>NC_062288.1:5000000-10000000 GCF_902655055.1 Lutra lutra | reverse complement strand
AGTTAGGAGCACTGTACCAACATGTGCTGGTGGCAAGGATTTTATAGAGAAGCAGAGCAAGGAAATTATTTAATTGGCTGTGGTTTAAGTGGTTGCATTATTTGGGAAACCCTAGCTGACTGTTTGTGAGTGGTTGTTTTTAACCTTGAGGCATTTACAGAAATTAACTCTGGCTTAGATTTTGGTTTGCTTACATAGGCTCTAACGCCACCTCAGTCTAACGGCCTCCTTGTTTGATTATTTTAACAGATGTTTTGTGTAATTCAATGCGGATTCTGCTTGGACTCATTATATAATTCATGGTATTGCCTATCTTATCATTCATGAATGCAGATGGTTCTGAGTTCTCCACATATCTGGTCCCAGGAGTTTGGAGAAGGGATTTTTGTGTGCCCCACTACTCAATGACCATCTTTTAAAATACTGTATCTTTATGTGCTAGAACTTACTTTTGTCATGGGATGATTTTGCACAAATAGAATCGTGTTAGCAAAGTTTATGCTTATTTTATATCTTAATAAACACTGTGGGACTAACCTCCTGTATGTTGCCATGATACAGTCAGCCAAGAGTATAGGAGACATCTGTTTCCAACCATCCTCACCAGCACTGGGTGCAATGTTGTAATCAGAGTACCCTTTGTACTCTTGAGTTCATGTTAGTTACTGTGCTATTCCATTTGAGGGAGTCTCCTTTCTACTGCATTGTCACTTCCGTGTAAGGCAAAACACTTACAGTGTGCCAGGAACCATGATAGTCACCTGGGCAGTACCTAAAGGAATGAGGTAGGTAGCAATCTCAAGCTCAAGGTCCAGCGTGAAGGACAGATGCTAATAAGCAGCGAACAGTAATGCTGCACGTGATAGAGCTGTATAAATGGAGATCCAGCAAAGGGGGCATCACGGTGTGTGGGAGAGAATGAAGAGAAGGCATTAGCGAAGACTTCACAGGACTGACCTTTGAAGGGTGAGGAGCAGTTTCAGAGGCTATAGTGAAGGTATAAGACATGGAAGTAGGAAGATGCATCAAATATTTGGGGAACTGCAAGGCTAGGGTTTAGGGTACCTGGCAAGTGTCGGGAGGTAAGATGGATAAGGAAGGTGAGGCTCAGGGTGCCTGGGTGGCTCAGTGGATTAAAGCCTCTGCCTTAGGCTCAGGTCATGATCTCAGGGTCCTGGGATCGAGTCCCGCATTGGGCTCTCTGCTCAGCGGGGAGCCTGCTTCCCCCCCCCCCGCCCCGCCGCCTGCCTCTCTGCCTACTTGTGATCTGTCTGTCAAATAAGTAAATAAAATCTTTAAAAAAAAAAAAAAAGAAGAAGAAGGAGGTGAGGCTCGTTGAGAAGAGTCTGAGTGGTTGAGACTTCCTTCCGCATGGTGCATCCATTGGCCTTCCAGAAAGCTGGCAGGACAGTTCAGGGGCGAGAGGTAGAGATTGAAGTGAGGAGTTTGTTGCTGCAGTTGGGGCAAAATATGGAAGGTCTGACTTCATGAAGAAGGAGCGAAAGAACACAGTGGTGGACTTAAATAATATTTCCCAGAAGATGTGGGGAAAAAGGACCCCATTACTCAAGAGATTTCTAGTTGGGCAGACAGTGAGAGAGACCATGAAGAGAGCAGGTGTAGGGAGGAATTTAGTAGAAGAGGATGTCAGCTCTGTGCATGTTGAGTTCAAAGATCTTGCAGAACATCCCGGAAGCGTGGGCAGTGGAGGCTTTGTTTTTGCAGCTCAGGAGGAAGTCCGGAGATGGAGTAGAGAGTTAAGAGCTCTGAGCGTGTGAATAACAGTTAGCCAGCTCAAGTGAAAGTAAAGCGGAGAAAAGAAGCCAGGTGTCCGCCTGACTCTCACTTTCCTGCTTTCTGAGCTAATGAGTACTAGAATCTGTTTTCAAGATTTTATTGGCAAATGCATATAATTTCATTTTTATTTTCCATGCCTGTGTGTTTCAATAAGATGAAAGTTATTATCAGATTTAAATTCTGTAATATAGAAAATTTCATTTTCTATATTAACTCATTATTCTGGCCGGAATTTTAGTTTCTTGTTCTGAGAGCTGACCCAGTGGTACAGGGAATAAACCCTTTGTTTTTCAGGATAGACTTGAATAGATCTGATTTTAAGTGATGAGCAATTTGCTGAGAGGAGAAACTTCTATCCCAGAAAGGCAAGGTTGGTTAGGGTCTCCAAACTTGGAGTCAGCACAGGTCAGCAGTAGCCAAAGTCTCTTGGTCCATTATACCTCATCGTCTCAGCTCAACTCTGGGTGCACCTGCTCTGAGGCAGCGGTGATTCAAGGGCCGGAGGGCCAGGGAAGGAGCCCTTTGTAACCCATTTAATCTGTTAATTTTAGAATTTATGGTAAGCATGGATAGTATTTTCTCCTATAGTAAAAGTAAAGGTAAAAATTCCCTAGGTAAATCCCAGTGCCACCCTAAGTATAACCAGTTCTAATTTATCTAAGTTTGTGATGTTTTCTGTCTGCTTAGGAAGCAAGCTGAGATTTTAAAAGGGCAGATGGCAAAGTGGAGGCTTCAGGAGAATCATCTAGAAGAGATTTTTAAAGGAATATTTTGTGATCGTTTACAACTAATTAGGGTTTGCCCCTCTAATGTCCTGTGAGGTTGGGCTAATTTGTTCAAAAAGACCATAAGACTGGGAGATGTGTGACTTGACAATGGGCCTGAGGTTCATGGGGACGTTTAATAGCCTCTCACGCAATAGCTCAACAATGAGACAGGGAATTCTCATCTAAATAAATAGGCCAGTTAGGTGGATTCGTAACTGGTGCAGGAGCTGTACTTACAAAATTATGATTAATAAAATACCAACATGGAAGGAAGATTTCCAATGGAGTTCACCACTTGCTCCATCCCCCGTCCGTTACCACTGATTCCAGTGATAGCGTGGAAGGCCCGCTGCAGCAGTCGTACTCACAGGGTGTAGGGAGAGGAGGTCTTGGATCCTTTCTTTCTTCTTTCCTTTCTAAATGAGTATGTAATTCCAATACTGCCTTTTTTTGTTGTTGTTGTTTTTTAACATTTTATTTATTCGACAGAGAGAGGCACAGAGAGAGAGCACAAGCAGGGGGAGTGGAGAGGGAGAAGCAGGCTCCCCGCTAAGCAGGGAGCCCGATGCCGGGCTCCATCCCAGGACCCTGGGATCATGAACTAAGGCATATGCTTAACGACTCAACCACCCAGGTGTCCCATAAAACTGCTTTCTTTCTGTCCAGGCAGTGAGCTGATCTAATTGGCCGGTGTCTGGGGTTGGTACTGCGCCTGCGAGGGGCTCGTGCACCCGCTTCTGCGTGGTGCTCGTGCACCCGCTTCTGCGTGGTACTCCCGCTTCTGCGTGGTACTCCCGCTTCTGCGTGGTGCTCCCGCTTCTGCGTGGTGCTCCGCTTTAGCGCACACCCCTGCCCATCCCCCACCATTCCATGCAGCTTGGCCACGAATCCCTTACTTAGCCCCGTGGGTTTCTTTTTTTCTCTTCGATTTTCATCATCCGGGCAGCCCGTTGGACTTTGGGAAGACCTCTGGTTCTAGATTTCATTTTTAAGGCATGGAAAGGGTCCACTTCATGCTCAGGCCCAAGCCGCCGCCTCCACCCGATCTTCCTGTGGCATTACCAGACGCAGCGTGTCACGTCGTCTGCTGCCCGGTCGTTGCTGTCGGGAGGATCCCAGGGGGCTGGGTAGTGTCCGTCATTCCTGGGTCCCAAGAAGGCTTGACTCGGAGTCTTCATTTAAATGACAGAAAACTCGGGGCGCCTGGGTGGCTCAGTGGGTTAAGCCTCTGCCTTCCGCTCAGGTCATGATCTCAGGGTCCTGGGATCGAGCCCCGCATCGGGCTGTCTGCTCAGCAGGGAGCCTGCTTCCCTTCCTCTCTCTCTGCCTGCCTCTCTGCCTAACTGTGATCCCTGTCTGTCAAATAAATAAATAAAATCTTAAAAAAAAATGACAGAAAACTGGAAGGAATCGTGAATGCTTGGAGGGACAGAATGAGGTTCCAGAAGCTCCTGACTGGCTGAAATAATGGGCCGGGTTTCAGGCATTTAACTATAGATCACTATTAGATCCTGCATTTAGGCCCCATAGCCTGCAGCGGAGGGTGGGAAGACACAATTTACTGAGAAAAGCCTGGACGTTTTAGTTGATGGATCGTCCTCATGTTCAGCTGTGTTACGTGGTTGCCAAAAATGTTAGCACTGTCTGAGGCTGCAGGGAGTGTAAAAATGAGAGGGAACGGACGTTCTTCCAGAGGGTGGGAAATGGAGACTGTCTGAAAACTATACTGAATACTTCCCGGGCGGACAGAAGACTCTGGAAACCACCGGGATTCTTTCAGACACTGACAGGGCTACTCATTCTGTGATGGCGCGGGAAGGCGGGGCTAGGCCCAGTGAGGGCCGGTCGTGGATTCCGAATGAGGAGGAATGCCCTGTACCTGTGGAAGGCTGGTACCCAGGAGATCCTGCTGGAGGGAGCGGACAGCTCTGTGTGAGGAAGTGGGAAGTCCATCATGGACTGTGGTCGGAGGCCACCGTCCTCCGTGCGAGTAAGGCACGGAGCTCTCTAAGCTCTTATAAGGAGGTGGGCCAAGGAGATACCCCAGAGGCATCAGGTATACTGAGGATCGAGCTGACCTCTGCTCTGTGCCCCCAGAGTTTTACTTACCTCTGTTCTCTCCATACCTTGTGGGGCTGTGTTTAGTTTTTCCAAGGAGTCCAGTTTCTCGCAGGTTATTGGGGGTCTCTGATGATGCTGAGTGTATTTCCTGATTCTGACTTGGTAAGTCTTCATGCACCTGCCATGTGGGAGCAAACAGAGGGTGATGAAAGCAGTAAGAAACAAGTCTAGGTATCAAGGTACATAAAGTATGTAATTCGGGAGACCAACCACCTGTCAAACTAAGAAACTTGGGATCGAACAAAGAAAATATGTTGTATTGGCAGAACTTAGAGGGAAGGGAATGGTTTGCTGAGACTTAATCCAGCAGGTAGTGGAATAGATTGGCATTTTAAGGACACAATGTTGATGGGAAGTTACTTAAAACTCTATAAAGTTTTTTTTTTTTTTAATTTATTTGACACACAGAGATCACAAGTAGGCAGACAGGCAGGCAGAGAGAGGAGGAAGCAGGCTCCCTGCTGAGCAGAGAGCCCGATGCGGGGCTCGATCCCAGGACCCTGCGATCATGACCTGAGCCAAAGGCAGAGGCTTTAACCCACTGAGCCACTCAGGCGCCCCAAGTTACTTGAAACTCTGAAGTTGTCATTTGTTAACCATGCCCTGTTCTCTATTGAACACTAAAAAAATTGACAGACCCCACACACTCCAGCTATAGACCTCCACTCTGAGTACTTAACTCATATTTTAGTTGTTCTTCCAGGTGCTGAAATGATCTTCCATGAATCAGTTTAAATATCAGTGACCATTTTACGCCACATGAAAGAGTTAACATATTGACATCTGGTCATTTTTCTTTACTACAAAGGTTCCGTGACTTCGTTAACATGGGGCGTTCCCTGCTCCGTGAGATTCTGCTCTTGAGACTCAGACTCAACAGCTAAGGAAACGCGTGTCCGGCGGCCAGACCCCCTTCCCTCCTGGACAGTGCCGGGCGTGACGTGTGCTGACTTCTTAGACTCCTGAAACTCCCAAGGGCTCCATCCTGTTACGGTCGCATTTAATCACTGCTGTGACACATTTCTAAGTCCAGTCTTAGGCTTCCTTTTACATTCTGTATCCTTAGGCTCTCAGCTCCTATCACTGGACAGGAGAGGCTGAGCAGTCTCATTCTCTCTCTGTAACGTGCTTACTTACAAACTCACACCCCCTATCCAACCTCCTCAGAAATTATGTGTGGATCCTGGATACGGTGGAGGGGACCTGGCTCACAGGAAGCACTTCCAGCGACCCGGTGCCGCCGAAGTACATGCTGTTTTCGCATCTTTGAAGCAGTTGTGTGTGTTTTGGAGTCCTGGACTTATAATTAGTTATGTTGAGGGGTGGATGTACTTAAGCAATGTTTGTTCCTTTCTACTGCGGGTCTGAAAGGTGACACACAGAGTAGAACAAGAAGGAAGATTCCATCTGCTGTCTCCACCCTGATTTATTCTGCATCCCTCGCAGCAAAGGTGGTGGGCCTCGTTAGTCTTCAGCGGTCCTTGGGAACATCAGTGCCATTTTGGGCTTGGGCACTAGGAGCACTGGCCCTGATGTGTCAGATGATGGTTTACTTAGTATGCTGGACCGCCTGCTAATGTTTCCTACTTTTAATTCAGCTCAGTGTGACACTTAACTTTCCTCTTATAATCAGAGCTGTTTGGAACACCAACAGGTGTGTTCTGAGGCCTCCAATTTGCCAGCAGGTTCCCTGGGAAAAAAGTAGCAGGAAGAAAGAGGGTAAGAGTGTCGCCTCACGGGTAATTATATGCTCCTTCAAGAGGCTGGCACCCATCAGCGTCGACACTTTGGAGCCAGTCCAGGACCGCAGATGAGCCACAAGTAGGCCTGGAGTGAATGGGTCTGCCGTGAAACAAGGGAACATAAAGCTTGCTCTGTTTTGAGAAAAGAAAGCAGATAATCAGTTGACAACAAATATTTACTGCTAGCGTTCCAAATTGGGATCCTGGAAAGTAAGAGCTAGAGCACTTAGATGTTGACTCTTGCCAACAGAGAGTAATTTGAATTAGGAACTCGAAGTCCTTACACATCCACCTTGATTCTCAGGCCGAGGGGAGAGTGTGTGTGTGTGTGTGTGTGTGTGTGTGTGTGTGTGTAGAGTTTGAGACAAGAGGCTTATAAAAGTTCATGACTTAGGTGTTTTTTTCTAACCTGGGAAATAGGGTGCTGCAGGGGCTTAGGGTTCAAAGTACCAAATGCTTGCTTGTAAGTATAGCTGGGAAGGGGAAGCATTTTTATCAAATTCAGCTCCTGGAAGATGATCCAGTCACCAGATGTTTATCCCTTTACCTGCTTTCCTTTTTTATACCAAGTTTACGTTTACCAGAATTGGATGGACTCCCTGAGTACGGCTTCGGCTCTGAACCGTTCCTCGAGGCAGCTCTAGTTAGAGTTAGGGGCAGAGCCCAGAGGGAGGGACATGGGAAACATTGTGGTGGCAAAGGCAGTGGGGCAATGGAGAGATTAACAGTCTCATTGCTCCTACGCTGCAAATATGTGCCATCTCTGTTTTCCACCCCCAACAGCCACCTCCTGTCCCCCTTCAGGGGGTGCTCGTAAGTAGGCACGTGGGCGGGGGCGTCCCGACTTGAGAGGGCTTTCATGAGAGTTGCATCTTCTAGAATTTGATCACCGCAAGGCATCTTTCAGTAGAATTGGTATCAAAACGCAACAGCCATTTGACCAGTGTGGCACCCAGGCAGAAGTCACGGGGGACCTGAAACAGACCTTAGCCCAGCACCATTGACAGCAGGAAGGAAGCTTCTGGTTGGACCTGAACGCTGCCCTCAGCCTCCCAGGAGGATGAAAGAAGCTCATTTAGACACAACAGAAACCTGAGCTTGTCCACTCTCGGGGCTTACACAACAGAAGCTTTGAAGAAATACCCTTTTCTTGTGTGGCGACCAAGTACACACATATCTGTATGGTGTATATGTGAGCGAAAGAGAAGTTTCACAGAACACTTCTTATATGTGACGCCCTCCGATTTTTTAAAATCAATCTTTATAAAACGGATATCACAACTTAGGTGATTTCACGACCCACTAGTGGGTCACAGTAGTTGAAAAACACAGTTCTGGTGTATAATATTGTGGGAGCATTGGTAGTCCTTTCCAAGTGAACATCATACTTTTACCTGATATCATATCTTACTGTATTATTTCTATCTTTTATGATTAAGTGATTAATTGTAGAGAGATATTGACATAGGGTGGTATAGGCGTTTTGGGGAATCTTTGTGGTGAATAGACATTTCCAAATTAAAGCTAGAACCCCCACGGGCATTACTGAAGAGTGGTTGCTGAGTTTCTGTCTGTAGGCTCTGTCCCCAGGACCCACTGCCATTTGCCTGAGGACTCAGTGCTTGGCTCACATTGTCTCAGTCTCCGTGGTCTTGCTGAATATCCTTCCTCTCCCTTCCGCTTTCTCAGGGCTGAATTTGCCCTCTGGGATTGGCTCACCACAGCAAACTTCACCTTCACCTTCTACATTTTCTCAACCTCTTTTGCTAGTTCTCAGGCATCCCTTCACTGCCCTGCTTCTCTTTGTCCCTTCCAGTTGGTTCATTCACAGGAGCTAAATGGCTAGGAAATCGGTGTCACTGAATTTAGTTACCACACACCATCGCTGCGATGGCTTGGTCCATAGCAGCTTGTAGAGGAGGCAAACCAAGTGGGGACAAAGAAGTCACCCTTTGGTAATGGAACACTCAGTATTACTCAAGAGGCAGTGTCTGTGCCAACACTTTCTCGAAATGCCAGCCAGGTCCATTCTTGGCTTTAGCAGATTGTGCCCTGGACTGAAAGGAGGCATAACATCCCGGATGCTTTGTTTCCTGAGCTTCTTTCAAAGCCGAAGCTAATAACACTTCCCTTGTGTGTGGGTGTTCTGCGTATTAAATGAGAGAGTGGCAAAGCTGGTAAAGCCAGACAGAAGCCCCTGCCACGGAGGAGCTTTCTTTCTAGGAGAGAAAGACAGTGGTAAAGATACCTGCCCTAGTGTCTAGGATGTAAGGAGTGCTCCTTACCTGTAACCTTTGTTCTAATTTGGATTCATGTTCTATTGCTTCGTAATAAATTACTGCAAAGTTAGCAGACTGAAACGATGTACATTTATTATCTTATAATTCCTGTAGATCATAAGTCTGGGCACAACAGCCACTAGTGGGTCCTTTGCTCTGGTTCTCACAAAGCTGAAATCAGGAGTTGGCCGGGCTGTGTCCTCATCTGTGGCTCGGGGTTCTCCTGCAAGTTTGTGCAGGTTGTTGGCAGAATTCTGCTCCTGTGGTTGTCAGGCTGAAGTCCCAGTTCCCTTGCTGGCCGGTTGGTGGTTGCACCCGGCTCCTGGAGACCACCCCCCATCTCCAGCACATGGCCTCTTACCACACAGCAGCTACTTCTTTTTTTTTTTTTTTTTTTTTTTTTTTGACAGACAGATCACAAGTAGGCCGAGAGGCAGGCAGAGAGAGACAGGAGGAGGAGGCAGGCTCCCTGCTGAGCAGAGAGCCCGATGCGGGACTCGATCCCAGGACCCTGAGATCATGACCTGAGCCAAAGGCAGAGGCTTTAACCACTGAGCCACCCAGGCGCCCACACACAGCAACTTCTTAAAGCCAGCGGGAGTCTTCGATTACATACCACCTTGTGGTATGTGTGCATGCGCACCCCCCCCCCCCACACACGGACACATGTATTGGTTACCCAAGACCATTGAGATTCTTGAGGAGGAGGGCACCAAGGAGTTGCTGGAGATAGTGCTGTGCACCACGTGGGCAGAGTGTGTTGCTTGAGTGGCACTGGGTCCTTGCTGGTCCAGCCCTGGCCCGGATCCCCTGTCCACCCCCTGCAGCCCCCTGAACCAGGCATTTCATTTCCTCTCATGTTCTGTGCTTAACTGTTCTTTTCCATGTGCAGCCGCAGTGTCTGTGCGGCTAAGACTGGAGCCAGCACTCCTCCACCAGCACTGAGGGCTCGTGCCAGCCCAGGTCGTTGCCAGGCTGGATTTCTGCGTGGTCTCCGCTCAGGTGTCCCCTTCTCAGTGAGTCATCCCGGAACACCCTGTTGGAATTTGTCTTCCTGCCGCCCCTCTCCCTTGCTTTCAGCCTCCCAGCTGCTACTTTATTTTTCACCAAAGTAGAACTTGCTGCCATCCAACACGGTTCATATTTTTCTTCTTGCTTATTTGTCTTTCTCTCCTAGAAAGGAAGCTCCTCCGTGGCAGGGGCTTCTGTCTGGCTTCTCATTGCTCCACCTCCCAGGGTCCAGCACAGACACAAGTTTCTAGTAGCACCTCGGTGCTATTTTGATGGATGCATAGGTTGTAAGAACCAGCAGCGTTTTTTAAATTGTTTAATTCAAGTATAATATACAGTGTTATATTAGTTCCACGTGTGCAATATGATTCAGCAATTCTGCACATTATCAGTGCTCTTCATGATAAGTGTACTTGAAATCTCCATCACCTGTCCCCCTTCCCTTCGCCTACCTCCCCTCTGATGACCACCAGTTTGTTCTCCATAGTTCAGAGTCCGTTTTTCGTTTGTCTCTTTTTTTCTTTGTTCAACCAGCAGCATTTTTTAAGCACACACTTTGGTGCTTTGCTATTTGTTGGTTGATTAAAGCAGGTTAAACAGATCACCTTCTGTCACCAACTTATGGGAGCGTCTCGTGGCAATCGTAACGAGTTCTACCTGGTACATACAAGTCCATGTCTGTGGGCTGTGGGAGGACTGGGTGGGAAAATATCTGTGTCCTATGGAGAATGTGTGTGTGTGTGGATCTGGTTCTGCTGGTGGTGGTGGTTCAGCAGGAGTCACTCAGCTCAGTTGGTCCTTGAAATGATGGAGGATTTAGCAGCATTCGGGGGCTGGGGAGCTAAAAAGACAGACGCAAGCTCTGGGAGCCAACCAAGGACAAACAGCACTGGAGTTCAGGCTTACTGAGTTTCACTTAACTCCTAACTCACCATCTTAACTAGTCTTCACTTATATTTCTTAGGGAGCTATTTTCTACACATTTTTCTTCATTTAACAAGTCAGTTTGTACTGTACTTACCTATAAATTCAGTGTCCAGGATCTGGGATCAAACTGTGTATTTCTCCCAGCGATTTTCTTTTAAGAGAAGAAAACTGACAGGAATGTAGATCACAGCTCTATTACCATGTTAAGTGACTACGAAACAGCCCACCTTGCTCCTTTTCCCCCACCCACGACCACTTGGACTCACGTCACTGGGGTGAAAGTTGCTCTGTAAATTCCAAAATGTGAACCAAGGGGCTTCAGCTTTCATGGTAGTTTCTCTTTTCCACAAAAAAGATTGGGGGGTGGAACAGTAAAGGAAGCTAACTTGACTCTTCAGAATCCACACTGAGTCCTGAGGCCCCCCCGCCTCAGGCACCGGGGAGGGGACAGCCTCAGCAAGAGCAAGGACAGCCCCGTGAGCAGATTAGAGAAGGACGATGGCCGTAGAACTTACAGCGGTCATTTAAAGAGGTCCTGCCGGGGTGCCTGGGTGGTTCGGTGGGTTAGGCCTATGCCTTCGGCTCGGGTCATGATCTCAGGGTCCTGGGATTGAGCCCCACATCGGGCTCTCTGCTCAGCGGGGATCCTGCTTCCCCCTCCCTCTCTCTGCCTGCCTCTGCCTACCTGTGATCTCTGTCAAATAAATAAATAAAATCTTAAAAAAAAAATAAAGGGATCCTGCCTTCCCCCCCCCCCCCCATTTTACTGGGAAACTGCAAAAACTCCGTTACAGGAAACTGAGGCTCACAGAGATTGAGTAACTTGTCAGAAGTCCCGCAGCCATTAGGTGGCGAGACCAGTACTAACCCCCTGTGCCGTCGACTTCATAACTCATGGGATTTGCCAGTGTGGGATGCCCCTCTCCTGCCCCTCATCATGGCGGGGGTTGGGCACTGAGCGGTACCTACAGAGCACGGATGCAGGCCTGTGGTTGCCAGCAGCAGAGCGGGTGGGTTTCCTGCGGGTCTTTGGTAACAGGCCTCACCAGAAGGTGGTCCAGCACATGGGGATGTGGAGGCAACACAACACTTTGAACGATGCCGGTTGCGTCTGTCTCAGTACTTTTATGTCTGGGTGTCCAGACTGAAACGCCTTGGCCCTGAAATCGGCCTGGATCTCATGCCTGGTTCCGTTTGCCTTCCCAGCCAGACACTGAGCAGCCTCTGCCCCTCTCTCCTGCAGATGCCGCCCGTACGAGGACTGCTGTGGCTCCAGGTGCTGCGTGCGGGCCCTCTCCATCCAGAGGCTCTGGTATTTTTGGTAGGTCTCAACTCTTCCTGGTCTCCAATGCTTTGCTCTCCCTCCCACCTCCTGCCCCCCAGAGCCGCGGCCACACTCAGTATTACCACATCACCTTCCCCTGGGGTCTCAGTCTCGGGGACAGTCTCGGTCAAGAAAACAGGTATGTTCAGACCGGCTTCATGATGAGCACTTCTGCTCCCAGTTTGCAGGAAGCTCGTTCCCATTTTCACAGGCTGTGGCTGGGAAAGAGGAGCCCATCTGTTGGAGGGTGGGCGGGCGGGATGGCAGTGTTGTCCCTTCAGCAGCTCCTGGTTTCTGAGATGGAGCTGAGGGTGATTGAAAGACTGAGAATTAGCAAATCTCGCTCTGAAGTCCCCGGTGCCTGAAAGCCGTTCCCATTCACACTGTGTCAGCTGAAGCGAACTTTCGGGACAGATAGCCTACTGCCGGCCTTCCAGCTCTGCTGAGGGAAACCAGGAGCTGTGTGAAGTCTGGAGAATTCTACCTCGAGAGGGAATGAGGGGGTACTGCTGACAGAGCATCCCGGAAGGCCAGAGGTGTGGTTTCCAGTAACACTGGGAGAGCCCGTGCATTGCTGTCCTCGGGGGATGCCCGTCTGTGGGTATATCTGAAAATTTATTGGACACTCTAGATGAGATGCTGCTTCAGATCCCAGGGACGGCAGGGCCCGGGTGGGAGAGGATTTGCCTGAAGCCAGTGCGGCATTTCCTGCGCTCACCCTCCTCTGTTCCCCTGCGGTGGGGCTACCCTCCAGGCAAAGTCCCAAAGCTTCTGGATGACTTTTGGATCTGACATCCCTGGCTTCCAGAGACTTTAAGGCTTCTACTGAGCATACTACAGTAGCCATTTGACATTTTTTGAGGTTTTCTCGTTCCCTTCTGACAACTTTTACCGATTTTTGATTAGGGAAAACACCTGTGAGTGGGGATTCCACATGTCACGTTGTCTTTGATAGGAGAGGCTGGTCTTCTGTCCCTGTCACCACCTCCTTGATGGGGGATCAGTCATTTGGGGGCTCAGCTCACCTGTCATATCTGACCCTACCCTGGCCTCCCTCAGGGCTGGCTTGGGCATCCCCTGTCTCGATGTCACCACTTCTGGCAAGCTCTCCTGAACCAGGTGCCATGTTGGTGCCTAAAACTCTATAAATGAAGGTAAATGTTTTTTGGACCAAGATTTTCTAACTGCAAGCATTTTGGGGTGCACTTTAAAGTGGAGTGGATTAGTACCACAGCAGGGACAGGAGGACCAGTGAGTGGGGGGGGGGGTTTCCAGACCTTGGCCTGGCTTCACACATACTGGCCCTCAGAATTTTTCCTCCATGGGGCCTTGTGTAGTACAACAAGACCAGACTGCCTGGGACAAGAATCCTGAAATAGCAAGCTTACCTAAAGCACCACGTGTTCCTAAAAATGAAAAAAACTTGTCAAAGTTTAGGTATTATGTGATTTTTTTTTTTTTAATTGAGAGTCCAGGGATGCCTGGGTGACTCAGTGGGTTAAGCCTCTGCCTCTCACTCAGGTCATGATCTCAGGTTCCTGGGATTGAGTCCTGCAATGGGCTCCCTGCTCAGCGGAGAGCCTTCTTCTCTCTCTCCCTCTGCCTGCTGCTCTGCTTACTTGGGCTCTCTCTCTCTCTGTGTCAAATAAATAAATAAAAGTCTTAAAACAAAACTGAGAGTCCAGGGGGCACCTGGGTGGCTCATTTAATTAAGCAATCTGACTCTTGATTTCAGCTCAGGTCATGATCTCAGGGTCACAAGATGGAGCCCTGTGTTGGGCTCTGTGCTGGACGTGGAGCCTGCTTAGGATCCTCTCTCTCCCCGCCTTGCATCCCCCCGCCCCTGTGCTCACTCTCTTGAAAAAAAAAAAAAAAAAAAAGAATTAAAAAATCGAGAGTCCAGGAAAAATATGAAGGCCTGGAAACTAGAGCATCTTCTGTTGGCTTTCCCAGGAAGCTTTACCTGAACCAGCAGTCAGGTGCCATTGAGCCCCTGGCCAGGGCCCCTTGTCAGAGTTAGGACACATTAGTAAGACAGCATGCGGTGAGCTAGTGGGATCCCTACAAAGAGACATCTTGTGAGTGCCATCAAACAAGGAGTGACAGGGGCGCCTGGGTGGCTCAGTGGGTTAAAGCCTCTGCCTTCGGCTCAGGTCATGATCCCAGGGTCCTGGGATTGAGCCCCACATTGGGCTCTCTGCTCAGCGGGGAGCCTGTTTGCCCCCCTCTCTCTCTGCCTGCCTCTGCCTACCTGTGATTTCTGTCAAATAAATAAAATCTTAAAAAAAAAAAAAAACCCAAAAAAAAACAACCAAGGAGTGACAGATGACAGATGTGGCCAAGTTATTAGTGTTGAGATTCTGACCACATGTTCTAAAATGGGGATATAGCCAGAAAAGACCTTGAGGTATAATTTTGAGGCACCCCAGCTGAAGTCAGAGGATGCCTGGGTTCTTCCCGCTCAATGCATTTCTTCTCGGGGTAAACATTAAGGGTTTGGTATGCACCAGGCCCCCCTAGAGAGGCACTTACAGTAGTCAGGCTCGTAAAAGAGACAGATGTCTAAATAGGTAATTATATGTGGAGAGTTTTCTTATTTTTTAAACAGATTTATTTTTATTTTTACTTTTATTTTTTTTTAAAGATTTTATTTATTTATTTGACAGAGAGAGATCACAAGTAGGCAGAGAGTCAGGCAGAGAGAGAGAGGGAAGCCAGCTTCCTGCCGAGCAGAGAGCTTGATGTGGGACTTGATCTCAGGACCCTGAGATCATGACCTGAGCCGAAGGCAGAGGCTTAACTCACTGAGCCACCCAGGTGCCCCAGATTTTTTATTTATTAGAGAGAGAAAGAGCATGGCAGCAGGGAGCAGAGGCAGAGGGAGAAGCAGACTTCCTGCTGAGCAGGGAGCCCGATGCAGGGCTCCATCCCAGGACCCCAAGATCACGACCTGAGCCAAAGGCAGATGCTTAACCAACTGAGCCCTCCAGGCACCCACGGACGTGGAGAGTCTTAAACCAGTGTTTAAATCAGAGTGTCTGATGCCGGAAAAATGGGGAAAAGCTGACAGATCTTCTGACCGGGTCTCAGTGAGGGTGTTCTGTGCAGAGGGAGCAGCACACTGATGGGACAGAGACGTAAGAAGAGCCGATGTGGTGAGAGTGGCAGGAAACTCATGTGGGGCGCAGGTGTTTGGGGGAGAGGGATAGGGGATGGGAGTACAGAGTTGGACGTGGAGGGAAGCAAGGGCTGCTCTCCAACCCGGGTCCCACCTTGTTTTCGAAGAAGTCTGTCTACTTACCATAGGACGAAGCTTTTGGAGGAAAATGCTTTCAAACCTCCATGCCAGTTCTGAAATATCAAGTAATCTTTAACCAACACTGTTTGACTGAGATCATTCGGATTAGAACAACTAGACCGAGAGCACCCTTGCTTGAGCTGGGAAGCTCGCTGGGAAGGAGGAAAACCAGACAGGGTTCTGCCGGTGAGCCCTGCTGCTGGGGGCTCCCACTCCTACAGAGTTGTCCTGGGAGAGAACCAAGTGCTGGGGGGAGGGCAGAAAGGGATTGGGAAAAACAAATGGGACTGAACAAACCAGCTTACTTTTGATAATAGAAAAGGCAGGAACTTCCTCTCTTTTTTTTTTTTTTTTTTTTAAAGATTTATTTATTTATTTGACAGAGAGAAATCACAAGTAGGCAGAGAGGCAGGCAGAGAGAGAGAGGAGGAAGCAGGCTCCCTGCTGAGCAGAAAGCCCGATGTGGGGCTCGAACCCAGGACCTGGGATCATGACCTGAGCCGAAGGCAGCGGCTTAACCCACTGAGCCACCCAGGCGCCCCAGGAACTTCCTCTCTTAATCCCTGGAAAGCTCCCCAAACCTGCTCAGCAATCAGTCCTGAGTACTTCAGAGAACGGCCCTTCTAACTGTACCACTCCTTTTCCCTAACCGAGGTCTTGCTTCCTCTCTTTCCTTGTTCCTATACGCTCATTTCCCTGTTCCTTATCAGTTTCTCTCTTAAAATGAGTTCTTTCAGACTAAGATTTCAGTGAGGAATGATGTTGATGATTGATACCGAAGCCTGCCATTGTTTCCTGCCGTGTGACTTTGTTCTGTCTCTGCCTCGTACTTGCCAGCAGTCTGAAGTAGGAGGAGCACTATCGTTCTCTTTTGGCTGAGAGAAGAATAATTCCGTTCGACAGTGTAAACCACGTTTCAGCTTATCTCAGGGAAGAGACCCATAGCTCAGACGTCTTGTGTATTTTCCAATCCGGGGAGCCCGGTCTGTCGGGAGTGAGTGGTAGGGTTACTTGAAAAGGCAAACCCTTACATACAATCGGCCCCTCTCTCTGCTTTCTATTTCTGCTCAGATACTTACAGTTGGACCTGCTGGTGAATGTAAGATTATAACTGAGTCCACCCGAGGGAAATTAGCTTTAAGAGCTGGAACAGTTCCCTCTGTGATTCCAGCGCCCCAGCGCTGAGATGCCAGGCCCCGGCACAGTGGGGGTTCTGGAGCTCCCCAGGAGCTCCCCAGGGGCTCCCCAGGACGGGGGCCCACAGCCATCCTCTGGGGTCTCTTGCTTACCCAGCTTCCTGCTGGAGCACAGGAGCCGTTTTCTCCACCCGGAACATGCCTTCCCTCCTCTCTAGCTTGCCGCTTGCTTTCCGTCCTTCAGAACTCAGCCCAGATGTTGAAGGGAAGCACGTTTTTCTGATTGCCTCACTCTAACACATACCCTTGTTTAAAACCTCTTGCTTCACTGACTTGTACACTTAAAAATGGTGACAGTGGTCAGTTTTACATTATGTGTATTTTACTATGTACACACGCACACCCCCACCCCATGACTGCACCATCACTTTTCTTTCTTAGCACTGACCAGAGCTATAAATCACTGATTTTGTAAGTTTGCTGTTTGCTCTTCCCTCCCCTACCAGAATTCAGGTTTAATGGGTGGGGAGGGACCTCACCTTACACTCTCTAACGCACAAGAGCAGAGCAGCTGCTTAAAAATTGTTGAAGGTGTAATGAATTAGGAGACGGGTCAGAAAGCCACAATTTCAGCCCTTTCCTGAATCATTTCCTATTCTGATCTTTCTTCCTATTCCACATTCCAACGTTGTCCAGTAAATCCTGACTGACTGACTGATGGACTTGCTCTTAACATCGTCTTAAGAATCTTAAATTCTTTATTGTCTGCTTTTTTCTTCAATTTCATTTCTGTGTGGTCGGGTGCCTTTAACCATGATGCAGCTGGCTCTGCTGCATGTTCATCTTTCACAGGGTGATAAGCTGCCCACATAGTGTGGGTATATTGGGTGAGGGTCTGGAAGGTTCCCTGAGTCCCATAATACTGTTAGGTCAGAGAGAGGCAAGATTTTCCCAGCTGTCTGTGCAGGACAGACAGTGTGGCTCTTCTTAGTATGACTTCCCCTGTTTCTAGAAAGACAAGGTACAGTGCAAATGTGAGGTGGGAAGAAGCTATTTATCCATTTGTCAGTCAGTTATCAAATGCCAGCAATGTGACAGACCCTGAGAATTCTTAGATCTGAGTCGGACAAAGGTCCTGCCATTAAACCAGTCAGACTTTAAGGTCACGGTAGGAGAATGTCAGCCAGACTTAAGAGATTTCTCATCTGCAGCTTTTTTATTGACTGTATTTTCTCTGGTCCTGTAAGTTTTCTGTAATTAAGGTGTGCTCTAGGAAGGCCACCATTTAAAATTTGACTATTCATGTAATAATGGAGAGAAAACTGCTAGGAAGGACAAAGGTGCTTATCCTTGTTGCTTTCCCCGTGAAGAAGGGAAAGTGGGGGACACGGACAGTGAGGAGAGCTGGGTCAGCCGTGGCTTGCGTTCAGGCGAGATTGAGAAGCCATCTCCAGTTTTGACTAAAAGGACTGAGCTGGGATCCGAGCCATGGACAGAAAGTGATCGATGAAGCCTTTGAAGGCAGCTAACCAGCTGGAACATTTGGAGATGGAAAGCTCACTTAGCCTCTCTGTGTGAGTGAGCTCCGCTCAGGGGCATCCCAGGAGCCCTCCCAGGTGCCACCCACCCAAGAACGTGCTGGGCCCCTAGGATCCCTTCACTCGCGAGTCCCTGTTCGCGGCCCCCCAAGTCCTAGGGCCCTGAGCCTGGGCCAAGCCACGGTCGGCCTTGAGCAGCCCCTCCCTGCTGTGCTCTCGCTCAGGTTCCTGCTGATGATGGGCGTGCTCTTCTGCTGCGGAGCCGGCTTCTTCATCCGGAGACGCATGTACCCGCCGCCGCTGATCGAGGAGCCTGCGTTCAACGTGTCCTACACCCGGCAGCCCCCGAACCCCGCGCCAGGTCAGCCCAGCCCTCTGTCCTCGTCTCTCCTTTCTGTCGTGTTTGTGTCCCCTGCAAGCGTCCGGAAGGGTCCCTGCTACCACGTGGGCTGGAAGCAACAATTCAGGCCCCGTGTGTTCATTTCAGTTCTGCTGATCAGCCTCACTGCGCGTCTGCGCTGATGAAGCTGCGGCGTCTGTTGGATTGTACCTCTGTCACCTCGCGTTCTCACCCAGATCGTGGCGCACCTTTTATGCGTACATGTGTGGTTCATATATGCACCCTGTTGGCTGTTTTCCCTTAAAAACTATTTCATGTCTCAGTTTCCATTCCTGATGCACTGGGACTAGATACTGATTTTGCCACTAAGTGGTGATTTGCTTAGATATTCTATCATTGCTGATCATTTGTTTCTCTTGCTTGGATGTTTATTCATTATTAAACAATTATTTATGCAATCTACTAGTATTTGGGATGCCTCAGAATAGTGCTGCTACAGACATTTCTGTACCAGTTCCATGTGGCCTCGTTAGGCAGCATTACCCAAAGTGATGCCACAGAGTCAAAAAAAATTAGTGGTCTCTTCATTTTTACAAAATTGCTTTAACTATCTAAAATCCTCAGGTACTGTGGTGGGTGAATTCAAGCTTCCCTGGGGACACACGCTGGTTCCCTATTTTTGACATGATGTGTGAGATGTTTCCCTCCCCTTTGAGGGAGCCTTCTGAGGAGGAGGGGGTAGAGGGTGGCTCGGCATTGCCGTCAGAGTTCCTGTCTTTTGGCCACTGTGTGTGAGGCCAGGCGGCGGGCATCTCCGGTGCACGCCACAAGTGGACAGAATTCTAGGAGCAGTTCCTGCTGTGGTTTTTACGTCTAGAGATGCACTGTACACTGTGGGGCTTATAGTTGACAGCCCTGGTAACCTAAAATGTTGTGAGGAGGGTAGATCTTACCTTCAGTGTTCTTACCCTCATAATCATAAATTTGGAGGTAATGCATAGATTTATGGCTTACATCGCAGTGACGACTTCACAATGTATGTTTATCTCCAGACTCACCAGGTTGTAGACGTTAACAGTGGTTAGCTTTTTGTATGTCAGGCATAACAAAAAAGTTGTCTAAAAACAAAAAGAATTAGGGAGATTTAGTGTAAAAAGTTTTCTCTCTGCTGTCCTCACGATGCAAAGGGAGTGAGGATGGACATCTGTTGATTCGTTTTTTTACACCAGATACTCCCCAGCTTTTTTTTTTTTTTTTTTAAGAATCATCTTTATTATTTTTTTTAAATGTTACTAAAAAGATCTGAATATGGATTTCCCGTAACAGTTCAGAAGTTGTTGTACATTAACTTTTCAGTCGGGGTAGCATGACTTTTCACGTGCAGGTGGATTTTTAATCTTTCCTATTTGGGAATATTTGAATAGCTTCAAATTTACTCTCTAGGATAGGGTGAGGTGCAAATTTTCAAATAAATTCGGGGAGGGTGCAAAATTAGATTTCATCTGGATTAACCTGAGTCAGTCCTTTGATTTTTGTTTTTTCCTTTTCTAAGAACGAAACAGTAGATCAAAGAAATGGGTCAAAGACTTACAAATTTCCTCTATTTTTTTTCCCCCTGTTAGCACTATGTCAATTCATAGTACAGGGAAAAGCAGTCCATGTCCCACGTGGCCACAGATGCAAGACGCCACATGTCCTTTGCCACGGTGCTGTCAGGTCTGTCGTCCCTTTACGGTCAGGGTGAATGCTGAGAGCAGGAGGAGTTCCAGCTGCCGGCCACATAAGACCCCTTGAATGTCTGTGGTGTCTTGGTATTTCCAAATGAGGACACTGTGTGTCCCCCATGTACCATCTTTCCTCATTCTGCCTTTTCCCTGCATCTCAGTGCACCCCACTGGTCCTCAGTCCCCTTATCAACCACACCCAATAAACAGGCATCAGACCCTCCCCAGTCTTATCTCAGACTCTTACCCCTGAGCAATGGCTGCTGAAAGTTTCACAGTCATTGGTGTCTTCCAGCTCTTTGTCTACCGCAGTGCCACTGAAAAGGTCTTTATAAAAAAATTAAAAAGCACACAGGTCATGTTATTCTTGTGCTTTAAGGTTCTCCGCCAGCTCACTTTGTTCCCTGCAAGTCCGCACTCCTTAGCCAAGGACTCCGAAGCCTTTACAGCCTCATGCCTCCACCCATGGCCTTACTTCTGCTCAGTGGCCTGTGTGAGCCACCTGCTCTCACTGTTTGCCTGGAAAATGCCCCCTTGGAGAACTTGTCCCAGACCATCTCCCTTCATTGACCTTCTCTCCTGGGTGCTTTGCCAGGTGCTTTAACAGCACTGATTGGGGTGAGTTTTAATCCCTTTTGTCTACTTTGGACCCCCCACGAGCCCTGTGTCAGTAGGATTTACATCTCAGGCACCAGGCTGACTCCTTTCTGCCAGCTGAGGGAACCGGCCAGCCTGGGATCGGGGCCTACTGTGGCCACACTCGGAGCCAGGAGCCCCGGCCGGCTTGAATTGCTCACTCAGCCTGAGTATGCCGCAGCAGGTTCGCGGGACACAGCGCAGCCTGGGTTCCAGCCCTCCCTCACCCACTGGTGCATTGCGTAGTTTGCACAGCTGGGAGTGAAAGCCTGTGCGGTTACACAGATGATTGTAGAGTCACCAACCATGGTGAGGGCTGTGGAGGAGAACTTCAGGATGCGGGGAGAAGCCATGTATGTGGGAGGCTGCTGCCATACAGGGAGGTGGGAATGCCTGTTTAAGTGGGGGTGAGCGGGGAAGGAGTGAGGGACCAGGACGTGGGCAGAGAGGCCCCTGGGGTCTTCCTTCCCCTCCAGCCTTTAACACGCCCAGAGCTCCAAACACCTGTTGTCCATCCCGGGACCATGACATCCACTGAGGACACTACTGAAGGCGGCGTAAACATAGGAATCTAGGGCAGGAGAGTCCCTAGTAAAAAACTGTCCTTTGTAGAAGGCAAAGAAAGCCCAGAAACACCAGGGAGCCGCTGTTGGGGGGGGGGGGGGTGAAGCAGAGCCTCTCCAGCGTCTCAGGGAGTGTGGTTGAGCCCATTCCCCTGTGGTCGGAGGCATTCAGAGTAGTGGGAGCCACTCCGGGCCCTCCAGGCCCATCCTGATGCGTTTCCGTGGGAGCTGCATGCCAGAGCCCCTCACACCTGCCCCCTCTGCCCGGCAGCGAGTCCTCGCTGTCTTTCTTCTGTTTGTGCACCTCATACGGGCCTGCAGCCCTATGCAGCCGTCAGTCCCAAAATACACCGTAGTATCACATGAGGGCAGGCTGGCTTTGTGCCGTAGGCGTGCACAGTTTCCATAATTTCACGACCAGATCAAGGTCTGTGCCATTTGCTCACAGCACTGAGCTTGGAAGCAGTGTAAGTGCTTTGATTTGATCCTTTAGAACTAGTCATAAAAAAAAATAGGGCGTGTTGGCTTTTTAGTGATTCCAGGTACATACCCGTCTCACGCTGTCTGTGGGTTTCATCCCCTCTGAGGCAGTTTCTTGAGATCCTGTAATGCTCGGGGCACCGTGCCCCTGGGGGTGTGCGGTGGGAGAGGAAGGCCATGCAGAGCTTGGACGTCTATCAAGAGAAACTCAGTGCACTAACGTTACACGGTAACAGGATACAGGTTACAGGATAGATGTTATGCCCAGGAATAGACCGCTCCGTGCTCAGGAACACAGCATGTTCGTGAAACACAAGACAGTGTTCATGGATCTGCTGGGGGGGGGCTCCAGTTCTCTTCTGCTGGCCTGGGGGAGGGGAAGTAGATTCTGGCGAGCTTTGCTTCTTTGTGAGGAAGAAGAAGCAGAAGGTTTTAGAGAACCCATACTCGTGCACAGGATGGGGGGAGAGTCGAGGCCCATGTCCTGGTATGCAGAGGGACACACAATGGCGTTCCAGCCATGACCAGCATCCCAGCGCAGCATGGCCGAGTGAGGAAAGGCAGGTCTGCGCATTGCAGAGATCGCTCCTAACTGGGGCAAGGGGAAGGCTGTGACAGCATCGTGGTTTTAGGGGGCTTGTGGAGCAAGACCTGGGGGGAGAGGCTGACAAACCAGGTATGCAGCTGAAGTTCGGAGGTGGGCTCTGACAAGCAGAGGCTGAAGCCCAAGGCTGTAGCTCATTTGGGCCCCGAGCTAAGTGGGGGGTGTTGATATTTGGGGAACAAAAAGAGGCACCTGGACAGGGGGTTAGGAGGCCTGAGGTCTATGAGATCACAGTGGGCCACTGTCTTTTTTGAGCCTAGGCACTTCAGCTGCAAAATGGAATCATATGAAGAAAAGCAGTCATTGTTTCAGTTTAGTCTTTAAATACGGAGGTAGCCAAAATGTCACTGGAGAAAGTCAGAGCTCCCTAAATGCTGTAGGCCCTTCCCCTCCCAAATCTTTCCACATCATGCTGCTGGCAGGGTCTGTGGATATGCCCTCCTGGGTAGAGAGGAAGGATAGACTTCCTTCTTTCATTCAGAAAGCGCGAGCTAACTGGCAGCAGCCGCCGTGTTCACACAGGAGCAGAGGTAGGACCAAGGTGTCCTCACTGCTGCCCTTGAAGAACTTGTAGAAAGAGGGGGTTGGGAGGAAGGTCAAAAGATAGAAACTTCCCGTAATAAGGTAGATAAGGTCTGGGGCCTATAGTTAATACTTTGTTGCATATTTGGAAGCTGCTAAGAGGGTAGATCTTAAAAGATCTCATAAAGAAAAAAATGCATAACGGTGTTACTGCAGTGGTCATTTTACAATATAAACATATATCAGATCATTATATCTTAAACAATGCTCCGTGTCGATTACACCTCGATAAAACTGGAAGAAAAAAAAAAGAACTTTTAGAACAATGGGAAGAAAACCTAAAAACCTTGGCTAAAGCAAGGCCGTGGGCCTGGAGGAGAGCAGGGGCTGGACTTCTGGAAGCCCTGAGTGGCGGTCTCGGCCGAACTTGGTGTGCGCGGGATGAATGTAGGGAAGGGGGCACTAAGAGGCCCACCAAGGAGAAGAGGATTCAGTTATGGCCTCTCTCCTTCGTGGGGTATCATGTGGTCAGCGGAGTTAATAGTGAAGATCTAGGCCACGTAACTGTGGCAAGACAAGTGTACAGCTGTGTTCGGGGAGGAGGGAGGTGGGTGATGTGTCATTGAGAGTGTGGATTCTGACCGTGTCGTCGCACACACACACGGAGAGAGGTCAGAGAGGGTGAGCAGTAATGACATCTGCGGTGTTGATGTGATTTGTTTTCTTTCAAAATGCCTTCCTTTAATGCTGATTGATGTGACTAACACTGATATAAAAAAAGGATAAAATAGAAGAAGATGGAGAATTCCATCCAGTGCTCCACTGGGAGATACATTGTTGTTCCTTTCCGGCCGTGCAGTTGTGGTGAGTCCGTTGATGGTTTTCTGGTAGTTCTGATGTCTGAATCTTATACTTGCAGAGACTCCAGTGGTCTGACTGAGTGACACCAACTGCAGGGAAGTGGGAGTAATGGGGAGTATGTCTGATAGTTTAATCACCCTTCACATCGGAGCCGAAACGCAAACAGAGCTGCTTGAGTTCTGGGGACAGCCTGGTGTTTTGGAGCAGGTGGGGTAAGGATAATTCTACTTCAGGCTGATGGTGCTTCAGGTGTGTGGAGACGGAGACCAGACAGCCTGTTGCCGTCTCTAACCCCTGTAGCTCTGAGGGTTACATTATGTGTTTTCTGAAGAAACTGGGTGAAGAGACGCTGGTGAGCAGCTGCCCTGGGCTGGGGAAGCCTGTGCTTCCCTGGGAGTCTCCTCCCTGTCACTCCGCTGTGCTGCTCTGGGGCACCCCCTTCAGGAGGAAATTATATCAGAACTTATGGTTTGGGAGAAAGAAAGTAACTGGAAATATTTAAGTTATTTATTTAAAAGTCACAAATGCCAGTGTCCTAATATACTTTCATAGCTACCAGAATACTCCTTACCACTTCCTCACTGATGGCAGAAGGTGCCTGGTTGACCAGATAATTCGGGCGAGTGAGAAGGTCTGGTTTTGAGGGCTGTTTCATCTACTGAAGCCCAAGAATTACAGCCTCACAGCAGGGAGTTCCTCCTTGCTAACCAGAAATATTTTTCCAGAAAGTTCCATGTGTCTGTCTGTCTGATTTTCTGCTTGTGTGTCTTCTCTTTCTGTCATTCTTATTCTGGTAATTCTTTCTAACTTTGATGCCACCTTTCCTTTTCTAGGACAACTCAATTGCTATTTTGTAGATTTGCACTACTTAGTTCATATAAAATAGATGTATCTAGATGTCCTACCATATAAAAGTGGGAGTTATAATTTTTTTCCTTCCATGTGAAAATGTGAGGGTTTTTTTCCCACATAAGAACATTTAATATCCTTAGCTACTAGAAATAGATAACACTTCACACAGAGTGCAATTCAAAAGGAAAGGTGTCTTTTTTAGCCTGCCCTGTTGGGAGGCAGTTTATTGTTACTTTAATTACAACAGTGTTCCCGTCTATAATCTTTGATCATCGGGGACAGAAACTTCTAGCACATTTAAGTCTTCTGCTTATTATTCTCTGCTCTGCCAATGACAGAGAAAAGAGCTGTGAGTTTGATCCCCTTTCCTGCCCAGGCACATTCTTAAAAACCACTCATACTTGAGGGAAGATGACACAAGTCTGAAGTGTGTTCCTAAGGGCAAAGCTGGCCAGACAGACTGTTCCCACCCACTTCATTTGCATCGAAAGTCCTTAGGTTACCTTTCAAGTCTGTTGCTTCATCTGTCCAGATTGCCTCCCAAGCCTGTCATCATGAACTTTTCTCCCTAAATGTATTTGAAAGGGCTATTATTAGTCCTTTCAGAGATGAAGTAAGGACAGACTTGGGCTCCTTGTTGCAGAGAGGTCCCCAAATGATGTCTCGTACACACACAGTCTCCTTCTGTCACTTGTCAGCGTGTTTTAAGCGCATGCATTGTGCATTAAGTGCTTGCTTAACCTCCGTGCATACAGTAGAGATTAAACAGATGGCCCCTGGCTCTGGGCTCTTCAGGAAGGACAGTGAAGCAGAGTGACAGCAGTAGTAACCCCTGACCGCTGATCTAATAGAAAAATGTGGAAGCTGTAGATCCTGAAGTTAAAAATTAAAAAAATTTGAAATTTTTATTCTCTTATCCTATATATTTGGGTTGCATGTGGAACTTCAGTAAAAATACAACATGCATTTTCCACTTGATCTGCCTTTTACCTTTTCAGTGTCCTCTAATACATTTCATCTTTTTTAGAAGACTTTTAATGTCTTGGGATAATTTAAAATGTTTTTTGTCTGCTGTTTGTTGTGTATTAATATTTAACACTTATGAAATACAAATCAAAACCACGATGCACCTCACACCTGTCACAGTGGCTAAAATTAACTCAGGAAACAACAGATGTTGGCAAGGATGTGGAGGAAGGGGAATTCTCCTACACTGTTGGTGGGAGTGCAAACTCATGTAGCCATTCTGGAAAACAGAATGGAGGTTCCTAAAAAGTTATAAATAGAGCTACCCTATAACCCAACAATTCCACTACTGGGTATTTACCCAAAGGATAAAGAAATACTGATTTGAAAGGGCACATGCACCCCAATGTTTATAGCGGTGTTATCAACAATAGGCAAACTATGGAGAGAGGCCAGATGTCCATCAGCTGATGAATGGACGAAAAAGATGTGGTATAAATAGACAGCGGAATATTACTCAACCGTCAAAGGAATACCGTCTTGCCATTTGCAACGTGAATGAAGCTAGAGTGTATCACGATAAGTGAAATAAGTCAGAGAAAGACAAATACCATATGATTTCACTCAGTTGTAGAATTTAAGAAACAAAATAGATGAATATATGCAAAGGGGAAAAAAAGAGAGAGAGAGGGAAGCAAACCATAAAAGACTCTTAAGGACTTCACGCTGACTGGAGGGAGGGGGTGGGGGATGGGCTACATGGTGATCGGTACTTAGGAAGGTGCTTGTTGTAATGGGCACTGAGAGTTATATGTAAGTGATGAATCACTGAATTCTACTCCTGAAACCAATGTTACACTACATGTTAACTAACTAGAATTTAAATCAAAATTTGAAGGAAAAGATACTTTAACCCTTATGTCTCTGTGAAGGAAAACTGTCTAGTAGAAAGCTAGGTTGGCTGCTCCTTTGAGACCCATGAAGGTAATTATTGTTACTGAAAACAAAGCGAGCTTAGCAGTGGGTATGTAACTTACCAGGAATATTTTATTAGTTCCTTTTGGTTTATTATAGGCACATGACAGAAAAATCATAGAAAGTCACAAGTCACAGTATCCTACTGGTCATCGGGTTCCAGCCCACCTTCCCACCCATGAGTCAGTACTCTGTATTCTGCTCCTACCCCCAAATTGGCCTCCTCTCTGTCACCAGAGCTTCAGTGAAAGAAAGCCAGCTCTGACATTACCTTTGTCAGCTTTGGGCACCTCTGCCCAAGGCATTTTTGTTCATGAGGCTTCTACAAACTGGAGAAGCACACGATGGGCTGGAAAGAGGAAAGAGCATGTTTGTCCACAGCTTCAGTTAAAGGCTGGCAGAGGGCTGGAAGGAAGTCCGTAATGCTAATTTTCCACAAAAGGAACTCCAGTATCTAGTTTGACAGTGTATTACGCATCTTTATAGTATCTGCTCTTGGAATTAAAAGTAACATGTTGGGGCACCTGGGTGGCTGAGTCCGTCTAGCGTCCGACTCTTGATTTTGGCTCAGGTCACGATCTTGGGGTTGTGAGGTCACGCCCCATGTTGGGCTCCGCGCTGGGTGTGGAGCCTGCTTAAGATTCTCTCTCTCCCTCTCCCTTTGCCTCTCCCCCCTAAAAGAAGTAACTTGTCTGCATTCTAAATCAGCATCAAAAAAAGTAATAAACATTTTTTAAGGCAAAAAAGCAGACTAGGTTGAGAAACATTGAGGAGACATAAAAGCAAAATAAGACAGTCGAAGACTACCTACAATATATATTACAGTGACTCTAAATGTGTTAAAATCTCATCAAGTTGTGTTAAAAATCCAATGATATACTGCTTTAGAGAGAGACCGCTGAAGGATGTAACAGAAAAGTAATAGGAGTGCATGAGTTTAGCAGAGAATGATCCAAGGTGATCTGATAGCTACTGGGAGAAGGTGCAGTGAGAATCACAGGCGGAGCTGGCTGTCGCCATCTCAGTGGGAGGCAGTGGTAGTCTGGGCCAGGGTGACAGCAGGGAGGTCGGTGGCAATGGGGCAGGTGTGTGGTCCATCTGGGCTGAGTTGGCAGGACTTGTAGAAGAGTTCCAGTGAACAGAGGGACCTAACCTCTTTAGGACTCAGGTTTTTCTTCTAAGAGAGGAGGGAGGTAATGTTATGAAGATGAGTCGACACTTGTAAAGTGTCTGGTTCTTCCACCTCGAAATTTGAGCTGGAAACCAGTAAGTGCATCCCTGGGAGCTTGTTAGAAGTGCAGACCCTTTTGCAGCACCCCAGAGATGCTCTGTGGACAGCTGCATTTTAACAAGACCCCAGGTGATCTGGAACAGCACGCGCACAGAGGAGACTAGATGTTTGATAAGAAGCAAAACAATGGGGGGTGGGCATTAGTAGTGAGTAAAACTTGTCCTCACTCAACTTCTGATTTATTCAGCCAGGAAAGAAAAAGTGAAATCTTCTGGTAGAAGGGTTTTGTTTCCTACTTACTCGGCTTTACCTGGCTCACAAAGCTTGCGGCTGCCTTTTCTTGGGGGACATTGGGGCCCCAGTGTTCACATGTGTCTCAGCTGTATTTCAGCTCTCTATATCATCTCTACAAACCCTGGCAGGTCTGCATGAAAGTATTAGGTTCCTACTACAGATGTTCCTTTTAACTCCCTCCCTCCACAGTCCTCCCAAAGAAGCAGTAGAAAAAGGCCCTTCTTTTTATGATGGGTAATAAATGCAGGCGGAAATATACAAAGTCATTTCTGCCCTGGTTCTCTTTTTTTCAGCTTACCAGTATTACCAGCCTTTTATTATTTTTTTTTATGATTTTATTTATTTATTTGACAGACAGAGATCACAAGTAGGCAGAGAGGCAGGCAGAGAGAGAGAGAGGAGGAAGCAGGATCCCCGCTGAGCAGAGAGCCCGATGCAGGGCTCAATCCCAGGACCCTAAGATCATGACCTGAGCCAAAGGCAGAGGCTTTAACCCACTGAGCTACCCAGGCGCCCCTTACTAGCCTTTTATTTACCCTTCAAGAAATAACCCATGATTTCCTGAATATATACACATATTAAAAAAAGAAGTCTTGGGGCACCTGGGTGGCTCAGTGGTTAAGCCTCTGCCTTCAGCTCAGGTCATGATCTCAGGGTCCTGGGATCGAGTCCCACATTGGGCTCTCTGCTCTGCAGGGAGCCTGCTTCCTCCTCTCTCTCTCTCTGCTTGCCTGTCTGCCCACTTGTGATCTCTCTCTGTCAGATAAATAAAATCTTTAAAAAAAAAAAAAGAAGTCTTTTTTTTTTTTAAGATTTTATTTATTTATTTGACAGACAGAGATCACAGGTAGGCAGAGAGGCAGGCAGAGAGAGGAAGGGAAGCAGGCTCCCTGCTGAGCAGAGAGCCTGATGTGGGGCTCGATCCCAGGACCCTGGGATCATGACCTGAACCGAAGGCAGAGGCTTTAACCCACTGAGCCACCCAGGCGCCCCTAAAAAAAGAAGTCTTTTTAATGCTGGTAAAAATAATTATCTATTGTGAAGATATGACTTGAATTATGTATTAAGTAAATTCAAGTGTATAAAATGAAAACTTAGAAATGAGAGGAAAGAATGCTGTGAACCAAAGGGGTACCCGTGCACTACTCTGAATCTGACCGAAGTATAAAAATGACTGGCACATTTAAAAGAATTTATCGAGTTGTGCACTACCAAGAAAATCTAAATCAGTCTAAAAAAGCAGAAGTCAGATACCTCAGGGTCTGGGCTAGGGTGATCTCAGTTTCATTTCTAACTTCATGCCTCTCTAGCAGATCTTGGGAATGTGACTCCGTTTCCCTAAGCTCCAAGCTCCTGAGCTGTGAGGCTGAGATCGTAAGAGACTTTCTTAGGGTCATTGCATGTGAGATGATGGTCCATACACAGTGTGGAGCCCCAGGCCCGAGGCAACACTCCGTAAGTGGCAGTAATCGCTACTACTAGTGGTTCTGAACTTGCAGTTTCAAGGAATCTGTAAATGAGCAAATAAATAATCTGCTCCCACTTGGAAATAAAAGAATCCTCCCTAAATCATCTGTTGAGCCAATGAAGGATAGGAGTGAGGGAGGATCCTAAGGGTCTGGGACTTACCCCACTTCGCCCCGAGCCTGCCCACCCAGTCTTCCCAGCTGAGCACATGGCAGCTCTCTTCTTCCAGCTGCTCGGGCCTAAAGCCGTCTTGACATTTTCTCCCACCCGCACCCCTACTGCTGCCCACCTCTGATTCACCTTCTCACCCGAGCCTCCTAACTAGTCGTCTTGCTTCCCACTTCCCTGGCTTTGGTCTGTTTCCAACAAAGCAGACCCTAGAGCAAGGCCGGCGCTCCCTAAGTGGAAGACTTACGATTTCTTGAGGCCACACACCCTGCTCACAGTCAGAAGTCCTTACAGTGGCCAGCAAGGCCCCTGCCTGCCTCGTACATCTCCCCTTCCTGCTGCTCTCCTGCTCCCACTCACCCCTCCTGCTGCGGTCCTCCCGGCTCATTCCACTCCCACTGCACACAGGCCTCCTGTTTTCCTCAGACCTTCCAGGCTGCTATGTTGGTGTCCTTTGCACTGACATTCCTTTTGCCTGAAAGGCTTGTTCTCCATCTAAACCCTCCCTGCCATATACACATGGCACGCTTCTCCATTACCTTGCCCCATACACTCGTGGTGGATTTCTTCATTTCTTTTTTTTTTTTTTAAGACTTTATTTATTTATTTGAGAGACAGAGATAGAGACAGAGAGCACAAGCAAGGAGGAGAGGGAGGAGCAGGCTCCCTGCTGAGCAGGGAGCCAGCCGCAGGGCTTGATCCAGGATCACAACCCCAGCTGAAGGCAGACGCTTAACCGACTGAGCCACCCAGGTGCCCTGATTTCTTCATTTCTTTTATGTCTTTCACCTTCTCGTGAGACCCTCCCTGTGTACACAGTGGAAAATTGCATTCCCTTTCCTCCTCCCTCGTTTGCTTTTTTCTAATCCCCCTGCTTTATTTTCATTTTTAACACTTAATATTGATTAATGTGCTATATTTGTTGTTCTTTATCTTCCTTATTGTCTCTCTTAGCTGTAAGCATCATAAAGACTGAGATTTCGTTTTTGCCATTGCTGTGTTTCAAGTGCCAGGAATGGTGTGGCAAGTGGCAGAGATTCAGTATTTGTTGAAGACACAAGTGAATGTGGGAATCAGCATGAATGTTAATATAAAAAAATGTAAGAAGTTGACTTCTAGAGGTGTTCTCATAGCTTTATTCTTTGTTAAAAAGTTTAAAATATGAAAGCAAATGAATTGACCTCTCCTTAAAAGAGGTTCCGAAACTATTAAACTCACAGAAAGCATAAGAAGCAAATAATAAAAATATAAATTAATTGCATAAAGCAGAAGAATAGACTTGCAAATTTAGAAGTTAGTACAAAAGCAATAAAAGTAAATGTCATTGCAAGTCCTACCCTTGATGTATCTAATCAGTAAAACAGGGAAAAAGTAAAATCAAAGGTGCAGAGAAGATTAAACATTGTAAGGAAGTATTCATGAAATGGAAAGCTGGGCAAGATAGAAAAGTGTACATTATCAAAGATGCATCAGAACATTGAAAATTTCAGTGGACCAAGCAAGCAAGAGTTTGAAGAACTTTTCAAAGAATTAACTTCTAGAATGGCTCTAAATTCATATGGTATCTTCGGAACTTTTAAGAACCAGTGCATTTTAACAGTGTGTGAATTACTACTAGGTATAGAAAATTATGGAAAAAAATATAGAAATCGACATAATTTGTTTTATGAAGCTGGTATAACTTGGAAACAACAGAATTAACTTATACTGAATTGTGTTTAATGAGCATAAATATGAAAGTCCTAGAACGCTGAATTACACAGTCTGTCAAAGAAGTAAACCACCATAACCAAGCATTGATCTTCCGAAAGAGAACAAGGATAGTCCAATGTTAGGCAAGCTATTAACATTCTAAAGTTAGATCAAAAAGCAATGATTGGCAGAGAATTCTGGGAAAAAGTAGGATAGGAAGCACCAGGAATTTCTCTCCTCACCTAGACAAAAATTGCACTGACAGAAACTGTCCTGATGCACCTCACAAGAAGACCCTTGAACAATACATCTTTGAACCGTGCAGGTCTGTTTATGTGTGGGTTGGTTTTTGTTTTTGTTTTTTTTTTTTTTTTTTCAATTAATATAGTACAGTTCTGTAAATGTATTTTCTCTTCCTTACAGTATTCTTAATAACATTTTCTGTAGCTTACTTTATTGTAAGAATACCATATGTAATACATATAACATACAAAACATGTGTTAATTAGCTACGTTATCATTAAGGTTTCCAGTTGGCAGTTGGCTATTACTAGTTAAGTTGCGAGAGAATCAAAAGTTCTATGTGGATTTTAACTGTACAAGTGGCCAGTGCGCCTCACCATGGTGTGGTTCAAGGGTCAATTTTTAAGTCTATTGAAAGTTTATAACTTTCAGGGAATACTTGGAGGGCAAATTGCAGTTAATTTGGTCAATTTCAGCTCTTAGCACATTAGCAGCTACCCATCCTCAACTGAGGCCACTTGATAGGCAGCTGAGCACATATTCCTGGAGGAGCTTGTGCATAGCATGCAGAGTAGGGTGGGCAAAAAGGATACTGCCCCCCAAATATGGGGGCTGCACTCTGATAGCTATTTGTTACTGCTGGTTAAAGAGGCAGGCAGCCACTGCTACTTCTGTTGCAGGCCCTTCCTCCTCCGGCAGAAGTGACCTCTGGGGAATTTAAATGGCCAGTGCCCTTCTCCCTGTTCCTTCATTTCCCCCTTTTTCTCCTTTTAGAGCCAGACATTAAAGAGTAGGATGTTCAAAAAACAAGTGCATATACAAAAAATTAGAACATGACTGCACATCCCAGGGAAAAGACTATAAGTTTATATCTCAGGCTGATTCTCAGCACAGAGACAGCCTACAACAATTAATTAAAAAAAAAAAAAATAGTAGCAAAACCCAGCAAACTCTAGGGAAAGAGGAGGATGTGACTTCTAGAGTTACCACATTATTAAGATTCAAATGCCCAGAGTTCAACAACAACAAAAAAATCACAAGTCATATAAAGAAGTAAGAAAATATGGCCCATTCAGAGAAAAAATGAAATCAACAGACTGTTCATGAAAAAGACATAATGCCACATCTGCTAGACAGATACTCAGAGAACTACAGGAATATGTAGAGAAGATTTTAAAAATGGTGTATTAACAAATGGAAATATCATTAAAGAGATAACCTGGATCAAGGACTTGGGGTGCCTGGCTGGCTCAGTTGGTAGAACGTGTGACTCTTGATCTCAGGGTTGTAAGTTCAAGCACCACATTGGATGTAGAGATTACTTGAAAATAAAATTGTTAAGGGACGCCTGGGTGGCTCAGTCAGACGTCTCACTCTTGATCTCAGCTCAGGTCTTGATCTCAGAGTCATGAGTTCAAGCCCCATGTTGGGCTCCATTCTAGCTGTGGAGCCTACTTTAAAAAAAAAGAAAAGAAAAGAAAATCTTAAAAAAATAAATGGGTCAAGGACCTAAATGTAAGACATAAAACAAGAAAACTCTTAGAAGAAAACAAGGATGGGGCACCTGGGTGGCTCAGATGGTTGGGCGTATGCCTTCAGCTCAGCTCGTGATTTCTGGGTCTGGGATGGAGCCCCACATCAGGCTCCCAGTTGGCTCAGCGGTGAGCTTGCTTCTCCCTCTCCCTCTGCCTCTCTTCCTCCTCATGTGCTTTCTCTGTCTCTCTCTCAAATGAATAAATAAAATCTTCTAAAAAAAAAAAAAGAAGAAGAAGAAGAAAACAAGGACAGAAGTATCACAGCAGTGGATTTGGTAATAATTTCTTGGCTATGACACCAAAGGCCTGAATAATAAAAGAAAAAAACTAGGCAAGTTTGACTTCATAAAGACTTAAATATTTTATGTATCAAAAGGCACTATCTATTGAGTAAAAAGGCTATACCTACAATAGGAGAAAATATTTGCAAATCGTATTTGATAAGCAATATTTAGAATATATGGAGAACTCCTAAAACAATAACAAAAACAAAACATTCAAAAATAGGCAATGGATTTGAGTAGACATTTCTCCAAAGAAGATACATGAATGGCCAACAAGCACATGAATACCTGCTCAACATCACTAACCGTTAGGGAAATGCAAATCAAGACTACAAGATAATCACCTCATACCCACTAAAATAGGTACTGTTAAAAAGCAGAAAACAAGTGTTGGCAAGAATGTGGAGAAATTGGAACCCTTCTGCACTGTTGGGGGGAATGTGAAATAGTGCAGCCACTATGGAAACAGTGTGTCAGTTCCTAAAAACTAAAAATATAATTACCATCATACATGATCCGGCAATATACCGAGAAGAATTGAAAGCAGTTTCAGAGATATACTTGTACACCCAAGTTCACAGCAGCGTTATTCACAATTACTGAAACATAGAAGTAACACAAGTGTCCATTGACTGATGAATGGATAAGCAGAGTGTGGCATTTACACACACGTACACAATCATACACAATATTGTATTATTAATCTGATATTAATTCAGAAAGGAAAGAATTATGATGTGCTACAACATGAGTGACCTTTGAAGATATTATCCTAAGTGAAATACGTCAGTCACAAAAAGACAAATATTGTATGATTCTACTTACATGAGTCACTTAGAGTAGTCAGAATCATAAAGAGGGAAAGTATACTGGTGGTTTCCCAGGGCTAGGGAAAGGGGATAATGGGGAGTTACTGTTTAATGGATAAAGAGTTTCACTTTTACAAGATGAAAATTCAGAATTATGGGGACCTATCATGGCGATGATTGCACAACAATGGGAGTATAATTAATACCACCGTATTATTAACTTAAAAATGGTCAAGGTGGTAAATTTTAGGTTATGTGTATTTTACCACAATAAAAAATGCAAAACAAAACAAAAAATGATCTCAGTAGATGCTGAAAAGGCTGTTGATAAGACTTGATAAAATTCAGTATAAATCCCTTCCCCAAACTGCTTCAAAACCATTAATGTACTGTAAACTAGTAATGTAACCCGTAATGTAAGGCTTTTTCTTAATATAATAAAGACTTAGCGTGTATGTTCCTTGAGGGTTCCGGAAGGCAAGGATCAAGTCCTTGATGATATACCCCAGTATTATTACCAGCTGTGCCTTTTGAATGGAAATGTTCAGTAAGGATGAAGTAAATTTGTACTCTGGACCTGCTGCCAGCATCATCTCCAGTGCGACAGTCAAAGTATCCCCATTAAAAAATGAGAATATTCAGTATCATCAACATTTAACATTGTTCTAGAACTTCTGGCTAAAGTACTAACATGAAAGATAACATTTAACCATTAGGAAGGAGAAATAAAACTGTTTCTAATTGTAAACAATATATCATTATATATCTAAAAAAAATCCTGGAGAATGAACTGGAAAATATTTTTAGTAGCTGAGACAATGAGCAATTTAGTAAAATGAATAGATACAGTAGAAGAAGAAAGAAAGGCGCAAGCACTGAAGGCGGGGAGACTTGTCTACTGATCACAAAAATGTTCTCTGCAAGAATTAGCTCTGGTATTTTTGGCAGCAACGAATACACACCCCAGTTTTTAAGAGTTACCTCTCATGATAAAAAGTCACAAAGAGGGAGGCTCCTGGTTTCACTCCATGGCTTGGCCACCTGTGGGCTCTCAAGCTCCTTCCTTCCATCAGTGCACGCTGCCCCGCCCAGCCGGCTCCTAGCTACGACGGACTCTTGTTTCTTAGAGATCCAGTAATGTTCCCTGGAAGAAGACCCTCCTGGGCAAATTGTGGAGAATTCTTGGCCTTCAGCTTTTGCATCTACGACACAGGAATGAATGGTGTGCAGGGCTTGACCCCCGGCTTTCTTGCTCACTTCCTCGCTTTATCAGAGTCAGGCCATCTGATGGCTCTCCCCAAACCCAGCCTGTGCTCACCTATCTTAGAGTTTTATTTTCCCTCATTTTAATCTCCATTTCCATTTGAAACCATTCTCTTTGACAAGAGAGTAAGTTTGAATGTTTTTCGCTTGGCCTTTTGGTTTTCTTTCTGAATCTTTATCCTCCGTGCATACATTTTTAACAGGTTCTTTTTCATTCCATTTTGTGTCAGCCCTTATCTCCATTGGGCTTTATTTTACCCGGTTCCATTCTGGTGTTAAGTTCACTTTTCAGTTTTCTTCTTTAGGATCATTCACACTGGCTTGGTTTGTAACCTTTGAAATTGTTATCGTCATGCTTATTTGTGATATGGAGTTGAAATCTCGATTTTAATGTGCTTTGGATTCCGGAATTTTGCGCCACAGAATTATATATACATTCTGGGGAATGGTTTTGAAAGGCTCTCTCTCAGCCCTGTGGACACAGACCTGTTCTTACCTCTGGTTTTCCCATGGGTGATGAAGTGTTCTGTCTGCCACTTCCCTACACAAGTGAGAACTGAGTCTGTCTCCTTGGTTTCTTTTCTCTTTGGGAGGCCAGCTGGTCAACCAGGCCAGGGTCTTGTCAAGACTTACTCTTTTAGCCAAGTGAGCAGAGATCTAGCAAATGTCTCTGTGAGCTGGTGCCTCCACCTGGCTAGGTGCTCTGCGAGTGTCCATCCTCTGTTTCCGCTGCCCTTCCACCCACACAAGTCTTTCCAGTGTGTTCCATCCCTGTGTTTGCCAAGTGTTTTCACCTAAGGGCTCGTGTTCCTGGCAAATACATAATTTACCCATCTCCTATCTGTTCTGTTTCTTTAATATTCCAAGTGCCTGGGGTGCCTGGGTGGCTCAGTGGGTTAAAGCCTCTGCCTTAGGCTCGGGTCATGGTCTCAGGGTCCTGGGATCGAGCCCGGCATCGGGCTCTCTGCACAGCAGGGAGCCTGCTTCCTCCTTTCTCTCTCCCTGCCTCTCTGCCTACTTGTAATCTCTGTCGAATAAATAAATAAGTAAATCTTTAAAAAAAAATATTTCAAGTGCCTCTCTATCCTCAGTATTTCAATTCTATCCTCCTAATTCCCAGCAATATCCATGAGTTGTGATTGTTAACATAAAAATTCCAATTGAATTGGACACGCTTGCCAGTGCATCTCATTATTATCTGGTGTGAGTGGCCACGATGCACGGATGTTAGTCACAGCCTGAGGCTCACCTCTGGTACAAGGACCACAGCCCACCCTGCTGTCATCTGTGATAGGGAGTTGAGGTCATCTTTGAATGCCTCTGCCCTCAGGAGTGACGGGCAGGGTTGGCGCAGGCTTGCTGGGCTGGGGCAGCCTGTTCTTCCTGTTGTGTCAGAAATAGATGTGCCTCAGGAAACTGCCAAGTGTGCCCAGCACAGTATAGCAGAGGCGAAATCCAAAGCAACATCACCATTCGTCCCTCTTCAGTCATTCATCTCCTGTATTTATGGAATATCACATGCTATGTGCTGTTCTGGACCCGGAGGGTTCCAAGATGAACGATCCTATTTCCATGTGCAGAAAGCTCAGGAAATTACACTGTTCTGGATGCCAGGATGACAGGGTACCTAATCCAGCCAGGAAGGGAGTGGTGGGCAGTGAGATGTAGCTTCCTGGAGTTGGTGATTCTGATCTGAAACTTGAGAGATAAATGGGAATTAGCCAGACAAGGAGCCAGGAGGAGGTGGTGTGGAGACGGAGGAGTGGTCTGCGTGTGGAACACCCTGGAAATGCTCTCTGGTGAGGGCTAGGGGAGAGGTAAGCTGGATACAAGCAACTAGGTTCCTGTTGGGAGGCAGAGCATAAGGCAGGGCAGTAAGAACTGAGACTGAAGCCACTAAGAACCTGGTTACAGACAGTCTGTTATCCCTCATGGGGGAATTAGCGTACAGTCCCGTGATGAGCTGGTGAAGAGAGGGACCCCAACCACGAGGGAGAATAAATACAGGAAGTCTGAGTCATGGGTGGAAAGGATGAGCGTGTGTCTGCCGCAGTGTGTTTAGGAGACCTGCCCACACCTTGAGCAGCCTGGCTAGAGGACATGGATGTGGGAAGGCAGGATATGGGGTCTGATTAAACTGAAAACACAGGCAGTAGGTGGAATGAAAAGAGCACCGAAATTCATAGAGCTAACTCCAAGTGGGGGCTAATTATAAAGACACATGGAAGCTCTCTCTTGGGAATGGGGACACCCTGGGGCTGGTAACCTTTCCATCTCTTCCGGGCCACACAGTCTTCTTCAGGCTGTCTCCGCCTCTCCCTGCATTTCCACTCCATTCTCTGCTGCCAGCCAGATCCTTGTGCATCTCAAGAAAAGACTGGCCCAGCTCTATCCGTTGCCAAGTTACAGGCCAGTCAGGTTAGTTGAGTGGTAGCAGGGTCATTGTTAAGAAAGCTTGGCTGCCAGACCATCCTTCAGCTTAGGTGGGAAAGATCTTCGTTGGAGGAGCTGTTGTCAACTGACTTCTTTAAGAAGCAAAGTTCACCTTTGCTGAATCTAGAATTCCTTCTCAGATCATGCTTAGACTCTCAAAGAGAAAAGAGATGATGGCCTTAAAGAATGAAATGACTTCTGGAGACAAGACGGTGTGCCCCTTGGATAAGAGTGCAGCCGAGGTGGCAAGTCTGTGTTATGACAGTTCCTCGGCAAGCCCTTCATTTTTGGTTGGAGCTCAGAATGTGGGCCCATTATGTCACCAGTCTTCTCTGATTTTCCCAACCCTTTCTAGCCTGAACTGCTTCTCCCAGCTCATCACCCAATTGTGAGAAACACCTGTCCTAGAGGAAAGAGCCCAGGCTTTCCACTGCACTCCTGTGTTCAGATCCTGGTGCTTCCAGATATCAGCCATGTGCCCTTGGCAAGTTGCTTCATCTTCCTGAGCCTCAGCGTCTTCAAGGATATGCGTACAATTCTAGGGGCACCTGGGTGGCACAGTCGGTTAGGTGTCCGGGTCCGGCTCTTGGTTTTGGCTCAGGTTGTGATCTCGGTCGTGAGATCAAGCCCCGTGTTGGGCTCCATGTTTAATGGGGAGTCTGCTTGAGAGTCTCTCTTCCTCTCCCTCTGCCCCTGCCGCTCGTGCTTGCTGTCTCTCAAATAAGTAAATCTTTAAAAAAAAAATACACACACACACACACATACAGAGTTCTGATCACATTCCCATCTACTATCCCCACACCATACCCATATAATACATGTGTATATGCGTGGAATACAAATGACATACAGATTGCCAATATAGACACTGACTTAATACAAGGAAACAGAAGAAGCGATTGTGTGGCCGCCATTGTTTTACTCACTCCTCCAGATCCTTTCTGATTTGTCGACAGTAGAAACAGTCTTCCTGTAACTCTAGCTTCTTCATAGAATCCTCTATATGTTTTCTTTCTCTAACTGGACCCTATGCCATGAACCTTCAGTCCTGAAGGGCTGGCTCTGTTCCCCCATGTTCTACCCCCACAGGGTAAGGAGATGGTGCTGGCATCCCTTTGGTGTCTGGCTTCTCCTCTTGTTCATAAACCCTATCACACTGAATCCCATACCAGTGGGCTCTGTCACTCCTTGTCACTATTTTGCTACCGTCCATGGCCATCTCTTGGAGCGTTTTGGAATCTGCTCAGATACCCTCCCACCCCGATTCGCTCCATAAAGAGGTTGTCTGCTATGAGCACTTGGTCCTCCTTCCCACACAACTGTGGGTTCCCCGTGCTCCTCCGCACATTCAGCAGAAGGAATTGGTGTCCTCTTGTACACCAGGCTCCCGGGTGCAGATGTTGAAGCAGACATATGCGGTCCCTGCCCTCATTGAGTTTATCTTCTTCCCTAGAAATCCTTTTTCTTTCCTATATATGTGCCCCTGTTCCCTGTACACATTCGGGAGCTTTCCCCATCCTTAAACACGTATCTTTCTCCTTCCTGCAGACCTTTCAGCTGCCACCTCTCCCCTCATCTGGGCTTCTCCTTTCTTGCCCTGAGAGGGTCGCAACTGCCGTGGGTACCTCCCACTGTACTGCAGCTCCTGAGGAGAAATCCCAGATGCCATATCCGCTGGAAATTTGCTCTTCTTATTTTGTCCTCTATTTGACATTGTAGAGGACCAGTCACTTCTTCCTTAAAAATTCTCCTTTCCCTTTGCCGGCATGGCCCAACCCCTATTTCACTGTTTCATTTTTTCTCCCCAGGCTCCTTTGCTTTCTTCTCTGCCACCTCACGTGCTTAGGATTCTTTTCCGGTCTTGAATGTTGGTCTGCCCTGCAGTTCTCTTCTCAGCCACCCTTTCTGCCTCCCTGCACACCTCCTGCGTGGTTTTAACCCGCCCGTGTTTTTGTCCCCACTTCGACAGGACAGTCCTGACGCTGCCTCAGCTCCAGCAGGCCCAGCGTGGAGCTCTCATTGGCTCTGCCCTTACCCTGCACCCTCTCTTTCCTTGTATCCCCTCTTTTTTTGTTGGGCCCTTTTATCAAGACCCTACACCAGGGTCTTTTCTAGTCATACCTCTTCTCTGTCCTCAAGCATTTCACAGTAAATTGGTCCCCAGGGCCTTTCAGTTATTCCCCCTGAACATCTTAATCTCTCCTTCTCTCATAGTCGATGTCTTTTACAAACTATTACAATTGCCTGTTTTTTAAAAAAATCTTTAATTTTTTGCTTATATAAAATATACAGGGATCTAGAGATAAATCATAATCTCTGCCCTTGGGAAACTCATAGTCATGGCCAGCCATGGGCTTGTAAGCAAATGCATCCAAGGCCATGGAGGGATGCACACACGGGAGCAGGTGTTGTCTGCTGGGCCGTACAGGTGCGAGATGAGGCGGCGGTTGGTAAAGGTGCAGTTTGTGGCCGATTGCTCTCATGCTGACTGACACCCTGGAATGCATTTCTGGCCTTCGGTTTCTGTCTTACGTTATCTCCTTTTGCACATTTTAGTTTTCCAAGATCTGCCATATGCCAGATTTGTGACACCTTACACAGGTTGGTGGGCGTCTTCCTAGTAATCTGACCTTTATTCAGTTAAACTGCAGAGAGAGACATTTGGGAATTTTTTTAAAAAGGCTCTAACCAATATACGTACAGGGATGACTTCTCTGACACTCCAGGTATCTTTCTGAATTACATGAGGCCTAACTCAAAAACTAGACCCGAGAGTACCCACAAAATTAGCTTAGCCTGGGACACACCCAAAGCTCACAGTTTTGTTTTGTTTTTCTTAATTCTTTGTTTATGCATCCCATACTCTGTAGTGTTATCAACATGATCAGAGTTAGCGGATCTAAAAACTAGGCTCTAACGTAGCAGCTCACATATTCCTACCCATTAAAATGAGAGTTACACTAGTCTTGTCGCCTTCTTTGTTTTCTGGATGCCCCCCTCCCACGTCCTACACCCCAGCCTGAAGCAGGGGAGTCAGCCTGCATCTGATAGCCTCACTGTCGGAGAAAAGCAGAAGACCATCTCCTCCAGCAGTGCCAAAGGAAAACAGATTCCGTAGATGCCTAAACCCGCCCTTCTGGTGTTTGCTCCCATTGTCTCCCTGTCTGTGAACTTGGCCACCCTGACAAAATGTTAACCTAGCACATGGGAATGGAGGCCGTACTTCAGAAATGTGCTTCAGTAAACTGTGTTCTCAGAGGGCGTGTGGAGCTGCCAGTGATCATTCTGGAAGAGTCGGGAAACCAGGGTCCTGTTCCAGCTCTTCCAGGAGGGAGCTGCGAGTAGGCTTACCTTACCATGGCCCTGGTTTTCCTCCCTTGAGAGTGGACACGGCCCTCTCCGTTGGTAATTTTTTCAGCACACACCTCCTGGGTTTATCACTCAGCTTTGGGTTAGTGACCAGCCACCTACCACGCCTGATTCTGTCAATGTCCGTCCTGTCACTTGGCCGTGCTGGTGAGTTTGTGTGTGTGAGTTTGTGCCCTCTCAGCCGTCTACACCCCAGCAGAGCACAGGCCCCACGAGGCCAGGGACTCACGTGTGGCTCTGGCTTGTTACCGTATCCCGGTGCCCCGCTGTGTTCGGGTGTTGGGCCTTGCTTGCGTGCGGGGTGAGTGAAGGACCGGGGTGCTGGTCCCCGCAGGCCCCGGCCGGACGCTGCTCTGGTGTGGTGGGCTCTGCGTTTTCTGTGCCATGTTCACATCTGCTAATCTGTCTTTTCAGGAGCCCAGCAGCCGGGGCTGCCGTATTACACCGACCCTGGAGGACCGGGGATGAATCCCGCCGGAAATACTGTGCCGATGGCTTTCCAGGTGCAGCCCAACTCACCCCAGGGAAGCATGGCCTACCCTCCGCCCCCTTCTTACTGCAACACGCCCCCGCCCCCGTATGAACAGGTGGTGAAGGCCAAGTAGCGGGGTGCTGCCCGGCTCCTGCCTGTGCGACCTCACGGGGGAACGGGGAGGGGCGCTCTCACCGCACCTCTCAGTCCCCATCAATGTTCGCTTCCGGGAATTGTCTTCTGAGCCACTAAGGGCAAATTCCTCTTTGATATCTTCAAAGCAAGCACAGCTCCCTTTCAAGTTTTCTGTGGAGGACCAATATTTGAATTTATCCTGTGTCTCCTCTGTTGCTTCTGTTTCTGATGTAATCTGAGCTCTGGCAGAGTGTGGACAGTCCCCAAGGGTTGACACCCTAGATCCTCGGGAGAGAGACTAAGGAGAAGGAGGCAAGGCAGGGCCTGTGTGTGCAGGTGAGCGCAGGTGAGTACGAGGAGGGGACCGCTCCTGGCCCGGGCACACAGCAGGCAGCTCACGGCAGTGAGGCACCCCAGGCTCCACTCTTGGAGCCCCTCGTCCTGTCAGTCTTCCTCTTCAGGAAGCTGTGAGGCTCCGCTGTGGGAGAAGCCTCCTCGCCCTTCCTATCTCCACTCACTTCCTAGAGATGACAGTGGCTTCCCTTCTGCGTAGCCAGGGCCGGGAGGGGACTGTGTACCTCAAGGAGATGCGGATCCAGATGAGGTCAAGTTTGGATGTCGACAGTTACCCGAAAATCACGAAGGAAAGTTCCTGCAAGTTATGGGAAATGGATTCCTGCGTCAAACTGGGACATTGCATTTTATGAACTCTTGGTCTGACTGGGCAAAAATAAAATGGTTCACCTCCCTGCCATCCCCCCTGCCCCCGGCTTTCTAGTGAGTCTATGGAAGCTCGTTTAGAGTCCTGTCCTTTAAGGTCAGACTCAAGTGTCTTCTCTGAACATCAGCAGCTGTCTGACCAGAGGTCTCCACACCCTTCCTTCAACAGCCCCGCTGGTGGTTGTGATGGACACTTTCCAAGCAGAGAGGCCCTGCCAGCTGGGAGGTCACACCATCCCCTTGGAGAGCGGTGACCCAGCAGGCTCCCGCCAGTGGTTTCCAGCCTGGGGCAGCAGGCCAGGCCTGCAGTTTGATGTCAGCCCATGTGTGTGTATGTGGGGGGGGGTGTTCTCTAAAGAGGAGAAGCTTGCTGGAAAAAGAGGAATGCAAAATCCCAGGACCGCAGGAAGATCTCTTTAAAAAGTACTGAGTAGATTTCACTGACGGCTTAATCAAAATGAGAAGAGAAGATGTGGTTGGAAATGCAAACCCTGGCAGAGAAGCGCGTCTCATCACCGCGGGCTCTAGCGAGGGGTCACCGGGCTGAAAGGAGGGTCCGGTCTCTGCAGTAAACAGTGCTGGCGGCGCAGGTGAACCCCCGGAAATCCGGCCGGTCGTGTGTAGGAACGCAAAGCCGCGTAGCCCAGACGGAGGGTCCCTGTGTGTGTAGTAGTGGGATAGGGCCGGCAGGTGGCGGGGGGTTATTTTTGTAATAACTAATTGGACCAGCCTCTTGAGAAATTGTTACTCATTGGACTTGAGCTTCAGAACATGTCACTGGAGTGGATGCTGAGTGTTTTCATTCCCCCAGACCAGGAGTCTGGGTGTCCCTTTCCTCCCGGGTGGGAGATCAGGATAGGACTGCAGCACCTGCTCAGAATTACCTCCCTGCGAAGATGGAGAACCTGCAAGCCTCCCAGGGAATTCTGCAGGAAATGCTGGGAGCCGAACACAGGCCCTTGGAAACACAGGTTTTAAACACAGATGCTGCTGCTGGTGTCTTCGGCCAGCCTCGTGTGACCTCCGAACTCCTGTCCCTGACAGCAGTACCTCTCCTCATCTCGTCCTTGATCCAAAGGAGACAACAAAGCACAACGTTTGCTGTTTACAACCAAGGACAACTACATGGGTCCAGAAGGTTCCTCTTCTTCCGGGTCATTTGTCTTGCATTTTTGACTTAAATTTCTCCCTTCCCTTTTTTTTTTTTTTTTTGGTCTTAATGAAGAAGCACAGTAAGGGCCGCCCCCGGAATTGGATCCCGGTGCAGTTGAATAAGCACCCAAATATCCATGACTAAATTTCATTTCTCTTTTTGATAACAAATGATCTCAGAGACTAAACGATTTAGGTAGTGCTCAACAATTTTGTATTCCGTGTTTGTGAAGATAAATTTTGTTTTCCCTCGAACCTGGCTGAGAACCCTGCTACAGCGAACGCTGCTACTGTGCGTAGAAATTCCACTCGTGGTGGCATCTCCTGGCCCTTCTCGTCCCGTCTGTGCTGACAGTGGACTGTGTCCCCCTCCCGGAGTAGATCCAGCTCCTGGTGTGTCGAAGTCTTATAGAGTCAGTGATTAGGAGTAAGCTGGGAGCAGATCTGTGCATGTTTTTCCTCTGCAACATTTGGCTCATTTCTCTTTTTTGTTCTCTTTTGATAGAGTCCCATTTCCTATGTATGCAAAATAAAAAATAAATTTGGGCACATGCTTCAACTGTTTTGCTGGGAAGGGGGAAAGAGGATGGAAACGAAGTTTCTAATGAGGGAGGGCACACAGTGGGTCATGGGTCATACATGGGTCATCCCCACCCCCTGGTAGGGGTGGGGTGGAGGAGGCCGCGTGGTGCCCTCAACCTCAGGAGCACCAGCAATTAGAGGTCATCAAAGAATGCAAGGGACGTTTGGGTCACCAATACATTTTTTTAAAAGTCTGGCTAAGGAAAAAATAATCTAAAGCAAGTAGAAGCATAAATTAGACAAACGCACAGGTAGTACTGAAATTAGGTATCCAGAGGGCCTGGATCTGCTTTCCATGGGTAGGCGAGCCTTGATTTTAAGAAATGCAGCTTTTGTGCTCCTGGGTGGCTCAGTCGGCTGAGCGTCCTTCTGACTCTTGGTCCCAGCTCAGGTCTTGATCTTAGGGTTGTGAGTCCAAGCCCTGCGTTGGGCTCCACCCTGGGCATAGAGCCTGCTTAATAGAAAGGAAGGAAGGAAGGCAAGGAGGGAGGAGAGGGGAGGGGAGGGGGGAAGAGAAAAAAGAGGAAAGGAAAGGAAGGAAGGAAAAGAGAAAGAGAAAGAAAAAGAAGAAAAAGGAAGGAAGAAAGAGAGAAGGAAGGAGAACAGAAAGAAAAAGTAAATAACAGCTCTGCTGGGTCAGAAACTGTATTTCTCTCACAGATCTGTTGGAGGGTAAAGCTGCTATAGTCTGCATTTTAGATGAATCCCTAAGTGAGATAATGTTTATAAAGAAACATTGGATCTTAAAACAGGACAGAGCATAAGCCAGAAGAGGTCAAGAAGCTTCCTCTGGTGAAGTCGGGGCTAATTTTCAGGACACCCCCACCGGGTTATCAGCTCCTTCCAGCAAACTGGAAGCGGCCTTATTTACAAGTCAGAGGTCTTAACTTGAGATGGCAGACGGTGACTGAGTGCTCACTTTTCTCTGTTCCTTCCGAATGTCATTGAACTTCGAGAACTCTGTAATGGCTCTCAAGGCAAAAAAACGTACAAGACAGAAATTCGGAGTAATTCTTAACTAGAAGATGCCAGCTGGGATTGATTGGGAGAGAAGACTAAAGCTGAAATGTTCAGGGACGGTGGCTGGGGAGGCGAGAGCTTTCCAAAAAGTCCACAGTGAGGCCCACGGGTGCAGAGAGCAGGCATGGGCCAGGGCCCCTTGCCAAGGTGTTGACCTGTGGGCGTTCTGCAGAATAGCTCTGCCGGGGGCCGTGTTCTGTGCCCCAGGCCCCCAGGTAAGAGGAGCAGCTAGTCCGGCAGTCTGTTTCTCACAGCAGGGACGCTCTGTGTCCTAAGACGTCGGAAGGTGGGTTCGTGGAATCATTATTTAATTTTTAAAAGTGAGGTAAGCATTTTCTAATGTATTAGTCAATTAGAACAAGTATTTTCTAATGTACCAGTCAATGAAAACATTCATAAGCCGGGCTGCCATCCCTTTCCCACAGCCCTGGTTGCAAGGTTATAGAGAGATCCGTGCCAAGGAGAAACCCAAGGACCTGTGAGAAATCATGACCACAGGCGGGGAGGTTTTCCGCGGCCCCGGAGGAAAAGTCAGCTGAGCCTTCTCCTGACTTGCACTGCACCGGCCTTTCCACCCAACTGGCTAAGCATCTCTCAGCTGAAGTGATCCTTAACAGTTTCAAGTTCCCAATTGCTAATACTCTTTCAATGCCAATGATGACAGCACAAAGTAGAGATGAGGGCAAACCGCGTGGGCGTGGCTACCCACTGTGTATCACGGCCGGACTGTGGGCTCCGAAGACGGACAGCCTTGCTCCCACCCTGCGTCTGCTGTTAGCTTGTGTCTTCAGACAAACGGCTTAAGTTTCCATCACTCAAATGATCTCAGGTCTGTTTCCTCAACTATAAGAGAGAATTACAGGACCTGTTGCTTATACGAGGCTTGTACCAGGCACACTATGGAGAGTCATCAAATACTGAAAATCCTCTGTTCTCCCTCATTCCACAGTTCCTTTAGCAAGAGAAATTAAAGCACAGTGGGACGGAAAATGAACTCCCACCTAGTCCTTTGTCCGTCTGTCAGCAGATGAGACCCAGGGCGTACGGGAGAAAATCTTTGAATACATCCCCCTTGTATTTCCCACCTTTCGGACCCTGATTACATAAAGGTAGAAAACACATGGTGTGTGCTGCCCGGCACTGGGCGTTTCCCTCACCATTTATTTAAGATGCGATTGGTGAGCGCCCCCAGAATAAGCCACGAATTACAAGCAATATTCTTGTATGTTTCTATTACTTTGGGTATTTCTTTTGCTGTCTCCCATCCCCCCAGAACTTTTTATTGTAATGTTCCTGTTTGGGATTGGCTGTCTCGCGCTATCCAAGAGGGATCCTGCTTCATTCCTGGGCACAGAGCCCTCCTAAAATGCTATGGGGGATTGATCATGATTATCAACATGCTTCTCTCCCTGCTGCCACTCTTGAAGAAGGCAGAGGGAGGGAGTGCTCGTGTGGGTCCCAAGAGTATGAAGAGGGAGGCGGAGGATCTCTCCATCTCTTTTCAGCAGTCACAGGAATGCTGGCGGGAGCTGCTTTTGTCTCTCTGGACCCTGGAAATTGCAAACAGTCCCGAGGTCCTGGAATCATTTGCCACAGACCTGGTACTCACTGTGCAGGAGCAGGAGAATGATACCGGGCATGTATCTTTGGAAAGTGCCCGGACACAAGTCCTTACAAACAATCCTTCATGTTTTGTGGAAGAAAGGAATTTTGCATTTTGCTTTAAAGTCTGCAAGGAGGAATGCTTTCAGATAGATATTCTAGACCAGCACCCTCCATCAAAAACATACTGTGAGCCAAATATGTTATATATGAAGTTTTCAATAGCTTTTCACTAAAGAAGAAAAAAAGTGAAATTTATTTTCATCATTTCAACGTGTAATAGAAAATTTATTAAAAAGAAATGCTAACATTCTTGTTTTTCCATGCTGTCTTCCAAATCCTGTATGAATGTGACGCTCACTGGCACCATCTCCCGTGTGCAGTAACTGCTTTATCGGACAGTGTGGGGCAAGAGTGCGTAAGAAAATGTTCAGCTCTTATGTCCTTGCTGGTTGTTTTTTTTTAAAGATTTTATTTATTTATTTGACAGAGAGAGATCACAAGTAGACGGAGAGGCAGGCAGAGAGAGAGAGAGAGAGAGAGAGGGAAGCGGGCTCCCTGCTGAGCAGAGAGCCCGATGCGGGACTCGATCCCAGGACCCCGAGATCATGACCTGAGCCGAAGGCAGCGGCTTAACCCACTGAGCCACCCAGGCGCCCTCCTTGCTGGTTTTTTACCACATAATCCTGTAAGGATAAAAATTGAGTTAATTATAAAAAGGTTGAAGGTGAAATTCAACCTCCTGTGACATAGTTTGCCACTGTTAGTGAACCGACACAATTCTCTAGATATCCGGTATGATAGATCCCTGTGACAATAGTGACAAGCCAGTCTTGGGGGGTGGGGGTAAAAGGTTGGATTGCTTCTTGGCACTCTGCAGGCTGCGCATGAGGGTGGTGGCCCTCCACTGTAGCTCAGTGTCCAAAGGTGCTGGAGGGCCGGTCCTAAAACAGCGTCAGGTGCTGCTAAAGAGTACAGGAGACAGGTTTAGTGGGAACCCCATATGTACCTGGTCTGGTAGATGATGCGAAGACCGGCCCAGAGGTCTTCTGCCCCGAATGTGTGCCTGACACGAGTCCATCACTCCCTTGGTTCTCACCAAGTTCTCCAAGGAAACCCGATGTCTCTGGAAGGAGCAGGTTGTTATTAGCACCTAAAGGGAGGACAAGGCAATCGTTCCATCACTTCGTGCTTGTCATTGTCTGGCAGAACTTCCCAGTGTGACAGTGTGGATGCACAAAGAGATCAAGATGAAATTGCGGGAATCGTGTCCTCTCGTCAGAGGGCTCATCCCTAAAAATCTGCTGGCCACTTGAATGCCCTTGGACAAGTTTCTCTTAAATATGACAAGGTTGGCCTGAAAGTTGTCCAGGACCTCTTGCACCGGATGTCTATGACTAAGCCCTAGAATACAGGTACAGAAAGCGGGGGTAGGGACAGGATCAACAGAGTCCGATGGGTGGTGAGGGCTCTGGTCTCCTGGGACCAGGCTGGCTATCCTCCATGCTGTCCTTTGCTCTACCATCCAGAACAGACCCAGTGCAGAAGAGCCCTCTGTGCAAGCAATTGCCCAAGTACTGTGGTCTCTCCACCCTCTCTGTGCTCCCCTGGAAGAGGCAAAGCCAGGAACCCTTCTAGGTGACCCCTATCCCTCACAGAGACATGGAGGCCTAGCAAAGATAGTCTGTTGGTCTAGTGCCCTGAAGGTGTTTCTCAGTTCTGGCAAGTCCTGGGGAAGGACTTCCTTATAGCTCAAGCTCGCTTTACCCCCTTCTAGCCCAGACCACTGCCCGCTGTGTTAGCCCCAGAACCTGCCAAGGACACACTGGCCGGACGGACCTTGGAGATCATCTCTATTTTTGTGCCTTCTGCTCTTGCTCGAGTCATCCTTCCTCAGAAAGCTTGACTTCATCACCTTATGGCAGGGGTAAAGGCACTGGCTTTCCACTCTAGGAGATAGGACACAATGGGACAGATGTTCTTGGTGTGCACCCTGTCCTAGAGAGAGAGGGGCCCAGGCAGATCTGCAGTGTGACTGTGGGGTGGGAGGCAGGGCCAGTCCCTGGGTACTGCGAATCTAGCGTGTCACCCTACTGCTGGGGTCCTGGAAGCTCCGGATGTCTCCGTTTCGCCCTCTGAAAATAGAGCCACAGAGGCACACTGGTGGGGTGAGGACCAAGCAGAGCACTTGGGGCCCCCCCAGCACTGCTCCAAAAGGGGGAGGCACAAGGGGAGCTGATGGCAGGCCGGCCCCAAGCAGCTGAGCTCAGGGCCCATGCCTCCCAGGGCCACTGCAAGGGTGCAGGGGCGGGTGAAACTGGGTGGAGGCAAGGAAGGGCCCAAGGGGGTCCCCACAGGGGATCATGCTTCACACATCTCGACAAGATCCCTGCTAATATTTTTCATTCAAAAGAAACCAAACCCATGGATTTAGTTTTTTAAACTATGAAAGTAATTTTTTAAATTATGAAATTTTTTAAATTATGAAAGTAATATGTGCTCACTACAGAAAATGTAATGTAGACTGAACACGAAGCATTAAGGAAAAGGAACATCCCTGGCAACTGTCCCAAGATAACAGTTGGGTATCTCTCCAGGCTTTCTAGCTCTCTTGCTTTAAGGACACACACGGGAATAAAATAGGAATCTTTTGTGCCCTGTTTTACTCCAACACTTTTTTTCATGGCATTAAAATATTTCCCTACCCCTTCCCTGTCAAGATTAAATAGTAACCTACCATATGGCTGCCACACAGTTTACTTATCCTCCATCCACACTGGGCTAACTTTAAGGTTTTTGTTCCATTCTGTTTTTTTAATCTTAAATTTTAGTGAACATACAGTGCGATATTGGTATCTGGAGTAGAATTCAGTGATTCATCACTTAGCTACAACACCCAGTGTTCATCACTTGTGCCCCCTTTTATACCCACCACCCATCTAGCCCATCCCCCAGCCACCTCCCTCCACCAGCCCTCAGTTTGTTCTCTATTATTAAGAGTCTCTCATGGTTTGTTTCCCTCTCTCTCTTTTTCCTTTTCCCCCTTCCCATATGTTCATCTATTTTGTTTCTTAAATTCCACATATGGGAGAAATCATATGGTATTTGTTTTTCTCTGACTAGACTTATTTCCCTTAACATAATACACTCTAGTTCTATCCACAGTGCTGCAAATGACAAGATGTCATTTTTGATGGCTGAGTAATATTCCATTATAGGTATAGGCATGCCACATCTTTATCCACTGATCAGCTGGTAGACATCTGGGCTCTCTCCGTAGTTTGGCTGTTGTTGACAAAGCTGCTATAAACATTAAGGCGCATATACCCCTTCAAATCTATGTTTTTGTATTCTTTGGGTAAATACCTTGTAGTGCAATTGCTGGGTTGTAGGGTAGTTTTTTTTTTTTTTTTTTTTAACTTTTTGAGGAACCTCCAAACTGTTCTCCAGAGTGGCTGCACCAGTTTGCATTCCCACCAACAGTGCAAGAGGGTTCCCCGTTTTTCCACATGCTTGCCAACACCTGTTATTTTTTGTATTGTTCATTTTAGCCATTCTGACAGGTGTGAGGTGATAATCTCATCATGGTTTTGATTTGCATTTCACTGATGATGAGTGATGTTGAGCTTCTTTTTATATGACTGTTAACTATCTGGATGTCTTCTTTGGAAGAGTGCCTATTCATGTCTTTTGCCCATTTAAAAAAAAAAATCTCTTCTACCATCATGTTCTTTTTTTTTTTTTTTTTTAAGATTTTATTTATTTATTTGACAGAGAGATCACAAGTAGGCAGAGAAGCAGGCCGGGGTGTGGGGGGGCGGGAAGCAGGCTCCCTGCTGAGCAGAGAGCCCGATGCGGGACTCGATCCCAGGACCCTGAGATAATGACCTAAGCCGAAGGCAGAGGCTTAGCCCACGGAGTCACCCAGGCACCCCTCTTTTGCCCATTTTTGACTGGATTATTTGTTTTGGGGTGTTGAGTTTGATAAGTTCTTTATATATTTTGAATACTAACCCTTTATCAAATAAGTCATTTGGAAATTTCTTCTCCCATTCTGTTGGCTGCCTTTTAGTTTTGTTCATTGTTTCCTTCACTGTGCAGAAGGTTTTTTCTTCATGAGGTCCCAATAGTTCATTTTTGCTTTTGTTTCTCTTGCCTCAGGAGATACATGTAATAAGAAGTTGCTGTGGCTAAGGTCAAAGAGATTTCTGCCTGTGTTCTCTAGGATTTTTTTGGATTCCTGTCTCACGTTTAGGTCTTTCATCTATTTTGAGTTTATTTTTGTGTATGGTGTAAGGGAGTAATCCAATTTCATTCTTCTGCATATTGCTGTCCAGTTTTCCCAACACCATTTGCTTGCTGAAGACACGGTCTTTTTTTCCATTGGATATTCTTTCCTGCTTTGTCAAAGATTAGTTGACCATATAGTTGTGGGTCCATTTCTAGGTTTTCTGTTCTGTTCCATTGATCAGTGTGACTGTTTCTGTGCCATTACCATTACTGTCTTGATGACTATAGCTTTGTAATATAGCCTGAAATCTGGAATCGAAATGCCTCCAGTTTTTTCTTTTTCAGAATTGCTTTGCCTATTTGGGGTCTTTTGTGGTTCCATACAAATTTTAGGATTATGTTTTCTAGCTCTGCGATGAATGCTTATGGTATTTTAATAGGGATTGCATTAAGTGTATTGAGTGCTCTAGGTAGCACAAACAATTTACAATGTTTATTCTTCCAATCCATGAACATGGAATGCTTTTCCATTTCTTTCATAAGTGATTGTTTCATAAGTATAGTTGTCAGAGTACATAGCATTTACCTCTTTAGTTAGGCTTATTCCTAGGTATCTTATTGTTTTTGGTGCAATTGCACATAGGATTGATTCCTTGGTTTCTTTCTCTGTTGCTTTGTTATTGGTATATAGAAATGCAACAGATCCTGCACATTGATTTTATATCCAACAACTTTGATGAATTCATGTATTCTAGCAATTTTTTGGTGGAGTCTTCTGGGTTTTCCACATCATAGACTATCATGTTGTCCACAAATAGTGAAAATTTGATTTCTTCCTTGCCAGTCTGGATGCCTTTTATTTCTTTTTGTTTTCTGATTGCTAAGGCTAAGACTACTGGTAGTATCTTAAATATTAATGGTGAGAGTGGACATCCCTGTCTTGTTCCTGACCTTAGAGGGAAGGCTCTTAGTTTTTCCCCATTGAGGATGATACTAGCTGTGGGTCTTTCATATATGGGTTTTATGATATTGAGGTATGTACCATCTACCCTACATTGTTGAGGATTTTTATCAAGAAAGGATACTGTATTTTGTCAAATGCTTTTTCTGTATCTCCTGAGAGGATCATATGGTTCTTATCCTTTCTTGTATTAATGCTGTATATCACATTGATTTGTGAATATCGAACTACCCCTGCAGCCAGGAATGAATCCCACTTGATTGTGGTGAATAATCCTTTTAATATACTGTTGGATTTGACTTGCTAGTATTTTATTGAGAATTTTTGCATCCATATTCATCAGAGATAAAGTCTGTAATATTTTCAGTAGAGTCTTTGTCTGGTTTTGGGATCAAGGTAGTGCTGGCTTCATAGAATGAATTTGGGACTTTTCCTTTCATCTCTATTTTGGGAACAGTTTCAGAAAAGTAGGTATTAGCCCTTGTTTAAATATCCGGTAGAATTCCCCTAGGAATCCATCTGGCCAAACACTTTTGTGTGTTGGGAGATTTTTGATGACTGAATCAATTTCCTTGCACTTATCATTTGTTAAAATTTTCTTTATTTCTTCCTGTTTCAGATTTGGTAGTTTGTAGATTTCTAGGACTTCGTCTGTTTCTTTCAGGTTGCCCAGTTTGTTGGCATATAATTTTTCATAGTATTCTCTTATAGTTGTTTGTATTTCTGTGTTGTTGGTTATGATTTCTCTTTCATTCATGATTTTATGTATTTGGGTCTTTTTTCTTTCTGATAAGTCTGGCTAGGAGTTTTTCAATTTTATTAATTCTTTTGAAGAACTGGCTCTTAGCTTTGTTAAATTGTTCTATTGATATCTTTTTGCTTTTATATCATATATTTCTGCACCAGTCTTTATTATCACCTTCTTCCGCTGGCTTTAGGCTTTATTTGCAGCTCCTTTTCTAGTTCCTTTAGGTGTAAGGTTAGTTTGTATATTTGAGACTTTTCTTGCTTCTTGAGGTAGGCCTGTATTGCTATATACTTCCCTCTTAAAACTACCTTTACTATATACCAAAGCCTTCTGTCATTTATTCATTTTCACTTTCTTCCATGTATTTTTCAAAATTTCTTCTTTAATTTTCTAGTTCAGCCATTCATTCCTGAGTAGGATGTTCTTTAACCTCCATGTATTTGAGGTGTTCTCAATCTTTTTCTTGTGGCTGACTTCCAGTTTCATAACACTGTGGTCTGAAAATATGCATGATATGATCTCGGGTTTTTTTGTACTTGTTGAGGGTTGATTTGTGACCCAGTATGTGATCTATTCTGGAGAATTTTCCATGTTCACTCGATAGGAATGTGTTTTTTGCTGCTTTAGGAATATCTCCAAGGTATGCCTGCAAATTGTAAGAGCTGAGAAAGAAACCAAATAGAGGACTATTAAACATAAAGAGGTCAGGACTTGGTGGTTTTGGAAATTCTCAGACCTCTAGATGGCAAATAATATTAAAATTAAGAAGTAGCTTCCGATCAAAGATAAAACTCAGGGTACTGTCAGAAAACTATGGTATAAAGATGGAAGGCAAGAGTGTAGCTATAAAACCTTTTGTTAAGAGTTGTGTTAAAAGAAACTTCTAGGGTCAAACCTCAGACAGATGTTTATATAAACAAAAGAAGATCATTGTGTTTAACCTAACAGAAGCTAATGTTGTAATTGGATGAGCGTTTAGGAGGCCGGAGGAGGGGATGGGTGTGTTTTTCAAGTGAAGAAGTGTGTATCATGTAGCCAGCTCCAGGGTGGCCCTCAGTGATCCTGGTCTCCAGATATTTGTGCCCTGGTCTAATCCCTCCACACTGAATATGACACAGTGGAAGTGATGGTATGCGATATCTAATGTCTGGCCATAAGTGAATGGCCTTTGCTCTCTTAGATCCTTGCTCTGGGAGATCCATTTGCCATGTCATTTGGTCTATGAAGAGGCCCACATGGAGACTACATTATTTTGGATAGTGTTCCCCCCAAGTTTATGTTCTTTCTAGACCCAGATATGACCTTATTTGGAAATAGGGTCATTGCAGATGTAATTAACTAAGATGATGTCTTACTGGAGCAGGGTAGGCCCATGATCCAATTTGACCACTATCCTTGTAAGAATTAAAAAAAAAAAAAAAGGAGCACAGACTGGGGCTCCAGGGGAAGCAGTCAGTTATGCATCCAATTCTTGATTTAGGCTCAGTTCATGGTCTCAGGGTCATGAGATCAAGCCCCATCTCAGGCTCTGTGCTGGGTGTGGAACCTGCTTAAGATTCTCTCGCTCTCTCAAAATAAGATGAAAACAGGGAGGCAAACCATAAGAGACTCTTAACTATAGGAAACAAACTAAGGGTTGCTGGATGGGTGTGGGTAGGATGATGGGGTAATTGGGTGATGGGCATTAAGAAGGGCACTTAAAGTAATGAGCACCAGATGTTGTATGCAATTGATGAATCACTGAGTTCTAACTCTGAAACTAATAAAATGGAATATGTTAAACTGAATTTACATTAAAATTTTAAAAAAGATTTTATTTATTTGACAGAGAGAGAGAGAGATCACAAGTAGGCAGAGAAGCAGGCTCCCCACTGAGCAGAGAGCCTGATGTGGGGCTCAGTCCCAGGACTCCAAGATCATGACCTGAACTGAAAGCAGAGGCTTAACCCACTGAGTCATGCAGGCGCCCCAACATTAAAAATTTTTTTTAAAGATTCTCTCTTCCTCTCTCTCCCTCTGCCCCTCCCTCCCACTCACATGTATACACGTTCTCTCTCTGTTAAAAAAAAAAAAAAGGCACAGAAACCACACACAGGGCAGAACACATGTGAAGACAGAAGCAGAAATTGGAGTGATGTGTCTCTAAGGCCAAGAGTGCCAAGGATGGATGGCAACAGCAGAAACCAGGAGAAAGGCATGGACCAGATCCTCTAGATCTTTCAGAGGAAGCACAGTCCTAAAGACACCGTGACTTCCGATTTCTAGCCTCTGGAAATGTGAGAAGACAAATATATTGTTTGAAGTCACCCAGATTGTGGAACTTCTTGTGGAAGCTTCAGGAAATGAATACAGACAGTAACAGGCCTCTTGCCAGCAGCAGCACCAAACTGACAGCCAAGTGGGCGAGCCATCTTGGAAGTGTTCCTCCCGCTCCAGGTGACATCTAATTGCAACTTCATGAGAAACCCTGAGCCAGAATTGCACAGCTAAGTTGATTTTTAATTTCTGTCCCATGGACACAAATATGTTTACTGTTATTTTAACCCACTAAACTTTGGGGTAACTTGTTACACAGCAGTAGATTGGTAATACCGTAAGGATCTTGGGGGAAGGCCATACCATTGAATGAATAAATGAGCAAGTTCACTTATGTATTTGATAAATTAGGTACTCTGGTCTGGAGCTTTGATGATAGTTGGACGCTTGTTCTAAGTAATCAACTGAAACTAGAGATTATTAGAAACAGCAGGTTGGAAAAATGGCATGGCCTTAAGCATGGTTGAAAGACTGTAATTCCATTCCATAGGGCACTGAATTCTGAGCACTTTGTGCTCAGCTTTCCTCTGAACACTGCTTTTCTTCAAGTTCTTTCCAAGAGACATGTCTCTTCCTCTCTGCCTTATCTTATCGCTTCTTGTCCAACCACTAATCTTCTGTGTCAGAGACTTGGTTTCCCACCATCCTTCTCCAAATCATTGTATCTCCATGCTCCCAATCTCAGATCCCAATTAGAGGAAATTTTTAAAAATACATCAAAGCTGGGGCGCCTGGGTGGCTCAGTGGGTTGGGCCGCTGCCTTCGGCTCAGGTCATGATCCCGGGTCCTGGGTTCGAGCCCCACATCGGGCTCTCTGCTCAGCGGGGAGCCTGCTTCCTCCTCTCTCTCTGCCTGCCTCTCTGCTTACTTGTGATTTCTCTCTGTCAAATAAATAAATAAAAATCTTTAAAAAAAATACCTCAAAGCAAGGATTAGAATAATGAACTCTCAGGTACACATCACAGACCATCAACAGTCATGAATCCATGACTAATCTTGTATCACCCGTCTGTATTACTTGTGGCCCTTCCCTAGGTTATTTTGAAGCAAATATCAGACATTTTGCCTATAATTATTTAAGCATGTAGCCATTATCGTCTTAAACTCAGCAGTCATTTTTTAATATCTTTAAAGATCCAATCAATACTTACATTGTTCCTGATTGTCTTGCAGTTTCTTTTTTTCATTTATTGATTATTGATTATTGATTACTACATTTTACAGCTCTATAAGGATAGAGGTTAACTTGTTGAAAATAGGTGACAATCTAATGGATTTTTGTCTGAGAACCACATAAGTGAATTTTGTTCTGCAATCATGCAAATGGTTTCTGTGTGAGAAAAAAAAGAACTGAGCTCTAATTGTACTGCTCTATAGTACATCATTCAGTTTTGCATGTAGTTTCATAGTCTTATTCCAATTTTCTTCTTTTCAGTTTTCAGTAATTACATATATGTCTGTATCTCCTCTACTTCTTTTTAAAAAGATACTTTTTTTTTTAAGATTTTATTTATTTATTGGACAGACAGAGATCACAAGTAGGCAGAGAAGCAGGCAGGGAGAGAGGAGGAAGCAGGCTCCCCGCTGAGCAGAGAGCCCGATGCGGGGCTCGATCCCAGGACCCTGGGATCATGACCTGAGCTGAAGGCAGAGGCTTTAACCCTCTGAGCCACCCAGGCACCCCTTAAAAAGATACTTTTTAAATGTTTTTTTTCCTATTCTTTTTCTTTTTCTTTTCAGTGTTCCAGAATTCATTGTTTATGTACCACACCCAGTGCTCCATGCAATACGTGCCCTCCTTAATACCCACTACCAGTTCACCCAACCCCCCACCCCCCGCCCCTCCAAAACCCTCAGTTTGTTTCTGAGTCCACAGTCTCTCATGGTTTGTCTCCCCCTCCGATTTCCCCCAATTCACTTCTCCTCTCCATCTCCCAGTGTCCTCTGTGTTATTCCTTATGCTCCACAAGTAAGTGAAACCAAGATTATACTTTTTAAAACAGTTTAGGTCCATAACCAAATTAGGAGGAAGGTACAGATATTCCCTAAAATATTCCCACCCCCACATATACGTAGCCTTTCCCATTATCAGCATCTCCCATCAGAGTGGTCCATTTTTTATAACCGTTGACTTTGACACACCATTATCATTCAAGCTCATGGTTTACATTAGGGTTCATTCATGGTTTTGTACATTCTATGGGTTCGGACAAATTAATATTGACACGTGTCTGGCATTATAGCATCAAACAGTTCACTGTTCTAACAAATCACTCCATGGTCCATTCATCCCTCAAGTCCCTACCCTGGGCAGTCACTTACCATTTTACTGTCTCCAGATTTTTACCTTTTCCAGAATGTCATATGGTTGGAATCATACAGTATGAAGCTTTTACATATTGCTTTCTTTTACTTTGTAATATGCATTTAAGTTTCTTCCATATCTTTTCATGGCCTGACAGCTCATGTCTTTTTAGTGCTAAATAATGTTCCCTTGTCTGAATATACTCGTTTACTTATCATTTTATCTACTGGCGGACATCTTGGTTATTTCCAAGTTTTGGCAATTACAAATAGAGCTTCTGTAAATATCCAGAGCTTCCATAAATATTCACATACAGGCTTTTGTGTAGACAGAGGTTTTCAGTTCCTTTGGGTAAATACCAAGGAGTACAATTGCTGGATCATATGGTAAAAGTAGGTTTAGTTTTTAAGTAATCTCCATACTGCCTTCCAAAGTGGCTGTGTCATTTTATAATTCTCGTTAAGACTTCCTTTTGCTCTGCATCTTTGTCTCCCCCTCTAATTTCCCCCAACTCACTTCTCCTCTCCATCTCCCAGTGTCCTCCATGTTATTCCTTATGCTCCACAAGTAAGTGAAACCAAGATTATACTTTTAAAAACAGTTTAGGTTCATAACCAAGTTAGGAGGAAGGTACAGATATTTCCCAATATTCCCACCCCCCACATATATGTAGACTTTCCCATTATCAGCATCCAGTGTTCTGGATTTTGGCCATCCTGATAGGTGCACAGTGGTGGTGTCCCATTGTTGTTTTAATTTGTAATTCCCTGATGACATATGATGTAGAATCACTTTTCATATGCTTATTTTCCAACTGTTTATCTTGTTTGGTGAGGGTCTTTTAGGGTCTTTGGCCCACTTTGTACTTGGGTTGTGTGTTTTCCTATTGTTGGGTTTTCAGAGTTCTCTGTATATTTTAGATTATAGTCCTTTATCACGTCTCTTATAAATATTTTCTCATAGTGTGTGCTGTCTTTTCATTCTCCTGATAGCATCTTTCATGGAGCAGAAGTTTTTTATTTTAATTTTATTGCAGTCTAGCTGTTCAATTCTTTCTTTCATGAATTGTGCCTTTGGAGTTGCATGTAAAAAGTCATTGTAAAACCCAAGGTTGTCTAAAACTCTTATAGGAGTTTTTCTGGTTTTTGCATTGTGCATTTAGGTCTATGATATATTTTGAGTTCACCTTTTGGAAGGCTATAAGGGCTAGATTCTAGATTCACTCTTTTTGAAGGCTATAAGACCTAGATTCTAGATTCACTGTTTTTGAAGGCTGTAAGTGCTAGATTCTAGATTCACTATTTTTGTGGGTAGATAGAGTTGTTCCAGTATGATTTGTTGAAAACACAGTCTTTGCTCCATTGTATTGCCTTTGCTTCTGTGTCAAAAATCCGTTGAAGTATTTATTTGTGGTGGTCTACTTCTGGGCTATTTTATTTCATTGATCTTTTGTCTAATCGTTCACCAGTATACTGTCTTCATTACTGTAGCTTCATAGCAAATTGAAGTCAGGTAGTATCGGTCCTCTGACCTTGTTCTTCTCCTTCAATATTGTGTTGGTTCTTCTGGGTCTTTTGACTCTCCATACAAACTTCACAATCATTTTGTCAATCTCTATAAATAACTTGCTGGGATTTCTTACCAACCAAGTTGGCAAGAACTAACATCTTGACAATATTCAGTCTTATCCATGAATATGAACTATCCATTTAATTAAATGTTTATCGGTTTTTATAATTTTTCTCAAAAATTTCTTTCATATTTTGTTAGATCTATAAGCTTTTCATTTTGGGGGATGCTAAATGAAATGAAACTGTGTTTTTAATTTCAAATTTGACTTGTTCATTGCTGGTATATACAAAAGCTAATGACATTTGTATATTAACCTCTTATCCTACAACTTTATAATAATTCCAGGAGGTTTATTTTTATTGATTTTTTCAGATTTTCAACACTGATTATTGTATCATCTGTGAACAAAGACAGTTTAATTTCTTCTTTCCTAGCTTGTACACCTTTTTCCTTTCCTTTATTGCATTAGTTGGTGTTTCCAATATAATGTTGAAGGGCAGTGATGACATTAGTAGGAAAGCTTTGAGTTTATTACCATTATACATGATATAAGATATAGGTTGATTGTGCATATTTTTTATCAACTTGAGGGAATTCTCCCCTATACCCAGTGGCTGAGAGTTTTTACCATGATTGGATGTTGGATGTTGTCAAATGCTTCTCTGCATCTATTGATATGATTAATTACATTAATTGACAGTAATATTGAACTGAGCTTTATACTTATGATAAATCCCACTTGGTGTGAGTGTATAGTTATTTTTATACATTGTTGGATTTGATTTGCTAATATTTTATTAAATATTTTTTATCTATGTCCATGAGAGATACTCATGTTTGTAGTTTTGTAGTTTTTGTAGGTTTGTAGTTTTCCTGAAATGTCTTTGTTCAGTTTTGATAATAGGGCAATACTGGCGTAAAGAAAAGAGTTAGGGAGTATTACCTATTTCTATTTTCTGAAAGAGATTATAGAGAAATTGTTTATTTTCTTCCTTAAGTATTTGGTAGAATTCACTAGAGAACCCATCTGGGCCTGGTGCTTTCTCTTTTGCAAGATGATTAATTACTCATTCCACTTTTTAAAAGATACAGGTTTATTTGGATTGTCTATTTCCTTATGTAGGAATGTAGCAAAAGGCAAATGATAAAATCCCATCTACACCTACCCCCTAGTAGAATTGCCTTTTGTTTTCTCTGTCACATGACATATATTTTTTAAAGATTTGAGAGAGAGAGGGAGAGAATGCACACATGAGACAGGACAGGCAAGGAGGAGAGGGAGAGACTGAATCTCAAGCAGACTCTCTGCTGAGCATGAAGCCCAACATGGGGAACCATCTCATGACCCCGAGGTCATGACCTGAGTCAAAATCAAGAGTCAGACACTTAACTAGGCCACCCAGCTGCTGCTATCACATGGTATTTTTTTTTTTAAAGATTTTATTTATTTATTTGACAGAGATCACAGATAGGCAGAGAGGCAGGCAGAGAGAGAGGAGGAAGCAGGCTCCCTGCTGAGCAGAGAGCCCGATGCGGGGCTCCATCCCAAGACCCTGAGATCCTGACCTGAGCTGAAGGCAGAGGCTTAACCCTCTGAGCCACCCAGGTGCTCCTCACATGGTATTTCTATATAATGTTGAGGTAAGCTGCTGAACTTTAAAGAAAAAACATCACAAATTGACTCCCAGCACTTCCTCAAGATCAATGCCAAGCTGTGTACCTATAGTTATTCTATATAAAAATGTATTTTAAAAACCTGTAACATCAAAGAAAAAGAAATACAGAGGATTCTCTTGGGCTCTAATCTTTCAAGGTTTTACCAGTCTCTGGCATTGAGAAGGCACCCTTTGGTGGGTCAGAACTTATCATATTTAGAAAGTCCAAATGTGGATTTTTCATTCACTCTGATTTTTAGCTGATGGTCTGGCCAACTATTGTGTTCTCCCACTGTTCTCCTTTTTGAGAAGAGCCTCCAGGTTTCCTTTCCCTCATCCCCTTTTCCCTTCTTATACTTGCAGCACATGTTTAGTCATTCTGTTCCTTCTTCGCTCCATCGACTGCCAGAGGTGCTCACGTTGGAGTTACGCATTTGCTTTCTCACTTCTTCCTATTTAAGGGGATTGTATTCTTCCCATCTGTAGCGCAGTTTGCTACTTGTGTCCCGATATTTATTTTCCCTTTTCCCCCATAATGGTGGCTGTTTAAGCTGAGTGCAGGGCTGCAACATTTTCCATCCACCTTTGAAGCGAGGTATTTCCTTCTCATTCACGCTCCATGTGCCTCTCAGATTTACTGAAGCGTGTTTTCCCATAGTGTCTTCATTCTTAAACCTTTAGCTGAAAGCAGCCACCATTGGGACTGCCCCTTCTTTCCACAGAGTAGTCTTCAGAGACAATCATTTTCAATTATTTTTTATTCTTCCAATGCTTAATTCTCTATCCAAATATTATGGCCACAGTGCTGTTTTGATTTACCAGCTACAGACATTTATTATCCATTTATAGGCTGTATTGAGATATTTGGATTTTTTAAAAAAATTCTTCAACTTTCACTTCTCTTATTATTTAGCCATTTTTATTGTCAATCTAACTTATTTCTAATCATCACCTCTGTAGTTTTTTTTTTTTTTAAAAGATTTTATTTATTTATTTGACAGAGATCACAAGTAGGCAGAGAGGCAGACGGCGGGGGTGGAGGGGGGAGCAGGCTCCCCACTGAGCAGAGAGCCCGATGCGGGGCTCGATCCCAGGACCCCGGGATCATGACCTGAGCCGAAGGCAGCGGCTCAACCCACTGAGCCACCCAGGTGCCCCACCTCTGTAGTTTTAAATAAAATACCTGAGATTGTCGTCTTCATACACTTGGACTGCCATAATAAAATACCTTAGCTCTAGTCTTGTGTTGCAGTTTCTTACAAATAATTTATTTGTATCAGGATCCAAATAAAGTCATACCATGAAATGGATTTCTAAGCCTCTTTGAATGTACAGTTTTCTTTTCCATCTCTTTATCTTTTTGTAAAACAAACCAAGTTGTTTATCCTGCAGCTCTATCCACAGTCTGGAATTTGCTAAAAGCAAATCTCCATGATACTTGTATTTCCTATAAACTAGTAAATGGAGAAATTGATAAGATTCAGATTCTTTTTTGTTGTGTTGTGAAGGTCTGCTTGAGAGGTGGTGGTGTGTATTTCTCTCAGAAGGTAAGGAAGGCTGCTTGTCTCCAGATAGCCACTGATGATCATTGCCTAGACTCATTAATTAAGGGCAAAGCAGTAACATTTACATTCTGTTGTTCCCTCCAGTGTATAATAGGGTGAACCGGTGAGAATCGTGCTTCTTTGAGTAGGATATAAAAACAAGAATATGAAGCTCATGTGCTTGATTTTAATGCTTTAATTTTGAGCACATCTTTCAGTTGCTGCTTTGCTGTCTCTGTCCAGTGAGCTTACTAAGCTTTAGATGCTGTGCTGATGCTGTGCTGTTACGGTATTGCTCATACTAATGGCCTATCTTCCTTTACTGCCTTCACCCCTCAGCAAGAATGGAAATCAGTTCCTTTTTTTTTTTTTTTTTAAAGATTTTATTTATTTGACAGAGAGAGATCACAAGCAGGCAGAGAGAGAGGAGGAAGCAGGCTCCCTGCTGAGCAGAGAGCCCGATGCGGGGCTCGATCCCAGGACTCCGAGACCATGACCTGAGCCGAAGGCAGCGGCTTAACCCACTGAGCCACCCAGGCGCCCCTCAGTTCCATTTTTATCCTTGACCTTGAAACATCTGATGCTACTCCCATAAATTTGGGTCTGGTTGACTCTCTGCCCTACAGCTCCGTGACACTGGGCAGCTCTCCTGATCCTGAGTTGCCTCCCAGCTAGAAGAATGGGGCTCGGAAGCCTCTGCACAGACTTTTTGGAAGGCCTGAATGGGATAACTGCACATAGTGATGCTTGCCAAGTGCTCTGCACCGTGCCCAGCTCAATAAGTGATCGATACTATTACCATACGTTAGAAATGAAATGCACTCAAGTGATTAAACCCATTAAAAGATATGAGAACCTAGAAGAAAGAATGTGAAGAATCCCAATTGCTATATCCCTTGAGTGGGCCACTGGGAACGTTACCAGTGACTCAGAATGTGCTAGTTCTAAATTAAATACCATATCTTTCTGGCAGAGCTCGTCATATGTGGGGTGTGTGTGTGCTGAGGCTGCAGAACCTCCGTGGGAGAGGCAAGCAGCTCACTGAGAAAAGGTCTGGTGCTCACCAGAAGCAGCAGGGAAGTGGTGCTGGAATGGAAAAAGATGGTAAAAGCTGCCTCACCTGGCTTGCTTCTGGGGTGGTGCTACCTCAGTTGCATTATTAAAAACTTCTTCCCTTAGAGAATCATTACTGATTTAACTGTAAAGGTGACATTGATTTTGTGAGCATTTGTACATTGTTAGCCACTTTGCTCGGATTGTTTTATTCAATCCCCCGAACAACCGTGTAAAGTACTAAATGTGGCAGAGCCCAGAGAGGAACCCAGAGAGTCTGACGTTAGAGAGATTCAATCTTATCCTAGTATCTGTAAATGTTGATGAGATACTGAATAAAAGGTACCTCCATCTCCCCAAGGCACTTTAGTTTTACGACTTCTCTCCAGATGGGGAGTACAGGAAAGTCAACATTCGTCTGTAAGGCTGAATGCTTTTCAAAGCAGGGGACTTAGATGGCGAGTGCTTTCACCTGTCCTGCACGCCCGTGGCAGCTCCCATGTCCTTTCCCTTCCCACCTACCCTAGCCGCCTTATTGACCTTCAAGTTCTATTCTTTCAGAAATGGCTATTTGTGATGGTGAAATGATTGAGAAACTATGGTGTTTTGCAAACACTTGACTTCTTCATTTATGAAGTTCTTCAAAATTCATTTATGAGTTTTCCCATTTGACAAAAATAACAGGCTTTCCCCAGGGGACAAAAATCACAAAATTAAGATGTTAGCAAAAACAATTCAATGTAAGAAAAATTCAGAAAACCAGAGTGGCCTGGGGTGTGCAGTGTGGAAGGCGATGCCCATCCTTCACTAGTCGCTGTTCGAACACACGATAGTGATGCTGACCACTGAGTAAAAGGGTGTTTCAAGTCTGCTCAATCTGTGATGATTATGGTGGCTGGGCAATGCTTAGTGTAGCTTAGGAAGAGTCCCAGGAAAATGATGGAGGTTAAAACTCTTGAGGGATCAAAAATATTGGGCCACTCCTGGCCTTTCAGGCCAGCCAGGGAACCTCAGGAGAGTGAAGTGGCATGGCTGAGGGACACCCTTGGGCTCCCTCCCAAGGTCTGCCGGAGTACAGCGTGCCCTTCCCCAGCCCCCACGGTCTTTTGACAAAGAATATGAGATCAAGAGGGAGGAAATAGCCATGCCTTTGGGGAAGCCAAAAAGTGGATGGATGAGTGATTAATGGCTGAGCAGAGAAAGGTTGTGGAAGGAGGAGGAGCAAAGTGAGTCCGGAACCCCCAGCAAGGAGAACAAGAGCCACCTGGCCAGTTACCCAGGCCCTGCGCAAGGTTGTGGGACTGACAGCTCCAGGGCCTCTGGGTGGCAGTGAGAAGATTGAGTGTAGTTGGTTTAAACCCCCAGTCAGTTCTCCAGATGCTTCCTCCACCTACCCAATGGCATCACAGCCCCGTTCCCAACCCTAGCAAAAGTGAAACAATTTCGAAAGCTTCTTTTCTGGAAAGAGTTCTCGTCTTTGGCCCAGAGGACACTCGATCTAATTGACGGTCAGACTGCCATCTGATGAAGGTGGCCACCCAGCTCACTGTCTGTACTTTCTCTGGCCACCTGAGAGCAGGAGGTTAGGGCCGTCTTAGTAGGGACTGACCCCAGCAGTTCCCCAACTGAGAGGGCAATGAGATCATACCACATGGACCAGATTTTCCATCAGCTTCAATCTCTTTTTGTAACTTGGCAGTTTTTGAGTTGCGGGAGTTAAGATGGCACAGTAGCAGGGGGACCCTGTGCTGGCCTCACCCCTCAAACACAGCTAGATAAATATCAAATCATTAGGAGCACCCAAGAAATCAATTTGAGGACAAGAGAACAAACTGCACAACTAGAGGGAGAAAAGAGACCACATTGGGGAAGGAGAAGATCCAGAGACTCATGATTTGGGGAAGAAAAGGATCATGGGTGCTGCAGCAGAAAGGGAGCCTTGGATCATGGAGAGAAAAGAGAGAGAGAAAAAAAAAAGAAGAGAGAGAGAGAGAACACAGCACACAGGGAATTGCACAAGGAAAGTACTTTTCCAGAACCACCGACTGGGAAAACAAGAGGGGCTGATTATCATGAGGTTTTACAACCAGCGGAGCTCAAAGACTGAAGTTTTAGAAGTCCATGCCATGGCCAGTGTGGAGCCTGGCATGTGCAGCTGTCCGTGTTCCTGTGGAGGAGGGCAGAGGCCTGGGAGCAGACAGCATGGTCTGTGGATCCCCAAGGTCACACTGGGAGAGATAGTTCCCCTTCTTGGAGTGCATTTGGGAGGTGTGGCACTGTTTCTCAAGGGACAACAGAGCCAGTGGGTGCCATTGCATTCATTAGCACAGGGGCAGAGACCCCTGCTGAGGGCAGCTAACCTGGAAGCCTGTGTTTTGCTGTGCTTTAAACTCCAACCTCCTGTGTCCCCTTCTGGGACAAACCGGCACCAGCCCCAGCACAGAGAATCAGCATGGGTCTGTGCTGCCCTGGGTCCCTAAAATCTGGAGTTTAGAAACAGCCTGTGTGCCTGAGATAAAACACAAGTGCTGATAAAGACTAGAAAGAAATAATCTACAGAAACAATGACTTTACAGGTAATACAATGGCACTAAATTCAAATCTATCAATAATCACTCTGAATGTAAACAGGCTAAGTGCTCCAATCAAAAGACGAAGGGTGTCAGAATGGATTAAAAAAAAAAACAAAAAACAAAAAACAAGACTCTTCTATCTGCTGCAGCAACAATGCCTGGAACTTTGAGAAGTTCCTGGTGGACCCAGATGGTGCCTGTGAGCAGGTACAGCTGCTGCTTTCCAACCATGTGTATTGAGCCCGATATCAAAGCCCCGCTGTCCCAGGGACCCATCTGTTCTAGGCAACCCTATTCCTGCTGCTTGGCAGTCATAGCACTGCCCTGTGGGGATTTCATCCATGATGGGTGTTTCCCCGAAATCTGCAAGGAGGAACACCTGATTTCCCAGAAAATCCAGTGAGATGGCAGCTTCTTGTCCATCCCAGCACCTCCCTTCCCCAAACCAAGTCTCCTCACTAAACAAATGTCAGTTGTCAGCCAAAAAACAAAAACAAAAAACAAAAAAAAAGAAAAAGGGAAAAGGAAAAGAAAATCAACAAGAAAACAAGGGCTTTGAATGACACACTGACCCAGATGGACTTAACAGATATATTCAGAGCATTTCATCCTAAAGCGGCAGAACATACATTCTTTTTGAGCACACATGGGACAGTCTCTAGAAAAGATCTAGAAAAGACATTGGGTCACAAGTCAACCCTCAACAAGTACGAGAAGACTGAGATCATACCATGTGTATTTTTGAACCACAATGCTATGAAACTCGAAGTCAATGAAAAGAAAAAATTTGGAAAGACCACAAATACATGGAGGTTAAAGAACATGCTACTAAAGAATGACTGGGTTAACCAGGAAATAAAGAAGAAATAAAAAAAAAAAATACATGGATGCAATTGAAAACGTAAATAACAAAGGTCCAAAACCTTTGGGATGCAGCAAAAGCTAAGAGAGAAATATATTGCAGTACAGGCTTACCTCAAGGAGCAAGAAAAGTCTCAAATACACAGTCTAACCTTACACCTAAAGGAGCTAGAAGAGGAACAGCAGATGAAGCCTAAAGCCAGCAGAAGAAGGGAAATAATAAAGATTAGAGCAGAAATAAACATAGAAATAAAAAAGAAAACAGAACAGATCAATGAAACTGGGAGCTGGTACTTTGAAAGAATTAATAAAATTGACAAACCCTAAGCCAGACTTAACAAAAAGAAAAGAGAAAGGACCTAAATACTTAAAATCAGAAATGAAAGAGGAGAGATCACACCCAACGCCACAGAAATACAAAAATTATAAGAGAATATTATGAAAAATTACATGCCAGGTGACTGGGCAATCTGGAAGAAAGGGATAAATTCCTAGAACATATAAACTACCAAAACTGAAACAGAAAGAAATAGAAAATTTTAACAAACATAACCAACAAAGAAATTGAATCAGTAATCAAAAATCTCCCAACAAAAAACCCCGGGCAGTTTTTCGCAGCATATAATCAGTGAAACTTAAAATATGAAAGGTGAAAACTGAAGCCAACAAATGGAAAAAAGCAACTCAGATAAACGAAAAAGCAAGCTGAACATGGCTGGAGAAAAACTCCCAGCCCACTGACTGGGCTCACCTGTGCTCATGAGCCCGGGGCCACCAGGGACTGGCGTACTTGCGGGTCCGCTGAATCTTGACCCCGGTAGCCAGGAGGAGGAGCAGCAGTGTGGGGTCCCTAGATCAGCAAGCAGCATTGGTGTCAACCTGGGACTTGTCAGAAAAAAATTCTCCGGCCCAACGCCAGACCTAGCAAATCAGACACTAGCCCAGTGATCTGTGTTTTAACCAGTCCTTCAAGTGTTTTCTGAGTGTGTCGAAATTTGAGAACCATTCCTCTGCCACTCGCCTAGGCAATACTCACTTGCTCTTCTCTCTTCAAATCCCAACACTGATGTCTCCTCCATCTTCACGCAGAAGTTTCCTACTTCAATTGAGAAGACCGAAGAAATCAGAAGAGAACTCCCACAGCTCCCACTACCTCCCACCCGTCCACCAGCATCTGTGCCGTCTGCTGACCACAGCACAGTGGCCACGCTCCTGTCCACAGCTTACCTGCACTCAGGCACTGGCTTCCACCTCCTCTCTTTTTGAAGGACATTACTCCAGCACTGCCCCTTGTTCAATGTCACTTTTTTTTTTTAACCTGCCCATTGGTTCATACCCATCAATTTTCAAACCTGCTATTATTTTTCTGAACTGAAAAAGTCTTTTCTTGATCTTATTTCTTTGACCAGCCATGGTCCCATTTCTTTGCTTTTACAACAAAACTTTATGTATTTAAACTTTGAGAGCGAGCGAGCGAGCGAGCAAGCACAAGCAGTGGGGAGGGGCAGATGGAAAGGGAGTAGCAGACTCCCCACTGAGCAGGGAGCCCAAGGCAGGACTCGATTGATCCCAGGGCTCTGGGATCATGACCTGAGCCAAAGACAGACTCCTAACCGACTGAGCCCCCCAGGTGCCCCTCTTCTCCTAACTTCTTAATGCTGGTGTGGCCCAAGGCTCTTTGACCTCTTATTCTCTTCCCTGTTCTCTTTATCCTCACTTCCTGGGTGAGCTCATCCAAGCCTATGGCTTTCAATAACACTGATATGATTCCAAAGTGACAGGCACATCCCAGATTTCTCTCTTAAAACTCCAGACTTTTCATGTTTAGCATCTCAAACTCAATATGCTCAAAACTGAGTCCTCATCTTCCTGCCTGACCTCCTTCATATCTCAGCCTCTGGTTACTCAGGACAAACACTTCGGAGCAGTCTTCGTCTACTCTACTCTGGACCAGATTATAGGGAATTCTATTGACCCTAGCTTCAAGATACATCTAGACTCTGACCACTTCTCACCAACTCTGCTGCTTCCAACTATACCGGGGTGAGCTTCCACCATCATTTCTTTCTTGGACTAGCCTTCTGATTTCCCTGCTGCTACCCTGCATTCTCCCACATGATCCCTTTAAAACACAGAACAGATAATATCCTTCCTTTGCTCAAAACTCTCCAGTGGCTCTCTACATCCCCGAGAGTGAGACAAGTTCCTGAGAATGGCCTTCCAGGCCTACTCTTCCTCTGTCCTCTATCATTCTCCTCCTCATTCACTCCGTTCCAACCAGGGTTTCTTTCTTTTCCATGAACGTAAGTGGCGTGCTCCCACCCCACGGCCTTTTCACTGGTCTGCCTTCTGTCTGGGTGCTCTTCCGCATTCATCTGGCCAATCTCTCCACTTTCTTCATGTCTTGGCTCAGATGTCACAGTCTCTCGTCTCTCCACCACCATCAGTCCCTTTTATTCTGCTTTATCTTTTCTCCATATTATTACCTTAACGTGAGACAACTTGCTTATTTATGTTCACTGTTTCTCTCTCCCTGCTATACTGCAAACTCTACAAGGTAAGCATCTTTGCTTTGTTCGCTGATGGATTCCAGGGGCCTAGAATAGTGTGACTGGTCTTGAATGAGCCCTTATTGACTACTTGTTGAGTATTTAACATCCTCCAAGAGATAAGATACTGCAGCCAAGAAAAGAGAAGACAATATACATAAAAGGTCCCTAAGAACAAGACAAACCCCTGGACATAAGGAAACACTCAATAGAAGGACTGGAAAATAGAGTTGAAATCTCTTGGAAAGTAAAGCAAAAAGACAAGGGGATGAGAAAAGGGAAAAAACAGGGTCCATCATGGGGATTTAACACCCAAATAACACGTGTTCAAGAAAAAGACAAGGAAATCAAAGGGGAAAAAACATTAAGAAGTTAAGAAAAGTCCTGGAATTGAAAGACACAAGTTTCCAGCGAAGCTGGAAGGACTTAGCAAGAGTCCAGCACTGGCTCATTGTCATACAGAGAAGAAATCTGTACTTTGCAAAATAATTACATGCAGAAATCACACATAAAAAAACAAGGATCACAATGGCTATGAATTTCTCAGAGGCGGCATTGGAAGCTAGAAGACAGTGCAGCAATGCCTTGAAGTTCCACCAGTGATTTCCAGTCCAGAATTCTATAAACCATCTGTGACTTCTGTGCCAGAGCAGAACCGAGGCATCTTTCAGGCACGCACGGTCTCAGAACATTTAGTGCAGGTGCCAAGGGGGAGTGGGGTCCTCCTTCCCACTACTGGAGAGACTCAGGGCTCCTTGAGGCAGAAAAGCAGGCCCTGTTCTTGATCCCCCTTTTAGTTCCCAACAGCTGATATAGCATTTGATAACTTCAAGAAATGGTTTGAAAAGCCAGTCTCCCCCAGGTTTCAATTCGTACTTTCTGTAGGGGGCACCTAGGGGAAGGGGCATTGGGTGCAAGTCAGAGTATGACCATTGGGTGCAAAATTGTGTGGGTCTGTTGGAAACCTACCTGTCCTCCATTCTATTGCTAATCCTGGGCAAGGCTGTCAGCTTTCTCACTTGTAAAACAGGCATAACAGTGTCCGCCTCCAGCAGCGTTGTCACCATTTGTCACCATTAAGGACAGTGAGTGCAGTGAGATGCTCTTACCATCATTGTCCAGCTTTCATGGAGCCTTGGGATAAAAAACAGAACGCATGTGTAGACACCGTCCGTTACTGTTCAGCTGAATTATTCAGTAAATTGTGATGTGGGCCACTGCCACATGTGCAAGTTGAAGAGTGAAATCTTCAGAACGGTGACCAATACTCCTAGCCAACCCCACTGTCACATGCAGACAGAGGTTGGAACAAATGAAGAGCCCACAAGTCATCATCACAAAACTGTCTTTACTAACAAAACCAAAGAACCCCACACACGTTTTGTGGCCATCAGCTTTTCTTTCAAATTTTAAAATGGTATTGTGCATACACATAGTTTTTTTAAATTTAGACACATCTTGGAGATCACAAACAAATCAAGAGATCACTGGGAGATGTTCTGAGATCTGAATTCAAACACTTAGAACCGCTGAACTGACTTCCGGAAGTCCTCTGTTCCTTGAAGTGGGTGCCCTTTCGAGTCTGCCTTCAGGGACCGATCCGGGATCTGTCCCTTCGGCAGCAGCTACGTGACAGGTGCCAGGAAGGGGGATGATGCAGTCCGAGAACCGCACAGCTGTTACCACCCGGTGGGTAAGCAGGAAGGTGTCAACCCAGCTGACTAAAGAAGGAAAACCCATAAATAAAAGCTCCATTTATTCCATAAATATTTTGTCTTTCCCTCAGTACACCAGTCGGAAAGAAGCCTAACACTGACTTCTCATACGTGGGGAGATGCCAGGGGAAGTGAGTCACCCTTGCTGTTTCCGGTCTGGAGACATGCGCCCCGAATCAGGGCTTCCACCTGTTCCCCCTCGCTGAGGCAGGATGGGCTGCGGGTGTCTGGGGGCAACCCATGGGCGGTCCCACTGGCTTCCCCTGAAGAATTAAGTTTGGGCAAAGCTTTTAGCAGAAGCCTCGAGGCAGGCAACACCTCCTAAGCTCTCCTGTGTGGTTTGGAGGAGGCGGGCAGGGAGGGAGCGAGCAGGGCTGTTGGGCTCGGCCGTGTCATCAGGGGAGCTCTCCTGCCAAACCGTCTCCCTCAACGGGTTCAGGACCGCAGAGCCTGACTAGGAATGGGGCGCTTGTCTGCTCGAGAAGCACTGGGCGGGCCCCGGAAGTTGGTTACACTATAACCATGAGAATTTATACCCAGGGAAGCATCAACCTAACTTGAGAGAGGATGGTCACGACTTAGAAACAATGTCTGCAATGAAGGGATCCATGAGGCTTCATTTAGAAAATGAAGGTCACAAGCTAGGAGGCCACAGCCCCGCAAATAAAGGGTCAGCAACATCCTACGAACTGCATATGCCTGAAGATTTGTCTTCCACGTTGATATTCTTGCTCATTCTTTATGAAAGAAGAGGGAACCAGGGCTGACGAGTGATTAGACAGACCCTTACAGGCAAGGAGCAGACCAGCGGAGAAGCCTGTCTAGGCTTTTATGACCCATGCCTCAGCTCCCAGGAGGACAAGTACATGGAAAGTCCTAGGCCACTGGTATGGTGATGACAAAACTCTTCTAAAAACTGAATCTAAAAGAAGTATTGAGAATATGCTAATCAAAATTAATGCCCCCCCCCTTTTTTTAGATAAAACAGGTCAGATAATACCACAATTTTCTTGGTTAGATTATGTTTCCCATATGTATAAATGCAGAGTCGTCCTTTTTCACTTAATATATTTCATCAAATGTGAGATTTCAATCACCCAAAAGTAGGCCAAAAAATGACTATATTCCTCCCAAATTTATACTGCAGTAACTTACCAAATTTTGAAGTAAGCTTAATTGCAAGGACAAGGAAACAGATGAGTATCTGCTTATCACCATCTGGAACTGTATCCACTGAACTTATAATAGGTTACGATGTTGATAAAATTGAGGTGTCGTCTGTTTTAATAATGTAAACCAAATCTAGAACGGCCAGTTCTTAGTCACTCCTACTTGATTTACATTATGCTCATGAAAAGGCTTCCCTTGACTGTTTTCTGGGATCACGAAGTCCACTGCCCAGGGCACTGGCCGCTTTGGACAGGGTTGAAAGGAGCCTCTGGAACTCCACACCGGCGCCCGGAGCTTCTGCTGAGAACAGGGAGCCCCAGTAGAGCTGCCGTGCGTGCCCTCTGGCTTCTTAAAAACACTAAGGCTGAACACAGAACACAAGGGGGGAGCATTCAGCTAGCTTGTACAAAGGCTCAACCCCCACCCCCAACCATTCCAGCAACCCCCACCCGCAATCTGTCCTGTTAATTTCAGTCTTCGGACCAGTCTCCCCTCATGCTTGTCTGAAAGGTACTCACAGAAAGTGCTGACAAAGTATCACTAGGATATCACCTCAGAGAAGCTTTCTGATCTGTAAGAGGGACACCACCTGACCATTCCTGCTTGTCAACACAGAAGACACCTCCCTTGAAATACTATGTACAGAGAAGTGGCTGCCACCGTCCTCTCGCGCGCGGTTGGCTCCGGGCTCGCGGAAAGAACAGGGCTTCCTGTCTGGAGCAACTTACACCTACACACAACACACACCAAGAAACATGCAAATGCTACAGAAGGCCTGATGTGAAGAATTCGTATTTTACACCGGGGAGGGGAACACTGTTACAAAACGCTGATGGGATGGTTTCTGTCATTCATGCTCTAACTTGAGGGTCTCTGCAACAAAGGGGGCCCGTGGAGGTGTTTGCTTCTCTCTCTCTCCTTTTCTTGCCTTCTTCAGGATTCATAGTTGGTTCTGTGGCAGGCACTAAGCAATCTGGCTTTTGGTCCAAACGGGTGTCTTAGTAGTCTCTCTACATCTTTGTGTTCCTCTGCGAAGGGGCAAGTTCAAATGCCGGAAACCGGGAGGTCTCTGGTGCCAGGATGTCGGAGAGGAAGTGAATCGCGCCGGCCATGCCTGCAACGTACAATGTGGGTCCCTTTATTAGAGGCCATTAGGGAGTGTCTGAAACCAAGTGACCTTTAATCATTTCCTTTGCCAGGGGCTATGGGGATGATGGAAAAGGTGCTGAGGACTTTATCAATGACTTCATAAAAAAAAAAAAAAAAAAAAAAACAACCCAAATACAAAACAAAGAAATCCTTACATTAGCACCCAGCAGATACCACCAGTTTTCTTCTTCTTCTTTTTTTTTTTTAATTGGGTTCTGGGCTTTAATCTTGTATCTTGAAACTTTAGGATGATCTCACGGAATGGCTTCCTACAAAGCTACGGTGCTTCTATGGTGCAATTTCAACTATAAAACTTCCTCTCTCAGAGCTTTATTCTTAGTCCAAACAAAAGGTTGAATTTTTTTTTTTTTAATCTCCTTTAAGTTTTAGGAATGCCACTTTAATTTTTAAAACTTTAAATTTTAACATTAGCTTCAGGTGTACCACTGAGGGAGTCAATACTTCTATACATGACTCCGCGCCCATCCTGGGTCCTCTTCATCCCCTTCCCGTGTCCAGCCCCCGCCCTGCCCACCTCCCCTCTGGTAACCTTCAGTTTCTTCTCTGTAGTTAAGAGTCTGTTTCTTGGTTTGTCTTTTTTCCCCTTTGTTTTGTGTCTTAAATTCCACATATGAGTGAAATCATACGGTATCTTTCTCTGACGGATTTGGTTTGCTTTGGGAAGTGGTACATTTGACCTTCTCCATCTATGGCAGTATGGCAAGATTTCACTTTTTTTTTTTTAAATTCTATTTATTTATTTGACACAGACAGAGAGAGATCAGAGGTAGGCATAGAGGCAGGCAGAGAAAGAGGGAGAAGAAGGCTCCCTGCTGAGCAGGGAGCCCGATGCAGGACTTGATCCCAGGACCCTGAGACCATGTCCTGAGCCGAAGGCAGAGGCTTAACCCACTGAGCCACCCGGACGCCCCAATTTCCTTCTTTTTTTGCGGTTAAATATTCCATATTCTCTCTCTCTCTCTCTCTCACACACACACACACACACACAAATGCCACTTTGAAATGAACTTTGTTTTCAGGCGCCTGGGTGGCTCAGTGGGTTAAGCATCTGACTTCAGCTCAGGTCATAATCTCAGGGTCCTGGGATTGAACCCAGTGTTAAGCTCGGTGCTCATGGGAGAGTCTCCTTGTCTCTGCCCCTCCTCTTGCTCCTGCTCTCTCAAATAAACAAAATCTTAAAAAAAATAAAATGAACTTTGTTTTCATCAAAATCACTGCAAATCATTGTGGTCTGTACCAAGATCGGGTTTTAAATTGATCTACAGGAGGGTGGGCAAGGTAGTCTGCTAGCTGGCTGGCCCCAGCCTCTAGGCCTTATTAAACTATTAAACAGGGGCGCCTGGGTGGCTCAGTGGGTTAAAGCCTCTGCCTTTGGCTCAGGTCATGATCAAAGAGTCCTGGGATTGAGCCCCACATCGGGCTCTCTGCTTAGCGGGGAGCCTTCTTCCCCTCTCTCTCTGCCTGCCTCTCTGCCTACTTGTGATCTCTATCAAATAAATAAATAAAATCTTAAAAAAAAAAAAAAGAATAAAGTATTAAACAAACTGAACTTAAGTTTTAAAACTACCCCTGCCCAAATCTCTACTCCAAGGTTTCACTGGAGAATTCTACCAAACATTTAACACCAATTAATACATTATCTGTCCCAGAAAACAGAAGAGCAAAGGATAGTTCTCATTACCATTTATTAGGTTGGTATTACTTTGATACCAAAACAGACAAAGATAGTACAACAAAGGAAAACTCTAGGCCAAATTCCTCATGAATATAGACGCAAAAGTCCTCAGCAAAATATTAGCAAATACAACTCTTCAATCAGAACATTTCCTCCCCTACTGGATCAAAAGCTTTCCTTTTGATGTAAAATTCATATGCAACAAAACACACAAGTCCTCAGCGGACTCCTCTGAGTTCCGACAAATGCATACACCCATGTAAACCAAACTCTTATCAAGATATATAGGGAACCCTTCCATCACCTGCCCCGGAAGTTCCAGGCTGTCCCTCTCTTGCCCTCGAGGCTGCCATCGCCAGCAGGGATTAGCTTCGCCTGTTTCAGAATGTCCTTTGAAAGGAATCCCACAGTGAAAGGAATCACACAGCCTATTCTGTGTGGCTTCTTTCCTCGATGATTTTGCAATTCATTCATATTTTGTGTCTGTCTTTCGCTGTTTTCCTACATTTTGGTTGTTCTCACACTAAACCTGTAAGTTTTTGTTTGAAGAAAGGGTTTCAGTAGCCCAAGAAATCTGAAAATCTCTGACTTATTAGAACCCATTAGGAAAAGATGATGACCCTTGACACCCTAGAGTGTCAATGACCTTTGTTTTCTTGTTTGATGGGGCGGGGCAGCAGACTCACGGAGTCGCGGCAGGGTGCCGGGGAAAGCTCCAGAAGGGGTTACAGGTGTCAGCGACCCTTTCGGCCTAGTCGCCTCCACAAAGGCACTAGAACTACTCTCCACCCACCGCGCAAGGATCTACTTCGAGCCGACTGCCGGCACCTGTGAGGCACCAGGAGCAGATGAGTCTAACTTCCCAGCCTTTGGGAAGTGGTACATTTGACCTAGTCGGGCTTTGGAGCTGCCGTTAATAAACTTGAATGAACTCCACTGAGAGTTCAGGTATTAACTCTGTTAAAGCTGATGCAAAAATGCTGCATTTTTATGATGTAAAAGACTGAAATTTTTTTCTGAGAATTATTTTTTTCATTATGATGGCTTTGAATATTAAAAGGATATTATTCTGCATAAGACAATAGCAAGTGCTCTGTTTTCTTATATTTCTAATATATGATTAAAAAATATAACCAAGAGCAGAAACAGAATAGGGCCAACCACCACAGACAATTCAGACATCAGAAGGGAAACAGAGGGTCACTAGCTTTACACACATCAACCTGACACACACCAGCTTCACAGCACAGGTGAAATAGAGCAACATCTCAGAAACACAAACTACGGAAACTTACCAGAAATGAAACTGGTAACTTGATACTATTGACACTGTTGATAAATTGATAAACTATTAAACAAACTGAACTTATAGTTTTAAAACTATCCCCTGCCCAAATCTCTACTCTAAGGTTTCACTGGAGAATTCTACCAAACATTTAACACCAATTAATATATTATCTGTCCCAAAAAACAGAAGAGCAAAGGATACCGTTTATTGGGTGGGTATTACTTTAATACCAAAAGCAGACAAAGATAGTAAAACAAGGGAAAACTCTAGGCCAAATTCCTCATGAATACAGATGCAAAAGTCCTCAGCAAAATATTAGCAAACACACTTCAGCAATATGTAAGACCAAGTGAGGTGTACCTCAGAGATGCAAGGCTGGCTTAAAATTTGAAAATCAACCAATGTAATCCACAATGTTAATAAATTTAAAAGAAAAAAAAAACTATGTCAACTGATGCAGAAAAAAGCATTTGACAAAATTCAACACCATCTATTGTTTGGTTTTTAAAAAAATAGTCAATCATTTATTCCTTCTGAAGTTTACTTTGGACTTAGTATAAAATGAAGCCCTAAAGTAATTAAAAGTTATCAACAATTTATCCTAATACCATTTAGCCTTTGCCCTTTGATTTCTGTGGCTAGCATTACAAATTATCTAATTCTCCCTTTCTCTCCCTCTCTCTCTCTCTCTCACACACACACACACAGAATACAAATACAAAAAATGTATGAGTCCTCTCTGTAGGGTTTCTATTTTGTTTTCCTGAATTATATTCTACACATGGTTCTTTGTAACAGACTTATTGTGTTTGTTCATTTCCTGTTTTTGCTTGTTTTTCAGAACTTTCTTCAGTATGCTATCATTTTTCCAATTACTAATACTTTCAAATTACTAAGATCAATTATTTATACTTGTTTATATACCTGAAATAATTAAACACATTTAAGTAACCAGTTTCCTGTGAATAGATCAGTATTATATAACACTGTTACAGACAATATGCAGAGGAGTAAACTTATTTCTTCTATTACTGAGCAGCAAACATTCTATCTTGTCTGCAGGTATTTTCCACCAAAGATTGAGAAATATCTGAAGGACACTCACGGGTACATGAATTAGGTAAGGCAGAGAGACTCAATATAACTTTCAGCAATAAACTACATTGTTCACAGTTATTTCATGGCTGTGGAGTTAACACTCGAGTTAGGAGCCAATGTAATAGAGCCAGTGCAGAGAGAGGCAGAAGCACCAAACTCACTCACCCACATATTTAAACCTGGCGTTTCCCGCTCGCTCTTACCTTCAAAGAGAGAATAGGGCCGGTCGGGAATGCGGCACCCGTGTGCTCCATAGTCTAGACACCACTCGGCAAACTACGAGGAAACATATTTAAGAGCAGAGATTTCACTCGGTGAAAAGGCAGCAAGTAAGACACCGCGTGAATTCACCAAGAACTCAAGGAAGAAGATTCTCGGGCAACAGAGATCGGTCAACATGGCCCAGCTTGGCCCGGGGTGTGGTGTGGGATGGGCAGGAGAAACAGGGGAGACCACAGAGTTGCAAGAAACGGGCTAAGAGAAGGGGAGAAGCTGTATTTTTGGATTTTGTGCAGGCTCCGGAGTATTCAAAGGCTGTCTGAATAAAGGCTCCTTACTTTGCAAGCTCGGTAGAGGTACTTTTTATCCTGCGTGAGATGGTAGAGGGACAGGAACGAGTAGCCATTGCCGGCGGTCCCGTGGCAGATCCCGTAGCCCTTCCGAAGCAAACCTCGCTGCCAGATGACGTCACTGCACTCCATGGCGTCCTTCAAGTACTTCTCCTCCTTAAAGACCTGGGCCATGAAAAGGCAAAGCGGTGTTAAAAAGATGTTTCTAATTTCCCGTTCTGCTTAGTCGACGACACATTAGGAAACCTGACACGGCTCTGGGGGTAGAGCAAACGCCATGAGTAGCACCACGTACCGAGCCTCACAGTCTTAATCCACCCAAAGTCTCCTCCCCTAGTCCTCCTGGTTCATGGCTTTGCAGAAGTAAAATGAGTGGTTTGTATGGAAAGAGACAAATGAGCTCAGCAAGGACAAAAGCCCGGCGGGAGGGAGCTGTCTGTGCCTCCTCCAATTCCCTGTTACATTTTCTTCTCTTTCTCCCCACATTTCATTTATTTTGTTTCTCTAGTCCTACCCTCAGAACCTGTCGTCCGCATCTCCCCCTGCTTAGCTCAGTCCATGCATGCATAAATGAATTAGAGGCAAAAGCGTCATCAGAGACGCTCTCCTTGTGGGGAGCAAACAGGATTCATCTACCTGTGACTGATTAGCAGCGACCTCAAAAAAAACGAGATGAACGATGTGAATCCGTGTCTGCAGAGGGTCGAAGGGGAAGGAGAGAGACATTTGCATTTCACTCACTTTTCCTCATGTGGGATCTATTCACCAGGGTCAGAAGTAAGACTCCGACTCCTGAGAGCAGCTGAGGGGTGAGCTCTGGGGTCACACTGCCCTCCGTCGGAATCTCAGCTCTGTCACCTTTTTAAACTGTGTGGCCCGGCCCTGGACAAGTCGCTCAACCTCTTATGTCTCAGTTTTCCCAGCTATGAAAGGATATAAGGTCTTCATCTCAGTGGCCTGTTATGAGTATTAATGACACCAAATCAATCAAATGGGGGAAAAGAAGTCTTTTCAATAAACAATGTAGGGACATTCAGACATCCTGATGCTTAAAAAAAAAGACTCTCTTCTGTCACATATACAAACCTAATATGCGAAATATACATGTAATATATAAAACTTAAGATAGCTCATAGTTCCAAATCTCAATCTGTGCAGGCAGGGAAGAATGCTATCTATATAACCTGGGGCTAAGTAAAATCGGTGACCATTAAAAAAGTGAAAACTGGGGCGCCTGGGTGGCTCAGTGGGTTAAAGCCTCCGCCTTTGGCTCAGGTCATGATCCCAGGGTCCTGGGATCAAGCCCCGCATCGGGCTCTCTGCTTGGCGGGGAGCCTGCTTCCCTCTCTCTCTCTGCCTGCCTCTCTGCCTACCTGTGATCTCTGTCAAATAAATAAATAAAATCTTAAAAAAAAAAAAAACAACAACTCACTGAAGTAGGGTCAGGAGGTTAGAAGGAAGACCTGCCACTCTACTCAATTCCAGGAAGACTTGTCAATTACAGACCCCAACAGAAGAGGAAACAGGAAAGAGGAAAGCATCATCAGTTTTAGGCCCCAACAGGAGATCACTGCGTCTCCTACAAGAAATTGACTAGCCCTGCAACTCAGCCAATGAGAAACCGCCATGACCCTGAACTCCTGCTTTTGTCCAGTGGACTTACATTCGAAACAACCTCTCCCCCCTTCCTCCTCCTTCTCCATAAAATAATGTTCATTTCCTTTGTTTGTTGGACTTGCCTATGGTTCTGTTATAGCTTACATATCCCAAAATGTAATTCTCCACTATTCTTGAATAGGCCCATTTTGCTGGTAAAATAATTGACTGTTTTATTTTTTAGGTTAACAATTTCTTAGACAAGATACAGAGAGAAATTACCATAAAAAACTTGAAAACACAGAGACTTTATCAGAATTAAAAACTCTATTCATCAAAAGATACCACAAACATTATGATCAGGCAACTACAAAATTATTTCTAAAACATCTGTCTGACAAGGACTTGTAACCAGAGCGTATAAAGAATCCTTACAACTCAATAACAAGATAAAAGAAAGAATAAAACAACGTGGATAAAAGGAATGCACAGACATTCAACAAAGGAAGATATATAAATGAGCCAGGATCACGGGCAAAATTGCTATCCATTAAAAACTACAATGCGGGCACCTGGGTGGCTCAGTCGGTTAAGCCTCTGCCTTCAGCTCAGGTCATGATCCCAGGGTCTTGGGATCAAGCCCAGCTCAATGGGGAGCCTGCATCTCCCTCTCCCACTCTCCTGCTTGTGTTCCCTCTCTCTCTGTCCCTCTCTCTCCATCAAATAAATAAATAAAATCTTAAAAAAAAAAAAAAAACTACAATGAAATATCTGCCCGAATGTAAATAAAAAGCCTTTTAATACCAGGTGTTGCCAGATATGTGAACTCTCTTACGTTGTCGATGGAACGTAAAAGGAACGAGATTCTTTGTGAAAAGGTCTGGCAGTTTCTTACAGTTACTCTGATCCAGCGATTCAACTCCTAGGTGTTGGCCCCAAAGGAATGAAGACGCGCATCTACAAAAAGACCCGTACAAGAATGTTCAGGGCAGCTTATGCGTAAAAGAGTAAAAAACTAGAAACTGGAAAACAAATGGATGAAGTGTGGTAGATTTATGTAAGTGATGCTTAAACTTAGGAAGGTCTCCCAATCTTGAGGAAGAAGGAAAGAAAGTGCAATTTGAAGGGATCTCTACAGCTCATTCTGACGGGCACCCCAAGACAGTCCATGTTTCAAATAATCAACTTGCAAATGAGCTTCTGGAGCACTGTTTACATGAAAGCATGTTTGATGTATGCTCAGCAGCCGGCCATCAGAGAGCATTTCTAATACGGCTCTGATGTGGGGTTTCCAGCAGAGGGACGTAGGTAGGAGTGGGGAAGGCGGGATAGTTTCATACTTCACAGAATCAAGAGAATATTAATCTCACTGTGGTATGACTTAACATGGTTTTCCTGGGCAGCATATTCGTAAATACCTTTCCAAGTACAATTTTCATTGGACCGATGTGAGCATTTGTGGATAGTGGCGGAATCCACACGAATGCTAACACCGGAGGGCCCATCTGTGTAGTTAGAAGGTAGAATTTGTTACCATCGTCTACAATCTACTGTCAGATAATCAAGAACTGCTCAGCGAAACAGCTGAGGGTCCAGAAATGTAATCTGCTAGAAAATCATCTGCAATTCCTATAATTCCTAATATAGCATAGAATATTATTAAAACCCTGACTTTTTTTTTTTTTTTAAAGATTTTATTTATCTGACAGACAGAGATCACAAGCAGGCAGAGAGGCAGGCAGAGAGAGAGAGAGAGGAGGAAGCAGGCTCCCTGCAGAGCGGAGAGCCCGATGCGGGACTCGATCCCAGGACCCTGAGATCATGACCTGAGCCGAAGGCAGCGGCTTAACCCACTGAGCCACCCAGGCGCCCCAAAACCCTGACATTTTTTAAGGATCATCTAGAATACTACATAATTTCAAATTAACAATATGTGTTCATACAAAGTAGAGGACACCCAACTACACACATGATTAGCAATTCTGAGAAGAGAAAACAAATTAAGTGAAACTAGATTCAGTTTATAGTTTGATCTGTGGAGGATATTAATATTTTTTTCAAATACCTGAAAACCATATGCTTCCATAAGTGTTCCTGAAGAACTTACGGGTTCACATGCCAGCAAGAGAAAATAGTGAAAACTTATATAATGTAAGCAATTCCTAATTCTGAGACCGCTTCAGCGAATGCAGATGCTCTGAATCTGAGTTAACAATAACACGAGAGAAAAGGGAGCCTCGAGCTGACTTTCTTCCTCGCCTTTCTCGTGTTTGAGAGTCTTGATGGAAATGGACAAAATCAAGTTTTAATGGGATCTTCGTGTCTTTGCTCTACGCTTAAGAGAAGAGAGAACTTTCTGTTTCAGAGTAAGCAAGGCAGGACCAGACATTCAAATGATAGTCTGAGCCGAAGCCAGACAGGAAGCAGGGGCTCTGGGACATCTGTGGCATTGCTCCCCGTGTGACCAGCAATGCTAGAAGCAGATGGCAGGGACAGGCAACAGCACCAGGAGAAATGGGCCTCCTCAGGATGATGGCCCCGCTGGATGTCGGGGCTCCTGATGACCTGCTTACCATTGGCTCGGGTGGGGACGGGGGAGACCCCCAGAAGCAAAAGGTTCCACTTTTTATCAAAGTCATACATCTGTTTTGAATATCAAAGAGTCCTTGTTTGTTCACAATACACTCATTAGGGTTGAACAATTCTAAAATTGTAGACTTATCTCTGTGTCACTGAAGTTCCAACAGTCTCTCTAAAGCTCTAAAAAAGGGAGGCAACGATTTGAACAGAATTTTATTTTAATTTAAAGACTGAGGTCGTGTTAAGATGAATCATTAAGTTCTTATTTCCAAAGAGTATATTTCACTGTGCTTTTTTTTATCATAACTTCTGAGTTATTTTCTTAAATGCTCATACCTGACTTAAAAAAAAAAAAAAGATTTTATTTATTTATTTGATAGACAGAGACCACAAGTAGTCAGAGAGGCAGTCAGAGAGAGAGGAGGAAGCAGGCTCCCTGCCCAGCAGAGAGGCCGATGCAGGGCTCGATCTCAGGACCCTGAGACCATGACCTGAGCCGAAGGCAGAGGATTTAACCCACTGAGCCACCCAGGCACCCCATACCTGACTTTTATATTTGAATATTTTACGTATTACTGTTGTAGGAGGACTAAAAAATTCAGAAAAATTAGCCAATATCATGAACAATTCCCACAATTTTTCTAAATTATTATGGTTAGCCACAAAGGGAAAATAAAATTGATTTGGGGACTAGTTCTTTTGTTATTTCCAGGTAGAAATATGAATTCTGCTTCACTGATTCTATCTATTAAAACTAAAGAGTTTAGGGGCACCTGGGTGGCTCAGTGGGTTAAGCCTCTGCCTTCGGCTCAGGTCATGGTCTCAGAGTCCTGGGATTGAGCCCCACATCGGGCTCTCTGCTCAGTGGGGAGCCTGCTGCCTCCTCTCTCTCTCTCTGCCTGCCTCTCTGCCTACTTGTGATCTGTCAAATAAATAAATAAAAATCTTAAAAAAAAAAAAGTTTATGCCAAAACACTAATCAATTATTATGGTTACTATTATATACCTTGATATATAAACAACCTCCAACATCAAATATTACAAATAAAGATGCATTAAAAAGATAAAATTACAGAAGAAGTACTGCTTACAATGCAATTACAAAATGGGCAGAGGACCTGACTAGACATTTTTGCAAAGAAGACATGCAGATGGCCAACAGACAATGAAAAGATATTCAACGTCACTAATCAACAGGGAAGTACAAATCAAAATCATAATGAGGTATCATCTCACACTGTCGGAATGGCTAAAATAAAAAAGACAAGAAATCACAAGTGTTGGAGAAGATAGGGAGAAAAAGAAACCCTGGTGCACTATTGATGGCAATGTAAATTGGTTCGGCCACTGTGGAAAACACTATGGAGGTCCCTCAAAAATTTAAAACTAGAGATAACATATGATCCATTAATTCTACTACTGGGTATTTGACCAAAGAGAACAAAAACACTAATTCAAAAATATTATGCCCCTCTGTTTACTGCAGTATTATTTATAATAGCTAAGATATGGAAGCAACCTGGATGTACACTGATAGACAAATGGATAAGATGTGTGTGTGTGTGTGTGTGTGTGTGTGTGCGTGTGTCTATTACTCAGCCATAAAAAAGGAGGAGATCATGCCATTTGGTACAACATGGATGGACCAAGAGGGTATGATGCTAAGTGAAATAAATCAGACTGAGAAAGGCAAATACCATGAGATTTCACTCACGTGGAATCTAAAAAAGAAAAGTGAATAAACAAACAAAAAGCAGACTCATACCTGTAAATACAGAGAACAAACTTGTGGGTGTGCGGGGGATCGGCAAAATGGGTGAAGGGGAGTGGGAGCTAACAGGCTTCCAATGGTGGAATGCGTGCGTCACACGAATAAAAGGCGCAGCATAGGGAATAGAGTCAATGACACTGTAATAGCAGTGTGACAGATGGCAGCTACACTTGTGAGCAGAGCATAATGTAGAAAATTGTGACATCACTATGTTGTACGAAGTAATACAACTCTGTGTGTCAACTACATTCAAAGAAAAAAAAATTAAGATTTTATTTATTTATTTTAGAGAGAGAGTCTGAGGGGGAGTGGGGCAGAGGGCAAGGGGGAAGCAGACTCGCCGCTGAGCAGGGAGCCTGATGTGGGGCTGGATCCCAGGACTTCGGGATCATGACCTGAGCCAAAGGCTGATGCTTAACTGTTGACTGAGCCACCCAGGCGCTCTCAAATAAGAAATTTAAAAAATAAAATAAAATGTGGTACAGTCTCCTAAAAAACTTGCTTGAAACATTTTTTTCTTTAAATGTGAATTATTTTTCCAAGAAATGCTAAAGAACTTAAAAATATTGCAGGATACAGTAAGCTGTTTGTAATTTCAACTTCTATTTTTTTTTTAAAGATTTTATTTATTTATTTGACAGAGAGAGATCACAAGTAGATGGAAAGGCAGGCAGAGAGAGAGAGAGAGAGAGAGGGAAGCAGGCTCCCAGGACCCTGGGATCATGACCTGAGCGGAAGGCAGAGGCTTTAACCCACTGAGCCACCCAGGCACCCCAATGTGTGTGTGTTTTAACAGGGATTATGTTCATGTGTGAAAGAAAGCCTGGGTGGCTGCAGAGTAAGGATTTCCATTCTGCGTGCGAATATCCAAGAAGGCAGTCGGCACTATTATAACCAAATGCTTTTTTGTTGGACTTCACATCATTTTATTTTCTTGCTTGAATAAGCTTCTTCCTGGACGATGATGCTTATTTGGGGCCCTTTAAATTAGACCTTAAAATTGCTATAAAATTATTCATAAGGGAAGAGTGTGATGTTCAAAGTTTTACACATATGGGGTATTACAAAAAAATAGGCAGTACCTTTACTGATTAATTCTGGTAGTCTCAAGATAGTATTTGGGCACAATATTAGGAATACATTTGATTTCTCTCCTGGACTAAGAATTAACCTTGTAAGTTGAAAGCAAACAATGCTGCCTTTTTTTTTTTTTTTAAGTTGTCTTTAAGTGTGTCTTCATAGTATTTTATTACATAGAAGTTGAAATTACAGGGGCACCTGGGTGGCTCAGTGGGTTGGGCCGCTGCCTTCGGCTCAGGTCATGATCTCAGAGTCCTGGGATCGAGTCCTGCATCGGGCTCTCTGCTCAGCAGGGAGCCTGCTTCTCCCTCTCTCTGCCTGCCTCTCTGCCTACTTGTGATCTCTGTCTGTCAAATAAATAAATAAAATCTTTAAAAAAAAAAACAACACACACACATACGCACTGGGGAGGGTATGTGCTATGGTGAGTGCTGTGAAGTGTGTAAACCTGGCGATTCACAGACCTGTACCCCTGGGGCTAATAATACATTATAAGTTTATAAAAAAATTAAAAAATTAAAAAAACACACACAAAAAAACACACACACATGCACTCACAGCTCCAACTGCTGGGGCAAGATAAAGTGAAATAGGGAGACTTAATTTTGTAAAAACATCAGTTCTGAAGGGTTTTTCGTTTGCAATCAAATGTGCTGGCCAAAACCAGACTGAAAGCCTGGCGGAGGAAAGCGGATCTCCAGACATCCAATGCATGTGACACGAATGGCGACACTGACCTGGTAGGCCTGCATGAGCATGTGGATGACCCCGGGGGCACCGTGGCACCAGTGGACCAAGCGATCTGTTTCATTGCTCAGCGATGATGGGTAGTTCCCTGAGCGGAATCTTTTGTGGCGCACATAATCGATACTAGGTTTCACCATTTCTGTCAGGGTTTCTTGGTCCACTTTTGCTGCTGGCTTTAAACAGAGGAAAACAAAACATTTATTTTTTCCTTACTTTTTTTTTAAGCCTTTGTACTGTAGCTAATATAGCAAAGCCTCAAGGCCTCAATTACCTGGAATACCGAGAAGCATAAAAAGCTCAAATTAATTCAATTATCTGGTTATTTAAGACTTGGGGGGGGGGCGCCTGGGTGGCTCAGTGGGTTAAGCCGCTGCCTTCAGCTCAGGTCATGATCTCGGGGTCCTGGGATCGAGCCCCGCATCGGGCTTTCTGCTCGGCAGGGAGCCTGCTTCCTCCTGTCTCTCTGCCTGCCTCTCTGCCTGCCTGTGATCTCTCTCTGTCAAATAAATAAATAAAATCTTTAAAAAAAAAAAAAAAAAAAGACTTGCGGGGGACCTTTCTTTAGTTCAATTTGTCTTGATGTCGAAGCCGAAGTCTGAAGGCCGTCTGCTGGAGAAGTCCCTCTTGCGCAGGGCAGGCCTTTGACTGACTGAATGAGGCCCACCCACATTATGGAAACGGCTTACTAAAAGTGCAAGCATCCGTGGGAGTGCTGGCAATTATGATTCCATCTCCAGCCCCCCATCTTGTTCCTGTTCGCTGTGACCTCTCCTGCGGCTACGTGCTCCGGGCCCCTGGGAGACTGACACACGTACCTTAGAAATGGCGGCCAAGGCAGGGACTGGGGGAGGCTTGTTTTGGCCTCTCATGAATCTGAGGTAACACAGTCTTACCCTTTCCTGATGCACAGACGGGGGCCCCAAGATCTCCGTAAAGGGTAGCTGTCAGTTAGGTGCCTGCAAGCCCTTTGAGGGGTGTGCAAACCTTCTGACCTCACTACAGTGCCCTCTGCACGTCCCCTCCGTCTACAAAATCTATGGTCTAAGGTCTGGTCTTCCTGGAGAATAACTAGGCAGCTGCTGTGGACCGTCCTCTGCTGCCCAACCCCCCCGTCAGAAAGTCACCCTGAATAAAACTCTGTAGACTCTGTGGAGTGGCCTGCTTCATTTTCTGGTCTCCAAGTGTCTTCTCAGTAAGGGGATACTTTACTATCCTTCCGCACCTTCCAACGCCGTTTAAATGTAAATCTCACCCAAAATGTCCTCACAGAAACATCCAGAAAAATGTCTGACCAGCTACCTGGGCATTGTGGCCCAGCCAAGTTAGTAGAGACTAAGAACCATCTCAGCCAGCTAACATTTCTAACGGGGACTCTGAAACTCCAACATCAGGCAACCTTTCATCTGAGCCGTTCCTCCAATAACAAAATACAACAACAGCCCAACTTCAATCCCCGTGGGGGCAGGGAGGGCTGCCCAGAACCCGGTGGACATGCAGGCCTGCCCCTGTGTTCGGTTCTATGCTTCACTTCAACTGTCTCACACTGGCCTTTCTGAAGCTGCAGGATCTTGTTCAGTTGCTCCAGACCCTTCCATCTCCAGCAGGAGTCAGGGGAGGAACAGTCGGTTTGCGGGGCCACCTCGCTGATGGAGATCCAGTGGCTCCGTGTGAATATTTTCAAAGCTGCCCTCCTGCACCCACACATCCCCTGTATGCACAGGCGTACGGCTCTGCCTCCTCCAGCAACGGTACTTCCAGTCCCCGGGGCCCGGGTGCTGCTACGCAGACGCGCTGGCTTCCGGGGCATCTTCCTCTGACCCCACGCATGATCCGCCTCTGTCCCATCTGGTCCCCCACCGCTCTTTCCTCTACTCTCAGTCTACGTACATGTACTCTGGGGCTCCAGAGTGTCTCCTCGTCTCATCAAGGAAGTTGGGTTTCTGTTTTTTTTTTTTTTGTTTTTTGTCTGTTTTGAGATCGTTTTCAAGAGGAGAAATGTCTTTATTCTGCCATCCTGAAAGCGAGTTTAAGTCACATTTTCAAAGTTTTCGTGCGGCCTCTTCTGAGAGCCTTCCCAATGAAACCACACAGCAGAACCTACGGCACTGCGCAGTCCCCCCGCTGCTCCGCGGAGTGGCGTTAAGTGCCCGGCTGGGTGGACAGGTGCGACCTGGCTCCGGCTCGGAAGCTGGTATAGCACACTGAGGCCTGTGATTGCTACAAGAAAACTGACATCGATTTCTATACAGAATCCTGCCTAAAGTGTATTCTCACGTTCTTCACTTTAAAGCAGATAAAGGGGACAACTTTGTGACTTGCGTTTCTCTCAAGGAAGCCCCTGATATCTAACAAAATTAACGTAAACATCTACATCTAAACTTTAAGGTTATGTCTTATTGGTGTGGTTTTCATAGGGTTCCGTTCCCCTAAGGGCATCATTTAAAAAGAAAGTTTCGGGGCGCCTGGGTGGCTCAGTGGGTTAAGCCGCTGCCTTCGGCTCAGGTCATGATCCCAGGTCCTGGGTTTGAGCCCCACATCGGGCTTTCTGCTCAGCGGGAAGCCTGCTTCCTCCTCTCTCTCTCTGCCTGCCTCTCTGCCTACTTGTGATTTCTCTCTGTCAAATAAATAAATAAAATCTTTAAAAAAAATAAAAATAAAAATAAAAAGAAAGTTTCAGGGGTGCCTGGGTGGCTCAGTGGGTTAAGCCTCTGCCTTCAGCTCAGGTCATGATCTCAGGGTCCTCGGATCAAGCCCCGCATCGGGCTCTTTACTCAGCAGGGAGCCTGCTTCCCTCTCTCTCTGTCTGCCTCTCTGCCTACTTGTGATCTCTCTCTCTCAAATAAATAAAATAAAATCTTAAAAAAAAAAAAGTTTCAAAGGCTAGTGTTAACACATTTTCTGCGGAAAAAGAAAATATACACAAACTACCAGTGTTCCAAACTAATAATGCTATTTTTAAATGAGCTCTGGAAACCTAGTTACTTGAAAACATGTCTGCACCATAAAGAAAATTCATAAACTGGGATATGTACGTTTTGCTTCCTACAACAATAAACAAAGAGAACTAATTACCAGAAAAGGGGGTTTTCGTCCCATGTAGATATGGATTTCCTTTAGCAGTAGAGTAGGTTTAAAAAAAGGAATTTGAAGTAAAAAATTTCTCGCTTTTAGTTAAAAAGTTTTAATCCAAATGCTAATCCATGTTCCTTGACTTACTAGCTATGTGATTTTGAGCATTAATGAACTACTCTGTTATGGGTGTGGTAAAGAAAGGCTTAATTAAAAAAAAAAAAAAAGAAAGAAAAGGCTGTGTACAGAGCAGGGAGGGGAACCAGAGGCCCAGAGGCTGAAGCAGGGTGAAGCGGTGTGCGGGGGGTTCTCCGCCTGCCTGACGCAGCGGTGACCGCTCCAGACGGCAGGCACGACTGAGAGACGAGATCATAACCACGACTAACCAGTTACAGGTTTAGAACAGGTATAGAACACAGCTGGTAGCAAGTTGGGGTGTATGAACATGAAAAAGTCTCTGCCTCCGTCAGGATCCTGGAGACCCTTTCTGCTCCCTGAGGGTTCCCCTCTGTTCAGAGTCACTACTGCAGTGTGCAGAAGGACGCGGACAGAGGAGGAATGTGGGCAACAGACTCGACTCAGCACAAAACCGCGTGGAGAAGGTGCTCTCGGCACCTCGCTGCCTGGGGGCCACGGAGCAGAGCTTAGGTTTCCATGATTCAAGGGAGGATCCTTCTTTTCTATCAGCCTGCTTGACTTACACTAAAATTTCCGTCCCCATTTACTCTTCGGCTAAATAGTTCTTTTCTTTTTTTTTTTCTTTTTTAAAGATTTATTTATTTGAGAGACAGAGATAGCGAGAAGACAGCATGGGTTGGGGGTGGGGTAGCAGGCTCCTCGCTGAGCAGGGAGCCCGATGTGGGGCTCGATCCCAGGACCCCGGGATCATGACCTGAGCTGAAGGCTGACACCCAACCGACTGAGCTACCAGGCGCCCCACGGCCAGATATTTTATACCATGGCCCCTGACTAGTATTTCCAAGTGCTCTCACCTACCTGCATTAACATGTAGTAGATCCCGGTCATGCCGTGGGCCGCCCCCACGTACTGCTTCCGATGCCACTGATACAGCAGCGGGCAGCGCTCAGCCTTCCTTTCTTCCCTTGACAGAGTCTTGCCGGAGTCAATGATAGCACTGACCACCTAGGAGATAAGGCGACAGTGTTAGTCTAGAAAACTTACATAGATCCTGCTTTCATCTCCTCGACACTAACAACTCTCTATTGATCACTTAATCTAAAAATCTACAAGCGGTCAGCAGTCACGACTGTTACCTTTAGTTCATAATAAATATGGGCAGAGAGAAATCAGAAGACAATCTCAGGACAGAAAAAGAAATGAGGAAGTCAAACCACAAGACTGAAAGTTCTTGGGATGAACAGTTTACTAGAATCTAGTAAAACTTCCTATAAAAACTCTTACTTAGTTGCCTCGTAACTGCAATGTTTCCTCAAAGGACTGGCACTACGTCTTCTAGGAAAGGCTGGAGGGATTAGCCTTATTTATGGAAAGGCTAATGAAATGAGGTCTCTTGTGGCCTGCAGAGTTTAGTTAAATCAAAAGAAGAGCCTGTCTGTAGTGACTATGTAGCAAAGGCACAAAATGTTCCCTCCTCTCCTTTCTTCCTTCATACTTTCGGTAACAGTGCTCCAGGTTCTAGCTGGGTGTCTGGTCTATACAGACACAGTCCTTTGACTATTTCTGGAAGTAGGAAGTGAGCAGAAGTGTAGCAGACAACTTCTGGATCGTGGCCTTAAAAAAGAAGCTTCTTATCTTCTACTTCCTCCCCTGCCTTGAGCCGAGGGGTGCTTGATTAGCTTTGGGCAGGCAGGCAAGGGCATGGCCCTAGGATATGGTAGGATACAAGAGAAGAACCCAGATCCGGAGCCATATTTGCCGGGACTGCCTACGAGTTCGGATGCATTAGGAAAGAGAAATAAACATCCTGTCTTTCTGAAGCTGCTGCTGTTTGGTTCTTTTTTTTTTTTTTTTTCTTTTTTTAAAGAGTTTATTTATTTATTTGAGAGAGAGAGAGATCACAAGTAGGCAGAGAGGCAGGCAGAAAGAGGGAAACAGGCTCCCCGCTGAGCAGAGAGCCTGATGCGGGACTCGATCCCAGGACCCTGAGATCATGACCTGTGCCAAAGGCAGCGGCTTAACCCACTGAGCCACCCAGGTGCCCTGCTGTTTGTGCTAGTAAAGACAGGTGAATTAACAGGCCCAAGAAGAGGACAGATTTAAAAAAAAAAAATTCCGAGAAAGGAGAATAAAGGAGCTACATATTGCTTTTACGAGATGCCTTAAGAAATGACTCCTACCTAGAAGCAGCGTCCAGCCCCTCATGGTAGGTTGGGACGGTAGAGAGGACAGGGCGCCCACGGTTGACGCCAACCCCACAGTACCTCTTTAATAGCTGACTCACACACGGTGCCTGGACCGATCTCCGTGTTCAGGTAGAGTAAGGCGTACAGGTACCCCGCCCGTCCGTAGAGCAGCTCGTCGGGGAGGTCTGAATCCCGGCACACGATGGTCCTCTGAAGCTGCAAAAGTCTACCCACCGAGAACACTCCGTTTTCCCGGGGAAGGGTGGAAACACCTCTTCCGGAAACTGTTAGGAACCCTATCGCTGCAGAAGGTTCCTGTTATTTATTTTTCATTTAAAACTGATTTTAAGGGATGCAAACAAATGGAACCCAAACAACAAAAACTTCTCCACTACACTCATCTCCCTCTCAGATATCACAGTAATGACAACATACCTTTCCGTTCAAAGCATCTACCTTGATACTAGCCTAAGCCATGTGAGAGATGATATTCAATTTTGAAATCAGGATTAGAAGAAGGTGATTTAAAATTTAAGAGAAAATAGTACTAAATAAATAAATAAAAGGGAAAAAGAAGAAAATAGTACTAAAATGTAGTCAATGCTTGGGAATTAGCTTGACTCAGTCTATCATTCAACAGACATCAACAGATACTCCACCAGGCACCAGGGGAGCCAGGCCTGACTTCTATCTCTTCAAAAACAGAATATAAACCAGAGGGGCAATAAAAGGTTTACACTGACTGTTCCAAAACAACTGGACCTAAAAATAACTTAGTTATGATAGTAGATCTAAGGCACATAAGCTAATTTTTGTGCAATGAAGGCAACCAAAAATTATTTATGAAAAGGATCAAAGTAACATGAAGAAACATGTTTATTTCTCCCAAAATTAAGGCAGAAGCAAGCTTGATAGAAAGGAGGCACATGATCTTATCATCACGCTCAAGGTTAATATGCAAACCTCTTTACTTCTTGGAAAGACCTGCTGGCAACAGCAGATGAATTAAAAAAGAATTTTCTTTTTGAATGTCTTCCTACAGGAAGACCTTGATCTGAGAAGTTGGAGTAAAGACTTCCAGTTTTAAAGACTCACTTTGTGATGCATTCCTGGGACTCGCAATCACTTTTGAGTTTATGATACACCACAGCTCCTACAGCAAGGGGTCCAGCATCCCCACAGAGGAAAGTGACCCTGCGGCCATTCAGGTTCCGAAGGGTTCTCTTTACGTAGTCCAGGGATCGGAGAAGGTAGGTCTGGTCACAGGTGACCCGGTACAACTGCAGGTACAAAAGGGCTATGCCTGGAAAATTCCCCCGGCCCCAAAGAAAAGCATTATTACCTTCCAGACATTATTTTGTGATCACCTGAAAAACTTACACAAACCCTCTGTTTCTGAAGGAGCATCAGCAAACTAATTACATCTGGTACATCTTTTAAAAACAGAAAGAAAAAACCTCTCAGGGTAGAAAAACCTAAACCGAGTTTAAATCCCTTCTTTTGCTAAGTGCTGTTAGAGTGATTCAGTACCTCCTAGACAAGGTAAAACGTAAGACTGCCCACACATTCCCATTTTCCGTACATTCATTTCAAGATTTTACTCCTTCTCTGTATTTTGAGCTAACTGGATCCTTTCCTTTCTACTTCTCATATTATCACTCTCTCCTATCTTACCCCAAATTAAATCATAACTTTCTAAATTTTACAGCCCTACCAGGCTCCCCACCAAGCAGGACCCGGTGCTGGGTTTAATCCCAGGACCCTTTCTAAAAAATTAGAAAACTTTTCTATTTCTCACAATTTTTCAATTGTCTTTAGTGACCCAGCTATCCAAATGACCAACCGACCAGTGAGTCAACTCACCGTTTGTGGAATAAGCCATATGATGCAGAGTAAGGTAACTAAAGGAATACGCAACCTTCCTATCTTAAAAATTTTATGTATTTATTATTTAGGGAGAGAGCAGACTATGAGCTGAGCATGAGCCACGCGTGGGGGCTCCATCTCACAACCCTGAGGTCACAACCTGAGCTGAAACCAAGAGTCGGATGCTTAACCGACTGAGCCCCCAGGTCCCCCGTCACCTTCCTATTTTAAAGGACAAATCCAGACACTTAAGTAAACCAGAGAGGGGTCGTCTTCTGGAAATCTCCAGAGGATGACCTATATAGCTTCTGGAAGAAGCCTGCTATTATTCCTGGCCTCCAGTCACTATGACAGCTAAGTTTAAAAAAAAGGATCCATATAAATATATGCTTAATAAAATATGTTCTGGAGAAAGTACTGAAGGAAATGATAGGATGGTGAAAAGGACAAAGAGAACATTTATTCATGTTAGGTTGGGATTCTCTCCTATTATGTTCTTTGTCTAACATCCTACTCTCACTTCTGTTAGTTTTCATTTTGCTTTTTATTTTACTTTGTTGTGATCGTTTCACTTGAGTGTAACTGGCATGCGACATTCCAGCAGTCTCCGGTGCATCACATGGCGTGGTTTACCAGCTGTGTTCTGCTGTATGTTTTGCTTTTTAAATTTCTCTAAATAGGTAGTTTCTTTTTTCTTTAATTATCCATTTCGGAGTATCCTACTTCACTTTCAGATGCTTAACAGCTCTCTCTACATGTATTTGAAAAGTCCTTTTCTCATTATCTATTTCTTGAAAGTTGTTAAGTTAGATATAAAAGTACCGTATTTGTAAGCCTTAAAAAGTGTCCTATAGGGGCGCCTGGGTGGCTCGGTGGGTTAAAGCCTCTGCCTTCTGCTTGGGTCATGGTCCTGGGGTCCTGGGATCGAGCCCCGCATCGGGCTCTCTGCTCAGCAGGGAACCTGCTTCCCCCTCTCTCTGCCTGCCTCTCTGCCTACTTGTGATCTCTGTCAAATAAATAAATAAAATCTTTAAAAAAAAAGTGTCCTGTATTTAAGCTGTTTCTGTATTCAAGAAATTGAAATTATAAACATAAAGAAAGCAAGCTAAAAGTGAAGTACCTACAAATTTCAAACATATTTATTATAAAAGGTTTACAAATAAGTACTTCACGATTGACTCAGAAATCCTTAAAAAAGAGAATGATAATGTGGTCAGCCTGCGAACATTAAAACCTATAGTTATAGATGTATTCAAAACTTAAATGTTGTAACTAATTAATTAATTTATTTTAGAGAGGGGGAGGGGCCGAGGGAGACAGAGAATCTCAAGCAGGCTCCACGTCCAGACAGGGTCCAATGTGGGGCTCAGTCTCGCAACCCTGAGTTCATGACCGGAGCAGAGAGGGAGAGGGAGAAGCAGGCTCCCCACCAAGCAGGAAGCCCATTGCGGGGTTCAAACCCAGGACCCTGTTACCATGACCCGAGCAAAGGCAGATGCTTAATGAAATGAGTCACCAGGCACCCCGAGTTGTGTAAATTCTTGACATATATTGGATACTATCCTTTTATCAGATAAGTCATTTGCAAACTTCTCCCATTCAGTACATTGTGTTTTGGTTTTGTTGACTGTTTCCTTTGTTGTGTAGAAGCTTTTTATTTTCATGTAGTCCCACAGAAAGAGTAGCACTGGGATATCCTGTTCTTTGAAAGAAACTGTCTCTTTTAATTAGCTCATTATTCGTTTTCTCCTAGTTTTACTAAGGCGCAAGTGACAAAATTGTACATGTAAGTGTACAACAGAGTGCTCTGATATACTTAGGCATTGTGAAAATATAACCGCAATCAGGTTAACAAACCCATTACCTCACATGCCACTTATTTAATGTGTGTGATGAAAACACATCTTCTCTCTTAGCAAATTACAAGTATACAGTGCACTGTTATGAACTACAGTCACAATGTTGTACACTGGAGCTAAGGAACTAGTGTACCTTGTAACTGAAGGTTTCGTACTCTTTGACCGCCATCGCTTCTTTTTCCCATCCCACAACCCCTGGTAATCACTGTTCAACTCTGTTTCCATGACTTCAAGGTTTGTTTGTTTTTAAGAATTCGTGTATATGTGAGATCATGGTTCTATCTGGTTTATTTCACTTAGCATAATGTCCTCTAGGACCATCCATGTTGTCACCAATGACAGGATTTTGTTCTTTCTCGTGGTTGAATAATGTCTCATTACATCCACACAGATGTAGGTACAGGTACAGATGTACGTGTACATGTAAATACAGACAGAAATAGATAAAAATACCACAACTTCTTTATCCATTCAATCATCGGCGGATACGAAGGTTGATTCCATATTTTGGTTGTTATGAATAATGCAATAAACATAGGGGTGCATGTATCTTTTCGAATTAAGTTTTCTCCCTTTGGAAAAATACCCAGAAGTAGAATTGCTGGATCACCTGGTAGTACTATTTTAAATTCTTTACGTGTACTTTCCCACCAAAAGTATACTACGGCTCCCCTTTCTCCACATCCTTGTCATCATTTTTCATCTCTTCTATTTTTTTTTTAAGATTTTATTTATTTATTTGAGAGAGAGACAGTGAGAGAGAGCATGAGCGAGGAGAAGGTCAGAGGGAGAAGCAGACTCCCCATGGAGCTGGGAGCCCGATGCGGGACTCGATCCCGGGACTCCAGGATCACGACCTGAGCCGAAGGCAGTCGTCCAACCAACTGAGCCACCCAGGCGTCCCTCATCTCTTCTATTTTTAACAAGAGCCATCTTAACAGGTATGAGGTGATATCTCATCATGGTCTTGATTTGCATTTCTTGGTAATTAGTGAACATTTTTTCAGGAATGTGTCAGCCATTTGCATGCGGTTCTTTGGAAAATATCCACTTAGGTCCCTGGCCCATTTTTTAAACTGGATTATTATTTTTATCATTTTTACTATTGAGCTGTGTAAGTTTCTTACACACTTTGGATACTGACCCTTTAGCATAAATATGGTTTGCAAATATTTTCTCCCATTCTCCCAAAAGAAAATTACCTTTTCTGTTAATTGCTTCCCTTGCTGTGCAGAACTTTTTAGTTTGACATGGTTCCCCTTGTTTATTTTTTCTTTTGTTGCCTAAGCTTTGGGTATCATATAAAAATAATCATTGCCAAGATTTGAGTCAAGGAGCACCTAAGTATTCGCCTAAGAGTTTCATGGTTTCAGGCATTACATTTAAAGTCCTTAATCCATTCTGAGGTAATTTTTGAGAGTGGTATGAGATAGCGGTCCTGTTTCATTGTTTTGCACATGACTCTCCAGTTTCCCCAATATGATTTATTGAAGAGATGATTTTCTTCTCCACTGTGTGTCCTTGTTGCCTTTGTCAAGGATATTAACCATTTATGCTGGGTTTATTTCTGGGCTCTCTATTCTGTCCCTCTCAGCTATGTGTCTGTTTTCATGACAGTACCACATTGTTCTGATTACTATACCTCTGCAATATATTCCAAATTCAGAAGTGTGATGCCTCCAGCTCTGTTCTTTCTCAAGACTATTACTGCTATTTTGGTTGTTTTATAGTTCCATGCAAATTTTAGGATTTTTGTTTTCTGATTTCTGTGAAAATACCATAAAATTTAATAGAAATTATATTATCTATAGATTTCTTTGGGTGATATGAATATTTTAACAATATTAATACTTCTGATCCATGACAATGGGATATTTTATCTACATCTTCTTCAATTCTTTTATCAATGTCTTACAGTTTACAGCACAAAGGTCTTTCACCTCCTTGATTAAATTTATTCCTAAGGATTTTTCTTTGATACTATGATAAATGGAATTGTTTTCTTAGTTTCATTCTCCAAGTTTCCTGCTAGTCTATGGAAACACAACTGATTTTTGTATATTAATTTTGTACTGAATTTGTTCATCATTTTTAACAATTTTTTGGCAGGACCCTTAAGGTTTTCTCCATGCAAGATCATGCTATCTGCAAACAGAAACAATTTCACTTTTTCTCTCTGACTTGGACAGCTTTTATTCCTTTTTCTTGCCTAACCGCTCTGGGTACATGTATATATTCATTTCCTCTTGATGAACTAACTCCTTTATCATTACATAGCAACCGTCTTTGTCTCTTGTTAGAAGTTTTTGAAGTTGAAGTATATTTTCTCTGTCATAAGTATATCCAACCCGGCTCTATTTTGGTTTTCATTTGCATCAAATGTTATTTTTTCCGTCTCTTCACTTCCAGCTCTTCCACTTTCCGCAGTCCACTAGAGCTGACATGAGTGTCTTGTAAGCAGCATATTGTTACATCTTGTTTTTTATCCATTCAATCACTCTGTTTCTTTTGGTTTGATAATCCATTTGAATTTCAGGTACTTGTGATATGTAAGGACTTACATATGCCATCTTATTCATATTATTATTATTCATATTCTGGCTGTTTTATATTTTCTTTCTTCCTCTTTCTTTCTCCTAGTCTGATGATTTTCTGCATTGGTACACTTTGTTTCCTTTTTAAAAATTGCTTGACTAATACTATACATTTTTCCTTTGTGGTTTATATAACATATAACATTCTATTTTAAGCTGATAAGTTAACTCTGACAAAAACTCTACTCCCTCCAACATTTTGTTTCTAATGTCACATTTACATATTCTATATCATATATCCATTTAAAAATGTCATAGCTATAGTTCTTTTTAATATTTTTGTCCTTCGACTTTTGTGGTAAAGTGATCTACACTACCGGGCCTGAATTTGACTATACACTTCCCTTTATCAGTGTTTTATATGTTCATATTTGCATCCTTTCATTGCAATGTAAAGAACTATTTCAGGGGGAACCTGGGTGGCTCAGTGGGTTAAACCTCTGCCTTTAGCTCAGGTCATGATCTCAGGGTCCTGGGATTGAGCCCCACATCTGGCTCTCTGCTTAGCAGGGAGCCTGCTCACCCCCCACCGCCCCCGCCTGCCTCTGCCTACTTGTGATCTGTCAAATAAACAAATAAAATCTTAAAAAAAAAAAAAGAACTATTTCAGCATGTCTTATGGTAATGGACTCCCTCAGCTTTTGTCTGTGAAAGTCTTGGTCTCTCCTTCATTTTGAAAGGATGGCTTTGCTGGGTATACTATTTTTGCTTGGCATTTTTCTCCTTTAAGGACTCTCCTCCCAGCCTACGAGGTTTTTGCTGAGAAATCCACTGATAGGTTGATGGGTGCTCCTGTGACATAAGGAGTTTTTTGGTCTCTTACTGCTTTCAAAATTATAAAATTATCTTTGTCTTTGGTTTTAGACATTTTATTACAATGTGTCTCACTGAAGTACTCTTTGGGTTGAATATATACGGGGAATTACAGGCTTCATGAACTTTGATGTTCATTTCTCTCCTGAGATTTGGAAAACTGCCAGCCATTATTTCTTTAAATAAGCTTTCTGTCCTTTTCTCCCTCTTTGTCCTTCTGTGACTCTTCTAATGCACACGCATTGTTTCACTTGATATCCCATAATTCACATAGGCTTTCTTCACTCTTCTTTCATTCTTCTTACCTTTTTTCTCCTCTGACTTTACAATTATTAATTACATGTCTTCAAATTCACAGAGTCTTTTGTTCTGTTTCAGTCTCCTGGTGACGCTTTCTATTGCATTTTTTCATTCCATTCACTGTATTCTTCAGCTCTCTAATTCCTCTTCGGTTCTATTTTTGTTTTCATGATTTCTAGCTCTTGTTAAACTTCTTCTTTTATGTATAGTTTTCCTGATTTCGTTGAGGTGACTTCCTGGAACTTCTTCAAAACCATTAAGTTTTTTCTCAAGCAAATTGTAGCTCTCCATTTCTTTTGTAGGTACTTGAAAATTATTTTGTCCTTTTGCTGGTATTCTTTGATTTTTCATGTTCCTTTAGGTCTTACATTGTTGTCTTAGCATTTGAAGAACTAACCACCTCTTCCAGTCTTTACTAACTGCCTCTGGAGGTGGGGGTGGGATGCCTCTTTCAGCCCTGCTAGGGATTCTGAGGCTTTATCATAACTTCTCTACATATACGCCTACTCCAAACTTCTTGTTCCGTCTTAGGAGTGAATTCTAATGATTGTATGACTGCTCCTAATTCCACAAAGTCAGGATACAGGACTCTCCTGTTTGCGTTCCCTACAGCAGTGTTAAATGCTCAAGTTTGTAAGGTCTCTTTCACTTCTACAGGGTTGAGCTGGCTTTCTATTTATTCTAACTGTCCACAAAGACTTGTACTCACTGCCTTCACACTCAGTTACAGGGTGGAGCACCATGTGGGTAAGGAGAATGAAATGTCAGAGATGCCTGTGGGTCAGATGGGAGGATTCACAGACCAACTGTCCCCAGTAGCCTGTGGCCAGGCTTCCTAACGGAGTGCGTGGTTAGTAAGACCTGCGTTCCTTGTTGAGTTCTGAACACTGGTTGCTATGCTCCCAGTGTCTTCCTGCCACTCAGTCATGTAGATCACCTCTGTATTCTGAAAGAGTGAGAAAGAAGAGGTCTTTGATAGCTGGAGAAGCTGCAAACTCACATGTTCTCACTTTCCCCTGTGGGGGAAACTGCAGACCGAGTTCGTTTTTTAGCACTGAGCTGTGCCACCTTGGAGATGGGGGACATGAAAACGGGAAACTGTTCTGCTTATTCTCTTCAGTGTTCCCAGTCTCAGATTTTTTTCTTCTCCCAATGAGTGTGCCGAACTTGTCTACTGGACTCCTAGGTCCCACAAAGGTTCTCTCATCTGTGTGTGATTGCCCAAAGCAGTGCTCTTTGGGAGAAAGTTGGTAGAAAACTCCTGTTCCACCATCTTGCTGATGCCATTTTCCTTGGGATTTCCTGTTCTTTCAAGGTTTGGTAAAATTTCCCAGTGAAATTTTGGGGGTAGATCTTAAATACCATTCTCAAGTTTTTATTTGGAAGTTTGTCTACTTAGATGTTACGTCTCTTCTGGGGAGAGGTTTGGTAGACTATGTAGTCAGAATTATCCATTTCATTTACATTGTGAAATAAATTTATACACAGTGAAAAAGAGTGTGGCTTCTAAAACTTCCTGTTACAGTGGTTTCCCCACCTCATTTATAATGTTTCTGTGCCTTCTTCCCCTATCTGCAAACTTCTGTTTGGATCTTAATTATATAATTAAAAGTAATGAATGTCCCTATAAGCTCATGCCTGTGCTCCCTTAATCATATCTTCGTTATTGTCCTCTACCATAGGATGGCTACTTTCTCCCACCCCTCCTCCTTTTTAGTAAAGGGCCAGATAGCAACTTTTATGTTACCCTTTAAAGTCCCCATTCAGTCTCATTGCATACTCTTCTATTTCAAAATTCTTAAGAATTAAAAAGAAAAAAAAAGAATACAAATATATACTAGCAATAGGTGAAAGCTCTGGTTGTTCCACATTCATCAGGAATTGGTATTGTCAATGTTTTGGATTTTGTCATTTCCCTAATAACATACGATGTTGAACATCTTTTCATATACTTACTTCACATGTGTATTATCTTTTTTGGTGAGGGCCTTTTAGTTATGTTGTACATTTGTAAAAGAGTCTTTTTTTTTTTCCTGAGTTTTTTTAAGATTTTATTTATTTATTTGACAGAGAGAGAGCGCAGACAAGCAGAGGGAGCTGGAGAGGAAGAAACAGGCTCCCCACTGAGCAGGGAGCCTGATGCGGGACTCGATCCCAGGGTTCCGGGATCATGACCTGAGCCTAAGGCAGATACTTAACCAATTGAGTCACCCTTCCCCCTTATTGAGTTTTAAGAGTCCTTTGTATATATTCCAAAAAACCCCCTTCATCAGATATGTTTTCTGCAAATATTTTCTCTCTTTTTTTAAAGATTGTGTTTATTTGAGAGAGACAGAGTGAGAGAGCGAGAGAGAGAGCATGAGTTGGGGAAGGGGCAGAAAGAGAGGGAGAAGCAGACTCCCCACTGAGCAGGAAGCCCAACTTGGGACTCAATCCCAGGACCCTGGGATCATGACCTGAGGCAAAGGCAGATGCTTAAACCGACTGAGGCACCAAGGTGCCCCACAAAAATTTTCATCTAGTCTGTGAATTATCTCCCCATTTTCTTGACATTATCTTTCACAGAGCAGTGTTTAATTTTAGCAAAGGCCAGATTCTCATTTATTTCTTTAACTAATAATGTCTTTGGTATCATATATAGAAAGTCATTGCCATACCCAAGGCCATCTAGGTTTTCTTTTATGCTGTTTCCTAGTTTTCCAGTTTTCTATTTTACATCTAGGCCTATGATCCACTTTGAGCTAATACTTTTGAAAGATGTCTAAATTAACTTTATTGCACGTATATGCCCAGTTGCTCCAGCGTCATTTGTTAAAATGACTGTCTTCCCCCATTTTGCTTTTGCTCCATTGTCAAAGACCAGTGAACTGTATATAGTAGGCTGCATTTAAGTGAGTCTAGTTCTGAGCTCTCTGTTCTATTCAAGCCATCCATTTTTCTGCCACTTCTTGCATCACACTCACACTGCTTTGATTGTCATAGCTTTATAGTAAATCTTGGAAGTCATGTAAAATCAGTCCTCTAACTTTGTTCTTTTCCTTCAATACTGAGTTGGCTATTCTGGATCTTTTCCCTTTCCATATAAACTTTAGAATCAGTTTGTCAATATCCACAAAATAACTTGCTGCAATTTTAGTTGGCATTGCACTGAATCTACAGATCAAGATGGAAAGAACTGGGAAGATGCAAGTCTTCTCATCCCTGCACATGGAATATCTATTTAGTTCTCCTTTGACATCTTTCAGAAGACTTTTGTAGTTTACCTCACACAGACTTTGTAGACTTTTTGTAATTTACACCTATTTCATTTGGGGGAGTGCTAATATGAATGGTATTATTATTTTTTTAATGGACTTCTTCATGAGTTTGTGGCATCCTTGCCCAGGGGTCATGCCAACCTTCTCTGTATTGTTCCAACTTCAGTGTATGTTGTGTCAAAATGAGCACATATGGTATTGTTTTTTCATTTCAAGTTCCACTTACTCGTTGTTACATAGGAAAGTGATTCACTTTTGTATATTAACCTCATAACCTGTAATGGTGCAATTACTAGTCATGGATTTTTTCATTATTTCTGATTTTCTACATAGAATTATCATGTCATCTACAAAGAAAGTTTTATTTCTTCCTTCCCAATTTGTATACCTTTTTATTTCCTTTTATAATCTTATTGCATTAGTTAGGACTTCTGGTATAATGTTGAAAGCTATTGTGAGAGAGAACATTCTTGTCTAGTTGCTGACCTCAGCAGCAAAGTTTCAAGTGTCTTATCATTAAATATGATTTTAGTTTTAGGCTCTTTGTGGATGTTCTTCACTAAATAGAAGAACTATTCCTAAGTTTCCAGAGATAGTCTATCAAGAATACGTGCTAGATTTTTGTCAAATGTTTCTCTGCATTTATTGATGTGATGATGTGGTTTTTCTTATTTAATCCTACTCCACTCTCAAATCACACTGTATCATTTCAAGGATAGAGCCAGCACTTTATAATAACAAAATATTCCTAATTCCTCCCTCTCAGCCCTCATATCTTGAGGTCATTTAATTTACTTATATATATCACATGCATTTAAGCATTTAGAAGTATCAATATAAATATATATAAAAATATACATGATTGAACAGTGTTATTGTTTTGAACAATATTTTACACAAATGCTATTTTGTATATTTTGACTTGTTAGAGCAATTAAGAATAAAAAAATAATTATTTCACTTTTACTTATTCATTCTCTGATTTTTTTTTTTATGTAGATCCAAGATTCTCACTTACATCATTTTCCTTCTCAAAATAACTTATTTCAACATTTCTTGCTGGTAGGTCTACTGGCAACAAATTCCCTTAATTTTTATTTGAGGTTTTTATTTCTCACTACCTTTTCAAGGCTAATTGAGCAGGTTACAGATTACTAGGACCCGGATTCTTTCCTCTCAGTACTTTAAATACTTCACTCCACCCTCATCTTGCTCATATGGTTGATGAAAAGAAGTCTGGTATAATTCTTTTTTTGCTCTGCTATAAGTAGGATTTTTCCCCCCCTTCTGTCTTTCAAGATTATTTTTTTATGGTTTTATGAAGTTTGAATATAATATGCCTATGTGAAGTTTTTGGTTTTGGTCTATCTGTGGAGGTTTTTTTTTGGTGGGGGGGGGGGATCTTTGCTATTTGGTGTTCTCTGAGCTTCCTGGATTTATAGTTTCGTGTATGATGTTAATTTGTAGAAATTCTCAGTCACTATTGCTTTAAATATTGCCTCTGTTTTTCCTTCTGTTCCTTCTCCTTCTGATATTCCCATTTCATATATGTTGTGCTTTTTGTCATTGTCCCACTGTACTTGAATATTCTCTACTGGGTATTTTTTTTATACTTTTTTTCAATTTCCTTTTCAGTTTTCTAAGTTTCTATGTCATTTTCAAGGTCACTATTTCTTTCCTTAACTGTACCTCATCTAATAATAAACCTATCAAAGGAATTCTTCATTTCTCTTATAGTACATATGATTTCTAAGCATTTCTATTTCCTTTTTTCTTAGAATTTCCATCTCTCCTAGGGTTTCAAAGATGGTGGTGGAATAGGAAGACCCTAGACTTTCCTCATCTGAAAAATACAACTAGGTAACTACTGAATCATCCTAAATACCTCAGGAATCAATCCGAATACTGAAAGAACAAACTCCAAAACTAAAGGAAGGAAAGAGGTAGGAAGTGCAGAGACACGGTTTCTGAACCATGCGAGAAACGGATCACGAGTTCTGTGGGAAGGAGGGAGCACAGGTGGTGGAGAAGAGCAAGAGAGAGAAGCACAGAGGGGGACGCACGAGAACATTTCTCCAAAGCTGCTGACTTGGAAAACGAGAGGGGCTTAATTTCGTGAGTTCTTGCAGCCAGAGGGGCTTAAAACCTGTTGTTTTAAAGGTCAGCGGACATAGATGCAACAGAGCCTAGAGGGCGCTGTGCAAATCATGGAAGGAAGGCAAGCAAACAACCTGAGGGGCAGATAGTGTGGAAACAGCGATCAGAAGACTGTCTGAGGCACACAGTAGAGATTATTTGCTCTTCTTGGAACCTGTCCCTGAAAAGCTGTACTGAAGGAGATGCCTCTCAAAGGAGCTAGCTGGCGCCATTTCCCTCTCCTGACCCGAAGCATAAAGAGAGTCACTTGCAGGAAGCAGGGAGATGTAAACACTGTCTGCCTAACTTTTTTTTTTTTTTTAAAGATTTTATTTATTTGTCAGAGAGAGAGAGGAGAGCGAGCGAGCACAGGCAGACAGAATGGCAGGCAGAGGCAGAGGGAGAAGCAGGCTCCCCGCCAAGCAAGGAGCCCGATGTGGGACTCGATCCCAGGACGCTGGGATCATGACCTGAGCTGAAGGCAGCTGCTTAACCCACTGAGCCACCCAGGCGTCCCTGTCTGCCTAACTTTTTGCACCAAGAAGCCCCACACCCCTGTGCTCTGGGGAGACTGCCCTTCCAGTCACACTTCCTTCAGTCCCAGTGTAGAGGGCCCTCACTCCAAAGACCAGCACAAACTCATGCCCACACATCTCCCAAACAATGAGTTCTACAGGGCCTCAGTTCCAGTGGAGGTGGTGACAGGTCTCATCTCAAAAGCAAAAGAGCACACCTAATTAAAACTTGCCACATTCAGGCCAGGCAACAAACATGCCCACAGCAAACGACTGGTTTAAAGGACGGAGAAGCCAAAAACAACAGTAAAGTCCATGCAGCACACACCAGAAACACTCCCTGAAGTGCCAGGTCTTGGGCACTATACGAACACATTTCATAAAGCCATTACCTTCAGAAGCATGAGACATAACTGGTTTTTCTAACACAGAGAAGGCGGCAGAAATTTAGAAAAATGTGAAAACAGAAGAATTTGTCACAAATGAACAAGATAAGGCCACGGCAAGAGATCTAAGTGAAACAGATTATAAGTAACATGCCTGATGGAGAATTTAAAGCAATGATCATAAGGATACTCACTAGGCTTGGGGCAAAGCAAAGAAGACATCAGTGACTTCCTTATCATAGAGATAAAAGTTAAAAAAGAATCAATCAGAGATGAAGAGTTCAATAAAAAGAGATGAGAAACACAATTAATGAAATAAACAGCAGGCTGGAAGAAGTAGAGGAACAAATTAATGACCTGGAAGACAAAATAATGGAAAGAAATGAGGTAGAATGAAAGAGAAAAAGAGAACTATGCATCATGAGAATAGATTTAGGGAACTCCATCAAATGTAGTAATATCTTTCTTATAGGAGTCCCAAAGGAAGAAGAGAGAGAAAAGGCGAAAGAAAATTTATCTGGAGAAATAATAGCTGAAAATGTCCCTAAGTTGGGATAGAAAACAGAAAGCCAGATACAGGATGCAGAGAACTCTCAACAAAATCAACAAAAGAAGGCTAATACCAAGACATACTGCAATTAAATGTGCAAAATATAGTGATAAAAAAAATCTTAAAAGCAGCAAGACAAAAAAAAGTCTTTAACTTACAAGGGAAAACCCATAAGGCTAGCAAGAGATTTTTTTCAACAGAAACATGGCAAGCCAGATGGGAGTGGAATGATATATTCAACATGCTGAATAGGAAAAATATGTAGCCAGGAATACTCTACCAAGCAAGGCTATAATTCAGACTAGAAGGAGAGTTTTCCAGACAAACAAAAACTAAAGGAGTTCATGACCACTAAATCAGCCCTGCAAGAAACATTAGAGGGGACTCTTTGAGTGGAAAGGAGAGACCAAAATTGACAAAGACAAGAAAAGATCAGAAAAAAAATGTCTAGAAAGAATGACAAAACAAGTAATAAAATTGCACTAAATACATATCTATCAGGGCACCTGGGTGGCTCAGTGGGTTAAAGCCTCTGCCTTCGGCTCGGGTCATGATCCCAGGGTCCTGGGATCGAGCCCCGCATCAGACTCTCTGCTCAGCGGGGAGACTGCTTCCTCCTCTCTCTCTACCTGCCTCTCTGCCTACTTGTGATTTCTGTCAAATAAGTAAATAAAAAAATCTAAAAAAAAAAAAAAGAATACATATCTATCAATAATTACTCTAAATGGATAAATGGTCCAACCCACACAGAATAACAGAATTCATTAAAAAAACAAGACTCATCATATGTTGCCTACAAAACTCACTGTATTTTAAATTCAACTCGTACATACATTACATCATTAGTTTTTGATGTAGTGTTCAATGATTCATTAGTTGCATATAATACCCAATGATCATTGCATCATGTGCACTTCCTAATGCCCATCACCGAGTCACACCATGCCCCCATCCACCTCCCTTTCCACAACCCTCGATTTGTTTCCCATAGCTAAGAGTCTCTCATGGCTTATCTCCCTCTCTGATTTCTTCCCATTCAGTTTTCCCTCCCTTCCCCTATGATCCTCTGTGCTGTTCCTTATATTACACATATGACTGAAACCATATGATAATTGAAAAGACTCATTTTACACCTAAAGTCACATTGAAAGTAAAAGGATGGAGAAATATTTATCATGCAAACAGATGACAAAAGAAAGCCAGAGTTTGTAATACTTCTATCAGACAAACTAGATTTTTTTTTAAAGATTTTATTCATTTCTTTGACAGACAGAGATCACAAGTAGGCAGAGAGACAGGCAGAGAGAGAGAGGTGGAAGCAGGCTCCCCGCTGAGCAGAGAGCCCGACGCAGGGCCTGATCCCAGGACCCTGGGATCACGACCTGAGCCGAAGAGAGAGGCCTTAACCCACTGAGCTACCCAGGTGCCCCCAGACAAACTAGATTTTAACCAAAGACTGTAACAAGACAAAGAAGGACACTATAGGGGAGGAGTTAAGGTAGCAGAGGATTAGGGGGACCCTAAGCTGTGTTGTCCCTCGAACACAGTGTTATATAGCAAATCATTCTGAACACCTAAGAAATCAGTCAGAAGTCCGAGAGAACAAAAACTGCAAGTCTACAAGTAGAAAAGCGACCATTTTTTGTAAGTTAGGAGGGGCTGTTGAGTTGAGTTGGGAGAGATATAGCTATGGATACGGTGGCAGGGATAAAGCCTACTTTCAGAAGCCACCGCAATGTATTTTAAGCAAAATCTGACCTTTTAGAAGTCTGCTTTAGTGGGGAACGTGCCAGGCTTAAAGGTGCTCGGGTGATGAAGTAGGGCAGAGTCCCAGGTGTGACCCTGTGGTCTGAGAAGCTCCTGGGTTGCAAGAATGGGTGGCACCTAAGTGTTGTCCTGTGCCTAGGCACTGGAGCACAGAAGGTGGCTGAGAACAGCGAGTGTTGGTGCTGGCTTTCTGCTCTGTTTGGACATAAACTGAGAAACGCTGGGTGGCTGTATGGTCACTCTCCCAGGACGGTCTAGCAAATGGCGAAAGCATGGTGATACACTCCCCTGGAGGAACAGTGCAGGTCGGCTCTGGAGAAGCCCATAAAATTTGGAGTTTTGAAACCTGGTCCTGCACCTGAGATAAAAAAACCTCAGACACAGCCAAGGTGAATGCAGAGCTCTGATCAAAACAGGGGACACAGGACTGACTGACTGTTCTTCTGTGAGGGCTCACTGGAGAGTGTGGAGGTGAACTTTCACTTCCAGGGCTAGAAAGTAGGACACTGCCATATTCATCAGTGCTGCAGCCTTCAGGGAGGAAAACAGCACCACCTTGTGGAGGCCAGAGTGGCTTACAGCCAGCCTGCAACCCTGCGCCCTGGAGGGGTGCACTTCCCACTGAAACAAGTCAGCCTGAGAATCAGCACAGCGGACCTCTCCTCCAGACCAGCATGAACAACTTATTTACACTACATTTCCTGATCACAGAGGGCTGCGAAGCTTGAGCTCCAGGGATAAAGAGGATCTAATGGCCTTTTTACTTTCATTCTTTATTCATTTTATTATTTTGTAATTATTTTCTTATTTTTTCAATTACTTCTTTCTCTTTAATATTAACTTTAAACTTATTTATATGTGTATACTTTATATGTTTTTTATTTTTTATTTACTTTTATTTATTTTATTTTATCTATTTTATGTTGGTCTCTAGATCCTTCTAACAAGCAGACCAAAACACAGCCAGGATCTAGTTTTTTTGTTTTTGTTTTGTTTTCTATATTTTTCTTTATCCTTTATGATTTTCCCCCTCTTTTTTCTTCTTTTCTGGACCAAAATGACAAGATGGAGAAATTCACCCCCCGAAAAAGGAAGTTCAACTTGTGGCCAGATATTTAACCAATACAGATATAAGATGTCTGAACTAGAATTTAAAACAACAATTATTAGACTACTAGCTGGGCTTTAAAAAAAAGCGTAGAAGACAGTAGACAATCACTTACTGCATAGATTAAAAAAAAACCTAAAATCTAATCAGGCCAAAATTAAAAATGCTATAACCAAGATACAATCCCAAATGGAGGTCATAAGAACAAGGATGGATGAAGCAGAAAAGCAAATTAGTGATATAGAAAATAAAATTATGAAAAACAATGAGCCTGAAAAAAAAGAAGGAAAGATAGGTAATGGACAATGAAGGCAGACTATGGAACTCAGCAACTTACAAAAATGTAATAATAGTCATATCTTAGGAGTCCCAGAAGAAAGGGGAGGTTTCCCTAATCTGGGGAAGGTCATAGACATCAAAATCCAAGAAGTACAGAAAACACTCAAGAAATTAAAAAGAAGCTCACAATCACCAATGCGCATCATAGTCAAATGCGCAAAATACACAAGGAAAGAATCCAGAAAACAGCAAGAGTAAAAAAAAAAAAAAAAAAAGTCCTTAACCTAAAAGGGAAGATACATCAAGTTCACAGCAGATCTGTCCACTAAAACCTGGCAGGCCAGAAAGGATAAGAAGAAAATATACAATGTGCTGAATGGGAAAAATATGGAGTCAAGAATTCTTTATCCAGCAAGACTATCATTCTGAATAGGAGAGATAAACACTTTCCTAGGTAAACTAAAGGAGTTTGTGCTCACCAAACCAGCCCTGCAAGAAATATTACATGGGAATCTTTGAGTGGGGGAGAAGGGGGAGATCAAAAGCAACAAAGACTAGAAAGGAGCACAGAACACCACCAGAAAAAAAAAAATCGCACTAAATTCATCTTTCAATCATCACTCTGAATGTAAGTGGACGAAATGCTCAAGTCAAAAGACAAAGGGTATGAGAATGGATAAAAAGCGAGATCTATCTATAAGCTGCCTACAAGAGACTAATTTTAGACCTGGAGACACTTGCAGATGGAAAGTAAGAAATGGAGAACTATCTCTCATGCTAATGGACATCAAAAGAAAGCTGGGAGTAGCCATATTTATATCAGACAAGATTGACTTTAAAATAAAAACTGTAACAAGAGATGAAGAAGGGCATTATATCATAAATGAAGAGACCTATATCCATCAAGAATATCTAATGGTATTTATGTTCCCAGCTTGGAATACCCAAATACATAAAACAATTAATTAATAAAGAAACTCATTGATAGTAATACAAGAATAGTAGGGGAGTTTAACACCCCACTTACAGCAATGGAGAGGTCATCCAAGCAGAAAATCAACAAGGAAACAATGGCTTTGAATAACATACTGAATCAGATGAACTTAACAGTTATATTCAAGACATTTCATCCTAAAGCAGCAGGATACACATTCTTATCAAGTGTACATGGAACATTTTCCAGAATAGATCACATACTAGGTCACAAATCAACCCTCAACAAGTACAAATAACCTTGAGATCATTTTATAGTGCATATTTTCAGACCACAATGCTATGAAACTGGAAGTTACCCACAAGGAAAAATTTGGAAAGACCACAAATATATGGAGGTTAAAGAACATCCTGGTAAGGAATGAATGGCTTAATTAAGATGTTAAAGAAATAAAAAAAATACATGGAAGCAAATGAATATGAAAAGACAACATTCAAAAACCTTTGGGATGCAGCAGAGACAGTCATAAAAGGGAAGTATATTACAATACAGTCATACCCCAAAAAACAAGAAGTCTCAATTAGCAATCCAACCTTACACTTAATGGAGCTAGGAAAGGAAGAGCAAATGAAGCCTAACACCAGCAGAAGGAGGGAAATAATAAAGATTAATGCAGAAATAAATGTTATAAAAAGCAAAAAAAAAAAAAAAATCAATAAAACAATTCAACAAAACTAAGAGCTGGTTCTTCAAAAGAATTAATAAAATTGATAAACCCCTAGCCAGACTTAACAGAAAGAAAAGAGAAAGGGCCCAAATACATAAAATCATGAATGAAAGAGGAGAGATCATAACCAAGAAAGAAACACAAATAATTATAAGAGAATACGATGAAAAATTATATCCTAACAAACTGGACAACCTGGAAGAAATGGACAAAGTCCTAGAAATCTACAAACTACCAAATCTGAAACAGGAAGAAATAGAAAATTTGAACAGACCAATAAACAGCAAAGAAATTGATTCAGTCATCAAATATCTCCCCACACACAAAGGTCTTGGGCCAGGTGGATTTCCAGGGGAATTCTACCAAACATTTAAATACTAATTAATACTTAAACTGTTCCAAAAAACAGAAATGGAAAGGAAAGTCCCAAACTCATTCTATGAAGCCAGCACTACCTTGATTCCAAAACCAGACTCTACTAAAAAGGAGAATTACAGACAATATTCCTGATGAATATGGATACAAAGATTTTCAACAAGATACTAGTAAATCAAATTCAACAGTACATTAAAAGATTTATTCACCATGATCAAATGGGATTTATGCCTGGGCTACAGAGGTGGTTCAATATTCTCAAATCTATCAATGTGATACACCACATCAATAAAAGGATGAGAACCATATGATCCTGTTGATGATGCAGAAGAAACTTTTGACAAAGTACAGCATCCTTTCTGGATAAAGACCCTCAACAAAGTAAGGACAGCTGGATCATACCTCAACATCATAAAGGTCACATATAAAAGACTTACAGCTAATACCATCCTCAATGGGGAAAAATTGAGAGCCTTTCTCCTACGGTCACGAACAAGAGAGGGATTTCCGCTGTCCCCATTACTATTTAACATAGGACTGGCAGTCTTGGCCTCAGCAATCAGGCAGCAAAAAGAAATAAAAGGCATCCAAATTGGCAAGGAAGAAGTCAAACTTTCACTCTCTGCAGATGACATGACGTTCTATGTAGAAAATCCAAAAGACTGCACCAAAAAATTGCTAGAATATGTGCATTCATCAATGTTGCAGAATATAAAATTGATGTGCAGAAATCTGTAGCATTTCTATACATCAATATTAAAGCAGCAGAAAAAGAAACCAAGGAATCGATCCCTGTGTAGTTGTGCCCCCAAAATAAGATACCTAGGAATAGGTAACTAAAGTGATAAAAGATTTGTATTCTGAAAACTATAGATCACTTATGAAATAAATTGAAGAGGCCACAAAGAAATGGAAAGATTTCCACGCTCGTGGAGTGGAAGAACAAACATTTTTAAAATGTCTGTGCTACCCAAAGCAATCTCACATTTAATGCGATCCCTATAAAAATACCACCAGCATTTTTCACAGAGCTACAATAACAATATTAAAATGTGTATGGAACCAGAAAAGACCCCAAATAGCCAAAGTCAATTCTGATAAAGAAAAACAAAACTGGAGGTATCACATATTCCAGATTTCAAGCTATTTTACAAAGCTGCAATCATGAAGACAGTATGGTACTGAAGCAAAATCAGACACAGATCAATGGGACAGAATAGAGAGACCAGAAATGAACCCACAGCTGTATGGTCAATTAATCTTTGCCAAAGCAGGAAAGAAGATCCAATGGGGAAAGGGGTCTTCAACAAATGGTGTTGGGAAACTGGACAGCCACAGTCAGAGGAATGAAACTGGACCACTATCTTACATCATACACAAAAATAAATTCAAAATGGATGGAAGACCTAAATGTGAGACAGGAAATCATCAAAATCCTAGAGGGAAACACAGGCAGAAACCTCTGAACTCAGCCATAGCGACTGCTTATTAGACATGTTGTCAGAGGCAAGCAAAAATGAATTATTGGGATTCATCAAGACGAAAAAAAGCAGTTTTAGAGGCAACATACCTCACGATAATCAAAGCCATCTATGGCCTCTACCATCCACAATGGGGAAAAACTGAGAGCTTTTCCCTAATGATCAGGAACAAGGCAAGGGTGTCCGCTCTCACCACTGTTATTTAACAGTATTGGAAGTCCGAGCCACAGCAATTGGACAACACAAAGAAATAAAAGGGATCCAAAATGACAAGGAAGACATCAAACTTTCACTATTTCAGATGACATGATATTCCATATAGAAAACCCAAAGACTCCACCAAAAAATTGTTCAAATTGATACATGAATTCAGTAAAGTTGCAGGATATATAATCAATGTATAGAAATCTGTACCATTTCTACACACCAATAACGACACAGCAGAAAGAGAAATTAAGCAATAAATACCATTTACAGTTTACACTAAACATAATAAGATACCTTTGAATACCTAATCAAAGAGATTAAAGGCCTGTACTCTGAAAACTATAAAACACTGATGAAAGAAAGTGAATATGACACAAAGAAATGGAAAGACATTTCATGTTCATAGACTGGAAGAACAAATAGTGTTAAAATGTCTATACTACCTGAAGAAATCTATACATTTAATGCGAGCCCTACCAAAATACCAACAGTACTTTTCACGTACCTAGAACAAACAATCCTAAAATTTGTATGGAATCACAAAAGACCCTGAATAGCCCAAGTAACCTCAAGAGAGAAAAGCAAAACTGGAGGAATTACAATCTGGACTTCAGCTTATATTACAAAGCTGTAGTAACCAAAACAGAATACTGACATGAAAACAGACACATAAATCAATGGAACAGGATGGAAAAGCCAGAAATGAACCCACAGCTATATGGTCCATTTATCCTTGACAAAGCAGGGAAGAATATCCAATGGGAAAAAGACTTCAACAAAAAGGTGGTCGGAAAACTGGAGAGCAACATGCAAAAGAATGGATCCAGACCATTTTGTTACACCATACACAAAAATAAACTAAAAATGTATTAAAGACCTAAATGTGAGAACTGAAACCATAAGAATCCCATAACAGAACATACGCAGTAGGCTGTGTGACATCAATCATAGCAACTTCTTTCTAGTTATGACTCCTGAAGCAAGGACAAAAGCAAAAATTAACTACTGGGACTACATCAAAATAAAAAGCTTCTGCATAGCAAAGGAAACAATCAACAAAACTAAACTGGTCCAGATGATATATCTGATAAAGGACTAGTTATCCAAAATATATAAAGAATTTATAAAACTCAACACCAAAATACAAGCAATCCAATCAAAATATGAGCAGATTTTGATGACAGTGGAGGGGAGGGGGCAGAGATCCAGCAGAAACATGGACAGATATTTCTCCAAAGAAGATATCCAGATAGCCAATGGACACATGAGAAGATGTTCAACATCACTCAGCATCAGGCAAATGTAAATCAAAACTAAAATGAGGTATCACCTCACACTTGTCAGAATGGATAAAATCAACAACACAAGAGACAACAGATGTTGGTCAGGATGCGGAGAAAGGGGAAACTTCTTACACTGTTGGTGGGAACACCCAATCTGGAGAACGATATGTAGGTTCCTCAAGAAGTTAAAAATAGAGCTACCCTATGACCCAGCAATTGCTCTATTAGGTACTTACCTAAAAGACAGAAATACTAATTCGAAGGGATATACACACCCCAATGTTTATAGCAGTATAATCTATAATAGCCAAAATATGGACACAGCCCAAGTGTCCATCAACTGGGAATAGCTAAAGAAGATGTGGTATACATATATACAGTGGAATATTACTCAGCCATAAAAAGGAATGAAATCTTATCACTTGCATTGACATGGATGGAGCTAAAGAGTATTATGCTAAGCAAAGCAAGTCCGAGAAAGACAAATACCACATTATTTCACTCATATGTGCAATTTAGCAAAAACAAAGGAGCAAAGCTAACAAAGAAACAGACTTTTAACTATAGAAAACAAAGTGATGGTTACCAGTAGGGATGTCAGTGGGGGATGCTGGTTAAATAGGTGATGGGGATTAAGGGGTGCACTGGTTGTGATGAGCACTGCATGTTGTATGGATATGTTGGATCATCTTACATATTTACTTTTTTCACTAAAATCCTTAGCATTATTAATCATAGTATTTGAAAACTCCTAGTTTGATAATATCAACATTCCTGCTGTATCTGATTCTGGGTCTGACGTCTACTTAGTCACCTCAAACTGTTTTAATTCTACTTTACTTTTTAGTATGCCTTGTAAATTTTTATTGCAAGGTGGACTTAATGTATTGGGTAAAAGAAACTGCAGTAACCAGTCCTTCAGTAATGTGGTGGTAAGGAATAGGGGAGTAGCAGTATTCTATGGTCCTATGATTAGGAATTGGTCTTTTGGTGAAGCTGTGCCCTTGGACTATGACCTTTACTAGTGCTTCTCAGTGTTTCTTTCCTGTAGGTTGGACAGGATAGGTACAGGGGGCTGGAGCTGGGTACTTCCCTTCTCCCATGTGAAAGGCCCAGACAGAGAAGGTGGAGTTAGGGATTTCCCTTCTCTAAGGGAAGTCTAGCTTCAGTAAAACTCCAGTAGGTTAGGTTCTAGTAAAATAGTTTCTCCGGAGGGCGGGTCTTGTGAAGAAAAACAGAATGCTCTGGCATATTTCAAAATGGTTCCGCTTTCTTCCCCTTTCCGGAAGCACAAAGGGATTTTTCTCTAATATCTACGGTGAGAACCTGGGAGGACTCCTGGAGTTAAACTTGAAAAAGTGAAGAAGGGTCCTTGTAACTGGGTCCAGCTAGAGGCATTTTCTTCTCATCAAATGAAGTTTAAAGTTATTATTCCCCCACTGGTTCCCATGGATGTTCCTTCTTGTGGATCTCTGCTACAGTAAATTGTGATTTTCTGTGTGTGTCTCTCTCTCTCATTTTTGGTGTAGACATTTGCCCTATGACCTCACTTTGCTAACGGATTTAAGAATTGTTAATCTTTCAGTTTGTTCAGCTTTTTACTTGTTAGGATGCAGTGACAACTTCTAAACTCATTACATCCCAGATCAGATTTTGTGTTTTTTCATTTTTATGGTATCGCTGTGCTTTCTGGAGCATCAGTTCCTCCTTCAGCCCCTTGTCATTTGGACTTTGTTTCTGAAGGGACTTTCCCTTGTCCTTCAATTTCTTTTCTTAGTTCTTTCAATTCTTATTTCACATCATCTTATTGTCTGGCCATCTCTTCCCTGGGTTCATTTCTGCTTTGAGATCCATTTGCTTAATTAAGTTCCAAAATTCATGTTGAAAATGGGGCAATTCTTTTCCACGTTGTAATGGCATTTTCCTGGTTTCTTCTTCTTCCAGTGACGGAATTTTATATTCCTTTTTTCCTAATATTATGTACACAACTGAATTTTTTCTTAAGTTTGAATTAGGTGAATTTTTCTGAATCAAGACCCTCTAAAAGAGGGAAAGTGTTAGGACAGCTTTCCCAGTTTTTTTTTTAATCTCAAGGGCATCCTCTTCTTACTAAGTGACAGTTTATTTGTATATGATGACTTGTGGTGACTGGATTTCCTTTGATTCTCATATCCTTCTTTGTTGCACAAGGGTTCCCCCACTGACGTTTCCTTTCTGACTACACTATTAGCCAGCGCCACCAGGGATGAAGTTCCTGCCTCATAAAACAAACCCCTTTATTTTATCTTACATAATTCACAACAATCCTTTTTTTAGAATAATGCACTTTAAAAGAATCCTATAACCTCTGTTCCCTGTATGCTCTCCACACCATTTTTCCCTGCCTCTCTTCCTCACCCATTTCGTGTTCAGATAGGACCTCAAAAATTCCCCCCGAGGGTGTGTCTCATCCTTCTGAGAATAACTATTTATTGATTTGGGAGAAGGGGAATTGCAGAATACATTTTGCCACCCGTGGGTCATCTGGCTTCCTCCCGTGGACACCACTGTGGCTTTCTCAGTTGTTTTGGATTCTATTCGTTTTTCATACATTATTATTCGGTGTATTCTCGATCTCACAACTTTGCTAAAAAAAAAAAAAAAAAAGGTGCGGGTGCTTCATTCATTCTTCTTGTATTGTACAGTTTAGGAGAAAAGAGAGAGGAGGTATGGGTGTAAGACTCCATAGTGCTACCCGAATCCCAAAGCCCTAAATATTACTTTTAACCATTCACACCAAATACCTCCATGATGGCTGTAACATTGATTCCAAAAGATAACAACAAATGGGGATTTTTAAGAAATACTGATTCTTGGACTCCTCTACTATGTAATCATTCTGAGACGGAGGCTTATAATATGTTATTATAAAGCTCTCTGAGGGTTTCTGATACATAGCTAATTTAGAACCTAATAATCATGGACTTAAAACCCCTATTTCAACAAGAAATGTTTTAAGTAAAAAACTTCTTAGGGGAACTCTGTGCTAATAATCACTATGTTATTTTTCCTTTAAAAATAGTCTTCTTGGGGCGCCCGGGTGGTTCAGTCGGGTTGAGCATCTGCTTTCAGCTCAGGTCATGATCTCTGGGTCCTGGGATCAAGTCCTGCATTGGGTTCCAGTCCTGTATTGGGCTCCCTGCTCAGTGGTAAGTCTGTTTTTCCTTCTCCTTCTGCCCCTCCCTCCCAGTTCATGCTCTTTCTCTCTCAAATAAATAAAATCTTAAAACAAACAAACAAATAGATAAAAATATCCTCCTTTGCTTTTTAACTTCAAGTTAGCTAAAATTATCTTGATGCTCCTGAGTGGCTCAGTCAGCTGAGCATCTGACTCTTGATTTCAGCTCAGGTCGTGATCTCAGGGTTGTGAGATCGAACCTTGTGTGGGGCTCTGTACTCAGCAGGGAGCCTGCTTGAGATTCTCTCTCTCTCTCTCTCCCCTCCTCTGCCCCTCCCCCCACTGACAGGCTCTCTCTCAAAAATAAATAAATAAAATATTTTTAAAAAATCCTTCTTTGCATTTTAGTTTAAGTTAGCTAAAATGATCTAAATTTACATTTAAAGGTGAATTTCTTTGGTTCTGTAAGCTTAACTAGCTCCATGTCTTCCTGAGTATAATAGTTTGAAAAATTTAATTTTCATGTCATTACATAAATGTTATATTAACATGAACAGGCAAATATGAATAAAGCAGCACAGAAAAAAATTATAAAAATGAACACACAAAAAAGATCAGGGCCATCATGTTTGGTTGTACACTGCAAAAGCAGGTATCAGTTCTCAGTGATTCTAACATGAATACTTACATCTGTGCTGTTCATTGGCTCAACTATAATAACTTAACAAGGGCTACAAATTGATACGTAAATTGTTATTAGCAGTAATCATACTGTAGTCTCATCTCTCAGGAGATGATCTTTTGTTTCTTTTACACTCCCTAAAGAGTTATTACAATGTTCTGGCTATATAGTAAAGTAATAAGAATGTAAAGATTAGATGAAGCAAGCTAATTTTGAAATTGAGTTATTTGAGGTAGGTGTGTATATTACAAGTTGCTTATTCAATCATTATCACCAAATTCAAAATCAAAATCTTTAGGTGTACAAATGAGTCTAATGACTACAAGCAAGAAGTTAAACAGTTTATGCATATCGGAGAAATCACATACTACAACTTGTCCCAAAGATCAAAGGAATAAAGGCAAACAAAAAACTGACCCGAGGGCAAGCTTTCTCTTATTATGCATTTTCACAGATACCCATATATTCGGTCAAATAAATAATGCTATAAAATTAGGACATACTACATACCAAACTTCAAGTGGAGAAGATTGCTTTAGAAATAAAACTCCAAAACATCTCATCACTGATGAAGTTCAAGTTTTCATTTAAAGGGTAAAACCTAGGGCGCCTGGGTGGCTCAGTGGGTTAAGCCTCTGCCTTCAGCTCAGGTCATGGTCTCAGGGTCCCGGGATCGAGCCCCGCATTGTGCTCTCTGCTCAGCAGGGAGCTTGCTACCCTTCCTCTCTCTGCTTACTTGTGATCTCTCTCTGTCTGTCAAATAAATAAATAAAATCTTAAAAAAAATAAAGGGTAAAAACGTCACCATTTTCAAAGAAGAAAAATTTTAATCGAAGTCTTATAAACCCAAAATAGAACATCCCAATTACTTGTATCCCACATTTGTACCTGTCCAACCAGTATAGGCCGAGCAGTCATGGGGATCGGCTGTCTTCAGCCCTTCTTCCATTTGCTGCAGAAGATCTTTGATTTTGGTCTGGATTCGCCTCGTGAAATTATGTATGATCTGAGAACCAAAAGAATACAGAAATTTAAATTGCACAAGAATAGGCCAATATTACGATAAATACTCTAATAATCTAAGTTTACAGAACAGATTACTTGGCCCATGTCAATGCTTCACTGGTGAGAGGGCGTCTCCCTTAATTTTGTAGGTTAAGTTCTTAAATGAGGTAATGCCCTGTGTGGACTACAAGGCATTGGTAGGATTACAAAAAATGAGTTGTAGGAACCAAAGAAAAAAAATTTTTCAAAAAAGATGGATTGAGTACACAAACATGTTAACTTCTAGAAGTTAAAGAAAGTAAGAATGATGGCTTAAAAATTACTGACAAAGGGGAAACAGCTGCAATATAAAACATTGTTAGTAAAAAAAGACCACAACAACACAGAAATAGACCTAAAATTATTGATGTACCTTATAAAAAGAAAAACATCAAATGACAAACATACAAAATATTCCCTTAGCAATTAATGAAGTTCAAATACATGTGAGTATCAGACTTTGCCTTATCAGAACAATAAAAAAAATTAAAAATATTAAGTCCCAAGGCTGCTAAGAGCTAAGGAAACAAGTATTCTTAGTCACTGAGAGCCTTTCTCAAGAGAAACTAAGTATTCTCAGATAAGTAGTTGATAGTGTTCAGATTTTTATGTCTTTTATGATTTGTACAATCTAGCTGCCTGAGAAACTGCTGAGGTATATTAAAATCCATGACTATGATCGTGGAATTTCCTATTTAACCCTTTAATGATTATTTTCTGCTTTCATGTTATTTTGTAGTTCTGTTATTAGACACAAATGTATGACTGTGCATCCACTGACAGATTGACTTGTTATAATGAAATGTTCCTCTGTGAGACTCAGGAGGAAATGTTTTTGTGTTACTACACAGTTTGGGCTTTCAAGGCAAATTTCCTGAAATTTGGGATTCTAGACTAAAAGTAAACCTTAGGAATCAAGTTACAACTGCATACATTGTAAGGCGTCCAGAGAGGTTTACTTGACCCTGGAGGTATGTGTTTCTATTTCAGAGGGATGAGGCGGTGACACAGGGATATACTTCTGAGTTGTACAACTGTAGAGAACCAGGCTTCTCATTTTCATAGAAAAATCTATTTACATTCCAAAGACTTAGAGTATGGCATTTCCCATGAAACTCTCCCACAAGGAGAAGGGAAGACAGTTGCCTCTTTTCCATTTGTAAAAAGCAGAGAAAGGTTCAGCTTCTTCCTTATTTGCCTACGATACATAGACTTTGCACATGGAAGACATCTGACCTAGGTTTCACTGTGTTGCCCCACAGGGAAGCCTTGAGACAGGTGGAACCACTCACTGGTTATAGTCTGTCTGATAAATAATAAATCTCTGATCCAGAAACCCCTTGTGTACATTCAGGAAAAAATTAATAGGTAAACATTAAAGGCCTCAGCCAGGGTGATGTCAGCATCACCGCAGCATTAAGATTAGGCATCCCTTGTTTTGTCCTCCCTTGAACAATAAAAATTAGGCATCCATCCACAAACAGAAGTGCTTTTGTGTGAGTTGTGGAACCCAGCACCGTACACCAAGGACCCATGGGCAGTCCAGCCCACCAGTCTATCAGGTAATAAATAAGCAGAGGTTTTGGTACTGGCTGTGGAACCTACAGGAGACTGGGAACTAGTCGTCGCCCCTGCCCCCAAGCTGTGATCAAGAGTGCATGCAGAACCCCGAACTGAGCAATCAGATCAGATCCGAAAACCTCTGCAGAAGTCCAGGTTTCAGAGCAAAAGTTCCAACAGTCCATTAGAAGAAAAAAATGAGTCTGTGTGCATTAAATTGGGTAAGAGCTTGTCTTTATCGGCATCACTCCTTCCCGAAGGTGGAACAGCATAGGGCGAAACAGACGCCCATGTTTTCTCCCAAAGGGAAAGGGAGAGCCCTCGAGTGTCTAGTTTTCAAATCTGTGCAGGACTCTGCTGAAGAGACTCTCTCACGGCATCCAGAGCATTGCTGACAGAGCTCTACAAGTGGGGAGAAGAAGAAAATCGGGAGTAGCATGTAGGATTCCCAGAGCAGAGCGCATGAAAGGGACACAGTTCCTGCAGATGTGTTTGTTTCATTAACACAGGTTAATGAAAAGTCAAGGAAACATGACGTACCCAAAGATCACAATAATCTTCCACTAACCAAAATCAAAGACATGAAAATGTATGATTTACCCAATAAAGATTTCAAAATAGCTGTTTTAAGGAAACTCAATGAACTACAAGAAAATGCAGAGAGAAAACTCAATGAAATCAGAAAATGAAATACATGACCAAAATGAGAAATTTAACAAGGAGATGGAAATCATAGAAAAGAATCAAAAGATAAATTCTAGAGCTGAAGAATTTAATTAAATAGAAGACACAGCACAGAGCATCAAAAGCATTGTAGACCAAATAGAAGATAAAATCAGTGAGAGGATAGGAAATTTGAAACAACACAGTCTGAAGACAAAAGAGAAAAAAAAAATCAAAAAGAGTGAAGAAAGCCTATGTGATCTCTAGGACATCTTCAAAATAAAACAACAGTATCTGAATCAGTTCCACAAAGAGAAGGGGGCAGAAACCTTATTTAAAGAAATGATAGCAGAGAACTTCCCAAACCTGGGAAAACATTGGGACATAATAAAGAGATCACCACATTATTTTAATCTGAAATATCCTTGTCTAAGACACATTATAATAAAACTATTAAAGATCAGACTAGAGGAGTGCTGACAACACTGATTCCATCTTTGGCCCTCCATCTTGTTCTTCCTGTTCACCTGATGACCTCTCTTGAGGCTACATGCTCTGGGCCCCTTGGTGATCAATACACACACCTTAGAAATGCCCATCAGGGCCAGGATGGGGGGAGGCTTGCTCTGGCCTCCCATGAATCTGTTAGAGATAACATAGTCTCACCCCTTCCTGAGGCCCAGGTGATGCATAAGAGGTAATTAAGGATTAACTGCCGATCAGATACATGCAAGCCCTCTGAAATGCATGCAAACCCTTTGGTCTCTCTACAGGGCCCTTCTGTGTCTCCACCCTCTATAAAATCTCTGAACTAATGTCTGGACTTTGCAGAGAATGACTACAAGTGACTGGATCATCCTCCACCTGATCCCCCATCAGTAAGTTCCCCTGAATAAAACTCTTGTAAACTGTATGAAGTTGCCTGCTTTGTTTCCCAGTCTCAAAGTCCTTCTCCATTTGGGGGATGATGTATGAAAGATGGTAGGGTTCGAAGCCAAGGGCCAAAAAAGGATTCTTGAAACGTCACAGGTGCAGAGAGGTGGTTTTGTGGGGACAGGACCCGTGGGCGGAAAAAGTTGCAGTGAGGTCATGAGGGGTGATGATGATTTACCTACAAGCTGGGAGGGGGCTTAGGGATAGCGTTAGTCTCTAAGGAATTTTGAAAACAAGGTTTTCAGGACCTTAAAGTCACTTAGCCATTGTTGGGAAAAGGTCATTTATTACCGTTTAATAAAACCTTAGTCATGAGACCCTTCAAATGCATATCAGGGGGCCATACATTTGGGGGATGATTGCCAACACATATCTTATGGGGTTTAGAGATAAAGGAAAATTTCTGAAGAAATTTTTTATGTTAAAGCAGACTTACAGGATGGGGAGGGGGGTTGGGCTAAGTGGGCCTTTTGCCCTTAGCAAGGTGTTGGCATTGGGGCAGTTGAGTCCCTAGAGGAATGTCACTCCGTCTGTTTCAAGGACTTGTTAGTGGGCTGTAATAATGATATTTAATAATTTCTTTTCTTTTCTTCTGTCTCTGTTTCCCACATCAGGGGATATGTTACTATCCCTCTCCTACCTTCTAACACAACACAAAGAGAGAAACCTAAAGATAGCAAGAGAAAAGATTATAACCTACAAAGGAACCGCCAATGGGATTTCTCAGCAGAAATCTTACAGGCTAAGAGAGACTAGGATGGTTTATTCAAAGTGCTGGAATTCTGAGACATGATTAATGAACACAGGTTCATCTACTTTTGGCTTATTACAAAGGAACAAAAGCCACTGGTAAACAGGTCTGCCCCCATTGAAAAAGCTACCACGTGGAAGAATATACTTCTAGAAATTGTAAAATGTATTCATTAACTAGCCAATTCACAGAATACTTGTGGAACAGACAATCCATAATTGTTTACTTCTTAGTCTTCACTAGAAATTAAGGTCCCTAAGGGTTAAGAATCCTAATCAATACACATCATTAAAACTAAAAGAAATAACAAGACTAAAAGGAAACAACTGTATTAAAAGTAGGCTAAGAAAAAGTACAATTTTTTGGATAAGGAAAGATATGTTTTTTGTTAAAGAAAAAAAGTGTAACTGTGTCCTAGTAAAATGACTGGTTGTTCCAGGATAAGAAAGAGATAAAACCTGAATGGATGGGAAGGTTGTGGAAAAGGAGTCTTAGGAAAGGAATTTTCTGTGTGAGCAAGCAAGCTAAGATTGGAATAAATTTAAGTTTTTAAAGAATGAGTCTGAATATCAAATGGACATATGCAAGATTAGAATTTGGTTTTCTCCCTGCTAAAAGGAATTTTTCTTGGACTATTGGTCTATGAAGAGGCTGTGAAAGGTTTGTCTTTACTTTTTAAGTAATCAGCCCAGAAAGCAAAGATTGTATATCTTATCAAAGTAATTTTCTGTGCTTAATGCTGTCTCTATCAAGATTTTGATTACTTCGGAGCACTGAGTCTTCAATATTATAAGAGTTAAGTTTTGTTCTCAACTCCGCAACCTTGTGAATTTGCCTTTAAAACCTTTGTTGCCACCGTGGTTATGTGAATCGCTCAGTATTATTTCATCATGATCTATGATCCTATTTAGTTAAATGCTCCAAAGTTTTGACATTTTGGCAACTTGCCAAAAATCAAATTCTAAATGGTATGTTTGACATTAAAACAACCTAGATTTCTCTGAGGGTCCCTGGAAAATCTCAAAGGATTTGTCTCTTACCTTGTAAAGCAGAGATAAAAAACGAAATACGTTTATTTGGTATGTTAAATTACATGGGGATCATTGACAAATAAGTGATGATAAACCTTCCCAGGGTATGTAGGGGCCAAGAGGAGGCAGCCCCAAGATGGGCCACTTTTGCATGAACACTCTTTTGAGTTAAAAGTAACCAAAATCCAGGGGTGGCTGGGTGGCTCAGATCACCATCTCAGGGCCCTGGGATGGAACCCCACATTGGGCTTCCTGCTCAGCAAGGAATCTGCTTCTCCTTCTCCCTCTGCCTCCCCTCTTCCCTGCTCTAAAATAAATCTTTAAAAAAAAAAAAAAAGTAATCAAAACCCAGCAGATGCAGGAAAAGCTCTCGGTCTCCCCCACAACTGCCTAAACTTACATTGGAAAGGACAGACTGCAATAGGAAAGCTATTAAAAGAGACTCCCCTTTACTTAAGGAACTCATCTGTATAATATGGTAACCTTGTTTTTTCCAAACATCCCCTTTCACCTCCTTGCTAAAGGTCTTTCTCCCCCTTTCTGTCCTCAGAGGCCCCCCTCCACCTCTACTTAGCTTATACAGGCTTCCTGTTGCCTCACTGTCTTAGAAATCTCCAGCCCATATGGATTCCCTGTAAGTACACCTATTAAATTTGATTTACTCCTCTTAATCTCTCTTATGTCGATCTGATTCTAAGTCCAGCTAGAAGGACCATAGGGCAAAGCAAGATCTTCCACCCCAACAGATGTATGTGTACAGATATATGTTCCAATACGTCCAATTATCTTAAATTGTTTCACAAAACAGAAATTACTACATTTCCTTATCAAATGAACTTTCATCGCATCTTTAACCATGGCCATTGTTTTAAGTCTTTGCTCATTTATAGTCATTGTCTTACTCTGATGCTATCGCAAATGTGCTTCATCTTCAGAGAGATACACAACGCTAAAAATTCTGACAGTCTAGAACACAGATTTCACCTGACTTTAGGATCATAAAACTGAACTACGTAATAATTTCCAGAACTAATAAAAAAAACTGGATTGGAGCAGAACAAGAATTAACAACATGGGACTGATTGAGCTGATGAGAATTACAACTTTTTCTTTGAAACATCAGTGGATCCTTAATATTTTTTTCCTCCAGATATAAGAAAACCTCTTCTCTCTACTCTTAAGCTATTTGTGACATGCAGTAAGAATACAAAATACATGGGGAACCAGGGAGGTGAAGTGGGACTTGGAACACTTAGATCAGTTGGGGGCGGGGGGCTAACTGGTAAACGTCAGGTTTTACCAAACATGAGCAGCTATGCTGATATTCACATCTTCCTTTATTTCTACTTTCCCCTGCGAAGTGAACATTTGTTCAAATAAGCAAGTCCTGGGCACTCGGACAAGACCCATTCAAATGACGCTACGGTTTACGAACAATATTTTGGTTGCTGTTCCTCTGCCGTAAATACCAAGGGCAGGGACCAGGGGCCAAACCCGATTAAAATCGGCCTCAGGGAGACTAGGAACAGATCGTCAGGGGGCACGTCTGCAGCTCCAGAGGTTGGAGGGCGTGCGAGGGCCCCTGACAGAAAATACACCTGCACGTCGACCGCCACTACAGCCCTGACATTCACTTCCACGTGCCAAGAAACAGAAGCTTCATCAATGTATTTCAAAGGCAGAAGAGGCCAGGAGGCGCGTATCAAAACGCACGTTGTTAACAAAACAGAAATCTATAACCCTTCCTCCCGGAAGCGGGGCAGCTTGCTAACGGAGAAAGCGCGCCCAGTAGCCATTCCTCTCCGATTCCCTCCAGCTCCCAGGGTGGGACCCACGCACGACACCGGGCGCGGAGAGGTGACGTCAGCGCGCCTTAGGGGCGGGGCGGGACGGGTGGACGCTACCATCGCCACCCCCCCCCCCACCTGGCGCGGCCTAAGGCCCGGCCAGCGCCGCCGTCCGCCGACTCACCTTTCCGTCGTTGTCGAAAGGGAGGCCAAGCTCGTCGGTAGTGGGCGGGGGGCGAGTACAGCCCGTCTCCTCGGCCGCTCCGGCGGCGAACACCGCAGAGGCAGCGGCCTCGTAGTCCGGGAAGGGATTGGCGAACGCCCGCTCCTCCATCTCTGCTTCCCCGCCCAGATGGAACTTCAGTCTCTTTGACATGGTCTCGCCCATCTCAGCCGCGCGCTCTTTCCCTTTCACGGGGGCCGCGCAGCACGGCGGGCGGGCGGGGACAAACCTCCTGCCGAGGCGCCTCGATTCGAGCAACGCTCTGCTAGCCCGAGGGTGCTCGCGCCGCCGCCTCTCTCCGGGACCCTGGCCGGCGGGGGCCGAGGGCTCCCTTTACGAAGGCCGCCAGCTGCGAGGAAGAGTGGGGCTTCGGAGCTGGCGGGATCCTCTCCGGGGGGCCTGCCTCGCCGCGGGTGGCTGGCACATCTGGCGGCAGCTGCTGTGCTCCACGTGGTGCCCCGGCCCCGCCCGGACGCCGACTGGGCCGCCGATCCCCGGTGGTGCGGGCTCGGGTCAAGCTGCCCAGCCGGGAGCGAGTAGGCTCCTCGAGGAGCGCTCTGGCCGGACCCTCCGCTGCCCCGGGCAGCTCAGAGTCCGCTCACGCCTTTCCGCATCGCCCCTTCGCTGCCGCCGCCGGCTCTCGGGCAGTGGCCTCGCGGGGACAGGGACCCGCGGCTGGCACAGCTCGTCCGCGGCGACGTGCACGGCAGGGGCCGGAGTCCCCGGACTCTGGAATCGCTCCCGGGCCCGGCTCCTCTTCTGCGTCCGAGACCCTCGCGGGATTTTCTAGAGAAAGCCGGAGGACCGCGCGTGGCTCTTCCCGCAGGAGAAGCCTGTAGAGAATAATTCGCTGTCATTCAAGGTGTGTGCGATTTGCAGACCAGGGAAAGCGCGTCCCTAGACGCGCCATCATCAATCTGCATTTTCACCAGCCGGGAGGTTCCGCCGCTGCCCTCGGCCCCCGGTGCGCCAGCCACGCAAGCAGCAGCGGCTCCTTGATATTAAGGAAAAAAATTTCTAAAGAAAAGAATTTCAAAACAGCCTACAACACTGCAAGGATAGTGTCTCCCAGGGGCGGGGGGAAACAGTCCCTCCTATTCATCACAGTTGGGAGGGGGGGTGTCTGGAGGAGGAGCCACAGGCCTTTTTTTTTTTTTTCCCCCTCTTCACGTTTTATTTCAGACCCTTTGTTTGAATAAACATATCTTTGGTAACAAGAGGTAATGTTAAGCATACTTAATCATCCAACTATTTAATTGACCTGAAAGATTTCTCCAGGATTAACTTAATTGCCGGGGAAAGTAACATGCATAGTAAAAGGACAAGCAAATAAATCTTGCCATTTATGTAATCACAATATGGTTAACAACAGTCTTTATTGGTTCTCTTTGTTCTTGTTACCTTTATCATTTGGCACCGAACACATATAATGATTTCTCCTTGAGGAAAATATCTTGTCTCCCCCTCCCCCATTTAAGTATTGATTGAATGCCAGGTGATGCTAAGTGATGAAAAATTGACATTAAAAAGATAGTTTTTGCCCTTCAGGTTCCTAAAGATAGTGGATGAAAAAGGTAAGGATTATGGCATTGGGAGAGAAAGATTTTTACCCCCCTGGAACCAAGCAGGATGCATTAGTATAACAAAAAAGTGACATGACAGAGGAAAACAGGATATCAGGAAGGGATCAATCTTGCCTGTGGTCTACCTCCCACGACTGCCTGTACTGTTGTCTCCCCCAGGTGCACAGGGCTGTGCATGTGAAACAGCCCCTGTTGATGGGATGGCCACCCGCGATTACAGTGTAGGAGGAAATAATTTTAAAGGGATTACTCAGCACAAGTATCCTGAGTTCAAGGAAACAACTATACAACAGTGTACTTATATAGCTGTGTCCCTTGAGGGCCAGCTCCACTTTCTGCTTCATTTCCTTGTCCTGGGGTCCAACCCTCAGTAAAGGAAATTTTCTAGAATTTTCTTATTGCTCCCAGTTTTCATGCTTTCACCTGAAGGAAATTGAATTCCCTGACTACTGATGTTCAGCTGCCTCAGAAACCAGCCCTCGCCCCCCTCGAGGGACTTCACTAGACAAAATTACCCGCAGCAGATGTTCAGCCAAGCCTGTGTTACGTAGGACACCACAGGCAGGTGTGGCAGAGACAGCCACAGCTGGCTTTGCTATGGAAGTCTGGTGACCTTTTGCCCTCTCTCCCCCATTGGCCTTTGCTCTCTTGCCCACATGCTGTGAAGGGAAGATCGTTTTTTCTCATTCTTAAAATTTGGTGGGTACCTGGGGACAACTGATGGCAAGTACACGAAAGAAGGACAACCAATATTTTCGAAGGCTGGAAAATTTAAAATCAATTTAAGGAATTGGCATATTTTGCTAAATACTGTCAGGTCTGCTGTTAGTGGAAATTTTGCTTACACTAGTTTGCAGGGGAGTGAACAGTTCTTCACACTCCTGTTCCCTGGAGGCTTTTTAATACAGAAGATGTGGGGATCCCTTCTGCTGCCCTGTCAAGCTGAAGGACCATCTTCCTCCAGTGGCCACTCTTTAGTAACAAAGACTTAGGTCAGTGCCTTGAAGTTACAACTTTCTATTCACTTAAGGCCAGACCAGATTTTTAGGGTGTCCTTCCCTACTCGTCTATGCAAGCAGGGGGTGGGGGGCAGTTACAAGGATTGATGTAAAAAACCAATACCTGGGCGTGGTGAGGACAACTGGCAATTCCTAACAAAGGAATCTAACTGGGAGAGGGGAACACTTGTGTTCACCTGGCTAGAACTAGGGCACCACTCAAGGCTGGGAACTCAGAGGGTCCAGGTGATGAGGGGACAGAGGACAAGCTGAGGACAAAGCAGAAGCACAACCTTCCCCCCTCCCCCCCTCCCACACACCATGGGATATGTGACACTCCTCATGCACTCCCGGCTGCCCTAAATGAAAAACAAATAGTTAACCTATAGAGACCAAAATCCTAGAAGACTTGAGTCTACCTCAATTTACAAAACCCTTAGTAGCGTTTTGAGGAAAATTCTTTTGAAACCTCCCTTTTCCCTTAACTCCCCCAATCCCATAATATATAATCAACCACCCCTCACAACCCTGGGACGGCAGCTCTTTCTGCCCACGGGTCCTGTCCCCATGCTTTAATAAACCACTATTTTGCACCAAAGATGCCTCGGGAATTCTTGGTTGTCGGCTCCAGACCTCATCAGAGCAAACCTCACCTGTATTCCAAAATCACATCATGGGGAGTGACTCTTCCTCCTGTAGGAGACAGGTTTTCCTGAGAAGGTGAGCGGGGCTGCATGGCAGAATCTTCTAGGTAGCATGAATGTTGGCAGAGGGGTCAGGTGAAGGAGCATCTCTTGAGTCCATGTGAAAGCCTGAGGTTTTGTTTGTTTGCTTGTATTTTGATTAGTAAATATCTTTTTACTTATTCTCCACATGTGTGTCATATGACAAACTTTTAGATTTTTCTGCGTTCCTAAGCCACTGAGTGAGTCCTCCGGTCCTTTCTGTGTTTTCTAGAGCTGCCCAAGACTCCACAATGAAGACTTTTCCTTTGCATAGTGCAAGGGGAAGCGCCAACAGGCAGACCAATAAATTCCCTTCTTCTTACACAGCAATTCGCTTTTGAGATTGCCCTACACTCTGTCCCTCCATCAGGGTCCAGGTTGTTGGCTTGCTGGGGGAAAACAGGCTGGTGCAAGGGTATGGAGGGGAGATTTGCTTTACCCCCATTCTCTGTTGATTTGGAGGATGGTTCCTTCCAGCTTCAAGCCATATATGCCATACAGCTCAAACTGACAAATTTGATCCCTTAAGCTCATGACTGGTTCTCAAAGTATCATCAGGGACTTTTGGGGGGCAGCTGTAAGGCTAAAAATGTTTTTCTTTTTTTCTTTTCCTTCCTTCCTCTTTCTTTCTTTCTTTTCTTCTTCTTTTTTTTTAATTTTGAGAGTAATTTAGTATGTTAACTTAAACATACAACTATATTCTAATGTCATTATTTGAAATATAAAGAAACTGATTCTCACAGAACTAAAATAACTCATAGGCCATGAGGTTGTTTTTTTCCTTGTCCTTTTCTTTAAATTTAAACAAATTTGTACCATGATGTAACAAATAAGGTAAACACCATGAATAGGAAAGCAGCAGTTTGCACTATACCCATCTAGAACCCAGGACAGGTGCAGTAGACAGAAGTGGTAGTCATCAGGATAGCATAAAGAATAGAGTCGATAATATTGTAATAACTGTATGGTGACAGATGGTGACTATACTTACCATGCTAAGTATTACGTAATATATACAATTGTCAAATCAGTATTTTGTGCACCTGAAACTCAACTATAGCATTGTGTGTCAACTATCCTTAAATAATAAAAACTAAAACAACAATAACAACACATCAATTAGGTAACATCATGAAAAACTGGTTTGAGTATCAAAACTGTCCATTTAAATTTCTTTTCTCTTAACGATCAGAGGTCTCCTATTGTCTCCAGTTTCTTCATTGTGTTTTGTGTGAGATCCATCATAGAGTGGGAATTTTTGGACCACCACCAACGGCAGCACACGCTGGGGTTCATGTTTCTGGATGTGGATGTTTACTGTAGATTTACGGCAATGATCTTCAACATAAAGTCTAGATAAGCAATTGCAAGTGTTCTAGCACCACTGGTGACTGCTGGAATCCGCTCAGCTGGAGCTTGGGAAGTCAGACTCATTGCTTACAAGGCATGTGCCCGGGATGCTGAGCACAAATGGGCTTGTGTAGACAGTGCTGTCAAGGTGTGAGAGGCGTTCTCAACACATTATTTGTTTTTCTCACTACCATTCTCTCATGAGCATACAGTGGGGTTTTCTAGAGGCAACATGGTATAAGATGTCATCGCAGATTTACTGGAGAAGCAAATATGAGAGTTTAGCTATCTTCTCTCTTAGCCAGGTGTAAAGAAATTTGTAAAAATGTAAAACAATGCCACTTTCCTCATGTGTATTATTTCGGTTTTGAAAATAGTTACCTTTCATAAAAATATGTTGTTTATGTTAACCTATAGCATGTAATTTACATTATGTTGCCAAATTAATAGTTAAAAATTTTCAGTATTAATTTCTAAATTGGTACCTATTAATAGATATTGTCCACACAAAATTTCTTTGGGATTCTCAGTAAATTTTAAGTGTAAAGGGATTCTAAGATAAAAAATTTAAGAATTGCTGCCTTCAAACCTATGGAATGGAAGATACTTGCAAATGACATAAAGATAAAGGGCTGGCATCCAAGATCTATCAAGAACTTCTCAAACACAACACCCCAAAACAAATAATCCAGTCAAGAAACGGGCAAAAGTCATAAACAGTCATTCTCCAGAGAAAACATACAAATGGCAACAAGACATTTGAAAAAATGTTCAACATCAGTCAGTATCAAGGAAATACAAATCAAAACCACAATGAGATACCACCTCAAACCTGTCAGAATGGCAAAAATTAATAACACAGGAGACAACAGAGATTGGCGAGGATGAGGAGAAAGGGGAACCCTCTTGCACCGTTGGTGGGGATGTAAATTGGTGCAGCCACTCTGGAAAACAGTATGGATGTTGTTCAAAAAGTGAAAAATAGAGCTACCCTACGACCCAGCAATTGCATTTCTGGGTACTTATCCAAAGAGTGCATATAAAATGGTTATGCAAAGGCACATGCACCACAATTTTCATAACAACAGTGTCCACAATAGCCAAACTGTGGAAAAAGCCTAGAGGTCCATCAACAGATGAATGGATAAAGAAGGTGTGGTAGGTATATATATATATATATATATATATATATATATATATGGGAATATTATGCAGCCATCAGAAAGAGTGAAATCTTGTCATTTGCAACGACATGAATGGAACTAGAGGGTATTATGCTGAGCAAAATAAATCAGAGAAAGACAAATACCATATGATTTCACTCCTATGTGGAATTTAAGAGATAAAACAGATGAACAGAGGAGGGGAAGAAAAGGAAAAATAAAATAAGATAAAAAGCGGGGGAGAAAAGGAGGCAAACCACCAGAGACTCTTAACTGTGGGAAACAAACTGAGGAATGCTGGAGGAGAGGCGGGTGGGGGGACGGGGCAACTAGGTGAGGGGCATTAAGGAGGGCCCTTGAGGGAATGAGCACTGGGTATTAAATGCAACTGAGGAATCACTAAATTCTACCCCTGAAACTAATAAAACACTAAAAACAAACAAACAAAAAAAACCACAAAAAGGGAATTGCTGCCTTCAGCAAGCTGTTCCATTGGGCATATTTTATTTCAGAGATATGGAAAATACAAAGCAGTCCAATGTGTGGACGAATATTGCAAAGTGTACGTGGCAAAGAGCACTTATCTCCTGCTGTTTCCTGCCTCCTGTTTTCTTTTTTTACTATGTCTCCCTGTGACAACTCATGTATTTTGATGTCATTTATATAATTTCTTGTTTTGTGGGACTCAATTTATGACTGAAAGGTGATGATCAAAGAAAGGCTAAGTGTCTCTTCAAACATGTCAAAGGAGAGTAGGAAGTTACTGATCCAAATTTTGTGTCTAGTGATGGAATTTTCAACAGATTTGAAGCCTGTGCTGAAATTCAGAAGTTGGATGCTAGTGCTTATACTATACTTGTAGAATCCAAAAGCATTTTAGCTTTTAACCAAGTTGGGGGTTCTGTAAGCTTTCCCAGGAAGACGTGATGGCACATTGGAGAACATCTTTTTCTGCTTTTGTCCATGTGGCAGCTGTCACGTGGGGTCTCTGTGGCACTGGACCTGGCTGCTGACCACAGGGCCTCTGCTCTCATAGGGCTTGGTGGGGACTGCTGAAGGGGTTCTTAACAGAGGAGGGCGTGGTCATCCTTACAGTTTCTGAGTCAAAACAGTCAAAGACAATTTCATCCTCTTCCATGCTCTCCTTCTACCTAGGATCAAAATCTGTCGTGATCATCCAAAATATCGAGTTCGATTTCTAGCTTTTGGTAGGAATTCGTGAGGATCTAACTTGCTTCAGACTGAGGGACAGACAATGAGGCAGAAAGGAAGCCAGAAGCTGGTGAGATCCCAGGAAAGGTGATGGAGAAGCAAGAGGTGTCACCGAGGTACAAGCACAATTTCTGCACGACTCAGTCTGGGCACCCCACCTCATGAAGGCTTCTCTGGAACACGAGGTCAGGACCTGAGGCGGAATGAGGAGCTGAACTTAAAACACTGTGCTTATGCGATGCTGGTAACTGGACTTCTTGTGGGAGACTTAGGCCAAGGGTTGTGCTAACATAACCATCTCCACCCCACTCTCTTGTCAAGGCATGTGTCCATGGGGCACTGTTCCTCAGCTGTCCTTCTGGAACCTGAGAAGAAAGGCCACACTGAGAACAGCAAGCCCTCGAGAGAAGCTCATCTAGAGTGTCCCAGAATATAAGAGACATAAGGATTTACTCAGATAGGAAATTAAAGGTACAGCAGGGATCTCACTGCTGGGGTTCAGATATCTCTGAGAAGGTCTGGGGACTCGCAGGCAGGCCCAACACCAGGCATTTTGCAAGAGTTAGTCTTCTCGTCACCCTCTGAGAGTCAGATATAACCATCTGGCGCAGCAACAAAGCCTCAGTTGTTTGCAGGCATGGTGTGATTCGGAGAACAATGTGGGTGGGATTGGGGCTTGTCCTCAGCTCAACCTGCCATGGGTGGTAGGAAAAGAGAAAGTCACATTGAAGGAAAGATGGGCTTTAGCGGTCTTGTGTATTTCCGGCTGTGCATTTCTTCCTTCTTACTACAGACCAGGCACAGCTAGTCAGGTGCCAGACACAGTGTGGTGCCCTGCAAAGGAGAACCAGCACCCAGGGGAGCAGACTTATTCATGAACATAGGAGACATACCATGCAGACTCCCATGTATTTGGGAGGGGGTTGGTTTGTAGGTAATGAGCCAGTGAAATGTAATTACTGTTCATGTGACCCTACTCATAAGCTAGGGGGCTCTGCCCTACCTGGCACACAGAGCAATTGCAGAGGTAAAGTCTTTCTGTGAAAAAATGCAGTATTTTTTGGTAATGAGTATTGTAAGATAACTTCTCTACTTGGTTGACTACTCTGCCTCCATCTAGCTAATTATCTCCTTTGCTCTTCTCCATGCAAGAAATAGGCCTCTCCTCATGCAAGCTGAACCTCATTTGGGACAGCCCTCCCCACCCCTTCATTTATGAAGAAAGAGTTGACTACCTAGTTAACTCCCTGACTCCCTAAGCAGATAATGACATGGAAAGGTCCACCTCCTACCCTACACATTGCATTCCATTTATAAGAACTACTCAGAATAATCTATGAAAACAGAAAATAGATTAGTGGTTGTGTGGGACTTAGGGGAGTAGAGGTTGGATTGGAGTGATGGTTAGGAGGTACAAGGTGTCTTTTTGTGGTGATGAGAATGTTCTATAATTGGTGGTGGTGATACTTGCAAAACTTTGTTACGTACTAAAACCCAATGAATTGTACACTTTCAATGAGTGAATTATGTATGAATCACATCTCAATAAAGCATTATACACAAAAAGCAATGGAGGGACTGGTAGCCAATTCCTAGATAGCAGAGTGCTATGATCCTACTCTCCAAAAATATAGGTGAAAGAAAGGACTATTCTAACTTGCACTATGTGAAGTAGAAAGACTCAAGACACCTGGGTTCCATGTTGGAACACAAATTCATTATTGATTATTGTTGAAAAAGAAGGTTGTGGGAGTGGACATTGCATGATATTGTTTGAATGTGCTCTGATGTGGCCCCCATGAGACTTAGCAGGGGGACAGAGATAACAAAATGCCTCCCTAGGCTTTCCTCAGAATTCTCTAAGTTCCTCTTACAACCTAGGGTTGGCGAAGTCTGGCAGTGCAGTCTGGGTGGGGAGCCCCAAGCCCTGACAAAAGATACAAGGGCCCACTCCCATTTCTTTTCTTCAGAGCACTCACCCCTACAGGGTACAAACCAGGAGCTCCAGGAGTAGTAGCTCTGAGGTTTTCCTGGGGTCCCCATGCCTGATCCAGATTCTAAGAGAGGGCCTAGAGAGTGAGTAGGCCATAAGAATGAGGCTGATATACTGATTCAAATTGTTTATGTAAATAGTGGTCCTATAAAACATCTACCATGGGACCTACACACCCTAAGGTATGCCTTCCCCAACCTCAGAAATAAGGTTAGTGGAGAAGAAGGAATGTCATGTGACTCTGTCACAGACAATATACGTGGTCAACAAGGGATACACAAGAATACACAATATCTCTTCCAGAAATGGTATTGGAGAATGATATCCACATGCAAAAGATAGATCTTTATCTTATGCCATACACAAAAATCAGCTCAAAATGATTAAGGACTTAAACATAAGGCCCCAAACTATAAAATTCCTAAAAGAGAGGAAAAGCTTTATGGCACTGATCATGGCAATGATTTCACCAATGTCACACCAAAAACACAAGTAACGAAACCAAAAATAAGCAACTAGGGCTGTATCAAACTTAAAAGCTTCCATACAGCAAAAGAAACAACCACCAGGGTAAAAGGCAATCTGTGGAAAGGGAGAAAATATTTGCAAACCATATATCTGAGAAGGGGTTAATCTCCAAAATATACAAGAAACTCCTACGACTCAACAGTAAAAAACTAATAACTGGATTTAAAAAATGGACTAATGGGGCACCTGGGTGGCTCAGTGGGTTAAAGCCTCTGTCTTCAGCTCAGGTCATGATCCCAGGGTCTTGGAATCAAGCCCCTTGTCAGGCTCTCTGCTCAATGGGGAGCCTGCTTCCCCCCCCCCCTCCTCCTGCCTCTCTGCCTACTTGTGATCTCTATCTGTCAAATAAATAAGTAAAAAATATTTTAAAAAACAAAATAAAAAATGGACTAAGAACTTGAATAAAATAGTCAAATTCATAGAATAAATAAATGGAATGGTGGTTGCCAGGTACCGAGGGAAGAGGGAAATGGGGAGTTACTAAAGAACAGGCATAAAATTTTAGGCAAATGAAATGAGAAAGCCCTGGAGATCTGCTATACCACTTTGCACATACAGTCAACAGTGATATATTGTACACTTAAATATCTGTCAAGAGGGTAGATCTTGCTAAGTGTTTTTTTCCAAAATAAAATAACAACAAACAAGAGGTATGTTCAGCTACATCTCCCCTATAATTTGTGCTGTTGGCATGTTTACATCATCTACATATGTTATAAACATCACAATACACTGTTAAACTTTAAACGTAAATTAATATGGATGAATGAATGAATATTTAAAATAAATTAATAGAATCTTAAAAATTCAAATTCTGTATCCTCTGCAGTGAGCAGCAGCTGAAATCTCTATTATTTCAATTTTCAGCTGTTAATACTATTATTTCAATTTTCAGCTGTTAATATGTAGCTGGGCTCACTGGAGTCTCCCAGGCATGTGTTGTTTATCAAATCAGCCAAGAATTTGGGCAGATTTTACAATCAGATTTTAGCATTTATCCCTTTTGTCTTCCTGTCATCCAGGATTTATTCCCTAACTTTCCATCTGCTTTGCCAGCCCCACATTCTGTTATGGAACATCTCAAGCCTGTCAGTCTGAGGCTGAGGCTGCCTTGAGCTGCCTGTGGACTGAGGAGAACCTTCTGGGCAGAAGCTGCATATCTATCTCTTGCCTACTGGGCTTCCTGATTTTCAAAGGATGACTGCATTCCTGTTTCTTCCTGCTTTGGGTCATAATCCAGTACCTGGACACATTTAAAAAGACATTTTAAGATTTTTTAATTCAGATTTTATAATAAGTAAAGAGTTACAGTTTGGCAAAATCATTCCATTATAGCCTCCAGAACTCCTTTCTGTTAAATATTCTTCGATAGCATGATTTTATTGTCTGCATAAGATGCCACTGTATGACCTGCCAGATCTTATCTTACCAGTCCACTATTATTAGACATTTAGTTGTGTCTGTTTGTTTAATAAGTAATAATAAGAAGATATTAGTGGCCACCAGATGGCCACCAAAGTGATCACGTGGCAGTACCACTGCGTTGTCCAGCTTTGGGTGAGGCCACTCATACCATGTTATACCTGAAGCATCCCTGGAGCACAACTTAGGATGTGGTTAGCACACTGTGGAGGTGTGCTGTGCTGTGGTCATATCTAGGAATCCCTGGGCCCTGTCTGGGGAAAGGGGGATATGAAGGTCTGGGGATCCCAGTGAAATTATGACTTGGAACTGAATAATAGCTTTGTTGTTAATCCTAAAATTACAAGTCATGCCCTTTATGGGGCTGTCTACGTCTCATGCTGCTGTGGAAAGTATGGATTACATATGGTCTCAAACTCACTGGGTCCTTTCTTCTTTTACACCTACCTTTGGTCTTTCTGAATCTTTCACCTTGTCTGACCCTTGAGCCCATTCCTTCTCCATTGTTCCCATACTCAGCTCCAGGAATTAGCGTGGCTCTGTCTGTGTAAGTGTAGAGAGTGGCACCTTGATAACAGGGCATTTTTGAAGACTTGCCTAGGGAAGAAGAGAACATTCTTTATTGCTGATTTACATTTAGGAACTCTCTTGCTGGGTAGCACTTGGCTTAGAAGAGAAAGCATCTTCTCACACACACACACACACACATACAAAAAGACATAACTATAGTTTTTTTCCTGACCTGGATATTTTAAAGATTCTTATTTTGATTGAGAGGACTTTGGATATAATAAGACTTTAAACATTGCATTTACTTTCCTTTATATTCCGTTCTAGGAATATAACATCTTGACTGACAATTTATATATAAGGCTACACAACTAAGACAATAAAATATTATGTATTGCAAAGGAAGAAAAGAAGGAAGGAAGGAGAGAAGGAAGGAAGGAAGGAAGGAAAGAAAGAGAAGGGGAGGATGAATGAGGGAGTAAGGGGAAAGAAGAAGGGAAAAGACAAAAGAAGGATGGAGGGAAATGATGAACACTGGGTATTACGTGTAGGTGATGAATCACTGAATTCTACACCTGAAACTGGTATTACACTGTATATTAATTAACTGAAATTTAAATAAAAACTTGAAGAAGAAGAAAAAAAGAAGGATGGAGGGAAGGAATGAAAGGAGAGGAAAGTACCTTGTGTGGGTGTCTTAAGTGACTAAGCTCCTTCTGGGTGAAGTCAGTTGGGGTCCCATAAGCCAAATCTTTTCAAATGAATGTTAATATTGTATTCCTACAAGTAACTAACTTTTAGAATGTTAATCCTGCTATAGACACAGTTTAGGATCATTCGTCTCTCCATCTGTCAGGGAAAGAATTGGCAAGGGTAGGGCTGACTCACATGACGGTAACTTCTTCTAGACTTGTATTATTTCCCTGGCTATATGAATACCAGGGCATTCTATGTTCTTGAGCAGAAGGTCTCTCTATGCTTTTTGTTATTATTTTTAGTAAACTCTATATACCCAGAATTCATATAACCACTGGAGGTTTCAGTTCTTAAAAGAAAATGAAGATTAACTAAGATTGGTTCCATCTGTACTGTGTCCTGTCAAGTGTGGGATTCATCCTCCTCCTAGTACTTGGTTAACAAAGATAGAGAGCCTGCTATAACTCAACTGACTAAAAGGTAACCCAACAAAGAAAAATTATAGATTGGGTATCATGGATCTAATTAATGAGAAATTTATCATTTATCACTATCAGTACATGGTTATCTATGGTTTTCTTGGGTTCATAGATTCTTCAGATATTTTATTGGTGGATAATGACATGATAACCCATTGATATAATCAAAGCAGGCAGTGAAAAACCCATGGTTAGGAGAAAGTTGTACATTCTGAGAGGGGTTATTTAAATCTAAAAAACGTTTTCCCTTAAGTCTAAGAAAATCTTTTCCCATCAATATAACAACTCACAATTAACTTGGTGGAAACATGATTAGGAAGATAGGAAGATTGACCCAACTAGTATGATTTTTTACTTGATTTCTGAGATACTTATCTTTAGAATCTTCAGCCCATTCACTTATGATATTTTTAAAAATTTATTTATTTGTCAGAGAGAGAGGGAGAACAAACAGGGGGAGCAGCAGGCAGAGGGAGAAGCGGGCTTCCCCCTGAATAAGGATCCTGATGCAGTACTCGATCCCAGGACCCCAGGATCATGACCTGAGCTGAAGGCAGATGCTTAACCAACTGAGCCACTCAGGCATCCCACAGTTATGATATTTTTGTTATCTTTCAGCGTCTTTTAATATGTGACACTGAGATGTATCCAGATGGAGCTGGGGGCTCCTGATATAGTTGCATCCTACACGTCCTCTTCAGGTTCAGCATCAGTATGTCTAAATGCCTACAATATATAAAATCCAATAACTTTTTTTTCCCAAAGCAATCTACAGATTTAAAGAAGTCCCTATCAAAATACCACCACCATTTTTTCACAGAGCTAGAACAAACAATCTTAAACTTTGTATAAAACCTCAAAAGACCCCAAATAGCCAAAGCAATCTTGAAAAGGAAAAGCAAAGCTGGAGGTATCACAATTCTGGACTTCAAGATATATCACAGAGCTGGGGTAATTGAAACAGTATAGTACTGGCACAAAAACAGACACATAGATCAATGGAACAGAATAGAAACCCCAGAAATGGACCCACAATGATATGGTTAACCAGTCTTTGACAAAGCAGGAAAGAAGATCCAAAGGGGGGAAAAAAGGTCTCTTCAACAAATAGTGTTGGGAAAAATGGACAGCCCCATGCTTCAGAAGAATGAAAGTAGATCACTGTCTTACACCATACACAAAAATAAATTCAAAATGGATGTAAGACATAAATATGAGACAGGAAACCATCAAAATCCTAAAGGAGAACAGGCAGGAACCTGACCTCAGCTGTGGCAACTTCTCACTAGACACGTCTCTGGAGGGAAGGGAAACAAAAGCAAAAATGAACTATTGGGACTTCATCAAGATAAAAAAAATCGAAAAATCTAAAAAGCAACCTACAGAATGGGAGAAGATATTTACAAATGACATACCTGGTAAAGGGTTAATATCCAAATCTTATGAAACTCCAGCATGCACCCTAAAAAAAATCCAGTTAAGAAACAGTGTGTGAATAAAACAGAAATATCAATAAAGAAATAGAATAGAAGAAATAAAAGAATAGAAATAGAAATAAAAGAAACAAAAGAATTCTGGAGCTGAAATCTTCAATAACTGAAATGAAAACCCACCACATGGATTCAGAGGTGGGTTTGAACATTCTGAGAAAAGGATCAGCAAACTTGAAGGTAAAACAATGGAACTCTTTAGTCTTAAGAACAGAAAGAAAAAAGATTAAAAAAAAAATAAGTGAACCAGGCCTAAAAGTTTTGGGGGATGAATCTTAAAAACAGATGAGAGAAAAGAATCATCACTTGTGAAGGATTCTCAGTAAGATCACAAGCAGATTTCTCGTCAGAAGCTTTGGAGGCCAGAGCTCAGTGGGCCAATATATTCCAACTGCTAAATATATACTGAATATATACCAATATATACCTCACATACCAAGAGTCCGTATGTGACAAAACTGTCCTTTAAAGGTAAGGGAGAAACTAAGATATTTCCAGATAAACAAGAGTGGAAGGAGCTCATGACCAGTAGATCTGCCCTGAAGGAAGTGCTCAGGGGAGTCCTGCAGGATGAGATGAGGGGACACTAGACAGAACCTGAAGCCATGTGGAGAAATAACTTCTCAGTAAGGGAGATGCCTCAGCTACTGTAACGCTAGCATTGTAACAACGGTTTATAACTTGACTTTTTGGTTTCTGTGTGATTTAAGAGACTAATACATTTAAAAAGCAGTTTGAACAAAAGCTGGTATTACTGTAACATCAGTTTGCAACAACCCATCTTGTTTTCTACATACTTTAAGTGACTAATGCACTTAAAAGTATTACTCGTTTATGTTTCGGGGCTCACCACATATGCAGATGTAATTTTGTGACATCAACAACCAAAGTGGGAACAGGGCTGTAAAGGAGTGAATTTTTGCATGTTCTTGGAGTTCAGATGGTGTAATTTCAATTAGAGTGTTATAATGTTAGGCTATTAAATGTAGTCCCCATGGTAACCACAAAGAAAATAGCTGTAGAATATTCATAAGAGAAAATGAAAAAGAAATTTAAGTATTTCACAACAAAAAAGTCAACTGAACACAAAAGGTGATAGTAGTGTAGGAAGTGAGGGACAAAAAGCTGTAAGGCACAAGGAAAACAAGTAGCAAAATGACAGAAATAAGTACCTCTCTATAAGTAATTCTTTACATGTAAATGGACTACACTTTCTAACTAAAAGACTGAAATTAGCAGAATAGGTAAAAACGTGATTCAACTACAAGTTGTCTACAAGAGATTAACTTTATATCCAAAGGCACAAAGAGGTTGAAAATGAAAGAATGAGCAGACATATTCCACATAAATAGTAACCAGAGGAGGGCAGGGGTAGCTCTGCTGATATCAGACAAAATAGAATTTAAATCAAAAACATTTAAGAGTGTGGAGATTCCTTAAGAAATTAAAAATAGAGTTTCCCTATGGCCCTGCAATTGCACTACTGGGTATTTACCCCAAAGATACAGATATAGTGAAAAGAAGGGCCAGCTGCACCCCAATGTTCACAGCAGCAATGGCCATGGTCGCCAAACTGTGGAAAGAACCAAGATGCCCTTCAACGGACGAATGGGTAAGGAAGATGTGGTCCATATACACTATGGAGTATGATGCCTCCATCAGAAAGGATGAATACCCAACTTTTGTAGCAGCATGGACGGGACTGGAAGAGATGATGCTGAGTGAAATAAGTCAAGCAGAGAGAGTCAGTTATCATATGGTTTCATTTATTTGTGGAGCATAACAAATAGCATGGAGGACAAGGGGAGATGGAGAGGAGAAGGGAGTTGAGGGAAATTGGAAGGGGAGATGAACCATGAGAGACTATGGACTCTGAAAAACGATCTGAGGGTTTTGAAAGGGGGGGTGGTGGGAGGTTGGGGGAGCCTGGTGATGGGTTTATGGAGGGCACATATTGCATGGAGCACTGGGTGTAGTGCATAAACAATGAATTCTGTTACACTGAAAAGAAATTAAATAAAAAAAAATTTAAGAGACAAAGAAAGACATTATGTATTAATGATAGGTTTAATACAGCAGGAAGATACAACAATTATAAACAGTTATGCACCCAGTGAGAGACCATGAAAATATATGAAGCACGAACTGACAGAATCAAAAGGAAAAGTTAGTAGCTCTACAATAATGGTGAAAGATTTAATATGCCACTTATAATAATGAATAGAACAACCAGAGAGATATAAATAAGGAAATGGAGGACTTGAACAACACAATAAGCCAATGTCTTTCGTAGAACACAGACCCAACAACAACGACATAAACATTCTTCTCAGGGGACACATAGGACATTTTCCAGGATCTACCGTATGTCAGGTCACAAGTGAAGTCTTAATATATTTTTTAAACATTGGTATCTCACAAGGTGTATGTTCTGATCACAGCAATATCAAGATAGAAATCAACAATAGAGTAAGAACTAAAAAATTCACAAAATTGTGGAAATTTAACAACACGGTTTTAAACCACCAATGGATCAAAGAAGAAATCACAAGGGAATTAGAGATGAATGAGCACAGAAACACAATACATCGAAATCTAGGGACACTGTAAAAGCAGGGCTAAGGGGGACACTTATAGCTATAAAGACTTAGATTAAGAATCAGCAATGGTCTGAAACAAGATGGAAATGTAAGAGGATCCTGAATTCACTTCATGCCACAGACATACTGAATCTACCAGCTACATAAAAACAAAAAACAAAAAAGCCTATAACTTCTCTGAAAAACAACAACGACAACAACAACAACAAAAACTACCTGAGCAACTCCTACACAGCAGGCAAATGAGGAAAAAATGCAGATCAGAGTGGGTAGGAGAAACTGAGACAAAATCTCGTCATAAACCCCACTCCTGGTGCAGCAGCCCACAATTGGCAGGGATTTTTAAAATTCCAAGCTTCTACCTGAGAACTGAAGGGTTCGAACCCCACACTGAACATTCCAAATTCTAATATCTGCAACAGAAAGACAGGCTCCAAAACTGCTAGCTTTGAAATCCAAAGGGTTCATGTCCGTGAGACCCACAAGGCTACAGAAAAACAAGGAACAGTTCTCACAGGGTTTTTGCATTATGGACTCCCTCACCTCAGGATCCAGGGCAGAGGCAACTAACTATAAAAGACCCAGTTCTTCTGTGAAAGAGGCTTATTTGCTTATCAAGGCACCAATCTGAGGGGAGGCACTTAATCTCACACACACTTAGGGGAGGAGACTGGCCATTTCCATCTTTGTGTTCTCTATCTCACTCCAGCTTGCTGGTATTGCCCCCAAAGGAACACATGCCCTTCTCTGGCACCCTGATTTGTGCAGCTGCCACTGAGCAGACACCCCTGGATCACCTGGCTCTAGTGTCCAGCAAAGCTGTAACATATGGAGAAAGAGTTCTACCAAGCCTCAGGGCACACAGGAGGCAACAGACTGAGGAGCCCAGTGCTCTTGTGAAAGGGGCCTCCTAGCTCATCTTCACAGCTATGGTGTTTAGAAGCAGGCTTCTCATAAAACACACATCTAGGGACTAACTGGAATCCTCTCCAGAGACCCTGGGGCATGGGTGCTCTCCTCGGACTCTCCCTCTGCTGGACTCCAGAGCATCTGTCTCTTCAAGGGGGAGTTTTACATGCATCTGGGGCTCTGGTTTTTACTTTCTGATTAGCGGCCATTGGTGGCCAACAGGCTCTGCATTTCTCAGTCTCATGGGGTTGTACCAGTTGGGGAGAGAGTTCTTGGCCAGCCATTGACCCCAGGACAGTGCAAACAGACCAAAAACAACCTTAGTCATTCTGTGAAAAAGAGGCTATTTGCTTGTCCTGAATCGTTGGTCTGAGGGTCAGGCTTCTGGTTTAGCTCACATCTAGGAGTCTAGATGGGCTCTCTGAGGATAGGACCCAGTGCAGGCCGTTTTTGTGTTTGTCCTCTGCCTCACCCCAGGTTGCTGGTATCTATCAGGATCAGTCTGTACACTCACCTCTCACCCTGATCTTTGTGCTGCTGTCAGGGGAACACCCCTAGATCCCCCGGCTCTGGTGGCCAGTTGAACTTGTGCTTGTTGTCCCATAAGACACTGTATTTGCATACTTTAAAAACCACTGTGTGAGACTCCAACTTCTAATCAGCCTGTGTCTAGATGCTGACTGAAATTGTCTGCTTTAAGACACTCATAGATCTTGCACACCTTTACCTACTAGGGGCCACTAAAAATAAAGTAGGCCGTTTGGACAATCACAAAGGTTTAAGAGACAACCATAAATTAGGGTAGGGTTGAGCAATATGGCTCATCTCCTAAACAAGGTCACTCCTTTAAGACTGGAAGAGGAGGGTGCCTGGGTGGCTCAGTTCTTAAGCGGCTGCCTTTGGCTCAGGTATGATCCCAGGGTCCTGGGATCTAGGGCCACAATGGGCTCTCTGCTTGGTGGGAAGCCTGCTTCTCCCTCTCCTTCTGCTTGTGTTCCCTTTCTCTCTGTGTGTGTCTCTCTCTGTCAAATAAATACATAAAATCTAAAAACAAACAAACAAAAAAACCACACAAAAAACAAAACCTTAAAATAAAAAGTCTGGAAGAGGAGGCTGTTTTTATGTATTGCTTAGAAGCCAACATAGAGAGTCAAGCAAAATAGAGAAACAAAGCAATATGTTTCAAACCAAAGAACAAGGTGAAACCGCAAAGACAACTTTAATAAAATGGAGATAAGTAATTTACCTGATAAATTGTTCCAAATAGAGTGGAGTCCATGAGGCAGAGGAGTAGGAGACTTGAATTTTGTCTGGTTCCCAGGAATTCAGCTAGACAGTTATCAAACCATTCTGAACACCTGTGAACTCAACCAGAGATTGAAGAAAAGAATAGCCACTACTCTACGAATAGAAAAGTGACCATTTTCTTCAAGGTAGGAGGTATGGAGGAGTGAATCCTGGGCAATATATGGGAAGATAGTCCATGGCAGGGAGGGAGCCTCCATCAGCCAGCTACCGGCAAGTGACAAAACAGTGGAGCACAGAATCAGAATTTTTAGAAGTCTGCTCTGGTGAGGGACATCGCTCAGGTAGCTAAGCAGAGGTGGAGGAGGGGTGGGGAAGCGGTGTGTGTGAAACCCTCGCTGGGACAGAGTGGTGTCAAAATCCTCAGGGTCCCAGGAAGACCAGGGGTGCTTGAGTGCGGCAGAGCTCCCAGGTATTGGAATGGGGAACCCAGCTGCCAAGAGTGAGCCCAGGAGTGGGCTCTCAGCTTGGGGTTGGCATAAACTGTGATGCGTGGCACAGTCGAGCCACTGCTGTTTAAGTAGGGGCCCAACAAGTAGCAGAACCGGGGAGACACCCATTCCTTCCCTGGAGAGAGCAGCCTGGGCGCATACCATAGGAGTCTGCTGGGCTTGGAGACTCCAAATGGGGTTGTGAACCAGAGATAGAAACCTCTGGTCACAGGCCAGGCGAGCACCAAGTGCAGCAGAAGACCAGGGAGACAGGAATGGTTGACTGTTTTTCTCTGAGGGCTCACAGAGGAGTGAGGCCTGGAGTTTTCGGCTCCAGAGCCAGAATTGGAGGCAGCCATTTTCATTCTCATCCTCTAAAGCTGCGTGGGAAGCCTTCAGGGAACAAAAGTCACATAGAGCAAACCAGAGCTGGTTACTTAGCCTGCCCCTGTCGAGCATGGAGCAATTTGGCCTGGGGCAAGGACATTTGAGAATCAATGCAACAGACCCCGTCCCCCAGAAGATGCCTGAATCTGTGCAGTTTGGTTTGGGCACAGAGGTATTGAGGGATTGACCTGGACTGCAACATTGTGGCTCTGGGCTAGAGATTCCTGCATGACCAAATTCGCTCTGACCCTCTAAAGAGGTGCCAAAAGCTTATTTCCCACAGGACTGTAAAACTCCAGTGCCAGGGGAAAATAATATAGGGAGCTCCACACAACTCGTTTACGCTCTAGGCTAAAATCTTACATTCCTTTTTTAGTTTCTTTTCTTCTTCTTCTTCTTCTTTTTTTTTTTTTTAGCCCTGCTCCCATTTTAATTAGATTCTTATTTACCAACCTATGTTTTTAAGTCACTTCTTAACTTTTAGCTTTTCATACTAGCCTTTTTTCCACTCTATTCAATTTTATCTTGATACGTAAGTTCTGATTTCTTTGCCATTTTGGGATATAGTGTCTTCTAACACATAGACCAAAAGTCAAGCAGGAACAGCCAAATCACCCTGCTTTGTACACCTTGAGAGATTAAAATCTCTCTCCCCGCCTCGGCCCCATTTCTTCTTTCTTTACTTTCTTCTATCTTTTTCATTGTTTTGGATCATCTTGGCTTTTGTGGCATGTCTGTGGCTTTTGACCACTTTTTCTAAGGCATACTTTGCTTGGATTGTGGTTGACATTTTGGACTCTGTCCATTCCCTCAACCATTCCTCAACAGAATGACTAGGGGGAGGAACTGTCAACAAAGAAAAGAACCAGAGACAATGTCCTCCCCACAGATCTAATGAACATGGATATAAACAAGATGTCAGAGATAGACTTCAGGGTAGCAATCATGAAATCAATAGCTAGGCTCGAAAAAAGCATTGGTGACAATATAAATCTCTAAGGGCAGAAATGAGATCTAATCAAGTCAAACTTAAAAATGCTATGAATTCTCCAAAGAAGACATACAAATGGCGAATAGACACGTGAAAAAGTGTTCATCATCATTAGTCATCAGGGAGATCAAAACCACACTGAGATTCCATCTTACACCAGTTAGAATGGCCAAAATTAATAAGACAGTAAACAACGTGTGTTGGAGTGGATGCGGAGAAAGGGGAACCCTCTTACACTGTTGGTGGGAATGCAAGTTGGTGCAGCCACTCTGGAAAACAGTGTGGAGATTCCTTAAGAAATTAAAAATAGAGCTACCCTATGACCCAGCAATCGCACTACTGAGTATTTACCCAAAAGATAAAGATGTAGTGAAAAGAAGGGCCATCTGTACCCCAATGTTCATAGCAGCAATGGCCACAATAGCTAAACTGGGAAAGAGCCAAGATGCCCTTCAACAGATGAATGGATAAGGAAGATGTGGTCCATATACACTATGGAGTATGATGCCTCCATCAGAAAGGATGAATACCCAACTTTTGTAGCAACATGGATGGGACTGGGGGAGATTATGCTGAGTGAAATAAGTCAGGCAGAGAGAGTCAATTATCATATGGTTTCACTTACTTGTGGAGCATAAGGAATAACACGGAGGACATTGGGAGATGGGGAGGAGAAGTGAGCTGGGGGTTATCAGAGGGGGAGATGAACCGTGAGAGACTGTGGACTCTGAGAGACAAACTGAGGGTTTTGGAGGGGAGGGGCTTGGGGGTTTGGTGAGCATGGTGGTGGGTATTAAGGAGGGCACGTATTGCATGGAGCACTGGGTGTGGTGCATAAACAATGAATTTCGGAACACTGAAAATAAAATAAAATAAAAATTTTTAAAAAATGCTATGAATGAGATGCAGTCTAAACTGGATACTCTTACACCCAGGGTAAATGAGGCAGGAGAACTAATTTGTGATTTAGAAGTTAAACTGATAGAAAGGAAGGAAGCTGAGGAAGATAGGGATAGGCAGCTAGTAGCCCAACTATTGAGAACAAACTGATTGTTACCGGGGGTGGGGGCGGTTGAAAGGAGGCAAGGGTGAAATAGGTGGTGGGATTGTGATGAACACCTGTATGGAATTGTTGAATCACTATATTGTATATCTGAATCTAATAAAACACTGTATGTTAACTATACAGTGGAATTAAATAAAATTTTAAAACAAAACAATAACAACCAAAAAAGTTCAGGTTATAAACAGAAAAAAACCCATAAGAACCAAAACCCCCCAAAAAGCAAGCTCATAGACTTAAAGAACAGATTGGTGTATGTCAAAGGCAGGGACTGGTGAGTAGACGAAATAGATAAAGGGGAGGGGGTCAAAGTTTCAAAATTTCATAATGTACAGCATGGTGACTATAGTTAATAATATTCTAGTATTTGAGTTTCTCAGAGAATCGATCTTAAAAGTTCTCATCCCAAGAAAAAAAACTATAACTGTATATGGTGACAGATGTTAACTAGGCTTATTGTGGTGAATATTTCACAACATCAACAAATATTGAATCATGTTGTACACCTACAATGAATATAGTGTTATAAGTCAATCATATCTCAGTAAAAAAAAAAAAGAAAAAAACAAGAATGATGTCAAATCAAAATCTAACTTTACAACTTAAAGAACTAGAATAAGAAGTACAGATTAAACCCAAAGATGTCAGGGAGAAGGAAATAAAAAGAACAGAGATAAACAAAATAGAAAACAGAAAAACAATGTAGGAAATCAACAAAACCAAAAGCTGTTTTTCAAAAAGATTAACAGAATTGTCAAACCTTAGCGAGATGGACTAAGAAAACAAATAGAAGACTACTACTTAAAGCAGTCAAAATCATAAAGATGGAAAGTCTAGTGGTGGCTGCCTGGGGCTGCGGGGAGGGAAAAAATGGAGAGTCATTGCTTAATGGCTACAGAATTTCAATTTTACAATATGAAGAGAGTCATGGGGTTGGATGGTGGCGATGGTTGCACAACAATGTGAGTATACTTAATACCACTAACCGTCCACTTGAAAATGCTTTAGATGGTAAATTTTATGCTATGTGTATTTTACTACAATCAAAACATTTTTAAAAAAATTTTTTGAAGATTTTTAATTTATTTATTTGACAGAGAGTGAGCAGTGAGAGAGGGGGAGTGGGAAATGATAAGTAGGTTTCCTGATGCATAGGGAGCCCAATGTGGGTCTTAATCCCAGGACCCTGGGATCACGATCTGAGCCAAAGGCAGACACCTAATGACCGAGCCACCCAGGTGTCCCAAAATTTTAAATGGGGCATTTATTCTTTCTATACTGTACCTAGCACATACAATTTGACACCTAAAATAAATTCAGTATTTCTATGTAAAGAACTAAGAGTAAAAAACAGGGAGAAACTTTTTATTAGAAAACATTCCAATCTATATAAAGCATGATGAAAAAAATTCCGTTAACTGTTTCTTTAAGAAAGCAAATGTGATTTCAGGAAAAGAAGGAACAACTAAGCACCTCAATGAAATTTACATGCCGTCTGCACTACTGAATGCCTCCTTATGTAAGGATCTTGATGTGGTCAAAATGGCCACAAACAAAAATCCACCATCACCATCAATGACAACAGGTACTGGATTTATTAATATTTTTAAAAGATTTTATTTATTTGGGGCGCCTGGGTGGCTCAGTGGGTTAAGCCACTGCCTTCGGCTCAGGTCATGATCTCAGGGTCTTGGGATCGAGCCCCGCATCGGGCTCTCTGCTCAGCGGGGAGCCTGCTTCCTCCTCTCTCTCTACCTGCCTCTCTGCCTGCTTGTGATCTCTCTCTGTCAAATAAATAAATAAAAATCTTAAAAAAAAGATTTTATTTATTTATTTGTCAGAGAGAGAGAGCAGAAGCAGGGGGAACAGCAGGCAGAGGGAAAAGCAGGCTCCCTGATGCAGGGCTCAATCCCATCATGACCTGAGCTGAAGACAGACACTTAACTGACTGAGTCACCCAGGCGTCCCTGGATTTATTAATTTTTTTAAAAAGTTTTATTTACCTTTTTTTTTTTTGAGAGGGAAGGAGAGAGTACACCCACGTGCACACACATGTGAGAGAGGGAGCAAGACTATCCTATACAAGCTCCATGCTCAGTGCAGAGCTCAACTCGGAACCTGATCTTATGACTCTGAGATCATGACCTGAGCCAAAATCAAGAGTTGGATGCTTAACCAGCTGAGCCACCGAGGTGCCCCAGGATTTATTAATTTAACCTTGGATTATTCAATGACCAGTGATTTGACATGAGGGTTTCTTACTGGATTATGAACTAAAGGTCAAATCCATATGAAATGTAAATAATGGTGCACAGCTTTAGATTTTTTTTTTAAAAACATATAATGTATTATTTGCTTCAGGGGTACAGGTCTGTGATTCATCACAGCAACTCACACAACTCACAGCACTCACCACAGCACATACCCTCCCCAATGTCCATCACAAAGCCACCCCCATCCCTCCCACTCCCCTCCAGCAACCATCGGTTTGTTTCTTGAGATTAGGAGTCTCTTATGGTTTGTCTCCCTCTCTGGTTTCATCTTGTTTCATTTGTTCCTTCCTTCCCCTATGACCCTCTGTCTTGTTTCTCAAATTCTTCATATCACGGAGATCATATGATAACTGTCTTTCTCTGATTGATTTATTTTGCTTAGCATAATACCCTCTAGTTTCACCCACATCATTGCAAATGGCAAGATTTTGGGTTTTTTGATAGCTGAATAGTATTTCATTGTGTACATATATACCACATCTTTATACATTCATCTGTTGACGGACATCTAGGTTTTTTCATAGTTTAGCTATTGTGGACATTGCTACTATAAACATTGAGGTGCACATGCCCCTTCTGATCACTACATTTGTATCTTTAGGGTAAATTCCCAGTAGTACAATTGCTGGGTCATAGGGTAGCTCTATTTTCAACTTTTTTTTTTTTAAGATTTTATTTATTTATTTGACACAGAGAGAGAGATCACAAGCAGGAAGAGAGGCAGGCAGAGAGAGGGGAGGAAGCAGGCTCCCCGCAGAGCAGAGAGCCCGATGCGGGGCTCGATCCCAGGACCCCAAGATCATGACCTGAGCCGAAGGCAGCGGCTTAACCACTGAGCCACCCAGGCGCCCCTCTATTTTCAACTTTTTGAGGAACCTCTACACTTTCCAGAGTGGCTACACTCCCTTGCATTCCCACCAACAGTGTAGGAGGGTTCCCCTTTCTCCGCATCCTCACCAGCATCTGTCATTTCCTGACTTATTAATTTTAGCCTTTCACCCGGCGTGAGGTGGTATATCATTGTGGTTTTGATTTGTATTTCCCTGATGCTGAGTGATGTGGAGCACTTTTTCATGTGTCTGTTGGCCATCTGGATGTCTTCTTTGCAGAAATGTCTGTTCATATCCTCTGCCCATTTCTTGATTGGATTATTTGTTCTTTGGGTGTTGAGTTTGATAAGTTCTTTGTAGCTTTTGGATACTAGCCCTTTATCTGATATCTCATTTGCAAATATCTTGATGAAGTCCCAATAGTTCATTTTTGCCCTTGTTTCCCTTGCCTTTGTGATGTTTCTAGGTAGAAGTTGCTGGGGCTGAGGTTGAAGAGGTTGCTTCCTGTGTTCTCCTCAAGGATATTGTTGGATTCCTGTCTCACATTGAGGTCTTTCATCCATTTTGAGTCTATTTTTGTGTGTGGTGTAAGGAAATGGTCCAGTTTCATTCTTCTGCATGTGGCTGTCCAGTTTTCCCAACACCATTTGTTGAAGATACTGTCTTTTTTCCATTGGACATTCTTTCCTGCTTTGTTGAAGATTAGTTGACTATAGAGTTAAGAGTCCATTTCTGGGCTCTCTATTCTGCCCCATTGATCTATGTGTCCGTTTTTGTGCCAGTGCCATACTGTCTTGATGATCACAGCTTTGTAATAGAGTTTGAAATCTGGAATTGTGATACCACTAATTTTTTTTCCCTCACATTCCTCTGGCTATTTGGTTTTTTTCCTGGTTCCATATAAATTTTAGGATTATTTATTCAATTTCTTTGAAAAAAAAAATGGATGGCATTTTGATAGGGATTGCATTAAATGTGTAGATTGCTCTAGGTAACATAGACATTTTCACAATATTTGATCTTCCAATCCATGAGCATGGAACTTTTTTCCATTTCTTTGTGTCTTCCTCAATTTTTTTCATGAGTACTCTATAGTTTTCTGAGTACAGATTTGGTTAGATTTATTCCTAGGTATCTTATGGTTTTGGGTGCAATTGTAAATGGGATCAACTCCTCAATTTCTCTTTCTTCTGTCTTGCTGTTGGTGTATAGAAATGCAACTTATTTCTGTGCATTGATTTTATATCTTGACACTTTACTGAATTCCTGTATGAGTTCTAGCAATTTTGGAGTGGAATCTTTTGGGTTTTCCACATAAAATATCATATCATCTGCAAAGAGTGAGAGTTTGACTTCTTCTTTGCTGATTCAGATGCCTTTTATTTCTTTTTGTTGTCTGATTGCTGAGGCTAGAACTTCTAATACTATGTTGAATAGCAGTGGTGATAGTGGACATCCTTGTCATGTTCCTGACCTTAGGGGAAAAGCTCTCAGTTTTTCCCCATTGAGAATGATATTTGCTGTGGGTTTTTCATAGATGGCTTTGATGATATTGAGGTACATAGCCCTCTATCCCTACACTTTGAAGAGTTTTGATCAAGAAAGGATGTTGCACTTTGTCAAATGTTTTTTTCAGCCTCTATTGAGAGTATCATATGGTTCTTGTTTTTTCTTTTATTAATGATTTGTATCACATTGATTGATTTGAGGATGTTGAACCAACCTTGCTGTCCAGGAATAAATCCCACTTGGTCATGGTGAATAATCCTTTTAATGTACTGTTGGATCCTATTGGCTAGTATGTTGGTTAGGATTTTTGTATCTGTGTTTATCAGGGATATTTGTTTGCAATTCTTTTTGATGGTGTTCTTGAGTCATTTTGGGATGAAGGTAATGCTGGCCTCATAAAATGAGTTTGGAAGTTTTCCTTCCATTTCTATCTTTTGGAACAGTTTCAGGAGAATATGTATTATCTGGTAGAATCCCCCTGGGAAGTCATCTGGCCCTGAGCTCCTGTTTGTTGGGAGATTTTTGATGACTGCTTCAATCTCCTTACTGGTTATGGGTTCGTTCACATTTTCTATTTCTTCCTGGTTCAGTTTTGGTAATTTATACATGTCCAGGAATGCATCCATTTCTTCCCGATTGTCAAATTTGCTGATGTATAGTTGCTCATAAAGAGTTCTTAATATTGTTTGTATTTTTTTTTTTTTTTTTGGTGTTGGCTGTGATTTCTCCTCCTTCATTCATGATTTTATTAATTTGGGTCCTTTCTCTTTTCTTTTGGAGAAGTCTGGCCAGGGGTTTATCAATCTTATTTATTCTTTCCAAGAACCAGCTCCTAGTTTTGTTGATTTGTTCTACTGTTCTTTGGTTTCTATTTCATTGATTTCTGCTCTGATCTTTATGATTTCTCTTCTCCTGCTGGGTTTAGGCTTTCTTTGCTGTTCTTTCTCCAGCTCCTTTAGGTGTAGGGTTAAGTTATGTACCTGAGACCTTTCTTGTTTCTTAAGAAAGGCTTGTATTGCTATGTACTTTCCTCTCAGGACCACCTTTATTTTGTCCCAAAGATTGCATTTTCATTTTCATTTGTTTCCATGAATTTTTAAAATTCTTCTTTAATTTCCTGGTTGACCCATTCATTCTTTAGTAAGATGCTCTTTACCTTCCATGTATTTGAGTTCTTTCCAACTTTCCTCTCATGATTGAGTTCGACCTTCAAAGCATTGTGGTCTGAAAATATGCAGGGAATGATCCCAATCTTTTGGTTCTGATTGAGACCTGATTTGTGACCCAGGATGTAATCTATTCTGGAGAATGTTCCATGTGCACTAGAGAAGAATGTGTATTCTGTTGCTTTGGGATGGAATATTCTAAATATACCTGTGATGCCCATCTGGCCCACTGTGTCAGTTAAAGCTTTTATTTCCATGTTAATCTTTTGCCTAGATGATCTGTCCATTTCATTGAGGGGGTGTTTAAGTCCCCTACTATTATTGTATTATTGTCCATGTGTTTCTTTGATTTTGTTATTAATTGGTTTATGTAGTTGGCTGCTCCCATGTTAGGGGCATAGATATTTAAAATTGTTAGATCTTCTTGTTGGACAGATCCTTTAAGTATGATATAGTGTCCTTCTTCATCTCTTATTATAGTCTTTGGCTTAAAATCTAATTTATCTGATATAAGGATTGCCATCCCATCTTTCTTTTGATGTCCATTAGCATGGTAAATTGTTTTCCACCCCCTCACTTTAAATCCGGTGGTGTCTTTGGGTCTAAAATGAGTTTCTTGTAGACAGCATATTGATGGGTTTTGTTTTTTTATCCGTTCTGATACTCTGTGTCTTTTGATTGGGGCATTTAGCCCATTTACATTCAGGATAACTACTGAAAGATATTAATTTAGTGCCATTGTATTGCATGTAAAGTGACTGTTACTGTATATTGTCTCTGTTCTGTTTCTGGTCTGTTACTTTTAGGTCTCTTTGCTTAGAGGACCCCTTTCAATATTTCTTGCAAGGCTGGTTTGATCTGTGCAAAATCTTTTAGTTTTTGTTTGTCCTGGAAGCTTTTTATTTCTCCTTCTATTTTCAATGACAGCCTAGTTGGATATAGTATTCTTGGCTGCATGTTTTTCTCATTTAGTGCTCTGAATATATCATGCCAGTCCTTTCTCACCTGCTAGGTCTCTGTGGATAGGTCTGCTGCCAATCTAATATTTCCACTGTTGTATGTTACAGACCTCTTGTCCTGAGCTGCTTTTAGGATTTTCTCTTTATCAGGGAGACTTGTAAGTTTTACAATTAGATGATGGGGTGTGGACCTATTTTTATTGATTTTGAGGGGGGGGTTCTCTGTGCCTCCTGGATTTTGATGCTTCTTCCCTTCACCAAATCAGGGAAAATCTCTGCTATAATTTGTTCCCATATATCTTCTTCCCCTCTCTCTCTTTCTTCTTCCGGTATCCCAATTATTCTAATATTGTTTCATCTTATGGTATCACTTATGTCTTGAATTCTCCTCTCATGATCCAGTAGTTGTTTGTCTCTCTTTTGCTCAGCTTCTTTATTCTCCATCATTTGGTCTTCTATATCACTAATTCTCTGTTCTGCCTCATTTATCCTAGCAGTAAGAGCCTCCATTTTTGATTGCACCTCATTAATAGTTTTTTTTTTTTAAATTTCAACTTGGTTAGATTTTAGTTCTTTTATTTCTCTAGAAAAGGATTTTGTTTCTCCATAAAGGGATTCTCTAGTATCTTCTATGCTTTTTTCAAGCCCAGCTAGCATCTTTATAATCATCATTCTGAACTGTAGTTCTGACATCATACTAATGTTTATATTGTTATGTTTTAGCAGTTTTTTCTGCCTCTTGTTCTTTTTTTTGAGGTGAGTTTTTCCACCTTATCATTTTATCCAGATAAGAATAGATGAATGAGAGAACAAAATACTAACAGGGTAGCAACTACCCCAGAAAAATATACTTTAACCAAATCAGAAGAGACTTGAAACTGGGGGGAGAAGAAAGAGGGAAGAAAAAGAAATATAAAGAAATTATACACACACACACACACACACACACACTCACATATATATGTATATGTATATATATGACTGGTGAATAGAACAAATCACACACTTGATTTTGGGTGTTTTTTGGTCTGTTAGATTTTTGTTGTATTTTGTTATATTTTTGTCTGTTAGAAGAAACTACCTCCCAAAATTATATATATATATATATATATATATATATATATATATATACTTCATTCTTTAAAATTTGGGGATGGAATAGGAATGTAAGGATGAAAATTTAAAAAGATTCTAAAAAAGGAATTGATAAGATAAGAAGTTGGTTGAAAAAAGAAAAGAAAAAAAAGGGAAAGAATGTGATCAGGCTGGAGACCAAAACAAAACCATGCACATGATTTAGGGTATCTTTTGATCTATTAGAAGGAATTGTATCCCAAAATTTTATAGGAAAAAAAACTCCTATATATATACAAAAAATAAGGTTAAATACAATGAAGGGATAAAATATGCCTATAACAATGAAAAAATTTTTTTTTAGATTTTTTATTTATTTATTTGGAAGACAGAGATCGCAAGTAGGCAGAGAGGCAGGCAGAGAGAGAGAGAAGGAAGCAGGCTCCCTGCCGAGCAGAGAGCCTGATGTGGGGCTCGATCCCATGGACCCTGGGATCATGACCTGAGCTGAAGGCAGAGGCTTAACCCTCTGAGCCACCCAGGAGCCCCAACAATGAAAATTTAAAAAGATTTTTAAAAAGGTATTGATAAGATAAAATAGTTAAAAAACATTAAAAGAGGAAAGAGGAAACATTTTAAAAAAATAGATTAAGAAAAAAATTTTAAAAATTTAACTTTGAAAGACTAAAGGATCATGGGGGAAAAAAGCCATGAATTCTATGTGTTGCTTTCCCCTTGCTCTGGAGTTCTGCAGTTCTCATTGATTAGTGAACTTGCTCTTGGCTGGATGTTCTTGCTGATCTTTTTTTTTTTTTTTTTAAAGATTTTATTTATTTATTTGACAGACAGAGATCACAAGTAGGCAGAGAGGCAGACAGATAGAGAGAGAGGTGGAAGCAGGCTCCCTGCAGAGCACAGAGCCCGATGTGGGGCTCGATCCCAGGAAACTGGGACCATGACCTGAGCCGAAGGCAGAGGCTTTAACCCACTGAGCCACCCAGGTGCCCCTTCTTGCTGATCTTTTGGGGGAGGGGCCTGTTGCAGTGATTCTCAAATGTCTTTGCCTGAGTTGGAATTGCACTGCCCTTGCCAGGGGCTGGGCTAAGTAGTCTGCTGGGGTTCGCTCTCAGGAGCTTTTGTTCCCTGAATGCTTTCCGTATTGTTTTGGAGGAGGGGAATGAGGATGATGGCCTCCCAATCTCCAGTCAGGAGGAGGTGAGTGCTCAGGGCCGGACTCCTCAGTACACACTCAGAAAAAAGCAGTCAATTCCTCCCATCTCCCTTGTCTCCAGCAGCACTCAAAGCTCAACCAGCCTCTGGCTGAGTGTTTCTATCTCTGGTGCATGGCCCCATTTGGAGTCTCCACCCCAGCAGATTCCTGCTGTGCTCCTGCAGCACTCCTCCCAGAGGAGTGAAGTGAGTTTCCCTGGATCTGCCACTTGTGGGGTCCCTGCTCAAACCGTAGTGGTCCGACTGTGCCTTGGACCATGGCTTAAGGTAACCCTGACCTGAGAGCCACTGGTTGGCTCCATCTCTGCAGTCGGCCTCCCCACTCTGATACCTGGCAGCTCTGCTGCACTCAGACACCCCTGGTCTTTCTGTGACACCATGGGTCCTGAGACCACACTGTCCCCGCAAGGGCTCCATCCCCTGCTAAGCCTCTGGAGTGATGTCCCTCAGTGGAGCAGACTTCTAAAAGTTCTAATTTTGTGCTCTGTTGCTCTGTCACTTGCTGGGATCCAGTCCCTCCCCCCACAAGCTATCTTCCCAAATGTTGCCTTGGATTCACTTCTCTGCATGTCCTACCTTCTGGAAAGTGGTCGATTTTCTGTTCCTAGAATTGCTGCAATTTGATAACTATCTAGCTGGACCCTGGGACCTGATAATATTTCAGTCTCCCACTCCTCCACCATCTTGCTCCTCCTAGTTCAGCTACTCTTGCTTATTTGATGTTATTTCCTGGTGCACTTCTGTGTCTCATATTGATTCCTTATGCATTCTGGTTCATGCAGAACCATGTCTTTCCATGGACTTGGGCAAATAAATATATGAACTACAGAAAAGTCTTAATATCTCTCTTTAGTTGTTTGAAGATAGCAGTTATTAAACAATTTTTTCACTCCATCCCTCTGGCGAGTGTTGTGCTCTCTTCAGTAGCAGCACTGGGAGACTGAAAGAGGGGGCTTGACTGGGCACTGGGGGTACATATAAGAATCTCTGGGGGTCATTTGCAGTTTGAAAGATTTCCTCTGATGATTCTCAGATGCCGGATCAGAATCTCTGCTAGAAGGGCGGATTTTAAGGTCTGGTGTGGCCATCTGCTCTATTTGCGTTTCAACCACTTTACACTCATAGCTCTAATCTACAAATGCAACTCCATGAATCAGATACATCTGTAGTTTTCATTTGACTCCACCAAAATTTGATATATACTTTGATTACATATCAAAGTATATATCAGATTATATATCAAAGTATATAATCTAGACCCTGAATACTTTGGCCAAGGCACAACTAATATGAAATAAATGTTCCTTGATATCACTATTATTTCCTTATTATAATAACTTAATAAGAGGATTCTTTTTATAACAGCTTTTAGATATAAAACTGAAATTTGTTTGCACCATAAAATTAAGTTTCAGGCCTTTTAAAAGCTTAGTGATAATTAACCAAGGAATTGTCTGCATGCTCCTTTAGAACAAAGTTGAGTATGCTAGGATAAGAAGCACACAGCTTCATCATCATGCATTATCAGAATGTGTCATTTAGTTTAAACCAAGAGGGTCCCCGCTGAGCTGCAAGAAACTCATTTGACAAAACACCCTGAACACAGCTGCAATTGGCTTAAATCCCAGATAAAATTGAGATAGTAGAGGTTCACTTCTAAAATTCTCAGTACTGCCTTTCCGAAGCTTTCTGCATTCTCTGTAAATTCTCCTTTCCTGCTTTATCTTCCTCACCTGTTGCCCAGAATCTATCTGTTCCTCCACAGACATAAGAAAAGACTTGATTAGCTTTTGCTAATTTAAACAGACATTTACACCTTAAAATTTTTGTCACTGAATTAACAGTAAACTCAAGTTAGCTAACTTAACACTCAGCATAGGGAGGATGGTTTTTTACCCAGTAAGATTTTGAAATCATAATGTAGTTGTCAGTGCAGCCTCTATAGGGAATTGCAGAAAGTTTTCAAGAGGGCTTGGTGCCTGGGTTCCTGGCACTTCTGGGGTTAATAAGAGGAAGTAGCCATTGGAGGAAAGAAGAGCTAATGCCTGATGCATTCAGACAAATGTCTGTCAAGGACAGCTGAACATCAAAGTTGGAGAACTTCTGCTATTGACTGTTGACATTTCTGTTCTCCTGGACAGCTGCCACCCTTGTCTTCTCTCTGTAGATCCTCAACACCTTGATTGCTACTTGTGGGTGGTGAGAAGTGTCTTTGTGCTAGAGCTTTTGTGAGTAGCTTTGTCGATAATTTTTAAATGTGGTAAGTAGAATTTCTGTAAGTAGCACAAATCCTGAATGTATATGGCAGACTTATGAAGGAGCAACATTATAGATGAACCATAAACTCTCCTCTCAATTCCTAATAACATTTCAAAAAAGAAATGCAGACAATTGTGGAGGCCAGAAAACTTCTCATAAACATCTTCTCTTTTCGTGTGATTATATTTGAAATTTAAAGTTTTTTTAAAAATTCTATACTATTTTATTTGCTAGTCTGAATGTGTGGAATTCTTGTCTCCCCAAGTAAATTATGAGTTCTTTGAGGGAAGATAGGCTACATCTTTTTTTTTTTTTAATTAAATTCAAGTTAATTCAGTGTAGTATTGGTTTCAGGAGTAGAATTTAATGACTCATCACTTACATACAACAACCAGTGCTCATTCCGACAGGTGCCTCCTTAATACCCATCACCCATTTAGCCCATCCCCCACCCACTTCCCCTCAAACACCCTTCAGTTTGTTCTCTATAGTTGAGAGTCTGTTATGATTTTCCTCCCTCTCTCTATCTTATTTTCCTTCCCTTCTCCTATGTTCATCTGTTTTGTTTCTTAAATCCCACATTTGAATGAAATCATATGATATTTATCTTTCTCTGACTGACTTATGAAATTGAGTTTTGATCCAGTATTTGTTTTATTTTCTTCCTTTATAAAATACATGCAAGGCATGAGATTGTTATATATAAATTTGCTTAATTTTCTTGTTCTTTTTTGTGAACACATAATTTTTATCTGATTATATATGTTAATTATAAAAACTAAATATTACTCATAATACTGAAAACTAGAATTAGTGTTGACATTTTTAAAATAGAATTATTGTTTTCTCCCTCCTTTCCTTTCTTCCTTCCTTTCTTTCCTTCTCTCATTCCTTCCCCTTTAAATAATGCAAACTATGATTATAGTATAATCATATACTATAATCTTTTGACCTGCCCATATATGTTGTACATATTCTCCCTTAAGATTTAATGGCTACATAGTATTTCACTGTATCATTTATTACTGAATTCATTGTATCATTTATTACTAGATTTTAGTAATAATTCCTGTTGACATATTCATTTATTTTCTTAGAATAAAGTTCTGCAATTGAAATTGATGATATGCACATGCTTTGGGCCTTTTTAGAAAAAAACACTTCATTGCCTATAGTTGATATACAAAAAGTTATACATATTGAATCCATACAACTTCTGATTAATTACCTTTCCCAGACACTTCCTTTGCTGAGGGTAGGGTGAAGTGTGGGAGGGCAAAGGGAGCAGGCAGTGTCCTGAAATCTTGCCAGGCAATCACCACAGGGTTCTATGCTTCCCCTGGAGGTACGACTTGCTCTGGGGTTGGGGTTGTTCTGTAAGTGCTCCTCAGGGGTAGATTTCTTTGAGGCACATGGATGGAGAAATAAAAACTTGTTCTACTTTCATTTTCTCTCTCAACTTTCACTAATTCTTTCCTTCTGTTCCCTCTCCAGCCTGGGTCCGAAGCATGGGAGTGGCAGGTGGGAATCCCAGAATCCCAGGTTCCTTTCCCCGTTTCAACCTGAGTCTAACAAACTGAGATGACCCGTCTCCAAATCTGGGATAACTAGGAACCATTGCCCTCTACTGTTTGCAATGCTGTGAGAATTTAAATCCTAATCAAAACCCAGCTCCCAGCCCCAAAGAGTGCTTTCTCTGTGAGTTTTCCTGCAGAGAGCTCCTAGAGCTCTGCTGGACAGTGCAGGGTTGAGCTGCAAAGTGTTCCTACTAATTAGGAAAATTCAGCATTTGGGGAATGAGTATAAGAACAATGAGGTACAGCCAGAGAGAAGGTGGGGAATCTAGAAAAAGGACTTGAGAAACATCCTTGAAAAGATAAATTATATGAAACAGAAAAGTGGCAGCAGAACATAGAATTACGGGAAAGATAATCATCTGGAGAACATCTGCAGACTTTTGAAACACACTAGGGATGCCTAGAAGCTCTGTGTGAGCTCCTTTGAGACTCAAATCAGCCCTGAAACATGGAGAGTTAGATGGGCCTGCCCAGGCCACACAGCTACCACATGGGGACACAGGCAGGGCAGCGGACTCAGAGACCCTGCCCCTGATACCTATTCTAGGCTCCAGCCAAGGCCATCTCCCTGGGCCACATGAGGAGCCAGATTTGAGCTCCAGCCTGTCTCCCTGGCTTGGAGATTATCTGGAACATTTTTTTTTTTTAATCCATTATACTTTCTTCTTTTTTTGGAAGGGGAGCTGCTCGTTATGCTTTGTTAATGTCTCATTTGTTCCCAGCTACAATTTTATCAGGTAGACGGTAATAATAAAATATTATTATTTTCCTTATTTAACTGAATGGACTGAGGCCCAGAACAGGCTAGCAACTTGGCTGAGGTAGCAGCTAAATAGTGAGACAGCTAAGATGGGAGCCAGAGGGTTAGTTTTTGTGCCACCTGCAGTCTGGGACCCTTGGAATGGTCTGACACCCAGCAAGAGGCCGAGTAAAGGGTTTGGTCAGCAAAGGGACTTCATCCCAACCCCTCACTTATGAAGGCCAAGAGCATCGAGTACACAAAGCGGGCAGGACTTTATTCCTTCATCTTGTGCCGTTTTAAAAAAATGTGCAGGAGGTCGTATGTAAGCTTTGGGCCAAGGAAGGGTTATTCACTGTTCAAGGCCTGCCTACTCATCACCCATGAGCCACAGTCCCAGCTCAGTAATTCTAAGGCCCTCCAGTGTGTGCCTTCCCTCAGGCTCCCTCTCCTTGGAATTCTGGGGTTCTTCCTGGAGTTGTAAACATCCATGAAGGCTCCTGCCTTCTGTTTGAACCTTCGAACCTCCCTCCAGCACTTCTCTTTCAGACCACCAGGGGTCACCATAGTCCGCATAGAATTCTTCAGGTTGGGGGCTGCCCCAGGTGCCTCAGGCAGAGTTTGGGATTACACTCGGTAACCCCAGTGAGGGTGGGATGGGAGGCTGGCTGAGGCCATTCTCATGTTCTCACGTTACAGGGCAAAATTTCCCTCCATTCCTTCCCTGTGGGTCCTGTCAGCTCATAACGGGTAGGACAATGGTGTGTTTTGGCCTTTGAGAGCTCATTTTCTTCAAACCTTGCTTACATTTTTTTTTTTTTTACATTTGTCCAGGGGTTCACACTGATAGTGCAATACTTGTCCTTGAATTCTGTTCCCGTGGTTAATAAGTGAGGGTAATGGTGGTGATGTTTCTTAGGGGTTTCACATAATGGGTCAAACCATTCTCTTGCTGACAAACCTTGAGCTGCTGGGACAAATGCAGCAGCTTTGCAGCTTTGCAGCTTTGCTCTATGGGTTCAAATCTCATTTCAACTACCTCCTTACTGGTGGTGGGAAACTCAGGCAATTCCTTAAACCTCTCTGAGACTTACTGTGCTGGGTTGAAACTCATGTTCACCTGGAACCTGAGAATGTGACCTTATTTGGAAACAAGGTCTTTGCAGATTTAATGAGTTAAGACAAGGTCGTACTGAATTTGGGTGCGTCCTAAGTCAGTCCAATGACTGATGTCCTTATAAGAAGAGGAGAGGTCACAGGGGGACTGGCACACTGAAAAGAGGGCCCTGTGAAGACAGAGGCAGAGACTGGAGTCATGTCCACAAGCCAAGGGTTGCCAGGGGTTGGTAGAAACCACCCAGAGAGAGAAAGAGGCAAGAAGTACTTTTTCCTACAGTCTTTAGAGGGAGCATGACCCTGCGGACACCCTGATTTTTGACTTTTGGCTTCTCATACTATGAGAAAATAAATTTCCATTGTTTTAAATCACTCAGTTTGTGGTGATTTGTTACAGCAGCATAGGAAACTAATACACGCAGCTTCTTCAGATGCAAAACAGGGATAATATCACCTCAGGGGTTGCTGTGAATTAAATAATATAGTGTTTTATGAATGGCTGTGCAGTCACTCTGATAGCCAGAGTGGTATGCCTCCTTTTTGCCAGGCATACAGCAAGCCCTTAAAATGTTAAGTTTTCACTTGGGCAGATTCTTTGCTTTTCAGGGTTGTCATGGTTGACAGCCTCCTGATCCTTTGGAATCCCTTCCATCTCATCTCAGATCACCTTCCTTTTTGTTCTGCACCCCGTTAGCAAACCCTCCTAGCCAACACCCTCCATGGCAGCAGTAGGGCGCTGTGGGGACTCCTTTGTTGTTTTCTCCGTGCTCCTTCGTGGACTTCTTCCTATCTGCTTGGCCCTCCTAGCTGCCTTCTCAAGTGGCACCAGTTTGCTGGACACAAGCATAGCGTGGTAAATGGCCACTGTATTATACTTTTGCTTGTGAGGCTGGAGGGGCCCCTGAGAGGGCCAGGCACCTTTAGCGAGGGCCTGATGTCCTGTCCCAGAGCCACCTCACAGCAGCTGAAGGGCTAGAGCAATTCTGAGAGTTCTTCTGCATTCCATTCCCACTGTGTCCTGTCAACCACATCTGAAACGAATCACAACATTTCACCCACAGCTTAATCCCCCTCACAGATTCCCACGCTGTTCCCTCAGAGCAAAAACCAGTTGCAATAACTACTTCTAAACAGTATCAGCCTCTGCGGGCAGCTCCTGTCGCTGGCACTGGGCAGCAGGTGGACCCCTTGTCCACTTCATGTCTTCTGTTTCCCAACAGGCAGAGCCAAGCCACATATAGGATAGAGGTGATTCAAGCCCAGAGCCTTTCCTGAAGGTTATCAAGGATCAGTATCAAGGGTGTCTGAAATGGTTAATTGATAACCAAACTCATCAGTTCACCGAACATTTATTCTGCACTACCCATGTACTAGGCAGAGTGCTGTATGTGGAATTTTAAAATAACTGAGGCTTTCTTCTGCTGCTTTCGTGGTAAGACCCCAAGTCAACCTCCACCCATCCCATTTCTGCACAAAAAGGTCCAGGAGCTGCAATTACAGGAACTCTATAGATTACAAGATAATTCTACCCCTGATCTTCTGTAAAATACCAGAAACTTCTTGGTCAAGAATCAGGGGTAGAATTATCTTGTATCTTGCTATCTAACAATACCAAGAGGTATTGTTCCTGTCCATTTTATCTTAGGTGGTGTTTAAATATGTCTGCAAATTTCTTGAAACTTGTCATATCAAGAGGTAGAGTCTGGGGCACCTGGGTGGCTTGGTCGGTTAAGTCTCTGACTCTTGATTTTGGCTCACGTCATGATCTCAGGGTCATGGGATCAAGCCCTGCACTGGGCTCCATTCTCAGCAGGGAGTCTGCTGGAAGACTCTCTCTCTCCCTCTCCTTCTACCCCTCCCCCATGCATTTGCTCTCTAGATAAATAGATAAATCAATAAGTCTAAATTTCGAGGTGGAGTCAATGACTCCTCTTGCATCTTCACCAGCTCAGACTGCTATAACAAAATACCATCGACTGGGGCTTAAACAATGGTTATTTTTCATAGTTCTGGAGACTGAGTCTGAGTTCAAGGTGACGATATCGTTAGGTTCTGGTGAGTGTCTTCTTCCTGGCTTACAGATGGCTACCTTCTTGCTGTGTCTTCACTTGGCAGAGACCAAGAGAGGGAGCAAGCTCTCTGTGTCTCTATGAGGGCCCCACCCTCAGACCTCATCTAACTGGGATTATCTTCCAAAGACCCCATCTCCAAATATCATCACAGTAGGGGGTTAGGCTTTAACATATGAATTTTTAGGGTGACACAAGTCAGTCCACAACACCATGAGCTTGGGCCTTTGTGACTGCCTTGATGACAAAATGTGACAATGTAGCATGACTTCCAGGGCTGATGTCTAAAAGGTTCTACGACTTGTGATGGTTTCTCTGGGATGCTTACTTTTGGAACCCAGCCACTAGGCTGTGAGGAAGCCACATGGAAAGTCTTCATGTAGATGTTCCACCAATAGCACATACAGATCCAGGTTCAGATCCAGCATCAACCACCAGACAATGTGAGGAGGTCTTAGAGGACTCTGGCCCCAGTCACTGTCTTTCTGTAACCACATGAAAGTATCCAAGTAAGAAGCACCTAGCCAAGGCCCGTCAACCCCCGGAACCAAGAGTGGTAATTAGATGGGTACTGTGGTTTATGCCACACAGCCATGGATAACCAGAATAGCAATCTCATTGGCTATTTGACCATCATTGCCCTTCAGAAGAAGGCTGTCTTCAGTGCGCACAGTCCCAGAACCCTATCCACTAGGCTACATTAGAACAAAGGGCCACAGTTTGGTGCCTCCCCTCACCATACACACATTTAGGCCAGCCACGTAGACAGATACCAAAGGTTTGTCTACAGAAGTGATTCTCAGCCAAGAGCTGCATATTAGAATCACCTGGAGAGATTTCATGAGTTCCTTACACCCAGGCTATTACCCAGACCAATTAAATCAGAATCGTTGGGGGAAATGGTCCAGGAATCAATATCTGTTTAAGTTTCCCAGGTGATCTTAATGTGTAGCCATGGACAGAGGCAGTGAGCGCCCAGGCCAACTTGGAGCAGGGCGGGCAGTGCCAGCATGCCTCATCACGGAGCGTAATGACACCGGTCCTTCTGCGCCCTGGGGGAGCGATGTTACTCTCTCTGGGAAAATAGGGATAAATGTACCCTTCTCTATTTCACTTTCAGTGACATATAACATTCCTGGCTTGGATTACTGTCTTACCTAATGCCTTTCCCTTCTTGTCTCTTCATCCTTCTCGTTCCTTCTCATATCAGGGCTCAGAGTCCAAGTTCCTTCTTGAAGTGTTTCCAGTCATTCCAGGCATATGGATTTTCATTTTCTGCTGAATGAATCACCCCCAAACTCAGCAGGTTAAAACCACAATAAACATTTATTATTTCTTATCATTTTGTGGGTCAGTAGCTGAAAGGTGGCTTAGCTGGGTGTTCTGACTTAGAGCCTCTTGTGAATAGTTGGTATGTCAGGAAGGACTAACACTTGAAGATTTCACTAGGGTTGGGGGGTTCGCTTCCAAGAAGTAGCTGGGGAGTCAGTGTTAGATGTTGGCAGGAGGCCTGGGTTTCTTCCCGTGTGAACTTCTCCAAAGGGTTGCTTAAGTGTCCTTGTGCAAGGTGTCAGAGCAGTGATCCAGAGAGAGTAAGGAGAAAAGCTGTGATATCTTTTATGACCTAGCTTTGAACCACATATCATAATTGTTGCAATATCCTATTGGTCACACGGGTCAGGTGTCTACTCATTGTAGAAGGAGAATCCACAGGGCATGACTATCTGATGGTTTGAATCTCTGGGGGTCAGTCTAGAAGCTGGCTGTCATGACAGGCCTCAATCACCTCTTCCTCCCACACTGCTCCAGTGGTTCTTAAATCTGGATGATCTATAAAATCATCTGAGCGACTTCTAAAAGTAAAGATTCTCAGATGCCACCTGAGATGCTTTGATTCAGTCAGGCCTAGAATCTATAATTTTAGTCTCCCAAAGCAATTCTGGTGATCACAATAGAAATGGACAGTTTTATTCCATTTGGGTACTTAGTTCCTGGTCCAGGTGGGATGGACTCTTTTAAGATTTTGTCCCCATGGGCCACCTCACATAAGCGGGCGGGGGGGCTCTAATACCATAAAGGAGCCCTCGTGTTAGTTCAGGAACTGCTGTTTTGTACCTTTCTCCTCTTCTTGGCTACTTCTTCATCCCCTGGCCCCCCCTCATTCTTATCCCTACCAGACCAGTTGTCCACCTGGCCACGTTGATGGATTCAGACCTTTAACTTAGCCCCTTGTCCTTGGAAGAGGATGTTTCCAAGACTGAAAAATAGCCTTATGACCTCTCACAACTGTGTGTGGCCATTGAACATGGGAGTGAGTGGGTGGGGAAGTGGGAGGGATTCTGAGTAAGCCTAACTCTTTTCATCTCAAAAATAAAAGTTTCACTGGTCATCTGGGCAGCTCCTTATTTTTGTTTGTTTTTGAATTTCATTTAACTTTTAGTTAGTGAACATACAGTGCAATGTTGCTTTCAGGAGTAGAATTCAATCATTCTCCATTTACATACAATACCCAGGGCTCATCACGAGTGCCTCCTTACTGCCCATCCCCCACTAGCCTGACCCACCCACCTCCCTCCACCACCCCTGTTTGTTCTTTATCATTGAGTCTCTTAGAGTTTCCCTCTCTTCCCATATATTCACCTGTTTTTTCCCTTAAATTCCACACATGAGTGAAATCATATGGAATTTGTCTTTCTCTGACTTATTTAACTTAACATAATACATTCTAGCTCCATCTCCATCATTGCAAATGGCAAGATTTCATTCTTTTAGATGGCCAAGTAATATTCCATTGTGTGTATACACACAACATCTCCTTTATCCATTCATCAGCCGATGGACATTGGGCTCTCTCCATAGTTTGGCTATTGATAATGCTGCTACAAGCACTGGGGAGCACGTACCCCTTTGAATCTGTATTTTTGTATCTTTTGTGTAAATACCTGGTAGTAGAAGTGCTGGATCCTAGGGCAGTTCTATTTTTAGCTTTTTGAGGAACCTCCATACTGTTCCCCTGAGCGGCCACACTAGTTTCCACTCCCACCAACAGTGCAAGAGCGTTCCCGTTTCTCCACGTCCTTGCCAACACCTGTTGTTTCTTATGTTCTTTGTAGCCATTTTGGCAGGTATGAGATGGTATCTCCTCGTGGTTTTGATGTGTGTTTCCCTGACGATGAGTTGAGTATCTTTTCATGTATTTGTTAGCCATCGGGATGTCTTCTCTGGAAGTCTATTCATGTCTTCTGGGAAGTTCCTTAGGTACGCTGGACACTCTTGGTTTGAGCACCAACAAGTCATGAAATAACTTTCAGGGGAAGGGCGAGGGCAAAGGGATTCTAGAAGTGTGGTAGGATGACTGAGCCCTCTTGGGATTCATGGTTATAAAGGAGAAGAAAGACTGTAACACTAACCTTTGCTGCTCAGCCCCTCTCCCTGACAGGAAGCAATAGTCCCACTGAGGCAGAAAACCTGCCCATATTCTAAGAACCTAGGAAGAAAGCAACAGGATGGGAAACCCAGGCTGAGTATCCAGGACAGATGGCCCCCATGGTGTAAGAACAAATGCAGGCATTTCTGTCACTGCTGCTTGGAAGCAGGCAGAAAAGCAGCCAGGAATTTTCCAAGGGCTGCAGCATTTCCCTTCATCAGGGAAACAGCTACTCAGCCACGTGCCTCTTTCCACACTAAGCCCTGGGAAGGAAACAGTGAGCTCGGCCAACAGGGCTGTGCCTTCACTAAGGCCATTTTCCATACACTTGTCCAGTGTAGCTGCTCTGCTAAATAATTATTTCTGCAGAAAGATCTTGATGGCAGCCCAGCCTCTGACACAACTAAAGCATTTGGAATTGGAAGGCCAGCTTCACTCTCTACCCTCTTGACATATTCCAGACTTTAAGGCTAGTTGACTAGATGGGCCGTGAGGCAGGACTTTGCCCAACACTTAATTTTCCTCAAGGTTGTGCCAGCAGACTTGACTTCCTCAAGGAGGAAATGGAGCTCCTGGCCATAAAGTCTACCCTTCAGGTCTGCCAGCCACATGCAGCAGGCATCTGACCAGCCATGGGCGCTTCCAGCAGCTGCTGCCTCTAGCTGCCAGCCAGTAGCCGAGACATAGGCCCTGTCCTTTTAGCATGTGGAGTTCAAGACGAACTGAGGTGTTATCTCAAGTTTTGTCCAGAAAACCACAGGGTCAGATGGGTGTCGTGTGTACCAGAGATCTTGGGACATAGCTATCCAAAGAGTTTCACAATCCTTGTCTTAGTCAGCTCAGGACACCATGAAAAAATACCACAGAGGCTCGGAGGAAGTCTCAGGGCTTAGACAACAGAAATTTATTTCTCACGGTTCTGGAGGCTGGCAAGTTCAAGCTCAAGGTGGAATAGGATTTAGTTTCTGGTGAGAACTCTTTTCCTGGCTTGCAGAGAGCTGTCTTCTCATTGTGTCTCACATGGCAGAGAGAAAGAGAAGAGAGAGACAGAGATCTCTTGTGTTTCCTCCTCTTTTACAAGGACACTAGCTCTAACAGACCAGGGTTTTACCCTTAACGTTAACGTAACCCTAATTAGTTCCTTAAGGCTCTATTTCTAATCAGCTACATGAGGTTTGGGTTTTAATATATGAATTTGGAGGGGACACAATTCAGTTTGTAGTTGTCTTATAACCTTGCCTGGACATGATGAGTCCCTTTCAGAGTCCCAAACAGACTGTGTCCAGGGACGTTTGGTGGCTCTACCAGATAACCCAGTGGCGCTGGAAACAAAAATGGGCAGTAGAAGTAGTTGATAGATGTCTGTACACATCAAAGTATGAGTTTCTGACTCAGGGTTCCATGGGGCCAACCCTGCTCATTAAAAAGATATATATATATATATTTAAAAGATTTTGTTTATTCATTTTACAGAGAGAGAGAGAAAAGGAAAGAGAGAGAGAAAGCAAAATGCAAGGGGAACAGCAGGCAGAGGGACAGGGAGAAGCAGGCTCCCTGCTCAGGGGCTCGATCCCAGGAACCTGGGATCCTGACCTGAGCCAAACGTAGATGCTTAACCAACCGAGCCCCCAGGTGCTCCCCAGACTTCCTTGCTTTGGTTGTCTGGATTTCTGGGATCACACATCAGTGTGGGCATGTTCTGCTATTCAGTTCCATGCCCGGGAACCACGGGCTGGGGTTCTTCGTCCCGAGCTTATGCCCGTTTGGAGGGGAGCAACTGTCTTTCCACTTTATTTGTGCTTTTCTGGCCTTCCTGACACCATGGCACGATTTCAGGCATCTGATGTGTCCAAGGTAAGGCGGCCACCTCTTACTGGGCTCAGCTCAGATCTGGCAGAGAGTCGTGTTTCTCAAAGGTACTGCTGCCTGCTACTTTCCCGGAGTCACTGTGACATGAGCACTGGGGAAGGGGCAGGAGATCTGTTGCTAATGTACATCCCAATTTCAGGTCTAGGCTCAGTGGATTTCCCTCTGTTGAAGCTGGGGCTGGTGACAGAAGTCCAAGTGGAGTCTGCTTAGAAAAAAACAAGGGATTTTACTGACTCTTAGAACTAAGAATTCAGCATGTTTCTTCCCAGTAACAGGATTCTGGTTCTCAACCCTTGTTGTCAGGAGTCAGTTTCTCTCTATCACTCAGCTCTGCTTTGCTCTGGGAGTCATCTCAGGGAAAGATGACTTCCAGATGACCCAGGCTTTCATGATTCCTACAACTAGCAATCTGATAAGGAAAGAGAATGTGTTTTCTCCCAATGTCCTCACCCCTCTCCATGAATACTCTGGTTGGTTTTGTTGGGTCATATCTTACCCCTTAACCCATCAGAGTCTGGAGGGATGGGGCACACCAGTAGGTCAGCCTTGTGATGAAGGAGGCTGCAGTTCTCAGCTTTCAGCCCTGACGAGACTATATTGAGTGTAGAAGTTTCCATGAGCAAAGCATGTGTGACAAACCAAAGTGTAAATACATCTGCTGTTTAACCTCTCCACCGCACACACTTGAGGTGGACGTTTAGCTGGGATGTGATGACACATCAGAGGGCACCAGGAGCTGCACCTGCTACTCTCAGGACAATGGGATCACTTGGCTCCCCACTGCCAAGTTCACATATAGATACCCTCCTGATGCCTCCATTAAGAAAACACTGCAGCTTGGTTTTCATCCTTTGTACATCATACTTCTAGCACCTATGCTGCCTTTGGGTTTTGAGGGGCATTATCCTGAATGATGGAAACACAGGAAACCTGACCTCCCACATGTTAGTCCCTCCCTATATGGGGTACTTGTTGGCCATAATCTTACAGTGCTAATAGTGTTTTGGCTCAGCACACAGTGGCCTTTTGCCAACGCATTTCTCATTTTTTGGCAAGTCTTCTTTGATTTATCCTTTTCTTTTCATAGTTACTTATTTTCCAGCATGCCCCCCCCCCCAATCCCCTTCTCAGATTCTGCCCCACCCAGCAAAGGGAGGCCAGGTAAGGGCTCCGGTTGGGGGTGGGGGTGGATGGCAGTGATGATAGCTTGTTTTCTTTGAAAACTTGTCCCTGGTTTCATGGAGCTTGAGGAAAGGTTTTTGAATTTTAAATATATTTTGCTCATTGGATGAAAACCCACCCCTCTCCCCCAGTATTCATCATCCTCCAAAAGAGGGATAGTGTAATATATGAGTAGTATTTGTAGAATTAATTTGAAGACTATTTGCTCCAAGGCAATCATGGGAATGTCTCAACATCAGATTACTAAGTGACTTTTTCAGAATCATGGTGGGAAAGAAGCAAACGTTTTGTGGTCAATCAGTGATGCAATGACAGTGATGCTGGACAATGCGGAGGCCAGCCTGAGACAGAGTCAGGAGACAGTTCTACTCTGCCAGAGATGGGGGTGTTTGGTCCAGGAGCTAATGTTTGGGAGCCTGGATCATCCTGATTGTGGGACTGAGATATGTGACATTACGGGGATGAATGCAGGCCCCCATGTTGGGTGCTCAGCTTCTAGAGAGAGAGAGGAGTGGCATCTACTGGGCCCAGCAGCTCAAGGGTCTTAGGAGCGTCAAGGCCAGCACAGAGGTGGCATGGAGGCCTGGAGGCCTGGACCAGGCTTGGCAATGAGAAGACCCTGGGGAACCTTCAGGAACACTTGGACACATTTTAAAGCACATTCATATCTAAAAAGAAACATCCCTCTGATGTGGGCCAGACACATCCGACCATCTCATGTTGACTATTCCCTGGTTTTCCCTGTTGACTCCTTCCACTCTGGCATTCGACCATTTATTTTCTGGCACCCAAACTGTGACTTTTCTTCCTAAACTCTAGCTCAGTCTTTCCCAAACGTGGTTGGTAGTCAGCTCTAGAGAAAGTATTTAGTCAAACTTCTCTGGGTATTCAGATGCCAGAGAGCGAACACAGAGTCTCAGGTGCCAATCAGAGAGTGACCCTTTGGGTGCTGCCATCTGTCTGTCACAGAAGTTATCACCGCATCGCTGGGAGCAAGTGTTTCCTAAGCATTTGCATGAAGACCACACAAATGAAAATAAGCAGTGGCCATCTGCTACAGCAAGGCAGTCGGCGACCATCACTTGCTTTTGGCATGAACTCAGAAGAGGACTGGGAACGCTCTGCGGTGGAAAGAAACAGAAGGCTTAGGTGTGCCCCGATTGGAGACTGTTGTCATGACAAAGCTGAGACGGGATCTAAAAGGAGGAGGACGTCCTACGTGACTGGTTAGGCGTACATATTTGACTTTCTTTGCGTTGGTCCTGAGTTGGCAATAGGAACAAAAACTAATGAAGCTGTCCATTATTAATCAAGTTCTGGCCGTTGGGGGCCAATTGTTACAGAAGTTCTTGTTTGGTTTCCTGGATTGTTGCTACAGAGGACAGCCTGACTGCTTCCAGGTCCAACTTCCAGCAGCCAGGCCTTCTGAGCTGGTTACTGTAGGTACGGGGTTGCTGCAGGTTGTGGGTTAGACCTCTATTTTCACATGTGGTCCAGCCGCTGTCCGTTTGTGTATTCATTCTCTCAAGTGCTTGGATATCGTAATAGACTTCTAAAGAGTAGCTATATTGTTGTTGTCGTCTGCATGGAGGATGTCCACATGGTTCACCTAGATGGTTTCAGAGCTAGGTTTTGTTTTGGTCAGTGGCTTCTCTAAAGCATGCATGCCCTAGGGCCATTTTCGTATCTGGCTAACTGGCTTTGTGGCCTGTCCTTACGGAGGGAGCTCGGCCCAAGCTTTGGCACATCAGTGTGGTCAGAGCCATGGGTGCCAACAGTTGAATAGGGCTCCTTTCCTAGAAGAGCTTTCTTTTCCAGGTTCCACAACTGATTTTTATCATGCTCTGTGCTTTGTGTTCAAATTCTCTAATATTATAAACTTCTCTAGGCCAGCATGTCTTCTGTAAGGCCTGCTTCCTTCTGAATTCCTTACTCATCTCTCCCACTGCATTTCTCAATTTCTTTTTCTCCTTTTCTCTTCCTTCCTCATTTCCTTTGGTACTTTCACTTGAACTCCAGTTTATTATTTTCTGATTATTCTATTTCCTCAGTCTCAGAGCTTCCAAAATGTTTCCAGACTAGAAAATTATATTAGTTTTCTTATTGCTGCTGTAACAAATTCCTATAAACTTAGTGGCTTAAAACAACACAAATTTATTATCTCACAGTCCTGGAGGTCAGATGTTTCACTGAGCGGATATCAAGGTGTCAGCAGCATTGTGTTTCTTCTGGAGGCTCTAGAGGAGAATCCTTTTTCTCCCACTTTCCACTCTCTAGAGGCCACCTGTGTTCCTGGCCTCACAGCCCCTTCCTCTGTCTTCAAAGCCAGCAGTCCATCCCTCCAAGTCTGTCTCTGTCTTTCTCTGACTTCTGTTTCTGTTGTCATACCTTCTTCTCTGATTCTGATCCTTAAGCCTCCTTCTGAGGACAAGTATGTTAAGGCCACCTGGATAATCCAGAGTAGTCTCCCCACCTTAATATCCTTAAATCAATTTAATCACATCTATGAAGTCCTTTTGCCATGTTAAGTAATGTAGTCATTGGTTCTGGGGATTAGGGCATAGACATCTGTTATAGGCTGAACTGTATTCTTCCAGAATTCACATGTTGAAGTCCTAACCCTCAGTACCTCAGACTGTGACTGTGATTGGGGACGGGGTCTTTAAAGAGATGATTAAGTTAACATAAGGTCATTAGGGTGGGGCCTAATTCAAGATAACTGATGTTCTTATCAGAAGAGCAAATTTGGACACAGACATACACAGAAGGAAGGTGATGTGAAGGTACGGGAAGACGACAGCTGTCCGCAGCCAAGGAGAGAGGCCCCAGGAGAAACCAAGCTGCCAACACCTTGATTAGAGACTTTCAGCCTGGAGAATCATGAGAAAATAAGTGTCTGTTGAACCCACCCCGTCTGTTGTAACTTCTGTGTCATAGTCTGTGTTATGGCAACCCTAGCAAACTAATACAACATCTTTGGGGGATATTATTCTGTTGACCACAGGAGTGATGGTCTAAAGTTGGTCTAACTTTCATGTATTTTGGGAGCAGCAATACTTCTCCTTATGTCTCCTTGTGAGACATAAGAGATCAGAGGCCTACATGCATTGACGTGTTTGCATGAGCTGAGATATTTATGTAAGCCTCTTACTAGTTGAAAGGCTCTGAATTTGAAACGTGACATGGACCTCTTCCGAAGATAGCTGGGAGCCAGTAGGCAATTTTTTTGGCAAGAGCAGACTGGAGCTGAATTAGGATTTGGAGCACTGATATGGTTTGTCTACACCAAAGAGACGCTCTCCTGACAGAGATGAGAAACCGGATCCAACCGCAGACAGTGGTAGAGAGGTCACTGCCAGATGTTCCTGTGGTGTATGGACATGGGCCTCCGGGGTGCAGGCCATAAGGACTCAAAGGAATTTACAAACCATCACAAAGCTGGCTAAATACATGGGCTTTTTATAATTGTCATAATTGTAGAAATAATTGTAGAAATCCTGCCCACTGTTGGTGATAGACTTCTGCCTCCTTGCTGTGGAGGGAGGGGTGGGGCTGAGGGTGAGGCTTCCTCCTTCCCCTAGCACTCACCGTTGTGACCACATGGTGTTAGAGGTGACTGGGACGGAAGAATGTGGAAGAAAAGAAATTGTATAACAGGATCACAGAAACAGTCCTGCAATTATCTCATGTGTTTCTCCTCCATGAGGCCACAGCAGCATGAGGACAGCGGTTGTGTTTGGGTTGACTATCACTGCATGATGACCTACACTGTGTATGGCACACAGTAGGCCCTGAAAATATTAATTAGTAAATTAATTAATAATGGGATTAACTAATTCATTCCAGATGGAAGGTACTTTGGAGAATGAGATGAAGCTGATTTATCATTTGTACATTACTTTGTAATTTCTGAAGGACTTTCATGTTCATTTTCTCATTTGATGCAAGCCTGTGAGGTTGCTGGTGTTTGGAGGACTCTGACAATGATGGTCCCATTCGGGAAGGCACAGGGATGTGCCCACGAGCAAGTGATCAATGGCAGGATTGGGCCTGGAAAGCACTGCTCTGACCTGTCCCATTGTGTTCAGCTGCCTACCTTCCTAGATAAAGAAAGTAAGGTCTACAGAGGTAGAATGATCTTCCCAGGGTCACACAGCTAGCTCACATGAAACTCAAAGTCATGGTGAAAATCTATCAGGTAAAAACAAGCAATATTTTCTTCAGTTACTTGCCTCCATTTAAAAAATTCTGGTCCAAGGCAGATTCCTTTGCCACTGTGTAACCACACTTTCCCTACCAGGATATTCCTTTAGAGTAAGTGAAAAGAATTTGAATTTGGGGGTCTTTGTTTATGTGACCATTGAAAGGTCATCACTCTTATTTGCTTTCCTCATATTCTCTTAGGAATAATCTGTATGTGTTTTGTAAGGACAATTTGGCATGCCCTTTCCTGTCCTTTCCAGTATATTCAAAATGAGAAAAAATAATTCCAGTCTGGAAATGGCTTATACAGAAACGTCTAGAGCTGGGAGTACTTGGTATGAATCTGTGCCTGGCATGTGGGAACTGAGGGGGCAAAAATGATCGAGGCTTCCCAGCGCCTGAGAGGCAGTTGGCCCTCGAGATACAGTTATTCCCTGGGTCCTTAAAGATTTCCTCATGGTTTAATGCCCTTGCACTGGAAAAAAGTCAACATCTGCATATTTTCTCTTGTTACTGGGCAACACTCAGTACCTCAGTGTTGGAGCAGGACAAACAGAGCATTTGATTGTCCTGAGAGGGCAGCTGGAATATTAAGACAAAAAAGAAAAAAATTAGCCTGTTCAGAGTCACCTTCTGTCTGAATCATCCTACTAAGCCATTTCATTAAAAGGGATTCTTATTTTCATGAAGCTCTGTCTAGTTATCTTATAGGTGACTGTTGTGTTAAGCAGGACTATTTACTCTGATCCTTTAGAAACAGGTTAAAAAAAATAACTGTAGGTTTAAAAAAATAATTTATTACTCATCCTTGAGTAATAAACACATCTTTTACTTGGGTTAAATATTAGAGATATTTCTTTCCTTTTAGATAGCCTCTCCTGTTTGCAATATTTTCAAATAGAATACATTCTAAGAGATAGAGTTTACTTCTAACAATGAGATATCTTCATCCCATGTACCTGTGACAAACTGTTGCTTAAAATATTTCCTTCTCCTCCTGTTGAAGGATATGGAAACCCACCAAAGCACAGCTCAGATGAGGGCATATGACTGACTTTCCCTAATGAGGAGTAAGCAAAAAGCTTGTTGATGACCTTCACCAGCAGTAAGAGTCTCACGTTTTGGTTAATACACAGTCTGCACACCTACCAGCGAAAAAATTAAAGAGACCCTCAATGGAACAACCATGCCTGCGGGGAGGGGAGTGGGCACTGGTTCTCAGGGCTCCTTACCTCCCAGAGGTCGGACCGCAGGGAAGCCTGTGAGCATGCCCCTCACACATGTGCTCAGGAATTCACCTCCTTCCGTCTCTTTTGTCCCACGCTGCTCTCCAGTCTCGTATAAAGTTGAAAAGTCATGGTAAAGTTTGTGACATGCTATTGACCTGAAGGGTATGGTGGCTCGGGGAGTCTTATTGCCTCTTCAGCAGGCTGTGGAAGGGTCTGGATCCCAGGTCTTGGCAAGAGTATGCAACTGATGCCACGCTGTCCAGAACGCAGGAACCCGGGAGCATTTAGAGACCCCGGACCTGGCTGGGACTCTTTGCTCTGGAACAGACCACTGAGGCCCAGGAGCGGGGAGTCATTCGTGTAACGTCAGGAAGTCAATTGGCAGAAGGGCTGGGGCTGGAACTTAGCTTCTTCATTTCCGAGTTAGCACTCTGAAAATACCGCACTGGCATTTCTGAATCTCAACAGCCACTGAACACGGGCGTCGGCCTGTTATGTTGTCCGTGCCGCACGTCACCAGCAGAGGGCACCATTAACCTGTGCGTGTTTCCAAGAATTTTGGTTTCTAGTGCAGACATTATAAGGAATGCGCGAATACTTGATAAAATATAATATGGGGATATTGCATTCATAGATTTTTAAGAATAGACACTGAATGCTTGAAGGTATTGGATTTTATAAAAGGATACAGAACATCACAATTTGCTCTAAACCTGGAGATAGACCCCTCTATGACACGTGGACGTTCTTTGAAACGCCGGATTTAGGGAAGTATCCGCATTGGCTGAGCAACTCAGAAGCCACTGAGCATATCTATCCCGATGTCATCCAGAAACTGCCATGTGCACTGAGATACAACACGTGGGAAAATTGATTTGTTCCCTCTTTCAGACGAACTCATCCCTCCGCCATCCCCAAGTTCAAACAAATACTCTTCACGGTGCAGGGCTCCCCGGGCAGCACAGCAGGCGGACGGGGCGCCACTCTGCCTGGCACATGCCAGCTGTCTGACCTGGTGGCAGTAAGACCTCCTCCCAAGACCGTCCCGGGAATGAAACGAGGCCCTGTAGGAAAGCCATCAGGCGCGGTACCCGATGCGCAGTACACAGGAGGGGAGAGCACCTGTTCCCAGGTGAGGGCCTGCGGCAAGTTGGACTGGAGGCAGCCAGTCGTCTGCGATGTTTGACCAACAGGAATCCCAGTAGGGCAATGGGCTTCGGAGTCAGGATGAAAGCGGAGGCCCGGTGCTTGGAACGTGGGAAGGTGGTGAGCGTGGCTTTGTCCTTGGACTCAGGAGGGTCTTCATCAGAAGAGGGACTAGAACTGCCTCATGAATAAGGTGGGAATTCGGTGGTCAGAGGCCTGGCTCCACCAGCTGCGGCCGCTCTCCCTAGACTCTGCGTCAGTGCGCGTGCGTGCGTGCGTGTGCGTGTATGTGCGCGTGCACGCTTGCGCGGGAGAGCGCAACCCCGGGTGCGATTGTGGGGAGGGGTTGGGGCGGGAAAGGTGATTTACATGGCTGAGCGCTCCGTGTTCACCCTGGGTCTTGGACTCGCAGACTGAGTCTGCAGGCGGTGCAGGCAGTCAAGCCAACGTTTCTAATTCCAAATGGGTATTGCCTCTGGAGACTCCTGCCCCAACGTAGGTTCTGTTAAAATGAATCCCCTTCCCTTCTCTCCCCATCTTCCTCTGCCCACCCTTTCCCTCTTCCTTCTCTTCCACCCCCCTGCCCTTCCCCTGCCCCTCCCCTCTGCCCACTTGCCTTTTCTTCACGCCTCCACAGGTTAGAGATGGTGTCAGTGACATTTCAGCTCTAACAGGGGGTCCCTGTGGAAGCGGCAGTGGCCGAAGTGGCGATGGCAGAAGCAGCGAGGCGCTGTAGGCAGAAATGGGTGGAAGAATGGCAATGAAATGAAGCTGAGTGGCGGGGGTGGTCATTGCAAATCCAGCGACCTGCAGAGCTGGCTGCTGGTTTTTTATTGTTTTTTTTTTTGTTTTGTTTTGTTTTGTTTTGTTTTGTTTTGTTTTTAGGGGGAGCAGGGGTAGGAGGAAGTTATAATGTGTCGTTTCTATACGCAGTAGATGTGCATGCGAACCTCAGGAAAGGGGAAGGGACTGGAGAGACACACGTGGATGTTTTCCATATGGAAGTTATAAATTAAGTGTGGATCAAGTCTCTGAGATGTTTAAAAAAAAAAAAGAAGCCGAGAGGGGGCTTGGATTGAATATTGAGATAAGCTCCCCTGAGGGCCCAAGAGGAGACTGAGCACCCGAGGAGAAGGCAGCAAAGAGGCCAGGGAAACCTGTGTGGGATGCACTAGGCAGTGGGGAAGGAGACTGTCAGGGATTTGGCGGGGGCAGGGGAGGGCCTGGGGAGGGTTGGGGTGGGCCGTTCCCACCCTTTGGAGCTCAGGTGCGCAGTGTTGATGAGCTGCCATCCTTACCAGGTACAGGGCTTTGGAGGCTGAAGGTGGGGGAAAAGCAGCCTCTTCTCCACTGAAATTACTGACAAGTCACCCCGTGTCAACACTGAGGACAAGTGAGGTGGAGTGTGGATGAGCTGAACTATTCACTGAACCAATGTGACTCAAGCAATGAGACGGAAGGGCAGAGGGACCTGCCTGCTTTCGCTGTGTGCCATTTCCCTTTCAGTCTCAGTCACTCTGAGGAAGTTACAATTAAATCCATTTTGTAGAGGAGACTGAGCTATGTGTCCAAGATCACAGAACTAGAAATGGTAGAACCAGTTTCTAGCCAAGTTGAATGACTCCAAAATCGGAATTCCTTTGGCAGGGCCCAGCTGCCTTCCAGATGCTGCATGCCCCCTGCACTGGACTGTCCGTTGTTCAGTGAGCCAGTTCCTCTGTGGCCGTGCCCAGCTGCCCACTTAACACAGTTATTCAATAGACCATTTTCAGTCCTTATCGTCCATGACATTCACTGGTATCTGACCCGGACTGTGTCCTTGAAACTCCTCTCCCTCAATTTCTGCAAAACCACTCAACTATTTCTTTGCAGTACCTTTCTCCAACTTCTTTTTCACTGTCTACCCCTTTAATCGCTAGTGCTCTCCAGGGTTATGTTTTTGGATATCTTCTTTAACTTTACTCCGGGAAACACAGACTAAAGACTTTGGGGGTCAGGGAGGGAATGTAAATGAGAACAGCCACTGAATGTAAGATCGTGGCATGCCCAACTCCTGTGAGGTTCAGGAAGGTGCTATAGAGATGTGTGGTCGAAGTGAGGGGTAGTGAAGAAGGTGGGGAGTAGGGTCTGTGAGAAGCGAACAAGCAATGTCCAAAATGAGCTTAGGCAAAAAGCAACTGGGAGAATGTAGAGTCAGAAGAAAATTAGCCTGGAGGAAATTAGTAGGATGTTTGGAAGTAAAAGATCTTGAAGTCAGATGGTCAGTTTAGGGCAATCAGATACCAAAGGCTAGGAGATTACTCTTTGCATCGTGCCCTTTAGACAAAAGCTCTGAGCAATAAATAGGCAAGTAGGCTCCATTTGCAACAACCATCTGAGCATGCCATTCTGAGGTTAGTATTCTAATTGGCAGCAAAGCGGGGGATGTGAACCAAAGTTGGGACACTGTGTCACGGTGGAGATGGGTAATGAGGACAGGCAACACTGAATGGTTACCAAAGGACATTATTAGCAAAGGAGGAGTGGCTTCCAGGATAAATGAGAAATTCCATTCATCTTTTCATTTGGAAAAATTTAGTTTTGGGGCACCTGAGTGGCTCAGTTGGTTAAGCATCTGACTCTTGATTTTGGCTCAGGTCATGATCTCAGGGTCGTGAGACGGAGCCCCACTTTGGTCTCCACACTCAGGGCAGAGTCTGCTTGGGATTGTATCTTTCTTTCCTCACCCTTTATCCCCCCCCTCTATCCCTCCCCTCTCCTCAAATAAATAAATAAATAAATAATCTTTTAAAAAATTTAAGGAGTCTCCATTGTCCTTACTAGGAGAACATGGCACTCATCCAGACACACCAACTTTTGAAAAGAACACTTAGGGAATGTGGTGACCCTAACATGCCATTAGTCCAACTGCAGTGAGATATACAGGAAGGGCTGCAAATTGGAGTGCAAAGTCACCTTTTCAAATGCACGAGGTCACTCGGAGATTTGAAGCTGGGGTTGGAAACCTCTCCTGGTAACTACCAAAGTAGAATGGAGAGGGATGTTGGGAGGAATCCCAAAACTGTGGGTCCTTCTCTGAGTCTCCTTTGTCTCATTCCCACCAGCTTCTCAAAGCAACCTTGCTTCTTCACTATTATCATTATCAGGTAAGCAGCTGAAAGACGTCCCTCCCAGCCCATGTGTCCCTGTGGTTTCTCCTGCACCTGCCCCTGACCTTCTTTACTGTTCTCAAAGCAAATACAATCCCAGGGATCACACGCCACTCCACCACCTCTCTGGCCAACTCTTAGGAGAAGGTATTTCAGTCTAATTTTCAGCCAAAAGCAGCCTCCAGGATTCTGAAATTGCTAGATGTATGTTGGTATGTGCTATCTAACAGGTCCCCTCAGACAGACTTCAGACCCTCAGCAGCTCCAAGACTCTCCACTCTCGTTCAGATTCATTGTGAGGTTTCCATGGCTCCTCTCCTGACACTTGTCTTTCTGCACACTTGGGGCAAACATCATTAGCTAATCAAGGTGTTCTTTCCACAGTGCCTCAGACCCCTGGTAGGCAGTTGCTTCCAGCTGATGGAAACTGGAACTTGAACTGGGACAGATTTACCTGCTGAGGCTCAGATCTTTCTAGCCTGGCACTTAAAACATCCTGTGTTCTTACTTTGCTATTAATTGATTTGGGGCTTCATCCCAACTCTGTATCTTTTCTCATCTTGTTATTTCTGCCTAGGATGGTCTCCCCACCACCTAACTATTCCTCAAGCCAAGACCCCATCTATTCAGACTCGAGGTTGTTTTGATGCCAGATGAGAAACACAAAGTCATGCCTCCTTTTCTTCCAGTAGGAAACTAGTGAGTATCCATGAAAGACAAAAACAGCTCTGTAGAAGGACAGCAAAAGAGCCATACCCAAATTTTGGGGGGAGACTTTGACATCGCTGTTATTGGCAACCAACTGTAGTTCCGAGTTGTGCACACCTGCCTTCTTAATCAGTATAGGAGAGAGGAAGGCAGAGAACATGGGGACTCACACTGTCTTCTGCCTGTAGCTCTAGGTAGAAGAGCTGCATTCACCAGGACACCAGGAAGTAACTCCCTCTGGTGTGTGAAAAGTCCATGTCTAATGAGAAAACGTCCCCCAACACACATGTGGATAGTGTGATGGGCTGGAGACATCCTCCATACCCTGTTTTCATACTGTGGGACCAGGCCAAGAGAGACTTCTCCATTCCAGGATGGACGAATGAATCTTTCCCTTCACAGGTTAATTTCCCCCTGCAAGAAAACAGACAAACTCTGGTATTTTAAGCAGCTATGCCTCGGGGCACCCTGATTACATACCTCGGAAAAATCAAGACATAGAAATTCCAGTCCTTCTCCTGAACAGACCCAACTCCACACCACATTAACAAGGCATGGATACATATGGAGGAATTTGTAGGTATTCAGAGGATTTACATTGCAAACCCCTATTACAAAATCCTCTACATTTTTTTTTCTTTTTACCTGAATTCTTTCTTGGAGTCAGCAGCCTCACTTTCCACCTAAAAGTCAGTGCATCTGGGCTTCTCCAGCGAGGCTGGCTTCAGCCCTGTCTTTCCAGATCCTGCACACTATCTCTTCCCTAATATAGAACAAATTTCCATTTGTATCTTCACATTCACTCCTTTGCTGATCTAACAAGATTCTCCTTGGAATTTACTCCCCATGCTAGAGGCTGTTGGTAGTATACAATATCCGCTTTCCCACTTTCCTACAATTAATGAGTTCAAGAGTTTTATCTGGGCACAGAATAGACTCCATTCCCCAGCGTCCCCATTACAGCCAAGGGGTAGTTATGTGAGAACATGGCACCAATGGTGTGTAAGTGAAGCATGGACACAACTTCTGAGACATGTTCTTAAGAGCAAGAGGCACAGTCCTTTCCTGCCTTCATCTCCTTTTTGCCTGGAATGTGCTTATCTTGGCTGGGATTAAAAGAACAGCCATCTTGCATTAAGAGGCGGAAGTTTTGTGCTGAAGATGGCAGGGCAACCAAAGAGAAAAAAACATGGCCCTAATGGATGATTAAAATTTTATTTAAATTTTAAAAATTCTAAGTTTTCTTTATTATATTTTTTCTACAAGCATTACATTTATAATCAGAAACAAACTAAAATTCCACCATTTGAGGCTTATTTATAGTTTTGCTTTCTCTATTAAGACTTCAATTATTTTTTTAAATAATTAAAAAAAATTTTTAATAAACATATAATGTATTATTAGCCCCAGGAGTACAGGTCTGTGAATCGCCAGGTTTACACACTTCACAGCACTCACCATAGCACATACCCTCCCCAATGTCCATAACCCCACCACCCTCTCCCTGCCCACCTCCCCCCCGCTACCCTCAGTTTGTTTTGTGACATTAAGAATCTCTTATGGTTTAAGACTTCAATTATTTTCTCATATCAGAGAAAATAAATAAAATAATTGACAATTTGATTCTTAAAATATTCCCCTCTTTCGGTAAAAAAAAGTAAAAAAGGATATTGGGATACTGGTAGCAGAGGTCAGATTTGGACTCCTGATTTTTCTCTCTATAGGTGCTCAAATCTTCAGTTGAGACTCACATTTGCCTTGCCCTGTTATCCTGCAAAATTTCAGAACTCTGAGGCTTCCCTTAAGTAGGACATAGGAGGAAAAAAGGACACAATGATTAGGACACATGCAAAGGGTGTTGTTAAAGGAGGAAGTAGTCAATTCTTTCCCGTATTCCTGCATTTAGGGAAGGTCATCAGATGTTTTGTCTAGGGCAAAGGGGGTTGATGGGCCTTTTACTCACTCCTGATAAAACAGGCGAAAACAGTGAGCGAGTCAAGTGCGTAGCTTCCTCATCCCCAGGCCCAGCCCCTTCGATGGGGCTTCTTGCGCACAAGGGAGAGGTGGGGTTATACGCCTCCAAATTTTGGGGCCTGAAGCACTTGAAATCCTCTGGAGGGAGTGATGGCCAGGCTCTCGGATGGTGTGGGCTAGCCTCCTGTTTTTATAATCTGCAAGCTCCTTTACTTAGTGGGATGTGTAGATCCCTTTGCCTAATCCTCCTCTCTTAACCTTAAACTTAGGTCAGGAATAAAGAGAACAGTTGTGCAACAAGGCTTGATGGTAAAACCAGAGGAAAATCCTCTTAACTATGCCAACTTTTCCTCTTCTAGTATTCTGAAATTCAGAGATTCAAAGTCTCAGCAAATAGAATTAAGCCTCCATTATAAAAAATCTGCAAAATTCTGGTTCTCTGGATCTTCTCGAAATTCTTCCCCTAATGAGTTTCCATTCACAAAACCATCTGTCTTTTCATTCTCTCAAATTAAATGATAAATATTAGATAATGTACAGACTATTGTGCTAGCAGGCGGGGAAAGACTTAGCTGCCTGCAGAAGCTCATAACCCAAGGAGAGATGGGGAATCTAAAGGTAGAAAGTTACACATGCAAGAGTCAATGGGATATGGATATGGGAAAGATTGGTTTGGCAGTGGGGAGGAGGATGTATGCGCCAGCCTTATGAAAAAGGTGGGGTGTGAGCTAAATCCTACAGGATGGTTGGGGAGAAAGGTCATCCCAGGCAGAGCAAAAGCTTCTGGAGACAGTGAGCCAACCAGGGATTGGAGTACGAGGCAGGGGGCGGGTGGGGTAGTGATGGTGGACATTGTCAGGCTAAATCTAGAAACCAGACAGAGGGTACTTTCTAGAGACCTTTGGACATGTAAGCAATATTCTGGATGCAAAGGACAGTTCTGTATAATTTTGGAAGACAAAAATGATAGGTAAGCCTCTGTGCATCAGAAGAGAGAGCGAAACACACAGACCATTTAGTAGTGAAAATATCCACATGGTGTCAGTGATATGAGAAGGAGAACACAAGTGAAAGACACATGGGAGGGAGGAGTTAAGATGGTGGGGGATTAGGGGAACCCGAAGCTTGCCTTGTCCTTCAAACACAGCTAGAAAATATCAAATTATTTTGAACAGCCAAGAAATTGATCTGAGAACTGAGAGAGAAGCTGCACAACCAGAGGTAGAATAATTGCTGTATCATAGAAGGTAGGAGCTGTGGAGGTCTGATATGGAAGAGAAAAGAGCTACAGGTACTATGGAGGTGAGGGGTCCCACTCATGGAGAGGGGAGTGGGAGAGAAAGGAGAGAGAGGAAGAGAGAGAGAGAATGAGTAAGAACCCACCCAGGGTATTCCATAAGGAAAACTCTTCCCAAAATCACTGACTAGGAGAAGGAGAGGCGCTGGCTCTCTCAGGTCTTTATAAGCAGTGGAGCTCAAAGTCTGAAGGTTTGGAGGCCCTCACCACTGCCAGGGTTACAGGTGTATGACCCATGTAAGCCTGCCATGGCTTAGGGTGCTCCTGTGTGGAAGGAGGGCCAAGGGGAAGGCCAAGGGGAAGACTCTGTAGATACAGGATCCCTGGGTCACCCAGGGAGAAACAACTGTAAGGCCTGGAGTGCGTTTGGGGGTGGCAGCGTGGCCTCTCCAGGGTGAAGACAGAGGGCAGCACCAAGGTGCTGTCCAGTTCCCTCGCGCAGGAGCTGAGACCCCAGCTGAGGGCAGCAAACCTCGGTCCAGCTTTTTGCTATGCTTCACCATGAACTCCAAACGGGTGCACAGTTGTGTGACTGTTTTTTTTTTTTTTTTTTTTTTGGGACAAAGTGGCAACAACCACAGTGTGACCAGACCCTCCCCCCCAGAGGATCAACACAGGTCTGCACTGTGCAGGTCCATCAAATCTGGAATTTGGAAGCCCAGCGCAACGCCTGAGATAAAACACAAGAGCACTTTGCTGCCTGGCAGGCACACAGTTCGGACACAGGGTGAAGGCAGGGATCTGACAGAAGCTGGGGATACAGGAGGGGTGATTGTTTGCTCTTCTTTGGGGGCTTCCTGAAGAGTGTCAGGCAGGAAATCACCACTACAAGAAGAAAGCAGGGAGATGCCTTTTATCTCCCTCCTATTCCCCTGCACCCATCAGCACTGACAAATTCAGTGAGCAACACAGCGCCACCTAGTGGAGGCAAGAATCAGTTCCACCAAGCTCAGCACCCCCACACCCTGCAGGTGCATTCCCACTAGAGCAAGTCCCCCTGAGAAACAGCCTAGCAGGCCCCTCCCACAGAAGACCAGCACAAACCCTCTCACGCATCAAGTCTGCTTGTCCCAGAGTGCTGCAAAGCTTCAGCTCTAGGGGAAATAGGATCTAGCTTCCTCCTGTTTATCTAACTTCTTTTAACAAGCAGGTCAAAACACACCTAGATGACAAGATCCAAACACCCCCCATTGCAGGAAAGAGAAACTCTGCAGAGGACTGACCCGAGGGAAGGAGCAGCCAGAACACAACAGCTGAGTGCACACTCTGAAACACCTTCTGAAACACCAGGCCCAGGGCATTATAGGACCTCTTCTTAATATATCTATTACTCTCAGGAGCAAGAATACAGCAGGCTTTCCTAACTCACACACACAAAATAGACCCAGACAAAATGAAAAGATGGAAGAATTCACCCCAAAAGAAAGAACAGGAAGAAGTAACGGCCAAGGATTTAATCAATATGATATGAGTAAGATGCCTGATCCAGAATTTATCATAAGGATACTAGCTGGGCTTGAGAAAATCATAGAAGACACTAGAGAATCCCTTACTGCAGAGATAAAAGAACTAAAATCTAGTCAGGCAGAAACGGAAAATGTTGTAACTGAGATGCAAGACCAACTAGATGCCATGATAATGAGGATGGATAAACCAGAGGAATGCATCAGTGTTGTAGAAGATAAAATTACAGAAAATAATGAATCTGAAGAGGGAAAGAAAGGCACTGGACATAAGTGTAGACTTAGGGATCTCAACAACATGAAAGTGTAATAAAATTCATATCATGGGAGTCCCAGAAGAAGAAGAAGAAGAGAGAAAAAAGGTGAATGAAGGTTTATTTGAGCAAATTATAGCTAAAAATTTTCCTAATCAGGGTAAGGACACAGACATGAAATCCAAGAGACACAGAGAATTTCCATTAAATCCAACAAAAGCCAGCCATCACCAAGACATATCATAGTTAAATTCACAAAATACATGGGCAAGGAAAGAATCCTGAAAGCAGCTAGAGAAAAAGTCCTTAACCTACAAGGGAAGACAGATCAGGTTTGTAACAGGTCTGTCCACAGAAGATTGGCTGACTAGAAGACAGTGGCATGATATATTCAACATGCTGAAGGGGCAAAGCATGCAGTCAAGAATACTTTATCCAGCAAGGCTGTCATTCGGAATAGAAGGAGAGAGAAAGATTCTCATATAAAAGCTAAAGGAGTTCATGACCACTAAACCAGCCCTGCAACAAATATTAAAGGGAACTCTGAGAGGTGGGGCATGGAGAAAAGACCAAAAGCAACAAAGACCAGAAAGGACAAGATTGCATCACCAGAAACACCAACTTCATAAGTAACACAATGTCACTAAATTCACATCAATAATCATTCTGAATGTAAATGGACTAAATGTTCCAACCAAAAGACATAGGTATCAGAATGGGCTAAAAACAAATACAAAAACAAAAAGAAAACCACCCAAAAAACAAGACCCATCTATACACTGCCTACAAGAGACTCCTTTTAGACTTAAAGATACTTGCAGATGGAATGTGAGGGGATGAAGAACCATCTGTCATACTTCTATCAGACAAACTAGATTTTAAACCAAGGACTGTAATAAGAGATGAGGAAGGGTGCTATATCAGAATAAAGGGGTTCATCCATCAAGAAGATCTAACAATTATAAATATTTATGCCCCCAAGTTGGGAGTACCCAAATCAATCAATCAATCAATCAATAATAAGTATAAAGAAACTCATTGATAATAATACAATAATAATAGGGGACTTTAATACCCCACTCACAGTGATGGACAGATCATCTAAGCAGAAGATCAGCAAGGAAACAAAGACTTTGAATAACAAATTGGACCAGATAGATTTAATAGATATATTCAGAACATTTCATCCTAAAGCAGAGAATATACATTCTTTTCGAGTACACATGGAGCATTCTCCAGAAGAGATCACATACTGGGTCACAAATCAGCCCTCAACAAGTACAAAAAGATTGAGATCATACCATGCATATTTTCAGACCACAATGTTATGAAACTGGAAGTCAACCACAAGAAAAAATTTGGAAAGACCACAAATACCTGGAGGTTAAAGAACATCATACTAAGGGATGAATGGGTTAACCAGGAAATTAAAGGAGAAATAAAGAAATAAAAGGAATTAAATGAAAATGAAAGCACAATGGTCCAAAAACTTAGGGATACAGCAAAAATGGTTCTAAGAGGGAAGTGTATAGCAATACAGGCCTACCTCAAGAAGCAAGAAAAGTATCAAATACACAACCTAACCTTACATCTAAAGGAGCTAGAAAAAGAACAGCAAATAAAGGCTAAAGCCAGGAGAAGAAGGGAAATAATAAAGATTAGGGCAGAAATAAATGATATAGAAACAAACAAGCAAAATCCAGTAAACAGGTAAGTGAAACTAAGAGCTGGTTCTTTGAAACAAGTCATAAAATCGACAAACCCCTGACCAGACTTATCAAAAAGAAAAGAGATAGGGCCCAAATAGATAAATTCATGAATGAAAGAGGAGTGATCACAACCAATGCCATAAAAATACAAACAAGTATAAGAGAATGTTGTGAAAAATTATATGTCAATAAACTGGGCAAGCTGAAATAATGGACAAATTCCTGGAAACATACAAAATACCAAAACTGAAACAGGAAGAAATAGAAAATCTGAACTGACCTACAACCAGCAATAAATTTAATCAGGAATCAAAAATCTCCGAACAAGCTGAAGTTCAAGGTCAGACAGCTTCCCAGGGGAATGCTACCAAATATTTATTTATTTATTTATTTTAAAGATTTTATTTTTTATTTATTTGACAGAGAGAGAGAGAGATCACAAATAGTCAGAGAAACAGGCAGAGATAGAGGGGGAAACAGGCTCCCTGCCGAGCAGAGAGCCCGATGTGGGGTTCAATCCCAGGACCCTGGGATCATGACCTGAGCCGAAGGAAAAGGCTTAACCCACTGAGCCATCCAGGTGCCCCGCTACCAAACATTTGAAGAAGAGTTAATACCTATTCTTCTCAAACTGTTCCAAAAAGTACAAGTGGAAGGAAAACTTCCAAATTCCTTCTACGAGGCCAGCATTACTTTGATCCCAAAACCAAAGACCCCACCAAAAGGAAGCGCAGACCAATATAACTGATGAACACGAATACCAAAATTCTCACCAAGATCCTAGCCAACATGTTCCAACAGTACATTAAAAGGGTTATTCCCCACGACCAAATGGGATTTATTCCTGGTTTGCAAGGGTGGTTCAACATTCACAGATCAATTAATGTGATACACCACATTAATGAAAGAAAGGACAAGAACCATATGATCTTCTCAGTAGATTTAGAAAAAGCACTTGACAAAATACAGCATCCTTTATTGATAAGAGCCCTCAAAAAAACTGGACAGATGGAACACCTCAACCTCATAAACGCCACATATAAAAAAGACCCACAGCTAATATCATCCTCAATGGGTAAAACTGAGAGCTTTTCTCTACTATCAGGAAAAAGACAGTTATGTCTACTCTCATAGTGGTAGAAGTCTTAACCTCAGCAATCTGACAACAACAACAACAACAACAACAAAAATAAAAGTTATCCAGATCAACAAGTAAGAAGTCAAACATTCACTATTTGCAGATGACATGATACTATATGTACAAAACCCAAGACTTCACCAAAAAATTTCTAGAACTAATACATGAATTCAGTGAACTCATAGGATATAAAATCAACATATAGAAAAAAATCAATATATAGAAAGCGATTGTATTTCAAATACCAATAGTAAAGCAGCGGAAAAAGAAATCAAAGAACTTATTTCATTTACAATAACACCAAAAACCATGAAACACCAAGGAGTGTACCTAACCAAAGAGGTAAAAGATCTGTCCTCTGAAAGTTATACAGTATTTATGAAAGAAATTGAAGAAGACACAAAGAAATGGAAAAATGTTCCATGCTCATGGATTCGAAGAACAAACATTGTTAAAACATCTATACTACTGAAAACAATCTATACATTTAATACAATCCCTATCAAAATACTCCTAGCAGTTTTCACAGAACTGGAACAAACAATCCTAAAATTTGTGTGGAACCAGAAGAGATTCCAAATAGCCAAAGGAATGTCAAAAATGAAAACCAAAGCTGGAGGTCAAGATTCTGGACTTCAAGCCATATTACAAAGCTGTAGTCATCAAGTTAGTATGGTACTAGCACAAAAACAGACACTTAGGTTATACCCAGAAATGGACCCTCAACTCTATGGTCAACTAATTTTCAAGAAGGAAGGAAGATCCAATGGGAAAAAGACAGTCTCTTCAACAAATGGTGTTGGGAATCTGGACAACAACATTTAGAAGAATGAAACTGGACCACTTTCTTACACCATACACAAAAATAAATTCAAAATGGATAAAAGACCTAAATGTGAGACAGGAAACCACCAAAATCTGAGAGGAGAACACAGGTGGAACCTCTGACCTCAGTGACAGCAACTTCTTGCTAGACACATCTCCAGAGACAGGGGAAACAAAAGTAGAAATGGATGATTGGGAATTTATTAAGATAAAAGCTTCTGCACAGCAAAGGAAAAAATCAACAAAACTAAAAGGCAGCCTACAGACTGGGAGAAGATATTTACAAATGCCATATCTGATAAAGGACTAGTATCTGATATCTGTAAAGAACTTATCAAACTCAACACCTAAAAACCAAACAGTCCAGGTAAGAGATGGGCAGAAGATATGGATGGACATTTTTCCAAAGACACCCAGATGGCCAGACACATGAACAATTGCTCTATATCACTTGCCATTAGGGAAGTGCAAATCAAAACTTCCATGAGATACCACCTCACGCCTGTCAGAATGGCTAAGATTAACAAGTCAGGAAACAACAAATGTTGGCAAGGATATGAAGAAAGGGGAACCCTCCTACACTGTTGGTGGGAATGCAAGCTGGTGTAGCCATTCTGGAACAGTATGGGGGTTCCTCAAAACCTGAAAAATAGAACCATCCTAGGACCCAGTACTTGCACTACTAGACATTAACTCAAAAGGTACAAAAATTCAGATTTGAAGGCATACATGCACCCCTATGTTTATAGAAGCATTATCAACAATAGCCAAAATATGGAAAGAACCTAAAAGTCCATTGAGTGGTGAATGGCTAAAAAAAGATGTGATATACACATATATATAACTCAGCCATTAAAAAGAATGAAATCTTGCCATTTACAGAGACATGGATAGAGCTAGAGTACATTATGCGAAGTGAAATTAGTCAGCCTGAGAAAGACAAATACCATATGATTTTTCTCATAGGTGGTATTTAAGAAATAAAACAGATGATCATAGGAGAAGAGAAAAAAGGAGAGGGAGGCAAGATATAAGAGACTCCTAATGATAGAGAACAGAGAGTTGCTGGAAGGGAGGTGGGTGGGGGGATGGGCTACAAGGTGATGGGCACTTAGAAGGACGCTTGTTGTGATGAGCACTGGGTGTGGTAGGTAAGTGATGAATCACTGAATTCTACTCTTGAAACCAATATTACACTCTATGTTCACTAACTAGAATTTAAATAAAAATTTGAGAAAAAAAAGAGAGAAGGAGACACGGGAGGAAGGAAAGGGTTGGATGCAAGAAGAGTGGGTGGAAGGCTGGTGGGGGACACACAGGGGGGTCACGGGCCAGACCTGTGAAGGGGGGTGTGAGGTGGCCCGATGGGGGTGAGGGGGACATGTCCAGGGTGGAGGACGCACCCAGTAAGAGGAAAGAGTCTCATACGAGCCACGTTACGGTGAAATTTCAGAACTCATAGGACAAAAGAAAATACAAATGGCTCCCAGAGTATAATAAACAAATAATAATAACAACCAAGTCCCACTATCCAGTGGCAGCCGTCAAAATATTTCACACTTTGTATGGCCCGGGCACTGACCCATCAGAACGGATGCTCCCGAAAGTAGCACCAAGGTAAGGAGGATCTTGCTGTCCTGAGCATTAACCCCTTCCCTGTTTGGGTTGTGGAAAGGTCTAGGTGATCCAAGAGGAGAGTTTGCAGTGGCTGGGACACCCTGGGAAACTTTGGCAGTGGGGTGGTCATAGCACACAGGGCATGTACTAACTGCTACAAAATAATTTATTTTAGTAATGGGTGTAGCTCTTTTTTGTTGTGAAACCTTGGACTATCCACCTGCCTGCTCTTTACCCTACTCTTCTAAACGAGGCAAGTGAATCAAAACGGTATTCTTGGCACAGGTTCAATACCTTTGGGTATCTGGGAAACAAAAAACCAAACTAGAATTCTCTCCTTAGCCACATTAGCTATCAATATAAGTCATCTTCAGACTTGCAAGCCCTCAGGAAATGTACCTCCAGTGAAGTGATGGGTTCAGGTTTTGTGGGACCTAGAGCCTATGCAATTTGGGGGGGTGGCTCTCTTTAAGAAAGACATTAAAAATCACTACTCCACGATTAGGTACAACGTGAGTATTTAGAATCATGAAGAAATTGCAATTAAACAAAACTATGAGCTTTAAATATTATAAGTGCTATAAAATCCAAAAAAATTTCGTTCACTGTCTGATTTCTATCTTACTTCATCCTACATTTTCCTCATACTTCTTGGTTGCTTCTTCATATGACAATTTTATATTTTTATAGAGAGAATAGAAATGTTCAGTCTCTTCTGTACTATGGTTGGCCAAGATTTATTATTTCTTATTGATAGTCTAGGAAATTAATGCGTTCATAGTGGATATGACCTCAGGCCCTGGCTGGTGAGCCTGACAGGGAGGGAGGAGACACAGAGAGAAGAATTTTCTGAAAGCCATTATTTCTCTGATTTGGCAAGTACTCAACTATGCATAGAGGTACCCATGACTCTTACACGTAAACTCAGTGTATCCTTGACTCAGCTTCCCCTTTGCTAAATTTCAACATGCTTCTGGGCTCCTGCAACATCACTTAGCAACATGTGTGTGACAGAGGGGAAGCAGGAGGGAGATGTTGTTCTAGACAATTGCTGTTAAGCTATCCCCCCCCCCCCCCGGTTTTATAAAAGCACAGAATCATGATCCTAAAGCAAAGACCCTTCCTACCCAGGGCCTTAGAAGAAGCTCATGCTAGTTGCTCAGGGCGGGGGGCGTGGGGAGAAGGGGCGTTAAAGCTTTTATGCTTCATTAACATCACTGTAAATCTGAACTTAATGCCTCTGTGTCTGTCCTGGGAAACTGTACTCTAGCAAAAATTAGGATCAAATAAAAAAGAAAAAGCTGTGGGATCCAGGAAATAGTCCCATTCAAGAGAGCTCTGAAGAAGGTTGATGGAAAGCAATGATTCCCAGTCTGAGAGAGCAGTATGTTCTCACTGATGTGGGATGAGCAGGGCTCCAGGACTGCAGGCCTTGGATATTTGGAAGATGCCCAAAAGATCCCATAAAGGAGCTCAGCCATAAATGGATAATCTGTGTAGATGGATTATCAGAGCCCACACCGCTAAGATAATCTGCATTTTTTGGTAGACTTGATGATCAGCTGACTGCTTACTATCTCCAACAGCTAGGAATCCTAAATTACAAGTCACAGCAGGAAAAGGATTTGTCCAGTAGTTTGATATTTATTTTCATTTCCCATTAGATTTTGATTAACAAATGAACATTGGTGATACTATATTTTTAAAGATTTTATTTATTTATTTGACAGAGACAGATCACAAGTAGGCAGAGAGGCAGGCAGAGAGAGAGAGAGAGAGGGAAGCAGGCTCCCTGCTGAGCAGAGAGCCCGATGCGGGACTCGATCCCAGGACCCTGAGATCATGACCTGAGCCGAAGGCAGCGGCTTAACAGTGATAATATTTTTAAAAGAGGGAACTACATCCCATCAATATTAATGGAAAAAGAAATAGGTAAGGATATAACTTAAAGTTATAGAGATAAAGAATAGATCAATTGTAAAGGTATCATAAACATATACTTCATGTGCATATACATGTATATAGTAAGTGAGTGTGTTATAGAGGAAGATATTGGGGGTGTAAGCAAACGAAACCAACACTTAGCATAACAGAAAGTTTAAAGATAATATGTAAAGCTGATAAATCCAGAAATAGCTCCATGAGCTTGTTATTGAGAACTTCAGAGGGAGCCACAGAAAATCTAGATCAGAAATTAGGAAACGTGATTGCTTCTGGAGAGCAGGATGGAAGGTGGGGGACTGGCAGGGGACAATTGCTTTTCCTTCTCAGTGTCTCTACACTATTTGATTTTTAGAAAACATGTATGTGTCCTTCTGATGAAAAAGAAAAACAGCTCAGGTTAGAGCCCTCCTCAGAGCCCAGACATGGGATCTGTGTTTGTAACAGCATTTTTCAAACTTCTGCTTCATTCATTCATTGCCTGGAGTGGAATCAGTCTGTCATGCACTCTTTTCATGTCAGGAGATTCATCAATATTAATAATGTTCCAGAATTTCAGCCCGTGTACCACTGAAAAGTTTGTGTTCACAGATTGCTGGCTCAACAAAAGATCAGGCTGTGTACCCAGAAGGGTTTCCTTTGCAGAGATGCCGTTTCTAAACTCTCCGTGATACTGACCTTGGACCTGGCATTCCTAATGTACTTGCTAAACCAAATGAAACTGTCCCTGTCTTCGCGGAGTCGCAGTTGCAAGAGGGAAGCTTTTGGTTAATGCATTTTGTGCTCCTTCATCTTTTTATTTCTCTTCGTTATTTATTCTCCACTGACATCTGGACATGGACAAGCATAAAGAAGTAATGACAAAATAGGAGAGGGAAAGTGACATCTCCTGGCACTTACTAGCACGAGGTCCTGCACTGGGCTCTTCACATACACGATTTCCAGCGACATCTCGGCCATCCCGTGAAGCATGGACCCGTGCTCCTCACTTAGAGTTGAATGCATCAGAGTCTCAGCCCTGTTTGTACGATCTTTCCTCCCACGAATAAGAACCGAAACAGTACTGGTGAAAGCTTGCGTTTGCAGCAGCTCCCGAGACGAGCCCTGGCAAGGGCGCGGTGCCTGCAGAGCTGGCTGGCACTGGGCCGGTTCAGTGCATGGTGACAGGAAGCATGACGGGCTGAGTCATGAGGTGGAAAACCCTTTGCTTTCATGGGTGCATGAGCAGAGGCTGAGCAGAGGCAACAAGCCTGTATGTCTCTGAATCGGGCAGCCTGCTGCTGAGACGCTGTCCTCTCCATGTGCTCAAGGACAGGTCCCAGGAAGACGAGTGGGGGCACAGCGGGCTGCCGTACTTCAGAAAGACACCTGGCAGCTGTCCCATCAGTGACGGGGGGAGGCACAGGTCTGGACTTCCACTCCTGCAGCCGGCCACCTTCTCCTGGAATAGCCCACAGTTCTGTCACATGCCTCCGGGGCGTTATCATCTTCCACTGAAGGACAGAGTGAGGCGGAGCGTGGTCAAAGTAATTGACCGCCATCCCAGGGTCACCATGCAGTTAGGTAGGGATTCCAGCCCAGACATGTCTACAGCCACGTTCCTCTTCTTCTATCACCAGAGAAGGTGTTTTTTTAAAGGAAAGAAAGACTGGAAAGAGGAATGGAAGGAGAGAGGCTTGTGCAGGCACGGTGGACAGAATGAAGATTCTGGCAAGTTCTATCCCTCCTCTGAGCGCAGACACGTTTCTTCACTCACAAACACTGGGGCATGGCTGCAGAGCAGCTCGGCGTGTCTCCTGCATGGCCTGGCAGCCCTCGCCAGGTCTCAGGCTGGCAGCTGGAGGCCTTCGCTGCTCTTCAGGCCCTGCGGGCACCGCGTTGGCCGGAGTCCAGTTAGACACAAGCGCTAAGGCTGGCCTTTCCAGCTCCCCTCCTCTCCGCAGACAGAGCCACCTGGCTCTCCTGTCACCTCGTGGAGACACTTCTGCCTTCAGAAAATCAGCTAATGAAACTCAGCCTTGTTCCAGAATCCCTGCTGGAACGCCGGGGGTTTGGTCTAGCACCGCCCTGTAAGCCAATGGCTTAGTGCTGTCCCGGGGAGACATTTGGCCCAAGGCCTCTGTGGTGTCTGCCTCTCCCGCCACGCTCTGCTCCTCTTTTGTGGGTCAGACAGGGCGAGTGGGGGATGGGGGCAAGCAGGTGGAGGCAGCTACTGCATTTTATTTTTCTCATTTCTGGTTTTGTCATAACTTGGAGATCACTTTCGACTAGAGTTGGAGGTGTCCTATAAGACGGACACATTTGCTTCCCCAACTTCAAATTCACTTTCCACTTATACTTCTATACATTCTGTATGTTCTTTCCACTTATACTTCTTCCCCATTGATAGGAAGAGAATCTCATTTTATATTATGCTGTACCTACCGCTGGGGACCTCTTATGGCTTATGGCTTCCTAACATTTGGGAACAGACCATGTAGGCATTCTATAAACTAGTTCCTTAGAATCAGTGAGAAAATACTTGTGCTACTATATGAAAAGGTCTAATTTTCCTCAAGACGAGTCTTTCAAAAATGATGAATTACATTGCCTTGGATTCCTTGCACATTTTTAGACGGCCTGGTGTTTAGTTCATGGAAGCTTGGAAACATCACACCAATGTCTAGTTGGAAACTCTCCCTGCCGAGGAAGTGTTTGTTCCAGTGCAATTCAAGTTGGTTTCCTTTTTTTTTTGGAGAACATAAAACAAAGTAAACAAAACAGAATTTTCCCGCCCTCCATCTGCCGCTCAGACACTCCTCAATCTCCCATTTCCCCAGTTAAGTTTTCAAAGCAGGGACAATGAGAGAGAAGCTGGCGCGCTGGGAAGTGCGCACATCCAACAGGGGCACCGTGTGTAGACACTGCAGCCGCATGCCGCCAGGAAAAGCATAGGCAGTTTCTCTACTGTTCCTGACTAAGCAAAGACCTCTAGGATCTATTGCTTAAAGAGTACAGACTTCAGAGCTGGCCTCAGTTCAAACCCTAGTGCTGACACGCACTGTTTGTGGGACTAATAAGTGTATTACTAAGAAAGGTCCTTACTGTCTTTGAGATGCAATTTCCTCATCTGTTAAATAGGAAAACTATTATTGACATCCTGACCTTGGCAGGGTGTATCAAGACACAATGCCTGTGTCCAGTGCAGAGCAGATGCTCAGTGAATACCCAAGACATGAAGGAAGGTAACATCGGGATCCAAATTTGATTTTCTGTATGTTGAACTCTCCTCAAATAGGTATCTGCATGTGTTTCTTTTATTACAGACTGCCTGACTTTGGGGCTTCTGAGGTGGTAGACCGCAGGTCCAGCCTCTTCACTGTAAGGCGGGATGTAGAACTGACCTAAGGTCACAACCAGCAGTGAGTGGCAGAGCCCAGATGAGCTCCTTGGATGAGTAAGGGAAGTTATGTTCCTTGTCCATTTCTGAGATAAAACCACACTTACTTATGGGATAAGTGCAGAGAGTTCTTCTACCTCCTAATTTTAGAATCTGTAGAGTCAGCATAAGCTCATGCTTTTGGAGCGAACTTTTGAAGTAACAAAGTGCCTTTGTTACTGGAAAATCCATATGGATAGGCAGAACCCAGGCGGTGGATTTTATTGTTTTGCTGGGAAGAAAGGAAAACTGAAGCCTCTGTCACTTGCCAGTTAGCCTTGGTCTATCTCCAAACCAAACTTGCACTCAGTGAAGCAGATCAAAAAAAACAATGGGGCATCTCTGGCTGCTGAGAAACTTCAATGGATATGCATGCAGAAAAGACAGCGCAGCTTCAACCCTATTTTCACCTTGGGGTTGGGCAGCAAGGCTTCTACTTTCTTTCTTCTTCTTTTTTTTTAATTAACATATAATGTATTATTTGTTCCATGGGTACAGACCTGTGATTCATCAGTGTTAAACAACTCACAGCACTCACCATAGCACATACCCTCTCTAATATCCATCACCCAGCCACCCCAACACTCCCATTCCCCTCCCCTACAGCAACCCTCAATTAGTTTCCTGAGATTAAGAGTTTCTTACAGTTTGTCTCCCTCTCTGGTCTCATCTTGTTTCACTTTTCCCTCCCTCTGTCTTGTTTCTCAAATTTCTCAGATCAGTGAGATCATATGATAATTGTCTTTCTCTGATTGATGTATTTTGCTTAGCAAAATACCCTCTAGTTTCACCCACATCATTGCAAATGTCAAGATTTTGGGGGTTTTGATGGCTGCATAGTTTTCCATTATCTATCTATCTATCTATCTATCTATCTATCTATCTATCTATCTCACATCTTCTTTATCCATTCATCTGTTGATGGACATCTAGGCTCTTTCCATAGTTTGGCTATTGTGGACATTGCTACTATAAATGTTCAGGGGCACATGCCCCTTTGGATCATTACATTTGTATCTTTGGGGTAAATACCCAGTAGTACAATTGCTGGGTCATAGGGTAGCTCTATTTTCAACTTTTTGAGGAACCTCCAAGCTGTTTTCCAGAGTGGCTGCACCAGCTTGCATTCCCACCAACAATGTAGGAGGGTTCCCCTTTCCCCACATCCTTGCCAACATCTGTCATTTCCTGACTTGTTAATTTTAACCATTCTGACTGGTTTGAAGTGGTATCTCATTGTGATTTTGATTTGTAGTTCCTGATGCTGAGTGAGGTTGAACACTTTTTCATGTGTCTGTTCATCATTTGGATGTGTTCTTTGCAGAAATGTCTGTTCTTGTCTTCTGTCCATTTCTTAATTGGATCATTTGTTCTTTGGGTGTTGAGTTCGATGAATTCTTTTTAGATTCTTTTTAGATTCTTTATAGATTTTGGATACTAGCCCTTTATCTGATATGTCATTTGCAAATATCTTCTGTTATGTCGATTGTCTTTTGGTTTTGTTGACTGTTTCTTTTGCTGTGCAAAAGCTTTTGATCTTGAGGAAGTCCCAATAGTTCATTTTTGCCCTTGCTTTCCTTGCCTTTGGTGATGTTTCTAAGAAGAAGTTCTTGTGGCAGAGGTTGAAGAGGTTGCTGCCTGTGCTTTCCTCTAGGATTTTAATGGATTCCTGTCTCACATTGAGGTCTTTCGTCCATTTTAAGTCTATTTTTGTGTGTGGTGTAAGGAAATGGTCCATTTTCATTCTTCTGTATGTGGCTGTCCAATTTTCCCAACACCATTTGTTGAAGACACTGTCTTTTTTTAAAACCCTTGGACATTCTTTCCTGCTTTGTAAAAGATAAGTTGACAATAGAGTTGAGGATCCATTTCTCTCTATTCTGTTCCATTGATCTATGTGTCTGATTTTGTGCCAGTACCATACTGTTTTGATGATGAGAGCTTTGTAATAGAGCTTGAAATCTGGAACTGTGATGCCACCAATTTTTTTTTCCCCTCAACATTCTTCTGGCTATTCAGGATCTTTTCTGGTTCCATATAAATTTTAGGATTATTTGTTTCATTTCTTTGAAAAAAATAGATGGTATTTTGATAGGGATTGGGTTAAATGTGTAGATTGTTTTAAGGAGCATAGACATTTTCACAATATTTGTTCTTCCAATCCATAAGCGTGGAACTTTTTTCTATTTCCTTGTGTCTTCCTCAATTTCTTTCATGAGTATTCTATAGTTTTCTGAGTACAGATCTTTGCCTCTTTAGTTAGGTTTATTCCTAGGTATCTTATGGTTTGGGGTACAATTGTAAATGGGATCAACTCCTCAATTCCTCTTTCTTCTGTCTTGCTGTTGATGTATAGAAATGCAACTGATTTCTGTGCATTGATTTTATATCCTGATGCTTTCCTGAATTCCTGTACAAGTTCTAGCGGATTTGGAGTGGAGTCTTTTAGGTTATCCACATATAGTATCATATCATCTACAAAGAGTGAGAGTTTAACTTCTTTAACGATTTGGATGCCTTTAATTTCTTTTTGTTGTCTGATTGCTGAGGCTAGGACTTCTAGTACTATGTTGAATAGCAGTGGTGGTAGTGGACATCCCTGCCATGTTCCTGACCTTAGGGGAAAAGCTCTCATTTTTTCCCCATTTAGAATGATATTTGCTGTGGGTTTTTCATAGATGGCTTTGATGATATTGAGGTATCTACCCTCTTTCCCTACACTATGAAGAGTTTTGATCAAGAAAGGATGCTGTACTTTGTCAAATGCTTTTTCAGCATCTATTGAGAGTATCATATGGTTCTTGTTCTTTCTTTTATGAACGTATTGTATCACATGATTGATTTGTGGATGTTGAACCAACCTTGCAATTCAGGAATAAGTCCCACTTGGTCATGGTGAATAATCCTTTTAACATAGTGTTGGATCCTATTGGCTAGTATTTTGGTGAGAATTTTTGCATCCATGTTCATCAGGGATATTGGTCTGTAATTCTCCTTTTTGATGGGATCTTTTCTAGTTATGGGATCAAGATAATGCTGGCCTCATAAAATGAGTTTGGAAGTTTCCTTCCACTTCCATCTTTTAGAAGAGTTTCAGAAGAATAGGTATTAATTCTTCTTTAAATGTTTGGTAGAATTCCCCTGGGAAGCCATCTGGCCCTGGGCTCTTGTTTGTTGGGAGATTTTTGATGAGTGCTTCAATCTCCTTACTGGTTATGGGTCTGTTTAAGTTTTCTATTTCTTCCTGGTTCAATTTTGGTAATTTATATGTCTCTAGGAATGCATCCATTTCTTCCAGATTTGCTGGTGTATAGTTGCTCCTAATAAGTTCTTACAATTGTTTGTATTTCTTTGGTGTTGGTTGTGATCTCTCCTCCTTCATTCATGATTTTATTAATTTGGGTCCTTTCTCTTTCCTTTTTGATAAGTCTGGCCAGGGGCTTATCAATCTTATTAATCCTTTCCAAGAACCAGCTCCTAGTTTTGTTGATTTGTTCTACTGTTCTTTGGTTTCTATTTCATTGATTTCTGCTCTGATCTTCATGATTTCTCTTCTCCTGCTGGGTTTGGGCTTTCTTTGGTGTTCTTTCTCCAGCTCCTTTAGGTGTAGGGTTAGCTTGTATAATTGAGACCTTTCTTGTTTCTTGAGAAAGGCTTGTATTGCTATATGCTTTCCTCTCAAGACCACCTTTGCTTGTCCCAAAGATTTTCAACAGTTGCATTTTCATTTCATTTGTTTCCATGATTTTAAAAAAATTCTTCTTTAATTTCCTGGTTCATGCATTCTTTAGTAGGATGCTCTTGAGCCTCTATGAATTTGAGTTCTTTCCAACTTTCCCATTGTGGTTGAGTTCTACTTTCAAAGCATTGCGGTCTGAAAATATGCAGGGAATGATCCCAATCTTTTGGTACCAGTTGAGACCTGATTTGTGACCCAGGATGTAATCTATTCTGGAGAATGTTCCATTTACACTAGAGAAGAATGTGTATTCTGTTGTTTTGGGATGGAATGTTTTAAATATATCTGTGAGGTCCATCTGGTCCAGTGTGTCATTTAAAGACTTTATTTCCTTGTTAATCTTTTGCTTAGATGATCTGTCCATTTCATTAAAGGGGGTGTTAAAGTCCCCTATTATTATTATTATTATTTTAAAATTTTATGTATTTATTTGACAGAGATCACAAGTAGGCAGAGAGGCAGGCAGAGAGAGAGAGAGAGAAAGAGAGACTCCCCGCTGAGGAGAGCCCAATGTGGGGCTCGATCCCAGACTCTGAGATCATGACCTGAGCAGAAGGCAGAGGCTTAACCCACTGAGCCACCCAGGTGCCCCAGTCCCCTACTATTATTATATTATTGTTGATGTGTTCCTTTGATTTTATTATTAATTGGTTTATGTAGTTGGCTGATCCCATGTTAGGGGCATAGATATTTAAAATCATTAGATCTTCTTGTTGGACAGATCCTTTAAGTCTGATATAGTGTCCTTCCTCATCTCTTATCCTCATATCTTTGGCTTAAAATCTAATTTCTATGATATAAGGATTGCCACCCCAGCTTTCTTTGGATGTCCATTAGCACAGTACATTGTTTTCCACTGCCTCATTTTAAATCTGGAGGTGTCCTTGGATCTAAAATGAATTTCTTTTAGACAGCATATTGATTGGTCTTGACTTTTTTTTTTTAAAGATTTTATTTATTTGACAGAGATCACAAGTAGGCAGAGAGGCAGGCAGAGAGAGAGAGAGGAAGGGAAGCATGCTCCCCACTGAGCAGAGAGCCTGATGCGGGGCTTGATCCCAGGACCCTGAGATCATGACCTGAGCTGAAGGCAGAGGCTTTAACCCACTGAGCCACCCAGGCACCCCTGGTCTTGACTTTTTATCCATTCTGATACCCTGTGTGTTTTGATTGGGGCAGTTAGCCCACTTACATTCAGGGTAACTACTGAAATATATGAATTTAGTGCCATTGTATTGAGTGTAAAGTGACTGTTAACTGTATATTGTCTCTGGTCCTTTCTGGTCTGTTACTTTAAGGCTCTCTTTGCTTAGAGGACCCTTTCAATATTTCTTGCAGTGCTGGTTTGATCTTTGCAAAATCTTTTAGTTTTTGTTTGTCCTGGAAGCTTTTTATCTCTCCTTCTATTTTCAATGAGAGCCTAGTTGGATATAGTATTCTTGGCTTCATTTTTTTCTCATTTAGTGCTCTGAATATATCATGCCAGTCCTTTCTGGCCTGCCAGGTCTCTGTGGATAGGTCTGCTGCCAATCTAATATTTCTACTGTTGTATGTTACAGAACTCCTGTCCTGAGCTGCTTTCAGGATATTCTCTTTGTCACTGAGACTTATAAGTTTAATATTAGATGACAGGGTGTGGACCTATTTTTATTGATTTTGAGGGGGTTCTCTGTGCCTCCTGGATTTTGATGCTTATTCCTTTCACCAAATCAAGGAAAATCTCTGCTATAATTTGCTTCCATATACCTCTGCCCCTTTCTCTCTTTCTTCTTCTTCTGGGATCCCAATTATTCTAATATTGTTTTGTCTTACGGTATCACTTATGTCTTGAATTCTCCCCTCATGATCCAGTAGTTGTTTGTCTCTCTTTTGCTCAGTTTCTTTATTCTCCATCATCTGGTCTTCTATATCACTAATTCTCTCTTCTGCCTCATTTATCCTAGCAGTAAGAGCCTCCATTTTTGATTGCACCTCATTAATAGTTTTTTTTTTTTTTCATTTCAACTTGGTTAGATTTTACTTCTTATATTTCTCCAGAAAGGGATTTTATTTCTCCAGATGGGGATTCTCTAGTATCTTCTATGTTTTTTTCAAGCCCAGGTAGCATCTTTATAATCATCATTCTGACCTGTAATTCTGACATCTTACTAATGTTTATTTTTATTTTTTTTTAAAGATTTTATTTATTTATTTGATAGAGAGAGATCACAAGTAGATGGAGAGGCAGGCAGAGAGAGAGAGAGAGAGAGGGAAGCAGGCACCCTGCTGAGCAGAGAGCCTGATGCGGGACTCGATCCCAGGACCCTGAGATCATGACCTGAGCCAAAGGCAGCGGCTTAATCCACTGAGCCACCCAGGCGCCCCTCTTACTAATGTTTATATTGACTAGGTCTCTAACAGTTGGTTCTGCCTCTTGTTCTTTTTTTTTATGTGAGTTTTTTCTGCCTTGTCATTTTGTCCAGAGAAAAACAAATGAATGAGAGAACAAAAAACTAAAAGAATAACAATGGCTCCAGAGAAATATACACTAACCAAATCAAAAAAGACCTGAGACAGGGAGGAGAAGAAAGGGGCAAAAAATATATATACATATGAAATATATGTAATATATTATATAACATATAAAATATATATGTAAATATGTAATATTTATTATATGTAATATGTAAATATGTAATATTTATTATATGTAATATGTAAATATGTAATATTTATTATAAATATGTAAATATATAAATATTTATATTTATTTATTACATATTTATATATAATTATGCAATTTATATATTTATATGCAATAATATATTTATATTTTTATTAATTTTGTTTTATTATAAATATATTATATATTAAATATATCATTTTATCATACTAATATGGTATACAAGCATTATTCATATCATTTTATTATTTAATATATTATTATATTATATACTATATTGATATATAATTATTATATATACTACAGATATTATATATCATTATATAAAATATAATATATTATAATACATATAAATAATTGTATATGTGTGTGTGTGTATATTTATATAATTAGGTTGGTGAATAGAACAGAGCCACTTGATTTTGGGTGTAGTTTGGTCTTTTAGAAAAAACTGCCTCCCAAAATTTTAAAGAAAAAAAATATGTTATATATATATATACATATACATATATGGGTAAACATGTTAAAGGGATGGAATATGACTTTCAGATGAAAACTAAAAAATTTTTAAGAAAGGAATTGATAAGATAAGCAGTCGGTTGAAAACAGAAAAAGAAAAAAAAGAATATGATCAGGCTAGAGACTAGAACAAAGTCATATGCTAGATTTAGTGTATATTTTCATCTGTTAGGAGAAACTGTATCTCAAAATTTTAAAGAAAGAAAAAAATTATATATATACAAAAAATAAAGATAAATACAATGAAGGGATAGAACATGACTATAAAAATGAAAATTTAAAAAGATCTTTAAAAATATTGATAAAGGGGCACCTGGGTGGCTCAGTGGGTTAAGCTTCTGCCTTCAGCTCAGGCCCTGATCTCAGGGTCCTGGGATCAAGCCCTGTGTCAGACTCTCTGCTCAGTGGGGAGCCTGCTTCCCCCCCCCCCCCGCCCTGCGTCTCTGCCCACTTGTGATCTCTGTCAAATAAAAAGGTATTGATAAGATAAAATAGTTAAAATAGGTTAAAATAGGAAAAAGAAAAAATTTTAAAAAACAGAAAAAGAATAAAATAACAAAATTAAAAAAAAATTGAACTTTGAAAGACTAAAGAATCATGGGGGAAAAGTCATGAATTCTGTGTGCTGGGTTCCCTGAGCACTGGAGTCTGCCGTTTTCATTGATGAGTAAACTTGGTCTCAGCTGGATGTTCTTGCTGATCTTCTGGGGGAGGGGCCTGTTGTCATGATTCTCAAGTGTCTTTGCCTGGAGGCGGAATTGCCCCACCCTTGCCAGGGGCCGGGCTAAGTCATCCGCTTGGGTTCGCACTTGGGAGCTTTTGTTCCCTAAGCGCTTTCCGTAGAGCTCTGAGGACAGGAATGAAGATGGCGGCCTCCTGGTCTCTGGCTGGGAGCTCCTGGCCGCCTCTCCGTGAGCTCTCAGAGAAAAGCTGGCAGTCCCTCCCGTCTCACTGGTCTCTGGCTGCTCTGAGCTCACCTGGCCTGTGACTGAGCATTTCTATCTCTGGTGCATGTCCCCGTTTGGAGTGTCCAAACCCAGCCGATTCCTGCGCTGCTCTCCTGTCCGCTAGTCTCATGGGAGGAAGGTGAGTCTCCCAGACCTCCCGCTTGTGGGGTCCCTGCTTGATGTCCCTCAGTGGAGCAGACTTCTAAAAGTTCGGACTCTGTGCCCCGCTGCTCTCTCACTTGCCAGAAGCCGGCCCCTCCCCCCACGGTCTCTGCATGTCCTACCTTCCAGGAAGTGGCCGTTTTCCTGTTCACAGAATTGCTGCTCTTCTCTTCGATCTCCTGCTGAGTTTGTAGGTGTTCAGAATGGTTTGATAATTAGCTGAATTCTGGGACCAGATGAAATTTAGGTCTCCTACTCCTCTGCCATCTTGCTCCTCCCCCAAGGCTTCTACTGTCTTAATTTCTTCCTGAGATAAGGTATGGTGGAATTGTGGGGCCAGAAGGGACATTAGTGACGACCATTTGGCCCAGTCCTCTCATTTCAGAGATGAACAGACTGAGGTCCAGAAGGAAAGCCCACTCAAAGGCATGCAGTGAGTGGCTAGCGACTCAGGACCACAGGAGATGTTGTGGCTTCTGCTCCTGACGAAGCTTTGTGCCCACAGTGCCTATAATGCTGCTCTCGTTTTCTGGTTGAATTTTATTGCTTCAGCTCCTATGGAAAGCCATTTAAGGCTCACATTATATGCATGCATTCAAGACCAAGAGAAATGTGACTCTCATGAGATATGTGTTGGGGGCACTGAGCAAAAAAATGGGGTCACCTCCACTCTTACCAGTATAGGTTGTGACAATGTCATCTTAGAACCCACTAAATGCATTCTTGAGAAATTACATGACAATTTCTGTTCTCTGAAGAACTGCTCTAAGCCAGAGAAGTGATGACAGCATTTATGAACTACAAAAGTTGTTCTGGTCCCACTTAGCAATCCTCACACGTGCAGCAGTCCTCACCTGCCTGGCAGGCCAGATACCCCAACATCGCATCATGAAGAGGTGAGCCGTCACGAAATTCATTGTGGAAGGCAAAATGCTGCTGAGGCTAAAAGTAGGAGGAACGGGGCCTGTAATTCTCATCTCTTGCTGAATATGAAAGAAACCACAGCACTGAAGATGAATTCCCTCCAGTCTAACAAAACCTGAGGAGTCTCACCAACATAATGTACCCTAGAAAAAGCAACCCCAGGAGATCACCTAAACTGGGGATTCATTTTTAGAGTGATAGCAATCAAGCAGGATGAAATAATATATTGTCTAGAAATGCACTCATTTGTGCTAAAACTTTTATTTTTTTTAATATATTTTATTTTTTTAAATACTTTTATTTTTAAAGCAGGAGAATAATTTAACAGAATTCAGAATGGTGGTTGTATCTGAGAAGGCCTTAGGGGGAATTTGATGAGAGACACAAGAATTGGTGATGTCCTTGTTTATAAATTGGGTGGTGAGTCAAAAAAGCAAGGGAAGGGTAAGATATTAAGCCAACTTCTGGATAGAACTTCTGACTTCACAACAATCTTGTCAGCCTTTATTAAGGAAGATGTCTTATTCCAATAATTAGGTAATTTACTAGCAAGAAGATACTCCATATTGTTTAGGAATAAGAATCCTAAAATAAGTGAAACCATGTACCACAGTGCTGCACTGATTCTTGCTCTGTAAATGATCGTCATAGCTACTCATCTTATGTTCCATTAGATGGAGTAAGCTGGGAGACTAGGAGTAGAGAGTAAAAGCTGAGCTGCTGTATGCAAGAGATGACAGAGTCCTTAAAGAAAGTCTTTAGGTAACAAAATAAATGCATTAAGATGCTTGACATCCCTCTTGGCTGCAAGATGGCTGCTGTGCTTCCAGGCAAAAAGTTACAATTCCAGGTGGGAAAGGGGTCGGGGAAAAAACGTCATAGGGTTTCAGATTCTGGTTGTGTGGGGCCTGAAGCATAAAGAGTGTGCAGGGCTCTCATGTCCGTCTATGCCCCGGGTTAACTCAGTGGATACAGTACTCCTATATGAAATGGAGAGCAATGATGCATAAATAAACCAGAGGGTACCCAAGTCTGGCATAATTGACAAGAATCAAAACCCAAGTCAAAAGAATCAGAAGGGAGTTATGGGGGATAAAAGGGAGGGAGGCTTGTTTTTTCCATCTTTCCTCTAGAGCCATAAACATGGATGAAGAACCTGGGGTCAGCTCTAATAGGCCTGGGCATTCCCATCAAGGGCAGGGACCGGTAGGCTATGAGAGCCTCACTCTAAGCAGTGGCTTTATGCTAGACTCAGTCTTCCTGCTTAACCCCTGTTCTTGGAGTTCCTAGGGTACACCTGGAGGCAATTCTGTGTCATTGTATGTCTACCAAGTGTGGGCTTTCCTCTTTAATGCTAGCTGCATTTGCCTGGGCCATACAATCATCTGTGCCTTTATTTCTCAGGCATTTCCTAGATTCCTCCTGAAGCTACTGTTGAACCCCATTCTTCAAACCACTTAGCTGAGCCCAGACACCCTCTTCCAGTTTTTCTAACCCCTCTTCCATGGGTTGAACTCTGCTCTTCTTATCCCTGTTAACTTTCCAGGGTTCTGCTTTACACTGGGTAGAATATAGGATTCCAACAGCCCTGGAATCCCCAACATTCTAGAAACACATGCCATCCCACCTTGGGCTCTCCCTATAAGAACTCTGAGTTTATGGGTCTATCTGATAGAAGTTGTGATAGGGCCACTGATTACAACCCTGGAGTATTTATATCCTATACCATAGTCCTGTTTTCCCACAAATTTCTCTTTGCTCTGTGCACTGGTTATTACTTACCCAACAGCATTTCCTCCCTTTCATTGCCTGCTATAGAAACCCCAATTGTTTAGGTGGTTGGCCGAAATTCCTCGATCCTGGGAGGGCAAGCGCCTGCTATAGCCCAAATGAATGAAGCATGATTGCCCTACAGGGGCTTTGGTGCTCTTGTAGCCCTTGGTCAGGGTTCTGACAGATGCCATACAACCAATCTTCTAAATTTCCTGAGCAAAAGGCATTTGGAAATTCCTCTCTACCTCTCTATCCTCTCCCCATCTCCTTGACTGGCATTCTATATTTTCAGGAGGAAGAGCGGCCATCCTGCAAACTTGTATGATGATGAAAGCCAATGCAGTAAGGACATCTGAGTAGGAAGAAAGAGTCTGGTGCCCGAAGGCATCCTTGAGCGGCTGTCAGCCTTGAGTTGACACCTCCAGGCTTACTGTAAGTAGGGAAGTTAAATTCTTCTTTGTTTAGTTTTGGAAGTCTTGGAATTTAGGTTGTTTTCTGACAAAAGGGAAGGTTCTTGACACAGAGGAAGTTCTCTCCTGTTGAAAAAGTGCAGTGGCCTGAAGCCTGATGGCTCCAGAGAAGTGGGGGCTCCTAACAAAATTCATAGGCACTTGGGGGTGTGAGGGAGTTTTTTTTTTTTTTTTTTTTTTTTTTTTTTTTTTCTGGTCCTAGGACAAAGACAGGCATGGCCACGTGGGTTGATTCCTTAGTATGGAGTCAGCTGAGCACCACTGTCATGACCAACAGCATCCAAGAGTTCTTGGAAAAATTGTCCAGGCTGTCACAGATCTTGCCAAGATTTTTCAGATCCCCTCCGTACTCCCCTTCCTGCTACCTTATGCAGGTACATATTACTCTGCCAGGAAACACCAGACTAGCCTTTGTAAAGGTGGTCCAGGAATCGCATGAACCTCCTATCAGTTAAGTCCCAGGGTTGCTCCTTGGTTTCAAAGTTCAGAGGGTGGCAAGGGAGTGTCTCGTTCCCTGAGGGAGCTCTGAAGTCAGGACTGGGAAACTGAAAGCAGTGGTGTCACTGAGAATGTTTCCCTCAACTTCTCTCACCAAGAGCTGGGACTGTGGGAGCACTAGGAGCTTGTGAGGGTGGGTGTGAGCAGCTGGTGAGGACAGCAGACCTGGTGGGATGGGGCTCGAGGCCCGGAAGTGCCAACTGCGGCGGGCCCAGGATAAAAGAAACGACCTTGTCAGCAGGATGTGTGGTCTAGCACCAGAAATGGTAGATATTCCACTGAAACTCTTCAGGCTGAAACTAAAAATACCCTGGAGACAGACAGAAATATGGGAAAACATTTTTATGTCCTTGGGGAGAAAGGAAGGCTTTCTAAAACAAGACACACAAAGCAAATACCACAAAGAATAAAATAAATTTGATGTGAAAAGTGTTAAAATTATATTTCACCAATGATAATATTTATAATACATAAGGTACATGATTAGAAAATTAAAAGTGAGAATCTAGGATACATAATGTACTCCTTAAGTCAATAAAAAGGAGACAGACCTACCAATAGAAAAAGGTCACAAATGAAATTTGTATGTGTATATAGTAAGAAAAACAAGCAGGGGAAACAGTGGGCAGAGGGAGAAGCAGGCTCCCTGCTGAGCAAGGAGCCTGATGTGGGACTAGATTCCAGGAAACTGGGATCATGACCTGACCCAAAGGCAGACGCTTAACTGACTGAGCCACCCAGGCATCCCTGTATTTTTCCTTTTATATTTATTTATATTGCATGTTTTATTTAAAAGAACATATTTTATATGCAAATATAAAAATTAAAAAGATGCTGATCTTCACTAGGAAAGTGCAAAAAAACCAAAACAAAGAAAGCAAAACTAAAACGAACCAGCTATTTAACCTCCATTGAATTGACACAATTATAAAATTTGATAATATTAAGAATTGACAAGGATGTGAAGAAATGGGTCCCTCATATTTTTCCAGTAACTTGATACTATCTATTTAAAATATCCCACCATTTGACAAAGCGATTCCCTATTGCAGGACCCCTGAGAGAACCTTGCAGAGGTACAGAGGAGGGGATACAAAACGAAATTCATCACAAAATTGTTTATGATGAATAGTAAAGGACTGGAAAAAAAAAACTACCAAAGTTCTATCAACAGGGCGATAGCTGCTTTTAAAGAAAGCTGTGGGGTGTCTGGGTGGCTCAGTTGGTTAAGTGGCCAGCTCTTGATTTCGACTCAGGTCATGATCTCAGGGTCCTGGGATCAAGCCCCAAGTTGGGCTCCCTGCTCAGCAGGGAGTCTTTTTGTCCCTCTGCCCCTCTCTCTGCTCATGCTCACGTGTGCACTCTTTCTCTCTCAAATAAATAAATAAAATCTTTTTTTTTTAAAGATTTTATTTATTTATTTGACAGAGGGAGAGAGAGATCACAAGCAGGCAGAGAAGCAGGCGGAGAGAGAAGGGGAAGCAGGTTCCCTGCCGAGCAGAGAACCCGACGTGGGGCTCGATCCCAGGACCCTGGGATCATGACCTGAGCCGAAGGCAGAGGCTTAACCCACTGAGCCACCCAGGCGCCCTTCTTTTTTTTTAAAGAAAAGCTATGGGGGCACCTGGGTGGCTCAGTGGGTTAAAGCCTCTGCCTTCAGCTCAGGTCATGATCCCAGGGTCCTGGGATCGAGCCCCGCATCGGGCTCTCTGCTCAGCGGGGAGCCTGCTTCCTGCTCTCTCTCTCTGCCTGCCTCTCCGCCTACTGTTATCTCTGTCTGTCAAATAAATAAATAAAATCTTTAAAAAAAAAAAAAGAAAAGCTATGGTCACTAACTGTAGAAATATTTAGGTAGAATAGGCTGACTTCCTATGTCATTATAGAGAGAGGTTTCTAAAACATATTGCTGAGGCAGAAGAACAAGCTACAGAATTATAAAAAGGGTAACTAATCCTCCCCAGCCAAAAACCCCAAATGCATTACCATCTGCAATATTTCGCTTTTCAAAAAGAAAGATGAATTCACATAAACACATATTACATGGATAGAAGCTGTAAGGGCTATACGCAAACATTACAGCATTTATGAAATGACGGAAGTTGGGTGAAAGAGGAGGCTTATGTGGAATGGCATGGAAGAAAGAAAGGAACTGAAGCGTTCCTGATACAGGTCATGAAAGAGAGAGTGATACAGAACATCTCACGAAGAGAGATTTCAACTAGAATTTTGTTGGTCATTCCATTCTGCAAATTACCCCTTTGATTACTGAGAAATTAATCTTACGGAGCAAGTCGAAAGTCACTGCAGGTGTCTCCCTTCTCTGGATCTCAGTGAAAAATTGGTTATTAAGTGAAGGAGGGGCTGTGTTAGTTCAGCTCACCAAACCTTTACTGAGCACTTTCAAGGACCAGAACTGGAAATGATTCAAGTTTTCAGGCACCACAGAACAATGATTACTATGGAACAATCCTTAATTCCAAAGTGCCTTTTTCTAGTAGAGGAAAAATTCCGTACCATAGGATTGTCAGTATTAATATGATACGTAAGGGTAGAGTTGCAGTGTTCTATGAAAGCCCTGGGAAGGAGGACTAGCCCCGCCTGGGGTTCCTGGAGGAGATAGTGTGAGGGGTCTTGTTGGATAAGTGCCAATTAGATTTGGTCAGGAAGGTGGGAGGAGTCGTACGTTCAGAGAGAAAGATGCCGTGATGCTGTTTGGAGTGCGGGGCCCCAGGAGCCCCTCAGCAGTGCTTGAACAGAGCAGCGAGGGGACTGATGGGCTGCAGGTGGATAGACGGGGATGGTCATGAGGGCTTTGGGTGTCATGTGGAGGAGCTTCGACTTCATTCTCGTGGGCAGTGAAGAGGGTTAAGGTAAGCGTCCTGGTCAGATGTGGGTTTCAGATAAATCACCCTGGCATGGTGGTGTCGCAATGTAGTTAAAAAACTCATCTTTGGAGTTAGGAAGGTAGGCCGGGAGCTAATCTAGGGGGTCTACATGAGAAATGATGTAAGGTCTCTACTTCCTTAGGGTTTGCAATAAAGAGGGAAAGGAAGTCTGGGCTTAGATAATACTAGACCTGGTATGGCAGATTTTTTTTTAAGTCATGAGCTTCTTTCTTAGATTTTATTTATTATTTGAGAGAGAGAGAGAGGGAGCGAGCATGAGCTGGAGCCGGGGTGGGTGGGGGGGTTGGATGCAGAGTGAGAGGGAGAAGCAGACTTCCTGCTAAGCATGGACTCAGATGCAGGGCTCAGTTCCAGAACCCTCAGATCATGACCTGATCTGGAGGCAGATGCTTAACCGTCATGAGCTTCTTAAAGTAAAGTTCCTTGATGAAGCTTTGGAGGCCCTCAAAATGAGTAAATGAGAAAAAGGAACCACCTAAAGAATCCAATATGGCTGTTCTGGGAACTCCTTAGTACCTTTAAATCCAGATATTTAAAAGGGGAGCACAAAAAATATATATATAAACAAATAAGCTGTGTGCTCCTGGAGGAGAGCATGGCACATGGTAGGTGCTCAATAATATTTCTTGAGAAAAGGGGTGGATGATGGATTGATGGAAATTTCCTAGTGGTAAGATCTAAACAAATAGTTTCAGCCTGGGTGATCTCCTACATGAGTATTGTAGAAAAAGCTAAAAAAGAACGTGGACATTTAAGACTATTTTTGGAAAACAGAAGTTGTCCTTTGTGGACCCTCCAACTCAACAGCCTCAGGTTCGGGGCTGAAAATAAGAGACTGTAGGAGTAGGATGGCACCGAGGTGGCGGAGTGATGGGATTGGATGATACCACGTAACAGGTCTAAAGGACCACACAGCCCGCAAAGGCATAGTACGTTACCGCTCTGGGTAATGACAGAACCTTAACTGAGCTCCCTGTGCCCATCTCCGTGGGGACTTCATCTCACACTGGGGTCTGGGTAGACTGTGCTGGAGATTCCACACTGCTGTGTCATGCTTCATGCTAGAAGGTTCAGGAGTCATTTCCTTCCTATCCCGATGGTCAGAAAAATCATATGGTCCATTCCTCTCACAGGTGCAATTCCCACATGCCAAGAAGAGGAGGTGTGCTGGGCAAGGCTGTCACTAGAAGTCCTTACCAGAAGTACAAATGAGACTTTATTTGAAATGCACTTTTCTTTCCTTTTATGTCAAATTATACTCTGCATCTGTATCTCTTGTGTTATGGTCTGTACTTTTTACATACCATGGATTCCTGCAACATCAGGGTTAAATTTCTTGTGGAATGGGGTTGACGCTAGCTCTGGGGTGCTCTGCTTAAAATGAATATATTTAAGGAAAGCCTTCCTAACCTCCTCCAACTCCAACTCACCTTTTATTTTATCTTTTTTTAAAAAAAGATTTTATTTATTTGAGGTAGAGAAAGAGAAAGAGGGAGAGCACAGAGGGAGAGGGGGAGGGAGAAGCAGACTCCCTGCTGAGCAGGAAGCCTGATGCGGGACTTGATTCCAGAACCCTGAGATTATGACCTGAGCTGAATTCAGGCAGATGCTTAACCGACTGAACCACCCAGGTGCCTCCCAAAACACCCTCCATATTTTTCTGTGGCTGATGCCTCTAGCCAGTAAACTTAAAAAATATTGTTTTATGTCTTAAGTTTTAAAATGTTTTGTACTGGAAATTTGATCTAGAATGGCCAACACCTGGATACAAGATCCAAACAGAAATTTCAGGTTATAGTTGGACCTCAAACTGGATAAGACGTGTCCTCTCACTGAAGGCCTCTGTCCTTCCCTAATCTCTTGCTCCTAAAACAAAGAAGACTTTCTGTTACAGACTCTGTTGTCCTTCCCAAATTTGTATGTGGAATTCCCCCCCTATGTGATGGCGTTTGGAGATGGCTTTCAGGAGGTCAAGTTAGGTGAGATCACGAGAGTAGGGTCCTCAGGATGGGATTAGCGTCCCTATCAGAAGAGACAACAGATGGCTTGACTTCTCTGCCATGTGAGGACACAGCGAGAAGGTCGTTCTCTGCAAGTTAGGAAGAGGATGCTCACGAGAAGCAAATCAACCAGCACCTCGATCTTGGGTTTCTCAGACCCTAGAACTGTGAGAAACACATGTCTTTTGTGTAAGTTGTGGGGTTTTTTTGTGTGTGTATGTGGCAGCCCGAGCTGAGAAAGGCACTGTCACACTAGAGGGATTCTGTCATCCCACGCTGTGTGTCCATCCTTGGTCATCACAGGAACCCATGCACTCAGTCCCCAGTGTTCTCTGCCCACCACATCCATTCCTGCCACCCACGGTGCCCTAGGACTGCGTTCTCCTTCCACTGATGGCTTTCCCAGGAGGTGCTGCCACGGGCTTTTTGTTGGGGAGAGAGATCAGGAAGAAGAGAATGCTAAAGTAGAAATTGCTAAATGTCTCCTTGTGACTGGAGGGAAGGGAAAGATAATATAATGACATACATTAAATTTTGTCCCAACATGATTGCTAAAGTAATAATCTATTCATTATAAAAATCCAAACAACACAGAAGTATAGAACATAAAAAGTAAAGTTCCCTCTTTGCCACTTCATTGTTGATGTTTTGCTCCCCACTCACCACAGGTCTCCGCCATAATGGGGAGACAGTAATATTTCCAGACGGCCCCCAGACTGTGTATGTGTGTGTGTGCACATGCACATTCACATGGCAGGTATATACACAAACAGAAGGTTTTTGAAAAACCAGAAATATTATTCAGCATCTTGCTTTATTTCATTTAAAACTACATCATGAGAATATGCCTCCATGCTACTGTACGTAGATTTATTCTGTTCTAACAACTGTACAGAATTCTGTACTATCATGTTCCATGATTTATTTGATAATTTCCCTTTTGATGGACCTTAAACACTTTGTTTTTTGCCTATTACAAATAATGTCTTGGTGAACATCCTCATTCATACATCTTTGCCTAGTTGTTTGAAGATTTGTCTTAGCTCAGGCTGCCAAAGCAAAATACCATGGACTGAGTGGCTTAAACAACACACATTTACTTCGCATAGTTGTGGAAGCTGGGAGTCTGAGATCAGGATGTCAACATGGTTGGGTCTGGTGAGGTCTTACTTCCAGGCTGGAAGAGAGTGAGGGAACTCTGTTCTCTTTATTTTCTTTCTTTCTTTTTTTTTTTTTTTAAAGATTTTATTTATTTAATTGACAGACAGAGATCACATAGTAGGCAGAGAGGCAGACAGAGGGAGGGGGGAAGCAGGTTCCTGCTGAGCAAAGAGCCCGATGCGGGGGTTGATTCCAGGACCCTGGGATCATGACCCAAGCCGAAGGCTGCGGCTTAACCCACTGAGCCACCTAGGTGCCCCTGGTCTCTTTATTTTCTTACAAGGACACTAATCCAGCTTTACGACCTCCTCGAAACCTAATCACCTCCCAAAGACCCTACTCATTGGGGGTTAGGCCCTCAATATATGAATTTTAGGGGAGCCACATTCAGTCTACATTTGATATTCACCAGGAATGAAGACATAATGTGTTTTTGTAGTATTTCTTTGATTTTTATACTATTCCATCTTGGACAATGAATTGAGAAATTTCCCATCTTCTTCTTGTTCTGAAATATTTTGAGTGTATAAAATTTAACTATTCTTTTCAGGTTCCCCAGAACACTCCCAAACTCTTTAGGTCTAGTGAAGTTTTTTAGGGATGGCCATTTTAAGTTATCTTATGTTATTGGACTATATGAGAAACAGTGTTCCCCTCCAAATGCCTTTGTCCTTGACAGTTAAAGCCTGTGTGCTGTATTGGGTCAATTTCACTTAGACTTGCCCTTGTGGAAATTGGTCAGTCAAATGTAAGAGCACAAGAAAAGTTGTCATAGGCTAAAATATCCTTGTTGGTTTATCTCTCTATTTCTGTTAGAGTTCAAGGAATTTTATCTTATTTTTATTAAAAAAATTTTTTTTAAAGTTTTTTCGGTGTTCCAAGATTCATTGTTTATGCACCACACCCAGTGCTCCAAGCAATACATGCCCTCCTTAATACCCACTATCAGGCTCACCCATCCCCCCACCTAACCCCTCAGTTTGTTTCGAAGAGTCCACAGTGTCTCATGGTTCATCTCCCCCTCTGATTTACCCCAATTCATTTTCCCTTTCCTTCTCCTAATGTCCTCCATGTTATTCCTTATGCCCCACAAGTAAGTAAAACCATATGGTAATATACTTTCTCTGCTTGACTTATTTCATTCAGCATAATCTTCAGTCCTGTCCCTATTGATACAAAAGTTGGGTATTCATCCTTTCTGATGGCTGCATAATATTCCATTGCATATGTGGACCAAATCTTCTTTATCCATTCATCTGTTGAAGGGTGTCTTGACTCTTTCCACAGTTTGGTGATTGTGGCCATTGCTGCTATGAATGCTGGAGTACAGATGGACCTTCTTTTTACTACATCTGTATCTTTGGAGTAAATACCCAGTAGTGCAATTGCAGGGTCATAGGGTAGCTCTATTTTTAATTTTTTGAGGAATCCCTACACTGTTTTCCAAAGTGGCTGCACCAACTTGCATTCCCACCAACAGTGTAAGAGGGTTCCCCTTTCTCCACATCCTCTCCAACACTTGTTGTTCCTTGTCCTGTTAATTTTGTCCATTCTAACTGGCGTAAGGTGATATCTGAATGTGATTTTGATTTGAATCTCCCTGATGGCTAGTGATGATGAACACTTTTTCATGTGTCTGTTAGTCATTTGTATGTCTTTTTTGGAGAAGTGACTATTCATGTCTTCTGCCCATTTTTTGACATGATTATCTGTGTTTTGGTTATTGAGTTTGAGGAGTTCTTTATAGATCTTGGATATCAGCCCTTTGTCTGTAGTATCATTTGTGAATATCTTTTTCCATTCTCTGGGTTGCCTCTTTGTTTTGTTGACTGTTTCCTTTGCTGTGCAGAAGCTTTTGATCTTGATAAAGTCCCAAAAGTTCATTTTTGCTTTTGTTTCCTTTGCCTTTGGAGACATGTCTTGAAAGAAGTTGTTGTGGCCGATGTCGAAGAGGTTACTGCCTATGTTCTCCTCTAGGATTTTGGAAGATTCCTGTCTCACGTTGAGGTCTTTCATCCTTTTTGAGTTTATCTTTGTGTATGGTATAAGAGAATGGTCGAGTTTCATTCTTCTACACATAGCTGTCCAATTTTTCCAGAACCATTTATTGAAGAGACACTCTTTTTTCCACCATATATTTTTTCCTGCTTTGTCGAAGATTATTTGGCCCTAGAGTTGAGGGTCCATATCTGGGCTCTCTACTCTGTTCCACTGGTCTATGTGTCTGTTTTTGTGCCAGTATCATACTGTCTTGGTGATCACAGCTTTGTAGTAAAGCTTGAAATCTGGCAACATCATGCCCTCACCTTTGTTTTTCTTTTTCAACATTTCCTTAGCAATTCGGGGTCTTTTCTGGTTCCATACAAATTTTAGGATTGTTTGTTTCAGTCCTTTGAAATATGCCAGTGGGATTTTGATTGGGATGGCTTTGAAAGTACAGATTGCTCTGGGCAGTATAGACATTTAAAAAATGTTTATTCTTTTCATCCATGAGCATGGAATATTTTTCCATTTTTTTTGTGTGTCTTCAATTTCTTTCATGAGTATTCTGCAGTTCCTCGAGTATAGATCCTTTACTTCTTTGGTTAGGCTTATTCCAAGATATCTTATGGTTCTTGGTTCTATAGTAAATGGAAACAATTTTCTAATTTCCCTTTTTATAGTTTCATTGTTAATGTATAAGAAAACAACTGATTTCTATGCATTGATTTTGTATCTTGCCATATTACTGAATTGCTGTATGAGTTCTAGTAATTTAGGGGTAGAGTGTTTTGGGTTTTCCATATAAAGTATCATGTCATCTGTGAAGAGAGAGAGTTTGATGACTTCTTTGTCAATTCGAATACCTTTTATTTCTTTTTGTTGTCTGATTGCTGTTGCTAGGAGTTCTAGTACTATGTTGAACAACAGTCATGAGAGTGGGCATCCTGATGAGATGTGGTGAGTGGGTTCCTGATCTCAAAAGGAAGGCTGTCAGCTTTTCCTCATTGAGGATGATATTCACTGTGGGCTTTTCATAGATTGATTTTAAGAAGTCGAGGAATGTTCCCTCTATTCCTATACCTTGAAGAGTTTTAATCAGGAACGGATGCTGTATTTTGTCAAATGCTTTTTCTGCATCAATTGAGAGGACCATGTGGTTCTTCTCTCTCCTTTACTGACTTGTTCTAGCACATTGATTGATTTGCGAATGTTGAACCATCCTCGCATCCCAGGGGTAAATCCCACCTGGTCATGGTGGATAATCTTTTTCATGTACTGTTGGATCCTATTCGCTAGGATCTTGTTGAGAATCTTGGCATTCATATTCATCAGGGATATTTGTCTGAAATTCTCCTTTTTTGGTGGGGTCTTTGCCTGGGGTCTACTGCTGGCTTCATAAAAAAGAGTCTGGAAGTTTTCCTTCTGTTTCTATTTTTTGAAACAGCTTCAGGAGAATAGGTAATATTTCTTCTTTGAAAGTTTAGTAGAATTCCCCAGGGAATCCGTCAGGTCCTGGGTTTTTGCTTTTTTGGGAGGTTTCTGATCACTGCTTCAATCTCATTACTAGATATTCATCTATTCCGGTTGTAAGTTTCTTCCTGTTTCAGTCTTGGAAGTTTATAGGTTTCCAGGAATGCATCAATTTCTTCTATGTTGTTTAACTTACTGGCATATAACTGTTGATAATAATTTCTGATGATAATTTCTATTTCCTTGGTGTTGGTCATGATCTCTCCCCTTTCATTCATAATTTTATTAATTTGGGTCCTCTCTCTTTTCTTTTGGATTAGTTTGGCCAGTGTTTTATTGGTCTTACTAATTCTTTCAAAGAATCAGCTTCTAGTTTCATGTGTTCTACTATATCTCTAATTTCTAATTCATTGATCTCTGCTCTAATCTCAATTATTTCCCCCTTATGCATGGGGTTGGCTTAGTTTGTTGTTGATTTTCCAGTTCCTTAAGGTGTAAAGAGAGTTGGTGTACTCGGGATTTTTCAACTTTTTTGAGGGAAGCTTGGATGGCTATGTATTTCCCCCTTAGGACTGCCAAGTTCAAAGGATTTTAAATTATACAATAAAAAGTGATTAAAGAAGAGGGCTCTGGAGAAGTAGAAAAGGGGAAAGAAGCAAACTCTTTAGAAATAAAAACAATCGGCAAGGAGTGGCCCCCAAGTTCTCTCTGGAGTAGAAGGGAAAATGGCTATTCCTTTTCCAACCTTCTCCACCTAGATAGAGCATCACTAGATTTTTTAAGAGCACTGTTTCAAGAAAGGAAGGATTATGTACTTTAGGATACTGAATTGGCCTTAAGGCTCCTAGAAACTCTGGGCCTCCCATTTTCTATTAAAGTTTCAGGTCCCATTTGCTTGAGCAGTATCATCTTCAGTCCCAGGTGTTGGGGACCCTGGCTTGTAGAGCTCCCCAATCTCCCCAGTCTGTTCCCTCCCCGCCCGCCCAATCCATGGACTGTATACTTTCCCGGGCAGGAAGCATCCACCCGTAGGCTGCCCTCCCCCTCCTGCACTTACTCAGGTACTGGGATTCTAGGGACTTTTTGCCCAAGTGCCCCTGGACTGGAAGCTTGCTCAGCATCTTCACCTGTGTAGACCTCCATGCCAAGGAGTGGCCCCGGAGTGACCTACATGGTGCAGGATTGAGCCCTGGGGGAGAACAGAGTGGTGGGCATGCCAGGTCTTCCTGTAGTCTTGTTCCAGACTACACATGTGACGGATTGAGGCTGAGGAATGCTCTTTGCTTGGATTTGCCTTCAAGAACTGGGTAAAGGATGGGACACCCAGGTCAGTTAAGCATTTGCCTTCAGCTTGGGTCATGATCCCGGGGTCCTGGGATCGAGACCCACATTAGGCTTCCTGCTCAGCGGGGAGTCTGCTTCTCCTTCTGCTGCTCGCTCTGCTTGTGCCCTTTCACTCTCGTGTGCTCTCTCTCTCACACAAAGAAATAAATACAATCTTAAAAAAAAAAAAGAATGAGGTAGAGGATATATCTTTGTTTCTTGTAGACCCTAGAATCCAGTTTTTCTAGCTCAGTGTCCCAGGCAGGGAGAAGGGGATTCAAGGTAGAACTTGTAGAAGCACGTCGGAGTATAGATGTGGTAGTCCTCCCATGATCTGTATCTCTCAGGGCTCTCAGTGTGACTGATGGGGAGCAGAGGGGGAGGCTGCTTCAAGGTTTCATTTAGAAACCACAAATGTGTGCCCGTAGGATCTTTGCCATATTTTGTTTACAATTTTTGAAACTAGGGCGGAGATCAGATGTGATCTTAGGGCTTTTCTACTCAAGTTTTTAAATGTCCTTTCTGGATGTGGAGGCCAGACAGTTATAATTACTTTCACGAGATTATTGGCCCAGAGTAAAATCTCTTCAGGCTGAAACTCCATCTGCCTTGAGCTTTGGCTGGAATTATGGGGAGCGGGATAGTGGGCGTAGTGGAGACAGTGGTGTTGGTGAGTTTGCCCTGAGGTGAGGATGCTCCTGTGGGATGGCCATGGCCTTCCCTTGGTGGGTGACGCTTTAGGCTTGAGGCAGCCAGTGCCCCATAATACTCCTTGTCTTCCTCGTTTGCTGACACTTGTCTTTCTCTATATGGGGCAAAACCCCCTAATCAAAGGCTTGGGGCTCTAAGAGGCTTATTCCTTCCCAAGGCACCTGACTATGCCAGGGTGTGGGGGTTCAGGAGGCCAGGAAGCCGGTGAAGCCTGGAGCTCCCATGGGGACACTGAGAAGCTCCCAACTGGCTTATGCTTCAAGGACCTCGTTAGCCTGGAGTCCTGCTTCAGCGTGGATTGCGATGTGCTCCCAGCCCTCTGCATGTAGGCGCTTGATGATCTTCAGAATAAACAACGCAAAAACAAGGCTGTAATCTCCCTGGAGATGATGAGCGTGGACACTGAGCAGCAGGGGCGGCTGTGAGCTGGCAGAGGCCGACTTCCTGCTCTCAGTCCTCCTGTGTAACAGAAACAAGGTGGAGCATTGTGCGCTGAGCAGCTGGTCCCAGGAAAGAAGTGGGGGGAGCGGGGAGTGAGTTTTATTCTCTGGAGTCAGAGCACGGAAGTCAAAGAAACCTAAAGCCCTGTGGACTCTTCCAGGCCAGGGGGGCGGATTCTGGGTGCTAGCTCCACTCTCCAAAGCCAGCTTAAGACGTGCAGGCCCACGGCTTCCTGCCTGCGTACTCCCACCACCCAGCTGCTATGCTGGTCCCAGTTTCCTAAAGCTGACCTCTCCTGCTCATCGGTGTCACCTGCTTCATCACCTGTGTGCATTTCCTCTGTTGTTGGGATGGCTTTAAGAGCTCCTGACTCTGACTCGGGTTTGAACAGATAAGAGGATGACTTATTCACTAACCCATTCAAGTACTTTACCGGAGAACCCGGTTTTTATAGGGCTTTTACCTCAACCTGCACAGAACAATTCCCTCTGGGGCTGATGGTTACTTTCCTGGCTTACATGAAGCCTAGGCTACCGGCATTCCCACCACAGGAAAGCCTCATGGAGTGGCAGGTCCCCAGCTTGGAAGGGCGGGTGGTGGGGAGGTGTGAGCCTTGGAGCCCAGCCCCTCTCACACGAGGGTGTGCTTCTTAGTTCCTCAGGTTTCTAGCAGTTAGCAGAATCAAAACAAAACTCCTGTTTGCTTTCGTGCCTGCCATAGAAAAATCTCTCCTCTTGGCTCTGAGCTTCTCCACAATGGAAGCCAGGCAGTGGTGGGAGATGGGGGCATTACTCTCCCTCCCTGGGCAGTATCTACACACCAGGGTCAGAACACACGTGGCTACAAAGCATGGCACTGAGGAGTGTTCCAGTCACACACAGGAAACCTCCAAACTTGAAAAAGCTACCAGACAGGTGCCTGGGGGGCTCAGTGGGTTAAGCGTCTGCCTTTGGCTCAGGTCATGATCCCCAGGTCCTGGGATGGAGTCCCACATTGGGCTCCCTGCTCAGCAGGGGTCTGCTTTTGCCTCTGCCCCTCCCTCCACTCATTCTCTCACTTTCTCATTCTCTTTCAAATAAAAAAGAAATAAAATCTTAAAAAAAAATAAAAGTTACCAGGCCATTTGGGTGTAGACATGATGGTGGGAAAGGCTGGAGGGGTGCAAGGAGGATATGGGAACTCTGTACTTTCTGCTCAATTGTTCAGTTTTTGAAGTTAAAATTGCTCTAAAAATAAAGTTTATTTAAAAAGTTATCAAGAAGAACATCTACAGTAGGCCAGATATGATTATCAATTACTGTCAACACTGCATTGTTAACAAAGGATACAATATGATTTATAAGGTAATAAGTAGAGCAATGAATAATATACATCTAATTTTTTATATACAATCAACATGTTCTGATCAACAGTGTAAACCACAGAAAAAAGAGTCTTGCTTTCCATCTGTACAAATATTGCTTTCATCACAGCAAAACTTTACAATGTTAAGACGTACCATACATAGAAGCTATCAAGCTCTTGCTTGCTCATTTCAAAAATGAAGTTACTGCTGTCTGTTGTTAGCCTGTTTACATGGTCACCTCTGATTGTCAGCCATCAGATCTGTAGGATCTCTTCATTTCCAAAAGATGGTGTTATACACTGTAAGGTTATTTTGTAGCCAAATCAGGTCAAAAGGGTTGAAGAAATAATAAATGCACCTATTTTCCTTGCAGTTTTATTTGCTAGGTGATAGGTGGGGATTTGTGGCACTTCTGTGGGCAAATCCAACAGGACAGACCTGTGACCTCGGAGGTCACACCGTGATTGTACAGTTAAACATGGGAGAGAAAACAGTACAAATCACTTCAGGTATCTTCCCAGATAAAATTTTTGAGGAAAATAGAAAAGTGTTTCTTAAAGCAAGAATCTTCTCCTGCTTATAAAAGCCATCCTACTGCTTATACAATCATTCTAATGTCTCCCCTTTGTAATGTAACTGATGTCTCAGGGTCTCCTCTGGCTCTGGGAAAGAAAGGTCACCAGGTGACCATGTCTCCCCTCCTGGGAGCCAACTCCAGGTACCTGCACCAGCAGAATTTGCTGCAAGCCCAGCCACCCTAGGCTGGTGGTTCTCAGCCATGGCTGTGCACGAGAATGATCTCTAGGAGCTTTCCAGAGCAGAAATGCCTGGATTTCACCCGTAAAGATTTGCATTTAATGAGTCAGAGGTCCAGCGGGGCCTCACTGGTTTCAGAAGCTCCCTGGGGGATTTCACTGTGCAGCCAGGGCCGAGAACACCCTTTCTGGGCTTGGGGGGGGGGGCAGCGGGGGGAGCATCGTGCGCGGGCCTGGGAAACGTGGGCTTCATCAACATACTGAGTTACCACGTTACCAAAACATGCTGACCGTGATTAGGGCTCTGCAGGCATTTCTAGTCTATTGGGAAATGCATAGCAACTGTAAATATAAAAATAATTTGTATCAAAGTCAGATTAGTATATATAAGCCAGCAAAGTGCTATATTATTGCTTTTCTTTACACCGACAGGATCTGTGTTCACAGTGAGACAGTCTTTCCCTCCAATACGGCTGCCGACTTGACAGAACCCGCTTCAGAGCAAGACTGAGGCCACGTCACGTGTGCTTTTTACCTTCTCTCATTTCACAAATACAAAAAGTGCTCTTTTTTATTAGGACCATGACCCAGCTTGGCTCTGCGATGAGGCTGTGCCCTTTTTATAAGACAGACAGACTTCCCCTGCTTGGATTAAATCCCTTTAAACAAAGATTTCAGTTTTGAATTTTGATTCTATTTGTCTTTCGAACCTTTCGTAGAAAAATGAGTTCTCCTAAAAACATACAAAGTTCAGTGCTACATGAGAGGATAATCGTCCTCAAAAAAGTTACAAAAATAGATTACCTTTTAAAAATCCTATCTGAACGCGTCTTTCGTCGTAGTACAAAAAGGTATGCCCGACGGGGCAAGGATTTCTTTTCGGTAAGGTTTTACAGCCCTAGGCAAGGACATACAAACAGATCATTATGTTGTAATAAAAACGTGTACTTATCAAAAGAAAGGAATGCAAAGTAGACGTTAAGGGCAATTTCACCAGCTGTCACTTCCAGCAAGCCCCTCATTCATTTTCTAACTTCTTAGGAAATCCACACAATTTCAGGGCCCTATCAAGGCTCAGGTTTCATACTTGCCACTTACAGGATAAGCTGCTGGGGACAAAGAATTAGAGGCTTTGGAATAGTCAGTAGTAGCCAAGTCTCAGGAATACTAAGGACAGCTCATCGTTCCGTCCTTGCGCCGCCTCCTCTGGGAACCTTTACCTGACTCAGGCTTCTCTGTCCTCCCCCGCTGGGGGGCCGGTTGGGATGCCTGCGGGTCACCTCAGAGATGCGGGTTTCAACTCTGCTTGCCCACTAGGATCACACGGGGAGCCCCTGCATCTGATTGTATCGGTCTGGGGAGACTGGCTCCCCCCCCTTTTTTTTTTAAATTTGATTGTGTTATGTTAGTCACCATAAAACGCATCATTAGTTTTTGATGCACTGTTCCAAGATTCATTGTTTATGGCAGCCCCTTCTTTTTAAGGTTGGCAGAGAGGACGAGAACTGTGTCGCCATAATCCAACGGCTTCACCTCTGCTTGAGGAACCTGAGGTCCGGTGACTGTGACAGGTGAGTGAGATGCCATCAGCCGAGGGACAGGTCTCCACCCACCCACTGGCCTTTCCTTTTCACCAGTGGTTCCCCAAACTTTGGAGCTCATCACAATAACCTGCGGAAGTTCTGAAAGGCCCCTGGGCCCAGGCTGCACAGGAGGCAAATCAAATCAGAATCTTTGAGGTCGGACCCCGGGAGATCCCGGAGAGCAGCCAAGCTTGAGAGCCAGTTCATTTATGTCTGCAGTTGGGGGGTGGGGGGCTAAAGCCCCAAATTAAGAACTTTCAACTTGTCATCAAACGATGTCCCCACAGTGCTCCTTGTTACAATAAAATCAGCGACAACTGGGACTCAGCATATCTAGAAGTTGGAAGATTCATCTTTTTTACTTCATGAGGTGACAGAAGTGTTACTTACAGGGCATGAGTGCAGGGACTCCTGAGTTTATAGGAGAGGTGTCAGGATGAGGGCCCACTGTCAGCGTCACCTGAACTGTCTCCAAAGGCCAGATCTCAGGCGGGGCCATGGGCCGACTGAGGAAGGAACGGACTCTTTGTAGGGTCTTAGGACCTGGGCTCAACAAGGAGGAACGGAAGAGATGTGGTATAAACTTTGAACTCTGGCCAAGCAGGGCCATGAGGTGGAAACACTGGGGCTCTGGGGGGCCCTCCTCTCCTTGTCCGCCCATAGTGATGGTGGGGGTCCCTGACTGGTGGGCTCTGCTGTCTCGGGCTCTGAGGCATCTCCAAGCCCCCCCTGCACAACCATGGGGAGGATATCATGGGAAACACAGTTTTCAAATTGAGGATTTAGCACCTAGATTTTATGCAGGAAAACTGAAATACAAAGGAGAAAAAGCTTGAATAGTTTTTGCTGTTTTATTATGTTATAGTAAAATATTGCAAATTACAAAAATACTAGGATTTAACTGCCACAGTCGGACTGACATACAGTTGCTCTCCCTCACCAATCACTTGCTTCTTGATGAAAAAGTGGTAATAAAATGTGCATCAGTCTGTTTCCCAGGGCCAAAGAAGATTCTGGCTAAAATATTTATGTTCTGAGGCGAGTAAGTAACAAAAGTGATTTACTGACAATGGCATAAAATTCGAGAGTCTTAGAAATGTTTAATCTTTTCAAGAATCATTTTCAGATCCCCAGGGTGGCCCCTCCCCCATCATGTGGGGTGCTGGGGGGAATGCCACAAGCTAGTTCCCAGGCTTAAAGGGACAGCTTGTTAAGATGCACGAACGTGGCCTTTCTCCTACTTTTTTTTAGCAGTTTCTCTGGCAGATGCTTTCTTGGTCAAGGTTTCGTCTGTCGGGAGTGCACTTCCATTTCCCTCATGGCTAAGACCCTGGTCATATTTTGGCCCAACTCCACCACTCCCTCCCTGACGAGCCTTCCAAGGCCCTCCCAAGGCAGGACGCACTCTTCCCTGCTCTGTGCTGAGTGTGCTTGGCTGACCCGTCTTGCCTACCCTCTGTCGTACTGTGTTGTGTTTAAGTCAATTCCCTTTGCTAAATTGTGAATTTCTTGGAATCGGGGATAATGTTTTATTTATTTTTAGGTCTTCAGAGTCTATGCTGGGCTGGTAGAGGTGCTTAAGAGTATCTGAAAACACAGCGGAATTGAACTAAATAGAGTTTATATTTCCATTGGAACAAAGTCAATATATTGGTAACAAAACTGTAGGGCCCTGATCCAAGAGTCAATAAATACTTTAACAGCGAAAGGGAAATCTTGTACGTGTGTAGGGCTGAACACATCCATAGGTCAGAAATACGGTCTGAAACATCTTTTCCTTGAAAGACTAAGAGGGTTTAACACCTGTGTACAAAGGACTGCCACGAACCGGTCAGGCTGTGAGGACACGGGAGGTGGAAAAGCACTCCGGGTCCTAAATTAGCTGGATCCTCCAATGCTAAGGAAACTTTTAGGAGGGAATTTGTTTTCTTTCAAAAAATGATCTGTAGATATTGTTAAGGCATTGTCATGGATTTCAAGCTCTGATTTAATATTTACCGCTCTAATTCCCCCGATGCATAGTGTTAACTTTATTTCGCCCTGTGAAATGTGCCCCCAGGAGCGAGGGCTGTCAGTTCCTGCTTGGTGGCCCCGGAGCCTGGATCCCTTCATTTTGGGGCCTTGGGGACAGCCTACCAGAGAAGTGGGGGGGAAGTACCCTTTGAGTAAAAAACTTCTATAGTAAAATAAAAAGGAAATTGTCTCCCATAAGCCTAATTTGGTAGTGGGGGGGTGGTGGGGTGGGAGGCTCCATGAGTTTGAGAAGGAGCGTCTCATTTCTGCAGTGTCCGGACAGATGCCCATTCATTCCCCAACCCCCAGAGGACTTGACGTATTTCCTCTGAGACTCAAATTTGGGAGCCACGTTCTCTTGTGAATTTTGCATTATCGTTCCATCGTGATTAAAGGCTACCGGATTGAACACTGATCAAACGTGAGCTGCTCCAGGTTATAGTGTGATGTACCGTCTCCTCTCACCAACAGGGAACTCCTACCGAGCTTCCAAACAGTGGAATGGAAAAGAAACAAGTAAGTCCAATACTTATAGCTAGAAAACGCTGGCCAACCAATGGAGAGTAAGTACCATGAAGACATTTATATAAAGAGAAGTCCGAAGAAGAATTCTACCCCTTCCGTTTCTTTTGCGTTCGGGAAGGGTTCAAAGTGGCTTATCCTCTTGAACGTGCTATGATTTGCTACAGTACCAACCAGTCCTGCTTAGGACACAGAGTACTTCCTAGTTTTTAAAAAAATTGTCTTGCAGTGGAAGAATCTTGGAGCTAGAGTCAGTGGAATCAAGTGTTAGCTGGAAGGCTCTGACCCTTGCTTCTTGGTCACAGTTGGGCCTGGATCAACTCAGTGCAGCCAGTACTATGAGCAAGAAGCTCCTTCCTCGTTGGAAACGCCCAGGAGAAATAAAATCAATAATGACAATTAAAAACCCCCAGGGTTCCCAAGCAATAAAATTCCTTATGCAGATTTTTTTTCTTTTTTTTTTTTTTTTGTATCAAATATACCTCACTGAAAGGCGAACTTCTGCCCAAAGAGAATATCCTTGCCGGATGCCTGTTTGTGGCGGTCTCACAGTTTGAAGACAAAGGAACTTCCCAGCGACTTCCCAAAGTGCGTCCGAGGAGGGGCACTTCCTGGGTGAAAGGTGGGTCCGTAGGAGCAAATATGGCCGAACCGGTCCACGGGCCCAGGAGTCAGCGAGGGCGGGACTGTCAGCACTGGAGTCGATGCTGTGGCTTGGTCCCAGGGCGGGTGACACATCCGAGACTCTTACGGCCAATGCTCTCGTCCATGGTCATGCCCCGATGAACTCCCTGCTCGGCGGGGCTACCCGCAGGTAGTCTGCGTTTTCGGCCGCAGGGCCCTTGAAGACGCCGTTGGCCTTGGCTTCCTTGGGAAAGAAGTGCTGCTGGTAGTCGGGGTTGTCCAGGCTGACCTGGGGGTTGCCCTTCTGGGCCCGGAGGCCGGCACCGCCAAGTGCGCTGGTGACGCAGGGAGGGATGGTGTTGAGATACTCAGGGTTGTCCACGGCGTTGCTGTGGGGGTTTTGGTAGTGAGCGTCTCTGCCAAGAGCGGGGTTTAGAGGCTGATTGTGATAGACAGGATTCTGCACGGAACCCGCCGGCCGCTTGGGGACGGACTGGTTTATGTACTCTGAAATGGAAAAGAAATCACAGGTGAAGCGATCGACCAAGCATCAGCCCCAGCGGACTCCATGGCGCATCTGAACCCTGATAGTTTTCTCCCACAAGACCAAAGAGCATCGGGCGTCTGGCAAGACGACGAGCTCGTTGGTGCTGCAAGGGAAACCGTGTCCTTGTCTCTAGTTCTCAAAGCAATGGGCACATCGGTCTCTTGCCAATTTAACGTTCTCAGAAGGATAGCCTGCCTTGAGATGCATGTGTGCCCACGGGAACATCAGGGATAAAGCTGAGTCTAGGCACATGCATGTGTCACAGGCCAAGAGTGGAACCAGGGTCAGATGTGTCACATGCACGCGTGCACAGACACACTCCTCCACACATGCTCACACACTCACGGACACACACACAATCATACCCACACACTCCTGCTCACACACTCACACACACACACACACACACACACACACACACACACACACACACCCCTTTGATGTTTGCTTCAAATTCTAGAAAATCTGTGAACTGGTCCTAAAACCACACCTCCCAGCTGGACATGACTTGAGTCCAACACAAAGACCCGAGCGCGTGCTCAGTTGTTTTGTGTTTCTCTGCCTCTTCCTCCCCACAGGTGTCTGCAAGCTTGCCACAGTCTCCACTTCCGGACTGGTTTGAGGAAGCAAGCGGCCTGGGCCCAGGGGATGGAGGCCGGCCCTGCTGGATGTGGGGGCCAAGGTGGGTGACCTTCCTTGTCCAGGGTAAGCCACTCACCGGGTGCTGGGAGAAAAGTGTCATCTATGTTGTCCTCAGTCAAAGTGCCAGTGGGGTCTGAGCTGTACCGCTGCAGGAAGCTGTCTTCTTTGAGGGGACAGCTCTGAGGGGAGGAAATAAGGCAAGGTCACTCCAGTCAGTGCTGCTCAACGCGTATAAAAATCACCTGAGCTTCTGTTAAACTGCAGCTTCTGATTCAGTGTGGTCCAAGAAAGTGCCTGGGAGTCTGCATTTCCGACTAGCCCCCAGGGGACGCCCATGCCGGGGGATGTCCATGCTGGGGGCCCACAGACCACAGGCCGAGTGGCAAGGACCTGGTCGGTGCCGTGCAGTAGGGTTTCTGGCAATGACAGAAATGTTCTATGATCTGTGCCCTCCCAGACGGTCACGGATTTAAACTGAAGTCGATGCAGGGGGCCGGGGGCTTCTATACTGGGAAGTGTCGGTCTAGATCAAGGCTTCATGGCAAGCATCAGCACCCCCGGAAGGCTGGCTTGGACGTGGAGCGGGGCTGGCTCTGCCCCTCGCATTCCTACTTCAGCAGGTGTGGGTCGGAGGCTCAGCAGTTCGCACTTGGAACCAACCGCCAGGTGACGCTGCTGGAGGTCCCACGAACCCCATTTTGCACAGCACTGGCCTTGGTGAGAGCTGCCTGCTGGCCTTAGGGCAGGGGCTCAGGGCAACCATACAGGAGAAGGAAGGAAGGAAACACAGGAAGGAAAACCAAGATTTGTTGGGGGTAGGATGGGCATTTTCTATGTGCAATAGAGCCGTGACACAGAGCTGTTACTTAATTCGGGTTTATGAGGTGTTCATACGTACCCCGTTTCTGTCAATGCAAGCCACGGTGGAGTTGTTGCTGGTGGCGCTCTGGAAAAGAATCGAAGATGCTGAGGGTCCACGTGCCTTGTCTCACCCATGCCCACCAAATGCAGGACCTGGGGCCTCACGGGGCGGGTGTCACTATGGGGGCTTAACGTTGTCCTGACCCATTAGCTTTAGAAAAACTAGGTTTAGTTCGGACTTAATTCTGGTCCCCAGTAGACCTGAAAAGACTACGGCCCAGTTACTGCAAGGCCATAAAAGAACTAATACACCTGACTGATTCGTTCTGAGTCTGGCCTGACCATTTGCTTAAAACGGACTTCTTCGTCTCCCTGTGAGTTCTGCTGGGGGGGGGAGGGGGTACCGTTTTCTCTAAGCAACTCATTCAACCCAGCAGACACCGTGCTTGAGAAGGGGGCGCATTTCGTACCAGAGAGCTCAGGAGGGGGGTCCGGGACGTGGAGGGGCTGTGGAAGAAGCCCTGCTGGGGGATGAGGTACTCATCGGCATCCACCACGTCCTCCATGTCCTCTTCGTCCATCAGCGCGCGGTAAAAATTGGAGTCTGTAGGGCTCGGCAAGTGCATTCTCTCATCTCCCTGGTGCAGAACATTTTGAGACGATCAGTAGGGCCCTGAGAGGCGCCAGTCCACTGTTTGGGCAGATGCCTCTTTGTTGGGCACTTGGTTTATAATAAAATCAGTCCGATTCTCCGCAGAGTAGCAGCTTCCTCCCCTCCCCCACATGACAGGAAAATATTAAAAAATTCTCCGATGTTTAAAAGCCCCTAAATGAAACAGAAACAGCTTAAGAGGAAGAAGAAAGGGATAGAGCAGAATTTATGTAGGGTGAGTTTTGCTGTTAGGTGCTGCCATCTTACAGTTTATGGTAAGAAATGTGTTGGAATTCCCAGCAGAGACCTTTTAAACCCCTGGGATCTCCTAGGGGAGGAGAGTGGCAAAGGTGTCATTGTTATGTTAACCAGGGGCTTTAGGCCCACACCTAAGGATGGGGGTGGTTGGGGGGCTGGGGATGGGGGAGTGGGGGGGGGCCAACCCAGAGATGAGCAGACTGGACCTCTAGGTGAGCCACACCCCCTGATGTCCTGGAACGGGGGAGGGGCTGGAGGTGGACTCAATCACCGTTTGGCCACTAGTTGAACCAGCAATGCCCATTTAATGAAGACGCCATAAAACCCCATAGGGGCTGGGTTCAGAGAGCTTCTAGGTTGGTGAACACTTGGGAGTTTGGCGACAGCCACCCAGCGTGAGTAAGGGAATTAATTGCTTGCTGGGAGGTGCACGGAGACCCCCTTTTCCCCACTCCCCCACCACTCACCGGAATTGCTGAGCAGAATCTTCAGGGGCTATGCAAATTATTTTGCATACATGACCTCACAGCCCTGTGAGTTTGGTTTTGTTGACCTAAAGCGTTAAGTGGAGACTCAGGGGTTTGAAGGCAGATTTGCTGCCACGAAGGGCCTGCTTCTCCATCAGATGGAGCTGAGGCTCTGGCTGACCGGAATATGATGATGGCACATGGAATGAGCATGTCTGGACGCTAGGGTTCAGCTGGGAATGGCAAATGGGGTCGGGGAAGGGCGGGGCACCACAGAGGAACTCCACTCCATTCAGTGGGGCCGTGTCTAGTTCTAAGGTGCTGAGGGTTAAAAGTACGGGGCCTGGAAGACAAGGAAATGGAATGGGCACCCAGTGGAACACAGTGACATTGGACGCTCATGAGAAGGACTCCTCCCCGTGCAAGTTCAGAGGCTGTGATCTGGTACCTGGATGACAAGGTAGCGCTGGGGGTCTCGGGCCATTTTGGAGAATTCAATGATCAGTTCACGGAATTTGGGACGACTGTCAGCATCTATCATCCAGCCTGGGGAAGGAATGAGGAAAACAGCGCGATTAGACCCCGAAAGAAATGGTAAAGACGGCATTGCTTCCAGAAGGCATTTGTGGTGAGATCCTTTCAGGCAAGTAAGGGATGCAGAAACCAAATCTTTGTGACGGGCTTTGTAGTCCTGGCACCCTAGCGCTGATCCCAGTTTAAAGACCATGATGACACTTGAATCAGAATGACAGCAACATCGTCTAATTTTCAGTGCCTATTCTTCCTGGGGCCGGAGTTCTGGAATTATCACCATAAGTGTTCCGGCAGCCTTGCATGCATCGCTGTCTGTGGACTACTAAGACTGCAGGGAGCCTGGCGTCCAGGCTCTCTGGCTCAGTCCTCACGGGGCATCCACTTTCATCTAGACTCACTTAGCCGTCTTGCCAACTGGAAACTAGACTCAATTTAGGGAAAGTTAGGGACTTTCTTGAAGAGCCTCCAGGTTTGGGAGGCTGATGCTTTCATTGTCTTACGTCCTCAGTAACGGAGCACGCAAGTGAGGGGGCGTCGCAGTGCCTCCCCTAGGATCAAAGTCCGGATTGAACAGCTGGAGGAACAGCGATCAGTTGGGAATCCTCATCTCTCTCGAAGGCTCACATTTATTTTTTATCAGCAGGATGTCAGGTTATTTTAGGACAGACTGCTATGTGACCTCAGACAAACCGTGTGACCTCTCTGGATCCCAGCTTCCTCAATCCACAGCAAGGAAGTTAAAAGTAGGTTAACTCTGTGGTCTGAAGTTGGGAAGGCATTACTATTTACATGGACTTGGCCCCGTCCTACTCCGTGTGCTACCTTCTCCTGCAAGGGCCCGTGACACGTGGAATGTCACCTTCAGAGCCTGCTGAACTTGTCCTTCTGGTGGAACAAGAGCACTGACCCAAGTCACACACTCTTATTTAGATTAAGATGTTTACTTGCTGCGCTGCGAAAGACCTCACGTAGATCTATTATTTGAAGGGGTCAAGTCGAGGCAGAATTGTCGCCTCTACCAGCCTCGTGGGCTTCTCCTCGTTAGGTGTTTAAAAACACTCGGTCTCTCCAGTAACAGGTTTCAAAGTGTGCAGCACTGTTTTCATTGAGCAACTCAGAGAACAGAATATTTTGGTGTAATGGTTTCTGGGGGAATTTAGCTTTATTTATTTGCTTGCAAACATGGGCACACGCCAGGGCACTGCGCTCAATGGGTCAAGCAAAGGCTTCCTGAAGAATGCTGGGGGAGAGTTTACAGACGTTTCTGGGTTTCAGTGCCGCTGTAGAGAACGGGACAAGGTTTTTTCAGGGAATCAAAGGTCTCAATCTTTTGGCTAAGGGCGGCAACACCTTTCTAGGCACCATAAGGCACTCTGAGTGCTAACATCCAGGTATGCTAGCACGGATGGCTGTGGCAGTCACTCACACTTGACCATGATCATGTAGACATCGATGGTGCATATGGGTGGCTGCGGGAGGCGCTCTCCTTTCTCCAGGATGGTGGAGATCTCGCTGGCGGGGATTCCATCATAAGGCTTGGACCCGAAGGTCATCAACTCCCAAACGGTGACGCCTGAGAGGATGAGATAGTTGCTTTATGAGTTGGTAATAATCACCACGCCTTGTCTTTAGTCATCATTTAAACGTTTCTGATCTTTAAAAACCTATGTTTCTGTGGCTTTGAGCAATTTGCCTGACTGCCAGAAGCCTCAGTACACCTTTCTGTATAGTGGAATGATGACGGTATCTGTCTTACGGGATAGTTGTGCAGATCAAAGAAGAAAAAGCAACTGAAAAGTTCAGACAATGCCTGGCAGATAGTAAGTGGCCAATAAATGTTAAAACTTGAGTGATAGCAACAATGACAAGTCAACCACTATAATGACATAAGGAGCAGGAGTTACACACTCAGAACATCTGCCCTAAGCTACTTGTATCTATGGAAGATGGAGACCGCAGACAAGGTTGTACGCTGCATATTTTAAAATAATAATAAAAATTGGGAACCAGAAAACTCTACATTCCTTTTAAAAAACATCAAAACCCCATACTTTTTGTTTCAAAAATCAATAAAATCCATCGTCATGATTTAAAAAAAAAAAAAAAAAGCAGTACTTTTAGACTTGGGTGTTTTTCCAGACCATCCCTGAGTTCTGATGATTCTTCTATCTCTATGCCTTTCTTGTTGGGATTCTCTGCTCTAGAAATCCCCACCATGAAGGTGCCCTGGGGTGACTCTAGAGGTGACCCCAGTGGGATTGAGCCTGGGTCCCCAGACTACACAGGAAGGGACCAGACACAGGATCCTGCCAGTTTCCTGATCTCCAGCTGGTCTAATGATTCATTTTCTCTAGAGCTGGCCTCTAGATACATAGTCCCACAGGTCAGCCTGGATTATCCAGAGGCCATCCCAGAGCTGAATGACCTGAATACAGAGCATGCAACTTTGAAGAATGAAGCAAAGTCATGGTCCAAGGGCAAGAACATAGATTCTCCTGTCCCTCCTCACTACAGCGTCAACATGGAATTGATGAAAAAATAAAATCTCATTTCCAGATCCACGAAGTCAATTCATCCTAACGAGGTTTAAACATTATGTTAAACACGTACAATGCCTTCCTGTGGGACAGCAAGCTCTCCAGGTTTGGGGACAAATGGTAAGAGAGAAAGTGGTGTGCATACCTGGTGGTGGCTTTTGAGAGGGCCTGGAACGAGGCAGGCATTCTCTCTTTTCAACTCCTAAGTGGAATGCATACGTACCTAATTTATTAAAATATTCTGTCTTGACTGGAGACAAGGGAGTGGAGTAATAGGATTTGTTTTTTAAAGATTTTTATTTATTTATTTGAGAGAGAGCATTGAGCATGCACAAGTGAGCAGGGGGTAGGGCAGAGGGAGAGACACTCTCTCAGCAGACTCTGCGCTGAGTGCGGAGCCTGACGCAGGGCTCCATTTCACGACCTGAGCTGGAATCAAGAGTGGGGCACTTTAACTGACTGAGCCACCCAGGTGCCCCAATAAGATTTGTTTTCTTAAGCTAGAACTTCAGGTCTGTGGTTTAACAATTACACTTACTGCCAGGGACAGCAGATTATAATCACCAAAAACACGATTTCCACCGAAATGAAACAACACACAATCACTAGAGGGATGCTAACTTTCTGACACTGCTTGTAATCATCCAAAGGCAGGAAGTCGCAGAATTTAAGAGAGTTCTCATTTACTCAACAAATGAGGACCCACTCCGGACAGGCGGTGGGTTGGCCCATGCTGGCTGCCGCACGGAGGGGAAGGAGGAAAATGCAGCCTCATGATTCTGGAAAGGCCGAAGGAGCCAGGCCGCTCAGGAGCTTGGGTTTTGTTTGGAACATATGTGGAAAACCAAAGAAGGCTATTAAGCAGAGAATTAAAAGTCTGCTATGGTTTAAAACTATTTTGTTGTCTGTTGTCTGGAGAATAGACAAATGTGTGCAGAACGAGGAGAGAGAAGACCCGTCAGGAACCTGAGGGAAGGAGGTGACAGCGGAGTTGCCTCTGGACGGGACTTGGGAGCGGGACAAGTAGCATTTTTCCCTGTCCCTCTTGGGGAGCAGACACACTGTGAAAATGACTAAAACAACAAGGCATCAGAATAGCCTTATGTCCTTATCTAGTTCGTTGGTTGCAGGCAGCTCTGCTCACAGGTACGTGTAAAAATTCACCTGTTCAGCGAGAAAGATCTCTGTCTTTGTAAAGCCTGCATCCTAGCAGAAGAGACAAAGATCCATGAAATTGAAATACATTTAGAATATCAGGAAGTTAATAATGCTATGAAGGAAAAAAAGAACCTAAGTAGATGATGTCTTGAATGATTTGTTTTTTTGTGATAACAACTCTTGGAAATCTGCCTCAGTACTACTCTCCCCAAACACCCATTTCTGCGGAGACGGGGTGGCCCCTCCTCATCCTTGAGTAGTGGGGATAGATGCTAATTCACAGATATATGCATTAGATGAGCTATTTTGCAGGCTTCCAGCAGACTGCTGGACTTGTGACAGTGGGTTAGTGACACTTTCTTCAATGGTGAGGCCCTTGTAGGCTCAAGACATCCTTTGTGCAAAGGCAGTGAGGCAAGAAGAGGAAAGGCGTGTTGGGGAGGAGGGGCACAGGCCTGGGCAAGGCCACAGTGGGATTTGGAGGGTGAAGCAGAGAATCTGTCCTGAGGAGATGTCTTCCCTAGAACTGCAAGCAATCACTATTTCCCTTACTTATGTTCCCCCCCACAGACACATCTCCCAGTGCACTCCTGTCAAGCCCTTCTCCCCAACACACACAGACTTCCATTCACTGCACGAAACAGTGGCCACTGAGTTAGTCCATCACACAACCTCATGCTTCTCCCCGGAAAACCCCATTTGTCATCTCCCTTTGGTTCACTTCATCAAACCCATGACAAGAGGTCAAGTTTGGTCTGCTGCTGCAGGTCTACACATTTCCTAAGTCCAAGCTCTCTCTCCCTCCGTTACCCGCTCTTGACAAGTTCACTGATCTCTCCAGTGACACGTAATGCGCTAGTTAGACCCAATTTTCTTTGTCATGTTTTCTTAGTAGAATAGACAGTGACTACTACGCTATTATTAGTTCCTGTCTTGGAAGAAAGTATTTGGATGACAGAGCATAGAATGCCAATCAACAAACAATTCAAGCAGGCTTCTGCTCAGTACGCATTCATTAGCATCAAGATTTTGACTCACCGTAGCTCCACACATCACTTTGGTGGGTATAAATTCGGTGTAAAATGGATTCCAAAGCCATCCACTTGATAGGCACCTTGGAATGATGAGAGAGGAAGTAATAAGATAAGCATTAGCTTCCCTCTGTTGCAAAAAATTAAATCACGTTGAAACAAATTACAAGCGACAAATGTGGGAAAGCCAGGGCACCCCACCTTGATACCCCAGGATGAGTGCTCCCTCTCAGGAGGAGGAGCATGTTTTTAAGCTGGTAGAAAACAGGGCTATTCTGTTCAGCCCCAGGTGTGGTTTCATGAAGGCCTCGCTGAGGACCTTTGGTCTGTGGGCTGTTCTGGTGAACTGGGTGAACATGCCAGGGGCTGGGGTTTCTGGTGGTGCACGGTGGTCCCAGCCACCCCTCGATTATGGGTGTTTGCAGAGACCAGCTGCTTGGAGCCATCCAGGTCAGAGTGAAACTTAACAGGGGTACAGCTGATTCAGAGCTATTGGAGGGCTTAGCATGGGCACTTGCATCTCCCCCCATGCTGGGAGAGAGTCCCCTGGAGGACCTCCAAGTCTGTCTGGGAGGAGGGAGTCTAGGGAGGCTCCCAAGGGAGCCTTCGGAGCTCTAGGAATGGCATGGGGAGTTTTCCATATTTCTGAGATGTTCTCAGTAGCTGCATGCCACCAAATTAGCTGTGATATTTCCCAACTGCTCTTCTGAAGGGAGTGGGCGCGGAGAACCAACCTTGGCTAATGGTCACCCAAAGATGGAGCCGAGCTCGTGTTTATTGGCTTTGGCCTCTGGATGTGATAGAAACATCTATTTTCACTCTCCCTGCAAATCCTGCTCTTAGAGCAGCCCCTCTGGTCTGTACTTCCAGAAGAGGACCCTGGCTAGACTCAGGTGTCCATGGCTGCTGCTGTGACCTCACCCAGAATGTTCTGAGAACGTCCCCTCCATCGGTCAGTCTGCTGGCGAGTGAATGCTTGCCGATCTACGAGCCACGTCTTACCTTGCCTCCTTCCGCATGGTATTCTTTCTCCTCGGCACCAAGCAGCTTGGCCAGCCCAAAATCTGTGATCTTAACGTGCTGTGGTGTCTTCACCAGGACATTTCTAGCTGCCAGGTCACGGTGCACCAAGCGCCGGTCCTCTAGGTAGTTCATGCCCTGCAACACGGGGCCATGCAGTGAGGGAACGCATGGCTTAGCAGACTGCCCCGGGGAGCACAGAGCGGGGTTCCAGCACGGATGGCACGGTTCTGCTCTGTGGAAAGCGGGCGCCTGTGCACAGGGCTCTGACGTCCTGTTCCCCCCAGACTCGGAGCTTTCCGAACTGGGGGCTGTGTCTGCCCTCGTCTCTGTGCTTCGCCTGATGGACACAGTCCCTTGCGCCTTGCGAACACTAGTAACTACCAACTGAGTAGATGCAAAGACAAATTAAGGAGGATATCATGAGCTGCTGATTTGCTAACTTTCCTCCAGCCAGTAACTCGTTTTAAACCCAGATGAACCAAGTATTGGAGGGTAGTGATGGAGCAGGAGATCTGCTGTCGGGCTGAGACCTGGCTGGGAGCTTGTCTGGAACTTGGCAACCATGCCCCTGCCTCCCTACGCGCAGCTGACCTGGAAAACAGGGAAGGTAAAGCCGCTCCCCAGGCTGGGAAGCCTTGCACCCCTCATGCTCTCCCACACTACCTGCTGTGATTCGCTACCAATGGATGACATTTTTTTTTCCAGTGTTATTTCCTCGTTTTTAAAATTGAAATCACATGGACGTTGAATTTGCTTTGACAGGTGGCACTTTCCTCCGCTGACCCTAACCCTGTCCTGATCAGAATCACAGCTGAGAGAAAGAGTATTTGAGAAGTGCCTAGCACAGTGCCTGACACGTGAATTTCCGGAATTATTCCCCCTCAAGTCCGGTCCTTGCCCACAGTCTTCTTGGCGGCCGTCATGAGCTCTTCGGGCTGGCAGGCGGGGGTTGCTTCCAGCCTTGACGACTCCTTGCTCTGTCCTGCCTCGTTCAGCCAAGCTCCCTAGGACCCTACCAAGCTCCAACCGTTGACATGAGCTTGGCAGCTCCCGCCCCGTGCAGGGCCAGCCTGGCAGGCAGGAGACACCGTAAGCCCCGCAGGTATCTTGTGTTTGTGCCACATTCTCTGCCACTTACTCACGAATGTGGCTCGCTCTCTCCGGCCAGGGGCGTGGACCCCGTTTCCAACCTCCCTTTTGGCTGACACTCAAGAGCTCTCCAGCAAAGACAGCTCAGAAAAGCTTACTGAAGTGCATGAAATGCAAACGAACGGGCTTCACCCACACGGCTTTAGTCTCTAACTTTCTCCAAGCTGTGGTGGACTCTCCTTGGGAGGGCAACGGCGGGGAGAACCTGTCACTAGGGATGGAGTCCCCAGTTTGCTGGCAAATTCTTTGCTTCCTTTGGTAATAGATAGTACGTGAAAATTCTTCGTGAGGTGAAATTAAAATTATTTTCTTTCTGGAGCAGAACTAACCCTCCTAGGAAACTAGGATCTTAGGAAGATGCGACCAGGAATTAGCCTTTGGGGGTCATTTTTGAGGACTCTCATTTTTCTTTCTTTGGAAAAAGATGATTAATTCCCATGTCTCCCTTCTCCCTCGTATGATCTAGAAAGTTCTGAATGTTTAAGATGCTGTTGGGTTTAACTGCTCCCCTCCTAAGAGTCCTCAGATGCAGCAAATTAAGGTTAACAGGGCTCACGTCTACTCAGGAGGAAACCAGCAGGTTCTCTCCGGCACAGCACTTCTAAATTAGGGATTATTATTTAGGAATGGCATGTGGGGAGCGAGAGGGAAGGAGCGGAAGCTGAGAAAACTCCTCCAAACAGAGGACTGACTTACTACTCTGTGTCCCCTCTCCCCACGACGCCGTCACTGGGTGCCCCATTCAATCAGCTTTCCTTTCTCCTTTGGTTCCTGGGACCTTGCTCTTACAAAAAAGCAAGGCCTCTATTACATATGGTGTGCTCTGCCCCATTCAGAAAGGGTTAATTGGGCTTGGCCTCTTTGCTGGTTCACGAACATGTGCACTCCCGCCTGTATTAGCTCACTTGCTCTCTCTCTCCTCCCGCCTCTCTCTCGCCCCGGTTTTCTCTTGTTCCTTTCACCCAGTGTCGCTGGCACTGCTTCTGCAGACATTTCCCGAAGACCTCCTCAGGGCTAGATCTGTGTAGGCGTGGCACGGCCGTGTCAGAATGATCATATGTCAGTGCTGGACACACAGCAACCAGTCCAATCTTGCCCTGTCCCTCTCGCTTTATTTCAAATACGTGTTTTCTGAGTTCCTCCAAGCCACCCAGGGTGGACAGGGGGTACTTCAGAGGGAACCACCAGCTTCCTTTCACTACCATCTCAAACTTCTCATTCTGCCTCTTTGAATGCCCCACAGTCTGGACACTGGCCACCTTTTCACCAAGGTTGCTGCAAAATGAACGAACGGAAGAATCAATGAGTGATAATAGCAGCTGACAGTTTGGAGCACTGACGATGTGTGGGTGTTTCCAACCCATCTTCCAAGAAGCCTGCTCTGGGGCTGGAGTGCTGTTGCCCCCAGGACCACCCCAAGAGCCGCCTCAGCGGGTCCAGAGGCCTGTCAGACCAAGTGCGCTGAGTCCCCAAGACCACTGCTGGGACTCGGTCCTAATTTCCTGCTGGGGCCTCCACGTGAAACTTGCCTGCTGGCCCAGAGGCTGCTTGAGATGTCAAAGAAACTCCAAATAAGCAAAAAACCCAGCCACCCAGCCCCTTGGCCCCATGCCGCAGAGTAAGTCCACGTTGTTGTGCAAACCTAATAAACTGACCTGAGCCCCCGCCCCCCTGCCCCCCTTGGGTCTGCAAAGGACCAGAACAGCTTTACTAAATCGTGCTATTTCCGGAGAATATCCATCTTCAGGGAGGGCTTGGGAAAGAGCCCTTTAGGCCTTCTGGAGCCCCCCCAGCCAATCAGTCAGAGGGGTCTACATCAGAGATCCCAGGCGGCCAAATGAGGCTCACTTGAACTCAGATAAAACTCTATTCATCAGTCTCTGTTCCACACCACGGAGGTGAGGCGGTTTAAAAGGCCATCTCCACAACCAGTTATATTTTAACGAGTCAGCATAGATAAGAGCCCTGATAAGAGCCCATTTAAACAGGAAGCGGCATCCGCAGGGGGCCTCAGTGGGGCCCCTTGGGAAGCTCCTTCCTGATTCCTCTCCGATGTCCTCACTTTAATTGAAATCAACGTATTTATTTGTGTTAATGACTACTGGACGGCTAGGATGAATTCTGAAATACGGAGGTTAGAAGGGGGTGTGAAGAGCCTGGCTGGAACCTCAAAGCACCAAGGAGAAGCCCGGGGGTATGGCTCACATGGATTTCAAGATTTTTCTGGCACCGACACCTATGACTGAAGGAAGGACTGGGGGTGGCTGGGTTGGACATTTACAGACTTTTCCAGAGGGCTGCAGCATCCCACAACTCTTGGGGGGAGTCCAGAGGGAGAAGCTGGAATGGGCTCCGTCTCTGTTCTGTTTCATAAACTGCCACGGGGAGAAGCTGGGGGAGCGCTGACTTCGTGAGGACAGAAATGGGACACAGCAGGAAGTGGAGAGGCTGGCAGATGGTTTTGGCTGAGTTCCATCAACAATATGTCTCGCCCATCCCTGGGCCCCTGCCCTCAGAAGAGGTAGAAAAGGGTCAGAATTTCCCACCCCAGACAAAGTCATATGGCACCAATATTGTACTGTGGCAGGGACGGGGGAGAGCCACGCTCACTGGCTCATGGTTTCTGCTCTGAGTCATGCCAGCAAGTGCGAGAGCATGGACTTGAGATCCTGGCTGCGTGGGGTCCAGTCCGGATGTTGCTACGTACTAGCTCAAGACCTTGGCAAGCTACTTAGACAGCCCCGTGCCTCAGTTTCCCTGCATGTAAAGCGTGCTAATCCAACAGTTAAGTAAGTTAAGCCACGCAGAACATGGGATGGTGCCCGGCGAGAGTCCTCCGTAGGAGCTAGTTTATCACAGTTTCCTCCTAGATGCCAAGTCCCCCCTCTTTTCTCTACGCATGTGCTGTGAGCCTGAATTAGGTCACTGTAATAGTCTACATAGCTTACAGTTTCCCGAAGAGTCTAATCCTGCATCAACTCCTGAGAAGCCTTTGCTTGTGAGATGAAGCTGTCTTCTTATGCAGGCACGCAGGGCCCCGCGGGGTGTCGGCTTGTCGTCCCCGGCTTGGCACTGGCACCCGTTTCTCTCTGCAGCAGCCCTTAACATCTCTCAGCCACGGAGCCCCTCTGTGTTCTCACCCCTGGGCAACGTCCCGTCCCAGTGTGTGCATCTCACACACGTCTCCAGCACAGAACTCTGGAGGCTAAGAGACAGGCTGCTGGCTTGCCTGCCCACCTCCTCTTCCTCGCCCCGCTATCCTCCCAGCATCTGGGGTCCGGCTGACAGACTGAGCTCCGCTAGCTGGTCCCTGCCCACCCCAGCCCTGCCCTGTGCCCTGCATGCTCCCAGCTCTCCTGCTCCGACCACCCATTCCCTACAGCACTGCTAGCTCTGTATGGATCTGTTTCCCTCTCTGGTGTGTAAGTTGGGGAGAAAAGAAATTTTGTTTTATTTATTTATCTACAGCACCTGATTCCTAACACTGGCAGATAAATGCCCAAGAAATTACTAAGTGAAATATTTATAAAAGCTGATATTTTGATACTTTTTTTTTTTTTTTGAGAGAGAGAGAGAGGAAGAGAGAGCACAGGCAGTGGGAAAGACAGAGGGAGAGGGAGAAGCAGACTCCCCACTGAGCTGGGAGCCCGACATGGGGCTTGATCCCAGGACCTGGAGATCAAGACCTGAGCCGGAGGCAGACGCTTCGCCATCTGAGCCACCCAGGTGCCCTGATACTTTAACATAATGATAACTTCTGGCTTTTTAATGACACCCTGCAAAGTGATCATTTAGGCTGATTAAGTTCACCTGTAATCTTTAGTGGACCATTTAAGAATAAATTAAAAAAATAATCCAAATTAGGGAAATGTCTGGTAACAGGATGCTGCTGGGCTCTGTCACTGATCTGCCTTGTTGGCTGAAGTTTATGGAGCCGTGTGCTTCCGGGGGAATCAGCTCCAGTAGAGTCCTCCTTCCTGAATCAGCACCCTCCCTTGGGCTGCACCTCGACCCTCCCCTTGATAAGTCCTGACCTGCAGCCTAGAAGGAGCGAGCCTGAGTGGGGAAGGCCAGAGCCCACATGGGAGCAGGACGTTGTGCACAGAGGTGAGTGTGTCCTTGCCGCCACAGCCTGGTTGGACTGACGGACTGTAGCCCCTTTTTGAGTTCCTTTTCGGGCATGATTCTCCTTCTCTCACACCCCTGCTTGTCTATCAGGACCACAGTACAGTGTGTCGACATGGGTTTCACGACAGGGCACCCAGAACGGAAGACAGGCGGCCCGGACCGTTCTGGCTACATCCGGGGACAATGATCCCCTTCTTGCCCCCCACTCGGACATGATAACCTATAAACAGCTCAGCCCAGCCCGTCTCCTCCCCTTTTAACTGCTCCCATGTCCTGACTGTTCTGACAAATGCGCAGCCAATGAAAACACCCGAGGCTTTTTCAAATGAACCTAGACCAAACGAAGTAATCCCGCATGCTTAAAAAAACAAATCCTTTGAACCAACTTTTTAAGTTTGCCCTATTCAAACTGTATCTTGTAGATCGACTTAAATGCAGTTTGGTGTATGTACAGTTGTGGTTGGAGGATGAGGCCGCACAGCGTGTTTGGGAGCCTCTCCCCCCACTGCCGTCTGTCTCCAGACCTCTCCAGAGCCTGCTCTCGAGGGTCCTCAACTTCTGGCAATTACTCAAAAACCCCAATTCTGTGAGATCTTAATCTGGGTTAGGTGATAAGCAAGCTCTTTTTCCCAGAGGTTTGGGAAATGTCAGATTAATCCGTCCAGAGAGCTTCATAGTAACATTCACTGTGGCGGATGCTCTAAGGGGAAGAAACTCGCACAACAGCAGCGTTTTCCAAGCGACGGGATGATAAGGCGATAGGATCTTCCAGATTAGAACATTTTATGACATTATGGCGCCATCTGATATCGTTGGGGACTTACTGGCTGGGTTTTGTAGCCAGAAAAGAGTGGATACGCTTTCTGAAGTAACCAAGTCCCAGCACGTGGGGCCGCCCAGGGCCCCGTGAGCCAGGAGCTTAGGAAGCAACTATCTTTCTGCCGGGGGAGCAGGGGGTGTCTCCACGAGCTCCTGCGGCCAGAGAACAGAATCTGTCTCCAGCACGTTGGACGAGAGGCCGTGGCTCTCTTCTGCTCTCCGTCCCATCCAGACTTCCTTCCTAGCCTACTCGCTTGGCTTTGCTTTCCCTTTTGCCCAGGTGCTAGAACGTGTCCTCTTAGCAGATCAGGCAGGGCAACAAGCTTGCCTAACAGTGGCCGGCTCTCCGTCAACATTTAGAAAACGTCACAGGAGAGTCCATGCCTTTGTGAATCAAGGCAGGTCATTTATACGTCAATAAATCCCACTTTGAAAATGCCAGGAGTGAGAATGGACTCTGTCGTCCTCTGGAATCGTAAGCACAGGTCCGTGCTGAACAGAACTCGCTGAGGCTATGTACCCCAACTAGTGTCACCTTCGTGGAGCTGTGGACTGACATGACATAATGAGAGAAGAAGTGCTAGCTCACCCGGCACCCTCTGGGGAACCGGGCCTTGGAATCAGGCAGAAGCTGGCCGCAGGTATGCGGAGCCCTGGAAGCCTGGCCCAGGGTAGGGACAGGCCAGGACACCCCCCCCCCCCACTTTATTTTTAAAAGATTTTATTTATTTATTTGACAGAGAGAGATCACATAGGCAGAGAGGCAGGCAGAGAGAGAGGGGGAAGCAGGCTCCCTGCTGAGCAGACAGCCCGATGTGGGGCTCGATCCCAGGACCCTGGGATCATGACCTGAGCCAAAGGAAGAGGCTTTAACCCACTGAGCCACCCAGGCGCCCCAGGACACCCTTCTTACGGAGCTCACCGTCCAGCTGGGGTAGGTGGGCACAAACTCAAGTGAGCCGGTAAATAAGCCAGATCTTCCAAGGTAGCAATTTGCGATAAAAAGAAAAGCAGGGGGCGCCTGGGTGGCTTAGCCGGTTAAGTGTCAGCCTTTGGCTGGGGTCATGATCCTGAGGTCCTGGGATCGAGTCCCCACATCGGGAGGGACTGAGCAGGGCGCTTGCTTCTCCCTCCCACTTGTGTTCTTGCTCACTCTGCTCTCTCTTGCACTCAAATAAATACAAAGTCTTAAAAAAAAAAAAGAAAGCAAACAAAGCAAAGTAACATTGTCTGCATGGGCGGGGGCATACTCTCTGTTTCTTGCCAGAGATAATCAGGGAAGAAAGCTAAGGAAGGACTTCTGGGCTCAGGCGTCCATGTATGAGTAGATCCTCAGGAGTAATGCTGTATTCGGTAAAACCTGCATGGGCTGACCATCACCTCCTCCAGATCAGCCACTGTCCTGCACTGAATAGGGCCCTAAGTGCCAGGTCGACCAGAAACCTCAGAAAGTGACTTTGTTTGGACACAGGGTGTTGCAGATGGCATCAGGCAAAGGTCCTGGATGGACGCACCCTACAGGATGCCTGGGCGGCTCAGTGGGTTAAGCCTCTGCCTTCAGCTCAGGTTGTGATCCCAAGGTCCTGGGATTGAGCCTGAGCTGGGCTCTCTGCTCAGCAGGGAGCGTGCTTCCCCCCCCCGCCCTGCCTGCCTCTCTGCCTCCTTGTGCTCTCGATCTCTCTCTCTCTCTGTCAAATAAATAAAATATTTAAAAATATATATGTGTGTATATACATATATATGTAAAAAAAAAAAAAAAAAGAAAGCATCCTGCACTTAGGGATGACTGGTGTCTTTTAAGAGAAAGGAAAACTCGATTTAGACTCAGACACAGGGAACAGCTGTGTGAAGACCTAGGTACTGATGGGAGGGACCGTGATCCGGGGAGGACCTGGAGCCGAGCCTTCAGAGGGGGCAGGCCCAGCCTCACCTTGACTTTGGACTGGCCTCCAGAAGCGTGAGTGGATACCTCTCTGTTGTGGTCAGCGACCACGAATCTGTGGTAATTCGTGGCAGCCTTAGGAGCCTAATCCAGTCACACACAGAAATAATGAACATTTCTCATGAAGTCACAGCACCAGAAGCACACACCCTCTTCCAGGACCCCTGTCTACTACCGACAAAAACGTCCTTGACCCTGTGACCTGGTGATGGCTTCGAGAAGGACGAGAACACAGGGGACTGGCGGTGGTCGGAGGAGGTGCCAGGAGCCTCCAGGGGCTACAGCGGAGAAATCAACACCAGACGGCGCCGGAATAAACTGACTATCGCTACGACCAGGGGAGGGACGGGCAGTCAGGGCCCAGACAAGGCCTGGTGGAAGTCGGGCTTTCTGACTCCGGAGCCTTGGCACACCCCTCCACACCCTGCTCCACGGTGGAACTAACCAAGGGGCAATGACAGACACGCTCAGAAAGGGGCCCGCCCACAAGTCCCCTGCGTTCGACTGGGTAAGAGTGCGAGAGAAAGTGAGAATGTAGCATTTGGGTTGCAAGTAACAGGTGCAGCTCTGGGATCAAGAGGGAGAAGTTGGAGATTAAAGTAAGAACTCCTTGGGAGGCCATGGGAATGGCTAAGTACCCAGCACGTGTCCTTAGTACGCAGGTGGGGTCCCTGGTCCGCAGGCTCGTTCTCAGCCGTCCCTCACTCTAGTACGAGGCTGTTAATAGGGACAGGGAGAGGCATGGGAGGAATCCCAGCAAAGCAGACACATCTGTTCCCCTGCTAGTGCTCCTCCAACCTGCACAGCAGATCTCGCACCCAGCACCTGCCCTGCCTGCACAGCCCCCTGTCTTCTGGGGCTGCCCAGCCCAGCCCCAGTCTCCTCACTTGCCTTGACAGCAAGTCCTGATGGGGCAGAAGCCACAGCTGCCCCTACTACGAATCACCCTAACATTCAACACAAAGAACACCCGGGAAGTAACACTAGCCTCACACCACACCAAGCACCTAATAAAGCGAACGGTGTGTAAATGGAGCTGAATAATTAGATTTCCCCCATGCAGCGGGACAGGACCTGATTGGATGCAAAACACAATTCATTTGACTGGGTCCCAAACAAAATGCCCTTGGTGTGTGTGGGTACACACTGACACACACACATACCCAGGATTGAGTTATCCCAGGATGGAGAACCTGCTGATTTTTGGGATGTCTTGATTCCCCCCACTGCTGCTTTTCTTCACGGCTCTCACTAACGAGCATAGCATCCCAGGGGAATGGGGGTGGTGGGGGAGCGGGGGGCAACCGGCTGAGGCTGCTGCACCTACTGTTAGTGGGAATTTCTGCTCTACTCTCAGAGCTGGGCGCCTGCTCTGTGCACACTGCTCTGGGTAGAGCCCCCCTTGACTTACCTTTGCAATCTGCACACACCAGTTGAGCAGGTACTGGGAGCCGATGTTGTCCTTGTGCTCGCGGACGTAGTCCAGGAGGCAGCCAAAGGGCATGAGCTGAGTGATCAGCTGGACCGTGGAGGTGAGGCAGATGCCCAGGAGGCGGCAGACATGAGGATTGTCCACGCTGGCCATCACATAGGCTTCCTGCGGGGAGGAGAGGAGAGGAGAGCGTTAGAAGGGCTCCGCACCGTGGCTAAAGGGAGAGGAAGGCAGACCCCTTTCCAGGTTTAAAAACATTTAAAAAAAAGCAAAGCGCAGGCATGATTTTGAGTTCTAGAATGTGTACCGGGGGAGGACAGGGTGTCCCATGAAACATTCAGTGCAATGGACATTTACGCCGGGACTGTCATTATGTGGCACAGCACACCCTCTGAGCGCGATGCAAGGACTCGCCTGGACAGAGAGACCCAGGCTGCGTGCCCTAGCGGCACAATATTGAATGAAAACGGGACCTGATGTCTCTGGGTGTGAGCGCTGCTGGTGCCTGTGTTGGCAAGGCCCTGTCCCAAGGCTAAATAAATCTGCTGCAGTTTAAGATGTTGTCAGCACCTGCACACATCCACGTTCGGGTCCCTAAGGCTCGACTTTCCCACTGGACTGAAATACACACACAGAGGTAGGGCGCAGGAAAGCTCCCGGCCGGCGGGGGTCATTGGAGCCAGACTTCGCTTCCCACCAGGGCTGGAGACGCCCCTCCAGGGGGCCTGTTTCAGGGTTTGAACTGGACGGAGGGCAGCCCTTAACCGGAGTCCCAGGCTCTGCCGGCAGCTCAGGATTCATTTCTGGACAGAGGTGGTCTGTGTTGCCCTCTGCCTCAGTCTCGAGATGGGAAACCACGCTGCTCTGCGAAGCGCCCCCCTCATTTGACTGGCTGCCAAAGGAGGAGCCTTTGTGGACCCAGACCCATGCCTGTGGGCTTTATGTGAACCTTCCTCCTATTCTTGGGCAGAGGAAGAGCAAGTGTGCACGCAGCAAGGGCCCTCCTCTCTTCCATCAGACCGAGAATTAGGGAACCCTTGCTTTCCTCCCATAAATTCTCCCTTTCAAACACAAAAGGCGGTGACCTTGAATTGAGCTGTGAAAGGGACCACATGGCCAGCAAGAGGGAGCTCTGAGGTTCCTTTTTGTATTTCCAGACTGCCGTGGGTGGGGTGTGGACTTGGGGATGCGGCGTGGCTGGGATGAGAGCACTGAGGTGACCGAGAAGACAGAGTGGGGCTAGGGGTGGAGGCACAGACACGGATTCCTAACACAAGCCAGACCACACCTTGTTTCTTGCCTTAAGCCCTCCTCTGGCCTCACAGTTCCTGGGCAGCCCCATGCCTAGCACAGCTGACCCTCCTCCAGAAACGCCCCCTTCCCGCCCCTCCTAGTTCTCAGCTCTCTCAAACCTCCTTCAGGCCCTCGCCCATAAGAGGGCCTTTGCCTGGAATGCCCTTCCACCTCTGCTTTCCTCGTCTGATGACTCCTCCTTCTCCTCCACCTCCTCCTCCAAGGGGCCTTCCTGATTCCCCAGTCTTAACCTCTCCTGGCATCTTGTCCTTTTTCCTTGGCCTGGAACTTGCTCAAGATGCAAATTTTTGGGCCCCACCCAGGCCTACGGTGTGAGAGGCAAGGAGGTGGAGCCCAGCCCTCCGTTTGAACAAAACCTCCATGGGGTTCTGAGGGGTTTGGAGCTCTCGCCATAATCTCCACTTAAATACTTCTGTGATTTCGTAAAATGTCCTCCCTCCCCACTGAGCTCCTTGGGGGAAGGACTGCATTCTCAGCTCCCAGCATTTGCTCAGTGCTTTTTGGCACGCTCTTTTGCTGGCAAACACAACTATTTACTGCCTCAGTATCCCCTACATGTTCCTGCTGCCTGGGCAAGTCAAGTGACTACCTCGGCCCCACGTCTTTCCTCTTTTGTCTTTGCAGAGGTACCGAACACTTAGGCACAGAACGGCCTCCAAAATGTTAGGTCTGGACTACACTGCGGTCACACAAAGCCAGAAATTTAAAGCCAGTCAGAGACGACACACTTCCATTAACAACAACAAAAATTCCCGTAGCTTTTAACGTTCGCTGTCTGGAAGTTTCCTGAGTCGTTCGGCCCTCTCCTTGCAAGTTGGGCTGGCCTTTCTTCTTCTGTACTGTAAACATCATATCACAAAATCAGAGAGCAGACTTGTGATTCTGAAAGACCTGCAAACATCAGGGCTGTTGATAAAAAGTAGGAACTGGAAAGCCCCATACGTGCATTTCTTCTGAGGCCCTGACAAGGGAAATGAGGCCCAGAGATGTGAATGGCTAACTGGAGACACACTGTGTCAGATCTGGGGCCGCATGTGGGTCTCCCCACAAGGGCGACACCCTCTGCAAGCCCCTCGTCACCCCACGGGTCCTGTGGCCTCCCGTGGTGCCCTGCTCAGTGCTCCGCTGAATGGGCTACCAGAGAGCTCGGGACCTCCCTAACACACAGCACATACACAAACGTTTCCATTCTTTTTCCACTGCCTGCCCTAAATTTAAACTGGAAAGTCTATGGAAAAATTAATAGGCCATGTGATTGCCAGAAAAGCACAAATCACGTCTCTCCCCCAAGTCTGGGAAACCGTACAACCATAACACCAAAGAAATCCTCTGGCCGCTCCTATTTTCTCAAGATCTGGTTGGGATTTGGACACATATTGTATTCATTTTGGAGGAGAGAAAAATCTGCAAACCAGAGCAAGTTTGAGCAGCCCATCTGTTGCGGGGCTGTGAGGAGCTGACCTGGACCTGGGCATCGGGGAATAGAGCATCGGGCGTGGGTGTTGGGCCACACAGAGCCTGGAGCTTGGCCAGATCCCCATCCTCTTAAAATCTGATAGAGCCGCAGAACGAGGTCATCACTTCCGCCCCACCCCCAAGGACAATGGAGACGCTGTTCCGTCGTATGTCCTGTTTGGTGCGCTGCAGAAGTTAAAGCTAGCTTTGTTCTTAGCTGTTTATCTTGGAATCTCAAAGGTGTACTGTGGCCCGTAGCAAGAATGCTTGGTATTCTACAACAATCTCTGACCCGGGCGCTCTGGCCAGGCGCCCCTGTTCAGAGACCCCAAGGCTGATGTCTCAGTCACATGGCTCGGAGGCTCCGTGACCTTGAAAGTCTATGACTTTGTCCCCGTTGCCAAGATGATCTTTGGTGCCTGCCTTCTTGCTGGTCTCCCTCCTCTGTGAACTACTTTAGGTTGAGGATGGGGGGAAAGGACTCCTCTAGATTTTCCACTCCTTCAGGAGAGGCATATGATTAGCCTTTGGAATGAAGAGAAAGGATCCCTACATTCTTGAAATTGTACCAATTAGCTAAACCTCAGGCCGTGGCTTAAACTAGAGGCTGCCACATGGGCATGCCGGACCTCGGGGCCTGATCCCAGCACAGGAATCAGAGTATCAAGTATTTGGGGAGCAGAACCATTTACAAGTGAGTGTGAGCATTTCAATGGAAGCATGCAGCCTGATGGGCTGTCCGGTCTCAGAATTCACCTGCTCCTTGGCTCACTGCTGAAACCGGCCTTGGACGTGACGTGCTGGGCACTGGGTGTTATACACAACGGATGAATTCCTGAACACTACATCTATGTGGGCTAATTGCATTTAAATAAAAAAAAAAAAAGAAAAGAAAAAAGAAACTGGCCTTGGACTCACTGGCTTTTGCTTCCTAAATGTAGCAGACTCTCCCTGCCCTTCCTTTCCTTCAGGGGCTCCCCATGGTCCAGGCATCACGCTGCACTGATGGGACTGCTGAGTTCTGGGCACACTGAGCTTCAGGAAAAGCAAATGACAAGCCGTCCAGCCTGTCACCCAGGAACTGCAACAGCTGTGATGTTTGATAGGAGAGAAGACAAGAGTTGAGCAGAAACCAGAATAGAAGGTGGGAATAAAATAATGGAGGGAGAGAAGAAGCAGTTCTCACTGCGGTCAAGTATATGAGAAATTCAAGAGAGGAGATCGTAAGAGTTCTCACAGCAGGGAGACACTTCTTTTCTTCCTTTGCTTTTTCTTTTTACTGGATTTACAGGCAGCGAGGGATGCCAGCGATGTGTACCCCAGTCACCCCCATGTAAGTCAAGCCATCCTGCTGTATTAATTCAGCTTATACTGTGCTGTGTGCCCGTTACATCCCAGGAATACTGGGGGTGGGGACCCCAAAACAAAACAAAACAAACAAAACTTCTCCAAAAATTGGAGACAGAAGAGAGCCGGAGAGAGACGAAACAAGAGGAAAAGAGGGACTCCCTTTTTAGACTTCTCAGTGTTTATCCCCCCCCCCGTACCTTACAAAAGAGGTCTCCCCCAGTTTTAGGGGTCTGGGAGGTCCTTTGCAGTGAAAACTACTTCCCTCCCAGAGCAGAGCCATTGTCCTCAAAAGCGACCCTTACTCTGCGTCGCAAATATTGCTGAAACCCACACCTCAGCGTTGTTCTGTGAGATTTCTTAGAAAGTCTTGAATAAAGAAGAATGAATTAAGGAAGCAAATTTGGCAAAAAAATATTTTCTGTTTAACAGTATAGGTGAGGCAGCTCTAGGTTCTAGGTGAAGAGATGTCCCAAATGTATTTCTCGCAGTTATGCTGACATGAGTTGATGTAATGCTAACAGGACTGCACGTGAACTTGTAAGCCATTAAAAAGAAAGATAACTTCGCTTGGTAAGTATATCTCCAGTTGGCTGTTGCATTGTACTAATATGTCATCTTTCCCTGAGAAGCGTGCCAGAATGGGGCTCTCCCCATAATAGTAAAGGAAAGAAGCCGGCGGGAGGAATTTGGAGTCTAGAGTGGTCTTGCCACTGGGAAGTTCACTGTGTCAAAACACAGTTTTCTAAAAGGCCTTGCTTGGTACATATTGTGTGGGTTAGAAGCAAGAGTGGGGAATATTACATTTGGCTCTTGTCCTTCCCGACTACAGGACAACTAAATTCTCTAGATTTCTGAGGCGGCCATTTTGTTTTCTCTGACTCTGTTTCCCTAACCTCCCGCTAAGCCTCCCTACCTTCTCTTTCTCTGGCTCTGCCTTGGGACGAGAGCAAATGTTTGGCTTGTTCCACCATACTCAGAGGCCAACGGTGTTAACAACAAGATCCCATCTGTCCAGTGAATTTTCCTGAGTATCCCTTGAAGCGGGCTCTCCCACATTCCATGGTGGCCCCTCTTTTGGCCAACCTCTGTTTAAGAGGATGTAGCCCCCTTATTGGCTAGTGAGGGTTCAGAGAAGGTGAAGAAAGTTCAGTGGGATTCAAAGTAAAGAAATGAAAATAATCTTGTGGAACATTCCTAAGTCTTACTCTATAAACTAAAAAAGGACACCAGAAATAACATACACATTATTTGGGGGCAAGTACGGAAGATGGGCAACTGCTTCTGGAGTTTATGAAGCATCATACTGTAATCCCAGGCACCTTTAAAAAAGCCATTTCAAAGATAACCTGGTGGAGCCAAATGGACATGCATTTCGAAGGCAGAAATAGCGATGGGCTGGAATCCTACGCCAACCACATAAACGTGAGCAACCTTCTTAACGCCACAGGCTGGTCAGGAGGGTTCACTGTGAGAGTGTGTACAAAGCAACTAGTCCTGAGACTGGCCCTTGCTGGACATTCAACGACTGTGAGTTTCTATCATTTTGGGAGAGAGAGAGAGAGAGCAGAATTGAAGATGTGACTCTTCTCTACAGGAGAAACCCTGAGAGGGAATTATACCAACGGCAGCTAGAAAGAAAAAAGACATGAAAAGTGAACAGCTAGAATGCGATGATGAAAAGAAGTCTAAAATGGGGCAATGAGCTGTTAGACACCAGAAAATGTGGCTTCTGACGTCCAGGCCTGTGGAAAACTAGAGAGCAAAGGAGAAACTTACATCAAGAATTTCCTTGTTGGCTTTCGGAGATGTGGCTTCTCTTAATTCCTTGATGGCCACGGGAATTTTAACTTTCTCACCTTCTGGGATCCAGAGTCCCTGTGATAAAGAGGGAGAAAAGACATTAACTGGCAATTGTCATACTATGCAATATGCTGACTCGTGAGACAGACGGACTTTACCAGTGACACTATCCCGAAGGGCGAGGGACCTTGAGCACAGCTCTGTATTCTGAGGCCATCAGAGCTGGGAGCCATGACATCTCAGCAGCTCTCCTGCTACCATGTTCCATGAATCAGAGTCATTAGTTTAAAAAAACCCTAAGCCCGTGTCAGTTACAACACCAGTGTGGATCATTTTGTCCAGCATTCTGAGATACTGGGTGTTGGGCTCACTGAAATCAGACCTGATGTAATAGGATCCAGAAAAAAACAAATTAAGAGGAGCTGTTTTTGACTTGGACTTCATTTGGACACTGTCACAGAGTGACAGGCAGCCCCTTCTTCAGACTCCCTCTCTGCTACCCACCCCTTTACAAAGTCACCACTATCATCCCTGGAAACTTTTGATGACTGTGTATGGGTCCCACAGGACCATTTAATTTGTCACCATGATTATACAAGATTTCCTCTTGAGAACTTGGAGAAGACATTGGAATGTCCAAACCATGAACAACACAAAGAGTAGATAAAGTTGATACACAGAAGACAACCCAGGACTCTGGATTTGCGCATCAACCCACATCCCCAGAAGTCTTGGCATCCTGGTGGCCTCACCTTGTACACCGTGCCAAATGCTCCAGAGCCCAGCACCTTGATCTTTTTGAATTCTGTTTCCTTTAAGATCCTCAAGAGAGCTTGGTTGGGAGCTTCTCCGCTGGGCGTAAGAGGCTCAACAAGCTGTGAGAGATAAGGGAGAAAAGTCGCTGGTCAACGGTCAGGCCTGTGTGGAGGCAGGCGTTGGCCAAGCCCAGACACAGCCACGCGTGGATGTGCTTCAGCCCAAAGAACCTGCCACACTCACTCGAAAGAAGAAATGCACGCCTTCTCAAAGAACTTCACGAAAGGTATGTTGACAAAGGGACTCCCTGGTACAGGAGTCCTTGAACAGAACAGTTCCATTTCAACAAATGCGTTTTCTACTTCCAGTCAATTAGCTGGATTGAGAGAATTTTGGTAAGGAAACTTTTTAGAGGGTTGGTCATTTTGGTAGCCTGTTGGGCATCCTAACATGCAAATGCCTTTATGCTATGAGCTGCTGTGGGTCTCTCCTCCCAGGGACTCTGGCTTCTGACACTCTGCAGGACAAGGATGCCGGCTGAGGACCCATTCAAGTGAGTCACATACAGAGCTCAAAAGGCAATAGCACTGTGCAGACAATGGGATTTTCCACAGTTAACTTCTCAACCATGTGCCTTCCCAGGAACCAACACCTATGCACAAGCCTTTCCGTGCACATATATGCGTGTTGTATTTACACAGGACTCTCCACAGCTTGGTAGCTATGTTGTGAGACTTAATTCATTCCAGAGCTGTACCCAAATGTGACTAATTGTTTATAATGGGACATTCAGAGATTCTTTTTGGTTTTTCCACCATCAGAAATAAAACATAATAATACACATATTTAAAATACAAAATCTTGAAGGGCAAGACATGGCAGGAGAGCCCTTGTTTCTGTCCAGGATGCTAGGATAGGGGCACAGGCAGGACATGCCAGGCCTGGGCACCCACTCACCTCTCTTTCTTGCAGCAGTCTACGAAGGGTACGCTTCCGGACAATATGGCGCCGGCGTAAAAAGAGGCCCACCCCGAGGGCCACCATCACCACCAAGAAGAGGCCGCCCACAATCCCAATGGCAATGGATGGGATCTTGTGCCTGGAATGAGAGGGAGACATGGCAAAGTGAGGCTTGCGGACAGATTTCATTACATTGGCATTTTTTTTTTAAGATTTTATTTATTTGTCAGAGAGAGAGGGAGAGAGAGCGAGCACAAGCAGACAGAGCGGCAGGCAGAGGCAGAGGGAGAAGCAGGCTCCCTGCCGAGCAAGGAGCCCGATGTAGGACTCGATCCCAGGATGCTGGGATCAAGACCTGAGCCGAAGGCAGCTGCTTAACCAACTGAGCCACCCAGGCGCCCCATTACATTGGCATTTTATGATTTCCGACATTTTTTGACACTTTGACATCATTCAATGTCATCTCAGAAAGTAGGTACCATGTGGCTTCTAAAGAGAGGAAAGAACATCTGGAGTTTCTAGGGTAGCATTTCCACCTTCTTGAGCATTAGAAGGTCCTCCCTCCCAGCTTTTTTACATTTTTGTAAATGGAGGTATCCTCTGGACATCTCCACATGACAACTGTATTTTAATCTATTGATTAAGAAACCACAAAACTCAAAAAGTAACTCAGACTCCCATAATGCTTTTCATATGAATTTGCATTTACCCCCAGAATCTCTCCATTCATCCGAAGCCTAGAAGGCCACTGCCAAAGACATGCATTGTCTCCTGGCTTGCCTGGGTGAAGGCACCCTTTCCATGACATTCAGCCTCTTTGAAGGGTCCCTGGCTTTCAAGATGGGACCACAGCCCTGTGGAATGCTTTATGAATATGCATGGGGGAGGTTATAAAGTGATAGGCTTTCACCATAAAAAGCAACGATTGTCATAAATCAGTGATGTCACCATGTATCAGCAAACCACTTTACAGCACTCCTTTTTCCCACTATGGGTGTGCTTGATTTCAGGGACGGCAAAACCTCCAACAAAAGTTCTGGAGTTCACTGGGGGAAAAGAGCTATCTGGATTTGTGGATTCTGAATTCAGAATCTTTATAAAATTATTATTCTCAAGTGTCTATCCCCTTTGAGCTTCTGGCAAGCTTCATATTTTCTGGAGGAAATGTTAAAGAATATCAAAGATTAATTAGCATCATTAGCACATAACTATCCCAGCATCCTTACAAATTTCTTGTAAGTGGGTCAAAGGTGCTCCATGAAAATGGTATCTACAACACTTTCTCCTTAGTGAATGCAAAACTTGTCTCCTGCATTATGCCATCTCCTCAATTAATGCGGTTTGCATTAATGAGTTTTTACTATATTGAAAGGAACACTAGAATGATACAAAGAATAATTACAGAGTACGCATGGGTTCCGTGGGGAGCTGTAGTAAGGGTAAGTGAATAAGATGAGAAGAAAAAATAAAAAGAGTCAATATAACAATGAATGGTCATGGACTAGTTTCAAGGTGGGGCTTTGATGAAAAACCTCATTATGAATGTACTGATTATAGTGTGAAGATAGGACAAATTTTGCTGATGTAGGCTCAGCAAAGAGGAAGGGATGAAAGGAAATCTTTATCTCTGAGAAACTGCCTTACTCGTCTTTCATGTTTCACTTGATAGTAGGTAGGATTTATTATCATGGCTAAATCTGGGGCAGAAGAGTCAGCCAACACGGAAGCCAGGTCGTTGAAGAAGGGACTGTGTAGACATTACTAGAAATGGAAGAGATGCCTGGAAATTCGGTAGTGTTGGGTTATGTCAGGAATGGCAAAGAGGTGCCTTGTGCCTAATTCTGATTCCTTGCTTGACATTGTTAATTGATAATACCACACTCTTTCCTGATGAGTCTGACCAGGAATTCCCAGTTCTGCTTTTCTTAGTGCAGCATTTCAAGTAATGATGGCAAATGAATCAGAATTGAAATGCTAAAGGAAGTCATTGTTTAGAACAGGTTAGTCAGGGAGAAAATTGACCTCAAGCTGGAGCTCTTTCATCAAACTTGAAGGTCTGAGATGCGGTCCATTGGGTCAGCAAGGTCGAAAAGAAGAGAAGCTAGGAGAAAGATCTGAGAAAACTGGTGTAACCAAAGAAGTCAGAGACAGGCTCAATGTAAAGAGAAGCACTGGGCACTGAGTGCTAGTGCCACACAGAGCAGGTCCCAGTGCTCACACCCTGAGTCCCCTCCCCCGAACACACCAACAAGTAGGCAGGGGAGAGGTGGGGGGAATCCGCAGGGTGGTGTCAGCTAGGGATGTTATGCTGGCCCAGAGAAGAACCTGTCAATGCAGAAGGCAATCAGAAATGTGGAAAGTGGGGTGTCTGGGTGGCTCAGTGGGTTAAAGCCTCTGCCTTTGGCTCAGGTCATGATCCCAGGGTCCTGGGATCAAGTCCTACATCGGGCTCTCTGCTCAGTGGGGAGCCTGCTTCCCTCTCTCTCTCTGCCTGCCTCTCTGCCTACTTGTGATCTCTGGCTGTCAAATAAATAAATAAAATCTTAAAAAAGAAAAGAAAAGAAAAGAAACACGGGAAAGTATTGTCTCTGCCCACACAGTCTTTGGACATTTCTGAGAAGGTCCGCTGGACACCGTTACGACACTTACCTTTCTATCGTGCAGCCTTCAAGACCTGGCCCATCACAGCTGTAGGAATGGAGAGAAGAACACACATTTTGAATCATTCTGCTTCTTCAGTATTTTGTCTGAGTTTTTTTTTTCTTTTTTGAATATTTTATTTATTTGAGAGAGAGTGTAGAGTGAGAGCGAGAAAGAGAAAGCATGAGCAGGGGAGAGGGACAGAGGGAGAAGGAGAGACATGTAGGGCTCGATCCCAGGACCCTGGGATCATGACCCCAGTCTAAGGCAGATGCCTAGCTGACTGAGCCACCCAGGTGGCTTTTAGAGAGTTTTTAGTTAAGTCACAAGGCAACATGTTTAAATTACTCTCCAATCATTAAGATCACCAGCAATCCCCATTTTGTGGCAGTGGTTAATCTACTTTGCATTCATTTATTCATTTTCCCAGCAAGTATTTCTGAGTGTGCACTCTGTGACAGGGACTCTTCTAGCATTGAGCCAAGGGGACAGTTTCTGGCCTTTGTTATTAAGATGCTTTGATGTACACCTCGTGATACAGGTATAGTTGTCTCATGTCGGGCTCTAGGATGTCCATATGGGCTGGGGAGTAGAGGGCCCAAGACTAGAGCCAAACTGATTAAGGAGCAGGTAGGGAGGAATAGATGAGGGAAGGCAAGTCTCGGTGGCAGGGAAATGACAGTGATGATTTCAGACCCAGAAAGCCAGGGACGAGGGGAGGAGCTGGCTTCATCCCCTCCCACACAACTGAAATGTTGAGCAGAGACAGCCCTGGTCTTCCATGACCCCTGAGCCGCTGGGCTCCCATTCTAGTGGGGGAGGCCACTATCCCTTATTTCGATTACAGGATGATGTAAAAAGGCAGGCTCCGTGGGCTCTGAGAACAGCAGCGTTTGCCAATACAAACATCAGTAGGAAAGCAAACTACTCTAAACGGAAAAGACAACTCATGCTGCTGTGCATGGGTGGACTGACAGAGCGTGATGCTAACTGAAATGAGTCAGACAGAAGGACAAATACCGTAAGAGTTCATCTATATATAGGGACTAAAAAAAAAACCAAATGAACAAACCAACAACAGAGATAGACTCATAAATACACGTAAATACATAAATACCACAAACCTGTGGTTACCAGAGGAAAGGGAGTGAGGGGGAGGGACATAATGGGTGAAGGGGTTAAGAGCTACAAACTTCCAGCTGTAACAACTAAGTGACGGGGATAAGGAGTACAGCATAGAACATACAGTCAATAATGTAACAATTCTGTCTGGTGACAGGTGGTGACTACACTTTTTGTGGTGAGCCCTGCACAATGAATAGTATTGTTGAGTCACTATGTTCTACACCTAAAACAAATATAACATTGTGTGTCAGCTGTATTTTAGTTTGAAAAAGGAGGCAGGGGAGATGACCATTTTATGGCCTGGGAAAGGATGAAGGACTACATTTCAAATTGTGAATGGGATGGGGGTGCCTTCGAGCACCCCATTTCCTTTCTTAGTTAAGGGCTGGGATCTGTACACTTCTCTTGGAGGGAGAGGGTCTGTTCCGCCCTCATTTCTACACTGTCCTGCTCCTTTCCCCCCAAGGCCTTTGGGCATTCCTCTCTATATCACACACACACACACACACGCTTTTTCAGGCTGTGGGATGCACACTCTATTATCTCCTAGGGAAACCAAAGTCAAAGACAAAAGGCATCATTGATGAATGACCACTGACTGATAAACTCACACCCTACTCAAAATATCTCTGCTCACTCGCTTCATCCCCTACCCGCCATGCCTGGCACTCCCCCAAAAGGGAACACTATGCAGAGTGAGTGCAAATGGAAATTGTGAATTTGGGGACCACATGCAGGGATTTTTGAGAAAGGCCAGTTTACATCTGAAGAGGTGACTGGCAAGGACAGAGACAGGCCGGGTGCTAGCAGAGAGTCGATCTGAGTAGCGAGATGAAGAGGTCTTTGGGAAAGCTGATTTGCAGAAATGATTGCTGAATACGAAGTAAAAGAGGCCATCGCATATTATCCTTTTAATTGCGTCAGAAAAATTGCTCCTTATCCTCCACTCAATTCATTCTTTTCGGTTACATATAATTAGAACAAGAAACACTTCTGTCCTGCTTCTTCACCTGATGTGTGCTCTCACTCACCCGTAGGTACAGTTGGAATGACACAGGTGGCACACGCGATTGGCGTCTGCAAACTTCCAGACCAGGGTGTTGTTCTCTCCCATGATGCCAGCCGGACAGGTCTTGACGCAGTGTGGGCCGTCGATGTAGTGCGCACACTTGACGCAGTTGTCCGGTCCCTGTCAAGATCGAGGACAACCTCTCTATATATGTTTCTTTCTCTTTAAAAACTGAACTTGTTACTTAAAATACTTATTGTGAAAAACAGCCAAATAATAATAGAAGTTCTTCAAGTAGAAAAACGACAGACTCATCTGGGATTGCCATCGCTTGACAGGACTGCTGCTAACAGCTCACTATAAAGTCTTACCAACTTTAAAGACATTTCATATATAACTATACTAAATACTTCATTACATTTTGCTTAACAGATTATGGGCATCCGTCTTTGTCAAAACCATCTAATTAGTCTATGAGTACATTTACATCTTTATTGCTCAGATGGACTTTCTTGCATAACACGTTTGAACTTAAAGGAAGACTGTGGGAAGCCAGACTTGCTGAGGCAAATGCAAGAAAGCCTACATCTCTGTATTTTTAGGGACAACAAGGTGGTGGCACAATGAACACTGGACTGTGCTAACTTTGATTCTGGTACCCACACACTTCACAAAGGGGCTGAAATGAAATGGGCAGGGAGGGATGTCCCTGTTTTGTCCAAAGACTGAGTGTTCTCAGAACCAGAGCCATCAGATGACTAAAGTCAGTATCACCAACTGATTTATCTCGATGAAAATGTACCCTAACACCATATGAACTTATAAACCATTGGTTTACTTTGTAACCCGCCATGTTGGCAGCCTATGCCTCAAAACACAGCCTTCTGCCCAATTCAGAGACAACTTCTGAAAAACATTTTTAATTAGTAGATTTACGTATGGCTGTTGAAGCTCAAATCCACACACGTCCTTATACGTAATATTAAGAATGAACAACAGTTAGGACACTGGTGTGATGGGGGACCTGAATTCTCACTTCTATTCTTTAAAATATCATGTAGATAGAAGACTGAATTTTGGAAAGTTTTGCTAGGTGTTTCTTTAGAAATGCTCTGAACTTCTCAAACTCAACACACACAAAAAACACACACAAAAAAGTCAAGAAATGGGCATAAGACATAAACAGACACTTCTCCAAAGAAGACATACAAATGGTTAACAGACACATGAAAAAATGTTGAACATCACTCGGCATCAGGAAATACAAATCAAAACCACAATGAGATACCACCTTACACTGGTTAGATGGCAAAAATTAACAAGGTAGGAAACAACAGATGTTGGCGAGGATGTGGAGAAGGGGAACCCCTCTTACACTGTTGGTGGGAATGCAAGGTGGGGAAGCCACTCAGGCAAACAGCGTGGAGGTTCCTCAAGACGTTAAAAATAGAGCTACCCTATGACCCAGCAGTTGCACTACTAGGTATTTACCCCAAAGATACAGATGTCGTGACAAGAAGGGGCACATGCGCCCCAGTGTTCATAGTGGCAATGTCCACAACAGCCAAACTGTGGAAGGAGCTGAGATGCCCTTCAACAGATAAAAGGAGAAAGATGTGGTTCATGTATACAATGGAATTTACTCAGCCATCAGAAAGGATGAATATGTACCATTTACGTCGAAGGGGATGTAACTGGAGGGGATTATGCTAAATAAAATAAGTCAGTCAGAGAAAGACAATTATCATATGGTTTCACTCATATGTGGAACATAAGGAATAGTGTGGAGGACCACAGGGGAAGGGAGGGAAAACTGAATGGGAAAAAAATCAGAGAGGGAGACAAACCATGAGAGACTCTGGACTCCGGGAAACAAATTGAGGATTTCAGAAGGGGGTGGGGGGATTGGGTAGCTGGGTGATGGGCATTAAGGAGGGCACGTGATGTAATGAGCACTGGGTGTTATACACAGGTAATGAATTGTTGAACCCTCCATCAAATTCTAACAAAGTATTATATGCTGGCTAACTGAACATAATAAAAAAGATAAAGATTTACACAAAATAAAAAAAATGCTTTGAATAGTTGTGAACTGATGTTAAATCAGAATTTGAGGATGTTTGATTAAAGTGACAAAGCAATGACAACACATGTCAGAAATGGTGACAACTGGCTGACCAGGTATGCAGTCTACCACAGGCTTCTTGGTGAAAGAGTATTAAACTTGTTAGGATGTGTTGGACAGGAAGGGTGAGTGCTCCTGTGCGATGGGGTGTGTGATGATGCCAGCTCAACCACAGCCTCTCTGGGACGCAGCTGTGAGGTCACATGTTGGCTCAGTGTTGTGGTTCTACTGCTGGGAGCCTTCTCTCTACGATATAGGAGGGGATAACATCAAACGCACTCCTTACCCGTCCCGTGCAGGTTACATTCATGGGCTGGGGCAGGCATTCCGGGTGGCACTGTATGCACTCGGAGTTCTCCACAAACTCCCTTGGCTCCCTGAAGAGAAGAAAGGAAACTGATCAGCACTGTCTCTAGAGATCCTGCTTCAAAATGCTGGGTGGCTACAACCATCTGAGTTAATCCATCTGAAATTTCAGAGGATGCAAATCCTCTTTTCCAGCAATACCAAAAAATTTCAGGTCAACATGCAGCCGTGGGGAATCGGGACACTACTGTGAGATCAGAAAGTGACTGTATTAACTGAATCCTTGGTCATCTTCCCCCTCAACAAATACACAAGCTTCATTCATAATCCAAACATCTTCCCTGCATTTTTCTACAAGGCCCAGTTTTTGTCTCTTAGGCAAACAAGCCAATACATGAAAAAGGTCATAGTCCTTAAGAGGTGACCTCGTCCCCAACATCAGATTCGTGGATATTTAATGCAAGCTGGAGAGAAATGATTAACTGTAGATTAATGTACAGGAAAAGAAAGGAGAGACGTTAGAATGTACTCCATGGTTCTTAACAAAAACCGTAAGTGTGCAATACAGGTGTGAAAAATTTTGTAAGAGTTTCGCTATTCCTCAGGGATGTCCAGATCAATGTTAACCAAGAAGACCACGTTAGATTGAAAAGACAAAACAGTGGTGGCAGCTACTGAGGCTGAAAGCTGCCTGGGAATTAACTACAGGTCTTCACTCCAGTGAACGAGGAGTGTTTACACCCCACAACATGTTCCCTAAGTCCTCCCTCATGTCCTCAATTAAACCAAATATGCCCAATTGGTTTTTTCCTTCCTTTCTTCCCTGAGTTACAATGTCTGCGGGAGGAGCCTATCTTGTGGGCTGAGCACTTGCTACCAGACACCGACATTCTTAACAGAAAGGCACCACCAACATGATTATTTGAATTCCTTCTCTTTCTCTCTCTCTCTCTTTTTAAAAAAGACTGTATTATTTATGTGAGAGAGAGAGAGAGCGCGCACAAGTGATGGGGCAGGGGTGGGGGTGCAGGAGAACCAGGCTCCCCAATGAGCAGGGAGCCTGATGTGAGGCTAGATCCCAGGACCCTGGGATCATGACCTGAACTGAAGGCAGACGCTTAACCGACTGAGCCACCCAGGTACCCCAGTTCCATCTCTCTTTAAAAAGATGTGGAAACCATGAGACTCATGTTTCTTTTGGAGCAGTAAGGACTGCACGGATATTTCTTGTTGAAACAGCACTGTCAATTATACAACATACTCGATCAGGTTACTGAGCTGATCTGCTAAAGTGTTCATACAGAACTGGACTTGGTCTTCTCATCTTGCTCCTGAATATTTCTGGATCTGTGCTATGGCCCAGACCCCAAGAGTGAAACAAGAAGGGAGGTTTCCTGTACTCATCTGTAATTCCTATGGCTCCTTCTCTCTGACAAAATTTCCCGTTCTTTAAATTAAAAAAAAAAAATGCTTCTGCCTCTGTCCTTCAATTGTACTTTCCTATTAATTTATTTTTAGTCATCATTCGAGGACCTTCAAAGCTTTATATCCATCTCAAGATTCCCAGAGAATCGACAGACTGTACTTTCTACTGATTGCAGATGAATTCAAGAGTGGTTACGTGGTGGTTTATTCCTTTGTCCATGGTTACATTTAAAGTTATATGCACGGTTCAATATTTCTTGAACATAAAACAAAAAATTAATGAGGAAATGTAATTTATATTGCTTTTGACAAAGCAGGGAGAGTGTCTCGCAAAGAAAAGTCTAGATGACTGTGGTCTCGGCCATATGAACCACTTATGACTTTTTCGTCTGTCTTGGGAACTTTGTGTGGCTTAGAAAAATAGCAGATTTCCAAAACAGAGACTCTATAAATTGGTGGATTGGCGTAAGTCATGAAAAACATTTGTTCATTTCCTTTTGTGATTAACAGCTGTCAACAAATATACGACAAAAAAAAAAAAGGAAAAAGAAAAAAAAAGCAATAGGATCAATGTGAACAACCGTAAAACTATAAAAACAATCTCCTTATCTTTCAGCAAAATCAAGGGGGTACAAAAGAACCTTACCCCTCCAGAACATTGCACTTCTCCACACATTCCTTGCCCCGGCTGACGTTTCTGCAGGACACACAGTCTTTCGGCTCTGGGCCCCAGCAGCCCTCTGAGGAGCACAAAGGATGGCAGACGTGGCCCATGGCCTCTGGGAAGACAAAGGGTCAGATGCGGCACAGTGACTAGAGGGGCCAAGTGTGAACGTATCCACACCGGTAAATGAGGTGCTGGGTTCTTTGTGACCTTGAGCAGCATGGACGTGCGGAGGGGGAGGGATGCGAAGAAGTAGGGACACCCAATTGGCTTCTCGAGGCCAAATGCAAGTTCCCTTCTCCCCACTGGGAGTCAAGGGTTCCTGGACTGGACCTAGGCAGCATTCCACTGATGAATGTCACAGCTGATGGAAACACCGGGAAGGGTTGTGGTTCCTGCCATGTGCTGAGCACCGGGACAAGAGTTTTACATGTAAAAATTTCATTTCATTCTCTCACTGGCAGCAAGAATCATTGAGAAAGCCAAAGCCTGAAGAAACTATGCAAACCAATCAAGGTCTGGAAGCTAGGAAGGGCTAGAATCGGGGTTTGAACGCAGACCTGCTTCTCCCAGTGACCAGGCAGTGCGCATGCCCAGCTTCCACAGTGGCCTATGGCTCCCCAATCAGACTAGGAAATGTCAGTTAAAATGTTCATTCTATCTGCAGGCGTGTGCATGTGTGTGCGTGTGTGTGTGTGTTGCTAGCTACAGTCGTCAGAGGCTGAAATGAACAGGGAGAAACCTATGGCTAACAGGTAAAATAATTAATACAAAATTGATTTCCATTAATTACAAATCGATAACTTAAACCTCAAGGCAAATTCATCCTGTGAAATGTGCGCGAACTGGAAACAATTCCAAGGAATTTCGTATGATAACTTCACAAATTAGGAATACACAGATTTCTTTTAATCTGCTTCTTCAGGAATGAAAATGTAATTGAAATGTTTGGGAATATTCTAGATTAAAATAAACGACCCAAGGGAACCATCTCCACAATCAGCTAGAGTGATTACTTACTGCAGCCTTTTTCATCTTTGTTGTTTATAATTTTGGTTTTCTGACTTGAAGTCCCAAATAGTTTTTTCCAGTTTATTGTATTTGCATAGCACAATTTTTTGTTTCCCGAGATGATCACATCCCCATCACTTATCTCCTTGAGGGAGCGTAAGCCCAAGGACGTTATGTCCAGGCCGACGACTGCAAGAGAAAACTGACCACTACAGTGGAGAAAGAAACATAACATTGTGAACAATTACAAAAAGATTCTATCACTAAAAACCTTATTTTTATTTTCTGGACCACTTTATGTTTACTACAAACTGCTTGCCAGTGACTGTAAGTCATAGTGTAGTACGTCTTTATTGCAACTTACAAGAGGTTTTTTTAAGCAACTCTAGGGAAAAGCTAGTTCCTTGTTCACTTAGTATTTTTAACTTCAGTGGCATATGGGGGGCTGAATAAATGTTAATATCATTATTATATTTACTGCATTTTTTTTTGGCCTGGGGATTGAAAACATGTTATAACCTTTTAAATATCCAAATACTTCAAAAAAAAAATCACAAGTTCATTTTTTCCATCCACCCACCCACCCATTCATCTATCCATCCATCCACTCACCCATCTATCCATCCACTTGTCCATCCACTTATCTATGCGTGCATGCGTCCATCCATCCTTCCACCTCTCTGTTCATCCATCCATCCACCCATCTGTCCATCTGCCCACTCACCTATCTATTCAGCCATGGATTCACAATCCATCCACCCACTCACCCATTTGTCTCTCAACTTGTCCATCCACTTATCTATGGATACATGAGTCCGTCCATCCATCCATCTATCCATCCATCCATCCATCCATCCATCCATCCATCCATCCATCCACCTCTCTGTTCATCTATCTCCACCCATCTATGTACTCATCTAGCATCCACACATCCACCCATCCATCCAACTACCACTCATCTATGTATTCATCCATGGATTCACAATCCATCCATCCACTCACCCATCCAGCTAACCATCCATCCAACTACCCACTCTTCTATGTATCCATCCATGGATTCACAATCCATCCATCCACTCACCCATCCAGCTATCCATCCATCCATCTATCCACTCATCTATCCATTCATTCATGGATTCATCCATCCAACCACCCATCCATCCATCCATCCATCCATCCATCCATCCATCCACTGATGCACTGATCCATTCACCACCCATCCATTTATTGAACAAACATTTAAATGACCCAAATCTGTGCTAGAACTCTATATGGCTATCAATGGGTTTTCATCAAGTGACTGGATGAAAGTAATTCACACTGAAGGGAGGGAAGTCTTGAACCACCAGGCAGGGCAGGAAGGCAAGAAAGCAGCTGATGGTGCTGAGAACCAGGGGCTTCTGCTGGAGCAGAAACCTGGAAGTGGGGAGGCCTGGGCAAGAGGTCTGGGAGGGTGGAGGAGGCCAGAGCACAGAAGACCTTGGACACCTTGAGCTTGGCTGTTGTCTGCAAATGATGGAAACCACAGGAAAGAGATCTATACTTTTAGGAAGCTCACAGGACACCAGGACAGAAAATGGACCAGTGGAGAAAGCACTGAATGAGGAGATATCAGGTAAGATGACAAGTTTAAAGTGGAGATTCCTTCTCTCCTTGTTTCTCTTTCTATCCCGGCACCATTCTCCTCCTGCTCCCTTCCCACAACCTGGCTCCTGAAGAAAGTGAGGAGGCCTGTGTAGGAGACCTGTAGCACTACCATTTAGAAATTTTCTCTTGCCATGTGCCCACAGAAGCCTAGACCCTGGGACAAAGCCGGAGTCCCCTTCCCTTGGTGAGCCACACCTGGAGCTGGTGGTCACCCTGTCCCTGTGTATCACTGGACTCCTCATTAAATGTGAAAAGAAAAAAAAGTGATTCTAATTTTACTTAAATTCCTATAACTAAGTCAAGTGGTACATCCCTGTCACCCAAAAAAACTGATCTAACTCTCTTGTCTCTGCATGAATCTTGGGCAAAAGAAGTATTTTTGAGAACTCAGAACAAAAGGGTTTTTCTGTGCAGTTAGTATCAGAGATGCACAGCCAAGATGGTTTTTAAAAAGCAATATGTATTTTATGTGTACTTGTTCTGATATTCTTTAATATTGAATATCATGTTTTAGGGTCAATTAACGGGTAATATTTCTAAGCATCAGACTGTTTTGTTTTTTTAAAGATTTTAAAATAATTTTTTTGTAGATTATTAAGGTTTATTTTTTATTTTTTATTTGATGAACTGAGATCACAGGTAGGCAGAGAGGCAGGCAGAGACAGAGAGAGGGAAGCAGGCTCCCCGCTGAGCAGAGAGCCTGATGCGGGGCTCGATCCCAGGACCCTGGGATCATGACCTGAGCTGAAGGCAGAGGCTCTAATTCACTGAGCCACCCAGGTGCCCCTAAAATCAATTTTGACAGAGAGAGACACAGAGAGAAAGGGAACACAAGTGGAGGGAAGGGTGGAGGGAGAAGCAGGCTTGCTGCTGAGCAGGGAGCCCGATGTGGGGCTTGATCTCAGGACCCTGCGATCATGACCTGAGCCAAAGGCAAAAGCTTAACGACTGAGCCACCCAGGCGCCCCCACATCAGACTGTTTCTAAGGCAGGTCTGACAAAGAGATTCTCAAACTCTTCCTCCCCACAAAACTCATTACTCTTTCCATATCAAAGATACTTATATATGATTTTTTTTTCTGTCAGAGTTGGAAAAGGGGCAATCCTGAACAAAACACTTAATGTTAAAAAGTCTCTCCACTCTCTCTGATAAGATGTGCTCATAAGGACATGTCACCTCAGTGCTCTTCTTGCCAAAAATGCACAACCTCAATCGAATCATGAGGAAACATCAGCCATTCTACAGAATGTTTGACCAGCACTTGGTAAAACTGTCAAGGCTATAAAGGATAAGAGTAGAAGTTGGGATGGTTAGAGATGAGAAGGGACTGAGAAGACGCAACAGCTAAGTGCAACATGGCACTCACAGGCAAATGGCTAAATCTGAGTGATGTCTGGTGCTGGAGTCAACACCACGGCACCGATGGTAATTCCGCCATTTTGCCCTCGTACCATGCATAGGTGAGAGGTTAACAATCGTGTAAGCTCTCTGGAGGGTCTTTATAGCAGCTGTGTAAGTCTAATTTCGAACTCTTCATGCGGTCTTATTTTCAGAATAGATAAATAATCTACCAGGCTTTGCGCAGGGTCAACTTACTGTTGCTTTGTTCTTCCACGTATGATTTCTAGGTTCTCGAAAGCATGGAGGTCAGTCCTGTTTTCGGGCCAGGCCTGAATCAGCAGAAACCCTAGAAAGGCAAGAGGAGGGCTCAGACACCCACCAATTAGAAATGTCTTCTTCAGGAGACATTTTAGGATTCTTGAGACATTGTTAAATAACAATGTCAGGAGAGGTGAAGATGTGATTTGATTTTTTTTTGTTATCTTCACTGAGAATCTACCCATGGGTAGATAGAAGCGAAGGCGTAATTTTATAGCGGGCACCTGCCTCTCTTATAGAATTCCCATCCCTTGCTGCATCTCTCCTACCACACAACTTGCCCCACAGCCATCCCACGGTGCCACGGCCCTGACAGCTGGGCCGGGCTCCAAAGCTGAAGACCCAAACTCTCTCTGCTCTTGACGGCAACCGCCATGTTTTGAGCTATCAGCACACAGAAGGAGATTCACATATTTTCCTTACTTAATTCCAATCCTCAAAACAGTCTTGTTATTTAGGTTCAATTACTCCATTTTTAGGGGGGAGGGCAGGCATGTGAGGGCCAGTCTGTGGGCCCAAGAGCCTGTGTTGTTCCCTCGGGGTTCTGTCCTTCTTTTCCCCCCACCCTCAAACGTCACTGGGCCATCAGGACATCTGGCCAGGGCCGAGGAGGCGAGGATGAAACATGTTCACAGGGATGACTCAAGGCTCTGATTAAAGTGTTCACCCCTTCCATGCAGGGGAAATTGCGACTGTGAAAACTATCAAAGAACTCACTAGTCATTAATGGTAGAAGTTCAGAAGAAATGTTTTTATGATGCTGAGAGAGAAGCAGAGGCAGCCACCAGTTCTCTCTCTAAAACACCCATTTCCCATTCATGTTCATGTGACATGGTAGCCGCACACACCTGTTATTTCCTTTACAGTTTTTAGAATGTCCAGTTCCTTTGGATCGAGAGGCAGAGTACGCGTGAAGGAGTCACTGGAACAAGTAACAGAATGATCATTAACAGTGTCTGCCCGTGAACAAAGTGGATTTTGCATTTCCCTGTTCCAGTCACTTCCTCTGTTACTTACCCTCTAAACGCTACAGGCAGGATATGAAGATCTCCGCTGATTGACGTGCAATTTTTGAAGTGTTTAATATTTGTAGCATTTATGGAAAGTGTATCTTTAAATTCGCCAATGCCTATTCCATTACACACTGTAAAGATAAGGGAGATGTTTATTCCCTTCACACATGTTGAATTCAGAAGAGCTCGGGTTCCCTGCGCAGAGGAGAGCGGGAAGAGAATTGTAGCCATGAGCCCGTCACTGCACGCCATCACTCGTTCCTTCGACAGGAATGCAGGCCGGCTGGTACCAGTAATGAGGGTGAGGGCTTGGGCTTCGGGTGGCTGGAGAGGGCAATGGCGTCCTCATGGCTGGTGATGCCCTCAGCTGGGCTTGCGTTCTCCTCCTCACAATTTTCCCACTTTAGGACTTAGCCCAATTGCTCTCCCCCATCCCTCCTTGGCAGTGGGATCCAGCTGCTGAAGCCAGGGCTGCCTCTGCCCAGCTCTCGTCAGGCCACTCCTCTGACTAAAACTTGACACCAATCTATAGTCCTAACCTGGGCTGCAGCTCATTGTCTATTTTATTTTTTTTCTAAGAGTTTATTTATTTATTTGACAGACGGAGATCATAAGTAGGCAGAGAGGCAGGCAGAGAGAGAAGGGGAAGCAGGCTCCCCACTGAGCAGAGAGCCCTATGCGGGGCTCGATTCCAGGGCCGAAGGCAGAGGCTTTAACCCACTGAGCCACCCAGGTGCCCCCATTATCTATTTTAAAGAAACAATGGACCTGGATTATTTTTATTAAAAAGAGCAAGATGTGTTCATTTGAGAATGCTGCAAAGTAAAATCAAGGGACCGAAATGACCAGAGTTTCCACTATAGGATATTTTGAGAAAAGTTATTTCCAGCTACCCTCCAGGGTTATGTCATACCAGATTATGTAGTTTTTTTTGTGTTTTGTTTCTTTTACTTCTTCTACTGTGAACGTTCCTCATATTGTAAAAACTATTTACGAACATGATTTTTAATGGCTGTCTTACATTACGTCATAGGGAATACTATAATAACTTTCATCAGATAAACTGCTTTTCTTCCCCTGTGTTTACTTGAACCAAATGCTTTGATCTGTGTCCTATTGCTACATCAGTCTCAAAGGCCCTTTTCCACACTCCAAGCCCCTTTATTAATTTATATCCACTCCTAAATTTCCATCTCAAATGCCATCTCCACCCTAAAGTCCGCTTATCTGTTGTAATTCTCCCTCTAGAATTTGCAGAGCAATTTTGGTACCTATCTTCCAGACTTATCTTGACTTTGAAGTATAATCACTGGAAATCTCATTGCTCAGGATAAGGTCCTGTTCTTTCCTCGCCCCGGGTTCTAGGAGGAGCAGTTAAGTTCTGCTGCCCGCCCCCCGTCCCCCATGCCCTTGTGCTCCGCTCCACTGGGAGTCCCTTGTTGCTTGTAGGGAAACCGGCCATCGCTGACTCCGGTGGCCAAGACTGGGTCTCCAGGCTCACCCTGTGGGCCATGTTTCTCTCTGGTTCTGAGGAACTGCTCTAAGGAGTCCTGGGTTGAAGGGCTCAATCAGCCTTCTCGGGCTGTATCTAACACACTGTAGGTTATGGGACTCGGGGCCAGGCTTCTTTAGGATTCACAGGGTCTGGCTGACAATGGAGAATGAGGGGGCCCTATGAGGACTTGCCATTTAATTAGAGGTCTGGCAGAGAATTCCATGGGTTGGAGAGAATACTCAGGCTCTCTCTCTCTGCTTGTGTGTGACAGTGTGGTGGGGTTACTTAAATCCTAAATCCAGAGACCAATTGTATATTCACCCCTAGACTTCCCTGGCACCACCTTCCTTACCCAGGGGTACTGCCCTATAGCCAAAGGGATTGGAATCGGGGATGTATAGAAAAATAGGGAATGATAATTACAGGCGAATCAAACTGTTTGTTAAACACAAAATAAACAAAACCAAACCAAAATCATCTCTGATTCTATCAGTCCATTCGAGGATGCTGACAGTAACCCTCTCTCTCGTACTTCCCCTGTGCCAAGTACTACCCCACATTCTCATTTTCCTTCTTCCATGTCTGCTCTGCCAGACAGTCTCCTGAAGCCAAAGGATACTCTTCCATCAGGGCACCTGCCCCAACTGCCCCACAGGAGTTACAAGACCAGGAAGACATGGACTTGGCCCACAAGCTCATGGGTCTGGCTTGGGACCTCGACTGCACGAACTTCAAATCTCGACTGCCATTCTTAGCTGTTGAAACTTGGGCAAGTCATTGAACTTCTCTGTTACTCAGTGTCCTCATCTGTAGAATGGGGATCCTAATAACAGACTTCCCCATGGTGTCGGGAGGATTCAATGACATGGAACAGGGAAGGTGACTCTGCCCCATAGGGACACCTGTGAAATGTGAAAAGGGAGTAAAGAGGGGAGTGATCCATTTTGACTGAAAAGACTGATGGCTTCCCAGGGAAGGTGGCCCCGGAAGTGGACACCCAAGGTAAGCAGCTATGCACTCAGATGTTATTTGTAATAGCAGAAGAGTGTAACAGTCTAAATGGCCACATAAAGGGAGATCCATTGAATAAATCATGGTACGGCCACAGAAGGGAGCCTACACAGCTGCACCACAGGATGAAGAAGATTCGTATGACTTTATCTGGAGTGATTTCCAGGGCCTATTAAGGTTAAGAAGCAAAGTTCAGAGTGTAGGTAGTACCTTTTGAGTAGAAGACATGACTGGGACCTGGGATGTGTAAAAGGGACACAGGAGGCATCTGGAGAGGCTCCTACTGGCCACATGTGGGACAATCCAAGTACCCAAATGAATGACAGGAACAGATAAGAAACTGAATAAAGAAGATTTCATTACCTCACATAGGAACTAATTTAAAAAAAAAAAAAGAATGTCAGTAAATAAATGGGATGATAGAAAAAGAAAATCACTCTTTTATACCCACCAAGAAATCTTATCTAATCTGTCACCATCAGTAATGCAATAACATGGCATCATATGTCACCTGATTTGATACAGTGAGAGGAAATCAACATGACCTAGGCAATGCTCCTGTCCCAAATACCCAACTGGAAGGCGGCCATGAGGAAAAACAGTCAATGAAGCCAAACTGAGGGACACTGTGCAAGACACCTGGGCTGGACACTTCACGGCTGGTCATGGAAGACAGAAGAAAAGCAAGTGAGGGGAGGGGGACTAAGACACAGCGGTTGACCAACAAAGAGAATGCGGGCAGGACATCTACATGAAACCTGATCCTTGACTGGGTTCTGGACTGAGAAGAAGCTAAAAATGACTTACGTGGGACAGGAAGGGGAAGCCTGAGTTGAACTGGGTACTAGAAATGACTACTGAGTTGATGTTAAGTGATCCTGATGTGAACTCATCTTTCATTACTTAGGAGAATGTCGCCAATTGTAAGAAAACATGCTGGCAAATGCAGGGGTGCTGTGTTGCAATATCTGTAACTGTCCTCTAATTCAGAAGAAACTTGTGCCCGAGCACGCACACACGTACAGACACAAGTATGAAGACAGTGAAAGCAATGGGGCCAAACATTACAAAGTGGGGAATTTATGTGAAAGGCATACGGGTGAGTACTGCACTGCTCTTGCAACATTTCTGGGTGTTGGGAAGTTTTTACAAAAAAAATAAAGTAAAAGGCATATTAATAAGCAGGAGTAAATTGGCCTTGAGGAGCCTCCAAGAACAGGGCATGATATGAAGGCAGGAAGAAATTTCTGAGCCTGAAGGAAGAGATGAGCTCAGATCTCTTCCAAGTGTGATGCTGAGGGGGCATGGCAGACCCCAGTTTCGTGACCAGACGGAAAGCCTTGTCCCCACACCCCATAGGCTTCCTACCTTTGCGGCAAGGCCCCTCACACTTCTTACACTTGCGGACTCCATCTTCCTCTACCTCGTAGCTGTCGGAGTTGCAGGCACGGACACACGAGCCGTGGTCGGTCACCACGTAGTTACCTGCAGGGACAAGGAAGGAAGGTGACGAAAGCCACACCAGGTGTTCCTGGGCCTCACACAATTGCCTCATGTTCTCCTACAAAGGGGCCGATGAAAAGGGCCTCTAACCCTCTGGTTTTATTTACTTGAAGGACAAAGAATGAAAGGTTGCCCTCAGAAAAGGAGTCAAGTTCAAGAGTTTTAACAGCTTATCAAACCATGGTACAGAGAAATATAGCTCATCACAGGCAGGAAACGGATGGGGCAGACAGAGTCTGGGGTCTGCTCACAGGTTCGAACATGTCTTTGCAGCTCATTTTTCTGTCAACTCGACCTTCACGACCTGTGGTTAAAGTCTGAATGTTTATTTAAAATACGTGACCTTGAACAAAGCCCACTATTCCGTATCTGAGGATGGATGTAATTCCTGTGGCCAACGTGCTGCCTTCTATGGTCCCGTCCAGCCCAACAAGCTTCCCTTGGCTGGGGGGTCGGTCCCACCAGCTGGGTTCTGTGTCGAGCCACGCACGTTCACCATCTCCTGAGCCTCCCCTCCCTTTGGAGTAACCTACTTGTGTTAACATTAACACAAATATCAATATGTTTCTGGGGCTCTATGTGTTCCCGTTTTGACTTCCCCAAGTATATCCTCAAACATATTTACCAGACATTTGCGATTTTTCCTTCTATAAATTGTTTGCCTTTGCTCTCAGACTCTGGTTTCCTGTGGGTTTTTAAACTCTATCTATTAAACTCTCCCTCAAAGATGACACCTGTGTCATCACTGTGGCAATTTTGTAAGACTTTAGTTCGTTCCATTCTATTTCTGTGGTTTTTGTTTTTTTTTTTTTCCTGTATAGGATTTAAAAAAGTTTTTGTGTCCACAAATCTGGCCAGGCAAATCTCCCCCTCATAGCTGTGCTTCCAATTTTTTTCTCTTGATCTCCCCTCCTAGAAATCAAGATTGGTTTCTAATGCTCCTTTAATTCGACAACTCTACACTTTCTCTATGAGGACAAAATTCCCATCATTTCCCTGAACATTAGAGCCACCTGTTGATGCAAACACAAATGAGCAAAACCCAACCCAAAACAATTCAAACAAAACCAAACAACACACAAAGGGACTCCTCTGAAGTTCTAGTTCCCTTAAGAGGCACAATTTTCACCAGACTCTTAACCACTAAAGAAGGCAGGTTTTCTGACACGCTCTCTCGTTTAGGTCGTTTCAAGACCTGCTGGGCATAAGAGCTAAACAGCGAAGTGGCCCAAACAGACAACCGAATATCTGGACGGTTATTATAGCTGGACCTCAGTCCCTGTCCTGGCCCCCACAGACTCCAGAACAGACGCTGGTCAACAGGGCACCAGCCATCACCTGTCACCTGTGGTGGTGTCCTGACTCACAGTGAGGCCAACATAATGGACCCAAAGACTCCCCGAGACAAGGGACTCCAGGATCCCAGGGGGAGACAAAGAGGAAAGAGATGCCTGATAAGTGAAAGGGTTTTGCATGTGATGAACTCACGGGGGCACTTCTTCACGCAGGTGGCGCCAAAGCTGTATTTTCCCTCTGGGTTGACGTCCATCTGGTAGGTGGTTGGGTTGTAGAGCATGAGCGGCGGGCAGGTGTCCTTGCACGTGGTTTCGTCGCGGAACTTGCGGCACACCTGCCACAGCAGGGACAGCATGCCCTGGTCAGGCTGGGCAAGGATGCTCAGGGCTGTTTTGACTCCGGGCACAAAGCTCGGGTTATAGTTCTTGACGTCCAGGATTTGATTAAAGCAAAACCAAGCAATCCCTGCCCTCCCGCCCCACAAAACTAGTGAAACACTTTCAGAAGAGTCGGAAAGACCTTAAAAGTACGATTGTTCTTGTACTGTCCTAGCTGTGATAATTTACAATTATGATGATAAAAACCCACATCTTTATTAATTTACAAATGATGACGGAGTTCACCTGTGGAGTGACGGGTCCCTGTGGAGTGAAATTAGTTTTAAACTCAATCTCCTGGGTTTCCCTCATAGAGGACACATGAGGATGGGTCTTAGAATGTGTTGCCAAACTGCAGAAAACGCTAATGGGGAAGGCTGCTGTGCAGAGGCGACCAGACCACAAACACAGTTACCCGAAGACCCCCAGGCAGTCTCCCCTCCAGCCCAGACCAATCAGGTCAAAACCCCTGGGGCCAGATGCAGCCTCTGGCATTTAAAAACCTCTCCCTCCCTGAAACGGGAGTCTTCTGGATCCCACCTTAGGTGGGCCTCCTCCTCTGGAGCCCATGGGCGTCTCTTGGCACTTGGGGCCGCGTCCAGGGCTCGTGTCTACCGGCCCTCGTGTCTCTAGGACGCCCAAGGTGCGCACTATGGGGGCCACCTCTGGGTGGTGCCTACCACCCACCAGAGCGAGGAGGCTTTCGTCAGGGCTTTCTGCAGTAACAGGGACAAGACCCAGTGCTTCGGGCACCCCTGGGGCGGGGATGGGTCAGAAGAGCTCCAGCCATGCGTTCAAGTCTATGCGGCTCCGGGGACGTGCCTTACCGTCTCTGTGTATTTATGCTAAGGGGCCTTCCGGTGTCAACTCCGTGGGTTTAGACTGAGATGGAACGACAGAGAGTGTGACAACAGAGCCGATGGCCACCAAGAACGCTAAGGACAGACAGCTCGTATTTAGTACTGATGCTCATCCCACGCCCAGGCCCCGGTCACGGACGCCACTTGCACCGTGTCATCGGAGCACTTAAAAGGCGCTGTTTACTACACATCATGCTCAGGTGAGGAAACTGAGGCACGGAGGGGTCAGAGTATTTGCCTGAGGTCACCAAGTAAGTGGTGAAGGCGGGACGATAGAGGAGGATTTGTCCCCCCGTAAGTGCTCCCACAAGTGTGATTTGGTGATTTCTCCCACAGGAAGCCCCTCTCAGCCATGGCAAGAGAAGCCCCCCCCCGGGGGGTGGTTGGCTGTGGGTGGGGGGCGGGGTCAGCCTTACCAGACAGTCGCTCTCTCGGGGCCCCGTGCAGCCGGCAGCACACTGGTTGTGACAGCAGTCGCTGGGGGACCTGCCGCGGCAGCGCCCCGAACACTGCTGGGCACAGATGATTTTGGTCACTGAAAAGGAGCAAAGGTCACCGGTGAGCTCAAGAGACAGGGAGGGTGGAAGGGCCACCCCTCAGGCACCCTGCAGAGCCCTTGCAAACGGTGGGTGAAGCAGCCAACAGGGGGTGAATTCAGCGGTTCCCCAGCTTGTCAGGGCTCCGAACCTTCGCGTTCCGCCAAATCACACCGAATCGTGACCTTTCTTTTTTTTTTTTTTCTTATTTATTTGACAGAGAGAGATCACAAGTAGGCAGAGAGGCAGGCAGAGAGAGGAGGAAGCAGGCTCCCCGCTGAGCAGAGAGCCCGATGCACGGCTCGATCCCAGGACCCTGAGATCATGACCTGAGCTGAAGGCAGAGGCTTCACCCGCGGAGCCACCCATGCGCCCCAGAATTGTGACCTTTCTGTATCCCGCCTCTTTTTCCCACTGATTTTCAGTCACTTCGGAGGACTGCCCAGGTCAGGGCTAGACTTTTAGACCCGCTCAATAATTATGCGCTAGTTAGGGCTGAGATTTGTGGTGATATGGAAAATACTACCCGATAATAAATGTGCCTGTCGGAAAGTGGTGAGTAAAAGGATGAAACTGTCACGTCATAATTAAACCGAAGGGCAGACGGTGAAATTTGAGGCAGAGGTCCCCAGATCCCTTGGCCGCCCATGCTCCCAAATGAGGGTTCCTGTAGAAAAACCCTCCTGCAAAGTATGCTCTTGCTTCTGTAGACACGCCCCCGAGGGAAAGGAAACTAGAGGGGCTGGTGACAGGTAACAAGGGCAAATCTTCTGTTCCCAGGAAGATATGCCAACCCTGTGGTTCAAAGAGACTGGCTGGCTTGTGCGTGGCTGCCTTCCGCTCATTTATGGCAGACGGGGGTGCCCTGACCAGCCCACAGTGGATTAACCGCGTGCACCGAGATCAGCAAGACCGTCATTCTCACGACTGCTCCCATCCGACCTTCTGGAGTCTCCCAAGGGAAAAGGCACACAGTCTGCTACGTGGAAGGGGAGGAAAGCAGACACCGTTGATCTGAAATGCTGCTTGCTGACTTACATTTCTGGCAATTCTCCTTTCCTGGACCCCAACAACTTCCATTGGGACAGCTCGGATCACACTTTTGGCCTAAAATGTAAAAGTAATAGTTAAATTCATATCTCAGGGGAAGAGAACGGTGGGGGGAGGAGGTGGGAAACTGGTGGCAAGCCCCTGAGCAATGTGACGTTCCAGAAACAAGGAGCAGCTCCCAAATTTTTAATTCTCCATTTGTCTATTTGCTGGCTGGTTGGTAAGGTGACTCAAATGACTTTCATGGAAAAAAAAAAAAGATGAACCGCGTTCTGTTTTTATTTATGTTTCAGCAGCAGAAACTGAGGCAGAGAGTAATGAGTCACTTCTCACAGCTGTGAACACTGGGGTTCAAATGGTCCAGTTTCCACATGTGTTTAGGCTTGGAGAATTTTCCAGCCTCTCCAACAGTGTTAAGGGTGTCCAGTCTGGTGGGGTGGGTCTGACCCACTACATTCCTACTCTGCCCGTCTCGAGTGACCTGAGGGTCAGTGATCCTGGGGGACCTGGGATCCTGCTAATAAAGACCCCTAGACCCAAAGCCAGACAGAGGCAGGGAACATGGCTCAAAGGGTCAAATATTCACAGTGTGTGTCACCTTGCTGATCAGCTAAACGTTAGCTATAAATTTGTGAGCAACTGCGTGGAAATATTTGATGTCAATCAATCAGTGTTTGCAGGAATCAACTACAGATTATAGCTGCAGAGATTTTTTAATCTCACTAGTTGTGTTTTTGTTTTTACTAGCATGGAGATACTTGAAGACCAAAGCCTCTCACCTGTATAAAGAGAACAGGTTGGGGGATGAACATCAGGGAGGGCATGTGCTATGGTTGAGCGCTGTGACTTATGTAAGACTCATGATTCACAGACCTGTACCCCTGAAGCAAATAATACATTATATGTCAGGTTAAAAAGAGAGAGAGAGAGAGAGAGACTGAGAGAACAAGTCGACAACCAAAGTTTGTTAAAAAGACATCAGGTGTGCAGGTATATTTCACAGCAAAGACACAGGAACCTACAGGAGTTCCTGTATGTCCCAAAGCCTCCCACAGTCAGGAAGAATTTAATTCCTGGTAGAATCTAGATTTCAGATGGGAAGAGCTGATGATTTCCTAAGTTACTGTGGAACCAGGGCACCCCTTTCATGAGACTCAATATCCTTCCCATCACCCCAGGGGTGGAGGCTGGCAGTGCAGTGCTGGTGCTCCTAGGAATCAGGAGACACGGGGAGGCCAAACCCCAGATGCACGGCGTGGGCTGTGCATTGTGAAGCAGAAGGACAGAGACAGAGAGATGGGAAGAACAAAGCAGTACACGGAAGTCGTGAAAGTGCTTGTGTCTGGACCATGAGACATTCTTTTTTCTCTTTACCCTATCTTTCCTCATAATTCTCGAACCCCTTATAAACATGTAATGGGTTTACAAAACAAAAACATTTACAATGAAAATGCTTAATGGCCTCTTCCTGTAGTGAAGACAACATCTGCTGACCCATGAATCAAGGTTTGCTTCTAATTCTATTATTAACCCTCTGTTACGAAAAAGGAAATGTAGGCAAATTACATAAAATATGGATAATAGAGAAAAGCAAGAGGAGGAAATGAGAATCATCCAGAGGTAATCAATATACATATACAAGTATATGCATATATATGAATTGACGTCACACTGTACTTTGTATCATAATTAAAATAAGCTAATAAAAATGTTATGGCAATTTTTCCATGGGTTTAAATATCCTTTTACATAACATGATTTTCTTTTTTTAAAAAAAGATTTTATAGCATGGAGGACAAGGGGAGATGGAGAGGAGAAGGGAGTTGAGGGAAATTGGAAGGGGAGGTGAACCATGAGAGACTATGGACTCTGAAAAACAATCTGAGAATTTTGAAGGGGTGGGGGGTGGGAGGTTGGGGGCACCAGGTGGTGGGTATTGTAGAGGGCACGGATTGCATGGAGCACTGGGTGTGGTGCAAAAATAATGAATACTGTTATGCTGAAAAAAATAAAAAAATTAAAAAAAAATCAGGGTTAATTAAACACAGTATAAAGTTTTACCTGTAAAAAAAAAAAAAAGAAAAAATTTTATTTATTTGAGAGAGAGCAAGAGAGAGTGAGAGCATGAGCAGGGGGAGGCACAGAGGGAGAGGGGGAAGCAGGCTCGACACTGAGCAGGGAGCCTGATGCGGGACTCGATCCCAGGACCCAGAGATCATGACCCAAGCTGAAGGCAGATGCTGAACCGACTGAGCCACCCAGGCGCTCCCGTAACATGATTTTCAACGGCATGGCTATACCATCATTTCTTTAACTAATCTCTTATTTTTAGGTATGTAAGTTGTTTTTAAAATCCATTATAGGTAAGGCTGCAAGGAGTATTCTCGCACAAAAGCATTTTTCTATATCCTTATGCTTTTCACTCGCCTTATTATTTTTTACTTCGTATTCCTAGACATGAGGAGTGCATACTTTAAAGCTTTAATACATATTGCTAAAATTCTACCCCTGACTGTATTTTATTGGTGTATTTGCCCACAAGAAGAGGATGAGGATTTCTGCTTCTCGACACTTCTCCTCATCCAGGTATCTAAAAGTCAAAAGGAATCCAAATCTTTTGCAAAGGCAAAAAAGATGCTTCTTTATTTTGACCTTTTTAAAGTTACATGGTAAGGAATAACATTTTACTTTATTTCTTAGGTATCGTGTGTGTGTTGGAGGAGCACAAACTGCTCATGTCTTTGGCCCTTTTTTTTTTTAAGATTTTTAAAATTTATTTGACAGAGAGAGATCACAAGTAGAGAGAGAGGGAGAGAGAGAGGAGGAAGCAGGCTCACTGCCTAGCAGAGAGCCCGATGTGGGACTCGATCCCAGGACCCCGAGATCATGACCCGAGCCGAAGGCAGAGGCTTAACCCACTGAGCCACCCAGGCAGCCTGGCCCCTTTTTTTTTTTAATTGGGAGGCTCACCTTCTTGGGATACCTAAGACTACTTTACACCATCATATTATCAAGAATATTAACCCTTTCCAAGGTAAGCAGATGATGCACAATATTTTCCTGTTTGTCATTAAGATTTCTTAATATGGAAGTTTTCTTACATGCCATCTGACTGGGCTTTTCTTCAGCTTGAAAATACCAATAAGCATCTTCATGTTTCCTTCTAGCACTTACATATATATTCAGTAATTTATTGTATATAATATGATTTGGAATTTATATTGGTGTGCAAAGCGGATGATTGATTTAATTTCCCCTTAAGGAAACCCACCTAATTGAACTTCAAATTCTGAACTACATCAACCGTAACATCATGTGGGGGCACACTGGGTAACCTTTTTGATTCTTTTTTTTTTTTTTAAGATTTTATTTATTTATTTGACAGAGAGATCACAAGCAGGCAGAGAGGCAGGCAGAGAGAGAGGAGGAAGCAGGCTCCCCGCCGAGCAGAGAGCCCGATGCGGGGCTCCATCCCAGGACTCTGAGATCATGACCTGAGCCGAAGGCAGCGGCTTAACCCACTGAGCCACCCAGGCGCCCCAACCTTTTTGATTCTTAAATCCATTGCCCATACAATACTTAAATCACCTTATGAGATTTTCCTGGATAAAAATTAAATGCGACAATTTCTCAGAAGGCATGTGTAGCTTGAAAAGCTCTAGGCAAGGGCAGGGTTTCCCTTCCCACAAGGAGCATGGCAGGTTCCTCATCTTGTCACTGGTCGGGTAATTAATGAGGAGAATGCAAGTGGCAGGTGGATACTGTTCTTTTTAAAAAAAAAATCCTTATAGTTCTGGCACTTTGGTATCTTCCCCTTAATAGTTCAATCACTCTGGAACGATTTACTGAATAATAAATTCTTCCCTCATTTGCTTGAAATGTCATTCCTTTATGGACACTTAATTAATTTTTAAAAAAGATATATTTATTTGACAGAGATCACAAGTAGGCAGAGAGGCAGGCAGAGAGAGAAGAAAGGAAGCAGGCTCCCTGCTGAGCAGAGAGCCCGATGTGGGGCTCAATCCCAGGACCCTGAGATCATGATCTGAGCCAAAGGCAGAGGCTTTAACCCACTGAGCCACCCAGGCTCCCCTATGGACATTTAATTTAGTGAGGCTTATTCTTACTGTCTTTCTCTTCTATGTCTCTAGTTTATTCTTACGTGTCTCTTCGTAACCCAGCACTCTACTGGTTTGCAGTTCATAGCCTTGTCTTATTTGAATCTTGTTATTGGAAGAGCCTTCCTTCCCAGTATTTTTTTTCAGGGTCTTCCTCATGGTCTTGGTGTGATGAGGACAGGTGTGCCATTTGGGCTGTTGGTTCTAGTCTATGGCAAACCCATACTAGCCTCACAGCCGTCCAGTGTCAATATTTTGGGTGTTGTTATAAATGTCCACAATTCAACCTCCCCATTGTCCATCAGAAAGCCGAGGAAAGGTTAAGCCAGACATCATGGATAATACAAAATTTTGCGTTATAGGATAAAGTCTGCAGTTTCTTGCCACGCTGACCACCGGTTGGAATCCTGTATTTAGGAAACAAAGGGGCTCGACACCCAAGTTCACAGCGGCATTATTTGTAACCACCAACAGGTGGAAGCAACCCAAGAGCTCACCAGCTGATGAATGGACCAACAGAACACTTGCACACAGATATCCCCCCAGGGGACAACGGACTACTCCTCATCCATGTAAAGTTAAGAAATTCTGACACATGCCACAACATGGAGGAAACTTGAAGACAGTAACCCAAGTGACAGAAGCCAGCCACAGAAAGCCAAGGACTGACTATGTGACGCCCCTTCTGTGAAGTTCCTAAAGCAGTCACACTCATAGCGACGGAAAGCAGCCTGGTGGTTGCCAGGGGCTGGGGGAGTGGGAGGGGGAGTTCCTGTGGACCGGGGACAGAGTTTCAGTTTTGCAAGATGAAAAGAGTTCCGGAGACGGACAGCAGTGATGACTGTACCACAGCGGGAATGTACTTTTACCACCACCGAACTGTACCATATTTAAGAATGGTTCAGATGGGAAATTTCAGGTTAAGGGTATTTCAGTACGATAAGCAAGTAAACAAATAAAATAAGATACAATGAAGTAACAAGAAGGGGGTTCTAGTCAATTTTGAAGATCCACAGGAGCTCCAGATTCTTTGAGACCAAAAATAAATAAACAAAACCCCATAAAGAAACCTCCCACACAAAAACGCGTATGCAATGCACAGTTTAGGGAAACAGAGAAGCAGGAAACGGTGATGACTTATTTTAAAGGACTGAAAGACCAGGGAGACCAGGGAGGGGGAAGTTAAGAGGAGCCTGGTAACTGTAAGCATGTGTCTTCAGAGTTTCCCACACAGTGTTGCCAAGGGTCCAAGTGGTGCAGCCCTGACCTACAACCTGGCCCCCCGCCAGCCTCCCCCTGGCACGGGCCACTTTGCCGATGAATGGCAGGGACCAGGTTATGGGCACCAAGGGGAATATGGACAAACAGCCCCCCAACCCCCACCGCTGTGCACTGCGCCCAACTTTGCTGGGGCTCTATTGTTGGAGGCCAAAGGTCAGCCTCCCGTGTTTCCAGAGGGCCTGGCACTGCTCAGCAGCCCGTCGGAAGCACACAAAAGCGTGGCTTGTCTCCTCTGGGCAAGATGGGAGAGGCCCCTGGGGCCAGCACTGACGGCTCCTGTCAACAGCCACAGGAGGGCTCCGTTGTCGTGGCGGGGGGTGATCTGCCCAGTTCGCAGGCACGCCGACTGTCTCCACAAGAGACAGGCTTCCCCTAGGTCCTGAATAAGCTCTCTTCTAGCAGGCAGAGCAATTGTTTACTAGTTATTTTTGGTTTAGGTTAATCTGCTCTCTGTCACCTCCCCCACCCCCCAACATGCTATAACTCTGTGTCCACCTCCCCCCACTCCCCCGCAACTGTAGGAGCTACAGGCAGAGGGGACTTTCTGGAGCACTTACAATTGCCCGCATGGTTCTGGAAGTCCATCGACATGTTGCTTACAAAACTGTCGTCCACGATGTCCTGCCACTTGATGCTGTCCACGTTGCAGAGGACAGGGTTGTTGCTGAAGCGCACGGCGCCTTGGAGGATTTCTGTGCAGGGAAAGAACCTTGGTGACCACAGGGCCAGGTCTATAAACTCCCGCAAAGCACGCATGCATTTCTTTACATCTGGAGTTCTGCTAAAGTGGGACCCCCCACAGAGCTAGGGTGGGGGGGTGGGGGAGGCAGCTGAATGATGAGGGGGTGGTAGTGTCACAGAGGAGTTAGGCTTTCCCCATGAAACTGGCCTTGGAGCACAAACCATCAGAATGCAGAAATATGGGAAGGAAGGAAGTTGTGTGGGGTGAAAGTGAATGGGGTACTCGGGACGGGCGTGGCAGACACGCACTGTGGCCAGCAAGGCCAGGAGAAGGGGCTGATGCTGTGAGGTCCTCAGTGGAAATGGTGGCAGGGGAGCGAAGGCGGGGCGGGGAGAAGGCTCTCTAGGTACGGGGAGGAGAAGGCAGGCGCCAGGAATGCCACTGGCAGGAAAGACTATGATTGTTTCACAGGAAGAAATGACACAACACGGAAAACCGGGAATGATTAGAAAAAGGCAAGCGTGAGCGTAGGGAGAGCGCTGCCTCGATGCCAGCCGGTAGAAACGGTTACTGACCGACTCTGTGCACAAACACCGCAGCTGGGGGTGGGTAGGGGTGAACCGGATCTAGGAGCTGACGGGCCAGGGGAGCCCGAGGGGTCATGTGGCTGGCGAGCTCGTGCCCCCCCGAGACCCCGTGGGACACAGGACATAGCCAGGTACTCTGCTGGTTTATTGAAACACACAACCTTAGCTAATCGTCACAATGGTCCCACCACATAGATAACGTCCAGCCACTCCTCAGGCAGGGAACAGACCTGCCCCAAGGACAAAGCACAGACGTGGAAAGAGAGAGTCCTCCCCAGGAGGAGCTCCGAGGCTGTTGAAGAGAACAACACTTCCCGGAGCATCATGTGGCCTGTGGAGGGGAGGGGACAGCAGGCTTTCTGAAGCCAGAAGACCGGAGCCGATGCGTGTCAGTGGGACAGGCGGGAGTTCTCTCTGGCAGACGGTGGAGAAAACCGCAGAAGGAAGGCTGGGAGGTCCGGAAGGGCCAAAGTGTGTGGCGTTGGGTTTAAAGTCAGAGATGACAGCAGGACAATCAGGAGAGGACATCCGGTCAGGAGGCAGCCAGAGTCAAGAGGGTAAATCTCTAATGGGAGGTCAGAACTGGAACCACAAAGTAGGGGCATCAAGGCTGCTGTGACCCTCGTGAAGACAGAGAGGTGCCAAGAAGAACGTACGATGGAAGGTCATGGTCGGCCCTTACAGAACACCTTCGGTCTGCCACGGTGAGAAGTAAAAAGGCAGCAAAGGTGCCGGACGATTCGGGTGCCCCTGACAGGGTAGCTCAGAAGAGAAAGAGGCCATCTGCCTGGACGCCGCCATTCTTCTATTTTTACTTTCAGTACTTAATGATTTTATTCTTTGTGGTGGGCACTGAGTTAATCTTTCGTAACAGTATTTGATTAGTATGGGAAATTTCACATTAAATAGTTATTTGATAACAAGAAACCATGGGCACGCATACAACCCCATACCAAAGTGAAAAGAACACCAGCAAGGGGAATATGAACTCCTCAGTGCTTTTTCCATAGTCATTCCCTGAATCTTCCCCCCGTGCCCAGGAAATGTGTAACCACTGTTACCCACATTTTTAAAGCAGAGGAAGCTGAGACACAGAGAGAACCCGCTCCAGGGGCATCTGGCTGGGGAGTGATAGAACCAGGCCTGGAACCCAGACAGTCTGGCTCCGGGGTCCACGCTCTTAACCACACCTGCCCGTCACCACGACAGAGCGTGAGGCTAGACGGGCAGATTGAGGCATGCTGGACGCATGTACCATTTTGAAAATGTGTAAATAGCACAAATTAGTATCAGCATAAACGTGGACTATGTGCGTGGGTGCTGTGAGCACCTAACGTGCTGGGTGGAAAGTCTTAGGGCCGTTTCATAGGATGGCCGAACCCAGGACCCCGACTAGAGGGCTGTGCCAGCCACTTTGGAGCCTGGGTCTGGACGCCTTGCCTTATTCCAGCGCTGCTGTCTGCCAGGCTCCAACCACTCCCAGGACTCCCTCTGTTTTGCACCCTCTGCTGGCAACTCCCCCTTTCCTGGTGGGCCCCCTTCCCATCACAACTGCATAGCACAGGGGAAGGGTAAAGACTCCAGTGGCCATTCCTGGCGTTTTTTTTTTTTTTTTTTTTTAATGAATTTGGGACCTTAGGAGGATCACTTTGCCACCATTTCTCTATGTATAAGACGGTGGCAATGTAAACACCTGCGGTGGAGGATGGGGCTGGGCCTGATATTCTCGAAGTAACAGGACTGGCACCAGCACTGCACCCACCACACTGCGAGGGCACACTTCCATTATCTTCACTTTTGTTTAAATCAACCTCCTGTCTCTCCTACCCTCTTCCTTAGCTTCCACTTGGAGGACCCTCATGAGTGTCCCACTCACGGGAATTCAAACTCTGCAACACCGTCATTCTCTGTCCTTACCGTCAATGTCTCTGTCCTTAAGTCATGCTCTGTGTGACAGCATCGCTCTGAAAGCGGCCTCAGGTAGGGGAGGTTTTTAACGCATGTCCCTTATACCCGAGGTCCAGGTAACAGGACTGGCCGTTTACTCCCTCCCTAGGCACAGAGAGCCAAAAGCCCAGCCAAGGTCGTCTGGTCTCTGTTTCCAGGAACCACTGCCATTTCTTAGTAACTCTCTGGGTATCTCCGCAGGGATACAGGGCAAGTGGTACCTGGCTTAAATCTTCCCTTCCCATCACTGACCGTCTTCTTTAACTTCCACCTACTGTCTCGGGCACGTAGCTAGCACGCGGAGCATCTGTACTGGACGGATACGAGACTTCTCTGAGTGGCATTCAGAAAGGTGACCGGTTCGCTGAGCACCTGCAGGCACAGTGTCCCTGCGCCCGGGGCCTCTCACCGTGTAAGTTTCTCAGGGGAAGCTCCTGCAGCCCTGTTTTGTTCGTGCCGTAGTTGGATAAGACGGACAAGGCGTGCGTGTTTTCATAGAGCACATTTCCTCGGATGATCTGCAGGTTTTCCAAGGGAATCTTCTCCACGGTGTTCAGGGCAATGAGGACATAGCCGGCAACTTCCTGGATGGTCTGAGGAGACAGAACGGGACCACGTGTTTCTCTTGTGAGGAGTTCCGGAACGCAAGGTCGAACATGCGTCCAGGAAGCCTAGGGCACCTGAGTGAACTACGCACACAAGTGACTGACGGACATAAGGCAGGTAGAGGACTACAGTGGGGACGTGGGTGGGGGAGGGGTGACAGGATTTCCAATGACTCCTACACTTTTGTCCCTTGAGCCTGCTGGCAGGAATGAAGGGTGAAGTGCGTTATTCAGGAATGCTGCGATTCTCATTTCACGTGGTTTCGGGACACTCAGAATAAAAGGAGAACATTTTATTAATTCATTTTGTATCTGTCTTGCATGCTCTCTCATTAGAAAAAAAAAAAATAAATAACCCAGAAGACCAATTCAGCTATGATGAAACTCTGAAGCCTTCAGAGCTGGGTCCTTTTGGCTCACTAGAGCCTGCTGTGAAATATTTGGGAAATGTGTGAAGTGGTGTAGTGGGAGTACTAAGGAAACAGGAAAAAGCTACAAAGTGGAACTTATTTTAAAGTTCCAATTAGGGGCACCTGGGTGGCTCAGTGGGTTAAAGCCTCTGCCTTCAGCTCAGGTCATGATCTCAGGGTCCTAGGATCGAGCCCCCATTGGGCTCTTCTGCTCGGCAGGGACCCTGCTTCCTCCTCTCTCTGCCTGCCTCTCTGCCTACTTGTGATCTCTGTCTGCCAAATAAATAAATAAAATCTTAAAAAAAAAATAAAGTTCCAATTAAAGAGCCAAGACAGCTAATACAATGGTTAGACGTTTAGTATCAGGGTGTACGATGATGGTGGAACGCCAGGCCGGCCTGTTTCTCTGTATTATTTCATAGCTGTAACTTGACACTAGGAGTGGTTTTCTGATAAAACTGCATCTGTAGCTCCCCAGGACTTGTAGTTGCCAGAGCAAAAGCAAATACACTGAGGTTATATTTCTTATCATATTTGGGTAAGACGGTCAAATTGATGGAACTAACCTTTAAGAAGGAAAGGTCATAATTCTTTTGCATGTAGGTAATTTCCAGATTCCCAAGGACCACCTCACAGTTATTGAACATCCTCTGAAGGCTCAGAAAGTGGTCTTCAAAAGTGCCCAGCTGGGTGAGCCGGTTACTGGTGCCTTGGCAAACTGCAAAGAAAAGGGGAAAAAAAAAAAAGATGTCACATGAAACACCAGGTAAAGTAGCAAAGGTAAAATAAAAGGGTCTCACATTTCAACTAACTTTGCGAGTTTCGGTGACTTGCAGTATTAATTCTGATAAAAGGTCACTCAAGACGAATGGGACAAGAAAATGTTTGTCTATATAAGGTACAGTTCATAATATATAATGTATATATATAACGCAGGAGGTCATTTTCAACTATTAAAAATTCAAGGGGAAATAGCGGGAATTCTATGAAAATCTTTAAGACAACATAGTCTTTTTGTTTTTCCTTCAAAGATTTATTTATTTATTTCAGAAAGAGAAGGAGAGAACGTGAGCGTGAGCACGTGCGGTGGAGGGAAAGAGAGTCTGACGCAGAGCCTGACACACGGCTCCACTGCAAGGCCCTGAGGTCATAATCTAAGCCAAAACCAACAGTCAGAGGCTCAACCGACAGCACCATCCAAGCACCCCAAGACAAAACAGTCCTTTAAAGCTTCGGGAGACAAACAAACAAAAAAATGTGTCATAAGGTATTTAAATAATATAATGACAACGTTGAGCTAATAACTATATAATGCACTTCTTACTTTACAAAAAAGATAGAATACCACATTACTGTGTGTCCGAAGGATATTTACAAACATAACATAGGCTGGCCAATATTTTCGGACTACAACGTCGTACAACTTAAAATCAGTGACAAGAGTGTCAATTAAAATCCAACTGGCTAGAGATTAAAAATATTCGTCTATACTAATGCATCAAAGAATAAATCAAAGGACTAATTATATACCTAGAAAATAATGAAATGGAAACATACGTTTAAAAACACACTCAGCTACTAAGAAACCGATGGGTCCTTCTGTTTGACCGCGTGGACCACAGGTGGAGGTGAACTGCTTTGCATTTTTTGGCAGGACACAGCCTTGGCACACTTAACCCCCCAATGTTTTAACTTAATACAAGAAACAGTTTGAAGTAGGGGACAAAGTTAGCCTATGGAAATACACTTGACAGTCTATATTTAAAAGCAAAGGAGATTATAATAAAGTCATACTTACAAACCCAGCTCTTTGAAAGACATGTTTAAGCAAGCATACCAAAACAAAGAGGTTGGGGCTTTTGAAGCAGGGAGCTTGTTAAGAGACTGCACTTTGAACCAAAATTACCGTAAGAGTGAAGAAATATGGCCTCTGGCTTTGGAGGTTAGGTTTAGAACCTGCCAGGTTCTGCCACATGTTTGCAAAGGCATGACTGCCATCAGCGGCCAGGTGGTTGAACGCCAAAACAAGGCCAAAGTCAATATGCCGGTACTTTCCTCAGAAATACTTTCTAAATTTACATTTATATTTTATAGGCTTCCTTGTTCCCTCTTCATGGGAACTGCCCAGAAGAGCACCGTCTGACCATCTGCCCTTTGCATTTTTGGGCCACAGCAGCGAGCCCAAGCTCAGACACCCCCTAATCAACCCGAAGCATTTATACCAACATTCAGTGTGAAGCAATCGCCACATCCTCTTTGACTCTATGGGGATTTCCCTCTTCTCCTCTTTTGTGGTCTCATTCAAATCTGGTGGTAGCGAGAACTCTCACATGGGAACTACAACAGTCCCGACAATACCGAGCCCCCGTCTGCTCCAGGGGCAGAAGGGTTCCATAAGTCTCCCAACCACAACACTGGATGGAATGACCCAACATCTCTGGGCTGCTCTCACTCGGGGGTACGGGCTACTTCGATTGCAACCTCAATCTGGAAAATCTGTACACAGCTGGCAGCAATGCGTGCAGATGGGGCCAGACTGATTTCCCAGTTCCAAGGTCTTCAAAGATGCCACCACCAATGTAGATACAGGGTTGTGACAATAACCCATGACCTTTCAGCTCGCACACATTGAAACAAAAGCTGTTTTCCCAGCTGGCAAACTATGGTCACTCCATTTCAGCCTAAAACTGACTGGCTGTCATCTCGGTGGCACAGTATTGGTCACACCCTTCATCCCAGCCAGGTGAACAGTGTCCTAGAACTTGGGGTTGGAGCGCACCTCAGAAGAGTTTCTTCAGTATCCAAAGAAATGAAAACTGTAACAGTTGCTTTCATTTTAAAGAATTTTTTTTTTTTTTTAAGATTTTACTTATTTACTTGAGAGAGCTGGAGCATGAGCAGGGGGCAGGGGTAGAGGGAGAAGCAGACTCCCTGTTGAGCAGGGACCCGATGAGGAGCTCCATCCCAGGACTCTGAGCCCTAAGCAGGCGGATTGGCCACCCAGGTACCCCCAGTTGCTTTCATTTTAAATGATACAAAGTATCAGCTTGTAAATTTCTCTCAGTTCAACCAAAGAATTTTTATTACTAAATCAATGACAAAGAAACTTTTGTCAGTAAAAAAGGAAAACATGCCCTTTAAGTTTAGCCTGTTACATTATAGAAAAAATAATTTCAAAAAGATTGTAGTTGCCCTTTCATTCATTCATTCGAAAGATGCTAAATGAGCTCCAAAAATATTTATTTGATGAATACCTATCATGATCCTTCATTGTTTACAATTAGTATTCTACGTTCAGAAAAAGAGATGCTATATTTGGAAGATAACAGCAACATTACACATTATTGATGTGAACATTAATTCAAAAAACATTTTGGGAAGCAAGTGCACAACTTGTGTGAACAACTAAATATGCTTTAGAAAACCTCATGCAAAATGTTGTTCATTTTTTTAAAATATGGCAAACAACTCCAAACAGCCCTAAATGCTCATCTTGTCCAACACGTGCATTCTTGAGAACAAGAGAGCAGTTGGTACACTGTGTGACTCCATTTAAGGCAAATCCATCTTGAATTCTATTCCAGGATTAATTGCTAAAGTCTCAAAAGAAATGATTACAAAGCTGTTTCTTCTCAGGCTATCTCCTGCCGTCTGCCACAAAGGAGATGACCGTGTCTTAAAAGTCCAGAGTAAGGATCAGACTGATTTGACCGATGCCTCTTGATTCAACAAAATATCGGCTTCGTTCCATATTTACACCAAAGGTCTCGCAGCATGAATATAAAGTAATAGGAAGACTTAAATGTGAGACCACTGAATTAGTAAAATTATTTTTGAAAAAATCAGATTAACAAGTTAGGCAGGTTTAAGACAAAACTGCAATGGGCAAGAATTTTTTAATTCATTCAGGAGAAAGCTTTCATTTCGCCCTTCCTCCGTACGTGACCCTGAATGACTTCTCTAAGCTCTCTACCGCGTGCTTTCCTCAAGCAGTAGACGCGGTGAAAATAATACTGACCTTCCAGAATTCTTTTCAAGACTGAATAAACACAACAGCTTTCAACTTGCTTTTGTTAAAATTAGCTAGTGAGAAAGGTGACAGTAACACAAGACCCAACTGCACAGATGTTAGGGGACCTCTGTGGAACACATTTGCCCCATGGTATTATCTAAACTGAGAGTGTTGGGATCTGCAAACATCTTTCTTCAAATATTGGGCATTAAATAGAACTACTTTGTCTGTAGACTAGTTACCAGAAAAGGAAAGAAAAAGGAACATATTCAATGATTTCATTAAAATATCCATTGAGGATTAGGGGTTGAAGCCATTTATTCAAAGAGAAACGTGGTATCACTTTAGGGCTATCTATTTGAAGACAAGACAATTAAGGTATATCACGGTCCATACAAGATGCTAGTGATTTGCTTTTCCTGTTACAAATCTGAAGACAAATTCTTCTTCTTCTTCTTTTTTTTTTTTTAAAGATATTTATTTATTTATTTATTTGACAGAAATCACAAGTAGGCAGAGAGGCAGGCAGAGAGAGAGGAAGGGAAACAAGCTCCCCGCTGAGCAGAGAGCCCCAACATGACAGAGGGCTCATTCCCAGGACCCTGAGATCCTGACTGGAGCCAAAGGCAGACATTTAACCGACTGAGCCACCCAGACGTCCTCGGGTGTTCTTTTCCTTAAAAGCCCCCCAATTTATCTGAACTGAAAATGAAGACATTCCGCCTCCTCTAAGTCTTAGAATACCCTTGATTTTATGGGGTAGGGTCTGTGGTTTTCCCGCCCCGTTATGGGGGTGTACACCTCTCTTTCCCCACAAGTCTGGGCAAATCTGTATTGCTGATTAAGACACAACATTAAAACAAGTTTCTCCAGATTTTCCCAAAATCCACTTAGACACTTTTGAAATCACCTAGGAAAATTTATAATTATTTTAATTTGTTGTTTTCTCAACTATGTATGAATATTTGCCAAAGTAGCTGGGCTCTTGTAATTCTCTCCCCTTGGCCTCCTAAATTGTCTGTCCTTTTATCCTTGCCCCATTTTCCACAGAACACTTCATTTTGAAGCAGAAGGCATATCACACTCCTCCTCAGCGTGCATCATCCCCGTTTCCCGGTGTAATCGGAACACAGTACAACAAGCTCCTTTCTCATCATCCCTACTTCTCTCGGCCTCTCCTTGCTCACTGTCCCAGCCACACTCCCCTAGTTCTCTCCAACTGGCCTGGTTCTAATTCACTTCAGGGCTGCCCCATCTGCTGTCCCATCTCCCATCTCCTTTCCCTCCAGATGTTTGCATCTTTGTCTCCCTGTTATCACTGGGATTCCAACTCAATGGTCCTCCCTTCAGGAAAGCCTGTCCTGGAACCAGATTAGCTTAAATTCTCACCATTAAATTCTATCATATCCCCTGCTCTCTTTACTTCCTAGTAAACTGATCACTACTTCGAACTATTATTTGCTTATGCAAATATATGTATTTATTTATTCATTCATCTATATGGCGGGGATGGTGGATTTTATTTTATTTAAAAAAAATTTTTTTTAAAGATTCATTTATTTATCTGGGGGGGGGGGGGGTGGCTTGGCTCAATCCCAGAACCTGAGATCATGATCTTCCAGAATCAGAGATCATGATCTGAGCCCAAATCAAGAGCTGCTTAACTGACTGAGCTCCTCAGACCCCACCCCCAGAGGCCTATTCTGATTGATACATGTGTATCTCATTGGACTGACTGCTGTGATGTGTGTATGTGTGTTACTGCATTTCCATTTTAGATGGGGAAGCAATGAGGGGCCGTGGGACCATGGATGACAGGGATGAGACCACGAAAGTCTTAAATGACTTGATGGGGTCTCTTTGCCTCTGTTTTCATACATCCAATGGAAGGGGAGGAGACAGGATGTCTTACAAGAGTGGCAGTCCTCAAACCTTCTGGTTGGTCACTGTAAGATCTTTTTAGTCTAACATATATGATTAAGCTTTAAAAGCCAGAGGAGGACTTTTTTAACCACCTTCATGCTGACAAGGTTTAAGGAAATCCCAAATAAGATGATATTTATATAATAGATTTAAAAATATAGAAGGCAAAGACACTCAGAAAACTCGTCAGTAAGTTTCACTGTATCAGAATTTATCATTTCTTTTGCCTTACTGAAACTATATTGTGTAGTGATTTCAAAATGTGTATGTCTATCCATCTCAACTATGCTAAAAATGCCCAGAAAATGCACCAAGTTGTTAACTGTCTTTGATGAATAGTGGGATTTTGGGTGTTTTATTTATTCCTCATGGGTTTTCAGCTTTTCCTATTTTCTACAGTGACCATATATGACTTTTTAAAAAACATTACTGAGGGGTACGTCTACAAACATCTGTGTTAAACATGGCCAAAAGAAAGACATTTTCATATAATACATTTTTAATGGAGAAATGATCGAGTACAACTATTAAGATCCTCAAAGTTTTACATTGTCCACATTAAGAACCTGTGTAAATGCGCTTTAAAAATTAGTGATAATTGATGAGCAGCGAAGTACTCCAGACAGAAAATGTTAGGAGGGAGAATAAGCTGGAGATAGTTCAACTCATTATTGTTCTTAATACTTGCATTGAGCAGCTCTTGGAAAACACAATGCGTTGCAAAGAGATAGTCTCGCTTCATAGGGAGATGTGCTTGAAGAGTTCCCAAGCTGCATTTTTTCCCCTTGATCTATACATTTTTTTAATATTGGTTTGGGGGAGCACAGGGTAATTTATCCCACAGATAAATGTTATAAATTGTGATTACAGTACCAGACAAGCCTATGGAACTTATTTAATTAACAGTTGGTAATAGGAAAGTAGAAAAGGTATGGTTGAGTCATAATGAAATCATTGAGCAAAAAAATAAAAGTAAAAACAAAGTGGCATTTACACTGTCACTGTGGGTTTAATCAAAGCTTTTGTAGAGTGGGAAAAGTCTCACAATTGTGAAGATTTTCCTTTGTTTTCCAGAACTTAATATTTTATCACTAGTTCCTTATTCTATCCTATTTGATTTTTAACTAATACATAGTTTTCAGCTTATAGGTATCCAAAGATGGTTGTCAAGCTGAATTTGAATCTACACTGTGACCTGGAAATGCATATGAAATAGTCGAAAGGTTCTCTTAAATATTTGATAATTTGCCACGTGCATCTAACATCCCTACTGGACTAAACATGCCAAGCTCTGACCTGTCCAACACAACTGCAGGCTACAGGAACTCCAATTAAGTTAATAAGCAGAAGATTTTAAAGTAACATCTATTTTTGAGTTAGGGAACAGAACACCTAAGCTGGTTGGTTTCTATCCCCATGGTTCTCCTCCTAGCCATTACCTTAATCCCAAGATTTTTAAACAACAGACGGAGTTAGGATACCTTTGTATATCATGTCTACTCTCTCAGGAGTTAACTGATGTGTCTGAGCCCCAGGAAGTCCAGTTCTCCAAGGGACTGTGGAATATGCGTCCAGTGACATCATCAAACACCTGTCAGAGTGGCGATGGTGATGCTACCATTATGGGATGGTCTCCCGCCAATTATCTGGGTCTCAACATTTCTCACTGGTTAAAAATGGGACCAGTTCAGCATACTTGACAGAGCAGCTATAAGATCATGGACATGGAAGTATTTCATAATTCACAACTCTCTGAATATAAATTACGTCCGACGCTGGGGCTTTAACCTAGCAACCAAACTTTGGCCATCTATTTCTGCCTACATCTTCATGATACCAAAAAACCATTTCCTACCCCCCCACCCAGGAACTTAAAAAATTTTTTTTTTAAATAGTCTCGGCAGAATTGATGAGTTGTGTTGAAATTTGGGATAGCTCCAAGATTCTGAAATAAAGGGGCACCTGGGTGGCTCAGTGGGTTAAAGCCTCTGCCTTTGGCTCAGGTCATGATCTCAGGGTTCTGGGACTGAGTCCCGTGTCAGGCTCTCTGCTCAGCGGGGAGCCTGCTTCCCTTCCTCTCTCTCTGACTGCCTCTCTGCCTACTTGTGATCTCTGTCTGTCAAATAAATAAATAAAATCTTTTAAAAAAAAAGATTCTGAAATAAAAGTCATCACTTTGTTTTATAAGGCTGTTATCCTGAGAATGGTCCTAACAATGGAAACCAAGTATCTTAAATCACAGGGCTGGAAATCCATTCCATTTCTAAAAAAGATTTTATTTATTCATTTGAGAGGACAGAAAGTGAGCAAGATACAGACAGAGAATGGGTGGGGGAAGGGGGAGAGGGAAAAGTAGGCTCCCCACTGAGCAGGGAGCCCGATGTAGGGCTTGATCCCAGGACCCCCAGGATCATAATCTGACCTGAAGGCAGACACTTAACCAACTGAGCCACCCAGGCATGCCCCTCCATTCCATTTTTTTTTTTTATAGGTAGTTTATTGGTTAGTCAGAGATGAATCTGACCTATATTACTGAACTATGACAAACTGATTTGGATGAAAAAAGATTTCATAAAGCAATACCAACTTTTTATTTGCTCTATCCAATAAATCCCTTTTGAATACCTAGTATGTATTAGACAACACTCTGTCTTGGTGGCCAGTGTCTCTGTATTTTAAACATATGGCTATGTACTGAACAAAAATTCATGGGTGGAGGAATTACATATATCACCATTTATATCAGCTTGTACAGAACTAGGTCTATATGTGGCTAACATATACTTTGACTGACTATTGAACGCTGAGCAGGGCGCACAGGAGAAAGGACAGAACACTGGATTTGGTTTAAAAATCTCTCTATGTGAAAATATAAACAAGAGTGAATTGAGTGTGTCTGGTTTTTCCTTTCTAGAGATACCATGAGCAAGCTCCTCCTCTCTGGCCCGGGTTCTGTTTTGCTAATCTCCTAGCTGGGGACGACTGCTTACTCATGTGCAGGGGCTCTCTCTTCACAGACAGGAATACTTCTGAGGTGACTAATGCCACTTCCCTTCCAAAAGTCTAGTAGCCGAACCACTGCTTCTATCCTTGCCTCCACTGCAGTGTCTGCTTCTGACCTACTTCTTGCGAGCTTTGCTGCCTTCTCAGACTCAGGTCCCTCAGACCTACCAGTGCAGGGCAGGGCAGAGTCAAGAATCTTGTTGGTGCCAGCCATCTCCACAGTCCTTCCCAGGTTCCAAGGCTGCCCCGAAACCTGCCTGTTACCCAGATGAGGAAGAGGAGTTGAGGAGCGAGTTACACAGAAGAACCCACTGTTCTTCAAGAGCGAGGATGGGTTTGCCAGTCTGATCCATTGTCTGCCTCCCAGAGTGCCAGGAGACTCGGAGGGATGGGGCACTTCCGGGGCGGGGCTGGCCGGGGAAAGGGACACCAGTGATTGTCACAGATGGTGAAGCCCAGAGAAGGGCTGGTGGGAGGACGTGGGAAATGCAAATACAAATATACAAAATATAAATACACATACAAAAATACAAAACTCCAAAAAGGGGTTGGTGTCAAAGGCCATTGCTTGAAAACCGGGTTTCAAAGCTGATGAGAGTTTGACCAAAGGCTGCCTTCGGTTGACTACCTACCAACTCTCCATTCTGACTTGACTCAGTTCAGTAGCGAACTGGTGAGCAGAAAACAGTGGTGGGGGGTTAGGGGGGTCCAACATTCCCAAAGCCCTTGGCACGTGTGGTCTGGCAACTTGCTACGTTTTCAACAGCTTCTCACCGCCTAATGTCTCATGTTGCATCTCAGGGTGCAGCTTTTCTTTTCCTACTTACACCTTCACAATCTGCCATTCCCAGCAAGGTGACGTGGAGGTAAAGTGAGGCAGGGCTGACAAGATTTCACTCCTCTGGGCACAGTCCTCACCCGACTCACATACCTTCTGTTTTGTATTCTGCTCAGGTCCACATGACTCATTCTCTAATGACAAAGGCTGAGTAATAGTCCCCACATTGGGCTCTTTGCTTGCTGGTTGAGTTGTCCTTCTAGAATTCGTGTGAATGCCTTGCATGGCTGAGAAGCCTCGTGGAGGCTGGAGTCATTAGCCTTAGGTGTCGCTACAGAACCTCTCAGAAAGCGTTCACTCACCTATGCTCTGGGACCTGCCCCTGGGCCGTGAGGGGCTGTTTGTTCTTTTGTTCATTCACTTAGTTAACTAAAGCATATTTAATAAACTAGTGCAGCCACGGCTGCCAAGAATGAATCAGAAGTACTCATGGCCCTGCAGGAATATAGGAGCCCTTTGGGGAGATGACTTTACACATGAAATCATCACAGGACGTCCTAAAGCCACTCAGGGTAGAGACGTACGAAAGGAACCCAAGTCAGAAAGCAGAGAAATGCCGGCCCGTAGTTATCTGGGGGAGAGGACTCCAATATTCCTTATTACCAGGCAAATGGAAACGTGATACTTCACCTTCAGAGTAAAAAAAACAAGTCGCCAACAAGTGCCAGGTGCTGAGCCCCGTGACTTTGCCTCACACCGTCCCACAATAAACCACACTCCACAAAAGAGGTTTCTTCCATTGCTATCTGTTTTTCTGGATTCCTCTCCTCTGGGTCACTGCCCATATCCTAATTCGGGGGTTCCAAGTGACCCTTTCTGGGTTTGTTTTCAGTAATCTGTAAGGACTGTGTCTCCATCCATTCTTACCGAAAAAATTCTGGAAAAGATTTGTAATTTGCAAGGAAATAAAACATTTCTAGTCCAGAACGGGGGACAAGGACCTTTGTTGCAAGCATATATCTGCAGAAAGACTCTGGGTTCTATGGGGCAGTGCCTGCCTACTCCCTATGCCAAGGTAGCTTAAATGTTCGTTTAAACTTTCTGTTATTATCCGGGTTTCGAAAAAAATCAGTCTCTAATGCACAATTGTTTTAAGGCTGTCTCTGAATAACACACACATTTCAGTTTACTGATGAGCATTAGAAAGAACAAACAACAGAAACAGCCACCCTATACCCCCACCCCACAAATGACGGCAGTAAAAATCTGAAACACGGGGGCAATCACTAAGATGCCAGGAAAAGGCCATTATATCAGTGTTTTTTTCTTTTTTTTTTTTAAAGATTTTATTTATTTATTTGACAGATGGAGATCACAAGTAGGCAGAGAAGCAGGCAGAGAGAGAGGAGGAAGCAGGCTCCCCGCTGAGCAGAAAGCCCGATGTGGGGCTCGATCCCAGGACTCTGGGACCATGACCTGAGCCGAAGGCAGGGGCTTTAACCCACTGAGCCACCCAGACGCCCCCAGTGTTTTTTTCTTGAAAGGAGGATAGTCCCAGGCCCCCTCCCACCCACCCGCCCCCCTGGCGGCACCTGCCATGGGAAGGTCTAGTTCCTTAGCTAGCCTGCGAGCCTTTGCGGTGTGAAGACTTCCAAAGGTCTGGCTCCTCCAGAACCCCAGGCAAGCCTGGAGACGAAGTGCGGGGAGATCAAAGAGCTCTTCTACCGGGGAACCTCCAGGAGCACTGGCGGACCTGGAATCTGCCCCAAGCATCAACACAGAACAATCAGGACCTAAAGGAGCTAAAGCAGCTGGGGAAAGGAAGCGAAGATGATGGAGGCGAAGATGATGGAGGCAAAAGCTCCGCCAGCCTATATGGGGTACTTGGGAGAGAACTGGATTTGGGAGTCGGGGTCGGAGTGCACGGAGGGGGCAAAGCTGCCAGGCACGGCGGAGGTTTCCCGACTGCTCGTCTGAGCCAGTTGGCGTGCTAGAATCCTCTGTGTCATCCGCCTCCTCCCTTTTGCTGCTGGGAACAAATGAGAAGCCGTGAAAGGAAGAAAAATCATCTGCCTACAAAGATCAGTGGCTTGATTTCACCAATGAGGGGAGCCTACTGCTTGTTTTGTTCTGTTTTGTTTTTTTTCAAGTCACAGGAACATGTCAGGTTCTCAGCAGAACTATTTGAACCAATATTTCATGTTCATGTCATGAAGGATTTGAAAAGTAAAAAAAAGCAAAAAAAAAAAAAGAAAGAAAGAAAGGAAAGCAAAAAGAAAAAAAAGAAAGAAAAGAGAAGAAAAAAAGAAAAAAAAGAAAACCATGGAAAGCTACGCATCCCGCCCCCGCCCGCCATTTTGACCACAGAACAATAAACAATCAAACTTCCATAGGCACCTATCAATGATCAAGACCCTGAAGTCACCAGGTCTGGATTAGAACCCTGGTTTTGCTACTACCAAGGCAACTTCTTGATCGTGCCGAGTCTCTTTTTCTTATAAAACAAGGACTTATGACTGGGGAGGACTCCATGCGATGGCAGAATTCTGGCCAAAGCACCTGACACATGGCAAACCCTTAGCAAATATGACTACGGCTTGAATCTGAATTCAATCTGGATGGGACCCCAGCAGAATGAATTGCTTCCTTCCTCCGAGCACTCTGAGTGGTGGACCCCTCTGTCTTCTGCCCGCAAGCTGTGTGTGGCCTGGAGAGCAGCTGTGAGCTCTCGCCACGGAGCGCACCAGCCTGCCGAGGTCGCGGGGACGGGTCTGTGGCTGGAAAGGAAGCCATCTGGACCCATCCCTGAGCAGGGAGACTGTGCTGGGCCCTTAGAGCTGAGGAAGCCACGCCTCGTACATGCCTTTCAGAATTCCCTTAAGAGAACTCCCAGCTTGCTGTGAGCTCAGAACATTCTCTCCTGTTATTTTTCACTTAGAAAAAGCCCTCATCTGACCCCTTTGTGGTGGTTTCGTAAGCATAGCTGGATTTGAGTGCTGTGTGCGTGCATATGTTTTTATTTAATGCTTTAAAATGGACATTTTTTTCATTTACTCTTACTTAATCTAAATATTCCCTTTAAGTTTCACTTTCAAATGGGAAGAGGAAGTAGCAGTGCAAAGAACAGAACAGTGCAGAGGACAGACCTGGTCCCAGGGCACGGGGGCCCAAAGCCTCTTTCCCTAGCTAGCTCTGAGTTCCGAGGCCCACTTCCTGGGTTCACTGACTAAGAAAGACTGACCTGAAAATCACTAACACCTACTATGTTACCTCAGGAGAAGCCCAAGCCAAGTTTCTGTCACAAGGAATTGTAATTTTAGCTCATACACTATTCTTTCTAGAACATATTTTCCCCTCCATGAGGACAGCTGTCAATCCAAAGTAGCCATTGCCATACGAGACCGCTCGCTATCTGGTGCGTCACCTACCCAAGCCAAGTAACTTAGTGTTGCTGCCAGGGCTGGCCTTCCCTTGCCACAGACCTAAGTCTAGAAAAGAGAGATTCTGAAACGCCCTTTATGACGTTCCAGAGCCAGGGCTGGCAAACTTTCTGAGAAGACTCAGAGAGTAAATATTTTCAGGTTTGCAGATCACATGGGGTCTGTTTCAAGCTCTCAGCTCCGCTGCTAGTGTGCAAAACCAGCCACAGACCAGAAGCAAATAAATGGGCCTGACATGTGCCCATGAACTCTATTTACAACAACAGGTGTTAGCTGGATGTGAACCGTGGGCCATACTTCATCAAGCTCTGCTTTAGAGGAAGGCCCAACAAGAGGTCGGAAGGTAGATGGCTAGGGTTCCCTTCACTCCGTACTTTCTAGAAGGTAAAGGTTAAACAGAATCATTTTCCTCTAAGTCCAAACTCTGAAAGAGCTTTCTTAGGGTTGAGATCTTCCTCCTCCAGCATTAGCTAAATAGGGGAATGGAAGATACAAGGCACTGAAAATTGACAGGGAAGTGTAGGGGCTGGGAAGTGTCATTCGTGTATGGTTTTGTGTTGTGGGTATTACAGCTCTGTGCTAGGCATCATTTCCTTTTAGAATTGGATGTCCAACCCCATATATCCCCATCACACCCAAGAATCCTGGCCTTCCGTATTCAGGACAAACGGTTGTCAAGTCCTGCTTGTCCGTTCTGAATTTTAATCTTGCTCCAAGTTTGTGAAGCAATATTCTTATATTTACCTATAATTCTTATAATGTAATTATTCCTTCGAGTGATCTGAAGTTAGTCCCCTGAGAATTTCCTCTGGCTTAACAGAGATGCGTCTCATTCCTCCTCAACCTTACAGCCCTGCGGATACGGGAAGACAACGACTACTTCTCACCCCTGCTTTTCCCACCCGGGGACTTTGCTCCAGATTTCCCTCCTCCTCAGTGCTCCTGGGAATTCCATGTGTGTGGCCTCCCTGCACAGAGACACCCTCCAGAAAGACACTACCCCATCCGGCTCCTCTTCCCGGTCTCCTGGTCCTGTGGCTGCCTCTTACAGCCTTGGACTTGCTCACACTTGGGTGGTGAAAGCCTTCTGTTTCACAGCGCATTTGGTCTCTTTAAAGAATAACGTGTCATCTGAGAACAACAGCAAACATTCTGCTTCCTGTGGCTTCCCTTCAGCTCATTACACTGAGAAATTCAGCAAGGAATAAAAGATGAATAAATGCTGAAATTACTCAAATTTCTGCGCTAGCATCGTATGTCTGTCTTCGGCAGATGTGATTCACTTCTTTTAAGTTTAGTAACTAATATGGCAGTTGAGCAATGAAAATGGAATCTCCACTGCATCTATTAATAGTAGGGAGGACGGTAAATTCCTCGCCAGCTTGGATGAGGAAGTATTTTTCCTTGCTTGGGTCTCTCTCAGGTTTTAGTTTTCTATCACATCGCACCAGCCTATGAGAATTAACTTGGCTCCTGACTGTACATATAGCATTCGGTGGCCGAATGCCCGTTTTCGGATCAAACCTGTTTGAGATCTAACGAGAGCAACGTCTTCCAAAACCATGAGTCTGTTAGAAGAACAAACAAGAAAACCTATCACGGCCGCCCTTGCCTCATTATTAACTATTAATCAACAGAATACATAACAGTCACTCACAGAGGTGGTTACCAAATCCTATTTCGTATCTTCCTTTGAAAAATTTCCTACCTTCAACTTTTATGTTTTTATCTGGCTTACTGGAAGTATTTTATAATTTTCTTCTTTGTTAAGCTTTCTTAAACAGCCTTCACATTTAAATATGACGACTAAGGTGGACTGCTCCACCAGCACAAAAACTCCAGGCCAAAGAACACTAGAGGGGACTTCTTATCGCTTAGTAAGGACCTATTTGCTGTGTAGGGACAATTAGGGACTAATCTCCAGGAGCCACATAGCTGGTTTTGATCATCGGGAGCATCTTTCAAAACACACGCCCTGTTCAGTGACAAGGCGTCCACCAGGATGCTCTCCGATGAAAGGAACCTCATGTCTTTGCTTGTGATGTAAGTCTCAGAGACTCCTGGTAATTAAGGGAGAGGAGTGGAATGGTGTGGCTGGAGCCAAGTCACCGGGCCTACGAAACCACTACAAATGAAAGCTGCTTACCCCCACACTATGTCTCAGGACCAAATCCTGGCTCAACAATGCACTCCAGGGGATCGGAAACCTTTCTATCTGTGTCTGTGCCAGCCCTGGCTGCTCTGGCTGTCCCATTCAATCTGACAGAACACGTTGAGGAAGATAAAGTCGTTCTTGGCAACCTGGGGCTCTGCATGTCTCTGCAAGGCCAGTGCTGTGTGAGGGTGGCAACCAATGGCCTTTAGGTGGCCGGAGGCTGAGGCCCAGTGCAAAGGACATATTTCCATCAGTCAGTAATGTGTAATCTCAAGCCCTTGCTTGTTTGTTTGTTTCTGGGCTTTTTCAGCGGACTGTCTGGTGGTTGAGGCCAGTAACCAGAGAAGTAAAAAACTAAGTGTGTACTTTATGGCTTTACCAAACTCATCCTTAAGCTGTTTATTCTGGCAGATTGCCAAATCTTGGGGGTGGGGGTGGCCACAGCAGGGTCACTCCTCAGGGGCTGTAGGAATGCCCTTCAGTGAACTAATTTCTACTCTGTTGAATGGCCACTCAAACCAGATTGTTTTCCTTGAAGCTGAGAAAGTTTTCTACACAAGCATTTCTTTGTAAGCTCAATTAACTTTTACAATAATTTGTGCTTTTAGTTTAAGAACTACAGATGTTGTGTGGGTGGTGGCGAGGGTGAGGGGCTGGGGGTAAGAGCATGAAGGAGAAAGGATGCAGATGACTCCCCCTCTGGAAAATGTGGCCACGCTTCCTTTCACGGAAAAAGCACATCACGTTTTAGGATTACTAAAAAACTCAAATCGTGTGTAGAACCAGAGAAAGCCACGGCGACTTGGTTTGGGGGAGGCCAAACTGGGCCATCTCCCAGCTCCCCTGCCTCCTAATGAGACCCAGATCTTTGGGACAGGATTATCTGGAATTATAATTTCATGCTTGGAGACAGTCCAAAAGCTGGGTGGCAGAACCCAGTCATTCATCAAATGCTTGCTCAATTTGCAAAAGAAATACAAAACCCAAAATATCAAATGACAATTAGGATTAAGTATTAACGTGCCAAAGGACAGAGGAACTCTTATTAACTTAATTAATTTTCACTGGGAATGGTTTTTGCCATTAGAAATACACTTGCTTTTTCCCCCTAAGTCTATTCATTTATTACTGAGTGTTGATTTGAGGTTAAATGGGGGATGTTTGTGTTGTGCTGGATGTTTGTGTTATTTCATAAAACAATTCCTACATCCCACCATACTTGTCACATACTATATATATCACATAATATATATAATGCTATATTCATTATACACTCATCCACGCACAAAGAAAAAAGCATTTACGAAATCCTTTAGAGTTTGCACTTGCAAATAATTCAGACTTCCTAATTCATGTCTACCACCTACTACTTGTTATTTTTTAAAAAACCCTAATAAGGAAATTACTGCGAATCAAGCCCACCAGAATGAATAGCCCCTTGTAGTCTCTGTCCACGTGTGACTTCCATGCCCATAATTAATCAGAGCCAGCTCAAAAACGTTCCCCTTAATCATGCATCCAGCAAGTGTTCACTGAACACCTCACCATGTGCATGGTGGCTGAGTGCGCAGAGGCCGGCCATGGGGGCGGACAGTTATCCTATCTAAGCACATGGGTTCCAGCTCTGGATGCCTGCCTGTGAAGGAGCGAGAGGTGTCACCTGTGGCAAATTACTTCTTGTGGAGCCTCACTTTGTTCACCTGGAAAACGAGGGTAAAAAGTGCCCTCATGGGGTCATCATTAGGGTTAAGATGTTAATATCTGTAAGAACGTGTCTGGCTCACATAAGCCATCATCGTCATGGTCATTATGGTCGCCATCATTGTCATTGTCATCATCATTGTCATCGTCATCGTCACCATCACCACCATCATCGTTGTCACGGTCATGGTCATCTCCATCATCACTTTAGTGTCAGTGTACGCCCAGCAACACTTGAGGTCCAGAGACGTGTGCAGATGGGACTGACACTGGTCCTGTCTCGTGAAACTTATACCCCCGAAGGGAAGACCAACGTTCACCAAATTCTGTGTGGAACTACAGTTGTGATCATGGCTGTGTGGAAGCTTCTAGAGTATAGGAACCTGACCAGGTCTGACGGGTCATGGCAGGATTCCTTGAGGAATGGCCATTCAGCACAACCCTCAAGGGCAAGAGGAGCTTACTAGCAAATTGTGTGGAGTTTGGGGGGCTTCCTTGTGGGACGAGCCGTGGTAGCGAAGGGCTCCCTGGCTGAAGTGAAAATCCAGCAGAGATGAAGCTGGGAAAGCACGGGGAACTGAGAGGCAGAGGCACCCGGTGAGGGGCTTGCTGCTAAGGGTTTTGATTCCATTTTAAGAGCAATAAGAAATCACGGGCAGGTTCTAAACAAGGAGGAATTTGCCTTAGATTGTGTTTTTATTTGTATTTATTTTTATATTTTTCAAAGGTTCTATGTATCTGAGAGCAAGCAAGAGAGAGCATGAGCAGGGGGGAGGGTCAGAGGGAGAGGGAGAAGCAGGCTCCCCGCTAAACAGGGAGCCTGACGTGGGGCTCAATCCCAGGATCCCGGGATCAAGACCCAAGCCCAAGGCAGTCGCTTCACCAACTGAGCCACCCAGGCACCCTAGATTGTGTCTTTGAAATACCTGCTGCTTTTTGGAGAAGGACCTAGCTGGCGCCCAGAAGTGGGCACATCTGTAAGAGCGAAACCAGAGGGCTCCCTGCGGGGATAGAAATCCTGCACTGGCATTCCTATCTTGGCTGTGATATTGCAACACGTTCCCATCAGGAAGACTGGGTGAGAGGCCCATGGGACTTCTCCGTATTGTTTCCTACAACAACAGTGTATCTACACTTTCCTCAAGACAAAGGTTTAATTACACAACTCATTTAGAAGCACACGCTGTAAGGCAGAGGTCTCGCAAAGAACAGTCATCCCTACGTAGGTGTCGGCTTCGTGGGAAGAGCCAGCACCCTAACGGGGGAGCCCGTGGTGCTATTGGTAATGGGTGAGCCTGGCTTCTGCCCGTGCCCTGGTGACAGGTAACTCTCCCCCTCGAAGTGGGATGGACAGCGTAAAGCATGATAGCTTATAATTTTCAGACACTGTGACTCTTTTCTTATAGAGATAGACGTCATTTTTTTTTAAAGATTTTATTTATTTATTTGACAGAGAGAGAGATCACAGGTAGGCAGAGAGGCAGGCAGAGAGACAAGAAGGGAAGCAGGCTCCCTGTTGATCAGACAGCCCGATGTGGGGCTCGATCCCAAGACTCTGGGACCATGACCTGAGCTGAAGGCAGAGGCTTTAACCCACTGAGCCACCCAGGCGCCCCAAGATAGACGTCATTTTTGGAAAGCACATGGTTTCAATGGTGCATACTTGGTTCATGACCAAGAATTCTTTCTCTCTATGCCATGCAGCATCTTGGTAAAATTAAACAATCTCCGCCTTCTAATATTCTGCTTCTTCACAAGCTCTCCAGGAGGTACCTCTGCACGGAGCCTTGCAAGCACCAGAATGATGAAAGGGTCATAAACAATCCTGACAGGTACTAAGGGGTTTGAACCAACAGAATGGGGGATGGCTCAGTTTTAGGACTATAAAAGAACATCAGGAACCATGGACCTTCTCCGGTAAAAATCTGGAATGTTCGAGCAGCAGAGAATATCAAAGACCTAGAATAACAGGGCAAGAGTTTAGTTCAGTCTGTCCTGGGCGAGAAGGGCAGACAGCCTTGGGTCATGCTTCATCTCCCCACTAGGGCCGTGGAGAAGAGCAGTGCGCCCAAGGGACAACCATGCGGTGAAGGCTCCTCATCGTTCTGTTGGCCTCAAGTCAGCAAAGTGCATTGCCCACGACAGGCCCATCTTTGCCCTAGTTACGCCCTGTCCAAACCTGCATTTGAAAAAGCAGATTTTGTCAAGATCCCAAGATCCTTGGTATTCACACAGGGTCCCCTATAGTTTTTCAACCCTAACTTACAACCAAAGAGTATCATAAACACCACAATAATTTGGGGCTGAAACTGGAAATTGCGGGAAAATCCGAAGACTTAACAACACAGTCAAGGAAGTCCCTGAAGCCGTGCTTGGTCCATGTACGTCGTATTTTACTTCTGTTTTGAATGATTTAGTCAGTCTCACGCCTAATGTTTATAAAACCTGGTAGAGCTGGGAAACACACTGATATCAAGGAAACATGCTGAAACAAAGCTTTTAGACTTGACTGAAGTAGTATGAGATGTCACAAGGACATTTTGTGCCAATAGCACAAGGGGAAAAGATGGACAAGTCTGAGCATTTTAAAAGCATGAATAATCTAGAGCAAAGTTTTTTTCCTGTAACTTCAGCTATAGCTTTCTTGCTCATATCCTTGTTCCTTCATGTCCTCTCCCTACTTAGACTTTGGAACTACACACACACGCACACACTTGGGTGCACACACATACACACACATGCAGCTCTAATTCTGTGTCTGAGCTGGGACATGTCTGATGCACTCTAGTCTTTTATTGCATTCCCTGCACATTTTGATCCCCGTCTCTGTCTTCTAATGCAGGCTTTCCTTCTCAGAAACAGCATCTCAAACTGGCATTTGTATCAGGGAGACACTGCAGGTCTGAAGCTCAGCTCCTCTTCCAAAGCCTCAAGAAATGAGGCACGTGGTAAACACAAGCTGAAAATCCTCAGGATGTCGCCTGCAATCGTTTGTATACAAGGCAACTCCGAACACATTTTACAAGTAGGTACACTTCGACTATGAAGAAATGCATTTTTCCAGACTCTCTGTTAAAAGGAAAGTAAAGACCAAAAAGCTTTTAAGAATGCATCCTTCCTGGAGCATATCATCTGCAACAAAAATATAAAATATTTTTTAGTTATATTTTATATTTGTTTATAAAAGGAATGGTTATGCTAACTAAGTAACTTTTGAACATTAATTTCTTAATTGCTCGAACAGACATTTACATGCCCAGGAATGCCTCTTTTACTCCTTGGTTTCGCCATGTCCCCATAATTTCATGAATTAACCTAAAACTTACTAGGTCACACCAGGAAGGATCGATAGCCGCATTTTTTCCCAGACAAGAAATTTAAGATGAAACTGGTAACATAGAGTTAGAGCAAGCCAGTAGACTAAAGAGGAATTTGTGACCTAGACTTAAAACGTTTGCTGATCATAGATTAGCCTAGTCATCATTCTAAAATAGCCTAGCGTGTGGATTATTTTAAGGCGATCTTTGCACCGAAGGTGTGCTACTGTAAACTATTAATTAATTAACCAATCAATTTACCCCTTCACTGCCATTTCTGGAATGCAAGACAATGCGCTGGCCCCTGGCCCAAAGGAACTCAGTCAAAGACAGAGACAGAATGGGACACGGTGGAAAAGATGTTCAAACAAGCACAGGCCCTGCTGGTTTTCGGTGAGGAGAGGACAGAGGGCACTTACAACAAAGCTTTCTAAGGGACGCCATGCTCGAGCTGTACCGTGAAGAACACCTTGCAGTTGTGCAGAGGAACGGAGCATGGAAAGACCCAGAAGTGGAGGCAGGAAGGAAGACACAAGCACCTTGGCTGACAAGTCGCATCAGAGATCGGCCGCTGGTAGGAATGGCCACTCTCCAGGTGAGCCAGACTCCAAATGGAAGGGAGGGGTGCTCAGAAGTGCTGGGGGCTGCCTCCAGCTGGGGCAGTGAGAGGGGAGGGAAGCCGCCCGATGGGCAAGACTGCGGCAAAAGGAGCCTTACATGACAGCTGCTAGACGAAAATTCACACGACCAGAGGACAGGGGTGTCTGTGGTCTGGTGAGCCAGGAGCCAGGCTGAGAGCAGGGAGGAAGGAGGTGGGAGCGGAACGTGGCTGTTTGAGGTTGCAGAGTGGGAGAGAGACCTCTGGGTGTGGGAGGGTCTCAAAGCACTCATTGGGAGGACAGTCCTCTGGTGAGTTTGCACCTGATTCATGAAGACTGTCTCAGTAGATTGTTATCATTTCTTCTAGAAAGTGGGCTCAGATCCATCCTCTAAACCTTCCTGGATAATAAAGCTTCCCTAATGTGGCCTAAAGTCACTCAACAGTTGGAAATGACTTTTCAAAAAATCAAATGATACATCGATTTCATTTTTAAACATTTCTCTGTGGTGAGACACTTAACATGAGACGGGTCCTCCTACCAAGTTCTGAGTGTGCCATCCAGCCTGACTTGATGGAATCAGACAGCCAGGGGTCCCCTGCAGTGAACAGATCCTAACAGGAGGCGCTCCCTTTCCAGTCAAGGTCACCAGTCACATCAGGATGACAAATATACCTGTTAGCTGACTGAATTCATTACAGCACACACTTGACTGCATCACAGAAATGCCTTTTGATTGTAAGGGGAGGTTTCTTCTAGTATGAAGAAGTTCCATGAACTGAAGGTATCCAGGAAAGCTTGGTGGCCGTCTAAAATGAAAGAGAAAAACTGCCCCTTCTGCTGCAGAGGTTGTATTTCTAGTCTGTTCTTAATGGGAATTCTCTGAACCGTGAGTTCTATGGAAAGAAGCAAAGTCATAGAGTGGTTGTGGCTGGGCAGGGGGATGAAGAGGAAGACGCAACAAAGAACATGGCTCCAGCCAGCTGGCTCTTAGGACAAATGAAACTCTAGGCGGGAAGGACCTTTTTGTTCTTCCTGTCAAGGAAAACAAAAAGATGCCTGAGACATTCCTCTAATGGTCAAGCCTTTACCTGAGAGGAAGGGAAGCACACGATGCCATTGAGATGACACATGTATCTTCTCCAGGCCTGGGGGAGGGGTATTCCTCTCTGCTTGCACCTCCGTGGGCAAAATGGCGTCCGAAAGTGCAGAAGCAAGGAAAGGAGAAGGAGCCATTTTTCCCGTGAATACCAGCTGAAGATTCACTTTTCCTTTGGTCTCAGAGTTTTACCCCCAAATCTACTCATGGCTGTAAACATTCAGGCACTCAGAGGTTTGAACTCAGTGGGCTTTCCTGAGAGGATGGTGTGAAGGACTTTTGTTTGAATGTTCCGTCCAGGGCTTCATCTCCCTGCAGTCTGAGACACTTCCCTGTGTTGTAACACTTGGATCTGGTTCATGGAATCTTCCCCGCTTTCCAAACAGATGACCTCTCACTAGAAGATTCACTTATCTCTCTCCCCCTGGCCCTGTAAACCAGTCCAGCAAAGTCTTAACTTGCAACAAACAGGCAATTCACTCTACCAGAAAACAGAGTTATCTAATCTCCCAAAAATGACACCTGGCAAGTTTCGAACCATCATGCCATTTGACTCGTTTCCATCAACATTTCTTCTTACAAGCAATGTTAATAATGCCTTTTAAGTCTGAGGACACTGTAACCAGTGGAAAATAAAATAATAATACTCTACCGCCTGACGAAGAGTGTCCAGTCCAAATGAGTGTTTGAAGATGTGTCAACAGTGTTCTATGGAGGACAAATGGGCTCATGTATCATTCATCAAATGTTTATTGGGCCCTGAATGTGTGCCAGGTCCCGGCTTGTTGTTAGAGCTACAAATGGTCTTTGTCCTCACAGAGCAGATAGTCAAGGAAGGAAGATAGACACATAATACGGCAGGTGAATATTTCTCCCATCACCACTTACTCGCTGATTAAGAGGGAAAATGAGTATTTGCCTTTTCAGGTGGGTCATTTCCACATAAATGTCCTCACTGTTGTCAGACATTCTTTTTCCTGTGAAAGTGAATGATTTTCAGATGAAAGAATGGAAACGATTATACATCAAACCCAAAAGTACTTCCTTTTGCCATTAATCACGTTGCTCAACATCCATGTAGTGAGGTAAGTTTTTCATATAGGATACCAAGAAGGAGACAGGCACCACAAATAAGCCCTCTTTGGCCATCTATGTGCAGACAGACAAGCCAAGCTAGAGGGCGGGGACCCCAGCCTTGGAGAACAGGCATCTTGTAGAGTGCTACCAGAAACACCAGGAGCGGGGTGCTTGGTTGGCTCAGTCATTGAGCGTCTGCCTTCAGCTGAGGTCATGATCCCAAGGTCCTGGGATCGAGTCCTGCATCAGGCTCCCTGCTTGGTGAGAAGCCTGCTTCTCCCTCTCCCACTCCCCCTGCTTGTGTTCCTGCTCTCTCTAGTAAATAAACAAAATCTTAATAAAAAAAAAAAAAAGAAAGAAAAGCCAGAAGCTGCTCATCCCATCCATGGCCCTCCTGCCAGGAAGGACGGCACCTGAACTCACAGAGAGAGACAGCAATGTGAGAGGGACACTGGGAAAGAGCGGCCAGATGGACGGCCCTGGGTCCATTTGGGCTGCCAAGAAACAGAGAGGTTCCCCATTTGCATCTAGCCACCCACGTAGAACAATCTCTGTACATCCGGAGCTCCTCGGACCACTTCTCAGAGCTTCAGGAACACCTCAATGGCCCAGGATTTTGTTGCAATGCAGATTCAGAGACTCACAAGGAACCTGAGACGCTGCACTTCTCACAAGCTCCGATGAAGCTCATTACCGGAGGCGTTAGGAAGATGATAGATTATACCCAGCTCAACTACCGCAGCGGCGTCCTCCTGAAGGGAGAGGCTGCCGAAGACACGAACAAGGAGAGATCTCAAGGAGACGGGAGAACCAGGACAGGGAGAGCGCCCCAAGGCAGAAGACAGAAGCAGATACCATGTTGTCACATCCTGCAAAAGGATCTCGCAGATAAAGAGGGAAAGGCATGCGCCAGATTGAGCTCAGAGTGACTGTAGTGGTAAATTCTTCAGCCTTTCTCCGGTGAGTTTCAGTGGCGCTGCCACAACAGAGATTATATTCGGAAGAAATTCAGACACTGACCAGGAGGAGAAAATGCATCGCGATATTTTCTACTCACAACACACGCTGGGATAATATCATCTCTGACGACCCCGAAATTCTAAGGAAAAACTGGCAAGTGAACAGCGTATCTATTTACAGTGTCCAATGTGATGATTTAACGTACTTATGTGGTGCGAAATGATTACCACAATCAAGGTGATTAACACATCCATCTCCTTGCCAATAGTTTTTTGTGGGGAGGAGTGGGGGTAAGAACACTTAAGATCTACTCTTCTGGCAAATTGCAAATTATGAACTATAGCCACCATATATTTTGTTAAACGCTCAAAAGGCCGTGTGGGCATCAGGAACTTACTTCAGATCCTAGTGTGTCAAAGGACAGGGGGTTCTGACCTCCCCTTCTGAGTCTGTAATGTCACTCTGCTGGATCTCATGGGAAAGAGAGCTGTAGAAAAGAAAGAACACTTAGGGTATGACAGGCAGCCACACTGGAACTGTAAAATGAGCAGTGGGGATGGAGGTGGGGGACAGTCATTTCAGACTTACTTGATCCCTGGATGGACCCCTCTGCTTTTCTCCTCGACTTTGGAGGAAAGGGGAGGATTTGTTAAAAAATAAAAATGTCTTTGAAATGCACTTTTTGCTTTACTTCAAAAACTCGAGTTTGAGTTTTTTAAGTAACACAATGTGACCCAATCTTCTTGACAGTTTGGTGCTGCAAGAACATTTATGGGGCCTTCTAATCGGTCACTTCAACATTCAGTCGTCCCTGGAAGCCTTCCAGAGGACAAGCCAGACTCTCCCCCTGGTTGCAGCACCCGTGATTTCTGCTACGGCTGTGAATGGCTGACTGACCTATGTGTCGGGTGGATGTGAGATTTCTGGAGCGCAGGCCCACTGTCTACTGAACTCACTATGGTCAGTGCCTTGCTGGTCACCAACACACAGAGAGAGGCTAATGACTGATCCGCGTTTGCTGGATGACTAATCCAAAGGTGAGAAGCCTTCCGAGCAGCAGGGAGTGGGCATGCTGGTGTGGCTGAGATGCCCTTCCCACTCCGGGTTTGGATGGTACCCTCAGTTACTGGCTGGCCCTACACTCTAGCATTTCTGCTTGAAACCTGAAGGGAGAACTTAAATCCGGCCAAGCATTTTTTTTTTTAAAGATATTTATTTATTTATTTATTTATTTATTTATTTATTTATAAAGATTTTATTTATTTAACAGAGATCACAAGTAGGCAGACAGGCAGACAGAGAGAGAGGAGGAAGTAGGCTCCCCGCTGAGCAGAGAGCCCAATGTAGGGCTCTATCCCAGGACCCTGAGATCATGACCTGAGCTGAAGGCAGAGGCTTTAACCCACTGAGCCATCCAGGTGCCCCAAGATTTTATGTATTTGGGGTGGGGGGGGAAGCAGATTCTGCACTGAGCGTGGAGCCTGACACGGGACTCTTGATCTCACCACCCTGAGATCATGACCTGAGCCAAAATCAAGAGTCAGAGGCTTAACTGACCGAGCCACCCAGGTGCCCCACTTCCTGCTAAGCATTTGTGAAGACACAGGAAGAAGGATGCATGAACAAAAGAGAGACTTTTAAAGCTATGGATGATGTAAGGGTATGGTTATTTTTGTTCCTTTCAGGTTTTTATTGGAATTCCAGTTAATTAACGTACTGTGCCATATTAGTTTCAGGTACAGAATTTAGTGATCCTACACTTCCATACAACACCCAGTGCTCATCACAACCAGTGCCCTCCTTCATGCCCAACACCTGTCTCACCACCACCCACCACACCTCCCTCCAGTAACCCTCAGTTTGTTCTCTACAGGTCAGTCTGTTTTCTGGCTTACCTCACTTTCTTCAACTTCCCCATGTCCATCCTTTCTTAAATTCCACATATGACTGAAATCACATGGTATCCCTCTCTCTCTGACTGACTTACGTTGCTTAACATTTTACCCTCTAGCCACATCCCCGTTGTTGCAAATAGCAAGATGTCATTCTTGTTGACGTCTGAGTAATATTCCACCGTCTATATATGTCACATCTTTATCCATTCATCATCAGTCGATGGCCATTTCCATAACTGGCTACTGCTCGATAATGTTGCTGAAAACACAACCATGCACGTATTCCTTTGAATTAGTGTTTTTATATTCTTTGGGCAAATACCTAGGAGTATAATTGCTGGGTCCTAGGGTACCTCTATTTTTAACTTCTTGAGGACCTCCATACTGTTTTCCAGAGTGGTTGCACCTGTTTGCATTCCCACCGACCATGTTAAGAGGGTTCCGTAAGGGTACAGTTAGAACGCAGTTCTAACAGGGTTTTACAGATACTGAGTCTGGGGGTGGGGGTGCCCATCCATATTTAGGTCCTGTTGTTCTCCTTTCTCCGGGTCCTAGGTCTGCAGAGGCCCTAACCTCAGACTCCCCGGCACGAGTACGGAGGCCCTAAGTCTAACACCCTCTCTGTTTTCCTGTCTGCAGAACCCCATCTTTGGAAATTTCCAAGACCTCAAATGCACTCCATCAGAGGTTTTCTGCAGCATCTCTATCACCCGCAAACACCGTTGCACATATATGCACAAATGTGAACCTCAGAAGATGATATTTTCCTTCACACTCTGTTGACGCCATTCTGCAAAATGCTCATGGAGCAGCCTGAGAAACCAGCGTGCAGAGTGCTCTCAGTGAGATGCCTGCTGTGGTCCTCTGGGTAATTTTAGAGAGGTCCTTCGGTGAGGGCAGGGCCGCGTTCCCCGGGGGGCGGGGGGCGGCTTTTGCAGCTCCTTTACAGCCTTTTTTCTCCAGGCCTGCCCTAGCTTCCCTGGGATCAAGTGTCCCCCTTCCTCCCCACCCCCATTCTCTGGCCCCCAACCCCTGCAGCCGCTGTGGCCAAAAGTTCTTCCGTTTTGACAAGTTGCCTTGTTTGTTTTTTGCAGCTTAACTGTAACATGCTTCCCAAATGTGGGAGTTACAAAGTATGGGTTTTCCCAGAGGAAATGCTCCTCTCTCCTAGTTTGTTACATCTTTCTTTGGACACTCTGAGAGCTCCATTACTGCCATCCATTCAACACCATTTACTGATCTCAGAAGGAAGCAAGAAAACCTTTAACCATATCCTACCTATCCCGCTTTATAAACCACCTGATTTTATTTATTTATTTATTTGACAGACAGAGATCACAGGTAGGCAGAGAGGCAGGTAGAGAGAGAGGAGGAAGCAGGCTCCCTGCTGAGCAGAGAGCCCAATGCAGGGCTCGATCCCAGGACCCTGGGATCATGACCTAGGCTGAAGGCAGAGGCTTAACCCACGGAGCCACGCCGGTGCCCAATCTTTTAGGATTTATTGTGAGCAATTGATTAATTACACTAACTGCATATGTCGAAGTAATTTTCCTTTTCATGATCACTTAAAAACAGGTCCATGTCCTAATTATTAAAGCCACCAAATGCTGTGAAACTGGCAGCACATTACAACCAGGTCTGAGTTCTAGCTGCCTCTAGACCGCAGCGACCAGTGGGGTCTTGGAGAAGTCATTCAGCCTCTCTGAGGCTCAGTTCCGGTGTAATGAACTGTTGGGCTGGATGGTTTCCAATCTCTCTTTTAAGTGTCATCCTCTATAATTTTAGAAATGGCCATGGGAAAACTATGAAAATTCGTATTATCTAGGAAGAAAACAGAGACCTCGTGTCAGCTCATCGTTCTTGGTCACGGTTGGCAGTGGCTCACGGCCACACACGGCCCTTGTGCTTGGCTAAGGGAAGCAAGCTTTTCTGCAGCAAATATGAATTTCTGTTAAAAAAAAAAAAAAAGAGAGAGAGAGAGACACCTGGGGGGCTCAGTGGGTTAAGCGGCTGCCTTTGGCTCAGGTCATGATCCCAGGGTCCTGGGATCGACCCCCACATCAGGATCCCTACTTGGCAGGGAGCCTGCTTCTCCCTCTGCCTGCCTTTCCCCCTGCTGGTGCCCTCCCCAACCTCTCTCTGACAAATAAATAAAATCATTGAAGAAAAAAAGAAAAAGAAAATCTGTTGGGAGTGGGGTATAAACAGCACACCGTTACGGACTCTAGCCTGCCTTAGGGTTTTGCTGGGTTTAGACATTAGGTCATTTAATCTTCACTCAATCATGTCCTTTATTCTAATTTTACCAAATGAGAAACCAAGGTTTGGAGATAGTCACTCAGTTGAAAAGAGGCAGAAGCAACATTCAAGCCCATTTCTACCTGATTCCATACACACTCATACACTGTCCAAGGACCCACGTTGCTTTCAAGGCCTGAAAGACCATACTAATGAATTTAAGAAAAGTAATTAATTTTTAAGAAGGCTGATTAATATTAATTTTCATCCTTAGATTTCCAGGGAGCCCACTATCAGAGTAGCTAAAGTGAAAAAGTTGGACAAATACAAGTATTGGGGAAGATCCAGGACCTCGGAAATTCCTAAACACCACAGGTGGTACACAGTTTGTTAAAACCACTTTGGAGAACTTTTTGGCAATATGTACTAAAGCTGAGCAAATTCATATCCTAGGACCCAGCATTCCACAGGAAGAACCCTGCAGTGGCATACAAAAGTGCACCAAGAGACATGTGTGATGATTTCATGGTCTCATAACTGCAAAAGAAGAGAAACACCACAGCATCCATCCATCCATGGTAGATTGGATGAACACTTTGTGGTCTTTCCTTACAGGGAGCTGCACAGCTGAGAATGAGAGACACAACCACAGAGAACATCACAGACAGATCTGAACACAATATCGAGCAGAAGGAATGAGACACATGAGGGTACATACTGGATGATTCCGCTTATACAAAATTCCAGAACAGTTGGAGCTAACCCACAGAGCCCAGTAAAGCAATGACTGTATCCCGGAAGGAGATACCAAGACCTAATCTGGGTGCTGGTTACAAAGGGAGCTTTGCTTTGTAAAATCTGTCCGATCGCACACCTCTGATCTGTGGACTTTCCTGACTTTGTTATACTTGAATTGAAAGTTTCGTTGCAAAAATTCGAGGACAGCTGCTCCCTATGAGAAAAGCTGTCTGGTGGAACAGAATCCTGTGGTTGGAAATTCAGGGTTTCAGAATGGAGTTGTGTGTGGGGCAGGCGGCGTATATGAACAGGAGGGTGGAGCGGGGGTGATCACAATGGTGTGATTGGCTCAGGGCCCTCGCAGCCCCTCACTAAGTTACCTGCGAAAGATGAGATGCTTGGTATGACTGGACTCCTTCTGGGGGGTTTCTGGGGGGAAGGGGAGCACCGTGTAGGCTCCGACATCTCAATTGCCGGGCCCTAGAGGACAAGCAGATGGAATAAAAGGCCTGAATTCTCCCAGAACCTGGTATCAGGGCATCAACCGTGCTGCCAAGTCTTCCTTTTTCTATGGTAATCATTTTTTTTTTTCCAGCATAATTAAGGTATATTTTCAGGAGTCAAACAAAAAAGGTGGTAACAGTAACTATGAACCCATGGGTTTTGCCCTCTATTCCAAATTGAGTAAGCTAATAAAAAACACTGAATCTGGGGCACCTGGGTGGCTCAGTGGGTTAAGTCTCTGCCTTCGGTTCAGGTCATGATCTCAGGGTCCTGGGATCGATCCCTGCATCGGGCTCGCTGCTCAGTGGGGAGCCTGCTTCCTCCTCTCTCTCTGCCTGCTGCTCTACCTACTTGTGATCTCTGTCAAATAAATCTTAAAAATAAATTAAAAATAATTAAAAAAAATAAAAAATAAATAAAAAATAAAATCTTAAAAAAAAAACACTGAATCTTCACTTGGGAATACTTTTGCTTCCAACTTCAGATGTTTATCCATGTTGCTTGGGAAAAGTGTGTGCGCGCGCGCGCACACCTTCTATACATAACCTATTGTCTTCTTTTTTTGGGAAGATTTTATTTATGTGAGAGAGGGTGAGAGAGAGAGCGAGCACAGTATTTGGGGGGGGGGCGGAGGACAGAGAGAGAGGGAGAAGCAGATTCCTCACTGAGCAGAGCCCGACATGGGGCTCGATCCCAGGACCATCACGACCTGAGGTGAAGACAGACGCTTCACTGACTGAGCCACCCGTGTGCCCCCATAACCTGTTGTCTTTTAAAATGTAAAATTACAATGATACATGATTGCCCTGAGGATTATAAAGTTTACTGATGTCATTCTCCATTCCAGCTCTGCAATCAGGGGCCAGCCCATCCAGCGACCCAGCAAAGACATTGGCATGTTGTCCTCAGTGGAGTCAGACTGTAGTGGGATGGGCACACCGGAAGTTCTCCGTGTAATTGACGGGACTGATGTAAATAAATTACCAGGTCAGTGTTTGTTCAAAGCTCCCTAGCAGCAGCTTGACCTCCTGAAGGAAGCTTGTGGGTAGAAGTGAACCCCATGGCAGGCTGTGCCCCTGCTGTCCCAGCACCCCCATGCCAACGTGCTGATGGAATCCCAACGGTCTCTCCCAGGAAACCCTGGAGACTGGAGGTCTGTGAGTCACTCTCCCATCTCCTGATTGATTATGGAATCAATTTCTTGACCAATAAGAGATGAGGCTCTATCATCTTCCCAACGCCTCTGGTAATGCGCTTCATAGGAGCTTGTGAGAAGTGCAGCGTCTCAGGTTCCCCAGCAGTCTCTAAATCTGCACTGTAACAAAGTCCTGGGCCATTGAGGTGTTCATGAGGTTCTGAGAAGTGGTCTGAGGAGCTCCGGAAGTACAGAGATTGCTCTACCTGGGTGGCTAGATGCAGGTGTGGAACCTCTCTGTTTCTTGGCAGCCTGAATGGACCTAAAGCCGTCCACCTGAGCAGAACAGGCCATTCTTTCCCAGTGTCCCTCTCACACTGCTGTCTCTCTGGGAGTTCAGGTGCCATCCTTCCTGGACACAGACAAGATGAGCGGTTCCTGGTGTTTCTGACAGCACGTGACAGATGCCTGCTGTCCAAGGCTGGGGTCCCCCGCCCTCCAGCTTGGTTTTTCTGTCTACACATAGATGTCTAAAGAGAACTTATTTGAAGACAGAATAGCTAAAATCTTAGGTAACGATAAATATAGCTTTTTTTTAGAGATTTATTATTATTTTTTTAATTTGAGAGCGAGAACACTGAGAAGGGGGGTAAGGCAGAGGAGAAGGAGACCCCCATGAGCAGGGAGCCCAATTCGGGGCTCTATCCCAGGACCCTGGGATTACAACCTGAGCTGAAGGCAGACACTTAATCAACTGAGCCACCCAGGTGCCCCTTATTTATTTTAGAAAGAGAGAGAGAACACGTGTCAGCAAGTGGGGCAGGGCTGGGTGGGGGTGGGCAAAGGAAGAGGAAGAGAATCTCAAGCAGACTCTGTACTGAGCACAGAGCCCACTGTGGGGTTCAATCCCATGACCCCGAGTTCATGATCTGAGCTGAAATCAACAGTCAGTCCCTTAACTGACTGAGCCACCCAGACGCCCCGAAGGTTATAAATTCTTCAATGTGACAGAGGACAATGAGTATTTGTCAAACAATTCATTAAATAGCAACCACTGACTGGATATTTGCTTTATGCTGGCAACAGGCATGATGCTTCAGCAGCAATCCTGGCATTTAAAATCCTTTTTTACAAACCTGCCATGGGGTTAAAAGAGATCATACCTGTAAAGTGTCTGACACACTTTTATTGTACTTTTTTTTTTTTTTAAGATTTTATTTATTTATTTGTCAGAGAGAGAGAGGGAGAGAGAGCGAGCACAGGCAGACAGAATGGCAGGCAGAGGCAGAGGGAGAAGCAGGCTCCCTGATGAGCAAGGAGCCCGATGCGGGACTCGATCCCAGGACGCTGGGATCATGACTTGAGCCGAAGGCAGCTGCTTAACCAACTAAGCCACCCAGGCGTCCCTGTACTTTTGTCTAAGTAGAGTCTTGGTGATATTTTAACTTCAGGCATTTTAAAAAAAATCATCTTAACTTTTCATGTGAACCTAAAGAATTATAAATGAAGGGTTGGGATGTTTCATTATTTCTGTGCAACCTCCTCCTCTCAAAAGCTGACATTTACATAGATTGTAACAATATATTTCATTTTTTGGTAATGCCAGGAAAAAACCACAAACATGTATTTTAATACTTCCAGTCTACTGGATGTGGATACTATAGAACAGAGTGAATTCTCCTATTCCATCAAAGCCAATAGTTTCTTGTTAAAAAAATGTAAAAATTCAGATTTCTCAAAATAGCCTTTTTAAAAAATTGCTAAATGTCTGATATAAAGGAACTATTAAATTATTGCACATAAAGTTGAGTACTCTAACCATCAGGTATCTCTTAAAAATATTAAATGGCATAGAAAAATCTCAGAATATACTTGTGGATGAGTAAAAATCATACTACACACTATCATGTTAGTCATGGTGTCTCTGGGTAACAATATATGTGCAACTATTATTTACTACTTCATGCTTTTCTGTATTTTTCTAATAATCCTGAATGGCCAGCTCTTAACTTTTTAAATCAAAGAGAAGGTATTAAGTGTGGAGAAAAAGGGAAGAAGGCATTAGTAGCATCTTTTTGGAGCACAGTTTTCTGCCCTGGGTCCATGGTAGAGTCTCTGAGAGCTTTCAAAGCAGTGCCTGGACCAAGGAAATCAGAAAGTCAAGGTGGGTTCTGGGATTTGTGCACAGTTCCCTAGGTCATCCCAGGGCCACTGCAGTAAAGCATGGGATCTTGCTTTCTGGAGGTCTGTGGATATTTGGACAGGACTCAAAATTACATCCAAAAATTACAGAGCCCAAACAGCCCTGCTTCTTAGCAAATCACCTTGGGATCTTCATCAAAAGTATGTACTCAGGGATATTTCTCTAGAACGGGAGCTCTATGAACTTCCACGGCAAGAATGTTGAACAAAAGTTGGATTTCTGAGCTATGTTTTTGGGTCAATAGTGAATGTCATTGAAGCGTTCAGTGAATTTCCCTGTACTGATGTCTTTATTGGACAAGGTCCATTGAAAACATATTGGGAATGTGGGGAAAGGTGATTTACTTATCTACAGGACGAAAACATTATGTTTATATACAGCACAGACTTTCCCCACTATTTCAGCGGTAACAAACTAAAATCACCATGGGGAAAGTGAGAGCTATCAGATGTTTGAGTGCATATTTCACTCAGAAAATAAGGAAAATGCCTGAGTGCTAGTGATTTGACTAGGAAATATTTTTATGGGATTAACGTGTTTCCCGAATGCCTACTATACACCCAGCACATACATTATCTTATTCACTCATCCATGAGATGGAGTTAACAGGGTTATCAGCATTGTCTCACTCTTAGTCACAATGTGTATGTATGAGTTGTTCGAATTCCGTGAACTTCCTATTTAACTGGAGGTTGAGTAATGGAACCTTTTATCAATTTGACTTTTTTTAAGATTTTGTTTTTTTGAGAGAGAGAGAATGGGAGAAAGAGAGAGAGAGAGCACGTGCACAGGTAGTGGGAGTGGCAGGCAGAGGGAGAAGTGGACCCCACCTGCTGAGCAAGGATTCTGCCTCAGAGCTCAATCCCAGGACCCATTTATACAGATGCTAACCAGCTGAGCCACCCAGGCGCCCTTCCAACTTGACTTCTGGAACAGTCTGCAGTACCCGGGAAGCCCGGTTCCATCTGTCCAGTCTTCTTCATGCTTCCAGAGTCTGGTCAGTTTCTCTCTTTTCACTCTCAAAAGTGTTCTGGTTTGGACAGAAAATTACATGGACGTCCTGAGTCTGTCCAGGAGAATTTTACCACCCTTTGAGGACTATCTCAAGTTCTCTGTGCCATCGTAAGAGACCAAGGCTGGGATCCAGAGACTTCCGCTGTGGCTATGGTGTGAATGGAAGGTTCCAGGGTATCATGAGAAGCATGGCCCCAGGTAAGGAGTGAAAAGTGAAGGTCAAGAGACAACGCCAATGCTGCATCTTCTCCTGAGTGCCCGTGTGACCTTGGCCAGTTTCAAAAGCCCCTTGGACAGCAATCTCAGCACTTCTCCAAGGATCATTAAGACACCATATTTCTCAATAGTCTTCACATGCCTTGTTTCTTCTTTCTCTATTCTCACAGCAAGCCTGAGAAGCATGTAGGAAAACCCTCTCCCTTTTCAGGTGAGGCTATTGATGCACAGACGGGGCAGCCTGGCTTTCTGATTTGGACCTGCTGAAGCCCTTCCTTCCTGCTCCCCTGTCTGCCACGGCGTCTGCCAGGGAGCCCCCAGGTTCTGAGACCATGTCTAGACGATGCTAAAGCCCTTGATTGAAAGTGACAACCCCCAGCTAATCATCTGTTTGTTTTGACCCCAAATTACGGGTTTGAGGATAGACTCCTCCTACCAGCTGCCTCAATCGCCTGGCTGTTGTGCTCCCACAGCTGGCCCGAGCTTCGGTTCCCTGCCATGCGGGACACTGACGTCTTTGCTGCACTTGGAACATGGAAACGCCAAGATGCAGGAAGAACCCTGAGATGCAGCGGTCCAAGCATCATGACTAAACGACCCTTAAAATCATGTGGACATTGACACGAGCATCATTAGATGCAGAGGAATGAAAGTTATCCCTCTGGGAAGGTTTTCTCTTAGAAGACTGGGGAGTCAGCTGTAGACCACAGACTACATTCTCATTCCTCCTGTGTTGGTTGTCTTACAGCCTGAGAAGGAGGGCATAAAAGGAAGCTTCTGGACATCAGGCAGAATGGTCTCTGCTGCCCTTACTGCCTCTGAATCTTGGGCACTGATCAGCGGGACAGCCCAGGAGCGTTGGCACCAGTCACCTCGTTCTCGTTCCCGATCTAGCTGTCAGGCATTATTAGCAGGAGATTGTAAGCCTATCCCTCAGTCCCTCAACCTCTCCCAGCTCCCGTGTCCCCACCCGAACATCAGCCCTGGGCTGACTCTCAGGACAGGGGAGATAAAGTAGACAAAGCATCTCGCACAAAGCCTGGCACCCAGTAACACACGAGCAGGGGCACCCATTTCACCTCCTTCCTGTTTTAACACAGTTTCCTTTAATTGGCACCATCCCAGACCCTCCTAAATGTGCTATTTAGATGGTATTTGCCTGGTGGGCTGCTAACAGAAAAGACCTGGTCTTTTATGGAAGAGCTCTTTAATATAAAGGACTCCAAAACGCTTCTCAGGTTCACACTCGTCTAGTTTGATCTTATCTTAATTTAACTGATTTAACTGAACTCGTTCACTCCTGAGGTAAAGCCCAGCTCACTCTCACAAGTCAAGGCATTCATTTCTAAAGGATTTTATCCAATCCGGAGAGTAACCATATTTTTAGTGATTTTTTTTAGACCACCTGTGGGGCAAATTTGAACCTTCAAATACATTCATTGCTGGGCTTTATTCAGGAAGCCTATCTGATTCAGTGGTAACTGAAAGGCTCAGGAAACTAAAATCCAAGTCTAATTAAAAAAAAAAAAAAAGGTGTGAGGGTTAAAAAAAAAAAATGCAGCAAGCAAAAGCAAGATGAAACCTGCCTTGTTGGGCAGCTGCTCCAAAACCGGTTATTGTGGATTGCAAATCATACCCTGGTTGATTGAGCCCCAAACCACAAAATGTCTAAAGAATGAAGCAAAACACTTGAGTTCGAGCGCACTTTGCTGTAAGATGTGGGTCGGTGGAGTTAGAGGCCCGAGCAGGACGGTCCAGGAGGCCCGCCACACTCGATACCCTCGCCCAGCTGGCTGGATTTCTGGGGGAAGAGTGCAGTCAGCTGTCTGCGAGCATTCAGCGAGTCCAAATCCGATTTCTATGGTTTCTGAATCAGTTCCTGGGATATAAATGGAAGGGGGAGAAGCAACAATGATGCTTCCAAGAATGAAAGCAGCGTAAGTCTGGAAAACCCCCAAAACTCCACTCACTGGAAGGAAGCTTTTCTGAAGGCACTTGAATCCCCTTCATTTCTGCATAGTGTCAATGGAAAATGAAGTCACTCCCTTCTTGGCTTTAAAATGCTTCTCCGGCTCCTTCACACCTGGGCCCAAGAGCCACCAGGGGCCAGCTGGCCGTTGTGTACTCTGGTGGCTGATGGCCAGCAGAGGCAGGAGAAAGGGAAAGCGGAGCTAAAATCGGTCCCAAATAAAGTCTGAAAAGCAATATTTGAAATTCAACTTCCGGAAAGGAACAGGAAACAGCATGGAAACCCAGGAATTACAAGATAGAGAGCGGCCTGGGTCCTTGATTCTGTTCACGAGGATAGAGTCTCCGATGAATTTCTTAGTTACAGATGCGTGTTCATCGAGCTATAAATAATTTCAAAATCTCAAGACAGTTGAGATGTAACAGAAAGGCCTGTAAATCATTGAGGCTGCCAGTGAAAATCTTGGGCTGTGCCCAACCTCTGCCTGCCTTTCCTGCGGTTGTAGAGCAAGGGGGTGGGGGCTGTACTGCACCGAGGGACTGTCCCTGGAAGGCTGGGCAGGCTTGGCTGCAGGGGCCCTTTGGTTTTGTCATCTACTGGGAGGAGTGGTGATCAGTGCACAGAGCCATCTATCTCTAGACCCCGATCTCTCACCTTGGCTGCATTCCTATGAAAGTCAGAAAACTTCTCCATCCTCTCTCTTTGGCATTTCTCACGACATTCATGTCAATCTCCGCCCCCCCCCGCCCCCAGCCACCCCCTTCCCCAACAGAATCTTATAATGATGGTGAGACACCTCTTAACAACATAGGTTCATATTTTTGTATCCTACATTTTTCTATCCTTTTGAGCCCCCTAATGTACTTCACATTCATTTATCTAGATAACCTGTCCAGGGCGGAAGGGAAACTTCTCAGAGGTCATGCACAGCCAACCCCAGATTGGCCCCGGGGGGGTTTCCACTTTCTTCTGAAGTTCACAGGAGAACTATTTTAGTACTTATTAAAGAAAAAAAAAAGAAAAAAGAATGGCATTATATGTCTGTTTTTATTTGTTGAAATGCCACACAGACCTCTTTGTTTTGCAAATAAGCAAATGTCCACAATCCTAGGGTCAGAGAATTAACAGAATTATGTCTTTGGAGACAAAAGTTGACACCTCAGCCAAGAGGAAGTATCGCTCTAAAGTCTGAAAGGAATTAAGCTTCTCTGCAAAGGTAATATTCTGACTAACAATGACTCACATGGGAAAGAGAGGAAGGCTTTGAATTACTGCTTCAGGACCTGTCTTGTCTTGCTTTCATCGGCTCGGTCTCTGGCAGTAGGATGGCTCCCATCTGCGCGCAGCAAGCGCTGGGCTTTGTGCCTCGGATGGGCCCTGGTTGGTGTGAAGACAGCCAGGAGGCCGCACCTCTGGGGCAACATCAGCCCAAAGTTACGGTTCCCCGGGAACAGAGCCCAATGTCTGAAGAGCTTTTATTCCTGTAGATACCGCCCCCAACCCCCACAGTCTTCCCCATAAGAATGTAAGCACCCAGCTTAACTACAGTAAAATGTGATCCTTGGGAAGAAGACAAGCCCTTGTCAATACCTTTTGTTTGGATGACATCGGTATATCTTCAGTGGAAAGAGACTTTAAGTGACTTTGCAGACCTCATGATTGAATCCTCCGTGAACATTAACAGATTCCCTTTCTGACTTCCAGCAAGGCAGTTCCCCATTTGGGGGTCTGCTGTTTATCCTATTAAAGGCTGCTGTCCCTCCTCCCTTCTCCTATCACCTTATCCCATTTTTTTTGTTTGTTTTTTCCAGTGAGCACTGACCACAATGGGACATCTTTGTTTTGTTGTTGTTGTTTTGTTTTATAAATTTACTTTTTCATTTTCCATTTTTCCCAGTGAAGGGTAAGGTCCATGAAAGCAGACCCCGGCTCTCAGGGCCTCCTGCACACTGGCGCTCGGGACTTGGTGAGGTCAAGTAATTCAAAGCCTGAGGAAGTTGCGTATGAAGTCAAACTTTGGTACCATGTCTTCCCCCTGAGGTCCTAACAGATGAAAGATGACCCTTGATTAACACCGGCTTGAACTACACTGGGCCACTTACAGGCAGATTCTTTTCAATCATTATAGAACATTACTACGAATGTATTTTCTCTTCCTTATGACTTTCTTAATGACATTTCTTTTTTCTCTGGCTTACTCTGTTGTAAGAATACAGCATAGAATACATGTAACAGGGGTGCCTGGCTGGCTCAGTCAGTTAAGCCTCGGACTCTTGGTTTTGGCTCAGGTCGTGACCTCATGGATCATGGGATCGAGCCCCACATCAGGTCCCATGCTAGGTCGGGAGTCTGCTTAAGATTCTCTCCCTCTGCTGCGTGCATGTGTGTGTTCTCTCTAATAAATAAACTGATCTTTAAAAAAATGATGCATGTAATATACAAAATACATGTTAACTGTTCACCTTGTCAGTAAGGTCAACAGTAGGCTAGTAGTAGTGAAGTTTGGGGGAGTCAAAAGTTATACTTGGGGGGTGCCTGGGTGGCTCAGTGGGTTAAAGCTTCTGCCTTCAGCTCAGGTTGTGATCCCAGGGTCCTGGGATCGAGCCCCACATCGGGCTCTCTGCTCGGCAGGGAGCATGCTTCCTCCTCTCTGCCTGCCTCTCTGCCTACTTGTGATCTGTCAAATAAATAAATTTAAAAAAAATCTTAAAAAAAGAGTTATGCTCGGATTTTCGACTACTTGGATGGTTGGCACCCAAACCCCCACATGGCTTATGGGTCAAGTTTTCAATCTTATTCTGCTTCTGAATGACGGTTCTTTGAAAATTTGAGGATGGCTCTCATACTGCAACTTCCTTTCCGGTCTCAGCTGTCATGACTAACTCCCCAAAGCCTTTTCAACGACTCATGAGGCTACTGTTGTTCCTCAGTCTTACTCTAGTTTCTTACTTTCTTAGAATGTAGAACTTACAACTATCACATGTGTTTGGAGACTTCAGTTCTAGGAGTGGTCCGATGGAGACTTGCTCTAGTATGTAAGAACATCTAAACGAGAATGCTCATTGTAACCGTTTATGGAATAACCCAAATATCCAGCAAGAGAGGACTGAACAAACTGGGGATCAGCATACACTGCAGTACAGGGCCACTGTTTAAAAAAATGAGATGGGCCCTGGAAATCTACTCAAGTTGTAGTATGAAGTTAAAAGGAGAAAGGAACTTTTAGACCATGATTATGAACATGAGCTATAAGCTCCAATTTATGGTTTAGAACACAAATAGGATTCTGTTTTTATTGAAAACTCATTATCTGTATCTATGCATACATATACATATATATCCATACGCACACATATTGTGCGTACGAAGGCAAAATTGGGGGGAAAGCTATAAACTTGTTATTTCTCAGGAGCATAGGGATGGGCTTATGAGGATATTTTACTTTGTGCCATATAGTTCTATAATTTTAAAGGTTTTTACCAATATATGTAAGTATAATGTTGCCTTGAATATCAGAGAAGCAAAATGTCACTCCAAAAGTGGGTCTGGCTAGGGAACACCAGCCTACCTCCCATTAATTCCAAAGAGGAACTCTGGGACTGTTTTGGAATGCATGTTTCCATCTGCACTAGTGTCCAGGGTGGGGATGGGAGATGCCACACGTGGCCTCCCATGAAGCCTGCAGCCAGCCACAGCTGCTGGTCTGTCCCTCAGGTCTCCTGGCCCACACTTCACCGAAGAGCCTACACATGGCCACTTCCCATCACTCCTGGCTTTCCTAGGCTCCTACTAGAAAAACAGAACTAGCTCAGGGTCAGAGAATTTTACATTTGGGATGAATCACAGCACAGCAAAGAATCACCTTTCAGAAGTTCTGCCAACTTAAAAAGAATAGAACTTTTGTTTCAATTTCATCTTTCAAGGATAATCATTGAAGGGGAGCTATACAGATCCTTCTAGGAGATCCAGTGGGATCTGGTGAAAAGATGATTTCCTTTTCACAGCAGTGGAGTTGTTTATGACTCATTCCTTGTTTATGGCCATTTTTATGTATAATGTAACATAGCACAACCACTTATATGGATTTTAAATATTTTTAATAGTTTGCAAATCATTTATCTTATTAGTGGGCCTGTATTGGTAGTAGATTGCTTCCGATAATGGGGGCAGGGACAGACAGACCGAATGGGCAAAGTCTAGGTCTATGTGGGCACTTGTGCAAAAATCGTCTTCCAATTTCATAGGCAAACACTGCTCTGTCTCCAAATCCGCAGCCTTAGGAATCTGGAAGTCGAATATAGTGTAAATAAAGACGATTCATCCCTGTGCTTTATAACACACTCTGTCTGTAGGACCTTGCTGGGACAGGAGATGGCAAACAGTGGCCCTGTACCCCTCCCCCATTCCCGCCAGCACCTCCCCCTCACGGATTCCCTCTGTTAGGGCTACATCGCCAGTATTTCACATGCAACCATTAAACACCTGAAATAACAGATTTTTTTTTTTTTAAATATCACTTAACCCCATAGATGTTATGGGGTTTTCTTCACTGAGGGAATAAAATTTTTCTAGTGATTATCTGCTTGTCATGGGGCTTGTCAGTGGAAATGGGAAAAAAATAAGCTCCTTGTATCAGAAAGAAAAACAATGGGGAGGAAGAGGAGGCATGGGCAAGGAGGAAAACATTTGCTACCTTAACTATTCTGTGTAAGCAGTAAGAATGTCTGAGTCGGGGTGGCTGGGTGGCTCAGTCATTGGGCATCTGCCTTTGGCTCTGGCCATGGTTCCAGGGTCCTGGGATCGCCCCTCACGTCAGGCTCCCTGCTGGGCGGGAAGCCTGCTTCTCCCTCTCTCCCTCCCCCTTCTTGTGCTCCCTCTCTCACTGTGTCTCTGTCAAATAAATAAAATCTTTTTTAAAAAGAAAAAAAAGAATGTCTGAGTTTTAATAAACCAGATGCTTCCTAGTTATGCTTCTTGACATAGTTTTTCTTTCTGACAAGACAGCTGACTTTTCCTGTATCGTGACTTTCTGGGAAAGGCACAAAGTTAGAAGCATAAACATCTGCTTCTACTTACAGATACCTATTTAACGTGTTTATCACGAAATCTGATTTAGGAATACTTGCCTTATGAGAACTGAAAACAATTCGTAGGGTAATTCACAGGGTAATGTCCTGACTCCTAGGTTTTTAAGATCTCCAAATACCATTTTAAAACAAAAAAACTGACTACAAAATATACGTTCTAAAATGCAGGTTTAGGGGATTAAATGATAAAATACTGCATCAAGGACACACATTGATAGGATGCAACAAAATTCCAGAGTTCGGGCAAAGAATGTCCTAGAATTAAAGTCTAAAAGGTTCTTTTGCATGAATGAGATCTAGACTTCCATTTGGAATAGTTAGTTTTACTTTAAGTCTCCACATCAAAGGTACAGTTTGTCTCAGACCTGTGGACAGCGAGGCACACACCGCATTCCAGATGCATCTGGTGATGTGTGAAGGGAAGTGACGGGGGGGTGGGGGAGGTGGCTGGCGAACAGCCACTGGACAATGCGGTACCCGAAGAAATGACATCCATTTCATGTTAGCAGCAGGGCAAACTCACTACGAAAAACAGATCAGCTGCTACAAGGATGAAAGGAAATATGGCCCGCTGGGGGGACTTCCTGGGTGGAATGACACTATAAGCTGATTCTGATGCGGAATGAATTCTGAATCGGGGTGAGAAGCTCCCAGCTCTCACTTCTGAAGCCAAGAGGGGCCTGGGCAAAGAGTAAAACACTGGGGCTCACGTAATTCCCATTGGTGTTCAGGAAGGGATCACTGAGCGTTTATGTTTATCTTTAATATCGAGCTTTGTGCTACCAGAATTACCCAGGCTTTGAGCTCCTCTTCCTGACACAAGGTTTCTACTTGCTTTTTATTTTTTTTTAACTTTTTTTTTTTAAAGATTTTTTATTTATTTATTTGACAGAGAGAGATCACAAGTAGACGGAGAGGCAGGCAGAGAGAGAGAGAGAGGGAAGCAGGCTTCTTGCTGAGCAGAGAGCCCGATGTGGGACTCGATCCCAGAACCCTGAGATCATGACCCGAGCCGAAGGCAGCGCTTAACCCACTGAGCCACCCAGGCGCCCTCTACTTGCTTTTTAAAATGGCCACGGCCATGGCTTTCTACTGAAGTGGTCCAGCCTGCAGGCCTCAGAGTTGGCCCCAGACCCCGGTCTCTGCATCTCCTGGGCATTCTCTGTACTACCTGACACATGACACACCTCCTTGACCCAATTCTTGAACTTTGCTGTTTTCAAGGAAGAATGCAGAAAGCCATGGGTCAACCCTTCTCATTCGAGCTTACAACTTTATCACTTATTCTCATCACCCTACTTCTTTCAAAGGAAAGAGTAAAAATACCTTGGTTTAAAAAAACCTGTTCAGTAAACTGAACATTTATTTTAAATGATGTCCCATCTATCAAATAGAACTTTCTACCAAAACAGCTATATTACCGTACAATTAATGAGTCACTGTGCTGTACATTAGATCTTTAGAACTCATTCATCTTTTTTTTTTAAATTTTTTTTAAGATTTTATTTAGTTATTTATTTGACAGACAGAGATCACAAGTAGGCAGAAAGGCAGGCAGAGAGAGAGAGGAGGAAGCAGGCTCCCTGCTGAGCAGAGAGCCCGATGTGGGGCTCGATCCCAGGACCCTGGGATCATGACCTGAGCCGAAGGCAGAGGCTTTAAGCCACTGAGCCACCCAGGCGCCCCTCATCTTTTTTTTTTTTTTAAGAATTTATTTATGTACTTGAGAGAGAGAGAGAGAGATCATAAGTAGGCAGAGAGGCAGGTAGAGAGAGAGGGGGAAGCAGGCTTCCCGTTGAGCAGAGAGCCCAATCCCAGGACCCTGGGATCATAACCTGAGCCGAAGGCAGAGGCTTTAACCCACTGAGCCACCCAGGCACTCCTAGAACTCACTCATCTTAAAACTGGACCTACATCTCCCCATTTTCCCTTCCCCCAGATTCAACTTCTCTTTGATCACAGAAGATAACGCTAACACTCTGTTTTGTAAGGTTATAGAGTAAATCTGTCTCTCCTAGCCATAGAAAACCTTTTTCAAAACTTAGGAAGACTTGCAAAACCACTTGGAATGAGATAAAAAAGTAACAGCGAATGAACTGGTTTCATCTTAAGTACTTGCAGCAATTAAGGTACAGACTTTCTGCAGTTTCCCACGTGTACAGACTCTATTCTTCTCAGCCATAAACCACACCAAAAAAGTACATGGACTTGTTCTGAAGGAGCCACATTATAATTGAATGTATTATTCCTGCCTTAAGTATTTGACATCAGGGGAGATAGCTAAAAGTAAGCAATTAAGATGAATGTTTAGCAACCACAAGCTCACATAATAATTTAAGACACTGATTATACTCCAAATCCTAAACTCAAAAGCAAACGTTCATGGTACAAATAATGCATAATGTAAAAATATAATAATATATTTTATATATAATAAATATATATAATAAAAAAAGTAAAAAAAAACCTTATACTATAAGTTGACCACATTCACCAAAAAAGGTTCTTATTAATTCTTAATAATATTTGTCTCAATAATATTTCTCTGATTTTTGTTTAGTAATCTAGAGACTACTAGAGATTTTTGGCCAGTAATCTAGTAATCTGGGGATTACTAACCAAAATCAGCCCCCCAACACACCTTTTCTTCATTTGAGTAACTTTCTGAGAGCAGCTGATTTGCATCAGATTAAATGAAGCCAAAGTTGAAACAATAAGTGATTCTAAATCACTTTCCCTGACAGGCTGCCCACTTCCTACTTCATTGGAGAGCAACAGGAAAAAACAAAACAAAACGAAAAAAACCAGGGTCATTAACATGGGTTTTGAATGAAAGGAGTCAGTGCCTCCCCCATTACCCAACCCAGCCCTTCGTCACTATGGGGTGTGGGGAGCTGACAAAGTGGGAGAGGGGGCTAATCACCCAGACAGCCAGGCCAGGCACAGGGGGCTGTGTGAGCTCGCACACTCAGCCTCGTTCTACCGAGAACTCGGGAATGAGGCTTGGGAATGACTTCTCGAAGGTCACACAGCCTGGAGAGAACTAGGATCTAAACCCAGCCCACCTCAGCATCCAGTGACATCAACCAGATGTCACTCATCCATGGGGGCCCAGGGGTGAATGGACTCGGGCTTCAGGCCAGCTTGGCCAGTTGGGGGCCGTGTGACCTTGGGAAATGTACTTAGTTTCATGCCTCAGTTTCCTCACACTGAATCGCTTCAAATGCTCCCTGCCACACGTGGTTGTTCATGAGAATCTGAAGCCCACTGGGCAGGGCCCATCACATAGTAAGCATTCGATACATACTTCCTATTATTATTAGCAACAGATGTTCTTTTAGACTCAGCAAGCCCACAGGTGCTTCCAGACAGATGCATGCGTGATAGAGCCTATCAGCTGGGGTCTGATTTAGGCAGAGATCCACACTGCTATTTTTTTTTTTTTTTAATATGAGCACAGGCACTTCTATAGTCTGGCATGGAAAAATAAGAATGTAATGCAAGTAATGAATTTTTAGAAACCGTATCATTCAAGAAAAATCAATTCTCATGAATTAAAAGACGCAAACTTCCCATACTGCATTCTTTCTTCTTGCAAACGGAGATGACAAAACCTGTGTGAATATTCCTAAATCATGTTTGGTGTTTAGGTTCCATTATATGCAAAGATATAAAAAGGAAGAGGCAGTTTCCAGAACATTCAGGGGTTTTCTACACAGTGTACTCTATAGACTTGTGTTTGGAAGAACACAGTCCGAAGTCTGAATTCCCCTGATACTATTCCCCGCTCAGGTGTGGACACCACCGCCAGCTAGCACCTCATTTCTCCCCATGAGCTCTACACAAATATTCTTCTTTGGCCGAATGTCAGAGAAATATGTCAGCATTCAACTCATTCTCCTAATGGGACACTACACGTTCACGAACATTTGATTAATTCCATAAGGACATCTTTACCTTTACAACGCGTTAGTGCTAGGGGAATAAAAGCAGAGATATTTTAAGACACACCACAATTACGCACTTTTGCAATGAGACCATCTGGTTGACCAAACCATCATTTTACTCAGTACCTTCTTTTGAAAAGTCACGCCAAGATAAAATATCCTTTTCCACCTAGGAAGCACATGCTTCAGATAATGCTCAGAGAGGACACTTTTGAAGGACTTGTCCAGACCTGGCAACAATTATCAACTTAATAAAACTCTCTGCCTCTCCTTCAGAACTGTTCACAAGGAATCAAAGTCTTAACTATTTCTTTGGGATTCTTATTTAGCAATTCAGTCTTTGAAGGCACTGGATGCTAAGAGAATTCCTTAGTGAGAAGTCGTCTGTCTGCCTCACTTGTCTAGGAATGCACTCAACACCTAAGAACAGAGCAAGCCTCAAAGAAGCATATGATGTTTGAAGCGATTCACCATCTCCATGAACCAAATACTGAAACGGAACACGAAAACTTCAGCGCAAAAAAGATACTTTGTGGCCCACTTGGGAATTCTTTTCCTTCCATTTTTCTCCATCTTCCCAAACTTCCCAGTTTCTTCAAAGGAAAGAGAAAACCACAGAGAGGTTTTTAAAATCCAGAGTCAAAGCATGTGGCTTTTTATCACACTTCCTGAAATTTCCCTTCCAAACAGAAGGACTTCAAAATCGGCAGGGGCTAATTTTCCATCCTCCACGCTTTGAACAAAATTTTACAGTTTCTTCTAGCTAAGTATGTCGACCAACAGCTACCTAATGGGCCTTATGGAAATTTTTATCAGGGCTATTACTTTTTTTTTTTTTTTTTAGGATTTTACTTATTCATTTGACAAAGAGACTGAGGGAGCAGAAGAAGGGGGAGCAGCACAGAAAGTAGGAGAAGCAGGCCCTCCACTGAGCAGGGACCCCCCCACACAATAATGTGGGGCTCGATCCCAGGACCCTGGCATCATGACCTGAGCCGAAGGCAGACACTTAACAGACTGAGCCCCCAGGAGCCCCTGGGCTATTGTTATTATGGCTTAAAAAAGATTAGCTTAAGGGTCATCATAAAACTGAGGGAAAGGCACAGGGGAGTTCCCATATACCCCCAGGCCTACACATGCATAGCTTCTCCCATTATCAACATCCCTTCCAGAGTAGTACATTTGTTATGGCTGCTGAACCTGCACTGATACGTACTTATCACTGAAGTCCACAGTTCACTTAGGTTCCTCTTTTGGTGTTGTATATTCTACGGCTTTGGGAAAATGTGTAAGGACATACACCTGCCACTGTAGTATCATACAGAGTAGTTCTACCACCCTAAAATCCTTAGTGCACCTCCTAGTCATCCCCTGACCCCCCTTGGTAACTACTCATCTTTTTACTGTCACCATAGTTTTGGCTTTTCCAGAATGTCATACGGTTGGAATCACAGAGTATGCAGACTTTTCAGATGGCTTCTTTCACTTGCCAACATGCACTGAAGGTTCCTCTATGCCCTTTCATGGCTTGAGAGCTCATCTGAGTGCTGAATGGTACTTCATTGTTCTGGTGCGTCCGTTTATCTACCCATTTACCTACTCAAGCGTATGCTGGTGTCCTGCAAGTTTAACTGCAAGTTTTGCAATTATGAATAAAGCTGTTATAATCATCTTTGTGCAGGGTTTTGTGTGAACAAAGATTTTCAACTCCTTTGGGTGAAGTTCTAAGGAACATGAAGAAAATTCTTGAATGATTTTTTTTTAAACCTTAATTTAAGAAATACAAACGAGGGCCATCTGGGTGGCTCAGTGGGTTAAGCCTCTGACTTCGGCTCAGGTCATGATCCCAGGATCCTGGAATTGAGCCCCACATCAGGTTCTCTGCTCAGCGGGGAGCCTGCTTCCCTCTCTCTCCCTGCCTGCCTCTCTGCCTACTTGTGATCTGTCAAATAAATAAGTAAAATCTTTAAAAAAGAAGAAGAAGAAGAAGAAGAAGAAGAAGAAATACAAATGAAAAGGGAACATGATGGGAAGAACGTGAGTCAAACTAGCTGAACCACCACTGTCCGACCACAGGGACTCTTGTGCTGTGGAAAACTGCTGGCAGGCAAATGCTCCCATTTTCAAAAAGGGAAGGAAAACGAAGAGAAATACCTATCTTGGGAAAAACACTGTTATTAAAATCTGATGCACGTGCATGTAGAGGCAAGGGATTTGTTCCCGGGACATCAAGGAAGTCCTGGAGCGTAGATCTTCTGTGGTTAACCTGCTCGAGTCTGGGGGCAGACCAGGCAGTCGCTGAGGCCAGCAGGCGACCCAGACACAATGTAGTTGGCGAGTCAGCCTAACGGGGAGATGTGGTGGCTGACAGGATCTCACGGGATTCCTGCAGGGTAAACAACGCCTGTGGACAGTGGGTTGATTTCTCTAAACAGATGAGGGGTCCTGCAGTTAATGGAAAATGGGGCCTTGTTCAACATTTTCATCATGATTCCGTAAATGCAGCCAGAGGAACGGGCTGAAGCAACGTCGAGCAGTGGCGTGCGGGCCAGGTGACAAAATCGGCTCTGGGGCGACCTCAAGAAGCTCGAGTGACGAAGTGTTGACAGCAGTCCGCATTCTTTCTTTTTTTTTTTTTTTAAAGATTTTATTTATTTATTTGACAGAGAGAGAGCTCACAAGTAGACAGAGAGGCAGGCAGAGAGAGAGGAGGGGAAGCAGGCTCCCTGCTGAGCAGAGAGCCCAATGCGGGGCTCGATCCCAGGACCCTGAGATCATGACCTGAGCTGAAGGCAGAGGCTGTGACCCACTGAGCCACCCAGGCGCCCCAGCAGTCTGCATTCTGTAGAAGGCCAGATAACAGGTGCGCTATGCAGGCTCCAAACCCCGATGAGACAGGGCTGGGGAGCAGCAGGCTGGAGAGGGCAGGAGAGCTAAGGGCCAGGGTCCCAGTTGACGCCTGTCTCCCTGGGCTGCCCAGGAAGCACCGGGCTCTTTTCTGGGCAGCGCACACCAACTTTGTCAAAGTGATGCTGTCAGCTGTTCAGGAAGGGGACTGCTCAGCGTCTGGAAGAGGAGAATCAGCTGTCTCCAACAGAGGAGCTGGCGCAAAGGGAAAAAAATCTCAGGATGTGGTGTAGAGGGCCAGCATTAAGGTGAGGCAGGGACCCAGAATGAGTTTTCTTAAAACCATTAGAGCTGCTAACTCCCCCTCCTCCCTCCCCCCAAAAAACCCAACAAAAAAAGCCCAAAGATTGTGTCTTGTGGTGGTAAGTTCCCTGTCATTGGAAGTATTCAAGTGGACTTAAGGGACCACCAGCCCGGGGGAGTGGGGTTGTGTAAGGCTTATGGCCGCAGACAGCTGAGCGTCTATAGTGGCCTTGGGTGGCCAGTTCCTTTTCATGGGCCCCAGGGATTGCAGGACCTCGAGGCCCCACGCGGGCTGATAATGGAGTCCCCTGTCTGATGCTCCAAGAAGGGGTTCGCAGCCTTGTGTAACCATGCCCGGGAACAGGGTCACTCTGCAGTGAACAGCTGTGGTGGCTCTAAGACAATTTCGGACACAGCGATAGGATGGAGAGAATTTCCTGCAGACATGTCTCTCTGGAGGGCCCTCCCGCCCACCTCAGGCTTCACCCAACCCCAGAGAATCTGAGGCGGACGATGTTTCCAAGATGCAATTAACACCACTGTTTACACGGAACATCTGCCGCGTCACAGAGGATTGCTGTGTGCACGACGCAGCTGCGATGGGAGCGATCTCAGGACCCTGAGCTCAGGACCGGCCCGAGGGAGCTACTGGCTTGACATAACTAAAATGAGAAAAAAACTAGGTCAGGTGGCCCAGTGCAGCCCTGGTGGAGATCTGTGTGATCTTCTAGTGCTTTCTCTTCTCCACGAGCATGGTCAGGTGTCCAGCGGAGGCTGGCTCCATGGAAGAGGCAAGCCATTCTGGGGCACTCTGCGGGACGAGCTTGCCACTCAGAGTGGCCACCAAGCCCATGATGAAAACCAACCTCCTTTTGACAAAACAAGAGGTTTGCTGGATTGAATGGAGCGCTCCTAGACCCAACGCCTAAAACATTTAAAAACATGGAAACCATAGAATGGGGGCACCTGGGTGGCTCAATGGGTTAAGTGTCTGCCTTTGGCTCAGGTCATGATCTCCGGGTCCTGGGATTGAGCCCCGCCCGCATCAGGCTCCCTGCTCAGCTGCTCAGCCAGGAGCCTGCTTCTCTCTCCCTCTGCCCCTCCCCACTGTTTGTTCTCTCTCTCTCTCTCAAATAAATGAAATCTTTAAAAAAAAAAAAAAAAAGGAAAAAGAAATCACAGGACGCAGGACGCAGCCCACCTGTTAATACCTGTAAACACCAGTGCATTTAAGACGTCGGTTCTCTATCTGAGACAATTGAGGAACCTGTCCTCTTCTATTGAAAATGTTCCAGTTACAATATGAAGTTGAGAATGAAGGTCCTTTGGCTTTTTTTGTTTTTCTCTTCTTTCTTTCCTTCCTTTTTTTTTTTTTTTTTTTAAATTCCACATCTGTTCATAGAAGTTGGCAGAATGCACTGGGAACAATTGTGAAACCCACTTGCGTTTTCTCACGGATCAGACCGGGGAGGACGCCTCCCACCCCGCAGCCTGGTGAGACTGCTCTCTCAGAGGGAAGCCACAGCTGGTGACAGCCAGACAGCCCTTGAGAAGGTGGCTTTGGCAGCAGTAAGTCCTGCCATGTCTGACTGCAGCTCTCTGGCCCTTTTCCGAGCTAAAGGGGAATTCCTCCAATAACTTTGGGACCAAGTGTCCTGCTCAGCTATTTCAAGAAATTGTTTCACCTCTTCATAGACAGGAACATGGCCCTCACTTATGGCTTGTACCGTCCCACGGACTCCCAACTCTGACATTCAAATGGTACCTCTTAATTCTTAAAACGACGTAGCATTTTTTAAAAAAACCACCTATCCCATGCCCCCACAAAACACAAGGAGTCAGATGGAGCTGCCCTCCCCCCAACACAGGCACCTGTGATATCATCTGAAATGTCTGTGTGGGTGAATGAGATGTGGCGGGAGATCAACCCCCCAATTCACAGCATTCTGGGCATGGAATCATGACTCAGTTGATGTCAGAGGAAAGATCAAGAGACAAATACGGAAAAAACCAAGCACCACTGCAGATGTGCAAGGAAGAGGTAAGAATGAAAACATGGGAATATCTGAGAAATTGATTTTCATGTCCTCTTTCAGGTCATGAGAAGGAAGAATGAAAGGGGGGGGGGGAGAAAGCACATTTATTAAGAGCCTGCTAAGGTTCTGAATGCTGTGGGGACATCTTCAAGGTTCTGCCCCGGGCTCTCCACCAGCACAGCGTGCGGCAAGAGAAGGCTTTCGCTGGGACTCGGACGACTTTGGGAGTCAGGAGTTGAATGACGTGATACATCGACACACAGGAAACACCTGAACACCTTTCACGGTGTGCATTCACATATCATTTTAATACTTTGTTCAATGTTTTTCTCCATTTTCATTTTTTTTTCTAAGTTTTAATTTCAATTCCAGTAGCATTCACACACAGTGTTATATTACTTCCAGGTGTACAACAGAGTGATTCCACACCTCCCTACACCACTCTGTGCTCATCACGGCGGGTGTCCTCCTTCGTCCCCCATCACCCACTTCCCCCATCCCCCTTCCCCTCTGGTGACCATCCATGTGTTCTCCATAGTTAAGAGTCTTTTTCTTGCTTTGTCTCTTATTTTTTTTTTCTTTGCCTATTTGTTTTGTTTCTTAAATTCCATATATGAGGGGCGCCTGGGTGGCTCAGTGGGTTAAGCCTCTGCCTTTGGCTCAGGTCATGATCTCAGGGTCCTGGGATCAAGCCCCACACTGGGTTCTCTGCTCATTCGAGAGCCTGCTTCCCTCACCCCCTGCCTCTGCCTGCCTCTCTGCCTACTTGGGATCTCTCTCTCTCTGTCAAATAAATAAAATCTTAAAAAAAATAAATTCCATATATGAGTGAAATCATATGGTATCTGTCGTTCTCTGATGGACTTATTTTGCTCCGTCTTACACTCTTTCACTCCATCCACATTGTTGCAAATGGCAAGATTTCCTCTTTCATGACTGAGGGATATTCCATTATCTACATATCTACATGCACACACCACACCTTCTTTATCCGTTCATCAATCAACAGACACTTGGGCTGCTCCCATACCCTGAATATTGTAAATAATGCTGCTGTAGACATAATGGTAAAGATATTCCTTTCAATTAGTGTTTTTCTATTCTTTGGGTTAATACCTAGTAGTGTAATTGGTGCCCCAGAAGGCGGATCTAACTTTCCGAGAACCTCCATACGGGCTCCCACAGGGGCTGCACCAGTTTGCGTCCCTGCCAACGGCACCCAAGTATTCCTTTTTCTTGGGTTGTTGATTTCAGCCATTTTGACATGTGTGAGGTGGTATCTCACTGTAGTTTTGATCTGTATTTCCACTTGGCCCGGAACACCCATCAGAGCAGAAATTTAGGTCAGGGCGGGGAAAAATAGTTTGGTTTCCTGGTGCCTCAGATCACGATGCTTCGTTAGCTCCTGGAGGTAAAGGAGCCATACACAGAATTTGTTGTTTTTAAATAGCAGGCGATCTCTGCTATCTAATTCCACTGCTTGCTATCATTTTTATACAGGAGCCGGAAAACTATGCAGAATCGCAAAGATCCCTTATTTCCATTCCATACATTCAGACTTGAGCTCACTGGTACTCCATGGTTAACTCTAAAACAGATCTCAACACACGTTTTACAGGATTCTTCACTGTTACCAAGTGCTTTTGGTCAGTACAAATGAAAAGTCATTTCGACTCGGAGTTTCAAGTCTTCATTCTGGCAGGAATTTGCAGAGTAAGCTTTATGTAAACTGACAGAAAGAAAAAAAGGCTTCTAATTGCAGGAGGAATGACCGTAATTATGAGGATGCTTGGACAGTTGGACACAGGAGAACAGAACGTGTCTCATTGGCTTGTCCAGATCTCTCTTAGCCTAACGCCACAGGGCAGCCCTCAGCCAACGAGGAGCACTGCTGGGAGCACCGCTAACACAGTCAACACATCAAGTAGCTACAGAACAGGAAACAGTGTCCTGAGAACACCAGGATGCACTACCGACAGTTGACTTCGAAACCACTGTGATGCTGAGTTACACGCATCTAGGCTTTGGTCCTCCCCTAAACCAGGACACTGGAAAACCTCTGGAGAGACGATGAAGACAGAACGAAGGCTTGAATACTAGAATTTAACCAGGAGGAAAAAGGGGACACATCCTTCAATAAAGGGACAAGAGCTTCACTATGACAAAATGAAGTAGCTATTCATGCAACCCTAGCAATTTTTTTTAAATGACAGTATTAAGTTTGGGTATGTGATACCAAGCTTTGAGATTTTGGAACTGAAATAGCTCCAATGCCCTGAGAACAGGCAGAAAAAGGGACTTGGAGTTGAAGGTCTTTGGGGTTCTGAATGAGTCACTCTCCTGGGTTTTGAGTGATAAGCTGCACGGATGAGGAGGGAGCGCCCGTCTGCACAAGAGCATATGAGAGTTACGAAGTATCATGCAACCCCCTGGGGCTCACGCGTGTGGAAGCACAGAGCAGAGGCGAACTTGGGGAGGCACAAATGAACTGAAGATAAGTCTTCTGTCACAGAATAGGTTAAGGACCCAGCCAATAGCATCCGTTAGTATTTAAATTTCACGTAAGAGAAGACTAAACCCAAAAGGTAAAGTTCAGGTCAACAACAAACATGGGAGCTAAGAACAGGGCTTGTCATGAAACCAAGAGGTGTATTAAATCCCACTGAACCCCGACAGCTGGATGTGTCCTAACAGGACTGTCCCAACGGGGGGAAAGGAGTAGGTGGGACAGAGCCTGCTGCAGGTCTACACGTCCGGAGGTGCCCAACAGCCCATACACACTTTGCAGACACCTAGAGTGAATGAGTGAATGAATCCTTTAATCACCAGGACATGCCAACACAGTATTTTTTAATCCAGTTTAACACTAAGCTGTTTAGAAACAGAACAATGACACAACCATCAGACAATTGCCACCAGCAAGTAGAAACTTCCTAATGTACAAATTCACTTTAATACATGGTGGGGAGACAAAGCCCCCCCTACACTTGTCTAGAAAGTTGTCAACAGGTGAATTCTGAGTGACAGGGTCCGCACTGCCTTGAACTAGAACCAAGAGGTGCCAAAGCGAGAAGACACAGTGAGCTTCCATCTACAAAGAAGACTAAAGGGAAAAAAAAACTTGTCAACTGCCTGACTGGGTCAGACATCCAGTAAGTCATACTAAGGCACTGGGGGGCTTTTAAGAAATGCTCTTTGCAGAGTCTGCACTGATCACGCTGGGGTAGGCACTGGTGTTTAAAAGCTCTTCAGATGATCCCAGTGGCCAGCTGGAGCTGAGGACCGTGGAACTCTGGGTTGGCGAAGGGAAAAGGAGGTTCTTGTGAGAGCACGGTTCCCTGACTTCTGTCTGTGTTCTACCTGGCTTCGGTCCTAAGAGCTGCTGCTTCCTGCTCCTGTCTGCTGGATATTAATAACAGGCTCCCAAGTGAGATTTACTGTGTGTGCACGTGTATTTTAATTATGAACACAGAGGCCCATGCAAGGTATTATTTTCATTCATAGGGCTTTCCGTACACTGGCTTCTGTGCTCTTGGCTCTCTTCTTGGGACTTGGTTTCCCCACTTAGAGGGTCTGTTTCTCAGACACTGGTGTGTTTTCATCACATTTATCCTCAGTCCCTTTGAGGTAAGCTGCGTAATTATAATCATTTCCTGCTATCAGATCACCGAAGACTAAGTTTGAAAAAAAGATACTGGAAAATATTTGAGAACGTGGATTAGTGTGAGCAAGAGAAGAGGTCACAGAGAAAAGGGTTAGGTGGGTCCTGGGATTCGCTTTTGGACTTGACTCGCCTCAAACTGAGTGTCCATGTTTCCTTCTAGGAAAAAGTGGAGAGAAAGGAGTTTCACTTTCTCCCTCTTAACTAGTAAATATTACTTTACCTTGTGTTTTCCTTTTTTAAGATTTACTTATTTATTTGCCAGAGACAGAGACAGCATGAGTGAGGGGGAGGGGAAGAGGGAGAGGGACCAGCAGACCCCCTGCTGAGCAGGGAGCCCGATGTGGGACTCAAACCCAGGACCCTGGGATCATGACCTGAGCCAAAGGCAGACCTTAACCAACTGAGCCACCCAGGCACCCGTGTGTGTTTTTGTGTCTCTTTGTAGGCTTATGGTGTGTGTGCACGTGTACGTGTGTACATGTGTCTGTGTCTCTGCGTGTACATGTATGTGTGAGTCTGAGTGTCTCTGTGTATACGGATGTATACGTGCTCCTATGTCCGTGTGTCTCTGCATGTGACCCTCTGATATGGAGTGTTCATTCTCTCATGGCACAAATCAGGAAACCGCTGAGCCTAAGCTGACCTGAACTCCCACAGCTGCACAGAGCAGGGCAACGGTCATATGAAGAGGGCTGCCTCTCCCAGACCCCAGCACCCACCCCAGCACCCACCCCAGAACCACTAAACTGAATCCTCCATGGCATGGCTTCTGGAAAACAGAGAGGACATGGAGAACAACAGTGAACAACAGTGATGGCCGCAAACTTTACTGCACACGTACCCTGGGGCAGCCCTCCTCTCCGTACGGAACCCTCACAACTTTCTCCTGAATTCTCTACTTTAGAGAAAAGGAAATTGCGTTTTAGAAAGGTTAAGGGATTCGGCCTCTTGAATTTTGCATGGGGGAGGGAAAACTGAGCAAACAGCTCTGACCAAAGACAAGATGTCCCTGCAGGGGTGGCTCCTTGTTTGAGGAGGCCTGAAGTTCCAAGTGTGGGATGGGGGCTTCAGAAGGCAGTGCTGAACAGTGAAGAGAGAATGGGACCCTGAGGTATGCCCACACAAGAGGGGCCAAGGAGCCCGAGTGTCAAGTGTCAGTTAGCTTCTGAGGGAACCTACCTCCAGGCTTTCTTTAAGAGACAAGTCATTTTTTTTCCTCTTTTATTAGGAGAAATAAAAGCCAGAGATAAGAGAGCCAAAAGATAAGACGGCTGGTGCTAGGTGCACCCTGGGCTGAGCAGCGGGGAAGGATCTCCCAGAGCCGCCCCGCCCTGCTGTCTCCTGCAGGATCTGAGGCTGACCCTGGACTGCTCTCCACCTCCCTTTGTTTTTCCACCCCGAGCTCTGGACCCTGGAAATGGCTGGCCATCCGGGCACCCAGCAGAAATGCTTGGTGCAAGGTGTGGAGGACGCCTGTGATAAGGACCTCAGAGAGTGGGTTCTCTGAGGTGGACTCCTCTGTCAGAAAATGGGCCCCGTGTCCGCGGAGACAAGTGAGACGTCAGTGATTTCACTTGCAGAAAGAGAAAGCACCTCCCCACAGATGGACATAGCGAGTGGCGTGTGAGACGGGCCGGCTTAGGAAACTAAACAAGACCCCTTTCTCCACGCTGTGGTGGGCTCTGTAAGTACCGCCAGGAACTGAAGATTACAACATTCAGTTCTCCCAAGATGACTTCTAAGAAGGCTATTCTATAGTACTGACTGAATTGAAACTAAAGGAAAATACAAACTTTAGTTTTAAACCCAATTTTCTCCTTTCTCTGTGACATCCATTCAACCAAATCTTCCAGAAACGCTTCCGTTATCATTACTGAGAGCTGATAAAGCCCCCAGGGTCGACTTGCATTCACCCCTGACTTTCCTGTTTAGCTGGAAATAATCCTTTTCCCAAGATCACAAATTCATGTCCCCAGCGTTGCCCAAGCGTACGCACGCATGAATTGCAGTGAGTGTTCGATGGTGCAGAGATGGTCTCCAGAGACCACGCCTTTAGTGCCGTGAGTCTGGGCATTGGGACAGTTATAAAAGAATAAGGAGACCAAGTTAGTGCCCTAAGGAAATGACTGTCAGGGGCACCTGGGTGGCTCAGTGGGTTGAGCCTCTGCCTTCAGCTCAGGTCATGATCTCAGGGTCCTGGGATCGAGCCCCGCATTGGGCTCTCTGCTCAGTGGGGAGCCTGCTTCCTTCTCTCTCTCTCTCTCTCTCTCTGCCTGTCTCTCTGCTTACTTGTGATCTCTGTCAAATAAATAAATAAAATCTTTAAAAAAAAAAAAAAAAAGGAAATGACCGTCTTTTCGTTCATACTTGGAAGGCATTTCAGCTGGAAAAGGGCAATTCCAAATTACTGGCATTTCAGTTGAGAAAGGACAGTAGACAAACTACTCAGGAAGAAGGCCCCTCCCCATGTCTTGTGAAGTTTGCAAAGCAGTTTCCCAAGCCTGGACAGCCCCCAAAAGTTCTGTTTCTTTTGCTTAACTAAAGTTAGAGTCCACGGATTTGCGCCCCTACTAGTCTTGGTTTTGAATGGACCAAAACGCTTCTGCTAAATTCATCCAGGCCTTTCTAATATCCCAAAGACATCTGCCTCACCTGCCAGAGAGCAGTCTGTCTGTCTAGAGCCCGTGGATAAAACTCATGAAAATATGGCACCAGGACAATTGTGATGGCCAAAAACACGCGTAGGGCATTGTGAATTTACTTCTGTTCACCCTGCTTCCACACCGGATCTGAGAAGACGGTGCAGATACACAGCCTCGGAGCATCTAGCATATGTTAGAGGTGAAGTTTGAAGGGAACTGCTGGCATGTTCTGTAGCACATTCCTTTCCCTAGTTCCTATGGACTCTTAGTAGAAAACGCAGACCCAGACATTGGCCTCCAACTTAAGGACTCTCTAAGCACTTGGCTTTGGCTGCCCCAAAACCAGATCTTTGGAAACCTCTTTATGACCAGACCTCCTGACACAACCGGCCAGCCTGCCCCACACGACCACCTCAAGGGCTGGGGGCCCACGCCTACGAGGCGCCGTGGCCATGCTCAGGAAGCCCGCGTGCAGACCTCGCAGACTTGGCTCTTGAACAAGCCAGCTGCCCCTCGTGACCGGCCACGAGCTATCTCTCCCGAGAGTAAGGAGCTGGATGCTGCCGGGCCAATTCCTTTTTCTCTTCGCCCGTCAATGGAAACTCGCTCTGAGATTAATTTCCAACCGAATAAATGTTATCGCCAGATGTCATTCTGTGCAGCAGCCCTTCTTGAAAACAAATTTTCCTTAGTAATGGGGAAAATGTAACTTCAAGGAGCCTGTGCACAGCTCTGAATAAAAGTTTCATTTTGTGTGTGTGTGTTATACAGGCCTCACGTTGGCCGTACTACTAGCTCTCGGTGGCTGCACTTCCTGTCCCACGTACGGTTTTGCCATCATCTGCAAAGTAAACAACGTCTGATGGAGCCCACCACTCCGTGGCCGTCGGCACCTCCGCACTCCCATGCGTCCCCAGCACTCCCTGGGCTTCCAGAAATAGTCACCACACGCTGGCACCCCGAGCAGACCGGACTTGAACAGTAAGCCCTACACCCCACCGCCTACGAGAAACTTAGAGAAGCTGGTGCTTGGATCCCAGACACACATGTCTCCATGCCCCGAAATTAAAAACACTCTCACTTGTTAAAACAGAACAGGCAAAAAGTGAACAGAAACCCTATACACACAGAACCCTGGCGTGTGGCAGAAAGTCACCATCCCAACTGGAGTGGGTATACAAATGTAGTTTCCTCCTCAAAAAAATCACTCCTTCACTATTGACTGTGCACAGGTATGAGTAGAAGTTACTATTTCCAGAGTAGGAAATTGTGTAACAACCTGAAAGGATGGGGAGAAGTGTCTCACTCTCATGTGAGAAATGCTTTTGTTTTATCATGAACTAGGACTCAAACCCAGAAATAAGCCGTGGGAAGGGTGTCTGGATTCGGCTACCTTTGTTTTTTTTTTTTTTTTTTTTTTTTTTTTTTTTTTTACCCATTTTGGTTAGAAATGGGCCAGGCTAGCGATTCCAGAAGCAAGTGGAGTAAACACGGCCAATACAACCACCAACCCAAAAGCCACTCCCTTCACAGAGCACAGGGGCAGGATTTCTATCCTTCAAACACAGAGCAGGGAACTAAAAGAGTAGAAGATCGAATGTTCTAAGGGAGCACTGCTGACCAAGGGGCATCACCAGCCTGATCCCGGCACGAGCAGATCATGACTAAGGGCCCCCTCCCCTTCGACCATCTACTTCATCTTTTCTCCCCAGACGTCAGTTGAGGAAATGGTGACACAGGCTAACAGATGTTTCAAGGTCCCACGGGATTGGGATTCTTTTGATTAAAATGAAAAGGCCCCCGTGAGAATGCGGGGCAAGTTAGAAGGGCAGGACACGTACAGGTAGGCAACTGAGGAAGCGGTGGGCATGTGGGTTTCCATGGAGGTTTCTGGGCTAGAACTGAACACTCTGGTCTGTCGTATCACCGTGCAACAGAAGCCTCCAAAGTCCAAGTGTCTGCTCCAGTCTCGAGAGGAACAGCTCCAGCAACACCCTCAGAACACAGACATCACCTGCAAATCGCTGGAGCTTCCGGCCCCACTGACCCCACCCAGCGGCTGACGCCAGGGCAGACACCCGTCATTAGCCCTGCACAGAAATGACATCCATCTGCTCGTCACCGTGCCTAGGGACATTTGATAGCACAGCAGGTTTTGAACTGGTGAAAATGGGCAGATAAACTCAATTCCATAAAGATATTTCAAGGGATAGAAAATTCAAACGCTTTCTTCTGAACCAAGTCTTCCATAGTAAATATCGAAAAGGCAGTTCTGTGGAAATGAATGAACGCCAGGGTCCATTTATTTCCTGCACTGATGGGGGTGGATGAAATGTAAAGGTGGTGGACTGGGGGTCCAGTGTGGGTCTGCAAGTGCTCTGTGCTGGGGGAGGACAGAGAAACGGGAGCACGTCACTACAGGGCTCCCAGTGAGGCGGGAGCCAGTCCTCCTGATGCAGATCTTGCTGCAGTAATTAAGGTGAATGCTCAGTCCGATGGGGAGCCTGCTGATCTCACCCTCTGGGGCACTTCCTGCCCTCCTCCAATTAATCTGCAGGACTCAGCATCTCACTGAATTGCCAGGCCCAATGCAAAGGGAAGCAGCAAGGAGCAGTGTACAAAATCTCACCCACAACACCGGGTCACGGGCCCTTCTGTCCCTGGCACCTCGGGAAGCAGGCACGATGGGAGAACAGAGGCAGCTTAGTTTTTGGTTAAAGCTTGGCTCTGGGATACACTGTTTTGCCACACCTCTGCCGCGTGGGCTCACACCGAATTAGGGTGGACCTTGCCACCAGCAGGTGGCTCTTCAGAGGGATGATGGCCCTTCTTGGAGGCCAGCTCGGCTGTCGTTCAAGTTCACGGCCTCTTGCTCAACACTTGTCAGGGCCAGAGTTTAAAGCACAATACGGGCTTTTTCAACAGACAGCTTTGGCATTTAAAAAAAATATTTTATTTTGGGACGCCTGGGTGGCTCATTCATTAAGCGTCTGCCTTCAGCTTGGGTCATGCCCTGCATCAGGCTCCCTGCTCGGCGGGAAGCCTGCTTCTCCTTCTCCCACTCCCCCTGCTTGGGTTCCCTCTCTTGCTGTGTCTCTCTGTCAAATAAATAAATAAAACCTTTGAAAATAACAGTAACAATGATTTAACAAAAAGAATATTTTATATTTATTTACTTATTTGTCAGAGGGAGAGAGGGAGAGACCGAGCGGGCACAGACAAGCAGGCTCCCGGCTGAGCAAGGAGCCCGACGTGGGACTTGATCCCAGGACCCTAAGATCATAACCCAAGCTGAAGGCAGACGCTTAACCGACTGAGCCACCCAGGCGTCCCAGCCTTGGAACTTCTTGACTCATTCCATTCTCCTCAGCCGTGCTCCCTGGCAGGTGACAATCAGAGGTTTGTGTGTTAGAGAAAGGCTGGAGGGCATGACAGCCGACTGTGCGCTTTCGCTGGGCGATCCTTCATGTCTTTTTCCTAAACTGGTACTAGTTTTTCAACTCACATACCTCTCTGTATTAGGAACCACAATCACCAGAATCTTCCACAGGATGGCAGCTTTTATCACTTTTTACCCCATAATTATAGCTAGGACTCTCATTTATAATACTCTGTTATCAGAGCTCTTTTTCCTACATATCGCCAATCCTTTAATTCAAAAGATCTATTCGGCAAAGTTGACAGCATCCTCCTTTAACACAAGAGCCTGTGGAAAGGATGCCAAACTTTAAATTAGAAACTGGGGTTAAAATACTGGCTTTATTACATGCCAGCCTGGTGATCCCGGGCAATAGGGACGGAGATTCTCTGGCTGTGTTGCTGAGAAGATCAATGAGATCACGGTCGAAGGAGAAGTGCCAAGCACGACACCTGACCTCTAGAAGAGTATCGCGTATCTGGTAAAAAAAAAAAAAAGATCCATGAAACCAAAAAACTCCTGTATCAAAGTACAGCCTGTCTTTTATAAAACACACAACTCTATGTTAGGTCCTTGAAATGCATTTTCAGTTCTTCAGAGTTAAAATGAGATTTCTTCTACAAAGAAGGGTTATTGCTCCCTGCCGCTAAAATTTTACCTTTTTACTGGCCTCACTCCTTTAGGCCAAGATGGTCATCTTTAAAAGAAAGATATAAAAGATAAGATACAGACAGCATTTTAAAAATCTGAGGATTAACATATGACTCCCTCAAGATGCAGGCTTGTCCTTTCTTGGTATCTCCAGGTATAGGTCTGAGTCAAGTGCGGACTTTTAATTAGGGCTTAATGTGCGCACTTTTCAAAATCTGGTGACTCTAGTTGTAAGATCGGTGGTTGTAGCAAATCACGTTTTCCACTCTTTTAAATGCTTCTATGTTTTTCTTCTATTGAATCACTATATCTAATCCTAAGTCATGTGGCCATTCCGTGGGAAGGGGGAAAAGTGCATTAAAGAAAGTGCTCCTTGTGGGGTGGCTGACAAAGCATGGGTCTGGAGGCGGGGCTTCTTGGCTGTGTATCCTTAGCCTGTCTCCTCACCCCTCTGTAGTCCCAGTTTTTCTGTCAGCAAACAAGGGCGTGCACCTCACAGGTCACCCAAAGTCTTTCCTTAAAAAATAGACATTCTTGGGGCGCCTGGGTGGCTCAGTGGGTTAAGCCGCTGCCTTCGGCTCAGGTCATGATCTCAGGGTCCTGGGATCGAGTCCCGCATCGGGCTCTCTGCTCAGCAGGAAGCCTGCTTCCCTCTCTCTCTCTCTGCCTGCCTCTCTGTCTGCTTGTGATCTCTCTCAAATCAATAAATAAAATCTTTAAAAAAAAATAGACATTCTTGTCAAACCAAAAGTACACACGTAACCCTTGACACAGTACAAAGGAGAGTGCATTACCTAGGAAGAAGTCAGCCTGAGAAGAGGAGTGAGCATCTAATCAACGCCTTGAGCAGCTTGTACTGACGGGACATGGAGAAGACGGGCCAGCAGGATGGAGGAAAGCACGAGAAGCCAGTCCAGCAGGTGGGGTATTTCCCAGCAGAGGCGCAAAGAACAGGGTTCCCACAGTCACCCACACACCATGGAAAGGGGCTGATCCGGCTGGAGGATCAGAGATGATCACGGAAGGCAGGTGTGGGCCCAATTTTGGAGTCACGGTTCCAACAATCTACCACTAAAAAGACATTTTTGAGACAACTGGAGAAATGCCAATGAGACTGGTTGTCAGATAACATAAGATCGGTGGTTAAGTTTTTAGGGGTGATGATGACGTTTGATTACATGAGAAAAATCCGTGTTTTCAGAGATGCAGAGTCACATACAGAGTGGTGAAATGACATTCCGTCTTCTTAGCTGTGACATAACTGGCTTTAAAATATTTCAGAAATGAGAAGGTAGATGAGAAAAAAAAAGCTTCATGATTTGGGGCCCTGAATGTGTATTATGACTTCGGTAAGCGAAATGAAAAAAAAAATTACTGAAAAATCCAGTAGCGGCAGGCCACGCGGAGGATGAGGCAAAATCACACAGATGAGGCCGTTTTCTACCTGCTGCAATTTGGAAAGCTCTCAAGTGAAGTGAAATCAAGTTAAAAAGAAAAGGCAAAATGATATTCAGTATATGAACCCATTTGTATAAAAATATGAACAAAACCTAAACTATGTTCATTTGTACACACATTGGCATGTAACCTACAGGGGACAAATTCTGGAAGGATACCTCCTCCCAAGCTCCTGACAGTCAGCAGGACCCGAGGGCGGAGGAAAAGCACGGCCCCCGTTCTTCACCCTCTAACTTTCCAACTTCCTGCCACCAGTGCACTTTTTCCCAAGGAGGTGTTCTCATCTCATGTCATTAAAACACAGCCAAGTGAATAAATAAATGAAGGCAGGAGGGTAAAAATGGAGGGAGCGGAAGAGGACAGAAGGACAGAGGAATGGAGGATGGCAAAGCACGCTGGTGAATTCCAGAGCTCGCTGATGACGTCTTCATAGGCAAAGGGCAGGGGTGAGACACACAACATTTTAGCTCAATTGGCAAAGGTCTTTCATTCCAAAAAGAAAACAGTGTCAGCATTAAAGAAATGGGGTTCATCATGTGGCCAGGTCCCCATTAGCAGAAGGAGGGAGGCTTTCATCAGAGTTGATGGGCGAGGATGGCTGCCCCTGGTAATCACAGGGAAGTCAGATGACCATGAGGGCCACGTGCCCCAGGCGCACCCCTGTAATTTGTAGCGTAATGAACTATTACCTTAGCAAAATCTTGTACCAGGCATTTAATTTGCAAGTGCAGATGCCTGCTGGGTGACTTGAAAATGACTTTGAAATTACCCTGTGCAATCTGAAACAAACAGAAGTGTGACCGGGGCTGCTCAGGGAGAGTGGTGCGCGGGAAATGGGAGGCCGTGGGGCGACGCTTCTAGTGAAGGTGTTAGACGCACCTGTGTTCTGACTCACGAAGGAGTCCGGGGACATTTCCCGCAGCTGCTTTCGAGATTCGATTTCGGGCTCCATCATGGGGGTCCTGGGTGCCAAAGGGGGGGCCTCCCCCGATCTGATCCCATCTTCAGAGCAGGGGCAGAGGGACTCGGAGTGTGGAGTCTGGGAAAGGGTTTTCTTCTTCCTGGAGGGGACTACCCCGGTCTCAGGCTTTGTGGGGCCATTCAGCCAGATGTGAGAGGAAGAAGCAGGTACAGCAGGTGCCAAGGACACAGGGAAGAGAGAGCTTTTTACTTTTTACTCTCCTATGTTACATCAAGGTTTGAGGGAGGGGATCACTGTTTCCACTGATTACCTTCCCCATGGGCCCACCTCCATCAGCTACCAGCATACACGCCTTTTCCTCTCTCTGATTACAGTAACAAGAGAAACTACCACCGTCAGTTTGTTTCTTCTGTGGCCTGCGACACAGAGGGCGGAGCGGAGGGGGGCGGGGAAGCCACTGCACACCAGTTGCTGGAATGTTCTCTGCTCACCTGCACCAGTTCCCGTCAGCTGTGAGTCATGCGCAGCCTTCCTACACCCTGAGGAGAGCCTGGCCTGGCCGGGTCTCCACTGGAGACACGGGTGTTCATGCACGAGTAAACCCAACAGCAAAGTTTCTAATTCGTCACAACATCGCAAAAAACATGTGAGAAGGGGCGCCTGGGTGGCTCAGTGGGTTAAGCCGCTGCCTTCGGCTCAGGTCATGATCCCAGGTCCTGGGTTGGAGCCCCACATCGGGCTTTCTGCTCAGCAGGGAGCCTGCTTCCTCCTCTCTCTCTGCCTGCCTCTCTGCTTACTTGTGATTTCTCTCTGTCAAATAAATAAATAAATAAATAAATAAATAAATAAATAAATAAATAAATAAAACATGTGAGAAAATGCCACTATCCTAGTCCTCCTCCAAAGTTTGCTCTTGTTCTGAATATGCCTAATAAAAATCCCTGGGGTTTTTCCCTTCTCGCCCCGTTGGTGCTCATAAAACACATGTTGCCACACCTTTTAAATGCTTCCCATGCTTCTGGTGCAAGCCCCCTTCTGCCAGAGCAATGGCTCTTCCTATTTTGGTCGCCTGGAATCGGACTCTTAGAAGGGACGTCCCTGAGATCGACCCTCCCACCATGTCACTCAGGAGGCACCATGCAGAGGCAAGAATTCGAGTTTTTACTAAGCGAATCACTGGCGCTCACGCGAAGAAACAGCTGGGTTTAAACGGATCGCGAGTGCGGGTTCCGAGCACAGAGCAGATAACTGAGAAGCATCTTGAAAACAATATAAAGGGGCTCCTGGGTGGCTCAGTGGGTTAAACCTCAGCCTTTGGCTCAGGTCATGATCCCAGGGTCCTGGGATCGAGCCCTACATCAGGCTCTCTGCTCAGCAGGGAGCCTGCTTCCTCCTCTCTCTCTGCCTGCCTCTCTGCCTGCTTGTGATCTCTCTCTGTCAAATAAATAAATAAATTCTTTAAAAGAAAAAAAAAAAGAAAACAATATAAAATAGTGTTCACCAGAACGGTTGCGCTGGGCACCACCGCACAGTTTTGCCGACTTGGGAGCTCTGAACGGGAACAGGCGCAGCCTCTGAGTGCCTGTGGTCAGATGTGAACAGGACACACAGTGCTGGGGGAGGCAGTTTTCCTTGTTTCAAGTGGGCAGTGGAAGTAGTGAAAGCCTAAGTAAACTCTGACCATTAGATAATGGGCCATTATAACTCTGGACAACTTCCTGAATGGCTCTAAAAAAAAAAAAAAAAAAATGGTCTCTCGTTTCCTGCCTGAAGAAAAGAGAAATATTAGGATAGCGTTGTGTGCAAAGAATGCAAGCTTGCAAGAGGAGGTGCACAGTTGGGGAGAGGGGGGCAGGGGGTGGGGGAGAGGGAGAGACTGATTCGTGGCTCAGAAGGGAAAACAAGAAGAAAAAAAATTCTGTTCTCTCCTGGGCCGTCAAAGCCCCACATCCCACACATCCCTCCCGCTCGGCCAGCCAGCTGCCGTGGGCTCCCCCTACCCTCCCCGGTCCTTGGCCGGGGAGGGCAGGGGGCTCATCCCGGAGACCTCGAGCTGCAGGGTGGGCGGGCAAAAGGGAGAGAAAGATGAAAGCATGAAAGCAAGAGTCCCCGCACAGCTCCTATAAAACCAGAAAACTCTGAGATCTAGATGGTTTTATTCCAAGAGGCTGCCAGAAAAGAACTAGCTCCCAGAAAAGCCACAGCTTCATTTTTTCCCATACTCTAGTGATACGTCTTTCCAGGGCTCTTTTTTCCTCCAAGGGAGCAAAATAATATCACTTTTTGGGATCACCACAGTTTTTTGTTTTGTTTTGTTTTGTTTGTAAATCTTACAAACCCTCATTATGGTTTTAAGGCATTAAGAGTGTTCTTCTGGGTTGGGAGCCTGGGGTGGGGCTCAGTCAGGGAAGTGCCTGCCTTGGGCTCAGGTCATGGTCCCAGAGTTCTGGGTCCGGCTCCCTGCTCAGCAGGGAGCCTGCTTCTCCCTCCGCCCCTCCCCCCCTGCAGTGCTCTCTCCCAAACAAATAAAATGTTTAAAAAAAAAAAAAAGAGTGTTCTGGGTTGGAAGCCGCAGAGTCTGTACTGACCCGCTAGTTGTGGGAACCTGAGCAAACTCCTCTCTCTCTCTCTCTCTTCTCTCAGAACTGTAAAACGCAGGGATCAAGCAGGGAAATCGTGAGGCAACAGAGAAATGACATAACTCATAAAATTCACTTGGCACAGGTCTTGGTATATGGTACGCATCTGACAACCAGCAGCGGTACAGCACGACTGATAATGGTCTTAAACTGTGGACGAGAGAGGAAGGCAGTGATTCGTGGAAGAAGGTCATTGCTTCTGGGGCAGGGTCACGTCCCAACACAAATCATGAACGCGGTCAAATCAGAGCAGCATGGAGCTGAACACACGTGACCTTGCTCTCTGCATCCCCACTCTCTCGGGGCCACAACGAACCCCTCTTCCTTATTTTTGGACTAAAAAGGCATGTGTGAGAATTAAAAGATACGATGTATCAAGAACCCAGTATGGAGCTGGGAGACAGAAACAGACCTTACATGTCAGTTTTCTCCTCTGCCCTGATACTCAGCGAACCTTACCTAGATTTCGTACCACTGACTTTACGGGGTGGCTGAAACGAAATTTCCTCATGTTCAGGGATTCCTGTCCAGTTACCTCTGATGTAATTTTTCCAGAAGTAGGAAAATTTTACTTTGGAAGCACCAATGATGTACTACATTCTTCTGCTCCTTTAGAGACAAGAATCACCCCCCACTGGACTCAGGAAGATGGAACGACATCTCGGGACCCAGGAGCACAGGGTAGCACTAGAGCCAGTGATGCTCTGACCCCAGAACCCACGTGTTTTCCACTCTACCACACAGAAACCGATGGAAAAACCACTGCATTCAGCAGACTTCAGGAACACGGAATGTGTTTTATAATACTGAGAGGATTTGCAAGAACTCGGTGGAAAGGGAACAACGACATGCCGACTCTCTCATACCTTGGGCACAACACAATTCGTAACGTAGCTGTATTTTTTTCAATCTGCTATATGTCCTTTACATGATGAACTACGAAATACCTGTGAGGATGTTTTGACTCAAGGCAGGCTGACTGTGGTCCACTTTTGAAGGCTTCCGGTGTCCTGACTTTCTGTTGCTAAATGATCATTTCAGGGTCTAGAGAAATGGAACGGGCACGGAAATACCTTTTGTGGATTCAAGCACGCCCTTCAGTGCACCATTCCTAGGAAAACTGAATGCCCCGTTTTACTGAGTATCTGCAATATGTCTGATTGCTCAAGATTACGGACAGGCTGTCCTCCTCTGGAATTCAGACAAGGGACTGAGCGGGGGGGGGGTGGGGGGGGGGGAGCCAGGAAGGAATGCGGCAGGCGAGCCTCAGGCTGGTCCAAGCGCCTCCGGACATCTCATCGCTCCTGTCTGAGGCCAGAACATCAACACGCCAAATACCGAAAACAACTATGACATCCTCTCTTCGTCTCCCCCAACAAACACATCCCACCCTATCTTTATCTGTTGTTGTGACTTTTTTCAAGTGCCATTCCCACCTCTTAGCCCGTTCCAGTTTGCAAACACCCTTCCCAAGTGCAGCTTTGGAAATGAGCACTTCTCATCAACGGAAGCCCGTCCAGCCTCACACGTCTTGCCTATCCCTTACTACAACTTGACCCAAATGCGTGATGGGTAATATTCTTGGGAATCAGGCAAATGGCAAAGGTGAAGACATTTTGCATGATGTCATTAAGGTCCCCAATCCAAAGGGAGATCCCCTGGGTGGGCCTGACTCAATCAGGTAAAAGTTTTTGACCGATGTCTACGCGGTTCCTGGTAGGAGATACTTGGGCTGTGAAGAAGCAAACAGCTCTGCTGTAAACAGGCTAAAGAGAGGGGCAGCCTCTCTGAGCACCAGCCTCAGTCCTACCCGTACAAGGCACTGGATTCCACCAACAACCTGCAGTGACTGGGAGAAGCGGGAGCTCCAGATGAGAACCCAGCCTTGGGAGTCCCCCAAAACACGGCATAGAGACGATGTGATGACATATGGGTTGTTTTAAGCCATGACATTTGTGGTTATTTGTTCCAACATCATAGTTTGGACTTTTAGTCCATTATGATACACAAAACCAAAGATTTTCCGAAGTTGTGTTTTGTTACACCAACTTTCCTCCACCCTGTATCTCAGCAGTTGGCTTTGCCTTGACCTTGTTATGAATAAATTCTCGAATTCCGTTCCATGTATAGTGGTCTATATCAAGATCTATCTACCCCGATCTTGCCAACTTGTGTATTATAATCTCTTCTCGCTTCTTGTATTCCAAAACCCTGGGTACTCGCTGAACCTGGATAATCCTTCCTAGCACATTGCCCCTGACCCACACACACAACATACGGACACTGTGGATTTCATTTCACCAAAGACTCCTCAGTCTAATTAAATGTTAATGACCAGTTGCATTCTATCAGTGCACATATTTTTAAAACACAAGTTTGGTTAATGAGGAACAATTTTTTTCAGGAGAAAAAGAATTGTCTTTCCTCAGTTTTTACTTACTGCTGGTAAACCCACTGGAGGTCTACTTGGTGTAGAAGAAATTTATTTATTTATTTAAGATTTTATTTATTCATTTGAGAGAGAGAGAAACCACGAGGAAGTGGGAGGGGCAGAGGGAGAGGGAGAAGCAGGCTTCCCGCTGAGCAGGGAGCCCAATGCAGGGCTCGATCCCAGGACCCTGAGATCATGACATGAACCGAAGGCAGATGTTTAACTGACTGAGCCACTCAGCAGCCCTGGCCTAGAAGAAATTCAAGGCTCAGGATAGATCTGGTGCCTCATAGAATCACTGTTACACTTCAAATAGGTTTTCCTGCCTGTAAGAATGACTGGTTGTCATTCTCACGATGCAGTCACCAAAGGCAGTGCTCCATGGAGGGCCCCACAGGCATCTGCTACAGTCCTGGACTGTGGCAAGGACTCCGTGGAGTGAGTCATGAAGAAAATCCAAAGGAAGGCCTTCACTTTCGAGGTCCTACACGTCAGCTGTCTGTGGCATTGTTGATACTGCTGTGGTTAACACCACCAACATGAAAGTCCCTGGGGAGGAGTGTACAGATGACTGTGTTGTGAGTTGAATGGTTCAGGAAGACATGTTCAAATCCTGATCTCTGTCTGGTACCTGTGACTGTGACCTTATTTGGAAGCTGGTACTTTGAGGATGGAAGCTGGTCCTTTGAGGATGGAAGCAAGTTAAAATGAGGTCATACTGGACTAGGGTGGGCCCGAATCCAATGACTAGCGTCCTTACAAGAAGAGGGAAGTTTGAACACATGTACAGAGAAGAGAATGTCTGGTGAAGACACAGAAACAGGCACACTGGAGAATTCCATATGATGATGGAGGCACAGGGTGGAGTGGTTCATCCACAAGGCCAGGAACACCAAGGATTTCTGGCAACTCCAGAAGCTAGAAAGAGGCAAGGGAGGATTCTCTCCTACAGGTTTCATGGAGAGCACGGCTCTGCCAACACCTTGGTTTTGGGCTTCTGATCTCCAGAACTGTTAGCGGACAGATCTCAGTGATTTTAAGCCACCCGATTGGCTGTATTTGCTCTTAGTTCTTCGGAACTGATATACTATGATTGCCCTGGACCTGCCACCCCCACCAGACCTCCAAGGAGGGGTCTCAGGCTGAGTGTCTTCCGGAGCAGGAAGACCAAGGGACTGTCTGTAAGGGGGATGAAAAGTCCAATGAAAATTATTGGACAATAATTTTTCATGAAATAAGTCCTTGTTTGAGGTTCTGGAAAATAACCACGTGAGGGTGCTACATTGCTTCAGTCCCCTCGGTGGCTTCGTGTCTAAGGAATCTCTTGAGCCCCGACTGCCACCAGCTAAGTTTAAATAAACTGTCTCTGTGCAAGTCTCCAAAAGCTTATGAAGTCATAGGCAGGAGACAAAGGAAATGAAAGGAAAACAAGGATGCTTATGAAGGAAGTGCAGGGTCGTGGGGGGAGCAAAAGGGAGAAGAAACAATCAGGGAATAATGTGAGATGATGCATGTTCTGTACACACAGGAGGTTCAAGCTATCCCTATACTTGACGAGGTTAAGGCTATCCCTTAACTCAATGGAGTTAAGGCTATCCTTCTACTCAACAACGTTAGGGCTATCCCTCTACTCAACGAGGTTAAGGTTATCCCTCTATTCAATGAGGTTAAGAGTTAAGGCTATCCCCCTACTCAACAAGGTTAAGAGGTTAAGGTTATCCCTCTATTCAAGGAGGTAAAGGCTATCCCTCTACTCAACAATGTTAAGGCTATCCCCCTACCCAACGAGGTTTTAAGGTTATCCCTCTATTCAACGAGGTTAAGAGGTTAAGGCTATCTCCCTACTCAACAATGTTAAGGCTATCCCCCTACTCAATGAGGTTAAGGTTATCCCTCTACTCAACGAGGTTAAGGCTATCCCTCTACTCAACAAGATTAAGGCTATCCCTCTACTCAGTGAGGTTAAGGCTGTGTGTCTCTACTCAACGAGGTACTGACAAGACACTATTACCCAAAACTTTACATATAGCTGTATAGTCATGATTTTTAAACACATTTCTTACTTTGGTAAGGCTACAAATGTTTGAAGGTCATGGAACATTTATATTATCTTGGAGCCTTTCCCATGCCACCTTTTTGTGAGTCTACAGGTGGCTTCAAGATTCCTTACAGAATAGACAAGAAAACACTAACTGTGTTCAGGAGAGAGGAAAACAGCTTGCAAACTGGAAACAAACAAACTTTGCCCGTTCTGCAGGCATCCAGGATCTGCGCAGAAATTGGTCACTCCTATTCCAGGTTAGTGGGTAAACTCATAATTGCCAATATCTAGGGTACATGTCCCAGGCCCACAACACTGGAAGATAATGTTCCCTCTGCTACCAAGAGTTCACAATTGGTAACTCCCTTGTTAATCATTTCCACTGTGTATCAGCAAGAGCCCTGCCAAGAACACATTTCAAAAAGCTTTCTGTTCAGATTAAATTGCTGTGGCTTCCCATGAGGAAAAGTTCTCCCTGTAAAACTCTGTGACATAAGGTGGCATCGGGAATGCTTTTCAGGTCGTTAAGAAGCAGGACTGAACTTCTGTTGCTTGATGTGCACCTTCTGCAGGACATTTTCCTTACCCTGCCTCCTGATAAATGATATCACTGGGTCCCCTTAGCTTGTAGCTCAATAGAGTGGACTGCCCCATATTTGTCCCTACCCCATCCATGTTGCAGTGACTGAGAGTTGTTAAAAACAAAACAAAGTGGAACAAGAGCGCCTTGAATATTATGGCTATATAATAAATCTCTAAATTGGTATTTTTTTTCCCTCCAAATAGTGCTGGAGCCATTGGGAATCTGAGGAAAAAAAAAAAAAAAAAGCCCAAAACAAATAAACAATAACAACAACCTAAAAACCAAACCAAACCAAAACAACACAAAAAACAAAAACCTCTACCTAAGCTTCACACACTATACAAATATCAACTCAATCTGGATCCTAGTTGTTTTGTTTTCTTTTAAAGATTTTATTTATTCACCAGAGAAAGAGTGAGAATAAGAGAGAGCACATACAAGCAGAGGGAGAAGCAGGCTCCCGGCTGAGTAGGGAGCCCGATGCTGGGCTTGATCCCAGGACCCTGGGGATCATGACCTGAGCCAAGAGCAGACACTTAACCGACTGAGCCACCCAGGTGCCCCTAAAATGGATCCTAGTTTTTAGTCTAAAACACAAAACTATGAAACTTTTAGAAGAGAACACAAGACCATCAGGATTCAGACTTTTGATGCAAAGTTCTTAGACACAAAAAGCAGAAGCCATAGAAGAAAAAAAAAGGATAAATTAGACTTCATAATTAAGAACTTTTGTTCAGCCAAAGGCCCTGTACATGGCGTTGGAAAGACAAGCTACAGACTGAGAGTAAATATTTGAAAACCACATATCTGACCAAAGACTCATATAGAGAATATACAAAAAACTCTCAAAATATACAAATGTTTACTTTGGCCACAGCTTACATGTTCTCAGCTTTGGAGGATTCGTGGGCCAGGGGAGAAAGGGCTAGTTTCATGATGGAAAGTCGGAGGCAAGTAGGGCCTGCTCCTCAGGCATTTTAACCTGAGGGGACACCCAAAGACTCTGTAATGGGAATGATATTTATTGCAATATTTTTTAAAAACCCAAATAAATGTCATAAAATCCATGATGAACCAAATCCCAAAATTTAATGCACACTGCATTTAACGCCCACCTCCCTCCTTGCCTAATTTTGGCCATGAGAGGAAGGACGACAGGGAAAACAGGCCTCCTCAGGGAAGAAACCAAAATGCGCAACCCTGACATTTTCGGTTCATTTTATGTCATTTTCAGCCCATGAGAACCACTGGAGCGCCTCCCATCTCTAATGGCAGCCACACTCTTGGTGGTGCCCCTCGTCCTCCCCGCATAGGTGAGCTTCCCCAGAGTGTCCCCTCACCCACCCGCATGTCCCTCTTACAACACGGTGGTCCCTGCTCTCCTCCTAGCCTCTCTGGGTGCTCCAGCTGAAGCCCCTCTGTGCTTCTGCTCCATCCTACCCTGGACGTGGGCCCGTCTGTCCTTGTGTCTGTCCTGGCCTCACTCAGCACGGTCTCCGGGGTCAGGCTAATTTACCCCTGGTTTCCTGCAGGACCCACGCTCTCTCCTGTTGCCAGGCTCACTGCACCCGGAACGCCTGTTGCTCAGAGCAGGAAAGCGTGAGGAACTCCTGAGTAGTGACCTTATTTTCTCTTCTCCCTTTTGAAACCCAAACCCAAACATAAACTCCCTGCCTGGTACCTGGAGGTGGGCACAGGCAGAGGAGGAGGGAGTGTGCAGTGCCCGGGGTGGGCATCACACCGTAGGCCACCCCAAGATGTGCAGGGGGCTCACACAACAGTGGGGCTCCTGAACCTTTTTTTCTCCCCTTGTCTCATCCCATTTCTCTGTGGAGGCAGCCAAGGTGGGGGAGGAGATAGTCTGGGACCCAGAAACCTCGTACTGTCCACGAGCAGCCCACACCTCTGTCCCGAGCGGAGCCCCATTTGTGGACCCGTCACAGCAGCCAAGCCCTCATCACTCCGGCCCACACAGGCCCCACAGACTCATCCACTGTGGCATCAATGTGCTCCTCAAAGTCCACACAAACGTTTTCTCCAGGTGTGGAAAGACACACAGTAGTGTATAAACAGTTCTCCTCGGGTGCCGAGATCGGCGGAAAGGGGGAGGAAGTTTATAAACTCTTTGCATATTGTAGGTATTACCTGGAACGGTCCTTTCAGCATCTATCCTAAGTATTAAGGAAAATAAAGGAAAAAGGTATTTTTTAAAATGTATGTGGTACCTTTGGAAACAGTGGGCTACCTACAGGTATGGTGGTGGAGAGAAACCTTTCTGGCACTGTTGTGGGTGTTAGGGAAGGTATGGGGGTGGCGCGGAGGGCAGGGTCCTCACTTCCCCTCCCACCCTGGCCCCCATGGCTGTCACCCTGTTCCCCTACCTTCCCCTCTCCACACGCCCACAAGCCCACAAGCAACGGAAGGCTCAGGGACTGGAATACATCACAAAGGAGAATGGGGTAAACATTCCAAAGTTTCTAGAAAGCCATGAGGGACAGATGCAGCCTTCCTCTAGACAATTTCTCTGCCGAGAGTGGGAAGCCAGGCCCACTGTGTACTTTACCCCAAGAGAGCCTGCTCAAGTGCCTTCCCGCCTCCTCCCCTCCACACCCACAGTGCCACTGGCTTACCACGATAGTGTTTAGCTGGTAAAACATTACAATTGTGTGAGGCTTTGCTAGCCAAACAAAACAAAGCCCAGTGGCGTCACAGCCTGCTCTCCAGTCCCCGCCCGGAGGACAATGTCCAGCTGTCTGTTGCTACCTTAGTTGAAAAGAAAAACCAAGGCCACCTCCAGAAAAGTATCTCCCCAAGGCCTCTTTTTATGAGCATTTAACGAACTCTAGCTCCAAGGAGTCTGTGTGGCCTCCCAGGACATTTCTGGAGGGACCTGATATTCCTGCTTTCCAGCTCTCAGGCAGGCCGGGGTCCGAACACTGGCTTAGTTCCACTCAGAAGTCCATGCTTGTCATTTAACTACATTGGAGTCATGCATAATCAGTCTAGATATTAAGACAAGGGACTGCATGGTAGAGCAGGCAAAACAACACACAACACTTACATACTTCTCGCTGCTTCAGAGGAAAACACAGAAGATGGGGTTTTGCTGTCTATAGAAATGACAAGACCAGGATCAGAAAATTTAGTGATAAGATTATACAGCTTGCTTTATGCAATATATTTATTTATGATAACCACCCGGGGGGAAAAATTCAGTCTTAAAATGATCTTTCACCTTAAAAGTTTATTCTATAATTATCAAAGAATTTCCATGTGCCTGAGGTTCTATGCTAGGCACACCGAGGTGTCTTTTAGAAAATACCACATCTGGGGTGCCTGGGCGGCTCAGTGGGTTAAGCCTCTGTCTTCAGCTCAGGTCATGATCTCAGGCTCCTGGGATCAAGCCCCACATCGGGCTCTCTGCTCAGCGGGGAGCCTGCTTCCTCCTCTCTTTCTCTCTGTGCCTGCTGCTCTACCTGTGATCTCTGTCAAATAAATAAATAAAATCTTAAAAAAATATATCACATCTGCTGCAGAATATGAAATGGCCCATTTTCACCCACACTGACAAAGGATGAAGATCTGATCTAAATATCCTTTTTGGAATTTGCGTCTAAATAGTAACCTGTAATTCAGCTCATCAAGACATTGAATGGCTTATCAACTTCACTTCTACTGACATACTGGTATTAACATGAATTTTTGGACATATTTTCATTCTGCCTTTTATGTCCTATAATGGTAGTGAACTCAGTTTTCGAACACCAAAGCAGAGAAGGTTCAGATCCTTGGTGACTAGTTAATTTCCCTCCTTTCCTCATGGTTTTATTCGTCACAGACTAATTAACAGCCTACAGGACAGTGCCAACGCCCAGGCAGCAGGCATCACGAAGCTCCAAAAATTTCAAGGGATGTTCAGAGCTCTCAGGACATTATATCCTAGCAGAGAAGGGACCACGTAGATACAAATAACTCCTTCACGGCTGAAGGGGCCATATATTATGCAAAAGAAATTCGAAGGAAAAGAAATTTTCTTTGCAGGAAGACTGTTGGGAGAAGCAGGGATCAAGCCGGAGGCAGGTCACATTCAGACAATTGTATTTCACACAAATGAAACAGATGAAGGTAACCATGTGCGTGTGTGTGTTTGCCTGGTGATTTCAGGCTGATGTACATGTGGGGCGTGTGTGTGTGTGTGTGTGTGTGTGTAAACAGGTATTCTAAATGACAGAAATAAACAGAGATGTATTGGGGCACTTGGGTTGCTCAGTCGGTTGAGCATCTGACTCTTGGTTCTGACTCAGGTCATGACCTTGAGGTCTTGGGATTGAGCTCCTCGGGCTTTCTGTTCAGCAAGGAGTCTGCTTGAGGATTTCTGTTCCTCTGCCCTTCCCCCCAGTCACGTTCTTTCTCTGCTCTCTTTAAAATAAATAAACAGGGACTCCCGGTGGCTCAGTCGGTTAGGCCTCTGCCTTCGGCTCGGGTCATCAGGGATGGAGACCCATATCGGGCTCCTTGCTCAGCAGGGAGCCTGCCTCTCTCTCTGCCTGCTGTTCCCTCTGCCTGTGCTCACTCTCCCTCTCTGACAAATAAATAAATAAAATCTTTTAAAAAATAAAATAAAACAAAATAAACAAATCCTTAAAAAAGAAGAGACTTATTGTTGACAATGTGTTCCTAAACAGAGTCCACACAATATCCTGAAAATTTTAATCACAAAAATGAAAAAGCATAATGGTTATCAGGAATCTCTCTAACCCACGCAGCCTGCTTTGACTGGGACCCCTGGGTCTTGAGGACAAAACTGTCCTGTGGTGGCCCTTATTAGGATGAGAATCGTATCTCAATTCGGAATCTCAGTTAGGTATGCCATGTGAAAGACTAAATAAAGTTCACATGTAGTTTGGGTTTGAGGACATTTCAAGCTGATGAAAAAAAATTCTAATAGAATGTTGTACTAAACAGCAACAGTACCTTAAATGAGCTGCCTTAATATCAAATGCCCCATTCATACTTAATTACTGATGGGTAACTGCGAGGCTGGGAAAGTGGACAAGGACAATTAATCGAGGTAAACAGACTTGGACATTTCCAGTTTAATGGAAATTATCATGTCATGTGCTTGTTGGTCCTTTTTAAAGGACCGTTACGCGGTATGACACCGCACCCCCACCAACAGAAAGCCAGCCCGTCTAATTTAACGGTCTTTTCAGCTGAGCAAATTCAGATTTGGAGAGTTGATTTGCATGGATTTTTGTGCAATCCTATTTACAAACCAACTGAAAAACAAAAATCAAGCATTCCAATTCCAGAGTACATCGTGTCGCTTGGAGCTTGCCAGGGAAGGCAGCTGCGGCACGCTTGTGATAGCCTTGAAGCCCTGTCCTCACGGCCGTGGCTTTGCCTCCTCAAGGGTCCCCATCGGAGCAACACCAGCTTCAGGTAACAGGCTGTAGTCACAGGCTGGCCCGGAACACGTGTTCCCAAGACTCGGGAGAGACACGGCTCTATTTAGGCTCTGATGTGCGTGTGACCAAATCTGGGGGGAAATCAGATGGACACATTTGTTCCCAAGTCCACTGGGTTTCCTTTTTTTTCTTTTTTTTTCTGTTTGTGGCATTGTTGTTGCTATGTCCTCTCCCCGGAGAGCATATTCTGAAACTCAGTATAATGTTTCTATTATAAAAGCCCCAAGACAGGAACTTCTGTCATTGTGTTTATAACTCAACCGACAAAATGACCTCCCTAAAAAGGGCCAAGACCCAAAGGAACGTGGCTCTGGGCGCTGGAGAAGCTGGAGGCTCCACTCGTCCTAAAACAAGGGGGAAGCAACACAAGGGCAGGGAAGTCCAGTCTGTCATAGTCGGGGCCCTCTGCTTGGTGGAATTACTTGTGTTTTGTTTGTTTGTTTGTTTGTTTTTGTTTTTTTTTTTAAGATTTTATTTATTTGTCAGAGAGAGAGAGAGTGAGCACAAGCAGGAGGAGGAGCTGGCAGAGGGAGAAGCAGGCTTCCTGCCCAGCAGGGAGCCGGATGTGGCACTGGAACCCAGGACGCTGGAGCCGAAGGCAGATGCTTAACCCACTGAGCCCACAGGCGTCCCTTGGTGGAACTATTTAAAACATGTACTTCTTTTAGCTTTACCTTCAACTATGTCACTTTGCTCCTCCCTTTAGTGGAATAAAGAGGAGAACCCCTTGATCCACTCTAGGAGTTAGCTGAAGTTCTGGGCTACCCACATACCCTTGACCTTCTGTGTACTTACACGTATCCTGTAAAAGCTTTAAGTTGGTGACAAAATGATTTCACCAGTATTGTTAGATACCTTCCCAAGTCGCTTTTTTATATACTGGTTTTCCATTCATTTGATTCTTTCGGTAAGAACCTTCTTTACTAAAAATGTGTAAAACAGATTTCAAAAATACCTTACAATCGTAAGCTTCAAATTCTGGATGAAAATGTTCTGTTGAAACACCCTTACAAAGAGAACTCCTTATTTAATAATTAGAATGACAGGTTAGGATTATTCCTCAGCTACCTTTAGAAAAAATACATTGATTTTGCCAGCTAAGCAGCTTACTAATTAATTACAAATTTTTTTGACTTCAGTGAATGGGCCAATTTGTAGTAGTAGTTTATACTATAACAAATGCTTCCCTAAGCAAAATGAGTCAATCAGAGAAAGACAATTATCATATAGTTTCTCTGATATGAGGAATTTGAGAGGCAGGGCTGGGGGTTGTCGGGGGAAGGGAGGGGAAAATGAAACAAGATGGGATCGGGAGGGAGATGAACCATAAGAGACTCTTAATCTCAGGAAACAAACTGAGGGCTGCTGGCGGGGGGAGCGGGAGGGATACGGTGGCTGGGTGATGGACATTGGGGAGGGTATGTGCTACGTTGAGCGCTGTGAATTGTGTGGGACTGATGATTCACAGACCTGTACCCCTGAAACAAATAATATATTATATGTTAATTAAAAAAATGCATCCCTAAATGTTTTATATTCTTTAATAATACCATATACCCTAGGTATAAACACCAGGTGTTTGGGGAACAGTCAAGATATTTAAAATAATTAGGTTTTTAAAGAAGATTAATTTACTTATTTTTAGAGAAAGAGAGGGAGGGAGGGAGGGAGAGAACACGAGAGCACACATGCAGGTGGAGGAAGGGCAGAGGAAAGGAATCTCCAGCAGACTTCGCGCTGAGCACTGAGCCCAAAGCAGGCCTAGCTCACACCCATGAGATCACGACCTGAGCTGAAACCAAGAGCTGGATGCTTAACCGACTGAGCCACCCAGGTGCTCCTAAAATAATTAGGTGTTTTCCAAAAATCCATAAGTCTCAAAAATAATTCTGAAAAAATTTTCAGTGGCTTTTCACCCTGAGGGAAACAATATGATGTTACTCCTTACACTTTCTGTTTCTATTTTATCTACACAAACCCAATGAGGGAACCAGCTGTTAACCCATGCCCTGTCTGGATGACATCTTCCTATGTTCAGTTCTACCTGGTGACAGCGAGAATGCAAACAGAGCAGGAGTAAAAAAGTCATGAAGTAATCGATCAGTGGGGGGTAGGGAGGAGGGGAGTAAAATGGGAGGTCATAGTGAGCAGATGGTTCTCCAGGAGTTGTTCGTGGATCTAGACGAGGACTCATTGTCAAAACAGATATTCTGAAACATTGGCAGCGTGACTCAGAGCAGGCAGAAAGGGTGGGGCGGCAGCCTCTCTGTTTTCTCTTGGGGTTGAGTGTGTACCTTAGAACGAGCCACAGCACCGAGGGAGTCACACAGTGTGCTGAGTACCATCAGAGAACCACAAATGGTGAACAAGGGAGCCACTGATGGCCGCCCAGCCACGGCCTAACGTGCGATCAGAGCAAGCCCTCCCTGTGCCCATGCCTGCTTGAACTTGGTCTGAGAAATCATTATTTCCACTCTAAAGAGAAAGAGATGTAACCAGTATTTTAATTATAATGTGCCTAAAACTTACTCCCTGGAGAGGGCATACATCCCTGTCAGTACACAGTCTTGAAAGAGAAATGTTATAATTGTTATAATTGCTTGACTAAGGGACAGAGTAAATAGCTCATTTGCTTGCTTTTTTTTTTTTCTTTAATACAAAGCTGATAACATCCTAAGAGGTAGGGAAAACCAAATCTGATGTAGGTGTGGATGGCTCTGTATAATTAACAGTGTGGCAAAGACAGGAATGGGATTCAGATGACTAGAAAGTAATGAGTGCTCCTTGGTTTCCTCAGGGGAAAATGGGACAGAGTGCATAGATATACGTTCTCTTACCAGTGGCAAAGAGCCAATAAAGTTCTGTAAATTCAAAACCGAGTTCACACTTGAACTTTATAAAATGTTACACATTTCACTTGCCCAGGGGCCACACACAGACTGTGAGCTGCATTCAAAGTCCAAGTCAGGGAGTTTAGGGTACTATGCACATATCATTGCGGTGTCTACACTGGGCATGGCATCAATCCCAGTGACTATGGAAACATTATGGCACATGCCTTGTCCACATACTGTGCTGAAGTTTCCCGGTGAGTGTTTGATTTTGTTCTCACAAAAAGCAGTCTTCCTAGGAAGGCACGATACTCACACCCGGGAACAGTGGCCCCACAGAATCTGTCTGCTGCGGGTGACGGCACTCAGTCATCGCGTTACGATGTTCCCCGATAACTGATCACCCAGCCTGGGATCCTGGATGTATTTGAATTGAGTATTTGGAAAAACCATTAACTGAATGGCTAAATAACAGAAAAAAAAAAGAGGTTAGGTGTTTGCCTCATCACAAGGGAGGGAAAACAATGACAAAACTGGTCAGGTCATTAGCTCAAAGCCTCAGCAAGGGTTATCAGATACCACGAAGCCTGAATATTTCTTATCTAAAAAGTAATAAGACGTTAACATGAGAGATTTTATTCTATTAGAGAACTTTCCAGATGGTGAAATGAACGGAACTGTAACCATGTGCCTAAAATAATTAGTGAAAGTCCTTTGTATGTGACATTTTAGAAACTGGCAAGTACACAAGAAAACTCATTCACTTGGAGATATGGGAAGACTCCTGACATCTTTTCATTGCCCTGTCATCTTTCAGAGACCCCTTTAAGGACCATCAAAGGAGACAAAACACCAAGTTTTTAAAGGCATTTGTCAGTATTTATGTAACATAACTGAGTAGTTGACTCTGGTCCTATTCATGAACACAATGAATGGAGTTGACATGAAACTGTCCTCATGTGGTTGGTGCCTTGGCAAAGAGAAGTCACTTCCCTAAACGGGGAAGCCATCAGCAGCATCATTAATGACAGTAGCCAACATACCATGTGCCCGGCACTACTCCACTCCTCACCCACTAGCAAACTCCCCACACCACAGCCCCCACCCCCACCCCTGAGGGAAGTGTTCTGATCAGCTTCATGGTCCCACAAGAAAACGCAGGCACAAGTGACTTAAGGAACTGACTAAAATCCCACAGCTGCTAAGGAAGAGGGCTGGGATTTGAACCTCATCATTCACTTGACTCCCAGGTACGTGCTTTGCCACTGTGGTAAAATTCTACAAAAGATACAGCGCTGACATCAGTCCGCTGTCAGTGAGCGGTATGTGTCAAAGTCTGAGCAAAGTGCCTTGAAGAAGAAAGTCTCAGGTTACTTGGCTAGTAACAACTATGACACTAAAAGTAATGTCACGTAATTTTTTAAAAATAAGTTTGCATCTGCAGTTTATAAAATATGCACATCTCTCTCTCCTGTAGGTTACATACAAAATAAGCATTGCATTCGAAGTCCTCGTAGGGGGGTTTCGGGGGGACGCGCAGAGATTTCTGCAGGATACCCACTAACGGCACTGATGTGTTTCAGGGTTCTCGTCACTGTTTCCTCTGTGGTACTTCCTGGTACAATCCAAGAGAAAAACCCTCCTGCACTGTCACCTCTATTCTGTTTATGGTGCTAAGTTACTGAATATTTTGCCTTGACTTGCCCAGAAAACAGTGTTGTCTTTAAAGAGAGAAGCTACATTCTGGAACGACTTTGTATATGTGACCTAAACGTGCTGGGGTTATTCTTGTAGAATAAATTTTGCTTTTTTCCTTTCTCTTACACCATTTTCTCTTTCTTACACCATTTGTAGAGAACTGTGTGATTCTGTACCAGTGAGAAATAAAGATTCCGAACATATTAGTACTTAAGCAGAAACAGATCTATTTCGAGGCCTTGTGAAATGCCCAGTGTTTGCAGACGCACACACACACGCACACATTAGTAAGACTGTTCAGAAAGGAAGGACATCCACACTTGGAAAGAGATGATAATATTGAAGGAAACAGATTAATAATCACGATTCTGCGAATTTATACAGGAAAGGCTGTGAGGGACAGAAAAACCTAGGCCCTGTGTTCTGAGACACTCAGGCTACCTGTTTCCAATTTTCTTTTTTAAAAAAACTCTGACAGAACTTTTCGTTTCTTGCTAGAAGGTTCTGAATTAAAAAAAAAAAAAAAAGAATAGCTAAAACAGAATTCTACAGAACGGAAGACAAATTGAAGCCTGTATTCAGAATGATGGCTTCTTTCCTCTCGCCCCTGAAAGTGTTAACACAAAAACGCACAAAGTCAGTTCTGGAAAGAAGCATACGCATTTGTATCTTCTTTGAGTTTTCCACTATCACATATAATTAATGGCATGGGAGGGACAGCTCTCTCTCGCCCTCACATAGCTCTTCCTGCCTTTGAACCTTAACACAAACCCACTGAATTCCTTGCCACTTCTTCCTAACAGGGCTGCAAGCTGCCCAGACTGTTTCCTTTGCTTCAATGGTTGGTACTAGGGAGATCTTTCTGCTGAGACATGAGGGAATAAGCGAAGAGCCAGCGTTTTAACATCTGGGCTCATCTTCGTATCGCCCCCAGTCCGAAGTATGTGGCACAGACCTCACCTGCACCAAGTGACCAAAACATCCAGCGAGATGCGCCTACCCATGTTATCATGGAATAAAGCAACAGTTTAGAAAACTGGGATTTAAATAAGATTCTTCTGGGGGCGCCTGGGTGGCTCAGTCAGTTAGGTGTCTGCCTTCAGCTCAGGTCATGATCTCAGGGTCCTGGGATCGAGCCCCGCATCAGGCTCCCTGCTCAGCGGGTAGCCTGCTTCTCCTTCTCCCTCTCCTTGCTGCTCCGGCCCTTTCTCTTTCTCTCTCTCTCCAATAAAGAAATAAAACCTTTTTGAAAAAATGGAAGCCCTAGCTTGAGTGAGTTCTTCTTGCACATATTTGTTTGCCAAGAGGCACTAGCCATGAATCACCGCATACCCTAGAGGACTAGAGAACCATCCACATCTGTCTGGATTTCTTCGTCTGCAAAAAGGAGACCACGGAACCGGAGCCTGCAAAGTCCAGCGTCTCGCCGCCACCTAAAAGGCTGGCGCTGCTTTCTCCGCCGTATGCATTTATGTATGTGTGGACCTCTGTACTTACACCCCAGAAGTCTACGTGGAAATTAGAAACGAAGTTCCACACTTTGGTCCTTTTTGTGTTCTAGTTATGGCAATCCTTTATCAAACGGATCACCTGACTGTATTTTAGGCAGTGGAGGTCTTGCTGAGGCAGGAAAGTTAGTGATTCTTATGAACACCTAAAAGAGAATAATAAATCCATGATATTAGCAGACTCAGAAGAGCCTAATTTTAGCTGATGAGACCCATGTCTGTCACCCAACCCAAAAAGGTGGGACGAGGACCACAGCTTCAGCAGTCAAAAAAGAGCACATCCCCTTTCATCGTCCCGCACACGGCCTGGGACAAGGGAGAAACACAATCTTCAGAGAAAAGTGGGATGGGCCACGTAGCATTATTGTCCTTTTTAAATAATTTGAGGCGCACTGGGCCGGCTCAGTCAGTAAAGCATAACTTCGAGCCCCTCGCTGGGTATAGAGATTACATAAAAATAAATTTAAAAAAACATTTAAATGAATAAATAATCTGAAACCTATTTTTCTAAGTATATGTACGGTCATGTGTTTTCAGGTGTGACGTTTGAAAAAAAATACAACCCGCATCACTCTGTTTTGATCTAAAGGAACTTCAGTAATTCCTGCTTGGTATAGGATATATTCCTGGACACTCTTCTGAAAGAAGGATCTTAAAGTTCAGCAAGAAGATTGTGTGTGTGAGAGAGAGAGAAAGGGAGGGAGGGAGAATACGAACGTGTATATAATCAGATCTCTGGGGCTGGTGGAGGTTTCAGGCAGGTGACTTTTTGGGGTGCCCTATAAGGATTTTTCTCCTTGAAAACAAGGGAAACAAAACAAAACAAGGGAAATCTCCTTGGGTTCACAGCATCTACCCAACTCTGCTGTCAGGGATCTGTTACTCAAATTCCCACAGACAGTGACTCAGGTAGCTGGAACAGTCTGGAGGCAAAGGGGAAGGTCTCTGCCCATCATGGGATCATGCTCTAGAAGGTCTCCAATCTTTGAAAGGAGGATGAGGTTGAGCGGAGGGAGTTCAGTCTTAGCAGGTCAAACACCTGTTGAGTTCTGTGGCCTCCGGGACAGGTCCCAGGTCTGACGTATGTAGTCACCAGGGCACGTGGGGCCCCATGGGGAGGAGTCAGGGTGAGGCGGAGCTGGGGGTCTTTCACGCATGGCACCATAAGCCCTCGCAGACCACCTACTGCTTCTTTTACTGAGGCTGTTTATTATTCATTCAACGAATACTTACTGGACAAAATGTGCAGCAGCACCCCACAAGGGCTAAAAATCACCCCCTGCTGGGTAGTCACAAATGACTTTGTTCTGCAGTTGAGCCCACGGGACTCAAGAGAGACCCGTGTAAACTGCTTTTCTTCATAAGCACAACAATTTCAGGAGAATCAATTGCCTTAAATTATCTGAACTTCGGAAGGAAAACGAACTGTAGAGCTTTCACAGTTTTTTTTTTTTTTTTGCATTTCCTGAAATAAGAATTTAATTTAAAAAGTACATTAAAAAAATAAAGTTTCACGCTCCTCTGTAATCAGTCTAGAACTGAATGTCTCAAGTTGCTTTACAAGAAGACTGAGTCTCATGATTTTTCTTTGAAGAAATTGTGGCAAAAAGAAGCAAATACTCTTCCCAAAGGGTCCTACAAGTTCATAATAAGGCCAGACCTGTCCACTCTAAATGTGTGGCCAAATATATTTTCCCATGTTCCCCTTCCCGTCGCTACTCCCAGAGCTCGTAAGTGTGGAGGAGGCCTTTCCTGGGTTCCTCTCACTCTGCTGAAGGCTTTATCCAAGTTTGTTCTCAGAGGTTGGCAGAATATTGCTTCCTGGCTTGATGGGACATTTCCATAGTTCAGTCCTTGACAGGACATGATGGCCCCCGCTGGGCACTGTGGCCTGGCTTCTGGAAGGACCGGCCTAAGGGAAGAAAAGTAACCACCAAGGGCAAGACCTCAGGGTGCATCCAGCTAGCTGATGGCCACCGTGCCACCGTGCCCTGCACTCGCAGACACTGGCAATCCCTCTTGAACCTTGCTCACCGCTCACTCACCGTAGACTGTGGCTGAAGAAAATCATCGCCTAATCTGACCCAGCTACTACCAGAAACAAGCAACGCCCACGGACACCCAACCCAAGGAAACTCGAGGTCGAAGAAAATAAGAGAGAGAATGTGGCCGCCATCGATGTTTTTGAATGTTGTCTTTGTATCCTTTTCTACCTTCAGAAAAAAAAAAATTTCAGTATCAAGCCTGAACTCTATAAGGAACACATGAAACAGAATGATAGTGTTCTTTGAGGAATTCTGTCTGTGCAAAATTACTGTTGTTCTGATATTTCAGATCAAAAACCCAACCCAAAACAATGACTGGGTTTTTGTTTTGTTTTGTTTTAGAAAGAGAAAGAGAATGAGCTGGGAACAAGGGAGGAGCAGAGGGAGAAGCAGACTCCTGCGCTGAGCAGAGAGCCCAATGTGGGGCTTGATCCGAGGACCCTGGGATCATGACCCGTGCCGAAGGCAGATGCCCAACCAACTGAGCCACCCAGATGCCCCTGTGCTCTTGATTAAAGAAGCAATGGAGCATCCCCATTGTAGGTTAGGAACACCATATTCTAGGAATTAACATTTCAGGAGCTTTTATCATGATTTTGCCTGTTTCTTCAGGCATGTTTTTGCTTTACTGTATGCTTTCTGTACTGATGACTTTCTCTAATTAATGGAATACTGTTTTTAAAAGATATTACTTACTTGAGAGAACAAGTAAGCGGGGGGAAGAGAGAGAGGGAGAGAGAGTGCAAGCACGAGCAGGGGGAGAAGGAGACTCCCCACTGAGCAGGGAGCTTGATTCGGGACTCGATCCCAAGACCCTGGGATCATGACCTGAGCCGAAGGCAGATGTTTAACCTACTGAGCCACCCAGGTGTCCCTAAATGGAATACTTTTCAATAATTTTCTCCCTCCTATTTCTTTCCTCATACTGTGTTCTTAATTAACCTTGAAAGCATTTTAGGGTACAACAGCTTTTTCTAACTTCAGTTTTTTTTTTTTCCCCCTGACCTTCACCATTTACTCTAAAACTGCAGAACTGTACTCAATCTGATGAGGCCTCTGTGGGCTAGGTGCCCTAGTGGGTGCCACGCCCCCTCCCCTCCGGTCATCCCAGCAGCAGGTCGGAATCACCTAAGATCACCCAGTCAGCTCCTGGGTGATGATACAGAGGCATCACCGCGAATCTGTTAGATCATAAGCACGCGTCTCACCACCCTGCCTCCTGAGGCTACCACCGTCCATCTCCATCAAATTCTAGAATGTCAACTCTGCACGAGTACAGGACTGATTTTCAGGTTGTCAGACATCCATGTAAATGTGAAATCATGTATTTTTCCTCGCTGTATTAGTTTTCAAGCTTATGAATTACACACATCGGATGCCTGGCTGGCTGAGCTGGTGGAACACACGATTCTTAATCTTGGGCTGAATGCAGGCCCCATAGGGGGTGTAAAGATTGCTTAAAAATATTAAAAATTAGCTTATGCAGCAGTGTATTTCAGAGAAGAGGACGGTGTAGCCAATCTCAGGCAAAAGCCAGAGAAGGTGACAGAGGTGCACAGAAGCTTGACCTGGGAGATTCCCTCTCCTTTGCAGACCAACAGCACTGAGCACAGGGGGACACTCAACTCGAGCCTGGCCTCCAGTCCCACAGGGAGGAAAAGGTGATCTTATTTTCCTAATATCAATCCAAGAATCAGAGTTTTTGAACAGCCCTTTTCTGTAACTAAGCAAACCAAACTCAACAGTAAAAAGAGATGTCTCTGTGAAGCACAAGGTGATTTCTTACGGTGAGTTTCGAACTAAACGGCACCTAGGAATCTTGGTTTCAAACTTTATTAGAACTGAAATTGGTCTGGTGAAGGCTGATGGCACTCCTTGGCTGGTATGTATTTGAGATTATGACCGGAGCTCCCCCCGCCCCCAGTTCTACCTCCACCAACTTGCCAGAGCACAGGTCACCAAAAACATTGCTTTGTATTTAAAAAAAAAAGGGCAGTAGAGCAAAAGCCTGAAATAGTATTAATCATGGCAATGACTCATTTTCTAGCAAATGCCACAACATTATCACCACAGTATTAATACTTCAGGTACCGATTCTGTGATTCTGTTTTTAAACACGGGCTATAATTCTCCCAAATCAGTCTAGATTATGGTGTTCTGCATGTGCTACTTTATGTTTCTGAAGATGAGAACAACACTTGCTGAAAGATAAAAGTGTCTTTCTAAAGAGTGGGAAAATGTTAACTTGCAAAAAAGGAAAGCCAGAAAGGAACACACACAGTGACTTCCCCAAACACTGATGGAGACATTTGTAGCACCAGACGCAGGTGACACATATGCCATGTACTCTAACCATGCAGTCACTACTAGGAAGCAAGGAGGCTAGAAACAACGTGAAACTATTTACAGTGGTTACATTTTTCATAATGCAGAGTAGGGACGCCCTTCAGGAGTCCCCCTCCAGAGTTACAAAGGGAGGCAGCAGCGAGGGGCACATAGGAGCCAAGGACTGTCTTGTATTGGCAGAAGCTACGGGACTCGACTTCATCTGGTAGAAAAATTATTTCGCTATTCTGTTGTCCCCCAGTGTCTCTCAGCCTTGCCACGTATATCAAAAACTTGTCAGTGGAGAGAAGAGGGGAGACAAGGTCCCAGTCCTCTGCTTCTTCCAATACCTTCCAGAGACCCTCTCTGTCTCACCTCCGATTTTATTTGCAGACCTCTCCCCAGCCAGAGGGAACATGTTTAGAGTATAATTCACACTGCGGTGACCCCAAGCTATTTCTTGTTCTTTCTGCAACAGGAACCTTTTAATGACTACTCTCAAAAAATGGGAAACCGGCTGTCAGTTTTTAAGGACTTTCCAGCTCTTGCTTTGTAGTTTTCATTTTAAAATAGAAGCGATCTTCTCAAGGCTACAAATGTGTTAATAGCCACCCAGATACCTCTGGTGAGTAAATGACTCTTCAGGAAGAGTCAATTAGAGGCTTTGGAAAGTGCATTAACCCTTTAGACTTGCCCAGCACAGCTTTCATGCCCAGGGAATTTCCACCCAGTACATGAGTCACCAGGCAAGGTTACTCCTTGTTCAGCCTCTCCTCTCTAGGGAGTTACTTAGTGAGACCATCTAAGTGTTGATGCATGAAAACTCCAGAATACAGCAAGAATCTCCAGGCAGACTAAGGAATTCCAGAGCTACACTTCTGAGAAAGGAGAAGGGGAAATCCTCCCTCATTGGCTCTTTCCGTTTATTATGGATCAAGCCGCCGCCAAAAAAAAGTCACCTTCTAGGGTGCCTGGGTGGCTCAGTCGGTTGAGCCTCTGCCTTCAGCTCAGGTCATGATCTCAGGGTCCTGGGATTGAGCCCCACATCAGGCTCTCTGCTCAGCAGGGAACCTGCTTAACAACCCCCCACCCGCCTCTCTGCCTACTTGTGATCTGTCAAATAAATAAAATCTTAAAAAAAAAAAAAAGTCACCTTCTAGATAACTCTGGTTGACTTTTGTGAGCTTTGAGGAGGCTTACTTAATGCTTCTGGATAAGCATATCTAAAACCTTTGCTATATGCCTTGCAATGTCACTACACTTGTTTTGTGGTATGGCATGCCAATGAACTTTGCTGTGCTGGTACCGGTCGGTTACAGTGTCTAAGCAGTGCCAAGGCACACAGGTCTTTGGGGCTCCTGCTACGTGCGTGATGTTTGCCATTACACAAATGACTTCGCCTACTAGGTTGTGTCTACTTTCCATCATGTCCTTTATCCCCTGACCTTTCCCTTGTTGCAGAATTTGACATGAGAATTGCTAAAATTTAACGAGAAAATCTATGCTTGTGTTGTGAGATAGCCTTCGCCTTGCTGTACAATTGCTTGGCTACCTGTTTTTTAAAAAGCTTCTGTCAAGCTTTCAAAATCTGCTGTGGACTTGTGTTTCTGGTTTCTAACTAGGCTTGAGTTGTACCTAAAATAAGAGCAAATGGTATTGACTAAGAATCTGAAGGACCCAACAGGAAAAAAAGAAAGTGCTTACCACCAGTGGATCACTTTAAAATTTGCTGTATTTCTGGGGTCCTGGGATCAAGCCCCTCATCGGGCTCTCTGCTCAGCAGGGAGCCTGCTTCTCCCCTTCTCTCTCTCTCTCTCTCTCTGCCTGCCTCTCTGCCTACTTGTGATCTCTGTCAAATAAATAAACAAAATCTTTAAAAAAAAAATTTGCTGTACTTCTTAAAAAAAAAAAAAAAAAAAAAAAAAAGCAGACTCCAAAAAAGCAGAGGGGCTCTTTCTGGAGGTCTGGATAGTAATACATCCTCCTTAACAAAGCAATACAGGCTGCTCGGTAAAAAAACATCCAATTTCGGACTCGTGAAATTGCAATGAACACTCCATTAAATTATTTCCCTGGTGTGATGGCAAAGCTTGCATAAGTGGCTTTCTGATGGGGAAGAACACGACACAATTATTACAAATTAAAATTGCTTCTGACAGTCAAATATGTCCCGAGAATAACACACATAACCCATTATTAAACATTCATTCTTTATCTGTTGGTTTATATATAAGCTTGCATGGACTTTTATAAAATCTAAATATGAAGGACATAAAGAACTGTATCCCTGTTGTACATCAAAAATTGATGTTCACCGGGGCTTGGAAGTTTCTTTGGTCCATGAAAGACACAACTTCTTTTTGTTTTTTGTTTTTGTTTTTTCTCGAAGTATATAGTTGACAAACAAGGTTACATTAGTTTCAACGGTACGACATGGCCACTGGACAAGTCCATGGTTTATGCTGGGCTCACCGTGAGTGCAACTACAATCCGTCACCATAAAATGCTATTACAATGTCATCGACTCTATTCCCTGTGCTGTACCTTTCATCTCTGTGACTTATTCATTCCACAACTGGAAGCCCATACCTCCCACTCCCCTTCGCCCATTCTACCCACTCCCCCCACCTTTGACAACTTCCAGTTTGTTCTCTGTATTTATGGGTCTACAGCATATATTTTTTTAAAAAATAGTAATAAATCTATTACGTTCAGGCAAATAAACCTAAAATGCTTAATACAATTTTTCTGGCACTTCTGAAATAAGAATACTGAAAGGAATTACCTTCCATTCCCATCAGCAATGAAAAACCGTGGCAGTTTTTCACATTAAGATTTTTATTCTCTGAGGTCTGCATGTGGAGGTGGAGAGCCAAGGAAAACAAGACAGATGTGTCGTACTAAGCAAGTAATCTTGAGAACCACGGCACTAATTTAGCTTTATTGTTTAGTTTAAGAAGGGAACAGTTGGGATCTACCATCCAGGACAAGAATCACCTCCTATCTTGAGGGGCACTGGTCCACCGCACTGTGTCTATTCTCTTAGGGACAGCACACCTTCCTAGATCACCCCATCTACTTGCTTTGCTCCCCTCACGACATGGATCTGAACCTGAAATCAGCACCTGCCTTCTGTGCCCATGATGTTCTTCTTGCGAGCCTGGCCCATGCTCTGTGTCCTCCAGTTGATTTCAAGATGGCGTCAGCTCAGAGGACTGAGCACGGCAGCCTCGGTGTGTGTCAATGGTAAGATACTTTGAGAGGCTCTCGTGGGAAGAGAGCTTTTTCCATCAGTGTAGGTTTGGTATTTTTTAAAAATCTACTTTGGGTTTCTTATATTTCCTCCCCCACACCTGGTCTTTTAATCTCAAATACATATACTCAACCTCTCCACGATTCTACGGCTGTCCAGAGATTTCCATAATCACATCAGCACATGTGGTTCGGTCTAAATGATGGACCAAAGTAAAATAATAGCTTGGGCCTAATGACTTCACCAGGGAAGAGGTTTCAAACCAGAGCAAGGAGGAAACGTGGGGGAGAGAAAAACTGCCAAGAGGCAGAACAGGACGGGAATGAGAAGAGGTGAAGGCAGCCCGTTTTAATGAGGGCAGGCATCCTTGCTTCCGGGCACAGATTCCTTAATTTCTCTCATTGTTTGAAACTTGACCCCATCTGTTCTTTCCATCTGACCCTAGCTGATGAGAATGGAGAAGCAACATGGTAGAGAGGAGTAAACACACTTGGGCAGGCAACAGCCCTGGGCTCGGGTTTTAGCTCTGTTGAGTTTAGAGAAATCCCTTCACTTCTCTGATCCTCGGGGGGATCACGTGAAAAGGAAACATGGTGTCTCTTTGGAGGCTAATTAGAAGCACTAAAATGAGGAAATGATGGGCTCAAAGCCCAGGGGCTGCCATGACACAAGCATCCACAACATGGTAAGATGAGCCCCGGCTCCATAAACTGTGCATGAAAAGCACATTTCCAAGCACAGAGCACAGCATTACATTCTAAGCAGCCCTGCAAGGATGCCAAAAGTCAGTTTCTGGCATTTCCAAAGAAATGAGAAAGAAAGAAGGCAGCTGGGAATCCACAAGACCACCACCCCCTACCTGCATGTAAAATAATGTGAACGCTGTGAAAAAGAAATAGACTGAAAATGGAGTTGCTTATGTTAAGCCCGACCAGACTTAATACCTAACCTCATCGCCGTTTCAGCCCATCAGTTTGGAATTTCCTGATCAGCACCAGCTACATGGTAATTTGCCTGGTAAGATCCCCTGCCCTTCCCACTGGTGACCTTGCTTGAAACAACCCTTTCTTTTCTTCCTCTTGATCTTGCCCCATTCCTACCTGTAAGAGCTTCCATTTTATACCACTTCTCAGGGCTCCTATCTATCTGTTAGAGGGGATAAAGCCCCGATTCATCAATCACTAAATAAGGCTAATTAGATCTTTACATTCGCTCCATTTACTCAGTTCAATTTTTGTTCTTGAACAATGCAGGGCACCTGGGCGGCTCAGTGGGTTAAAGCCTCTGCCTTCAGCTCAGGTCATGGTCTCAGGGTCCTGGGATCGAGCTCCGCATCAGGCTCTCTGCTCAGCCGGAAGCCTGCTTCCCTCTCTCTCTCTGCCTGCCTCTCTGCCTACCTGTGAGCTCTGTCAAGTAAATAAATAAAAGTCTTTTTAAAAAAAAATTAAAAAAACAATGTGCAGTGATACAAGGCTGTTTGCCTGCAGAGCAGATATCTATCTATCTATCTATCTATCTATCTATATGGTCAGATTCAAAACATCATCACCAAGACTGAGGTCTACGAGCTTACTGCCTATGTTTTCTTCTAGGAGTTTCATGGTTTTAGATCTTATATTCAAGTCTTTAATCGGTTTTGAGTTAGTTCTTGTGTATATGTTGGAAGACAAGATCCCAGTTTCATTCTTTGGCATGTGGGTGTTCACATCTCCAAGGGCCATTTATTGAAGTCCGTCCTTTCCTCACTACACTCTTGGCTTCTTTGTCATAAGTTAATTGACCATATATATGTGCATTTATTTCTGGATCCTCTAATCTGCTCCATGACCCATGGGCCTGTGTTTTAATGCCACTGCCATATTGTTTTAATTACTACAGCTTTGTAATTTAGTTTAAAATCAGGGAGCGTGATGCCTACAGCTTTGTTCTTTATCAAGATTGCTTTTGCTATGTAGAGTTTTTTATGATTCCATACAAATCTTAGAATTGTGTATCATATTTCTGTGAAAACTGCCATCAGAATTTTGATAAGAAAAGCCCTTAATCTGTAGACTACTTTGGATGGTATGGATATTTTAACAACATTAATTTTTTCAATCCATGAGCACAAAATATCCTTCCCTTTATTTGTACCTTCTTCAGTTCTTTTCATTAATGTCTTATAATTTTCAATACACAAGTCTCTCATCTCCATGGTTCAATTTATTCCTAGGCATTTCATGACTCTTTTTGAGGCAGCTGTAAATTGAATTGTTTTCTTAAATTCTCTGATAGTTCATAATTAGTGTATAGGAACACAACAGATGTTTGTGTATTGATTTTTTTTTTTGTCCTGCAACTTTAATGAGTGTATTAGTTCCACCATTTTTTTGGATGGGATTTTAACAGTTTTCTATATATAATATCGTGTCACCTGTACTTAGTGACAGTTTTACATCTTCTTAATTTGGATGCCTTTTATTTCTGGTTCTTCCCTAACTGCTCTGGCTAGGACTCCCAACACTATGTTGAATGAAAGCAGTGAGCGGGTATCTTCATCTTGTCCCTGCTCTTAGAAGGAAAGCACTCAGTTTTTCATTGCTAGGTATGAAGTTCACTGTGGGGTTCTCATATATGGCCTTTAATATAATGAGGTACCTTCCCTTTGCAAGTGTTCTGTTGAGAGTTTTATCATGAACGGATGTTGGAATTTTGTCAATTTTTTTTTTTTTGCATATACTGAGATGATATGATTTTTACCTTTCATTTTGTTAATGGGGTGTATCACACTGGCTGATTTATGGAAGTTGAACCATCCTTGCATCCCCGGAACAAATCCCACTTGATTTGTCTGATCCTTTTATTGTATTGTTGAATTTGGTCTGTGAATATGTTGTTGAGGATATTTGCATGTATGTTCATCAGGAGTATTGGCCGTTACATTTCTTTTTTGTGGTGTCCGTGTCCAGTTTTAAGGTCATGTTAAGGCTGGCCTCATAAAATAAGGTTGGAGGAATTCACTCCTCTTCTACTTTTTTTTTTTTTTTAAAGAGCTTGAGGAATATTGGTATTATTTCTTTCAATATTTGGTAGATTTACCAGTGAAGCTGTCTGGTCCTGAACTGTTGTCTGTTGAGAGGTTTTTGATTACTGATCAAATCTCCTTGCTAGTAATTAGTCTGTTCAGATTTTCTGTTCATCATGATTCACTCTTGGTATGATTTGAGGTTGGATGTCTCTAGGACATCTTCTAGGTTGTTTATTTTTGTACAATTGCTCATAGCAGTCTCTTATGACCCTTTATCTAATGATCCTTTATCCTTTGTCAGTTGTAACATCTCTTTCATTTTGGATTTTGTTTGGATCCTCCCCCCCACACACACCTTGCCCCCAAGGAGTCCAGCTAAAGGTCTGTCAATTTATTCTATCTTTTCGAAGAGCCTAATCTTGGCTTCACTGACCTTTTCTATTGTCTTTTCAGCCCCTATTTCTTTCCTTCTTTTTTTTTTTTAAGATTTATTTATTTATTTGAGAGAGAGAGAGAGAGAGAATGTGTGTGTGTGGGCACACAGAGAGGGAGAGGAAGAAGCAGACTCCCCGCTGAGCAGGGAGCCTGATATGGGGCTCAATCCCAGGATCTTGGGATCATGACCTGCGTTGAACAGATGCTTAATGACTGAGCCACCCAGGTGCCCCTTTTATTTTTTTATTTACTTTTTAAGATTTATTTGGCCCCTATTTATTTCTGCTCTGTTATTTCTTTCCTTCTAACTAACTTGTGGCTTTGTTTGTTCTTTCCTTTCTAGTCCCCCGAGGTGTAAGATTCATTTGTTTACTCGAGACTCTTCTCAGTTCTTGAGGTAGGCCTATCATCGCTATAAACTTCCTTCTCTGAACTGCTTTTGTTGCACAGAATAAAATTTGGTATGCTCCATCTCCATTCTAATATCTCTCAAGGTATTTTTTTTTAATTTCTCTTTTGATGTCTTCTTCAGCCCAGTAGTTGTTCAGTAGCATGCTGTTTAATATCCACTTATCTGTAATTTTCCCAAGTTTCTTTATGTAATTAATTTCTAGTTTCAAACCACTGTGATCAGGAAAAAAGTCTGATATGATTTCAATCCTCTTAAATTTACTGAGACTTGTTTTATGGTATAACATATATATATGATCTATCTTGGAGCATGTTCCACGGATGCTTGGGAAGAGAGTGTGTGTTCTGTTGATTTTGGATGAGATGCTCTTTGAATATCTGTTAAGTCCACCTGGTCCAACATGCCATTTAAGGCCCATGTCTCCTTACTGATTTTCTGTTGGGATGATCTATCCACTGATGTGACCGAGTAGGGCTATGATCTCAACTAAAGGGTTAAGAAAGGGTACATGGGGTGTGGAGTCCTTTGTTTCTCTGCTGTTTAACCTTTTCATGTCCACATATTACTCTAATTTAGACTTATACACATCCAAAGCCAAAACTCCTGCTTTAGTACACAGTGGACCACGAATGCAAGAGATAATGTGCCTCCATCCTATCATGTCTCTGAAGACTAAACAGAACTCAGAAGTGAATTTTCCTTCTCTACTAAGTCTTAGAAGCTGCTGGTGCTGGGGCTGAGACTTAGGTTGAGAACAGTCCCTCCTCACCTCCCTCATTCCACCCCTAGCTTCTAGCCTTGGGGCTCTCTTGTTCTTCCTAAAAGCTGGATTTATTACTTTTCACTTATCTCTCCAGCACTGAGTTCCTCTCCTGGGTCCTAAATTCCCCTAAATTAGAGAATAAAGCTCCATCACCCTGGGCAATTGGATCCCTGCCCCCCTATTCCAGCCTACAATGAAAAGTGACCATGAAACACTCGATCTTTTGAGAACAATCAGTCCAAACCACTCATCTCCAAAAACCATACCCTTAGTGATTTTGGTGTTTGCAATACTTAAGTAGACTCATTTCTTGAATGCCACATAAACTGTGCCAATCAAGTCATAATAAATTCCATAGTAGGTTAAGGAGATTAGGTCATAGCTGGTCTACCTTTTTCAGTCTTTTGGCTCAGTTCCATTTGTCTTGGTTCCAAAAATTTGCATATGGAAAATGAAGTTTCACACAGAGATATGTTTATATTTATGTGGTGATTTATCCCTCTGGCATCCTTTGAGACCCTCACTCGTGGCAGGGAAAGGCTTGCCTCACACACACCGAATCTGGCCTGTGAAGCACTAGTTTAATCAGAGAAGAGAAATTTATGCAGTACCAGAGCTGCAGTTAAAGGGAAAGCTATGTTATAAAAGCATATTCATTGTTGTCTCCTTTCCCTCTGTGGTTTAAAATTTGCATCGACATGGGAGAATTGGACTGATAAAGACACAACCCGGGGTTATGGATATTGGGGCTAATTGGAAACAGCTGAGAACAGTGGGAGGAAAAGCTATCTACATTTGGACAATTGCTTTCCTTACCGTGGGTGGGCCAGTTTCTAAAGGCGCCGTAAACTTCCCAGGCCTGGGACCTGAACACTGGATTGCAACACATATCTTACATAAAAGGCAGAATCCCCATCCACACACAAGAGACCTAACGTGCATTACTAAGTGGCCTAGTAATAAAATGAACAAAAATCCATTGGGTTCATTTTAAATGGTTCACGGCAGAACATTTTGTTTTTCAACACAAATGTTGCTGGTGGAAATGTGGTCAGGAGCAGCTCATGGGTGCCTTGCCTGTGGCTCACACCACCTTGTTTAAACAGCACAAGGAATAATTCCCAAAATACATCTACCTTCTTTAGGGTCACTTTTTTTTTTTTTTAAGACTTATTTATGTATTTGAGAGATTGAGAGAGAATAGGGGTGGGGGGAGAGGGGAGAGAGAATGTCAAGCAGACTCTGTGCTGAGGACAGAGCCTGACGCAGGGTCCCAGCTAAGGACTGTGAGATCATGACCTGAGCAGAAACCAAGAGTCAGACATTTAACCGATGGTGTGACCCCGGCACCCCAGGTTCACTTTAAAAGACTGCTGTGTGGTGGAAGATAAAATACAGATTTGACCACATCCATATAACAATTGAGAATAAAAATAATTTACAGAGCTTCCATTCTATGCTAACCAAAACAAGCACATGATTTTCAAGGATCACACGATTATGTGATTGATAATAGGCAGGATGGGGATTTAGCCCAGGTCTCTTGGGCTCCAAAGCCCAGGCTTCTTCTCCAGGCCATACAGCTTCCAGACTTCCAAAAAACCTACTCACCTACTTTTCAGAGGGAATTGCATTGTTGCACTGGGATTGACCCCAAATAATCACCTAAAGTGTGGTGTCTACTATACAGCCGTCCCCCTGCCCCTAACCATCTATGGCTCCCAAAACACAAGGTGAAAAGTTATAAAATGCTCTCCTGAAATGGAGGTTAAATATTGAGAAACCCACGGTGGCCATACTTATGTAGGGGTATTTATTAGAGTCTGGGTTCTGGAAATAGTCAGGTATTCCATATTCAAAGATAAATGGAAAAGATACTAAGAAAAGGTCAATTTGGAAAGTTTTTTTGGTGCCTCAGTATACTTTCCTCCCAAAAGATGGGACTTTGAAAATCGGTGTGACATTGTGAAGCTCAAAAATTTATCATGAGATTGCATTAGCTTCACTTCTTCAACTATATACCACATGGAAATAACGCAGAAGAGAAAAATAATTGTATGTAAGACAACTTACGCACTCTTAAAGACAGAACTATCACACAACCACACAAACTGGCCCAGTAAGAGGAAGGTAGAACAAGCTAGAACACATTAATGAAATAAAATCATATGACTATCAATGAGAACTCCATCATTAAAAATTCATAAGATTGTGCACTTGAAAAAAATAAAAAAAACTTAAAGCAACAGAAATAAATTCGAATTAAGCTGTTCCTCTGGGAGCACCAGGCTGGCTCAGTCAGTACAGCGTGTGACTCCTGTTCTCAGGGTTGTGAGTCTGAGCCCCACATTGGGTGTAGATATTACTTAAAAATAAAATCTTTAGGGGTGCCTGGGTGGCTCAGTCGTTAAAGCATCTGCCTTTGGCTGAGGTCATGACCCCAGAGTCCTGGGATCAAGCCCCGCATCGGGCTCCCTGCATGGCAGGAAGTCTGCTTCTCCCTCTCCCACTCCCCCTGCCTGTTGTTCCCTCTCTTGCTCTGTCTATGTCAAATAAATAAATGAAATCTTTTTAAAAAAAATCTTAAAAAAAAAAAAAAGAAAAGGAATGGAATTGTTCTTGGGGGTGGGGTGCGCAGAGGGATTCTCTGCAAGTCTTTCTCACGCACCTGTGTGTTTAGCTAATAGTAGCTAACAGAGATTAGCCCGTAATCCCCTGAAGCTGCCAGCAGATACGCTCCCAGCCCCTATCTGCTCAGCAGTGCCTGGAACTGAGAGCTGGCTTTCGGTTCCTCCACTCAACTTTCACCCAGAACCGGCTAGCTATCTAGGTCAAGAGCACATCCAGCGTCTCCTCAGTCCATCTCTGTGAGAGTGCTGTTTTCTCATGATGATGATGTAACGGATAAGAAGTCTTACAAAACTCTGGTTATTCATGCATTCATGCAAATACTCCACAAAGATTCATGGAACACTTATGACAGGCAGAGTGGTTTCACACTGTCAAAATACAGTAAGTGTACAGTAACACAAAGTGTAAGAATAAATACATTTAGTAAAAGGTTAAGTGGTTACCAGCAGGCTTGGAGCAGAAAGAGAGGAGTAGATGGAGATGAGTGCAAGGGATTTTGGGGGCAGGAAAACGATCCTGTATGATCCTGTGATGGTGGACGCGTGTCATTAGACATTTCTCAAAAGCCGCAGAAGACACAAGACGAAGGCCAAGAGCGAGCCCTCATGGGAACCTGGACTTTCGTTAATAATGTGTCAATCTTGGCTCATCAATTGTAACAAATGCACCTTGCTGGTGTGGGACTTAATAAAAGGGGAAAGCGGAAGGTTTGGAGAGGAAGAGCAGGTATGCAAGAACCCTTTGGGCTCAGTTCTTCTAGAAACTTTAAAACTGCTCCAGGAACTTAAGAGAAAGGTCCTTCACTCCCACCCTGATGCGACCAGGGAGGACGACCACTGCTAAGCACAGAGAAGTGGGGGAAATCACAAACGAGAGAACTTGCTTCTTGGTCCTTGTGTCCTCTGGAAAGCTTAGCTGCATGATCTGTGTCTGGAAGACTTGTCCCCCAGAATGTTATAGGTGACGTTTAATCCTTTGTTCATTTCAGTGTTTCATGTTAGTGTGCATGGGACTCCCGTGTCCACTCACACATCGAAAACCTCAGGACACAACACCAAGCCCAACAGAAAAAAGAAGGGTTAAAATTCTGATTCTTACAGATTTATTTCAGCTTTGCCATCAATGAAAACCTCATTCTTTCTTTTTTCTTTCCTTTTTTTTTTTGGTTAGAGTCCTCCCGACACTTATTCTTTAGACTACTAAATCAACATGTGCCCAGTCTAATTCTTAACTGACGTACTGTTTCATATACTATATACAGGCAATTCTTGATCTGGTTAGTATCAAAACTACCACTTGCTTTTAGGCAATTTTGATCAATTATTTTAAAAGATTTCAATCAAAACCACATTGAGATACCACCTTACACCAGTCAGAATGGCCAAAATTAAGAAGACAGTAAGCAGCTGTTGGAGAGGATGTGGAGAAAGAGGAACCCTCTTACACTGTTGGTGGGAATGCAAGTTGGTGCAGCCACTTTGGAAACCAGTGTGGAGGTTCCTCCAAAAATTAAAAATAGAGCTACGCTATGACCGTACAATTGCACTACTGGGTATTTACCCAAAGATACAGATGTAACATAAAGAAGGGCCGTCTGTACCCCAATGTTCATAGCAGCAATGGCCACGGTCGCCAAACTGGAAAGAACCAAGATGCCCTTCAACGGAACGAATGGATAAAGAAGATGTGGTCCATATATACAATGGAGTATTATGCCTCCATCAGAAAGGATGAATACCCAACTTTTCTATCAACATGGACAGGACTGGAAGAGATTGTGCTGAGTTAAATAAGTCAAGCAGAGAGAGTCAATTATCACACGGCTTCACTTACTTGTGGAGCATAAGGAATAACATGGAGGACATGGGGAGATGGAGAGGAGAAAGGAGTTGGGGGAAATCAGAGGGGGAGACAAACCATGAGAGACTGTGGACTCTGAGACACCAACTGAGGGTTTTGCAGGGGAGGGGGGTAGGGGGTTTGGTGAGCCTGGTGGTAGGTATTATGGAGAGCACGTATTGCATGGAGCACTGGGTGTGGTGCATAAACAATGAATCCTGGAACACTGAAATAAAATAAAATAAAATGAAAAAAAATTGCCCACAACTTTAAATATGCAGCTTTCTGGTGTACGACTTAACAATATTAATAAAAATAATTTCCTCAAAAAGAAAAAAAAAAGAATTCATTTCTTAAGTGAAATGAACTTGAGTGCCTCTATGTCATCAATCTTCGGGCACTCTTCACCAGGTAGTGCTGCCCACAAAACAGAGGTCCCATGACTGTCCTAAGGCAAGAGTGTCTTTCCCCCTGGCTTCCTGGGACATGCACCATACCACCGGCTACCAACCTGGCAGCATTCAGGATGCAGACCACAAGACCTTCAAATGTTCCAGCTCCGCCCTCATTGTAAGAAAGAAAATCATGGCCTGAGATGTTACATTAAATGACTCAAATGCAGAAGAAAGCTGGTGAAACTGCATTTTGCACATAAGCATCAGTTCAAAGGGAAATCCAATGAAATACTTAAGAAGAGCCACGCCCACCATGAATATCCTTTCTCTGGCACTCCAGTTTCACTCGAACCAAAAATCTTCCCTTTTTTATAGTATTTGCAGAAGAGCAGGTGAGTTGTACTGAACGGTGTTACTGAGAAATCCAAGCTGCAGAAACTACCAGAAATAAAAACGGCTTGTTTGAAATCCTGAGTTTGTTCACTTACGAGATGCTTAAAGGCCAGGAAGCCCCGCGCGAGTGAAGGCAGGCATCTCCGCTGGGGAGAGGAGATTACTAACAACTCCCATCCCAGCTTGGCTTCAAGGCTTCCAGGGCGAGGCATTCACAGATTTATGAACCGCAAATTCCATTTTAGGAATCATGCTAGCTGTTTATGAAATTCTTTCTTATGTGGATCCAAAATCTGCCTCCCTCCAACTTCACACCGTTTGTCTCAGTTCTCCACTCTGGAGCCAGGAGGATGAGCCAGGAGGATAAGCCTACTCGACTCGCCGCCTCCCGGCATCTCCAGTACTTGGGGGACAGCTTTCCCAGCACCCAGAAGTCTGTCCACCGTGCGGAGAATTGCTTCGCCTTCTGCCACTCTTTACACGGACTCTCTCTACCCCCCCAGCCACTGCCCCCATCACAAGCTCCGGCAGGCAGCAGTCCCTTTAAAACATGCCCTGAGTCACACAGGGCGCTGCACATGTGTTGTGCCCAGCACATGGCACTGGCCAGAAGACCGCCTCCTGAATTCAGGACACTGTGCTCTTATTAACGTACTCCAGCCTCCACGTCACACCGTTGTGGGCTCACATGGAACTCGCAGCCAACTAAAACACCCAGATCTTTCTCACACTTACGCAATCGGTGTTTTTCATTCCGTCAGTCATTCGACAAATATTGCCTTCAAGAAAATTATTTCCACACCAAAAGCTGACACTTTTCCATAAGATGATTGGGCGACAAACATATTAAGGAAACGCGAGAACGTCGACCTCCAAGTGAACCTGAAATTAAATTTTTCCATGTTAACTGGACACTTAGCTGTATCACTTATCAGCGTGTTGTCAAAGGCAAAGAAACCGCAGCGAGTGCCGGCGATACGTGCGATGGGAACCGCGACAGACAAATGAGCTGAAACTCCATCGTGTCTCACGTCACGTTCAAGTGAGTTTGTTCAGAAGGGCACAAAGCGTATTTCTGGGGGGCAGGTCCTGACTAGCTAGCGCCACTTTGAAAATCAGTGGAAATAAAATCTTTAGGTCGAAAAGATTATTCACAGAAATTACATAAGTAGCTCTGCCAGCTGCTTTACTGACGATGACACATCAGACAAGCTCCTTAATTTCCCAGATATTAGCTACACATAATCCCAGGGCAACTCTCATTTTCCTTAAATCTTCTCCATAAAACTCTCCAGTGACCAGCATTGCTAAAGAATTACAAGATGCCTGTATTCAGTCTGCTTTCATCTATCTGGTTGTCCATGTTCTGTGAGTCATTTGCTCTAAACCAAGGATCTAACTCACCTTTTGCATTCTCTCTTTTTTTTTTTAAGATTTTATTTATTTATTTAACAGAGAGAGATTACAAGTAGGCAGAGAGACAGGCAGAGAGAGAGGAGGAAGCAGGCTCCCCGCTGAGCAGAGAGCCCGATGCGGGGCTCAGTCCCGGGACCCTAAGATCATGACCTGAGCCGAAGGCAGAGGCTTTAACCCATTGAGCCACCCAGGCACCCCCTGTATTCTCTTTTTAATCGACAAACTGTCGCAGAGTCACTGAATTACTGAGCGCAAACTCAGGCTCGAGCTGGAGAAACCCAGTGGACTGGCCAACCCAAGGCTTTATTATACAAATGAGGATAGTGAGGCTCCTGGAAGCTGCCTTTCCTTCCTTCAGGTGTGTTGAGCTCCATACTAAGCATGTGAAATCTGACGCTCAAGTGGGTGGAAATATGATTGGCAAGAGAAAAGACAGGGGAACAAAAAAGTGGGATACCTGGGTGGGACACTGGGGTGGCTCTGTCAGTTAAGCGTCCAGCTCTTGGTTTTGACTCAGCTTATGATCTCAAGGTTGGGAGATGTAGCCCCATGTTGGGCTTACACTCAGTGAGGAGTCAACCTGTGATTCTCTCCCTCTCCCTCTGCCTCTCCCCCCTCCATGCCCTTGTGTGCGCTCTCTCTAAAAAAATAAATGAATAAAATCTTTGGGGGAAAAAAAGAGTAAATCATTCAAACTTAAGGGACTTCAAGACAAAGTTCAATGTAGGTAACATGGATCCTCGTGTGTATGTGTGTTTGCGCATGTGCATGTGTGTGTGTGCATGTGTGTGTGTTGGTGGGATTGTTCAGGGAAGTAGATAAGAGGGGAAGCTGGACGACCAGGTGTGGATCCTTTCAAGGACAGACCCATCTGTCACGCATTTATGAGGAAAATAGTCGTGCGCACGATTACGCATATCTCATGTAATCTACACCTATAGTAAACTGTTCTTAAATAATGCCTGTGGGCTGAATGAATTAACGCACAAGTGGAAATGTATATCCCGACTCCAGACATGTTCCATTCTGAATTTCAGATTAAAAGGAGCTACTACAAAAAGTTACAAAGTTAGTAAAATGATCAGAGTGGCATTTTAGAACAATCCCAGCTACACAGTCCCTCCTGGAGAGCTTTCAAAAGATTCCTGTAAGGCCCCACTCCAGACCGACTATGGCAGAACCTCAGGGGCGGGAGCCGATGTCTCCCGGCTCCCCAAGGGATCCCAACATGCAGTCGAGGTTGCGAACCTCTGTTCTAGAGGTGGTTCTAGCAGCAACGTACGGAAGCTCTCAGACAGACCCGGGGAGATGAGGAGGACGCATTTGAGCCAGTCATATGGAAGACAGTGAGGGCTGACCCGAGACTGTTCTCATAGGGGAACTGGGGACCTCTTGGGTGGCTCCAGTGCGTGACTCAGGTGCATGAATGAATAGGGGTGAACTTCCCCCACTGTACTGAAGGACGAGATCCCTCTACACAGCTGGACTAGAAGTGGTTCCGGGACCTGGGCCGGTGGGACCAGCTCTCCTTCTGTGGGCCAGACGTGAGCCTGGAGAAGAGCATTTAGAACAAGGAGGGGAAGTTCAAGGCTGGGGGTGGGAGGGATCCTGCCGTGAACATAACAGCAATAATGTCATGAAGAACCGCAGGACTCATAGCCTCATGAGGAATGTGAACCCAGACGCAGACACTGAATACCAGACCAGAATGCCTAGGTCCTAGCTGCAGGCTGGGGCACAGATGCGTTCTTACAAGGCATCGGGCCCTGGGGGGAGCTGAGGGACACAGGTCAGGTGGTCTGAGGTAGTGAAATGGAAATGTCACCTGGAAGCAGGTTGGATCGGACCTTCCAGAAAGTGGGAGGGTAGGGAACCCAAGGCAGGGAGTGAGTAAGAACAGGCAGCCACTAGGCAATGTTCTCCTCTCCCAGCCTTGACAGGAGTTTCTGACATGTACCGTACTCAGCGACTGGGAGTGCAAATGGAAAACATTCCACTGAGAGGCAGGGAGGGTACCTGTCTTTTTGCAAGTTGGGGAAAATGAAAACTTTTGCCTTGAGACTGAAGAAATCATCACCGCCCCTTGAGCACTGGCTTTGTCTGCTCCAAACAAAACTAGTTCACTGTAGGATCAGTTAAGAGCTCAGAAAAAAAAAAAAAAAAAAAAGACTGTGAGCTCATGTGAATCACCTCAAGGGAATGGCTGGGAATCAAATGTCGTCCTAGGAAACATGCTGCCCGTCTGAGGTCACCTGGGACACAGGGGAGGCTGGGCTGGGGAGTGGATGGCACAGGCCTGTCCCAGCGAGGGAGGCAGGAATTCTAGGGTCCATCAACCTTCGAATTTTAATTGTAGCCTTGGTTTTTCGGCCCTGGGAAACTAGTAAGTAATTACATAATCCACATTTCTCCCAGGTCTGCCGGGGACGGGGACAGGTTCAGGATGGCTTCTCCGAGCTCCTGGCTCGCAGGCCTCCCCGCACACGGCTGCTGCCTGCTTTCTGTCCCTTCAACCCAGGTGGACAGCACTGTTTCTTTTGTTTGTTTCTTTTGTTTTTTAAAGATTTTATTTATTTATTTGACAGAGATCACGAGTAGGCAGAGAGGCAGGCAGAGAGAGAGGGGGAAGTAGGCTCCCTGCTGAGCAGAGAGCCCGATGCGGGGCTCGATCCCAGGACCCTGGGATCATGACCTGAGCCTAAGGCAGAGGCTTTAACCCACTGAGCCAGCCACCCAGGCGCCCCAACAGCACTGTTCCTAAACGGAAAGCAGTGCGAATGGAGCTCTCTAATGAAACGTTGTCATCCCGGAATCGCTCTGTGAACCTCTCGGGAAGGGAAAGCATGCACGGGGGTTGGGGGGCGGGGGGTGGAGGCAGCTCCGGTGACTGCTAAAACTGGAACATTTCAGGGAAGGCCAAAAGACACCCAACTTGCGGGTCCTGAAAAGTTGCCACAGGCAAATGGAATGCCACAGATACACACGTTTGCCGACCGGGCCCCATCCTCTGGAACTGAGAACACACTTGGTTCTTGCCAACGGTGACCTTGGCTCTGTGACTGGCCTCATTGCTAGAGACAGGCCCCCTCTACCCAGTGGTCAAGGAGGTTCCCCAGCCCCAAGGATTAGATCTTGCAGGAGCCCGGCTGTGAAGTCTTATTTACTCAGACACAAAATTATGACACCGAAGCATGTCAGGGAACCGCAGGGATTTTCCTTAAATAAGCAAAACACACATTAAACTGGTAATAATTAAAATAGTGTGCCCTGAAGAATGTGCAATGGGTTGCATTTTCTCCCTGACTTAAGAAAGGCAGATATCCGCTGCGAATGAGAAAGCTACCATAACGTCTTTCTCACCCCCCAAATGTTTGACGGGCACTATTTTCAGATACGGTACGGGGAGGGGTGTGTGTGGCGTCTTCCAATAAGGGGATTTCCTTTCCTCACCACTTCACTATCTTCAGGAACACTGGGGAGCTGACCTGAAGTCAAGGAGACCCAAGAGAAGCCCGAGTTCTCACCAGCTCATTTTCTGGAAAAGTCACCTCTGTCGGTGGTGTTACAATGTGGCAGCTCGCCCCCTCCTCACCACACAGCCCTGCCCAACATTTGATTCTGGGCCACTTACTTCAACTTTCCTGTGCGAAAGTCTGGCCAGCACAGCTCAGCTGCGAATGCAGGGGAGGCCGGGAGCCCCTCTATGCCCGCCTCTGCCTGTCCTCATCCCCCCACGATCCGCACACCTGAGCATGACACGCTCCCCGAGGCTTCTGGGGAGGGCAGCATGGAATCTGTTTTTTACTACAACACAACACAGCCAGCATGGGGCAGAATTACTCTCATTATTATTATTATTATTACTACTAATATAACTACAATCACTGATAATGACAATGATTGGTAAAAATTGATGGACAGATTCCCGAAACTGTTGAAAGAAAAGTCTGATTTCTGAAGAACGGCAAGGGTTAAAAAGGACTCGGGCCAGGACATCAAGGACCAAGATGCACAATCCAGTCAGGGCTGACACTATCCCTTCCTGAGAAATGATGTCTCCACCCCTATTTAATTCATGAGTAAGTTGTGCACGAGGGAGGAATTCCGTGTAAGTCTCCCTTGTAGGGCTTGGAACTGGCTGTTCCTTGTCCTAACTGCGCAGGCGCTGGCTCAGTGCCCTTCCACGTGCGTCCTCCAAGTCACCCCAGAGAGGGGGACTGTCGTCATGTCTTACAGAAGAGGAAACTATGTCCCAGGGAGAATGAGGTATTCGACGAAACTCACACAGCTAAAGGAGGTGCCACAGAGCTGGGGATCCAGGTTCTTTCACTTCAACCCAGTGCATTTCGTGTCAAGTGAGCTGCTAGTCAGCGCTGGGCTCTGTGGGTTCGCGGATCAAAGAAGCGGGTAACAGCAGCTCTGCCCTCGTGGCATTGACAGTCTGGCTGGAGAGACGTTTAAAGGGCAAACAAATACCCTTGCAAGGTGAGAAAGATCCTACAACTAAAGACTCAGAACATGAGCTTTCCAGGCAGAGGGAACAGCTTGTGCAAAGGCCCCGAGAGTAAGAACGTTGGTTTGACAGAGTAAGCAGTGGCCAGGGAGGCCAGAGCCAAGGGAGCCATGGACAGTGCACTGGAGAGGAGGGCAGTGGGGGGGGGGGGCAGAGCACATAAGGGCAGCTCTTGAAAAGTTCCTTTTAACAGTGGACAAGCAGACTTCAGAGGTTCACGACCCTAACGTGACCAAAAAAGGCTAAAACCCGATCTTTGTGTAGAAGGGTCCTAGAGTCACACCTGCCACACGGATCATTTCTCTTGTGCCCGGTGACCAGGCACACTCATGCAAAGACCTCTGACCTTGGCAGCAACCAGGGTCTGCAAAATGACAAGAACAGCTCGCCTGGGGGTCAGGCTCTGTCCCATCTGTCACACTGCTGAAGTGAGTTAGTCCCAGTAAGTTTGTCCCTTAATCAGGGAAGAGGATACACTAATTCTAGGATTTCCAAAACGAAGCAGACGGTCTGCCCACCCGCCAGGAGCTCAGATCCTAGAGGCGACACAGACACATGGATGCGCCTGAAGGTGTGACAGCGGAAGAACGGATGTGGAGAGGGCCCTGGGCACTGCTGGATGCCCTGCCCGAGGCCAGGACACTTGAGCTCTTTAGGTCTTGTTTTGTTCCAAGAAGAAATAAGATTTCACCGGGCAGATGCCGGAAACACATTCTAGATGGAGGGCAGAGCATGGACCCGGGCAGAGGGCTCTGAAAATGGAAGGCCTGGCCAAGGACGGTCGAGCAAGAAGACCTAGAGAGGGCTGGCAGGAGCAAACTGAGGTGATCCTGGATGTCGTGCCACAGGTGCCGGGAGCTGTCAAAGATTTTCGGCCGAGGAGTGACGTGATCATATTTGGGCTTTAAAAGAGGATAGTGGACAGCCACGTTCAAAGCAGCGTTGTTCACAGCAGCCAGAATGCGGAAGCCACCCAAGTATCAAGAGACAGATCACGAATGACCCAAACGTGGTGAATGCGTACAGTGGACTATTTAGCCCTAAAAAGGAAGAGAATTCCAATACCTGCTCTGACACGGATGAACCCTGAGGACATCGTGCAAAGTGACATGAGCCAGGCACAGAAGGACAAATACTGCAGGATTCCACTCACACGAGGTGCCCAGAGGAGCGAAAAATCCTAGAGGCCGAAAGTAGAACAGTGTTGCCAGGAGCGGGCAGGGAGGGAAGCACCAGGGGCTGTGGTTTCGTGGGGACAAGGTGAAGGGAGCTCTGTGGACGGACGGTGGCGATGGCTGCCCAACGGTGCAGCTGGGCTCTGGCCACTAGCTGCACACTTAACACGGTCAAGATGGCCTGTTTTGGGTTATGTGTATTTCATCACAATTCAAAATAGCTTGAGACAGACAGACAGACAGACAGAAGGGGGGAGCTGGTCGAAGGAGGCTGTAAGAGGACTTGGGAGGCTGTCACAGCGCTCCGCTGAGACCAGTCAGGGGCAGGAAGGGAAAAGATTCAAGCAGCATTTGCAGAGACAATGTAGGTGTGAGGCCATAGGTGGGGGTTCTCCAGTTAAGACGATGCCCAGATGCCAGCCCCAGGCTAGTTTTAAAGGTTGCCCTCTGCACCACGTGTAAGCAAGGGATCTGTGTCCCTCTGATCGTGTGGATACACAGTCCAGATTTTGTTTGGGTTCATCCATATATAAATCAAAGAGCTCTGCCTGCTCCCCGTCGGCCCGTTCCCAGGACAGGCCCTGCTGGACCCCGCGGTGTTGGCTCCTGCAACCCCTGGAAGGGACACAGTGGCCGGCCAGGGCCGGGAGCAGCACAGAACAGTGAGGGGCCTCCGTTAGGAGCTGATGAGGAAAGGGTCTGCAGGAGGAAGGAAGGAGAAAGCGAAGCCGGATGTGAAGAAACACCTAATCCCCAATTGTCAAAAACAAACTGCGAAAGAAGTATCAAATTTCCTTCTCGGGAGATGTTTAAAGGCTGATGTAAGCAAGGCCCAGGGCTTAGAAGCTCTGGTGGACCGGGGCGGGGGATGGGACGGATGTCTGGGCGGCCACAGAGGTCTCCACGGATTTGTGCTGAGGGTGAAATGATGGAGATGGGAGGGCTTTGGTAGAGGAATGTGTTGGGGCAGGAGAGTGCAGTCGTTTCAAGTTTTCCCTGTACTGAAGCCATATCAAAATTCTACTCTCTGTGCTTCCAGCCAAAGGTTATAAACATGGGGTAGAGCTTTCTGTGGAGAGATCAACGATCCTTATTCCTAGGGTCAATCTGTAAACATCGTATTATGATTTATAATGTGGATGGAATTCATGCTTTTACCAGTGTGAGCATGAAAAGTCACATAATACTGTACTGCATTAGCAAGATCCAAGCACTTCATCTCGCTAAAGCATAATAGTAAAAGGAGACAGCACTACTGCTTATTTTAAAGAATTGAAAATATTACTTGAGCAAAAAAGGATCATCCGTAAAAAAGGATGAGACCGGGCCATTTGCATGAACACGGAGGGGCCGAGAAGGTATTATGCTAAGTCAGACTGAGAAAAGCAAATACCATATGATTTCACTCACATGGGGAATATAGAGAAACAAACAATATAGAAACAAACAAAAAGCAGAAACAGACCTATAACTACAGGGGACAAAGTAATGGTTTGCCGGAGGGGAAGGGCTGGGGTGGGAGGAGCAACGTGGGTGAAGGTGAGTGGGAGATACGGGCCTCCAGGTATGGAATGAATATGTCACAGGAGTAAAAGTTACCGCGTAAGGAGGATGGGCAATGACACTAATAGTGACATATGGTGACGGAGGGTGGCTAACGGCCTAAGGTACAGCGATGTTGAAATCACCTTGTTGTACGCCTGAAACTCGCGTTAACATTGTGTCAACAACACTCAAATAAAAAAGAAAATATTATTTCAAAATAGCATTTTGAGTTTCTAGGTCTATCTTTGATGTAACTGCAGGATACCTGGGCTCCCGATTACTAAAGCCGGCCATTCCGTGAGTCGATGCCACAGGAATGTCTTCTTAGTAAGAAATAAGTCTGCTGGCTTCTGGTATCCGCGTAGCCTGGGGGTTTTCCTACGCGATGTTCTTCTTCCCGATGTTACAGAAGCAACTAAGGTCTAAAGGTCTGGATTTGGGTCCTGATTCTCTGTGAACTTGTCACATGGTCTTCTGACCACATTCCCTTGCGGACACCAGTGCCGAAGGTGGCGACCAGGTCTATAAAAGCCACCAGACACATGATCCAATTCTGGTCACACACTTTCCCTGATCTTTCACAGCTAATAAAAATACTGGCACAGTACTTTTTTCTAACAGAAGGATTTTAAACCGCTGTTCAGATTTATTATTCTTGTCAAGTTGTGAGCGTGTGTGCACGTCTGCGTGTTCATTGAGACCCGTTGACTACCTCTCATATCACATACATCCACACGTGCTCAATTTCAATTGTGCAGAGTTGGGGGGGGGACGTGGACACACCATACATTCACAACAGAGAATGTTCGTTTTTTTAAAAAGTTAAATAAAGACTGTTAAACTTTCTAGGAAGGTAGGCTGGTTGAAACTGACACAGTCATAAGCATTTGGCGAGTGAAATAAACCCTGCAGAATTTAAACTCGGAGAACATTTCAAGCATCGGGTGATTGAAAGCACAGCCAGGACAATGTACCCTTCACGGTCACACTGTTTGCAGAGAATCTGGTGCCTCAAAAGGCAGGGAGAGCAAGAATTTGCTTGGAGTTGATTTTAAACACAGGGTCACCCTTTGTCTCCCAGATACCGAGTGGGGAGCTGGGCGATCACCAGTATCACAGGGCACTCAGGGGAAGATTTAACTGAAGTGGCTCCAAGTTCGGGCGGTAATCACGGTCGGTTGATTTTATGGTCACTTCATATTACAATTCAAACATCCAGCCCATAAAGCCAAAGATACCCCTCTTGGTCTTTAGAAGGTGTTCTAGAGAGCAGGACACACACCCAGGGCTGCTTGGTGTCCGCGCCAAAAGTCAGAGCGGAAAGTCTGGGAATTACTTATCACCAGAAAAAGGCGATCCTGGGGGGGGGGGGGCCTCGATGGGATGTGTGTGAATGGCCGGTTCACAGCGCTCATGTTAATGGTCGGGATTTCCCTTCATGAACAGACAGGTCAGGCTTGATGTACAACTCCTTCCTGGAGTCATCAGCACCGTATGCTCTTTTAATTCTTAAAGTCATTCAAAAAACGGAAATCTCTTCTAGGCCCCTTACTTCATTTTTCTCCTTGTTGAAATTCTGGACCGGCTGCTGCTGTGTTTGGCCTGACTGTGCCACGGACGGGGCCCCGTGATCGCCACGGACGTCAGTCCCGAGCAGCACGCACTGTCCCAGTCACCGCTCCAACAGAAGGCGAAGGCTCTACCCTCACTCTGAAGCTGCAGAATCTGATGCCTATCATGGCCAAGGTCATAAGGCCAGTGAGCCACAGTCCCTGTCTGAACCTGGTCTGTCTGTAAAAGACATGCCTTTAACCACTGTATTCTATTCATCCCATGAAAGTCTGTTAACTGAAAGAAAAGAAACCAAACAAACAGAGCCACTTGAAAAGCATCATGGAAGGTCCTATCATGCTAAAAAAAAGCATGTGAGCATCCCCAAAGGTGAATTACAGTGATGTCCAAGGTCACCCAAAGGCCATGGGGTAGTCCCAGCTGTGTTTACCTAAACTGCGCCAACTTCATCATTGCTTATAACTCACATTCCTCGCAGGACCCAGATACCAGCTCACACGGCTTTACACAACACACATGCTGTCACCTATGACTCACACGACACCCCAGAATAGAGCATATGCCCTTTTAAAAACTTCTTACAAATATCCCTCATTACCTATTCAAAAGTCAGCAGACCTGGTAGAGCAGGAAGGTCTATTTTTGATGACCATTCCTTGTCTGCAAAAAACAGTTTGAAAACATCCCTCTAATAAATGTTACTTAACTATAACGCGCAGAGAGTGTATTCATACGTGTTTGTAATAAGAAACAGAAAATGAGGAGCTACAAAAGAAAGAGAAGTTTCTGCTCCCCAATGGGATATTTTCCTAGTTAATGAGTATGTTAGTGAATTTATTTGACAGATTACTTTATGGCCATATCATAATATGTGTTTAGATGATTCAGCATACAGATTTCTTTTTTTTTTAACCCACCTATCACCTCCCATTCTTTTTCTTTTGTGAAGACGCCAGAGATCTGTCCTCTTAGCAAATTTCAAGTGTACAATACAGTATTGTTAACTATCGTTACAATAATACATCGTTAAATATCGTTACAATAATAAAATCTGATGCTGCGCATCAGACCACCAGACATCTTTCATTTTATAATTCAAGGTTCGTGCACTTTGACTATCATCACGCACTTCCCCCACCCCCAGTCCCTGGCAACCATTACTCTACTATCAGATTCTAGGAGTTCAACTTTTTTTTTTTTTTTTTTTAAAGATTTGACATATAAGTGAGATACAATATTTGTCATTCTCTGCCTTATTTGACTTAGGATGATGGCCCCCAGGGACATCCATGTTGTCAAAAATGACAGGACTTCCTTCTTTTTTTAGAGCTGAATCATATTCCATGGTATCACTTTTTCTTTATCCGTGCATCTGTCAATGGACACAGGCTGTTTCCGTATCTTCACTGTTACAAAGAATGCTGCGATGAACACGGGAGTGCAGACATCTCTCTCAGATTCTGATTTAATTTCCTTCAGATATACACCCAGCAGTGGAATTCCTGAGTCATAGGATAGTCCTATTTTTAATTTTTTTTGAATTTCCATAGGGGCTGCACCAGGTTGCATTCGGACCAACAGTACAAAAGGACCCTGTTTGGGGCACCTGGGTGGCTCAGTCGGTTAAGCATCTGCCTTCGGCTCAAGTCATGATCCCAGGGTCCTGGGATCGAGTCCCACATCCCCCCTCACCTTGATGGGGAGCCTACTTCTTCCTCACCCTCTGCCTGCCATTCCCTTGCTTGTGCTCACTCTTCTTTCTCTGATAAATAAAGTCTTAAAAAAAAAAAGAACCCATTTCTTCCACATCCTCCCCAGTATTTATCTCATCTTTCAGACAATAACCATTTTAACAGATGTGAGGTGATCCCTCATTGTGGTTTTGATTTGTATCTCCCTTATGACTAGTGATGTTAAGCATCTTTTCATGTACCTGTTGACTATCTATATGCCTTCTTTGGAAAAATATCTATTTGGGTCCTTTGCCCATACTGAATTGGATTATGGGGGGGGGGTGCTATTGATTTCTATGAGTTCCCTATATATTTTAGAAATTAACCCTAGAAATTAACCTCAGCTACACCATTTTATTTCAGTTTCTTTGACCTCGGTTTTAATCTTTGGAAAACAGTAGGCTGGATCAAGTACATTTCCATTTTTTTAAAAAAATATATTTATTTATAAATAAGTTAACAATGCGGAGTTCAATCCAGGATCCGGAGATTGTGACCTGAGCTTTGCAAAGTCAGGTGCTTAACCGACTGAGCCATCCAGGAGTCCCATGCATTTTCCATTTAAAATTTTTGTTTGTTTGTTTGAAAGCAAACAAAGCTTTGAAAGGTTTCTTTATAGGCATTAGATTTCCATTTCTCTCTCTCTCTCTCTCTTTTTTTTTTTTTTAAGATTTTATTTATTTATTTGACAGACAGAGATCACAAGTAGTCAGAAAGGCAGGCAGAGAGGGGGCGGGAAGCAGGCTCCCTGCTGAGCAGAGAGCCTGATGCGGGGCTCGATCCCAGGACCCTGGGATCATGACCTGAGCCAAAGGCAGAGGCTTTAACCCACTGAGCCACCCAGGCACCCCCTTTTTTTTTTAAAGAAGTTTTTCTGCATAACAATTTCTCCAGGAAGGCAAAATCTTCTAAACTGAAATTTGCAGTAACTACATGTTCCCAGGAGATGCTCCCAGAGCTGGCCTTGTACACAGTGACTTAGGCAGCAATCAGGCCACATCTGGAGTGGGGACCAGGAACCCACAAAGGCTTTCCCTGTATCTGTGAGGCTCAGGGCTGGCTCTCCACCTTTAGCCTCCAGATGCTAGCAAAGCCATTTCTACTCCTTTGTGACTGCATTCTTGTAACTTTACAATTTTGCAAGAATGGCCCTATCATATTTGCAGCTCTCATACTCTCATGAATTATGATTATGTCTCAACCATTTGCAGAAAATAGACTATAAATAAATATAAACGTAAGGCATAACTTTTGTAATGTTTTATTTTACTTATCTAAACAAGGCATTCTTTTTCAAAAAGCTGACGTATTTACAAGACAGCAATTCCTCTTGTTTTTTTTCACTTTCCCACCTTTTGGAGACCCATATTAGCGATTTCTTCCTACAAAGACAATCAGTAAAGAGTGATCTTGGAAACATTTTCAGAGAAACTGTTTCCACCTGTCCCTCCCTAAAAACATTCCTCAGGTGAATGGATCCTTTTCGTTATTTAAGAGTGTTTCTGAAACAGTGTTCCATATGGGCTGTGGGATGTGTCTTACAGATATTGTTTGAAAAAATGATCTACAGTCAAATAAACTTGAGTAATTGTGAGTTGCAACATGTTAGATGGGTCTCTTTACTGCAGGACCTTTCAGAATCTTTAATATGAAATGTACACAAGGAGTGGTCGTGTAGATAGAGTCCTCTCCAGCGTATTGACTACAGAATGCTTTTTCCCCCAAGAACATCTATTAAGACTAACATGTGTCTAAGGACTACAGCTGGGAACCACTGATTGAAGGAGCACCAAGAAAAGTGCTACCCTTGATAACAATATCCATTGCCATGAAGGATAACCCAGCAAATTCAGTGCCACGTGCTCTCAGTGGGCTCTCTGAAAAATAAGGGGTCGGATCTCCCTTCAATTACTGGAGGCAGATTCATGCCTAGATAGTACTTCCTCTTGGCCAGAACAGAATGGTCAGAAAGCAAATTAAATTCATGTTTGCCTAGATGCTTATTTTTTTCTTTTTCCAGTCTTGGCCAACCTTTCAGAGAAATAAAGCCTAAAAAAATAAAAGATTCAGGTCCAACTTGCAAGAGCTGGAAGCAGAGGAGACTAGGAGATACTTTCAGGTCATAATGAAACACGCAGCACGTTCTGGGAACCTCACCATGTGTACTGCCCATTGCGTCAACTAGTAATGCAATGAGAACCACATACATCATTTAAAAATTTGCTAGCAGCCACCTTAAAAACAACAAAAGTGAAACTGCCAAAATTAATTTTAACAAGATATTTCACTTAATGCAATGTCTCAAATATTTTTATTTCAAAGTATCATTAGTTCAGAAAAGCATTCAATGAGGTTTTTTTTAACACCCTTCCTCTTATACTAAGTCTTCAAAATCCAGTAGGTGTCTTACACTGTCAGCACATCTCAGCTTGGACGAGCCACATCTCAACGGTCCAAGAGCGACCAAATGTGGCTCACGGCTGCCATATTGGATGGCAGTGATCTAGAACCATGACAACAAAAACAGCAGCAGCAGTAGCATTAAAGGGCTGACATTCATCAAACACCTTCTATATGCCACGTACTTTTCATGTACTACCTCTCTGAATCCCCATGACAGCCTGTGGCCTTGGGTCCCAGTGGCAGGCAAAGAACTAAGGCTGTCGGAGGTGTCTCCCCTAGATCGCACAGTGACGGTACTAACTCTGGGGCTCTAGGCGCCCCTCCGAACACTGTCCAGAACCCTCCCTTTAGGCTACTTTTCTTCAACTTGGAATGTACCTTAGCTACCAAGCAGTCTAACCTCTCCTTTTTACTGATGGGAAAACTGGGTTCTTTTGTTGGATAAAAAACATCATACACAAGTTCAAATTAAGTTCAAATTAAGTTACAGACCTGGCTGTCGTCATACTAAGCTGGATTAAAATGTGTCCAATTTGTTTAAAAAATGATGTTTGGGTCTCGAGAGCTTATTAACTTATACAGAGAGGAATGCCTGTGTCGCATTTACATAGAGCAGTAACCAATACATACGATAAACTCAAACTTCCTGAAAAATCTTATTTAATGGAGCCAAACATTAGGAGATAGCTCTTTCATTGTTTTAAAATTATGAGTTATACTGAGGTCTTCAATGCCCTGACTCTTCGTTCTTTAGATTTTTCTCAACTGGGAGTGATGCAGACTTGGGGAAACGGAAAGCTAAAGCAATTCTGGAGGCCCTTTTTAAGAATGTGGGGGGCAGGACCAGGAGGGTCCTGTGTCAGCACGTGATTCACAGAGCCACATAGACCACAGACCACAAAGACAACCTTTTTCCTTTGAAATCATAGCACCTCTGTGGACCCTGAGTTTCTTTCCCTGTTAAATGAGAGAACTGGGCCAAGATGCCATCTAGTCCTGAACTCATTCATTCACCCAACAAATATTTATTGAGTACCAGGTGTATGCCCGGCGTTGTTATAGGATGGGACTATAAAATTCAAGAAATTGTGTTTTAGGTTACTCACCTAATTATAGAGGAAAGAGCAGTGTTACTCAACTCCCGCTCACAAGCACATCTGTTTCTCAAGCTGGCCTCCAACAGGACCGATGTCCCCTGTCTTGTGCAAATACCACGGGAACACCCACAGGTGTGTGACTCTGTTACGAGACTCTGGTAACTCCCTTTAGGCATGGCAAAAGGCATGGGACCTCTCAACCCTTGGGGGATCTGGGGGTCGGGGACGACCCTGACCTGATGACTTTGACTTGGTAAGAGGCTTTCCTTCCCTCTGCTAAGCCATTAGGTGTAGTAATCTAAAACCTTAGCACAAACGGCAGACCACAGGGCAAGAACAAGCATACGTTTACTGTTCGCTTGTATAACTCAAACTATTAAATGCATTTTCACCCTTGGGCAGAGAAAGGGTATTCGGACTGGAGCAGCTACCTTCTCTCCATGACACATCTGGCCTCAACCGAGCTGGTTTTTTTTCTGGTTCTCAGAGAGTGGTGTGGTGAAAGGTTTCTTTACCAAATGGCACTCTTACATTGCCAGAATGGGGGAAAAGAAGGGGAAAGAAAAGCACATGTTTTATGTTAAATTTATGTTGTTTCTACAACACTGAAGGAGCCAATTTTTAACTCCCAGGGCCTCACTGATTCCTTTTCAAGCAAGTTTACGAGTGAGTATAATGAAGGCGTCTTTGCATGACTCCTGCTTTCACTTGGTAAGCTTTCAGGTCGGACAAGCTGCCGCAGGTGAGGCTGGAATGCTGGCAGGAGCGAGTCGTCAGGAATGCCAAGCTCCGAGCAGGCTGCCGCGCCTCTGTGCACACGCAGAACCCAGGCAAAGGAATCATTAACTCCAAAGCGAGAGGAATAAAGGAGACAAGTGCATTCTATTGCATTGTTAAAGAAGACAGGGAAGTAAGAGCTGAATGTGGTTGGCTCCACCTAGCCCGGGGGGTCCTACGGGGGTGGCACAGCCAACATCTTGGGGTGGGGACCATCCTTTGTGGTGGGGGGCTGTCTTATGCAATAAAGAACATTCTCTCTACCCACTAGACACCAGGAACACCCCCCCTGGGGGGAAATCAAAGACTCCTCCACATTGCCAAGGTGGGGGTTGGGGACGTGTAGGGAGATGGGCAAAACTGTCCCCAGCTGACAATCACAGGTCTAGACCTCCATATTCCTGAAAGGCAGTAACCTGATCTGTGACTCAAGTCCTAGGCCACATCTGAAGTCCTAACTTTGAGGGTAACACCTTGCATATAGAACTCAGCCACTAAAGGGCAGTTTGAAGGATACAACTCTATTTGAAATAGATAGAATGTACCCTCCTAGAGGGGTGTGCTTCATATTTCTAAAGGACGACAGTTCATCCTAATTTTTTGACATTTAAATGTATTGGTCTATTAAAAAAAAAAAAAAACGGCAAAAGGAAGTTTACAGACAGCCTCTGCATCCCAATAAAGGCATTTACAATGCTAAATTACATTTCCAGAGGTAAAATGAAAAATAATCATTTGTTATAAACTTGTATGTCCAAAATCAAGACCAATATTCCTCTCTAGACTCACTATCATTATTTGTTTAAATAATTCTTCTGATTCCTTCAATTTTATGTCTTTTGGTTTGAAGATTCAAATTATCACCTGGTTGATCAGTCAAAACTTCGGTTTTTAAGATTTCACTCATTTTATTTCACTAATAACTCCTCATTTAGTACCTATGGCTCTATCATCCCTGTGCCAACTCTGGGCAGTTCCAGACACACAGACACATAGGACATGACTTCTGCCTCTAGTCGCTAGGAAACGGCCCCCAGCCATCTGACTTTTATAACACTCTGGTGGGCAGAAAGCTCCCTGTTCATAGTGTTTCTCGAGGTTACAGTTAATGATTATTTCCAAGTAAATGAGAGTCGAACTTATTTTTCTTTGATGTACTATTTAGGAGTTATCACGGTCATGACCTTTTATTATGCACTTAAACTCGCTTTATCATATTCAACGTAAAAACAGTTCTCCTTTAATCACTGCGAGGACTCTGGAGATGATCCATTTCTCTGAACTGCCTGATACTTTCTACTAATTTTAATTTAAAAAAAAAAAGAGATCTATACCCCTGTGTTGTTTGGTTGATGGTAAATATTGCAAATAACTCTTAGACTGCTCTATATCAAGACATCTAATCATGACTGCATGAAATTAAGATGCACTCTTCCTTGTTAATTCAATTTTAATCCAACTACTAATTCCTTCAAAGTACTTTTAAACCAATGCATGCTCTTTATTTTAGAGATGAATTCTCTGAAACGTAAAACAAGAAAACACTTGTCACACTCCGTTAGACATGCTGGTTTTTCTATATACTACAAATTAAGCATAAAGAAGGCCAGTGAGGAAATTCATGAACTGAGATTATTATAATCTAATTTGCTCATTCAAACAAAGTCTCTCCCTCCTTTTGTTAAAATATATTCATGCTTACCAGTGAATAAAGATGTGTTAGGATTTCAGAGGTTTATATGAAATGCAATTATACCTTAGATACGCTCAATGCATGCAACTGGTATTTATTTAGTGCCCACTGCGTACACGGTGTGGTGCTGTGAGTTATGAGGCTGAATAAACCAGACAGCTCCTTTTTGCACGGAGCTTACAATCTAGTGAGACTCCCATACCAGAATGTAAACAACGACCATGCAACAGACGTCATAAAAGCAGCTCAGGGTACCTGAGGCTCGCGCGCGCGCGCGCGCACACACACACACACACACACACACTCATAATCCATGACTCTAGCATCACACGTGTAGTGACAACATTTACCCAACAGAGGCTCAGATGGAATTTACTAAGGTCGCCCAGCAACTGTGAACAGTCCAGACCGCCTTTGTTAATTCTGGAAAAGTCGTCAGGCTTTCTGTCACTGAACGCGCATTTCCAGAAAAGAACCACATATATTCTTTCTTGCTTGGCTGATGTTGTCGCTAAATGAGTGACAAACATCTTCTGAGACAGACATAGTGGACTTCACCTGACAATTTCAGAAGTTTATAGGGAAATTCTAAATGTTCCAGTGACCTCTTACCTAGTTAACAGCATAAAGTATATACAAAGGTTACCAAATTTCTCATGCTCCAGTAAACAAGATCAGATAAACATCCAGTGCCTAATGTTAACCTGGGGTTTTCTGGGAAAAGGCAGGCTGTCCCCAAAACACAGCAGTTGAAAAAACATGTTTGACTAAGTAGACCCCGAGAAACAAAAACAAAGAAAGTTCTCTCTCCGGTGACTGACTTATCCGAGGATGAAATGCAGAGAAAAGAAAAGTTTAGGAAGCACTTTCAAATTTTGTTTTGTCATATTTCCCATCAGTTCTGATATAAAGATAGCAATGGGTTAACATAAATCACAAAAGTCTTCAGCCACCCCTGGTGCACGTACCAAAGCTGCTCTCCGATGGAAAAATGTTCCCGTGACGTCAGGCAGAGGACTTGCCTAGTTATGCAGATGTTCCAAGTTCATCTTTTTCTTATTACCTGTGAATTCTACTTGACATTAGCTGTGAGTCTCAGGATTAATATTTCTTTGAAGAAAGGCAGGAGATATACATACACACACAGACATAACGATAGTTCTACAGAAAGTTCATAAGCAATAATTTAGGCAATACAGCCACAGAGGTAGAATCTACTCTTTCTATTTTCCTGGGGTGGGGGGACATTCTTCTGACCTCACATTCCAAGCCTGATGCAGACAATCCAGGCATCCCGGCAACCAAACCTGATGATAAGCAACTTTCTCTGTTGGAACAAGACCCCCGTGGAGGCAGACCTGATTCTAAACTGTACAAAAACTTGTTTACAAACACATGCATATAAACTGTGACACATTCTGAGAACTCTAAATTTCTGCTTCACCATCAGTGGATGAACTCAGCGGACAGTCATGGGCCAGAGCTTAACTAGCAGGTTTAGAAAAGAGCCAACTCATAGAGAGTCCCAGCTGTCCTCTCCACAGCCCCTCACTCTCAACAGCTTAGGAACAGTTCCTGTCCCTTGTCTGTTGGGGTGCAGCTCAGGCTTCCTCAGCAGCCAGTGTAGCAACACAAGAGAACACGAAGGGAAGTGGATACACAGAATTTAGCTCTTAAATATCTACATACTCGCGTATCCCTAGACCTTCCATTATTACTCTCTCTATAAATGAACGTGTATCTCAAGAAACTAATGATTGCTCAGTTTGTGGAAACCTCCACAGACAGAGGGTCTTCCTCCTCCTGGATGTGATGTGAAATGAGGTGTACATCCATGTGCCTTTGACCACCTCTTCCTGTTCCCCCACACCCGACAGAGGCAGATGTGGCCCTACGGTTCCTCTTCTCGCCATTACATCTCCTCAGCTGTCTGAACTGGCTTCAGGCCTCTGCTCTTGGCCATCTCTACCGTTTCACACCTGTTTCCCGAGTTCCCCTTGAAGGATATGGTTGAGAGACCACTCCCTGTCCTGACTTCACTTTGGGTACCAAATGCCAACCCAGCATTTCATGAGCAGCTCCCTTACGTGCTACGCAGAACAGGACGGCCCATCTCCTCACTCCTCCGAGCTCCATGACCTGTAGGATGTATATTACCTTATGGTGGTTCTTCTCAAATTTCATAACATACTGGCCTTTTTCTTCCAGAAAAACAATCTCCACAGATCCCCAACTGGACAGGCACTGACTGTAGAACGAAGTTTTTAAGTTTTAAAATGTCAGCCACACACTTCTGCTTCTAGCAACTACTAAAATGGTCCCAGACTTATCTCCGGGCTGTAAACAACCAGAAAACCAAGCAAAATATTTGGGGCAACGGTTTTCAGGCAACAGACAATGGGGCTGTGCGGGAGTGAGTGACCTAAGAGGAGGGAACACATGTCAAATATGTGAGCCAATATGAAACAGCAGCTTCCCCTTTTCCCCTCTTAATTTCCTTAAGTTACAAGTGACTGTTGAGAAGAATATCACAGTGTGGTGGGGTGATCGTGATTTATCGCTATAAAATGGTTTGGTCTGTGCCCAAGTTCAAAAGAATTCAGATTACCCTCAAAAATGAATAAACAACATTTTAAAATAGTATAAAACGCTCAGGCCATTCCCCATGGGGAGACTCGCAGCTCTGTTTGAGGAAATGCTCTTGGAGCAGGTTTATAAACGTCCCACTGCTTCCTTATAGCCTCACTGATACAGCATAAATAAAAGTCTGCATCCTGGAAGCAAGCAGAGGTCAGCACCCGTCGCAGGTGCTCAAGGCCAGGCTGCGGTAGAAACAGACACTGGGCCAAGGCGGGGGACCTGTGGGCAGCGCTCAGTGCATGGGGTACCAGCCCTTCGTCTTTGGGAAGCTTCACTGGAGGTCAGTGTCAAGTGCCCCGGGAGGGAGGTGTTTCCTCCAGCCTCCTCAATGGTCATTTCCCACCACTGCCCTGTTGCCGTCCGCGGGCTGCAGGACCCAGGGTTACAGGGAGCGTGGGTTCCAGGACAACGGCCAGGGTATCACGTCTACCTGTGCTCTTCCCTACAGCCAACTTGCCTGCGTATGCCGTGCCCCAGGCTTTCCTCCTGCTGCCCCGTCCTCTTCCTTGCCTGCCTCCCACCAGAAGTGCAGCAGGCCCCCAGGACAAAGGGACGGCAGGGTGCAGCAGCCTCGCTCAGCAGAGGCTGAAGGCGACTGCCTCCCGATGTGTGCCTCTGCCCCATCTTCCCATCCGTGTGGTCAAATACCCACCTTAGAACCCGCGTTCAGAACGGAGATAGATCTTTAGAGGAAAGCATTAACACGTTGTTTTGTTTTATTTAATCGGGAAAAAAAAAAGTCAATCTTTCTGGCAAAAAAATCAATCCCCAAAAAAGTCAGAATCAATCTGGCAGAAAAGCCACTGACTAGCTGCTTTAAATGGCTGAAATTAATATCTCTTATAGCTATCAAGCCTATGGTAAACAATTTTATGTTATTATTTTTTTAAATAAGGTCTTTTTTTTAAAGATTTTATTTTATTTATTTATTTGACAGAGACAGAGAGAGAGCACAAGCAGGGGGAGCGGGAGGGAGGGGGGAAAGCAGGCTCTCCATTGAGCAGGGAGCCTGAGGCGGGACTTGATTCCAGGACCCTGGGATCATGACCTGAGCTGAAGGCAGAGGCTCAACCAAATGAGCCACCATCTAAAACAATTTTAGATGTCAATTTTTTAAAAAGATTTTATTTATTTATTTGATAGAGACACACGAGAGAGGGAACACAACCAGGGGGAGTGGGAGAGAGAAGCAGGCTTCCTGCTGAGCAGAGAGCCTGATGCAGGGCTCGATCCCAGGACCCCAGGATCATGACCTGAGCTGAAGTCAGCCGCTTAACGACTGAGCCACCCAGGTACCCCTAGATGTCAATTTAGAAACGTGAAGACAGTACACAGATTTTCAGAGCTACTTCAGTCCTTCTGTGGGCACAGAGGCTCCTTATCAGTGGGATCTCCCTGATCAAGAGATCAAAAAGGGAACTCAGGCTATTTTCACATGATTATTCAAATGAGATAAAGTATGTCCAAGGTTCTCAGAAAGCTATAAGGGGTTCTGCAAAATTATCTTTTTATACTTAACAGTCATATATACACATTCCGGATTCTGTGACCATTTCAGTTTTGAAGTACTCACAAACCACATCAGACGAAATTCTCACTTTGATGAATGTGACAGAATGAACGGGGTTCTGGACTACCAGCTCCTTGTGGGCACAGATGACATTTTCCATGTAACCCAGCACCCAGCAGCTTTTTCATATACACTATGCAATAAATATTTAATGCACGCCTACTAAGTCGAACCAAACTGAAAACGAAACATGTGCACAAGATTCTGCCAAATTATACCAATCTACTGAAATAAACTGCCCTGCTATATTGCAAACATGGTTTATGGCTATGCGATATAACAGCTGTGAGGATTGGGGCTCAGAATGCCAGGAGAGCTGGAAGGCTCTGGAAACTCCACCAGAGGACCTGCAGTGTGGGTATGCGCCCTCTGAATGAAGTGGAAACTTTCCTTTACCCTGGGATTCACTTTCTCTTCTCTTCCCCTGTGTCGGTCTGAATATAGCCCCATAAGAGCCTGACCCTGGGAAGTCACAAACAGGGAAGGAAGCTGTAGTTGCCCACAGAGGACACTCTTTCTGCAAAGATTCTGCAGCTGGTTAATACCTGTTACGAAAGGCTTTCCCTCCAGGGATTTAGGGGTAAAGGTAAAAGAGGAGAACCAGGCTACTCTTTTTCACCCTAGTTTTAAAATAACCTGTAACTTAGAGCAAACTGAAGTAGCAGTAAGAGGAGTCTCACTTTTAAAGGGCCATTTTTTGGGTTATATATACTAAAACAGAATAAGTGCATCGCCTCGACTGCAATCTGATACCTTCTTTGAGATACTGAATTTCCTTATAAAATATGAGCGTTAGCCTATAAGTTTTTTTTTTTTAAGACTTATTTATTTGAGAGAGAGAGAGAGAGAGAGAGACATCACAAGTAGGCAGAGAGACAGGCAGGGCGGGGGGAAGCAGGCTCCCCGCTGAGCAGAGAGCCCGATGCAGGGCTCGATCCCAGGACCCTGAGATCATGACCTGAGCCGAAGGCAGAGGCTTAACCCACTGAGCCGCCCAGGCGCCCCTAGCCTACAAGGTTTTAATCTCCACGAAGTGACTGTGAGTACAGTATTTAAAACTTTTATTGCAGTATAATGTAAATGTAGAAAAGCGTACACACCAAAACTGTGTAGCTCTGTGAATGTTTTACCAAATGATTATGTCTGTGGAATTACTATCTAATAAAAAAAAAATCATCAGCATTCCAGAAGACCTCCTCTAGGGTACCTACACTTAATATAAAGAAGGCCAATTAGGACAAACAGATGAAAACAAACACAGGCTGAACAGGTGGTACATACACAGAAACTCAAACCATTCGTGATTTGAATAGAATATAAACTTAGCTTATGTAAACGGACCCAAAACTACAAGAGAGTGTTTGGTTTGTCCAGTCAATGAATGAAAACCCATTCTCCAGTCTGTTTCTCTTGTTTTTTTTTTTTGTTTCAAATTTTTTATTTAAATTCTAGTTAGTTGACATATAGTGTAATATTAGTTTCAGGAGTAGAATTTAGTGACTCATCACTCACATACAACACTCAATGCCCATCACAAGTGTCCGCCCTAATATGCATCACCCATCTAGCCTGTCCCCAACCCACTCCCCTCCAGCAACTCTCAGTTTGTTCTCCATAGAGTCTCCCATACAGTTTGCCTCTCTCTGTTTTTTCCCTTTCCCCTATGTACATCTGTTTATCTCTTAAATACCACATATGAATGAAATCACTTGGTATTTGTCTTTCTCTGGCTGATTTATTTCACTTAGCGTAATAAACTCTAGCTCCATCTACGTCATTGCAAATGGCAAGATTTCTTTCTTTTTGATGGCTGAGTATTATTCCATCACACACACACACACACACACACACACACACACACACACACGCTCCACATCTTCTTTATCCGTTATCCATTCTTCAGTTGACAGACACTTGAGCTATTTCCATATTTTGGTTATTATAGATAATGCTGCTATAAATGTTGGGGTGCACATACCCCTTCGAATTAGTATTTTTGCATTTTGGGGGTAAATACACAGTCATGTGATTGCCGGGTTGTAGGACAGTTCTATTTTTAACTTTTTTGAGGAACCTCTATACTGTTTTTCTATCTCTGTTTCTCAGTTTGTCTGTCTGCCTACCTATGTTCTTCCTCTCTCCTCCCTTCCCTTTTCCTCATTCCTGCCTCCAAATGTTAAAGACCAGAAAACGTAAAAAGGAACTTCTAAACAGTATTGTGAAGACGATGATTTTTGTAATATCATCTCACTAGCTAATTAAAACAGTGAGCACTTAGCCTAGGTCAGTATTAGGTAAAGATGTCAAACAAAATATTTAAAACTTCTTACTACGATGTTACCACTGGGAGAGGTTGGGGAGAGGCTGCGCCGACCTGACCTCCCTGTGCCTATTTTGCAACTTCCTGTGAATCTGTAATTCTTTCAAAATAAAAAGCTAGTAACAAAAAGCTTTGCTATCGCAGCAAACCACTATTCTTATTTATATAACATGGTCAGCATTTTGTTTTTAGTATGATTTTTCTAAGAACTACAGCAATTTTAAAAAAACCTTAACTTCTCTGTTAATTTCTAAAAAAAATACTGAAAAGAAGATCAAAATATTAAGTTCAAACAAATACCTACTCTACAATGTGTTTTGAAACCGTTTTGAAAGTGCTTAAAAATACTGGCTAGTGTATGCATGATAGTTAACTTTCTTCATTCTTCCTTTCTAACCACACATTCCCCCTACCCTACCCTCACACCCCGCTGCTTTGACCCCCGAAATAAATGCTAACCATGAAGTTAATGCACAAAAAGAAAAAAAAGTTTGCCTCCCCAGAGCCTTACATATAGGTGGTGAGAGTCTCTTCCCTTTGTGTCTCTTATGTTTCCAAATACAGTGCTCCAAGCACGTTCCATCTCCACGACTACGCTGCTGTGAGCCCAGAAAGCTCACGGATGCAGAAAATGGGCCCAAAGGTTAGACCACCCTTCAACCCATTTGTAAATCACATAATCTCATAAATCGTCTCACTGTTTAATAAAGCAGCTGGGCTGCTAGCGGTTCTTACAAGATAAATGATCATCTTTGAACTGTTAGCTTTTCCATTTTTGGTGTTTCTTGCGGCAAAAGCCATTTATTTTTACTTGCAGATATAAAACAACTTTAAAAATAACTTTAAGATACTGTGGGGGTAGGAAACAGCAAGTCTCTAGTGTATGTTAACTCGTGACCAGTCTGCTCCCTTGCAAATTTGGAAACAACGACAGAGACTGACGGACTTTCTCGTACTTTCGAGGTCCATATAAACACCTGTAGGCCCTGTGATTATGAACCAGGGGAAGAACAGGAACCAAAGGAAGTTCTGAGGACAGAGTCCTGGGAGAAAGGATCAGTCCTTGGGAAAGGGCAGGCAGAGGCTCAAAACCCCAGTGCACCAAGCATTACCTGAAACAGCTTAATTAATTTTAGATCATGTAATAATTAAAAGAGAGAATGCAGGCCCATTATTTTCGCTCTTTAGAGAGCTGAACTGTTGCAAAGGGCCAAGGGCTCAAGGGTGTTTGCCTCCCTCCTTGTGAGATTGTCCAGGTGTCTGGGGAACATGAAGAAGACATAAAGGCTGGACGGGGAAACCGTGCGTGCCCATTGCAGCCATGTATGCCATGGAAGGGGAGAAGGATGAGCAGGAGAAAACAGACAAAACAGGAGCCTTCACATTAGCCATAACAAGTCTGAAAGTAAAAACAGTGCAGGAATAAGTCAGGGCCATCCCGAAGACTGGCCCAGAGCCATGCAGGAAAACAACCACCCTCTTTTAAGGGAAAGTAAGACCCACCATGGAAGGAAAGAGGGGTCAAGCAGTTGTGCTCTGGGAGTCCCGAGATGGGGAGCGAGGAGGCAAGGCAAACTGAGCCTTCCCCTGCCTGAGCCCTGTGGCCTTTCGAGGAGGGCCCAAGGGCAGGGCAGACATCTGGGGCACAGGCATGCGGCCGCAAAGCTCCCCAGTCAGAGGCCAGAGCCTACCCTTCCTTGGCAGATGACCTTGGGTAAGTGACAGGACCTTCCTCAACCCAGGTTCCTCTACACCTACGACAGGGATCATTAGGGTCATGGTGAGGGGCAGCGGTCACAGTGCAAGTCAGCGCTTCAAACACTGATAATATCCACCTGTTCTGGAATGTGCTCCAGGGACGGGCCTGGTGCTTCCTCCTCCACACATCATCCCGTCACCATCCTCTCTCCAGCCCCATGAGATAAGTGCCATTGTTTTTTTTTTAAGATTTATTTATCTGTTTTAGAGAAGGGGGGGGCATGAGAGGAGGGGCAGAGGGAGAGAGAGGCTTAATCAGACTCCTTGCTGAGCATGGAGCCCAACCCGGGGCTCGGTCTCACCACCCTGAGATCCCAACCGGCATCGAAACCAAGAGTCAGAAGCTTAACCGACTGCGTCACCCAGGTGCCCCAAGATAAGCGCCATTAGTATCTTCATTCTGCCAATGAGGAAACCAGGACTCCTAGGAGTTGCTCAACTTGGCCAGCAGCACCCTGCAACCAAAGTAGGGCCTGGGTCCAGAGACAGCATCCCCGTCTGTGACGTCCTGCACGGCCCTGTACATGTGGAGGACGCAAGGCCTTAATGCATTGCTCCATCCAGAGAAAAGCACCACACCACAGGTCTAGAGACTTTTTTGGTATACTTACTGTTCTGTATACTCATTTTAGTCCCATGTGTACATTTTGGTTTTTCAAAATATTTCAACATCAAATAGATGCCAGATATAAGAAGGTTATTATTGCCTTTTCTGGAACAACAACAACAAAAGCATCCATCAAATGTTAGTGGTGATTAGTCTAGAATCAGTGGCCTAATGCATTCTTTAGCCTATTAAAATAATGTTCACATTGGGAAAATTATAGACATGATCCTTTCAGACACACTTAGAACCAGTGCAAGTTCCCAAAGGTCCGCCTAGAGCAGCCTTTGTTTTAAGAGCAGAGTTACGCCAAGGGCCCTAAACAATTGGCATAGGTGGCTTTTTTGACCTCTGGCTTGGTCACGTCTTGTACCCCAAAAATGTAGTCAACTGAGGAAGTGCCCCTTTTCCTCTGAGTCATGAAACCCTGAGGTATTTTCCCCATTTTAAATCAGTGACATCCCACTTTACAGCCAGAAAAAAATGCAAAGGGACAGAGATTCTTGGGGAGAACCTAGACCAGCAGGTGGGCAAACCCCCCTGATAAGCGACTGGAAGCATCTTCTGCAAAAAGTAATACCAACAGGGAGTACAGGGGAACGCAAGGGCCAGACAGATGCCATTGCCCACAAGATGGCCAGGAGACCAAGCAGTCACCTATCTCTGGAGTCATCCTGTGCTGCTCTGGAAGTGTTACCCTGGTCACTCACATCATGAGGCACCCTGCCCCCCAAATAGGAGAGCCAATCCAGATCACACCAGGTTCTGCTTACCCCGTATTGGAAGGCTCAGTAGAAATGTGCACAGGTGAGGCTTCACCCAGTCAAACTCTCTTTGTGAGAAGATTCATCTGCAGACAGACTTTGTTCCCTGAGGGGCGCACAGAACCCCTGACCGCTATGCTATGCTGCTTCCTCAGACAGAGATGGGCTTACTGAGCTCACCATTCTTGCTCCACCTCTAAGAGGACTCTACCAAGTTGCCATGTTGGGTGGGTCCTTTCAAAATCACTGGGTGTTAATTAATTACTGTTATTTTATAAATAATGTAATAATTACTATTATTTAAAACTACTCTTAAACTTAGTCAAGGCCTTTTGTGGGCTTAGCAGAACAGCTTGTGAACAGGACATGTGACAACCATGAGATCAGGACTACACTTGTTACACTATGTGGTACCTAGTGGTTCACTTTTAATTAGAATTCAACCTTGTAAATAGTGTTCAAAAGTCCCCCAGCCTATAAAACTCCGGCTAAACGAAAAGCTTGCATTCAGACACCTGTGCTGACCAACATGGTGGCTTCACCACCTGCGCTGACCAACACGGCAGCTTCACCTGTAGCTACCACCTTGCTCTACCTCTTCCCTTATCACTAGAGAAGAGAAAGCAAGCCTAGAAGGGAAATAGAGTTTGACCTCCTCCCAAAACAAGGCCCAAGAAGGAAAGGAAAAAAAAATCCCCCAAGTAGCAAAAGAAGTATATATACACTATTGGCAACTTTCCCTACCCTGGCACCCCGTTTCCATTGGCTTCATTAGCGTGGTTCAGGCCTTGAATTCATGACTACTGATTTTCCTGGCTATCGTTTGAACGTTTTGTTTTTGCAACTGGGCAACACAATGAATATGTAGCAGTCATGGCCCAACACTCTCGAAGCCTAGCTTTTCTAGCCAAGACTTTAAGAACAAGACTCTGGCATGAGGGAAGATGGACTCCGATAACCACCCAGGTCTTCAATCCATCTGGGCTTTTCCCAATCGATGCCTTGCCTCCAAACCAGGCACATCACTGAGTTTGCATTTAAACAAGAGAGAGAGAAAGTCTTTAGAAGACAAAAGTGAAGTGAAAAACTGAGCAACCCATTTCACCAAATTGCTCAACCTTCTGTTCTGCCTCGGCTGGGCGGACTTTTGTTGATTGAAGGTGAAGTGGCATAGCTTTTGCCCAAATAACTTATGCAATGCATAGAGGCCAGTTACTAAGCAAGCCCTGAAAATCAATACTCTAACTGCCTGCTGACTGGGAGGGTTTGCTCATTCAATAAGAGACGCATCAGACTCGGCTCTAAAAAAAAAAAAAAAAAAAAAAAAAAAATCAATGTTTTCTCTGAATGATATTCTCCAAAACTCCACGACATCAATGACAACTACAGATCATTTATCCCGTTGACATAGGGGATTCTTTCTACTCTGCTTTATAATTAAGAAATATAAACCTTCGTGGGGGAGGGGGGAATTTCTGCCGGAGTTCTGCTGAAGTTTCCACTATGTTAGAAATAAACAATAAGAAAAAAAAGTTCATTCCTTCCCAGTGGAGGAAAATAAACACTGTATTCTGACATTTCTTTTGGAAAAGGTAGATCACCATCAGTGAGAGATCTACGAACGGTCCCATTGCCGGTTCGATTCATTCAAACAAGGAAGGTCCTCTAAGTGAGAGGGGATTTCTGTAATCATTTCTCCTTAAAGTCAGTGCTTCCAAATATAATGTCAGGCAGAATGGCTTCTTATAAGGGACCTGATATAGAAAACCAGCAATCCTGGAGTGTCCACAACTTGTTAAGTTTGTCCTCTTAAAAAACAAAGACCCAAAGACTTCATCACAAGAAAAAGTGGGAAAGAACAAAACTGGAGCAGAATATACCAAAATCATGAGGGGCACTGGTTATATAAGTGACAGAAACGTAACAAAAAAATTGAGAGTATTTTGTTAGTCTTTGACTCAGGAATAGGACTACCAGGGAGAGGAGGCATCCATTGGCTAAAAGCAACAGTGTCTTAAAGGAGGAGGAAAGAGAGTTTTGGAGACATTTGATACTGGTGTCAGGAGTCTGCCCTATAGCAGGAAAACTCCCGGCAGCTCAGTGTCAATGAGCTCGGTGACCAGGGGCAAACTGCAGAACTGCTGACAGCCTGAGTCCCTAACCTTCGAATGTGGATACGTGTCCCCATCCCCGTAGGGTTCTTAGGAAGCTTGGAGAGATGGCGGTGAAGGCACTGTGTAAACGGTAAAGTCCTAGACAAAAGCAAGGTGTTATTATTATTATGACATCAGTCTTTTAGCATCTCAATCACAGAGCACACTTACGATCTGTAAGTTTCAATATGGATCTTGCACGCATTTAGGTTTGCTTTTAATTTCATGGATGTTTGCAGCTGCAAGAAGCCATCAAACCATCTAGTTGAGTCACTTTATGGAAGCGGAAACTGGAGAGGTAGATTCTAACTTGTTTTCTCTATTATAACGAACAACAGACTGCATGGGGGAAAATGCATTAAGCCACGTCCTAAGAAAGACTCCTTTAGCAATACAACTTTTGAAGGAATGATACATGTCTATTCATATTTGTATAAAAACTGATCATAAACACTGAATATCTCTGACATTCTAACTTTAAGAAATTACATAATATAATTTTGCAGTCATTTGTCAAAGTTTTTCATTCACAGTCATACATCAAAATTTTCTTTCTTGGTGAAGATTGATTCGTAACAGCGTGCAAAAAAGAAAGAGGAAGGAAGCGGGAAAGGAAGGAAGGGAGGGAGGAAAGATTAAGGCAATACATTATTCTCACTCATAAATACACTGCGTGCATACAGTCTATTAAACCACCAGGAAATGCCAGCAGAGGTAAAGAAATCAAGAAGTAACTACAAGGATAAGGTTTCTGATTCTCTATTAACTTTGCAGCAAATCAAAGCCAAGAAAATGTTCTGAAATTCATCAGAGGTAAAAGCCCCTTAAAATCAGTCTCTTAAAAGCCAACAGGTGGCATAATAATTTTTCAACAACCACTTTCATTTTCCTGACATTCATCTGGAATCAAAAGTAGATGACGCTGGCATGGGGTGGGGGGTGGGTGTTCTGGTTTTTTTTTTTTTTTTTTCCTTTTCATGGTAAAAAGATGATAATTATTTAAATTTCTGATACTATATTAAAATATACTTTTAAAAACAGATCTCGCAAGTTAGTACTAGAACACACACAAATAATTTGTCTAAGTGATCTTGCTCAGTGCAATTTAACTCTTTGCTATGGCTTGTGATATAGAAGAATGAACCAGGAGATGCCTGTAAACACAGACAAGCTGGCAGTTGTCAGGTAGTCAATGTCTGCTAGTAAATAACCCAGGTTTTTTGACGTTACAAAAAAAAATCTTTCTGAAAACCTTTCTGAAATCTCATTTACGGCGGTAAGAACATTTCCAGGCACCCATGCCCATCCTTGAGGACTAGCCCAGATTCAAGACGTGATTTGTTTTTATTCCAGACTCTGGAATAGTGGTAAGTTTATGAGCATGGGCAAAGGAACTAAAACAGGCACAGTTTTTCCCCTTAAAACATCAGTGTGTCATGTCGGAGAGATTATACACAATGCATCAATTTTCTGCAAAACCTGGAGTGAAAGAAAGGAACTTTCAGTTATAATGATATCATTATATCATGTGTAAGGACACACAACTAAGGCAACCATGACCTTATCCAGGACGGGCAGGCCCCCGTGTGTGCACAGTGGTACACCTTCAGGTATCAGGTTTCTAGTTTTAAAGTAAAATCCTTCCAAAATGTTCTTAAAACCACTGCTAAGTACAGGGGTCTAGAACCACTTCTCTACTCCCTGTTACATAAAGGCATAGGTACCCAAGGTAGCACAACCAACAATACTCATTCTTCACTATAAATCCACCTGTTTCCGAATGCTCTCTGCCAAGAAACAGGTAAGTCTGTGCAATTTTCCCCAGCGAATCAGGACACGGATGTCTTCTAACACATGTGGCAGTAGCTCACTTCATGTGAGACATTTTCTGACTTCCATGAGATTCAGCGTGCATTGACTATGTCTAAAATTATGACGACTTTTGTCTGTTTTCTGTGGTAGGAGTTAAAGTACATCAAGGAGGGGCGCCTGGGTGGCTCAGTGGGTTGAGCCACTGCCTTCGGCTCAGGTCACGATCTCAGGGTCCTGGGATCGAGCCCCGCATCGGGCTCTCTGCTCAGCAGTGAGCCTGCTTCCTCCTCTCTCTGCCTGCCTCTCTGCCTACTTGTGATCTCTCTCTGTCAAATAAATAAAATTTAAAAAAAAAGTACATCAAGGAATCATTTTTCTTATTCATAACCAGCTGTAGGGTCAAATTATGCTACTGGGAAGAATGCGGAAACTATCAACTATAACCCAGATTCTTCACATCCGGCCGTAAGTTTAAAAAAGGCCATTTTCATTTTAAAAGATAAAATGTGTCATGTCTCAGGCACTTAACATTTGACGTTGCAAGTTTCCTTGTGGTCATTTAGGAAAATAAAGCAGGAAATTCTAAAACCTTAGCAGGTGCTCTAATAAGACAGTCACATTTATGCGATGACCGCTGATGGTGGGCTTGCTGGAGGGGGGGACGGGCAGCAAGTTCACCAGCACGTCCTCATTCTTTTCTCTTTGCCTGGAGATGGGACAAAGTCTCCTTGTTGAGATCCAGCTTAACTCTTCCGAGAAACTGCCCTCATCACAGAAATAGGATTAACCCTGTTTGGGGACTGTCGCTGAAATCCCAAATCACCTCTGTTCTAAGACATTGGATTACACAGGTTCTTCCTGTCTCCCTGTTCAGCTCTTCCCAATGTGAGCGCTTTGAAGATAAGCAGTTATCTTATCCCTCTCGTAGATCCAGAACCCAGCACGAGGTCTGCGTGTAGTGTCTGTGGTTCTAGACCTGGTGTGCATCAGAATCTCCTGGAAGGCTCCCGTCCCCAGCCTGTAAGCCCCACCCCATAAGGATCCTATTCAGAGGTCCAGGTACGGAATGCAGGAATGTGCATTTCTAGCAGCGTCAAAGGGCTGCTGTGGCTCTCTTGGGAAACAAACCCTGAAAGCCACTGTAATAGGCTTTTCCTGAATTCATGGGGAAAAAAAATTCAACTTTGAGACTGATTTACTACGGAAATATCAAATCATTCCTGGACCTTCAGGAAGCTCAGGCAATGAGTAAGCAACAGGAGTCTGAGAACAATGACAAAATTTCTTCTCTGCCACAGCTACACACACCACTTGGTGCCCTCTTCGGGACTGCCTAAGCAGTTTCTAAAGACGTGTGTGCTGCCACTCCGTCCCCGCGGAAGATTTTACTCGGCTGGTCTAGGGTGCTGCGAGGCATCCTCCTCTGCATTCTCCCCCACGTGATTCTAAGGTTCAAAAGCTACGGCTTAAAAAAAAAAAAAAATTCACCTCCTTGTCTTTTCAGTTCAGTCACTAATGTACAAACCGAGCGATCTGATGCTGCCGTAAGAAACGGGGACTCCCATCTGAGGACGCGTGGCGGGATACAAGGAGCATTCCCAGGGCTCTCGGATGCTCTGTGTTGCTCATCGCTCACTTCTAACCGCAACTCCTCGGGTTGCGGACCCAACCACAGCGGCCGGGCAGAGAAAGCAGCAGGTGACCCAGAGCCCAGCCTGGTCAACGCGGCCGGAGCCAGGGAGCAGGAGACAGGCTGGGGGCTGGGTTATTTTATGGCCAAAGACAACCCCTGCAATGGAAACATCAAATGACAAGTCAAGGCCACACTGCTCTCCTGGGCTCCGGACCCGTCTGCTCTACCTACCGACCCTTCACCTTTCCCTTCGGAGCACCCCACGTCCACCCAACCCACTCTTCCTCCTGGGGCATTCACGGCCCCCGTGATGGACAACGGTGTTTCATCCTGACTTCAGGGCAGAACCCTGGTGTCACCTGGGATCCTCTAGGTCTCGTACTGGTTACACGTTAACGGCCTCCAGGTCCGCCTGAGTCACTCGTCCTGCACGCTCCCTGCTCTCCCGTTCCGCATCTCTCCTGGCTGGCAGGACTCGCCCAGCTCCCTATTTCCCTGTTGCCTCTGCAGGCCACTCCCACTCCTGCTGGAGTCCTTGGTCTCAAGCACCCAACCCATCCGGCCGGTTCCCAGGTTAACCTCCCCCCGAGAGCCTCCTCTTGGGGAGCGGGGGACAGTGAAGTTCTTGTAAGGTGTAGCCTCCCCATCTTCCCCTTCTTTTCCCATCGCACCGAATAACCAGGGCTCCTGGGGCCTCTGCTACTATGGGACCTACTCTTGGGATGCCTTCGTTTGACTTCTCCAGGGAAACACCCACAGCTTGGGGCGATAGCCGACCCCCTCTCCAGGTGGAATTAAAAGTGAAGAATAATACCAGAACACTCCATCCCGTTCAGAATTCTATCATTGCTTCTGTGACACTGTTTCACACTTTGTTATCTAGAGATTTCTCTTCCCCTAACCGACTAAAGGGCAAGCACCGAACCCGATTCATTCCTAAGTCTCCAAATGCAGACAGGACAGAGCAAACTGCTCACTGTGGCTCAAACACAAAGAAAATAAAAGCCCAAGTTGTAATAGGTAGCACTTCGTGTCCTTATACTCAAAGGACAAACAACAGAGGTTAACTTATGCAATTATTTCTACTAAATCAGGGCCAGGTGTGCTGGCCCACCAGCACGGGATAGAACTTGGAGCGGAGAAGGAAATTCTATCCCCCTGTGTTCACTTCCACATACTACTTTCTGAAGCAAGCTGCTGAAATTTGGTAGGAGTAGAATTTATTTTAAGCCTATGCAATTCACAGATGCTTAGTCAACACTCTCAGGCATTTGATATTATACTTTAGGGCCTGCAGAGATTAAAATGTCAAACCCAGCACTTAGTTTCTAACAGGGCTAAGTAAACAAGCCACCACTGCTCACTGGCCCTAAACACCCTTCCTGCTCCCAGCTGGCTCCGGGAACTTTCTAGACAACTGTACTGAGTGTGTCTATCTGAATGTGTAGGAAGGAGACTGCACCTAATGACTCTGAAGAAGTGAAAATTTCAGTCAAACCGGTTATTTGACAAAAGCTTGGCTCCTTGCCTGCATTCAAACTAACCTGCTCATACCCATAGGCTGGATGGCGGACTACCCTGAGATGTTATGCCAAGAGCCAACTGTTGGGATTGTCTAGAAAAGACAACCTTTCAGGAGGAAAATGAAAAAGAAGGAACAGAGAGAAGCTATGATGTCAGTAGGAATGGCCCATGAGAACAAGGTTTATATTCTATTCCCTACGTGTGTTGATGTTTTAAGAACAAGCGAGTGATAACTGAGGCCAAAAATGTTTCTCGGGATAAGTTCAAATGTCCAAAAGTGACAGAAGAAAACAAAACTTAAGTAGTTCAGTACAGATCTGAGGAGCAGAGTCTTGTTTTTTTGAAATTGTATACGTGGGAACAATGCCTGGGTGGGTCATTCTAGAACTTTGAGCTTTTCTCAAAACATACCCCTATTAATAAAACCTAACTTTAAATCAGCCCATTTCTACTGTATTAAGTCCAAATTAAAACACACACACACACACACACACACACGGGCGCCTGGGTGGCTCAGTGGGTTAAGCCTCTGCCTTCAGCTCGGGTCAGGATCCCAGGTTCTATCCCTATATCGGGCTCTCTGCTCAGCAGGGAGCCTGCTTCCTATTCTCTCTCTCTGCCTGCCTCTCTGCCTACTTGTGATCTCTGTCTGTCAAATAAATAAATAAAATCTTAAAAAAAAAGAAATAAAAGAAATTAAAAGAAACACACACAAACACACAACTTTCACAGCAAGCCATGGGGCAAGGGCCAAATGATTCCCAGGTGGGTCCTTCAGCATTCTGATCCCATCCTAATTCTGGGGCCTCGGGCTCCAGTGTTGGGGCTCTCTTCCCTCAACATTCATAATCATCAATTTAATACTTGGACTTGGTTTGCCACTCCTGTTAGGAAAGTTTCAGACACTAGCTGCTGGTCCTGAAGCTTAGATCAAAGGGGGAAAAAAAAAGAGTATTTTCTTTTTAAACAGGGTAGACTGCTTCATCTTCACTGACACTACCTCTTAAACATTTCAAAACATGTTAGCGCTGTCACGTGGACCAAGTCCAATCAAGCAGCACAATGGATTTTGGCAATCAGCTTCTTCAAACTTCAGAATGAGTTTCTGAAAAATCAGAGACTATGAACTAAATGCATAAAGCCAGAAATAATGGTCAGAAACCTACCGGAGCCATCAACCAGCTACTGCTAGACAGAGCCATACGGGTTTGAGTACATGACAGATACAAGGACCGTGGGTCTCCTTTTCAGATCTGGAAAGCAATTTACTACCACGCACCTTCCTTGATTTATGATGGGGTTGTGTCCCCATAAGCCCATTATAAATTAAAAATATTTTAAGTTGAAAAGACATTGGATACGCCCAACCTAGCAAATACCATAGCTTACCCTAACCTACCTTAAATGTATGCAGAACATTCACATTAGCCTACAGGTGGATAAAACCTAACGCAAAGTCTGCTTTATAGGAAGTGTTGAACAGCTCATGTAGTTTGCCGAATTCTGTCCTTAAAGTGACAAACGGATGGCTGTCAGCGTGTGAGCTGTTGACCCTGGTCACTGCGGGGCTGACTGGAGCTGCCGCTCGCTGCCTCCACCCAGTATCACGGGAGAGGACTGTACCATGTTACCACTAGCCCGGGGAAAAGAGCCAAATTAAAATTTCAAGTATAGTTTCCAGTGAACGTGCATTGCTTTCACACCATCTCAAAAAAAAAAAAAAAAAGTACGACAAACCATTGTAAATCGAGGATCATCTGTACTTCATTAATGACTTAAGGAATCCCACTGTGGAAGCAATGGTAGAAACTACTAAGATCACCCCTGCCCCCTTTTAACTCATGTCTGGCACATTCTATGCCCTCAATAAATACTCCTTGGATTTAGAAATGAGGACGCGGGAGCCTGGAACTGGTAAGTGACACGATCGCCTCGACACAGAGCTGGAACGAGAAGACAGACCTCCTGGCTTCCGGCCAGGACTGAACAGGGCATCCTCACATCTGAACTCCCTAGAGAAAAGGGTAGGGGTTCTTCACCTGGGATAGAATTCAAAATCCTCTTTTATTCCTCGTCAACAGAGCCCAGATCTACTGAATCGAGACTGTCTTCAGAGGAGGCACTAGGACAGCTTCCCCACTGGAGAATGCCTGCACTGTCCAGAATACCACCCAGGCTCTCTTCTAGAATAACACCTTGACCTCTCCATTTTGCAAGAGGGAGGGGCTTGCTTAACCATCCCCGAGCAATCTCCAGGCTCCCTCGTGCTCTGATGACAGAGCTGCCCCCACAGAAGGCAAGCAGAGCGACCAATGAGGAAATGACCAAGGATCTAGACCACCAAACTGACGTTGGCTCCAAGTTTCACACCGAGACCAAGTCTAAGGGGCCGGTTCCCTGGTCCTTTTCCTCCCCGGCTCGCAGCATTGGACATGAGGTGATTGCACACACCAGAGCTGGCTCTTCCAAAAACAGAACTCACACAAGCAGGTGGAGTCAGGTGGTTGAGGCAGGACCCCAGGCGGAGAAGGCCTGAGTTTGAATCCTGCCTCTGCTTCTTACTAAAGGTGTAAGTTACTTTACTTCTCTGTTCAGTTTCCCATTTTATAAATAGAGTACCCACTACATATGCTTAACCTAAGTATTAAAAGGACACTGAAAACAGTGTTTGACAGTATTAAGTGCAATCAGAATGGAAGATACCATATCTTAGAACCAAAAACGTCTCTCTAAAATGAGCAAATTTTCTTGAACACACTGAATCTTACATGGGTCTTCAACGCCTTTTATAAAAATATCTCATTCTACGTTTTTAATAATTTACCCCTTAAAACTGTTTTTTTTTTTTTTTTAACGTTACTCTAACAGAATGACATTTGTTCGCCTACTCTCACAATTTTATTCAGGAGCATTCTGTTCGAAGCAAATACAGGACAGTCAAATTAAGTGGTATTTATATTTTTCTCAGAAACAAATCTCCAAGGCACTAATAGCAGTGTTCAAAGGGGTAATAGCAAAGAGCTGTGAACACTTCTGGAGTTAAAAAAAAAAAAAAGTGGTGCTTTGGAGGTGCTCCAAGAGTCAATTTAAAATACAGAAGGGGTCCCCTGTAGCAGAGAGGGAGAGATGCCGCCTGCCTAAGAGGACTCTATCGTCGGCTGATTCAGGAGCAGGTCCCTAGGACTCCCCGCAGAGATGAAGGGGAGCCCTTCAGACCCCTTAAAGGACGCGGAGCTTTCCACCAGCTCTGTCAGTGAAAAAACTAACCTCTTATTACTGAAATCACCCCCCACCTCCTCTTTCCTATATTTTGCAAGATTGTTAACATTCCAGATGTTCCAAAAGATTATATGTCCCATACACTGGCAGGTCATCTTTCCAAAACTCCCAAATCTGGCTGCCCCACAGAATCACCAGAGGAGCTTTTCAAAAACCCCGATGCCCAGGGCTCATCCCAGGCCAATGAAATCAGAATGTCTGGGGTGCGGAGCCAGATATCGTTTTGTTTTGTTAAAATCCCAAGAGATTCTTACATCCAACAAAGTTTGGGAACCACTGGTTTATGCATTAATGTTCCCCTAACAAACTCGCTCAGCACCAAACCCCGACTCCCTATGCCAATGACATCAACAGCAAGTACAGACCTGACTCTTGGAACCCGGGTTGCTTGATTTTGAAATTGTGTAATTAAACCTTCTGAGGCATGTTTCTCATGTCAAGTGGGTTTATGGCCGGTAGTCACGAAGCCAGACTCGCTCATGTTCAGTCTGGACATTTGGCACCCATGAACCATGGACAGCAATCCTTTTTTTAAAAAAAAAAAAAAAATTAAAATGCTGGTTGGCCCAAAGTCAGACTCTTCAAAGAGCTAAAAGGAACATCTCAAAGAGAAAATCTCGGGATGTTGAGTAGGAAAGTTTGGTGTGAGCCTTATTTTTGACAAACCGTAGGGACCTGACCAGGATGGGTACCGCCCTATGAAGTTCGGCTGCAGGACCCAGCTGTCCCGCCGCTGCTGGTCCCACCGTTGGGTCCAGCTGCACCTTAAAGCCAGGATCCGCAACCAAAGGGCTGCAGGTGGGGGCAAATCTCACAAGTTCCCGGGAAGCGACGATTTAGCGAAACCCCACAAGCCCGAGGGGCGTGGACGCCTAGGAGGGAGCTCTGGGCTGGCCAGGAGCATGGGTTTCCCCCTCCGCTACCTGCACAAGGACCGAGAGCAGGGCAAGCGTCGGGGGTCTGCGCCCAAGGGGCGGGCCCGACCGCACCCCCTTTTTTGCTTAGGAGGAAACTACGCCTTTCCTTCCCCGCGGCCCCAGGTAGAGGCAGACACGAGACCTTCGGGCCCCTCAGCTCAGGGCTGCAGCACCACACCTGGGAAAAGGGCTTGCAGGGTCCTGCGACGCACCCAGGCCTTGCCCCGGGCTGGCCACGGCTCAAGTCCGAGACCCGGGTCCAGGGAGGACGCGCGGCGGGGTCGGCTCGGAAGCCGCCCGTCCCAGGAGGCCCGAGGAGTGAGCGAGACGGATTCCGGGGGGTCGTTCCCCAGCTTCCCCAAGCGCCTGGGGCGCGCGCCCCGGGCCGGGCCTGGCCCCGCGGGAGGACAGGCGCGGGGCGCACGTGCGGGAACCAGAGCAGCCGCCGCTGCGGGAACCAGAGCCGCCCCGCGCCAAGTTCTTGCCTCCGTAGGCGGACCCGGCGCAGGAGGCCAGGAAAGTGAGGACGGAAAGTTGCGAGCGCTCCGGGGCGCCGAGCTCCGGCCGGTGGTTCCCACACCCCGTCCGCAGCCCCGCTGCCCCGCGCACGGAGCCTCCGGTCTTGGGCCGCCTCAACGATCGCCCAGCCCAGAAACGAAACGTCCAGTTCCTCCCACGGTCCCGGCCAGAGGCGCAGCTGATCCTCAAGGAAACAGGAAAGGAGGGGCGGGCGGCGCGGGACGCCGAGCCGGTGCCGCGAGCGCGAGCTGGGCCGGCTGCGGGTCGGGGCGCGTTGGGAGGCGGCGCGGGGCCGGCGGGACTCGCCCTTACCTTTCTTCTCCTCCAGCGCCGGACTCGCCGGGAAGTGCGCGGCCAGCAGGACCAGGAGCGCGGCTCCCGCCGTCCCGGAGGGTCGCATCGTTGCCCCCAAGCGCCGGCTCGGGGTCTCCGCAATCAGGCGGGACCGAGTCGGGCGGCCGTGCGCGGGGACGGCCGCGGCAGCGAGACGGGACTCGGGTGGACGCGGAGATCGCCTGTCGTCCGGTCTGGGAGGCGGCAGCCGCCGGGGCTCGCTCGGGACCAGCTCGGGACTCGCGCCGGGCTCGGGCCGCCCTGACCGCGGGCGTGCACACCGTGCCGGGGGCGGAGGCTGCTACGGCCGCGCCGCGCCGGGGGCTGCCCAGACGTCTAGCTCGCGGGGGCGGGGGCCGGGAAGGCTGGGCTGGAAGGAGGAGGGACCAGGCGGCGGAGGAGGGATCGGGAGGAGCCGAGGAGCGGCGTGCGAGGAGAAGGAAGAGTCCGCGGCGAGGACCGCAGGCGGCCACCGGCTGGAGAGGCGGCGGACGGCGGTGGCCTCTGTCGGTCCAAGCGCACCGGGGAGGCCCGGGGTGGAGAGAAGAGGCGACGTCCGGGAACGGAGCCGGCGCCCTTAGGAGCTCATTTCCGAGGGGGACGTTCCCTGCGCTGTCCCTCCGGACCCAGTCCTCGTAGACAGGCACAGTTACTCAGTGACCCAACCTCCGTTGAGTCAGATTTGCACCAGGGCCCCCCATTTTCACCTTCCGTCCCTCCAACTTTAGGAGAAGACTTTCATCATCTCCGGGCAAACTGGCCGCGCCTTAGGCCCAAGGCCGGATAAGAGCAGGGCTGGGAAACCATTGCTTTACTCTGGCCCCCAACTCCTCCACTGCACCCCAGGATCCTAATGGGGGTTTGAAGCTGGTCTGGCAGCCCAGTGTTCCTCCCCGTGCACGCCTGGCAGGAGTGCCAAGCGTCGGAGTTGGAGCTCTTAAGTCTCAAGCACCCTAGAAATTGACCGAAATAAGGGAACCCATCTTTGGCTCAGGAAGGGGCTTTGGAAAATACCAGTTGAATGAATGCGTGAGTACCCAGAGTGCACAGCATTTCATATGCCGGGAACCAGCCAAGAGTACCTAAAACGCTAGCACGTGTGGTCAATTACTTCACCAAAGACACACTTCGAATAAAGGCTTAACACGAACATCTGGGGAGATACTTTGAAGAAGCTAGGTGCCCAGCTGCCCTGAGACGACCAGGTAACTCAAGCAGGAGAAAGGCTATTCAAAAAAGGGGGACCTATTCTCACGGTTCCTTCCCAGACAGGACGGATAGCCTCTGGCCCTGTCCTACAACCAGGTTCCCTCCTCTCCTCCCAAGATTCACTAGGGACATTCAGGCCTGGTTCAGCTCTGATCTCCCCACTGTTTGAGGTAGAAATCACCCACCTAGAGTAAGTGGAGTTACAGCCCAGAACTTTCCTGCTGCTGGAGGAAGGGTGCAGAACACAGGGCTCCTCAATATCCACAGAACCTGCATTTTTTCTTCTGAATGTAGAGTTCTGCTTGTTTGTTCCTTTGTCTTCAGAACAACCGCTGAGCCTTCTGGACTCATTTAGGCCCTGGGTGAAGAAGGCCATGAAGATTCTGCAGGCCGCGTGTTGGTTTCCTCCCCACGTTCCAAACAGGACTTAGAGCCATTTGCAAAAAAACACGACCACGGAAGTAACCCAAGTTGGAGAAGAGCAAACCAGAACCAGAAACATCACAGTGGAACAGAGGATCGATCTGAAAGTGAGTCTTACAGAAGATCTACACACAACAACGTCCTGGGCATTTACTTAACAAGATCACAGATTTGGCTCTGACACTTCTGTCAAGGAAATCCGAGGGATGGCACAAATCATAGGGTCCACATGTTAAAACACCAGTCGATTAAGGATACAACTAATTTATTATTTTTTAATTTTTTTGAAGATTTTTTTTATTGTTACTTGACAGAGAGAGACATAGCGAGAGAGGGAACACAAGCAGGGGGAGTGACAGAGGGAGAAAAAGGCTTTCCGATGTGGGGTTTGATCCCAGGACCCTGGAGATCATGACCTGAGCTGAAGGCAGACGCTTAAGGCTCCCCAGAGCTACAGCTAATTGTTAAGGCTGTATAGCAATCTCTTCCACGGGCCCCTCCAAAGAAGTGTGTAGACTTCAGAGTTCTCACTGGCCACTGCTTTGTCATAGTATTAACCTTTATAGTGATATTTTGTCCCAGCAACCTTTGATCTGCTCTGATGGCATCTCAGGAAGCCAAGCTTTAGGAAAACAATTACTCAAGGAGGCCGGGGACACTTCAGGCACACCATCCGGCCCTGGGTTGATCCCAAGGAATGGACACGAATGGATGGCCTTAACATCCTACTGGGATACCTATGTCAAGTCTGAGTTTCTCCTGTGAGTTTGTGATGGAAGGGGTGACATCCCAGATGATTCGGTACTCTTCGGCAGGTACGTGGAGTCTAGTGATGTATGTGTTACTTGTCAGGTGAAAAACCATATGGCCAATCTGGCAAGTTTGGCATCCTCTTAAGAGAACAGAGCTGTGCCCAGACTGGGGCCCTGCGTAAAGGGTTCTCAGGCACCCAATGTCTGCAGAGACAGCTGCCACGGCATGTGCCACGCCACATCCCACGCAAAGGCGACCGCCATAGGAATAAGCAGGGTCAGCGTCGACTCCATGCTAAGGACTGATCGGAAATTAGCTCATCTGACTCCCCATGAGCTAGGTTACACTTCGCTTGCCTTTTATATCAAGATGACACTGCAAAATGACACTGGCTTGGAAAGGTTAAATAAATAACTTTGCCAATGTCCCAAAGTAGACTTTGCGAGCCCTGAAGCCAGCCTCGAGCCCAAATCCGGACCATGTTCTCCCTCACTCTGATGCTACAACTTTTTGAATAGAGACATCAGGATTCCAAATTCTATCTCAGAATGTGTCTTGGAAAGTTTTCAGAGAAGCTACAACCCACATTTCTGCTTGGCTGGAAACATTGCTGGATAAGGCATCCATGCACATCGTATTAGCGGGGACGTACTGAGACGGTAGTGTTTCCCATACTAAATTTCATATGACCTATCAATTTTTGTAACAGCCTGTTCTTTCCCTTTGCGAGCTACAAATCGGAAACCGTTTTGCTCTTCTGATGAGCAGTTTTCCTCTTTTTGAACTTTCTATTTTAAGTAAGAGTTTAATCTTTTCTAGAAGAACATGGTGGTGAGTCCCCTGCAACCACACATTCTGTGGGAAGGGAGGAGAAGCGGGTTATTTGACAGGGTAAAGAAAAGAGGGCATCAAATGTTTTAAGTTCCTTCTTAGGCGAGAGGCATTTGACCACCTGTTTTCCCTGGCCTTTGAGGGCAAAGCAAAGAGCGGTGAGGGAAGAAACACCAGATTGGCAGATTTCAACATTTTTTTAAAAATAATCTTTAGGAAACTACCAGAGCTATCTAAAAGTGGAATGAGCTGCCTCTGAGTGGAAATGTTTCTCATCCTTAGAAAGGTTGGTATGCAGGAGAAATACTAAGCGAGGTCGTGAATGAAGGGCAGAGGTAGGTCCCTCCCAGCCCAAAATTCCGAAGGAACACGCATTTCTAAAACGGGCTCCCTTTTCGATGGCTGTGCATTCAACAGTTCTTCTGAAGATATATTTTAAGAAGACGCAAAAATGCAGTAACAAAGGGGGTTGCCTCTGGGGACCAGAATTAGCTGGGGTAGGAGTTGGAAGGAGGCTTATTTTTCAATGGTCCTTTTATACCTTGCAATTTTGTACTGTGAAGAGGCATCACCTAATCACCTATTTCTGTAAGGGAAGGGTCAGCGGCATCAGGAGGCCCCCTGCTGAGATGGGGGGGTGGGCAGGGCTGGTAAGGACCTTTCTTCAGCTATTTATTCTCTCCCTTTGAGTCAAGTTATTTGCATTTGACTGAATCCAGGCCTATCTCTGGCGAGTAGGGAAGAAGCTGCCTCTTCAGAGATAATACGCTGACACAAAACTGACGAGGCATTGTTTTGTCATTAGTATTCTTATTAGCATTATCTGTCATTAGTATTCTTCGTTATCTCTAGGGGTTGAGGGTTACGTCATGCTTAAAAAGCAGGATCGCATTTCAGAATGCTGGTTTCTGGCGTCGTTGAGACGTTTGTTAGTTACTTTGCCAGGGATCTCGTAGGAAGTTTCTGGCCCCTACACAATGCTTTGCCCAGGTTAAAGGTTTAAAACTGAGATTAAGGGCGCCTGGGTGGCTCAGTGGGTTAAGCCGCTGCCTTCGGCTCAGGTCATGATCTCAGGGTCCTGGGATCGAGTCCCACATCGGGCTCTCTGCTCAGCAAGAAGCCTGCTTCCCTCTCTCTCTCTGCCTTCCTCTCAGTCTACTTGTGATCTCTCTCTGTCAAATAAATAAATAAAATCTTTAAAAAAAAAAAAAAAAACTGAGATTAAATAATTTTGTCCAAGGTATGACTATTTGTGTCAGGGATGGTTATGACCAGAAACATTAGCCTCCGGATTGCAACTGGTGGCCTGAAGACTTGTGTGGCCCATTCAGTATTTCTTTTAATTGAATTAATGGCAACATTTAGAAATTAGGACATTTCACATTTCAAATAGGATTTGGGGCATCTGGGCGTCTCAGTCGTTAAGCGTCTGCCTTCAGCCCAGGTCATGATCCCACAATCCTGGGATTGAGCCCCGCCTTGGGCTCCCCGCTTCTCCCTCTCCCTCTCCCACTCCCCCTGCTTGTGTTCCCTCTCCACTGTCTCTCTCTCTGTCAAATAAATAAATAAAATCTTTAAAAAAATAAAATATGGACTTTGTGTTTCTTTTGAAACCTGGGACGTGCTGGTCCACTGCATTTGCGTTGAAGCCACATGGCAGTATGCTGGGTGACAACTGCCCCTTCAGAAAGGATATCGTGTCTCCGACTCAACACCGACACCACCGAGCGTGATTCAGCAGTTCATGGACCCTGTGTGGCCAGTGCAGGCTTTCAGGTTTGCCGCCGCCCCCTTCCCGCTCAAACAACACTCATGTCAACCCTGCGGTGGGTCTGATTCTCATCTCTGGTTTTCCTTCCCTTCTCCTTCCAGCTCGCTCTCACTCACCTTACCTGCGGGCATATGCATTTGCTGGTAAATTTTGGTCCAGAGGTCAGAATACACTGTATGTCACAACAGACCTCACCTTAAATTAGCATATTTCAAATTCTAGCACATTTCGATTTTTTTCAAAAACGTACATGTTTATCAACGCTCACACTTATACCATCATCATGGTTGACATTCTACGGGCATGTATTTTAATTGATATGTATATATACACACATATATACATATATATCCATTTTAATTTATATATTGTTATATATAATTGATATATATATTACCTATATAACAATTATAAATTATTGTTTATACAGAGTCCTGTTGTAGGATAGAGAAAGAAGACCTGCTTCTCAATGGTTGGTGTATGTACAATAACCATGTACCATGATCTGACCATGAACTGGCAGTGGTCGAAATTCGGGGGTAGGAGGTGGGGGTTTAGGAGAGTGCCTGGGCTAAATATTACTGCTTATCTTGCAAATCAGCAAGTTTTGGCCAGCTTATCTGTTTCTTTTTTTTTTTTTTTTAAAGATTTTATTTATTCATTTGACAGACAGAGATCACAAGTAGGCAGAGAGGCAGGCAGAGAGAGAGAGGAGGAAGCAGGCTCCCTGCTGAGCAGAGAGCCTGACGTGGGGCTCGATCCCAGGACCCTGGGAACATGACCCGAGCCGAAGGCAGTGGCTTTAACCCACTGAGCCACCCAGGCGCCCCAGCTTATCTGTTTCTAATTATAATAAATGGTAGAATAGGTGCATTATTAGGAAGCACCTAGAGACATTTTGAGGTATTTTAGCTATTCATAACTTAATTATTTTAATTAATATAATTATGTCTCTTCTTGCATGATAAAGGTCACATGGCAAAGTCCTATGGTCAAGCTTCTATTCTTCTAAATGGGAAGTCAGGAGACTTCACAAATTAAGAGAATTGGGTCACTTAATTCTTTACGAAGACTATAGATGCAGCGAATAAAAGATTTATCTGCACTAAACAAGGGAAAATCACTTTTAAGGACGTCTCCAAAAGTTAGATTCAAAGTGGCATTTTAATTTTTTTAAGATTTTCTGTTTTTAAGCAATCTCTACATCTCTACATTAAGTTTGAACTTAATCCTGAGATCAACAGTCACAGGTTCTGTGGACCGAGTCAGCTAGGTGCCCCTCAGAGTGGCATTTTTAGATGGTGGTGGGGTTTGCAGGTTAAAAATGATCAACAGGGCTCGAGAAATTGAAGTTAATTGCTTTTCTGTTTCTGAATGGAAAATGAGGCTTTATTACAGTTGTTAATTTTGTAGATCTGAGCCAGAAGAAAACCTGAGCTTCTGCTTAGACTGGGGAGGGACATCAGAGATAGGGCCCTGCCGTTTTTCAGATGGCAGGGTGAGCACCTGGTTCCGATGAATTGCTTCAGGGAAGGGAAGGATTAATACATAACATTTCTGTAATAAAATAAAACACAAAGGAGTTCTCCGGGCTGTTAGCGCTTGTGCTAAAACTCGCAGCTGGAGTAAGTGGCATTTACTCCACATTCACTGAGTGTGCAGTGGCAGGCAGACAGAGGTCAGTCACCAGTTCCTTCTCTCCTAGAAATTACGGTCAGCCTGCAAAAGGTCACCTAGACTAACCAGATGTGTGTGTGTAAGAATAAGAGCCTTTCTACCTTAATCATCGATTTCACTGATTTCTAAACATCACCCAAAATAGGATGTTTGACTATTCTTTTACAAAAATAAATTCTCAGTGTCTGCATTTGGGGAGAACACTGTGACATTGGAGATTTGAGAGTTATTCTGACAGTGACATTTACTTTTGTTATCTGGTAAGATGATTTGCAAGTGCCTACTGCCTTTCCTTCTGAGTAATCTCACTGGAGAACCATACCTTGTAGCCCAGCAGGGGAATGTAGAGTGTGTCCCTCAGGATCCGGCTACCCCAAGCCCCAAGGGAAGATGGGACTTTCTGGTCCCCTGGCAGTCAGCTGTATGCCACGTTAATGGAGGGAAATGTGTCACTTCTGGATAGAAGCTCTCAGAAGCTGGGTAGGCTTCCCTGAGACACCTTTTCCCTCCTTCTTGTTGGCTGGTCATGCTCCAGAGAGCGGCTTCCTCCTCAGCCTGGGCCTGGAACGGAACCGATGACAGGTAGCAGACCCTTCTGCCGGACACGTAAGTGACATCTACATAACAGCCGTGAAGAAAAATGGAGAAAGTCATCCCTTTGTCAGGCTATCAGGATTTTCAGATTTTTGTTTTTAAAGATTTTATTTCTTTCTGGGAGAGAAAGAGTGAGTGCAGGAGTGGAGGGGGAGGGCAGAGGGAGAAGCAGTCTCCCTGCTGAGCAGAGAGGCCAATGCCCAACTCCATCCCAGGACCCTGAGACCGTGGAAGGCAGACGCTTAACCGACTGGGCCAACCAGGTGCCCCTCAGTTGGCTTCTTACTCCCTTATACCCTAACACGCTTTAACTAAAACAAGAAGTGTTCACCCCCTAATTAAATATTTACATATTTTATGCATACTTTATGTTAAATTGTTTTCTGTTTGATATATAAGCATTCATATATATGTTTGTAACATATATAGGTGGTACCTAAATGGGGTGACTCTCGATCGGATGTGGGGTTCCCAGATGTGGGGCGATGATCAGAGGGAAGCCCGTGGCTCGGGAGGCGAACAAGGAGATGGAGGATGGAAGCGTCTTGGATATGCAGCAAGGGAGCTGCACACAGGATGGCCGAGGAGAGACTGTCTGCCATGTGTTCGTGGGTGGGGCTGTTTTTTAAAGCGGGAGGATGAGGAGGTATGGTGACAGACAGAATTCTCCTTTTTTGGGTAACTGTGCCCAGTTGTTAAGCAGCCCATTGGTCAGCTAGGGCCTATGGATATTTTGAGGTGGGTCCCATTGCTCAAGCTTGTTTGCTTAAAAACAATATATATATCAATATGTACACATGTTAATATTCTGTATATTTACATATATACACTACACACACACACACACACACACACACACACACACATTTACCGTGGAGGGAGACATGAAGTAACCATATAATTTAAAAATTGCCATTCACTAGAGGCCCCTGGGTGGCTCAGTCGTTGAGTGTCCGCCTTGGCCTCGGGTCATGATCCCAGGATCCCGGGATCGAGCCCCACATTCGGGCTCCCTGCTCAGTGGGGAGTCTGCTTCTCCCTCTCCCACTCCTCCTTGTATCCCCCCCACCCCGTCAAATAAATAAATAACTCTTAAAAAAATAAAAATTGTCATTAACTAAATACGAGCTCAAGCATGCTTTATTTCTTCAACCTTGCCAACCAAAAAAAAGCCATGGTTTTTTTCCTCTGTAAATTGTCATAAATGTTGGCCCCACGGGTCTGTTACGGCTTGAAATCATGTAAGCACCTAGCACATAGCCCTTGACAAAAACTGCCACGTCCTTGTGTGTTTGGAGCCACGGGGAGCATACGTAACATTCTTTCATTTCCCCGAGTTTTCCATACATGCAGACAGAGCAGTAGACCAAGACCGTTCACGGGCTCCGCTCTGAGCCCCCGGCACACAGCGCACCCCCTTACGCTTACTTATCCCTTAGTTGGTCTTCATGGTCCCGCAAACAATCGAGACGTAGAATTCGTCATTTTTTTTAAATTTAAGAAAAGGAGACCCCCTTCCCCATGGCATGACTTAGCAGCAGCAATTTTTCTGTGAGATTTCTAATTATGAACTTGGAGGACCAGCCTTGTTCCTGGCCTTCAAAGGAACGGCTATTTGTTGTAGCAGCTGCAGGGAAAAAAGGGCAATGAATGTCCCACTGCCGGCTGGCACCCACGCTCGGACGGCCGGGCTCACAGGGACCACGCGCTGTACTCCATCAACTGGCACTTTCTCCGAGCCCGGCTGGAGGCCTTGCCCAGCACAATAGCTCCCCGATGGCCTTTTTTCAAAGGTTGCTTTCAATCCTACTTCCCTTCCTGTGGGGCGGGGGTGGGGAGAAGTCTCGGGTTCCAGACTGATCTTGCGATCTTAGAGCAGCTGTGAAGGTGAAAGTTAGCTGTATTCAAGCGGTGGGGTTTGGAGGCCAAGTGCAGAGCGCGGCAGGAGGAGGCTGGTAGCGCTCCGAGGGCCTCTGCACAGACTAGAGGCACTTGCCCTTGGGAAACTTGGCCAGGATTTCTGTGGGATTTTGACATTGGAGAGCTTCACCTGAGATGCGTGGGAAGCTGGCCCAGCATCTGAGCCACACCTTGGGATATGTATGTATGGTGTTTGTAATTCCTTCCTTTTATTATGTTTGCCCCCCCCCCCCCCCCGCCTTTCTTTCTTTCTTTTTTTTTTCCTCCTGGGGAGCTTTTTTTGTCCGTTTGTAGATCTTTCACTTTTAAATGAGGGCTTGGAAGCAGGAAGAGCCAGGGAGAATTGAGGGGCGCTCCCTGCTCTCCAAAGGATGGAGAAGGGGAATATTAGTTCCCTCCCCGCCTCCTTTTCTGAGACGTGGGATGTTTCTCAAGTTTCTCTTTGAAATTGTGAGTTAGATTTCCGGCAATGTCTTTTGCCCAGCACCTGCAGAAGAGGGAGGTCCCAGATATCTCCAGGGAAGCTGGCTGGGGTAGTTTCTTTTTCAGCTGGGCATTGAGTGGGCCATGGGGACCCCTGGGGCCTCAGGGAACCAAAGAAGCAGTGGGTTGAGCTCCTAGCTCCACCACAGGGGTCCTGGCCGGCCACCAGAGAGGGCATGCCCCAAGATGCGGGGCTCCCCAGCCACGCACAGAGATGCCTCTCCTCCCCAGCGTGTTATTTTGCTTTAGGATCACCCTACACAGAGCCAGGGTTCTCCTGGTCAGCCTCCTTTGGTGTACAGCCAAGTCTCTCCTCCAGCACCCATTCCCCTCGCCCTAGTCCATGGCCAAATCTGGTGGAAACAACCTCCCCACCCTGCTGAAACTGGGAAGCAGAGATGTTCTCATCTGCTCCCTGTCACCCGGTCCCTGTGGTTCCCCTACTGCCAGCCCTTGGGTAGGTCAGCCAGCTGTGTTTTTCCTGGCGTACAACACCTTTACCTATCCCTGGAAGATCTAATGACCCCAAGTTCTCCATAACAGATTAAGATAAATTCCGTGGCTTTGGGCAGTTTCATGGACCAGTCTGGTCCATGATGTGTTTTCCCATGATGTGTTTAAGCTCAGGCTTCTCTCTATGGGCACAGGAGACGGGAAGAGACTACCTTTGGAAAATGCCTTTGGAAAAAACCCTTTCCTAGTTCCAGGATTCTGGTTAGAATGTAACCTGACCCCAAGGCAGAGGACTTAGGCCTCTGCTATGAACAGACAAACCAGGACCAGCTCCAGGATGCCGTGCCCTCTCCAAGGCCTGTTTTCAAATTTTTTTTTTTTTTTAAGATTTTATTTGTTTGACACAGAGAGCGGAGAAGGGAGAGCAAACACAAGCAGGGGGAGGGGCAGGCTGAGCAGGGAGCCCTACGCAGGTGGGACTGGATCCCAGGATTTGGGGGTCATGACCTGAGCCAAAGGCAGATGCTTCACCGACCGAGCCCCCCCAAGTGTCCTCCGAGGTGCTTTAACCACAGAAACCACCAGTTCTTTTTCTCCAGCAGCAGCCGGGATGCTCTTCTGGTGACCACCCCCGAGACAGTTCATTGATTTGTCACCTTTATACGAGTGGGAAACCCAGCTATGGAGACTTAGGGAGACTGTTGCCTTCTTTTGCATATCTTGTTTGGGAATAAGGAGAAAAGTGAGTAAAGATGTCCTTCAGTGAGTTCCTGTTACACGTGCAGTCAGCTCCTTAGACATCATCACCATACACACGCACTTGGTCGAGAGACCTCTGTGTGCTGAGCCCTGCTTACGGTTCCGTCCCCAGATTGTTCAAACAGCTCCCAGTACATACTCCAGTGGGTGGCAGACTGCCAGTACTCACATATGTTACAGGATTAAGTGCTACGGAGAACAACAAAGGAAGGAAAGAGCATGAAGGGCAATGAATTTAAGTGAAATGGTGTGGAGGGCCTCACTGAGAAGAGATCATTTTTTTTTCTTTCTTTCTTTTTTCTTTTTTTAAAGATTTCATTTATTTCTTTTACAGAGAGAGAGCACAGGCAGGGGGAACAGGAGAGGAAGAAGCAACCCCCCGCCCTGCACTGAGCAGGGAGCCGGATGCAGGGCTCCCTCCCAGGACTCTGGGATCATAACCTGAGCTGAAGGCAGACGCTTCACCGACTGAGCCATCCAGGCGCCCCAGAAGGGAGCATTTGAATGCATGGAGGAGAGTCAGTGACTCAGGCATGAGGAGGACTTGTTTTGGCAGGGGGCAGCAAGAAAGCCAGTATGGCTGGAATGGAGTGGGAAGTGGGACAGGAGCGGGAGCTGAGGTCAGAGGAGCAAGGCGACCGCCAGGCCTTGGGAGGACGTTGTAGTCCTTTCAGCTTTTACTAAAAAGTAAAGGGAGAAAAAATTGGAAGGCTTTGAACAGAGAAGTGACATGCATGGTTGACCTGGGTCGTAACTGGATCCCTTCTGGGGCAAGGGCTGTGTCCAGCATGGAATGAAGGTAGGGAAAAAACTGCTGTAATAACCCAGGTGAGACGTGGGCCTGGCTGGGTGCTGTGGAGGTAATGACACGTAGCCAGGTTCTGGTTGTAGTTCGAGTGTAAGAGCGGGCACAAATTACGGATCAGTTGAATCTGGGTCATGAGAGAAACACAAGACCAACGCTTACCTCAAGGCCCTGGTCGGCGAGTAGGAGGAGATGGTAGTCTTTTCTGATATGGAAAACAGAAGAGGAAGAGAGGTTTGGAAGGGGGAAATCTAAGAATCCGGTTTTGAACTTGGCCTACGTGAGATCTTTTAGATTTTCAAATGGAGATACTAGGTAAGGAGTGGGATTGAGGAGTTTGGGCTTTAGGACAGAGGTCCAGGCGAGAGATAATAATCGGGATCATCAGTGTACAGATACTACTCAAAGTCTTGAGATCCAAAGAGATCATAATGGGATTAGTAGAGAATGTACAGGTTACAGACAAATGATTAGAGTCCTGAGCCCTGGGGCCTCCAATGTAAAACAGGAGATAAGGAGGAGAGGGCAAAGAGAGGAGTGGCCTGGTCTACTGTCTTGGAAGCAAGTCCAGAGCATGTTCCAGTGGGGAGGGGTTAATCTGCTACATAGAACGTGCAGGTACATGAATGGGATTCTTTTTGCCATAGCCCTGTGTTTCCTCCCATGTGAGTTCTGTGATTTATTTTCCTGGTTCCTTATGGGAAGACATTTAGAGTATTTCCAAGCAATGCTGGAGGAATAACCTGGAGTACTGATTTCACACATTTGCAAGTGAAATTTCTGAGTGTTTTATTTCTGATATTAAAAGAAAATTTATTTTAATTCTCTTTTTTAAGATCTGCACTTCAAAAATCAAGGTACAACCGGCATGCAGTAAAATGTATGCATTAAATGGCCTGTATGTCTTAGATCTGCATTTCTCTATTGTCTAATGAGATTTTTCATGTACTTATTGACCATTTGTGATGTATCTGTTTTAAATCTTTTGCCTATTAAAATAAATTATTATCAACTGGATGGAGGTATAGTTTACATAGGATAACCTGTATCTGTTTAAAGTGTAAAATTCAGGGGGCACCTGGGTGGCTCAGTGGGTTAAATGTCTGCCTTTGGCTCAGGTCATGATCTCAGGGTCCTGGGATCGAGTCCTGCATCTGGAGAGCCTGCTTCTCCCTCTCCCCGCTTGTGCTCTCTCTTGTTTTCTCTCTCTCTCTCTCTCTCTCTCAAATAAATAAACTCTTAAAAAATAAATAAATAAGGTGCAAAACTCAATGACTGCTGACATTACAAACCTCTGTGAAGTCACCACCACCATCAAGACGGGGACATTTTGGAATGCCTGGCTGGCTCAGCAGGTGGAGTGTGTGACTATCGATCCCGAGGTTGTCAGTTCGAGCTCCACAATGGGTGTAGAGATTACTTAAAAATAAAATCTTAAAAAAAGAGAGAGAGAGAGAGAGAGGGGAAATTTTCATCTCCCCCAGAAGGTTTCACGTACTCCCTTGCAGACCCCTCTCTTTGTCCCTTGCTTCAGGCAACTACTGATCTACCTTACGTCACTATAGATGAATTGGCATTTTCTAAAACTTCAGAAGGAATCTAGACTTCAAAAGGAATTATACAGTATGACGTAGTTTGTGTCTGGCTTTTGAGATTCATTCATGTTGTTGTGCTTATGAGTAATTTGTTCCTTGTGCTACTGAGTTAGGACTCCATTGTATGGATAAGCCATGTTTTGTTTATCCATTCCTCTGCTGTTGGACTTTGGGTTGTTCCCAATTTTTGTTCATTATCGATATCAATAAAATTGCTATGGATATTTAGGTACAAGTCTTTGTGTAGACATATGTTTTTATTTCTCTTGGGTAAATACCTAGGAGCAGAACTGCTGAGTTGCTGGGCAAATGCTTATTTCACTGCTTCTTTTTCCTCTTCTGTTGCTGTATCATGTCTGCCTTCAAGTTGCTGTATTTTGGTAGGGCTGCCACAACAATTCTGCCATCATTGGCAAGGAATAACTAAGCATTTTAAGGTAAAGCAGATGTTCTTTACACAGTGTCTTGGCGACAACTTGAAACATTCAGATGCTACAGTTGTGTTTACCCTCGTTTCTCCATGTATGTGCCCACAGCTAGAAAAGGGAAGAGGTTGGTGACACATTGCTCTAAATAATGTTGTATTTTTGCAAACTCTAAAAGCTTAACATAACAATAATCTTTATTGATGTTTCAGACTTGCTATAATTTCCGTTTGGATGGAATCTAGAGGTGAGATTGGACATGATAACAGTTATTGGCATGACTAAGACAGCTCAGGAGGGCTGTGTATCCTGCTGTTTCCTTACCATGACTCAACCTGCCCCAAGAAAACAATAGGAAAGGAGTTCCTAGTGGATGCCTCTTGTAATAAATAACGTTGACTCATTTATAACACAAGTCACCTGGACTTCACCAGAAGAGTGGCTACACTCTGTTTAAGCATTAAGAATGTGATGTTAAGGGACGCCTGGGTGGCTCAGTTGGTTGGACGACTGCCTTCGGCTCGGGTCATGATCCTGGAGTCTGGGATCGAGTCCCGCATCGGGCTCCCGGCTCCACGGGGAGTCTGCTTCTCTCTCTGACCTTCTCCTCGCTCATGCTCTCTCTCTCAAATAAATAAATAAAATCTTAAAAAAAAAAAAAGAATGTGATGTTAATTGGTAAATTAAGACTGGAGATCAATCTCTCTTCGGGGGGGGTGCACTTTCTTCAGACTTCTTGAGGAAACATGGACATACTAAATATTAATGAAACTGCACACTCTATTTCTCATAAAACACTAATAAAATAACTTAAAAATATTAAACTGTAGCTGAAATTGGGGCGTCTGGGTGGCTCAGTTGGTTGGGTGACTGCTTTTGGCTCAGGTCATGGTCCTGGAGTCCCGGGATCAAGTCCCTAATTGGGCTCCCTGCTCAGCGGGGAGTCTGCTTCTCCCTCTGACCCTCCCCCTTCTCATACTCTCTCACTCTCTCTCTCATTCTCTCTCTCTCAAATAAATAAATAAATAAAATCTTTAAACTGTATCTGAAATGAAAATAATAAAGATTAGAAAAACTACACACAAATTACAACATTAATTACCAACCTAGTTAGGATCCCTAATATATTTGATAAACTAGATATAAAAAGTAATATTTTTATAAGAGCTTAAAGTAAATATACACGGTATTAAAAATAAGGATATTTACCACCTAACTGAGGTGAAAATATGAAAGGAAATGGAGCACAATCCATACATAAAAATCTAAAATGAGAAGGACAGAACAGAAAGATAACCAGAGAAAAATGCATTAAATTATTTTTTAAAAGATTTTATTTATTTATTTGACAGAGAGAGACACAGTGAAAGAGGGAACACAAGCAGGGGGAGTGGGAGAGGGAGAAGCAGGCTTCCCGCCGATCAGGGAGCCCCATGAGGGGCTCGATCCCAAGACCCTGGGATCATGACCTGAGCCGAAGGCAGACGCTTAAGAACTGAGCCACCCAGGGGCCCCCAGAGAAGGATTCAAAGAGAATTATAAATGACAATGAAGAGCAAAACAAAACCCATCCAAATAAGTGGCACATGAAACATGAAAGTATGACTCAAATGGGAATAAAACCAATAGATATGAAAAATATTTTTCTTTCTTGGGAATCAAAGAAGAGAAAACTTAATCACTTTTCAGTGGCTTTGATATAGATACATAGGGCCAGTGCGTTTAGGGTGAAGCTAGATATTTATTCCTTTACAGTAGCATTCTAAAATTTTGAGAACAATACAAAAAAAAACCCAAAAAACAAAAAACAAAAACAACCCACTTCAGGATCTTAAAAATGTATAGACCCAATTAAGGCAACAATACAATATGTCACATTCATCCAAATGTCACCTTTCAACGTATGGGACAAATACACAAATGACACACCAAAGCGTGCCATCTGCCATCTAACCTGGGAGGGGGGAACATCAACCTGCACCTGTCATAACCTAGCCTTTATGCAGAGAACTGGATCACTCAAAAATGACACGGGAGAGGCCCGCCTGCCCTCCTGGCCTTCCCAGTCTGGGTGAGTCCTCAGTCTCATGTTCCTGCTGCTTAGAATTTGTTCACACCTCCTTTCTGACTGTTTAGAGACCAGAGGAGCTTGACTCGTCCTCGATTGGAAGTGACCTGATGAAAGAAAATGTGCTATTTATGCAGTGCAGGGATACTGGCTCCAGACCTGAGCTCACCAAGGCTGCTGCTGCTGCACTGGCTGCCCTCCCAGCTGGAGGTCTGACCATTCTCAGTTTGCAGGGCAGAGGGGAGGAGGGAAAGGGGAGAAGGGGAGGTGCTTGTGAAGTCAGGAAACCTCTCAGGTCACATCCACCCCCACCAAGTCTGTCTTCACAGAGGATGAGCTTGGTGCTCTGATTGTAACAACCGCCTTTAGTTAAATGTAAGAAATCTATATTTAGCTAAAGGACTTGTAATGGAATTACTACTTTTGTTTTTGGCATATCCATAAAGTAGATGAACAACCTATAGGATCTGGACCGGAGAGAACAGTCACCAAATCAAGAAGGGACTGCTTCCGGGGCGCCTGGGTGGCTCAGTGGGTTAAGCCGCTGCCTTCGGCTCGGGTCATGATCTCAGGGTCCTGGGATCGAGTCCCGCATCGGGCTCTCTGCTCAGCAGGGAGCCTGCTTCCTCCTCTCTCTCTGCCTGCCTCTCTGCCTGCTTGTGATCTCTCTCTGTCAAATAAATAAATAAAATCTTAAAAAAAAAAAAAAAAAAGAAGGGACTGCTTCCTATCCAAGGAGGAAATGGTGAAGGAACTCCTAAAAGGTCCTCAGGGCTTCTAAATGGATTCGGAGACCCCGTGGGAATATTCGGCCCAAGCATTTTCTAGAACATCAAGGAAATGCAATCTTTCTGCTTGCTCTATAAAGGAAATGTAATATTTTGTAACATAATGTTGCCAATAAAATGGTCACGGTGAAGACTGTAGAAACAGGAAGCAATGCAGAATTTCAATGGCGAGTTAAAATAGAAACACGTGCAGAAATGTGAAGGTTTTATTTATTTATTTATTTATTTATTTATTTATTTATTTTTTATTTATTTGAGAGAGAGTGTGTGCAGGAGCCTGCAAGGGGGGCGGCGGGAGGGTGGGAGGGTCAGAGGGGGAGAATCTCAAGCCGACTGCCCACTGACCCCAGAGCCCAAGGCAGGGCTCCATCTCCAGACCCTGGGATCATGACCTGAGCCTTTCCAATGCTCAACAGACTGAGCCACCCAGGCGTCCCTCATGAGCAGAAGTTTGGATGCGATAATGACAACAATGTTAAGTATAAAAATTGTCTTCCTGAGAGATAAGATGCAAACATGTAAGCAGTGATTTTGTTAGGCTAGAACAAAGAGCAAGGTGTCATTTGTGGATACTTTGTAAAAGGTTAAGGCCCTGTTAGTGTCTCAATAGGATTTAAACCTCCTTTCATCATTCGTTTGCACATCTGGGTAATTAAAGCTTCAACTTCAGGAGTCACATTGTGGCAATAAAATCAATTTCCTCTTCTCAGAAGTAATTTAAAGCATGTATTTCAAGCTTGTAGAGCATATCGGGTTAATTATTAGCATAGAGATCAATTTTTTATATTTGCTCATTTCTCTTTGTTGCTACTTTGCTTTAAATTAAATGATGGGGGGTGCCTGGGTGGCTCAGTCGTTAAGCGTCTGCCTTTAGCTCAGGTCATGATCCCAGGGTCCTGGGATCGAGCCCCTCCTTGGGCTCCCTGATTGGCTGCAAGCCTGTTTCTCCCTCTTCCACTCCTTAGGCTTCTGTTCCCTCTCTCACTGCCTCTCTCTGTGTCAAATAAATAAAATCTTAAAAAAAAAAGATTTTTAATAATATAAAAATAAATTAAAATTAATTAATTAATAATAATAATAAATAAAATTATAAATAAATAAATTAAATGATCAGTTTTTAACACACCAGAAACCAACTTAATGACAAATAAAGAGGTTATTGGCAGAAAGAAAGATATATGCAGACTGACAGAGAACACCGGAATTAGCAGTAGATGATTGAGGGTAGGTTACTGTTCAAAACACTGTCAGCCATGGGGCTCCTGGGTGGCTCAGTGGATTAAGCCTCTCTGCCTTTGGCTCAGGTCATCTCAGGGTCGAGCACCTCAGAGCGAGCATTGGGCTCTCTGCTCAGCAGGGAGCCTGCTTCCCCCTCTCTGTCTGTCTGCCTACTTGTGATCTCTCTCTGTCAAATAAATAAATAAAATATTCAAAACAAACAAAGAAACGAACAAAAACTGTGTCAGCCATATGCTCTGGGTTGGTAATAAATTCCACCTGAGACCATTGTGAAAATATTAATGTTAAAATATAGTATTTTCTAGCCAGGGGAGATTGATCTGGAAAGAGTCAAACACAAATACACCATACTGAAATAAGTTCTTTTCTTCCAATTTCAGGTTCTTATGTTAGTATTTTTTTTAAGTTAGTAAATATATAACAAACTGCATTGTTATTTTTACTAATGAATTTTTCATATGAATGTTGAAGCGAGGCATCTCGGAAGTCCCAGCTTTCCTACAACTCCCCCGCTAAGATACTATTAAACACTTTTTCCCACCTTAGCTCCTGTGAAAAGAGTTTCTTAGACATTCATTTCTAGGAGTTTTCTAGACCTCTGAACTGTTCAAGCCAAAAAGAAAGAGAAACTAAATTCCAGGTGTGGGATAAGTTCAGGACTCTTTCACTTGCAAATGACAGAAAAAAAACAAAACGAAGAACCCCCACACTCTGATTGATTTAAGGCAAAAAAAGAGAATTTACAAGCTGGGCTACGGGCTACTGAAAAGCCTCAAGTGGCATTGGCAAGTGCAGTCTGGGAGCCAGTCTGGCTCATGGCCTATTGTAAAGCCAGCAAATTACGAATGGTTTTTTTGCACTTTTTAAATGGTTCGGGGGGAATCAAAAGATGGAGAATGCTTCAGGGCACATACAAATTACATGAAATTCAAATTTCAGCATCCAGTAAATAAAATTTTGGGAACACAGCCTTGCTCACTAGGTTACATATCGTCTGTGGCTGTTTTGTGCTGCGAGGCCAGTAGGGTAGTCACGGGTAGAGACCATGGGCCCACAAAACTTAACCTATTTACTAGCTGACCCTTTACAGAAAAAGTTTCACCCCTGCCCTAGATCCATGCTGGCACTCACACTCAAATTATGCCTGTGCCATCATCTCACCGTCTCCCACTTTTGCTTTTCTGTGTATTGGCTCCATTTTCATCTTGTGGGGGCAAGAGGGCAGAAAGCCATGGCACGCTCTCTCCTCTCAAGCAGAGTTTCTCCTTCCCACTCAGTTCAGAGAATAGAATTGGATCCTGTTGGCCTGCCTGGGTCCGTCTGTGTGCCAGTCACCTTGGCCAAGGGAAGCTGTACTCTGATCAGACAGGGGTCACTCGCCCTTCCCAGAGCTGGGGACGGGTCAGTGCCACCCCAACCAGGCAGACTGATAAGGAGTGCCGGATGCTGGACCATCTCTAGCAACCTAAATCTGTTGAGGATGGACTTCAGGCCTTCGGAAATCTCTCTTATTGGAGAAAGACAAGTTGGACGTAAGAGTAGGAGAGACTTGCCTGGAGCTGATGACATGATCATAGATCTATGCAAAATTGCCGTCAATACTACAGCATTTAGCACAGACTAGGCTGCCGTGTTAACTGCACTTTTGTCCAAATTAAAAAAAAATGATAAAGCTTATTTTAAATTTCTATAATGTGAATTTATTTTATATAGGGAATTGAAAGTTAATGGGGCAATACAATTTAGCAAATTAGCAACAATCACAACAAAAAGTCATTAGCAATGACTCAGCTTTGTAAAGTCAAAGACATCTAAAGATAAACAGTTCTTTGCCTTAGGGCACCTGAGTTAAGCATCTGCCTCCAGCTCAGGTCCTGATCTCAGGGTCCTGGGATCAAATCTCAGCACTGGGACCCTGAGCCTGCTTTCCCCTTTGCTGCCACTTCTCCTGCTTGTGCACGCTCTGTCAAATAAATAAAATCTTTAAAAAAAAATTTATTGCCTTATAAATAAATGACACATATTCTCTACTGATAACACCAAATCTCCTTCGCCTTTTTTTTTTTTTAAGATTTTATTTATTTATTTGACGGACAGAGATCACAAGTAGGCAGAGAGGCAGGCAGAGAGAGAGGAGGAAGCAGGCTTCCCGCTGAGCAGAGAGCCCGATGCGGGGCTTGATCCCAGCACCCTGGGATCAGGACCTGAGCCGAAGGCAGAGGCTTTAACCCACTGAGCCACCCAGGCACCCCTCTCCCTCGCCTTTTATGAGACTGACGCGCTGCCTACTGTGCTAAGAAGGCACTGTCCCTCGCCTTTTAAAAAGATTTTACTAAAAAAAAATTTAAAAAAAGATATTATTTTTTTAAAAGATTTTATTTATTTGAGAAATAAATTTGACAAAAACCCATATATCATCTTTGTGCAAAATGTTGTGCTTGTCCCTGGGACTCAATGATGAGCAATCTCCATGCCCTCCCCCCAAGATTATAGTTCATTGAGGAAGAGACATTAATCAAATTATGCAATGTATAGGGACCTATGAACAAGTATAATAGGTATTAGCGGAACTCAATCCTGTGTCTGTGCATGTAACGGGGTCCAAAACGTGCAGGGATCTGGAGGAAGTAACATTTGAGTTGAGATCTAAGGTTTGGTGGCAGGGAGTGAGCGTGCCGCAGGAAGAGAGAGAGAAGTCGTCAAAGACTGAGGCCAAAGGGAGCAGGATATGTTCCATAAACTTAAAGAAGGCCATTGGTGGGAAGAACCACAAAATAGAAAGTTAGTATACATTGAGATGGGCCTAGAAATAAAAGCAGAAGTCAGATCATTCGGGAATGTATGGACCGTGTAGAAACTGGAGTTTTGTTCTATGGTTATTCTGGGATGACATCGTCAGAAATTGTGTTTTAAAAAGCTATCTCTGGGGGTGCCTGGGTGGCTCAGTGGGTTAAAGCCTCTGCCTTTGGCTCAGGTCATGATCCCAGGGTCTTGGGATCAAGCCCCGCATTGGGCTGTCTGCTCTGCGGGGAGCCTACTTCCTCCTCTCTCTCTCTCTCTGCCTGCGTCTCTGCCTGCTTGTGATCTCTGTCCGTCAGATAAATAAATAAAATCTTTTAAAAAATAAATAAAACAAATAAAAAGATATCTCTGGTGAAAACACAGAGAATGGATTGGAGGAGACCAAGAACAGAGTGACCAATTAAGTGTGGCTCCAGAAAGAAAAAAAGAGAAAGAGAGAGAGAGTTGCTGGTTTATATGTGAAGACTGAGGGAGAGGGAGATCATAGGATCATGCTAAGTTTCTGCCTTGCTCACGTGGGTCAATGGGCTCCGTCATTGAGATAAGGACTATTAAAGACAATCAGGATTGCAATGGGTGAGCTGGTACTTGAATATGTTCAATTTGAACTACCTTTGAAATACCCAAACAGCAGTGCCAAGTGGGCAATTGCTAAATCAAGTCTGAAGCCCCAAAGAAGAGTATAAGACAGAAAATACAATTTTGAAGAGTCATCAGCATCAATAATACCTAGAGCCATGGGGATAGACGAGTTTACCTAGAGAAAGAAAGTGTACAGACTGGGAGACGGAAGAGAAACAAGTCTCACTTCAATCTTGAAATCCCCACGTTTATTGCCCAGGCAGGGGAGGATGAGGGGATAATCAGATGGAGCTGGAGAGGCAGATAGGGAAGAGGAAGACCAGGAGACAGGGTGGCAGGGAAGCCATGGGTAAACAATGATTCACGAAGAAGGAAATGGTCAGAAAGCCAAAGGCTACTGAGAAGCCATGTGGGATGAAGAATAAATATGACCCATCGGATTTGTTGATGTCAAAGTCATTGGTGACATTAATGAGAGCTGTTTGGGGAAAGTCTGGGGGTTGGACACCAGATTTAAGTGGGCTGAAGAGTGACTCAGATCCTGTCTTCACAGGACTCCTGACTTTTGATTCTGTCCCGTCTTAATTCCCTGTCTGCCCTTTGGGGCTCATCTCTCTGTCGTGTTTCTCAGACCTGACTCAGCCGCAATCTACAGGAGCCCCCCTCCCTTCCTAACTAGTCCCTTTGGAACCCAGATCTTTGTTCTGGACCATCCCGCACCTGAAATAACACAAGAGCTACCCACAAGTGAAGATAATTGGAGCTGTAGCAATTTAAATGATGGGACCTGGGCCTCGGACTTGAGTGCGGGTTTTTCCACTAACTGCACCAAATCGGAAAGTCGCTTCAGTTCAGTTTCCTTGCCAGTGAAGAGAGAACTAATCATACCTCTTTTACTGCGTCATTGTGAGGATTAACATTCCTGGCACATGATAGCTGCTCAGTAAACGGCGGTTACCTTCTCCCGACCTTCCCATCCTTTCAGGAAATAACATCCCTTTAACTATCTTTCTAAGAAGCATTCCTAAATTAGAAAAAAAAAAGTTACTGAAGTGATCTATTGTCATTAAGGAGTGTAGATGCCTCCCTGGTAACATGCTTATTCACCCAACATTTATTTATCAAGTGCCTTACGTGTGACAAGCCCTGAGCCAGGATTTGGGCAGTCAATGATGAATCAGAAGGACATGGCCCTGTGCCACATGGAGCTCATATATGGTGCTGTCGGTATATAAACGTAAAATAATAATAATAATAATGAAGTAAGGTCATAAATAACATGATTATAGATTTTGATCAGTGCTGAGGAGAAAGAAAACATAAAGGTTGCTAAGAAACAGAAGGAGGGGTTAGGGCGGGTTCCCATAGAATCACTGGAGAGGTTTTTCTGAGCATTTAACGTGCAAGCTGCCATCTGAAGGTCTTGAAGGAATGACGGACATCTGTCATTCTGGACACTCATGGATAGACTGGCCTGTCCTGTTGTGGTCCCCCAGGAGCTCATGAAGGTGGCAAACTGAATCCCCATCTGGGTGGCTATGCATTTATAAATGTTTAGTATTTCTCCTTCACCGTCATGTCAGTAGAGCAAGAGAACGACCTTTTAAATACTTGCTATTTCTAATCTCTTTGTGGGCTGAGGAATTTTGTGCTCAAGCTGGTTAGAAATAGGGAAAGACAGATGTGACACTGGCTTTGGATGAGGTCTCTGCCATGAGGCCAGTACCTACACTTCAGAGCCTGAACCTGGCCCGGGTTCATCACACTTCTCAGGGGTCAGTTTCCCTCCTGCATTCTTGGCTGAATTCTGACAAGTGAGGACTTGGGCTAACTGAGCTCTGGACAAGCAAGGTGATGCTGTTCAATCATAAGAAATTATGACACATTATCTTTGTAAATTAGGGGACCAGCTGAATTTGGGTGGAGCCCTGGTATGCCAAGGACTCACTGTAAAGTGGGGAGGGTGCTGGGCAAACAGACTAGTTCCCTCTCTGATTTTGTGGGTTTATGTCTCTCCACTGATGGCTGTCACCTCTGCCACAGGATTAGGTGTCCCCTCATGAAAACCTCTATGTTTGCATTCCCGGGACACACAACTTTGGGCAGAGAACTGTGTTTAGAGTAAGAGGAAATGTACTAGGAGGAATGCTGAGGTGCCTTATCTCTTGAGTCAAGTTCATGGGTGAGTCACTGGAAGTTCAGAGATACCCTAACACATATTGAACTCAAGTTTGATTAGAAGGAGAGTTTTTATAGCAACCCCTTTTCCAGTTTCATCTGAAATTAACTTCCCCTCCTACAAGACAGCTTGATGATGGGGAAGTGAGTGAAAAGGAGAGCAAGTCCTAAAAGGACCTTCTATCCTTAAAGAGAGATGGGAACTAGTGTGTTCTGTCTGTGACCATAGCTCCCCTATAGGGTCATCTTCTAGATCATCTTCTCTCCTCCAAGAATACCAGCCCTGTATACCAGATAACCCCAAGTCAGGTCCAGCTGGAGAGACAGGGGAACAAAGGGTAGGTTTGATATTGAGATTTTATTCTTGCTACTAAAATGCTTCTCTCAGTTATGGGGTTGAATTAGAGAATATGTCTCCCTCTTTAGTAAACAAAGAGTTCAGCCCCTGAGACGACTCAAGAATTGTAGGACAAGTTTGCAGACACTATCTCTGAATTCAAAACAGAAATGTAGTATTTACATCCTCTTTCTGTTACAGCTTTCCAAAAATCTGGCCTAGCCCAGGAACTAAGAATGAGATATGAGGGGCTGGGAGAGCTCCAAAGCCTCCTCCAGTGGGTACTAATTTTAGCAACAAATGATTGACAGGCAGTGGGTGTTGTGGAAAGCACTAGAGAGCAATCCAGAGGGCCCAGTGGCAGTGGTCAACCAGGAGACTAATTCACTATATAACTTCGAGCAAATTGTGTAATTTCTTTTGGTTCTAATTTCCTCTACTTAAAAATGAGATTGTTCTCATTTTTTTTTAAAACACTTTTTTTTTTTAAGATTTTATTTATTTATTTGACAGAGAGAGATCACAAGCAGGCAGAGAGGCAGGCAGAGAGACAGGAGGAAGCAGGCTCCCTGCTGAGCAGAGAGCCCGATGCGGGACTCGATCCCAGGACTCCGAGATCATGACCTGAGCTGAAGGCAGCGGCTTAACCCACTGAGCCACCCAGGCGCCCCGATTGTTCTCATTTTTAAATCCATGATTGTTATGGACTCTTCCAGCTTGGAAACGCTGCTTTTGTGGATGGATAAGGACCTTTTAGGACAAGTCTACGTCTACTGTGAATTTATGGAAATCCTAAAAATCCATTTAGAAGTTTTATAGGGGATGTCGAAGTCAATCCAGCATTAAGTAAATTAGAGGTGGTGTGTACCAAGAGCTGCTACATGAAAATGTCCCCCAACAGTTGGCCATTGTTATTGCCATTGTTATGTTTATGGTTGAAATTACAATATTCCATTTAAAATCATAACTTAAATTGTACATGTAGCTGATGATAACTATAAAAACAAGACTCTTTTACAATAGGGCGAAAGACTGGAAAGAAAGAAAATGCACTCTTAGAAACACAGCTCTATTTGGACAATGGAACTAAAGGTTTTTCTCCTTTGTCTGCTTTTCTGCATTTTTATGCTTTTCTTTGAGTATTAACTATTTTGTGATCACTGAACACTATTTTATTTTTATTTATTTATTTATTTATAAAAAGATTTTATTTCTTTATTTGACAGAGAGGCAGGCAGAGAGAGAGAAGGAAGCAGGCTCCCCGCTGAGCAGAGAGTCTGATGCGGGACTCGATCCCAGGACCTTGAGATCACGACCTGAGCTGAAGGCAGAGGCTTAACCCACTGAGCCACCCAGGTGCCCCAAACACTATTTTATTTTGAAATATTGTGTACTTAGTATCATGCCCAACAATAGTAGTAGCAAAATTATTTTGTCATCCAAATTAATCTGAAAAATGCTTCATATTTTTCCCTAAAAGTTTGGAATTGATATGTAAGTTCTTTTTTTGCAATTTTTCCCAAAGATTTTATTTATTTATTTGTCAGAGAGAGAGAGAGAGAGCACAAGCAGGAGGAGTAGCAGGCAGAGGGAGAAGCAGCCTCCCTGCTGAGCAAGAAGCCGGAGGCGGGACTTGATCCCATGGCCCTGGGATCACCACCAGAGCCCAAGGCAAATGCTTAACCGACTTGAGCCACCAGGCCTCCCTAGATATTTAATTTCTATGCAAAAACTTACTTTTAAAAGAAATGCCTGAAGCAAAGACAGCACTCAGTTTTGAAGTCTTCTCAGAAATATTTAAATTTAGGTGACTTGTTTGAATTTCACAGGCCACACTAGTAACAGGGAGACAAAATAGGAAGACCCTTCTATTTAGCAGAATTTGGGAAATATCCACCTTTTGATACTTAGAAAACTCAGCAGTTAAAATGATTCTCTGAAATTTTGGCATCAGACACTCCACATATTAGTTTATTTTGTAGGATGAGAAATCCAGAAAAGGACTCTGTTCTTTTTAGCAGTCCAAGGGCCATTACACCCCATTTTGAAATTCCTCACTTTTTGTTATTTACATTGGTTCTTATTCAACACTTCTCTCTTTCTACATTTCAAATAAAGTCAGTCTTGTTACTCTATTTTTAGGATATGCTAATTCTAACTCTTTTTCTTGCCCCTGTCCTCCACCAAACTTTGAAGATTAGATTTCATTTCAAGTTTTTACTCCCTAGCTGAAAGCCCCACGGAGGTCTTCTTGCTCCCTAGATTTCTGGTGGGAAATGTTTTTTTCTGTCTCTCTGAGCAGGAATAATATTGGAATCCTTTACTTTTCCCACAGGGAGACCAGAGATGATGCCTTTTGGGAAGGAGAGGTCCCTTGCTTTCTGAGCAATGATGGTGGCCCAGCTGGCTGCTATCTGATGCTTCTCATGGAAGGCCTGTCATGGAGGCCTGTCATCAGTTCCCATCCCGCAGGGTCACTCAGCTGTCCCTCCTTGCACTTGTAGCTGTTCGCCAGCTCATGTCATTCATGCTTCTGCCATCAGTGGCTGCCACTGGCTGCCAGCAGCTGCAGTCCCCCACAGCATGTCTGACTCCAAGTGCTCTAATGAGAAAGCCCAGCAGCCATCATCATTTGGAACTTGAAAGCGTTCTCTGTGTTTCTGCAGGCGCTCTCCCCTCTAAGTCGTTTGTTACATCCATGATGTCTAGTGAGCTGGGGGCCTCTCCAAAGGGCAAACTCAGCTCCACCACTCAGAGCCCGCGGGGATGGGTACCTTCATACCAAGCTCTTCCAATGACCACCATTGGTTCCTTCCTTCCTTCATTCATCAATAATTGTTTACTGAATGCGGGGTACGTGCCAGACACTCTGCAAGGGGTTGGAATTTAAACATTGGCTGAGCCTCTGAGGGGAAGATTAGTAGGAAAGATCCAAATTAAAAACAAAGCAAAATGAATGACAAAATTGATTATGCAATGTCAGAAATGTCTTCAGACCAACCATAGAGTAGAGCGGAGGCAAAGATGAACCCTCCTCCCAGATCGCCTCAAGTCTTCACGGACAAGGAGGATAATCGGGCTTTCTTTCAGAACAGGATTGGAAAAGCAGCAGGAAGAACATGAATGATGGCAACAAAGTATAGAATAGCCTGCAAGGTTTTCAGTATTGACAGAACCCAAGTTTCTGAAAACCAGGATGTTGCAGGAGATTGAGCTAGTAAGGAAGAAAAGGGTCATGGCATGACATGCTAAGGAATCTGCATGTATTTTTTTTTTAAGATTTTATTTATTTGAGAGAGAGAGAATGAGAGAGAGAACATGAGTGGGGGAGTGCTAGAGGGAGTAGCAGACTCCCCACTGGACAGGGAGACCCATAAGAGACTCAATCCCGGGACTCCAGGATCATGACCTGAGCCATAGTCGCTGAACCAACTGAGCCCCCTAGGCACCCCTGTCTGCACATACCCAACGCGTACTGTCATAGCAGGAAAGAAACACTGACCCTAATTCCAAAAGGTAGCTCTAAAGATAATCCCCTGCCAACCTGTAGGAAGGGAAGGCAGAAGGAGATGCCTAAAGTAAGGATAAGGGGCACCCGGGTGGCTCAGTGGGTTAAGCCTCTGCCTTTGGCTCATGTCATAATCCCAGGCTCCTGGGATCGAGCCCCACATTGGGCTCTCTGCTTGGCAGTGAGCCTGCTTCCCTCCAACCCCGCCCCCCCCTCCAGCCTCTCTGTCTACTTGTGATCTCTGTCTATCAAATAAATAAATAAAATCTTAAAAAAAAAATGAAGTGAGGATAAAGTGTTTGGGTTACTGGAACCGTTTGTAGCTTTGGAAGTCCTGGGAAATGCCCTGGTTGGGGCTATGCTCTTTCAGAGGAGCAGGGACTGATGACCGGGGAGGATGGGAGTAAGGGAACGCTCGGGAAGCAAGAGCGGAGGTCGCCAGGGACGTGGACAGGTTAGCCTCCAGGTGACACGCGTTTGTTCTCGAACATATCTGGATGCCCTTTGGGGCCTCCCTGAATTAATTAGAGGTAAGCAGCAGTGTGCTGCAGCTGAGATCCCGTGTGAGGTAACGAGCCCCCGGACATTGATTTTAAACGCTAAACATCTGGGGGCGGTTGAATTTTTTTTCTGAGACCCAGACAGAATGTAAGAAGTGTTCGTCACGCAGCAGAATATTGAACTCTCTAAAGTGAGATTTTGTTTTTTCCTGACAACGAAAGTAAAATTCGAGAGGCTGAATCATTTGCCCCACATCACAGAGTAGCACCCTTGCTGTTTCTCTAAGGGAGAAATCTCGGCACTTGGCTTCATTTCTGATTTTCTCTCCTAAATGAGAATTTGTGGAATTTTTCCTGGGAGCACAGTAGTCATTTGTGATGATGAAACTCACGTATTATTCCTTAATGAACAAACACAGTAAGTTTCTGTAATAACGTGTGTATAAAAATGTGGTTTTCAGCAACCAGCCTCTGTAGGGTGAGGTAAGTCTCTGCTGCCGTCCCTATCCCACCCTATTTATTTTTCAAAACCATAAAAGAAATGAAAGCATATACCCTAAGTTCCAACACATAGACACTTTTACACACACACACACACACACATCAGGAAATACAACATCAGGTTTTCATAAACATTACTCGGCCACATGCGATGTATTCTGAGTTAAGCTCCCCGCAAACATCATCACATCTGGTCTTCCAAATGACATTTCTTTTATGTGGTCTGTGGACAGTGTTGCAATTATATATTGCTTGTTTGCTACAAACTTGTGAAAGTGGTTCGAGCCATATTTTCACTGTTACAAAAAGCAGCACTAAGTGCCCGCATGTGCGGTGTACTGTGGCAGAACATGGGGAGGAATCTAACACAGGAGGGGCATCTCCTGGCTCAGTCCTTGAGCATCTGCCTTCGGCTCAGTCATGATCCCAGGATCCTGGGATTGAGCATCGCATTGGGCTCCTTGCTCAGCAGGAAGCCTGCTTATGTTCCCCCTCTCACTGTGTCTCTCTCTGTCAAATAAATAAATAAAATCTTAAAAAAAAAAGGCCATCAGTCAATTGCGAGATTAAAGCTTTCACAATAAATTAATAGAAATATCTTGATGGATTCTTACCAGCTCTCCTCCCTCAGAACCCAGACACTTAACGGGCTCGGTGTTCGCTGTGCCACCCACCACCAGCTCCCTAGAGAGTGAACTCCTCTGTCTCTGTTCCGTTCCAACTATAACAGAGACAGGTGTGTAGTGGGGCATTAAGGGTTGTGCCGCAGAGGGAAGATTGCCAAATTATTATTATTATTTTTTAAAAGATCTTATTTATGTATTTGACAGATCACATTAGGCAGAGAGACAGGCAAAGAGAGAGGAGGAAGCAGGCTCCCCGCTGAGCAGAGAGCCCAATGCGGGGCTCAATCGGAGGACCCTGAGATCATGACCTGAGCCGAAGGCAGAGGCTTTAACCCACTGAGCCACCTAGGTGCTCGGATCACCAGATTCTTAATGTCAAGGTCGTCAGAGCAGCAAAGATCCCCAGGACGGTTTTGTGTTTGTTGTTGTTGGTAGTGGTTTTCCTGGATTGTACCATTTACTATGCCATTCCTCCACAGAAGGACTCCCATCACCCTTTTTCTACTCCTTACACGTGATTGAGATGGATTTCTGTCAGTTGCAACCTAAAACGTTATCTTGAACATAATAGTGATTAGTATAGAATATATAGGATATGCCTATGGAGTAATGAGATCAGTCCCACAGAAGTCTTTTTTTTTTTTTTTTTAGATAGCGCTGGACTTTGCAATCATGACCCACTGGAGAGTGGTCAATTTCCTGAAACTGACGGGCTTAGCTGGGAGCTCAGTGACCATATGTCAGGACAGGGAGCACTGTAGGCAAGATCGTTCTGATGAATGCCCAACTCCATGGTTTAATCATGGCCAGTGATGTTATTACACAATTATGTCATGTAAATAGATGGTGACAAGCAGTCAGCCATACAAATATTAGACATAGATTCAGTGAATGATTTAGATCACACATCTCTGCTAGTACGAGAGTTTTTGGTGTGGTACCAAGTCTGGAGTGAAAATAGATGAGTTGTACATTCAGAGATTGAGATAAAGGACAAATTAATACCTGCTCCTCAATGTCTGGGAGAATTTCCAGCTAAGTATGAAAATTAAACTTCTGAATGCTCCTTTTTATTTTATATATAAATGAAAAAGTAGGTTGCCGCACACCACAGTATTTGGCTTTGAAACATCTTTTACAAAGACAAAGAAAATGATCGTGAAAATGATGAAAACGAATTTTTGAAAAGCGTCTTATTCATGTAAGGTTCTATTTATTAAAACTATTTTTTATTAAAATATATAGATGACCTCTTGGCCTCCGAGTCCATGCTATTCCACTTTTAGTTTTTCAGCTTTTACACAACCATGCCAGCAAGTTATCAAAGTTAACCCAAGCGGATTTTACTGTGGAAAGTCTGACTTGAAATAGTTTTCACTGTGTGTGCTTTTTCCAGATAGAACTTGTAAAATTACCAAGAAACGGATGTTTTATTTATTTATTTTTTAAAGATTTTATTAATTTGTCAGAGAGAGCGAGAACAAGCAGGGGGAGCAGCAGAGGGAGAAGCAGGCTTCCCACTGAGCAAGGAGCCCGATGTGGGACTCAATCCCAGGACCCTGGGATCATGACCTGAGCCAAAGTCAGCTGCTTACCCCACTGAGCCACCCAGGCATCCCAAACTGAATATTCTAAAAAACAATATTGTAAAATGCTTCCTCACCCCCTGGGCAGTCTTCTCTCATTACCAAACTCAGGCCATTTTAGTCTCTTCCTTCTCTGTGCCATCATGGAAGCTTCGACCCTTCTTTTAAATCTTTTCTTTACCTGCTTGTTATCCTACAAGACAAGAAGCCCTTCAAGGGCAGGGGCTGTTGTTTCACTGTTTTGTTTGTTATATGTTGGGATTAAAAATGGCACACATCCACAATTTAAAGTCATGAAGATACAAAAACGAAAGTTAAAAAACTTACCTCAAATGTCATTAATAAGAAGTAGCCTTTCTTGGTATCAGGTGATATTTTTTCTAAATATCTGTTACTGTGTAGCTGCAGGTATGAAGATAGAAAAAAATATAAAGACAAATAATTTCAGAGAAAGAGTCAAATTACTTATGCTATTTCAAAATAAATTATATTACATCTAATTTTATTTGAACTTAAAAGAAACTAAGTTAGGGGCACCTGGTGGCTCAGTTGGTTAAGCATCTGCCTTTGGCTCAGGTCATGATCCCAGGATGCTGGGATCGAGCCCCACTTATCAGGGAGACTGCTTCTTCCTCTCACTCTGCAGCTCCCCCTGCTTGGGCTTATGCTGTCTCTCTGTCAAATAAAGAAATAAAAATCTTAAAAATAAAAACAACTAAGTTAAATTGAAAAAACAACAGAAGTTTATTTTCATCACAATTCTACATAATCTCTTTACATTAAAAAAAAAGTTGTACAAGGTCTATTACTTTATAAAAGACCAAGGTTCTTATTTGAGTTAACTAAATATTTCAATATTAGGCTTTATCTATTCTCCCATAACCCTGATTTTTCTCATTTATGTTATACACATTTTAAAGCTTCTATTCTGGGGCACTTGGGTGACTCAGTCGTTAAACATCTGCCTTCAGCTCAGGTCATGATCCCAGTGTCCCGGGATCGAGCCCCGTATTGGGCTCCCTGATCAGTGGGAAGCCAGCTTCTCCCTCTCTCACTACCCCTGCTTGTGTTTCCTCTATTGCTGTGTTCCTCTCTGTCAAATAAATAAATAAATAAATACATACATACATACATACATACATACATACATACATTCTTAAAAAAATAATAAAACTTCTATTTTGAGGGGCACTTGGGTGGCTCAGTTGGTTAAGCATCTGCCTTCCCCTTAGGTCATGATTTCAGGGTCTGGAGTTGAGTCCAGCGTCAGGCTCCCTGCTCAGCGGGGTGTCTGCTTTTCCCTTGCTGTCTACACTGCCCCCTCCAAAACACCCCCCATCTCATTTATGCTCTTTCTCTGTCTCTCACAAACAAATGAATAAAATCTTATAAAAAAAAAAACCAAACAAACAGAACTTCTTTTGTTTTTAATTTTATTTATTTATTTGACAGAGAGAGATCACAAGTAGGCAGAGAGAGAGAGGGGGATCAGGCTCTCTGCTGAGAGCCTGATGTGGGGCACGATCCCAGGACCCTGAGATCATGACCTGAGCCGGAGGCAGAGGCTTTAACTCACTGAGCCACCCAGGCGCCCCAACAAACAGAACTTCTATATTGAGATGATTGTAGACTCACATCTACAAAGTAATAAAATAAATATATAAAGAGATCCTTTCTACCCTTCACCCAGTTTCCCTCAAAGGTAATGTCTAGCATACGTGCAGTATCACAACCAAAAACTCCACATGAATGTAACCCATCAATTTTATTTAGGTTTTACCAGTTTTACAGACGTGTAGTTCTATGCAATCTTATCACATGTATAAATTTGTGTGACCCCCCACTCACAACAGTCAAGATACAAAATAGTTTCCATCGCAAGGATCCCTCAAACCCTTGCGCCAAGGATCTGTTCTCCATCCCTATAATTCTGTCATTTCAAGAATATTACACCAATGGATCCATGGATTATGTAAATATTTGATATTAACTTTTTTACACTCTGTGCAATCCCCTTGACATTCACTAAGTTGCTGCATGTATCAGTAATTCGTTCTAGTTTATCGGTGAGTCATATTCCGCAGAATGGATGTTTCCTAGTTGCTTATCTGGTAACTCATTGAAGGACATTTAGGTTATTTCCGTTTTTAGGCTATCACACGTAAGTTTCTCTGCACATTTATGTATAGGTTTTTCAGTGAACATAAGCTTTCATTTCTCTGGAATAAATACCTAGAAATGTATTTGTTGGATTATATGGTATAAACAAGTGCTTAAGTTTTGTAAGAAACTGCCATACTCGGAGTGGTTGGATACCATTTTATATTCCCGCTCACAATGGATAAGTGATTCAGTTTCTTTGTATCCTTGCATGCATTTGACATTTTCATATATTATTTTTCAATGTCTGTGGCAATAATATATTCTTTCTTACAGTCACTGTTCACCACAACTTCTCTTCCCGCAGTTGTATACTCAAATAGGTTGAAAACTCAAGACAAATGACTGTTGTATTTGGACTAGTGGATGGATTTTATTAAGCACTTTTGTTGTGCCTTGTGTTTAAAATTTTTTTTTTTAGGATTTTATTTATTTGTCAGAGAGAGAGAGAGAGACAGAGAGCACAAGCAGGAGGAGTGACAGGCAGAGGTAGAAGCAGGCTTCCCGCTGAGGAAGGAGCCCATTATGGGACTTGATCCAAGGACCCTGGGATCATGACGTAAGCGAAGGCAGACGCTTAACAGACTGAGCTACCCAGATGTCCCCCTTGTGTTTAAAATCTTATTTAGGGGCACCTGGATGGCTCAGTCGGTTAAATGTCTGCTCTTGATCTCAGCTCAGGTTTGATCTCAGGGTGGTGAGTTCAAACCTTGGGTTGTGCTCCATACTTAAAGAAAAATCTTATTTAAGAAATATTATTGGTGTAATTGTTCCTACATTCTCACATGGTTGAGAATATTTTTGGCTTTCATACTTGAAGGAAAACTTGAGTGTAACAATTCGAATGGGCATTGTTCCATTGTCTTCCTGCATTTCTGGTTATTACAAACAACTTGAAATCTTCCTACCCCCCCACCCCTTCACCCCTGTAATTTGTTTTTTTCTACCTGGATACTTTGATGATTCTTTATCCTTTAAATACAGTAATTTCACTGGCTATATCTTGCTGTGAATTTTCCTTAATGTGTTTATTCTGGGTTAATCTGCATAGTCAAATATTTCTTTATTTTATAAAAGCTTTCTTGTATAATTTGGAGTATTCCTGTTTACCTTTTCCTGTGATGTTCTTTAAAAATGACAATTTATTTCACCTTTGGCAGACTCTGCCTGCTGGGAAGCAGTAGAAATGTCCCATTGATACAGTCTCCTCTCCTCCGCATTCCACGGTGTTGATGTAGATCTTTCTGGGGACAGTCTGCGGTCACCGTTGTCTCTCTGCATCTTGCAGCTGTGATCTCAGTGATCTAACTGACACATCTCCCGATTGGAGCTTTTGGAGGGAATCCGCAGTCCTGCTTGACCTGTCCTGAGTCCAGACAGTAGCAACTGGCAGACAGGCTGCGTTGTTTGTCATGTGAAGTTAGGGCATTTCTTTGATTCCTAAAAGTGGTATTTTTCCTTCTACATTTCATCATGTTCTGGTTGTTTTGAAGGATTTCAGGAAGGAGAATAAAACAAAATGCCCAGTGCATATATCTTTGATAGGACCCGGTGTTCACCTTGTTCTCCTGCTCCAGGCAACGTTGACACAGAGTTGGGTTATACTTACCGAGTGACTGAACAAATGACTAAATTAACAGATAGATTGTGTTCTGTACTAAGGAGAAGTCATAGACAATGATAATGGCTGTAATCAACTAAAAGAAATAACCAAGACCGGGGGCACCTGGGTGGCTCAGTGGATTAAAGCCTCTGCCTTCCGCTCAGGTCATGGTCCCAGGGTCCAGGGATCGAGCCCCACATCGGGCTCTCTGCTCAATGGGGAGCCTGCTTCCTCCTCTCTCTCTGCCTATCTCCTCTGCCTACTTGTAATCTCTGTCTGTCAAATAAATAAATAAAAATCTTTAAAAAAAAAAAAAAAAGAAATAACCAAGACCGGCTATGACAAACATGATTGAGTGGCCCATTAAAGAACTCTGGATATTTTTCACCATTTTCTGAATTACCCATATACAAATCAAGTAAATGAGTCATTAATAATCTGTTCCCATTGTGAAAATTGCTAAATTAAAAGATCATTATAGTCCAGTAATTTTGGTTGTAAGAATATAGCTATCTTCATTAAGCTTCTGCCAGATTTTAACTATTGTAATTACTATTGAAGTTTCATGGGAAAGAAGAAATAAAAGAGCTTCCAGGTGGCAAGAAGAATCTGACGGCCATACCGTCAGGTTCTTAGGTTTTCTGATTGACCTGCCCTTTGTGTTCAACACAGGTCTGGGCACACAAAGTATGAATCATAGCAGGGCTCTGGTTTTCTGAGGATGCTGATAAAATCATGAGAATAATTGTAAAGTTTAGAACTCTGAAATCTTTTAGTCTTAGGTGCAAATATTCAAGTAAGTCTTTATTAAACTTAATAAATGTCAACCTAAAAAAATAAGTAAACAAATGAATCAAGGAACTTTTGCATGTTGTTGGGGGGAGGGGTACCAAAGAGGCACAACCACTGGAAATTGGAACTATCTATTAAAGGTGAAAAATGCATTGTCTGCCAAACAGCAATCTAACTTCTAGATATTAGACCTGACAAAGATTCATACCCATGTGCACTAAAAGACATGCGCAAAGTATCTATAGCAGCATTGTTTATAATAGCTCTAAATTGGAGAGAACTAAAATGTCTATCAGGAGTGGAAAGGACAAATAAATTATGGTAATTCATATGAGGAAATGTTATCTATTACTTTAAATTAATGAACTAGAGCTACACAGATCAATCTCACAAACAGAATATTGAGTGAAAGAGGCCATACTCAAAGAAATTAATATTGCCCCATGCCTTTGACATAAATCCAAAACCAGGTAAAACCATGTGTTGGAAGTCAGCATGGTGGTTCCTCCTGGGTGAAGGGAGGGGATCCAGACTGGCAGGGACATGAGGGGAGCTTCTGGAGTGCAGGCAAGATTTTACTTCCTGACATGGTGAAGGTTACATGAGGGTGTTGACCTTATGACCAGTCATCAAACTGTTCACTCTGGATTTGTCTGTTGGTGGATATTATAATAACCCCCCAAAAAGATAAAAAAATACAGAAACAAAAAAAATGTAGAAACAAATCAACAGAACCGGGACTTTTAGATGGGAGACTGGAAAAAGACGGGGAAATAGTTGAAAACAAACCTGGCATGTTGCACGTGTATGTGTGTGTGTGTGTGTGTGTGTGCGTGTGCGTGTGTGTGTGTGTGTGTGTGTGTAGGCTAACACTAAGCACCTTAGGAAAACAAGTACATATGACAACTCTTCAAACAAAGAGACCGTTTCTAAAGGAAATCCTAATAAGTACTAATTTACATTAAAAAAACAGAGTTATTTGGAGCTAGGCAGAGAAAGAGGCATGTGACTTTTTTTAAAGATGTCAGTGGGATGAAGACTAAAGGGGAGGAGAAGTAAATTCACCTTAAAGGATTGCTCTTATATGATGAGATAATGATGAAATAGAATTTCAGGGAGGGAAATAGTTGGTCCTCCCCTTTTTTAAAGGAGGCTCCATGCCCAGCATAGAGCCCAATGTGGGGCTTGAACTCACCACCCTGAGATCAAGACCTGAGCTGAGATCAAGAGTGGGACACTTAACTGAGTCACCCAGGTGCCCCAAGTTGGTCATTTAAAAAAAAAATCGTAGTTTCATAAGTATTTATCTCTGAAAGCATAGTAAAAAAATATGATTAATGCAACAAAAAATACAGTGGAAATTCAAAACAATTTTGTGGAAAATGGTATTAAACATCAAGAGACGATGACAAAAGTAAAGGAAAGACAGAATAATATACAATCATTTACCAAATGGGTATTAAGAATATCAGTAACTACACTATGTGTGGTGGGAAGCCGCTAAGATGGACCCCAATATCCTTGTATCTTGGTTACATTTTGTGTAATATGGTCCCCTGAATGAGGGTTGGGCTAAGTGACTTGTTTCTAAGAATAGAACATAGGAAAGTGGCAGGATGTCACTTCTGAGATTAGGGGACAAAAGAACTGTGGTTTCGGTCTTGGACTGCCCTCTCTTGTTCCTTTGGGCACTTGCTCTGAGGAAGCCATTTCTACTTTGCGACTTTTTCTTTCCTTTCCTCTCTCTCTCTCTCTTTTTTTTTTTCCATTGATGAAGTAAATCAAGACCAATCAAACGAAAAGAGGTGAAGACTATTGAATCAGAGCTTGTTCTAACAAAGGGGTTTTCCATCATCAGAGACTCAACGGCAGACAGAAGTGTGGGAAATCTTTCTGGTAGAAAAAAGGGAAGGCTCCAGGTGCCGTGAAGGGAGGCTGCTGGTGGCAGAAAGGACAGGAAGCAGCTAGAAGTTCGGCACACTCTGACATTTGTTAGGGGTACATATTTGCATTTCTCTGATTGATCCTAAGCTGGAAAGGGGGACAAAACTAAGGGGAGCTGTCAACAATTAATCAAGTCCTGGCCATTTGAGGCCAATTATTATAGTGATTGTTGTTTGGATTTTTACGAGACAGAACTGTCTGATTTCCTCCAAGTCTGACTTCCAGCAGGTTGGCTGTAAGAGCAGAGAGAAACAACCGGATAAGGATGCAACTGAAGGCCAAGGAGGGGAGCATTTACTGGGGAAATGAATCTAGCTTGTTCTCACTTAACTTGTGAACCAGCTTACCGACCTTGGCCAAAGGTTCCTAGAGTGAAGCACTGTTTTATTCAGAATTTCATTTAGAATCCTCACACCAATCAAAACATGCTGTTCACTGTACTTGTGAGACATTCCCTTTCTTTCCAAAGGCACCTCACAAATGACCAATTTTGTTCAAATCAGAATGGCCAGTGAAGGCCCAAATCATCTTTGGTGAAGTGCCATTTAGAAAGATAGGCACAAGAATTAGGATTGTAATGAGACTTCACACAAGAAGCAGGAGTTTTTCCTGGTAGAGGAGAGGATTCAGACTTACAAGACCCCAGGAAACTTGGCGATGGTCTTTAGCAATGCAATGCTTGGGCACCTGGTCTCGGGCTTTTCAGCGGACAGCTGGCTGCCCCCAACCAGGACCTGACAGTCTGTGCCCCCTGCAGGTGGGGCTGTCTGCTGCCTCTGGAACAAAGCCAACCTCACAGAACACAAAATTAAGATGGGAGGAGAACCTCCTCCAGCTTTACTGGTGACCCACAGCAAAGTTTGTCTAAGTGGATACGAGTCACTGAAAACTCGCCCATCTATGAGGTCGACTTGAACGACAGGCTAATAGGGCCTGTGCTCGGGTTCTGTATGATTCTCTTTTTTACAACAGCCCAACATGAAACAGTAACACAGAAGACAGCAAAAAGGAATGAGAGGAATGGCTGGATTCCACCAAGAATCCCAGACAAATGGGAGTGGATAACAAAACTCGGGTAGCCAAAGAAGTCATCCTAAAGAGCCAGGGCCGACTTACCGTGTCTGCATGAGCTGAGCAGCGGGGCCACGGGGCATCCGTGGGTATCATACCTTGTTGAAGGCAGGATCCACAGAAGACTGGTTTCACTGGGGCCTCCCCAATTAACGGTGGAAATAAAGAAAGACTAACTAAATGAGAACAAAGGCTATTTGTTCAAAGCTGTAGCAAACAAGGAAGTCAGCCACTGTCACTTTCTTTTCGTCAGAGATTCAAAAGCAGGTCAAGGAGTGGGAAAGCTTTATAGTAGCAAAAAGAGAAGGCTTCAGGTTTGCCCTGATTGGAGGCTACTGACATGGGGAGGCTGGAAGTGGCTGCACAGAGTGGGGCATCCTCGTTGATTCGTTAGGGGCGAAGAGTTCGCTTTCTCTCGTTGGTCCCAATGATGCTAAGTTTCAAGCAAGAGCAAAATCTGGGCATCTGTAGTTATTGATCGAGTCCTGGCAATTTTGGGCTCATTGTCATGGAAATTATTGTTTGGCTTCCTGTACTGTTACTAGAGATAGCGATCCGAATTCCTGCCAGTCTGGTTTCCTTCTGCCGGCTGCGGCAGGTTGTGGGTGAGAGCTCTATATTTATAAATATATTCTGGTACTGTTCATTTTTATATTCAATCTCTTACCAACGAGAGCCAGAAAAGACCCAAAGCCTGCCAAAAACAAGGGATCTTGGGTGAGGGGTCTTGGTTGTGGGTTTCCCCACTTGAGCATAGATATGAAATCCCTGGTCAATGCCATGATTAGAACTTTGTCAAAGACCTTAGCCAGAAGCATCCAGATAAACCACTTCCCAATGCCTGCCCTAGAGATACTGTGGGATAATAAGCCGCTAGGTTTTGAGAAGAATTGTTGAGCAGCAACAGATTTGTAATAACTAAGTGTAAGAAACTCGACACCCATAAAATGCTATCAGGTTGCATTAAAGCAATGAAATCTATCTATCCCCTATTTGAAAAAGATGAAAAAAAAAAGACGAATGTATTATATCCAGGAAATGAATGGAGGGGAACATATTTATGAAAATACAAACATAAACAGACCTGACCTTTTTGGCCACAAGATAATATATTAGAAGGTAGAAATTGTTATTCTTCATTTGCCATATTATGGATAAATTATGTTTTCCTTTTCATAATTTTTTGTTTTCTAATTTTCCTACACTGAACATATTTCCAATCAGACAATATTAAGGAAATAGTCTTTCTTCCTTCCTTTCTCCCATACTCCTTCCTTTCTTGTTTTTTTTTGAAAGTGTTTTTCAACTAACATCTTCCTTTTTTTAAATCAATTAATTAACATATAGCGTATTACTAGTTTCAGAGGTAGAATTTAGTGATTCATTAGTTGCATATAACACCCAGTGCTCATTATATCAGTGACCTCCTTAATGCCCATCGCCCAGTTACCCCATCCCCCAACCCCTTCTCTTCCAGCAAACTTCAGTTTGTTTCCTAGACTTAAGAGTCTCTTATGGTTTGTCTCCCTCTCTGATTTCATCTTATTTTATTTTTCTATCCCTTTCCATATGTTCATCTGTTTTGTTTCTTAAATCCCAAATATTAGTGAGAGCATATGATATTTGTCTTTCTCTGACTGACTTAGTTCACTCAGCGTAATACGCTCTAGTTCCACCCATGCTATTGCAAACGGCAAGATTGCACTCTTTTCGATGGCTGAGTATACACATTTCCATTGTGTGTATATGTGTGTGTGTGTGTGTGTGTGTGTGTGTGTCCCACCTCTTCTTTATCCATTCACACATTGATGGGCATCTGGGCTATTTGGCTATTGTGGACATTGCTGCTATAAATATTGGGGTACAGGTATCCCTTTGGATCACTATGTTTGTATCCTTTGGATCTTTCCCTTTTTGTTGAAATGTTGAGGTCTCTTCAAAGAGTTGAAGACTTTCCTCATTCATTATTTTGAGACCTATTATTTATGGCTTTCAGGTTTTTTTAATCCATTGTTTTTCCTCCCATTTCTGTCCTCCCTTTGAGTCTCAGATATTCAGTTTAACTATCTTCTTAGCTCATGTGAAAGCTCTGTTTCTAGAAAATGTTTCTAGTTCTAACAGACCAGTGGTGTGTGAGGGAGTCTTGGATTGAAGGACCACCTGGCCGATTGGACTTCAGTTCTTTTCTGAATTTTCTAAATTGCTTCCTCCTTAGCACCAGTAAAACAGGTTCCTGGGATCCCTGAATGTGAACTGTGCAGAAGATTGGCTAAAAAAATTGATCTTCACAAGTGAATCAATAGGTGTGAATCAAATGTAAATCACAAAATAATTTGTGTCCAACATAGTTAAATAAGTATTACATTTATCAGATTATAAGGGTATCAAAAACTATTCTGAAAAAGATTAGTTCAAATATATCTTAGCCTAAACATATAAAACCATAATATATGAGCACAATAATTAGAATGCCGTCATACTGACATGTTCCTAGACAATTAAATAAGTGGAACCAATAGGGATTATAATTATAACTGTAAATAAATGACCTTAAAATTTAATAATTGAATTTTAGAAGGCAATTTAAAACACTTGAAAAAAATAAAGAAATACAGGTTTGGAGAAACTCATTAACAAAGAGTTCTCATTAAATTACTTACCTAATTGTTAACTCAACCAATATATATTAAACTCTTCCTGCTGGTTTGTTTTAAGCACTAGGAGTAGGGATATGGCATTGAACAAAAGATACAAAATCCCTTCTTTCATAGACCTTATGTTCTGAAGTGGAGAAAAATGTAGAAAAATGATTATTCAAGATTTGAATAGAATATAAAATGATAAAATAGAATATAAAATAAATGATTCAGAAATTATGATTAAGAATTGATCAGTTCCTATCTTACTCTAAATGTGAAACATAAATTATAGAGAAAAAATTTGATTTGATTTGGTTATATGCAATATTATTTTCTTATTTGAAATTTATTACTTTTTCTGATCATAAAAATAAGTTATGTTGGGGAACCTGGTGGCTCAGTTGGATAAGTGTCCAACTCTTGATTTCAGCTCAACTCATGATCTCAGGGTTGTGAGAGCAAGCCCAGCATCAGGCTCTGAGGTTCTCTCTCTCTCCCTCTCCTCTGCCCACTTCTGCTTCTAAAAAAATGAACATAAAAATAATGAATGTTGATTATAAAACAATGATGATAAAGTGAGACAAAGTGATGATGTTGGAACCCATAGATAATTTAAAATATGTTAGTTATCACATATAAAATAAATTATATTGAAATGATATTCAAAATGTTAAATAAAATAAAGAATAATAAAAACCCATAAAGTAGCACAATTTTTAAGCTTTTATTTACTTATTTTAGAGAGAGAGAGAGACAGCATGAGTGGGAGGGGCCAAGAGGGAGAGAATCTCAAGCAGGCTTCATGCTGAGCTTGGGGCCTGATGTGGGGCCTGATCCCAGGACCCTGAGATCATGACCTGAGCAAAAACCAAGAGTTTAACGCTTAAGCAACTGTGCCACCGGGTGCCCCAAAAGTAGTACAAATTAAATGAGAGTCTGTTCCTACAGTTTGGGCGCAGAAGGGCTTCCTAAATAGGCCAGTAAATCTACTGAAGAAAAGAGGAAAAAAAAAGACTGTTGTAGCTACATAACACAAATTTTATGTTGTGAAATACACAGTAGAGAAGTTACAACTGAAGAGGGTAGAGGGCTGGTTGCTCAGGCTGTTGACTGGCAGGAAAAGAGGAAGATTTTGCAAAGAAGGAAGACCAGCAACAAAGCTGCTGAAGAGGTAGCAAGAACACCAGGATGGTGTGGCATCAGGGAAACTAGCGAGTATCAAGAAGGAGGGCAGGGTTAGAGACAATGGGCACTGGAGCACTCAGCAGCCCCTGGTGGCTTCAGGCAGAACACTTCCTGTGAAGTCCTTGGCCTGAAGCCAGTTTGGAGTGGGTTGAGGCACAAGGGGAATGTGAAGAAATGGAGACAATAGAGACAAGAGTAGAAAGAGTCTTCCACAACAGGACAGGAATAGGGATCGATGACCGAGATTGATTTGTTGTTGCTTTGAAATGGATCCTATCTGAGCATGCGGTATATAGGAGGTGATAGGGAAAATGTAATTGCAAGGCTGATTTGTGGACGTGAAACCCGTGGAGTCTGCACTTAGTAGGGTGCTGCGCTCAGTAGGGCCCTGCACTTGGTTGACTAATCTGCTGTTACTGTGAAATTCTTAAGTTTTGAACCAGGAGCACGACTGGACTGGTTCATTTTCATTTTGCAATGGGACCAGAAAATCATGTAGCTGTTGAGAGGGAAAAATTTAATATGCAAAAGCAACGAGGGCTTCCAGTCATTTTGATGGAGGAGCTCCAGAGCCTGGGTGAACTGATTGGACAATAGGCAATTTCCTTTTACAATAGAAAGGAAACAGGCTGCATGAATTTATAGGTTAATTTTACTTGTTTCCTGTCTCCATGATGTCTTCAATTTTTTCTCTGTGAAAGTGAAAGCATTTGTTGAAACTATTAGGCTTACAAGCAGAGCTGGAAGTTTGGTAGAGATATGAGATAGTGGAGAGTAGGACACTAGTTGTTGAGGGCCTCGGTTTATGGAAGCCTCTCTGCGTCTTTGTGGGACTTCATGCTCTGTTGTCTGAGCAAAGGCTCACACAAATCAGGTTCATCTGATGATGTTTTCTAGGTGGGTATAATAAAAAATCAGTTTAAGCTCACTCTTCTAGCTTTCCGCAAGAGCCAATCTATTGTGTGCTATCTTCTTTTGCCTTTTACAGTTTGAGTCCTTTTTCATTGGTATTCAACTTTCCACTGGCTTTATACTCTTATTGTCTATTGAAATTTATACTTAAAATCTTCTGAAGTATCATATATGTCTGCACTGTTTTTACTCACAAGATTTCCACACCAAGAACCGATTCTCCAACTTTCCCAAATCAACCAGGTATCCTACAATTCAGTCCAACTCTGACACGATCTGGAATTGGCGTCAGACCCCACAGGTGTAAGTGCTCAGTCCCACAGGATTGCCTTCACTTTGGATGCTAGTTACCAGTATTGTGTACCCAGGGTACTTCTGATTGACTTAGCTACAAAGTAGGGGATTCCCACACTTCCCAAATTAATCTAGTGATAATTTGCTAGAAAGGATCACAGAACACATTTTACTTCCTTTTGTCAGTTTATTATAAAGGATGCAAATGAACAGGGGGATGAGAAAATATCTAGAAAGAATGGGAGGGCCCCTAGTACAGAGCTTCTGTTCTGTGGAGCTGGGGTGGAGCTGGGGTGTGGAGCCCTCCCAGTACGTGGATATGTTTTCTTACCCCAAAGCTCTTCTAACCCAACCTTCAGGGGTATTTTATGGAGGTTTACAAAGGCACAGTTGATCAAATCATCAGCCAATGGTGATTAACTCCATCTCCAGCCACTCTCACCTTTCTTGGAGGTTGGAGGTAGGGCTCAAAGTTCCAGCCTTCTAATTATGCCTTGGTCTTTCTTGAGACCAGCCCTCATCCTCAAGCTGTCTAGGGGCCCACCAAGAATTGCCTCATTAGTAAGAGATGTTCCTATCACTTAGGAAATTCTAGAGGATTAGGAGCTCTGTGTTAGGAACTGGGAACCAGATATATATTTCTTTTAATTTTTTAAAAAGATTTTACTTATTTATTTATTTGACACAGAGAGAGAGAGAGAGAGATCATAAGTAGGCAGAGCAGCAGGCAGAGTGAGAGGGGGAAGCAGGCTCCCTGCTGAGCAGAGAACCTGGTGCAGGGTTTGATCCCAGGACCCTGAGATCATGACCTGAGCCGAAGGCAGAAGCTTAACCCACTGAACCACCCAAGTGCCCCCATATATTTCTTTTGAATTCACACTATGATAAACAAATACTAAGTATAAAGTTAATATAAGTGAAAAAGCATGGTAATAAAGGCTCTGTGCTGAGCATGGAGCTTGCTTGGGGATTCTCTCTCTCCCTCTGCCTCTGCCCTATACCCCCTGCTCTTTCTTTCCCAAATCAATCAATCAATCAATCAATCAATCTTATAAGAAGAGAGAGAGACAAAGAGGCCAAAAACAAGCTGCCTTTTTTTTTTTTTAAAGATTTTATTTATTTATTTGACAGAGAGAGATCACAAGTAGACGGAGAGGAAGGCAGAGAGAGAGAGAGAGAGAGGGAAGCAGGCTTCTTGCTGAGCAGAGAGCCCGATGCGGGACTCGATCCCAGGACCCTGAGATCATGACCTGAGCCGAAGGCAGCGGCTTAACCCACTGAGCCACCCAGGCGCCCCCAAGCTGCCTTTTTTTAAAAAAATGTAATTTCTTGCACAAATTCAAACTTCTGACTTCTACATTCCTTTCTAATCAGCCACCTGAAGGTGAAATATTGAACATGGGCAAATCCTATTGATGACCAGTGAAATAATGAGGAGAGTCGTCTTTGGCAAGCCAGCGAGTGAGACTTATTTCTGAGGCTTCCCTTTGCTGTTCCTTTGAAACTAGCTATGGTGGCATTTAGCTTCTTGCTTACACCATCACCTTGTTCCAAAGTGTAAACCTTTGCAGGGCGCTGACAGGACCTGCGTCTTCTACCAACTTACCTTAGGTGGTGTTTTTTTCTCAGGAGAGGTAGTACATTTGTCATTCTCTAGTTTAATATCGTCTCACTTTTATTTCATCAATATTTCTCAAATTATCTGTCACATTATTTCTCATTCATTTTTTAGGGATCTTTCAAGTATGAGAGTATGGGCATTGCAAGATATCTCCAGCTGATGCACAAATCATGAGAATATTAAGAAATTAAGCAAAAGTAATATAAGCACAATACTGATCAAAAGTAAAAATAAATAATTTGGAGAATATTCTCAGCATGTATGGGAAACATATTTATTATTCAAACTAATGAGCATCAAATGAGATTTCCAATTTAAGTATAGAAAATTTACCTAGTAGGAGATAGTTATGTTTTTGTTTGACTGTTTGTTTGCTTGTTTAAGTAGGCTCCATGGGTGTGGAGCCCAACATGGGGCTTGAACTCACAACCCTGAGATCAGGACCCGAGCTGAGATCCAGAGTCAGACACTTAACTGACTGAGACTTCCAGGCAACCCAAGATAGTTTTAATATGGAAACATTAAACATTGGTCAACATTGTTATTTATGAATGAAATTATACTTAAGGCACCAATGAAATATCTTCTATAATTGTGGGATGGCAAAATAGCTGCTGTGTTAGAGAGGAAGGTGGTTGCCTTCATTCATAATATGTGTAATATAAATTAATGTAGTGTTTTTGTAATTAATTTGGCAGCATCAACAAGGAGAAAAATAATAAACTACCAGACACACATACTGACAAACAAAAATGTCTTTTGATCAAAATCCTACTTTGCAAATTTAAACTAAGGATTTTGCCTAAAAGTAAAAGGATGATTACTGTAGTATTTTTATATAACAGCAAAATATTGGCATCAACTTCAATCTTCACACAAAAAATTTAAAACTGAAGTAAATTACAGGATGAAGAACCTAAAATAATAATTACAGAGTTTATGCAACCTGAAAATAGTTGACATAAAAGCAAATGTAGAGCAGAGAGAGGGAAGATGGTGGAAGAGTAGGGGACTCTTGTTTCATCTGGCCCCTTTAATTCAGCTAGGTGGCTATCAAATCATTCTAAACACCAGTGAACTCAACTGAAATCTAAGGGAAGAAATGCTGCAATGCTACAAATAGAAAACTGACCACTTTTTGCAAGGTGGGAGTTACAGAGAAGTGAATCTGAGAGAATATACCAGAAGGTAAACCATGGGGGGAGGGAGGCTTTGTAAGCTGGCTACCAGAAAGTGATATACAACAGAGAGCAAAACTGGAACTTTTAGAAGTCTGCTCCAGAGAGGGAGGTCCCTGCCTGAAAGGTGCTCAGGTGGTGAAGCAGGGCAGAAACCTAGGTGGGACACTGTGGTCTCAGGACACCCAGGGTCACAGAAAGAATGGGGGTGTCTGAGAGCAGCAGAGTTCCCAAAAATTGGAGTAAGGAAACCAGCTGCAATCAGCAAGCCCAGGAGTGGGCTTTCAGCTTAGTGTTGCCACAAACTATGAACCATGGCACAATCTGGCAACTGCTCTCCTAGATGAGGCCAAGCAAGTGGCAGAACCAGCAAGACCCTCCTCCTTCCCAGGAGAGGAGTGGTCTAGATGCACTCCATGGGAATCTGCAGAGTTTGGGGCCCACAGAAGTAACTGACTCTTTTTCTCTGTGGGCACACTGAAGAGTGGGGACCATGATCTTTCAGCTCTGAGGCTGGAGATCTGGGCACCATTGTTTTTATTTTCATCCTCTAAAGTAGCACAGAAAGCCTTCAGGGAACAAAAGCCACATAGAGCAACCAAGAGCTGCTTACACTGAGCCCAGCCCCCTGGCAAGGGCGGTGCAACTCTGCCCAGGCAAAGACACCTGAGAATGAGTGCTCAGGTCCCTCCCCCAAAAGACCTGCAGGAACATCTGGCTAATACCAAGTTTACTGATCACACAGAACCGAAAAACCCCAGTGCTAGGGGAAAATGGTATATAGAATTTGAGGGTTTTTTTCCCCTTGTGATTCTTTAGTATTTCAGTTTAAAATTTCCTTTTTCTTTTTCAACTACTTTCTTATTTTATCAAATCTTTTTAAAGACTTTCCTAATGTTCATTTTTACACTATATTTTATGTAAATATTCTGTATTTTTGACTTCTGTTCATGTATTCAATTTTATTTTTGTACATATTTAAGTTTTTCTTTCTTTACAATTTTGGGATCTAGTGTTCTCTAATAAACAGACCAAAATACACCCAGGACCTGGTGTATCATCCAGTTCTGTTCACCTGATGGATTATATTCTCTCTTTTTTCCCTTTTGTTCTTTTCTGATTTGTCTAGTGTGTATTTCACAGGGGTCATGATTGATATTTCTGTATTTTCTTCTCTCATTTATCTATTCTTCTCTGGAAAAAATAACAAGATGGTAAAAATCCCAGAAAAAAGAACATGAGGCAATATTAACTGCTAGAGACTTAATAAATATGGATATTAGTAAAACGTCAGAGCTAGAATTCAGAATAATGATTATAAAGATACTAGCTGGGCTTCAAAAAAACATAGAAGACACTTGAGAATCTCTTTCTGAGAAATAAAGAAATAAAATCTAATCAGGTCAAAATAAAAAAGCTATTAATGAGATGCAATAAAAAATGGAGGCCCTTACTTCCAGGATAAATGAGGCAGAAGAGAGAATCAGTGATACAGAAGATAAAATTATGGAGAATCAGGAAAGTGAGGAAAAGAGAGATAGACAACTACTGGATCACTAGGGGGCAGATTTGAAAGATCCACAACATCATAAAGTAAAATAATATTAGAATTATTGGGGTTCCAGAGGAAGAAGAAAGAGAAAGAGGGACAGAAGGTATATTTGAGTGAATTGCAGCTGAGAACTTCCCTAAGTTCAAGCTTCCCTAACTTCCCTAACTTCCCTAAGGCATTCAAGCACAGGAGGTAGAGAGAACACCCTCAAAATCAATAAAAATAGATCGACATCCTGACATATAATAGTGAGGCTTGCAAATTTCAGAAATAAAGAAAAAATGCTGAAAGCAGCTTGAGAAAAGAGGTTTTAACTCACAGAGATAGGATCATTAGACTGGCAGCAGACTTATCCACAGAGACCTGGTGGGCCAGAAAGGACTGGCATGATATATCAGGGTACTAAAGGTAAACAAAAACAAACAAACACAAAACAAAACAACAACAACAAAAAAGATGAAGCCAAGAATACTTCATCCAGAAAGGCTGTCATTCAGAATAGAATGAGAGATAAAGAGCTTTCAGGAAAAACAGAAACTAATAGAATTTGTGACCACTAAACCAGCCCTGTAAGAAATATTAAAGGGGATCCTGTAAGTGAAGACAGAAACCAAAAGTAATGTAGACCAGAAAGAAACAGAGTCAATCTACAGAAACAGAGACTTTGGGACAATGGGACAAAATTAATATCTTTCAGTCTTTACTCTGAATGCAAATGGACTAAATGCTCCAATTAAAAGACAAAGGGTATCAGATTGGATAAAAAAGCAAGACACATCCAGACGCTGTTTCCAAAAGACTCTAGCCTCAAAGACACCTTCAGATTGAAACTGAGGGGGTGAAGGATGATTTGTCATGCTTATGGACATCAAAAGAAAGCTGGGTAGCAATCCTTATATCAGACAAATTATATTTTAAAAGAAAGACTGTAATAAGAGATGAAGAGGGACACTCTATCATATTGAAAAGGTCTATCCAACAGGAAGACCTAACAATTGTAAATATTTATGTTCCTAAGTTGGGAGCAGCCATTTATACAAACCAATTAATAACCAAATAAAAGAAACACATTGATAATAGTACAATAATAATAAGGACTTAATACCCCACTCACAGAGATGGCCAGACCATCTAAGCAGAAGATCAACAAGGAAACAAGAGCCTTGAATGGCACACTGGACCAGATGGACTTCACAGATATATACAGAGCATTTCATCCTAAGCAACAGAATACACATTCTTCTCAAGTGCATATGGAACTTTCTCTAGAATAGATCACATACTGGGTCACAAATCAGGTCTCAACCAGTACCAAAGGATTGGGATGATTCCCTGTATATCTTCAGACCACAATGCTTTGAAACTTGAACTCAATCACAAGAGGGAATTTGAAAGGAACTCAAATACTTGGAGGTTAAAGAATGAAGGGGTCAATCAGGAAATTAAAGAATTTTAAAAATCCATGGAAACAAATGAGAATGAAAACACAAGTGTTCAAAACCTTTGGGATGAAGCAAATGTGGCCCTAAGAGGCCAGTACATAACAACACAAGCCTTTCTCAAAAAATTAGAAAAGTATCAAGTACCCAAGCAAACCTTACATGTAAAGAAGCTGGAGGAAAGAACAGCAAATAAATCCTAAACCAAGCAGGAGAAGAGAAATAATAAAGATTAGAGCAGAAATCTATAAAAGAGAAACAAAAAGAACAGTAGAACCCATTAGTGAAACTAGAAGCTGGTTCCTTGAAAGCATTAACAAGATCAATGAACCCTAGCCAGATTTATCAAAAAGAAGAAAAGACCCACATTAATAAAATCATGAATGAAAGAGGAGAGATCATGACCAACACCAAGGAAATACAAACAATTGTTAGAACATATTGTGAGTAAGTATATGCCAACAAATTCGGCAATCTGGAAGAAATGGATGCATTCCTAGAAACTTACAAACTACCAAAACTGAAACAGGAAGAAACAGAAAACCTGAACCGACCCCTAACCAGCAAGGAAATTGAAGCAGCCATCAAAGTCTCCCAACAAACAAGAGTCCAAGGCCAGACAGCTTCTCAAGGGAATCCTACCAAACCTTTAAAGCAGAACTAATACCTATTCCTCTGAAGCTGTTTCAAAAAAATAGAAATGAAAGAAAAACTTCAAACTCTTTCTTTGAGGTCTGGATTGCTTGATCCCAAAGCCACCCTACTAGAGAGGAGAATCATAGACCAGTACCAGTATTCTTGATAAACATGGATGCCAAAATTCTCACCAAGATACTAGCCAGTAGGATCTGATAAATGGATGATGAAGATGTCATATATATGTGTGTATATATGTATATACACATATATATATACACACACATACACATATATATATATGATATATCTATACACACACACATATGAATGTTAGTGGGTCATCAAAAAAGGATGAATTCTTACCATTTACATCTTACTTCAGGGTGTTATGCTGAGTGAAATTAGTCAATCAGAGAAAGACAATTATCATGTGGTTTCACTCATATGTGCAGTTTAAGAAATATAACAGAGGATCATAGGGGAATGGAGGGAAAACTGAGTGGGAAGATATCAGAGAGGGATTAAAAACCATGAGAGACTCTTAACTATAGTCTCTCTATAGAGAACAAACTAAGGGCTACTGCTGGGGAGTTGGTGGGGGGATGGGGTAACTGGGTGATGGGAATTAAGGAGGGCACGTGAGGTGATGAACACTGGGTCTTATATGGGACTGATGGATTTTTGAACTCTACATCTGAAACTAATGATGTACTATATGTTGGTTACTTGAATTTAAATTAAAAAAATGGTTAAGGTGGTGTATATAATGTTAAACATATTTACCAGAATAAAAAATTGGAAAAAAGTATACTCATTTCTATAGCAAGAATATAACTATGTAGCACTTATATTCTTTTTTCTGCATCAAAAATGCAAATATTTTGGCATACTAGTGTAGTAGTATCAATTTAATTTAAGAACATCTGGACAAATATTAAAAAGGTACATTAAATGTTGCATATATAATATTAAAAATACTTTAATTCCTTATGACTGATATTGATCATATTAAAAGATTTTTCAAATGCCAGTCCTTGTCTCTCCTAACCCCAAATTGCCACCTGCAGTCTCAGGCCTTCTGATCCCACAATGTATACACCTGGGTATATTGGCAGCTTTTCCTCAAGTGCAAATGAAATTCTGCCATATTCCTGGGAACTGTGCTGGGCAGTGCCCGAAGGAGCACTGGGTCTGCCTTGTGTCTACCCACCACAAGGTATATAACTGATTTGCCAAGTACTAGTTCTTGGTTTACAGCGTAAGTCATACTGGAACTATGTTTGTTTATTCAGCTTTCTCCCTGTATTAGTTTTGCTAGATTCTTGTATCTGGAACCGAGTATTAGTCCTCAGAAGATCTGTGGGCTGTGAAAGCTCCCCAGATAATCTAACCTGCTACTTCTCCTATTGGTGATAACATTTTTGGGCTACCAAGTCTGTAGAGGTCTAGAATTTGTTGTATCCATTGGATATATTTAAACTTTTGGAAATAATTGACTAGTTATGATTAGACCTAATTACTGCTCTTTCACAATCTCTTAGAAACTCTGAACTTAATACTGTGGCTTCTCCTGGGTCACTTATTTATTTATTTTTTAGCCCTCCTTCTGAATCATCCTTATTGATGGATGTTTACCACTTGACCTGAGAGCACGAGGTTCCTGAACATGTTCAAGCAATGGGCCCAGGGGCTGTTTCGGTTCTTGTTTGAAAAAAGATATGTGCTGAACTGTGGAGACATAGCTGGAATAGTTGGCATTTGTTTGTGGCTCAGCACATTCCAAGGACACGTTCAGGTGTGTAATTGCCCAGACTGTTGCAATACATCAAATGGGATGTTCTGCTGCAGTTAAAGCAATCTCAAACTGTGCAAAGTACAAACGTCTCACAACTTGAAATTTTCTCTGGAATCCCCACATGATGACTGAATGCCAAAATCCCCATCCCACCAAAAACTAATGGACTAAATCAAGGTTATAGATTAATCATGAAAGTGTCTTACACCGAATGTCACTTGGAATTCAGGTGCTTGTCTGAAACTCGGCATCTAGAACTGAAAGAGAAAGGCTATGAAAAGAATGTTTAATTTGCTCCATGCAGAAACTTGACATCCAAGCACTATTTAAAGAAACAGTTTGGATAATCTCTAAATTTAACATTTGAACAGTATTGTTAGTTAAAATCCTTATATCTTTTCAGTTATGCTTTTGTATCTCAAAAATAACACCTAAATACTTTACTTTTTGAAAATTATTTATTGATCTCTTTCATTTGTCCATTTGATATTATAATCACTGCCCCAAGTATAGGCCAGACACTGAGCTGAACAATTTAGAAGGTTTACTTAACTTAATTCTCATGACAGACTTATGGCATAGTTATAATTTTTATGTGTATTATACAGCTTGGAGAATTGAGACTTAAAAAGGCTTGTTAACTTACCTTAGTAAATAAAAGGCTTAAGAAGTTCTAAAGTCTTCTAAATTCCATAGCTCTATTTTGAACTAAGAGAGCTTAACTCCAGAGTCCAATCTTGTACTAACCACTGCACAGTATAATGAATGACAAACACAAACAAACAATACTTTGAAAAGTCAAAACAGATGTCCTGGCATCATAGCACTGAAGTTCATATCCTTTTCTCATGAGCATAGTCCTGGTGTTTGCATTCTACTCTGTCCTCTGACCTACCTCCACCATGTTGGTAATAAAAATATTACTAAACTGACATGGTGTATGTGTGTGAGTGACTGAGGAGCATTGCTAAAATGCCATAAGATATTTTTCATGGACACATCTTATCTGTATCTGACCCAATGCCTAGAATATAACTATTGTGTCCAAAAAATCTGATCACGAAATAGAGGATAAAGTTAATGTCATGGTTCTGGAGGAGAGCTAACCATTCTAAAGACAATAAGGTTAGCTCCCAAACAGTCAAGATCACTAGACAAGGGTTAGAATGAATTGTCATTCCTCCTTTCCCAAGAAAAGCATCCTATAATGAAACTTTAAGTATAAGAAAAGGCTTTAATTTAGTAATTGTTGAATCCATCTTATCTTGAATCCAGCAATCCAGGAAATGAAAACCCATCATCTAAAATGCGTAGTAGATTAATGAGTACAGAATTCCTGTTTAGGATAACGAAAGTTTTGGAATTAGATAGTGATGATGGTTTCCCAACATTGTGAATGTAATCAATGCCACTCAGGAGGCATTTTTAAAAGTAAAAAGAGATTGGGGTACCTCAGTGACTCAGTTGGTTAAGCATCTGCCTTCTCCTCAGGTCATGATCTCGGGGTCCTGGGATTGAGTCCCATGTCAGGCTCCCTGTTCAGCGGAGAGCCTGCTTCTCCTTCTCACTCTGCCTGCTGCTCCCCTGCTTGTGCTGTCTCTCTATGACAAATAAATAAAATCTTTAAAAAAATTAAAAAGAGATAGATATTAGAATGTGCTTTGGCTCTGCTCATGGGCATGCCAGAAACTGAGGGACAGAGTAGTAAGGTAAAAGTGTGAGTTCTAGGATGCACTGTACCCCAAGAGGAAGACCCAACAGTCCAAATCATTTCAGCTCAGCTTGCAGTAAGTCTTTATATTAGTATAAAGGGGAAAGTGGCTCTTCGTTCATGGGGAAGGCCTCAAGATTTTAGCTTTAGTGTCAGTTGAGGTTGAAGCAAGAGTCTACTGGGTGAGGGTGAATGTGGCAGAGTTATTTAAATAATCAAGGCTCTGAACAGGGTGAGGCTCAGGACAGAGTTTCATATCCAGCAGACACCAAAGGACAAAATGGACACCAGCACAAAGTGCATGTGGATGGATGAGACATCTGTGGGGGAAGTGAGAGAAAGCTTCTGTTTGGTGAATTTAGTTATTTGGTAGCATCAGTCTACACTTAAATCTGCCTTTATTATGGGAGACACCTGGGAAGATGGAAGCCCAAACACACATGCATAACATCATATTCTCTTGGACTCCACGCTTTTCCAAGGACCAGGCCTAGAGGGCCACATGGACAAACCTATGGCCAAGAGCTCTAGTAGGTGTGGTCTCAGGATAGGAACCTGGGTCCAGGAATCAGAGAGAAGGTTTGTCTCTCAAGGGAAGACCCTAGGAAAGCTTAATATTTTAGGGTCACCCAAGAGATACTAACCAGTAGACTGGCTAGGGGAAGGGGCTTGTGTATGGAATTCTTTAACGATGGTGGTCCCCTTATTCTGCTGACACCAACAGGCTAAAAGGAACTGCAGCTCTGAGTGGAATTCCTATTTGATTAGGTGATTGTCAAAGGACTGTCTTTCTTATTAGTGCCCAGAGAGCCTGAGCACTGAGAGATTCCTCCATCTGAAGGCTCCGTTTTCCAGCTGCTTGCTTGTTTATCACTTTCCAAGAGATGCCAAAATCCTGACCTATACAGGTTGAGGGAAAACCCATACAAATGGATGAGCAAGAAAATACCATACAACTCAACTGATGAATCTTTGAATGGAAGGGTTCTACTGAACAGAACCAATGGAAGAGAACTTTTTTTTTTTTTTTAGATTTTATTTATTTATTTGAAAGAGAGAATGAGAGGGAGGGCATGAGAAGGGGAAGGGTCAGAGGGAGAAGCAGACTCCCCACTGAGCAGGCAGCCTGATGCAGGACTCGATCCTGGGGCTCCAGGATCATGACCTGAGCTGAAGGCAGTGGGTTAATGAACTGAGCCACGCAGGGGCCCCGGAAGAGAACTTTAATAATAATATCTAAGATTGATTCCTAGTAAAATAGCAAATGGCCTAGAAGAGTGAGTGAGTACAAGAAGTCCTGGAAAGACTAAACTTTCAGGGATCATTTCTATTGTTCATTATGATAAGTTTCTCACATAAATAAGTATTAAGGATGTAACATACAACATGATGACTATAGTTCACACTGCAGTATGACATACAAGCAAATTGTTAAGAGAGTGAATCCTGAGTTCTCATCACAAGGATAATTTTTTTCTTTTCTTTCTTTTTATTGCATTTATATGATGTTATATATATGACATATATTATGCTATATATGTTATATATACTGTGTTATATATGACATATGACATATATCATGATTAGTTATATATATAGTTATTTTATTAGTTATATATATTTATATATAGTTATTTATATATATTTTATTTATTAGTTATATATATAACTAATTTATTATGGTAATCATTTTATGATATATGTTAGTCAAACCATTCTGCTGTACACCTTAAACTTACACAGTGATGCATGTCAATCATATCTTGATAGAACTGGAGGAAAAAAGAAGCCCTGTAGGAAGAAAAGAAATCAAATCAATTCCTGTGATATTGTGTCTAAGTTTTATCCCATTTTGAAAAATTGGATTTCTGTCTTTTGTTATTAACCTGTAGCTCTTTATACATTGTGGATGTATCCCTTTGCTGGAAATGTGTCATATAAACATTTTCCCTCTCTTTGTAGCTTCCATTCCCTTAATGGTGCCTTTCGGTGAATAAATTTTCCTAAATTAATGTAGTCCAATTTATTATTTCCCTTTTTTATGTAGTTAGTGTTTTCTGTGTCCTGTTTACGAAGTCTTTGCCTTCTGAATGGCCTTGAAGATTTCTCCTTTATTTTCTTCTAAAATATTTAGCACTTTGCTTTACATTGCTCTCTTTGTGTGTATATGGTGAGGTAGGAGCCAAGATTAAAATTTTTCATAAGGGTATCTCTTTTTGACCTTGTCCAGTGTACTGTTATAAACCTGGTGGCTACCTGTGTGTGCTGTGTCTGCTTTTAGATTCTCTGTTCATTCCATTGGCAAATTTGTCTACCCTTACACTAGTTCCACCTCATCTTAAATACTATAGCTTTATGATAGGTCTTCACAATTGTCAGTTTAAGTCCTCCAGCTTTGTTTTCAGTTTTCCAGATAGCCTGATCTATTCCTAACCTTTTGTATTTACAAGTAATTCTTTAGAATCAGCATATCAGCTTCAACACAACAACAAAAACATGCCCAGGTACTGAAGGGGATTTAATTGAATTTACAGATCAGCTGGAGAAAAATTGACATATTTGCAATGTTGTATCTTCTAGACCATGAATATCATAAATTCTTCTGTTTATTAATGTGCTCTTTATAACAATATTTTCTAGCTTTTTTATGTAGAGATATTGTACATATTTTGTTAGATTCATTTCTAGGTATTTAATGTTTCTCAATACTTTTGCAGATGGTATCTTATTAAAATTTTCATCTTTTTGCTGTTACATAGAAACCAAATTTTTCCTTATATTTTATTATGAACATGTATGGAACGTTTGAACAAATTTACTGTGAACACTTACACCCTGTCACCTAGATTCTAATAGTAACATTTTATCTTGCTTTTTCACATATTTATATATCTGTGCAACCCTTTATTCATCTGTTAATTTATCTTATTTTTTTTCTGCATTCTGAAATAAGTTTCAGACATTAGCATTTTCTCCCTAATTACTTCAGTATGCACTACCATCAACTAGAGTTCAGTACGTACTTGCTGTTTCCTTATTTCTTTTGAGGTAAAATATCATACAACAAAATGAATAAATCTGAAGTATATAATTCGAGGTTGATAAATGCATACTCATGCAACCCAAATCCCCATAATTACACAGGACATTACCATCGCTGTGTTCCCTCATGTCTCATCCTAGCCAATTCCCACTCCCACACTTCTAGAGTCCACCACTGTCCTAAGTTTTTCAACACAGTTCAGTTTTGCCTATGAGACGTTTATATAAATGGAATCAAACAATTGTTGTGTATATAAATAATCTGTTCCTTTTTGTTCCTGAGCAGTATTCTATTTATAAATATGCCACAATTTATTTATTAATACTCCTACAAATTGACACATGGGCTGTTTCTAGTTTTGGGCTGTTACAAACATTCTTACACAAGTTTTTTCAGGAACATTAATTTTCATTGGTTTTAGATAAATAGAATTAGAATTGCTGGCTCAAGGGTAGTTGTAGGCTTAGCTTTATAAAAACTTCCAGTAGTTTTTCCAAAGTGGTTGTGATATTTTCTACTCCTATGAACTGAATGTGTTTTGGTTGCTCCATACAAGTGGTTTTTGTATATTGACATTGTATTCAGAGACTTTGCTAATATGACTTTTATAACTGGGGTGCCTGGGTGGCTCACTTGTTAAAGCATCTGACTCTTGATTTCAGCTCAGGTCATGATCTCAGCGTCAGAGATTGAGCCTGGTGTCATGCTCCATTCTGAGAGTGGACCCTGCTTAAGATTCTCTCCCTCCCTTCCTCTCCCTCTCTCTCTCTGTCTCTGCCCCTCCCCCAACTCGTGCATGCACGCGCGCTCTCTCTTTAAAAAATAACTTATTAAAGGTGATATTTTGGATTTGTATGCACACAAATAATGAGATTTTCTTTCTGTAGTATCTTTTTATGTTTTATTTCTTTACCTTGTCTGGCTAGAATCTCCAATTCAGTGTTCAATAGAAGAAGTGATTGTAGGGGCTCTTGGGTGGCTTAGTTGGCTAAGCATCTGCCTTCAGCTCAGGTCATGATGCCAGGGTCCTGGGATCGTGTCCTGCATCGGGTTGCCTGCTCAGCGGGGAGTCTGCTTCTCCCTCTCTCACTCCCCTTGCTTGTGCACACACTCTCTCTTTCTCTCTGTCAAATAAATAAAAAAAAAATCTTTAGAGAAAGAAAAAAAGAGAAGTGATTGTAGACATCTCTGTCTCATTTCTGATTTCAAAGAGAAAGCTTTCAATAATTTATTGTTAAGTATGATGGATGAAAGTGGTCAAGGGTACAAACTTCCAGTTATAAGATGGATAAGTTCTGGGAGTTAATGTACAGCATGGTGCTTGTAGTTAACAATACTGTATTGTATTTTTGAAAGTTGTTAAGAGAGATCTTAAAAGTTCTCAACAGACACACACATAACATACACACAAGGTAACTATGTGGGTGATGGATGTGTTAACTAACCTTACTTAGTAATCATTTCCCAATACATATGTATATTAAATCATCATGTTGTACACCTTAAACTTATGCAATGTTATATGCCAATTATATCTCAGTGAAGGTGAAAAAATTGTTCATCCTGAGTTTAAAAAATAGGATATCTGTTCCCTTTTATCTCATGTCTGCTAAGATTTTTAAAAAATCATTGTGTTGATCTTATTAAATGATTTTTCTGTATCTATGGTGATGATTAAGTCTATATATATGTGTGTGTGTACATATATATATATTCTCCTTTGTAAATTATTGTATACTATTATAAATTATCATGGCATATAAGTTCTATCTATTCCCACATAACGAATTATTCCAAGATTTAGCATTTTGAAATAATACCTATCTATTTTCTCACACAATTTCTGAGAGTTAGAAATCCATGAGCAGCTTAGCTTAGTGCTTCTGGCTCAGCGTCTCCCCTCAGGTTACAGAAAAATGGTAGCCAGTGTTACAGTTGTCTTTAGTCTTGACTGGGGCTTGAAGACCCACTTCTAAGATGGCTGACTCACATGGCTTTTGTCAGGAAACCTCATTTTTACTCTGGCTATTGGCAAAAAAACTATGGTTTCTCATCAAGTGGGGATTTTCATAGGCTTGCTTTAGTATCATCACTACAAAGCTGTTTGCCCAGTTCCTTTTACGGCCTTGTCTCCAAAGTTAAATGCCATTCCTTTGTTTTATTCTATTAGTTAAAAGGAAATCATTAAGGCCAGCTGACAGTAAAGAGGAGGGAAATTACATGCTACTATTGAAGGGAGGAGTATTGAAATGTCTGTGGACATGTTTTAAAACTACCACAGGTGGTGAATTATGTTGAACATGTTTCAAAAATTAAGCTACCCTTAATTTCAGAATAAATATATGTATGTAATATTCTTCTATATGCTATACTTGATTACTATATATATATATGCCATATATTATATTTTATTACTAATTTTACTAATTTTATGTCATATTTTTGCATGTATATATTTGTAATGTGGTTGTGAAGTTTGGTATCTAAGTTATTCTGCCCTCAGAAAATATTTACAATTTTTTATTTCTTTTTGTGTTACCTTTAGTAAGTACTATTTTTCAAGGAATCTGTTTCATAAAAATTGTCAAATTTAGAGTTGTGAAGTTGTTTTTACTGTACCTTTGTTATCTTTTTAATATCTCTAGGATATGTAGTGATGTTTCCTTTTTCATTCCTAATATTGGTAATTTGTGTTTTATCCTTTTCTTCTCCTTAATAAGTCTTGCTAAAATGTATCGATTTAATTAATCTTTTTAAGGATATAAATTTTACTTTGTTTCTCTTTTCTCAAACAGCTTTACTGGGGCATAACTTACATATTATAGAATTCACCCACAGTAAGTATATAACTTTGTGATTTTAAATAAATTTTAACCAATTTCACAACCCAGTTTTAGAAGATTAATAAAACATTCATTCAGTATTCTGAGAGTTCTAGTTAACTTTCCTACAATTCCATAAATGAACTTGAACCCTGAAATGTTAATTATTGATGTTCCTGTTCCTTCAAGAATAGCTACAAAGTCTAAGATTTTTGGGAGAAATTTATTACTTCTTTGGACATACCAGGTCCTGCCACTTTGAAAATTTCTTTGGCTTACTCTTTACCTACTTCCTGGTAAATACCATGCAGCTAATTTCCAGATTAGTGCCTGGCTTCCAAAAACAATATGAACACTGGTCAAAATACTGACCGAAGTCTTTTAAGGTCACTCTCTAGTTTGAGGCCTCTAAATGACCCTGTTGCTAATTAGGCTACAGGGGGAAGAATAAATTATTTTCCTTTGTTTCTTTTGATCCTTTTGCAGTAGTGTCTTTCTTCTTAAAGCTTGAGTCTTGTAAGTGCTATTTTTTGCAGCTCACTTTTGAGCTTGCAAAGATATTGCCATGGCCCGAGGTATTCGCCAGGAGTTGAGCAGTTTGTGTCTTGTTTGTGCCCTTAACACTGAGCCCAAGGAAGGGAGGCAGCATGATGGGACAGGAAACTCAGTGCCAGGGCCAGGTATGCAAAATCTGCTCACCACCCAGGCATTACCTGATTGACTTTAGGACTGGTTATTTAAACTTTTAAAATTCTAGGATTAGAGTATTTATTTTGGATGTGGTTCTCTGATAGTTTAAAAAATATACCTTCTTGGGGCACCTGGGTGGCTCAGTGGGTTAAAGCCTCTGCCTTCGGCTCAGGTCATGATCCCAGAGTCCTGGGATCGAGCCCCGCATCGGGCTCTCTTCTCCACGGGGAGCCTGCTTCCCCCTTCTCTCTCTGCCTGCCTCTCTGCCTACTTGTGATCTCTGTCTGTCAAATGAATAAATAAAATCTTTAAAAAAAATATACCTTCTTATTCCCAATACAAATTAAGAGATAGGAAATATCACTCTATTTTACAGATCTTAAGCAAAAACGAATCAAATAAAAAAACTCAGGGTCTTAACATAACTTGCCTTAGTTCACTCTTTCGACAAGAAGCAGAGTTGGGGCTGAAATTTGTCTATTCCCAGTCCCTGCTTTATGTGGGAAAAGAGTCATGTGGTTGCTTTGAATTTAGTAGAATTGTTAAAGGGATATTTTTTATTATCTTTTTAAAAAAGATTTTATTTATTTATTTGACAAAGAGAGACACAGCAAGAGAAGAAACACAAGCAGGAGGAGTGGGAGAGGGAGAAACAGGCTTCCCACAGAGCAGGGGGCCCGACATGGGGCTAGAGCCCAGGACCCTGGGATCATGACTTGAGCCGAAAGCAGACGCTTAATGGCTGAGCCACCCAGGTGCCCCTTGTTATTATCTTTGATCCTTTCTATCACACAAACTGCTTTTCAACAGGGAGTGTTTGAGCTGTCTGGCATAGCCCCACAATCCACCTATGACCCCAGCAGCACGTGCTGGCGCCCATGCCAAAGTGGCCGGTGTCTGGACACACAGAACCTGGCCCTCAACAGAGCTCCTTCTCTACAGCCAGCTTACCTCAATGTCAACTTTCTCCACTACCCATTGGGCTACTTGCTGTTGCTTTGCTGGTTGATATTTTCCTTATTTGGGATTTTACCACTCAATATCCAAGTCATTTTGAATCATTCCACTTCCTTCCCCATGGTGTTCTCCATTTTGTGACTTTAAGGTGGTTCACCTGTGACCACAACTGAGACTGCTTACATAGAGTCCTGGTCATTGACTCATCATGGAAGAACTAGAACCCATTTCCCAGTGCCCATTTGTACTCGGATAGATCAACCTTCTCAAACTGAATGCACCTGTCTTATCCACTAGCCCGATAAGTCTCCTTCCCCTCATGGTAGAGGCTGTCACGTGGAAGTCAGTTTTAGATGCAGGACATGTCATGTCAGGAGATAATATAAATCTCCTTTGGTTTTTTCAAACACAATAATGAGAACTGTGGTAAGGAGCATAACTTAATGCTGTTTCTAAATTATTTTTCCCCTATTCATCTTGATATCTTTGTGACATCTGGCACCGGAATCCTCTCTATTTCTTGAAAACTTTCTCCTGTATTGGCTTCTTTGATGGTATTCTCCTTCTTTTCAGGACTTTAATTTTTTTTTTAAGATTTTATTTATTTGATGGAGAGAGAGAGATATCACAAGTAGACAGAGAGGCAGGCACAGAGAGAGGGGGAAGCAGGCTCCCTGCTGAGCAGGGATGTGGGGCTTGATCCCAGGACCCTGAGATCATGACCTGAGCCGAAGGCAGAGGCTTAATCCACTGAGCCACCCAGGTGCCCCAGGACTTTAATTTTTTAGGTTTCTTTTTCAGCTCCTCTTTTCCTCATTTCTCCTGAAATGTTATTCCCTGGGGTTCTCTCTGTATCCTCTTCTTGGATGACCTCATCCAAACCTAGCACAACTATTTCTTGACTTATTACTATCTCTTCCACCTAAAAAAATTGGGAATGGTTTGATAGCACGGAGTATTAACATCTTTTTTTTTTAACCTCTAATGAAATAATAGATCTAGGAATGGGTGGATCTATTAATGGCTGCAGATATATACAAAAAAAGGGGGGGAGAGAGAGAAAGAGAGAAGCAGACATTATATGCCTATTGATTAAAATGTGTAACATCACCTATGTATTTTTTTGCTAAAAATTTTAACTTAAATCTGATCAAATATCTAGATTGAATTACCAGTTTACAGGGAATATAAAAATAGTTTACATTCAGCAAAATCTAGAATATATAAAATATTATGGGACAAACCGTTCACTTTCTTCAACAAATAAATTAGGAAAGAGGGAAGAAGAGAGGGATGAAGAAAGAGAAAGCCAGAGGAGGGAAGGAAGGAGGGAGGGGGAGAGGAAGAGATGGTGAGACAGAATAGATTTTTAAAAAACCTTAAGAGAGATTCTTGTTTGAATTCTGAATCAAACAAACTTAAAAACACATATTGGTAATTGGGAGAAATGTATATACTTACTGGATATTGGATAGCATTAAGAACTTGTTAATCTTTTAGATGTGATACAGATATTGTGGAGTTTTTGAAACAAAAAAATCTTTATTTGTGAAACATTTACAGGTGAAAAGATATGACATCTAGCATTTAGCTCACAATAATGTAGGTTGGAGGCATTGGTGGGGATATACATAAAACAAGATTGGCAATGAGATGAAAATATTTTTACGCCATCAGAGAAATCATCCTTGTGAAAGCGATATTTGAGCACAAGCTTGATAGTTGATGTGGTGTCCATGTGCCTATCTGAAGGAAGAACGTTCCAGGTGGGAATGGCAAGTGCAGAGGCCCAGGGCTGGGTGCTGAACTTGTGACTAGCACAGTGGAGGGCAGCAAGGAAGGCAGGTGTGAGGGGAGAGCAATGAGAAATGAGCTTAGAGAGGTGACAGTGACCTTAGTCCTAGAAGGCCTGTGGGCCACTGAGGAAATTTGGCTTTTACTTCCTATCTATTCGGGAGCCATCTCTTCGGACAAGGGCATCTCACAGATGGAAAGAATCACTCAAGGCCGTGTGTGCAGAACAGCTAGAGGTGGTCAGTCGGGGGATTCTCTAATACTTCATGTAGGTGACACTGAAAGCTCAAGGTATGGCAGTTGGCAGTTATGACGAGAAGTGCTGGGTCCAGAATATACACTGAAGATAGAGCTGACAGGATTTAGAACAGACAGGATGTGGGTGTGAGAGAAAAATAGAAGTCAACGGACAAGAAGACATGTCATAGGCATGGTACATAGTAGGTGCATGAATACCTTTGTTTAGCGAGTGAATATCACATTCGGATACGGTCCTCTTCTTCACTAAGCTGAAATATACTGAGGGCTGGAATCCCTTGTTTGACTTTGTACCACCAACACCGTACACAGTCCTGATTCATAGTAGGAGCTCACCAAGTATTTCCTCCATAGTCAAATGTTCACATTTTCCAGACTGAGTGGAGAGGAACACCACTTGAGTAGTGACTGACAGATGTGGCCCAACTGCTGATGGGGATTCCTGCTTCTGGTCCTGCCAGCTTCTTCCTGACTGCCCCTATGCATTATCACCAGTTCCCAAACTCACCCAGCTGACGAGAGAATGCACATCAGCCATGAAGCTCATAGTGTTCATTCAAGACCCACGAATATATTTCAAATGTATTTGGAGACCTGATGTATACAATAAGAACAAAGTGAGTTCAGTGGGAAATTAAGACCACAGAGACAGATGCCCTGCTTTTTGTAGGTTGCCAAGAGTTCAACTGAGAGGAAAGGAGAACAGCCATTGTCTTTTGAGGAACAAAGATGAATCTTGCCCAAAATGAAGAATAGGCAGAGCTCTGGTTCTTAAGGTCTCATTCAAATGGCTCCTTGTGTGTGGTGGGTACAGATTAAGGGCTGAGAGGGAATGGCCAGGATTCTAACCTGACCTACTAAGACTCGTCTGGGATGCCAGCTGCTGGGGTTGACTGGAGTCCAAAGTGTTGGACCCAGAGAAAAAGAAATCACAGGGGCCAGGACTGGCCTTTTTAATTTTGTATTTCTGCATCCCAGAATGGCAGAACCCACGATTGGCAAGACTTGCAATTTCCCTGCTGCTTCTTGTTTCTCTGCACTATGGCAAATAGAGCTTCCTTCAAACCCCAGAATTAGCCTCTACAAGGTGAGCCTGGTGTGGCTACTTTCAAGTCTCAGGAAATAAAATAAAATAAACATTTTCTTCTTTCCACACCAAATTCATCAGCCAATATTATAAATATTATTTGTAAAGGGCTAAATTCAGTGGCATAACTGGAAAGGTGGGAGGAAAATATATATTATGTGTTAATGACGTGGTAGCATATGATTGCAACAGATACCAAAAAAAAAAAAAAAAACACCCAAAATGTATTTGTGGAATCTCTCTCTCCCTGTTTCTGTCTGTGTGTGTGTCTCTCTCTGACATTTCTATATGCACAATATTAATAAAAGTTTACACATACAGATACACACCACACAAAACTTTTTATATTACACAGAATTCAAAGTTATTTTCAGTGTATTTAGTTTAGTTAGATGATTAAAAGTGAAAGCTGTAGAAGTGAAGACCATAACAAGTCATGGGTGAAGAAATTAAACTAATCCAATACGTCCAGGAAGATTTAATAATTCTACTCAGATATGCTAAGTACAAGATACTTATTGAGAATTTCATTCCTCTTTGCTAATATTAATTTGGTATTAAGGAGATAAATGAAAACAATGTTGGTACACGTTAACCTCTGTTACAAGGTGCAACTAATAAATTCAGGGGCATTTGAATAAATTTCAAGTCAATTCTCTGTCCTCTTTTACTGACGTATCTTCATGGCTCATTTCATTTTGTTGGCCGTGCTTTCATTTTGACGCATTAAAGTCATAAAGCTTTGAAACCCGTTGACCAATATGTAACAATGGCTCCTAAAATGTGGGCTAACAGTAAACTCAAAGTCTCAAATAAAAGCTTTCCTGAAATGACATGAGCCAGGAAGCTTTCTTGTATTTGTGCTTCCTTCATGCAAACTTGCCATGTCTGTAGGATCAGCTCTGAGGGCTCACTGTTCCAGGTGTCCATTCGGATGTTAACATATTTGAGTATCTGGAGTCCCAGAAGTATGTTCCTTTATTCACTGGACTCATTATGATTTATAAGAGAGAAACTGTGTTAAGATCAGCCTCTCAGTTCATTCTTTGCTGCTTCAGAAACCTGTGTGTGCAGATGGCTTGCCCACTTCCGTGGAAAGAGAGGGAGGAACTCTTTGCTTTCGGGGCTGGGATTGGAAATCTGAGAATGTGACTGCTTTTTATGTAGACTTTTAATCAATCCCTTATTTTCAGCCACATTCTGAACCTGGCCTTAAGAGGTAGCTCTGTTGTCAGTTGCTGACTCTTTCAGGATTCTGTGGTCCAGACCTGCTTGCTCCCAGCTGGTGCCTTTCCATCCACCACCCTTCATTTCCTTCTGTTAAGTTGGTGACCGTTGTCCACAGGCCTCCTCCTTCTAACAGACTGTGGTCCTCTCTCATCTCCCTTCTTCCCACTCTCACTTCTTTTTTCCTTTCGGAGACATTTAAATAAAAACCTAAATTTTCCAATTTCTTTAAAAATTCCTTGCGACCTCAGGAAGCCCTGAAGATAAATGTGTAGGTTCGATCGGTCATGCTTAACCAGTGTGTGCGTTCAAGTTTATCTGTAGGTCAGATTCTTTGTCTCCTCCTGGAGGCCCAGTTACTCAAGTTCAGGGACTAGTCCACATTACTGTGCATTTGCACAAAGGGATTCTGGACCCCTTCCTCCTCATCTAAGTAGCACCTGCTTCTGCTTTCTGTATTCCAAAGAAGTGACCCAATGATAGGACTTTCAGAAAAAAGGAGGCAAATAAATCTCAACAAGACATAGTGGGCTGTGCAAGCCACATTAGACAGATCATCGTCTGCTTAATTTATTTCAGCACTTCTCTGTGGAATGATAGTGTTCATTCAGTCCCTGCAATATTATAAAACTAAGCAAATTTAGCTTTGTAATTATAAAAACAACACATGAATAACACGGCCTTGCAAATCTGTGTGAAGTATTTTATTTGCAGCTAGAGGAGAAAATTTAAACTTTGGTTGCCTTGTTCACTGCTGTGTGGGTTTATGTTCAGCTGATACTTTATCAATGTCTCTGTCAACTGTGTATTTACTGGGAATTTTTTGTTCTCAGCGATTTTTATCAAACCACTGCTTCCCTGATTACCAAAAATATGCATGCTAATAGTTGACATTTTGAGAAACACAGTATAAAGTATGCGAAAAAGTCTTCATAACCTCATCACTGATGATTATTGATATTTTGTCATATTTCCTTCCATGTATAAAAATGTCTCTATGTTAATATACGTACTTTCCCCTTTATAGTTTATATCGTATCATATGTGTAGCATCATATCCTATGATGATTTAACATTATCTATCTCATGTTTTCTTTAATGAAAATGAGATATTCTATACATATTGCTTTGAGACATGCTTTTTTACTTTGCAAAGCATGGAGACCATCTTGTCTTCTATAAGTGTTTTATTATTAAAAATCATTTTCTTTTTGATAAAAGCATGGTATTTCTTATTCTTTCCACTTGCATGTATTTGTTTATTATTTAATATAACAATGTCAAATCTTATTGTTGATTTTTTTCCTCTCCTTAATTTTCAATTGTCTGCCCTGGTGTCTTTGGCCGGATTTTCTATTGATATAGTTGTTTTTCTTTTATTGATTTTTAAGACATTTTGACATATCAAGGTAAGTAATCCTATGTCTGTTGTATGTGGTTCAAATTTATTTTGCACTTTTATTTATATTTTCTTTTTTTAACACGAAGAAGTCCTACATTATTTTACAGGTAAATTCTTAAAATTTCCTTTATGTTTTTTGCTTTTGTCTTATCCTTTATCTATACTCTTCTGTGTCCACCCGCCCCTTGAGTGCCCTCCTTCATTCATTCACTCAGGTTCAGGCTTTATGTCACAGGTATAGGTCACATCTCCCTAATTGATGACTCTAGTCAGACCCTTTTTCCCCACACTCCAGGCTGTTCTGTAAGCAACTGCTTACTTGATAGTCTCCCTTGGATGCCAAACAGGCATTTTATACTTAGAATGTCTGATACCTCATACAGGAAACCGCTGAGCTTCCCTCTAAGCCAGCTGGGCCTGCTGCTTCTTTTTCCCCAACCACCTCAGACATTCAAGCCAAAACACTTGAGTCACCATTCACTCATCTGTTCCTTTTAACCCCCTAATCCAGTCTCTCAGGAGAACTGCTGGGTCTCTCTTCAGTTACACATGGAATCTGACTGTGCCCCATCATCTCCACCACAGTTACTTTCTTGTTCTGGGCATCATTTTCTCTACCTGGGACACTCTGCGTACCCCCAACTGTGCTCTCTGCCCCCACTTTTACCCTCTTCCTCTCAAGGTCAGTCCAACACAGCCGCTGGAGTGATTCTTCTGGATCTCCTTAGAGCAGCCCCCATCGTGTAGGAGTAAGAGCCAAAGTCTCACAGAGGCCTCGAGAGCCTATGATCTCTACGTTCTCCTACTTTTGACCCTCCTGGTCTCTCTCTTTCCACCACTCTGGCCTCTTTCTTGCTTCCATCATCCCAGGAACATTTCTTGGTTCAGAAAATTTGCCCTCGTGGCTTCTAGTGGAGGCAAGGGATGCTCTTTCCCCTGCGTTTTCCCTCACCTTCTTCAACTCTCCTTAGATATCACCTTCTTATTCTGCTTCAGTTCTGATTTTTCATAGCATGTCGCAACGAACCCACTGCATAACTTCTTTATTTTGTCTGTTCTTTTATTTTTTATTTTTTTAGATTTTTAAAATTTATTTATTTGATAGACAGAGATCACAAAGAGGCAGGGAGGCAGGTAGAGAAAGAGAGGGGGAATCAGGCTCCCTGCTGAGCAGAGAGCCCGATCCTGAGATCAAGACCCTGAAATCATGACCTGAACTGAAGGCAGAGGCTTAACCCACTGAGCCACACAGGCGCCCCTTGTCTGTTCTTTTAATCACATATTTGCCTTGCTTGAATGTAAGCTCCATTAGGAGAGAATTTTTGAATTATTTATAGATGTATCCTAAATATCTAGAAAAGTCCTGGCATGTAGAAGATATTCAGTAAATATGTGCTAGCTCAATAAATCCTTAGAAAATCCTCCATGTTGAGGCTGCAATTTCATTTCTTTTTCACTACAATTTTGGTTTCATATGGCATATTTGGTTTAAGGAGTGAAGAAAAATTTCTAACTCTTAAACACTTTAGACCGATATCCATTTGTATTAGTAACACTAAGTTAACATTCTGGCTATTCCCCCATTTGTTAGGAATACTGGATTTATGACATGCTTAATTCTTTTTTTTTTTTTTTAAAGATTTTATTTATTTGAGAGAGGGAGAGATAGATAGCAAGAGAGAGCACGAGCAGGGAGGAGAGTGAGAAGAAGGCTCCCTGCTCACAGGAAGCCCAACATGGAGCTTGATCCCAGGACCCCGAGATCATGACCTGCGCTGAAGGCAGATGTTTAACCTACTAAACCACCCAGGTACTCTGACATGCTTAATTCTTATATGCAGCTGCTTTGTTTTTAGAATCTTATATTTTATTGACAGTCTATACTATACTCTAGATGTCATGATCCAATTCATGGCTTTGTTAACTCCAGGAGGATATTTGTCCAACATTCCATTCCTCTTTCTCCTCCTCCTCCTCTTTTCCTCCTTCTCCTTCTCCTCTTCCCCTTTCATTATTAGAAGTTTCCAAAAATTGATGAATCAAGAAACAGTGCTATAAAGTTATTATTAAAACTTATAGTGTCAAAAAACCCCCTCATAATGTCACTTAGTAAAGAAATTAAAGCAAAATCTTAACAGTGGTAATGATAGGAAATGAAATTGGAATAGGAAAAGGAAGTGACCTTTCCTTTCAATTTTACACCTTCTTGTAATGTCCAAAAAAATGTTAATCCATGTATGTAAGTTATTTTAAAGAAATTTTAATTTTAAAATATTACTCAAATGTTATCAGTCTGTAAAATATGATGAATAATTTAAAGAATATATTGTATGTATAACTGATACTTTTAAAATTTATTTTGTTTAATTTTGCCTTATTTTAATAGACGATTTTGATTGCTTGCAAGAATATTATGCTGCAAATGAATTAAAGAATGTTATGATTTTTGCTTTGTCATATACCATTGAGTTAGACTCTATCATATATTAAAGAGATGATAAATAAATATTCATGGGATAACTTGAGCAAAAATTTTTTGAGATACTTCCAATTGCCTCAACAGTCTAATCTGCCAGAGTTTTATACTGCTGGCCTATGCACATCAAAATATTGACTTATTATGTTACCATTAAGCTTCCTGAATTAGATAAAAAACATATATTCTATTCCTATGCATGTTAGCTCACCACATTCTTCTCATTATTGATGGTGTAGTTATTTTTAGAAAGAATACTAGTAAGTTTTATCCTTAGCTGAGACAAATTTTTGTAGTTAAATTCAATTAGCCAATATATAGTACATCATTAGTTTCAGGTGTACTGTTTAGTAATTCATCGGGTGCATGTAACATACAGTGCTCATCACATCACGTGCTGTTTTTAATACCTATCACCTATTACCCATCCCCTCACCCACCTCGCTTCCAGCAACCTTCAGTTTGTTTCCTATGGTGAAGAGTCTCTCATGGTTTGTATCCCTTTCTGATATCTTCCCATTCAGTTCTCCCTCTCTTCCGCTATGATCCTCTCTCTGTTTTGTTTCTTAAGTTGCACATAGGAGTAAAACCATATAATTGTCTCTCTCTGAGTGACTTATTTCATTCAGCATAATACCCTGCAGTTCCATCCATGTTAATGTTTACATCCTGTTAAGTATTCATCCTTTCTGACCGCTGAGTAATATTCCATTGTGGATATACCACATTTTCTTTATCCATTCATCTGTTGATGGACAACTTGGTTCTTCCCAGTTTGGCTATTGTGGACATTGCTGGTATAAACGTTAGGGTACAGGTGCCCCTTCAGGTCATACATTTGTATCTTTGTGATAAATACCTACTAGTGCAATTACTGGATCATAGGGTGGCTTTATTTTTAACTTCATGAGGATGTCCATACTGTTTTCCTTAGTGGTTGTACCACCTTGCATTCCCACCAAGAGTATAAGAGGGTTCCTCTTTCTCCACATCTTTGCCAACATTTGTTGTTTCCTGATTTAATTTTAGCCATTCTGACTGGTGTGAGGTAGTATCTCATTGTGGTTTTGATTTCTATTTCCCCGATGCCAAGTGATGTAGAATACCTTTTCACGTGTCTACTGGTCATTTGTATGTATTCTTTGAAGAAATGTCTGTTCATGTCTTCTGCCCATTTCTTGACAGGATTATCTGGTTTTTTGAGTGTTGAGTTTGATAAGTTCTTTATAGATCTTGGGTATTAGTCCTTTATCTGATATGTCACTTGTAAGTATCTTCTCCCATTCCATAGGTTGCCTTTTAGTTATGTTGACTGTTTCCCTTGCCATGCAGAAGCTTTTTATCTTGATGAAGTCCCAGTAGTTCATTTTTGCTTTTTTTTCCGTTGCTAAACGTCAAAGAGGTTGTTGAGGTCAGAGAAGTTGCTGCCTATATTCTCCTCTAGGATTTTGATGATTTCCTGTCTCACATTTAGGTCTCTCATCCATTTTGAGTCTACTTTTGTGTATGTTGTAAGAATATGGTCCAGTTTCATTCTTCTACATGTGACTCCAATTTTTCCAACACCATTTATTGAGAAGACTGTGCTTTTTCCACTGGATATTCTTTCCTGGTTTGTAGAAGTTTAGTTGGCCATAGAGTCGATGGTCCATTTCTAGGTTCTTTGTTCTGCTCCATTGTTTTATGTGTCTGTTTTTATGCCAGTACCATACTGTCTTGATGATTATAGCTATGTAATATAGCTTGAAGTCTGGAATTATGATGCCACTAGCTGCAGTTTTCTTTTTCAACATTCCTCTGGATATATGGGGTGTTTCTGTGAAAAATGTTCATGATATTTTCATAGGGATTGCATGGTATGCATAGATTATTCCAGGTAGCTTAGACATTTTAACAATATTTGTTCTTCCAATCCATGGAATGTTTTCCATTTTTTTGTGTTTTCTTCAATTTCTCTCATAAGTGTTCTGTTGTTTTTACAGTAAAGATCCTTTACCTCCTTAGTTAGGTTTATTCCTAGGTATCTTATGGTTTTTGGTGCAATTGTAATGAGATCTATTCCTTAATTTCTCCTTCTTCTGTTTTATTGTTAATGTATAGAGATGCCACTGATTTTTGTGCATTGGTTATATATCCTGCATTGCTGAATTGCTGTATGAGTTCTAGAAATTTTGGGGTGGAGTCTTTGAGTTTTCCACATAAAGTATCATGTCATCCATGAAGACTTTTTTTGCCAATTTGAATGCCTTTTATTTCTTTTTGTTGTCTGATTGTTGAGGCTAGGACTTCTAGTATGATGTTGAATAATAGTGGTGAGAATGAACATCCCTTATCTTAGGGGAAACATGTTCCTGACTTTAGGGGAAAAGCTCTCAGGTTTTCCCCCTTGAGAACGATATTTGCTGTGGGCTTTTCATAGATGGCTTTTATGAAATTGAGGTATGTTCCCTCGATCCTTACATCATGGAGGGTATTAATCAAGAAAGGATGCTGTATTTTTTCAAATGCTTTTTCTGTGTCAATTGAGAGGATTGTATAATTTTTGTCCATTTTTTTTATGAATGTGATGTATCACATTGATTGATTTGCAAATGTTGAACCACCCTTGCAGCCAGAAATAAATTCCACTTGGTAGTGGTGAATAATCCTTTTAAAGTACTGTTGGCTAGTATCTTGGTGAGAATTTTGGCATCCATGTTTATCAAGAATACTGGTCTACAATTCTCCTCTTTGGTGGGGTGATTTTGGGATCAAGCAATCCAGACCTCAAATAATGAATTTGAAGTTTTTCTTTCATTTCTATTTTTTTGAAATAGCTTCAGAGGAATAGGTATTAGTTCTGCTTTAAAGGTTTGGTAGGATTCCCTTGAGAAGCTGTCTGGCCTTGGACTCTTGTTTGTTGGGAGACTTTGATGACTGCTTCAATTTCCTGGCTATTTAGGGGTCGGTTCAGGTTTTCTGTTTCTTCCTGTTTTAGTTTTGGTAGTTTGCAAGTTTCTAGGAATGCATCCATTTCTTTCAGATTGCCGAATTTGTTGGCATATATTTACTCACAATATGTTTTAACAATTGTTTGTATTTCCTTGGTGTTGGTCATGTTCTCTCCTCTTTCATTCATGATTTTATTAATGTGGATACTTTCTTCTTTTTGATAAATCTGGCTAGGGTTCATTGATCTTGTTAATGCTTTCCAGGAACCAGCTTCTAGTTTCACTAATGGGTTCTGCTATTCTTTTGGTTTCTCTTTTATAGATTTCTGCTCTAATCTTTATTATTTTTCTTCTTGGTTTAGGCTTTATTTGCTATTCTCTCTCCAGCTCCTTTAGGTGTAAGGTTTGCTTGGGTACTTGATACTTCTCTAATTTTTTGAGAAAGGCTTGTGTTGCTATGTACTTGCCTCTTAGGGCCACATTTGCTGCATCCCAAAGGTTTTGAACACTTGTGTTTTCATTCTCATTTGTTTCCATGAATTTTTAAAATTCTTCTTTAATTTCCTGATTGATCCATTCATTCTTTCCTAGGATGCTCTTTAACCTCCAAGTGTTTGAGTTCTTTCAAATTCCCTCTTGTGATTGAGTTCAAGTTTCAAAGCATTGTGGTCTGAAAATATGCAGGGAATAATCCCAATTCTTTGGTACTGGTTGAGACCTGATTTGTGACCCAGTACGTGATCTATTCTGGAGAAAGTTCCATATGCACTTGAGAAGAATGTGTATTCTGTTGCTTAGGATGAAATGCTCTGTATATATCTGTGAAGTCCCAGTGTGTCCAGTGTGTCATTCAAGGCCCTTGTTTCCTTGTTGATCTTCTGCTTAGATGGTCTGGCCATCACTGTGAGTGGGGTATTAAGTCCCTTATTATTATTGTACTATTATCAATGTGTTTCTTTTAATTTTTTAAAAAGATTTTATTTATTTATTTGAGAGAGGGAGAGAGAGAGAGCATGAGAGGAGAGAGGTCAGCAGAGCAGGGAGCCTGATGTGGAACTCGATCCCAGGACTCCAGGATCATGACCTGAGCCGAAGGCAGTTGCTTAACCAACTGAGCCACCCAGGTGCCCTCAATGTGTTTCTTTTATTTGGTTATTAATTGGTTTATATAAATGGCTGCTCCCAACTTAGGAACATAAATATTGTACATTGTTAGGTCTTCCTGTTGGATAGAACTTTTCAATGTGATAGAGTGTCCCTCTTCATCTCATATTACAGTCTTTGTTTTAAAATATAATTTGTCTGATATAAGGATTGCTACCCAGCTTTCTTTTGATGTCCACTAGCATGACAAATGATCCTTCACCCCCTCAAATTCAATCTGGAGGTGACTTTGGGTCTAAAATGAGTCTTTTGGAAACAGCATCTGGATGGGTCTTCCTTTTTTTTTTTTTTAAAGATTTTATTTATTTGACAGACAGAGATCTTAAGTAGGTGGAGAGGCAGGCAGAGAGAGAGAGGAGGAAGCAGGCTCTCCTCTGAGCAGTGAGCCCCTGATGAGAGGCTTGATCCCAGGACCCTGAGATCATGACCTGAGCCGAAGGCAGAGGCTTTACCAACTGAGCCACCCAGGTGCCCCCATGGATGGGTCTTCCTTTTAATCCAATCTGATACCCTGTGTCTTTTAATGCTGACTCAAGGATATGAACTCAAGTATTCCAGTAGCAATTTTAGTCATGTTTTGAGAAATAGTTTATAATATTTAAACCCAAATAATTTTACATAGATGCCTTTACTTATCCAGCTGGTAAGTTTGTTTTTCAGTAAGTTTGTTTTTCAGTATTAAAATAATCAGACACCCCAAGACTGTTGAAGTTAATTTTCAGGAATAAAGATTTTGTCTAGGAATTGGTTTTGGCAAAAGGTGACTATAATTTGAGGAACAAAAGAGTATAGTACTTTTCTGGAAGTATTTTTCACCCAGTTTGATACACTTTTCAAAATCTGAACTCATTTATAAATTGAGATATAAGTCACATGCTATAAAATCCAGCCATTTGCAATATATAATTCAGTGGCTTTTAGTATATTAACAAAGGAAAGCAACCATCACTATTATCTAATTCCAAAATATTTTCATCATCCCCCAAGGAAACCCTTTATGTCTTAACAAGTCACACCCCACAAAGTCACAATCTTAGCCTATGGCAACCACTGATCTGCATTTTTCCATCTGCATATATCTCTTGTCATTTCATGCAAATGAAATTATATAATGTGTGCTATTTTGTGTTTGCTTCTTTCATTTAGAATAGTGTTTTTAGAATTCATCCATGTTGTTGCATGAGTCAGAACTTTATTCCTATTAATGGCTGAATCATAACCCATTGTATGGATATACCATTCATTCACTGATGGAAATCTGAGTTGTTTCCAATTTGGGGCTGTTAGAAATTACGTTGCTATGTACATTTGTGCATAAGTTTTTGTGCAGACATGTGTTTTCAGTTCTTTGGGATATATACTTACAACTGGAGTTGCTGAGTCATATGATAACGTTGTTTAACCTTTTGAGTAATTGCCAAACTGTTTTCCAAAGAGACTGCATCATTTTACATTCCAATCAGCAATGTATGAGGGTCTAATTTGATATCCTTACCAGCATTTACTATTTTCCATTATGCTTTTCATTACAGTCATACCAGAAGGTGTGAGCTGTTGTCTCATTGTGGTTTTGGTTTGTGTTTCCTTAATGACTAATGATGTTTATTATATTTTTATGTTCTTGTTGGGCATTTGTATGCTTCTTTGGAGAAATATCTATTTAATTCTTTGCCTAGTTTTTAGTTGAGATTTTTGTCTTCTTTTTGTTGAATTGTAGGAATTTTTTCTATGTTCTGAATATTAGATTCTTATCTGATTAATTTACAAATATTTTCTCCCAGTCTGCGGGTTTCTTTTCTTTTCTTTTCTTTTTTTCTTCTTTTTTTTTTTTTTTGGTTAAAGATGTTATTTATTTATTTGAGAGAGAGAGAGATAGCATGAGCCGGGGAAGGGGAAGGAGTGGAGCAGAGGGAAAGGGAGAAGCAGACTTCCGGATTGGCAGGAAGCCCAATGTGGGAATCCATCCCGGGATCCTGGGATCATGACCTGAGCCTAAGGCAGACATTTAACCGACTGAACCACTGAGGTGCTCCTCTTTTCATTTTTCTTTTCTTCTTTTTTAAAATTTAATTTAATTTTTAAAAAAGATTTTATTTATTTATTTGACAGAGATAGACACAGCAAGAGAGGGAACACAGCAGGGGGAGTGGGAGAGGGAGAAGCAGGCTTCCCACTGAGCAGGGAGCCTGATGTGGGGCTTGAACCCAGGACCTTGGGATCATGACTGAGCTGAAGGCAGATGCCTAATGACTGAGCCACCCAGGTACCCCCTTCTTTTCATTTTCTTTTTTTTTAATTTTTTTTTTTAGAGATTTTATTTATTTATATTTGACAGAGGGAGAGATCAGAAGTAGGCAGAGAGGCAGGCAGAGAGAGAAGGGGAAGCAGGCTCCCTGCTGAGCAGAGAGCCCGATGTGGGGCTCAATCCCAGGACCCTGAGATCATGACCTGAGCCGAAGGCAGCGCCTTAATCCACTGAGCCACCCAGATGCCCTCTTTTCATTTTCTTGTTCATAAATTTGTTGCATAGAATTTCTACATTTTATATTTGTTTATTTATTTTTAAGGATTTTATTTATTTATTTGACACAGAGAGAGAGAGATCACAAGCAGGCAGAGAGAGAGTAGGAAGCAGGCTCCCTGCTGAGGAGAGAGCTCAATGCAGGGTTCAATCCCAGGACCCTGAGATCATGACCTGAGCCAAAGGCAGAGGCTTAACTCTCTGAGCCACCCAGGTGCCCCAAATTTCTACATTTTAATGGTGCAATTTATTTTTCTTTTGTTTCTTATGCTTTTGGTATTGCATCTATGAAACCATTGCCAAATGAGAGGCAATGGCGATTTACCACTCCTTTCTTCTAAAAGGTTTAGTTTTAGCTCTTACATTTGCATCTTTTATAAATTATGCATTAATTTTTGTATATAGTTTGAGATACTTGCCCATTTTCTCCTTCTCCCCTACCCCTCCTTTACCCTCTCCTTCACCCTCTCTTCTCCTTCTTCCCCTCCCCCTTCCTCTCCTCCTCCTCTTTCTTCTTCTCCTCCTCCTCCTCCTTCTCCTCCTCCTCCTGTTCATCCTCCTCCTTCTTCTTCTTCATCTTCCCCTCCTCCTCCTTTTCCTCCTCCCCCTTTTCCCCCATCCCCCTCTCATCTTTCTTCTTCTTCTTCCTCTCCTCCTCCTCCTTCTTCTTTTCTTCTTCTTTCTTCTTCTCTTCCTCCTGCTCCTCCTCTTCCTCCTCCTCCTCTCCCCACCCCCACTCCTTCATTTGCACGTGGGTATTCATTTGTTGAAGACACACATAGATTCATAGGTGGACTCTCAGTTCTATCACATTGATCTATATGTCTATCCTAGTGCCAGTATCACTTTTTTAAATTTTAAATTTCAGTTAGTTAATACAGTGCAATACTGGTTTCTGGAGTAGAATACAGTGATTCGTCACTTACATACAACACCCAGTGTTCATCATAAGAGTACCACTCTATCTTGATTATTACCAGTGGGTTTTGAAATCATGAGTCCTCTTTGTTTTTCTTGTCAACATATTTTGACTATTCTGGATCATTTGAAATTTCATATTAATTTTAGAATCAGCTTGTCAATTAACGTAGAGAAGTCAGCTGGGATTTTGAAAGATTGTACTGAATCTGTAGTTTAATTTGGAGAGGGTTTCTCTCTTAACAATATTAAGTCTTTTGATACCTGAACATGTGATTTTTTCCATTTGTTATACATATATTCTTTAATTTTTTGCTTAATTTAATTTTTTTTGCTTTAATTTAATAATGTTTGCTCTGTTCAGTTTATAAATTTGGCACTTATTTATCCCTAAATATTTTATTTCTTTTGATGTTACTGTAAATAGAAGTGCTTTCTTAATTTTATTTTGGTTGTTAATTGAAAGTATAAAGAGATACAATTGATTTTTGTGTATTGATTTTGTATCCTGTAACTTTTTGAATTCATTGATTAGTTCTAATTGTTTTTTAGTAGATTTCTTAGAATTTCCTACATACAAGTGTTTGTCATCTGTGAATAGAGATAGATTTTCTTCTTCCTTTACAATCTGGATTCCTTTTCTTTCTAGTTGTAGTGACTAGAATTCCCTTAGGATAGTATTGAGTACGTACCAAGAATGGGCATCTTTGTCTTGTTTCTGATATTAAGAAAAAAAAAATCCAGTCCTTCATCATTAAGTTTGATGTTAGCTCTGGATTTTTGTAGATGTCCTTTATCAGGATGAGGATGTTCTCTTCTATTCCTACTTTGTTCAGTGTTTTTATTTGTTGGTTCACAAACTGGCACTGTACACAGAGGGCGGGGCGAGACCTAAGAAAGAGGCAGATCACTCCAGATTGGTCCATGGAAGTTTCAGTAAGGAAAAGAACTTACTTATGAGGCTTGTATTAGGCAGCTGCAACACTAGTAGATCACACCAGCCTGCCAGAATCTCAAGTCTTTTACTGGGTTTAGTCACATATACCACCCAGATGGTCTGAACAACACCTGTAGTTCTCTCTCTCTCTCTCTTTTTTGTGGTGTCTTTATATGATTTTGGTATCAGGGTGATATTGGCCTCATAGAATGAATTTGGAAGTTTTTCTTCCTCTTTTATTTTTTTGGAATAGTTTGAGAAGAATAAGTTTTAACTCTTCATTAAATGTTTGGTAGAATTTACTTGTGAAGCCATCTGGTCCTGGACTTTTGTTTGTTGGGAGTGTTTTGATTAATGATTCATTTTCATGCTGGTAATTAGTCTATTCAAATTTTCTATTTTTTTCCTGCTTTAGTTTTGGTAGGTTATATATTTCTAGGAATTTATCCATTTCTTCTAAGTTGCCAGTTTGTTGGCATATAGGTTTTCATAGTACTCTGTTATAGCTGTTTCTATTTCTGTGGTGTTGGTTGTTATCTCTCCTCTTTCATTAGTGATTTTGTTATTTAGTTGCTCGTTATATCCTCTGCCTGATTTAATCTGTTCTTAATAATTTCTATAATGATGTTCTCTATTTTGGGAGACATTATTTTCATGCTTTACTGTAGTTCTTCAGTTTTTTTAAAGTTTTTTCAAACATATTTAAATAGTTGATTTAATGTTTTTCTAGTGAGTCCAATATATGGAGATCTTTTTTTTTTTTTAAATATTTACTTATTTTAGTGAGAGAATGAGAGAGGGAGCATGAGTGGAAGGGGCAGGGGGACAGAATCTCAAGTAGACTCTGTGCTGAGCACAGAGCCTGATGCAAGACTTCATCTCATGACCCTGAGATCATGACCTGAACTGAAACCCAGAGTTGGATGCTTAACTGATTATGCCACTCAGGATCCCACAATGTATGGAATTCTTCAGGGAATATTTTATTAATTGCCCTTTTCTTTGTGTCTGGGCCAGACTCTCTCATTTCTTTGCATGTCTCATAAATTTCTACTGAAAATTGCACATTTTATTTTTTTATTTTAAATTTTTAAGAGTTTATTTATTTATTCGACAGACAGAGATCACAAGCAGGCAGAGAGGCAGGCAGAGAGAGAGGAAGGGTAGCAGGCTCCCCGCCTAGCAGAGAGCCCGATGTGGGGCTCGACCCCAGGACTCTGGGATCACGACCTGAGCCGAAAGCAGAGGCTTTAACCCACTGAGCCGCCCAGGCCCCTGAAAATTGGACATGTTAAATAATATAATGTGAGAATTGGAATCAGTTTCTCTCTTTCCTAGGGCCTGTTATTGTTACTGGTTTTTGCTGTAGTTTATTACTTTTATGATATGACTCTATAAAGTCTGTATTCTGCTCAGTTAGCTTAGTGGTCAGCTAATGATTGGATGGAACTTTACCTAAATATCTCCCAGTATTTTCTAAAAGTCTTTGTGTGTGTGTGTGTTGGACCACACCTTCCACACTCAGCTAGATACCTTACAATTTTACTATAGGTTTTACTTCCTGCTTGGTAGAGACTCAAAGTTAGCCCAAGGTGAGAGCTAAGGGCATCCTTAAATCTTTTCTGGGCACAATCTTGGGCCTCTACATGGCTATCTAGCTTCTCTGGAACTTGTTGGAGCTTTTCAGAACCACTAAGGACATCTCTTTCCTCAGCTTTACTTTTTATGTTCTTTGATTATCTTATTGTTTACCCCAACTGTTAGCTACTCAGTATCCACAATATTAAAGGATTGACTGATAGTTTTGACAAACATCCTTAGAGAAAAACCTCTTTGTGTTGGATAATCAGGTGAAATAAAGACAGCCTGGTGAGTTAGGGTCTTCCAAGGAACCACTAGGCAAATCAAATATTGGCAGTAATCTGGAAATGGGGTTTTGGAAGAGATCCAGCTGTGTTCTTTATCCTCCATTGACTGACAGAGTATGTTGACCATGATTTCTGTTAATTTTCCAGGCTACTGCAGAATTGGGAAACTGGGATGGGAATGGGGCACATTAAAACATCATGTGTCCTGCTGTTATTATTGAGAGTTAATTGTTTGTCTTGAATAAATGTTTCCTAGGTTTCTGAAAGATTTTGGTTAATTTCCAGCATTCTGAAAATGTTACTTCTGGTCATTTTTTGCCAGTGTTCTTGCTTTCATGGAGATTTGTTGATTTTCTTTTTCTGCCATTTTCATTGACCTCTACTGAAAGTCTAAAGGTTTAGTGACTTTTAGTAAGCTAATTTTTTATTATAAAAATATACATTTAATTATAAACATTTACTGCCACAGCTTATTACATCATTAAACTATTATTTTTAGTCTATTTTCATGAAGTCTTGGTGTGTCAAACACTACAATAACATAATAAATTTTTTTTAAAGATTTTATTTATTTATTTGACAGAGAGAGATCACAAGTAGACAGAGAGGCAGGCAGAGAGAGGGAGGGAAGCAGGCTCCCTGGACCCTGAGATCATGACCTGAGCCGAAGGCAGTGGCTTAAACCACTGAGCCACCCAGGCTCCCCAACATAATAAATTTTGACCACACCTAATGTGATTGATTGAAATGCTTTGTCAAAATCAGTGAGCTAGAAACTGCATATCATGTACTTCCAACACCTAGTCACATCTTTATGTGCTCCTCCTCTAACCTCTCCAGGGTTCATTGCAATGATACAGGTTTAAGATGCAACGAGGAGGTAATCACCCTGGCCTTGCAAGTTCAAGGTGAGCTTCTGAATCCTGAGCAACCACTGAAGGTCAAGATTCTTCTGTGACGGGGCGCCTGGGTGGCTCAGTGGGTTAAGCTTTTGTCTTTGGCTCAGGTCATGATCTCAGGGTCCTGGAATCGAGCTCTGCATCAGGTTCTCTGCTCAGCGGGGTGTTTGCTTCACCTTCTTTCTCTTTGCCTGCCTCTCTACCTACTTGTGATCTCTGTCCATCAAATAAAAAAAAAAAAGATTTTTCTGTGACTTTAATGACTCCCATTGTTATGTGACTCTGGACAAGAGGGAGAGTTTAAAAAAATTGCTTAATTTGTAAATGAAAACATACACTTACACACACATACACAGAAATGAAAATAAAAGAAAAATTGTAGATACCTATATCTTCAAGCAGAAAAATAAAAAGTGTATTTTTTTCTGGTTTTCAGTTCTAAGCCTTAACCTTTTTTAAATTATAACTGTCAAATCATTTTGATTTGTTCAAAGCAAGAGATTAACGTCCTGGATACGGACAACCAAATAGCACACATCCTTCCTCTTCAACTTCCTACTCTGCCTCTAGCCTTCTTCCCAGACATACCCAGAAATTATATAATATATATTTTTTCCATTCAGTCTCTTCAGAAATTGCTGAGAAAGTGGGGAAACTGAGTACCACATGGTGAGTGAAATCTTCCCTTTTAGGGGATTCGGTTTAAACTCAAGTTTTTTGAACAGTAAATTTGACTGGAGTTCAGGGAGAGTATTTGCCTGGACTTATCCTAGAACACTTGGTGCCACACCTATTTCAGAGTTGCAGAGCCAGGTATGTACAGGGTGTGGCAGGAGGGATTGATCTCAACTGAAATCATTAGTGACATGTTCCTAGCCTCCTCTTTGCTGCATTATTTTCTTCTTATGAGAACGTTTCTCTACTTAGCATTTCATTCCTCTCATTGTATTAAAACTGATTCCAGGAAAAATATTTGAGAAATTCATCAGCTCTACAAAGGATGAAGATCGGACTGAATGAATACTTCTTTCAAGAGCATTTTGTTTTGACAGGAAACAAAACCTTAAGCTAAAAGATGAAGATTTCCTAATAAACTTGATTTACAACTATGACACACTAGAGAAATGTGGTTTGGAGCTAGTGTGTCCTTCCTGTTACCCTAACACCCAGATTTATTTCTCCCTTTCTTTTCTTCCTTCCTTCCTTCCTTCCTTCCTTCCTTCCTTCCTTCCTTCCTTCCTTCCCTCCTTCCTTCTTTTTCTTTCTTTTTCTTTTTCTTTCCTTCCTTCTTTCTTAAAATGTATTTCTTATGCTATACTTTTCACCCTTATGACTTATTTATTCTATAACTAGAAATTTGTACATCCTCATCCCCTTCATCTGTTTTGTTGATCCCCTACCCTCTCCTTTCTGGCCGCCAAATACAATTGGCTGCGCTTATGACATTTTCTTCTTTTGTTTTGTTTTCATTTTCTTTTTTTGTCAGGTTCCACATATAAGTAAAATCATATGACGTTTGCTTTTCTCGGCCTCACTGATTCCACCTAGCATAATACCCTCTAGGTCCACCCATGTTGTCCTGAATGAGATCTCATTCTTTTCTTTGGCTGAGTAATGTTCCATTGTGTGTACATATGACATTTTTAAAAATCCAGTCAATCGGAGAAAGACAACTATCATATGATCTCCCTGATATGAGGGAGAGGAGATGCAACATGGGGGGTCGAGGGGGTAGGAGAAGAGTAAATGAAACAAGATGGGATTGGGAGGGAGACAAACCATAAGTGACTCTTAATCTCACAAAACAAACTGAGGGTTGATGGGGGGAGGGGGTTGGGAGAGGGGGTGGGGTTATGGATATCGGGGAGGGTATGTTCTATGGTGAGTGTTGTGAAGTGTGTAAACCTGGCGATTTGCAGACCTGTACCCCTGGGGATAAAAATATATGTTTATAAAGCTGTAAAAAAAAAAAAAAAAAAAAAAGAAAGAAAGGATGAATCCCCAAGTTTTGTAGCAACATGGACGGGACTGGAAGAGATTATGCTGAGTGAAATAAGTCAAGCAGAGAGAGTCAATTATCATATGGTTTCACTTATTTGTGGAGCATAACAAATAGCATGGAGGACAAGGGGAGATGGAGAGGAGAAGGGAGTTGAGGGAAATTGGAAGGGGAGGTGAACCATGAGAGACTATCGACTCTGAAAAACGATCTGAGAATTTTGAAGGGGTGGGGGGTGGGAGGTTGGGGGCACCAGGTGGTGGGTATTGTAGAGGGCACGGATTGCATGGAGCACTGGGTGTGGTGCAAAAATAATGAATACTGTTATGCTGAAAAAAATAAAAAAATTAAAAAAAAAAAAATCCATTCCTCTGGGGCGCCTGGGTGGCTCAGTGGGTTAAGCCGCTGCCTTCGGCTCAGGTCATGATCTCGGAGTCCTGGGATCGAGTCCCGCATCGGGCTCTCTGCTCAGCAGGGAGCCTGCTTCCTCCTGTCTCTCTGCCTGCCTCTCTGCCTGCTTGTGATCTCTCTCTTTCAAATAAATAAATAAAATCTTTAAAAAAAAATCCATTCCTCTATTGACAAACAGTTATGTAGCTTTCATATCTTTGGTATTATAAATTATGTTGCAGTAAGCATAAGGGTGCATATATCTTTTTGAAGTAGTGTTTTTGTTTTCTTCAGGTAAATATCCGAAAGTGGAATTAATGGATTTTATGATATTTCTTTTTCTTTTTCTTTTCTTTTCTTTTTTTTTTTTTTAGATTTGGAGAAAACTTTATGCTGATTTCCATAGTGGCTGCACTATTTTACATTCCCACCAACAGTGCTGCATGAGGGTTCCTTTTTCTCCACATGTTCGCCAACATTTATTATTTCTTATCTTTTTGATACTAGCTATTTGCATTTCCTTGATGATTAGAGACTTTGAGTATCGTTTTATATGTCTGTTGGCCATCTCTCTGTCTTCTTTGGAAAAATGTCTATTCAGATCCCTGTGCTCATTTTCAGTTGGATTTTTTATTTTTATTTTTATTTTTTTTTTGTATTGGTTGGTGTTGAGTTGTATGCGTTCTTCATCTATGATTTGGAAATATCTTCTCCCATTTACTACACTGCTTTTTTTGTTTTATGGATGGTTTCTTTCATTATGCAAAAGCTTTTGGGTATTATGTAGTTTTATTGTTTATTTTTACTTTTATTTCCCTCCCCCAGGCAAACATATCGAGAAAGATATTGCTAAGGCTGATGTCCAAGTATTTACTGTGTATGTTTTATTTTAGGGGTTTTAGCACTGCAGTCCTTACACTTAAGACTTTAATCCATTTTGGCTTTATTATTGTATATGGTTTTAAAAATTGGTCATGTTTCATTCTTTTGGATGTAGCTGTCTAGTTTTCTCACACGATTTTTAGGAGAGACTATGTTTTTCTCATTGTATATTCTTGCCTCCTTTGTCATAGACAAAGCATGGGTTTTGACCACATAAGCATGGGTTTATTTCTGGGCACTCTATTATGTTCTATTGATCTATGTGTCCTCTCCTCCCCCCCTTTTTTGGTACCATTACCACACAGTTTTGATTTCTATAACTTTGGGATTGGGACACCTCCAGCTCTTTTCTTCTTTCTCAAGATTGCTTTGGTTATTTGGGGTCTTTTGTTGTTCCACACAAACTTTAAGATTCTTCATTCTAGTTTTGTGGAAAATACTATTGGTGTATATATATATATATATATATATTTTTTTTTTTTTTTTCTTCCAGAGAACAAACACTATTGGTATTTTGATAGGGATTGCATTGATTCTGAAGATTGCTTTGGGAAGTATGGATATTTCAACAATATTAATTCTTCTAATACATGAGCATGGTGTAGTTTCTTTTTATTTCTGTAGTCTTCAATTTATTTTATCAAGGCCTTATAATTTTCAGAGTATGACTTTTTCTCCTTTTAGATTGTTTATTCCTAGGTATTTGATTATTTTTGATGCAACTGTAAATGAGATTGTTTTCTTAATTTCCCTAGTGGGTTATTTGTATATAGAAATTCAACAGTTTCTATTAATTTTCTATCCTACAACTTTACTGAATTTGTTTTACTAGTACTAGTAGTTTTTTGATGAGTTCCTTAGGGTTTTCTATTTATAGTATCATGTCATCTGGAAATGTGACTGTTTTACTTCTTTCTTATTGATTTTGATACACTTCACATCTTTTCCTTGTCTAATTGCTGTGGCTAGGACTTCCAACACTATGTCGAATAAAAGTGTTTAGAGTGGACATCTTTGCCTTTTTCTTAATCTTAGAGGTAACGCTTTAAACATTTCACCAATGAATATTATGGTCACTGTGGGTTTGTCATATATAACATGTATTGTATTGAGGTATGTTGTAAGTTTGTGTATCTCTTGTTAAATTTATTCCTTGGTATTTTTTTTTTCTGTAGATATTGTATATTGTTTATTTATTTTTTAATAATTTCAAACATACAGGAAATTTCAAAGTTACAGGAAAGTTGCAAGAATAGTGAAAATAACTCCCATAAATCCAGATTTGACGATTTTAGGCCTTTTGCCCCATTTTAAAATAATCTTTTGTATATAGATATATAGTATAGCTCAAAACTTGAGACATTTCAGAGTAAGTTGCATACAGTATATACCTTCATTCCATAAAAAAGTTAATGTGTGTTTTCTAAGAACTTTTAAATATTTTAAATATTTAGAGTTTAGTTATAGAATTAAAGAAGTTTAAAATTTATATAATACTTTTAGTTAAACTATAGTCATACTCCAGTTTTGTCTCTAGTATTAATAATTTGCCCTTTATAGCAATGATGTTTCCAGGATAGAATCTACTCTAGAATCATGCATTACATCCAGCCATAGCTCATTGGTTTATACTAATTCTAATTGGGAACAGTTTAGTGTTGATGACATTGATATTTTTGAAGAATACAGGATTGGCATTTTATAGACTATAACTCAATTTATTTTTGTCATTCACCTAAGTTTTGAAAACTTTTGGTATAATGTTAACCGTAGTATTTCCTTCCATTTTAATTCTGTATACATGACCAGTTATGTACCTAAGCTACTATTACTTCTTTGCTTTTTGTCTTTTTTTCTTTATTAATCATGCAACAGATTAAAAAATTTTATTAGCATTCTACAAGAATCATCTTTTAAGTTCATTGATATCTGTTGTATTCATTTTCCCCTTCTTTTTAAATATGCTCTTATGTTTTATTCCCCTCCCTTTGGTTACTTTAATAATATGTTGCGGTTGTTTCTCTAACTTATTAAGTTCGCTCCTGTGCATTTGTAAATAATATTTATGAACATTAGTTTCTCTCATGATACTACTTTGACAATGTCCCATAAATTTTGTTATGCTGTATTTGTTTGGATTCTAAGTGTAAGAAAATGACTATTACTTGTATTCTTTGACACATGAGTTACAGAGAAGATATTTTTAAATGTCCAAATGTATGAGTCTTAAAGGTTTTCCTTCTGTCACAGATTTCTAAGTTAACACCTTTGTCATAAAGTATGATCAGTGTGATGCTTGTTGATTGTTGACTTTCCTTTTACTCCCATTTCATGTCCTTCGATCAATATTCTTGATTCTCAGAATGTACCCAAGATATGAGCACTGTTTGCCACCATCCTCACTACCAGACTATTCCATGTCACCATGGTCTCTCACCAAGACAGCCTCCCATGTAGACATTTGCTTCCTCTCTTTTCCTCCTACTGGTTATTAATATTATGAATAAAAGCCAGAGTCTCTTCAGTAGACATTACATGATCTCCCCTCACTCCTTATAACCTTTTGGTCTAATTCTCCCACCAATTGTTCACCTTCCTAATCAACATATTCTAAAATACCAGATCATTGATCATGTCTTGATGATGCTGGCAACATGCCCTTTTTAAGGCCTAAGGAGTTGCTATTTTCTTCTTTTAAAATCCTCTTCCCCTTGAAATCCATATGTTTCTACTGTCTTTCTTACCTCCTTTCCCTTGTTGCTCAAATATTACATTCTCAGTGAGGTTTTCCCTAAACACTCTTTTATAAAGGTCAGGCCCTTTATCAGGAACCCCCATGAGTCTCCCTAATGTTTTTGTTTTCCCATAGCACTAAATATATGTCAGTAGAATATAAAGTTTGCACTCACGAGTGCAATACTTTTTGTAATATTTTGTATTTTTCATTATAGCATCTCTTGCAACTTGAAGAGTACTCAACATATAGTGAGCAATCTGTAAATATTAGGTGCCATAATATACAAAAGCAATAGTCTTAAAAATAGAGGATTGAAATATAAATGATTAAATAGAAAATGGATAGATAGGGAAAGCAATGTATTTAATAATTACAAATTTGGCTTCTAAAATATATATAATAGGCCATTCTCTGGCAAATATATTTAGAGGGAAAATATGCAAATTAGAAAATATAGGGGTGCCTGGGTGACTCAGTGGGTTAAAGCCTCTGCCTTTGGCTCAGTTCATGATCCCGGAGCCCTGGGATTGAGCCGCACATCGGGCTCTCTGCTTGGCGGGGAGCCCGCTTCCTCCTCTCTCTCTTGCCTGCCTCTCTACCTACTTGTGATCTCTGTCAAATAAATTAATAAAATCTTAAAAAAGAGAAAATATAATTCAGAATAAAAACATAAAAATTACAAGGGAAGTGAGGAGTCTATCTCATGTGGAAAGTAGTTTTGAGCTGTGATGTACAAATATATGTAAATAAATTTGAAAATCTCAACAAAAGATGACTTTATGATAAATTAAAATTAAAATTAGTAGTTTAAAACCAGAAAAATGGGGGCGCCTGGGTGGCTCAGTGGGTTAAGCCGCTGCCTTTGGCTCAGGTCATGATTCCAGGTCCTGGGTTCGAGCCCCGCAATGGGCTTTCTGCTCAGCAGGGAGCCTGCTTCCTCCCCTCTCTCTGCCTGCCTCTCTGCTTACTTGTGATTTCTCTCTGTCAAATAAATAAATAAAATCTTAAAAAAAAAATAAAACCAGAAAAATGTAATTGACTATAAAGAGAGAAGGACATTTCCAATTTTTTCTGGCAGGCATGGGCCCTATGCTGCCATTGCAAAATATTTGCATTAAAAGTCTTTACAACTTGTCTGTCTCTTGACTCAGAGAATCACTCCTGTTTCACTCTCCTTTGTTACCCTTGAATTCTTTCTATTTCAATTAACCTAGAACTAACCCAATGTAATTTTCTTCTCTGTACATTTTGATTTGGTAACATGTATTGCTAAATTGATTTTGCTAATTCTGCATTAGTGGCTATAAGAGGTTTCACTTAGCAGTATCGCTAGTTTTGTTCTCAGTCCAGAAGGGCATGCAGGGTGCTGGGCAGTACCCTATTCAGAGGCTACTTAGACCTTCTGGCTGTAGTTGGCAACAATGGTTGGTCCTTTCCAGCTGATATCATTGAAGGGTTTGCAGAAGAGTAGGAACTGCTAGGTAAAGATGTTCCAGCTTCTTGACTAAGACTTGGGTTTGTAGATTTAGTGTTACAAAGACCATAGTGTCATCACATATTAAAATGACATGAACTCTCTTCATTTTTCTGGTTATAAAGAAACTTCTCTAGCAATGGAAACACATTTGAGGTTTGTCCCCCAGATTCCTATTATAAACTTCTCCTGCCAAGACCAGATGGAGAAGCCCATGCTACTGGCAATCCACACTCAGTGTGGGCTCATGCCCATAGAGCAGGTGCACTGTCAGACCCAGGAGCTACAATTCTTCTGCATCAGATGAAGCTATTTTATCCACATGTCTGACATCCAGAGGGGCTGCCATTCAATTGTAGGTATGGTCAGGTCTCTCTCAGGAGGTGGTGATGAAACTGATCTGAGGAAGGGGTGCTTTGTAAAGCTTGGAATGAGGGTTCTTGCTCCAGAATGATGTAATTTTAGAGTAAGAAGGAATGGACTATTCGATGAACCTGACAGATATCACCTCTACCATACACCCAACACTTCTTGTTTTTTGAAGTAAACTAAAGGCCATTGAAGTATCTAGTAACTGCCAAAATCTTCCCAATAGGTAGACACATGACAAGACACTGATGCCATTTACAATGCCCTCAAAACCTTATTCCTAAGGGTTGGCTTTCTGTTATACATGTCCTTGAGAAAAGCCTGCCTTTACCAAATATCTATTAAACTGAACAAAGTATATGATAATATGGAAAAAATTTGCTAGCACTGGAAACACTTCAGAAAATACAGAAACTCTCTCAATATAGGATGCTCAAACAAGTTGAGCCAATGACCTAGTAACTATGAAGAAAAATGTTACTTGGTAAGTAAATGGAAAATACCCCAGTAGAACCTCCTTAGGACTTACATCACCAGACTTCAGAAGGAGAACACACAGCAGTCACAGATCAATTTTTTGTGTGGTAAATCTTAATTATATCAAAATTTGTGAGAAGCATTTTAGGTGCTGGAGACCACCAGACAGAACAAGAAATTTTCAAAAAGACAATGTTGAGCCATGATTTGAGGACTGAGACAACATTCTGTGTTTTAAGATTTCCACTTTTGGGCATGACATAAATTCATTTGCTAATTAACTGGAGACATGCTCAGGAGCACCCAAAACCAAAAATGATAGTACCTGCTGCATCAGTTTCCTATAGCTGCCATAAATGGGCTTTAAGTACCCCTGGGTGTAATATCATACAATTGAGTGGCTTAAAAACAATAGAAATTTGTTAACCCATAGTTCTGGAGGTTACATATTCAAAATTGATCAGCAGGTCCATGCTTCCTTTGATACTCTGGGTAAAATTATTTTTTGCTTCTTTGTCGTTTCTGGTGGTTTGTTAGTAATCCTTGGTGTATGTGGTCCTGCAACTCCCATCATCACACGGCGTATTTCCCTCATATGTCTGTGTGCCTGTGTTTTTCACTTTATATGGACATCATTCATATGGGCCTAAAATGCCATTCTTCTCCAATATGAACTCATTTTAACTAATTATATCTTTTAAAAAAATTTTATTTTTTCTTCAGTGTTCCAAAATTCATTGTTTATGCACGACACCCAGCGCCCCATGCTCCAATATGTGCCCTCCAAAAATATCCACCATCAGGCTCACCCAACCCCCCACTTTCCTCCCCTCCAAAACCCTCAGTTTGTTTCTCAGAGTCCACAGTCTCTCATGGTTTGTCTCCCCCTCCGATTTTCCCCAACTCACTTCTCCTCTCCATCTCCCAATGTCCTTCGTATTATTCCTTATGCTCCACAAATAAGTGAAACCATATGATAATTGGCTTTCTCTGCTTGACTTATTTTACTCAGCATAATCTCTTCCAGTCCCATCCATGTCGATACAAAAGTTGGGTATTCATACTTTCTGATGGAGGCATAATACTCCATTGTATATATGGGCCATATCTTCTTTATCCATTCATCCATTGAAGGGCATCTTGGTTCTTTTCATAGTTTGGCGACTGTGGCCATTGCTGCTGTGAAAATTGGGGTACAGGTGGCCCTTCTTTTCACTACATCTGTATCTTTGGGGTAAATACCCAGTAGTACAATTGCAGAGTCATATGGTAGCTCTATTTTTAATCTCTTAAGGAATCTCCACACTGTTTTCCAAAGTGGCTGCACCAACTTGCATTCCCACCAACAGTGTAAGAGGGTTCCTCTTGCTCTACATCCTCTCTAACACTTGTTGTTTACTGTGTTGTTAATGTTGGCCATTCTAACTGGGGTAAGGTGGTATCTCCATGTGGTTTTGATTTGTATCTCCCTTATGGTTAATGATGATGAACACTTTTTCACGTGTCTGTTAGCCACTTGTATGTCTTCTTTGGAGAAGTGTCTGTTCATGTCTTCTGCCCATTTTTTGACATGATTATCTGTGTTTTGGTTTTTGAGTTTGAGGAGTTCTTTATAGATCTTGGATATCAGCCCTTTGTCTGTAGTGTCATTTGCGAATATCTTTTTCCTTCCTCTGGGTTGCCTCTTCGTTTTGTTGATTGTTTCCTTTGCTGTGCAGAAGCTTTTGATCTTGATGAAGTCCTAAAGTTCATTTTCACTTTTGTTTCCTTTGCCTTTGGAGACATATCTTAAAAGAAGTTGCTGTGGCCGATGTCAAAGACGTTACTGCCTTTGTTCTTCTCTAGGATTTTGATAGATTTCTGACTCACATTGAGGTCTTTTATCCATTTCGAGTTTGTCTTTGTATATTGTGTAAGAGAATGGTTGAATTTCATTCTTTTACACATAGCTGTCCAATTTTCCCAGCACCATTTATTGATGAGAATGTCTTTTTTCCACTGTATATTTTTCCTTGCTTTGTCAAATATTATTTGACCATAAAGTTGAGGGTCCATATCTGGGCTCTCTACTCTGTTCTAATGGTCTATGTGCTGTTAGAGAAGAGATCAATGAGATAGAAACTAGAGATACAGTAGAACACATCAATGAAACTAGAAGGTGGTTTTTTGAAAGAATCAATAAGATCAATAAACCAATGGCCAAACTAATCCAAAAGAAAAGAGAGGACCCAAATTTAATAAAGTTACGAATGAAAAGGGAGAGATCGTGACTAATGGCAAGGAAATAGAAACAATCATCAGAAATTATTATCAACAGTTATATGCCAATAAGTTAAGCAACCTAGATGAAGTGGATGCATTCCTGGAACCTATAAACTTCCAAAACTGAATCAGGAAGAAACTGATAACCTGAATAGACCAATTTCTAGTAACAAGATTAAAGTAGTGATCAAAACCTCCTGAAAAACAAGAGCCCAGGACCTGATGGATTCCCTGGGGAATTCTACCAAACATTCAAAGAAGAAATAATACCTATTCTCCTGAAGCTGTTTCAAAAAATAGAAACAGAAGGAAAACTCCCAGATTCTTTTTTATGAAGCCAGCATTACCCTAATCCCCCCAAACCAGGCAGACCCCACCAAAGGAGAATTTCATTCCAATATCCCTGATTAATACAGATGTCAAGATTCTCAACAAGATCTTAGCCAATAGGATCCAACAGTACATTAAAAAGATTATCCACCATGACCTGGTGGGATTTATACATGTGATGCAAGCGTGGTTCAACATTTGCAAATCAATCAATGGGATAGAACAAACCAATAAGAGAAGAGAGAAGAACCACATGGTCCTCTCAACTGATGCAGAAAAAGCATTTGACAAAATACAGCATCCCTTCCTGATTAAAACTCTTCAAAGTATAGGAACAGAGGGAACATTCCTCAACTTCATAAAATCTATCTATGAAAAGCCCACAGTGAATATCATTCTCAATGGGGAAAAGCCGACAGTCTTCCCTTTGAGATCAGGAACACGACAAGGATGCTTTCTCTCACCACTGTTGTTCAACATAGTACTAGAAGTCCTAGCAACAGCAATCAGACAACAAAAAGAAATAAAAGGTATTCAAATTGGCAAAGAAGAAGTCAAACTTTCTCTCTTCACAGATGACATGATACTTTATATGGAAAACCCAAAAGACTCCACCCCCAAACTACTAGAACTCATACGACAATTCAGTAATGTGGCGGGATACGAAATCAATGTATAAAATCAGTTGCTTTCTTATATACTAACAATGAAAATATAAAAAAGGAAAATTGGAGAATCAATTCCATTTCCTATAGCACCAAGAACCATAAGATACCTGGGAATAAACCTAACCAAGGAGGTAAAGGATCTGTACTCGAAGAGCTACAGAACGCACATGAAAGAAACTGAAGAAGACACAAAAAGATGGAAAGCATTCCATGCTCATGGATCAGAAGAATAAACATTGTTAAAATGTCTATACTGCCTAGAACAATCTATACTTTCAATGCCACCCCAATCAAAATTCCACCAGCATTTTTCAAAGAGCTGGAACAAACAATCCTAAAATTTGTATGGAACCAGAAGAGACCCTGAATTGCTAAGGAAATGTTGAAAAAGAAAAACAAAACTGGGGGCATCACGTTGCCTGATTTCAAGCTTTACTACAAAGTTGTGATCACTAAGACAGGATGGTAATGGCACAAGAAGTAATTATATCTTTAATCCCTAACTCAAAACAAGGTCACATTCTAAGGTTCTGAGATTTAGAACTTCAGCATATCTTTTGGTAGGAAAGGGGGAGAGATCAAATTCAACCCATAACACCCATGTGACATTGGAAAAAAAAACTCCTGAAAATTTTGTTTAAGAGAGAACTTAATCACAGTAATCACAAGGAAAGGAAAGATTTCACGAAGAATGTGTTAAACAATTAGACCTGGTACAACTAAATAAGTAGTAAATCAATATAACCTATGATGATATACTATTTTCATTATGTTATTTTTATATGTATAAGTTCTTTATGTTTCTTTTTAAAATTTTATTTGTTTATTTGACAGACAGAAATCACAAGTAGGCAGAGAGGCAGGCAGAGAGAGAGAACAGGAAGCAGGCTCCCTGCCAAGCAGAGAGCCTAATGTGGGGCTCTGTCCCAAGACCCTGGGATCACAACTCCAGCCGAAAACAGAGGCTTTAACCCACAGAGCCACCCAGGTGCCCCTAAATTCTTATGTTTCTAGTTCTTCACATCTGTAAAACCAAATGCACACTAAGTACTTAACGTGACAACAAAAGTCACACTAATTCACAGTGACTGGTGATGTTGGCTGAAGCTAAAATCTTGTTTTTGGAATTTGTAGTTTGAAGATGACATTGTGTGTTTTAAATTTTCCTGTCCTATTGCTTGATTTTGAGCCTGCAACACTATCACACAAGACATCTTCGTTACCACATACACCACGGTCACGTTATTTAGATGTGATCATCAGCTTAGTTGTGCACTTCTAAATGCATTATTGCTTTAAAAAAATTCCATTTACAAAAAAATCATTGTTTATTGACTAGTGTCCCTACTTTTGAAAGCATGTTCCAAACTGGCACAAAGATAACTGAATTCTGCATCAGCACATTGAGGTCCAACTGCTCAGTTTCTCTGTCCCGATCCCACGGGCCTGCTCTGCATGCTAACTTGGTTCTGCCACCGCATCGTTCCATTGTAACAGCTTCAAAACCCTCATTAGTCCAATGTGCTGTAATATCACTTAGCCTGCCCTTGGCTCAGGGGCATTGTTCTACATTAAGTCCGCCTCCGTTCTCGTATCATTAGCACACAACAATTAAAGTGACGCATTCACCACCACCATGAGGGGTCTCCTAATGTCAAAGCAGGATCTCAACGGAGGCAGCTAAGCCTCATATTCTAATAAGGCTTTTCAGGGGCAGAAGTTTGTCTTTACAATTGGTAACCCCAGTATATCAATGAAGGGGTTAGTTGCCAGCACTTTAACATGAGGCCTTTTCCCACTTAATGAGACCCACACATATGTATTTTTCCAAATAGTGACCTTAAATCAAGCATCTTTACATTATCTCTTGGTAACAGAACAAGTGTACACTCACATAAACACTCAGATATTGAATTATAAGGCAGTTCTTGGTTATAAGATGATCCAGGATGTACCAACATTATTATTAAATTTTGACACTAACAACATAATCAATAGAATAAACTCAGAAGGGGCGCCTGGGTGGCTCAGTGGGTTAAGCCGCTGCCTTCGGCTCAGGTCATGATCCCAGGTCCTGGGTTCGAGCCCCACATCAGGCTTTCTGCTCAGCAGGGAGCCTGCTTCCTCCTGCCTCTCTGCTTACTTGCGATTTCTCTCTGTCAAATAAATAAATAAAATCTTAAAAAAAAAAAAGAATAAACTCAGAAGTTCACAGAAAATTCACAGACCCCTGAGAGGATGTCTACTAACATCCAATCGTCTGTGGAATAATCTGAGAAATACTGTTTATTTAGTTGCCTGGATTTGCAGGGACAATAACAGTAGACTTTTCTGGGCCTCCAATCCATTTCTGGGTTCAACTGTAGCCCAGTATTCAAGTTTTAGATATTTCCTTTTAGGTCTTGGCTTTGATAGCATATTCACCTCGATATTCAGATATCCTCCTCAGCTAGCCCAAAGTGACGGTCCCACCACAGCCCTCTGCCTAGGTTTCTGGTTGTGATCTGTTTTTCCTACTTCAATTTGCCTGACCCTATCATATGGAGCAGGCTAATTAGTAAAAGAAAAAAAAAAGTTGAGTTTCTGTGATGTAGTAGGCCTAGTTCCAGATACTCAGGGGGATAAGAGAAAGAGAAAGACTGATCAAATAAGAATCTGTGAAGTGAGGTAAGAAGAAACAAGCACTTAAATAAATTCTAGAGCATGGCAAATAGCATGTCTGTGGGAAAGCGTGGAAGTGGTAACATATTTTAAAACGCCTTTTGTCCAATGTTACCTATGTCATAATCTTTTTAATTTCCTACCCTTGATGAGAAATAATCTACAATTTTGTACTTTCGGCATTCTCTCTCTGAGCATTTTCCAAGTACTAAGGTGAATCCAAAATGGTTGCTAAAAGAAAATTCTGGTTCTATCTTCCACTGACTACTAATCATATATGAGTTGGCCTTTATCCAGCTAGGATTTCTTGTCAAGCTTCCCAAGTATCATAGTAAAATAGTGCTGTGTTTTTAGGGCACATGTGCTGAATTTGAGGTTGGGTTGATGCTTTCATAGATTGATTCTTAAGTTTGAATGTTCATATAAATTTTATCATTGTCATTTGAATTTGAGCATAAAATATCACTACTATCTGATTTTAATTTTTTTCAAAAGGATTTATAGAAAATTAGCATCTCTGAGGGAATATACCTAATTTTTTTCAAATTCAAATCCCTGTAGTGTATCAATTATTCACTTTAACTTTGCCTTCCATTTCTTTATGCATTTCTGTTCTGATATGAATCATTTTCTTTCTGTACTAAGAACTCCTTTTACTAGTTAGTTCTCTTGGTTCAGTTCTACTGCTACTGGTACATTAATATTAATCAAAGTACCACTTCATTCAGATTTTATCAGGTTTTTTTTTTTTTAAATTAATGTCATTACTGTGTTCTAGGATTCATTTGAGGACTCCACATTACATTTAGTGTCATGTTTCCTTAACTCTCCTCTGGTCTGTGACAGTTCCTCAGTTTTTTTACATTTCATGAACTCGACACTTGAAAAGTACTTGGTATTCTCAGACTTTTTTTTTTTAAGCCATTATAATAGTTGTATAATGGTATTCATTGCAGTTTTGGTTTCTATTTCTTAATGAGAAATTATGTTGAGCATCTTTTCATGTGCTTATTTGCTATTTATGTATCTTTTCTTATTAAGTCTGAATACAAATCTTTTACTCATTAAAAAAATTGGTTTATTTACTTATTCATCTTTAGGAAGTGATTTTCTTTCTTTTAAAGATTTATTTATTTTAGAGAGAGATAGAGAGGAAGAGAGAAACTCTAAGCAGACTCTATGCTGAGCCCAGAGCTGGACATGGGGCTTGATCTCATGACCCTGAAGCACCTGAGCCAAAACCAAGAGTGGATGCTTAACCGACCTACCACCAATGTGCCCCCATTGTTTATTTTTTAAATGTTAAGTTTTGAAGCATTCTGGATGCAAATTCTTTATCAGGAATGTGATTTGTAAATATTTTATCTTTTTCTGAGGCTTGTGGTTTTATTCTTTTAATAGTGTCTTTTCAAGAGCAAAAGATTTTAATATTGATGGATCCAATTTATTAAGATTTTTTGAGAAAGGCTTTTGGTGTCATATCTAAGCACTGTATATCAAGGTCACAAAGATTTTTCTCCTGTATTTGTTTTATAGTTTTACATTTAAGTCTATAATTCATTTTTGAGGTAAACTACATATAGTATGTGAAGTACTAGTCAAGATTCATTCATCTGTGTATGGACATCCCATTATTCTGAACCCCTTGTTGAAGAAACTGCTTTTCTCCAATGAATTGCCTTTATAACAGAAAATCAATGGAACACATTGATGTGTTTTCTTCCTTTGATCTTTGTGTTTATCCCTTCACCATTATCACAGTCTTGATTGCTATAATTTTATATTAAATCTGAAAATAAGGTGCGGCATCTGGGTGGCTCAGTTGTTAAGTGTCTGCCTCAAGTCAGGTCATGATCCCAGGGTCCTGGGATCAAGCCCCACATCGGGCTCCCTGCTCAGCGGGGAGCCTGCTTCTCCCTCTCCCTTTCCCACTCCCTCTGCTTGTGTTCCCTCTCTCACTGTGTCTCTCTCTATCTAATAAATAAATAAAATCTTTAAAAAAAAGAAAAGAAAAGAAGGTAGTATGCCTTGTCTAATTTCAAGATTTTTTTGGCTATTTTAGTTCCTTTGAGTTTTTCTACAAATTTTAGAATCAGTGTGTCAACATTTATAAAAATATTATGCTGGAAGGGCAAAAATGAATCATTGGGACTTCATCAAGATCAAAAGCTTTTGCACAGCAAAGGAAACAGTTAACAAAACCACAAGACAACTGACAGAATGGGAGAAGATATTTGCAAATGACATATCAGATAAAGGGCTAGTATCCAAAATCTATAAAGAACTTATCAAGCTCAACAACCAAAGAACAAGTAATCCAATCAATGGGTAGAGGACTTGAACAGACATTTCTACAAAGAAGACATCTGAATGGCCAACAGACACATGAAAAAGTGCTCCATGTCACTTGGCATCAGGGAAGTACAAATCAAAACCACAATGAGATACCACCTCACACCAGTCAGAATTGTTAAAATTAACAAGTCACGAAATGACGGATGTTGTCGAGGATGCGGAGAAAGGGGAACCCTCCTACACTGTTGGTGGGAATGCAAGCTGGTGTAGCTACTCTGGAAAACCACATGGAGGTTCCTCAGAAAGTTGAAAATAAAGCTACCCTATGACCCAGCAATCACACTACTGGGTATTTACCCCAAAGATACAAATGTAGTGATCTGAAGGGGCACATGCACCTGAATGTTTATAGCAGCAATGTCCACGATAGCCAAACTATGGAAAGAGGCTAGATGTCCATCAACAGATGAATGGATAAAGAAGAAGTGGTATATATATATATGTGTGTGTGTGTGTATATATATATATATATATATATATATATATATATATATATAAAATGAAATACTATGCAGCCATCAAAAGAAATGAAATCTTGCCATTTGCGACGATGTGGATGGAACTAGAGGGTATTATGCTTAGCGAAATAAGTCAACCGGAGAAAGACAATTATCATATGATCTCCCTGATATGAGAAAGTTAAAAGGCAAAGTGGGGGGCTTGGGGGGTAGGAAAAGAATAAATGAAACAAGATGGGATCAGGAGGGAGACAAACCATAAGAGACTCTTAATCTCAGAAAACAAACTGAGGGTGGCTAGGGGAAGGGGGTAGGGAGAGGGTGGTGGGGTTATAGACATTGGGGAAGGTTTGTGCTATGGTGAGTGCTGTGAAGTGTGTTAATCTGGTGATTCACAGACCCATACCCTGGGGCTAATAATACATTATATGTTAATTTAAAAAATTTTAAAAAAGAAAAAAATATGCTGGGATATTAATAACCACTGCATTGGATAGGTCAATTTGGGGAAAACTGACATCTTCATAATATTGAGTCTTCCAGTTGATTCTAGATTCTTTTCATTATTTAAGCCTTCCTTGATTTCTTTCATTAGAGTTTTATAGTTTTCGGCAGGCAGATCATGCACATAATGTTTGATTTAGATCTAACTCAGAATATGGTCCTTCTTGGTGATTGCTCATTATATTCTTGAAGAGAATATGTATTCTTCTGCTGCTGAGTAGACTACTCTGTGTCAGTCAGGTAGTTAGTTAATACAGTTGGTCAGTTTTTCTATATCCCAACTTCCTTACTACTTGTTCTATCAATTCCTGACAAAGGGTTAGAGTCCCAAACCAAAACTGTGGATTTATTTTACCTTTCATTTCTATTAGATTTGCTCCATATATTTTAAAGTCTCTTGTTACTTGTTATGTGTACACACAGTACGTGTTTTTATGTCTTGGGCAATTAACATATTTAATATGTTAATAGGAATGTGTTAATAGTAATATTACTTGTCCTGAATCTACTTAGTTTTCTTACTATAATCAATTTAGCTTTCTTTTGTGTGGTGTGTTGCATGGTGTCTCCTTTCTCATTCTTTTAGTTTTAACTTATATTTATATTCTATAAGATAGAATGGTGTCTTATCGAAAACATATAGTTGGGTCTTGGTTACTTTTATACAATTTGACAATTTCTACCTTTTAATCAGTGTGTTTGCACTGTTAAGGTGGTATTCGGTATGTTTGTCTTAATAGCTACCATCTTACCAGATCTATTTATTCCACCTATTCTTTGTTTGTTTGTTTGTTTTCATTTTCAGCCTTCTTTTGGATTGATTGGGTTTAGTTTATGATTCCATTTTATCTTCACTCTTGACTCATAATCTATAACGTCTTAAAATTTATTGGATGCTCTAGGATTTACAACATACATAGCTACTACAGTCCATCTTCAAGTAATATTATACCGCTCCATGTGTAGCATAAGAGACGAACAACAATGTATTTCCAGTTCCTTTCCCCAATCCCTTTTGTTATTTAACAATAACCTTTAAAAAATAAGCAAGCTATAAACACACAATGGATTGTGACTGCTTTTGTTTTTGACAGTAAATTTTTTTTGGTCTCTAGTGCTTAAGACCTGTTGAGTTCCTCGAGAACATAATCAACTAAGATTCTTATGCCCAATTTTCTGCACTTTCTTCCTTAATGGGATCCTGGCTTTAACTAAGTAGCACTGAAGTGCAATTTTTGTTTTCTGAGCATCTCAAGGCTGCTGAAATATTACCGTCTCTGCTCTTTATCTCTCATTTCCTGCTAGGTAATTCAGTCTCTCCACCCGTGCTGCTTATGAATTAAAATTTCCACATTGAGTTTCAATTCTCTTAAGAATTTTGGGCCCTCAAGTCTTGGCTGCCTTTAATAATTCTTTTGAAGAAATCCTTCAATTTGTAATTTTTCTAGTTCAAGTGTGAGATTTGGCCTACCTCAAGTTAGTTTGCCATACCAGAAAAGAAATCTCTTGAAGAGTCATCTTTAGTTATTAGGATTTTTACAAAGAGAAAAGCTCCCCTTACACAAAAACAAGATGCTGCAAAAAAGAAACAGGATACTAATATAGCTCTGGGAAGTTCAAAACATGATGGTGGAAATGAAAAACTCAAGACAAAGTTTGGAATTTAAGTTGAGAAAATAACCTAAAAAGCAGAAAAGAAAGAAAAAGAGATAAAAATAAGACAGAAACGATAAGTCAATTAGAGAACCAGGACCGTATGATCAATGTCTGAATGGTAAGCATTTCATAAGGAGAAACAAAAATAATACAGTGGAGGAGTTCACCAATGAAATAAAGCTATTTTTTCCATAATTAGAGTTTGAGTAGCTAGACTAAAAAGTCTCATCAAGTTTCAAAAACACCCCTCGCACCCCAAAAAACCTTCCTCATTGTAATGACATTTCAGAGTACTTGGGACAAATAGATGGTTATATTATCTTTCAGATAGAAAGGTCAAAACTAAATACTAATGAATAATAAGGTTTCAGACTTCTAAATAATAACAATAATAAGCTAAAAAATAATGAAAGAATGCCTTCAGTATTCTGAAAGAAAATTATTTCCAGGATGGAAATGTATAGAGGTCAAAAAATAATTTAAATTTGGGAATAAGCTACAGTCAACACTCATTTTTATGGATTCTGTATTTGTGAATTTACTTACTCACTAAGATTTATTTTTAGTCCTCAAAACAATACTTTTTTTTTGATGCATTTTTTTTTAATTTTATTTTTTATAAACATATATTTTTATCCCCAGGGGTACAGGTCTGTGAATCACCAGGTTTACACACTTCACAGCACTCAACATAGCACATACCCTCCCCAGTGTCCATAAAGCCACCCCCCTCCCAACCCCCCTCCCCCCATCAACCCTCAGTTTGTTTTGTGAGATTAAGAGTCACTTATGGTTTGTCTCCCTCCCAATTCCATCTTGTTTCATTTACTCTTCTCCTACCCCCTTAACCCCCCATGTTGCATCTCCTCTCCCTCATATCAGGGAGATCATATGATAGTTGTCTTTCTCCGATTGACTTATTTTGCTAAGCATGATACCCTCTAGTTCCATCCACGTCGTCGCAAATGGCAAGATTTCATTTCTTTTGATGGATGCATAGTATTCCATTGTGTGTATATACCACATCTTCTTTATCCATTCGTCTGTTGATGGACATCTAGGTTCTTTCCATAGTTTGGCTATTGTAGACATTGCTGCTATAAACATTCGGGTGCACGTGCCCCTTCGGATCACTACGTTTTTATCTTTAGGGTAAATACCCAGCAGTGCAAATGCTGGGTCATAGGGTAGTTCTATTTTCAACATTTTGAGGAACCTCCATGCTGTTTTCCAGAGTGGTTGCCCCAGCTTGCATTGCCACCAACAGCGTAGGAGGGTTCCCCTTTCTCTGCATCCTCGCCAGCATCTGTCATTTCCTGACTTGTTAATTTTAGCCATTCTGACTGGTGTGAGGTGATATCTCATTGTGGTTTTAATTTGTATTTCCCTGATGCCGAGTGATGTGGAGCACTTTTTCATGTGTCTGTTGGCCATTCAGATGTCTTCTTTGCAGAAATGTCTGTTCATGTCCTCTGCCCATTTATTGATTGGATTATTTGTTCTTTGGGTGTTGAGTTTGCTAAGTTCTTTATAGATTTTGGACACTAGCCCTTTATCTGATATGTCATTTGCAAATATCTTCTCCCATTCTGTCAGTTGTCTTTTGGTTTTGTTAACTGATTCCTTTGCTGTGCAAAAGCTTTTGATCTTGATAAAATCCCAATAGTTCATTTTTGCCCTTGCTTCCCTTGCTTTTGGCGATGTTCCTAGGAAGATGTTGCTGCGGCTGAGGTCGAAGAGGTTGCTGCCTGTGTTCTCCTCAAGGATTTTGATGGATTCCTTTCTCACATTGAGATCCTTCATCCATTTTGAGTCTATTTTCGTGTGTGGTGTAAGGAAATGATCCAATTTCATTTTTCTGCATGTGGCTGTCCAATTTTCCCAACACCGTTTATTGAAGAGGCTGTCTTTTTTCCATTGGACATTCTTTCCTGCTTTGTCGAAGATGAGTTGACCATAGAGTTGAGGGTCTATTTCTGGGCTCTCTATTCTGTTCCATTGATCTATGTGTCTGTTTTTGTGCCAGTACCATGCTATCTTGAGGATGACAGCTTTGTAATAGAGCTTGAAGTCCGGAATTGTGATGCCACCAACTTTGGCTTTCTTTTTCAATATTCCTTTGGCTATTCGAGGTCTTTTCTGGTTCCATATAAATTTTAGGATTATTTGTTCCATTTCTTTGAAAAAAATGGATGGTACTTTGATAGGAATTGCATTAAATGTGTAGATTGCTTTAGGTAGCATAGACATTTTCACAATATTTATTCTTCCAATCCAGGAGCATGGAACATTTTTCCATTTCTTTGTGTCTTCCTCAATTTCTTTCATGAGTACTTTATAGTTTTCTGAGTATAGATTCTTAGTCTCTTTGGTTAGGTTTATTCCTAGGTATCTTATAGTTTTGGGTGCAATTGTAAATGGGATGGACTCCTTAATTTCTCTTTCTTCTGTCTTGTTGTTGGTGTAGAGAAATGCAACTGATTTCTGTGCATAGATTTTATATCCTGACACTTTACTGAATTCCTGTACAAGTTCTAGAAGTTTTGGAGTGGAGTCTTTTGGGTTTTCCACATATAGTATCATATCATCTGCGAAGAGTGATAGTTTGACTTCTTCTTTGCCGATTTGGATGCCTTTAATTTCCTTTTGTTGTCTGATTGCTGAGGCTGGGACTTCTAGTACTATGTTGAATAGCAGTGGTGATAACGGACATCCCTGCCGTGTTCCTGACCTTAGCCGAAAAGCTTTCAGTTTTTTTCCATTGAGAATGATATTTGGGGTGGGTTTTTCATAGATGGCTTTGATAATATTGAGGTATGTGCCGTCTATCCCTACACTTTGAAGAGTTTTGATCAGGAAGGGATGCTGTACTTTGTCAAATGCTTTTTCAGCATCTATGGAGAGTATCATATGGTTCTTGTTCTTTCTTTTATTAATGCGTTGTATCACATTGATTGATTTGCGGATGTTGACCCACCTTGCAGCCCTGGAATAAATCCCACTTGGTCGTGGTGAATCATCCTTTTAATGTACTGTTGAATCCTATTGGCTAGTATTTTGGTGAGAATTTTTGCATCTGTGTTCCTCAAGGATATTGGTCTGTAGTTCTCTTTTTTGATGGGATCCTTATCTGGTTTTGGGATCAAGGTGATGCTGGCCTCATAAAATGAGTTTGGAAGTTTTCCTTCTATTTCTATTTTTTGGAACAGTTTCAGGAGAATAGGAATTAGTTCTTCTTTAAATGTTTGGTAGAATTCCCCCGGGAAGCCGTCTGGCCCTGGGCTTTTGTTTGTTTGGAGATTTTTGATGACTGTTTCAATCTCCTTACTGCTTATGGGTCTGTTGAGGCTTTCTTCTTCCTGGTTCAGTTGTGGTAGTTTATATGTCTCTAGGAATGCATCCATTTCTTCCAGATTGTCAAATTTGTTGGCATAGAGTTGCTCATAGTATGTTCTTATAATTGTCTGTATTTCTTTGGTGTTCGTTGTGATCTCTCCTCTTTCATTCATGATTTTATTTATTTGGGTCCTTTCTCTTTTCTTTTTGATAGGTCTGGCCAGGGGTTTATCAATCTTATTAATTCTTTCAAAGAACCAGCTCCTAGTTTCGTTGATTTGTTCTATTGTTTTTTTGGTTTCTATTTCATTGATTTCTGCTCTGATCTTTATGATTTCTCTTCTCCTGCTGGGTTTAGGGTTTCTTTCTTGTTCTTTCTCCAGCTCCTTTAGGTGTAGGGTTAGGTTGTGTACCTGAGACCTTTCTTGTTTCTTGAGAAAGGCTTGTACCGCTATATATTTTCCTCTCAGGACTGCCTTTGTTGTGTCCCACAGATTCTGAACCGTTGTGTTTTCATTATCATTTGTTTCCATGAATTTTTTCAATTCTTCTTTAATTTCCTGGTTGACCCATTCATTCTTTAGAAGGATGCTGTTTAGTCTCCATGTATTTGGGTTCTTTCCAAATTTCCTCCTGTTATTGAGTTCTAGCTTCAGAGCATTGTGGTCTGAAAATATGTAGGGAATGATCCCAATCTTTTGATAACGGTTGAGACCTGATTTAGGACCAAGAATGTGATCTATTCTGGAGAATGTTCCATGTGCACTAGAGAAGAATGTGTATTCTGTTGCTTTGGGATGAAAAGTTCTGAATATATCTGTGATGTCCATCTGGTCCAGTGTGTCATTAAAGGCCTTTATTTCCTTGTTGATCTTTTGCTTGGATGATCTGTCCATTTAAGTGAGGGGAGTGTTAAAGTCCCCTACTATTATTGTATTATTGTCGATATGTTTCTTTGATTTTGTTATTAATTGGTTTATATAGTTGGCTGCTCCCACGTTAGGGGCATAGATATTTAAAATTGTTAGATCTTCTTGTTGGATAGTTCCTTTGAGTATGATATAGTGTCCTTCCTCATCTCTTATTGTAGTCTTTGGCTTAAAATCTAATTGATCTGATATAAGGATTGCCACTCCTGCTTTCTTCTGATGTCCATTAGCATGGTAAATTCTTTTCCACCCCCTCACTTTAAATCTGGAGGTGTCTTCAGGTTTAAGATGAGTTTCTTGTAGGCAACATATAGATGGGTTTTGTTTTTTTATCCATTCTGATACCCTGTGTCTTTTGATTGGGGCATTTAGCCCATTAACATTCAGGGTAAGTATTGAGAGATATGAATTTAGTGCCATTGTATTGCCTGTAAGGTGACTGTTATTGTATATTGTCTCTGTTTCTTTCTGATCTACTACTTTTAGGGTCTCTCTTTGCTTAGAGGACCCCTTTCAATATTTCCTGTAGAGCTGGTTTGGTGTTTGCAAATTCTTTCAGTTTTTGTTTGTCCTGGAAGCTTTTAATCTCTCCGTCTATTTTCAATGATAGCCTAGCTGGATATAGTATTCTTGGCTGCATGTTTTTCTCGTTTAGTACTCTGAATATATCATGCCAGCTCTTTCTGGCCTGCCAGGTCTCTGTGGATAAGTCTGCTGCCAATTTAATATTTTTACCATTGTACGTTACAGACTTCTTTTCCCGGGCTGCTTTCAGGATCTTCTCTTTGTCACTAAGACTTGTCAATTTTACTATTAGGTGACGGGGTGTGGACCTATTCTTATTGATTTTGAGGGGGGTTCTCTGAACCTCCTGGATTTTGATGCTTGTTCCCTTTGCCATATTGGGGAAATTCTCTCCAATAATTCTCTCCAATATACCTTCTGCTCCCCTCTCTGTTTCCTCTTCTTCTGGAATCCCAATTATTCTAATGTTGTTTCGTCTTATGGTGTCACTTATCTCTCGAATTCTCCCCTCGTGGTCCAGTAGCTGTTTGTCCCTCTTTTGCTCAGCTTCTTTATTCTCTGTCATTTGGTCTTCTATATCGCTAATTCTTTCTTCTGCCTCACTTATCCTAGCAGTCAGAGCCTCCATTTTTGTTTGCACCTCATTAATAGCTTTTTTGATTTCAGCTTGGTTAGATTTTAGTTCTTTTATTTCTCCAGAAAGGCCTTTTATATCTCCCGAGAGGGTTTCTCTAATATCTTCCATGCCTTTTTCGAGCCTGCCTAGAACCTTGAGAATCGTCATTCTGAACTCTGGATCTGACATATTACCAATGTCTGTATTGATTAGGTCCCTAGCCTTTGGTACTGCCTCTTGTTCTTTTTTTTGTGGTGAATTTTTCTGCCTTGTCATTTTGTCCAGATAAGAGTATATGAAGGAGCAAGTAAAATACTAAAAGGGTGGCAACAACCCCAGGAAAATATGCTTTAGCCAAATCAGAAGAGATCCCAAATCGTGAGCGGGGAGAATGGGGATAAAAAGAGATTCAGAAAGAAAGAAAATATATTAAAAAAAGAAAACCAAAAAAGAAAAAGTATAAAAAGGAAAAAATATATATATATTAGATAAACTAGTTAAAAAATGTTAAAAAAGAAAAGGGTAAAAGTTAACAAAATTTAGCAGCAGAAGAAAAAAAATTGAAAAAGAAAAAAAAAATTAAATTAACTGCAAGGCTCAAGAATCATTGGGAGAAAGCCATGAGTTCTGTGCTTTGCTTTCTCCTCCTCTGGAATTCCGCTGTTCTCCTTGGTATTGAAACTACACTCCTTGGTAGGTGAACTTGGTCCTGGCTGGGTTTCTTGTTGATCTTCTGGGGGAGGGGCCTGTTGTAGTGATTCTCAAGCGTCTTTGCCCCAGGCAGAGTTGCACCACCCTTACCCGGGGCCGGGCTGAGTAATCTGCTCGGGTTTGCTTTCGGGAGCTTTTGTTCCCTGAGCGCTTTCCGTAGAGTTCCGGAGGACGGGAATGAAGATGGCGGCCTCCCAGTCTCCGGCCCGGAGGAGCCGAGAGCCCGGGGCCCCACTCCTCAGTGCGCCCCCAGAGAACAGCGCCCAATGACTCCCGCCACCCTGGCCTCCGGCCGCGCTCCGAGCTGACCGAGCCTGCGACCGGTTCAAGGTAACCCCGAGCTGAGAGTCACTCCTCGGCTCTGTCTCTGTAGCCGGCTTCCCCGTTCTAATACCTGTGAGCTCTGCGACACTCAGACACCCCCAATCCTTCTGTGACCCTGCGGGACCTGAGGCCACGCTGACCCCGCACGGGCTTAGCCCCAGTTAAGCCTCTGGAGCGGAACAGACTTTTAATAGTCCTGATTTTGTGCTCCGTTGCTCCGCCGCTCGCTGGGAGCCGGCCCCTCCCCCCGCGGTCTATCTTCCCGTCGCTTTGGATTCACTTCTCCGCCAGTCCTACCTTTCAGAAAGTGGTTGATTTTCTGTTTCTAGAGTTGCTGTTCTTCTTCTCTTCGATCTCCCGTTGGATTTGTAGGTGTTTGTAATCTTTAGATAAGCTATCTAGCTGATCTCCCGCTACCTGAAGTAGTCTCAGCCTGCTACTTCTCCGCCATCTTGACTCCTCTCCCTCAAAACAATACTTTTGCAGTCATTCGCACAGACCTGTGAAAAATTTGATTTGTCAGATGCCCACATTCCCACTTGAAGTTGAGCTAGGTTGACACTCTTTTATTTTTTAAGCTCTCATCTGTAAATAAGTGTCATTTATTTATTTATTTATGATTTTATTTATTTATTTGACAGCGAGAGACAGAGTGAGAGGGGGAACACAAGCAGGGGGAGTGGGAGAGGGAGAAGCAGGCAGGCCTCCCACTGAGCAGGGAGCCCGATGTGGGGCTTGATCCCAGGACCCTGGGATTATGACCAGAGCCAAAGGCAGATGCTCAACGACTGAGCCACCCAGGCACCCCAATAATTGTCTTTTAAAAGGTGGTACATTAATACCACATTTTTGCTCTTTTTGTTGAAGATTTCACTATTTAAAATGGTCTCAAATGTAGTGTGAAAGTGTTGTTTTATGTTTCTAAGGATGAGAAGGCTGTTATGTGCCTTATGGAGAAAATACCTTTATTAGATAAGCTTTGTTCAGACATGAGTTCTAGTGCTCTTGACCATGAATACAATGTTAATGACATAACTGTACATTAAATAAGATTTCTTTAAACAGAAACACTCCTAAAACAAGGTAAGGTATTGATATTGGTCAACAAACACATTGTGAACAGAGACTCCCAGGAACCTGACTCTACATTTCCCATAAGAGCAATCATTCAGTATTCCTAATTCAGTGTCGCTGGCAACTTCACAGACAATAGCTATTGCAAACAACAAGGATCAACTGTGAATGTATTTTCAGCCATATCTGCTCTCAGGTGAACTTTTCTCAGAAAGTTACTGGGAGATAGTTTCCACCAGAACAAATGAAAGATCAAATAGCCGGAAGACATAGGAAATAGGAAAGAGAAGAGGCAACAGCTAAGAGAAGCTTGGGAATTCCAAAATATTTTTTAGGGCACTATTGAACTCTAAATGGAATGAGTGAACAAAGAAATCCAGATTGTTCTGGCTCTACTTTCTGTACCCTGGGTCACCCCCGAAGAATTAACCCTGAGAATTCAAAGTAGGCTATATTCATTAAGCTTAGAAGGAAACATATCTTGTTTCCATCACACAACCATATTGTGCAGGACCACTAACAGCCTTTCTAAAAGCTCCAACATTTTCACAGGTTTTATTTCTGACCTTGACCACTGATTTTCCCAAATGGGGTTTTGTGATGTCTCAGGGAAACTGAAGTCACATTATAATCCTGGGAGAGATGCTGATCAGCCTGTCTTATCCTGAAGCCTTTACTAATAGTGGCAACATTGGTCTTTTCTGAAAAATCAACTCTTAAAATGTCTAAATGGCACTTTATTATGAATACACATTTTCCCTGGGAAAACCAAAAATAAAGCTAAAGCAGAGATTTATGAAACATTCACCACAGTGGTTGCCTTTGGGCAGGGCAGTGGGGTAAAATCAGGATGGCATCTCTAAGGTAGTGGTAATATTCCATTTCTTAAACTGGACGATGTGTATATTGCATTTGTTTTATTTCTATTCAGACTACACACAGGCATGTACACATTCAAACATGCAAGCAAATATACATCATTATACGCTTTTCTGTATGTATTACAAAATTAAGAACATGATTTAAAATTTTAAAGTGGTTTTTAAAATCCCCAAACAGAAAATTTGAGAAGCCCTGGTAGATATCTTTGGAATCCCCAAAGTTTGCTGAGTTTGCATTTTTGTTCCACCGATGAAAATTTTGTTCAAGTGTTATTGTAGTACTCTCATTCACATTGACTTCCTATTTTTAAACATAGTCTTTCTATGCAAAAACAAATATGTTGCTGTAAAGTGGAAGGGAAACCAGGTCAGAATTTGTTTTTCTTTTAATTTTAATTTTACTTAGCAATACTGGTTTTTGGAATAGAATTCAGCGATTCATCACTTACATATGACACCCAGTGCTCATCACAAGTGCCCTAATACCTGTCACCCATTTAGTACATAAACCAGGTCAGAATTTGAATGAGGGCATTTAATTTCATAATATATCAAGTCATCGGCTTCATGCTAAGAACACTTACAAGCATCTCTTTCCACCAGGAACCTGTTCTTTGCTTTTTTTCATTTTCTTTGATGGTTTTACAACTGCTCACTATAACAGTTTTCTCCACATTTTCAAATTTGTTCAAAATCTTTTTTTTTTCCTTTCAAGGAAAAAAGTCGGAAAGATGACAAAAGCAGAACTGGTTACCTAGTTGCAGAGCATAGGAAACTTGACCTAATTGATGGACATGTCTATATGGAGAAAGACACCAAAAGTGATGATGGAGCACATTGAATTAATTATTTAGAAAGTTCCAATTTGCTAGGACAAAATGACCATTAAGTAAAGTTGTGAAATACTCTATGTGCTCATCATTCTGTTCTCTGACAGTCTTCCTTGAACTCAATTCTTGTGAGATATTTTTGTTTTCCTTTTTGCATGTGGAATTCATTTTAATTTTGTACAAATAGAAAGCCAAGACTGTGTCATATAAATCTCTTATTTCCCAAGTTATCACACATGTGTAACTTCTGTTCTAGTGTGCTAGTCTGTGTCAATGAGTAAGGAAAGAAAACTCCACTATTCAGAAATAAAATAAATTCAGGAGTATGTTTCCAATACTGAAAATTAGTCTCTTGAGAGCTAGATCGATAGAATGGGTTTACCGATAAATCAGGTGAATTAAATTTTGGAATAGTTTTATTTGCAAAGAAATCTGATGAGTGGATTTGTGCTTGATTCACTGCAATTTTACTATCTTCCCAAACAAGAAAAGGACACCTCATTTAACCTCTTCAATATTATCATGTTTCCATATTGAGGCAGTATAGCTTAGATGGTGGACTGAGGGATCATGAAATTTCAAAATTATAAGAAAAAAAGATAAATATTTGAATCCCATTTCTGAAAAGAGATTCATTAGAACCTTTCCCTGGTCTTTCCTGCTAACGCTGCTCTTTATTTTGTGTGAGATGAGGGCATGATGATGTACAAGTGTTCTGAGGAAATTCTTACTGGCTTCAAAAGGATAAACACAATCTTCCAAATCCTATAAGCCAAACTGGTCCTTTTCATTACTTCACTACCTTGGGACCTTAAGTAGAATAGTTTTAGAGAAATGGGGGTGTTTGGATAAATGCATATATATATTTTAAACTCTATAGAACACATGTTATTTTCAGGAAACAGTCTTGATAATTTTCTAGTTACCTTAGCACTGAGTTCCATTCTTTGAACATCTTCTCATAGGATTCTATATATCCTCATTATAATACTTCTGTTTGCTGCTAATTGTCTGCCTATTTTTCCATGAGGTCAGAACCTGGCTTTCATATCCCCAATTTCCAGTCATTAGTGAATGCTTCAAATATATCTACTACATATAATGAATTAAATAAGACTTACTAAATTCATCGTGATAATGTTATATATGTTTTATAAAAGAAAAAGGAATTATAGTTTCCACCCAGGACCTAGCTTGAATTGCTGGAGTGTAGCATTTTTGAAAATATGTTCCACATAAAACTAGCTCTGTGAGATTTTAACAGTTAACAAAACAAAACAAAGCAAAACAAAAAACTCTCCTCTTATAATTAAATGATTTAGAGAATTAGAAGTTGCTAGATTAAGTAAAATTGAATGAATTACTATAATAAGGGACATAGAATTGCCTTTAATAGTTGTAAATCTAGGGCGCCTGGGTGGCTCAGTGGGTTAGGTAGGCCGCTGCCTTCGGCTCGGGTCATGATCTCAGGGTCCTGGGATCGAGTCCCGCATCGGGCTCTCTGCTCGGCAGGGAGCCTGCTTCCCTCTCTCCCTCTGCCTGCCTCTCTGTCTACTTGTGATCTCTGTCTGTCAAATAAATAAATAAAATCTTAAAAAAAATAGTTGTAAATCTATTAAATACAGTGCAAATATCTAAGTGGAGAAAGAGTTCACATCACTTCTCAGGTTTATTTGACTAGAGATAACCTTTTCAACAAGCTTCCTGAAGGCATAATATTCTACTTTGGGAACTGCTTTACTAGAATATGCTATATATAGAACATGCTATATTAGAACAATGGTATATTAATTAAATATACCATTTGAATTCATCTGCATTTTGACCTCATCTTATTGATGATCACATATGCAATATAGATGTAGAAGGGAGACAAAAAGCAATTGAGAATCCATTATGAATCATGGTCTAGTGACACAATTGCGTCTGCAGCAACCCAACAAGACAAACTCCATTTTTCCTACCTTACAGATGACAGAACCGAGACCCCAGAGAAATGAAATGAGTTTTTCAATGTCAGCATGGCTAATGCATGTAGTAGGACAGGAGTCTGGTTCAGGTTCACCTGAATCCAATGCCCGTTTATTCCACTAATTTGACCAAGTTTAAAACTTGGGCCTTTCTGTGACATCCATTGTCATGACTGGATGTATGTCCCTTCCTGGCACCAGCAGCATCCCTGAGAGAAGTTCTTGAAAGCATCCTGTCTCCATAGCCCCTTGCTGGAGAGCCTGTCCCTTTGCTGCCCCTCAGAGAGAGTGTTCTTGTTTTCCTGTACTAAGCTCCAATCATCTGTGAGACTGGCTTTATTTTCTGCCCTTAAATTCTTTGTTGACTTCCTTGTGATTTCCTTGTGACTTCCTTCTTCCTTCCTCCTTAATCTAGTTCTTGTGGACTTCTCCTTTCTGAAGTACTTTTCTCCGTGGCAAAACTTTAAAAGAAGGAAGAACTTTATTTTAAGGTCTTAATGTATGCGAGATACTGTGCTGGTGGATTTATTGTGTGCACATAGGTGCACATGTGTGTATGTCTGTGCATGTGGGTGAAGATTACACAATGTAATTGTGTAAGATCACACAATGATGGCCATTGAATGACTCACAGTCCAGAAGGAATGGCCTTGGACGTGAATGGAGGTTTCTCACTCTATAAATACATAATCGCAAATCAGTCATCAGTATTAGATGATTATGTAACACAATCCTGGCAGGCAAACAGAAATGAAGGCAGAAAATTAGAAGATGCTAAACCTGGCAGCAGGGTTTCAGGTTACATCGAAGACTGTCCCTGCTGGTTCCTTTCATACCTTTGCCTCAGTTTCTGTTTGTGTTTTTCAGCACTATTTAAATGGCAGTGTCTACTTTCTCTTACTCTTTATGAGAATCTTTTCTCTACAAAGAATCTTAGCCACTTGTCTTTTATATGGATTGTATACGTTTTCCCCTGTTTTTGTCTCTTAATTTTGGGGATGGGTCTTTTTAATATATGTAATATTTAAATTATAGGTAGCTATATATAACTATTTATAAATAAAAATAAATATATAACCCTCTACAGTTTCTCCTAGCATGTTTATTTTCTTTCTTAGAAACTTCCAGTCTATTTAGACATTAGTCTACAGTTGTATATTCCTCATTTATATTTGAATGTATTTTATCATGTGTGTCAAATGTTGCCTCAAATACTTTTTGGAACATGTCTGAAATCCTTGTATCTATAATTAAGTAAATGTATAAATAAGTACATACATACATACATACATACATAAATACATAAATAAACAGTATGTTATCCTAAATGCTATATTCATTTTTGTGCACGTGGCACCTGAAGGATGAGCCAAGCTTGCCTGGGAAGCTGGTTGAGTCAATGGCTGGTGAATCATAATGTACTAGAAAGTTTGTAGAGGATATCCTTCCTGCTTTCAGAGCCTGGGGAAGAAATTTCTATTGAGCTGGTACTGTGTGCCAGGCATGCAGAAAAATTTACCTTTGTTCTTCCCATCTTAGCCAAGGAAACAGTTATTTTTTTTTCATATAGGAAAGAAGACAGTTTCTCTTATTGTGCAAATGCCTAAATAAGAAAGGATTTTGTTGGCTTTTCCTGGGACTTCTGTTTCTACCTGGGTGAGTCATAGAGAAATACATGTTTTGGTCCTTTTACATATATAGAAGATAAATTGCCACACTTAGCAAATAAAAATACAGGATGCCCAGTTAAATTTGAAAAATAGCTTTAACAGTTTACTTTTTGTGGTTTGCTGACAAAAGTTGCATATGGGCCACTTAGAGCATCCTGACAAAGTCCATAGAGGAGGCCAACCCACCAAAAGGTTGTCATCCTCCTCCAGACCTTTCCATCCACCCCAGAAAAAAGGCCTCATGCACAGAATATCACCAGATGGTTCCTCACAAGGCATGCTTCTTTTGTGGGCCCTAGGTTGTGCCCTACTAATACCCACTCTAGATGCTCTGAAATAGTTCTTTTTGAGACATTAATTCAGTCATGCTTATTGAAGACTACCTATGTGGAAAACATGTGCTAAACTCTGAGAGATATGAAAATAATTGAGAAAGAGTATTATCATGGGCTGATTGTATTCCCATTCCCCCCAAGGTTTGTACTTTGAAGCTCTACCACCCTCCTCCCCTGAGTGAGATAGTATTTGGAGGTGATGTTTTTGGGAGATAATTAGGTTTAAATAGGGTTATAAGTGCTGGGCCCCACGATGGGATGAGTGTCCTTATAAGAAAAGGAAGAGAAACCAGAAATTTCTCTCTCCTGGAGCACAAAAAAGAAGAAAACATGTGAGCACAGAGAGATGGTGGTCAACTTTAAGCTAGGAGAAGAGGTCATATGAGCACACCGAGTGACGGCATTTGCCTACAAGACGGGAGAAGAGGCCTCAGAATGAAACCTATTTTGCTATCATCTTGAACTTGGACTTCCAGCCTCCAGGACTGTAAGAAATAAATTTCTGTTGTTTGAGTGCCACCCCTCCCTCCGCCACCAGCCTATGATATTTTTTTTACGGCAGCCTGAGCAGATTAATGTAGTATTATTCTCAACAAGTTTAAGAGAAGACAAATGTTTGAACTCCCGAAATATCATAAAAACACTATGTAAGAGATACCATGTTGTATTACTGGTATACTTAATAATTTTTAAGATTTTCTCTTTCCTTGCCACTATAACACAAGAATATAAGCTCGGTGGGACAGTGAGTTTTGTTTTGTTTTGTACACAGTTGTATTCCAAGCACCTAGAATAGCATCTGGCACATATAGGCACTTTTCAAATGCTTGTCAAATAAAATAAAGGACCATAAATTAATTTTAACAGAAAGGATTAGAGAAAATCCCATAAAGAAGGGTTACGAAATTCTGCACGGCAGAGACAGAAGCGTGGTTAGTCCAGTCTGAGAAAATAGTGCCAACAAATATGGGAAGTCATGAACTTTATGGGAAGTCTGAAAACAGAGTGAGGTGTTACTCGAATAGAGATATTAAAAATGGCCTGGACTGGGGAGGAGGAAGGGGGGTTGGGTGATCCTGGTGGTGGGTATTAAGGAGGACACGTATTGCATGGAGCACTGGGTGTGGTGCATAAACAATGAATTATGGATCACTGAAAAAAATAAAATAAAATTTTTAAAAAATGGCCTGGATTCATATCATGGAGAAACTTGAATATAATGATGAAGCATTTTGAATTTTATTCTGCAAGTTAATATTTCTTATGCTGTGCTCCATAGAATTAAAATGATAATAAATGATTCCATGCAAATGATGCTCCATAGCATATACATTTGGAATATAATGTTTTTCATGTCCCCTTAGAGATCAACGCAGATCAAAGGGCCCTAAGGGATCCTGCAGTAAAAGAAACTAACCAATTTAACAACCAACCACACACACAAATCTCTGTTTGCCTCCAGCTAGTTCATCAATTTTCAAATTTATTTGATTATGGAATCTTTTCCTCAAGGGGCATCTTTTAACTTGTAGATTGAATTCTCTGCGGAGCCCAGTTCACCTCAGGTCTCTGGAATCTGTGAGGAACTGAATCGTGGAGGGGCATCACTGCATTCTGTGTGTCCTGTCCAATAACATGATCATAAACCAGAGTTTATTGCAGAGTTTAATGCTAGTCTAGCTTTGCAACTAATTCAGGCTATTTATTCAACTTCCATGAGTATTTTTTTCTTCTTTTGCAGCTGTAAAATGAAGACATTGAATGAGACCATCTTTAATATCTGTGATTTTGTGCTCTGTGGTTCCCTTGGGAAGCTTAGGCTTCAGCTGAGAGAGAAAAATGTCCTTGAGATCTGAGGACAAGATGACCTCAGATATGGGATGATGTTGCAACTTCCTCAGAGACCTATTTCCAAGCTTTTACACTTCTTCTTCCTCTCTGGACACATCATTTATACCCTGACATTTAACAGTTGAATCTGGCCTTGTGTCCCCAGAGAAGCAGGTGGAGCTCTCTGGTATTAGCTTGGTCATAAAATTTTGCCAATTGGTTTGAAACAAAACTGTTAAGATCAAAATTCTTCCCCGGATTTTGAGATTTTTCCACATCACTGTCCAATTTTTAGAATCTTTGAGTCTGCTCCATCCTGATTGTTATGATCAACATATAAATAGGAGCATGACAAATAAACATCATAATGAATAGCATTACATGGTTTGGTCAGTTGTTTAAAAAGTGACAGATACAAACTGCTTCATAATATAGTCAGAGGAAATAAATAGTACAAGAACCCTTGTTTTTAATATAATGAAATAGATAATTATTCTCTGTTCCTTGTAATCCACCAATCTGACAAAGTGTGAATTTTGTCTTTACATATGTGGGTAGTAACATTTCTCACCAATCTAAATTCAAAATGGAAGAAAGGGAAGACAGGGACAAATATTATTTCCACATCATCCTTCCAGCTATTATTTCCTCTTTCCAAATAAAACCAATGTTTAGGTTTGCCTTAAATAAAAATATCTTATATTTGTATATACACACACAAATACTTATTTCTACACTTATACTTATTTCTATACTTATTTCTCTTCTGTCAATACCATAATTTATTCTGAGCTTTTGGCAATATGCATATTGATAGTTTTGAAAAAGCAGAAGTATGACACTCAAGATTATTGTGCATCTCATCTCAGAATCATCTTGAGTTCTGACCCTAATTATTGACCTGCAAGCTCCTTCATATTCTAGGGCACCATTTTAACATTTTCAATTATTTTATGAGGGCCATGACCTGAAGAAGGTTGGGAAGGTCTCAGTGGTACAACTTAGAGTTTTCTAAACCCATCTGATTTTTCAGGTGACTTTTTCTCTATACATGTGGCACTCTGTCTTTAAGTTTCTTCTTAGTCTTCTTTTCACAAACATGATTTTTGTCCACTAAAACATGGCTCCTGCTTTGGCTCTACAGGAAGCCTCTCCTGAGCCCCCCAGTCCAGTCTAATTTAGGTGTTATTCCTCTGTCCTCCACTGAAGCTACCTTGTCACATTGTATTGTCCTTGTTTTTCACCTGCCTCTAATCACCTCTAGCTTGATGAATTGGAGGCATGAATTAAATCTTTCAATGTTAAATTTTTATCTAACTCAAAGCCTGATAAATACAAGGTTACTCAGTAAATCATTGATGATTGAATAAGTGGAAATAGAAAATATTTAATTATCAGAGGAGAAAATGGATTCCAAAAATCAATTTATTTGCATCTAAACCCAAGACTTGTGAGAAACACACACACACATACACTGTAGACTAGAGGATATCAGTGCAGTCTATAGAGTCAAATTCTTCACATCCCTGCACCAATGCTTGGCCGTGGGTCCTTGGATAGTTTACTTAACCAGTTTGTGGCTCTGCTTTTTACATATAAAGGAGGAAAAATAACAGTCCCTAATTCATAACACTGTGAGGAAAAATTGAGTGCATGTATGTATGTATATATGTGTGTGTACACACACACACACACACACACTCATATACACTATATAATTTAAAACAAGGCTTGAATATGAGTATGATAAATGCTAATTATTAAGTAATACTAGAGATTTGGAATCCAGAGTAATTTGGCTCAGATAATTTGATATGATTGACAAATTCATGTATAAATAAGTAAACCTGTCACTTCCATATTTCAGTGAGAAATTTATAACTTACTCATTTGCTCAAGGCAAAAATCTCAGGATTATCCTGACTCATCCCAGTGTCTCACTTGCCCCCTCCCTTCATCCAATCTGTCACCATTTGTGATGATTCCATCTTCTAAACGTCTCTCAAATCTGTTCACTTTTCTCTAACCCCTTCACCTGCTGCCTTATTAAAGGCCATGCTATGTCTTCCCTGGACTGCCTTGAGAGCCCCTCATCTAATCTTACAGCTTCCAGGTTTGTTCCTTTTTTATTCCATTTCCAGACTGCTGCCAGAATGGGCTTCCAAAAAGGCTAATTTTTGTTATATCACTTTTTGGACAAAAACCCTTCCATGGTTCTTCTTCCTAAGGTCTTATTTCCTTAATTTGTGTTGCAATATCTGGCAATATGTGGTTTGTGCCAGTCTCTCCAACTTTCTATCTTTCCCAATCTCATGCTGTATACTTCATCCACTTTCAGTTCTTATACTGGGCTGAGATTCCTCTTGAATCTAGTCTTCTGCTGAAACAATTTATTTTTTTTTCCTCCACTCCCTATTCTTTTAAATCTCTGATGTCTTCAATATTTTTTGCAAAGGTAAAGAGATTCCCATACCACAAAATTGAAGAACTGCTATGCCAAGGCAGTGACCTGGTCTGGACAGTCTAAAATGAACCCACAGCCAATACACATACCACAGGGATTCTAGTCAGAAGGAAGGAAATGTCAAAGGCAGTTACCATTAATATTTTATGAGAGATAAAGAAGATTACTGAATGCATGAAACACATAAACAGAGATACTATTTAAAAATTAAGATGAAAAAGAGGAGATTCAAAATGTAAGAGCTCTTAGAAGTTAAAAATGGAATAAAAATAATGAAAGATAGAAGGATTGGAAAATAGAACAGACAAATTCCCCAAAGCAGCAGATAATAAAGAGAAAACATAAGTGACCAGAAATTTAGAAGACTTTTTAAAACACTGAAAAGCTGAATAATAGAAATTTCAAAAAAAAAAAGAAAAAATAACTATAAATAGAGAAGAGAAAATAATGAAGACAATGATTCAAGAAATTTTTCAAAACTGAAAGACATGAGTTCCCAGGCTAAAGGCACACCTGGGCATCAGCATGCCCAGCAGCAACCTGAATGGTTTTAAAACTTGAAAATGCTAAGAACAAAGAGAAAGATCCTAATTGCTCTCAAGAAAGAAAAGAAACGGGTTCCAAACAAAGAATTAATCAAAATAGCACTAAACTTGTCAACAGCAACACTGAAGACAGAAGATAATAGAGCAATTTCTAGAGCAAGCCTGAAGACAGTGTTTTGCAACATGAATTTTGCATAGCTAGAATCTCAATTAGTGTGAACATAGACTAAAGACATACTTGGACATGCAAGGTCTTAAAAAATTAGTTCCATGCATCTTTTCTAAGGACATGAGCAGAGGATGTACTCTGCCAGAATAAGAAGATAACCAAAGAAGATGGAGTCCTAGGACCCAGAAAATAGAGAAACCAATATTAAAGAAAAGTAAAAGAAGTTCCCATGATGATGATGGGGAGCTTCAGATGGTTGCTAAGCAACCAGGCTAGAGCCAACTCAAATAGGGCCAAATGGAACGTGGCAGAGACTCAAATAGACTCAAATAGAGCCTTCAAGGAGGTGGAATTGATAGAATACTAACAAAAGGGCATGTGAGATGGAAGGTAGGAGCACAAACTCTGTAGTCAGATCATATGGAGTTGAATTGACTCTTTCACTTACTTGTTTTCTTTACACCTCTCATTAATTATGGGGATAATGGAAAATCTATCTGTCAGTGCCCTTGTGAACTTTAAGTAAATCTATAAATGTTTAGACTAGTGCCTGACATAGTTAAGTACAATACTTATGTCACCTTAAGAATAGGTAGAGGGGTGGGGCGCCTGGGTGGCTCAGTGGGTTAAAGCCTCTGCCTTCGGCTCAGGTCATGATCTCAGGGTCTTGGGATCGAGCCCCACACTGGGCTCTTTGCTAAGCAGGGAGCCTGCTTCCTCCTCTCTCTCTCTCTGCCTGCCTCTCTGCCTACTTGTGATCTCTGTCAAATAAATAAATAAATAAAATCTTAAAAAAAAAAAAAAAGAATAGGTAGAGGGGTGCCTGGGCGACTCAGTCAATTGAGCTCCACATTCTTGATTTTGGCTAAGGTTATGATCGCAGGGTCCTGCATGGAACTGTGTGTCAGTCTCTGTGCTCAGTGCAGAGTCTGCTTGTCCTCTCTCTCCCCCTCTGCTCCTCTTCCTTGCTCATGTTTTCTCTTACTCTCTCTCACATAAACACACTTTTTAAAAAAGCTTTGAAAAAAAGGAGTAGGTAGAGATAATAGAAGATGAATAGATAAGTATATGATAGATAAAGATAGATGATAAGATATAGATAGATAGGTAGATAGATAGACACATACCACTGTATATCAGGCGCTAGACTGAAGAATAACTGAGAAAAAATTAGACACTATCTGTGAGGGAAACAAAAGCTGCATACCAAAGGAAAAGTAAACAAATTATAAGATAGCTGTTGATAGCATTTATATAATAATAGGAATATAAACACTTAGTATTGACCTAACTAAAATATCTTATAACTATACTGGGGGTAATAGAGGACAAGAAGTGTGAATAAATTGGTGGCACAAGTATGTGTATATGAAAGAGTTGTTATCTTACTCTTCTATAATGGGATGTCAATAAAAATACCTAAAACTAAAAATGGTCAAAAAATCTATAATATGTTATTAGCAATATGAAAGTAAAAGCCATTTTGATACATCAGAGAATTTAAAAAAGCAATCATCAAAAATTTCCCAACAAACAAGAGCCCAGGGCTGAATGGCTTCCTGGGGGAATTCTACCAAACATTTAAAGAAGAATTAATTCCTATTCTCCTGAAACTATTCAAAAAAATAGAAATGGAAGGAAAACTTCCAAACTCATTTTATGAGGCCACCATTACCTTGATCCCAAAACCAGAAAAAGACCCCATCAAAAAGGAGAATTACAGACCAATATCCTTGATGAATACAGATGCAAAAATTCTCACCAAAATATTAGCCAATAGGATCCAACAATACATTAAAAGGATTATTCACCACGACCAAGTGGGATTTATTCCTGGGCTGCAAGGCTGGTTCACATTCCCCAAATCAATCAATGTGATACAATACATTAATAAAAGAAAAAACAAGAACCATATGATACTCTCAATAGATAGTGAAAAAGCATTCAACAAAGTACAGCATCCTTTCTTGATCAAAACTCTTCAATCAAAATGTAGGGATAGAGGGTACATACCTCAATATCATTAAAGCCATCTATGAAAAACACACAGCAAATATCATTCTCAAAGAGGAAAAACTGAGAGCTTTTCCCCTAAGGTCAGGAACATGGCAGGGACGTCCACATCACCACTGCTATTCAACATAGTAGTAGAAGTCCTAGCCTCAGCAATCAGACAACAAAAAGAAATAAAAGGCATCCAAATTGGCAAAGGAGAAGTCAAACTCTCACTCTTTGCAGATAATATGATACTTTATGTGGAAAACCCAAAAGACCCCACTCCAAAACGGCTACAATTCATACAGGAATTCAGTAAAGTGTCAGGATTTAAAATCAGTGCACAGAAATAAGTTTCATTTCTATACATCAACAGCAAGACAGAAGAAAGAGAAATTAAGGAGTCAATCCCATTTACAACTGTACCCAAAACCATAAGATACCTAGGAGTTACCCTAGCCATAGAGGCAAAGAATCTGTACTCAGAAAACTATAAAGTACTCATGAAAGAAATTGAGGCAGACACAAAGAAATGGAAAAAAAGTTCCATGCTCATGGATTGGAAGAACAAATGTTGTGAAAATTTCTATGCTACCTAAAGCAATCTACCCATCAAAATATCATCCATTTTTTTTTCAAAGAAATAGAACAAATAATCCTAAAATTTATATGGAACCTTAAAGACCCCAAATAGCCAGAGGAATGTTGAAAAAGAAAGCCAAAGTTGGTGACATCACAATTCCACACTTTAAGCTCTATTATGAAGCTGTCATCATCAAGACAGTATGGTACTGGCACAAAAACAGACACATAGATCAATGGAACAGAATAAAGAGCCCAGAAATAGACCCTCAACTCTTTGACAAAGCAGGAAAGAATGTCCAATGGATAAAAGACAGTGTCTTTAACAAGTGGTGTTGGGAAAATTGGACAGCCACATGCAGAAGAATGAAACTGGACCATATTCTTATACTACACACAAAAATAGACTCCAAATGGATGAAAGACCTCAATGTGAGGCTGTAATCCATCAAAATCCTTGAGGAGAACACAGGCAGCAACCTCTTTGACCTCAGCCGCAACAACTTCTTCCTAGAAACATCGCCAAAGGCAAGGGAAGCAAGGGCAAAAATGAACTATTGGAAATTCATCAGGATTAAAAACTTTTGCACAGCAAAGGAAATAGCCAAAAAAACCAAAAGACAGTCGACATAACAGGAGAAGATATTTGCAAGTGACATATTAGATAAAGGGCTAGTATTCCAAATCTATAATGAACTTATCAAACTTAACATCCAAAGAACAAATAATCCAATCAAGAAATGGGCAGAAGACATCCAGATGGCGAACATACATATGAAAAAGTGCTCCACATCACTTGGCATCAGGGAAATACAAATCAAAACCACAATGAGATACCACCTCACACCAGTCAGAATGGCTAAAACTAACAAGTCAGGAAATGAAGGATGTTGGCAAGGATGTGGAGAAAGGGAAACCCTCCTACACTGTTGGTAGGAATGCAAGCTGGTGTAGCCACTCTGGAAAACAGCAGGGAGGTTCATTAAAAGGTTGAAAATAGAGCTACCCTGTGACCCAGAAATCACACTACTGGGTATTTACCCCAAAGATACAAATGTAGTGATCTGAAGGGGCACATGCACCCGAATATTTATAGCAGCAATGTCTACAATAGTCAAACCATGGAAAGAGCCTAGATATCCATCAACAGATGAATGGATAAAGAGGAGGTGGTATATATATATACAATGGAATACTATGCAGCCATCAAAAGAAATGAAATCTTGCCATTTGCAACGATGTGGTTGGAACTAGAGGGTATTATGCTGAGCGAAATAAGGCAATCAGAGAAAGACAATTATATGATCTCCCTGATATGAGGAATTGGAAAGGCAGGATGGTAGGGAAGGAAAGAAATGAAACAAGATGGGATCGGGAGGGAGCAAATCCTAAGACGTTCTTAATCTCACAAAACAAACTGAGGATTGCTGGGGGGTGGGGGGGTAGGAAAAGGGTGATTGGGTTATGGATATTTGGGAGGGTATGTGATATGGTGAGTGCTGTGAAATGTGTAAGCCTGACAATTCACGACCTGTACCCCAGGGAAAGTAATACATTATATGTCATATATATATATATATATATATATATATATATATATATATATATATATATATAGGACAGAGGGAGACAGAAAGTGAGATTCTCAAGCAGACTCCACACTGAGAATGGAGCCTGACATGGGGCTTTATCTTACAACCCTAAGATCATGACCTGAGTTGAAATCAAGAGTCAGACATTTAATTAACTGACTGAGCCACCCACATGTCCCAGAGAGAGAGAGTCTTAAGTTGACTCCACACTGAGCCTGGAGCCTGATGTGTGGCTTGACCTCAGGACCCTGAGATCATGATCTTGAGGTCACGACCTTAGCTGAAACCAAGAGTTCAACACTTAACTGACTGCACCACCCAGGCGCCCTAATACATTAGAGTATTTAAAGTAAGTGTATCTGAGGTGTAAGATATTGGAGTACGCTATTTTTCCTAACAAACATTGTATGACTATTTGACTCTTTTAAAATATGTGTACATAAATTTTATTTAAAAATTAAAAGGGAAAGAGAGAAAAGAAACAAGATGAATCAGAAGAGGAAGAAGAGATGGTAAGTGTAGAGGAAACAGACATATTGGGAGAAAGGGACAAGAACTTAAAAACAAGTTCTAATAACATCCATAGACATATTTTCAGGCTTAAACAAGCTGTACTGAAAATGGAGTAAAAAGAACTCTTGGTAATAAAAAAAACCATGATTGCCAAAATAATATATCCAGTGGTAGGGGTAATTAGTTGACAGACACATTAGTAAAAGGAAAGTTAAATAATCTTAAATCTCCTTAAATGTGGATTAAAAAGTCAAATTTAAAAGATTAGAGAAATAGTAAGGGATTGCAGGATGGTTTTAGGACACCTAGTATCTGTTAGGAGTTTGAAATGGAAAAGAGAGAAAGAACTAATCCAGGAAGTAATAAAATAAAAATTCCTGGACCAAAAAAAGATATGTCTTCCATTGGAACCGGTTCCGAAATACTGAAGAGTAATAGTGACTCCAGGCAGAGCCTCATGGTATTTATGATCTTCAGTGATAAAGAGAAAACGTAATATCTTTCAGAGGGAGAAAAGTCCACTAAAGAATAGGATGAGATCCCAGTCAGATCTCTCACAGGGTGAGAGTACAGCACTGCCTTCAAAGCTCAACAGGAAGGAGATTTTTACTCATCTGGAGCACACCCAATGCTTGTGATCACAATTACTTCAAACATGAAGCACTCATCTCTCTCTGAGAAAGAAAAAAATCACTCAGGGATATATATCCTAGCAAAAACAAAACAAAACAAAACAAACAAAACTCAACAGAGAAAGGAGATATGTAACACAAGGGAGACTGGTGAGAGGAGAAACCCGTAAAACTTAGAGTAAGTTCCAGTGACTATTGATAATTAGGTTAGAACTTTTGATACAGTCATTGAGCATGGGCTGTTATGAATGGAAAAAGATATAATGTAAAAAAAATGGAAACTAAAATTCCACATGATTTTAAACAAGCTATGATTGGTTTCAGAGGAGAGCTAGAGAGTAAAACTGCAAAAATTCTCACCTTAGATGTGGGCTAATTCCAACATTGGTGGAAAGGGATACATTTACTGAGAGTTTGAAGTCACTTATTAGAAGAAGAGAAATAAGATTTTAAACAATAGAAAGCATTGGAGGAAAAAAAGTCACAGAGTAAAAAGACTCAATTCAGCAAGAAGAAGAAAATGAAAGAAAAAACAGATTCCTCTCCTTTTACTCTTAAGAGGATTAGTGTTCAGTCACAAAAAAATAAGTTATTTGAGTTTTAATAGCAGTACTTGATCCATTTACTCCATTTGTCTTTATGTAATGCTTGATATTTCTTGATATTTCCTGGCTCTTGGGTTGCAGCTAGTAAATCTCACTACTGTGTCTGTACAATTTCTAAGACTGTCCTGAGTTAACTATAAGGCTGAGCTCCATAAAGACCACCCTGGCAGGGACAGTGGCTGTCATCTTTGCTCATTCCCTCCTGTAACTATGTCCACTGGTCTTCTGTCTTGTATTCTTATGAATGTCAATATTTTGACTGCTTCTTCCGCTTACTCTCAGCTGGTAATGACTCTCCCTCTTCATTCAGCAGTGAATGCAACTTTATCCCAGAAGTGATGGCTCATGCGTTATTAATGTTTTATTATATAATTGTTGATAAGAAGAAAAATACATGCAAAATAAAGTATGTAATGAAGCATAACCACTAGATGAAAAACTGGGACCCAGCTGCTAACTTAGAAACTACTTACACTTTTTCATTTACTTCTACGTTCCCACTCCCCAACACTACATGGAGGCAACCACTATGCTACATTTTGTTTTTATTATCCCCAGGCTTAAAAAAAAAATCTAGGTGAAGACTATTTAAATAACCATATAATACAGATTATTTTATCTCATTTGTAAAATCAAAGGAAATTACAAAGAATGAAAAAGGGGGCAAAACTTATTTTTAAATTTTTACTTTTATTTAATTTAAATTTAATTGCCATATATTGTGGTATTAGTTTCAGAAGTAGAATTTAGTGATTCATCAATTGCATACAACGCCCAGTGCTCATTACTTTGTGCCCTCCTTAATGCCTGTCTCCTAATTACCCTATCCCAGACACACCTCCCCTCCAGCAACCCACAGTTTGTTTCCTAGAATTCATCATCATAAGAGATGATTGATTTGCCTCCCTCTCTGTTTTCATCTTATTTTATTTTTCCTTCCCTTCCCCTATGTTCATCGTTTTGTTTTTAAAATTCCACATATGGTTGAAATCATATGGTATTTTCTTTCTCTGACTGACTTATTTCACTTAGCATAATACCCTCTAGTCTATCCACATCGTTTATTAAAACAAGTACAGTTGTAGCTACAAGTACCATCTTAAACACAAACTATGACACCAAATAATATGAAGTCAGAGAACATAGGAGCTGTAAGCTAGCACCTACTGATTCAGACATGAGCCAGGGGCAGTTTTTTTTGAGTGTTATCTAGAAAGGCTCATGCAACGATCTATTGCTAAGATGGAGATTTGAGGACACAAGCAGGCCATGGAAGGCAGCGAACCATCCTGTAGAAATAGTTCTAGCCCTGATGCTGAGGGGAAAACCAAGCTGATGCCTTACTTCTATCTTTTGTGACCTGTTGTCATTGTCCATGGCCCGTGCAGGAGGTCAGTGGGATTAAGGAGAGAAAAGAGACAATAGTTCTGCTATAACCCACCAGTGATGTAAACACCCAACTTGAAAGAGATGTACTCAAAGGGAAAGGAAATAACTGACGAAGAGGATGAGTTTCAGAAGGAAATACCTGACTCAGAGTTCTCGATTACCCCAGCTCCGCCCCCCAACCCCAGCTATAGCTAATGATCAGCACCAAGTTGTCCTGTCAAAGTGGGGGGGAGCCACATAAAAAAAGAAGTTCAAGTTGGACCTTGCAGAGATGCTGCAAAGAAAGGGAGGCAAGGCACATAAACAAAAGGCATACAAAGATCATACAGTATACTAAGAATTATCTTATGGGAGAGGGAAAACTCTCCAGTGTAGAAAAAACCCGAATATGTGATCTCTAAATACTAAGGAAGAAAGAAGACAGAATGGAGATTCACATATTCAAAATAGAGCCTATAAAACAGCTGAGAGCAGCTCGAAGTGAGCCGGACTGCTACTAATCAGGAACAAACAAATGAAAACACAGATGAGGCACCATGCCACAATCAGATTTGGCAAGAACGGAACTTCTGACCGTGTTGAATGTTTTCACTGAGAGCAAAGAAAACTTCTATCCCATTCCTTACCAGAGAAGAAGTTGGTACAATCACTCCAAGGGAGGAGCACCCAGTCAAGATTAAATAAAGCAAAATTTAAGATCCCGACATTCCATTCCCAGGTTTTTACCTGTGTGGGGTGGGGGGGGGGCAACTCTGAGGTGTGCAATTATATACATAGTCATATATAAGTATGTGTATGAATGTTAGTGATAACACAGTCATAGTGGGAAATTATAAATATTTAAAAATTATAAATAATCCAGCGTTCATAATTAGGAGAAGGGAAAAATAAATTATGGTATATCTCAAAATGATAGTATATAATATTATTATTATATATCTATAGATATCAATGAAAGTGAAATAAACTGGAGGTGTTTGTATTGGTGTAAATATCACAAACATAATGTTGAGTAAAAAAGGTGCATATTGGGTGCCTGGGTGGTTCAGTGGGTTAAGCCTCTGCCTTCGGCTCAGGTTATGATCTCACGGTCCTGGGATCAAGACCCTCATCAGGCTCTCTGCTCAGCAGGGAGACTGCTTCCCCCCCTCTCTGCCTGTCTCTCTGTCTATTTGTGATTTCCCTGTCAAAAAAATAAATAAATAAATCTTAAAAAAATAGGTGCATATAGATTTGTAAATTTGCAAAATGTCATATATTCATTTATTTATTTAGCAAATACATTGCAGATTTGTTTAAGGCATTGGGGATATAAGAGTGAACCAAACACACAATCTTCCCTCATAGAGCTTCCATTTTAGGAGAGGATAACAGACCAAAACTTAAACATATAAGGGAATGATGCAGTCTACTTGAAGAAGATGAATGATATTGAGGAAAAAAAAAAATCAAGGAGGGCAGGGGAATTGAGAAAGCTGAGAATATGGCCATTTTAAACAGGTGGTCAGGGTTGGCCTCACTGAGAAGTGACATTTGAGCAAAGTCCTGTAGGAAGTGAATAATCTGGCTGGGCAGACACCAGAAGGAAGAGTGCTCCCCACAAAAAGCATAGCAAGTGCAAAGCCATAGCAGCAGGAGCCCACCAGGCTGGGTCAGTAAACAGCGAAGGGTTCCCCTTTCTCTGCATCTTCTTCTACACTTGTTGTTGGTAGGTTGAAGACAGCTGCGCTGAGTGTGTTTACTACAAAAATTAACGAATGCTGTAAATCAGGAATTTCCCCTCAATATTTCCCACCCGCTCACCTCTACCCCTGTGAAACAGTTAATGATTCAGGAGCACACTGCCCTTTGAACAAATAATTCTACTTCCAATAATGCATCTCATAGAACTTCTCAGCTGTCAGTTGAAAGTAAAAGAATGCCCAGTTCAACCTGAATCACATGAAAAGGACATCTGTTATTTCACATAACAGGGGTTCAGAAAGCAGGCATGAATTGAATGACTCAGTGGCTCAGTGATGTCATTAAAGACCCAAGTTCCTTCTAGCGTTCTGATCTGTTGTTCATAGAATTTACTTCATCAGAAGGCTAGTTCCTCTCTTGACCATAAGACGGACTGTCCAGTGTGAGGAAGGCATAAATCTCTAACAGCAGAATCTAAGTTTTTCCTTTTGGTATGCGTGGGCCAACTCAGGTCATGTGTGCCCTTAAAAACAGCACAGTAGCCAGGACAAGGATCACTCAGGCTCCTCAGGATGCACTAGGGTCTGGGGATTGGGTGGTTGCTTGAATAGCCAGGGTTCTTCTAGGCCCAGATTTATCTCTTAAATAAAAAAAAAAAAAGAAAAGAAAAGAAAAAGAAAATCTGCCAAACCATAAAAATGGTAAGTATTGTAGAAGCACATTTATTCAGAAAAAACAATACTCTTGTGGGCAAGGAGTGGAGAAGGGTGAGAGGATGAAGAAAAGGGAGCCAGAGTCCTGTGAAGGACAGGGACTCAACCCACAGAGGCTGTGTGACTTTGGGCAAGTTATTTAACCTCTCTGGTGTTGGTGTCTTTGACCATAAAATGAACATAATAGTATCTACCTCATCAGGATTGCTGTGAGGATTAAAAGAAAGAGTATGTCTAAAGTTCACTGAATGGGAGTCGGTAGATGTTAAATGTTCTTTCCCTTTTCTTTCCATGTGATTATATATAAATTTCAGTTGAAAGATTTGTAAGATTTTAAAATATCTTCTAGAAGATAAAATAAATGCAAAGCAGTGTTCCCTATAAAAAGAGAGAGGAAACAATGGTACTGACCATTGTTATGGAACTGGTATATGCGATGACTGGTTTGGGCTCCAGTATATTAAATACGGGGGAGACTGCATGGGGTGAGGGGGGATGGGGTGCCTAGTGAGGAAAATGCACTTTTAAGGGAAACAAAATATGCCTTTCCTGTACAAAAAAAAAGGAAAGGTATTTTCTTTTGAAATATGATTTTATGCTTTATAATGCAATAGAGTGAAAATTTCTACACCTTCTTTATTTATTGCCTTAAAAGAAATATTCTTTTCTTTCTAAAATTGCCTATTGCAATTTTATAAAATATTATAATACATGTTTTTTAAATATTGTATTCAGTGTAAGCGCAATACCAAACAATCTGTCTGCTCCTTCTATCACCCTATGAATCCTGTCCGCGTACATTTTTAACCTTTATCTGCATGTGCATAGTTTCATTTAGTGGTATTCAGAGTGTGCATAGGATTTTACACCTCAGTTTCAGAATTTAACTGTACATTGTAAGGACATATTTATATGTTCCTATAGGGTTTTAAAAACCATAATATTGCGGGGCTGCATTCTGTGCTGTATTGATCAGATGGGTTTATGAGAAGCTCCCCCTGGTTTTAATCGCAGCAGGGACTCCCCGCCTGGCCATGGAAAGGAAGGATTGTAAATCCTGCTGAAATGTTTCCAAGGTATCAGGAGGCACCGCTGCACCAGTGTGTGCTGATGGGTGTTTTGTTTTGTTTTGTTTCTCTTCCACAGTGAAATAAGAAATCAAGTCCAGGGCCGAGTTCAAGGCATTCATCGCTTGGCACGCAGCCAGGCTCACAGTGTTTGGAAGTGGGCTCCCGCCTGGCGAAGGACAGAGGGGCCCTGTGCGCAGCTCGGAAGAGAGCAGGTCCGTTAGGCGGCTCCACTGTGGGTCCCTCCTGGCTGCGCTCAGTGCCAAGTCCGTTTGTGCTCTCTCATTGAGCTTGAACAAGGACTGCGGTGCAGCTGCTAATGATGTCGTGTCAAAACTGAAGCGAGGGCACCATAGTGATGGGAGGTGGCTGCCAGAGAACCCTGCGGGGTGAAATCCCGCCTGAAAGCACAGGAAAGTGACACTAACAAGTTCGTGCCCAAATACCCATTGGGGGGAAGACAGACCGTGTTACGGATCAGTATATAAAAAAAAGAGAAAATGCAAATCAGTCGTCTCCAGTGACTAAACAAATTATATTAAACCAACAAATAATTACCGGTCTCCAGTATTTGCAGTGCTCTGTGCTGCAAGCTAGAGAACCAGCTGGGGAGCGGCGAGGGGCAGAGCTGACTGCAGTCTGGGGTTCAAGGCTCAGCCCTAAGGTTGACTGCAAAAATGTGGCAAAGGTACATGCTTTTCTGAGAATCCGTGACACATTTGTAAATTAGATAAGTAATGTTTGCCTTAAGAGGGGTGTGGAGAAAACTGATGGAAAAAAAAAATCAGATGTAAACAGCTGGGGGCATAAGGAACAAGTAGGCGCTCCCTTAGGGAAACCAGAGAACGTTAATTAAGAGATTACAACCTTTTTGCTAGAACGATCATTGAGGTTTGTAATTGTGATTATCAAAAAGTGTAACAGTTGAAGTGCCTTATGAATTGTAAGAGAAAAGCTGATTTCTGTTTCTTGGAGTTCTGATGTTAGTTTTAAGTCCATTTAATTGTGTATTCCTGAAAGGCACTCTGTTCGGAGTATATGTCATATCATAAATATTTAATTATCTGAAAATTAAACTAACCAGCATTCTCTATCTTATTCTAGATAAATAATTTACTATTACTAATTCTAATATAAAAGTTGCATCCTTTTATTTTTCTGGTTATTTCTGATTATAAAAGAATTGCATACTCAGTAGAAAATTTGGGTAGCAGCAGAAACAATAAAAATATAGAGACAAAATATCTATAACTCCACACCCAGGAAAACATTGCAAGAGTGTTTCCTATGCCTTTTTTTAGAGTAATTGAATCCATACTGTATATACTTTAAATTTTGCTTTTGAGATTTAGTATTATTTTAAAGCATTTTCCCCGGGGCATCTGGGTGGCTCAGACATTGAGCGTCTGCCTTTGGCTCAGGTCATGATCCCAGGGTTCTGAGATTGAGCCTTGCATCAGGCTCCCTGCTCAGCGGGAAGCCTGTTTCTCCCTCTCCCACTCTCCCTGCTTGTGTTCCCTCTCTCACTGTGTCTCTATCAAATAAATAAAATCTTTTTTAAAAAATTAAAAATAAATGCATCTTCCCTAGCAGAGAGGTGGTTGATAAATGTAATTTTAAAAGTTATATAATATGTTTCATTGATATATTATGATTTATCTATGATCATATTATAAGAAATTTTTAATGTGTCCTTAAAAATAGCCCCATGTTGAGTATTTGTCCACATTTCATATTTTCTCCTTAAGGTAAATAGACTCATAACAAGTAGAATTATTATGTCAATATGTATTGAAAAATAAAACTACTCCTGCTAATATCACCAAAATTCTTTGCAGAAGGTTTCGACTTGACTTTCACTAGCAGTATCTGAGTGGATTCAACAACTTCTATCTATTGTCCTCATTTCTTTAATTTCTGTGCTTTAACATTTGAAATCCTCTCATTTTTAATTGAATTTTTTAATAATTAGGAAGCTGATTATCTTTCAAAGGCTAATTACTAACCATTTATAATTTATTTCATGTTGTGGTTTATTAGCTCGTGACCTTTGTTTAAAAGATGATTTTGCTTAGGTGAAATGGATAGGTGAACAATTTGGGCCAACTTATCCAACTAAAAGTGACTAGGCAATATGGCAAAATATCTGAGAGCTAATAACTTAGGGCACCGCTGAGCTGGGAGGCAGGTGGGAAGTGAGGTCAGCGAGGTAAGGCTGGGATTTTTATCTCAGGACTCCTCTGTTGGTTTCAGGGGGAACAGCTGAGAGGCTGAACTGTCATTTAGGAAGCTCATGAGTTGGAGGATTTCACATCCGTCAAGGGAAAGGGTGAATCCTGTGACTCTCCATCACTTTTAACTGGGTCCCTGAAAAGCTGCTCTCAAGTAGTGCACTAAAAGCCTTACCAGAGACTGACTGACTGACTGACTGACTGACTGACTTACTTACTTACTTACCAGAGACTGAAACTCAGCTGACAATCCCCTTAATTACTGACACTGAATGAAGCTCATCAAGTGCTAGTGTCCGCAGCCATCTTGTGAAAACAAATATAAATCATCCTAGGTCTGACCTTATTTCAACAAGCACTGTCCAAATACAATGTACTGAACGCTTCTTTTATGTCACTCAAAGTTTTTCCGGACTCACCTCTTCCATGAGCCACAGACAGAGCAGTCAGTGCCATGTGGGCTACCCCAGGTGTGTGCAGGTGCAACCTGACAGTACTTCACCTGAGGACACCAGATTTATCTCACTTCCTACCTGGGCTTCTCCACTGCTGTGGCATGGGATGCCCAAGCCAATCCTCTCTGCTCAACAGGCACAGCTCAGAATTGTAGGGAGTTAACACCTGTGCGAATCTCCTTTGGACATGGGTGATGGAGGAGATGTAGAGGGATACTGACCCAGCTTTCTTCCCTCAGAAATGCATTTCATAAAGCTCCTCTGGAGGTCTGATGGGCCTGAGCACTGAAAGTCCATATCTGGTGCCAACATGACACAGTTTCCTTGCATTGGCTTGCCCTTTCCTTGTTTCACTCCTTCTATTCCTCATCCTTGTTTCCTGGGATCACTTTCCAAGTAAAGCACTAGCATGAAACTTTTAGCCTGCTTTGGGGGGAACCCAAACTAATAGAGTTGGTATCAAAAAGAAGCTTAGAAAGCACATCCTCAAAATGGGATTTTTATAGCTGGATCCCTTACAGGTCAGAAGGAAATAAGGACACCATTTCTGGTAGTGAATGGGGTGTGTTCATTGCCCTGGCAGGAGTAGCATCAAAACCAGTGTTGTCATGAAAGCAGAGAAGATAGGGTTAGGGTATCACTGAAAAGGAGAGCAGTGGGTAATATGCTTGCTATGGCCTTTGAATGGTATAGGAAAAAAAGGCAATTAAAATTTGGCTTCTACTAACTGCTTTGAAAGCCTTGAAAACAATAAAGTGACATCTTGTGACATCTGAAGTTCAGAGTGTCACTTAAGGCAGTGTTTGCACAGCCTTGCTCATCTCCTACAGGCATAAGGCCCCAGCATCTTACTACTACATTTGCAGAGCTGCAAAGGAGAATAAAAAAACACACAGCCTTACCAGATCTCCTATACTGAGGGCCCTCATAGGAAAATAATAGCATGTGAGATCTGGGATGGAGATATGTATGTGGATAAGCTCAGAACTTTGACCTCTAGATTCCCCTGAACCCTCTGGACCAACAGAAGCAGCATTCTCCCTCTCTCAAAGACTTCCTTTGCCTGCAGACAGAAACTGCAAAGACCTCACCTGAGAGGTGCCTCACTAGATGACATCTGTCCTATTTTAGATCCCCCTTCTCCACCCTTCATTGCTGCTGATAATTACAATTAGTATCAGCACAGTCTAAGCAAGAAAATCCAATCTCTGTTTTAGGACAAAATAACTTGTAAACAAAAATAATCATCCCTGAGTTCCATAAACCGGCTGGAATGGGGAGAGCACATGTCGAAGTGGATCTTCAGAGAGTCGAATGAATTCAGTTGCATGGCAGCACTCTTCCATGACTTGGGTTTAACAACCTTCCAAGGACAACCGGAGTCAATCCTACTGCACTCCTGGGATGGTTCCTGAAGCTTGGATAAGGCAAGAGAGATGGAACTTCCACACAGCTTCAGCACAGTATTGAGGAAGGGATCAAAAGACTCCAGAAGGTAGAAATGATAAAAGGTATCTATTGTGTAACACCAGAAGACATAGATCTCCATAGGCTTCCCAGGGTTGCCCTGAGGATGTTCAGACCACTGAGGCAGAAAGGAATATACTGCAAGGGGAAGGCAACGGGATCTTTAGGTATTCCTGTGATGATTGTTCCTTAGAATTTATGGTAAGTCCATACTGTAATAGACACAGGTTCATAGTATCTATGGCGATGAAGGGATTGTGGAGTGGCAGTGTCAGGTGGTGGCACTCAGCCATTAGAGGCACAGCGGATATCACTATGATAATTACAGTAATTAGCAGCAATGCTGGAGTGCAACTTATGTGTCTTGTGGTCAAGGATATATTCTGAGGTATGAGATAGATGGTTAGCTTTCTAGGATGTTACTTTACTTTATCCAAATTGGAAAAAATACCAAATACCCAACAAATACAAATGGATGAATAACTGGTGGTATAATAATATAATAGAGTTGTCTTCAACAATGAAAATGATCACCCCAGCTACATGCAAGAACATGAAAGGGCAAACTTAATATTGATCAAAAGTGGTCACACACAAAGAATGTTGAATGGTCCCATGTATATAAAGTTCAAAAAACAAGCAAATCTAAATTATGACAAGATAAAAATCACATGATAATCTCAGTAAATACAGGAAAAAAATCATGTGATAAAATAAAATAGAATAAAATAGAGCCTGTAACAATGAACATATTTATTAGTGAAATATTGAAATTTTTTCCTTTTAAATTGGATGACCACTACTCTAGTACCCTACATAGGAAAATAAGGCACAATAAAGACACAAAATATATGGGGATTGGAAGGGAGGAAGTAACTGTCATTATTTGCAGATAACATGATTATGGGTATAGAAATTCTAAAACCTATTCAAACAATCAGAGCTAAGGAGTGAATTTAGCAAAATGACTGGATAGAATTAAATATACAAGCACAATTTTACTCCCATATACCATCAACAATTAAAATATAAAAATGCTGCTGCTCACAATATCATCAATTACCTAGGAATAAGTCTAGCATAAAATACATAACAAGTCTTCTACACTGGGAACTTTGAAACAGCATTGGAAGATATTAAAGAAGACCTAAAGAAGCAAAGGATATATCTTCTTGGATTAGAGGTTGTATGTTATTAAGATGCCTTTTGTGTGTGTATTGATTAAATTGATAAAATCACTATTAAAAAAAAAAACAACAGGTTTGTGTATGCATATGTGTAAACTGAATGGCCAGTTTTAAAATTGATCAAGAATTTTAGTCCCAAGACAAACTAGAAGAGGGATTTAAAAAGTTGAAGGACTTATACTCTGGATATGAAGACTCATAATTAAGCTAGAGTAATTAAGATTGTACTATTGGTGCAAGATAGATAAGCCAAATGAATAGAGTACAGAAGCAAACCCAAACATGTACTCACCTGATTCAAGACAAAGATATTATTGAAGAGGAGTTGGGAAAGGACAATTAATAAATAGTGCTGAATTAACTGCATATCTATAAGAAAGGATATTCTTAATCTTTCACTCACACTGTGAAATAATAGTGTGTGTGTTTCTGCCTCTGGTTCCTAGCACAGAGCTCCTAAAACCTTTGTCATTTTCTAAGTGAAAAGAACGCTAGGAGAATCTTTGTTCTCTTTATCTGTATAATAAACTGGTAAACGTAAGTAAGCATTTCCCTGAGTTTTTGAGCTATTTTGAGAAATGATCAAACCTGAGGAGGAAGTCATGGGATTCTCCAATTTGTAACCAACTCAGATAGAAGTTGTGAAGTAACCTAGGCATCTACTACTTGCAACTGGCATCTGAGGTGGAGGGTAGTCTTGTGGGATTGAGCCCTTAGCTTGTGGGGTCTGCACTAGTATCAGAGTTGAATTGAATTGTGGGACACCCAGCTGCTGTTGGAGAATTGCTGGGTGTGAAAAACCCATACGTCTGGTCTCAGAAGTATTGCAAGTGAGGATACCCGGATGGCTCAGGCTCCATGCTCAGCAGGGAGTCTGCTTCTCCTTTCTCTGCCTCCCAGCTTGTGCTCACACTTTCTCTCATGAATAAATAAATAAATAAAATCTTTTTTTAAAAAAAAGATGTATTGCAAATGTGAGAGTAAAAGAAAACACAGTGAGTTTTTTTCCCTTGTAGACATACACTATACAAAAACGAAATCCAGAAAGACTATAGATCCCATTGGGAAGAGTAAATCAATAAAATGTCTAAGGAGATAACAGAGGGATATGTGTGTCTTTAGGTATGGGGGAAATTTTCCTAAATATCAGAAGTATTAACCAATAAGAAAAACAAGATTATGAAAAGAATACATTAAAACTAAGGCATATTAAGAGAGTGAAATGCGGGCACCTCGGTGGCTCAGTTGGTTGGATGGTGGACTCTTGGTTTTGGTTCAGGTTGTGATCTCATGGGTCCTGAGATGGGAGCCCCATGCCTGGCTCCACACTCATGGGAGAGTCTGCTTGAGATTCTATCCCTCTCTCTGTCTCTCTCTCTCTGTCCTTCTCCCCAATTCTGTTCTCTCTCTCTCTCTTTAAAAAAGAAGGAGTGAAATGCAAACCTCTGTGTCTGACAGGATATTTACAAAACATATAACTGAAAAGTGTTTGTATCAAAAACAAACAAAAACACCCATCAAAATCAAGAAAATGACACACAACCCAATAGAAAATTGGCCAAGAGATTTTAACACCAACTTCACTGAGAGGATATACAATTGATCAATAAACATATGAAAAAGTACTCACACTCATCAGTCATCACAGAAATCCAAATTAAAACCATGAGATTCAGCCCCACACCTACCAGAATGGCCAAGATTAAATAGATTGACAATATTAAATGCCTCTGAGAATGTGGAGCCCTCCTACGCTGCTGGTAGGAGTAGAAACAGATACAGTCATTTTAGAAAACTGTTTCCATTATCTATTAAAGTTGAACTTAAACATATCCTAAATCTCTGTCATTTCATTTCTAGATTAAACTCAGCAGATATGCATATATATTCACGTGTGTGTGTGTGTGTGTGTATACACATACATATACAAGAATGTTTGCAGATGAGGGCGCCTGAATAACTCATTAAGGCCTCTGCCTTTGACTCAGGTCATGATCCCAGGGTCCTGGGATCGAGACCCACATCAAGCCCCACATCGAGCCCCACATCGAGCCCCACATCGGGCTCTCTGCTCAGCAGGGAACCTGCTTGCCCCCCTCTCTCTGCCTTCCTCTCTGCCTACTTGTGATCTCTCTCTGTCAAATAAATAAATAAAATCTTTAGGGGCACCTGGGTGGTTCAGTGGGTTAAAGCCTCTGCCTTCAGCTCAGGTCATGATACCAGGGTCCTGAGATGGAGCCCTGCATTGGGCTTTCTGCTCAGCAGGGAGACTGCTTCCCTTCCTCTCTCTCTGCCTACCTGTGATCTCTGTCTGTCAAATAAATAAATAAAATCTAAAAAAAAAAAAAGAAAAGGAATGTTTACAGCAATATTATCTTAATGGCCAAAAACTGAAAACAAAATTTCATTAATGGGGCGCCTGGGTGACTCAGTGGGTTAAGCCTCTGCCTTCAGCTCAGGTCATGATCCCAGGGTCCTGGAATCGAGCCTGCATTGGGCTCTCTGCTCAGCAGGGAGCCTGCTTCCCCCAGCCCCCTCTCTGCCTGCCTCTCTGCCTACTTGTGATCTGTCTGTCCAATAAATAAGTAAAGTCTTTAAAAAAAATTTCACTAACATAATGATGAATAAATAAGTAGTGATATATTCATACAGTGGAATAGTATCCAGTACTTAGGATGAACTAGTTATGACTGTATACATTATAATGCTTTAGACCTTGCAAACATGATGTTGAGATAAAGCAGCCAGATAAAAGAAATGTATACTGTATGCTGCCATTACATGAAGTTCAAATACAGATAAATCCAATCTAATATCAAGTCAGGGTATTAGTCACTTTTGGAAATGAGGATAGGAGCACTGATCACAGGGAGGTTAAAGGGGCATCTGGGATGCTTACATGTCCTAACTCTTGATCTGGGTTCTCATTTCATGATGTGTTCTTTTATGTTAATTTATCATGCTGTGAAGATATATAATTTTCTTTTCTGAATTAGTATTATTTCTTTCTTTGGGTTCATACTCATCAGTAGAATTACTGGATCATACAGTATTCCTATTTTTAATTTTTTTAGGAACCTCCATACTGTTTTCTGCAATAGCTGCACCAACTTACATTCCCACCAAGAGTGCATGAATGTTCCCTTTCCCCACATCCTCACTAGTACTTGTTATTTCTTGCCTTTATTTTTTAAGATTAAAAAAAAATTTTAAGTAATCTCTACACCCAAGATAGAGCTTAAACTCACAATCCTGAGATCAAGAACATGCTCTAGTGACTGAGCCAGCCAGGCACCCCTTTATAATGTTCCTTTCTAAATGTGTCTTATTTTTCAGTAAAAATGTTCCTAAAGCAAGAAAAAAAAAAAGAAGAAGTAATTTACTGGTGTGTAAAACTTAAACACTGAGGGGTAGAACCAGCTACAGGCTCAGTCAGATCTTGTGACTAAGAAATCTTTATTAAATGCACTGTGTAATATTAGCAACAATGTCAGGATGATGAGCCAGGATATGTCTAAGTGCCTGAAATTTATGCAGTTCGTTCTCCATCTTGGCCTTCCTTTCTTCCACCTTTACTTACACCCCATGGGTAATCTCACCCAAGTCTATGGTGTCAACTACTAGTTACGTAGCAAAGTGTGTGCAATAGGTATAAATTGAGCAGTTAGAACAATTCTTTAGTCCCATACAGTTAGAGGGAATATTTTCAATTTTATAGGAAATAATTTCTTGTAGTTCACATAAAATTACATAAAAGATATTGTTTGGTTCATGGATGACCCACAGATTATAAGTGGGTTATAACAGCTATTTAGGAATGAGCTATGCCACCTCCTCCCAGTACAAACCATAACTATTCTTGTTGACCCTTGAGGATCATTCTTCTGGCAATCTAGGACTCAAAGTATCTTCTCAAGAATGTTTATATATCATTCATTACCTTGATCCCAAAACCAGACAAAGATTCCACCAAAAAGGAAAATTACAGACCAATATCCCTGATGAACATGAATGTGAATATTCTCATCAAAATACTAGCCAATAGGATCCAACAGTACATTAAAAGGATTATTCACCACGACCAAGTGGAATTTATTTCTGAGCTACAAGATTGGTTCACCATTTACAAATCAGTCAATGTGATGCACTACATAAATATAAGAAAGGACAAGAACTATATCATCCTCTCAATAGATGCAGAAAAAGAATTTGACAAAGCACAGCTTCCTTTCTTGATTAAAACTCTTCATAGTGTAGGGATAGAGGGTACATACCTCAATATCATAAAAACCATCTATGAAAAGCCCACAGCAAAAATCATACTCAATGGGAGAAAATCTGAGAGTGTTTCTCTTAAGGTCAAGAACACAGTAGGGATGTCCTCTATCACCATGTTGTTCAACATAGTAGTAGAAGTCCTAGCCTCAGCAATCAGACAACAAAAAGAAATTCAAGGCATCTGAATCAGCAAAGAAGTCAAACTCTCACTCTTTGCAGATGACATGATACTTTATGTGGAAAACCCAAAAGACTCCATCCCAAAACTACTGGTGCGGAGGTGTTGGGGGGATGAGGTAACTGGGTGATAGACATTGGGGAGGGTATGTGTTATAATGAGCACTGGGTATTATATAAAAATGCTGAATCTCAGACCTGTATCCCTAAACAAATAATTCATTATATGTTAATTAAGTGAATGTAAATTAAAAAATTATTTTGTGTGGGATTTAAAACAACAGCAGCAGCAGCAGCAACAACAACAACAACAACAACAACAGAACGTATAGCAAACAGCCAGGCTGGGTAGAGATATCATCTCTCTCTGAAGCCAAAGATAGATTGTTTATCATCCTATATACTAATGTCCTCTTATGGAAAAATGCAGGCAGGTTTGTTTGTACCACCTTATAAAAGATTGGGGTTTCCTAAGCTTGGGGTACTTTGGGTATGATGCAAACTCATGGCAAATGCAATATCCTCTTGGCTCCTTCTTCCTTACCCTGCAGGACTTGTGGCAAAGGGAACTGATGTAAACATGAAGCTCATGGTGTCTGCTGTGCCATGAGAAATAAAGTTCTTTGTCCTGACCCAGGAATCTCATGTCTTCTGCCAGCATCCATCAAACTGTGGCTGACTAATTTATTAGCTTGCAAGTAGGGTAAATTCTCAGGCCTCTTCATAATTCTTGAAAGAGATATACTTGGCTTCATCTAGCATCCCTACTATGTTTGCAAAAACAATTGAAAAGTGAGATTCCGAGTTTAACAGTATCCCAGATAAGTTCCCAAATATAGTAGGTATAAATTATATAAGTTAGACAGTGACAAAATGGTTCCATTTATTTCTCCTTTGGTCCAATGGTGTAGGTTCAGCACCATCTCTTCCCAAGTAGTCCAGTAGCCCAATCTTCTATTTGGGGCTAAAAATCGATACTCTTGGCCTGTACTTATCTACAGGAGAGGAGGTCATGCTGTCCCCCAAGCACTGACCAGTCTAAGTCCAAATGAAATGCTCAGTGGGTGATGAGTGAGTTGCTGATAGTCCTCTGAGATGGAGAGGAGAATGATTACTCAGCCCTGGTTTTCTCCTGTGCAATTCCAATAAATGTTCTTGACCAGTTTCCAACACTGGAGAATAAAGTGTCTCCATTTCTTCCTTCCCATAACCCTCATAGTCTCTGCCTTCACCCCCATTTTTTTTGTAAATCTCTCTCCTCAAACTTCGATCTCATCTCTGTTACAAGGAAACTTTACTCTCCAAGGATTCATCTCAGTCAGCCTTTTATTTCTGTCTTTACTCAATAGACACTCCTTGATCATGTGGCAGTGAGTGACAGAGAGAGGAGAACTTTGTGTACATTCGAAAGAACTTAATGTATTTGTGTAGAGAGGGAAGATGCACATTAATTTTTAGATGTATTTTCTGTCCACATTTGTATTTCCAGTCCAGAATTCTCTTCTGACCTGTAAAACCATTTATTCAACTGTACGGTGCTCCTCTTCACTTGAATGCCCTACAGGAATCTACAGATCAACACGTTGGCATTGCCACTCATTGTTTTTGCTCCAAACCTGCTCCTCTCTTTGTGTCTCTGTCCCAGTGACTGACATTTAGGCCTATTCAAAATCGATTGTGTGTCAGCCCTTACTGAAAGAGGGTGATTAAAATGCTAATGTCAAGTTCTTTTTCAGTCTTTTGCGTGCATAAGGGAACTAAACAACAAATGTGGTACTTGGCCCCAGAACTTTGTTTTTAATGACTGAAAATGAAAGACACCCACAGTGAATATTTTTCCACTTGAGAGGATTTATTCATATTTCACTTAGCTCAAGTTGCAACTAATACTATTAATGGTTCTTATTGTAACTCTGCACAGTGATCATAACCAAGATTATAGTGTGAGGCTATTTTCAATTTTAGAGGTTAAAGCAAAAGATTCACCGAAAGAAATGTGTTTATCATCATTTATCTTTATTTGTAATTCATGCTGTTGACAGCATTAATAGTAACATGTATTTGAAGGTTTGAGGCAAGGAATAGAGCCTGTTAAAATTCCATTGCTAAAGATATGTTAAGGAAATATCTACACTGATTTTGGTTCTTACTGTCAATTCTCAATTTTTAATGTGAGTATATAGTATAAGCTAGGAGGCCTGTTTGAACTTTGTCTTTACTAACACTGGCGGATGGACATTGTCATTGTTTCTGATACAATAACCATTCTATTAGCAAGATATTGTGAACATAGAAAATTTCATACTAAAGATGTGCTGGGCTCAGCATAAAGGCAATAAAACAGAAGTTTGGAGACACACTGAGTCACACAGTTGTTTGGTTTTGTACCACAGGAACAAATCCTATCACAACAAAAAAAGCAAAAGGAATTGAATAAAAGCCAAGTAAATTCTAAATGGTGATTTCCTTCTTTCCTTAATACTAAAAAGACTCCTAAAATTTTGCTAAAATACCATTTGATAAAAGTTGATACCACTACCTAAATGGATATTTTTTGTTGCCTGAGAATTTGTTTCTTTAAGTCTTTAAGATGGGAAATTTATAAGAATGGGATTGGAATAAAAACACAAAAGGTATCCCTCCAACATCACTCTCAACACCAGAGCACTATTACCTTATTCTTTTATCTGGTGTCTTATTCCCCAGTTATAAATCTTTTCAATTATTTCTCTGGATAATCAATTAAGTGGACTTTCTAAATGCAGGATTGACTCTGTCATTCCTCTCCTTACAAGCTACAGTAACTCTTCTTCAGTTGTAACAACTTCTTTGTATGACATCCAAAATCATGCATTGCTTAGACCCAACTCCTGACACTACGTTCATGCCCCTACCCCTGCTACACCGTACCCCACAATTATACATTAGTGCCCGAACTTCCACTGAACCTCCCCACCTAGTCTGCCAATTCCAGGGCTCTTCAGCTTTGTTCTATGGGCCTGGGTTGCTCTTACTTCCCTTTTTTTAGTTACAAACTATCATTGAAGATGTAAGAAAGCTCAATTCAAATATTACCTCTCAGGTAGGCCCCCCCCAAGAAAGGGTAAATTGCTCCATCTTTTAGCTTCTCTTGAAACTTTGCACGTCCTACTGGTAAAGTGTACACATCATAGAGCATCATCGTAATTTCTAATTTGTCCGTACTGTGATTTGTGATTCCTGCAGGCTCGCAGTCTGTCTTCATGAAGGAATATTTGTTTCTTGTTCAGAAGTTATACATTTGTTTTCATATAAAAATGTTAATCAGCTATCACAATGACATTTATTGAATATTATCAGAGTTATTTTTCCGTCATTGTTCTGCCACTGCTGTGCTTGGAAAATCAAGTTTGTATTCACAGAAAGAATGTTAAGAGTTTGAGAAATTAATGGATTAAGTATAAAGTGTGATCAGAGCACGGATGAAAGCAAAAGAGATGTTAGAGTGCGGAAGTTTCCTAGGGTAATGGCAGAACAGAACAGCAGAGGGACAGAAAACTAAAACAAACAAATGAAAATTGAAGAACAGCACTATAGAAAACAGTAAGGTGCTTCCAAAAAAAAAAAAAAATCCTTAAGCATAGAAGTAAAATAGGTTCCAGAATTTCCACTTCTGGGTATATAATCAGAAGAATTGAAAGCAGATGCTCAAAGAGATATTTGTACACCAATTTATAGTGGCATTATACATAACATAGTAAGACAGAATGTTCTTAGCCTATGCTAATTATTATAAGTATTTTCCAGAAGTTTGTGTTTTATACTTATTTGGAAGTCATCATAAAATAATTTTATCATAATACATATATTGATGTAATCAATAAGTCATTCAACCTGATTTTTAATTTCTATACCAGAGTTTCATAATTTTTTGAATATACAACCCATTACGAGAACCTATTTGAACACAGTCCCAATATATGACTATTTATAAACTACATCCATATTCTACTTAATTGTACACATTAGAAAATATAAATATAATAAAATAGAATTGAAAGAAAATGGAATTACATTTTGGATTATTTAAAAATTTTGTGTTTCCTAACAATAAATAGCAATCTTTTAGTTTTCACCTTTGTTGTAGGTAGTATTTTCCAACAATAGCTGTACTAAATACAACCTACCCCATGCATTCTTTTCTGATAGTACTGTTGACACTCCTACCATGTTCCTCCTTATTGAATCTGGTGAGCCCCTGACTATAGTGTAAGTGACTTTGCATGACTTTCAAGGCTAGACCGTAGAAGGTCATAGAGCTTTCACATTGCTGTGAATGTCTTGGAAGTTCTTAAATGACATTTAAATGGTTTGTTACCCTGATGTATACAAGAATGGGCCACAAAAAGATACAAAGACCCAAGGAGCCCTAGCTATTATAGCCCCCAATATCATCCACCAGAAATATGAATTAGTTACTCTCAGATTATTCCAATTCCTGACCTTCAAGCAATACCAGTTGACATGGAATAACACAAAGATGAGTTCCTATGGAGCCCCACCAAACTGCAGATTCATGAGAAGAATGAACATTATTATAAGACATTAAGTTCTGTCATGGTTTTAATGCACCAGTTGATAACTAATACAACTTTCCAAAGCTATTATTGTATATCTATGTTTTTTATAGAGAGCAATGAATATGCTTCATTGATTTTGAAGCTCTTAATTTAAAATTATATGATATTGGGAGACAACTTCCAGAACAGTGGTATAAGGACCTCCAATGAACCTCTGTCCACTGAAATAATCTAACTGGTAAAAGTTAGAAAAGAGGGGCACCTGGGTGACTCAGTGGGTTAAAGCCTCTGCCTTCGGCTCAGGTCATGATCCTGGGGTCCTAGTATCAAGCCCCACATCGGGCTCTCTGCTCAGTGGAGAGCCTTCTTCCCCCTCTCTCTCTGCCTGCTTCTCTACTTGTGATCTCTCTCTCTCTCTCTCTGTGTCAAATAAATAAATAAAATCTTTAAAAAAAAGAAAAGAAATGCAATAATCTTAAATCTCTGAAAATGATTTTAGGAACATACAGTTAAGGAAGATTTATATAAGATAATTTACTGAATCTTGGTAATAATTGTGAGTCTGTGACAGTTTATGGCATTTGAGCTATGACTTACTCTTTCCCCACTCTAACTCAGCAAGATAGAAGCTCCACTCTGCATATATGCACCAAAGAACATAAAGCCCCCTTTTACCCATTAGCTTTCAGTCAAGGGTTATGTTATTTCTATGGGAAAATAAGGCTCCTAGCTCAGTGTAGCAGAGGATCTATTCAAAACAAGAGCAGTGAGAGGTCTGGCAATCCCTTTGTCCACCTAAACCTTACTCATAGAGCAGAAACTTTACCCCAGGCATGGCAGTCCAAGAATATTGGGCCCCCATAGCCCTCAAGTCATAAGTTCTACACAAGGGGTAGGAGGCAAGAAGAACAGAGGCTGCTGCCCAAACCCAGTGTCCTGTTTGTGGAGCAGAAGTGTCACTCGAGAGAAGTGGGCCACTGACCCAGTCCTCACTTCTAGAGCAGCAGCACAGAAATTTTGTCTAGCAGAATATGTAGGTCATAAGAAGACAGAGCTTTAAAATTATACTCAAGAAGGGGGACACCTGTGCGGTTCCGTCAGTTAAGTGTCTGCCTGTGGCTCAGGTCATGATCCCAGGATCCTGGGATCGAGTTCTGCATCAGGCTTCCTGTTCAGCAGGCTTCCTGCTTCTCCTTCTCCCTCTGCTGCTCCCCCTGCTTGTGCACGCTCTCTCTCTGACAAATAAATAAATAAAATATAAGTTTATTAAAAAAATAAAATTATACTCAAGGGAATTTCTGGAACAGAGTATGGGGAAATTCAAGCCTAAGTGTACTCTGGAAAACGATAGAAATAAATAATGATGATAACCAGGAAGAGGAGGCTGGTAGCTCTAGGACAGCGACAAGCTACAGTGTATACAAGCTAAAAGTTTGTCAAAGGAAATTAAGGAAAGAGACTGCTAAAAAGAGCCATCCTGTGGCCGGAACAAACCTGAATAAGTGGCCATAAGGTTTGGATCGCACTAGGTAATAATTTATACCTAAGGGCATTTTTGAAAACAATAAAACAGTCAGTTAGCAATTAGTAGCGGCCAATGACTGGATGTGATTCAAGGTTGGCAGACATCTTTCAACATAAATGCAGGAAAAGAGAAAGTCAAAGAGAATGCTGGTAAACTTACTGTCATGCCCAAGGCTTACCCTTGAGGAATGACAACGGAAGTTAAACACTGAGGACAAACAGACTTCATTAAATACTTTAACAAAGTCAAATAAAAAAACCCACAAAGTAACAACAATCCCTACAAAGTGTCAGTGTGTATGTGTGCCTGTGTTTTTTGGGGACAGGGATCAGTATCCACTATTACTACAATGGTATGTCTAAAAAGACTAGTTTTGGAAAAAACAACAACAACAAGATATGCAAAGAAAAAGGAAGTTGTGTTCCATATATAATTTTATAAATCAGGCAACGAAAACTGCCTTTTAGAGAGCCCTGATTTCAAAGTTAGCAAAGACTTCAAATAGGCTGTTCCAAATGTTTAAATATATAAAGTAAAAACTGCTTAGAGAAGTAAAGGAAATATAATAACAATGTCTAATCAAATAAAGCATATCAATTAAGAGATATAAACCTAAAAAAATAAAGGAAATTCTGAACTTGAAAAATACATAACTAAAATGAAAAATTCACTAAATGGACTCAATAGTAGATGCGAGTTGTCAGAACAAAGGATCATTGAATTTAAGATAGAATGATAGAGGTTATGAAATCTGAAAAAGAAAAACCAGAAGAGAAAATAGATTTACCCCAAAGATACAGATGTAGTGAAAAGAAGGGCCATCTGTACCCAGTGTTCATAGCAGCAATGGCCACAGTCACCAAACTGTGGAAAGAACGAAGATGGCCTTCTACGGACAAATGGATAAAGAAGATATGGTCCCTATATACAATGGAGTGTTATACCTCCATCAGAAAGGATGAATACTCAGTTTTTGTATCAACATGGATGGGACTGGAGAAGATTATGCTGAGTTATCTGGGATCATTAAGTAATAATAAGTCTTGTGACTATACTTCCTCTGTGTGAATGCATTAAAACTGTGCCTTCAATCAAAATAATTCAAGGTTTTCATTTCCCCAAAGTGGGAGCTTAGATGTAGAGGGACTTCCTTGCCAACACCATGTGGGTGTCTGTGCCTCCCTCTCAAGCAGAGAGAGTCAAGTATCATATGGTTTCACTTACTTGTGGAGCATAAGGAATAACATGGAGGGCATTGGGAGATGGAGAGAAGTGAGTTGGGGGAAATTGGAGGGGAGATGAACCATGAGAGACTGTGGACTCTGAGAAACAAACTGAGGGATTTGGAGGGGAGGGGGATGGGGGGGTTGGGTGAGCTGGGTGGTGGTGCTGGTGTGTTAAATTAAGGGTATGCAAATGATGAAGTGCTATGTGGGGAGGCACAGACACGCCCTGGGGTTGGCAGGTAAGTCCCTCTACATCTGAGCTCCCACTTCGGGGGAAATGAAAACCTTGAATTATTTTGATTGAAGGCACAGTTTTAATACATTCACACAGAGGAAGTATAGTCACAAGACTTATTATTACTTAATGATCCCAGAATGGAAGGTGGATGAAGTGTGCAGTGAGTGGGAGGAAGGACAATTCTCTGTCCCAGATTATGGGTAAGCAAGACAGAAAGCAGGGTAGCAAGCACCTGTAAGGGTGGAGGTCACTAGCTTTTCACAGGTTTAATTCTAAGTGGTTATTTTAAAAAGTTTCTGAAGAATACAAAGTTAGAAATTGGGGCAGGACTCCCAAGTTCAGGTCCCTATTTAAATGTCCTCTGGGTGTGAGTAGGATTGTCAAACTGTAAAATACCCATGCAGCAACTCAAAATAGCTGTTACCACATTTTGATTGGAGAATTTAATCATTTATATTTAAAGTAATATTATTTAAAGTAATAATATTTAAAGTAATTATTGGACTTACTTTAGCCATTTGTACATTGTTTTATGACTGTATTATCTTTTTTTCTTTCTTCCACTCTTTCTGTCTTCATTTTTGATATAACTTTCTGTAGTGTATGCTTTTGTTTTTTCTTTTTAACTTTTGTTTATCAATTGTAGATTTTGCTTTGTGATTACCATGAAGATTACATATAACACTTTATATTTATACCATTCCTTATGTATCGTTCTTCTGATTTTGTTTTGCTCTTTTTCAGTTCACTGAGCTCCCTTAAAAAATTATTTTGAATTAATTGTCAAGCCATTCATAGATATTCGTTTCTGTCAGGTTGGTTATTGGAATATTTTTTTTAAAAGATTTTATTTATTTATTTGACAGAGAGATCACAAGTAGGCAGAAAGGCAGGCAGAGAGAGAGGGGGGAAGCAGGCTCCCTGCCGAGCAGAGAGCCCGATGCGGGGCTCGATCCCAGGACCCTGAGATCATGACCTGAGCTGAAGGCAGAGGTTTAACCCACTGAGCCACCCAGGTGCCCCTATTGGAATATTATTATGTTCTTTGATTTTTCTTCTTCCTTTAAATCTTGTCTGGATGTCTTCACATTTGAAGAGGAAGTTACTTCTTCTAGTTTTTACTGATAACTTAGGATAGAAACACCTTCACTAGTAAACCTGGCTAAGGATTCTGAGAGTTTTAGACCTTTCTATGGATGCACCCTTTCCATATGTCCTGTTCTTTCTGGAGAATTCTTAAGATCGTACACTTTCTCTTGATTCTGCAAAGTCAGGCCAGCCAGTCCCATTTGTTTTCTTGAGGGTGGTGCCTTGAAGTGCTCAAATGTGCATACTTGCTTCTAATCTTGCAGAGTTGCAATTATTAACTACACAAGTGCACTCAGCAAGGAAGGCTGGGGGAGGGAGGTTAGTAAGACACATGGAATGTTTAGAGTGCCATTGGATCAATGGGGTGGGGGTACTCCAGGTCAGGTATCTTAAGGGGCTCATAAATGGGCTTTCCAGTGGACTCTGTAGAGAGTCCACTGTTAATAGAATCTAGGTTAATAGGATCTAGGACTCTCTTCCTTTCTCTTAGCCTCTCCCAACCTCCTAGCTATGGTGATCATCTCTGTAGTCTGGGTGAGCAGTAAACCAGCAAGTATCTTGAACAGCAACCCACATGACTAGGAGAGCTCTTGCCTCATTCAGTAAACTCTCATTTTTCTCTCCGAAGACATTGCAGGACAAGAAGTTTTCTCTTAGCACTGAACTATACCACTTTTAGAGAGGGATTACATTTATAAAGTGAAATTGTCTCTTTTCCTCTTCAATGTTTTTATTCTCAGATTTTTTTTCCCTCTAATGGTGTGTTGGAGTTTTTCCACAGGATTCTTAGACTCCAAAAAGAGTACTCTTATGCATGTGTACTCAAAACTGATGCTCCTATAGGACAAAGAAACATTTTTCCATCCTGCTATCTTCACTCACCACACTTAAAGTTTAAAAATACATCTTTAATTTATCATAATCCATTTTAAAATTATATTGTCCAACTTCACATACAGAGTAAAACCCTCACATACATAACTTTTTATTTTCTCTCTTACATTCTTTGTACTATATTTGTCATACATTTTATTCTACATCTGTACTAAACCCCACAAATGCATTACCCCTCCTCCCTCTATTGTTATTATTATTACCTAAGGCAGTCATCTTTTATAGTTCTTTAGAATAAGGAAAAATATACTTTATACTTATAGCACTTTTCATTTATTTCTATATTTTCATGTTTTTGTTTTTAAGATTTATTTATTTATTTGACAGAGAGAGAGATCACAAGTAGGCAGAGAGGCAGGCAGAGAGAGAGAGAGAGAGAAAGGAAGAAGCAGGCTCCCTGCTGAGCAGAGAGCCTGATGAGGGACTCGATCCCATGACCCTGACTGAGATCACGACCTGAGCCGAAGACAGAGGCTTAACCCACTGAGCCACCCAGGCACCCCTACTTTCATGTTTTGATTTGGTATTCTTATTTGGCCTAAAGAAATTTTGTTAACGTATCTGTAGTGTATGTTGTTTTTCTGACTAACCTACTTGGCATTAATTTATTTAGCAATTTTTGAAATATATTTTCACTGTATATAGAATTCTGGTTTGATAGATTAAAAGAATATTACTTCAAATATTTTAATCCTAGAGTTAGGGGAGAGATGAATAGGCAGAGCACAGAAGATTTTTAGGCAATAAGAGTTCTCTGTATGATATTATGGTGATGGATATATGTTATAATAGATTTGTCTAAACACATTGAATGAACAACACCAAAAATAAACCTTTAAGTAAACCATAGACTTTGGACTTTTGGGTGATTATAATGTGTAAGTATAGGTCCATCCTTGGTGACAAATAAATAAATAAATAAATAAATTTCAAAAAATGTACCATTCTGGAGAGTGATGTCAATGATGGAGGAGACTATGCCTATGTGGGAGCATAGTATAGGAGAAATCGCTAAACCTTCCTCCCAATTTTATAATAAATCTAATGGTTTTTTTTTTTAATTAACTCTTTAAAAACAAACTGAGTGTTGCTGGGGGCAGGAGGGTAGGGACATTGGGGAAGGTAAGTGCTATGGTGAGTGCTGTGAAGTCTGTAAACCTGGCAATTCACAGACCTGTACCCTTGGGGCTAATAATACATTATATGTTAATAAAAAAAAGTTAGCTCTTTAAAAGGTAGCACATCATTTGTAGGAAATTGTGCATGCTTCTAAAAATAAAACACTTCCAAAAGTATTGTCAGTCCATTGTCTTCCGGTTGTGTATTTTAGGAAATGTCTGTTGTCATCCCTGTATTTGATTTTCTATATGTAATATACCCCTTTTGTCTGATGTTTTAGAGATTTCCACATTTTATTCTTTAATTTGAGAAAATTCTTGGCCATTATTTCCTAAAACATCTCTTTGGTCATGTTTTCTCTTTCTTGTCCTTTGAAGACATAAATTTGTTATATATTAGCTTGGTATTATCCCATAGCCTTGTGTGTGTGCATTTTTTTTGAAATTTTATTTTTTATTTTTTTATAAACATATAATGTATTTTTATCCCCAGGGGTACAGGTCTGTGAATCACCAGGTTCACACACTTCACAGCACTCACCATAGCACATACCCTCCCTAGTGTCCATAACCACACCCCCCTCTCCTAACCCTCCTCCCCCCAGCAACCCTCACTTTGTTTTGTGAGATTAAGAGTCACTTATGGTTTGTCTCCCTCCCGATCCCATCTTGTTTCATTTATTCTCCTCCTACGCCCTAACCCCCCACGTTGCATCTCCTCTCCCTCATATCAGGGAGATCATATGATAGTTGTCTTTCTCCGATTGACTTATTTCGCTAAGCATGATACCCTCTAGTTCCATCCACGTTGTCGCAAATGGCAAGATTTCATTTCTTTTGATGGCTGCATAGTATTCCGTTGTGTATATATACCACATCTTCTTTATCCATTCATCTGTTGATGGACATCTAGGTTCTTTCCATAGTTTGGCTATTGTGGACATTGCTGCTATAAATATTCGGGTGCATGTGCCCCTTAGGATCATTAAATTTTTATCTTTAGAGTAAATACTCAGTAGTGTGATTGCTGGGTCATAGGGTAGTTCTATTTTCAACTTTTTGAGGAAACTTCATGCTTTTTTCCAGAGTGGTTGCACCAGCTTGCATTCCCACCAACAGCGTAGGAGGGTTCCCCTTTCTCCGCATCCTCGCCAGCATCTGTCATTTCCTGACTTGTTAATTTTAGCCATTCTGACTGGTGTGAGGTGGTATCTTTTTGTGGTTTTGATTTGTATTTCCCTGATGCCGAGTGATATGGAGCACTTTTTCATGTGTCTGTTGGCCATCTGGATGTCTTCTTTGCAGAAACGTCTGTTCATGTCTTCTGCCCATTTCTTGATTGGATTATTTGTTCTTTGGGTGTTGAGTTTGTTAAGTTCTTTATAGATTTTGGATACTAGCCCTTTATCTGATATGTCGTTTGCAAATATCTTCTCCCATTCTGTCAGTTGTCTTTTGGTTTTGTTAACTGTTTCCTTTGCTGTGCAAAAGCTTTTGATCTTGATGAAATCCCAATAGTTTATTTTTGCCCTTGCTTCCCTTGCCTTTGGCGATGTTCCTAGGAAGACGTTGCTATGGCTGAGGTCGAAGAGGTTGCTGCCTGTGTTCTCCTCAAGAATTTTGATGGATTCCTTTCTCACATTGAGATCCTTCCTCCATTTTGAGTCTATTTTCATGTGTGGTATAAGGAAATGATCCAATTTCATTTTTCTGCATGTGGCTGTCCAATTTTCCCAATACCATTTATTGAAGAGGCTATCTTTTTTCCATTGGACATTCCTTCCTGCTTTGTCGAAGATTAGTTGACCATAGAGTTGAGGGTCTATTTCTGGGCTCTCTATTCTGTTCCATTGATCTATGTGTCTGTTTTTGTGCCAGTACCATGTTGTCTTGATGATGACAACTTTGTAATAGAGCTTGAAGTCTGGAATTGTGATGCCACCAACTTTGACTTTCTTTTTTAACATTCCTCTGGCTATTCGAGGTCTTTTCTGGTTCCATATAAATTTTAGGATTATTTGTTCCATTTCTTTGAAAAAAATGGGTGGGATTTTGATAGAGATTGCATTAAATGTGTAGATTGCTTTAGGTAGCATAGACATTTTCACAATATTTGTTCTTCCAATCCAGGAGCATGGAACATTTTCCATTTTTTTTTTGTGTCTTCCTCAATTTCTTTCATGAGTACTTTATAGTTTTGTGAGTATAGATTCTTAGCCTCTTTGGTTAGGTTTATTCCTAGGTATCTTATAGTTTTGGGTGCAATTGTAAATGGGATTGACTCCTTAATTTCTCTTTCTTCTGTCTTGTTGTTGGTGTAGAGAAATGCAACTGATTTCTGTGCATCGATTTTATATCCTGACACTTTATTGAATTCCTGTACAAGTTCTAGAAGTTTTGGAGTGGAGTCTTTTGGGTTTTCCACATATAGTATCATATCATCTGTGAAGAGTGATAGTTTGACTTCTTCTTTGCCGATTTGGATGTCTTTAATTTCCTTTTGTTGTCTGATGCTGAGGCTAGGACTTTTAGTACTATGTTGAATAGCAGTGGTGATAATGGACATCCCTGCCATGTTCCTGACCTTAGCAGAAAAGCTTTCAGTTTTTCTCCATTGAGAATGATATTTGCGGTGGGTTTTTCATAGATGGCTTTGATAATATTGAGGTATGTGCCTTCTATCCCTACATTTGAAGAGTTTTGATAGGAAGGGATGCTGTACTTTGTCAAATGCTTTTTCAGCATCTATGGAGAGTATCATATGGTTCTTGTTCTTTCTTTTATTAATGTGTTGTATCACATTGATTGATTTGCAGATGTTGATCCAAACTTGCAGCCCTGGAATAAATCCCACTTGGTCATGGTGAATAATCCTTTTAATGTACTGTTGAATCCTATTGGCTAGTATTTGGGTGAGCACTTTTGCATCTGTGTTCCTCAAGGATATTGGTCTGTAATTCTCTTTTTTGATGGGATCCTTGTCTGGTTTTGGGATCAAGGTGATGCTGGCCTCATAAAATGAGTTTGGAAGTTTTCCTTCCATTTCTATTTTTTGGAACAGTTTCAGGAGAATAGGAATTAGTTCTTCTTTAAATGTTTGGTAGGATTCCCCTGGGAAGCCATCTGGTCCTGGGCTTTTGTTTGTTTGGAGATTTTTGATGACTGTTTCAATCTCCTTACTGGTTATGGGTCTGTTCAGATTTTCTCTTTCTTCCTGGTTCAGTTGTGGTAGTTTATATGTCTCTAGGAATGCATCCATTCCTTCCAGATTGTCAAATTTGTTCGCATAGAGTTGCTCATAGTATGTTCTTATAATTGTTTGTATTTCTTTGGTGTTAGTTGTGATCTCTCCTCTTTCATTCATGGTTTTATTTATTTGGGTCCTTTCTCTTTTCTTTTTGATAAGTCTGGCCAGGGGTTTATCAATCGTATTAATTCTTTCAAAGAACCAGCTCCTAGTGTCATTGATTTGTTCTATTATTTTTTTGATTTGTATTTCATTGATTTTTGCTCTGATCTTTATGATTTCTCTTATCCTGCTGGGTTTAGGCTTTCTTTCTTGTTCTTTCTCCAGCTCCTTTAGGTGTAGAGTTAGGTTGTGTATTTGAGACCTTTCTTGTTTCTTGAGAAAAGCTTGTACCGCTATATATTTTCCTGTCAGGACTGCCTTTGCTGTGTCCCACAGATTTTGAACCATTGTGTTTTCATTATCATTTGTTTCCATGAATTTTACAATTCTTCTTTAATTTCCTGGTTGACCCATTCATTCTTTAGAAGGATGCTGTTTAGTCTCCATGTATTTGGGTTCTTTCCAAATTTCCTCTTGTGATTGAGTTCTAGCTTCAGAGCATTGTGGTCTGAAAATATGCAGGGAATGATCCCAATCTTTTGATACCGGTTGAGATATGATTTTGACCCAGGATGTGATCTATTCTGGAGAATGTTCCATGTGCACTAGAGAAGAATGTGTATTCTGTTGCTTTGGGATGAAATGTTTTGAATATATCTGTGATGTCCATCTGGTCCAGTGTGTCATTTAAGGCCTTTATTTCCTTGTTGATCTTTTGCTTGGATGATCTGTCCATTTCAGTGAGGGGAGTGTTAAAGTCCCCTACGATTATTGTATTATTGTCGATGTGTTTCTTTGATTTTGTTATTAATTAGTTTATATAGTTGGCTGCTCCCACGTTAGGGGCATAGATATTTAAAACTGTTAAATCTTCTTGTTGGACAGACCCTTTGAGAATGATATAGTGTCCTTCCTCATCTCTTATTGTAGTCTTTGGCTTAAAATCTAAGTGATCAGATATAAGGATTGCCACCCCAGCTTTCTTCTGACGTCCATTAGCATGATAAATTGTTTTCCACCCCCTCACTTTAAATCTGGAGTTGTCTTCCAGTCTAAAATGAGTTTCTTGTAGGCAATATATTGATGGGTTTTGTTTTTTTATCCATTCTGAGACCCTGTGTCTTTTGATTGAAGCATTTAACCCATTAACATTCAGGGTAACTATTGAGAGATATGAATTTAGTGCCATTGTATTGCCTGTAAGGTGACTGTTACTGTATATTGTCTCTGTTCCTTTCTGATCTACTACTTTTAGGCTCTCTCTTTGCTTAGAGGACCTCTTTCAATATTTCCTGTAGAGCTGGTTTGGTGTTTGCAAATTCTTTCATTTTTTGTTTGTCCTGGAAGCTTTTTATCTCTCCTTCTATTTTCAGTGATAGCCTAGCTGGATATAGTATTCTTGCCTGCATGTTTTTCTCGTTTAGTGCTCTGAATATATCATGCCAGTTCTTCCTGGCCTGCCAGGTCTGTGTGGATAAGTCCGCTGCCAATCTAATATTTTTACCATTGTATGTTACAGACTTCTTTTCCTTGGCTGCTCTCAGGATTTTCTCTTTGTTGCTAAGACTTGTAAATTTTACTATTAGGTGACAGGGTGTGGACCTATTCTTGTTGATTTTGATGGGGGTTCTCTGGACCTCCTCGATTTTGTTGCTTGTTCCCTTTGCCATATTAGGGAAATTCTCTACAATGATTCTCTTCAATATACCTTCTACTCCTCTCTCTTCCTCTTCTGGAATCCCAATTATTCCAACGTTGTTTCATCTTATGGTGTCACTTATCTCTTGAATTCTCCCCTCATGGTCCAGTAGCTGTTTGTCCCTCTTTTGTTCAGCTTCTTTATTCTCTGTCATTTGGTCTTCTATATCACTAATTCTTTCTTCTACCTCATTTATCCTAGCAGTAAGAGCCTCCATTTTTCATTGCACCTCATTAATAGCTTTTTTGATTTTAACTTGGTTAGATTTTAGTTCTTTTATTTCTCCAGAAAGGGCTTTTATCTCTCCAGAGAGTGTTTCTCTAATATCTTCTATGCCTTTTTCGAGTCTGGCTAGAACCTTGAGAATCATCATTCTGAACTCTATATCTGACATATTACCAATGTCTGTATTGATTAGGTCCCTAGCCTTCGGTACTGCCTCTTGTTCTTTTTTTGTGGTGAGTTTTTCCGTCTTGTCATTTTGTCCAGATAAGTGTATATGAAGGAGCAAATAAAATATTGAAAGGGTGGCAAAGACCCCAGGAAAATGCGCCTTAACCAAATTAGAAGAGTCTCCGAATCGTGGGTAGGAGAAAGGGGATAAAAAGAAGTTTAGAAAAAAAATTTTTTTAAAAAGAAAACAAATAAAGAAAAAATATAAAAAAGAAAATATATATATATATATATTAGATAAACTAGTTTAAAAACGTTAAAAAAAGAAAAGGGTAAAAGTTAAAAAAATTTAGCAGAAGAAAAGAAAATAAAATTAAAAAAATAATTAAACAAACCGCAAGACTAAAGAATCATGGGGAGAAAGCCATGAGTTCCATGCTTTGCTTTCTCCTCCACTGGAATTCTGCTGCTCTCCTTGGTAGGTGAACTTTGTCTTAGCTGGATTTCTTGTTGATCTTCTGGGGGAGGGCCCTGTTGTAGTGATTCTCAAGTGTCTTTGCCTGAGGCGGAATTGCACCGCCCTTACCAGGGGACAGGGTAAGTAATCTGCTTGGGTTCGCTTTTGGGAGCTTTTGTCCCCTGAACACTTTCTGTAGAGTTCTGGAGGATGGGAATGAAAATGGTGGCTTCCCAGTCTCCAGCCTAGAGGAGCCGAGAGCTCCGGGCCCCACTCCTCAGTGTGCTCTCAGAGAAAAGAGCCCAATCACTCCCGTCTCCCTGGCCTCTGCCACTCTCCGAGCTCACCCAGCCTGCAAGTGGTTCAAGGTAACCCCAAGCTGAGAGCTCACTCCTCGGCTCTGTCTCTGTAGCTGGCTTCCCTGTTCTAATACCTGCGAGCTCTGCGACACTCAGACACCCCCGATCCTTCTGTGACCCTGCGGGACCTAGGGCCATGCTGGCCCTGCATGGGCTTCATCCTGGTTTAGCCTCTGGAGCTATGTCCCTCAGTGGAGCAGACTTTTAAAAGTCCTGATTTTGTGCTCCGTTGCTCTGCCGCTTGCCGGGAGCCGGCCCCTCCCCCCAGTCTATCTTCCTGTCACTTTGGATTCACTTCTCCGCCGGTCCTACCTTTCAGAAAGTGGTCAATTTTCTGTTTCTAGAATTGCTGTTCTTCTTCTCTTCGATCTCCTGTTGGATTTGTAGGTGTTTGCAATGGTTTGATAAGCTATCTAGCTGATCTACTACCTGATGTAGTCTCAGCCTGCTACTTTTCCGCCATCTTGACTCCTCCCTGTGTGTGCATTTTTAATTTCTATCTTTTACATTTGAATATTTTATAATCTCTTTTTACTTGCTAAAATCCCTCCTATTTTCTTTTTGTTGTTTATCTTTCCTGTTAGATTCTTTAGCACATATGTCCAAATTTTTTGAAAATTCCACCTGTAACTTACTACATCTGGGTCATTTGTGATTCTGATTCTGTTCTTTTTTCTATTAAGAATGGATTGTTTTTATTTGCATTTGATGGATGTGCCTCACAATTTTTGAGAGGATTAACATTGTGTGTAGAATAGTAAACATAAAAATAAATAATATTGAGAGACATGAAGATGGCAATGGAATATGAGGACCCTAGCCTCAGCTTGTCTCATGAACACTACTAGATAACTATCAAATCATCCTAAATAACCCAGAAATTGATCTGAAGACTGACGGAACAAACTCCACAACTAAAGGAAGAGAAGAGATCACTTCAGAGAAGGTAGCAGTGCAGAGATGTAGTTTAGGGGAGAAATGGATCATGAATGTTATAGAGGTGAAGGAACCATGGTAATAGAGAAGAGTGAGAGAGGAACAGGCAGGGGAATGCACAAGGAGAATGTGTCCCCAATGTCACTGGCTTGGGAAACAAGAGGGGCTGAAATTCCTGAAGTTTTCCAACCAGTGAGGTTTACAACATGCGGTTTTAAAGGTCAGCATGCTTGGCTAGGATACAGCCCTGAGGGCACTGCCCTGCTCCTGTAAAGAAGGCAGGCACACAACCTGAGGACAGATGGCATGAAAATAGTGATCTGAAAAATGCCAGGGAGACACAAGGGGGAAATTATTCATTCTTCTATGAGTGCTTCTTTGAGAGGCAGCATTCTGAGACATGTGTCTGGGAACAAAGGAGCTGGATGATGTCATTTCCCTCCTCAGCCCCTCAACATAAACGCAGAAACCTGGGGGACATTGCTGGCTCAGTCATTGAAGGATGCAACTCTTGATCTTGAGTTTGTGAGTTCAAGACCTACATTGCCATAGACAATCCTTAAAAATAAAATCTTTAAAAAAAAAAAAGACAGAGCCACCTGTGGAGCTATAGCACAGCTCCCATGCTGGTTGCCTAACTTGCTTACACAAAGTCCCAGCTGCTTGCACTCTAGTGGGACTGCTCATCTTAGTCAAGCCTGCCTCCATACCAACATGGCAGACCCCTAGCACACCTAGTTAAAAGTCACCAAGTTCAGGCAAGAGACCAAACACTGCCCATGGCCAGCAAGGAGAGCCTCTGCAGATGACTAGCCTGAACGATAGAGCAGCCAAAACACAACAGCAGACTGCATGCAGCACACACCAGAGATACTCCCTGAAGCACCAGCCCCTGGACACTACATGACTTCTTGTAATGTCATTAGTTTCAGGAACAGGAGACATAATTGGCTTTTGTAACACAGAGAAGAGGCATAGACTTGGACAAAAATGCCAAGATATAGGAATTTATCCCAAATGAATGAACGAATAAGACCATAGCCTGAGATCTAAGTGAAACAGGTATAAGTAACATGTCTGATAGGGAATTTAGAGAAATAATCATAAGGATACCCATCGAGCTTCAGAGAAGAATAGAAGACATTAGTGAGGATCTTACCACAGAGATAAAAGAGTTAAAAAAGAAACAATCAGAGATAAAGAGTGCAATAAAGGAGATTAGAAACAAGTTTGATGCAGTGAACGACAGGCTGGAAGAAGCAGAGGAATGAATTGAATTAGTGACTTGGAAGGCAAAGTAATGCAAAGTAATGAAGTTGAACAAAGGAGAAAAAGGATTATGCAAAATAAGAAGACTTAGAGAACTCAGTTACTTCATAAAGTGTAATAATATTCGTGTCATAAGAGTTGCAGAAGAAGAGAGAGAAAAGGGGGCAGAAAATGTATTTGAAGATATAATAGCTGAAAACTTTGTTAATCTGGAAAGAGAATTCCAGCTCCAGGAAGGACAGAGAACTCGTATCAAAATCAAGAAAAGAAGGCCCACATCAAGACATATTATGATTAAATTTGCAAAATGTACTAATAAAGAAAAGAATCTTAAAAGCAGCAAGACACAAAAGTCCTTAATTTACAAGGAAGACCCATCAGATTGGCTGCAGATCTCTCAACAGAAACTTGGCAAGCCAGAGGGGAGTGGCATGATACATTCATAGTGCTGAATGGGAAAAATCTGCAGCCAAGAATAATCTATCTAGAAAAGCTATCATTTAGAATAGAAGGAGAGAGAAAGAGTTTCCCAGACAAACAAAAACTAAAGGAGTTTGTGACCACTAAATCAATGCTGTAAGAAATATTAAATGGGACTCTTTGAGTGGAAAAGAGAGCCAAAAGTGACAAAGACAAGAAATGATGAGAGAAAATCTCCAGAAATAATGACAATGACAAAACATAATAAAATGATAATAAACACATATCTGTTAATAATTACTCTGAATGTAAATGGACTAAATGCTCCAATTAAAAGACATAGAGTGTCAGGATCGATAAAAACACAAGACCCATCTATATGTGGGTCTTGTGAGGGGATGGAGAAATACCTACATGCAAGTGGATGTCAAAAGAAAGCAGGAAGAGCAATACTTAAACTAGATTTTAAACCAAACTCTGTAACAAGGGATTAAGAAAGGCACTGTATCATAATAAAGGGGACAATCCAACAAGAAGATATAACAATTGTAAATATTTATGCATATAATATGGGAGCCCTCAAGTACATAAATCAGTTAGCAACAAGCGTAAAGAAACTCACCGATAATAATACAATAGTAGGAAACTTTAACAATCTACTTCAAAAACTTCTTGCTAGACACGTCTCCAGAGACAATGGAAACAAAAGCAAAATGAACTATTGGGACCTCATCAAGATAAAAAGCTTTTGGACAGCAAAAGAAACAGTCAATAAAACTAAAAGGCAACCTGCAGAATATTTGCAAATGTCTTATCAAATAAAGGGCTTGTACCCAAAATCAATAAAGAATAATCTAGTCAAGAAATGGGCATAAGACATGAACAGACATTTCTCCAAAGAAGACATACAAATGGTAAACAGACACATGAAAAAATGCTCCACACCACTTGGCCTCAGGGAAATAAAAATCAAAACCACAATAAGATACCACCTCGCACCAGTCAGCATGGCTAAAATTAGTAATTCAGGACACAACAAATGTTGGTGAGGATATAAAGAAAGGAGAACCCTTTACACTGTTGATGGCAATGCAAGCTGGTGCAGCCACTCTGGAAAACAGTATAGATGTTCCTCAAAAAGTTAAAAATAGACCTACTTTATATCCAAAGTATGCAAATATAGTAATTTGAAGGGCACATGTACTCCAACGTTTATAGCAGCAATGTCCACAATAGTCAAATTATGAAAAGACACCTGACATCCATTTACAGATGAATGGATAAAAAAGATGTGGGGTATATACAATGGAATATTACTCAGCCATCAAAAGAATGAAATTTTGCATTTGCAACACGGTGAATGGAATTAGAGGGTATTATGCCAAGTGAAATAAGTCAGTCAGAGAAAGACAATTATCATATAATTTCACTCATATGTGTGGAATTTAAGAAACAAAACAGATGAACATAAGGGAAAGGAAGGAAAAATAGAATGAAAACAGAGAGGCAGACAAACCTTAAGAGACTCTTAACTATAGGAAAAAAACAAAGGGTAGCTGGAGGGGAAGTAGTTAGAGGTATATGGTAACTGAGTGTTGGACATTAAGGAGGGCACTTGATGTAATGTAATTAACTAGTGAATCATGAAATTACCCTTGAAATTAATAATATACTATATGTTATTTAAATTGAATTTAATTTTTTTGAAAAATTTAAAAGACAATACAGTTCTGACACAAAAAGGGACACATAGATCAACAGGAAAAAATAGAAAATCCAGAAATGAACTCACAATTATATGTTCAATTAATCTTCAACAAAGCAGGAAGGAATATTCAATGGGAAAAAGGCAGTGCCTTTAACAAATCTTGTGGGAATCTGGACAATAACATTCAGAAGAGTGAAACTGAACCACTGTCTTATACCATACACAAAAACAAATTCAAAATGGATGAAAGACCTAAATGTGAGACCTGAAACCATCAAAATCCTAGAAAAGAACACAGGCAGCAAGCACTTTGACAAGAGCCATAGCAAGTTCTTTCTAGATAGGTCTCCAGAGGCAAGAGAAACAAAAGTTTAACTATTGGAACTACATCAAAATAGAAAGCTTCTACACAGAGAAGGAAATAATCAACAAAACTGAAAGGCAGTCTTCGGAATAGGAGAACATATTTGCAAATTACATATCTGATAAAGGGTTAGTAGCCAGAATCTATAAAGAACATATTAAACTCGGGGCGCCTGGGTGGCTCAGTGGGTTAAGCCGCTGCCTTCGGCTCAGGTCATGATCCCAGGTCCTGGGTTCGAGCCCCACATCGGGCTTTCTGCTCAGCAGGGAGCCTGCTTCCTCCTCTCTCTCTGCCTGCCTCTCTGCCTACTTGTGATTTCTCTCTGTCAAATAAATAAATAAAATCTTTAAAAAAAAAAAAAGAACATATTAAACTCAATACCCCAAATACAAATAATCCAATTAAGAAATGGGCAGAAGACACGAATAGACAATTTTCCCAAGAAGACATACAGATGGCCAACAAACACAGGAAAAGATACTCAACATCACTGATCATTAGGGAGTTGCAAATCAAAGCTATGGGGAAATATTACCTCACACCTGACAGAATGACCAAAATCAACAATACAAGAAACAACAGGTATTGGCAAGGATGTGGAGAAAGGGGAACCTTCTAAACTGTTGGTAGAATGCAAACTAGTGCAGCCACTCTGGAAAACAGTATAGAAGTTCTTCAAAAACTTGAAAATAGAATTTCCCTATTAATCAGCAGTTGTACTACTAGGCATTTACCCAAAGAATACAAAAATACTTCTTCAAAGGGATACAGGCCCTACCATGTTTATAGCAGCATTATCTCCAATAGATAAATTATGGAAAACAGCCCAAATGTCCATTGACTGATGAATAAAGAAGAGCTGGCATATATACAATGGAATATTACTCAGCCATAGGGAAGGATGAAATTTTGCACTAGAGAGTTTTATGCTAAGCTAAATAATCCAGCAAGAGAAAGACAAATACTGTGTGATTTCCCTCATATGTGGAATTTAAGAAATAAAACAAATGAGCAAAGATAAAAAGTGACAGAGAGAGGCAATCTAAGAAACAAACTCTTAATTATAGAGAACAAACTGATGGTTACCAGGGCAGAGGAGTTTGAGGGATGGTTTAAATAGGTGATGGAGATGCAGGAGTGCCCTTGTTATGAAGAGTGCTGGGTGTTGTATGGAAGTGGTGAATCACTGTATTATATACCTGAAATTATTTCACTGTATATTAACTAACCAGGATTTAAATAAAAACTTTAAAAAAAATCCAAAATGTATCATAAACTTACATGTGAGTGCCTAAATTCCAAAACATCAAGAATAAAGCATATGAAAAAAATCTTTGGAATCTTTTGGAATCTTTGGTCAAGCAAATTTTCAGAGAATGAGCATAAAAGAAATATACTGATAAACTGGATTTTAGCAGAGTTCAGGTTTTGCTTTTCAAAGTACATTGTTAGTAAGATGAAAAGAGAAGACACAGACTGGAAGAAAAAACAATTTTTAAAAATATTTTATTTATTTATTTTGGCAGAGGGAGAGAGATCACAAGTAGGCAGGGAGGCAGGCAGAGAGAGAGGGAAGCAGGCTCCCCACTGAGCAGAGAGCCTGATGTGGGGCTCAATCCCAGGACCCTGAGACCATGACCTGAGCTGAAGGCAGAGGCTTAACCCACTGACCCACCCAGGTGCCCCTGGAAGAAAAATTTTAAAATGCATATCTGGTAAAGGAATCTTACTGAGAATTATGAAGCATACTTACAATCCAATAACAAGAGAGAAACAACCTAATTTAAATATGGGCAAAAATTTAGACAATTCACAAAAATGTGTATATAGATGTCAAATTAGCACATAGAAATACACTGAATGTCACTAGTCATTGGGGAAATGCAAAGTAAATCAACAACTACTACACACCCACTTGCTGTCTAAAGTGAAAAATATTTACAACACTAATTGCTTGTAAGAATGTAGCAACTGGAAGTCCCATACATTCTTTGTCAGAAATCGAAATTGGTAGGTAGTTTGGAAGACACCTTTGGCAGTTTTTTATAAAGTTAAATATATAGTTGATACATTACTCATCATTATCAATTCCAGGTATTTACCCAAATGAAATAAAAACACAGGTGTACAAAGACCTCTATGTGAATATTTATTTTAGCTTTACTCATAATAGACCTGAACTGGAAGCAACCTAAATATTTATCATGCGTTGAATGCATAAACAAGTTGAGGTACAACCATCAAATACTAACAACAATGAAAGAACAATGGGAACATGCACCAGCAAGAGTAAGTTCAGAAACATTTTGCTAATTGAAAAGAAACCATATGCAAAAGGCTATATGGCTTATAATTTATACTGTCTGATTACTTTTATAGGATACCTAGAAAAAGCACAATTATAGTTACATAAATAAAATCAGTGGCTTCCAAGGACTGGAGGGGGAGGACTGTTTGAAGAAGGGGCATGAGGGAGTTTTTAGGTACTATGAAAATATTCTATATATTAATTATGAGGGTGGTTATATGAGTATAACTTCACTTAGAAGTTATTTTAAATAATTTTTGAACAAAATAATGCATGGATAGTACAGGTTCCCACATACCTTGCACCAAGTTTCCATATTAGTATTTTACTTTAGTATGTATATTTGTTATAATTAATAAACTGATATTGATTTATTATTATTATACAAAGTCTGTACTTTCTTCAGATTTCATCTAATGTGCTTTTTCTCTTCCAGAATCTCCTATAGGATAGCACATTACATCTGGTTATCTCTTCTCAGGCTCTTTTTTTTTTTTTTAAGATTTTATTTATTTATTTGACAGAGAGAGAGATCACAAGTAGGTAGAGAGGCAGACAGAGAGAGAGGGGGAAGCAGGCTCCCCATTGAGCAGAGAGCCTGATACGGGGCTCAATCCCAGAATCCTGAGATCATGACCTGAGCCAAAGGCAAAGGCTTAACCTACTGAGCCACCCAGGTGCTCCACTTCTCAGGCTCTTGTAGACTTTGATAGTTTTAGCAATTTTTAAAGCAGGTTACAATTTCTTCCACTTTCAAAACTTTTGGGGCATGATTCGCTTTAACACACAGCATGCATTTTCAGAAAAGAAATCATAACAATGAATAACAAAAACATGACATATAATCATGATATCTTAATTATTCTAAAAAATCACTTTAAAAATATTTTTACATTTTTTTGTTGAAGTTTAGTTTACATACAATGTTATATTAGCTTCAGGTGTACAACTTAATGATTCCACAATTCTGTACATTACACACTGCTCACCACAAATATAGTTAACATCTGTCACCACACATTATTACAATATTATTGACTATATTCTGTACAATGTGCTTTTCATTCATCCCCATAAGTTACTTATTCTATAGCTGGAAATTTATACCTCCTAATCCCCTTCATCTGTTTTTCCCATCCCTCCTACTCCACTCTGGCAACCACCATTTGTTCTCTGTATTTATGGGTTTGTTTCTGTTTGTTTGGTTGTTTGCTTTGATTTTAAATTTAGATTCCACATATAAGTGAAATCATGTTTTTCATCTTTCTCTATCTCACTTTTCTGGCTTAGCATAATAATTATATATATCTGTAATATAATATTTATAATATCTATCTATATCATATATATATGATTCACACACACAATGGAATAATACTGAGCCATCAAAAGGAAGGAATTCTTACTATTTGCAATGACATGGATGGAGCTAAAGTGTATTATGCTAAGCCAAATAAGTCATTAATGGTTATTAATACCATATGATTTCACTCATACATGGAATTTAAGAAATTAAAAAAATGAACGTAGAGGAATGAAAAAGAGAGAGAGACAACCATAATTAACTATAGTGAACAAATAGAGTGTTGATGGAGGGAGTAGGGAGGTGGGTGTGTGGGGTGGGAAATGGGCTAAATGGTTGATAAGTATCAAGGAGGGGACTAGGTGTTACAGGTAAATGATGAATCACTAAATTCTATTCCAGAAACTAATATTATTCTGTGTTAACTAACTAGAATAAAAACTTAAAACATAATAAAATAGATAGATAAATGATAGGTAAATTTAAAAATAAAAAATTCAAATCATTTATCGTAGCTATTTATCTTTTGTCTGTCTGACTTATTTCACTTAGCATAATGTCCTTAAAGTCCATCCAGGTTGTTGCAAATGGGCAGATTTCATTCTTTTACTGGATGAGTGGTATTCCATTGTGTGTGTGTGTATATATATATGTTATATATATATATAGCTTATATATAAACTATATATATATAGTTTATGTATATATATGTTATATATAGTTTATATATACCACAAGTTCTTAATCCACTCATCTATTCATCTCTTCCACATCTAGGCTTTTGTAAATAATGTTGAACATCTTTTCATGGGTCTCTATGTCTCCTTTAGAAAAGTGTCTATTCATGTCTTCTGCCCATTTCTTGACTGGATTTTTTGTTTTCTGAATGTTGAGTTTGAAAAATTTTTTATTATAGATTTTGGAAACTAACCCTTTATCAGACATGTCTTTTGCAAATATCGTCTCCCATTTTAGTTCTGTTGATTGTTTCCTTTGTTATGCAGAAAATTTTAAAATCTTGATGAAGTCCCAATAGTTCATCGTTCTTTGTCTCCCTTGCTACCATAGATGTGTCCAGTAACAACTTGCTATGGCCAAACCAAAGAGCTTGCTGTCTGTGTTCCCTAGGATTTTGAAGGTTTCAGATCTCCTATTTAGGTCTTTCATCCATTTTGAATTTATTTTTTGTGTTTGGCATAACATAGTGGTCCAGTTTAATTCTTCTGAATGTTGCCTTCCAGATTCCCAACATGATTTAGATATTCCTTCCTGCTTTGTTGAAGATTAACTGAACATGCAGTTGTATGTTCATTTCTGGGTTTCCTATTCTTTTCTGTTGATCGATGTTTCTGTTTTTGTGCCAGTACTGTCCTCTCTTGATCACTACAGCTTTGCAATATAACTTGAAGTCTAGGATTGTGATGCCTCCAGCTTTGCTTTTCTTTTCCAAGATTGCTTTGGTTATTTGGGGTCTTTTGTCATTCCATACAGATTTTGGGATTGTTCTGACTCTGTGAAAAATGCTGGTGATATTTTGATATGGACTGCATTGAATGTGTAGATTGCTTTGCATAATACATGTTAACAATGTTTATTCTATTCATGAGCATGGAATGTCTTTTCATTTCTTTGTGTCATCTTGAAATTTTTTCATCCGTGTTTTATAGTTTTTAGAGTACAGATCTTTTACATCTTTGGTTAGGTTTTTTCCTAGGTATCTTATGGTTTTGGTGCTATTGTAAATGGGGCAAATTGCTTGTTTTCTCTTTCTGCTGTTCCTTATTGGTGTATAGAAATGCAACAGATTTCTGTACATTGACTTCATGTCCTGCAACTTTACTGAATTAGTGTATCAGTTCTAGCAATTTTTGGGTGGAGTCTTATGGACTGTCATGTTATCTGTAAATAGTGAAAGTTTGACTTCTTCCTTGATGATGTCAATGCCTTGTATTTCTTTTCATTGTCTGATTGTTGAGGCTAGGACTTCCAATTCTATTTTAATTAACAATAACAATGGTGAGAATGGACATCCCTCCTGACCAAAGAGGAAAAGCTATGCTTTTCTCCATTGAGGATGATATCAGTTGTGGGTTTTTTGTATGTTGCCTTCATGATATCAAGGAATGTTCCATCTATACCTACTTTGTTGAGGGCTTTTATCAAGAAGGGATGCTGTACTTTGTCAAAAGCTTTTTTCTGCATCTATTGAGATGTTCATATGGTCCTTGTCCTTTCTTTTATTAATGTGGGATACCAGGTTGATTGATTAGTGAATATTGAACCACCACTGCAGCCCAGGAATAACTCCCACTTGATTGTGGTAAATAATTCTTTTAATGTACTGTTGGGTTCAATTAGCTAGTATCTTGTTGAGAATTTTGGCATCCATGTTCATAAGGGATATTGGCCTATATTGGACTCTTTGTCTGGTTTTGGAACGAAGGTAGTGTTTGCCTTGTAGAATGAGCTTGGAAGTTTTCCTTCCATTTCTATTTTTTTGGGAAGAGTTTGAGAAGAACAGGTTTAAACTCTTCTTTATATGTGGTAGAATTCCTATGGGAAGGCATCTGGCCCTGGACTTTTGTTCGTTGGGAGATTTTTGATCATTGATTCAATTTCTTTTCTGGTTATGAGTCTCTTCAAATGCTTTATTTCTTCCTATTTCAGTTTTGATAGTTTATATATTTCTAGGAATTTGTCAATTTTTTCCAGATTGCCCAATTTGTTGGCATACAATTTTTCATAATATTCTCTTAAAATTGTTTGTATTTCTGTGATATTGGTTGTGATCTCTCCTCTCTCATTTGTGTTTTTATTCATTTGGGTCCTTTCTCTTTTCCTTTTGATAAGCCTGGATAGAGGTTTGTTTATTAATCTTTTCAAAGATCCAGCTTCTGGTTTCATTGATCTGTGCTGCTGCTTTTGTTTGTTTCTGTATCATTTATTTCAGCTCTAATCTTTATTATTTTCTTCCTTCTGCTGGCTTTAGGTTTCATTTTTTTGTTCTTTTTCTAGCTCCTTTAGGTGTAAGGTTAGGTTGTATTTTTTTTTTTTAACAAATTAAGGTAGGCCTGTATTACTGTATACTTCCCTTTTATGACCACTTTTGCTGCATCACAAAGGCTTTGGACCGTCACGTTTTCATTTTCATTTGTTTCCATGTATTTTTATTTGTTATTTTGTTTCTTGGTTGACCCATTCATTCTTTAGAGGATGTTTTTTAGCCTCCAGGTTATTTGTGGTCCTTCCAAATTTTTTCTTGTGGTTTTCTTCAAGTTTCATAATGCTGTGGTCATAAATTATGCATGGTATGATCTCAGCCTTTTTGGAGTTGTTGGGGCTTGATTTGTGACCCAGTATGTGACCTATTCTGGAGAATTTCTCATGTGTACTTGAAAAGAATGTGTATTCTTCTGCTTTACGATGAAATGTTCTGAATATAGCTGTTAAGTCCATCTAGTCCAGTGTGTCATTCAAAGCTATTGTTTCCTTGTTGATTTTCCACTTAGATGACTTGTTCATTTGTATAAGTGTGGTGTTAAAGTCCCCTACTATTATTGTATCATTATTGATGAATTTCTTTGTTTGTCATTAATTCATTTATATATTTGGATGCTCCCATGTTGGGGCATATATATTTACAATTGTTAAATCTTCTTGTTGGATAGAGCTTTTTATTATTATATTGCCCTTCTTCATTTCTTCTTACAGAGTTTGGTTTAAAATCTAGTTTGTCTGCATAAGTATTGCTACTCTGACTTTATTTTGACATCCATTTACATGGTGGATATTTCCCCATTCTCTCACTTTTATTCTACAGGTGTTTTTAGATCTGCAATGAATCTTTTGTAGGCAGCATATAGATGGGTCTTTTTTTTTTTAATCCTTTCTGACACTCTATGTCTTTTGATTGAAACATTTAATCCACTTACATTCAGAGTGATTATTGATAGATATAAATTTAGTGCCATTGTATTACCTGTAAAGTCTTGTTTCTGGAGATTTTCTCTGTTCCTTTCTATTCTTTGCCACTTTTAGTCTTTTTTTCCCTAATCAGAGTCCCCCTTAATATATCTTGCAGGGTTGGTTAGTGGTCATGAATTCCTTTAGTTTTTGTTTGTCTGGGAAACTCTTTATCTCTCCTTCTATTCTAAATGACAGATTTGCTGGGCAAAGTATTCTTGGCTGCATATTTTTCCATGCAGCATGTTAAATATATCATGCCTCTTTCCTCTGACCTGCCAAGTTCCTGTGGATAGATCCACTGCTAACCTTATTTGTCTTCCCAGATAATTTAGATTCTTTTCCCCTGCTGCTTTTAGGATTTTTTCTTTATCTCTGTATTTTGCAAATTTTACAACAATATATCTTGGTTTTGGCCTGGTTTTGTTGATTTTGAAGGAGGTACCCTGTGCCTTCTGGATTTGAATATCTGTGTCCTTCTCCAGATTTGGGAAATTTTCAGCTATAATTTGTTCTAATAAACCTCTGCTCCTTTACTCTCTTTTCCTTTTCTGGGACTCCTATGGTATGACTGTTATTACACTTTATGGAGTCACAGATTTCCCTAAGTTTACATTTGTGATGCAATATTTTTCTTTCCTTCTTTTCAGCTTAATTATTTTCCATAATATTATCTCCTTTATCACTTACTCATTCTTCTGCTTCTTCTGTCCCTGTGGTCATTACATCCAGTTAGTTTCATGTCTCAGTTAAAGCATTTTTTATTTCAGCCTGACTAGTTTTTAGGTCTTTTATTTCTGCAGTAAGGGACTCCATGATGTCTTCTATGCTTTACTTGAGCCCAGCTGGTATCCTTATGATTGTTGTTTTAAATTCTGTATCAGGCATATTATATCTGATTCAAGTATATCCTTGTCCTTGACCATTTTGTTCTTTCTCTGGGGATGAATTCCTCCATCTTGGCATTTTGTCTAGGTCCTTGTCTTCTTCTTTGTGTTAGGAAAGCCTGTTATGTTTCCTGCTCCTAAGAGCAATGGCTTTATGAAGAAGTCATACACAGTCCAGGATGTGGCACTTTAGGAAGTGGTTCTGGTATATTCTATTTACATTCTGCTGCCTGTATCTTGGCTGCTTTTCCTCTCAAGTCAGTCCTCCACAGAGTGTCTCCTTATCTGCAGTGGGGAGCATTTAGACCTTGTCCAGGGTGTGGCAAGTTTTAACTCAGTATGCTCTGTCTGTTTGTTAAAAGAGATGTAATGAGACAAATTTCCACTGGAGCTGAAGCTTTGCAGAACTCTATGGTCAGTAGACTTGGTGCATGTATGGGGTTTGTGCTTATCTTGTGAGGGGAGGGACCTGCTTCTCTGGTTCTCAGGCATATTTGCCCTAGTCATGAAGCACCTGCAGAGTGAAGGGGGCAGGGGGCTTCGTGTAAGCAGGTTAGGCCTCCACTATGGGTGCTGTTCTGCTCACTGAAGTCAGTCCATGCTGGTGAGTGGTGGTGGTTGGGGGGGAATGGCAGCAGCCCTCTCCTTAGTCCCCAGAGAAGAGGATTCGTGCCCTGGGGAGTCCTCACAGAACAGTGATCAATCTCCTCCCAGGGGTCCCAGGTATACCTCAGATCCTTGTATTCACCCTGTTGTGTCCAGGCCATCTGCCCACCTGGCAGTGCAGTGCACCTGCTTTTTATTCCAGGCAGGCTGGCTGAGTTTCAAAATTTTAGGAACAACACTAGTCCTCTGGGGAATGTCTTGCCATGCTGAGGAGGTGCAGGTTTGTTCCAGAACAGCCATTATACCAACTTACAGGAACATGGAGTTTAGAGTAATGCTTAGCAAAGAGCCAGTGTCCAGTTTTGCCTCTCTCAGTAGGTGTCTCAGCCCCTATTCTAAGGGGCAGGGGAGTGCAACGGTGCCCACCAGCACTTTTGTCTCCTGAGAGGCAGAGCCAGCTCTCCCAAATGCACTCCAAGCGGGGAGAAACATCTCTTCCCGTGCAACCCAGGGGATCCTCAGATCATGCCATCAATTCCACACCTCTGCCCTCCTTCTCCACAAGAGCACTGCTACCATAAGCAACAACAAAAGCGAAATTGAAAATTTTAAAAGGTACCATTTCAAATAAAAACACAAATGTTTAAATACTTAGTTTTAAATATAACAAAACATGTACAGAAGCTTTATGCCCTGTACATGATTCTTTGATTAAGGAAATCAAAATAGACCTCAATAAGTGGAGGGATATGCCATGGTTATGGATTGGAAGAATCAGTATTTTTATGTCAATTCTCCTCAAACTGACCCGGAATCCACTTTATCTCAATCAAAATCATAGTTGGACATTTTTGTAGCTATTGACGAGCCTATTCTAAAGTTTATTTGGCAAGGTAAAGGAACTAAAATAACCAAAATGATTTTTAAAAAGAACAGAGTTTGAGGATGCACCTTACCTGATTTCAGGGATCACTATAAACTTATAATAATCATTACAGGGTGGTACTGACAAAAAGATAGACACATAGATGAAAGGAACAGAATCAGCTGACTGCTGACCAAAGTACAGAAACAATTAAATGGAAAAAAAAAAAGAACTTTAACCTTATTTAAGAATGAACTCACAACAAATAATAGAATTAAATGAAATAGTTGATTGAATAACCAAACAGTTAAAACCTTACAACAGAATACTATTTAACAAAGCAAGAAAAAAAGAAAGAAAGAAAGAAAAGAAAAAAGGAATGAATCACTGCTACATATAATGGATGAATCTCAAATGATTTACACAATGTTCAAGAAGCCAGACTTAAAAAGGTACAGATTATAATTCCATTTATATGGCATTTTAGAAAATGCAAAGTTATAGAAACAGAAAATAGGTTGGTGAATTGCAAGAAGTTTGCCTGGAGGGCCATTATAAAAGGGCACATGAGGGGAATTTTGGGAATAATGGAACTATGTGTATATCAAGTTTGATAGTGATTACATGACTACCACTTGTGTAAACTAATACAATTATATACAACAAATAGTGATTTTTATTGCATATGGAATATTTATTTATTTCAATTTTTTTTAAAAGATTTCATTCATTTGTTTGATAGAGAGAGCAAGAGAAAGAAAGAACACAAGATGGGGGAGGGTCAGAGGGAGAATCAGACTCCCTGATGAGCAGAAAACCTGATGTGGGGTTCGATCCTGGGACTCTGGGATCATGATTTGAGCTGAGGGCAGCTGCTTAACTGACTGAGACATCAAGGTGCTCCACATATAAAATTTTTAAAGTGACTAATAGAGAATACCAAAAACCTCCATATTCTTAAAAATATAAAGAGGTGAATGGGAAGAAGTTCCTTCTGCTGATCCTGGTGCAAGCATTGTCAGTGTATAAGCCAGCTGGAGGCTGGCTTATAACCTTGAGGGAATATAGGGTCAAAACAGTGGGTGAAAGATACAGTGTCTGTGTCCATGATAACTGATTAGGTACTTCATCAAATCCAGGAACTGGACTGTATCTAATATTTTGCTTTAGGAGACAAGAAATAAATTTGTTAAAGTCATGAAAAGAAAAATTTGTTTGTTTTAATGATATCACTTTTGGAGAATGTGCTAGTGAGGGTGGTTTCACCTCATCAAGCCACATTTGGTGTGGGGAAGGAGGATGGGGTAAAAGGCAGAGTAGTTATTATAAATGAAGGCAGGCAACAAAACCTTACAGTATATGAGGAGGGTCTGTGAGCACTACGATGTATGTCAAAGAATAATGTTTGACACATTATTCAGTCATCAATTTGGATAAAGATGGGAGGAATTTCTGTTATGACTAATGTGAGTAGTTCTCCAATGACATTTATCTCCATTGGGATGAGGGAGAGACAGGACTAAGAAGGCATGCTCACCTTCTAGACTATGCTTGAGAAGCTAGGGCTGTAAGTGCCCAGTATACCAATTCAGGGCATGGGCAGGTCTATCACAGGTCCTTCCCCCCAATTAGTTGTGCACTCTTAGGGCTAGTGATTGCCAAAGGTGCCAGGTATAGGGGCAAGCCCAGACTTATAACTGAAGGCTTATTGTCCCCCACGGTGCAGCAAGGCCTGTTTATAAGCTTTTGGGACAAGCAGCTGGGGTGAGTCAGGGACAGGCTACAGACCATGGCCTGTTTCTTCCTCTGCTGCCAGTTCCCAAGCAGTCTCAGAACCCTAAGGAATTCTCAAATTCTAAATTCTATCCTGGTCTTCAGATAATTATGGAGGTATAGCTGTCAAAATAGGAGAATAGAACATATGATAGTTAATAGCTTGATTTATCACTTTAAAATACTTAGACATATGTCATGTTCTATTCCATTTGTATTTTTGTCCTGGACCTTGTTATATGTGATCCCATGATCCTATATAAGTAAATCTCAAGGTAAATTAAATGTTACTTCTTTAGTTTGTCAATTGCAATCATTATACTGAACAGCAACCACATTTGGTGGAATTTGTCTCTTGTAAGTTTTCTAGTGAAACTGGACACTGCTTATAAAGAAACCAGTCTACAGGACCTAACCTGTCCTACTCACCTTTAGCAGAAAAGGCTGAAAAAGGCATTTTAAGTAATTCTCTTTTTACATCCAAATGGCCAACAGACATATGAAAAAATGCTCAGCATCAGGGAAATACAAATCAAAACCACAGTGAGATACCACCTCACACCAGTTAGAATGGCTAAAATTAACCAATCAGTTAATGACAGATGTTGGCAAGGATGCGGAGAAAGGGAAACCCTCCTACACTGTTGATGGGAATGCAAGCTGGTGCAGCCACTCTGGAAAACAGTATGGAGATACTTCAAAAAGTTGTAAATAAAGCTACCTTATGACCCAGCAATCAGACTATTGGGTATTTACCCTCAAGATACAAATGTAGTGATCTGAAGGGGCACTTGCACCCAAATATTTATAGCAGCAATGTCCACAATAGCCAAACTATAAAGAGCCTAGATGTCCATCAACAGATGAATGGATAAAGAAGATGTTATATATATATATATATATATATTATGCAGCCATCAAAAAACCCCAAATCTTGCCATTTACAACAACATGGATGGAGCTAGAGGGTATTATGCTAAATGAAATAAGTCAATCAGAGAAAGATAATTATCATATGATCTCACTGATATGAGGAATTTGAGAAAAAAGACAGAGAATCACAGGGGAAGGAAGGGAAAAATAAAACAAGACAAAACCAGAGAGGGAGATAAACCATAAGAGACTCTTAATCTCAGGAAAAAAACTGAGGGTTGCTATAGGGGAAGGGAGTGGGAGGGATGGAGTGGCTGGGTGATATACATAGGGGAAGGTATGTGCTATGGTGAGTGCTGTGAATTGTGTAAGACTGATGAATCACAGACCTGAACCCCCTAAAACAAATAATACATTATATGTTAATAAAAAATATAAAGAATAAACAAGCAAATGAAAAAAATTCTCATTTTTTTCTTGGTTGTAAAAGTAATACATATCAATTGTAATTAACCTTGAATTTCAGAATCTATAGAGAGAAATAATTTGAAATAGTTCATAAATTCACAATCCAGATGATGTAAAATGAGGCATTTTCTTCTAAGGGTTATCTTTATGTACATATACACACAAAACAAACACACTGGCCACCTCTTTCACAATAAAAATTTGTTATATGTTGAATCTGCTCTTAATAGAACCTCTTTTTAGTGGGGGAGTTTTGTATTCAAATGTCTTTACTTGTTCACCATAAATATTTCCTTATGTTGTTATTTGTATTTAGGAATAACATTTTATGTAGCTGCTTAAAATATATTAATGAACAATAATATGTTTTGTATAGCTGGATATTTGTAATGATTCACTGGAATTAAAAGAATGCTGTAATGAAGATCTCAGTACAGAGATTTTGCTACATCCTTAATAACAGGATTTAAATTTGAAGACTTTTCTCATGGAACAGCTTTAGACTGAAGAAAAATCATCAAACTATTCTTTACGGGACCACAATACACATTGCCTTATAAGTCCTATAAGGACTTATAGCAGCTTCATCATCACAGACCAAGAACCTGCTTATCCTGCTTAGTTTCACTTCCTCTGAACTGACAAAGTGAAATGCACTGATTTTGTGTCTACTTACTTGAAAAGCTGTCTGACTAAAAGGAAAGGTTGCCTGAGGCCGACTTCTTTGTTTAGCCAAAGTCAGCTCTGCAGTCCAGCCAGTGGTACTGGTTAGTTCCAACACAGCTGCAAAACAATTATCTTAGGAAACTGTAAGCGGCATTCAAATACACACACACAAATCTAAAATGAAATCATGAAATACTTGCTAACAATACTGTTTGATACTGTCTAAAATTTGTATTCCTATAACAAGGAAGAACTGAAAAACATAGATGGCTCTTTTCTTAGGGTAGAGGCATCATAAGACATTAAAATAATCTAATATTACTGATCATAAATATATATTATCCTGATGTGCAGTTAGTTCTTGGTAAACTATTTTCTTTCTTAATAGAGAGCAATATGCTTGCTATTTTCTGTTGCAACTACCAGTTGATAAATATCTGTCATCTAAGAGTACCCTCTCAGGTTAAAGGAAATCACACGTTAACTTTTAATGATACATGGTTTATATTAACAATATGGGCCAGCCTTGTCTCCATGCTTTGGTTCTAGCAGCTGTGTATACAGAATCAATTAGTCATTTGTCAATGGCAGGGCAATTAGGTCACTGCAGCTTCTAATTCAGTCCCTTTCCTGCTGTCAGAGCTTTGCTATCCTCAAAATATTTGCAGTAGACCTTGAAAAATCCACCTTAATTTTATTTAATTACTGAAACCCAAGATGCCTGAATTTGTCAGTAAACAAGAAAAGAAATTCTTGTGACAGGAAGATCCTGATTTATGTTTGATGACTCACCAAGGAACATGTTGCATTCCCATCCATCCATCAAACGTATATAAAATGAATAGCATACATATTTTTGGATCTTCCTCAGAATTCACCACATTGAAACTCTATCTGCCCTATTGGCTGAAGAAAGCCATGTGGTGTAGCAAATGGTTGAAATAATGAACTAATAAGAATCAAGAAGAAGGTCTGGTTCTTGGTCTGTGATGATGAAGCTGCTAAGTCATGGTGAACGGCCTCCCCCCACCCCCATTGGCCCTCAGTACCTTCATCTAGAAAACAAACTAGTTACATTTGATGGCACCGAGTAGAGTCTCTTTAGGCTGGTTAGCTTTTTGTAAACCCTATGAATCTAAGAAGTGGTCCCCAACAGAAGGTCTTCTCCTTACTACCAGCTAGCTCAGTCAGCTCTGTCAACAGTGTACACTCCCGGCTATGAGGGGGGCCAGAAGAGAGGGAGTGACAGGCACATAATGCAGTACAGGTCCTAACAACCCTGAACTAATAGCCGTGTTCTTAAGTACAAAGGAAAGGGTTTGTTTGGTTATTTGAAACACTGCCTTAAGAGAGTCTTTGTGTTCCTTTTTTTATTAAAGATGGGAGAAACAAGGAAGATAAACCCAGGAGAAATTCAAGGGTACATTTTTTGAATAATGTATTTATCTTAAGAAAAAAGAAGAAGAAGAAAGAAGAGGGATTTGTCCTACTAGATATTGACATAGTATTAAGACCCTACAGTACTAGCACAAGAACAGACAAGTAGACCAATGGAATTGAATAAAGACCTAGGAGAAGGGAGGTTGTATAAGTGGGAACTTAATATAGCATAAATCAAATGGAAAAGAATGAGTTGTTTCATAGATTCTATTGGGAAAAGTGGTTCATTATATGGAGAAAAATAAAACTCAATCATTCCTTAACCCATATGAAAAGGTGGTTTCCAGATGAATTAAAGACCCTAGTGTTAAAGGTAAAACTTACAAGTCAGTAGAAAAAAGTATAGAAGAATATCTTTTCAACTAGAGACAGAAAAAGTTTTCTTGAACAAAATTTTAAAAGGAGAAAACCCAAAGGCAAAGATCATAGTGATGTTTCAATAGACAAATCAAGAATTTCTGTTTCATGAAGGGTAACTATGGATAATTGAAATATGAGTAAATAAGAAAAGATATTTATGATATCAAGTGACAAGCAACTTCTGGCTTCCAGTCCAATATATAAAGGTGTTAGAAGGCATAACTCCTGTCCTCAGAATAAGAAAGAGAGCTGAACAAACAAAAAGTCAACAAATTTTCTTAGATTGGTCAGAGAATTGAGGTCTCATGGTAAACTAGAATCCCCCCACTGGGGACATATTCAGATAGATATACACACTCACTGGGAGCCTCCTGGGAGCAGAAGCTTCTGTGCAATCAGCAGCTGGTATACTGGATTGTGAGCATGAGAAAACTTGAGAGTGAGAATACCTGGAAACCCAGCCTTAACTTTGCTTCCAGAAATCCCAGCAGGTTGTCATAGTAGAGATAGGAGAAAACCTCCCTCATTCTTCTGGCAGTTGATGGGCAGTTGATGTTTTGAAACACATGGAGAGAATTCTATTCTCCTTACAAAGACCTGTCCTCAAAGAAAACTATTCTGACTGAGCCTAAACAACATGGGTTTTACCAGAGCCTAACCAATGTAGGGGGAAGGAAAATACAAATTCTACCCTCTAGATTTCCTGTCTTACTTAAGGTCTTAAGGATAGTAGGGGGAGGGAAGTTGAGAAACATTTGTGAAGGTCACAGTTCAGGAGCACAGGTTCATTAAAAGACCAAAACATTATACAGTTATAGAATGCTTCTCCTTCCCACCAAACCATGCTACCACATCAAAAAGGACATAATAAAAGTAGAACTCCTGAAACAACTGCAGTCTCCAACTCCATTTAAGAAGGAGTCTCTAAGAAAACCCAAAGACAAAGAGAAGAGACAAAAGCAAACACAGTAGAAAAAATTTTAGCCTCTAACCACTACAGCTACAGACACATAGATGAAAGGAACAGAATAGAGAACCCAGAAATGGACCCTCAACTCTATGGTCAACTAATCTTTGACAAAGTAGGAAAGAATGCCAATGGAAAAAGGACGGTCTCTTCAACAAATGGTGTTGGGAGAATTGGACAGCTGTACACAGAAAAATGAAACTTGACCATTTTCCTACACCACACACAAAGATAAACTCAAAATGGATGAGAGATGTAAATGTGAGTCAGGAATTCATCAAAATCCTAGAGGAGAACATAGTCAGCAACCTCTTTGACCACAGCCCCAGCAGCTTCTTGCTAGACATGTCTCCAAAGGCAAAGGAAACAAAGGCAAAAATGAATTACTGGGGCTTTTTCAAGGTAAAAACTCCTCTGCACAGTAAAGCAAACAGTCAACAGAACTAAAAGGCAACCTATGGAATGGGAGAAAATATTTGCAAGTGACATATCAGTTAAAGGGCTATTACCCCACATCTATAAAGAACTTTTACAACTCAACATCAGGCATCAAATAATTCAATTAAAAATAGGCAGAAGACATGAACAGACATTTCTATGCAGAAAATATGCAGATGGCCACCAGACACATGTTAAGATTCTCATCACTCATCATCAGGGAAATGCAAATCAAAACCACAGTGATATCACTTCACACCTGTCAGAATGGCTAAATCAAAAAACACAAGAAACAACAGGTGTTGGCGAGGATGTGGAGAAAAAGGAACACTTGTGCATTGTTAGTGGGAGAGCAAATTGATGCAGCCGCTCTGAAGATGGTATGGAGGTTCCTCAAAAAAATGAAAAATAGAACTATGCTATAACCTAGTAATTTTATTACTAGGTATTTACCACAAAATACAAAGACATAATTCAAAGGGATACATGCACCCTTATATTTATTACAGCATTATTTACAATAGGCAAGACACGGAAGCAGCCCAAATGTCCATCACTTGATGAATGAATAAAGAAGATGTGGTATGTATATATACATGTGGTATATACAATAGAATAGTATTTAGCCATAAAAAAGAATGAAACCTTGCATTTGGAATGCATGGATGGAGCTGAGTGTATAATGCTAAGCAAAATAAGACAGTCAGAGAAAGACAAATACTATGTGATTTCACTCACATGTGGAAATTAAAAAACAGAACAAATGAACAAAGGGGAAAAAAAAGAGAGACAAACTGAAAACCATACTCTTAACTATATGGAACAGATAGATGGTTACCAGAGGGGAAGTGGGTGGGCTGGTGGGTCAAATAGGTGATGATTAAAAGTAGGGTTATCTTGATGATCACTGAGTAACACATGGAATGGTTGAATATATTGCACGCCTGAAACAGTGTAACACTGCAGGTTAACTACATTGGAATTAAGATTCAAAAAAATTTTGAGACCTTAACTTATGCTTTCTACATTGGCAGAAGTTAGAAAGCTTCATGATACCAATATTGTCGGAGATACAGGGATTATGAACGGTCCTGCACCAGTGAATGGCAGGTAGACTGGTGCAGCCATTCTGGAGCCAAACTGTTAAGTCAACGAAGAATATGGGTATTACCTATTATTTGCTTCTATATACGTATTCCAGAGAAATTGCTGCAAACGAGTAGAAGGTAAATGTGTGGAGATGTTCACTGCCGCATCACTGTGATGGTAATAAATAGGAGTCAGTCTGGATGCCATCAACAAAAGTAGACAGGAAAACTGCTGTCAGGGAGAGTCAAGCGTGAATCACAGTGAACTATAACATGATACCGCATACCCAAATCAAAAATCGTGAGTCCCTTGCCCACCATGCACATTTTGTGAGAATACATACAAATAAAAATGTATACATTAAACAAATTGGAATAGTTGATGTGGGGAACTGGGGGCTAGCAGCAGAGAAAATACATAAAAGAAAATTTTAAGAAATACAGAAGAGGACTTTCAAGGATCGACGATCACAGTGTGGGTTAAAATTAAATAATCTCTTTGCGTCTGTATTAATAAAAGAAAAAGCTAGCACAAATTTCATATATGAGGCCAATGAGTGTCGGAAAGCTTGTGCAGTCTGAAAAGGAGACCAGGTCCAACTTTGTGGGTATTAATGAATTTCCCCTCATTTCTTTTATGGGTCACGTTTATTTACAGTGGCCATGTGGAGAGGGGGAAGAGGAGATTAAAAGTCTTTAAGATTCAGCTATTAAAGTGACTCAATTCAGTGCTATCCAAACGCCAAACATATATTCCCAAGAACCTACCAGATGCTGTCACGTGGATGTCCTGAAGGAATTTCAGATTCAATGTTTCCAAAGTCCAACACATCATTTGCTCTCCTGAGAGCTGCTCTCCCTTCCATGAACTGGGATGCCCTTCTCCCTCATTTGCACCCCTCCCTGCGCACACTTTACCTGCTGGAGGTCACTGGAGGCCACCTCCTTCCTCTAGGCACTGTGCCTCCCTGAACTAGCCCACAGACTCTGGATAATTGGAAAAACATCTACCTAGGCTTCTTAACCTCTCTTTATAAGCCAGATTTGCTCATGTTTCTTCTCTAGTTAAAAAGCCTCAGTGGGACTCCATTGCCTGTGGATTATTTACCATATCTTTAACTTGCCAAAAAGACTCTATTGTTACAGGATTCTACCCCACCTCAGTCAGTTCCCATCCAAGAGCCTACACTCCAGCCACAAGGGTGCGGGAAGTGAATTCCCCGAGAACCTGATACTCTCCATCTCTGTGCCTTCTGTCTGCGTGCCGTATTAGTCAGAGGAGGCTGGAGTGCTGGGTTCTGCTGTGGTCACAAATCTCAATGAGTTATAAAAACAAAGGTTTATTTGTCACTCACGCTCCATGTTCCTCATTGGTCAGCTGCTGCTCTGATTTACGTCTTCTTCACTCTGGAAGGCAGGATGACGGAGCGGCCTTTCTAGCCAGAGAAAATAGAAAGCATAGCAAACCACCGGCTGGCTACAAACGCTTCCCCCAGAAGCACTACATGCCATTTCTGTTCACATTCCATGTGGTCAAGCTTAACATTGATGAGATAGGGAGGGGCAGAAAATATTTGAGATAAGTAATAATAGCCTATCACTCATTGGTGATTTCATTCTGCCTGGAATCCCTGCCTGGGGAACGAATCCCTGGTTACTACTTATGGCATATCTTTTTTTTTTAATGATTTTATTTTATTTATTTGAGTTACAGCACATCTTACTTTTTACTTCTGCAGTTCTGTCTCTGACTTTGCCAGTAGAATTAACTCCTCTGTGTTCCTATAGCCTTTGGGACGTGTTACACTAACCACATGCGTGTCGTGTGCGTATTTCCATGCTTGCCTTCCCCATTACATCTTGAACTTGGCAAATGCACGCATGCAGTCTTTACAGATTTTGCATTCTAAGCATGTGTACTTTCTGTGTGTGCTGAGCCTGGTACTTGTGTCTTGTTGCTCTGTAATTGGTTACTGAATTAATAGTTATTGAACATGATGACGAGCCAACTACAGAGAACGTCATTGACCCAAGGGCTTTAGCTGCTGTGCTCTGAAATTCATTGTTGAATTTCACACACTGCTCCTAACCAGTGACAGTACAGCAAGGATTCTAAGGCAGGATGGCTCCTGGGACATGCAGGGCACCTCCACCAGCCACTGTTGGCTCTAGGACTCCCCCGTAGCCTTACAAAAACTTGCAAGGACGGCACAGCATTCCAGGATGCTTTCGACCACTACTACCCTCTGAGTAAGACTTGCATTGTGATCTGCCCACATTTCCCCCTCCCCTCCCCAACCCCCTCCTCGATTTCTGTCACAGGTGTTTCCCCATAATAAAATTTTTGCATATTTAGTTTCTTCTTAACATCTGCTTCTTAGAGGATACAAACTAACACAAGGCGTTTTCTTCTCTCTCTCTCTCTTTTTAAAGATTATTTATTTATTTGAGAGAGAGATTAAAAGAGAGAGAGAGAGTGCACATGAACAGTGGGGAGAGGGAGAGGCAGACTCCCTGCTGAGCAGAACCCTGAGATTGTGACCTGAGCAGATGTTTAAACGAAGGAGCCATCCAGGCTCCCCAAACCCAAGGAGATTTTATTATTGTAACTGATACAGGCTAATAGGATAAAACTTCTTTGGGAGTTTGAGAGATGTTACTGTTAAGCAAATCAGGAAATTGTTTCTTGGCAGAGGTTGGATTTGAATTAGGCTTTGTAACAAGGCTTGGCCAGAGGTGACAGTGGGAGGTATACTGGGAGGAGAAAGAGGCACGAGATGGGAAATCCTGGTTTGATGCCTTCTTCCATCCAGGCATAATGAGATAATCCTACCTCTTAAATCTCTAGGGTCAGGTTGTTTTTTAATATTGGGGAAAGATTCTTCTTTTTTTTTTTTTAAAGATTTTATTTATTTATTTGACAGAGAGAGAACACAAGCAGGCAGAGAGGCAGGCAGAGAGAGAGTAGGAAGCAGGATCCCCGCTGAGCAGAGAGCCCGATGTGGGGCTCTATCCCAGAACCCTGGGATCATGACCTGAGCTGAAGGCAGAGGCTTAACCCACTGAGCCACCCAGGTGCCCCGGGAAAGATTCTTCTTGTACACAATTTATTTTCTTTATTTTCCTTTGAATTATTTATTCAATTCCTTTTGCTCAGGAAGTTCGGGAATACTGGTTACTCACAATTTGGGTTTGTAAAAACACACTCCCTCTCTAATATCTTTTTCTGTTGTTTTCATTTTTTTGCCCCATATTCTAGATTACTTCTCAAATTTCTTCCCTATATCAACAATCAGACAATCTACAACATTTAATTTGCTATTCTTTCTCTCCAACAAATATTTTAACTTGACTCTTGGTGATTTTGGTTTCCATGCATTTTCTCCTTGCCTCAGCTCAAATTTGTCTTTTTTTTTTCTTAGTAGAGTAGGAAACAAATATATTTAAAAATATTCTCCTGTTTCCTGTAGCAAATCTATTTTAAGGAAAATTTCCCCTCAAATCCTTAAGCATTTTACCCTCGTCTCTTGTGTTGTGGACCTTTCTTTAAGACCTGTTCTGTATTGTCCTGCCCCTGTCTGCCCAGGAACTGAGCCCCACTCTGGACCTGGGCTGCATTCAGTCTGGGGACATTCCTAGGATGAAGCCCCTCTTGTTCCAGACTGTAGCGCATGGAGCCAAAGGAAGCCATCTGGAAGGAGACCCGTGAGGAATCAGATGATGAAATGGTTCCTTGCACTGTGGGTGAGGCGGGAGGGAGGAGTGTCTGATTATAAGCCTATGGGACAGAAACCAGAGAAACCAGAGGAAAGAGCAACAAAGAGTAGGAGGCAGAGTCTGGAGAGTTTTTCTGAGCCAAAGAGTTTGTCAACACTGAGTTTTCGTAGATGGCTGGCAGCCGTGGCATGGGCAGGAAGGGAGCTATTAGGAGTGTCAGTCTGGTCTAGACATGCATGTTGATTATTTAGGTTTATTTATCCTAGAATGAAGAGAAACTCTTCCAGAATGATTCTTTTGTTTTAGGAGCTCCTGTACACAGTTTCCTTTGCTCCCTCAGACAGTTGAGTGTGGCTGAGGCCCGGACAGGTATTAACCAAGTGTCCGAGGACTCCTTGCGGCACGCAGACAAGTCCGCTCAGGTCTAAGCAGAGTGGAGAAGCTGCTCATTGCAGCCAGGCTGTGGTTCAAGGACACAGAAGGTAGCAGAACATGTTATCCAGGCTACATCCAGGTTAGATAACAGGATCCTGAGCTCTGCTGCCCCCTCACTCCGCCCCCAGATGCACGAAGGCAAAGGTGAGCTTTGCAGGATTTCCCTGGAATTTTGGTCCTTCTGGCACTTAACGGCCATGCCTGCCATCCACCCACTGTGTTAGTTCAGCTCCTATACTCTAATCTCAGGTCTCTTCTTAGACCCACCGCCACCACATTCTCAGATTTCTTCAGCTCTATTGGTTTAAGGGCGCTCCAAAAATTTTGCTTTTGAAAAAAAAAAAATTGCTACGTCTATATGGATGGCAGGGTTTTTATGACACTGGCTTGCAACGATGAAAAGAAGCCCCAGGGGCTATGGAATAGGCCCTTGGTAAATCCAGGTTGCCTGCTTCAGAGACAGGAGCCGAGGACGGGGACCGGTAGGGGCAGTCAGGTTCCTCTTACTTCTACTGCACTGTTTTGCCTCAAGAAGCAAAGCACATGTTGCCCATTGATTGTATTTTTAAGTTTGGTCCAAATGGTGATTTATTTAGTAAATGGCTGCTAATTTTGGTATATGGTCACTACTATTACTCTCAGTTTCCAGTACTGATGCAAACCTTTTCCTATTTATTTTCATGGGAAATTGAGTGACAATTTTTACTTTTGTTTCCTAGGACTTTTAATTTTTTTTTACAACTAAGAAAAATCGATTGCTTTCAATTTGTCTTTCTCAAATGTGTTTTTCAGAGCACTTTCAATACTTCATAAAAATTATGTTATAAACCATGTGAAAACAGGGACTGAATCCTGGGCAGGTGATGTGACAGACTTCTGCTCATTATATTAGGAGAACCAATTTTAATCTTTGTTGATGGGCACAGCGGGTAAAAAGCCAATGGACTGGGATAAAGGGACCGAATTCAATCCATTTGTTTGGTTGTTTGTTTGACAGAGACAGAGAGAGAGAAAGCACAAGTGGGGTGAGGGGCAGAGGGAGTGGGAGAAGCAGACTCCTCACTCAGGAGGGACCCTGACATGGGACTCGATCCCAGGACCCTGAGATCATGACCTGAGCCAAAGGTAGATGCTTAATCGACTGAGCCACCCAGGCGCCCCTGAATTCAATTTTTAAAGTGTTTTTATTAGACTGGCTGCCAAAACAACCAAAAAAATTAGAATAGATACTTGAGAAAAGTTATGAAATATTCTCTTTTTACTAACTCTCAAGGAGAAAAAAAGATCCTCATCTAGCCTAGTGGCTCTCAAGGGTTGCAGGGATATTAGGGGATGGGGGGAGTATCCTCTGAAACCCCTTCAGAGAGCCTACAGAGCAAAAGTAATTTTCATAATAACGCTAAGATGTTGGTTGTCTTTTTCACTATCATTTTCTCACCAGTGTATTATGGAGCTTTTCCAAGTCTGCATGACGTGTGATATCACAAGAAATTAATACAAAAGCAGATAAAAGAATCCAGCTGTCTTCTACTAAGCAAGACATTAAAGAGACTTGCAAAATTGTGAAAGAGTAGTACTCTTCTTACTCATTTTTTTTGTTAAAAATTATAGTTGTTTACAAACAAAAAAGAAGCAGAAGTAGCTTCATAAATACAGAGAACAAACTGGTGGTTGCCAGAGGGAATGGGCTACCTAGGGGAAGGGGATTAAGAGGTACAAAATTTCAATTATAAAATAAAGAGGTTTCAAGAATGAAAAGTAGAGGGAATACAATCAATAATATTTTTAAAAATTTGTATTTTTAAATACAGATGGTAACTGTACTTATTATGCTGAGAATTTCATAATATACATTTTTGTACACCTGAAACAAATATAATATTGTATGCCAACTATACTTCAATTAAAAGGAAAAAAGAGGAAAGAAAAAGGAAACATTTATAGCTTTCAAAATAAAGTGTTTAAAAAATTTAATGTGTAATGGGTTTTTATTAATTTTTTAATGCATTAATTTTATAACGTTCTATTTTTGAGTACAGAAAATACCAATAGATATAACCCATGTAAATATAGGCTCTTTGAAATCCTCAATAATTTTTTTTAAAGATTTTATTTATTTATTTGACAGACAGAGACCACAAGTAGGCAGAGAGGCAGGTAGAGAGGCGGGTGGGGGAAGAGGGCTCCCCACAGAGCAGAAAGCCTGATGTGGGGCTCGATCCCAGGATCCTGAGATCATGACCCAAGCCGAAAGCAGAAGCTTTAACCCACTGTGCCACCCAGGCACTCAAGTCCTCAGTAATTTTTAAGACTGTAAAGGAGTTCTAAAACCAAAAGTTTCGAGAGCCACCCACCAAGGCTATTAGGTTTAGTATTAAATAAATAATAGATAGTAATGCAACTTCCCTCACTGATATGCTAAAAGAGCCAAGGTCAATGACTGCCCATGTTTTGAAAAATTAATATTCATCAGACGTCACTGATTCAAACTGTTTATAATAAAAGAGAGGGATGCCTTGAGATAGCCCTGAAGGTCTCTGTATATTTAAAGAACTATTATGTTTAAAATGGTGGTTGCCAGAGAGGAGGCTGGTGGGGGCGGTGGGGAAAATGGGTTAAGAGGAGTGGGAGGCACAGGCTTCCAGTTATGGAATAAGTCACAGGGATGAACGGTAAACTGTAGGGAATATAGTCAATGATACGGTAACAGCATTGTATAATGACAGTGATAGCCACACTTGTGAGCATAGCGTAGCATCTGGAACTGTCAAATCACTGTGTTGTATACCTGAAACTATGCAATGTGACACTGTGTGACAACTACAATTTTAAAATACATATATATAGGTAGATATAGATATAAAATGTTGTATGTAATATTTGTTCTCACTACCAGTGGTTATTTATTATTTACTTTATATCAAGTATTGTACCTGTATGAACTCATTATAACTTCACAGTCACCCTAGGAAGGGGCCATCACAGCTTTCACTACTTGCCATGGGATCGGAAAGCTACAGTTCCTTCACCAAGGTCACTTGGCTGGTAAATAGTAGGACAGGGATTCTAGCTAAGGTTAGGTCAAGCTCAGAGCCAGGGCCCATTTCTATCTTGGTATCTCACCTTCTTTAAAGCCAAAAATGCTGATTCTTAGTGCCAGCTTATTATTTATGGTCACTATTTGCCTTTAGACTGATGCCTTGTACAAATATTGATTGAATTGAAGGTTCATCTTTAACCACAGAAGCGTGGTCCAGCTGTGAGCATTGCATCATTTATTCAAATGTTTGTTAATTCAGTAAGCATTTATTGAGTGCCTACAATTTGTCAGGCACCGGTCTGTTTTGTTCAAAAAAAGAAGGGGATAGTAATCTCTGCTTACATAGAGCTTACATTCTAATTAGATGAAGTAGATAATAAAATAGATAAATTACAGGATGTTGGAGGCTATAAATTCTATGGAAATAACATAGCAGACTAAAGGAAACTTTTATGGGTGGGGGCAGTGGGGGGTGAGGTCACCCTGGCATAATTTAGCAACAACCGGAAGAGCACTGGGTTGTAGTGAAATGAGCCAGAGGGAGCATGGGAAGAGACCAAGTCAGAGACGTCACAAGGAACCAGAAGTCCCTGCCTTACAGCCGGCAGTAAGTCCTCTGAGTGAAATAAGAATAGGGTTTTGAGAAAGGGAATGACATGAACTACATTTTCTAGAGATTACATTATCTAAGCGTCTCTGGCTGCCATGTTGAAAACGACAGACAGGGGTAGCAATCCAGGAAACAGTTTGGAAGGCTATTGCTGAAATCCCGATGAGATATGATGGTGGTTTGGATTAGGATTCAAATTCAAAGACAGGGTTTGATATCAGAAGTGGTGATAAGTGGGGCACCTGGGTGGCTCAGTGGGTTAAGCCTCTGCCTTCAGCTTAGGTCATGATCTCAGGGTCCTGAGATCGAGCCCTACATTGGGTTCTCTGCTCAGCAGGGAGCCTGCTTCCTCCTCTCTCTCTGCCTGCCTCTCTGCCTGCTTGTGATCTCTGTCAAACAAATAAATAAAAGCTTAAAAAAAAAAGTGGTGAGAAGTAATCGAACATGGGATAGGTATTAAAGGTAGAAGCCATGGCACCAAGTTTCACCAAATGACAACTCAAGTATCATAGACGAATTCCTTGCAACTATAAAGTGATTCTTGTATGACACTGTCTACTCTAAAATAAAAGTGGAATTTGCATTGTTTTGCTCTCGAAGTGCTTTATTTAGAATCAATTAAAAGTAGCAGGTGTGGAAGTGATAGGAACTGGTAAATAGTTGTCAACAAGAAATCACTATAGTATTCATAGATTAAAAGGAAAATGTGGCTTAGGGCATCTGAGCTGGGTGGTAAAGGACTCAAGGATGACAAGCATGCGATTACTAGCTGACTTAGAAATCACTCCAATCTGATAAAGTACCTTTCCTAGGACTTTAAATTGGGTTGTCAGCTTTTCATACCTCTACTGAAATCCAAGTACAATTGTTAGCCGTGTCTAGAGAGAGGTCTGTTGCTCAGTGTCAAAGGCAAGTAAATACATGATTTTATTGTTTGTCCTTGCTCCGAATATTTTCATAAAAGAGCGCCATATATATTTGGATTAATTTAACGAGCATTTGCACTTGCAGGGAGGACCTATAGTGTTAAGGATAGTGCTTAGAATCCCAGAAGTTAAACTACCAGGATTTGAATCCTTACACCATTCTTCCTAGTTGGGACCTCCAGAAAATTATTTAACTTCTGTCTTGATTTCCTCTTCTGAGAAAGGGAGATGCTACTGCTAATACTAACTCTGCTTTCACTGAGATTAAGTGAACTGATTATTCCTCTACCATGTATGGTAGAGAGCATGGCCCATAGTAAATGCACACTATGTGTTATTATGTTAAGGCCACACTGAAAATTCAAAGAAAAGCATCCTTATTAATGCACAATGTAACATTAGTACAATTATGAGTCAATTACTTCTTCTTTCAATTATTATTGCTGCCATAAGCTATCAGACTTCTGGCTAGCCAACGCAGCAGCATCTTACCTAAGGCAACGAAAATAATATTTTGCATCTTACAATTCATTTATCGATTTCTGAAAAATTTACCTATCACTGAGAGTACTTCATACATAGATTGGAGATGAAGTACTATTCCACTCATAACTATAGTGAGTGTCAAGGCACGTATTCCTCCCACGGAGGCAGACAAAACCCTTCATGGAACCTGGTTAATAGGAAAGAATACAGGAAAACCTGCAGATGCCACACCATTTCCCATCACTCTTTCCTACCTCATTCCACATTTGCTTTCTCCTCAGAAATACTCTTCCCCCAAACCTTTTTGGCTCAGAACAATCTTTCTAGACAAAATATATCTTCATAAAGTAAAACCAGATTCTTCTTCATATTGGAATGGCAATTTTTTAAAAGTTTTATTTTTCCTGGTTGTATAAATACTATTCATACAAAGCAACAGAGGAAACTCTTAATGAGACCACATACATGTTCGAAAATTTAAAATTCCCTGGAACTTCCTAATATATTTATGACTGTGTATATGATATATTTATGACTACGTATGTTTCCACTCTACATACCCAGATATAACATAATATATACATTATGTTGACATGTTTATATATGCCATTATGTATGTTAGCAATATTTTTGAAATTACCTTTGAAAAATAGAAAAAGCAAAATAGCTAAACAGAAACAAAAATGATGATTATGAATGATTAACACACTTCTATGGGGCCAAAAAAAAATTGCAGCATAGGGAAATCATGATCAGGAAAGAAAACACATCCATCTTGAAGAGACCCGCTAATGCAGAACATCGCGGGTGGATATCTTCTTTCAATTACTGTTGGTGCTATGAGCCAAAAGATTCCAAGTTTGTTTGAACAAAGCCACAGAGGAACCGCTGTTGGGAATCAATTTCAGGCTCTGGAGAAATCCCTTCAAAAGCCAAAGTATTCAGTCTCATGCAGGGTATGGGATTCTGAAGGCATATTTTATAGTGTGGGAATGATTTTATACTGACATGCAGGAAATGGGGAGCAGAGGGAAAGTATTTTTCCTGAGTGCTAAACTTCAGTAACCCGATGCTTTCACAAATCAATCAGCTACAGCGCCCTGTTTCTTCACATCCCTGTTTCTCTTAGATGCTTAGGCCCTGTTACCAAATGGATTTGAGTTTTAAAATGCGGTAAAATCTAAGTCAGCTTGGTTGCAACAGCCGGACTTTCGTGTCTGAACCTTGCAGTCGGCTTTGTTCCTTGTTCGTTTTGTCCCTGACAAGCTCTTCTCATTGGGAAAGCCCAGCAGCCTGATGCAGGGCAGCTCAAACAGTATTTTCTCTTGGCTAGGTGCTCATTCCTGGAAAAATTAAGTCTCCTTTCCAAGAATAACCAATTCCTCCAGATTCAGGAAAGCCTGCAGTTTTGGAGACCCTCCTGACTTCCTTAAGTTTTGGCAAACATCCTGCCCAAAAGACCCAGTAGACTTAAGAAATGGAGAAAAGAGAGATTACAGTGTTTCTGCCAAGGCCATGACAGACTAAGACCAATTTTGCACTGAAGTTGGTCCTGCAGCCCTTGTGAGGGTGTGGTGAACAAATGTCAGTGTTGGGACAGATTTTCAGTGAATGATTTATTTTATTTATTTATTTATTTTTTTAAAGATTTTATTTATTTATTTGTCATAGAGAGAGAAGCGAGAGTGAGCACAGGCAGACAGGGTGGCAGGAGAAGCAGGCTCGCTGCCAAGCAAGGAGCCTGATGTGGGACTCGATCCCAGGATGCTGGGATCATGACCTGAGCTGAAGGCAGCTGCTTAACCAACTGAGCCACCCAGGCGTCCCTCCGTGAATGATTTAAAACCTGCCAAATGCATGCCAAGCATGTAACAGATCTAAAAGCTATCTTTAAATGGAGTGGAAACTGATTGAAATATTCAAGGCAATCACAAATTATTATACCAGTGACCCTGACTATTGTGTCCTCCATAGAAGTTCTTAGATATTGCAAATATCCAGAGGGGAATTTGTGAGGTTTCCCCAAAACTACAGAGTACTCCTCTTGTGGAGCATCACGAAGGATTAATGTCCAAGAAACATTCTTTGGAAAACACTGTTATCATAAATAAATGCCAATGCAAAAATATTTCTCTAAGTTAATCTTCCAAGGAATGAGATAAAGTCTCCAAATGAAAGAGCCAAAGCAAGATGTCTAACAAAGCATTAGGTAAAAAATTCACTTGAAGTCTCTTTTGCTTGTGATCCTCTAGGAAATTTAATCCATATGTCTACCGATTTTATGTTTGACCCTTCCTCTAATATCACAAATGCTCTGTTTTCTTTTTGTCCTGAAGTAAGATGAAAAGTTGAATGAAACATGGCTGATGGGAGATTGAGCTACTCGAGGTGTCTCCAATCACACTGAATCCAATAAAATACTAAGGAAAATATCTGGAGGCACATCTTCAGTGGTAACATAAAAGCACATCGTAAAAATATGAATGTATAATAAAATAAAAAATATGAATATATGATAAAAAATGCAGGAAATGTCAGTATGGACACTTGTTCTGCCCTTTATCTTGCATTGACACAGACATTCCTAAATATATTCTCCATAATCTCTTGGAGTATGAACCAATCATCTTGAAATACTGAATAATTTTTATTTTTTCTTTCTAGTTTTCTTTCTTTTATTTCAAATTTTTTCAGTGAATGTGCATCTTGTGTAATCATATATGGATTGTATGTCTAGGCATATAAAATGTGTATAATAACAATTTTGTAGATCTCAGTTGGGTACCATATATATTCTAAAAGGTAAGAGCAACTCTTTCTGGGATAGAGGTATGGCTGACTTTTTAAAAACTTTTTTTTCATAAACTGCTTATATTAAATTTTTGACAGAATGCCACATCTGAATGTTTAAATAAGTCATAATCATGTGGATAGGCTGTGAAGGGTTTGAATCCTGGTTTCCCCACTTCCTCCCTGCGTGATCTTGGGCAAGTTACTTAATCCTTCAGTATCTCAGTTTTAATATCTGTAAAATGAGGGAAAACAATAGATGTACTTACATCATAGCCTGGTGTGTGGGATAAATGAATCAATATGTTGAAAGTAACTTGAACATGGTTAGTAGTCTGAAAATGCTAGCTATGATGTGGATTATCATTTTTAAATTGCCAAGTCATTTTCATTGTGGACTTGGAAGTATACCACTGCTTAAGGAGTTTTTCCAAAGAACCGCAATTTAATTCTGGAAGGACCCATTTCTCAGAAATAGGGGCTCAGAGTTCTAATTCTGCTTAAAATTGTTCTTTTGTCTTATTTTTGGAGGACAAATAATTAAAAAAAAATACTTAATTATTTTAAATAATTTTAAAATTTGTCTTTTGCAAGACAAAATTATTTCTTCAGTTAACCACTCTGTAGTGTGTTGCATTGCATCTTGTCTGCAAATACATCCATTCTAAAATCGAAATTTAGAGTGGCCACAATCCCAACCTTATGAGAGCACTTGGAGAATGCCTTCAACTCAGAAATAGTTCCTGCAGAAAACCATCCCTGACTCCCCAGGTTTGGATCCTGGCTGGGGCCCTGTTAGCTTCCTGACAGAAGCACAGTTCAATTCATCGTAACCATCTACTTAGTGATTTCATGCAATGTATGCTGTCTGGCTGCAAGCTTCAAGAGAGCTGGTCATGGGGTGCCTGGGTGGCTCAGTGGGTTAAAGCCTCTGCCTTCAGCTCAGGTCATGATCCCAGGGTCCTGGGATCGAGCCCCGCATCAGGCTCTCTGCTGAGCAGAGAGCCTGCTTCTTCGTCTCTTTCTGCCTGCCTGTCTGCCTACTTGTGATCTCTGTCTGTCAAATAAATAAATAAAAAAATCTTTAAAAAAAAAAAAAAAGGAGAGCTGGTCATGATTCTCGGTCCCCATTGGGTTGCGTCTAGCATTAAGCACATAGTAAAATGCTTCTTAAACAAATGGATGTGTAATGCCTTTAGCTTCATGTTTAGAGAATCCCAGGCTACTTAAGTTTCCAGAGAAACGAGGCTTTGGTATCTGCCCTCGTAGTTCTTAAATATTCACACAGTACAGCCCCCATTTGGCGAACTGGTGAGACCGGATAAGGGATTCTCACGGCGAGGCCCCCACCCAGCGGCATCCGGCGATGCCCCGGATCTCGTTAGAGATGTAGATGTTCATACTGCACCCCCAGATGGGCTCAATCAAAAAACTGGGGGCGGGGCCTGGTAGTCTGCATTCCAACAAGCCCTGCAGGTGATGCTGACCCACCGCAGACCCTAAAGAGTAGGATCCAGCAGTTCTGCTTAGGGCCCTGAACAAGCCCAGATGCCAGGGGTGGACCACTGTGCCACCAGAGGGAAGCAGAGAGCAGCAGAGCAGAGGGAGGCTGGGCAGGCGGGAAACCACCCGTCAGGCTCCGGCCAAGGACATCCATCCCAGGCCAAGTGCAGATGCAGCCTAGAGAGGGAGGTGATCCCCAGGGTAGAGCCTGAATTGCTCATGGACACCGGGTCAGATGGGGGACACAGGGCGTGGGCGGACCCATGGAAGCAGAGGTCTGAATGAAGGATGAGTTAAAGGAAACCAAATTTGATGTAGAGGTCAGCTAATCAGGCAAAGCACAGCAGCGATTGAAGGAGGCACTGAACTCAAGTCAGACCTGCCAGAGTTTCTCCCTCATAAGGCTCATAAGCTCAACTGCAGAACTTGTATTTCTAATTCTTAAATTTGCAGATACTATCAGCGCAGGGTTTGGTCATAACGTTCCGTCTTCTATTCTCTGTCACTGAGTCCTTCAGTTGTCCTTTAGTTTTTTTGCACTAAGGATATTAAAGATGGTAGAGAATAAAGAATACTGATAATCTGAACTTCTGCATTCCGTACTTTAATAAGTCACTTTTCCAAGTTAAGCTAATACTGCTTTTATTACTGGTATGCTTATCAAATGGTATAATAATGGATGTAAAATTTCATGTTGATTATGCATACTATTCAGATGTAATCTATTTTTATTGGGGCTTCAATGACTAGACTCTGTGTATCTATGACCCCACGACTGGACTATAAGCCCTTTCGAAAAGTTTATTTATTTTGTGAAACAAATGAGTGGCTTTTAGACTGGGCCTGGTCTTTTGGAATATGATAGGTTGGTTCAACTTAGGCCAGTTAATTACCATCTACATGACTCTGGACTGGTTGTTTACTCTTGTTAGCATCTAGAATAAAATTGAGATTATAAAATCCATCACCAAGATTAAGTGGGACAATGTACATAATAGCTCTGGCACATGATAGGACACAACCACATTAGCTGACTTAAAGACAGGACACCTCTGGCCAAGAAAGGGCTCAAAACAGCAGACAAAGTGACCAAGTTAAAATATGTGCCATTTCTCTGCTCAGAATCCTCCATCTTAGTTGGAATAAAAGTCAAAGTCATTTTTTAATATCCTTTGAGGTCATACCTATACCTAACTTGGCAAATGCATTCTGGGTTATCACTGATACAATTTCATGTCAGATCAGCATTCCCAGGCAGGTTTCAGAAGCCAGTTGCCCCCAATCAAGAGACATGTCTGTGTCCATCAACTTTCTGTGAGCCACTGCTGCAAGCACTGGGGTTTCATCAGTGAACAAAAGAAGTGAGGATCCTTACCCTCATGGAGGATGGGTTCCAGTGAACTAGCAACTCTATGACCCTTTAAAATATATATATATATTTTTAAAGACAAGACAAGAAAGAAAATATTTTTTTAAAGCAAGACAAGAGTCTTGCTTCCTGCTTTGTGCAAATTTCATTCAACTCCTACCTTTTGAAGACCTATTTTTGTGCCAGGCAAGGTGTTAGATGCCGAGTATATGAGACAAGCAAAGAGAGAGTCCCTGCCTTGTTTGTGGTCTAGTAGAGGGGACAACCAGAGAAATCTCACAATTACATGGTAAACTTCCATAACTTCCATCTGTGTTAAACATTATGAAGAGCAGCTGCGTGGTACTATGAGACTTTATAACGGTGGTGGTGGGGGGGTTCCTTAGAGGAGTGAGAATTGACATGGGATGCGAAGGAGGAAGAGGTGACACCTTGGAGGAGAGACGAGGAAGGATGCCCAGATGCAAAGCAAAGTCCGTTTGGCTGCAGGCAGCGCAGCGCACCCGAGGACGGAAAGCAAGGCAGTGTGCCATGCTCGCAGAGTGGGCTCGGTGGTAGAGTTTCAAATTTAATCCACATGTTGGGGGAGGGAGCAGGGGTGAGTGAGGTGCGTAACTAGATTTGGGTTCTGTACTGATTCTATGTAAATCAGGTTGTGCCTATTAAACCGCTGTCTTTGGGCTCCAAACTCAGCCATCTACACTGCTTTTGTGATCTTTGCAGGTTGTGCCACTAGGGGGCACTAGACAGAGACCTGGGAGACAGGAGGTGGGCAGAAGGGACTCTGCCATGGCTCTCTTGTGACACCCTTGAAATGACACTGTGCCCCAAAAGCAGCAGTTGGTGTCAACCTTCATCTCCCAGCACCCCACAGGGGCTTCACTGTGGCCTCCTAGAAATCTCAGCCCACTAACCTGGGAGGCCTGACCCCAGCTCACAGAGAGCGGACACAGGAGGCTCAGCCTTATTCAAGGAGATTCAGCGGCAACGGGACAAATCGGTGAGGTGACAGGCCATTTACCAAACCAAGGTTCTTAGCCTTTGCTGCACATTAGAACCCTGGGAAGCTTTGAAAAACCCCTAACCCCGACCACCTCTGGCCAAGAACCAGACTGAGGAGCTATAACTCTGCAGCCTGGGCTAAGACCCACCCTGGGGATAGTAGTTCAGGATCTAGGTCATGTTTTGAACCAATGGCTCTGAAATAACTGCCTGATTCTCCCTCCTCTAGGTCTGTGTGTCCAGAAATCTACGAGGGCTCAAACAGCGGAGGAGAGAGAAAGAGTCAGAACCAAAGAGGTTTCCAGGACCAGCCAGCATCACCAAACCAGGAGCTGCCAGCAAACAACCATTACATCTGCTGTTAGTGGCCGGTGGCCTTAATCTCTTTGCAGAGCTGCAAATGGCTAAAATCAGCAGTTTATGATGTGGGAAACAAAGGCAGGAGAAAAATTACCAAATTTCCCTACAAGTCCTTTAAACAGGCAGAGTGACATTCCTCTAGTGACTCAAGTGGCTCGATGTTCATACTTTGCTTAGGGCAAAGGCAATCTTAGCCTGACCCCAGCACCCTGTAGGTCTTCTCTAACATATAAAAATTCCTTTGGAAATTTCCTTTATCTCTAACCACGCCCTCCCCAATAGGCGTTGACAACCACCCCCCAAGCATATGACTCACCCAATATACATCTGAAGGTTCTCCTGACTGAGGGTTTAGTAACCAGTAATAAATAACCTTTTCATAACAATAGCTAGACCCCTCAGAATCCTGGAAATCTTGTTTCCAAAATAACCTAGGAGGTTTGTGCTAACGCTAAACCCCTCCCAACTTGAAAGTATATAATGGGCCACACCTCCTGACCCCAGGGCAGCCCTTTCTGCCCACGGATACTGGCACCCTGCTTTAATAAAACCACTTTTCTGCACTCAAGAATTCTTGCTTGGCCCATGGCTTTGAACCCTATGGTTTTTTCCTACATCTGTTTATATTGATGGAAATTTAGCTATAACCAGAGCTGGGTCTCTCTGGTCACCGACCCACACCGTTCCTGCTGTGGTGTGCCTGCCTTGAGATTTATGTCGGTTTTGGAAAAGAAATCACGCCTCTCACCCATCCAGGCTAAGGAAACAGCCCCCCGTGCAGCTACTCTGCACACTGCCGGGGCTGCCTCCCTGCTGGGGGGGATCCCCTTGGGCTGCAGAGTCTTCCCTCCCCCAACTGCCCCAGGAACCTCTCCACCCCCAGCTGTCTGGTCGCAGAAGCTGACCTCCAACAGCATATTCTGACCCTGGTCCGCCTCCGCTGGCTCACTCCTTCGCTAGGGACAAGTCAGCGACTCCGTGCGCCTGGCCCTCCCTGTTTATAAACCTCCAGCCACGATGGGGTTTCCTCGCCCTAGCACTGCAGGGAAGACCCAGGACGCTGGCAGAATCCTTCCCAGCGCTGCGCTGGCCCCCAAGCGGAGTTCTACCGTTCCAAGGGGACTGATGTAATGATAACTTTACTCCACTGCGTTCCTAGGAAAGATAGCGCACGGGAAGTGGGGAGCTTTGTCGGTTTTGTTTGAAATAGTATTGCAGTTTTCCCGATTATACAAGAAATACATTATTGCTAGAAACTCAAACAATACATCAGTTATGTATAAAGAGGAAAATAATTTCTGTAATTCGCAACTCTGAAAGCTAATTTCTGATCATAACTCATATTTCTTTTCAGACCGGCACACACACACACACACACACACACACACACACACACACACACACACACACACAGTTGTGTGTTAAAAGCAACAATGGTTTCCTTTTATCCATAGTGTTTAATTGCTCTAAGTGATTCCATCCGCTGTAATCTTTTATAAATACTCTTTTGCAAAAATACTCAGGGGTAAATTCTATCATCATTTCTCCTTTATCCCTTTTGTTGTTTTTTGATTCCTTGGAAGTCGTGTTATGTATTTTGATGGATGTGGAGTGAATTTTTTTCAAAAAAGGTATGTATTTATTCATCAAATAGCTTCCGCAAACAATTTACTTGTTTTCCCTCTGGGATTGTTTGCTGATCAAGTGGTTTCCTTTTTTCTTTCATAGTTTCACCCTCCCTTAAATCAATTAAGTTGTGGCCGTTTGAAACAGTTTTCTCCACATTAGTATTCCAAGTGGTCTCCTCTGTTTCTGCCTCCTTTTCCCCTTCTTCCCAAGAGCTCATTATTTCTACCACTTTCAGTTTTCTGAGTTTTCTGTGACTTTTATTCTCTTCAGTCGGAAGAACAAAGAGCACAGGGAGTTAATATGGGCATGAGATGCTTCTGTCTTTTAAACAGACTTATCATCTAGGCTCCCTTCTTCCATGATTTTTTCTTTTTCTTTTTTTTTTTTTTATTGCGGTAAAATATGCATAACATAAAATTTGCCATCTTACCAGGAAGTGTACAGTTTAGAAACATTAATTACATTCATGTTGTCTGCAACCATCATCACCGTCCACTTCCGGGACTTCTTTATTTTCATCTTGCAGAGGTGAAACTCTGTCTCCATTCACTGATTCCTGCCCGTTTTTCCTGTCCTCCAAGCCCTACACCCACCACTCTACTTTCTGTCTTTATGAATATGTTAGATACTTTGAAATAAGTGGAATCATACAGTATCTGTCCTTTTGTGACTGGCTTATCTCATTTATCATAATGCGTCCCAAGGTTTATCTATGTGTCACACTTCCCTTCCTTTTTAAGGCTGAATAATATTCCATTGTTTTTAATATGGCACATCTAGTTATCCATTCATCCACTGATGGACATGGCATTCCTTGCATCTTTTGGCTATTGTGAATAATGCTGTTATGAATATTGGTGTATAAATTTCTGTTTCAATACCCACTTTTACTTCTTTGGATGTATGCCCAGAAGTGAAATTACTGGGCCATATGATAACCCTATGTTTAATTTTTTTTTTCTTTTTTAGGAATTGCCATATTGTTTTCCATAGCATCTGGACCATTTCCCATCCCACCAAGCACAAGGGCTTTAATTTCTCCACAACCTTCCCAACAATTATTATTTTCTGTTTGTTTGCTTTTGTGATAATTGTCATCCTCATGGGTGTGAGGTGGTTAGATGTTTTTGAGCAAGACTCGCCTTATTTGTTGATGAAGTACGTGGAACACAGATAGCTGTCTGGAGGCTGATGCTTAAATCCCCAAACCTGCTGCATCTTCCTCCTGACACCTGTAGGTATCAGCGTGGCTCACCGAAATGGCCTTTGGGGCATCCCCTTCTCTTTTTTGCTCCAGGTTAGAATTGGTCAAAAGAAGAATTTGTCTGAGATGCGGAGGGCCAAAGGGAGCATGGTCAATGACCTGAGAGACTAGGCAGAAGGCTGGTCGCTCCAGCTTGGTGGCTCCGCTCATCTCCCTGTCGGGGCCCTACAGAGCAGCAGTGGCCAGAGCCGCTCAGGTGCCCGCTCCACCTTCTCCCTCCACAGCCCAGGGCTGCAGCCAGGAGGGCCTGGCTTCCCAGATTTCCCTGTAGACTCCAGCTTTGCCACCCATGCCGGGACTTCTGGAGGGCCGGTAGTTGCTTTGCTCTGACCCCACAGCTTCCATTTCTGAACTCTACTTATCCAGCTCCTCCCACAGTGTGTGAAGTCTACTATCTTCTAATAAATCTCTTTTCCATAAAGCACATAGTGCATTGACTTTATAGAACCTTGACTGATATAATATTTTCTTTTTAGTTTTCCTAGAAATTGCCTTGATGAGAGACAACATTCTGTCCTTGCAAAATAAGAGATTAGGTTTTAGGTCAATGACTCTCAATCCTGCACATAAAAGTCACCTAGAATATTTTTAAAAATATTGATGCTGGGCCCTATCTTAGACAAACGAAATCAGAATATTTAGGGGGTGGAGGGCCAGATATAAGTATATTTTAAATGATTCTTCCTTGATTTCAATGAGCAGCCAGAGTTGAGGCCTACTTCTTTGAAATGCATACTTTAAAAACCTTGACATCCCGGATTGAATTCACGCAGAAGTACACATGATTAACGTCCACATCTTGCCTTGAACGTGGGCTGTGCTGAGTAAGCTAAAGAGAAGAACATGATTCTGGGGACATAGGGAAGTGTGGGTGGGAGACCAGAGAGTGTAAAGCAAAGACCTGACTTCCTTTTAGAAGAAATTGAATATAGCAAGTCTAGGAAGGAGTAAAAAAGAAATTTCAGGGGCGCCTGGGTAGCTCAGTCGGTTAAATGTCTGCCTTTGCCTCAGGACATGATCCCAGGGTCCTGGGATTGAGCCCCATGTTGGGTTCTCTGCTCAGCGGGGAGCCTGCATCTCCCTCTCCCTCTGCCTGCCTCTCTGCCTACTTGTGCTCTCTCTCTGTCAAATAAATAAAATCTAAAAAACAAAAAAACTTTAATTATTTCATTATTTGATAATTTTACCATGGGCTAGTTCCATTCCATGCATAAGAAATTATGTAAGAGAAAACAAGAAGTCAGAAGACAAAGAAAAATACCTAAAATAAAATGAAGGGGGAGGGGTGCCTGGGTAGCTCAGTCGTTAAGCATCTGCCTTCTGCTCAGGTCATGATCCAGGGTCCTAAGATCGAGGCCCACATCTGGCTCTCTGCTCAGCAGGAAGCCTGCTCTTCCCTCTCCCACTCCCCCTGCTTGTGTTCCCTCTCTTGTTCTGTCTCTGTCAAATAAATAAATAAAAATCTTAAAAAAAAATGACAGGGGAGACAGATGTACTTGTTGCAATATTCAACATGTTTCACGTTAATGTTTAGCTGTTCATTCAATGGGTAAAGGTTGGCATCGGACACAGATCTAAGTTAAGTCCAAAAGTTTGTCATTTTTATGACAAAATAAGAAAGACTTTGCCAAGGACCTCAGGCAAATCGTAACACAAGCAATGGGACTCTGTTGAAAAACTGTAATTTGGAAAGAAATTTGGCTTTTTTGCGGGCAAAATTTACAATGAGAGAGTAAAACTGTCCCTGGGAACGGGGTCCAAATGTCTGTTGGATTTATGTACTCAGACAGTGACTCTGCTTTCCCAGAAGTTTAGCATCTAAGATAAATTCTGATCTTTCCCATATTCGGTACATTGCAACTAGATTGGAAATGTGTTGGTCATAAACACAGGAAGTTCAAACATATAAATAACGTAATATTCTCTCCAATGACATATTGAAAGTTACATTTCTACCTAACATATTACTTCCTAAAATTAATAACTTTATGACTTACCAGTAGAATCTTCATCTTTCTTAATCTTTTTATTTTACAATTTTCCATATCTTGGGGCACCTGGCTGGCTCAGTTGGTTGTGTCTGCCTTTGGGTCGGGTCATGATCTCAGGGTCTTGGGATCTAGCCCCATGTCAGGATCCCTGCTCAGCAGGGAAACTGCTTCTCCCTCTGTCTCTGCCCCTCCCCCATACTCATGTTCTCTCACTTTCTCTCTCTCTCTCTCTCTCAGTCTTGCTCTTGCTCTCTCTCAAATAAATAAACAAAATATTCAAAAAATTTCCATATCTTACCCAATTCTTTACTTTATTCTTTGTCTACTAACTGGCTTATATCAATCAGCTTCATGGCTATCATGGTTAATACCTCCTGAACTTCCTTCTTAGTTATTCTCTTGGCCCTATTATTGCTAGATTTTGATCATTATTTAAATCATTCAGTCATTCACTCAACTTTCATGAAATGTACTAGTGTCCACTCAGTCTGGAAAGAAGCGAACAAGTCCCCACCCGAGGAGGGGGGACACAATGAATAAAGAAAGAAATGGAGAAGGCGAGTTCAAACACTGGTGAGTATCAGGAGGTAAATAACAATATGGCATAAAGAACAACCTGGCAAGGGGTGGGAGAAGGTAGTTTAGATAAGGTGATCTGGAAAGGTGGCATTTGAACCAACAACTGTAGGATAGGAATGACTAGCCACAGAAGAGACTTGAAACATTGCAAGAATGGAAGGGAGGCCAGAGTGGGCTGGTGTGAGTGAGTTGAGTATTTGCGTGTGGGTCACTGTAGAAACTGGGGCTAGAGAGAGCCTATTATTCCAGATAAAATGTTTGAAGAATTTTAAGTTTAAGAATGATAAAACAGGGTGCCTGGGTGGCTCAGTTGGTTGAGCGACTGCCTTTGGCTCAGGTCATGATCCTGGACTTCCAGGATCGAGTCCCCCATCGGACTCCCAGCTCCTTGGGGAGTCTGCTTCTCCCTCTGACCTTCTCCTCTCTCATGCTCTCTGTCACTCATTCTCTCTCAAATAAATAAATAAAATCTTAAAAAAAAAGAATGATAAAACATTAAAAAAATGATACAACATGATGATTATATTTAAAAAGATGGTCCAGGCTGTTTTGTGGATTATCATTTCTGTAAACTTGCATGGTGTACAAAGTATTTTCACACTGATTTTCTCATTTGACTCTCACTCCAGACTGTGAAAGAAAATCAGCCCTCCTCATTCCCTCTTTGGCTTTGGGAAGCTGCGTGAATGTGGTTAATGGACTCAGCAGAAATCTCGGGGTGGAGGGGGACCCAGGTCTACTGATCAAAGTTCTAAGTTTCCCAATACTCTTGGGTTTATTGTTGCTTTCTTGCACACACTAAAGTTTTTTCTTCCTGTTAAAATTTTTATTTATTTAAATGAATGGACATTTAAGTCAAATGTCTGCTACTTTAAACGGAACCATCTAAAACACTGTAGAGATACTTTGGTGTAAGATCGATTTCTCCTGCTTAACCTACTTGATGTCTAGCTGAGAGACCAGATGTATTTCCAAACATGATTAACGATGTGAGGGTAAAACAAGGAGCATTAAGAAAGTTACTAAAGATTTTTAAGAGTTATTTGTAAGGAGTTAGGACTTGAGGTAGGCTTTATAAAATGAGTAGACATCAGACAGGTAATAGCATAGAGTGCATTTTGGGAGATAAACATTCTGTAGCCACACCATAGGACAGTCTATAATGAAATTTAGCATCCCTGGCACTATACTCCTTAATTGTAATGTCCATAAATTACATCCACCCCAAGCCCCAACAAATGGAACTACAATCTAATAAAACCGCTGTTTTGTCTTTGCAACTGTAGCTTCAAAAAAAGCCCTCAGTCCTTCCAAGCAAATGGCTATACCAGAGTCCCTCCATGATAGAAATTTTGGGACTTCTAGTGGACAAACAGAAATACTTCAAGACAAGGGTACTGAGATTGAATTTGGGACATACATTTGGAAGATGGTGACATTGGTAAAGCAGGCTGAGAGACTTAAACTTTGAGGGGGACGTGAGTGGAGCTGTACTTTGGGAAGACTTGGTTTTTAGAGCAGGGATAGTTTGATGAAAAATAGGCATGGAAATCCCTCAAAGGGATAAGAAGTTTCCTGGAACAATCCAGGTAGTTAGGATATATACGAGGGTGGGGGAAAGAAAGTGCAAATTAGAGACCCTGTTATGGTCATGCAGAGATGACTTGAGGACTGCCAATTAACCATGTTACTAAGTGGCATTCAGATTTTCTTAAAAAAGAAAAAAAGAGAGAGAGAGAGAAGCTGTGTTGGCTCATGCTTTATGGTGGCAATAGCATGTATGGAGCCTGGAACGTGCTCCTTCAAAACAGACTCATTTTAAGAACAGTTTTATTTTAGAGTTTAGAGGAACATTTTGCACCCTAGTGGAATCCTTTATAACATTTCTTAAGCAGTATGATGGTAATACACACACACACACACACACACACACACACACACACATTCATTTTGCTTCAGGAATGTTATGGATTCATTATTTGGATTATAACAGTGTTATTCAGTTTTGAACTTTTTGCCAAAATTTAAAACCAAACTTTGCCTTTGAATACAATGAGAGACTGCTATTTGTTTTTCAAGGACCAAGACTAAAGAGCACGTATCCAAACACCATTCACATTTTTCATAAACATACAGTGTGTTTTTTGTTTTATTTTAAAACTGTGCCTTGTCGGGCTCATACTGACCTTCAATTTTGACTTGAAGAGAGATGTGTCGTTTATGGTGGTGTGATGTGAGGGGAAGGCAAGTGTCCGCTGTTTTGAAAGATATAACCCAGAGAATCTTCAAAATGTTAGCTGATGGCAACTACCTGTGTTAAAATCACCTGGAGAGATTTTCAAAGTAATTATTCACAGAGATCCTGTCTTACTAGGTCTTGGATGCATCATAGGTATCTATATTCATAAAAGCTTGGTAGGCAATTCTGGGTGCTTACATTTTTCTTAAGGAGGGATCTCCAGCTACCTAGAGCTTCATGTTGATAATCTCCTGCTGATTAGGTGGTCCTTAGAGCTTTGGGTCTTGTTGTTTGTTTGTTTTTTGGTGTGTGGTTGTTTGCTTGTTGATCAGGAAACTTGTCCTTTTATATATTTCTTTAGGCTTGTTAAAAACATTTACTAGTCTAGAATCAAATCAGGCATTCTACCCAGGTCAAGTTTTGCTGTTTGTTAATGTATTTATTCATGAAACAAGTATTTAGTTAGCGAGGTATTTTTTAAAAGATATAATGGTAACTTAGACACACCAGTTACTTCATTCATGAAGCTTATATTTTAGTGGGAGAAGACAATCAGAAAGAAATATTCTAAACAGAGAGACAGAGAGAGAGAGAAAGAGGAGAAGCGACCCTAGAAGAGACACATGGCTCAAAGAGGACTAATTTTCAAAGGAAATGTTTGCAAAAGTGTGTGTGAGACAGACTGTAGGTGTTACAGAGCTGGAGACAGTCCAGCTCATACCATATGTAGGCCTGTAGGGATAAGGAGAGCATGGCTACTTGAGTCCAGAAAGAAACAGGGTCCTGTACCGTGGATCATTTTCAAAGGAGCAAAGACCTCAGGTTAGAGGGACACAGCCAGATATAAACTGGGAAAAGTATTCTCAGTACACATATAGACAAAGGAAATGTACCTAGAATCTACAAAGATTTTTTACAACTAATAATTAGATGACAAATAAACTCATTAAAAATGGGCAAATGTTTAACTAGTAAGTACAGGAAAAGATGCTCAACATCCTTCCTCATCAGACATACGCAACTTAAAACCACTATTTACCAACTATAATGGCTACTGTTTTAATATGATAATAACAACTGAGAGTGAAGATGAGAAACAACTGGAACCTCACAAATGGCTAGCAGGGATATAAAATAGCATGGTCACTTTGGAAGGTAGTCTGCGGTTTCTTATAAAGTTTAACATGAAAGTAACAAAAATCCTAGCCATTCCTTGCCAAAATGCTTACCACCCACCTTCCTAAAATGAATACTTTGTCCACATAAAGACTTAACTTGAATGGCCATAGTAGCTTTATCTATAACAGTTCCCAAAAGAACACAACCCAAATGTCCAGCAATAGGTGAGTAAATAAACAAATTGTACACTAGTCAGACAATGTAATACTAATTATCAAAAAGGATGAAAAAAACTATTAGTATATACAATCCCATGATTGAATTTCAAGAACATTTTCTGAGTGAAAGAAGGTGGATGTAAAAAGATGTTAGATAGAATCTTAATCCACAGGACAGGATAGAATCTTGAAGAGAGATTAGGTATATAGAGAAGAAAATGAGCCCAGTATTAAGTCTAGGGTCCTCCAGCATCCTGAGGTCAAAAAGAAAAACATCCAAGAGAAGAGTCTGAGAGGGAGGAGTCTGACAGGTAGAGGGAAAACCAGGAAAGAATAGGATTATTGAAATCAGTAGAAGAGTGTGTTTCCAGGAGGAAGCACATCTTTATTGGTCATCTTTATTGCTGCTGTAAGAGCAAGTGAAGGAGAAAACCAGAATGACCATTGGACATAACAAAATGGGGCACACTGGGGACCTTGACAAGAGTTACCAAAATTGGAGATAGGACAGAAGCTGGACTGAAGACATTTCCAGAGCACATATGAAAGGAAAAGTGAAAATATCGGTTCTCAACAGCACTCGTGGTGAAGGACTTCCTACAATGAAGCAAAGGCTGACGTGTGATCAAGACAGGTTAAGCTACTTTCAATCTGTTTGTTGTTGTTGTTGTTGTTCATTTTAGGATCACAGATACCAGTCTGTGTTTGTAGACAGGGAATAATCTAGGAGAGAGTACGAGAGGGAGAAGTAGGTAACACAGAAGAGAGAATCACTGCAAAAGAAAATGGAATGGAATTGCAAAAATTTGAAGTTATTTTAAAATACATATTTTCCCTTTCACTTATTGACTGCTAACAATTTATTTGTTCATAAAAGCATCATATCAAGATTCCCTTCATCACTCATCTGCCAAGAAATTGGGACTGCAGATACTCTTATATTTGTTCTATAAACACAAATTTGATTTTACTCTCTAGGACATTCATAGTTGATAGTCCGACATACTCATTCTGAGATATGTATGCACACACGCATGTCTGTGTGCATAGATATGTAAATGTTATATACTATATAAATATCAGACACTAGGTAACAGAGTCTCCAAAACTAAGATTAAAATGTCCTCAACTCTAAGGACCATGGCATCCTAGTTTAGTTATTCTATAAGAGACTCTGAATATTGTGGGGCGCCTAGGTGGCTCAGTGGGTTAAGCCTCTGCCTTCGGCTCAAGTCATGATCCCAGGGTCCTGGGATCGAGCCCTGCATCGGACTCTCTGCTCAGCAGGGAGGCTGCTTCCCCTTCTCTCTCTCTCTGTCTGCCTCTCTGCATACTTGTGATCTCTGTCTGTCAAATAAATAAATAAAATCTTAAAAAAAAAAGAGAGACTTTGAATATTGTATTAAGAAACATCAAACTGTTACCAAACCGTTTACTTGAGAATAAGTAAGAGAGCAAGAAAGTCAGAAAATGAATAAAATGCTAGGGCTTTTGTGGAATTAATAAGAGCTGGGAAGAATAGTACCAGAGAACTGAGCTGAGCATGCCTTTCTCAGGGCAACAGGGGTTAACCACAGAAACACAAGGTGCATTGAAACTAGGAGACAGACACACGTGTATAATAATATTAGCAATTATTACTGGTTTGATATTTTATGCAATGATCAAAATGCAGCAAAATTAGAAATTAGTAATTAAACATTTAAAATAAAAAGCAAGCAAAAGCAAACGTAAAAGGCAAATGACAAACTAGAGAAAACTATAGTGCACAAAGGGATAATAAACTTATAAAAGGGGGAGAAGGAGCAAGATGGCAGAGGAGTAGGAGACTTAAATTTTGTCTGGTCTCAGGATTCAGCTAGACAGTTATTAAACCACTCTGAACACCTCCAAACTCAACAGGAGGTCAAAGAGAAGAAGAGCAGCAATTCTAGGAACAGAAAAGTGACCACTTTCTGGAAGGTAAGAAAAGTAAATCCGAGGCAATATTTGGAAAGATAGACATGGCGGGGGGGGGGGGGGGGGGCAGGGAGCCTCCATCAGGCACTTACTAGCAAGTGAGAGAGCCGTGGAGCACGAAATCAGAACTTTCAGAAGTCTGCTCTGTGAAGAGACGTCGCTCCAGTGGCTAAGTGGAAGGTGGACTCCTCACTGGATATGCATGGTCTCAGGTTCCTCAGGGTCACAGAAAGACGGAGGTGTCTGAGTGTCGCAGAGCTCCCAGGTATCGGAGCGGGGAAGCCGGCTGCAGAGAGGGAGCCAAGGAGTGAGCTCTCAGCTCGGGGTTGCCATAAATTGTGATCCGAGGCAGAGTCAGGCTGTGGCCCTTCAAGCAGGGACCCTGAAAGTGGCAGATCCGGGAGACTCACCTTCCTCCCTGGGAGGAGTGGCAAGGGAACGCGGGGCAGGAATCTGCTGGGATGGTGACTCCAAACGGGCCTGTGCGCCAGAGATAGAAACACTTGGTCACAGGCCGGGTGACCTTGGAGTGTGGCCGAAGACCAGGGAGTCAGGAGGGATTGACTGCTTTTCTCTGAGGGCGCACTGAGGAGTGTGGCCCTAAACTCTCGTCTCCTCTGGGCCGGAGACCGGGAGGCCGCCATCATCATTCCCATCCTCAGAGCTCTATGGAAAGTGCTCAGGGAACAAAATCTCCCGAAAGCAAACCCAAGCGGATTACTTAGCCCGGCCCCTGGCAAGGGCGGTGCAGTTCTGCCTCGGGCAAAGGCATTTGCAAGTCACTGCAACAGGGTCCTCTCTCAGAGTATTAGCATGACCAAGTTCACGGGTCAATGAGAACTCCAGAACTCCAGAACTATGGGGAATGTAACATAGAATTCATGGCTTTTCCCTCATGATTCTTTAGTCTTTCAAAGTTAAATTTTTAAAATTTTTGCTATTTCTTTTTCTACTTTAAAAATTTTTCCTCTTTCCTATTTTAGCCTATCTTAACTATTTTATCTTACCCAGACCTTTTAAAAATTATTTTTTTAATTTTCATTTTTATAGTCATATGCTATCCTTTCATTGTATTTAACCTTATTTTTTGTATACATATAAGTTTTTCTTTCCTTAAAATTTTGGGATACAGTTTCTTCTAACAGACCAAAATATACCCTAAATCTAGTGCATGGCTTTGTTCTAGTCTTTAGCCTGATCACATTCTCTCTCTCTCTCTCTCTTTTTTTTTAAGGTTTTATTTATTTATTTGACAGAGATAGAGATCACAAGTAGGCAGAGAGGCAGGCAGAGAAAGAGGGGGAAGCAGGCTCCCTGCTGAGCAGAGAGCCCAATGTGGGGCTCAATCCCAGGACCCTCAGATCATTACCTCAGCCAAAGGCAGAGGGTTTAACCCACTGAGCCACCCAGGCGCCCCCTCTCTCCTTTCTTTTTTTTCCCTCTTTTTTCAATCACCTTCTTATCTTAGCAATTCCTTTAAAAAAATTTTTTTTCATCTTTACAATCATATTCCATCCCTTCATCATGTTTACCCTTATTTTTGTATATATGTAAGTTTTTCTTTATTTAAAATTTTTGTAGGCAGTTTCTTCTAACAGACCAAAATACACTTAAAATCAAGTGTGTGTCTCTGTTCTATTCACCAACACACACACACACACACACACACACATACATATACATATACAAATACGTATATATCTCCTTTCTTTTTCCCCCTGGTTTCAGGTCTATTCTGATTTGTTTAGTAGTTGTTCCCCTATAACATTTTGTCCTCTTATTCATCTATTCTTCTCTGGATAAAATGACAAGATGGAAAAACTCACCTCAAAAAGAAGAACAATTGGTAGTATCGACTGCTTGGGACCTAATCAATATGGACATTAGTAAGATGTCAGAACTACAGTTCAAAATGATGATTATAAAGATGCTATCTGGTCTTGAAAAAAGCATAGGATATACTAGAGAATCCCTTTCTGGAGAAATAAAAGAACTTAAATCTAACAAAGTTGAAATTTTAAAAAAGCTATTAATGAGGTGCAATAAAAAATGGAGGCTCTTAGCGTTAGGATAAATGAGGCAGAAGAGAGAATTAGTGATATAGAAGACCAAATGATGGAGAATAAAGAAGCTGAGAGAAAGAGAGATAAACAACTACTGGATCACAAGGGGAGAATTCGAGAGATAAGTGATACCATAAGACAAAACAAGATTAGAATAACTGGGATCCCAGAAGATGAAGAAATAGAGAGGGGGCAGAAGGTACATTGGAGCAAATTATTGCAGAGAGCTTCCCTAATTTGGGGAAGAAAACAGGAATCAAAATCCAGGAGGCAGCCTCAGAATCAATAAAAATAGGACAAAACCCTATGATCTAATAGTAAAACTTTTAAGTCTCAGAGACAAAGAGAAAATCCTGAAAGCAGCTCAGGACAAGAGGTCTGTAACTACAATGGTATAAATATTAGATTGGCAGCAGACCTATCTGCAGAGACCTGGCAGGCCAGAAAGGACTGGCATGATATATTCAGAGCACTAAATGAGAAAAATATGTAACCAAGAATACAATATCCAGCAAGGCTGTCATTGAAAATAGAAAGAGAAATAAAAAGCTTCAAGGACAAAAACAAAAACAAACAAACAAACAAACAAAAAAACAAACTAAAAGAATTTGCAAACACCAAACCAGTCCTACAGGAAATATTGAAAGGAGTCCTCTAAGCAAAGAGAGAGCCCAAAAGTAACAGACTAGAAAGGAGCAGAGACAATGTACAGTAACAATCACCTTATAGGCAATACAATGGCACTAAATTTATACCTTTTAATAGCTACCCTGAATGTAAATGGGGTAAATGCCCCAATCAAAAGACAAAGGGTATCAGAATGGAAAACAAAACAAAAAACAAGACCCATCTTATGCTGTCTAAAAGAAACTCATTTTAGATCCAAAGACACCACCAGATTTAAAGTGAGGGGGTGGAAAAAAATTTACCATGGTAATGGACATCAAAGGAAAGCTGGGGTGGCAATCCTTATATCAGAAAAATTAGATTTTAAGTCAAAGAATATAAGAGATGAGGAAGGACACTATATCATACTCAAAGGGTCTGTCCAACAAGAAGATCTAACAATTTTAAATATCTATGCTCCTCCCCATTAGAGTCAAGATGGCGGAGAAGTAGCAGGCTGAGACTACTTCGGGTAGCGGGAGATCAGCTAAATAGCTTATCTAGAGATTGCAAACACCTACAAATCCAACGGGAGATTGAAGAGAAAAAGAACAGCAATTCCAGAAACAGAAAATCAACCACTTTCTGCAAGGTAGGACTGGCGGAGAAGTGAATCCAAAGCGACGGGAAGATAGACCGCGGGGGGAGGGGCCGGCTCCCGGCGAGCGGCGGAGCAACGGAGCAAAATCAGGACTTTTAAAAGTCTGTTCCGCTGAGGGACATCGCTCCAGAGGCTTAACTGGAAGCCCAGGCGGGGTCAGCGCGGCCTCAGGTCCCGCAGGGTCGCAGAAGGATCGGGGGTGTCTGAGTGTCGCAGAGCTTACCGGTATTAGAACAGGGAAGCCGGCTGCAGAGACAGAGCCGAGGAGTGACTCTCAGCTCGGGGTTGCCTTGAACCGGTCGCAGGCTCGGTCAGCTCGGAGCGTGGCCGGAGGCCAGGGTGGCGGGAGTCATTGGGCGCTGTTCTCTGAGGGCGCATTGAGGAGTGGGGCCCCGGGCTCTCGGCTCCTCCGGGCCGGAGACCGGGAGGCCGCCATCTTTATTCCCCGTCCTCCGGAACTCTACAGAAAGCGCTCAGAGAACAAAAGCTCCCGAAAGCGAACCCGAGCGGATTACTCAGCGCGGCCCCGGGTAAGGGCGGTGCAACTCCACCTGGCGCAAAGACGCTTGAGAATCACTACAACAGGCCCCTCCCCCAGAAGATCAACGGGAAACCCAGCCAGGACCAAGTTCACCTACCAAGGAGAGCGGCGGAATTCCAGAGGAGAAGAAAGCAAAGCAGGAAACTCACAGCTTTCTCCCCATGATTTTTTAGCCTTGCAGTTAATTTAATTTTTTTTTCTTTTTCAATTTTTTTTTCTTTTTCTCTTCTTCTGCTGAATTTTTTTTAACTTTTACCGTTTTCATTTTTTAACGTTTTTTAAATAGATTATCTAATATATATATTCTTTTCCTCTTTTTATATTTTTTCTTTATTGGCTTTCTTTTTTTTAATAGTTTCTTTTTTTTTTCTTTCTTTCTGAACCCCTTTTTATCCCTTTCTCCCCCCTCACAATTCGGGATCTCTTCTGATTTGGCTAAAGCATATTTTCCTGGGGTTGTTGCCACCCTTTTAGTATTTTACTTGTTCCTTCATAAACTCTTATCTGGACAAAATGACAAGGCGGAAAAATTCACAACAAAAAAAAGAACAAGAGGCAGTACCAAAGGCTAGGGACCTAATCAATACAGACATTGGTAATATGTCAGATATAGAGTTCAGAATGATGATTCTCAAGGTTCTAGCTGGGCTTGAAAAAGGCATGGAAGATATTAAAGCAACCCTCTCAGGAGATATAAAAGCCCTTTCTGGAGAAATAAAAGAACTAAAATCTAACCAAGTTGAAATCAAAAAAGCTATTAATGAGGTGCAATCAAAAATGGAGGCTCTCACTGCTAGGATAAATGAGGCAGAAGAAAGAATTAGCGATATAGAAGACCAAATGACAGAGAATAAAGAAGCTGAGCAAAAGAGGGACAAACAGCTACTGGACCACGAGGGGAGAATTCGAGAGATAAGTGACACCATAAGACGAAACAACATTAGAATAATTGGGATTCCAGAAGAAGAGGAAACAGAGAGGGGAGCAGAAGGTATATTGGAGAGAATTATTGGAGAGAATTTCCCCAATATGGCAAAGGGAACAAGCATCAAAATCCAGGAGGTTCAGAGAACCCCCCTCAAAATCAATAAGAATAGGTCTACACCCCGTCACCTAATAGTAAAATTGACAAGTCTTAGTGACAAAGAAAAGATCCTGAAAGCAGCCCGGGAAAAGAAGTCTGTAACGTACGATGGTAAAAATATTAGATTGGCAGCAGACTTATCTACAGAGACCTGGCAGGCCAGAAAGAGCTGGCATGATATATTCAGAGTACTAAATGAGAAAAACATGCAGCCAAGAATACTATATCCAGCTAGGCTATCATTGAAAATAGACAGAGAGATTAAAAGCTTCCAGGACAAACAAAAACTGAAAGAATTTGCAAATACCAAACCAGCTCTACAGGAAATATTGAAAGGGGTCCTCTAAGCAAAGAGAGACCCTCAAAGTAGTAGATCAGAAAGAAACAGAGACAATATACAATAACAGTCACCTTACAGGCAATACAATGGCACTAAATTCATATCTCTCAATACTTACCCTGAATGTTAATGGGCTAAATGCCCCAATCAAAAGACACAGGGTATCAGAATGGATAAAAAACCAAAACCCATCTATATGTTGCCTACAAGAAACTCATCTTAAACCCGAAGACACCTCCAGGTTTAAAGTGAGGGGGTGGAAAAGAATTTACCATGCTAATGGACATCAGAAGAAAGCAGGAGTGGCAATCCTTATATCAGATCAATTAGATTTTAAGCCAAAGATTATAATAAGAGATGAGGAGGGACACTATATCATACTCAAAGGAACTGTCCAACAAGAAGATCTAACAATTTTAAATATCTATGCCCCTAACGTGGGAGCAGCCAACTATATAAACCAATTAATAACAAAATCAAAGAAACACATCGACAAGAATACAATAATAGTAGGGGATTTTAACACTCCCCTCACTGAAATGGACAGATCATCCAAGCAAAAGATCAACAAGGAAATCAAGGCCTTAAATGACACACTGGACCAGATGGACATCACAGATATATTCAGAACATTTCATCCCAAAGCAACAGAATACACATTCTTCTCTAGTGCACATGGAACATTCTCCAGAATAGATCACATTCTTGGTCCTCAATCAAGTCTCAACCGGTATCAAAAGATTGGGATCATTCCCTACATATTTTCAGACCACAATGCTCTAAAGCTAGAACTCAATAACAAGAGGAAATTTGGAAAGAACCCAAATACATGGAGACTAAACAGCATCCTTCTAAAGAATGAATGGGTCAACCAGGAAATTAAAGAAGAATTGAAAAAATTTATGGAAACAAATGATAATGAAAACACAACGGTTCAGAATCTGTGGGACACAACAAAGGCAGTCCTGAGAGGAAAATATATAGCGGTACAAGCCTTTCTCAAGAAACAAGAAAGGTCTCAGGTACACAACCTAACCCTACACCTAAAGGAGCTGGAGAAAGAACAAGAAAGAAACCCTAAACCCAGCAGGAGAAGAGAAATCATAAAGATCAGAGCAGAAATCAATGAAATAGAAACCAAAAAAAACAATAGAACAAATCAACGAAACTAGGAGCTGGTTCTTTAAAAGAATTAATAAGATTGATAAACCCCTGGCCAGACTTATCAAAAAGAAAAGAGAAAGGACCCAAATAAATAAAATCATGAATGAAAGAGGAGAGATCACAACGAACACCAAAGAAATACAGACAATTATAAGAACATACTATGAGCAACTCTACGCCAACAAATTTGACAATCGGGAAGAAATGGATGCATTCCTAGAGACATATAAACTACCACAACTGAACCAGGAAGAAATAGAAAGCCTGAACAGACCCATAACCAGTAAGGAGATTGAAACAGTCATCAAAAATCTCCAAACAAACAAAAGCCCAGGGCCAGACGGCTTCCTAGGGGAATTCTACCAAACATTTAAAGAAGAACTAATTCCTATTCTCCTGAAACTGTTCCAAAAAATAGCAATAGAAGGAAAACTTCCAAACTCATTTTATGAGGCCAGCATCACCTTGATCCCAAAACCAGACAAGGATCCCAACAAATAAGAGAACTACAGACCAATATCCTTGATGAACACAGATGCAAAAATTCTCGCCAAAATACTAGCCAATAGGATTCAACAGTACATTAAAAGGATTATTCACCACGACCAAGTGGGATTTATTCCAGGGCTGCAAGGCTGGTTCAACATCCGCAAATCAATCAATGTGATACAACACATTAATAAAAGAAAGAACAAGAACCATATGATACTCTCCATAGATGCTGAAAAAGCATTTGACAAAGTACAGCATCCCTTCCTGATCAAAACTCTTCAAAGTGTAGGGATAGACGGCACATACCTCAATATTATCAAAGCCATCTATGAAAAACCCACCGCAAATATCATTCTCAATGGAGAAAAACTGAAAGCTTTTCCGCTAAGGTCAGGAACACGGCAGGGATGTCCGTTATCACCACTGCTATTCAACATAGTACTAGAAGTCCTAGCCTCAGCAAGCAGACAACAAAAGGAAATTAAAGGCATCCAAATCGGCAAAGAAGAAGTCAAACTATCACTCTTCGCAGATGATATGATACTATATGTGGAAAACCCAAAAGACTCCACTCCAAAACTGCTAGAACTTGTACAGGAATTCAGTAAAGTGTCAGGATATAAAATCAATGCACAGAAATCAGTTGCATTTCTCTACACCAACAACAAGACAGAAGAAAGAGAAATTAAGGAGTCCATCCCATTTACAATTGCACCCAAAACTATAAGATACCTAGGAATAAACCTAACCAAAGAGACTAAGAATCTATACTCAGAAAACTATAAAGTACTCATGAAAGAAATTGAGGAAGACACAAAGAAATGGAAAAATGTTCCATGCTCCTGGATTGGAAGAATAAATATTGTGAAAATGTCTATGCTACCTAAAGCAATCTACACATTTAATGCAATTCCTATCAAAGTACCATCCATTTTTTTCAAAGAAATGGAACAAATAATCCTAAAATTTATATGGAACCAGAAAAGACCTCGAATAGCCAAAGGAATATTGAAAAAGAAAGCCAAAGTTGGTGGCATCACAATTCCGGACTTCAAGCTCTATTACAAAGCTGTCATCATCAAGACAGCATGGTACTGGCACAAAAACAGACACATAGATCAATGGAACAGAATAGAGAGCCCAGAAATGGACCCTCAACTCTATGGTCAACTCATCTTCGACAAAGCAGGAAAGAATGTCCAATGGAAAAAAGACAGCCTCTTCAATAAATGGTGTTGGGAAAATTGGACAGCCACATGCAGAAAAATGAAATTGGATCATTTCCTTACACCACACACGAAAATAGACTCAAAATGGATGAAGGATCTCAATGTGAGAAAGGAATCCATCAAAATCCTCGAGGAGAACACAGGCAGCAACCTCTTCGACGTCAGCCGCAGCAACATCTTCCTAGGAACATCACCAAAGGCAAGGGAAGCAAGGGCAAAAATGAACTTTTGGGATTTTATCAAGATCAAAAGCTTTTGCACAGCAAAGGAAACAGTGAACAAAACCAAAAGACAACTGACAGAATGGGAGAAGATATTTGCAAATGACATATCAGATAAAGGGCTAGTGTCCAAAATCTATAAAGAACTTAGCAAACTCAACACCCAAAGAACAAATAATCCAATCAACAAATGGGCAGAGGACATGAACAGACATTTCTGCAAAGAAGACATCCAGATGGCCAACAGACACATGAAAAAGTGCTCCATATCACTCGGCATCAGGGAAATACAAATCAAAACCACCATGAGATATCACCTCACACCAGTCAGAATGGCTAAAATTAACAAGTCAGGAAATGACAGATGCTGGCGAGGATGCGGAGAAAGGGGAACCCTCCTACACTGTTGGTGGGAATGCAAGCTGGTGCAACCACTCTGGAAAACAGCATGGAGGTTCCTCAAAATGTTGAAAATAGAACTACCCTATGACCCTGCAATTGCACTGCTGGGTATTTACCCTAAATATACAAACATAGTGATCCGAAGGGGCACGTGCACCCGAATGTTTATAGCAGCAATGTCTACAATAGCCAAACTATGGAAAGAACCTAGATGTCCATCTACAGACGAATGGATAAAGAAGATGTGGTATATATACACAATGGAATACTATGCAGCCATCAAAAGAAATGAAATCTTGCCATTTGCGACGATGTGGATGGAACTAGAGGGTATCATGCTTAGCGAAATAAGTCAATCGGAGAAAGACAACTATCATATGATCTCCCTGATATGAGGGAGAGGAGATGCAACATGGGGGGTTGAGGGGGTAGGAGAAGAGTAAATGAAACAAGATGGGATTGGGAGGGAGACAAACCATAAGTGACTCTTAATCTCACAAAACAAACTGAGGGTTGATGGGGGGAGGGGGTTGGGAGAGGGGGTGGGGTTATGGATATTGGGGAGGGTATGTGCTATGGTGAGTGTTGTGAAGTGTGTAAACCTGGCGATTCGCAGACCTGTACCCCTGGGGATAAAAATATATGTTTATAAAGCTGTAAAAAAAAAAAAAAAAAAGAAAGAAAGGATGAATACCCAAGTTTTGTAGCAACATGGACGGGACTGGAAGAGATTATGCTGAGTGAAATAAGTCAAGCAGAGAGAGTCAATTATCATATGGTTTCACTTATTTGTGGAGCATAACAAATAGCATGGAGGACAAGGGGAGATGGAGAGGAGAGGGGAGTTGAGGTAAATTGGAAGGGGAGGTGAACCATGAGAGACTATGGACTCTGAAAAACGATCTGGGAATTTTGAAGGGGTGGGGGGTGGGAGGTTGGGGGCACCAGGTGGTGGGTATTGTGGAGGGCACAGATTGCATGGAGCACTGGGTGTGGTGCAAAAATAATGAATACTGTTATGCTGAAAAAATAAAAATTAAAGCTAAAAAAAAAAAATAAATATCTATGCTCCTAACATGGGAGCAGTCAACTACATAGACCAATTAATAACAAAATCAAAGAAACACATCAATAATAATACAATAATAGTAGGGGACATTAACACCCCCCCTCACTGAAATGGACAGATCTTCTAAGCAAAGGATCAACAAGGAAATAAAGGCTTTAAATGACACACTGGACCAGATGGCCATCACAGATATATTCAGAACATTCCATCCCAAAGCAACAGAATACACATTCTTCTCTAGTGCACATTGAACATTCTCCAGAATAGATCACACCCTCGGTCAAAATCATGTCTCAACCGGTATCAAAAGATTGGGATCATGATATGAGGGAGAGGAGAAGCAACATGGGGGGTTAAGGGGGTAGGAGAAGTTTAAATGAAACAAGATGGGATTGGGAGGGAGACAATCCATAAGTGACTCTTAATCTCACAAAACAAACTGAGGGTTGATGGGGGGAGGGGGGTTGGGAAGGAGGGTGGGGTTATGGACATTGGGGAGGGTATTGCTATGGTGAGTCTGTGAAGTGTGTAAACCTGGCGATTCACAGACCTGTACCCCTGGGGATAAAAATATATTTTATGTTTATAAAAAATAAAATTTAAAAAAAAAGATTGGGATCTTTCCCTGCATATTTTCAGATCACAGTGCTTTGAAACTAGAACTCAATCAAAAGAGGAAAGTTGGAAAGAACTCATACGCGGAGGCTAAAGAGCATCCTACTAAAGAATGAATGGGTCAACCAGGAAATTAAAGAATTTAAAAATTCATGCAAACAAATGAAAATGAAAACACAACTGTTCAAAATCTTTGGGACATAGCAAAGGCAGTCCTGAGAGGAAAGTATATAGCAATACAAGCCTTTCTCAAGAAACAAGAAGGGTCTCAAGTACACAACCTAACCCTACACCTAAAGGAGCTAGAGAAAGAACAGCATATAAAGCCTAAACCCAGCAGGAGAAGAGAAATAATAAAGATCAGAGCAGAAATCAATGAAATAGAAACCAAAAGAATAGTAGAACAGATCAACAAAACTAGGAGCTGGTTCTTTGAAAGAATTAATAAGATTGATAAACCCCTGGCCAGACTTATCAAAAAGAAAAGAGAAACTTTTCCTTTTCATTCATCTGTACTTTTCATTTTGTTCATGCATCATTTTCCTAATTTAATTCAGTTGTCTCTCTGTGTGTTCTTATAGTTCTCTATTATTATTTAACTTTACTATTTACTATTATTATTTATTATTTTATTATTATTATTAGTCAATTTGGGTTTCTGGCCATGTCTGCTGATAATGACTTTGGGCAGTGGTGCCTGTATCATGTTCTATTTTTGGGCAAGGCAACTGTTTAAGCTATGAGGTCAGGTATTGACGGGGGTCCCACTTGGTGAGAAGAGCTGAATAGAATTGCTGACTTAGGTTCCCTGCCTATGTGAGACTGTAGGATGGGCTCTATGGTTGCCTGGATTTTCTGGCAGCCTTACTAGATGGTACCTTCCCTGCACTGCTAGCACAGCAGTAGGATCAGACCCAGAGTCTGTATGGCTCATTGTTTGGGAGTCTGAATCAGGTTAAGAGGATACACTGAATTTCCTGGTTGGCGAGGCCACCAGTTTTGCTCCACAGATGGGGAAACCATAGGCTGTGCTCTTTGTTCAAGTGACAGGGCAAGCAGAGCTACTGGATGGCTGCACAGCTTGCAGGTGCTCTGGGTAGGCTACCTGGTCAGGCAGCCTAAAAGGTAAATTGAACAATGAGTGGGCCTGTGAGTTAGTTCCCTTGACCACACACAGAGGAAGAAGCAGCTCTAAAGCTGGTAAAACCTTTTGTTAACTCAAGTCAACCTGTGCCCCAAGTTCCCTGGACCCATAGGTCCACTGGCTTTGCCTTGCAAATTATTGACTCTATCTGCCTTTCTCTTGTCTGGAGCACTGCTGGGCAGGACAGATTCTTGGGGTTCTGGGCACCTCTTCTGTCAGATGGAGCCAGGAACCACAGTGGCTTCCTTGTCTGGCTGGAAAGGGTAGGGGTCACTTCAGGCTACACTTAATTTCCCAAATAGGCTCTCCAGTTGGGATGGGCTGGGAGCTACCCTCAGCCTTGGCTGTGAATGAATCCCCTTGCCTATGTGTAATAAGGGAACTCTCCACACACAGTGCTGGTTTTGCTCTGAAGACAATCAATTGTCTTTGCCTGTCTCTTGACTGGAGTGCCACTGGGCCACACTGCTTTCTAGTATTCCCATCAGCCCTTCTGGTCAGATGTGGATGGGAGACACTCTTTCTGAGGTCTACTGGTGTTTTCCCTCTCATAGCTTCCTTCTAACATTATACCTTTCCTTAATGCAGAGAGTCATTTTATAATGCTGGTGGAGAAGGCTTGCTGTTACTAATTCTCTTACCATCTCATAAGAACTTTCCTTCTAAAATACTTTTTCCCTCTTTTTAACTATCATATGCCTTTCCTTAGGCAAAGAGCACAGATGGCCAGAATGCATGTATATGGGAGACAGCCAAGGGAAATACTGAATGTTTCTTTTTTCAAAAATAGTTCTGTTAGCAGAAGTATAACTGAGTAGCATGCATAGAAAACTGGAATTGACACCACTTAGGGTAGCTGCCCCATTCCAATTCTCCCTTCTCTGAAAACTGTCCCACTGCACAGTAGCTGCTGCCAATAGTTATGTCTGGGTTAAATGACCCTACCCCCATGCCACAGTCAGTAGACAGTTGACTCAAACAGGCCCAGTCACAGCTTGTGCAGGAATATGTAGTTTTGGGTTGAAAACCTAGAGATTTATCAATGTACTCAGTGGACACTGTTGGCCCCATGCTTCATTAATGGAAGCTCTGTAGAGAGAAGGAGAGAAGGCCTTGAACCCCTGATACCAAAGACCCTTTCTTCAAGCTTTAGTCTTCAAGCTCTTCCCTTGGTTCTATGAGACATTCCTTTGTCTTTTCCTTAACTTCTCCTTTTGCTCAAGCCACTGTCAGTTTTTATTACCATGTAAACAGCGTTGATTGAAAAAAAGAATCACAGAACAACCTGGCATCCAAATGCACAATAAAAAAATCTCAAATAAAATACCAAAGAGTCGGGGCACCTGGGTAGCTCAGTGGATTAAGCTTTGGCTCAGGTCATGATCTCAGAGTCCTGGGATCGAGCCCCACATCGGGCTCTCTGCTCAGTGGAGAGCCTGCTTCCACCTCTCTCTCTGCTGCCCCCTCTGCCTGCTGCTCTGCCTACTTGTGATCTCTCTTTTTCTCTCTGTGTCAAATAAATAAATAAAATCTTAAAAAAAAAGATAACAAAGAATGTAAATCAGCTAGGTATTAACTGAATTGGGAATTGGGGGTTAACCTGGTGTTAATTTTTTGTTGCCTAATTTATTCTCTATGAAATCCCCACAGAAAGATGTATGCCATGAGCATATACAAGAGAAGAATTACAACATTCTTAGAATTAGCAACTGGAAATGGGAGGCTATCGTATGTCAAAATGAGGAGAAAAATTAATAACTGAATCATTAATGAGGATATATAGAAAAATACATTTTTGGAGTTATATACTGGACTCTCTGAATTAGTGCAATGTGGAAGGTGGCAAAGCTGGTAGGGAGAAATGTTAGTATTTCCCTGTAGGCTAAAATATCCACTGAACAGAAAACTAAGCAGGCATCCCCTACGCTTCAGAGCAGTCCTCAGAGTTGGCCATAATTGTGACTTTTTCTATTCATGCCACACCACTGGGGATATAATTGCCAGTATTCAAGGAGATGGTCTGGTAGAGAGAGGGGTGGAGTGCATTCCTGGCCAAGAACGCAAAGCTGGGAACTGCACTCATGGACGGGACCAGGAAACACTCTGGGCTGGGCAATGCAGGCTTTCACTTCTAACCCCTGTCAAAGAATGCAGGCTCCTTTGAAATAAGTAGCAGAGTTAGGGACTTGGAAAAGAATGGGGGACTGGCGAAGATCCCACTGCAGTGCAGCACACTCCAGCTGGGGAAGAAAACAAACAGATACACACAAACGGAACCAGGGAGATGCAAACCAACCTATTCTTCTCGTGTGGTTAGGAGGAAGTCTGTGAGCAGTAGTACAATTGAAGACTTTATGCCCACCCTCTCTGAGAGTCAGGGCTGAGACTCAAGATGACCATACAGCTTCTTTTCTACACTTGAACACTTTGCAAGTGAAAGGGGGGTACTCCTATTAGTTATGTGGGAACAAGTGGTGTAGTCCGTATACCAGGACAAATGGTTACCCTCCCGAGACCGTGCCTGATGGCTCTCTCTCACTTCAAAATCTGTAACAGAAATAAGCCAATCTGGACCCACCCACCAGAAAGACAGAAAATCAAGAGAAAGGGATAGGTCACACATGGTGATCTGATCTCTGAAAACTCATTTTTGAGGAAGAAGAAGCAAATTCTGGAACATACCTGCTTGGAGTTCTCAGAAAGATTCAGGAAAATGTAACATCCATGAAAGGAATACAAAACAGGAGCATAAGGGCCAAACTGAAGGCAGATATGAAAAGGGAGTTGGATGTTTTAAGCCTCTTTGGCAGGAAGGGCGGCTTCCTGCTTGGCATTCGAGCTTAAAGTGGTCACTCCATTGTTCAAGACCACTTTACTTCCTATAAATACAGCTACACATTCCCTGGCCACAGAGCTTCAGGGTGTGAACACTCCATTTCATATCCAATATTCTGTGATTTTTGACATGCACTGGAATAGGTGAAATTTAGAGCGATGGATACTGGGACAAAAACAGAGCGAGGGGGTTAGGCACATGGTTCAGCTGCCTCCTGGAGTCTCCGTGCTCAGCAGGAGTCCCTAAGTCTCCAACTTCCTCCTGCTCCGTGAAAACGGAAAAAAATCTCTTGGGAGGAAGTTCTCTGATGCAAATGATCCACAAATAACAGGAAAAAAGTATTTTCTTAGGGTAATTAAGGGGAAGACCACATTTCAAAAATGACTGAATAAAGGTATAGTTTGAGACAAGAATACTGGCTTTGCTCTTTTCTGTATGTTTCTCTCATGCAGGGAACCCTGGTTTAGAATCTAACAACAGATAATCAAGATAACATGAAGATGGTGATAGCCATAATAGAAATAATTATAATTTTTTAAAGATTTTATTTATTTATTAGACAGACAGAGATCACAAGTAGGCAGAGTGGCAGGCAGAGAGAGAGGGGGGAAGCAGGCTCCCTGCTGAGCAGAAAGCCCAACGCAGGGCTCGATCCCAGGACCCCGAGATCATGACCTGAGCTGAAGGCAGAGGCTTAACCTACTGAGCCACCCAGGTGCCCGAAATAATTACAATTTTAATGATAATAAAAATTATAATTTTAATAATAAAATAATACCATAAGTACCCTACTTTGGTGCCCCACTGCTCACAATGATGGGGAGAAAACAGTATCCCCAATTTACAAATGAGCTCATGTTAAGTCACTTGCCCAAGTTTGTCCAGTCAGTGCACAGTAGAACTGGTTTGAGACCATGTCTGGCCAATCTGAAGACCATGGTTGTTAATCATCAGGGCAAACTTCCAGAAGAGTTCTTAGCTCAGACAAGCATCTAGATTGAAGCTTCTTAGAGTCCACCATCTGGAGGAGCTGCTGGGCACACACTGAATACATACCCCCACAGGAAGAACTCCTGTGATCTGCAAGACAGGCATTTCAGGACACTGTGAAGAGGACCACTCCCTGGGAAATTGCTCCTAAGGGGATATAACTCCAAAAGCAATGTGTATTTTATGTCAATAAATTAGAATACTGTTATAATAATCAACCTAGTGTATATCCGTTGGTACCTGGCTTCCTGCCGAGAAAGATCATTTCATAAGTTTTTTTTTTTATAAATACACACTTCTTTTTCTAAGAATCTGCATCTAATGTTAGAATACTTTATGTAGCTGCCAAGCAGTAGATTAAATAAATCTCTAATTGACTCTTAATCTCACAAAACAAACTGAGGGTTGCCGGGGGAGGGTGTAGGGAGAGAGGGGTGGGGTTATGGACATTGGGGAGGGTATGTGCTATGGGGAGTGCTGTGAAGTGTAAACCTGGAAGTTCACAGACCTCTACCCCTGGGGCTAATAATACATTATATGTTAATAAAAAATTAAAAAGTTAAAAAATAAATCTTTAATTAAGAAGAAGGGTAGAACTTTTATCGTATTTGGTGTAAGTAAACTAAATATCATTTTCCAGTTCCGCACAGAAAATGTCTTTTCCCCACTTCCATGGAACAAGTCGACAAGTGATAAACACACTACTTATAGCCACTTCAATGTATTAGTGAGAGCTGGGATTTAAAACTCCACCCCATGGAATGTATACATGCTCTCATTCCATCAGAACAATGCAGTAAAGGTATACCACTCTGACCACACTCTGCATCCCTTGAGACACGTTGACACAGAGAATTGTATGGAATGATAGAGGTCACCCAGAAGTTCGGCCTCCCCCCTTCTTTGGTAATGGGAGGCAGCAAGAGCTGAAGTTCTCACGAGCAGCAGACGTATGGCAATCCTCCCTGGAGTTCGAAAGACTAGAAGCAGATGTGGCACAAACCTCCCCAAACAGCGCCTGTGAACCTCTCTCACTGCTGGCTCGTGGAGCCCTTACAGTGGGGATTTCCTGAGCTAAGAAAACAGTGAGGCAGCATAAACAGGCATCTTCCTTTCAACATATTGAACAGCAATGTATAACGGGATGGGGGAGCTGCAAGTCAAGGTCATTCACTTTTAGAAATGTGGCTTTTTAAAGGGAGGGTGAATTTCAACATCTGGAAATATTTTGAAAATAAATCTCTTCTTAACTGAAACATTAAATGGCAATTTTTTTGGCAAGTGGCGTATCAGCATTATTTGGAAATGAACTCTTGGCAAACCGTGCACTTAATGCTCCCCTTATGAGATCAGCACATAATTTGTTATATTCTTAGAATTATTTTGCTTGAACTATTTCAAGAGTTTTGCCTAGCAGGAAATGAGTTTTGGGTGAAGTGGAGATGACAGACACTTCAGTTTCTCATAGCAGAATAATCAGTCGATATTCATGAACTGCATGGAGTCAGAAAATACTACTGAAAATCATCTTTGTGTGCGTGGTTAAGAATCTAATTCCCACAAAACCACAAAGTCAAAATCTGTAAAAAATCACATCTACTGATAGTAGAGAAACTCACAAAGAGAAATAGAAAAACATTAGAATTGAATTAAACACACGCATTTTATTTGAAAGAAAATCAAATAACTGTGTAAAGACCTTATGGGATGGGAATCATCTTTTTTTCAGCAAAAAGAAATGCTTCCTATTTTTAACTTTTATTACATATCCATAAATCTCTCTATATAGAAATGTGATTTTGAGTTATTCTGTGTATTTATGGTAGACAGCATGATATCTGTGTGTGTCTGTGTGTGTGTATAAAGAGAAAAAATGAGAAATCATAAACAAACATATTAATCATAACAATGATAAACAGTAAACCATATTAATGTAAGGATATCAGTGAAAAGGTACTAATAAACAAATGACCCAAGTAAAGTGTAAGAGGTACTGTAATAAATTATATTAACTTTACTTTGTTTGCGTATTTTATTTTATTAATAGCCTTTTAGAAGACCTTAGGAATACTCTTTAAACCAACATGTATTCTGGGACTTCCTCTGAAAAAGAACTCTGATCAACAAGAATTATAGGCATTTTCCTGTCTGCTAGGAACATTTCTCCAATGATTCATTCTGTTGTTTTGGTAGCCACACTTTGAATTGGTAAGAAAATATTTAAGATGGATAAGAACTCATTTTCTTAAGAAGAAAGAAACATTTCCCCAAACTCAGAAATACCCACTAGGCATGTGGAAGGAAATGGAATAATCTTTTACTACGTGTGTATCCCAGACAGAATCAAAATGGCAGTTTGTTCTTGGTGAACAGTGTGGCAGGCAGGGTTCCTGCATCACCTCTGAGGAAATACCTCACACTCCAAACCATCTGTCGTTCTCGGTAGAACATTCAGCAGTAACAGCATTGATTGGTACCGTTCGCATGATAATCTAACTTCAGAGAATGGTGCAATTTTATTTGTGCCCCTAAGAATATCTTTATTCTAAAATACAGATATTTCAGTAATGTGAATAGGTCTGCTTCTCACAATTGCTGGGATTTTAGAATTCAACCATAAGTTCAGAGAAAGTTTGTCAACCAGTAATTTCATTTTATGAAGTTTTCGCATCCATCCCTGGTGTTCCGCCAAAGACCATTAAAAACTGGAACAAAATCTATTTAACATGTAGGAGAAAAACAGTTTTGATATCTTCTCTTTCTTTAAAATCTTACTGTTTCATGTAATTCGATGGTTTTCAAACTTCATTGTGCTTCAAAGTTACCTGGAAGATTTGAGAAAACACCGATCACGGGACTCTGTGGAGTTTCTGATTCAGGAATTATGAGGTGGGATCTGAGAATTTGCATTTCTAACCAACTTCTGGGGCATGCTTATTTGGGCACCAGAATTCAAGCTAATTCAATTCTTTTTTTATCCTCTCTGAAAGACAGGAATAGTAAATATTAGTGATCATAGTGTTACCTGTTTCACTTGGACTGATTTCTTCTCTATCTAGGTATCACCTAATTTCTTGAAAATCTTTGTCAAGAGTATTAACTAGCATTCATCAAACGGTTAACCAAAAAATAACAAAAATTACTTGAATTGAGCATTAAATTTAACTAAGACAAAAAAGATAGTATAATACATTTATAATGCTCATTGCAAGGTTAAAGAAATCTTGAAGACAAAAAGCATTTTCTCGGCCATATCCTTTAGAAAAATATTGCCACATACACGTCACATTCAATAAACATTTGAGTGCCCGTTTTCTTTAAAGATTTTATTTATTTATTTGACACACAGACACAGCAAGAAAGGGAACACAAGCAGGGGGAGTGGGAGGGGAGAAGTATACTCTCCATGGAGCAGGGAGCCTGATGCGGATCTCGATGCCAGGACCCTGGGATCATGACCTTATGAAGGCAGATGCTTAACAACTAAGCCACCTAGGCACCTGTTGAGTGCCTATTTGTACCAAGTGCTATTTAGGCAGAGGAAGCCATATCAGTGTACAAAATAGGTAAAACTCTGGTGCTTTGGATTTTTGTAAAGGGACAGAAATGACAATCAAAAAATAAAATATACAGGATGTCAGATGTTGATTAGTGTTACGGAGAAAAGTTACAAGAGAAGTAGCATAGGGTGAGGGGTACTGATATCTGGGATGGCCCAGCAGGTCCTCATGGAGGAGGTGACATTTGAATAAAACTATTTGGGATGCAAGGGAGTGGACCAAATACATGTAGAGGAACAGCATTTATGGTAGAGGAAGCAAAAGGTGCAAAGGCCTGAAGCAAGTATCGCAATACAAGATATTTTCATTTTATGATCTTCCACACTCTCTACGTAGCAAAATCCTGACAGATAATATAAAATAGACTAGAGTCTATGCATTTAATAGGAAGGCATTTCCTCAGTTTTCTGAGGAGGTAATTTAGTTGGGAGTGGTACTAAGGATGTAAGAGTGAGGTGGATGGAAAAATAAGAGAGGGGAGACAAGTCAGTACATTATCATGCTGGTTCCTGGGTCCACAACTGGGGCTCAGTCCTGCCAGAGAGTCCATTCACACAGAGCATGTCTTACCAGACCCACTGGTTGGACTGTCCTGGGCAGTATGTCTGGAGTTCTGTGAGTAGCTTCCTCAGAGAAAGCCCCACAGAAAGAAGGTAGGCAGAGAGACACTAGTGCAGTGTCTGTATCAGAAGAGGAGTTACTTGGAACTTTCTGGCCAGTGAAATTTTTAACAAGCAACTACAAAAGAGACAACGTGACTGCAGAGTTGATTGTGTATTAGTACAGCTCGGGAGCCTAGACAATAAATCCACTGCAGCCACATGAAAGGGAGTTATATGGGCACACACAGACAGGCCCTTTTATTTTAATTTTGTGCAAAAACAATAGAAATTTGTTTAAAAATCAAGAATGCTTTGTTGAAAGGTAGTGATCCTAAGGGGAACGTGCACCTGAATGTTTATAGCAGCAATGTCCACAATAGCCAAACTATGGAAAGAACCTAGACGTCCATCAACAGATGAATGGATACAGAAGATGTGGTATATATATACAATGGAATACTACGCAGCCATCAAAAGAAATGAAATCTTGCCATTTGCGATGATGTGGATGGAACTATAGGGTATTATGCTTAGTGAAATAAGTCAATCGGAGAAAGACAACTATCATAGGATCTCCCTGATATGAGGAAGTGGAGATGCAACATGGGGGGTTTGGGGGATAGGAAAAGAATAAATGAAACAAGATGGGATCAGGAGGGAAACAAACCATAAGAGACTTTTTTTTTTCTAAGATTTTATTTATTTATTTGACAGACAGAGATCACAAGTAGGCAGAGAGGGAGGGGGAAGCAGGCTCCCTGCTGAGCAGAGAGCCCGATGCAGGGCTTGATCCCAGGACCCTGAGATCACAACCTGAGCCAAAGGCAGAGTCTTTAACCCACTGGTCCACCCAGGTGCCCCCCACAAGAGACTCTTAATCTCACAAAACAAACTAGGGTTGCTGGGGGTCAGGGGGTCGAGAGAGGGGGGTGGGGTTATGGACATTGGGGAGGGTATGTGCTATGGTGAGTGCTGTGAAGTATGTAAACCTGGAAGTTCACAGACCTCTACCCCTGGCGCTAATAATACATTATATGTTTATAAAAAAAAAATAAAAAAATAAAAAAAAGAATACTTTGTTGACGTCATGCTTCTATGTCACGGAATACAGAATTTCACTTAAAAAGTTTTCAAAAAATTACAGTAGACTCTTATTAGCTTTGAATAGAACCAGATTTTCTCCAACATTTCAATACAAGACTCTTTAAAAAAAATTACTTGAGAGAGAGAATGCGTGTGCTAGTGGGGGAGGGACAGAGAGAGAGAGAGAGAGAGAACCTCAAGCAGATTTGGTGCAGTTGGGAGCCCAACAGTGGCTCGATTTCATGACCTTGAGATCAGGACCTGAGCCAAAACCAAGAGTCCCATGATCGTCTGACTGCACGACCCAGGCACCCCCTCAGTACAAGACTCTTAAAAAACATACCTAAAATACCAGAATGTGCTGGTGCGTTGGATAAGATAGTTGCTGTTTTATGTTGGGAGATCCTGGGGCTCAGACCTCACCCCCTTCTTGTTTCTTCTACAGTCAGTCACACAGCTGGTGATGTCTTTCTTGTGATGGCTTTAAGTCCCATTCCTCTGCCTGCTGCTATCCACATAGTAAAGCCTACTACCTTCTCTCTTGACCTTGAGATCCTGTACTAACTTCCCATTTAATAATACCATTTGGATGTCTAATTATCAATATTTCCAAAACTGAAATCCTGAACACCCCTCCCCAAACCCACCCCACCACAGCCTTCTTGTCTCAGGTGATGGCAACTTTGTCCATTGCCTGGTCTGTGGACTGGGCTCACTCTTTCCCACCCTGTGTCAACTCATCAGCAGGGCCTGTTGGCTCTGATTCTGAAGGATGCCCATAATCTGCTGGCCGCTCAGCCCTGCATCACCCCCATGCCACCCCCAGTGTGCACAGAGAAGCTCATACACATCTAAAAGTTGTAAGTCAAATTAATAAACTGTGAAATAAAAAAAGTTCTCTTTCCCTTTCTTAACAAATATTTCTTCTGAATGGTGTGGAAAGCCCAGAATCTATAGAATTCTGGGACCCCTGGCATCTCTGGCACATAGAATGTGCCATCAGGAGGGACCACCCTGACCCACAATCAGCAACCCTTCCCACCCTGTCTCCCTGTGCACACATGGGGACGCATTCAAGCTCCACCACACTCCATCCAAAAGGCTGCTGGTCATGGCTGTGACCAGGAACACAGGCGGAGGGCATGGTCTTCCTTGTCCATTATATTCATAATGTAGAGGTTTGCTTCTCTCATCTTATTTCATACGTTCAGTTTGCTGTATTTTATTTCTATCTTTGCCTTCTTTCTAATCCCCTTTGAGTAGATCAAAATTTCTCTGCCACCCATGAAAGCTATATGTTCTTGTTTTATTCTTCTTATATTTACATCTGGCTTTCTCAGTCTTACTTTTATGTTTTTATTTCCTTATCTACTATTTCAAGATTGCCACTATATGTCTTTTCTCAAAATAACTGAAGAACCTTAGCGTCCTTGCTTATGAAGAGGAAGAGCCCAGGGATTTAAATTCAGGATGACAGATTAGTGCTCCTGATTTTTGGAGTGTGTGTCTATGTGTGTACCAAGAACCTTGCCCTGTGTGCTGTGAACACCTCAACTTCCACACCAGTCAATAACCCCAGGCAAACTTGTCAGTGCTCAGGACTGTGCACTGTCCAGCTCTGACTGGGTCCCAACCCTCCACACTGAGGGAGCAGCTCCTGGAAGAGGCCCCCTGCAGGCAACAGGAGGACAACACTCAAGTTCACTCCCTGCAGGACCTCCAGTCTCTTCTGCTCAGACCTTCTTCTCCTCAGGCACCCATTTTCTTTCCATGCCCAACCTCCAAATTGGGATCCAACCACCTTCTGTGCCCCACCTTGTTTTATTGGCTTATTTTAGGAAGGCACACTTCTCTGAATTTATGAACCACTACATCTCTCTCCTGAAATCCAGAGTTGAGTTGAGGGGAAAGAGGTGGCTTTATTACTTTAATATCTCTCCTACACAAACACTTAATATATTGAAGGTATTTGGTTCAAAGGGGATTGAGAGTGGAACTATGAAACAGTATTCCCTCCAAATTACTGCTGTCAGCTGGGGAGAATTTAATGCCACTATCCAGGAAGTATTATGATAACCTTGTTTTGAGAAATCCATTTCGAAATCACGTTTACTCAAAGGAGATTAAAATCCCCACCCCTCCTCCAGACACACACACCCTGACAGTATGATGGAGAAGATCCATGACAGAAATGCTCTTCACTACAGCAAAATGCAGACCCACCCAGCTACTGAGGAAAACAGAGATGAATTTTGCAGGAACACAAAGCCTTCCTGGTATTATCACTGACAAATGCTACTTTAAATAGATATTTGAGGAAGTACATATGCAAAGACTAAAGACTTTCTACAAATATTTACAACATTTTTTGGTTTTCCTCAGTAAGTCAAGAGTTGAGACAAACCAACCTCTCAGTTTATGTGTCTGCCTGGACCAGCAGGATTCTTCCCTCTGGGCACTACAGCTTGGGACATTGGAGCCGGCAGTATCAGATGACCAGCACCCCTTTAAGATTATTGTCTTAACACAGTTATTTAGCTTCAGTGTGCTGTATATCACGCCACTGTGCCAAGCAACACGCATGTTAATTACAGTGGAATGTTTCATGCAACATCAAACAGAAAGGTTTTGAAACAAGCAAAACAGCTCTTGATTGTGGAAGTTTATGGAAGGTGTGTTCCTTGCATCAGGAATGTGAAAAAACTAGAGTGAAAAAAATAATACAGGAAACATAAAGCCTATTGTATAAAGGAGAAGGCCTATTTATGTCGGGATACACTGTGATATTCAAACCGTAGAAAGGAGTTTATTAGAAATGCTCACTGCTGATACTGACTTGGATCTGGAATAACCATGTGCACTGGGGAACCCTTATCTGGGTACAGTTAACAGAGAAATGATGGACATCTGGGGTCAACACCACACCCAGGGTCATGCTGAAGGCAGCTCATACAGGCTTGGGCAAGCATCAATTATTAAATAAACAGGAATTTTGTGAGGCAGTAGTTGAACTACTTTAGCTTCAAATCAGCCAGGGTTGGAATAGTCACACCACAGAAATCAGAGAATGCTACAGATCAGAGTGATTGTTGTTGTTGTCTTTTAATTCAAAAAGCTCATGTTTTCACATGAACTAATACCTTAGCAGTGACTGTATAATCATTCTCCCTTAGAAAGAAATAAAACATAATGAAGTCAAGTGAACAATCAGAAACAATTTGATATGGAAGAGATAGTTTACCTTTCATCTTGTTGCTTCAAGACCTAAAACTACACAGTTTTTTTTTTTAAACTTACTATGTAAGATGAGATTTATTCTACTAGTCTTTATTTCCACAATACTTTATGATGAAACATATCTACCAATCACCATATTTAAAATAGGGTTATTTTCATTTAATGATTCTAAACCACTTAAAAGAAAAATAAATAAATAGAAAGTCCATTTATACTACCGCATCAGACTCTAGGAGAAGAAAAAAGTGAGAGAAGTGTATGGGATGATTACAATTCTCAGGGGGCTAAGAGAAAGGGAATGTATCAAGCTTGTCACCCTCAGTTTACCCAGATCAACAAAAGCCCATGAGAATTTTGAAAAGGTGCCTAGTAACATTTTCAAGTCTAAGGATGTGAAGATTCCAATCTAATAGTTGAAACAGGATTATTAAATTGGATTATAAATTGGATTATGAAAAATCTGCATTCTGCACATTTTCATAGAGTATTATTTCAAAACTATGGTAATAATATCAGCATAAGGATTAGCCAAGGCAACCTTGGGTTTCCTATTATTTTAGAAAAACTTTCCCTGCCTCCTTCATGTGTCTTCGACGTACATCTCACAGAAGAGGAGAAAAGCAGCAGGCCAGAAAACTGCTGATTTGTATTAGACAAAGTCTGTCAGCAACCCTGTAGGAAATGCTAGTCATCCTCCTACCAACTCAGGCTCAGCAAGGAGCAGGAGGGCACTGACCGAATATACCGGAAGGCCAGCTTAGGTAATTATGGAAAGAACACCAATTAGTAGCTTCCCAGCTGAGATGTGAGTCAGTGAGAGAAAGAAATATGTCTGACTCACCTGCAGTGAGTGAAGGCCATAACATCCCACACTGCTATGTGCAATGATGGGCTTAGCACGGAGAGGAAATTTGGACACAAGAGCACAGATAGGACTTTCCCCACTTAGCTCACAAATTATCCTGGTCAGATAGACCTAAATTCCAAAAAGCCAATATCCAGGGGAAGGTTGTAGCCCACATAAGTGAGTGAAATGGATTAACAGACTTCATAACATCAAGAAGGACCCTAGGCCTGAAGACCCAGATGAAGATATAGAATAATTATCAGAACCAGAAAGCCACCCATCTTAGATTGAGTGAAGGGCGTAGGACCATTGAGTTATAATCCCAAGGCAACTGCAAGAAAATTTAGGTTAATTATTCAGGTCATTTTATTCCCAGTAGAAATCTTTACATACTGGGCAATGTCTGAGAGAGGATGGTTCGAATTTATTCTGGAAAAAAAAGTAAAAAGGAGTTTTGTTTCTGTAGCAAGGGAAAGATGCAGTAAGGGACTGGAGCAAAAAAGAACAAACATAGATTTGAAAGAGATGGTCATAAAAGCCTTTGCCTTGGGCACATTGCCCTGTGTCAGCCGTCCGCCTGCAGTTACTTACTGTGCTCTGCTGGCTGATAAGGGGTCTTGCTTTGATCTCAAGGGTTTTGTAATTAGTGTAAACTATTCCCAGATCCTGGCCTATGATAGAGCTCACGCTAGAGCTGCTGTGGGTTTTATTGCTCTGCTTTTTATGCTTTCAAGGATATTTTAAAGGGAAAGTAAGAACAAATAAGATGCCATTTCCTGCCCAAAAGCATTTCCAGGAAGTCCATTATAAATTTTAAATGTAAAGAAGTAATGCCTGCTTCAGCTATTCAACATAGTTCTAGAAGTCCTAGCCTCAGCAATCAGACAACAAAAAGAAATTAAAGGCATCCAAATCATCAAAGAAGTCAAACTATCACTCTTTGCAGATGATATGATACTTTATGTGGAAAACCCAGAAGACTCTACTCCAATCTGTTAGAACTCATACAGGAATTCAGTAAAGTGTCAGGATATAAAATCAATGCACAGAAATCAGTTGCATTTCTATATATCAACAACAACACAGAAGAAAGAGAGATTAAGGAGTCGATCCCATTTACAATTGCACCCAAAAGCATAAGATACCTAGGAATAAACCTAACCAAAGAGGCAAAGAATATGTACTCAGAAAACTATAAAGTACTCATGAAAGAAATTGAGGAAGACACAAAGAAATGGAAAAACATTCCATGCTCATGGATTGGAAGAACAAATATTGTGAAAATGTCTATGCTACCTAAAGCAATCTACACATTTAATACAATCCCTATCAAAATATTATCCATTTTTTCAAAGAAATAGAACAAATAATCCTAAAATTTATATAGAACCAGGAAAGACCCTGAATGTTAGGGTCAGAGGAATGTTAATAGCCAGAGGAATGTTAAAAAAGAAAGCCAAAGTTGGTGGCATCACAATTCCGGACTTCAAGCTCTATTACAAAGCTGTCATCATCAAGACAGTATGGTACTGGCACAAAAACAGACACATAGATAAATGGAACAGAATAGAGAGCCCAGAAATAGACCCTCAATTCTATGGTCAACTCATCTTCGACAAAGCAGGAAAGAATGTCCAAGGGAAAAAAGACAGTGTCTTCAACAAATGGTGTTGGGAAAATTGGACAGCCACATGCAGAAGAATGAAACTGGACCATTTCCTTACACTGCACACAAAAATAGACTCCAAATGGATGAAAGACCTCAATGTGAGGCAGGAATCCATCAAAATCTTGAGGAGAACACAGGCAGCAACTTCTTCAACCTCAGCCGCAGCAACTTCTTCCTAGAAACATCACCAAAGGCAAGGGAAGAAGGGCAAAAATGAACTATTGGGACTTCATCAAGATCAAAAGCTTCTGCACAGCCAAGGAACAGTCAACAAAACCAAAATACAACTGACAAAATGTGAGAAGATATTCACAAATGACATATCAGATAAAGGGCTAGCATCCAAAATCTATAAAGAACTTATCAAACTCAACACCCAAAGAACAAATAATCCAGTCACGAAATGGGCAGAAGACATGAACAGACATTTCTGCAGAGAAGACATCCAGATGGCCAACAGACACATGAAAAAGTGCTCCACATCACTCAACATCAGGGAAATACAAATCAAAACCACAATGAGATACCACCTCACACCAGTCAGAAGGGCTAAAATAAACAAATCAGGAAATGACAGATGTTGGCAAGGATGCGGAGAAAGGGGAACCCTCCTACACTGTTGGTGGGAATGCAAGCTGGTGTAGCCACTCTGGAAAACAGCATAGAGTTTCCTCAAAAAGTTGAAAATAGAGCTACCCTATGACCCAGCAATCACACTACTGGGTATTTACCCCAAAGATACAAATGTAGTGATCTGAAAGGGCACATGCACCCAAATGTTTATAGCAGCAATGTCCACAATAGCCAAACTATGGAAAGAGCCTTGATGTCCATCAACAGATGAATAGATAAAGAAGATGTGGTATATATATATACAATTGAATAATATGCAGCCATCAAAAGAAATGAAATTTTGCCATTTGCAACGACGTGGTTGGAACTAGAGAGTATTAGCTGAGCAAAATAAGTCAATCAGAGAAAGACAATTATCATATGATCTCCCTGATATGAGGAATTTGAGAGGCAGGGCGGGGCGTTGTGGGGGGTAGGGAAGGAAAAAAATGAAACAAGATGGGATCAGGAAGGAGACAAACCATAAGAGACTCTTAATCTCGTGAAACAAGCAGAGGGTTGCTGGGGGTGGGAGGGTAGGGATAGGGTGGCTGGGTAATGGACATTGGGGAGGGTATGTGCTATGGTGAGTGCTATGAACTGTATAAGCCTGATGATTCACAGACCGGTGCCTAACAAATAGCACTATATGTTAATTTAAAAAAAAAAAAAAGAAAAGAAAGAATGCCTGCTTCAAAAGGGGCTTGGGCATGTGTGTTCAGCACATGACATGAGAGAGCACACAAGCTGGAACTGAGTCCTAATCCAGGGGAAGACCTTTCAAGTTGCACCGTCCTAACTGTCACATTGTGCTGGTTTTGCATACAGGAGATTGAAGGGATAAGGTGGTTTCCTAATGTTATTGATGTTCTATGTCTTGACTGCCAAACATCTGGGCTAAAAGATCAAAATTTCCAATCTCCCTCAAAAAGACAGCAGGCTATCACCCTGAGATGGAGAAGAAAGTGTTAATTCAACAGATTATTATGAGGCACCTGTTTTTTGACACTTTGCCAGATGGTAGAGTTACATCAATAAATGTATTTATTCTTTACAAAGGATTTAGATACTGCAGAGGGAGACATTTAAGAGGGTTATTATAATATAATGTGTATTATTACAGTACAGCTTAGTGAGTACAATGGTAAGGTGTGCAAGGCACATTAACATAACATACATTGTTTTCACATACAGGAAAAGTATTTTAGTCAACTGTAGAGTTGTCTAGTAGTCAAGTAATTAGGCATGAAGAAAATTATTATTTAGTTACTATAGCTATATAGATTCAAAAGGAAATGAACAGGAGGAGGGGTTTTAAGAAATTTATATACAAAAAGCATCATTAGAATATGGAGGGGAACCCCACACAGTCTGTAGGATTGGGGAGAATGTCTTTGGGGAAAGTGATTTTTAAAATTAATTTATTTATTTTAGAGAGAGACAGAGATAGAGACGGAAACAGAGAGTGCATGAGTGGCACTTGGAGAGGGAGGGGGAAGCAGGCTCCCTGCTGAGTGGGGAACCCTATGTGGGGCTGGAGCCCAGGACCCTGAGATCCATGTCCTAAGCTGAAACTAAGTGTCAGATGCTTAACCAACTGGGCCACCCAGCCTTCCCAGGAAGTGATGTTTTTGCTAAATCTTAAAGGCGGGCAGAGAAGTCAGGGGTAATAGTCAGAGGGACAAGATGAAAAAGTGTAAAGTGGTTAGAAGTGTTATGACAAGTTGGGGACCACAAACAGCTCTGTTTTGCTGAATCACAAAATGCAGGACAGAGGGGGAACTGTGACTGCCTGGAGAGGCGCAGCTTCGAGAGCCCTGGACGCTCTTGGGATGTTTGGACATTCTTCTGCAGGCATGACAAGTTCTAAGTCTGCGAAATTTTCATTTTAAGATGAATGCTCAAACACCAACGTGAAGGGCAGACTTAAAAGGGACCAGACTTAAGACCTAGAGATTATTTGGGAAGCTATTGAATCATCTAGGTAATATTTAGTAATGGTCTGGATCAGCATAGTGGAAGTAGATGTGGAAATAAGGAGCAGATTGGAGAAATATTTATAAAGTAAAAATTGCAGGACTGACAGCAACCTGATGTGGCTACAGAAGGGGATGGGCAAGACAGAGCTTCTGGGTTTTGAGCTCTGCTAATGGGTGGTAGGTAGCACTGTCCACCGCATGCATCAGCTTCATAGAATACAGAAGTGTCATGGGTTAAAGAGATAGAAGATGATTTCATTTTTGACACCAAATAAACATGCAGTGATGATGTCCAGGACACAATTAGGTAATTATCTCTGAAGTTGGGAGAGGTGGAATAGAGATGAAGATTTGAGTCTTCGTAAATAGGTAATATTGAATTCAAGACATGTTCATGATGTCAACCAACTGTGCACAAGTGAGCAGAGAGCCAAGAACTTAGAGTCTGAGACACAACAAGAACCCATCTTGAAACCAGAAAAACAAGGGTAAAGAAGATCCAGAAGAGAGAATAAGCCACAGGATGAGGAGTTGACTGTGAGATAAGGTCCTAGATAAAGTAGGAAGAGAAATAGCTAAGGGCACAGGCTTTACCGATCTTAAATATGACAATATGCACAGATGTAGATCCACTTAAAGATAGGGCCAGCTATGCCGGATGTTGTCATTTTCCTTTAAGAGGTAGTATGCAAGGTAACCTGCTAAAAATGATGAAGGGTGTTGAGCAGCATGCTTGAGAAGAATATATATAAAAAAATTCTGCCCAAAGACAATTAGAAAAGTTAAATAAAATGTGAAGCCAGCTGGATTTTGAGAAAGTGGATTTTTAGTGGTACCGTTCTACAATTCTATGTAATTGTGTGTGTGTGTGTGTTTTTCCTAACATTAGTACTCAACTACTTAGATTTGGAATAGTAATAGCAAATTTGAGTATGGACACATGGTTGGATTCTACTGGCCAGGTATCAAAGAAAGACAAGAGTTACAGGAAACCAAGACTGCTGTTTGGTCCAGTATGAAAAAGAAGAAAGAGAGACCAGGCCAGATCTAATAGACTCTCGAAAAATAGAGATTTAAGGCACGAGACATTTCTATGAAGCTGAAACCCTGGAAATGGAAAAGATAAAATCTAGTATTTTAGAAGCTGACTAGCTCTGGTTGATAAGTTCAAGTATGGGGCCAGGAAAGTAAAGAAAAAAGGAGATAATGGTTGTTGGAACTGAGGATTGTTTAAGCGAAAATGTTTATTTTCTTTATCCTTTTGCTCACCTGAGAAGGGAGAGGACGTTTGTTTTACTCCCCAGTAGGGAATAGGACTAAGATGCACATTTTTGTTACTTTCCTCTTTTTCCTTACTCGCTCTTCTCTTTGGGAGGAGGAAGGGGTTCTTATTTGGTTTCTGAGATCAATGGAAGCCAAGTTCATTAGTCCCTACTTTCGAGATAGACTTGCAGCCTTGAAACGTGGACAACACTGGCCCATATCCTCTGCCTCTTGCTCTGTCATGGTACCTGCCCTCTGGAATCGCACATGAGAGGGCCTGTGTTTGGGTGGCTAAGTCAGGATCATGCTGTTCCAAGGTCTTCACTTGTGTTGGAAATCAGAAGCCAAAATAAAAGCTTAGTCTCAACCCGTGCTCTCTCATCCAGCCTATTAGCAATGGAGCTGAGATATTTTGGATCTCTATTGTTTAGAAACCACTGCAGAGAAGGGATGAAAGCTTTGTCTTCCTGGAAGGTCAATAATGGGGTCAAGGCACTCTGAAGCTAGGATTCAGAGAGTGATCATCTGAGTAGTGGTGGATCCTGACACCCAGAATGATGGGAGAAAAAAAGACTTCGAGCCAGATGCCAGATTTTCTATACATGCAGCAGATTACTAGAAATTTGATAAATGGTAAAAAAAATGAGAAGCAAAGAAGTTGTTTATGATGGCCAAGATACTCAAAGGAGCATAACTGTCCATGAGAATGGTCAATATGCGACCTTAGGGGACACTGGGGATAACAGAAACTGCTGACCTCACCTTTGAGCTCCGAGAATGGCAGAAGGAGTGACCTCTACGGAAAATGGCTGCTAGGGATTCGTCATCTTCAGGACAGAGGCAGGTTTCAGCTAAGGCCAGAGTGTCAGTTCCACAAAGTTTGTTTACCGAAATTGTGGTTCCCGTAGGAACACTGAAAATGTCTAATTCCTTGTTTAACAAACTATCTCGTCAACTGTACATTATTGAGAGTAGAAGCATGATTGGTTTTGTACTCCACTGAGACAGACAATAGGCACTGAATGGATATCTGCAGGATGGACGAATGAATCAATGAACAAAAAGCAGTAAGTGAGTATGGGGTAGAAGAGATGAGTATAGGCTTACATTAACAAGGAGATTAGAAATATGAAGTGTGGTAGGGACTAACTGGACTCAATATTTTAAACAGAATTGTTTTAGAACACCTTTGGTGTGAGTAAGGGAGAGGTCCATGGAAGGAGACTTTCTCTACAGGTGCTGAGGAACAAGCAGGAGTTCTTAGAGGCCGAAAGTACCCAGCTTTTCTTAAAGCAAGGAGGATCCCAGGACTTCACCTTCAGCTGTTCAACAGTCATGGTGGAAAAGGGCTAGCTCGTATAACTAGGGGCTGGAACAAAGGTGAATCACAGACCACCTCCTAGACAAAGGGAGGCTGAGAATCTACAAATACAATGTAGGGCATCACATCCAAAGGAAGATAGACTGGAAAAGGCTTTGAGTAAAGGAAAGCAAAATTGGAATCAATGGTTTGGGGACCCAGGAGAGCTTCTCTTGACAAGCACCCCTTTTACAGAGGTCTATGGCCGTCTGTGGCTATGCTCATGGAGAAAGAGAGTTACTGAGCAAGTTCAGACACAGGTCAAGTAGAACTAGATCTATTGGTCCTCAGACCATTCTTTCCCAGTAGATTGGGTTCTTTGTCTGGTCTGATATTATTAGAGTCCATAACCTCCAGAATATAATCCCGGATCATTGACACTGCAATAAAAATATATTGCAGGAAAGGGGAAAGGCTACTAGAGTCAGACAATCCCCCTGAAACTCGTGATTCTCATTGCCCCGAAGAGCCCCAGAAGGTGTTGTCCAGTTTCAAGCAGGAGCAAGTGTTATGTCAATTACTCAAATAGAGTCAGATGGCATGTCTGAACCCGAGGAGAGTCAGCATGATGCCTGTGCTGCTCCTTTTCCAGGGGGCATATGCAAGGGAAGCCACAGTAGTTTGACTGTGATTAGTGGTACTACAGCTCAGGGCTTCTGTTTGAATGTGAGAGCTGCAGCCAGAGTTGGCAGGGGATGACGTGTTCTGGGTAGGGGAGTCAGAGAGTTGCATTTAAACTAGGATGTGGCAAGATAGATGGAGAAATGGCAGCACAGGTGCTTTTTGGTTGCCCAAATGACAAACTCCACTGGATTTAGGGCGGAGAGACAGTAAGGGACCACAATCCAAGAAAAAATGAGGGTACTGACCAGGAAACAGGTGTCCAGAGACAAAAGCTCTTGTCAGTAAATGGTTCAGAAAAGACCAAAGAAGTGGATAAGAAGTAGGTAAAGTGATTCAGCCAAGTGCTCACCTTGGTAAAGAATTACACCACTACTATCAGAAAAGGGTCATGGTCATCCAAAGTGAAGAGAAAGAAGATTAGAGTAGTTATTTCACAGGAAATTACAGAACATGGCAAACTCCAGGGCAGAAGCTGGTTCTCTGAAATTCGTCCAGGGGTTCTAAATCAAAAATTCCCCCCTTAGAATAACGGAAAACAATGTATGGAAACAAAATTGTTTGAAAATCAGTACAAAAACAAACTAAATTTGAGTGTTAACATCTACCTTATATCTTCAATTGTTTGAACTATTTGGTTGACGGTCTTTATGTATTAGGTAGAACTAGGCAGAGGTACAACATGGTATGTTAAGGATTAGAATCAAGAGGCTCTCGCCTCCATGTTCGTAATTTTTTTAATACCAAGTTTATCGGAAACATTGGGCCAAGTTTATTGGAAGCATTTCCTTCCTTCATATTTGACTTCAACCTCTCCAACTTATGCATTTTTTTCCATAGTTGATTCATAGCTTAAAAAGTTTCTAATACTTATTTCATTACTTTTATTTATGATTGTTTTTCTTTTATGTGGGTTATCTCCCAAACATTAAGTTGCCGGTTACATAAAAACGATTCCATTCTATCTCACCCACCAGGAATGTTCTGAAGAAGTCATGAACTGTTCAACCTGACATTTATTCAATCATTTATCCAATATTATCACAACTCAAGCCATCTCATGTTGTATGAGCTACGACTACACAACACATAACCGTCCACTCGGCTTAACTCCTCCTATGAAAGAAATTTAAGAAATTTTCTTTGAGGTCAGCAATTCCTTTTGCTTTTCAATTTAAATCAACAATCTGAGGAAAGTTGAGAACAGCAGTCAGGAGGGAGGGAAGGGAGTAAAGCAAGTTCAGAGTTCAAAGAGTGACTTGAGAAAATATTCTGGTTTCTAGAAATTTCAGATTCCAGACATATATGTACAGCTTTCCAAGGGGGAGGGGGAATGCAGAGAGAGAGAAGCAAACCAAGAAACAGACTCTTAACTATAGAGAGCAAACTGATGGCCACCAGAGGGGAGGGCGGTGGAGGGATGGGGGAGAGAGGTGATGGGGATTAAGGAGGGCACTTGCGTTGTACGGAAACACTGAATCGCTGTATTGTACACCTGAAACTAACAGTGCACTGTATAACTAACTGGAATTTAAATAAAACTTTAAAAAAGATAAAAGAAGTTTTTCTGACTCCCATCCTAGGTGCTGACCTCTGTCCTTGCATGTGGTAAGAGGTGCAGACCTGGGAGATGTTCTCCCCTGAGGATTCAGAGAGGATGTGATACCAGGCAGGTAAGAAGCCTTTCTCTGTGGCACAGCAAGAGGACGGACGTGACTGAGGGTGACTGAGGTTCTCGAGAGGCAGCATGAAGGCTCCCAAGGGGCAGGGAAGTGATGGGGAAGTGGGGGGAGGCCCAGAGGGCTGGGGGAGGGCACCATAGAAACGAGGTTCTATAATCTGCAATGCCTCCTCCAGGACCCAGGTGGCACATGTCCCAAAACATGTGTGAATTAATGTGGGAGTTTATCATTTTCCTGTTGATATAGTCCCATGATCTACTTTTTTAAAAAGTGATTTTGGACCTAGAGAGAAGAAAACTGAGTGATGAGAAGCTAAAAAGGCATAGAATGTGTTAGTGGGCCTGCCTGTCTTGTGAATGTTCTCAAAGTCTCCCCTGTGGGTCCCTGACCTTGCATGGGATAAGGAACTCTGCACATCAGCCTTTATCCTACTGGCAGAGGGAGCCCGGGCAAAAATGTAAAATATTGCAACACTGCCCTTAATGTTTCCATATTCTTAATACTTACTTCCCTTGCCGCTTGGGCAACGTTAGGCAGCTTTTGGCCTAGTACTTCTTGGGTCCTGACTGATTTCAGTGTATGAACCTGGGTCAAGTACAGAAACATGTCCTGACTTGCTACCATGAGGCCCATCCAGGGCTGGCTGTTTTTCCTGTGAGCAGACTTTGGATTGGCTATTGCCTGAAGTAAGGTGCTTGCCCTGGTCACCCTGACAAGGACACACACACCTAGATGAGCTAAATTATCTAAATCCTCTCCTGGTAAGTAGCTTGTTCATTCATTCATTCATTCATTCATTCATTCATTCTGAAAACATTAACTGAACCCTGGTGTTGTGCCAAGCACCATGCCAGGCCTGAGGGGGACAAGAAGGTGTACAGACAATGGTTCTGTTTTGGAAGGTATCAGCCTTTCAGGAGGAAAAGATTGTTCGGCAATTAGTCCGTATCTTCATTTGAAAATGCAGTCTGATAATTCTGGAAGAGGCAGCGGATACCTTTCCTCATGCCCCAGCACAGATGCTGGGGGTGTGGAGGGTGTAGGTACAGTGATGGAGGTGAGGAAGTTAGTAGGAAGGGGGTAATCTGCATAGTCCAACACTGTTGTAAATGCCACTATGCTCAAGATACTGGGTAGAAATGGTAAGACTCTGCCTCTGTTGGGGATGGGGAGTACAACTGCACATTAAAAAATATATACATATTTATATATAAATTTATACATATTTTATAATCATATATCCATATAGCTTATATATTTTATAAATTTATAATTTATAAATAATATACATATATATTATATGTTTATATATTACATGTATGTATTTCTGTGGTGAAAAATAAAAATTTTGGAATGCCATGCTGGCTTGCGTAATTCTGGAAAACAAAAACTTTCTGAAACAGTGTTCTGGCAAGTTTCCTTCATAACACAACCTTGTTTATGAAGAGTGTTTGAGATATTGGCCTGAGGCCTTGAGTAAATAAATGTAGGTATTTGTAAGTCTACCAAAATTATCTGATATGATGCCATTGGCCAAATAAATATCCTAATATTATGGCACTGCTTCTGGGGGAAAATTTATTCAAATGCAGGACCTTTCCAGACATGTAAATGTAAGGTGTCAGTGTCAGGTTGGCAAGAGGACCCTCCAAGGGAAGAGGTGTTCTTGATTCTGCCCTTGCTCAGACGCCACTGACCGTGAAAACACCTTTACGCTCAGCACAGTTCTGCTATGGGGTAGGGGGATAATCTGGCATTCCTTGAAATGAGATTTGTCTTTGTGCATGCTTTCCTAGGGGAGAAGGCTGAGTGTTGCTTGGGAAAGATGGGGAATGGTGGAACCCCATCCCCGCCCTCCCCCCAAGTGGGGGGACCAGACTTGTCTCCCCAGAGGCAGGTTAGTGACTTGTTATTACTTGAGCTTGTCCCTCTTTGAGATTCCACTCCAATGGCCTATCAAAGGATGTCTTCCAACTACGTCAGAACTACCCTAAAAGGCTTCTGATCATCATATTAAACAAGAATTTTGCCAGCTTTCCAATGAGTATTGTTTCTCACTAATGCTTTAGTGACCCAAAGGTCTGCACTGCACACTAGTTAATCCAACACTGACACAAAAAGTAATTTTCTGTTTGGAGACAGGGCTGAACACAGACCTACTTTTTCAGTGCCTTGGTGAGCTTTAAGGTTACACCAGTAGATAAAGTCCTGTCTTTAGTAAAGAGCCACGGAAGTAGCCCTGGGCATCATTCTTTAACTATGTCATACCCAGATTGTGTAAGCATTGATCCGAACAGCGAATTTTCATGTCGCATTTAACATTTTTCGGTATTTTGTTATTTCAAAACCATGAAGCCTTGTATATAGCAGAATCTCCAAAAACATTTGCAGGTTGATTAACAAAACTCACTTATTTTTTAAGAAGAAACATCCAAAAGTTGTTTGCTACTGTTTTAAGGACATAAATCAGTGTTTCCATGACTGTGGAAAATTATAATAAAAGTGCTAGAAAATACACTGTAACACTATAAATGTCAAGGCAAGGAAATGCAAGGAAATGCACTTTACAGTAAAAATCTCAGAAATATCAATATAAGGGAGACTTGGCTTGGCTAAACAAATCTAAAGAAGAAAGGTTGTGCAGGCCAGAGTCAGTCATGTCCTGACTTTCTGTGTGCACTGCTGCTGGGGAACATGGTTTACTCACATGATAGAGAACTGACGAAATTATTGTTGTTGTTACTCTAGTCTTTACTCACAAAACACACACGAAAGTCCACAGACAAATGGACAAATACATTTCTCAGAGAAGTCCTAGTCAGCATTCCTCAGTGTTTAGAGAGAACTAACAAGGAAGAACTAGAGGAAGACCAAGTGGCAACAGAAAGCGTTTCATTTAAGAAAAATAGGAGAGAGTGGTCTTCCTGATTTACAAAATCTTCAAGAAGAAAATGCACATCGATCTGTCATGATTTGTAGAGAAGTGGGGTTGGTCTGGGACCAAAAGAGGCCAAAGGAGTTCGTCTTGTCAGGTTCTTTTAGTATTAAGATGCTCTCAGGACTTTTTAAATTGGATTTTTATTAACATAGTGCTCAGTGGTAATGAACACCTTCCTAAGCTGTGGACAAGCTCTCACACTGTAAGTATCTTTCTCTGCAGCTCACCAACTCTGGTTCCTTGAAAGCAGGGACATTGTACCAATAGGTGCCCGACAGGTAGCCTATAAATACAAACGTAGTTGCTTAAGACAGGGTCTCTTCCAAGACCTTGAAATCCGGAAAGAGTTTACAAAATGCAGTGCCTTTGTATGTACATGTTTTCAGGGGAGAGGATTGTCTCAGAGATGGCGCTAAAGCCGCTGCCTCAAGGAATATTGTCACCCACTGTTCCAAGTGTTTGAGGCCTCTCCCCAAACACCATAACCTCTTAAATCTAGGTCTTTACAGAGGCTGGAAGGGTCTCCTAGAACCCGCCAGTGTGACTTTTCCCAGGAAGCGTACCCCAGCCCCACCAGTCAAAGAGCTCTGTCCCTTCTCACAGAGCAAGCACTTCTCTGCCCCACAGGTCTCATGTCATTTACATGTGTTGTGGGGGGATTTCTGTGTGCTGGGGTCCGGAACGAGTTCTTCAGCATCCCGGCAGCCCCAGCCTCTTGCTCGGCACCGTGTCCCAGCATTCAGCATCATTTCTGGAATTGGGGCCAAATAATACTTATAAAACTGAACTGTTCCAACACCTCTCCTTTTCCCTCACTTCTTCCACACACAAAGCACCCCATTGTCTGACTTGACATGTCACATTTAGGACAAATTCTAGAATTCTCTATCTCTTCCAGTTCCTTGCACAGGAACTTCTCAGGCTCCCTAATCTATCACTTAGAGTAATTTCAAGAAAATACAGAAGTGGCGCTGGATTAAAATGGCCCATAATCCCATTTTAACACAAAGGCCAGTGCTGTCTTTACAGTCTTCTCCTCTCCCTTGATTATTTTGGCAGCAGACTGAACAAATAAAGGATTTTGGAATATGGAAAGATGCAATAATGTTTGAACATAAAACCAGAGAGTAACACTGTAATGCATTCACGTTAAGGGGATGTAAGTCAGAAGACGGCGGCTGTCAATGTTTGATATTTTATTAGCACGTAGAATCTAATTAAACTGATCGCATTATAAGCATGGCTTCTTATTTCTATGTATTTCACTCTGCCAGAGGGTGTCAAGTGTGGAGTCTGATCTAAAATGGGGGCTTGCAGTGACATTTACTTTCCTGACCTGCACAGCCAAATTAAAGTTTATATAGTTCTCCCTTGAAGCCAAAAGAAATACAAGTTTGAGTCGAAACTGCCTTTATGACTCTCATATGAGGAGCCCAGGCAGAGTTCATAAAGTTGAGGCGTGTCCCGAGGGCACTGTTCTTAAATATGGAAAACGATTTTCTTATCCAGAGCCCAACTTCGTTCACCACGAGATTATACTGGGCATTAGAAAATGCCCTGGGAATCTTCAAACTAGAACATTCATCCACAGGACTGTAAGGTCTTTTTTTTTTCTCTTTTTGTTTTTGTTCCTTGGATGTCTGTTTCTATAAACATAATAGGGAAACGCAGAGAAGGGCAACACACTAAGATGAGTTTAAGAATATCAGTTAGGGAAAATACCAGATAACTTAGGTCTCCAAAAATGAAGGGAGATTCATAAAACCAGCATAAAATTAAGGCCCTAAGCAACTTCATCTCAAAAAAGAACCGACAATCTTTGTCAGGAGTTGTAACCGCTGGGCCCTGGGCCAAGAGTCAACTCGGCTCCCAAGTCAGCTGAAGAAGTGACTCACTTGGCTGTGAACGTGCTGCTGTGTGAGATGGCATGTGCCCGATGGGCACCTCTGGCCTCCAAAGGGAAAGTGCTTGGGTTCTCTTATCGCTCAGTAACAAGCCCTGGGGGCCACCCAAGGGTGCTTCAGATGAAAGCCATGGGAAGAAGTCTGAAGTGAGGGCAAGAGGACACAGACGATGCATTGGATGCCAAAACACATAAGCACCAAAGAAAAACAACGTCTGCCTTTTCCCAGGTAAGATCACACGCAACCCATGCAATAGTGGGTGTTCTTATTTACGGGTTTTAAAACATCAACTTAAAAAAAATCAACCTTAATCACTTTCAAGGGTATCCTGTAACATTTGGCAAATAGACTGCACAGGACTCGATTTATTGGACTCAATTTTAAGATGGTTTCAGAAAGTTTCTACTCAGATTTCTTGATTGATTAGTTTTAGAATAAAGTTCATTTGGGGTATATTTAAGGATTTATCAAGGATGGGGTATTTTGAGACTAAATTGTCAGATGGCCACTCTCATGCTCCCTGATGCTAAGACTTAGGGAAATGTCTACAATAAAACAGGGGAATCCAATGCTGCTTTGACCCATTTCTCCTAGGTCTATTTCTCTTGGTCCTACAGAACAAGATTAGCCCTCTTCCCTGTGACTGCCTTTGGCATTATTGAAGATGCTCATCAGAGTATCCGAATTCTCTCCTTTTCAGTTAAAATGCCCCTAGTACCTTCAGCATTTCCTCAAAGGATTTTGAATACTTCTATCATCTTCACTGCTTTTTTCCCTGAACAGTATTAGTTTATCCGGAAATACTGGGATGCCAGTCTGAAAGGACTCCATACTATATGATTCCAACTACATGCCACTCTAGAAAAGACATTCTCGAGAAAGAGTAAAAAGATCTGTGGGTGCCAGCAGCTGGGAGCTGTGGGGAGAGGGTGGAATCGGTGAAGCACGAGGAGATTTTAGGGCAGTGAAACTACTCTGTGCGTACTATGATGGTGGATACATGACATCATCACGCACACAGACAGTGACATCAACTATGGATGTCAGTTAATAATGACTTTTCTTTTTTTTTTTTAGATTTTTTTTTTAATTTATTTGACAGATCGCAAGTAGGCAGAGAGGCAGGCAGAGAGAGACAGGAGGAGGCAGGCAGGCTCCCTGCTGAGCAGAGAGCCCGATGCGGGACTCGATCCCAGGACCCTGAGATCATGACCTGAGCCGAAGGCAGAGGCTTTAACCACTGAGTCACCCAGGCGCCCCGATAATGACTTTTCAACACTGATTCACAGATTATAACGAATGTACCAAACCAATACAGATGCTAACGAGAACAAAATAGGAAAACCAACAACAACCGTCAAACAAAACCTAAAGTACTTTTCATAATCCCATCTTTTACGTCATTTCATACCATAATCCTGTTTTTCACTTACCTTTTGGACCCAAAGGCAGGCTTTTGATTTAGTCCCTATCAAGCTGCACTGCTCATGAGTCTGACAGCTGCTGACCTCCGTTCTCTCACCCAACATGGGCCCTTTTGTCTTGTAGGTAATACACACGATCCAGAAATCGGGTGGCTAGATTTTTTATTCATCTAAGTGACATAAATAAAAGTGAATGAAATAATTTATTCAACAGCTGTTTGTTAAGCGGTAGGACCCAGGCATTGCTCAGGGTTCTAGTGAATGAAATGAATGATAGCCTCTGTCTCAGGGGAACTTATATTCCAGTGTAGGGAGACAGACAATAAGCAACGATACCATAAGTGAGTTATAAAATAGCTTAGAAGACACTAAGAACCACGGGGAAAACGAAATCGGGTGGGGAATCATTAATTATTCAAATGCCCTGAACCTGAGACTGGAAGAAATATGGTGGCTTTGGGGCAGTGTAGAAAGGCTGTCTGTGACAGATATGCACAGAGCCAAGAGTGTGGGAGATGGGGCTGCGGGGGCAGGGAGGGGCCGGATCATGCTGGGTTGTGTATGCTGAGGAAGGATTTTGAATTTTATGCCATCCTTTCCCACTAGAAAGCCATTCCATTGTTTTACACAACAGATACAACAAGCCTTTTGAAGAGAATGGACAGGAGGAAGGTAAGAGGCAATGTGCGGAGTCCAGAGGACCATGGCGGTGGCAGCAGGGCACTGAGAGGAAGAGCTGACTTCCTGTTTTCTGACTCCTAATGATCAGGCCGATCATGGAACATTCTCTGAGATAGCCAACCCTGGACCAGGAGGAGCAGTCTGGGGCAAGTTTGTTGAGTTTGCAGTGCCGATATGATGTTCACAGGCTGGTAGGTTGTAGGTAAGTTGGTGGATTCATGGATTTGGGGATCAGACAAGAGGAAGGAGCAACAGCATACATTCATTCAACAAGATATTAATTTCCACAGCTAGAGTAGTATTTTAGTTGGTATTTCCTACATGCTTGGACAAATACCAGAAAGGCAGGTGAGAGCTGTTAAAGAACAGGGTTTCATGACACCCAGATCTGAGTTGGGATCCTGATTCCACCAGTAGGACGATTTCCTTGAGTTCACTCAACTTCTCTGAACTTTAGCTCCCTCTTCTGCAAGTTGGAGTCATTACTTCTGTGAAGGGTTTTTGTCAAGCTTGAAAAAAAAAAAACTGTAAAAACGTTAGCAGATTGGTTTTTTGGAGATAAGAATCCTCAAGTCTCTATCTTTGTCCCATTCTTTCTCCCTCACTCTCTCTATTTTTCCTTGTGTAGTTTCCTATGTTAACTAATACCACTTTCAAAAAGGAAATTTGTTCTTACATGCCTGTACCTCTGCAATCTTCTAGTCTAGACTGATATGCCTCTAATAATTGGATCTAGAATTTTTAACATTGCCTAAAAGAAAGTTGTAGATTTAAGAATGCACCATGTTTTCTTTGGTCAAAGCTTCACCTATATCTGCCAACTCCAATCTTCTATCACCTACACAAATCCTAAACAGTCAATAATAGCGATTTGTCTTAAATGTCATTCAGCAATTACTTGATTTCAACCTAGGCAGCTGAGGAGGAGAAACCAAGGACAGATGTGTTCCTTTAGATTTGGGGATTTGCAACACAGCTTTGGTGGAAAGACAAGAAAGAGAGAAAAGTGAAATGTTGATGGTCCTATTATAGAATGATTGATGGTTTTGCTCAGCCAAACTGAGAAACTAGGATAATACTCCCAATGACTAAAGGTCAGTGTTACTTGGAATAAAACAGAGGGTAAGGGGAAAGAATGCCAGGCTCAGTGGGATTTGCAGGTAGAGGTGGGATAACCACAGTGCTGGCTTGGCTCAGGGTGTGATAAAAGAAGAAATTGCCCACGTGGCATGGGAGTGACGACTGACAGGGTAGAAGAGAAGAATATTTTGAGAAAAATTATAACAAGAAATACGTATCTGTGCCAGATATCAAAACATACTATATAACATTTCATGCTTAACATAAAGAAATACAGATGAGGAAAAGAAAACGTGTAAGTGGAAAACCAGAGGGAGCCCAGAACCTGACCTGGGTTAGCATGGGATTATTGAAACATTGCTGGACCATGAGTGGGAAAAGCAAAAACTTAATGATATTGGGCTAAAATTAGATAGCGTTTGAAAAAATATTCAAATAATCTCCAAATACATCAAAGAACTAAATATCAGGGAAAACATAGGTGAGTTAGTAGGAAGGCAAGATTTCTTAGAACTTGAAGTGATAATAACATTCTAAGAATTGGAGCAATATAAGATAGAAAAAAAGCCAGATTCTTACATGCAACTAATGAATCACTATATCAAATGAAACATTTGTTTCAACTAATGAAACATTATATCAAAAACTAATGATGTACTATATGTTGGCTAATTGAATTTAAATAAAAAAACAGATTCAATTAAATAAAAATTAAATAAAAATGTAAAATCTTTGTAAGCAAAAGTAAGGTTAAAATAAAAATGTGAGGGGTGCCTGGATGGCTCAGTGGGTTAAGCCTCTGCCTTCAGCTCGTCATGATCTCATGGTCCTGGGATTGAGCCCCACATCAGGCTCTCTGCTCAGCAGGGAGCCTGCTCCCCCTGCCCCGCCTGCCTCTCTGCCTACTTGTGATCTCTGTCTGTCAAATAAATAAATAAAATCTTAAAAAAAAAATAAAAATGCAAAAGAAGATTTGGTAACATACACAAGTAGAATGCATATATAAAGCAAGTAGTATAGATTGGTACCTAATGGAAAGTTAAGTGGTTATGAAAATAGTCATATAATTTGGGCCAGTATTCTAGTGTCTAGAAATTTATCTTTAGGAAATAGTAGGAAGGGGAAAAAAGCTAGGTCCTTGTAAGTATTAATTGCAAGACTGTAACTATAAAATAATAAAAACAAACCAAGTACCTAACAATAAGGAAATGATAAAGGAAATTAGGACATAACAACTCAATGACATATTTAGCAATAAAAATGGTAATTTGAAATACAATGTAATACCATGAAACATATTTGAGATAATTTTTGAAGGTTCTGGTTACATCCTTTATATGGTTATGGACAAACACCAAAGTGGTACACTGAAAAGTTAACACATTTTTTTTAGTGAGCTAAGGTTATGGGTGATTTTCTTTTTTAAATTTCGTTGAAGAGTTTAAACTATTGTATGGGTGATTCCAGCGGAAGACGCATACAAGAAAGGGAGCATGAGGAAGGATCCAGGTCTTGCTGAAACCAGAATGGTAAGTCACCCAGGCTAAAGGCACAGGCTGCAAAAGTTCTAGGTTGGGTCTGAGGCCCCAAGTCCATTTCCTTATCACCTTAATTCCCTAACCAACACTACAGTTAATTTGTGTTACTCACAGGAAGTAGGTTTGCTTAGATGACTGACTTAATTACACCAGATGTGCCTCCTCCCTTTTGAATGGCCCCTCCTAGTAACTACACGCCACCAACATATCTGAGGCAATAATAATTGAGGACAGTCAACTCTAAGCTTCTTAAATGCATAAAAACTGACACTCTTAAAGTTTTGGCTTTTTGAAAACTTCCTGAATCTTCTCAAAACAAAATGGACCCATAAAGACCAACACTATCAGTACATCCCTTTCTGTAAGACCAGACAGAGCCAGATTTCTGTACCTGTGTGTTCTTCATTTTAATATAGTTCCTCCACCACACAACTTGTGTATCTTTTTTAATGACAAATCACCAGAAAAGGGAGAAATGAGGAGAGAGTAGACCTGAGAGGAAGGAGGAACTATGAGAGGCTATTGTTCTATAAAATAAAGCACTGACATAAGAAGAGGAAGTGGGGGGGATTTGAGGAGGCTTCAGGGCCTGATGGAGTTTGTCACAGGAGAGCAGCTCTAGGGTACAAAGAAATTGGGGATTGGAAGAAGAGACTCTAGACAGGCATTGGTCCGAGTTTTGAACCTATCATTTAATGTCCTTTGCGAGATGCATGTACTGACTGGAATGCCTTTTTGATTAGTTTTGTGGTGAACTGTGTTTTTGTGTGCAAACTGTTAATATGAGAAAAGGAGCCACACAGAGCCCAAGAATGTGTGAGCCTCTCCCTCCTCTGCCACTGGATAAATACCAGGATATTTTGACATCGCTCTGAAGAAGGAGGCCCAGGGCTGTTGAGTGCTTCTCACCCGGAGAGGATGAAGTTCCTGAAGAGAAGGCCCTGTTGAATGGCTCAGGGGAATTTGAATTGAAAGTTCTCTGTTGGGTGTTTGTACCTAGGAAGGAAAGTGAAACCAGAATCATCCTTATCAGAGCTAAATGACAAAACAGGCAAATCAGAACAGTATTTCCTTCTAAAGACAGATAGCGCCCCATGGAAATTCCTCTCTGGGCTAAAGCAATGAGAGGCAGATCTGTAGTTGTGCCACATTTTCACTATTCGTTTTCTTAAGGGCTAATACATAAAATATTTAATATTATGTATAGGGTATAGACATCAATCAATAAAACTAAAGAGGGCGCCTGGGTGGCTCAGTGGGTTAAGCCGCTGCCTTCGGCTCAGGTCATGATTTCAGGGTCCTGGGATGGAGTCCCGCATCGGGTTCTCTGCTCGGCAGAGATCCTGCTTCCTTCTCTCTCTCTCTCTGCCTGCCTCTCCATCTACTTGTGATCTCTCTCTGTCAAATAAATAAATAAAAAATCTTTAAAAAAAGAAACTAAACAGACATGAACTTTCTTTTGCTGGAAGGAATAAAAAAGTGGCTGCATTGACAGGGCATTGAGAAGAGGGTGGCCTTGGAGCAGTGACCATCCATCAACCAGTTGGAAATATTTCAATATTTTAAACAAAAACTATGGCCATATTGGTACTTACTAATTATCAGCCTTGGTCCCTCCTCTTCTCTCTTCCCCTTGATAGCGTCAGCCTTTTTTTGTTCCTTTTTTGCCCTTTCTAGCTGTGTGATTCCTTCTCACTCTGTTCATAAGTTACTCAATTTCCTTCATGCTCGGAGTGAATTTATGTGTGTGACTGGGATCCTACAGGTAATAGCAGATTCTCTTATCTGACGAGCATGAGGCCAAGTGGCCTCCTTGTGATACCTCCACTGCCATGGAAGCTAAGGTGGGTCATGGGTAAGAAGCAGAGGGTTCCCATGGTGACAAAGTCGTGCTAACATTGAGCAGCATTTCTACCACAAGTGTACCAGTGCAGGGCATCGGTATGAACACCCTTGTAACCACTGCCTGCTTGGAGTGCCAACAGGGGGTCTTCAATTCCACCCCACCAGTACAGACAAAGGAAGCCCATCACTTACATTTCTCAACATGGTACACGCTGGGCAGGCAGCCCACGTGTCAGGGAAAACCCCACTCTGATTTCACACCTGGCCTGGAGTGGTTGGTAATGATCTAGATGTGGCCTCTGAGCAGAAGGTCTGGGGTGGTGCACTGGCTCTCCCACTTACTGCCCGAGTGCCTCTTGGTCACTTCACCATTGTACATCAATGATCTAAAAATGAGGACATAAACTGTTGTTAATTTACAGGTCTGTTGTGGAAATCAAAGGAGTTAGTTTTTGCTAAGAACCCAGTGTGGTGCCCGGAGCATAGGAAGGACTCAACTTTTCAAAGTACTGTGATCGTCAGTTTCTTTCTTTTCCTCTATGCCATCGCTGAGACTAGCTCGACTCCCTAACTCCAATCCTATTTCTTATTTTTACTCATGTCTAAATTTTGAAAATAGCTTAGTTTGGGCTAAGACGCTGCTTCTCAACTTTTTTTTTGGATTCATACACTCTTTTGATAAACATAAAAAAAATTTTTTTGCCCAGCTCTCCAAGGAGATTTTGATACACTCCTTAATAGGACTTGCTTCTATTACCCTTTTCCCTAATTCTCTATTGTCCTTCTTGATGATAATCAATGAACTATAGCATAGCTTTTTAATGATAGAATTATTACTTATCCAATTTGACATGTCCACAAAATTCCCAAGTAGTTAAACAATCTGTTCAATGTTGGCTCTCGCTCCTCCAGAGGGAAAGCATTAGGGAACGCCTCAGTAAATGTGTGGGGATTTGCAGAGCTTGACCTAGAAGAGGGAATGCATGCTGAAGGCTATCATGAACTCCAAATTCAGAGGACAGAAAAGTAAAAAGTCAAGAAGGAGGTCAAGTTTAATAAACCAAAGAGAGACAATGGAGTACTGAGCTGGAAAGATGCAAAGCCTGGAAAGTCAATGCAAATTTACTACAGAAATAAAGGCAAGTATCTAGATTCAAAAGAGAAAGAAGAGGAAAAACAGAAGGTCAGGTATTATTCCCAGTGACATGCTTTCATATGACAGCCAGGGAATGGTCTGTAGCGGATAAAGCATCAGGGACCACCTAATGGTTTAATGGTTTGAGGAGCGTTAATTCCCAGATATGCTCAAGTCCCCCCTGCAGATTGTGTATCCATATGGCTTTTGGAAAGTTGAAAACAAAAATCACCATTTGACAAATGCACAGTGGTAATTGCTTTAGGCAGAAGTCATCAATAAGGGCTAAAATCAGTGGGGGAGGTGAGTATGATGAGAAAAAAGATATTTGCATTGTTCAGTTTATCTCCCCAGAAGATACTTAATAATTGCAGAGGGAAAATCATGACTTTACAGTGGAGAAACCTGGAAGACATTACCCTACCAAAAGACCGAAGTTAAAATCACTGGTATGGTGGGGGGATAGATTACCATATCTCTTCTGACGCAATGTAGTTTGAAAGCACAAAAGTGATGTTGTGGGAACATGACAACTAAATGCAGCTTGTGGTTCAGGCTGGATCTTGAACCAAGAAGAACATTAGTGGGGGTGAGGGGACGCTGCGTAGCTTAATCAGTTGGCAGAACTTCTGCCTTAGTCAGAAGGCAGAATCTCTGCCTTCTGCTCAGGTCCTGATCCCAGCTGGGGTCCTGGGATCGAGCCCTGCATCAGGCTCCTTGCTCAGCGGGGAGTCTACTTCTCTGCTTGTGCTTTCTCTCTCTTTCAAATAAATAAAACTTCCTAAATATTTTTTTTAAAAAAGAACATTAGTGGGACTCTGAAATTTGAATACGATGTATAGAAATATTAATAGTATTCTGCTGATTTAAGTTCTTGATTTTGATCATTATACTACAGTTATGCATGACACTGACGTTTGAGGAAGCTGGGAGAAGAGTATATGGAAACTGTAGTATTTTCACAACCTTTTTGAACTCTAAAATTATTTAAAAATAAAAAGTTAAAAAATAATTTTTTAAAAGACCAAAATTTATAATAGCCCCGGAAATAATAGTAAGCAACTGCTAAGTACACAACAGTTACTTAATGAAGGTAGTGGTAGAAATTTCCATCAAACAGAGCGCCAGGAAGCAAGGCTGAGGAATCCAATAAGAAGCACAACAAGAACTATGTGCTCCAAGATCAAAGAGCTTGACTGACCTGGGGAGAAATAGGAGAAAGCACTAGCCCTTAAGGAAAGGACTGCTGGTTGCTGAGCTCAACTTCCCACAAGCAAGTGTGGTAGTTCTAGCTTCAGGAGCCACAGCATGGACACCACACGGAGAGCGATGCTTCAGAAACAAAGGAGGTGGGCTGCAGGTGGGCATGGCCAAGCTGCCACAGCAACCCTAGACTATTCCACGGGAAAGGCAAATGCATGTCTAACGGGCTTCACCTCTTGTTACTTCGAATCTCTTTCCATCAGCTGAGGCTAGTCCTACCTCTGTTATCCACTTGCTCTACCTCTGAGATGCAGGGTGAGACTCAGAGAACTAGGCTCCCCCACTCAACATCTTCTTTCTGGGTGTCCGTGTACATACCCCATCCTCTGAGCTCACCTGTACTCTTTGTTTTGTATTGTTTCCGTACCACAAACCCCAAAGACCACGCCAGGGATATGGGGTCACATGGTGTAACACTGCTCTCCCAGACGTGCAATGATCCCATTCAAAGTCCTGGGGCAAAGACCAGAAGAGCGACTGCCTGGCCTTCAAGGCCCTTCAAACTACTACTCTATCTTCTCACGCCTTTCCTTCGCTGGGCCTACCCTTGTTCACTTGTGCTCCAGACCTACAGTACTACTAGTACTCCCAGCACTACTAGTACTAGTACTCCTACTAGTACTACTGTACTACCTGTACGTCCCTGTGTTCCAAGATTCATGATGCCTCAGAGCCTTTTACACAACAATCCCTCTTCCAAGAACATCCTCTGTGTACTTCTTTTCCTATACGACCTCTCATTCTTTAGGCCTGTGCTTAAATATCATATCTTCCAAAAACACTTCACTGACCTTGGAAGATGGGGTTAGATGCCATTCAGGCGTGTTAACATCTGAACTTCATCTCACCCCTCCCATGGCACCCATCACGTTGTATTACAGGTACATGTTCCCTTGTCTGTACAGCCACAATGGGACTTACCGACCATCAGCCTGTGTCCTCCTTCCTCTCTTTTCTCTTGCCCTTGGTAGAGGCAGTCTTTTGTGTTCTTTCTTTGCCCTCTCTAGCAATTGATTCCCTCAAGGGTAAGGACAGTATATCCCCAGAACCCAGCAGCATATCTGGCATATAATATGGTTTCAATAAATAATGGATGAATGAATGAGAGGCTTTTTTATAGTATATGTCGGTAATGACTTATGCCAGTGGTGTCATACTGGTGGCACATAATACCTCTAATCTTCTCAAAGTGCAGATACTGCTCGCTTTTAGGAGACCACCCAGACCCCCCACAGAGCCCAGCTGCAGCACTGTCTCATAGCAACGCCTTCCCTCAACAAGTCCCCTGGAAGAATTCCCACAGGAGGGTTTGGAGTGGGGATGGGCAGGACTTTCCCGTGGGCTACACTGATTTCACTAATCTCATCTCACTACTGTGTCATCCGGTAGAACAAGTCAGTCAAGTCGCATGTACTGCCGCCTTCAATTCAGGCTGTAAGGAAGAAAGGAAGCATGTGTTCCATGTTGTAAAGAGAAACAAAGGGAAAATAATAAGGCTTTAGAAGAGGTGGATGATTTTAACACCTCCATATCTGCACTCATTGGCTCAATACAGCAAACCCTAGTTAGTAAAATAAGACCAAAAAAAAAAAATGTCCTACTAAAGAAGCACACAAAACATTTGCATTTGAATGAGTAAAATTCCAAAACCTCAATACTGTAAAGCAGCAGCTGTGGGGCAGCAGAAAAAGAGTTTTGGACTCGGATCTGGGCTCCAGGCCTGGCTCTGCCACTCAGTAGCTGTGTAACTGTCCAACTCAGCCGTTCTCAGCTTGGGTTTCCTCTTCAGCAAGTGGAATGCTGCCCTAAAAGATCTCGACAACCCCAAACCATGTTAAAGTCTTTCTTGTTGTGTAGCAGACACAAATGGCAGTTTCCAATTATCTTCACCCTCGTCACCTAGCCCACATCTAGGTTACTCGGTTGGTCCAGGAGTGGCACCTGGAGAGACGGTTTATTCATCTGTATTTCCTCCAATTTGGTAGTGGCTGGAAAAATGCTTTCCAATCTGAAAGTTGCTAGGCAGAAGTGAAAAGTGAGTCTAGCCTGATTTATTTGAAGACCATAAAAATCGATAAACCTTCTTTTCTTGCTCCGTGCAACAAAATCTTTCTTTAGAAGTTGAAGAGTCAGACAACATTTTGTGTGATCCTGTTTTGTCTAAAGTTTACCTGCCTATAATCCCTCCATTCTAGATATCCTGGGGCTTTCAAGAATGCCTGTCAGCACTACTCTTTGGCAGAAACTGTGTATTTCTATATGATATCTCTATTATTATTCCCTTAAACTGTTATTTAAAGCATTTAAGTCATACACTCCTAAGTATTAAGGATATTCAATTCGATGAGAATGTACCATGTGCAAATTTCCAAGTGGAAACTTGATATACAACATTTTTTGACTGTCAAAATGCCCCTTTGAGAGATAAATGAGATATTCTCTTCACTTTACAGGTAAGGAAACTGAAGCTAAAATCATGGGAGTATCTCGCCCACAGTCAAATCAAGGTTGGAGCTGAAATCGAAACCCCGGGCACCCCAACCTTGCTTGTCTACCTGTTCTTCTGAAGGTCAGGTTCCTACCTTTCCCTTCTGTGGTTTTTATTCCCCAATTCTAACACATTCTTTATTTATAGGAAATACTTATTAGCATCATTTGAGCTCTTCCTAATAGACTCCCTATTTCAGTATAATCGACTTAGAGCCTTATTAGCAGTGAAGAGGTCTAACCCAGAAGGGCCTGGAGGTAAATCCTCAAGAGACCTGATGGTTCAAGACTGCGGCTTCCCAGCTGCTGTGCAAGTGGGGTGACTGATGAGCTTCAGAGGGACCACACAGGAGGTGACAGCTATTCTGGTTGACTGGAGATGCCGAGGAATGAGAAGACAGGGAAGACTTTCAGTAAATACGTAATAGGAAGCTGAGTGACTGGAAATGGAAAGTGGTGGTACATGAATACTCTTGCTTACACATGGGAAGGTGGGTGATGTTTGTCATACACTGAAATCAAGGAAACAAAAGGCTTGGTGGTGGGGACAGAACGGAGTGGGAAGAATTTGTAGGACAGTTAAATGGACATGTCCAGTTTTCCAAGTGGCAATTAGCAAAGGTTATTCCAAGTTTGGCTTGAAGTCTGTGGTTAAGTGAAAGCTGAAGCTATGTGATTAGACGAGGTTTAAACAAAGTGTAAAGCATGAAAGCGTTGACGGAGGAGTTTGACTAGTGGTTAAGAGGTGATCAGAGGGAGGAGGAAATAATAGCCCAAGAACAAACAGGAAGAAAGTGGAATGAAAGTGGGGAAAATTGTTGAACAGAATATTTAGGGGAAAAGTAGCCAAGAGTATAAAATTTCAGAGTTTAAGATTGTTTTAAACTAATCGTTAAAGAAAATTGCCTTAAAATTATTGCAACAGATTCCTTGACTTGTGGAAATAGAGTCAACTAATTTGTGTAATTTCTCCATTATGTGTCATTCTTTAGTCCCTAAGAGCCTTGAAAAACAGATACTGCATTGGTAGAGAAAAATGATTCCAAGTATGGGTCATGGTAGAGACAACTAAAAATTTTGTTTTGCCTACTTCATGGTTTTTATTGACATTACAAAAATAAATCTTCTTACTCTTACAGTCAATGATATCTATCTCAAGGATTTATATTTATGAAATAAATAAAACTAGAATGCTGACTTAAACCCAAGGAAAGTTTCTTCTGATGAGAAATCCTCAAGAGACGAATTCGATTGAGTGCTTGGTGAGTACTTTACATTGTAATATTAGTCATACTTCTCAGGATTTAGCTCATTACATACTTTTCCTTTATTTTTGTCCCTTATTTTAGTAATTTAGTAGCATTCCAAAAATCGATTAGGATGCAGTAAGCATTACTAACCTTGACCCTATAATAGTGGAAATGACCTCATTATCACTCTCGTTGCCAAACACAATCCAGGACAGATTGTGATCTTGGTTTGTGAGGAACAAAACAATATGAGAGTGAAAAAAAGGCAGTTGGAACAAGTCTCCCAGAGAATCCTCAACTGATACCCTCAAAAAAAAAAAATGAAATTTGGGTCCAATACCAAAGAACATACCACTGATTTAAGAGACAGCACACGTCAAGCTGATAGAACTCTGTAAATGAAGTTGTCACAGATATGCATTTAAAAGCAACGGAGGGGCGCCTCGGTGGCTCAGTGGGTTAAGCCACTGCCTTTGGCTCAGGTCATGGTCTCAGGGTCCTGGGATCAAGCCCTGTATTGGGCTCCCTGCTCAGCAGGGAGCCTGCTTCCCCCTCTGTCTCTACCTGCTTCTTTGTCTAATTGTGATCTCTCTCTCTGTCAACTAAATAAATAAAATCTTAATAAATAAATAAAAGCAACGGAAAAACCCTTAACTCCTATCCTCTCCCCAGCTCTTAACAGTTGGAGTTATTTCACCTGTAGCTTCTACTGTCCCTTATGCTTCAATAAATTTAGACACCCATCTACCCAGCAGTACCCCATCCACCACCAAGACACAATTTCAAGTATGGCCTTTCCCTCTCTATTTCAGTTCCTTCAAGTCATTTACTTCATTGGTACGCATGCCATTTTTTTTTAATTTGTTCAGCAAATATCCTGCTTACTTTTCTGTGTGCCCGGTACTATTTTAGTGGCAAATGAAACAGACAACTGCCTCTGTGATGGTTATATTTTAGTGAGGAGACAAAAGGGATGGCCCTGGATGCTTATGTCCTCCCCACTTTTGGCAGCACAGCAAAGAGCTTGGAAAGGAGAACTGAGTTAGTTTAACAGGCTAATTATAGTTTACCAGGCTAATTACAAGTTGCCATATTCTAGAGTATCCTCCTTTCTAAGGTTACTTCCCCAACCAGGGAACTTGTGTGTAGTTTCATGGATGCTTTTTGGCCCTCCTCCTCCTCCCAAAATGCACACCATCAATATACAGAACATCCTGGGGGACTGTCTTTTTTTTTTTTTTTAAAAGATTTTATTTATTTATTTGGCAGAGAGAGAGAGAGAGAGAGAGATCACAAGTAGGCAGAGAGGCAGGCAGAGATAGAGGGGGAAGCAGGCTTCCCTCTGAGAGCAGAGAGCCTGATGCAGGGCTCGATCCAGGACCCTGAGATCATGACCTGAGCTGAAGGCAGAGGCTAAACCCACTGAGCCACCAGGTGCCCCAGGGACTGTCCTTCTTCACTGGAGCCTTGGCCATGGAACATGCAGACCACCTACACCTGACATAAGCTCTAACAAGTAACAATGTGCATTAGAGAGATTGTGTATGTTCTACTACTTCTCTGTTTTTCTCCAATAAACTCTCCATCTGACCTGAATGGCATTGCTATAGATAAAGGATAAAAATTACATTTTTTTAAAAGGCCCTTTCTGATGGTGATAAGTATTATGAAGGAAACGAAACAGTGCAGTGGGACGGGGGGCATCTGAGTCTGGGTGAGGACTGCTTCAGCCAGGAAGGGACCCTTTTAGAGGAGACAGTAATAGAATCAAAGGAGGAGTAATAAAAGGCAGGCAGACAAGCAAAGAAAGAACATTTAAGCACAGGAAACGATAAGCATAATAGATTGGATGAAGGAGCTCGAAATGTGTGGAGGACAGGAAGAAAGCCAGGACCACAGTGACTGAAACAATGAGCATTAGAAGTGACATCAGACAAGTAATCAGAGGGCCTGTAAGCAGATCAGGTTATTTTCAAGCTACAGCAAGAAGCTCTAAGAGAAGATGAAGTGAAGGATGATAATATAAATTGATAAACATATTTAAAAGTTTGACTCGGGTTTGGAGGAGAACGGCATTCCAAGGCGCATGAATGGAAGCAGGGAAACCAGGTCGAAGGCTCGCAGGATCCAGGTGGGGGAAGGGCAGATGAGCAAAGACTGGTTAGGCCACAGGCCTCTCGTGTGAGCACTGACTGGATGGCAAGAGTCAGGAAAGTTTCAAGGATGACTCTACGACTGGGATTGTAGGACTTTGCATAACTGGTGCACACGGTCACCCCAAATCATGTAAATGTAACCACTGAGGAAAAAATAGGAGGCCATGGGAAACAAGAATTAATGAAGACTGGATGTCTAGTGTCAGAAAGGCCGCCGTTGGAGATGGGCAAGTAATTCTGAAATATTCTTGGCAAGTTGATGACTCAGTGAGTTACAGGCTGCAGCCACCTCGGGCTTCTTCCGGGGAGCCTAGCAAGGCGGTGCTCACTGCCAAAATGTGACATATAATCCTTCCAACCTGGATCTAAAAAGGGGGACAGATCAAAGCTTGTGAGAAGTGAAAAAAGCCAAGAAACAAAAACCACCTTCCGAGAAGTGGGCTCAGAGCCTTTTACAAACGTTCAGGACCAGAGTCTCAAGCTGACTTGGAGGTTTGCCACTAGAATTTACCTCAGAATCAGAGAATTAGTCACAAGACTCTATATAAACCACAAAGAGAATTGGGGGGCAAACTAACCACTTATTCAACTCCTACGTTCCAGGCACTTTACACAAATTATCTCTGTTCATCCTTAAAAATAACCCTGGGAGAAGGCAGTTTCCGTTATTATCTGGAAGAACTAAAGCTCAGGGAGGTTAATAAACAAGTTCAAGGCATTACAGACAGTGTCGGGATTAGAATCAGGCAGGCGCAGGGCTCCGGTCTCTCCAGGCACAGAGAGGAGGGGCACCGACAAGTGGTCGGGAAGCAGGGGGAAGCCCCAGTGTCCAGCATCAGCTGCTGAAAGTCGCCTTGTGCAAGCGTCGTGGAGGGCTTAGCTAGAAGTTAAACCTCCACTGGCTACTTCCCCTTCATTTTCCAGGTTCCCTGGTACTTCTGTCCTCTGCTTCTTCCAGACAGTAAAATGAGATTTAGGATTATCTGAGCTTCCGCTAACCACATGCGTGCACTGGAGCTGCACTCAGTGTAGAAGTAAAAAATGGGAAATTCAGCAAGTGCCTTCTCTTCTCTTGAGGATCCGTTCTCCTCCGGAATCTGTCCATTTTCTTTTCCCTCCTCACATAGTTGTTTTACACAGTCAGTCCAGAGATTACAGTCACCCTCAGGAGGGTTCACTCATAGGAACTACTTCATGACTGAGAAATAATGTTTTAAACCAAAAATTCTGAATCAAATAGACGGTTTCTAGAAATGTATTCATTTTCTTTATACACTTTACTTTTGATAGCATGAATACTTATTGGTGCTCACTAATTATTTGGTTATAGTCTCTTTTTGTAGAGGATCGACTTGGTTGCTACGCTAAAAACTGTTCTTCCAGACCCGGGAGCGAAGAATTCCATTGGCTTTTCCCACATCACGTTCATGAACCTGACTATGCTTCGGCACTGCCCTCTGGTGGCTGAACTTCTGAACTACAAGTCAGAAGCACTGTCAGGAAATGGAGAGCACTCTTTCTGGAGGTGAGGCAAATTTCTCAAAATGTTCACTCCGCGAGCAACAAATTGTAGTGGACATGGGCCTCCCTGATAACAAAATATCTTACTGCGAACTGTTTACCACTTTGTTATTAACAACGGCAGAAAAACAAAACAAAGCTCTTAAAAAGGTCTTCGCATGTTTAAAAGCTCTGTGGCGTGGCTACTGAATGTAGACAATAATTAAATAGATGACTAATTAATAAAATGATACTAGATAAGCGCCTGGAAAATAAAATACTAAGGACAGGAAGTTCTGAAGGACTGAAGACCGGCCGGTGAAACTGGTCGTTGAGTTAGAGCCGGAACATAAGCTTTCCTGGAGTGACACCGCCACCTTGTGTCTTTCTGAGGTTCTTCGGATAAAAATTCGCAAACCTTTTTTTAAAAAAAATAATGTTCTCTAATAACATAAATTTGAAAAGTTGTTTCAAGGTTCAAACAGAAATTTGTTGTGATTTTATTTTAATTCCAGTGTAGTTAATATTCAGTATGATGTTAGTTTCAGGTGGGCAATGTAGTGATTCGACAATTCCGTCTGTTACTTAATGTTATTTCGCCCATTCCCCGACCAACCTTCCTTCTGGAGAACATTTGTTTATTCTCTATAGTTAAGAGTCTGTTTTTTGTCTCTCTCTCTCTCTCTTCCCCCTTTGCCCAACTGTTTTGTTTCTTAAATATCACATGAGTGAAATCGTACGGTATTTGTCTTTCTCTGACGGGCTCATTTGTTTAGAATTATGCTCCCTAGATCTACCCACGTTATTGCAAATGACGAGAACTCACTCTTTTTATGGCTGAATAACATTCCATTGTGTGTGTATGTTTGTGTGTATATATGATATGTGTATGTATATATATGTGTGTGTATATATATGTATGCATGTGTGTGTGTGTGTGTGTGTGTGTGTGTGTGTGTGTGTGTGACATCTCCATTAGCCATTCTTCTTTTGATGGACACTTGGGCTGCTTCTATATCTTGGCTATTGCGGATAATGCTGCAATAAACACAGGGGAGCATAGACCCTTTGAATTAGTGTCTTTGTGTTCTTGGGGTAAACACCCAGTAGTGAGATTACTGGATCAAATGGTAGCTCTATTTTCAGTTTTTTGAGGAGCCTCCATAATGTTTTCCACAGTGGCTGTACCAGTTTACATTCCCATCAATAGTGCAAGGGGGTTCCTTTTTCTCTGCATCCTAAAACACCATACTGAGACAGGGCTTACACTCAATAAAAGTAGACAGTTGGTGTTAGGGTATAGATGTTTAATTTTATAAAAAACAACTAAAGTATTTTCTAAAATGATCAGATCATTTTATATTCCCAGAGCAATCAATGAGAGTTCCAGCTGAGTCATATCTTTGTTAATATTTGATGCTGTCCTTTAAAAAAAAACCTATTCTGGAGGGTGTGTAGTAGTAGCTTATGATACTTTTAATTTTTAATAATAGTGAGTATCTTTTCATGTGGTTATTGGTCATTCATATATATTATTTTGTAAATGTTTAATTTGTTTCCCTACCTAAATAAAATTGGGTTATTTTCTAATTATTGAGTTTCAAGCTTTTTATATATGCTTTATACAAGTCTTTTTGACAGATATAAGTATTGTTAGTGTATTTCCCTAATCTGTGGCTTGCCTTTTTATATTCTGAATTGTTCTTTGAAGAGCAAACATTTTTAATTTTAACAAAGCCTAATTCATTAATATCTTATAGTTATACCTGTTTAAAATTTTTGCCTATACTGAGATCACAAAATTTTGTTTTTTAGAAGTTTTACAGTTTTGATCTTTACTGATTTTGATTTTATTGAGATTTATTTTTTCCCATATATTTAGTGGTACCAGCACTGTTTGTTAAAAACTTATACTTTCCTCCATTGAATTACTTTGGCCTTTTTTTTTTTTTTTTTAAATCAATCTCAGAGTCCTGGGATCAAACCCCACATCAGGCTCTCTGCTCAGCAGGGAGCCTGCTTCCTCCTCTCTCTCTGCCTGCCTCTCTGCCTATTAGTAATCTCTGTCTGTCAAATAAACAAATAAAATCTTAAAAAAAAAAAGACTTGACTTCTTGAAATTTGTCCTTGTTTTTAAATTATTTTGGCTACTCTTGGCCCTCTCATTTTCTTATAAACTTTAAGATTTCCTTATAAATCATTAAGATTGCCTATGCTAATCTTGTCAAATTCTATAAAACAGCTAGCTGGGATTTTGATTGGGTCTGACTCTGCATCTACCAATTTGGGGAGAGTTAGGCTCTTAACAATATTGAGTTTCTCCATCCGCAAACATATCTGTTGTTGTGTTTTGATTTGTTTTTGTAGTTCTCAGAATATAGGTTTTGCATACATTTTGTTAAATTTATCTGAAATATTTTTTTAAAAAGATTTTATTTATTTATTTGACAGACAGAGATCACAAGTAGGCAGAGAGGCAGGCAGAGAGAGAGGAGGAAGCAGGCTCCCCGCTGAGCAGAGAGCCCTATCCCAGGACCCTGGGATCATGACCTGAGCCAAAGGCAGACGCTTTAACTCACTGAGCCACCCAGGTGCCCCTATCTGAGATATTTTATGATTTTGATGCTAACACATAAGCATGCTATTTTAAAATTTTCATTTTCTAATTTTTCATTGCTAATATATAGAAATACAAGTGAATTAGTTTTGCATCCTGTGGCCTTGTAAATTCACTTGTGAATTCCAACATAATTTTTGGAGATTCTTTAGGAACGTCTATAAACAGTAATGCCATCTGCAAATAAAGCAAATTGATATTTTGATTCCCAACACAAAAGGTGCCTTTCACTTCTGTCTTGCTTTTTTCTACAGGCCAGAGTGGCAAGGACTTCCTGTTCAATGAAAGATGATGGGAATGGAGCACTGTTCCTGATCTTAGGGAAAATGAATTCCATCTTTTGCCATAAAGTATGATGTTATTAGTTCTAGTTCTATATTTTAAAAAAAATGTCCTTTAACAGTTCCCCTTTACTCCTATTACAATGAAGGTGTTTTTTTTTTTATAATAAATGTAAACTAAATTTTGTCAAATGCATCTTTTCTTCTTCTCCTGAAGGAGGAACACATGTTTTCTCTATTCTCCTAACATTGAATTGCATTGATTTTTCAAATGTTAAGCCAACCTGGCACTCCTAAGAAAAATTCTACTTGGTCATAATATAATATCCTTATTATACATAGCTAGCTTCAATTTTTTAATAGCTTGTTAATAATTTTGGCATCAATGCCATGAAACATTGGTAGGCAGTTTTGAGTATTTGGTTTTGGTTATCAGTTATATTAGCTTCGAAAATTGACCTGGTAAGGGTTCTCTCTTCTACATGAGCTTGTGCTTATTACTATTACTATTACATTGTTGTTGTCATTTAAAATGTTTGGTAAAATTCATTACTGAGGACATTTGGGCCAGAAGTTTTCCTTGTAGGAACGTTTTTAATTATGAACTCAATTTCTTTTATATATGTGTATATAAAAGCCATAGATAGGTAAATCAATTTACCACCAATAACCTTGTCTTGCAAAGAATTTGTCCATTGCTTAAACTTAATGACTTAAATTTGTACTCTCTCTATCCTTTGAATGTTATAGGATTGCTAGTGAACTTACATGTTTTCCAGATCTTGTGTCTTCCAGGAGTTAATCATCTTAGTGCTCCTGATCACTGGTAGTCCAGCCCTGTGGTGTCTGGCTTACATTAGCACAGCTTAGTTTTCATTGACAGATTCCAGGGGAACTCTGCAGATTTCCAGTCTCTGCAGATTTCTTTCTCCACCCCCTATGCTAATCAGCCCAAAGAATTCCAGCCATCTTGGATTCCTTCATCTCTAATAATTACCTCCTGAACTCAAGACCACCACTCTCTGAGTGGGCTCCTTCTCCCTATCTTGTGGCTTGGCTTTGCAAAGTCCCTTTCTGGCAGAATGCTGGAGTGACTTTAAGACTCTCTTTTATCCTCCCCTTATGATCAGCTTTGTATTTCCTGTTTTCCAGTCTCTGAAAACAGGTGTGTTTTTTTTTTTTTTTCCATGTATTTTGTCCAGTTTTGTCATTTTCTTACTTTGGGAGGGCAGGTGCTTTTCCAGTTTTTCCATCATGATGGGAAGCTGACGTCCTTAAACACTCTTGGCCAAACCACTGATCTTCCTTCATCCAAGATATTCCAACCCCTTTGACAAGAGCATTTTATAGCACTAATTGTCTTAAATGGGTTGCATTATGAACAACAGAAAGGGAGAAGATACTAAAATCCACTGAATTAACTAGCTGTAACTGAGGGGACTGGATATTGCAGTATAAGTATTGTATAAGTTGGTCCTCTTGCATAGTGAATACATTATATTCTTCCTTGGTACTTAATTCTTAGGCTAGAATGAACTAAACCAAAGGTTAGGTATTAAATTTCCCTTTTTTTTTTTTTTAAAGAGCTGGGAAGTAGCCTTTTTGGTGAGTCACTTTGGGATGGTAGAGAAACCAAGAGATAAAATGGAAAAATAACTCTAACCTAAGAGTTGGGAAGCTTGGTTTAAATGCCAGGACTTTATATTTATTTTCCTCATTTACTTCCATTTCTTCCTGTAAAAACAGGCAACTAAACTCACTGCTCTGTAACAATAATTCTGGTTCGGCCATTTGTACTGTTCTGTTTTCTATTATTCTTGGCTTTGCCCATGTTAATTGGTATAATACCAGGAGGCTAAACAATTATCTTCTTAAGGGTTAAATTACTCCTGTGGCATCAATTAGCAGAGGGTAGGTGTACGAGCAGTTCAAAGAAAGTGAGTGGAAGACAAAAACAGGACATATCAAAGAGCTTTTTGTAACAGTGTAGAGATCTCTCAATTTCCAATTAAAGAGTTCTGGGTTAAAAGGATCACAAGATAGCAGGGCCTATTTTAATCTCCCATCCACTTATTAAAACAGCACTGTCAAGTAACACAGAGAGCATAGAATTCATCTCCTCCAACAGCTAATGTAATGAACAGTAATTACTAGTGGCAGCAAAAATTTCAAGAACAAGAAAAAGGACACAAATTCATGCCATAACTTCAGTGAGTAGTGGAGAAAGAAAAAAAAAAAAAAACATTTTGGTGTGGCTTGGCACACCTTCTTAACCTTTACCCTAAGCTCCAGAAAGAGTGAATGAAATATTGGGAATTTCCATAAATATTTCTTACTTTGGAGAAAAGTAGTCTGAGGGGTTTAGTAGGAAAGTTAGGCAAAATTCAAAAAGAAATCTTTAAGTCTAGAAGCCTCTAAAGCAAGACACTGAGCAGAGATGAGAGGTATCAGACCTGTGTGGAATTAGAACAGTCTCAGACCATAGGTTTTCCCCTGCAATAATGGGGTACACTCTGGACTAAGTAAATATTGGAATAGGGTACTGGGTCATATCTCAGAGGAGAAAATCCACATTCTTAAACAAAGGAAACACAGATGGAACTAGGCCTATGCCATTTTCCTACATCCTCAGGCCACAGAGAAGGGAAGAGAAGCAAAACACAGCTTCTAAGTTATAGTTCTATAGAGATAAATAGGACTCTGCAAAGTATGCGGGATGCCGCAGGACAGAGAGCAAAGTGAAAGTCAACAGAATAGCCCATGTTCTGCCTAGAAATGAAAATTATCCTGTTCCTATTTTTATATGTTTTAAAATTTGTATAAAAATATTTTTAAAAAGGATTAAGGTTAAATTATACTGTCATACTACTAAAAAATAAAATCACAAAGAAATGACAATAGCATACAGAAGTCAGATAAGGAACCTAAGAGTAGAAATCTAAAAGAAACAGAAGAAAACTCTCCACAACTACTTTCTGTGACAAAGCAAGCAAGCAAGCAAACAAACAAACAAAAAGCAACTTAATAAAGACGTGAATTGCAGAATTGCAGAAAATGATTTCTCATCAGTGAAATAATTTTAAAAATAGAATGAAATAAAAAAAAGAAAACTGCATGCGAAAAATAATTGAGAACCAAAATAATATCAGAGCACAAATTACAAACAGCAAGAAACAGAAGTGAGTTAAAAATTGAACAAAGTATAAAAAGGCTTGAACCAAGCAAGGTAAAACAATTCAGAAAATATATAAAGAACAAAGGAAAAGTAACAAAAGGGCAGTCTCCTTAAATAGATAAACCAGCAGATTGAACAGACAACTTTTTACAAGATGTAAGAACACAAAATTTCTCTGAAGAATTTGTCTGTGTAAAAAACTATATAAAGTATCAGTTTTTATTGAGGCAGTTCTTATTATGATTGATTTCAGGAATAGAGAAAGAATTCTTTAATCACACAGAGGAGACAAAATAAGAAGGACAACAGAAGAAAGAGAAATTAAGGAGTCCATCCCATTTACAATTGCACCCAAAACTATAAGATACCTAGGAATAAACCTAACCAAAGAGACTAAGAATCTATACTCAGAAAACTATAAAGTACTCATGAAAGAAATTGAGGAAGACACAAAGAAATGGAAAAATGTTCCATGCTCCTGGATTGGAAGAATAAATATTGTGAAAATGTCTATGCTACCTAAAGCAATCTACACATTGAATGCAATTCCTATCAAAGTACCATCCATTTTTTTCAAAGAAATGGAACAAATAATCCTAAAATTTATATGGAACCAGAAAAGACCTCGAATAGCCAAAGGAATATTGAAAAAGAAAGCCAAAGTTGGTGGCATCACAATTCCGGACTTCAAGCTCTATTACAAAGCTGTCATCATCAAGACAGCATGGTACTGGCACAAAAACAGACACATAGATAAATGGAACAGAATAGAGAGCCCAGAAATAGACCCTCAATTCTATGGTCAGCTAATCTTTTACAAAGCAGGAAAGAATGTCCAAGGGAAAAAAGACAGTGTCTTCAACAAATGGTGTTGGGAAAATTGGACAGCCACATGCAGAAGAATGAAACTGGACCATTTCCTTACACTGCACACAAAAATAGACTCCAAATGGATGAAAGACCTCAATGTGAGGCAGGAATCCATCAAAATCTTGAGGAGAACACAGGCAGCAACTTCTTCAACCTCAGCCGCAGCAACTTCTTCCTAGAAACATCACCAAAGGCAAGGGAAGAAGGGCAAAAATGAACTATTGGGACTTCATCAAGATCAAAAGCTTCTGCACAGCCAAGGAACAGTCAACAAAACCAAAATACAACTGACAAAATGTGAGAAGATATTCACAAATGACATATCAGATAAAGGGCTAGCATCCAAAATCTATAAAGAACTTATCAAACTCAACACCCAAAGAACAAATAATCCAATCAACAAATGGGCAGAGGACATGAACAGACATTTCTGCAAAGAAGACATCCAGATGGCCAACAGACACATGAAAAAGTGCTCCATATCACTCAGCATTAGGGAAATACAAATCAAAACCACAATGAGATATCACCTCACACCAGTCAGAATGGCTAAAATTAACAAGTCAGGAAATGACAGATGCTGGCGAGGATGCCGAGAAAGGGGAACCCTCCTACACTGTTGGTGGCAATGCAAGCTGGGGCAACCACTCTGGAAAACAGCATGGAGGTTCCTCAAAATGTTGAAAATAGAACTACCCTATGACCCAGCATTTGCACTGCTGGGTATTTACCCTAAAGATACAAACGTAGTGATCCGAAGGGGCACATGCACCCGAATGTTTATAGCAGCAATGTCTACAATAGCCAAACTATGGAAAGAACCTAGATGTCCATCAACAGACGAATGGATAAAGAAGATGTGGTATATACACACAATGGAATACTATGCAGCCATCAAAAGAAATGAAATCTTGCCATTTGCGACGACGTGGATGGAACTAGAGGGTATCATGCTTAGCAAAATAAGTCAATCGGAGAAAGACAACTATCATATGATCTCCCTGATATGAGGGAGAGGAGATGCAACATGGGGTTTAAGGGGGTAGGAGAAGAGTAAATGAAACAAGATGGAATTGGGAGGGAGACAAACCATAAGTGACTCTTAATCTCACAAAACAAACTGAGGGTTGATGGGGGGAGGGGGTTTGGGAGAGGGGGGTGGGGTTATGGATATTGGGGAGGGTATGTGCTATGGTGAGTGCTGTGAAGTGTGTAAACCTGGCGACTCGCAGACCTGTATCCCTGGGGATAAAAATATATGTTTATAAAAAATAAAATTAAAAAAAAATAAGAAGGACAAATTTCAAGTTAGTGTCAATTTCTCCTTACTAACACCGTGCTAGGCTACAATGGAGTAATTAATTTCAGTCAAATTTTCAAGAAAAGTTAGGTGACACCCAATTTTATACTCACTCAAGCCACTGAAATATAAACACAGGCTATCTAAACATCATGTATACAGGAAATACAGTGTTCATAAAAACCTTTAAAAGAAAGCTACTTGACAATGAAATTAACTGGTTAATAAATAATTGTTAAAGCACAGTTAAAAACTGGGATCCCCTTAACCTGTGGTAAGCATTTCGTAATGTGTAACTGTCAAATCACTATGTATCCACTTGGCATTATATATTGTACGTCAACTATATTTCAATTAAAAAATAAAGACAATCTGATTCTTTTCTCTGGTACACATTTTCACAAAATTCTACATGTCTTTATTGCAACAAAGGAAAACAATATTTCATGATCTTTTTATTCTTATGAGATTACTGTGTACCCCAAAATTTGGTCACTTGAACTTGTATTTCTTTTAGGAAACAGGAAGAGAAAAAAGGCAATAAAACTTGCCTTCTGTATTAGTTTGCTAGGGCTGCCATAACAACGTACCACAAATTGGCTGACTTAAACAGAGATTAATTTTCTCACAATTCTGGAGGCTAGAAGTCAGGGATCAAGATGTCAGCAAGGTTGGTTTCTTCTGACCTCTCTCCCTAACTTGTAGATGTCAGTCTTCTTTCTCCATCTTCACATAATCTTACTTCTGCACTTGTCTGTGTCCAAATTTCCTTCTAAGAACATCATTTTGAAATAGGGCCCACCCTAATGACCTCCTTTTGACATAATTAATTCTTTAAAGACCTTATCTCCAAATACAATCACATTCTGAGGTACTGGGGGTAGGTGAATTTGGTGGGGACACAATCCAGCCTGTAATATTCTCCATGTCTCAATGAAAAGGAAGTGTGATTAGTTGTCATTCTGTTCCATTATTATGTTCCATTATTAATCAAGGGGTCAGAACTCCTTGCCTTCTTTAAAAAAACAAGTTGGGGAGATTGGAAGGAAGACAGTGGGGGAGTAGGGGGCCCTAGTTTCATCTAGTTCCTTGAATTCAGCTAGAGAGCTATCAAATCATTCTGAGCACCTGTGAACTCAACCTGAGGTAATAGAAAAGAACTGGTGCAATTCTACAAATAGAAAATCAACCACTTTTTGCAAGGTAGGAGGTGTGGAGAAGTGAATCTGAGATGGTATATTGGAAGATAAACCAAAGGGGAAGGGAGCCTCCATAGCTGGCTACCGGAGTGATACAGCACTGGAGTGCACAACTGGAACTTTTAGAAGTCTCCTCCAGTGAGGGACATCCCTGCCTGAAAGGTGCTCAGGTGATGAAGCAGGACAGAATCCTAGTTGGGATACTATGGTCTCAGGATGCCCAGGGTCACAGAAAGAATGGGGCTGCCTGAGTGCAGCAGAGTTCCCAAGCATTGGAGAGGGGAAGCCAGCTGTAATCAGTGAGCCAAGGAATGGGCTTTCAGCTCAGTGTTGCCACAAACTGCAAACCGCAGCATGATCCAGTGACCACTCTCCAAGCAGGGGCCCAGCAAGCAGCAGAACCACAGCAAAGCCTCCTCCTTCCCAGGACAGGGGGATCAGTGTGGATATGGATGTGTGCCACAGGAATCTTGGAGACTCGAGCTGCAGGGTACACACTGTGGGAGTCTGCAAAGTTTGGAGATTCAAAATAGGGTCAGGTGCCTGAGATAAAAACACGTGGTCACAGGCTTGGTGAACACAGAGTGCATACAGAAACCAGAGAGAAAAAAGTGACAGCTTTTCCTGAGCGTGCACTGCAGAGTGGGGGCTGAGATCATTCAGCTCTGGGGTTGGAGATCAGGGTGCTGCCATTTTAATTTTCATCCTCTACAGCAGTGTGGGACGTCTTCAGGGAACAAAAGCCACATAGAGCAATCCAGAGGGCTCACAATGAGCTTGGTCCCCTGGCAAGGGCGGTGCAACTCTGTTCAGCCAGAGACACCTGAGAATCAGTGCAACAGGCCCCTCCTCCAGAAGACCAGCATGAACATCCAGCAAGTACCAAGTTTACCAATCACACAGAACTGAAAAACTCCAGCAGTAGGGGAAAACAGTATATAGAATTCAAGGATTTTTCTCATGATTCTTCAGTCTTTCAGTTTAAAATTTCCTTTTCTTTTCAACTAGTTCCTTATTTTATTAACCATTTTTATGTCTTTTTAATTTGCATTTCTACATTTACATTATATACATATATACATATATGTATGTATATATATAGAGAGAGTCTTCATTTTTGGCTTCCTTTCACTGTAATCAATTTCATTTTTGTATCTAATTAAGTTTTTCTTTACAATTTTGGGATTCAGTGTCTTCTACCAAACAGACCAAAATACACTCAGGACCTAATGTATCACCCTGTTCTGTCTACCTGTTTGATTATATTCTCTCTCTTTTTTTCTTTCTTTCTTTTTTGGTTTCTGATCTCTTCTGATTTGTCTACTGCATATTATTACACTGGGGTTTATATTTTTGTATTTTGTTCCCTCATTCATCTATTCTTCTCTGGACGAAATAACAAGACAGAAAAATTCATACCAGAAAAAAAGAATAAGAAGCAGTACTAACTGTCAGAGACTAGTAAAATGTTGGAGCTAGAATTCAGAATAATTATTATAAAGATATTAGCTGGGCTTGGAAAAAGCATAGAAGACACTAGAGGATCCCTTTCTGGAATAAAATCTAATCAGGCTGAAATAAAAAAGGGTATTACTGCAAAGCAAACAACAATGGAGGTGCAAACTGCTAGGATAAATGGTGCAGGAGAGAGAATGGAAGGAACTCAAATTTGGAAGGAACTCAAATATTTGTAAGTTAAAGAGCATCCTGCTCAAGAATGAATGGGTCAACCAGGAAATTAAAGGAGAACTTAAAAAATTCATGGAAACTAATGAGAATGAAAACACATTTCAAAACTGCGATACAGCAAAGGTGGTCCTAAGAGGGAAGTACATGGCAATAAAAGCCTCTCTCAAAAAATTGGAAAAATCCCAAATACACAGGCTAACATTACACCTAAAGGAGCGGGAGAAAGAACAGTAAATAAAGCCTAAACCAAAAAGGAGAAGAGAAATAAGAAAAATTAGAGGACAAATCAATGAAATAGAAACCAGAAGAACAGTAGAACAGATCAATGAAACTAGAAGTTGGTTCTTTGAAAGAATTAGTATGATCAATAAACCCCTAACCAGACTTATCCAAAAGAAAAGAGAAAGGACCCAAATTAATAAGATCATGAATGAAAGGGGAGAGAGATCATGACCAACACCAAGGAAATACAAAAAATTTTAAGAACATATTGAGCAATTATATGCCAACAAATTAAGCATTCTGAAGAAATGGGTGCATTCCTGGAAACCTATAAACTACCAAAACTGACCCAAAAAGAAATAGAAAACTTCATCAGACCCATAACCAACAGGGAAATTGAAGCAGTAATCAAAAATCTCCCCAAAATAAGAGTCCAGATCTGGATGACTTTGCAGGGGACCTCTACCAAACATTTAAAGAACTAATACCTATTCCTCTGAAGCTGTTTCAAAAATAGAAATGGAAGTAAAACTCCCAAACTTATTCTATGAGGCAGCAGTAACCTGATCCCTAAACCAGACAAAGACCCCACAAAAAGGGAGAATTACAGACCAATATCCCTGATGGATGCCAAAATTCTCACCAAGATACTAGCCAACAGGATTCAACAATACATTAAAATTCACCATGACCAGGTGAGATTTACTCCTGGGATTCTTGCAAGGGTGGTTCAACATTTGCAAATCAATCAATGTGACAGACCACATTAATAAAAGAAACGAAAAGAATAAAAGAAAAGAAAAAGAGGGAGGGAGGGAGGGAGGAAGGAAGAAAACACACTGAGGGCTGCTGGAGAAGAGGTGGATCGGGGTGGGGTAAATGGGTGATGGGCATTGAAGAGGGCACTTGATGTAGTGAGTACTGGGTGTTATATGCTACTGATGAATCACTAAAATCTATTCCGAAATTAATAATAAACTATATGTTAACTAACATGAATATAAGTAAAACCAAAAATCAGAACAACAAAAAAATAATTATAACAAAACTCATCAACAAAAAGTGAGACTCAAACTGGAAATAAATTTCTTGGCAGCACTATGTTACCAAAGGCAATTAATTATAAATATCTTCCAAGGTCTGAGGGAAAACATGTAAGTCGTTTAGAACTAAGTTTTTCATATGCAATAAAACTATCACTCAAATGTGAGATTAGACTAAAGATATTTTGATCTCTTACACATTTTACTTAGGAAGTTATTGGTGATAAGTTGCAGCAAAATAAAAGAACCAAGCAAGTGAAAGATTTAGAATCTGGGAAACATTATCACTAACTCAAGGAATCAAAGGAAGAAAGATGTAGGATGACGCTGTGCTTCAGGTCAAGAAAATACTTTGTACTGGAGTGAGAGGAACCGAGGGCTCCAGAGGGAGGTGGAAGGCATGCAGGGGAGGGAAAATGCCATACATGTGATACTCCTGAGACACAGTGATAAAGGCAGAAAATGTTAAGGAAAATAGAAATAAAAATATAAACACACAATATACAGAAAGCTGATCAAAAAAGAAACGTAACCATTCTTGGCTGGGAAGTCAGCAATATTTATTAGGTTATAGTAATGTAAACACCATTTATTATTTTTTTGACTTTTAGAATCTACCAATTTACAAAGCAAAAAATGACAACAGTAAATGCTATCAAGTCTAAAAATGTAAAAGTTCAAATGTAAGGGCTGAGAGGTGATGGAAAGCAGCCATAGCAGCCAGATAAAGACAAGCCTATGAATATCCTCATCCTCAAAGTGGGGAGTTAAAAAGATACTGCCCACACTGTTAACAAAAAACAGAAGTGTGAACATACTATTTAAAGGCACAAACATAGGACAAATCAAAATAGTAGTTTATACTAGGAGGATGAAAAAGGAAAAGCAGCAAGCATGTAGTGAGCTAAAGCATCATCTATCATAACAGAGGATCAATAGTATATTTAATTATGTAAACCTAGAGATAACTCCTATGATTTTGGGATTAGGAGAATTACCAGAAGAAACAGCTAAAATAAAAGTCAGGCTTCTAGATAATGGGACCGGCAAGTCGGAGTGTTGAAGCCAAAGGTTGATGTTACTATTTACAAGCCTCTGTACCACTTGACTAAAATCCTTACTCTTTATTAGTTTAATAAAATATATGTGTATGAGAGGCACTAAGGTTTATAGCTACAGAATAGAGCAGGTATGAGTTTCAGACCATAAAACTAGTATATGAGACATTCATACTGTCTTTTTTGACAAATAAAAGTTAAACTGTTCCAAAGCCTCATCCTATAAGTTGCCAGAATTCAACCTCAGCTATTTACCAAGATTGTCTCACCAGGCCCTGGGTCATGCAAAGGCCCTGAGGGCTTATATAGTCTTGAACATTCAAAGAACCTCGGGTTTTCAGTCTGTGCTGGTTGTTAATGGTAAGTTCATTATCTGACTCCTCTGTCCTTTAGAGGCCGAAAGCAGTAACCCTCTGCCCCTTGCATTTCATGAGTGCAAGCCTTTTTTTTTTTTTTAATAGAATACAATTACTATAAAATAATGCACAGCATGTAGTTTGAGTAAGGCTAAGTATTATTACTTGAAACTTGCTTCACACATTATATATTTTTGTTTTATACATTATGTATTTTTTATTGACCCTAAACATTATCTCTTATTGACATTTATTCTATATGTCTTACTGCTATAGAACATTCAGATATTCAGTCTAGTTTACAAATATAGTTTTGCAGCTGCTGGTTCTGATTATAGCTTACTCTAGGTCTGATCATGTCAACATTAAGACCCATAATACTGACAGATAGCATTTAGAAAGGAAGAAAAAACTTTGTACTGTTAATAACCCTATTTGTGCAGAAACTAACTCAGATAATCCCGATCAGGTTAAGGAAACAACTGAGCAGAACACTGAAAAAGAAATACTTAGCAAGTGATTAATGTTTGGTATTTATTACTTCTGTTTTTAATATAATTTTTAATAATGACAAATTTGACAGAAATGAATTATAAACCATTAAAAAGTGAGTGAGTCCACATTAATAATACATAGATTAGTAAGTTAAATAAGTTAATACATACATACGTACATGGAGAATGGAAGTCTACTTACGGTAGAATTCTGAAGGCCAATCATAAATGTGATGGGAGTGCTGGAATGTCTTCATTTGTAAAAGGAGAGTAGATATCAGGATCTTGTACGCTAACATTTGCTAACAAATGCTAACATTTTTTTCCAAGTTTAGCTGCGGAAATTTGTAAAGACTCAAACTTATTATTGCTGAACAATAATACATTGGGGAGACACTACTATGTAATAAAAATTGGGAATGGTCAGCATGTATTTCTTTAAATATACAGAATATAAATATGTGTATATGTACACACACACACACTACACATTCATATATATACTCTTGAGTACCCCCCCTTTTTTTTTCACTAAGGACCCTGTGGTATAATACAAAAATATATATGTTTGGTCTTTGTCCCTGGTTCCCGGCACAGAGTTCCTAAAACTCTTGGAATTTCTTGTGATAGGGGTGTCTTTTGTTACTTATAAGTAATCTCTTTTGACCACCCTTGAATTTAGGCCAATGAGGTGACTTTTGGCAGGCTCCCAAGTGGCTTCAGGATGGGGGCCGATGACTGAAAGACAACCAGAATTAGATAGAGGATTCTTCTGGGCCAGAAGAGGCTGGAAATTAAATCTAATCACCAATAGCTACTGATTTAATCAACTATATGTACATAAATGATGTCTCAAGAAAAACCCCTATGTGATGGGGTTCAGGGAGCTTCCCTGTTGGGGAGCACATCACTGTGTTGGAAGGGTGACACATGCAGAGAGGACATGGAAGCTCTTCATCCTCTTCCCTGCTCCCCGCTCATACCTTGTCCTATACATCCCTTCCATCTGGCTGTTTGAGTTGTATCTTTTCCAATAAAGATAAAAGTAGAGCACTTCCCTGAATCGTGTCATTTCTTGTGAATTATCAGATCTGAAGGGCGTAGATTTTGTGAGAATCCCCACATTTGTGATTGGCTGAGCAATAGTGTGGACTGTCTGGGGACCCCACTTGTAACTGGCATCTGAAGTGAGGGCCATCTTGTGGGACAGACCCTTTAACTTGTGTGGTCTGACTCTAACACCAGGGAGACAGTGTAAGAACTGAAATAAATAGTTGGACACTCAGTTGGTGTCGCAGAATTGGTGAACTGATATGGAAAAACACACACTTGGCATCAGAAAAAAAACACTGCAGACCCAATGAGTGCTCTTGAACTAAAGGCCAGCTTTAGTGGGGTGTGGACCTTTACAGACACCTCAGAGGCCTCTCTGAATAAACTAGATCACAGAAAAGCACTTTAGAAATCATCTTCCCCAATTTCTTCAGAGACTAGACAGGTAAAATGGGCAATTTAAAAAAAATTTTTTAAAAATTATTTATTTCTACACCCAATGTGGGGCTCAAACTTACAACCCCAAGATCAAGAGTCTCATGCTCTACCAAATGAGCCAGCCAGCACCCCCAAAGTTCACCATTTTAAAAAGTCTTGAGATAGCAACTTCACACCTTACTACAAAGGACTAACCATGCCATTTTCTATCATCTGCTGTGCTTGCATTTCTTTCTACCGTACGAGGACTAGGGAAGTGGCCAGAATAAATTGTTACCAATAGGACTTCTTGCACCCTCTTTACACAGTCAGGGTTGAGATGACTCACTTTCTTCTTGCTTTTTAAGAAAGCACACCTTCTGGGGTGCCTGGTGGCTCAGCCGTTAAGCGCCTGCCTTTGGGTCATGTCATAATCCGAGACTCCCTGCTCCACAGCTTCCTCCTCTCCCTCTGCCTCATGCTCCCCCTGCTTGTGCTCGCTCTCTGTCAATAAATAAAATATTAAAGAAAGATAGAAAGATAGAAAGCAAGCAAGCGCACCTTCTTATTGCCAGTACCTAGGCAACTTCTTAGCATATAGTAGGGAATCAGTTCACTAATTCAACCTAAACACCCCTAGCCTTTGGTAAATGTGAGTTCCTTGCATTCTGGATTAGGAAACAAACAATGTGAGAAATTATTTTAACATGACCGTGGGCAAGCTGTCAGGACAACAGACGGTGCCATATGAAGATTATTAGAACTCCAGCCTGTACCAATTGGAGGAAGGCCAGCTATATAGAGCTTCAGTGACTCTTGCCTCTGAGGAGGTAGAAGGATCAGAGGAAAAACAAGATTTAACATTAGAATACCTATGTTCTAGGCACTGTGCCCACAGTGAACACCTCTATTTCCTGACCTTAGGGAATTCAACACTGAAAGCTGGGCATTAATATCCCCATTCTGAGGATCAGCAGACTTGCAGTTCAAAATGGTTAAGGAAACTTAAGGTGACACGTTCTACGACTGCCCTGGGCACTGTTGGTGCGACAACTACTGTTCTTCCCTGAGAGGACAAAGAACTTGCTTTGATACTGGTTCAGCTTATTGTGACTTACTGTGACCAGTGTCCTGACATATTTTCACTTGGTTCTATGCTCCTGACCTTCCAAAAACACGTAATTTCTTTCATGTCCATACAGTTTAGCCTTCAAAGCCCTTTCACATCTATAGGGGTAATATTCTTACTACGGGGAAGGGCAGAGACTTTTATGCTCATTACACTTAGAATAATGCCAGAAGAGTTGAAAGAACTGGCCAGTTTTCCTGGTCCTCCAATCTCGAAAACATTCTAGAAGAGTGCTACCCTGGCCAACCACCTGCTCCAACTTGAAGTCCTTTCTTGCAAGGCTGGCTAGCTCACAGTCAAGACTGCAGGTGGCCCCCAGAATGCCATGTGTGGCTCTTAGCGCAGGGGAACAAACCTTATAAATTGTACTGATACTAATCACATCTTAAAAAAACAAAAACAAAAACAAAAAAAACCAAAAACATAAACTACATTGCCATACAGAGACACAAGAGGGAATCTTCAATCGTTAATGGAGAAATTATTTTCTATGTAGGCCATAGATAGGGCGAGGAAAGAAAGCACAGAATTGCTACTGTTCCAAGTTGAAAAGCTAAGGAGTACGTAGTTTAAGACCATGGTACAGGCATATATATAAAGAAAACACACATATATGTATATGTGTTCTTGTATCCAAAAACCAGTAACACACACATACACACGTGTGTATATTAATTTTCTGATACTAGACTGCTCTGACCGAGAGTAAGGATTTGCTTTGGGCACTGTACTAGGCCAGTGATTTAAATTTTCATGATCTATGTTGCCCTTACAAGTAAGAAACTATTAAATCTGCGATGTATACAATACTTGTTTCCTTCACTTAATAAGCAGTGGTTACTACATGTAGACACACTACCCTAGGCGCTTGGGATTTGCCATTAAACAAAATGTCTCTCTCCTGGAACTTCTTTTTTAGTGGGGGAGACAACAAAGAAACAATATCCAGGTGTGGTGGTGTGGTGGCAGTGGAGGGGTGAGAAGTAAATTGTAGATATTATTTTGGAGAACACATTACTTGTCACAGGGTTATTGTGAGGACCAACTGAGAAGGAATAGTTGGAAAACTGTAGGGCCTTATTCGTGTATCATTAATCCTATAAAGCATATGCTCCAACCTCTATTAGTCTGTCAATATTTGTGATAATATTCATTTAGAAATTCAACACGTGTTTTGTAGGAGAATGCAGAAACATTTTTAGTAATTTGTAATTAGTCAATCAACTGATGTCCTCTTTCGGTGACGCATTTCATGATAAGACATTCCAAAAGCCCACAAACCACACTATTAAGCAAGGTTGATCAGGAGCTGAAAACACATGAGGGAGACAAGCAAATACATGACTGCTGAGTGGCTTTGGAATGAGAAGGGTGTAGGTAGAATAAGTGTCAGGAAAATGAGACAATTGCATCCAAATAATCTTGAAAATCTGCCCAGAAAAGACCTTCTCTAGCAAAATTATGACCAATGTGTAACATAAGAGGTAGAATTCAGCTCATTTTAAACACTTTCAGTTCATTTACTTTCTCACATAAGGTTCTCCTTCAAACAAAAAAACACAATGGTGCCTCCTGCACTCAGGTTAAATACCATTCATTCCAAGTAGAACCTTCTTAACAAATGAGAAAAATGGCCCAAGGGCAGATATTAGGGTAAAACACCTCTTGTAAGCAGTGACAAAGTAACTGGAACTGGAACCAGGCTTTATTTCCTACTCTTCCATCAGGGCTCAGGGCTGTCTGGACTCTTCGTCCGTGATGTGTACTTTTGTTGACTTTTTGTGGTTAGAGTTTAGTCTAGTGGACTAGATGGCCAAAGCCACTTGCTTTAAGGCATAGGTTTCATGGAAATGGCAGAATTACCATAAAAAGGGCATTCTTTTATTTTGGTATAGGTATTTAAACAACACAAAGCCTCAGCAACTCTTGGGGGTGCTTGGCAGGCTATCAGTAGAGCACGTGACTCTTGATCTTGGGCTTATAAGGAAAAAGTCCCACATTGGGTGTACAGATTACTTAAAAATAAAATCTTAAAAAAAACCACAACTATTAAGAACTTTAAAAACTTGCTACTCAAAAGTGTGGTCCACGTATCAGCAGCCATTAGCAGGCAAAAAGAAATGAATATTCTCAGACCCACCCAGACCTACTCAATCAATCTCTAGGGGTAGAACCCAAGGAGCTGTATCTTAAAATAACTCTCACAGATGATTCTTATACTTGCTAAAGTTTGAGAAGTACTGTTTTATAACACAAATGCGCTAGCTCTTAGATACAATGGTATGGTTAATTAAAAAAATCTATTTTATTTATTTTTCCTACCTAAGAGTCAATTAAGTGTGAGAAGGTTCCTCTGGCCTATCACCAGCTATTGGTCAGCCCTCATTTTATATGTATAAATATAAAATATGTAATACCTTACCTACCCATGCGTCAAGAACCAGCGAATCAGCAAAATAAAAAATGAGCAGCCAAAATACATGCTATAAATAGGGACTCATAATTACCTTATATTAAGAAAATACTTGTGTCTAGAATTATCTAAGAAGATAAACACATTTGCCAGAGGCAAAGGAAGTCTACATTTTAGAATAATTTCTATCATAATTTGTATGCGTGTATGTGCACGTGTGTTATGTACATATCTATGCATCTGTGCAAACATACACATACATGTGTTTACACACATGTCCACACAAACACACGTTTTTGCCTTTAAGGAGCTTAGTATCTATAAAATATGGCCACATGGACGTCCTATGATTAAAGTTCCAAGGCTATATTTTTATTTCCTTGAAGACCACCATTCATTTAAAACTGAAGTACTTAGCATTTCAAAAACAGGCAGAGAATCAGTTACTGTCACTATGAGAACAGACTTTGCTCTCTGCACTGGATTCCAAAACTGAGGAACACTTCCCAACCGTACCAGTTAGACTCCAGACTACCTTATTCATGAAGAATCAGGACATTCTTCAGACACAGTTATATTATTTTCAGATGTGGGATACATGGGGTCAACAATTCTCAGTGTTGCTGACCAATTTATTATAAACACACTGGAACTCTGGACATAAAGTTCAGTAATTAAACACTGAATAAACAGACTAAATCACCACCCCACCCTGCCAAAGGGGAATAAACTCTCTCTCCTGTTTATTACTTTTTTTTTTTTTTTAAGGGAAAAGAAGGCCATTTTTCATCTCACATTCAATCATCAGTGAATTCTTCACATAATTCAGAACGCTCATGTTCTTGCTCTCTCACTCTGAAGTTTTAGCCTTTACTTCAGGAAGCACCTAAACATCTACAGGAGCTCCGCCCGCTTGTTCAGACAAAACTCCTACCCCGCCCGCAAACTCTTTCCTTACCTTTACCAACCTTACTTGCTCTGTTTCTTTTCCCATGATACGAAACTGTTTATGAGAGAGGGGCGCTCAGAAAGTGCAGTATTTCATTTTAATTTCTCCTATAAAGCAAAATACGAAGGACAGAAGGAAGGAGACTAAGAAAGGAAGGAGGGAGAAATAACCCATGATATCCTATCAAATTTGTTAAATATCTATGATGGAAAAAGTTACGTTTGTTTATTTTGAAACTGTTTTAATTTACAAATACAAAACACCCTGGAAGACAAAAATGAAAGAAAAACACAAAACATATAGGCAAATTTTTACTCCATGAGCTTCTCAAATCCTCACTTATTCACCAATTCCCAAGATGGAAAAAGTCTCCTAAAAAGGTGTTCAGCCGCCACTGCAAAAGAAAGAAAAATGGTCCATCTCAGTGTATAGAACATTTTAATAACAATAATTATTTGAAATACAGTATCTATAATTTTATGGAACTAAAATCAGTTATTTGAGAACCCCAAGAGAGCATAAAGGAGAAGAAACTGTACTTTGAAATCTCAGAATGGGAAAGATCCTTAGAGATGATGTGGCTTCTGATAGGCTTATCTTAAAAACTCTGAATCCTCTTTGGGTAATGTGTTTTATGGTCTTATTTAGTAAGTCTTACTTAAGTCTTCTCTTTCTACACAGGATGGAAAATATGAATTACATATAGGGCAGTTAGTTGATTAAGTTTTTCAATTTGATATACAATCAACCGGCTGAAAATAAAGACTAAAACTAGCTCAACCATTCCCAACTACGATCACTAAAAAACAGGGGTTTGATCATAATGAAAACAAAAATCACCTTTTCTACAAAAGAACTTCTAAATTTCAAAAGCTTAAACATTGTAACAGTCTGCTGAGATATACATTTCAGTATCGTTTAATAACTTTTTTAAAGTAGGCTCCACACCCAGTATGCGGCTTGAACTCACCACCCCTGAGACCAAGTGGCAAGCTCTACCAGCCAGGGTACGTACGATCTCTGACGGGTAATGGTAAAAGATATTGTGTGTTTGCCATGGAAACAATTAAGAGAAAGGAAACTGAATACTTGTTTCAAAACCTTCTTGGGAACAACCCAACTGATCTCAACCCAAAAGGGTGCGCACTAAGAGTGTCTGTCCTAAACAGTACTTTAGGCCACAACTCAGATAACGAAATAAAAGATTCTCTGGTACAAAACTAGGATAAATAACCATGTTGGATAGAATAAAAACTCAAAAATCTTCCCTAAGGGAATCTAGGAAAAAGGAATTTAACAAGGATAATGTTCCATTCTTAAACTTAAAACAAAACATCCCAACTGTTTAAACCCAGGATAAAGGAAATTTATTGTAGCAGTTATTTGTGAGAAACTGTCTGAGGATTTTAGCCAAGAGCAAGAAAACATCTGTAGCAGGCATTCAATCCGAAATACTGGATTTTAAAAGGACTGATGAAATGCGAACTGGAGCATGAAGGAAGGAATGTGACTCAGAATACGAATGTTCAACGGAGAGCCAGCTCTTAATAAGGGTTAAAAATATAGGCTCCTGAGTCAGTCAGGCTGGGTTTTATGTCTTTATTTTTATTTATTTTTAAAAATATTTTATTTAAGCCGGTCTGGGTTTTATACGCTGCTTTACCACTTACCAGCCAAGCAACTTAGGTACCTACTTTTCATGCCTCAGTTTCTTCATCTATAAAATGAAAATAGCAGCAGGCTCACAGAAGTGTCGTGAGGATTAAAGGAGTTGACCAAAGCAGGAACAGTCCCTGGCACACTTGCCCCATAAAGGTTAGAGATCATTATTACCACCATGACCATTAGAAAAAGATAAAGAACGGTACGCTGTTCACTTAATTCAACAAACACTTATTCACTGCTTTTCATGGGTACAGGAGAGTACGCTGGACTAGGTTCTGCTGGATACACACACACTAGAGAATACATACACACACATATGCATTTACATATATTAACATTTTGAATGTGTGTGTATGTAAATATCTACAACAGGATTCCCTCAGAGCTCGTAATCTAAGGTGAAAGACAGGCCCTATCAAGGATGCAAGGCAGACAGTAACGTCTGGCAAGACAGAGTTAAAGAGACAGTTTTAAGTGAAGGCTGGGGAAAAAATGTAAAAAGCACTCATATAACAAAATACTGAAAGACCAGACAGTTGTTATTCCAAAGGGTAAAACTAAGAAAAATGAGGGATGTTTACAGGAAACAAGTTCCACATCAATTGAAAACAGTAACTGTATCACTTAAACCTGTCTGACGCTGGCATGGGAAGCAGGAGGCACTGAGCTCTGTGGAAAAGGGACTTCACAGAAACCCACGCCACCCCTTCTGCTTACTGATGAGGTTAAGTAGAGCCCAGGGATGCAGAGTGTTTCTTCTTGAGTATTCTCTGCATGATTCCAGCATTCTAGCGTGGGTATTCCTCACCAGTAATATCGCAGAGATTTCTGAAGTGATGGAGTAGATTGAGACCTGATCCTTTCCAGGTCTAATTTTCACTGACCCTAAAGTCTCTCTTTGTAGCACTTCTGTTTAATAACTTCCGCTTAATAACTACAACAACCTACTTAAACAATCCATCTGATAGTATCAGTCAGTCACTTGTCATTTAGAAGACAAATTCCACCAGTATCTAGAGTAAAGCATCTAGGACTTAAAAAATTTATAGTATACAAAGCATTTTTTTTCCCTTAGATTTTACTTATTAGAGAGATAGAGCACAAGTAGGCAGAGCAGCAGAGGGAGAGGGAGAAGCAGACTCCCCGCTGAGCAGAGGAGCCCGATGAGGGACTCAATCCCAGGACCCCGGGATCATGACCCGGGCCGAAGACAGCCGCTTAACTGACTGAGCCACCCAGGCACCCCTACAAAACATTTCTAAGTAACTGTTCCAAACCTCTCTATCCCCTTGAATAAGCCTAATAGGTATCACTACCTCTAAATGACAGATAAAGCTCAGATTAAATAAATACAAGAATCCAAGAACAAGTAAGTATTGCAACTCATAGTTAAGTCTTTACATCAAACTGAAATGCCTCGAACTGGGATGCCTGGGTGGCTCAGGTCATGATCCCAGGGTCCTGCTTCACCCTCTGCCTGCTGCTCCCCCTGCTTGTGTGTGCTCTCTGACAAGTAAAATCTTTAAGGATAAATAAATAAATAAAATGCCTAAACATGAACTATTCTAATTGCTCACTGCCATTAGGTTTCTTCATAACTTATAATCAATTGGAAAAGAAAAGCTTTTAGAAAAGAATAAAGTGATCTCAGTGCTTCTCGATGTTTTCTTCTCCTCTCTAATACACTAGAAGTTAAGAAACCCTCCATTAGTACAGTGGTTCATGACAGTTACAACAACTTCCATTTCCACTCTTATCCAAATTCTTTTTTAGGGTTTTACACGACTTAAGTCATTAGTTTTTCCTATAATCCAAGTAAGAGCTCTTAACCTTATGGAATAAACTGGGCACAGAGAAGCTAAGTACCTTGCCCAAGTTCATGACATCTATTAAGTAAAAAGAAAAGAGGATCTGAACCTACAAGATCTGGTCTAGTCTGGACTCTATCAAGGTAGTGATTTTCAGACAGGGAGCATTTCTTCTGCACCTTAAAAACCAACAAGTTACTATATAGCATAAAGAAGATTTAAATTTGACTACTGGCTCTATCACTTGCTTTACCACATATTGAGGGCTTTTAACCCACTTCCTTGACCCTTTAAAATTTTATTTATTAAAGAAAACTGTGCCTATTTCAGAGTTGCTATAAAGACTCCAGAACATATAAAAGCACTCCTAACTATCAGGTACTCAAAAAGTACCAGTAGGCTCTAGCAGCATTAAAAATTCAAAAGACATCTCTATATATCAACAAAACAGCAGGCTGTCAACTCAAACGATTCCAGTTCTTTTTAAAGACTTATTTGAGAGGGAGAGAGCGCACAAGCAAGTGCATGTGAATGGAGGAGGGACAGAGGGCCAACGAATCTCCAGCAGACCCCCCAAGAAGAGCCTGATGCAGAGCTCAATCTCACAACCCTGGATTATGACCGAAGCCAAAATTAAGAGTCAGACACTTAACCAACTGAGTCACCCAGGTGCCCTTCAATTTGTGTTCTATCCTAGATATTGTCTATTTCAAAAAGTTTACTTACACAATGATGTTATTAATAGGGATATGGATCAATTTCACAAAAAAGCCAATGAATCCCATTATAGCAAATCCTATTGCTGTTGCCATGGCAATCTTCTGGAATTCTGGATTTAAAAACACAAAACTTAGATTATTTTTTGCACTGTCATTGCAAGTATAGGAGAGAAAACTAACAGTGACATAAATAAACTTAGTGCTATACATTTCTCCTGATAGTAAATCTATCATTTTAAATGAAACAAAGCATGGTATTAAGAAATAAATTGCTTGACAGATCTTTAAATTTTCATATTTCATTGATATTTAAGGACACAGAAATAAAGTGGCTGCCCATGCTAGTGAATCCATCAACAGGCAGCAAAATAGTCTATCTTGGTAGCAAATGAACAGAATACCAAAAAAACAAAACAAAAACCATGAATAAAAGAAATACACAGTATGTTTTAAAAGTTGTTATACTGTTAAATAAAGTTGTTATACTGTTAAAAGTATTAATTACAGAAACACAGAACATGATTTTTTTTTTTTTTTTAAATAAACAATACATCTGTTGTCTTTGATAACATAATGAAACCAGAAATAAAGCCTGAGAAAACAAACTGGGCTGGGCACAACCCTACGTTCAAGTTTCAGACCTTGGTAATGCATCCATTTAATGTTATTTCCTCCGGGAAGCCCCCCGCCCCCGACTTGGTTAGTCCCGTTATGTCCTGTCCAAACTCCTATTTCTCCTCTAAAGGAATTACCACAGCTGGAATTAAAGTGATAACTGCCATTCATGACCGTCTTCCCTCAAAGATTCTAAACTCCTTCAGAGCAAGGACGATTCTGTCACATGTTTTCTGTGTTACACTACATACACACTATAACCTAATGTATTCTCTACTGCATTCCCAGCTCCTAACTTCAGGCGGCACTCAAATGAAGAAAGGTAAACAAATTCGGGCACACCTTTTAACAGGTAAATTACGATAGCTAAGAATTTAACTTCCAAGGTCGGCAACAACTGTACTACTGATTTCATGTTAAGGTTTTGTTTAGGGGAAGAAGTGGGAAGGCGGCAGTGGCAGCCCGGGGAGGACTCCACAAGAGTTTCTGGAGTGGAAATGTGGAAGATACTAAAAACTCCAAAGTCATTAACTCTGACTAAGGCAAACCTAACATGGGAATGAAGACTGTAATCACCTTTCACTATATGAAAATGCATAAAACAGAGAAATCTGTAAAGTGTAAAAAAGTGCATAAAATTTAGGAAGAAATGACAGTATTAAAAAGCAGTAAGATAAAAATAATGCAACAGTTATTAAACTGCAAGATACCAATCAAAGAAAAGACCTAGAAAATGCAAAGAGTTAATCTTTCCTCCCATTTTAAAGCTGTTACCTTTTCTGTCAGGTTTAGTGCACCTTTTCACCAGCCGGATTGAGTCCTTCACGAACTGCCGACTCGGCTCCACGAACTGCATTACCTGATCCATGATGCCTATTTCAACAAAACAGAAAAGTAAAAAATACTCACTGGTATCTCCCTTATCACAAAGTAAGTACTTGCTCAGTTACACCAAAATGTAGAGGAGAGCAGCCACGAATTCATGTCTGAGACGAGTCGATTCCATCTTATAAAATAAAACAAAAAAGTACAGATTCCAAGCCTAAACTGACATTATTTTTATAAACATACTTACGCTTGTTTTCTTAGTATTTCACTTAAGCTTTTTCTTCAAGCCCAGTGGGCTTAAACTTTATCGCTGTCCTGAAAGAGGCTAAGGGGTCTTTCTTCGGGGCCGGGGCGGGGCGCTCACAATGCACAAACCCGGCACTCACTTCCAGGGGAGGGGATCTAGGGACACACTACGATCCCTCGATCTAGTCTAGACCAATCCTCCCAGTGTAGCCCACAGAAGTGGGAGGGCCAGGGCTGACTGTAGCTCTTCCGAGACTGGACGGTACGCACAAATCCCCAAAGCCAAGCCCGCAGGGAACTCCGGCCGCAGCCATCTACTCTGGCTGGAGCACAGAACACACCGGCGGCCCCCAACAGAGTACGAGTGGCACACAAAGGCGGCCGTGCGCAAACAGCCAAGAAGCCAAAGCCTGGGCCAGGTCTTTAAGCGCTGAAGGACCAGGGGCCATCAGAGCCACTCTCCTTCGCGCCCTGGGGAGGCCGCCACCTTGGGGCTTTGCTTCCACAGAAGCCGAACTAGGAAGTGTGCGGGCAGCGGAAAGCGCCGGACCTCGGTCTCCGACCTGAGCAAGCAGCCCTTCTTACCGCCAGCCCCTAAGAGCCTCCCGGCGACACCCGCCGCCTCGCCCACGCCCGCTGCCGCCGCTTGTCACAAAGGCTTCAGCCCAAGCCCACAAGGAGACACAGGCTCACCTGTCAGCCAACACCACCTCACACGCCAGCGACACGTAGCACAAAAGCTGACTGACCCTCGGCCACCGGAACCGGAAGCCGAGTCTCTGCCCTCTAGCCCGCCCACCCTTCCGTTTATTGGTCCTTTACGCGGAGACTCGGTGCGCAGGCGCATTTTGAAGTACAGCTCGGACACGCATCCCCGAAGATGTAGGCTGCGGCGCTTGATGACGTGCTCGCGTGTAGGGTTTGTTTTTCTTCTGCAGCGTGAGTGTGTGGAGTCTACGGTTTTGTTCCCTAAATCCTCGGAGCTCCACCAGCCAGATATCACCCTATTCACATTCACATAGCAAGACCACCTGCGGCCTTGCGCCGTGCCTGCTCTATTAGAAACGAGCTGGGTAAATCTCTGCTAATTGGATTCCATTTGATCGGATGATTTCTGATATGCTTCTGTTTTCAGCAGTTCATCTTGTTCTCATACCTCCTGACTATCCATCCTTTTTATATGTATTTAATTTTACGGATCAAAATGAAGTTTACGAGCAACACAATCACGTTATGATCGACCTCGCTCGGAATAGTTTCCAACCCCTAGACCTGGCCCTCTTGTGGTATCAGTCTTGGGACTATATCTAGAATTGAATCCTTCAGTAGGTATACCCTAGGTTTGGTTTGGAGAAAGGGTTATAATGTATATATGTGTATGTTATCTGACTATGCTTTGGTGAGACTATTATGAACTCAGATATTTGGTGGTAACAGGTGAGCTTGTGATTTTTAGAGTGACTCATTCCTTGAATAATTATTTGAAAGCCTGTAGGTAATTATTTATTAAGCACTGTGTAAGACCCTCGTGGAGCTTATTGTTGGAATTTGCAGTGGAAGGAGAGAGAGTTTGTATAATGCTACATAGCAAATAAAAGGGGGGTGTTGTGAAGAGAGAGAGAGAGGGGAAAAAAAAAAGATGGTGGGATAAAGAGAGGATTCCCTTAGATGTCCCCTATAAGGACTTTTCAGAGATGACATGTGGACTGCAGTCCTAGGGATGAGGAATTATTCAGAATTTAAAAATGACTCTTAGGTCTGTTCAGAATTTAAAAATGGCCCTTAGGACCAAAACAAAATATCCCTATGAACTTCGCCATGTGCATAGACCATCTGCAATACAGTGTATGGGCTTCTGACCTCTAAGCCATTGAATCAGAATATCTAAGTGGTATAGTACTAAGAAGGCAACTACTAAAAATAAATAAGTAAATAATTCTGGAGTGATAATAGTCTTTCAGCTAATCATGCATTAGAATGGCATTCAAGAAATAATACAGTTCATCCAAAAGGCCACAGGGAAGGAAGAACAGAGAAAAACAAAAAAGCAAAGCAGTTGAAAAAAAAAAAAAACCCAAATAATAAAGCAGGAGAACAAATGTAACCACATTTATAATTGTATGTCATCTAAATGTAATGTTTGTGTTTAAAAATGCCCCTCAAACACAAGTCAAAGTGCGTTTAAAATCCAAAGATTTGGCTATATGCTAATTGGATGGATGCAGTCTAAATATAAAGGCACAGGTTGTGAGTAAATAAATGGAAATGGAAACTCTGAGAAGACTGTCAGAATTTAGTACCAGCGTTTCTTGATAGCAGGTAATATTAGATCATGTCAATTTTAACAAAGGGAATTACTGGAGATAAAAAGCATTGCATTAAAAAAAAAGCATTGCATAATGATAAAAGGTCAATTCATCAGGAATTTGTATCAGTCATAAATTTGTGTTATCTTCAAATGACATGAAACAAAAATTAACAAAAAGACAAATCTGCAAACAAGCAGGAGATTTTAACTATTTCTTTCAGCACTTACGGAATTAGAAAAGAAAAATCAGTAAAGAAATTGAAGATCTGAACATGATCAACTACCTTGACTTAACTAAGTTATAAATGGAACAGTACTCCCCCAAACTGCATGTGCGTTCTCTTCAAGTGCATATGGTACTTCTCCAAGAGAGAACATACTGGGTCATAAAACAAGTCTTAAATATAAATAAAGATTCAAATCATGCATTGTTTTCTCTATTACAGAATTAAATCTGTAACAACCAGATAACCAGATAAATCCAAGTGTTGGGAAATTAAATAACATCCTTCTAAGTAAATCATGGGTCCAAGAAGAAATCACAAGGGAAATTTGAACATAACTTGAACTCAATGATAATGAGACCATAGTGTATCAAATCTAAAGATCCTACTACAGACCCACAAGAATGGTTAGAAAGGTTGATGACATCAAATCTGGGCATAAATAGAAATCAGTCAGAGCTCTTATTGTTGGTAGGAGTGTAAGATGAAGCAATCTTTTTGGAAGAGGTTTGGCGGTTTGTTATAAAACTAAGCACACAACACCCTGTTACCTCATAATTCCAATTTTAGGTATTTACTGAAGATATATGAAAATATATTTACCTAAAGACTTACAGAAGAATATATCAGGTTTATTTGTAATAGTCAAAAAACCTAAAGTGATTCAGGGGTCCGTCAAAAGAAGAGAAGATAGGATGATGTATCAAAGTGTTGAATTACTATATTGTATACCTGACACTAACCTAACACTGTATGTTAACTAACTGGAATTAAAATAAAAACTTTAAAAAAAGGAGAGCAGATAAACAAAAAGGTGTATTTCCACAATTAAATGCTACTACACAATTTAGAAAAAATGTGTATCTACAACAATACTGATGAATATCAAAAACATGAATGAAAGAAGTCTCTGGGAAAGAGTGCATACTTTGCCATTCTGTTTTTAAGAAGAAAAAGGTTATGAGTTAATGCCTGGTGAAAACAGTGTGTGGAAGTAAGGACTGAGGAGAGTAAGGAAACTCGGGTAAAAATATGTAACTTGACAAGGGTTAGGGTTCCACAGGTGTCTTAGTTCAGACTGCATAACAAAATACCGTAAACTGGATGACTTAAACCATAGATATTTATTTCTCACAGTTCTGGAGGATCAAAGTCCCAGATTAGGGTGCCAGCATGGTTGGGTTCTTGGTAGAGTACCTCTTCCCTATCCTCTGTTTGTATCCTCTGTGTATCCTCTCTTTGTATCCTTATACGGCTGAGAGAGTGCTAGTCCTTCCCCTTATATGGGTACTAATCCCTTCATTGGGCTCCACCCTTAGTACCTAAGTACCTCAAAGCCCCGCCTCCATCACAGAATGTGTCTGGGGAGTTCAAACATTCAGTCCATTGTAACAGGCATATGCATTTCTTACAGCTCATCAAATAGTACTCTTGAGGTCTCTGCATTCTACTTTATGAAAAATTTGCCTCAGAAACTAAAGCACTATAAGCAAATATTGAACTCTAGTTAAACAGGAGTGAAGTATACAATTATTTGCAGTTTACTTAGGTAAAAAGGTGGATTCATGGTTTGGTAGAAGAATGGATAGGTAAGTGATAAAGCAGATATAGGGAACTGTTACTTGTAGACTCTCGATTTTGGTGGTGGGGGTATTCAGTGAACAGTTTGTATGTATGAAATTTTTTTGTAATATGGGGGAAAGTCAAGTTTTAAAAATTTTGGTCTGACAACTAATGATGAATATAAATTGAAGTATATGTGGTAAAAATTTTAAATTGCCCCTTAATTTAAAAACATCAGTGAAATACTAATGGTGTCATTTGAGATAAGCTAAATTAATGCTCTCATTAGATTCCTGGATCTCTGCCTGAAGGAAGAAAAAGTTTAAAACCCTGTATAGATAGAGAATTTTTAAAAACATCATATTTAAGTAATAAAACCTCTGCTTAGGTTAATGATTTTTTTTTTTTTAAAGATTTTATTTATTTATTTGACAGAGAGGTCACAAGCAGGCAGAGAGGCAGGCAGAGAGAGAGGAGGAAGCAGGCTCCCTGCTGAGCAGAGAGCCCGATGCGGGGCTCGATCCCAGGACTCTGAGATCATGACCTGAGCCGAAGGCAGCGGCTTAACCCACTGAGCCACCCAGGCGCCCGGTTAATGATTTTTTTACCCAGAGGTTTTGTCTTTTGTTTCTTAAAGTAGGAAAATATAATCTTTAATTGCAAATGGAATATATGATATTTTTTGACATTTATTTTATTTACAAGCAAGATATCTTTGCTTTTATTTTTAATTTTTATTTATTTTTACAGATTTTATTTATTTATTTGACAGAGAGAGCGCAAGTAGGCAGAGCAGCAGGCAGAGGGAGAGGGAGAAGCACTCTCTCCACTGAATGGAGAGCCTGACCTGGTGCTCAATCCCAGGACCCTGGGATCATGACCTGAGCCAAAAGAAAGTGCTTAACCGACTGAGCCACCCAGGCACCTCTCTCTTTGCTTATTTGAAGGAGAATTAAAAATCACATCTCTATATCTTCCTTTTATAGACTTTCAAAGTGGGTATTGAAAACATATAACTGGAGTTCTCATTGCATAATTTAAGAAGTTCTATTTTTTTCTTACAAAATAATATTGTACCATATGATATGAGATACATACATATATATATGTGTGTGTGTGTGTATATATATATATATATATATATATATACACACATATATATATTTAGGAAAAGGCTAATTCCGATTTGCTAATGTTTACATTTTTTTTAAAGATTTTATTTATTTATTTATTTGACAGAGAGAAATCACAAGTAAGCAGAGAGGCAGGCAGAGAGAGAGGAGGAAGCAGGCTCCCTGCTGAGCAGAAAGCCCGACGTGGGGCTCGAACCCAGAACCTGGGATCATGACCTGAGCCGAAGGCAGCGGCTTAACCGGCTGAGCCACCCAGGCGCCCCTAATGTTTACATTTTATTACCATTGACAGTTCTTACTAGTTTACATTTTCAAACTTTAAAGTTCCTTTTTTTTTTTTCCCCTTAAGGTAATAAGCTATTTCATGAAGGGATAGTAAAACTCTGCCATATCCTGGGTTTTAGGGACCTTCCCACCTTAGAACAAATCCCTAGGAAGTTATGCTTCAATATCCAAGTGGTGGGAACAAAGCCCTGCTGGTTTGGCTCTGCACACAGAGACAAATGCTAGTTACAGAGCTCACCGTTTTGAAGCTGATGTCACAACAGCTGTCCTTGACTTGTGTCAACTCTGATGTTCTCTTATTTGTTTCCTTCAACTAGGCTTACATATTTCTGTTCCCTTATCTATCAATTCTTCTGTAACATCCTGCCCCTCTGTATTGTCCCAACTCTTTATTTCCTTTTACTAGGCTTCCTTTAAATCCCTCTTGGGAATTTATGTTTTATTTCCCCTTTGAGGCAAATAGTAATTTTATAAAGCAAGCACCACACAACAAAAAGGTGGGGGGCAGGGAGGATCTGTGAAGAACAAGGGACCCCATAGCACCTGTCTTTTTGTTGTATATTACCTAATGTAAGTATCAGAAACTGGGAAGAGCTACATTTTTTTAAAGGGAGAAGCTGATGCTTAGTAAGTATAATAGACCTACACTTCGAGTAATACAAAATCATGAATATGTTACTAGAACTCTAGAAAAAATTAAAAATTGCACATAGAAACAAAGTGTCTTTGGGGCAAAAACATTTTAGAGTTCAATATGATGACGTCAAATACAGTTTTTAAAGTACTGTAAAGAAGTTATTGTGTCTTAATTCCCCATAAACACAATAACTAGAATAGGGCAGTGAAAATGACACGAAAGTTTTAGATGGCATATACTTCATTACCAGCAATCCTGCATTGTCAGTTCTAAAAAACAGTTCTTGTTACTTCTTTACAGCACTTGACATCATCAGCTACTTCCCCTTGAAACTATCTGCTACTTTTGCTTTAGGATCATTAAAAACAAAAACAAAAAAGTACTTTCCTGACCATTTCTGAGTCTCCTTCAGAGACTTTATTTCCTGCACTGGTCCTGTATGATCAAGTTAGGCTACTAAACAACTTTTGGTTTAACACCCTGTTTATTCCTTGCCCAGACCCAGTCTAAGGTGGACTTGAGGTAGAGATGTGGTCTGTTTTACACAGTCATTTAGCATCTCAGGCTCCTAAAAATTGTGTAGTGCTGCCAATTTCTAGGGCCTTGGAATCTTCTGGTGCCTCTTTGCCTCCAGCCAGGAGATGAAGGAAGAGAAAGAAGGTGGAAGCTTGAGTGAGAGTTTAGAAGCCTGAAAATAGCATCCGTCACTTTCCCCTAAATCTCATTGACCAGAACTCACCAGTTGTAGGAAACAGTTTCATTGTGTGCCGGAGGAGGAAGGAGACATTAGTATAACTGAATAGTCAGTCAGTTCTCAGCATTTTCTTGGATATTTATATTCTTAAAAGTTCCATTCTCAAACTGTTTTTGCATTTTAGATTTTTCAGTTGATTCTTGGGGTGTTGACTACTATGAGTAGATAACTGACAAGTCTATATATCTGATCAAGGTCTTTTTAGAAATTGGTTAATTTTTTAAAGTAATCTCAACACCCAGCATGTGGCTCAGACAGCCCCGGGAGGGAAAGAGTTACGTGTAACTCCACCAACTGAGCCACGTGGGCACCCCATGGTCTTGTTAAAGGAAAAAAACAAGGTAGAGAAATATGTGTACAATTTGTCACAACTCACCTAAGAAATTTTAATAATATCTTCACATATATGTTTTTTTTTTTTAAGATTTTATTTATTTATTTGACAGACAGAGATCACAAGTAGGCAGAGAGGAAGGCAGAGAGAGAGGAGGAAGCAGGCTCTCCGCTAAGCAGAGAGCCCGATGTGGGACTCGATCCCAGGCCCTGGGATCATGACCTGAGCTGAAGGCAGAGGCTTTAACCCGCTGAGCCACCCAGGCGCCTCTATTTTCTAAAGATTTTTAAATACATTAATTTAAAGAAGAAGAGGAAAAGTGCTTGGGTGCACACAAGGGGGTGGGGGAGGGGCAAGCAGACTCAACGCTGACCTGAGCCAAAACCAAGAGTCAGATGCTCAACTGGCTGCACCACCCACATGCCCCATACTTAATTTTTTTAATGAAAAGATGAAATTTTAAAATTATATGATTACCTGTAGTGTAGAGAGAATAAGAATAGAAGCGGAACCTATTTGAATATATCTCATTTAGTAGATTTGATTTTGGAACTGTGAACATTTTCTATGATTACTTTTAAAGTCTTAATCCATTGAGAGTAAACTTGAAATACAGAGCAGCTGTTCTAAATGATTTTAGAACAATAATCTGTGTGATAGAAGGATAAATTAAAAAGCATAAGCTTAAAGAGTTTTTGGTAATTATTTTTGGGAGGCTTGTTGGTACGGTTTTTGAGACTTATTTGTGTATTATGTTTTAAAATAAGTGAGTAACTATGTTGGTGTCATTGAAAGCTAGAATTTTCAGAGTTCCTGAAAGGAAAATCAGATAAAAGACTGGCATGGATTAAAGCCCTGTCATCTTTAGTTTGAATTGGAAGTACAATGAATTTATGGAGTATCTTATCTGAAAGAAAATAAATAAGATTGCCTCGTTCTGTGCTCTAAAATGGACTAGAAACAATGTTCAGCCCAGTAGCAATGAGCTCCTAGCCCCAGATTATGGTCTTTTTTATACTATTTTCTAGGAGGAGAAACCAGTGCTTTGTGGAGGATACAAGGCTGAGGCAGGATATCTATAGCATGAGTTTGGACTATTATTATCCTAGAAGGCAACAAGAGTTCTGTCAGAAGGACTCAGGAACTTATCTGAAGAGCTTCCTGCTGGCTAAGGAAGGGACAGGAAGTATGATAAATGCAGTGTTTTGAACCACACTGGATATGTTTAAATCTTTGTATTTATAATTATACCTAAATACTTTTCAGTCACCTTTGGAGAATATAAATGAAGCATCTAATTAATTTGAAAACAGGCAAATAAAGGGTAAGAATCAGGCATTTATTCTAATTTTCCTGTACCATCTGACTGAACTCATCGATAAGAGGAAACTTCTTTTTATGAAATTGTTGCAGGTGCTAAACAGCAGCAACAAAATTATACAGTGAGAACATTACATGTTGTACTAACAATAGATTAATGGACCTAGCTATAAATCAGATTAACAGAAATTTCCAATAAAGGATCGGATAGTAAATATTTTAGTGTTGGAGGCCATAAAGTCTCTGTTGTAGCTCTACTGTTGTAGTAAAAGCTGCCATAAGAAATATGTAAGAGAATGGATGTGACTGTGTGTTTCAATAAAACCTTATTTACAGTAATAGAAACATGATCAGATGGTTCACAGACCATAGTTTTCAAACCCACAATCTGGGTACTGCCTATCAGTGCCTGATAACATCATAAAAGAGAGAAGATCAGACATGAACCTCTGATGTAAGAACAATCTAACATCACCTGTGAAATAATTTTAACAAAAAATAAGAATAATTAAACCTAGTCCCTCATCAAAACTGTAGATGTGGGGTGCCTGGGTGGCTCAGTGGGTTAAGCCGGTGCCTTCGGCTCAGGTCATGATCTCAGGGTCCTGGGATCGAGCCCCACATCGGGCTCTCTGCTCAGCGGGGAGCCTGCTTCCTCCTCTCTCTCTGCCTGCCTCTCTGCCTGCTTGTGATCTCTCTCTGTCAAATAAATGAATAAAATCTTAAAAAAAAAACTGTAGATGTAATGATCAATTTACAAAAAATATAGGGACTGAAGAACATGTTAAACTTAACTACCAACATGCAGTCAGGGGGAAAAAAATGCCCATTTGGAGAAATTACAGGACAGATGGCTGTTTTCTTAAAAAAAAAAAATTGCAAAGGGGCGCCTGGGTGGCTCAGTGGGTTAAGCCGCTGCCTTCGGCTCAGGTCATGATCTCGGGGTCCTGGGATCGAGCCCCGCATCGGGCTCTCTGCTCAGCAGGGAGCCTGCTTCCCTTCCTCTCTCTCTACCTGCCTCTCTGCCTGCTTGTGATTTCTCTCTGTCAAATAAATAAATAAAATCTTTAAAAAAAAATTGCAAGAAAAAAAGTAGAATCCATGTTATATATGTGTGTGTCTGTGTGTGTCTGTATATACATATATGACTTATCCATTTACTTGTTTTAGAGAGAGCGAGTGCCAGGCAAGGGGCCGAGGGAGAGAGAATCCACAAGCAGACTCCCCACTGAGCACAGAGCCCACTGTAGAGCTTAGTCCTAGGACCCTGAGATCATGACCTGACCCAAAACCAAGAGTCAGCCATTCAGCAGACTGAGCCACCCAGGTGCCACTAAGAATCAAATATACTTAAAAAGTACATCAATTAGTGACATATTTATCCTGAGTCAGTAAACAAGCTGATAATTTAAACACACATGAATTAAACCTATAGTATTGAAATTATCATTGATAATTTAAGAATGACCCTGTTATTGTCCTAGCTTTTACTATAGGTGAAACAAGAGTTGCTAATTGGGGAGTGGAGAGGATAGTCCATCAACTTAGCTGTTTCATAAACTGGGTTCTGCATAATACTGAAGCCTGTGGTTGTACTGTTTTTTGGTCGATCTAGTATTTTCACTCCTCAGCTAGGTGCAGACAGGGAGGGTTAAGTCAGTACTTTGTACCTAACTCCGTAAATTATATAGTACTGCTACAGAAGGTGGAACACGTGTAAACATAGTGTCAAAATTAACCATACGGTGTATTTTTAGGACAAATTCCATCCACATCTGGACTTAGGGTTATTATCTTAATTTTCTTGGTTGTTAAGTACATCTTAAAACATTTATGACTATATTTTTGAGATAATACTTTTATTATTATATTACATATTTTATTATTCTATATTAAAAATTCAGACAATACAGGCAAGAAAAAAATGTTGAAAATAATCACTACTCTTCACCTAGTAAATTGCTTTTTTTAAAAATTTAGTTCTTTTCAGCATAACAGAATTCATTGTTTATGCACCACACCCAGTGCTCCAGTAAAATGCTTTTTTAACAGGCAAATCTCATGCCAGTTCTCTCTGTGCAGATACACAGATTGGAAGATATCGAGGTGAATAGCTAGAAAACAGATATATAAAAATATATTACAATTATGTATAAAATACTTGGAGTTTAACAAAAATGAACTGAAATCAAAATGAAAATTTCTTATTTCTGAATGTAAGATAAACATTAATTTACTGCATGTGGTATTGCTCCTTAGTTATAACTCTTAGGTTAAGAAAAATGGAGAAAAACATGAAGGTTAGACTGACTGTAAGATATATATATTCTTAAAATGTTTTAATTTTAGGCCATAAAATTGGTATCTTGTTGTGATGAGAAAATTAACACTCTTCCTCCTTACTCTCCTCCCAATTTCTGTTAGTGTTTTGGAATATTCCCTAAATGAGAGATGATTCTTTTGGTGATGCCCAGTTTAATTCATTTAAAAGAATAAAGTAAAAAATTGTAAGACCCCTCCCCCAACATACACTCCTATTCACCATCATACTGGAGTCCTAGCTAATGACATAAAATAAGAAAAAGGGTGGGAGGAAGGCATATAGATTTAAGAAAAAGAAAGAAAATTATCTTTCTTCACAGATGACATGATTGTAGAAAACCCCAAAGAATCAAAAAAATCTGGAACTAAGAAGCAGTTAAAACAAGATTACAGGATACAAAGTTAATATACAAAAGTCAGTTGCTTTCCTGATACCAGCAATGAAAAATTGGAAATAAAAACTACAGCATAATTTTAAAAAAAATTTTAAAAAGATTTTATTTTTAAGTAATCTTTACACCCAACATAGTGCATACAGTTACAACCCCAGATCAAGAGTCACATGCTGGAGCGCCTCGGTGGCTCGGTGGGTTAAAGCCTCTGCCTTCAGCTCAGGTCATGATCCCAGAGTTTTGGGATCGAGCCCTGCATTGGGCTCTCTGCTTAGCAGGGAGCCTGCTTATTCCTCTCTCTCTCTCTGCCTGCCTCTCTGCCTACTTGTGACCTCTGTCTGTCAAATAAATAAGTAAAAATCTTAAAAAAAAAAAAAAGAGTCACAGGCTTGCCAACTGAGCCAACTAGGTGCCCCAGTCTTTGTTTAAATATAAATGTGATGCTGAAATTAAGAATTAGGGATTCTACCAAAGACATTTGAGGGGTGGTAAAGCAAATCTATGCTTTTATGTCTGAAGATATCAATCTTCTTTCATGAGTATGGATACAAAGCAATATGAAACACCACCATGGCTAAGGGAACAAAGACCTCAATACTGAACAGATGAACATAATTTAATTAACGTCCACAATGAATTGTGCAGTAATAAATGCCCTAAACTAGACTATCCTGGAAACCTTATCCTCCTGATTCCTTTTCAGAACATGCCTAGGGTTATTCAAAGCCATTGTCAAATACCCTAAATATTCATCCAAGTTTAATGTGGGCACCACACCTTTGGTGACATCAGTGCATTGTGGTTCAGTGAAATGAGCATTAGAATTTGGATTGTATTAATATAATTCTAGTTGAGTGTATTTCTTAGTTTGAGCATTTTCTTACTTGGTAATGCTCATTTAAACAAAAAGAAACAGTCTGGATGTCATCCTGGGGTTTTAAATTGTTCAGAGATTAGCAGCTAAGTTGTATTATTGGAAGGTTGGTTTTGCTCAAGTTACATCACCAAAAAGAGGAGGAGGAAGGGAGGGAGGAAGGTCAACATAGATATAAATTTAAAATATGTGTAAGATTTATATTACTTGTTATTTGTATACTATAAAATTGATAAAGGAGATCAAAGATTTAAGTAAATGGAGAGAGATTCTGTGTTCATGGATAGGACGACTCAATATTTCACGATGTCAGTTCTTCCCAACTTGGTATTCAACACAATTTCTATCAAGATCCCAGCAAATTATTTGGATATCAACAAATTGATTCTACAATTTATGGAAAAACAAAAGACTAGCCAACACAATATTGACGATGGAAAATTGACAGTACTAGGCTTTAAGGCTTACTGTAAATCTAAAGGAATTCAGACAGTGTGGTATTGGTGAAAGAATAAACAGATCAGTTGAACAGAACAGAGAACCAGGAGATAGACCCATTCAAATATAGTCAACTGATGTTTGACAAAGGAGTAAAGGCATAGAGTGGAGTGCAGATAGTCTTTTCAACAAACCTACTAGACTAGCTGGGAATCCACATTCCAAAAGTGAAACTAGACACAGAACTTATACATTTCACAGAAATTAACTCAAAATGGATCACAGACCTAAGCATAAAATGCAAAACTAAAAAAGTCTAGAAGATAACATTAGAGAAAACCGAGATGACTGGGTTTGGTTATCAGGTTTTAGATACAACCACCAAAGAACAACGCATGAAAGATAAAAATAAGTGTGATTTACTTAAGGTCAAAACTTCTGCTCTATAAAAGACACTGTTAAGAGAAGAAAAAGACAAGCCACAGAGTGGGAGAACATATTTGCAAAACATATCTGATAAAGGACTGTTACTCAAAATATACAAAGAACTCTGAAAACTCAGCAATTAAAAAAAAAAGTAGGTAAGAGTTCTGAACAGACACACAAAGATATACAGATGGCAAATGAGCAAATGAAAAAGTGTTCAATATCACATGTCATCAGGGAATTGCAAATTAAAACAATAATGAGATACTACTACTACCTGTCAGAGTGATTAAAATCCAAAATACTAACAACATCGAGAGCTGATAAGGTTATGGGGCAACAGAACTTTAATTCATTTCTAGTAGGAATGCAACATGGTACAATCACTTTGGAAGACAGGAATTTTCTAACAAAGCTAAACATCTTGCAGTACCTTCCAGCAGTCATGCTCCTTGGAGTTGAAAACTTATGTCCACACAAAAACCTGCACACAGATCTTTATAACGGCTTTACTTATAATTGCCAATATTGGAGGCAACCAAGATGTCTTTCCGTAGATTAATGAATAAACAAACTGACCTATCTGTACAATGGAATATTATTTATTGATTAAAGGTACTATCAAACCACGAAAGGCATGGAAGAAGCTTAAAAGGATATTGCTAAGTGAAAGAAGCCAGTAAGAAAAGGCTGCATACTATGTGATTCCAACCATATGATATTCTGCAAAAGGCAAAACTATAGACAGTTAAAAAATTAATGCTTGCCAGGGTATTGAGGGGCAGCAGGAAAAGGAGGACTAGGTGGAGCAGAGGGCATCTTTCATGCACTGAAACTATTCTGTATGACACTATAATGGTGGATCCATGGCAGTATACATTTGTCAGAACCCACAGACATGCACAACACAAAGAGTAAATGCTCGTGTAAACTATGGACTAGTCATCATTGATGGTAACAAATGTATGCTTATGCAAGATGTTAATAGGGAAAACTACAGAGGAAGTCAGGGGAGAGTATGATAGTTTTCTGTACTTTTCTATCAATTTTTCTGTGAACTTAAAACTACTCAAAGCCTATCCATAAAAATGAAAAATGAATTACAAGATGCAAGGAGATGGAAAGAAACTAGAGAATCATTCCATTATTTTCTTTATGCTGTTTCTAAAACAAATTGAAGCAGCATTGAAACTCCTCCACTCTTTCCCTTTATCATTGTTTTTTTTTGTTGTTGTTGTTGTTTTGTTTTGTTTTGTTCTCAAGATTATGAGAAATTCCGCATCTCTCCTAAGACAGAGTTGACAGAGATAAGTTTGACCACATGCCTAGTTATAACCAACTGACTTCTTGAAATTTTTATTTAAATTCAATTAGCCAACATATTCATCAGTTCCATATAACACCCAGTGCTCATCATATCCCGGGCCCTCCTTAATGCCTATCACCCAGTTACCCCATAAAGAAACCACGTCCCCTCCAGTAACCTTCAGCTTATTTCCTGTAGTTAAAAGTCTCTCATGGTTTGGTTTGTCTCCCTTTCTGATTTCTTTCCATTCCATTTTTCCCTCCCTTCCCCTATGATTCTCTGCAATATTCCTTATATTCCACAAATGAGTGAAACCATTCTTCCTCTGATTGAATTACTTCACTCAGCATAATACACTCCAGTTCCATAGATGTTGATATAAGTGGTAAGATTTCATCCTTTCTGATGGCTGATTAGTATTCCATTATATATATTACCACATGTTCTTTATCCATTCCTCTGTTGATAGACACCAGGGCTCTTTCCATATATGGGCTGTTGTGAACATTGCTATTGTAAACATTGGGGTGCAGGTGTCCCTTCAGATCACTACATTCGTATCTTGGATAAATACCTACTAGCTCAATTTCTGGGTAGGATAGGACCCCACTAACAGCTTCTAGTTTCATTGATCACAGATTCATTCATATCAGTACTGTTCCTACTGATATGAACAGTAGATCATTGATCTACTGTTCTTCTGGTTTCTATTTCATTGGTTTGTCCTCTAATCTTTATTATTTCTCTTCTCCTGCTTGGTTTGGACTTTATTTGCTGTTCTTTCCCTAGCTCCATTTGGTGAAAGGCTAGCATGTTTATTTGGGATTTTATCAATTTTTTGAGAGAGGCTTGTATTCTATGTAGTTCCCTCTTAGGACCACCTTTGCTGTATTGCAGAGGTTTTGAAATGATGTGTTTTCATTCTCATTAGTTTCCATGAATTTTTTTAAGTTCTTCTTGAATTTCCTGGTTGACCTATTCATTCTTTAGCAGGATACTCTTTAACCTCCACGTGTTTGAGTTCCTTCTAAATTTCCTCTTGTGATTGAGTTCTAGTTTCATAGCATTGTGGTCTGAAAATATGCAGGAAATAATCTCAGTCTTTTGGTATCAATTGAGACCTGATTTATGACCCAGTATGTGTTCTATTCTGGAAAACATTCGATGTGCACTTGAGAAGAATGTGTATTCTGTTGTTTTAAAAGGGAATGTTCTGTATATATTTGTGAAGTCCATCTGGTCCAGTGTGTCATTCAGAGTTCTTGTTTCTTTGTTGATCTTCTGCTTAGGTGATCTGTCCATTTCTGTGAAAGGGATGTTGAAGTCCCCTGCTATTAATGTATTATTATCAATGTGTTCCTTTACTTTGGTTATTTATTGGTTTATATAGTTGGCTGCTCCCATGTTGGGGGCATAAATATGTACAATTGTTAGATCTTCTTGTGTCCCTCTTCATCTCTTAACTACAGTCTTTGGTTTAAAATCTAATTTATTTGATATGAGGATTGCCATCCCAACTTTCTTTTGAGGTCAGTTAGCATGATAAGTGGTTTTCTACCCTCACCTTCAGTCTGGAGGTGTATTTAGGTCTAAAATGAGTCTCTTGGGGTGCCTGGGTGGCTCAGTGGGTTAAGCCTCTGCCTTCGGCTCAGGTCATGATCTCAGAGTCATAGGATTGAGCCCCACATTGGGCTCCCTGCTCAGTGGGGAGCCTGCTTCCTCCTCTCTCTCTGCCTGCCTCTCTGCCTAACTTGTGATCTCTATCTGTCAAATAAATAAATAAAATCTTTAAAAAAATAAAATGATTCTCTTGTGGACAGCATATGGATGGGTCTTGCTTTTTTATCCAATTTGATAACTTGTGTCTTTTGATTGGAGCATTTAGCCCATTTGCAGAGTAACTAATGAAAGATGAATTTAATGCTATTGTTTTGCCTGTAAAGTCCCTGTTTCTGTAGATTGTCCCTCTTTCTTTCTGGTCTATGTAACTCTTGGGGTGCCTCTTCGCTTAATATTTGTTGCAGGGCTGGCTTGGTGGTCACATATTCTTTCAGTTTCTGTCTGTCCTGGAAGCTCTTTATCTCTCCTTCCATTCTGAGTGGGAGCCTTGATGGACAAAATATTCTCGGCTGCATGTTCTTCTCATGTAATCCTCCGAATATATCACCACTTTCTGGCCTGTCAGGATTCTGTGGGTAGATCTGATGTTATTGGGATGTTCCTCCCTCCATAGGTATGGAACCCCCTCTCCTGCAAATATTCTCTAAAATTTGCAAGCTTCACTATTATATGTCAGGGTATTGATCTATTTTTATTGGTTTTGGGAGGGGTTTTCTCTGTCTCTTCGACATGAATACTTGTTTCCTATGCCAGATTAGGGAAGTTCTCAGCCATGACTATACCTTCTAGACCTCTATCTCTTGCCATCCCCTTAGATACCCCAATAAATCTGACATTTTAAAAATTTATTTATTTATTTATTTATTTATTTATTTATTTATTTATTTAACTTTCAGGGCATCATTAAATTCTCAAAGCCTTTCTTCGTGGTCTCTGATTTGTCTTTCTGTCTTTTCCTCAACTTCCTTCCTTTCCATCAGCCTGTCCTCTAGATCACTAATTCTCTCTTCTGCTCATTTACCCTAACTGTTAGAGGATCCAGGTTAGACTGCATCTCATTCATAGCAGTTTTAAATTTGGCCTGAGTAGATCTCATTTCCATCCTTAGAGATTCTCTACTGTGGTTTATTTTTTTTAAGCCCAGCTGTTAACTTTATAATTGCTATCTTGAATTCCATCTCTGACATCTTACTTACATCCATATCGATTTGCTCTGTGGCAGAGAACATTGTTTCTGGTTCTTTATTTTATTGTGAATTCCTCCTTCAAGTCATTTTGCCCAGAGAAGGATCGGGGAGCAAGTGAGCAGAGTCCAAAATATCAACCATGACCCAAATAAAATATACCCTAGACAGATCCAAAGTGGTTGGAAAAAGAAAAGCAAACAAAAGTAAAACAGAATGAAACAAAAAAGGAAAATGGGGCTGTGGAGAGACTATAATCTCGCAGGGTGGACAAAGCAGGGTGATCCACTTGTTCCTGATTGAATTTTGGTCTGGATGTTAGAAACATCCCCAAATTGCAAAGAAAGCAAAACTTTTATACATATATATATAAAAGTATTGCTTTTTATTTTTTTTGTGTATATATATATATATATACACACACACACACACACACACATATATATAAAAGTTCTGCTTTCTTTCTACACATATATATGTATATATACATATATATATATATCTTTCTACACACACACACACACACACACATATATATGTATGTATGTATTGGATAGAATGAAAAAATAGAGTGAAAAAAAGGACTAAAATGAAGCATGTACCTACAAAATGTAGATGTAAAAAATGTTAAAAAAAGACTTAAAAATCTAAGTTGGTAAAATAAGAATCTAGTCAAAGGGGGGAAAAGTAAAAGTAGGAAAAAGAAAAGAAAAAAAATGGAAAGTGTTAGAGTGAAAGATAAGTGAGTTGTGAGAAAGCACTTGGAGCTCAGTATACTATTTTTCCCTGATGCCGGAAGTTAACAGCCTTGTGGGATCCATAAAGTTGTCCACCTGTTCTTCCAGTCTGTCTTCTGGGGGAGAGGCCTGCTGTGCTGCTTCTCAGGTGTCTTTGCCTGGGCAGAGTTGCCCCACCCCTTGTGTGGGGGGTTGAGAATGGGCTCAATGTGAGCAGTTAGTCTATGTGGCTTTTGTTTCCTGGAGGCCTTCTGCGCCTCTTTAGAGGATCAGAGCAAAAATGGCTCTGCCCCAGTCTCTGGCCCAGGGCTGAAAGATTGTGGTCTCCCCTCTTTAATAAACCCTCTGGGACAAACAGTCTTCACTTTCGTGTGCACCAAACTCTGCAGACTCTTGCGGTGCATGCCCACCTTAGTCCTCCCTGGGGAATCCCAGGGACCCACAGGTGTCACTGCCCTTTGTGTCCTCGGGACTGCAGGTGGCTGGGGGCTCATGCATACATCCCGCTCTGATGCTCCTGGGCCGTGGCTGGGTGTCACCCTACTGTCCTTTCTGGGGCCACTGCCCTGAGAGTTGTTGCCCAGTCATGGGTGCAGATGTTTTGCCCCTCCTGAGGGATGGTAAATGGCCCACAGGTGGTAAATGGCACAATCCTTTTCAAAGGGTTCAGGCAAAGAGCAGTCACCTGGCTGGCCCAGTTCATGGGTTATGACAGCCCAGGCTGAGATCCTCTCCTGGGCTCGCTGACCTTAACCAGTTTCCCTGCTTCACTGCTTGGGCACTCTGCTGGTTCAGGCATCCCCCTTTGTTCTCTGTCTCCTGGGATCCTGAGACTGTAATGACCCACCTAGAATTCTACCCTTTTCATCCCCTGAGCCCCTTTCAGAAAGGGAGGTCTTTCACTGGAACAGATTTCTAAGGGTTCTGATTTTGCGCTCCAGTGTTATATCATTTTCGAGTAGCCAGTTCATGGAAGCTCCCTGCCCCCTCCATTTATCTTTTGATATTTTCTCCACAGATTCACAACTCTCTACCTCCTACCTTGCACAAAGCAGTCACTTTTCTGCTTGTAGAATTCCAGATATATTTTCTAACATCTCAGAATGAATTTATGTGTGTTTAGGATGGTTTGATAGATATCTATCTAAATTCAAGGGACCAGATGAAACAAGGTCCTCCCCTGTTCTGCCATTTTCCCTCTCCATCTTCAGTTTGTCCTCTATAGTTAAGAGTCTCTTATGGTTTGTCTCCCTCTCTGTTTTTATCTTGTTTTATTTTTTCCTTTCCTTCCTCTATGTTCATCAGTTTTGTTTCTTAAATTCCACAAATGAGTGAAATCATATAGCATTTGTCTTTCTCTGACTGACTTAGCATAATTTCACTTAGCATAATACCCTCTAGTTCCACGGTTGTTGCATATTGCAAGATTTCATTCTTTTTGATGGATGAGTAATATTCCTGTGTGTGTGTGTGTGTGTGTGTGTGTGTGTGTGTGTGTGTAATCTTCTTTATTCATTCATCTGTCAATGGCCATCTGGGCTCTTTCCATATTACGGCTATTGTGGACATTGCTGCTATAAACATCAGGGTGCATGTGCCCCTTTGAATAATTATGTTTTTGTTCTTTGGATAAAGACCTAATAATGCAGTTCCTGGGTTGTATTTTGTTGTGATGATTATGATTATGATTATTGTTATTATTGAGGCTTTTAGGTCTTTTCTTTATCTTGATAAATTTCATGAATAATTGCCTAGATGTGATTTATTTCTTGTGCTGAGCACTTACTGGGCCTTGTAAATCTGGAGACTTGTATTGTTCAGTTCTAGGAGATTGTCTTTACAAATGTTCTTGCCTCTATTTTCCCATCTTTTTCTAGAACTCTAGTTTGTCCAATGTACTTTCCCCAGTAATTCTGCACATATTTTTCAATTTCTTATCTTGGGGTTCTATTTTCTGGAAGAGTTTAATCTTCCAACTTTTATGTGATTTTTTTTTATTTTAACAATTATTTTTAATTTCTAAGAGTTCTATTTTTGGTTTTGATTTTTTAATAGCTTCATATTATTGTTTCATGAGTGCAGTAGCATCTCAGATCTCTTTGAGAAGATAATTGCTTTTTGTTTCTCATATTTAAAACATTTCCCCCCCCATTATCTTTCCTTCTGAGTAACGTTTTTGTTCATATTTAAGAATGAGGCTCAAAAATATAATTGAAGGTTCTTTGGGCTAGTCATTTACCTCTTTGCCATTAGGTTCATTCTTTACCCTCCCCTTGCTCTGTTCTAGTGGCTGACCCTTGGGAACTGGATTTCCAAACTCTTAGATATTTGCTTCAGCTCTAGGGAGGCACTGGCTAGAGGAGGGAAAAACCCAGATATTTCTCCTTTTCTCTAATATCTGGGTAGCACTTCCCATAGTATTGTATATCCCTTCTGGTTTAGGCTCCCGAGCTCCTCTTATGCTAAGACCTTGGTGCCATGCTTCAGGGAACACCACCTTGTCCCATCATTCCTCTGGACCTCGGGATATCTGGTAGTGGTTTCCTGATTTTGCTAATTTGGGGGTTTTCCCACCATTCTCTCTTTGCTTTTTAACTTCTTTGATGCCCTTGAATCTAGCTCTCAGTATTAAATTTTCTCTCTGTGCTGCATGGAGTATGTTTTCTTTTCATTTCTTTTTATTCTTTCTTTCTTTTTATTCTTTCTCTCTTTCTTTCTTTCTCTTTCTCTCTAGATTCATTTATTTATTTGAGAAAGAGAGAACAAGTTGGGGTAGGGGAAGAGGCAGAAGGAGAGAATCTTCAGACTCCCCACTGAGTGCAGAGCCTGCTGTGGGCCTCCATCTCCCAACCTGGAGATCATGACCTAAGCCAAAATCAAGAATCAGCTGCTTAACCAACTGAGCCACCAGGGGCACCCCATTTCTTTTCTTTTCTTTACTGGACCCTTACTGACATATCTAGTAAACAAATAAAATTTACTTTAGAGTGATTGCCAAATAGCTGGCTATTATGTTTGGAAACTCCTAAGAATCAGAATGGGAAGCATTTTTCTGGGGCTAATATTTGGAGTAAAATTATTTTATTATTATTTTGCCTGGGAAATATAGGCATGCCTACAGTGCTCTCTATGTATAGTGAGAAAGGGGAATAGGACTCTATTAATTCCCAGCACCCTTTCTCATTCTATGTGTTTATTAAACTCATTTTTCTTATATATTATTCAATTTTTTGTATTTATCACATTATATCCACATGAAATCAATACACCTCTTCCTGGGAGTAGTTCAGAATTTATTTTAGAAAGGCCATAATAGGAACAGTGCAGAGGATATATTGATCAGGATAATAAGCATGAATAAAACTTAAAGCAAGGAAAAGAATTTGCAGTCTAGTGTTCTAAAAGGTAATAAATTATCCTGAATTAAGAACACTAGTAAAAGGAAAGGAGAGCACGAAGAAGTGGATTACAGAGGGATTGAGGAGGTTAACTTTGGCAGGCAGTAGAACACAGGGGAGGCGGCTTCACCACTTACAGTTGTGTTTTCTTAGATAAATCATATGCTCTCTCCGTGCCTCAATTTCCTCATCTCTAAATTGTGAATGTTGCATATAAAGTGCTTGGAAGAGTTCCAGGCACAATAATAGCTAACATTTTTAATATGAAAAGCAAGAGAGCAGATGAGTTCAGAGTTAGATTGGATCAAATCCAGGCTCTGGTTTTAGTAACCATAAGGACATGGGGCATTTATTAGATGCTCAAGTTTATTCAATGCAAGTTTGTAGTTGTTTCCTTGTCAATAAAATAGGGAGGAAATGCCATGCAATATTCAGTTTATTATGTTAAGTATACCCAGTTGGGTGGAAGAAAGTGATTGTTCAATAGATAGTCATTATGTTTTTAAAATTGGTGTTAGTCTTATATTCAAATATTATATACCATATGACTAGACTAAACAGTTAAAGAATAATAAATAGTCATATATTCTCTACTCAATTTAAGAATTAAATAAAACCAAAAGTATCCTATGCCCTCCCCAATTGTATCTCCTTCTTTTTTTTCCCACACAGAAGTTATAACTATCCTCAATTTTCTCTCTCCTTTTTAGGTTGCAAACTATAGGTATGAATGCATAAAAGGTATATTTTCAGCTTGATGGTTTTTGAGCTTTGTATAAATGGAACCGTACTGCCTATATTCTTCTGTGACTTCACTTCTTCACTCAAAATGCTGTTTTGAGATTTGCGTACATTAATACATCGCTCTAATAGCTGTAGTCCATTTATTTTCATTGCTGTGTAATCTTCCATTGTAAAATTATTCCACAAATTATTTACTCATTTTACTATTCATGGATATTTGAATTGTTTCTAGGATTTTTTTTCCTTCTGTTATGAATCACACTGCTAAGAATGTGCTTATGCATGTCTTCTGGTGTATTTGTGCAAGCATTTCTTTCGTCTAATATTTAGAGTAAATTACAGGGTCAAAAGTATGTCCAGGCTCTACCTTGGTAATGCCTGTAATTTTCTGAAGTGATTGTACTAACTCCTACCTCATCAGCGCTGATAAGAGACTTCCTGTTCTGCGTTCTTTGGATATGTTATGAATATCTTCTGTCTGTGGCAGGAATTTTCATTTATTTTATGGTATCTTTGGATCAAGAAATTCTTAATGGTAGTATCTCTGAAAACAGGTTTCCCCCACTATCTGAAAACAGAGTATTCTTATTAAATCTTTCACAAATTGAAATGGAGTAAAGCAACTATCCTATTCAGATTTTTTTCTTTTAGTGAAAACAGGTACTAATGTACATTTTCATAAAAGTAAAGTGTTGTAAAGTGAACTTTTAGATGACGGCCAGGGGAGACCTGTAGGATTACTAAGGCTCATCTTTATATACCAGTGCTTTCCAGAATTTCCCGGATATAAGACTCATCCAGGTATTCACCATAATATGGGTCTTGGGGCCTCACCATATATTTACCAAATCAAAATCTATAGATGTTGGCTGGGATTGTATACTTATAACAGTGCTCTTAAATGGTATCAACTTTGATCAAGATTGAGAAACATCTTTCCAGTTGAATCCCCAAGCTCCCACCTGGAAGTTATCAGATTGTCACATTATGACTTCTGTAGTAGATAAAATATGTCATTGTGTAGGTATGACTATCATGTAACTCTTCAGTAACATGGACAGCCACCTAAATAGACACTTTTCAAGTTATATCACGCTGAGTTTATTAAATGCTCAGCTCAGGTAACCATACAGAGGGCAGTCAAAGTCGGTAAAATAAAAATCTTTGAAATACTCATTCTTTTTATGGCAATCGCCAATGCATTATTTATCCAAGACCTTTCCTCTATTTATGAGGAATTAATTCCAACTGAAAGTCATGCCCTGTCAACTCAAAGAAGAAATCTGTTTTACTTTGTATCTCAGTCCTAAAAAACTGACGATCAAATAGACATCAAATATTTCGTCTTTGTGACATACAGATGGAAGAATCACTCACAGACAAATATAGTACTGGTGAGCTTGCAGTTAATAAAATGGAGGATGACTGGGATAATGATGAATTTTGGAGAATAATCAGCAATTTGGTTTTGGACATGTTAGTTTGAGAAGCCTATTAAATAGTCAAATGGAGATAAACACCAGACAGTCTGGTGTTTCTAGGAGATGCCCAGGCTAGGCATGTAAATTTGAGAATCATCAGGATGTGTTTTAATCCTTGAGATGAGACTAGACCATTGAAGCAGGAAGTGTTGAAAGGGAAAAAAAGAAATCCAGTGTTAGTGTCCTGGGGAAGTGCAACATTAAGAAGACAGAAAAGGAGAAACCAGTGAGATAGGAAGAAACCTAGGGATTGTGGTGCTGTGGAAACCAAGTATGGTATGCTTCAAGGAGTAAGGGACCAATGGAGTCAAATGTTGCTGAGAAGTTATGTAAGATGAAGATTGAGATTTAACAATATAAAGAGTATTTGTGTTGATAGGTAGAGCTTATATGGAAAGGGACTACTTAGCAATGTGGAGAGTATTTGTGACCTTGATGAGAGTAGTTTTTTGGGACAAAGTCCTCACTGGAGTGGATTCCAAAGACAGTGAAAGGCTAAGGATATGAGCAAGGAACCACAGACAACTCTCTTGAGGTTTCAGTAAAGGTGACAGTTGAGAGGGGTAGTGGGGTCAAAAAAAATTTACTTTTATGATGAGAGAAATAACAATATGCTCTTATGGTGATAGCAATGGTCCAAAAGAGAAAGGAAACATTTATATTGCAGGAGTGAGAAGAGATGGGATCTACTGCCCAAGGAGTGGAATGGCTCATCCTTGCTATTAAAAGGAGAGTATATGCACATAGAATTGAAATTTTTCCAAGTGAAGTAATGAAGGAAAACAATAGTTAAGTGGGTTGAGGATATATGTCAGAGAATGATACTATGATGTACCATGGTATTTAAACTGAGTAAGCATTATAAGACAAGAGGTGGGTGACAATGGATTATGGGTTTTGGTGGGTTGAAGGTTTATTGAAACTGAAGTACTACAGGGAGTGAACTAGAAGATAGGAGTTTGTGGTTGAAAGTAGAATTCTGGAATTCAAATTATGGAGGTGTTGTAGTTACTGGTGGTGATGACTAGTTATAACACCAGAAGAACCCTGGGAATCATGACTAAGATAGAGTGAAAATCCAGATCCTTGGAGGTAAGGAAGTCAAGAAAATGGAAAGTAAATGTATTGGGAAGATTACCTTTGTGGATACTAAGATCACCAAGAATTATAATAGGAATAGAGGTGGAGAGAGTGACAGCAAACCAGGAACTAAAGTCTCCCAGGAATGAGATGGGAGGGAGGACTGAGTCAAGAGTTTGTAGATGACACTAGTAAGGAAGGCAGTGGGTGGTACTGATTGATGTTGTGAGGTTGAAAGCTGAAGAGTGGAGTTTAGAGAACATGATGGATTGGTCTTGGAACTGCACCGAGGAGCAAGGAGGATACCTATACTGTCTCCAGACCTGGTGTTACAAGTGAGATGGGAAAGGAAAGATTCTCCTCAACAGGGCTACAGGTTAAGCAGTGCTGAAACAGCATAAGGGTGAAGGAAATATTCAAAGATTGGAAAACATTGGGAATTTTCTGGTGATTGACCATGCATTCCAGATGCCAGAATGACAATTTCAGAGTTAAAGAAGGGTGACAGATAGGCTCAGAAAAAGGAAAATATAGAACCTCACAGGAATTAGGCAGTAGTTTTCAAGGGATGGTTGGGGAATTTTAGTCTCCCAAGTAAGTAGGGATAAAGGGCATAATGATTTTTGCACTTATTTTTTTTAGAGAGTGGCAGCAAAACAATTCTAGACTTGGAGGATTGGTGGAAAGAGTGAGGGGGGGAGGAGTTTAGAGACCCTTGGCTCATGTTTGTATTGGTGCTACAGAGCAGAGCTTTTCTCAAACTTATGTGAAGACGAATCACCTGAGGATTTTGTTAAAATGCAGATTCTGATTCAGGAAATGAGGAATGAGGATTGGGATTTTGCGCTTCTCACAGGTTTCCTAATAGACATTCATGCTACTCTGAGGAACAAGGGTAGAGGATGGAGAAGAAGACAGACTTATCCAGAGCCCATTGATTCTTACAGTGGAGGCATTCAATATTTATAATGAAATATTTATGGTTATTTTTATATATGGGGGTGAGAAATATTTCATTGAGAATGTTGTATTGAAGATGAACTTTTTAAGATGCACTGGATTTTGGAAGGCTGAGACTACCAGTCCACTAGATATTTTTTTAAAGGATTAACAAGTGTTTTAATCCTCCAGGTTTCCTGGATTTAATACATTGCTTCAGGGGAAGTATTATAAAAGATAACATCTAGAAATATTCACCACTATGTTTTTTATACCTGATCACTTCAGAATTACTTTTCCTGTAGTCAGTTAGAGGTAATACATTGCCTCTAGAAGGAATTAGTATGGTGGGAATAAAAAGAGATACACAAACTCTAAAGTTCAGGATTATATATATATATATATATATATATATATATGTATATATATATATATATATGGACTTTTTGTGAGTATATATGTATATACTATATATAATACAACCCCCCCCACACACACACATAAGAACGGGCTTTTGAGAACCAAAGGTAAATCTTGAGGAAAGGCAGGCACGGAGTTATGATGTAAAAACAGAATCAGAAAGAATGTAGGACTGTAGAGCAAGAAGGAAATAACCATACATCTTCACTTGGACTTGAGTTTGGAAAGTAGTAGATGAGTCCTCGGGGAGTTGAGTTGGGGGCAGAGAAGGAGATCTGACCTGGTAGGAGGAAGTAGGGGCAGTTAGAATGAGGCTCCCTATCAGAGGCTACCACTTCTTGGCCCACACCAGGGAACCAACCACCTGGGGAGAATTTAGCCAATATCCACAGATCATTGTCTTTGGAGGGAACAGTACAAACAGTTCTAGAAAAAAAGCCACATAGCTCTTTGCCTCCTCCCGTAGGTTGTATGCTTTTAAAGGGAAATATATTTCATCTTTTCATGATTTGGTTGTAAGTAGAATTATTTAATTGAGTTTGAGCTTCAAGAACTCGTGTGTGTGTGTGTGTGTGTGTGTGTGTGTGTGTGTACAATGTATAGTTGCCAGATTCTTGATTAATAATGAAGTGAAGATAGAAATTTTGTTGTGCATAGCCAGAGAAGAAAAAAGTGCAGTGATAGAGTTCTGGGGAACTGCAATGTTATGAAGTCAAAGAGAAAAGGAGCAGCCTTTTATGACACTACATAGATAAAGGCAGGAAAATTTATATGATATTTCATTGTCCTCGTTATTTTGTATAATGTGGATATAGCTCACATTGCTACTATTCAAACTAGCAGAAAAGTGTCAGTGTTCTGTTGGGCTAATAGTTAAAGTTTTTTGTAGTAATGAAAATTGTACATACTTTGAAACCTGTCACCTAAGAGCCATCTGAATTTCACATATATAATGTCTCAAGATACAGTATTTTTATATTTATCTTAAACTCATTTTAAAATCTGTATTTACAGTTTCATTCCTTCCTGTCTGTAGTGTATGTAGATGAAGACATTTATTACAGCATTCAATTTATTTGCTATTTACTTAATAACCAGATTCACTTGATGTGGCTTTTACTAGATAAAAGGGAAATTGAGTATCATTAGGTTTCTTTCATCAATAAGATACAATTACCTAGGTGAGGATTTAGTGAAAGAATAATGTCAGAAGAACTATGTTGGAAGAGCTATATTAAGATTAAAAGTTCTGTTCAGAGTTCATACAGAAGGTAGGGATATCATTAACATGTGCTTAACAGTGAGTAGCAGCCCTATTTTCTCCTCTTTTCTCTTATTTCATGCTTAAGCAATCATCAACATAAATGATACGGATGATAAATGTATTCTATTTCTACAAGATCAAATAAAAAATGTTAAGGTTAGAGAAAGCTGCAGTTTCTCTCTTTCTTTTTCTTCTTTCTTTCTTTCTTTCTTTCTTCTTTTTCTTTCTTTCTCTCTCTTTCTTTCTTTCTGCCTTTCTGTCTGTCTGTCTTCCTTCCTTCTTTCAAGAAACTTTGACAAAATACATCAGTCACCAAGAATAAAGCTGAAACACACTTTATATTCTGCACGAGTCCCTGCCAAGTTGTTCTCATCCAAAAACCTGACATCTTTTGGACAGTTCTGCTGAAATGCAGGCGAATGGCTTTATTGCCCTGAGCTGGACATTCATAATATAAAAATTACTATGCTATAATGTGAAATGTATTATTTCACATTTGTAATAAAAGAGGTTAACAATTTAGAATTTGTTTCATTTCCCTAAAACATACAGTCAGAACTTATGAAATGTCAAAAGCATGAAAAGTTACAATCTTCATAGTGATTATGGCTGAAGCCTTTGTTTGGCATCAGCCCTGTGGTGTCATCATTTGTTTTATTTTTAAATGCTAGATTTCACTAAAGAACTGAAATCATTTGAACGCGAGAAAATCTTTGGTGAGATTCCTGAGCCAGAAATCTATGGGTTATATTTCTCTATTTCTTAAAAAATTCCACTGTCTAAAACTAAGAGGTGTACAAACATTAAAACTAACCTCAAATTCAGCAAATCTTTTCAGAGACCAGTATGCAAAGTCAAAATAATTAACTGCTCACCTTTTAGCCCAAGAAGAGACCTGTCTCCAGAGATCTATGTATCTGAGTTTTAGAAACAGTTTTTAAAATTTTCAAAATTGCTTGATTAAATTAAGATTATTTTCCTTTAGTCATGTCACTTTAAAACCAATAATTTACTTTATAGCATCTTTTCCTTTAAAACTAATTTTAAAATAAATGTCTGGGCACCTGGGTGGCTCAGTGGGTTGGGGCCTCTGCCCTTGGCTCAGGTCATGATCCTGGGGCTCTGGGATCGAGCCCCACATTGGGCTCTCTGCTCCGTGGGGAGCCTGCTTCCCCCCCTTCCCGCCTCTCTGCCTGCCTCTCTGCCTACTTGTGATCTCTGTCTGTCAAATAAATAAATAAAATCTTTAAAAATAAATAAATAAGTAAATGTCCAACAGTAGCATATTTAGTTAACTGGTTATTAGCTAACTATCTCAATTATTTATTGTTATGTAATAAACCATCCCCAAATTTGGTGGTCTAAACAGCAACAATTTATTATTTGTCAGTTTCATGGTTTGACCAAGGCTTAGTTGTGCAAATATGATCTTGTTTAAGGTCTTTTGGCATATTCCTCCAGCTGAAAGCATGGTGGAGGCTGGAATATATGAGGTGACAGCTCATTCTCCAGGGCTTTTCATCATGTGATCTCCTTTAGTACTTTAGTCTGGACTTCCCAGCCTCCAGGTGGCTGAGCTCCAAGATAGGAGAGAAGTTGTGACCCTTTTAAGGCTTAGAATTGAAGTCCTAGAACATCATTTCCACTGATTTCCACTGGACAAGGCAAGTCACAGGACCAGCCCAGATTCATGGGAAGGAAAATAGTTTCCATCTGTTGATAGGCTAAAGGGCATACATGTACAGGAACAGAAAGAATGGATGACTGCTTTCATTAACACTATCTATTACCTTAAAGTGGTAATAGCTATTTATTTCTCAGCTGTCAAACATTTATTGAGTCCTGGGAAACAAGAGGGAGATAGAGCCCATAAATTGACATGAGTCCTATCTTTGAGATAATTTTACAGTATGGTGGAGGAGATTGACAAACAAATATGCAGCACAGCAGTTGTATTTTGGCAACTTGGCAGATTGAATAATATAGACAAAATATAAATGCAGAATAAATTTTAATAAGTTTTTGAATGCACTACCAGGAAATATCAAGTGACATAAAAAGAGGACATTCATTTAAAGCATGTGAAGTGTAAAAATTGATGGTACATTGTTTATGAAGACATCACAGAGGATGTAAGTTTTAAATGCTAGAAGCTGGGGTTTGGATATGAACAGGAATAGAGAAGGTAGAAAATGGGAGCCTTGATTGCTATGTCTTTCATGTAATGGGTCCAGAATTTCTAGGCAAACCAACCAGTGAAATATTGAAACTCTAAATCTGTACAACCAATGAGCATGGAGCCAATAATTTGCAAGTAGAGAAAACCAAAGCTGTAAAATTCACAGAAAACTGATTATATATATAAAATTGTTGGAACATTAGGCAGAAATTAATACAAATCTCTGTAAGGACACGTTAATATATAAGGCACAGAAAAATATACATATATATAAGGCACAGAGTACCCACAGAAGAAACAGTTTGCAAACAAACTGAGCTCACAGTAAGAAATTAGATGTCATGGATTGTAGTTCTTAAGGCCATTCACCAACATTTCTGGGTTTTTCGCATTTAGGTAACTCAGTATTAATGCATTTCTCCTTCCCTTCGAATGTCATATTACTTGCTTTGGCCAATGGAATGTGACTGGGAATTACATGGTCATTTCTTGCTGGAAGCACTTAAGAGTTTGAGTACTATTCTTTATAATTTTCTTGTTCTGCCATGGTGATTAATTGTGGAAGCATATCACGATAATGAACATGTAATTCTGAGCCTTATAGCCCTGAGTGTCATAAGGAGGACACTGCCTTGGAGAGTAATTTGAACCAGCAGCTCAGTGGATATGAGCTTTTAAAATATTTAAATTTGAAAGTTATTTATTTCCATAACATAACTTTGTATGTCATAATAAACCACACAGGAAATAATCTATTGTATAGGAGCATTAATAAACAATCCAAAATAAGGCTAAAAAAACTCTGAATGAGCCAAGTAGGTATAATACTGTTTTATTTTAAATACATGTTATCTTTAAATAATTATAAAAGAAGGAATATAGACATTGTGGTCAAATAAAAAGACATCAAAAAAGATTTGAAAAATAGTAAATAGAATTTCTGAAAATGAAAAAATACAGTTATTTAGACTGAACACTCAGACATTCAAACAAAATCGCCTGGCATGTCTGGAAAAAAGATCAGATGAGTGATGACCAAGAGTAATGATAGACAATAAAAATAACACCACATGTGATTCAGACATTGACCTTATCAAATACTTTATAATAACAAGGGTTAACCTCTGTCAGTGTGGCATGAGGGGCATTTTTTAAGACAGCTACAAGTATTCCAGACAGGAGTACACAAAAACCCTATGTACAAGAAGCAGAAAAGTGAGTTGAAATGACCATCAGGCAATACAAAGATCACGCCCCCACCCACATATTGACAGTGTGGAAGGAGGCAGCAAGAAGTCCTGTGCTCTAAGGCATGTAAGTGTTGTGCTTGCAAAACTGGAGTCACCAACATGGCCTGTTAATGACTGCGATACTGAGCAACATGAAGATCCTGGTGAAAAAAAGCACATGCTCATGACGGTATTTCAACACCCACCAAAGGATCGTCTTCTGAAGCCGAATTAAACATTAGACTCAGAAGATTACTCCAGGCCACTCTCGGCAAGGTAATCACTGAGGAAGAGCTAGGGCAAGAAGCACAGCATGCCGTCAGTGTGGAAGCAGGTATTTCTCTTCCGGGGTTTTCCTGGCCGTAGTCCACAGAGTCACCTGGCAACCATATTTTTGTTTTTAGGATGATACATTCATTGGTTAAAGTGAGAAGTCCCTAGCTTGAAAATGTGATGTTGCACAGGAGCCACAATCTTGTAATGTTTCAAAGATATGCTTCTAGGGTGCCTGTGAGGGAGATACAGAATTACAAGAGTTATTACACTGAGAGAAGCACTATATGGTTTTCTAGGTATATATAATTCTCCTAGTCTAGATGCTTTTTTACAACTAAGTTTTACCGTAAACGGTGTTATCAGCAATTGAGTTGATATTCTGCTTTTATCATATCTCCAGGAAATCAGATCTAGAAATTTTACTGAAGGTCAAATTTTTATGCAGAAAGGGAAAGTGCCTATTAAACTTTATGTTACTCCATAATATCTAACTATTCACCATCCCTGGGCCACAAGAAGGGAACAAGTTTGACTCCAAACTAGATTATTGATGGAAAACACCAGAATTCAATGAAATTAAAAATAATATTAACAGGTGCCTGAGTGGCTCAGCTTACCCAGTTTACCATTGGACTCTTGGTTTTGGCTCAGGTTGTGATCTCAGGGTTTTGAGATTGAGCCCTATGTGGGGCTCGCAATCAGCATGGAGTCAGCTTGAGAGTCTCTCTCTCTGCCTCTCTCCCCACTGCGTGTGCTCTCTCTCTCTCTCTAAAAATAAATAAGTCTTTAAAAATATATTATTAATAGTAAAACCCAATATATGCAACCCAAAACAGATACTACAACTTTTAACTGAAATATAGATACTTAAATTCCTTAAATGTGGATAAATAAATTCCTTTACCAGTAAGCTGAAGACAACACTTCAAATTTGCCCATTTGTTTATTTGTTTTCCAAAAATTGAATTTCCATGACCAACTAGGGAATAGGAAAATGGTTTAATGTTAGAAAACTAATGAATATACTTTATTACAGAGGCCAGAAGAGAACAGTATATATAATTTTTCATATTCAGTACTCATTCTTGAAAAAAAATAAGTAGAAAAATATCATGGTAAAGACTACATATCTTTTATAAAATAATTTTTTTAACTTTTTTTTTGAGAGAGAGAATGCATGTGGTGGGAGGGGCAGAAGGAAAGGGAGAGAGAGAATCTTAAGTAGGCTCCATGCTGGGTGTGGAGGCTTGATCTCAAACCTGAGCCAAAACCAAGAGTCAGAAACTTAACCAACTGAGCCACCCAGGCGCCCCTAAAGGAATATTTTTAATAGTGGCAAACATTTTGACATTTTCAGTAAAGTCAAGGTTAAGTCAAATGATCTTCATCTCCCTGATTCTTTTATAATTAATTCCGAGTTTCTGGAATTCAATAAATTAAGAAATAGAAATTTGAGTTACAATTACTCCAAAAGGAAGAGTTAAATAAAATTATTTGGCTCACATCCAACTGGCAATCAAAAGAGTATCAAGTGGAAAAACAATACAATCAGAGAAATTAGTAAACTTGCAAGATTAAATTATCTACAAATACAAAAGTTGTCCTATGTATAAGATAATCAATTAGAAAAAAAATTAAAAATTACTCATTTGCAATGGGAATAAAAGTACAAAATATCATATAAATCAGAGAAGAATAACTGTTATAACAAAAAAATGGTACCTCAGTTGCTGGACAACTGAAAGTTTATTATTTCACATCATAATGCAGATGGATTTGGGTAGTCAGGCTTCCTCATACTAGCTTAGTTGGTCCAAATTTCTTCCGTTTAGTAGTTTTGACATCTTCCTGGGCCTTAGAGCTTTTCATGGCATCTTCTGTATCCATCCAGGAGACCACAGGAGGAGGATGGATGATATAGATTACTTCCATCCACATTCTGTTGACCAGACTCCAGGCTCATCATCCACCTTACATCAAGGGAAGCCGGGAAATGTAGTCTTCCTCTGTGACCAGAAAGATGAGGTAAAATGTAGATATTGCCACAAATATCTAGTAAGAAGCTAAGAAATTTGTGGACCAATTAAAAAGAAAACTGATTCTGAACATAACATAGATTAAAGAAGGGCTAAATAATGAGAAGTGCCATGATTTTGAAGGAGAAGACCTAATACTGTAAAGGGTTTTTTCCTTACTAATATAAAATTTTAATGCTGCTCTGGTGAAAATACCAATGAAAAATTGTCACAATATTAAAAAATCCTGGGTGGCTCAGTGGGTTGAGCCGCTGCCTTCGGCTCGGGTCATGATCTCGGAGTCCTGGGATCGAGCCCCGCATCGGGCTCTCTGCTTGGCAGGGAGCCTGCTTCCTCCTCTCTCTCTGCCTGCCTCTCTGCCTGCTTGTGATCTCTCTGTCAAATAAATAAATAAAATCTTAAAAAAAAATAAATTATCCTAAAGTTCACCTGCAAAAATTCAGATTTTTTGTAGGATAAGCAGAGTTATATTTAAAAAGAAAGAATAATGAGGGCATATTTCACCTTCTTGGCAAAAATGTAGTTTAAGGGCAAACATAATTAAAGATGATAAGGTTTTCTAGATACTTAAAAATAAATGCATGAATAGAGGGATTAGTGGAACTACATGTACAGCATGGAAACTGATCCTAAGACTAGCTGACAAATACGGTGTAACAAAGAGTAAGAAAAGGATTGTTTTTTAAATAATTATTTTATGACAACTGTTTGAAAGGATATATGTTTTTTTTTTTCTCACCACATCCACAAACACAAAACCAGATATCTTAAAGCAGATGTGAACAAATTAAAACCCAAGGTCCAAATCTAGCCCATCTCTTGATTTTGTAAGCAAGGTTTTATTGGTTCATGGCCATGCCCATTTGTTTATATAATGACAATAGCTGCTGTCCAGGCAGAATTGTCACAGACACCCTATGGCTTAGAAAGACTAAAATAATTACCATCTGGTCCTTTATGGGAAAAAAGTTTGCTGAACCCTGAACTAAAATAATTAAAATAATTGAAAGAAAATGTAGGTAAATGTTTATTTGATGTGGAATAGGAGTTTTTCAGTGTAATAGCTAAGTAAGAAACCACAAAATGCAGGGTGATGTATGTTGGAAATATTAATTTTTCAACAAGTTGTTCTAAGTCAAATGATAAACTGGGTAACATTTTATAAAAGATGGTTACAATAATTCCTTTCATGCAATTCCCATGCCTCCATGACTCTGTTGTCCTTCCCGTCAGAAGTGGAATCTGTTTCTCCTCCCCTTTGAAGCTGGGCTGGCTCTGTTACTGTTTGAACACAAAAATGTGGTAAAGTACGTTTTGTCACCTCTGGTCCTGGACTATAAGAGACTGTGCTACTTCCATTCCAGCATTAGAACACCTGGAACACTGTGCCTTCTACACAAGCCCCGACCAGGTCTTTGGGGGATGAGGGACCTCATGGAGAGAGGGGTCCAGCTGTCCCAGACATTCTGCCATCTTTGCTGAGCCTCCTTGTGCGTGAGGTTTTCTGGGACTCCCAGCTGACCCTCAATGACTACAAAGCACAAGTAAGCCCAGCTAAGTATACCCCAGTCCCAAATTACTAATCTATAGGGCTGGGAGGAAATTAAAGTCTTGTTTTAAGTCACTAAGAGTTGAGGATGACTTATTTACAGCTAACTGACACAACACAGTCATGATACACATGACAACCAAAAGACCAGTCTTCTTAGCAAAGAGTATTAACACATCAATAAGTAGTTCTTCTCTCCCCCCACCCCCAACTTGGTTTCCAGTTTGGGTCTAGAGGACAGGCCCTAAAATTGCTTATCCTTCTTCCATCTCCTTAATTAATGGTAATAGTGGTTGTGGGGGCAATCTAACATCCTTTATTAGATTCAGTTTTGTCATATGTAGACTTTGTTGGTTACAGTTTCCCACTCAATCTTTTACTGAATTTTTTCCCAGTGTACCTTCATTTGTTACACCGAACTATAACATAAATGCAGTAAAGTGCACACATCTGAAGTGTACAGTTTGATGAATTTGGATACATACATTCACTCATGTAAACACCGCACAGATCAAGATGCTGAACTTTTCCAACTCAGCAACTCTTTTTCAGAGACAGCTTTTCCTCTGCATGCTGAGTATATATACTGCTTTTGGGAGCTGCACAATTTCTCATATGATCTGCACTGTGTGTATGTGTGTATATTTGTGCTTTTCTTTGTAATCACCTCTATCAATCTGGGTTCTTCAGAGAAACAGAACCAATAATAGACATATATTCTAATATCTATATCTTTACTTCTACCTCCACCTCTGTCTATGTGTTTATATATCTGTCTTTCTGTCCATCTATCCATCCATCCATCCATTGAAGGAAAGAGATTTACAATAAGGAATTGGCATACATGAGGATTAGGGAGGCCAAGAAGTCTCAGGGTTTGCAGTCAGCAAGCTGGACCCTGGGGAGCTGATGGTATAGTTCCAGTCTGAGTAGGAGTCTGAAGGGAGCAAAGGACAGATGTCTGAACTCAAAGACAGGCCGGCAGAAAGAGAATTTATGCTTTCTTAAGTCTTTTATTCTGTTCAGGCCTTGAGTGGGTTGGATGAGGCCCACCTGTGTTGGGAGGGCTGCCAGTGCCCATGCGCTTTACTCAAGTCTATCAATTCAAATGTTGATCTCATCCAGTAACTCCCTCACAGGCACACCCAGAAACAAGGTTTAAACAAATATTTGGATACTCCATGATCTAGGTAACAGAGCACAAACAACACTGTCAAGAAATTAAAGAAGGCAAGTCACTGAGTAGTGGGTCCGTGGAAATCTGGCTGGGGAGCTACTGGAGAACATACCGTTTTCTGTGACAACCCAGGCTTCTTAAATGTGTTAAAATATCAGCATTTGGACAGCGGGTGAAACTGTGTAGCATATTTCTGGTTATATTGTTAAAAAAATGCCAGAAGCACAGAAATGAAATGATTGGATCATGATGTGGGGCACAGAACACTGTATAATCAGTTTAAGATTGGGAAGATTTTTCTAGAATTAATAGGTATGTCCCTTATATAAGTCACAGTACCTTAGATTAATCATAGTTTTTATTGATCACATTGTGTTATTAAAACTGCATATTGTCCCGAGGATTCCGCAGGCTGGCGCGCGGGCGGCTGCGGGCTGACGCTGAGGGAGAGAAGGAGCAGAGCCGGCCGGGCCATGGGACAGCAGGCGGCGGGCGCGCTGCTGCTGGCGCTGCTGCTGTACGGGCGGCTGCTTGTGGTGGCCCACGGGCTGCAGGCGTATGATGGCTTGTCTCTGCCGGAGGATGCAGAGACGGTGTCGGCGGGCCGGGCTGGCTGGAGCTACTCAGACCTCTCTGACGACGAGGACTTGCTGGCTGACGAGGCCTCTGGAGATGGCCTGGGGAGCGGGGACCTGGGCAGCGGGGACTTTCAGATGGAAAATCATCTCCGTGGGGACAGGAATGGTCATATGTGGAGTTCACGGCCAGACCCTCTGCCCTGAGAACACCACCAACCACGTACTAGGCCCTCAATATAGATTTGTTAGAGGAATAAATGCCTCTCTCAGATGAGAGGTAATAAAACCAAAAAAAAAAAAAAAAAAAAAACCTGCATATTTTTGGTTATTTCACAGAATCTCTCCTAATTTTTTCTCACTTTGAAGGCACTGCACATCTTTAGACAAAATTGCTCATATTTACATATTTTTTCATCTCCACTGAATTACTCTTGCATTGTTGTGGAAAAATATTGATTTTAGGGTCTTATTAACTGTCTATTGTTCTTTATTAGGTGTGATCCATCATCTTTGCGTTGGTTGATAAGTACCTGCTCTCCTGCTTGTTCCATGTGATTTACTTCTCTCTCTCAGTGAGGCCGGCAGCGCATAATTAGTATTTTATATAATAAAGGACTTTCCTCCTTAGAATTCAGGAGAGTTTCACTTGGTGCCAGTGAAGTTCTGACTTATTTTTTGCAACTATTTTCTGAGGGAATGGGTAACTTGAAGAGATTGTAAATCTTCTATCCAATGCCCTTTGGACGAGCCTGAATATCTTTCATATTCCCTGGTCCCACTGCCCGTGTTGCAGTTGGTGCAAAACACAAAAGGCCACCAGGCTGTGGCGCTCACTGCTCAGAGCTCAGTGGGCCATGCCTCAGGGGTCTTGGCATCAAGCTATATCAGCCAGGAGGGAGGGAACACTTTTCTGATCCATCCACTCAGAAAGGCCCCCCCTGTGTGCTTTTAGGAGCTGCGTATTCTGGCTTTGCTGTTTTAACTTACATATTTTTTTCCAACTAGCAAGTAATAGTAATAAAAACATGGAGTTTAGAAGAAAAAACACACATGTTGTATTTTGGTTTATCACCAATTTTCTCACCAGCTGGACCCCCGGACCTGATCTTTATTGCTCACCTACTTATACCCACTGACCTTTGTCCAGCATTTTTCCTTAAGCTCTTCTTTCTAGTTTATCTCTTAACTCAGGCAAAAGACTTGAGGGGCATAACATCCTGTAATGGAAACTGAAAGTGCTCCTTAAGCAGTATCAACCACCTGGACCAGGAGCTCTGGTAACCCAGACCACCCAGACCAATTTGACCTTCACCCCGACTCACACCTGTGGAGATGAACCATCCAGTGACCACAGAGTGACCAACAGTCCCTTACCTCATTATAATACTACAATCTCTGCCCAAGGGGGAGCACAGCCTCACTTACATAACATAGTCATCGTGTCTGTAGGCAACCGTCCCTGCCTTTACATACAATGACAAGACTCCCCTTTTTAAATATTCATCCTAACCCTAAATAAAAGGAGGCTGTCCACCCTGCTCTAGGAGTCAGAGCTTGGACGTCATTCCCTGTGATCTCCAAGTAAGTTTACTTTGTGTGACAACTCCTTGGGTAGTTTCTACGTGTGACTCACCAAGGGCCAAACTCACCGTTTGGTTACAACTTGATTTTTGTTAAGTTATGATACACCTATATGAATCCCTGTATTCACACTTTTTCTTTCTTTTTGATAATGCGTTTTTAATTATAAAAATTATTCATATTCATGGAAAATGAGTATACACAGCACGATAAAGGGGGGAGCTCTCAGAATTCTCCTACAGAGGGGTAAATACTGGAAGTTTGGAGGGAAACTTTCAGTATTTTTTCTTTGCCTACATGTGAATATATAATTGTGTTAAAATTAGAATCATAGCATATATACCTTTACTTGCTTAAATTGTAAATATTTTAATTCAACTTTTTATTGACTGTCTTAAAGATGTACTATAATTTATTTTATTAATTATTCTTTCACATATTATTCTATTCTTTCACATATTATAAATATATACATACATTTAAGACTTTTGCCTATTTTTCTGAATCACCTTCTTCAAATTTACATCCATAACTCATATATAAGTAGTATTAAGAAATGCCTATTCCTGCTTATTATCATCCTTTAAAGAATGTATGCCTTTCCGATAGATAAAAATGACTATCTTTGGTTGCTATAATTTGCTTTCTATTGATTAATAGTAACATTAAACTTGTTTTCATTTGTCTCTTTGCACTTATCTTATTTTGTATATTTCATGATTGTGACTTTTCCATATGTTTCTATTCCTTTTTTTTTAAAGATTTTATTTATTTATTTGATAGAGAGAGATCACAAGTAGGCAGAGAGGGAGGCAGAGTGGGGGGTGGGGAAGCAGGGTCGAGCTGAGCAGAGAGCCTGATGTGGGGCTCGATCCCAGGACCCTGGGATCATGACCTGAGCTGAAGCCAGAGGCTTTAACCCAGGAGCCCCTATATGTTTCATTCTTTAAAAATATTTACCTTATTGGCTTGTAAGAGGTCTTTATGTGTTAAAAAAATTAAACTTTATACTGAAAAAATAAAATTAAGTAAAAAAATTTAAAAAAGTTAACCTTTTCTGTGTCTTGTGTGTATTCTAGGAAATTCTCAATCAAAAATTAGAGGAGTTTGCCTTCCCTTAATTTGTGCATTGATTCCCTGTATTAGAAGAATTCAAGAGAGTGACATTAGTCAGAGGAGTGTGTTTTTTTCTTTTTTTTTAAGTCCTCTTTACCTTTCTGGACAAATAGTGTTAATAATTGGGTGTAATCTGCATTGGATTTACAGCTAGTTATTGGCAAGGTGTATTTCTTTCATCTATTTCCCAGATTCTTACAAAATCATAGACTACTTCTCTTTTAGAAAATGAGGACCAAATGCGGTTGGTCATGGACAGCCTTCATGGACACAGTCTCGTCACTGCTTTTTCCCTGGGTGAAGGACCCACCTCTCTCTTCAATGTAAGGGTTGACATCAAGGATGGCATCCAGTTACAGTTTTTTTTTCTTTCTCACAACAGATACAGAGTTGCTGCCTTTATACTGTAATAGAAACATTACAATGGCTCATAAATGAAAACATTTTCTTTCTTTTTTTTTTTAAAGATTTTTTTAATTTATTTATTTGACAGAGAGAAATCACAAGTAGGCAGAGAGGCAGGCAGAGAGAGAGGAGGAAGCAGGCTCCCTGCTGAGCAGAAAGCCCGATGTGGGGCTCGAACTCAGGACCTGGGATCATGACCTGAGCCGAAGGCAGCGGCTTAACCCACTGAGCCACCCAGGCGCCCCTGAAAACATTTTCATGATACAGAGCAAGCCATTAAAAGAATAAAATTTTGCCTTTTGCCATGGCGTGGATGGAGCTAGAGAGTATTATGCTGAGTGAGATAAGTCAGAGAAAGAGAAGTACCGTGATTTCCCTCATATGTGGAATTTAAGAAACAAAACAGTTGGACATAGGGGAAAGAACAAAAAGAGAGGGAGGAAAACCATAAAAGAGACTCTTAACTATAGAGAATAAACTGAGCATTGCTAGGGAGGAGTTGGGGTGGGGGCATGGGCTTAATGGGTGATGGGGATCAAGGAGGGCACTTACTATGATGAGTACTGGGTGTTATATACAAGTAATGAACCACTAAATTCTACTCTTGAAACTAATATTACACTGTATGTTAACTAACTAGAATTTAAATTAAAACTTGAAGCATTAAATAAATAAAAATTTTGAAATGACCCTTTCATATTCTACAGGAATCTGTCATGTCTATCCTTATGCCAGTGATGCAGTTACTACTGGTATAGCTTTGTCCTGGTGTGTGTGTGTGTGTTTTTTTTTTAAAGGTTTTTATTTATTTGAGAGAGAGACAGTGAGAGAGAGCATGAGAGGGGAGAAGGACAGAGGGAGAAGCAGACTCCCCATGGAGCTGGGAGCCTGACGTGGGACTCGATCCTGGGACTCCAGGACCATGACCTGAGCCAAAGGCAGTTGCTTAACCAACTGAGCCACCCAGATGCCCTGTCCTGTGTTTTAATATTGAATATCTATGTGTTTATTCCAGAAATTCCTGGGCATTTCCATCTATATTCCTCTCATTGCCTCCAATCTGGTTTTGTCATCCTTTTACTTAGTGACTAGGCTTTCTTGAATCTAAAATGTCATTGACATCCACCATACACAAAATCTCAGAAGTACCCTATTCATTGTGACAACAAAATTACCCACACAGGTTCCAAAATACCACCTAAGGGTCCTGTTTGAGTTCAGTTAGTTTTGCATCATTTCATTAAGAAATGTCTTGAGACTGGGTAAACATTCCTGTTATATATGTCAAAGCACATTTGAACTCCCTTTTAAAAACATTTCTCTTGTTCATCAACACCTATTATGTACAATGCCTGACACTTGGTGTGTGCTCAATAAGAATTTGTTCAGTGACTAACGAATAGATAACCACATATAAATTGCATTGTAAAAAAAAAACCAAAACAGTGACAGCAATAAGAATAAGAAACAACTCAGTGAGAGTTGTAGTAAAAATTATTACTGAAAACATAAAAGACGACAAATAAATTGAGAGAAACAAATAGTTTATGGCTGAAAATGTCAACTGTTATAAATTAGACACTGTTATCATTGAGTATAAATGATTTATTGGTTTAATGCAATTTGAATCTATGTCTCTTAAACCTTGATTCAATAATTCTAAAGGTCTTGGAAAATAAACAGATGAGACTAGCCAAGGCAATATTAAAAATGGAAAATAAACCACTGTAAGGGAGCAGATCCTAAGTAAGTCAGGTAGGTATAAGCACTATGTAAAGAACAAAAGAGGAAGAGACAGGTTGTTCTGTACATGGCTTTGGAAAAACTGGTCAAGTATTTGAATTAAGGGGCACCTGGGTGGCTCAGTGGGTTAAAGCCTCTGCCTTCGGCTCAGGTCATGATCTCAGGGTCCTGGGATCGAGCCCCGCATTGGGCTCTCTGCTCAGCAGGGAGCCTGCTTCCTCCTTTCTCTCTCTGGCTGCCTCTCTGCCTACTTGTGATCTATCTGTCAAATAAATAAATAAAATCTTAAAAAAAAGTATTTGGATTAAAAAGACAGAAGCTTACTTCACAACACACAATGAAATAATTTAATGCAGAATAAAGAACTATGTAAAAATAATAAATGTTTTGTTTGCAATCCACCTCTTGCCTTCTAATGAAGAGAAAAAGTAGTGATGAGTGAATTTGGAGAAATTGGAGAAGTCAACATGATTTAAAATTGCCTTAGGTAAGAAGAGAGGCAGTGAAAGCATGTGTGTGCATGCGTGCATGTGTGTGTGTGTGTGTGTGTGTGTGTGAGAGAGAGAGAGAGAGAGAGAGAGAGAGAGAGGGAGAGAGAGAGAGAGGAGGGAGAGGGGAGAGTCAGGAAAAAAAAAAGAGGTGATACCAGGGCAAATAGGATTTTAGATGCTGAAGATGAGAAATTACTGAATTACTGAAATAGTACAGAATCTATTATCAGGGAAGGGTTTTTTGTTTATCTGAATTTGTGAACTGAGATATTTCTCTCTCACTTCACACACACACACACACACACACACACACCACTGACACCGCTCTAGTCTAATGTCCTCATCACTCACTGGAAAATAATCGCCTTCTGTTTCACCTTTCCACATCACTCAAGCCTGCATGACTCAGAGGGCTATACTAAACGTCTCCACATCTCTATGGAACTCTGCTGCTAAAGAAACTTCAGGGTCCTGTCACTCTTTTTTTTTTTTTTAATTTATTTATTTGACAGACGGAGATCACAAGTAGGCAGAGAGGCAGGCAGAGAGAGAGGAGGAAGCAGGCTCCCCGCTGAGCAGAGAGCCCGATGTGGGGCTCAATCCCAGGACCCTGGGATCATGACCTGAGCCAAAGGCAGAGGCTTTAACCCACTGAGCCACCCAGGCGCCCCAGGGTCCTGTCACTCTTAAGTGGCCTCCAAAGTCCTGCCTTAACAGGTCATGGCCAAGGTCTCCAAGCTCACCCACCTTACTCTATATGTCCCAGCCATATTGGAATATTTTTCTGTCCTTCAAAAGTGCCAGACTTTCCCCCACTTTAGAGCCTTCAGCACATACTACTGTTGCTTCATTTGGAATATTCTTCTTTCACTCTTTCCCCAGCCAATGTCTTTTTTTCAGATCTCAGATTTAACTTCAAAATTTTCTCTAGTGGGGCCCCTGGGTGGCTCAGTGGGTTAAGCCGCTGCCTTTGGCTCAGGTCATGATCTCATGGTCCTGGGATCGAGCCCCGCATCGGGCTCTCTGCTCGGCAGGGAGCCTGCTTCCTCCTCTCTCTCTGCCTGCCTCTCTGCCTACTTGTGATCTCTCTGTCAAATAAATAAAAAAATAAAAATCTTTAAAATAAAAAAAAAAAATTTCTCTAGACATTGTAGGCAGGTTGGGTGCCTGTATTTCATGTGTCAATGGACCTGCCCATCACTGTAAACATTTCATTTGTCATTTCTTGTCCAGGGTTAGTCTCTGTCACTCAACAGTGAGCGTGCAAGGAGAGGTACTGTACTTGTGCTTATAAGTGTATCTCCGCACCCAGCACTGAGCTCAGCATCAGTTAAACTCTCAATGAACATTCTTATTTAATGAGTGAGTGGCAAGTTATATAAAGGATTGAAAGGATATCTGGGCAGGGCGGGAGTTCATGCCCAGGAGTTGTTCAGTTGTCTGGAACATAAATGAGCCTTCTCAGCTAACGGAGTGATTCACATTATTAGAGTATTATGAATTTATGTATTTTTCTTTACCAGTGAGTTTTGTACTTTTATATGTTTTCATGTAACTAATTAGCATGCATTGGTTTCAACTTGAAGAAGTCTTTTTAACATTTCTTGTTAAAGTCAGTTTAGTGGTGACGAATTCTATCAGCTTTCGTTTGTCTGGGAAACCAACTCACCTTTGATTCTGAAAGATGCTTTTTTCAGGTTGGCAGTCCCCCCCCCCCGCCGACCAGAACTTTTAATATATCATCCCACACTCCCTTCTGCTCACAAGAATTCTGCTGAAAAAACCTGCTGATATTCTTGAAGGGGCTCAGGGAGCAGCTGGGACAGAAGGCAGTCAAATCTCCTTTGCCAGGGAGAATCTTGGATGTTTTTATCTGCTTTCCTCCGTGCTGAGCCCGAGGATAGGTACAGCAACTGCTGTGTGCCTGTTTGAAAACTGCTTTGTGGTTTTTAAAATATGTCCCTATGGGACTTTTGAATTCCAAGCCCTTTTGGCTATCAGATCTAGGACAGATTTGAAGATCTGTCCTTCAAGTGGAAGTCATAAAAGTTGGGGCACTAGATGTGTGACAAACTCCTCCTAGATAGACTCCAGTGACTTGGTTTATTGTTGGAGTGAGTCAAAAGGAGAAGGCATAGGATGAACCCCCTGGCTCTTTTAGGCTCTGGGGAGGCTCTTATTCAGCACCCACAGGAGCAGCAGCTAGCATGCAGTCCAACCCCTTCCTGGGAAAGACTGGGTGGTGGGCATTTTTCCTGTACCCTCTGTGCTGAGCTCAAAGGGAAAGCCACGGACAGTGCTCGTGTGCCCATTAACAGCTGCTGCTTTTTTGATAGAGTCTTGTGGGACTCATGAATGCAAGTCTTGTTGGCTTTCAGAGCTGGGTGATTTGAAGGTCATCCTTTGGATGATAGACTTGAAATGTGGGGCACTAGTTGTATGCTCCAAACCCTTTGTTACTCAGGAAAAAGCTGGAAGTTGGACATTCCCTCATGACTGCATGATGTGCATGGTTGGAGTTTATGGGGAGAGAGTGTCTCAGCCCTTCCCACTCATTTCAATATTGGTATTTTCTCGGTGGTCTGGTGTTTAGGAGTCACTCAACTGGATTCTGAATTTCTCTCAGAGAAATTGTTCCATGTGTAGCTGTGTATTTGGTGGGTCTGTGGGAGGAGGGAAATTCAGGAGCCTCCTATGTTGCCATTTTGGGGATTCCTATTGTATAATTTTTATAACAATAATTGAAATTACTTTTATAATTAGCGTCAAAATACCTAACAAATGTTACTATGTGAATTCATCAATGGACTTCAAGAGAAAGCCCAAATATTTTAGCAAAGCTACATGAGACCCTTACGATCTAGCTTTTCCTACTTCTTGCTTTCAACCTTCATTATTCTTGTTGGTATAGGAAAGCAGTATATACCAAGCTTTGGCTTCCTAACAGTCTCAGGCTGCAGTCTCAGTTTTCCCCCTCAGTAGCCACAAGACCCTGGGAAAGCTGTTAACCTCTCTTTGCCTCTGTTTTCTCCCCTAACAAAGGAATATAATAATAGCACCTACATCATAGAGGTGTGTGAGCATTACTTGCATCATTATTGCAGTTTTCAACATGATTCTTGCTATATACATTATTTAATAACCTTGCTATTATCTGATTATCTGTGTGGTCATTCTCTGATGATGCCACAGGCTCTTTTGCCCATGAGGCTCTTTTTGCTTCAGGCCAAGTTGTGTTTCAGGGTTTGGAGCAAGTGTCCCCTTTTCCCATGGACTCTTCTGCCAGATGTCTCAATATTTTATCAGAGCCTCTACCCTTTTTCTATTTTAGTACTCATTTTATTAATTATAATAATCAATTTACTTGTGGATATACTTCTTCAGGCTGAAGTATTCTGGAGGTTTGGAACCATGTTTAATTTTTGTTCTTATGTTCTATTCTTATTTTTTATCTAAAGCAATTTCTGATATTAAATAAGTGCGTGAGGTAAGTAAATGTTTGTGAAATGAATGCGTGAATGAATAAGTGGGCAAATTAGTTAATACCAAATTATTACCTCATAATTAATTACTGCATTTTTAAAAAATGATTTTATTTATTTATTTTATTTCTCTGTCTGTCGACAGAGAGAGGTCACAAGTAGGCAGACAGGCAGGCAGAGAGAGAGGGGGAAGCAGGCTCCCCACTGAGCAGAGAGCCCTATGTGGGGTTTGATCCCAGGACCCGAGATCATGACCTCAGCCGGAAGCAGATGCTTAACCCACTGAGCCACTCAAGCTAATTACTGTGTTTTATAATCTAGCTGTACTTTCTGTATAACCAGCATGTAGGTAGTGAGTTTTTGGAGCAGAGGATAGGTAACTATTAGTTGTGGGGTGGATTAGGTGTTGAGTGAGTATGGGGTGAGGAGTAGGTAGTTAGTATATGTATGGATATGTAGACAGTGAGTGTAGGTCAGTGGGTGGAGTGAGATAAAGAGTAGGCTTGGGGCAGAGTGTAGTTAGTGATTGGGTATGGGGTGAGGGGCAGGTAGTGAGGTGATATGAAGCAAGGTAGTGAGTAGAGGTGGGGCAAGGTTTGCATAGAGTTAGTGTTGCTGGGGTAATTAGTTAATGGCTATGGAGTAGGGGTAGGTAGTAAGTGACTATGAGGTGAAGTGTAAGTAGCAAGTAGGTATGTGGCAGATTGTAGCTACTGAATTAGTGTGAAGTAAGGATAGGTAGTGACTGGGGTCTTATTTATGGACATGAAAGTTGGCTCTGACCTGAGTACTGGATGTGGGCCTGGGACCTTGTTCTAGAACTTTGGACATGACTTTTGAACCTGGACATTGTTCCAACCTCAGAACACAAACTGCTCTTTATTTTTGCATCTCACCTAGATGTGAATCTGGTTTTGTGCCTTAAAAATTGAAGTCATGGGGGCACCTGGGTGACTCAGTGGGTTAAAGCGTCTGCTTTTGGCTCAGGTCATGGTCCCAGGGTCCTGGGATCGAGCCCCGCCATAGGCTCTCTGCTCAGCGGGAAGCCTGCTTCCTCCCCTCTCTCTCTGACCGCCTCTCCACCTACTTGTGATCTCTGTCTGTCAGATAAATAAATAAAATCTTAAAAAATAAATGGAAGTCATGGCTCAACCATGGACCCAGATTTGTCCAGGACTTTGGATCTGACCTGGTCTTGGTTAGAGAGACTGATCTTAGAGCTAGATCTTAGACATGGACCTCTTAACTCTGACATGTACCTCAGCTCTGGACCCTGAAACTGGACCTTGAACCTAGACCTCATGTCTACACCTGAATATGACTCTAAACCTGAAACTTGCACACAAACCTTGATTCCAGAACTAGGTATGGCCCTGACCTTGGACTTGGACATTTATCTTAACTGAGAGTCTAGGACACTGATGCTAAAAGTAGACATTGATTTTACTGGATCTTGGAACTGGACCAGAATCTGTGCCTGGTCCTGGACATTTGTTTAGGACCTTGAACTTGGCTTCAGACCTGGAATTTGAACATTTTCTCTGGATTTTAGATTTCAGTAGTAGGTCTAGATCTTTGATTTGGAGTTTTACTTCAAACTAGGAACTTGGATCTGAAATCTGGATCTGGATTTTACCTTGATCTTGGACATTATAACTATCCAGTCTAGTGTCCATTAGACCTAGACATAACTTAAAACCTGCAATTGTTTGTGGACCTGGACACAAATGTCCAGGGTGTGGACATCAAACCAGGCACTAGAGCAAGACTTGGACCTGTAATTTGGACTTTAAGCTTAAGTACTAGATCTGAATTTTAGATTCTTCCAGAGGACCTTGACTTTCAGTACAGTTAATCTGATATTAGATGTGAAGATTAGACATGGACATGGACTTTGACCTTGTGTCTTGTGCCTTGACATGGATCTTGGAGCTGGGCCTTTGACCTTTGTATTAGATATGGGGCCTAGATTTGACCTGGACTTGGGCCCAGATTTTTAAACTTGTACCTTGACTTAGACCTTGATGTTGAAACTGTACATTTGATATTTTCAGTAGGCCTCATGTATGGTTTTGCTTTGGACATTGGACCTGGAAAAATCTAGGTATAAGCTTGACATCCATGTTAAGGTCTACATTTTGGGTACAGGCCCAGGTCAAAGGTCTAAGTCCAAAGACATATTCTAGGCCATGTGAAGGAATTAGAAAATCCAGAACCAGATTCTGGTTCAGGATTTATGTTCAAGTCCTATTTCCCAGTCCAAGGTGAATGTCTACAACCAGGTTACAATTGCAGGTGTGTTGTTCAGGTCTAAATTTAGATGTTAATATCCAAGGTCCATTTCAAAGGCATAGGTTGAGATCTAGATTCAAGGTCAAAGGCCAAGGGTCTGGATGCAATTCAAGGTTCGAGGTCCAGAGCCAAGGTCCTTGGTTCACAATCTAGGTCCAATATTGAGGGCCAGGTATAAATTCCATGTCCAGGGTCATATCCAGACCCAGGTCAAAGGTTTAGGTTCAATGTCCAGGTTTGTATGTTTGTAGTTTTGAAAAGCAGGATTTGTTTACATGTTTCTTTTAAAATAAACTACCTATTTAGTGTTTGAGGAAATTGTGATGAATCCAGGCAGTATTTGTGAACAGAATCTGAGAGCCACATATTGTTTTCAAAAATATCTTCTTATTTTAAACCAGAGAAAGTATAGTGAACTCAGTAAGTATTTATGTAGATGGGTACATAATCATATATTGTTCTCAAATGTACCTTCTTTTTTTTTCCGGTGTATCTTCTTAATATTATTTCAAACAAGTTAAGGTATCAAGGCAGTATTTGTGAAAATAAGTATAAGTATAAGCAAGTTCAGTAGCATACATTATTCTTACATTTTTAGTAGGAGGGGCACCTGGGTGGCTCAGTCAGTTAAGCATCCAACATGGATTTGTAATTGATTTGACCTGGTCTTTGAACTGAAAGACCTAGACATTCAGTCTATTCTTAGTACCATGGTTGTGATTGTTGTAGCTGTTCCTCTTGCTTTGGACCAGGAACTAAGGTCTGGACCTTAGACCTGGGACTGGACATAATCTTGGACATGAATGTTGAACATGAAACTCGGATCTGGAACTTCTCTGTTCCTTGGACATAGTCTTAAACTTGGAATTAGACCCATGCTTTGCACCTGGAGACTGGGCTTAGAATTAGACTTGGATTTAGATTTTAGACTTGAATGTGGGACATTTGCACCACAATTTGACCTAATTAGAAACCAAAGATTTACTAAACTTAATATACACATATTATACTGTAGAAAGACAAAATTAATTTTAATATCTAAACTAACTTTAACATCTGATGAAATGCTTCAAATGGTAAGCTTTCATCAATATGGACCTTAATCTGTATTGAAGCTCAAATTAGAGTTATACTTGGGGAATCCCATTAAATTTAAATAAGTCACCCAATACCTGGGGTTCTCACTAAGTTTGCATAAGGTACCTCTATAATCTTAAAGGAGGTGCAAATGTAAAATAGAAGAAACACAAGTATGTCTCACCTTAACAATTAAAACTATTGCCTTGCCTAAATTCCCCATGGTCATAGCTCTATTTCCCCTAATCTCATAGTGGGGATGGAAGCGCTAACCTAATAAATAATAAATCAAAATTAAATTAAGTCTTTGGCACTTAAAATTGTTTTGACAAAACAAACAAACAAACAAAAACCCCTGTGGATTTGTTCCAACCTATTATAATTGTTAACATAGCCCAGAATAAATTAAAACAACATTTTCAAGGATTGAAACCTATAATATGAGGTCTATTCAGGCCCAGTTTAGCCTGTTATTAAACCTGGAAAGAATGAATGGTGCTCACAATGAGTTATTAAATGCCATGGTCCCATCCATTAAGGTATCTAAAACTCAGTATTACAGAAATGATTAGCTCCATCCAATCAGCAACTAGTAAATACTTTGCAGTCACAGATTTGACTAGTACGTTTTGTTCAGGCCCATTTCAATAGCCTCTCATCACCAATTTTCCTTTGCCTTAAAGGAACACAATATACCTTAACCTGACTACCTATGGGGTATCTCAACAGTCCATCCAACACCATCTTTTCAGTACCACATACAACTTTCTCCAGGAATGTAGGTATGACATTATATTGATGAATCTTCCTCTGAGGAGCTTCATTTGGCATACTCATTCAGGACATACAAACATTCACAAAAGAGCTCACCAGAAAGGGATGTCCCATACATAGTACAAGGTCTCACCACCTCAACAAAATCCCTGGCCAATATTTGGTCAATTGAAGGCCACTTCATTCCTCACAGTGTCAAGAAACAACTCTTGACTGTCATCACCTACAACGGACACAGCATCTTCACAGCCTTTTTGGGTTTTGGAGGCAATATATATACTTCATTTACAATTTTACTTAAGACTATTTATTCTGTTACTCACCAATCAGCCCACTTTGAATAGGGACCCCTACAACAAAAGGCTCTAAATCTGTCCAATTGTAATATAACAGGCACTTCCATTAGTGTCCCCTGCCCCCAGAAAGTCTTTTATTTTAGAGTTTTTACTAACCTCCTTTTCTGCCTCCTGGAATATGTGGACCAACCAGAATGGCCAGGTCACCCATAAACTTCTAATCTCCTATTCTGCATGCTATACACCAGTAGAATGAAATTTACTGGCTCCATGTTGAGTCCTTCTAGAGATGGGGGTTTCTCACAGGTCCTGAGCCTGTGACTGTACCCACCTGTCATTATGTCTTGGGTTTTAGTGACAATATTGTAGGTTTGGGGTGACCACTGAAATCTTACAAAAATAAATACATTTTTAGGATAAAGTGAGACTCAAACCACATGGTATATTGCCTTTCCAGGAAAAAGTGGCTTCCCCTTGCCCTCAGTCCCTTGCCATATGGCACTGGAGGAAGTCACTCCTCTTCTGGACCCTTTGGTTGCCTGAAGACCCCTCTAGAAACAACTGAGTAAATAAGAAGGGGAGTTGGTATACTTCACAGATAGCACTACCAATATTATACGTGATGGAGTCAGCTGGAGGGGTTTTGCTTTAACTGGATGCCCCTGATAAAGTCAAGAATCAAAAGCTTGGCACAACTGGCTGAACTTTAGGCAGACACCTTAGCACTGGATGTCCTGCCTGGATGCAACAATCAGCCTCATCTTCACATTTTTGTAGATTCTTGGTCATTGTTCACAAACTGACCATTGGGTTTAACCAATGGAAAAAACATGATGTTTAGCATGAAGAACTTGGGATTTCTTGCCCCATACCTACCCAAAATGTAAGTCAAGATCATCTACAATTCAAGGCCTCATAAAGTAATCCTTATTCCCTTCAATGTTTGAGGTATTATTGACAATAGCCAAGACACTCATTTAACTTCTCAAAATACACAGTGTTGGGTTCTTGACTTGCCCCTCTTTGCTCTCTCAGCCATCTTCAGACCACCCTAGAGTCCTTCCCTGCTTTCTATAGAAAGATCTCACTATGTAAATAATAAGCCTTTTATATCCTTTTGGTGTGTGTGTGGTATCATCAGCCTTGATATCTGAACCAAATTTGTAAGGAGATGAACCTGTCCTGACATGAGAAAACCAAAAGATAAGGTACAAACTCCAGTCAAAGGTACAATACAAGGTACAAGATCCAGCACTAATTTCCAGTCTAAAATCCTGGATCGAAACTGGTCCAAGGTCCATTTTCCATTTCAGGTCAGGGTATCTCGTGGTTCAGGTCTGAGATTTGATGTGTAGGTCTCAGGCCAAAAGTCCAATTCTAAAGTATAAATCAGATATAAGATCTAAACCTTAGATCCATGTCCAGGTCTGATTTCTATCCCTAAGGTCATGTTCAATGTCCAATCAGAGAAAGGTTTGTGATTTAGGTTCAAGATCCAGATTATGGTTCAATTTCTAAGTCCAAGGAGCAATTTCAGATCTAAGATTCAGGTTCAGATCCAAGTACAGGGTCTAGATCAAAGATACAATTTGAGGTTTGCATCCAATGTTCAAATACAGGCTTCAGTTTCTACTTCTAAGTCTAGGTCCAGGTCCAAGACATGGTTGAAGGTCCATATCTAGGTTTCATGACAAAATGGAAGTTCAGGTCTGTGGCAAGTGTTTCTCTTCCAATACTTAGCATCAAAATCCAGTCCCAGTGCAGAATCAAACTTTAGATAAAAAATCCTGGTTTAAGATTCATGTTCAAAGTATAGTTCCAAAACCAAGTTCTATGCCCAAAATCAGGTCCAATGAACTAGACAAATTTCATTATGAGGACCACGTCCAGGCCCATGTCCACTCTCTACCTACGTATTTACTATATACATCCTACCCCAAAACCAATCATTACCTACTTACTTCCTGTTAACACCCTGCCCTACAGTGACTTAAAAACTATACTGTTCATATGCTACCTAACCACTTACTATACACAACCCACTTCACACCTACTCCTTACCTACACACTTCTATAACCCTCTCAACCACTCACTTTGGAGTTAAATGATTAGATATATTTTTTTTAATTTTTTTTTATTTTTTTTCAGCATAACAGTATTCATTATTTTTGCACCACACCCAGTGCTCCATGCAATCCGTGCCCTTTACAATACCCACCACCTGGTGCCCCCAACCTCCCACCCCCCACCCCTTCAAAATTCTCAGATCGTTTTTCAGAGTCCATAGTCTCTCATGGTTCACCTCCCCTTCCAATTTCCCTCAACTCCCTTCTCCTCTCCATCTCCCCTTGTCCTCCATGCTATTTGTTATGCTCCACAAATAAGTGAAACCATATGATAATTGACTCTCTCTGCGTGACTTATTTCACTCAGCATAATCTCTTCCAGTCCCGTCCATGTTGCTACAAAACTTGGGGATTCATCCTTTCTTTCTTTCTTTTTTTTTTTTTTTTTTACAGCTTTATAAACATATATTTTTATCCCCAGGGGTACAGGTCTGCGAATCGCCAGGTTTACACACTTCACAACACTCACCATAGCACATACCCTCCCCGATATCCATAACCCCACCCCCTCTCCCAACCCCCTCCCCCCATCAACCCTCAGTTTGTTTTGTGAGATTAAGAGTCACTTATGGTTTGTCTCCCTCCCAATCCCATCTTGTTTCATTTACTCTTCTCCTACCCCCTCAACCCCCCATGTTGCATCTCCTCTCCCTCATATCAGGGAGATCATATGATAGTTGTCTTTCTCCGATTGACTTATTTCGCTAAGCATGATACCCTCTAGTTCCATCCACGTCGTCGCAAATGGCAAGATTTCATTTCTTTTGATGGCTGCATAGTATTCCATTGTGTATATATACCACATCTTCTTTATCCATTCGTCTGTTGATGGACATCTAGGTTCTTTCCATAGTTTGGCTATTGTAGACATTGCTGCTATAAACATTCGGGTGCACGTGCCCCTTCGGATCACTACGTTTGTATCTTTAGGGTAAATACCCAGCAGTGCAATTGCTGGGTCATAGGGTAGTTCTATTTTCAACATTTTGAGGAACCTCCATGCTGTTTTCCAGAGTGGTTGCACCAGCTTGCATTCCCACCAACAGTGTAGGAGGGTTCCCCTTTCTCCGCATCCTCGCCAGCATCTGTCATTTCCTGACTTGTTCATTTTAGCCATTCTGACTGGTGTGAGGTGATATCTCATGGTGGTTTTGATTTGTATTTCCCTGATGCCGAGTGATATGGAGCACTTTTTCATGTGTCTGTTGGCCATCTGGATGTCTTCTTTGCAGAAATGTCTGTTCATGTCCTCTGCCCATTTCTTGATTGGATTATTTGTTCTTTGGGTGTTGAGTTTGCTAAGTTCTTTATAGATTTTGGACACTAGCCCTTTATCTGATATGTCATTTGCAAATATCTTCTCCCATTCTGTCAGTTGTCTTTTGGTTTTTTTAACTGTTTCCTTTGCTGTGCAAAAGCTTTTGATCTTGATAAAATCCCAAAAGTTCATTTTTGCCCTTGCTTCCCTTGCCTTTGGTGATGTTCCTAGGAAGATGTTGCTGCGGCTGACGTCGAAGAGGTTGCTGCCTGTGTTCTCCTCAAGGATTTTGATGGATTCCTTTCTCACATTGAGATCCTTCATCCATTTTGAGTCTATTTTCGTGTGTGGTGTAAGGAAATGATCCAATTTCATTTTTCTGCATGTGGCTGTCCAATTTTCCCAACACCATTTATTGAAGAGGCTGTCTTTGTTCCATTGGACATTCTTTCCTGCTTTGTCGAAGATGAGTTGACCATAGAGTTGAGGGTCCATTTCTGGGCTCTCTATTCTGTTCCATTGATCTATGTGTCTGTTTTTGTGCCAGTACCATGCTGTCTTGATGATGACAGCTTTGTAATAGAGCTTGAAGTCCGGAATTGTGATGCCACCAACTTTGGCTTTCTTTTTCAATATTCCTTTGGCTATTCGAGGTCTTTTCTGGTTCCATATAAATTTTAGGATTATTTGTTCCATTTCTTTGAAAAAAAAGGATGGTACTTTGATAGGAATTGCATTAAATGTGTAGATTGCTTTAGGTAGCATAGACATTTTCACAATATTTATTCTTCCAATCCGGGAGCATGGAACATTTTTCCATTTCTTTGTGTCTTCCTCAATTTCTTTCATGAGTACTTTATAGTTTTCTGAGTATAGATTCTTAGTCTCTTTGGTTAGGTTTATTCCTAGGTATCTTATAGTTTTGGGTGCAATTGTAAATGGGATGGACAAAGATACAATTTGAGGTTTGCATCCAATGTTCAAATACAGGCTTCAGTTTCTACTTCTAAGTCTAGGTCCAGGTCCAAGACATGGTTGAAGGTCCATATCTAGGTTTCATGACAAAATGGAAGTTCAGGTCTGTGGCAAGTGTTTCTCTTCCAATACTTAGCATCAAAATCCAGTCCCAGTGCAGAATCAAACTTTAGATAAAAAATCCTGGTTTAAGATTCATGTTCAAAGTATAGTTCCAAAACCAAGTTCTATGCCCAAAATCAGGTCCAATGAACTAGACAAATTTCATTATGAGGACCACGTCCAGGCCCATGTCCACTCTCTACCTACGTATTTACTATATACATCCTACCCCAAAACCAATCATTACCTACTTACTTCCTGTTAACACCCTGCCCTACAGTGACTTAAAAACTATACTGTTCATATGCTACCTAACCACTTACTATACACAACCCACTTCACACCTACTCCTTACCTACACACTTCTATAACCCTCTCAACCACTCACTTTGGAGTTAAATGATTAGATATATTTAACTTCTTTTTTTTTTTAAAGATTTTATTTATTTATTTGACAGAGAGAAATCACAAGTAGGCAGAGAGGCAGGCAGAGAGAGAGGAGGAAGCAGGCTCCCTGCTGAGCAGAAAGCCCGATGTGGGGCTCGAACCCAGGACCTGGGATCATGACCTGAGCCGAAGGCAGCGGCTTAACCCACTGAGCCACCCAGGCGCCCCGTAGATATATTTAACTTCTAACCACACACACCCATTATTTACTTCCCACCCCACATTCACTCTCTACCAACCTCCCTATGCATACCCACTCATACCTAATATTTCTCCTCCATCCACTCATTAGTTACTTCCCTCCCCTACAATCTATGCTCATAATATTCTACCTCTCTCCACACCCACTCATCCCTTACCATTTACCTCGTGCCATTTGCTACCTACACCTACTCGCTACCTATCCATTCACTGGTTAATCCCTGACCCATACCTATCCATTACCAACCATTCATCATCTACTCCCCATTCCATGCTTATTTACTAGGCTTCAACCTCACCTACTCACTAACTATTCCCTACTCTAACTCACTACCAGTTCACATGCCACACATTCACTACCCACCCTTGCCCTAAACATATTACTTCTCTTAAGTTCCCCATGGATAATTATTTACTTATTCAATCAATATGTATGTATGTATGTATGTATGTATGTATGTATCATCTATCATCCATCCATCCATCCATCCATCCATCCATTTTCCTTGGCAATTTAGCAACAAGCTAAGAAATGGCAATTTGACTTTGTTAGCTACTCACCGTCTAAAACCAGACCCTCTACCTTGTGATTATTTATTGAAAACTGTAACTGAACCATAGAGACTTTTACATATTGGAAAATTTAATGTCTCACACTCAAGAACTATTCTTTCTTCTCTTATCCCAGTGAGTCTCATACACACACAATCAGAATGTTGGAAAGTCACCTATTGAACATATTGTGTCCAACAAGTCATCCATAGTAAGAAACCTTAATAATTCCACGTTGAAAATTATTTAGTATTAGAAATTTTTTGTCATGTAATTACCTATGTTAAAACAAATGATTGAAAAAACCTTCAGGAATATTCTCAAGCCTGATACCAATTATAAGAGGGTGATAGAGCCCAGTCAGTCTTTCTGCCTTCCTCCAGGAATTAAGTTTTTTTTTTTTTTAAGATTTTATTTATTTTATTTGACAGACAGAGATTACAAGTAGGAAGAGAGGCAGGCAGAGAGAGAGAGAGAGAGGGGGAAGCAGGCTCCCTGCCGAACAGAGAGTCTGATGCGGGGCTCGATCCCAGGACCCTGGGATCATGACCTGAGCCAAAGGCAGAGGCTTTAACCCACTGAGCCACCCAGGCGCCCCAGGAATTAAGGTTGTTTTAAAGTGGAATAGCTTGATCCAGACATTAAAAATTGGTTTTCTTTAAGACATCCAGACGGCCAACAGACACATGAAAAAGTGCTCCATATCACTCGGCATCAGGGAAATACAAATCAAAACCACCATGAGATATCACCTCACACCAGTCAGAATGGCTAAAATGAACAAGTCAGGAAATGACAGATGCTGGCGAGGATGCGGAGAAAGGGGAACCCTCCTACACTGTTGGTGGGAATGCAAGCTGGTGCAACCACTCTGGAAAACAGCATGGAGGTCCTCAAAATGTTGAAAATAGAACTACCCTATGACCCAGCAATTGCACTGCTGGGTATTTACCCTAAAGATACAAACGTAGTGATCCGAAGGGGCACGTGCACCCGAATGTTTATAGCAGCAATGTCTACAATAGCCAAACTATGGAAAGAACCTAGATGTCCATCAACAGACGAATGGATAAAGAAGATGTGGTATATATACACAATGGAATACTATGCAGCCATCAAAAGAAATGAAATCTTGCCATTTGCGACGACGTGGATGGAACTAGAGGGTATCATGCTTAGCGAAATAAGTCACTCGGAGAAAGACAACTATCATATGATCTCCCTGATATGAGGGAGAGGAGATGCAACATGGGGGGTTGAGGGGGTAGGAGAAGAGTAAATGAAACAAGATGGGATTGGGAGGGAGACAAACCATAAGTGACTCTTAATCTCACAAAACAAACTGAGGGTTGATGGGGGGAGGGGGGTTGGGAGGTGGGAGTGGGGTTATGGATATTGGGGAGGGTATGTGCTATGGTGAGTGCTGTGAAGTGTGTAAACCTGGCGATTCGCAGACCTGTACCCCTGGGGATAAAAATATATGTTTATAAAGCTGTAAAAAAAAAAAAAAGAAAAAGAAAAAAGAAAGGATGAATACCCAAGTTTTGTAGCAACATGGACGGGACTGGAAGAGATTATGCTGAGTGAAATAAGTCAAGCAGAGAGAGTCAATTATCATATGGTTTCACTTATTTGTGGAGCATAACAAATAGCATGGAGACAAGGGGAGATGGAGAGGAGAAGGGAGTTGAGGGAAATTGGAAGGGGAGGTGAACCATGAGAGACTATGGACTCTGAAAAACGATCTGAGAATTTTGAAGGGGTGGGGGGTGGGAGGTTGGGGGCACCAGGTGGTGGGTATTGTAGAGGGCACGGATTGCATGGAGCACTGGGTGTGGTGCAAAAATAATGAATACTGTTATGCTGAAAAAATAAAAAATTAATAAAAAAATTGGTTTTCTTTTACTCTTTTTCCTGGGTAACTATTTTAGAATAAATTTTACTGACTTTCTATGTATGTATTTATTTCCTGAAGGCTTTTCTCAATTAAGTTTTTAATTTTAATTCCAGTATTGTTAACATACATTGTTAATTCCACATATGAATGAAATCATATCGTAATTGTCTTACTTTGACTGATCCTGAGGACGTTTTGGACCATGATAAATAGAATTCAGACAATTTAAGAAGATCCAAACTATTAGAGTACAGTTTATCAGAACAGTTGTTTTCTATAAAAGTCATCTTTTTCCTCAGAGTTTGTGCAATGCTGACTTGGTATAAAGGGTTTCTTTTGAACAGCATTTATATAAAAATTTATATAAAATGTTTGCTTTTGAAAGGGCTTTAAATCATTGTATTCTTGACTCTCATGCAGCTGTTTCTCTGCAAGAAATAATACATTTTTAAGTTCAATTAATGTTTGATTTTTATTTATGTAAACTTAAACCTAGAGGCATTGTTATAGACTCATAATTTATAGGAATGAGTCCCAAGCCCCTTACACCTATTGATAGATTTTACAAAATTAGCCTTATTTGAAAGATGTGGTTTTTTTTTTTCAGAATGATTTTCTAGAGAAAATTCTAATAGTAGTGATTTATATCAAAAGTATAAAGCAAGAGCTAAAATAACTCTTTTCAAGTTAAGGAGAACTGGTTTTCTTCACAAGTTGTTCTAAATAACATGATATACGTCCTCTAATTTGGTAAAATAGATCCTGCTTTATCCTGCACCTGTTTGGAATCTCTTTATGTGTCCGGTTTCGTGACTATTGATTCATTCATCCACTTTGTAATTCATTCACAACACATCTGCTCCAAAGTTTTGACCCTGAGTTTCAAGTATTGTCACTCCAGGTGTCCCATAGCTCTTCAAATACCCGCCTACCTAGTAAGCACTGATTAAAAGCTGAAAATATAATTTTTCCTTTCTTTTTGATTATTACCAAAAAAAAAAAACCCAAATCTATAACACATGATTTCACATAATGTGCACTTACAATTATTTTTTGGTCCACAGTCTATAAAGAGTAAGCAGATATGCAAATTTCTGTAGTATATACCTTGAAATCACATGAATCTCTTAAATTATTAAAAATTATTATTAAGGGGGGCGCCTGGGTGGCTCAGTGGGTTAAAGCCTCTGCCTTCGGCTCAGGTCATGATCCCAGGGTCCTGGGATCGAGCCCCATGTCGGGCTCTCTACTCTGCAGGGAGCCTGCTTCCTCCCCTCTCTCTCTCTGCCTGCCTCTGTGCCTAATTGTGATCTCTCTCTCTGTCAAATAAATAAAATCTTTAAAAAAAATTATTATTAAGGTAATATTTTTAATTGACTTAACAAGATGCCAAGATAACAAAGAGTAAATTACAGGTGTTATATTTACCTCAGAAAATTTGAGTTTACTTGACTGTTGGGTCACTGAACCTCTTGGTTTTTCTGGAACTAGGATTTTGCTAGGATTTTGGAATTCCAATGCTAAAATCAGGATGGGTAGTTTCCCATTTTCTCCACTATTGTCTCCTTCTTTCACCTGCCAGGCATTGCCTTGGTGGAGCTAGTTCTTAAATCAGCACTGACCAAAGCAGAAACTAAGTCAGAACCCTCAACCCACTCATCCAGTGGGACCAAACCTAATGTTGCTGACTACAGACCTGTTGTTTCTGTGCAGGAGATTAGCACCAGACATTTGTGGAGCATACGTGGTAGTGTTCATTTTGTTCCCTGCCCCATTTATCTATCTAATGATTGTATTAGATTCTAATTCGATTCTAACCTTTACAATCAGACTTAAATTTTGGTTTAACTCCTTAACGATCCACTTCACTGCTGGGAGTAGACAAGAGCTATTAACACTCCTTAGCTTGTCTAGGCCCCAAAATCCTGCATAATTCCTGCCAATAACTCTGCTAATTAAAAATCTAAACCTCCTCTCTGGACCTCTTCTGCACGAGCTGTGGGCTATGGTCTTGCTTTGGCTGCTCCAATCCCAGAAGCTAAGTAACTATTTCCATTTGTCTTCATAGTTATTTCTGACGTTCTTGAATTTCTTCTACCCAATTTGCCTAATTGAATATCTTTCCCTGCCTCAATGCTTCTCAAACTTTAATATGCATAAGAATCTCCTGGTGAGTTTTCTGAGCTCTATCCCCAGAGATTCTGATTCAATAGGTCCAGAAGTGCCCATGAATTTGCATTTCTAACAAGCACACAAGAGAGACTGATACTCTTGGTTCAGGGGACACCCTTTGAGAACTGGTGTTTTCAAGTAAACACGGACCAGAGGGAAGACCTCCCTGTTTCTTCTAAACCCCTATCCAGTTCACTTCTCACTTCATTTTCTTCTTATCTGCTCATTTTGGCTGCTGAGGTGCTCGTGCGCCAAAGGACTGACATAAAACCACGGGCCCTGAAGGCTGGAAAGACTGACATCACTGCTGACATTTTCCTTTGGCAATATCCCTTTTCTTCACATAGAGTGAGGTAAAATAGAGCCTATTTTAAATTTTAACTTTTAGTTCACTCTCTAAAGAGGGGTGCACATTTATCAGATTAAGTCAGCAGCTGAAATAGATTTAAATTCATTCAATGTTCCTGCCTGTTTCCTCAAAGCATTTTTACTGAATTTAACAACGTGAAGTGGGACAAAATGCAGAAATTTGCCCCAAGTAGCTTCCACCTCTGATACACAGTCTCTTACAGCCTTCATGGATTGAGTTTGAATTTAATAAAATGGATATAAATAAGTCGTCTGAAGTGTTTTCATTTCTCTTCTCAATTTGAACCGTCAGAATGTAAGATAGAGGAAAAAATAGCATAAAACTAATATTGTGGAATGGAGGCATGTATTACTAAAAATTCTCATATTAATGTTATTGGTTATATTGCCAGCTCTGGGGAATTTCAGCCAGGATCTCATCAGCATTAAAAGATAGGAAACGGCTATGAAGGTTGCTGAGGTAGGATTTCTTGTGTCTCTTCCGGAGGATGGATAAATAGGGACTTTAATGACTTGGGGCTTCTTTTTCATGGTGCATATAGCGGTAAATGTAAATATAGATGAGCTGAAAATAGGTTTAAAATTAGAAAAAGAGGTGACTTATTCACTGATTCCTATTTTGAGTGCAAAAGAAACAAAAATTCCTAAGTAGCTCTGGAGCCAAAGAGGAAATTTAAAAATATCATAGGTTATTGAGAAAACAAGGTTAATGAAAAGATTTTGTGAAAACTTAGAGAATTTGGTCAAACTCTGAAGACTAAAATACTACTTTTTTGTTTATTGTTTTTGTTTTTTAAAAGACTTTATTATTTTCAGGTTCATAACAAAATTGAGAAGAAGGTTCAGAGAGATCCCTTATGCCCTCTCCTCCATTATCAAAACCCCACCCCAGCAGAGGGGTATATTTGTTGCAATTGATTAACCTACATTAATACGTCATTATCACCCAAAGTCCATAGTTTACATTAGGGTTCACTCTTGTACATTCTGGGGGTTTTGACCAGTGTATAATGACATATATACACCGTTATGGTATCCTAAAGAGTATTTCCAGTACCCTAAAAATCCTCCGTGCCCTGCCTGTTCATTTCTTTCTCCCACCAATCCCGGGCAGCCCCTGATGTTTTTACTACCTTCATAGTTTTTCCTTTTCTAGAAAATCATAGAGTTGAAATCGTACAATGTATGGCCTTCCCATACTGGCTTCTTTTACATGAAACTATGTATTTGAATTTCCTCCATGTCTATTCATGGCTTGAGAGTTCATTTCTTTAGGTGCTGAATAACATTCCATTGTCTAGCTATATCACAGTTTATCTATTCACCTACTGGAGCATATCTTGGTTTCCTCCAAGTTTTGTCAATTATGAGTAAAGCTGTTATAAACATCCATGTACAGGTATTTGTGTAGATAAATATTTTCAGCATCTTTGGGTAAATACCAGAGAGTACTTTTGCTGATAGTATGGTAAGACTATGTTTAGTTTTGTAAGAAACTACCATACAATCTTTCAAATTGGCTGTTACTTTGCATTCATACTCATAATGAATGAAAGTTCTTCTTGCTCCATATCATCACCAATATTTGATATTATTAATTAATTAGTTAATTAATTGACATTTTGGCTATTCTAGTAGGTGTGCTGCAGTATCTCATTGTTCTAATTTGCATTTTCCTGATGACATGACATGGAGTACCTTTTCATCTACTTATTTGCCATGTGTATATATTCTGTGATGAGATGTCTGTTAATGACTTTATCTCATTTTTTAATGAGACTGTTTTCTTATTGTTTAATTTTAAGAATTTTTTTTTCATATTTTTGATAATAGTTCTTTATCACATATGTCTTTGCAAGTATTTTCTTCCAGCCTATGGCTTGTCTGTTTATTTTTCTTGACAGTGTCAAAGAACAGAAAGTTTTAATTTTAATGATGTCCAGTTTATCAAATATTTCTTACATAGATTGTGGCCTTTGGTGTTTTATCTAAAAAGTCATTGCTGGGTGTCACATACCCCTCCATGAATGGGCAGGAGCAAGTGGGTGGGCAGGTGACCAGGCAGCCATCTTGATAGAGCCTGGGCACCCTGAGCCAAGCTGTGGAGCTGTTCCTTGTAACTGCATCTGCCTGGGGGGTGAGGAGGAGTGATCCTCCACAAGGAGGTGTTCCCCCACTGGTGAGGGACCATGCAGCTGTGCAGAGGTAGTGTTCTTCTGAGATCATTAATAGGAACCATTCTCTCTCATGCCCAGCTTGAACAAGGACATGAGACTCCTCTTTGACCAGTTCACGAAGAAATATGAAGATGACTCCTAGAAATGTTTGCCTTCATACAAATGTAAATCAACTTGAAGTAGTCAAGACTTCAAAATCTTTTTTGTGACATAAAACCTGTAAAATAACAAGTGTCATAGCCCCAGCTCTTCCCTAGAAGCTTTAAGGAAGGCCTGGGCCTTGAATATGTGATATTCCATAATAATGTTGAAGAAAGGATAGTTTACATATTTCAAGGAGGTCCTTATCTGCAAGGAGCAGCTGGCTTCCTTCATGGAGGTGCCATTGCAACCATGATTGATGCTACTGTTGGTATGTCTGCGATTACAGTTGAGGAACTGTCAAGACTGACAATCTCAGCACTAATTTTAAACTGTCAGTCCCCCTTTGTTCTGTTTTTGTGATAAACAGCCAACTTGATAAAGTTGAAGGAAGGAAATTGTTTGTTTTCTGTGATGTTCAAAGCACAGATGAGAAGGCCCTATATATAGTCAGAGGCAACAAGTTTATTGGTAAAGCTGGATCCCAAAGAAATTTTGACTTAAGAGAGCTGCTGGTGCATTCTACACCAGTCTGCACTAGGCTTTCTCTCCTCCAGAAGAAGCTGCTGTCTCCAGTCCTTCTTTACTTACCTGCTGTTGAGTCCCCCAGATGATGAAGCCTGCTAACACTGACCTTCCTGAACAAATCTTCAGAATACAACTCCAAGAGCTCTTTCCACCTTCTAAACTTTTTCACATAGAAGCACTCTCTACTGGGGGGGGGGGTGTCATTGCCAGATGAAAGGTCATCTAGATTTTCTTCTATGTTATCTTCTAGGAGTTTTATATTTTAAATTTAGGTCTGTGGTCCACTTTGAGTTAATCTTTCAGGTTACATAAAGTCTGTTTTCTGTTTGTTTTATGTGCATGTTTAATTGATCCAGCACCATTTGTTAAAAACAAAACGAAACAAAACAAAAAAAAACCTCTCTGCTCCATTGTGTTGTCTTTGCTCCTTTGTCAGAGATTAGTTGACTATTTATGTGGGTCTATTTATGGGCTTTCTATTCTGTTCCATTGATCTATTTGTCTGTTGCCAATACCGCACAATCTTGATTACTGTAGCTTAAAATAAGTATTAAAATTGTGCATTGTCAGTCCTACAACTGTGTTCTTCTTCAATATTCTGTTGGTTATTTTTGGTCTGTTGATTTTCCACATAAGCTTTAGAATCAGGTTTTCATCACCAGAAAATAACTTGCTTGGATTGTGATTAGAATTGCATTGAATCTATAGATCAAGTTGGGAAGAGCTGACATCTTAATAATATTGAGTTTTCCCATCCATGAACATGGAATATCTCTCCATTTATCTAGTTACTTGATTTCATTCATTAGTTTTATAGTTTCTCTTGTATAGATCTTGTATTTATATTTTGTTAGAGTTATGTCTAAGTATTTTATTTTGGGAGAGGCTAATGTAAAAGTGTTGGATTTTACATTTCAAATTTCATTTGTTTATTTACTGTTACACAGGAAAGTGGTTGACCTTTTGTATATTTTTAACCTCATACCTTGTAACCTTGCTATTAGTTCCAGGAGTTTTTTGACTGATTCTTTCAGATTTTCTACATAGGCAATCATGTGATCGATAAAGATTGTTTCATTTTTTTCTTCCAAATCAGTATATGCTTTATTTCTTTTTCTTGTCTTATTATTTTAGCTGGGACTGCTTTTATTTTAAAAGAAGAGATGAAACAAATGAACAAAGTATTCAATTCAATAACTTAGAACAGATGAGGAGATTCTGGTTAAGATGCTATACTAAGTTCATGCTTTGGTGCTGTCTCCATTCTCAACTCAAAGCAATAATAGATAAAATACTTAAAAAATACAAAACAGGACATATGTTGATGGCAAAGGTTACTGGAATGTGACTACGGGCACTAAAGGCAGGGTTTAGCACCTACTGGGTAGATTCGAGAACCAGGCTCCTGACCTAAAGTTGGTTGAGGGATGAGCCTTCTGACAGAAAAACAAACGAAGTCTCATTTTTAGAAGATTTTGACATATGAAGGCAGCTGGACAAAGGCATAGTTTCATGTCCACATCTGAACCAATCAATCTCTTTTTTAATAGCATTGACCAAAACACATTGTTCAAATAATATTGTCCCCCATATGAATATGAACTAGGATTCCTAGGATTACCTGTTTCTAACCTGGTATCTGGGAGACTAAGTGGAGGCAACACAGAGTCTCTACATAAAAAGAGGTAAACAGAGAGAATAAGAAAAAAGAAAATAAAAGCAAAAGCAAACAAAAACTTCTCCAAATACAGGCTTGCAAAAAGATAAAAAGATATAGGACAAAATTAAGAAATAAAATATTAAATTTACTGCAGATAAGGTTATTCAGAATAGTTGGGCAAATATTTGCAATAATTATATTTAAGAATGTAAAAAAGATGTAAAAAGAAATAGCTTCTATGAAAAATGTGAGCAATGATATACTTAAAAAGCAGAAAAGCTAAAAGCAGCAAGATAAAAATAAAAACCAGTTAAAATCCTAGAAATAAAACTATTTTAAGAAGCTATATGGGAGGGATTTTAGACTAGACACAATTGCGTAGTGAAATGGTGAACTAGAAGCTAATGCCAAGGAATTGGTTCCAGGTGCTACTACAAGAGCTAGAACCAAAAACGTGAAGTAATATGGGGACATGGAAACAGTTTGAGAATCTCCCATATATATTTGATGAAAGCTCCAGAACAGAAGAAATGAAGACACAATATTTTAGGAGATAACTTTCAGCATTAAAATAATCAAACAAAATTATTTGAGATCTGAGATCAAAAGAGCAATCTAAGCTCTTCAAGATAGTTAAAGAAGAACAAATCCACACCTAGACCCATAACATATTGCAGAATATTCAAACTATAAAGAAAATCTAATGTGTATCCTGAGGGAAATAAGCATTAATCTACAAAGAAATAAACTTACCGACAGTAAACAGTAGGCACTGGTAAATGGGGATCATATTTTCAAAGTGCTGATGTAGCTAATTTAGCCTGTATGAGGGACAAGCTCAACTGGAAGAATGGCAACATTGCAAATGAAATGTAGTTGGTATCTCACTCTTCCTTTAAATATTTCCAGTGAAAGAAGTCCTTTTCCTCTCTTAAAATGAGCAACGTCATGATCTTTCTGGGCACTCTTAAGTTAATAAAGGGTTTTATGGGCACTTCGAGATATGAAACACATTTTTAAACCAGTCCTTACACTGGCCAGTCCTATCCCATAGTTAGAGATCCTAATTTTGTTCAAAATTACATCACTCTCCTCCTTTCAGCTGAGGTTGGTGGGGAAGATGGGGGACAGGAAATTTTCACTGGACTTGTTAAGAGCCAACTCTCTATTTTCTGGGTGGAGTAATGTTTGCAGCTGGCTCTGATTCATATGCACCTGATTGACATGGCCTGATGTTCTCTTTCCTGTAGCTACCTTTACCCTCTGTCTTCAGGCCACTAAGAACCTCGTATGTCACCTTCAACCTCTGGTACTGAAGCCCCATTCCCATGGGAAGCCTGTTGGACAGGACCCCAAAAGACTCATGCCAGTGTTCTCAGGGATTGGCCCACATTTGGCCCATGGGTTAAGTTCACGCTTTCCTTTGCCATGACCAACTTTGGAGTTGCTGGCTGATCCTAATCTGGTCACTTCTCCCTCAGCTCTCCTGTTAGCAGCTAATCTGCCATCATCAGTTTTTCACATTTCCCAGGCAGGGTTCAGAAGCTAGCCCTCAGTGTTCACTTCACAGCCCACATTTTATGTTCTCCCCATGATCCAACTGGAATTTGATATTAAAGATTCAGCTTCACTTCACTGCACAATTGCCCCAGGTAGGATGGCAGACAGGGTCCTCACCCAGTGACACCTACAAGGTCGTTCAACATGGCTGAACCATTTCCTGTGAAAATGTGTACACCTTAGTGGGTTGTCTGTCTTAGAACTTACTTTGGACTTGGGTGCCTTGAGTTTTCTTACTGAATATCCCATTATATCAACTAAATTAACATTCAAGACAATTTAGACATTTTTAGATGAAAAAGACCAAGAGGTATGACAAATGCTAAAATATTGAGATGTATTTTGTCAGGGAGAAAAATGAACTTGGAGGGAAGATATGAATGTAATGTGTACAGAAATTAATTAAGTGTGAGAGTAAATGTAATTAGCTATTACATTTATTTTTAGGTTTTGTTTTATCAAAGGTACGCAGGCACATAATTTAAGCAGTGAAGTAGTTCTATAGCAGTTGCTTCTTTTAAAACCCGACAGTTTCCAACCTCTCCATCCCCTCAGGCTCTCTCTCTTGTCAATCTTATCAAGTCCCATTTTATAAAGACAAACAAACAAGCAAAAAACCAAATATATGCTATAAAAGTACAAATAGAAAATTCCAGTGTAGACCACTCCTTTGACTAGACAGGTATACCTAGCTGCCTGCCTGAGCATGGCACTTGGATGTCTAGGAGGAATCACAGATCAATAAGGTCACAACTGAACTCCTGACTTTCTTCTTTAAACCTGCATTATGAGACAGACCAAAAATAAAATTATGCTCTTTTAAAAAATCCTACTTTAAATTCATCAACAAATCCCATTGGCTCTAGTGGAAATATTCCTAAATCTTACCATTTCCATCACTGCCCCATGGATCTCACTCCTTCTATGCTCTAGTTTTCCTGCTCTGGTCCATTCTCACCAGTGGCTTTGCTGTTCCTCCAAGGTCCCCACGCTAGCCCAGCTCAGTAGCTGCTGGTCCTTCAGCCTGAACGTTCCTCCATCTGGATAGTTTCCTGGCTGCCTCCATGCTCCTCCACTCAGGCCTCTGCTTAACTACTATCTTATCAATTTATCTCCTTGTATCTAATTCATTTTCACTCGGTACCTGTCACCATGCCATTCCTGTCTCTTGCTCATTCTCCTTTTGTCTCTTTCTCTTTTTCTACTTGCATGGACATACACACACACGGTTTGTTAATTGGTTTTTATTAGTTTATAAAATGTCTTCTCTCCCTAGAATGAAAGTTCCATGAGAACAGATACTTTGTTTTATTGTATTGCTATGCCTGGAATAATGCTTGTCATGTCGTAGGGCTCCAATACATTAATCTTTTACTGTTTTATTGAAGTACATAATACATCCAGTAAATTTCACACATCTTAAGTGTATAGCTTAATGAGTTTTTATAGTATTCATATACACACATGCAAACACCATCAAGATGTGGGACATTTCCATCTCCCCAGAAGGTTCCCTTGTGCCCTTTTCAGTCAGTACCTGCTCCAGGATGTAACCACCAACATATTAGTTTTGCCTATTCTTGAATGGCATATAAATGAACCTTATATCGTATAAGTCTGTCTGGCTTCTGTTGCTCAATATTTGTGATTTTCATCATGTTGCTGTGGTATCAATAGTTCATTCTTATTTTTATGGCGGCAAGTATTTTTTGTATGAACATACGTATATTTATTGTTTTTTCCTACGGGGTGGAAATTTGGGCTGCTTCCAATTCTTTACAATTGTGCATGCTCTTGTGTATGTCTTCTGGTGCAAGTATGCACTCATCTCTCTTGGGTATATATCTAGTAGGGATTGTAGTGTTACAGAGTAGCTGTGTGTCTCACTTTAGTAGACACTGCTGGACAGCTTTCCAAAATGGTTGGACCACTTTACACCCACACCAGCAATAACTACTAGTATCATCCCCCTCGTTTTTCTATCATGGTTCTATCAGGAAAGAGAAATTGCTCATCTGGTTGGAATCATCACTATACCATACCAGGAACTACACAATTTTGTGTCCAGATCAAATTCACTTTAACTTGTGCAGAATTGATCACTCCCTTACTGTGGATGCCAAGAGAGCTCTAGCATAGGTGGAAACTGCTCCTATTTTTCAACAAAATATTCAAATGATTCCAGTAAAGGTCTATTGCCCCATTCCATGAGGTTGTAATCTGCTAGAAGTTGAGACAGCTTTTATCTATGGATACTTGTTGAGGGTTCAATTGTGTCCCTCATAAAGATAAGTTCAAATCCTAACTCCTGTACTTGTAAAAGTGATTTAATTTAGAAATTGAGTCTTTGTAGATGTAATCAAGTCATAATTAATTATAACTAATAATTATTAATTGCCCTAATCCATTGACTGGTACCATTATAAGAAGGACAGTTTTAGACACAGACACACAGAGAGAATGTCATGCATGATAGTTAATTTTAGTTCTCAACTTGACTGGGCCATGAGTGCCCAGATCTTTGGCCAAATATTACTCGAGGTGTTTTTTGTGAGGGTATTTTAGGTTGAGATAAGCATTTGAATCAGTAGACTTGGAAAAGCAGATTGCCTCTCCTGATGTGGGTGGGCCTCACCTAATCAGCTAAAAGCCTGAGTAGGACAAAAAAGCTGACCCTTCATGCAGTAAGGGAAAATTATTTTCTGCCTTGAACTGGGACATCAGCCTTTTCCCTGCCTTTGGACCCAAACTGAAACTTAGGCTCTTCTTGGTCTGAAGCCTCCCAGCCTTCAGACTAGACCTACTCTATTGGCTCTGCTGGTTCTCAGGTTTTCACTTGGACTGGGACTCCACCATTGGCTCTCCTGGGTCTCCACTTGACTCACTCTGCCGATCTTGGGACTTGCCTGCCTCCCTAATGGCATAACTGCATAATCAGCTCTGTTTCTCTGGAGGACCCTGACTGACAGACCATGCAAAGATGGAGCCAGAGATCAGAGTGATACATCTACCAAAAAAAGGAATCCCAAGAATCAAGAATCACTGGCAACCACCAGAAGCTAGGCAAGAAGTATGGAACAAAGGCTTTCTCAGGGTCTCAGAAAGTCTTTAGAAAGAACCAATCTTGCCCACACCTGGATTTCAGAATCCCAACCCCCAGAGCTGTAGAGAATACATTTCTGTTGTTTTAAGCCTTCAGTATGTGATCATCTGTTACACAGCCCTAGGAAATGAATGTAATACCTTTACTCAGCAAAATGCTATTGGTAGAGTCTGGTGATCAGAGTCCACAAGCAGGAAAAAAAGGAAGTTCAGGGCTGTTTTTTCCCCTTGTACTTTATGAATTTTCTATTCTATTTCTATTCTAGTGGCTGTCTGACCTTAAAAACATCTCAGTAGAGGTCCTATCACATAAGCCATATGAGCAGGTGTTGTAGAAGACCTTGCTGTGGGGGACCTTCTGGCCCAAGAAGTCCTCTTGCCTCATGGTTGCTGCTGACAGAGAGAATCCAGCAGACAGATGACAACACTTACCTGAGCCAGTGCCTGGGTAAAGCCAGTTCCACTCAATAGATGCCTGTGGACTTGTGCAATGTGGTAATGGTGGTGGTTGCAATGGGGCCTCTTCTACTAAAACAACTATTATACTCTAAGTGGAGAATCTACCCTCAAGTTCTGTGACTTGGTTTAATACACACTGGTAGCTCCTTCCAACCCTGTATGTGGACCCCAGGATGTACCTGCCGGACTCACACTGCACAAAATCAGGTCCAGAAGCCCTCATTGGATTCAGATGTCGCTCTTGAATTTGGTGGCATACTGGAAAGATGTTTATCCAGCGGACCGTAACAGTAGAACACGGGTCAATAAGGAAAAATCAGGCACCAAGCAGAAAGAAAGAAGAAGCAACATGGACATCAGTTTCATTGTAGTGCCCTGATGATCTTGCATGTTTCCATATAGGTCAGGATGGGGAGGGTTCACCACAACCTGTCCCGAGTCTTTGCAAACATGATGTATTGCCCCAGTGCACGGGGAGATAAGCAGCCTTGTAGGCAGCTGTCAAGGCAGTTGCCCATCCTCCTCTCTATCTCACAGGAGGCTTCTGTGAGGCTTTCATCTGTACCTCTCATGTCAGTAAAACTTGGGACACCACTTAATTTCCTTTTGGGTGTAGTTGCACCTTGTAAAGTGCTATGGCTCCTTGGTGGTTGGGTAACTCACTGCCCATGCTGCTCGGCATCTGGACCCTCTGGCTCAGTGTCATCCCGTAGAACTAAAGACATGGGGAAATGTCACCATGCCTTTTTTTTTTTAAAGATTTTATTTATATATTTTTATTTATTTGACAGAGAGAGACACAGTGAGAGAGGGAACACAAGCAGGGGAGTGGGAGAGGGAGAAGCAGGCTTCCTGTGGAGCAGGGAGCCCGATGCGGGGCTCTATCCTAGGACCCTGGGATCATGATCTGAGCCGAAGGCAGACCCTTAATGACTGAGCCACCCGGGCGCTCCACTATTTGGCTTTTGTTGTAAGTGATAAGCCATGTGGATCCATTGAGGCAGTCTGTGTCTATGGGAGTACGGCGGGCAGACCTACCAGACACAGCAGGGACACCTGCAGCTCCGTATTCATCCCCTCATCCCCTTGAGACTGGGGACTTCCTCACTCTTTGGCAGTAACATGTATCACAGCAAGAAACTGGATCTTCGGAAGCAGAGGTAAAGTTCTGAAAACGGCTTTGGTTGACTTGTTAAATGGCTCTGAGCCCTGGCTTTCTCTTTTGTCAAATGGGGACTGTAATTTCTATTTTTCAGGTTGGCTGTGGGAATAGCATGATCTTAAGTTCACTGGGCTTAGAATAAATTCATAAAATGAAAGTCCCATAATGTAAGTATGAAGTCAAATGATGGGACTGTTTTGTGCTACAGAATTTTCCTAAAAGGCTGTAAAATTTAAATAGAGCCAAGATTATTTCATGGTAATTGCATCTGTTGGGTGCTTGTATCATTTTTATACAGTATTTTTTGCTGTTAAGTGAAAGATACTTGGCCATTGCTCTAATTCGTATTTTGGTTATTTAGGAGCGTATTTTCTTACATTTTATTTACTATTTATAAGCCTGGATACAGTTTTGTGTGTGACCTATTTTAATCTTTTCCCAAATATCTAATTGGATGTTAATATAAATATCAATCAAGATGCAAAATGAAATTGACAAATGCTTTTTCCCAATTGCAGAATTTTTTAAAAAATATTTTTCTTGGTCTATTCCATCTTAGTTATTTTTTTCTTTCTGCATATTGTAAATATTTTATATTCAAATACATTTGTTTATTCCTCTGTGATTTCCTCTACTGCTTCAAAGCTGAGATTGCCCTCATGATACAGATCTGATAAATATTTTATTATATTACTTTGGATTTTCTTTTTTAGATTTTTACAGTTTTATATTTTGTTTGATTTGGAAGTTAATTTGTTTGTATTTACCTTAAATATTCTTACACAACTGTTAGGCACTAAAAAAACATCTAATTAAATGACATTTTAATGTATAGTTGTTCTTGACATTCTATTGATCAAATCATACATTTTAATATACAATGACACTATTTGTGACCTTTCCATTTGTTTTCCATTATTGCTACTATCTGAGACCAAACATTTTCTCATTGTTTGTTCACTGTATTTATTTGATGTATGTTTTTATTGCCAAATAACCAATTTAAAAAATAAAGTAATTGTTTTTAATCCCAATTATCAAAGCAATGGCTCCCAATTTATAGGATTCTCTAAAAAATACAGAGTAGTAAAAATAAGAAAAACTCACTCATTAAAAAAAGAAACACTCACTTATAATTGAAAACAATCTTTTAACACCTGTTATATTTTAACTTCTATTATGTATCATTTTTGGTTTATGAAGTTCTATCATTTATAAAATTGGTGTAATATTTGTACCATTTCAGAGTTGTGAGGATTAAACAAAATTAAATGTTTGAACATTGAGCATACTATTCAACATATACTATTTAATGAGTATTAATTATTACTTTTTACCTACATGGTTCTACAACTTTACACTATATTTCACTTCACGTGATACTGTATCCTTTTCCCCATTCAGATATAAATACTTTCAATGAGAAATTTTAAACACAATTTAACTGGGTGTATAATCTATAATAATTCATAGGTATATCATTGTATATGAGTGAGTGTGTATGTGTGTGTGAGTGTGTGTGATTAAACCTACCATTTTCCTGTTATATGTTTGGTTCTGCTCTAGTAGTTTACATTGTGAAAAAGCTTTATCTGTTTTGGAATTTTTGCTAAGGATAGGAATCTAGACCTGAAGTTGTTCCATCAGTGACTAGGAATGATCGTTAAATGTGGGTGTGCATATACATATATGTGTATGTATAGACACAGATACATAACACACATATGCACATGCACACAAATATAATGTGTATATATACTTTCAAAAGGCCTCATTCCAATTTATAATCCAAATGTTTTTGTTACTGTTTCATTTCAGTTTGTCCATATGTTGCCTTAGTCTTTATTTTACTAATTTTATATTACTTTCCTTTTTCACTTACATCTGATATTGTGCTTTTCCCCATGTGCTTGTTTACTATATCATATTCTTACAAAAAATGAATCACTAGTGTATGTCTTTTGCCTATTTGTGTAATTTCTTCATCATCTCATGGTCTCTAAATATAACATGTTCTTCTTTCTCCGAGGATCAGAAAATGTTCCATTCAATTTCCTTTTATATTTTTTCAATCTTATATTTTCTTCATTATGAAAGTACGATTAGAGACATTTGGTAATTGTTGATATGTGAAAAGATGCAAAAATGAAAATAACCACACATCCCAGTAATAATAATAAACATGATATTATTTTAAAATTCTATTTGTTTTTTCTTTCAATACTTGAGATTTTTATATATTATCTTTGTGCATTTTTAATATTTTACTATATATGTACCTAATTTCAGTATATGTGCTGCCGAAGTGAGCACTATATGTACCTAATTTCATAAAAATTATCTGCAAATCTCATCGTTAATTACAGAGCAGTTTACCACATAGATGAATACATGAGTACTTTAACCCCTTACCTAAATTTAAATATTGAATTTCCCATAAATTATGCATTTGCAAATAATGATTTGAACATCTTATTATATAGATACTATTCACCTTTCTAATAATTTCCATTGTGAAATTTATTTATTTATTTATTTATTTATAGAGAGAGAGGGAGAGCATGTGAGAGTTGGGGGAGGGGAGCAGAAAGAGAGGGAGAGAGAGAATCTCAAGCAGATTTCATGCCTGGCATACAGCCCAACATGGAGCTTGATGACCACGACCCTGAAATCGTGACCTGAGCCAAAATCAAGAATGGGATGCTTAACTGACTGAGACACCCAGATGCCCCGATTGTGAAATATATTTAAGTCTATAATTACTTGGTAAACATTTTGAGTATTTTTAAGGCTCTTGAAATATAAGACAAGTCACTTTTAAGGACTTCACATCAGAATTTATTTATTGTGTTTCATTTTGTGGCCACTTTCAATCTGGAATATTATAATGTTTTCATTCTGGAAAAAGAATTACCAATTTATTTTAAATTATACATATTTTTGGACACAGAGAAATGAGAGAACAGAGAGTTCTTGCAATAGAGATCAGTGAATTATATTAAGTCCCACTAACATGTTAGTGCATTTTAACAATTGGGTTATGAACATGGATATGTATTAATGTGTACAGAAGTTTTTATAGATTTTATTGATATAAGGGATTATAGCATTAATTTATAAATAATAATAAAATATATAATATTCTTTGTTGAAATTCCAAATAGTCAGTTGATTCTCAGAGAAGGCATTCAGTGATATTTTGCGAAACTCTTTTATCTGTAGCCAATCTGCTCTTGAAATTGATGAGTCAGCATAGTTCTGACTGGTTGATGTTTTCACTGTGGTAACAAGTGAGGCAAAAGTGAAACAATGTAGATGTTTGTTCTCATATGTCAGGGAGCTTCTTTACTGAATTAAATGATAACTTTCAAACACTAGAAGAATATTTTTGAAAATTTTTGTGCAATTCACATTATGGCAGCTACAAATATGGCACAATGTTAAATCTAGTCTTATTAACATTTTGTTCCCCAATTTATGAAGTTTAGACAATAAAAATACAATAATCAAGCTCTGAATTGAAACATTTGTTCATTTCCATGCTGCAAGTACTCCTACTGTGGCCAATTCAGACTACAACCGATGTCAGTAATGAGAAATGGGGAAGAAATGCACATTAGCACACCATTCTATCATATTTCTATCATAAACACAATAGCTGTAAGTAATCTCAAAAATATACCAATGAGGGGGGAGGAGTCAAGATGGCGGAGAAGTAGCAGGCTGAGACTACTTCAGGTAGCGGGATATCAGCTAAATAGCTTATCTAAAGATTGCAAACACCTACAAATCCAATGGGAGATTGAAGAGAAGAAGAACAGCAATTCCAGAAACAGAAAATCAACCACTTTCTGCAAGGTAGGACTGGCGGAGAAGTGAATCCAAAGCGACGGGAAGATAGACTGCGGGGGGAGGGGCCGGGAGGCGAGCGGCGGAGCAACGGAGCACAAAATCAGGACTTTTAAAAGTCTGTTCCGCTGAGGGACATCGCTCCAGAAGCTCAACTGGGGTGAAGCCCTGGTAGGGTCAGTGTGGCCTCAGGTCCCGCAGGGTCACAGAAGGATCGGGGGTGTCTGAGTGTCACAGAGCTTACCGGTATTAGAACAGGGAAGCCAGCTACAGAGACAGAGCCGAGGAGTGAGCTCTAAACTCGGGGTTACCTTGAACCGGTTGCAGGCTCGGTCAACTCAGAGCGCGGCCGGAGGCCAGGGTGATGGGAGTCATTGGGCACTGTTCTCTGAGGGTGCACTGAGGAGTGGGGCCCCGGGCTCTCGGCTCCTCCCGGCAGGAGACCGGGAGGCCGCCATCTTCATTCCCGCCCTCCGGAACTCTACGGAAAGCGCTCAGGGAACAAAAGCTCCCGAAAGCAAACCCAGCAAACCCGAGCAGATTACTCAGCCCGGCCCCGGGTAAGGGCGGTTCAACTCCGCCTGGGGCAAAGACGCTTGAGAATCACTACAACAGGCCCCTCCCCCAGAAGATCAACGAGAAACCCAGCCAGGACCAAGTTCACCTACCAAGGAGTGCAGTTTCAATACCAAGGAGAGTGGCAGAATTCCAGAGGAGAAGAAAGCAAAGCATGGAACTCATGGCTTTCTCCCCATGATTATTTAGCCTTGCAGTTAATTTAATTTTTTTTCTCTTTTTCAATTTTTTTTTCTCTTCTTCTGCTAAATTTTTTAAACTTTTACAGTTTTCTTTTTTTTAACGTTTTCTAAATAGTTTATCTAATATATATATATATATTTTTCCTTTTTATATTTTATATCGGCTTTCTTTTTTTAATAGTTTCTTTTTTTTTTCTTCTGAACCCCTTTTTATCCCCTTTCTCCCCCTCACGATTTGGGATCTCTTCTGATTTGGCTAAAGCATATTTCCTGGGGTTGTTGCCACCCTTTTAGTATTTTACTTGCTCCTTCATATAATCTTATCTGGACAAAATGACAAGTCAGAAAAATTCACAACAAAAAAAAGAACAAGAAGCAGTACCAAAGGCTAGGGACCTAATCAATACAGACATTGGTAATATGTCAGGTATAGAGTTCAGAATGATGATTCTCAAGGTTCTAGCCGGGCTTGAAAAAGGCATGGAAGATATTAAAGCAACCCTCTCGGGAGATATAAAAGCCCTTTCTGGAGAAATAAAAGAACTAAAATCTAACCAAGTTGAAATCAAAAAAGCTATGAATGAGGTGCAATCAAAAATGGAGGCTCTCACTGCTAGGATAAATGAGGCAGAAGAAAGAATTAGCGATATAGAAGACCAAATGACAGAGAATAAAGAAGCTGAGCAAAAGAGGGACAAACAGCTACTGGACCACGAGGGGAGAATTCGAGAGATAAGTGACACCATAAGACGAAACAACATTAGAATAATTGGGATTCCAGAAGAAGAGGAAACGGAGAGGGGAGCAGAAGGTATATTGGAGAGAATTATTGGAGAGAATTTCCCCAATATGGCAAAGGGAACAAGCATCAAAATCCAGGAGGTTCAGAGAACCCCCCTCAAAATCAATAAGAATAGGTCCACACCCCGTCACCTAATAGTAAAATTTACAAGTCTTAGTGACAAAGAGAAGATCCTGAAAGCAGCCCGGGAAAAGAAGTCTGTAACGTACAATGGTAAAAATATTAGATTGGCAGCAGACTTATCCACAGAGACCTGGCAGGCCAGAAAGAGCTGGCATGATATATTCAGAGTACTAAATGAGAAAAGCATGCAGCCAAGAATACTATATCCAGCTAGGCTATCATTGAAAATAGACGGAGAGATTAAAAGCTTCCAGGACAAACAAAAACTGAAAGAATTTGCAAATACCAAACCAGCTCTACAGGAAATATTGAAAGGGGTCCTCTAAGCAAAGAGAGACCTTAAAAGTACTAGATCAGAAAGGAACAGAGACAATATACAATAACAGTCACCTTACAGGCAATACAATGGCACTAAATTCATATCTCTCAATACTTACCCTGAATGTTAATGGGCTAAATGCTCCAATCAAAAGACACCGGGTATCAGAATGGATAAAAAAACAAAACCCATCTATATGTTGCCTACAAGAAACTCATCTTACACCCGAAGACACCTCCAGGTTAAAGTGAGGGGGTGGAAAAGAATTTACCATGCTAATGGACATCAGAAGAAAGCAGAAGTGGCAATCCTTATAGCAGATCAATTAGATTTTAAGCCAAAGACTATAATAAGAGATGAGGAAGGACACTATATCATACTCAAAGGAACTGTCCAACAAGAAGATCTAACAATTTTAAATATCTATGCCCCTAACGTGGGAGCAGCCAACTATATAAACCAATTAATAACAAAATCAAAGAAACACATCAACAAGAATACAATAATAGTAGAGGATTTTAACACTCCTCTCACTGAAATGGACAGATCATACAAGCAATAGATCAACAAGGAAATCAAGGCCTTAAATGACACACTGGACCAGATGGACATCACAGATATATTCAGAACATTTCATCCCAAAGCAACAGAATACACATTCTTCTCTAGTGCACATGGAACATTCTCCAGAATAGATCACATTCTTGGTCCTAAATCAAGTCTCAACCGGTATCAAAAGATTGGGATCATTCCCTGCATATTTTCAGACCACAATGCTCGGAAGCTAGAACTCAATCACAAGAGGAAATTCGGAAAGAACCCAAATACATGGAGACTAAACAGCATCCTTCTAAAGAATGAATGGGTCAACCAGGAAATTAAAGAAGAATTGAAAAAATTTATGGAAACAAATGATAATGAAAACACAACGGTTCAGAATCTGTGGGACACAACAAAGGCAGTCCTGAGAGGAAAATATATAGCGGTACAAGCCTTTCTCAAGAAACAAGAAAGGTCTCAGGTACACAACCTAACCCTACACCTAAAGGAGCTGGAGAAAGAACAAGAAAGAAACCCTAAACCCAGCAGGAGAAGAGAAATCATAAAGATCAGAGCAGAAATCAATGAAATAGAAACCAAAACAACAATAGAACAAATCAACGAAACTAGGAGCTGGTTCTTTGAAAGAATTAATAAGATTGATAAACCCCTGGCCAGACTTATCAAAAAGAAAAGAGAAAGGACCTAAATAAATAAAATCATGAATGAAAGAGGAGAGATCACAACGAACACCAAAGAAATACAGACTATTCTAAGAACATACTATGAGCAACTCTATGCCAACAAATTTGACAATCTGGAAGAAATGGATGCATTCCTAGAGACATATAAACTACCACAACTGAACCAGGAAGAAATGGAAAGCCTGAACAGACCCATAACCAGTAAGGAGATTGAAACAGTCATCAAAAATCTCCAAACAAACAAAAGCCCAGGGCCAGATGGCTTCCTGGGGGAATTCTACCAAACATTTAAAGAAGAACTCATTCCTATTCTCCTGAAACTATTCCAAAAATTAGAAACGGAAGGAAAACTTCCAAACTCATTTTATGAGGCCAGCATCACCTTGATCCCAAAACCAGACAAAGATCCCATCAAAAAAGAGAACTACAGACAAATATCCTTGATGAACACAGATGCAAAAATTCTCACCAAAATACTAGAAATAGGATTCAACAGTACATTAAAAGGATTATTCACCACGACCAAGTGGGATTTATTCCAGGGCTGCAAGGTTGGTTCAACATCCGCAAATCAATCAATGTGATACAACACATTAATAAAAGAAAGAACAAAAACCATATGATACTCTCCATAGATGCTGAAAAAGCATTTGAGAAAGTACAGCATCCCTTCCTGATCAAAACTCTTCAAAGTGTAGGGATAGACGGCACATACCTCAATATTATCAAAGCCATCTATGAAAAACCCACCACAAATATCATTCTCAATGGAGAAAGACTGAAAGCTTTTCCGCTAAGGTCAGGAACACAGCAGGGATGTCCGTTATCACCACTGCTATTCAACATAGTACTAGAAGTCCTAGCCTCAGCAATCAGACAACAAAAGGAAATTAAAGGCATCCAAATCGGCAAAGAAGAAGTCAAACTATCACTCTTCGCAGATGATATGATACTATATGTGGAAAACCCAAAGGACTCCACTCCAAAACTGCTAGAGCTTGTACAGGAATTCAGTAAAGTGTCAGGATATAAAATCAATGCACAGAAATCAGTTGCATTTCTCTACACCAACAACAAGACAGAAGAAAGAGAAATTAAGGAGTCCATCCCATTTACAATTGCACCCAAAACTATAAGATACCTAGGAATAAACCTAACCAAAGAGACTAAGAATCTATACACAGAAAACTATAAAGTACTCATGAAAGAAATTGAGGAAGACACAAAGAAATGGAAAAATGTTCCATGCTCCTGGATTGGAACAATAAATATTGTGAAAATGTCTATGCTACCTAAAGCAATCTACACATTGAATGCAATTCCTATCAAAGTACCATCCATTTTTTTCAAAGAAATGGAACAAATAATCCTAAAATTCATATGGAACCAGAAAAGACCTCGAATAGCCAAAGGAATATTGAAAAAGAAAGCGAAAGTTGGTGGCATCACAATTCCGGACTTCAAGCTCTATTACAAAGCTGTCATCATCAAGACAGCATAGTACTGGCACAAAAACAGACACATAGATCAATGGAACAGAATAGAGAGCCCAGAAATAGACCCTCGACTCTATGGTCAACTCATCTTCGACAAAGCAGAAAGAATGTCCAATGGAAAAAAGACAGCCTCTTCAATAAATGGTGTTGGGAAAATTGGACAGCCAAATGCAGAAAAATGAAATTGTATCATTTCCTTACACCACACACGAAAATAGACTCAAAATGGATGAAGGATCTCAATGTGAGAAAGGAATCCATCAAAATCCTTGAGGAGAACACAGGCAGCAACCTCTTCGACGTCAGCCGCAGCCACATCTTCCTAGGAACATCACCAAAGGCAAGGGAAGCAAGGGCAAAAATGAACTATTGGGATTTTATCAAGATCAAAAGCTTTTGCACAGCAAAGGAAACAGTGAACAAAACCAAAAGACAACTGACAGAATGGGAGAAGATATTTACAAATGACATATCAGATAAAGGGCTAGTGTCCAAAATCTATAAAGAACTTAGCAAACTCAACAGCCAAAGAACAAATAATCCAATCAAGAAATGGGCAGAGGACATGAACAGACATTTCTGCAATGGAGACATCCAGATGGCCAACAGACATATGAAAAAGTGCTCCACATCACTCGGCATCAGGGAAATACAAATCAAAACCACAATGAGATATCACCTCACACCAGTCAGAATGGCTAAAATGAACAAGTCAGGAAATGACAGATGCTGGCGAGGATGCGGAGAAAGGGGAACCCTCTCACACTGTTGGTGGGAATGCAAGCTGGTGCAACCACTCTGGAAAACAGCATGGAGGTTCCTCAAAATGTTGAAAATAGAACTACCCTATGACCCAGCAATTGCACTGCTGGGTATTTACCCTAAAGATACAAACGTAGTGATCCGAAGGGGCACGTGCACCCGAATGTTTATAGCAGCAATGTCTACAATAGCCAAACTATGGAAAGAACCTAGATGTCCATCAACAGACGAATGGATAAAGAAGATGTGGTATATATACACAATGGAATACTATGCAGCCATCAAAAGAAATGAAATCTTGCCATTTGCGACGACGTGGATGGAACTAGAGGGTATCATGCTTAGCGAAATAAGTCAATTGGAGAAAGACAACTATCACATGATCTCCCTGATATGAGGGAGAGGAGATGCAACATGGGGGTTAAGGGGGTAGGAGAAGAATAAATGTAACAAGATGGGATTGGGAGGGAGACAAACCATAAGTGACTCTTAATCTCACAAAACAAACTGAGGGTTGATGGGGGGAGGGGGATTGGGAGGGGGGGTGGGGTTATGGACATTGGGGAGGCTATGTGCTATGGTGAGTGCTGTGAAGTGTGTAAACCTGGCGATTCGCAGACCTGTACCCCTGGTGATAAAAATATATGTTTATTAAAAATAAAATTAAAAAAATATATATACCAATGATAAAATGTAGTAAAATAGTTAGGAAGTCATGAGTTTTGAGTATTTATTACCTCTGAAGTATAATTTATTTAATTGTTTATGGAATTAAATTTTTAATATGGTTGTGTTGACTAACTGGCATGCAAGATTCCTAAACATGTGAAATCATGGAAAACGTGAAAGTAAACTTGAAAATGAACAGTTAAGAGGTGGCCCTGTATGTCATTGCTTAAAGCCAAATATAATAAAAAATTCATCTGCACATAGTTCAAGTAAAAGTGTTAATGTCTTATCATAAAAAATAGCAGTAACCATGCCACCTCTTCCCACCTGACAGACTTGCTCCCAAGGGGTGATTCGCTTCAAATCTTCTTGCCAATTCCACTAGTGTATCTCCACATTAAAATCAAAACCAAAACCAAAAAGCCTTATTTTTTTTTTCTTGATTTATTCCTATTGGACATAGTGCATTGACTTTTTGTATTGTTCTCCTATAGTCCACGTCACCCAACAGAGTTATGTCACCAGATTGCAGGGTTCTTGTGTCTCTTGGAGTCGAAGAAGGAACCTCGAGGATGGAAAAGAGTGAAGAGAAGCAGAACTTTATTAAGGGAAGGTGAAAACAGAAAGGAAAGAACAAAGCTCTCTAGTGTGAGAAGGGACCCGAATGGGTTGCCCCTGAGGGATTTTAGGGCCAGTCTTTTATTGAGAACTGACTGGAGAAGCTTGTGGCCTTGGGATTCTTGTGCTCTCTTGGTTTGTTCCCTTATCTCGTGCTTAGCTCTGTTTCAGCATCTCCACCTGACAGGAATAGTTCCAGAGCCCAGTCAAGGGGGCAGGGGCCTCCTAACTCTCCTACCTAGAACTTCACCCCTTCCCTATTCATGGGACTGGACCTGTGGGCAGAAAAAGCAATACTGGGTTTGTGAGGAGTGACTGATTGTGTACTTTTTAATTAATGGGGGTTTAGGGATAGCACAAGTCTCAAGGAATCTGGAAGCAAGGCTTTCAGAACCTTGAAGGGCCAGCTGCTGCCAAGATAAGAGACAAGGGAAAGAGGAAATAGGAAGGGAAGTTAAGTACTCTGGGTAGAAGAATATTGTGTTAATGTTACAAGTTCAAACAGTAAAGACAAAGCAGCTAAAAATGGGGAGAGAAAGGAAAAAGTAGAAGAAGATAATTGTTATCTAGGCAATTAGTAGGAGTCAAGGATACTTCTAAAAACTGATAGATGAGACAGTAAAGTGTTGATTACAAAAAAGGAATTGGGAATACAATAAAGGCAACTTCTAGGATAATACAAGTTTTGCTAAATACCAAGTGAAATTATTTTTAAAAAGCAATAAAAGACATATTAAAGACACCATATGACAGGAAAACATACATCCACATAACTGAATTATGCCAACTACCATATGAATTTAGAAGAGCCCAAGCTCCAGAAAAGAACCAACCAATACCTTGATTGCAGCCTGGGAGACCCTAAATGGAGGACCCCACTAAGCCACAGCTGAACTCCTGACCCACAGAAACTATGAGAATTTAATGAACATGGTTAGTTCAAGGCACAATGTTTGTGATGACTTAGTACACAGACATGGAAAAAGAATATAGAAGTCTACAAGAAAAATAAAATAAAATAGACCTGATATCATCATGTGCTTAGAAAATACTTCTCTTTCAACCAAAGTAAAGATATCGGAATATATGGGAGAAAATTCCATAGAAATAGAGAACTCAACCAATCAGAGGTGAGGGGTATTAATTCCAAGAACATATTAAGAATTTTATAAGAAAGGAGATGTTAAACATGTGGCTGAAAAGTATATTTTTTTACTTTTTAAAAAAAATTTTGTTTATTTGACAGAGATAGAGCAAGAGAAGGAACACAAGCAGGGGGAGAGGGAGAGGTAGAAGCAGGCTTCCCACGGGCAGGGACCCTGATGTGGGGCTCAATCCCAGGACCCTGGGATCATGACCTGAGGCAAAGGCAGACGCTTAACGACTGAGCCACCCAGGTGCCCCCAAAAGTACATTTTTATACTATTGAAAATACTGATATTGATTTATCTGTAAATTATAATGTAACTAATGTGGGAAACAAAGGCAAAAGAAATATAGCTTAAATTAAATCTCCTTATAACTTGCAGCCCACTGAGATCCCTGAAACACGCAGATCATGACGTTCCTCAAGGAACTCATGGCTGCCTTAGTACCTTAATGTTTAAAGGTAACCTTATCTTTGTTCTCACACTCTTGAAATCCTATTACTGGAAACTGGATTTCAAGATTAGTCCCTGATTTTCATTTTTTTGGTAGTTTTAGTCTCTGTTGTTGCTTTGTTCTGCTTTCTGGTTATTTCTTAGACTTCAACTCTTTGTACGGGTCATCTCAGGGTGTTATAACAAAAATGAAATAGACTGGGTGGCTTAACAAGGAACATTTATTTTTCACTGTTCTAGAGGCTGGAGGATGCTGGTAGATACCATGTCTAGTGACAGTTGTCTTCCTGGTTTGCAGGTGGCTGTCTTCCTGCTGTGTTCTCATATTGCAGAGAGAAGGTGGGAGAGGGCTCTGGTCTCTCTCTCCTTATAAGGGAACTAATCCCGTCATGGAAATTACCCTCAAGACCTTATCTAAATGTAATTACCTCCCAAAGGCCCTATCTCCTAGAACCATCTTATTGGAGTTTAGGACTACAAAATATATTTTGGGGGGCCACCAGCATTTAGTCTATGGCACCCTTTTATTAAATTTTTGTTTTATCTATGATGTTTTCAAATTTAAGTAACTTTGTCTTTTTTTTTATCATTGGTTTCTTCTTTCATGTTTATATTATATTTTTGTATCTCTCCAAGGGTAATTATAACTTTTTGGAAACTTTCCCTCAATCCCTGAATGTCCATTTTTTCTGCTTCTCTGTTTTGGTCTTTAGCCATCGAATCCTAGTCCAACTTCAATTAGTCTTGCCTGGATAATGGCAGGAGCCTCTGAATCAACCAGGATCCCATCAGGACAACCATAACCTCTAGGTACTTCACACAGAGGGACTTTTACAGGAAATTGTGATGGAAGAGCAGAGAAGGTGAATGGGATTGTGGGGAAATGACCTAGGGCTGGAGGTACTCCTGGATGAGATGATGTTTCCAGACTCTGAAAACAAGTTGTGGCACAGGAAACCTAGAATCATGTGAGGTCTGCACAGTGAGTTCTGACACCACAAAGTTGCTGCCTGAAATTGCGACAGAGGGAGAAAAAGTCCTAGCTTCTTCCTCTGCCTGTTCCTCAATTTTCCGAGGTGGTCAGGGTCAGCCAGGAGACAGTAAAGCTAACTGCTAGAATCGTGAGGAGCTACAAATCTCAGGGCTCTTTGCTGTTTCTCTTAGGAGGGAGAGCAGAACAAAGAGGGTCTTTTCCCCACGCACTGGCAAGAAGGAACCTTCGAAAATGCAAGTCTGATCCTTTTTGTTCTCTGCTTGAAACTCTCAAGTGGCTTTCTAGCTATTCTGAGGAAGGCCAAGGGTTTTATCATTGATTTAAAAAGACGAGGGCTCTAGCTTTTTGGACTCTCCCTCACACTGACATTCCTCTTATCTTGCTGTCTCTTGGACATTCTCACATAAAACAGTAAATTTCCATCCTGATACTATTATGCCCTTACCCTGCTTTGGTTCTCTCTATACCCTCCCACCAACTGCCATATTATCTATTTGTTGGTATTTATTTTTATTGATTAATTAAATTCTTTCCTTATTTTTGGTCATTCCTCCCCCCGCATGTAAGCTGCGTCAAGAGAGGGACTTTATTTCCTGCTTTACCCGCAGCACCTAGAGTACTGTGGGCAACTACTTAATGCTTGTGGACCAGCGACTTCATTATGCAGTTATTTACTGAACCCTGCAATGAAAACATAAACCATGTTCCAGTGAGTGAGCTGTGGGAGGACGTTTGGGGGAGGTGCCCATGAGTTTCAGTATTGGAGTCATTTTCTCTGGGGCTGCTTAGTATCTTCAGAGAAGACTCTATCTTGTGATTGGGGTGGGGGAGGGGTAGAGACGAGGGGGTCCCTCATGGGGGCAGACTGATGGCTGGCTGGGGTTTCTGTAGTCTCCTTCATAACCTTTCACTAATTTATTTTCTTTCCATAGGTTTGAAGTGTTTTGGGGTAAGAACCAACTTCTCCTTCTTCTTTTTTTTTTAATGAATGTACAAACAGCTTTATTTTTTTTTTATTCGTGATAACAATTTAGTCTATTTTTTCTTCAAGTATTTTTAAAAACATAGTTTTTAAAATTTACATAAAGATCACAGAATTGTTAATTCAAAATGTAAAAGAAGAATGAACACATGTGAGGTAACAAACTTCTAATTCCTACCTCATTGCCTAAGGAGGAGAAGAGTCTGTGGCTCGAATTGTTCTGCATTTTTCTGTCAGTTTCTCTTTCTTAGTTCCCTTTCTCCTCTTCACTGTTGTGTTCCTGGTGCTCACAGGTGCTGCAGCCCGTGGGATTTCTGTGGGAGGAGGTCCCCTCTGCAGGTGCTTGGCTATAGACTGTTGATTGCCATGGTTGCGAAGCCATCTCTATCCACTTCCGGTTTTCAAATATTAGTTGAAACCTCTTGACTACTGTTTTTTCTCTTGCAATTTTTGTCCTCGTGGCTTAAGGTCTTGTAAAAATTATTTATTGCCGTTTTAGCAGACTTTTGGAAAAGAGAAAAAAAAAGAAACAGGTATGGTCTACCACTTTAACCAAAATTCTTCCAATTCTTTTTTATTATAAAGACCCAGGGCTGGCACGAGTAAAAATAATTTTACTATTTCTGTAACTTCCAAATCCTCACTAAAAGGTAAAAAACTAGACAAAATAAACAAGCACAGAAGGAAACTAAGAATAAGTGTGAGTAGATAGGAATTCTTCCTTTATTGCTCTTTAGGATGGGAGTTTCCCCAGATTTCCTCAACCCTAAGCCCTTACAAGGAAGCACGAGGAGAAGGCTGAAACCAGGGGCACACAGCCATTGAACAGGAAATCTTTTCCTTATATTCTTCTCCCACACTCATGAAAGCAGAGATATGATGGGTGTCCTGATTCTATTTTTACAGAACCTGTGTAATTTATTGAAATGGAAACCTAGAGGCTTATCTCTCTCTGGTATTGCTCCTAAAGGATTCAGTTCCAAAAGGCAGTCAGCAAAAATGTTGATCGTTCCCCCAAAACAGGTCTGCAGAAAGAATAAATACTCTCAGAATGCAGAAATGAGAGAGAGAAAAGAAAACAATACAGTTTGCCCAAAAGCTGTCTCAACCATTTTGTGAGCTGATTATAAAAATGTTACTTTGAATTTTATGTCTTACCTGTGTTGCATAAATTAGTAGAAGGGAGAGTCATCCATTTTATGACTGGTATGTCTCCAAACTTTTCTCCAAAACACCCAGAAAAAATAAGTTCTAAAGTAAGCAAGCGAAGTCACCGACTACTCTAAGAAAATTACTGTTGGCAATTTTTATTTTCCTTTTTTTTCCTTTTGCTCTTGGTCTTCCATATTATGCTTCAGCACAGAACTCTTTTGGACAAACATGCATGAGCACACACACTGAGGCATGACCGCATAACCTAGCTGCCCCAGAGCACTTAGAACTGTGCTTTCCCCAAACAGTGAGCATGGGTTAGAAGAAGAGGTGTTAGAAGCAGAGCTGGTCGAGTTTTAGCCTGAGCCCTATGCTGTGCCTGGATGCCTTAGTGTTCAGCACAATTTATGCATCCATCTTCCTGCATCTCGCATGGTGATCATCTTGTTAAGAGCACGAGTGGGCTGCCTGCATGGTGTTTCCACCCACTGGGAATTTTCCCATAATGTTGAACTTCAAAACAGAAGAGAGAGATTTTCTTCTGTTCCTCACAAAACTCTCTTGGCCCCTTTACAAATTTGCCCATCCTTTTCTCATAACTTCTGAATTGTTATGATTGAGTTCTCCCTAAAATACTTTTGAGTTACTTATTTCTTAGCTTGTGCCAAGCTAGATGCAAAATTTATGTTGTGGTCTTTTTCCAAAATAAGAATGTGAATTATATTTAAATAGTAAAGATGGTAACGCAGTTGGCTCTTTTTAGTGTAACTCAATGTCTCATGCACAACAAATACAGGTGGATTTTGACTTTCTTCTCATGCATAGAGATTACAATTTATTGGGCCTGTGTTTTACACACACACATACACACACATTTAGTTTAAAAAAAGTTCAATCATACTATTTTTTATGTTTTGTGAACCAATCTAATATTTTTTGTAAAATTAGCTGAGCGGATCCCTGCTGAGCAGGGATCCTGATGCAAGACTCAATCCCAGGACCCTGGGAGCATGACCTGAACCGAAGGCAGAAGCTTAACTGACTGAGCCACCCAGGCACCCCTGTGATGCATTTTTCCAATAAAAACCTTGATATATAACATAATTTTTAATGTCATAGTATTATATCAATATATCATAATTTATTTGGTCATTTTCTACTATTGGAAACATAACTTTTACTTTGTGCAATGATAATAGTATCCTTATGACTAGTCTTATACAAACATCATTTAAAATATCCGACTATTTTCCTTAAAAAATTATTGCAAATGAATTGCATAGAAGATTCTGGGGATTACTGGAAAACCAGGAAGCACCAGGAATCTGTCTTCCCTTCTAGGCAACTGTAACACTGACAGAAACTCTGTCATAAGCCATTTCAGAATTCTGGAGTATATTGAAGGCTTGCAACTTCCAGGGGAAGATTTAGACTATAAAGTACAGTTAGTTTTAGTCAATTTCAGTTCTTAGCAAGAAGGCAACTCTCTATCCCCACTCCCAGTAACATGGCAGACAGCCGTGCACCTGTTCCTGGAGCAGCTCACACACAGCTTGTAGGAGCCAGGGTGTGCCAAAAGGACCCTATACTCCGAATACCAGGGATGCATGCTCTCATTACCGATTACTATTTCTGATCACAGAGGTGCAGACAGAGTGGGCAGTCATTGTTGCTGCTGTTCACCTTGTTGTAAGTCCCTCTCCCTCACCAAAGTGACTTAAAGGCTATTTAAAGGGCCAGCACCTCATCCTCTCCTCTATTTTTTTTTTCCTTTTTCCCTTTGGGAGCCATATATTAAAGACTAGAACATTCAAAGGCAACTGCATATATGAGCAAAATAGAAAGTGACAATACACGCCCAGAGAAAGACTCAGTAAAAATCTGAGGCATTCAGTTTATATCTCAGGCTGATCCTCAACCCAGAGACCATCCACAGCAATCATGAAAACAAGAACAATATCAAGAAAGAGCAAGCCTGGAGAAGAGGGAAAATTTGATTTTCAGATTTACATTATTTCACTCAAATGTCTGGTTTTCAACAACAAAAAAAATCAAGGCATACAAAGAACAGGAATGTATGGCCCATTCAAAAAAAAATATGTGTATCTATAAATCAATAGAAACCATTCTTAAAGAAAGACCTGATGAAAGATTTACTAGACAAAGACTTTAAAATAATTGTTTTAAATCTATTGAAAGACATAACGGAAGAGCTAGAGAAAGTCAAGAAAACAATGTGTGAACAAAAAAGATCATTCAGTGAGGAAAAGGACTGTCTTTTCAGCAAATGGTGATGGGAAAACTGGACATCCACATGCAAAAGAATGAAATTGTACTTTTACCCAACATTGTAAATAAAGATTAACTCAAAATTGATAAAAAATCTAAATGTAAGACCCAGAATAATAAAACTCAGAAAAATACACAAGACAAATCCTTCAGGCTACTGGATTTGGCAATGATTTCTTGGATATGACTGAAGGCAAAAGTAACATTAGAAAAAGTAGACAAGTTGAATTTAGTGAAAATGTAAATATTTTGTCATCAAAAGACACTATCAACAGAGTTAAAAGGCAACCCACAGAATGAGAGAAAACATTTGCAAATTATTTGTCTGATACGGGATTAATATCCGGAATATAGGCAGAACTTCCCAAACTCAACAGCAACAACAACAAAACAAACAACCTCACTCAAAAAGTAGGCAAAGGACTTGAGTGGGAATTTCTTTAGAAAAGATATAAAAATGACTAATAAGCATATGGAAAGATGTGCTTAACATCACTCATAATTTGGAACATGCAAATCAAAACTACAATGAGATGCCACCTCAAACCCACTAAGATAGTTACTATTAAAAAATAGAAAACAAGTGTTATCAAGGATATGGGGAAATTAAACACTTGTGCTCTGTTGGTGGGAATGTAAAATGGCATAGCTACTGTGGAAAACAATATGGCAGTTCCCAGAGAAGTTAAAAATAGAATTTCCATGTGATCCAGCAGTTCTTTTTCTTGGTATATATTCACATTGAAAGCAGGGTCTCAAAGAGATATTTGTATACCCATGTTTGTAGAACATGGAATGTTCAGAATAAACAAAATGCGATGTATACATACAAAGGAATAATATTCAGCCTTAAAAAGGAAGGTAATTCTGATGTGCTACAAGGACGAACATTGCTAAGTGAGATAAGCCAGTCACGAGAAGACAAATAAGTACCTAGAATATATGAACTATCTAGAGTAATGACATCCATTGAGATAGAAAGTAAATGGTTTCCATCTAAATGGTGGTTTCCAGGAGCTGGGAGAGGGGGAATGGAGAGTTAGAGAGTTATTACTTAATGGTTGTAGAATTTCAATTTTATAAGATGCAGAGTTATGGAGATGGATGGTGGTGATGGTTGCACAGCAAAATTAATGTGTTTATTACCATTGAACTATATACTTACAAATGGCTAAGATGACTGATTTTATAGTATGTGTATTTTACCACAATAAAAAAAATATTGGGAAAAAAGTAAAATCCTGGGTTAAAACATATGTGTACTGCCCAGTTGGTTGATGTCTGTTATCAAATTGGCTTCCAGAAAATTTGCAGGTATTACTAATTAGAAAGCTCATCTGTCCTTTAGAAGATTTATATTCTCGAGTATCTCTATCATGTGTATCCTTTCCACCTACTCTTTAATTATGTCCCTTGAGAGCCTAGAAAATATTATTTTCTCAAAGATAGATATAATTATGAAAGTATCAGGAATGGAGCAAATCTCTAACACACACTGGAGAGGGGAGTCCTTTTATAGCTAGTCTTTGTTGGCTATAGATGCTTGTGAGATTAAAATGGTCTCTGTTTTCACAAGGTATGGGACATGTTGGGATTTTGGAGGCCAAATCACAGACCTCCATAAGACAGGAGATATGAAAAGTGGATATGGCCACCAGGTTAAGATGGTGGGATCACTGTGGCTGTCAGACAGTCCGATCCACGGAGATCTATAGAACTCTACTCACCATTCCATTTCTCATTAACATTTATTGCATTTAAATGGTTTTATTGCTTTTCTGCTAATTATTATATCATTAGCTCAGTGAGAGTATTCAATAACCCAGGTAACCATAAATGGTATTGCTGCAGGTTAGTCTTAGAGTATTTTCTTATCTTGGTGGAATGTTTCTGGCTCACCTCCTTCTTATAATCAAAAGATTAAAAATATTCTACTAACTCTTCTTTCTTATCTTGCCTACTCTTCTTATATTTTATTAATCATTCTTGCCTTCCTAACTTCCCTAATCTTTATCCTATTTCTATAAACATAATATACAGAATGCTTCCAGACACATAATTATTCTATACTCTAATTTTCTTTTTTATAGTTTAATTTTACTCTTTATTCCATTTTGAAATTAATCTGGAGAGAGCTTATTTTTACTCTAATTACTTAATCAATAATCCAATTACCATATATTAAATAATTTCTGTTTTCCCTTTGATCTGAAATACCAACTCTACCGTATTCTAAGCTATGTCCTTATATAGATTTCTGTATTTTCTCTTTACTTTCATTGGTATGTCTGCCCATTTTGATAATGATATTATGCTCTTAAATGTATTGTAACTGTACATTATGATGTCTGACAATGAAAGTGGTCCTTACTATGCTTCCTTCTGCATTTTGTGTATGGGTGAGGAGAGGGTTGGATAATTTTCTTTATGCTACCTGTTCTTCTTTGAGATGATACTTAGCTTCATTTGGTTCAATTGCAAAGCCTTGGTTTGGTATTTTGTATAGAGCTACTTGAAATTTAAAAATCAATTTTGAAAAGGTTGATTTTTTTTTTTTACAATATTACATTCTCCTTCTATTCCCCACCTCTGCTACAGAAAGGAACACAGTATGTTTCTCAATTTATATGAGTTTTAAAAGTCTTGTTAAGGCATTCTGTTGGATTTTTTAAGACCTGAATCTTCCTGGGTGCCCGAGTGGCTCAGTTGTAAAGCGTCTGCCTTCAGCTGGGGTCATGATCCCAGGGTCCTGGGACTGAGCCTGCTGGACAGGAAGGCTGCTTCTCCCTCTCCCACTCCCCCTGCTTGTGCTCCCTCTCTCCCTGTGTCTCTCTGTCAAATAAATAAATAAAATCTTAAAAAAAAAAGACCCGAATCTTCCTTAAGCTTGTTTCTACATATTTTAGCTTCTTGTTTCAGTATTTAATACTAATATCTAATAAATGATTGGTCACTGGGTATGAAGTAGTGTTTCAAATACATTACCTATGTTATTTCATATTTCTTCCAAAGTGCCTTGTGATATAGGTAATATTGTTATTCCTTTTTTACATATAAAGAAACTGAAGCCTATATAAGTTTAATAATTTGCTTAAATTTATACAGTGTCTCCTCTTATTTTAGTATACTGGGAAACCTCAAATTTTAGAGAACAAAAGAACTAACTAGGGGTCTGTTTAAAGTTGTTTAAAATTTCAGGTTCATTGGTATATGTACTCAGAATTTGAGTTAGGAAGTTTTAGGTGGGTCTCAGGAATCTGTTCCCCTCCTCCTCCATTCTGATTTAGGTGGTATGCTCCACACCTTGAGAAGCACTACAACCGAGATACAGAGAATATGATTGGTATCTTTTCCCATTCTACTTTCTTACGGGCTTTTTTTTTTTTGTTTTTTTTTTGAGAATATTAATAGGAAACCAATTGATGTCTGTATTTATTTTATATCTTGCCACCATCTAAACCATTATATTAGACACAAAAGTTTTCACTTCTTCCTTTTGGGATAATGAGACAGATGATCATAGCACCTGCCATAGTGCCTCAAAAACTTCAAAAAAAATTGAATAAATCACCTGAGAGGAACAGAGAGGGGAGGTTGCACAGGTTAAAAATCTCATTTCTATCAAAAATAAAAATATTAAAGAAATGTCAAAAACAGAAAGCATCAAAACCATACGAGATTAAGGTGAAGACTATTTGAAATAGATCAAAAACTGAATTGGCCTCTTGTCAAATCACCAACACATGACAAAACTGTTTCAGGTGAATAATATTTAAGTATATTTACACAAAAATGAAACTCTCAGTATGTACATTCAATTTGAGTGTACAATTAGGGCGATAAAATTCTGTCACATAGCGTATCAATAACAGTGCTCAATTTTTCACTGAACCTATAAAATCTCCATACTCTGCCACCATTTTGTGATTTTCTAAAAAGTAAACTTGGTTTATTAAACATTTTGAATAAACAAACAAAACCAAACTAAAGAAGTAAACTGTTCTTTCTGGGTAAATGTCTCCATTAGTGAGGGACGCTAACTGTTATGCCAAGTAATCCCCGAGGTGTACAATAGCTCAGAGGCAATGGAATTCTTTTCCGGAAAATCCAGGGAGGAGTCACTGAGACACAGCTGCCCTGAGAGTCAGCTTGTGAATCTGCCATCCTCAGCAGCCTTACTAAGAAGTCACCTGGGTGTGCTCATGTAGTTGCCAGAAGGGATAGGACCTGGAGGATTAGAGGCCAACCGAGAAGTCAATCCCCACCCTTTTGCCCTGTGATCACTATTCAGTGACAGTTTGGCGGGGGAACATGGATGGCTATGTGCTTAAGAAGAAGAAAGGAGATGGTGCCCCAGGTGGCACCTGTCTCTACCACAATTTCATTGCTTATGGTTAGACAGACCTTTTTGTATGTTTTAATTTTAGTTCCGATTTTTGAGTGAGGTCCCTGATAACACTTGCGGAAATTGCTGTATGAGAGTTTGTGTTCTCCTTTTGATTTTATCCATTGAGGGTGAAGTCTGGCTAAAGATTATGAAGTTTATAAATATATACTACATCTTAAGAGTCATCAGCCCCTGGATCCCTAAGCCATCTTGTCCTCTAGTAGGCTTTTGGGTCAGAATAGTTGGGTGGTTTTGGAAAGGGGGCCAATTTAAATTTTTTTTAAGGATGCATTTATTTTAGAGAGATGGGAGGGGGAGAGGAAGAGGAAGAATCTTATGCAGACTCCCTGGTGAGCATGTAGCCCGATGCAAGGTTGCAGGGCTCAATCTCATGACCCTGAGATCATGACCTGTGATCATGACCTGAGCCAAAACCAAGAGTTGGACGTTCAACTGACTGAGCTATCCATGCGCCCCAGGACAAGCTTAAATTAAAAAAAAAAAAAAAAAAATCAACAATAAGCTCCTGATTTGAGAATTGCAGCAGGTGGGGTGAATTTGAAAACTCCAGTGCTCCATTCTGTTCCTGGATCAGTGAGGTGACGGAGCCTTGATCTTGGGCAGTAAGTCAACAATCACTTGTAAAGAAATCCTTGTCGCTTCTACACTTTGCATATAATTTGATTTTTTGTATTCTCTGGTGTAGGGTGTTAAAGACGTGTATACATGTATTTCAAAGATATTTCAAAATTCTCCAAATTATATACAAAATATAAATCTTACAGGTACAGACCTGGGGAAACTAACAAGCTAACAAAATTCCCTCGTGCTCCAACTCTAATAGGTTAAGGAAAGGCAGGGTAACTAATCAAATGCAGACAGAGAGAAAGCATGAACACCCTTAATACAATTTCATACACACTTACTGAGTTCCTTCTATGTCAGAAGTGGATGGCTGAATGAGCTCCCTGTCTTGTTTTTTAATTTTTTTTATTGTTGGTGTTACTGTTGTTGTTTTAATTCCAGCTTTGCTTTACAAGAAACATTTTTTACTCTTCTTTGCTTGCAGTCAGGCATATATTATCATTGCCAGCTGACTTGTCAGGACCAAAAAAAGGAAGGGTGCCCAAGTTTTGCTATTCTATTGAACACTGAAATTCTGATTCACCCCAAGAGCAATACAAGATCTGGAGAAGCAAAGGAGAAGACAAGGTCAGAAAGCATTGTATCTTTTTAAAAATAGCAACATTTCCCCTTCATTATTATAATTGCAAGCTCCATGTGGAAAATTTATAAAATGAAATTTATTTATTTTTTAAAAGATTTTTTATTTATTTATTTATTTATTTATTTATTTATTTATTTGACAGACAGAGATCACAAGTAGGCAGAGAGGCAGGCAGAGAAAGAGGGGGGAAAGCAGGCTCCCTGCTGAGCAGACAGCCCAATGTGGGACTCGATCCCAGGACCTTGAGATCATGACCTGAGCCAAAGGCAAAGGCTTTAATCCACTGAGCCACTCAGGTGCCCTATAAAATGAAATTTAAAAATACAGTTTTAAATCTACTATATAGTCACTGCTAAGGCACAGAAATTTTCATTCCAGTTTTGTTTTCTTTTCTTTTTTTAAATAAAATTGGATCATTCTGCAGATAGAGTTTGGTATCCTAATTTTTTTTTTTAAACCTAGTAGATCTATCTGGTCTTAAGGGTTGTTAAGAGGACTGGATGAATTATCTTCATGAGTCAAGGTTGCAGGACATGTGGATGGACATTTCCTCAGTATAACTTTTACTGTGGAACAGAAATTTAATAAGGGCTAATGATGGCGTAGCTGTTAGGACTGAGGTGCAGTCTTCTACTCTACAGTCTGGTTTCTTCAACATATAGCGTAGATGGAAAACTTGAAAACCTGATCCTGCTGAAAATTCTTATGGGATCACTGTTTCTGACCTGCCTGTAGCATTTGGCATATAGAGACCCCACGTCCCAAGTTTCACTGTCATCATCGGTCCCTCAGAGCTGTGCATATGTGGGTCTGCAGCCTGTGCAGTGGCAAAAGGGCGTCACCCACAGAGGTGCCCACTCTCAGGAGGGTCCTGTGCTTGTTGTAATGCTCAGCAGCCGCCATCTTGAAATTGTTAAAAATTGTAACTCTGAACTGATCTTTGGGGAAGGAAGCCCAATGGGACATGGGACGGTTCTTGTTAAGGGAGACATGAACTATTCATGTTCCTGTCACCCCTTCCTTCCCACCATCGTGTACAGCCCCCAGACCCCCCCTGAGCATACCTTGTGGAATTTCAGCTGGACTCACAGGGAGTTAGTGGGTGTGTTACCTGTAGGTCAGAGTAAGCAAGGTGCTGACAGCCCCCAGAGGTCACGCTTTCTGTGTGAATTAGAACTTTCTCTGAATGCAGAGAGAATGCACTTGCATTCTAAGACACATGAAAAACCAGGAAACCTATTTATTCTTACTTTCTGCTATTAGCCAGCCATTTAGGCTAAACATGATGACATAGAAAAAAATGGAAAAATAGGGCACCCATAGTTCCTTTTGCTTCAGCCCTTCCTTATCATCAGCAAATTGAAGGTAGAGAGTATAGAATGTCCCATGTCAGGAGATAAAATAAAAATAGTAAAGTTTTGTGTAGTTTCCATTGTCCTGGTAAGAAACGAATACGTGTGTACAAGCTAGAAGATAAAAATTGAGTTGGTCTTGGCTACTGAGTGGGCATCTCTATGACATTTTTTCATAGTTGCTGCTTCTAGTTAGGCACCCTGCCTCCAGGAAGGAGATCACCACAGCACACAGTTTTTGTTCTAAGTCATGGGTAATGGCTGGTTGTCATGGTCATGCCGGGTTCTTTCTTTGGGGCCAGCTGTACTATCTGACCCTGGCACTGTTTTGGACACAGCAGTTACAGAAACCTCATATTCCCAAAGGAATGTGCTAAGAGTCCTTAACCACACAGGAACTGCACTCCTCCCCTCTTTCTCCTCATGGGCACTCTTGCTTCCAGGTCTAGCTGGACACCTGTTTGCTCCATCTCTGGAATCTGTTAGTTATAATATTTCCAGTATGAGGTCTGCAGAGCCAGCCATTTTCTTATTTAGAGTCTTGATTATATAATCCTTGAAACTTGTATTTTACTTGCCTTTCCCTTGTCTTTCCTTATAAAAGTCTCCCTAGAGATGTATACTTTATTATATGCCTGGGGATCTAAAGCATTTTCACTCAATAAAATGAGACACCCCTACCTTTATCTCCTTGAGGGTTTTTGGTGCTACCTTATTGAAGTGCCATAGAAAAGTGAATTTGTCCCTAATGATTGATCTATACAGATTGCATAGAAACATCCACAGTCCAGACATATAGTTGAAGAGCTACATTTATTTAATTTCTTTTATTATTCATACTGCAGCTTTGCACATGCAGCAAGTACTTGCTACATCTTAGCTCAGAGACTGAATTAGAGATGCCTTTCTGGAGTGGTTATTGCACCTCTTGAGATGATTTAAAAAGTGTACAGCTTGCAATTTATGCTCTGGGGGTAGTTAGGCTGTGCATGTGTGTGTGTGTGTGCACGCGCACGTGCACATGCACATTCTTTAAGAACAGAGTTCTCTTTTGGTGAATTTCAGTTCTTATTTGTAAAGCTAACTTTTAAAGAAAATTGTTCTGCCATTAGAAGTGATTAATCCACCCCCACTTTTTCTATCATCAGTGAATTTAATTAACATGGTGTGTTCCTTCCTCTGAGAGATTAGCAATTAAAACAGTTCTAATTCTCCTCATCAACGCACACCTGAGAAATTAAAATAGATGCCTGTTCTTAACGGTCGCTGCTTGTGCTGGCTTTTTGTGTGACGACCTTCAACGGCTTTTCTTTTCATGTATTTGCATTCAACTGAAGAGTTATTGCAAATCATTTTCTAAGGTTTTCACAGACACCAGATCCTCAGCTTCCAGTGAACTCATCATCAAATGAGTTAAAATAAATGCACTCCTACTAATGTATTCATATTCAAAACCTACAAGGAACACTCATTGCTTAAGCAAAGATTTGTGCTTAAAACAATGCTGAGCAGAATGTTAGATCGGTGCTTGCTGCCTAAGGCGTTGGATAAACCAGGCAAAAGAAAAACAGAAGATGGAGTTCTTTTGCTTTGCCTTCCTCCCTCACTGAGTGTTCTCTTGTTGTCATCATGGAATACCAGCAGGTATGCTGCTTCTTGTAGCACTGCTTCTGTCCTCCATCCTGGGCTGAGAAGTGATACTTAAAAATGGGAAGCCTTTCTTACTCGTGCATTATTGATTCACTATTTATCAAAATCTATAGGCTTCCGATGAGAATGCTCCTATTCATATTAATCACCCTAGTGGGGTATAGCCCTAAAATGACAGGGGTTGGATGATGGGTAGGTGACTTTTGGGAGTTTCCCCCATAGATGATAAATTTAGAGAAAGGGTGCTGAGGCACATCTTTGAGGACAAAATAGAGTGTCCATAAGACATCTTCCAAAGTTATAGCACCATTCTAGCACCATTTCCACTCGGAGGTCTCAAGGGTAACTTGACCTCAGTGTATCCTAAAATGAAACTATCATCTTCCCATCGAAGCTAAAGACAGTGTTTCCTATCCCAGTGTGGCACTCTCTCCTCCCCAATCATAAAAGCCAGAAACCTTGATATTTCTTCCCCATCTCTTCAGCTGCCATTAGGTCCCAGCTTCATGCTTTAGGACCTCTACTCACTCCCAATCAAGGTCTGTCTTTTGCTATCTTACATTTTCTTGTACTTATTATGCCTATTCATTTATTAAATTAATCAATTGTTATTTATATGAGTAATTATTAGACTTTAAATATTAGACTTTAAATACTGCAAGAGCAGGAACTGAAACAATTCTCAGATCCTTCTCCTGACTTGATACTTAGAATTTAGCAGTCACTCAGGAAATGCTTGTAAGATGAATAACAAACGTGTGTGACTGCTAGTGATATACGAGCAGCAGAAAGACTTCTCAGTGCTGCCACCTCTCTTCCTGCCTGCCTTGCAACCCCACACAGAGACCCCGTCAGGACTATATTGCACCTGTTCTGTTGACAAGGACCTTTTCTGAAATGTAAATGGCCTGCTGAGAGTACAAAATTCTCACTCCCATCTTAACTTTATTTGCTTTATTATATATCACCTATAAGCTTCTAGAGGGGAGGACTGTAATCATAACCTATGATTATTATCAACAGTGTGGCCCAAATTGCCAGACCTCCCCAATAGCTGTGTTTTCCCTTCCTGGAAACACAGATAAATGAACTCAAGGAGCCCTTGCTGTGAGTTGGGTCATGTGACTATGGTCTGGCTCATGGGACATGATGAGTGTGAGGTCAGTGCTTCCCAGCTGCACAGGGACAAGCCTAGAGGCTGCAAGTCAAATAGGGAAATGCCAAAGACGGAAGAGGCATAGGCTCTCCAGTCAGGGTTAGAGAAGAACCAGCCAACTCTTATTGGACAGTGACACCAAGAAGAAAGTAACATTTATTGTGTTAAAACCTCTGAGATATGAGAATTTGTACAGCAATTGAACGTCCATGACTGATATAGTAGATTGATACTTCGAAAGGCTGTAGTCACGGAAAGCTAATGTCTGACATTGACTTAGAGTCAGGTGGCAAAGTAGATGGTGATCTATGTTATACGGTAGAAATATTTGGTAAAATTATTACCTGCAATGCCTTTGGAGGCAGATTGTAAGCCTCATGATTCAGTAACCCTAGCAAAAGCAGTTGGAAGAAAATCAAAGTGTTAATGTGTGTTTGCTGCAGCTGGCTGTGTTGGCATGCTATTAAAAGAAGGAGAAGAACTCTGGAGAAAACTGGCTAGTTTGCAAGCAGAAAGTCCAGAAATTTGGGTCTGTGAAGGGTTGCAAATTCCAATTGCCTCTGGAAACACAAACACAAGGAAATAAGATATTGAAATAAAAGCCTTTGAGTTACAAAGCCATATTATGACTCAGCCTCATGGTGACAATCAGATTAAAGAGTTTTTTTTTTTTTTTCCCGCTATTAAGCTGATGTAGGCAAGGGCATGAGAAAGCAAAAAGGAAGATTTGAAAACTTTGTCTATGAGAATGCTTTGGGTGTGGTTACAACTATATGGAACTATCTGGAAGCAACTCGATCAAAAGTAATCAAAGGAATCATATTGCCCAAAGACACTACAAACCTCATCTGCAACGTCTTTGACTGGGTCATAGGCAGAAAGTGGGGTCCAAAGTTATGCAGACAGATCCCCAACACCTGGTTCAACTAAGGGAAGCTACTTAGGAAAAGAAAGAACTCCGAAGAGGGAAGATGGAGAGATGTCAGAAAAATTGAGTCCTTGGAGTCCCTCCCGGAGAGGAGCCCTGAAGTCGGACCAGGGCTCCCCCAAGTCCAGGCTGAGGTTGCTGCCCTGCATGTCCAAGTGTCCTTGTGAATCAGTGTCTGGGAACTCTCTGTTCTTTTTCTGAATGAGGGTGTTTACGGCAGTAATCCTGTCCTTGTCTATTGAGTGGGATGGAATAAGCACCTGCCTATCTCATTTTTTAGGCTTTAGCACCAAGAGAGGGCACACTAGGCCTGATGGAGGGGAATCACCTGGGGGTCCCAGTCCTTGAATTGGAGGCACTGGCTGCGGAATTCTTTTTTTTTTTTTTTAAATTTTTTAATTTTTTTCAGCATAACAGTATTCATTATTTTTGCACCACACCCAGTGCTCCATGCAATCCGTGCCCTCTACAATACCCACCACCTGGTGCCCCCAACCTCCCACCCCCCACCCCTTCAAAATTCTCAGATCGTTTTTCAGAGTCCATAGTCTCTCATGGTTCACCTCCCCTTCCAATTTCCCTCAACTCCCTTCTCCTCTCCATCTCCCCTTGTCCTCCATGCTATTTGTTATGCTCCACAAATAAGTGAAACCATATGATAATTGACTCTCTCTGCTTGACTTATTTCACTCAGCATAATCTCTTCCAGTCCCGTCCATGTTGCTACAAAACTTGGGGATTCATCCTTTCTTTCTTTCTTTCTTTTTTTTTTTTTTTTTTACAGCTTTATAAACATATATTTTTATCCCCAGGGGTACAGGTCTGCGAATCGCCAGGTTTACACACTTCACAACACTCACCATAGCACATACCCTCCCCGATATCCATAACCCCACCCCCTCTCCCAACCCCCTCCCCCCATCAACCCTCAGTTTGTTTTGTGAGATTAAGAGTCACTTATGGTTTCTCTCCCTCCCAATCCCATCTTGTTTCATTTACTCTTCTCCTACCCCCTCGACCCCCAATGTTGCATCTCCTCTCCCTCATATCAGGGAGATCATATGATAGTTGTCTTTCTCCGATTGACTTATTTCGCTAAGCATGATACCCTCTAGTTCCATCCACGTCGTCGCAAATGGCAAGATTTCATTTCTTTTGATGGCTGCATAGTATTCCATTGTGTATATATACCACATCTTCTTTATCCATTCGTCTGTAGATGGACATCTAGGTTCTTTCCATAGTTTGGCTATTGTAGACATTGCTGCTATAAACATTCGGGTGCACGTGCCCCTTCGGATCACTACGTTTGTATCTTTAGGGTAAATACCCAGCAGTGCAATTGCTGGGTCATAGGGTAGTGCTATTTTCAACATTTTGAGGAACCTCCCTGCTGTTTTCCAGAGTGGTTGCACCAGCTTGCATTCCCACCAACAGTGTAGGAGGGTTCCCCTTTCTCCGCATCCTCACCAGCATCTGTCATTTCCTGACTTGTTAATTTTAGCCATTCTGACTGGTGTGAGGTGATATCTCATGGTGGTTTTGATTTGTATTTCCCTGATGCCGAGTGATATGGAGCACTTATTCATGTGTCTGTTGGCCATCTGGATGTCTTCTTTGCAGAAATGTCTGTTCATGTCCTCTGCCCATTTCTTGATTGGATTATTTGTTCTTTGGGTGTTGAGTTTGCTAAGTTCTTTATAGATTTTGGACACTAGCCCTTTATCTGATATGTCATTTGCAAATATCTTCTCCCATTCTGTCAGTTGTCTTTTGGTTTTGTTCACTGTTTCCTTTGCTGTGCAAAAGCTTTTGATCTTGATAAAATCCCAAAAGTTCATTTTTGCCCTTGCTTCCCTTGCCTTTGGTGATGTTCCTAGGAAGATGTTGCTGCGGCTGACGTCGAAGAGGTTGCTGCTTGTGTTTTCCTCGAGGATTTTGATGGATTCCTTTCTCACATTGAGATCCTTCATCCATTTTGAGTCTATTTTCGTGTGTGGTGTAAGGAAATGATCCAATTTCATTTTTCTGCATGTGGCTGTCCAATTTTCCCAACACCATTTATTGAAGAGGCTGTCTTTGTTCCATTGGACATTCTTTCCTGCTTTGTCGAAGATGAGTTGACCATAGAGTTGAGGGTCCATTTCTGGGCTCTCTATTCTGTTCCATTGATCTATGTGTCTGTTTTTGTGCCAGTACCATGCTGTCTTGATGATGACAGCTTTGTAATAGAGCTTGAAGTCCGGAATTGTGATGCCACCAACTTTGGCTTTCTTTTTCAATATTCCTTTGCTATTCGAGGTCTTTTCTGGTTCCATATAAATTTTAGGATTATTTGTTCCATTTCTTTGAAAAAAATGGATGGTACTTTGATAGGAATTGCATTAAATGTGTAGATTGCTTTAGGTAGCATAGACATTTTCACAATATTTATTCTTCCAATCCAGGAGCATGGAACATTTTTCCATTTCTTTGTGTCTTCCTCAATTTCTTTCATGAGTACTTTATAGTTTTCTGAGTATAGATTCTTAGTCTCTTTGGTTAGGTTTATTCCTAGGTATCTTATAGTTTTGGGTGCAATTGTAAATGGGATGGACTCCTTAATTTCTCTTTCTTCTGTCTTGTTGTTGGTGTAGAGAAATGCAACTGATTTCTGTGCATTGATTTTATATCCTGACACTTTACTGAATTCCTGTACAAGCTCTAGCAGTTTTGGAGTGGAGTCCTTTGGGTTTTCCACATATAGTATCATATCATCTGCGAAGAGTGATAGTTTGACTTCTTCTTTGCCGATTTGGATGCCTTTAATTTCCTTTTGTTGTCTGATTGCTGAGGCTAGGACTTCTAGTACTATGTTGAATAGCAGTGGTGATAACGGACATCCCTGCCGTGTTCCTGACCTTAGCGGAAAAGCTTTCAGTTTTTCTCCATTGAGAATGATATTTGCAGTGGGTTTTTCATAGATGGCTTTGATAATATTGAGGTATGTGCCATCTATCCCTACACTTTGAAGAGTTTTGATCAGGAAGGGATGCTGTACTTTGTCAAATGCTTTTTCAGCATCTATGGAGAGTATCATATGGTTCTTGTTCTTTCTTTTATTAATGTGTTGTATCACATTGATTGATTTGCGGATGTTGAACCAACCTTGCAGCCCTGGAATAAATCCCACTTGGTCGTGGTGAATAATCCTTTTAACGTACTGTTGAATCCTATTGGCTAGTATTTTGGCGAGAATTTTTGCATCTGTGTTCATCAAGGATATTGGTCTGTAGTTCTCTTTTTTGTTGGGATCCTTGTCTGGTTTTGGGATCAAGGTGATGCTGGCCTCATAAAATGAGTTTGGAAGTTTTCCTTCTATTGCTATTTTTTGGAACAGTTTCAGGAGAATAGGAATTAGTTCTTCTTTAAATGTTTGGTAGAATTCCCCCGGGAAGCCGTCTGGCCCTGGGCTTTTGTTTGTTTGGAGATTTTTGATGACTGTTTCAATCTCCTTACTGGTTATGGGTCTGTTCAGGCTTTCTATTTCTTCCTGGTTCAGTTGTGGTAGTTTATATGTCTCTAGGAATGCATCCATTTCTTCCAGATTGTCAAATTTGTTGGCGTAGAGTTGCTCATAGTATGTTCTTATAATTGTCTGTATTTCTTTGGTGTTCGTTGTGATCTCTCCTCTTTCATTCATGATTTTATTTATTTGGGTCCTCTCTCTTTTCTTTTTGATAAGTCTGGCCAGGGGTTTATCAATCTTATTAATTCTTTTAAAGAACCAGCTCCTAGTTTCGTTGATTTGTTCTATTGTTTTTTTGGTTTCTATTTCATTGATTTCTGCTCTGATCTTTATGATTTCTCTTCTCCTGCTGGGTTTAGGGTTTCTTTCTTGTTCTTTCTCCAGCTCCTTTAGGTGTAGGGTTAGGTTGTGTACCTGAGACCTTTCTTGTTTCTTGAGAAAGGCTTGTACCGCTATATATTTTCCTCTCAGGACTGCCTTTGTTGTGTCCCACAGATTCTGAACCGTTGTGTTTTCATTATCATTTGTTTCCATAATTTTTTTCAATTCTTCTTTGATTTCCTGGTTGACCCATTCATTCTTTAGAAGGATGCTGTTTAGTCTCCATGTATTTGGGTTCTTTCCAAATTTCCTCTTGTTATTGAGTTCGAGCTTTAGAGCATTGTGGTCTGAAAATATGCAGGGAATGATCCCAATCTTTTGATACCGGTTGAGACTTGATTTAGGACCAAGAATGTGATCTATTCTGGAGAATGTTCCATGTGCACTAGAGAAGAATGTGTATTCTGTTGCTTTGGGATGAAATGTTCTGAATAGATCTGTGATGTCCATCTGGTCCAGTGTGTCATTTAAGGCCTTGATTTCCTTGTTGATATTTTGCTTGGATGATCTGTCCATTTCAGTGAGGGGAGTGTTAAAATCCCCTACTATTATTGTATTCTTGTCGATGTGTTTCTTTGATTTTGTTATTAATTGGTTTATATAGTTGGCTGCTCCCACGTTAGGGGCATAGATATTTAAAATTGTTAGATCTTCTTGTTGGACAGTTCCTTTGAATATGATATAGTGTCCTTCCTCATCTCTTATTATAATCTTTGGCTTAAAATCTAATTGATCTGATATAAGGATTGCCACTCCTGCTTTCTTCTGATGTCCATTAGCATGGTAAATTCTTTTCCACCCCCTCACTTTAAACCTGGAGGTGTCTTCGGGTGTAAGATGAGTTTCTTGTAGGCAACATATAGATGGTTTTTGTTTTTTTATCCATTCTGATACCCTGTGTCTTTTGATTGGGGCATTTAGCCCATTAACATTCAGGGTAAGTATTGAGAGATATGAATTTAGTGCCATTGTATTGCCTGTAAGGTGACTGTTATTGTATATTGTCTCTGTTTCTTTCTGATCTACTACTTTGAGGGTCTCTCTTTGCTTAGAGGACCCCTTTCAATATTTCCTGTAGAGCTGGTTTAGTATTTGCAAATTCTTTCAGTTTTTGTTTGTCCTGGAAGCTTTTAATCTCTCCTTCTATTTTCAATGATAGCCTAGCTGGATATAGTATTCTTGGCTGCATGTTTTTCTCATTTAGTACTCTGAATATATCATGCCAGCTCTTTCTGGCCTGCCAGGTCTCTGTGGATAAGTCTGCTGCCAATCTAATATTTTTACCATTGTACGTTACAGACTTCTTTTCCCGGGCTGCTTTCAGGATCTTTTCTTTGTCACTAAGACTTGTCAATTTTACTATTAGGTGACGGGGTGTAGACCTATTCTTATTGATTTTGAGGGGGGTTCTCTGAACCTCCTGGATTTTGATGCTTGTTCCCTTTGCCATATTGGGGAAATTCTCTCCAATAATTCTCTCCAATATACCTTCTGCTCCCCTCTCTGTTTCCTCTTCTTCTGGAATCCCAATTATTCTAATGTTGTTTCGTCTTATGGTGTCACTTATCTCTCGAATTCTCCCCTCGTGGTCCAGTAGCTGTTTGTCCCTCTTTTGCTCAGCTTCTTTATTCTCTGTCATTTGGTCTTCTATATCGCTAATTCTTTCTTCTGCCTCATTTATCCTAGCAGTGAGAGCCTCCATTTTTGATTGCACCTCATTCATAGCTTTTTTGATTTCAACTTGGTTAGATTTTAGTTCTTTTATTTCTCCAGAAAGGGCTTTTATATCTCCCGAGAGGGTTGCTTTAATATCTTCCATGCCTTTTTCAAGCCCGGCTAGAACCTTGAGAATCATCATTCTGAACTCTATATCTGACATATTACCAATGTCTGTATTGATTAGGTCCCTAGCCTTTGGTATTGCCTCTTGTTCTTTTTTTTGTTGTGAATTTTTCCGCCTTGTCATTTTGTCCAGATAAGAGTTTATGAAGGAGCAAGTAAAATACTAAAAGGGTGGCAACAACCCCAGGAAAATATGCTTTAGCCAAATCAGAAGAGATCCTGAATTGTGAGGGGGGAGAAAGGGGATAAAAAGGGGTTCAGAAAGAATGAAAAAAAAAACTATTAAAAAAAAGAAAGCCGATAAAGAAAAAAATATAAAAAGAGGAAAAAATATATATATATTAGATAAACTATTTAAAAAACGTTAAAAAAAAGAAAATGGTAAAAGTTAAAAAAAATTTAGCAGAAGAAGAGAAAAAGAAAAAAAAATTGAAAAAGAAAAAAAAAATTAAATTAACTGCAAGGCTAAAAAATCATGGGGAGAAAGCCATGAGTTCCGTGCTTTGCTTTCTTCTCCTCTGGAATTCCGCCGTTCTCCTTGGTAGGTGAACTTGGTCCTGGCTGGGTTTCCCGTAGATCTTCTGGGGGAGGGGCCCGTTGTAGTGATTCTCAAGCGTCTTTGCCCCAGGCGGAGTTGCACCGCCCTTACCCGGGGCCGCGCTGAGTCATCCGCTCGGGTTCGCTTTCGGGAGCTTTTGTTCCCTGAGCGCTTTCCGTAGAGTCCAGAGGACGGGAATAAAGATGGCGGCCTCCCGGTCTCCGGCCCGGAGGAGCCGAGAGCCCGGGGCCCCACTCCTCAGTGCGCCCTCAGAGAACAGCGCCAAATGACTCCCGTCACCCTGGCCTCCGGCCGCGCTCCGAGCTGACCGAGCCTGCCACCGGTTCAAGGCAACCCTGAGCTGAGAGTCACTCCTCGGCTCTGTCTCTGCAGCCGGCTTCCCCGTTCTAATACCGGTAAGCTCTGCGACACTGAGACACCCCTGATCCTTCTGCGACCCTGCGGGACCTGAGGCCGCGCTTACCCCGCCTGGGCTTCACCCCAGTTAAGCCTCTGGAGCGATGTCCCTCAGCAGAACAGACTTTTAAAAGTCCTGATTTTGCTCCGTTGCTCCGCTGCTCGCCGGGAGCCGGCCCCTCCCCCCGCGGTCTATCTTCCCGTCGCTTTGGATTCACTTCTCCGCCAGTCCTACCTTGCAGAAAGTGGTTGATTTTCTGTTTCTGGAATTGCTGTTCTTCTTCTCTTCAATCTCCCGTTGGATTTGTAGGTGTTTGCAATCTTTAGATAAGCTATTTAGCTGATCTCCCGCTACCCGAAGTAGTCTCAGCCTGCTACTTCTCCGCCATCTTGACTCCTCCCTCTGGCTGCGGAATTCTGGGAGTCCCCCCCACTATCCCCACCACAGGGAGGTCCTGAGAGTGTTCTAGACACAGGAGGAAGAATGCTCAGGTGCCTGAGAGTCTGGCCAAGTCTGCTAGTGCTTCATAATACTGCCTTTGTTCTCTGTCAGGCACACAGCTGGACAAGCGCCCCAACAGCTTTCCATAGCATCAGTGGTGCTATGCTACTGACAGTCTGAATAGCCCACCCTCACAGCCTGTCAATCACGCTGGATCATTCCTTTTACCCTCAGGTGGTGAACTTGGGGAACTTGGTGAACATTTCAAAGATGGTATCCAGATGAAGGATCCTGGGTTCCTAAATCATTTCTTGGTAGGTTCCGTGACCTGCCTTGATCCGTGGGAGTGAGAAATAAATGTGTTGTATCAAGCCACTGAGATTTTGGACTTTTCTGTTACAGAAATGAACCCAAGTGCATGGGACAGTGGACCACGGGAGACACTGGTGACAGATTTGTCACGGTCTTGGTCACGGGCCTAGAGACACCAGAGTCTCAGCTGGACAGGCGATCTCATTTGGGAGGGTGGGCGGCCCTTGGCTCCCACAGGTGCTAATAACCAGAAAGGTGTGAAACTTTCCATTGCCGTGGGCGGCTTGCAGATCAAGCGCGTCTTGCATTTGATTTCTCGCCTCAATGGCCTCTTCACTATTTGCTGATCACTCTTATCCTCCAGTCTTGTTCAGTTTCTATTGTTCTCACGGAAAATGCTGTCATCCCCACTTGCAGACCAAGTGTCCCTCTTTTCAGCACGGTGGGGCTCGCTGGTGTTTGTCTTACGTGGAACAGCAGGTGGCGGTATTGCAGAGTGGTTAGGAGCCGGGAGCTCCAGACTCCTGCTTGTGCTCCCTCTGGCTCGCAGTCCGCTCTAGCTCTGTATTCTTGGGCAGAGCTTGAGTTTTCATTTGCAAGACAAACTGTGGGCAAAACCATAGCATACATGCCGAACGCCCCGTGCTTGGCAGGTCTGTAGCATTCAGAAAGGTCAGGTCTCATTCATCATCTTTCCATGCTTGAAGGCAGTGAATGCCGCATCCCGGGAGGACGTGCACAGCTCACTGTAGGTTTTCAGACCTGGGACCTGGGACCTGGGCATGGTGCTCAGTCTCTCAAAATCCTCAGTTGTAAAATGAAATATAGTGCCGGGATCTCAAGTGGTGGGGAAAGTCAAAGCATTCACCCCATATTTATGGAGTGTCTGTTAGGTTCAGACACAGTGCTGAGAAATTTCATTTCCCTTCCTCCCCTCCTTACCTCATTCTATGTCACTATATCTTTCACGTCTTGCAGCTTTCTGACAGGTCTTTCCATGTTGGCTTTTACCTCCTTCCCACCTGTTTCCCCATGGTAGCCAGTGACCTTTTTAAATGTAACCTGCTCACCTTAACTTCGGGTTTGAGCCCTTTTATGATACCTTCTTATTATCCTCAGAATGAAATGGAATCTGCAGCATGTTCTACAAGGGTTGTATGATTTGGTTCTAACATGATTTTACATGCTTATGTTTCTTCTGTTTCTCTCTCCACATTCCTGGTTGAGGATTTCTTTCAGTTTTGGAAAATCTCCAGGTTCTCCCTGCTCCAAGGCTCTGTCTAGATCTGGAATGTCTTGCACCCATAGTTCACTGTTCCAGGGTTCGTCTCTCAGCTTGACTTGTTCTACCCTCCCTCATGACCCCATCTCAGCGAGGTGTTCCGAACCTCCACCCAAGTGAAGTTAGACTCCTATGTTTTACTACAGTCCATTCTCTTCTCTGCACCAAGCAAGCATCACCCTGGAAATTACGAGTTCACGTCTGTCTTCCTGCTGGGTGGTAGATACCAGTAGCCCCAGGTGTGAGTGCCCCACTCACTGCTGTGTCTCCAGTGCTTTCGGCCTCCCAGGGACCCATTCCATGTTTGCTGGGAGTCTTTCTAAGGTCAAGGTTGAGGTAAACACATGGCTCCTTGGTGAAAAGATCTGATGGCTTCTCACTGCTCCGGGATGCAGCCACGGTCCTAGCTCCTCCTGCATGGTCCTCAGTGATCAGGTGCCCCCAGGCTTGTACCTCACAGTGGCAGAGAGTAGAGGGCAAGAGTGCAAAGAAGGCTCCCACCAGCCCAGCTCTGCCCTTAGCAGGGAAACTCGTGGAGCCAAGAAGCCATTCTGCAAGCCCAAACTGTATCTACTCCTCTCACCCTCCCACTCCCTGCTTGGTGCCTGGGACAGAAAAAGGAAGAGATATTTAAAGGCTCTAAAAATAGGCTTAGACTGTTTAGGTCAGGAATTCTCAAGTCCAGGGGTGCTAGAGAAGGAGCTCTGGCAGGAATTCTGTCATTCAGATCCATGAGCAGGTTTCAACAATAAATTTCCCTACCTCCTTCCTTATCTCATGGGCCACTGCTTACCTTTTTCTGTTGCACTTTATGGTTTTGTCCACAAGGTATTCACTGTTCATTTACATGTTTGTGATCAACCTTCTCCTCTAGAAAGCAGGCTTTGTAAGGCAGAGGTTTGGGGCACGACCAGCACAGAACAGGTGCGTGGTAGGTGCCAAATACCTTCTATTTGATAGAAGGCTGAGGGTAGTGGACTCAGGGCTTTCCTCCTCTATCTCCTTGCAGCTCTTTATTTGGATTTACATTAAGTTTGTGACATGTGAGTCCCTATGTAGAATAATCACCCACATCTTCTAAGGTTAGTGAAGAAAAATAGAAAAATTAGAGCATTCATCTAGGTAATTTGATTTGGCACCAAAATTGCCTTAATTCTTTCTTTTGCTTTGATGATGACAATCTGGCTTGAAAGTGCTCTTAGATAATATTTTAATTAAAACTAGCTGAAAACAAGCCTACTTTACCATTTAAATAACTGAAGAGGAAAATGTGGAAAAATTGATGATTTAGAAATGAGGCAGGGAGAAATATTAGAAAAGGAAATAGAGGTATAATTATATTACACATTTAATGTTGCTAAAGATCTAAGAGTAATAACTTCTATGAATATTCATTGTACATTTTTGTTCTAAGGATTTTTATGAACCATGATAACAGTGCAATGTATTTATTTATTGGATCCCCTTTACTTTTCAGAAAATGTGGTATTTGTTTTACTTGTTTAAGGAAAAAGAAAACATGCAAGAACAAGGCCAAATAAAATGGGAATGTTTTACAGACTGTTTATAGATTTCAAAGATTTTGTAGGAGTTCTATACTATTGCTGACCTTTGTATTTACTCTATGTCCTAGAGAAAGAATAATTAGCTTTTAGGTCACAGAGCATTGTATGGTCCACTACAGGATATATTTAACACTAGAATGAGTTGAGTTCTTTGAATCTCTGGACAGGCTTCCAGGCAGGGGAAACATTTAACAAGTGCATCTTCTTACTTGTGTGGTTTTAGCTCAAGCTGATCTACTGAGAACTTACTTACAGCAAGATGATGGCCAAAACAACCATTTCACACACAGAAGGGATGATTTACCAAGGGTTGATTACCAAATCAACCAAAATGATTTACCATTTCTCCTGTTGTTGACGACAGTTATTTACATGGATCCTTGACAAGGTCCCAGGAAATGTTTCATGAGTGTCACTGTGGGTGGTGCTGGTGGGCTGGGTGACGTGCACTGTTTCACCAGTACTGACTCGACTCCAAATTCACCCTTCCTCATCTGATCTGTGAAAATGGAGATGGACCTCTTTAATAGTTTTCCTTTGCCAGCTGGTCCAATGTCAGTAGAAGGTTGTCCTTTCTGGCTCTTGTGGCTCATTCGCCAGGCTCCTGGGGAGCCAACTTCTTATCTGGCCTGTTCAGCAGTGTGGTTTCTCCAGCCGTAGGTGCGTGGTCAGGGCAGTCTCTCCAGCGTTTTGCTGTAGATGGTTTTCTGCAGATCTTGATACGAACAATCCTTGGGCAGTCAGAAACGGCAGACAGAGATGGGTGGACCCACCCAGGCTGCTGCTGCTCTTTGCACCCACGCTATCCTTAACTTCCTGCGCAGGCACTCTGAGGCTCGCGGCCTGACCTTTATCCCCTGAAGAGGCCCAGAGCGCCCAGGCCCATGTCGTGCCCAGAAGTGTGCTGGATTCCTGCAGAGGTGGCCTCTCCCCACACAGCTGGCACCCTCGCTCTGTGTGCCACCCGTCAGCCTCAGCTTTCCTGCATCCTAGAAATTTGTTTCCCATGACCCTCCTGACATGGCCCTGTGTGCTTTGGGCATCACATCTGCAGTATAAGCTGACTGTCTCTGCCTGCCCATTGGCCTCAGTTTGCCTATGTCCCCACCGGAATGTTCCCATTGGTCCAGTGATTGTGGACTAGCTCTGGCCTGAAAAACCCAGAAAAATTCTCCACCACCCAGTGTGTACTGTCCTTCATTAAGTCCCGAGCATTCGTCCAAGTGTGTGTGTCTTTGGATCCTCTCCCATAGCTCTAGAATGTTGTTGAGAACTCTCTTTCTATCTCAACACTTACTCTCCTATCCTGTTTCCTAAGAAATAGGTTAATATTTTGCATTAAACTTACCTTTTTTTAAATTATGTTGCGCTTTGCATTTCCTGGTTGTACCCAGACTGATACACATATCTTGAGAACATATTTTGATATACATTTTCAGATGAATTAGGCAAATTGTGCTTTGATCCAAATTAGTTGATAAATGTGTCAAAAAATGTGTTTTGATACAGTGTAAATGACCTTGTCACAGCCAGAAAGCACCGCCCCTGCTGTGGGCATTGTCTGCAGCCCCAGATAGCAGCTTCCCCATAGCCTTTGACACTCAGGGCTCTCACCAGTATTGAACATCTGAGACTGTCATCACTCACAGACCCGAGCTCCCAAACATGGCCAGATACAGGGCTCTGCTTCCTATTATCACCGAAACTTTGTCCCCTGTTGCTTGGCCCAAACCTTTTCTCACCTAATAGCCAGTCACCCATTCCCCCAAACCCTTCCACAGGGTCCCTGGAACTCTATGTCTGTGATCATTGTCATCAGTACAATTATTGCTTCCATCCTCATCTAATACTTACCAGGTGCTAAGTCAATGCCGGGCAGGTACTAAGCATCTAACACGATTGTTTCTTTAAGCCTCATATATCCACTACATGAATGATCTTACTTTTATCCTCATCTTAGAAGGTAATAGATGCTTTGAGAGGGTAAATCACAACCCTAGCAAACAAGGGAGCCTTGGTCTCAGGTTACTCCTTAAAGTCTAGACCTGCAGTGTCCAATATTAAAGTTACTAGTCAACATGCAGTTATGTAAATTTAATTAAAATTAAATAAGATGAAAAATTGAAGGAGGTCTTCAGTTCCATTAACCACATTCCAAGTGCTCAGTAGCTACATGTAGCTAGGGGCCACTGACTGGTTGGTGCGGGAATGGAATATTTCCATTCTTGCAGAAAATTCTGCTGGATGGCACTGTTCCACACCAGTACTTTCTCTAGCTATCTGTGGTGAAGCACTTGTTATTTTTTTTTCCTTTCAATTTTATTTTCAATCCATTCCATATGGACACTTTTGCAAGATATAATAAAAATAAATTGCTGAGGGAGAGATGTGAACAGTCACTAAGGCAACAGAACAAGATGGCCGCAGCCCTGGAGCTGGTGACTGACTCACTGCCCCCTGTAGGCTATGGACCCTGCACCCCCACACCAGCTCCCGCCTGGCTGCAGAGACTGATGTCTCTCAATAACAGATTTTTTTGGGGAAAAAAAAGCAGATTAAAATCCTTACTTGTCATGAAAGTGATGCAAGAAAAATGTTCCCTCTAGTATTTCTTTGGGATCATCCATGGAATGAAGTTACTGAGAGCCGGCATCTGACCCTTCTCTAATCTGTCCTGTGGGGTGAGCATCCCATCTAGCCCTTAAATGGACAAAAGGTTCTGTTTCTTAAGTCACTACTGAAGCATTGTCTGTTCTTGTCCACCTGGTATCTTCCAGTGTGGTGGTCATTCCTCTAGTTCTGGGAAATGTGTGAGAATCTAGGAATAATGTTACCAACCTAGTCTGATGCCATTACAAACCTTAAAGGGGTACCTTTGGCTCCATGGTTTCTGATACACTGTGAGGCTCTAAACTCCCAGTTTCCCTCCTCTGGGAAACAAGGTGAAGATTACTTCTTCTCTCAGTTGTCTCCAACATGCCTTGGTGTTTTCTGCCTCTTGGAGGCCCTATACCACATTAGACTACAGGATACCTCTTTGGGGAGATAATTCTCAGTTATCTGGTATTTATGCACATCTTTTTAGCTAAGGATATTGACAGCTTTGTTCAAGGATGTTTGCATAACAGACAGCCTTGGCAGTAGAAAAGTAGTGACTCCCTCAAGAGAGATTTAGAAACATCTTTCCTTGGAGAACTTCCAGAGTAATAAAGATGATGTCTCTCTCCATGAGGAGAAGGGCCAAGTTAGCGAGCAGCCCCTAACTGTGTTAGACCAGTATCTCCTAACCTTGCAGTTCCTGAAGCATGACCCAGAGCTGCTGTGGGTTTAGTATTTGCTGGGTCCCACCTGCACATCACAGTCACAGAACGTGAGGTCAGAAGGGAGGGGACCCAGTGCAAATACAAGACTCATGCTGCTCGCTGTCTCAGAAGCAATGACTTGTGTAAATCTATCTGGGCTCTTTGTCTCCTTATGGACTAAACCTGTGGAGTGTGGCCAGCTGACCAGGCAGCTGTGGTAGCCCAGTTAGACTGCTGCATAGTCTCTCTGGACCCTCCTACTTGTATGTTCTCATCTCCATCTCTCCCCTTCTTCCACATTTCTTTGTCATGATGAGCTTTCCCTGGCAGTCACTGATTCCTGATTCATTTAGTAAATATTGTTGAGAACCCACCATGTGTCAGGTCCTGCTCCGGGTGCTATAGAGACAACAGTGAACAACACACCCATTATTTCTACTCTCACAGAGTTGCACTTTGATTGGGACGGTGTGGGGACAAATGCTGGGAAGATAGCAATCAACTAATGAGTGCTACACAAGTACAGGATGGCACCAGACCTGTAGTGAGGAATAAAATGGTGTGATGGACAGATGGGGACTGTACTGTCTGGCTAGGTTGGACAGCCAAGGATGGTCTCTGGAAAGGTTGAGTTGAGATTTGAATGAAATAAGAGGGAATCAGTCATGAGAAAACTTAAGAAGGACATTCGGGCAGAAAAAACAACTACAGCAAATGCCTTAAAGGACGACCAACCTGGCAAGTTTAGAGAGGCTGGAGCTTAGGGTGTGTGATGAGCTGAGGCAGAGAAGGAACATTCCGGGTGATTAAAAGCACCAAAGCCAGAGCAAGTGGTTTAGCTTCTATTTTGTGTGCTATAGGAAGTCATGGAAAAGTTCAAAACAGAAAGAAATGTTCTAATTTATATTTTTAAAAGATGATTCTGGGCTTATAGCATAAGCACTGTAAAGGAGACTTGGAATGAAATTTGGGTTGTTCTCGCAAAATAGATTTGATAAGATTTGCTGGTAGGTTAGTTGTATGGGGTAAGGGGAAAATAAGGAAAAGTGAAAAGGTCTTCCACATTTTTGCCTTGAACAACACAAGGAGGTAGTGTGGATGCTGGCACTGATAGGGAAAAAGAGGTAAGAGGAGTTTTGTTGGGGTGAGTATTAAGACACCTAGTAGACATCCATGTGGGCATGGCAAGTAGGCAGCTGAATGCATGGAACTGGAGAACAAAGATGTTGTCAACGCTAAATATGGAGCATTGAGAGCCCGGCATGAGTTGTGAAGTACTGAATGAGCTGAATGAGTTTTCTTAGGGAATGTGTGTGGAGAAGAAAGAGGATCCAGGACAAACTTCTCTTGTCTTCCACTGCACAGAGGTCCAACAGAACGTGTGGATCCAGCTCATGAAACTGAAGGACTGCTGGGTTGGTCAGAGGTAGTTGTAGAGAGCACAAGACCATTAAAAACTGAGACCAGATAATATTTCTAAATAAAACTTTCCATAAAACTTGTTTGGAAATAGGGCAATAACTGTAGCTCTTTGCAAGGGTGATCTCAGTGGGACAGAAGGAGACAGCATCCTGACTGGGGAGAGGAAAGCCAAGACTAATAGGTGAGAAAGCAGAGCTGGTGACTATAGACAAATCTAACAACGTCTTGCTGTAATGGTGACTTAAGGAAATGTGAGCCCTGGAAGATGATGGAGTGGGAGTGGGTAGTCAAGGGCAAGCTTTTATTTTGGTAGCAGAAACAAGATAATATTTGTATGTTGATAGGGATGATCCTTTAAAAAGTTAGAATTGAAGAGACAGGGGACGGAATGGCCTAACATCATTTTCTTATTGGGCATAGGCTTCGGGGGAAAAAAGAGAAAGAGAGAAAATAGCAAACTATTCCTGATTCCCTTGCCGTGAGGAATCCAGAAAGGGTCATACACTTAAAATTAGCAGGGGGAAGGCTGGGGAAGAAGAAATAAATAATTCATATTTATAAGCATTACCCCGGATATGAATATTAAATCTGCTCCCTTCTGTTCATTTGCAGCATCACCGCCCTCATCCAAGTACCCTCATCTCTCGTTGGGACGTGTACTTTCTCCACGTCCATTCCACCCCTTCCCCCAGCCCATCCCTGTGTTGTTTCCACCGCAGTGTGGCTTCCATCCGGCTGCCAGAGGGATAGTTTTAATACTTAAATTCAATTATATTGCTTCTCCAGGTTGAGTGCTTTAGGTGCTTCCTATTACCTGTGAAATAAACCCATTATCATGGCTTCCAAGGACCTATGTAGTCATGATCCGCCCCGACATGCTCTCCTGCCTCCTTCATACTACAGATCGCCGGAGGCATAAAGTCTAGCCCAGCTGGCCTTGTCTCCCTTCCTCCAAGAAGCTGTGATCTTCTTGCTCCACATGATGGCATCTCTGAAATCTCTGCCTGGAAAGATCTCCCCTACCAAGTCTAGTTAGGCTAGTCTCTTTCTAAGTTCTCCTTCCCCACCTACCCTTCTACCATAGCTCTCTGTATAATACTCATAGCACTTACCATCTTTTGTAATTAGGTATTATTTACTTGTTCTTGATCTCATTCCCCAATGAGAAAGCAAGAAGTCTTCTGTATTTGGTTCACTTAGGTACACTCCACATTAGACCACTACGGGCACGGGATAGGTTCACAATGACTGGTTTGTGAATGACAAATTGTATTTTATACTTAAAATTATCTTGGAAACATATTTTTGAACAAAATCAATGTTTAGATTGTTATGATAGATACAATTATGTACTCTTCCTTTTATATTTTTAGAACCTTTTGGATTTTTTACTCAGGGCTTTGGCCAGACTAGTCACAATATTCAAATTTATACATTTGTTTCCATGACTTCATTGATATATTCATTCTGACATTTAATAATCAATAGTGCTATTGCTAATCATTTTATTCATCATGATTTAGATAGATAAATGGTGATTTAAAGCCAACAATTAGCAGTATTGTTTTTTAGTTATTCTCAAGCCTAATATAATTACATATTTGAGTAGAAATTGAGTTTGTGCTGATAGCAGAGCTATTCTCATTGGAAGTAGCTATTCCCCATTAAATCTGTATAAATATAAAAGCCCACACAACTGCTCTCCACTTCTTATTCTCCAGTGTGTAATGCTCATCCCTCAATATTGAGAATGCATGTGTGTTCCATTTAAAAAACAAACAAACAACAACATACATTATCAAGGGCTTCACCAGTATGAGCTAAGTCTCAGGACGGTGACAACAAACTAGAAGAATAAAACTCCCAATAGTTTAGTTTAAAACAGGGAATCATAGCAAGTGTGTGGCTACAAATAAGAATCCCCTTGAAAGAATTAGTTCAATTTTGATGAGAAGCTAATCTTTCTCCCGGGTTGCTCGAATGCAGCATTTAAACCTGCAGAGCCTTTGATCTCTGGGAGTGGGTAGGATTTGCAGGTCAGCTGTTTGAGAAGGACTTACCCATTTTCCACTAAAATATCTCACAAGTTTTGATCTTTACAGATTTAAATTCCCTGAAAAGTAGAAGGCGAATAAAGGGCTGGTGTGTTCTCCTCTATTGAATATTACTACAATGTCAACTTGATTTAAAAAAAGCACAAAAAACACTTCAACCCCATTTCCCCAACACATTTTGCAATATGTTAATGAAAACCTAGAATATAGAATGTTATGTTCCAGTATTAATAGCATGACACGGTGTATACAGAAATAGAGGAATGCACCAGAATGTTCAGTTTTTGGGGATGAGGACGGTAAAGCAGGCACAATGGTAGTCAGACCTGCTAACATAATGTATTTTAATAATGTTTTATTTCATTTATAATAATGTTTTATTGCCAGGTTTATGAGTAACAACACTCAGATTAGAAATAAGTCAATGGAAGGATAGTTTATGTTTCCAAAAATCAATTTATATATGTATATATTTTTTCAAGGAATTAATTAGTTTTAAGACAGAGAGAAAGAGCAGAGGGGAGGGGAAAGGGAAAAGAGAGAATCTCAAGCAGACCCTGTGCTGGGTGGGGAAACTGAGGGGGGTGGGACTCGACCTCATGACCCTGAGATCATGACCTGAACTGAAACCAAGAATCAGACACTTAACCAACTGAGCCACCCAGGTGTTCCACTTTATATATAGTTTAAGGACTTGAAAAAAAAAATCAAGATGATAGAAATTTGAGCTTGTTCATTTGTTTTCTTGATTTTTCCACTCAGTAGCAATTGTCTGATTAATTTTTATGTGTCTGTGTTCAGGATACTTGTATCTATGTTTTAATGATGTGATATTTTGAAACAAGGTCACAGATGCTGACAGAAAAAGTCCAGGAATAAATTATTCCTACTGGCACTATGTGAGAAAAGAATAATTTTTAAAAATATTAACGTCTATAAAAGCTTAGAACAATCTTTCTGTCTCAAAATGCATTGTAAAAGATTACACCAGGCAGTTGAAAACTGACATTTTATTATTTAATCATGTCCTATTTTAGGCGATGTGCTGAGAGGACACATTACCATGTACATTTTCTCAATATTAAAGATATTAAAGTCATAGAATCATAGAATTGAGAGGTACTTTAGGAATCATCTTGTCAAATGTCCTTATTTTACAGAAAAGGGAAGGGAGGCTCAGAGTGCAATGGCCAACCAGTGCCATGGCTCTGGGGACAGGCAAGTTTCCCCCTCTGTTTACCCATCTTTGGGAAAATCAACATTTCCACTGAGCTGATGAGTGGAAACAGTCGCACACATCAGATTATTGCCTCCACTTGTGTTTCCACATCTTACATGCTCCGTTGGATTCTTCTCTCTGTTCTTTTCAGTCTTGCTGCCTACTATTCCTGGTCTCTGTATAGCTACACACACACACACACATCTGTGGCCTTAATCACAGGATATAATAGCTGGTTAAAAAACAAAGAAAAAATTGGCCGTGATTATCTCACCATATCAAAGTGACACTAGAATTAATCTAACACATTTTTATGTTAATGGTTGTTTTGCTGCATATTAATAAAACTTGATAAGGAAAATAAGATATTGACATCCAAGACTAAGATTCTCTTTTTGTATTTTTAGAAAGGGTTGGGGTGCCTGGGTGGCTCAGTGGGTTAAGCCTCTGCCTTCGGCTCAGGTCATGATCTCAGGTTCCTGAGATCAAGCCCTGCATCGGACGCTCTGCTCAGCAGGGAGCCTGTTTCCCTCTCTCTCTCTGCCTGCCTCTCTGCCTACTTGTGATCTCTGTCTGTCAAATAAATAAATAAAATCTTTAAAAAAAAAAGAAAGGGTTGAAATTATTAAGAATTCTTAGTGAAAATTCTTAAGGATTTTTCTTAATGGGCCACGTTACACTGAATTTCTTCAAAGGGTGGTTTTAGGAGGCTCTGCCCACTCAGAACACCAACTTCTTGAATCTAACAGATGATGAAGGAGCTGGACAATCTAGGTAGTTATTGGTATTATCAATATTTTTAATTTTCAGTATATCATGGAGTTGTGACATCTCTGGCCAAGAAAAGAGTGTTCCTCACTGGGCTAGCCAATCTCTGGAGATGCCAATGCTCTCAGCCAGAAGCCTGAGCAAGTGATCCAGAACCAGTCCATCCCTAGGTGGTTGTTGACCCCAGGAGGTAATATCCCTCTGCCTTACTCATCTCAGGGCCAGGAGCCAGCCAACTAGGGACCACCCGTATAGTTTCCAGTCTACCTGGATTATGCCGTGGACTGTTCACCTTGCCTTACCTTTCTTGCAAAGCCCCAGGAAACCCATGGCCTGGCAAAACTTTCCCTAGCTCCTGTCTTCTGCTTCCTGACCTCCTGACCTCCTGACCACCTTTTTGTGTGGCCCTGTAAGATGTGTTATGCCTCCTGTCTCTAGGACCTGTAAGTACAGTTGACCCATGAACAACACAGGGGTTACGGGTACTGACCCCCTGCACAGCTGAAAACCCATGTATAATTTGTACTCTCCCCCAAATTAACTACTAATAGCTTATCATTGACTGGAAGCCTTATCAATAATATGAAACAGTCAATTAACACATATTTTCCATGTTATATAATTATACACTGTATTCTTACAATAAAGGAAGCTAAAGAGAATGTCGTTAAGAAAATCATAAGGAAAAGAATGTACATTTACTGTACTGTAATATACTGTATTTTCTGCAGAATATCTGCATGTAAGTAGACCCATGTAATTCAAACCTGTGTTGAACAAAAGTTGACTGTATAATAAACTGTTTTTTTCCTGAGCCTCTCCTGTGGCTACCTCTGACTCATAAGAGAATGCAAACCATTATTTAATACATTATTTTATTATCTGTATTATATATTATATACAGTTATAATCATACATTTTATATTGTTTTACTTATTTTGTTGTATATAGAGTGATGGTAGTTGCTTTTCTTAGAGTTTTGTGAAAATGGTATTTGTTGAAAACATTTGCACCTCCAACCTGGAATATAAACTATATAATTTTATAAATATAGTAAGTGTAGGTTGAATGTAATAAAATATAAAGAATGGACAGCTGCTTTTCAAATTATTACCCAATTCATTCTCAATCAGCAGGTGTGGTGAACCCCCATGCTGCTCTCACTTGAGTCCCCTTCTGTGTTCTGCGTTCTAGCTTCCCTAGAATTGTGGTCTGTTGCACTGTACCCCTTATTCTAATCTGGAACACAGAGAATTGGAGCCTTTGCTTGTTGTGCCTTGAAGGGCATCTCCGGACAGCGGCCCCAAGGGTCTCCCATGCCAGAGCCCTCCCACTGCTCCCTCTGTGAGAATCTTCAGTGCTGGGAGTTATACCTTCTTATCCTACCGGGAGAGTTTTCAACATTTTTTGCTGAAGAGTTTTAATGTTTGAAATCTAAATTTAAAAATGCATCTTTCCCTTCCTCAAAACTGGCACAGCACATGACCTTCATGAAGAATTCTGACGTGATCCTAAGGTCAATGTAAGGACCTATTTAGCCAGAGCGCTTCCATCGGGTTAAACAATAATTTTGTTGTTTAAAACTTAAACTGTCCCTTCCCCCTTTCCCCCAGAGGACTTATTTAAAAACAAGTCCCGGAAACCAGTCCCAGGTAACAAAGCCCAAATACAAGGGTCAGGCCAGGTGGAGACATCTAATCAGTGGGGCGGTGGCACATACTGTCTCCCTAGTTACCAAGGAGTATGGGCCCCGCCCTTTGGGCACCTTTTGGGCTGCAATTCTGACCAAGGTGATAGGCTGGTTCAAATGTCTACTGTAGGGTAAATTGTAATTCAATTGGTCACTTATGTGTGACCTAACATGACTGTGCAGCTTTCTCTGTGTGTTACAATTTCACAGGCCCAACCACATGGCCTTTGTCCTTAAAAGCTAGTCTGTGGAACAGAGAGAGGTCACCCTCTCTGTAAGGGGTGGCCCTGACTGGTCTGTTTGACGGTCGGTTTGATTCTTGATGCTTGGCGCGAAATAAAGCTTTGCTTGACCTTCTCTTTGTATCAGTCTCGCTCCTTTAATCACAGACCTATTATTGGGGGACCTAACAGTCAAAGGATCTGAGAGGCCTGCTACTTCCCACGTTACATGTGGACCAACATTGTTGCCTTACCTGGGAGCTTCCTAGAAACACAGACTCTTAAGCCCCACCCAAACCCACAGAATCAGAACTGGTAACAAGATCTCCAGGCGATTTGTACGTATTTAAAGAGAGAGGTACCGCCTTTGTGTATAACTGCTTAGTCACTTCAAGCCCTGTACCAGAGCCATGATCTGTGAGGATTAAGTACTCTTGTACTAAACTTAATTAAATTATGAAAATGTTAATTGGAAGTACGCATAATAATGTACAAAATAATTATTTTGCAGCACAGTAATTAGGCACAAATGATAAAAGAATTACCATAAGTATTAATTATATCATCATATTATATACTTTTCTCTCTACTTGGCTTTTATTTCTAGAACTTTATTTAGCTTCAAAAGGTTATAATATCAGGAATTTTTAAGTCATTGCCAAAAAACTCTTACCCACACCAACTGCAAAAAAGTCTTTAAGAAGTAAATTGTAGAAATGAGGTTTCTTTTTCTTGTTACGATTAAGTTACATTACACAGGGGGCACCTGGGTGGCTCAGTGGGTTAAGGCCTCTGCTTTCGGCTCAGGTCATGCTCCCAGGGTCCTGGAATCGAGCCCCACATCGGGCTCTCTGCTCAGCGGGGAGCCTGCTTCCTCCTCTCTCTCTGCCTGCTTCTCTGCCTACTTGTGATCTCTGTCTGTCAAATAAATAAATAAAATCTTTTAAAAAAAGTTACATTACACAGTGTATAAATCATTATGCAGTGTATAATATATTAATAATATTATACAGTATATAAAATGTATCATGTATATAGTGTATACATGATACATTATACCTGGTAGATACTCAATAAGAGTTTTTACTTTTGTTGACAAATGAGGAGTCTCACTCTCCAATAGTTGAAATTTTTTATGCAAATTCTCCTTGGCTTTCCCCAAGGTTTAGATTTATAATGACCATCATGTTAGGATCCTACTGCTCATGTCTCCAGACATCCATGAGAAGATGTTTTGATCTTCCTCAATCTTGGTTAGATTTGCAGGTATCATTGACACATGAAAGTAGTTAAATATGGAACACTACCTCAAAAATGAATGATGTACTGTATGGTGACTAACATAATGTAATAAAATAAAAAATATATATAGTTGAACAATCAAAATGAGAAAGTTGTGCAATGACTCCACCATGCTGTAGAGTGAAGGTTTGCAACCAGAGACAATTTTGCTTGCAGGGGAAAATAAGAGACATCTGGAGATGTTTTTGGTGTCCTGTCTGAATAGGGAGGGAGATTGGAGGTGATACTGGGATTTGGTGGGTGGAGACCAGCAATGCCGCTAAATATCTTGCAATGCCCAGACAGCCCCACAACGAAGACTATCTGGCCCCAAATGTCCTAGTGTTGAAGGTGAGAAACTTCACTGCAGAAAAAAACAAAGCGCTGGTTAGAAAAGGGAAAAAGGTCCGGAGCTGGGTCGGCAGCTCCTGTGTCTACAGAAGCAGAAAGAGGAGAAAGGGAAGAAATGAAGTCGCAGACAGTAACCAAACCCAGTCTCCTGTTTTCCCAAAGCATGTCTATTTCAGGTATATTATATTCGAGGCAGAGGAAGCCTAGTCTTAAACTCATGAAGCATTTTTCTTCTTCTATGAGTTCCCATGATATGTGAAATTGTCCAAGTCCTTTAATTTCATGTTGGACACATGGCTTCGTGTTAATGGACTTAAATATATTGATTGAGGATGACTCTAGATTTATAGATTCTTCAGTGCTGCAGAAGTAGGTGAGGACAGCAAGAAAGAGTCTTAAAGAACTGGGATGTTTCAGAATGGCAAATGTTGCAACCCCAGTGTATGTGCTTAACTTACTGTTCCTTTTCAACTGTGAGCTGATAAAAAGAGTCCTACACAAACAAAATTCAAACAAAATATTCCTTGCATTTCTTTGATGCCATCTGTCATATTGTTAAAAGCAGCTTAAAGACTTTTCAGTAAAGTGATTAAAAGCATTATAATCATCCCTCATTGAATGTTATCTTATTTTTATTGGCTAATTAACAAGGCAAAGCCACAGAAGGAATGTAGGCCATCCCCACTGACAGATTTGATAGTCATTGTGGATCCTCAGTTGGGGTGAGGGGCATTAAATGACTGACAAAGTAGACTTTTTTATATTAATAATACGTGCATAATGCTTTCTGCAGTATTCAGGGAGATGAAGAAATAGCCTGATAGAAATCAAGAAGAAATAGATCTTACACAAACTGCAGACTTTGCTGCATAGCCTGCAAATTTGAATGAAGCCTGAGAAAAATGTGGTTATATAGTTTTCAAGTGAAGGAGTAAGGGAGTTGATGGGAAGAGAAAGATGGATTTAGTGGGAAATATCATATTTAAAATGATGCAGAATAAAATCGCTCAAGTGAGGACAAGAGACCCTCTTGGACATGACACCAAAAAATGGCCATCACCATGTGCCTTTCTCTATCTGCTTTCCACATTTATTATTCCAAACTTGGTTTCAACTGAGAGAAAACAACATATTTAAATATTAATCATTCTGAGCAACCGACTCCTGAATCAAAAAACCTGGCAACTATTAATAGAACAGATAATGAACCACTTTTTATAAAATCTATGAGCAGACTGATTAATATGTTTTGCATGTTTATTGAGAGAGAGGAAAGGAAAGAAGATAATAAGTGCTTGATGAACGTGCTTGGCTGCAGATTCAGTGATTACGTCAATTTCATTAGATTGTATTTTTCCCCTTGTGCTGTTAATATCCAAATAAATGAAATGCAAATGTGGGGTATAATTAGTTAAAAAGTATCTGAATTGTTTCAAATGCTTTCTTTTCATTTTTATACATTTTCCAGAGGTTTTTCTGTTTAGTAAAAAACCAGTTCTTGGGTTTATGGACCTATTATTGTGTTGGGGCTGTGGTCTGTTTCATTTTTTTGTGCTTAGATGTTTTTGATTTACTTCCTTCCAATCACCTCAGGACTTTTTGTTTTTGTAAATTCTTGTGTTGAGTAGCTGATTTTATTACTTTATTAACTTAAGCCATGCTTATTTAGAGTTATGTATTTACTTTGTATATCCTAGTAAGACTGATTTGTCACATTCTCAGTTTCTTCTTCTGGCAACTTAATACATGTTTTTCATTTTATTTTTAACAAGTAATAGAGAGAATCATGAATCAAGATCCCATGTACCTCTGGCCTAAATATAATAATTATCAATGTTTTGCCAATCTTTCTTGTATCCCAATGATTCTTTCCTTGCAGGATATGATGCCACTTTAATCAGAAATACTTCAGTTTTGTAATGATTTTTATTGATTCCTTGACTCAGTATGTTTCACTATTTATTCATTTTTTTCTTATTCAAGTCATTTTTATTTTTAATAAGATATTTATTTTCTTAATTTAGGCAATGCACATTTTATTTGATTATTCTTATGTATTTATTGTCTTTTGACATTGGCGATGGTTTCTAACTGCTGATTGCTCTTTTGTTTCCTTTCTCTTTGTATAATAATTCCTGGTTTTTAAAATATTTCATATGTTTTGTGGATTTTATTAAAATAGAGAAAATGTAAAGGAGGAAAATTCTCTTAATTTCAGGCACAGTAAAACATTAATACTTCAGGATATATGTTTCCCAGACATTTTCTGTATCAATTTGAAATTATACTCTCTATAGCATTGCTTTTAGGTTGGATTTCAACTTACAGTACATCATAATCATAGCGTCTCATCAAAATTTACTCACCGAGGTCAGTGACAACTTCCTCATTCCCATCTCTTAGACATTTTCAGAGGTTTCTTTACCCCAAACTTTTGATGCATACATTGTCATCAAGCTCCCTACCTAGAGTCTCTCTGGCTTCTATGCCTTAGCTCTTTCTGCTTCCCCTTGTATGACTCTGGCTTTTTCTTCTTAAGCCTCTAGAAGTCTCAAATCCTTCCTGGCCTTCTAAATGTCAATGTTTTGTCCTTGTTCTATTGTCTAAGTCCACACAATCTCTCTCATTCATTTCATCCTTAATATAGTGGCTTTCTTTCTTACTGGAATACACAGATTCAGGTTAAAAATTCATGTTTAACTGAAGACTCTTACATCTGCATCTTCAACATAAAACAAAACTAAATGCATCATTCCCTTCTATACGTTTTGACTCCTCCTATCTTCTCCACTTCACTATGTGACCCTATTATCCATCTAGTTTTCCTTGCAAGAAATCTGGGCACAAGTCATTTCTTTTCAGACATGTTGTCCTAAGAATGCTTAGCCCTTTCTTGTTGATTTGAAAAAAAATATATATTTATAAATGACGTTAATATGTTTAAAAAAATTTGACAGTAGGAGAGCCTGGGAGGTTCATTTGATTAAGCATTTGTCTCTTGGTTTCAGCTCAGATCATGATCTGAGGGTTGTGAGATTCTGCCCTGCCTTGGGCTCCCTGCTCAGTCTGGAGTCTGCTTGAGATTCTCTCTCTCCCTCTCCCTCTACCTTTCCCCCTGTGCTCTCTCTCTCTCAAATACACACAAAAAGTCTTTAAAAAATATTTGATTGTATGTTTTTCTTTTTAACTGATGGCATGAAAATATTTAATGCTAACGTAACCCTATGTGTCAATCTTTTATGTTTTTTTGCATTGAATTTAACACTTAGAAAACTTTTTTATTTTTTTTCTGAGTAAGAATGTCTTAAAGTTGTTATGTGGAAATGATGACATAGGAGGCTCTTGAAGTCACCTTCTCTTACAAACACAGCAAATCTGCAGCTACACACAGAATAATTCCCTCTAGAAGAAATCTGGAAACCAGTTGAGTGACTCCTACATATTGAGTGAATGAAGAAAAATATACATCAAAAGTGGGTAAGAGAGGCTGAGACACACTTCACCATAAACTCCAACCGCTGGGACACCTTGGTGGGCAAGCATCCGACTCTTGATTTTAGCTTGGGTCATGATCTCAGGGTTGTGAGATCAAATCCTGCACCAGGCTCTGTGCTCAGTGTGGAGTCTGCTTGTGATTCTCTCTCTCTCTCTCTTATGCTCCCTGCAATCAGTCTCTCTCTCCCTAAAATAAATAAATAAATATAAAACAAACAAAACAAAACAACCAACTCCTGGCACAGCAACATATAATCGATAGGGAAATCATACCTCTCAGCAACTCCCTGAGGAGTGAAGGGCTTGGGTCCAAACTCGAATGCCTCAATTTTTAAAACTTCTGTTGGATGTGACCTAGAACATCTAGCTCTGAAAGCCAATGGGGCTTATGTTCATGGGACCTATAATACTCTAGCAAACAAAGAAACAGTTCTTAACAGACTCACAAGGACTCACTGTGGCTGTCCCCTGAAAGTTAAGCACAGAGGCAGACAGAAATGTCCATTTCTCAGTCTTTTCCTGAAAGAGACCTATTTACATGTATTAAAAACTTTAGCCTGAAGTTCAGGCTCCTAAATTAGCACACATCTAGAGGATGATTGCAAGATGATTGGGAGAATGAGAGTGATTGCAGAGGCTGTCTCCACAATCTCTTTTTGCTTCCCTCTGGGTGGGTGGGAGGAGGGGCTGGTATCTTCCTGAAAAGAGCATGAGACCATGTCTGGTGCTCTGGCTTTCATGTCTGCTGCCAAGAGGAGGACCACTTGATTCCTTAGCTCTGATGGACAGTAGGATTTGTGTTTGCAAGTGTCACAGGTCTGCAGCAAACAAAGAAACAATTGTTGAACAACTATTCTCCCAGGTTTCAGTGGGGAAGGGTCAGAAACACCCCTCTCCCAGTCTTCCCATAAAGGAGATATTTTTGCATAGTTGAAAGCTGTGGTTTGAGGGCCCAGCTTCCAGAAGTCTGCATAAGGTGCTTAGCTCCTCCTCTTTGGGACATTGGTAGGTCCTGGCACAACCTCAACTTCTGTTTGGAACCATTAAGAACAAAATAGGTGGCTTACATAATCATAAAGATTTAAGGGGTGGTTCTAGGCTAAGGATAAGTTGATTTCCTATGTGACCTCACCCTTCAAGACTAGGAAAAGTGGCTGTCTTACCTATTGCACAGAAACCAACACAGAGAACCAATGAAAATGAGGGAAATCAAGGAATCCATTCCAAATAAAGGAAAATAAAACATCAGAAACAGATACTAATAAGAAGATAAGTGATTTAGCTGATAAAGATAAAAATGATGATCATAAAGATGTTCACTGAAATGAGGTACATAATGTATGAACAAGTGAGGATTTCAACAGAGAGGTAGAAAATATAAAAGAGTACCAAACAGAAACCACAAAGATGAAGAATACAGTAGAGGGGTTCAAAAGCAGACTAGATGAAGTGGAAGAAAGGATGGGTGAATCTGAAGACAGGGCATATAAGCAGAGGAGCAAAAAGAAAAAAAGCGAGATGTATGCTTTAAATATCTTATAATTTTCTCAATTTTTCTTCAATAATGCTGAAAAAATAAAAGTTATGTATTCAGTGTACAAATATTTTTAAAGCAGCCATGTAACAAGATTTCTACTAAAGTAACTGTGAAAACCAGAAAATAGATGCAAACATTACTGCATTGGACTAATGGGTGACTTGATGCCAGAAGGTGGGAAAACATCTCTCAGATGCATCCAAAACAAACCTTGCTTCAGTTCACACCTCTTGGCACACCCAGGCTCCCTTGTAAAACAGAGAACATTGGAATGATGATCAAGATGCTTGACAATTTCTTCATTACGTCCTGATTTAAAGACCCAGAGACTGATTTACTCGGAAAATTGCATCCTCCTTCTGTATGGCCAAAGGAACCCTAGTCACCTGTGACCCGCACCCCCACCCCCACGCCCTATGCCCTACCACTTTGTGATTACTTAGCACTTTCCTATAACTTTTAATGCATTGAGTCATTGGTTGCTTTTATGTTTTGCTTTGTTTTCTTTTCTTTTTCCACTAGACAAAATGCTTTTTTGGGGACAAAGACTATTTCTTAATTATTTCTGCATCTCTATTGCCTTAGCATATTATTTATGACATAGGAAGTTCATAATAAATGTTTGTTGAGTTGGATTAATGCAGTTAAAATTAAATTAGTGTTTTATTATTGTAGGAAGTATTCTCATACATTTCCACAGAAAAGATAAAAATGTACTTATAATTCATAAAAAGATGTTTTCAGTATATCTTTATTTTTTTTCAAAGTGTAAGTTTTCAGAAAATAAACACACTCGTTAGGTTTATAAATAAAAACAAAGCAAAACACATCTGTACCTGGCTGTGTCACAAATTGCTTAATGTAATTCTCAAATTAATGCATTATCTCTCTGAATAAACAACAGTCTTTTTCTATAGTGCTGGTTTCTGTGAATGTTTACACAATTTCTCAAGCTAAATTAAAAATCTTAGTTCCTTCCTTGTATTTATAATGCTTTTCATTGCTAAATTCCATTTTGTCCCTTAATTATTACTTTATCGCAGAATCTCAACTTTTTATATTCATTTTACAGCAATGCCCTATTAATTGATTCTTCTGCTTTTGTTTCTTTCTTTTTTTTTTTTTGGCCTTTAATTCAATCTACATACTATAGTAAAATGCATATATGACTAAGTCAATGCTTTGCTTCAAGCCAGTGCATGGCTCCCATCACTTAGATTCCTCCTGACATAACGTTCATGACCATGCTTGCCTATCACTCTTTAAATACTGCCTGTCATTCCTGCATCCTTCCCTCAAAATAATATTCTAAGAACTCCAAATTTTTTGAAGTCATCAAAACATTGTCTTTGATCTAGTTGTATCAACAAAGCTCTTCAACTGATCTGTCTTCTCCCTTTCCCTCATTATACTTACATATATTTTCTCCAGCAGAATTAAACTCATTATTCATTTCAGTATAGTATTGCTATAGATTTTGTATACTTCTATTATCTTACTTATCCTGTTGTGTTACAATTATTTATCCAAGTATCTGTCATTACTTCATTTCTTTTCTCTGCATCCAAGTTGAGAATCTTATTGGTCTAGAAGAGCAACTCATACATAATAAACCCAAAGTAAGGATTAGTTAAGCCAAGACTAAGTTTTAAAGATAGGAATACTTTCTTTAGCCAAACATTTAGATTTTTGCTCCTTTCTTCTCTGATTATTTTCTGATCTTAGACATTAATTGTGAATAATTTCACTCAGCATCTGGTGGTTCATTGTGCATTTCTTTTCATGTTTTGCAAAAGACAATAACACAAAAATATATTTTAAATATCATGCAAAATAATTGTGAGAATGAGAAAATCTTTTATATCTTTTCCCTTCTTCTGACTAAGTCATCTCAAATCTCAAATCTGACTAAGTCATCTCGTGAGCTATCCTACCTGAATTCAGGTGCTGTTACTCCTGTTAAAATGAAAAAAGAATTGATTTCTATTGTATGGGGTTTTCTGTTTTTATTTATTTTATGGAGAACATAAACTTGAACTGTTATTTCTTCACAGGGTGAAAGGAGAAAAGGGAACTTTTTTTTTTTCAGTTTTATAACCACAATAAAATTTGAAAATCTTGAAGGTACATGTTTTATACACTATTAGGGAGTGATTTCATGAATCATTAAAATGGACAGGTTTAGGAATTACTATTAAGAAAGGTAATCACTGTGGAAAAGAACTTTTTGTACAACTGCCTTTAAATGATTTACCTGTCACTATATGTTAGCCAGAGCTATTTCGTTGTTAGAATCATGACACAGATAAAGATAAAACCTTCAGCCTGTGTACCAAAGATAACATAAAAGACAGTCAAGATTCCATTACTTGAACAAATCCTAACTCAGACAGCTACTATTCTCGAACAAAGGTGAGGAAAGCCAGCTTTATGAGCATTTTCCTGCTTAGAGGTCAAGTTCTAGGGAAGAAATATGAACTTTAAAAAGGGTTGTCTAGTAGTACTTCTCAGTGACAAGGGAATGCATGCTTTTCTCTCCCGTGTAGGTGGTATCCTGTTGAATTTGTATTCTATGGGCTCTGTGATTTGACAACACGGAGAGGGAGCTCAGTTTAAAGATAAAGTACATGACTAAGTCCTGGCTACTCTATCTCCTCCCAACTTTTCCTTAAAATGACCAATACCTTTTGTTAATATGGAGGGAAATTTTCAACAACTCTGGGAATTAGGAATAGGTGTCATCTTGTTTTAGGAAAGTAAAATAACTTTTGCTACCTTTACTACCAATGGAGTCAAGTTGAAGACATACAGGGCTGAGTAATAAGCTTCTTCTAAGAGAAATAATAATGCTGGGGAGGAAGTGGGAAAAAAAAAAAAAAAAAGAAAAGTCCCTGAAGAAGTCCCTGTCAGGTTCCCCCAACGCATAGCTGACAGTATTCAGACACTGAGAGAAACATCTAGTATAAATAAGTATCTTTATCCATACCACATTCATGTTGCCATGGAGGGAAATCCCTAGAAAAATGCTTCCATAACCCCTTCAGATACCTGGACTAAGATGATAACCTATCTCCATTTATTTTTCTATACTTCTTTTACCTAGATCAAGAAGAAACAACGTAAGCACTATAAAAATCTCTGTAGGACCCATTTATATGATCTTCTCAGAACACTTCTAAATTTCTACTCTGTATGAGCCCAAACTGAATAATGATAAATCTATGTTTTTGACAGTAGATTAAAGGGAAAAAAACATGGAGCATAGCAAATTCAAAATAGGACACTGTCATTTTTTTGAACTATCAGAGTCTTTGATACCCTCAAGACATTAAAGGGAAAAGGTAAAATGTAGAAAATAGAAGACTCACATCTTCAATAAGATTTAAAAGAAAACAGTCTATAGCATTTTTTTCTTAGCATTTATTAAATGAGAGAATCCTTGAGAATTTCATGAAAATTATCGATAATACATCCAGAAAAATACATATGCCAACATTCACATGGAAATATTTACATAAAATTTTAGGAGCTTTCTAGCTATTCTAAAATCCACCTATTCATCCCAAACTACCTCTGTATTAGTGTGGGTTCTCCAGAGAAACAGAACTTTTGGAAGGTGGAGGGACTGTAATGTATCTTCCAGACTGAGAAAGTACTTTGAGGCTGAGAAACAGAGCAGGAAACTCCACAGTTTACACAGAGTTTTATTGGGGGCAACCTACTGACAGGGAGGGTTAGGCAGATGATGTTATGGATCTGTGCAGCTATCCTCTACAAAGTTTGGACTTCAGGCTGCCAACTTTATAGAGTGAGGGGACATGTGGGAGGATGTTGTAGAGAGATCGAAGGGTTTGCAAACATTTAATTGATAGTTAACATTTAACAAAACTCGTGGGGCCATTTGTGCTTAAGAGGTACGGGGGAAACTGTGTTATCTCTAACAGTTATCCAAACAGATTTGTCAAAGACTAGAACAAGTCTGCCTGACATACATGAGCCTCCAAGAGGTCTGGAGGACATAGGCCTGGGCGCGGGGATGGTTATCAAGCAGACATGGACAAGATGGTGTGCCAAAGATGGAGTCAGCATTGTCAGCACTCCTGCAAGGATTGATAAAAACAGGGATGCCTGGGTGGCTCTGTCAGTTGAGTCTCACCCAGGCTCCTTACTCAGCAGGGATCCAGCTTCTTCTTCTGCCTGCCACTCCTGCGGCTTGCACGGGCTCTCTCTCTTTCTCTCATAGATAAATAAATAAAATCTTTAAAAAATATTGATAAAAACAACCAATTCATATATATGTGAATTGGTTCATGGGATTATGAAGACTGAGAAACTCCCAGATTTGCCGTAGGCAAGCTGGAGACACAGGAAAGCCTACACTGCAAGTTCTAGTTATTGTCAGAGTCCAAAAGCAGGAGAAGACCAATATTCCAGATGGAGGCAGTCAGGCAGAGAGATAAAATTCTCCTATAGTCCAATTTTTGTTCTATTCAAGCCTTTATCTGATTGGATGAGGCCCTCCCCTATGTTGTTAATAACATCTGTGTTATTTAGTCTATTGGTTAAAATGAGTTTTTTTTAAATTAACATATAATGTATTATTTGCCCCAGGGGTACAGGTCTGTGAATCATTAGTCTTAGCATTTCACAGCACTCACCATAGCACATACCCTCCCCAACATCCCTAATCCAGCCACCCTGTCCCTAACCTCTGACCCCCAGCAACCCTCAGTTTATTTCATGAGACTAAGAGGAGTTTCTTATAGTTTGTCTCCCTCCTGGTCCCATCTTGTTTCATTTTTTCCTTCCCTACCCCTACAACCCCTCATACTGGTTCAAATGTTAATTTCATCTAGAAACATCTTTGTAGCCACCACAAAATAATTTTTTAAAAATATTTTATTTGTTTTTTTTGACAGAGAGAGAAAGAGAGCACAAGTATGGGGAGTGGCAGGCAGAGAGAGAAAGCAGATGTGGGACTCGATCCCAGGACCCTGGAATCATGACCTGAGCCCAATACAGGCACTTAACTGACTGAACCACCCAGGCGCCCACCACAAAATAATTTTTAACCAAATGTCCGGGGACCCTGTGTGCCCAGTCAAACTGACACATAAATATAACCATCACGGTCTCTGGTCTAGAGAAAGATGTCATAAATATAGCATGATCTGAGATTAACTAATATTGACACAAGTACCCAAAGTCCTAGAACACAGGCTTTTGAGTTGGGTAGGTTGGTTCAAAATCCTGGTTCATTTTTATTCATTGGCTATGTGATCTTGGATGCATATCACTCAGCACACTGCCTGAATTTTGTGAGAAGCACCCAAAAATGATGGGTCTCGTTGTTATACTCACAAGGTTAAAGAATAGGGTTGTTGAATTTAAAATTGCAATGGAAGCAATGAGCATCACATTTTACACTGAAAAAAAAAAAAAAAGAGACAAACTTAAGGAAGCCCTCTAAAAAATGGGAAAAAAAAAATAGGTCATACATAAGGGAATAGAAAACAGATGGTCTTTATAGCTTCCCAAAACACCAATTGGATGGCATTGGAGAGAAAGCCACACATCTTAGAAGAGGAAAGCATTAGCTAGATAGTATTCAAGAAGTATTTGTTTGTGAAGAAAACTATAACAATATTTTCAGATACCAAATGAGTACCAAATATACAATTATCCTTCTGTACAGGTGACTGAAGTATTTTCCCCAGAACAATAAAAATGAATCAACATGTCAAATGAGAATGTTAGTACACTTAATAAATAAAATTATTACCAGAAAAGAAAAGCCAAAAGCATTGAAATTAGTCAAAATATAGGAACGTCAAGGAATCACCTTAAATGTTGCTTCAGGAGTGATTGTAAAATGAGTTTTGTTTAAAAGAAAAATTATATAATTTTAAAATGGACTGTACAAGCATAGATTAAATGTTTAAAAATTGGGACACTGGGTGAGAGAGTGTCTAGTAACTGATTTTTTATTTAAAAATGCCTGAACCACTGGGTGTATAACTTCTAGTAGAATTAGAAATCTGGTGTTCACATTATCACACAAATGACCCCATACAGGAGAGCCTCTACAGCCAAATTGCTCTTTAATTGACATTTATATACTATATTCTTTTTTAGGTGGTTGAAGTTTCAGGTGGTTAAACAAAGTCTGATTTTTTGTTTTGATTCTTTTCTATCTCAGAATATTTTTCTGTTACCTTGAGATGATAATACCATCCTGGGGAAATAAAAAGCTCCAGGTTTATATTATTTTCATCTCACAGCTCTAAGTGTGATATTACCTATTGTCTTCCGCTGTTTAGACTGATGAAAGAGAACTCTTTTTTTTTTTTTTAAAGATTTATTTATCTGACAGAGAGACACACCGTGAGAGAGGGAACACAAGCAAGAGGGAGTGGGAGAGGGAGAAGCATGCCTCCCACTGAGCAGGGAGAGCAATGCAGGCTCCATCCCAGGACCCTGGGATGATGACCTGAGCCGAAGGCAGACCCTAAATGACTGAACCACCCAGGAGCCCCGAAAGAGAGATCTTAAGCAAATCTGATTCATGTACATTTTTAAACCAGACTCTTAAGCAAGTCTGATTTTTGCACAATTTTCACCAATCTGTTTTTCCCCCTCAATATTCCAGTAGATAAAGTCTGAGGAGATTATTAAAGGAATCACAAGCACATAAATTTAAGCAACATATTGATATGTCTTTTCAGATGCCTTGGATGGCCTCCTTCCTCCCTTTCCTCATGTGGGCTGGTTCACCTGCTCCTAGTTCAAGCCTTCTAGAGTCGTATGAAATTGCACGGGGAGATGGAGAGGGAGGGCACTGAAGCTGGTTTCCTGACAAATTCTCTTTTCTCTCTTCTGGGAAGTGTCAGGTGCATATCCTTCTTGCAATGGAGAATTTCTGTGTTTCAAACAAAAATGTTCACTGAGGAACCTGCTGTGTCCCTCCACAGCTTCTTATAACAGGGCAGTCAGTGCAACAGTGTATGCACTTGCGTGGCTTTGCAACTTCTCTTGCCTCACACCCCTCAGTTGAACCTCTCACTGCCCTGAGACGGCATCTTCCAAATAATTGAGGAGCACTTTCATTCTTGCCTCAAGCTAAGCTAGTGAATCATTTTATGAAATTGTTGTCCTCACTGGCAATTTTTGAAATAAGTTATCAATCATATTATATAATGATCATGATAATTATTTTTAATACATTGAACTAGCAAAGTATTTTCCTCCTAAATGATAGAGTATGGTAAGAAATGATTAGAAAAAAGGAGTGGGGGAGGGTATTCATATACATGCCAACTAGTAAAGCAATTTATTTTAATTTACTAGAAAACAATTTGCAAGAGATTTAGAAATATTTCTATCTTTTCATTCCATAATTCCACATCCTAGGAAGTATTCTAACAAAGTAAGTAGGATAAAGAAAAAAATCTTGATGCATAATTTCTTCTTTTAGCATAATTATAAGTGGACATATTTCAGAAGGGGGCAAACATCAATCTGGATGTTTGACAAATGAAAATTAAGTAAATTCCAGTGGATGAGGATATTAGCGCACTTAAGATACCATTAAATAACTTATAATAACATGGAGAAATTCTGCTTTATAGCATTAACTAGAAAATAAAAAACATAGCATAATACACATGTGTACTAAATATTATATTTAGCATATTTAAACAATGTAGAAAAAACTTTTAAAGAAGTGCATCAAATTTTGAAAATGGTTGCCTGTGGGTGATAGCAATTGAATGTTTTTTTCTTTCTATTCTTATTTGCATAGCTGAAATTTAGAATAAAAGGAAGTGCCTTTATTTATAATAAGAAAATTTAAACTAAATGTGCATAATTTAATTGTGCAAAATTGGGTAGGATAAAAATAATATTTTCAAAAAATTTAATTCTGCATCCTTGTTTTTCTGAATCTTTGGATATTTATTTTTATTATTCTTATTTGACAAAGTGCCTTTTTCCTTTCATGAAGTTTTCTTCAAAAGTGAAATATTTGTCAGTGTACAGGAAAAAAAAACCTAACACATCCCCAGATTCTGTGTCTTTGAATTTATTCTTTTAACCTACAGTACTAATCCAGAAAAATTGATGTGACATGTCTGTGCGAAGTCAAGAGTGAAATTCTTAATATGTAAGAATAAAACGTTCTTGAAGTTCTGAATGCCAGAGGGTACAATACCCACAGACTAATAACATAGTGGAAGTTGGATGGTGGAATTTAATTTGGCAATTTCTTTTTCTGCCCACAGAGAACAGGAGAAATAGTTTAATAATGATAAACTATATAGAGCATTAAGATTGTGAAAAGCATTGGGTAAAACTATAGGGGAGAAAATTATCTTTGTTTTGATTGATTGGTATCTTAATGTGTAAGCTGCCGACCAGCCCTTTCACCTCCTCTTCCTCGGAAGAAATATCTTTCTGTTGATGGGAAAGTCTTCAGACATTTACAGTGATTCTTTCATGATTTGACAAAGGAAAATGGTGGATTAATACAGAAGTCCTCAAAGCTCACAGTACCTCACAGATCTGGGCAATGTGATATAGTTATTAAAATTTGCTGTAAATCCAGAACTGTTCTTTGTAACTGATGTTTCTTCATACACTGTAAGCCAAGAAAGTACAGAATTTTGATAGGGTGGAACTGTATTATTTGACTATTGTGTCCATCTGGTGCAATAGGATGCCCCGATTCTCCCCTAAGCTTTGCCTCTCTCCTTTGCATTGCCCGGGAATGTCAAGATGTCACCCAGTTATTTTTTGTGTCAAGGAGTTCCCTCTGGGTCAGTCAAGAGTCACTCTCTTTCCTGGCCCCATTGTGCACTACAGTTGTTGCTGGACTTCAGACCTCAATGTGTGGAAATCTGAGTCACTTCCTGTCACTGCCCATTTCTAAATCTTGGTGTTACCTGTGCATTTCCGTCATTGCCAGGCACCTCCCCCCTTACCAACTCTGCCCTACTACCCGTAACCACTATGGCCTTTGCAGAGGTGCTGAATGTCTCAATATGCCAAAATTTTCCAAATGTCAAACATTGTCACTGTGTTTCTGGAACTTTCAATGAAGTTGAATGGACTTACAAATAAAGCCAGGAGGTACTCTTTGCCGAACTAAGAAGAATTTCTCCTGCCTTTATGCTGTGCTTAATTTGAGGGGTAGCAAACTGACATTGGCTTGAACAATGAATTCCTTGCATAGTATAGAGGAAAAATAGCTATTTCTATTTTTTTTTAATTTTATTTTTTATAAACATATATTTTTATCCCCAGGGGTACAGGTCTGCGAATTGCCAGGTTTACACACTTCACAGCACTCACCATAGCACATACCCTCCCCAATATCCATAACCCCACCCCCCCTCTCCAAAAGCCCCTCCCCCAATCAACCCTCAGTTTGTTTTGTGAGATTAAGAGTCACTTATGGTTTCTCTCCCTCCCAATCCCATCTTGTTTCATTTACTCTTCTCCTACCCCCTTAACCCCCCATGTTGCATCTCCTCTCCCTCATATCAGGGAGATCATATGATAGTTGTCTTTCTCCAAGTGACTTATTTCGCTAAGCATGATACCCTCTAGTTCCATCCACGTCGTCAAAAATGGCAAGATTTCATTTCTTTTGATGGCTGCATAGTATTCCATTGTGTATATATACCACATCTTCTTTATCCATTTGTCTGTTGATGGACATCTAGGTTCTTTCCCTATTTCGGCTATTGTAGACATTGCTGCTATAAACATTCGGGTGCACGTGCCCCTTCGGATCACTACGTTTGTATCTTTAGGGTAGATACCCAGCAGTGCAATTGCTGGGTCATAGGGTAGTGCTATTTTCAACATTTTGAGGAACCTCCCTGCTGTTTTCCAGAGTGGTTGCACCAGCTTGCATTCCCACCAACAGTGTAGGAGGGTCCCCCTTTCTCCGCATCCTCGCCAGCATCTGTCATTTCCTGACTTGTTAATTTTAGCCATTCTGACTGGTGTGAGGTGATATCTCATTGTGGTTTTGATTTGTATTTCCCTGATGCCGAGTGATGTGGAGCACTTTTTCATGTGTCTGTTGGCCATCTGGATGTCTTCTTTGCAGAAATGTCTGTTCATGTCCTCTGCCTATTTGTTGATTGGATTATTTGTTCTTTGGGTGTTGAGTTTGCTAAGTTCTTTATAGATTTTGGACACTAGCCCTTTATCTGATATGTCGTTTGCAAATATCTTCTCCCATTCTGTCAGTTGTCTTTTGGTTTTGTTCACTGTTTCCTTTGCTGTGCAAAAGCTTTTGATCTTGATAAAATCCCAATAGTTCATTTTTGCCCTTGCTTCCCTTGCCTTTGGTGATGTTCCTAGGAAGATGTTGCTGAAGCTGAGGTCGAAGAGGTTGCTGCCTGTGTTCTCCTCAAGGATTTTGATGGATTCCTTTCTCACATTGAGATCCTTCATCCATTTTGAGTCTATTTTCGTGTGTGGTGTAAGGAAATGATCCAATTTCATTTTTGTGCATGTGGCTGTCCAATTTTCCCAACACCATTTATTGAAGAGGCTGTCTTTTTTCCATTGGACATTCTTTCCAGCTTTGTCGAAGATGAGTTGACCATAGAGTTGAGGGTCTATTTCTGGGCTCTCTATTCTGTTCCATTGATCTATGTGTCTGTTTTTGTGCCAGTACCATGCTGTCTTGATGATGACAGCTTTGTAATAGAGCTTGAAGTCCGGAATTGTGATGCCACCAACTTTCTTTTTCAATATTCCTTTGGCTATTCGAGGTCTTTTCTGGTTCCATATAAATTTTAGGATTATTTGTTCCATTTCTTTGAAAAAAAAAAGGATGGTACTTTGATAGGAATTGCATTAAATGTGTAGATTGCTTTAGGTAGCATAGACATTTTCACAATATTTATTGTTCCAATCCAGGAGCATGGAACATTTTTCCATTTCTTTGTGTCTTCCTCAATTTCTTTCATGAGTACTTTATAGTTTTCTGTGTATAGATTCTTAGTCTCTTTGGTTAGGTTTATTCCTAGGTATCTTATAGTTTTGGGTGAAATTGTGAATGGGATGGACTCCTTAATTTCTCTTTCTTCTGTCTTGTTGTTGGTGTAGAGAAATGCAACTGATTTCTGTGCATTGATTTTATATCCTGACACTTGACTGAATTCCTGTACAAGTTCTAGCAGTTTTGGAGTGGTTTTCCATATATAGTATCATATCATCTGCGAAGAGTGATAGTTTGACTTCTTCTTTGCCGATTTGGATGCCTTTAATTTCCTTTTGTTGTCTGATTGCTGAGGCTAGGACTTCTAGTACTATGCTGAATAGCAGTGGTGATAACGGACATCCCTGCCGTGTTCCTGACCTTAGCGGAAAAGCTTTCAGTTTTTCTCCATTGAGAATGATATTTGCGGTGGGTTTTTCATAGATGGCTTTGATAATATTGATGTATGCACCCTCTATCCCTACACTTTGAAGAGTTTTGATCAGGAAGGGATGCTGTACTTTGTCAAATGCTTTTTCAGCATCTATGGAGAGTATCATATGGTTCTTGTTCTTTCTTTTATTAATGTGTTGTATCACATTGATTGATTTGCGGGTGTTGAACCAACCTTGCAGCCCTAGAATAAATCCCACTTGGTCGTGGTGAATAATCCTTTTAATGTACTGTTGAATCCTATTGGCTAGTATTTTGGTGAGAATTTTTGCATCTGTGTTCATCAAGGATATTGGTCTGTAGTTCTCTTTTTGGATGGGATCCTTGTCTGGTTTTGGGATCAAGGTGATGCTGGCCTCATAAAATGAGTTTGGAAGTTTTCCTTCCATTTCTATTTTTTGGAACAGTTTCAGGAGAATAGGAATTAGTTCTTCTTTAAATGTTTGGTAGAATTCCCCCGGGAAGCAATCTGGCCCTGGGCTTTTATTTGTTTGGAGATTTTTGATGACTGTTTCAATCTCCTTACTGGTTATGGGTCTGTTCAGGCTTTCTATTTCTTCCTGGTTCAGTTGTGGTAGTTTATATGTCTCTAGGAATGCATCCATTTCTTCCAGATTGTCAAATTTGTTGGCGTAGAGTTGCTCATAGTATGTTCTTAGAATTGTCTGTATTTCTGTGGTGTTCGTTGTGATCTCTCCTCTTTCATTCATGATTTTATTTATTTAGGTCCTTTCTCTTTTCTTTTTGATAAGTCTGGCCAGGGGTTTATCAATCTTATTAATTCTTTCAAAGAACCAGCTCCTAGTTTCGTTGATTTGTTCTATTGTTGTTTTGGTTTCTATTTCATTGATCTCTGCTCTGATCTTTATGATTTCTCTTCTCCTGCTGGGTTTAGGGTTTCTTTCTTGTTCTTTCTCCAGTTCCTTTAGGTGTAGCGTTAGGTTGTGTACCTGAGACCTTTCTTGTTTCTTGAGAAAGGCTTGTATCGCTATATATTTTCCTCTCAGGACTGCCTTGTTGTGTCCCATAGATTCTGAACCGTTGTGTTTTCATTATCATTTGTTTCCATAAATTTTTTCAATTCTTCTTTAATTTCCTGGTTGACCCATTCATTCTTTAGAAGGATGCTGTTTAGTCTCCATGTATTTGGGTTCTTTCCGAATTTCCTCTTGTTATTGAGTTCTAGCTTCAGAGCATTGTGGTCTGAAAATATGCTGGGAATGATCCCAATCCTTTGATACCGGTTGAGACTTGATTTAGGACCAAGAATGTGATCTATTCTGGAGAATGTTCCATGTGCACTAGAGAAGAATGTGTATTCTGTTGCTTTGGGATGAAATGTTCTGAATAGATCTGTGATGTCCATCTGGTCCAGTGTGTCATTTAAGGCCTTGATTTCCTTGTTGATCTATTGCTTGGATGATCTGTCCATTTCAGTGAGGGGAGTGTTAAAATCCCCTACTATTATTGTATTCTTCTCGATGTGTTTCTTTGATTTTGTTATTAATTGGTTTATATAGTTGGCTGCTCTCACATTAGGGGCATAGATATTTAAAATTGTTAGATCTTCTTGTTGGACAGTTCCTTTGAGTATGATATAGTGTCCTTCCTCATCTCTTATTATAGTCTTTGGCTTAAAATCTAATTGATCTGATATAAGGATTGCCACTCCTGCTTTCTTCTGATGTCCATTAGCATGGTAAATTCTTTTCCACCCCCTCACTTTAACCTGGAGGTGTCTTCGGGTGTAAGATGAGTTTCTTGTAGGCAACATATAGATGGGTTTTGTTTTTTTATCCATTCTGATACCCGGTGTCTTTTGATTGGGGCATTACCCCATTAACATTCAGGGTAAGTATTGAGAGATATGAATTTAGTGCCATTGTATTTCCTGTAAGGTGACTGTTATTGTATATTGTCTCTGTTCCTTTCTGATATACTACTTTTAGGGTCTCTCTTTGCTTAGAGGACCCCTTTCAATATTTCCTGTAGAGCTGGTTTGGTGTTTGCAAATTCTTTCAGTTTTTGTTTGTCCTGGAAGCTTTTAATCTCTCCGTCTATTTTCAATGATAGCCTAGCTGGATATAGTATTCTTGGCTGCATGCTTTTCTCATTATTACTTGAATATATCATGCCAGCTCTTTCTGGCCTGCCAGGTCTCTGTGGATAAGTGTGCTGCCAATCTAATATTTTTACCATTGTACGTTACAGACTTCTTTTCCCGGGCTGCTTTCAGGATCTTCTCTTTGTCACTAAGACTTGTAAATTTTACTATTAGGTGACGGGGTGTGGACCTATTCTTATTGATTTTGAGGGGGATTCTCTGAATCTCCTGGATTTTGATGCTTTTTCCCTTTGCCATATTGGGGAAATTCTCTCCAATAATTCTCTCCAACATACCTTATGGTCCCCTCTCTGTTTCCTCTTCTTCCGGAATCCCAATTATTCTAATGTTGTTTCGTCTTATGGTGTCACTTATCTCTCGAATTCTCCCCTCGTGGTCCAGTAGCTGTTTGTCCTTCTTTTGCTCAGCTTCATTCTCTGTCATTTGGTGTTCTATATCGCTAATTCTTTCTTCTGCCTCATTTATCCTAGCAGTGAGAGCCTCCATTTTTTATTGCACCTCATTAATAGCTTTGTTGATTTCAACTTGGTTAGATTTTAGTTCTTTTATTTCTCCAGAAAGGGCTTTTATATCTCCCGAGAGGGTTGCTTTAATATCTTCCATGCCTTTTTCAAGCCCGGCTAGAACCTTGAGAATCATTATTCTGAACTCTATATCTGACATATTACCAATGTCTGTATTCATTAGGTCCCTAGCCTTTGGTACTGCTTCTTGTTCTTTTTTTTGTTGTGAATTTTTCTGACTTGTCATTTTGTCCAGATAAGAGTATATGAAGGAAAAATACTAAAAGGGTGGCAACAACCCCAGGAAAATATGCTTTAGCCAAATCAGAAGAGATCCCAAACCGTGAGGGGGGAGAAAGGGGATAAAAAGGGGTTCAGAAAGGAAAAAAAAAAAAAGAAACTATTAAAAAAAGAAAGCCGATAAAGAAAAAAATATAAAAAGGATATATATATATATATATATATATATATATATTAGAAAACTATTTAAAAAATGTTAAAAAAGAAAACGTTAAACGTTAAAAAAATTTAGCAGAAGAAGAGAAAAAAAATTGAAAAAGAAAAAAAATTAAATTAACTGCAAGGCTAAAGAATCATGGGGAGAAAGCCATGAGTTCCGTGCTTTGCTTTCTTCTCCTCTGGAATTCCATTGCTCATTGGTATTGAAACTGCACTCCTTGGTAGGTGAACTTGGTCCTGGCTGGGTTTCTCGTTGATCTTCTGGGGGAGGGGCCTGTTGTAGTGATTCTCAAGCATCTTTGCCCCAGGCAGAGTTGCCCGGCCCTTACCCGGGGCTGGGCTGAGTAATCCACTTGGGTTTGCTGGGTTTGCTTTCGGGAGCTTTTGTTCCCTGAGCGCTTTCCGTAGAGTTCTGGAAGACGGGGATGAAGATGGCGGCCTCCCGGTCTCCGGCCCGGAGGAGCTGAGAGCCCGGGGCCCCACTCCTCAGTGCGCCCTCAGAGAACAGCGCCCAATGACTCCCGTCACCCTGGCCTCTGGCTGCGCTCCGAGCTGACTGAGCCTGCGACCGGTTCAAGGTAACCCCGAGCTGAGAGTCACTCCTCGGCTCTGTCTCTGTAGCCAGCTTCCCCGTTCTAATACCGGTAAGCTCTGGGACACTCAGACACCCCCGATCCTTCTGTGACCCTGTGGGACCCGAGATCCCGCTGACCCCACCTGGGCTTCACCCCGGTTAAGCCTCTGGAGCGATGTCCCTCAGCGGAACAGACTTTTAAAAGTCCTGATTTTGTGCTCTGTTGCTCCGCCGCTCCCCGGGAGCCAGCCCCTCCCCCGCGGTCTATCTTCCCGTCGCTTTGGATTCACTTCTCCGCCAGTCCTACCTTTCAGATAGTGGTTGATTTTCTGTTTCTGGAATTGCTGTTCTTCTTCCCTTCAATCTCCCGTTGGATTTGTAGGTGTTTGCAATCTTTAGATAAGCTATTTAGCTGATCTCCCGCTACCTGAAGTAGTCTCAGCCTGCTACTTCTCCGCCATCTTGACCTCATTCCCCCAGCTATTTCTATTTTAAATTACATCTCCATTTCTCAATGGGATTCAGACAGGAGACCTTGATAGGCCAAGCTGAGTAAATTATTGTGATGGATTCCAGACAATACTCAAAATTGCCTTTCTTCACCTGCTATGTTTTTATTTGTAGGCTTTTCTGACCAGCTTCTTTTTCTATAATTAATTCTGTCTCAGGAGGCCTCCTTTTGTGAACAGACTCTGGACAGGCTCCTCACAGGTATTGAATATGTGGGAGCTCAAGTCTGATTCAAATTGTTAATCTTAAAACATAACATGGGTCTCAAATTCAACTTTTCATGCTGTGTGTACTTCTTAATTGTACAGGGACATAGTTTTAGATTGATAATTTTTAAAATATCACCAGAAACACAAGTGACTATTCAAATCCAAAGTAAAGAAGGTTATTTTAAGATTTTTGTGTATATTTGTATTAGTTTCCAAAGCTGCCATAGCAAATTACCACAATCTTAGTGATTTAAACAATAAACACTTATTATGTCATAGTTCTGTAGGTTGGAAATCCAAAACAGTTCCCAATGGGCTATTTCTTTTTGGGAGCTAGGGGATAATCCATCCCCTGGCTTTTTTTGAGCTCTCTGCAGGCTGCCTACATTCCTTGACTGGTTGATTGAATCTTCAAAGCTGGCAATGGCCCATTGAGCCCTTCTGACATCACCTCACTCTGACCTTCTGTAGTCACGTCTCCCTCTGAATCTCTTCTGCCTTGTTCTACTTTTTAAAGAACTCTCAGTGGGCTCACCCATATTATCTCAGACAATCTCCCAATTTTAAAGTTAGCTGTTCAGCAACTGTAATTCCATCTGCAATCATAATTCCCTTCACTATGGAATCTGACATATTTATAGATATCAGATATAAGAATGAATACATTTTTTGGCAGGTGAGAGGCATTATTCTGCCTGCCACAGACTTGTAGGGTTGTTTTTGGGTTTTGCTTTTTATTGAGGACTTGATCTTGTACTTTTCATTTTTATCCCTCTCTGGCTTAATACACCTTACTCTTGTGTACACAAAATTACTGCCCGGTCGGAAAGCTCTCCCTCCACGGTGCAACGACATGCAGTTGTCTGAGGATGACCTCCCTGCTCATTGACTTCTCTTTCCTCTAGTATCTTCTTCATTGTACCTCTTCTCACAAAATCCCCCAAAGAAGAAAGGAGAGGAGGTCTGACATGGCCTGTTCATCTTATTTGAGATATGTCTTCCCAAGGAATGTGTGTGTGGTAGGCCCTCTGCTCCAAATCACTGCTTAGGTTCCACAAGACTGCCGCCCAGGGCAGTGCAGTGACTATTCCCAGGCCACTCACTCCCCCTGTTTCGAGCCATCTCCTGGGCTCATGGTCTTTGCACTGTGCTGCCATTTTGATTACCTTTCAGCATCTCCCTTTCATCTCCTTCACCCCAGATTGCTGCTGGTGACAGAGCTGAGGAGTGACACAGTTCATAAACATTTTTTGTAAGAAAGAAATAAGAAAATAAATTCGTATTTTGCAAAAAGAAAAAAAAAACTGGACAAAGTTAAAGACAAGACTAAGAAAATACTTATTTCAGGGCAAGGGGTAAAGAATGAGGACTGATGAAAAGGTGAGACTGGGTTTCCCAAGGTATAACTTTTATAAATGTAGACCTCATTTTGATTTGTGTGAGTATATTATGGAAGAAAGGCAAAATAATTTAAAATAGATATAGACAAATTCCTATAAAATATAATCCACAAAGATGACTCAATATATAAAATCTGGATAGCCAAAAACCATTAAAAATATTGGATCAGGGTTGGAAAGATCTACCTAAAAAGAATCCAAAACCTTATGATAGTTTACAAGAGAGTTCTACTGAATGTTCCAGGAATAAATAATTTCAATGCCTTACAAATTTCCAGAGAATGGAAAACGTAGAGAAAATGCTATAAGTCATCCTAAGAGTTAGCTTACACTTTATTAAACTTATAAAATCTATAAGAAGTATTAGAGACCAATTTTATTAAAAAACATAAAGGCAACATTGTGCAACAAGATATTAAGAACATTAAAAACAAATTATCTAAAAATAAAAATGAATTATATCATGACCAAGTTCTAAGAATGCAAAGATTATTTAACATCAGAAAATTAATTATATAATTCGTCAAGTTAAAAACATAAAAGAGAGAAATAATCTGATTTTATAAATATGTGAGGAAAAAGTATTTGGTCAAATTTAACATGTATATATGATTTTTTAAAAAGTCTGCAAATTAGAGAAAAAAGAAAATTTCCTTAATTTGAAAAGAATATCTAATACAGAAATATTCTGTAAAATTTTAGAGGCATTCCCTTTTTTAAAAAAAAAAGATTTTGCTTATTTACTTATTTGACACAGAGAGAGGCGGTGGGGAGAGAGATCACGCACAAGCAGGGGGAGGGAAAGAGGGAGAAGCAGGCTCCCCACTGAGCAGGGAACCCCACCTGGGACTTGATCCCAGGACGCTGGGATCATGACTTGAGCTGAAGGCAGACACTTAACCGGCTGAGCCACCTAGGCACCCCTAGTGGTATTCCCTTTAACAAGACCATAATCTCCACTGTCAACAGTACTATTTTAAATTTTGTTGAAGATATTAGCACATTAAGATAAAATCATTAAAAATAAATAAATACATAAATGATATGATTCTTGAAAAGGGAGTCATAAATTTATCATTATTATTATTACTGTGTTTATTCATAAGTAATCTGTAGGGGTTCCTGTGTAGCTCAGTCAGTTAAGTGTCTGCCTTCAGCTCAGGTCATGATCCAGGGGTCTTGGGATCAAGTCCCCGCTGGGGCTCCCTGTTCAGTGGGAAGTCTGCTCCTCTTTTTCCCTCTGCCTCTTCCCCTGCTTGTCCTCTCTCTCACTCTCTCTGTCTCAGATAAATACATAAACATCTTTTAAAAGTAATAATCTAAAGATAAATTATTAACATTAATAAGAGTTTTATAATTTGGTTTTATATGAGGTTAGTATTAAAATATCAATTATATTTCTGTATACCAGAAACATACAATTTTATTTTTTTCAAGATTCCATTCATTTATTTGAAAGACAGAGAGAGACCACAAGCAGGGAGAGGGTGCAGGGGGAGAGGGAGAAGCAGGTTCCCCACAAAGCAGGGAACCAAGTGTGACAGTAGGCTCGATCCTAGGACCTGAGACCATGACCCAAGCTGAAGGCAGACACTTAACTGACTGAGCCACCCAGGTGCCCCAGAAACATACAGTTTTAAATGTATTTTTTAAGTCTGCCATCTATAATAACAGCAACAATAAGAACAGAAAAGGTGCTTAGGAAAATAATTTACAAAACATGTTCTAGATGTGAAGGAGAAAATTACAATAATTTATTTAAGACTAATGAAGATTTAATAAATGGAGATGCTTACTATGTTTATAAATGGGATGATGCAGTAACATAAAGATACAATATCTCTCAGATTCACCAACAGATAAAACTACACTTCCAATAAAAGTCCTGAAACAGTTTTTCAAGTCACTTGACAGGCTGATCCTAAATTTAATATAAAAAAACAGAGGCCTGAAAATAGTCAAAGTATTCCTCAAATTAAAAAAGGCAGCTGTTTACAGATAATCAGAGCTTATACAGGTATAGAAATTAAGATAATGAGACATTATATAGGTATCCACAAACTGACTGGTGGGATAAATAGACCAGATGCAAGCATATATGGTTACATCAGATTTAGCTCAGAGGCAGAACTACAGGCAATGGAAGGAAAGAGTGAACTATTCAAAACTATTCAATACTCAGGGTGGGCACAGCTGTGGTATAGGGGAAATGATGTTGGATCCCTACATCCTATATAAATATCAGTTACTGATCAAAAGCTGATGTGTGAACTTTAACAAGAAAATAAAGGAAATGTGAAAAGAAGAATTCTGCATTGGTTCTTAAGAATTCTACATTGGGGGGCGCCTGGATGGCTCAGTGGGTTAAAGCCTCTGCCTTCGGCTCAGGTCATGATCCCAGGATCCTGGGATCGAGCCCACATCGGGCTCTCTGCTCAGCAGGGAGCCTCCTTCCCTCTCTCTCTCTGCCTGCCTCTCTGCCTGCCTGTGATCTCTGTCTGTCCAAAAAAAAAAAAAAAAAAAAAAAAAAAAAAAAAAAAAAAAAAGAATTCTACATTGGTTCCTAAGGTCCCTGCCCTCCCACCCTGCATGAGTCCCCTCTTCTGGAGTGTGGGCGGGGCTAGTGCGTATGGTGGGATGTTATTCTCATGATTAGGTTGCCTTATGTGGTAAAGGTGAAGGATGTTCATTTGCTTCATGAAGCTCCCTACTAGTGGAGCGGAGTTGGTAAAAGGAAGATTATTCTATGCAGGCTTCGTTAATCAGGTGAGCCCTTTAAAAGTAGGCCCTCCTGGAGCCTCTCCTGAAGGGAGAGACCCAAAACATAGAGATACCTACCTGCTGACCTTGAAGACACAACCTGCTGTGTGTGAACTGTCTATGGAGAGACGCCATTCCTGGATCCAGTGGCCTTAGTCCTTCAACTGTGAAGAACTGAATTCTGTCAACAACCTAAATGATATGGGAAAAGGACCCCAAGCCCCAGATGAGAATACAGATTAGCTGACCCTTATTTTCGTTTTATGAAACTGAATAGAAGACCCAGATAAACCATGCCACGTCTTATGCCCCATGGAAACTGAAAAAAATAAACATGTGATGTTTTAAGCCAATTAATCTGTTATGTAATAAGAGAAAATTGTAGCAGAAAACTATTATTATGAACCTTAAGAATTGAGGGGCCTGTTAAATGGGACATAAAAATGATTACCATTACATAAAATAATAAAATCAATAATAAATTAAAATTTCATGTTTCAGTTCTGGGAAGATGGAGTAGATGTACTTTCCCATATTCCTTCTGCTTAGTACAACTAAAAAGTCTTGGACATTTTATTTTTTTAGTATTTTTTTAATTTTATTTTTTATAAACATATATTTTTATCCCCAGGGGTAAAGGTCTGCGAATCACCAGGTTTACACACTTCACAGCACTCACCATAGTACATACCCTCCCCAATATCCATAACCCCACCCCCCCCAAAACCCCCCCCATCAACCCTCAGTTTGTTTTGTGAGATTAAGAGTCACTTATGGTTTGTCTCCCTCCCAATCCCATCTTGTTTCATTTACTCTTCTCCTACCCCCTCAACCCCCCATGTTGCATCTCCTCTCCCTCATACTAGGGAGATCATATGATAGTTGTCTTTCTCCGAGTGACTTATTTCGCTAGGCATGATACCCTCTAGTTCCATCCACGTCGTCGCAAATGGCAAGATTTCATTTCTTTTGATGGCTGCATAGTATTCCATTGTGTATATATACCACATCTTCTTTATCCATTCGTCTGTTGATGGACATCTAGGTTCTTTCCATAGTTTGGCTATTGTAGACATTGCTGCTATAAACATTCAGGTGCACGTGCCCCTTCGGATCACTACGTTTGTATCTTTAGGGTAAATACCCAGCAGTGCAATTGCTGGGTCATAGGGTAGTTCTATTTTCAACATTTTGAGGAACCTCCATGCTGTTTTCCAGAGTGGTTGCACCAGCTTGCATTCCCACCAACAGTGTAGGAGGGTCCCCCTTTCTCCGCATCCTCGCCAGCATCTGTCATTTCCTGACTTGTTCATTTTAGCCATTCTGACTGGTGTGAGGTGATATCTCATGGTGGTTTTGATTTGTATTTCCCTGATGCCGAGTGATGTGGAGCACTTTTTCATGTGTCTGTTGGCCATCTGGGTGTCTTCTTTGCAGAAATGTCTGTTCATGTCCTCTGCCCATTTGTTGATTGGATTATTTGTTCTTTGGGTGTTGAGTTTGCTAAGTTCTTTATAGATTTTGGACACTAGCCTTTATCTGATATGTCGTTTGCAAATATCTTCTCCCATTCTGTCAGTTGTCTTTTGGTTTTGTTCACTGTTTCCTTTGCTATGCAAAAGCTTTTGATCTTGATAAAATCCCAATAGTTCATTTTTGCCCTTGCTTCCCTTGCCTTTGGTGATGTTCCTAGGAAGATGTTGCTGCAGCTGAGGTCAGTCTTGGACATTTTATAGGAGAAATGCAGACTGGGACGTGGCATTAGGACCCTAAAAACAACAGAGTGCTGAATTCCCTGTATTTTCCTTTTGCTTTTTGTATTTGAGACTTGGAACTGAAGAGAAAGGCAACCCAGAAAGGCCAAAGATGCAGATGTAAAATGCCCTAATAAAAGTCCACTTTCTCGGGGCACCTGGGTGGCTCAGTCATTAAGCATCTGCCTTCGGCTCAGGTCATGATCCGGTGGTCCTGGGATGGAGTCCTGCGTCAAGCTCCCTGCTCAGTGGGAAGCCTGCTTCTCTCTTTCCCACTCCTTCTGCTTGTCTCTCTCTGTCAAATAAATAAACAAAATCTTAAAAAAAAAAAGAAGTCCACTTTCTTTGAATAAAGGACCAGAAAAGGGACAGCCTAGTAAGAGAAAACTTCCTGCCAATAATGCCTCTAACTCTAGTTAAACACTACAAAAAAAAAACTATGGTCTGGTCCCATCTCCATTCATATCAGCAAAGTCAATTGGGGCACCTGAAATGTAAACCTCTTCTCCACTCCCTGGTTAGTGTCAGAGAAGTCCGTATAGAAAATTGGAACTTTCATCCACTCTCTTCATACATACACACCTTTAAAATAAATGAAAAGAGATTTAAATAAGGGAGAAAAACCAAATTTCCATGGTTTAGAAGACTCAACACAATAAAGATGTCGGATATACAGGCTTAATCTAATTCCTATCAAAATCATGGCAGGCTTTTTTTTTTGGTGAACAGGATCATTCTAAAATTTAAATGAAAATATGAAATAACTAGAATGCTAAACAATTTTGAAAAAGAAGAATAAAGTGAGTTGAATCAGTCTACCTAATTTCAAGAGCCATTACTTAGCTACAATAATCAGATATGTGGTATTGGTGGAGGGACAGAGCAAGGGAACAGAATTGAGAACCTAGAAACAACCTCACACAAATATTCCCAACTGATTTTTGATAAAGGTGCAAAAGCAATTAAAAGGAGAAAGGACAGTTTTTGTTTGTTTGTTTGTTAGTAAATGATTCTAGAGCAATTGGACATTCATAGGAAATAGAGATAACCTCAACCCAAGACTAATACTTTCTATAAAAATTAACTCAATATGGATCATTAATTTAAATGTTAAATTATAAAACACTTAGAAAAGAACAAAACAGTCAGAAAATCTTCCAGTTTTGTGACTAGATTTGATACCAAACACACTACCCATAAAAGGAAAAATTGACAAATTAGATTTTGTCAGAATTAAAAACTTTTGCTCTGTTAAAGGCCATGTTAATCATATGATGGAACAAGCTACAGAATAGGAAAAAATATTTTTAACCCATATATCCAACATAATCCTCTGATATTAAGAACTCTCTCAGGGGGGACGCCTGGGTGGCTCAGTTGGTTAAGCAGCTGCCTTCGGCTCAGGTCATGATCCCAGCGTCCTGGGATCGAGTCCCACATCGGGCTCCTTGCTTGGCGGGGAGCCTGCTTCTCCCTCTGCCTCTGCCTGCCATTCTGTCTGCCTGTGCTCGCTCGCTCTCCTCTCTCTCTGACAAATAAATAAAATCTTAAAAAAAAAAAAAAAAGAACTCTCTCAGGGGCGCCTGGTGGGTCAGTGGGTTAAAGCCTCTGCCTTTGGCTCAGGTCATGATCTCAGGGTCCTGGGATCCAGCCCCATGTCGGGCTCTCTGCTCAGCAAGGAGGCTGTTTCCCTTCCTCTCTCTCTGCCTGCCTCTCTGCTTACTTGTGATCTCTGTCTGTCAAATGAATAAATAAAATCTTAAAAAAAAGAAAAAAAGTAAGAGCTCTTTCAGGGGTGCCCAGGTGGCTCAGTTGGTTAAGTAGCTGCCTTTAATTCAGGTCATAATCCCAGGGTTCTGGGATTGAGCTCCACATTGGACTCCCTGCTCAGCAGGGAGCCTTCTTCTCCCTCTCCCTCTGCTGCTCCCTCTGCCTTTCTGAGCCAACCCCTGTCAAATAAGTAGATAAAATCTTTTTTAAAAAGAGCTTTCTCCTTTAAAAACAAAAAAAGAGCTCTTTCAAATTAACAGCAATAAAACAACCAATTTAAATAGAAAATGGGCAAAAGATATGAAGACGTCTTCTACTGAAGATGTCATGAAGACATACATATGAGAAAATAAGTATGCAAAAGATATTCAACACCATTAAGGAAATGTAAATTAAAACCACAATGAGACATCACTACACATCTATCAGATGGTTAAAATAAATTAAAAAAAATATCGATACCACCAATGGTGGCAGAGGATGTGGAGAATTTGGATCACTAATACTTTGCTAGTGGGAACGTAAAATGGTATAGGCAATCCTGAAAACTGATAATTTTTTTCTGTGATATATATGCAACCACAGTAGGACCCATTAATTGTACTCCTAGACATTTAGCCTAAAGAAAAGAAAACTTATGTTGACAGGAAATTTTGTGCACCAACATTTATAGAAGCCTTGTTTGTAATAACCAAAAAAGGTGACCCAAGATGTCCTTCGATACGTAAATAGTTAAACTGGGACACATCCATACCCTGGAATACTACTCAGCCATGAAAAGGAACAAACTACTGGGACACACAACAACCTAGATGAAGGTCATGATAATTGTATCATGTGAAAAAAGTCCATCCAAAAAAATTACATAGTATATAATTTCATTTATGTAATATTCTTAAAATAACAAACATTAGAAATGTCAAACAAGTAAGTGGCTTCTAGGTTAAGAGTGGGGGCAGAAGCAAAGGAAATGTGGCTTTAACAGGGCAACGTGAGGGACAACTGTGGAGAAACTGGATAAAAAGTAAATGGGATCTCCTTGTATTATTTCTCACAACTGCTTCTGAATCTACAATTACCTCAAAATTGTTTTTAAAAACAATTTAAAAATTAAAAGCTTATTATTACTAAATGATAAGCCCCAAATTGAAAGCTATTGTAACAAAATTGCCAAAGAATTAAAATACAGAAAATATACACATCAACTTCTATAAAGCAATAAATAATCAGTAGAAAATGGCAAGCACCTGACAAGCATTTTTAAAAACTTCATCACATAAATAGCCAATAAATATATGAAATTTAATCGAACTTACTAGTAATTGAGAAAGTATGAATTATGATTGCCTCTTTCCCTTCAACTCCAAGCAACCACTACTCTTTTTTTTTTTAAGTGAGCTTTACACCCATGTGGAGCCCAACATGAGGCTTGAACTCACTACCCCGAGATCAAGACCTGAGATGAGATCAAGAGTTGGATCCTTAACCGACTGACCTACTCATGTACCCCACCACTAACCTACTTTTTTTCCTCTGTAGACTTACTTTGACCTCTTTTTCTTTTAATATTTGAAATGTCATCCCATTGTCTGTTTTTGTCTGTTCTTCTGACTGGACTATCGCTATTGGTTTGTTTAAGTTCACTGCTGTTTCTTTCTGCCATCTCAAATCTGTCACTGAATCCCTCTAGCAAGTGGTTCACTTCATTTATTTGTTTGTTTGTTTATTCTGGAATTGATTCCAGAATTTGTATTTGATTTTTAAAATTTCTATAATTTCCGTATCTTCACTGAACTATTTTCATTGATTTGTTGTCATCACGCTCTACTTTTCTGACAAGGTTTTCTTCAGTTTTTTATATATTTACAATAAATAGCTCCTTTGAAGCTTTTGCTAAATTCAATATTTGGTGACATTCAAGACATATCTTTTTCTTACTATTTAACATACATTTATTTCTTTGTATGTCTCATAGTTTTTGTTTGACTATTGGACACTTTAAATGATATATTGTCACAACCCCAAAGTCATACATTTTTTATTTATTTTGTTTGTTTGGTAATTGGCCTGGTTTAAATGATAAAGATTGTGGTCCTCTACAGTGTGCAACTTCATATCTCTGCTTAGTTTATTTTCCTTGATTTTATTTTTAAGATTGGCTTTTTTAGGGTGTGTCCCTGTTAATACGAGCTGAATTTGTGAACAGTGGGGCTCAAACACCTTGAACCATCAAGTTGCCAATCTGTGCTGATGCACTGATTTGCAAGTAAACCCAGCTGCTTTCAAATTTGCCCCAGCTTTCACTTTCCACTGGACCTTCCTCCGGCTTGTCTGGAGGCTTTAATGTTCAGGCTTCTTGGCTACAGATGTTTGGATGGCTTGGGTTCTCTCTATTCTCTGCTGTGTGTCTGCAAGCCTTCAGTCAACCCGGGCGTACAGAGAGCTTTCAAGTCCCGGAAGACTGTCTCACCTACTAAAGCTTACTGTTAAATCCCCAGCTAATCTTCTGAGACATCACTTGCTCCAACCTGTACTACAACCTCCGGCAAGCTGGTAGCTCTCCCTGTTTGCTTGTTGTAGGGATTCCAACTGTGACTGACAACGCTCCAGCAGAGTGCGCCTCCTTCAGGAGGGGCATGAAAGACGCTAGTTTCAGTCTGCCCTGTCTTGTCAAAAGACCACTTGCAGGGCTTCTGAGAAAGGGTGGGAGCAACTATAAGTGACTTGTGCCATTCTAACTTAAAGTTCAGGAGTTCTCGTGAATAGATTCTTCTTGGTTTGGTTGTATGCCTTTGGTCAATTTCCAGAGTGTTGAAATTGATGTTTTTGACAACTTCGTCCCATTGTAAAGTAACTTCTTGGAGAAAGGATTCGTTGAACTCCATATTCCATCATGATGGAAACAAGAACTGTGAAGCAAGAATTTTATAACGAGCTACATTTTAAAAGACATTTGAAAATGAACAGGAAGACTTACCAGGAAAATGAGTCAGGAAATAAATGGCCTGTGTATCATTATTTAACATATAACTTGAAGAAATGTTCTAGCCAAAAGAGAGATACCAAATTTAGAACTCAAAAACCGAAAAGTCATGAAATACATGGACTTACAGATCTTTCTTATCTTACTTTGAAAATCTGATTCAGAAATTTCATTGTTATTATGGTCTGTTTCATGGGTTATTTTCGGAGGAGCTCTTGTGGTCATTGTTGCTGATAGATGAATGACCATCTAGTGCTGCTTTTATAGGTTTTTATTTCTGCGTTGGTTTTATTCCTTTCCCAGGACATTGGATTCTATTTTTCCTGTCATGGTCATCTTCTGTCAGTTCTGAAGCCATCTCTTGTCCATTTAATACAGCAAATGGTGTTCTTTTCCAGTATGTTCTAAAAATGACAAAATTATTTGCATAGTTGGCAGCTTGTACTAAGAGACTTAATTTTATAAAGATATTTAATTTTACTCTGCAGAAGCAGAATTGCATAAAACAACATAAAAGCCATTTTTACTTCTAATTAACTTGAATATTTTTTCCTGCCTTTTAAGAGTTTATATTAAATTACCTGAGTTACTTTTTTTCTTTAAATGGAACATTATCCTCTGAAAGCTCTTCTTTATATTTTTCCCTTCTCAAATGTATGAATGTTCCCTTATTAACAGAGTTACAACTTAGAGCTTGCATTTTCTGTCAAAGATTTTGTTAAAGATTTCTGTTGAAGATCTCTGTTAAAGATTTTTCTTAGAGAAAAATAACTGCGAGGAGATATATTAAAATATTTGCCATCTAAATCCCTGCCTGGTTTGCAGCCCATGCCCTGGTTCTCCCCTTCCTCATTTAAAAATCTACTTATAAAAAATAGGAAAAGATGAAAATTCATAACGGTTGAGAAGTAAAAATAGTAAAATATTTCAAGGAGTCGGGAGGAATTTATACCAATTAAATGGCATATGGAGTTGAGTTGGAACTCATAGTCAGCTGCTGATCTTGATAAATACTTCATGCCTGAATGACTTTAAGAATTTGTCTTCTTCACGGGTTCAGAGACTAAAATATATAATGTGTAGAAGCTGAGGCAATACTGCAGTTACTATCTAAGAAAGCACCTCTGTTAATAATTTTCCTTCAGGCTGTCTTTGAAGTTTTGCCAGGGGTGCCACATAAGCAGGGCAGAAGGAAAATAGCGGCACACAAGAAATGAGCGAGAGGAAGGAACATCGTCAGGAAGTGCTCTGAGAAGGGTGAATCCGGGGAATGAATATTTTGACTTGCACACATATAAAAAGATAATGGTAAGAAATAATATGTGCATGCTTTCCAAGATTAAGGCTTAACACATGTGTCAGGGGTTCCCTAGGTCTGCTTCCAGGTTTGGCCATTCTCTGGAACAACTTATAGGACTCAGTTTGTAGTCACACTTCTGGCTATGGTTAGTGTAGACAAAAGAGAATAAAATCAACAAAGGTGGGCAAAAAGGTGGATGGGTGAAGGCCAGAGGAAACCAGGTGCACGCTTTGAAGAATCCTCCCCCAATGGGGTTAAGAGGACATGTTTAATTCCAAACAGTATAAAATTATTTATATAAATTACGTATGTAATTTGTGTATATAAAACTCATGTGGAATGTCATCCATCTGAGAAGTTTGTTGGAGACTCAGTGCTGAAGGACTTTATTGGTGCTGCTCCTGAAGGTACCCTCCTCCTAGTGTGTACCAAAATTCCAGAGTCCCAGAAGGAAAAACTAAATATGCTCTTACTATACAATACTCGTAATCCTTTGGTGTGCAAAATCCCAAAGAAGTTGAAAATTTATGTCTGCACGAAAACCTGGACACAGATGTTTATAGCATTTTTATTCATAATTGACAATATACTTGGAAGAATCCTAGTTGTCCCTCAGTAGGTAAATAGATAAGTAAACTGTGTTATATCTAGACAATGGAATATCCTATAGCACTAACAATCAATGAGCTATCAAGCCATGATAGCTCATGCAGAAGAGACGTGGAGAAACCTAAATGCGTATTGCTTAGGGAAAGAAGTAATCTGAAATGGTTATAAAGCATATGATTCCAACTATGTTACATTCTGGAAAACAAACTTAATTATAAAGACAGTAGTTGCCAAGTGTTGGGGAAAGAGATAAGTATGTGGAAAACAGGATTTTTTTTTCAAAGTCCATAGTCGTACACCAGGATTCACTCTTAATATTGTACATTTTATGGATTTGGATACCTGCATAATGACATGTATTCATTATTATAATATCATACAAAGGAGCTTCAGTGCAGTGAAAATACTCCATATTATAGTATAATGATGTAGACATGATACATGTCATACATCTGTCCAAAGTCATAGAATGCATACCATCAGGAGTGATTTCTAATATAAACTATAAGCTTGAGATAATTTTGATGTGTCAGAGAAGGTTAATCAATTGTAACATATGTACCAACCACTCTGATGGCAGATGTTAACCATGGAGTAGGCTGTGCATGTGTCGGGCAAAAGGGTTCTATGGAACATCTCTGTAGTTTTATTTCAATTTTGATGTGAACCTAAAACTCCTCTAAAAAAGCAAATCTTTTGAAAGCATGCTGCTGTGGTAATTGGTATATGAATATTTGTTTTGAGTCCTTGTTTTTAATTTTTTGAATATATTTCTAGAAGTGGAATTGATGGATCATATGGGGGTTTATGTTTAATTTCTGAGGAACCAGAGAAGTGTTTTCCACAGTGGCTGCCCATTTTACATTCCCACCAGCAATGCCCAAGTGTTCCAAATTTTCTATACCACCACCAACACTTGCGATTTTCCACACTTGCAGTTTTCCATTAAAAAAAAAAAAACAATAGTTGGGACACCTGGGTGGCTCAGTTGGTTAAGCTGCTGCCTTCAGCTCAGGTCATGATCCCGGTGTCCTGGGTTCGAGTCCCACATGAGGCTCCTTGCTCAGCAGGGAGCCTGCTTCTCTCTCTCTCTGCCTCTCCCGCTGCTTGTGTGTTCTCCCTCTCTCTCTGACAAATAAACCAATAAAATCTTTAAAAAAAAATAGTCATTCTAATGTGTGTAAAAGGTATCTCATTGTGATTTTGATTTGCATTTCTTTGATGACTGGTGATGTTAACCATTTTTTCATGGGCTTATTGGACTTTTGTGTATTTTCTTTGGTGAAATGTCTATTCAACTCCATTGCCTATGTATTTATATATGTACATATGTATAAAAGATGTTATTTATTCATTTCAGAGAGAGATAGAGAATATGTGAGCAGGACGAAGAGCAGAGGGAGAGAGAGGATCTTTACCAGACTTCATGCTGAGTGCAGAGCCAAAGGTAGGGCTCTATATCATGATCCTGAGATCATGACCTGAGCCAAAATCTAGTGTCAGATGCTTAACTGACTGAGCCACCCAGGTGCCCCCATTGCCCATTTCTAATTAACTTTTTAAAAAATGTCTTAAGGGGGGAGGAGTCAAGATGGTAGAGAAGCAGCAGGCTGAGACTACTTTAGGTAGCGGGAGATCAGCTAAATAGCTTATCTAAAGAATGCAAACACCTACAAATCCAACGGGAGATTGAAGAGAAGAAAAACAGCAATTCTAGAAACAGAAAATCAACCACTATCTGAAAGGTAGGACTGGCGGAGAAGTGAATCCAAAGCGACTGGAAGATAGACCGCGGGGGGAGGGGCCGGCTCCCGGCGAGCAGCGGAGCAATGGAGCACAAAATCGGGACTTTTAAAAGTCTGTTCCGCTGAGGACATCACTCCAGGCTTAACTGGGGTGAAGCCCAGGCTGGGTCAGCGCGGCCTCAGGTCCCACAGGGTCGCAGAAGGATCGGGGGTGTCTGAGTGTCGCAGAGCTTACCGGTATTAGAACAGGGAAGCCGGCTACAGAGACAGAGCTGAGGAGTAAGCTCTAAACTCGGTGTTACCTTGAACCGGTCGCAGGCTTGGTCAGCTCGGAGCACGGGAGGAGGCCAGGGTGACGGGAGTCATTGGGCGCTGTTCTCTGAGAGGGCACTGAGGAGTGGGGCCCCGGGCTCTCGGCTCCTCCGGGCCGGAGACCGGGAGGCCGCCATCTTCATTCCAATCTTCCAGAAAGCTACGGAAAGCTCTCAAGGAACAAAAGCTCCCGAAAGCAAACCCAGCAAACCTGAGCGGATTACTCAGCCAGGCCCTGGGTAAGGGGGGTGCAACTCTGCCTGGGGCAAAGATGCTTGAGAATCACTACAACAGGCCCCTCCCCCAGAAGATCAATGAGAAACCCAGCCAGAACCAAGTTCACCTACCAAGGAGTGCAGTTTCAATACCAAGGAGAGCGGCGGAATTCCAGAGGAGAAGAAAGCAAAGCATGGAACTCATGGCTTTCACCCCATGATTCTTTAGCCTTGCAGTTAATTTAATTTTATTTTCTTTTTCAATTTTTATTTCTCTTCTTCTGCTAAATTTTTTTAACTGTTACCGTTTTCTTTTTAAACTTTTTTTAGTTTATCTAATATATATATATATTTTTTTCTTTTTATATTTTTTATCACCTTTCTTTTTTTGTTTTTTTACAACTTTATAAACATATATTTTTATCCCCAGGGGTACAGGTCTGCAAATCGCCAGGTTTACACACTTCACAGCACTCAACATAGCACATAACCTCCCCAATGTCCATAACCCCACCCCCCCTCTCCCAACCCCCCTCCCCCCATCAACCCTCAGTTTGTTTTGTGAGATAAAGAGTCACTTATGGTTTCTCTCCCTCCCAATCCCAACTTGTTTCATTTATTCTTCTCCTACCCCCTCAACCCCCCATGTTGCATCTCCTCTCCCTCATATCAGGGAGATCATATGATAGTTGTCTTTCTCCGATTGACTTATTTCGCTAAGCATGATACCCTCTAGTTCCATCCACGTCGTCGCAAATGGCAAGATTTCATTTCTTTTGATGGCTGCATAGTATTCCATTGTGTATATATACCACATCTTCTTTATCCATTCGTCTGTTGATGGACATCTAGGTTCTTTCCATAGTTTGGCTATTGTAGACATTGCTGCTATAAACATTCGGGTGCACATGCCCCTTCGGATCACTACGTTTGTATCTTTAGGGTAGATACCCAGCAGTGCAATTGCTGGGTCATAGGGTAGTGCTATTTTCAAAATTTTGAGGAACCTCCCTGCTGTTTTCCAGAGTGGTTGCACCAGCTTGCATTCCCACCAACAGTGTAGGAGGGTCCCCCTTTCTCCGCATCCTCGCCAGCATCTGTCATTTCCTGACTTGTTAATTTTAGCCATTCTGACTGGTGTGAGGTGATATCTCATGGTGGTTTTGATTTGTATTTCCCTGATGCCGAGTGATATGGAGCACTTTTTCATGTGTCTGTTGGCCATCTGGATGTCTTCTTTGCAGAAATGTCTGTTCATGTCCTCTGCCCATTTGTTGATTGGATTATTTGTTCTTTGGCTGTTGAGTTTGCTAAGTTCTTTATAGATTTTGGACACTAGCCCTTTATCTGATATGTCATTTGCAAATATCTTCTCCCATTCTGTCAGTTGTCTTTTGGTTTTGTTCACTGTTTCCTTTGCTGTGCAAAAGCTTTTGATCTTGAAAAAATCCCAATAGTTCATTTTTGCCCTTGCTTCCCTTGCCTTTGGCGATGTTCCTAGGAAGATGTTGCTGAAGCTGAGGTCGAAGAGGTTGCTGCCTGTGTTCTCCTCAAGGATTTTGATGGATTCCTTTCTCACATTGAGATCCTTCATCCATTTTGAGTCTATTTTCGTGTGTGGTATAAAGAAATGATCCAATTTCATTTTGCTGCATGTGGCTGTCCAATTTTCCCAACACCATTTATTGAAGAGGCTGTCTTTTTTCCATTGGACATTCTTTCCTGCTTTGTCGAAGATGAGTTGACCATAGAGTTGAGGGTCCATTTCTGGGCTCTCTATTCTGTTCCATTGATCTGTGTCTGTTTTTGTGCCAGTACCATGCTGTCTTGATGATGACAGCTTTGTAATACAGCTTGAAGTCCGGAATTGTGATGCCACCAACTTTGGCTTTCTTTGTCAATATTCCTTTGGCTATTCGAGGTCTTTTCTGGTTCCATATAAATTTTAGGATTATTTGTTCCATTTCTTTGAAAAAAATGGATGGTACTTTGATAGGAATTGCATTAAATGTGTAGATTGCTTTAGGTAGCATAGACATTTTCACAATATTTATTCTTCCAATCCAGGAGCATGGAACATTTTTCCATTTCTTTGTGTCTTCCTCAATTTCTTTCATGAGTACTTCATAGTTTTCTGTGAATAGATTCTTATTCTCTTTGGTTAGGTTTATTCCAAGGTATCTTATAGTTTTGGGTGCAATTGTAAATGGGATGGACTCCTTAATTTCTCTTTCTTCTGTCTTGTTGTTGGTGTAGAGAAATGCAACTGATTTCTGTGCATTGATTTTATATCCTGACACTTTACTGAATTCCTGTACAAGTTCTAGCAGTTTTGGAGTGGAGTCCTTTGGGTTTTCCACATATAGTATCATATCATCTGCGAAGAGTGATAGTTTGACTTCTTTGCAGATTTGGATGCCTTTAATTTCCTTTTGTTGTCTGATTGCTGAGGCTAGGACTTCTAGTACTATGTTGAATAGCAGTGGTGATAACGGACATCCCTGCCGTGTTCCTGACCTTAGCGGAAAAGCTTTCAGTTTTTCTCCATTGAGAATGATATTTGCGGTGGGTTTTTCATAGATGGCTTTGATAATATTGAGGTATGTGCCGTCTAACCCTACACTTTGAAGAGTTTTGATCAGGAAGGGATGCTGTACTTTGTCAAATGCTTTTTCAGCATCTATGGAGAGTATCATATGGTTCTTGTTCTTTCTTTTATTAATGTGTTGTATCACATTGATTTGCGGATGTTGAACCAACCTTGCAGCCCTGGAATAAATCCCACTTGGTCGTGGTGAATAATCCTTTTAATGTACTGTTGAATCCTATTGGTTAGTATTTTGGCGAGAATTTTTGCATCTGTGTTCATCAAGGATATTGGTCTGTAGTTCTCTTTTTGGATGGGATCCTTGTCTGGTTTTGGGATCAAGGTGATGCTGGCCTCATAAAATGAGTTTGGAAGTTTTCCTTCTATTTCTATTTTTTGGAACAGTTTCAGGAGAATAGGAATGAGTTCTTCTTTAAATGTTTGGTAGAATTCCCCCGGGAAGCCGTCTGGCCCTGGGCTTTTGTTTGTTTGGAGATTTTTGATGACTGTTTCAATCTCCTTACTGGTTATGTGTCAGTTCAGGCTTTCCATTTCTTCCTGGTTCAGTTGTGGTAGTTTATATGTCTCTTGGAATGCATCCATTTCTTCCAGATTGTCAAATTTGTTGGCATAGAGTTGCTCATAGTATGTTCTTAGAATTGTCTGTATTTCTTTGGTGTTTGTTGTGATCTCTCCTCTTTCATTCATGATTTTATTTATTTAGGTCCTTTCTCTTTTCTTTTTGATAAGTCTGGCCAGGGGTTTATCAATCTTATAAATTCTTTCAAAGAACCAGCTCCTGGTTTCGTTGATTTGTTCTATTGTTTTTTTGGTTTCTATTTCATTGATTTCTGCTCTGATCTTTATGATTTCTCTTCTCCTGCTGGGTTTAGGGTTTCTTTCTTGTTCTTTCTCCAGCTCCTTTAGGTGTAGAGTTAGGTTGTGTACCTGAATCCTTTCTTGTTTCTTGAGAAAGGCTTGTACCGCTATATATTTTCCTCTCAGGACTGCCTTTGTTGTGTCCCACAGATTCTGAACCGTTGTGTTTTCATTATCATTTGTTTCCATAAATTTTTTCAATTCTTCTTTAATTTCCTGGTTGACCCATTCATTCTTTAGAAGGATGCTGTTTAGTCACCATGTATTTGGGTTCTTTCCAAATTTCCTCTTGTGATTGAGTTCGAGCTTTAGAGAATTGTGGTCTGAAAATATGCAGGGAATGATCCCAATCTTTTGATACTGGTTGAGACTTGATTTAGGACCAAGAATGTGATTTATTCTGGAGAATGTTCCATGTGCACTAGAGAAGAATGTGTATTCTGTTGCTTTGGGATGAAATGTTCTGAATATATCTGTGATGTCCATCTGGTCCAGTGTGTCATTTAAGGCCTTGATTTCCTTGTTGATCTATTGCTTGGATGATCTGTCCATTTCAGTGAGAGGAGTGTTAAAATCCCCTACTATTATTGTATTATTGTCGATGTATTTCTTTGATTTTGTTATTAATTGGTTTATATATTTGTCTGCTCCCACGTTAGGGGCATAGATATTTAAAATTGATACATCTTCTTGTTGGACAGTTCCCTTGAGTATGATATAGTGTCCTTCCTCATCTCTTATTATAGTCTTTGGCTTAAAATCTAATTGATCTGATATAAGGATTGCCACTCCTGCTTTCTTCTGATGTCCATTAGCATGGTAAATTCTTTTCCACCCCCTCACTTTAAACCTGGAGGTGTCTTCGGGTTTTAGATGAGTTTCTTGTAGGCAACATATAGATGGGTTTTGTTTTTTTATCCATTCTGATACCGGGTGTCTTTTGATTGGGGCATTTAGCCCATTAACATTCAGGGTAAGTATTGAGAGATATGAATTTAGTGCCATCGTCTTGCCTGTAAGGTGACTGTTATTGTATATTGTCTCTGTTCCTTTCTGATCTAGTCCTTTTAGGGTCTCTCTTTGCTTAGAGGACCCCTTTCAATATTTCCTGTAGAGCTGGTTTGGTATTTGCAAATTCTTTCAGTTTTTGTTTGTCCTGGAAGCTTTTAATCTCTCCTTCTATTTTCAATGATAGCCTAGCTGGATATAGTATTCTTGGCTGCATGCTTTTCTCATTTAGTACTCTGAATATATCATGCCAGCTCTTTCTGGCCTGCCAGGTCTCTGTGGATAAGTCTGCTGCCAATCTAATATTTTTACCATTGTACGTTACAGACTTCTTTTCCCGGGCTGCTTTCAGGATCTTCTCTTTGTCACTAAGACTTGTTAATTTTACTATTAGGTGACGGGGTGTGGACCTATTCTTATTGATTTTGAGGGGGGTTCTCTGAACCTCCTGGATTTTGATGCTTTTTCCCTTTGCCATATTGGGGAAATTCTCTCCGATAATTCTCTCCAATATACCTTCTGCTCCCCTCTCCGTTACCTCTTCTTCTGGAATCCCAATTATTCTAATGTTGTTTTGTCTTATGGTGTCACTTATCTCTCGAATTCTCCCCTCGTGGTCCAGTAGCTGTTTGTCCCTCTTTTGCTCAGCTTCTTTATTCTCTGTCATTTGGTCTTCTATATTGCTAATTCTTTCTTCTGCCTCATTTATCCTAGCAGTGAGAGCCTCCATTTTTGATTGCACCTCATTAATAGCTTTTTTGATTTCAACTTCGTTAGATTTTAGTTCTTTTATTTCTCCAGAAAGGGCTTTTATATCTCCCGAGAGGGTTGCTTTAATATCTTCCATGCCTTTTTCGAGCCCGGCTAGAACCTTGAGAACCATCATTCTGAACTCTATATCTGACATATTACCAATGTCTGTATTGATTAGGTCCCTAGCCGTTGGTACTGCCTCTTGTCCTTTTTTTTGTTGTGAATTTTTCTGCCTAGTCATTTTGTCTTGATAAGAGTATATGAAGGAGCAAGTAAAATACTAAAAGTGTGGCAACAACCCCAGGAAAATATGCTTTAGCCAAATCAGAAGAGATCCCAAATCGTGAGGTGGGAGAAAGGGGATAAAAAGGGGTTCAGAAGAAAAAAAAAAGAAAAAAAAAGAAACTATTAAAAAAAAAAGCCAATAAAAAATATAAAAAGGAAAATATATATATATATTAGATAAACTATTTAAAAAACGTTAAAAAAAGAAAATGGTAAAAGTTAAAAAAATTTAGCAGAAGAAGAGAAAAAAAAATTGAAAAAGAGATAAAAAAATTAAATTAATTGCAAGGCTAAAGAATCATGGGGAGAAAGCGATGAGTTCCATGCTTTGCTTTCTTCTCCTCTGGAATTCCGCTGCTCTCCTTGGTATTGAAACTGCACTCCTTGGTAGGTGAACTTGGTCCTGGCTGGGTTTCTTGTTGATCTTCTCCGGGAGGGGCCTGTTGTAGTGATTCTCAAGCGTCTTTGCCCCAGGTGGAGTTGAACTGCCCTTACCCGGGGCCGGGCTGAATAATCTGCTCGGGTTTGCTGGGTTTGCTTTCGGGAGCTTTTGTTCCCTGAGCGCTTTCCGTATCAGATAAAGGGCTAGTGTCCAAAATCTATTAAGAACTTAGCAAACTCAACAGCCAAAGAACAAATAATCCAATCAACAAATGGGCAGAGGACATGAACAGACATTTCTGCAAAGAAGACATCCAGATGGCCAACATACACATGAAAAAGTGCTCCATATCACTCGGCATCAGGGAAATACAAATCAAAACCACAATGAGATATCACCTCACACCAGTCAGAATGGCTAAAATGAACAAGTCAGGAAATGACAGATGCTGGCGAGGATGCGGAGAAAGGGGGACCCTCCTACACTGTTGGTGGGAATGCAAGCTGGTGCAACCACTCTGGAAAACAGCAGGGAGGTTCCTCAAAATGTTGAAAATAGCACTACCCTATGACCCAGCAATTGCACTGCTGGGTATTTACCCTAAAGATACAAACGTAGTGATCCGAAGGGGCACGTGCACCCGAATGTTTATAGCAGCAATGTCTACAATAGCCAAACTATGGAAAGAACCTAGATGTCCATCAACAGACGAATGGATAAAGAAGATGTGGTATATATACACAATGGAATACTATGCAGCCATCAAAAGAAATGAAATCTTGCCATTTGCGATGACGTGGATGGAACTAGAGGGTATCATGCTTAGCGAAATAAGTCAATCGGAGAAAGACAACTATCATATGATCTCCCTGATATGAGGGAGAGGAGATGCAACATGGGGGGTTGAGGGGGTAGGAGAAGAATAAATGAAACAAGTTGGGATTGGGAGGGAGAGAAACCATAAGTGACTCTTAATCTCACAAAACAAACTGAGGGTTGATGGGGGGAGGGGGGTTGGGAGAGGGGGGGTGGGGTTATGGACATTGGGGAGGTTATGTGCTATGGTGAGTTCTGTGAAGTGTTTAAACCTGGCGATTCACAGACCTGTACCCCTGGGGATAAAAATATATGTTTATAATAAATAAAATAAAAAATAAAAAATAAATAAATAAATAATGTCTTAAAATGTAAGAATTCTTTATGTATTTTGGATATTAATATTATTAGATACATGATTTGCAAATACTCCTCCTGTTCTGTGGTCTTTCAATCTCTGTAGAGTGTTCATTTGTCCACACTTTTTAAAAAAAATTCAGGACACTTAATTTATCTAATTTTTCCTTTGTTTCTTGTGCTTTTGTTTTCATATCCCCAAAATATCACTGTGAAATCCAATGTTACAAAGATTTCCCACTGTAAATAATATTTTCTTCTTATTTTCTTTTTCATATTATTCATTGTTAAATGTATAGAAATGTAACCAATTTTGTGTATTAATTTTATATCCTGTAACTTTGCTGAATTCATTTACTAGCTGTAAGTGTATGTGTGTGTGTGTGTGTGTGTGTGTGTGTGTGTGTGTGTGTGTGTACTCTTTAAGGTTTTCTGTACTTAAGATCATGTAATTTGATAATGGAGATAATTTTATTTCATCTCCAATTTGGAAGCCATTTGCTATCTAATTGTTTTGACTAGAACTTACAAATCTGTGTTGAATAGAAGTGAAAGCAGGCATCTTCATCTTGTTCCTGATCTTAGGGGAAAAGCTTTTAGTTTTTCACCATTGGGTATGATGTTAGCTGTGGATTGTTTGCATATAGCCTTTATTATTTTGATGGAGTTTCCTGCAATTCCTATTTTATTCAGCATTCTTACAATGAAAAGCTGTTGAATTTTATCAAATACTTTTTCTTCAACTGTTGAGTTAATCATGTGGGTTTTCCTTCATTCCATTAATCTGGTATATCATACTGAAAGATTTTCATGTATTGAATTATCTTTGCAATCTAGTAATACATCTCATTGGTCATAGTTTATAATTGTTTTACTATGCTGTGAAACATGGTATGTTAGTATTTTGTTTAGGATTTCCACATCTATATTTAAAAGGAATATTGCTGTGTACTTTCCTTTTCTTGTATCTCTGGTGTTAGTATCAAGATAATGCTGGCCTCATAGGATGAGTTTGGAAGTATTCATTCTTCCTAGATTTTTTGAAGGATTTTGAGGATTGGTTTTAGTTCTTTGTTAAATGTTTGGTAGAATTCACCACTGAAGCCATCTGGTCCAAGACTTTTCTTCATAAAGAGATTTTTTATTCTGATTCAATCTAATTACTACCTATAGATCTATTGAAAATTTCTATTTCTTTATAATTTAATTTTGGTAGGTTGTCCATTTTATGTAGGTTATCCAATTTGTTAGTGTACAACTCTTCATGGTACTCTTATAATCTTTTTATTTTTATAAAATTGGTAGTAATGTCCACACTTTCATTTCCTAATTGATTAATTAGAGTTTTCTCACTTATTTTCTTGGTCCATCTAGTTAAAATCTTGTCAGTTTTTTTAAAATCTTTTCAAAGAAGCAACTCTTGGTTTGATTTTCTCTATTTTCTATGCTCTATTCTATTCACCACCACTCTAATCTTTATTATTTCCTTACTTCTGCTACATTTGTGTTTATTTTGCTCTGTATTTGTTTTTGGAATCCTATACAAAGTAGAGTTACAAACCAAAATTACAATAATAGACACTTTTGTACTGCCTATGTAATTCCCTTTACCAGAGATATTTATCCTGCACACATTCAAGTCACGGCATCATCTCCTTCATTTCAACCTAAAGTATCTCCTTCAGTGTTTTGTCTAAGTCAGATTTAGTGGAAATGAACTCACTCAATTTTGTTTATCTTGATGTCTTAATTTCATCATTATTTTTTTTAAAGATTTTATTTATTTATTTGACAGAGAGAGATCACAAGCAGGCAGAGAGGCAGGCAGAGAGAGAGGAGGAAGCAGGCTCCCTGCTGAGCAGAGAGCCCGATGTGGGTCTCCATCCCAGGACTCTGAGATCATGACCTGAGCCAAAGGCAGCAGCTTAACCCACTGAGCCACCCAGGCACCCCTCATCATTATTTTTGAAGGAAAATTTTGTCAGATATGGAATTATCAGATGATATCTTCTTTTCCATCACTTTAAGCATGTCATCTTCCTTCTTTTGCCCTTCAAGATTTCTGATGAGAAATCAGCTGATAATTTTACTAATGATTCCTTGTACATGACAAGTCACTTCTTTCTTGCTATTATTAGGATTTGCTCTTTGTCTTTTGATGAGTTGCAGATAACGTTTCTCGGTGTGAATCCCTTTAGGTTCATTTGCTTGGAGTTCATTGAGCTTAGTTTTTCAGATTCAGATCTTTGGATCAAATTTAGAAAGCTTGTTATCCTTACTTCTTTAAATAATTTTTCTGCCCTTTTTTCTTTCTCTTCTTCTGGGACTACCATAATGTGTACGTTGATCTACTTTATAGTATCCTGCAAGTCCCTTGGCTCTGTTCACTTCTCTTTATTTTGTATTTTCTGTTTCTCAGACTTGATCATTTAAATTGTTTTATCTTCAGATTAAGTTGTTCTCTGCATTCTCAAATCTGCTGTTGAACCCCATAGTAAAATTTTTATTTTAATTACTATACTGTTTAGAGCCACAGTTTATTTTTGGTCCTTTTTTGTAATTTGTATCTTTCTGTTTATAGTCTCAATCTGTTCACATATTATTTCCTGATTTCTGCTATGTCTCTGTCCATATTTTACCTTAGTTCTTTGAATATATTTAAGATAGTTGTGAAGTCTTTGGCTGGTAATTATGATATCTAGGCTTTCTCAGACATGACTTCTTTCAGTTTATTATGAATTTATTTTTGAAATTTTAAGTAACTTATCTTTTCCTTTTTTTTTTAAATTTGTATGTCTTACAGTCTTTAAATTGAAAATTGGACATTGCCTATTATAATGTGATAACTCTGAAAATCAGATTCTCTCCATTCCCCAAGATTTGCTTTTGTTATTGTCATTTTGATTGTTGAAGGCTATAAAGTCCATTTGAGACTTTTCTAAACTATTTTTATAAGCACTATTTCTTGTCAGGTTTGATTGTTGAAGACTCTATTCCTTTAGTTCATGATCAGCTAATATTTTGGCAAAGATTTTATTGGATGTTAGGGAAAAAAAACAAAAATGAGAAAAATTTTAAAAAATGAAACAGAAAGAACAATCCTTTTTCCAGTTTTGCCAATTGACTCTGTTCTGGAACACTCCTTAATCTCTTAGGTAAGCTTGCTCTGAGTTTAGACATCATCCTTGAAGTGATGCTTAAGGTTTTGTAGTACTTTTCTAAGCTTATGTTTTCTCTGGACATGCATGTGATATTCTAGATTCCTGTTTACATTGCTGATTTTGAGTGTTCTAAATTTTCCAAGTCATCTTGGCCCAGCTTCTCTTTTGGCCCTTTGATGGTCTATTATATATCTCCACCTACTCTCTCTTTCCCAGATGTCTGTGAGATTATAATCATCTTGTAGCTTTTACAAACCGTGCCCTTCACTTTTCCTGATTACATTCCAAGCTATGCAAAACAGAGAGGAGTATCTTATGTCATTCCTTTGGATATCCCCCAGACAAATTTGAACAGATGTGCATAATAATTTGCAAATAAAGTCTGCTCTGCTGCCTCTGGTTTAAGGGGGGAGAGTCTGGGAACTGGGTTGCCATCTGCTCAAGACTAAGATCACCACTGCACTGGGAAGGGAGTGGTACAAGATGAGCAAAAATGCCACAAAACTTTCCTACCATTTTCAAGATAGCTTTTTCTTAATTGCGTATTTGCCTGCCGGCTATGCAACTGACCGTTTTACAGAGCTCCTATAAGGTTGGTTCAGACAACTTCTGCTTGTTGTTGGCTTTTTAAAAAAAATTGTTTTAGTTTGGTTTTGATTTTTTTTTCCCTATTTTTGTGGGGGAGTGAGAGCTTTGGAGTTTCCTAGACCATTATCTTGTGGTTCTGAAAACTGTTATTATAAGTAATGTTTTAAACATATGACATACCATGAATCATATTAATTTTTTCTCATATATTAAATAGGTATGTATACAAATAAAACAGACAAAAATAAAAACAAAATTTTTAAAAATATTATCTTCTTTTCTAAGGGCCAAAAATAAGGAGAAAAGATAGATCACTGATGTCAAACTTCTCCAGTATGTCATTAACAATTCTTTAAAAAAAACATTAAAATGAATTAGAAAAATTGAATAAAAAAGACAAACTATAAACACCATTTTCTTATTATTTTGAGTAAATAAACAAAAATTTATTCTATAATATTTCTATACAAGTTTCTAAAAGGTTCTTTCTCAATACTAACAAGTAACCAATAGTTCTCAGCCTGGCATTGGTCAGTGGACCACTTTGTGAGGTCTAAGTTGATTATTATCTTTCTCTTTTCTGAATTAGAAAGACTCAAAGGAGCAAAGGAATAAATTACTAAAGGAAAAGGAAAGATTGTTTTGGCTAAATATTAAAATTGTCTATATATGAAATCATGTAAACATTGTAGGCAGGGAATCATTTGGAAAAACATTTCCTCCAAATATGGTGAAAAGTTAATAAGTACATAACAATTTATGTTATGCATGTTATCATTTCCTTTCAAGAGAAGAAAATATCAGTCACACTAAAGCCTGATACATTTTTTGTTATAAATTTACTTAAGAAAATTACCTAACAATTTTAGAGATTAGGACAAATATTTATGCTAAAAGATACTTAATTGTTAATCATAGGATCAAATCAAAGCACAGATTTTTAAAGTATGAGAGTGCTCAAAACATTTTTGAATGTGAGGTATATACCATAATGGTTAAGAGCTTGGGCTCTGAAAATGAACTGTTAGGAACTGAGTTTCATCTTTAACACATATTACCCATGTAACCTTGAGCAAGTTAGCCCGTTACTCTCTTTCTCATCTGTAGAGCAGTGATAATAACAGTTCCTATTGTGAAGATCAAAGAATGAATACAAACAAAACTTGGCTTGACCTGTACACAACACTCAATAACTAGTAACTATGATTATTATTAAACATCTCCAATTACAGACATGACAAGCATGCAGGATTTGCCAGAGACCTATTGTTCAGAATTGTTCTTTACTCATTTTGACTGGTGTTTAACAGAACTTACTAGACTAGAGAAAGGAAGACAGGATGGAATGGAGAACGTTTTCTTGGTTTTGTAGTTTCATCTGTATTCCTAGTTATGCAGCTCTGGGATTCCCACAATTGTGCATTTCAAAACATCATTCCCTTAAGAATGCATTTTTATAAACTTTCTATGGTAGGGATCACAACTCTTGACTCTTCTCAGAGTAGGAGTATTAGAGCCAGATTTGGTACCTTCTAACCAGATTCTGGGAATCCAAGTGGAGGCATTTGTGTTTTGGGGTGGTTCTGAACACTGCCAAGCTTGTTACAGGATCTTGGGTCATGAGAACCTGTATTCTTCCAGGAACAGTGAAATCAGTGAAAAGATCACATGAAGATTGAAGATTTGTTAATGGCAATTGCTGTCTTTTTAAAAATTTAAAATATACCCCACATTTTCAGTTGCTAACCTGTTTTTGTAAGAAAAATAAAAACAATAATAATAATAAAATCACAAACTAAGGGAAATTTCTAAATGTGACTTTCTTCAAACCATGCTTTTTTAAGTTTTCATTTTAATCCTAACTAGGTAGCATACAGTATAATATTAGTTCCACATATACAATCAACTGATTAAACGCTTCCATTTCTGCACCCAGTGTGCATTAGAAGTATGCTCCTTAATCCCCAACATTTATTTCACCCATCCCCCCAACCATCTCCCCTCTGATAAACATCAGTTTGTTCACTATAGTTATGGTTTGCCTCTCTTTCTCTTTTTTTCCCCACATGTTCATTTGTTTTGTTTCTTATATTCCACATATGAGTGAAATCATATGGTATTTGTCTTTCTCTGACTTGTTTTGCTTGGCATGACACTCTCTTCCTCTATCCATGTCATTGTAAATGGCAAGATTTCATTTTTTTTTTATGGCTGAATGATACATATCTATCTTGTCTTCTTTATCCATTCATCAGTAGATGGACATTTGGGCAGCTACCATAGTTTTGTTATTGTAAATAATGCTGCTATTAACACTGGCGTTCATGTATCCCTTTGCATTAATGTTTTTGTACTCTTTAGGCAAATAGCCAGTAGTGCAGTTGTTAGATTGTAGGGTAGTTCTATTTTTAATATTTTGAGGAAACACCATACTGCTCTCCACTGTGAATGCACCAGTTTGCATTCCCACCAACAGTGCACAAGTGTTCCTTTTTCTCCACATCCTTGCCAACACCTGTGGTTTCTTATTGATATTAGCCATTCTTACAGATGTAAGGTAATACCTAATTGTGGTTTTGATCTGCAGATCCCAGATGATGAGTGATGTTGAGCATCTTTTCATGTATCTGTTGGCCATTTGTATGTCTTCTTTGGAAAATGTCTGTTCACGTCTTCTGCCCTTTTTTTTAAAGAATTTATTTATTTATTTGACAGAGAGAGATCACGAGTAGGCAGGGAGGCAGACAGAGAGGGGGAAGCAGGCTCCCCGCTGAGCAGAGAGCCTGATGTGGGGTTCTATCCCAGGACCCTGAGACCAGGACCTGACCCAAAGAGGCTCAACCCACCGAGCCACCCAGGCCTCCCTTCTGCCCATTTTTGATGGGATTATTTGTTTTGGGATATTGAGTTATATCAATTCTTTATAAATTTTAGATAATAAACTTTTATTGGATATGTAATTTGCAAATATTTTCTCTCACTCTGAAGGTTGGCTTTTAGTTTTGTTGATTATTCTCTTTTTTATGTAGAAGCTTTATATTTTGATGTAACCCCAATAATTTATTTTTACTTTTGTTTCCCTTTCTTCAGGAAACACATGTAATAGATATTGCTATGGCCAATGTCAGAGAAATTACTACCTGTGCTCCCCCTGCCCTAGGATTTTTATTTCAGGTCTCACATTTAGGTCTTTAATTCATTTTTAATTTATTTTTGCATATAGGATAAAAAAGTGGTCCAGTTTTATTCTTCTGCATACAAGTTGTCCAGTTTTCTCAACAACATTTGTTTTTTTGCCTTTGGCTATTCTTTCCTCCTTTGTTCAAGATTAATTGACCATATATTTATGGGTTTATTTCTGGGATTTCTATTCTGTTATATTGAACTATGCATCTATTTCTCTTCCAGCACTGCACTGTTTTGATTACTGTAGCTTTGTAATATAACTCGAAGTCTGGAATTGTGTTGCCCCCAGCTTTTTCTTTTACAAATTTGCCTTGGCTAGTCAGGGTCTTTTGTGGTTACATACAAATTAAGATTCTTTGTTCTGGTTCTATAAAAAATGTTATTGGTATTTTGACAAGGATTGTATTAAATCTGTAGGTTTTTTGGGTAGAATAGACATTTTAACAATATTTGTTCCTTCAATCATGAGCACAGAATGTCTTCCCATTTCTTTGTGTCATCTTGAAATTCTTTCATCAGTCTTTTATAGCCTTCAGAGTACAGGCCTTTCACCTCTTTTGTTAGGTTTATTCCTGGGTATCTTATTAGTTGGGGTATAATTGTAAATGAGACTGTTTCTTAATTCCTTTTTCTGCTGTTTTGTTATTGGTGTGTAGAAATGCAACAGATTTCTGTACATTGGTTTTGTACAGAAATCTGTTTGCTGAATTCATGTATCAGTTCTACTGGTTTTTGGTGGTTTTTCAGTTTTTCTGTATATAGAATAATGTCATCTGCAAATAATGAAAGTTTTACTTTCTTCTTAATGATTTGAATGTCTTTTATTTATTTTTTGTTTTCTAATTATTGTGGCCAGGACTGCCAGTACTATGTTGAATAAAAGTGGTGAGAGTGTACCTCTTCATTTTATTCCTGACCTTAGGGGACAAGTTTGTTTTTTCCCCATTAGGATGATGTAAGTTGTGGGTTCTTTATAGATAGCTTTTAGTATGTTGACATATGTTCCCTATAAACTTACCTTTGTTGAAAGTTTTTATCATGAATGGCTATTGTACTTTGTCAAATGTTTTTTTCTGGATTTATTGAAATGATCATATGGTTCTTATCATTTCTCTAATTAATGTGATGTATCATGTTAATTGACTTGCAAATATTGAGCCACTCTTGCAAGCCAGGAATAAATTTCACTTGATCATGGTAAATGTCTATTTTAATGCGTTTTTACTGGATTTTTTGCTAGTGTTTTTTTGATGATTTTTGCATCTATGTTCATCAGAAATACTGGCCTATAGTTTTCTTTTCTAGTGGTGTCTTTATCTGGCTTTGGTATCTCATAATAAAATTTGAAACTTTTCCTTCCTTTTTTATTTTTTGGAATGGTTTGAGAAAAATAAGTATTAACTCTTCTTTAAATGTTTGGTAGAATGTGCCTGTGAAGCATTGAATTTGTTTGGGGTTTTTTGATTACTGATTCAATTTCTTTATTATTATTGGTCTGTTCAAATTTTCCATTTCTTCCTGTTTCAGTTTTGGCACTTTACATGTTTCTAGGAATGCATCCATTTCTTCTAGGTTGTCCAATTTGTTTTTCATGTGTCTTACAATTATTTTTATTTCAGTGTTATTGGTTATAATTTCTCCACTCTCATTTGTGATTTTACTTATTTGAGTCCTTTCTTTTTTTCTTGATAAGTCTGTATAGAGGTTTATCAGTTTTATTGATTTTTCCAAGAACCAATTTTTGGTTTCATTGGTCTGTTTATTTATTTTTTTTTAATTCTTAAATTTTTTTTTTTTTAGTTTCTGTTTAATCTTTATTATTTCCTTCCTTCTGCTAGTTTCAGGTTTTGTCTGTACTTTTCTAGCTCCTTTAGGAATAAGTTTAGGTTGTTCTATATTTTTCTTGCTTCTTGAGGTAGGGTTTATTCCTACAAACTTTTCTTTTAGAACTGTTTTTGTTTCATCCCAAAGGTTTTAGGTTCTCATGTTTTCATTTTCATTCTCCATATAGTTTTGAATTTCTTCTTTGACTTCTTGTTTGACCCATTCATTGTCTAGTAGCATGTTATTTAACCTCCATGTATTTGTGGTCTTTCCAGATATTTTCTTGTGGTTAACTTCTAGGGTTATAGCATTGTGGTCAGAAAAGATGTATGGTATGATTTTGACCTTGGATTGCTTTGAAGCTTGTTTTGTGATGTAATATTTAATGTATTCTGGAGTATGTTCAACGTGGAGGTGAAGATAATGTGTATTTTGCTGTTTAGGATGGAATGTTTTGAATACATCTGCTAAATCTATCTGGTCCAGTGTGTCGTTCAAAGCCATTGTTTCCTAGCCGATTTTTCTGTTTAGATGAGCTGTCCATTGATGTAAATGGGTGTTAATGTCCCCTACTATTATTATATTATTATTTATTAGTTCCTTTGTATTCTCTATTGTTTTATAAATGGGTTTCCCAAGTTGGGTACATAAGTATTTACAATTGTTAGATTTTCTTGTTCAATTGTCCTCTTTATTATTATACACTGGCTTTTTGTCTCTTGTTTTTGTCTTTATTTTAAAATCTGTATTGAACAATATATGTATTGATATGCCAACTTTTTAAAAATTCCATTTGCAGGGGCGCCTGGGTGGCTCAGTGGGTTAAAACCTCTGCCTTCTGCTCAGGTCATGATCCCAGCAGGGTCCTGAGATCGAGCCCGGAGTCGGGCTCTCTGCCCCGCAGGGAGCCTGCTTCCTTCCCCTCTCTCTCTGCCTGCCTCTCTGCCTACTTGTGATTTCTCTCTGTCAAATAAATAAAATCTTTAAAAAAAATTTCCATTTGCATAATAGATGTTTCTCTATCCCCTCACTTATAATTTGCATGTGTCTTTAGGTCTAAAAGGAGTCTCTTGTAGGCAGCATATACATGGGTCTAGTTTTTTTATCCATTCTGTCACCCTATGTCTTTTGATTGGAGCATTTAGTCCATTTACATTTAGAGTGATTATACACACACACACACACACACTACAAAACTAGTAAAATACATATATATATACACTACAAAACAAGGACTAAAATGGCAATATATATATTGCCATTTTAGTCCTTGTTTTGTAGTTGCTTCTGAGGATCTTCTTGATCTTGTATTTCTCTCTTTCATGGTCTCCTGATTTTCTTTAGTGATATATTTGGATTTCTTTTTCTTTATTCTTTGTATATTTATTAGTCACTTTTGATTTCTGGTTACAACTGGGTTTATATATAACATTTTCTGCATATATTAGTCTATATTAAGTTGATGGTCATTTAAGTTTGAACCGTTCTTTACTCCTCTCCTCCCCAGGTTTTAGGTATATGGTGTCATGTTATATATCCTTATAGCTTGTGAGTTCCTTGACTGATTTTTTTTAAAAGAAACATTCATTTTTATTGCTTTTGTGTTTCCTATTGTCATGCTGTCACTTTTGGTCTTTCCTTTCCACTCAAAACATCCACTTTAATATTTCTTGTGGGGCTGATTTAGTGGTCATGAACTCCTTTAGTTTTCATTTGGGGAACTTTTTATCTCTCCTTCTATTTTGAATGATAGCCTTGCTGGATAAAGTATTATTGGCTGGAGATTTTCCCCATTCAGCACTTTGAATATATTGTGCCACTAATTTCTGGCTTGGAAAGCTTCTGCTGAAAATTCACTGACAGCATTATGGGGTTTCCCTTGTATATTACCGTCTTCTTTTGCTGCTTAAAAAAAAAATTATCACTATGTTTTGCCATTTTTCTTCTTTTTAAAAAATATTTCATTTTTTTTAATTTGAGAGAGCAATAGAGAGAGAAGAGAGAGAAGGAACAAGGAGAGGGACAAAGAGAAAGGGAGAATCAGGCTCCCTACTGAGCAGAGAGCCTAATATGGGGCTTGATTCTGGGACTCTAAGATCATGACCTGAACCAAAAACATACACTTAACTGACTGAGCCACCCAGGTGTCCTATATTTTGTCAATTTTATTACAATATGTCTTGGTGTGGGTTTGCCTTTGCTAATTTTGTTGGGTATTCTCTCTGCCTCCTATATCTGGATATGTGTTTCCTTCTCCACATTAGGAAAGTTTGCAATTATTATTTCTTCACATAAATTTTCTGGCCCCTTTTTACTCTCTTCTCCTTCTGGGATTCCTGTAATATTAATGTTATTATGATGGATGGAGTCACCAAGTTCCTTAAGTCTATTCTTGTTTTGCATAATTTTTTTTTATTACTTTCCATTACTCCTGTATTCTAGGTCATTTATTTTTTCTTTCTTTTGTTTCTCCCACCCAGCTATTCATTGCATCAAGTGTGCTTCTAATCTTATTTATTGTACTCTTCATCTCTGATTGCTTCTTTTTTAATCTTTGTGTTAAGGGTCTTACGGATGTCTTCCACTCTTTACTCAAGTCCAGTGATGATCATTGCTTATGATCATTGTTTTGTTTTGTTTTTTCTTTTAACTGACTGTGCCATTCAGGCACCCCTCAACATAGGTTTATTTATTTTATATTTTATTATTAACATATAATGTATTATTTGTTTCAAGGGTACAGGTCTGATATTCATCAGTCTTACACAATACTCTGCACTCACCACAACACATACCCTCCCCAATGTCCATCACCCAGCCATCCTTATGATCCTTGCTTTAAATTCTCCATCAGTAATGTTACTTATATCTGTTTCACTTACGTCTTCAGCTGTGGCCTTGTTCTGTTTCTTCATTTGGGAAAATTTCTCTGTCTTCTCATTTTGTCAATGCTTTGTACCTGTTTCTCTGTGTTAAGTAAGTTAGCTGTTCCTGAGGGTCATGGCCTTAGGAAGAAGAGGTCCTATCGTGCCCTGCAGTGTAATGGAAATTGCAGGGCCTAGAAATTCAGTGAGTGCCTCCAGTGTGAGCTGCATGCAATCTGCTATTTTGTCTTGGCCACTTTATCCTTCAGGCAGTTATCTGAAGAGGCTCTCTTTGCCTGCTGTGGGCAGTGTTTGGTGTCTGCCCTAAAACTGGTGTATTTTAACTGATGTGCTCTGGCGTGCTTATGAAATAAGACCTATCACTACTGCCACCAGAACAAAGGCCTTATAAACTCCTGGGTGGGAGATGCAGTGTGAACAGAGGTTTGGGCTGGTCTTGTGGGGGAGGGCAAGTCATGGTGGAACTGAGTCAAGTATGACTGGGAAAGGAGGCTCCGTGGGAGTGTGGAATAGGGGGCTTGGTGTAAGCAAGTTAAATAGTGAGTGTCAGAGCTGTGCTGGTTCCCACATGTGGCCTTGAGCTTATGCTGAAGGGGAAGGGAGAGAAAGAGTGCCTTTCTTTGATTTTTTGTTCCCAGAGGGGTCTCTGTGGATGCTGCCTCTCTGGGACACACTCCAAGACACTCTCTGAGGTAAGCAAATAACCTCCCCACTGGGTGCCCCAAACACTCTTCAGATTGCTCCAGACACTCTTCAGATTGCTCCTTCCATGCTATCTGTGTGTGGGTTATTTGCCCTGCCTTCTTTCCAAGAGCCACCCCAAAGCCTCAAGGTTCTCCCTGAGCCAGGCCTGCTAACCTTTAAAACTCCAGGCTGTAAACCCTGCTGGTTGCAAGAATCATGAAATTCAGCCCCTCTTGTTTTCTAAACTGACTGCTATGGAGATTCATCTTCCCCATGCAGACTCCCTTGTGTGCTAGTCTGTCTCTTACCCTTCTCCATGACTGGGGACCCCTCCAGCATAGCAAGCACAATCTGTTTCTGTCCCAAAATGTGTCTCTACACTTTCTGTCTTCTTCAATGTGGCTTCTTCTCTACCTTCAGTTATGGAGTTGTTCTGACAGTCTTCAGGTTGATTTCTGAGGTATTTAGGATTTTTTCTAGTTATCTTCTTGTATTCATGGGATGGGGCAAGCCTAGGGTCCTCCTATTTCACCACCATGTTCCTCTCCCCAAATCACACTTTTCTATCCCTCCAAGGACACCTATGTGAGGAACCTGGAGAATTTTCAAAAACCCCTTCCTTATGTGGTCCATATACACTATGGAGTATTATGCCTCCATCAGAAAGGATGAATACCCAACTTTTGTATCAACATGGACAGGACTGGAAGAGATTATGCTGAATGAAATAAGTCAAGCAGAGAGAGTCAATTATCATATGGTTTCACTTATTTGTGGAGCATAAGAAATAACATGGAGGACATAGGGAGATGGAGAGGAGAAGTGAGTTGAGGGAAGTTGGAGGGGGAGATGAACCATGAGAGACTATGGACTCTGAAAAACAATCTGAGGGTTTTGAAGGGGCAGGGGGTGGAAGGTTGGGGGAGCCAGGTGGTGGGTATTATGGAGGGCACGTGTTGCATGGAGCACTGGGTGTGGTGCATAAACAATGAATTCTGTTACGCTGAAAAGAAATAAAAAAAAAAAAAGAAGATCTAAACAAACAAACAAACAAACAAACAAAAACCCTTCCTTCTCTCCCCACTCAATTGTGTTGCTGCCACTGGAACTCAGAAGTTTCTGGTCACCTGAAACCCCTCTTGAGAGCCCTATTGTCATTAGGTGCTTGTCCTGGCAAGGGCCCAATCCACACTTCTCCTAACATCTTTCCTGTCACACATTTAAAATTCATCATAGCAATACTTACATGTTTTCTGTCCATGGTGTCATCTTCCATGGATAAATTGCTTTGAGAAAGATGGAGGTTTTCAAGAACAAACCCAGCCTTGAGGCCAGCCTCCATATTCAATAACATGCAGGCTTTATTAGGGGGAAAAGAAAGCTCTGATACTACAAATTCAACTCAAAACAAACCATCTGCGGAGAGAGTTCAAATTAGTGATTTCTCACCTGGATTTACTCACTTTTCCATACACATTTCTGTAGGTTTCTGAATACAGCCTCAGTCTCTCAACTCGGCATTAGGCTTCTGACTGTGCCTTGAAATAGCTCTCGGCCTCCTCATGTTAACCTGTATCTGACATAGATCTTTCAAAACACTTTCTTTAAGGGTTTGATTCATATTTAATACACTATTACTATAGTTACTAGCTATGATTATAGCTTATTTCAACCTGTTTTATTGGGTAAACAAGTTGTGTTTCTTATTGCTATTCACCTATTCACAATCATAGCAGAAACACTTCCAAATAATACATAAAATCCCTTGTCAAGAGATTTTGTAATGGCATTTGTCAAGACTAATAAGAGAAAAGAAATTATATTGTAGAAGAATCCTCTGATTAAAAAAAAAATTATCTGAAGACACATGCTTGAGTAGATTACACTGCAAACTTGGCCCACTTCCATTCATTAGTTATATCAGTGGGAGGAACACAACTTGTAACTACAAAAACATCTCTGTAGGCCTGATAAATTTATCTGTGATTGGACCAATTGGGATTTCATGGTCTGAAGCATTATGCATTTGTCAGTCTTGTTTAATTGTTTCCAGCAAAGTGACTCAATCATATTGTTCATGTCATTGAAGGGAAAAAAAAAAAAAAAGGAAATAGTCTTGTGTACTAACTCCAAGCAGTTGGTCTTTGTCCAGATATACTTTTCCATTTACTAATAGAGTCTTGCTATAAAACTTAGAACATTTTGTGCAGTCACAGCCCATTAGCCATCTGTTTCTCCATAACATACTTTTTTTTCTTATAGTGTAAGGATATGATTATTTTGCATGTTATAAGGCACTGATTTTCATAACATTTATCTAAAAATATCTTACATCTAGTGAGGAATAACAACAAATACAATCAAAATCTCATATTTAAACAATTTTTGATGAACATATGTTTAAGGATAAATTGATTTAAAACATGGGAACTTAATCTAAAATGATAACAAAAAAAACAAGGCACAAAAATAGCTTCCTAAATAAACAATGCTTTGCAGTAGAAGATGCAAAAGCTACTTGCATTACAAACTACATGAGTAATCAGCACAGCTTTGTGAATATCAGATAGATATGAATGCTCTGAAAGTGTGTAACATGTGATTATGAAAAAGATGTTGCCTTTGTTCCCCGATAAAAGTAGTGACAACAGAGTTTGATACCTTCAAAGTAGCAAAGGACAGAGAAGAAAAGAAAAAAAGCAGGAAATTGATTAAGACTGGTTAGAGGTGGCTTGCCATTGAGTTGCTTCTCAATTGTCTGACGCTATCACTGGAGATATCTTAGGTAGTGGTTGTTTGCCTCTGACTCATCTAAGCATTTCCAGCACATAACACAGTGTTGGCATGTATTTGACAGATGTGTTTTAAATTTTATTTTCTAAATATAGACATAACTTCAGTACTATAGAACACTTAAAAAATGAAAAAGCACAAGAAATAAAATATATTTGCCCATAATCTTACTACTTTGTGATAAAATGGTGAGTTCTTTGTCATTTATCTGTTAACATTTTTGATATAGTTATGAATCTGTATTCACATACAGAAATAAATACATAATTGGAGTAATGCTCTATATGCCTTTTTGAATATTTTTTATTTATTTTTTTTTGTCATTAAAATGCTTGTACCTATCTTTATTTTTATTTTTTATAAACATATATTTTTATCCCCAGGGGTACAGGTCTGTGAATCGCCAGGTTTACACACTTCACAGCACTCACCATAGCACATACCCTCCCCAATATCCATAACCCCACCCCCCCTCTCCCAACCCCCCCTCTCCCCATCAACCCTCAGTTTGTTTTGTGAGAATAAGAGTCACTTATGGTTTCTCTCCCTCCCAATCCCATCTTGTTACATTTATTCTTCTCCTACCCCCTTAACCCCCCATGTTGCATCTCTTTAAAAAGTCAATTTGAATTTCTTGGTTTACAACAGAAAAAAAGTATATCCTAATCTATTCCATCTCATCTCACCCTTGCTTCTTACTTCTTAGCAATGACTGCCTTTTTTTTTTAATAAGTTCCAAGTTTTTGCTTATATTTTATTCCTGTATTTTCTCCTACCTACTTTCTTTGAAGTTACATTTTCTAATTGGAGGCGGGTCTTATCTATTATTATTCCATTTTGTTTAATAGTAGATAGAATCTGTCACCTTTTTCCTAAGTGTACCATGGGTATATGAAATAATGTAATGGGGGAGGAAGAGTATATATGGAAAAATTTGACTCACTGAACTAGAAATACAAACATGTCATATTCCTTCTTTCTTTCTTTCTTTCTTTCTTTCTAAATAAATGAATTTAATCCAGTTCCCATACACTGACATTATTGGGCAATCCAAAACAGACATTTTCAAGATCCTCCTTATGCATCTAGGTTTTTAATTTTATTTTAATTCAATGAAAAAGACTGAGAGGTCTGCTTTAATGACACAGTCCTATAGCATTTTGTCTACTTGAATTTTATAATACAAGTTTGCTACAATGGATCTACATGTGATTATTGAACTATTTCCAACATATAAAGCTTCTTAATGATAGATGAACATTTATCAATAATGCACTATCTTTATATTTATTCTTGAAAATTCAGATTTGTCTGATATTATATCAGTTATGAACTTTGATAAACATGATATTTCTATGTTGTGTCTCTCCTAATCAAAGCCAATAGGATTTTTAAAGCATATATGTTGTTATTTAACACATTGTCAAATTAAGTTTCTTTTTCTTTTGGTGTAGTAGGTTTAAACTGTAAGAGTCATAACCTCTTAATGCTTAGGATTATGGTTGACAGTTTGATAATAATGTTAATTACCTAAAGGGCACTGCTATTCAGAATAGATACAAAACTTATATGTCTTATTGAGGAAGCAAAAAGTGAAAAAAAATAGACATGTAAACTCCATTCCTCCATGAGGAATGAGAAAGATCATGTACCATAAAGGAGGATTTTTTTAAACCTTGAAATACTGCTATTTCAACTTTGAAAATCAAGATAATTATCATGATTTCCTGGAAAAAAAAATAAACTATCCAAATTACCCAACCAGAAGTGGAAAATTTTAATGGACCAACTAGAATGAAATTCAGGAGTTAATAAAAGATATCCTGTTGAAAAGGGCACCTGGACCAAGTTTCTTCACAGCTGAATTTTAAATAATCTATTAAAGACTGATAATGCTATTGAAACTATCCTTGGCCATAAAAACAGTTATAAATCTTGTTTCACTTTACAAAGCCAGTAAAATTTTAATAATAAAACTTTATTATGATAGCACCTAAAGTAAAATTATAGGAAAATCTCAATTTTAACTAAAAAACAGATAATTTTAAGTAAAATGTTAGCAAAGGACCCAGAAATACATCAAACAGGTAATACACTATGACCAAACAGGTTTTATGCAGAAATAAAAGAATAGTTAAATATAAATGTATGTGTCAAATAATCCATTATATTAATAAATTATAAGAGAAAAAAGATCTTATTCTTTGATGCTGAAAAGGTATCTCATAAAATTTATAAGCCATTCCTTTTTTTTCCTAAAATTAAAGCACTGGCACAGGTAATGAATTCATACCTCTTCAAAAGAGGATTTACAGTGAAAAGTATTCTAATCACTTGTTCTGACATTGAAACTGCAGAATATCAAAGGAGAAAAATCTTAAAAGCAGCTAGAAAAGCAATACAGATTACTTTAAAAGAGTGATCCACTTCTAACAAACAGCTCAAAATTATAAATGAGTAAAATATTTTTAATATGTGAAAGAAAATAGCTATGCACATTTCTGCATTGAATAAAAATATATTTCAAGAAATTGGGTAAAAAAAGGACATTCTTAGAAAAAAAAAGCTGAAAGAGTTTGCTATCAGACCACCATTAAAGGGAATTCTAAAGAATGTGCTTCAGAGAGAATGTTTTCTTAAAGGTCTAAGATGCAGAACAGAATAATATTGGGGGGGGGGAGGTAAAATTAAGAAAACAACAGTAAAATAATTTATGGAGTAGAAGGAAAAAAACTGTTATAATAAACTGCAATAGCATATAAGTTGAAAGGAGGCCATTAAAGTTAAAATTCTCTTATCTACTTGTTTTTAAAAAGAAGATAAAGGGGCACCTGGGTGGCTCAGTGGGTTAAGCCTCTGCCTTTGGCTCAGGTCATGATCTCAAGGTCCTGGGATTGAGCCCCGTATCTGGCTGCCTGCTCAGTGGGAAGCCTTCTCCACCACCGCCCCCCTGTCCCCCGCCTGCCTCTCTGCCTACTTGTGATCTATCTCTGTCAAATAAATAAATAAAAATCTTAAAAGAAAAAAGATAAAGATATTGGGATAATCCAAGATGGCAGAGGGGTAGGAAACCTTAGTTTGCTCTGGTCCCAGGAATTCAGCTTAGATAGCTATCAAATCATTCTGAACACCTGTGAAGTGAACCGGAGATCTAAGAAAGGAAGAGCTGCAATTCTCCAAGTAGGAAGTGACACTTTCTGCAAGGTAGGAGGTGCACAGAAGGGAATCTGAGACGATATATGGGAAGATAAAGCATGAGGGGGAGGGAGTCTCCATCAGGCTACACCAGATAGTGACATAGCAGCACAGCACAAAATCAGGACTTTTAAAAGTCTGCTCCAGTGAGGGATGTCCCTGCCTGAAAGGCACTCAGATGGTGAAGTGGGGTGGAATTCTAGGTGGGAGAGTGTGGTCTCAGGATCCCCAGAGTCACAGGAAGATCCCGGGGGTGCTGAGTGCAGCAGAGTTCCCAGGCATAGGAGCAGGGAAGCCGGCTGCAGTGAGCCCAGAAGAAGTGGGCTTTCGCTCAGTGTTGCCACAGACCTCAAACTGCTGCATCATTGGGCAACTTTTCTCTGAGCAGAGGCCCAGTAAGCAGCAGAACCAGGGCAAGAGCCCCCATTCTCCCTCAGGAGGAGAGGTGCGAGTGCATGCTACAGGAGTTTGCAGGCTTTGGACACTCAAAACAGAGTTGTTTGCCTGAGATCGAAACTCTCAGTCACAGGCTGGGTGAACACTGAGAGTCAATGGAGACCAGGGAGATGGGCGTGATTGCTTTTCCCTGGGGGTGCACTGAGGAGTAGGGCCCTGAGTTTGGGGTCCAGGTCTGGAGATGGGGAGACCTCCTTTTTGATCATTATCCTCTAAAGCAGTGCAGACAGCCTTCCGGGAACAAAAGCCACGTGGAGCTGTTTGGAGCTGTTTGCTTAGCCTGGCCCCCTGGCAAGGGTGGAGCAATTCCACCCCAGTGCAATAGGCCCCTCCCCCAGAGGATCAGCAAGGACATCTGGCCAAGACCAAGTTTACTGATCACACAGAACTGCAAAACTCCAGCACTAGGGGAAAATAGTATATAGAATTCATGTTTTGTCCCCCCCCATGATTCTTTATTCTTTCAATTTTATTTTTTTCTCTTTCCTTTTCAACCAGTTTTTTATTTTATCAATTCTTTTTTAAAAATATTTTTAAAATTTTCACTTTTACACTTACAGTCTATCCTTTCATTGTATTTAATTTTATATAAGTTTTTCTTTATTTACAAATTTGGGATGTAGTTTCTTCTAACAACCACACCAAAATACACCAAGAATCTAGTGTATTGTTCTGTTCACCTCTCTAATCATACTCTTTTTTTTTGTTAAAGTCTTTTTTAAATTTTCATCTTTACAAATACATTCTATCTTTTAAATGTATTAATTGTTTTCTTTTCTTTTAAATATATATAAATACATATATATTTAATATATATTTATATTAAAATATATATATATATACACACACATATATATATATTTACTCCCTTTACAATTTTGGGATATAATTTCTTTTCTTTTAAGAAACAGACCAAAATATACTCAGGGTATAGCATATTGCTCTGTTCTGTTCACCTGTTTATATTCCTTCTTTTTTTTGTTTGCCTTTTAATTTTCATTTTTACAATTGCATTCTAGCCTTTCTATATATTTAATTTTATTTTTGTACATGCTTGTATTTTTTTTCCTTACAATTTGGGATCTAGTTTTTAGCAAACAGACCAAAATACACACAGGATCCAGTGCATTGTTCTGTTCTGTTCACCTGTATGATTATATTCTCTCTCTCTTTTTTTTTGTTCTCTAATTTTAATTATTTATTTATTTTTTGGTTTCCAGTCTCTCCTGATTTGTTTCGTGTCTATTTCTCTCAAGTCTTTGTTGCCATTTTAGTATTTTGTTCTCTCCTTTGCCTACTCTTCTCTGTATACAATGACAAGACAGAGAAACTCACTTTAAAACAAAAGAACAAGAGGTAGTATTGACTGCCAGGGACCTAATCAGTAGGGATGTAAATTGTATTTTAATGGCATTTTATTATTATATTATATAAACATATAGTAATAATATAAATATAAAACACAAATACTGTTAAAGTGGCTCTTAAAAAATGTATTTTATTTCCAAATAACACATCTAAAACACAAGGAAAGAGACATATTGAGTGGTAGAATGAGGAAAAAAGACTTGAAGGAGTTAAGGTGTCCCTCATCTGGAGAAGTAGTATTGTTGGTTGGGCTAATGAAAAGCGCTAATGTGAGAATATTTCTGGCAAGTTTGTTCAAGGAACAGCAAGAAGGCCAGTGTGGCTGATGAAAGGGAAGAAAGTAATAGAGCAACATGAAGTTAAGAAAAGATGCAATCAGAGAGGTAGGGAAGGGGCTAAGTCATGTAAGATGTTGTAAGTTACTGTAAAGCTAATACAGTGAAGAGCCATTGAAGGACTTATCAGAGGAGTGATATCTTCTGATTTGATTTAAAATTGTAAAGGCTCACTCAGACTTATATTCTGGGAAAAAACACTAAGGCTGTGCTATCCATTTTGTAGTCAGACAAATGTAGTTATTTAAATTTAAATTTAATTAGCCAATTTCACAGTGGTATTAACCATAGTCAAGTGCTCAGGAGCCAAGTGTGGCTAGTGACTACCATACTGAACAACAGAGATACAGAATATTTCTATCCCTGCAGAGAATTCTTTGTGAAAGTACTGCTCTATGAAGGCAGAGGTAGAAACAGGGAAGTGAATGGAGAAATAAAAGCTGTAAACCAGTTGAGGTGATACTGTCTCCAACTGGGATAGTAGCATTGCAGCAAGGAGAAGCGATGAGTTTCTCATTATTTCAATTCAGGAAGAAATGATAGGTAATGTAACCAGTAAAGAAATTCAATCATTAATTAATTGAAATTCAATTAGTAGTTTTCAACAAGAAAACAATAGACCAGCTGATTTTTCAGGAAAGTTCTAGCAGTCAAATACTAAGTAATTTTAAATTTATACAAACTCTTTCACAGAACAGTTTTGTGGGGTTTTTTTGTTTGTTTTTTTCTAATTTCAATTTTTAAAAAATTTTTAAATTTATTTTTTATTTATTTTTTTCATTTGTTTTTTGTTTTTGTTTTTGTTTTTGAGAGAAAGAGTGTACAAGCAGTGGGGGAGGGGCAGAGGGAGAGAGAGAGACTCCAACAGATTCTGTGCTGACCACAGAGCCTGACCTGGGCCCCCAACTTAGACCACAAGATCACAACTTGAGCCAAAATCAAGAGTCGGATGCCTAACTGACTGAGCTACCCAGGCATCCCTAGAACAGATTAAATTTTTTTTTTCAACCCATTTTATGAGCCTTTCTTTTTCAAGAATTTATATATTGTAATACATGTATCTAACAAAGGACTCATATCAGAATATATGAAGAGCTCCTGCAAATCAGTAAGACAAAGAAAATATAAAAGCAAAAGATTTGAATGGGTAACTTCATAAAAGAGGCTATACAAAGGGGAAGAAATATTTGGTGTTCAGAGCATTATTCATCATTTGTATTTGGAATCCTAAATGAAACCCACAAAGACTTGCTAAAATGGAAAGACAGAGGATACCAAATAATTGGTGAGGATGTGGGATGGGTGGAAGTCTCCTACAACCACTTTGGAAAATGCTAAATATATATATATATATATATATATATATATATATATATATATATGGCACCTGGGTGGCTCAGTCATTAAACATCTGCCTTCAGCTCAGGTCATGATCCCAGGGTCTTGGGATCAAGCCCTGCATTAGGCTCCCTGCTCAGTGGGAAGCTTGCTTCTCCCTCTTCTACTTTCCCTGCATGTATTCCCTCTCCCCATGTGTGTGTGTCTCTCTCTCTCTGTCAAATAAATAAATAAAATCTTTGGGATGCCTGGGTGGCTCAGTCGGTTAAGTGACTGCCTTGGGCTCAGGTCATGATCCCAGACTCCTGTGATCAAGTCCCCCATCGGGCTCCTTGCTCAGCGGGGAGCCTGCTTCTCTCTCTGCCTCTGCCTGCCACTCTGCCTGCTTGTGCTCTCTCTCTCTCTCTCTCTCTCTCTGACAAATAAATAAATGAAATAAAATCATTAAAAAATAAAAAAAAATAAGCTATCTTTATAAATCCAGCATAAATAACTATATTAAAATTTGATATAACCCCTCAATTTATAGTCTGATATAAATAAAAAATTGAAAATGAAACATTAACATTCAGAATTAGTAAAACTAAATGAATTTCATAATAGCAATATAGTAAGTATAAGGATGGCCATTTTCTCACTGTGCCCTCACAAAGCCTTTCCTCTGTGTGCATCCCTAATATTTCTCTCTCTTTCTATAAGGGCTCCAGTCCTGTTGGATTAGGGCCCCAACCTTATGACTTTATTTCACCTGCATTACCTCCTTAAAGGTTTCATCTCCAAATACAGTCACACTGGGGATTAGGGATTCAATGAAGGAATGTTGGGGGGGGGATATAATTATGCCCATAATAGCAATACAGAGTACAAGTGTGATGGTAGAAATCCTTGTCTCATTCTTCATTTTAATAGGAATGCTTTCATTATTTTGCTATTAAGTATAAGGTATGTTGTAGGTATTTTGTGCTATCCCTAATGGGTTTAAGAATTTACCTTCCCCCCCATCATTTGCTATTTTTTTTTCTTCTTCTTCTTCTTTCCAGAAGTAAATGTTGAAATTCTGTAAATGCTTTTTCTGTCACTAGTATTATGTTGGTATGCACACTTAGACACACTCATTGTTTATACAGGCCTTCATTTAGTGGGGCTTTGATGGACTATTGTAGAAGCTTTAGGGCACAGTCATGGGACCCACAAAGACCATGTATTTTAGCAGGTGCTTCTCCTCTCTGTCTCTGCCCTCAGTGGTTCCTTTAGTGAAGCTATATCTCTTAGGATGCAAAGAATCATTGCCAATCCTATTGTTTTTGTTGTTTGCTGTGAGTTCCAGTGTCTGAGTGGGTGACCAGCAATGGTGGCTGAGCAGAGAGAGCAGGACTCTGGCCTTCTACTTTTCATGCAGTAGAGAGACAAATGGCTGAATTTGGGACTCTGAAAACATGGCAGGTGATTGAAGAGACACAGTGTCTTCCTTCTTGGGTACCTTCAACTACATATTACTGAACGAACTGAGCTTGAAGGTGTGCAAAACAGAAGAAAACTCTGATCTTTGTCCGTTGTCTTTCAATTCCCAACATGGGGATCATTTTTCCCTGCTCCACAGATAAAATCCAAACTCCAAATTTTGAGTTACTCTCAGATAATAAAATCCTCTTCTGCATGTCTAGCTTAAGAACGGTCCCTTCTCAGCAATTAAAGCATCCATCCCCTATAATAATTAAAGCCCCAATGTTTTTACAGTTCAGGTTTGTCTCCACTCCAACTCACGCCTGCTTCATACAAAGAAACCTGCAGTAGGGAGCAGGAGGTGGCCAACTTCCTTCTTTGTTAGCTTTTCTATAACCTTTTTCCATTGTGCACAGATTTCTTGGAGAAGAGGAGATGGAGTGGGGGGCAGTTTTACTTACTGGCACTGTTAGAATCTGGTATCAGAAGCAGAAGAATCATTACTAACTCATGAGATGCTTCAGGTGAGAGCCACTTATTGTTCTTCTCTCAGCTTCTTATTTACTTTTATTTATTATTTTTGAGAGAGATAGTAAAGGAGCGCAAGCAGGGAGAGAGGTAGAGGGAAAAGAAGTCTCCCCCTTGAGCAGAGAGTCTCATGTGGGGCTCAATCCCAGGACCCCGGATCATGACCTGAGCTGAAAGCAGATGCTTAACAGACTGAGCCACCCAGAAACCCCTCTGCTCTCAGCTTCTGCACTCAGTAGTGCACAGTCTCTTTCTTCTCAGGTTGACTCTACTGTGGCTAAAAGCCCTGCTGTACTAGGTCCTTTTCAAGATGAACCCCAGACACTCTCTTTTCTGGGTGGTAAAGAAAGGGCAGGCTTCTCCCCACACCAATCACGCCTTTCATTCAATCAATTCCAGCTGAAGCATTTTGCCTTTAGTCTAAGGCATTCTTGGGTCATATCTGATGCTTATACTCCCTCAAACCCTGGGGCAGTGGCTCCTAAATTTTCCTGCACTATGAAACCACCCAGAATCTTAACACCAATATCTAGTTCCCACTTCCAGACATTTCAGTTAATTTGTGTAGTGTGCAGCCCATGCATGGACATGTTTATAAGATTCCCAGTGATTCTAATATGCAATAAAGGTTGCATCCATTACTCTGGGGCATGAATGTAGTATGTTAGAGTGGTCATCTTGCTATCCCTTTCCTAGCATAAAGAGTGTACAGTGGTACCTGCCCCAGTTACTGACAGGCTCTCTCCAACCACTTCTCTGAATTGACCCAGTATCTATCTCATGTTGGACCATGGAATACTCACCACCTATCATCTTGTTCTAAAATTTGGGAACTTGATTAAATCTCAGCCCAGAAGAACAACATCTTAACATCCAGATGTTTGAGAGACGCTCTTGAAATTATGAATATGAAGAAATAGAGTCAGTGATGATGTAGTAATCACAAGAACCAACTACTGAAGTATGTTGCTACCTGTAAAATAATAGAAACAATTTTCATCCTGTTCTTATTAAATATCACATTATTTCGAATGCTTATTTTATAACTCTCATCCTGAGATGTATTTATTTTTGCCTGTATTCAGGTTTTGAATATTTTTGAAGAGAAATAAATGATGTTAATTTCTTTGGCTAGCTTGTTCAGGATTCTTTAGAAATTCTGACTCAGCGTACTAAGAACAGGATGCTGAATTACCATCCTCAGCTGGGCAGTGGCATACAGAGAACTATAGTTCTGATTGAAGTAACTGCAGTAACTGAGCAAATGAGCTCAAATGAATGGCTTAAATATTGTTTGTGGTTTGCAAATTAGATATACACAGGCAAGAAAAATGTTTCTATACTTTCCTTCTACAATTATGCACAGTTTGTTACAATATTTCCCTTAAATAAGAGGATTGGAATTCTCAAACCTGGTTTCTGATTTTGGCAAAATAAATTTGCAAATAACCTTGATTCTGGGGCATACAATTCCAAATCAAAGCTATTTACAGTGTAATTTCAAAGACTGAAATCCAAAATCAGGGCTATTTAGAATTTTATCATCCCAAAATGTAAAAAAAAAAAAAAAAATCAAAATCAGTTTTTTTTTTTCTTTTTGGGAACTTTTCTTTTAATTAAAAATTCCTAAATCTCTTTAGGTAGTAAAAGTATAGAAAGAAAAATTTCATTACAAGAGGAACTGAATCAGTCAGGGTCCTGGCAAAGGCAGATGGTATCCTCAAACTGGGTAATTTGAGGCAACTTTAATAAAGAGACTTCTTACAAATGCATGTGCAGGGTAGAGGCTGGTGCTGTGCCCAGGAGAAATCCTGGCATGATGCGGCAAATGCAGGAAGCAATTAAACAGAATCAGAATAGTGGAGGATTCTGTGGAAGGACCCATCCCCTTGGGGGAAGTAGTTTGCCAGGCCATGCAAGCCCATGGGAAGAAACCAGTGGAATAAATGCCCAGCTCACTCTCTGCCCTCCTTCTGATTTCATGTTAATGTTGTCTGAACTCAACTGGAAGCCAACGTTTCAGTTGTTAATGGTCACCCTCCTAGGACAAAGAGCAAGGAGGGGGGAAGGATAAGCAGTGGGTCTGGGGGAACAAATAGATTTTCATATTGTTCATTCCTTTGGTCTCTTAACATCCACCTGTACGTCATCTGGGTAAGAAATCCATGTCCTCAACATAGGGAACACACAAAATCCCAACTGCTAATATAGTATCATGGGGAGATATCTAGACAGGCATATTCCTACCTGAAGTCTGAAACATTAACTGCAGCAAGGGGTTTGTATAAAGGGGAACAGAGAATAAACAAGGAAGGGATAAACAGTTAATATAAAAAAGAATTGCGGAGGAGTCAAGATGGCGGAGAAGTAGCAGGCTGAGACTACTTCAGGTAGCGGGAGATCAGCTAAATAGCTTATCTAAAGATTGCAAACACCTACAAACCCAAGGGGAGATCAAAGAGAAGAAGAACAGCAATTCTAGAAACAGAAAATCAACCACTATCTGAAAGGTAGGACTGGTGGAGAAGTGAATACAGAGAGATGGGAAGATAGACTGCGGGGGGAGGGGCTGGCTCCCGGCGAGCAGCGGAGCAATGGAGCACAAAATCAGGACTTTTAAAAGTCTGTTCCGCTGAGGGACATCTCTCCAGAGGCTTAACCAGGGTGAAGCCCATGCGGGGTCAGTGTGGCCTCAGGTCCCGCAGGGTCACAGAAGGATCGGGGGTGTCTGAGTGTCGCAGAGCTCACAGGTATTAGAACGGGGAAGCTGGCTACAGAGACAGAGCCGAGGAGTGCGCTCTAAGCTTGGGGTTACCTTGAACCAGTTGCAGGCTCGGTCAGCTCGGAGCACAGCCGGAGGAAGGGTGACGGGAGTAATTGGGCACTGTTCTCTGAGGGTGCACTGAGGAGTGGGGCCCCGGGCTCTCGGCTCCTCCGGGCCAGAGACTGGGAGGCCGCCATCTTCATTCCCGTCCTCCGGAACTCTACGGAAAGCGCTCAGGGAACAAAAGCTCCCGAAAGCAAACCAGAGCAGATTACTCAGCCCTGCCCCGGGTAAGGGCGGTGCAACTCCACCTGGGGCAAAGACACTTGAGAATCACTACAACAGGCCCCTCCCCCAGAACAACAAGAAACCCAGCCAGGACCAAGTTCACCTACCAAGGAGTGCAGTTTCAAGGCCAAGGAGAGCAGCGGAATTCCAGAGGAGGAGAAAGCAAAGCATGGAACTCATGGCTTTCTACCCATGAACTTTACCTTGCAGATAATTTAATTTTTTTTCTTTTTCAATTTTTTTTCTCTTCTTCTACTAATTTTTTTAACTTTTACCCTATTCTTTTTTAACGTTTTTTAACTAGTTTATCTAATATATATATATATATTTTTTCCTTTTTATATTTTTTCTTTATTGGTATTCTTTTTTTAATTGTTTCTTTTCTTTCTCTCTTTTTTTTTTTTTCCTGAACCTTTTTATCTCCTTTCTCCCCCCTCACGATTTGGGATCTCTTCTATTTTGGCTAAAGCATATTTTCCTGGGGTTGTTGCCACTCTTTAAGTATTTTACTTGCTCCTTCATATACTCTTATCTGGACAAAATGACAAGGTGGAAAAATTCAACACACACACACACAAAAAAAAAAGAACAAGAGGCAGTACCAAAGGCTAGGGACCTAATCAATACAGACATTGGTAATATGTCAGATCTAGAGTTCAGAATGACGATTCTCAAGGTGCTAGCTGGGCTTGAAAAAGGCATGGAAGATATTAGAGAAACCCTCTCAGGAGATATAAAAGCCCTTTCTGGAGAAATAAAAGAACTAAAATCTAACCAAGTTGAAATTAAAAAAGCTATTAATGAGGTGCAATAAAAAAAGGAGTCTCTCACTGCTGGGATAAATGAGGCAGAAGAAAGAATTAGTGATATAGAAGACCAAATGACAGAGAATAAAGAAGCTGAGCAAAAGAGGGACAAACAGCTACTGGACCACGAGGGGAGAATTTGAGAGATAAGTGACACCATAAGACGAAACAACATTAGAATAATTGGGATTCCAGAAGAAGAGGAAACAGAGAGGGGAGCAGAAGGTATGTTGGAGAGAATTATTGGAGAGAACTTCCCCAATATGGCAAAGGGAATAAGCATCAAAATCCAGGAGATTCAGAGAACCCCCCTCAAAATCAATAAGAATAGGTCCACACCCCGTCACCTAATAGTAAAATTGACAAGTCTTAGTGACAAAGAGAAAATCCTGAAAGCAGCCCGGGAAAAGAAGTCTGTAACATACAATGGTAAAAATATTAGATTGGCAGCAGACTTATCCACAGAGACCTGGCAGGCCAGAAAGAGCTGGCATGATATATTCAGAGCACTAAATGAGAAAAACATGCAGCCAAGAATACTATATCCAGCTAGGCTATCATTGAAAATAGAAGGAGATATTAAAAGTTTCCAGGACAAACAAAAACTGAAAGAATTTGCAAACACCAAACCAGCTCTATAGGAAATATTGAAAGGGGTCCTCTAAGCAAAGAGAGACCCTAAAAGTAGTAGATCAGAAAGGAACAGAGACAATATACAATAACAGTCACCTTACAGGCAAGACAATGGCACTAAATTCATATCTCTCAATACTTACCCTGAATGTTAATGGGCTAAATGCCCCAATCAAAAGACACAGGGTATCAGAATGGATCAAAAAACAAAACCCAACTATATGTTGCCTACAAGAAACTCATTTTAAACCCAAAGACACCTCCAGATTTAAAGTGAGGGGGTGGAAAAGAATTTACCATGCTAATGGACATCAGAAGAAAGCAGGAGTGGCAGTCCTTATATAAGATCAGTTAGATTTTAAGCCAAAGACTATAATAAGAGATGAGGAAGGACACTATATCATACTCAAAGGATCTGTCCAACAAGAAGATCTAACAATTTTAAATATCTATGTCCCTAACGTGGGAGCAGCCAACTATATAAACCAATTAATAACAAAATCAAAGAAACACATCGACAATAATACAATAATAGTAGGGGATTTTAACACTCCCCTCACTGAAATGGACAGATCATCCAAGCAAAAGAACAACAAGGAAATCAAGGCCTTAAATGACACACTGGACCAGATGGACATCACAGATCTATTCAGAACATTTCATCCCAAAGCAACAGAATACACATTCTTCTCTAGTGCACATGGAACATTCTCCAGAATAAATCACATTCTTGGTCCTAAATCAAGTCTCAACTAGTATCAAAAGATTGGGATCATTCCCTGCATATTTTCAGACCACAATGCTCTAAAGCTCGAACTCAATCACAAGAGGAAATTTGGAAAGAACCCAAATACATGGAGACTAAACAGCATCCTTCTAAAGAATGAATGGGTCAACCAGGAAATTAAAGAAGAATTGAAAAAATTTATGGAAACAAATGATAATGAAAACACAACGGTTCAGAATCTGTGGGACACAACAAAGGCAGTCCTGAGAGGAAAATATATAGCGGTACAAGCCTTTCTCAAGAAACAAGAAAGGTCTCAGGTACACAACCTAACCCTACACCTAAAGGAGCTGGAGAAAGAACAAGAAAGAAACCCTAAACCCAGCAGGAGAAGAGAAATCATAAAGATCAGAGCAGAGATCAATGAAATAGAAACCAAAAAAACAATAGAACAAATCAACGAAACTAGGAGCTGGTTCTTTGAAAGAATTAATAAGATTGATAAACCCCTGGCCTGACTTATCAAAAAGAAAAGAGAAAGGACCTAAATAAATAAAATCATGAATGAAAGAGGAGAGATCACAACTAACACCAGAGAAATACAGACAATTCTAAGAACATACTATGAGCAACTCTATGCCAACAAATTTGACAATCTGGAAGAAACGGATGCATTCCTAGAGACATATAAACTACCACAACTGAACCAGGAAGAAATAGAAAGCCTGAACAGACCCATAACCAGTAAGGAGATTGAAACAGTCATCAAAAATCTCTAAACAAACAAAAGCCCAGGACCAGACGGCTTCCCGGGGGAATTCTACCAAACATTTAAAGAAGAACTCATTCCTATTCTCCTGAAACTGTTCCAAAAAATAGAAATGGAAGGAAAACTTCCAAACTCATTTTATGAGGCCAGCATCACCTTGATCCCAAAACCAGACAAGGATCCCATCCAAAAAGAGAACTACAGTCCAATATCCTTGATGAACACAGATGCAAAAATTCTCGCCAAAATACTAGCCAATAGGATTCAACAGTACGTTAAAAGGATTATTCACCACGACCAAGTGGGATTTATTCCAGGGCTGCAAGTTTGGTTCAACATCCACAAATCAATCAATGTGATACAACACATTAATAAAAGAAAGAACAAGAACCATATGATACTCTCAATAGATGCTGAAAAAGCATTTGACAAAGTACAGCATCCCTTCCTGATCAAAACTCTTCAAATGTAGGGAGAGAGGGCACATACCTCAATATTATCAAAGCCATCTATGAAAAACCCACCACAAATATCATTCTCAATGGAGAAAAACTGAAAGCTTTTCCGCTAAGGTCAGGAACACGGCAGGGATGTCCGTTATCACCACTGCTCTTCAACATAGTACTAGAAGTCCTAGCCTCAGCAATCAGACAACAAAAGGAAATTAAAGGCATCCAAATCGGCAAAGAAGAAGTCAAACTATCACTCTTCGCAGATGATATGATACTCTATGTGGAAAACCCAAAAGACTCCACTCCAAAACTGCTAGAACTTGTACAGGAATTCAGTCAAGTGTCAGGATATAAAATCAATGCACAGAAATCAGTTGCATTTCTCTACACCAAGAACAAGACAGAAGAAAGAGAAATTAAGGAGTCCATCCCATTTACAATTGCACCCAAAACTATAAGATACCTAGGAATAAACCTAACCAAAGAGACTAAGAATCTATACACAGAAAACTATAAAGTACTCATGAAAGAAATTGAGGAAGACACAAAGAAATGGAAAAATGTTCCATGCTCCTGGATTGGAACAATAAATATTGTGAAAATGTCTATGCTACCTAAAGCAATCTACACATTTAATGCAATTCCTATCAAAGTACCATCCTTTTTTTTTTTTCAAAGAAATGGAACAAATAATCCTAAAATTTATATGGAACCAGAAAAGACCTCGAATAGCCAAAGGAATATTGAAAAAGAAAGCCAAAGTTGGTGGCATCACAATTCCGGACTTCAAGCTCTTTTACAAAGCTGTCATCATCAAGACAGCATGGTACTGGCACAAAAACAGACACATAGATCAATGGAACAGACTAGAGAGCCCAGAAATAGACCCTCAACTCTATGGTCAACTCATCTTCGACAAAGCAGGAAAGAATGTCCAATGGAAAAAAGACAGCCTCTTCAATAAATGGTGTTGGGAAAATTGGACAGCCACATGCTGAAAAATGAAATTGGATCATTTCCTTACACCACACACAAAAATAGACTCAAAATGGATGAAGGATCTCAATGTGAGAAAGGAATCCATCAAAATCCTTGAGGAGAACACAGGCAGCAACCTCTTCGACCTCAGCCGCAGCAACATCTTCCTAGGAACATCCCCAAAGGCAAGGGAAGCAAGGGCAAAAATGAACTATTGGGATTTTTTCAAGATCAAAAGCTTTTGCACAGCAAAGGAAACAGTTAACAAAACCAAAAGACAACTGACAGAATGGGAGAAGATATTTGCAAATGACATATCAGATAAAGGGCTAGTGTCCAAAATCTATAAAGAACTTAGCAAACTCAACACCCAAAGAACAAATAATCCAATCAAGAAATGGGCAGAAGACATGAACAGACATTTCTGCAAAGAAGACATCCAGATGGCCAACAGACACATGAAAAAGTGCTCCATATCACTCGGCATCAGGGAAATACAAATCAAAACCACAATGAGATATCACCTCACACCAGTCAGAATGGCTAAAATTAACAAGTCCGGAAATGACAGATGCTGGCGAGGATGCGGAGAAAGGGGAACCCTCCTACACTGTTGGTGGGAATGCAAGCTGGTGCAACCACTCTGGAAAACAGCATGGAGGTTTCTCAAAATGTTGGAAATAGAACTACCCTATGACCCAGCAATCGCACTGCTGGGTATTTACCCTAAAGATACAAACGTAGTGATCCGAAGGGGCACGTGCACCCGAATGTTTATAGCAGCAATGTCTACAATAGCCAAACTATGGAAAGAACCTAGATGTCCATCAACAGACGAATGGATAAAGAAGATGTGGTATATATACACAATGGAATACTATGCAGCCATCAAAAGAAATGAAATCTTGCCATTTGCGATGACGTGGATGGAACTAGAGGGTATCATGCTTATCGAAATAAGTCAATCGGAGAAAGACAACTATCATATGATCTCCCTATATGAGGGAGAGGAGATGCAACATGGGGGGTTAAGGGGGTAGGAGAAGAGTAAATGAAACAAGATGGGATTGGGAGGGAGACAAACCATAAGTGACTCTTAATCTCGCAAAACAAACTGAGGGTTGCTGGGGGGAGGGGGGTTTGGAGCAGGGGCGGGGTTATGGACATTGGGGAGGGTATGTGCTATGGTGAGTGCTGTGAAGTGTGTAAACCTGGTGATTCACAGACCTGTACCCCGGGGATAAAAATATATTATATGTTTATAAAAAATAAAATTTAAAAATAATTGCTATTGTCCCTTAGTATGGAACTCATCACAAGCTTATGTTGGTATCCATTGATGTCTTTGTCCCCTACCCATTCTATATTCTTTTTATTTGGTTAACACCTCCATAGAGAGGGTTCTTTGTCCAGTAGAATGACCCAGATTTTCACGCAGATGGGCAGTGAGATTTTAGAGGTCTTATCTTTATTGGATAGCAACAGTTCCCTGGCGATAAGGAATAAGGAATCTCCTCACTTGAATTCAGAACCTCCTTGCTTACATGGTGTAGTAGCAAACCCAGCGGGGTCATGTGCGTATGATTACGGAGCTACTCCCTTGTCTGTCTGTTGGTTTGGTTTTGTAGGAAATACAAATAGTCAAGGCTGAGTTTCAGCTTCTAATTCATGGAATCATCACCATGTCCCCTATTAAAAGCATCACTTTCTGGGCATAAGACCTCCAAATTCAGTGGGGCTAAGATTTCCGGGACTAAAGCAAGCATTCATCAAGGGTTTTATTAATAACTAGGGAGTAACTAGGGCCACTTCTACCTCCATGCCTTGGTTCCTGAACCCGACTCTAGGTAAGAAGTCACCAATTACTAGTCACTGCTAAGGATGTACTGTATCCGCTAAGACAGGACTTAGTCTATCCGAATTCTGTCTCCTAACTGGTATAATGACTGAGTTTCAGATTCTGGGATAAAGAGCAGATGATAAGAACAGAATCACATTGCCGTATATCCTTCCCCATAAAATGAATTTCTTATACAGAAGCAATATGTGCAGAATTACATGGTGATAGATAGGGTATTCTGTAAGTCCATAAATAGTGGCATGGGCAGAAGTGGGGCAGGGAAAACTAATTTCTACTAAGAATCTGTTCCTGTTCCTGTTCCTGTGAAGACAAATCACTCTTCCCTCCATGGTGAAAGGGGTCCAAGATAACAACTTGCTATCAGGGAGCAGGCTGGTCACCATGGAGAGTAAGGTTGTCCTGGGGGCTCAGTACCCACTTTTAATGAGGGGACATCCATGGCCCATCTCCTTCTACACCAACCAAACAGGGAAGGTGAATGGGTATATAATCTGTGACCCAAGCATCTTTCAAGTATTCAGTGGAGGCGTTTGTCTCTTAAATTCCTTAGAGAAGTGGTATCTGATTTTGGTTCACTCTCAGGGACGTTTGTGGGAAAAGGAGCATTTCCAGGGGGTTCCCTCTGGCCTTTTCTACTAGAATAGTGGTTTTTTTGGTCAGGAAATAAGGAAATTTTCAGTGATTAATTACATTTATCCTTACTGTATTTTCTGGGACCAGAAAAGTATCACAGGATGAATCCACAGTCCCACTAGCCCCACAGTGGGAAAAACTCAGGTCAGTCCTCCAGCTGTGACCTGGCCAAAGTGGCCAGTGGGCCATCAGACCAGAGCCAGTGTCCAAATACCTTGGAATACCTTCATTCTTACTGCATGATTATACTGATTCAAGTCAATAGATTCTTCGGAAAAGGGTGAGGAAGACCCATGATATCCTCCTGGAGCCACATTGTAGGCTCCTTTCTCAAAAGGTCCCAGCTCTCTCTTCTGGACCTTCAGATGTATTTATCTGCTGTCAAGCTTACCTGCATATTAGAATCACCTGGAAAGCTTTAAATAACACTGATGCCTGAATCCCACCCCGAGATTTTGATTTCCTTGGTCTGGGGTGTGACCTAGACTTTGTGAATTTTGAAAACTCCCCACGTGCTTCTGATGTGACCATGGTTTGAGAACCAGTGGTCCAGAGTAGTGGAGTCATACTAGACTGGGTTTTTGTATTTTTACCAAGTCTCCCCAGGGGATTCTGATAGAACAAGAAAATCCGTACTAGAACGTGCCAGAGAGGTTTCAGCATTTGTACTACACAGACTGTAAACCACTGTTAAGTCCTGTTTCAGTTAGCCAACCCAGGGCAAGATTTACACCACCCCCAGGTCCTTGAGGCAACCCATTAAACTCAAATCCTGCAGTGAGTACAGACATTTTATTGAATATGGCCAGCTCAGACTTGATGTTTAATCCTTCTTGGTCAGACACACTTAGAATCTACCCTTTCACATGCTCCCCAGGGTCCTTCCAGTACACATGGGCTTAATCATATATATTATGATATATATTTGCTTGGAGAGCAGATCTGGTACTTCTTTGTCCTATGCTGGAGTCTAATTAGGAGCCTGTAGCGTTGGATAGAGAATATGTTATGCTGAGACAAGCATCAGCTGGGGGCCCTTGGCTTAGGTGTTCATAAGCTTTTAAACAAGGGGATGCAGGTCCTCTCTTATGGGGAAGTCAAGTGGCTCTCCTCATTTGTAAGAGTTTCAGAAAGATTTGAAGTTCCATGTTTCCTGCCTATCTCTTTTAGCACAAATGTTCATGTTCTGTGTCTCACAGCACCCCGTCTTTTCAATAGGACACCTATCTTGATTTGTATGAGACTTGGTAGGGTGAATATTTCTCCACAGTCTTTTTTTTTTTTTTTTTTTTAAGATTTACTTATTTGAGAGAGAGAGAGAGAGTGCATGAGCAAGCAGGGGGAGGGGCAGAGAGGTGAGAATCCGAAGCAGACTTCATGCCCAGCACAGAGCCTGACATGGGACTTGATCTCACCACCCTGATATCATGACCTGAGATGAAATCCAGAATTTGAGGCTTAACAGACTAAGCCAGCCAAGCACCCCTCTCCGTCTTGGTCTTCAGCTCTATCAGCCCTAAAAGTCTAGGAGATGAGGATATCTTATTAACTGTTTCTAAGACTGTCCAATTTCTACTTGTATTCTCAATTCTATACTCATTGCTTTCCATTTCTCTCTAGGGCAGGGTTTCTCAGCCTCATCACTGTTAACATCCTGGGCCAGATAGTTCTTGCCGTAGGGCTGTCCTCTGCACGGTGGGATGGTTAGTGTCGTCCCTGGCTTCTACCCTCTGGAAACCAATATTAACCCTTACCTCCAAGCTGTGACAGGCAAAATGGTCTCCAAACATTGCCAGAGGTTCCCCGGGGGGCATAATTGCCACTAACTGAGAACCTGTGCTCTAGAGCTATCAGGAATAAAGCTACCTAATGCCACACTTTTAAAATTTATATTACCACTGTGGAGACTAATTACTGGGTTGAATGGATTTTCCAACTCGCCCTCCACTTGCCCTTAATTGTATTCTTCTTTAATTTAAATAATCATGATTCCCCAGATGCACTTAGTTGGGACTCGCGTCCCTTTTCCTGATGGCAAGGAGAGTAACCCAATCCCAGATTCCTATGTTGAAGTTCTATTTCCCAGAGCTATTTCCAGTACCAATTTCTGTATCAGTTAACATCCCAGCAGGAAACAGATGTTACACTCAATTTGAGCAATTTGACAACAGTTTAATCAAGACACTATTTACATAGATGTGGGCAGAACATAGGGAAATTGAAAAGAAGAGTATGGGACCCTGAGCTGGAAATGGGTAATGGAATCTCCATTCCCACCTCTAGGTCTGAAGATGCAAAGGAGAAAAGGAGTTCCCAGAATTTCAGAACCAACCTGGACAGAGGGGATCTGGGGAAAGGGGGAGAGACAGAGAGAGCAAGAGACCAAGAAAGAATGGTGGAGTGTCTGGGGTCTCCTAGTAGCTCTCTTCAGTGAGGGAGAGAGCCTGGAATATTGAACTATCCCTCAGCCCGGTCCTCACTGCTCTTTCTCCCTTTCACTGTTGGTCTCTATTGGCAGATCCTACCTCTGGGAAAACTAAGACAGAGCACAAGGAAGCCCCGGGATGAAGCCCCTTTATGAAGGTGCTACTGATCATATCATATTGATTGATATATACTTCTAAAGCCTATAACTAGGTAGAGAAGATGAAGACGATGATGTAGAGAGGCAAAAGGAAAATATAAAGTATAGGAGATGTGTTTGCAACACTGGAAAAAAAATTTATTTTGGGTAAAGAAAGAAAATTTCAGACAGAGCATTGTCTAAAAATATTGTTAGGGACACCACAGATTGCAAGAAAGAATGAGTAGGATAAACCTGAAAAATGGGGCAAAAATCCTTCAAATAAAGGATTGTTTTAAATTAGCAAATCAGTAAATAAATAAGAGAGAGAGTGTGTACACACACATGTGTGTGTCTCTTCCCTTCCTCATAGTCTCTAAATCATTAGGGAAAAATTTCCATTTTGTTTGACCAAGTAAAGACTTTAGTGCTACACATTCACTTAGCACTAAAGTCTAATTACTCACCCTTTATTTTCCACAACCACTGGCTTTGTTCAACCTAGGATTCTTTCTCCTAGATGATTTCCAAAGCCTGGTACTTCATGTCTAGGCTTTCTCCTTCCAAATTATCCTTTTCTCTACCATCAGTTATTATTCTAACACAAAATCTGGTAACACAAATAAATCAGTTAGATAATTTTCAACGTTCTCTAGTCTTATAAACAAAGTTTATAACACTTCGAATTGTTTAAGAGACTACCCTCAATTTTTTCAGTCTTTCTTGTATCCTAAAATTTTACGTACATTTTCTTTTTTTTTTAAAGATTTTATTTATTTATTTGACAGACAGAGATCACAAGTAGGCAGAGAGGCAGACAGATAGAGAGAGAGGTGAAAATAGGCTCCCTGCAGAGCACAGAGCCCGACGCGGGGCTCGATCCCAGGACACTGGGACCATGACCTGAGCCAAAGGCAGAGGCTTTAACCCACTGAGCCACCCAGGTGCCCCTTACGTACATTTTCTTAGAGTTATATTAAGCCTATCCCCATTTCCGGAATCCTCATCATTTAACACCTCTGTACTTGTATGTACCTAGAATGGACCTCCCCTATTCCAAGCTAACCACCGAAAAAAATGATAGTTTACTTTCAGAAGTCAACTCAATTATCAGTCTTCACTGAAAATGTAACCAAATGGGCAGATTTAGTGCTAAGGAATAGAATTATTATACTCACTAAAAATACCTACAACATTGGGGTGCCTGGGTGGCTCAGTCATTTGGCTTCTCCCTTTGGCTCAGGTCATGATCCCAGGTTCCTAGGATCAGGCTCCCTGCTCAGTGGGAATCCTGCTTCTCCTTCTCCCACTCCCCCTGCTTGTGTTCCCTCTCTCACTCTATCTATCTGTCAAATAAATAAATAAATAAAATCTTTAAACCATTAACTAAAAAAATCAGATTAAAACAATGTGGTGTCTCTTGCCTATTAAATGATCATGGTAGATGTACCAATGTCGGAAGGGATGTGATAGAATGGCCACTCTCTTAAATTAATGGTTATATAATAAATCAATAAAACTTTTTTTGTTTTGGAAGGGAAAACAAAAGACCTAACTAATCCAGTGTTTACTCCAAATGTTTGGTTTTAGAAATTTATAAGACCGTATTAAAAAAAAACAAACATGATTGTTTCGCCTGCTAGTATTACTGTTGATACTGTTGCAAATTCATTTTCTTTTAGCATCAGTGTTTTTTCTAATATATAGAGCATTTTTTTTCATTTCTCTTCAGTTTCTAATACTCATCCATGTCATTATGTTTAGTTATAGTTTATTCCTTTTTACTATTGCCTTATATTTTCTTATGCAAAAACACCACAATGTATCTGTTCTCCAGTTGATGAACATTTGGATTGTTTCTAGGTTTTGTGTTCTTATAAGGAATGCTACAGTGGCACCTGAGTGGCCCAGTAAGTTAAGGGTACGCCTTTGGCTCAGGTCATGATCTCTGGGACTGAGCCCTGAGCTGGGCTCTCTGCTCAGCAGGGAGTCTGCTCCTCTCTTTCCCTCTGTGCTCTCTCTCTCTCTCTCTCTCCCTCTCTCTCAAATAAATAAAGTCTTTTAAAAAAAAAGAATGCGCTATGAATATTCTTGCATAGGTCTCATTGTGCACATGTGGAAGAGTTTGGGGCTATACCTAGAAGTGGAATTGTTGGCTTCTAGACCGTGCACATGTTCAGTTTTGCAAGTAGTGCCACATCGTTTTCCAAAGTGGCTGTAACAATCTACTCTTTCTACCAGCAGTGATTAAGAGTTAGCATTAACATTAGTTTTAGATGGGAACTGTAGTAAGTGCTTAACACATATTATCCTCCTCAATCTTCACCATGAAGAGTATTAGTATCCCCATTTATAGATGGGAGACAGAAACCCTGAGAGATAAATTAAACATGCAGAAGGTCATACCACCAGCAAATGGCACACCTAGGAGTAACATCACCATCTCTGACTGCCGGTAACTGTGCTTGTAACCAGACACAAAACTATAAAAGAGAACTAAGATGAAATTCATTACAACATTATTATATTTTTCAAAGAACTAGAGAAAACTCTCATTGGTAGAAACACATTTTTTATACATCATATTACCACCATATTATGAAATATGTAGCTAGTAAAATGAAGTTGTAGAAGATATTTCAATAACATAGGAAATATTCAATATATAATATTAAATAAAAAGAATATATAAAATGCACATACTGTATAATCCAAATATACATATATATCTGTATGTATATAATATAATAAATGTAAATTTACTACTTTTTTCTGAGTCATGGAATTATAGATAACTTTTCTTTCTCAATTATCCTTTTCTATCTTTTCCAAGATGTCAACACAGACCATGTGTTATTTTCAAAATAAGAATAAAACATCAAAAAATAAAGATTCATGTTTGATGCCTATAGCAGAACTTAGGGAAATTCTTATGACCTGAAAGTTTTAGGTCATAAAAAGTTTTAGGGCACACTGGGTCAAGGGTTCTCACACTTGTGTTGCTCCAGAAGCACTTACAGGTTTTGATAAAAAATGGGTTGTCAAGCACCCTGTCCCAGAGATTTTGGTCCAGTAGGTCTGGGAAGAACTCTGAGAACTTACCTTTTTAGCAAATTCTCAAGTGGACTGGGGCTACTCTGAGAACCATTGCTTTAGGTAAAATGGTTTTGCGACTCTTTCTTGGCAGCAAAATGTATGGCAAATCTGATAACTCTCTCCCTGAGATTTTCCTTCCCTCTTTACCCACAAATCCCATGTCTTCCCATTTGTTGTCTGTTTTCCACTCTTCACCAGCGAATTGTATTTTCTACTAACTTTCTGAGAAGGTTGTGGGTAAGAGATCTCCAACCTCCTCCTCCTCCCCTTCTTTTTCTTCTTCTTTTACTTCTTTTTTGAGATTTTTCAACTTTGAACTCAATGCTATATTGCTTTATAGCTTCTGGCACACTCCTGGAAAGTCAAACACTGATTGCCAGTCTTTTTTGTCAAGTGACCTGTTTTCCTTTCTGGGGGCTTTTAAGATTTGTTCATTATCCTTGATGCTCTGAATTTCCAATCATGATCTTTCATGTGGATCTGTTTTCATTCATTTCCAATCTGCCCAAGTTCTCTGAAAAACTCTGTTAAGATTTTTTATGATAATTACATTGAATTTAAAGATTAATTTGGGATGCACTGACATCTTTACAATATTTAGTTTTTCCATCCATGAACACAGAACCAATTTCTCTTCATTTTTAAGATCTTGTCTTATGTTTTGCAATAAAATGTTTGATAATTTCATGTTAAATAACTTTCATTTCTTTTGGATATATTCTTTTTTTTTTTTTAATAATTTTTTTTATTTTTTTCAGCATAACAGTATTCATTATTTTTGCACCACACCCAGTGCTCCATGCAATCCGTGCCCTCTACAATACCCACCACCTGGTGCCCCCAACCTCCCACCCCCCACCCCTTCAAAATTCTCAGATCGTTTTTCACAGTCCATAGTCTCTCATGGTTCACCTCCCCTTCCAATTTCCCTCAACTCCCTTCTCCTCTCCATCTCCCCTTGTCCTCCATGCTATTTGTTATGCTCCACAAATAAGTGAAACCATATGATAATTGACTCTCTCTGCTTGACTTATTTCACTCAGCATAATCTCTTCCAGTCCCATCCATGTTGCTACAAAACTTGGGGATTCATCCTTTCTTTCTTTCTTTCTTTTTTTTTTTTTTTTTTACAGCTTTATAAACATATATTTTTATCCCCAGGGGTACAGGTCTGCGAATCGCCAGGTTTACACACTTCACAACACTCACCATAGCACATACCCTCCCCGATATCCATAACCCCACCCCCCCTCTCCCAACACCCTCCCCCCATCAACCCTCAGTTTGTTTTGTGAGATTAAGAGTCACTTATGGTTTGTCTCCCTCCCAATCCCATCTTGTTTCATTTACTCTTCTCCTACCCCCTCAACCCCCCATGTTGCATCTCCTCTCCCTCATATCAAGGAGATCATATAATAGTTGTCTTTCTCCGATTGACTTATTTCGCTAAGCATGATACCCTCTAGTTCCATCCACGTCGTCGCAAATGGCAAGATTTCATTTCTTTTGATGGCTGCATAGTATTCCATTGTGTATATATACCACATCTTCTTTATCCATTCGTCTGTAGATGGACATCTAGGTTCTTTCCATAGTTTGGCTATTGTAGACATTGTTGCTATAAACATTCGGGTGCATGTGCCCCTTCGGATCACTATGTTTGTATCTTTAGGGTAAATACCCAGCAGTGCAATTGCAGGGTCATAGGGTAGTTCTATTTTCAACATTTTGAGGAACCTCCATGCTGTTTTCCAGAGTGGTTGCACCAGCTTGCATTCCCACCAACAGTGTAGGAGGGTTCCCCTTTCTCCACATCCTCGCCAGCATCTGTCATTTCCTGACTTGTTAATTTTAGCCATTCTGACTGGTGTGAGGTGATATCTCATGGTGGTTTTGATTTGTATTTCCCTGATGCCGAGTGATATGGAGCACTTTTTCATGTGTCTGTTGGCCATCTGGATGTCGTCTTTGCAGAAATGTCTGTTCATGTCCTCTGCCCATTTCTTGATTGGATTATTTGTTCTTTGGGTGTTGAGTTTGCTAAGTTCTTTATAGATTTTGGACACTAGCCCTTTATCTGATATGTCGTTTGCAAATATCTTCTCCCATTCTGTCAGTTGTCTTTTGGTTTTGTTCACTGTTTCCTTTGCTGTGCAAAAGCTTTTGATCTTGATAAAATCCCAAAAGTTCATTTTTGCCCTTGCTTCCCTTGCCTTTGGTGATGTTCCTAGGAAGATGTTGCTGCGGCTGACGTCGAAGAGGTTGCTGCCTGTGTTCTCCTCGAGGATTTTGATGGATTCCTTTCTCACATTGAGATCCTTTATCCATTTTGAGTCTATTTTCGTGTGTGGTGTAAGGAAATGATCCAATTTCATTTTTCTGCATGTGGCTGTCCAATTTTCCCAACACCATTTATTGAAGAGGCTGTCTTTGTTCCATTGGACATTCTTTCCTGCTTTGTCGAAGATGAGTTGACCATAGAGTTGAGGGTCCATTTCTGGGCTCTCTATTCTGTTCCATTGATCTATGTGTCTGTTTTTGTGCCAGTACCATGCTGTCTTGATGATGACAGCTTTGTAAAAGAGCTTGAAGTCCGGAATTGTGATGCCACCAACTTTGGCTTTCTTTTTCAATATTCCTTTGGCTATTCGAGGTCTTTTCTGGTTCCATATAAATTTTAGGATTATTTGTTCCATTTCTTTGAAAAAAAATGGATGGTACTTTGATAGGAATTGCATTAAATGTGTAGATTGCTTTAGGTAGCATAGACATTTTCACAATATTTATTGTTCCAATCCAGGAGCATGGAACATTTTTCCATTTCTTTGTGTCTTCCTCAATTTCTTTCATGAGTACTTTATAGTTTTCTGAGTATAGATTCTTAGTCTCTTTGGTTAGGTTTATTCCTAGGTATCTTATAGTTTTGGGTGCAATTGTAAATGGGATGGACTCCTTAATTTCTCTTTCTTCTGTCTTGTTGTTGGTGTAGAGAAGTGCAACTGATTTCTGTGCATTGATTTTATATCCTGACACTTGACTGAATTCCTGTACAAGTTCTAGCAGTTTTGGAGTGGAGTCTTTTGGGTTTTCCACATAGAGTATCATATCATCTGCGAAGAGTGATAGTTTGACTTCTTCTTTGCCGATTTGGATGCCTTTAATTTCCTTTTGTTGTCTGATTGCTGAGGCTAGGACTTCTAGTACTATGTTGAATAGCAGTGGTGATAACGGACATCCCTGCCGTGTTCCTGACCTTAGCGGAAAAGCTTTCAGTTTTTCTCCATTGAGAATGATATTTGCGGTGGGTTTTTCATAGATGGCTTTGATAATATTGAGGTATGTGCCGTCTATCCCTACACTTTGAAGAGTTTTGATCAGGAAGGGATGCTGTACTTTGTCAAATGCTTTTTCAGCATCTATGGAGAGTATCATATGGTTCTTGTTCTTTCTTTTATTAATGTGTTGTATCACATTGATTGATTTGCAGATGTTGAACCAACCTTGCAGCCCTGGAATAAATCCCACTTGGTCGTGGTGAATAATCCTTTTAACGTACTGTTGAATCCTATTGGCTAGTATTTTGGCGAGAATTTTTGCATCTGTGTTCATCAAGGATATTGGTCTGTAGTTCTCTTTTTTGTTGGGATCCTTGTCTGGTTTTGGGATCAAGGTGATGCTGGCCTCATAAAATGAGTTTGGAAGTTTTCCTTCCATTTCTATTTTTTGGAACAGTTTCAGGAGAATAGGAATTAGTTCTTCTTTAAATGTTTGGTAGAATTCCCCCGGGAAGCCGTCTGGCCCTGGGCTTTTGTTTGTTTGGAGATTTTTGATGACTGTTTCAATCTCCTTACTGGTTATGGGTCTGTTCAGGCTTTCTATTTCTTCCTGGTTCAGTTGTGGTAGTTTATATGTCTCTAGGAATGCATCCATTTCTTCCAGATTGTCAAATTTGTTGGCGTAGAGTTGCTCATAGTATGTTCTTATAATTGTCTGTATTTCTTTGGTGTTCGTTGTGATCTCTCCTCTTTCATTCATGATTTTATTTATTTGGGTCCTCTCTCTTTTCTTTTTGATAAGTCTGGCCAGGGGTTTATCAATCTTATAAATTCTTTCAAAGAACCAGCTCCTAGTTTCGTTGATTTGTTCTATTGTTTTTTTGGTTTCTATTTCATTGATTTCTGCTCTGATCTTTATGATTTCTCTTCTCCTGCTGGGTTTAGGGTTTCTTTCTTGTTCTTTCTCCAGCTCCTTTAGGTGTAGGGTTAGGTTGTGTACCTGAGACCTTTCTTGTTTCTTGATAAAGGCTTGTACCGCTATATATTTTCCTCTCAGGACTGCCTTTGTTGTGTCCCACAGATTCTGAACTGTTGTGTTTTCATTATCATTTGTTTCCATAATTTTTTTCAATTCTTCTTTGATTTCCTGGTTGACCCATTCATTCTTTAGAAGGATGCTGTTTAGTCTCCATGTATTTGGGTTCTTTCCAAATTTCCTCTTGTGATTGAGTTCTAGCTTTAGAGCATTGTGGTCTGAAAATATGCAGGGAATGATCCCAATCTTTTGATACCGGTTGAGACTTGATTTAGGACCAAGAATGTGATCTATTCTGGAGAACGTTCCATGTGCACTAGAGAAGAATGTGTATTCTGTTGCTTTGGGATGAAATGTTCTGAATATATCTGTGATGTCCATCTGGTCCAGTGTGTCATTTAAGGCCTTGATTTCCTTGTTGATCTTTTGCTTGGATGATCTGTCCATTTCAGTGAGGGGAGTGTTAAAATCCCCTACTATTATTGTATTATTGTCGATGTGTTTCTTTGATTTTGTTATTAATTGGTTTATATAGTTGGCTGCTCCCACATTAGGGGCATAGATATTTAAAATTGTTAGATCTTCTTGTTGGACAGATCCTTTGAGTATGATATAGTGTCCTTCCTCATCTCTTATTATAATCTTTGGCTTAAAATCTAATTGATCTGATATAAGGATTGCCACTCCTGCTTTCTTCTGATGTCCATTAGCATGGTAAATTTTTTTCCACCCCCTCACTTTAAACCTGGAGGTGTCTTCGGGTGTAAGATGAGTTTCTTGTAGGCAACATATAGATGGTTTTTGTTTTTTTATCCATTCTGATACCCTGTGTCTTTTGATTGGGGCATTTAGCCCATTAACATTCAGGGTAAGTATCGAGAGATATGAATTTAGTGCCATTGTATTGCCTGTAAGGTGACTGTTATTGTATATTGTCTCTGTTTCTTTCTGATCTACTACTTTGAGGGTCTCTCTTTGCTTAGAGGACCCCTTTCAATATTTCCTGTAGAGCTGGTTTGGTATTTGCAAATTCTTTCAGTTTTTGTTTGTCCTGGAAGCTTTTAATCTCTCCGTCTATTTTCAATGATAGCCTAGCTGGATATAGTATTCTTGGCTGCATGTTTTTCTCATTTAGTACTCTGAATATATCATGCCAGCTCTTTCTGGCCTGCCAGGTCTCTGTGGATAAGTCTGCTGCCAATCTAATATTTTTACCATTGTACATTACAGACTTCTTTTCCCTGGCTGCTTTCAGGATCTTTTCTTTGTCACTAAGACTTGTAAATTTTACTATTAGGTGACGGGGTGTGGACCTATTCTTATTGATTTTGAGGGGGGTTCTCTGAACCTCCTGGATTTTGATGCTTGTTCCCTTTGCCATATTGGGGAAATTCTCTCCAATAATTCTCTCCAATATACCTTCTGCTCCCCTCTCTGTTTCCTCTTCTTCTGGAATCCCAATTATTCTAATGTTGTTTCGTCTTATGGTGTCACTTATCTCTCGAATTCTCCCCTCATGGTCCAGTAGCTGTTTGTCCCTCTTTTGCTCAGCTTCTTTATTCTCTGTCATTTGGTCTTCTATATTGCTAATTCTTTCTTCTGCCTCACTTATCCTAGCAGTGAGAGCCTCCATTTTTGATTGCACCTCATTAATAGCTTTTTTGATTTCAACTTGGTTAGATTTTAGTTCTTTTATTTCTCCAGAAAGGGCTTCTATATCTCCCGAGAGGGTTGCTTTAATATCTTCCATGCCTTTTTCAAGCCCGGCTAGAGCCTTGAGAATCATTATTCTGAACTCTATATCTGACATATTACCAATGTCTGTATTGATTAGGTCCCTAGCCTTTGGTATTGCCTCTTGTTCTTTTTTTTGTTGTGAATTTTTCCGCCTTGTCATTTTGTCCAGATAAGAGTTTATGAAGGAGCAAGTAAAATACTAAAAGGGTGGCAACAACCCCAGGAAAATATGCTTTAGCCAAATCAGAAGAGATCCTGAATTGTGAGGGGGGAGAAAGGGGATAAAAAGGGGTTCAGAAAGAAAGAAAAAAAAACTATTAAAAAAAAGAAAGCCGATAAAGAAAAAAATATAAAAAGAGGAAAAAATATATATATATTAGATAAACTATTTAAAAAACGTTAAAAAAAAGAAAATGGTAAAAGTTAAAAAAAATTTAGCAGAAGAAGAGAAAAAGAAAAAAAAATTGAAAAAGAAAAAAAAAATTAAATTAACTGCAAGGCTAAAAAATCATGGGGAGAAAGCCATGAGTTCCGTGCTTTGCTTTCTTCTCCTCTGGAATTCCGCCGTTCTCCTTGGTAGGTGAACTTGGTCCTGGCTGGGTTTCCCGTAGATCTTCTGGGGGAGGGGCCCGTTGTAGTGATTCTCAAGCGTCTTTGCCCCAGGCGGAGTTGCACCGCCCTTACCCGGGGCTGCGCTGAGTCATCCGCTCGGGTTCACTTTCGGGAGCTTTTGTTCCCTGAGCGCTTTCCGTAGAGTCCGAAGGGCGGGAATGAAGATGGCGGCCTCCCGGTCTCCGGCCCGGAGGAGCCGAGAGCCCGGGGCCCCACTCCTCAGTGCGCCCTCAGAGAACAGCGCCAAATGACTCCCGTCACCCTGGCCTCCGGCCGCGCTCAGAGCTGACCGAGCCTGCGACCGGTTCAAGGCAACCCCGAGCTGAGAGTCACTCCTCGGCTCTGTCTCTGCAGCCGGCTTCCCCGCTCTAATACCGGTAAGCTCTGCGACACTGAGACACCCCCGATCCTTCTGCGACCCTGCGGGACCTGAGGCCGCGCTTACCCTGCCTGGGCTTCACCCCAGTTAAGCCTCTGGAGCGATGTCCCTCAGCGGAACAGACTTTTAAAAGTCCTGATTTTGCTCCGTTGCTCCGCCGCTCGCCGGGAGCCGGCCCCTCCCCCCGCGGTCTATCTTCCCGTCGCTTTGGATTCACTTCTCCGCCAGTCCTACCTTGCAGAAAGTGGTTGATTTTCTGTTTCTGGAATTGCTGTTCTTCTTCTCTTCAATCTCCCGTTGGATTTGTAGGTGTTTGCAATCTTTAGATAAGCTATTTAGCTGATCTCCCGCTACCCGAAGTAGTCTCAGCCTGCTACTTCTCCGCCATCTTGACTCCTCGGATATATTCTTGAGTATCCCTATATACTTCTTTTTTTCCTATTGGGACTGAACTGTAGTAAGAGGATATCTTATAATTGATTATTGCTGATTCATAGAAAAGCTATTGAATTTTGTATATTGGTTACTAGTAAATTCTAATAATTTTTCTTTGGAGTACCTTTTATTTTCTTTGTAATTAATCATATTATTGTTAATGTGTAAATCGTGATATTGTTTCTTCCTTTATAATAATAAACCTCTTACTCATTTTCATACCATGTTGTTAATGTCTAAGCAGTGTTAGCAGATACCCTTGAATTGTTCCTGACTTTAAAGAGAATGCTTCAATTACTCTAATATTAAGCAAGCTAATTGCTTGGGGTCTTTGGTAGACACACTATCAAGTTCAAATTTCACTTTGATTCCTAGTTTGCTAAGTGCATTCTTTTTGTCATAAATTAGTGTCATATTATCCAATGCTTTTCCAGCATGTGTTAATGTGAATGTATAATTTTCCCTCATAGTATCTCTTAATAAGGTAGATTATATTGTTTTTCTAATGTAAGACATTTTGGCTATATTGGGATCAATTTTTCTTGGTCATGGTGTGCCTTGAATACTCTTGGTTCCTGCCATCCCTCTGCCAGACTTAAATCCGCTCTTGCATGGATTGGAGCAGCCACCAGGGCTTCAAGTGCCCGTAACAAAACCAACTCCTCTCCCTTCCTGAGAATTAATCCCATTCTGCCCTACACCTCTGTTTACCTTCATTATGGAAACAAGCCAAAATCTTCAGGAGTTTATCACTCAGACTCTTACCTCTTTATGGCTTTGGATAGACATATGGTTCAGATTATCACCTTCCTCAACTTCGTAAATTCTTCCACAGTGTAGAGTTCGCAAAATGCTCCACATATCCAACAACTACCTCTTTTACTCCTTTGTTAATTTTTTGCTGTAACTACATTTGCTGTTTTCCTGGAAGCCCTCTTAAATGGTACTTGTGTTCTTTCTACATGTCAGCAATTGATCCTAGAGTTCAGTTACGTGGCTGTGGCAGATCACATTTCCCAAAGATGGCCATATCGTTATATATCCCATCCCATGTGCTCTTTGTACAATAAGGACATTGACGCTCTTTCACTGGGGTGTGTGTGGGGGAGGGGTCTATGTTCTCTTTTCTTGGACTTGTACCTTTGCAGCTACTTTAGTCTCTAGAATCTAGCAGAAGTGTTGCCGCATAACTTCTAAGGCTAAGCAGTAAAAGACCACGTAGCTTCTGCCTAGCTTTCTCTCCCTTTGGGAGCACTTGTTCTTATAACCCAACCAGTGTGCTAGGCCACCTGGAGAGCCATGTGTGGGTCCTACAGCTCACAGTCCCAGCTAGGCTCACAGCTTCTATGGCCAGGAAGTGAATGAAACTTCACATGATTCCAACCCCAGGCTTTACGTTTTCTGAATGGGGCTCCAGACTTAATGGAGTAGATATTAACTGTTCCTGTTGTGGCTTATCTAAATTCATAGAAACTATGAGAGATAATAAATGATTATTGTTACTTTAAGTTTTGAGTTCATTTGTTATGCAACAACAAATAACTAATAGAGGCCTGTAATGTTTTTTTTATTACTGTTTCCAGACCATTATCCCAGCTTCTTCCTCATAAAACCCAAGACTTTTTGAAGCTAGCTCATGCTTTTTCAGTGTATCCTGTATTACTCTTATTTCTCGTTATCCCTCTTCCCTGGGATATTTTAGCTGCTAATTTGTCACCTCCTTTTCTAACTCATGATTCATACTTTCTGTTATGTCAGTACATTCATAGGAAATATTTCCAATCTCCTGCAGACTCGAGATCTCCTTTTCCAATGAACCTGTCCACTATTACTGTCAACCCACCCCTGTTTTTACCCTGATTGTTTCCGCATCAGTAATTGTAACTCCTTCATAAGCTCAGTTTTAAGTGTCCCACTTTCTAACTACAACCTTAATTTTAACGCACTACCTCTACATTCTTTTTTTTTAATTTTTTTTTAAATTTATTTGACAGAAATCACAAGTAGGCAGAGAGTCAGGCAGAGAGAGAGGGGGAAGGCAGGCTCCCTGCTGAGCAGAGAGCCTGATGTGGGGCTCGATCCCAGGACCCTGAGATCATGACCTGAGCTGAAAGCAGAGGCTTTAACCCACTGAGCCACCCAGGTGCCCCTACCTCTACATTCTAATTTCAACAACGTTCATCTCAATGAGCCCTCCAAAAATTGACCCATGACCTTGTCACTGTCCTTCAAATTCCACTCATGCCTTACATCCTTTCTTTTCTAGCTTAGAGTTACTGGTCAAACATTGTAGTCACTTCCATAAATGTCACACTAGCTCATTCAAATTCTCCATGAACTTTATACACTTGCAACCAAGGAACTGAAAGTAACCAGAGAAAAACATACAATGATAATAATGCACTTACATTAAACATGCATGACCAGTATGCTTAAAAGAGATTTTGGTGCTTCCTGCCAATCAGGTCCCATTTCCTGCATCTTTTCATTCTCCCACTCACTCAGAAGTCTCCCCAAATTTCTAAAACCCTTTTCCTCTATTCATTTTCAAGTGATGACTTTCTTTCTTATTTCTGTTTCTATGAGGAAATACAAACTTTAAATGAGAATTTTCACATTCCCCACCCTAATCTACCTGCATTTGTATGTAAATGCTCTGTCTTGCCTTTTATTACACTGCATGAACTCTCTGTGCTCCTAAAACCAGCTCCTCCATTTCCATAGTTAATTTGGTTCCCTCTTTCCAATTCAAGGATGCACTTGAATCATCTTTGATATAAATATTATTAAATTTCCCTTCTACTGAACCATTTCCATCATCATACATGTATGCCTAAAAAAACTCGTAAAAGAAATAACTCCCTTGAACCCAGCAATGTCCCACTTATCTGTCATTAATTTAAAAGAAATTTTTGGAAACATTTCTTGCACTTCCTTTTTCCATTTCACATTCTCTCATTCTCTTTTATTTTATTTTTTAAAATTTATTTTCAGTGTTCCAGAATTCACTGTTTATGCACCACACCCAGTACTCCATGCAACATGTGCCCTCCATAATACCCGCCACTAGGCTCACCCAAACCCCACCCTTCTCCCCTCCAAAACCCTCAGTTTGTTTCTGAGAGTCCACAGTCTCTCATGGTTCGTCTCCCCCTCCAATTTTCCCCAACTCATTCTCTTTTAAACCCACACTGATAAGCTTTGATTATTCTAACAAAGAATTTGGTAGATTATTTGATTATTCTTTGATTATTCTACCAAAACCTCACTTGACAAGGTCATCCTCCATCCAAGTTGCCCATTCCAATGACACTCTCATTGCTCACCTTTCTACATGACAGCAATATGTAACACAATTTGCTGTTCTTTGCTGGTTTAAATGGCACAAACTTCCAGTTATAAAAAGAACAAGGTCCAGGGATCTAATATACAGCATGGTGATTATAGTTAATAATGCTGTACTTTGTACTTGAAAGTGCTTAAGAGAGTAGACCTTAGATGTTCTCACTACACACACACACATACACACACACACACACGGTAACTATGTAAGGTGATGAGTGTGTTAACTTACCTTGTTATGGTAATCACTTTGAAACATATGTGTATTTCAAATCATCACATTGTATGCCTTAAAATTAACACAATTTTAAATGCCAGTTATATCTCAATAAAGCTCAGGGAGAAAGCTTCTTCACTTGGCATTCTAGGAATGATTTAAATTTATACCCCATCTCAAAAAGTGTTTCTGTTAATGCAAAATCTCTTGAAGAAAATTCCTTGGTAGTCATGTACCTCTAGGGCATTATTAAAGAGAGGACATTTTTCATAAATAGAAATTATTTTATTCATTTAAATGGAGAAGATAAAGATATATCAGTCATTTTCCTCTCTTTATACCTCTTTCTCTCCCATTTGCCCATTTTTAGCTCAGGAATAAAGCATTTTGTGGCCAGCAAAGTTTCCTCTTGTTTGATCAATACAATGTCTTTTCCTTGTTTTAATAATAGTTTAAAGCACTCAATACAATGTAGATGGTGGTTGCTAATTGGATTGTTGAGAAGGAACTGTCATAAGGTATAAATAACTTCAGGAGGCCAGAGTGGTCTACCTGAGGGCAGTCACTCGTCCCTATTATTCAGACACATGCTGCATCTTTTTCCATAAAAGATTTATGGCACCTTCAAAGAAAACAAAAGCCTAGAAAATAATAAATGTTAAAAGTGGAGGTGACAAACAGAAAACAAACTAAAATGGGAACTTAAAGTGGTGCCAAGAGTTAGGAAAATTCAATGAACTGGATCAACTGTAGCATTTTTTTTTAAAGATTTTATTTATTTATTTGACAGACAGAGATCACAAGTAGGCAGAGAGGCAGGCAGGGAGATGGGGGGAAGCAGGCTCCCCGCTGAGCAGAAAGCCTGATGAGGGGCTCAATCCCAGGATCCTGAGACCATAACCTGAGCTGAAGGCAGAGGCCCAACATACTGAGCCACCTGGGCACCCCTGCCATACGATGTTTTCAACATGTCATGCTTTCAGCAGACAAAGCAAAAGGAAAATGCATGAATCATATGATGCAGTTTCCTGAAGGTAAACTCAATTTTCAGAAGATGTACAACTAGTCTGCTATGAGCACCAACCAGGACATTCTTTGTATATAAAATAATCCTGACAGCCATCATTTACATAAGTTCTATTAATGTCTTTATAGCTTCTTTGTTTTTATACTAATGTTCATTAGATATATATGCTTTTGTGTTACAGTGAACTAGAAAAATAACAAGAATTCTCATGGACAGTGTGGTCCAATCAACCAGCTCTTAGATTTCCTTTGACTTAGAGATGAAGGGAAAATATCTTCAGATGAAGATGGCAATCCTTCCTCTGAAGTGTGGATTATCATAGTGAAGCTTTTGATAAATACTGGGCAATGACAACCTCAAGGTGGTGTGCCCCCAACAGGAAGCATGGGTGTATATAATCTATGTTTCCGCATGAGGACCAATCCTCATGACTTCACAGACAATAACTTGTGGACAGGGTTGATATTCTCTTCTGAAAGCTTGAGGTTAACAAGGCATCTGCCTAAATAGAAATAGGCTTTCATCCATTTCAATGAGATTGTCTCTTAGCAGTGAGGAAAGTAATCAAGGAAAACAGAATCACACCAAAGAGGCTGGCTCATTGAGTAAGTGCATAAAATCACAGTTGTGTTAGGACACAGGACATCAGCCAAGGAGTTCAACACCTGCTCATGTCAACACAGAACAATCAACCCTTAGGCAAGTTAAATATTTGCTAGAAAAGGTCAAGAGTTTTACATTACTTTGGAAAGGGAAGATGTTTTAGGGAGTTCTAGATGGCTCCAGATTAAAATTGGGTCCCTTTTTTGCTCATAAGTTTAAAAGTGCCTCCTTGTTTCCATTATCTCAGGTTCCATTTCTGTTTTCAGATATGTGTTGAGCAGTTGTTGCTGATGTGTATTTGTAATACTTGAGTCTTCTAGATTGTGTTCAATTAAACAAATCACCAGTGCATAACAAACAGTCTCCAATCACATAAAATCACTCCTGCCTTGTTAAAATCTCATTTGTTATAGGAACTCTTAAAAACATAAGGTGCCTCCAAGGAAAAATTATTACTACTCATACTGCAACAGGAAATAATGCTCCCTATAAATCAATACCAGCAGGAATGTTCTTATTAAAAAGGGATCCACAGGTCAATTGCTAATTTCCACTTGACAGCATAATTCAGTAAGGCATACTGTGCCCTTATGGTGGCCAGTGATCATTTTCAGAAAGAGCAGGGTTTATTTTACTCAGGTTCTGATAGAAGCAATTTGCAAGAGAAATAAAATAGAATCAAAGTTTCATATATCATCTTGTTCTGGATATTTCCTTTTTTAAAAAAGACAGTGTTAGTAAGGTATAATTGATATACAAAGAACACCACATATGTAATATTTGTAATTTTTGTTTGGACGTAGGCAAACAGCCATGATACCATCATTACAATCAAGGTAATAAACATATCCAACACTTTCCATAGTTTTCTTGTGTCCCTTTGTGCTTTTGTTTATTTGTTTTTTGTATGTGCTAAGAATACTTAACATGAGATCTACCTTGTTAACAAACTTTGAAGTTAACAATACTGTGTTAGCTATAGACATTGTGTTGGACAGGAGATCTCCAGAACTTATTCATCTTGTATAACCATAACTTTATACCCATTAAACAACAACTCCCAGTTTCCCCCAGTTCCGAACCTCTGGAAACCACCACTGTATCCTCTGCTTCTCTGAATTTTTTTTTTAAGATTTTTTATTTATTTGTCAGAGAGAGAGGGAGAGAGAGCAAGCTCAGGCAGACAGAATGGCAGGCAGAGGCAGAGGGAGAAGCAGGATCCCCGCCAAGCAAGGAGCCCGATGTGGGACTTGATCCCAGGACGCTGGGATCATGACCTGAGCCGAAGGCAGCTGCTTAACCAACTGAGCCACCCAGGCGTCCCTGCTTCTATGAATTTGATGATTTTAGATTCTCACATTAGTGGAATCATGTAGGTCCTTCCGCACCTGGCTTATTTCACTTAGCATAATGTCCTCTACCATCATTCATCTTGTTGCAAATGGCAGGAATTCCTTCCATTTTAAGGCTAAATAATATTCCATTGTGTGTGTGTGTGTGAGAGAGAGAGAGAGAGAGAGAGAGAGATATTTTCTTTATCCAGTCATCTATTGATGGCAATTCAAGCTATTGTGAATGATGCTACAATGAACATGGGAGCACAGATGTCTCCTTAAGATACTGATTTCAAATTCTTTTGGGATATATATCAAAAAATGGGATTGCTGAATTATGTAGTAGTTCTATTTTCAACTTTTTGAGGAATCTCCATACTGTTTTCTCATACCTGCTAACACCATTTCACATTTCCACTAACAGTGAGTTCCAATTTTTCCACAACTTGTATGTATGTATGTATCTATCTATCTATCTAATAGCCATTCTAATAGCTGTAAGGTAATATTTCACTGTAGTTTTGATTTATATTTTCCTGGTGATTAGTTTGTTATGTTGAGCATGTTTTCATGTTTGAAAAGATGGCCATTTGTATGTCTTCCTTTGAGAAATGTCTATTCAAGTCCTTTGTCCATTATTTAATTGGGTGATTTATTTACTACTGAAACATTTAAGTTTCATATACATTTTAGATATTAAACTCTTATCAGATAATGGTTTGCAAATATTTTCTCCCATTTTGTAGGATGTTATTTCATTCTGTTGATTTTTGTTGTCGTTGTTGTTTTGTTTTGTTTTGTTTTGGTTTTGGTTTTGGTTTTGGCTTTATGCAGAAGCTTTTTAGTTTGATGTACCACTTGCCTATCTTTGCTTTTATTGTCTGTGCTTTTGATGTCCTATCCAAGAAACCATTGCCAAGACCAATGTCAAAAAGATTTTTCCATATGTTTCCTTGTAGGAGTTTTACAGTTTTAGGTCTTACATCCATTTTAAGTGAACAGTGTGTATAGATTAATGTGGGAGTCTAATTTAATTTCTTTTGCATGTGGATATTCAGTTTTCCAACACCATTTGCTGAAAACACTGTTTTTCTCCATGATGTGTTCTTGGCATTTTTGTCCAAGATCAGTTGACCATATGTGTACGGGTTTATTTCTGGGCTCTCTCTTCTGTTACATTGGTCTACATGTTTGTCTGGCAGATATTTTCTTTAGCATTTGAATTGAAATTTAACGGTGAAAGAAGTTGTGAGAGGTGATTGTCTTAGGCAGGCATGTATCATCAAAGGAAGCTGGGACTCCTATAGTCAGAGGTCTAGGGGAGAATACATGGAAGGAGGAGAGGCATGTGATCCGAGTCTCTGATCTCAGGTATTTAGGACAAGGTACATAATAAGCAAGCCACCTCTTCTGTAAACAGCATTCAAATCTCCTGAGAGGTCTTGTTAAATGCAGATTTTGATTCAGATGTGACGGGGGAGAAGAGAACATACTGAAATTCTGCATTTCTAACAGATTCTTAAGTGATGAAGATGTTTCTTATCTAAATAATACAGTTTGAGTAGCAAAGTTCTAGTCTTTTCATTTTCATCTGTGACACCCTTATCCTCCCCACTAAAGTTAGTATTTTGTAAGAGAATATTGTTAAGAAAATATGATGCTGCCTATTTTTATTGTCTGTTACTTTATTTTCTAAATAAGAAAAATAGCTAACAGATTTTGAACACTTACTGAACACAAGTGCTTTCTAATTAAGAACTTTACATGGGGGCGCCTGGGTGGCTCAGCGGGTTAAAGCCTCTGCCTTCGGCTCAGGTCATGATCTCAGGGTCCTGGGATCGAGCCCCGCATCAGGCTCTCTGCTCGGCAGGGAGCCTGCTTCCCTTCCTCTCTCTGCCTGCCTGTGATCTCTGTCTGTCAAATAAATAAATAAAATCTTAAAAAAAAAAAAAAAAGAACTTTACATGAACATCACATTTATTAAGTCTCAACAGGTCTATGAGGTAAGTGTTATCATTATTCCCAGTTTGTGTGTGAGGAAATTGAGACACTGGGGTTAAGAAACATCACTAAGCCAAGTGACTTTGGACTGACATCAATGCATGGATGCTTGAAGCTATGCTCTTAAAATTCATTCTTTGTTAAAACTACCTAAGAGAGAAAACCCAGAAATGAACCCACAACTCTATGGTCAATTAATCTTCAATAAAGCAGGAAAGAATATCTGATGGAAAAAAGTCTCTCCAACAAATGGTTTTGGTAAAACTGGATAGCAACATGCAGAAGAATTAAACTGGACCACTTTCTTACACCAAACATAAAAATAAATTCAAAATGGATGAAAGATCTAAATATGAGACAGGAAGCCATCAAAATCCTAGAGGAGAACACAGGCAGTAACTTCTTTGACACTGGCCATAACAACTTCTTACTAGATGTCTCCTGAGGTAAAGGAAACAAAAGCAAAAAATAAACTATTGGCGTTTCATCAAAATAAAAAGTTTCTTCATAGTGAAGAAAGCAATCAACAAAACTAAAAGACAAACTATGGAATGGGAGAAGATATTTACAAATGACATATCTGATAAAGGATTAGTATCCTAAATCTATAAAGAATTTGGCAAATTCAACACCCCCAAAATGAATAATCAATTACAAAATGGGCAGAAGACATGAATACACATTTTTCCAAAGAAGACATCCAGATGGCCAGCAAACATGTGAAAAGATGCTCAACATCACTCGTTATCAAAGAAATACAAACCAAAACTACAATGAGATAGCATGTCACACCAACCAGAATGGCTGAAATGACAGGAAATGACAGATATTAGCAAGGATGCAGAGAAAGGGGAAACCTTCCTACACCATTCATGGGAATGCAAGCTGGAGCAGCCACTCTGGAAACAGTATGGAGGTTTCCAAAGTGTTAAAAACAGAACTGCCTTATGATTCAGCAATTGTACCAACAGGTATTTAACTAAAGGATACAAAAATACCAATTCAAAGGGATACATGCAACCTGACATTTATAGCACATTATCACCAACAGCCAAATTATGGAAACAGCCCAAGTGACCATCAACTGATAAATAGATAAAGAAGATGTGGTATATACCTAGACAATGATATATTACCCAGCCATTAAAGAATGAAATCTTTCCATTTGCAATGATGTGGACAGAGCTAGAGGCTATTAAGCTAAGCAAAATAAGTCAGTCAGAGAAAGCAAAAACCATATGATTTTACTCATAAGTGGAATTTAAGAAACAAAGTAAACAAACATGGGGCAAGGGGAAAGAGATACAAACCAACTTTGTTTTTCTTTTTCAACATTCTCTTGGTGATTCAGGGTCTTTTCTGGTTCCATAGAAATTTTAGAATTGTTTGTTCCAACTCCTTGAAAAATGCCAATGGTATTTTAGTAGGGATAGCATTGGGTGTTATATGCAACTAATGAATCATTGACTACATCAAAAACTAATGATGTACTATACAATGGCTAGCTGAACATAATTTTAGAAAAAGAGAGAGAGACAAACCAAGAAACAGACTCTTAACTACAGAGAACAAATAGGGTTACCAGAGGGGAGGTGGGTGTGGGGGATGGGTGAAATAGGTGAGAGGAATTAAAGAAGGCATTTGTTGTGATGAGCACACGGTGTTGTCTATAAGTATTGAATCACTAAATTGTACACCTGAAACTAATTTTACATTGTATGTTAGCTGGAATTTAAATAAAAATTTTAAAGAAATACCTAAGAGATGAGAAGTTCAAATTTACATTAATTGTATACTCATGAGTAAATCTTGCATCATTTACTTCTAGGGTTCACTGGTCTCATTTCTTCTGAATATTATTACCTTTTCACCCTATCTGGTTTAAAAGCATTGTCTACTATTATTACCTTGATATTTAAGGAATATATAAATACATATTGATTTTAGATAATTTTTAAAATACAAGTAAAAGAATAAAGAAACACTAAGTATAAAGAACAGGAAGGTGAATCTCTTAAATTGAGTCAACTTGGTGACAGCTCAGTGCTGAACCAACACAGTCCCTGAACATACAAAAAATCCATTTTGATTTGACTACACAACTGTACAGATGGTGTCTTTTATATTGTATATGTTAATTCTTCCACCCACATTAGTGTGGGTGTATGGTAACAATTTTTTTTAAACAAAATGACTTCACTTTTACATTTTAGAAGTAGTACGTTATTTCTTTTTATAATTAAAAATTACTAAGTTGAAAAGAAGGTCTATTAATATCCTTGATTATTATACTTCACAATATTTTGCTTTATGTCATGTCAGCATTAATTATGCCATATACGTATATTCATATATATGTTATGGCTGTTAATATAGTATAGTCATTATAAGAATTTGAAACCAGAATAATTTGCTTTAAATCCTGATTCTGCCATATCATCTTTCTGTGACATTAATTTATAAGTTATTTAACCTCTTTGAAGCTAAGTTTCCTCATTCAAGAAAGGGGAAAGAAACAGTGCCTGCACCATATGTTTATGAGAATGAAAGAAGTTGGTAATATGTAAATATCTTAGAAGTGTGCCTACCACATTGTGAATACCTAATAATATTAGCCATCAACATCATCACATTTTTCATAAAATTTCATGTTTTTATATTTTTCAATAATTTTCCATGATGTTGCAAACTCTTAAATGTCTTTTACATTAACATTATAGTTCAATTATAAAGCAATTGAACTGATACACAGATTATTTTTCACATGTTTGAGGTCATTTGTTCAAGAGCACTTTTAGAATTGGTTCCCAATAGTTGGGCTTTATGTTACAACTTTTATTTTTAAAATACTGGTAATGTATTTAATTGATTTTTATAACCAACATGAACCCTCTTTTTTTTTTTTTTAGATTTTATTTATTTATTTGAGAGAGAGAGAGAGCATGAGAGGGGAGAGGTCAGAGGGAGAAGCAGACTCCCCGCTGAGCAGGGAGCCTGATGTGGGACTCGATCCAGGGACTCCAGAATCATGACCTGAGCTGAAGGCAGTTGCTTTACCAACTGAGCCACCCAAGTACCCCGTAACATGAGCCCCCTTTTATAAATTCTACTATTGTTGGTTCATTTGTTTTTTTAAATTTATTTATACTTGAGTTTTCTATTTGCAAAATTTGAACTAATAAAGCTCTGCCAAGGGCTGCTGTTTGCTCTCAGGGTACTTGGATTTGTCTCAGCCCTTCTGACTCCCACCCTGGTCCTTTATGAATTCTCATCTCCATTCTGCAGCTGCTGGACAAGCAAAGCCCCTGCTTAAATGTCCAGGCATTGATGTAGTGTGGTTCTGCTGGATTGAAATGAGATCATCCTTTACTGATACCTGGCTTATTGATTGACACTGAAAAGAAAGTGATAAAGTTTGAAAACTCACAGTTTCCAGGTTGCTGGGACATCAAGACTCTGCCCATCTGCTCCTTGGTCAAGTCCTCCCGTGTGGGAGGAGTTCTCCAGCTACCCAACAAGCAGCTGGCTCTTAGCAGAGGACCCACTGCTCTTTTCCTCACAACTCTTGTTCTATCTGTGAGCTGCGGCAGGGAGCATGGAGGGCTGAAGGGTGCTTTGTGAGTGTGGCAGACTCTGAGGGCCCATTCGTTGTTTTAAAGGAAATGCTTGCAAATCCTGGCAATACACTGTCAATCTTGGTCTTTAGAAATAGAACTTGTTTTCATCACTGTTCATAGATGTTGTTTTGGAACTTTCTAACAAGACTTCAGTTTAATCTAGGCACAACTGGTTTTCTGACTCAAATTGTAAGCTATTGGAGTCTTAGGAGAATTGTTTCTAAGAATTCCTAAACTCTGAATCTTTTGCAAATTTGATACTTCTTTTGATAACTTAAAGGCCATTTTCTTCTTTATTTTATTTTTTGTAACTTAAAGGTCATTTTAATTTGGAATTGGGAAATCACAGATCTGACATCCGACATCCGTTGAATCTAAACCTAGATTCAGTCTCTAGTAAGGAGCTGTATAGAAAGAGATTAAATCTGGTAGTTTTAATCCCAGTGCTCTTCAGCTGTCTTCCATGTCAAGATAATAAAGTGACACTTTTAATTTTTTATTAGCACTTCAGAAACTCCCTCACGTGCATTATCTCCTTTGTTCCTTGCAGCTGCCACATAAGATGTGCAAGGCAGGACACATAATTCCCACTGACAGATGAGGAAATTGGGGATCAGGGAGGTTAAGTGTCTCATCACCAGCACGTTACTTCTCTGGTGGAAGGCATCATTTTTATAGAAGAAAGCACAGTATGGGAGAAAAGACACCAGCTTAGGAAACAGGTGTCTCAGAGTCCTGTCTTTCCCCATCTTCTGTACTGTCTTGGCCATGTCATTTAAATTCCCTGAAGCCTTGTCTTGACTGAGACACTTAAAATGAAATACACCCAATAACAACAACACCTTACATGCAAACCCAGAGGAATAATTTGAAGTTTAAGATAATGAATATGATGAGCAGAGAGTGGGGAAGACAGGCCAGGGTTGGAGCAGGCCAACACACAGGGAAAAGTGACAAGATAGGGGAGAAAGAGGCTGAAGACTGAGTGGAAAGGCAACTTGTAGTATTATTACTTGTATTTATTTCAGTAGTGAGGACGTTTAGTAGTGCAGATGTTGTTGTCCTGGATGTTACATATAACTCTCATAGCACCTGCTGCTTCTTCAAAGTAACAGGATGGACAGGTGTTATTTGGAGAGAAGACATGCTTCAGAAATAGCCCGAGGTGTGTAGCCCCAGGCTGGAGAGATGTGTTTGTGGATTGTAATGTGTGAGGGTGTGATGAATAAGGCTTTGGTTGGACCAGAGGGTATCTAGGAAGAATCATTGTGGGATAAGAGTGAGGCAGGAGGGTGAATACAGACCTCAGAGAGTTCTGACTGCCAGTTTATGTAATTTATGCTCTACTGGCAAATCAGAGACATTGACAAGTTTTAAGGAAAGTCATGTTGTCCATTCATTGGATGCATTTACTGGTGTCTAACTGGATTTAAGAAATTAAATGACTTTTGAAACTCTAAATCATTTATAATAGATGGTTCATATATAATTATAATTGTGTACACCTTCCTTATTTTATTAGATATTTACAATAAACATGTAGGCATTATAAAATGTATAGATATGTTAATGCCTTATAGTAATAGTTCATGAAGTTATTGAATCTTTACATCTTCTACTGTGTATTACGGAGAAAACAGCAATGGACCTGAAATGAGTAGTAGGCCGTCAGTATGTATTTCAGAGTCTAATTTTGCTGGTAATTCAGTTCTGGGATCAGTCATGTTATCTCTTCCACTTCTCCTACTAGCACTGCAATTAGTAATTAGTTTGTAGAGATTTCTGATTGAATTTCTTCCTATAATGCTTTAAGATAGGTCTCCCAGCGCTATCTTTATTGTTGTCCAATGCCAAAAGCAACTTGCAAACTTATTTCCCAATGCCCAAACACACATTCTTTTCAAATTTATGAGTTCCTTTTTTTTCCATCCCTTACTCCCTGAAAGAGTAAGGAAAAGAAGGATGGTCAAATTAATATATAACAGAAAGATGTGTCACTCTCGGCTGAGAACACATTTAATGTCTTCACAGTTAGCTGTAATTTTAGAAGCTTATGTAAATCACTTTCATTCACTACTCTCAAATCACAGATGATAAAATGCAAGGAAGCGTTACAACAAACATTGAAATGATGCGCCAATGCCGACCATTCTGGCCATGCTAAAAAGAGGTATACATCTGTGCTGAGGAAGAGAAAATACATTGTTGGTGCCAACTTAAAAATGAAACAAGGCTGTCATGAAAAAACAAAAACAAAAACAAAAACAAGGCATTCCTGCCTTAGTATACAAACTATTTTAAACACCTCAGCCTCATCCATAACAATACTTTTACAAAATAGATGCTTTAAGAAAAATCTTCATAAGGTAGAGGTGGAAATGAGCTCAATTTCAAGGCAATGAATGATGCATCTAACACTTTCTGTCTATTCTCAAAAATCTGAAATAGAGGTCAAACCCAGAGGAGTTTGACTGTCTTTTTGATTCCCCAAAGTTTGGGGCTGTGAAAAGGCTGGTTAGAAGTTAGAATACTCAGAGCTCCATCAAGTTTAGATAATGAACTCAGACATTTGCTTAAAGAACCTAATCAATGCATCTTCATCCTTTTGGTTTTTTTGGCTGTCTTTCCTCCTTATTTACTTGCAAGCATTGCATTTCTATTCCAGGCAAGGGTCTACACTACATTAGGAATACAGAGATGCAATTTATGGGGGCTTATGAAATGTACCACTAGCATCTACCCAAAGATCCATGATAAGGAACGCCTAGGAGGCTCAGTCAGTTAAGCGTCTTCCTTCAGCTCAGGTCAGGATTCTGATGTCCCAGGAAGGAGTCCCTCATCAGGCTCCCTGCTCAGCCTTGGAGTCTGCCTCTCCCTTTGCCCCTCCCCGGGCTCATGCTCGCTCTCTCTTTCACTCTCTCTCAAATAAATAAATAAAATCTTTAAAAAAGTCATCAAAGATCTATGATTCACATTTTCAAACCTTTGAGATGCAGACAGAATGAAATGTTACAGCAAAGGAATTCCTAACTATGCACGGTGTAGGTATGCATATAATGTTATGCTCTAAGGGCTCATTGTTTATATTACAGTTTTCTCTACGTAGTTATCATCATTTTACAATTTTTAGTAGTTTAAAATTTTAATGTATATTTTGCATCTTGGTCTGTGAAGACTTGTTTTTTTTTTTTTTTAAGATTTTATTTATTTATTTGACAGAGAGAGATCACAAGTAGACGGAGAGGCAGGCAGAGAGAGAGAGAGAGGGAAGCAGGCTTCTTGCTGAGCAGAGAGCCCGATGTGGGACTCGATCCCAGGACCCTGAGATCATGACCTGAGCCGAAGGCAGCGGCTTAACCCACTGAGCCACCCAGGCGCCCCTGTGAAGACTTGTTTTTTGACTTGAGTTTTAATTGGAGATACTGACCTCATGACTTAATTAGTAACAATGGCGTGTGATTTTAAAGACATACAAATAATAGAAGAGTGATTGTTACAACCCTATCAAAACCCTTGACCTTAACTGAGCCAAGTCAGTTTGTAGTTAAGCATCTTGATTTTTTGAAAGACAATAAACTGTGTTGACAGATTTTAAAACACTTCAGTCATCCTTATTTTTTAGATTAATAGATTTTATTTTTAGAAAAATTCTAGGTTTTCAGGAAATTGTGTGCACAGTACAGAGAGCTAGCATATAGTTTCTCTTGCCCCCACTCAGTTTTCCCTATTATTAAAATCTTTCATTAGTGTAATATTTGTAACAATTGGTGAATTCATATTGATACATTATTATTAACTAAAGTCCATAAATTACATTAGCAACCATTCTTCGTGTTGTACAATTTTATAGGTTTTGACAAATGGACAATGTCATTTTACCACCATTACAGTATTACACACAATAGTTTCCCTGCACTGAAATTCCCCTGCACTCCACCCTTCCATCTTCCCATCCTCCCCATATTTTACTTTCTCCATTGTTCTGCCAGAATGTCATATAGTTGGAATCGTATAGCATGTAGCTTTTTCTTTCCCTTAGCAATACATACATTTAAAGTTCCTCTATGCCTTTCATGGTTTGATTGCTAATTTCTTTTCATCATTGAATTATGTTCCATTGCACAGATGTACCACAGTTATTTACCCTGTACTTTTTGAAGAACATCTCAGGCACCTCCAGTTTTTGTTGATTATGTATAAAGCTGCTGTGAACATTCATGTGCAGGTTTTAGTGTGGACAGTTTTCAACTCATTTGGCTAATACTTAGTTTAATGGCTGAATCATAGGGTAACAGTATATTTAGCTATGTTAGAAGCTGTTGAACTGTCTTCCAAAATGGCCATAAGTTTTGAATTCCCACCAGCAGTGAATGAGAGTATGTGTTGCTCCATATCCTTACTAGTATTCAGCGGTGTCTGTGTTTTGAATTTTAGGTGTTCTAATGGGTGTGTAGCAGTATTTCATTATCTCAACTCAGAATTCCCCAAAGACTTTTGATTTTGCCCATCTTCTCTATACTTAGTTGCCATTAGGAGATATATATATATATATATATACACACCTCACTATATATAGTGAGGTGTTCACTCAGATCCTTTGCACATATTTAAAATTTTTCTATTAAATTTCAATAATTATTTTCATATTTTGGATATAAGTTCTTTGTTAGATATGCATTTTACAAATATTTTCTTGTGTTCTGTGGCTTGAATTTATATTCTTTTGTAACTACCTTTCACAAAACAGAATTTTTAATTTTAGCAAACTTTATCAGTTTTTTTCTTTCAGTATACAGCTGGTGTTGTATCTAAAACTCATCACCAAATCTATGAATCTATGGTCATCTAGACTTTATTTTTTTCTTCTAGGAGTTTTATAGTTTTGCGTTTTACATTTAGGCTTTATATTTAGATGCATTTTGAGTTAATTTGGGGGGAAGATATAAGATCAGCACAAATATCCCTTGTTTTTTAGGTGGATACCCAGCTGTTCCAGTGCCATTTATTGAGAAAAATCTCTCTTCTTCATTGAATAGCCTTTGCTCTCCTGTGAAAAATCACTCACTTCAATTGTGTGGGTCTATTCCTGGGCTCTCAATTCTGCTCCGTTGATCTATTTGTCTATTTTGCCAATACCACACTGTTTTGATTACTGTAGCTCTATAATAAGTCTTGAAGTTAGGCAGTGTCAGTCCCACAACTTTGTTCTTCTTCAGTATTGTGTTGACTTGGGTCATCCTCCTTATCACTGTGTTGTGCTTCCCTATTTGTCAATTAACTACTGTATCAGAAAATGAGCCTCATGTTGAGGACACAGAGTTGGAGATCTGGGCTAGTCTATAATGCCCTTGTCATTGAAAGTAACAATAGAAGGAAATATTTACTTTTCACCTGCTATGTGCCAGGACCTGGACAACTCGCTTTAGAGCTCTGTGTAAGAACAGGTGGAAGGCGACTGTCTAAATTGTTCATTGTCAGGTGCTTAATAGTTTGGCAGTGTGGATATGTGTAGCTTCTTGCACACTTTGGGATCTGTCATGAGCTCAGACTTTAAGCTAAAAACAGTTATTCTGAACAAATGGATTCAAAATTTCTATTATGTATTCCAACAACAAAAATGACAGAGAGTAGTGATATTTAAACTAAGGTTGAACAGATAATTTGGGTGAGAAAAATAATGATCTTCACAGCAGGTTTAACAGTAAGAATTTTTTAAAAAAGTCTTAAAAGTTTCTGGGGAAAAAGCAGTTGACCAACCCAGAAATAAAATTCAGTCTGGCTGTAGACATTGTCTCCATAATACTAAATGCCATGGATCACCCAGGAAATATATGTCTACAGGTTTTGAGTGAACAGAAAGAGTATCTAGTATCTATAGTCCTTCCATGTTTCTATTTCTAAATATATTTTCATAGTAGCTTTATAAAAAATGTTCTATTATAATCAGTTTCTTCTATATTCTTTTGTCCAAGTCTAATAACTGATTATGTCTGTAGCCAACTTTCTAACTGAAGAGTTAATGTCTTTTTTTCATATGTGTGATTAAGGATAATGTCTGTTTCTTCTTTGCCTACGATTACCTTTCCAAAAATTGTCTTTCTTACAGAAATTTTACAAACTTTTTCATTTGTCTTTTTTTTCCATTTATTTGTCAAATCCACCTAGAATACTCATGAATTCATGGTGAATAGTGACTATGCAACTCCCTCTTCATTAAATCATAATTACTGATTGAATAACTCCACTTTCCCAGTTGTTTGTTCATATCACCTTTATCATGTATTATTTTTACATACACTTGAATATTTCTGGAACATTCATTGTATTCCATTTATCTTCCTGTCAATATTTGAGCTCAAACCACATTATTTCAATTATTATACTTGCATTATCTGGGAGTGTCACTCTGCATTCTTTACTCTTAAAAAATTTTTCCCTGGGTATTTTCCCTCACTTCTTTCTCAAGAACAAATTTTAAGTAATTTGGCAAAATTCCAAAAAAAAAAAACAAAAACCCTAGCTAGAATGCTTGGAAATGTGTGGCTTTGGGAAGGAGTGTTCTCTTTGTAAATACTTTTTCTGGAATATGATATGTTTTCCAGTTTTCTTTTGTGTCCTCAGTATTTTTTGTTTGTTTTCTTCATTTAGGTCTGATATCTGTCTTCATATTCTTATTTAATCTGTGTGTGTTGTCAATATAAATGCACTTATTTTTTCATTATGCTTTCCTAACTGGCATGAGGAAAATTTTTTTATGTATTAATATTTATCTTTTGCCATATTATAGTTAATTACTAGCCTTAATATATGCCGTTCACCCTCTTGTGCTTTTCAGTAGATAATTATTTAACCTCAAATTAGGATGGTTATTTTCTTTTCAGTTTTTGTTTGTTATTTTTGCATTTTACACTGGCTCAGCTAGATTATCAAATCACTGTTATCAAACAACAAATATCAAACAACAATAACAGGCATCCCGGTTATGTTTCTTAGCTTGATGAAAGTGTTTACAGTGTTTAAATTCCGATAGTTTGTTTATTGTTGGTTTAAGATAAATTTTATTCATTTTATTGAGCAAATTTCAAAATTCAAATTCAAGTTTACAAAGAGTTGTTTTTTTAAGATTTTATTTATTTATTTGAAAGAGAAAGCAAGTGAGAGAGAGAGAGAGAGAGAAGAGCAGGGGGTTGGGGCAGAGGGAGAGACAGACTCCCCAATGAGCAGGAAGCCCAATGCATGGCTCGATTCCAGGATCCTGGGATCATGACCTGGCTGAAGGCATATGCTTAACCAACTGAGCTACCCAGGCAACTCTACAAAGAGTTTTTAAAAAGAATTTTGAACTTCATCAAGTATCATTTATCATCTATAGAGGTGATCATTACTTTCTTAGCCATATCACAATCTTATATTATCCTATGTCATCTTACTTAATACATTTGCCTGGGCTCCGGGACTGGGGCTTCCTCACACAAAGGCTGCTTGGTGCTGCCACACTGATGAATATCCATCTTGCTTATAGTGAAAACCAGTGCTGAGCCCGACAAGGCATCACTCCCAGGAAGACCTGGTAGGTAGTAGATTGATTATACTGGATTCTCTCCATCACGAAAGGGATGACCATTTGTTATGTCAGGAACATACAAGAATTCTGTATATGAATTTCCTTCCCTTAGGTGATACTTTTTCCTGTGCTATCATTCCAGTATCATGTCTCTGACCAACGAATCATTCCACAGCAGAAGTGTGCCAAAGGATGCATATCCATAGAATCCAATGGTGTTACCACATACCCCATCACCCAGAAGCTTTTTTATGATAAAACAAAGACAAGGGCCACTGAAACTCAGTTATGCCTTAGCTGGTATCAATACACAGAAAGATAATACATGATTTGAATCAGTATCTGAGATGTGGTGCTGGTTTTTCCAAAGTCAGCATACAAGGGTCCAGAAAACAAGACTGGAAAAGGGAGTGGTTCCTCATACTATTATACATAATTAACCACTAACATAAGTTTTTATTTCTGTCCCTTTCAAATCTTGGTCTTTTAGAGATTTTGGTTCTCAAGGGAGGTGTGCCTCCGTCAGCTTTTCTGTGGTTCCATTGATGTGGATGTTGCCATTCTGAGCTTTTCATGCCACTGAACTTATTATAGATTATCACACATGTATTTTTTATTCTGTTGTGTGTTTTTTAAAAAGATTTTGTTTAATTTTTGTGAGAGAGGGAGGGAGAGAAGGAGCAAGTGGGAGGTGCAGAAGAAGATGACTCCCCACTGAGCAGGGAGCCCAATGAGGGGCTCCATACTAGAACCTTGAGATCATGACTTGAGCCAAAGGCAGAATGCTTAACCAACTAAGCCACCCAGGCAACCTTTTTTTTTTTTTTTTAAACTCTTAGTGTCCTAAGAGTTTTTGTTTGTCTTAACATTTTTACTTTCTTCCACTGTTTTCTGAGTCCATCACCCAGAATTTCACCTATTTTGTCATTTGTTCAACTTTCCCTGATATCTGCTTTTTAAGGTTTTTCTTTTACATCACTCATTATTTTTATGTTTGTCTTCATTATTTCTGCAGTTTATTTATTTTTTAAATATTTTATTTAAATATTTGTTTATTTATTTATGTGGTTTATTTATTTTTTAAATATTTTAACATTTATTTGACAGAGTGGGAGGGACAACGGTTTATTTATTTATTTATTTTATTTATTTTTTGTGGTTTATTTATTTTTTAAATATTTCAACATTTATTTGACAGAGTGGGAGGGACAACGGTCCAGGGAGAAGCAGGCTCCTTGCTGAGCAAGGAGCCCCATGTTGGGCTCCATCCCAGGACCCTGAAGTCATGACCTGAGCCAAAGGCAGACACTTAACCACTTAAATGACTGAGCCACCCAAGAGCCCTCCTGTGGTTCATTTAAATGATAATGTTTACCTTCTTGGGCTGAGAATACAATTTGTACAGTTTTCTCTTATTTTATAATAAAACATTTAAGAACATCTACTTTACTCAAATTCAGATTTATGCTTACAAAACATTGATCTTATTGTTATTGCTTTCTTTTATTTTTAGTAAGATTGAGTATTTTCATATATATTAGCTATTTATATTTCTTTTCTTGAAAAATGTTGCTTATTTGTTCCCTATTTTGAAAAACTGAGATGCTTTCCTCTCACCTACTGATTTAAGTTTTTAAAAATATGGAAGGATATTGATTCAGGTTTATCATATGTGTTGAAATCTTTTTCCCTTAGTTCTTCTTTTGATTTGAATTTTTGCCTAAAGTTTAAGTTTTATATTGTCATTTAATTTACTCTTTCCTAATTTATTTTGCTTTATTTTTTCCCCAAATAGTTAATCCATTATTCCACAACTGCTGATAGTATCATTCTTTTACCAGTGATTTGGAATGCTGTCTTTATCACTTCTAATACACATATCAAATATGTACCAGCATGTATGTGTACTATTTTGATTGTCAAAGATCTGCTGTTGAATATTTCAAGTCAAGTTTTGTATGGCCTCTAGATATCTCTTAAAAAGGGAATTTCTGGTTGCAAAATCATCCGTAAGTTGAATTTAAACTTTTTCCTTTATGGAGAACTAATTCTTCATGACACTATAATGTGGGTTGATTAAGGATTGATGCTTATGGCAGGGATATGGAACTGAGAGTGTGACATTTTTGTGTAATTTTTGTACCTTTCCGAAGGTTCTCTGACAAGTTCTTATGGCTACATAATGGTGGACTGTTGTGGAATGCTGGACTTTATAGGTAACACTAACTTCTGACACGTGTCATAATTGCCTGATATCCCATCTTTATTTAATCTGTACCAGGGGACAGTGTAAATGGTTTCTTAAAAGTCAGTGGAGAAATTGTCACAGTAGGCATGGCTTTCCTACAAAAATCAAACAATGTTCATAGTGATTCTCCTAGCAATATTTTTTATCAGATCCTATATATATTAACAGAATACCTGGAACACAACTGAACCTGTAGAGCTATAAAGGTGAATGGGCAGAGCTATTTCCTTCATGACCTGGACCAGGTGAAAAACCTTCTTTTCCTTTGTGGGCACTCAAATCTGGCAAACTTTCAGGTGACTCAATAAATCAGAGCAGCACAATGGACTGTAGTGTGTGTGTGTGTGTTTCCAAAATCCAAACAGGACCATGAAACATTGTATTAGGAAGGATAAGGTGTGACATATTTCTCCATTTTAGAAGAAATTTTCTGGCATGCTTCAGACACTGATTCAATTTTACTTATTCTTGAATTTTGTATAAACAGAATCTTACCATAAATATCCCTTGTCTTTAATCGATCAACTATAGCTTTAAAATTCATCCATAATATTATAAATAGCCCTAGTTGGATTATTTTCTTTGCTCCCCAGTATATTATTTCATGAACATAGTATATCTTTATATATTTTCCTATTAATGACTACTGGTGTTCTTCCCAATTCTGGATCATTAAAACACTTCTAAGAACATACTTATATAATACATAAGTGTGGGATAATGGGCTTCATTGTCTTTCTCCTCGTTTCTGAATATAAAGGAAAAATATTCAGTGTGTCATAATTGAGTATGGTATTTGCTACAACAGTTTTAAAAATAGGCATTACCAGGGGAGGAAAGACTTTTCAAGTTTTCGAGAGTTCTTAATCATGAATGGATGTTGAATTTCATCAAATGCCATTCTTTCATCTACTGAGATCTATGCTTACTTTCTTCCTCTGTTAATGTTGTAGCAGGCTCTGTTATGATCCACATCCGTTGTGTCTCAGCACTTCCGTATGCTCAAGAAAGCTTCCCATGGCAGACAGCTGCAGTTGTTTTCCTAAAGATTGTCTTTGAAGCTGCACAAAGTCTGTTCTTTTTGCCCAAGGCAGGCTTGAAATGCCTGGAAATAAATCCTCTTACCTTCCTCCCCACAGAGCTGCCATTTTCAGTCAATGACTGGCATGAATTGATATTTAAATACCTCAGCTTCTCCTTGGGATGGAGAGAACTCAGGTGTGTGTTTTATACCAGGTGCTTCGTTTCCTCATGGGATTGAACTCCAGTTACCTGCAATGGTAGTTGACTTGACAACACATTCATCTTCTGTCTCCTTTCCTTCTCTTTGATTCGTGGTCCTCGAACCTCACAAATAAATCAGTTATACTCAGATCCTGTCTCAGTGTCTGCTTCTGGAAACTATATGACCATTGAGAATCTCATCTTTGGTTTTTTCCAACTTTGCATTCTGAAAATAAACCATGTTTATTCTATGTGGTGTATTCTATGTTGATGGATTTGTTTGGTAATTCTGTGTCTGATTTTTGCATTTATATTCATGAGTTAGAGTAACCTATAATTGCCCTTTCTCCCACTGTTACTATGAAGTTTTCTAGTAAGGCAATGCTAATCCCATAGAGGGAGGTGGAGAACATGCTATATTTTTCTATTCACTGGAACATTTTGTGAAAAACTGGAATTATGTTTCCTTGAATGTTTAAAATTATACTTGAAGCCACTGTAGTCCTATATTTTTTAGAATTTATCTTTCATCCTATATAGTGCACACATATTAGTAAGGACACCATAGCCCTATTTTTTTCAGACCTACAGATCTTATTAATATGATGCCATCAATGTGAAAGATCAATAGGATGTCTGAGGGGCTGGTGAAGAAAACAAAATCGTGGCTCAGGCCTGGATAGTCAATGTAATTTTGAGGCAAGAAGGTAAAAGGGTACTTTCATCTCTGCTAGGTAAAACAAAACAATCCTTTTATTTATTTAGATAATTTTTTTTTCTAAAACAAAACAGAGAATTACCAAATTACTAGCTATAAGACATGTGCTATGAGGTCTGCTAATTTGCTCCAGAAAGTATCCATATTTGAACCCACAGCTACAGTTGCACTCAGCACCTCATTAAGCCTGTGCTAACCTGGACTCAGGACTCAGCAGTCTTTTGTATTACCAAAGAAAGAGGTACATGCTTTATCCGTGACTCTAGTAGTGTCTCTTATTTCTGCCACTGAAGTTTCTTATGGACTATTTTGGTAAAGAGGAGAAATTCCAGGGTCCTTCAGAAACATGGCCATTAGCTAACTGGACAGAAAAACAATACAGAGTTTTTCTTCTGCCGCTCAAATTGGACACTTCAACTGTGTGTTTAGGAACTGGGGAAATAACTCCTGGTGGGTAGAGTGGTCTCCATGGCCAATAAGAGATTAGGGGAAATATTCTATGAATTGCTGCCCTTTACATCTTTCACTAGATATGCCTGGGTCCCCAGCGTATAGTATTAATTTTGAGTCACTGCCCAGTAACACACCAGGTCTGAATATATCTCTTTCTTCGATGCACACTTACTCTCTAAATGCCTCAGTTCTTTTGGGAGATACTGACAGTAATATTCCCAGGATTCATGTGAAGTATTATCGTTGGGGCCAGTGATCCATTAATAAATCTGACTCTGATGATGGGTTTGGGTAATGAGTGCAACTTTAGTACGGTGGTTCAAAACTGCTTCAAAGAAAAGGTGGATCCCACAAATCAAGTGTGTCTTCAAGAAGGTTGCTCTTCTCTTTCCTCTGATTCCACAATCAACTATTCAAAACTTAGGTCAGACATTCTGATTACCTTTCCAAGATTGTGTTGCCTCTTTCTTTTTTCTTTTCTTTCCTTTTCTTTTCTTTTCTTTTCTTTTCTTTTCTTTTCTTTTCTTTTCCTTTCCTTTTCCTTCCTTCCTTCCTCTTTCTTTCTTTCTTCCCTCCTTCCCTTCTTCCCTCCCTCTTTCTTCCTTTCATTTTGTTTCTTTCTGAGAAAAAGCAGGAGATGGGCAGAGAGAGAGAGAGAACCTTAAGCAGGCTTCATGCCCAGTGCAGAACTCATGACCCTAAGATCATGACCTGAGTCAAAATCAAGAGTTGGACACTTAACTTACTGAGCTTCTCAGGCATTCCCTGGGGTTGCTTCTTATTACTATCACCATACATGACTTTCCTCTAGTGATGAAATACTACTACCCTAATGTCTTCTACCACTTCTCTGGTGTCTGGGGACAGCCATGGAAGTAGACTTCAAATATGCTGGCATGCTATCTCTCCAATGTAGTTCTTAAAGGACTGAAGAAGGAAATGTCTTCCAAAAGACCTCATCAGTTTAACTAGGGGTTAAAGATATGTCAAACACAGCAAGAGGTTCAGATGATAATAAGCCAGAAAAAGAAAATGATACAAACTTAAAATAGAACACAAAGACCACAGACATGTACAATAAACCTATTACTCCCTAACCCCCAATATGTGTCATGTCACCTTAATACAGGAGGAAGCAGACATATTTTTCCCCTTGGAAAATATGGGTCATCTCTGACTTCCTAGATTTTAAAAATAGAATAAGAGTTCAGAACTCAATTAAATCACCATTTTATATTATATAATGCCATTTAATTATGCTTGCCATTTGTACTACATTTTGGAATAAAATCTACCTGTGATTTTTTTCCCCCAGATTTTGGGTTATAAAATCAATTTAATGTTCTGTGACAAGTGTTAACAAAAAATAGAAACAGAACAAAATAGAAAATATTAGAGTGCATTTCACTGCATGCACACAATAAGTGTAAATGCTATTTTGGAAACTTGTTTCTCTTCATATATATGCAGTAAAATATAATAAAATATTCAATGACTCTTTGGAGTTCAGAGCTCATATGTTAGTTTATATCATGCCTATTTATTATTTATTTATTTATTTTAAAGATTTTATTTATTTGACAGAGAGAGACAGAGATCACAAGTAGGCAGAGGTTCAGGCAGAGAGAGAGAGAGGCGGAAGCAGGTACTCTGCTGAGCAGAGAGCCTGATGCACGGCTTCATCCCAGTATCATGAGATCATGACCTGAGCAGAAGGCAGAGGCTTAACCCACTGAGCCACCCAGGCACCCCCATGCCTATTTATTTTAAAAATTCTATTTGATTCTTAGTTGGAACATATAGTTGGTAAGCATAGCCTTAAGAGTAGACATGTACAATTTTTCTATGAACCTTGCCTATCTCAGAATGATTTTGTTTATTTCCCTAACACTGAAAATATAACTTAACTAAGTATAAAATTATTTTGTCACAATATTTTTCCCACTGTGCTCTTTAATCCATTGTCTTCTGGGATTTATATTGTGGAGGATTCTATGATCCTATTTTTTTAATCACTTTTTTTTTCCCGTTGTATACGTAGAGATTTTCCCCTCCCTTTATCTTTTTAATGACAATATTCTACCAAGTGTCTAGGAGTCTCTTTTATTTCAACCTGTCTGCACTTTCAATTCATATACATGTTTTTATTTCAAATTACATTTGTAATTATAACTATTTCAGTTCTGTACTAAAAGCAGTCCCGATTACCTCTCAATTTTTTTCTTTTCCCCCTCAAAACTATCAATTGTAAATTAGCATTAAAATGCTATTAAATTCCTTCATACCTAATAGATCCCTGAGCTCCAACACAAAAGCATTACTCGACTATTTGAGAGATTCAATTTTGTTTTGAAAGACTTTTGCTTACAAGCAAAACTATACACAGTAAGAAGTCAGGTCTGGAGATAGCCTGTGTCTGGATCTCAGAAAAATAGCTCACCTTGGAGTTTTCACAAACTGGTTCCTCTGCCCTTGCTTCATTTCTCTGGCTCTCCGTTGCCTGATCTCATCTCCTGCCATACTCCCCTCACGATACCCTTGTCCTGCATGAGCCAGCTTAGATGGACTTCCCTTTGGAGTTTTGTGCAAGTTGTTGTTTCTTCTCCCGGGAAGCTTCTCCCAGATCCTCTCCCCTGACAAGCTTCAAGATTAAATGTTGCCTCCTCTGAGCAGCCTCCCTGTTCACTTCCAGTCATGGTCCTTTCTATTGTCCTAATGGGTTTTTTTTCTTAGAATTTATCACTATCTTATATTCCCTTGTTTTTGGATGTTTCTTGTCTGTCTTTCCCCAGGTACAAGAAAGGACTTTATCTAGGCCATCACTGGGGCAAAGAAATTAAAAACACTTTCTAAATGACAGACTGCTTCCCTTATTAATGAGCAGTTCTCCAATTAAAATTATTTGGGGGTACCTGGCTGGCTCAGTCAGAAGACCCTGTGACTCAAGGTCATGAGTTCTACATGGGGTGTAGAGATTACTTAAATAAATAAATAAACTTTAAAATTAAAATTATTTGGGCTTCATATTTGAAATTATGTGCATTGTATTTTGTAGCTTGTAGTTTTAACTCTAAGACACGGTTACAGTTTATGTATTATCTCAAATTACATTTACTTCTTAAATTATATTTACTATTTCCCTAAACATGTCTCGCTTCTAAGAACTTTAAGGTAAATTAGTTCAAAATAATAATCAGATCCTTTTAGGTGCTCAAAAACATCTAAGCGTTCTTCTTTTCAGCCAATAAATCATAATCAAATCACTTTCAGAATTAATGAATGGAAGGGACCATCTCCATGGAACAAATACACATATACTACCTCACACCTGTCAGAATGGCTAAAACCAACAACACAAGAAACACCAGGTGTTGGCCAGCATGTGGAGAAAAAGGAACCCTCTTGCACTGCTGGTGGGAGTGCAAACTGGTGCAACTACTCTGGAGAACAGCATGGAGGTTCCTCAAAAAGTTTAAAACAGAAATACCCACTGACCCAACTGCACTAGCAGGTATTTATCCAAAGAATACAAAAACACTAATTCAAAGGGATCCATACATCCCTATGTTTATAGCAGCATTATCTATGATAGCCAAATTATGGAAACAGCCCAATGTTCATCAATTGATGAATGGATAAAGAAGATGCATATAATTTTTGTGGGTTCATAGACTTCACTAAGCTTGTTTATAACTCAGATTAAGAGCTCCTGCTTTAGATGATTTTTGTTATTTTATTTTATCATCAAGGGTTTTCATTTGCATTGTTTCATTTGTAAGCAATATGTAAGTCTTTAAGAAAAACTAAAGAATTTGTTTGAATTCAGGTAAGTAATTTAAACTTTTTATGACTTCCTCTTCTGAAAAACATTTCATCTTAGAAATCAAGGTTGAGAAAATCATATAATTTATTTTTCAATCTTTGTTTCTAGTCATGGTTACTTATGAGTAGTAGTCCCAGAGGTACACGATACAAGATGAAAAATGCTAGACAGATTCTTTAATTTTTTTAAAGCTTCTATCCAATATTTAAGTTTACATATTAACTTTTCAAGTTTGGAGATAGAAAGAGTGTGCCATGTTCTTTCTCACAGTGGTCAGTGAGCCAGACTCTTGGAATCCCACTGACAAAGGAAACTTCATTATTTTGGACACTGATACAATGAATCTAGCGAGAATTCTTCCCAAGCCAGCATATATCCTTTATTACGAGCGAGCATGGTAAACATCATTGATACAGATACATGTCTGTCTTGCTTTAAAGTTGACCAATCTCATGACCTGAACTTTGGGTAAAAGTAAATTCCATGGTGGATTTTCCCAGCCTGACTGAATTTGAATCAGTAAGTTAATTTATGCTTGAATATATGTGATCTTTAGAGGCCAGATAGACTTAATAAATATTTATTTAACATTAATTTATGCATTTTAAGTATTAAATTTTGAAAGAAAATAAATTTCTAGGTTAATAAAATAGCGTAATTAAATCCTTTATTTTTCTCATTAGACTGAAATAATAAACCAAATGGACAAAAAGAAGTCAATAAAAGTTTTAGCCTGAAACATTATTTCTCAAAGATAATGTTAAGATATTATGAAAATATGCACACTGCTTGTAATTGAACAGCAGAAAATCAATGAATTTACCTTTGAAAAGCAGAGGTATTCATTGCCTTCAAGCTTCAGTTTAGGACCTTTGCCTATGAGCTGCTGGTCCTACAAAGATGATCTTCTGGTTTTGTTATGAAAGAAAATGGAAGAATCTCTCTGTAAGGAAAACTTAAGTCATTTCTGTCTCAATCTGTATCTATTCTAGTGTATCTGGAACACATTAATTTCTGCCTATCATTCTTTGCCAGAGTAGAAAACAGTTTCCAAATAAAATAATCTGAATTATCATAAAGCCAAAAATAAGAATGCAATATTTGAAATTATAATTCACTTAACCAGTGAAAACTTGAACACATTGTCTTCTTTAGTTGGGGATTTGCAGTCATCTTTTGCATATTCTATTTAGCCAACAACCAAATTTTAATTTTTAATTAGGAGACATTAAAATATAATTAGCAGTAAATAACAGAGTGACAAAGCTACAAAAATCCATAAAGGTCAAAGGAAGCAGCATTTTAAGCCACAGCAAGAAGTGTTCTTCCATGACTTTGGGTAATCATGGTGACCACTTCACTTTATCCACATTCACCTCCAAGGCAAATTTTCTAGAAGCAACCTTGCTTTTTGAAAATAATAATGATGATAATAATGGAGGGAGAGCTGTCAAAACCAGAGAGTGTACATTCTTCAGAGTCAAGAGACCCTCCAACCTCAATCAACACCGTATATAAAGAAACATAGCAAATTTCAACACAGCATACACACAACAAAATTAATTCATTTATCAGAGACCAATACAATTTTGAATATGCATTTTCCAGAAGGAAGCAGAGGGCAACAGAGACCATCTGCAGCTGTCAAACCTGTGGAAGTGAAACAAGGCATTACAAAATTCACACAATATATGAATTATAAGTGAAAAACAAATGCTTTATCTAAAAAAAGTTGGTTGGTGGCCCAACATATAGATCTTTATATGTATATATTTATATATTTAATGATAAAAATCAGCTTGCATGAGGGTCATAGTCTATCTACTTTGAAGTTATATCACACGTACTATAAGCAATTTACAGAACTTGTCAAGTTTGCATATACAGGAATTGCAAAATGAATTAAAATACATCGAAATATAGAACACTCAAAATGTATTTATAGAAACCTCCCAGGATTGACAGGGATTGGCCGTAATCAGCACTTGCCACCATTGAACAAGAACTGTAATCAAGAAAAAGGCAAAAAAAAAAAAAAATCCAAGAAAAAAAAGAAAATTAAAAAAAAAAAACAAAACCTCTTATATTATGTCTTATTTAAAATAATGTTCTCCTTGTTGACTCGCAGTGTTGACGATTTTGTTGTTGCCCCAAACCGGGGGTTTTGTTTGATGATAGTTTATGTTCTGTAGCTTTTTGATTTCTGTTTGTTTCCTGCAGATAATGTGTCTTTTAGTAGGAAATCCGTAGTAAATATTTGCTATACCGATGACGTTCAGGCCAACCCCTGAGCAGTCATTGAGATGATGCTTTAAGTAGCCGAAGGAAAAGGAAAAAAAAAAAATAGATCTTGCTATTAGAAAAAGTCCTATCACTTCACACTAATTTTCTTGAAATAAAAGATCAGTGATTTGCCCAAGAAAATGTTATGAACAAAGCGTGTGATAGCCTCTTCATTTATGCTTCCGGAAGCAGGCGCTCCTTGGGTAGGTAATTAGAGAACAGTGGGTGCAGAGTGGTGCTTGGAGTTTAGGGTCAACTTTGCTGTCCGCTCCGTAGATTTTACAGGCGATTTGCTCTTTGCTTTAAGAAGAGAAAGTGATATTGGAAAAAAGTCAGCACTTTAGATTAAAGCAAAGCACCCTTCACAAAGCCACAAACAAGAAGCAGGACAGAAAGTCCATGGCTTGTAGCTATCCTCGCACCTGCGGAAGAAGTTATAAGATATTCGCTCATCTTGAAGATTTCCAATGCTCCTTATTAGGCTGTTTTAAACACATACATATATATATTTAATTAGCTCGCCAGCTTGGCTCTGGTGCTCATGAATGTCTTGGCATGCACTGCAAATAACAACACATACAAAGAATTTCAGTCCCAGGAAGTTGGTCTTGTTTTGTTTTGTCTGTTTTCAAACAATGCCATCCCATGGTTGGGAACACTGAGAGGAAGAAATCCAAATGCTCTTCCTTTAAGTAATTCTTTAAGGATCATTCACTATAGTCATTTGGCTAATCCTCTATTGGTACAGAGAAAACGCATCCCCTGTTTTACTACTGCATAAGCATAAAACCAAGGAGTATAACCAAAACTGAGAGCAGCAGGCTTCTCAAGGGCAGGGAGAATATGTTCTGGGTTGGGTGCATTAGGGCATTTTGTTTTAGAGAAAGATCTTTCTCAATTGTTTACTCTTATTTATTTAAAAGATTTTATTTATTTATTTGACAGACAGAGATCACAAGTAGACAGAGAGGGAGGGGGAAACAGGCTCCCTGCTGAGCAGAGAGCCTGATGTGGGGCTCAATCCCAGGACCCAGAGAACATGACCTGAGCCGAAGGCAGAGGCTCAACCCACTGAGCCACCTAGGCATCCCTCAAGTGTTTATCTTAAAATCTGAGGAAGGCTGAGTACTATCAAGAGTTGGAAATTTTTGAGAGAGCTTGAAGACACTGTAAGGGAGAGAACTAAATTGTATTCTTGCATTTTCTTCATCATACATTTTATTCAGTAAGCTTCTAGCTATTAATTATATATTAAATACCTTTATTTGTAAGAAAACAAAAATGTGATGAAGCTCAAAGAATTTCTTTTTTGGGAGGGGGGGTCTTTCTTTTTTCTTTCTTTCTTCTTCTTCTTCTTCTTTTTTTTTTTTTAATTGGAGATAGATTGAAACAAGTTGAAGGGGTAGGGGTATGGAAATTCAATCTTCTGAATATTTCCCCTAAATCATGCTCAGGTCCACATTGCCAAATGATAAAAATAGAGGCAAAAACACAAGCTCTCAAAACATCACTGCAGAATAAACATTTGGGGGTTCTAAGATGGCCATTTAATAGACTAGCATTACCTTTGTTGTTGTTATTGGTTGTTGGGTGTTTTTTGTTTTTGGTTAGGTTACTCTGATTGTCAGAGTTTGGTAGTGAACAAACTGATTGTCTTTGTTTGGTAGTGAACCATATATTTAACACAATATCTCCTCACAGATACCTAATGGCTGAAGACCCTGCAGTTATTGGCCAGTCTCTAGAGGGTGCTTTCATTCACGTCAGGTAAGAATGTTCAATACAAAGGTGATAGTAGTGGTCATGTGCAGCTCTCAGCACAAAGTTCATGCAAGGGAAATATATACAATCTATGTAGAACCACTACCATCAGAGCTTTCCAAAATTAAATATATAATCTCATTATCTTTTTTTTTAAAGGTTTTTTATTTATTTATTTGACAGAGAGAGATCACAAGTAGACGGAGAGGCAGGCAGAGAGAGAGAGAGAGGGAAGCAGGCTCCCTGCTGAGCAGAGAGTCCGATGCGGGACTCGATCCCAGGACCCTGAGATCATGACCTGAGCCGAAGGCAGCGGCCTAACCCACTGAGCCACCCAGGCGCCCAGATCTCATTATCTTTTGAAGAGAAATTCTTTGACAGTATTCATTTAATCAAAAACAAAGGAAAGGAAAAGAGAAAGGAAAGAAGGAAGGAAGGAAGGAAGGAAGGAAGGAAGGAAGGAAGGAAGGAAGGAAAGAAAAGGAAAGAAAAAAGAAAAAAAGAAAGAAAATTAAGAAAGAAAAGGGAGGCAGGGAGGAAGGAAAAGAGAAGAAGAAAATGATTACATGGCTCTTAGAACAGCCAACTGCACTTGACACAAAATATGTCTGATATTGAGTAAAGGTTTAAAAAATGCTGAGAGCAATAAAAGCAAGCAAAATGATCCACTCTTCAAAGAAGATACTTTGTGAAATAATGGTTTCCTTTTAGTGTGGGCATTGGGGATTAGCTCACACTTGCCCAGTCATAGACCACCTGCCCCTTCCTCATATAATCAACCCTTCATAGGAAATGCCTGAACCCCTCATTCCCAAAAGATATGAAGGCAACAGCTACTTCATTTGGACCCAACATTTCCAACCATACTATGTCCAGCATGTGCAAGTTAAACCAAAGTTTACATAAGCATATAATCGGAAAGAAACCGAATTCCATATGGTGAAGAGTATTTTAAGGCTACTAAAATTTTGAGCTGCCATCAAATACGCAATACGCCATTGTGATAGAGCACTTTTTTTTTTTTTTTTCCTGGTAATCATTCATCCACTCTAGGTCCATGCATTTCCTAGCATATTCTATTAAATGAAATGTATTTCTGTCAGGACCATTATAAAGCTTTTTTCCCCCTGTACATTAGATTCTAAGGCAATTTTATCATCAAATCACTGATTGTTTTTCTCTACTTTCTGTTTTAGGTCTTGAATGAAGAAACAGGGACTCCTGTATCTTTGTAAACCCAAAGGCTTAGTAAAATCTAAGACTCTGAAATGCTGTCATTTGCCCTGTGTTCTTTTAACAAATATTCATCATAGGCCTTTCCATTCAGATATACACCATTCTGAATATTACATTATTATCAAACATGTTATTATACTCTATAGAAAGTTGTTTTTTTTTTTAAGTCAAACTTTGGTCACTCATCATACTTTATTCTTATCTTTACTGATAAAACATATTACTTTCGTGAAATAATGAGAACCAGGACTGAAGCTGGGAGCCCTGAGTTCCAATTTCTTCTGCTGCCTCTCATTTCTAAGATCTCAAATAAGAAACATTTTGTTCTACATTTTCTAAATTGAGCATAAACTGTTTGTGTAATTTTTTTCATATTAGTATGGCAGACATTGTGTTAGCTTGCCTATTTTGCTTTATCTGGTTTCTTTTGCCTTGTGCCCAGGCCAGGCAGGGTGACTTATTGTTCCCTAATAGGACCACGAATTTAAGCAACTCTTCCCCTCAAATAACCTGCATCCATTTTGTGTGTTCCCCAGTTTCCAACGGCCTTAACACAGCCTACATTGACTTGTAATTCATTACATTCACAGCTTATCTCACTGATTACACTGTAAGCTCCCTTAAAGGCAAAGGACAAAACTTGAGCAATTTTTTAATGACTCTCAATGTCTTTGACAATTTTACAGCTTTTGCCCCTTACACAAAATTTCCTATGAAGAAGATGGATACTACTATCTAAATTATGTGAAGAAAATGTACAGATAGCGTGCCCAGACGAAGAGCAGCCTAACAGAACCTAGACATTTCTCTCCGACTCAGAATGCCATTTCAGGATGTCCTTTGACTTCTATTTAATAATGACGACTTTCATTTGTTTTTATGCTTAAAGATTTCCACAGTGCTCTCCCAGGTGTAATTCCCCAAGCCTTTGTAACACAGGAAAGGTATTTTCTCCATTTTGCAAATGGAAAAGTCTAATAATCTTCTTAGAAGTCTAAGGACTGCAGAAATTTAGCTTCCAGCTTTCCGCTCCTCTTATACCTGATGCAACAGCCATTGTCACATCCCCTTCACGGAGATGTGGAAACGCAAGCATTTCTCAAGAGGCTGACTGTGACAAAAGAGAGTTTGGCTAAGGAGAAATATGAAAGAAGAAAAAGGAAAAGGAAAAAACCTCAAACATTTTATCTTTGCTCTCATTATTATTTCAAAGAACAACAAAAAACTCCATCTGTTGCTTTAAACAAACAAACAAGCAAACAAACAAACAAAGAGCAATCAGAGAACAGGAGTGAGACCTTGGCATCCTGTGCAGCCCAGGGGAGGTGGGCCGCAGTTATCCCACATTGCGAGAACCACTGTCTCGGACAGCTCAGTCCCGCATCTCCCTGCCTCATTTCACTCAGCACCACTTCCCAGACTGCGAAGTCCGCCTTGCCCCTCTCGTCTATCTGCAGGATAGAAGAACTTAGCTCCCTTTTACGACCTTCCTTTTTAAACGGTTCCATCTGCACTGCCATTGCTTCCCAGCGCCCATGGTCACGAGGCTGGAAGACACTGGGCTTGTTTAACAACGTAGCAACCCTCTCATTCACATCAATTTCCAAAATGACTAAGACACACCGGGCATCTCCTGTGTGGCAGGAAGATGTACTAGGTAATTTGCATACATTGTCTTAGTTCATCTGCTCCACAGTTCCGTTTAGTAGATGCATAGATCAGGAAAATGTAACTCAGTGACATGGAGTAACTCACCCTAAGTTACCTGGTAACAGGTAGTAAAGTAAAGAAATGCAAGTCAGATCAACTTAGAATAAGGATAGGCTTTTTAAAATAAAATTCCCTGAGGTGAACGACCATGCTCTATTGTCTCCGCATCTGTTAAATCAAGACGTGAAGCTATTATTTGAACGTACACGAAAGTTTTCAGAGAAAATGCGCTGGCTATAACATGCTTCAGAGAAAAAAGAAAAAAAGAAAAGATCTAAAGTTTCTTTTCCCCAACTCTGAGTTGATAAATATACGATACAAAATCATCAGACTTTTTTTCCTAAACATTTATAAGACGTAAAGTTTGTTCTGCTCTAGACGGTGTACCAAATGTCGTATGACATCATAATATTTTGAACTTTTCATACCATAGACTTTTCATATCATAGACGAACATAGGTTCATCCAAATTCATTTAAATATTTGAGTAGAAGGTGGCTCCACCACCCTTCCTACATGTCCTCTTCTAAGAACTTCTTTTTTTCCAAGCTTTCTATTCAATTTGATAGCCTAGGACTAAGAAAGTGGATTGTTTTATAGCAGGACCTCAAGGTAGTGATGGAGTGAGAAAGACCCGGTGAGAAAGACCGGGTAGAGTTCTGGTCTACCCGGAAAAAGCATCAAAAGAGGATATGGGTATCGAATTCAAAGAACTAAGTGGAGCATTTAGACGACTATCTGGACAATTTATCCCATCTAAACTCTACCAGCTCTTCCAATATCTGCTTTCTCGTGGCTGTGAATATTTTCTGATAGATAAATCTCCTATGTGAGTACAACTTTTCACTGGCTTAGGCACGAGAAACAATTAACGCAGGGCCTATAAATATGGGTATAATTCGCTTCTTTTTTCCTGTTTGAGGAACTAGTGGAGTCAAAAGGAACAAGAAAAGAGAAAGAAAACAATTTCTCTCCTGCTGGGTCTCCACAGTCTCACTCCAGAGTCTCTATTTTATAAAAGTATTAGTGAGGCTTATCATCTGAACAAACCCAAAACTGAAAACGCTCTGATAATAAAAGAAGCAACAGTCAAATAATTTTGTCTGTAACGAAGCCACGTTTATAAAGAATGGCGTGTCCATTACATCTCTAGGAACAGACAGCCCCTTTGACATAATTCTTTTTTATTAAGGATATCAGCTTTAAGAAATGAGAATGGCTGTGTGGGAAAACTTGAGCTAGCTTTTAATGTAATTTTTATTCAGGTGTGCACATACTAAATCACTACTGAAGGGGAAAGGTCAAATAATAGGATGATTTTATCTTATAATTTTTTGAAAAGAATATCTTTTTATTAGAATTCCTAGGGATCCAGTGCCAATTTCTTCCAGAAATCCATTTTTTAAAAGAAGCGTGCTTCATTTTGACCTAATACATAAATTGCCTATTTTATTGTGCCCTGGCGTGCTGGCAGCAGCTATATAAATGTCCTTTTCTCTTTGCTTTCCATCAGCACATTTACACCTCTGTTCAAGTCATGAGGCCTCTTATTGTAGCTGAGGGAAGGAAAAAAAAAGTGCAGTTGCCCATGTGCACAAAGTCTAATTGCCAAGGTGCATGGCTGATACACCATTCACCACAGAATTTTCCAGACTTGAGCTGTGGCAGGATATCAGTGTTTCTACCTTCTATAGTGACCTGAGAAGGAACTGGAAAAGTGGCGGCCCCTCCCACCTGAGGCCATCGTGTGTCTCAAAAAACATGCTCATTGTAACACGTTCATCCAAGTAAGACCGATCTTGGTGCACACAGCTTGAGCAAATATTTCTTGAACACTTTTATTTCTTTACCTCTGATTGTGGTCTCATGAAGTTACTAGACTCGTTTTCCAAATTAAGGAGCTGAAGCTGTTGAACCTGCGATGTGTTCGAGTTTACCCAGCTAGTAGGAGGTGCTGCTGAAATTCAAAACCAGTCCGGTTTCAGTCTACAAACTAACAACGTGCTTCACAATTTCCTCTGGAGATTCTTCATGCCTGCAAACCCTAGACTCTCAATTCTGCCTGTTGGAAATCTTCGGAAATATGAGCTGCTTTGACAAAATGGAATGGAGACCAATATAAATTAGTGGAAAACAGAATGTTTCCAGAGAGTGAAGTTTTTAATACCGCAAACATTTAATAACTCCTTTAATGCATGGATAAGAATGATTTATTGTTAGCACTACATGCACCAGCACATAAATAAACGCTGCTCGGGTCTTTGCAACTATTTACTCGTGGATTTTAACGATGCCTTCTGCATGTGAGTTTACATTATTAATCGGCATTGTCTTTATTCATAATGCAAAGGTAGATATTAATCCACATCTTGTTGGAATGGTCACAAATTCCCTGTTAGGGACTACACATGCCCTGACAGTATTGTCCAGCAATGCCAAATTTCTCAAAGGGCTTAAATAAGCACATTCAATGTGGGGAGTGGAGGGAATAAGGAGGACAACTGGGGCCAGTGTGGGATGCCTGTGTCTCCATAGCGGGCTGGACCAGTGAGCCCTGAGTGGGGACACTCATGAGTGAGAACGCTCATGGGAACTGCACCAGGGCGAGAATTACTGGTTGTTGAGCGGAGAGGGAAGAGAGCTGTATTTTCCTATTTGAGCCGTCACTCACTAATTGGAGAGGCAGAGGATCTCTTTCCATCTACAGTCTTGCTGCACTGTGTCATAGATGTCCCTCTCCAACATTAACAGAGAAGAATCCCTCATCAAAGAAAGAAACACATCTCACATTTTTAGAGAGATGGCAACTGAGACACGCAGCATAAAGACACAGAAGTAAAGGAAAGAGAAGGGAAAAAAGTTGCAAATCAGCGATTTCAATTTTCACTGATTTTCTTACGTAAGTTGAAAAGGAAAGATAGCAACAGAATTCATATAGTAATTTGCCTACATTTAAAAAATTAATTTTAATTGTTCAGCAGTGTTTGTTTTTGAGGAAAAAATTAGTTGAGGACCTAATGCCAACAGGATATAGAAAAACACCAACTGTATAGCTTCAGAAAACACACTTATTTTAACATAAGAAAAATATTTTAAGGCTTTACCCATACATTTTCCAAATTTGCGCCAATGCTTGTACCTTTTTCCTTAATCCAGCTATCTCAAAATTATCTAAATTAGAATGTTTTATAAATGAACTTCATAACAGAAATGACCTTAGCCAGCAGAATTAAGTAATTAACAGAGCTGAAGCAATACATATATATATTTTTAATCCATATCTTTTCATCCAGGCATGCAGATACAATAGAAGTACATAGTTGCCCCGGACTGCTCATCAAACTTCCTAAACATAATGTGATATTAAATATAATTTTAAATAAATGAGTATTATTATTGTTGTCATGGTATGCAATGAAGGGTGACCCAAGTGTATTCTCCATTAATACACAGCTGTCTGAGGTTGTTTTGTTAGAGATTGACTGAATTACATTAGAATTCATGTATCTTCTGAGCAATGGTATTATCATAAGTGGTTTGTACCATACATAAACCAAAACATCATTGCCAATCCTTAAGCATCTATTTAATCCTAATTACATGCTGAACACAACACTAGACACCACAAGAACACCAAAAATATCAAGACATAGCTCGTATCTTCAAAATACTTATATTTTCAGGTTGTTTGAAATCGAGTTTTTACATTCTCAAGGATTTTTTTCCTATTTAGTAGTTGTGTTTCTATGGCTTGCTCCCTAAATGTAGTATTTTTCAAATTAACCATTTACAATGCTAAGAGAAATGAGAAAATTAATAAATTTATTTAATCGGAAAAATTAAAACTCAAACGTGTTCCAGATGGCTGAAGGAGATGCTGCTAAGAATGTGTCTGTAAAATAAAACATATAAATAACACAAGAAAGAAATCAGTCCTATACTAGGCTCCCCTCATTTCACAATGTTTCAGACCCTTCTACTTTAAAATGAAGAGTGATAGCATTACTTCATCTTTATTAAAATGCTCGTGTCTGTGAAGGTGATAAAAGTGCTTCACATAATTTCTTACTTTTTATCTTTCCAATGGCCCCACAGTTATCAGCTTTGTGGAATGAGGAATCCTAACTCCTAGTTTTACAACTTGCTTTAACTCCAGCACTAAGAGTTTAACCTATATTGGTTTTTTTTTTAAATGCATATAGGGTTCTAAGTTCATGCAAAAATGCTCTCTCAGACTTTTTAAAAGACATATTAAATAAAACATAATTATCTTTTATAAATCTTCCAGGGTACTAATTTTCCTTGACAGTACCAATGACTGCACCATTGCTCACGGCTTTGCACTCCCTCTGAATCCGGGGCTGAATGATTCATACTAGTAAGAGGAAAAATGATTGCATGATATTTAATTTATGGACTTTACATGTGCTCGATTAGTTTAATCAAAATAAGTTTGTCAAGATCACACTCACTATATTTAGAAAAACAAAAAGAATAATTTGATGGTCAGATTCTCCATCCAGCTTCCAGTAAATAACACACAGTGTTCTTAATTTCAATGCCACTAGCAATTTCTGAGTACACCACTTTCATAGCAGTACGTTTACTGTATATATATGCACACACGGGTACATGTATATGTAAATGTGCACATGTGTACATACATGTGCATGTGCATATATTTTTAATTTGTCATGACCTCCACAATCATACCCATTATTTTACTTTGTCTTTTTAAATTTATTGAACATATTTTATTTTTCATTAGTTTGTTTTCTCTCTCATGAGCTGTCATTGGTCTTTTTTTTTTTTTGAGATTTACTTATTTTTAGAGAAAGAGAGAGTATGTGGCGAGGGAGGGCAGAGAGAGATAGATAGAGAGAGAGAGAGACAGAGAGAGAGAGAGAGAGGGACCCAAGCAGACTTCCCACTGACCATGGAGCCTGACACCAGGCAGGGCTTGGTCTGACAACCTCGAGATCATGACCTGAGCCAAAATCAAGAGTCAGATGCTCAACTGACTGAGCCGCCCAGGCAGCCTTCTTATTAACCTATCTTTAAATCTGGGAAATTTTAAATAATGGTTTTTTTTTCCATATAACAAAAGCAATGAATTATCATTGTATAAATGTTTATTATAGACACAAAATAATCAAATAATGAAAAATGAAAAATCATAACATCTTGATGTTTGAGGTACATTTTCATATCTTTATCTGTTTTCAACACAAGTATCTCAGGTTGATTTAAAGTTTTGTATTCTATATTTTTTACTTTAATGTTTTGTATCCTCTATTTTTCACATTGTATTCTGTATTGAATCTTACCTAATTTCATTAAAACTTGATTTTAGAACCTGCATAATATTCACTGCATGATTTTAATATTTTAACATACTGGGGCACCTGGGTGGCTCTGTCCTTAAGTGTACCTTTGGTTCTGGGTTCTGGGATTGAGCCCCACATGGGGCTCCCTGCTCAGTGGGGAGCCTACTTCTCTCTCTCCCACTCCCCCTGGTTGTGTTCCTGCTCTTGCTGTTTCTCTCTCTGTCAGAAAAAAAAAAAAAATCTTAAAAAATGTTTTTAAACATATTCATTAGGTAGGTCCCTTACTTTTTGTCGTTTGTCTATTTGCTGTTTAGGGAAGGCCTCTGTGGAAGAGCATCTCCACTCATGCGTCTGGGCTTGCTTCGCTACTGATCTTTTTGGAATTTCCTCCCAGGAACATCACTTCAGGTATGTGTGGGTCACACACAGTCTAAAGCCCTGTGACTGATCTTTCCAGATAAATATTCCTCTGGAAGGAAAATACCAATTCACCGTGCAAGTAAGCATATAGCAAAATGCCCGAGTCTCTAACCTTGATGATACACATTGATTCTAAAAACCTTCGCCAAGATTATATGTGTCAAGTTTTAACAAAAAGACTAGGGTTTTGACTGTGACTGTATCAAATCTATAAATATTTTTGAAAAACCTGACACACTTAAAATTGGAATTGTCCATCCCAAAACATCCATATTCATTCATTTATTCAAACCTAAACCCTCTGAACAAAGTGTTCTAATGGTCTTCATATTTATTTAGACTGCTTGAGATTATTTTTTTAAAAACTAGATATTTTATACTTTTTGTTCTTGTTGTTACTATTGAAAGTTATATATTAAGCCCCAAATATTTTCTACTTCAGTTTTGCTATCAAATAGAGAATTGATTTAAGTTTATTATGGCATCTCTAAGTCATTGGAATGGATTACATAATCATAGCATATGTAAAACTAAGATTATTTTCTTCTTTTTCCCACGTATTAGACACACATATTTCCTTGTCTACTGTATCACTTTTTACTTAAATATGATTTAGTTAAACAAATGTTTTAAATTACTTATAGTAAAATGTTCTTTTAACTCATATATTTTGTAATTCTAAATCTTCAAAGCCTCAGGGCCCCTGATTTTATGCTAATCTTTCTCTGATTTTTCTTTTCTGCCTAGCTTTTTAATTAATTTGAGTTCATTTGTATACATATCATAAATTAGAATATTTCTTCTTGTCATTTATTAATTAAATCTTTCCTTAATTCTTATATTTTTAGCTTCTCAGATATTATATTATTTTACATAATTTGAGAGATTTCCAGGTTTATTTTCTTTCACCTCTATCCATATTTGTGTTCCTTTATTACCCTTTTAAATCATAGCTATTTAATAATATACTTTAAAATCCTGTAGGTAAAGAGGAAGGAACCAACCATTGCTGAACTAACTCTTTGCCAGGTTTACTCTGATAGATATTTAAAATATACCATGTCTCTTAATGCTGAAAATGGCCCTTAGGGCATATGTGTTAAGATCTGTTTTATAAATTAGGCTCTTAAGGTTCAGAGATATTTTGTACACAGCTAACTCAGCAAACAAACTGGGGCTTATTGGGTTCTAAATCCATTTTGTTTTTTTCTTTTTAAGGCTTTTAACTGTTTTCACTTGCTTATGTTTTCAGATGTATCTATGGTCATTTTATGACTGTAAAAATTCTGAGGGTCTTTTTGGAAAGCTTGAATTTAATTAAGTTTAGCCAGCGAGCATAACTGTGATTTCCAAATATGGGCTGTTTATTCAGGCCAAACAGTTCAAATTCTTAACAGTCCTTTGGAATTTTATTACACTTTACAGTAAGGATCTAGTTACAACCTTGGGCAAGACAGCTGGTGGCTAATATATTCAGTATGGTTATATGGGGGAGAATTTATCATCAATTAATGGCATTGTGACAGAAGTTAAAAAGAAAGTTCTGAAATTATACATGATAAAACATAAGCCGGGAATGAAGAAGACTCAGTCTACCTTCTTCAACCCCTCACCTACACACACCCAGTGAGGAAAATACTCACCACCGCGGAGCTAGGTGGTATAGACCACTTACTCTCAGCACCTCATTGCTCCTAATAATAATCAGAATAATAAAAAAGCATATGCAACAATATTAATATAGCAGCCAGTTATCATTTATTGAGGGCTTGATCAATGCCAAGCTCTCTCTGTATATGGTTTCATTTAATTCTCAAACTTGATGAGGTTTATACCGTAGTTCCCACTTAACACATGAGGAAAGGGAGACATGGCCTGCCGTGAGCGATGGAGATAACTTGGGAGGGGCCTTCCTCCTCAGTTGCTGTTTCTAGGGCCCTCCAAGGCTGAAATGAATGCAACTGTGGTAGGCTACAGGCGGCATCAGTGTTCCTTGGGAGAAGGGACTCTTGTCTCTTCTAGGACATGTGTTATTTTGACCAACAGAAGCTAGTCTTCCAGCAACTTCTCAAACCTTTGGTTGTCTATGCAGATAGCTGCTCCCCTAGCAGCTTTCTGAAATCTCAAGGAATCATCAGAGACAAGAGCTTACAACTCTGGCAATGCTGCTTTATGTCTCCCCAATTACAAAGCTCCTGACAACCACGAATGCACCCTAATGTGGCCAGGGGTGCACCGAAAAGCCCTTCCAACATATAGCTGGGCCTTGGTTTTATGGATTCAGCTAGTTACTCCATTTCAGCGAGTTAAATATGGTTTGTGAGCGAATTTAGCCAGTGTGGACTTTTAATCTACTTAATTCCGGTTCAAACACAGCTCTAGCAGATCCCGTGGACTGTATTATCTAAAGCACTGCCCCAAATCTATTTTTCATCTTATTCATAGATGCTTGATTTACATAGCAGCCATTTAACTGATAGAATTACAGTGATCAAATTAATTTAACCTGTGTAAGCAGCCAAGTTGGATCATTTAAACCAAAATCAACATTGAGGTCTAAATTATATTATTGGCTCTCTAACTAAATGTAACTCATCCTTTCCTCATATTTTAAATGAAGAAAACAGCCTCCTGCAAGACCCTCGGCCCTTCATCTGACTCCCCCCCACGCCTGCCAGCTTTGAATTTTGTTTCAAGACCATGCTGGCTAAATCTGGTCACTTTTGGAAAGCAGCCATGTTGATCAGTTGCAGAGGGAACTTGGGGAGCGCCTCCTTTCTAGCAGCTGTGGCAACAGCTGCCTCTCAATGTTCAGGTTCACCTCATGGTGAAAACACAATAACCATATTTTGGAGTTCAGAGAACCAGCGTCCCTGCTGAGTGACTAGAGACTCTACACGTAGAAACATAACTACCCCTTAGCCACAGCCGATTTTCTTACAAGGGCCGGCTGTTGATCACAGGAGGGAAGAGAACAAATTCACAAAAGTCCACCTCAATACCAGAAAATAAATAATGGCAAAAGACCAGTTTCTATAAAAAAGTGTTTTGTAGCATCACACGCATGCCTGCGTATCTCATAATAAATGACACAAATTTTTTCCTTCTCCATAAGAACATTTTAGAGCTAATGATTTTCATAAATTGCTGCACATAAAAATGTCTATTTCCGGTTCTAGATTCGGGGACTTTTATTTAAGAGGTGCTAGGTAGAGTCTTAGAATATGAATTTTTAACAAGCTCCCTGGCGAGTCTGGCTTAAGTTGTCTGCAGGACACTTTGAGAAACAGTGTTCAGAGTCTCGGTGAGTTTTGGAATAGTGGTAGTATTTATGCAAATATAATTATAAGGATAAAAAGATAAAAACAAAGATTTACTGTCCCTGTCGTTTTCCTTTTCTCCTGCAAACATGAACTCCACTTGGGGAGCCTGGGAGGCCCTGGGTGGCTCAATGGGTTAATCATCTGCCTTTGGCTCTCAGGTCATGATCCCAAGGTCTTGGGATTGAGCCCCACATAGGTCTCTCTGCCCAGCAGGAGCCTGCTTCTCCCTCTCCCTGCTGCTGCCTTCTGCTTGTACACTCTCTGACACATAAATAAATAAAATCTTAAAAAACAAAACAAAACAAAAAACAGGAACCCCACTTGGTCTAGGCACCTGGAGGAATACATATGCAAATTGTAGCGTTTGTAGCCTTGAAATCAGCCTTGGGTGACCAACTACCCCAAGAGCCAGAGGGGGGGCTTCCTGGGATGTAGGGTGGAATCCAGCCCCGGAAGGAGGAAAGCCCCCAGGAAAACTTCCTACACTACAAGGCACACCAATGGCTTCAAAGGAAAGGTAAACAAGTTGCAGCCAAGCCCTAGAGGAAGAAACAACTGAGGATCCGAGGAAGCTCTATAAACAAACTAAGAGGATCCGAGGAAGCTCTATAAAAGCATTTGCATTTGAGGGGAGCTCAGCTAAGAGGGAAAGACGCAGGCAGAGAAAACACATTTGCAAAGTCGCAGAGGTAAGACAGTATCCTGAAAACTTGAGGAAATACTGATTAAGAAGATTATGGGCGTGAGGATTGGGAACTCCGGAGAAACGACGCTGGAAATTAGATCAGGAAAGTTGGTGATGGTTTGGGAAGAGTAATTATTTCATGCTTGCTCTGTTGTGATCTGTTCTGTGCTTTAGAACTTAAACAAGCAGTATCAGGAGCTGTTGCAAGAGATGAGGAAAGCGGGACAGAGGGTCTAATTCATTGTGGTCACCACAGGAAGAGGAAATAAGAATGTTTTCAAGGTTTCCACGAGATCTGTGTTTGCATGAGATGATTAAGAGAATTGGGGAGCACCAGAGGAAGAACGTTTCTTTTTGGTGAGGAAGCTAAGATACACTCATTTTTGTGTATTTGTGTTCAGGGGACTAACCTAGACCCCCTCTAAAACCTTGTACCCTCAAACTGTGTGTGTGTGTGTGTGCATACACACACATATATTTTAAATCTCTCCGGAGTCAGTATCAGCTGGGCTCGGCTGAGCAGTGCTGGTTGACAGAGCAGCAGGGCTGAAGTTCAAGGCTGGGCGGCTCGGGCTTTTCTCTGTAAGGGGTCTCAGGGTGGCTGCACCTGGTGCCTGGCTTCCAAGAGGTCACAGCAGATGCTGCCCGCCTTGGAAAGGCTAAGTGCGGACTTGGCCTTGCGTTACTTGCATAAGATTACTTCATACCCCACTGTCAAAGCGGCCAGGGAGCGGCCCAGGGTTGGGGGAGGGGGGGGACAGTGTCACACCCAATGGGTGCAGCCATCCCTGCCCTGCCACAGCGCCCGTATAGAGGGCATGTGCGGAGCTGTCCTGGGGGACCGTAGTGAACCCTCGCCTGGCTCTCCGGAGAGAAATCAGAATTGGAAACGTGAGTGGAGGGATTTCGTGGGGGAAAGTTAGCAGTCGAAATCTTAAAAAAATGGATGATTAGAGCAGGGAGTGAGAATGCAACAGGACTACATTTAAGAGAGGCCTGGGCGGGGGAGGGAGTCCACAGAGAGGTCGGACTCTAACAGCCAATCAAGAGGACGCTGGAGGACTTACGCTCCCACAACCGCGCGGACGAGCTGCGAGAGGGAAGGCGGTGCTGGGCATGGGAGTGGGCGGTGGCGCCCCCTGCCGGAAGGTGGGTGCGGCTGGGGGAAGCACGTGGGCGCGGGACGCAGTCTGGTTTGCAGGTTTTCCAGGGCTTGGGGAGGAGTCAGCGGCAGGGAAACAGGAACACGGGGAAGACTGGAGGGATGGCTTATGGAGGGCACCTCCGGCTTCTGAAAAGGAGGATGAGACAGGAAGACACAAGGAGAGGATGCTCTGGTATGGGGAGGGGAGAGGCTCAAGTACATGTCCGTGTTCCCTTTGAAGGAGGAACAGAACTGCTTCGCGCTAGGATCGGGGAGTCCTCCTCCTCCGAACATCTGCAGGACATTTCTTCTCCCGTTAGTTACGCGTGCACGAAACTGAAGAGCGTTCAAAAGCACTGGAGATGAGAAATCAAGGCGTGCAAAAGCCAAGTTTTGTTTATCATTTTTCCTCATTGTTTTGGTTTTAACTGTGGAGAATCAAATGAATTTTAAAAAGAGATGTCACAAAAGTTAACAGTTTAAAGCAGGAGGGTACAGTCACATGCTCACTAACTTTTGCAAAAATACTGGAAAATATATGGGACTAGCTATATTAAATGATAGTTAAATCTTTTCTTTATCTCGTGGTATATAGATGGAAATATTCTTTTTCCATCTCTTTTTTTTGGTGTCAATTTCTGCTTTAGGAAAACCGGTTAATTATATGACCATTTGGACGTTATATATATGTATATATACCAAATTACTTTCAGCTAATACTTTTCCTGCATAGAGACAGAAATTCTTGGACAGAAAAATACTGTGAAAAATACTGAATTGAGCAATTCAGCCTAAAGAATTTAATTGACTAAGTCTAAGACTATCACGAAGATAAAAGGCCAGATAAACCAGCCTTTTGTAACACATATACCATGAAAGAAGCATGCCTCCTTGCAGCAAGTGAAAACAGACAAAAGGCTACTAACAGGGGCACCTGGATGGCTCAGTTGGCTCAGGTCATGATCCCAGGGTCCTGGGATCAAGCCCCGTATGGGGCTCTCTGCTCAGTGGGGAGCTTGTTTCCCCCTCTCTCTCTCTGCCTGCCTCTCTGCCTACTTTTGATCTCTGTCTTAAGTATAATCTCTGTCTTAAGATAATAAATATCTTAAAAAAAAAAAAGGCTACTACCACTCTTGGCCTGTAAAAGCAAGATTTTAATTTTTATGTCTTCATCATGTCTTGCCTTTACTAGAATATGAGAAAAAAAAGATGCATGACCAATGGAATTTACAAATATTTTGTTTGCTCACAAATAAAAATATACACTCTTGGAAGAGCGGAAGTATGTCTCCCATTTTTGCATCATTGTGCCTGGCATAGAAGCTCTCAGAAGGATGGAGAGTGACTAAATGAAGCATGAGTATTGAAATCAGCTTTATTTGGATATAACCTCAAATATCATAAAGCAAAATTATAAACCAGGATGCAGGTACTACAGTGAATCTAGCCTATACATATCCACCCTGTAACACTTTAACTGTAACACTTTAAGTGTCTTGCAAATATCTCATTTATAAAGTCTGCTCAGTAAAATAGTCTAAATATTAAATATTAATTATAAACAAAACAAGTCTCCTAGGAATTTGTATACACCCACTGTATTTTATACAATAATTGTGCAAGCACAGAAACTTACACATGGATAGGATGGGTGGCTAAGGAACCCTAGCTTCTGAACTAATAGTCAAAAAGCATTACTAAATGTATTGAAGATATCTTTCAGTATTCATTGGTAGAAAAAAATAGAAGTTAATGATTTTGATTTATTTCATATTGATCTTTGCTGTAAGCAGATAGCTTTGGATGCATATACATTTTCATGAAGTCAGCACCCCTTCTTCCATCTTGCTTTAGAGAAACCAACAAGGAAGGCTTATGGCGTATTGGAAGAAAAGCAGTGATTTCTATGTGAAGATTGCTAGAGGATATCAAGAGCTGTACCATTTAGCTCCCATCACAACACCAAGAAAACTATGTTAAAATAGCTATTTTTAGTGTACATTATTTCATCCAAAAGTAAATAATGTAGAAATAGGACATTTCATTCCATGCACCCTCTATTGGAATGGGTAATCCATTTGATTTTATTCAATGAAACAGATTTTTGATATCTGGTTTGGATATTCTTGGTATGCTAATAATTTAACTTTCATGATTAGGAGTTCTCACCAAGAAGATCCTAAACTGTCTGCTGAAGCTAATCTGTAATTTTGCTTCTTTTTCTTTGTTGTTTTTACATGAGGAAGAGGGGGACAATGTCTCCAAAAACACTGAATCTTTATCAAACATGACTACAAAAATTCTAATCATTAGGTGCATATATAAATGTAGTTCTGTGTGCTATATATGTCTATGTGGACATACATGCATATAGTATCTATGTACATATACATTCTAGCTATGGGTTTGTTTTTAACTTGAAAAACAAAAATGATGATAAAGAGGAAAATGAAACAAAGCCACACAAATTGAGCCTTAGGGAGGCTAAGAGACTAAGCTACTTATTTATCAGATTGGCAGAAACTGCCATGGCTAAGGGATGCTGGGATGCCTGCTCACCTACATTTAAAGGCAATGCAAACTCCCAGGGACCCTTAGTCAATCTGTCTCCAAATCATATCCATTAGCACGTGATGCATGAGTAGGAAACCTAGGTTGGCACATATTATTTTAAAAGTGCTGTTCAGGGGCACCTGGGTGGCTCGGTTGGTTAAGCAACTGACTTTGGCTCAGGTCATGATCCTGCAATCCCAGGATTGAGTCCCACATCATGTTCCCTGCTTAGCAGGGAGTCTGCTTCTCCCTCTGACCTCTCTCCTCTCTCTCTCTCTCCCAAATAAATAAATAAAATCTTTAAAAAAAATAAAAGTGCTGTTCACAAACAAATATTTTATATATATTATATATGTATTTGAGATCATCCTAATGAAATGACCAGGTTTTTGTATTTAATGGCTAAAGTGACATTGAATGTTAGCAATGTAATTTTCTGTTACTAACAGTAGTATCAATAATTCTTCGATGATAAATTGTAAGGGGAAAAACTGAAAGAATGATAAATTAAATATTTTTATGCTCCCTTCATCCTGTAATATTACGTCAAGTGTTTGAACAAAATACAGAACAGTCACAGGGTCGTGCAGGGTGCTGCTCATTCCGAGAAGACTTTATCCCACATCAAGGTTAGACCTTCAATGAGTTTCCATTGGCTGAGTGATTGCATAAATTAATGCCATTCAGAACTGCTTTAACTTGCACAGCTGACTTTGGAAATGTGTGACTAAGCTTCCAAATTGGCATCGAAGGCACATTTACGGGAGCTGCCTTATCTCCGCACCACTTACTGCCTTTCATCCCCCCTCACTTCCTCCCATTATCATCATCACTTTCATCACAGACAGCTGAAGTTTCCCCTTCAAAATCAAAAGCCCTTGGAGAACAATCCTGCCTTAAAGCTATGGGCTGCTGAAAATGTGTTGTCTCTTTCATTTACATTTTGATTAAGTGAAAGTCTCTTAATTTGGGCCATTATCAATACATAAATCTGTAGAGAAAATGAACCAGCATTTATAATGCAACCAACATTACATGACTTACTGACCTTATAATGAGTAAATACAGAAGGGGATAAAAAAAAAAAAGTCCAGCTCTCAGGTCCTCTGGATGTGAAGCACTGTCAGTGACTAACAGGGCAACTCACATCCCTCTGTGAAGGCAAGCCTTAAGCTTCCCGTGTCTCATCCCCTCGTTATTTCAACTGAACTAGGTCTCCAACAATTTTTAAAACCATCGCACATAATACATTTGTCTACTCTACTTGACCAATCTTCCTGTGGGAAGGCTTGTGAGTGGTAAAATGAAAGGCTCAAAATGGGTTTCCATACCTGATTGTGGACTTTGTTTGGGGATTTTGGCTACCGCTTGAGGGCTGGAGGTGGAGTGCATTCGCTGGTTGGCGGAGCTGTGGATGCTGCTGGGAATGGCCGCGGAGACGTTCTTGCGAGGCTTCATGTCTTGCAGCCACATGGGCGAGGCTTCAAAGGCCTGCATCCTCCTGGCATGGCTGTTGGCATTGACTTTCAGGTAGGCCTGGGCTTTGTGTTCCTGTAGCTCTCCGTAATTGGCATCTGTCACCCTGCATTCATATAAACCTTCATCCTTTTTCCTCACTTTGGAAATCTGAAGCTTGTGAGAGATGTCATTGCCTTGGACTTTCACTGTCTGAAAAATTGCAGGTGGGGAAAAAAAATAAAGCGGTACATCAAACGATTTTGTTCCCATACTCGCTCACGAGCTTGCTAATGTTGGAAAATTAAAGGGTCTTAACAGCCTCAAAGCCACAGTCAGAGAGCTATTTATTTTCTCAACAGTCAAATCCGAAAGTCATATTTATCCCATTGCACTAACAACCGGCTTCACAAAATCACAGAATAATTAGTTCAATCCAGTCAGCGCCAGATTCTATTGGCCACGTGGATCTGTTTCCCAGGTTCCAGAGGCAGTCCTGCCATTTTCCAACCACGAGATCGACCTCTGCCTGGAGAGCTCCGTCACATGAAGCACAAACAGAATATGGTAAATGATTTCGTTTTAAAGCCTCTTTCCTTCACTGCCGGCTACAACGAACTCTGAGAGATCACAAAATTATTTGGTTGGTCACAACAGAGTTCGAGAATGTGTTTTGATCCCCACATTGGGATGCCTTACTAAAGGTACTGACAAAATAACTCTGAATATTTATTTATTTATTTTAAAGATTATTTATTTATTTATTTGACAGACAGAGATCACAAGTGGGCCGAGAGGCAGGCAGAGAGAGAGGAGGAAGCAGGCTCCCTGCCGAGCAGAGAGCCCGATGCAGGGCTCCATCTCAGGACCCTGGGATCATGACCTGAGCCGAAAGCAGAGGCTTTAACCCACTGAGCCACCCAGGCGCCCCAACTTTGAATATTTAATATTCTACTCAAATGTTTGGTGCAGTCTTACCAACAATCAGGGGGTGGCATGGCTTAAGGTACAGATTAAGATCACCTGGAGTCTTATGGTCAAAGGACATACCCTCTGCCATGGCAGGGTCTTTAAGCCACTGGACCTGGAGATGCCATCAGTCAGACACTGGTCTGATTTTCAAAATTAAAGTTGGCTCTCTTATTTCTTTTAATAATTTTGATGCCAGATTAATAGCAAAATTATATACAAATATTAAAAGATTATATATAAGTTTGTGTTATGTGTAATATACATACACACATATATATCCATAAGCATCTTCACCAGAACAGTTAGATTTGACATACATCATATATTATCCATGATTGACAGGATGATGGATTTCAAAAGACTCTTAGGATTCAAGGATGTGCATGATTTTGAAAGACAGAGAAATGAAATGAAGAAGACATACACTTTCAAATGGCCATAAGTAATTAAGAAAACTTGGGAAGTGGTCATCTGTTTTTTACATACAGAGTTGTATATACAAATATTTATCAATATTTAAACCATAACCATAGCCTGTATTTATTTGTATGTGAAATTACATATTGATATACCCATACTCTGAAAATAATGGGGATTAATAGTTTCAAATAAAGTCTCAGTTGAGTTTCCTAATAAAGTCTGAGATAGTTGGAGTAGTTCTATGATGATTATTTTACAGTAGAGTAAACTGAGGCTTGGGGATTTGGGTCCTGGATTCTCAGCATTAACTATACATTAGAATCATCTAGGGAGCTGTTAGAAAATGGTTTCATTTAGGGGTGTCTGGTTTCTGGGCTCTGTCAGGTAAGCTCCGACTCTTGATTTCAGCTCAGGTCATGATCTCGTGTGTCATGAGATTGAGTTCTACACCGGGCTCTGCAATGGGCCATTAGGGCCTGCTTAATATTCTCTCTGCCTCTGCCCCTCTCCCTCCCCCTCTCTCCCCCTCTCTAAACTACTACTACTAATAAAAGAAAATGGCCTCATTTGGATTAATGTGGAAACATTAAGTTTGCCTCTTAAGGAGGCAAAGCTCATATCAATATTTGATCAAAGCATTCCTGAGAATTCTAAGTCAACAACTGTTGGTTTAAGATACATGACCAAGGTCACTCTATTAAACTTCTTTCTATCTCTGTAACTAGAACTTTTGCTGATTCACTAGACTTTATGATCTTTTATAAAGAGAATACTGTTAGTAGCTATGTACATGATCACGTTATCTTAACCGTATGGCTTCCTAGTTCAGGATGTGTGAGGCTCTTCCTTATTGGTCTTTGGAGGATACAGTCATGGCTGAAGGGTGAAGCATGGTGGTCAGTAGACAACCTCGCCCCTATATATCTATAAAAACGGAATATTTAAGATCAGTAATGTCAATAATTGATTTTACCAGTAAAGCCTTTCTAGCACTGTATGAAAACAATAATTTCTGTAATATCATAATAATTGAATTGAAATATTCTAAAAAGTCAGTGAGTTTATGAATATAAATTGTAGTTTTTGTTTTATGTCTTACTTTGATATTTATACATTTATATCAGAATTTGGTTCTGTTAATACAATACATATTTATACTTTTAGTTGTTACGTAACTCCAATCTTATACCACTTTTTCACTGTTGTAACGGCTCCAGAATAAATTTTCTTTTTTAATGAAGGTTATTAGATTTTTAGATTCCTAAAATGAATAAATAATAGGAATATATATTTATACATATATTTATAGCATATGTACTAAGCAGACATACTTTCTGAGTTAATCTAACTATTTCATTCCTAATGAAAACTTGCTTACTATTTATGAATTAGTTAACCAGTTCTATTAATATAAAGGGATTCTAGGAGGTTTCACTGGTGGTATAGTAAAAAAATACAATTTTCTTTTTATTTCTAATTTCACATAGAATTATTAAAAGTTAAAATACATCTCTATATTTTCAATAGGCCGACCTCCTCCAATTATGTTTTATATTTATATTGCCTTATAGTTTTATATTTATATGATTTTGAGCATTTTCAGTAGGAATACATTGCATACCTTATGAATCACATTGAAAATTCAGTTGTTTTCAATACAATTTCAACATAATTTTTTCCTGCCTAGAAAGATTTTCATAAGCTAGTGTTTTACTTCTTCTTTTTTTTTTCTTAAAGATTTTTATTTATTTATTTGACAGAAATCACAAGTAGGCAGAGAGAGAGGTTGGAGGAAGCAGGCTCCCTGCCGAGCAGAGAGCCGGATGCCAGGATCGATCCTAGGACCCTGGATGCCAGGATAGATCCTAGCACCCTGGGATCACTACTGAGCTGAAGGCAGAGGCTTTAACCCACTGAGCCACCCAGGCGCCCCATGTTTTACTTCTTCTTAAAGGATAATTATTTCTATGGCTTTGAATGAATATTAATATTGCAGTCCTATACTCCTACAGTTATGTAAGTGCCAAGAAGAGTAAGAAAAAAATGTCACACTCTTGGCTGGCAAATAATTCTCTAGTAATTGTTTAAATATTTACAATATTGAAATAATTTTATTGTATCCACTCTAAATCTGCTTCAATTTTTGTGTGCCCAGTGAAGTAAGAAAAAGAAAACTGGACCTTGTCCTGCGTTCGTGAAATTGCCTTTTCCCGGGACAGTAAGTTAAAAAGCTCTTAAAAACCTAAAATTCTCCAATTTTCAGCTTGGGCCTGCCTGGCAGCTGACAAAGGCGCGCGTCCCCTGTCGCCTGTCGCTGTGATACTCACACTGATCTTGGTCCCGTCGTTGTCGGGGTCTCGGTCGGGCACCAGCTCCACCTGCGGGAGAAGGAGACCATGCTCAGACTCGGGACCCCGACCGTTCCCGTCCTGATCCGGAACGCAGCCGCACCGAGCCAGCTCGGTGAGGCTGGGTGAGGCTGGGTGAGGCTCGGTGAGGCTCGGCGGGACCCAGTCCGGGGCAGTAGGGCCATCTCGGTCGGGGTGATTTAGGAAGGAGACCGACCAGGACGCGCGCAGCCTCGGCCCGCGGGTCCGCAGGTCCCCGGCTGAGGCCCGCGCGGCGCGGGGCGGCAGGACCGCGCGGGGGCGCTGCCGAGTCGCGCGCGCTGGGATCTGGATCCCCCACACGCCGGGCCTGGAAGAGCTGGACGGACTCCCGGAGGCGCGCGGGCGCGAGTGCAAGTTTTCGCGGACAGGACTCTGCGTCTTTGCCCGGCGGGCCTCCCCTCCCTGGGGTCTCTCCAGATTTCCTTGTTTCGCTTGGACAAGTCCGCCGCGTCTTTTGCCGAACTGTCCGATCTCGGCTCCGACCCGCTCCCTCCTCCTCGCCCCGCTGCTTCCCTTTCCCAGTCCCTACTCCTTTTCTCCACACCTCCCCTTCCCCTTTCTCCCCTCGCCTCCGCCCCCCTCTCTAGTGTGTTCCAGAGTAGCCCCCGGTACCCTCCTTAGTTCACTCCCCATTGCCTCTACCTTCGCACCTCCCCGCCGCCCCTCCTCTCCCTCTCCCCCACTTTCTTCTCCCCTTTCCCTCCCTCTAACGCCCACCTCCCCTTACCCCTCCTTTTCCCTCATCTCTCTCCCCCTACCCCCGATCTCTTTTCTCCCAACCTCAGTGGTGAGAAGAACTGACGTGTGTGTGTGTGTGTGTGTGTGTGTGTGTGTGTGAGATGGAGACACAGAAAAATCCCTCTCGACCCCACCGTCCTGGAAGGAGGACAGAGGGTGTCCTGGGATGTAACAACACAGTAGTCCCCTAATGACAGCTGGACAACAGCTAGTACTAAAAGGAGGAGGTTATTCCCAGTTTTAATCGGGAAACACTCCACACCCTTACTTCCTCCATGGTTTTAACGTAATGTCACCAGGACACATTCCGGCTCACTCCCTGGCATCAGTCACGCTAAGAGAGCCAGGCGGGTCCCCAGGGACGTCCAGTACCCCTGGGTGCACCTAGAAGACTAAGGGAGTGAGTGGGACAGACGCACGGGGCGTTGCGGGCGACGAGACTCCGCTACCTGCGCACCAGCCACCTCGGCCCCGGGCTCCAGGTCCTCGGGCCCCCGCAGGAACCACCACTGGATCTCCAGATACACCGAGGCAGAGCCACTTTGGAAAGCGCAAGACATCTCCACATTCTGCCCCTCGGTCGCCGTCACGTTCCGCGGAAACTCGGTAAATTTTGCTGCAAAACAGAAATGCATTCTTTTGGAATACCCACACCACTCTTGTCAGCGTCTCCTTCCCTGAGAGCTCGCTATTTTTCTTGGACTTAAAAAAAAAGGGGGGGGGGACAAAACCCCTCTGTGACTTCTCGGACTTTGCCTGGTTACCCAACCCCCTTTCCTTTGCCTCATTCCTGTTCATTTTTGGTATCATGCCTAAATAACTTTATTGTTGATGAAGTCCAGAATAATGGAAAGGTTAACAAGCTGGCCAAATAACTCATCTCTGTTAGCCAAGATGCCCATGGTTAGATCCATATACCTTTTGTCAGACTGCAGCATTACCCGAAACTTAAAGAGGGATTCAATGAGCTACATCTTTGATAAATCCGCCAAGCTGATATATAGGGAGAGCTTCTTGCTCTAAGTTTCTAGACAATCTATGACTAAATCATTGTTTCAAGTCATAGAGAATGGATCAGAATTACCTGTCAAAATGCACATGCCTGATCTATCAAAACAATCATTAGCCATTGTGATTTTAAGGCCTCAGCAGTGAAACAATTTGCACACTTTCTAAGCTGTGGACATTTCTTTCTTTCTAGATTAACCTTCATATGTGTTCTCGTCAAGCTGTATGGTAAACTGCCATACATCATGGCATATGAGAATTACACACCTGGTTTTAGTTCAGAGTAAAGACTGTATTGAAGTCACCAGAGATTCTTTTTTTCTTCAGTCTTTTCCCTATCAGTCTTGACACTGCCTGTTTGCAAATTCAGAGTTAAGGTGAAACTCACAAAAATGAAATGTTCCCTTACTCTCAAAGGCATTTCTTGAATGCTCTAGGTGGTTGTTTTTCTCTTGTCCAAGGGATACTTTGTGAAGAGCTGATGTTTCCCTAAAAGTAATCTTGGAAAGATTTGTGGCTGATGAAAGTGCACAGTTACAATGCACACTCGTGGACAGGAGGACTGAGGGGCTGCAGGACTGATTCAGGGTGGATGCACTTTAACCCCACTTTTTAAAGAGCGGCATCATCAGTGTGTCTTTTCAAAATTTTAGGAAATATCAAAATGATCTCAACTGGCGTGGAACTGTATTTGTACTTAAAGGAAGTAGCAGATGTTAAAGAAGGCATTCTGATGTGAAAAGGACTTTTCTGTTTAAGCTGGAAGGAGGAATATGGCATTTCTGGTTGCAGAAGTGATGCAGTCTTTTGGCAGTAGAGATGTGATCTGTTCATGGTGCTGAAACGATCACTGCAGCCTGCGAAGTCCCGAACAACTGGATTCAGCAGGCTGCCGCGGCTGCTGCTGCTTGGAATGCAAGTCGTGCCTTTTTATGGGTCCTCAGAGGAGTCTGTCCTTTGATAAACACACATGCAAACGAAGTCGCAAGGACCCAGAAAAAGGAAACTAAACCAATTCTGCCTACACTGAGGAGGACTGGCGATGGAGAGCCCCCCGTCCCCAGCTCTGTTTGTTTGCCATGATTATGTATGCATGAGTGGTTACCCAGTGCATGCACACATACACAAGGCACACACACACACACACACACACACACACACATACACACACCCCTGTGTTTGCGCTTACCCAGGAACCCCACTTCATTGTCAGGAACCAAGTAGATTTGCTCTCAAATCTAGCTTGTCTACTATTTAATAAACTTTAAGGAAAAACGCCAAACAGAACACTATTCCACTGTTACTTGCTAGGACTCTGACTACATCTGCTTGGCCGTTCTTTGAGTATAGAGAACGCGCGCGCACACACACACACACACACACTGCAAGCAAATGTATATTTGCCAACGAGCACAGACTTACCTTGAGAAGACAGCCCTTGTTGTACATATAAAACGGAAAAGAAAACAAATCCAACATATGCCAAAAAGATCCCCATCATTCCAAAAGGGGGGGGGGGTCACATCAGTGAAGCCAACAGCCAAAAAGCCCAAAAAGAAAGGAATGCAAACGTCTCAGAGGCTCAGTCTCAGAGCCCTGCGCGCGACACTGCAAACATCCTGCTGCTAGCTCCGCGAGGACTGGCTCTGGGGAGAGGGGAGTGCAATTCGCGAAGGTTAAAACCAGCTGCTCGGATTCGGAGAGGCTTCGAGTCCACACTCGGGCTTGCAACGCGGGGAAGTGCCTCCGCGGCTTCGCTGCCTGCTTTCAGCTACCTGGCAGCTCGTCCAACGTCAGCCCGCTGCTCCGGCTGGCGTGATCACTGCCCTCCCTAAACGCCGAGCCAGCTCGGGAAGTGGGGAGTGGGCAAGAGGGGCGGGCTGGAGGACTTCACCGGGCTCGCCGCGCCGCAACTTTTCCCTCTAATGGCTGCGATGATGCCTTTAACTCTCTGCGCGCCGGACAGCTCCCCACCTGCCAGGAACTCGGGCCGGGCGGCCCGCCGCAGGCTTCGGGCTTGGCGTCTCCGTCTACGTTTTCCTTCTGGAGAGCAGGAGCATTTATTTTTTTCCAATTTGCCTTTTTTCCCCATCGATTGAATCTTTCTTGCCTCGGCAGACGGGATCGCTCGGTGCTTAAGAGGACAATACAGTTGTAGGGTTGCGGTGTAGGGTTGCAGGGGGCTGGGAGCTGCAGATTTGGGGAGGAAGTTGGGGCATTGTTGAAGAGGAGGGGAGGAATGGGATGGGGTGAAGGAGACTGCTTTGGGGCGATGAAAACAGTCATTTGAGGGAAATGTCGCTTAACCAGTTATTAACTGCTTTAACTAGAATGATCACATGCTATTATTCCTCACGAATTTATTGCCGAACAGCCTCCAATAGAGGAGAAACAGCTCATGCAGGCACCATACCACTCTAGCTGGCAAATGGAAAAGACAAAAAGTATAAAAAGTCACGTACTGAGAGAATTTTCCAGAAAGAAAAGCCCACCATACTATGATTACTTTTATTTTTATTTTATTATTCTTTTAAAAATTCATACACCCCTCTGCCTTCTCTGCTCCCATCTGTATTGTGGAATGGGGGAGGGGTTTTAAATACCAGGAAGGTCTTCATTGCAGGATTTTTCTGTTTATTTGCTTTTCTTTTGCATGACAATAGCTATTTAATGTTCTTTATATGATATATGGATAAAGAATATTATTTTAGGAAGAAAAGTACAATAAGTTTTAAAATTTGGAACAAATCTACTTATTTGCCCTGGAGAAGGTTTGAGATAGAGATATTCTATTCTTCTTAAAAATCTACAAACAGTATGTTAAAGACTCCATTTGTCCTTATGAAGTCCAACCATAAACTAGTGAATTTAAATCTTTTTAACAAAATTAAAATCATTTGTTATCTGAGCAGAACACCAGATATTTTGTTCCCATTATTATTTCTATGCAACTATACCACAAATCTTCAAAATTATTTCAAAATATGACTCAGCCTTAACAATGCTGTCAGGAAACCAACGCAGTATACGTATGTTCATTTTACTGGTAAAGAATTTGTAGTTGGCTAATTCCTTCACTGACCAGAAAGAAATTAACCTTAAGAGAGCTGTTGGATTTTTAAACCACTTAGCCTTCTACTGCTGAATGCAGCAATAACGGAAATGATCAGAAAATGTTATAAAATACAATATTATTTATTTTTCTGAAGATATATTTACCTTTCACTGTGAGTAGAGACACAATATAAGATTGATAAGATCTGGAGAAAGTCCTGGGGAATATTTTACATCTGTTTATGTTTAGGCCAAGACTTCATATCCTTCTTGTATTGAGCAAAAGATTCTGAAGTATGTCATTTCAAGAAAATAAGTCTCTTTATCTGCAAATACTCTCTCATGGAGAATGTGTTCAGAATATAGAAACAATCCCAGTTAATATACGTATGCCATACTTAACATTATTTGAAAAATAAACAAAACTTTGCAGGTATTAAATCCCCAGAGGTTAATTCTCTCCGGATATAAATTTTATCCCTAACAAGATATGCTCAGTGTTTATTTCATGATTTTAGCTTTAGTTGAAGCATTTAACATAAACATGAGATTACTATGTCATGAAAATGTCCTGACTTCAAGATTATCTGCTGTTAGAACAGTTTCCAATATAAAGAAAAGGGCATCCATTTTAAGCAAGGGAAGTTCTGAATTAGTTTAGAGAAGCACTTCAAATTCTCTCAAGGGGAACTTGATCTCTGTAACTATAAAAGTACAATAAAAATAAGTTGAAAAAGTGTAAAAGTGTGAGAAAATCTTTTATAAGACAGATAAACTCTCAAACTACTTTCTAAGCTTTTAAGTGACAAAAGAAAGAAGAAAAGAGGAAGAAATAAAGTAACAAGGAAGACAAAAATTGGAAAAGGATTTTTCTTGTAAAAAATGCCTGATAGGTATTTTATTTTCAATTTTGCCAAGATAAACCAATAATTTTATATTAAATATCATTTATATTGTATGAAATGATACTGTTTATCATCTCAAGGATTGTAAATAGTGTTGGTAAACACACTTGCATTATTTCTTTTAGAACATTTGCCTTATTAAAGACAAAAATGTTTCTATAATAACAGTTTGAAATGATAAGAAAGTTTAATTATAAAGTAAATATATCTAATATATCAAAATGTCATAGTTCTGAGACAAAGTCCCACAATCTTTATAAGTCCTTATAAAACACCACATTCTCTTATAAAATTGGTGGTAACTTACCAGGACAGATTACTTGTTGCATCCAGAAATGGGAGAGACAGTTTCTTTCCATTTCTCCTTTTCCAAAATGATCATCGCTGGTGCCTTACCCTATAAAAATGACTGCAAATCTCTTCAACAAACAAACAAACAAAGAAAAACCTATCTGTGAACTAATGCTCCAAAAATAAAATCTTAAATCTCATTTTTAAATTGTTTTCTTGCCTTCTAAATTAACTTTTGTTTTTGTTTTTATATTAAAAATTAAATATTTGTATCACCACACTATTTTTCCTCTAAAATAATATGTAATAGGAATTCTTACTTCAATATGGTCCTTCCAAAGGTGTAAGTCAATCTGTTTGAGTTCATTCCATTGCTTTCCTTTGGCACCTTATTTAGATTGCATTGCACTCTTTTCTTGTATATAAAAACTTATTTAACTTTATCTTTCAAACACTGTTGACTTATGATGTTCACAATCTTTCCCAAAAACTTTCAGAGCCTTTGATCCACCCAAGAGCTAAGCAGGAGAGGGGTTCTTCAAGATCTCTGATTATCAACTGCATTGTCCCTTTCTCCTAAGACAGCTTTGGGGCATTTGTTCACTTTGAACTTGATGGGAAACCATATTTCACTCACAAAGGCTCATGATAAAATTATTTTCCATATTCTACTTGCATAATCTGTCCTAAATTGGGGCTTAAGTGCCCAATGTAAACTTTTTTTTTTAAATATTTTATTTATTTATTTGACGGACAGAGATTACAAGTAGGCAAGAGAGGCAGGTAGGGAGAGGGAGGAGGAAGCAGGCTCTCCGCGGAGCAGAAAGCCAGATGCGGGGCTTGATCCCAGGACCTTGGGATCATGACCTGAGCCGAAGGCAGAGGCTTTAACCCACTGAGCCACCCAGGCGCCCCCCCCAATGTAAACTTTTAAAATTATCTCAATAATTGGAAAACATCAAATTAAGTATTTTATTTAGAAATAACCTCTAAAATAAAACCATCTAAGAAATTAGATGATCATCCTTGTGGATCCAGAAGCATAAGCTTAATTTTGTCACATCTCTGGCAAGAAGGTTTAGTTGAAATTTTCATAATTTCCATCCATGCACCAAGAGGTTCATTCTACTGTGTTCTCAAATATGATCTTTGGAGAAGCTCAAAACTGCATAGGAGAGAATATTTCAGGGCCTTGAGAAATATTTTCACCTGTAACCTTATGCCTAGAGTACTTTTTTTTTTTCTCACTTGGGGAAATAAAAAGAAATAGACCTCTTTAGATATAGAAGCAGTATAAAAAACCCACAGAGAAATTCTTTCAACAGAAGAGAACACGAGTCAGGAGAAATTCATTAACTTGTATCAACTGAAGATGAGCTTTTGAAATTTGTTTTCCATTGAATTATAGAAGTTGATACCCTGGTAGTGCTGGGGTATGGTCTCCTCCACATGTCACAGTTTCAAAGATATGAGAGAGTCAAGGACAAGATAATAACAACAGAAACAACACAAATGACATCTTTTTCTGTACATGTATATAGCATGTCTTCCGAAAATGAATGGATTTCAGAAATGGAATCAAGCTTAGTAAGCAATCAATCCATACTGCTCATTCTACATATGACAGGCCAGGGACTACAAGTGATGGCTGCTCACTTGTGTCCCAAAACCAAATCAAGACTTTCTTTCATCAAGATCCTAAGATCAAAAATGCTTAAAATGAAAGATTGAAGATTAAATCTCTTAGGGCAAGCAAACAAAACTTGTTCGTGCTCTTGACTTATAGGTTATTTTGAAAAAATGACCACTAAAAAGAAAATCAATTGCACCCAATCTCTCTCCCAGATGCCAGAACACAAGTCACCTGAAATTCCAGATGCTGAGAATAGTCTGTGACTTTCCTCCACATAATTTCTGGTTGTCTCATATCTTGCATCTTATAAAATAAACAGTCCAGAGAGGAAGAATAACCAGTGGTCACTGAAAGTGATCAGCTTTGTAAACAGCCAGGTGGCCTATATTGACTAATTGCCCATTTTATGGCCACTGGTCATTTTGGTCTTCACACGGCATTTCTCCCTTTATCTTTTCCTTTAACACATGACCAAAATATAAATTACCTAGATCTAGCTTTTATTCTGTGAGTCTCTATGTAACTTTGTAGTCGTAGTTCATGAAGTCAGACCTCAAATTATTCATGAGGTCATGTTATGTCACTATCAAACTGTAATATCGGGTCCTGATGAGACCTCTGGAAACGGCAAAGGGAAGTGTCATATTTTCTCTAAAAGTTAATATAACGATCTGCTTAGATGTCCTCCACAAAACTCGTGGAACCTTACCTTTCCCTGTTTTTCTCTTGGGAGAGATTAAAATGGGCTCATTATCAAACATAAGTTGTGTCTGCTAATTTCTTCATTAGCAAAAAAGTTAACATGAACCTAGGTGCTTACCCTTAGTAAAAAATTTAAAAAATCAATATCTAGAAGCCATCAAGTAAGAGGAGCTAAATCTGCTGTCGCTGCATTTACCATCTTTGGAACATTTCTTCTTGCTTCAAAATTATGTTGCAATTGAAACTTGGGGTTTGTGATATTTTTAAAATTTCAATATAGGCTTTCTTTCATTTAAAAATCCCATGGGTTTGATTAGACATGAATAACTACATTCTACATCTATTTTAGTGCAACAGATAATTTTGGGGGGAAAGAAAACTAAATTACAAGTAAAGCAGCAATTTTTGGTAGAGTCTACAGTTCTTGGCTTGCCCATAATTCTTTGCTTATATTTACAATATGCATGAAAGTAAATAATAATTTATAATAATGCTATTGAACGTCTCTCAAGAAACGAAGCAATTTACAAATGTTTAACTAGCCTTACATTTTTAAGTATACATATTTCCTAATTTAAAACATTTTTAAAGTATACATGTTTTCCAATTATTGAAAATTACAGTCTGGGTTCAAGCTTCCCTGTAGCATTTATTATCTCTATGCCCTTAAGCAAGTGACTTATCCTCCCCAAATGTCACCCAGTTGCCCTGTGGATAACATTTCCTGTTGCATACTTTATGAGGACAAGTCAGGTACATGGAAAGTGTTCAGGAAATGCTAACTATTATTTTTATTTTCATATATTCCTATTTTTCACTCATGAGCCTGAGATCTTATCCTATTTATTTATGAATAAAAAGGAAAATCTTATTACCCTTATAGTGATCTTTCAGGAGAAATGTATGGGTTTCCCCACAGGCAAATGGTGGCAAATTATAATCATTTGTACTGGTGGAATAAAGAACTGATATCTGAGAGAAAAACCAATGTTAGTTCAAAATAATTAGACTAAATTTAAAAAGAAAAAAAAAATAGGACCTCGAAACTTGATTCATGAGATGTTTAAGAAGGGGGCCAAGGCAACAGTCAGAGTTCTGTAACAGATTTAGCTGTGTTCTAGCACAGAGTTAGTTATATTTGGAAAAGGGCTTTGGTCTGACTCCACTATGTATGGAAGTCACACTCATCACTAAGTAAACTAAGCGAGGTATGTTAATAAATGGGTATAAGTGATTTTATATGGTAATAAATTTAACTGGAGTTAGTACGACTGTAGGAGGAAGGGCTGTATAACTTAAATAATCGGTCCCTGTCATCATAAGAACTTGGTACCTTTCCCAAAGGAACATCACACAAGTCCTAGGTTGGTTAAAAATATAGAATGGTCTTGGTTCATGTCAACTGTCTCCCATAATTGTTAATAGCACACACTTTCGCTTTCTAAAGCAGCCCTTTCTGGATGATAAATGAGATGACCAGCCTAGTTTAAAAGGAATATAGAGCCCTTGGTTCAGTATCAAGTTGAGAATCAGGACTGTGTAACTTGCAAGGTATAAGATGAAAGACTATTTAAGACTCCTATAAATGGCCAGGATTTCGTTGTGAAGGTATTTGCCATTCGATGAAAGAAAATTTTGATCCCAAGTCAGAATGTTCTAAATACAGAGAGTAGGAGTCCGCTCACATTCTCTTTGGAGAGACCCAGAGGCCCTGTGGGAGTAGCCCCTAATGGCTGGGCTGAATCATCAATTAGTCCTGGTAATTGCTAAGAGAAAGCAAAAAGGCTTTACATTTAAAGAAACATAAGTACAGGAACTATACTTTGGGAAAAATGCTTTGCAGTTCAAAAAAGAGGGACTAGAAAGATAAGGGAGGTCTTTAGACTTTCCTGGGATTTGTTTTATATTTGGAGGGCTTGATTATTAATTACAAAAAGTGTGTTCACTTTCTCCATTTTAAAAGGAGAAGGGTATGTGTGTGTGTGTGTGTGTGTGTGTGTGTGTGTGTGCGTGTGCACAAAGTGCTGTGGCAGTAAAGTTCGGGGGTGGGATGGGACAGGCAAAAGGGGAGTAAATTCCAGGATTAAAGGGGAAACTGTAGCTGGCCTTCATTCTCTTGCACTGTTTCAGCCAGGTGACTCTACTCGACCACACGTGTATCCAGCAAGCTGTACCCACTTGCTCTCCCCAGAAGATGTATGCCAGCCTTCTCCACTCTGTGCGGCCCTTATGCCTGTGCTCTAGTCAACACTCTCCTCTGGTTCTCTCTACTGTGTCTTAGAGTTCTATCTTCTAATATTAGGAAAATTCCTACATCTTCACCATTTTTGTCTTTTGCCCCCATTCAGTGCTTAACAAAAGCCTGGTTTTGTTCAACTGATACCGTACCACAAGAAACTTCTTCACCTGTGTAGACCACTTCAATAACTGAAGATCAGAACTTCCCACCTAATTTCTCCAGTTGAATTTAACTGTGTCCCTTTGGAGCTCATGTTATTCAACTTAGAACATCTTTCTCTTTTTAGTTTATTGAGATTTCAACACTTTATCTTTTAATCCCTAAAGTGTCCCCTGCCCTTAACCATTAGTTACTTCAACATTCAGTTGGAAGATGTTTTCAAAATACTAATTTCTCAGTCTTTAATTTCTTATCAAATAAAATATTGTTCACCCTACTTCAATCACACACCTCCTTTGTCTCATTGTGGACTCGGCCAACTCCTAGATCTGTTGTGTCTTAGAAATAGTAAATATACACCCCCCCATCACTTACAAAACCTTGTATCCATTAGGTAATTTGCTCCCCAACTCCCACATTAGTTGGTCAACTATTTCACAAAATTCATCCCAGTTTCTCTTCAGACATATCATTTCACTCCTGACTTCATTTCCTCCTCTCCGTTCAGTGTGCTATCATTTTAACTTTTAGCCTTGCTTGTTTTTGCCAAGGAGTCCTATAAGGATCATGAAAACTTCTCAATATATCTTCCTTAACACCATTCAGAAACAAGGGAGCTAACTACGAGGTTAGGCTCATCAGATCCAAGATTCGTGTGTATGGACCGATTTCCATAAGCCTCCAATATGGTAAACTATGGTAGCATTTTAGGTCCTGAGGCACTGATGTATTAGGAGACTTCTTCAGGAGGACCTGGAGTCTTCCATATTCAGGGCCTTTTTTTTTTTTTTTTAATGGTGATTTGTGACACAGAAGAATAAGGAACTGGTATTTGAGAGAAAAACTCGTATTAGTTCAAAACAAAAAGACTAAAGAAAAAAATACACTTGGGCCATGAGACCATATTCATGAAATGTATATGGGAATGGGGCCAACATAACAGTCTAGAGTTCCATATTTGATTTAGTCATGCTGTATATAACATGGAGTTATAGAAAAAGGTTTGGTAGAACTCGTCATTTTTTATTTAAATTGTATCTGGGGATGTGGTGAGAAGACTTTTTAAATTTTTAATTAATTTATTTATTTATTTTTGGTACTGACTTGTTTCTGTTCAGACAAAAGTTCTCCCCCCTTCCACTTGTATAGATTGAATAATACTTAGAAACATAGTCATCTATTCAATTTTTAAGTCTGTCATGATTAACCTGCCCATCTCTGAAGGTCAAGGCCCTCTGATTGCCATGGCATTCCTTAGCTTATTATTTTAACTTTGTGGTTATTTGCAGACCCAAAGTAATCATTCCCATAAAGAACTCATTACAATGATGCCCTACAGAAGACTGACCCCAAAGATCCAGTTTCATGGAACTTGGTGATACCTGACTGAGGTATTTGTTAATGTCTTAGTGAATGGGGTATCTTCTGAGCCCTCTCAGAGGACAGAGAGTGAGTAGGTTAATGTGTTTCAAATAATAAACACATACCACATTCCTCTGTTTAACTTTGAATATCTTCCTTCATATTATGGAAGTTCATTATTTTTACCTCACTGAATGTAGGCCATCTTTAAGTCCAAGTTTTAATCACCTAGACAAATAAACTCTTAAAGTCACTTTCAGTTTTGGATGCTGGCTTCTCAGAGTATGAATCTCATTTAGTGAACCATGATAAATTGATAAAAATGTGATAAAATTTAATATCCACTAATGATTACTGTAAAAAGTGTTCCTATTACACAGGAAATAGAAGAGAACTTCCTTAACCTTATAAAATACTTTTATTAATTACTAACATTAAATATCATATTTAATAGCAAAACACTAAGGTGTGCCTCTGAGTTTGGGACTTAGACAAGGATGCCCATAGTCTTCACTACCATCCAACACTGTACTGGAGATACTAGCTAATATATTAAGGCAAGAAAAAGAAATAAAAATATAAGGATAAGAAAAGATTAAAACAAGTTGTCAATGTTTTCAGTTGATATGATTATATATGAAGAAAACACAAAATATAAGTTTTTAGATTTTATAAGTAAACTTTGAAAAAAAGTGTTGGGTATAAAGTCAATATATCAAATCAACTTTATTTCTGTATCCTAAAAACACAGGTTAGAATATCAAAATTATTTTTAAATTATAGAATTTTCAATAGAATAAAATTATCAAATATTAAGGAGTAAATTAATGAAAAATTTACAGAATCTCTATGTGGATTATAACACAAACATATTGGGAGAAGTTAAATAAAATCTAAATAGAATGAGTATTCCTATCTTCGTGGATTAGAAGACAAATGAATGTATGTATCTATCTAATTTCAATCAAGTCAAGAGGTTATCTGTGGTAACTGACAAGCTAATTTGAAATTCCTTCTGGAAATTTTTGAATGGAAAAATAACAAAGATTAAAGAAAAAAGGGAAATGAGTACCTGATCTGGTAGATATATCAAGACAGTGTAAAGAATTTCCAAGACATTATCACATTGGCATGATTATAAATAGAAAGAAATGAAATTAAAATAAAGAAGCTAGAAGTCTTCCGGTGTGTATAAGAACTTTTGTATGTAACAAAGCTGAGATTTTACATACATGGTCAAAAAAAACCTTTCTGTTAAAGATTCTTGGACTATTAGCTATCTACATAAAAAATAAAGGAAAATACAGTCTCTGATTTATGGCACATAGAAAAAAAAATCCAGATTAACTATGACCTAATTGTGATCACTGAATATTCAAATTTCTAGAGTATAATACAGTAGAAAATCTTCTTGACTTTGGTATAAAGAAAGATTGCTTAAACAGGTTACAAAAACCAGCACCACTAAGATTGATTAGTAAGTTGGACTTCATTAAAATTTAGAAGTGCTATTCACCAAATGGCATCATTAGTTGAGCAAGAATGAAAAACATAGAGTGGAATAGAGAGTTGGAACACACATAACCAACGAAACAATCATAGCCAGAATATATAAAGATTTCCATAGACTAATAAAAAAGCACATTATTTTTAAAAATGGATGGAAGAACTTACACTCCTTCACAAAAGAAAATAAAGGTCAATAAAAATATGAAGAGATGTTGGGCACCTGGGTGGCTCAGTGGGTTAAGCCGCTGCCTTCGGCTCAGGTCATGATCTCAGGGTCCTGGGATCGAGTCCCACATCGGGCTCTCTGCTCAGCAGGAAGCCTGCTTCCCTCTCTCTCTCTCTCTGCCTGCCTCTCCATCTACTTGTGATCTCTCTCTGTCAAATAAATAAATAAAATCTTAAAAAAAAATATGAAGAGATGTTAAATTTAACAGTAATATAAAATGCAAATTAAAGGTATAATGAGATATCATAACAGAATACCTAATTCTTTTTTTTTAAATGAAATTCTCAATCATTGACCTACACGTGAGGCAACATAGGGGAACTCATGCAATTTGGTGAGAGTGATGCTACCAGTTTGAAACACTGTTTGACATATCTGTTAAGTTTAAGATGCACTTACACTATGAACTGCAACTCTACTCTCATGCACAAATGTAATAAGAAAATATGTATATGTACTCTAAGAAACTTGTGTAAGAATATTCACAGTAACATTACCTTTAATAACTCAAGACTGTAACCAAATGTATACCTACCATAGAATAGATAAATTGTGGTGTATTCATGTATCAAACATCAAAGACAATTAACACACACAACTATAGACTACAAAATTGATACACTGCATAAGCACAAAAAGTCAGACACTGAAGAATATGTACCACAGCATACCACTCAATAAAATGTAAAACGAAACAAAGCAGGTATAGTTATATTACAGTGCTTAAGACAATATTGGGAAAGGAAGAAGTGTATGAAGCGAGTCAAATGGGAAATGGTCACCTTCTACTTCTTGCCCTGGAAACTGGTTATATCGGTATTCTCTGGGTGATAATTTACTGATTTGGATATTTATCTTTTCTGCAGTTTTATTTAATAAAAAGCTAGGCAACAAGAAATCCAAAACCGTTACCATTAAATTGGCATCATTGAACACTTATTATCACCAGCTTCAAATGGGCCCTTAATGACACCTGTAGCATTATTATTTTTATAATCTTAACAAATCTATTTTTTTAATTGGCTCACTCCACATTCTCTTCAGTTACTATTTCAAACTTTTTTTTTAAAGATTTTATTTATTCATTTGACAGACAGAGATCACAATTAGGCAGAGAGGCAGGCAGAGAAAGAGGAAGGGAAGCAGACTCCCCGCTGAGCAGAGAACCCAATGCAGGGCTTGATCCCAGGACCCTGGGACCATGACCTGAGCTGAAGGCAGAGCCTTTAACCCACTGAGCCACCCAGGTGCCCCACTATTTCAAACGTTTGTCAACTTCCTAAAACCTCCAACCACAAGAGCCTCCTTTTATGATGTGCAAATATGCTCTATTCTCACTCTAAATATTATATAGACAGTATCAGAAGAAAAGCTCATCTAATTTCCTGTCACCAAACACAGAAATATACCTGCAGAATGAAAGCTAATAATTTACTTAAAAAAAAAAAAAGGTTTATTTATTTACTTATTTGAGAGAGAGGGTAGAGGCACAGGGAGAGGGAGAATTCTGAAGCAGACTCCTGCTGAGTGTGGAGCCTGGAGCAGCGCTCAATTCTAGGGCCCTGATATCATGGCCTGAACTGAAATTAAGACTGACAATTTTGGTAAATCTGTGTACACATTAAAAATCAACTATTTTAAACATCTCTTCGTCGGAGATAGTTAAAATGTTTATCCTTTGTGTATAAAATGAAATACTGATAATACTATATCACTGATGAATTTATATAATAAATTGACATATAATTCAATTTGACTCTTCTTCAACTTTCAGATTTATTTTCCTTTCATTGGGTTTGAAGTAAGGCATATAAAGTTGTGTTATTTTTGTGCAAAATAGAGTTGGTAATGTTTGCCTATTGTTTTTATGGTAGGGAAAGTGTTATAGAATTCAATATGGGGCAACATTAACAGTTGAAGGATGATTTAAATATGTAAATAAATTACATAAAAGAAGTATTTCAATGGTATTTACAGAGAAATAAAAACAAACTGTAGGGCACTACATAACTTTAGGTGTGTCCTGCCTTTGTTTAACTTATGATCTTGTCAGTGGTGGTCTAAAAAGTATTGGGGAGGGAAAATTTTTCTTTCTACCTTTCTAGGTTCTCTGGCTGGCTTAATAATCAAATTAACATAAGACAGATTAACAGGAGAAAAACAAAGTTAATTACATTAGTATGCCCCCCGCCCCATAAGAATGTGAGACCCAAGGGCAAACCAAGCAATTGAGGTTGAGATATCCCATCTGATGAGCTGAAGAATGAGCTAAGGGTCTGGAACTTCAAAGGGGTGAAGATGATGTACAAGACAATAAGAAAAGCAAGTGTTGGTAATTAAATATTTGTCCTACCATACAGTAAAGTTCATTCAGATAAGAAGTTATCTCAGAAGAGTTTTCTTTTGGGGCCAGATTTCTTATCTAAATTCTTTTATGTAGTTTAAAGGAGTAAAAGCTATTCCTGAGTCAAGTGGGTTTTGATTGCCTTCTGTTCAAAATAATCCATGTGCCAATGTGGAATATTTTGGGAAGGCTCATTCTGAACCCCTTCAGTTTGGTGGATTGCTGCATATCATTGAACGGGGCTCAGTCCTGAAAACAGGTCAGTTCAGTTGAGCAGCTGTGCCTCATCTTAGGAGGTGTTGATAAAGGTGGTCTCCCAAACTTAGGCCTGTGGCACGCATTTATATAGAAATAAAAGAAAAACAAAGATTAATAATTGGGACAGATTTTAACCCCAGTTTCTAAATTCTGAAGACAACCAGTTGGAAGATTTTAGATGTCTGGCTTGGATGATATCTAGACAAAGTGATGGCAAGCAGTGGCAGTCTGATGTATTTTTCTGGTTTATAGTTTGAATGTCTGAAAATCTTTCTAAGTGGCTCACACAGCAACATGCATGAAGACTGTCTATACATGAGCTGTTGTGGTGATTTATCTGAAGTGTATATCAGGTTGTCCAGCTTTGTCCTACATGATGCTGGGAGAAGGGCAGTTTTAGTTTGTAATGATTCTGTGCTGGAAGGGTGGGAGAAATTTGGAAATTTGGTTAGTTTGGAGAGTTCGGAGAGTTAGTAGCCAAATATTGTAGGATACTAGAAGAATGCAGAATCTAGTTCACTTTACAAGTAGAAAAAGACAATTAACAGCAGTAAAATTTGATATCCACAAAAGTATACTATGATTGCCCCCATTTTTATCAAAGATAACCCTAAGACTAATTCACCTACAAACCATATCTAGTTTCAATAAACTTGGCCTAATTATTTCTAAAATAACTAGAAGAATAGTGATTGACTTATAGAAGTTCTTTTAAATCCGCTTTGTTGGAACTTTTCTTTTCTTTTTTTTTTTAAGATTTTATTTATTTATTTCACAGAGAGACAGAGATCACAAGTAGGCAGAGAGGCAGGCAGAGGGAGAGGAAGGGAAGCAGGGTCTCTGGTGAGCAGAGAGCCCGATGTGGGGCTCGATCCCAGGACCCTGGGATCATGACCTGAGTCGAAGGCAGAGGCTTTAACCCACTGAGCCACCCAGGCACCCCTGTTGGAACTTTTCATAAGGAATCTCAGATTGAACTTTTTTTATTATTCTTATGTTATGTTAGTCACCATGCTATACTTCATTAGTTTTTGATGTAGTGTTTCATGATTCATTGTTTGCATATAACACCCAGTATTAGATTGAACTTTTAAAAGATTTTCAAAGCAAAGAAGCTGCAGCCAAGATTCTGCCTGCAATACCTCTACATATGGGTGAATTTCTCTCTTTTCAAGATCTCCAAAATATCTTGAGGTTCCTGTGCCTGCTAAGAAGAGACTTTCCTGATTCACCTAGTAAGGCTGGCAAGAGCTTTATAAGCAAGGCTGAATTTTTCAAGGAGCTTTATTAGTTCCATCAAGCCAGCCTTAAGTTCTGAAGCCCGTCTGGTTGTATCTGAGTCTATTTATATCTTTCTCAAATATGATATTTAGCCAAAGCCTTGGTATTATAACTAATGTTTCTAATTATGTCTTATTATAAAGAAAACAGATTCTTATTGAACTTATATACATTGCCATGAAAATAAGAATACTCACTAAGAATTTCCAAATTCTGGAACAATCAGGTAGAGGAAGAAAGGTGAATTTTCTATTTTCCTTACAAAAGTATAATTTACCAAATTGTTATAAGTCATGGTTAGTTTAAGAGGAAACGTTTATTTCTAACTGGAAAACAAAAGATTAGAGGACCAGTTATATTTTAAGCAAAAAGTCATAAAGAATTATAATCATCTTTTTTAGTTTGTAGTCCCATGTACTTAATACTTGTTTTGCTTGAATCCATTTTTTAATGAGTTCTGGAAATTCTTACCCTATTTAGTTTTACAATCATAAAGTTATCAGAAACCTGTTTTTTCAAAACTCCTTTCTGTGAATCTCTCTGAAGATGAAACACATGTGTGAACACCAGAATAAAACAAATATTTATAGATGACAAAAGACTTAAAAATGCTTGTGATCAAAGATCTGATGTGAGTTCATTTTAATACAGTTGACAAGGAAATTTGGTTATTTTTGTGACACACAACATGTTGAGATAATAACTAGAATTATGAGTGAAAACATTATACCAGGACATATCAGAATTTTAGGAATTTTATAAAATTCCCAGAACACTTACATCAATACTATTCTCCCACATGATATAACCTAGGAATTTCATCATCACTTATTTGACAATCCTTCCCATATAGCTGAACATAACAGATAAACCTAATTAGGTAATATCATTTTTTTTTTTAATAAGAAGAGAGAACAGATCTTTTAAGATGTTCTAGTGACCCTCTGGAATATCTCATATCTTAAAGTTAGCTCTTTTTTTTTTTTTATTTTAGAGAGAGAGAGAGAGCAGGCTGGCGGGGGGGAGATAGGGAGGAAGAAAGGGAGGGAGAGAATCTTAGAATCTTAAGCAGGATGCATGCCAGTGCAGAGGCTAATGCAGGGCTCCATCTCACGACCCTGAGATCATGACCTGAGCCAAAATCAAGAGTGGATGCTTAACCACTGAGACACCAGGTACTGCTATTAAAGTTAGATCTAAGTTAAAAACATCTCATTTAGAAATTGAGTTTTGGGAAGTTTGTAAAAAATATAAAAAAAATTGAACATTTGATCACATAGGATCAGAAATTATTATGAAATGATTTTATTTACTCAAAGTGACAATAAGAGTTTTTAAGGAAAATACAGAAGGCTACATAGTTGGTAGCAAAGCTTAGCTCTTTTAACATTTATAAGATTTAGTTTTCTAAAGTAATCAAAGACCTGATTAAACAACATTAAATACAGGGCATTATTTTGTTAAACACAGAATTAAAAAAAAAATATATTTCTAAGCTGCTGACTTTAAGAGCAAAGAAAATACCTTTAAAATCTCTTATTATAAAAAAAATATAATCTCTTATTATCAAAAGCAGACCAATAGCCCAAGAAAACTTTGTCTTTTTAACATAGATAAAACCAAATTTTAATCTAGCATGTTTACTTTTGATATTAAAGCCCATTCACTTAATTAAATTCATTTCGAACTTCACTAAAAAGTAAGACCACATACATACATTAATTTTTTCCAAAGATTCCTTTTCCACAAAACTTTTATAACTTTCTTTTTCTTCAACAGAGTATGTTTTACTTTTCTTGAATAGAGATGTTTCCCTTATTATTTCCAGTAGCTTTAACTGTACATATTAATAAGAATTCTTAATTCTTAGAAACCTTAATTTCTAGCAAAACTAAAAAGTAAGCAATTTAAAAATCTCAATTATACCAGCATTGTTTAGATTTAAATTTATAAACACATTTTCATAATTTCTAGAAGCCTATGCTTCCTTATGACAGTATAATCTTTCAATGTGGCACAAGATATATTTCCTAACAGACACAAACACCTTTAGTTTCTCTGTGATAGGATAAATGTAGACAAACTTAGACACATTCAGCCATTAATGTTTCAGTATTTTACCTTATTACATATAATCTAGACATTAAATGTATTCCCAGCATTTAATTTAACTTAGCAAAATTCTAAGAGTGGAAGTTATCAAAGGGATTCAGAAAACTACACATATTTATAAAATAAATATTGCTGAAAAGTTCATTTATAAACTTTTATCTTACATTTATTTAATTCATTTGTTCTTAACAATTATGTTTAGATTAGTCATGAATATATCATGAGTTATTAAACAGCTAGCCATTATCTTAAGTTATTTTATCTCTGACAAATTCTATAACAGAGACAACATACAGACATACATAACATATAGACATACATAAACATACAGACAAATGCAAAGAGAGCTCACAGTTACTAGTATTTGTTGAGAAGATTTTTCATTTGCCCAATTTCCAAATACTACCTCTGTCTCTCCCTTTCTCTCATTTTTCCCCCGTTCTGATATGAGATCTCTCCCTAGAGTTTCCATTTCAAAAAATGACTCCTAGGTCCTAGAGTAGGTGAGTGTACAAAATTTACCTCACAAAGACACAGAAAAAACAACCAAGTTTCTCCAAAAAGAGACTTTGGTTTTCTAAGGGCAATACTTAGAAGGCTTTTAAGGTAAAGAAGAGGGTGAGGGATATGGGATTGGTAGAAAGAATAGATTGACTTTGAATTGTCTCTGGGTTTGTGTTTCTGGTTTTGCAAAGATTTGCAAGATAGGAAGAGCTGTTTTTAATCTCTCAAGGAATTGGGTTACTACTTAGATTTAAGTTGATCTACCCATCCGACTGCATTATCCTCAATTTGTTTCATTTCATCTGGGTACATAGCTTTACTAAAATAAAGAGTAGAAGGACTAAAAAAAAAATTTCTATCAAGCTCTGAATATCAGCTTCCAAACTATTCACCAGTCTGGCGAGGACAGTAAACTCATCAGTCTATAAGGCTGCATAGAAGAGCAGACTTACAGGGCTTGCATTTTTCCCTATGGTTTTTCTTCCTATGACAAACAGACAGAGAAAAAGAAAAACAGTGACCTTCTCTGGGAGGAAAAGGATCAATAAAAACCTGGAGGACTCACAACAAAATTTTACAGTCACTATATCCAAGGCACTTGTTCCACAAATAATCTCTCCTGATAATCTAAATCTAGAAAAAGAAAAAGGACTCTCACTACTATCACTTCCACTGCAGGTAGAGCTCCAGGAGACTGACATGATAAGAATTCTTAGCTCCTGCTGGCACCTGTAAGACCAAGATCTCTTTGCTCTAGCAGCCTCAAAGCGAGCAGTGTCTAGTCAGTGAAATATTTATTCTATTGACTATACCAACTGTTGGGGAAGGAAAAAATTTTCTTCTACTTTTATGAATTCTTTAGCTGGTCTAAAAATCAAGTAACCTAAAACAGATTAACAGGGGAAAAATAAATTGAATTACATAGGTTCAGGGACCTCATAAGAATATGAGACACAAGGACAAGCCAGGCTATTGAGGTTTATATGTTATCTTGAGATAAGGAATGGGAATAAAAGCCTGAGACTTTAAAGGAGAGGAGGGCGAATCACAGAATAAGAGGAACAGAGGTTTGTGAATTAGATGTTTGTCCTGCCTTAGAGATAGGCCATTCAGATAAAAAGTTATCTCTTAGTAATAGCTCTCTTTCTAGGCCTGGCCCCATATCTAGTTTATTTTAGGTGGTTTAAGGTTGAGGTAAAAGTTTTTCTCAAGTCTGCTAGGTCTTGGTTGCCTTCAACTCAAAAGAATCCATATGCCAAAGTGGCACATTTTGGAGGATTTGTTCTGAACCCTGTCAAAGCACTTGTATTTGTGTTGAAGAATGTGTGGGTGTAATGAGAATTTGATAGTGCAGTTGAGAAGATTTTTTTGAATAGCAAAATTCCCATTGGTTTTTTTTTTTATTTTTTTGAATAAAAGTTTTTAGTGTGTTTGTGGGCTCCTGATGAATTTTGCACTCAGATTTTTAAAAAAAGTTTTATCTTTAAGTAATGTCTACATCCAATGTGGGGCTTGAACACACAACCCGAGGTCAAGAGGTGCATGCTCTACTGACTAAACCACCCAGGTGCTCTGCTCTGATTTTTTAAAATGTAGTAAACATTGTAAAAAAAATATACTGCAGGTTACAAAAATTGCACAACTTGAACATTTACATTAGCTTTCCATTAATTTGTCACATTATTGGACAGAGATTTGGGATTCTCTTATTTTTTTAAATATTTTTTTAAGACTTTGGAGAATATTCAGTAAAATAAAATATATGAATGCATAATAGGGAATCTGACAAGTTGAGTGACATTAGGAAATAACCAGTGCTTACTAAATAATCCAAAAAATGTAAGGCATTTATTTAAATATAAATTCATATAAAGGGGTTAATACTCAAAATATATAAGGTACTCATGCAACTCAATAGCAAAAAAAAAAATCTGATTAAATATTAAGCAAAGGATCTGAATAAACATTTGTTTTTCAAAGGGCTGGGTGGCTCTGTTGGTTAAGCAACCAACTCTTGATTTTAGCTCAGGTCATGAACTCAGGGTTGTGAGATCAGGCTCACATTAGGCTCCATGCTGGGTGTGGAGCTTGCTTAGGAGTCTCTCTCTCCACCTCCCTCTGTTCCCCCCATCTAAAAAACAAAGAAGACATACAGATAGCCAACAAATACATGAAAATGTGGTCAGCAGCAGTCATAATCAGGGAAATGCAAATCAAAACCACACTGAGATAGCCCTTCTTACCTGTTACAGAACATCTATTATAAAAAAGTTGAAAAAACTGTTGGTGAAGATGTGGAGAAAAAGGAACACTTTGCACCGTTGGTGGGGTTATAAATTAATGCAGACCTTGTGGAAAACAGTATGGGTGTTTCCCCCAAAACTAAAAAAATACTACTATTATATAATCCAGCAATTCCACTTCTGGGTATTTACCCACCAGAAGTGAAAACACTAACTCAGAAAGCTATATGAACACCCAACTATGTTTCTTGCAACATTATTTATAATAATAAAAACATGGAAAAATCCTGTGTCAACTGATGGATGGATGAGGAGAAAATGTGATACATGTACACACACACACACAATGGAATGCTATTCAGCCATAAAAAAGGCTGTCACTTGCAACAGCATAGATAGACCTTGAGAACACTTCACTAAGAGAGATAAGTCAGAAGGAGCGGGACAAATCCTGTATGATCTCACTTACATGTGGAAGCTAAAACAAACAAACAAACAAACAAATAAACCACCACCACCAACAACAACAACCAAAAAAACCAAGCTTTTAAATACAGAGAACAAACTGGTGATTGCCAGAGGTGGGGGTTGGAGAGTGGTTAAAGTGGGTAAACTTGGTCAAATATATATGTCTAATTATAAAAGGAATAATTCCTGGGTGTGTAATGTACAACATAGTGACTATAGTTAATAATACCATATTACATATTGAAATTTGCTAGAAGAGTAGATCTTAAAAGTTTTTAACACAAGAAGAAAAATTGTAATTATGTGTGGTGATGAATGCTCATTGTGGTGAAATTTTTCAATACATATGTATATCAAACCAAAATAAACAAGCAAGTGATTAAATAAATAATGTATATCTCTATCCTTATCAATTGAGAGATATGGATATAGATATGTGATAGGAAGAATACTATATGCTAAAAATTGGAATTTTTTTCTTTTAAGATTTATTTATTTTAGAGAGAGAGAGTGAGTGAGGGGGAGGGGCAGAGGGTGAAGAGCGGTATATCCAGCAGACTCTGTACTGAGTGTGGAGTCCAAATGCAGAGCTCAATCCCATGACCCTGAGATCATGACCTGAGCTAAAACCAAGGTCAGTGGCTTAGCTGACTGAAATACCCAAGCATCCCCCAAAATTGGAATTTTCTAAAAGTGTACTGAGAGAAAGAATTTCTTAAACAAATAAAAAAATGCCCAAACAAGAAAATGAAAAAAAAAAAAAAAAAAAACCTCATCCGACTAAAAGAGTTACCAAAAATAAAACTCCATGAATGTGGATGAAGAGTTGGAATTTTAAGGTGAGACATTATTGAATTCAAAAGTAAAAAAAATATATTGCATGAAGTGTATTCAAAATCTGTTTTTTAAATGTGTTTAGTTTATATTTTTAATAATAAAATATTTAAAAAACATAGAAAAGTGTGGAAAATATAAAACCAACAAAATACTTGTCTGGCAGATGTGACATTTTTTTATCATATTTACTTCAATTCTCTCTCTTTTCTAAAAAACAAAAGGGGCAGCCTGGGTGGACTCAGTCTATTAAGGGTCCGACTCTTGGTTTCAGCTCAGGTCATGGTTTTATGGGTCATGAGATGAAACCTGCATCAGGCTCTGTGCTCAGTGGTGAGTCTGCTTAAAGAATCTGTCTGCCCCTCCCCTCTCTCACATGCTCTCCCTCTCTCTCTCTCTCTCTCAAATAAATGAATTAATCTTTAAAAATAAAAACATAGTTACAATTAGAAGCTAAAAATGCCTACATACCCATGTTATTTTTTAAAGATTTATTTATTTATTTGAGAGAGAGAGAGTGTAAGCACATGGGGGAGAGCGGAGGGAAGAAGGAGGGAGTTTCAAGCACATTCCCCACTGAGCCCAATGTGGGGCTCCATCTCACAACCCATGAGATCACAATCTGAACCAAAACTGAGTCAGATGCTTAATGGATTGAGCCACTCAGTGGCCCCTCCCATCCCATTTTTGTCTTTTATTAATTCTTATTTGAAGACTATAATTTTCATTTATTTTCACTATAATTCCTATACACATGTATTTCAATAATATAATTTAGTTACTTAAAAAATTCTTAAATATTATTACATTGAATGCATCTTGTTAGAACTTGTCTTTTCAACCCAAAGCCACAGCCATAAAAAGTTGAGGGACTTGAGACCCTGTATTTTGGAGTTGTAAGTTTGAGCCCCATGTCAGGTGTAGAAATTACATAAAAATAAAATCTTTACTGGGACCCCCAGGTGGCTCAATCCTTAAATGTCTGACTTCGGCTTGGGTCATGATCTTGGGGTCCTGGGATCGAGCCCCACATTGGGCTTCCAGCTCAGTTGGGAGCCTGCTTCTCCCTCTCCCCCTGCTTGTATTCCCTCTCTTACTGTCTCTCTCTCTCCCTCTCTGTAAGATAAATGGATAGATTATTCAAAAAATTAAAAAAAATAAAATCTTTATCAAAAATTGACAATATAAAGTTGAAGAAAGAACCAGTACATATATTAACTCTTTCAGACAGCTCGATTAAATGGATATTACTGGATTGATACAATTTAACAATGGTTCCCTTTGCGTATTTGAGTTTAATGGTAACATTTTGTAATGTATTTTTAAATTTACTATGATAGATTTTGTTGCTTTCATAATTAAATATGCATATACATTTGAGAATTACAGACAAATCTACATAAAAAAGAATTTTAATAATACATTCTTAATAAAATTATGAATTGCAAAATGGACTCAAAGTAGAAAATGTGAATAACCATGAAAGAAATGCTTACAAATCAGTAATGATTAACTAGTTAGACCCTTCTGCTTCTCTCCTACACTACTCTCTAGAGTTATCTCACCATGATAGTTTTAGATCTATTAAAGTATCAAAAGTCAGAAAGTTTCTGTCTCAGAGAATAGAAAAGGCTTAAATGCATCCAAATCATCTCTCAAAATGCACTAATTTTGTTTCAATCTAATCTGACAGCATAATTACATTACAATTATTACAATTTAATTACAGTAACTGCTCAGTATTATACAAACATTTTATAACTTACTTCTGCAACTAAAGTAGGTTTTAAAGGAGATTTTTTAAGTCTACATGAGCTTGTTTTATAGGTTTTATGTAATATTAAAGTTTACTTCATTTTTGATGTGTTGATGTCAGAAAATAAGAAAAATGTGTTTGTGTGGTATTTCTTGCAGTAGGAACTTCATAATACAATATAGTATAAATGTAACATCTTATGTTGATCCCTCTTAAACAAAGTTTTCAGTGAATAGCCAATCCTTGGTGGACATGGTGATGGCAGTAAAATGAACTGGAGGGGCTCATAATATTTCAAGAAACTATCTTGTGAAGAGGTTAAAAAGTTCTTGCAACAATTAGAAAGACTTCCAAGTACTCATTTAAGTCATCAAACTGTAGCAAGGAAAGAAACCACTGTATTCCTTAGGGTACCACTAAATAAAAAGTTTTTAAAAATAACTAAAAAGTAGGTAATTTAAATAATAATCCAAAAGAAGACAAGAAAGGTAAAATAAAGAGCATCGACCCTATGACACATTTAGAAAGTTAATGGAAAGATGGTAGATTCAAAACAAATTATGTCGGTAATTACATTAATTCTAAACAGATGAAAAATTGCCATTAGAGGATAAAAATTGTCAGGGTGCCTGGCTGGCTCATCTGGGAGAGTGTCTGACTCTTGATCTTGGGGTTGTGAGTTTGAACTCCATGTTGGGTGTAGAGATTGCTTAGAAAGAAAATCTTTAAAAAAAGATGATAAAAGTTGTTAGAACAGATATTAGAAACGAATATGATCTGAACATTGATTGTAGTTTTTTAAAAAGACATGTTTAGGTATAAAGAACTCAGATTTAAATTGAAAGGAGAGAAAAATACACACGTGTGATTCCTTTATTTACAGATTGCAAACTCACCTACTTGTTAAAATTTATTTGTAACCTGGAATCAATAGTCTTAGCACCTTTGCAGTCATTTGTCAATCTGTGCAGAGTGATGGAATTTGAGTCTTCTAACAAACAGGTAGTGTCCTTTTTGCATTCAATTTAGTGACAGTTTTTCCTATTTTTTTATTTTTATTTTTAATTTTTTTCATTTATTTAATTTTATTTTATTTCTTTCCAGTGTTCTAAAATTCATCATTTATGCACCACACCCAGTGTTCCATGCAGTACATTCCCTCCGTAATACCCACCACCAGGCTCACCCAACTTTGTATCTCTTTAAATTTGTTTGTTTAAATGGCTCTCACATGTAGCATTGAAATGATGTCTAAGGTTCCTAAGAGAAGGAAGGCTGTTAGAGAAACAGGTGTGTTAATTTTTTTAGGCATGAGCCATAGCGTATTGCTCATAAATTCAGTGTTACTGAATCAACAATATAAATTGACCCTCAAACAGCAGGAGATGAGGAGCAAGGTGCCACCATGCAATCAAAAATCTGCATATGGGGGTCCCTGGGTGGCTCAGTGGGTTAAAGCCTCTGCCTTCAGCTCAGGCCATGATCTCAGGGTCCTGGGATCGAGCCCCACATCAGACTCTCTGCTCAGCGGGGAGCCTGCTTCTCCCTTTCTCTCTGCCTGTGATCTCTGTCTGTCAAATAAATAAATAAAATCTTTAAAAAAAATATGCATATAACTTTGACTTTTATTAAGTTTCCAAAAACTTAACTACTGATCGCCTCCTGTTGACTGAAAGCCTTACCAATAACATCAACGTTTGATGAACATGTATTATTTTGTACGTTAAATGTATTATATGCTGTATTCTCAATAAAGTAAGTTAGAGAAAAGAAAATGTTAGGGAAACCATAAGGAAAGGAAAATACATTTACAGTACTGTACTGTACCCACACTGTAGTTCACATCATCTATAATTTACAAGATAAGTCACCTGTCAGGACCTACATCAATATTGTCTTATATGATACAAAACACTATAGATGTTATATGTATTACTAACATTAGACATCAAAACTGAAAAGGTGATGGGAAAAAGAAGTTCATATTTATTTACAGGTATAATTATTTATGTATTTGATAACAAAGTGTAGCAATATGATAGCTTTATGGTAGTTGAGAGTAATTGATATGATTTCAGAGTAGCCTAGCCTACACACTAATGAATAAATCAATATAAGTTTTGTATGGCATATGGTCTTGCAATCATATTCATAGTACAGTATTGGAAGCATTGTTCTGATTTTTTTTTCAAATACTTGCTTATGATGATAGGCTGATATGCAGTTTCTCCAATAGAGAAAGGCATACCATATGGTAACATAATTCTTTGAAAGCAAAGTTATTAAATATAAGAAAGCCAACATATTATTAATTTTATATAAAATATCACTCACCTTATGCCTGTGTAAGGGCAGGCTATCCACCTCCATGCAATTCTTGTCCACATGGTGAGTACTTAGGCGATGATGATGATGACGACGACAAAATATCTCTTCCAGTTCTAGAGATTTCTACATGAAGTCTAGAGATTTCTATAAGAAGTTCTAGAAATCATGAGATTTTTACATGAAGTCATTTAGACACATGCACAATAGATAGATTTATTAACTGTATGATTGTTTACTGTTCTTAAAGTGAAAGTGACTCATCATAAAGGTCTTCATCCTCACCATCTTCACATCAAGTAAGCTGAGGAAGAGGAGGAAGAGGAGGGGTTCATTTTGCTGTCTCAAGGGCTGCAGAGTTGGAAAAGGTGGAGGAGGTAGAAAAGGAAGCAGGAGAGTCAGGTGGAACACTGCAGAAATACCATAATCATCATTTCTATCTGAATTTTCTGCTTTTCTTTATTTTTCTAAAAATGTTTCTATGTAATACTAATTCTTTTTTCAGTGTTTGCTTTTATTTCAGTGCCTATATCCTAGAAGGGTCCGTGTCATAAAAGAAGTCAAAAGCAGTCTTGAATAATTGGAACACTTTTGCCAGATTTTCAAATATCAGTTTGTTTTCTGGCCCTGCTTCTTCTATGTCTTTTTCCTCATCATCTGGCACTGGTTCAGAAGCACCCAGTTGCATTGTCATCTTCTGTTAATTCCTCTGGTGTGTTGTCTATTCATTTGTTCTCGAATTTCTCTAAGATCCATACCTTGAAACCCTTCTCACCCTCCACCTTTTTTGGCCATATCCACAATCTCTTTCACAATTTCCTTGATTGGCTCTGTCATAGATCCTGTGAAGTCATGTACAACATCTGGATGCAGTTTTCTTTAGCAGGAGGTTATCGTTTTGGGCTTGACATGTCTCAGTGTTTTCTATGACAGTGATGGCATCTTCAATTACATAATCCTTCAGACTTTCATGATGTTCTATTAGAGTTCTCTTCCATAGCATTGACAATCCTTTTGAAAGGGTACCATGTATGCTGAGCCTTAATGGTCCTTATGACTCCTGGATCTAGAGGCTTAATTAGAGACATTGTGCTTGGGGACAAGTAGACCAAGTCAGCATCTTTGATGTTGAGCTCATGGGGTTCTGGTGGCCAGGAGGGCTTGTACAGTATTGAAGGAGTTGTAAAAAGCAGTCTCTTACTGGCAAGGTACTTTCTGACTTCCTGACTTGAGGAGCAATGCATCAGTGGAACCAATCCAGGACAAGGGTTCTTGGTGTCCAGGCCTTCTTGGTATACAGCCAAAAGACTGGCAGCTGGTATTTATTGTTTCCCTTCAAGGCTCAAGTGTTAGCAGCTTTATAGATAAGGACAGTTTTGATTTCGACCCCAGCTGCATTTACTCAAAACAGGGGATTCAACCTATTCTTTCTTGCCTTAATTCTCAGTGCTTGCTTCTCTTCCTTACTAATAAATGTCTTGTGGCATTCTTTTCCAGAATAGGGTACTTTCGCCTGCATTAAAAATCTGTTCAGACAAACAGTCTTCCAAAGGTTTTCCTAATGGCATCTGGGAACTCCTCTGCTGCCTCTTGGTCCTATCATCTTGACATTTTAAAAACCAAACATCTTCCTAAAATTATCAAACCATCCTTTGTTAGCATTAAGTTCTCCAGCTTTTAGATCCCTCACCTTCATTTTGCTTAAGTTGTCATGTAATGAATTCACTTTTCTCAAATTGTATTAGATTCTATAGGTATGCCTTTCTAATAGCAACCCTGTGCCCATTTAAAAGCTGCATTTTAAGCACAAGATAACAAGATATTTTGCAAAAAGTGCAATGTTTTTGTGTCTGCTGCTGTAGCTACAGTGAAAGCTTCATAAATTTCCTTTTCTTTCTTTCTTTTTTTAAAATGGTTTTTATGCTGAATTCATTTACCTTGAAATGGCAGGTAACTGCAGCTGCAGACCTCAATCTATAGTATCTATCAAGCAACTCAAGTTTTTCTTGTAACGTCATGACTTCCCTTCTTACGAGAACTTCCAGCATCACTAGTGCACTTGGTACGGGTCCTGTGACCTTATTTAAGGTTTATGGTATTGCACGAAGCACAATGAAAAAATGCCTGAGACCATGAGACATCACTTTTTACTGTGATATGCAACTTACTGCAGAGGTGGACTGATCATGTGGAGATGATTAGTGTCATATGGCATTTTAAGTAAATGCTCACAATACCATAACAGTAACAGGAGGTGGCTACAAAATTATGGTAGTAATATGTACTATAAATTTATATCACGCAGTTATGTTTTAATTCTGCATCTTTACCTTTGTTTATATTTCTCTCGACTGCCAATGGCACTATGCATGCTCAATAAGTGTATGCACAAGTTCTGATGTTTTACTTTTTATAAAAGATTTATATATTTTTTGTGCTTATATGTAATAAAATAGACTAGTATCCACATAGGTTTCATGTATGCATGACACAACTAGCTTTTTCTTAATTTTTTAAATATTTGTAGACTACAGGGTTTGTGAGTTTTTCCAAATTATTGCGAATCTTCAAAAATGTTTCCAATATGTTTATTGAGAAATATCTGTTTGTCATTGGACCCGTGTGTTTCAAACCCCATATTGTTTCAAAGTAAATATGTATTAAGAAACGAGTCTTTAAACAGAAGCATACATGAAACAATGAAGTGATCAGTTATGTAGTCATCAGTTGATAAAATTGCTGTGACCAGAGGCTCACAGGAACCTAACTCTGTTGCCCATAAAAGCAGTAATTTAATATTTAACTTGTATTTAAAGTCACAGTGACTTTATAGAACAAACAGAATTCACTGTACAGGAAATCACTAACTAATAAAATGGTGGCATGTCTACATTACTATCGGAAAAAGACTTTAAGTGAGAAGTATTTCTAGAAATAAAGAGGGAAATTTTATAATGATAAAAGTGTCAACTTAACGAGAAGGGATGAAATCATAAATATATATGCATTTAATAGTATCAAAATAGGAGTGTCTGGATAGCTTAGTTGGTCTTAATTTTGGCTCAGGTCATGATCTCAAGGTCGTGAAATCAATTCCCACATCTTGGTTTCAAGTGGGACACTCTTGCTGTCCCCTGCTCGTGCTCTTTCTTTCTTTCTCTCTAAAATCATCATTATCATTATCATCATCAAAATATATGAAACAAAAAAAGAGAAAGAAAGGAAAAATAGATAAGTCCATAATCATTATTAGAGATCTGAACCCTTTGCCTCAGTAACAGAACAAGCAATTTCAAAATCAATAAAAAATATAGAAGTTTAGAGCAGCATGATGAAACAATTTGACCTAATGGACTCACACAGAATATCACCTCCTACAAATGTAGGTCCACATTTTTTTCAAATACACATAGACACATGGATCTTCTCCCAAAATAGACTACATGAAAGACTACAGAGCAAGTCCTAACAAATGTCAAAGGAATGGAATAACAGTTTATAAGCTCTGATTATAGTACAACTATACTAATAATCAAAAACTATTCTGTTAGAAAATCCCTAGATGGTTGGAAGTTAAGCAACTTTAAACTTTTAAATGACTTGTAGGTTACCAGAGTAATCACAATAATAATTTGAAATCTTTTTAAATAAAAGAGATTTAAAAAACAGAAATATCAAATTTTAGGGATACAGGTGCAGCAGCGATTAAGAGGAAATTTATGGTTCTTAATGCATATATGAGAAAAGAAAAAAAATGTTGAAAACCAACAATCTTAAACTTTCATCTCAAGAAATGTAAGAGGCATCAAACTGAATCATCAAAATGAATAAAATTTAAAGGTAAAAGAAAAAAAATCAATGAAATGCAAAGAAGACATACAATTGAGAAACTTAATAAAGAAGCCAATGCGTGTTCTTTTTAAAAAATAAAATAAAATTAAGAGAAGTATAGAAGGACTGGTATAGAAAACAACTGAAAAGGAAATGCAAATTGTCAATAACAGAAATGAAACAGAGATATGGGATTCAAACCAATAAGATAATACAGACACCTATGTGCAAATAAATTTGGTAACATAAATAAAATGGAAAAATTCACTGGAAACACATTTTATCAAAGCCTACACAAGATGAAATAGAAAAATTGAATATACCGTATCTATAAATCAGTTGATTCTCAAGACATTTTCAAGGTTAATGACTACCTTTAGTAGTAAATTTTTCCCAATATTTAAGGAAGAAATAATACCAATTTTACACAAATTCCTCCAGAAATATAAAAAAATGGTAATATTTCCATCTCATTTTATGATATTAGCATGATCTTGATATCAAAACCGTACAAAAAAAGAGAAAAACACAAGAGATCTCTCTTAGAAATACAGGGGCATAAATTCTATAGAAATCTTTTAAAGATGAATCCTATATGAATAGGTTAACATATCACAATGACATTGGGCTTACAAATAGAAAATACGTTTGGTTTTAAATTTTAGTATCGGTCAATAATCAAGAAAGAAGACCAACTATATGACCATCTCAATAGATGCGCAAAAACTAGGAATAGAAGAAAATTGATCTGCTCTGATGACCAGACTTCCTTACAAAGAGCTACAGCTAACCTTACAATAATTGGCAAAATATAAAGGATTATCCCGATCTTCATAAGCATAGTGCAGATTTGCTTAATTTTTTGATATTTTGTTTCACATGGGTTACTTGCCTTAATCTTTATTTTAAAAACTATCTCATTAAATATTATTTCTCTTGATTACTGAATTTTTAAGGGTTCTTCCTCTTAGATTTTATACACAAGTTACTATTTTACTTGCCTTAGCCTAGTCCTGCTATCAGGGAGACACAAATTAAAACCACGGTGAGATATTGCTTCAGACTCACACGGTGATGAAATTAAACAGACAAAACCAAGTTCTGGCTATGATGTAAAGCAATGGAAATGTTGTACACTGTTGGTAGGAATACAACATGGTAGGACCAAGTGGAAAACTGTTTTCAGGATCACCAACGCTAAGTATGCACCTGCTCAGCAATCTTATTCCTTGGTATAGACCCAGGATGAATGGGTGCAGACGTCTGTCAAAAGGCTTGCATTAGAATTCTCATAGCAGCCTTATTCCTAATAACTCCAAATAGGAAACAATCCAAATGTCTAACATACAGTTGGGGATAAATTGTGGTATATTCACATAGCGGATACCACACAATAAAAAAGAGTAAACTGCTGCTATACAAAACGACTTGAATAAACTTCATTGCTGCAATATTCAGGAAAAGAGATTAGACCTAACAGCTTACTAATGGATACTTGTGTTTACATGAAATTTAGGTACAGGCAAAACTAAACTAATGATAGAAGTCGATAACGGTGTTCTCTATGGTAAGGGGGATGGTTGACAGGAAAAAAGCATGAAGGATCTTTTAGGGTGACAGAAGTATACTTTATCTTCATTGGGCGTTGCTTATATATATATATATATATATATATATATATAGTATATATATCAATATATATTGTATATATATTAGAAATATATATATTGATATATATACAATATATATATATTTGTCAAAATTCATGAATTGTAGTTAAGATTGTGTATTTTCCTATATTAAGCTATGCATCATATGTTTATTTTAAAGATTTTATTTATTTATTTGGCAGACAGAGATCACAAGTAGGCAGAGAGGCAGGCAGAGTGAGGGGGGAAGCAGGCTCACTGCTGAGCAGAGAGCCCAATGTAGGGCTCGATCTCAGGACCCTAAGATCATGACCTAAGCTGAAGGCAGAGGCTTTAACCCACCGAGCCACCCAGGTGCCCCTGCATCATATATTTATTTTAAAAAGCAGTACATTTATATTTTAGGAAGTGAGGAATTTATTGCTTGGATTGGACCATTCTTTAGTCTTATTGAATTAAATCTATTTTAGAGAAGAGAGATTGAGTGCCTGGTACTTGTTTTCAGCCTGTGTCTCTAAGAAGATTTTGATAGCCCCTAACATGGAAACAACCATACAAGTTCATGGGGCTTTATTTGTCTTTCTAACAGCTGGTTCTACCTTATAATTCCATAAACTCTGGACTTAAGAGCTGTGAATTTAATTTAGAAAAATGATCTATAAAACTAGCTGCTCTACCTATTTGTGCTGATGTTGTGAAGCATAATGGAACAAACAGAAATTGTAAAAAATCTATTAAAGCTCTATAAAAAGAAAAGAAAAAAACAGTGGCACAGTTCTTGGGAAAAAGCGAGGCACATTTAAGGAACCATGACCAAGAGAAAGGAAGAGAGGAACCGAGAATACATTAAAGGCTATTCTGGAGTAAACAACCACTCTAAAACTCATTTAAAATGTGCATATTTCACCATGAATGTTCTGTGACTTAATTATTTTGAAGCAATAGATGAAATACTCATGTCTTTAGCCACCTACATATAGTCTCAGCTCTCACCAAAAATAATCATTCATTGTTCCCTCTCCACTTACTTCACAGACCAGAGAAGTACCCAGTTGGTGATCTGTGCTTTCTACTGAGGACAAAACAATGGCAGGGAGTGACCGGAGGTTATTGTACCAAACATATTCTTTGTCATTATTGTAGTAGAATATAAATTAATTTTGATATTTCACATCGTTATAAAGATTTCCACGTATTTCTGTAATGATAAAATATGCTTAGATCTTGATAACAGGTGAAAACTTATATATATTCTTTAAACTGGCTCAAAATTGACATTATCTAAATGACTTTGTTCCCTCATTTATGTTTATCTTTTTTTCACCAACCATTAAGAAATGCCACAGATTTTTCTCAGTAACATAAATCCATTCCTAATAGGGACAGATCATTAAGGGTAGTAAAATGGCTGAATATATTCCTATCATATTGCATAAGGCTCTTTTTTTTTAAGATTTTATTTATTTGATAGAGAGGTCACAAGTAGACAGAGAGGCAGGCAGAGACAGAGAGAGGAGGAAGCAGGCTCCTTGCTGAGCAAAGAGTCCTATGCAGGACTCGATCCCAGGACGCTGGGATCATGACCTGAGCCAAAGCCAGAGACTTAACCCACTGAACCACCCGGGCACCCTATGCATAAGGCTTTTGAAATTTATGGGTTGTGTTTTTAAATCCACTCATTTTATGATTTCAAAATCCCTTCTTTACATGTTTGACTAAAATAAGAATCTAAAAAAAAAAGAAGAAAGAAAAGGAAAGGAATTTGATTTTTCTGTATCTCGGTGTTCCCTTACAGTTCTGTGTCCAATACTGTACCCAAACTGTTTTTATTCTGATCTATCCACATCATTTCTGACACCAATAAATCTTCAGTCCTAAGATAACTGAACTAAGTTTTTTTTTTAAAGATTTTATTTATTTATTTGACAGAGAGAGACACAGCGAGAGAGGAACACAAGCAGGGGGAGCAGGAGAGGGAGAAGCAGTCTTCCCACCAAGCAGAGAGCTCCATGTGGGGCTCGATCCCAGGACCCTGGAATCATGACCTGAGCCAAAGGCAGATGGTTAACGACTGAGCCACCCAGGTGCCCCGAACTAAGTTGCTTCTGCGGTTAATATGAAACACAACTGAATAGGATGAGTATTTTATTTTCAAACATCCTTCTCTCTGAATACTTATCCCTAATTTCCTACTTCTGTTCTCTAGCACATCTCTCAGATACTTTATCCCATCAAAACCTCTAATCCATTAACCCCATCACCTTTTCATGGCCCACCATCCTAATTATCTCCTTATTTCTCCTTTCATCCAGCCTATATTTCACGATCCATATCATAATGGACTTCTTGTATCCTTTCTCCCTTGCCTGACAAATTGATACATCACCAGCAAAATAGAACAAAGAACCTCCCTATGTTCCCATGATTAAATCTACAAATTTACGTGCCTCCAGACTGATAGATTTCGTCTTCTCTTTCTTTCAGTAGATTAATTTTCTATGCTTCTAAATATTGGCAACTCGTGCTCCTGTACCTGAATCCCATCCTTCTCATCTACTCAAGGGCTTTGTTGCTGCAACTTTGCCCCTCTTTACTCAATAATACAATTTATTCTCTACTGCATCACTCCCAGTAGCTTACAAACACAGTGGATATACCCAACACCAGCTTAAAAGAATCTTCCCCTGATTTCACATATCCCTATGGTATTTTTTTTATTTGTTTTGTTGCTGTTTTATAGAAGTGTATTTTGAATGAATGGTTTGTACTTGCTATCACTATTTCCTCAAATTCCTTTTCTCTCTTTTCTTTTTAAAAAATCTTTTGAAACAATTTTAAACTTGCCAAAGAGTTTTAAGAACAGGACAAGTAACATTTTTCCTGAATCATTTAAGAATACCTCTTGACCTGAAGCCCATGACTCCCGAATAATGTAGTGTACATTTCCTGCAGGCAAAGATATTCTCCTGTGTAACCCCAAACGTCCATCTAAATTAGTGGTACACTATGAGCCTCTAATCCTCAGATGCCAACCAGGTTTCCCCAACTGTCCAAATAATATTTATAATGAAAAGATCAAATCCAGAATACTAGGTTGCATTAAACTGTCACATCTTTTCAGCCTATTTCAATTAGGAATAGTTCTTCATTCTTTTCTTGACTTTATGATCTTGACAAGGTTGGCAAGCCTACCTATAAGGACACCCATCCTAGTTGAATCAGGGCCCCACCCTTATGACCTTATAAGGCCCAACTCCAAATGCAGGCACACTGGGGGACGTCAACATATAAACTTGGGAGCAGACACAAACTTTCAGTCCATAACACCCTTCCACTGATACAGTTTTCTTCTGCCACTCTGAATTCCCTCCTGGTCCACTGAAATCTCAGCACTCCATTCTTCTGTGGACATCTACCTGGATCAGCCCTGCTGATAGAATTTTGGACTGATTTTTTTTTTTTTTCAGGAAGAAAAGGAAGATTTTCTCTTTTGTAATTTTTTCTTTCTCTTCTCTTCCTCACTCTCCTCTCCCTTATTTAGCTTTCTGAAATTACCACAAACACAATAGAATATTAATAATAACTTACACCTAAATATATTGTTCTCCTATACTTCATTCCCCTATAACTGCCCCACCAGAGGTAACAGGTATACTGAATTTTGTGTACATTATGTAATAAAAAATATATATTTTAACCTCATTAAAAAGCTATCATGCCCTATGCAATACTTTTGGGACTTAACTCTCCCATTCACATTTATATTGTGAATTTTTTCTTTATATCATTGTTGATAGCTGCAGCTTTTTTTTATTTACTGTTGCTAATGTTTCATTGAACATATGATAATTTATTTGTCCGTTTTCTGTTATTGGGTTTTTGGGATTTTTCTATGTGTTTCTATTGAACTTTTTTTTTTTTAAAGATTTTATTTATTTATTTGGCAGACAGAGATCACAAGTAGACAGAGAGGCAGGCGGGGAGGGGGGAGCAGGCTCCCTGCTGAGCAGAGAGCCTGATGAGGGGCTCAATCCCAGGACCCTGAGATCATGACCTGAGCTGAAGGCAGCGGCTTAACCCACTGAGCCTCCCAGGTGCCCCTTCTATTGAACTTTTATGCCCATTAAGTCACTAAAACTGTTTTTATTAAGCAGCCAATATGTTAAAATTGCCAAATTCTATGATCAATCCTCAGGATGGGGCTTATACACTTCTTAGAAGCCAGTCTTTGACACATGCTATTCTAGAAGCCCTTGTTTCATTTGACTTCTATGAGACCACATTACAGTTTTGGTTTCTGCATGTGATCTCTGTATTGTGGTTTAGTATTTGCCCAGGATTTTTTATTTTAAAACATTGTTATTAATAATCATATTAAAATTAATTTAAATAGGTTAGTATATCTCACCATCTACTTCTACTTTCTGTCATGGTCTCATTTAGCTGTGTGTGAGATATATATGCAGTGAACATATTTCTCACTTTATCATATAACTAGAACTAAAAGGTGATCAATGGTTACCCATCTCTGTTCTCTTGACCCTTTGCAAATATAGCACAATTAATACCTCCTTTTTAAGGACAGCATAGTGGGGTGCTCACTGATAAAAAGGAGTACATTCAGATACTAGTGGCCAGAAATGGCTAATCTCTTCTGATTTTAGGGTTTAGGACAGCAACTGGATGCTGCTACCCCTACTGGCCACTTGGTGTATCATCCAGGACCCATGCCTCAGCCCAGCTCAAGGGATGTACAGCCCCGCCAGGTCACCAAAGTCAGGACCCTTCTGAAGAATGATTGGTTTAGGAATTTATGTGGAAGAAATATAAGCTAGGAAGTCTTTCTGTAGAGCTATAGAGAGGAGGATAAATGTTCTTGCTATAGTAATCTTATCATTAATTACACGATATAAATCTATAATTATTAAATTTGTCATGACCTTACAATCCTTTGCCATAATCCTTATAGCAACAAAAGGCCTTTAAAAAGTGCATGTTCGGGATGCCTGGGTGACTCAGTTGGTTGTACGACTGCCTTCGGCTCAGGTCATGATCCCGGAGTTCCCGGATGGAGTCCCGCATTGGGCTCCCAGCTCCACGGAGAGTCTGCTTATCCCTCTGACCTTCTCCTCGCTCATGCTCTCTCTCATTGTCTCTTTCTCAAATAAATAAAATCTTTAAAAAAAAGTGCATGTTCAAAGAAAAATAAATACGGAATTTGCATGTCTCAAGGCAGTTGTTTTAAACATGTAAATGCATAACATATGCTGATATTTATACATTCTAGGTGCTATAGCCATATTTGTTACATGAAAATCAGAAGACACAGATTCTTTGAGGTTATTTTATTAGAAGTTACTTTAAGAAGATTGTGGCCAAATTTTAGTTGCAGAAGATGAACACTTTTCAGAAAATGCCTTTGCTACAACATTATAGAATGAGGCTCTATTTATTCAGACATATGAAAATTATCAAGAATAACTATTCTACTTATGTTTTTTATTTTTTTCTGATAATAAATATGTAGAAAACATCTTACATTTTCTTTTAATGTACTTAATATGTTATCTTAAAGTTTTAGAAAGAATTTTATTTTGAAAGTCATTTTGCATAGAATTATTTTTGTATAAACACCAATAAAATGAATTTGCCAGTTAAGAAATAAATATGATAAAATATGTATTTTGAATTATTTTTATTGTCTTGTTTCACTATCAGAAAGTGTCTCAGTTATGATAATAAATTATGGGGTTCCCTTTCCCATGCTTCAGTTCTCAGAAGTCTTTCCCTCACTTTTCCTTGTTCTTTTCTCTATTTATTTTCACCCAGGCCTACAATTTCAAATACCATCTATATGGTGTTGGCTCCCATATCTATAACTCTATCCCGAATCTCTGCTTTGAATTTCAGACTGCATATTTAGTTCCCTTTCAATGTCTCCCTGGCATCCCAAATTCAATGAAAACAATACTGAATTCTTACTTTCCTCCTTTAAACATGCTCCTCCTTCAGACTTCCTTATCTGAACAAATGCCACTAATACACTGCTTTTCATTCTAATCACCTTGATATCATCTTTCATCTCTCTCTTCCTTTTATACTCAACATTCAATCGATGAAGAAAACATAGTGGGTCTACTTCAAATATATCCCAAACCCAACTTCTTACTTCCTTTTTGGTTACTATCTTAGTTCAAGTTATCATCATCTCTTTCTTGGACTATTTAAAAGATAGCCTTTAACTGAAATTACTATTGCTACTTTGTACACCCACTTCCGTCTGAATACTCTTCACAAAGCACAGCCATAGCAGTTCCTTCAGAATGAAGTCCCATCAGGCTATTAATAATCTTTGCCTTGCCTTCGAGCCCTGCTCCATAATCCGTACCTGACTCTTTCTCTAAGCCACGAGTTGTCACAGTGCAGTCGATGAACACCTGAGATTCCTCAAGACTTTTCCAGAGGTAAAGGGAGGTCAAGCAATTTTTATAGTAATAACAAGACATTATTTGGCTTTTGCAGTGTGTTGACATTTGCAATGATGGTAACAAAGCAATGGTGGGTAGAATTTCAGACACTTTAGCACAAATCAAGGACACAGCATTTAAGGACATATTTTTAAGTTTCACTGAAGAATGTACTTGATAAAGCAGTTAGCATTATTTATGTTAAATTTCAACCCTTGCGTACAATTATTTTTAATAACCTCTGTGACAAAATGAGAATGTATAAATGTATAAATAACATCTGCTTGCATGTGTTCTTGTTTGGGTTATCAGCTGAACTAGCTACTTTTCATAGAATTTTAATATAGAACAACTGATACACAGACTAGTTACTCATTCTTGGCATTTGACTTTTTTTTTTTTTTTTTAAATGAGGTGAGCTTGTGACTTTAAGAAAAACAACTAGTACTTTTGTTGCCAATGATAGAATTTGGGCTTTCAAGTGATAACTAGAATTTTGGAAAGCTTATATCGTTAGGATGACAGTTTCTCATTATAGACTTTTCTGATGACATTAGTGGTGATATTAATGACTATGTCAAAATTTGAGAGATCTGAATAGCTCAATGAATCAATATTTTCCCAAAAAACAATGCATGCTATTATATATCATACTTGAGTACAGGATTCATTCAGATTAAAAGATAGATGAATGGATTTTAATGTAAAAGAGGATGAAACGGTCATTGATCTGGTTACACCTAACTTTTGCAATACTACCACTGGTTGAGTTTTGTTATACTCATAAAAAAATGTCCATGATTATCGAAAATTATATAAAATGCTCCTTATATCTATTTATATGAGACTAGATTTTCTTTATATAATTCAGCTAAAACAATGTGTTACAAGAGATGGAGTGAAAAGGAGATATGAGAACGAGAATCTAGCTGTCTTCTTTTGAGTACATTATACAGATTTGCAAAAAAATAATGCTACTCTTCTTGTTTTTTATTTTGGAAAATATGGCTATTTCTCATAAGATATTTATGCTCACATATAAAACACATATAAAACAACAATAATATTAATGAACCAATTTTTTTTCAGTTTTAATGTCTAGGACACTGTATCAACACATATAAAGCAGCCAGTGCCTGGGAAGAAACTTTGCTGGAGAAATGCTCTGGGAAATGAGGCAATGTTCAAATGGAGAGCGAATAAGACAGACAAGTTTTTGTACCCTTCTTAGGCTTCCAGGATCGCTCTAATGCCTTTATTGACAGAGCCTCACCAAATGTTAGTTAGCAAAACAGAAATGTTTGAGCATCCCTACCTTGGGCATGGAGAGCAGAGTGGAGAAGAGTGGGTCTCAAGCTGGGAAAAAAACCAGCAGCTGCACTAATTCTGCTAATGAATTTATGTTTGTTACGTAGGAGCTAAATGTGACACAATCATTGTTGAATCATTATGCAATTATTTAACACCATATCTTCAAATAATTTCTAATAGAAAGAATGCTTTATTAAAAAGATATCATAGGCTCAGTTGGTAGAGTGTGTAACTCTCGATCTTGGGATTATAAATTCCGGCCACATGTTGGGTGTAGGGACTACTTAAAAATAAAATCTTAAAAAAAAAAAAAAGTAGCGGGGTGGCTGGGTGGCTTAGTGGGTTAAGCCTCTGCCTTTGGCTCGGGTTGTGATCTTGGGGTCCTGGGATCAAGTCCTGCATCGGGTTCCCTGCTTTCTGCCTACTTGTGATCTCTGTTTGTCAAATTAAAAAAAAAATCTTAAAAAAAAAGTAGCAATAATAATAATATAAAGTAATAACTAAATTAATAATGGTAAAAATAATATAAATTACATAGACAAAAGCCAATACTTTTTCATTAATACTTATTAAGATACCTCTCACTTTATGATAGGCATTTTCCTTTTTATTCATTATGTTTTTTAATACTTATTACATACCTCTTAGTTTAGGTGCCTGTTGTTCTTAACTGAGTGTCAAAGGGAAAAAGTAATTCTCAAAGTGGCAGATGAAGACACTAATCGAGGTATCTGAACCCAAAACTATGGCAGTTCAATCTGATAAATTTCAATATCTTACATACTATATTGTATATATGTATTTTAAACACTCATATGTAATACAAATAATTTATATTTCTCACAATTAATACAAATCTATCTTTCTATGCAGTTGGAAAGAAATCTTGTTAGCAATCCTCATCTCTGGTATATGACGTATAATTTCTTCCTTTTTCTTAGGAAGTTTTTATTTCTCACATTTCTAAAATGATCCTCCTCATTATACATAGCATTTATACATTCTCCCATGTCATTAAAATGTGATTTTTAAAGCTTACCTAATACCACTTTGCTTAAGCATGGTTCATTTAACTTCTTGCCTATATTGGACACTTAGGTTGTTTCAATATATTCACTATTATAAATAATACTGTAATGAAATTCTTTTATAGAGCTCTGCATGAATATCTATGACTTCCTTGTGAAATAAATTTCTAACAGTGAAATTTCAGGATCAATGGTATGATTGTTTTAAACACTCATGAAAAAAAAGGCCAAATTATCTCTAAAAGCTTCTCAGTTCACTGTCACTAGTAGTGCATGATATTGCAAGGTTTTCTTGATTTTTTTGGTGTATATTCTTGAGTTTTATCTCTAAGTGTAGTGCTGGTTGATTATTGATGTCAATATTATTAATAATTTATTCCTTTATTTCTTATAGTTAGGTTTTATATTATATAGGATTAAAGTTTTGAATTTTAGCAAATATCTTTATGACAAATGTTATAAGTACAAATATTATGACAAATATTTGAACAAATATTTATCAATTAAAAGGTGATATGATTCTTATTAAATTAATCCCTTTGATGAATGATTTATTGAAATTCATAATAATTTGTATTAAAGAATAAACGTAACTGTAGGTACTAAGGAGAAGGTTTTTTTTTTAATAAATTTTATTTTTTATAAACATATATTTTTATTCCCAGGGGTACAGGTCTGCGAATCGCCAGGTTTACACACTTCACAGCACTCACCATAGCACATACCCTCCACAATATCCATCAACCCTCAGTTTGTTTTGTGAGATTAAGAGTCACTTACGGTTTGTTTCCATCCCAATCCCATCTTGTTTCATTTATTCTTCTCCTACCCCCTTAACCCATCATGTTGCATTGCCTCTCCCTCATATCAGGGAGATCATATGATAGTTGTCTTTCTCCGATTGACTTATTTCGCTAAGCATGATACCCTCTAGTTACATCCACGTCGTCGCAAATGGCAAGATTTCATTTCTTTTGATGGCTGCATAGTATTCCATTGTGTATATATACCACATCTTCTTTATCCATTCGTCTGTTGATGGACATCTAGGTTCTTTCTATAGTTTGGCTATTGTAGATATTGCTGCTATAAACATTCGGGTGCACGTGCCCCTTCGGATCACTACATTTGTATCTTTAGGGTAAATACCCAGCAGTGCAATTGCTGGGTCATAGGGTAGTTCTATTTTCAACATTTTGAGGAACCTCCATGCTGTTTTCCAGAGTGATTGCACCAGCTTGCATTCCCACCAAGAGCGTGGGAGGGTCCCCCTTTCTCCGCATCTTCGCCAGCATCTGTCATTTCCTGACTTGTTAATTTTAGCCATTCTGACTGGTGTGAGGAGATATCTCATTGTGGTTTTGATTTGTATTTCCCTGATGCCAAGTGATGTGGAGCACTTTTTCATGTGTCTGTTGGCCATCTAGATGTCTTCTTTGCAGAAATGTCTGTTCATGTCCTCTGCCCATTTCTTGATTGGATTATTTGTTCTTTGGGTGTTGAGTTTGCTAAGTTCTTTATAGATTTTGGACACTAGCCCTTTATCTGATATGTCATTTGCAAATATCTTCTCCCATTCTGTCAGTTGTCTTTTGGTTTTGTTCACTGTTTCCTTTGCTGTGCAAAAGCTTTTGATCTTGATAAAATCCCAATAGTTCATTTTTGCCCTTGCTTCCCTTGCCTTTGGTGATGTTCCTAGGAAGATGTTGGTGCAGCTGACGTCGAAGAGGTTGCTGCCTGTGTTCTCCTCGAGGATTTTGATGGATTCCTTTCTCACATTGAGATCCTTCATCCATTTTGAGTCTATTTTCATGTGTGGTGTAAGGAAATGATCCAATTTCATTTTTCTGCATGTGGCTGTCCAATTTTCCCAACACCATTTATTGAAGAGGCTATCTTTTTTTCATTGGACATTCTTTCCTGCTTTGTTGAAGATGAGTTGACCATAGAGTTGAGGGTCTATTTCTGGGCTCTCTATTCTGTTCCATTGATCTATGTGTCTGTTTTTGTGCCAGTACCAGGCTGTCTTGATGGTGACAGCTTTGTAATAGAGCGTGAAGTCTGGAATTGTGATGCCACCAACTTTGGCTTTCTTTTTCAATATTCCTTTGGCTATTCGAGGTCTTTTCTGGTTCCATATGAATTTTAGGATTATTTGTTCCATTTCTTTGAAAAAAATGGATGGTACTTTGATAGGAATTGCATTAAATGTGTAGATTGCTTTAGGTAGCATAGACATTTTCACAATATTTATTCTTCCAATTCAGGAGCATGGAACATTTTTCCATTTCTTTGTGTCTTCCTCAATTTCTTTCATGAGTACTTTATAGTTTTCTGTGTATAGATACTTAGTCTCTTTGGTTAGGTTTATTCCTAGGTATCTTATAGTTTTGGGTGCAATTGTAAATGGGATGGACTCCTTAATTTCTCTTTCTTCTGTCTTGTTGTTGGTGTAGAGAAATGCAACTGATTTCTGTGCATTGATTTTATATCCTGACACTTGACTGAATTCCTGTACAAGTTCTAGCAGTTTTGGAGTGGAGTCTTTTGGGTTTTCCACATATAGTATCATATCATCTGCGAAGAGTGATAGTTTGACTTCTTCTTTGCAGATTTGGATGCCTTTAATTTCCTTTTGTTGTCTGATTGCTGAGGCTAGGACTTCTAGTACTATGTTGAAGAGCAGTGGTGATAATGGACATCCCTGCCATGTTCCTGACCTTAGCAGAAAAGCTTTCAGTTTTTTCCATTGAGAATGATATTTGTGGTGGGTTTTTCATAGATGGCTTTGATAATATTGAGGTATGTACCCTCTATCCCTACACTTTGAAGAGTTTTGATCAGGAAGGGATGCTGTACTTTGTCAAATGCTTTTTCAGCATCTATGGAGAGTATCATATGGTTCTTGTTCTTTCTTTTATTAATGTGTTGTATCACATTGATTGATTTGCGGATGTTGAACCAGGCTTGCAGCCCTGGAATAAATCCCACTTGGTCGTGGTGAATAATCCTTTTAATGTACTGTTGAATCCTATTGGCTAGTCTTTTGGCGAGAATTTTTGCATCTGTGTTCATCAAGGATATTGGTCTGTAGTTCTCTTTTTTGATGGGATCCTTGTCTGGTTTTGGGATCAAGGTGATGCTGGCCTCATAAAATGAGTTTGGAAGTTTTCCTTCCATTTCTATATTTTGGAACAGTTTCAGGAGAATAGGAATGAGTTCTTCTTTAAATGTTTGGTAGAATTCCCCCAGGAAGCCATCTGGCCCTGGGCTTTTGTTTGTTTGGAGATTTTTGATGACTGTTTCAATCTCCTTACTGCTTATGGGTCTGTTCAGGCTTTCCATTTCTTCCTGGTTCAGTTGTGGTAGTTTATATGTCTCTAGGAATGCATCCATTTCTTCCAGATTGTCAAATTTGTTGGCGTAGAGTTGCTCCTAGTATGTTCTTAGAACTGTCTGTATTTCTTTGGTGTTCGTTGTGATCTCTCCTCTTTCATTCATGATTTTATTTATTTGGGTCCTCTCTCTTTTCTTTTTGATAAGTCTGGCCAGGGGTTTATCAATCTTATTAATTCTTTCAAAGAACCAGCTCCTAGTGTCGTTGATTTGTTCTATTGTTTTTTTGGTTTCTATTTCATTGATTTCTGCTCTGATCTTTATGATTTCTCTTCTCCTGCTGGGTTTAGGGTTTCTTTCTTGTTCTTTCTCCAGCTCCTTTAGGTGTAGGGTTATGTTGTGTACCTGAGACCTTTCTTGTTTCTTGAGAAAGGCTTGTACCGCTATATATTTTCCTCTCAGGACTGCCTTTGTTGTGTCCCACAGATTTTGAACCATTGTGTTTTCATTATCAATTGTTTCCATGAATTTTTTCAATTCTTCTTTATTTTCCTGGTTGACCCATTCATTCTTTAGACGGATGCTCTTTCATCTCCATGTATTTGGGTGTTTTTCAAATTTCCTCTTGTGATTGAGTTCTAGCTTCAGAGCATTGTGGTCTGAAAATATGCAGGGAATGATCCCAATCTTTTGATACCGGTTGAGACTTGATTTAGGACCAAGTATGTGATCTATTCTGGAGAATGTTCCATGTGCACTAGAGAAGAATGTGTATTCTGTTGCTTTGGGATGAAATGCTCTGAATATATCTGTGATGTCCATCTGGCCCAGTGTGTCATTTAAGGCCTTGATTTCCTTGTTGATCTTTTGCTTGGATGATCTGTCCATTTCAGTGAGGGGAGTGTTAAAATCCCCTACTATTATTGTATTCTTGTCGATGTGTTTCTTTGATTTTGTTATTAATTGGTTTATATAGTTGGCTGCTCCCACGTTAGGGGCATAGATATTTAAAATTGTTAGATCTTCTAGTTGGACAGTTCCTTTGAGTATGATATAGTGTCCTTCCTCATCTCTTATTATAGTCTTTGGCTTAAAATCTAACTGATCTGATATAAGGATTGCCACTCCTGCTTTCTTCTGATGTCCATTAGCATGGTAAATTCTTTTCCACCCCCTCACTTTAACCTGGAGGTGTCTTCGGGTTTAAGATGAGTTTCTTGTACGCAACATATAGATGGGTTTTGTTTTTTTATCCATTCTGATACCCTTTGTCTTTTGATTGGGGCATTTAGCCCATTAACATTCAGGGTAAGTATTGAGAGATATGAATTTAGTGCCATTGTATTGCCTGTAAGGTGACTGTTATTGTATATTGTCTCTGTTTCTTTCTGATCTACTACTTTTAGGGTCTCTCTTTGCTTAGAGGACCCCTTTCAATATTTCCTGTAGAGCTGGTTTGGTATTTGCAAATTCTTTCAGTTTTTGTTTGTCCTGGAAGCTTTTAATCTCTCCTTCTATTTTCAATGATAGCCTAGCTGGATATAGTATTCTTGGCTGCATGTTTTTCTCGTTTAGTGCTCTGAATATATCATGCCAGCTCTTTCTGGCCTGCCAGGTCTCTGTGGATAAGTCTGCTGCCAATCTAATATTTTTACCATTGTACGTTACAGACTTCTTTTCCCGGGCTGCGTTCAGGATCTTTTCTTTGTCACTAAGACTTGTCAATTTTACTATTAGGTGACGGTGTGTGGACCTATTCTTATTGATCTGAACCTCCTGGATTTTGATGCTTGTTCCCTTTGCCATATTGGGGAAATTCTCTCCAATAATTCTCTCCAATATACCTTCTGCTCCCCTCTCTGTTTCCTCTTCTTCTGGAATCCCAATTATTCCAATGTTGTTTCGTCTTATGGTGTCACTTATCTCTCGAATTCTCCCCTCGTGGTCCAGTAGCCGTTTGTCCCTCTTTTGCTCAGCTTCTTTATTCTCCGTCATTTAGTCTTCTATATCGCTAATTCTTTCTTCTGCCTCATTTATCCTAGCAGTGAGAGCCTCCATTTTTGATTGCACCTCATTAATAGCTTTTTTGATTTCAACTTGGTTTGATTTTAGTTCTTTTATTTCTCCAGAAAAGGCTTTTATATCTCCCGAGAGGGTTGCTTTAATATCTTCTATGCCTTTTTCAAGCCCGGCTAGAACCTTGAGAATTGTCATTCTGAACTCTATATCAGACATGTTACCAATGTCTGTATTGATTAGGTCCCTAGCCTTTGGTACTGTTTCTTGTTCTTTTTTTTGTTGTGAATTTTTCGGCCTTGTCATTTTGTCCAGATAAGAGTATATGAAGGAGCAAGTAAAATACTAAAAGGGTGGCAACAACCCCAGGAAAATATGCTTTAGCCAAATCAGAAGAGATCCCAAATCGTCAGGGGGGAGAAAGGGGATAAAAAGGGGTTCAGAAAGAAAAAAAAAAAGAAACTATTAAAAAAATAAAGCCGATAAAGAAAAAATATAAAAAGGAAAAAAATATGTATATATATATATATATTAGATAAACTATTTAAAAAACGTTATAAAAGAAAACGGTAAAAGTTAAAAAAAATTAGCAGAAGAAGAGAAAAAAAATTGAAAAAGAAAAAAAAATTAAATTAACTGCAAGGCTAAAGAATCATGGGGAGAAAGCCTTTAGTTCCGTGTTGCTTTCTTCTCTGGAATTCCGCCGTTCTCCTTGGTATTGAAACTGTACTCCTTGGTAGGTGAACTTGGTCCTGGCTGGGTTTCTCATTGATCTTCTGGGGGAGGGGCTTGTTGTAGTGATTCTTCAGCGTCTTTGCCCCAGGCGGAGTTGCACCGCCATTACCCGGGGCCGGGCTGAGTAATCTGCTCGGGTTTGCTGGGTTTGCTTTCGGGAGCTTTTGTTCCCTGAGCACTTTCCATAGAGTTCTGGAAGACGGGAATGAAGATGGCGGCCTCCCGGTCTCCGGCCCGGAGGAGCCGAGAGCCCGGGGCCCCACTCCTCAGTGCACCCTCAGAGAACACCGCCCAATTACTCCCGTCACCCTGGCCTCTGCCCGCGCTCCGAGCTGACCGAGCCTGCGACAGGTTCAAGGTAACCCCGAGCTGAGAGTCACTCCTCGGCTCTGTCTCTGTAGCCGGCTTCCCCGGTCTAATACCTTTAAGCTCTGCGACACTCAGACACCCCCGATCTGTGACCCCTGGACCTGAGGTCATGCTGACCCCTCCTGGGCTTCACCCCAGTTAAGCCTCTGGAGCGATGTCGCTCAGCAGAACAGACTTTTAAAAGTCCTGATTTTGTGCTCCGTTGCTCCGCCGCTCGCCGGGAGCCCGCCCCTCCCCCCGCGGTCTATCTTCCTGTTGCTTTGGATTCACTTCTCCGCCAGTCCTACCTTTCAGATAGTGGTTGATATTCTGTTTTTTAGAATTGCTGTTCCTCTTCTCTTCAATCTCCCGTTGGATTTGTAGGTGTTTTCAATCTTCAGATAAGCTATTTAGCTGATCTCCCGCTACCTGAAGTAATCTCAGCTGCTACTTCTCCGCCATCTTGACTCCTCCCCCTAAGGAGAAGTTTTTAAAAATGAATGCTGAAAAATACAAATAACCCCACAGAAGAAAAGTATATTGGCATATTACTCAAATACTCATTTCAAAAAAGAGGAAAAAATATCCAGTAGGCACATTAGATGGATCAAATTGTAATTGGACATTATGAAATGCATACTAAGTCCACAGTGAGATGCTACTGCATAATACCTAGCATGGCTAAAATTGATGCCTGACAATACTAAGTGTTGGAAAAGATGGGGAGCAACCGGAATTTCTACACTGCTGGTAAAAGAAAAGGGTAAAATCACTTGGGAATTTGGTTGGTACTTTCTTTTTAGTTTTTATTTTATTTTTTAATTTTATTTAGATTTTATTTATTTATTGGAGAGAGAGAGAGAGAGAGCATGAGCAGGAGGGGCAGGGGCAGATGGAGAGAGAATCTCAAGCAGATTCTTCGTTGAGCATGGACCCTGACATAGGGCTTGATCTCAGAATCCTACGATCATGACCTGAGCTGAAATCAAGAGTCTGATGTTTAGCCAACTGTGCCGCCAGAGGCTCCTTTTTATTTTATTTATTTATTTATTTATTTATTTATTTATTTATTTATTTTAATAACAGTTTTACTGAGTTATAATTGATATGCAAAAACTGCACATTTTAATATACACAGTTTGATATATATTTGGACATAAGCAAACACCTGTGAAACCATCACCTTAATCATGTAACAGACATATCTATCACCTCCAAAAGTTTCTTTGTGTCCCCTGACTCTTTGTGTGTGTGTGTTTTAATATATATATTCTCTTACATATTTACCAACAAAATGAACCCACATTCACAAAAAGACATGTACAGAAATATTTATTCATAATGGCTAAAACCCAGAATCAACTCAAATATTTACTAACAAAAGCACAGATAAATACATTATGGCATATTCAAATAATGGCATTTTAGCAATTAAAAACAACTAATTATCATGACCTATAACAACATGGGTAAAGCACAAAAGCATTTTATTGAGAAAAACACACACATGATCACATTTAAATCTGGTCTATAGTTATGTGACATAAACTGATGTGAAGAACAAAGACAAAGGAAATACAGATAAAATTAAATTTCCTTATAACTTGCAAGCCACTGACATATACTTGAGTCAGACAGAGTAAAACATTCTTTAGGAACTCCCAACTGGCTTGGTGTTAATGCCTTGCTAGAGGAAAAACCAACTTTAGCTTGACAATAGCTAGGCCTCCAGGATCCCGTGAGTCTTCTTGAACATATGAAAGTCCTTTTGGAAGCTTCCTTTGTCTTTGCCTCTCCCCAGCTCCAAAGTACATAATCTATTGCTCCTCACAATCCCAGTGCAGCTCTATCTGCCCATGGGTCCTGTCCATGCGCTTTAATTAAATCACCTTTTTTGCCTCAATAACCATCTCAGGAATTCTTTCTTTTTTTTATTTTTTTTATTTATTTTATTTATTTTTTATTTTTTATAAACATATATTTTTATCCCCAGGGGTACAGGTCTGCAAATCGCCAGGTTTACACACTTCACAGCACTCACCATAGCACATACCCTCCCCAATGTCCATAACCCCACCCCCCCTCTCCCCAACCCCCTCCCCCCATCAACCCTCAGTTTTTTTTTGTGAGATTAAGAGTCACTTATGGTTTGTCTCCCTCCCAATCCCATCTTGTTTCATTTATTCTTCTCCTACCCCCTCAACCCCCCATGTTGCATCTCCTCTCCCTCATATCAGGGAGATCATATGATAGTTGTCTTTCTCCGATTGACTTATTTCGCTAAGCATGATACCCTCTAGTTCCATCCACGTCGTCGCAAATGGCAAGATTTCATTTCTTTTGATGGCTGCATAGTATTCGATTGTGTGTAAATACCACATCTTCTTTATCCCTTCGTCTGTTGATGGACATCTAGGTTCTTTCGATAGTTTGGCTATTGTAGACATTGCTGCTATAAACATTTGGGTGCACGTGCCCCTTCGGATCACTACGTTTGTATCTTTAGGGTAGATACCCAGCAGTGCAATTGCTGGGTCATAGGGTAGTTCTATTTTCAACATTTTGAGGAACCTCCCTGCTGTTTTCAAGAGTGGTTGCACCAGCTTGCATTCCCACCAACAGTGTAGGAGGGTTCCCCTTTCTCCGCATCAGGAATTCTTTCTTGATCATTCGCTCATGCTCCCCACTTCTAATCACATCATTTTTGCCCAGTATGGGTCCTGAGTCTTCTCATCTGGACTCTGAGCCTTCATGCAAACTTGGTGAGCACTTCCTCTTCTCTTCTTTTGCTTTCATTCCGGGGGCTTTTCAAGGAGTAGTGTCTTATTGGAACACTTCCTTGTCAATTGCTCAGGCTACAATCCTCTAGTTCCTGGCTGCTCTATGGGCAACAAAACCTGCCTTTTGGCTGGAAATTAGTATCCTGGTCAGAGTGGTAATAAGACCCAGAAATTCTTTTCATTTCTGTCCTTAAACAGAATCATCTTTCTTGGGCACTCAACAGCCACCTAAGTCACTAGGACAGCTACCAATCTTAAGACTCCTGTGTAAGTTTTCCTCCTCATTGGTCTAATGTGATCCCTTCCATATCCCTGGCCCAGCCACTTCTGGCCCCAAGACCTCTACTTGAAGCCAGCCCAAACCAGTATTCAACTGAATTAAAACCCAGCCAGGGACATTTTCCTATGGAAAGTTCACTGTAAGTACTACATATGTTGGAATGTCGCTTTGACCATGATGGATTTCCATATTTACTGTTTTCCATTAATGTCTCCTACTAACTCCTTAAATCATAAAATTGGGCAATCCCACCTTGTAAAACTTGTCTAGCATTTTCCATGGGTTAAAAGTGGCAGGTTCTACACAGCAAGGCATGGTAAGGCAAGCCACAGTACCTCTGGACCATACATGGGCACCAATTTTTTTTTTTTTTTTTTTTTTTGGTCTAGAATGCAATGGTGAAGCAGAGGGAAGCTGGCAATCTTCCTATAGCACAGGGTAGTGGTCGAGGCAATTTCACTGGGGGGTATGCCTCAGGTCACTTTGGCATCACAGCAAAGTGATGACAGATTATCACTTTGACTCTGACATATCCTGCATGGGACACCACCTGGTAGTCAGAGGGGATTTTCTTGGTAATGGGGCTTCTCTCTTCTTAAATTCCCAAGGACTCTCTCTTGTTGTCCTTTAACCCACTGGAAACAATTTGGCTTGCAAGATTTAAAGGGGGAGAATTTATCTTCTTTTGTAACACTGCATGGCCTCAGTACTCCTTAGGAGATGAGGGGAAATGGCCCATTTATGGGACATTAAACTTCAATATGATCTGTCAGTTAGATCTCTTCTGCAGGAAACAGGGCAAATGGATGGACATACCCTAAGTTCAAGGCTTCATTGCTCTAAATCAGGACGCTGACTGAAGGGCCTCTTGCATAATATATTTGATCAATAACCTGACATATCTCCCTCTTGACATATTAGATGACTGTTTGCCTAAACAGGTCTCCTCTGAATAAACCCAGGTTGCTGGAGGAAACACAGGGGCAATCCTTAATTTAGGGTATACTGATTCTCTCTCATTGTCCCACTCATGTACCCTGGTCACTCTAGCTGTGTATGGGGGCTTCTCCCTCATTCATTTCCTAAGTTAATGGCTATGATAATTGGAGTCAACTGTCTCTGGTTAGTCTACTTTGGGACAGGGACTTTAAGGAATATTCCTAAGCAGCTGCTGAAACTCCCTTTGTCTCAGGGAAGTTCCCTGTCTTCTCCTGCCCAACATAGACTGCTTAATTCCACTTGTAGATGGGAAAAACAGACATCTTTTTATCTGTCCATCTGATGACCTTCAAGACCTGGAGACCTCTTTTTCTGCCCTTTGGACTTTTCCACCTTCAGTCTTCCTGGTGACAGCTAACCTCTTCTGCTTTCCTCCACCCCTCCTTTTCTGCACCATCCTGGGTGTGGTCTGCATAACTGGTTCCTATAACATCTTTGGTGCCTTTGGAACCACTGGCTCTTCCTCCACCCCTCACTGTCAAGGAGCACAGAGCAGGCCCCCCCGGACTTAACCACCTCCCAATTCAGATTTGCCACCAACAACCCCAGTAAAATTGAAAATAGGGACCAAATAGATTGACTTTCATTGGACCCAGGTAGAACATAATTTGATATTTAAACTAACTGAAACTTATGTTCTTCCAATGTTTACTAAGATCAAATAAGTTTGTGTTATTTTTTGCAATTTGTCAGCAAAAAGATGACTTAAAATCATGATTAATTTCGCCTGTCTTGGAGTTTTCATGGGCAATTATTAAGAGAGATTTCAAAGTCTTTGGTAACCTGAAACTTTAAAGTTTTGCTCGGGTGATAAATTGGATTGAATTCAATGGATGTCTTACTCTTCTAAATGAAATTAAATACTAAAGCATTTATTACTGAACATAGGTTTGTGCTTTTGACTTCATATTGATGAGGTTCTAGAATATACGTGAGGTTTGGTGGGGTGAGGTCCAGAGCCAATGACCAAGAAAGAATTCTTGAGACATCTTTGGTACAAAATGGTGGTTTATTAAAGCATGGGGACAGGACCCATGGGCTGGAAGAGCTGCTGCCCTGGGGTTGTGAGGGGTGGCCGGTTTTGTACCATGGAGTTGGGGAGAAGTAAGGAAAAGGGAGGTTTCAATAGAACTATCATATGCAAAGAGGGCCTGCAAGATACCGGATACCAGAGGCCTTGCCATTGCCAAGGTCGTTTTGCCCTCTAGCAACGTATTAACATTAAGATGGGTGGGAGATGTCTAAAGAATGTCACATATATCCCACCCAGGAGTGGGGTGGGATGAGGTTGTAAGGTGTCAGTTTTTGCTTTGTCCTCAGCCAACCTTCTGTTCCTTCATCAATATTGCACAGAAGCTGAGGATACTTGGGTCTGTTGGTAATTATGCTTTGTGCTTTATTAAAAGATTGTACTATATACTATGTACTATTGTACATATTTTTAATTATTGTACATATTTTCATACATTATGAAATGTATTAATAAATTTGCCATCTAGGGAATTCTGGCATAACAGACAGTTTGCAATTAGTTACTACTTGGTTTTCACTTGAGACTAAGGTTTCTAAGAGTTAAAATTCTTCTGCCAAGTGTAATTAAGGCTGATGGAAATAAGGGAAATCTTTGAAAAGGAATTTTATATGTGGTTGGGACTAAGGTTAAGATGAATGGATTTTAAAAGTGCGCTGGTATAAGATTGAAATTCTGTTTTTCTCTCTTCAAAATACACAGTTTTCTTGGACTGTTATCTGCTTTTAATAAGAAAATGTAAACAAAAGTTTTTTTTTTTTTCTTTTTCATCTGCCCAGAAAACCAAAACTTATTTTTTGTCTTTATCAGGTCCTTGATACTTAAATCTCAATGTTAAGGGAATTAAGTTTTGCTTACAACTATATAACCCTGCATATTTGCCTTTGTAATCTCATCGCCACTTGGCTAAATAAATAATCTAATTGCAAGTTTTGTAATGATCTGTAATCCTATTTGGGAATGTGCTTTATAACTTTCTGAGGTTTTTAAATAACTTTCCAATATTCAAATTGTAAGTGAAGTCGTTTTGACTATTTAGGCCTTTTTATTTGGTATGTTAAGTCATTGTGGAGGCACTGGTAAACAAATAATAAACTTGGGTTATGTTTGGGTAAACCTTGAAACTGTTCTGGAGATTATATGCAATTCCTAAAGTTTTAATGTGTTTTGGTATGAAGTCAACACTTGAAATTATGATTATGGTGTGTCACAGAAATAGCCCAGATTTCTTTGCCAGCAGTATTATGACCACTTATCGATCTTTAACCGATAACTTGAACCTTTTGTCATTTATAATTACTGTTCTTATTCTCATGCAAAACACATTTCATTTTAAAGGAGATTCATAAAAATGGGTTTTTGATAAATACAGATTTTTTATATCATGAAAATCCCAAAACAAATTGGTGAGAATTTCCAGAACTAACTCAAAGCTTCACTCAAACTAAACCAAGAATTAGTAACATTGAACTAAATAAATTTAAGGAAGATGACTATAGCTTTTATGACTCCGGTTTAAAACATTGCTGGTTCTCTAATGTTGGCTTTCCCAAATTCTCTTAAGATGCCCCTGATATATAGAAATAGGATAAAATATTCCTTTGTGAACAATTTGAAGTGTTTCTCTCTACCTGAACCCTCTGAAATTCAGAAACTCTCAGTGCATAGTCTTTCTTTCAAGGCAATCATAGTTTTTTGCATAAGTTTAATAAGGATCTGTTCTTCTCATAACAGGACACCACTGGAAACATTATTTTACTAAGGCTTTGACTGGAAGGTCATATTTGAGAAACAATTAGACTCAAATTTCACCAAACAACTTTAAAGAACTAAGGTTGGCTTTATGAAGTGTAAGTGTACGGAACCCCTTGGAAATGTTGGTGTGGTGTCTTGTTTACAGAGTTCCCAGCAGTGTTACCAGATGAGTAAAAAACACCACTTCCTGCAGGTGCAGGAACCTCAGGATATTTTGGGACCATTGAGAAGAGGAATTCACCCAAATTTACAGGTATTGCAGGCATGTCTGATGGCATGGCCCTGAGGCCACTAAAAGTTCAATTGAGTTTCCCTACAAAACTACCAGCAAAGCAGATTACAAAAGATCCCTGTGACCATTCTTGCTGAGTTTATGTAAACAGGCCAAATTTTTAAAAACTGGACCTATTTTACCAATGAATTAGTCTAATTTGACTATCTCTAAAAAATGAGGGATAAGGGAACAGAAGAAGGCAAGCTCAGGACAAAGCAGAAGCTGATGCGCTGTGACCTCCCTCAACTCTCTACTCCTGGGTGGGACACCTGTAACATTCTTCCAGGAATCTCACAGCTATGTTAATGTTAATACTTCCCTAGAGGGGAAAAACAATCTTATCCTGACAATGGCAAGACCTCTGGTATCTTCTAGGTCCTCTTTAGCATATGAAACTTCTTTTGAAACTTCCCTTTTTCCTTACCTCCCCTGACCCCATAGTCTCTAATCAGCTGCCCATCACAACTCCAGTGCAGCCACTCTTTTTGTCCACCAAAGATGTCTCAAGAATTCTTCTTGGTTGTCAGCTCTGGACTCCACCCCTGCTGAACCTCACTTATATTCTAAAACTTCATCATGAGGGTTTTTATAGACAGAAAACATTCCAAAAACACATCTTTGTAGGTAACAGATTTTAAGCATTCAAGACTCAAGACACTGGGTTTGTAATTTGGTCCATCCATTAACTTACCTTTTTCTTTTATTTCTAAAAGGTGTCTCCTATTAATTACCTGATTGCTCGGTAAACCAAACTGTAAGATGGTTAACACCACTTGCTACACAATTAAGGCCTAAAGTACTCTAAAAAATGGCATTAGATATTTTAACTGGTGCACATAAGTGCACATATGCACATTTATGTGCTCGTGTAGAAACAGAATGTTGTGTATATGTTCCAGGTATCACAGAAATGTTACCAGATTGCTGAAAGACATAAATAATTCAAATTGGCACTTTAAAAATCTTTCTTTCCTTTAGTGATTGTTTAAATTCCTGGACTAGAAGATTTTGGTTAACTCTCAAAGGCCATTTTTATTGGGCTTTTTTTTCCCTCATAATAATATTAACCTTCTTCTGTTGTCTTTTCCTGTCTCTCTCTGCCTGGGCCAAGACTCTTTCACTGCCATAACTTCAAGCCAACAAACGATCCCTTCTGCTCAAGGAGGTTTATATATGTTGTCCACCATGGGTTGGCTGCCTCTGCCTTTGGCAACTGCTATATATAGAAGTCCCCAACTGACCTATGTTGATCCATAGATAGGGACATCTCTCTGCTCCCATTCAACAGAAAGAAGTTATGGAAAATAAGACTTTTCAACCTCAGGAACCCTAAAGATTTAAGGGTCAAAATTGTTTAGGGGGAATGATGTGGAGAACAAAGGCAAAAGGAAGTGCAGATAAATGTAAATTTCTTTATAGTTTGCAGTCCATTGACATACTTGAATCAGGCAGAGGAAGACATTCCTTCAGGAACTCCCAACTGGCTTGATGGTAATGCCTTGCTAGAGGAAAAAACAACCTTAGCTTAATAATAGCTAGGCCTCCAGGATCCTGTGAGTCCTCTTGAATGTATGAAAGTCCTTTTGGAAACTTCCTTTGTTTTTACCCACTCTTCCTCCCCAACTCCAAAGTACATAATCTATTTCCCCTCACAATGCCAGTGCAGCTCTATCTACCCATGGGTTCTGTCCCAGTGCTTTAATCAAATCATCTTTTTTGCACCAATAAATGCCTCAAGAATTATTTTTGACCATTTGCTTAGGGACCCCACTTCAGATCACATTATAAGCTAGTATAATATTTGCCTGGTGACAGTAGTGCTGACTGAATATGTCACAATGAAACTTTTTGAGTTGTTGAAAATGTCTTGATTGAGTGTTGATTACAAAGGTGTACATATCTGTCAAGTTGTGAACTCTGTAGTTAAAATTATGCATTGTACTTTACAATAATTATGTCTCAATAAGCCTCATACAATTTATAAAACAAATAGCAAAAAGATTAAAGAAAAAAAGAATGCTGGGGAGAGAAAAAACCAGAAAAACGAAAAGGATATTGGGTGCAATTCTGCTCATGAATTTGAAGATAAGAACTGGAATTGCCCCGATAAGGAGTTGAGAAACTAGGTAGTTGAGAAATATGATAGAATTTGAAGAATCATCTAAGAATGAAACCCCTCAGATCTCAGGTCCAGGGTTGTATTTCTCATACAAGGGGTGGTAGTAACTCTTGGGATACTTCAAGTGGTCTAGGGCAAAATAAAGAACATACCTAAAACTAGAACTGTGATTACTCCACTTCAAAAACAAAAGATAAAGAAACTCTGGAGTACAGAGATTTTATTTTATTAATTAAATAGTAATTATTTTTTTCAGGTTTTTAAACTCTAGTTAGTTAGCACATAGTGTAACATTGATTTCAGGAGTAGAATTTAGTGATTCATCACATTCATCACTTGCATATCCAGTGCTCATCAGCACAAGTGCCCTCCTTAATACCCAACTCCCATCTGTCTTCCTTAATACCAACTCCCACCCCCCCACTTCAGCTACCCTAGTTTGTTCTCTATAGTCAAGAGTCTTTCATGGTTTGTCTCCCTCTCTCTCTTCTTCTTCTTCTTCTTTTTCTCGTTCTTCTTCTTCTTCTTCTTCTTCTTCTTAAGAGAGAGAGGGAAAGGCAGTTGGGTGACATAGTCATTTAAGAACTGACTCTTGGTTTCAGCTCAGATCACGATTTTATGGTTAGGAGACAGCCCCATGTAAGGCTCCATGTTCAGTATGGAGTCTGCTTAAGATTCTCTCTCCTTCTGCCCTTTCTGCCCATGTTCTCTCTCTCTCTCTAAAATAAATAAATAAATCTTAAAAAAAAAAAGGGAGAGAGCATGGGAGTTGGGGAGGAGGGACAGAGTGAGAGGGAGAGAAAGAATCTTAAGCAAGCTCAAACTCTGTACAGAGTCTGACATGGGACTTGATCTCATGACCCTGACATCATGACCTGAAGTGAAATCAAAGAGTTAGATACTTAGACAACTGAGCCACCCAGGGCCCCACCTCCCTCTCTTTTTTTACCCCCTTCTCTTGTGTTCATCTGTTTTGTCTCTTAAGTTCCACATGAGTGAAATCATATGGTATTTGTCTTTTTCTGGCTGGCTTATTTTGCTTAGCATAATTCTCTAGCTCCATTTATGTCATTGCAAATGGCAAGATTTCATTCTTTTTGATGGCCAAGTAATATTCCATTATGTACATATACCACATCTTCTTTATTCATTCATCATTCATCATTCAATATATCTCATTCATCATAAGATATATTTTTGACCCTGGAAAAGAAAGGGAGCAAAACACTAATGAAGTTACCTAGTATTTTGTTAAATGTTCATTCATCAGTGTATCTTGTTCATCATGAGATATACTGTTGACCCTGGAAAAGAATGGGAGCAAAACACTAATTAAGATACTTAGCATTTTGTTAAATGTTTTTTTTTTTTTCTAGTAATTTCTGATATTCTTAAAAATACATGGCACTGGGATTTCTTACATTATAAGACCATACATTTTTGCCACTTCTTATGAAGAATGTCTTCATTATGTGTATGATTTTTACATTACAATTATTCTTCCATTTTGACACTTAGCCAATATTATTTTCTGTTGTCTTGGAGTGGAACTTCCCATTTTTTTGGTATGTAAACGTTTTCTTTCTAAATATTCCTTAAGTTTTTACACTTTTCTTATATTTAGAGAAGAAAAAGAGCTAGAGAGGGACAGGGGCAGGGAGAAGGAAAGGAAGGAGGAAGGGAGGGAGAGCAAGAGAGGGCAGAATAAATCAGGAATAGCTTGTAGTTTGTGACAATATGAAGAATTAACATAGACCATTGACTTTTTACACCCAAATATATTCTCCAAGAAGCTCTGACAATTGAACAGTATGAATCTGAAGAACTAAATTAGGAACTCTTGAGGGCTTCCTGGGGTTCCAGAGACAGTCTTATCAGATCTTTGGGGTGAGCCATGGGATAGCTACCTGGGAAAATATGGGCAGGGGTCCATGTCCAGGAATTAGAAGAAAGCTTTCTCTTGCTCTCTATGCCCCACCTGTCCTCAGGGGCTCACTTTTTGTTCATTGGACAGGTGAGGAATTAAGGTAAAATTTTTGGCCATGCTAATAACCTATTGCATAAGGAATAAATACAAACAACCAGGTTCAAGGATCCCTATTCATCTACATTTGCTCGTGGCTTCACACCTGCAGATTAAAAGAAATGTATCACTTCCCAGAGCTCCTTTCTTTAGAGCTTGTCATGAATACAGCCCAGGACTTGTTGATGTGGGGGGAGGGGCAGCCACAATGGCAGCACAGTTGTACCTCTGGTCTTAGGCTTTACGGCACATTCCTTAACCCTTCTTGAGTTCATTTCTTATTCACATGCACTAAATTTCTCAGAGAAGTATTCATACCCATGAAGTAGAACCACCATAAGAGCAAAAAAAAACCAAAAAACAAAACAACAACAACAAAAAACTGCTTTGAATAACCAAAATCACAGAAGGAAGAATAAGTGAAACTAACAAAAAAAGGATTAGGAATTTAAATAAGTACAACAAATATGCCTTGCAAGGTAAAGGAAAATTTTTGTATTTTGAAGCAAGAACAAGAGTCATAAAGAGAATACAAGAGGAAATACTTGTTATAAAAAGTTAATAATTCAGATAACACATATGTTGGGGAAAAAAGCACAGTATACTTTATTAAAGAAAAATGTAGTGAACTGAAGATCATGTTGAGAATATCTCCCAATGGAAGTGGAAAATTATGAAGATATAAAATATTTTTTAGATGGTAACAAACATTAAAAAGTCATTAGAGGATATTAAAGCATTATGCTAATTTTAAATTTAGATGAGATAGAAACATTCTTTAAAAAACAGAGCTTGGCAAAACTAACACAAAGAGAAATAGACAATCTAGTCCTTTACCTTGTAAACTGAATCTGTAATTATTAAACCTTCATGAAATAAAGATACAAGTCGATATAAATTTACTATGAATTCTTTTAAACATTAGAATGATAACAATGCCAATATTACAAATTCTTCCAGAAAGTAGAAAAAATTGCATACTTCTCGAGTGGTTTTATAATCTTTTTTTTTTTTACATTTTGTTTATTTATTTGAAAGAAAAAGAGCACAAGCAGGGGGAGTGGCAGAGGGAGAGAGTGAAATAGGCTTCCCACTGAGCAGGGGGCCTGACTTGGGGCTCCATCCCAGGCAAGAAATGAAAACTGGTTGTTTGAAAATACAAAGGAAAGTCTCTAGAAAGACAGACCACAAAAAAGAAAACAAGAGAAATCAGATAGAGAATGAAAAAAAAAAAAGGAAATTATCAAGGGAAACTTTTTTTAAAAATAGAGTATTATGAAAAATAGAACTACAAATTTTTAAAATATAAGAAATAGATGAATTTGAAAATATGAACCTTCTAAAAGTGAGATGGAGAAACTGAAGGGACCTCATGAAAGAAAAAATCTATTTTTTCCCCCTTTACTTTCTCCTGGTTTCTATTCTTTGCTAGGATGTGAACCCCGACCCCCATGTTACATGTGCCTTGTAATATAAAAAGCCTATGTTCTCCTTTAAAAGACAAGGAATTAATAGAATAAATAACATCTAAGGAAGAACAAGGTGAGAATCACAGGACAAAGCTATCATAGGTGCATTCCAGACCACTGGAGCTTGACATCTTGATTCTAAGATCCTCCGGCACCAAGGAGTCACACATGGGCCCTGTTCTAGTTGCCATAATTTTTGGGTTAACCAAGGAGATAAAACTATTTAGAAGCTTCTCTCTTTTGACTGTTTTCTACTTAAGGTTTGAAGAACCTTCCCTAGAATTTGTAGGATAGAAAATTGCCTCTAAATGATTTAAATAGGCTTTGCTTTCAAGCTATTTCAATTTGGTTCATGACTATTGAAAGATGATCTACTTTTTGCTAGAGAAAGCCATAGTAATAATTTGTAAATGTGTAAATCAGGCCATTAACACAATTGTGCACTTTCAACGGGTCATGGAAAGAGATTCAGATTTGAACAGAAAATAATCTTTTACATGGTATTACATTAAATATTAGTGAACCAGACAACTGGATAGCTGGATGGGGAATAAAATAAAAGCAACTTCAGTCTTCATGATGTGAAACATTGGGGTTTGGGAGCAAATAGTCAAGAAAGAATTCTTGAGACATTTTCTGTGCAAAGGGGTGTTTTTTTGTTTTGTTTTGTCTTGTTTAGTTTTTAAATTATCATGGGACAGGACCTGTGGGCAGAAAGGGCTGAAGCAGGGATTGAGAGGAGTGATTGATTATATTTCAAGTTGGGAGGGGGTTAGGGATAGTGTAAGTCTCTAAGGAATTTGGAAGCATGGTTTCAAAGACCTTGAGAGGCTAGCTGTTTTTAGGAAAAGGTCATTTACCAAACTATTAGGTTTGGTAAAACCTTAGTCAATGGGCCCTCCAGATGTGTATCAGTGGGCCCTATGCTTGGAGGATGATTGCTAACAAATATAGCTTGGGAGGATAGAGATAAAGGAAGTTTCCAAAGGGATTTTTACAGGATCCTGGAGGTTGGGCTAATATTAAGCTAAGATTGCCTTTTGCCTCTACAAAGTATTAAAATCGAGGCAGCTAAACTCCTCGAGGAAGGTCACTCTGCCTATCTCAAGTGCTTGTCAATGGGCTGTAAGTTATAAGGAAGGTTAATTTTTCTCCTATATTTCTTTTGCCTTTGTTCTCCACATCAGCCCATACATTTTAATGCATTCAAAAAGCTCAGAAAGATTGACAAGTGTTTAGGTCATAAAACTCCGCTGTGGCAGATCAGAGACTGGAACCCACCTTTCATATCTGCTAGCCTTCAAGCTATGGTTTTCTGAAGTGTGTGAGGAGTGATGTCAGGAGCTTTGCCTCCTCATGCCTCATTTTATAACACATAAAAACATCTCACCTGTTGAAGTCATTAGCACCCAAAGCCAAAAAAATCAACATATCCTGACTTTGCCAATTATCCAAACAAGTCTTCCATCAATGGTTTGGATGGGAATAACAATGCAAGCTCTTACAGTCACCCTCTTGGGTGGGGGTTGCGGGGGGTGGGGCAGTGGGAAAATAATGAAGAACAGACTTCAGGTTTCCAGTTCAGTTCCACAAATGTTTACTGAAGTGAGTTATCATGCAGGTACCTGAACAAGGGCTAGGGAAACCAGAGGGAATAAGAGTTAACATTTTTGGTCAAGGATTTCAGTCTGAATGTGCTATAGACCTGGAACCACGTGTGGCTGGATCAGTGCAAAGAAGGTGGAGTTTCAAAGGAAGCAGAGAAGAGCAGAGTCTTGTACTGGTGTTGGGAAGCAGGTAAGGATTGGTCTGAAAGAGAACAAGGAGCCAGGGGAAGATGTTTATTCAGAGGGAGGAGAGTGTGCAGGAAAAAAATGCAGTGAAATATCTTGACACACCTGGACTTTCTGTAGTTAGCTTAGTTAAAGGGTGGAATGTCATAAGTAGTGGAAAAGATGATTTTGGAAAATTCATCAGGGCCAAAATTACCAACAAATGTGTTAAAAATGCCAACGAAATAAAAGAAAAATTATTTTGTATGTCACGAGAAGCCACTATATATTTTTTAAAAGGATATTTGCATCAAAGAGCTCCTGAGAGAACTGATCAAAACTGTGGCCCAAAATTTGAATTTACAGAGATTTGTTGGAGAGGACCAGAGTAGCTGTGGGAAAGATCAGATGAGAAGGGAATGTCTCTTATACGAATGTGTTTGCCAGAGCAGGGTAGCCCAGTACAGTTTTCACAGCTCTGTAAGAAGGTCCTTGCATAAGGCCTAACTCTGACTTCTCTTGCTATCATTAAACTCTTAAATATTTTCTTAATCTCGTGTAACTGGTGCTATATACAGAAAACATTCCTTCCGGCTTCTGATAGGCATTATAGTCCAAATGGCATGATTTAGTGGCAAAAAGGCAATGGCTATGGGATGAAAAACAAAGCTGCTGGCTACCAGGTAGATTATCAAGGTCTTAAATATCCAGAGGGATCACCACTGTGGGTCTGGCTCTTGCCTTCTACCCTCAGAATCTTGGCTTTGTCAGTTAGCTAAGGGAAGACTCATCTTTCACTGCAGGCTCACGTTAAACCAGCTGATAGGGTATGATCTGTGAAAATGATAACTTATGAATTCATGGTGAGAAGTGCATCTGTCAGGCAGAACAGAATGAGTGGACTGATAAAGACACTTGTGAAATGAGTCCATTGGATGGAAGCCATCATGGTAGAATGTTTGCCTACGTATTTAGGAATGAAGAGTATTAAGTTATTGTACACCAAAACAAGTTTGAAGTATGTGAGCAGAAAGCAAAGTCCTCATATTTTGTAGAAGGGAGCCAAGAAATACTATTTGTTAACTTTGTTATTGAATACATGTAAAACACACTCAGGAACAACTTGTACAACCAAAAGTGAAAGCTTTCTTTTTCTATCATTTCAGACTCTAAAATAAAACAAAACACGTTACGTATACCAAAATGTGAATGAAGTAGGATGAACCTAAACACAGAAAGTATAAGATAGTACAGAAATCCTTTTTTTATATGGCATTTTTTAAGAGTTTATTTATCTGGGAGAGAGAGAGAGCAGAAGCAAGGGGAGGGTGAGTCAGAGGGAGAAGTGGACTCCTCCACTGAGCAGGGATCCCAAGACCCTGGGACCATGACCTGAGCTGAACGTAGATGCTTAACCAACTGAGCCACCCAGCTTACCTTTACTGAAAATGCCTATCAGTATAATGCCCCAGTATGGAGATCTTTAAAGAGAAGATGATTTCTATGCATCATGGATAAGAGTATCAACTACCTATACAAACTGGGGGCTTCTCAGTGTAAGGACAGGAAAGCTCCAAATCGGATTGAGACCTCAAATAAGGTTTGACCAGGGCAAGAATTGGTGGCATCCACCAGAAGCAAGGGGCTCTTGTGTGTCAGACAGAAGATGATTTCTTCTGCTTCCAACACTGCCAGTTAAAATTTTGTTAAGACTTTTCTATCATTACAATTATTTTGTAAAGGCATATTTATTAAAAGAGCATTATTATTTGCTACTGGGGATGGCAATTTCATGCAGTATGAAATATTGTAGAAAAAAAGGTCTACAGTAAAATGTGAGTGACTTTAAGTACATTAAAGTGAAATAATTATTTCTGAAGAATAATGCATTTCAGCTTCTCTCAGTGCTGTTCAGTTAAATGTGATTAACTTTAATTCATTAGTTGAAGAAACAAATGGACCATCTTTTGTTTTGGAGGAGCACATGCCATTGAAGGTGGGGAAAGTATTGTGACTAAAAGACTTTTATGTTATTTTTGTTATTTAATATTTTCTCTTCTTTTTTTTTTTTAATTTTCACAGCATCCCCTGGGAGGAAAGCATTACAAATACCTACCCCATGCCACTTAAGTATTTGATTGTGAAAATATTTTAAAATGTTTTTTTTTAATTAGTCCATCTTTTGTCTCAAATATTTTGGAAAACTCAGAAATTCATATGTGATATAAAAGAAGAATGACACGTGCCTACAAGATTAGCTAATAAATTGTAAATGACTGTGATCTTCTGGGGCACACAGCCTTTATTTATTTCAGCCTCTCTGTTAACATTCACTCTTGGTAAAGGTTTGATTTTTCTGCTTGCTTTTTCTGTTACCAACTGTGACACTCTTAGGGCTTAATTTCTTTTCACGATTCTTACAGACATATTTCTGGGCCAACTGAAACAATTTTTCTATGCTGGAGGAGTTAATTAGGGTTGGCAAACTTTTCATCGCAGCATTGAAAATTAGTTACTTCAGTTACTTCATATTTCGAAGTAGAATCTAATTTTAATACAAAATTAAACTGAAGAAAACTGTCCATTGTCGTCTGAAAGGCTGCTCTGTTGCTGTGGGTGTGGCCCAACCTGGCCGAAGGCAAATCTTTGCGAAGGACTGATGGGGATACCTCAGGAATGGGTGATGCGTGGAAGGATTCTCTTTGCTGTTAGGAATATTACTCGTGTTGCAATTGCGGTATAGATAGGATTTATATGAATGTGATACTACGTGCTCTAGTTCTGTAAGTCAGAGTTCCTTTTGCCTTTCACTTCTTGATGTGTTGTCACCCACGGTCCACTCATTTGTCACTGCTGAGTGCCAGGGCCCCTTTAGCCATGGCCTTGAACGCTGGCAGTGATTGAGAACAGCTACCAGGCCAGGTGCTGAGCACGCGGTTTCAGAGGGGCCCATTCCCCACTAACTCACTTGTCCAGAAAAAGCGGTCTTGCTAAGGGAGACTGACAGCGTGAAAACGGGTCATAAATCACTGAAGGGGCACTTTTGATTACACAGGGCTGGCCAGACAGCATCAGGCCAGAAGAAGGGCGGATGTGAGCTTAAAGCTGACAAAAGTCTTTTGAGAAAAGTTTGTCCCTTGATTCTGTAGGTTTCATTAGGCTACACTGCATCTTTGAGTAAAATGTTACTTTTTAGTGTCTGCCATCACAGGGTTTTAACTTCCCGTTACTTTTGGATTTTATTGTGTATCTTGTCTGTGTCTGCTTATTTGATACTGTAAATTATGGTAATGATTTCCTAATTGTAATCTATTCTTAAAATAATTTTTTGGTCATTACAAATTGTTTTTCCATAATACGGTAGGCAATTTACTAATATTTTACTTTGAATTTATGCATCTTAAGTGACTTTTTTTTTGGGTGTGAGCTATCTCTATTCAGTTTTAGTGTGTGTGTGTGTGTGTGTGTGTGTGTTTTAGTGAAAAACCCATCATGATATTAGAAACTTTAAAAAATGTGTTTGGTGGTTATTGATTTATTCAAGGTTTTTATTTCTTACTTGGATCAAGTTTGTTCATTTGCTTGTTTATTGCTTTTCCATGAAAGTTGAGACAATTCAAATACTTAGGCTAAACAAATAACCAAGTATAATTTTCTAACTCTAGATTATTAAGAAATTTGTCCAAATGGTATGTTAAGATTAGTAAGCCTCCCAAACACTAGTCCCCTGTGTTTGGAGTCAGGATATATTCTTTCTCATGTTCTACTCCCCACAAATAATTGAGACCTATTACATTACATTGTACTCCATCTAAAATTATCCCAGAGTTCTTTGTGATAAAGTGCAATTCAGTGCTTCCAAGCTTTGGTTCAGAAAACAGACAGCTTTGGTGCAGCTATATCATTTGCAATTTTATTACCTTGTGGGGATAAATATTAGTTTGTCCTGACATATCCTCTTACTTCAGTTCTGTGAATAGGAATCATGTTTTAGCCAACTGCCTCTTTTTCCATCCCCACTGGCCCTTCTTTTGTGCATTCATCATACCTGGCATGAATCTTTCAACAGTCTCTTAGAAAGCCTTTATCTCTATTCTTACTCCATTCCAATTAATTATCGACCCCATAACTAAAGAAAATTTTGCAAAAATGCAAATATGATTATGCCATTTCTCTACCTGAGCCATTATACTTCTCCATTGTCCTTAAAATAAACTCTGAGCTCCTTAAGATGGTACAGTGTAGGCAGACCTTCAGCATCTGGCCCCACCTCCAGACCTCTCTCCTCTTCCAGGCTTCCTCCAGTGTGCTCAGTGCCTGCTTCAACCCCAGGCTCTCACCACTGTTCACTCTGCCTCCCATGATTCCTTTAGGTGGCATCTTCATGTGTGATCTCTGTAACACCCATGCTATTTTATTGTAATACATTGTTCAGTCTCTCTATTGTCCAGTAATATATGTAACTTGAAAAAGTCAAGAAGAAAGAAAGAAAGTCAAGTCATTCGTGTTCAGAGCCCAGAACTATATCCCAATGGCTATTCCAGAGGTTGGCATACAGTAGATACTCAATGTTTGTTCAAAAATATGTAGTAACAAGGAAGTAAGAAAAACTAAAAACTATAGGATTTTCTGGGAGATATGATTGAAGATGTGGATAAATGGAACATATATTCTTTACATGAGAAAATAATCATGTTTGCTCAAATAATATTGTATAATAAATGCAGCCACAGAAAATATAGACTGGGTGGTGTAATTGAAAAAAAAATTCTTTTAAAGTTCATCTGGATGGATAAACACGAAAGAAAAGAAAGGAACATTTTAAAAGCAATATGGGGGTGTTATAGTCTAACCAGCCATTAAAATGTGTAATAAAACTAAAATAATTCAAATAATGTGCTTCTTTAACAGAAATAAACAGAAAGATTAACACAATAGAACTTTCAGAAATAATTCTAGGCACAAATAAAATTGGGTGAAGATAGAATGACACCCTAAATGAGTGTTATGATAACTGAATAACCAAGTGTAAAAAAATAAAATTAGATTCTGAAGTCCTGTACATAAAAGCTAATAATTTTATTATAAAAGTGGAAGCATTTATAATTGAATTTTCACATTATTGTTGGGTAGGCAAGGGTTTTTTAAGCAAGACACTAAAGGCAAAAACCATATATGTATTAAAAAAACATATGAGTAGACACATTTTTAAATATGGAAAAATTCCACAAATAAATTTAGAAGACATTTTACCACTTATCTTTCTATCTGTCTATCTTTCTATCTATCTATTTATTTATCACCTCTAGCACCACTGCTGAGACCACTGCCACTGGTCTATTGGACCTCAGCTGAACTCAAATTAATAATTTCAACATTAGCACTAGACACTGGGGTTAATAGCCCTCATGGTTAGGTTTATTTCCAAATCACTCAGGAGATGGGGACAACATAAAATAAAAAACCAAAGGCAATCAATTTTCAAAATACACAGGGTTGGGCAAAGAGATCACATTAATTAATTACTGTAAGAAATTTTATCAAAATACTATTCTCCATGTTTTTCCTATACCTAATATTTTACTTGTGTAGCTGAAAATGGAACTAATATGGCAGTTTGGGCAATAATATTTCAGCGTATATAGTACGAGGCCCAAACTGTGCTCAGTCAGCACGCAAAGCCATGCTGACTTTTGTATACTTGTGTATTGTGCTGCTGGAATGAATTCCTCTATGTTGGAGCATAGTAACCACCATTTATTCAACCAATCCAGAAATGTTTTGCTTCTTTGTGAATTAACCACTACTCTAGATACTTGGGGGACCTCCAAGAATCAAAGATTCCTTACTTCACAAGCTTTTCTGCTTATTCTTGCTTTCTTCTGCTTTGGAGACAGAAGAGAAATTTCTTACAAAAAGGCAGCCACAATAATTAAAAGGTGGATGTAGAACATTCCCCCAGCTTAGCTGTATGCACCCCTAGAGGTGAGTGTTGGGGGTGTACTTGGAGCTCCTCAAGCAACTGCTTCTGGTAGTCTGAGTTCATCTCTTTACCCTTTCCCTGGCTAAGAAGTAGTGGTGGTGGTTCAGCCACAGACCAGTCGCCAGGGGAAAACTGCCAGTTCAGAGGCAGGATCCAAAGGAGCCTAACCAGTTCAGTTCCTGGTACTGCCTCCTGGAGGAAAGCCCTGACAGGGGGTGCAGTGCAATGTGGTTCAAGAAAAATGTTATTCTTTTAGGCTTACAGCTATTATATAATATTTATTTGCATAACCTGGACATTATTAGTACTTGATTTGATTTTCCCTATGAGGCAGGAAAAAACAGACTCCAAGAACCTCCAGGCATTTTTAGCATTCCTTTTGTGCCCCACACCACTACTAGAACATTACTGTATTGACGTATGCAAAGAATTTGTCTCTTAAAACCCAGTATTGAAGAGGCACCAGTGTGCAAAAATAAAGCTCAATGACTTACCAAGGGCAACAAAAATATGCAACTACCATTCAGGGAAATAAGACATTATCGGTTGCTAATATAAAAGGTTTTGAAGACCAACAGTACTATAACAAATCCCTGTTTTATGGGGACAAAGTATGACTATGAATTGATTTCAGGAAAAAAAATAATAAAAACACACAATGAAGATTTGACTATATGAGCTTTTAGAATGTGCTTTCAATCCTAGGGAAAATAACAGGGTTGAGGGGAAGGGTATGGGAAAAAGACCTCAAAAAGATCATCTCAAAGCAAAGTGGGCTTAGAAAATGTAAACTACTTTGGTTGAAGAAAACTAAAAAATATACACACACATGCACGTGTATATATGCATGTATATACGTATACATATGTGTATGTGTAAGCAACGTATACACACACAGGTGTATGTGAAAGTACATGGGTTAAAAGCTTATTTATTTAAAAAAATTTTAATCTTAAAATATTAATTCCATATAGTTAACATATAGTGTTATGTTTGTTTCAGGATAAAATATGGTGATTCAGGCACCTGGGTGGCTCAGCCAGTTGAGCATCCAGTTCTTGATTTTGGCTCAAGTCATGATCTCAGGGTCTTGAGATCAAGTCCTGCATCAGCTCCATGATTATCATGGAGTCTGCTGGAGATTCTCTCTCTCCCTCTCCCATGGTCCCTCCCTAATTCTTTATTGAGAATATTTGCATCTGTATTCATCAGGGATATTGGCCTCCGTAGTTTGTTTCTCTGGTTTTGGTATCATAGCAGTGCTGGCCTCATAGAATGAATATGGAAGTTTTCCTTTCTTTTCTACTTTTAGAATACTTTGAGAAGAATAGGTATTAACTTTCCTTTAAACGTTTGGTAGAATTCCTCTGGGAAGTTATCTGGTTGTGGACTTTTGTTTGTTGGGAATTTTTTGATTACTGATTCAATTTTATTGCTGGTTCTTCCTATTTCAGTTTTGGTACTTTATATATTTCTAGGAATTTGTCCATTTCCTCCAGGTTGTCTGATTGGTTGGTATATAGCTCTTCAGAATACTCTGTTATTATTTGTATTTCATTTCTCCTCCCTCATTTGTGATTTTATTTATTTGGGTCCTTTTCTTTTTGATAAGTCTGATGAAAGTTTTTTTTTTTTTTCAGAGTTAAGCATTTTTTTTAAAGATTTTTTTTAAAGATTTAAAGATTTTTTAAAAAGATTTTATTTATTTATTTGACAGAGAGAGAGATCACAAGTAGGCAGAGAAGCAGGCAGAGGGGGAGGGGGAAATGCTGCATGCCAAAGATTTTGGACTGTCATGTTTTCATTTTCATTTGTTTCCATATAATTTTTTATTTCTTTTTTGATCCCCCCCATTCATTGTTTAATAGTAGCATGTTGTTTAACCTCTATGTATTTGTGGTTTTACCAGATTTTTTTTCTTGTGGTTGATTTCTAGTTTCATATGTTGTAATCAGAAAAGATGCATAGTATGACTTTGATCTTTTTGAATTTGTTAAGACATTTTTTGTGGCCTGATACATGATCTCTTCTGGAGAGTGTTCATGTGCATTGAAAAGAAGGTGTATTCTGCTGTTTTAGATGGAATGTTCATGCAGTCCAGTGTGCCATTCAAAGCTACTATTTTCAGGATGTGAGGGTGATCTGGCTGTGACATCTGTCACTACATTGATTGCCATGGTTGATTTGGCTGATCTGGCTGGCAGGGGCAGATGTCCCCTTTCCCCTTCACCACCCCATGCACCTCCCCCCCTGAAGCTGCACGCTTGGTCAAAGAGGATGACCTTCTTCAATAGAGAAAGACTGTGTTCTTCAGTCAGGGGTATAGGAGTAGCTGAGCTCCCTGCTAGAACCTCCAAACAAGATCTCAAGGTTCATTTGTAGGAGAACATAAGGTAGTCAATCTTCCAAGACTCCAGACACAACCAAATGAGATGCTGCATGGGGCAGTCTGCCTATTTAAAAAAAAAAAAAAAAAGCTGCTGTTTCCATGTTGATTTTCTGGTTGGTTTATCTGTCTGTTGATTAAGTGGGTTTTTAATTTATTTTAAAATGTATTTTATTAAGTTGGATGCATAAATATTTATAGTTGTTATAACCTCTTATTAGATTGTCCCATTTATTATTATATACTGTCCTCCTTTGTCTCTTGTTCCTTTGTTTCAAAGTCTATTCTGTCTGATATAAATATTGCAAAACTGGTTTCCTTTTGACATCTATTTACATGATAAATATTTCTCCATCCCTTCATTTTCGCTGTGCAGGCATCCTTAGGTCTGAAAACAGTTTCTTGTAGGCAGCATAGAGATGGGTCATTTATTTATTTATTTCAATGTTTTTTTAAAAAAAGTTGACTTATTTCTTTTTTTAATAATCTCTACATGCAACATGGAGCTCAAATTCATGACCCAATATCAAAAGTTGTATGCTCTTTCAACTGTGCCAGCCAGGCAAATCAGGGTCTCCTTTTTTAATCCAATCTGTCATCCTATGACTTTTGATTGTAGTGTTTACTCCATTACATTCAAAGTAATTATCAATAGATAAGTACTCTTATTGCCATTTTATTATTTGTTCTTTGGTTGTTTTTGTAGTTTTTCTCTTTCTTCTCTTCTCTTTATAGTTTCCATGATTTGTTGGCTTTCCTAGTGATATACTTGGACTCCTTTTTATTCAGTCTTTGCACATCAATTACTGGTCTTTGATTTGAAGTAACCATTATGTTTATATATAACATCTTCTGCACACATTAGGCTACATGAAGTTGATGGTCGCTTTTGTTAGAATCCATTATTTACTCTTCTTCCCTCCCACATTTTGGGTGTATGTTGTCATATTTTTTCATGGACACTATATGGTGTCTTTTTATTTTATGAATCATTTGACTGATTTTAAAAAAAGTATTTATTTTTATTGCCTTTTTGTTTTTTACTTTTTATACTCTCACTTATGGTCTTTCATTTCTACTCAAAGAATCTTCTTTAATATTTCTTGCTGTGCTGACTTAATGGTTATAAACTCCTTTAGTTTTGTTTTTCTGAGAAACTCTCCTTCTATTCTGAATGGTAGCCTTTCTGGATAGAGTATTCTTCACTGTAGATTTTTAACCTTTCAGCACTTTGAATGTATCTTGCCACTTTCTTCTGGCCTGCAAAGTTTCTGCTGAAAAATCTGCTGATAAACTCATGGGGTTTCCCCTTGTATGTAACTGTCTTCTTTTCTCTTTCTGCTTTTAATTTTTCTTTTCATTATCACTGCTTTTTGCCATTTTAATTAGCATGTGTCTTAGTGTGAACCTCCTTTGGTTGAATTTTTGGGGTTATCTCTGTGCCTCTTGGATCTGGATATCTGTTTCTTTTCCCAGATTAAGAAAGTTTTCAGTTATAATTTCTTCAAATAATTTTTTCTGCCCTCTTCTTTCTCTCTCTTCTTCTGGGATCCCTGTTATGTGATTGTTATTATGTTTGATGCAGTAACTGAGTTCCCTATGTCTATTCTCTGTTTGTATAATTTTTTTTTCTTTTATTTGTTCAGCTTGATTATTTTCCATTTTCCTCTCTTCCAGTCATTAATTCATTCCTCTGTTTCCTTTAGTCTGCTATTTATCCCACAAAGTGTATTTTTAATTACACTTACTGAGTTCTTCATCTTTCATTCTTTTTATCTCTTTGTTAAAGTTCTCACTGATATTTTCCCCTCTTTTCCCTAGTGCAGTATCTTTATGATCATTACTTTAGATTCTCTGTCAAACATATTACTTATTATCTGTTTCATTTAGGTCTCTTGCTATGGTTTGGTAATATTTGTTCATTTAGGACATATTTCTCTGTTTCCTCATTTTGTCTAACTTACTTTTCTGTTTCTCTGTGTTAGGAAAGTCAGTTCCATTGCTTGCTCTTGAGGGTAATGACCTTATGAAGAAGAGGTCCTGTAGTGCCCTGCAGTGCAGCATCCCCCATTCCCCAGGCCTGGTGCTTCAGGGAGTGTCTCCTATGTGTGTTGGGTGTCCTTTTCTGTTGAGTACTGGGCTCTTTTTCTTTCAGTCTAGTTGTCTGCAGAGATTCTGCCTGTTGTGAGCAGTTTTTGGTTCCCAATAGCAGTAGGACACATTTTAACAAGTTTCATGGTGGTCTGCTTGTGAGGTGAAATTTGATGTTCTTGCTGCTGGAACTTAGGTTCTGTAGAACTTGTGGTTCAGCAGACCAGGTAGGATTTATGCTGGTCTTCTGGGGGAGGGGTCCTACAGCACCAGGACTGAGGCAAGTATGACTCAGAAGGGCAGATCTGTGTAAGTAAGTTAGATAGTGAGTGTTGATGGTATCAGGCTAGTTCCCACAGTGGCTCTGCATTTAAGTTGGGGGGTGAGGGAGCAAAATGGCAATTGCTAGCTCCTTTGTTCCTGGAGGTGTCTTCCCATAATCCCTGCCTCTCCAGACCACACTCTAAGATGACGAAATAACTCTCTCTCCCATCTGCCTCTGGCATTTTCCAACTGTTGGATCTGTGCTGTATCTCCAGTGGCTATTTTTTTATGTGGTGTGCTGTCTCTTTAAGGATGAAGACTCTATTTCCTGTAGCCCTTCAGGGTCTTCCAGAGCTAAGCTCACTGATTATTATTATTATTTTAATTCTAGGCTTTAAGTCCTTCAGCTTTAAGAACCCTTGAAATTTGGTCCTTCTTGCTTATAGTGCCACATGTTATGGGGATTTATCTTCCCTGTGTGGGCTCCCTGGTATGAAAGTTTGTTTTTTGTCCTTCTCTGCACCACCATCTCCCTCCCACTGCAGACAACCAAGGTCTGTTTTGCTCCTAAACTTTGTCTTCACCCTTCCTACCTTCTCTGATATGGTCTCTTCTCTACTTTTAGATGTGGACTTTGTTCTGCCTGTCTCCACATTGCTTTCTGGTTATTTATGCTGATTTGAGTGTATTCCTTTTGTTCTTGGTTATAATTCCCAAGCCTCAAACAGTGCGTGGTATGTAGTAGCAGCTCAGTTAATATTCACTAATTTGGTGACTGAATTATAAAACAAATGATATATTTTCCATTTTGTGTGGAACATGTTATAGAGACTGTAACATGTAAGACTGTAATAACATTGAAAATGCTTCTTATTTACCAATATGTGCAAAATGTGGGCTGCACTGATATCCCAACTTGATATGAACATTGGATAGAAATGCAGGCATATATTTAGAATGACTGTTCCTTGCTACAGATGCATTTAAAGTTTTATTTTCCCTTCTATGCATTTCTACATATACAGTATTAGTAAAATAAGTATATTTATTGTTTATACTAGAAATGAAAGTAAATAAGTAATGAATGAATTATTTCTAGGAAAGTTATTCATTTCATGGTTGAGGACCTTTTGGGGAGAGACATGAATCCATCAATATGAGTGAAATTCAGTTTCACAAAAACAAAATGCCGTCAAGAATGTTTGACTTAGTCATGGTTAATGGATAAAGATGCAGTCCAATCAAGCTATAACTGAATCATTCTAGAGAACACAGGAAAGTCACTTAATTACAGTAAAATGTGATGATGTTCTGAAGAAAGTTAGATAGAAGTTTTAGGAGTGGTAATTCTGTTTCTATTAAACATTAGAATAAAAGAGTAGTGCAAATGTCTACTTATTAATGTTTCCAAGAAAGGCATTTCAAAACTACTTGGGGTAATATTGTAGATTAGAGTCAGAGAGTAATGCTTCATCAGTATACCTCAAATAAATCTTATTTCTATTGGAAAAAAATATTGCATCTTGGTGGGCATAGCTTAGAATAGTTTGGACTTTATTTCATAGGTGTGAGAAAGTCATTGAACAGTGTTGAGAAGGGGATATGAAATAGTTTTTGTTAATTGTGTGTAGAATCACTTTAATTCCATATTTACTTTGCCACTATGGAAATGTATGTATGCATTTTAATGTGTTTGTTATATGTATGTTAATTATTTTTTATTACTTTCAATTAAGTGCAAATGTTTTAAATCATATAATTGAGATAAAGTAAATTTAATTCCTAATTAAGATTTCCACCCAGTGCCAAATAATTCTTCTGTTTGTTTGCTTCACTTACTATACTCTTGGTTGAAGAGTATCTTAGTGATGGAAGTGATTTATCCATCATTTCCCCTTATGCCTATTGTTATCGTCTTTGGTATATCCTGTAGAGGTAATCCTTTTAATTTTTCTCTCAGATTTATTCAATATGGGGGTAATACTAATTGTAAAAAAAAAAGTGCTTGATGAGACAGTGATTGTTTCCCATATTAAAAACAAAAGGGGGGGGGGGGCGCCTGGGTGGCTCAGTGGGTTAAAGCCTCTGCTTTTGGCTCAGGTCATGATCCCAGGGTCCTGGGATCGAGCCCCGCATCGGGCTCTCTGCTCCGCAGGGAGCCTGCTTCCTCCTCCCTCTCTCTCTGCCTGCCTCTCTGCCTACTTGTGATCTCTGTCAAATAAATAAAAAAAAAAAAAAGAAAAAACAAAAGGGGATACAAAAGATAAATTTGACTTTGTGGAAACATTATTTTATTGTAAAGTTTTTTTTTAAATTTAATTTATTTATTTAATAGAGACAGAAAGAGAGTGAGAGAGAGAGAGAGAGAGAACATAAATGGAGGGAGGGACAGAGGGAGAGCAGGAAGCAGACTCCCCACTGAAAGGATAGCCCAATGCAAAGATCTATCCCAGGAGCTTGGGATCATGACCTGAGCTGAACACAGACGCTTAACTGACTGAGCCATCCAGGCACTCAGCACTATCTTACTTATAAACATACATCATTCATGACCTATCTTCCTTGATTCTCAACTCACTAAGAGCTTAGCCATCTTTTTTTTAAGATTATTTATTTATTTTTAGTAATCTCTACACCCAACATGGTACTTGATCTCACAACCCCGAGATCAAGAGTCATATGCTCTTTTGACTAAGCCAGCAAGGCACTCCAAAAGCTTAGCCATCTAATGTCTTGAAACTGGGTAGAGTCATGGTCCAACTGCACATTTTATTAAATGGCTTCAATTTTCTCTACAAAGAAGTTGTGCTTTGATTGACAGTTAGACCTGATTTACCAGGACTGATAATTAGCTTAATAACCAGTGAATCAGAAAGCAGGATTCAAACCAAGGTGGGGAAAAGTTGAGTTAAATTAGCATTTTAATACTGCTGAACCACCTCCCATTTTAACTAGAAAAGGGGGAACTGTTGATTAAACATTTTAATTGATGCCTTCACTTATTTATTCAAGTGCTTATTGAATATTTAACATATGAGATACAGGGCTAAATTTATTTCATCATATATTTCACTTTCAAACTATTTTGGGGTGATTGTGTAGTAGAGTCAATCAAAAAAGGATATTTTTTTCCTGTAATATGCTAAAAGATTTTTGACATAAACATTTGTTTACCCAAAAGAAATACACTACTTACATCGTTCTACTGAGAAACAGTGATTATTCTTCACACTTATTTAGATCTCCTTCTTGGGAAGTTCCCTCTATATTTAGATAAATATAATCATAATATGCCATCTGCAAAAGGGGAAATTAACATTTTGCAAGAATCAGTGAATGATCAGGGTATAGTTAGAATAATAAAAATGCTTAGAACTGTGAATATTGAGCAATAAATACACTTCTCTGTTTGCTACTTTCCTCAAAGGGGTAAATCTCAACAGTCACAAAGCATGCTAGGCAGAAAATATTTTCAGCATCTCTATTTCATTAAATAGCCATATTTCTTCATGGTTCTTTTTAAATTCCTTCCTCATTGTGTAGTCCAATTAAAACTTTCAAACTTGAAAATATGAGTGATTATGCTCATCTAATTTATAGAGGGAGAGTGAGTCATAGATGGGCAAAATCACAAATCTTACTGATTGGAAATGGTTAAAACCTTAATTTTCAAGGAAGAATGGCCTTCCTCCTCCCCTTTTGCCTTCTAGACACATCTGCTAAAGGTATAATTCCTATTACATCTCCCTTCCTTAAGTCCTGAAAAGCAGGTGGATTTTCAGATAGAACTTGTCACAAAAATTGTTCAAAAACAGAATGAGATTTGTTGGAAAGGAATAAGCCTCTGCTTGGAAGGTATTCTTTGGTGTTATAGTAAAATATAAACACGTTCAGTGCTTAGTGGGTTGGATTTCATTGCCTCTGAAGTCTCTTTATCATTCTATAAGGTGACAAATATTGAGATGCTATAAAGAGACAAAGTGGTGGCTGGATAAGTCAGTCTCAAATGATGTCTTAAAAATCATGAATACACTCTGCAAGGAGAAATGAATGTCAAGAGATCTAAGCCTGGATTGGTAAAAATCCATTTTTCTTCTCTGTCTGTGAATACTGAGCTTTTCCCCTTTCCACTTGCAAGTGAGCCTGGAGATCATCTGAGAGTGGCAGTGCCTGAGACTGGAGAGAAGAGTTTTGAGATGTGGCTGGAAGATATCACTGGCATGTTCTGAATTGCAGGCCAGAGACCCAGCAGGGAGGCTCAAAGGTAGAGTTACCCCAGGACTTGAAAATTTCCATAATACTAGATCAGTGCTCAGGAACAACTGGTGACACGGGAGACAGCTGGAACTCATGCAGACAGCTGGAACTCATGCAGGATAGAAGACTTGACAATAACAACAACAACAACAAAAAGAATAGGATTCTGAAAATGTGCTGTTAGAATGGCTTTTTGCAGAGGGAAATACAGCAAGGTATTACCAAAAGGAGAAATGGGACCTGGGTCAACTGTAGCAACAAGGCATGATAGGGGCCATCCATTGGAGAGGAAACCAGATTCAGCAGGAACAATAATGCTCTGCCTTTGTGGGTGATCTGAACACCTCGGGAAGTTTTCTGCATTTACCTTTTTGTCGACAATAGCACAGAATGTCAACATTAGCTCCGGATGTGCCAGCACTAACTGGGGAGTTGGTTGAGAAACAAAATGTCCTTGTCTTGTCTGTCTGTCCTTTCAGATAGCTTCAGGGTCTAGGCAGGACGATAGGTGCACTCATTTTTTTTTTAAAGATTTTATTTATTTATTTGACAGAGAGAAATCACAAGTAGGCAGAGAGGCAGGCAGAGAGAGAGGAGGAAGCAGGCTCCCCGCTGAGCAGAAAGCCCGATGTGGGGCTCGAACCCAGGACCTGGGATCATGACCTGAGCCGAAGGCAGCGGCTTAACCCACTGAGCCACCCAGGCGCCCCAGTGCACTCATTTTTTATATATTGGAGCAGGTGGCCACTTTTTCGGAATTGTAGGAATTGTAGTTTCCACTTGAAACATTATTTGCCTGTATTGTCTTCATGGGATAGACCAGGGGCAAGACATAGGATTGTGGAGAGGGTTGCCACCAGTGACCAGTGAGGTAGAGCAGTGGTTCTCATACTTTCACAGGCATAAGAACTACATGGAAAGGTCTCCCTGATTCAGTTGTCTGGCCTTTATTTCTAGAGATTCTGATTCAGTGGATGAGGGTGAAGTCCTTAAATACACATTTTTAACAGACTCTCAGGACTTTGAAAACCCCTTCTTCCAAGCACAAGTGTGTCTGAGAAGCACCTGCAGTCCTCTTAAACTCAATGTGCTGGCTTACGTGCAGTCTGTGGGGTGAGGTGGGGTGGGAGAGTTTGCTGGGGTGACGTGGCTATTGATGGATGGGGTCTGCTCACGTAGGGCATGATATCCCAAATAACCAGAAGTCACTCTAATATGAAAGGAAAGTATCCAGCTCTAACCGGGTAGTGCTTCTGATAGTATGACTAGAGCAGAAGTACCCAGGACCTTCTTGGGAACATACACTGAAGCTAAGATTCTGATTTCACTGAGGGTGAGCAGGTGAGCTAACAGGAACCATCTGTGGTTCCTTCAATGCAGAGGTTTGCATTCACGGAATTGGGCCCTGACATGGAAGATTACACAGGCTGGACATGCAGTGAACCCTTCTCCATGAGTTATGATCCATTTTCCTGACAGACAAGATCTTTAAGGGCCTTCTGGTGATGGAGAGAGATGCCGTGCAACATAGCTGCACCAGATGCAAGGCAGGTCCCTGTGCACGCTCTGGCCTTGAATGTGATGCTGATATTGTCCCCCTTACTTAGCTGATATAGATTCAGCAGGAGTCAAAAAGAGAGGTGCTAATTGCAAATTTGAGGGCGAAGTAAGAAGGGTGGGCAGTAAATCAGAGAAGGAAGGTGTGACACCGACCCTCCAGATGGAGGAGACCAACCCCCAGTGAAGTTTGTGGAGAACACAGACCACATACCAAGGAAAGAAAAGAATTGTCTTGGTGGATAGACATCTACACTGAAGATGTGATTCCTGCATAAGGAAGATGAGAAACCTTCCTGAGTTGGAGACAACTTTCATGGACCCTGGGGAAGCTTGCCCAACACAGTTTAGATACACTGAGCATGTGGAAGTCACTGTTCTCAGGAGCTGAACTAGGGAAAGTATTCAAAAACGTCTTTGATATTCTGGGACACCTGGGTGGCTCAGTCTGTTGAGTGTCCAACTCTTGACTTCAGCTCAGATCATGGTCTTAGGGTCATGTGACACTGTTGGGCACTATGCTCAGCAGAGAGTCTGCTTGGGGTTTTCTCCCATCCTCTCCCTCTTTCTCTGGTCCCCCCATCCCCACCACTGCTCGCTCTCTCTATCACTGACTCTCTCAAATAGATAAATCTTAAAAAAAAAAAAAAAACTTCTCTAATATTTTGTTTACCTTCTACTCACCTATTCCTTTAAGTGTTACCATATGTCCCAGTAATGATAAAAATAGAAATTAAAAAAAAAAAACAGTAAGAGTCACTGCCTCCAATGTTCAACCTTGCCTTAATAATATACCATGCATGCTGGCCTCTTGTGAAAAGAAGTGTCCCGGTGCCCATTGTCCTCCTTCTTGGGACCTGGAACTGGGAGTTTGGGCTGGGGTATGAATTTCCACTCCACGGCGGCCTGCTCCAGTTGCTTCTCCACCAGCGGCAGTGACGTCCTGTCTCAGTCATATTTTTCATCTCTTGTTTTATTATTCTTCATCCCTAGAAGCTGTCTTCCCTCTCATTAATGTCAAGATTATAATGAGTATAAAATAATCAACTATTTTGTTTACATTATTATCTAAGAACAAAAGCTGACAGCATCATCTTACTGAAGGAGTCCTATTAACAATCTCCATGTATAACCTGTATTGAAAATGACAAGATAAAACTTTATTCTTTCCTAGAGTTTAGTAATTGAAATTACAGGAAACTGAGTGGAGAGTCTAAATGAAGCGACACTTATTAAGAAGAGGTAATTGAAACCAGGACACTCAAGGATGCTTATCAAATATGTTAGAACCTCATTAATTCAGTTCCTTCATATGAAAAAAAAAAAACCCTACAGGGCTCTTAATTATTAATATGTTCAAATATTATTTTTCCCCAAATTAGTCATGATTGAGAGGAAACCTACTTAGAACAAAATCTGTTTAAAATATTCAAACTTAAACATTTATAAGAAGGCTCTTAACTTGTAGGAATAGAAATTAATTATGTATACTATAAGTTCTTGATACTTATTATATGCTGTTTATGAGGTATAAACAATGAGATGTATGTCTTCATGAGTTAGTTACCTGATTTTATTCACTGGGTACATCCCACATCCCATGTTTTACTTCTAGTAATTTATTTTATAGTAGAAATTACTAAACTAACTTTGAAATTATCTCTTAAAGTATACATGATTTTTGAAGAACACTTCTTTGCCTAAAACTTCTCTTGTTCAACCCGCCTCCTTTACTGACTTCCCTGCGTTTGCAAGTAGCTGGTCTTTTAGTCACTGGAAGCAGAAACGGGGTTCCGGGGGTCACTTGGTCTCACCTTTGTAATAATCCAATCCCTAGTTCGATAAATTCTGTTACTTGTCGGAAACTGCAAATCACACCTAAATTTGTGCCCCTGTCATATCTAATTGCAGTTCTTCGAGTATCCCTCTGATGTGTTTCCACTTGTCCGTAGGATTTTTCATTTTCTTTTTTGCTCACACACATATTGGATTTATTCATCTGATACTTTTTGTGTCCTGATAAGATAATATGGTGCTGCTTAAATTCCAGTAAGTTCTCCCTATCGCCTCCAGTTATATAAACCAAATTCCTTAACATGCTATATAGAATTCTTAATCATTAGCTCCTATTTTATAATTTGCTTTTCTATTCTGATGTGTCATGGGCCCTCTATAACATTCAGTCCTTCTGTCTTTTAGACTCTCTACTTTTCCTAATTATCTCTGGTTGCCCAAAAACTTTGCAAGTGCTTGTCCATTTGTAATGATTTTATCTCATTTGCAAACTCTTTGGCATCTTTCAATAAACAACTCAACCACTACCTCCTCTTACAGATTCTTCTCATCTCCCCCTGAGTCAGGTTAACCGAGTCTAACTCTTTTACAAAGATAACATGTAATATATTTACATGTCTAAATCTCTATGATTCTTAGTTAACTCTCTAGTCAGTACGGGACAAATGACCCACAAATACTGAGTGAATAAAGGGAGAAAGGAAATGGTAATAGGTAATCTTGTTCTTTTTTCACACTTTGATGGTGTTTTTCATTCTTAATACTGTTCTCTGAGCAGGATGCAGACAACTGGACATGTTGGGAAGGAGACTTATAATTGAAGAAGAATTGAGAGGGGTATTCAGACTGGCCCAAGAAAAGGAACAAAGCTATCTTCAAGTGCTTGACAAGGGTGTCAATTGAAAAAAAAGTAACTAGTTTATGTAGCTTCATAGATTCGAAGAGGATTAATGGGCTGAAACTATGGAAAGGTTAATTATTCACTTTCCCTGTATGTACTTAACTTGTAAATGATATTGGCCAATGAATAAGGAATTTAAAACTTTATGTATAGTACATATGTAATACCAGCAGAACACGTCTGTCAGCTGAAGTCATTAATGATGTATGTAAGGAAAGGATATGTCAATTAAAATCAGTCATTAAATTATGGGAGACTGACAGAGAGAGAATTACAGAGGCATTATGCTTATCTAAACTCCTTACTGGGAAAAAAGTCCTTCCCAGGTTAAATAATATATTCAGTCAGCCTTGTGGTAGGAGTTTTATTTAGAGAGGTGTACAAAACTACCAGAGACTAATAATATTAACTTTTAATCATATGTTTTAGCTCCCACTGTCGAGGCTGTTAATAGTACAACCTCATTAAAATTTATCTTGTTTTGGGGGAGTATGTACTAGTGGAATTGACACAAATACCTAGTTTGCCTTATAATTAAAATTTGAATTTTAAATTATAAATTGATTTTGTCAATGAGTCTCCTATGATTTGGTTAATATGAGTAAGCATCTGGGAATCTTAGCAACCCTAGAACACTGGTAAAATTAATTTTCTGAGTAAGAAAAAAGAAAAAGAAAAACATGAACAATAGAAGTTTAACAAAAAATATGGTACAATAGCCAAGCAGCTTCAGAGGTCTCCCTTTTGTCTTTCTATAGTCTCTACATAGAAAGAGAAACATTTGAATTTCCCCAGCAAGGTAACTGGAACTCAGAAGTGAAAAATGGCAACAGTGCCATCCAGGGAGATATCCCCCTGCATACTCCATTCATGATGGATGTCAGATCATTTGCAGCGTTCCTGTATAACTCAGAAATGAATGGCATTGAAGTACCAAGAAAGGGGAGGGACTTTCAGCACTCAGAATTTTAGATATGATATTCATCAAGGAAAAAAGAAATATTTTATGAGTCTTTCTCAACCATAGTACATTAGTTGGTAGATCACTGAATTTTTTACCTGAATGTGCATTCTTATTTTTTGTAAAAAAAAAAAAAAATATGCAGTCACATAGGACACATTTTTTAAAAAAATTAAGTATCCTCAAAAATGTAGGGGAAATTCCACAGGGATATTCTTTTTTTTTTTTAAAAGATTTTATTTATTTATTTGAGAGAGAGACAGTGAGAGAGAGCATGAGCGAGGAGAAGGTCAGAGGGAGAAGCAGACTCCCCATGGAGCTGGGAGCCCGATGTGGGACTTGATCCGGGGGCTCCGGGATCATGACCTGAGCCGAAGGGAGTCGTCCAACCAACTGAGCCACCCAGGCATCCCAGGGATATTCTTTAGAATACACTCACTCCTTTAATATGAAAAAAGCTCCATTTATCTTATGAAATTATTATGATACTCTTAGACCTACAGGACATATAAGCTCTTGGACCACCTATTACGCACCCAGAGATAAATTCTTTCTGCAAACTTCAGGCATATCTCAGTCCCAGGTACAACTTTTCTGTCTCTATTTTACTGTTTCTCCCACAACCTTGGTCTTGAAATGTAAAGCAATTAAATAACATATAGTGTAGGGGCTGAGGGCAGGTTACCCCCAAAATGAGCTACTTTGACATGAAGACTATTTTGGGTGAAGGCAACTTGAGAGCCTGTGGGCTCAAAAGAAACTTCTGCCTCCCTCTTAACTATATAGAAGAATATAAATTGAGGTCTTTCTCAGAATAAGGGTTATTGGAAGAGATGAATTTTATCTGTGTGACTCATCTGTATGGAAGGACAAATATCTAATTACCACATATCTGCTCTTCTCAATACCTTGTGAATTGCATTCTTTTCCTCTGGAGTCCCAGATCCCTTTCCTTTTCTCTTAGTTCAGGTTATACTTCATTTTGCCTGTCTTTGGAATTACCGTATCTGTGTGGATTCTCTGTAGGTATGCTACTAAACTTGATTTTCTTCTGTTAATCTGTTGCCTGTTAATTTGAATCTTAGTCCTGCTAGAAGGACCTTGAAGGGAACAGGAATTCTTACTCCCTGACAGTTGACATCGTCAGTAGGATACTTTAACTCACTAGACACCTAATACCCCAGACACGGCTGTTGCTGAGGTATCTTTGAGACATCTTATGTACAGCCACAGAAAGTAAGATTATTTACCTTGTTAGACTCTGGAATCTCTGTCTTTCGAGACTGATGGAAGGAGAGTGGTGAGAGTCCTCTCTTTCTAAATTTAGGTTGGCAGAAGAAAACGTTTGTGAAACTAGCCCTTTGAGCAAAGGGACTCTTTGGTTAAATTTGGTAGATTAGTCTTTGGTTACTGATTCTTTTCCTCCCAGAGATCATCTTTGTTTTCCTTTGTCAATGTCTCTCATGGTGTTTGTCCTCTGTTGCTATGGGACATCCCAGAAGCCAAAGCCACAATATTGGTGGGCACAGGTTGAGCATTTAAAAGCTGTTAGAGTGCTCACCACCTCAAGAAGCCTTCCAAAGTAGGACAAGTTGGTCATGGAATGGGTTTGATTGATACTAGGTCACCTGCCAACCTCAAGAAAACTTCCATGTGGTGAGGTGCACTATAAAACAACACATAGCCCCCAACCTTGTGGCATATACTTCCTAGGTATCAGTTTGGCTCTGAGAGACCCAAGGCCTAGATAAGATTTTTTTCTTTCACCTTGTTCTATGTCCAAAGAGCTTGGTTTTGTGACCAGTCAGAATGTGCTCTTTGTTCTCTACCATTTGGAGACTCCACTTACCAGGGTACACCTTGGTGGTCAGTCAAATAGAAGGGAATCTCAGTCTTTCTCTGTCTGGCTGTGCCAGCTCTCCAGGGATCTTGTCATTTGAGGTCCCAACCAGAGGAACCTTTGTCCTCTCAACCTTCCTTTGCTTGCCTGTGCTGGAAAGTCCCAGTGTTACAGATTACTGGATCTGTGACTTGAGGCATCTTATGTTTCCATGAGAAACCAGAGACACTGTTCTTACTACACCATCCTTACTGTTTGTGTAATGGAGACCTTTGCTTTCTTAGACTAATTTTGTGAGCAAACATTAGATCATAAGGCTGCTACATCTATGCCCTTTCAGAATGCTTCTTACATCTTTGGTTAAATCACTAAAGGCATATTGGTTTGAGACATGTTAACAGATTCCACTCATCAATTGGCAAATGATGGACCTTCTATATATATATATATATATATATATATATATATATATATATATATAAAACATTTATATTTTTTATATTATTTTATTTATATTTTATGTGCTTATACATAAAATGAAGTGTTCACAATGATCTTATTAGTGTAACATCTACCCTTGGGGACTCCCTTAACAAGATAAAAGAACAGAAATTAGACATAAGATATGTCCCCATCCAATGTAAATTCTTCCTTCCTTCCTTCCTTCCTTCCTTCTTTCTTTTCCTTTTCCTTCCTGTTTCTTTTTCCTTTTTTTTTCTCTTTCTTTCTCTTTTATTATTATTATTATTTTGTAAATTTTCTTTCTTAAAATAAAGCCTCATTGCCTGTTTAACTTCCCTTTCCTTACAAGATTTACAGATCTTTCTGGCCTCCTCTCTAGGTTCAAAGCATAGAGGTTGCTTAAATACATGGAGGAGGCCAGACAATGAACTTAAGAAGACCACATGACACTGGCAGTAAGGCTAACCTTGCTTCTACCTTCCAGGACTTTATAATCAGGCTCTGTCAGCCACAGGCATTCTTTTTTTTTTTTTTAAGATTTTATTTATTTGACAGAGAGATCACAAGTGGGCAGAGAGGCAAGCAGAGAGAGAGAGGAGGAAGCAGACTCCCTGCAGAGCAGAGAGCCCGATGTGGGACTCGATCCCAGGACCCTGAGATCATGACCTGAGCTGAAGGCAGAGGCTTAACCCACTGAGCCACCCAGGTGCCCCAGCCACAAGCATTCTTATACGATGTCCTTGGAAGGTGTATCTTAGACAGCCCCCCCAACAGACAAAGAATTTGTGCCAATCTTTTAAATTATAAAGCTCTTCTACTTCTACTTTTGAAAAATTCTACTGAATTTAGAAAGTAATTAGAAATATTATTTCACTATATTCACAGTCTTCCTTCTGAGGAAATAGGTGACTGAATTTCTCGGAGGTTCTTCTACAAATGATTTGTAGAAGGTCAATATTCAGGTGCTAATAGAGGCCAAGGTTGAATTGTGTACCCAGAAAAAAGCTTTTGTTAAAATGCTGTACACATACTTTATAAAGGCATAAATCATACAGTTGCCATTTTAGTTAAATTTCTCCCGATACAAAGAAGCAAATTTAGTTAAAATGATGAGCCAATCCTTTGAGATATAAATTGTAATCCAGGTCTTTGGGGAATTTGGAACAACTGTCCTTACCTTATAAATCTCTACAAATCAGAAATACAACTCTAGAAGCAATTCAAAGCCCACCTATCTTGACCAATCCCCAAAACTTGCCTGTCCCTCTGAAAATGTTTGTGAATATTACAAAAAAACCCAAAACAAAACAAAGCAAAAAACAAAAAACAAAAAAACACAAACCCAAGATATTGGAACAAAACTGTTTTGTACTTTAACAAAAGGTAAATTTTAAGTGTCAATTACTCTGAAACTCCAGATTTTTTTTTTTGCATTCTTTTTCTGTCTCTTGAAATTATGAGCCTTATGAGATTCTTAAAATGTAAACACAGCTCACAATCTCCTAAGACTAGAAAAAACAAGAGAGACACAGAGAGAGAGAGAGATGGAGAGAAAGAGGCCTTTAACAAATTCACAGTGATGAAAATGTTCTTATACCCAGACTCTAGCACCTCTAATAACAGGCTAATATACTCAATATATATCCACCTTAAAAAACAAAACAAAACAAAACAACTTACTCTCTCTGGGTCTTTGTGATATAATTTTTCTACCCCCATCCACTTTCTGGGCATTCTTGTATATTCATATAAATGCATATGTATTCATATCTATTCACATATACATTATATTTTTATATAAGTGTTTATAAGTGTTTAAAAGTTGGGTCTGTAGCATCCTCTCCACAAATATTGTTTAACATCTTGCCTCTGTTTTGTGTGTTTGTATATCTCCATGTATGTTGTAAATGTGAAATATTTTCTCTAACTCCAATGGCATTGCTAAAATTAATTTGTATAAAGAGCTCTATTTGAAGTTGGTTTGAAGGCAAGCACTTGTAAGGATTGGGCATTCTAAAACTCAGACAGATAAAAGCTAACCCAAATGCTTTTCAAGTTCAAGTGATCTGGGAAAATATCCAGTATTAAAGCTAATTTAGGGATGTTGATTTAATTAAAACAGGTGTTTAGAGTTATCAACATTAAATATAAAACTTTTACTCTACTTGTGTTTACTAATAGTCAAATAAGTTCATGGTATTTCTGTTGCAAAATTTACCAGAAAGAAAAAAAAAATGAGAATGGTTGACTTAATCTAATGCCTTATGAAGTTTGTGAGTAGTCTAATGGTTAAGAACAAGTGAATTAAATAGATATAAGTAAAAACAAAACAAAACAACAACAACAACCACAACTGTAGGTAGACTTTTAAATAGCTTCCAAAATCTTTGGTAACCTAAAAACTTAAAAGTTTGCTAAGTTAAATGATTAAAATTAAATTTATTGATTATCTAGATTATTTCCAAATAAGATAAAATAATGAAACATTAAGAACTAAATATGTTTTATCTACTTTTGTCTTATTACAGAGAAACTAAAGATAAAGTCAGTAAACATGTTTATTTTTTATTTTTATGAAAGATTGTACTATGGGGGCACCTGAGTGGTTTGTTGGTAAAGCTTTCAACTCTTGATTTTGGCTCAGGTCATAATCTCAGGATGGTGAGGTGGAGCCCCCACTCGGACTCCACACTCAGTACAGTCTGCTCCTCCCCTTGGTCATGCTATCTGTCTCTTTCTGTCTTTCTTTTTCTCTCTAAAATAAATAAATAAATATTTTTTAAAAAGGTTGTACTAGGAGGAGTCAAGATGGCAGAGAAGTAGCAGGCTGAGACTACTTCAGGTAGCGGGAGATCAGCTAAATAGCTTATCTAAAGATTGCAAACACCTACAAATCCAACGGAAGATTAAAGAGAAGAAGAACAGCAATTCCAGAAACAGAAAATCAACCACTATCTGAAAGGTAGGACTGGCGGAGAAGTGAATCCAAAGCGACTGGAAGATAGACCGTGGGGGGAGGGGCCGGCTCCCGGCGAGCAGCGGAGCAACGGAGCACAAAATCAGGACTTTTAAAAGTCTGTTCCGCTGAGGGACATCGCTCCAGAGGCTTAACTGGGGTGAAGCCCAGGCGGGGTCAGTGCGGCCTCAGGTCCCACAGGGTGACAGAAGGATCGGGGGTGTCTGAGTGTCGTAGAGCTCATAGGTATTAGAACGGGGAAGCCGGCTACAGAGACAGAGCCCAGGAGTGACTCTCAGCTCGGGGTTACCTTGAACCGGTCGCAGGCTCGGTCAGCTCAGAGCGCAGCTGGAGGCCAGGGTGACGGGAGTAATTGGGAGCTGTTCTCTGAGGGCGCACTGAGGAGTGGGGCCCCGGGCTCTCAGCTCCTCCGGGCCGGAGACCGGGAGGCCGCCATCTTCATTCCTTCATTCCCGTCTTCCAGAACTCTACGGAAGGCGCTCAGGGAACAAAAGCTCCTGAAAGCAAACCCAGCAAACCCGAGCAGATTACTCAGCCCGGCCCCGGGTAAGGGCAGTGCAACTCCGCCTGGGGCAAAGACGCTTGAGAATCACTACAACAGGCCCCTCCCCCAGAAGATCAATGAGAAACCCAGCCAGGACCAAGTTCACCTACCAAGGAGTGTAGTTTCAATACCAAGGAGAGCGGCGGAATTCCAGAGGAGGAGAAAGCAAAGCACGGAAATCATGGCTTTCTCCCCATGATTCTTTAGCCTTGCAGTTAATTTAATTTTTTTTCTTTTTCAATTTCTTTTTCTCTTCTTCTGCTAAATTTTTTTAACTTTTACTGTTTTCTTTTTTAACGTTTTTTAAATAGTTTATCTAATATATATATATATTTTACTTTTTATATTTTTTATCGGCCTTCTTTTTTTAATAGTTTATTTTCTTTTTTTTTTTCTTTCTGAAACTCTTTTTATCCCCTTTCTCCCCCCTGACGATTTGGGATCTCCTCTGATTTGGCTAAAGCATATTTTCCTGGGGTTGTTGCCACCCTTTTAGTATTTTACGTGCTACTTCATATACTCTTATCTGGACAAAATGACAAGGTGGAAAAATTCAAAACAAAAAAAAAGAACAAGAAGCAGTACCAAAGGCTAGGGACCTAATCAATACAGACATTGGTAATATGTAAGATATAGAGTTCAGAATGATGATTCTCAAGGTTCTAGCCGGGCTTGAAAAAGGCATGGAAGATATTAAAGAAATCCTCTCAGGAGATATAAAAGCCCTTTCTGGAGAAATAAAAGAACTAAAATCTAACCAAGTTGAAATCAAAAAAGCTATTAATGAGGTGTAATAAAAAATTGAGGCCCTCACTGCTAGGATAAATGATGCAGAAGAAAGAATTAGCGATATAGAAGACCAAATGACAGAGAATAAAGAAGCTGAGCAAAAGAGGGACAAACAGCTACTGGACCACGAGGGGAGAATTCGAGAGATAAGTGACACCATAAGACGAAACAACATTAGAATAATTGGGATTCCAGAAGAAGAGGAAACAGAGAGGGGAGCAGAAGGTATGTTGGAGAGAATTATTGGAGAGAATTTCCCCAATATGGCAAAGGGAACAAGCATCAAAATCCAGGAGGCTCAGAGAACCCCCCTCAAGATCAATAAGAATAGGTCCACACCCCGTCACCTAATAGTAAAATTGACAAGTCTTAGTGACAAAGAAAAGATCCTGAAAGCAGCCCGGGAAAAGAAGTCTGTAACGTACAATGGTAAAAATATTAGATTGGCAGCAGACTTATCCACAGAGACCTGGCAGGCCAGAAAGAGCTGGCATGATATATTCAGAGCACTAAACGAGAAAAACATGCAGCCAAGAATACTATATCCAGCTAGGCTATCATTGAAAATAGAAGGAGAGATTAAAAGCTTCCAGGACAAACAAAAACTGAAAGAATTTGCAAATACCAAACCAGCTCTAGAGGAAATATTGAAAGGGGTCCTCTAAGCAAAGAGAGACCCTAAAAGTAGTAGATCAGAAAGAAACAGAGACAATATACAATAACAGTCACCTTACAGGCAATACAATGGCACTAAATTCATATCTCTCAATACTTACCCTGAATGTTAATGGGCTAAATGCCCCAATCAAAAGACACAGGGTATCAGAATGGATAAAAAAACAAAACCCATCTATATGTTGCCTACAAGAAACTCCTCTTAAACCCGAAGACACCTCCAGGTTAAAGTGAGGGGGTGGAAAAGAATTTACCATGCTAATGGACATCAGAAGAAAGCAGGAGTGGCAATCCTTATATCAGATCAGTTAGATTTTAAGCCAAAGACTATAATAAGAGATGAGGAAGGACACTATATCATACTCAAAGGAACTGTCCAACAAGAAGATCTAACAATTTTAAATATCTATGCCCCTAACGTGGGAGCAGCCAACTATATAAACCAATTAATAACAAAATCAAAGAAACACATCGACAAGAATACAATAATAGTAGGGGATTTTAACACTCCCCTCACTGAAATGGACAGATCATCCAAGCAAAAGATCAACAAGGAAATCAAGGCCTTAAATGACACACTGGGCCAGATGGACATCACAGATATATTCAGAACATTTCATCCCAAAGCAACAGAATACACATTCTTCTCTAGTGCACATGGAACATTCTCCAGAATAGATCACATACTTGGTCCTAAATCAAGTCTCAACCGGTATCAAAAGATTGGGATCATTCCCTGCATATTTTCAGACCACAATGCTCTGAAGCTAGAACTCAATCACAAGAGGAAATTTGAAAAACACCCAAATACATGGAGATGAAAGACCATCCGTCTAAAGAATGAATGGGTCAACCAGGAAAATATAGAAGAATTGAAAAAATTCATGGAAACAAATGATAATGAAAACACAATGGTTCAAAATCTGTGGGACACAACAAAGGCAGTCCTGAGAGGAAAATATATAGCGGTACAAGCCTTTCTCAAGAAACAAGAAAGGTCTCAGGTACACAACATAACCCTACACCTAAAGGAGCTGGAGAAAGAACAAGAAAGAAACCCTAAACCCAGCAGGAGAAGAGAAATCATAAAGATCAGAGCAGAAATCAATGAAATAGAAACCAAAAAAACAATAGAACAAATCAACGACACTAGGAGCTGGTTCTTTGAAAGAATTAATAAGATTGATAAACCCCTGGCCAGACTTATCAAAAAGAAAGAGAGAGGACCCAAATAAATAAAATCATGAACGAAAGAGGAGAGATCACAACGAGCACCAAAGAAATACAGACAATTCTAAGAACATACTATGAGCAACTCTACGCCAACAAATTTGACAATCTGGAAGAAATGGATGCATTCCTAGAAACATATAAACTACCACAACTGAACCAGGAAGAAATGGAAAGCCTGAACAGACCCATAACCAGTAAGGAGATTGAAACAGTCATCAAAAATCTCCAAACAAGCAAAAGCCCAGGGCCAGATGGCTTCCCGGGGGAATTCTACCAAACATTTAAAGAAGAACTCATTCCTATTCTCCTGAAACTGTTCCAAAAAATAGAAATGGAAGGAAAACTTCCAAACTCATTTTATGAGGCCAGCATCACCTTGATCCCATAACCAGACAAGGACCCCATCCAAAAAGAGAACTACAGACCAATATCCTTGATGAACACAGATGCAAAAATTCTTGCCAAAATACTAGCCAATAGGATTCAACAGTACATTAAAAGGATTATTCACCACGACCAAGTGGGATTTATTCCAGGACTGCAAGGCTGGTTCAACATCCGGAAATCAATCAATGTGATACAACACATTAATAAAAGAAAGAGCAAGAACCATATGATACTCTCCATAGATGCTGAAAAAGCATTTGACAAAGTATAGCATCCCTTCCTGATCAAAATTCTTCAAAGTGTAGGGATAGACGGCACATACCTCAATATTATCAAAGCCATCTATGAAAAACCCACTGCAAATATCATTCTCAATGGAGAAAAACTGAAAGCTTTTCCGCTAAGGTCAGGAACACGGCAGGGATGTCCATTATCACCACTGCTATTCAACATAGTACTAGAAGTCCTAGCCTCAGCAATCAGACAACAAAAGGAAATTAAAGGCATCCAAATCGGCAAAGAAGAAGTCAAACTATCACTCTTTGCAGATGATATGATACTATATGTGGAAAACCCAAAAGACTCCACTCCAAAACTGCTAGAACTTGTACAGGAATTCAGTCAAGTGTCAGGATATAAAATCAATGCACAGAAATCAGTTGCATTTCTCTACACCAACAACAAGACAGAAGAAAGAGAAATTAAGGAGTCCATCCCATTTACAATTGCACCCAAAACTATAAGATACCTAGGAATAAACCTAACCAAAGAGACTAAGAATCTATACACAGAAAACTATATATAAAGTACTCATGAGAGAAATTGAGGAAGACACAAAGAAATGGAAAAATGTTCCATGCTCCTGGATTGGAAGAATAAATATTGTGAAAATGTCTATACTACCTAAAGCAATCTACACATTTAATGCAGTTCCTATCAAAGTACCATCCATTTTTTTCAAAGAAATGGAACAAATAATCCTAAAATTTATATGGAACCAGAAAAGACCTCGAATAGCCAAAGGAATATTGAAAAAGAAAGCCAAAGTTGGTGGCATCACAATTCCGGACTTCAAGCTCTATTACAAAGCTGTCACCATCAAGACAGCCTGGTACTGGCACAAAAACAGACACATAGATCAATGGAACAGAATAGAGAGCCCAGAAATGGAACCTCAACTCTATGGTCAACTCATCTTCGACAAAGCAGGAAAGAATGTCCAATGGAAAAAAGACAGCCTCTTCAATAAATGGTGTTGGGAAAATTGGACAGCCACATGCAGAAAAATGAAATTGGATCATTTCCTTATACCACACATGAAAATAGACTCAAAATGGATGTAGGATCTCAATGTGAGAAAGGAATCCATCAAAATCCTCGAGGAGAACACAGGCAGCAACCTCTTCGACGTCAGCCGCAGCAACATCTTCCTAGGAACATCACCAAAGGCAAGAGAAGCAAGAGCAAAAATGAACTATTGGGATTTTATCAAGATCAAAAGCTTTTGCACAGCAAAGGAAACAGTGAACAAAACCAAAAGACAACTGACAGAATGGGAGAAGATATTTGCAAATGACATATCAGATAGAGGGCTAGTGTCCAAAATCTATATTGAACTTAGCAAACTCAACACCCAAAGAACAAATAATCCAATCAAGAAATGGGCAGAGGACATGAACAGACATTTCTGCAAAGAAGACATCCAGATGGCCAACAGACACATGAAAAAGTGCTCCATATCACTTGGCATTAGGGAAATACAAATCAAAACCACCATGAGATATCACCTCACACCAGTCAGAATGGCTAAAATTAACAAGTCAGGAAATGACAGATGCTGGCGAGGATGCGGAGAAAGGGGAACCCTCTTACACTGTTGGTGGGAATGCAAGCTGGTGCAACCACTCTGGAAAACAGCATGGAGGTTCCTCAAAAAGTTGAAAATAGAACTACCCTATGTCCCAGCAATCGCACTGCTGGGTTTTTACCCTAAAGATACAAACGTAGTGATCCGAAGGGGCACGTGCACCCGAATGTTTATAGCAGCAATGTCTACAATAGCCAAACTATCGAAAGAACCTAGATGTCCATCAACAGACGAAGGGATAAAGAAGATGTGGTATTTACACACAATCGGATACTATGCAGCCATCAAAAGAAATGAAATCTTGCCATTTGCGACGACGTGGATGGAACTAGAGGGTATCATGCTTAGCGAAATAAGTCAATCGGAGAAAGACAACTATCATATGATCTCCCTAATATGAGGGAGAGGAGATGCAACATGGGGGTTAAGGGGGTAGGAGAAGAATAAATGAAACAAGATGGGATTGGGATGGAGACAAACCATAAGTGACTCTTAATCTCACAAAAGATACTGAGGGTTGATGGGGGGAGGGGGGTTAGGAGAAGGGGGGTTGGGTTATGGATATTGGGGAGGGTTGTGCTATGGTGAGTGCTGTGAAGTGTGTAAAATCACAGCTTATGGTATACATCTTCTGCAGTAACAGATACTAGCAACATATCTAGACTAATGTTACTACTTCACTGGATTTCCAGATTTATTATGTGTGGACTTAGTTATTAGGTATTATTATTTTCAAATGACTTTTTTCTTGCAATTGAGAATATTTTATGTACATAAGAATTAAATTGTTTTCATTATTTAATATGCAGGACTCTTCTTTATTGAAAGAGAGTCAATATGACCACCAATGTCTAAATTTTCTGTTGATTGAAAGAGGCCAACCATGTCACAGGACAGAATATAGAGCTGGAGTCATTTTTCAGCCATATACACTAATAAACACCCAGCTATTCAAATGCATATACATAAACATATATGTATCAATATAAACAACTGAGAATTATTTTGCATATTATATGCTTTTATTCCGCACTTGAAATAACTAGTGTGGTATCTATTTTACTTATTTATTTATTATTATTATTATTTTTTAAAGATTTTACTTATTTGACAGAGAGAGACACAGCGAGAGAGGAACACAAGCAGGGGAAGTGGGAGAGGGTGAAGCAGGCTTCCTGCTGAGCAAGGAGCTGGAGGCTGGGCTTGATCCCAGGACACTGGGGTCATGACCTGAGCTGAAGGCAGTCACTTAATGACTGAGCCACCCAGGCACCCCAAGCATGGTATCTATTTTAAATAACTTTAATTTTCAATACTCAAATTTTAATTCATACCTTAAATGTTTAAAAAGTCAAATCAGAAATTTTAATCATTGTCCAACTTATCATTACTACAAGTTTTGTAATTCCTGATAGCCATATATATATTTTTTAAACAAACAAACCAAATAGGATATTAAGTCAACTTTTAGGCAACTTGTCTTGTATTTAGTTACATCACGATTCCATTTGTGTGTGCAGAAAATTTATGAGGAAAAGGACTTTTAGTATACCCCAAAGATATGAAACTGGGCTGTGAAATAAGGAAACACAAAGCTGTTTTTCTTAATTGCTAAAATTTTAAAATCTCTAGTCTCTCATTATGTAAAATGGTATATGCATAAACAATTTCTCAAGTTTTGTGCAATAACATGCCCACTATGTGCTACTTCCTACAATTGTAAAAATGAGGAAACAAACCTAGGTTCTTCTTATTTGAGAGAGTGGCAATTTGTGTAACATTTCTATCTCCTTTCATGTGTTCATGAGTCCCTACAGATTCTAAATAATATAATTTACAAGTGTTCTAAAAGACTTCCTCCAAGTGCAGCAATATTCTCCTGGAATGGGTGGCTTGCTGTGTTTTCTGTATTATTGAATTCTCAAAGCTACCATTCTATAAAAATGCAAAGCAAATTTTAAAAGTCTGTGCTTATTTTCCCTTCAGACTCCTTCTTTGTTATTCCCATTGAGTTGGATTTCATGCAAAGTTAGGGTGAGAGGGAGAAAGTATTTAGACTGAAATAATGAATTTCTAAAAAGGAAGGAAAGAAGTAGGAAAGGCAGAAAGGATCAAGAAAGAAGAAATGAAAACAAGGAAGGAAGAAAAAGAGAGAAAGAAAGGATGAAAAAAATAAGCTATATGGACACCCAGTTTGTAAATATTTCTGCATATGTGAAGAGCATACGCACCCACCTTGCAATATGGGGCTTATAATGTCTATTTGCCAGAAAGGACCACACCACTGATTCAGCATACACACAACTTGCTGCTTTTCCTGCTGTTTTTCCAAGTCAGATATAGTGTTTCAGGCAGTAAAACTTCTGAGAACCATTTCAGGAAGGAATATGAGTCCCAGTTGTTATTTGTTAGAAACAAGAAGAGGAGAACATCAAAATTTGCAGAAAGGTGTCAGTGGCTTGAAAAATTTCCCAAAGATAATAGTGAACCACTTTTATGAAATGTTCCATGATAAACACTCTTGGTAACACAAAGGACAATATTGTGTGGAATCATGAGTCTATCAACAACATCATGTGTAAAATTATTCAGAAACTTACAATGATGAAGAAGTTTTAAGAATATATTAATAAATTAATTTTATTTGTATTTTTCTTCTTATATATGTACAAGATTAATTTATGATAGTATTGGTATTTTGTTTGTGTTTGACAAAATATAACATCCTTTCCTGATAGAAACCCTTAACAGAGTAGGTATAGAAAGAACATAACTTCAGCATAATAAAAGCCATATCAACAAATCCACAGCTAACATTATACTCAATGAAGAAAAAACTGAGTTTCCTCTGAGATCAAGAAGGAGATGATGTGGCCCGCTCTCAGCACTCCTGTTCAGTATAGTGCATAAAATCCTAGCCAGAGCAACTGGGTAAGACAAAGAAATAAAAGGGATCTAAATCAGGAAGGAAAAAAGCAAAATTGCTGCTATTTGCTGATGGTATGATCTTATATATAGATGATCCCAAAGGGTCAAAAACTTGTTGGAATTAATCAATGATTTCAGTAAAGTGGCCGCTTACAAAATTGACTTACAGAAATCAGTGGCATTCCTTTATGCTAATGACGAAACATCAGAAAAAAACAAACAAACAAAAAAACTGTTCAATCACAATAACATCAAAAAACAGTAAAATATTTAAGAATAAACTTAACCAAGGAAGTAAAAGATCTGTACAGTAAAAACTACTTCTCTGAGAGAAATCAATGAAATGGAAAGACCTCTCTATGTCCATGGATTAGAAGAATTAATATTGTTAAAATGGCCATATTATCTAACTCCATCTACAGATTCAATGCAATTTCCATTAAAATACCAAAGACATTCTTCACAGAAATGGAAGAGACAATTCTAAAGCATGCTCAAGATTTCTGTGTAATTTGACATTTCTCTGATTTTGCATTTCTAATTGGCTACTAGTCTGTGCACATGTTGCTGAGTCATGGATCACTCCCTAGTATCAAGGCCTTCAGATAGATCCATATTCCTATGCCATCACCATGTTCCTCTTCTGAGCGCTTTGACTCCCATGTTTATTATTTTGATTTCTTGTAAGGATCTACACTCTGGTATTCCAAACTGGTCATGAAATCTTTAGTCTTTCTAAAAGTACAGTAGGGAATCCTGATTATACCTATTTCACAGTCTTTGTTCAATGCCTATCTAGTCAGATCTAGACAAGTGCTAAATATGTAAAATTGATTTTGCTTTATGTCTTGAGAAATTCCCAATAGTAACTATTATGAATTGAATGTTTGTGTCCCCTCAGAATTTATAAATTGAAGCCCTAACCCCAAAGGTGGCTATATTTGGAGATAGGGCCTTTTCAGATGTAGTTTTGGATAGGTGAGGTCATAAGGGTGAGAGGTCTTGATCTGGTGGGATAAGCGACATTATGGAGAGAAACAGGACCAGAATTCTCTGCTTGCACACCCCAAGGAAGAGCACACAGTGAATATGCTGCTGTCCTACAAGGCAGAGAGGAACCTTTTTGAGAATGTGATCATGCGGCACCCTGCACTAGGACCACCAGCCTCCAGATTATGTGAAAAAAAAATTTTTTTCCAGTTTGTGGTATTTGTTATAGCAGCCTGAGCAGACTAAAATAGTGATTCTTTTGGTGATTCCTCAAGAGTTTAGTACCCTTCTAATGTCACTTTTCCTCCATACTGAAACATTCTCCCAATACACTGTTCATAAGTTTAAGTAAATTTAAGTGAATCTATTACCTCTTTCAATGATATCTCCTTATCCTTTTATTCTCTTTTTTAAATTGTGATTCAAAATGTTTTGTTTTGTTTTGGTAGGTAGAGTGTATTTTTGGTCAAATATGCAATATTAAATACCTATATTTATCAAATATTTTTGCAAGATATTGTTTACACCCATATCTCAAATATCTCCTTTAATCCTTCAACAACAGTTAGAGGTAGGCGCTATTATTATCTCCATCATAGAAGAAGAAATTCAGGTTTAGGGACTTAAATATTATACTAAGACCGCTCAGCAAATACTCTGATCAAGATACACACTTAGAACATGACCCAGAATTCATGTTCTTGACTATCATACTTCATTGCCTTTAGACAAGTCATCTGTTCTACTTCTAGAAGTTGGGTCTTTTATGAATGTCTTAAGGTCTTGAGACATAACTGTGGAGAAATAACAGTCTTATTCTAAGTACAGTGACTTTACAAGAAAGTGAATACACTATATGTCTAGAAGAAAGTCCTTCTACCCAGGTTTATTCCTAGAAAGGACCAAAGCCATCTGCCAAAAGAAGAGAGAAAGCAAATAAGCAGGAAATGCAAAATTTTAGTAGTGTTGGTAATAGGGGAACATATTATTGATCTATTAATTCAACTTATATTTATTATTATTGTATTTGTTAAATACTTATTAGAAGGTAATCTATGTAAAGGAGACTATAATATACTGTTGAAAATGGAAATTTTTGAGTGAGAAACAACACTAAAAATAATTAAATTAATAAATTTTTGTTTATTTATTGAATAAGGTATAATTTTATTATATTAGTGAATGTATAAATTTTTTTATCAAACTTTTTTAAATTTAATTTTATTTTTTCATTGTTCCAAGATTCAGTGTTTATGCACAACAACCAGTGCTCCATGCAATAGGTGCTTTCCTTAATAACCACCACTAGGCTCACTTAACTCCCCACTCCCCTCCCTTCCAAAACCCTCCGTGTGTTTCTCAGAGTCCACAGTCTCTCATGGTTCACCTCCACCTCCAATTCCCCCAATTCACTTTTCCTTTCCTTCTCCTAATGCCCTCCATGTCATTCCTTGTGCTCCATAAGTAAGTGAAACTGTATGATAATTGACTCTCTCTGCTTGACTTATTTCACTCAACATAATCTCTTCCACTCCTGTCCATGTTGATACAAAAGTTGAGTATTCATCCTTTCTGATGGAGACATAATATTCCATTGTCTATATGGGCCATATTTCTTTATCCATTCATTTGTTGAAGGGCATCTTGGCTCAAACATTTTAAGAAGAATTAATACCTATTCTTCTTAAGTTTAAGAATGTGAATTCAGGGGCGCCTGGGTGGCTCAGTGGGTTAAGCCGCTGCCTTCGGCTCAGGTCATGATCCCAGGTTCGAGCCCCACATCGGGCTTTCTGCTCAGCAGGGAGCCTGCTTCTTCCTCTCTCTCTGCCTGCCTCTCTGTCTACTTGTGATTTCTCTCTGTCAAATAAATAAATAAAATCTTAAAAAAAAAAAAAAGAATGTGAATTCATTCCATGAAGCCAGTATCACCCTGATTACAAAAGCAGATAAAGACATTATGAAAAAGGAATGTATAAATTTTTAAAAATAATTTCATAAAAGCAACATATATTCCTGCCTAAGTAAGCAAAATAATAATTGTTTCTATATTAATTCACTGAACATTCAAAATAATGTGTACAGCATATTTGTTGGTATATATTCAATACTTTAACTTTGTAGCTATATTTGTCTAATATCACGTTAGTTGAATTTTTTTGCTCACATGTCTATAATGTCTTATTTTAAATTTTTTTCTTACATTACCTGATATCTTCAACATTATATATATATTTTATTATGTTAGCCACCATACAGCACATCATTAATTCTTGAGTAGTGTTCCATGATTCATTATTTGCATATAACACCCAGGGCCCATTACAACACATGCCTTCCTTAATACCGATCAGCAGGCTATCCCATCACCCCACCCCACTCCCCTCTGAAACCCTCAGATTGTTTCCTGGAATCCATAGTCTCTCATGGTGACTCCTCTGATCCCCTCTCCCCTTCAGTTTTCCCTTCCTTCCCCTACTGTCCTCCATGCTATTCCTTATGTTCTGCATTTGAGTGAAAGCATATTGTCTTTCTCTGTTGACTTATTTCACTTAGCATAATCCCCTCCAGTTCCATCCATCTCAATGCAAATGATGGGGATTCATCCTTTCCGATGGCTGAGTAATATTCCACTGTGTATATGAACCACAACTTCTTCATCCATTCATCTCTCAACGTTGTATTTTTATGGTTAATAAATCTGAAATCACTGGTGCACTTGGATGGTTCAGTTGGTTAAGTGTCTGACCTCAGCTCAGGTCATGATCTTGGGGTCCTGGGATCACTCCCTGCATCGGGCTACCTGCTCAGTGGGGAATCTGGTTCTCCCGCTGTCTCTGCACCCTCCCCCCAACACCTGCTTATGCTTTCTGCTTTCTCTTTCAAATAAATAAACAAAATCTTTAAAAAAATAAAAAAAATTAAAATCTTCTAATAGTATATACTCAGTGTACCACATTCCTGGGATTTACCAGGAAGATCTGGTAAGTTATACCTCAGCATTTACATCATTGAATGCTTAAAAGATTAACTTGAAATTAGGCAAAATTCTGGGAAGTGTCCTGGTGCTTTGAAGTTAGAGATGTTACTTACTGGGCAGATATCCCAGGAGAGCACTTTCCTTCTTTTCCCGATTAAATTTTCAAATGATTCAGATAACAACATGTCACACTCAGCTGAATCTCATTCAGGAACAATTCATCTGGAGTAGTAAAGCCCTGAATGCTTGCCAACAAGGAGTTAGTATAAAAGTTAGCTCTTGTGGACTAGTTTCTTCTCACTGCTGGCTACCACAGCACCAGAAGGAGAGCTGACCAGTTCTATTCTGAAAGAAAGCACTTCTAAAGACCTATTATGGTTTAATGATTTATGTAATATCCTTTTAAATTTCCAAATTAGAGTTTAAAAATTTAATATAATTGAATTTAGGAGATGTCTTAACTGGATATGTGTTTATGACATGTATTTCAAAATATTTCCTTTTAACTTAAGAGATTTAACTTCTCTCTCTTTCCCTCTCTCTCCCTCTTTCTCTCTCTCTTTCTCCATGGGTAGAGTTGATAACAAAAGCACACGGGAGATTTGGGTGGCATCCCTCCAACGGAGAGGTAGCAGGAGAGCCTCTTGTCAAAGGAGGGTGTGAAATGGAACTTCCCATCTACATGTCAGGTCAGGATACCAGTGATTGGGATGGGCAGGTGGTGTGATGGTGTAATCTCAAAAGGCCATAGGACTTATGTAACCTGCATTTTATATCCCGTATTAGAGATAAAATACACTGTCTTGGGGACTTCTTGGACGTTCTGTTTTACTCTTCCTTGGAGAGTTACCTTCCTACCCTGCTTTCCAGTGTCAGGGCAGCTGATAATGGTCTGACTCTATTGAGGATTTGGAAGCCAGTCAAAGGTCGCGCCAGTGTGCACCATGGCTTGGTGCAAACCAGAGGATACCTTATTGCTATCTATAGCTATTTACTGCAGTAAAATTTTCTTAATAACTATGATAATGTTGATGATTATGGGGCTCCTAGGTAATATCCTGTTGCCATTTCACACTTCATCTCTATTCCCACTGATCCAGACATGAATTTATTGACCTGGCCGACTCTTTCTGAAATCTGTGTTAAAGGCTTTGCTCTCAAAACCTTGCCACACTACCACCTGATGATAACGGCATCTGGTAGCATTTACTCCTGTTTCTGAATTGGCATTATTAAAGATACAGCCTATATGATTGAAAATAGAGTCTGGTTTTTGTATTTCATTCTCCCTTTTTTTTTCCCCCCAAGTAGAAGTTTCTAAGGAAAGAAGAAGCAATACCAGCTACTACTTAAAAACCAAAGGTCCTGTAACCCGCCTTTACTTTTACTTTTTACTTTTCTGAATAAATGTTCATTTGTTGCCAGTATACTGGCATTATACGCCACACTTTCTCCACTGATTTAAAATACTATTTTCATAATTACAAAATTTCTTGTTTTATTCACCTTTATTTCCAGTGATATTTATTTATGCCAGCCGCTCATTTAACTAATCTTCTGAATATATTTAATTATCAGAAATGGCAGAATTTCTTTCCAGTGTTCTTATTTTCTTGAACTTTATACTCTAACAAAAATCTTCTGGGGGCGCCTGGGTGGCTCAGTGGGTTAAGCCGCTGCCTTCGGCTCAGGTCATGATCTCAGGGTCCTGGGATCGAGTCCCGCATCGGGCTCTCTGCTCAGCGGGGAGCCTGCTTCCCTCTCTCTCTCTGCCTGCCTCTCCATCTACTTGTGATCTCTCTGTCAAATAAATAAATAAAATCTTTAAAAAAAAAATCTTCTGTGACCTTAGCTTTCTGGATATAAACATACATAGATGTGATTGCATAACATTTATGGGTGAATTTGGAAGAAGTACATGTTTGTAATTTTGAGATTTTAGCTACAGATGTAATGAATAACTCCTGTTTTTCAAAATTTACATATTCCTTATGTTCTACTATAAAGTTTTGTAATTTCCGGTGATAGATGAGTCCAGTTAACTTTGTTACTTGATTTTAAAAAGTTTTTCCTTGCTGCTATGAACTAGATTTGTTCCTCCATTGCATTCTTATGGACTGTTTTTGCTTTATGAATTTTTTTTTGTTGTTGGTGTTCCCATTTTTTTGTTATATCACCTTTCTGAATTTTTCCTTTTTTTTTTAAGATTTTATTTATTTACTAGAGAGAGAGAGAGAGCGAGCGAGTAGGAGTGAGAGTAAGCAGTGGGGAGGAGCACAGGGAGAGGGAGAAGCAGATTCCCTGCTGAGCAGGGAGCCCAATGTGGGGCTCAGTCCCAGGACCCTGGGATCATGACCTGAGCAGAAGGCAGATGTTTAACCAAATAAGCCAGGCACCTCATGATTTTTTTCTAACTTCTAAAAAACCTAACATACATTTTCTTGAAGTACAAAAAGAAGTACAGAAAAAAGTATATACTCATTGGAGGATTTTTTTTCAAATTTATAGAAATACATAAACAAACAAAATCACCCATCCCACCATTGTTTGTGCATTGAGTATTATCACTCTCTTGTTTTTTTTTTACATGTATATTCGTGTATGATTACCAACAGCAAAGTTACATTGGATATAAAATTTTGTGCCATAATTTTTCAGTTAAGAACCTTTTCCCACATTACTAATTATTCTTCACAAACATAATTTATAAAAGCTAAAACATATTCTAGACTATGACTGTAACTAAGTTATTTTCATTTATCTGGACAGTTTTATTTCTAAGTTTGCTGTTATAATTATTATTTTCCTAATGTCTTATACATAAACTTTTATTTAAATTCCATACTTTTCTTTAGTTTCATTTCCTAGATATAAAATTGTTAGATCAAATGTCAGATGAATTTTCAGTTACATGAAAGAATTAAGCCTAAGAGAAGTAAAATATGTGGTTTTTGTACAAAAAGGGTAAGATCTCTCCATACATCCTGGGAAAGGTCATATAAATCATCAGGGAGGGTAAATAGAAGTATCCAGAGCCCATGCTAATGTAGAACCAGGAGAAGGAGAATGAAACAAACCTTATTTACACTAAAACGGGGAGATCCACATCAGAGCCTACAACAGAACTGGGAGGCAGGAATTGGAAGTAAGGAGGGTGTGGCTGAATCCCAGTGTAGATAAAACAGTAGCAATAACTAAGGTTTGTCCATAGTAGAAACAGATGCTACCCTGAATGAGGAAACTCCAAAAGTTTCCTTATAATATGGCTTCTTCCTACACTGTGGCACAAAGCTCCCAGAACAGTCATTCAGAGACAGAGGCACTCAGATGGAAGACACAAAACAGAAATTATATATATATATATATATCTATATATATGTATATCTATACATATATATAGATATACATATATATACACACACACTTTACTTTTTAGAGCAGTTTTAGGTTCACAGAAAAATTTAGCAGAAACTATAGAGTTCCTATATACTGCTGCCCTCACACACCCATAGCCTTTCCCAACCATACTACCAATATTTCCCACTAGAGTGGTGCATTTGTTACCATTGATGAGCCCATATTGACATGTCATCATGACCCGAAGTCCATAGTTGACATTAAGGTTAACTCAGTGTTCTACATTCCCTTCCATTGTGGGACACTGACATGTACCCACCATTATAGTATCATATAGAGTATCAGTACTGACCTAAAAACCCTCTGAGCTCTGCCTGTTCATTTCTTTCCCTAACCCCCCCTCCCATTACCATTGAGATTATATAAATATATATATATATAATGAGATTATATATATATAATCTAATAATATAATATATATATATTAGCATATATACATATATATATAATCTCATATATATGTATATATATACATATATATATATAATTGTCTCCATAATTTTGCCTTTTCTAGAAGGTCATAGGGTTGGGATCATGCATTATGCAGCCTTTTCAGATTGGCGTTTTTCACTTAACGACATGCATTTAAGATTCCTTCACATCTTTTCATGACTTAATAGCTCATTTCTTTTTAGCACTGAGTAATATTCCATTGTCTGGATGTGCCACAGTTTATTTATCCATTAATCTACTGAAAGGCATCTTGGTTGCTTCCAAGTGTTGGTAGTTATAAATAAAGAGGTTATAGACATCGCTGTATGGATTTTGTGTCGACTTAAGTTGCCATCTCCTTTGGGTAAATATGAAGGAGTACAATGCCTAGATCATGCGGCAGAGCATGTTTAGTTTTGTGGGAAGCTTCCAAACTGTCTCCTGAAGGAGTCCTACCACTCTGCATTCCCATCAACATTGAATGAGATGTCCAGTTGTTCTACAGCAAGAAAGGTGTACTGAATATTGGCCAATCTGATACATGGGTGGTAGGTGATTGTTCCTTTAATTTGCATTTCCCGGATGACATATGATGTGGAACATCTTTTCATGTGCTTACTTGCTATCTGTATATCTTCTTTGGTGAGACTGAATGAATTTTATGAACCAACAGGGTCATATCTGTGACGAAGCTGTCAAAAGCATGCCCAAATCGAAGAGGAGGAAACACAGAGCCACTCCTGGGGTGGAAGATAACAAGGTCAACTGTAGAGGAGCATGTAGGATGACAGGTACTGATGCAAACATCTTTGGGAAATACAATCTGCTGCAAACAATCTGTCTCAAATGAGATAGAACAGAGCATATGAAGAATGCTTAGAGAAACCAAGCCAAAGTGTGGAGAGGACTAAATGTATTTGGAAGTATATCTTCTGAAGAACCAATTAACCTCGTCTGGGATTTTGGACAGATCACCATTTAAAACATTGGCTATTAACCAGAGAATAGTGTGATTGACCAGTCTGTCCCCTTCTCCCCCCACCAGCAACTGGTTAGGTTTTAAGTCCGTGACACTAAAAGTGATGCATTGAGAAAGTCAGAGAATCTATGTAGGTCTCCATGATCTCATTCTTAAAAAGTGGGTAGTGAACTAGATTCTCTATAAGATTTATTCCAACTCATCTAAAGCTATATATTTTTGTAGCTACGTTAGCAGGAGACAAATTTCTCCTTTATGTAAAGATGAAAAACACCTAAGGATTAAGGTCATTTAGAAGGTGATAGTGAAGGTTACCTGACACTTTTACTCATTTTGAGGGAAACCCTAGGGAAATGAAGCACATATACCAAACTGTTCAGTATTGGCTTTCTGTTTTGTCCTCCTGCCCTGATTCTGATTTTGGAAGAAGAGCCTCTTCCCACAGAGAGCACTGACACTGGCAGATAAAGAGAAGGAATAATTCTTCCAATCCTGGTTTGTTTAAAGTGTTCCAGGGATGAGCAGTTCCAAAGATAAGCATTTCCTATAAGTTCCTCACCACATAAAATTGTCTTAAAAAGCTCTGAGGATTCTTCTTATAACCTGCAGGTCAAAGTTCAAAAAGAAGGGAAATAAATAGGAAAAATCTTGTGACATCATTTCCCTATGTGGCTCTCATTTCTTGCATTACTTTTCTTTTCTGTCATTTTCACTGACTCTTCAGGCCCAAATGTCAGGTATCAGAATTCAAAGTGAAACACTTTCCCTTACTTATGTGTGCTTCTCTTCCCCAGAGTCCTAAGGCTGAATTTCAGATTCTATTTTTATAGTTCTCACAGTGGAAAGTGATGTGGACCATATTGATTGTAGCCAGTGAGGTGGTAAGGAATTTCTTTTGCTAAAAGCTTTGCATGGCTGGAAAGAGGAGAGAGTCAGGCAAGCAGTTAGCCTTAGTATTCAGGAAAAGTAATTTCCACAGAGCACTGGCAATTGTTCCGTACAGCCTAACTTTCCACCTGTGTCCGATAGTTACAACAGGAGATGCGGATATCCCTGAGTTAGCCCCTCTGGTGTTACCTTCACTTCCCAGGTGATTCATTAATGCTATAGGCTGATTGCTTCCTTTTCTTGCACAAAATAAGGCATTTTTATTGAGCACATAACTAATGGCAGGTAACATGCTATTTACAGGCTTTTCCTTTGCTTGCGATTTCATCTCAAACAGCATTTCTTTAGAGAAAACCTTCCTTGCTCCTCGTTTCACAGCTTTAAGCCCAGTCTAGGCCAGAGCCTCTTTTCTATGGTATTTTCTATTACATTTTGACCATCTTTAGAGTATTCATGTGCTTATTAATTTTATCATTTGATGAATGTGCTTTCTGCCCAGCTCCAGAAAGTTTTAGAGAATTCCCTTGCTGATTTTCCTAGCTCAAGTGCATGCCACGGTAGATACAATGTAGACACAGTAGATAGAATTTGACAACAAATAAATAAATGGGGAATTTTCATTCCATTCTTTTTCTAATCTCCATTTCTTCTGTCAGAAAAACAAAATAAAACAAAAAACAAAACAAAACAAAACAAAGTAGTCAAGTAATCTCTCTAGAGTCACGTGATTAATGTGTGGCAGAGGTGGCAATGGGATTGAGGTCAACCTGCCAGTCCCCACTCAGTATCAACTACTTTTTAACCTGTATGTCTGGTTTAATTTTGGTTAAAACCAACCAAAATGTTGCAACTTGTAGCATGTTAGTCATGGTGAACAAACAGAGGAGTAGTCTCTGAATCAGAATGGGTCTTTTGAGTAAAAGATGCCTCTTCCTGTTGAAATTGCCACTCACACTGGTTGCAGTGCCACAGTCTCTTCTGAACATCCTCTCGTGAGATCATTCTGGCCCACCCCATCTCTTAACACAGACACAATGATGCTCCTTTGATGGGATATTGCAAATGCATGTAGTTTCTTTATTAGAAACTTCTAAATGTCTTTGCACAGGGATAAGATAAAAATATTAAAGTTGTTATAAACCCTTAAGAGTTAGCATAAAAAGAGTACAGTCATAGTAGAAAATATTCAAGTATTTTGCTATACCATTGACCCTATACATGAGTGTGTTTCTCAATATAATTTTAGAATTTTTTGTAATTGTTTTTATTTCATTTAAAAATATTGTTTTATGCCTTACCTTTTGATATTTTCTGCCTGGTGAATATTTAGAATATTACTAAGTTTTATTGGAAAAAATTAAATGATTTTAAATCTCTTCCATATGCATTTTTATTCACATGTCTGGTTTTATTATTAGGATAATGCATTAATTTTTTTTTTTTTTAGTACTTAATTCGTTCTGTTTTTAGTTAAGGTATATTTACATGGTCTAAAATTCAGATTTTTAAACATAAAATTCTGAGAGTTTTGGCATACATATACAGTCTGTTAACCACCACAATAATTATGATTTAAAACAGTTCTATTACTGCTAGTGTCCAAACCTATAAAGAACTTAGCAAACTCAACACCCAAAGAACAAATAATCCAATCAAGAAATGGGCAGAGGACATGAACAGACATTTCTGCAAAGAAGACATCCAGATGGCCAACAGACACATGAAAAAGTGCTCCATATCACTCGGCATCAGGGAAATACAAATCAAAACCACAATGAGATATCACCTCACACCAGTCAGAATGGCTAAAATTAACAAGTCCGGAAATGACAGATGCTGGCGAGGATGAGGAGAAAGGGGAACCCTCCTACACTGTTGGTGGGAATGCAAGCTGGTGCAACCACTCTGGAAAACAGCATGGAGGTTCCTCAAAATGTTGAAAATAGAACTACCCTATGACCCAGCAATCGCACTGCTGGGTATTTACCCTAAAGATACAAATGTAGTGATCCGAAGGGGCACGTGCACCTGAATGTTTATAGCAACAATGTCCACAATAGCCAAACTGTGGAAAGAACCTAGATGTCCATCAACAGACGAATGGATAAAGAAGAGGTGGTATATATACACAATGGAATACTATGCAGCCATCAAAAGAAATGAAATCTTGCCATTTGCGATGACGTGGATGGAACTAGAGGGTATCATGCTTAGCGAAATAAGTCAATCGGAGAAAGACAACTATCACATGATCTCCCTGATATGAGGGAGAGGAGATGCAACATGGGGGGTTAAGGGGGTAGGAGAAGAGTAAATGAAACAAGATGGGATTGGGAGGGAGACAAACCATAAGTGACTCTTAATCTCACAAAACAAACTGAGGGTTGATGGGGGGCGGGGGGTTGGGAGAGGGGGGTGGGATTATGGACATTGGGGAGTGTATGTGCTATGGTGAGTGCTGTGAAGTGTGTAAACCTGGCGATTCACAGACCTGTACCCCTGGGGATAAAAATATAGTATATGTTTATAAAAAATAAAATAAAAAAAAAGGCAAAAAAAACCACACAAAAAACAGTTCCATTACCCAATAAACTCCTCAGAGGCAACCTTCACACCTCCCGCCCTGCTTCCAGCTCTGACATACACTCATCTACTTTTTTAAAAAATTTTTATTTTTTTATTTGACAGACAGAGATCACAAGTAGGCAGAGAGGCAGGCAGAGAGAGAGGAGGAAGCAGGCTCCCTGCGGAGCAGAGAGCCCGATGCGGGGCTCGATCCCAGGACCTATCCCAGGACCCTGGGATCATGACCTGAGCTGAAGGCAGGGGCTTTAACCACTGAGCCACCCAGGTGCCCCCACTCATCTACTTTTTGCCTATAGTTTTGCTTTTGAAAGAATGACACCTAAATGGAATGATGTAGTATATAACCTTCGCACCTAGATTCTTTTACTTAGCACAATTCATTTGAGATTCATTTATGCTATGGTGTGTATCGGTAGCTCATTCTCTGTTATCGCTCTGGTTCATTCCCTTGTATATGCCTACTCCACACTGGAGTTAAAAACTTATGGGTGGCTTTCAGTTCATGAATAAAATCATTTTCATACAGGGTTTTTTGTTTTGTTCTTATTTATTTATTTATTTTTGTGAACACAAGTTTTTATTTCACTTGGATAAATGTCTGAAAGTGGTAAGATTGATAAACATGTTTTCAATTTTATAAGATATTGTTAAATTGTTTAACAAAGTCACTATAGCATTTTGCAATGTATGAGGCCAGTTACTCAGCAACCTTAGAATTGCTTGTTTAAAAATTTTATTCAATACCACAGATGTATAGCAGTCCAATATAGTTTTAATTTGCATTTTCTTAATGATTAATGATGTTGAGCAACTTTTCATATGTTTGTTTGCTATTTGTGTATATTCTGTGTGAATTGTCAGTTCAGATATTTTGCCCATTGTTAAAAAATTTTTTTGGCTTCCTGTTCATGGGTTTTAAGAGCTTTTACTAAGATTACAAGTCCTTTATCAGATATATGATTTGCAAATATTTTTTCCTAATTTATGGCTTGTCTTGTATTTTTATTCTGATAACACCAAACTCCACAGATCAGAATTTTTAATTTTGATGGTGTCCAATTTATCTTTTTTTTTTTTTCCTCTCTTTATGGATTTTACTTTTGGTGCTGTATCTATAAAACCTTTGCCTAATTCAAGATCACAAATATTTTGACATGTTTCCTTCTAGCAGTTTTAGAATTTTAGGTTTTATATTCAGGATTATAATTTATTTTGAGCTTTCTTTCTTTCTTTCTTTCTTTCTTTCTTTTGTAAAAGGTGTGAGGTATGGATTGGGATGTTAAAAAGCTAATGCTTTTATTTATTTTTAAATTAAAAAAAAACATTTTATTTATTTATTTGACAGAGATCACAAGTAGGCAGAGAGGCAGTCAGAGAGAGAGAGGGGGGAAGCAATTTCCCTGCTGAGCAGAGTTCCTGATGTGGGGCTCGATCCAGGACTGAGAGACCATGACCTGAGCTGAAGGAAGAGGCTTAACCCACTGATCCACCCATGTACCCCCAAAAGATTATCCTTTTAAAATTTTAATTACCTTAAATCAATCACTGTGATACACCACATTAGTAAAAGAAAGGATGAGAATCATATGATCAATTCAATAGATACTTGACAAAGTATAACATCCATTCATGATAAAAACCCTTAACAAAACAGGTTTAGAGGGAATATACCTTAACATAATAAAGGCCATACATGAAAAATCCACAGCTAATATCATCTTCAATGGGGAAAAACTGAGAGCTTTTCCTTTACAGTAAGGAACGAGACAAGATGTCCACTCTTACCATTATTATTTAACATAGGACTGGAAGTCCTAGCCTCCACAATCAGACAACAGAAATAAACAGCTTCCAAATCAGCAAAGAAGTAAAAACCTTCACTATTATGACATGATAGTCCATTTAAAAAACTTGAAGATTTGACCAAAAAATTGCTAGAACTGATAAACAAATTCAGTAAAGTCACAGGATACAAAAATAAATGCACAGAAATCTGTTGCATTCCTATACAACAATAATGAAGCAGCAGAAAGAAAAATTAAGGAATCAATGCCATTTATAATTGTAGCAAAAACAATAAGATATCTAGAAATAAACATAACCAAAGAGGTGAAAGACCTATACTCTGAAAACTATAAAACACTGCTGAAAGAAATTCAAGATGACACAAAGAAATGGAAAGACATTCCATGCTCATGGATTGGAAGAACAAACATTGTTTAAATGGCTATACTACCCAAAGCAATCTACACATTTAATGCAACCTATCAAAATGCCAAAACCAAATTAGAACAAACAACCCTAAAATTTGTATGGAACCACAAAAGATTCCAAATAGCCAAAGAGACCTTGAAAAAAGAAAAGCAAAGCTGGAGGCATCACAATTCTGGACTTCAAGTTATATTACAAAGCTTTGGTGATCAAAACAGCATGGTACCAACAAATGGTATTGGGAAAGCTGGACAGCTACATGTAAAAGAATGAAACTGGACCATTTTATTTTACCATATATTAAAATAAACTCAAAGTGGATTAAAAAGCTAAATGGGAGACAGGAAGCCATAAAAATCCTAGAAGAAAACACAAGGAGTAACCTCCTTGGCATGGGCAGTAGTAACTTCTTTCTAGATAGGTCTCCTGAGGCAAAGGAAACACAAAAACTCAAATAAACTCTTGGGACTTCATCAAAATGAAAAGCTTTGGCACAATTAAGGAAAGAATCAACAAAACTAAAAGGCAACCTACTGAATGGGAGAAGATATTTGCAAATGACATATCTGATAAAGGGTTAATATGTAAAATGTATAAAGAACTTATAAAGCTCAACAGCTATAAAATTAATAATCAAATTAAAAATGGGCAGAATACATGAATAGACATTTTTCCAAAGAAGACATACAGATGGCCAGCAGACCCATGAAAAGATGTTCAGTATCACTGATCATCAGGGAAATACAAATCAAAACTACAACGAGACATCACCTCACACACGTGAGAAGGGCTAAACACAGCACAAGAAAGAAATGGCAAGGATGTGGAAAAAGTGGAAACTTTTGCAGTTTTGGTGGGAAGGCAAACTGATGCAGTCATTCTAGAAAACAGTATGGAGGTTCCTTGAGATGTTAGAAGTAGAACCATCCTATGATCTAGAATTGTGCTATTTACCCAAAGAATACAAAAATAACTAAATCAAGAGCATATGATTTCATTCATATGTGGAATTTACGAGACAAAAGAAATGAGCAAAGGAAAACAAGGAGAGTGAGAGAGGCACACCAAGAAATAGACTCTTGACTGTGGGGGAAAAAACTGATGGTTGCCAGAACAGAGATGCGGGTGGGGGAGGGATGGGTTAAATAGGACATGGGGATTAAGGAACACACTTGCTATGGTGAGCACTGGATATTGTCAGAAAGTGTTGAATCACTGTATTGTATACCTGAAACTAATATTACAGTATATGTTAAACAAACTAGAATTTAAATAAAAACTTAAAGAACAAAACCAAACCCAAATTTAATTGTCTTTGCATTTTTGTTGAAAATCAATTCACCATAAATCTGTAAGTATGTTTCTGGGTTTCTCTTCTGTTTCATTTATCAATATGATTATTAATTCTCTATTCTAATATAATCTTGACTACTGTAGTTTAAGTAGGTTTAAAACCAGTATGGGGTGCCTGGGTGGCTCAGTGGGTTAATCCTCTGCCTTTGGCTCAGGTCATGATCTCAGGGTCCTGGGATTGAACACTGGATCAGGATCTCTGCTCAGCAGGGAGACTGCTTCCCTTCACTCTCTCTCTGCCTGCCTCTCTGCCTACTTGTGATCTCTCTCTCTCTCTCTGTCAAATAAACAAATAAAATCTTAAAAAAAATTCAGGTAGTGTGAGTGCTCCAAATTTGTTCTTTTTTATGTGTCTTTTTCTTTTCATAATTTTAAAATAAATTATTTTATTTTTCTAAAAATTACTCCTGGAATTTTTATTGTAATTGCATATAGAATATGTGGGACAATTTTAGGTGAATTAATATCTTCACAACACTGACTTTTCCAGTCCATGAATATGGTATATATCTCCATGACTTTTTGTTTTAATAAGATTTTACGATTTTTATTAAAAAAAAAGATTTTGCAATTTTTAGTCTACAGGTGCTACACATATTGTATAATAAACATAGCTTAGCATTTTATATTTTTATCACTATTGTAAATTATATATTTTCAAATTACAGTTTCCAACTTTTCATTGATATTATGTAGAAATGTGATGCATTTTTGTATATTGATTTTTATCCTGTGGTCTGCCAACTCACAGATTTGTTCTAGTGTCCTTTTTTTTGTTTGTTTGTTTTTTGGTAGATGCTTTGGAATTCTACCTAAATGATCAGAATGCGTGGGAAAATAAACAGTTTTATCTTTGTTTTCTTCCCCATTCAGTACACCATTTACGTTTTGCCTTATTACATTGTCTAGAACTTCTAGTACTATGCTGAGTAAGAGTCAGAAGGGCATATTATCTTTGTCTAACTCCTGATCCTGGGAGGAAAGCTTTCTTCTTTCACTATTCATTTGATGCCAGCTGTTAAAATTTTTATAGTTTGTCATTATCAGAAAAAACATGTTCCTTTCTTTTCCTGGTTTTTATAATAAATAGATATTGGCTCTTTCTACATTTATTGAGAGGTTCATGTCAATATGTTTGCTCTCTGCCCTATTTGATGTTCTGTGAGCTTGGATCTGTAGTTTGATGTCTATTAATTTTGCAAACTTCTCAGACATTATTTGTTCTGATGCTTCTTTTGCAGTGTTCTTTTCCCTTCTACTCATGGTTCCCAAGGATTTCAATTGCACACTTGTTAGCATTTTTTATTTTCCTACATCTCTGTTTTATCATCTTTTTTTTTCTCTTTGTGTTTATTTTAGGTAATATTTATTGATCTATCTTTATGTTTAGGGATTCTTTCTTTCACTGTGTCCCTGGGTCTTTGAGTGGGGATTTTACAGTCATCTCAGCTGTAGACATGAGCTCCTCATGTGTTCTTTTCTGTCTCTGAAGAGAGTCAGTACTACCCTCCATTTCAGCTGCAGCAGGTTTTCCCTAAGTTCCAAGGGCAAGAGAGTTTGCTGCCCTTTAACCAACAGCTGTATTTTCCCCCATAAGAATAGAGGAGAAGAGTCTAGTTGAAATTTATGCATTTGCAGCAGTGCCTACAGTCCCTCTTCCTTGGGTTTAATCCATGAGGAACACTTTTTCAGGACTCTTGCCAGTCTTAAATTTTTTGTAAGCATCCAGTGAGGCTCATGGAGAAGAGCCTGCACATGGGGTTAAATTGAGCTTTTGTCTATAGTTTCCATGTGCTCTGTATTCTCTTGCTAGCTCATCATCAACCTTTTGTGATTCACTACAAATTCCAGATGAAGTTTTACTTGTGCCCACCATCATTTAACCTAGGAAAACCATTGCTTACATCTGATCTCTATTTAGGAACGCCTGCCTTTCCTTAAATTTCAGGTTAATTGGTCACTCTGAGTTTGACTGTCTGATATGTTCAAGAAAAGTTGTGAATTGGCAGATTTTCTAGCATTATGTTATTGTTCCTGTGAGGGTAGGAGTGATCCTCTTTTCATCTAATCAAAATTCAAAACAGAAACTTGCATGTATTGTTCAAACTTAACTGTATTCAATATCAATAATATGAAAAATAAAACATAGAACTAAATGAGAAATATGAATAAAATAAACTCTGATAGTTCTCTAATATAATGATTACTATTATTATTGGGATATATTCTTAGGACCCATTTTTAGAAGGACAGTTTGAGCATCATGGTAAATTCATTTAAAAAAATTGTACTTTCTAGTTTCTAAATTTTTGGCTTCTTTAACATCTTTCTACAGGTCTTTCTTACATTTTGCCATTGTTATTTTTCATTCACAGTTGACACCATATTAATTTATTTCATTTTTTCCTATGTAGTCATCAAATTTCAGATATTTCTCATGTCAGTGTAGCTGTGGCAAGATTTAGCAAGGTTTGATAATGTTATCATGATCTTTTTGAATAAGGGGCTATTGCTTTATTATACAAATATCAAAGTAGTTAATGTCTACATATGAGAATAAACTGTCCTGAAATGTAAGTTGAACCTATTTGTAGATGTTTTCTGGGAAAATATGGCATAGCTACCCATCTGTTCTCAGAGGGTTATGAGATTTCATAACACTGCTGTCTTAAATTTACCTTTATTTCAAATAGAACCCCAGTGTTAGTGTTCTTTTCTTTTTTGATGCAAATTAAATTAAAACCTAATGTGCCTTTTTCCTCCCTTTTAAAATTCATATATGGGAAAGAAGAGATCTATGTCTGCTTGTAAATTTATTCCAAATAAATAATGGGGGTAAGTTACTTTTACTAGTTAGTTTACCCAGCCTCCCCAGGAAGGTGAGGAAAGGTATAGATCAAGATCTCTTCAAGAAGGGATTCTTGGCCCTAGGTGTATTTTTTTTTAAACTGTATTTCCTGTAGTCATCTTGACATTGACTAGCTTTCTTTACCTAGCTATTTTTGGGACCTGGCCTCCACTAGTACTACCACCCATACAACTGCTTGCATTTTAGTGTGGCTCTCTGTCTCTCTTTTGGACATGAGCCTCTCCTTCTTACAGAGGACCATTGCCATAGAGAAGGCCAGTTCTCTGCAAGTTTGATCGCTGATGCTTTGAGTCTATTAGGGAAGCTGACAGAGTTCTCCAAGTAGTAGACAGAGTGAGAGAAGAACAACACCCTTTCTCTAGCAGCTCACTAGCATGTTCTGCTTTTCCCTTTCCATATTACAGTGTACAAGCAGAGTTCTAATTAAAGCTGCCCTACTTACCTACTGCAACAACTAACTACTATCTGTGTTACTTTGACGGGCTCTTATGCTTCCCTAGTAGCTGGTAAGCTGCTGCCTACCTTTTAAAATGTAAATTGAATCTGCACTCCCCTGTTCCAAAAGCTTTAGAATAAAATCCAGAGGCTTGACCTATATGATCAGACCCTAGACCACCTTTCTAATCCTGTTACTTTTAAATGTCCCTTGCTTTCCCCTCTTCAGCTACAGTGAGAACAGGCTCCTCACTGTCTTTAGAACATATCATGTGGAGAAGCTTTGATTCTGCTCTTCTTTCTGCCTACCCCCTAAATATCCGTTCAGTTAACTCCTTTTCTCTCTTATACGTGTCTGCCCAAATACTCTTGTTCAAATGTCATTAATTCTCCTCTTCCTTTCCATCTTATCCTCATTTTTCCCCCATCTTACCTCATTTTGCATTATTTTCCTTTATAAAACTTGGTGCTACCTGATATTATCACAATTTACTTTTTTTCTATTATCTTTCCCTCATAACTCAACGTGGGTTCTTTTAGAGGAGAGACTTCATTTTATTCACTGTTGTCTCCAAGAAACTCTGTTAGGTGTGGGGGTACTCATTAAGTATCTGTTGAATGAGTGTATGAATGAATGGATGAACAAACACCAGAAAAAAGAATTTCAGTGTATTGGGTTGATTATAAACTAGGGAGAAGTTTTGAGTTTGCTGTGACTGTTTCCCTCAGGCAAACTAGCACACTTTCCTACACAATGACCTACAATAGCAAGTGAGATTCCATGTGAACTAGTTCCTTTTTTCTCAAGGTAAGCTTTTCTCACCATGTTTGCTCATCGAATTCAGGCTATATTGGGGTGTTCTGCCCATATCTTCCTACTGATGCCTTAAATTAAATCTGTGCTTCATCTAGAAGATGAAATCTGATGAAGTCTGAGTGGGCTCTTTGAGTGCTTCTCCAATTAACTCTCTTCTATCGTATTTGAAAGAAAATAGTGTTGAGAAATATTCTGGATATTTGCTATTGCTGAAGGTGTTTTTAATTTCAGTTAGTGTCTGGGTAGGGAGGTTTGGGTGCTTAGGACAATATGTTTATGATTCCCAGAAATTTGCCTATGTCATTATGGTAGGCAGAATAATGATCCCCAAAGATGTCCTTGAACCTGTGACTATATTACATCACATGGCAAAGATGATTTTATTGATGTGATTAAGGATTTTGACATGGGAAAATTATCCTGTGTTATCTGGTAGGCCTAACAGTGATAAAGACCTTTGTAAAGTGAAAGAAGGATCAGGACAATGATAATCAGAGGAGATGACAAGAGAAGGAGAGGACCACAGTCCTAGGAATGCAAGCAGCCTCTAGAAGTTGAAGAAGGAAAAACAATGGATTCCCCCAGGGCCTCCAGAAGGAACACAGTCTTGCCTGTACCTTAATTTTATTTTATTTTATTTATTTATTTATTTATTTATTTATTTATCTTGTACCTTAATTTTAGTCCATTGAAACCCATTTTAAGTCCCTGGCCTCCAGAACTTTAAGATTTAAAAAAAAATTGTATTGCTTTTAAGAGACTAAATTTGCAATAATTTGTTCTAGCACTGATAGGAAATCAATGTACATTTTGATACCAGATAGAGGGTACTGATGTGATAAATACCTAAAAATGTGGAAGCAGCTTTGGAATACAGTAATGGGTAGAGGCCTGAAGAATTTTTGAGAAACACAATAGAAATAGCCTATATTACCTTTAATAGATTATTAGTAGAATTCTAAATCTTGACTCCTCTGCTAGTGAAGACTCAGAGGGAAGTAAGGAGCATTGTAGAGAAAACCGATATTAAGAATATTTAAATTATCATGAACAGGTTGTTAGTAGAAATGTGGACACTCAAGGTACTGTGGATGAGACTTCAGAAAGCAATGAGAAACATGGTATTGGAAACTGGAAGAAAGATGATTCTTGTTGTATAGGGGCAAAAAGCTTAGCTAAGCTGTATTTTGTAGCTAAGTAGAAAGCAGAAGTTGAAAACAATGAACTTTGACATTTAGCTTAGGAGATTGCCAAGCAAAGTGTTGAAAGTGTGGCCTATTTTCTTTCTTATTGCTTATAATAAACAAGAGATGAAAGAGACGGATTGATGGAACAACTGTTAAGCAAAAAGAAACAAAGACTTGATGATTTTGGAAATTCTCAGCCTCTTTAGATTGCCAAAGATGATAAAATTGGGAAATTTGCTTTCTGGAAAGCTTGCTCTGGGTAGAAACCCAAGGGTGTGGCTGATGGTTTTTCTTTTGCTAGTGACTCAGAAAGAACAAAAGGGCACTGTAGAATTCTGTCACACACAGAGTCCCTTGAAGAGATCAGGGATGTGGTCATGGATCCTGTTAGCCTCTCCAAAGGAGCCAAAAATAGGGATGTGATTACCTAGAAAGATCTGAGGTGGAGTCTCTGATCTAATGAAGTAAATTCTTGCCACACACACAGGAGATCTACAAGGTTTTTTTAAAATTTTATGCCAGCAGAAACACTGCCATGTGGTCTGAAAGAGCACAGAAAAGAAAGAGGACTGTCAGATGCCCAACGTTCTATAGATAGGGAATATGCTGATGGAACTACTGAACTGCAGGGCACCTGGGTGGCACAGTGGGTTGAGTGTCCAACTCTTGATTTCAGCTCAGGTCCTGATCTCAGGGTCCTGAGATTGAGCCCTGTGTCTGGCTCTACACTCAGTGTGGGGTCTGCTTGAGATTCTCTCTCTCCCTCTCCCCTTCCACTAGTGCTAGTGCTCTCTCTTTCTCTCTCTTTCTCTCTCATAAATAAATAAATAAAATCTTAAAGATACCCCAAACCACAAAACACAAAACAGAACGACTGAGCTGCAAACATGTGAAGCCACAGACTGTAGAGAATTAGTCCCAGGTCTGGAAAAGGGTGGTTGTTTGCCCAGCTGTATTTCAAGATTATGTGGGACTGGTCACACCTTTTTTCCTTTAGTGTTCTTCTTTTTTGAATGATAATGTCTGTAACTGTCATCTTATGTCCATCTCAGACTTTTATTTTGGGAACATATGACTTATTTCTAGAGTTACACAGCATCCCAGATGGCAAGGAATGTGTCTCAGGATGGATTTTTTACCCAGAGCCACACCCATCCTGGATTTAAATAATTTACATGCTGGGATTGGGGACTTTTGAGCTGCTGAGATGTAGATGATCCTTGGGACATGGGGGTGATGCTGTAATGAGTTGAAATGTTTGGAATGGGATGAAGCATTTTGTACATGAGAGGGCATAAATTCGGGAAGATCAAAGGGAGGATTGTGGTAGGCAGAATGATGGGTTCCCCAAGATGTTTATGTTCTAATTGGTGAATCTGTGAGCATTTAAGTTTACAAATAAATTGTTTTTACTTACCACACTTCAAACACCAGTCATGATTATTAGGTACTGCCCTTTTGTCTGAACTTGCTGCAATGTCAGAGGTTCCCAAAACACCGCTCTTTTCTTCAGATTTCATAATTTGTTAGAATGGCTCACAGAACCCTGGACCTCTCTTCACTTAATGCTTATCAGTTTATTATAAAGATAAAACTCAGAAACAACCAAGTGAAAGGGATGCATCGTGGAAGGAGGATAGACTTTCAAGGCTCCCAAGGGCATGTCACCTTCTCAGGGCGTCAGGGCATTCATCATCTTGGAAGCAATCTGAACCCTGTTGTTTGGAGTTTTTATGGGGATTCTATTACATAAGCATGATTGATTAAATCATTAACCATTGGTGATTAACCTGATTTCCAGCCCCTCATCTCTCCTGAAGGTTTTGGGGCAGGACTGAAGGTTTCAACGCTCTAGACTATTATGATGGTGCATTTCACATGTCAGCTTGATTGGTCTAAGGGATACTCAGATAGCTGGCACATTATTGCTGGGGCTTTCTGGAAGAGAAAAACATCCCATTCAGTAGAGTACAGACTTATTGCTAGCAATGTGAGTGGGCGTCATCCAATCTACTGAGGGCCAAAATAGGACAAAAAGTTTAATGAGGGGTGAATTCCCTCTTTCTCCAGCTGGAATGTCCATTTTTTCCTGACCTGGAACATTGAGGTTCCTGGTTCTCAGGCCTTCGTACTCAAACTAAATAGTACCACCAGCTTTTCGAGTTCTCCAGCCTGCAGATGGCAAACTGTGGGACTTCTCAGCCTCTGTAACTGTATGAGCCAATTCCTGTAATAAATCTCCCTTTATATGCAGATCTTCCTCAACTCGCTATGGGGTTATGTCCCAATAACTCATCTTAAGTTGAAAATACAATAAGTCGAAAATACATTTAATACACTTAACCTACTAAACATTATCATTTAACCTAGCCTACTTTAAACATGCTCAGAACACTTACATGAGTCTACAATTGAGCAAAGCCCTATAATACAAAACCTATTTTATAACAAAATGTTGAGTATTTCATATAATTTATTGAGCACTGCACTGAAAGTGAAAACTGAATGGCTGTCAGTATTTACCTTTGTGATTTCTTGGCTAAGTGGGAACGTGGCTTGTTTCTGCTACCCAAGATCAGGAGAGTATTGTACCACATATTGCCAGCCTGGGAAAAAATCAAAATTCAAAATTTGAAGTATGGTCTCTATATAATGTGTGTCAGTTTTGCACCATCATTAAGTGAAAGGATTGTAAATCATAAATAAATATATATTTATATTACCTATATACTCTGTAAATACTTTGTGTTTCTGGAGAACTGTGATACACATGCTACAGTCTTTCTGGGGACCAGCCCCTATCCTGAAGCTCTCTAGGTGCCTCAGGCTATCAGTCATCTCATTAGAATAGCACCACAATCTTATAACTCTAAAGATTCCAAGGGTTTTGGGAACTGTGTGCCAAGAACTAAGGGCAAATATTTATTTTATTTTTTTATTTTTAAAATTTTATTTATTTATTTTATTAATATTTATTTATTTATTTATTTTAATTTTTACAACATGACTAAACAGAATATGCGGATGTGAGCAAGTGAGGGATCTTGAGACAGGGGAAGTGATTCTGGATCATCCGGGTGGGTCCAGTGTAATCATGTGGGCTCTTACCAGGGAGCCAGGGAGTCAAAGAAACAGAGATTGGAGAGATGTGTGAAAGAGGGAATAAGCCAAATGATGTGGGTAGCATCTAGAAGTTAAAAAGGCAAGAGTTAGTGTTTTCTTCCAGAGCCTTCCAATCTGGTCTGTTCTTTGCAAACCCTTATCCCCAGGACTTGGAAAATCGTGGTTTTTACAGTCCCATTCACTGACTTGGGTCTTGTTCAGGGTGAACCAGGCCCAGGATCCCTATGTTTATCACAGATTCAATTTGAATTTCAGCAGAATAAATAAATATTCTTATAACCATATCTTATCTGTGGGATTAAGTCATCCTGAACATTAGGTTATAATTAAATTAAGTCTGGATTTGTCTGATTTCTCTTGTCACTGGAAATTAGACTTCTAGTCAACTCCCTCGTGACTTTGTTGGTGAACAACTCATTGGGTTAACATAGGAAATCCTTGTGTCACTTTCCTGTTTCACACTTGAATCATTTTGCACTGATCTAGAATAAACTGAAAAAATTCATAATGGAGCCTTAAAAGCTTAAAGGATATAGGTCCTGCTGGCTCTTCAACCTCATCTGGTTTCACTTTCTTGGTGGATTTTTATGTACCAACCACACTGCCTCTCTTTCTTTTCTTCTCATGTGCTAAGACCTCTCAACATGTAGCTTTCCCTGGCTGGGATATCTTCTCCTCATTATTTTCTCATTACTTAACATAGCTTACTCCTTTACCTTTCAATATTCTGAGGAAAGCCTTCCATTATTGTTCAAACATCAGATCTAGTTATATTCTCTTTTTGTACTGCCTGCTTTTCTTTTGAGGCATTGATTCTAACTGTTAATCAATCAATTATTCTATTTTATTGTTCTCATCCTCCATTTGATAAAGATACAGACTGTGTCTTAGTCTTTTATTTTCAGCAATTAGCAAAGTACCTGGCACCTAGAAGCATTCAGTAAATATAGGTCATATATCCTTTCTTTGTGTCCTGTTTCTTTGAATTTAAAACTGGTCTGAGCCTAACCTAAGTAATGACACTTATTACTAAAAGATTGTGCCTTAGATTTCTTTTTTATCTCAAGACTTTAAATTCCTCTGTTAATTATTGCATCCTGTTATCCCATTACAATAACCACTAAGCAATGCTCTCTTTTTATAATTAGAATTTGAAATGATAGAAGAAAATTGAAATAGAGGCAAAAAAATCTTTGAAAGCTGTATGGGGAATGATCTAGCTCATGCAGTTTTAAAATATAGTTAATTCATTCTTCGCTTCAGTAGTAATTATTTTCTTTTCTATATTTACCTAATGAATAAATGTACCTTTTTTCTACACAAAAGACTATTCTACACATAATAAATCTTTTATTTCAGCAATGGATCGAAAGGAGACATCTCTTAATTCCCCCTATATAACCAATTTATTTTTTAAACTTTTATTTTATTTTATTTTATTTAGATTTTATTTATTTATTTGATGGAGAGAGATCACAAGCAGGCAGAGGGGCAGGTAGAGAGAGAGGAACGGAAGCAGACTCCCAGCAGAGCAGAGAGCCCGATGCGGGATTCGATCTCTGGGAGATCACGACCTCAGCCGAAGGCAGAGGCATCAACCCACTGAGCCACCCAGGCACCCCCTCCCCATGTATCCAATTTTGTCATTACCTAATTATCTTGGGGATAATAGAAAGGGACTTTTATACCTTCTGCTATAATATCTTACATAAGTTTGTACTTAAATTCCAGTTAGTTAACATACAGTGTAATACTGGTCTCAGGTATACAATATCGTGATTCACCACTTCCATACAATACCCAGTGCTCTGCACAACAGGTGTGCTCCTTCATCCCCATCATCTGTTTCACTCCCACCCACCTCCCCTCTGGTAACCATCAGTGTGTTCTCTATAGTCAAGATCCAAAAGTGTATTTTAATGTTATTTTTTTCCTCATTAGACTCTTGGCTTTTAGAGCTATGGTAAACATTTGAAATTAAGTTGAAAGAAGCTTGGAATAAGCCAATTTTAATATCAAATCATATTTAATTAGATTAAATCTTTTGTGATAGTATGAGGAGCCCTCAGAAGCTGTTTGGTACAGAAAACCAGCAAATTAGTAAACAATATCATTAAAAAAAGCTTTCTGAAAGAATGTCTTACTGGATCTGAAGCCAATTTTAACTGTGATGAAATTAAACTTCCCTTGCCAACTTTCATTACTTAACTTGCCTTATAATTAAAATATATTTCTTTATACTCAATCTACTCTTTCTCTACCACACATTCAGTTATTTTTATTTCTGTTACAAATCTAATAATAATAATTGGTATCTTTTCTCTGTTCTAGATATTAATGGTAGTTTGGTAGAAATGGTAGAAAATTTTTATCACAATAATGTCACTGTTCTCCATCCATTGGAAATTACTCTGAGTTTCCTTCTTGTCTTGAAATACAGCCATATAGTTTATCTCATTTCATTTCATACATAGCTTGCAAAGATAGATTGTATTTTTAATGATTTATGTATATTCATAGTGTAATTTTCTTCTGATACTCAAGATATAATTTATGGCTCTGATTGAAGGGCAAATTCCAGTTAGTTATGCCTCAGGTGAAATAATGTAGACATTTGCTACTTTACCAGTGAGTTGAGATACCTTCTGATATGTAAATAGAAGGGTCTGAATTCAAATATCTTGCTTATTTTTTAAAATTAAGTTTATTTTATCATATAAAGGTATATCTTTAATAATTTTGCCCCTTTGGATGAAACCAAATCAAAAGAAGCAAGCCAGAATGGGAGAGGGAGAAGTAAAATAGCTAACATTTATACCTCTGACTTATTTCTCAAGTGTGAGAAAATCTCATAAGAGTTTGAAAGAGATTTTTTTTTAAATTAATGCCTTCACTTGATTTATAGTTCTAACAAGCTCAAGGAATTCTTCCACATGGCAGCAGTATGCTGTGTGGTTTTTAAAACTCCATGTGAAAAACCACAAACCCCTGGAAAAAGTGACTCTGGATTTTAATAGAATCACACCCGAGGGTATTCATTCATGAAACTTTTACTAATTCTTAAATTGTTTTCAAGGGATGTTGATTGGTGATATGTTCCCTTTCTAATCACTGCTGATCACACCATTAATACGTAACTGATCTTCCCCCAAGTTATAGTCAGTTGGCACCAACTAGTGTCTATCTGTACATAGTAAACAATGAAGAGATAATCTGCACAAATTAATGATTTCTGAATGACTTTTATACACAAATTCTATTCATTTCACCAGCAATCAGAATGTATTTTTCCTTTTTTTTCTGCCTGATATATAAAATTATGGGTTACTTCTTCTTAAGTAAACTGGCAGCAGTGCTCCCAAAAGCACTGTTTTGGGAAGAATTAAGAATTATCTTTCAGATTTGCGTGATACCTCCACTCTTCTGCTGCTCATTGAAACCAAAAAGAGAGGAGCACGGTCCCTTTCCTGGGAGGCGGCCATCTTGTTTTTCCTTACTTAGCTCTTTGCCTCACCTGTGTCCCCAAGCAGCCCCTGTTGAATTCACCCAAGTCTTTGGCACGAAATCCTTCATCTGCTGGGCTTGGTTTAGTCTCAATTTTGTGACAGGATCTGAAGTGAAAGTATGAAGAGCTTTTGAGTGGTTAGAATTTTTATTTCAACATTAACTTGAATTTTACATTTTAAATTTTATTTTTTATAAACATATATTTTTATCCCCAGGGGTACAGGTCTGCAAATCGCCAGGTTTACACACTTCACAGCACTCACCATAGCACATACCCTCCCCAATATCCATAACCCCACCCCCCCTCTCCCAATCCCCCTCCCCCCATCAACCCTCAGTTTGTTTTGTGAGATTAAGAGTCACTTATGTTAACTTGAATTTTAAATTTAATATATAAGAAGGTAAGTTCCAAGCTTTGGAAAGCAAAATTGTTTCTAATTATTGAGGTTTGTAAAACATTGAAATTTATTCTTATACGTAAAAGTAAGAAGGGATTTTGTTTTATATATGCTGCTCTATACTCTAATATTTCAATGGAGGATGCAGGTCTTCCTGAATGTCTCTTTAATCTGGTCTGAGGTTGAAAAATATTCAAGGAAATTGGATAGTGAAGGTTGAGGAAAGGCATTTTGCAAGAAGCTCTGCATCTGTGTCTTTTGGACACTCCTTGGCACAGAGCACAGAACTATGCACTTTTGACAAGCACCAGCTGAAGAATTTATTAAATGTATGATGCCAGACTACATGGAAATTTAGAAAACAGATCTTTCTTTTTCATTTAGTCTTCTAAATTTGTTTTTTTTTTTTTTTTTAAAGACTTTATTTATTTATTTGACAGAGAGAGATCACAAGTAGACGGAGAGGCAGGCAGAGAGAGAGAGAAGCAGGCTTCTTGCTGAGCAGAGAGCCCGATGTGGGACTCGATCCCAGGACCCTGAGATCATGACCTGAGCCGAAGGCAGCGGCTTAACCCACTGAGCCACCCAGGCGCCCTAGTCTTCTAAATTTGTAATCAGCAGCTTTTAAATGATGTCTAGTTTGGTTTGTGGCATTTTTAAAGTTTCAGTACAGTAAAAGGATTATGAGTATCTTTAGTTGTAAACATGACAAGTACAGACTTCTGGAATTCAGCAAAATGTGGACGTAATGGGACAATAAATTACTACTAAGTGGCTGGATTTTAAAAAAAGAGCACACACACGAACAAAATGAAACACTGCATTGCGGAATCCTACTGTGATCTCTTCTTTTTTCTTTCCTTTCTTTCTTTTTTTTTTTTTTTAATAATATATGTGCAATCATTCTCCCCAGAACTATCACAGCTTGAGTTGAAATAATCGCTCTAATTTGTATGGCAAAAAAAGCACCCTTATTTGTGCTGATAAAATGCAACTCATGGCAACTCCAATCCTGTGGTTTTAATGTGATTCAAAAAGCTGTCTGCAATAAAGGAATGTATTAGAGATGCTAAAAGCTGATAAGATTTTGTTTTTGTTAAGTTTTGGAACAATTTAGCTGATGGAGTAAAATGGGCGCTAGATTTTCTGATAAGTAATTTTCCATTCACCTAAATTTATTTGCAGATCCAGAAAACTTGTTTTGCGAAGACTCACGAATGCATGGAGTACTCATGGGCTTATGGCGCCATGTGTTGGATGAAATTGGTTGGCATGAACCTCTTACAAATGGCCGTGCAAAGTTGTCAAAAGATGGCACATAACGAGGCTGGTTTGTTTGACTATAATGAAATATTTCTGGGTGGCCTAACTCACCTATTTCAAAGGACATGCATAGAACAGAAACCATGAAGTGGGTTTATTTCCCAGACACTAACATCTATACTAAACCCCAGAAATATTAGCTTAAGCAAATCTGGAATTTCAGGGTCTTGGGGACTTTGACATGCATAAGTCCTTGTATTCTCCTAGAAGCCCTTTAAGTCAGGGATGTCACTTAAGATGTTCAGGGCTTTGAAAAGTCAAATTGTTCTAATCATCTAACAAAGTTCTGTCCTGATAGCAACATTCAACGGTTTCTATTTCACCGCCTCCTCCCACTGGCTTACCCCATCCCTCCTACAGTAATTTCCCCCATATCTCTCATCTCCTATAACATTTGTGTAATCTACCTACCTTTTTTATTTTTTTAAAGATTTTAAAAATTTATTTGCTTGACAGACAGAGATCACAAGTAGGCAGAGAGGCAGGCAGTGGTGGGGGGGAGCAGGTTCCTTGCCAAGCAGAAAGCCCTATGTGGGGTTCAATCCCAGAACCCTGAGATCATGACCTGAGCCGAAGGTAGAGGCTCTAACCCACTGAGCCACCCAGGCGCCCCCTAATCTACCTACTTTTATGCATATTGCTGATTCTCTGTCTTTCCTACCAGATTGTAAGCATACAAAAAGGACCTGGGCTCTTTTGGATGCCCTAGCTGACACCAGCCTCGTATGACAACTGCTGTTGCTCCAAGCATGCTACTCAGGAAAACACCAAAGCTGACTTGTAATGTGGGATCTTCCACTAGATAGCGTTGCAAATACACAAGTATTTATAAGTAACTTTTTGTTTTTCTGATTAAAAAATGTGTTTTAAAAAACTAGCAAAAGGCAAAAACATAGTAAAAATAAAAACAAATAGTAATAATAAACCTCTAATTAAAAAAATACTTAAGGGCGCCTGGGTGGCTCAGTGGGTTAAGCCGCTGCCTTCGGCTCAGGTCATGATCTCAGGGTCCTGGGATCGAGCCCCGCATCGGGCTCTCTGCTGGGCAGGCAGCCTGCTTCCTCCTCTCTCTCTGCCTGCCTCTCTGCCTACTTGTGATCTCTCTGTCAAATAAATAAATAAAATCTTTAAAAAAAATACTTAAGCATTGTTAACACACAATGCTACGTTAGTTTCAGGTAAACAACAGAAGATTCAGCTTCTCTGTAAGTTATAATATGCTCACTGCAAGTGTAGCTGTCCTCCATCACCATCCAACCCTATTATAATATGATTGTCTATGTTCCCTATACTGTACCTTTTATGCTCATGGCATATTCATTCCATAACTGACAGCCTGTATCACCCACTATTACCTTACCCTTTTTGCTCATCCCCCATCTCACCTTCCCCCGTCGGGCATCCATCAATTTGTTTTTTTGTATTTATCCATCCAATTCTACTTTTTGTTTATTTATTTATTCCTTTGAAAAACCCCTAACTTTACTTCAGACATTTGAGAGGAAACATGATTAACATTTGGGGACACACAAGATAGTTGAGATTACACTAACTATTCCCCTACCTTGGAGAAATATTATTAAAATATTATTCCTGAATCTATAAAAAAATAGACATTTTCAAGGATTTTATTTATTTGAGAGAGAGAGAGAGCACACATAAGTGGGGTGGGGGGGAGGGGGCAAAGGGAGAGGGAGAGGTAGACTCCCTGCTGCATGGGGAGCTTGACATGGGGCTCACTCTCAGGACCCTGAGGTCACGATCTGAGCCAAAGTCAGACACTAAATCAACCAAGCCCCCCAGGAACCCCTACTACCTGAATCTTCAACTATTTATTTCCTTAGGGTAGATTCCTCAGAACAATTATATAATAATTTCTCAAACACTTTTGACATTTGCAATGTACTTCAAAAATTTCATCTAATTACTGTTTTAGTTGCATCCCACATGCTTAAATATGAACTATTTTTATTTTTATTGAGATCAAAATATTCTCTAATTTCCCTTTTGATTTCTTATTTTACTCATGTGCTTTTTTTTTTAAATATTTTATTTATTTGACAGAGAGAACATGCACAAGCAGGGGAAGCTGCAGGCAGAGAGAGAGGGAGAAGCAGACTCCCTGCTGAACAAGGAGCCCAATGTGGGGCTCAGTCCCAGGACCCTGAGATCATGACCTGATCTGAAGGCAGATGTGGAACCTACTGAGCCACCCAGACACCACTACTACTGTGTTATTTGAAGTACAGTTCTTTGTTTCCAAACACGTAAGGATTTTTAGCAAACTTTTAGCTTAATTGCACTATAGTCAGAGAACATTCTTTACATTCTAGAAGTTGTTGAGAATTGTTTTATGTCTTAGCATATGGTGAATATTTAAATGTTGTGTACATATTTGGATAAATACGTATAAATCAGTGCAGTTGCTATATACACAGGTAATTCCTACACACACAAATTAAGTTAAGCTTGTCTATCATATTTTTCAATATTTTAAATTGCTGATTAGTATTGCTTGTTCAATTGATTAAGGAAGACTCATAATTTCCAAGTATGAATATAGATATGCTATTTTCTCCTTTAATTCTATCAAGTTTTGCTTTATTACTTAAAGGCTAGGTTAATAGATGCATAGGCATGTAGAATTGTTTTGTCTTCACACAGGGCCAGGACCAGGATGAATCAATTGAGGTGCTTAGGGTACATCCTTTTAGGGAGGTTCTCATGCTCATAGTTATACAAGTGCAGGATTGGCACCAGAGATTGGGTCCTTTAAATGATGTGCCCACATGCCTTACTTGCCTCACCTTGTCACAGCCTAGTCTTCTAGTAAATTGAAATGTCATCACTATGATGTTCTTTTGTTCCTCCTTCCATCTGCTATTATCATTTTCTTTCCTTAAAGGCCTTTTGATTTCTTTTCTTTTGTCTTTTTAATTTCTCTCTTCTTTTATTTTAGGTGTGTTCTATAAAGTAAAGCTTTGCTTTCTGAAAGTTTTGTTTTCCATTTGACAAATCTTTGACTTTTAACTGGAGTACAGAAATCATTAATGGTCAATATATCTCCTCATGATTTGGGTCCCAATTGACCCTCTTATTATTGGTTTGCTATTTATGTCATTTGATCTATCTTCTCATTTCTTTCCTTTTTTGTCTTCATTTGTATTTTTCAAGTCATTCTATTTCCTCCCTTAACTAGCTTTGCAGCTGCATTATTAGTCTTAGTTGCTCTTTTGAAGTACTTAACATGTCTCTTTCTCCACCTGCTTTCAGACTTTTCTTTTGACTTTGTTTTTCACCATTAGATGTGCTTTTTAAAAAAATTTATACTGCATGTTGTTGAATACGTAGTACGATATCCTTTTCTATCTTTTCAATTATTGCTTCTGCTCCAGTCTCACTCCTCAGACTCCAAGACTCCAATTTATATGTGTTACATGTATTAGGTCTTTTCTGTATTTTTCACCAGTTCTTTCTCTGTGTTTTATTCTGGAACTTAGATGAAGAGTAGATGGACCACACTTTGAAAACTGCTCTCCTATGGTGCTACCCTAGAAAACTAAGAGCTCTCCTTTCTTAGTGGGTTCTGAAACCTAAGGTTTTTCTTCTTGGCCCCATGAGTCTCGGGAAAACAATGTTCATTTTCTTACCATCTGGATGAGAGCTCCATTACAATGAACAGATTCTACTATGAAAAGACAAAGACAAAAGTTTTATTTCTCGGGATATTTTTCTTCTTGAATCTCAACTACATAATACCTCACCATCTCTTTAATTCTACCAACTTTGCATATGTTTAATTATTTTCTTTCTCTTGTCCAGTTGTTCTTTTGGGGAGGCCAGTTCAAATTACCTGTTTTGATAATACTGATAGTGGATCTCCATCCATTCATTTTGACGTAAATTTTTGCTGTCATCTTGAAAGCAAGGCTAATCTGAAAGTTAAAATGTGATTATTTTTAAATGTTTTATTTAGACCTTTAAAATATGCACAGCTTTGTAAAACAGAATTTTCATTGTGGACACTTGTGTAATGAAGGGTACACATCATTTCCATGGTTAAATTTGTCAGTAAATAAAAATGATTTAGTTTTCTCCATTGGGCAATTTTTGTGATCTGCCAAAAATACAAAATAAAAAAAAAAACTCTCTTGAATATTAATTTTTTTAAATTTTATTTTTAAATTTTGTTTTTCATAAACATATAATACATTTTTATCCCCAGGGGTACAGGTCTGTGAATCGCCAGGTTTACACACTTCACAGCACTCACCATAGCACAACCCTCCCCAATGTCCATAATCTCACCCGCCTCTCCCAACCCCCCGCCCCCCATCAACCCTCAGTTTGTTTTGTGAGATTAAGAGTCACTTATGGTTTGTCTCCCTCCCAATCCCATCTTGTTTCATTTACTCTTCTCCGACCCCCTTAACCCCCCATGTTGCATCTCCTCTCCCTCATATCAGGGAGATCATGTGATAGTTGTCTTTCTCCGATTGAATTATTTCACTAAGCATGATACCCTCTAGTTCCATCCACGTCATCGCAAATGGCAAGATTTCATTTCTTTTGATGGCTGCATAGTATTCCATTGTGTATATATACCACATCTTCTTTATCCATTCGTCTGTTGATGGACATCTAGGTTCTTTCCATAGTTTGGCTATTCTGGACATTGCTGCTATAAACATTCGGGTGCACATGCCCCTTCGGATCACTACGTTTGTATCTTTAGGGTAAATACCCAGCAGTGCAATTGCTGGGTCATAGGGTAGTTCTATTTTCAACATTTTGAGGAACCTCCATGCTGTTTTCCAGAGTGGTTGCCCCAGCTTGCATTGCCACCAACAGTGTAAGAGGGTTCCCCTTTCTCCGCATCCTCGCCAGCATCTGTCATTTCCGGACATGTTAATTTTAGCCATTCTGACTGGTGTGAGGTGATATCTCATTGTGGTTTTGATTTGTATTTCCCTGATGCCGAGTGATATGGAGCACTTTTTCATGTGTCTGTTGGCCATCTGGATGTCGTCTTTGCAGAAATGTCTGTTCATGTCCTCTGCCCATTTCTTGATTGGATTATTTGTTCTTTGGGTGTTGAGTTTGCTAAGTTCTTTATAGATTTTGGACACTAGCCCTTTATCTGATATGTCATTTGCAAATATCTTCTCCCATTCTGTCAGTTGTCTTTTGGTTTTGTTCACTGTTTCCTTTGCTGTGCAAAAGCTTTTGATCTTGATAAAATCCCAAAAGTTCATTTTTGCCCTTGCTTCCCTTGCCTTTGGGGATGTTCCTAGGAAGATGTTGCTGCAGCTGAGGTCGAAGAGGTTGCTGCTTGTGTTCTCCTCAAGGATTTTGATGGATTCCTTTCTCACATTGAGATCCTTCATCCATTTTGAGTCTATTTTCGTGTGTGGTATAAGGAAATGATCCAATTTCATTTTTCTGCATGTGGCTGTCCAATTTTCCCAACACCATTTATTGAAGAGGCTGTCTTTTTTCCATTGGACATTCTTTCCTGCTTTGTCGAAGATGAGTTGACCATAGAGTTGAGGGTCTATTTCTGGGCCCTCTATTCTGTTCCATTGATCTATGTGTCTGTTTTTGTGCCAGTACCATGCTGTCTTGATGATGACAGCTTTGCAATAGAGCTTGAAGTCTGGGATTGTGATGCCACCGACTTTGGCTTTCTTTTTCAATATTCCTTTGGCTATTCGAGGTCTTTTCTGGTTCCATATAAATTTTAGGATTATTTGTTCCATTTCTTTGAAAAAAATGGATGGTACTTTGATAGGAATTGCATTAAATGTGTAGATTGCTTTAGGTAGCATAGACATTTTCACAGTATTTATTCTTCCAATCCAGGAGCATGGAACATTTTTCCATTTCTTTGTGTCTTCCTCAATTTCTTTCATGAGTACTTTATAGTTTTCTGTGTATAGATTCTTAGTCTCTTTGGTTAGGTTTACTCCTAGGTATCTTATAGTTTTGGGTGCAATTGTAAATGGGATGGACTCCTTAATTTCTCTTTCTTCTGTCTTGTTGTTGGTGTAGAGAAATGCAACTGATTTCTGTGCATTGATTTTATATCCTGACACTTGACTGAATTCCTGTACAAGTTCTAGCAGTTTTGGAGTGGAGTCTTTTGGGTTTTCCACATATAGTATCATATCATCTGCTAAGAGTGATAGTTTGACTTCTTCTTTGCAGATTTGGATGCCTTTAATTTCCTTTTGTTGTCTGATGGCTGAGGCTAGGACTTCTAGTACTATGTTGAATAGCAGTGGTGATAACGGACATCCCTGTCATGTTCCTGACCTTAGCAGAAAAGCTTTCAGTTTTGCTCCATTGAAAATGATATTTGTGGTGGGTTTTTCATAGATGGCTTTGATAATATTGAGGTATGTGCCGTCTATCCCTACACTTTGAAGAGTTTTGATCAGGAAGGGATGCTGTACTTTGTCAAATGCTTTTTCAGCATCTATGGAGAGTATCATATGGTTCTTGTTCTTTCTTTTATTAATGTGTTGTATCACATTGATTGATTTGCGGATGTTGAACCAACCTTGCAGTCCTGGAATAAATCCCACTTGGTCGTGGTGAATAATCCTTTTAATGTACTGTTGAATCCTATTGGCTAGTATTTTGGCGAGAATTTTTGCATCTGTGTTCATCAAGGATATTGGTCTGTAGTTCTGTTTTTGGATGGGATCCTTGTCTGGTTTTGGGATCAAGGTGATGCTGGCCTCATAAAATGAGTTTGGAAGTTTTCCTTCTATTTCTATTTTTTGGAACAGTTCCAGGAGAATAGGAATGAGTTCTTCTTTAAATGTTTGGTAGAATTCCCCTGGGAAGCCATCTGGCCCTGGGCTTTTGTTTGTTTGGAGATTTTTGATGACTGTTTCAATCTCCTTACTGGTCATGGGTCTGTTCAGGCTTTCCATTTCTTCCTGGTTCAGTTGTGGTAGTTTATATGTTTCTAGGAATGCATCCATTTCTTCCAGATTGTCAAATTTGTTGGCGTAGAGTTGCTCATAGTATGTTCTTGGAATTGTCTGTATTTCTTTGGTGTTCGTTGTGATCTCTCCTCTTTCATTCATGATTTTATTTATTTGGGTCCTCTCTCTTTTCTTTTTGATAAGTCTGGCCAGGGGTTTATCAATCTTATTAATTCTTTCAAAGAACCAGCTCCTAGTGTCGTTGATTTGTTCTATTGTTTTTTTGGTTTCTATTTCATTGATTTCTGCTCTGATCTTTATGATTTCTCTTCTCCTGCTGGGTTTAGGGTTTCTTTCTTGTTCTTTCTCCAGCTCCTTTAGGTGTAGGGTTATGTTGTGTACCTGAGACCTTTCTTGTTTCTTGAGAAAGGCTTGTACCGCTATATATTTTCCTCTCAGGACTGCCTTTGTTGTGTCCCACAGATTTTGAACCGTTTTTGTGTTTTCATTATCATTTGTTTCCATGAATTTTTTCAATTCTTCTTTATTTTCCTGGTTGACCCATTCATTCTTTAGAAGGATGCTCTTTCATCTCCATGTTTTGGGTTCTTTCCAAATTTCCTATCGTGATTGAGTTCTAGCTTCAGAGCATTGTGGTCTGAAAATATGCAGGGAATGATCCCAATCTTTTGATACTGGTTGAGACCTGATTTAGGACCGAGGATGTGATCTATTCTGGAGAATGTTCCATGTGCACTAGAGAAGAATGTGTATTCTGTTGCTTTGGGATGAAATGTTCTGAATAGATCTGTGATGTCCATCTGGTCCAGTGTGTCTTTTAAGGCCTTTATTTCCTTGTTGATCTTTTGCTTGGATGATCTGTCCATTTCAGTGAGGGGAGTGTTAAAATCCCCCACTATTATTGTATTATTGTCGATGTGTTTCTTTGTTTTTGTTATTAATTGGTTTATATAGTTGGCTGCTCCCACGTTAGGGGCATAGATATTTAAAATTGTTAGATCTTCTTGTTGGATAGTTCCCTTGAGTATGATATAGTGTCCTTTTGGCTTAAAATCTAATTGATCTGATATAAGGATTGCCACTCCTGCTTTCTTCTGATGTCCATTAGCATGGTAAATTCTTTTCCACCCCCTCACTTTAAACCTGGAGGTGTCTTTGGGTTTAAGATGAGTTTCTTGTAGGCAACATATAGATGGGTTTTGTTTTTTTATCCATTCTGATACCCTATGTCTTTTGATTGGGGCATTTAGCCCATTAACATTCAGGGTAAGTATTGAGAGATATGAATTTAGTGCCATTGTATTGCCTGTAAGGTGACTGTTATTGTATATTTTCTCTGTTTCTTTCTGATCTCCTACTTTTAGGGTCTCTCTTTGCTTAGAGGACCCCTTTCAATATTTCCTGTAGAGCTGGTTTGGTATTTGCAAATTCTTTCAGTTTTTGTTTGTCCTGGAAGCTTTTAATCTCTCCTTCTATTTTCAATGATAGCCTAGCTGGATATAGTATTCTTGGCTGCATGTTTTTCTCATTTAGTACTCTGAATATATCATGCCAGCTCTTTCTGGCCTGCCAGGTCTCTGTGGATAAGTCTGCTGCCAATCTAATATTTTTACCATTGTACGTTACAGACTTCTTTTCCCGGGCTGCTTTCAGGATCTTCTCTTTGTCACTAAGACTTGTAAATTTTACTATCAGGTGTCGGGGTGTGGACCTATTCTTACTGATCTTGAGGGGGGTTCTCTGAACCTCCTGGATTTTGATGCTTTTTCCCTTTGCCATATTGGGGAAATTCTCTCCAATAATTCTCTCCAACATACCTTCTGCTCCCCTCTCTGTTTCCTCTTCTTCTGGAATCCCAATTATTCTAATGTTGTTTCGTCTTATGGTGTCACTTATCTCTCGAATTCTCCCCTCGTGGTCCAGTAGCTGTTTGTCCCTCTTTTGCTCAGCTTCTTTATTCTCTGTCATTTGGTCTTCTATATCGCTAATTCTTTCTTCTGCCTCATTTTTCCTAGCAGTGAGAGCCTCCATTTTTGATTGCACCACATTAATAGCTTTTTTGGTTTCAACTTGGTTAGATTTTAGTTCTTTTATTTCTTCAGAAAGGGCTTTTATATCTCCTGAGAGGGTTTCTCTAATATCTTCCATGCCTTTTTCGAGTCCAGCTATCATCCTTCTGAACTCTAGATCTGACATATTACCAATGTCTGTATTGATTAGGTCCCTAGCCTTTGGTACTGCCTCTTGTTCTTTTTTTTTTTTTTTTTTTTTGGTGAATTTTTCCGCCTTGTCTTTTTGTACAGATAAGAGTATATGAAGGAGCAAGTAAAATACTAAAAGGTTGGCAACAATCCAAGGAAAATATGCTTTAGCCAAATCAGAAGAGATCCCAAATCTTCAGGGGGGAGAAAGGGGATAAAAAGAGGTTCAGTAAGAAAAAAGAAAAAAAATAAAGAAAAAATTAAAAAAGAAAATCAATGGCGCAGTGGGTTAAGGCCTCTGCCTTCGGCTCAGGTCATGATCTCAGGGTCCTGGGATCAAGCCCCACATCGGGCTCTCTGCTCAGCACGGAGCCTGCTTCCTGTTCTCTCTCTGCCTGCCTTTCTGCCTACTTGTGATCTCTCTCTCTGTCAAATAAATAAATAAATCTTTAAAAAAAAAGAAAAAAATATAAAAAGGAAAAAATATATATATATATTAGATAAACTAGTTAGAAAGTGTTAAAAAAGAAAGGGTAAAAGTTCAAAAAATTTAGCAGAAGAAGAAAAAAAAATTGAAAATGAAAAAAATTTAAATTAATTGCTAGGCTAAAAAATCATGGGAGAAAGCCATGAGTTCCGTGCTTTGCTTTCTCCTCCTCTTGAATTCCACTGCTCTACTTGGTATTGAAACTGCACTCCTTGGTAGGTGAACTAGGTCCTGGCTGGGTTTTTTGTTGATCTTCTAGGGAAGGGGCCTGTTGTAGTGATTCGCAAGTGTCTTTGCCCCAGGCGTAGTTGCACCGCCCTTACACAGGGCCGGTTTGAGTAATCCGCTCGGATTTGCTTTCGGGTGCTTTTGTCCCCTGAGCGCTTTCCGTAGAGTTCCAGAGGGCGGGAATGAAGATGGCGGCCTCCCAGTCTCTGGCCCGGAGGAGCTGAGAGCCCGGGGCCCCACTCCTCAGTGCGCCCTCAGAGAACAGCACCGAATTACTCCCGTCACCCTGGCCTCTGGCCGCGCTCCGAGCTGACCGAGCCTGCGACCAGTTCAAGGTAACCCCGAGCTGTGAGCTCACTCCTCGGCTCTGTCTCTGTAGCTGGCTTCCCCATTCTAATACCTGTGAGCTCTGCGACACTCAGACACCCCCAATCCTTCTGTGACCCTGCGGGACCTGAGGCCGCGCTGACCCCGCCTGGGCTTCACCCCGGTTAAGCCTCTGGAGCAATGTCCCTCAGTGGAACAGACTTTTAAAAGTCCTGATTTTGTGCTTCGCCGCTTGCCGGGAGCCGGCCCCTCCCCCTGCGGTCTATCTTCCCGTCGCTTTGGATTCACTTCTCCGCCAGTCCTACCTTTCAGAAAGTGGTTGATTTTCTGTTTCTAGAGTTGCTGTTCTTCTTCTCTTCGATCTCCCGTTGGATTTGTAGGTGTTTGTAATCTTTAGATAAGCTATCTAGCTGATCTCCCGCTACCTGAAGTAGTCTCAGCCTGCTACTTCTCTGCCATCTTGACTCCTCCTGAATATTAATTTTTAAATATAGCACAGAGTTTGATGATATATGGAGAGATACCACCTATTTTTGTTTCAATAAAACTTTCACATATTTTCCCAGACCAGTGAAAGGGACTTCCTCAGAGGTCATTAGATTGTTCCCCAGATACACATTATGACCCTCATCTAGTTAAGGACTGCTTTCACTTCCTTGTCATAGATGCTGCTCAGATTCTGATGAAAGCTCTGAATCTTTTTCCATAAATATAAATAAATAAAAAGAAAAGGAAAAAAAAAGAAAACAAAACCAAAATCCCAAAAACAAACAAACAAACAAACAAAAAAGGATTATAACCCAAAATATAAATATAGCTTCAGGGATTCAGAGGATAAGGCCTATTCACGGGGACACCAGGTTAAAAATTCCTGACCTGGTTTGAAAAGTCAGAGAAAAATTTCTTTTCCATCCAAATTTAAAAAATATCTTTATTCATCTAAATGGGAGAATCCAACTGTATATGTGCACACACATACTCTACATATTCATATATTGAGAAGCATTGCTTGAATTTCTTTCAACTTGCTGATTGGTGTAAATCCAGTTAAATGGTTTGAAACTGGCTATGCAGAAACTCACTTTCATAAACATACAAACAAGATACATATATATGAGCAAAATAAATGCTTAAGAGTATCCATTTTTATAAGATTATGATTAGTAATAACTACTTTAAAAATTACGTACATATCTGAAAATTTATTTAAAAACTTTCTATTAATTCTTACGTTAATTCCTAAGGTTTTAATTTTCTTTTTGTATGGTCTTTTTGTATGTATACATCAATACTACTCCATACCACTTTATATGACCAGGGTTTATATTTATATAGCATGGGCAAGGTTAAGTCTAAAAAAAAATGATTTTAAATATCACCTTTATTTCATTACCTTGCAAATTTATTTAAAAATGTTTTCCTGCTGAGAAACAATGAAAATGGAAAATTTTACACATATAACAAAAAGATATAAACCTTTTTAGAACAGTTTCTATCATGGTGCCTAAAAAATCAGCAAAGTGATATCCTAATATAGCTAAATTGTATTAATGTTTGCTATTTTTAGTTCTCTCAAGATTGAAAGACTTTAATTCTAAGCTGATAAAAATTGCTAGTTTAATTATGGAATAGCTGAAATACAGAAAGCCTTATTAATTTAAAGTCCATTAATACAGTATTTGAGATAATTTGAATAGCAAGAGTGCTATTTATGCAATTTACAGATAAATAATTTTCACAAGTAAGTTAAGTATAAAGATTTTATAGGGACTATTTACTATTCTAAGAGAAGGAATTTTTAGTCACATTAACAACATCAATTTGTTGAGTTAATTCAGAGATTTTTATCTGTACATTACTGAAGATCCATTAGGTCCTCTGCTCTCCCACAGTTTATTAGCATAGTTCATTACGCCTTCTACATGTAATAGAAAGGCTCTTACTTGTAATATTCTAGAATTTCTTCTTTTCTCCATGTAGAGAAACCATGCACCTATTTACCTCAATGAATGTGCAAACCAATCTTCTATATGAATTGCATTAGAGAGTCTAACAGATTTAATGCCAAATAAAGTGACATATGACCAAAAATAGTCAAGTAAATGTAAAAAAGTAAATAAAGGCACACTTACAGTTATATGTCATCACGTGGAAACTAATTCATAAAGTAAATCAAAATCATTAGCTAATCTAATTAGGTAAACATGGAATCTATCTCAACTCTATTTACTTACATAAGTAAGAGAAGCTGGAGAAAGCTAACAGTGAGTTGAAGGTTGAGGCTTGCTGGGCTATACTAGATTCCCTTTCCAGTCATTATCATTTTTTAAAAAGATTTTACTTATTTATTTGACAGAGAGGCAGAGAGAGCGCAAGCAGGGAGAGTGGTGGGCAGGAGTCTGGGAGAAGCAGGCTCTCTGCCTGATGTGGGTCTCTATTCCAGGACCCTGAGATCATGACCTGAGCCAAAGGCAGATGCTTGATGGACTAAGCCACCGAGGTGCCCCTTTTAAGCCATTATCAAGGAGTTTCAAATCTCATCTACCTATGTCATTTATGTAATCAACTAACTACATAAAAGTATATGGATCATTGTAGTTTTAGGCAATGTAAAAAGACCAGTTTAAAAAAAGAGCAAATTAAGAATAAGAAAGGAAGAAATAAGGAAACTACTTACAAAATAGTATAATTACCCACAAAGAAAGACTTAAGAAAGTATAAGCATAAGTATATTAAAACTCATCATATTGTTTTATCAGCCTAGGAGGATAATAGGTCAACACAAAATAAAATGTGTTTTTATATATATATATATATATATATATGTATATATATATATATATATATATATATATATATATATATAAAATCACCAGTAAGTGGCAGATTAAAATGTTCAATTATAAAATAAAATTATAAAGTAATTAAGAATAATTAAAAATTGGCAATAAATATATTCATATATATAAAGGACATATAAGAATATATATATTTTTTAAATTTTTAAAAAATATTTTAATTACTAATTTGAAAGAGAGAGAGAAAGCAGGGAGATAGGAAGAGGAAGAGGTAGAGAATCCCAAGCAGATTCTGTGCTCAGGGCAGAGCCTGACACAGGGCTTGATCTCACAATCCTGAGATAAGGAGCTGAGCTGAAATCACAAGTCAGATGCTTAACTGATTGAGCCACCCAGGTGCCCCCACCTAAGAGTATCTTACAAAATGAGGAGATCAGCTATTTTTCTATACAGGGAAACTCTATAATAAAATATAATAAAGTTTTATTTGGGTAAACTTTACCCAAATAAAACTTTAAATACTAGTCCAATGGATATTCTAATTCTAATATTATTTATTGTTTATGCTTACATAGTCACATTGTTTTTATTCACTAATTAACAGCATCCCCCCAAATTTTATTTAGGACATTGTATATGCTAGTCACTTCTTTGCATGCAAAGGACATTGTTAATGAGATAGAAAATGTTCTTGCTTTTACAGGAATGTTTTATTTCTGGAGATAAGATGACAAAACATCAACTGTGAAAAAATAAGCCAGAAAACAGACAAGAAAGTAACCAGAGGTGGCAAGTGCTACACCAAGAACCACCATGTTATGATGTGCTAGAAATTGGGGTTGCTTTCAGCTGGGGAAATCAGAGGGATCTGCAGGAACACATCTCCTTGGTGAGATGGTACAGGATTTGACACTTGGAATTCAAGTCATGCAGATTCCTCACATAATCATAGGGGATAGTTAAGAATGGGGATGTATTTTGAGGGTCAACAGATCTTGTTGATCAAGTGGATCACGAAGGAAAGAGAGAAATCAAGGAGAGCTCCTAGAGTTTTGTCTTGTGACAATGGGTGGCTAGTACCTACCTAGACTGAGTCAGCCATTTAGTATGAAAACATCTACCTACAATGCCCCTGCAGGTACAGCCTCGTTACTTTTGTCCCCATTGCAAAGAGCTTCTAGAAGGAGTTGCAAGTACTTGCTCTCAATGTACTCTCATATTCTCTTGAACCAGGCTATGTCTCCATGGGCGCTGTTATGCCTAAGGTGAGGAGAGCCCTCTCCAGTGCCAAATCCAAAGGTCAATTCTCTCTTGTCAACAATGGACACAGTTGGATACATCTTCCTTCCAGAAACTTTTTAAGTTGGTTTTCAAAATGTGACTGATCTGGTTTTCTCTCATCACATTGACACTAAGAAGGGAAAGTCTATAAAGGGTTCCAAAATATGGGAAGCAGAACCATGTGCTGGAGAGAGATTCTTGAAAAAAAAAAAATGTGTACACATATAATAATTTGGATAATGAGTAGGTTTGGGAGGGTGGATTTTTTTTTTTTTTGTCCTTTAAATTTTTATGGAATGTTTATAGCTCAGAATATGGTCTGTCTTGGTGAATGTTCCATGTGACCATGAAAGAATGTATATTATGCTCTTGTTGGGCAAAGTTACTTACGGTTGATTGATGGAGTTGTGAGTTAAACTGTGTTCTTACTGATTTTCTGCTTCTGGGATATGTACATTTCTGTTATAAGGTTATTGATGTCTCCACTATAATAGTGGATTCACCTATATCTCCTTATGTTGTATAAGATTTTACCTCATGTATTATGATGCTGTGTGTTAGTTACTTACATATTAAGGACTGCATGTCTTTTTGGAGTATTGGCCATTTTATCATTATGCAATGCCCCTCTTTATTCCTGATAACTTAATTTGCTTTGAAGTCTGCTGTGCCTGAAAATAATGTAACTCATGTTTTCTTTTGACTAGTGTTAGCATGGTGTATCTTTCTCCATGTACTGCCTTTAATCTATATGTATCTTTATATTTACAGTGGGTTTCTTATAGACAACTTGGAGTTAGGTCTTAGTTTTGATCTGTTCTGAAAACTTCTCTCTTTTGATTAGTGCAATTAGACCACTGGTTTTCAAAGTGGTAATTGATATAATTTGAATAATAACTACCATATCTGTTTCTGTACTATATGTATTTTTTAACATTGCTTGTTATTTCTATTTTTGTCTTCTACTCTCTTTCTGCCTTTTGTGGGTTTTTTTTTTAAGATTATTTATTTATTTATTTGACAGAGAAATCACAAGTAGGCAGAAGTAGGCAGAGAGGCAGGCAGATAGAGAGGGAGAAACAGGCTCCCTGCTAAGCAGAGAGCCTTATGGGGGGCTTGATCCCAGGACCCTGGGATCATGACCTGAGCTGAAGGCAGAGGCTTAACCCTGAGACACCCAGGCGCCCCAGCCCTTTGTGGTTTTAGGTGAGTATTTTATATGATTCCATTTTCTTTTCTTTCTTTATATATCAGTTATACTACTCTTTTTTCCCCTCTTTTTTTAGTGATTACTCCAGAGTTTGCAATACTCTGAGTTAAACAGAGTTTAAACGGATCAAAATTCACTTTTATTTTTAAAGATTTTATTTATTTATTTGAGAGAGAGAGTGAGCATGAGGGGGGAGAAGTTCAGAGGGAGAAGCAACTCCCATGGTGCTGGGAGCCAGATGTGGGACTTGATATTGGGACTCGGGGATCATGACCTGAGCTGGAGACAGTTGCCTAACCAACTGAACCATCACCTAGGCTCCCCAAAATTCATTTTCAAATAATATTATACTGCTGCTTCATGAGTAATGTAAATTCTTTCTAATAATAAATAATCCTAACTCCTCTTTCCTGTCCCTTGTATCATTGCTTTTATTCATTTCACTTACAGGGAAGCATATATGTATATACATAAAAATACATAATCAAGTATATTCTTGATATTAGTATTTTGAACAAACTGTTACTTATTAAATCAATTAATAATAAGAAAAGCATATTTTTAAAAATTTTACCTTCACTTATTCTCCCTTCCCTTCCCTTCTCTTCCCTTCCCTTCCCTCCCCTCCCTTCACTTCTTTTTTTCCCCATAGATCTGAGTTTCTAACTTGTATCATTTTCCTTCTCTCTAATGAACTTCTTTTAATATTTCTTTCAAGGCAGTTCCATTGACAAGAAATTCTCTCTCTCTCTCTTTTTGTGGAAGAGCAGGGAGACAAGTCAGTGTATTGGCCCTTGAGCACCCTCCAAATTCTCTCAATTTTTTTTCTTATCTGAAAATGTCTTTATCACTCCTTCAATTTTTAGGCATTATTTCACAAGATGCAGAGTTTTCAGTCAATGTGGATTTTTGCTTGTTTTTTTTTTTTTTTTTTGCCCCCCACACCCCCTCTTAACACTTTCAAATATTTCTTTCTATTTTCTTCTTGCTTGCAGTAATTTCTGAAGAAGACAGGTATAATTCTCATCTTTGCTTTTCTATAGTTTTAATCCTCTGACTTATTTCAGATTTTTTAATCTTTGATCTTCCTTAGTTTGAAGATGATATGCCTAGTATGTTTTTTTTAAGCATTTATGCTGCTTGGTGTTTTCTGAGCTTTGTGATGTGTGGTTTAGTGTCTGATGTTATTTTGGGAACATCTCGCAATAGATGGGAATCTATTATTTTGGGAAATTCTCACAATATTGTTTCAAATGTTTTTTTCTGTTCTTTTCTCTCTTTCTTTTCCTTCTTGTATTCCTTTTACTTTATCCACTGGAGCCCTTAGCATATTAATCATGGTTGTTTCACATTTTCAGTCTGATGTTGAGGGAAGGGAAGCTTTCTGTAGCTTTATTATTATTATTATACTATGAACTACTATTATTATTATTACTCCGGTTCTCAGTCTTTTAGTAAGCCTATACCTCTGGGATGTGAACTCCAGATGTGTTTCTCAGATTCTTCTTCTCCCCTTAGGTGGGACAGGATGGTTAGAGTGGGCTACTGTTCACTATTTCCTTTCTGTTCCATGGAAGGCTAAAGCTGGCTAGAGTTGATATTTTTCTTCCCTCAGGTCAGTGGGGCTCTGATAAAACCCCAACAGGTGGAATAGTTTCTCCTGAGGGTGCCTTTATTAAGAAGAATAGAATGTGGGGTGCCAGGGTGGCTTCATTGGTAAGCATCTGCCTTTGACTCAGGTCATGATCCCAGCATACTGGGACTGAACCCTGTGTCCAGTGGGGAGTATGCTTCTCCCTCTCCCTCTGCTCCCCTCACTACTCTGTGTGCTTTCTCTCTTTCTCTCTCAAATAAATAAATAAAATCTTCATTCATCTGTTGAAGGGCATCTTGGCTCCTTCCACAGTTTGGCTATTGTGGATATTGGTGTTATGAACACTGGGGTGCATGTGCACTTTCTTTTCACTACATCTCTTTGGGGTAAATATCTAGTAGAGCAATTGCTGGATCATACAGTAGCTCTATTTTTAACATCTTGAGGAACTTCCATATTATTTTCCAGAGTGGCTATGTTCCCCTTTCTCCACATCCTCACCAACATTTGCTGTTTCCCATTTTGTTAATTTTTGCCATTCTCACTGGTGTAAGGTGGATTCTCATTGTGGTTTTGATATGTAATTCCCTGATGGCTAGCGATGTTGAATAATTTTTCATGTGTCTGTTGACCATTTGTATGTCTTCTTTGGAGAAGTGTCTGTTCATGTCTTCTGCCCATTTATTGACTAGATTATTTGTTTTTTTTGGTGTTGAGTTTGAGAAGTTCTTTATGGATGTTGGATACCAGCCCTTCATCTGTAATGTCATTTGCAGATATCTTGTCCCATTCTGTGGATTGCCTCTTAGTTTTGTTGACTGTTTCCCTTGTTGTGCAAAAGCTTTTTATCTTGATGAGGTCCCAAAAGTTCTTTTTTGCTTTTGTTTCCCTTGTCTTTAGAGACATGTCTTGAAAAAGGTCACTGTGGTTCATATATAATGGAATATTACTCAGCAGTAACAAAGAATGAATACCCACCATTTGCATCAACATGGATGGAACGGGAGGGGATTATGCTAGGTGAAATAAGTCAAGCAGAGAAAGACAATTATCATACAGTTTTACTCGTACGTGGAACAAGCAATAATGTGGAAGACCACAGGGGAAGGGAGGGAAAAATGAATGGGAAGAAATCAGACAAGGAGACAAACCATTAGTCTCTGGACTCTGGGAGCCAAAATGAGGGTTGCAGAAGAAAGGGGAGGTGAGGGAATGGGGTAACCAGGTGATGGGTATTAAGGAGGACATGTGGGTGATGAACACTGGATGTTATACACAACTAATGAATCATTGAATACTACATCAAAATCTAATGATGTACTATATGCTGATTAACTGAACATAATAAAAAATAAATAAAATAATACTTATAAAAATAAAGAAACCCATCATTATTTTACCTTATAATAAAAACAAACAAACAAATAATAAATAAACAAATAAGTAAATAAATAAAATCTTTAAAAAAAGAACATAAAGCTCTGGTGTATTTCAAAATGATTCTTTTCCCTCCACACTGCTGGAAGCACAGGGGGATTTTCCCTGTGATCTTCATGGTGAGAACCTGACTTAGCTCTTGGAAGTAAAACTCACAAAAGTGTGGGGGTGCCCCTATGACTGGGTCCCCATGAAGTTTTTAACTCTCAGACTTAACCATTCTAAGCTACTAACAATTAGTCTACTATAGTTCATTCAGGTTTTCCTACTGTAGCACTGGTTCCTGTCGAGATTTAGTTTATAAATTTCTGCTCTGGTTAACTTGTGATTCTCTGAATTCACCTGTTGCTCTCCCCGATCTTGGGGACATCAGTTTGCCCTGTGACCTCATTTCTCTTATGGATCTAAGAAGAATTATTTATTGTTTCAGTTTGTTCAGTCTTTTACTACTTATTGATAAAACATACTGGCGATTTCCAAGTTCCTTATTTGTGGAACCAGAGGCCCATTTTTTTTTTTATAATTTCCTTACAAAAACTGGTGGCATGTTCGAGATTTGATATCCATGTGCAATAAAATCATAAAATTTTTTTTCCAAAAAAAGTTACAAATTTTTTTCTTTAGTAACTATAGGATGCAATGTCTTAATCTCATGATAAACAGAAATCATCAATACTTCCAAGTAATAATGGCTAAATGAATGATAACTAAGTAATAATAGCATCAGTATGAATAATAATAGCTAAAAGGTTTTAACCTAGTAATGCAAGAATGTTAATATAAAAGCACTTAGAAAAAAATATAAAAGCACTTAGAAATATCAAATCACAATTGTAAAGACTCTTTTAAAAAAAAAAGATTTTATTTATTTATTTATTTGACAGAGAGAGATCACAAGTAGACAGAGAGAGAGGGGGAAGCAGGCTCCCCGCTGAGCAGAGAGCCTGATGCGGAGCTCAATCCCAGGACCCAAAGATCATGACCTGAGCCAAAGGCAGAGGCTTAGCCCACTGAGCCACCCAGGCACCCCAAGACTTTTTTTTTGATGTGGGAACATTTGGTATATATTCTTATCTTAAACCTAGTTAAATAGAAAAGAAGAAGTAGTTGCTCAATGTAACATAGGTATCATATCTAAAATGTAAATTCAGCATACATATTTTATAGGAAAGATAGGGAAAAAAGAGTAAAGATACATTAATTTTGGATAAAACAAATCATAAATTTAAGATTATTATAAAAATGATCTTAACATGTGGGGGAAATTTGATTTACCATGTGGTATAACATCATGACAATTTTGAAAGGTAATACTTGTTACTGCATTAGAGGACAAGTGATATTTCCTAAAGAAAGGTTAAGGGACAAGTGATTGATAACATTGGAATAAATGGAAAAAAGTTTTTATATATCTTAAATATGAAAATTAATATAATTTACATCATGGATTAAATATAAGTAAGCAAAAAAATAGGAGACATAAAATATTTATCTTTCATGAGGAAATATTATTTATTTACCTTTGTTATGTTAGATGGATCAGAAAAGCAAATATTATCACATCTGAACATATGCATTGAGGAATTTATTTAATAGATTATTATCATGCAATCATTAAATGCAAAGGTTATGAAAACACTATAGCTATGTTTTAAGCAAGCAACAAAACGCAAAATAACGTGTAAGCAGTTGTTACAACTATGTGAGACATATTACTCAAAGTCGTAAATAGATCCTATAAGTCATAGGTTGGCATTTTAGTGGATGGTTTTGTTACAGTTACAGCTGGTTTCAACCCTTCATCTATAGTCATACATACTCATGTATTTATCTAGGTCTATAGTTATGGAAAACAAAACCTAGCAGAAAGTGTCAGTTATGCAAATAGACTTATAAATTAAATTTCAATTGTTTTCATTACACAAATGATGCATATTACTTGTAAAAGAATAAAACATAATAATCAAAGAAAGAGAGAAATGGATTGGTGGAGGAAAAAGAGTGAGAGGGTGGAGAGGAGAAAGAAGGGAAGAGAAAAGAAGGCGTTTTTTGTTTGTTTGTTTTTTTAAAAAAACAAACATACCCAATGTAGATATTTTGGTAAATATGCTTCAAAATGTTTTTGGTGTCTCCTTCTATGTCAGCAAATATCCATATTCCCGTTACACACTGCCTTGAAATTCATTCATTTGCTCCATGATTTACCCACAACATTTCACTGCTGCACAATTAGACATACATATGAGTACAGAAGGGTTTGGATGAACATGTTTGCGCATGGACCTTCATGACTCTTGCTTTGCATATATTTATGGAAGAACAATTGCTGATTCAACAGGTCTATATTTTTAAGGTTTTGTATACACAATGCTAAATTTATGAGACCATCTGAGAAGGTCCCATGAATATTTTTTTTTTAAGATTTTTTTTTAAATTTATTTGACAGAGAGAGAGAGAGATCACAAGCAGGCAGAGAGGTAGGCAGAGAGAGAGGTGAGGGAAGCAGGCTCCCTGCTGAGCAGAGAGCCTGATGTGGGGCTCGATCCCAGGACCCTAAGGTCATGACCCAAGCTGAAGGCAGAGGCTTTAACATACTGAGCCACCCAGGCGCTCCGGTCCCATGAATATTTTTAAGAGTGTCAATCCTATAATTAACTTTCCCGTTTTCTGTCATTCATACTTTATTCTTCTTTATATTTTGCATGTCTGATTACTTATGCTCACTTTGGTCTTTTCTTGATTATGGAATTTTGTGTATGAGAATGAGTTGCTTTGCTAATTTCTTTTCCCCATTTTGGAGCTTGTTTTTTTGTTTTGTTTTGTTTGTTTGTTTTAACCTATTGATTTTAGCTTTATATTTCTGAATTAATATTTTATCCTTCACATATATTAAAAATATTTTTTCTGCCAACTGTGTATCTTGTAGGTGATATTTCTGAAATACAGAATTTGCCTAATTTTTTTACTATTTGTCATACTGAGCAAGACTAGATATTCTTTGTCTGTGACATTTTCACATATGTGTTCTTCTAGCACATTAATGGCTCCTTCCTTAATACTGAATTTTTAGTGCATCTGAATTTCATTTTCTTGTTTGTTGTTTGCAGTTTAACTTTATTCACTTTACTTAGGAAATACGAAAGCTTTATACTTCTATGTAAGCAATTCACTAATCTTCTGGTTTCTGGCTCAGGTGCTCAGAATGCCATCTGCCATTGTCATTATGAAGAAGGGGAAAGATGGTTTGACTCTTGAGGAGCGCAGACTGCTGGTCTTACTTTAATATGAACTTACTGATTGGTAACATTGTTCTCCTATTAGTGTGCAAACTTCACGAGCATCTGGACTCAGTGCTCGATCCAGGCTGGGCAGAGAAACCCACATTTGTGACGAAGTTTCAGGGGGAGAACACGCTTGGCCAAGCAGGACGGTAGTGGAAGGCACAGGGTTGGTGGGAGGGAGACAAGGCTCAAGACCAAGGGTGCACTGAGTGCCCCCCACCAGACAAATGCACCATTGGATTTTGGAGTGAATAGAAATCTTCAAATATTAGGGATGGTGTTACGCAGGACTATTACAGTTTTCCACCAAATATTTTTTGTGTTCTGATCTGTTTAATCTATTCTTAGTGCAATTTGCCCAATTAATCTAGTTTTAAGGGTTAATTCATTCTTGACATTGAGGACCTAGCCATTTTTCATATATATTTTCATTGAAACAGTGGCTACTCTATCAATTTCTAAGCTGCTTTTTAAATTTTTTTGTTATTTATTTATTTAATCTTTGGCAAGGTGACCAGTCATGGTCAGCTTAATATATAAGTCATGACGTCTATTAGGGAGACCGACCAGAACAAGAAGGAGAGAAGTTGCATCTGTGTGTCTTTGTCCAGTGACCAGCCACCTGGATTTTGTTCAGAGGAAGTTGTTATGAAAAATAACAATGCAAATTCATAATCTAACGTTAAGACTTTGACGTCTAAGAGAACTGTACTTGGAGAAGGAAAAAGGGACAGGCTTGCCAGCCCAGAGGCTGTAGACTACTGCATCTCTGTCCCTCAACACCTCACAAGGACTATCACCTTTGTCTAAGTAGCATCTAAACCTCTCCAAGAATAATCTTATGCTTAGCAGGGGAGAAAGAGCCAGATGGGGGAGACAGAACTTTAAATAAGACAAGGGATATATGAAAAGACAAGAGAAGGCAAAGCAATTTTTTAAAATGAGCCAAGTTGGAGGAAATATACTACCGGATTCAACATTTGTTATAAAGCTACAATAATCAAAAAAGTGTGGTTTTGGTAAAAGAATAGATTTATGGAACAGAATAAGAAATTCAGAGAGGGGCAGAGTGAACTGATTTTTTAATGGAAGTTACAAAGTCAATGCTGTGGAAGAGGAGAGTTTTGCAATTGGGACAGTTTTATACACTTACGTGAGAAAAATGAACCACAGCCTGTATCTCATACATTAACCAAAAATTGAGAAAAAGTAAATCGTATACACTAAAGGTAAAGTGTAAAATTAAGAATTTTTGGAAAGAATCACAGGAGAAAACCTATGTGACACTTCAGTGATGCAGAGATTTTAGATACCACACCAAACGCCCAGCCAATGGAGGGAACAAGTGTTAAAATGGACTTTATCAAAATTAATTTTTTTTTCAGCTAAAGGTGTTGTCAAGACAATGAAAAGACAAACTTCAGATTAGAAGAAAACATTGCAAACCAAATTTCTGATGAAGAATTTGTATCCCAAATATGCACAGAATCTCAAAACTCAAAATGAAAAAAAAAAAAAAAAAAGGAAAAGAAAACTTAAACCCATTTTTAAACTGGGCAAAATAGCTAAACAAATGTTTCCCCAAAGATATGCAAATGTAAATTTTGTACACGAAGAGCTCCTCAATATCATTATTCTGTTCCATTAGTCTATATGTCTATTGTTATGACAGTACTGCACAGTTTTTTTTTGAAGTATTTATTTATTCATTTATTTATTTACGTAATCTCTACACCCAACGTGGGGCTCAGACTCGTGACCCTGAGATCAAGATTCGCATGCTCTGCTCTTCTGACTTGATCCAGTTAAGTTCCACCAAGGAAATGCAAATTAAACTCTGGTGTGATCCACCACAAACTCGCTATAGTGGTTGAAGTTTTGAAAAAGTAATGATAATATCTGTTGCTAATGAGGATGCTGAGCAATTGGAAACACTCTTGTCCATTGCTTGTAGGAATACAAAATGGCACAGACACCATGGACATGAGCTGGTAGTTTCTCGTTGAGTTAAATGCATGCTTACCATGTGACCCAGCACCCAGGGCAGTGCATATCTACCGTGAACTTGCCCAGTTGTTGATCAGATACTTATTGGTAGAAACAGAACTAAAACTGAAGGCATCTTTGAGTTATAATGACATTTGTATTGGGATTGGCATCTGATAATTGAATATTGCCACTTCCCAGCAGTGTGCCTTCGGCCACATTATTTAATGTTATTGAGCTTATATGTGACTCATAGGTTACATGGAGGTGTACCAGTCTTGCAATCACACATCATATGAATATATTTAAGGTTGAGTGCCCTCTTCTTTATAAGATAATGCTTAAGGAATTTCATATGATTACTATGATAATCACCATTATGATCCATAGTTTCTTGTTGCCATTTTAAAACTTTTTGGTCACATTGGAAAAATAGAGGAATACAAAGAATGTCATCAAAAAGTATTCTACAAGGATATCATATAGCTTTTACTGACATTTCTCCTGGTAGAATACAGATGTTCAGACTTGGGGCAAGAGTGATGACTAGGTATCTGCATAGATGAATCTTTCCTCTATTTAACCAAAACACAACTATAACTACCCCCTCAATCTTTGAAAACAAAAAGGACTACATTGGGATAAGTCAGTAGTGTATTTTAATTATCAACTGTTTTATTTCTCAACTAATTATATAATAAAAAGTTATAATGAAACATGAATCATTTGATGATTATGGCATTTTTATTGCTAAAAACTGTTTTACTTAAGGTTTTATTGAACTGAGTGAATTTAGGATATCAAATCCATTTCCCCCAGATCATTTTTTAATTATGAATTTATCCTGATAATTATAAAACATGTAAGAATGATGTCACATTTTATTAGTGTAGTTGTACAATTTGATACACAATTTTGCCCACTTTTACATTCCTATATTTTTTGAATAATGCATCCTATTGCTTATTTTATTTATTTATGTATTTTTTTAACATCAGATACCTGCCTTTTTATTCTTTTAAATCATATTAAGGTTTTTATTCTAATTCCAGTATAGTTAGTATATAGTGCTTTATTAGTCTCAGGTGTACATTGTAGGGATTCAACAATTCTATACATTGCTGCATGCTCATCATAAGTGTTCTCTTAATTCCTTTCACCCATTTCACCCATCCCCCCACCCACTTCCCATCTGATAACCATCAGTTTGTTTTCTGTAATTAAGAGTCGATTTCTTGGTTTCTCTCTTGTTTCCTTTGTTTGTTTATTCTGTTTCTTAAATTCCACATAGAAGTGAAATCATATGGTATTAGTCTTTCTCTGACTTATTTCACTTAGCATTATGCAGTCTAGCCCCTTCCATGTTGTTGTAAATGGTAAGATTTCATTTGGCTACTGTATATAATGCTGTAACAAAGATAGGGGTGTGTGTATCCCTTTGGATTACTATTTTTTTATTTTAGGGTAAATCTCTAATATTTGTGATTACTGAATCATAGGGTTCCTTTTAACTTTTTTTTTCTAAAAATTAGATTTATTGATTCAGCATTAATAAAAATATCTTACAATTCTATGAATCAGACTTGCCACTTACTACTAATCTCACACCCATATTCAATTAATATTCCAAAAAGAACAATCCCTGTTTTCAACAGTAAATTTACATGATCTATTTATAATATGATAGTATAGATCATAGGATTTTTTTTATTTTATTTTTTATAAACATATAATATATTTTTATCCCCAGGGGTACAGGGCTGTGAATCACCAGGTTTAGACACTTCACAGCACTCACCATAGCACATACCCTCCCCAGTGTCCATAATCCCACCCCCCTCCCAACCCCTCCCCCCATCAACCCTCAGTTTGTTTTGTGAGATTAAGAGTCACTTATAGTTTGTCTCCCTCCCAATCCCATCTTGTTTCATTTACTCTTCTCCTACCCCCTTAACCCCCCATGTTGCATCTCCTCTCCCTCATATTAGGGAGATCATATGATAGTTGTCTTTCTCCGATTGACTTATTTCGCTAAGCATGATACCCTCTAGTTCCATCCACGTTGTCGCAAATGGCAAGATTTCATTTCTTTTGATGGCTGCATAGTATTCCATTGTGTATATATACCACATCTTCTTTATCCATTCGTCTGTAGATGGACATCTAGGTTCTTTCCATAGTTTGGCTATTGTAGACATTGCTGCTATAAACATTCGGGTGCACGTGCCCCTTCGGATCACTACGTTTGTATCTTTAGGGTAAATACTCAGCAGTGCAATTGCTGGGTCATAGGGTAGTTCTATTTTCAACATTTTGAGGAACCTCCCTGCTGTTTTCCAGAGTGGTTGCACCAGCTTGCATTCCCACCAACAGTGTAGGAGGGTTCCCCTTTCTCCGCATCCTCGCCAGCATCTGTCATTTCCGGACTTGTTAATTTTAGCCATTCTGACTGGTGTGAGCTGATATCTCATTGTGGTTTTGATTTGTATTTCCCTGATGCCGAGTGATGTGGAGCACTTTTTCATGTGTCTGTTGGCCATCTAGATGTCTTCTTTGCAGAAATGTCTGTTCATGTCCTCTGCCCATTTCTTGATTGGATTATTTGTTCTTTGGGTGTTGAGTTTGCTAAGTTCTTTATAGATTTTGGACACTAGCCCTCTATCTGATATGTCATTTGCAAATATCTTCTCCCATTCTGTCGGTTGTCTTTTGGTTTTGTTCACTGTTTCCTTTGCTGTGCAAAAGCTTTTGATCTTGATAAAATCCCAATAGTTCATTTTTGCCCTTGCTTCCCTTGCTTTTGGCGATGTTCCTAGGAAGATGTTGCTGCAGCTGAGGTCGAAGAGGTTGTTGCCTGTGTTCTCCTCAAGGATTTTGATGGATTCCTTTCTCACATTGAGATCCTTCATCCATTTTGAGTCTATTTTCGTGTGTGGTGTAAGGAAATGATCCAATTTCATTTTTCTGCATGTGGCTGTCCAATTTTCCCAACACCATTTATTGAAGAGGCTGTCTTTTTTCCATTGGACATTCTTTCCTGCTTTGTCGAAGATGAGTTGACCATAGAGTTGAGGGTCTATTTAGGGCTCTCTATTCTGTTCCATTGATCTATGTGTCTGTTTTTGTGCCAGTACCATGCTGTCTTGATGATGACAGCTTTGTAATAGAGCTTGAAGTCCGGAATTGTGATGCCACTGACTTTGGCTTTCTTTTTCAATATTCCTTTGGCTATTCGAGGTCTTTTCTGGTTCCATATAAATTTTAGGATTATTTGTTCCATTTCTTTGAAAAAAATGGATGGTACTTTGATAGGAATTGCATTAAATGTGTAGATTGCTTTAGGTAGCATAGACATTTTCACAATATTTATTCTTCCAATCCAGGAGCATGGAACATTTTTCCATTTCTTTGTGTCTTCCTCAATTTCTTTCATGAGTACTTTATAGTTTTCTGAGTATAGATTCTTAGTCTCTTTGGTTAGGTTTATTCCTAGGTATCTTATAGTTTTGGGTGCAATTGTAAATGGGATGGACTCCTTAATTTCTCTTTCTTCTGTCTTGTTGTTGGTGTAGAGAAATGCAACTGATTTCTGTGCATTGATTTTATATCCTGACACTTGACTGAATTCCTGTACAAGTTTTGGAGTGGAGTCTTTTGGGTTTTCCACATATAGTGTCATATCATCTGCGAAGAGTGATAGTTTGACTTCTTCTTTGCCAATTTGGATGCCTTTAATTTCCTTTTGTTGTCTGATTGCTGAGGCTAGGACTTCTAGTACTATGTTGAATAGCAGTGGTGATAATGGACATCCCTGCCGTGTTCCTGACCTTAGCAGAAAAGCTTTCAGTTTTTCTCCATTGAGAATGATATTTGCGGTGGGTTTTTCATAGATGGCTTTGATAATATTGAGGTATGTGCCCTCTATCCCTACACTTTGAAGAGTTTTGATCAGGAAGGGATGCTGTACTTTGTCAAATGCTTTTTCAGCATCTATGGAGAGTATCATATGGTTCTTGTTCTTTCTTTTATTAATGTGTTGTATCACAGTGATTGATTTGCAGATGTTGAACCAACCTTGCAGCCCTGGAATAAATCCCACTTGGTCGTGGTGAATAGTCCTTTTAATGTACTGTTGAATCCTATTGGCTAGTATTTTGGTGAGAATTTTTGCATCTGTGTTCATCAAGGATATTGGTCTGTAGTTCTCTTTTTTGATGGGATCCTTGTCTGGTTTTGGGATCAAGGTGATGCTGGCCTCATAAAATGAGTTTGGAGTTTTCCTTCTATTTCTATTTTTTGGAACAGTTTCAGGAGAATAGGAATGAGTTCTTCTTTAAATGTTTGGTAGAATTCCCCCGGGAAGCCATCTGACCCTGGGCTTTTGTTTGTTTAGAGATTTTTGATGACTGTTTCAATCTCCTTACTGGTTATGGGTCTATTGAGGCTTTCTATTTCTTCCTGGTTCAGTTGTGGTAGTTTATATGTTTCTAGGAATGCATCCATTTCTTCCAGATTGTCAAATTTGTTGGTGTAGAGTTGCTCATACTATGTTCTTATAATTGTCTGTATTTCTTTGGTGTTTGTTGTGATCTCTCCTCTTTCATTCATGATTTTATTTATTTGGGTCCTCTCTCTTTTCTTTTTGATAAGTCTGGCCAGGGGTTTATCGATGTTATTATTTCTTTCAAAGAACCAGCTCCTAGTTTCGTTGATTTGTTCTATTGTTTTTTTGGTTTCTATTTCATTGATTTCTGCTCTGATCTTTATGATTTATCTTCTCCTGCTGGGTTTAGGGTTTCTTTCTTGTTCTTTCTCCAGCTCCTTTAGGTGTAGGGTTAGGATGTGTACCTGAGACCTTTCTTGTTTCTTGAGAAAGGCTTGTACAGCTATATATTTTCCTCTCAGGACTGCCTTTGTTGTGTCCCACAGATTCTGAACCGTTGTGTTTTCATTATCATTTGTTTCCATGAATTTTTTCAATTCTTCTTTAATTTCCTGGTTGACCCATTCATTCTTTAAAAGGATGCTGTTTAGTCTCCATGTATTTGGGTTCTTTCCAAATTTCCTCTTGTGATTGAGTTCTAGCTTCAGAGCATTGTGGTCTGAAAATATGCTGGATATGATACCAATCTTTTGATAATGGTTGAGACCTGATTTAGGACCAAGAATGTGATCTATTCTGGAGAATGTTCCATGTGCACCAGAGAAGAATGTGTATTCTGTTGCTTTGGGATGAAAAGTTCTGAATATATCTGTGATGTCCATCTGGTCCAGTGTGTCATTTAAGGCCTTTATTTCCTTGTTGATCTTTTGCTTGGATGATCTGTCCTTTTCAGTGAGGGGAGTGTTAAAGTCCCCTACTATTATTGTATTATTGTCGATATGTTTCATTGATTTTGTTATTAATTGGTTTATATAGTTGGCTGCTCCCACGTTAGGGGCATAGATATTTAAAATTGCTAGATCTTCTTGTTGGATAGTTCCTTTGAGTATGATATAGTGTCCTTCCTCATCTCTTATTATAGTCTTTGGCTTAAAATCTAATTGATCTGATATAAGGATTGCCACTCCTGCTTTCTTCTGATGTCCATTAGCATGGTAAATTCTTTTCCACCCCTCACTTTAAATCTGGAGGTGTCTTCAAGTTTAAGATGAGTTTCTTAGAGGCAACATATAGATGGGTTTTGTTTTTTGATCCATTCTGATACCCTGTGTCTTTTGATTGGGGCATTTAGCCCATTAACATTCAGGGTAAGTATTGAGAGATATGAATTTTGTGCCATTGTATTGCCTGTAAGGTGACTGTTATTGTATATTGTCTCTGTTTCTTTCTGATCTACTTCTTTTAGGGTCTCTCTTTGCTTAGAGGACTCCTTTCAATATTTCCTCTAGAGCTGGTTTGGTATTTGCAAATTCCTTCAGTTTTTGTTTGTCCTGGAAGCTTTTAATCTCTCCGTCTATTTTCAATGATAGCCTAGCTGGATATAGTATTCTTGGCTTCATGTTTTTCTCGTTTAGTGCTCTGAATATATCATGCCAGCTCTTTCTGGCCTGCCAGGTCTCTGTGGATAAATCTGCTGCCAATCTAATATTTTTACCATTGTACGTTACAGACTTCTTTTCCCGGGCTGCTTTCAGGATCTTTTCTTTGTCACTAAGACTTGTCAATTTTACTATTAGGTGACAGGGTGTGGACCTATTCTTATTTATCTTGAGGGGGCTTCTCTGAACCTCCTGGACTTTGATGCTTATTCCCTTTGCCATATTGGGGAATTTCTCTCCAATAATTCTCTCCAACATACCTTCTGCTCCCCTCTCTGTTTCCTCTTCTTCTGGAATCCCAATTATTCTAATGTTGTTTCGTCTTATGGTGTCACTTATCTCTCGAATTCTCCCCTCGTGATCCAGTAGCTGTTTGTCCCTCTTTTGCTCAGCTTCTTTATTCTCTGTCATTTGGTCTTCTATATCGCTAATTCTTTCTTCTGCCTCATTTATCCTAGCCGTCAGAGCCTCCATTTTTGTTTGCACCTCATTAATAGCTTTTTTTATTTCAACTTGGTTAGATTTTAGTTCTTTTATTTCTCCAGAAAGGGCTTTTATATCTCCCGAGAGGATTTCTCTAATATCTTCCATGCCTTCTTCGAGCCTGGCTAGACCCTTGAGAATCGTCATTCTGAACTCTGGATCTGACATATTACCAACGTCTGTATTGATTAGGTCCCTAGCCTTTGGTACTGCCTCTTGTTCTTTTTTTTGTGGTGAATTTTTCCGCCTTGTCATTTTGTCCAGATAAGAGTATATGAAGGAGCAAGTAAAATACTAAAAGGGTGGCAACAACCCCAGGAAAAGATGCTTTAGCCAAATCAGAAGAGATCCCAAATCGTGGCGGGGGAGAAAGGGGATAAAAAGAGGTTCAGAAAGAAAGAAAAAAAATTAAAAAAAGAAAACCAGTAAAGAAAAATTATAAAAAGGAAAAAAAAAATATATATATTAGATAAACTAGTTAAAAATGTAAAAAAGAAAAGGGTAAAAGTTAAAAAAATTTAGCCAAAGAAGAAAAAAAATTGAAAAAGAAAAGAAAAAAAAATTATCTGCAAGGCTAAAGAATCATGGGGAGAAAGCCATGAGTTCCATGCTTTGCTTTCTCCTCCTCTGGGATTCCGCTGCTCTCCTTGGTATTGAAACTGCACTCCTAGGTAGGTGAACTAGGTCCTGGCTGGGTTTCTTGCTGATCTTCTGGGGGAAGGGCCTGTTGTAGTGATTCTCAAGCGTCTTTGCCCCAGGCATAGTTGCACCGCCCTTACCCGGGGCCGGGCTGAGTAATCCGCTCGGGTTTGCTTTCAGGAACTTTTGTTCCCTGAGCGCTTTCCGTAGAGTTCCAGAGGGCGGGAATGAAGATGGCGGCCTCCCAGTCTCTGGCCCGGAGGAGCCGAGAGCCCGGGGCCCCACTCCTCAGTGCACCCTCAGAGAACAGCGCCCAATGACTCCCGCCACCCTGGCCTCCAGCTGCGCTCCGAGCTGACCGAGCCTGTGACCGGTTCAAGGTAACCCCGAGCTGTGAGCTCACTCTTCAGTTATGTCTCTGTAGCCGGCTTCCCCGTTCTAATACCTGTGAGCTCTGCGACACTCAGACACCCCGATCCTTCTGTGACCCTGTGGGACCTGAGGCCACGCTGACCCCGCGCGGGCTTCACCCTGGTTAAGCCTCTGGAGCCATGTCCCTCAGCGGAACAGACTTTTAAAAGTCCCGACTTTGTGCTCCGTTGCTCCGTTGCTTGCCGGGAGCCGGCCCCTCCCCCTGCGGTCTATCTTCCCGTCGCTTTGGATTCACTTCTCCGCCAGTCCTACCTTTCAGAAAGTGGTTGATTTTCTGTTTCTAGAGTTGCTGTTCTTCTTCTCTTCGATCTCCCGTTGGATTTGTAGGTGTTTGTAATCTTTAGATAAGCTATCTAGCTGATCTCCCGCTACCTGAAGTTGTCTCAGCCTGCTACTTCTCTGCCATCTTGACTCCTCCCCTCCTTTTAACTTTTTGAGGAACCTCCACACCGTCTTCTGCAGTGGCTGTATCTGTTTGCATCCCCACCAACAGTACATGAGGGTTCCTTATTCTCCACATCCTTGCCAACTCTTGTTGTTTCTTGTGCTTTTTATTTTAACCATTCTGACAGGTGTGAGGTGATATCTATCAAGTTTTCACTTACATTTTCCTGATGATGAGTGATGTTGAGCATCTTTCCATGTGTGCATTGGCCATCTGCAAATCTTCTTTGGAGAAATGTCTGTTCATGTCTTCTACCTGTTTTTTATTGGATTATTTACTTTTTGAGTGTTGAGTTGTATCAGTTCTTTATATATTTTGAATAATAACACTTTGTCAGATATCTCATTTGCAAATATCTTCTTCTTCCAATCAGTAGGTTATTTTTCAGTTTTGTTGATTGTTTCCTTCACTGGCAGAAACTTTTTAATTTGATGTTGTCCCCATAGTTTATTTTTGTTTTTAATTTCCCTTGCCACGGGAGATCTAGCTTAAAAAACTTGCTATGACTGGTGTCAAAGAAGTTACTGCTTGTGTTCTAAAATTTATATGGTTTCAGGTCTCACATTTAGGTCTTTAACACATTTTGAGTTTATTTTTGTGGGTGGTGTAAGGAAGTAGTCTAGTTTCATTCATATTTGTAGCATTTTGTTGAAAAGACTCTTTCTCCTACTGCTTATTCTTGCCTATTTTGTCAACGATTGACCATATAATCACAGGCTGGTTACTGGGCTTTCCATCCTGTTCTGCTGATCTATGTGTCTATTTTTTTTTAAGATTTTTATTTATTTGTTTATTTGACAGACAGAGATCACAAGTAGGCAGAGAGGCAGGCAGAGAAAGAGGGGGAAGCAGTCTCCCCGCTGAGCAGAGAGCCTGATGTGGGGCTTGATCCCAGGACCCTGGGATCATGACCTGAGCTGAAGGCAGAGGGTTTAACCCACTGAGACCACCCAGGTGCCCCACTATGTGTCTATTTTTAGGCTGGTAACATACTCTTTTGATTACTACACCTTTGTAGTATAAATTAAAATCTGGAATTGTGATGCCTCCAACTTTGTTTTTCTTTTTCAAGATTATTTTGTCTCTTTAGGGTCTTTTGTGGGTCTATACATATTTTAAGATAAATTCTTCCAGTTCTGCAAAAAACACTGTTGGTAAACTTAGTTTGAATATTAACATTATATAGTAAGTACCACTGTTCTTGAGCAGATGTGAAAAGTGATGGTTTTATATTGTTCCAGCATTTTTAAATTAATTATAACAAGTGAAGTATTGCATTTGAATTTTTAAATTTTGTTTAGCAGATTTTTAAATTTGTAATTTCATTTTACATCATATTTTCAGTTCTGTGGGATATTACATTTATGTTGATTTAAATGCCAACAGCCATTAAATTTAGTGACGATTTTTTTCACAATCTCTACTCCATTCTAGATTGACTAGAATGAACTCTCTGACACCATAATTCCACTTAGAATACACTTATAAAATTTCCAAAAGTATTATTTAATTTGTATATTATTTGCTCATAATTAAAATGCAGATAATTAGAGAAAATAGAGACCTGACGAAGAGTTAAAGATTCCATTAGTATTTCTGGCACCTTATAAAGCATCAACTAAAGAAAATGCTGAAAAATACCAACCTTAGGAGAATATTGATCTTCCCAAAGCACAGCAGTTTCTCTAATAGTTTTCTTAAACATACAAATTAAGTGGACTACAAAAGAAAAGGAGTCCTTGGTTTACTTATTAGGATCAGAAAGAGTCCTATAATTGTTTTCTTCCTAAGCTTAACAGATAACAGAATAATTCATTTATGATGATCAAGACAGCACTAATACAGTTTTACAACTCATTAGCTTAAACAGTTAATTTCCATGAATTAACCACTTACTCAATTTTATGTCAATTGACAATTGTGCTTTAATTTACAAAACTCTTCTTAAGTCAATAAAGTTATTTGGATGTCTTGAGACTATTATTTTAAGGAAATTAAATCAATTAAGTTAATTAACTTTGTTACAACAAAGATTCTTTATATAAAATACGAAGTTGCCAAACAGAACTTTTACATATTTTAGTAGGTATCTCATCCAAGAATATATAAAAGAATGAAGTGAAAAAAGAAATGATGGTGATATTTCTCATCATCTTAAAGTTTTCTGTAGCACTGTATGTGCTAATTAGCAATACAAACAAGTCACTATTTTTCTCCATTAAGACTTGAAGAGGAAAAACAAAGAATTGCAATATATGTAATCTCCTATGACCTTCCTCTCTTGGAGACGAACGGGAGGGAAACAATTAGATAAGTCAAATTTAAAGAAACTAGGGAAAAAGTGAAGAGTGAGAGACAAGGTGGAAGGAACTTTCTGATTGATTCCTGTCCAATCAGAAGTAGAAACATAGATTCACATACAAAGGGAGAAAAGGATAAAATAATCTTGAAGTCCTGTCTCTCTCTTCAACTTTCAACTACTGCCAGTATCCTCATTATGACTCAAGTCCTTTTTTGCATGATTTTGCATATATAATAGAATTTATATGAAAATTCACACTTATATAACACACCATCTTACATTTCGGAGGGCGGGATTAAGATTTGCCAGGACCTGACACTTTATATTATTTTCAATTGCAAATGAGCTTTAGAAAATATTAACCTAGAGATAAAAATGATAGTTTGTTACTTTTATGTCATAAATATTGAAACTAAGATTCATTGCTCATTTATTAATTAGTGATGTATGTTCTCAGAGCCTAGAGGACTTTTAAAGAAGTGTTGCTGTATATCTATCTCTCACCCTAATCTGTTTTTTGAATTGCTGTGTTTAACAGAACAGTGATGAAATCAGACATATTTTGGCTTGAATGCCTGCTTCGCTTTTAGTTTAGTAAGTTTACACAAAAGACTTGACGTTTCCATACCTCACTTTTCTCATCTGTAAAGAGTATTCTTTGTGTACAATTGCTTTATTAAATTAGACAATGTCAAGTCATTTGCACAATGTAAAAGATATAGTGTGTTTTGAATAGTGCTTACTACATTTGCAATCGCAGTTTTCCAGGATATACCAGCAATAGTGCCCTCATGATTCCAGAGCACAGAATTCTATGACATTCCATAATCAGACTCACAGCAAGATTCACTGGAACAGTTGTCTGTGCTGTTTGTCTCTTCAAGGTTAAAGGAATTTCTAGCACATTTCACCAAGAGCCGTTCTTTTCTGGATTTTCTATTTGACTTCTTGGTCTCACCGAACTGTGTGACCAGTTCCATCATCACTTTCTGTAGAGCTTTGGTTCATTATCTATGCACGAATCAGTGTCATAGCCTCGAACCTAGAGAATGTTGAGATGATTGCCACATTCCTCTGAAGCATGCTTTGATGCTTTGAACACCACCATCTAAGTCCAGGGATGAGAAGAGGTTGACATTTCCTCTTTCCTTTCTCCTCATATGGCCAAAACCCTTCCACATGTCATCTCTTTGGTCCAGGCACCAGACAAGGCAGTATCCAAGTGGACTATATGTATCTAATCCTCCTGCAAACCTCACCCTAGCTTAGGGAGTCTGTTTCATTTTTCCTGTCACTCATCTGTGAGTTCAGAGTACCCCAATTTTGTCCATATTTTCCAGTTCCTCCTATCAGGATTCAACACCTCACAAGCTAATATTTTCTCATATTTTGGGAAATCGTATGTCCTAAAATTCAGTTGGGTGTGTTAATCTAAGTCAAGTTTTATATTTGAAATTTCAATTTCCCCCAGACATTTGACATTCGCTATTAGAACTAGAGACTGCTGTTGTAAATGTATTTTGTATGGTCCAGTCTTGGCTAGATTGGCTTGGTCCAAATGAAGGAAGCTCTAGTCACTGAGAATCAAATTTCAAGTATGACATCTGAAACTTACTATCATATTACAAAAGTAATTGCTCCAGGGCACTAAAGTTTAATTCAGGGCCTCACAAAGAAATAGCAGTGATGCTTTTGACTTTTGGTCAAACAAGATCAGTGTCATCTATTTTTATTTATTTATAATATTATGCAGAGCACATGTATAATTTGGACTATTGCTGTTTGCCTATACTGCTAATGGAGGGCTGATGACCTCTGTCTTTACCAAGAAAATATGTGTTATCACAGGATAACTATAATATTCTGTCTGGGTGGGATATCACCCGGGCAGCAAAGGGCAAATTTAAAGGGACAAAAGCAATTAATTTTTTGGATAGTGTGTTTCCATTATGATAAATATTGAGATAGAATTTAAAAAATAGTACATTAACCAGATAGTTCCACATATTTACTTGACCAATTGTTGAATATTTGTTAGACATTTTCTGGTTTTGTTTGGATTCTTGGCATTAATTAGACTTAGATTCTGTTTATATTACAACGTAATATTATATTATTGGTCATTTTAAACAGTTTTAGTAATTAATACATTTCTCTAGAATATACCTATCTCTAGCATGTCTCAATTACTACTATTAATGGTTCATGATTAATCAGAGGGAACACAGTCATTTTCACAATCCATAAAAGCAATATTAAGCAATGCGCTTCTCACTTCACTTTAATATCATCTTGTGTACCAGGTTACTTATATTAATTGTCTGTGTTGATCTTGCTCACTAGACACTGGTAAAGTTCTGCTTTGCTATACTGGTCAGATACAGAGTGACAAACTCTTTCCCATTAATAGTTCTCCAAATATGTGAGAGAAGCATTAGAATGTGAAAACCTACCATGAAACATTGCCCTTAAAACAGAGCAACAAGGAAGTATCTTGAGTTTTGCACAAGTGTGAAGTGTCAATGTATTTAGTATCTTAAGAGGAAAACTGCTCATCTAGAGGTAACATAATTGTCAAAACACTCAAGAAAATGGTTCATAAATGATGCATCCTAAGAGGTGACAGAGCAAAGGCAAATAGAAAGCATGCAGATGATGGGAAAATAGAGCAAGAAGATATAAATAGTCAATCATGAGGGAATAGCAGGCAGAAATTGACTGTCAAACAGGATTAGTTTTTGTAAAACTCCAGGATGATAAAATAAATATTGAAAAGGAGAGGGCAGGAAATAATATGAGAAGAAAGGAGGAAAATACAGCAAATGAAAATCAGATTAGATCCTCAAATGGAAGATGTGGAAATCAATTTAAAGATACATAGTGCCATAAAATGGGAGAGGGGAAGAAGGAGGAGGAAGAGGAGAAGAAGAAGGGGGAAGAGGAGGGGAGGAGGGAGGGGAGGAGGGAGGAAAGGGGGGAGGAAGAAGATCGAGTAAGAAGAAATGGAATCATTTTTTGGAAACATGATTTTAAACTTTATACACACTTCCTCTTATAAATTGCCCATAATACTGTAGTAGGGAGAATAGGGTAATGGCCCCAAAGATGTCTGCATCCTAGTGCCTGAAACCTGTGAATATGTTAGGTTATGTGGCAAAAGGGAATGTGCAGATATGATTAACTTAAAGACGGGGGGGAGGGGATATAATGTTGGATTATCTAGGTGCGTCAATGGAATCACAAGGGTCCTTAAAAGTGAAAAAGGGATGCAGGAGAGTCAACATCAGAGTAATGCAGCACAAGAAAGGCTTGACCAACCATTTCCGACTTTGAAGACAGAGGAAGGCAGCATAAAATTAGGAATGCAAGCAGCATCCAGAAGCTAAAAGGACACAGGAATGGACATTCCCCTGTAGTCTCCAGGAGGATATAGCCTGGAAAATGCCTTGGTTTTGAGCCCAGTGACCCTGTTTTGGACTTCAGACTTCCAGAACTGTAAAACTGTTGTTTACAGCCACCAACTTTGTGATAATTTGCTATAGCAGCCAGAGGAAATGAATACAAAGACCACTAGGAAGTTGGCAATATAGCCTCATTACAAACGAGAAAACGGACTCCTGAATAGGCCAGGATATTTAACCCAACGGACACTGCAGAGTCAGGGCTGAATGAAATTATTAAGAAACAAAGTATTTTTTTTTTTTTTAAATGAGCCTCTGAGGGACGCCTGGGTGGCTCAGTGGGTTAAGCCGCTGCCTTCCGATCGGATCATGATCCCAGGGTTCTGGGATGAAGTTCTGCATGGGCTCCTTGCTCCGCAGGGAGACAGCTTCTCTCTCCACCTCTGCCTTCCTCTCTGCCTGCTTGTGTTCACTCTCTCTCCTTCTCTCTGACAAATAAATAAGTAAAATATTTAAAATAAAAAAATTAAAAAATAAATGAGCCTCTGAAGATAACTGATAATGGTTTAATGGTTTTCTTGACGGTGTTGAGCAGGTATGTGTTTGATTTCTCAGGCAACTGAAATGATTAGATTTGAACTAACTAAACAAGGGGCCAGGAGACTGCAGTGTCCCCAATGCCTAGGCCAACCAAATCTTAACCTATAAATGACAAAATTGAAACCTAAGGATAACCGAGCACAAATCACCAACTAGGCTTTCAGCTAGAGCCAGTCAATAATCTCTTTACTTTGCTTCCACCTTTTCTCCATGAAGTCTCTTCCCAAACTCCTTATCACTTCTGGTCTGGTGCTGCCCAATCAGAACTGATGTGGGGTTTTTTTGTTTGTTTGTTTTGTTTGTTTTTGGTCACATAACTTTATTTTTTAAATTTATTATTTTTTCGTTACATCGCAGTTTATCTTTTAACAAGTTGCAATGTTTTCATGAACCTGTGTCCTTGTCCATGACCTTGACAAATACTTTGGTTTTACTCCCCACTCCTCTCCACGCAGTTGAGATAGGAAGTCCAGGGGGCTGGGGTTGGGTATTTCCCTCCCCAACATTAAAGGCCACAGGTGGGAGTAAATCTGGGTGTTTCCCTTCTTCCAAATCAGTTAGGCTCTGATAAAATAGCTTCTTTCCACAGCAGTCCTTTGGTTAGGGAAAGAATGTTCTGGGAATACTTCAAAATGGTAATTTCCCCCCTTTTCTTCCTGAAAGCATAAGAACAAGGGGATTTTTCTTCAATCTTCACCCCCAGAGCCTGGTCGCTCTCATAAGGTAGAAACTCACTACAATGTGTGAAGGCCCTTGAAGATAGGGCCCTTCTGAAGTGTTTTGCTTTCAAGGCAGTTCACAGAATGGCTCCTGGGTTCCTTGGTAATGAGTTTCTCACCAGCATTAGCGCCATCAGGAGCCTTCTGCTGCCAGAAGGCTGTGATGCTCCCTATCTGTTTGACACTCCATTTGTCAGAGTAGCAACTTGTCCTGTGGGATCTGAATATAGTTGTTGATTTTGTTTGTTCAACTTTTTCCAAGCTCTTGTCATGTTGGACCAGAAAATGGAAGTCTGATGTGTCTTGTTGACATGATTATATTTGATCAAGATCTTATATATTTCTTTCTCAGTCTTAGAATTAAACATTATGTAAGATCTCTTATTTTGGTGGTGGTGGGGAGAATCTTCCTTGGGATTCCTTTATTTTTGTTCATCTCAAAATAACTACAATTAAACATATATTAATTGGTCAAGATCAGAAAAAATAGTATAAAAATGGTTTATGTTCATTGCTTCTCTTCCTATAAGATCTAGGAATAAATTAGACTTAAAACGTTATGTAAGTTTTAAGTTGTACAGCATGTTACTTATTTTGATGCATTTGTATATTATGATTGGCAAGTGAAGTGATATTTATCACATCATTATAGTATAATATTATTTTCTATGTCAATTATACTGTGCATTAGATTTCCATGGCTTATTTACTACTTATTACTTGTTTGTACCCATAAACAACACACATCCACTGGGAACCACAATTTTTTTTTTTTAAAGATTTTATTTATTTATTTGACAGAGAGAAATCACAAGTAAGCAGACAGGCAGGCAGAGAGAGAGGAGGAAGCAGGCTCCCTGCTAAGCAGAGAGCCCGATGTGGGGCTCGAACCCAGGACCTGGGATCATGACCTGAGCCAAAGGCAGCGGCTTAACCCACTGAGCCACCCAGGTGCCCTGGGAACCACAATTTTACTTTACAATTTAACTTAAGATTCCACGTGTAAGTGATATCATGCAGTATCTGTTTTTCTTTCTCTGACTCACTTAGCCTAACATGCTCAAGGTCCTTCCATGTTGTTGGTTATGAAAAGCTATCTTCCTCTTTCATGGCTTGAGAATATTCCACTATGTACATGTACCACATCTTTTATCCATTCATCTGTTGATAAGCATTTCAGTAGTTTCTTATCTTGATTATTGTGAATAATGCTGTGATAAACATGGATGTGCATATATGCCATTGAAATCCTGTTTTCATTTTCTTTGGATATATACCCTTGAAGTGGACTTGCTAGATCATAGGGTAGATTTATTTTTAATCTTTTGAGAAAACTCCATATTGTTTTCCTTAGTTATTAGAGCATTTTACATTCCCACCAACAGTGTGTGAAGATTCCCTTTTTACCACATTCCTATCAGCACCTATTTTCTCTTGTCTTCTTGATGATACCCAATCTAGCAGGTATGAGATAATACCTCATTGTGGTTTTATGATTTGCAATTTCCTGATGATTAGTAGTGCTGAATATCATTTCATGGGTCTGTTGACTATTTTGTTTTGCAAAGTTTCTCCCTCATCCTTTAGGCTGCCATTTCATCTTTTGTTTCTTTTGCTGTGCAGAGCTTTTTAGTTTGATGTAGTCCCATTTCTTGATTTTTCCTTTTGTTGTTTCTGCTCTGGGCATCATCTCCAAAAAATTATTGTCAAGACCAACATCGATGAACTTCTTTACATTTTTTGCTAGGAGTTTTATGGTATAGAGTCTTCTGTTTAAATCTTTCATTCATTTTGAGTTAATTTTTTGTTGAGTGGGGCAAGACAAGGGTTGAATTCAATTGTGCTACATGCTTTTCTCCTGTTTTTCCAGCACATTTGTTGAAGGGACTATCTTTCCCCCCTAGATATTCTTGGCTTCTTCTTCACTATTAGTTGACCTATGTGCTGGGACTTAATTCTGGGTTTTTTATTCTGTTCCAGTGATATATGTTTGTGTTTTTTATGCTAGTACTGTGTTGTTTTTATTACTATGGCTTTGTAGTATAGTTTGAAATCAGGATACCTCCAGCTTTTTTCTTTTTTTCTCAGGATTGTTTTGGCTATCTGGGGTCTTCTATAGTTTCTCACACATTTTAGGAATGTTTCTTCTATTTCTGTGAGAAATGCCTTTAGCATTTTGATCAGGATTGCATTGAGTCTGTAAATGGCTTTGGGTAGTATGGCCATTTCAAAAATATTAATTCTGTTTTTGTTTTGTTTTCTTTGCTTTGGTTTCAAGAGTAGATTTTAGCAATTCAAACCTTGCATATAACACACAGTGCCCATCACAAGTGTCCCCTTAATACCTGTCACCTATGTAGCCATCCCCTACCCACTCCCCCCACAACCTTCACTTTATTCTCTATAGTTAAGAGTCTCTTATGGTTTTGCTTCTTCTTCTTTTTTATTTATTTATCTTAAAGATTTTTGCTTATTTATTTGAGAAAGAGAGCACACAAGTGGCAGAGGGAGAGGCAGAGGAAGAGGGAGAAGCAGATTCCCCACTGAGCATGGAGCCCAAGCAGGGCTCAATCCTGGGAACCTGGGATCATGACCTGAGCTGAAGGTAGGCTCTTAACTTACTGAGTCAGCCAGGTGCCCCTGTTTCCCTCTTTTTTATTTTCCTCCCAATAGGTTCATCTATTTTGTTTCTTAAATTACACATATGAGTGAAATCATATGGTATTTGTCTTTCTCTGACTGACTTATTTTGCTTAGCGTAGTACAGTCTAGGTCCACCCATGTCATTACAAATTTTTTCCATTACAAATGGAAAAATAAAATAAAAATATTAATTCTGACAATCCATGAACATGAAATATCTTCCCATTTCATTGATTTCTTTCAGAAAAGTTTTACAGTTTTCGTTGTACAGATCTTTTACTTCCTTGGTTAAATTTATTTCTAAGTATCTTATTGTTTTTGATGCTATTGTGAATCGAATACATTTTTGCTTTCTTTTCTGATGTTTCATTGTTAGTGTAAAAGAACACCACTGATTTCTATAAGTTAATTTTGTATATTTCCACTCTACTGAAACCATTGATTAATTCTGACTGTTTTTTTTGCTTGACTCTGGGATTTACTAATTAAAAGTCCAAATTGTTAGCAAGTAGTGACAATTTTATTTCTTCCTTTCTGATTTGGATGTCTTTTATTTCTTTTATTCTGAATTCTTGCCTAATTGCTCTAACTAAGACTTCCAGTACTATATTAAATAGAAATGGTGGGAGTGGGCATCTGTCTTGTTTCTGATTTTGGAGGAAATGCTTTCAATTTTTTTCCACTGAGTAAAATGTTAGCTATGGGTTTGTCATATATGGCCTTTACTGTGTTGAGGTATGTTCCTTCTATACCTAATCTGTTAAGGGCTTTATTGCCGAAGGATGTTGTATTTTGTCAAATTCTTTTTTTGTGTCTATTGAGATGATTTTAATCTGTCATTTTATTGATGTGATGTATTACATTTATTGATTTGTGTGTATTGAACCATTCTTCTACCCCAGGGATAAATCTCATTTGATCATAGTGTATAATCTTTCTAATGTGTTGTTGAATTTGGTTTACTAATATTTTGTTGTGAATTTTCCATCTATATTCATTAAAGGTATTGGTCTATAGTTTTCTGAGGATATTTTTATCTGATTTTGGTATCAGGGTTTGGAAGTGTTCCTCCTCTTTAATATATTAGAAGAGTTTGAGAAAAATTAATGTTAATTCTTATTTAAGCATTTGGTAGAATTCTCCAGGGAAGATGCCTTGTTCTGGAGTTTTCTCTATTGGGAAGTTTGTTTGTATGTTTTAATACTGATTCAATTTCTTGTTCTTGGTTTAGATTTTCTATTTCTTTGTGATTCAGTCTTAGTAGGTTGTGTGCTTCTAGAAATGTATTCATAGTAGTCTCTTATGATTCTATGTTTTAACACAGTATTAGTTGTAATGTCTTCTCTTTCATTTTCAATTTTATAAGTTGAGTCTTTTCTCTTTTATTCCTAGTTAGTCTGGCTAAAGGTTAATCAATTTTGTTTATACTCCCAGAGTTCCAGCTCTTAGTTTTGTTTAATCTTTATATTATTTTCTGCTCTCTATTTTATTTCTGCTCTGATTTTTATTGTTTCTTCCCTTTTGATAATTTTGGGCTTTACTGGTTCTTTTTTTTAATGTTCAGTTATATGTACTATGTATAATATTATATATATCATGTATAATATATCATGAGTTTTTGATGTAGTGTTCAGTGCTTCATTAGTTATGTATAATACTCAGTGCTTATCACAAGACATGTCCTCTTCAATACCCATCACTCTGTTACTCCCTCCTTCTCCCCCCTGCCCCTCTGAAACCCTCAGTTTGTTTCCTGTGGTCCATAGTCTCTCATGGCTCGTCTGCCTCTCTGATTTCTTCCCCTTCAGATTTCCCTCCCTTTCCCTTATGATCCTGTGTACTACTGCTTATGTTCCACATGGGCAATAGCATGGTTCTTCTTTTTTTAGTTCTTCAAAGTGTAAAGTTAGGATGTTCTGATTCTTAATACATGCATTTACTGCTCTAGATTTTCCTCTTAGAACTGCTTTTGCTGCATCCCACAATATTTGATATGCTGTATTACCATTTTCATTTGTCGTAAGATCATTTTTAATTTCCTGTTTGACTTCTTCTTTGACCCAGTGGTTATTTAGAAGTTTGTTGTTAGTTTCCACATATTTGTAGATATTCTCACTTTCCTCTTGTTGATTTCTAGTTTCATGCCATTGTGGTCACAGAAGATAGTTAGTATATTTCAATCTTCTTAAATTTGCCAAGTGTCAAGTGCCCTTGAGAAGAATGTGTATGCTGCTGCTACTGGATGGAGTGCCTGGTCTGTGCATGTTAGTCTATTTGTTCTAAAGGATGGATCAATCCCAACATGTTCTTGATTTTTTTTTTTTTTGTCAGGACATCTGTTCTTTGTTGATAATGGGATAGTAAAGTCTTTTACTATTATTGTATTATTGTCTAGCTCTCCTTTAAGAGCTATTTTTATTTGTTTAATAATTATTTTGTTTCGTATTTGTTTAATATTATTTTGGTGCTCAGATGTTGGGAATGTGTGTGTGTGTGTGTGTGTGTGTGTGTGTGTATATATATATTATTTATTTATTTGAGAATGAGAGAGAGCATGAGCGGGGAGAGTCATAGGGAGAAGCACACTCTCTGCTGAGTGGAGAGCCTGATGCAGGGACTTGATCCTGGGACTCCAGGATCAAGACCTGGGCCAAAGGCAATCACCCAAACAACTGAGCCACCCAGGTGCCCAGGAGCATATATATTTATAATTCTTTATCTTCTTGATGTACTGACCCTTTTCATCATTGTATGGTGAACCTCTTAGTTTCTTGTTATTTATTTTGGCTTGAAGTCCATTTTATCTGACATAAGTATGGCTATACCTGCCTTCTTTTGGATACTATTTACATGAAATTTCATTTTCCTTCCTTTTACTTTGACCCTACGTTGTGTCTGCAAAACTGAGATAAGTCTCCTGTAGACAGAATTTAATTGGATCTTGTTTGTTGTTTTTTATTTTTATTTTTGTTTTTATTTTATTTTATTTTTTTTAAGATTTTATTTATTTGACACAGAGAGAGAGAGATAGACAGAAAGAGAGAGAGAGAGATCACAAGTAGCCAGAGAGGCAGGCAGAGAGAGAGAGGGAAGCAGGCTCCCTGCTGAGGAGAGAGCCCAATGTGGGGCTTGATTCCAGGACCCTGGGATCATGACTTGAGCCGAAGGCAGAGGCTTTAACCCACTGAGTCACCCAGGCACCCCTGTTAGTTTTTTAATCCATCCAGCCAATCTGTGCTTTTTGATTAGTGAATTCAATCCATTTACATATAGGGTGATTGTTGTTCTATAAATATTTACTATTACTATTTTATCTTCGGCCTTCTGATTATTTTTCTCTCCATTGTTTATTTTTACTTCTGTTTCATCTACCTTTGTAATTTGGTGCTTTTCTGTAGTGATTTGTTCAATTTCCTCCTTTTTATGCTTTTATGTCTCTGCTCTAGATTTTTGCTTTGTAGTTACCATGAAGTTTACATAAAAAAAAAAAAACACAGATAAAATAGTCTCTTTACTGTTGATAGCAATTATTTTCATTTGCTTATAAAGTTTTCATCCTTTTACTTTTATCCTTTTATACTTCTGATGTCACAAATCATCTCTTTTTATACTGATTTTGTTACCAAATTATAGTAGCTGAGAGTTGTTTTTAATGCTCTTCTGCTTTAGTTTTTATGCTATAATTAAGAGCTTAATATACTATTCTAAAAAGAGTTACAGTTTTCTCATTATGACAATTTACCACCTTTTGTGTATTTTTATCTTCATGTCTTAGCTTGAAGAGCTTCTTTCAGCATTTTTCATGGGGCAGATCTGGTGGTGGTAAACTTCCTTGTTTTTGTTTGTCTGGGAAAGCCTTTATTTTTCCTTCACATATGAAGGATAACTTTACTGGATAGAGTATTCTTGGCTAGCAGTTTTTATCTTTCAATATTTTGAATATGTGATTTTGCTTTTTCTTGGCCTGTTGAGTTTTTTGAGAAATCTGCTGATAGCCTCATGGGTTTTCTTTTGTAGATTATTGTCTTTTTTCTTTTGGCTGCCTTTAAAATTCTTTCTTTATCATTGACTTTTGACAGTTTGAATATAATATGTCTTGGAGTGGGTCTTTTTGCATCAAGATAATAAGGCGTTTTATTAGCTTCATGGACTTGCATATCCAATTCCTTCTCCAGGTTTGGGATGTTCTGGGCTATTATTTCTCTAAATAAACTGCCTCTTCTCTATTTCTTCTTCTTGGATATTCATTATTTTTATGTTGGCTTTTTAAAAAAGATTATTTATTTATTTATTTGACAGAGAGACACACTGACAGAGGGAACACAAGCAGGGGTTGTGGGAGAGGGAGAAGCAGGCCCCCCGCTGAGCAGAGAGCCCAATGAGGGGCTTGATCCCAGGATCCTGGGATCATGACCTGAGCTGAAGGCAGACACTTAAGGACTAAGCCACCCAGGCATCCCAATATGTTGGCTTTTTAAATGGGGTTTCTTCTTTACTTCTCATAGGGTTTCTTTACTTCTTTGAAATCTTAATTTTCTCTCTTCTTCCACCATTTCTCGAATCCTATCTTCCAGCTCACTAATTCTCTCTTTCATCGGATCTGCTATATTTCCAGTGTATTCCATTGCATTTTTTTATCCTATTTATTGAGTTCTTTAGTTCCAGAATTTTCATTTGGTTCTTTTTTTAGAATCTCAGTGTCTTTAGTAAAGTACTCTTTCTGTTAATTAATTTTATTCCTGAGATTATTGTGTTGCCTTTCTGAGTTTTCTTGTAGTTCACTGCATTTCTTCATAAGAGCTATTTTGAATTCTTTATCAGATCACGATATTCTCTATCTTTGGGTTTGGTTGTTAGAAAATTATTTTTTTTTCATTTTGTGATGACATATTACCACAATTTTTCATGGCATTGGATAAAGTGTGTATCTTCCATCACATTTAAAGTAGCAACACCCCTCTTATTTAGGCAAAGATTTGCTTACATTGATTTTAATAATTCAATAGATTGGTAGTTAGATATCTTCTTTTTGTTCCTAGAATGGAGTGCTAGAGTCAAACTTTTTGATTTTTCTTACCAAGGCTGACTGGAAGTTAAGTTTGGGAGTAAGAGTATATCAACAAACAAACAAAACAAACAAACAAACAACAAACAAACAGTGGGAATAAAAGGGTTCCAGCAGAGTAGAAGGAGTTGTGTACTGAACACCTGGGGCTTTAGGTATGCCCCACAGCTTGTTGCGGAATCCTCCAGTGGTAGTGGTGGGGGGCGGGGGTCCAAGAAGTCCCTGGTCCAGAATCCTGGGGCAGAGAGCAGAACACTTACAGAAAAACAAAAAACCAAAACAAAAACCACACACACGCACGTGCACACACACACACACACACACACACACACACACAGATAAAATAGTCCTAAAATAGACACTTTCCTTCAGAAGTTTTTGTCTGCCTATTTCCTTTACCTTTCCATTACCCCAGTCACTATGGCCTCCGCTCAAACACAACAACAGGTCTCTCTATGTGCAGACAGTGTATTTGGGAAGACCTCCTCTGCCCGAATGGTCGCACTGTCCCACTGCAGAACTTAACACCTTCTCTGACACCACTGCCTCTTCTACAGCCCAATCCACTCACTTTTGGGTACACAGATATGTGGATTTCTTGGTGACCTGATATGCTGTGCAGAGGCAACTTTTTTTCAGCTATGGATGTCTGATTAGTTGCAGATAATAGGGAAGAGGAAAAAAGAAATGGCTTAGACTATCATCATGAAGCTTATATCACCACAACATTTCTTATTTATTTATTTATTTTTAAAGTTTGTTTGTTTCTTTATGTAATCTCTACAGCCAATAGTGGGTCTCAATCTCATAACCCTGAGATCAAGAGCTACATGCTCTTCTGACTGATACAACCAGGTGCCCCCAATATTTATTTTTGTTGAGGTTGATATTTGAAGACACACTTGGAATATTGAGGGTATTTATTATTATGGGTTTGTCATATCTTTCAGGTCTTTTCAAGGCATAGACTTTGATAATATTATTTTGGAAAGAAATAAATTTCAGTTTGTATCAATATTTTGACTCAAATTTAAGATTACCAGAAATTTACTTAATTGTCTTAAATTTATATTTTTAATTTCTTTTCTCTTGCCTTTAAAAATTTTTGTTCCTAATGATATTAAAACACCTTTTATTGATTCCACATCCAAATTTATTAGTTTAAATATTATGAACTTTATATTACTACTAACAACAACACTCCTGAATACCAGCTAAGATATCTTTAATTTGTTTTGTCCTTATTCTAATAAGCATCTCTGAAGCCACTTTTGGTGGGTTCTACCACTCATTTGATATACCTAATCTATTTTACATGACATTATCTCTTTAATTTTTGCTTGATTATTTCTCATAGGGAACCTTATTTTCCCCTGCTTCTCTGACATTTATCAACTAGGTCATGTGGGGGAAAGATCTGTTTCACTTTGCCACTAAATAGTAAAGGAAAATCAACTTGTGTAGCAGGAATAGAAAAATAATAAACTTGAGCATTTGGACATTGGTAATTGGTAATAACTACCAATTACCAATTACCATTTGGTGTTATTACCAATGGTATTATTACCAAATACCAATGGTATTATTGCCAAATACCATTGGCATTTGGTAATAATACACTGTCATGAATTCAGCTGACATGTAAAACTCACCCTCACATTTTGTCATAAATCAACATTCTACAACTCGGAATATCCACTGTATTGAAAATCACACATTTCCTGCTAGTGCCATCTCAGAACAAAATTACAGAAAGAGGCATAAAGAATACAAATTCTATCTAGTCATTAAACCCTCAATAGAGTGTTAAATAAGTCTCAGAGACTGTGTGTGAAAATTATAAAGCAAGCCAGGAAGATCCCAATATTTTAGATATCCATCCCTTCACAAACACTGCAAGTCCCAAATCCATTTTTCAGACACTGTTTCATTTGCCTCACTTCCAACATGTTAGAACATGTATTCTCAGCTTCTTCTTTGTTCATTTAGCTAATATTATACTTTGAGTCTTTTCTTTTCCACCTTATCACATCATCAACTGTGTTCTGGATCTTTTATTTATCTTGAAGCTCTTTGTTAACATTTGGTACACATTTAAAAGACAGTCGGAATTTAAAACAACAAATAAGCAAACAAACAAACAAACAAAAAAGCAGTAAGTAAAAACTCCAGTAGTGTTTGTTTTTCAATACTTCTTGTTATTGTCTTCTTTGCCATACTAAGAAATCGATGGTTTTGGGAATTGACTTAGAAGAGAATATTTTCATATCCTTTTTTGTAGTTAGATGAAAATTTTAACATTGTATAATCATTTTTAGGTGTAGATCAACTTCCCATTTTATAAAGAAATAAAGTAAGTTGTCAAACAATTAAACAATTAGATGTTAATGATTACACTGATGTTCACCAGAATGAACACTAGTGAAATATTGAGACTAATATGTGCATGAATTTGCCACAAGAGACAAAAGGTATGTTTGTATGATGGTTATTGCCTATATGAAACAAAAAGGTAAGCAACATTTTGAAGTACAGTCAAGGAGATTTTTGAAATAAGTAACAGTGTGAGGACAGATGTTTCACACTGAAAGGATGAATTGTTGATAAAACTAAGGCAAACGGGAAAAAAATCTTATTATCTTATATTATCTAGTAAATAGGGAGGCTTATCACAAATAATTTTGGTAAACTTTTGAGGGGCACAATGCCACCAGCATAAGACAGAATGTGGGCATGAGAGTGTATGACTGGCAAAGTCCTCTTCCTGAGGTCATGGAGTAGAGGCAAACTTCACACTGTCCCTTAATTTATACATTAAGATTCAGAGAACACTAAAGACAGATCTCATTCAGCTTAATAAGGCTACATCACTGGCAGAAGCAACCCAGGGGGAAACTAGACCTAAGTCCAGATCTTCCTGCAGATAGGGATATGTGGCACCAAAATGGCAGACAGACAGCTGTAGTTAGTGCATGTGATACAATGGTATCGTTGCTTATTCATACCCAAGAAAAAATAACTGCAGAGTTGATGAGAATCTTAATGAATCAAATAAAAGTCAAAGACGAGAAATAAAGAACCGACAAAAATAAGGTGCAGTAAGGGCAAGAAACAAACAACAATATGGATGTCCCAGCCCATCCATAAGCATAATAAAGAGGAAATGATTAAATTCCCTATGTCTATTTTTGATTTACAAGATAGTGTTGCTTTACTGGGCATTACATCTTCCTTTATCTCATCCAAAATATATTTATTCTAGAGTCATAGGTTTACAAAATTATTTTCACTTGAAATGCATTCATGTTTCAATGATTCATTCTGTGGGTTGCCTTTCTTAGCATTAGAGTGCATCAAACATTTTGTTGTTATGACTTACAGACCTATTTTGACTGTTTTTTTTTTTTAATGTCTTTAATTTTTTCTCTATTTTTTTTGGTTCACCCCACCCTGTGCTTATCTCTTCCTATCTGTATTTACACAGACTTTTCCACCTAGTGCACCAGGTCCCAGATTAACAGTGTCTTCAAGAGGCAGGTGAGGGATTTTGCCCTGTGCAGATCTAGTCATAGAGCCAGCGAGTAGCTCAACTGAATTCCTGGTGAGGAGCTAATTCTCTTTCCTAGGTTCATTTTCTAAAACCTTTAGCTCCTGGTCCTCGGCTCACTTTCCAAAACCTTCAGCACCTGGTCCAGGTTACATACGAGATTGGTTTTTCTGTCTTTGAAAGTAGGCAGGTAAGAGTGCAGTGGCACAGTTCGACCCTTGCTTTCAAGTCTGGCTCTTACTTATTTTTATTTATCCTAGGTGGACAGGTTTGGTCTCCTAGGGTCAGAGAATAGAAGGCTCACAGCATTAGCTCTGTTGTTTGCATTTCTGGTCTATTCTTGTTACTGAACATGAATATATCTTTTTGGTTCCATTATTATTATTATTAATTTTTTAAAAGATTTTATCCATTCAATTATTTGACAAAGAGAGACACAGTGAGAGAGGGAACACAAGGAGTTGGGGAGGGAAAAGCAGGCTTCCTGCCGAGCAGGGAACCCAATGTGGGGCTTGATCCCAGGACCCTGGGATCATGATCTGAGCCAAAGGCAGACGCTCAATGAGTCACCCGGACACCCCTGGTCCCATTATTATTGCTGCTGTTGTCTGGAACACAGGAGATGTCCACATGTGAACACATGTGACCAAACTGATTCTTCTCCATTTCATTCTGGTGTTTGTATCCCCATCAAAGCTCTTCTTACTCAAAACATTATGAATATTATAAACTTGCTAGCTAACAAGACTCTATGCTCATTTTCAGTCCTCAACTTACCACACACCTCAGGACTACATTACACACACAGATAAGGAATTCCCTCTTTCCTGAAGATTCCCTTTTTTCATTTAAATGATATGTTATTCTGGGTTCTGATTACATTTCTCATCAGGAATTCTTAGTTATCTTTAGTCATTATTTTTATTTATCTATCTTCTGAATGCCAAATTACTTAACCTCAAGAAACCTCTATGTGTTTTTTCCCACTCTCATGGTCCATCACAGCTATAATTTGGTTCAATCTTTAGAAAGAATTTAAGGTTTTGAATTCTGATAGTCACAGGCTTTTGGTCTTTGACAAGTTGGTTAACTTTCTTATGTCTCAGATTTATCATTAGTAAAATGGAGTTGACAATATTTAGGGTAAAGTGTGTTTTGAATATTAACTGAGATAACACATTTAAAATACTTAGCATAGTACCTTAGTACACAAGAAATTTTAGCAGTATTTTTATTATTTTCTGTCATCTATATACCAAGAACTTCCAGATTGATAATATCCCTGGATTTTCCTTTTGAAATTTTGAATTTGCTATTGACATAAATTGACATAACTCATATCCCTCAAGCATACAATGTTCAGAATTGAACCCCTGAAGTCTCACCCATAAGCAACTCTCATTTTGCCACATTTTAGTAAAAGACAACCAGTGATAAAATTCAGCAAACAAAAAGATTTTCACATTATTATTTTTTTTCTTCAGCCCTTAGTCCATCACTAAGTCTAGCTAGTTCTATTTATGTTAGTCCATCATTAAGTCTAGCTAGTTCTATTTATGTTGTTTTAATGAGGTCATTCTTATTTTTTCTCCCCTTTCTACAAAATCTGCATGGTCTGCTTCAATGACCTTGATAATGAAATAATTTGCCTCCCACCTCTAGCTTATTCTCTACACAACAACTACAGTGATTCTTTTACAAGTTATTGATTATAAATGGAGAGGGACATATATCTTGGTTTAATATATACTATTTTATGTTATTTTCCATTAATTATTATTGAGACTCTAGCACAAATAGGCAGAGTTTTCAATGTATAGAACATTCTCCAAATTTTCACTAGTTTAGAGGAAACAGCCTGAGATTAGGAAATACTATTTTCAAATGAGTAAATAACAAGTGTAACAGAGGCATTTAAAAAAAAAGTTGAATATAGTTGAAAACATATAATATAAATTAGATCAAGAAATTAGTATGTAAAAATAAAGAAATAAGTATGATTGAATAGGTAAGAGTTGCTGAAAATTAACAAGAGCTTCACAAAAGTCATTCCAGGGATAGAAATAAAATAATAGGTAGAAGAGAATCAGACATTGAGGACACAAGAGAAGAAAATAGCACTAAGACTAAAAAAGGAAGAAAAAGTCAAGAATCCAGAATTTTAAAAAAACTTCACCAATGGGCACTTGGTATGTTTAAAGATATCCATACCTAGATATATATCTAGATACTTTGTGGGGGTAGAAGGGGGAGCTGATGTGTACCATTCAAAATGTATGCCTCAGCTGAAACAGTAAGTATTTGATAAATATGAACTATATTATGTGATAGTGTACTTTTGAAAATTCTGTGATAGCAAGAATCAGAATTTCCTGAAGAAAACATTTATGAAAAAATTATTTGATCTATTTTTAAATCTTAGAATAACAATAACAACAACTTGACCACAAGAAAATATGTTGCAGGCATCCATGCAACACTGTAGGGCTACTAACAGAATTTAAATTCCATAAATGTTATTCCAGCATGATAAGCATGAACATATCATGATGAAGAAAAGATAATACAATGTAATTTGTAAATAGTTTTGGAAGGCTAAACTAAGAATGTGCACTTAAAAAACTACTACAAACCTGTCCTTAATTTTAGATAATAGGATTCTGAGCAATACTATTATAAGTAAAACTTTTATGTATGTTTTTATTCTGTTTCGGGAATTCTCACAGTTAGTCATTTTTTATGACTACATCTAAAGGTTGAACATATGTATGTGTGTTTATTGAAGTGTGTAAAATTAAAATAGCACTTTTCTCTGTGTAAATGTGTTCAGCTATGCAATGAATCAAAAGTATAGCCTAGAACTCATTTCCTTCCCTTGTATGGCCTAATGGGAAAATAGGAACTAAAAAGCAAAGGATTACATTTTCTACCTACTATAACAGATGGATGATCATTTCCAGAACAAAGATGTGTTCCAAACAGACATAAGAAAATTTCAGTAAATGTGAAAAAAATTGTGCATTTTCAGTTTTCTCTTCTCCATTGCTAATTACAAGTGCATTTATCTGATGGACAAACAATTGGTGCCTGGATATAATTATAGAGTACCCATAAATAGTTGATTTAGTCTTGGTAAAATTTTGAAGCAAAATAAAAATATAATGTAATTAACAACAAAGAATAGTGCAGTCATTCTTTTCCTATTTTCAAAGATGTGCACCTGACCTTTAGTAATAGTGCTAGGAAAATAAAGTCTAAGAATGAACTTGAAAGAAAAGTTAAGGGTAATAAAATCTTTTAGTTTTAATCTGTGTGAGAACTGATAATGCCTAACAGAAATGGTAAGCATGGTATTCAACTTGTATTGTGTTTCTTTCTCTGTAAAGTAGAGTAAGGTTAAAAATAAAAAGTGTAGGGATGCCTGGGTGGCTTAGTTCGTTAAGTGTCTGCTTTCGACTCAGGTCATGATCCCAGGGCCCTTGGATCAAGTCCCACATCCGGCTCCTGGCTCAGAAGAGATCTTGCTTCTCCCTCCCACTCTGCCTGCTGTTCTTGCTTGTACTCTCCCTCTCTGTTAAATGAATAAATAAAACCTTAAAAAAAATTTCTGAAAAAAAAAAAGAAAGTGTGGAACTTTTTTTAAGCTTGGCATGTAAGGAGCTTGGAAGTTACCACTCTATGCTAAGGAAGTTTAAGCTGAACAAACAGAAAATCAACACCTCTTAGATCCATACGAAAAGTGAGGTCACATGGCAAATTGTTGCCCCTAAATAGGTTAGAGAGAGACAGATAATCTTAATGTATGAGGCCAGAAACTCACGAGCAGAAGCTTCCACAGAAACTAGTGCCAGGGTGGAAAAACCCAACTTTTATTGACAAATTGCTAGAGGTTCAGTGTGGGGAAGTTTAAGAGTTAAAATTTCCAGAGGTGCCCACTCTTTGGTGAGCTCTATCTCCAGGAACTGGAACAGGTTCTCGAAAGGAATATCAGAATAAAAATCTCATAGTCTTTCTGACATAGTACAGGAACAGAAACTATTTTTAAATATTCCACAGCATCTTGTCCTTCTTAACAAGGTCTACTTTCAAGAGAATTTACTTAACCAGAGTATAGCCTCCTGGGGTTTCATGAGAACCTAATGGACTTGAGGGAAGAGATACCCAAGTCCAGATCCCTCTAGCCATTCTGCCTAACCGAAGGTGGCTGGGTGGGTGGGGATCTGAGAAGACATGAGAAGTTTGCAGTTCACAGCACAGGATCACTAAAAGTTGAGACTTACTGGGATATAGAAATCTTCTCCCTGCTTCCCAACTTACCACCACATTACTAATGGCTTATTTATTGTAGTCCTTTAATCTATTACATTATGTCTGGTTATCATGAAGAAAAAAATTACATGTCACACTAAATAGAAAAAAAAAGAAAACATAGTTTGAAGAGATAAAGTGAGCATCAGAAGCAGACTCAAAAATGGCAAGGATGTTGGAATCATTAAATTGGGAATTTATTTTTATTTTCAAGTTGGGAATTTAAAACAACTATGATTAATATGGTAAGAACTTTAATAAGTATACACCATACAAGAACAGATGGCTGGTGTAAGCACAGAGATGGAAACTGTAAGACAGAACCGAAAAGATATACTGGAGATCAAAAATGCTGTAACAGAAAATGAACAAATATATATCTTTGATGGGCTTATTATAGACTGGTCACAGCTGATGAAGGAACCTCTGAGTTTGAGGGTATCTCAATAGTAGCTCCAAAATTAAAAAAAGACACAGAGAGTGATGAAAAAAATAGAACAGATATTCAAGAACTGTGAGACAACTACAAAAGATGTACCATACACATAGTGGGAATATTAACTATAGAAAAAAAAAAAACAGAAAGAAACAGAAGAAATACTTGAAATTATAATGACTAAGATTCTCACTCAAATTATTATCAGATAGGAAACCACAGATCCACAAAATTTAGAGAAGACCAAGTAGGAGAAATGGCAAAAGTACTACAACTAGGCATATCATCTTCAAACTGTAAGATAAAGTCTTGAATGAAGCCAGTTAAAAAACCTCTTATTCATAGAGAAGCAAAGACAAAAGTTATATCTATTTTCCCATAGAAAGTCACGTAAGCAAGGACAGAATAGGATAAAATATTTTGTGTTGAGGGAAAAATCTACAAAGTTAGAATTCTGTTCCCTGTGAAATTATGCTTCAAAAGTAAAGGAGGCATAAAAACTTTCCCAGAAACAAAAATTGAGAGAATTTGTTTCCAATGGACCTGTCTTTCAAGAAATTTTAAAAAAGAAGTTTGTCAAAAAAAGTAAAATTATATAGGTCAGAAACCCAAATTTACATAAAGAAAGAAAACAATTAGAAAAAGAATAAGTAAAAGTAAAATAAAAATCTTCAGGATTTGGGACACGTGGGTGGCTCAGTGGGTTAAGCCTCTGCTTTCGGCTCAGGTCATGATCTCATGGTCCTGGGATCGAGTCCCGCATCAGGCTCTCTGCTAGGCAGGGAGCCTGCCTCTCCCCCACCCGCCACCTGCTTCTCTGCCTACTTGTGATTTCTGTCTGTCAAATAAATAAATAAAATCTTAAAAAATATCTGCAGGATTCAGGGCACCTGGGTGGTTTATTCAGTTAAGCGTCAGCCTTAGGCTCAGGTCATGATCCCAGGGTCATGGGATCAAGCCCCGCATCAGGCTCCCTGCTCAGCAGGGAGTCTGCCTTCGCACGTGTTCTCTCTTGTTCACTCACTCTCTCTCAAATAAATAAAATCTCAAAAAAACCTGTACAGGCTTGGATTCTAACTCCCTTGTCTTTGGGAGGTGATTTACTTTTCTTCTGACATTTTTCTTATTCTTAATTGATCTAACAGATTAAAATTTCTTGCAAATAATAATGCCAACAATATTTTTAATTACACATACACATGTATACACTCACACATATGTATATGTATTACATATTATATATATGTGCTTTTGAATAAGTATAATGCATGCAAGTAGTAATACAAGAGCCAAGAGAGAAAATATGATTATTTTATTTTATTTTTTAAAAAGATTTTATTTATTTATTCAACAGAGAGAGAGAGATCACAAGTAGGCAGAGAGGCAGGCAGAGAGAGAGAAGGAAACAGGATCCCCGTTGTGCAGAGAGCCTGATGCAGGGCTCAATCCCAGGACCCCGAGATCATGACCTGAGTGGAAAGCAGAGGCTCAACACACTGAGCCACCCACGCACCCTGAAAATATGATTATTTTGTTGTTATAAGGTACTTGTACTGCCTGTGAAGTGATACAGTGTAATTTGAAAGTGAACTTGGACTAGTTGTAAATGTACACTGAAAATTCTGGAGAACCACTAAGAAAAGTAGGATAAAATATATAATAAATATATATATAAATATATGTAAAAGTAAGATAAAATAAATATATAAGATAAATATATAAAAAGTAAGATAAATATATATGTAATATATATATACACACATACATATACATAATATATATATATCTCAAACATATATATTTTTATATACATTTACTTATATATGTAAGTAAAAGTAAATACACACACACACTGAGAGGATGGCAAAACAGAAAGCTCTGGACTTTACCTCCTCCCACAACACACTGATTCAACAGCTATATATGCATCAATTCCCTTTGTGAGAAATCAAAAAGCTGGTTGAGAGATTCCTGCACACTGAGCAAGTGAGAAGCTACCTACATTGAAATTGGTAGGAATCACTGAAACTTGCTTTTGCTGCCATAAACCTTAGGTCTTACACAGCACTATAAAATTGGGAGGGAATCCCCAGCTCCCAGCCTCTCCCTCAGAACCCAAGCATTTGGAACACACATTTCATAACTCGACTTTTCCAGCGTCTGCCTAAGACTGGCTACTAACTTGCCTATCCCTCGAAGCTGGCAGGCCTGGCATTCTAGTCCCTGGAGGACTATAGGTAACAATGTGGCAGTTTTGAACAGCCATGTGGACACTTTGTATGCTCTTCCTTCTGGCTTAGGACAAAGTGAGCAGCTGATAGAGTCCAGCTCCTAGCTCCTCCATGGAAGGAGCCTGCACGTCTAACACCACAAATTCTCTGGCTGCTCCAGAGAATCTAGGTCTGGATTCCAATTCCCCTGTATCTGGGAGGTAGTGATACTGGCATTCACTAGCTTCCTGGGGGTTTTAGAAAGCAAAGCAATAGTTTTGAACAGGTGTGTAGACACTTTCTGTGACTCCTCTCCTGGCTTATTCCAGCAACAAACCAAACTTCAAGGTTCTCTCTGGAAGAAGTTGGACCACACCCATGCCTCTCAATTTTTATAACTGCTACCCAAGATTCCGACTTATGGTTTTTCTCCGAGAATTGATGCAACCAGACATCCATTAGTCTCCTGGAGGCTACAGACAGCAAACAACAGTTTGAGAGAGCTTGGGGTCTGAATAAGGCTGGAGACATTTGCAGCAGTTCTTCTTGGCTTAATGCAGTGGCATTGGGAAATAAACTCTAGCTCTCAGATTCTTTTTGAGGAGAGAAGAATTGATCTCTACAACTAGGGAACCCCAATTTTCCAACAGCTATTCAGGAACTGGCTTCTATCTTGTCTGTCTTGGGGCATTAATCGGAATTGGAAAAATATATATTACTGGGGCTACTGAGAACCAAAAAAAAAAAAAAAAAAAAAGGTAGTTTGGATGAGCACAGAGGTTTGAGAGATACCTGGAATCTGACAGACATACTTTGTAAAGGTCTTTTTAGGCACAAGACTAGCCTAAACAGGAGGGGAGAACTTACTGTTTTATCTAACTCATAGATACCAACATAAAGAATTAAGTAAAATGAAGAAATAGGTAAATGTGTTCCAAATAAAAGAATAAGATAAATGTCTAGAAATCAACCGTAATGAAATGGAGATATATGATTTACCTAATAAAGACTCCAAAAGAATGACCATAAAGATGTTCTTTGAGATTAGGAGGTAAATGCATAAACAAAGGGAGAATTTCCAAAAGCTATAGTAAAAAAAAAAAAAATGTATAAAATAGAAATCGTATAGTTGAAGAATACAGTTACTGAATTTAAAAATTCAGTAGAAGAGTTTGACAGCAGATTAGATCAAGTAGAAGAATTTATAGGCAAATTTGAAGTCAAGTGACTGGAAATCTGCAAGCCACAGAAGCATAAAAAAATGAGAAAGAGTGAAAATACTTTAAGAGACTTCTGAGACACTATCAAGTAGACCATTAATACCCATTAAGTAAGCAACCTGGGAGTCCCAGAAGGAAAAGAGAGAGAAAGAGAAAGGCAGAAAACTTATTCAAAGAAATAATGGCTGAAAACTTCCTAAATCTGGGTGAGGAAACAGATATCCAAATTTAGGAAGTTCAAAGAACACACACACACACACACACCTAAATCCAGAGAGACTCATAGTGAGAAGTATTATAATAAAATTATCAAAATTCAAAAAAATTTTTTTGAAAGCAGGAAGAGAAAAGTAACTTGTCACAGAAAAAGATATCTCCATAAGACTAACAGTAGATTTTCAGCAGAAATTTTGCAGGCCAGAAAGGAATGGGACAATGTATCCCAAGTGTTGAAAGACAAATACTGCCAACTGAAAATACCATACTATGCTTGGCAGAACTCTTCTTCAAAGATTCAGGAGAGATAAAGATTTTCTGAAACAAAAGCTGAAGGAGTTAATCACCACTAGACTTGCCTTTTGATAACTGTTAAAGGGAGTCCTTCAAGTTGAAACAAAAGGAAGCTAAATAGCAACACAGAACTCATTGGTAAATATAAATATGTAAAAAAAAAATACAGAATATGCTCCACAAATAAGGAAGCTGGGTGAGCCTGGTGGGTGGGTATTACGGAGGGCACATATTGCATGGAGCACTAGGTATGGTGCATAAACAATGAATTCTGGTACACTGAAAAGAAATTTAAAAAAATACAAAATTTAAAAAAAATACAGAACATGCTTATCATAGTGGTGGTAAGTCATCTTTAATTCTAGTATAAAAGTTAGAAGATAAAAGTTTTCAAAATAACTATAAAATTGTGTATTGATGGATACACAATATAAGTACATATAGATTGTGACATTAATAACATAGAAATGTGAAGCAGGAAAGGTAAAATTATAGTTTTTTTATGAAAGTGAGGTTAAGTTGCTATTAGCCTATATTCTACTTTCATAAGATGGATGTTTTATATAAACCATGGAGTAACCACAAAAAAAATACATACAGAAGTTTCACAAGAGAAAAACAGAAAGGAATTGAAGCTTATATTACAAAAAACAACAAATCACACAGGAGATAACAAGAAGGCAAATGAGCTAAAAACTAGCAAAGCAATTAACAAATGGCAATAGTAAATTCCTCTTTATCGGTATTTAGTTTAAATGGAAATGGATTATATTCCTCTATCAAAAGGCATAGAGTGGTTGAATGGTTAAAAACTAAGATGTAACTGTATCCTGGATATGAATGAGGAAATAATTTCAGATTTAAGATTATACATTGGCTGAAAGTGAAGAGATGAAAAAAGATATTACCGGCAAATAGTAATCAGAATAAGTCAGAGGTAGCAGAGAGCACAGCTCATAATTAGCCCTATCTGCAGAGCAAAACCAGTGGCCTCACCAGGCCAGGGAACTCCGTGCACTTGATTCACATCCTCAAACAATAAGCTTTACACACCCTGGGCTCTGTTTTACTGCCTAGCCAGGACAGGAAAACTAATTCACAGCCCATCTACCACTGAATATAGTACTAAGTCCCAACCATTTAGTAAACCTACCCCAGACAAATGCAGAGCCCATCCTCCTGTGGCCTCACTTCTGTAGAGAACCAAGCCAGTAGCCATACTCAATGTTCTCAGCCAGTGGCACACCACCTTCTTCATCTTCGGAGCTCAAAAACTCAACTCATCAAAAACAAACAAACAAAAAAACAAACAAACAAACAAAACTAGACTATAGTACCTTAAGGAACCAGAGAAGAAGAACAAATTGAACCCAAAGTTAGCAAGAGAAAGGAAATACTAAACATTTGAGCAGAAATTAATAGAATAAAGAACAGAAAAGCAGTAGACAAGTTTAGCCAAACTTTGTTGGTTCTTTGACAAGATAAACAAAACTGACAAACACTTAGCTAGACTAAACAAGGAAAAAGATAAAGCACCTAAGTCAACAAAATTATAAATGAAGAGAGACATTACAGCTGATACCTCAGAAATTCAAAGGATTGCAGGAAGCTACTATGAACAACTATATGCTAACAAACAGGACTATTAAGAAGAGATAGAAAAAAATTCTTAGAAACATACAATTTATCAAGACTAAACGTGGAAGAAATAGAAAATCTGAATAGACCAATTATTAATAGAGAGATTGAATCAGTAACAGTAAGAAAAAAAAAAATCTTCCAAAGAAGAAAGACCTAGGACCGGATGGCGTCATTGGTGAAGAGAAATCAACACCACTCTTTCTCAAATTCTTCCAAAAGATAAAATCATTTTGAGTCCAGTATTATCTTGATACCAAATGCAGAAAAGAACAATAAAGCCATAAGACAATATCCCTTATGAATAATAGATGGAGAAAGATGAATAAAATAATAGCAAACCAAATCCAGCAGCACATTAAAAGGATCATTTCCAATGATCGAGTAGGATTTAACCCTGGGTTACAAGGATGGTTCAACACGCAAATCAATCAGTGTGAAACATCACAAAAATAAAGTGAAGACAAAAATCATCTGATCATCACAGTAGATGCAGAAAAAGCATTTGCCAAAGTTTGACCCATTTAAGATAAAAATCTTTAATAAATTAGGTATAGAAGGAACATATCTCAGCATAAGAAAAAGCACATATGAGAAGACTGCAGCTAATAACAAAGGTTGAAATCTTTTTCTCTGAGATTTAGAATTAGACAAAGGTCCTTATTCTCACCACTACTATTCAACATAATACTAGAATTCCTAGCTAGAGCAACTATGGAAGATAAAGAAATAAATTTTATTACCACTGGAAAGGAAGAAGTAAAATTGTCCTTACTTGCATATGTCATGACTTAATATATTGAAAATGATAAGGACTCAATCAGACAACTATTATCTAATTAAAAAATTCAGTAAAGTTGCAGGATACAAAATCAACTACAAAAATTAGCAGCACTTCTATACATTTTCAATGAATTTTCTTGGAAAGAAAGACATTGGTTTCATTTATAACAGAATCAAACTATAGAATACTAAGAAAAGAATTTAGCTAAGGAGGTGAAAGATTGCTATTCTGAAATTATAAGACACTGATGAAAGGAATTAAATAAATATGTGGAAAGGTATTTTGTGTTCATTATTTAAAAGAATAATATTATTAAAATGTTAATACAACCAAAAACCATACATAGATGCGATGCAATTCCTATCAAGATCTCAATGCATATTTTATGGAAGTAGTAGTAGTAGTAAACACTAAAATTTGTATGGATACACAAAAGATCCCAAATAGCCATTTAAATGCTGAGAAAGGGGGACAAAGCAGGAAACATCAGACTTCCTGATTTCAAACTATACTAACAAGCTATAGTCATCAAAATGGTGGTACTGGCATTAAAAAGAAAAAAAGACAAATGGAACAAGGGAAGAGAATTAAGTGCCCACAAATAAACCAAATCATATGTGATCAACCAGTATTTGACAAGGGAATCCAGAACACTGACAACACCAAATGCTGATGAGGACATAAAGCAAGAGGAATTTTTATTCATTGCCCGCATGAAAGAAAAATGGTAAAACCAATTTGGAGGACAGTTTGTTACTTTCTCACAAAACTAAACATACTCTTACCATATGATCCAGTAATTGCATTACCTAGTATTTACCTAAAGGAGTTGAAAATACATGTCTACATAAAATCCTGTGTGTAGATGTTTATAGTAGCTTTATTCACAATTGCCAAAACTTGGAAGCAACTGAGTTGTTCTTAAGTAGGTGAATGGATGAATAAACTGAGATATATGCAGATAATGAATTATTACTCATCATTTAAAAAAATTAGCTTATCAAACCATGAAAAGACACAGAAGTTTGAATGCATATTACTAAGTAAAAGAAGCTGATTTGAAAAAAAAAAAGCGCTGATCTGAAAAGGCTACATACTGTACAATTCCAACTACATAACATTCCTTAAAGGGCTAAAATATAAAGACAGTAAAAAGATCAGTGGTTGCCATGGGTTAGGGGAAGGGGAAGGATTAGTATGAAGAATGTAGAAGATTTCTAGGTCCATTTCTACTGCATGATACTACAATGTGGATACATGTCATTATATGTTGTCCAAATCCTAGAACATACAACACCAAGAGTTAGCCCTAATGTAAACTACTGACTTTGCATGATAATTGTAGCAAATGTATGGCTCTGGTGGGAGGTGCTGGTAATGGATAAGGCAATGTGCGGAAAATGTACTTTCAGCTCACTTTCATTGTTAACCTAAAACTGTTCTAAAAATAGTCTACAAGGGGCACCTGGGTGGCTCAGTGGGTTAAGCCGCTGCCTTCGGCTCAAGTCATGATCTCAGGATCCTGGGATTGAGCCCCACATCGGGCTCTCTGCTTGGCAAGCAGCCTGCTTCCTCCTCTCTCTCTCTGCCTGTCTCTCTGCCTACTTATGATCTCTCTCTGTCAAATAAATAAATAAAATCTTTAAAAAAAATAAAATAAAAATAGTCTACAAAAATCAAAAGCAAACTGTCAATTATTTGAAATAAAAGGTTAAAGGACCATGAATAAAATAAAATTGAATTCCAAGTTAAGGAGGGAATGATTAAAAAATGAACTGGTTTTCTAAATGATATTTACTTATATTTTCCAATTTTCACAAAAGTAAATATATAAAAGGTCAATAATCTGTTATTTATTATTTAGAATTTAGAGTAGCTGAAATTCAAATGGGAAATTTTTAGAAGATTGATTTAGGAAAAAATATTCATTCACTTAATGTTGATTCTAAGGGAAGAAAATTAAAAGATTCTTATTGTTATTTACAAAACACTAAATGTATAATTTATTTCCCTGGTTTTAATATAATGCATTTTTATTTGTATGATATATATTTATTTATTTATATTATGTGTGTGTGTGTGTGTATAAAAGATTTATTTATTTATTTTTTTGAGAGAGAGAGTGGTGGGGATAATCTTAGACTCCCCACAGAGCATGGAGCCCTCTGTGGGGCTCCATCTCATGACCCTGAGATCCTGACCTGAGCAGAAATCAAGAGTCAGATGCTTACTAACTGAGCCATCCCAGTGCACCTGAAATTCATACCTTTATTGTTAATTTTATTAACAATTATTCAAATAACTTAAATATAAATTTTGGCCTAGAATGTAAATGATGGTAGGGACATTTGTCTCTTTCTTTCACTCTTTCCTCTTTCTTCAGGTGTCGCTGGTGAACAGAACAGGATCTACTTGATTGAATCCATTACCAGCTCCACATCGTTACTCACTGAAGCTTATTCAGACCCTTCTGAAGAACTCAACAATCTATTGCTACTGTCCATCCCAAGTGTCACTCCAGGTTCTCTTCATTTTAGTCGATTTTTTAATTTTTTGATAGCAGTTATGATTTTGTAACAGGCATTCAGTTTGGGGTTTATTAAATCTCTACATGGATAAATCAAGTGGACAGTTGGATATATAAATCTGGAATTTTGGAGACAGTGCTGGACTGTAGATATAAGCTTTGAAATTCTTGGTATGTAAAAGATGTAGACATCCTTGGGACTTGAAGGGACGGCCAAGCAAGTGAGTGTGGCTGACAATAGAGGCAAGAGACTGAGCCCACGGGTATTGCTATGTATGGGAAGAACATAGGGTGAAGACATCCGGGTTAGCAGAAGACTGAGTAAAAGGAACTAGTGAGGTAGAAAAGTACTGAATGAATGTGGTATTTGGAGATCAAGTGAGGAAATGTTTCAAGGAGCAGAGAGTAATATATTGTCCAATGCCATTTATAGATCAAGTTCAAGGATATCTGTGAGTTGATAATGGATTTGGTAACGAGGTAAGTGATGGACTAGACAAGAGAAGTTTTTGTTTTTAATGGTGTAAGAGTCTTATTGCCAAACAAAGATGACAACAGCAAATTACAAAGAACATAATTTTCATGCCACTGTCCTAGTTTCTTCCAGCTGTGACGAGAGAAGTTTTGGTAGAAAGAAGGTTCAAAGGTCTGATGAGAGTGTGTTTAATGGGAATAAGCCAGAAAGGGAAGCTGGGTGGGGTGGGTTGGAGGAAAGTGCTGTTGTTTGTTTATACAGGAGACACAGACATTCCTGTGCTGATGGGAATGAGTCAGTAGAGATAATGCCATATTAAAGGAGATTTAAGAAGGATGGGACCTCGCAGTTGGAAGGATTAGCATTAGACAGAAGCATGGACTGTGTGTTCTTTAACAATAGACAAAAGGCAGAATATGAAGTTGAAAGTGCTGGTCATTGGGTCGTTGTGGACAAGTGGCCTATGGAAGTTCTCACACAATTACTTTAATTTCTCAGTAGAAATATGTAACTGCATTTGAGGAGAGAGAAGAAAGCATAAAATAGATGTGTAATGCAGAGAGAGAAAATAGATTAAGGATTTATAGCATGATAATTAAGGTTGATGATCATCAGTTTAGTGCAAAACTTCCTTAGTTTCTAATATTGTATTAACGACTACCGACTTTGCTCTAAGCAAATGTCTAGCTGCGTGGTACATTTTATGTCATCACATCATTATGTATTAAACATACACATGCACACACTAGTAAAGCAACATATGCTTTCTTTTGGTTAGTTTTTATAGTGACTTTTTCTTTACTTTAAAATTACTGTCATTTAAACTTCCATCTTCATATATTTTTTTAAATTTTTAAAAATTTAAAATTTTTTATTTTTTTTTAAATTTTTATTTTATTTTTTCAGTGTTCTGAGATTCATTGTTTATGCACCACACCCAGTACTCCGCACTGTATGTGTCCTCCATAATACCCACCAGGGGGGTATTTAAATTGTGTCTCTTGTAAGCAGTGTATAGTCACTTTTAATCCAGATGACTGTCTCTTTTTAATTAAAATATTTAGGTATATTCACTTAATATAATTAGTGATATATTTGGGTTTTTCCTTCTACCTTTTATTTCCTATTCAAACTACTTGTCTTGTTTCTTCTTTTTTCTTTCCTTTAAGTGGAGTAACATAAGACTTTTTTATGCAACATCTTCTTTCCAGTAGCTTGTTGACTATGTATTTTTTTTTTTAATTATTTATTTATTTGTCAGAGAGAGAGAGGGAGAGAGAGCAAGCACAGGCAGACAGAATGGCAGGCAGAGGCAGAGGGAGAAGCAGGCTCCCTGATGAGCAAGGAGCCCGATGTGGGACTCCATCCCAGGACGCTGGGATCATGACCTGAGCTGAAGGCAGCTGCTTAACCAACTGAGCCACCCAGGTGTCCCTGTTGACTATGTATTTTTAATGTATTAATTTTTTTCTATTTTATAACACAAAATAGATAGCTTTTTAAAATCCTTGTTTGAAAACTCCAATAGCTAGACTATCTTTGAAACTGGTTTTCTAAAATATTTTGTGCTTTTAAAAAATTCATTTTATCTTATTTCTCAGAATGATTTGTAATTTTTCACTAAATGCTATATATTGCATTAGGAAAATGGGAGATTAATAAGTTGTTTTCTTACAACAGATAACAGATAAGATGGGCTAATTACCACAATCCAGACAGAGTGAGCTGACACAAAATTGTATAGGGCTGGCTTTGACACCCTCAAATTTCCTCCCATTCCTAGGGTTTATCCCCCTCAGGTATTCTGGGGGATTAGGTGATCCCTGGATTCTGGTTTTCAAGAGAGATGAGTTGGATCCTGAACACTAATCCTTGTTTCCTTTTATCTTAAGTATATCAGGGTTTTTGTTTGGCTTTTTGCTCAGTCTTCTGTTCTGAGTTGCTTTGGAATTTGAAAAATGACTCGGGAAAGGGATTGTGAGTTTATAGTATTGAGCTTAGAGTTCTCTGAACTTTGCTTCTTACTAGAATCCCGTCCCATTGGATCTCTTCCCTGTCCCCCACCCCCAGTCCCTCTTGTTCTGCAAGAGTGTTAAAAGAAAATCAGGTTTCTTTCTTTCTTTATTACTTATTTTATTTATTTATTTATTTATTTATTTATTTATTTTGTACTTATTTTCTGTGTAGATCTCAGTTTTCTGTGTAGGTCTCAGTTTCATTTTTGTTTTGGTTTAGGGGGTTGTGGGGGCTTTTTTGTTTTGGTATTTGTTTGGCTGTAGACCTAGAATTGGCAAATGGCCTGGCCTGAGGGAATGTTGGCTTACCTTTCCAGGAGGTTCCCCTTTGTCTGGATTTTTTTTCCTTTAAGTCTTGGTTGCTTCAGTATCTCTCTAATGCTTTCAAACAGTTTTTCTCTCTGTATTTTCTCTCTTGATTTTTAAGTTTCTTTCAACAGGATTGTTAGACTGCTGTGACTAAAAATGAATGTGAATATTCTGATTCTGGAGGTTCCTAGATGGACTGTAGTCCTGTGAAAAAGCAGTATGATTTCCCTCACTCACTCCCAGAGACTGATTATTGAGACACCCATCCATTAATACAAACACACAGTATGCTTCTAGTCAGCAGGGTTTTAAATAAATCCATCCCTTAAAACTGCTAGGAGATTAGCTAGATTTGGAGACTTCTGCAATCTCTATCCTGTAGGTCATAAATGGGACTAGGGGAGTGAGGCAGGATGAGTCCCTGAGATCTTTGATCCTTTTTATTTGACTATTAAAATTACCTGGAAATCAAATTTGACCATTATTTGTACAACTGAGTTTCTCCAACAAGCTTGATGAAGGACTACTAATGAGGCTCTGTGTATACTTTCTACTGAACTTTAAAAATCTACCTCGGGGGTGCCTGGGTGGCTCAGTGGGTTAAAGCCTCTGCCTTTGGCCCAAGTCATGATCCCAGGGTTCTGGGATTGAACCCTGCATCAGGCTTTCTGCTCAGCAGGGATCCTTCTTCCCCCTCTCTCTCTGCCTGTCTCTCTGCCTACTTGTGATCTCTGTCGGTCAAATAAATAAAATCTTAAAAAAATAAACACCTCAATAATTCTACTTACATTCTTGGCATTGGTGTCACTTCACTAACAATATGTGGTCATTCAAATGAAAAGAAATAGCAGAAGCCCATGTAGCCTCTCTGGAAAATAACATGGAGTTTCCTCAAAAAGTTGAAAATAGAGCTACCCAGCCACCTAGCAAATCACACTACTGGGTATTTACCCTAAAGATACAAATGTAGTGATCTGAAGGGGCATGTGCACCTGAATGTTTATAGCAGCAGTGTCCACGATAGCCAAACTATGGAAAGAACCTAGATGTCCATCAACAGATGAATGGATAAAGAAGATGTGGTATATATATATATATATATATATATATATATATATATATATATACACACACACACACACAATGGAATACTATGCAGCCATCAAAAGAAATGACATCTTGCCATTTGCAATGACGTGAATGGAACTAGAGGGTATTATGCTGAGTGAAATAAGTCAATCAGAGAAAAACAATTATCATATGATCTCTCTGATATGAGGAATTTGAGAGGCAGGGTGGGGGCTTTGGGTGGTAGGGAAGGAAAAAATGGAATAAGATGGGATCGGGAGGGAGACAAACCATAAGAAACTCTTAATCTCAGTAAACAAACTGAGGGTTGGTTGCTGGGAGGGGGTGAGGGATAGGGTGGCTGGGTTATGGACATTGGGGAGGGTTTGTGCTATGGTGAGTGCTGTGAATTGTGTAGGACTGATGAATCACAGACCTACACCCCTGAAGCAAATAATTCATTATATGTTAATTAAAAAAAAAAAAAAAAGAAACACCAGAGGAGGGATACTCACTATATGACCCATGGCCCACTTGATAATATCACAGAAACAACACAATGGATTCAGCAAGAGGAGCCTTAGCAAAGTCAAGAATAAAGTAGATGATCTATTGATACATGCATTTGTTCCTAAATCCTAACTTTCCAGATTATTTTTGTTAGAGTATGACTGCACCTATGAAAATTTATGTGATGAATGAAAATAACGAAGTATATAATATTATAAGCATTCTCTTGTTTCACATGTATACACACATGACCATAAAATACAGAATTACCCTTAATTTATGGTAATTCAATGGTATGAAAGTGAGTTACTAAATTCAACCATCAGATGAAACAGACAAAAAACAGATTTAGGACAGTTGACAATATTGAGTATTATCTAACTTCTTTGCTCCTGGAAAGTAGCAAAGTTAGAGAAATCCTGACCTTTCTGTGTTTTGACAAATGACTACCCTGAAAGGACCACCATATATTCTCAGATAAAATCTGCTCCATTCTTCCTTAAGACTTACTTCTTTACCTGTCCTTATAAAAGCCAAGATCCTCTTCCTTTTCTCTGAAACATTCTTCACTAAAGAACATTTCCGTATTACAGCAGCTGAATAAAGCCATCTCCTTAATTGTCTGGCACATTTATTTATTTATTTTTATTTTTTGATAACAGAAAAGAGAAGACTATAATGAAAATATAATTTGTATCCTTGTAGAGCATCATTCCTATATAATAAATAAGCATGATGTTATGCAAAGAAGCAACTTAAATTATTTTTAAAAATTTTAAGTAAATTCCAAGAGAATACAACTTAAAGCAGGATTTACACTGGTGATGTATTTGTGATTTGGGTGATTGAGCTGAAAGACTTTCAAGAACATGGAATAAAAAGAAAAAGAGATTAAAACTTGTGAAAAGTGAGGTAAGTGACATGGAGCATTTATCACAGTTTTCCTGTCTATTTAATAGGAATTCTGCAGGAAGAGCTAGAAGAATGAAAAAAAGGTAAAAATCAAAGAATTGATTGTTGACATATTTCGAGACCTGAGGAGACATGGGCTTTCAGATTGAAGGGATTACCAGGTGCCAAGGTAATATATTTTGGGAGAATAAAAGATTCACATCTAGAGCCAACCTCATAAAAATCTCTGTGCTCCAAGAGAAAATCCTAAAAATTTTCAGAATGGAAAATCTTGAAGAGGTTACTTATAACATAACAAGACACAGAATTGGCATCAACTGTTTTAATGCATGATGTCATCAAATAATAATGGTAGTTAGCATATTAAGCACAGGCTTTGCTCTGGTTTTTTGAAACTGTTTCCTCTTTTAATCTTGCTATCCACCTGATGAGGTAGGTACTTATTATAACCCTCATTTTTCAGAGAAGGAAGTGAAGACACAAAAATATTAAGTAAGTTGCCCAAGGTCACATAGCTGGTAAGTGGTCTATAGGGATTCAAACACAGCCTGGCTCCTTCCAGAGCCCATGCTTTTGTCTGGCTTGAGGGAAATGCATGTAGAGCAAACTATTATCCAAATGTGAGAGAAAAATAAATATATTTTTAGGCATCCCAAAACTGAGACATTTTGCCTCATGCAATCACTTAGGAAGAGAATATAGAGAAAATGTCCAAGGGCTACGCTCTGGACATGCTGGTATTTAGAAGTTAGGCAAAGGAGATCAAAGAAAATGGGGCCAGAATCAAGAGCAGAGTTCCAGACACTAAGAAAATGTTTCATGGAAAGGGGGTGGATATCGATACTGAAGACAGCTATCACGTTGAATGCAAAAGATTAATGTATAGCCTGTGGATTTGGTAATATGGCAATCACTGGAGAAGCTGGTAGAGACAAAAATCTGACTGGGACAAATTCATGAAGGAAGAGGAAGGAAAGCTGTAGGGACAGGAGACACAAACCCTTCCCGATTATATGTCCATCCATGACCATTAGCCCTTCCATGGCATAGAGAGAGCCACGTCCAACTTGATGAAAAATCTAAACTTAAATTACAGAATTAAAAATACTGGATAAAGGTATGTAGGAACATATTTATATTTTATAGTGGGACCTACTTATCAAGGCATGAAACTGAGAATTTGTTTCACAGAAAATATGAAAATACTTGTAAGCTAAGGTTAAAAATTAACAATAGACCAGTGAAAGTATTTGGCATCAGTAAAGCAGGTGAAAGATTTCCATTTTCAACAAAAGGCAAACAAGTGAATATAAAAACCTTTAAATATTTTGAAAACACAATTTAAAGATGATGAAGTAAAAATAAGTATTAAGAACATAAAAATAAAATCTTACATACAAGAAAATATAGGAATGCAAATTAATAAAACTGGATACTATTCTTGACCATTTGTTAGAACAAAAGAAGATAATTTTAAATATGCTAAGTTGGTGATGTGTGAAAAAAGGTTGTTCCTATACACTATAGGTAGGAATGTGGATTGATCCAAACTCTTTAGAACCAGTCTGGAATTCTGTCAAAATTTAATTGATAGCTTAAATTTCAGGATTTAGTCCCACATACCTCATAACCCCTGTGTAAAACTAAGTGTGTACAGAAATATTTGTTGCAATATTATTTGCAATAGGAAAAAAAAAAAAAAAACACCTAAAAACAAATACCAATCCACAGCGGCACTGTTAAATGCATTATAGAACATTCATGCTCTGGAATGTTGTACAACTTTAAAGAGAAATGATGTGAATTATTTTGGTAACATGAAATGACTTCCAAGCAAATGTTAAGTATGAAAAAGCAAGCTGTGGTATGATTTATTGACTATATTTGATTTTTTAAAAAAACTATCACTAACCCACTAATGATACATAAAAGAAAGAATGTCTATAATCTACATGAAATATGTTAACTGTAGTAACCTCTGAGGGGTGGGTTTAGGGTATAGGGAAAGAAACTGTACTGTCATTACCTCATTTTACTCTAAGTTTCATCAAATCACTTGAACTTTTTATTTTATTTTTTAAAAGATTTTTATTTATTTATTTGACAGAGAGAGAGAGAGAGAGTGCACAAGCAGGGGGAGCAGCGGAGGGAGAAGCAGACTGTCTGCTGAGCAGGGAGCCAGATTCAGGACTCAATCCCAGGACCTTAGGGAAATGACCCAAGTAGAAGGCAAACACTAAACCTACTGAGCCACTCAGGCATCCCTCACTTGAACTTTGTAATGAGTGATTTTTTTTTTTTAATTTCTAAATGTAGGGAGTATTTTATTTACTTTAAAAGGAAGAATAAAAGAAACATAATCATAATTATATTCTCCACACCACAACGTACACCAAAACCACTTCTACATGGATAAAAGATAAGGAGGGAGACCTGAAAGATCTAAAGTGTTTATGATAATTAGAAGGATTACTATAGGACTAAAATGATGGGAAAAAATATCAGTGAGCAGAGTATTAGCATTTTTAATACATACATTTGCATAAAAGTATGCATGCATATTTTAATATATGCATAGGAAATCAGACACATAGAAAAATGTGTTAAAGATGGCTATTTCTTGAATGACAACATTTTCTACTTTTACATATTTCTGTAAACTTTCTCTGTTTTTCCCCTCCAAGGAGCAATGATTGTGTTTTATAACATAGTAGAGCATTGTGTTGAGCATTTTTTATATAACTGCTATCGAACATCTTGGAATCTGGTGATGGACAATAGTTTGTACATTAGGAAGTGTGTCTTGGTCAGCCTGACTGACAGCAGAATGGAGAGAATGGATTGGCCTTGTGTCTTGTATTTTTACACAAGGTTTGCTCAGGCATTGTAAGGTTCAATAATGAGAAGTTGAACTAGGAGATTAGATATTCATTATTTGTGTTGTCTGTTTTTAGCTGTGTGAGAATGTAAACTGGGGACTGAATGGAGGCAGGGAGATCTATTTCACACAGTGATTCAGTGCTTTTTTAGACTCTGCGCACTTTTCCCTTAAAGCCCTTGACTCTTCTGTCTTGGACCTGCAGAGACCAGGTCACCACAAACCCGCATGGATTACAAGCACTGTGTCTGATGAGTCTGTGCTTGGGAACCTCCAGTCAAGCAGAGGGAAAGCTGGCTCTGAGTTGTCGTATCCCCGTTTCTCCTGACCACAATCCCATCCTTCAGTAAGAAATACTTACTTGGTTTCTCTTGCGAGGCACAGTCTGTGGCTAGGGGAGGACACAGAGGTTAGACAGTAACAAATTACAGTTCTAATGATAACTGCAGTGTTTGTCATGGGCTGATTGTGTTTCCCCAAATTCATCTGGGGAATCCCGAACACCCAGAGTTCAGAATGTGACTATATTTGGATATAGGGCCTTTGAGAAATATTAAGTTAAAATGAAGCTTTTTATAACAAATAGCATGGAGGACAAGGGGAGATGGAGAGGAGAAGGGAGTTGAGGGAAATTGGAAGGGGAGGTGAACCATGAGAGACTATGGACTCTGAAAAACGATCTGAGAATTTTGAAGGGGTGGGGGGTGGGAGGTTGGGGGCACCAGGTGGTGGGTATTGTAGAGGGCACGGATTGCATGGAGCACTGGGTGTGGTGCAAAAATAATGAATACTGTTATGCTGAAAAAATAAAAAAAAATTAAAAAAAAATGAAGCTTTTTAGGGTGGGACCTACTCACATCTGACTGGTGTTTTCATAAAAAGAGGAGATTAGGGCACACGGAGGGACACCAGGAGCGTGCTTGCACACGTACGAGACCAGGTGAGCACACAGCAGGAAGGTGGCCACAGGCAAGCCAAGGGGAGAGGCCGCAGGAGAAACCCAGTGTGATGCATACCTTGAGCTTAGACTTCTGGTGTCCAGAATTGTGAGAAAGTAAATTTCTATTTAAACCATCCATTCCGTGCCATTTTCTTACAGCACGGCTAGTAATCTAATAAACAAGTCCAAGGTGCTCTTAGAAAGTGTAATGGCAAGGACTGCTTTCCACAGGGAGAGGCTGTCAAGCATCAGTAACGAGTGACGGTCCTTGGTCCTGTGGGCACCATCCAGATCGAAAAAACCATAAGAGAGGTGGCTAGAAATTTAAGGAATTTAAACAGGTGGTTCATATGGCCCTATTGGAGTTTTCGGGAGATAAACCTAGCTGCAATGTGGAAATCAGTGAGAAGCTTGGGGGAACAGAGGAGACTGAGCAGAAGTAAAGGCGACCACTCTATGCTCTGGTCTTTGGGAACAGCTCCCCTTTCCTGTTTGCCCTCAGAAAACAGGGCAAAACAGGAAAAGGGCAAAACTGGAAAGGGGAGCTGTTCCCAAAGACCAGAGCATAGAGTGGTCGCCTGATCATGGGATGGGAACCCTAAGCCACAGCTTCTGAAGCCAGCCCAAGACATAAGACTGACGGGGTCTGGAAATTCAAGAAATGGACACAGTTTTTCTAGGTAGCCTCTTTGAGAAGTTTGGCTGGGAAACCTGGAGGGGGTTTGAATGGGAACCCCTGGACCTTTGGAGAGATGCATTTGTAGATTCCACTAATTGTGTAAAGTGGTTCTGTGTGAGGAAGCAGAAGCAACACCACCCAGAACTTGGAGAAATGCAAATTTGCGGCCCCCTCTCTTTCACCTACTGAATCAGAAACTTTGGGGGCAGGGCTCAGAGAACCACTGCTTTTGGAATATTATTTAGAGTATATGGAGATGAACTATAAACACAGAAAGCTCTTCTAATAGATGGAGTTTATTTTTTAATTCTTTCTAGTTAATTTTTAATTCTTTTAGTTCTTTTTCATTCTTTAGTTCATTTTTTAATTTTAAATTTTTAATTCTTTTAGTTCAACTATTGCTGTCCAGTGAGAGGAGACATGCATGTGTGAGCACACATGGCCTCCATACCAGAAATAGTGGAGAGTGACTCCAGGAAACACGGAAGGCCTTGCCAGACCATCACGGTCAGGTTTCGTGACGTTGCTGTCTTTAGTTCTGTGTTCAAAGATGTTTAAAGTTTTTGGTGTGTCTGTTCCTCTCCACCAACTCCCCCACCTCTGCCCCGTATTGACTTCATCTAACATTTATTTTGCGGACTCCGTTTATTTGAGGACATATTTTAGTTTTCATAACCTCTCTCTCTTTGTATATACAGTGCTTTTCCCAAGCTAGCCCATGTGAATGACTGCGAAGGAGGACGGGAAGCGGCAGGCCCCTGTGTATTGATCACACCCAGGGCTTCGCTCTCGACTGGGGGCAATAAAATAATATTATCATATTATCACAATGACTACAACTATCACAAGGGTGCTTTGCTTTGGGGCTTCATTCACTCTTTTAAACCCTACTCAGCTTTTTGACTCTGTGAACTTGACCTCCTTTAGCTTTGTAGGTCTCATGTGCAGAAACCTCTTCCGTTATTTTCCTCTTTAGTAAGAACTATAAAATAACTGTAATCTTTTCCTTGTGTATTCAAAATACTCTGCCTGAAAGCGTACTTAAATTCTAGAAAGATTTATACTAATTTAAATCACAATGGCACCATCTTCCCTGCTTGTCATTATCTTTCCTAGGCTTTTGTCACTTCCATGGCAACACATACTGTATTTTACTTTGTGTTTAAAAATTATTTATGCGGAGTGATAAACTAGTTTTTATGAATATTCAACAATGCGTTCCAAGTGGTGAAATGTTCTGAGCCTCTCTTAAACCCTTCCCACACAAAACTTCTAAATTAATCCTTTGAAGTACGGCTCTCAACATGTCACTCCCCTGCTCAAAAGCCACCAGGGACCCCCACTGTTTACCAAGTAAAGCCCACCTTCCTTAGTCTGATTTCTGCCTCTTTGATAATCTTATCTTGACCTGCGTTTGCAGCCTTACAGGCAGCCTGCTAGCATATGTATGAGAGTGCTTTGCCTACAAACAACAGAACAAAGACATTATTATATCATAGAAAAGCAAATATAAGGTAAGGGGTAATGGTTGTTTGATAAAGTCTCAGTATTATTCTGGTTCCCATTCACCTTCTCTAATAATTCTCCTGCTATTCCCTGAGAATGTTGGGATGGCTGCTTCCGTTCAAATTTTCATGTGCACAAAGAGGCAGAAGACAGAAATGTCCTATCTTCTGTCTGTTATCCTGAAGGAGAAAAACCTTCCCGGGATCTTCTAGCAGATGTTCTTTTATATCCGTTGGGCTGAGTTTGGTTCATCCTATGTTAAAAACCATATACCCGGTAAGGGCAACGAGACCATAATTGGCCTAAGCCAATGATTATGCTGCTCCTGGCTCTACGGGGGATTCCAGCTTCCCATGGAAGACGTCGCTGTCAGAGGATGAAGAAAATTGGGTTCATTTGCTGAAGAAAGGAAGAAATGGCTATTAAAAGACAATGGTTATTAAGTTGATGTCTTCCACATCAACTACGCTGTTTATTTTTAAATTAAGACTAAGAATCAAGTGTTTTTTTCGTCACTACAATTACTTGCATAGCCTGCAGTGACATCCCCGGATAAGCTTTTATAACATATACTGGGTTTCTTTCTTAAATCAGGTTCATTTACTAGGCCCTAAGATATCTGAGTCCACTTATCTCCACTTGGAAGTTCTTGGCCTCTCTTTGGCTGCTATCAAAACTTCCTTATAGCCCCTACCTTCTGTACCACTTCTTTAAGATAAAAACCGAGTATTTACCCTAAATTTAGAGATGTAGTGAAGTGATCCAAAGGGACACGTGCACCCGAATGTTTATAGCAGCAATGTCCACAATAGCCAAACTATGGAAAGAACCTAGATGTCCATCAACAGATGAATGGATAAGGAAGATGTGGTATGTTATGTGTGTGTGTGTGTGTGTGTGTGTACACACACACACACGCACACACATACACACATGCACTGGAATACTATGCAGCCTCAAAATTCCCAAATCCTGCCAATCTGCAATGATGTGGATGGAACTAGAGGGTATTATGCTGAGTGAAATAAGTCAATCAGAGAAAGACAATTATCATATGATCTCTCTGATATGGGGAATTTGAGAGGCAGGGTGGGGGCTTTGGGTGGTAGGGAAGGAAAAAATGGAACAAGATGGGATCAGGAGGGAGAAAACCATAGGAAATTCTTAATCTCAGGAAACAAACTGAGGGTCAGTTGCTGGGAGGGGGTAAGGGATAGCGTGACTGGGTTATGAACACTGGGAAGGGTATGTGCTATGGTGAGTGCTGTGAATTGTATAAGACTGATGAGTCATAGACCTGAACCTCTGAAGCAAATAATACATTATATGTTAATTTAAAAAAAAAAGCTTATTTATGAGTTTATGTATGGCTGATCAGCCCTAAAATGATCTTCATAGGGTGCTTTCTAGTGAGCAATGGGCACTTATGCAGTTGTATGAGGGACCAGTACCATTCCTACATTCTTGGAAGCTTTAAAATCAGTGAATAGCCCAAAACTCCACACCACTTATTATTTAATGATTCCTAGATATAACCAGTTGTGTCACTTTCCTATATCATTGTCTATACGATTCCCTTGTCCTGAATTGTAATTGTTTCCATTCGCCCTTCCTAAATCTAAGTGTGTATTTAATTTATCTAGTTTGTCAAATAATAGTTTCTTTTATCAAGGTTTAATATGATAAAAATAACATGTACAATGGTGTTGGATTATTTTAGTTACTAATTAAATAAAAACACAGATAAAGCAAGCTTTTAAAGAACTATTGATGCTTTTCTTTGAAATAAATTATGAATACATTCCTAAAGACAGGCATCTATCTTTAAATATATATATATATATATAGATAGATAGATAGGTATTATTTGATATTAATTTTATTAATGCTTTAATGAAAGAAAATAAGCAAGTTTTTACATATTTAACACATAACCCTTGAATTATGATTTATTATTATTTTTTTAAAGATTTTACTTATTTATTTGAGAGAGAGAGAGCACGAGTAGGATGAGGGACAGAGGGAGAAGCAGACTCCCCACTGAGTGACTAAGTCACCCAAGTGCCCCAACCCTTGAATTATTATTATTATTATTTTATTTATTTATTGACAGACAGAGATCACAAGTAGGCAGAGAGGCAGGCAGAGAGAGAGGAGGAAGCAGGCTCCCCGCCGAGCACAGAGCCCGATGCGGGGCTCGATCCCAGGACCCTGGGATCTTGACCTGAGCCGAAGGCAGAGGCTTAACCCACTGAGCCACCCAGGCGCCCCCCTTGAATTATTTTTAATGAATACATCTCTGCAGTGTTTTTTGTTTGTGTGTTTTAAGATGTAAGATTATTGTTCATGTATCCCTCCAACACAGAGAATCACTCACATAGAGGAAATGTGATGCCAGCCAAATAAATGCCTTGCATTATTTACAGGAAGCATTCATTATTTATCCACCAGTTTAATTGATTTCAACTATACACAGAAATGAAACATAGGGATTTTTGCAATAGATTTAGGGCATGAAGTATTTAATTTCATGAGAATTATAATGAATGATTTTTTCCCTTATTATTCTATCTTCAGTAATCATAGCTTGAGAACTTGTATATTAACTCTGTCAATGTTTGTATTTGAAATGCCACACAAAACCCACATAATTAAAGTTGTTATTTTATGACATTATTGAATTATTGAAATCCAAAATATCTACTCTAATCTAAGACTGAATCCAAACTCTCTTTTACTGATGGACTTTATTTTCCAAAGTAGTTATATGTTGTTTGTTTACCTGTATTCTTTAGGTCAGATCTAATAAGTGGTACATTTCCTACAAACACCTTTAACTATGAGAAAATAGACACCATACATAACATTTTTAATGCTCTCTTTAAAAATTGATGACACTTTCAAGGAAGGAACAAGATTTATGTATTTTATATGAGTAAATTGGCAATATGTGTCAATTATTAATTTTTGTGCACATTTTGTTTTTACTGGGTATTCAATAATTTATATCAAATATTATGACTTTTTTGTAAACATCATTTTAGTCAGTAATAACCTGAAGAAAGACAAAATATACTTTTATCTTCTTCCCGAAGCTTGTCTTTCTTAGTATGTCACCCGTAAACAAAAATGATCCAAATGATCACTTCTAATGATTTACATTAAATTCACATATTTGAACTGGCCCAGGGAATTTTGGTCTGTGATGACTTTTAATCAGGGGAACTTCTGAAATATGAATTTATGTACGAGCTCCCTGCCATTCAAAAAGTTTCTTGCCTTAGTTTGTACTACAACAGTGCCCCTTTAATCTCCAGCTAACAGGTCTCCACAAACTTGCCTTGCCCCTGTTCATATAACACAACACAGGGAGTCTTCCGGGGCAATAAACAATTTGCTTTTCTGTGAATCCGTGCAATGTTTGGAACTTGCCTGAGCTGAGAGTAAAACCGCTTGACTGACAAAGTATGCACACACACACACACACACACAGGCACTCACACGTACACGCACATCTGATAAATGGAAAAGAAATATCTGTGGCAAATAAACTAATGGTCTAACTTGGTAGAAGAGGAGAACAACTGATAAAAATTTTAGTAGGATGCTTTTACTTGCTATCTATATAGAAGTAGAGGAAACTTTCCTTATCTAAATTATTTTTCAGAATGTAACATCTGACAAGGTCCACCTTCAGCAGAAGAATGACATGGGATATGAGGTCAGTTTCTGAATTTTTGGAGTGTTCCGTGCACATAGACATCCAAACAAGCACATGCAGAAAACATGAGGGAGATGAATAAACCCACTTGAGAAAAGGCAAGCATGAATGGTTTTTAAGTAGTTATTAGTTGAACTATGTAGAGTCCACAATAATAAGCCTCTCAAATAAAATTTGATTTAACCATAAAATGTCAATCATCTTTTTGTAAGTTTATGAAACAAGCTTAGTCTGTTCCCTTTTTTCACTAATTAATAAGTATTCGGACATCTGGTTTAAAATGCTTAAGTAAAAGAGTTTGGTACTTTTCTGTGAAACTGTTGGCTCTGTTATCTGAATGACCCAGGAGGCAAATAATCTGGCACTTTCTTACACCTGTTTGCTTAGTATTTAACTAGAAGGTCAGGAGGGGACTGATATCCCATGGAAACAAGCTACATCCCTCTTCTTATGTATGTATCTAATTTGTCCCCATGCTCTTTTTTCAGCTTTCTCCTAGCCAGAGTTGGCTTGTCCTAGGACATGGATCACTGATAGAATGAATATAGACTCAAAGGAAGAAAGGAGACTTACCTTACAAACTTAAACCTGATTTCCTATTTGTATTTAATTAAAATGTTATTTTATTAAAGTCATACATATAAACATTTTAAAATATGTAATCAAGATAAAATTCATTAAGATACTTTGCATTCTTATTTTTCATATAAAACTTTCAAAATTTGGTGTCTTTAAAGCACTTATTTTCCCCTCTAGTTTTATTGAGATACAATTGCCAAATAACATTGTATAAGTTTAAAGTGTACAGCATGATGATTTGTCATGTGTATATATTCTAAAATGATCACCACAATATAGTTAACAGAGACTTTACCTCATATAGCTATCATTTTTATGTGTGTGGCGAGAATATTTAAGATTTAATATTTTGGCAAATTGCAAGTATACGGTTTTGTTAACTATACAGTTAAGTATATAGTATTGCTAACTATGGTCACTGTGTTGTAAATTAGATCCCTGGAATGTATTCATTTTATAGCTGAAAGTCTGTACTCTTTGACCAGCATCTCCCCATTTCATCTACCTCTCAGCTCCTGACAACTGCCAACCTACTCTCTGTTTCTATGAATTTGACTTCTTGAGATTCTACACAGAAGTGAGGTCCATACATTATTTGTCTTTCTGTGTCTGACTTATTTGCTAAGCATAATACCTTAGGGCTCATCTATCTTGTCACAAATGGTAAGATTTCTTTCTTTTGGAGGGGATGCATAATAATATGGTAAGTATTTTCACTATACTTATAAAATAAGTTACTCACAAGGCATAGAAACAATCTTAGTGTCTATCAAGAGACGGATGGTGAAGAAAATGAAATCCCTAGAATGGTAAAAGAAATGACCATCTCTGAGATAGTTATTTCATTTCCTTTAGATATATACCAAGAAGTAGGATTACTGGATCATATGGAAGTTATATTTTTAATTTTTTGAGGAAACTCTATACTGTTTTCCATAAAAGGTCTGTACTAATTTCCACTCCAACCAACAGTGAAAAAAGTTCCCTCCTTCTCCATATCCTGAGCAACATTTACCTCTTGTCTTTGTGATAACAGTCATTCTAACAGGTGTAAGCTATCTTACTGTAGTTTTAGTTTGTATTTTCCTGATTATTTGGAACTCTTAGATCGTTCACAAAAACTAACTCAAAATGGATTAAATACTAAAATATTAAGACCTGAAACCATAAAACTCTTAGAAGAAAACAAGCAAATTTCCTTAACATAAGTCTTGGCAACAATTTTTTGGATATGACTTCTAAAACATAAGCAGTAAGAGCAAAAACAATAAGTAGGGCTACATAAATCTACAAAGCTTCAGCACAGCAAAGGAAACAATCAACCAAATGAAAAGGCAGCCTATGAAATGGGAGAAAATATTTGTAAACTATAAAGCTGATAAGGATTATTATCTAAAATATATGAGGAACTCAATAGAAAAAAATTAAAAATGTAATTGAAAAATGGACAGAGGATCTGAATAAACATTTTTCCAGAGAAAACATACAAATGGCCAATAGGTATGTGTAGACATTCTCAGTATCACTAATCATTAAGTACATGTTATTAAAAAGCCAAAACATCCCACTCTCCTTTGAGCTCCTGCCTGCTCATGACCTGGAGTAGAGCCCCTGCAAGCTATCATTTTGCTCACCCTTTTAACTGTTACGTTTCTTCAGCTGTTTATCTCGATATTTCTAAATGACAAACTCATTGTGCTAGTTTTGACTTTTTAAACTAAGGTTTTTACTAAAGTTTTACTATATTGATTGAATTTTTGCTATGAAAAAAAGTAGTTAGCCTTTTTGTATGCTTAAGTAATATCACTTTTTTTATTATTTTTTTTTCAGGGTGGATTATTAATGAAGACAAGGACAGCACTTTTCCTGTAAAGGCAACCACCATGGCAAGCCCAGGAAATCCAACTTATTGCTAAATATTATGCTTACGGTGGCAATCTCCTTTGCTTTGAAGCCTCTCCTTTGTGACTATGTGATCTTATATATATACATATATAAGTATAATCTCTGAGTAATTTGAACAGGTGTTTAAATTACTTCTGAGAACACCAATCTAGATTTAAAACAAAGAATATTCAAAAGAAAAAAAAAGCTACATGAAAACGTAATACCACTTATTGAAAATGAAAGTAAATTAAACAGGTTAAAAATGAGAGAATATATGTACTTTTAGAATCATGGTACACAAACATACCTTTACTCTCTGATTAGTGCTAAGTAAATTATGTGCCACAAAGACGGAAGACAAATGATTAATCTCCACAATTTCAATATGTAACAAATTAACCACCTCCCCCCAATGAAATGGCATATAAACTATTTGCACTCAGTAGCAATTAAAAATTTTTTAATTGAAAAATGAAAGATAAGCTCTACCCCCCTGACTGTTCACTTTATCCTGCAAAATGGGCCATCATTTAAAATTTTGTGTGTGCTTTGGTAAAACAATTCCTTTCCTAGTCATATTTCATAATATTGTGTACAGAATATATGTTTTAGTATTATTTATAACAGCAAAAAGATGTTAACAATTATGTATATAAAGTGTATAAATGAGAATATGATATAGAGAAACAGAGACAGAAAAGAATATACCAGGTCAAGTGTTCATCATTTCTTCTTCCTGTATTTCCATGAAGTTTCCCTGCTGGTACAAACAGTGACATCTTATCTATTTAAGAATGGAGGTGGCATCCAAACAAACACATCCCAGTTCCTAGTTACCTTCAGTTCTGTGCTCTTGGTTCCTCTGGAACCTAGAACGTCACATAATGAAGTCATGAAAATGTACAACGTAGAATGGTATCTACTGATATGGTATGTGAACATGGTATGTTCACAATATATTGCTAATTCAAAGAGTATATATACACAAAACAGACTTATGTCATAATATTATTTTTGAGAAGCATGTGCTGTTTGTATAAATGCAAGTACACTGTCATGAGATGAAGTGTTAAAAAGACTAAAATTTAGAAATTAAATGTTAGCATTTTCTTATTTATGCATTGAGCATTCAGTGTTACATAATGTAAAAACTAAGAATTCTGATCCATTTGGTTTGATTAAAATTTTTTAGAAATTGTAATTTTAACTTGACATTTTCTGTTTTGGCAACTGGGATACGGAGGCCGCCAGCACACGCTTCTCTCTCTCCATCCTTATTCTCTCCCAGAATTAATGCTTATGTAGAGAGAGGGGGTCAATACCTTGTGTCAACCTATTACATTATACCTTACTTCTCATTGCTAAAGATTAAGCATTATGTCTGTTGGAAACAACAGAATGGGGGGGAGGAACCAGTAATTTTCCCCATAAAGGGGACCAGGGAAGTAATCAGAGAAAGTGACATTTCAATCGTTCTTCAAAGATAAGCATCTTTCTGACAAGTGAAAATGTAAACAAAGGCACATATAAAGCACTAATCGCTGCATGGAAAAAAAGCACAGAGGCATAAATGTTTTTGGTGTCTTTAACGATCTCAAAGTAATAATAATAGTAACATTTTCAGAGAAATTACCACCTGCCAGGAGTGTGATAACTGATTTCTTTTGGGTTTCACATTTCACCTGTCATTTCACAACGCAAGGATCTTTTCCTCCTCTTTCTTCTTTCCTTTTCACTGTCCCGTTTCTGGAAAAAGTGACTATGCAAATTCGATAAATTCCGCAGAAATGTTAAATGAGTTGACACTGAGGAGAGACTTTGGGATATGGCAATTAGCTGACTTCTTTCTCCTTTCTTATTGGGAGAGATGAAGTGGTGCTGAAAAATGGGTGGAGATAAAGGAGGGGGAGTTCCTGGGAGGAGGAGGAGTTCGCAGGTGTGTGGGCTGGGGAGTTTTGAGGGGGGCGATGAGGAATCCTGGGGAAGATGGGGAAGGGGGAGTTCTCTGAAACGGAGGACAGGAATTTGCAGGGACAGGGAGAGGGAACTCACTGGGCTGAGGAGGAGTTCCCAGAGATGAAGTGAGGGGAGTTGAGGAAGTTCATGTGTACAGGACTATTTTGTTTCACACTTCAATTAAAAACACATTTATTAACTGCCATATAAGGGGAAAAAAACGTTTCTTGAATGCCCATAATGTCCAAGGAGTACAAAGAAAGTTAAATATAGTCCCTGCTTTCAGAGATGCATGGCTAGTTGACTGAATGAACGGGTGAGTGAGCACGTGAGCGGATAGTTAATAAATTTGGCTAAAAGCAGAGTGCAGCAGTTCTCCACGTGTATCTAGCACCAGAGTCAAGATCTATTAGAATTTCTATTTTCTATGAAATAAGACGAAATTGTTACCCATCTGGCCAAAGACAAAAATTATTTTAAAATAGTGTCTCTTTAGGTTATAAATATGTATTTTAATACTAGTTTTATAGTGCGAATGCCGTATGTCTGTATCCTAAGTGAGTATCTGTGAGTTTCCAACCTTTCCAAAGCACAGAAAAGGCACTGAAAGGGAATCAGGAGTAAGAATGAGTGGCACGAATCATTTATTTTGGCCAGCTGGAGGGAAGCAAGAGGAGTGGAACACCGAAAGAGGAAACAAAGCAGTAAAAAAAAAAACAGGCTTAATTTTTCCTATCAACTGCGACTGAACCTGGCTGCGAGTTTTAGTTTCCATTATGCAAATATTTGAGGGAGAAAAATTCCTGACAAGTCATATTACAATTTTAATTCATTTTATTAAATATTAGTATTTCATTAAAGAAAGAAATGGTAATGTCAAACATTACATGAGAAAGAAAAAAATAGCTCATTGTAAATGAAAATTTGATCAAATGCATACACATCAGAAACATCATAAAATATGTTAATTAAAATTATAGCCTTCATTCCCATTTTGTGATTTACTACACTAGAGTGTTATTCACATATAATGAAGAATATAGAATTAAATGAAAGTATTGAAAAATAAAATCAAGTTCAATCATCATTCATGGCCAGAACTGAATTACGCAGCTCTAGATTCCTATTTTTAGTATTTGGCAAGTATTATGTTGTTCCTCCTGCCCTTCCCTTAATCACTCTCTTCAACTCTGTTCTCTTTTTTATTATTCCCTAAATCCCAACCTATTCACTTCATCATTCTTACATCTGAGTCATCGGGACAGAACAGTGCATTCCAGGTGCAGGTCAGCAGAACATTCGGTGTCCTAAAATGGAGAATAATGTTCCTATTCTATGACATAATATCCATAATGCATCTTAAAATTGCCTTAGTTTTCTTTGGCTTAAGTCGTAAGACAAACTACTATGTATATAACTTTGCCTCCAAAAATCAGGTTTTGTTTTGTTTTGTTTTATTTTTTTAATTGGAAGTATGCTTAAATATATTAAAAATTATAGACTCTCAGGTCATTATTGCTCCAGATATTTAAAACCATTTGCTTAGCAAAGGAATATCACACACATACACACACACAGTGGTGGTGTTGCTATTGCCAGAATACGATACATGGTGGATATGGTAGAGAGTGTGGATGGACATGAATATCTTCCTTTCTCTCACACATTATAGACCTGCCTTTGAGGTACAACAGCCAGTCAGGGACTCTATTTTCTAAACTCTCTTAAAGATGTGTGGGGACTCATGATTCGTTCCTATCAATGCAATGTGGATGGAATTGATGCGTATTCCTTCTGGACCAAGGAAACTAATAAAAAAGAGGAATTGTTCTGCTTTATTTCCTGATCCAACATCTAGTTGGAAGGACAGTGAAGCACTGGCGGAAGGCTGATACATGCTATAGGAGAGACCTGAGTGTCTTCCGTGATATGGAACCAACTACTTACAAGGAGCACATGCTCTATGTGACCAAGACATGAATTTCTATTCTCAATGCTGTTGTTGTGAGGTCTATTGGTAATGGCAGTTAACATTACCCTAATAATACAGCAGAGTTCTGCCAACCCATCATCTTCTTAAAATGGAGCTTGCTCTCTGTATCACTCAGGGTTCTCCAGAGAAACAGCATTGATAGGATAGATTTGAGTTTCATATAGAAGACAGACAGATAAATAGATTTGTTTTAAGGACTTGGGTTAGCTCATATGATTATGGGGCTGACAAGTCTGAGATCTGTACGGCAGCCCAGCAGTCTGGAAGCTCAATCAGGATTTCTGTGTGACAGTTCTGAGGCAGAATTCCTTCTTGTCTGGGAAAGCTAGGTATTTGGTGTTAAGGCTGTCAATGATTAGATGAAGCCTAACCACATTATCTAGCATAATCTCCTATAAAGACAATTAACTGTAAATGTTAATCACATCTACAAAATATCTTCACAATAACATGTAGACCAAACAATGGCCCAGCCAAGTTGACACATAAAATTAATCATCACAGCCCTCTCCTTGTCAACTTGGTATCCACATACACTCCCTTAAACCACACTTAATCTCTAAATAAAGACAATCATAAAATAAAACATCCATTTAACATGATACAACTATCCTACATACAACTAAAAACACAGTAAACTTTTCTCTGGAATCAGATGCAAATTCCTCGTGTGATCCTTAAATATCATACATGATATATTAAAGAAATAAGGAAGGGAGAAAATAAGGATATTACACACACACAAACACACAACAAAATTTGTAACAAAATTCATAACAAAATAAAGAATTATTCATAATAATTGCAGTCATCATTTCTACAGCTGGTCACATGGTTGTAGCTGATTGTTGTAACTACATCTTGCTTGCTAGGTCCAATCAGCATAATGCCATCCATATAGTTGACCAGTATGATATCTTGTGGGATGGAAAGATGATTAAGATCCTTATGGACAAAATTATATACAGGGATGGAGAGCTGATAGATCCCTAAGACAGAACAGTGAAGGTGTATTGCTGGTAGCAGCATAAAGCACACTGCTTCTGGCAGTCTTTACTAACTAGTATCAAGAAGAAAGCGTTTGACAGATCAGTAATTGTATACCACGTTTGAGGAGATATGTTAATTTGCTTAAGCTGTGAAACCACATCTAGAATAGCAGCTGCAATCGGAGTTACCACCTAGTTAAATATACAATAATACATTGTTCTTCCTCAAGATCCATCTGTTTTCTGCACGGGCCAGATAGGTGAGTTGAATGGAGATGTGGTGGGAATCATCACATTTTATTTATTTATTTATTTATTTATTTATTTATTTATTTATTTATTTGAGATTATTTATTTATTTGACAGAGAGAGGCCACAAGTAGGCAGAAAGGCAGGCAGAGACAGAGAGAGAGGGAAGCAGGCTCCCTGCTGAGCAGAGAGTCCTATGCGAGGCTCGATCCCAGGACCCTGGGATCATGACCTGAGCCGAAGGCAGAGTCTTTAACCCACTGAGACACATAGGCGCCACGGAATCACCACATTTAAATCTTTCAAGTCCTTGAAAGTGACACTAATCCCTACGCTGTGTTCTTAGGGACTGGTAGTTCTAATGAATTCCACTTGGCTCTTCCTATCATAATATCTTTTATTTAACTATTCAGAGAACTAGTGTGAAGATTATGCCAATTGCCGAGTTAATCTATTCTAGTTAGGCATTCTAGAGCTGAAGAAATAACCACAGACTGGACTTGGTAACTTTGGACACACTGTGGGATGGACTTCATTGAAAACTATCGATATCAGACCTCTATAAGCCCCTGTTCTGTCTGGTGGACCACAGTGACATATTCAATTTCTTCAAATTAGTGCAAGTTCAGAGCCAGTGTCCATTTATCTCCCCAAAGTCTGATTATTTCCTTTTTCCACAATGCACCATGCTCCTGATGAGAAACCATTGGTCCTTGGTGGAGGGCTTGGAGAAAAAGCAACAATAAATTTTAACAGTGTGCCATGGTCCTTCCTCCAGGTGACCCAGGTCCCTTTCATTCCAGACATTCTGGATCCACAAACTAGCTCATGTGTAGGAATTGAACGCGGAACTGTGACTTTCTAGAATTGATCTAGAGCTCTTCCTCTTATACAGATCAAGTGAGAGTTTAAGACTATCCAACTAGTTTTCTTCTGAGAGCACCATGAGTTTCCCTCACAAATTTGTTCTTCAGAGTTTTTGTGAAGGATGCATCTTCTGGACCTTCCTGGGTTAGGTGAACAGGCCTTACCTGATGGATCTACTCTAACATTCCAATCCCCCTTAACCTCCCTGTCCCTTCTCCTACAGTATATCAAGATAGTTCTAGCATTTCAACTTCATTTAATGTAGAGCACCTTTTGGTCCATGTTTTAGCCAGCCAACCAAATAAACAGAATCTTTTCTTATCCCTCTAGCTATCTATTAAGTGCAGATCTTATTTGGTGTGTTTATATCAGTAAATTAAACCAGATCCAAATTTATGTTCCTTCCACCCTTATCCCACATCTTTCATATTCATCCCCATCCCTAACCCCTAGACATCTGGCTGTATAAATCAGAGAAATCATGCAGTTCTTTTGGAGCACATCACCTCATGGGTCACACTTTGAATCTCACCTTTTGGGATTTCCTAGAACTTGAGTCTAATTATAAGTCTAGAAGCAAAGTTGGGTGGTAAGGGTAAATCTGAAGAGAGGGACCATGAGGAGAGTCAGTATGGGAACTACCTCAGGAAAAACAGGAATAACCTCATCAGGTAGGAGTGGGTGGGCTGCTTCTACTGTCAAGGAGGACTCCACAGTATTTAGTAGAATTTAGTTCAGTGTTCCCATTCCAATTTCCAGGATCGCACTCCTTCCCAAACAATAGTATCTTTAACAATAGACACTCTGCGCTTTGTGGTATAATTTGGCACCATTTTGTCCAACATGACAAGAAGCAAACTGCCAACCTCATTATTCTTACTTTGACAAAAACATTCAAAGGTGTCAAATATGAATACGTGGTCACCCAGAACTTCACCTTTCGTAAGTATTTGATTAAAAGTATCCAACAGTGATATTTTGTCTATCTCTATTACCACACGGTGTCATGGACTGTCAGTGCTTTCTTTACTAGTAGAAATAAAATCTTTAGTGTACTTGAATAAAATAAAAATAAAGGACCAAATCTAGAAACCAAAACTAATCCAGAAAATCACCCTTAAGATTCTGTTCCTCTGGAAGCATTCTTAATACTACAATCTGTATTAGTCAACATTCTCCAGAGAAACAGAAGCAATTGGATATATAATATATAATATATATAAATATAGATACAGATATAGGTAATATAAATATGGGGATTTATTTTAAGAGATTGGCTCACCTAACTGTAGGAACTGATAGGATAAAAAATTCTAGGGCAGCCTGACAGGCTGGAAACTCAGGTAAGAGTTGATACTGTAGTAGTGAGTTTGAAATCTGTAGGATAGGCCATTAGGTTAGAAATTCAGGTAGGAGTTCTATATTGTACTCTTGAGGCAGAATTTCTTCTTTCTGAGAAATCTATTTTTGGTCTTAAGGCCTTCAACTGATTGGATTAGACCTACAACATTGACAATGCAAGCAAGATGATAGATCTCCTTTTCTTAAAGTTAAGTAGCTTGTGAACTTGAATAACATCTACAAAACACCTTCACAGCAACGTATAGACTAGTGTTTGACCAAACAACTGGAAACAATAGCTTAGACAAGTTGATACAAAATATTAAAAATTTTACAATTGCCCGAGGAGGAGTCAAGATGGCGGAGAAGTAGCAGGCTGAGACTACTTCGGGTAGCGGGAGATCAGCTAAAGAGCTTATCTAAAGATTGCAAACACCTACAAATCCAACGGGAGATTGAAGAGAAGAAGAACAGCAATTCCAGAAACAGAAAATCAACCACTTTCTGCAAGGTAGGACTGGCGGAGAAGTGAATCCAAAGCGACGGGAAGATAGACCGCGGGGGGAGGGGCCAGCTCCCGGCGAGCGGCGGAGCAACGGAGAAAAATCAGGACTTTTAAAAGTCTGTTCCACTGAGGGACATCGCTCCAGAGGCTTAACTGGGGTGAAGCCCAGGCGGGGTAAGCGCGGCCTCAGGTCCCGCAGGGTCGTAGAAGGATCGGAGGTCACAGAGCTTACCGGTATTAGAACGGGGAAGCCGGCTGCAGAGACAGAGCCGAGGAGTGACTCTCAGCTCAGGGTTGCCTTGAACCGGTCGCAGGCTCGGTCAGCTCGGAGCGCGGCCGGAGGCCAGGGTGACGGCAGTCATTGGGCGCTGTTCTCTGAGGGCACACTGAGGAGTGCGGCCCCGGGCTCTCGGCTCCTCCGGGCCGGAGACCGGGAGGCCGCCATCTTTATTCCCGTCCTCCGGACTCTACGGAAAGCGCTCAGGGAACAAAAGCTCCCGAAAGCGAACCCGAGCTGATGACTCAGGGCGGCCCCGGGTAAGGGCGGTGCAACTCCGCCTGGGGCAAAGACGCTTGAGAATCACTACAACAGGCCCCTCCCCCAGAAGATCTACGGGAAAACCAGCCAGGACCAAGTTCACCTACCAAGGAGAACGGCGGAATTCCAGAGGAGAAGAAAGCAAAGCACGGAACTCATGGCTTTCTCCCCATGATTTTTTAGCCTTGCAGTTAATTTAATTTTTTTTTTCTTTTTCAATTTTTTTTTCTTTTTCTCTTCTTCTGCTAATTTTTTTTTAACTTTTACCGTTTTCTTTTTTTAACGTTTTTTAAATAGTTTATCTAATATATATATATTTTTTCCTCTTTTTATATATTTACTTTATCGGCTTTCTTTTTTTTAATAGTTTTTTTTTTCTTTTCTTTCTTTCTGAACCCCTTTTTATCCCCTTTCTCCCCCCTCACAATTCAGGATCTCTTCTGATTTGGCTAAAGCATATTTTCCTGGGGTTGTTGCCACCCTTTTAGTATTTTATTGCTCCTTCATAAACTCTTATCTGGACAAAATGACAAGGCAGAAAAATTCACAACAAAAAAAAGAACAAGAGGCAATACCAAAGGCTAGGGACCTAATCAATACAGACATTGGTAATATGTCAGATATAGAGTTCAGAATGATGATTCTCAAGGTTCTAGCCGGGCTTGAAAAAGGCATGGAAGATATTAAAGCAACCCTCTCGGGAGATATAAAAGCCCTTTCTGGAGAAATAAAAGAACTAAAATCTAACCAAGTTGAAATCAAAAAAGCTATTAATGAGGTGCACTCAAAAATGGAGGCTCTCACTGCTAGGATAAATGAGGCAGAAGAAAGAATTAGCGATATAGAAGACCAAATGACAGAGAATAAAGAAGCTGAGCAAAAGAGGGACAAACAGCTACTGGAACACGAGGGGAGAATTCGAGAGATAAGTGACACCATAAGACGAAACAACATTAGAATAATGGGGATTCCAGAAGAAGAGGAAACAGAGAGGGGAGCAGAAGGTATGTTGGAGAGAATTATTGGAGAGAATTTCCCCAATATGGCAAAGGGAACAAGCATCAAAATCCAGGAGGTTCAGAGAACCCCCCTCAAAATCAATAAGAATAGGTCTACACCCCGTCACCTAATAGTAAAATTGACAAGTCTTAGTGACAAAGAAAAGATCCTGAAAGCAGCCCGGGAAAAGAAGTCTGTAACGTACAATGGTAAAAATATTAGATTGGCAGCAGACTTATCCACAGAGACCTGGCAGGCCAGAAAGAGCTGGCATGATATATTCAGAGTACTAAATGAGAAAAGCATGCAGCCAAGAATACTATATCCAGCTAGGCTATCATTGAAAATAGACAGAGAGATTAAAAGCTTCCAGGACAAACAAAAACTGAAAGAATTTGCAAATACCAAACCAGCTCTACAGGAAATATTGAAAGGGGTCCTCTAAGCAAAGAGAGACCCTAAAAGTAGTAGATCAGAAAGAAACAGAGACAATATACAATAACAGTCACCTTACAGGCAATACAATGGCACTAAATTCATATCTCTCAATACTTACCCTGAATGTTAATGGGCTAAATGCCCCAATCAAAAGACATAGGGTATCAGAATGGATAAAAAAACAAAAACCATCTATATGTTGCCTACAAGAAACTCATCTTACACCCGAAGACACCTCCAGGTTTAAAGTGAGGGGGTGGAAAAGAATTTACCATGCTAATGGACATCAGAAGAAAGCAGGAGTGGCAATCCTTATATCAGATCAATTAGATTTAGAGCCAAAGACTATAATAAGAGATGAGGAAGGACACTATATCATACTCAAAGGAACTGTCCAACAAGAAGATCTAACAATTTTAAATATCTATGCCCCTAACGTGGGAGCAGCCAACTATATAAACCAATTAATAACAAAATCAAAGAAACACATCGACAAGAATACAATAATAGTACGGAATTTTAACACTCCCCTCACTGAAATGGACAGATCATCCAAGCAAAAGATCAACAAGGAAATCAAGGCCTTAAATGACACACTGGACCAGATGGACATCACAGATATATTCAGAACATTTCATCCCAAAGCAACAGAATACACATTCTTCTCTAGTGCACATGGAACATTCTCCAGAATAGATCACATTCTTGGTCCTAAATCAAGTCTCAACCGGTATCAAAAGATTGGGATCATTCCCTGCATATTTTCAGACCACAATGCTCTAAAGCTAGAACTCAATAACAAGAGGAAATTTGGAAAGAACCCAAATACATGGAGACTAAACAGCATCCTTCTAAAGAATGAATGGGTCAACCAGGAAATCAAAGAAGAATTGAAAAAATTTATGGAAACAAATGATAATGAAAACACAACGGTTCAGAATCTGTGGGACACAACAAAGGCAGTCCTGAGAGGAAAATATATAGTGGTACAAGCCTTTCTCAAGAAACAAGAAAGGTCTCAGGTACACAACCTAACCCTACACCTAAAGGAGCTGGAGAAAGAACAAGAAAGAAACCCTAAACCCAGCAGGAGAAGAGAAATCATAAAGATCAGAGCAGAGATCAATGAAATAGAAACCAAAAAAACAATAGAACAAATCAATGAAACTAGGAGCTGGTTCTTTGAAAGAATTAATAAGATTGATAAACCCCTGGCCAGACTTATCAAAAAGAAAAGAGAGAGGACCCAAATAAATAAAATCATGAATGAAAGAGGAGAGATCACAACGAACACCAAAGAAATACAGACAATTATAAGAACATACTATGAGCAACTCTACACCAACAAATTTGACAATCTGGAAGAAATGGATGCATTCCTAGAGACATATAAACTACCACAACTGAACCAGGAAGAAATAGAAAGCCTGAACAGACCCATAACCAGTAAGGAGATTGAAACAGTCATCAAAAATCTCCAAACAAAAAAAAGCCCAGGGCCAGACGGCTTCCCGGGGGAATTCTACCAAACATTTAAAGAAGAACTAATTCCTATTCTCCTGAAACTGTTCCAAAAAATAGAAATAGAAGGAAAACTTCCAAACTCATTTTATGAGGCCAGCATCACCTTGATCCCAAAACCAGACAAGGATCCCAACAAAAAAGAGAACCTCAGACCAATATCCTTGATGAACACAGATGCAAAAATTCTCGCCAAAATACTAGCCAATAGGATTCAACAGTACGTTAAAAGGATTATTCACCACGACTAAGTGGGATTTATTCCAGGGCTGCAAGGCTGGTTCAACATCCGCAAATCAATCAATGTGATACAACACATTAATAAAAGAAAGAACAAGAACCATATGATACTCTCCATAGATGCTGAAAAAGCATTTGACAAAGTACAGCATCCCTTCCTGATCAAAACTCTTCAAAGTGTAGGGATAGACGGCACATAACTCAATATTATCAAAGCCATCTATGAAAAACCCACCACAAATATCATTCTCAATGGAGAAAAACTGAAAGCTTTTCCGCTAAGGTCAGGAACACGGCAGGGATGTCCGTTATCACCACTGCTATTCAACATAGTACTAGAAGTCCTAGCCTCAGCAATCAGACAACAAAAGGAAATTAAAGGCATCCAAATCGGCAAAGAAGAAGTCAAACTATCACTCTTCGCAGATGATATGATACTCTATGTGGAAAACCCAAAAGACTCCACTCCAAAACTGCTAGAACTTGTACAGGAATTCAGTAAAGTGTCAGGATATAAAATCAATGCACAGAAATCAGTTGCATTTCTCTACACCAACAACAAGACAGAAGAAAGACAAATTAAGGAGTCCATCCCATTTACAATTGCACCCAAAACTATAAGATACCTAGGAATAAACCTAACCAAAGAGACTAAGAATCTATACTCAGAAAACTATAAAGTACTCATGAAAGAAATTGAGGAAGACACAAAGAAATGGAAAAATGTTCCATGCTCCTGGTTTGGAAGAATAAATATTGTGAAAATGTCTGTGCTACCTAAAGCAATCTACACATTTAATGCAATTCCTATCAAAGTACCATCCATTTTTTTCAAATAAATGGAACAAATAATCCTAAAATTTATATGGAACCAGAAAAGACCTCGAATAGCCAAAGGAATATTGAAAAAGAAAGCCAAAGTTGGTGGCATCACAATTCCGGACTTCAAGCTCTATTACTAAGCTGTCATCATCAAGACAGCATGGTACTGGCACAAAAACAGACACATAGATCAATGGAACAGAATAGAGAGCCCAGAAATGGACCCTCAACTCTATGGTCAACTCATCTTCGACAAAGCAGGAAAGAATGTCCAATGGAACAAAGACAGCCTCTTCAATAAATGGTGTTGGGAAAATTGGACAGCCACATGCAGAAAAATGAAATTGGATCATTTCCTTACACCGCACACGAAAATAGACTCAAAATGGATGAAGGATGTCAATGTGAGAAAGGAATCCATCAAAATCCTCGAGGAGAACACAGGCAGCAACCTCTTCGACGTCACCCGCAGCAACATCTTCCTAGGAACATCCCCAAAGGCAAGGGAAGCAAGGGCAAAAATGAACTTTTGGGATTTTATTAAGATCAAAACTTTTGCACAGCAAAGGAAACAGTGAACAAAACCAAAAGACAACTGACAGAATGGGAGAAGATATTTGCAAATGACATATCAGATAAAGGTCTAGTGTCCAAAATCTATAAAGAACTTAGCAAACTCAACACCCAAAGAACAAATAATCCAATCAAGAAATGGGCAGAGGACATGAACAGACATTTCTGCAAAGAAGACATCCAGATGGCCAACAGACACATGAAAAAGTGCTCCATATCACTCGGCATCAGGGAAATACAAATCAAAACCACCATGAGATATCACCTCACACCAGTCAGAATGGCTAAAATTAACAAGTCAGGAAATGACAGATGCTGGCAAGGATGCGGAGAAAGGGGAACCCTCCTACACTGTTGGTGGGAATGCAAGCTGGTGCAACCACTCTGGAAAACAGCATGGAGGTTCCTCAAAATGTTGAAAATAGAACTACCCTATGACCCTGCAATTGCACTGCTGGGTATTTACCCTAAAGATACAAACATAGTGATCCGAAGGGGCACATGCACCCGAACGTTTATAGCAGCAATGTCTACAATAGCCAAACTATGGAAAGAACCTAGATGTCCATCAACAGACGAATGGATAAAGAAGATGTGGTATATATACACAATGGAATACTATGCAGCCATCAAAAGGAATGAAATCTTGCCATTTGCGACGACGTGGATGGAACTAGAGGGTATCATGCTTAGCGAAATAAGTCACTCGGAGAAAGACAACTATCATATGATCTCCCTGATATGAGGGAGAGGAGATGCAACATGGGCGGTCGAGGGGGTAGGAGAAGAGTAAATGAAACAAGATGGGATTGGGAGGGAGACAAACCATAAGTGACTCTTAATCTCACAAAACAAACTGAGGGTTGATGGGGGGAGGGGGTTGGGAGAGGGGGTGGTGTTATGGATATCGGGGAGGGTATGTGCTATGGTGAGTGTTGTGAAGTGTGTAAACCTGGCGATTCGCAGACCTGTACCCCTGGGGATAAAAATATATGTTTATAAAGCTGTTAAAAAAAAAAAAAAGAAAGAAAGGATGAATCCCCAAGTTTTGTAGCAACATGGACGGGACTGGAAGAGATTATGCTGAGTGAAATAAGTCAAGCAGAGAGAGTCAATTATCATATGGTTTCACTTATTTGTGGAGCATAACAAATAGCATGGAGGACAAGGGGAGATGGAGAGGAGAAGGGAGTTGAGGGAAATTGGAAGGGGAGATGAACCATGAGAGACTATGGACTCTGAAAAACGATCTGAGAATTTTGAAGGGTTGGGGGGTGGGAGGTTGGGGGCACCAGGTGGTGGGTATTGTAGAGGGCACGGATTGCATGGAGCACTGGGTGTGGTGCAAAAATAATGAATACTGTTATGCTGAAAAAAATAAAAAAAAATTAAAAAAAAAATTTTACAATTGCCAACAGGAGTGGACACCTGACCCTAGGGTAATCCAGAAATTATGTCTTGTGACCTAGATGGAAGAGGTCATTGTGCCAAAAATATTTTTATTCTAGGAACTTGTGATTGCAAAATATAAAAGGAAGGGAAACTACCAGAGAGGCAAAAGGTAGAAGCTTATGTGACTTTAAGCAGGGCCAAGGCAATCAAAATTATATATAAACTAATATCACGAGGAAATAATAAATAAAAAAGTGTTCAATTCAATTACTGAGAAGGTCCTTGATTCAGAGAGCATCAGAAATGACATAAGATAAAAATGGAGACAACAAGGAAGGAGATAATCATGGTGCCTCCATCCTAATGCCATTTTCCATGAAATCTACCATAATTGAAGTTTTTTATTTTTAAATAACTGATATACCCTGAAAAGTCCCTGCTACTTCCCAACTTGAATTGGTTTAAATGTCTGTTTTTATTTGTTTGTTTTTGTTTTGAACAGAGACCTAAATTAAAGGAGAAGCCAATAAGAACACTTTGCTAGGCGAATTGTTGTTTAGTCTGAACTTTGAGAAATGAAAAAGCACAGCAAAGCAGAGCCACAGATTCCAAATTCTGCATTTTCCTCCCTTCCTAGCCTGTGCTCCAACATATGAGAAACAGGAGAGGGAAGGTCCAAAAAGGAATTCCAAGGAGAGTGTGATTGATTCTGTCAGAATTAGGAAACCCCTGAAGACATTTAATTTCTTGGGAAGTACATGATATGCAGCAGCATATCTTGAATAAGCAAGCATACGAAAAGGGTCTTTCAGTTTCACAGCTGAAAATATGGACTATTTGAATTTTTTAAAGCATGCATTTTTTCCAGTAAATAAAATAAAAATAAAAATTATTTGATTATCTCCATAGCATATGATATCAAATTTAAAAGCCAAAACAGTCAAATTGTAAATACGTAAGAATGCCTTGGTTTTGGTTCAGGTCTTGATCTCAGGGTCTTGAGATCAAGCTCTACCATGGGCTGGTGCTTAGCTTGGGGTCTGATTGAGACTCTCTCTCCCTCCCTCTGTCCCCTCAGCCCACTCCCCACTCTCTCTCCATCCCTCTAAAATAAATAAATCTTAAGAAAAAGAAAAGAAAGAAAGAAATGTCTTTGGAATCATTAAGGTCTAAGTGTGGAATCCAAACAACTAAAAACTTTGGGTTTGATTTACCTATGATCTCTCTGGAATCATGTGGGTAGGTTGTAGCAGACGGAAAGTGCAGCAAGGCAGGAGCTAATGAGTGTTAGAGTGGGTGGCGGTAGGGAGCATTGGGAAGCATGCAAGATGACAATGGATACAAAACATATTGGGGACATCTGACAATACTTAGCACTTGAGGGAAAGTGGGGAGAATGAATATGAAAAACTGAATGACTTCCAAGGTCCTGCGTGGGAAATTGGACAGTATTAATGTTCTCTGTGAGAATGTAATGAAAACGCTTGATGGCCTTTGAATAGTTTAAAAAAAAAAGAGATAGGAATATTCTTTTTTTAAATTAATATATAGTGTATTATTTGCTTAAGGGGTACAGGTCTGTGAATCATCAGTCCTACACAATTCACAGCACTCACCATAACACATACCTTCCCCAATGTCCATCACCCAGCTACCCCTCCCTCCTCCCAACCCCCAGCAACCCTCAATTTGTTTCCTGAGATTGAGTCTCTCATGATTTGTCTCTTTCCCAATCCCATCTTGTTTCATTTTTTCCCTCCCTTGCCCTCCTCCACTCCACCTCTCACCCTGCCTCTCAAATTCCTCATATCAGAGAGGTCATATGATAATTGTCTTTCTCTGATTGACTCAGTCCTCTTAGCATAATACCCTCTATTTCCGATAGGAATATTCTGAATTGAGGAAATACATATTCATTCTCAAGTAACTGAGAATAAGAACAAAGAACATTTTTTAAAAGGAAAGATGATGAATTACAGTTGCCCTAAGTATTTTACTATTTTGAGTAGGAGAGACCACGTATGGGACTACACTGTTGTTACAGAAGAGCTGTGAAGAGAGAAACAACGAACCACTTCACTTACTATTTATTCTTTTGGACAGTCTCTGGGAGTGACTGGAGAGTTATCTGTTTACACATTACCACAGGACACAAAAGGTTGTCACAACTCCCTTTAAGTAGTCAAAATGCTTAAAGGGAGCTTAAAGGCTAAATGCTTAAAGGCTGCCTCACTCAGGTTGGTTGAATCTCAAATTATACCTCCTTAAACCAAAGCTCTGAAACTGACAAGGTTGTATACCTACCTTGCTGGTGTCTTGATTGGGACACATTTTATTTTAAGTCATCTACATTTAACATAAATATTTAATCAAAGTTGCTGAGTGTGCTTTGAAGTATCAAGCAACAGTTATTTCTCAAGTCAGGTGTCTAGACTAATCAAACCTTAAGAAAAAGTACAACATTCATAATGATACCATCATTTTATTGAATCATTCCAGTTAAATTTGATTTCAGTTCAGAAATCACAACATTTGCTTTTCTCTGATAGAAATGCAGCTCTGAGCTATAATTTTCATTTTGATTGAAGGGTTGCAGCTTGTAATGTTTGGGGACCATAAGAAATCCAAAGCTATGTGACTCTCATTCAGGCCTACATTCTGTGACCCTTTCCAGAAATGAAAGAATGCAAAGGGAAAATATTTTCTACACCAATTCTGATTCTATAGTGATAGGACAGCTAAATTTCTGTTCTGTTGAAAGAGGTAAGTCTTTTGTTAAAACTGTTGAACTGCACTGATAATACCTCCAAATAGTATTCCTGAAATATCAAGAAAATGCTGTTATTGAGGGTTTTACCATCTTTTCCTGTTGAGATGAAGATTAAGTGAAATGATGTACAAGGAATCTATTGATGGAATCATTCTTAGAAAAAAAAAAAAATAGAATTGCAGGCCTCCATGAGAATGTTATTGAAAAAATTAGTGTGTTCCACTAACTTTTCCAAAATGATTTAAAAACATACTTGATTATATCGAGATACACACTTTTGGATACTGCCTAAGACATGAAAATTCTATACTTGGACATTATAAAGATATACCAGTCTTCAGTACTAACAGGTCATTAAAAAAGATTTGCTCTTCATAATTCTGTGTTTAATCTGTTGAGGAACCTCCAAACTATTTGGGATGGCAGTTTTGCCATGTGTTTCTTCAGATGATCATTAATGTATGCGAGTGACTTTCTATTCAATAGAAATGCAGAACTGGATCTCCCAGGATCCATTGCAATAATAACCAAATTGCTATTATTTTTTTTCATATGCTTTGGCAATCATTATTTATTTGAGTTTCACAACAGTGATAGATGGAAAGAAAAGCAAATAGAATATTCGTTTTACAAATGCGCCAACTCAGGGGTCCCAAGCTTAGATATCTTAACTTTGTAACCAGTAAGTGCTGTAGTCAGGGCTAGAATCCAGGTCTACTAGTTCAATGTGATTTATGCTGTTTTATAACATGTACTTATTTCTTTGTAATTTGACCTGGCATTATTGCTCAAAAAATTTAGAAACAGGTGTTCACACAAAAACTTTTATATCAAAATGTTCATAGCACCATGATTCACAATACCCCAAAGATGGAAAAACAAATTGTAGTGTACCATACAACATTATTTAGCCATAGAAAAGGAATGAAATGTTAACACATGTGACGATGTAGATGAACTCTGAAAACATTATGCTAAGTGGAAGAAGTCAGACACCAAAGATGCTATGTAACTCTATTTATATGAAATGTTCAGAATAGGCAGACCCAACCAGACAAAAAGCAAACTGGTGGTTGTCATGGGGTGGAGGTAGATGGTAGTAGGTGATTGCTGAAGGGTATAGGATTCTCTTTGGTGGCGATGAAAACATTTGGGACTAGACAGTGGTGGTTTGGGCAACATTGTGAATGTACTAAGTGCCACTGAATTCTACACTTTAAAATAGTTAAAGTGCTAACTCTAGGGGCACCTGGGTGGCTCAGTGGGTTAAAGCCTCTGCCTTCGGCTCAGGTCATGATCTCAGGGTCCTGGGATCGAGCCCCGCATCGGGCTCTTTGCTCAGTAGGGAGTCTGCTTCCGTCTCTCTCTCTGCCTGCCTCTCTGCCTCCTTATGATCTGTCTGTCAAATAAATAAATAAAATCTTAAAAAAAATGGTAACTCTATGTTATGTGTATCACATCAGAATAAAAAAATGTTGCTAAAACACAAAAACAAACAACAGCAAAATAAATAAATGAATGGCTCTTGGTTATTAAATAGTTGTAAAAGTAGGAATCGAAAGAACATTACTAAACCCAAAAAGGGAAAGCTTAGTATTGCAATTCTCTGTGGTGTTTCATCAGACAGCCTTGCCCAGGAATTAGCAAGTGGGACAATAGCTTAAGGCCTGCCATTTTCCCTAGTCTAAATGTATTATTGTAACCAGTGTACTGTGTAGTGATCTGGGAGGTAGCCAACGCTCCTGTGAAGTAAAGTTATTTGGTTTAGAGAAAGAGAAATCTGTGTGTACTTGTACAGAACAGTAAGTAGGCAAATCAGAGGACAAGTATTATTATTTGTGCCCTGCTTTGGGCCAAGTTCTCTGCAAAGCCAGCCTCAAGACTTTTGAGCTTAGTTGGTTGAGGCCAGATTTCTTCCATCAGAGTGGTCTCCAGGAAGTAGCATGAAATCAGTAACAGTGAATGAAAGGCAGCATGGTGGCATAAATGTGGTATAATATGCAAAAGCCCAAAACCCAGATATCTAGAAGTGCAGAATCGCAATTTTGAAGGAGGTACCCAGGTACCAAGAGTGAGCAGGTGAGTGCAAGCCAGGCTCAGATCAAAAGTTGGCCCGAGTGAGGGTGTATCCCACAGGGTCTGGCACTAGAAGTATGTGGAAATACAGGAACAATGGGGCTGGAAACATATGTAGTCAAAAGCTAGTTTTTGAATATCTGCAAATTTTAAGACATTGTTTATAATTCCATATACTATTTTAAGGTATGTTTCCTAAATTGTATAAGCTTCAGTCCCTCTTTAACCTGGATTTATCCCTGGGCATATGTGTCCGGAAAGGAAATGGTATTTTCTAGGGTGAGTGCAGAACTACTCACTATTATCAAAGGGCCAAGAATTCCATCATGTAGTTTCTTAACAGCTAGCTTCTACTGAGACATGCTGCTGACATTGACTCAACATATAATGTGTTACATAACTTAATATTGTGCATTGTTACCAACCTTGGACTGGGGGTTTGGGGCCAGGGTAAGGTACTAGTCAAAGCTCTGAAATAATGGTGATTTAGATAGAAGACTCATCGTCCACTATGAAGTCCAAAGTCTTAAGCTGATCTTTTAAATTACTATTTTTATATCTGCTACCGTCTTATGAATTTGTATCTCCTTTCTCGTTGTGGGACCAAAATATTGCAAGTAAAATTCCATGAAATATTTCCGTATTCCTGTGTTTGTGGATGATTTACACAAATGACAACATTAAGATGTCTTCAAGACCTCCCAACCATCAGTCTCTCTAGTTCCTTACATTTTCATTTGTCACTGAAAAAAAGGAAATGAAACTTTATTAATTGCTGTTTATTTACATGTGTATTTTTCTCTGAAATGTTGTTAAATATGTGAAACCCAATTTATTTATTTTTTTAGGATTTTATTTATTTGACAGACAGAGATCACGAGTAGGCAGAGAGGCAGGCAGAGAGAGAGAGGGGGGAAGCAGGCTCCCTGCTGAGCAAGAGAGCCCAATGTGGGGCTCCATCCCAAGATCCTGAGATCATGACTTGAGGCGAAGATAGAGGCTTTAACCCACTGAGCCACCCAGGCGCCCCTCACATTACATAATTTACCTGTACATTTATGTTTAGTTATATTTGAGTTTTTTACTAGTTCTTTAAGAGCTGAAATTATAAGTACATTTGGCTAATGCATATTGATATTTGATTGCACATATTTGATATGACACGTGCATTTGATTTGATATGATATGATTGATTTGATATGTGATATATGATTTGATATTTGATAGCACATATCTTTTTTTTTTTTTATTTTATTTATTTATTTATTTATTTATTTATTTTTTAAATTTTATTTTTTATAAACATATTTTTATCCCCGGGGTACAGGTCTGTGAATCGCCAGGTTTACACACTTCACAGCACTCACCATAGCACATACCCTCCCCAATATCCATAACCCCACCCCCCCTCTCCCAACTCCCCTCCCCCCATCAACCCTCAGTTTGTTTTGTGAGATTAAGAGTCACCTATGGTTTGTCTCCCTCCCAATCCCATCTTGTTTCATTTACTCTTCTCCTACCCCCTCAACCCCCCATGTTGCATCTCCTCTCCCTCATATCAGGGAGATCATATGATAGTTGTCTTTCTCCGATTGACTTATTTCGCTAAGCATGATACCCTCTAGTGCCATCCACGTCGTCGCAAATGGCAAGATTTCATTTCTTTTGATGGCTGCATAGTATTCCATTGTGTATATATACCACATCTTCTTTATCCATTCGTCTGTAGATGGACATCTAGGTTCTTTCCATAGTTTGGCTATTGTAGACATTGCTGCTATAAACATGCGGGTGCACGTGCCCCTTCGGATCACTATGTTTTTATCTTTAGGGTAAATACCCAGCAGTGCAATTGCTGGGTCATAGGGTAGTTCTATTTTCAACATTTTGAGGAACCTCCATGCTGTTTTCCAGAGTGGTTGCACCAGCTTGCATTCCCACCAACAGTGTAGGAGGGTTCCCCTTTCTCCGCATCCTCGCCAGCATCTGTCATTTCCTGACTTGTTAATTTTAGCCATTCTGACTGGTGTGAGGTGATATCTCATGGTGGTTTTGATTTGTATTTCCCTGATGCCGAGTGATATGGAGCACTTTTTCATGTGTCTGTTGGCCATCTGGATGTCTTCTTTGCAGAAATGTCTGTTCATGTCCTCTGCCCATTTCTTGATTGGATTATTTGTTCTTTGGGTGTTGAGTTTGCTAAGTTCTTTATAGATTTTGGACACTAGCCCTTTATCTGATATGTCATTTGTAAATATCTTCTCCCATTCTGTCAGTTGTCTTTTGGTTTTGTTCACTGTTTCCTTTGCTGTGCAAAAGCTTTTGATCTTGATAAAATCCCAAAAGTTCATTTTTGCCCTTGCTTCCCTTGCCTTTGGTGATGTTCCTAGGAAGATGTTGCTGCGGCTGACGTCGAAGAGGTTGCTGCCTGTGTTCTCCTCGAGGATTTTGATGGATTCCTTTCTCACATTGAGATCCTTCATCCATTTTGAGTCTATTTTCGTGTGTGGTGTAAGGAAATGATCCAATTTCATTTTTCTGCATGTGGCTGTCCAATTTTCCCAACACCATTTATTGAAGAGGCTGTCTTTGTTCCATTGGACATTCTTTCCTGCTTTGTCGAAGATGAGTTGACCATAGAGTTGAGGGTCCATTTCTGGGCTCTCTATTCTGTTCCATTGATCTATGTGTCTGTTTTTGTGCCAGTACCATGCTGTCTTGAGGATGACAGCTTTGTAATAGAGCTTGAAGTCCGGAATTGTGATGCCACCAACTTTGGCTTTCTTTTTCAATATTCCTTTGGCTATTCGAGGTCTTTTCTGGTTCCAAATGAATTTTAGGATTATTTGTTCCATTTCTTTGAAAAAAATGGATGGTACTTTGATAGGAATTGCATTAAATGTGTAGATTGCTTTAGGTAGCATAGACATTTTCACAATATTTATTCTTCCAATCCAGGAGCATGGAACATTTTTCCATTTCTTTGTGTCTTCCTTAATTTCTTTCATGAGTACTTTATAGTTTTCTGTGTATAGATTCTTAGTTTCTTTGGTTAGGTTTATTCCTAGGTATCTTATAGTTTTGGGTGCAATTGTAAATGGGATGGACTCCTTAATTTCTCTTTCTTCTGTCTTGTTGTTGGTGTAGAGAAATGCAACTGATTTCTGTGCATTGATTTTATATCCTGACACTTGACACTTGACACCTGACACCTGACACTTGACTGTTCTAGCAGTTTTGGAGTGGAGTCTTTTGGGTTTTCCACATATAGTATCATATCATCTGCAAAGAGTGATAGTTTGACTTCTTCTTTGCTGATTTGGATGCCTTTAATTTCCTTTTGTTGTCTGATTGCTGAGGCTAGGACTTCTAGTACTATGTTGAATAGCAGTGGTGATAACGGACATCCCTGCCATGTTCCTGACCTTAGCGGAAAAGCTTTCAGTTTTTCCCCATTGAGAATGATATTTGCTGTGGGTTTTTCATAGATAATATTGAGGTATGTGCCCTCTATCCCTACACTTTGAAGAGTTTTGATCAGGAAGGGATGCTGTACTTTGTCAAATGCTTTTTCAGTCTATGGAGAGTATCATATGATTCTTGTTCTTTCTTTTATTAATGTGTTGTATCACATTGATTGATTTGCAGATGTTGAACCAACCTTGCAGCCCTGGAATAAATCCCACTTGGTCGTGGTGAATAATCCTTTTAATGTACTGTTGAATCCTATTGGCTAGTATTTTGGCGAGAATTTTTGCATCTGTGTTCATCAAGGATATTGGTCTGTAGTTCTCTTTTTTGATGGGATCTTTGTCTGGTTTTGGGATCAAGGTGATGCTGGCCTCATAAAATGAGTTTGGAAGTTTTCCTTCTATTTCGATTTTTTGGAAAAGTTTCAGGAGAATAGGAATTAGTTCTTCTTTAAATGTTTGGTAGAATTCCCCCGGGAAGCCATCTGGCCCTGGGCTTTTGTTTGTTTGGAGATTTTTGATGACTGTTTCAATCTCCTTACTGGTTATGGGTCTGTTCAGGCTTTCTATTTCTTCCTGGTTCAGTTGTGGTAGTTTATATGTCTCTAGGAATGCATCCATTTCTTTCAGATTGTCAAATTTGTTGGCGTAGAGTTGCTCCTAGTATGTTCTTATAATTGTCTGTATTTCTTTGGTGTTCATTGTGATCTCTCCTCTTTCATTCATGATTTTATTTATTTGGGTCCTCTCTCTTTTCTTTTTGATAAGTCTGGCCAGGGGTTTATCAATCTTATTAATTCTTTCAAAGAACCAGCTTCTAGTTTCGTTGATTTGTTCTACTGTTGTTTTGGTTTCTATTTCATTGATTTCTGCTCTGATCTTTATGATTTCTCTTCTCCTGCTGGGTTTAGGGTTTCTTTCTTGTTCTTTCTCCAGCTCCTTTAGGTGTAGGGTTAGGTTGTGTACCTGAGACCTTTCTTGTTTCTTGAGAAAGGCTTGTACCGCTATATATTTTCCTCTCAGGACTGCCTTTGTTGTGTCCCACAGATTCTGAACCGTTGTGTTTTCATTATCATTTGTTTCCATAAATTTTTTCAATTCTTCTTTGATTTCCTGGTTGACCCATTCATTCTTTAGAAGGATGCTGTTTAGTCTCCATATATTTGGGTTCTTTCCAAATTTCCTCTTGTTATTGAGTTCTAGCTTTAGAGCATTGTGGTCTGAAAATATGCAGGGAATGATCCCAATCTTTTGATACCGGTTGAGACTTGATTTAGGACCAAGAATGTGATCTATTCTGGAGAATGTTCCATGTGCACTAGAGAAGAATGTGTATTCTGTTGCTTTGGAATGAAATGTTCTGAATATATCTGTGATGTCCATCTGGTCCAGTGTGTCATTTAAGGCCTTGATTTCCTTGTTGATCTTTTGCTTGGATGATCTGTCCATTTCAGTGAGGGGAGTGTTAAAATCCCCTACTATTATTGTATTCTTGTCGATGTGTTTCTTTGATTTTGTTATTAATTGGTTTATATAGTTGGCTGCTCCCACGTTAGGGGCATAGATATTTAAAATTGTTAGATCTTCTTGTTGGACAGTTCCTTTGAGTATGATATAGTGTCCTTCCTCATCTCTTATTATAGTCTTTGGCTCTAAATCTAATTGATCTGCTATAAGGATTGCCACTCCTGCTTTCTTCTGATGTCCATTAGCATGGTAAATTCTTTTCCACCCCCTCACTTTAAACCTGGAGGTGTCTTTGGGTTTAAGATGAGTTTCTTGTAGGCAACATATAGATGGGTTTTGTTTTTTTATCCATTCTGATACCCTGTGTCTTTTGATTGGGGCATTTAGCCCATTAACATTCAGGGTAAGTATTGAGAGATATGAATTTAGTGCCATTGTATTGCCTGTAAGGTGACTGTTATTGTATATTGTCTCTGTTTCTTTCTGATCTCCTACTTTTAGGGTCTCTCTTTGCTTAGAGGACCCCTTTCAATATTTCCTGTAGAGCTGGTTTGGTATTTGCAAATTCTTTCAGTTTTTGTTTGTCCTGGAAGCTTTTAATCTCTCCTTCTATTTTCAATGATAGCCTAGCTGGATATAGTATTCTTGGCTGCATGTTTTTCTCATTTAGCACTCTGAATATATCATGCCAGCTCTTTCTGGCCTGCCAGGTCTCTGTGGATAAGTCTGCTGCCAATCTAATATTTTTACCATTGTACGTTACAGACTTCTTTTCCCGGGCTGCTTTCAGGATCTTTTCTTTGTCACTAAGACTTGTCAATTTTACTATTAGGTGATGGGGTGTGGACCTATTCTTATTGATCTTGAGGGGGGTTCTCTGAACCTCCTGGATTTTGATGCTTGTTCCCTTTGCCATATTGGGGAAATTCTCCAATAATTCTCTCCAATATACCTTCTGCTCCCCTCTCTGTTTCCTCTTCTTCTGGAATCCCAATTATTCTAATGTTGTTTCATCTTATGGTGTCACTTATCTCTCGAATTCTCCCCTTGTGGTCCAGTAGCCGTTTGTCCCTCTTTTGCTCAGCTTCTTTATTCTCTGTCATTTGGTCTTCTATATCGCTAATTCTTTCTTCTGCCTCATTTATCCTAGCAGTGAGAGCCTCCATTTTTGTTTGCACCTCATTAATAGCTTTTTTTATTTCAACTTGGTTAGATTTTAGTTCTTTTATTTCTCCAGAAAGGGCTTTTATATCTCCCTAGAGGGTTGCTTTAATATCTTCCATGCCTTTTTCAAGCCCGGCTAGAACCTTGAGAATCGTCATTCTGAACTCTAGATCTGACATATTACCAATGTCTGTATTGATTAGGTCCCTAGCCTTTGGTACTGCTTCTTGTTCTTTTTTTTGTTGTGAATTTTTCCGCCTTGTCATTTTGTCCAGATAAGAGTATATGAAGGAGCAAGTAAAATACTAAAAAGGTGGCAACAACCCCAGGAAAATATGTTTTAGCCAAATCAGAAGAGATCCCAAATCGTGAGGGGGGAGAAACGGGATAAAAAGGGGTTCAGAAGAAAAAAAAAAAGAAAAAAAAATAAACTATTAAAAAAAGAAAGCTGATAAAAAATATAAGAAGGAAAAAAATATATATATATTAGATAAACTATTTAAAAAACGTTAAAAAAAGAAAACGGTAAAAGCTAAAAAAATTTAGCAGAAGAAGAGAAAAAAATTGAAAAAGAGAAAAAAAAATTAAATTAACTGCAAGGCTAAAGAATCATGGGGAGAAAGCCATGAATTCCATGCTTTGCTTTCTTCTCCTCTGGAATTCTGCCGCTCTCCTTGGTATTGAAACTGCACTCCTTGGTAGGTGAACTTGGTCCTGGCTGGGTTTCTCGTTGATCTTCTGGGGTAGGGGCCTGTTGTTATGATTCTCAAGCGTCTTTGCCCCAGGTGGAGTTGCACCGTCCTTACCCGGGGCCGGGCTGAGTAATCTGCTCGGGTTTGCTGGGTTTGCTTTCGGGAGCTTTTGTTCCCTGAGCACGTTCCGTAGAGTTCCGGAGGGCGGGAGTGAAGATGGCGGCCTCCCGGTGTCCGGTCCGGAGGAGCTGAGAGCCCGGGCCCCACTCCTCAGTGCGCCCTCAGAGAACAGCGCCCAATGACTCCCGTCACCCTGGCCTCCGGCTGCACTCCGAGCTGACCGAGCCTGGGACCGGTTCAAGGTAACCCCGAGTTTAGAGCTCACTCCTCAGCTCTGTCTCTGTAGCCGGCTTCCCTGTTCTCATACCGGTAAGCTCTGCGACACTCAGACACCCCCGATCCTTCTGTGACCCTGTGGGACCTGAGGCCGCGCTGACCCCGCCTGGGCTTCACCCCAGTTAAGCCTCTGGAGCGATGTCCCCAGCGGAACAGACTTTTAAAAGTCCCGATTTTGTGCTCCGTTGCTCCGCCGCTCGCCGGGAGCTGGCCCCTCCCCCCGCGGTCTATCTTCCTGTCGCTTTGGATTCACTGCTCCGCCAGTCCTACCTTGCAGAAAGTGGTTGATTTTCTGTTTCTGGAATTGCTGTTCTTCTTCTCTTCAATCTCCCGTTGTCCTTATAGGTGTTTGCAATCTTTAGATAAGCTATTTAGCTGATCTCCCGCTACCTGAAGTAGTCTCAGCCTGCTACTTCTCCACCATCTTGACTCCTCCCCCTGATAGCACATATCTTATAAAAGCCTAATTCAACATGTGATCTTCTTAAATGTGATTTGTTTTTCCTTTCTTTTGAATCACTATAGACTAGGTTTGATTTTTTGAATTAAGATGTTAACTCCTTTATCCACAACTTTGAAATAAAGTCTGTTTTTTGATTACAGATGAAAATCCCGATATTGACCACACACCTTTAGAGAGTTGGGTTTTGGAATCAAAAAGTAATTTCTGAAAAGCATAGGTGGATTTTCAGCAAGAATAAGTTTCTAAAGATGAATTCATTTTATAAGATCAGATATATGCAGCCCTAAGTGAATCATTCACTAAATAGCTTGTTCCCATCAATTTTGTGGACTAAAGTTTTAAGGACATTAAAAAAAGTGCAGCAAAATCCTATTGATTCATGTCAAAGATATATTTAATTTCTTCTACTCCTTTTACCCACCACCTAAGACCAGTACTTTATCAGGAAGTCAATCTTAAGAAAGGATATTTTTCAAGAAACATAGCAAATTGGAGGTCAGAGAACATTCAAACAATCAAAAGATGGGAATAAATTCTTATCTTCCTGTTTCCTAACAGAATGAAAGAGAAAATATAAATTAAAATAAAAGCAAAATTTAAATGAGAAACATAATCCCTGAAACATTGATTTATACAATGGGTTACATTTGATGAATATTAGGTACAAGTTACTAAGGATACGAGATGATTAAAGTGTGGTTCTTGGACACATAGAGGTAAGTATGTAAACAAAATAATGAATGCAACTGTCTTGGTTTAGGGCAAGAACGTGAAAAGAGACTTCTCAATATTCTCTCTGTGCTATTCACTGACTTTCCAAATGTCAGTTTGCCTCAGGATTTTCTCACCAGACTATTCCCTTTTCAGACCATTGTAAAGCCTCGTATGAGATTATTCTGTCCATGGTCTTAAGGGCCGACTTTAAGTAAGAATCTCCAAATTGACACCTTCAGCCCAGACTTCTTTTCTCCCAGGCCCGTGTATCCCACCTCTACTGGCCACTTCCCAAGTGGGTATTCTAGAACCATTTCATGTTTATCATGTAGAAAACAGAACTCATCATCTTTATTTTTTTTTCTCTCAAATTTATGTCGTCTATGATGTCAATCATTCATTCGTGCTTATATTTACATATGAACTCTCACTTAACAAGTCAGGTCCGGGATAATGTGTTAAGAATAAAAGTTTATTGGGGCGCCTGGGTGGCTCAGTGGGTTAAGCCGCTGCCTTCGGCTCAGGTCATGATCCCAGGGTCCTGGGATTGAGCCCCGCATCGGGCTCTCTGCTCGGCAGGGAGTCTGCTTCCTCCTCTCTCTCTGCCTGCCTCTCTGCCTACTTGTGATCTCTCTGTCAAATAAATAAATAAATAAATAAATAAGAAAAAAAAAGAATAAAAGTTTATCAAGACAGATTTCATTCATGAAAGCTTATAAATTTATTATATGCATTTGCAGGCACACAACTAACTTATCAATCCCTATTAAGTGATTTAAATTATAGAGAGTCTTAAGCCTTAACCAAGCCAAAAAATAATAGTCCAGCAGGTTACTAAGCAGGCCTGTTTTGAAGGACTAGCTTCCTTTTAAGGTGAGGGAGTAAGTCTTTAGTAAGCCACATTTAGTCTGAGACCTAGAGGATGACTAGACTGGGGTGGAGGAGAGTGAGGTGAAGAGCATTGTAGGAAAAGGAGGGGCTGAAAATATGAACAAAATGCTTGAGAAACTTGCACTCATAAAACATTTGCAAAAATTCACCAGGCTCCAATCCATTAAGACTTTTTCAAAGAATCAGCATATGGGAGACCACATTCTCCAACCCAAGCGCATTTAAGTTGGAGAGCAACAGTGACAATGAAAATCATATTTATAATGATGAAAGATGAATCTGGAAATTGGAAGCCTATTTCTTCTTCCTCTGGTAGTTCAACAAAAAGCTGACTTGCATATCTGGGTTAACTCCAAGCAAGAACAGGCTGTTTTCAGCCATGAAAGCCATTGGCTTCACTTTCCCCTCAGGCTCACATTGAAGAGAAAGTTCCCATTGCTTTAGTTGCATGGATATCCCCAGCTAGTCCTTCAATCTTATACCTATGTGTAGGATTACAAGGTAAATTCCTCTCCTGGACTCCTTTCCATGGAGTATATAGTCACCTCTCCCCCACCACCTGCTTACTCTCAGGCATACCTCTTCCAGCATGGTGAGGGAAGGCAGCTAAGTCCTCTATTGTCTTCTGTACCAGTATGTTTTCCAGAAAACCTGATTTTACATACATTCTGAATGCCTTGAATGATGTGTGCCTGTGCCCTCTTTGGCACATAGTGATAGTAACAAAGCTAAATCTAAGGTCTTGTACGTAGCGTTCTTAATTTGGGAAAATTCTTAGCCATAATTGTTAAGTTGTTTTGTTTTGGTACCATTTACTCTTGTCTTCTTTCTTGTGTTCTTATTAACCAGCTGTTGACTGTGACACTCCTATCTTCCCTGTACTTTAAATCTTCTCACATTCTTCCCAACTCTTTATTCTACTTTAATATCTTTGAAGGTTGAGCACTTACTAATGACCTAAAATTATTTCCCTCTCATAAAAATTTGTGATATATTTATTTTGTTTGATTTGTGTACTACTAATAATGGCAATAAAAGTTGAGAACAGCATTTTAACTCCTATTGCCTCACAGGAATGGGAAAAATTTCAAAGATTGCAATAATATGTGTAATTTTGTTTCAAGGCACTAAAGAACTCTAACGTAAGACTTTCAAAAACAAAAACATATTGCATAAAAAATTTATGAAGAAAATGAAAAAAATATGGGCTTAAGGAAAAGAAATTATGTAAAATTGACTATTGAAGCGTGTATTTTAATAAAACATGCAAGGGAGTGCCTGGTGGCTTAGTCAGTTAGGCATCTGTCTTTAGCTCAGGTCATGATCTCGGGGTTCTGTGATCTAGCCCCACATTGGGCTCCCTGATCAGTGGGGAGTCTGATTCTGCCTTTTCCTCTGCTCGACTCACCTGCTCATGCTCCTTCTCCCTCTCTCTCAAATAAATAAATAAAATCTTTTTTTTTTCTTATGGAGTATCTAAAATTTTCTTGCCTTTACAAAGTAGATTTCCTTTGTGTACTTCATTCAAAACAATATATCTCAAAATTTAATGCAAACATAGACATGAGAATTCAGCTATGTTCTATCAAAGTAGATATTACAGACATTTTTAAAATTGTAAGACAATGCCAGTCTTCTCATTGTTTTTGTTTTGAAAAACAGTTATTTTTCACTAACATACATAAATTTTCTAAGCTAACAGGTCATGGTTTTACTGTTACTTATAAATAAATATTTAAAAAATTCTCATTGTAGCAGTAAATAGCAGATATAACTCACATTAACAAAAATTTCTGCAGTTTTCAATTTTTAAGAGTATAAAAGGTCCTCAGACCAAATATCTGGGCACCGTTAACACACCTATTTGTGTTCTGTCTGTTCCCACAAGATTGTGAGATTCATGAGAACAGAAACCTTGCCTGACTTTGCCATCAATTGTATCCCATTGCCTGAACCAAGTCTTGGCAAACAGAAGTGACAATCATTCTCTCAGCTGTCCATGCTTGCAAATCAAGTTTTAATTCACCACATCCTGTTAAATACTGGCCCACAGGCCTAATGGCTTCAGTTCACTTGTTAGCTGTGTTATTTTCCTGTGCAAAATCACCCAGAAATCAACTCTGTCTTCTTGGTGCTGCTTGGGTCCTCCCACACCTCACCCAAGCTGGGGGAGATGAGGATATTATATCTTAATGATCTATAAATAGTGTTCCTTAACTTCTGTAGGAAAATGTATCTGCTCATGACAGGTCATGAAAATAGAATCCAAAATACATTTGAATAGTTTAAATTACTCTTTAGTTATTAAACCTTGTGTCTTGGCAGAATTTTTGAGTTATATATATCTGCCAATTTATTTGCTCAATTATATTGAACATCTATGTTTCCTACTATTGTATATTATGGATTTGCAAGGATTGCTATTGTAAGGACTGACAGTTTTCTTCAGCCAAAACTGCACTTCAGAAATGGTGTAGACTATCTTCATATATTACTTTTCAAAAGTACCTTGTAGAAGTGTTATAAGCACAATTAATTGTTTGCAATTTGATTTGAGATCTGCAGGCAGAAAAGGTGAAATGTAATTTCCAAGTAGTTATGTTTACCATTATGGTTTAATGACATATATCAGCCATACAAAACCAAAGGGGACATAGCTTAGGGACAGGATTCTAGTACTTTATGCACAGAGGCAGCTGAGCGATTCTCATTAATGTTAATAGGAGTCAAACACTGTAAACCTTAAGGCAATGATCACAACACATTGCCTAATGCCGTTACAAGTAAACACCATCTTATGAGAGAGTCGTTTCTGCATATGCCTTTCAAAAACTACTTCACTATATTATTCACATGAGAATAAACTGGTAATGAAAGTGTATCTAGGCACAAATGAAACTTACTTAGTTTTAGTTAGTACTATTTTAAAAGCGGCAGCTCAGTAGAGAAATTTCAAGCAGAAATAATGACCAGAAAAGTAGTAGCATATTATCTGCTGCAGCAAGTAACGAGATCTAAGATCCAATTTCTTTTTCATTACATCTGAAATATTGAGATTTTCTACTTTGTACTAGGAGTTGGGATTGATACTAGGGATAAGTTACTTAGTATAAGAATCACAGTTTCTGTCTTTTTGAGTTTCACAGGAGATACATAAAAAATAAGGTCACAAAAAGAAGAATTCATAAGCTGTGTACTTCAAGAGGAATGTTCTGGTTTTTGGTCTAGCGTGTAATGAGCTTAGAAGTTGTCACTCTAGGGTGACAGGGTGGCTCATTTGGTTAAGGATCTGATTCTTGATTTTGGCTCTGGTCATGATCTCAGTGTCATGAGATTGAGCCCCACAGTTGGGTTCTGTGCTGGGTGTGGAGCTTGCTTAAGATCCTCTCTCTCCTTTTCCCTCTTTCTGCTGCCTCCCCAAAAGAAGTTGACACTCCATCCTAACAAGAAGTAAAAAACGAATTGAGCTAAAAATACACAACTTTTCTTAGATACATAGGAGATGTAAGGTCATAAGGTAAACTATAACTACACAAATTGCAGGCAGACTGGCAGATACAGAAAATCACAACTTACAGGAGCAGAAACTCATGAGAACAAATCTTTGCAGGAAAGACTATCAGGTGTATCACATCTGTCTTTCATCAAAAAAATTACAAGACACACTAAAAAGCAGAAAACACAGTTTGGGGAGAAATAACAAGCATCAGAACCAGACTCAGATATGGCAGGAATGTTTGAAATATATGACTGATAGTATCAAACAACTATAATTACTACGATAAGGACTCTTATGGAGAAAGTAGATAGTATGCAAGAACAGATGGAATGAAGCAGAAAGATGAAAATTCAAGAAAGAGCCAAAGAAAATGCTAAAGATTAAAAATACTATAACAGAAATGAAGAATGCTTTTTTTTTTAAAAGATTTTATTTATTTATCTGACAGAGAGAAATCACAAGTAGGCAGAGAGGCAGGCAGAGAGAGAGGAGGAAGCAGGCTCCCTGCTGAGCAGAAAGCCCGATGTGGGGCTTGAACCCAGGACCTGGGATCATGACCTGAGCCAAAGAAGCGGCTTAACCCACTGAGCCACCCAGGTGCCCCAAATGAAGAATGCTTTTAATGGATTCATTACTAGACTGAACATGGCTGAGGAAAGAATCTTTGATGTAGAGGATATGTCAATAGAAACTTCCAAATCTGAAAAACTAAGAGAAAAAAAAAAAAAAAACAAACAAACCTGGAAAAGAAAACAGAATATCCACGAACTATGAGACAACTACATAAGGTAAAGTATAGGATAATGAGAATATCAGACGGAGAAAAAAGAAAGAGGGGAACAGAATTGTTGAAACAATAGTGACTGAGAATTTCCCCAACTTAATGTCAGACAACAACCAGAGATCCACAAAGCTCAGAGAAAAATCAAACAAAATAATGCAGAAAAGGAAAGGAAAGGAAAGGAAAGGAAAGAAAAACTACACCTATGCAAATCATATTCAAATGAAAAAAAAAATCAAAGGTAAAGAAAAAAAACCTTGAAAGAAGCCAGAAGAAAAAACATCTTCTCAAGAGAGGAGCAAAGATAAGAAATACATCTGACTTATCCTAATAACTTAAGTAAGAAAGAAAAGAATACAGGGAAACATTGAAAGAAAAAACCCACCAGGCTAGCATTCTGTATTCTGCAGAATTATCTTTCAAAAATGAAGAAGAAATAAGGACGTTCTCTGAAAAACAAAAGTTGAGGGAATTTGTTGTCAGCAGACCTGACTTGCAAGAAAATGTTAAAAGAAGTTTTTTGAAGAGAAAGAAAATTATATACTTCAGAATTTTGGATCTATATAAAGGAAGAGCATTAGAGAAGAAATAGGGAAGGTAAAAGATTTTGCACAACAAAGGAAACCATTAACAAAACAGAAATGTGAGAGGATATTTGCAAAGGATTTTTCTGACAAGGGGTTCATATCTAAAATATATAAAGAACTTATACAACTCAACACCAAAAAAAACAAATAATCTGATTTTGAAAATGGGCAGAGGACCTGAAGACATTTTTCCAAAGAAGATGTCAGATGGCCCATAGACACATGAAAAGATGCACAATATCACTGATCATCAGGGAAATATCAATCAAAATAAAAATGAGATATCACCTTATACCCATTAGCATGGTTAAAATAAAAAAAGATAAGAAATAACAGGTGTTGGCAAAGATGGGAGAAAAGTGAACCTTGGTGCACAGTTAGTGGGAAAACTTAACTTTGCTTATTCTTAATTCATCTAACAGATGATGGTTTATTTAAAATAATAGCAGCTCCAATTTATTTGATTATGGTAGTTGATGTCTAAGTGAAATGAAGAACAGTAACCATACATGGGACAAGAGGAAAGAATTAAGAATATTTTGTTATTGTAAGAAAATAGGCATAGTGTCATAAAAGAGTAAAACAGGCTGAGGTATTTTAAATTAGGTCACCAGGAAAGGCCTCATATACAGGATTGATCACTTGTCAAAAAGCAGGATTTGAAACACAGAGAAAGATTTTGAAGCTACTGTATAGTTTCTGGAAGAAGTGGTGGCTATTCAGTAGTTAAAAGTGATATGGTAAATGTGAGTAAATATTACACACATATATACTTGACACAAAATCAACAGAATTTCTATTTATGGGGTTATACATTACTAGCTACATACATTTGACTATAAAATGGGCATAAAGGAATCATGTCTTTCTCCATTTTCTTCAATCGTGACACACCCTTATTTTCTGCCAAGGATTTAACCATTATAAAAGTCTTAAATCCCTGGGATTATCTTTGTATCTCCTTCATTTATTATCTTCCACATTTAGTTGTTTCTCTTTATCTTCACATTTAGATATTCTCACATTTCTTCAGTATCTTTGAAATGTTGTAGTGTAATGGTATTACCCACACTGGAATAAACATTCTAGTACATGTTTCCCAATGAACTTGTACCAAAAAATCTCTAGGATATCATACTGAACAAGGGATAGTTGTCAGCTATGTGCTTTGGAATTTTGGAAAATGTATTCCCATGTTTTTGGCTTCCATTAATTTGTTGGTAAGCCAGTTGGTCTAACTATCATTCTCTTACTATCATTTTCTTACAGAAAATCTCTTTGTTCTCTTGGCCATTTTACATATTTTCTTTGTCTTTCATGGTCTATAATTTACTCTGTTCTTTCTAGGTATGTAGTTTGGGACTCATTAGTCTCCTTAAATCTAAGAATTGGTTTAGTTCATTAATTCTAGAAAATTCTAACCCATCTCTTAGAATATTACCCGAACCCTGACTACTGTCTGTATTGTCTCCTTTCAAATCTGAGCATAGGTATGTTTGACTTCTTCATTCCCCACCCCCCTTCTTTTTTTACCTACATTTTATATTTCTATTTCTTTGTCTTTGGGCTACCTTCTAAGTAGTTCCTTCAAATCCACCTTCCAGTTCTGAAACACTCTCTCCACTTTTGTCCCAAGTGCTGTTTATCCATCTATTGTACTTTTAGACATTCTGTTAGGGTTCCTTCATTTTTCATTTTTTCATTTTTCATTTTTCATTTTTACTCTAATTTTTCATTTTTATTCTAAATTTTTCTTATTTTCAAAACTGTATCAAGGCGTCTTATTGTATGTTCTCTAACTGGTCACTCAAAGACCTTTGCAAATTCAATTCTGAAGTGTATTGATTCTTCTGTCTCCCTCATGCTGGCTTATTTCCTTCTGCGTTCTTTAATTTCCAATTCTGAGATCATATTGCTTTAACTTTTCCTGTGTAAGTTTTAAAGGCATAGGTTTAAAATGTTTTCTTACAAATAAGATTGTATTTACTGCTAACTTAGGGTTGCTTTAAATTAAATTTTAGATTTCACATTTTTAAGTCCACACAGGATCACTCCATTCGTTCAAGGAAAGGGCAGTTTATGGTTTGGAATTCGTAAGAATGATTGATTTTCTTTTGCTTTGTTTTCTTTCGCAGTCTACTCAGGAAGGGTATAGAAGCTTATTTACCTGCGGATGTCTTACTCCGGACTGTAGATTTCCAATGGATTTTAGGGTTGTCTTCAAAGAACAGTATTATGCCAATGAGACCAAATTGCCCTTTTGTAATGATAGGTATGTAGAAACGTAGTTCAAATGCTGATTCTGGAAGAAGAAATCATATATAGACATTTCCAGAATTGTAATAGCTGGACCCAAGAGCCAGAAAATAAAGATGATCAAGAGAATAAACATACACAAGGAAGAAGTAAGAAAAACACACAACACAAGTAGAATTTCACAATTTTTCCTTCTTACTTCATATATCATGCTTAGTTTATATTTATTCAAACACAATCAGAAAATGAAGAATTTCTTATTAAAACCCAGCATCAGTGCTTCCAGTCCAAGATGGTAACACAAGAAGACTGAAGTAATCTCCTCCACAGAACATACTAAATTGTACCTGTTTATGGAGGATTTCCTCCGGAAGAAAGAATTAAGGGCTGACTAAAAAGCTTCTGCATACCCAAATGCCTCTAGGAGCAGCAAGAGAGACAGAGACATGGTAATGAAAGGAATCCCCACCACATGCTGTGAACTCTTGGGGAAGGATAGTATTGAGGGATTGGGGGCAGATTCTTCTGTCCTTGGCCACCAAAGAGAAAAAAAAAAAAGTCATGGTTTAAAGAGAAACTAACTTATCAAAGAGTTAGCCCTGGAACTCTGCCAAAGGACAGAGGAGCTGCTGGAACTCTCTCTGGGTCAGAGGGACTGGAGAGTGACAAACTTTACACTTCCCCTTACCTTAACAATGTGAATGGGAGCAGAGTCTATGCCCCATAGCTGGCCTGCACTGGGTTCCTTAGCCCATACCAGTCCTGGGTGCCCTGGAGCACACAAAAAGCTGAGGTTTAAAAGAACAACAGGCATATAAAAAACCCTGCCCTAGAACTCTGCCTAATAGCAAAGGAGATACTGGAACTTTCTTTGAGTGGGAGGGGCTGATGGATATGGTCACTTTCCACCTTAAAAGTACATGACAGTTCTCACTCTGGGTGCCCTAATTGGCCCCAGTGTGTCCTGGGCCTCTGGCCCACACCAGCCCCAGCCATTCTACCAAGATGGTCACAAGGAAGTGCACAGCAGGACACCTCTGGTTAGTGCTCATTACAGCTCTAGACTTCACATCAAGGTGACACAGGTACAGAGCATCCTGAAAGCTCCAGGCCCATACTACTTACTTCAGCTTCAGACAGCTTGCTAGGACACCTCTGGTGGAGAGAGTTCAGAAAGCTCCCAGCTGACAGCTTCAGATCCAGCTGCCTTGCTAGAGTGGTCCTGTGTGGAGAGGCCCAGAAACACCGGCACCATGCCTGCATCAGTTCCAGTTTCCCCACAAAGTAGCTGCACAGAGCACCTTGGGACAACAGGGCTTGCTTCCATTGCATAGAATCCCCAGCTTGTACCCTCTTCATCTTTAGCTGTCCTGCCAAGGTAGCACTATGTGGAAGGCCACAGGACTCAGCCCACAGCAGCTGCAGCTCCAGCCAGCCAGCAAAAGTCATCAAGCACCCATAGTCTGCAAAGGTGGCAGTCACACAAGAGACCATTCCTTCTGTCTAATCCACTGAAGCAAACACAGAAAGTCAAACAAAAGCGAGAAGAAATGTGCTCCAAAAGAAAGAACAAGGCAAAACCTCAAAATGAAACTAGATGACCAATAGATCTCTAACTGTTTTCTGATTTCACTTAAGAGTAAGATAGGAAGGGGTGCCTGGGTGGCTCAGTCCTTAAGCATCTGCCTTTGGCTCAGGTCATGATCCCAGGGTCCTGCAATCCAGCCCTGCATTGAGCCCCCTGCTCAGTGGGAAGCCTGCTTCTTCCTCTCCTACTTCCTGTGCTCTCTCTCGTATGTTCCCTCTCTTTCATGTCTCTTTCCATCAAATAAATAAAATAAAATAAAATAAAATAAAATAAAAGAGTAAGATGGGAAAAGATATGGGAGGTGGGAGAAAGAGATTCAGGTTAAATATGGTGGTTTCCATATAGATATTTATTCCCATTTCTTCATAAAGTACAATTGGCAAAGTAGAAAAATCATTTTCATATAGAAAAGACAAACTGGAGAAGAATAGACACTCAAAATTTAAGTCAGAAAAGCATTATGCAGAGGGAAATCTCCAGTCCTGAATCAGGGCTTTAGTGACATTCAGAGTAGTGAATGTGAAATCCCCATCCCTCTCCCTTTACCTGTTCTCATAAAAGTGGCAGTCAGGCTTAGGAATGGCTCAGCCCCAAAGAAAGGCCCATAAATATGCTGTAATGAGGATATCCTTTCAGTTGGCCTTGGTATGAAGTCCTGTGCCTGGGCTCTGTCCAGGAGAGAATTTCCAATCAGCTCTTTTAGAAACTTACTCTTATATATATTGGATAAATCAAGAGGACTAGGCATGAAAGATGCAGACCCAAACAGTGAAACTGACAGACAACCAAACACATCAGGAGATGACAGAGGAATGTCTTCAAACTAGAAGAAAAATATTTTTTTCTACCTGGCATTTATGGCGATACCGTGAGGAAGCATAAAGACAGTTTTAGCAATGCAAGATCTCAAAGCATTTATCTCCTGTGTCCTCATTCTCAAAAATTCTTCAAAAATCTAATTGAGAGGGGCGCCTAGGTGGCTCAGTGGGTTAAGCCGCTGCCTTCGGCTCAGGTCATGATCTCAGGGTCCTGGGATCGAGTCCCACATCGGGCTCTCTGCTCAGCAAGAAGCCTGCTTCCCTCTCTCTCTCTCTCTCTCTCTCTCTCTGCCTTCCTCTCCGTCTACTTGTGATCTCTCTCTGTCAAATAAATAAATAAAATCTTTTAAAAAAAATCTAATTGAGAGATATGGATCTGAGTGATTAAAAATGGAAGAAGCACGGGGAACTCATTGTGTGATGAAGTATGTGTCAGCAGCTAGCCGTTAGGAAGAGGAGCCAAACCAACCAATCTGACTGGACCTGAAGGATGGAGAGCAAGAAAGTGCTGCCTCCAAGGGGAACATAAAAAAGTAATTCATCAGGTAGAGTATTGATTTGCACATGCTGAGGAGATAATTTTGGTCCTACTGGAAATTTTAAAGATGATCCGATGAAGCCAGCACCCCTGGGGTGAAAATAAATTTAAAAGTTGAAAGTTTAATGAATGAAAAAAAAAAAAACGCATTTAGGTAGGAATGTTTAGACCATATCCCATTTAACAGCTATGTTAGGGCTAATGGGTGAATAAGCATTTAGCTTCAGCAGACTTGCTTTTGAATTCTGACCCACCCACTTAGGAACAGAGTAATTTAAACCAATTCCTTGAACCACTGAGTCTTAGTTTTATTACCTGTAAAAGGTGATGTCAGTGTCTATCTCAAAAAGAATGTGGTGATTAACTCAGCAGAGGTATATTCAGTATTTACAACAAGATATGAAAAATAGAAAATATATTTGATAAAACAAGATAGGAAAATTGATCAATCCCTGAGAGAAAGGTTATTTCCCCAAAAAAGCAATCTCATTTAAAAGCCACAGATTTCCCCAAGAATGGTTCAATTGTTTCTGTTTGCCTTTAAAGAAGATAATTGTCTAAGTAAATTACTAACAGAGTAGAATGCATTTAAATTAGGAATAACAACTCTAAATAATGCAGAGAAAAATCAAATTGAGATTTTTAAAAACAGGTATTTGATAAAAAACATTAGATAGGATTAAAACATGTGAAGTATACGTGCAAAATTTAGATGGAATAACAATAGTACACGTTAAATTAAACTACAGTGATGGCGACTCACTGTCACATGTTGAGTGATACCATGCCCTAAATTGGGTTCCAGGGCATATTTTCAGTGGTGCCACATTTTCTTTATCCATTCATCCCTCCGTGGACGCTTAGGTTGTTTCCATGCCTTGGCCATTGTCAGTAATGCGGCAGCGAATGTCACGGGACATTTATCTTGTAGAAGTAGCTATTTCTTTTCTTTTGGTTATACATCAGAAGTGGGATTGCTGAGTCATATGAAAGTCCTATTTTTAATTTCTTGAGAAACCACCATACTGTTTTCCATAGTGGCTATCATAATTCACATTTCCACTAGTGGTGCACCAGGGCTCCTTTTACTACACATCGTCCCCAACACTTGCTACATCCTAAAAAGTTACACAAGATGTTTAGGAGTAAACATCCCAAAGAGGTATAAACTGATGTCTCATTGTGGTTTTGATTTTCTGGCTTACTTGAGCATATTTTCATGTGTCCATCAGCCATTTGTATGTCTTCTTTGGAAAAGTGCCTATTCAGGTTCTTTGCCCATTTCTTAATTGGGTTATTTGGTTTATTGGTATTGAGTTGTATGAGTTCCTTATACATATTGGGTATTGACCCTTTATTGGATACGGTTTGCAAATATTTTCTCCCATTCTGTATGTTGGCTTTCTATTTTGTTGATTTTTCTTTTGCTCTACAGAAGATTTTTAGTTTGATGCAACACCACTTGTTTATTTTTGTTTTTGTTGCCTGTACTTTTGGTGTCAGATAAAAAAAAAAGTCATTGCCAAACTAAATAATAACACACACACACACACACACACACACGCACAACAAAAACTAGAAATCATTTGAAAGAGATATTTAGATAGTAATCCAACAAGGCCATTACTATATTAGTAGAACTACTTAGTCATTCATATTCTAAAAATCAAATGCAGTTTTCATTATTTTTTAATGTAAAGATAAGGAAAATTTTGCTGATAGAATTTGGTTTGCAGAGTAATTTAAATTCAGATTCAGTAGATTAACTTTGTTCTATCCCCGAAGATGAATACTTCCTTTCTGTTTTCCCCACATGGTTTTCCAAGTATTTAAAGTCTTAGCTTTCAGAAGGCTATTACCGTTCTTGGTATGATAGACAATTTCCAAATATGTTGGTCATATTCATAGATTTAAGTAGGCCCAATTGAAATACACATTCTTATATATCTTCTGAGATAATAACAGAATCTTGCTATCGTCTGTCTCTTTTTGACACTACAGAGAATCCCAGTGGATATCAGCACTGGAAATGAAATCTTTTAACCGAGCCAAAATAGACCCTTTCCTTGAAAGTCATTTTCAGAAACAGTGTTCTTTGAAGCAGAACATTCTGGAATATTATGTCCCTCAAAACATTTGGGTCCTTTAGCTTAAATGTATATCTCATCATAAACCATTACCTACCTTGAAATTCCAGAGTGCAAAAATCTGTTGCTTATAAATAGCATATTTATATGTTAAATATCTGCAGCTCATGGACCTTCATTCCTTTTTTATTCTTATTGCCCTGAAGACAATTTCTAAAATGATTTTAGAGATGTCGAGTAGTAAATGAGGTAGTCCTGAGAGAAAGCATAGAGTGAAAGCAGTTTAGTTAGAAATGTCCCAAGCAATCATTTGATTTTATATATGTGCTCCAAGGTAGGTTAAGATAGAACAAGGGAATGGGAGCTTCCTCTCTCACCTGTAATTAAAATTAAATTCAGAGCTTTTGAATAAAATCATATGGCAATTAAATGACTAAGAAAAATATAGTATACTCTTTGTGACCAGACAACATCTATTGCCACTATAATGCAGATTTTGATCTAACATTTCATCTCTCTCCATGTAAAATACTTATAAAATTAAAGAATATTACCAATTTACATACTAGTTTCATAATTTATACATTTCAGTATATTGATTTGTCAACGGTCAGTACATAACTTTGTATCTTGCTTTCCGACTTACTAAATAGTTCAAAATAAAAGCAAGAGTTAGTGAACACTATATTTTTTTTTAAAGATTTTATTTATTTATTTGACAGAGAGAAATCACAAGTAGGCAGAGAGGCAGGCAGAGAGAGAGGAGGAAGCAGGCTCCCTGCTGAGCAGAAAGCCCGATGTGGGGCTCGAACCCAGGACCTGGGATCATGACCTGAGCCGAAGGCAGCGGCTTAACCCACTGAGCCACCCAGGCGCCCCTGAACACTATATTTTTAACATAAAGTTTTGAAATGTATAATTTTCTCTCAACGAAAATAAGTAAGGGAAATGTCATGTGTATGATCTATGGCCTGAGATGTTTACTATGGTTTTATCTTGAAATAATTTAATGGGTTACTATGTCTACTTCAATGGCTGCCTTGAGGCTTTGTTTGTTTGTTTGTTCAAATAGCTATCATCAGTCAAAAAGGACAGGCAAAGTCAGGCTCATTACAGCCTTACCTGATTTTCTAAAGTAACATCTAAGTCCGTTTAACATTACAAACAAACTTTCAAAATTCTTAGCTATTAGCACTAATTGTTGTTAGGAAGATGAAGAGGAAATTGAAAAAGACTTTTTAACAGAGGAATGGCAAACTTTTTTGGAAGAATTTTTTTTTTTTAATTTGTTCCTCTCTTGTAAACTCTACTGTTTATAATATTTTAATTAAGATTGTTTTGAAGCTTAGGTAGATTTGTGTATGTGTGTTTTTCAATATAAATATAAGTGTGCAGATACATCCACATAAACAACTATAGGATAGAAATATTTTTACATGTGAAAGGTAACCATACACATAAGTGTAAACATATATATATATATATATATATATATATATATATATATATATATAAAATATAAAGGTATTTTTCACATATAAAATACCTTAAATGGATTTTGGGGCTAAAGATGTATTTCTTTCGTTCAAAGATTTCATTGAAATCTTCCATGTAAAATTTTTCTAAACCCCTGAATTAAATGCAACTTCATTCTTTTTAAGGAGTAGGCTTTCTGTTACACCATCTTGCTGACACCACCAGTATATAAATTTGAAGAGGCTTTGAATTTTTATTATATTTCCAACTTTGATTATTTCTTTATAAAAGCACTTGGAAGTAAAAACTGAAGGCAAGACTTTACTTTCAACATGTTTTTTGAATTTACGTGGGTTGATCATACTCATTTGTTTTTATGAAGAAACATATCAAGTTTCTTGTTTGCCATTCTTAATCACAAAGTTTATAGTATAGGGCGTAGCATATTATATCATTTTGTTCACATATTTGTGTGTGTGTGTGTGTGTGTTTGTGGTGTAGCATCCTATACCTTTAGAGAAGGTTTTCCAGACTGAGATATGTGAACAAATTTCAGTCAATGACAAGGAGTGTGCATGGCTTCACATATGCTTGATAAAGGCTAAGCCTTTAGCCATTTAACTTCAAAAGGAATCAATTTATATGCGAAGTCATCTTTCCTTAGTTGAGGGACACAAAGTTAAGAGATTCTTATTCTTTTTATTTTTTACTGATGTCACAAAGGTCAGTTCTTAATCTCCCATCCCCTAACATAATATTTTAGTTTTATTTGCCTTGCCTGATCAGTTGTCCAAATGGTAATGTTGGAATCCTCAGTCTATTCTTCTCTGTAATTTGATTTTATATTTTGAATTTTTGTACAGCTCCCAGAAAATGTTTTAGCAATTGAATATTTTTAAAAATATACCCAAAATTCATAAATAAATTATCTGACTCTTCTGTAACAATGTAATCATTCAATGCACAAGACAAATGTCAAATGTTTGGTTTTATTCTTTTACTCTTTGCTGACTGGAAGGGTAATTGTAAACAAAACAAAACAAAACCTAACTTTCTACATAGATACTCCATGTATCTACATAGTATCTACATAGATACTCCATGTACTTTTCTTTTTCGTTGGTCCTCCAGAATGATAACTTTAATATACTTTTTTTCCCAACTTAAAAACAGTAATACACATTTATTTTGGAAAAACCAGACAATGAAGAAAAATGTAATAATCCAACAATAGTATCCAAAGTCCCATCACTCAGAGAACCTCTGAGAACATTTTGATATAGGGATTTACATTTTATCTTTCCATTAAAATATATACAGTTCTCATAAAATGGAAACCATACTGAATTATTTTATATCTATATTCTGCTATGTTCATTCAACATCATAACATGAGAATTAATTCTCCTTAAATGTGTTATAATAGCATATACTATTACCACAGATTTTAATTAACAATTCTTTTATTATTGGATTTTGATGTTATTTTACAATTTTAACTTCTTTATAACAAATTCCAGCTCACAAATCTTCATGTGCATATTTCATTAGAACCTTAACTGTGTTCTCAGACATTAAATTATTAAGTCAAAGTACATGAACACTTTTAAGGATATCAATATAACATGTCCCATACCCATACATATACATGTAATAACATAATTTTATCAAGAAATTAGTCATTTGGGGTGCCTGCATGGCTCAGTTAGTTAAGTGGCTGCCTTCGGCTCAGGTCATGATTCAGGGTCCTGGGATTGAGCCCCGCATTGGGCTCCCTGCTCAGCAGAGCCTGCTTCTCTCTCTCCCTCTGCCTGCCACTATGATTTCTTGTGCTCTCTCTCTGTCAAATAAATAAATAAAATCTTAAAAAAAAAAAAGAAATCAGTCATTCATCACCCTCTACTGAACACTAAAAAGGACAAGGCACAGTGAGTTTAGAAATGAGACCTAAATGAGCTCAAAATGTGTAACAGATTGGTCTACAAACTAGCTAAATATGGGAAGTTAATTTGCTTCTAAACTTCTTAGCAAACAATGACAAAAGTGTGTCCTTACTGGTTATGTTACTTGTATTATCAGTGATGGATATTGAACAGTACTTCTGTAGATGGTGATCCTCCTAATGGAGGAGGATGGATAATTTATAATTATTTATAATATGTAAAATAATTCAAAATTCTTGTAAATATTTACTATTTATATAAGCATATCTTTACTGGTTTTTTTTTTAATATTTACTTATTTATTTGACAGAGAGAGAGATCGCAAGTAGGCAGAGAGGCAGGCAGAGAGAGAGAGGGAAGCAGGCTTCCCACTGAGCAGAGAGCCTGATGCGGGGCTCAATCACAGGACCCTGAGATCATGACCTGAGCCAAAGGCAGAGGCTTAACCCACTTTAGCCACCCAGGTGCCCTTTTACTGGGTGTTTTTTTAGTGTGAATATAGGGTGCTGGTAACAAGTCAAAATTCACTTCCATAGAATTAATTATACAGAGGGTCAAATTGATTTGTTCAAACTATTCACTTGCTTCTGGTCTCCAAACAAAAATAGTTGAAAAAGTAAATTTTGGAATATAGTGCAAATGCAAATGTATTGTATTTCTTTCAAAAACTTTGCTTGGAAAAGTGTATCTCTACTGGGCTTTTGTTAAATAATGAGTGACAGAGTGTTGGAGATTATATATTATGTATCCAATGGAATCTCAGAACAATCTTGCTGACAGGGTTTCTGTGTGTGTGTGTGTGTGTGTGTGAAATTTCAGGAAAGGGGTGATACTAAGAAAGCATGTATAACTCAAGAACACCTGAATTATATCCTTTGAACACCCAGAAAGTAATTACATGTACATAAGACAAAGACTAGAAAAGGAATTTTTTTTTTTTAAAGCATAGTTGGGGTTTGGCTTTAAAAGACTCCAGCATGGAAACAGTGACTCAGGTGGCACAGTTTCCTAAGATAGAGGTGTTGTAGGAGTTTAGAAGCCAGAGAATTAGCTGATCATTTGTTTTTTTCTCATGCTCAACTGACTTGAATCTTTTCTCTTAAAACACTGTTATTTCTTGCCTCCATCAGAAAGGACGAATACCCAACTTTTGTATCAACATGGACAGGACTGCAGATTATGCTGAATGAAATAAATGAAGCAGAGAGAGTCAATTATCATATGGTTTCACTTACTTGTGGAGCATAAGGAATAACACAGAGGACATGGGGACATGGAGAGGAGAAGGGAGTTGGGGGAAATCGGAGGGGGAGACAAACCATGACAGACTGTGGACTCTGAGAAACCAACTGAGGGTTTGGGAGGGGAGGGAGTTGGGAGGTTGGGTGAGCCTGGTGGTGGGTATTGTGGAGGGCACGCATTACATGGAGCACTGGGTGTGATGCAGAAACAATGAATCTTGGAACACTGAAAGAATAAAATAAAATAAATTTAATTAAAAAAAAGAGAAAGAGAAAAAAAATATCACCATTGTTATTTCTTGTGAATAAAAGAGTAAACATCACAATTCTTAGACTCACCTGCCCTGGACCCTCTCTATCAATTGCATCTCTAATTTATGTATAGCTTTCATCTCCTAACAGTGCAGTAGGCCTTCAGTTCCTTCCAAGATTATCAGGTAACTTAGAAACTAATAACAAAGAACAGAAAATCAGACCAGAGTATCAGCAGTATTTTACATGAGCAGAAGTTCTTACCTGACTCTTCCCATGACACAGATTCCAGATAAACACAGATGTAGTTAAGATTACTTTGTATGAAGTCAAAGGTCAATAAAAGACCAGTAACTTTGGTGTTATTCTTGATATATGTAATGTTTCAAAATAATAGGTAGGTCTGAAGCTGTTCATCTGCTATGCGTCACAGATGATGTGACAATCACCCACACTCATGGTTTAAAAAAAAAAAAGCATCTATTTTTTTGGCATAGAAGAGGATAAGAAAACGTAAGATTCTTTTAACTAAAAAAAGGAGGAAAGGATGTTTATATATCTTTTACAATTATATATATAAATTTACAAATTTGAATACCACTCATGATGATTAATTGGGGGGAAAAATTTCCTTAGAGATTTAAGGTTACCTTGCAGAGGAAATTCAAGGTCAAGTATTTTATGATTGCTTCATGCAGGAAAAATAAAAGATGATAGTCTTGTGTATAAGTTTCCTTTTCTAAGTCTAATAAATTATTTCCTTCCACATGCTTTCATTATTTGAAATTCTATTTCATCCACCAGAGTCAACTACTCTTTCTTCTTTTGTATCTGTCTTGTGTTCTCTCACAAGCAGCTGCTAATTAGGAGAGGCTTCGGTCTCAGGGCTCTGTACAAAATCCCATTTCTTAGCATTGGATAAAACAGTGAAACGTGAAGGGAACAAAAGGCTTCTAAATTGAAAAAAAAAATTAAAAATGGATTATAGGGGGAATGTAATATTTTGTTTCCATATAAAATTTTCAAATATTTTATAATTTGTTTACCTTTACATTCTTTTTTTTTCCATCAGTGTAAGCAAAGTGAAAGAGATATAGTTATAAGTTATTGATATAAACACAAGCAACAATCTGGAACTAAAATTTCAGCTAACTACAACAAACTGTATACCATGAAATGAGAGAAGGAAATAATTCTACATTTTTTAATTTAATTTTTTATTTTTTAAAAGATTTATTTCATTATTTGAGAGAGAGACAGAGTGAGTGTGAGAGAGAACATGAGCAGGAGCAGAGGGAGAAGGAGAAGCAGGCTCCTCTGCTAAGCAGGGAGCCCAATGTGGCACTCAATCCCAGGACCCTGGGATCAAGACCTGAGCCAAAAGACAGATGCTTAACCAATTGAGCCACACAGGCACCCCATTTTCTAATTTTTTCTATTTTGCAGCCACTGAATAAATCTTCATATTGTTAGAACAATATAGATTGATAATTTGTTGTAAAATATGAACAGTGCCCATTAGGAAAATAGCATACAACATGAAAAAATGAGCTAAAAAATAAATTTCAGTCTAGCAAAATCTGAGACATGGAGAAAGAAAAAGTACAAAATATATGTAAGATTTAAAGTAAGAGTAAATTAAGGTGCATATATTTTATTTAAGGAGATAATTTCTGGGGTGACTTGGTTGTTCAGTCAGTTAAGGGCCAAGTCTTGATTTCAGCTTGTCATGATCTCAGGGTCATGAGATAGAGCCCTGTGTCAAGCTCCATGCTGGGCATGGAGCCTGCCCTCTAGCCCTCCCCCCCAGCGCATGTGTGTGCAAACACATGCACACCCTCTCTTTCTCTCTCTCAAATAAATAAATACATCTTTTTAAAAAGAAGATAATTTAAGTTTGAAAAAGTAGTTTAAATAAGGCCAGAGTCACATGTCTTATGTGACAATTGTATTTAAGACATAGAAAGTAATGTGAAGGGGTAAGAGGACATACTTGGTATATGAGGACTCAGGAAGCATAGCCCCTGTGGTCTTATTTGCCCATAAAACAAAGCCAAGGAAAAACAAAACAAAACAAAATGAAACAAAGCACAACAAAATGAAATAGAAGATTATATTTTAGCCCCAAAGTTTTGTAAGAGGCTCTCTCTGGTTTGTCAGAATATACTAATATGTGTTTTTTTTTTCTACTTATGATATTTTATACTCTGAAAGCTTTAAATTTATCTGTACAGGTAGCTATTTGCATTCTAAAAATGAAGGAACTAAAGAAGAAAGAGAGAGAGATGGGAGGAGCGAGGGTCGATGAGAATATCCCAATACTACTGATGTGTGTGGGAGAAATCTTTCTCAGAGTCTAGTCTTCGAAATTGAACATTAATTTGGTGATGGATCAAATGAACAAGAAAAACGAGGCAAAGGCATTTAGTTTGACATAACATCTAGTCACCTAATTTGTGGCTGGGTTTGGTTAAGTTCCTGCATTTCAAGGAAAGATGGGTTTAAGGTAAAGATGAGTTTAAGATGAGCCCATACATGGGGAACACATGGCAATGCACATGATTTATATAATGGCATTACTTAGTTCTGTTAAAATGAAATCTAGTTAAGGTTTATGGAATGCATAAAACTTGCTTCATGCCTTGGCTTTGGCATTACAGGATTCTGTGTTCCTTTTCCATCCCACATTCTCAACAAAACCCGTCAACATCTGAATCTAATTTTGTTTTACTTTTTTATATTAAACAAATTAGGTAATCCATTAAACAAATGGGAGGAAAGAGCATTAATGATATGTTGCACTTGCATGATGAAGTTAATTGGATTAACTAAATTAGCTCTTTTACATTCAGGCCTGCATATGTTTTTAATGTTTAAAGCAAGAAATGATGGGGAGAACTCACATTTCTGGGATTTTCGTTCTTCATTGCAAAACAGAGGTCAGTAATGCATTTATTCCCGAAGCCTCCAGTGAGACCATTAACAAGCTCAAAGTTGAAAGTATGAAAGAAAGAGAGAGAGAGAGAGAAAGAAAAGAAGGAAGGAAGAAAAGGAAAAAAAAAAAGAGAACAGAATAAAAACAGAAAGGAATCATGGGCATTTCATTAAGTCCTAGTCCTACAAACCAGCCTAATCTCATTTAGAGTAGAATTAAAACCATGCAACAAAAGTATCCTGGACTTCGTGGTTTAGCTTTAAGGTACCATGACTCTCTCAGGTAAGACCTCACTGGGATCTTGGAAAAATTCAAGGTTCAGAGTTCTCTGTTCGAGGAAAAGATTTTGCTTGAGAGTAAGATCCTAATTAGGAAATATTGAACACTGCCTTAAGGAGCAGAACCACCTTAATTCAAGCACCCTGGATCCTAACAACTGTGGTTGTTGTCCAATGACACAACCGAAGTTTCCTAGCCAGATTAATGCTAGAAATTTCAACTTCAGGGCGAAAGGTGGTATGTCCTGTTATCCACTGGGAATGCTCAATTACTCCTTTTAGGGTCACAGAGCTCAATGCATTATGAAGTGGTACTTTCTTCAGTACAAAGTGTGTTTTATAATAAGTCTGATTCTACAATTTGTATCATAATATTCAGCATTTTTTTACATTCAGAAGCAAAAGTTGATTTTGGAATGTATTCATTCTAATTTTCCAGTAAATGGCAAACTGTGAATGTCTTTGAGTCCTTGATTTGAAGAAATGCTGGTCATTACTAAGTTCTGCCAATTCCCATAACAGCAAATGGGTGAAGATCTTATGGCGTGCAATACTTTCCTTTTATTATTATTATGGCAAGATTCAATAAAGATTGGTGACAAAGACTTATTTTGACTTTTACCAAGAAAGGTAGCATAATTATATTACAAATTATATATAATACAAATTATACCACCTTAGATTTGGCTAAAAATCCAGAAATTAACATGTCAGTCACAGTTGTAAATAATCAACAAGAGTTTAGAAATTCGCAATTCAGGGGTGCCTGGGTGGCTCAGTGGGTTAAGCCTCTACCTTCGGCTCAGGTCATGATCTCAGGGTCCTGGGGTCGACCCCCGCATTGGGATCTCTGCTCAGCGGGGAGTCTGCTCCCCCGTCTCTCTCTGTCTACTTGTGATCTCTTTCTCTCTCTGTCAAATAAATAAATAAAATAATAATAAATAAAATATTTTAAAAATTAAAAAAGAGAAATTCACAATTCATCAAGTATACCTCTCTTATAGATAACTGTTGGTTTTTGCTTAATAATTTTCACTTAGTAGATGTGCACGTCCTATTTCACAGTTACCTTTACACAGATGATTACTTTTATTTACATAACACATAAGATACATGTATCTTGAAACAAATGTGTTATCTCAGTCAGTTACATTATTTTTATCCAAACACTGCAATTTATAACAGATTGGGTTTTTTTCTTTAACTTTCCAATGTCATACATATAACAGGTTATTTATGTATGTATTAAGTTGGGTTAATGTCTACACAACAACAGAGTGTGCTGACTAGGTAATAACAGAAGAGAATACGGATTATGCCCATCTTTGTATCCTCCAACTAATCGCATGTGGCACTGTGCACAAGGATCAAGAAACTCTTCTTTGAAACTGGAAACACCTCTAAGCAAAATTTCATCTATAAGAAAGCCAGCCAAGTGTTCTGTACATAGGCTAAACTAAGGAATATGCTAAGAGAGGATATGACCTTCTTGGGTCATGAGTGGACTCGATGGAGCATGTTTCCACATACATATGGGACAGAAGTCCTGTGAGGCAAAATCAGTGACCTCCTCACCTTAGACTAAAGTGCGTGGATCAGTTACAGTAGCCTTCCTGAACCTCACATAGCAGATTTGTAGAAGATATGAAAGCAAAAGTATAGCTGTACAATATTTGAGAACAGTTGATTGAGAAAAGCATAGTGTGGGAAAGGAGTATCAGCAGAAGTGACATGTGTCCAAACCAAAACCTAGATAGGTTTGTCATGTAAAATGAAATCTTGCCATTTGCGACGACGTGGATGGAACTAGAGGGTATCATGCTTAGCGAAATAAGTCAATCGGAGAAAGACAACTATCATATGATCTCCCTGATATGAGGGAGAGGAGATGCAACATGGGGGGTTGAGGGGGTAGGAGAAGAGTAAATGAAACAAGATGGGATTGGGAGGGAGACAAACCATAAGTGACTCTTAATCTCACAAAACAAACTGAGGGTTGATGGGGGGAGGGGGTTGGGAGAGGGGGGTGAGGTTATGGATATTGGGGAGGGTATGTGCTATGGTGAGTGCTGTGAAGTGTGTAAACCTGGCGATTCGCAGGCCTGTACCCCTGGGGATAAAAATATATGTTTATAAAGCTGTAAAAAAAAAAAAAAGAAAAAAGAAAGGATGAATACCCAAGTTTTGTAGCAACATGGACGGGACTGGAAGAGATTATGCTGAGTGAAATAAGTCAAGCAGAGAGAGTCAATTATCATATGGTTTCACTTATTTGTGGAGCATAACAAATAGCATGGAGGACAAGGGGAGATGGAGAGGAGAAGGGAGTTGAGGGAAATTGGAAGGGGAGGTGAACCATGAGAGACTATGGACTCTGAAAAACGATCTGAGAATTTTGAAGGGGTGGGGGGTGGGAGGTTGGGGGCACCAGGTGGTGGGTATTGTAGAGGGCACGGATTGCATGGAGCACTGGGTGTGGTGCAAAAATAATGAATACTGTTATGCTGAAAAAATAAAAAATTAATAAAAAAAAAATCAAAAAAAATGTTGAGAAAATTCTAAAAAGCACAAGGAGGGAAATTATTAAAAATGGAAGAAATTAATAATTAAAGAATATATAAGAAATATATATTATATATATGAAATATATATTACATATATATATATATACACATATATATATATATATATATATATATATATATATATATATTTGGGGATAATCAATAGCTTTTCAATATTAAGTTCACCAATGAATCTATGTGGTGTCACTATTTACCAATATTCTTTCAGTTAGTGAGGGAATTTCAGTAGTATTTATATGTCTTATTCCATTTTTGAACTTCAGTTTTTATAGTTGTTTTATAATTTAGTTATGGGGAATGATAGACTTTTCATCATGTTATTTTTGTGTAAATATATTTCATGTGTTTGAAAGAAAGGTCACAGAGACACTGTGATAAGGATCTGTGAGAAGGCTCCTGTGCTCCTTAGTGGAAGTGTCCGCACACCACCTTGGCCAATCATTATTGAACACTGACAAAGTGTCAATGTCTGCATTTCATGGAGAGTGTAGAAATGGGTTTCCTGTGCACCATGACCATGAGGCAGACCTTGATGCAACTCTGACTTCCTTGCTCAGACTTGGGGAAGAAATGCTGCTAGCACAGATTGTGGACACACCAGAGCATTGAAGGGGGGCAAGCTGCCTCTCCTTGAAAGGGTACCTGTCCCTAGCACCTTTCCCTGCAGCCTCCCCACTAGCTTATTCCATGCTTACCTTGTTGGAGGACGGGCCAGCTGGCACTAACCAAGCGTGTGTGTCCTCAGCGATGTATATCTGTATGATCTACGCTTTACATTCTACACTTAACTTTGAGGTATTCCTAAAAAGAAAACAGTGCAGAAGATAAATTTGATTTCAGTCCCAAATACAGTGGGCAAAGTGAAATTCATGTTACAAAATTTTATTTTTAAATTAATTTTACTTACATAATTAATACATAAACAACTAAACAAACACATATAAATAAACACAAGACTCACTGTAGAGGATGACTAATTCTCTTTTGACGTCCAACTCAATTCCAGTCCCCTTTTTATTGTCTAGAGCTGATCATACATATTAATTTCATGTGATATTTTCAGACATATTTCTATACATATCTGAACTGGCATGAGCTATATGGTATTGTTTTGAGGATCTTTTTAAGGCATACATTATATATTGTGTTATATTATTCCATTCATTTTACAATGTATCTTGGTGAGGTAGCCAAGAGAGTTTATCTGGATATATATATATATATATATATATTTATCTTCAACTGTGGGAAAGTATTCCAAAGTATGAATATACTACAATTTTTGAAACCATTCTCTTGGTATGTTAGTTATTTCTAATGTTTTTGGCTATTAGAACTGTTCAACAGATGTTATTGTTGGAACCGTTTGTGTAGCTGTAGGACTATTTGTAAGATGGATATCTAGAAATTATGTTGTGGGGAGAAATATATTCACATATTCTTCCATATTACTCATCAAAGAAGCTGTACCAATTTATTCTTTCATAAATCAAACCTTGATATTATCAAACTTCAAATTTTCCTATTTTCACCAATGAAAAATAATATTTCAGTGTTATTTTAATTTCTAGTGAGGTTGAGATCATTTTATATATGAATTAGTCATTGTGCTTTTTGTGCTTTCTATTCTATTTAAATTTTTCCTTATTTTATAGATCAGTTTTTTGTATTAATTTATAGAAACTCTTTATGTAATCTGTTTATCATTTGTCTATTATATACTTTTAAATATATGTCCCCAAAATCTTTTATTTGTTTTGAATTTGTGAAGGCTTTTATTGCACAAATTACTTAATTTAATTAAATTTCTAATTGTTTTCTGTTATAGTTTACTTTTTCTATTTTAAGAATGACTTTCACTAGGGAAGCCTGGGTGGCTCAGTCGGTTAAGCCGCTAACTCTTAATTTCAGCTCAAGTCATGATCTCAAGGTCTTGAGATCAGGCCCTGCATTGGGTTCCATGCTTAGTGTGGAGCCTGCTTGGGATTCTCCTCATTTTCTCCTCACACACTTGCTTACCTGCTCATGCACACTCTCTTAAAAAAAAAAATAAAAAAAATACGGGGCGCCTGGGTGGCTCAGTGGGTTAAGCTGCTGCCTTCGGCTCAGGTCATGATCTCGGAGTCCTGGGATCGAGCCCCGCATGGGGCTCTCTGCTCTCTCGGGGAGCCTGCTTCCTCCTCTCTCTCTGCCTGCCTCTCTGCCTGCTTGTGATCTCTCTGTCAAATAAAAAAAATAAATAAAATAAAATAAAATAAAATTAAATTAAAAAATTTAAAAAATGACTTTCACTATCCCCGAGAGCCTATATTTGTGCATTATGTAAATAATCTATGTTTCTTTATCATTTTTTTACACTTTTCATCTACATACATGTATATGGTATTTGTGTACGTTTACTCTTTATAAATTGAGACTCAATTTGCCATTTTCCTTAAAAAATCTTATTAAATCTTAATTGCTATTGCACTGAATTTATAGATTAATGATATTTGAGTCTTTGAGTACTGTGTTTTCTCATCTCATACACATGCTCGCTCTTTATTCACATATCCTCCTCAAGGTCTAGTGTATTTCAAGTTAATTTCTATAAATTATAATATTTGTTTCCCTTATGTATGGATTTTTTTCTTATGTTTTCAAACTAGTCATTTTTTATTTATGGTAGAGGCCATTCATTTTTCAAGTTTCCTCTTACCTGCCCTTTGGTTGGACTCTTATTGTTTTAAATAATTCCCTACTTGATTTTTCCAAGGTCAAATCAGTAATTTTAACAACAGTTTTCTTCTTTATATTCCAATGCTTATATATCTTCTTTTTTTCCTCAAAATAATGTTTTGTTTCATAGTATCTTAAGGGAAATATGAATACTACCAGTGGTTTTAAACATCTTTGTTTTGTTGTTCAATATTAGTTTCATTTTTTGTTTTTTGCGTTTTCTTTACAAATTTGTTTGGCTTCATAGTTACATAGAAATTTTAGGCATTAATTCTAGACATGAGAATTTACACTCAATTTATGTACCATATCCTCATGAAACTTTAAAAAAATAATGTAAGTCAACGTGTATAGGTTCTACAATAATTTGGGTTTTTCTTTTTCTCATGTAAAAGTCACTCATACATTAAGTACGTAGAGTGAGAAACACTGGTGTTAGAATAACAGGTTTTAAAGAGTCAAAGGGCCTGTATTAGGTAGGTCTGGGTTTGGGTCACGGCTTTGACAAATTTGCTGTTTGTTCTTAATAAAATTCGGTGGAGGAGTGGTTCTTTCTCTCTCTCTCTCCTTTTTTTTTTTTTTTTTTTTTTTTTTTTTTTAATCAGGGAAGGGTGAAATAAAGAAAACATGGGAAGTGTTATACAGTGTGCTTAAGTGGGCAGGAGGCCAGTTACAAGGCAGCTATAGTGATTCAGGTATGAGGGGATAAAGACCAAAAATTGGTTTGTGAAAAATAAAAAGGAAGTACAGGTAAGATACTGGAGGCTTAGCGTTATTTGTCTAATCTGGTTAAATGTGTGTTATAGAATGTAAGGCAACATGGCTCTGTTTCTTCTTCAGAAACATTGAGTTAAATTTTATAATTCTATTGTTAATTACAGTTGGCCATTTTTGCTTGCTTTGTTTCAAGTTTCTACTTAAATTCTAGTTGACATGTAGTGCAATATTGGTTTCAGGAGTAGAATTTAATGATTTATCACTTATTATGACACCCACTGCTCATCACAACAAGTGCCCTCCATCACCCATTTAACCCATCCCACCCACTTCCCCTCCGGCAACCTTCAGTTTACTCTCTATAGTTAACCATCTCTCATGGTTTGCTTCCCACTCTTTTTTTTTTCCTTCCCCTATATCCATCTATTTTGTTACCATTTTTTTCTTATTTTATTTTTTATAAAAATTAATATATTTTTATCCCCAGGGGTACAGGTCTGTGAATCGCCAGGTTTACACACTTCACAGCACTCACCATAGCACATACCCTCCCCAATGTCCATAATCCCACCCCCCCAACCCCCCTCCCCCCATCAACCCTCAGTTTGTTTTGTGAGATTAAGAGTCACTTATGGTTTGTCTCCCTCCCAATCCCATCTTGTTTCATTTACTCTTCTCCTACCCCCTTAACCCCCCATGTTGCATCTCTTCTCCCTCATATCAGGGAGATCATGTGATAGTTGTCTTTCTCCGATTGACTTATTTCGCTAAGCATGATACCCTCTAGTTCCATCCACGTCGTCGCAAATGGCAAGATTTCATTTCTTTTGATGGCTGCATAGTATTCCATTGTGTATATACACCACATCTTCTTTATCCATTCGTCTGTTGATGGACATCTAGGTTCTTTCCATAGTTTGGCTATTCTGGACATTGCTGCTATAAACATTCGGGTGCACATGCCCCTTCAGATCACTACGTTTGTATCTTTAGGGTAAATACCCAGCAGTGCAATTGCTGGGTCATAGGGTAGTTCTATTTTCAACATTTTGGGAACCTCCATGCTGTTTTCCAGAGTGGTTGCCCCAGCTTGCATTCCCACCAACAGTGTGGGAGGGTTCCCCTTTCTCCGCATCCTTGCCAGCATCTGTCATTTCCGGACTTGTTAATTTTAGCCATTCTGACTGGTGTGAGGCGATATCTCATTGTGGTTTTGATTTGTATTTCCCTGATGCCGAGTGATATGGAGCACTTTTTCATGTGTCTGTTGGCCATCTGGATGTCTTCTTTGCAGAAATGTCTGTTCATGTCCTCTGCCCATTTCTTGATTGGATTATTTGTTCTTTGGGTGTTGAGTTTGTTAAGTTCTTTAAGATTTTATTTATTTACTTACTTGTCAGAGAGAGAGAGAGAGAGAGTGAGCACAAGCAGGCAGAGCAGTAGGCAGAGGCAGAGGGAGATACAGGCTCCCCACTGAGCAAGGAGCATGATGAAGGGACACTATCCCAGGACCTGGGATCATGACCTGAGTCGAAGGCAGCAGGTTAACTGACTGAGCCACCCAGGCGTCCCTGTTTTGTTTCTTAAATTCTACATATGAGTGAAATCATATAATATTTGTCTTTCTCTGATTTATTTCACATAGCATAATACACTAGCTTCAAACATGTCTGCAAATGGCAAGATTTCATTATTTTTTATGGCTGAGTAATATTCTATATTTACTGGTGACCTTTAAACAACATGGGGATTAAGGATGTGATCCTTTCTGCAGTCAAAATCTGTATATAACTTTTGATTTCCTCAAAATTTAAGTACTAATAGCCCATTGTTGGCCAGAAGCCTTACTGATAACTTGAACAGTTGAATAATATTTGTTGCATATGCATTATATACTCCTTCTTACAATAAAGTAAGCTAGAGAAAATGGCTATTAAGAAAACCATAAGGAATAGAAGATACATTTACAGTATTGTACTGTTTTTATTGAAAAAAATCTGTGGATAAGTTGACTGGTGCCATTCAAACCCATGCTGTCTGAGGGTCAACTGTGATACCATTTGGAAGTCTTCTACTTTGCTATTACAATACTTCTTATTAATCTCCCCTCTACACAACAAAAGAAGATGCAAATAGATGAGAAGAGGAAATCATAATGAAAATAGCACATATGTCTATTTTGTTCATATTAAGACATGCAAAACAAAATACTTCAAATTGTTAGTCTTTAAAATTAATGTTGGGACTATGTAATAGATTCTATAAATATGGAATAAAATAAATTTCAAATTTTCACCTCGTTCTATGTTGCAGTAGTACAGTTTATTAGAAAAAATTAACCTTTAACCATAAATGTTTATGTATTTTAAAATATTTCTGAATGATTAAATATAATTGCATACACATAGTTGGAATGATTTGTGAAATAAGGTTAATGAGTATGTGGGGAAAAGGGAAGTCTCATGCACTGTTGGTGAACAGTTTAAATTGGTACAATCACTATTGAAAACAATATTGAGGCTCCTCAAAAAATTAAAAATGGCACTACCATACAATACACTTCTGGGTATATAGCTGAAGAAAAAGAAATCCCTATCTCAAAGAGATATCTTTATCCCCATGTTCATTGCAGCATTATTTGCAATAGCCAAGACATGAATAAAACTTGTGTCCATTGATGGATGAATAAAGAAAATGTAGTCTATATATGCAATGGGATATTATACAGCCATAAAAAAACATAAACAAGCCAAAAAAAAAGTCATTTGCAACAATGTAGATGGACCTTGAGGGCATTAGACTAAATGGAAAAAGTCAGATACAGAAAAACAAATACTATGTGATCTTACTTATATACAGAATCTAAAAAAAAAAAAAAGAGAAAGAAATCATATAAACAGAACAGATTGGTGATTTCCAGAGGAGGCAGATGGATGGAGGAAAAGGGTTAATGTGGTCACAAGGCACAAACTTCCAGTTATAAGATAAATAAGTCTAATATAAAATATTTTAAACTATTAAAAACCCACAAACTTTTTATAGTTTAATATTAAAAGAAACCACTCTAATAAGCATGGAATATTGGACATACAAAATTAATTTTACAAATACTGAAGAATTGGGGCACCTGGGTGGCTCAGTGGGTTAAAGCCTCTGCCTTCGGCTCAGGTCATGATCCTAGGGTCCTGGGATCGAACCCCATATCGGGCTCTCTGCTCAGCAGGGAGCCTGCTTTCTCCTCTCTTTCTCTCTCTGACTGCCTCTCTGCCTACTTGTAATCTCTGTCTGTCAAATAAATAAATAAAATCTTTAAAAAAAACAAATACTGAAGAATTTAGAATTAAATTTTTAGGAAAAAAGTTGTTATATGACTGTAAAGGGCATATTTAATTTCCAAATTACAAAAATTGTTTGAACTTTCCTTGTTCCTTCTAAAATACCAAATACATTTGTTTTTATAAATTCTCATAATAAAGAAAGTTATTGTAGAAGTCGGGATTGTTATACATGTCTTACTTTGCGTATTTAAATTCTTTTATGTGAATTTTCCTTTAGGAGTGATAAAAAGCATTCATTTCTTAGCATCGTTTGGAAATCTTTTTAAAATGTCCTGGTATATTGTGGATGAGGGACCATTAGAATGCTGATAATGATGAAAAGTAAGCTTAGTTTTAAAATTCTATTACTTAAGATTCGGTTGTACTTCCTGAACATGCAGAAACTGAAGCGTGTTAGTACAATAATTACAAATATTTCCTTGAAGGCATCTTGTCTGTCCAGGTTTCAAACAGGCAAGGGAATTGGAAACTGAATGTACAATACTGTTTCTTTTTGATTAGCCCGGAGTGCTAGATTTCAAAGCAACTTTTATGAAACCCACTGGATGAGTTTTTCCTGGTACCAATTCATTTTAATTTTGACTTTTGTAATGAATGATCATGTTCTTGATAGGAACTTGAAGAATAATACTTGAATGCATATCTTAAGTGTTACACGAATTAACGATTATAGTCTGATGTATGAATTTACATTTAAAATAAATGAGTAGCTATTTAAGGTAGATAATTATTTTTCAATAAAGTGTAATACTTTTATATTATTCAGTTTTGTAAAAATCATTCTGGATTACTCTTCACATCTGCTATGGGTTGAAGTGTGTCCCCTCCAAATTTATATGTTGAAGTCATAATCCCTAGTACCTCAGAATGTAATCATAGTTGGAGATCAAGTCTTCAGAGAGGTAATTAAGTTACACTGAGATTATTAGGGTGGACTCTAAATCAGTGTGACTGATGTCCTTATAAGAAGAGGAGATAAGAGAGGTGCCTGGGTGACTGTGACTCGGTTAAATGTCCTCCTGTTGATTTTGGCTTAGGTCATGACCTCAGGGTCCTGAGATCCAGCTCCACGGGCTCCAACTCAACAGGGAGTCTGCTTGTCCATCTCCCTCTGCTCCTTCCCACATTCACTATTTCTTTTTCTCTCTTCTTTCTCTCTAAATTAATAAAAACCTTAAAAAAATAAGCAGAGGAGATAAGGACACAGACATTCACAGAAGGAAGACCTTGTGAGGAATCTGGGAGAAGACAGCCACCTACAAGCTAAGGAAAGAGGCCTTTGGACCTGCGCATACCTTGATCTTGGACTTGTAGTCTCCAGAATTATGAGAAAACGAATTTCTGCTATTTAAGCCCCTTGGTCTATGATACTTTGTTATGGAAGCCCTAGCAAACTAATACAACATCATTGTGCCAAAGTATTCGTGACATGGCAAAAGTAATTATAGGAAGTTATTTCTCTGCTATAACTTTTACAATTGCACAATATAAAGCCTCTGGTATCATGGTTTACTTCTCCTCTAGATAAAATGAATCTTCTTCTCCTTTACATAAAGAAGATGATTTAGACTTCTAGGATAAAATGTATGTGGTTAGCCATGGTTTCTGAGAAAGTTTCCCCCCTGTGAAAAGATAGAAAAAAAAAATCTGCAAAATCACAACAGGAAAGAATGCAAATCCCAGGATATGGAAAGGATTTGCACCGACCAAAGGGCTAGTGAAAGAAGAAGCAGAAACACAATTAGCTGAGGTGCTGAAATCCCATAAATTAAACTCCTGGCCCTGGAAGTAGGCAGATTTAGATTGAGTAGGCTTCCCTGTCCTATTCCTAAAATCAGACTATACCTTTCCTGTCTTTGGGATGACCAAAGCCCCAAGCCCAGTCTTACCTATCATGGCTAGCTTCTCACATCCAAGTGAAGTCCAAGTCCAGGAATAGAGGGAGGGAGGGAGGAAATGGATCTACCCTTGAAGCATCCTGGGATTTTAGAGCTTGTGGGTACCTGACGAAGAACAGTTAAGTGGTTGGTCTTAGCCTAGACCCTAGAAAATGAGGCAGCTGTGGAGGCTTCATTGTTTATTTTAATGGGGTTGATGGGGGGGTGTGTTGAAGGGTTCAGTGTGAGCCAGGAAAGAGGGAGACGGGGATGGAGACCCTCAGTACTACTCTTCTAGGACAAATAAGGTATGTGTGTATGTGTGTGTGTGGGGGGCATTGTCTCTCTGGCCTCGGTTCTTGGCTGAGACCCTCCTGTAATAAAAACATAAAACAAGTGGAGAAAATAAATTTAATTACATGTGTGCATATCCACAAAGATATGAGACTCAAAGAACTGACCACAGCAGGCAGTTTTTATACTTTTAGACAGTGAAACAATAAATTTGTAAAGAATTGATAAGATGTAAGAGTTTGAACTAGGTGTAGTAAAATGGGGAAGAAGCAACAAGTTTTCTTTATACAGTCTTCTTGGCCTTAAATTCTCTGTCTCTGGTGTTGAGGACATCTTATTCCCTCCTGGTACATGGATGGTAACTATCACATGGGAGATTTATCTTTTGCTTTCAGGAAAGAAAAACAAAGGAGGTGAGGAAATCCCATATTTAATATGCCAAGATGCCATTTTTTGGGGGTGGTGTGTCCTGAAATCCATCTGGTACATATAGAAGTACATTCCTCCATCAATTAGCATCAAAGAACCACAAGCAGAGAATGGACATGGATGAAGAACAATGGGCTAAGGTAAAGTTCTCGGATACTGGAGCTTACTAAGGGAAGGGAGGACTGGTATTAAACAAAAAGTACAAGAGAAGTCAAATATGCATTATAGGAACTTTCTGTAGCCATTAAATGAATGTTTACATGGAATTTTGAAGGCACGTGGACACATGTTTAAAAATTCAGAAAAATGCTAGTATGTACATGTTTAAAAAAAATACTCATAGAGGGGCACCTGGGTGGCTCAGTCAGTTAAGCACCTGCCTCTTGATTTTGACTCAGTGTCGTGGTCCCACAGTCGTGAAATTGAGCTCTGCATCAGACTCCACGTTCATTGGGAGTCTGCTTGAGATGCTCTCTCTCCCTCTTCCCCTTTCCTGCTCTCTCTCAAATAAATAAATAAACACAATTTTAAAAATATCCTTATAAGTTGTGAATAGCCTCAGCATTTAGAAAAACGTACCTTTGATTATCTTATGCAAACTTTATCTTTCACCTTCTCTTCAAAGAACATTTTTGAAAATGAAATAGTTTATTTAAAATATGGAAGGATTAAATGATGTTTAAGAGGCTTAAAAATACAATCTGCATTTAATCTAGAGAAAACATTCGGTGTCTACTTTAGTATAATCTTTTACAGCTGCATGTTCTTCATGCTGTGTGACTGACTTTGTCTTTACTAAGATTTAATCTTTTTATTCAATTGTTCTACATAATAACACTTAATATTGGAAAGATAGTCATAGTTTACAAGACACTTATGGATAATTTCTCATTTAATCTTCACATCTGTCTTGAGAAATAGGTAAAGTAGGAATTATCCTGTTTTAGTGATAAAGGAGTCAAACCAAGAAAGATGACTTGAAAGGTCCAAGGATATACAACCACTGCTTGGTGGGACCCGATTATCCAGGTCTAGATGTCAAGGACTATGTTCTTCTCAGCACCGCATAAGCTACTGTGAAATTTGCACCACTCCAGTGTAACCTGCATAAATTCCTTGGCAGAATCTAGTAGTCCCTTGGAACACAGAGAAGAGAGCTTCACAGTCTAAGGAGAGTGGTTAACTTCTAGTTCCCTCCCCACAAATGGAAAGAACATAGTTTAGGAGTACAAAGTCATTGTGGAACATGGGAGGAGGCTTACAGGAGCCTCTGGGGTGTATCCTCTGCTCTAATCATGTTGTGAAGCATTTCTCTATGCCCATTAACCCATCCACCACGAGAACCATTATCAATAGCTCCCCAATGCAAACACCTCTACCATCTGGGAATTAATTCAAAGTATCCTAGATACATATCATGGTTTCAAACTTGATGGTTACTTCCACAGAAGTTCCTCTATCCTTGATCCCCTTCCCTCTGTAAGAAATGAGTAACTCTAGCCCAGGAGAAAGCAGGGGAGGTGACACAGAATTTGGAAAGAGACACACTTGGTTTCTTTTCCTATGTAATAACTTGCTTTGCGAAAGTCACTTGTCTTAATGTATGCAATTTTCTCACAATATTTTGAGTTTTTGTAGTTTAGAATTATAGAAAAGTGATGTTCACAATTAAAAAAATTTTGCTTTAAGATATTATATGAGTATCAAGCCTCATTAAAATACAAATAAAAACTGAGAATTTTTTTAAAGCAATCCCTGAATTATCATTAATCATCACACTGTACAGCTAGTCCTAGAAAAATCTACACATTGTATAGGGATAATTTTTAGATTAAATGCAAACAAGCAAAAATATAATGTATCTGGTATATATTGGGTATGAAATAAACATATACTCCCTTCAAATCTTGGCCTACTTTATTACTCCTGGTGAAAATTATTACCTTGATTAATAACCTTATTCACTGATTCTCATTTGTATATTCCTGTGCCTGTCACACCCATCACCTTTCCCCACCCTACAAGGCTTCTGACTAATCTCTCTGTGGACATTTTCCACTGTGTGTTAAGAAATCCATGTTCATATGAAAACATATTTGTTTGCTGAAGCTTTTTTTTGGTTAAACAACAGAAGCACCTCATCACCACATGTGTAAATCTGTCTTCTCTTACTTTTTTGTAACTTTTATCAGATTATAAACAGTTGGTAAAATTATACATATAAAGTATGTTGCTGGCTTGAAGGAGCTTAGGATCTGATGCAGGAATTGTGTGTGTTTGTGTGTATGTGTGTATGTGCACTCATATTTTTATAAACAACATGTTGCAATTTTTATGATAGGCTCTGTACAGAGTTGAATGGGGATATATAGGCAATTAATAAATTTTAATAGGTAGGGACAAAACGAATGGCAGAAGAGTGTACATACATAGATTTGTAGATATTTGAACTAATAATTAAAATCTGAGCATGGAGAACATTCCATGCAGCCGAATAGAACATGCAGTAGAATCATAAAGGACATAGTCATTGGAAGTAACTCAAGACCACTGGGATTTAGAGAACAAAAAGGTACAGTAAGAAGTATGTTTGAAGGCCCAGGCACAGGGAAGGCACTGAAGAGGACATTTTAAATAAATTTGGACTTCATTCTATAGTCTCCGAAGATTGATTATTTATTTACTTTTATTTGCTTATCATTCAACAAATATTTATTAAGCGCTTACCATGTGACCAAAGGCACAGTTCCAGACCTGAGGGCTCACTAGCAAGTAAATCAGACAAGGTTCTCTGCCCTGATGGATCTTCATTCTATGGGTACCAGCCTCTGAGTTTGGCTCAGCTGTCCTCTCTCACTGGAACATCAAGTAAAGCCAAGGGGAACCCATACCCATGGTTTTTTTGTTTGTTTGTTTTTTTGTTTTGTTTCTTCTTTTAGTTCAAAATTTTAATTCCAGCATAGTTAACATAGAGCGTCACATGGGTTTCAGGTATATAATGTGATTCAACACTCAGTGCTCATCAAGACAAGTTTATTCTTTAATACCCATCACCTATCTCACCCGTCCCTCCACCCACCTTCCCACTGGTCACCATTAGTTTGTTCTTTATTGTTAAAAATCAGTTTTTTTGTCTCTCTTTATTTTTCCTTTGTTCATTTGTTTTGTTTCTTAAATTCCACATAATTATCTTTCTCTGGATGACTTATTACACCTAGTATTATACTCTCTAGCCCCATCTATGATTTTGCAAATGGCAAGATTTCATTCATTTTTTATGGCTGAATAATATTCCATTGTATATATCTAGATATCACTTCTTTATCCATTCTTCTGTGAGGAGAATTGGGCTGGTATTTTTTGACTGTGGTAAATGATGCTGCAATAAACATAGGGGTGCTTGGGTCCCTTTGAATTAGCAGTTAGTATTTAGTTTTAGTATTTGTTGGGTAAATATCTAGTAGTAAGATTACTGGATCACAAGATAGTTCCATACTTAACTTTTTAAGGAATCTCCATACTGTTTTCCACAGTGTTGCACCAGTTTGCATTCCCACCAACAGTGCACAAGTGTTCTTTTTTCTCCACATCCTGGTCAACACCTGTTGCTTCTTGTGCCTTTGATTTTTGCCATTCTGACAGGTGTCAAACATTAACAGATAATAAATATTGTTGTTTAATTTGCATTTCCCTGATGATGAGTGATGTTGAGTAAATTTACTCAACAGACACTGTTGGCCGTCTGGATATCTTCTTTGGAGAAATGTCTATTCATGTCTTCTGCCCATTTTTAAATTGGATTATTTACTTTGGGGGTATAAACTTGTATAAGTTCTTTATATATTTTAGACACTCACCCTTTATCTGATATGTCATTTAAATATCTTCCCCCCTTCACTAGGTTGCCTTCTAGTTTTGTTGACTGCTTCCTTCACTCTGCAGAAGCTTTTTATTTTGATGAAATCCCAATAGTTTGTTCTTGCTTTTATTTCCCTTGCACCGGGAGTCATAACTAGTAAAAAGTTACTATGGCCGAGGTCAAAGAGGTTACTGCCCATGTTCTCCTCTAGGATTTTGATGGCTTCCTGTTTCATAAAGGCCTTTTATCCATTTTGGATTTATTTTTGTGTATGATATTAAGAAAGTGGTCCAGTTTCATTCTTCTGCATGTTGTTGCCCAGTTTTCCCAATACCATTTCTTGAAGAGACTGTCTTTTTTCTATTGCATATTCTTTCCTGATTCATTAAAGACTAATTGACCATATAACTCTGGGTTTTCTATTCTGTTCTATTGAGGTGTATATCTATTTCTTGTGACAGTACCATACTGTTTTGATCACTAAAGCTTTGTAATATAACTTGATGTCTGGAATTGTGATACCTCCAGCTTTACTTTTGTTTTTCAAGACTGCTTTGGTTGTTTGGGGTCTTTTGTGGATCCATACAAACTTTAGGATTATTTGTTCTAGTTCTGTGAAAAATTCTTTTGGTATTTTGATAGGGATTACATTAAATATGTAGATTGCCCTGGGTAGTATAGACATTTAACAACATGTGTTCTTCCAATCCATGAGTGTGGAATGTGTCTATTTGTTTCATCTTCAGACTTTTTTTTTTTTTTTTTGGTCAGTGTTTTATAGTTTTCAGGGCACAGGTCTTTCACCTCTTTGGTTAAGTTTATTCTTAGGTATCTTACTATTTTTGAAGCAATTGTAAATGGAATTATTTCCTTAATTTCTTTTTCTGTTGCTTCATTATTGGTGTAGAGAAGTGCAACAGATTTCTGAATACTGATTCCTGGTTTTTGGTTTGTGATTAGCATTATAACATCTTCTGCATATAGCAGATGTAAGTTGATGGTCATCTGAGTTTGAACCCATTCTTACTCTTCCCTCCCTCTTGTTTTAGATATATGTTGTCACATTTTACAACTTTCTTTTTTATGAATCCCAAGACTGATTTTTTGAGACATACTTATTTTTATTGCTTTTGTGTTTCCTAACTTTTGTACTCTCATTTATGGTCTCCTTTCCACTCAGGGTCCCCTTTAATATTTCTTATAGGACTGTTTTAGTTGTCATTATCCCCTTTGGTTTTTTATTTGTCTGGAAAACTCCTTTTCTGTTCTCACATTCTGAATGACAGCCTTACTGGATCTCTATCTCTATTATGGTTTTTCTATTTTGGCATTTTGAATGTATCAAGGCACTCCTTTCTGGCCTTCCAAATTTCTGCTGAAAAACCTATCCATATCTTTATGGGTTTTCCCTTATATGTAACTGTCTTCTCTCTTGTTGCATATAAAATTTTTACTTTATCTTACTTTTTGCCATGTTAGTTACTATGTGTCCTGGTGTGGACCTCCTTGAGTTGACTTTGTTGGGGAATTTCTGTACCTCCTGGATCTGAATAACTGTTTACTTCCCAGATTGTGGATATTTTCAGTTATTATTTTTCAAATACATTTTCTGCCTCTTTTCCTATCTTTTCTTCTTTTGGGATCTCTATAAAGTTAATGTTTTGCTTGACAGAGTCATTGAGTTCCTGAAGTATATTCTCATTTTGCATATATATTTTTTTCCTCACTTGCTCAGCTTGGTTACTTTGTATTACTCTGTCTTCCAGGTCATTAATTCATTCTAATGTTTCCTTTAGACTGCTAGTTATGCCATTGAGTGTATTTTTAATTTTACTTAGTTTGTTCTTCATCTCTGATTGGTTCTTTTTTTTTTTTAATCTCTGTTGATTTAATCTCTGTTGAGGGTATCATTGATATCCTCCACTCTTTTCTCAAGTTCAGTGAGTATCTTTATTATCATTACTTAAAAGTATCTATCAGGCGTATTACTCTTCTTCATTTTGCTTAGGTTTTTTGCTGTGATTTTGTTCTGTCTTTCATTTGGGGCATACTCCTCTGTTTCCTTGTTTTGCCTAACTGTCTGTGTCTATTTCTGTGTGTCAGTAAATCAGCTATGTCTCTTGCTCTTGAAAGCAGTGAGTGAAGCATCCATTCTTAGGGTGGTGCTGGTCCTTTTCTACAAGGGATGTGGAGTTGCTGCTGAAACTGGCCCAGCTGGGGCTAGTTCACAAAGCAGTGAAGTACAGGGTGCAATGATCCTTTTCTACAGGGGATGCATAACTCTGCAGAGTCTGGGGCATCATGGGTGGCTCCCCAATCGAGTGTGAATGGGGGATGCAATTTTAACAAGGTGTGTGTGTCCTCCACTGGAGTTCAGAAGATGCAGTTTTGGCAGGGTTTGTACTGGTCTTCTGGGGGTTGGGACTTGCATTGCTGGAATGAATTGGAGCAATGATCCTAATGAGAAAAAAATGTGGAATTCAACTAAAACCATGTTGTGAGCATCTAGAGAGGGAGTCAGACAAAACACATAGAGGCATGTTAGAGTATAAGAACCTATACTAACTAAAGACTGATTTGGTACAGAAAGAGGAAAACAAGAAGACCAAAGTGTCTGAAGTAACACTTTGTTTTGTGTGGGTATTCAAATACCTTAGCAGATTAAGGTAAGACAATAGGAACAGCCAACAGAAAGGGAAAGATAATGAGTATAGTTTTTAACATATCAAGATAGAAATATTTTTGTGTAACAAAAAATTTTGAATATATGAAATGGACAATATTTGTCAAGTTTGAGTCTTGTAAAAGACAGTTTCATTTGAACAACCTAATTAATATTTGCATTTTTGTTTTGAAGGAACCTTAAGCTTGATTCTCCTCTCTGCCTAGTTTCCCACTGTTTCAGTGAAAAAGGACATAATACCAAATACAAATTAGATACAATTTATTTGAGAAATATTTATACAACTGTGTTTAAATTAGAAAATTTCCATGTAATAAGAACTCATTCCATGAGATTATCATTGTCCTGATAATAAAACAAGACAAAGGCATCCCGGGGGAAAAACAAACAAAAATCAACCAAACCAACCACGCTTTTCCACTAAAACTCCAAAAAAGAAACAAAACAAAACAAAACAAAACAAAAACCCCAAAGATGTAGAACAGTACCTTTTAGAAATTTAGATACAAAAATCCCTTAAAAAAACTAATAAATCAAATCCAGCAACATATAAAACGGATTATACATCATAATGAAGTGGAATGTATCCCGGGAGTACAATGTTGGTTTAACATTAAAAAATCAATTGATGTGCAACACCATTTCACTAGATTATAGGGTGTATTAAGCATGTCTTTTTATTGTTCTGTTTTTTGGTGCTTAGCCATCTGGGGCCTTATTGACTCTGAAGGGACTGCTTGCAGGGTTAGCCAATTCCTAGAAACAACAACTAGCCTGCAAGTCTGCCTCTCATATGCAAGCTAACCAATCCAAAGCAGACCCCCACCCCACCACTTCCTTTATCTGGTTATCTAGTACCTGGCCCTAATCACCCCAGGGCCAGGTACTAGATATCTAGAGACCTTCCCTATATCTCAGAGCCCACTGAAATTACTCAAATTAAGCAATGGTAAACCAGATCATCTTGCCTAGACCATTCCTTCCAGTATACACCACAATAAAGGCTATTGCCAACATTTTTCCCTCATTCCTTCTGCCTCATTACTGACCTTGGTGCTACCTTGTGTGGCCTAACATACATTCCAGGCTTCCTGTTTTAGGAAACTGTGAGCACACTTATTCCTTTATAACAGTCATTCCCTTGTCTGCTTATTTTACCATACCTGTGTACAAAAATCCCATTTACCCTCAAATGAAGGGTGAAACCACATGATTATTTCAATAGACACAGAAAAAACATTTGACAAAATCTAGCACTGTTTTCATGAAAAAAAGCACACAATAAACTAGGTGTAGAAGGGAACTTCCCCAACCTAATAATGAATATCTACAAAAAGACCACAGTTAACATTATATTTAATGGTGAAAGACTAAATGCTTAATTCTAAGCTCAGCAGCGAGATACGGATATCCACTTTTGCTATTTCTCTTCATCATTGTGCTGGAGGTTCTAGATAGGATAATTATTCAAGAAAAAGAAGCAAAAGCCATCTTGATCAGAAAAGAAGAGTAAAACTGTATCTATTTGAACATAATATGATCTTGTAAATAGAAAATTCTACAGAATTCACTAAAAAACACAACAAAACAAACCCTATTAGAACAAGGAAGTAAGTAAAGCAAGGTTGCAAGATATAAGATCAATATACAAAAATCAATTTCCTTCTATAGACTAGTAAAGTATTCTATTGCTGTTTTAACAAGTCACCATAGATTTTGTGGCTTAAAAAAAAAAAAAATAGGTGTTATCTTTCAGTCCAGTAAGTCAGAAGTTTGGTATGTATCTCAATGGGCTAAATTCCAGGTGTCAGCAGAACTGAGAATTCATTCCCTTGTCTTTTTCAAACCTGTATGCTGCATAAGTTGTTTGACTCCCAGCACGTTCCTTGCATCAGCGCACCCTCTGCTTCCATCACCATGTGTCCTCTTCTCCTTCTGAGAGCTTGAGGGAGAATGGGAGTGATTACTTATGACTGTGGGGTTTCTTTCTGGAGTGATGAAAATGTTCTCAAGGTGATTATGATGATGGTTGTGGGATTCTGTGAATGCACTAAAATCAATTGAATTTTAGACTTGAAATGGGTGAATAGTACTGTATGTGAATTATATTTCAGTAAAGCTGCTAATAAAGATATAGAAAAAATAAGAACAATGGTATGAACAACATCTTGATATGAGAACTTATTAATATTAATTAATATTAATTCCAACAATATAGTGTTTTCACAAAACCAGGCATTTTACTTACAGTGTTATTATTCATTTATAAATATTTCAAGTGCATAGTAAAAACTATAGGAACAAACATAAGAAGATGAGGGAATACTTGAAAATAATTGAGAAAAAATTACCAGGAAGTTATAATAGTGCAAATTTTAGAGTACAGTTTTTTATTTTCCATTAAGTTAGGATAATTTTTTATAATAAAGCTGAGATGAGAAGAGCTTATGTAAATTACATAGATACAATTTCTTGAAATGAAGTGTAAATCTGTTTACTTTGATTATTTTAAGCATAATTTCACATCTAAATGAATGAATATTTGAATCATCTTATGTGGTAGTGTGCTTAAACAAAATGTGCAGAAGATGGCAAAAAGAGCTACATTATCTAAAGCACTTATAAAAAAGGAAGAGTTCAGCCTCATGAAGTGATGAAATATTTTAATTGTGGTTTTAAAATTTGGCATTTAAACCTGTTAAGGTCTAGGGCAGCACTCCAGCGACCGGCAAGAGTATGAATGCTATTCTGGTTTATAAGTGAGTTACGAGCAACACGATGAATGAGTGTGACATTCCAAATGCCTGAGTATAAAGTTTGTCATGGAGACACTAAGGAAAATTAAGAGGGTAGTAAATTTGGAGCATAGTAAAATAAATATTTCTTTATGCAACAGATAGTCACCTATGGAATTCATGGTCATGGTAAGATGGCTAAATAAATATTGAGTCTCAGTAATTTTATGAGTAATAATAAAGGTTTATGTTAACTAGTACATTGATAAAAATATTGGCAAGCAGATTGTATCAAGTAAGCTGTGTTAAGATCTGAAGAGAAGTCAATGTATTCAGGAAAAGAGATTTGGTCCTGAAAGATATCTGAATGTGGAATTTGAAAATAAGATGCACATTCAGCTATACTAACCAACAAGATTATTCATTGTTCATTTATCTGTATCATATCCAAAATGTTCCAGCTTAAAAAGTGTTTATTTCTTTTGTGCCATTCCTTGGTACTTAAGGGTGATTCCCTCACTTGAAAACCACATGGAAAGGACTTGACTTAATGACTGTTGTACCACAGAGCAAAAGGCTCCTTATTGATAGGAGAAGAGTGGGGATAAATGCAATTCTGAGAGAGAGATTTTTTATTTTTTTATTTTTTAAAGATTCTATTTATTTATTTTAGAAAGAGAGAGAGAGAGAGCGTGAGAGGAAGAGGAAGAGGGAAAAGGAGAATCTCAAGCAGCCTCCAGGCTGAGCACAGAGCCCGATGTGGTGTTTGATCCCAGGACCCCGAGATCACAACCTGAACAGAAACCAAGAGTCAGTTACTCAAGCAATAGTGTCACCCAGGCGCCCCTGTGAAAGATATTTAAAGGAGGTTATGATAGTACCTTTAAGGTATAATAACAAAATAAAGATAAGTATCTCTACTTGATGTTTTGCTTAAATCTTGAGTTAGAAAGTCTAGATTAGCCTAGTAGAAGACAGTAACTTTTTAACTTACTTTATCTGAATGCTCATTAAAATATTTATAAAATTGATAGGAATAATTATTGTCATTACTCTAAAGATAATCCTTAATGACAATACCAGAACCTGATGTATAAATATTTTAAGCCAATGTCCAGCTGGGACACTCACTGACTAGCACTGATGCCAATGGAATACTAAATTAGTAGCTACCAATTTATCTTTGTCTCTCTGAAACTAACTAATTCCTCAAATCATAAGAGCTAACATTTATTTAATACTTGCTTTGTGTCAGGCACTGTTATTTGAATTAAATAGAAGTAACACATTTGATTCTATGAGATCAGTGACATGGTGTTTCTGACAGATGAGGTAACAGGGACAAAGAGGAAAATGAACCCAAGACTTTGCAACCTGATAATTCAAAGAGCTTAAATTCAAACCATGAAAACCACTGTCTCTATTTTCAATCACTCCTCTATGCTGCCTTTCTGCACACTGCTCCTTTTTCTCCACATTCTCTCAGAAAGTAATGTCTCTCCGCATCTAACTTGACCAGAAGTTAGGGTGGGGCATCCTGTTTTCAGGTATGAGAGGCATTCTTTTAAACCTAATGGTTTAATCTATTTATTGATTCTCTCTCATACATCCTGTTCTGGCTATTCTCTGTCATCTTCTCTGTGTCCTTTTTATTATGGACCTTGATTCACATTTTTTTTTCTTTTTTTTGGTTAGAGGCTGATTCGACATCTATTTTATCAACTTCTAATTTGAATATTAGCTTTTATTTTTCCAGCAATTGTGTGTTTAGTTTACCATTGCTTTCCCTTAACTCACTCCTTATCTTTCTGGCATGTCCCTCACTTGTTGTCATATGATATCCAGTTTCTGTTTCTTTTTTTTTTTAAGTATTTTATTTATTTATTTGACAGACAGAGATCACAAGCAGGCAGAGAGGCAGGCAGACAGATAGAGGGAAGCAGGCTCCCTGCTGAGCAGAGAACCTGATGTGGGGCTCGATCCCAGGACCCTGGGATCATGACCTGAGCTGAAGGCAGATGCTTTAACCCACTGAGCCACCCAGGTGCCCCCCAGCTTCTGTTTCTAATGCTGCCAAGCAGCCCCTGCCCTCTGGTCATTGGTATGTCCCCTTCAGCTGGGTATACCTCTGCTTCTTCCGGGCAGGTCTCAGCATCTCCTGTGCTGCTTGCAGTAAGGTGCTGGGATCTTCCAGTTCATTGACCACCTGTTGAAATGAGAACTAAATGACTTAGGGTCTAAAGAAACGTGAGGATTCATCTGATGTTGTCCATTGCCCATCTATATATAGAAAGAATGCTACTTAAACATGTTATTTTCAGGCTTCCATAACATCTTGGAGCAAGCAGAATGATCTTGGAATGCTTTCTGGCTTGTCCAGCAATAAAATGAATATGCTGAGAATAATCCTTCACATAGTCCCGTGGGGCCAGGCCTCCAGACCTCCAGGGTCTGGGCAGCTAATGGGAACTATTTCTGCAGCAGTCATGGCTCCTGTTCATGCCAGTCTATGACACCACCCAAGATTCTTCACTTGAGTATTTTTTTTTCCCCTCTGGGACAGCAGGAATACTGTGGAATTAATCCCCAGGTTAACATACCCAACCAATGACTAATGGGAGTTGATGGGAGAATAACTCCAGTTCCTACTGCCACAGGTGGGATACTGCTGGAACATGCTCGGTGCTGCTGCCTGAGTCCCCAGAAGGGCAGAGCCCTGGGTGAATACACAGGAATGCACTCATCAGTGCAGTCTGGCTTCTTTCCCTTCACTATACCAATTCCCCACTCTCCCATTTGTACTTTCTGATATTAGTTAACTCCTGTTATATAACAAACAATCCCCAAAATTAAAGGCTTTAAGCAATTTCTTTTGTCTCTGTATTTGCTGGACTTGACTGGGCAGTTGTCTGTGACACGTGGTACCAGCTGGGCTCACTCATACAGCTGTCTGAAGCTGAGACCTCAGCTGGGGTTGGAATGCCCAGTTTTCTTTAGTCCCAAGTCTGCTGCTTCCACTGCGGTGGCCAGAACAGCTGGGTTCATGATCTCTCATCTTAGAGTAGACCAACCTAAGCTTCACTGGACACCCATGGGATGAAAACGGAGGCTGCCTCTTAAAGTGTGGGTTTAGAAGTTTCCCTATGCTACCTCTACCACTTTATATTGGTTAACGCAGGTAAACAGAGCCAGCCCCAAATCAAAGAGAACAGAAGTATGCCCTATCTTTTGGTGATAGGTGTGTCATGTTTGCACAGGTGTGCAAGGGTTTGGGGATAGCCATGTTGCTTATCCTTGATCATGATGCCTTACCTCCCAAAGAAACTACTTGGGTTTAAATTCTTGTCTAAAGGGTCTGCTTCTGGGAGCATCCAGCTTGAGGTAATGGTCCTACTCTGGTGGCATCTAAACTCAGAATGCTACTCTGGTGGCGTCTAAACTCAGAATGCTTCAGGCACAGATGTTTATTTCATCCATGTGTGTTTCTTCCCAAGATTGTCCTAGGTGGTATGCAGCACTAGACCTGCATGTCTGAGGTCTGTCTACTGCAGCACAGCAACACAACACCGATAGCCCCATCCTGGACTGTATATACCCTTCCATAGGTTTCTCTCCACACAAGCCTAGGTTCTTCTCTCTGGGAATTCTATGCTGTGTCAAATGACGGCATTCGTGTTTCCTGAGCCAGTTGTTGGATTGAGTGGTGCTGAACATAGGGTTGATAACACAGTCCTGATGGGTTACCCCAGGAGTATGAGGCAGCACCCCTGGGGGCTATGGAAGGTCACCATGGAGGCACAGTCCATGGTCATCTGAGAATGATGGTTCATTGGTGGCCACCCAGCTCTGATGACACACTGTGGAGCCCCCACATTCCTGAGCAAATAGGCCTCAGAAATCCCAGAGTATTGGATTTATTGTAACCCAGAGTGATAAGATTGCAGCTTACCCATCTGGTAAGGAGCTGGGAAAAGCAGAGAAAAAGCAACTGCTCAGTCTAATTCTCCCATAGAGTAGTAGACCTCTGGTTTTCTCCTGAGAGTTTGCCCAGGGTGCCCAGAGCTGGGTCTCCTTGACCTGCCTGTCCAGGCCTGCCTATCAACTGGACACAAATCCTGGTGACAAAAGTGGGAGGGGGCAGTGACCTGAGCTGGGAAATGCATAGTCAAACTCTGCCTGCTGCTAACCCAGAGGTCAGACTGGGATGGAAAGGGGATGTCAATGAACTGAATTCTCTGAGAGAACACAGCTGTTGGCAAGCTGTTACAGATGTGAATCACCTTGCCCACTAAGGGTCACATTCCCAGAAGCTGGATTATGGGAGGCACAAGGAAGGAAAGGGGAGATCAGCCAAAATATCACTGAGGAGTTCCAGCATAGATTAGCCAGTTCCTCTTTTTTTCCTGCCAACAGGAATCTTCCCACATATTCCAGAGATAAGTGTATAACTGCTGTGCTGTGACTGAGAAGAAACTCTCAGTCAGACCTATACTCCACTCCTGGAGATTTTGGACTGTCTGATTTTGGTTTTGGTGCTCATCAGACCTCTGAGTGGCCCCTTTGCCCTGGTAGAGCTCTTGTGTCCATTGGGCGTGCTGATGAGAATGTGGGGAAAGGGTCCCTGGGACAGGGCTGATAATATTCTTTAAACTTCTATCAAGTGGCTACTTTTTAAACCTTACATGGATTCTCTGGAGTTTTGGCATGGGTGAAAGTGCCCCAGTCACATGCCCTGATCTCGGCTTCTTTGTGCCCCACATAGGGTGGGACTCAGACACCTCAGCGTGGACTAGAGAGTCCTGAGGGTGGGGGTAAGGACTCATGTGCCTTCCCAGCTGGACTGAACTCAGTGTAGTCCTACCTTTAACCGTCACCAGGGCCACATTCTCATGAGGTAGAGCCAGTCATGTGAGCATTGCCAGCGGGATTTGACTGGGTTTAGACTGGGCACCACCCCACACTGGTAATTGCATTCCCAGATGCAAACCCAGTTAGAACCTGCTTGGTTGATTCAGGAAACAGATGTGGGATGAGGCCAATCATCCAGTTTCTTCTTAGTTTAGGTAAGATAATAAGATGATTTTCAGTATTTGTGGCTCTGAAGAAAGGCTTAGGTTTGAGGAACCCCTGTGGTCACGGGATGGACTTTGAGAAGTTTCTTTTCTTTCTTTTTTTTTTTTTTTTCAGGTAACTTTGAGTTACCTGAAAAAAGAAATGAGTGGGGCAGGCCCTTCTTTCTAGAACTTCCTTTGCCACTTGGAGGTATCTAAAAATCCACAGTTTTTTCCCTGAGCCCAGTGTGTCTCAATCTCTTTGCGGGCCACCATCAGGTGTGTCCCTCCAGGAGGAAGAAGCAACTGGGGACACGTGTCCCTCTGATGGAGTACAGACCCATGCTGTGAGCAGGCATCTCTCCATGGAACTCATAGAGAACAGGGCCACATACTTATAGATGTTCAGCCCTCTGTCTTTTGTTTCAGGTTGTCACAAGTTCGTCCCAGTTCTGTCACTGTCATAGAATGTAGCACTGCTCAACTTCAAGATAAAAATCTCCTGTTCACCACCTAGTTCACTGATAAGAAATAAAACCCATATACCAAATATAGGAAGGACTCTGATGTTTCCAAAAAATGCGGAGCATGAAAACCTACATCTAATGTGTGCATGGCCTCCGCCCCTTATGTATAGACTACACGTCTTAGGGTGGAATAAATTATCACCAGTTTCTCTTCCTGATCAACCGGTCATTGGAAGGGGCGGTACTTCCAAACTGTTGGGTGTCTGCTTGTTCTTTGAGTGGCTTAGGAATTAGGTTGCTGAGCTATGAACAGAGTGCAAGGTAGTGCTTTATTTTCCTGCATTCTACTTCTTCATTCCTACAATGTTGTTATTGTCTTTCGCACTGTGAGACTCATAGGCCTGCAGTTATTGTTCTTAAAATCTTTCATTTTCCTGCAATGTAGTTAGGGGAAAAAAAAAAAAAAAGAATCTGCCACACTGGAAAATTCCGGCCTATATCCTCATTTTCCATAGCAGTTTTGATTGTGTGCTCCTCCTCCTACTGGGTAGGGTGGTCTCCATTGACAGTGGAACTGGGGCGCAGAGGGCTGGGAATGATGTGGGATTCCTTAGGGAAAATGCAGTTTCCCTAATGAGGCTTTTCTGACATTAGTGAAAATAACGTGTAATATTTTCCCCCAATGAGGTCATGAACTACCTGAATTGTACTGAATTGTGCCATTGGCCCCTTAGGGTGAGAGGCCCCGTCTCGCAGCAGAGCATGGGGATCTGAGCAGGAACACGGGTTGGGGGTCCTCTAGGGTGACTGACCAGGAGAAGTTGGTTGTGGGAAATATGAGGGAGGACTGTAACTGGGGTAATAGTGTGCTCTGATGAGATTCCAAAGAACAAGTTACACTGAAGAGAAAATTTGGCCGTGCACCTGTTAATTCCAGGGTGTAAATGACCACCCTGGGTGCTCCGGGGCTTAGGAAAGTGAATGCCCCCTCCTCTGCCACTGCTCTCTGCTTGTCATTGTCATCCCACCTCTGTTTTCTCTCTCTCTCTCTCCTTTTTTCTCTGGTGTTCTTGCTTTGTCCTATACTCCATTTTTAATGTTCCCTTGGGGCACATTTGAAAAGTTCCTCTCTTCATGTGAATGTAATACGGAGGCTTTTATAATTACAGTGTAGGAATAGTGGCTACTCTGGGTCATCACAGCCTTCCTCTTTCCTCTTGGGTCAGCCCGGCCAAGGAGAAAATCCTGGAAAGAAATTTGCTTTGCCATTTGTAATGTGGAAAAGAATTGAAAAATGAGAGGTGGAATTCAAAGATTTGGAATAATAATAATAATATTTGGTTACTTCATAATAAACCTAGAAGTTTTGTCAAAAGGATCTATGTCAGAATTAATTCAAATTGCAATCAGAAGGGCGCCTGGGTGGCTCAGTGGGTTGAAGCCTCTGCCTTCAGCTCAGGTCATGATCCCAGGGTCCTGGGATCGAGCCCCGCATTGTGCTCTCTGCTCGGCGGGGAGCCTGCTTCCCCCTCTCTCTGTCTGCCTCTCTGCCTACTTGTGATCTCTCTATCTCTGTCAAATAAATAAATAAAATCTTAAAAAAAAACAAAACTTAAAAACGTAAAGTGGTATAGGTTCTGGATAACATCAGGTTTGTATCACAAGGCGTCAATGGCATTGCTTAGTAGAATCAAAGTATACCTTGTTATATTGACTAAAAGAGTAACCCAAACCCATTACTGATTTACACAAACTCTCAAATGACCAAATACTGTTTGGATTATTACATGTTTTAAAATCCAACTGCCTTTTACCTATAAATGTTTTATGTGAATCTGTTGGATAAATTCAAATTATCAAATATTTTCTTATGGTTCAAAGAATATTTAGCTGAGAACTGCATTTTATAAAGGTTTAGTTTTTAGATAAGCACATGCTGAAAGGCTGGTCTAAAAATATAATAGATATTAATGACAAACAGCATTCAACACTGTCACTAACTCACAAAAAGTAGTATCACAAAGGTATTTTCCAAATAGATTATTTTAATTCGGATTCATTTTTGAGAAATAGTAATGAGAAAAACTAAAGATACATGTTCTTAGGAATGCATCATCAATATGTCTTTGAGTCTGAGCTCTCCAATTCTAGAAAGATGGAACAGATATATTTTTACTTATTCTTTTCAGCTAGGTACCCATAAAAATTGTGGACTCTATATAAAATAAGGCTTAAGAATATTCTGAAAGGTTGAGACTAACAAGAGACCTCAGAAACCAAGGACTGACATGAGGGCGAGCCCCTAGTTGTTCTGTTTATCTCTAGATGGTAGGCAAGGTGGCAAAGGGCACAACTGAATAGCTCTCCCAAAACCTGCTCTCTCTCTCCCCAAAGGACAGTGAATGCAAAACTTTTAGACAATAACAGCTCTCCTCCAGCTAAAAACTCAGACGAAGTGTGTCCTCACCCTCACCCAGACAACAAAGACTTGCTCAGTGGGGAGAAGAGACTGCCACCCTTGGAAGTGGTTTTCCTCAACCTCCCCACCATTTGGTGCCAGAGGGGGCCTACTGAAGTCAAGAGTGGAATTCTAGCCAGGACAATAAGGCAAGAAAAAAAAAGTTACATTGTTTGGAAAGGGGGAAATAAAACTGTCCTTTGCTGATGGCACAATTGTCTACATAGGAAATACAAGAGATCTATAAAATTGCTCCCAGAATTAATAATTGAGTTCAACAAGTTCACGGGATACAAGAGCAGCATTTCTATAGAGCAGAAGTGAACACATGGATTCTGAGGTTAAAAACATAATGCTGTTTATGTTGACGTAAAACATGCAATAGGTGTAAATCTAACAAAATGTGCACTCAGATAACATGTCGAGTGCTACAAAATACTGATGAAAGATTTTTTTTAAGGGATCTAAATAAATGGGCAGCCATTCCATAATCATGTACTGCAAGACTGATTGAGTATATATGTCAATTCACCAAAAATTGATACAGATTTAACACAATTTCTACCCAAATGTCAGAAACAACATTTATAAGAAGAGAAAAGGTTTTTATGAAATTTATATGGAAAAACAAAAGAAGTAGAGTAACTAAAACAATTTTGCAAAAAGCAGAATAAGTGGGAGAAATCAGTCTACCCAAGTTGAAAATGCATAATATAGCTACCATAATCAAGGTGGTGTGGTGTTGTCAGAGGGAAAGATACTTAGATCAATGACACAGAATGGAGAACCCAGTAATAGACCCAAGTAAATATAATGAAACTAGTCTGACAAAAGTCCAAAAGCAGTCAATGGACAAGTATCTTTCTTAACAAATTGGACTGGTGTATCTGGACAGAAACAAACAAAAACAGAAACAAAAGCGAACCAAAAAAACCCAACACCTCAACCTAAATTAATACAAAGTAAAATTATACAAAATAGTTGTTGTATGAGCTTATTATACAAAAATTAACTCAAAATGAATCGCAGATTTAATATAAAATGGAAAACTGCAACACTTTTAGGTGAAAAAAATTATACGATGAAGTTTTCAGGACAATCTCTATACGATACAATTCTTAGACATAACACCAAAGCAGGATACATAAAAGGAAAATTGAAAAGTTGGATTTCATTAAAATTAACAACTTTTGCTCTGTTAGAGACCCTGTTTAGAGTATGAAAAGACAAATTACCAAAAGGGAAAGATATTTGAAAATTATATGTCCAACAGAGGGCTAGTATTTAGAATATAAAAATAACTCTCTAAACACAACAGTAAAAAAATAAAACATTCCAATTAGAAAACAGGCAAAATCCATGAACAGACATGTCAATGATCAGGGTGTAGAGACAAATAAGCACAAGAAATGTTCAACATTGTTAGGCATCAGGGAAATGTAAATCAGACCCACAATGAAATATTTCTACAAACCTCTCAGCAAAAAAACAAAAAACAAAAACAAAAACAAAACAGTGACCACAGTAATCCTGATGAGCATTAACAGAAACTGCTTGCTCATGTATTACATTGGGAATGTAAAATGGTACAGCCACACTGGGTAACAGGTTGGCAGTTTCTAGAAAACGAAACGTACAAGTACCATATGACCTAATCTCAGAGAAATGAAAATTTGTGTTGACATAAAAAACTGTACACTAATGTTTCTAACAGTTTTGTTTATAATAGCAAAAAAAAAAAAAAAACCTCCAAAAAACAAACAAGCAAACAAACTATAAAAACAACTGGAAACCGTCTAGGTGTCCTTCAAAACAAACCATGGTGATGCATGTTATAAATAAAACTCACCAGTGGAAAGGAGCAAACTTCTGATACACTCAGCAGCCTGGAGGAATCTCCAGAAAATTATTCTGAGTGAAAATATCCAATCCCAAGAGGTTACATTCCAATTATACAGTATTCTTCAAAGGACATACCATTGAGAGGGAGAAGAGACTAATGGTTGCCAGGTGTTCCACGGGGATGTGGTGTAGTTGGTAGAGGGCAGCATGGCCTATATCTGGATGTCCAGATGCTGACTGTATTCAAGTCAGGGGTCTGGTCGGGATATTAGACTCTAGTTTTGGAAGATGTTGCCACTGAGGGAAACTAGGTGAAGGACACACAAGATCTCTCCTGTCATTTCCAATATGTGCATGTAAATCTATAATTATCTCAAAATAAGAAAAAGATAATTTAAACACTCTCCCTTTCCTAATATATTTCTGGATGAGGCTAAATTTTCCTCATATATTTCAACCAAAATACCATATGGCAAATGAGTGATTGCAGAAGCTCAAATGAGAATCCAACTGACTTCTCTTTAGCCAGGTATTAGAAAAATTGCGAAAATTGGGGCGCCTGGGTGGTTCAGTGGGTTAAAGCCTCTGCCTTAGGCTCAGGTCATGATCTCAGGGTCCTGGGATCAAGCCCTGCTCAGTGGGGAGCCTGCTTCTTCCTCTCTCTCTGCCTGCCTCTCTGCCTACTTGTGATCTCTCTCTGTCAAATAAATAAATAAAATCTTTAAAAAAAATTGCAAAACTGCAAATCAATGCCCCTATACTCGGTATGTATACTTTTTTGGAAATATGTTTGGTTTTCTTAAAAAATATACTTTTATGGTGACATGTAACTTTATAGCTGTTATTTTTCAATGTTATAAATATTTTGAAAATCTCTGTTTCTGTTTCCAATTATGATAGGTAGAAGTAATGATAGGTAAAACCCACATGAACAATGGTAGGAAAAGGTCAGAAAGACCATAAATTTGAGAATTCCTAAATTAGACAGTGGGCAATGTTCACCAAACACACTCAAACTACAGTTTATTTTGTCTGTATAGACACATTAAAATATGAAAATATGTTCTCTCCTAGATGTAATCCAATAAGAAAGAATGGTTCAAAGTTTAAACATCGATGTAGTATTTAATTTCAACACAGGTACCCAAAGATTTCTAAATAGAAATTATAAAATGCCTTTTTTCAAAATGTCATTTTAATCTTTGTCCCATTTTCTGATCAGGAACTGAGGACTGTGTAAGCGCATATTTAATTCATCTCAGCATTTAAGAGTTGACGGCCCTCAATGACAACAGATTGCCCAGTAGGAGGCAGCATGGAATTTCATGTTGCTCAGTGTCAGATCTCTCTGATGAGGACTTAAATATTGAGATTTTATTTATTTACCATGTGGGAAGATGCCATTTCACTCCTGAAGCCACCTGACAGGGAGATTAGAATTATTCTATCCTGGACCCAGTTTTCTCTTTGCATGTTCCTCTGAGTGTTAAAAAACCATCCTCATCTGTGATTTTTCTATTCAGATTTCTCCCCTCTCCAGAAATAAATTCATTTACAAAACCAAGAAATTCAGGTACCAGTACTTTGTAAACGAGTGTTTAAAGCAAAAGTTTAATTTTGTCACAGATCACCTTTAAGAGCAGAACTCAGTTGAAGCTGCAAAGCTATGACAAGTAGGACTTGTTCCCGATGATCTGTGAGGAGAGCACTGCTGTTGCAGGTCCCTTCCTTGTGCTGGTGTATCCCTCTGGATTTAAGGAGTGCTGGGTACTTGTGTAAAGGTTGCTGTGCTTATACCCCATCCTTCCCATTCCCCCTCCCTTCCAGGGCTAAGCACCCTTTACTCCAGTGACCCAGACTGCTGGGAACTTGGGGCTGCATTGCCCCTCCAGGTGATTATCCTTCTGGGAAGAAAACTGCCATCGCCAGGATCACACTCCATTTCCAGGGGCAGCCAGTCTCCAATGATGGATCAGTGGTAGATGGATAAAGGCCTGGGCCCCTCATCCAGTAGAAACTCTAAAGGGACAAGCATCTGGCTCCAGAGCTCCCTGTGGGATGGCTAAGCCCATGGTTGTGATGTCATATCTCAATGTCTTCCCCTGCCTATCCTCCTCCTGCGTTGGTGCAGACAAATCTCCCTACAGTGCCAGTTTCCCAAGCCGCCGGCCCTCGGCACCTGTCCAGCCCATAGAGGCTATTCTTCCAGGCTTAAATTCCAACTTCCTCCAGTTTATGTTCTGCAAATAAATGCCACTTCTACTGGGGAGAAAACAGTGATCGTTAGATAAGAGTTCTTACAACTTTCTTCTCCCAGGACACATTTAACCACTGTCAACTTCTACTTAAGTTGGTTGTCTTACTTCCACCATGAGAGGAGAATCTGTCCTCCTTGCCAATGCCTAATTTCTGTCTCTGTTATAGAGCATGATAGATTCTGGAAGGAACATACCGCAGATGATCACAAATGATTTAAGAAATACGTATATATTTTATTATAAAAGTAAGATGCATGAAAATTAGCTTTATCCCTTTTCCTTTGACTTTCCCCAATCATTCTTCCTCAAGCTGGTCCTTGCAGCAGGGACCTGGGTATTCAGAACCAAGCTTTGTAACTGGCTTTTCATCCTCCTTCATCCTTCACGGGCCATAAGTGATTTAGGGCAGGGCCTTAACAAATGTTAAAACTGGTGGTAAAAGTTGAATGAGGAACACCATAGTTACATAGCTTTAAAGTATTAACCCTCCAATACGTGTTAATGATAGCATACTTATTAATAATATTACAGTGGAAAATCTAACATCACCTTAACCGAAGTGGTCAAAACTAATGTGGCCTGAAATCAGAGAAATGTACCTCTTGATAGGTTGCCCTGAGTATGATACATGTCACTTCTATGGTCTTCCTTTTAGAAGGGCACCACCAAGACTAATCATGAAGCAACATCAGATAAATTTGAACTGAGGCATATTCTACATAGGAACTGGCCTATAGTCTTCAAACATGTCCACCTTTTTAAAGACAAGGAAAGGCACAGGAAGTATTACAGATTAAAGAAGACAAGAGAGATGTGAATGGGGTGGGATACTCATGAACTCATGGAAAACAACCGCTTTTCCCAATTTTGCTTTAATAGTAATATGGAAAATAAGTCCCCAATTACCTATGTTTTTGTCCTTTCTAACTGTCCTCCATCGTACAACCATTTTGCTTCCATTGACATGCTTAATACCAGCCTCAGCTTTATTAATTATAATAACTGAAACTATTGCTTTGTCCCTTTTCACCTTCAATTTTCTCCATATGTGGTGTGGTGTCATATCACATTTTGTAACTTTGCAGGAAGTTTTGTTTTTGTTGTTTTGTTTTTTGTTTCGTGTTTTGTGTCTTTTATTTTTTGTTTTTGTTTTTGCTTGTTTTACCTTTTATTTTTTTCCCTTAGGAAGGTTCTTTAGCTTGTATGTTCTGAGTTTACCATATCTTTGCCTTCTGATGCCTTTTTTCCTCAAGTAATATTTATCTGGTTTTAGAATTATAGAGCCACAACAATTTTCAAATCTCTGTGCAGGGATTTTAGTGCGATTTGTGTTAGACATATTATTTCCTGAGTTTAATTTTATTCACTCCTACATTCATTTGACAAGTATTTTTATTTATTCCGTGTCTACTACTGCCAGCCGCTATGTTCTGGCAATACGGGAGAGAACAAAACTGAAACTACATTTTCTAATAAGGTGTTTTTTTAAAGTTTTTTTTTTTTATTTTCATTCTTGAACTTGACAATTTTCACCAAGTTTTGTGTTTTATGATTAGTATACTTTTATTAATATTCATCATTCTTTTTCAAGTGTGAATAGCTTTTTCATACTCTGTAAAGGTTGTACTTTTTCCATCTTTTTAAATTATATTTTATACAGATTAGCACCTCTTTATTTTCAAATATTTTCTGCCATTCTGCAGGTTTTCTTTTCAATTTCTTGATAATACCCAACAGCTTTTAATTTTTATGAAGTCCAACTTATCTGTATTTTTCTTTTATTGTTCATTCATTTGGTATCAAGTTTAAGAATCCATTGACAAACTTGAGATCAAGATTTATTCTTATATTTTCTTTTAATAGTTTTATAATCCTAGCTCTTAGATATTGATCAATTTTGTGTTAATTTTTGTATATGAAGTGGAATTAAGAGATTTCAGTGGGGCATCTGGGTGACTCAGTTGTTAAGCATCTGCCTTCGGCTCAGGTCATGATTCCAGGATCCTGGGATGGAGCCCCGCATTAGGCTCCCTGCTCAGCAAGAAGACTGCTTCTCCCTCTCCTACTCTCCCTGCTTATGTTCCCTCTCTTGCTGTGTTTCTCTGTCAAAAAAGTAAAATCTTAAAAAAAAAAAGAGTTCTGTTTCATCCTTTTGTATTCTATCTCCCACTGAATAGTCCTGGCACCCTTATGGAAAATCAATTGACCATATATATGTGGGTTTATTTCTGAACTGTTCTATTTGAATGCCAGGCAATGCTTACCAATAGTTTCTTTTGTAGAAGTTAGTAGCACATTCATATGGAATTATAAGGATCTCGAATAGCCAAAACAATATTGAAAAAGATAAAGCAGATGCCTACAACTGAGAAAATATTTGAAAATCATGTAACTGATAAGGATTAGTATTCAAAATAATTAAAGAACTTTTACAGCTCAACAACAAAAAGACAATTCTATTTAAGAAAGGACAAATGACTTGAATAAACATTCTGAAAAAAGATATCCAAATGGCTCACAAGCACAACAAAGGATGTTTAGCATCATTGGTGAATAAGGAATTGCAAATCAAAACCAAAATCAGACAACACCTCAACTTACTAGGATAGCTATAATCAAAACAGTGTACAATAGTAATAGTGACAAGAATGTGAAGAAATAAGAACCTTAGGGATTGTTGTTGAGAATGCAAAATGGCTCAGCCACTGAGGAAGAGATGTGGACAATTGTTCAAAAACTTAGATGTAGAATCACCTTATAATTCAGCAATTCCACTCCAGGGTATATACCAATGAGAAATGAAAACTTCTGACCATACAAACACAAATAAATATACATATACACAAACGTTTCGAGCGGCATTAGCCGTAACAGCCAAACAGTTCTAGACATCCATGCACAGATGGATGGATCAACAAATCCACAACAATTTTGTTGTGTACACACAACAAAACATTGTGTGTACAAATGCAGTGAAAAAGTATTCAGCCACAGAAAGGAATAAGGAACCGACTGATACTACCACTTGGATAATCGTGAAAAACATTAAGTGAAGTGAAAGAAGCTTTACCTAAAAGGTCCGATATTGCATGTTTCTGTTTATATAAGATATCCAGGGTAGGCAAATCCACAGAGACAAAAAACACATTATAGGTTGCCAAGCAGTGGCGGGGAGAGAGGACTGTGTGATCATTTAATGGATACAGGACATTTCTCCAGAGTGATGAAAGCATTTGAAACTCAAGAGAAGAGTCAATGCACTAAATGCCACTGAATTATAAATTTTAAAATGGTTAATTTTATGCTTTGTGAATTTTGTGTCACATTACAAAAAGTGTTGAGACCAAAAAAAATTTCAAAATTTGTTTTCTTCTAATCTCCTTTGCTAACTATATATGCTGACATATTGAACATGATTAGTTTTCAAAGACAAGCTGATTTTTTTAATGTAATGACTATCATTACAAGAAAAAACTTTGCTATTAATAGTAATATAATTTTCAATCATTATTTTTTTTATTTTCAAATCACTTTAAAAGCAGCAAATTAGTTTGTTAACATAATTTCTCTCTCAAATAAGAGCTTTACGCTGTACAAATATTTCTGGTTGCTATGACCTATCAATATCTGTAAATAGTTTTAATATGTGAGGTGCTTTAATGATGCAAAAGTAATAGCAAATTTTTCTCCTAAAATGTTTACAATATAGAGTAAAATCAGAGACACCAAACTTTTAAAGTAATTTTAAATCAATGAAATCCTGATATGGAAGTGACCATTAATTACAGCTAAAGATATTTTTGCCCACAATAACCACAGTGAATATGTCAAGTAATATAAAATCATCTATTGAATTATTGTTCTGAATCTGCCATACAATGTGGGAAGGCACTTGGAAGAGTGCAAAACAAAAATTAAAAAAAAATATGTTCATATTTTTTAGAGTACAAGAAAATTCATCTCTCTCAGCTCTGACTAGAGTTACTTCAAATATACACTGCCTAACAGAATATTCCTTTTGACAGAATTCTACTTACTCAGTCCTTTGCAATTCAGGGATTCTCCTGGTATTGGATCAAAGAGAAGGAACATAATGCACTACTGTTACCTGCTATGGATGATTGTGAACTTAGCAGCTCTGGGAAATTTTAGAAGGGACGTTATTGTAGATGATCTCCTTTGTGGACTTATTTTGAACTGTGATTTTACTTAGAGTATATACATTATCTCAGAAACAAATAAAACAAAGGTATTCAAAATAATGAGGTGGAGTTTTAGTTATATTATTTACCTTTATTTCTTAAAAATAAGGTCAGGAAAAGTAGCTCTTTTCAAGGTTATTTTTGGAAACTTGTTTACAAGTATATAGGAGAGAACACTACTATAAAAATAAGAAATAAAGTATATTATGGTCCCAAATGATTTAAAGTTTTTCTAGCAAAAGTGTGTACATTTTATAATTATCTTTTTTGGGAGGTTGGGAAAGTCCCTTCTTTATAGTGTTGGAAGTCTTTTGACCTTGAAAATAAAGTCACCTTATTGAAAGTAATTTAATCAACAGACATTGAAGCACTTGAAAATGAATTTCATCCTTTAATTTGTGAAACATTCCCCTTTTGCTATTAAATCTTATCATATGACATTTGCAAGAAAATCAATTGTAGTGTTTTAGAGGTGACTTTGAACAAGTTTCATTTGAATAACTGTGTATCAGTATATAATCCACAAATGTTATCTTCATCAAAACTTGTGTGTATTGAGAAAAAAAAAATATTGTTCTTAATTCTGAAAACAAATGTATCCTATTATTTTAGAAAGGACATCTGAAAAATTTAATGAACTTGCCCATACAAGTATTCCAGGATAATGACATATGGTACAAGTATTTTTACATAATCAGTCCTAAAATAGGATTAGCTAGTCATGTGTAACCAACAGATGTGTGCTTACAACAAACATACTTTGGGAACTATTGCCTCTCTGTTAGATGTGCATAGATTAAATATTTCTAGACACTTGGCTTGAATTCATAATGATACTCAAGATCACAAACTTGGTAAATGGAATGTTTTTGAAGAACTTAATCTCTGTTAAATGTCAAACTTGCCTTTTTATACTTTAAGCAGATATATTCCTATTTATACAATATTTAAGTGTTTAAATAGAATTAAATAAGAACTAAGATTCCAATGAAAAATTTGTTGTCAGGATCATACCCTCTGCTTATTGGGAAGTGTTATCAATGTCTCCTCAGTTGTCAACTTTGACCTTAATCTATCAGCAATGGCAAATCCGACAGATACTTGAAACAAGCAATTGCTTGACAAATATTAGAGAAACATTTTGATTCGACAGAAAGGAACAAAAGACATTTTCCTTAATAATGTGAGCTGTCAGTGAACACAGGGCAATACTGACCCCCGAGGATTCATTGTTCATTCGAGAAGGTTTAGGGCAGTATCTGGGTTCTGGCAGAAGCTATACTTTTATAAGCCAACTACTTGGATTTAAATAATAGAACTGGTGTATTTGCTAGAAAAAATAAAAACTAGCATTGCCACATATAAAATGTTAGGCGAGTTGCTGATTGATGGATATTTCATGATGGCCCATACATAAATCTATGTCCGTGTGAAGTTACCAGTTTTACCTAATACAACAAACGAGCAGTGGTTATTCCTTTTCAAAGGGGCTAACCATCCTACCACTGCCCCTCATTGCCTCACCATGCGTAGCTGAGCACACAGGTAAAGCACAGATGCCAAAGGCAAGGCAGTTTCCTGTGCTCTGGTCTTATATACAGAGCGGTGGATCATTATCTAAATATTTCCTCCTTCATGAAGAAAAAACAGAATTGCCTGACACTGTAAATAAGGGTCTTGACAGAAATAACTTCTATCCCAGTTTCATCTGAGGAACAAGCAAAGAAAGAAAGTTAGACTGAGCAAGATTCTAGCCACTGTATTGAAGAAATATTATTAGTCCTTTAATGAGAAGGAACTACAGACACACATTTCAGTCCACTTTGAATCCTTTACAGTTCGTCTTATGAGTCTTTATAATAAATTGTCTGGAGTATTCATCACAGGATGTTCAGTCATTCTTTACTTGTTTTTATAGAATTCGAAGTTAAAGAACCCTCCTATGTTATATCAGTATATAGGGATAGATATTGGGCTAATATCCCATCTACCTATCTAGATACACACACACACACATACACACACACACACACACACACACACACACTAATCTATATATATCTATACCTATCTATATATACTAATATATCCTAATAGATTAAGTAGAATCACATTGTGCAAAATCAAGAAGTACCTTTTCATTATTAATCATTTATGGTGGTCCCTGAGCCCAGTGACATCCTCATTTCACTGTATGTCAAGATGTCAAATTTGTTTATTTGTTTATTTGTCCACTTACTTGTGCTTTTTTGTTTTTTTTTTGTTTTTTTTTTTTTTTTTTAGATTTATTTATTTATCTTGGGGGGTGCAGGGAGAAGGGCAGAGGGGAAGGGAGAGAAATCCTCAAGCAGACTCCCTGCTGAACACAGACCACCCCCCACCCAACATGGGGCATGATCCCAGGACTCTGAGATCATGACCTGAGCTGAAACCATGAGTTGGATGCTTAACTGACCGAGCCACCCAGGTGCTCCTATCCACTTACTTGTTTTGATCAACCTCTAATGAGTGGAGGGAAATACAGTAATTCCCTGCCCCCTTACCCAAGGTTTCACTTTCCAAAGTTTCAGTTACCCCTGCTCAAAAGTGGTCCAGAAGCATATTAGGTCATCAAGTCAGAAGTACTCTAACCCTATGTCACGACACCTAAATCAGTCACCTCTCTTCACCTCATCATACAGACATTTTATCACAAGAAGGTGAATACAGCACAAGATATTTTGACCGAGATCACATAGTCACCTTTTATTACAGTATATTATTGTTAACTGTTCTATTTTATTATTAGCCATCATTGTTAGTCTCTGACTGTGCCTAATTTATAAATTAAATTTCATCATAGATATGTATGTATAGGAAAAAACAGTATATAGGATTTGGTAGTATCCATGGTTTCAGGCATCCACTAGGGGTTTTGGACTGTATCCCCCCACAGATAGGGGGAGGCTACTGTATCAGTGAGTACTTTCTTGTGTCTAAAAGTACCCTTCAATACACAGAATTGACTAAAATGAATATTATTTTTATCATACCATAAAGATAACACTTATGCAGAGAGAAAAATGGATGATTCAAATAGTAGTTCTATATTAAAAAGCTGTTTAGAAAAAAAATAAGCAAAAATAGTCAAGGGACTCCATGTTTCAAAATATAGAAAAGGAGTTAAAAGCAAATAACAGTAAACCATACACAGTAATGTAAGGTGCCAATAAATACTTTTGTGGGTTTGAAGCTAAAAAAGGCTTGCCTAAGAATATCAAAAGCAAAACCATATATATTGTATGTCAGAAATTGCCATTAGCATGACATGGTCATGTGACAGCCTTGGGAGAATGCAGCAGGTATAACAAAAGTGGTGTCTTTAATATGACTCTCACGAATCACTGAAGAAGACGAAGGCAACAAAACACAGGCAGAGACATTAGCAAGTTGTGCTCTAAAGAAGCACATTGGCTGGTAAAATTTTTTCAAATAAGTATTCAAATTCCTTAGTAACTAAAGAAAAGCAACTTCAAACAGCAATTAAATTCTATTTAAGGTCTATTAATTTAGCAAACACACATGAGAAAATATATAGTATTGATAAAGGTATAAGGACAGCAGATTTTCATACACTGCTAATGGCCTTGAAGCTTTGTGAATTTTTCCGCAGTTACATTGTAACATGTACAAAAATATTCTCATAAGTCACTTCTAAGAATTCATCTTAATGGGGGCGCCTGGGTGGCTCAGTTGGTTAAAGCCTCTGCCTTCAGCTCAGGTCATGATCTCAGGGTCCTGGGATGGAGCCCCGCATCGGGCTCTCTGCTCAGTGGGAGTCCTGCTTCCTCCTCTCTCTCTGCCTGCCTCTCTACCTGCTTGTGATCTCTGTCTGTCAAATAAATAAATAAAATCTAAAAAAAAAAAAAAGATTTCATCTTAATGTACTCTTGTAGGTATTTGTGGCTTAGTAAATCTGTGTACATCCAGATAATTGAAAAATGAGAATTACTGGAAACATGCATAAGATTATAATGGTAGTTGTTTTACAATGATAATAGCTGTTTGCTTCTGGGACTAACAATAATTTTTATCTTTTTTCTTTATCTATATCGAAGAATTTATTTCAATAACCTGGATTGTGAACGCAAGCTTCCATGTGAAAGTTTCAACTGTTTGCAATACACTATTAATATAAAGTGTGTTCACACATTCATGCACACATACTCACATTTAGATAAATATTGTAAAGAGAAAGAGAGCTGATGGGAGGAGTCAAGATGGCGGAGAAGTAGCAGGCTGAGACTACTTCAGGTAGCGGGAGATCAGCTAAATAGCTTATCTAAAGATTGCAAACACCTACAAATCCAACGGGAGATTGAAGAGAAGAAGAACAGCAATTCCAGAAACAGAAAATCAACCACTTTCTGCAAGGTAGGACTGGCGGAGAAGCGAATCCAAAGCGACGGGAAGATAGACCGCGGGGGGAGGGGCCAGCTCCCGGCGAGCGGCGGAGCAACGGAGCAAAATCAGGACTTTTAAAAGTCTGTTCCACTGAGGGACATCGCTCCAGAGGCTTAACTGGAAGCCCAGGCGGGGTCAGCGCAGCCTCAGGTCCCGCAGGGTCGCAGAAGGATCGGGGGTGTCTGAGTGTCGCAGAGCTTACCAGTATTAGAACGAGGAAGCCGGCTGCAGAGACAGAGCCGAGGAGTGACTCTCAGCTCGGGGTTGCCTTGAACCGGTCGCAGGCTCGGTCAGCTCGGAGCGTGGCCGGAGGCCAGGGTGGCGGGAGACATTGGGCGCTGTTCTCTGAGGGCGCACTGAGGAGTGGGGCCCCGGGCTCTCGGCTCCTCCGGGCCGGAGACCGGGAGGCCGCCATCTTCATTCCCGTCCTCCGGACTCTACGGAAAGCGCTCAGGGAACAAAAGCTCCCGAAAGCGAACCCGAGCGGATTACTTAGCGCGGCCCCGGGTAAGGGCAGTGCAACTCCGCCTGGGGCAAAGACTCTTGAGAATCACTACAACGGGCCCCTCCCCCAGAAGATCTACGGGGAACCCAGCCAGGACCAAGTTCACCTACCAAGGAGAGCGGCGGAATTCCAGAGGAGAAGAAAGCAAAGCACGGAACTCATGGCTTTCTCCCCATGATTTTTTAGCCTTGCAGTTAATTTAATTTTTTTTTCTTTTTCAATTTCTTTTTCTTTTTCTCTTCTTCTGCTGAATTTTTTTTAAATCTTACTGTTTTCTTTTTTTAACGTTTTTTAAATAGTTTATCTAATATATATATTTTTTTCCTCTTTTTATATTTTTTCTTTATCGGCTTTCTTTTTTTTAATAGTTCCTTTTTTTTTTCTTTTTTTTTTCTTTTTTTTTTCCCTTTCTTTCTGAACTCCTTTTTATTCCCTTTCTCCCCCCTCACGATTCGGGATCTCTTCTGATTTGGCTAAAGCATATTTTCCTGGGGTTGTTGCCACCCTTTTAGTATTTTACTTGCTCCTTCATAAACTCTTATCTGGACAAAATGACAAGGCGGAAAAATTCACAACAAAAAAAAGAACAAGAGGCAGTACCAAAGGCTAGGGACCTAATCAATACAGACATTGGTAATATGTCAGATATAGAGTTCAGAATGATGATTCTCAAGGTTCTAGCCAGGCTTGAAAAAGGCATGGAAGATATTAAAGCAACCCTCTCGGGAGATATAAAAGCCCTTTCTGGAGAAATAAAAGAACTAAAATCTAACCAAGTTGAAATCAAAAAAGCTATTAATGAGGTGCAATCAAAAATGGAGGCTCTCACTGCTAGGATAAATGAGGCAGAAGAAAGAATTAGCGATATAGAAGACCAAATGACAGAGAATAAAGAGGCTGAGCAAAAGAGGGACAAACAGCTACTGGACCACGAGGGGAGAATTCGAGAGATAAGTGACACCATAAACAAAACAACATTAGAATAATTGGGATTCCAGAAGAAGAGGAAACAGAGAGGGGAGCAGAAGGTATATTGGAGAGAATTATTGGAGAGAATTTCCCCAATATGGCAAAGGGAACAAGCATCAAAATCCAGAAGGTTCAGAGAACCCCCCTCAAAATCAATAAGAATAGGTCCACACCCCGTCACCTAATAGTAAAATTGACAAGTCTTTGTGACAAAGAAAAGGTTCTGAAATCAGCCCGGGAAAAGAAGTCTGTAACGTACAATGGTAAAAATATTAGATTGGCAGCAGACTTATCTACAGAGACCTGGCAGGCCAGAAAGAGCTGGCATGATATATTCAGAGTGCTAAATGAGAAAAACATGCAGCCAAGAATACTATATCCAGCTAGGCTATCATTGAAAATAGAAGGAGAGATTAAAAGCTTCCAGGACAAACAAAAACTGAAAGAATTTGCAAATACCAAACCAGCTCTACAGGAAATATTGAAAGGGGTCCTCTAAGCAAAGAGAGACCCTCAAAGTAGTAGATCAGAAAGAAACAGAGACAATATACAATAACAGTCACCTTACAGGCAATACAATGGCACTAAATTCATATCTCTCAATACTTACCCTGAATGTTAATGGGCTAAATGCCCCAATCAAAAGACACAGGGTATCAGAATGGATAAAAAAACAAAACCCATCTATATGTTGCCTACAAGAAACTCATCTTAAACCCAAAGACACCTCCAGGTTTAAAGTGAGGGGGTGGAAAAGAATTTACCATGCTAATGGACATCAGAAGAAAGCAGGAGTGGCAATCCTTATAGCAGATCAATTAGATTTAGAGCCAAAGACTATAATAAGAGATGAGGAAGGACACTATATCATACTCAAAGGAACTGTCCAACAAGAAGATCTAACAATTTTAAATATCTATGCCCCTAACGTGGGAGCAGCCAACTATATAAACCAATTAATAACAAAATCAAAGAAACACATCGACAAGAATACAATAATAGTAGGGGATTTTAACACTCCCCTCACTGAAATGGACAGATCATCCAAGCAAAAGATCAACAAGGAAATCAAGGCCTTAAATGACACACTGGACCAGATGGACATCACAGATATATTCAGAACATTTCATCCCAAAGCAACAGAATACACATTCTTCTCTAGTGCACATGGAACATTCTCCAGAATAGATCACATTCTTGGTCCTAAATCAAGTCTCAACTGGTATCAAAAGATTGGCATCATTCCCTGCATATTTTCAGACCACAATGCTCTAAAGCTAGAACTCAATCACAAGAGGAAATTTGGAAAGAACCCAAATACATGGAGACTAAACAGCATCCTTCTAAAGAATGAATGGGTCAACCAGGAAATGAAAGAAAAATTGAAAAAATTTATGGAAACAAATGATAATGAAAACACAACGGTTCAGAATTTGTGGGACACAACAAAGGCAGTCCTGAGAGGAAAATATATAGCGGTACAGGACTTTCTCAAGAAACAAGAAAGATCTCAGGTACACAACCTAACCCTACACCTAAAGGAGCTGGAGAAAGAACAAGAAAGAAACCCTAAACCCAGCAGGAGAAGAGAAATCATAAAGATCAGAGCAGAAATCAATGAAATAGAAACCAAAACAACAATAGAACAAATCAACGAAACTAGGAGCTGGTTCTTTGAAAGAATTAATAAGATGGATAACCCCCTGGCCAGACTTATCAAAAAGAAAAGAGAGAGGACCCAAATAAATAAAATCATGAATGAAAGAGGAGAGATCACAACGAACACCAAAGAAATACAGACAATTATAAGAACATACTATGAGCAACTCTATGCCAACAAATTTGACAATCTGGAAGAAATGGATGCATTCCTAGAGACATATAAACTACCACAACTGAACCAGGAAGAAATAGAAAGCCTGAACAGACCCATAACCAGTAAGGAGATTGAAACAGTCATCAAAAATCTCCAAACAAACAAAAGCCCAGGGCCAGACGGCTTCCCGGGGGAATTCTACCAAACATTTAAAGAAGAACTAATTCCTATTCTCCTGAAACTGTTCCAAAAAATAGCAATAGAAGGAAAACTTCCAAACTCATTTTATGAGGCCAGCATCACCTTGATCCCAAAACCAGACAAGGATCCCAACAAAAAAGAGAACTACAGACCAATATCCTTGATGAACACAGATGCGAAAATTCTCGCCAAAATACTAGCCAATAGGATTCAACAGTACATTAAAAGGATTATTCACCACGACCAAGTGGGATTTATTCCAGGGCTGCAAGGCTGGTTCAACATCCGGAAATCAATCAATGTGATACAACACATTAATAAAAGAAAGAACAAGAACCATATGATACTCTCCATAGATGCTGAAAAAGCATTTGACAAAGTACAGCATCCCTTCCTGATCAAAACTCTTCAAAGTGTAGGGATAGAGGGCACATACCTCAATAGTATCAAAGCCATCTATGAAAAACCCACCGCAAATATCATTCTCAATGGAGAAAAACTGAAAGCTTTTCCGCTAAGGTCAGGAACACGGCAGGGATGTCCGTTATCACCACTGCTATTCAACATAGTACTAGAAGTCCTAGCCTCAGCAATCAGACAACAAAAGGAAATTAAAGGCATCCAAATCGGCAAAGAAGAAGTCAAACTATCACTCTTCGCAGATGATATGATACTATATGTGGAAAACCCAAAACCCTCCACTCCAAAACTGCTAGAACTTGTACAGGAATTCAGTAAAGTGTCAGGATATAAAATCAATGCACAGAAATCAGTTGCATTTCTCTACACCAACAACAAGACAGAAGAAAGAGAAATTAAGGAGTCCATCCCATTTACAATTGCACCCAAAACTATAAGATACCTAGGAATAAACCTAACCAAAGAGACTAAGAATCTATACTCAGAAAACTATAAAGTACTCATGAAAGAAATTGAGGAAGACACAAAGAAATGGAAAAATGTTCCATGCTCCTGGATTGGAAGAATAAATATTGTGAAAATATCTATGCTACCTAAAGCAATCTACACATTTAATGCAATTCCTTTCAAAGTACCATCCATTTTTTTCAAAGAAATGGAACAAATAATCCTAAAATTTATATGGAACCAGAAAAGACCTCGAATAGCCAAAGGAATATTGAAAAAGAAAGCCAAAGTTGGTGGCATCACAATTCCGGACTTCAAGCTCTATTACAAAGCTGTCATCATCAAGACAGCATGGTACTGGCACAAAAACAGACACATAGATCAATGGAACAGAATAGAGAGCCCAGAAATGGACCCTCAACTCTATGGTCAACTCATCTTCGACAAAGCAGGAAAGAATGTCCAATGGAACAAAGACAGCCTCTTCAATAAATGGTGTTGGGAAAATTGGACAGCCACATGCAGAAAAATGAAATTGGATCATTTCCTTACACCACACACGAAAATAGACTCAAAATGGATGAAGGATCTCAATGTGAGAAAGGAATCCATCAAAATCCTCGAGGAGAACACAGGCAGCAACCTCTTCGACGTCAGCCGCAGCAACATCTTCCTAGGAACATCCCCAAAGGCAAGGGAAGCAAGAGCAAAAATGAACTTTTGGGATTTTATCAAGATCAAAAGCTTTTGCACAGCAAAGGAAACAGTGAACAAAACCAAAAGACAACTGACAGAATGGGAGAAGATATTTGCAAATGACATATCAGATAAAGGGCTAGTGTCCAAAATCTATAAAGAACTTAGCAAACTCAACACCCAAAGAACAAATAATCCAATCAAGAAATGGGCAGAGGACATGAACAGACATTTCTGCAAAGAAGACATCCAGATGGCCAGCGGACACATGAAAAAGTGCTCCATATCACTCGGCATCAGGGAAATACAAATCAAAACCACCATGAGATATCACCTCACACCAGTCAGAATGGCTAAAATTAACAAGTCAGGAAATGACAGATGCTGGCGAGGATGCGGAGAAAGGGGAACCCTCCTACACTGTTGGTGGGAATGCAAGCTGGTGCAACCACTCTGGAAAACAGCATGGAGGTTCCTCAAAATGTTGAAAATAGAACTACCCTATGACCCTGCAATTGCACTGCTGGGTATTTACCCTAAAGATACAAACATAGTGATCCGAAGGGGCACATGCACCCGAATGTTTATAGCAGCAATGTCTACAATAGCCAAACTATGGGAAGAACCTAGATGTCCATCTACAGACGAATGGATAAAGAAGATGTGGTATATATACACAATGGAATACTATGCAGCCATCAAAAGAAATGAAATCTTGCCATTTGCAACGACGTGGATGGAACTAGAGGGTATCATGCTTAGTGAAATAAGTCAATCGGAGAAAGACAACTATCATATGATCTCCCTGATATGAGGGAGAGGAGATGCAACATGGGGGGTTGAGGGGGTAGGAGAAGAGTAAATGAAACAAGATGGGATTGGGAGGGAGATAAACCATAAGTGACTCTTAATCTCACAAAACAAACTGAGGGTTGATGGGGGGAGGGGGTTGGGAGAGGGGGTGGGGTTATGGATATTGGGGAGGGTATGTGCTATGGTGAGTGTTGTGAAGTGTGTAAACCTGGCGATTCGCAGACCTGTACCCCTGGGGATAAAAATATATGTTTATAAAGCTGTAAAAAAAAAAAAAAGAAAGAAAGAAAGAAAGAAAGAAAGAAAGAAAGGATGAATACCCAAGTTTTGTAGCAACATGGACGGGACTGGTAGAGATTATGCTGAGTGAAATAAGTCAAGCAGAGAGAGTCAATTATCATATGGTTTCACTTATTTGTGGAGCATAACAAATAGCATGGAGGACAAGGGGAGATGGAGAGGAGAAGGGAGTTGAGGGAAATTGGAAGGGGAGGTGAACCATGAGAGACTATGGACTCTGAAAAACGATCTGAGAATTTTGAAGGGGTGGGGGGTGGGAGGTTGGGGGCACCAGGTGGTGGGTATTGTAGAGGGCACAGATTGCATGGAGCACTGGGTGTGGTGCAAAAATATTGAATACTGTTATGCTGAAAAAATTAAAAAAAAATTAAAAAAAAATAAAAATAAAAAATAAAAAAAAAAAAAAAAAAAAAGAGAAAGAGAGCTACCTGGGTGGCTCAGTTGGTTAATCATTCCACTCTTGGTTTTGGCTCAGGTCTAGATCTCATGGCTCTGTGCTCACTAGGGAGTCAGCTTGAAGACTGTCTCTCTCTACCCCTGCCTCTCTAAAATAATAAACACAAACAAATAAATCTTAAAAAAAAAAAAAAACCAAAGTCTGAAATATACAACACAGTTTTAGATGGGGATATTTTTGAGCCCATGAGTTGGGTTGTTTTTTTCAACATTTCTCTCTACTTTAAGTACTTTCTGAAATTCATACAATAAACCTTTATACACAAAAATGTTATCGTTCGGGGCACCTGGGTGGCTCAGTGGGTTAAAGCCTCTGCCTTCGGCTCGGGTCATGATCCCAGGGTCCTGGGATCGAGCCCCGCATCGGGTTCTCTGCTCAGTGGGGAGCCTGCTTCCTCCTCTCTCTCTCTGCCTGCCTCTCTGCCTACTTCTGTCAAATAGATAAATAAAATCTTAAAAAAAAAATGTTATCGTTCCCCAAAATATGTATAGACACTTTTTTTAATGTTGCGTTTAATATGTACACTATTATTAGGTCAGGTTTGAAAAACAGACCATAATTCTTTCTGTACAATATGATCAAATTTATATATAACTTAATATGAAGATTAAAATATAGCATAATTAGGGGTGCCTGGGTGGCTCAGTCAGTTAAGTGGATGCCTTCAGATCAGGTCATGATCTCCTGGGATCAGCTCTGAGTCAAGCTCCCTGCTCAGCGGGTAGTCTTCTCCCAGGTCCTCTGCCCCTCCCCCCTATTTGTTCTCTCTTATCTAATACATAAATAAAATTTTTTAAAAAAGAAAAAATATAACAAAATTCTAAAAGATTAATTTCTTTATATTCTTGAATTTTCCATATTACTAATTTAAAATTAAGAAGATGCTATGAAATGAAATCCATCAGAAAACTTTTTTTTAATTACTTAGAGTTAAAAACTCAATGTAAATAGTCTATATTTTATTGGAAGTCCATAAAATATCTCACTGTCACCACATTAATTTGAAAGTAGATACCTAAAGGATTTTGTGATGCTTTGGAAGCATTGCCAGATATTGATTTTTAGGGTCACATGACGACAAATCTTGCTGACATGATTTTTACTCTTTTATGACAAGAAGATCATTATTCAGATCCTTGACATTTAGAATTACTAACATTTATTGGACGATCCACTACATATTTATAGTGTTTCAGGGATTTGTTGAAAATATAAAGCAATGGAAACCAAACAGCATATTAGATCTGACAGTATTGTCTGATTACTTAATGGAAATAAAGCAAATAAACTTCAAACAAAAAAGTGACTCATGGCAACACACAGACTGGTCTGCCTTAGCTTTCTTTAATTCTGTGATGCCTATAGTGCTAATGGAATAACCAGTTCCCAAGTTAGTCACAAGGTCTTTGGTGGGTTACAGCATTCTTGTGTCATTGGACAAATCAAATGATTAGAATTAAAATATTTATGGTAGTCCTTAGATACCCTAGCATTATTCAGTTTTGATGATTTTGGACAGGATTGCATATAGGTTCACTTGGAATAGCAATAAAGACTTTTTTTCCCTGAAATTCTGAAGCAGAGATCCAATGATACGAAACTAAAAGAATACACTAAACTTTATTTTTTTGTAATTTTTTCTTAAATAACAGTGTTTTTTTTTCCTTCTGCATTATTTTTTTCTTAGTTAACATAGATCAATTGTGGTGAGAAGCATATAAAACTTTAAAACAACAATGACAACTTTCCTTGTTTCCTTTGTTTTATTTCAGACTATATGATTTATTTATGTAATAGTATCTTGTTTAGAAGATTTGCTGATAACATATTCTTTCAAAAACATTTGACATGAATGATACAATTCTTGTAAGCTTTATGTAATTATCACCAAAAGGAAGAAAACAAAAATGTTATTTTTGAACTTTGAAGCAAATATTTTTCTGTTCAAATTTTTTAGGCTTTTAACAATTATTCATGCTTTTATTTAAAGTTAAGCTATTGGTAAATTTGCCAGTTTTTCTCATTAAAAAACCTCATTGTTAAAAGTCAGGAAAGTCATTCAAATTTTCTTCCATTTGGCATATGTGTATTAAGATGTGTTTGTGAAGCATGAGGAAAAATAAGTTAAAATTATTTATATAAGGAATATTATTTCCTGTGGGTTTGACTGACTGTATGAGGAAGCAGGCTTTCTGTGTAGACTGATTTGGTTTATGTGACAATCATAACTGCTGGCAAGAGGGAGAGGAGGCGGGGTGGGGGGGAGGGGAGATTTGAGACCTTCCAACTTCACTGTGGTAATGAAACGCTGTGCTAATATTCAGCTCTTACGAGATCAATACTTGTTTGAGTCAGCCAAATCTCAAACTTCTTATTTCAAAAACATTTTGCTGTATTCAGTACCTGACTATTATTTAGTGGAAAATGTGGATTTTAAAAATAATTTTACCAAGATAGCTGGTTAATCAAGTGGTGAAAAATAACGCCATTTCAATATTAGAATTTAGAATAAACTACATATCGGGCGCCTGGGTGGCTCAGTGGGTTAAGCCGCTGCCTTCAGCTCAGGTCATGATCTCGGGGTCCTGGGATCGAGTCTGGCATCGGGCTCTCTGCTCAGCAGGGAGCCTGCTTCCCTCTCTCTCTCTCTCTCTCTGCCTGCCTCTCCATCTACTTGTGATCTCTCTCTGTCAAATAAATAAATAAAATCTTAAAAAAAAAGACTATAGAATAAACTACATATCAATTTTATTAACTTTAAAGAGTATTTACTGATATAAAGGAAAACAGTTAATTTTTACATATTTATTCTATAATTACCATCTTAATGGACTCTTACCTATGTTTTTTTTTTTTTTTTACTTTAATTTTTGGTATTTGGCTATGCAATCGTATCATGAATAAAAAATGAAAAAAAAATTCTCCTCTGTTTTCAGTTAAATTAAGTTCAATTAAATTTCAATCTCTTCTTTTTTTGTCATATTGCTTTGCTAGAACTCCCAGAAAAACATTTAAAAATATAAACAAATCCAGGCATGCTTTCCTTAACCTTTATTTTAGGGAAAATCTTTGGGGGAATTTTGGAGTTAAATGTAAGGCCAACAGTAGTTTTAAATTTACGTTTTATAATTAAAGAACTAATTATTGGAAACTAAGTGTGCTTTGGTCAGAAATTGATTTGTAATTTTAGTTGTATATCAAAATTTTGAATAGTTAATTCTGTTCTATTCTTAACAAAATGCTTTTTTTTCCCTAAGCTAAATTATAGAGATTTCTATAACCAACATGGGATTCAAACTCATGACCCCAAGATCAAGAGTCCCATATTCTACTGACTAAGCCAGCTAAGCATGTCTTAACAAAATGCTTTCATTTCTGATGTTAACATTAGTTTATGTTCACTGGATAATATAAAATATTACCAAAAAGGTAGGAGGAAGCAATACTACTTATAAGCTCACTTAAAAACAAATTGACATGATAATGTATGGATTTTAATTATTTTCTATGAAATGTCCACATAAATAAGACTTTCTAAAAATGGGATTTTAATATTCAAGTTTTTTACACACTGCTGTTTTAATATCACTATATATTATAGATCCGTATCCATACAAGTGAGATATACACTTACATCATAATTTAATTACTAAATAGCTTTCATTTATGTGGCTATAACCTGTTCATTTTTTAAGTCCCACATTTAAATATTTACGTGGTTTAACATCTGGCTTTGGTTCCTAGGAAATGTATTTATATTTCCTTTTCATGTTGTCTGTCTTTCTCCAGACAAGGCCTCAAGTGTGCATATGTACATAGACACACAGAATGAAAAGGAGATCCCCAAAGTTTAGAAAGAACGCAAACAAGGGTAGCTTGATTGTTTACCCCACAGTGACCAGGGTGGTGAAGGATAGAGGGGGCAGAGGCTAAGATTAACTATCCCCATAAACTGCAGGGAAAAAAACTCATGAATTCATGAGTGTCTCATAATAGAGAGTAATAGTTAAATTTGACCTAGAGCAAATGAGTATATTTAGCAATAATAAAATATAATTAATCACCCTAATGCCCGAGTTTCATTTCCACCTATGTACATCTAAAAGACATAGGGTTGCCTTTTAAAATTATGGCTACAATCCCTCTACTTTTTGTACAGTAAAAAATATTGGCATGATCATAGATCTTAAATTCAACCTATTTGATCTGAACTTATTAGAAAAAGTATCAAAGGATTCAATAAGTTCTAGAACACAATATATATATTATAATCTTCATGTTGTATAATTACTACTACATAACTAAAACAAGTAAAAAAAGCCAGATGATTAGGGTTGGGGAGAAGAGGAAACAAGAAGAACTTTGTCACCAGGGGCTCCTGGGTGGCTCAGTCGGTTAAGTGTCTGCCTTCAGCTCAGGTCATGATCCCAGGATCCTGGAATCGAGTCTCACACTGAGTTCTTTCCTCAGCGGGGACCCTGCTTCTCTCTCTGCCTCTGCCTGATTATGCTCTCTCTCTCTTTGACAAATAAATAAATAAAATCTTAAAAAAACCCAAAACCTTTTCCGCCAGGTATTTGTTAAAACCAGTCTTAGATCATAGTAGTAAATGTAAAGACATAATGGAAAATAAAATAACAAGACCGTTAAAGAACAAAATTTGTGGATGAGCACAAAGCTATCAAAGCAAAATTAATTCTGTGGTGCTATCATTGGATAGAAAGGAAAATAAAACAAGTTGAGGCTGAGTTTATGATAATATAAACAGAAGAAAAAGTAAGGTTATGTAAAGAAAGAGAAGTTCAACCGTTTATTATATAGACTGTTCTAGATTCCCTATAGCATTCAGGTGGATTCTACCCCTGATCAAGGACCCAACAATGAGCAAAACAGACAATAGACACAAAGTCTTCCCCACAGAACTTACAGTCTGGGTGAAGGAAATACACACTTAGCACATATCCCACAACATATTCAGTGATAAGTCTACAGAGAGAAAAAAGCAAGGGAAAGGGTAGGGAGAGGTATTGGGCAATGGTTGAAGAGAAGGAGTGGCTACTTTTCATGGGATGGTCAGAGAAGTCTTCTGCTAAAGTGATGGCTGGGTAGGAATCTGAGGAAGGTAAGGGTCATGCTGACAGAGTTCAAGCAAAATGCAACGAGCCTGGGATGGAAGAATGCTTGAAGTGTTTGTGGCACAGTTGGGAGACCAGTGTGGCTAAAGAGGAGTAGCAAATGGAGACAGGTTGGGAAATGTATCAGAGAGGTTGTGGCCCTTGAAAACCACTGGGTGTGGTGGATAAACAATGAATTTTGGAGCACTGAGAATAAAATAAAATTAAATTAAATTAAGAAAAATAAAGAAAAATAAAAAGAAAGAAAGAAACCCACTGGTGGTATCTCTGACATTCCTCCTCTTCGCAGCGGTTCCTAGCTTTAGCTACGCACTGGAATCCTCTGCAGAGTTTATAAAACCACATATGTCTTGGTCTCACTTTCAGAAATGGGTCTTAGGTGTAGGTTGGGCATTAAAGATAAAAGAAAAAGTCCCCAGATGATTATAATTTGCAGCCAATGAAGGACCACTGGTTGAAGGTAAGGAAAATGAAAGGGATCCAATAAAGTGAAGCAAGGTGAAGGAAAAGAAAAATCAAGGGAGAGTGATGTTCTGGAAGTCAAGATAAGAAAGTGACTTGAAAAAAGAGAAAAACTCGTGTTTTCAAGTGCTGACTTTCTTGGGTCCACACAATAAAACCTGATTTACCTATTGGAATTGACATTTTAGGGATCATTAGAGATTCTAAGAGTTGTTTGAGTTATGGTGATGAAATCCTGATTGGCATGGCTTCAAGGGACAAAATGAGGACAGAGAAAATGAATATAGTCAGTATATACGACTGTTTCAGAGACTTTTCCTGCAGAGATCAGCAGAAGAATGTCCCATTTCTAAAGCAGGATTTGTGCTGGAGAAACGCTTATTGGAGATGAGGTCATGCTTTCTAATAGAAATAATTTAGTAGAGAGAAAAATCTGATAATTAAATGAGTTAATAATTGTAAAGCATTTTGGAACATTGCCTAGCTCATAGTAAATGCAATATAAATGTTTGTTTAATGGATGAAATATTCAAGAGAATGGATTGGTGGGGGAGCTTAGCAGAGGAAAATCAGCGAGGAGCCTGAGACAGGTGACTTAGCTCAACGATGGGGAACTGTCCTTAAATGGTTGTTCAATCTTCCTACTTGGTAGAGTGTTAGTTATGTGATTAGATTTGATGGAAAGAGTGTAGAGAAGTTTTATTCAAAGTTTCTTAATCTAAGTGAAATAAATAGCAATGTTGAAAGTAACGGGGTAGGAAGTATTCGAGTTTGGGGAGCCTAGAAACTGAGACAGAGAGTGATTTGAGGTTTTGCTCTGGAAGTTAATGTGAGACCACTCAACAAGGTTGCATACCTCTGTCCATTAGTTACTGATCTGTATGTTTTGTTTTTTGCAAATACATATATAGTGTTCTTCCCAATTTCATCCTAATAAAGTATGTAACACTTCAAGTTAACTTGGGTACACTTCATAATAAAAATGGATACCACTGTATCAAATGTAGATAATTGAACCTGTTTCCAGTATTTTGATATAAAAATATGTATAAAACTGATAATTTTATACATATTTCATATTTTCGCTAGAATTTGAGAGCTTGTTGGGTCAAAGGATAAATGCATGTATCATTTTGCTCATTTGTTTTCATTTGATATTTGTACTATATCAGACAATTAAGCACACTGTTTTAGAAAATCTCATAGAACTGAAGACAGGCATTTCTACAAATATACGATCATTAACTTCCTATATGTTCTCAGCCCTACCCAGCACTATTAACTTGCTCTGTCTCCCTTTAGACTTACTCTTCCCACTCCTTCTGTCCCTCACTGGTCACACAGCATGTTCTCCAGATGGGAAGTTCTTGCTATGGTACCTACAACCCACCTCCATCTCTAATCCCCTCTTCTTTTTAAATTTAGTAGGAGAGGTATACCTCCTCCAAATGAAGTCTGGTCTTTATTAACCCTTCTGCCTTATTGGAAACCACTCATTATTGATTATCTCTTCAGTATGTAGCAAACATGGTTCAGTGGAGTAAGTCTCATTAGCATTTAAGTGTCTTGAGTTTTTTACTTCTTAAATACACTCTCCATTTTCGACTTCTATGATCCCACATTCTTAGTGTTATCTTACCACTTCTTTGGATCTGAAAGCTTCTCTTCCTCTGCTAGACCATTATTCTTAGGAACTGACTCTCCTCTCTTTTCATTCTATGATTTCTCCCAGGGCAAATTTATCCGTATCCGCAGCCTTATCATAAACACTCACTGTTAGTACCTAAGACTGAACATTCATGTTCCTAGCTCTGATAGCCTTCTTTTCACTCTACACACCTATATTTGTTGCTAAAGACCACTGCCCAAATCTTGGCCCCATTTTTCTATTTTCCAGGAGCTAAAAATGTTTTCTTTAATCTTTTTAACAAATTCCAGATATACAAATAACAAGTAAGTGAATAAACAGAAGAATATGTACTACAGACTGTATGTGACCTGCAGAACCCCAAATATTTACTACTCTTTCCTTTACAGACAAAATGTGTTAACTACTATTTTAGATGATTCAAAGTCCTGTGAAATCCCATGAACTAAGACAGAATTCATAGTCTGGATATTCCACATTCTTAAACAATGTTTCTTCATCGAATGACATCATTATTCACAGAAGCAGACTCATCTAAAACCTAGTGCTTATGCTTGTACACCTTTACCTCCCATGTCCAGTCTGTTATTATGCTTTATATTATAAAGCATTCTGAAGTCAATCTACTAGCATTTATTTTAATATTATCATCCCAGTCCAATATATTATCATCTCGTACCTACCCTCTCCTTTGTCTAGCCCACCCCTCCAACTGCCCTTCATAATCTTACTAGAATCACCTTTCCTTAGTGAATTGCTAATCATTCAACCCCTAATTAATACTCTTCAGTGATTTCTGGATGATTTTAGGATTATAAAGATTTATTACATTGTCCTGTAGGGTTCTGCGTGGTCTGACTTTCATCCTATTCAAGCCTTACCCCTTATCACCCTGTCCTTCCCTTTCCCAGTCCAGCCACACTAGCTTTCTTTCTACAGTTTACTGAGGCCAGCTCCCTCAGAATACAGGGCATTTCTACAGGTGGTTCCCTATGCCTGGTACCTTTCTTTGTTTATTAAATCCAACCCTACTTCTCCACTAAAGTGCAACTCAACATCACTTCTTTGGAGAAGACATCCTTTATACATTATTTAGGTCAGGTCCCATTTTAATATGCTCTCCTACAATAACCCTTTGTGTGATATTTGGCTAACACATCTTCCCCGCTCATGATGATAAAGATCATGAGAGGAGATCTGTCTGTTGCTTGCTATTGTGTTTCCTGAACTTAAAACTGTGCCTGTTAACTATAGCACTGGAAATAAATATGTCATCAATGAATGGATTGAGTCTCTATTATAAAAATGTGTTATATAAAATCAGTGGAGAAATGACATATTAATTCAATAAACAATTATATATACAATGGACCATTTTAAAAACTTATTTAGTTATTTATTTAAAAATTACTTTTAAAAACTTTACCCATGTTATTAATAAAAACAAGTGCAGGAAGATAAATTATTTTATGTGAAAGAAGCAGTACATTTATGGAAAGACTTTTTAAGCGTAATTCCAAGGGTTGAAATTAAAAAAGGAAAAAATGAAGAGATTTGACTGCATTAAGGAATTAATAAAAGCCAACACATATCCACATTCAAAAATTCTCCATGGAAAATATTATAACCAATGTTAAAAATGGAAATTAGAAAAATAATCTATAAAACAGATCGTTTCTAGTCTGCAATCATGTGAAATTCACTCCATTGCCATTGTTTGTCACATGCATTTCAGGTGAAATCTCAGTAAATATGTATTGCTATGTTTATTTGTATAGCTTTGTGCCTATCCAGCACTCATTTGGACCCATTTATAATAAATTTATCAATGAATTGTTCAGAATCAATAATGACTGATAAACAGTAGTCATTAATGTGAGACAAATTTAAGGCTACTTCCTCCCATTCCAGCTCCCACTGGAGTGCATTATTATTTCTGAGAGAAAGCACTGGCTGTAGACAGAAATAGAAATAGAAAAATTGTACTCCACTCAGTGAACAATATTCTACCAAGACACCTTACATGAATGGAATGCTTCAAGAGACACACCTTATGGGGCCTTCATGTTTTACTTCCTAAGAGACTCTTCTTTTCCTGTCAGGTAATGATCCCATCTTTTGAGCTTTGGATCATTAAATTTTCTGTGTTCTGTATCTTAAATTCACTAAAGAATTTCTTTTCTTCCCCCTCCTTGTGTGTAAATGACTCTATATTGATTGGTTGAAAAGTGAAAACTCCTGTCATTCCTTTAAACATTTTTCATGCAGTTTAAACATGAATTGATGGTTCAGTATTTTGTAAGTATGAGAAAACACATTTTTTGAACCTGAAATAACTGCATTATGAAGATGCTGAAATATGTTATTCTGCTTTCATAAATATAAGCAGATTTAACATTAAGACAGTTTTTGAGAATAATCTTTCATTGTACAATAATAACATTTTTTTAAATGAATGATGGGGCTATATATATATTTTTTTTTAGTGTTTGGCACTTCAATTTTATTATTATTATACTTATTTTTAGTATTTTACTTTTTAAAATTTTTAAATCAAAGCAAAACAATATAGTACCAAATACCATAGGGAAAGTCATGAGCATTGAAATAAATTTCTTGGACTGTTTCCAAAATTTCAGATGATATTGAGACTTTGGAGATCTTTGTGACAGCCTCTTCTTACCTGTGATTATTAAAAGAAACAAAAAACAAAAAAACAAAACTTAGCCCCTCTTGAACTGAGTCCATGTTTTGTTGGGTAGATTAGGTTTAGGAAACATGTTATAAGAGTCAAAACTTATCATTTCTTTAAATTAATAATGTAACTGTAACTTGAAAACTAGGGAATTGAATAAAATAGTCCAGCGGCAGATAGATGGACAAATCAGACCCAGCACAAAATTATGACACTTATTAGGAAAGATGCTTATTAAGTAGGAGAATCAGCTCCTCTCATACCTTTCTTTCTTCTATTTCAATAAAAGCTTTATGGTTAAGAACCTCCTCCTCATCACAAATTTTATATGACTCAATGTAACAATAAAACAGTAATAAAAATTACTTTCTAATTACTGCAAAAAACCCAGAGCAAACAGGCAGGGAAATGGCTTCATTATTGCCTAATTTAAACCATAGAGCTTCAGTAGTCCCTGTGGTTCTAAGTTCAAATCCCAGTTCAGTGCACCAAGGGAACATTAACAGGTTAAGGACGTAGTGTTTTTGTTTTATCAACTCCATTTACGGACTGGCCAGCTCCACTTTAGCACTGTCTGTTACCAATGATCTCTTCCCAGTCCGTCTTAAGTTAGCAATCTCCCTTGTACCTAAATGGATAGGTCAACAATCTATGTGACAATTTTCATTGTTATAAATGGCAATTTCATGTAGTTCCACCTAATAATGAGAATGCAGACAACAGAGGAATTTTTCATTTTTAAGATTTTGTTTATTTTAGAGAGAAAGAGGGAACATGGAAAAGGGGAGAAGAGGAGGGAGAGGGAGAATCTCAAGCAGACTCCACACTGAGTGCCCAGTCTGACGCTGAGCTGTATCTCAGGAACCTGAGACCAAGAATTGGACATTTAACTGGCTGAGCCACCCAGGTGACCCAGGTGAATTTTTTTCTTAAATGTTGTCATTCTGATAGATATAAATACATCCATTAGACAAATCCACATAGGATACTGGGTTTTCCTTGAATTTCCTTTTCCAAATGACTGGGTTTATAAAGCGCTGATACAAAATTTGAGGTAAAAAGAACCTTGGAAAATATACACTTTACAAAATGCTTCTGAGTAAAATTTCTCTTTCAATTTTTGTAAAAAACCCTAGGACCTCAGTATTATCTTCTGCATTTTCTAGCTGAACTAAGATTCAACTTTATTCAGATTTCTTTGTCCATGCTCACACCTGCTGAACTGTACTGCTATCATGTGCAAACCCATTGAGATAGACTTCTAATCTTAACTTCATTTCCTAGATGAAAAAAAAACAAACAAAACAAAACTAAAATCAAAAGAGGTTACACCCTTAACCCAGGTCACATTTTCTACTCTGCTCCAGTTCTCTTCACAGCTGGGTCTAAAATAGATTAAAATGTCAGAGCAGTGTTCTTTCCCATAAATACGTATTTAGCTCAAAATAGTCTTCTATTTATTCTTTCAATCACATCAGATGATAGTATCTTAATTATATGCAATTTTGTGGTTCCTATTTGTCAACTAGGGCTCTTTAATGTTACAAGGAGTCAAAAGCAATAAGAACAATGGAAAAGGTTTAAATAAACAAAAAAAAAATTGAATTGAGTCCCTCATCAAATTTTGAAGTCCATAGATAGGACAAGCTCCGTGTTTGTCTTGATTTAATGGTTACAAGTTGACGAAGACCTAATTTCTTTCTCTTTCCAAGTAGGGCAGATTTTTTTGTTTGTTTGTTTGTTTTGTTTTTTTCTCCTAAGGCTGGATTCTCACATATGGTAACAATACGAGGCTTTAAATTCATGACTTCTATTAGCTCTTTCTGATGATCAAGGAATATCATTTCACTAGAGTCTCAACAAATCTTCTTTCATGGTTCACTTTAATTGGGTCAATGCTAATTGCTGATCAATTCTTATAGCCCCAGTACTCTGTATGTTAAATGGCTTAGTCCTGATTAGGTTAGTTCAGATTCTAACTAAAGGCCCTAGTGTGATCTGATTGAAGCAATCAACGTTCAGCTAAGGAACTGGGTCAATGTTATTCCCATCCCCACCCACCAAACAAACAAAACCAAAGAGTGATGCTTAACAGGAAAGGAACAGAAGGATTGTTGTTGAGATGTAAAATGCCAGCAAAGCCATGGCCCAGGAAATTCACAATGTGACAGTGATCCTTTCCAAAGGAGGCACCCTGGGTAACTTCTGGAATCTTTGTGTTATTGTTCTTATGTTTTAACCTTTTATTTTATTTATTTTTCAAGATTTTATTTATTTATTTATTTATTTATTTATTTATTTATTTATTTATGTGTGTGAGAGAGAGAGAAGAGAGAGCATGAGCAGGGAGGAGGGACTGAGACATAGGGAGAAGCAGGCTCCCTGCCCAAGCAGGCTCCCTGCCTGCTCAGATCATGACCTGAGCAGAAGGCAGACACTCAACCGACTGAGCTACCCAAGCACCCTCTATGTTTTAAGCTTTTAACTGTGAAATATAGTTTACACACTGAGAAGTCCTTTAAATATAAATGTATGACATTATTAATCATTGTAAGTAGAACATTGGTATAACCTTTATCTAGGTCAAATAAAAACACACTGTCAGACCTGAAGATGTTTCCCATGGGCACCATCATAACCACAAATCCTTTCGACTTCCCTGAAGGTTACCATTATTACACGTTATGGTAACCTTGTCCTTGCTTTACTTAACACTTCTACTGTCTACCACCTTAGTGTGACTATAACTTAGATTTTCCCATTTGTAGCACTTTGCAGAAATCAAATTGTACAGTGTGGGGACTGGCTCTGAAAGTCTGTAAAATTCCTTCATGCTGTTGTGGGTGTGTTTTCATTCCAGTGAGTAAAGCTATCACATTTGATCTTTACATTTTACTGTTAATGAACATTCATGTTAGCTACCATGAACATTCTTGAATGTGTCTCATGGGACACACTTGACTTCATTTCGGTCAGATATATGCCTCTAGATTTGGGTAATGAAAAATATATCTGTTTAGCCTATTAGATACCGCCAAAGGGTTTCCCAAAGTAATCTAACCATTTTATTGTCCTGCTAGCAATCATGGAGTTTCTTTTCTTCCATACCCATTGCTAAATCCTGATACTGTCGGGTGAATTTCAGCTGTTCTGGTTGTAGCTTTATTGTGTATATTCCTGGTTAGAAAAAGATCTGTTGGTCTTTTCTCTGTTCTTTTCTGTTAAGTGACTGTGATGTACTTTGCATGATCTTTTTCTCAATTAGATTATCTGATTTCTTTTGTACTTAGAGGTTTCATATATTCTGATATGAGTTACTTGACGATTTTTTTTGTATTGCAAATATCTTCTCCTGTTCTTTCATTTTCATTTTCTTTATGCTTCCTTTGACAAAGAGTTCTTAATAATGTAGTCAAATCTACCAGTCTTTTAACTTATACTTACTGATTTTTGTGTTCTACAAAACTACCTATGATAGATCAAAAACTCTTTAAATTATTTAAGTTTTACTGCTTTATTTTTTTCTTTGACATATATAGTTACAACAAACAGAATTGCTACTTGTGTATGTATTGTGATGCAATATTATTTTATATATCATTTTCTATTTATCTTTACATATTATCTCCAATGCCACAGCACCAGTTTATGGGGGAAAATCTGTTTTGGCTATTTTAGATAATGCTGCAATAAATATGCAGGTTCTCTTCAAACTAGTGATTTTGTTTCTTTTGGGAATATACTGAAAAATGGAATTGGATCATATTGAAGTTCTGTTTTTAATTATTTGAGCAAAGTCCATGTTTTCCATAATGACGTAGCAATTTATATTCCCACTAAGAGAGCACAAAGGTTCCTTTTCTCCACAACCTTGCCAACACTTACCTCTCATCTTTTTGACAATAGCTATTCTAACAAGTGTGAGGTGACTTCTTATTTTGGTTTCGATTTGCATTTCCCTGATGATTAGTGATGTCGAGCACCTTCTCATGTACTTGCTGGCCATTTAAATATTTTCTTTGAAATAATGCTTACTCAAGTTCATTGCAGCATATTTATAATAGCCAAGACATGGAAACAACCTAAGTGTCCATTGATGGATGAACTGATGAAGAAAATGTGGTATGCATACAGACCACGGAATATTATTCAGACATAAAATGTAGGGACATCCTGCCAATTGTGACAACATGGATGGAACCTGAAGGCACTTTGAGTCAGACAAAGAGAGATCAAATAATGTACGATCTCACTTTATGTGAAGTCTAAAAAAACAAAAAAAAGAAGAACTCATACAAAGAGAGAACAGGCTGGTGGTTGCCAGAGTGGGGGGAATTGGAGGAGGATGGAATGGGTAAAGGTGGCCAAAAGGCTCAAACTTCCATGGGGTGCCTGGGTGACTGAGTCAGTTAAATGTTAGACTTCTTGATTTTGGCTCAGATCATGATCTTGGGGTTGTGAGATGAAGCCCCTAAGGGACCCACCGTAGATGGGGAGCCTCCTTGGGATTTTCTCTCTTCCTCCCTCCCCACCCCTGCTCCTGCTCTCCTGCTCTTTATCTCTCTCTGGATGGGGGCAGGGAAGTGGGGCGGGGGTGGGGTGCGAAGCACAAAGTTCCATTCCTAAGATAATTAAGTTCTGGGACTTTAATGCACACTGTGGTGACTATAGTTAACATTATTGTGTTTTCTGTTTGAAAGTTGATAAGAGATTAGATCTTAAAAGACCTCATTGTGAAAGAAAAAACTTGCAACCTGTGAGGTGATGGAAGGATGTCAGCTAAGTTTACTGTGGTAACTATGTTTATAGCTATATATACAATGTTATATGTTAAATATATTTCTATAAATCTGAAAGAAGGGCACCTGGGGGACTCAGTCAGTCAAGTGTCTGCCTTTGGCTCAGGTCATGATTTCAGAGTCCTGGGATTGAGTCCCCCAGCAGGGATTCTGCTTCCGCCTTCCTTCCGTCCCTTCCCCCAACTTGTGTTCTCCCACTCTCTCTCAAATAAATAAATATTTTAAAAAACTGAAAAAACTCTATTTTCCAATCTGCAATGCTAATAGTTCATAACTTTATATTCATATATGTGTGGATCTGTTTGGAGATCCTCAATTCTGTCCTGCTCATTTGTTTTTCCCTCGTTTGTTAGTTGGCCACTTTAAAGACTACAATTGTATAATAGGATTTGATATTGGGAACACCGAGTCTTCCCATCTAAGTTTCTATCAAAGGTAACATAGGTCTTCTTGGCCCACAGTGTTTTCACCATGGTTTGTAATCAGCTCATAAGACTCTACCATAAAACCTAAAAAAAAAAAAAGAGTCTACCATAAAACCTCTAATGATCGAAGATACATTGAATCTATAGGTCATTTGGGGGAATATTTTCTTCATTATAATACTTGGAATTTCACTGCATGAATGTGGTTCATTTTTCTTTTTTCTTAGGTCTTCTTTAATTTGAAAGAATTAAGTGTTATTTGGTAGTTTCCTTCATACTTTATACCCAACTTAAAAAACTATTAGTATGGCTTTGATGTGTTGAAGCTATTGAAATACTATGCTTCTTGAATTCTCATTTTTGCATTTTGCTGCTAGCATATCCGTATGATTTATAAATTGTCCCTGTATCCAGTAGTTTTGCAAAACTCACTAATTTTGTTCACTCATCTGTAGATGATTTTATCAGTGCATTAGATGTGTCTCCTTAGGAATTTCACATTTTTTCCCCCTGTGGAAGAAATCAGAGATGATTACCTGATTTCTTCCCTTTCACTATTCATTCATCTACCCCTTCACTCACTCACTAATTCATTGTTTTATTGTACTGGCAAAATCCTCAAACACAACTAGAGCTCAAGTATTGTAGCCAAACATCCTTGCCTTGTTCTGTGTCTCAAATGAAAAGTTTTCAACATTTCACCATTAAGGAGGATAACTGTTTGAGGTATTTCTATGTGTGTTGATCACATTAAGAATATTCCTTTCTGTTCCCAAATTGCTAAGATGTTTTACTATGAGCGGATGTTTATTTTTTTACCAAATATGTTTTATGCTTCTATCAGATAGTCATAAGATTGTTCTTTTTATTTTGTTTATGTGAAGAATTACACTTTTTGATTTATTACCTTTTTTTAGGTAGATATCCTCTTTATTGGATTTTTCCTCCCCCCAGAAGTAATAATCAAAACAGTAAACAACTGGCGCAGCAGAGGCACCAATAAATCAGAATGGACAAAGTCTATACACATGTAGGGCAGAACTGGCATGTCAGCACACCTCCACCTGTTAAGTACCATAACCTGTACCTGGGCCTGTGGTCACACCTCCTTGTTTATGACTTTCTTTCTTTGCTTTTTTTTTTTGCATATACTACCTTTTTTAAAAAAAGATTTTATTTATTTATTTGAGAGAGAGAATGAAAGAGAGAGAGAGCCTGATGAGAGAGGGAGAAGCAGGCTCCCTGCTGGGCAGGGAGCCCAATGTAGGACTCAATCCTGGGACTTTAGGATCACGACCTAAACTGAAGGCAGTACCTTAACCAATTGAGCCACCCAGGCACCCTGCATCTACTACTTATAATCCAACCTTTCATGCCAGCATGCCAGGTATAGACTGCTGAACTCACTCACACTAATTTTTTTTTTTTTTTGATAATATTTGTTTAGAATTTTTGCACTTAAGTTTATAATGGTGGACTTTCATTTTTTTAAATATATACTTTCCTTTTAAAATTTTCATGAAGCAAAGTGAAGATAATATGAATAAGTGAAGATAATATTTAAATGCTTTCCTATTATTAGAGGTGATTGTGTAATTTGCAGATACTTTGTCTTTGAGTGTTTGGTAGAACTTTTTAGGGAAGCCACTGGAAACTAGAAATTGTGTGTGGGGTGTGTGTGTGTGTGTGTGTGTGCGTGTGTGTGTGTGCGTGTGTGTGTATGCAGGTATATATGTATGTAAAGGTTTTTGATGAACCTGAATAATTCAAATGAACAATTATAAGCAAATGCAAGTTTGCTATGTTTTTGCAAGTCTGTCTTGGTCTTGATAAATTACATTTTTAAAGAAATTTGTATATTTCATAAATATTTTAATTCATTGGAATAAACACATAAGTTTGTTCATATTGTCATCTTATTATTTATAATGGCTGCATGATCTGAAATGATGTATTCATATTCATTTCAGACATTGTTTTTTTGCATTTCATTCTGCTTTCTTTGGGTTTTTTTCTCCTCTAACATTTTGAGATTTTTGTAGCTTGTTTCTTATTCTAATATATGTATATAAGGTTATAAATATCCCTCTAAATGCTATTTAGCTGTACCACTCTTTTTGATAGTGACATCTCTCTTAGCATTCATTTTAATTTTCTTTGACCTGATGGTTATTTAGAGCTATACATTTTAATTTTAAAACACCTGTATTTCTTTATGTTATTTATTCTAATTTAATTAAATTGTGATCCAAGAAGTTACTGCTATGGTTTCAATCTTTTCAATATTTTGAAACTAGTTTTATTCTCTAATAAAATATTCAGATATTTTACATGTGCTTGAATAGAATGTATATTTTATATTTATAGGTTCATTTGTGGGTTCATAAACATCTATACGTTTTTATTAGGGGAAGTTGACTGCATTGCTTAAATTTCATATATTTCAGCACTATTTTTGACAGCTTACTTAATCAGGTGCTAAAAGAGGGAATATAAATTGCTGATATAATTCTGGATTTGTTTTTACCTGCTTGTATTTGGTCAATTTTATGTTTTATATAGTTTAAGTCCTCGTTTTTAGGTGCATACTACTTCAGATTTGCAAAATACTTCTGCTGAATCCATTATGATAAATAAAACAATTCCATTCTTAATCTCTGATATGCTTTCAACTTAATTTATTTTTTTTTAATGAATATTTGTATTTTCCTGTAGTTGGAGTTTAAATGATGTATATCTTTCATTTTTCTTTGACTTTCAAACTTCCCGCTACCTTATGATTTAGGCATATTTCATTATAATAGCATAGAGCAGTTTATTTTATTTTATTTAGTCTAACGCCTTCCTTTTCATTAGAACTTTGAGTCCACTTTACATTCAATGTAAATATTTAGATAATTTTTTTAAAATCTACCATTTTACTCTCCATCTCTTCTTACCTCTTCCGGGTTCCTTTTTTCTCTCTTTTCTTTTTTCTTCTTTTTTTTTATTGACTTCTTTTGGTTAATTTTTTTTCTTTCCTTTTTAAAAATTTAAAATCAATTTAGTTAATATTTACTGTACTGTAGTTTCTTACCTTAGTTAGGAAACTTAGTTCCTTAGTTTCTTAGTTAGGAAACCTTCCTTAACTTAGGAAACTAACCCTTAGTTAGTTTCCTATAGTTAAGAGTCTCTTATGGTTTGTCTTCCTCTCTGATTTCATCTTATCTTATTTTTCTTCCCTTCCCCTATGTTCATCTGTTTTGTTTCTTAAATTCCAGACGTGAATGAAATCATATGCTATTTGTCTTTCTTTGACTGACTTATTTTGCTTAACATAACACACTCTAGTTTTATCCATGTCATTGCAAAAGGTAAGATTTCCTTCTTTCTGGTGGCTGAGTAATATTCCATCCTTATCCATTCAACTGTTATCCATTTTTATGGGTATGAAATCTTTATCCATTCAACTGTCAATGGACATCTGGCTCTTTCCCTGTTCTGGCTATGGTGGACATTGCTGCTAGAAACATTGGTGTGCATGTGCCCCTTCGAATCACTATGTTTGTGTCCTCTGGATAAAAATCTAGTAGTGTGATTGCTGTATCAAGGGTAGTTCTCTTTTTAACTTTTTGAGGAACCTCCATACTGTTTTCCACAGTGGCTGCGCCAGTTTGCATTCCCAGGTTTAAGAAGGTTCCCCTTTCTCCACATCCTTGCTAACAACTGTTGTTTCCTGACTTGTTAATTTTAGCCGCTCTGACTCACGTGAGGTGGTTATCTCATTGTGGTTTTGGTTTGTATTTCCCTGATGCTGAGTGATGTTGATCTTTTGGCCAATTTTTGTATTTTGATGTCTCCTCTTGTACTCTGTGAGAAAGAAAGAAACCTCCCCCTTTATTTTAGGATGCAACAGCTAAAGGACTGGACCTTCAGTGATACCATCCCCTCTCTCCACCTGACCTCTCCCTTCCCAGTGTGAGACCCTGCCCAGGTGAAGCCCTGTTCTGGATGATTGGAGGAAGCTGCAGGCCAGGAGGCAACATGGGGAGATCCCCCTCCACCTTAGGAAGCAGGGAGTGGGCCTAAAAATTATCTTTTCCTCTTAGCCCACCTTGCAGGGGGGCCAGGGGAAGGTCTGCCCCCTCTTTCCTTCCTAAGTGAGTGACATGGTTTAGTAAACCTGTCTTCATTTTGGAAAATATTTGTGAATAAGTAGTTTCATATGAAAAAAATTTTAAAAAAGAGATATAGATTTACAGTTGACCCTAGAACAACATTAGGGTGGGAAATGTTGAAACCCATGTGTTCAAAAATCTGTCTATAACTTTTTACTCCCCCAAAACTTAACTACTAATAGCTTACTTTGGACCAGAAGCCCTTATCAATAACATAAATGGTCAATTAATACAAATTTTTTTGTTATGTGTATTATATACTGTGTTCTAACAAGAAAGTAAGTTACAGAAAGAAATGTTAAGAAAATCGTAAGGAAGAGAAAATACATTTGCTGTACTATACTCATTTATAAAAATATTGTATATGAGTGGACACACACAGTTCAAACCTACATTTTTCAGGGTCAACTGTACGTACATCTACATTTATGGCTATCATCCGATACATATCTACATACTGTATATACAGACATAGATATACTCATAAACCCACATATATCTATAAATACACATATTTGTGTATGCATACATATATTTCCTCACAAGACATTTTGCCTTCATTTTTAAGTATTTAATGAGTCACAATTTATATATATTTATATGTGCATTTACATTTTTTAATTACAATAATATTTTTCTATTTTGATTATACTTAATTGTATTCCTGAATTTCTTGCCTTTAATCTGAAATTGTATTTTTCTCCCTTAAAAATTATGTTTTGGGGAGCACCTGGGTGGCTCTGTGGGTTAAAGCCTCTGCCTTTGGCTCAGGTCATGATCCCAGGGTCCTGGGATAGGCCCTGCATCAGACTCTCTGCTCAGCGGGGAGTCTGCTTCCCTTCCTCTCTCTCTGCCTGCCTCTCTGCCAGTTTGTGATCTCTGTCTGCCAAATAAATAAATAAAATCTTAAAAAAAATTATGTTTTTGTATATCTTTTAGTATAAATGCAGTGGTTAATATTTTCCTAGTGTTTTTTTTTTTTTTTCCTCCTGAAAATGTCTTTATTTTACTTTCATTCTAGAAGTCTATTTTGTCCACGGTATTTATTTCTAGGTTGGCAATTATCTTCTTCTCACTGTAAAGATATTGTTAACTGTATTTTGGCCTCAACTATTTCTGTGGGAAGTCATTTTTGGTAATGATTGTTCCCTTTAAGCTCTTCTATACTTTATCTTTGGCTTCTTTAAAGATTTTTTTCTTAGTAATTTATGTCTTACAGTTATACTATAAGTGTCTCTAGATGTGCTTTTTTATGTATTTTAATCATGCTGGAGTACTTAGGGGTACTTGAATCTCTAGAACAGTATCTTGTGACCAGTTTCTTTTTTTTTTTTTAAGATTTTATTTATTTATTTGACAGACAGAGATCACAAAGTAGGCAGAGAGGCAGGCAGAGAGAGAGGAAGGGAAGCAGGCTCCCTGCTGAGCAGAGAGCCCGATGCGGGACTCGATCCCAGGACCCTGAGATCATGACCTGAGCCGAAGGCAGCGGCTTAACCCACTGAGCCACCCAGGCGCCCTCTTGTGACCAGTTTCAAATGCTGTTTCTCATGTCTACAATAACAAAATATGGAAAGAGTCCAGATGTCCATCAACAGACAAATGGATAAAGAACATGTGGTTTGTGTATATGTGTGTGTGTGTGTATACACACATACATACACACATATGAATATATGTATATTATATATACATATATCTACATATATACATACACAATGGACTATTACCCGGCCATCAGAAAGAATGAAATCTTGCCATTTGCAACAACATGGATAGAGCTAAAGGGTATGATGCTAAGCAGAGTCAGTCAGAGAATGACAAATAGCATATGAAATACTCAAATGTGAAATGTAAGAAACAAAACTGATGGGCATAGGGGAAGGGGAAAAAATAAGATAAAATGAAATCAGAGAGGGAGACAAACCATGAGAGACTCTTAACTATTGGAAACAAATTGAAGGTTGCTGGAAGAGAGGTGAATGGTGGATGGAGTAGCTGGGTGATGGGCATTGAGCAGGGCACGTGATATGATGAGCACTGGGTGTTATATGCAACCGATGAATCACCAAATTCTACCCCTGAAACTAATGATACAGTATATGTTAATTAAATTGATTTTTTTAAAGATTTTATTTATTTATTTGACAGAGAGAGATCACAAGTAGACAGAGAGGCAGGCAGAGAGAGGGAGGGAAGCAGGCTCCCCGCTGAGCAGAGAGCCCGATGTGGGACTCGATCCCAGGACCCTGAGATCATGACCTGAGCCAAAGGCAGCAGCTTAAACCACTGAGCCACCCAGGCGCCCAATTAAATTGAATTTAAATAAAAACCTAAACAAAAAACAAAACAAAGCAAACAAACAAAACAAATGCTGCTTCTCCCCTCATTCTCTCTGGCCTCCCAGTGAGACTCAGTCCAACTAAACAAAAGTCAGTTTTTCTCACCTTTTTCCTTTTGTTGGTTCTTTTACAATAAATCATCTTTTTTCCCCCTAGTAGTCCTTTAATCTGAATATTTTTTTTGGATCTATTTAGTTATTAATTTTCAGCTACATTTTCTATCTGTAGTCAACCCTACATTCTGAAATCATAGTATAAATTATTGCAAATTTTTTGTAGACTTTTAACATATATATTTGTCTGTTCTTGTACTCTTTTCCAATAAATTACTTGAATTTTTTTTCTATATTTGAACTTATAGTAGCAATAATTTTAATATAAAAATGTACAGGTAACATAGTTTGCCTAATTATTTAAAATTATGTTCTTTACAACTCCAGTATTAGAGGCTTTGTTAGTCTATTTCTATGGCAGATCCACTTTGGTTGATTGGCATTTGTCTCTCTTTTGTTCTGGTTATTTTTAATTGTGTGCCATTTATATAAGTTGCTTATAGAAATTGCTTGTAGAAGTAACTTTAAGGCCTAGGTTGATGTTATAGAAAATAATCTTTGAAAGGGAAATTCTGCATTTCTTCTAGGTTTATGGTTATCAAAACATTAAGTAAAACTTTATTTCACTTTTAGTCATTGATGGAGCTTTTCTCGGTTAGATGATTTGAAGTTTGAATATAGTCTTGGCAAATGCTTGCTTCACTTTTAGCTCTTCCTTATCAGACTATTCAAACCTTTGGCATTTTACCTCAAAATACATAAACACCCATCTCCTTCTGCTGGCAGACCCCAAAATGTACATTCGTATCTCTAGTACTTTATGCCAACAGACACTGCACAGTTCCTCAGGTGTTTTCATGGAAAAATAGTCTTTCCAGATGCTGAGCTCACCATTCTGAAGGTTTGCTTTCTCTTGTTTCTTGACTCAGTAGTTCATCCCCAATTTGTTAACTGTCTGATGCTTTTGATTCTTCTGTGCACGTCTTATTTTTATTTTTTCAGTATATTAACCTGAACCAAAAAGTGTGTGTGTGTGTGTGTGTGTGTGTGTGTGCACAGAAGATATATACTATAGAAATTGACTCAACGTGATTATGGAAGTGAGAAATCCCAAATCCTCAGTTGGCAAGCTGGAGACCCAGTAGAGCTGATGGTGTAAGTTTCAGTCCAAGTCTGAGTTCCAAGGCAGAAGAGGACTGACATCCCAACTCTAAAACAGAGAGAAAGAATTCTTTACTTGAAGGAGAGAGACACAGTGAGAGAGGGAACACAAACAGGGTGAGTGGGAGAGGGAGAAGGAGGCTTCCCATGCAGCATGTGGAGCTTTGACCCCAGAACCCTGGGATCATGACCTGAGCTAAAGGCAGATGCTTAACGCTTAATGACTGAGTCACCCAGGTGCCCCAGAGAGAAAGAATTCCTTACTAATCTTTTATTCTATTCCGCCACCAAAGCATTAGATGAGGCCCATCCTTCTGCTTTATTTGATCTACTGATTCAAATGTTAATCTCATCCAGAAACACTCTCATAGACACACCCAAAATAATGTTTAGTGAAATATTTGGGCATTCCATGGTCCAGCCACATTGCCACATAAAGTTAACCACCACACCAAGGTTTCCAAGTTGTCCTGAGGGGGAGTTTGTCTAAATTACCTCATCTGTCATTACTAGAGTTGGAAGTCTTTACAGAATCCTTTAAAAATATGGATACACTCAGGGGTGCCTCAGTAGCTCAGTCATTAAAGGCTGGACTCTTGATTTCAGCTCAGGTCATGAGCCCAGGGTCCTGGAATGAAGCCCCACATGGGGGTATGGTGTACCCTGCTGAGTGGGGAGTCTGCTTCTCCCTCTTCCTCTCTCCCTCCGCCTTCTCATGCTCTCTCTCACTCACTCTCTTAAATAAATAAATAAATAAATAAATAAAATATCGATATGCTCTGTTTTCAGGAATTTATTTTATGGACTGAGACACACTGATAGAACCATGGCAATCTCCAACCATCCAGCATAAATGAAATAAAAATGTCATTGAATTCTACCCTTTAAATGCTCCATGAAATAAACATCTTTTTTCTCTTTCAAAGCTCCCCTGAGACTAAAGAATTCTCAAACTATGATCTATAAATCCTATTTGTAACATTTCTGCTTAAACAGATCATTATTGATTCATAATCTTTGAAGGCTGACAGTACGGCAGAGCTCCTTGTAAAAGAAGAAGTATATTTCAGTACATATTTTTTTCCTTAAAAATGCACTATGCTTTTAAGTTTCATCTACCTAATAATGTTTCTAACAAATATAGGTGATTTTGATGTACTTTATTCAGAGGTAACATTGTCCTTTAACGACTAACCTTAAAAAATAATTTGTACTTTGATCTTGGAGGCAGGAGTCCTTGATCTTGACCTATCAGTTATTATGAACATCCACTGTTTTTATCACTTGCCACCTAAATCCTTTTTACTCTCTGTTCTGTGTCTATGCACTCAGAAACTTTGAAAAGTAAGTCAAATTTAAGGTCATGAAATTACAGTTAAAGTTTATCACTAATGATGAGAAGGTAAATAGACATCTAATTTGCATTCTTTAAATATTAATGTGTAGTGGAACTAAGTTCTATAGCTTCAAAATGAATAATAAATCGACTTTCACATAATATTTTAGTCAACCTTTGTAAAATATCTCATCATGTAATTATAAATTGTTAGCCATGTAACACTCATTATAATTTACCATGGGAATACTTCTTCCCTGAGTGTCACTTTAAGACTTTAGGAAAAAAAAGTATACTATCAAGAAATAAATTTTTCCATATATTTGAAATATGTACACAAATACTTAAAATATGGATATTTACTGTATTCCCAGATAGACACACATCTTCAATAGAAAATACATATTTTAAATAATACTCTGCAGAGTATTTTCCCTGCAGTATGCTTTATCAGTAATTTTCAATGGGAGCAAAGTAGCTTATCTGCCTTTGAGAATCACTGCCATTTGGTATATGTGGGTCCTATCCCACACTTTTTTAGTACTGATAAAGAAAAAAAAAAAGATTTGGACCATTGTTCTATAATTACACAGTTACACTTCTGGGGACTTAAGTCCTGAAGTTTGAGTTGATCAAGAGGTGTTTCATTTAAAATCAGATCACAATCTGACTTGAGCGTACAAAGTCACAAATACATATATGGGTACATATTTTCTTGAATCATTTCAGCAGTAAGTGAGAAATGAAATAGTGTTGCAAGGTTGCATGAATTGGTTGCAAGCAGCATCTATCCTTATGACCTGGCTGATCTTCTGTGCAGAAGCAAGTGTGTAGGCTGAGGAGACTGGGTGGCACACCACCTCACCTGGCTGACCAGAAGAACCCTGTCGTAATTGCTACACTGACTCTGTAGGCTCCAGCTACATTTACCTCAAGGGAAATTTTTTCTGGAAGTGTTGGTTCACCCTGAAATTTCATCACAGAAATCAAACTGATCTAAGCTTTACCATTTGGAACAGGCTACCTTGCTTCACATATTGCGTTTCTAATTAAAGTACTGATGGTGATTTATAAAGACACTAAGAACTTTAGTGGGAGACTTCTTTGTGTAGTAAATGCCACTTTTATTCTATGGGAAACACTGATTTAATTCTTAGTGGGACAAAAAAGACCATACAAATGTCAAGATGTTACCCTGAGGTAAAACATTTGTTTCCATTTCTTCCAGATTACTGCCTCATGGATCTTTCACATAGAAAATCTGTACCTGTGCATTACATACCCACTTACCATTTGTGGAATTTTTGTGTACATTTTGAAGATATTTCTGAGCATGCCCTAACTATGTATCTGTATTTTTATTCTCTAAGAATTATTCATTGTTTCCACTCACCTTTAAGTAACCAGTAACTGATTGCTAAGTAGTCAACTGGCATTTTATTAGTTTTAATTAAAGTGATTTGATAAAACCATGTAAAAGTGCCTCATAAAATTCTTTAATAAAGATGGCTCCATGATTTCAACTGAAAATTAGAACATTCCTAACAACCATTCCCATCACCCACCCTCACTCCCTACTAAACAATAAATTAGCTATCCAGTGTAGCTGTGCCCAGAAACCAGATATATCTCTATGGAGCAGAAGCCTAGGGCTGGAGTTAGAGGCCACCTGGACACTGGGACTGACATAGGAATTTCAAGAACAGTTCACGTCTTTGGAAAAGATGGGTTGCAAAATGGGGAAGAGAATCAGAAATCCCTGTGTAAAGGAGGAAGCTGGAGCAGGTCCCTCAGTCTGTGAATGAAGGCTGGAAATGATGGCGACCAAACTTTGGCACACCCCTGGATGAGAAACCACTATCATGAAGGTAGTATAACACAGGGAAGATTTACACAGCCCTCAGATTGACAGGCCAATTCAAGGGGTGACAGGTCTCTGTTACCATCATGTTATCTGGTGCTTTACTGGTGGCTCTGAAAGTCTGGATAAAGGTAATGCAAAACTCCGAAGAAATGAAGACGTGAACAAAACAAGAAAAGAAAAGTTCCACTCAAGGTTATAACCGATTAAAATTTAGAGACAAACTCATATTATATGAAAGTCAACTACACACACATATATATGTGTATATAAATATACACATTAGTTATATACATTAGTTATGTATGTTATGTAAGTAGATATATATACATTAGTTATTTATATTAGGTAATATTTCATATAGAAACCATATCTATATCTATTTTATTTTATTTTTTAAAGATTTTATTTATTTATTTGACAGACAGAGAGCACAAGTAGGCAGAGACGCAGGCAGAGAGAGAGAGGGAGCAGGCTCCCTGCTGAGCAGAGAGCCCAATGTGGGGCTTGATCCCAAGACCCTGAGATCATGACCTGAGCCAAAGTCAGAGGTTTAACCCACTGAGCCACCCAGGCGCCCCTCTATATCTATTTTATATGCAAAATCCAAACCAAGAGAAATTGTTCCCAAGGAAAAACAACTAATGGACATAGAATATGACTCTAAAATCATGTTTACAATCTTTAAGAAAATCAAGGCAAGAGCAACTTCCATTAAAAAAGTAAAATAAGAAAAAGAAAAAGAAAAAAAGGACAACGGAATGACAACAGCAGCATAGTTTAAAAATCTTTCCAGATCCCTACGCACTATGTTAGGCCAGACAGCTTCACTATGTACAAGATAGTAAAGTCTAAGACCCAGGAAAGCTGCCTACAACAGTATGCTTTGATAGGGTAGCCTTGTGATCCCCAAATCACAGGAAGGTGGAGACAAACCTGGGATAACATGAGTCGTTTCTGCAACTCTGAGCAGAGAAGTGGGTGGAAAGTAAAGTGACTTCTAATGTTCCTGTGAGCCAGAAGACTTAACATCCAGTAACAGTTAATGTCCAAAAGTGAAACATGAGAAGATGAGGAAGGCAGAGAAACTGGCCATGAATTACGCAGGCTCCAGTGTGCAGGTGAGTGAAGGATTCTATGGACAGTTGGTGCTGGGGCAGTCTGGGCCCCCAAAGCTCTAAAATGATCAAGTTAAATATTCCACAAGGAAAAGCCCATGGGGAGGTGAACTTTCTGTGAGTGGAATCCATATAAAAGGGACAGAAATCGTATGGGCAAAAGAGAAAAAAGGATCCAGACAAAAGTTGGGAAGAAAACTGTGTTTGAATATTTCAAAAAAGTTTGAAGCCACATTTTTGGTACCTGTTATTGTGACAATAAAAGGAAATTCCAGAATCTAGAACTATAAGGTGGTGAAACCAGAAAAGTTGCCAAGATCCACGTCCTTTTCTAAGAATAGAGGAAGTCACCTCACTTAAACATGAACAAGTGAAAATATTATAGTTGGATCCCACAAAAGTTTCATCTAAAATATATGAAGAATAGAGAGTATAAGAGTTCCAAAAAATGACAGTGCTTTACCAGAAAGACAAGACTTCAAAGCAGAGGCAAACTGTAACCTAATATGTCAGAGTGAGTTAGAATAAATTATACAAACAGTAACATGTATGAAAGCAAAGCCCATCTTAGAAATACTCAGAAATGAGAAGATTGAAGAAAAGAGAGATTTGAAAAACAACTAAGGAAGATTTTCTAATGAAATAAGTAAAAACCATTTTTTGAATAAGGATTTAACTAGATGGAACAAGAGTGAATTAACACGAGGGTTAATGCCATAAGATGAATAAGACATATATAAAAATGATTTGACAGGAAGCAATAGCAATGCAAGATAGCATGTGAGTGAAGGGACATACTAAGAAAAGAAGGAAAGCAATGGAATGGGACAAGAGGCAAAAACTATAATCCAAGGAAAGTCTGCTGACATAGATATGACTTGGAAGTAAGCGTGTATTGAAAGAACACATGTCATACTTGGGAAAATCAACTCTGAGTCGCCAATACTGATGCATATTTTGGTAAAATTTTTGAATTCTAAGGTAAAAGGGAGAACTCAAATCATCTCAGGAAAAAGTCTAAATTGCTTTTAATTTGAGTGACCAGATAATTTATTACCCAACCCAGGAGATGGAGAGTAAGAGGAATGAACACACAGGGCAATTGTTGTAAAGCAGGAATGTCCTGGAAGAAAGGAACATTTGATCCTCCTGTTCAGAAAAGAGAGAAAATGGAATCGACATCAGATTTTTTGACAGCTATAGTTTGTGCCCCAAGAATATAGCATAGTGAATTTCCTTCATCAAGGAAATAAAATAATAACTAAAGATTTCATATCCAGTCAGATTGACTTCAAAATGCCAAAATAAACATGAACTGAGGAAGTATTTTTCCCTTGACTCACTTCTGATATACCAAAAGATCTATACAGAAGAGACAAAACAAAATAGTTCACATAGACTACAAAAAAAAAAAGAAGCCAAACGAAGCATTTGATCAGATAAACATGGATTTTGCTTATTTAAGTCACCAATTCCAAAGATTTTCAGATAGCTAACAAAGTGAAATCTGACATTTCACCATGTATAAGAGACATTCGACTCATAAAACAGTACTTAGAAAGCTTAAATATAAAAGCATGACAAATATAAGCCAAGACTAGGTAAATGAACAGTAAAGCAGGAGTTTCATACTTGATAGTAGAATTCAGACCAGGAACACCTGAAAAAGCAAAGGTCACTTTATAAAGCTGAAAGGTGGGGCACCTGGGTGGCTCAGTGGGTTAAAGCCTCTGTCTTCGGCTCAGGTCATGATCTCAGGGTCCTCGGATCGAGCCCCACATCAGGCTCTCTGCTCAGCAGGGAGCCTGCTTCCCTTCCTCTCTCTGCCTGCTTCTCTGCCTACTTGTAATCTCTGTCAAATAAAAAATAAATAAATAAAAATAAAGCTGAAAGGTATAGTTCACAACGAAACTATGACAATTACTATCTTAGTCACTATCGCTCTCATACCTTACCTGCAACACCGTTCTTCGCGGAGAGAATACGGAGCTACACATGCTAGGACGAATAGAATCGAATTAACAATACAAGAAATTAACACGTCTCTCAGTCCAATACAGATCAAGGAATAGAGATCTAAACAACGTAATGGACAATGCAGGTTTTATAAATACGTATCAAAGCTGCAATACAAATAGAGAATATCTGTCCTTTCTAAGTTTACGGTAACGATTACCCTAGTTTTGACTGCAAAGAAAACCTTAATGAATTCTAAAGGATGCAAATAATCCAAAGAACATTCTCTGACCAACATAGAGTATGATAATCAATTTTAAATAAAAGGCCTTTTTCTTAGAAATTAAGGGGGGGGGGACTATTAAATCTATTGTGGGAGAGTTCCCACCTCGCAGGTACGCTGCAGGCTGTCCACCCGCTTGGCGCAGGGACGAGAGAGCGTCCGAGGGTCCGTGCAGTGCCTGGGGGAGTGGGAAGGGGAGATGTTGTGAGCCTTGTGCCCTCCCGCCAGCGCTCCAGCCTGTCCCGGAGCAGCAGGAGGGGCACTGCCCGAAGGCTCAGAGGATGGAGGTGTCCCTGAAGGGTTACCCACACTTCAAAGCACTTCTAGTGCCCTTGCCTACGCAGATGGTGACGATCGACTGGAAGATGTTTAGTATCCTTACCAACTCCGCGTTGCTCCTTCTGCCCGCAGCATGAACCACCAAGTTCGCATGGTCCGGACAGAGCTTTTCAGTGCCCCGCTTGTGGGGTAAGAGACAGTGGTATTCAGGACCTAAAAAAAAAAAGCACATGCTCCTGGGTTCAGGAATTAACCCATTTCAGTGTGACCGCTGTGGGGAAAACTTCGCCTTGGAAAACACAGCTTTGTAAGCAACTGCTCTGTTCAAATGCCGGTAATTGGCCAGGTATCCTCCACCCAGAACTGTGAAAGCACTTTCCCCTTGGTCTCTTGGTGGGCTGGCAGAGAAAGAGGAAAAAGAGCCAGAGCAGCCAAAGACCTGTGTTTTTGCCAAGGCAATCTGAGATGACCCCCCGCAACCGCCCAATCAGAGCTGTCTTCTATAAGCATTGAGTGATTTCATGATTTGGCTTCATTTCTGGTTTTTGGAAAGTGCCTCTGCTTGGTCTTAAATTTAATTTAAATTAAATTAAAAATTTTAAACAAAAAAGAGTTTGGGAGAGAGTTTTTCATGGCTGAGAGACTGTTTCTGTAAGTTCACAGTAACATATTGTTGAAACATAATTGAAACTAGAGGAGACTTCAGGAGAACCAGGGGACTTAACCCATACATCAGTTTCTTACTCCATTGTTACAAGTAGGCTGAGGAGATCCGTGGATAAAGAGGAATTCAGATGATTATTGACCTTCCTGAGATGGAAGAGTTGAACACAACTAATTACAGCACAGAATTCGACAGATGGTCTAAACAGGTGTTTACTCCCATACACAGGGCATTGTACAATATTTTGTAATGCCTGATGGTTTTGGAAATACTTATGGTAAACTGTCTTAAAAATTATTAGGGGAGGTACTTCTGAAACCCAATGCATTCTTTTTTTGTGTGTTAACTGTCATTTCTGTTATTTTTCATGGCTAAAATTGGCTATTGGGATAGGCATTTCCTCAACTGTTTTAGGACCACTACAAATAATCTTTCTTCTGTGAAAGAAGGCAGAGAATCATGATCAAGAATAGTCAGGCTGTGCATGAAATGTGACAGGGAGAGGAAAATGAAGTACATACATTCTGCTTTACAGGAACTCTTGCAATACTGCTTTTCTGACTGAAACTGTGGTTTACCTGGTCTTTGGATGGTAATGCTTAACTAATTAGGTCATTGCCCAAATTGTTTTTCTCTTGCCCCATGAACAATACTTTCTCTTACAAATACTGGCATGTCTTATGAAGGAAAAATTTTGGATCTTTTCTATATTTTATGTATAGTTTTATGTATTGTTGGAGATGTTTTAATTGTGCTGACTTAGACAAAATAATCCTCTATTAAGGCTAAAACCCAAACAAACACAAATCCAAAATATATTCTAGGGGAAATAGAATTCAATTATCACAGAAGAAATAGAGAAAATGTTTTACGAGCTCCTTCATAAAACCCAGCATGATTCATTTGCTTTCACAGGGAAGTGTTTTATATGGATTTTCCTCATGTCTGTGGTAGATGCGTTGCTGGAAAAATGAACTGGTTTCTCTTCAACATGCTATTAGTCCTGGACAGTACCTAATATTATTCCTTTGTTTAATAATTTCCAGTTTTTTTTAACACTGAAAAATTTAACTTTTCTCATTTCTGTTTTTGTGAATTTGTTTAAGCTTTGATTCTCTAAGTGGCCATGTCTCTACAGTAAAATTTGGAAATTACTCTATTCTTCAGTGCCCCAGTGACTGAAAAGTATAAATAGGTTTAGTGTATGGATGTGAGGTTCTAGGTGACCCATGATATTTGAGAAAATATTTCCCATAGAAGAATTTTCATGCATCCTGCATAACAGTAAAATGTCTCCAGAATATACATGTATGTAAAAACTCCCATGATTATCCATTTTTGTTATCAATAAATGATATTTTTTTTAAAGATTTTATTTATTTATTTGACAGAGAGATCACAAGCAGGCAGAGAGGCAGGCAGAGAGAGAGGAGGAAGCAGGCTCCCTGCTGAGCAGAGAGCCCGATGCGGGGCTCGATCCCAGGACTCTGAGATCATGACCTGAGCCGAAGGCAGCGGCTTAACCCACTGAGCCACCCAGGCGCCCCTCAATAAATGATATTTTGAAGCATTTCTTATACAATGGATTTTCAAGGTCTGCATATAGATATGTTATTGGGGAGATATATTTTTGCTTGGAACTTTTCTAGGAATTTACTATTTTGGAAAATTGTGTCAATAACTGCATATTTGAACCACCAACTCAAGAGATCCGTGTTAGCCTTCATTTTTTGTTGTCACATTTGTGATTATATATTACTATATTTTTGAAAACTTCTTTCATAAAGTTTAAGTTTGACATTCTATGAATAATTGAATTTATTTTTATATCTTTGTCCACAGTTCTTCCTATGCCAAAACATTGGTTTTAATGAAGCAAGGAAACTGTCAAGATTAAGTAAATATTTTGTATTTAAAATATTTAAAATATTAAGTAAAATATTAAGTAAATATTTTGCCCACATTTATCAAAAATTTTTGAAAAGGCTTATCTTGCTTCTGACACACAGAGGGAAACTATTGAATATTATCTTTGAAATGTTTGAAAGTCTTCTAATCAGCAAAACAAAAGCATCAATTTTATGTAAAAAATAGCAAGAAGTAATAACTCTGATAAGCCATGGAATACTGGAGGAAAATTAACCTTACTAAATGTGAAAAGGGTTATTAATACATTAATAAAAAATTCAAGTGAAGTTATATCTCTGTCCAATCAAGCAATGATACTGTTTTTAAGAAGAATCAATGAGATGTTAAAACATTTTACAAATAACCATGTAACAGACTATAGTACAACAAATTTTTATTACAACTCATTGAAATCATCCTATGTTACAAATGAAATTTAACTAATAGCATATATAAGTTGTCTAAGGAATGAAAAATTCACAGAGGAAATGTTATTTTAATGTAATTATTTATGATGGATACAATGGGGTTGCTAGTATACACAGTCCTTACAAATTATTTCATAGAAAAATAATTCCTTTAACAAATGTCATTGTTTCTATAACAGAGGAAACCACAGTTATAATTGGTGTACAACATGGATTTACAGAACCTTGGGAGATAACATCAAATATTTTACTTATTTATGTCATAAAAGATCTTAGTAAAATACTTGACAAATCATGGAATGACATGACATGAGTGCTATCAATTAATACAACATCAATCCTTTAAATGACAGATTATTTGGTAAAGTCCAGCAACAATGAGGAAGATATTAACATCTCTTACATAGAAGTAAGATGGGTCTGTAAAGGAAATTGCTTAAATATATAATGTTTATTATAACAATGACATTTTATGCCCTTAGTTAAAAATTAAGGATGCTATTTTCACTTCTAGTTAGAATGTATAAAATGTTAATAATTGTCACTTTTAACAAAAAGAGAAAGAAAGATTAATGGATAAAATAAAGTCATACATTTTTTTAAAGATTTTATTTATTTATTTGACAGACAGAAATCACAAGTAGGCAGAGAGGCAGGCAGAGAGAGAGAGAGGGGGGAAGCAGGCTCCCCGCTGAGCAGAGAGCCCAATGCGGGGCTCAATCCCAGGACCCTGGGATCATGACCGAAGCTGAAGGCAGAGGCTTTAACCTACTGAGCCACCCAGGCGCCCCAAGTCATACATTTTTTATGACACTATTGAAACACTGTGGGTGCAAGAAAGTTTTGGTTGATTAAATAGAGAGAAGTACAAATCCTTCACATGTTAGCAGAGAACCATGGCATCATCGATAGATTAGGTATACAGAAAAGTGGGTCTGTCATCCACTGGAGATTGGAAGATTTGCAGGACAGAGAAGACATAAATCAAGCTTTGAGTGGCAGCATAAGCTAGAGGGATAGGTTGATATCTAGAGCGCCCCAAAAGGGAAAATAAATAGCTTAAACACAATGTTTCTCTGCCACTCTCTTGTCAGACTGTAACCAAGGAAGCAGTAGTGAAGAAGTAGTAAATCAAAGAGAATTTATGTAATGTTGTGTATTCTCCATGTGCTTGGATTCTGGGGTCCTGACAAAACTGAATACAAAGTTGAAGAAAAACTATCTGAAACTGGAACAATTCCCTCTCGGCTCAAACCGTAGAAGATCAAAAGTTTAGCCTTTTGGTGATGCTGGCATAGAGTTTAAAGACTTCGTTCAGTTTAAATGTACTCAATAAAAGTGTGGCCAGTTTCAGATCAGATTAATCATGGAGGAATCAAAATAGTCAACTCCTTATCATAACTGCCAGCTACAGAACAAGGCTTGTGATTTCTGTGAACACAATAAGTACAATTTAAAAATGTACTCCATTCTGCACTTTTTAAATCTTTAAATAAAATCTGGAATAAAAAAATTAAAATAAATAGAAAGAAAATAAGCAGAAATAAAATAAACACATAAAATAAACAGAAAGAAAACAAGCAAATTCTGAGTATCTAGTCATCGGAATTAATGCAAATTAAAGGATTTTAAAATAAGTATTAATTTTTTTAAATATAGGAAGGAATAGGTGAAGAAATACAGAATTTTATAAGAGAAATGAAAACTCTAAAAAGGATCAAATAGAAGTCAGAAAATAATAAAATACCTACAACTGCATCAGAACTGTTGGAGCCTTAGAGATTTGGCAGAAATTGCCTGTGAAACCATCTGTAGTTCTATGGTGAAATTTTCTATGTCATCCAGACATCAGTTCTTTAGGCTTTCTACCTCTAATGGGTTAATTGTCTTAGTCTGTATTTCAATAAGAAATTATTCCCTTCCCAGAGAGGGAGGCAAACCATAAGAGACCCTGAATGATAGAGAACAGAGGGTTGCTGGAGGGCAGGGGGATAAGGGAGGGGCTAAATCAGTGATGAGCATTAAGGAGGGCATTTGTGATGAACACTGGGTGTTATAGTATGTGTAAGTGATGAATCACTAAATTTTGTTCCTGAAACAAATACTACACTACATGTTAACTAACTTGAATTTAAATTAAAAAAAAAAATCCCTTCCAATGTGATGTTCACACTTATGTGCATAGAAGTCTTCAAAATGTCTTGATCTAAAAATATATATATATTCTTCTGTATCAATGGTTATTTGCCCTTCTTGCTTATTTCTTATTTTGTATTTTTGTGCTTTGGTAAGATATTTTTAGAAATTAACCAGGTTAGGCAGTGACCTATATATTTAATCATACTTTTCAAACACCAGGATTTTGATTCATTCGTTATCAGGTTTACTCTTTTTCTATTATCTGTCACTTTGGTTTTCCCTTTTACTATTTTCCATCTTGTGCCTTTTTCTGGTGTACTTTGTTGTTCCTTTTCTAGGTTTTTGGGCTGGGAGTTTAATTCACTTATATTCATTTACTTTTTTTCTTTACTTGCAAAAGTGTATAGTGCCATCAAATTTCCTCTGGTCAATGCTTTTAATATATCCTATAGGTGCTGACATATTTATTTTCCATTATCATTTTTTGTTAGAAATTCAATCACTTTAATACAAACATTGTTTAATAGAGGGTAACCATTGATATTTTTAAGCAAAAATTATAAATATGTGCTATGGTTTACTTGGAAGTAAACCATCTATGATTGTAGCACAAATAATGGGAGGACATATAAATGGAATTATAATATTTTAAGATTTATTCAGTCTGCAAAGAGTGATATGATATTAATTCACAGCAGATTGTGATAATTTAAGGGTGGTTGTACAATTTCTATAGTACTAATACATAAGCAAAGAAAAAACCCAAAGTGATACAGCTAAAAAGTAATAGAGTATATAAAAAGAATATGAAAATAAGCATTTGAATAATCAAAACAAAGCTGTAAAGGAGAAAATAAAATAAATGGTAAACAAACCACAAATTCAACCACATATATAATTGCATTACATATAGTTGGACTAAACAACTAAAAAACAATTAAAAGTCTAATTAAGAAGGTAGAGATTAGGGAGGAGTCAAGATGGCGGAGAAGTAGCAGGCTGAGACTACTTCGGGTAGCGGGAGATCAGCTAAATAGCTTATCTAAAGATTGCAAACACCTACAAATCCAACGGGAGATTGAAGAGAAGAAGAACAGCAATTCCAGAAACAGAAAATCAACCACTTTCTGCAAGGTAGGACTGGCGGAGAAGTGAATCCAAAGCGCCGGGAAGATAGACCGCGGGGCGAGGGGCCGGCTCCCGGCGAGCGGCGGAGCAACGGAGCAAAATCAGGACTTTTAAAAGTCTGTTCCGCTGAGGGAATCGCTCCAGAGGCTTAACTGGGGTGAAGCCCAGGCGGGGTAAGCGCGGCCTCAGGTCCCGCAGGGTCACAGAAGGATCGGGGGTGTCTCAGTGTCGCAGAGCTTACCGGTATTAGAACGGGGAAGCCGGCTGCAGAGACAGAGCCGAGGAGTGACTCTCAGCTCAGGGTTGAACCTTGAACCGGTCGCAGGCTCGGTCAGCTCGGAGCGCGGCCGGAGGCCAGGGTGACGAGAGTCATTTGGCACTGTTCTCTGAGGGCGCACTGAGGAGTGGGGCCCCGGGCTCTCGGCTCCTCCGGGCCGGAGACCGGGAGGCCGCCATCTTTATTCCCGTCCTCCGGACTCTACGGAAAGCGCTCAGGGAACAAAAGCTCCCGAAAGCGAACCCGAGCGGATGACTCAGCGCGGCCCCGGGTAAGGGCGGTGCAACTCCGCTTGGGGCAAAGACGCTGGAGAATCACTACAACGGGCCCCTCCCCCAGAAGATCTACGGGAAACCCAGCCAGGACCAAGTTCACCTACCAAGGAGAACGGCGGAATTCCAGAGGAGAAGAAAGCAAAGCACGGAAATCATGGCTTTCTCCCCATGATTTTTTAGCCTTGCAGTTAATTTAATTTTTTTTTCTTTTTCAATTTTTTTTTTCTTTTTCTCTTCTTCTGCTAAATTTTTTTTAACTTTTACCATTTTCTTTTTTTCAACGTTTTTTAAATAGTTTATCTAATATATATATATTTTTTCCTCTTTTTATATTTATTTCTTTATCGGCTTTCTTTTTTTAATAGTTTTTTTTTTCTTTCTTTCTGAGCCCCTTTTTATCCCCTTTCTCCCCCCTCACAATTCAGGATCTCTTCTGATTTGGCTAAAGCATATTTTCCTGGGGTTGTTGCCACCCTTTTAGTATTTTACTTGCTCCTTCATAAACTCTTATCTGGACAAAATGACAAGGCGGAAAAATTCACAACAAAAAAAAGAACAAGAGGCAGTACCAAAGGCTAGGGACCTAATCAATACAGACATTGGTAATATGTCAGATATAGAGTTCAGAATGATGATTCTCAAGGTTCTAGCCGGGCTTGAAAAAGGCATGGAAGATATTAAAGCATCCCTCTTGGGAGATATAAAAGCCCTTTCTGGAGAAATAAAAGAACTAAAATCTAACCAAGTTGAAATAAAAAAAGCTATTAATGAGGTGCAATAAAAAATGGAGGCTCTCACTGCTAGGATAAATGAGGCAGAAGAAAGAATTAGCGATATAGAAGACCAAATGACAGAGAATAAAGAAGCTGAGCAAAAGAGGGACAAATAGCTACTGGACCATGAGGGGAGAATTCGAGAGATAAGTGACAGCATAAGACGAAACAACATTAGAATAATTGGGATTCCAGAAGAAGAGGAAACAGAGAGGGGAGCAGAAGGTATATTGGAGAGAATTATTGGAGAGAATTTCCCCAATATGGCAAAGGGAACAAGCATCAAAATCCAGGAGGTTCAGAGAACCCCCCTTAAAATCAATAAGAATAGGTCTACACCCCGTCACCTAATAGTGAAATTGACAAGTCTTAGTGACAAAGAAAAGATCCTGAAAGCAGCCCGGGAAAAGAAGTCTGTAACGTACAATGGTAAAAATATTAGATTGGCAGCAGACTTATCCACAGAGACCTGGCAGGCCAGAAAGAGCTGGCATGATATATTCAGAGTACTAAATGAGAAAAACATGCAGCCAAGAATACTATATCCAGCTAGGCTATCTTTGAAAATAGAAGGAGAGATTAAAAGCTTCCAGGACAAACAAAAACTGAAAGAATTTGCAAATACCAAAACAGCTCTACAGGAAATATTGAAAGGGGTCCTCTAAGCAAAGAGAGACCCTAAAAGTAGTAGATCAGAAAGAAACAGAGACAATATACAATAACAGTCACCTTACAGGCAATACAATGGCACTAAATTCATATCTCTCAATACTTACCCTGAATGTTAATGGGCTAAACGCCCCAATCAAAAGACACAGGGTATCAGAATGGATAAAAAAACAAAACCCATCTATGTGTTGCCTACAAGAAACTCATCTTACACCCGAAGACACCTCCAGGTTTAAAGTGAGGGGGTGGAAAAGAATTTACCATGCTAATGGACATCAGAAGAAAGCAGGAGTGGCAATCCTTATATCAGATCAATTAGATTTTAAGCCAAAGACTATAATAAGAGATGAGGAAGGACACTATATCATACTCAAAGGAACTGTCCAACAAGAAGATCTAACAATTTTAAATATCTATGCCCCTAACGTGGGAGCAGCCAACTATATAAACCAATTAATAACAAAATCAAAGAAACACATCGACAAGAATACAATAATAGTAGGGGATTTTAACACTCCCCTCACTGAAATGGACAGATCATCCAAGCAAAAGATCAACAAGGAAATCAAGGCCTTAAATGACACACTGGACCAGATGGACATCACAGATATATTCAGAACATTTCATCCCAAAGCAACAGAATACACATTCTTCTCTAGTGCACATGGAACATTCTCCAGAATAGATCACATTCTTGGTCCTAAATCAAGTCTCAACCGGTATCAAAAGATTGGGATCATTCCCTGCATATTTTCAGACCACAATGCTCTAAAGCTAGAACTCAATCACAAGAGGAAATTTGGAAAGAACCCAAATACATGGAGACTAAACAGCATCCTTCTAAAGAATGAATGGGTCAACCAGGAAATGAAAGAAAAATTGAAAAAATTTATGGAAACAAATGATAATGAAAACACAACGGTTCAGAATTTGTGGGACACAACAAAGGCAAATATAGGAAAATATATAGCGGTACAGGCCTTTCTCAAGAAACAAGAAAGATCTCAGGTACACAACCTAACCCTACACCTAAAGGAGCTGGAGAAAGAACAAGAAAGAAACCCTAAACCCAGCAGGAGAAGAGAAATCATAAAGATCAGAGCAGAAATCAATGAAATAGAAACCAAAAAAACAATAGAACAAATCAACGAAACTAGGAGCTGGTTCTTTGAAAGAATTAATAAGATTGATAAACCCCTGGCCAGACTTATCAAAAAGAAAAGAGAAAGGACCCAAATAAATAAAATCATGAATGAAAGAGGAGAGATCACAACGAACACCAAAGAAATACAGACAATTATAAGAACATACTATGAGCAACTCTACGCCAACAAATTTGACAATCTGGAAGAAATGGATGCATTCCTAGAGACATATAAACTACCACAACTGAACCAGGAAGAAATAGAAAGCCTGAACAGACCCATAACCAGTAAGGAGATTGAAACAGTCATCAAAAATCTCCAAACAAACAAAAGCCCAGGGCCAGACGGCTTCCCGGGGGAATTCTACCAAACATTTAAAGAAGAACTAATTCCTATTCTCCTGAAACTGTTCCAAAAAATAGCAATAGAAGGAAAACTTCCAAACTCATTTTATGAGGCCAGCATCACCTTGATCCCAAAACCAGACAAGGATCCCAACAAAAAAGAGAACTACAGACCAATATCCTTGATGAACACAGATGCAAAAATTCTCGCCAAAATTCTAGCCAATAGGATTCAACAGTACGTTAAAAGGATTATTCACCACGACCAAGTGGGATTTATTCCAGGGCTGCAAGGCTGGTTCAACATCCGCAAATCAATCAATGTGATACAACACATTAATAAAAGAAAGAACAAGAACCATATGATACTCTCCATAGATGCTGAAAAAGCATTTGACAAAGTACAGCATCCCTTCCTGATCAAAACTCTTCAAAGTGTAGGGATAGACGGCACATACCTCAATATTATCAAAGCCATCTATGAAAAACCCACTGCAAATATCATTCTCAATGGAGAAAAACTGAAAGCTTTTCCGCTAAGGTCAGGAACACGGCAGGGATGTCCGTTATCACCACTGCTATTCAACATAGTACTAGAAGTCCTAGCCTCAGCAATCAGACAACAAAAGGAAATTAAAGGCATCCAAATCGGCAAAGAAGAATTCAAACTATCACTCTTCGCAGATGATATGATACTCTATGTGGAAAACCCAAAACCCTCCACTCCAAAACTGCTAGAACTTGTACAGGAATTCAGTAAAGTGTCAGGATATAAAATCAATGCACAGAAATCAGTTGCATTTCTCTACACCAACAACAAGACAGAAGAAAGAGAAATTAAGGAGTCCATCCCATTTACAATTGCACCCAAAACTATAAGATACCTAGGAATAAACCTAACCAAAGAGACTAAGAATCTATACTCAGAAAACTATAAAGTACTCATGAAAGAAATTGAGGAAGACACAAAGAAATGGAAAAATGTTCCATGTTCCTGGATTGGAAGAATAAATATTGTGAAAATGTCTATGCTACCTAAAGCAATCTACACATTTAATGCAATTCCTATCAAAGTACCATCCATTTTTTTCAAAGAAATGGAACAAATAATCCTAAAATTTATATGGAACCAGAAAAGACCTCGAATAGCCAAAGGAATATTGAAAAAGAAAGCCAAAGTTGGTGGCATTACAATTCCGGACTTCAAGCTCTATTACAAAGCTGTCATCATCAAGACAGCATGGTACTGGCACAAAAACAGACACATAGATCAATGGAACAGAATAGAGAGCCCAGAAATGGACCCTCAACTCTATGGTCAACTCATCTTCGACAAAGCAGGAAAGAATGTCCAATGGAACAAAGACAGCCTCTTCAATAAATGGTGTTGGGAAAATTGGACAGCCACATGCAGAAAAATGAAATTGGATCATTTCCTTACACCACACACGAAAATAGACTCAAAATGGATGAAGGATCTCAATGTGAGAAAGGAATCCATCAAAATCCTCGAGGAGAACACAGGCAGCAACCTCTTCGACGTCAGCCGCAGCAACATCTTCCTAGGAACATCACCAAAGGCAAGGGAAGCAAGGGCAAAAATGAACTTTTGGGATTTTATCAAGATCAAAAGCTTTTGCACAGCAAAGGAAACAGTGAACAAAACCAAAAGACAACTGACAGAATGGGAGAAGATATTTGCAAATGACATATCAGATAAAGAGCTAGTGTCCAAAATCTATAAAGAACTTAGCAAACTCAACACCCAAAGAACAAATAATCCAATCAAGAAATGGGCAGAGGACATGAACAGACATTTCTGCAAAGAAGACATCCAGATGGCCAACAGACACATGAAAAAGTGCTCCATATCACTCGGCATCAGGGAAATACAAATCAAAACCACCATGAGATATCACCTCACACCAGTCAGAATGGCTAAAATGAACAAGTCAGGAAATGACAGATGCTGGCGAGGATGCGGAGAAAGGGGAACCCTCCTACACTGTTGGTGGGAATGCAAGCTGGTGCAACCACTCTGGAAAACAGCATGGAGGTTCCTCAAAATGTTGAAAATAGAACTACCCTATGACCCAGCAATTGCACTGCTGGGTATTTACCCTAAAGATACGAACATAGTGATCCGAAGGGGCACGTGCACCCGAATGTTTATGGCAGCAATGTCTACAATAGACAAACTATGGAAAGAACCTAGATGTCCATCTACAGACGAATGGATAAAGAAGAAGTGGTATATATACACAATGGAATACTATGCAGCCATCAAAAGAAATGAAATCTTGCCATTTGCGACGACGTGGATGGAACTAGAGGGTATCATGCTTAGCGAAATAAGTCAATCGGAGAAAGACAACTATCATATGATCTCCCTGATATGAGGGAGAGGAGATGCAACATGGGGGGTCGAGGGGGTAGGAGAAGAGTAAATGAAACAAGATGGGATTGGGAGGGAGACAAACCATAAGTGACTCTTAATCTCACAAAACAAACTGAGGGTTGATGGGGGGAGGGGGTTGGGAGAGGGGGTGGGGTTATGGATATCGGGGAGGGTATGTGCTATGGTGAGTGTTGTGAAGTGTGTAAACCTGGCGATTCACAGACCTGTACCCCTGGGGATAAAAATATATGTTTATAAAGCTGTAAAAAAAAAAGAGAGAAAGAAAGAAAGAAAGGATGAATCCCCAAGTTTTGTAGCAACATGGACGGGAGTGGAAGAGATTATGCTGAGTGAAATAAGTCAAGCAGAGAGAGTCAATTATCATAGGGTTTCACTTATTTGTGGAGCATAACAAATAGCATGGAGGACAAGGGGAGATGGAGAGGAGAAGGGAGTTGAGGGAAATTGGAAGGGGAGGTGAACCATGAGAGACTATGGACTCTGAAAAACGATCTGAGAATTTTGAAGGGGTGGGGGGTGGGAGGTTGGGGGCACCAGGTGGTGGGTATTGTAGAGGGCACGGATTGCATGGAGCACTGGGTGTGGTGCAAAAATAATGAATACTGTTATGCTGAAAAAAATAAAAAAATTAAAAAAAAAGAAAAAAAGAAGGTAGAGATTAAAAAAAAAAAAGAAGGTAGAGATTGCCAATCTGGGTTTAAAAAAAAAAAAAACCAGCAAGTCTTAAGTAATTCTATTTAAAGGAGAAAGACCTGATACATGAGGATACAGGCTGAAAGTGAAAGTTAAGTGATTGAAAAATATAGACCATGTAAACTTCTAGCATAAAAAAAGCTGGCGTGCTAATATCAGAAATAATCATTTCAAAATAAAGAGGAGCACTTTATAACGATGAAAGGGTTGATATAGCAAAGAAACATAATTCTAAATAAGTATGTACCTAGGAAACTCACTTCAAATTAAATGAAACCAAATCACATCCTTTTACAATTATTTACAAAGATACTACTTATTATAACATTTCTTAGTTACATATTTGGTTGAAAACAGTTTCAGTACAGTTGTGCAGTTAATGCAGAAACAAAAAAATCTATTTGGGGTCCTTATGGAATATTTAGAACTAGTATTAAGTTACCATCAATGAATACAAGAATCTCTTTCATTTTATTAGTAACTGTAAAATCAAAATTATGTTATTTTCAGCATATATATTTTTATAGTTATTGAGGTGGAATGAAAAAATCCGTTTTGAAAATTAAATGTTATTATTATTTTTTTTAATTTTAGGGTTGCCTATTGCTCTTCACGCTTATCCTGGTATCATCCATAAGGTTTCATGTTAAATTGTATATCACCTCTTTTCTCCCCATCACCTATTTAAGATATCATCCCCAAGATTAAATGTATCTGGATATATGTGATAGGCTCACAAAATATAACAAAAAATTTCCTCATATTCTTTTACAATCACACCTCAAAACACGTTAAAGAAATTTATTTTGATATTATATATATATGTATTTAATAAAATATTTAAAAACATATTTAAAAATGTCTTTAATAAAATCTTTAATATGTACATATTAAAGATTTTATTTATTTATTTGGCAGACAGAGATCACAAGTAGGCAGAGAGGCAGGCGGAGAGAGAGGAGGAAGCAGGCTCCCTGCCAAGCTGAGAGCCCGATGCACGACTCGATCCCAGGACCCTGAGATCATGACCTGAGCTGAAGGCAGAAGCTTTAACCCACTGAGCCACCCAGGTGCCCTTTGATATTATATTTTAAATAAGGTCCAGATCATATGCAAGAACATTTTGTTTTCTCATTTTTGAAACTAATTGGTCCTGGCTTGTTATTCTTACTTAAGTTAAGGTGATTTACCTCTTATCATATGCAAAAATGAATGGCTTATTCTTACTTATTCTCAAACTAATTTTTATTCTAATATCTAATATTTATTTGTTTGTTTATTATTTATTGAGAGTGCATGCCTATGCAAGTGGCAGGGGGTGGGACAAAGGGTGAGAAGGAATCTTGGAGAACAGGCTCCATGCCCAGGGCAGAACCCACTGTGGGGCTGGATCTCATGACTCTGAGAGCATGACCTGAGGTAAAACCAAGAGTTGGGTGCTGAACTGACTGAGCCCCTCAGGTGCCCTTCCAGTGTCTAATTTAAAATCTGTCTGCTCATTCATTTCTCTTTAATTTTTGCAAAAATTTGATGTATGGTTATTTTACTTCACTTAAATCTAAACTTACTCATTATAGATATAAACTTCTGACTGTAATTTCTTCTAGTTTTGAAATACATATTTTTTCCCGTAAAGTATTTCCTCTAAGACCTTACATTATAATAAGGCCACTGTAAATTATTTTAGAACTTTATGTGTAAATGATTTATTAGTAAATTCTATTTAAATTTCAAGGATAAATGTTATGGTGTATTGAGTCTAATAAAGTTGACCTTTAATTTAGACTTTCTATCTAGCAAAACTTACGGCTGAGTTGTCATAGTTCTAAATTTTATTTTCATAAATTTCCTAAATATAGTTCTCTAATCCTCTACTATCACATATTTCAGTTTCTTTTTTTCTCCTTCTATATATTTTAATTATTTTTAATGCTTATTGAAGTATATTATGACTCACCATTAAACAGTTTCATGTGAACAACATAATGATTCCACAATTTTATACATTACTCAGAACTCCATTAAATAAGTATAGTCACCATCTGTTATGAAATGACATTATGACTATCTTATTGATCATATTCCCTATATTGTACTTTTCAGCTTCAGGACTTATTTATTTTGTAACTACAAGTTTATACTTCTTATGCCCTGTATCTATTTCACCTATCTCCTGACCCACCTTCTTCTAGTAACCATCGTTTTATTTTCTGTATTTTTGAGTTTTTTTCTCTCTTTTTCTTTGTTCATTTGTTTCTTTTTAAAATCTCACACATGAGTGAAATCATATGGTATTTGTCTTTTTCTACCTTATTTATTTTATTTAGTATTATTTCCTCTAGATCCATCCATGTTGTTGCAAATGGCAAGATTTTGCTCTTTTTTATGGATGAAAAATATCCTAAGGAATATATATATATATATATGATATTATATATATGTATGATGAAGAATATAGAATGGATAAAGAAGATATATATCTTCTTTATCCATTCATCTATTGATGGACACATGGGTCACTTCCGTATCTTGATGACTGTAAATAATGTTGCAAGAAACATAAGGGTGAATTTATCTTTTCAAATTGATGTTTTTGTTTTTTTTTGTGTAAATACCCAGTAGTAGAATTACTATATCATATGGTATTTATCTAACTCTCTACTATCACATATTTCAGCCTATGTATTTAATATAGTGGAAAAGGAGTAGATGAAAAGCCACAACATCCCTTTCTTGTCTGATTGATTAGAAGAGCGGGAGTGTCCCTTGGAACAATCAGACGTGTGGTTGGTTGCTGGGAGACCTGTTTCTGCCACCTATCCTATTAAAGTTTGCAGTAGATGATAGAACCAACAGACATTTTTGGTGAAATCAGAGTCGAGATAATTAACTCTTCATTCCAGATAATTACAACACCAAGTAATAAATCTGAGGGATAGTGTTTTAGAGATACCCTGGATTTTCTTGACCGTGACCTTAACATGGGGTGGGCAACCATGCTGCTGAGAAGAGTCTAAAATTAGCTGAGAGAAAGAGTTGATGCTAAAATGTGGTCTTGACCAGAAGATACAGAAAATAGCAAGAAGCTTATTAGATGGAGTTCACCTGAATGTCAGCAGAAACTCAGGTGCAGAAGAACTAGCTACTTCATGAGTGCAGCTGGGCTAGGCAAAGATCGGAAGGCACAACTGTACATGGCACAATTGTTCATTGTGTGAGGTAAAATTACAAGACGACCATCAACCAGATGCATTCTTTGGTTCAATCTTATTACACAGGACTCCCAGAACTGAGATGTCTTTTGGAGAAAAGAAAAGCAAGAAATGAGAAATACCTAATAATGGAATTAACATGGAGTAACTCTAAAAACTCTTTTACTATAATTTGCTATTATGCAGAAATCAAGATTCAAACTAAAACTTCAGTAAAGTTTTAGAAGAAAACAGTTACATAATTTTTGTATTCCCAAAATTCTAGTCTAGGAATTAATTCTTATATTAGAATAAAAATCATCTCACTGGCATATGTGCTTCTTTCTGGGTTAAAGGGGGACTCCTTTTAAAACCATTTTCATTGGATAACACAGCAATTTGATAGTGAGCATCTCAAGAGATCAGAGGACTCTCCAGAAGAGGCATGATAAAGGAAGGGCCAAAAAGTTATGTAAAGGCTAATAAAGAGCCAGGAACTCTAATCTTCCTCAGTCTGTGTTACTCTTCTTAAAACTGGGTTGTCATTGCATAGAGAGTCAAATCCAATGGGAAACAGGTCAACAAATATTATTTCATATGCATATGACATATTACATATATTTGCTGTATTTCATAGCAAATCATTCCTCATTTATGATCATTTTAATCTAATTTTTCAAAGTTTTGCTCAACAATATGGCTCGTAGGAATATTTTGAAATGTTGGCTTTCTAAGATAGCTAATTTTTTCTTATCAGATTGCACACATATATCCCATGCATTTGAATATATAAATATGTAATATACAAGTTGGAACTAGCAAATACAATTAATAGAGCTAATGGTAGTGTACATTATGTGAAAGGAAAACTAATTTCACGTTTACCTCCCTAGATGAAAGCCTAAGACAGGAAGGTCATCTTCTCAAATTCCTATTCACTTTCCTTGTGCTCTCGTTCCTCGATTATATATGATATTATAATAATAATGATGGATTTAAAAATCTTATCTGAAAAAGGCTTTTTACATCTCTTTGTGAACTATCTCTCATGACATTATGAAAAAATTAAAATACGGAGGAATCACCCAGGGATCTTGTTACAAGGTGGATTTCTGGTTTCCAGACGTAGAGATTCTAATTCAGTGGACCACCTACTGCTCATGTTGCTGGTGTGCAGACCAGCCGTTGAAGAATACTGGTCCAGTTCACAGACTACATTTTATTCCTAAATGGTTCTCTCTACCTCTGACGGAACATGAACTTGGATTTCACTTTTGCTCATAGCTTTAGTAACCTCTAAGAACTGACTTCGTAAATTATGTCTCTCTTTAAAACTCTCCCTCTTTTAGCTCTTTCCTCTAAGATTGAAAACATCTTATTGTTTAACAACAATAACAATATCCCATTTCCCTCATCCCACCTTCCTTTCTTGCTGCTGCTTCCCTCTGACTGCCCCATCTCTATGTTTCTCAACGAATCTTCATACAGACATAGTCTGCTCATTGACCTCCTACCTCTCATTGCCTGATAACTCAAGACACTAAATTTGCCATAATTCACTTTGCAGTGCAATAACTGACAAAATCATCTGATGCTCAACACCTTGCCAAGTGCAATGGGGTCTTGCTGTTCTTATCTTACTATTCCTAAGTTTGACTAAGTTATTATTTATACTATGGGCCACTCACTTGTTGAAACTCTATTCTCTTGATGCCATTATTAGCCTCTCTCATAGTTATTCTTACCCTTTAAGTTCTCACTTTTCTGCCTTTCCCACAAAATCCTCCACCTCCTCCTTTGTGGATAACACATCAAATTCTTCAGCATTGTCTTTAGCTCATCCTTTTCCTAACTTAATGCTGTCTGACTTTTGCTTTTGTCCCGACATCCTTCCTGAGTTTTGGACTCAGATGCAGAAATGTTACTCTGGATTTCCATAAAAAGCTTAAGCATATTTAATAATTTCCTTTCCACCCCCTGTTCTCCTGTCTCAATGTATAGATCCATTTCATCCTAACTCTAATCACGAAAGCGAGATAAATGGCATTCGGCTTCCCACCATCCCCATGTCTGGGCTCTCTTAGTTCTTTAATGCTTCCCTCCTCAGTCCTGTTCTCACCCACTTTATGTTTACTGTTGAGTGGGCATCATCTCTCCTTTGGACAATTACTGTGTCCTTCTAATTGCATTCTCTGCCTCTTCTCTTGACTTCTCAGTTTTACCTATCACATCATAGACAGGTGAATTATCTATAATAGAAAGCATGATCACTTACTAAAATTCATCAAGGATCCACCTACCTTATATATATTAGTCTGACAAATGTTGAAATGACACTATTTCTCTAGGTGCATTTGTGAATACATCTTACTTTGCCCCCTACCTATGAGTAAGAGTGAACAAACACTGTTGTATTTTACCACTAACCCTCTGATTACTTAGAATATACTTTGCTTCATTTCTTCTTATTAAAATTTTTGGTAGAGAAAAACTTACCAAATTATGTAACAGAAACATACATCAACAATTACTTTTTCCTTTAGATTTTTTAAAATTGGAGCTATGTTAGATTTTTAAATTAGGTAGTGTTCATTTGGGGCACATGGGTGGCTCAGTCTTTAAGCATCTAACTTCGGCTCTGGTCGTGATCCCAGGGTGCTGGGATCGAGCCCCTCATTGGGCTCCCTGCTTGGCAGGAAGCCTGCTTCTCCTTCTCCCACTCTCCCTGCTTGTGTTCCCTCTCTCACTGTGTCTCTCTCAGTCAAATGAATAAATAAAATCTTAAAAAAATAAAAAGAATAATTAGATAGTGTTCATTCCACTTCTGCTTCTTACTTCCATTGTGATAGTAAGTAATTGTTAACCTTTGCCTGCCTGGTTTTATACCTTTAAAATGAACATGATCATTGTGAAATTTCAGAATGATGTAAGAATTAAATAAAGTATATTTTGTAAAGTACTTGGAAAAGGTGCTTGACATATGGAAGATGCTCAGTAAAAGTTGGCTTTAATTATTTTTTGCCTTAATTATTATTATTATTAATAATTTTATCAAATTGTATTTCTTTATTCATGAAATGGGCTCTCTCATTTTTTTGCTTCATCTTTTATGTATTTCAATAATGTTTTTATCATTTTTTTCACAAAATTACTTTTCTAAATAGACTTTTTTGATAGAAAAGGTAAAACATCTTACAGGCATGTTTATTTTCCTAAGTGGCTACTGCTTTTACAATGCCATTGGTATTCCCATTTTTTAAATTTATCCAGCAAATCAGCATGCTCTACAATTTGTAGAGTCCTTTAGATTTTCTGGATAGATAAAGTAAAATTTTAAAGCAAGGAAAAATTAGCTTTTATTTTCAAATCTTTGTTACTTTTTTTCTTACTTCATTGCTTATCTTGAATTTTTAGTAAAATAAGGTGATAAGATGCTGTCCTTGGCCAAACTTCAGTCAGGTTGTTTTTGACAAGGTGTTGACCTTGGTCACTGTCCTTGTCCAACACGCACAGCTTAGTTTTAGCAAGAACACTGCTGCTCCTTGAGATAGAATCTACCTCCCTCTTAAGTGATTAGTCTCAATATCTAGTCAAATTCCTTAACCTTCCTTCCTCTTACTTGGTCATCCTGGCACTCCTCAGCAAGAATCCCCTCCAACATTTGATGTCTCCTCTTTTTAGTAATTTTCCATACACTGAACCACACCCCCATTCCTACTATAAATCCTCAGCTGTCTTACTGTATTCAAAATTGAGCCCTGTTCTGTACAGGGGTCTCTTTTCCCATATTGAAAGTTTTGAATAAAATCAGTCTTTATCCTTTTAAGAAGAGTTTGGAGCTGGTTCTGTTTGGTAATAGAACTCTAAGTGTTATAATGGTTATGACTGGTTTCCACCTGAATTTAACTGGAATACTTCTAAAATGGAATACTAAGTGTGAAATTTACTCTAGGTTTTTGTAAAAAGTATTTTTCACTTAGAATTTTTTACCTTTTTTTCCTCTGCTCAGAACTTTTATCACTGGTATGCATTAAATATCTCAGATTATTTCATCATTAATGTTTGTTAATTTTATTTTTTATCTATTTTCTTGTATTCTCCTAATAATGTTTTTTCAAAATGAATTTTAACCATTAAATCCATTAATGGGATGATTCACATGAATAGATTTATAATGTTGAAATACTGTCTGCACACCTGAAGCCAAATTTGCCTAGTAATTTTTTTTGCACGTTTAAATTTGCTATCTTTTTTTTTTAAGGATTTTTGCATCTATGCTTATAAATTAGATTGAGCCATACTTTTCTATTTTTTGTCTCTATTTGTCTTATTTTGGTATTGATGTTACAATACCTTCATAAAATGAAATAGATAATTGCATTCCTTTTCAATTCTCTGAATCATCTTGCAATTATTTCTTCCTCATCTTTCTTGAGGTTGACAGAACTTATTTATAAAATCACATCTGTAACTAGATCTTTTTGGTGAAAAATTAGGGGTGACAGCAATTTAATTTCTCTATTTCATTGTTTTACTTAAACATTCTACTTATTTAAAAATACTTTTTAAAAATAAATACTTTTAATTTGTAAATTTCTAAAGATTCTTTTCATAACAAAATAATTTCAAAATAATAAAAAATAAAATGTTGGCATAATTTGTTCAAAGTATTCTTTAATAATTAACAGTATTCTAGATATAGTCATGCCCTAGTTTTATTTATTATAGTGTTTGGTTAGGCTTTTCTATTCTTATTTAATTATTTCAGTCTATACTTTGTCCTGTGACTGCTCCTGCTGCTGTTTTTGCTGTTGTCTTTCGAACCAGTTTTGGTTTGTAGAGGATGAGGAACATTGCAGTTTTCTACTTTGTATCCATTCCCCTTCAACATTTCCAAGGGAGCCGGAATTTGTCCGGTTGTCTATTCTTTTCCATGCAGTGGGACTCAGAGACACTGGCCTTAGCCTCATCTACAAGGATGGACCTTGTAAGAAGAGAGTCAATTCTGTCTTCCCAGAGAGAGATTAATTCTAAAATAAGTATGTGAACATTTGGCCCAAAGTGATGCTAGTTGATATTTGAAAGGGGTTTGAGCACATTCTTTTTCGTTTGTTTGTAAGAGCTCGTAAAAGCTGTGTTTTTCTTCTTTAGGATTTGTCCTGCACAAATGAAAGGGTTCTGGGAATACTGCGGCATCTACCTGTCTAAAGATAAAACCAAAACATGGATGGGAAGAACCAAGAGATCAGGAGAAAAGGCCCCGAAGTCACTAGAAGCAGCAGCCTTGAATCCCATTTCAACTCCGCCTTTATGTGCAAGTGTGATGATTTAATATTATGTCTCAGTGTGGTATTTGGTCAAACACCAGAAGCTGCTGAGAAGTATTTTTTAGATGTGACTAACATTTAAAACATTTTACTTTAGCCGAAAGAGATTATTTTCCGTAATATGGCTGGACTTTATCTAATTAACGAAAAGCTTTAAGAGCAAAGACTGAGGTTTCTCAGAGAAGAAAGAATTCTACTTCCAGACTGCCATGCAGAAACTCTGCATGAGTTTCCAGTCTTTGAATTTAGGACTGAAATCAACTTCTACCTGAATCCTCAGGCTGCCAGATTGCTCAAGATTCAGACTTGCCACCAGCCCCTACAACTGTATGAGTCACTTCTTTAAATATCTTGCTCTTCTTCTCTCTCTTGTTTCTAATATATATATCTAATTTATAACCATATCTATATTATATATAGAGAGCAGAATACATAAACTGTAGCATTATCACTGGATTTAAAGGATATTTTTAAGCTAAGACCATTATTTAGAGTCTTAGGTTTTTGGTTTCAGTGAAGCTTTATTAGCCACTACGGATATTGAAAAACAATATATAGGAAAGCACATCCAGAATAATAGGGTTAGTTACCTCTGAAAATTTTCTCTTCCATAAAAGCATGAGAACGCTGGTAAAAAGTATTAAATTTAACTTTTACAGAATTCTGTAAATTAACCAAAGCTTGGAAATAATCCAAAGAATATTTATTCAAGAAAAATAACTGAATCTCAGTAAGATTGAGTTTTGTGAAATGTTAAATTGCCCTTTCCTTCTTCTGCTGTCCCTAGCTCCAAGGGAGCCTTACAAACCAACAGTCTTGTAATAATGGTAGCCATGAAAACCAGCAGCCAATACCTGTTGGAGAGAGAAGAATAGGTTTGGAGCTTTCCCAACCGCCCAAATAATTGTTATTACTTCATGTATCTGGCAGTTACTTGAAATACATCACACCAGGCTTATTTGTATTAGAAGTGATTTTGAGTTTGTTCAATTCTTTTTCATGGCATGTTTGGAAAAAAATCAGTGTTGATGGTTTAACATTGCAGCTGCCTCAGGTGGTGATGTAGCTGGGGCAAACAAGAAACTCACTGAAAAACTTAAAAGGAAAAGCTGTGGCATGAGATAAACATAAAGAGCTTTGAAAAGTTTTGACATATTCTTGGGAATCTAGAAAACATTCATGCCCAGGACTGGGCACATGCTGAAAAGAAATCTGAGACTGTCCTAATCTTGTTCCTCTGGCTGATCTGGAGGCTGTGTGCAACTGGGACGTGAAGAACAAGGCAGTGTTGTAATCTGTCTGTCAGAGCATTGAATGCATGCCACACAAGCCTTCAGCACAAATTGGGAGTCCTATTATTCTAAGAAAATCAATATCTGATCATTAGTTGATCACTGACCTAACTGAAGAGTCTCCAGTGGCTATACATGACGAAGAGTATAGACTTTGCAGAATTAGTATGAGAAAGTCACTAGATAAACAAGTTACAATAACAACAACATGAAAAAAAAGCAACAATAGCAATGACAATAAACTCTGAGAAGAGGAGAATCTGATTTACAGATTTGTCCAACTTAGAAAAATATATAAGATATGCAAAGAAGGAGGAAAGTATGGTCAACACACACACAAAAAATAAGTCAGTGCATATGGTCCCTAAGTAACTCAAACATTGAACTCACTAGCAAGAATTGTAAGTTAGCTATTTTAAACATGTTTTAATAACTAAATAACTAAAAGAACCATGGCTATAGAATGAATGGAGAGTATCTGAACGATATCTCACTAATAGAGAATACTAATACAAACGCAAATTGTAAAAATAAACCAAACAAATATTCTGGAGTTGAAGAGTACAATATATGAGATACAGTCTCTTCTGAATAGCAAAAGAGTTGGTGAACGTGAAGGAGGGTTAACTGAGATTATCTGCTCTGAAGACCAGAAGATAAAAAAATGAAGAAAAAAATTAAAAAAAAAATAAAGCTTGGAAATATACAAAGCACCATTGAACATATCCACATACAAATTGTGGGAGTTCCAGAAGGGCGATAGAGGAAGAATACTTGAGGAAATAGTGGCCAAAAGTTCTCAAATGTGATGAACACTATTACTCTACCCATACAAAAAAACTAAAAATATATTTCCAAGTAGAACAAAATCAAAGAGATTCAGTTCTAGACACATCATAATAAAACCATCAAAAGCCAAAAATCAAGTAAAGAATCTTGAAAACAGCAAGGACAATGAGACTCTTTCTATACAAGGATCCGTAGTAGGATTAACAGATTATTTATCATAAGAACCCATGGAGGGAGGGGTGCCTAGTGTCTCAGTCGGTTAAGCATGTGACTTCCACCCAGGTCATGATTGCAGAGTCCTGGAATCAAACCCCACATCAGGCTTTCTGTTCAGCTGGGAGCCTGCTTCTCTTCTCCCTCGGCCTGCCCCTCTGTCTATGAATCTGCCTACTTGTGCTCTCTCTATCATAAAAATAAATAAAAAATATATATTTTTTTAAAGAAGAAGCCATGGAGGAAAAAAAAAAAGAAAAAAAAAAAACAGTAGGATGGCATATTTAAAGAGCTGAAAGAAAATGACCAACAATGAAAAATTTAATATCCAGCAAGTCTGTGCTTCAAAGATGAAATAGAAGATAAAACAATCCCAGATAAACAAAAACTGAGAGGATTTGTCTCAGATTTGGCTTATAAGAAATAATATAGGGAGTTTTTCAAGCTGAAATAAAAGAACATTAGATAGTAATTTAAACCCATATAAAGAAATAATAATACCAGGGCGTGGTGAATGTGTGGAGATATAAGGGCAGATACTTGCCTGGAGAAGGCATGGAAGCTCTGAGCTCTGGACCAATGCATCTGGCTGTTCCTGAGTTACATCTTCTGTGCAGTAAATCAGTGATCTAAAATATGGCTACATACGTCTTTGTAAGTAGGAGAACTTCTTCATAATGAATGGAAGAACCCAGATTCTCAGTATAGTGAGCTCACTGAAAAGTACATTAAAGATGGAAAGATGGTGCCAGTTGAGATAACCATCAGCTAAGAGGGAAATGGGTCAGACAATGGCTGCCAATGCTCAGAAGAATAAATTCTTAATTGATAAGATTCCAAGAAATCAAGACAACCTCCAAGGTTAGAAGAAGACCATGAATGGGAAGGCAGATATGTCTTTCATTCTGTTTTTTGACTGTAATGATGAAATCTGTATTGAAATACGTTTTGAGAGGGGAAAGAGGTAGAAGTGATGACAACAGAGAGCTTCGAAAAAAGGAGTCAGCCCTAGTTTTAGTCAACAAAGCCGATTATTGACTTATATGAAGAAATGAGGAAAGTCAAGAGAATAGATGCCTCTAAATCTGTTGATAAAGTTTTTCATGTAATTATGAAGATTTTTGACAAAAAAGGCTAACTGTAAACATGAAAGCATCCTCAAAATCATGCTTGAATATTGCTTTGATAGCTGTGTTACCACCCCTTTTTAAAACAATTTTAGATCTTTCATAATTACATCTCAATTAAAAGCTGGAAAGCATGTAATAAGAGAAATTAAATTTTTTTTATCCCAGTTTTTTTTGGCTATAGGAGTAGACAGTGAATTCAGGCCTAACTTTCTCTTATCTATGGTGCTCACAAAACAAAGAAGGATATCAGCTAGTTCTTGGTTTTCACTCGGAAAGCATATCCTCCTTACAGTTTGTGCCTTCTATGAGTGAAACTTTTTAGTATGTGTGTATATCCCTTTAATCATTACAACATGTTAGGATTAGGAATTACCCACTTCCCCATTTTCTTGCAGGTTTTAAATTTCCAAACTGTTAAGTGAATTTGTGGACCAAATTCCAAAGGAACTTTTTGTATAGTTGGTTCTTGCAAAATGTGTTTGGTAAACAAACTCATAAAATGAATTTCTAGAAGTGCTTTAGTACTTACCTATAGAAAGGTAAGAAAACTCAGGTTTTGTTTTATTACAACTTATACAAAGTTGTGAGACAGCACATCTTCTTTGCCCTTCTTTTGCCTCTTTTTTTTTTTTTTTTTTTTTTTTTGCTTCTTTTGCCCTTCTTTGAGGTCACTGGGGGTTCAGAAGAACCTGGCAGTTTTGTCAGTTTTATTCTGACATAAATCTGAGGGTAAGGGGCAAGATCACATCTAACAGCATGTGTTCCTGTGTTCTGTTATGTAGTGTTATTAATGATTAAACTGATCTTAAAATTCCCAGCAATGGAACTTGAAATGAATGTACTAGATTTATGGCCAGTGATTTGGTTAGCATTTTAGTAACATTCATTCAAAGTGTTTTTGTTTGTTTTATAGACTAAATGTAGAGTTGGTATGAAATAAAAACATCTAATTATTAATTTTCCATTGTGTTTTATTTTTTTGAATACTTTTTTCAGTTATTTATTTCAAGAGATTTAAAAATAATTGCAGAAAAATAATAAGTATTCTTTATAAATGCTAGGAAAAAAAAGAAATAATAACACCATAAAGGTAACTACAAAAAATAGTTTAAATGCATTTTTGTTTATGATGGTCTTTTCTGCCAATTTAAGAGACAGCTGCATAAAACAATAAATATAAAACCATGTTGATGGATTTATTATGTAAAAAATGTAATTTTTATAACAATAACAGCACAAGGGGAAAAAGAGGGGATGGGGCTACATAGGAAAAGATTATTTAATAATGAAATAAAATTTGTATTAATCTAAACTATGTAAATTTAAATTAAGATGTTTACTGAAACCTCAAGGTCAACCACTAAGAAAAAACTAAAAATTACATTGTAAAACAATGGCAAGGAGATTAAAATGGTACACTAGAAAGTATTTAACACAATAAAAAATAGTAATGGAGGAATAAAGAACAACAACAACAAAACCCAATAAGATATATACAAAGTAAATAACAGTGGCAGTCATGAATACTACCTAATCAGTAATTACATTAAATATAAATCAATGAATCCTTCCAATCAAAAGGCAGATAGATTAAAAAATAAACATGACTCAATTATATGTTGCCTGCAAGATTACACATTTTATGTTCAAAGACACAAATTGGTTACAAGTAAGAGAATAGAAAAGATATACCATGCAAACAAAAACAAAAGAGAGCTGGAATAGTTATATTAAGAAGAGAAAATAGACTTTAAGATTAAAAACTGTTGCTAGGAAAAAAGGATATATTATGATGATAAAAATGTCAATCCATGGGGTGCTTAGGTGACTCAGTGGGTTAAAGCCTCTGCCTTGGGCTCAGGTCATGATCCCAGCACCCTGAGATCCAGCCCTGCATAGGGCTTTCAGCTCAGCAGGAAGCCTGCTTACCCCTCTCTCTGCCTGCCTCTCTTCCTACTTGTGATCTCTGTCTGTCCAAAAAAATAAAATCAATCTATGGGGTGCCTGGGTGGCTCAGTGGGTTAAAGTCTGAGGCTCAGGTCATGGTCCCACAGTCCTGGGATTGAGCCCTGCATCAGGCTCTCTGCTCAGCAGGAAGCCTGCTTCCCCACCGCCCTCCACCTCCCCCTGTGCCTACTTGTGATCTCTGTCAAGTAAATAAATAAAATCTTAAAAAAAAAGTCAACCCATAAGAAAGACATAATAATTATAAATATCTATGTATCTAAAAATCAAGACCCAAAATATACAGAATGAAAACTGATAGAAATGACGGGAAAAAGAAACAATTTAATAGTAATAGTAGAGAATTAAATTTCCCACTTTCAATAATGGTTAAAACAGTTAGACACCAATCAACAAGGAAGATCTGAACAGCCATATAAATTATTTAGTCCTAACAAATATCTGTAGAACACTCCACCCCAAAATAGCAGACTATACATTTTTTTTCAATCTTATGTAGAACCTTACCAAGTATAGATTATATGTTAGGCCACAAAACAAGTCTCAATAAATTTAAAATTATTAAAATCACATAGAGTATCTTACCATGATGAAATAAAAGTAGGAACTAAAAACATTTGAAAAATGAGAAATTATAAAGATACATGGGAATGTAAAAATACAGCCCTAAATAACTAATGGGTCAAAGAATAAGTTGCATAAGGAGTTAGAAAAAATATTTTGAGATAATTGTAAATGAAAACAAGATATATCAAAATTTATGTGATGAGCTAGTGCAGTGTGAAGAGAGAAATGTTTAGCAGACCTATATTTTAAAAACTCTAGACATCAATAACCCAACATTTTATTTTCAAAAACTAACAAAAAATAAAGCAAGCAGAAGGAAGGTAGCAATAAAGATTAGAATGGAAATAAAATAAAATAAAATAAAATAATTGTAAAATGTACTATATCAACAAATCTGGCAAAACTTTACTTAGATTGGACCAAGAAAAAAGTGAGAAGACTGAAATCATTAAAATCAGGAATGAAATATAGAACATCATTACACACCTTACAGGAAAATAAAAACAGAATGAAATAGAATACTATGAATAATTGTATTTCAATAAATCATATGACCCAGATGAAACAGACAAATTGCCAAGAGTATATAAACAACCATAACTGAGTCAAAAGGGAATAGAAAAATCTGAATAGACTGACAACAGATAGAGAACCATCTACCAATCACTCCTGTGAATATCTACACAAACTCCCCCACCCCCCTCCATAATAGAAAATTGAACCCAGGACTATGCAAAAAATGATTTTAAATCATGATCCAGGTGAGATTTATACCAGGAATGAAAAATTATTTCAACAGAGGAAAGTCAACCAATGTAATAGACCATATTAATGGAATTAAGAGGAAAAAAAATCTTGATCATCTTAATGTAGAAAAAACATTTGAGAACTGCCAAGACCCTTCATGATAGAACATTCTACAAACTAGGAAACGAGGGGAACTTCCTAAACCTGATAATGTATATCCATAAAAAACCACACAGCTAATGTCATGCATAATGGTGGAATATTGAATGCTTGTCCCCTAAATTTAGGATCAAAGACAAGAATGTCTGATCTTCCTATTTATATTCAACATTATACCAAAGATATTAGCCAGGGCAATTATGCAAAAAGAAATAAAATACATTAAAATTTGGAAAGGAAGTAAAACTATCTCTATTTGCAGATGAGCTGATCATGTATTTATAGTATCTTAGGGATAACACTAACATTATTAGAATTCATACATTCATCAAGGTTGCAAAATACATTATTGATATACCAAAAAGTTGCATTTCTATGTTTTAGCAATAAACAATCCAAAAATAAAATTAAGTCATTTCATTTACAGTAATGTCCAAAAGGATAAAATATTTAGGAATAAATCTTAGTGTTATGAACTGAAAACTACAAGACATTGTTGAAAGAAATTAAAGTAAATCTGAATAAAGGGAAAGATATCCACATTTATTGATTAAAAAACTTCAAACTATTAAGGATGGTGATACTTCCCAAACTGATCTAAAGATTCAGTATACCCCTATCAAAATCCAATTGCCACTTTTGCAGAAAATGCTAAGCTGATCCTAAAATTCATATGGAGTTGCAAGAGGTCAAGTGTAGTAACAACAAAGTTGAAAAAGAAGAACAAAGTTGAGTCATTAATACTTATGACTTAAAAATTTACTATGAAGCCAGATAATTAAAACAGTATGATACTAGTATAAGGATAGACATATAAATCAATGAAATAAAATTGAGATTTCAAAAGGAAACTCTTACATTTATAATCAATTAATTTTTGAAGAGTTTCTAGAAAAAAAAATGGGGAAGATCTTTTCCAAAACCAGTGTTGGGACAACTGTATATCTACAAGAAAGAATGAAGATGGATCCCTACTTGAAATGACATACAAAAATGAACTCAAAATGGATCATTGACTTAAATGTAAGAATTAAAATAAAATCTTTGGAAGAAAATACAGGAGTAAATCTTTTAGACTTGGATTAGGCAATTTTGTCTTAGATATGATACCAAAATTACAAGTGACAAAACAAAATATGGAGAAACTGAACTTCACCAAAATTAACAATTTTGTGCTTCAAAAGATACAGTTGGTGAAGTGCATGTCAACCCCTGGAAAGGAGGGGATATTTGTTAGTCATATACATGAGATAAAAGACTTGTATTCAGAATCTATAAATAATACAGCAGTGTTTACAGCACAGCAATGAAAAGACAAACAACCCAACTAAAATAAATGGACCAAATATCTGAAAAGACATTTACCCAAAAAAGATCTTTTAAAAAATCCAATGGTAAATGTGGATGTCAATGAACCCTTTTGTATGCCTAAAACTACCTTAATATTTTCATTCGTCAATATTTACTTTATTTAGTGTAGATTTCTGGATTGTTACTTGACCCTATTATTTGAAAAATGTTATTCCAGAAACTTCCAACATCTGTATATACTGATGTGAATACAGTGTGGCTCAGTCAGTTAAGCTGATTTCAGCTCAGGTCCTGGTCTCAGCAGGGGGTGGGTAGGCAGGAGGGGGTGGTCCTGAGATGGAGCTGGGAGTCAGGCTTAGTGCTCAGCAGAGAGTCTGTTTGAGATTCTCTCTCCCTCCCCCTCTATCCCTCTCCCACTCCACTTGTGTGATGTCCTCATTGTGAAGTTTGTTCCTATTTAAGTGACCTATAATACCGCCTCAGGATTTTTAATAAATTTCATTTTGCTTGCTATTGTTCATTGTCACTAGATGAGTCCAGGTATGAATTTGATTGTATTTACCTTTTTCAGACATAGAATGCTTTATTCTACCTTAGAATATATGTCTTCCCTCAATTAAAAAAAAAAATCCTGGTTTTTATTTTCAATGTTGTCTCCTCAAATGTCTTAATTTTGTTTAAAACAAAACAAAAAACTAGAGTTCTATCTCCTTAACCTGCACGGTTTATTCAGTTTGAATGACTAATTCCCCCCCATGTGGTTGTGAAAATTCCAACCACTGAGCTCTTTCTGTTTTTCATATACCTCTGAGAGTTTGGCTTCAATTCCTACTTTTTTCCACTATTGATTTATGATATATTTTAGTTTTTATCTGACAACTGAAAATTTGCTTCATTTCTTTAATATTCACATATTTGTATTACTGTGTGTATGTAAATTATTGCATTTTATACTAAATATCAGTGCAACTGGTGTGTAAGCACTGTGGAGAGGAGAAATTTTTGCATGATCTCTATCCACCATATTGATTTTTCATTGTTTCCCCTCGAGTACTTCTATGCACCTTTCAAGACTCAGTTATCTTTTGATTTCACCATAATAGCCATCTCTGGGGAAACAGACTATTTCTGAGCTCCTCCTATGTGTTCCCATGAGTCATTATGTGTACATCTAATAGTATATTATATCTACACCACAATCTATTACTTTAGCTTGTCTGCACTGCCAAGTTACATTTTGCCAAGCATTAAAAATAAATTTCAAGTATTCTTAAATGTTCTCTTTACTGAACACAAAGAACTCCATCTGATTTATATATATTTTAAGTTCCTAAAATAACTAATACTAAATAGGTAACAAGTAATATTACAGAGATTCTATTGTAGAGAAAAATTAAGATGTTAAAATTATAATGCCATATCTCCACAATAATCTTTGTTTTCCTGTAGGCAATCAATCTCTCAGGGGTGTAGGTAAAAGATCGCTCTTGAAGGATGGCCTCAGCTTCCAGACCAATTTAACTTCAAAGCTTCTGATATTGGTTATTTCTCAGGGGTTGTGATTTTTTTCTCTATCGCAACCACAGTTGGTCTAAAGGTAATAATTTCCTGGGCAGGAATCCAATTTTGTAACTATCTCTGTCAGCATGCCGATTTTGTATTGTGCCTTATAAGACTCAGTAGGATCCATCAACATAAGCTCAGATAGCTCTACCACAATACTTAAATGTGTTCTTAAACTAAGGCATTAGAGACAAAGTTAACAACTGGAAATACCTACAGTAAATTTCTGAGATAAGCATTTTGAAATTTACTGGCAAAGATAATTATTTATATATATCATGCAGGTTTGGTTTTTATTTTACCTGCTGAATGTCTTCACAAAGGACCATTACTCTCTTTTCTACTCTACTGATATTCTTATTAATTTCATTTCACTCTCTAGGTTGGATTCTTCCCTTGGTTTCATGGTCATTAATAAGGATGAATAAAGTAGAGTAGGTAGATTTAAATTGGAAAAATTTAAATTGGAAAAAAGAATTTCCAAGTTTAAGGAGGTGGTATATTTAAATACCCATATATAATCAAGGGGAGTGAAAAGAAGATAAAGTGGTAGAAAAGAGTAAGGTGAAAGACTTCAGTAAGGTATTAACACTGAAGAAATCTGGCTTGGGTCCCAAAAAGACCACCAGTGATGAAAGCCAACACAAAATGTGAACTCAATAATAGGTAGCATCAGTAATATTTAGAAATATTTATTTCCAAAGATTTAAATGTTTTAGTTTCTGTTGAACACATATTTACCTTGCTATAGCAGGAGGTTTTATGCTATATCTAAGCAGAGACACATGGATAATCTTAAGGAAACATTTCATGGATAAGATGGAATGAAATTCTATTTTCTTACAGACTGGAGATAGGCCTATACATCTTATTTTTATCCTTTTCTTATTTCTGGGCCAAATATCAATATAAAACATTGCACATTAATGAGGTTAAGCTGGTATCCTTTACACCACAATTTAAAAAAATTAAAATGATGTGAAAACTGAATGTTATGTTAGAAATTTACAAGCAAAGGTTTGATTTAAGCTTCTTATAAATTTTTGAAATAAACATAACATACTAATGTGATTGTTTATATGTCCATTTTTCTTTTTCTTGTGAAAAGAGTATAGGTGATATACACTATGGGTGTACATGCATATTTGCCAGATGCTATAATTCAAGATTTTGCTCTGCAGTGAGGCTCAAGGAAACTAGACTCTCTTTGACTGAAGTGAACAACATACACATAAAATCTTCAGTCTTGGATGTTTTTTATAATTTCATAAGCCATATTTGGATGTTGTGGCTGATCATGAAATGAAATTTAAAAATTAAATTATTTTTAAAATAAAGTTAGTATAGTATAGTAACCATTAACCATATAGTAACCATTAACAGCTTATTAAACCAGAATTTTAGGGTAAGCAATTACAATTTTATTTCCAAATGCAAGTATTTGAAGATAAAGTACATTTGATCCATATTATAAGGCAAACATTGAAAGGAAACAAATCGACAAATCAGTTTTCATGGTCAAAGTGATCTAATGTATAGTTGATACAATTCATGAGTTCCTCTCAAATGAGAAAGATATCAAGTATATCGACTCTTTATCAGTCTAGAGATATAAGTTGTTAATAATAAAGGAAATTTCCATTTTCTATATAGCATCTAATGATAAAAATAACATATATTTCTCATATCTTCACATTTCTTAAACTTAAATCAAATAACTTGACTAAAAGGATGTATACCCAGACCAAATAAAACATATATTCAACTTTTCTTCCATCTCAGGGAAGACTGGAGGTCTCTGAAACATTTCTTTACCACAGAACATGGGATTAGGAGTCTAAGAAGACCCAGTTGGCTGGAGTTCATGAGACAAAGGACTAAAGAGAAGAGAGCTACATGGAAGGCTCTCTGGAGATCTGTGGAGGGTCATTTTTGGACATTATTTAGGTAATACTGATCAATGTGTGAGGAAACCACTTCCAAGGCTGGGAGAGACCAGCTGAAAAGATCATCTGTAAGACTGTCTGAAGTTCACATAGGGCCCCAAATAGTGTAAGCATCACTGGCAAAAACTTTATGTAGGCAGTGGGACACACTCTAGAGCCATTAATATTTATTATTTGTAGGTATTGATAGAGATCAAAGAATCACAACTACTTGATGAAAACAAGTAATATGAAAACTAGAAAAAAGATTAAACACATGCAATGTGCTAAATGAAGAAACAGAAGAATAAATTAAAATCAAGAATTTATATCTAGAGAGGCAAAGCAAAAAAGAAATGAAGAAGTTATCACATCTATAAAACAAGAACAGGCTGTTACAAGAAATAATAATCAATCTTTCAAAATATGTATGTAATTGCTAAAAAAATCAGTGAAATAGAAATGCTATTCAACTATTAGCATAAGATGCATTCTTGAAGACTGGTAACACAGGAGTAGTATAATGTGAGGAAACAGTTTCAAGAATAATTGAAAAGAGTTTTATTGATTTATGTGCATCAAATACTCCTGTTAAAAAACAATGAGAAAATTCTGGTATAATGATAAAGACATACAGCTGTTACTTTTCACCTAAAGCTAATGTGAAATAAAATACAATTACTGTTGAAATTAGAAAACATTAAAATTGCAAACCAAGTGTGCAAAGCTGCTAAAAGCAGTGGGGATTGAAGAGGAAGTTCTGTAAAAGCAATCACAAGTAAACATGGTGGCAGCCAGTAAAGAATGCTTCTTGGAGGCAAGGTACACAGAGAGGTAGCATCTAAATTTCTCATTTATAATAAGAGAGTGAGGTCCAATATCTGGCGGTAGAAGTTCCCTTGAACCCAGTTTGGTTCCAAAGAGCATAGGAAATAGAGCTAAATGACTCACAGCCAAGTCATATTTGCAAAAGTGTGTTAGTAGCTGTGCCCTAGTGGAAGAATTGAAGATTCACAATGTGGCTGTAGCTGCCTCTCTGCATTTAGCAGATCTGAATACATTCCTATACTAACTAGCTCTTTTGCACTGACTAGGTGTGGGCCATGTGAAAACTTAACTTCTATTTTGGTATTATGAACTCTTAGAATGCCACCTTCCCAGCATGGTCACATCCTCAACAGACAAGATGAAGGACCAGAAGCAGAAAAGTGGCATTAGGCTATGTAAACACGAGAGAGGATCTACTATAAATAATCTGTTCTGTGGTAAGTATGTAGTACTAGACTGAGTATCCAGAAACACAGTAGGACATTAGTAGAAATTAGAACACAGAAGTCTTGGTGGTAACCCAGATATTGTGGACAGTGTAATTGCATCCCAACAACCTTTGAGGAGCGCAATGTGATTTAGATGGATTGATCCCTTCCCTAGCCTCCTCTTTCCATCACAGTCATTGGTGTAGGGATAAGTGTCCAACCCACATTTAAGACCATCAGCATGTAGTCTGGACATCCTGAATGTTTCAGGGTTGGCATATGCCTTTCGTTTGGAGTCGAGCTAGGGGTTTTTGTGCAGGTGTTGAACATAGGATCCCAGGAATTGTTCACATTCATTTATAGCCATGTAAGGCAATCTGGAAATAAAACTGCTAATTTAGAAGGCAGAACAGAAAGAAAAGAAGTTGTTCCTCAGTTATGTCACTGATCTGATGTACAAAATCTAATCTGACTGGCATTACAGGAGTCAGAACTTACTCCATTTAGCTTTACATTGGTTTCCTGTGACTTAAGATCAGAGGTATCTTGCCAGAGCAGTTTCCCAGATGTACAGCCAGCCTAGAGGTTGATGGTTTCTGAGTCTAGTTGGCAATAGAAATACTAAACGATAACCTAAAATGATGACTCAGTCACTGATTTTGGCATCTATAAGGGTGATGTGACTTTAAATTACATCCATTCCAGACTTCATGCTGGAGGTAAACAAAGAAAGGAAATTGCTGATGTACCAATGGCTACATAATTCAAGATTGTCTTAGAACTAGGTGGTGAGCAGCTGCAAAGTGAGAGAGGGAAAAAAATAACAAGATTTTTAAAAAAATAGCAACTACGGTCTTTGGTTGAGGTTATGTCTCTATTCCAAAATGAGAAAGCTGAGTACTAGAGATTTTATTTAACTTTCTCAGGGTTATTTACTGGAAAAGTAGATCAAGGATTTAAATTCATGTCTACCAATCCCAAAAGATAACACTTCGCCTTCTGCATAATTTGTTCTCTAAAACCAGGAATATTCAAGCACCCGTGAGCAAACATATTTCAAGGCTGCATAGAACCAAACCTCTCATCCATTATCTACCCCTTCTTTTTCCAACTGTGAGAATCTATGTTTCTATTGAAGATTTCAACATGTTCTCTGAAATAGCCTGTTGTCAAATACTTACTGATTCCAGTTTTCTTTACTGAAATACAAGGAAGAAAGCAGAGGTAGGATGGTGTGATTGCGAAGGTAGATGGGTCAGTTTGGAGTGCTCCGGTACCTTGTTGTCATTGACACATACACTGCTCTCATGTTTTGTTGGTGTTGTTCTTTTTCTTCTTTGCCTTTTCTTGGATCCTTTACCTTCCTCTATACATGCTATTAACACCAGATATTGTCAAATCTGATTTTCTTGTTTGGAAGTTGAGTTTTTTGTTTATTAGAACTGCTGCCAGCACAGCAAAATTCAGTGTCATCTTTCACATCTGAATCGCCCATATGCAATTTGGACAGCATGTGGATTATGCTTAGTGTAGACTGTGACATGAATTCAGTTCCTTTGAAGTTAATTGTCAGCTCTTACAGCTATAGTGACTGCAGAATAGTCAGCAAAATGCCGCAATCACCATCATTAAGAAATTTTGAATGACTGCCTGTAGATGCAGCATAAAGCTTATTGATGTGGGGGGAAAATGATCATTTCAGAATACTGAACATTTATCATGGTACTATTGCCAAGTTCCTAATTATATCTTAAGACATGGCTTTGTGAAAGAAACTGCATAGAACTGAATCTACTGTCAAATTCCACTGATGTTGGTAACAAGAACTGACAGAGCAGCATTAAAGGCAACGTGCACACCCCCGTTCATTGTTGTTACTAATAATGCAATAAACTCGATTATTAAGTAACTCACAGATAAAATGACTAAAGAGAGAGCAGAGAAATTTTGAATTGCAGTAACCAACTAGGAAGAAAACTGTCAGTATGGGGGTAAGAGTTCTATCCATTACATAATGGCAATACTGTCTACAGACATAACAGTGAGTAGAGAGAAGCTGAGCTGAAGGCAAGGTTCTTGTCAGAGCTACAGCACCTGTTCAGAAAACACAGCAGTAATTGTGAGGCCCAGTAAAAGCAAAAGAATTAGGTGACAATACTGTAAGTTTTACAAATAAAAACCTTGTTCTATAAAAATTTCAAATCATAGAGAACAAAATGCACTTTCTTAACTTATAAATGCCATAAATTTTATTTGCATGCTGGTAGTCAAATACACGATGGGCTTGTGTCCTATGGTTTTGGTTATTTCCTGACACTTCCAACAAGTAATATATACTAAACCCAGTGGTTTCTATTTGTTCAGGATTTCCTTTGTCTCATCTATACTTGTACTTTTTGATCTTTTGACCCTATTACTGAGGTTGATGTGGTAATGAGCTGAGAATTGTTTGTGTCTATATGTAAATTCCATTTTTTTTTAAACTAGCAGTATTCTATTTTCAGTGCTTATTCAGAGCTCAATAGGGTCAGTTCATTCATTTAAATATCTCAAACTATTTGTGAGTTAAATGCTGCTATCCACCTAATTGCCAGGTGAGAATAATGACAACCAGGTTAACAATTTATGAAAACATAGAAGAATAATGAGTGGGAGATCTGTAGATTTAAGCCTACATCTACTACATGCAAATCTTATGACCTGCCTCAACTCTGCACGCAGCCTTCCAGCAAGAGAGCCTTCACATTCTTCCTTCTAGACACTAAAAAAAAAAAAAAAAGAAAAAAGAAAAAAGTATCAGTGCACAGAATTTCGAGGAAGGAGATATAAGAATCAAATAATTTACATTTTTATCATTTCATTTTACTTTGTGAATTAACTGATAAAATTGCAGGGCAATCTATAAAAATAAGAAATACTAATATCTTTAATCTTTACAAGCATAATAGGAAAATTCTATAATCCTATAATAAACATTTATCTTCTTATTATATATCTTTCTCCTTTTGACAAAAGTTGATATTGCCCTGTTTTAGGAGGTGGTGGTCTATGATAAAATACTGCAATTTAAGGAAAGGAAAATCCAGGCTGAGGCAGAAAAGCTTACTTTTGAAATTATATCTCACAAGGCAAGTATGAATCAAATTGCAGTAAAACCCAGAGTAAAAAATGTGAAGAACAAATGTCAAACTGTAGGACTAAAATTAGCTATACAGTGGATAACTTGGGAAATTCTCCGAATGGAAACTGAAACATGCAGAGAATTAAAGAAAAAAAATAACTAAAAACAGATTCAGTTTCCAGTTTAAGGGTCCAATGTAGGGTCCAGACTCCAAAACTTCTGCTTTCTCATAAATTAACTGCTATCATTCCATTATTTTAATTTGCTGCTGGTTCTTTCCTGTCATCAAGTAAACCCGTAGACTTTATTTAAATTTAAAATGTAACCAAAACGATCTCTATGGATCACATCACCAATGCTGGTCAATGACCAGTACTTCCCCCCCACCAAACAATGACTCTTCAATTCATGACATCTTTGGCATTGCCGAACACCTTTGCTAAAGACATCCATTACCTTGATGTCCTTAATTAAAAACAACACTTTTAAGGTTGTGTTATGCTTGGCTTCCCTACAGCACTTGACATTCTGAGGCATTCAGTTGTTTTAATTTTTTTTTTTTTTTAATTTGTTGAAGTATGGTTGATAGTGATTTAACAATTACATACATCAGGCTGAGTATAGCTAACATCTGTCACCACACAAAGTTATTACAATGTTACTGACTCTATTCCTTATGCTGTCCTCTTTATCCCTTTATTTTACAACTGGAAGGGTGTACCATACCTCTCGATCCACTTCACCTATTCTACCCATCCCTCAGCCTCTTCTGCCTGGCAACCACTAGTGTGTTCTCTGTACTTATGAGTCAGTTTCTCTTTTTGTTGTTCTTGTACTTTTTGTTCATTCCTTTTGTTTTTCAGATTCCACATATAAGCAAAACCATATGGTGTTTGTCTTTCTGTCTGATTTATTATGCTTAGCATAATATGCTCTAGGTCTGTCCACGTTGTCACAACTGGCAAGATTTTATTCTTTTCATGGCTGAGTAATATTTCATTGTGTATACATACCATACTCTATCAATGAACGCTTAGGTTGCTTCCCAAAGTTAGTAGTTTGAAATGTGTAGTGTCTCTCACAATTCTATAGTTTTACTAGCTATAGGTTATTTATATTCTTTCCACAGTAAAATACATACAACTGCTTCCAACATTCACAGATTCTCATTTCACTGCATCCTCAGGTGCAGGTGACAGGTGGTGACAGATTGGGGGTTGGGGGTAGAACATCCAAGATGGCTGACTCATAGTATGCAGTAGGTGCTGGTCCCCACTGGGAGTTAAGCTAAGGGTCCTATCAGGGCACCTTGGTATCCATTCACTTGAACAAACCACGTGGCTTAGACCTCTCATTTCATGACTGGGTTCCAAAGGGAGCATTCCAAGAAGTGAAGAAGGAATTTGCAGATTTCCTGAAGTCTCTGACTTGGAAGCTACATTTCATCAGCCTCACTGTCAAATGAAAGACCACTAATATTTCAAGATGTATTTTAATTATCCATTATCTGGGAAGCCTTTTTAATTCATCTATTAGATAATGGCTTTCTTTTCATTTTAATTAAATTATAATGTTCTTCATGACCAGCATAGTACTTGTATAATATTCATTTCTATCTTCACTGGAATGCAAACAAGCTGAGAAAAAGACTGCTTTATCCATCTTTTTTTTTTTTTACCAAGTGCCTATCATTGTGTCTTTTTATTAGTCCTTAATAAGTAATTATCGAATATTTGATGTTTTAAATTGTTGAAATTAAACATGACCTCAACATGGGTTTACAAAATTTAGTGAGAAATAAATTAACTTGATAAAAATAAACATTTTCTAAAAAAAATTTATATACTTTGAAATAGTTTTAGATTTACAGGAACATTATGAAGATGGCACAGAGAATTCCACTATAACGGACATAGGTTTACTTAGCATTAGCATCTTATATTAATAGGGTGTATTTGTTACAATTAAGAACCAATATCAATGCATTATTAATTAAAGTCTATACTTTATTCATATTATCCTACTTTTGACCTAATGTCCATTTTGTGCTACAGGATCCCATCCAAGATAGCACATTATATATGTAAGCTTCTCTTGGTTATGACAGTTTCTCAGACTATTCTTGTTTTCGACGATCTGGATAGTTTAGAAGAACTGGTCAGGTATTTGTAGAATGCCCTCCTAATTGTGATTCACCTAATGTTTGCTTCATGACCAGCCTTGGGTTTGTGTGTTTTGGGGTGGAGGATCCCAGAGATATAGTGCCATCATTATCACATTTTATCAAGCATACATACTGACGACATGACTCATCACTATTGATGTTAATCTTGCTCACCTGACTGAGGTAGAATTTTTCAGGTTTCTCCACTGGAATCTTTCCCTCTCTTTCCCCACTATTGTCCATGGGTCACTACATGTATTATGCTCTGTTTCTTTGTGGTAGAATATCTATATCAATTATTTTCAATTTTTTTGCATACAGGTCTGTCCATTGTCTCCAATTTAGGTATTTATTTAATTATTTGTATTTATCAGCATGGACTCATAGATAAATTGTAATACTATTTTAATTACTTTTTTGCACAAATTGTTCCAGTCTGAGCATTATTAGGAGCTTGGTTCTTGTCACCCTTTGACATACCTCCATTATTGTGGATTTTGGTTTTAAATAACTTCCTTACTTTCAGGCACTACAAGATGCTTCAGTCTCATCTTGTATATTTCTTCCCTTAATCTTGGAGTCAGTCATTTCTCCAAGGAGTGCTGATTCCCTTTATGAAACAATGGCATAGAAATCAAACCTGGGTACAAGATGTTGCTACTGGATGTCTTGGACCCTCTAGCTGATAGAGAAAAGATACATATACAAACCCGTCTGTACCAGCATGTCTATAAATATTTCTATATTTAAGTATATGTATCTATATTAAGCTGAACCTGAGTTCATACAGATGTCTCCAACTCTAGTCCATTACCATAAAATCACCGTACAATCCTCCACTGGCTTATTTGTGATATCCAACTTTAACAGTGAGAAACCTGGCTCCCACCATTGCCACCCATTTAGTTAATTGTTCAATTCCAGTATATGTGTGTGGTGGTCTCAGTTGCGAACCTGTACCCCGTATCCTGTCAGAAACAATTTTATCAACTAGAGTACAGTATGCTTTCTAATTTCCATTTACAAAATTATGTATAATTTCTTTTGCCTTTAGTCTTCTATTCCTTAATGTCCAGAGATAGGTCAGTACCTGCTCTCCCCTCCCTGTTCAGTGTGGCTGTTTTATATATATGTAATACATGTAGATCATTTTGTCATTTTCTGCATTCCATCTTGGGATCCCTGAACTCCTGACTTCTTAAAATTAGCATACAATAGGTTAATTATTATCATGTAACGTTCCATGAGTTTTTGACAAATACCCAATATGCTATGTTCACCATTACAGTATCATACAGAGTGGTTTCACTGCCCTAAGAATTCCCTGTCCTTCACCTATTCTACCCTCTCACCATAGCAATAGTTGGTCAGGCAGTTAACTGCAATGGAACAGTTCAGTCTCTCAGACTGTCTTCTCTAACCTGGTAATACACATTAAAGTTTCATCTATTTCTTTTGTAGGTTGATAGCTCATCTCTTTTTATCTCTGAATAATAATTCATTGTACATTGTTTCATAGTTGTTTATCTCTTTATAGGTTGAAGGACGTCTTGGTTGCTTCTAGTCTTTAGACATCATGAATAAAGCTGCTATTAACATTTACATGCAGGTTTCTACACAGACATACATTTCAAATCTGCAGATTAAATACCTAGGAACACAGTTGCTGGATCATATGGTAAGACTAAATTTTTTCATTGTAAGAAACTGCAGTATTAGCAAGATGACTTTAATATTTATTTTAACTACAGGTATTTTTATTACAAATTATAATAAAATGTATTATATTATAAATAAAATAGAAATATACTCTATGAATGTGTTCTATGATTATAATATAAAACTTAAATAAATCAGATAAATACAAAGAAGAAAATAAAGGTCACCCATAATCCATCATGTATAGTCACTCATAGTTTCATTCAATATTCTTTTTATTCACATTCTTAACTTTTTCTAAAAGTAACACACATGGTATTTTGGGCTCTTTAAACTTGTGTTGACTCACACAAATCTAATGCTTCCCACTAATAACAACCGAGGAACAAAAATCCCCAATATTAGGGCTAGGGGTGACCCTTCAATTTAATCTATAGTACATAGTAAATTTGTAGAAAATGATTAAGTTTTTCTGTCTTTAGCTCTTCATGATATGCATGGTAGGGTAACATTTTATAATTTCCATTTATCAAGTTATAATGAAATTATGTCAAATCATAAATTGCCTCAAATTAAAAAATCAAATGATCTTCTTTAATATCATCTTAATGGAATTAATAATTTTTCCATTTTTCAAGGACTTTTTATCTAAAAAGTCGATTTTGTAATCTAAATATTGGACTATATAACTTTTAGATAAGACTGTGTGTACATTGAAGATATTTTGGATAAATTATAAGGAGTGGGATGGCTGAGAAAAACAAGCTACATCAATAGTATATGAAAAAAATCTAAAAAGAGTGCTACTTGTTTTTACAAATGAATACTCCTTGATGGTTTCATTTTATTTATTTATTTATTTTTAAAGATTTTATTTATTTATTTGACAGACAGCGATCACAAGCAGACAGAGAGGCAGGTGACGGGGGCAGGGAGAAGCAGGCTCCCTGCTGAGCAGAGAGCCCGATGTGGGGCTCGATCCCAGGACCCTGGGATCATGACCTGAGCTGAAGGCAGAGGCTTTAACACACTGAGCCACTCAGGCACCCCTTGATGATTTCATTTTAATAGTTAATAGTCTATAATATATTTTCTAATGTTATTTCCTTTGTAGTTCATTTATGCTAATGTGCATATGTTGCTTTTCATAATTTCTTATAATTTGTTTCTAAATTAACAAACAAGATTCACTTCACTTTTTTTTAAATATTTTTTTCAAAGAAAAGCAACAAAAACCCAATAATTTAGAAGGCAGAGGTAGTTATGAAAATTAAAGAAATTAGAAGTAATTTGAAGTTAACATCACTAAAGTTACTATAAGAGCCACAGAATAAGCAAACATTGATAATTACACACTATCATAGTTTAATTTTTAGGGAACTGGACAATGATATTAAATAATATTGTGTGGGTTTATTTAGTCAAAGGAAAGTTAGATCATAATGAGGAAAAACAATAACTTCAAAATACTTTACCTTCTCTATCTTAAAGTGGTTCATTGGTGTTATTATAAAAAATAAAAGATTCAATAAAATATTGCACACAGATAAAATCCCATAGTAGACATAAATGGTCAAATAGTTTTTGTCTGAACGATATACCTTAAATATACATCAATGAAGTGTATTGAAGAATCCAAGGTTAGACATTTCTTACATATTCTGTATTCCAAATGTCCTGAATATTTCCAGTACTAATATGTTGTGAATAACTTATAAATTAAAAATACGACTGCTTTTAAAAATCAGGCTGGGGTGCCTGGTGACCAAGTCCTTATTTCTGCTTAGGTCATGATCTCATGGTGCTGGGATCAAGCCCCATGACAGGTTCTGTGCTCAGCAGGGAGTCTGCTTGAGATTCTCTCTCTCCCTCTCCCTCCCTCTCACTCTGCACCTCCCCCTGCTCATGAGCATGTCCTCTCTCTCTCTCTCTCTAAAAATAAATAAATAAATAAATCTTTAAAAATATTATTATGGCTTAAAAAGAATGCTAGCCAAGAGAGATGCTGGCTGTTCACTTTGGAAATGGCATATTTGATAGATCCATTATCGTTATTAACAACAGTTGGATGTGAAACATTTGACAACAGGGATGCATACTATTAAGGGAAGGAAAAGGTTAAAATTGTAACACATCTGCATCATTTTTGAATATGCAAAGTATATATTCTTTCTCGTTTTTTTTTAAAGATTTTATTTATTTGACCGAGAGAGATCACAAGTAGGCAGAGAGGCAGGAAGAGACAGAAGGGGAAGCAGGGTCCCTGCTGAGCAGAGAGCCTGATGCAGGGCTCCATCCCAGGACCCTGAGATCATGACCTGAGCTGAAGGCAGAGGCTTAACCCACTGAGCCACCCAGGGGCCCTTACATTCTCTTTTAACACCCAGAGAAGTATCATGATTCATTTTCACTTTCAAGTAGTATTTTAAAATTATGGTCTTCGAGAGAAAATATCAGAAACACCTATGTTACTGGCAAAGCATATAACATATGAACCCAATTACAAACAGGTAGTACAATATAAACAATATACGAGCCCAGTTATTTACCAAATTGCAATTTGTGAGGGTATGCTATGGATATTAGTGCTTTCAGTGAGCTTAACATTTTTTATGAGTTCTGCAGTTTGCTAAAGTATGTTTTCTTAGTTATAAGTTAGAAAATAAAGTTGTCAAGTATGACATATTGACACTCGTGGGCCAATCATTTGATCATATGCAAGAAAAGGGATTAGTGAGAGGTGAGTCTGACATCTGAGCTGTTTTCCCTTATACAGGTGACGTTTGAACTGATTCCCCATGTTTAATGGCATTTGAGATGATAAAGTAAGTAGAACTTTTGGCAGACTTGTGGGGTCCAGGACCCGCCAAGGTTGAAAAGTCCCAATAGACCTCCTAGGATTTCACTTGGGCATGGACTATTCAAAGGGCTAAACAGAGCAACCCACAGAGATATTATAGCAGTTTCTCTTATGTTGATTCACCTTCAGACTACTTGTCCACTGTTAGCACAAAGAATTTCTGAAGTAGAATAGCAAACAGAAATTACATAAACAGAATTATATGTCTAAACATTAAAAAATCAAATGCCTAGGAACTAGTCCAGCTAAAGTTATGCAAGACCTTATATGGGAAATAATAAAATATTATCAAGAGAAAAAAATAAATGCTTAAAAAATGGAAGTATATAACATGTTCATTAATCATAAGTATCTATATTTTAAAAAATCCAGTTATCCTCTATGATCTAAAAATTCAGTGTAATCATAATAAAAATGCTTAGCAAGCCATTTTGTGGAAATTTACAAGCTTCTTCTGAAGACATTTGGAAATACAAAGGGCCAAGATTAGTGAAGACAATGATCAAGACTTCCATTACCACAAAATCAACATGTACAATAAAGTTATAACTAAAATGGTGTGATATCAGTACCAAAATAAACCACAAAACACAATAAAGAATCCAGAAACCAACCCCCCAAATTGGGTGGAATGAGTTTTATGACAATGGCGACAAGTCAAGTGAATTTACAAGATCAAGATCAGAAGCATTTGTAATTTGCTCCCCAGCAGAAGCTTGTGAAATCCCAAAGCACCTGTTCTCTCCTAACCCCTTGCTGTACACTAGGATCCACTTTCATGTGTACGCACTCAGAGCACTGGAGAAAATATTTCCCCTTTAGAACATCCATGAGGAAATGAATGATTCTGCACCTGCCTTACATGATACATAAAAACTATACAGGGCTGAGTGTGGATCTAAATGTGAAATGTGAAATGAAGCTTAAAGGCGATAGCAGGTTGATCTTACTAATGGTGGGGTGGGAAAAGATTTCCTCAGAGTATACAAAAGGCACTCACTGTAGGGAAAAACCTGAAAAACTGGATGACATTCATCAAAAGAGATGATCTTCTCTTCGTAAGAATTCATCGTTAAGAAATTAAAAATTATGCCACCTACTGGGATAGATTGTTACTGGTTCATATAACCAACAAAGAAGTCATACCCAGAATATATCAAGAAAAATAAATCAATAAGGGAAAAAAAGACAAACAAAAGAATATGGGCAAATAACTTAAATAGTCACTTCACAAAAGTGGCAAGAAGTCATTATCTTTCATCAAGAAAATGTAAATTAAATCTTCTGTATTTGTACACAGCAAAATGGCTAAAATTATAAATACCAATAATACCAAATGTTTGTGAGAATATAAAACAAATGGAATGCTCACAGATTGCTGGTTGGAATGTAAACTGTACCAGCACATCGGAAAACTGTTTTCTATTGTCTAGATGAACATATGTTTTGATCTAAAGAGTATACTTCTTAATACATTCTCGACAGAATGTATATGTATGCGCACAAAAATATTCATAACAGCATTACATACCATAGTTCCAAACTGGGAGAAAATGATATTTTCTAATGGATAAAAATGTTTAATTCATTCCTCAAGTAGACTACTACCCAGCAAAGAGAATGAACAAGCTATAGATACCTGTAAAACATGATGAATCTGAAAAATTTTCAACAAAAACAGAAAGAAAATTATCAATATTTGTTGAAACTTAAAATCAATTATTTGCATCATAATCAATTATTTTTGGATGCGTAATACAAAATAGTTTAGAGTTGTTCTTTTTCCCTTACTGTAACTTGACTTTTTCATGTGCAAAATCAATGATGAGTGATTTCACCGAAGATACTCTGGGATCAACATTTTTGTATATTATATATACAACTGAAGATACTAACATGGCATTGGCTAGCATTTTTATGTGTTTAATAATTTTTCTGGCTGCTCACTTCTAAGCTATGGCCTATTATGTTTGAAGTAAAAAAGTTAAGGTAAATTTAATTAAATTAGAAACAAATTATAAGCACTTATGAAAAGTGACATATGCATATTGACATAAATGCATGGCAAAGCAAAGATCTACCACAGAAAATTAACTATCAGAATGATCCAAGAGAAATATTATTTGTAAAAACAAATTAACATTGTGTTTCCTTTTAAAAAATTCATATGCTGTAATTTTTCTCAATTGTTCCATTTCACATAGTTTATCTAAAAGACAAAGAATAATCTTTAGTGAAGAGGCAGCTTTAACTAAACAATATTCATTTTAACAATATGTAAAATAGTAAAATAATTTTTATAATACAAAAGATCTTAAAGAATGGAATAGTTATATAAGAACATCTGTTATTTTTATTAATCAATTTGGAAAATATATTTATTAATTTTAGGTAAATTTTTATAATTTTTAAAACAGAAAATTTCCCTATAATACACAGGAAAAAAAATCTTAATTGCTTTTCAGAAAAACGTGAAGACATCAACATTTAATTATTTTCTTTTTTTTTAATATTTTATTTATTTATTTGACAGACAGAGATCACAAGTAGGCAGGGGGGGGTTAGCAGGCTCCCCGCTGAGCAGAAAGCCCGATGTGGGGCTCGATCTCAGGACCCTGGGATCGTGACCTGAGCTGAAGGCAGAGGGTTTAACCCACTGAGCCACCCAGGCATCCCAAAACTTTGTTATTTTCTTTTTTTTTTTTTTAAGATTTTATTTATTTTATTTGACAGATAGAAATCAGAAGTAGGCAGAGAGGCAGGCAGAGAGAGAGAGAGGAGGAAGCAGGCTCCTTGCTGAGCAGAGAGCCCGATGCGGGGCTCGATCCTAGGACCCTGGGATCATGACCTGAGCCGAAGGCAGAGGCTTTAATCCACTGAGCCACCCAGGCGCCCCACTTTTGTTATTTTCTAATACAGAGTGAACACTAGAGACAAAACTAAAGAGTCACTCTGGCTACAAAATATTAGTTATGGTAGCTTTTGCTTTTATCATTGTTATTTTGTGAAACATATTAAAATTGTATTTCTTAACTTTAAATATGAGAAGAACAAAATTTGGAGTGCAGAAATGTCACGAGTATTCCCAAAAAGTAATTCAGTGTCGATAAAAATTGGGAATTCAAACAATTCATCAATCACAATTTAGTTGTGATTATCTGAGTCATGAAATTATGAATTTTTGTCTCTTTTTCCTTTGTTCATAGTTTCCAATTTTTCTACAATAAGTAGAATAAGAGAAATACAAAAATACATACTTCTAAAATAAATATTCAACTAATTCTACCCATCACACAGCTTCTTTTGTTGAATATTTAATCCCATATTTAATTCATGTTGTAATTTAACATCAACTTTCAACAATTATTTATTAAGAGCTAATAAAATAGACACAGTTATAGTGACTTGGGAATAATTATGAATAAAATATCGTTCCTTTCTCAACTTGTTTACTATGTCACACAGACAGGAATTTAATATAAATCTCAAGTATGTTGCTGGGTATGAAAAATGTTTTAATGCAATTAATGTGAAGTGAAAGTCATGATTTTTGATGGAAGAATAAAATCTGTATCTTCCCAGAGAATGGGGCAGTAAACCAAACCTTGAAAAATGAGTGTTCTTTCCACTGATGAGTGTGGGTAGAAATCTGTCCAAGCTGAGATAAGAATAATTTATTTTTCTGTTATTATAGTTAAAAGAGTTTTACTTACTACATCTGTGATCTTTTTGATGGAATGAAGGTGATGGGATTTTTATTTTCCACTCTTGCCACTATTGGGTAAAGTTCAATTCACCCTCCTTAAATCTGGTTGACTTGGTCTTCTTTCACCATTGGACTACAGCTAAAGCCAGAGCTGACTGAGCCTTTAGTAGATTTGCAGCCCCTATATCCACTTTTTGCAATGTGTCCTTTTGCAACCTAGCTATCCAGTGAAGAGCTAACCCACATCAAAGTCATATGCAGGAAACAAACAAATGCACATGACATGTGCCCATTTAAGTACATAGGTATACCCTAATCTATCATTTTAGAAATCTAAGTAATGATTGAATTTGGGAGGAAGAAAGATGAGATACCTTGGATCTTCTGGAGAGCTGCTGATCTTTTATGACTTTATCCAGGTGTTATATACATGGGTGATTCCTTTGGATACATCAATGAGCTGTACAATTGCAATTGTAAACTTTTCTATATGTGTTTTATATTCAGTAAATGTTTGTAGAAAATGGATCTTTTTTCATACCCATGCATAAAATTTTTGAAGGATTAGTCTCTTTAAAATAAATACATTTGTAATATAGTTGTCTGCAGGCATGTAATTATCAATAGCATTCTGAGTGCAAATTGGATTGGAGAAATTTAATTGATGATTGAATTTATCTTGAGCAAAGGGAGAAAGGAATTAACATTGAGAGCCTGTGGTGTAGCAGGCATTTTACTTGGAATACTAAATATGTCTTTTTGTTTATTTTTTATAATGATTTTAGAAGTCCTTTGGAGATGAAATTCAGCTTATTTTGACATATTCTGAGATTGTATGCAAAGAACAGTATTTTGTGCTTTAGTGATAGTATAGTTGTGGGTTATACCAATGTCAAGGCTGAGCTCTAGAAGTGTGATGCTGAATTAAACTGGAAACGGATGTCACAGGGTGGAGAAGGTGAAGGAAATGCAAGGTCAGTGCAGGCTGCATTGTTCATGTGTTGCAGTGAGGTCACCGCACTGTCCTCTATAGCTGACCTATAGATAAAAGTGAACTAACTGCCAAATTCACGCAAAAGAAGAAGAATGTGATGGTTACATAAGAAGATGCTACTGTATTTTTAAGCTAACATGGCTTTATGATTTTTTTTTTTCCTGTCCAGGGACCCTGTCTTCTGTTGTTACTTCCTCTATTTTTAACCACTCGACCACTCAGTCTTGGTATTCATTGTGGGTATCAGTAATCCCACGCCACCTTTAATTCTAAACTTGTTCATAGCACATTATGTTGCATTTTTCCTATAGCATATGAGTAAAGATGCCTGAGGTATTCTTGGGGTCTTCTGTTCTAGAAGCCCACTGAGATAGAGGAGTTGCCCCATCCCTCTACATAGTACATTCAGATTAATGGAAATACTGGACACAAGAGTTTTCTCATCTAGTGACCAAAGGAAGTCAGTGTGAATAGGATACTGGGGATGCTACCAGGCAATATATGCAGGTCAGGTGGTACTACAAACTTTCAATGTCAAAATCCTTACAAAAATCTTCACAGAAGGATGATCAGTTTGAATGAGGTTCATGTCTGATCTTCAGAATATTCCATCGACCCTTTCCAAACACTTGAGACTGAACCCATTTTGTAAACATGGTGGTCTTATAATGTGCTGACAGCCATTTCTTCTGGTTCAGGAGCATGCCCAGAACCTCAGTGAAGACAATAGCTGCAGTGATTGTAGCTGAATTAAATTACATTATGACCTAGCTATCCAGTGAAGAGCTAAGCCACATCAAAGTCAAATGCAGGACACAAACAAATGCATATGGTTAATTACATTACATTAAATTGTACAGAGAAGTAAACAGGATGTTCTTTTCTTTTAAAATATTTTATTTGGGGCGCCTGGGTGGCTCAGTGGGTTAAGCCGCTGCCTTCGGCTCAGGTCATGATCTCGGAGTCCTGGGATCGAGCCCCGCATCGGGCTCTCTGCTCTCTCGGGGAGCCTGCTTCCTCCTCTCTCTCTGCCTGCCTCTCTGCCTGCTTGTGATCTCTCTGTCAAAAAAAAAAAAAAAAAAAATAAATAAATAAAAAATAAATAAAATATTTTATTTATTTATTTGAGAGAGAGAGAGCATGTGCAGACGCGCTCATGCATGAGAGAGAGAGAGAGTGAGAGAAAACGTGAGAGCAAGCAGGAGCTGGGGACAGGGTCAGAGGAAAAAGGAGAAACAGACTCCCCACCAAGCAGGGAGCCAGATACAGGACTCTATCCCAGGACCCTGGGATCATGACCTGAGCTAAAGGCAGACACATAACCGACTGAGCCACCCAGCTCCCCAACAGGACATTCTTTAACTTCATATTCTACAGGTAAGTACAGTTCATTTTATCTTTATTTCTGTTCCTAGTCCTGAGAAGCAGGACTTGATTAGTTACCTTGACAGATCTGGGGATCATACAAATAGGCTCTTAGAGCAGCATGAGAACTGACCCTATAAAGTCTTGCACAGCCAAGAGAAATATGCAAAACCAATCACACTATTGATTCAATCACTGATTCAGAACATAGTATCAACAGGTGGCAACAAAATTTGGAGCATGAAAGAGAAAATACAATGAATGAACAATAAAACTGACCTCAGAATAAGCAGACAATTTAGAAAAATAAATAAATAAAACAATTTTCTACACAGTACTTTCAGATTTTGAAGTACTTTGTATCCTTATCAAAGGATTATGATGTGATAAAATTGGAATAGAGAGCATGAAAAGATTAAAAGTATTGATGCCAATATATTTTAAAACTAATTAAATGGGTCAAATAGAGGAACTAATTTAAAAGGTGCTATGGAAAGCAGAGTAAAACAATCAAGAGATAGAAAATATAAACCCACAAATTGGGATAGAATCTAGGAAATGAAGAGTTTGCCTATCAGCAGTCCAGAGGAAGAATTTAAAAAAGACACACATATATATGAGTATTGATTCACATCAGAGGAAACACTGCAGAACTTAATTGAGATCCGCTCTCTCCTTCTCCCTTTGCTCCTTCCACTTCTGTGCTCTCTTTCTTAAATAAATAAATAAAATCTTTTTAAAAAGAATCAGAGGTTGTGCCTGATTTTTTCTTTCAACATTTTAAATATCTCACTCATTTCTTGCTTGTTTTTTGAGGAAAGGTCCACTATAATAACCTTTACCCTTTTTCCTCTCTCTCTGTAAGGCAATCTATTTTTTTTTTTAAAACCCTGGCTTCTTTCAAGATTTTCTCAAACTTTAGTTTTCTGTAATTTAAAAATGATATGCCTAGGGGTGTGTGTGTGTGTGTGTGTGTTAGTATTTAGCTGCCTGGTATTCTCTGAACTTCTTGGATCTGTTATTTGGCATCTGTCATTAATTTTGAAATGTACTTGGATGGTAATACTTTCAAATATTTCTTCTGCTCTGTTCTATTTCTGGTATTTCAATTATACATCTGATAAAACACTTAAAATTGTACAGTGGGTCTCTGGGTTTTCTGTGTTTGTGGATTATTATTATTATTATCATTATTATTATTATTTCTTCTCCTTGCATCTCAGTTTGGGAAATTTCCAAAAATATATAATCAAGTTCAATGATTTTTCCCTTCAATCATATCCATTCTACTAATGAGCCTACCAAAAGTATCCTTCATTATTTTTCAATGTTTTTTACACCTAGAATTTCCTTTTTTTTCTTAGTTTCCAACTTTCTGCTTATAATATACATGCTCTTGTGTATTGTATACTTTTTCTGTTAGAGCCCTTAGCCTATTAATTCTAGTTATTTTAAGCTTCCTGTTAGTAATTCTGACATCTGAGTCTGATCCTGATGATTGCTTTGTCTTTCCAGATGGTGTATTTTTTTCTTGGCAGTTGGGGTACCTGGTATTTTTTCTTTCAATTGGAAACCAGACATGTTTTGTTAGGTGACAAGAACCGAGGTGACTATATCTTTAGTGTGAGGATTTATGTTACTCTGGGTGGGAGTTGAACTATGTGTTAAGTACACTATAGCTATAGGTGGTAGAGGTTTCAAATTTGTCTAAGGGTCTTGTTTTCCATTTCTCCTTCACTTTGGTTTTCCCCAAGAGCTCTTCCTTAGAGTCAGTGTCTTGCAGCCCTTTTAGCTGTCACTCATTGTTATTCTTTTGGATCCCTGTAGTGTGGTGAGTATGGTATGAGAAAGTGGGAGCTTTCTGTAATCTTCTGATTAAATCTTAGTGTTTTAGACAAACTGTGGGTTGGGTCTTTGACTTTTACAAGAGAGTGTCCCTTGGTATAGCTTTCCATCTATCCCACTCTCACCTCTTCCCAACTTATGACCTTAAGGCCTGAATTTCCTAACACATACACACACACACACACACACACACACACACACACACACACGTATAAAGACTTAGATAAAATGAGAAGACAGAAGGAATTTGTCCTAAATGAAAAAACAGAACAAGGTCATGGCCAGAAATCTAAGCAAAACATACATAAGTAATATACCTGAGACACAATTTAAAGTAATGATTATAAGGATACTCGATGGACTTGAGAAAATAATAGAAGAAATCAGTGAGACTCTTAACACAGAGATAAAGGATAACTTAGCAGAGATAAAACATTCATAAACAAAATGAGAAATACACTTGATGTGTGTTTCCAGCAGGCTGGAACAAGCAGAAGAATGAATTAATGACCTAGAAGACAGATTAATAGAAAGTAATGAAGCTGAACAAAAGACAGAAAGAGGAATTATGCAAAATGAGAATAGACTTAAAGAAGTCAGTGACTCCATCAAATGTAATAACATTCATATTATATGGATCTCAGAAGATGAAGAGAGAGAGAAAAGGGACAGAAATTTCATGACGAACTTATAGCTGAAAACAGCCCTAATCTGGAAAACAAAAACAAAAACAAAACAAAAACAGATATCCAAATCCAGGAGGCACAGAGAATCCCCAACAAAGTCAACAAAAGCAGATCTGTACCAAGAAATGTTGTAATTAAAATGGCAAAATGTAGTGATAAAGAAAAAATCTTAAAAGCAGTAAGATAAAAGAAGACAGTTATATACAGGGGAAACTCCATAAGGCTATTGGGAAATTTTTCAGAAGAAACTTGGCAAGCCAGTTACATATTCATGATATATCCAGGGGCATGATATATTCAAAGTGCTGAAAGGAAAAGAATCTGCAACCAAGAATACTCTAACCAGCAAGTCTGTCATTCAGAAGAGAAGGAGAGATAATGAGTTTCTCAGACAAACAAAACTAAAGGAATTTATGACCATTAATTAGCCCTGCATGAAGTGTTAAAGGGGATAATTTGAGTGGAAAGGAAATACCAAAAGTGACAGTATGAAAGTATAAAACAAAAGCAGTAAAAATGAATATTGCTGTAAAAAGATCAGTCAAGCACAAAATAAAAGAATGTAAAATATGACATTATATATCTAAGAGAGTGAGAGTTAAGAATGTGTTCAAACTCAACCAACCATCAACTTTATATAGACTGCTACAGCTGAGAATGTTATATATAAACCAAATGGTAATCATAAATCAAAAAATACTAATGCAGTAAAACTTGAAATCAGACAAGTGATGCCCCCAGTTTTGCTTTTCTTTTTCTACATTTCCTTAACAATGAGGGGTCTCTTCTGGTTCCATACAAATTTTAGAATTGTTTGTTCCAGCTCTTTGAAAAATGTCAGTGGAATTTTGATTGGGATGGCATTGAAAGTATAGACTGCTCTAGGCAATATAGACATTTTAACAATTGTTATTATTCTGATCCATGAGCATGGAATGGTCTTCCATCTTTTTGTATCTTCTTCAATTTCTTTAATAAGTGTTCTGTAGTTCCTTGAGTACAGATCCTTTACCTCTTTAGTTAGGTTTAGTCCCAGGTATCTTAGATTCTTGGTGCTATAGTAAATGGAATCGATTCTCTGATTTCCTTTTCTATATTTTCATTGTTAATGCATAAGAAAGCAACTGATTTCTGTACATTGATTTTGTATCCTGCCACATTACTGAATTGCTTTATGAGTTCTAGTAGTTTGGGGGTGGAGTCTTTTGGGTTTTCCATATAAAGTATCAGGTCATCTCTGAAGAGAGAGTTTGACTTCTTCATTGCCAATTTGAACACCTTTTATTTATTTTTGTTTTCTGATTACTGTTTCTAGGACTTCTAGTACTATGTTGAATAAGAGTGGTGAGAGTGGGCATCCTTGTCATGTTCCTGATCTCAAAGGGAAGGCTGTCAGCTTTTCCCCACTAAGGATGATATTCACTGTGGGTTTTTCATAGATAAATTTTATGAAGTTGAGGAATGTTCCCTCTATCCCTATACTTTGAATCATTTTAATCAGGAACAGATGCTGTATCTTGTTAAACGTTTTTTTCTTCATCAACTGAGAGTATCATGTGGTTCTTCTTTCTTCTCTTACTGATTTGTTCTATCACATTGATTAATTTGTGAATGTTGAACCACCCTTGCATCCCATGGATAAATCCCACCTGGCCATGGTGGATAATCTTTTTAATGTACTTTGGATTCTATTAGCTAAGATCTTGTTGAGAATCTCAGCATCCATATTCATCAGGGATATTGGTCTGAAAGCTGTGATCACCAAGACAGCATGGTACTGGCACAAAAACAAACACACAGACCTATGGAACAAAGTAGAGAGCCCAGATATGGACCCTCAACTCTATGGCCAAATAATCATTGGCAAAGCAGGAAAAAATATATAGTGGGAAAAAGACAGTCTCTTCAATAAATGGTGCTGGGAAAATTGGACAGCTACATGTAGAAGAATGAAACTCATTCTCTTACACCAAATACAAAGAAAACTCGAAATGGATAAAAAAACCTCAGTGGGAGGCAAGAATCTATCAAAATCCTAGAGGAGAACATAGGCAGTAATCTCTTCGACATCGGCCATAGCAACTTCTTTCAAGATATGTCTCCAAAGGAAAAGGAAACAAAAGTGAAATGAACTTTTGGGACTGCATCAAGATCAAAAGCTTCTGCACAGCAAAGGAAACAATCAACAAAACAAAGAGGCAACCCACGGAATGGGAGAAGATATTAGCAAATGACACTACAGACAAAGGGTTGATATTCAAAATCTATAAAGAACACCTCAAACTCAACACACACAAAACAGATAATCACGTCAAAAAATGGGCAGAAGACATGAGCAGACACGTCTCCAAAGAAGACATACAAATGGCTAATGGACACATGAAAAAATGTTCAACATTATTAGCCATCAGGGAGATGTTTTTCAAATTTGTGGTTTTTCAAATCAAAACCACATTGAGATATCACTTTACACCAGTTAGAATGGCCAAAATTAACAAGACAGTAAACAAAATGTGTTGGAGAGGATGTGGAGAAAGGGGAACTCTCCTACTCTGTTGGTGGGAATGCAAGTTGGTGCAGCAGCTTTCGAAAACAGTGTGGAGATTCCTTAAGATATTAAGAATAAAGCTTCCCTATGACCCTGCAATTGCACTAATGGGTATTTACCCCAAAGATAATGATGTAGTGAAAAGAAGGGCCACCTGTACCCCAAAGGTCATAGCAGCAATTGCCACAGTTGCCAAACTGTGGAAAGAACCAAGATGCTCTTCAACAGTCGAATGGATAAAGAAGATATGGTTCATATATACAATGGAGTATTATGCCTCCATCAGAAAGGACGAATACACAACTTTTGTATCAACATGGATGGGACTGGAGGAGATTATGCTGAGTGAAATAAGTCAAGCAGAGAGAGTCATTTATATGGTTTCACTTACTTGTGGAGCATAAGGAATAACATGGAGGACATTGGGAGAAGGAGAGGAGAAGGGAGTTGGGGGAAATCAGAGGGGGAGACAAACCATGAGAGACTGTGGACTCTGAGAAACAAACCAAGGGCTTTGGAGGGAAGGGGAGTGGGGGTTTGGGTGAGCCTGGTGGTGCATATTATGGAGGGCACATATTACATGGAGCACTGGGTGTGGTGCATAAACAATGAATGCTGGAACATTGAAAAGAAATAAAATAAAATAAAATGGAAAAAGAAGAAAATTTAAATCACTAGACAGAGCTAAATGGCTATGGAAAGGCCAAGGGATTTTGAGTGTTGGGAGAATTGTAAAGGGAAAGATTTCTAATAGATTTATATCTAGATTGTGGTACTGAGCTCAGTTGCCTATAGGGGCCAGACAGATAATATCAGTTAAGTGAGTTATGGACAAGCTTTGTTTGCACATTAGAAATGCAGCAATAGAATTAAAACTTCACCTAACCATATGAATGAATCTCACAGTCTACTCAAAAGAAGGCAAACATACAAGAATATATTCTGGATAATTCCATTTTCATACAGTTCAAACAGATGAAGCAAGTCAATGGCATTTGAAGTTAGGACAGCAACTCCTTTGTGGGAACAGTGAATGGAAGAAGGCACAAAGGGGCTTCCGGGTGCTGATAATGTTCTCTTTCTTGATCTGGGTGCTGGTTGCATAAATGAGTTCAATTTATTAATTGAGCTATATACTGAAATGACTTGTGTCCTTTTATGTATATATGTTTTACATCAATAAAAAGTTTAAAAAGTAACAAAAAAAATACCAATGCAAAGAATAGAGAAGGAAATCCAAATATACCACTGAGAAAACCCAGCAAAACATGAGAGAAAGAGAAGGGTCAGAAAAATCAGCAATAGCCACAAAACAATTAATAAAACAATAGTAAAAACATTATCTATCAGTAATTACTTTGAATGTAAATGGACTAAATATTGCAGTCAAAAGACAGCACAGAATGCATAAGAGAACTGGACCTATCTATATGCTGCCTATAGGAAACTCATTTTAGACCTTAAAACACCTGCAGTTGAAAGTGAGGAGAGAAATAAATACTTATCATGCAAATGGATGCCAAAAGAGCTGGAGTAACAATACTTATGTCAGATCAAATAGACTTTAAAACAAAGATTGTAACAAGATACATAGAAGTTAATTATATAATAATAAAGGGAACAATCCAACAAGAAGATATAACAATTGTAAATATTTATTCTTTCCAAGTGGGAGCACCCAAATATATAAAAGTTAATAACAAACATAAAGGAAGTAATCGATAGTAATGCAATAACAGTAGGGGACTTTAACACCCCACTTCCATAAATGGACAGAACATCCACTCAGAAAATCAACAAGGGAGCAATGGCTTTGAATGACACATTAGAACAGATGGGATTTAACAGGTATATTCAGAATATTCCATCTTAAAACAGCAGAATATACATTCTTTTCAGATGCTCATGAAACATTCTCTAGAATGTGTCACATAATAGGCCACAAAACCAGTATCAACAAGTTCAAAAAGATCGAAGTCATACCATGCACCTTTTCTGACCACAACACTGTGAAATTAGAAATCAACCACAAGAAGAAAATCTGGAAGGAGCACAAACACATGGAGGTTAAATAGCATGCTACTAAACAATGAATGGGTCAACCAGGAAATAAGAGAAGAAATCTAGGAGTATGTGGAAACAAACAAAAAGGAAAACACAACAGTTATAAGAGGGAACTTCATAGCCTTACAAGTCTATCTCAAGGAGCAATAAAGCTCTCAAATAAACAACATAACCTCATATTCGAAGGAGATAGAAAAAGCACAACAAAAAGCCCCCCAAACTAGCAGAAGGAAGGAAATAATAAAGATTAGAGAAGAAATAAATGATATAGAAACTAAAAACAAAACAAAATGAAAACAAAACAGTTGAACCCATCAGTGAAACCAGGAGCTGGTTCTTTGAAAAGATAAATAAAATTCATAAACCTTGAGGCAGACTCATCAAAAAACAAAGAGAAAACACTCAAATAAATAAAATTACAAGAAAGAGGAGGAAAAAAACAACTAATAACATAGAATACAAACAATTATAAGAGCATATTATGAAAACCTATATTCCAACAATTTGGACACCTAGGGGAAATGGATAAATTTCTAGAAACATAACCTACCAAAACTGAAACAGGAAGAAATGGAAAATTTGAATAAACCAATTACCAGCAAGGAGATTGATTCAACAACTAAGAAACTCCCAACAAACAAAAGTCCAGGACCAGAAAGTTTCACAGGTGAATTCTACCAAACATTTAAAGAAGAGTTAATATCTATTCTTCTCAAACTATTCCAAAGAAGAAAAGAGGAAGGAAAACTTCCAAATTTGTTCTGTGGGGCCAACAATACCCTGATACCGAAACCAGATAAAGACACCAAGCCCCAAAAAAGAGAGCTACAGTCCAATATCTTCGATGATCTTAGATGCAGAAATACCTGACAAAGTACTAGCAAACAGAATCCAACAATACACTAGAAAAATCATTCACTGTGATCAAATGGCATTTATTCCCAAGATGTAAAGCATGGGTCAGTGTTCACAAATCAATGTGACAACACTGCACTGATAGAACAAAGGACAAGAATCAAAAGATCATGTCAATAGATGCAGAAAAAGCATTTGATCAAGTACGACGTCCATTCATGAACGAAGTAGGTTTTTAGGGGAAACATTCCAGGAAACATACCTCAACATACTATAGCCATATAGGAGAAACTCACAACAAACATCTTAGTTAATGTGGAAAAACAGAGAGTTTTCCCCGCAAGGTCAGGAGCAAGACAGAGGTATCCACTCTTACCACTTTTATTCAACATAGTACTATACAACGTCATCCTAGCCACAGCCATCAGACAACAAAAAGATATACAAGGTATCCAAATTAGGAAGAAGTGAAACTTTTACAATTTGCTGATGACATGATACTACATAGAGAAAATCCTAAAGACTCCAGGATGGCAAGGATATGGAGAAAAAGGAACTTTTGTGCATTCTTGGTGAGAACACAAACTGGCGCAGCCACTGTAGAAAACAGTATGGAAATTTGTGAAAAAAATTAAAAATAGAACTACCCGATGATCTAATAATCACAGTCCTGGGTATTAACTGCCCACCCTCCCCAAATAATGCTAAGTGAAATAAGTCAGAGAAAGACAAGTACCATATGTTTTTCATTGGTATGTGGAATTTTAGAAACAAATAAGCAAAGGAAAAAGAAGAGGGAGACAGATAAGCCAAGAAACAGTCTCTAGGGGTGCCTGGGTGGCTCAGTGGGTTAAGCCTCTGCCTTCAGCTCAGGTCATGATCAAGGTCCTGGGATCAAGCCCCACATCGGGCTCTCTGCTCATCAGGGAGCCTGCTTCCCCCTCCCTCTGTCTCTGCCTGCTGCTCTGCCTACTTGCGATCTCTGTCTGTCAAATAAATAAATAAAATCTTAAAAAAAAAAGATACAGTCTCTAAACTATAAACAACACACTGATGGTACCAGAAGCAAAGTGGGAGGGCGTATGGGTGAACTAGGTGATGGGGATTAAGGGCACTTGTCGTGATGAGCACCAGGTGATGTATGGAAATGTTGAATCACTGTAATGTAGACCTGAAACTAATATTACGCTGTATATTAACTAACTGGAAGTAAGAGAAAACAAAAGAAAGAAGGAATCAAAGAAAAAGGAAGAAAGGAGGAAAGAAAGAGAAAAACTCCTGAGGCACTTCAACATCTTGGAAATAATCTAATTAATATAATTATCATTAATCAAATAGAATGTTTTGTGCCAAATATATTCTGAGATGACTATATTTTTGCCCATGATAAATAAAGTAATAGAATGAAATGAAGATAAATAGGATGTAGGGTACATCTATGTCTATATTTATATCTATCTACATATAAAATCACAAAGATGTCATATGTCATAATTCATCACCAGTAAAACGGAATGTTAACTGTTGAGCCTAATTTAAAAATAAGTGTTTCTTTTATGTAAAATTTTATTAATGCAAAGTTATTAATTCAACTTATAAAAAATTATTGCATAGATCTTAGGTTAAAATTAGGGTCGATGTGATGAAATTAAATCCTTTTATATAAGACGGAGAAAAGGCTCAGTTATTTAATTCAGCCAGAAAAAGAGCAAATATACCTTGAAAAAAAATCATCAGAGACACTCCAGCTAACAAGAAGTTAAGACGGCACTATTTTCTTCTTCTATGTAAGATGCATTTTTCGAGTTAGCCTACAAACCTCTGTATGATGTGGGTACTACATCTTGAGTATTTTAGAGTGCCACCTAACCCCTGAGCTCTCTTTTCATGTGCTATTGTAGGAAGCAGAGAACACAGTTAGGGAGAGGTGTGTCTCTGTATATACATGAAAAGGAAGATGCAGGGATGAGCATTTACCTGGAAGAGAGCCTTGAACTCGGAGCTGGTAAGAGAAAAGAGCAGATCGCCTGATCCCATGCTGGCTCCATATGGTGCATTGTTATGGTTCAGCATCAGCATGGGGCACAAGGACAGCTCCTAGGTGGGATGGAAGTAGCTATAGTGATGCCTGACAGATTCTGTCAGTGGATGAAATCATGTGTACAAGCGAGCTCTTCCCCTACAAGGAAGTCCTCGCACAAAACTGGGGGAAATGAGCAGAGCTGAGGGAAGTCCACACAGTGTCCAGGAAAGCCAGTGTCTGGTTGGGCCTCTACTCCCTGTAAACATAATGACATGAAAAACAGCCTGGAGATACATGAAATGACATACTGCAGAAGAGGGGAAGGAACTGATTTTCTCATTATTGAAAAGTAAGGCAGATCCAACAATAATTTAATTCCAGGCCTCATAAAATAATTTCAGTAAGCTATTTGATTCCCTTAACATTTTAGAAGAAGGCATAGCCCCATGTAATTAGACCAAAAAATATAAATAGCCCAAGATAAAAGGAAAGTATAATACCCACCTGGTGGGCAGGAATTGGGCGGGAATTGCATGGAGCACTGGGTGTGGTGCATAAACAATTAATCCTGGAACGCTGAAAGGGTAAAATAAAGTTTAAGAAAAAAAAAGAAAAGTAAAAAACAAAAAAGGAAAAGGAAAGTATAGTCTGGTGAATGAAAATCAAGTGTGAGGCAAGCACAGAAAGCTCAGGTTAATGGTTACATAGAAGCAAGATAAAAATCCTCACTGTAGCTGGTGTATGTATATGGAGATTTGATGCAAAAAAATGATAATACTGGAATAGATTACAAATTTGAAAAAAAATTTCTGGAAAATCAGAGAAAAGTTAAAACAACTTAAAATAATGAGGGGGGGGGAAATGGCATACAGATACTGAGTCCAGAAAGCAGGGATCCAATTAAGAACTTTATATTACGGAGATAATAACCTGAATAGTTGCAAGGAAAACAACTAAGGAAGAATGAACTTGAAGGTAACCCATGGAATAGGGGGAAAAAAACCTGGGTAATGTTCAGAAATCTTCCAGATTATAATTTTTATCTCCTATTTTAAGTTATAGCATTTTTCAACATATTTTAATGTTTTATTTAAAGTTGAGGGTATTCTCAAAATTCTATAATATTAGAGAAAACTAGGGAAATTTTTCCTACAGATTAATTTTTAAAAACTTTATTAAATTTTATTTTTACTGAATAAGAAATAGATGCTGAGAGAGAGATTTGTGCTGGTCTCTGCTAGTTGGTTCTCCACCCTTCACGGTGAAACCATTGACTTTAGCGGGGCTGTGGGTTTGGCTCTGGCTAATGAAATGTTCATGAGCCAGCTTTCCTGTCTGAGGAATCATACAGCAAGTGTCTGCGAGAGGCAGAGACCTGCTGTGCACCCTCTCTGCAAAGGTAGCATGAGAGAGGACACATCGTCTTTGTTCTCAGCCCCTTAGATTCATGGCTGTTTCTTGCCACAACATAACTTAACCTGACTATGCACTCTTCATGAAGAAAACATGAAAAAAAAAAAAAAAAACCACCCAGAAGTCCCCCACAGGGAAATCTCCAATCCCATCTCCCAGCAGTAAGCTTCATAAATATTTTGGTGTATTTCTTTGCTTGTCTTCATTTGCATATATACATATATATTTAGCTATGAATTAAATCTGGTAACTGTCTTTTTGTTTGTTAAGGCGTCTTCTCCAAGCCCATGATTTTCATGTCTGTCGAGCATACCATCACATGGGTGTAAATTACTTGTATTAAATAAAGAGTTTCTGTTGGTTGTTTTTAAATTTTTCAGCATTTCATCAGGAAATTAAACCTATTGCCATATGAAGTTCCTGAGGGTGGGCAGAGTATTCTGTTCCAGAAACAGAGTGTTGGCTCTTGCTGTCTCAGCCCCCACTGCGGCCTTCTTGGGGCTGACAGCTACCTGAATTCTGGTGGTGACCTCTTTCCAGCCTTGGCTGTAATGACTAGCCCTGATGTCTTGTTGTTAAGATCACTTTTTTCCTACAACCGATACCCACCCCAGGTTATCTCCCAAGCCAAGTTTTTATCTCCTATAGGTGCAACAAATAGGAACTTATGGCTCTTTTCCAACCCACACCAAATACAAGAGTAGCTCATGATTACTGCTCAGAGTCTCTACCTAACACTGCTCCTCCAAATTATTATAGGGACATGAGACGAAGTGCCAACCTATCTCTCCCAAGAGCCTCAAATAGAATGCCATCTTAATGCCTGTCCAAATTTCTATTTCTCTTCAAGACGAGCCCAAGAGGGGGTCTGCCTTCACTATGGCCTTGCTTGCTTTTTCTCCCTCCATCTACATTACTCTTTTCTTGTCGGAACTATAGTGTCGTGTGTGCTGCCCAGGACTGCCACTTTTCTCTCCCTTTTCCCTAAGGCTATTCTAGCAGATGGGATAAGAGGAGAGAGGAAATGCCTTACTAATAAAATAAGTCAGGAGAATAAAAATTTTATTCATTTCCCATTAAATGATTATGCAAATAAGTAATGTAGTGTTTTATAAATTTTAAGTTTCCTATGCTTTCCTTTAATTTTCTCTGCAGTGAGTTCCAGATGCTAAAGTAGTTTCTTCATGTATATATCTGGTTGTTATCCGAACTCTGATTAGGTTTAATACAGATTCCCATCTCTTTTCTTTGTCCGTGCTAGGAAAGAGATAGCTCATCCCTTTAGAGACAGAGTTTGAATGGATAAACCAGCCAAAAACATGGCAAGAAATTTGCTACATGATCTTCATTGTTTTTGGTTTGTTTCTATTCTGATTTCCCCAATAAGAGCCAGAAACTGCTGCTTACTCATTCACATTCCTCCCTTCTGACTTGAATTTTAGATCTTGTCAAAGTCTGAAGATAAAATCAAGGTGAAAAATAGGTGAAAAGAGTCTTCTTTCCTCTAAAAGTCGTTGTAGCCACACTAGGTAATACACGATTTATTAGCTTGGAGCCCTACACAGGATATCTCATCTTTCCAAGGTTTTTTTGCAATGCTTCTTACTGAATTTTGAGGTATAGTTAAGTCACCGTGTTTGCCTCCTACTCACAGTGTAAGCTTAAAAATAGGGATAAGCAAAGAGTGTGCCATATACCTTCAAAATAACTGCTGTGATCAGATTATAAAGACACACCCTTCCCCCACATCAGATTCAGTGGCTCAAACAAATCCATCCCTGCTCCAGGCTTATTGGACACCTGTCCTCTTCCCTGTGGTCTTGAGCATATCAAGTACTTCAAGTTTCATTTCTCATAAACTTTTTAAATACAAAGTTATCTCAATTTTCAACTTACTAGTTTCTGTGTTTTTACCTAATATATCTGTGCATGAGCACTTTTGTGTAGGACTCTTTCTTTTTAAATACTGATAATAAAACCCTGGAATTTTGGTGGGGGGTAGTCTGAGTGATAATAACCAGTTTTATTTATTTTCTTGGTGTGTCTTGAGGCTATTTCCAAATATGCTTTGAAAACACTAAACTATAGCCAAAGCCTTAAAAAGAGAAAGTCATATCCATCAGCATTTTATTCCTGATACAGTGAGATTGATGGGAGATAGAACTTTAGGAACATATGACAAAACCTCATAATTAAGTGGGGATTTGTTTCCAGACTCTAGGATAGACCCATAGGAAAGCTCACCACATGGAACTCATTTTTCAAAGTGATATTGGCTTTATAGAAGAAGCTGAGCAAATATCTGCTTTGACCCTTTCTTCCCCCATCAAACCATACATCAGGGCTTACCACCCAAACATGCCTACACATCACTGGGGCAAACTCCAGATTTGTTGCTCAGGTTGGATCTGAAATGGGTAGAAGCTCCTCCCACAGAACTTTCAGAAAAGAGCAATGGCTGTGGCACCAAGTCACCTTTGCAAGACGTCTATGGAACACCCAAGTACACACTGGAAAGCAGCCCCATACAGGGAAAGAGCAGAGTAGGGAGGATGCCCACAGTTGCCTTAGAAGCCACCTATCTTGATGAGAATATGATAATGTGTGTTTTGGAGTAAAGAGTAGGGCACATTTCAGATACAACTTTCAGCAATGTAGTGTAATCATGATGTAGTATGTGATTGGTAAAACATCTGCTTTCCTTTATGCATGGCTTCAGAAAGGTTGGAAGCAGAGATTGGATATGGATTTAGTAAAACTGATCTTGCCCTTTAAGTCTTATCCCTACCTACTTCTTTTTTATTTTAATATTTTATTTATTTATTTTTGAGAGACAGCATGGAAGTAGGGGGAGGGGCAGAGGGAGAATCAGACTTATGATCTTAGCCAAAGGCAGACACTTAACCAAATGAGCCACCCAGGTGCCCTCCCTACCTACTTCTCAGTATAAACCAAGATTATGTCCCTAGAGGATATGTGGTTGCCTGGTTGGGGTAATGGAGAACAGAAAAAGCCCATTGTTTCTAGACATTTTCCCTGACCTAACACAGAGTAGAAACTTTCTTTACTAACCCTTAATTTGAAAACTTGTTAAAATCTATCATGCTGCTATTACCAGTGGGTAGAAACTTGATTTATTTGTCAAATTAAAAAATTTTTAAAATTATTAAAGATTATTAAAAATTAAAATTATTAAAAATTATTAAAAATTTTAAATGCACACATACACACACATACATATGAAAACAAGTTAAAAAATGACAAAAAGCAAAATTTGATTATAAGAAGCAGATTGGGAAAATCTTATGTCAGACTATAGGTGGGCATATCCAGGATGTTTTCCCAGAGGGAGGCTCTCCAGATTTAGGGAATTGTATGCATTTGAGAAAAATGATAACAGAACAATGATGAAATCATGACATCAAGCTTTTCCTATGTCAACATTTTTGCTTATAGAAAACTGCTAGTGGGGTTGACTTAGTCCTTTCTATATTCCTTTCATAATCTGCTTAGAGAGAACCCAGCAAAATAACCTGCTGGCACCAATAACCTGATCTGGCAACAGCACCCTCTTTTCCTAAAACTAACATCTCCATTTTAGAAATGTTAAAGTACATTCAGGTCAATCCTACTGTTTTTTTCCCTGAGATGCTAAGGTTTAATTATATGACATTTAGGAGCAGATCTGGGACCGCCATCTGGATCTTGCTTTGCTATTCCAAGGATCCCTCTACTGCCTGGGCTTGGAAAACTCTGAACATACTTATTTGTTAATCTATAATGCTTCATGTCTTAATTGGAGATATTTTGGTATATAGATCAAGTAAATCGATTAAGTAAATAGATTTGGTAAATTAAGATAAATTCTTAATTTTAACATTATAAAAATCAATCTAACAAATTATAGATGGATATGAAAAAGTGGCAGACTTTACATTAAATACCTACTGAATGATGTCCAAAACTATCATGGATGAATTGTGTAAATAATTCATTTTAAAATGTGATTAATCTCTAAACTTCAACATGATTAAAATTTCTCTATCTTCAAAAGCAATAGCTAACATTAAGTACATTTGTGATTTTTTTTATTAAATAAAAAGGAAGGAAGGAAGGAAAGGAGGAAGGAAGAGAGGGAGAATGCTAGTTAATAGGACAAAAGCAAGCAGAAGCCACATAAGGACAGAGTAAATTGAGTCACTGTGTTGTGTTGTTCTGTTGAGCACCTGGTATATCCAAGAACATCTTTTTCAGTGTGAGTCAATTCCATTAAAAAGAGTGACTCCAACTCTAAAATTGCAGTAACCCATACCCCCTCCCAATACAGTGTTTTATTCATGGAATTCTGGCATCAGTGGTTTTAAATCTACTTTGGTGCGGATCCTGATGACCTCTTTGGCTCTCTCTTGAGAACAGCTGCTTCTGTGTCACAGATGCTCAGAGGAAGAAGAGAAAGCAAGTGTCCTGCTGTGTGCTTGTCCTAATTCTCGACATCTGCAGGCCCAGCTGAGAGCACCTGCATTATTAGCTTTAAGACTCGGAGACACCTATAAACTAAAAGGCAGAGTGTTGTGAATTTCAAACTGAAAGTACCCTTTGGAGAGCCATCATGCTTGTTGGTTTGTAACATGCATATTAAAGTCCCCATAATGTTGGGCCAAATGCTGTGATGTGATTCAGGGGCTGCATTACAGATGCATCTTTACAGTTGTGAGAACACTAAAGAATCTGTATATTTTCTGTGAAATCTCCATATTCACCTTATTTTCTTACTCAGAACATATAGGAACTTAGCCCGAAAATAAAATGCCAACAACGCACAGCCCATGAACACATGAAAAACCTGGCAATGTCTTTACATGATGACACGAGAAGAAATCTCAGGCTCTGATATGGAAATATGACACATTTTTCTAAACAATTGCTAAAGAAGGAGAGAATAAAGTCTCTTTAAGACACCACTTCAAGACACAAAGGAAAGTTACTGAGACAGACTTGAAGGGAAAATCATTTTCTGAACTTATATCTTTTAGATATATACATATGCAAAACTGTGTGGCAGAACAGATGGAAAAATAATTGAACATATATGACAGAGTTGATTACCATATATATTACATCTGGATGCATTACAGATCAATGAGGAAACGACAAACACGGTCATAAAAATAGTTAATGGACACAAATGTAAATGCACCAAAATAATTGCCCTTTTTGTAGAAAAAAACAAAACAGAACAACAATCTTATTAAGAAATTCTAAACTCACCAAAACAACGGTTTTGTTAATTATCAAAGATAAAATTAGTAATATCTTAGCTTATTTAAAAAACTCATCTATAATCCATGTGAGGAGTAGCGCACACTAGGATATTATCTTTAGTGCAAACTGTTATAGTATTTGAAGAAGGCATTTGGCAAATCAACTTAAAATACCCTGACTTATTCATGCATTTAATGGGGCAATTTCATTTAAAGGATAATTTCAGATATCACAAAGATTATAATGGCAACAAAATATTAAAAAGCTAAGTAATGGATAATTAAGGATTGCAACTTGCTTAAATCTTCTATCACAGAATATTCTGTAATTCTTACCATGTGAATATTTAAGGCAATTCAGTTGATTTAAAATGATGATATGCTCCATTGTGAACAATATGGATTTTAATAATATATGTAATATATAAATCCCATTTACTAGGTTTTTGATACATATGTCTCAGGGCTATGTTTTCAGGAACGTAAAATTTCGTGATTGTACATCTTCAGCTGGTGTTTATAGCCACATAGTTTAGTTAAGGGAAGTACAAAACAGGGCACTGTTTGTACTACAAATTTTAGGCTTTTTAAGCCAGATCATCTGAGGACATGATGGGAGTAATTCAAATGTGAAATATAAAACTTGATCATCTTGGGGCACCTGGTGGCTCAGTGGGTTAAGCCTCTGCCTTTGGCTCAGGTCATGATCCCAGGGTCCTGGGATCAAGCCCCGCATTGGGCTCTCTGCTCAGCAGGGAACTTGCTTCCTCCTCCCTCTCTCTTTGCCTGCCTCTCTGCCTACTTGTGATCTCTGTCAAATAAATAAATAAATAATATTTTAAAAAAAAATTGATCATCTTATACAACACCTTAGGAGTAGAAACCAGAAGATGTAGCCTTAAATACTCAGCCTCAGAGGGTGTGGGTAAGGGCCTAACCATGTTTAAAAAGCATCTCAGGTGATTCTGTCATCCTAACCAGATAAAAGAAAAGAAAAATCAGTGAAAACACACTGTGCTCGATCATTTGAGAATAGAATCTAATATGGTCTAAGTATCTTTTCTGGGTATTTATACATATTTCAGGAATCTTCCTTAACCAACTTCCACATTCCACCTAAGTATGAAATGCTGCTGATTAACACAGGACACAACGAGAAGGGAGTGTATAAAATCGTGGAATCCGTCCCTCTGTTAGGGCACTGTGGCTTGGAGGGAGGGGCCTAAGTAATGGTACTTTCTGATGGAGACACTACTGTCCACTTTGCTGTCGCTCTGAAAGTCTTCTTCCAGATAGATGCATCTGTTCTTCCAGGTTTAAAAAACAAATAAATAAATAAATGTAGTACCATGAATTACTTGATGAATGGTATTTGGAAGCATCAAATAGCAACTCGATATTCTTACCCCTAACTCTACTCTCCTCAGTCCACAGCATGATTATGATGGAAACTTGACCAAATACTAAATGTTCATATTATAGTGTTTTGTGTTTTCATGATAGTGTTCCTCAATTATTCTAAAATCAAGAAAATGACTTGAACATAGGAATTCTATGTTTTAGCTTATTTTGGTGGAAATATTCAGTTGAAGAGCAAATTTTTCTCAAGACTCTATCAAATATTCATAAAATCTCTGATTACTATAGATAAATACAATTTTTCTTCCTCTTAGTTCCCATAACACATTTTCTATGCCTCAATTATGAAACTCATTTCCATTCTATTTTACTTGGTCTCATAGATATTTTTCCATGTCTTCTTACCATCACCACATATTACAACTGAAATAAAACCCCCTTGAAGGTAGGAATCTTGTCTACCATTTGTCAATATGTCATTGATCTGGCATCAGAAATACTATTGTAATAGTCAATAAAGATTTAAGGGTGCTGGATAGCATATGCATAGGTTTTAAAAGTGTGTTTGCTCAATTTAAAGTAAGAGTGGATAAGTTATAGACTTGTTCAAAGTGTACAAGTTACACCTCAGAAGCAGAAGCACTTTAAATTCAACAAATCCCTAGAAAGCGTTATATATGTAATGGGAAATTCTATGCAATTTCATTTTCAGAGGTTAGAGAATACTTTTCTTCATTTGGGATTCTGGATTTTACATTACTGCTCTTGGTATTGCAGGAAAAAAAATCTCACAACTACCAGAATTATAGGCAAAAATCTTGCTGAGAAAATTATGTAGTTTTTTTCTTTAATAATGAAGATTCTAGGTATCTTAAATAAAATGACTCATGTTTCTATAAGAGAAATTTCATCTTATTATATGCATGAGATAGCACTTATATTCTAATAGAAAAATAGCAAAAACAAACAATTCTTAAAAGAGTGTGTTTAAATTAATTATCGTATAATCATATGATATTGTATAGACATTATATTTTAAATGGTTAATGAGGTCATTAGTGAAATAATTATTAATTAAATAATGAATGTGTTCTTAAGCTAATAAGCGAAACTACAGACTTCAAAATCCTTCTAATTTTGTGAGTGATTGAGTGTGTGTGTGTATGAATGTGCATATATAAACAGAATACATCAAAACATTTCCAATAATCCAGAGTATAGGAATTATCATTTTGAGTAAAGGAATTATCAGAGTGATACTTCTTTCTTTTTTCTGTATTTTCTAAAGTTACTTTTTTTGACCAGAATATACAATTTTAAAACATGCTAAAGTGGTTGTACATATAAATATTTAATTTACTGTACTACTCACGGCAAGAAAAAGCTATTGAATGTTCTCATCTGTGACAAGTAACTTGCGGTTTTCTGAAAATTATTGAATTGTGTACATAAAGAGACATCACCTGCTAATAACTCCTGATACAATAAGTACTCCAGGAGTCATATGCTACTGCTGAATAGCCTTAGCCACACAACAAACAAATCAACAACAGAAAATAAGCAACACAACTTTTTTTTTTAACATAATCTTTACACCCAAAGTGAGACTTGAACTCACAACCTTTAGATCAAGAGTAAGATGCTCTACCAACTGACCCAACCAGGAACTCCAATGTGCCTTTCTCCTTTGACACATGAATACCTGTAGCTCTTTAAGCATGTGGTGTTACTAAAGTATGCTTTCTAGGAATCACATAATTTATACTTGTAATGATTTTTTTCTCAACAACATACACTTTAGAGCGAACATTGTCAGAATTATTATGTGACTCTAATGCCAGTCACACAACAAAATTTTTAATTATCAATCTGTTGATATATAGTTGAATAAATGGAGACTCAATTCAGTACTATTTTTAAATTTGAAAATAAAGGAGCTTATAGAAAAAATAACTTCTGATATAGAATACTTCTCTTTCAGGATCACTTTTGGACTCCAGTATATATATAATTTTAGTAATACTTCAATTTGGATTTTAAGGATTGTTTTGATTGGTTTTGTTTCATTTCAGTAGTTTAATTTATTATTATTATTATTATTATTATTTGGACAAAAAAATTCACTCTTGTATACATAATATAATTGGTGAGACAAATACAATATATTTGAGTAGGGTCCTCAATCATACCTCCTAATTTCAAACCTTATCTCTGCCATTTGTTGACCATGTTTTCTCTTTTAAAAAAATGAAATTAATAACAACAGTTACTTAATACCATTTTCTTGATGATTGAATTCATGCATATATGTAAAACTCTTATCAAGGTAATTTGATAAATGTTAGCTTCTAAATATACTTACCAACTTTGTAGTCTACTTTAAGAATTCAAGAATTCTTTTTGAAGTTACTAAAAATTTAATATCATTGAAGATAATTAAGCAATATATTTCTAAGAATGTCTGAGATATCACTGATTTTAGTAGGAAAACCAGTTCTTTGAAGACAGAGTTGTCATTCATGACATCTAAAAGAAGTAAAATATTGAAACTACATCTAGAAGTTTCAAGCAAATTACAAGACTAACATGCAAATCCTCAGCTGCAGAAAAGGGTATGAGATCCATTGAATGTTAGGTGTTCATAATCTGGAGGTCTCAGGTTTCAAGCTCCTAATTTATACACAAACCTTTGTACATTAATGTGTAGGTGGATATAGGAGTCTCTGTAACTTTTACTGGATAATGACAGGTATGTATGGATTCATAATAGTATAAGAACTCATGTGCTAGGTTTATGTAGAAAATATGGTTATAGCATCAATGAGAAAATAATGAACTCTGCTTGAGTTGAGTACAGGAGACTTTCCAGTGAAGGTAACCACACGGCTCAGGATTAAAAGGGGACTAAGATTTCACTTGGGAGACAATAGAAAGTCGTTTCAGAGAAAGGGAGCAACATGTTCCCACTGAAGTAGGTATGAATCAACATGCCATCGTGGGTAAGTGCAAGAAAGCAGGAATGAATAGGACAATGGGTGAGTGTAGGAAAATAGGGAGATATGCGGATGGCTAATTAAGTGTATAAAGAGCCTTTATGCCATAAATAAACTGGAGTTACCCTAAGGTAAATGGCAGCATAGAACAATTTTCATAGGGCCAGAGCCTGTTTTTTGTTTGTTTGTTTGTTTGTTTGTTTTGTTTTGTTTTAGAAGTGTAATTCTGAAATGTTGAAAATGGCTTAAAGCAAGCTAGCACTCCAAATAAAATGTATTCACAAATGTCCATTTTAGATATAAGGGAGGCCTGAACCAAGATGGTGGCATGGGAAAGACGGTTATGGAAGCGGCATAAATTTTTGCCTACAGAATACAAGGAAAATATGTATTTAAGATGTTGCTCAAGATTCAGGCTTGGTGGCCTAGAGGATGTGAGCCACTTACTAAGAAAGGAATCGATTATTAGACTTCTGTTTTAGCTGCATGAATTCATCCTGGAGTGAGCATTTGGAGGTTAAGAGAATGTACACAGAGACAGAACTGGGATCACATTCCATCTTGGCCTCATATACCTGTGTTACCTTAGCCTTTCTGAGCCCAGTTTCATAATAAACAATGAGATAGACTGATTCAGAAATCAAGGAGGGGGAAGAAATCAAGGGGGGAAAATATAGTGTGTAAGGAATTTTTCTCAACATCGAAATTTGAAGAAAATAGTGACCTTAAATGTGATTCTTTCTTTGTCATTACACGATCACGGTGTTAAGGGACAGTTCACAAGACTCTCACATCATAGAGTCATGCACGGTCTTCAGTTTGTATTCTTTGTAAAGGGTATTTAGATAGTGATAGAGATAGTGTCTTTCTAGAACAAAAGTCAGACAGGTTTATAAAAGATTCAAGTGTGCAATGACGTTCTTATGCAGATGTCACCTGGTCCTTCCCATATCACCGTGTGAGAACTGGAGATCAGATTCCTGGCACGTGAAAACGCTGGTATTCTGTCTATGGTTAGTGTTATGGGTCATAAAATCTGTTGTCTAAGAGAATGAGGGATCTTGTACCTTGTACCAGAATCCATGAAAGTGAGGCAGGCTAACATTTTAGCTGTCACATTAAAGAAAATCTCAGACATTTTGCAGTTCTTGAGACACTTAGTTTTTACATTCAAAAGAGAACACCTTATAGGAAACTGAGCAATAATCCACACGCAGATATTTCCTTTCCAAAATATCAGTCTTTTTTAAAATTTCTTTTCAGCGTAACAGTATTCATTGTTTTTGCACCACGCCCAGTGCTCCATGCCATCCGTGCCCTCTCTAATACCCACCACCTGGCTCCCCCAACTTCCCACCCCCCGCCCCTTCAAAACCCTCAGGTTGTTTTTCAGAGTCCATAGTCTCTCATGGTTCACCTCCCCTTCCAATTTCCCTCAACTCCCTTCTCCTCTCCATCTCCCCATGTCCTCCATATTATTTGTTATGCTCCACAAATAAGTGAAACCATATGATAATTGACTCTCTCACAAAATCTTCTCAAAGCAGACACTCTGATCTCAAAACAGAGACCCCCCTCCTTGGAACATACTCCGTAGGACTATCTTTTTACATTAAATCCTTTATCTAATCCTGATCTTCCATTGGGTTTCAATTATCACTAGATGAGATTTAGTTCAAAAAGAAGAAAACATAAACCTCTGCCATAAATCAAAAAGTATTAGGTTGGAAGCATTTCAATATGAATAATTTCATAAGCCATAATGTTCTCATTTTAAACCATTTTCCCAGCAACACTGAAATTACATCATACACAAATTTTATTTTTTCATATGACAAAGGACAATTTTGTTTGAATATGGAAGATCACAAAGGAAACAAAACATGAAAGACACATTCAGATAATTAATCTTTGCAATATTAACTTAGATATGAGTAGAAAAACCATTCAACTCAGAATTTAAATAAACGATGTTGAACAATATGCTCTTTGAAATAATTTCCTATTTTCTACCATCATTACTTTAAATGATCAATGACATCTTCAGGCTCTTGTAACGAACCACAGAATCATCATAGTTTAACACTCTAGAGATTTCTAACATATCGACAAAATAAAACTGCATAAGTAAATCCATAGAATTTCATGAGTTGAGTTCCTGGAAGCAAGGAAATGAGAATATTAGTTATTACTAGTATTTTAAACAGAAACTCCCAGGTTTCTCTTTCAGATCCTTTACTTATATTTTTATGTGTTTAAAGTATATCATTAATTAGATGTTGAAACACACACACACACACACACACACACACACACATTATATATAATATAACCAAGAGTCAGACCGTAACATATATATATACATATATATTATAGTGAATGATTATAATTATATTGAATATATATTATATTCAGTGTTAACATTCAACTCTTACTGTCATTTAAATTTTAAAACTGCCATCTTTCTGGGGCACCTGGGTAGCTCAGTTGGTTAAGGTCTGACTCTTGGTTTCAGCTCAAGTCATGATCTCATGGGTTGTGGAATCTAGCCCATGACAGACTCTGCGCTCAGCGGGGGTCTGCTTGAAGATTCTCTCCTTCAGCACTCCTTCTCTACAACAAATAAATAAATCTTTTTTTTTTCAAATAAATAGATCCCTTAAACAAAATAAAACTGCCATTTTCCTAAAACCTTTCTATTAACTTCCTCAAGTGTTGAGAAAGAGCATTAAATGTTAACCAGTCTCAAAGTCTCTGTCACTTTTTGCCTTTTCTATTCTCCTCATCTGAAAAATAGTTCTAAAAAAAGTGAAGGTGTTTTAGAATTTGATGAGTCTAATAACCTTGTTTGATACACAGGTAACAAATAGGAAAAGTTATTTGTCTATAAATCATTCATAAGTATCTGTTAGTGTCTGAGCCTGAATTGATACTCCAAATCTTCTTACAGGCTGGCAGGTGTTCTTTTGTAGAGAACAGATTTACTGAAACTACTTGGCTGTCCCCGTCTCTTGTTCTGTTTTCTCTCTCGAATCCTGCCGACAGTCTCTTTGAGACAGCAATAAAAATACAAAACTCTGAAAACCCCCACAGTCCCCGCTTCATGTTAAGTCAATTAAAGGCTTAGTTCTTAAAAATATAAAATCATACAGGTTCAAAGACTAATTACGTGGACTATACTGATCACGTCTTGACTGACTCCTTGGTGATCATGGGAACACTGGGTACCTGAATATCAGAAAAATGATAATGAAATAGAAACTTTTTTTCATTTTTTATTTTGATATAAATTCAGACTTAATGAACATTTGCAAGTATAGGACAAAGAATTCCCCAACTCTTCACCCAAATTCCCCAGATGTCAACAACTGATTTGTTTGATACCTTTTCCCATGCTATCTACTGATATTTTGTTTTTTTTTTTAGTAATTTAAGAGTATCTTGCAGAGATGGTGCCTCTTTATAAACTAAAAATTTCAGTGTACATGGTATAAAAGCCACATTCTCATAAATACCCACAGCTAGATTAGCAAAATCAAAACATTAATGCTTATTCAGTATTGTTTTCAAACATGACATCCTCATTCATATTTCACCAGTTTCCTATCATGTTTTCTTTTCTATTAAATTATGGTATACCATGTTATGTTAGTGTCTTGTGTACAGCAAAATGATTTAACATTTGTATACATTGTGAACTGATCACCACAATAAAGCTGGTTATCATCTGTCATCATATGAAGCTGATACAATATTACTCACTGCATTCCCTATGCTGTACATTGCATCCCCATGATTTATTTACTTTATACTGGAAGTTTGTACCTTTGGATCCCCTTTCCCCACTTTGGCTCCCTATCCCTGCCCTAGCAACCACCACTCTGTTCTCTGTATCTATGAGTCTGGATTTCATTTTGCTTTGTTTCTTTAGATTCCACTTATAAATAAAATTACGTGATATTTGTCTTTCTGTCTGACCTATTTTACTTAGCAGGATACCCTCATGGCACTTCATGTTTTTGCAAATGGTGAGATCTCATTCTTTAGTGGCTGAGTAATATTCTATTGCATATATATATACACCACATCTTTTTATCCATTCATTTGTGGATGGACAATTGGGTTGTTTCCATATTGTGGCTATTATAAATAATATATAATATATATTTTTATAATATATATTATAATATATATAATATAAATTATAAATAATGCTACCATGAACATAGAGGTGCTTATGTCTTTTGAATTAGTGTTTTTGCTTTCTTTGGATAAATACCCAAAAGGAGGATTGCTGGATCATATGGTTCTATTTTTTAACATTGGGGGGAACCTTCATAGTGTTTTCTGTAGTGGCTGTACCAATTTACACTCCCACCAGCTGTTCCTTTTTCTCCACTTCCTCACTAACACTTGCTATTTTTTATCTTTTTGATGGTAGTCATTCTGACAAGTATAAGGTTATTTACATGGAATATGATTTTCCATCCCTTCACTTACATATGTGTGTGTCCTTACTTCTGATGTAGGTCTCTTTTATGCATAATATAGATGAGTCTTGCTGTTTTATCCATTCGGCCACTGTATTATTTCTTCTTCTTCTTCTTCTTCTTCTTCTTCTTCTTCTTCTTCTTCTTCTTCTTCTTCTTCTTCTTCTTCTTCTTCTTCTTCCTCTTCTTCTTCTTCTTCTTTCTTTTTTCCCTAAGATTTTATTTCTTTATGTGACAGAGAGGGATCACAAGTAGACAGAGAGGCGGGCAGAGAGAGAAGGGGAGGCAGGTTCCCTGCTGAGCAGAGAGCCTGATGTGGGACTTGATCCCAGGACCCTGGGATCATGACCTGAGCCGAAGGCAGAGGCTTTAACCCTCTGAGCCACCCAGGTGCCCCCACTGTATTTCTTTTGATTGGATACTCTAGTCCATTTACATTTTAATATTTATTGGTAGGTATGTATTTGCTGACATTTTGTTAATTGTTTTTAGGATGTTTTGTAGTTCCTCTCTGTTTTTTTTTTCTTTTTAAAGATAAAACTTTCTTTGATGGTTTATAACTTTCTTTAGTGCATGTTCAAATTCCTTCCTCATTTTCTTTTGTAAAATTACTGTGAGTTCTTGCTTTGTGGTTACTGCGAGGTTCACATATGCTACCCTATGCATAGAAAGTTGATAGCAACTTAAATTTGATACATACCAAAACTACACTTTCAGTGTTGCTCCCACATTTCATGTTTTCATTGTCACATTTTACATCTTTTTATGTCATGTACCCTTAATGAATTATCAGAGTTTTAGTTAACTTCACTGCTTTTGTCTTTCGACCTTCGTACTAGTTTTATAAATGATAGACTACTTTTATTATACATTCACCTTTTCCAGTGAGATCTTTATATTTTCATTTTTAAAAAAATCTTTTATTAGTGCCAATTATTTTTAGCTAAAAAAGCCCCTTTAATGTTTCTTGTAAGGCCATTTTAGTGCTGATGAGTTCGCTTAGCTTTTGCTTGTCTGGAAAGCTCTTCGTCTCTTCTTTTCCGAATGATAACCTTCCCAGGTAGAATATTCTTAGACGGCTACAGTGTGGCTGTAGTGTGGGGGGTGGGGGCACAGCCAACTGCATCAGCAGGTCACACCATTTGCCAAAATGGTGCTCATTAGTGCCAGCAATAGCAGGGTAGAATGATGTTGGAAAAATGGTGCCTGCCAGAGTTTTAATCCACAGACAGAGTCCCAACTTTTGGAAGTGCTATTCATCTAGTCTTTATTCCACATGTAGCTATAAGTTTGTTGTGTTCATGGGAAGAAGTGTCCTCAGAATCTTCCTATGCAACCATCTTAACCTGAGGCTCTCCATTTTCCTACTATAAGCATTAAATCATTTTATATCACTCTGCTTAAAGATTTATGGCAACCCTGCATCAAGCAAATCTATCAGGAGCATTTTTCTGACATTGGCTTTTGCTCACTTTACACCTCTGAGTGATATTTTGGTAATTTTCACAATATTTCAAACTTCCTCATTATTATTGTTACATTGATCTGTAACCAGTAATTATGACTTTCTGAAAGTTCAGGTGATGGGTAACATATCTTAGGAATAAAGTATGTTTTTATTTAAAAATAGCTATTTTGGGGGCACCTGGGTGGCTCAGTGGGTTAAGCCTCTGCCTTCAGCTCAGGTCATAATCCCAGGGTCCTGGGACCGAGCCCCACATCGGGCTCTCTGCTCAGCAGGGAGCCTGCTTCCTCCTCTCTCTCTGCCTGCCTCTCTGCCTACTTGTGATGTCTGTCTGTCAAATAAATAAATAAAATAATTTTAAAAATAGCTATTTTTTTAGACATAATGCTACTGCACACTTCAAAGACAACACTATACTGGGGCACCTGGGTGGCTCAGTTGGTTGGGCAGCTGCCTTCGGCTCAGGTCATGATCCCAGCATCCTGGGATCGAGTCCCACATTGGGCTCCTTGCTCGGCGGGGAGCCTGCTTCTCCCTCTGCCTCTGCCTGCCATTCTGTCTGCCTGTGCTTGCTCTCTCTCCCTCTCTCTCTGATAAATAAATAAAAAATCTTAAAAAAAGAAAACAAAGACAACACTATCATGTAAATATAACTTTCATGTGAACTGGGAAACAAAAAGTTATTTGACTCACTTTATTGCGGTATTTGCTTTATTGCAGTTGTCTGGAGCCCAAACTGCAGTATGTTGAAGATATACCGTATGTCCTTCTTAACAAAAGAAAACCTTGGATTATGTGTTGCTTTTAATCTGGAACAATTCCGCGGATTTGTTTGCCTTCGGTGAGATGGGCATTTTTGGAGTATAGGCTAGTTATTTGTAGACTTCCTCTCCACTCAGTGTGTGTGATATTTTCTCATCATTAATCCCAGGTAATGGATTTTGGGCAGAAATCGTTTTTTCTATGACTATATTGGAAGTTAAAGAGGGTCGCTTTGTGCAGCCACTGGTAATGTGGACTTTTGTCATTTTGTTAAGATGTCTTCATAGTTTCTCAATTTTAAAGATACCATTGCTTTTCCCCCTTGTAAGTCCTAATTATCTTTTGGGGGAAATACTTTGGGGCTATAGTCTCTTACTCCTCAAACTTTTATTCACTGATTTTTTTGTCCATTGATGACTTGACTAATTTAATTATTATTCATGTTTTACTACTTAAGACAATATATAATTACAAAGGTACATTTATTAGGAGAGCATTGGTGCAGAAATAGATGAATAAACTAATTAAGCAGAATATAGAGCCCAGAAATAGGCCCACGTGTATGTGGTTACCTAATTTATGACAAGGATAATACTAGTTGCTGTGGAAAACAAAACAAAACAAAACAAAACATGACATTTCATTAAATACCTTTGGATCAACTCTACATTCACATGGGAGAAAATGAATTTTTTTATTTAATGTGATATACAAATATCAATTTCTTAGATCTAAACATGAAAAGGAAGCAAGAAAACAATAAAAAATAGGCATTGTTCAGATGTGAAACAGTTTCAAAAAGACTCCAAAAATTATAGAAAAAAAGGCAAATCAGAATTTGTAAGTCTTCCTGTTCACTGTTATTAAGACAAGGTAAAGTATTTAAGTACACATTCAAAGAAAGGACTTTTTAGGTTTATATGAAAACTACAAATCAGAGAATGAAAGAAAATCCAAGAAACCAAAGAGCAAAACAATTTGAGGTTCCCTTGGCAAAAAAGGGTAAGCAAGTAATCAATAGTATTTGAAATGTGATCAGCTCATTGGACATCACAGGGATTCTAATTAAAAACCACATGGGGATATCACTACATACCCATTGGAATGGCTAAATGGAGGACACGGGCAATGCTGTGAATTGGCTGGTGAAGCAACTGGAACTCTTATATACTGCTGATAGTGTAAAATGGCACAAACCCTTTGGAGAAATGCTTGACAGTTTCTACTAAAGAAGCACATATCTATCTTAGGTCATACCTAACAGAACTGCTACAAAAAATGTACAAGTGTTTGCAACTGCTCTGTTTATATTGGCTGAAAAATGGGATAAAAAAATAAAATGTGCAACACATAGAGTGGCTAAAATAAATATGCATAAGGTAGACATTTTATATCAACACGAATATCCAATTTAGCATGGTAGGAGAAAAAATGGATAAATCTCACAAACATCACGGTGAGCAAAAGATTCCAGTCACACATCTAGAGTCCTTACACTGTGTTCTTATGTTTGTGCAAAGCTCAAAAATGGGCAGTCTGATTCATGAAAACATGTAATGGGAAATGGTGGGCAAGTAGTGACTGAAAGGAGGTATGAGACCTTCTGGGCTGCTGCTAATTCCTACCCCTTTTTCTGGTTACATGTGTTTATTTACCTTGTAAAAATTCATTGAGAAAAACATTTATCATTTGTATTATTTCAGGTACTTGTGCTTTGACGGACTAATACCTCAACATTTTAAATAATTGTTCTTTCATGGCCCCCCATGAAGAACAGTGTATCCTTTGCAGGAGATCATACTCTTTAAAGTTACTTATCTTCAAAGGCTAGGTTGTTGGGGGTGTGTGTGTGTGTGTTTAATATATTCTGGCTTTCCTCAGTCTCTCCTCTCAAATATTTCTTTGTACTATTGATTGTGTTTTGATTAAGAATTTACCTTTCTCTCTTAACCACTTACCCAAATCCCATCTTTTCCACCCACACTCAGAATCAGGGACTATGTGCTAATTTTTCTAACCCTTTCCACATTGAGAATTTGTTCTCAACAGTTCTATATTCTGTTTTCTTTTCCCCCTTCCAAGCCCAGTGCCACTGTACTCCTTATTCTCTCTCTTTAATAATCTTTGTTCATTGTTTTGCCCACTTTTACAAAAGTCTCACTCCAAAGTAGGCTGTACTGACTCTATTTTCTGGTATATAAGCCACCAGAAGGACATCTGGTAGTCCATACTCTGATCCTGACAAACCTGCCACCATATTTGAAATATGCGGTTTCATGGCACATAGTAGCCCTGTTGAGTGAAGAGATACTCATTAAGGACAATTAATCATTTCAAATTATTTTCAATTATTTTGACATATTAGACTTTCTGGAATACATTTTAAAATTACTAGAAGGTTTATTCAGGGAGATAGCATAGTGAAATCTTAGCCATAAGAGCACTATTGTATTGATTTTTTTAGAGGTCTCTGAGGTTGCTAAGGTTCATGATATGTGGAATTTAGAACATTTATCTTCTCTCATAATTATGATTTTATATTTCTTTCCTCATATTCATACTTTTAAGGCCTTTTATCTATGTAGTCATCTGAAGGGAGGAAAAAAGGCTTTGAAAGGAATGAAGGAAATGAATAATACAGAGTTATCTGGCTCACACAGCAATTTTCTTTTTTAGTAAGTTTTTATACTTGTTCCTTGGCAAGCCATATATGATTTCTCTTCACACTAACACTCCCTTGCCAATTTGCGTGAGGATGTTTGAATACATTGCATCATTTCAATGATCTTTTAAAGTTTATTCTGCATATCCATTGGAGATTTGATTGTTATGCGGACTTCAGTGACACAATTGTTGCTGAGCAAAGGGAGTACTGCATAAAATACCTAATAACATGAGGGAAATAGGTCAGTTATATGCAATTTGGAAACTACAGATAAGAATAAAGGATAAAATAAAGATAATATATTTTTCTGCCACTCTTGATAAATCATTTTGACATAAAATTGTCATTTTTATAAAAGATTTCATTTATTTATTTGAGAGAGAGAGAGAAAGAGAAAGAGACAGAGTGAGAACACAAGCGGAGTGAGGGACAGAGGGAGACGCAGACCCCTTGCTGAGCAGGGAGCCCGATATGGGACTCAATCCCAGGACCCTGGGATCATGACGTGAGCTAAAGGCAGACACTAACAGACTGAGCCACACAGGAACCCCTTTTGTGTGTGTGTGTGTGTGTTTACACAGGATGTGCATGCACCTTTTATAAAAGTAAGATTTCAAATTGGTGTTTTTATTAGCATTGAATTGTGAAAATTTCTGTCTATAAATACATTTTTATCAAATAATTTCAATGCTCAGGTCACTAATCCTCAGGGTGTTCTGAGACATAAGAGGAAATATAAATAATCATATACTGAGCTTTTTCCCAGAATTAGATATTTATACTCCTTAGCCATGAACCATTTTCATCTTTAAAAATGTATATTCTGGTGCTTTCACTAGACATAGGATTGAATGAACAAAAAACATAAGTGGCTCTATGCTCTTTCATGCTTCCGGTGTTCATTGACTTTTTTAATAGTATTTTTGTTTTCAATTTTTAATGCTTATACAAAGAATACTGAATGCATTGAAAAATCATATTGCTGGAGAAGAGTAACTAAGTAATCCAGGTTTATCCTCTCACCATTCTAGGGTTGCCATTCAATAAAGTATATACTGTAAATTCAAATCCAGAATATTGTTTAGGTTGCCGTAGAAAGTACCTTTGAAAATGACACAAAATTAGAGTGCTAAATTGAAAAAAAAAAAAAAAAAAAAGGAACTGGGAACAATTCCGATCTTTTGCCCTAACTTTGAGAATAAAGACCCAGATTTGGAATCAAAGGGAAAAGGTGGTATCTCATTGTAGTTTCGACCTGCAGTTCCCTGGTGATTAGTGATGTTGAATATCTATGTGTTTGTTGGTCATCTGTATGTCTTCTTTGGAAAAATGTCTATTCATGTCCTCTGCCCATTTTTTAATCAAACTGATTCTTTGTTTTTTGTTTGTTTGCTTTATTTTATTTTATTTATTTTTTTTTTGGTTTTGAGTTGTATAAGTTCTTTAGATATTGTGGATATTTACCCCTTACTGGATATGTCATTTGCAAATAGCTTCTCCTATTTTGTAGGTTGCCTTTTCATTTTATTGATGGTTTCCTTTGCTGGCCAACAGACACATGAAACAATGCCCAATATCACTTATCATTAGGGAAATGCAGATCAAAAATCACAATGAGATATTACCTGACAACTGTCAGAATGGCTTCAATCAAAACAATAAGAAATAAATGTTGATGATGATATGGAGAAAAAGGAACTCCCATGCACTGTTGGTGGAAGTAAATTGGTGCCGTCACTGGGAAAAATAGTATGGAGTTGGTCAAAAACTTGGAAATAATATGATCTAGTAATTTCATGACTGAATATTTACTCAAAGAAAACAAACAAACAAAAAACTAATTTGAAAAGATACATGTACCCTTATGTTTACTGCAGATTTATTTATAATAGCCAAGATATGGAAGCAAACCAAGTATGCACTGATAGTTGAAGGGATAAAGATGTGGAATATGCAAAATGGAATATTACTCAGACATAAAAAATAATGAGATGTTGCCATTTTCCACCACACAGATGGACCTAAAGGGTATTATACTGAATGAAATAAGTCAGAGAAAGAAAAACATTATATGATTTTACTTATATGTGGAATATAAAAACAAACAAACAAACAAACAAACAAACAAAAACTAGAAACAGATCCATAAATGCAGAGAACAAACCGATGATTGCCAGAGGGGAGGAATGTAGGAGGATGGGCAAAATGGATGAAGGAAAGTGGAAGATATAGGCTTTCCATTATGGAATGAATTAGTCACAGGAATAAAAAGTACAATATAGGGAATATAGTCTATTGTATTATGATAGTGTTATGGTGACAGATGGTAGCTACACTTGTGGTGGGCATATTACAACATATACATTTGTTAAATCAGCATGTCATACACTTGAAACTAATGTAACATTATGTGCCCACCATACTTCAATTAAAAAAAACCCTTAAATAATAAAACTATATAAAATTTTGAAAAGGAAAAGAAAATAAAGGTAAAAAATGATATGACTTAAGGAAATAAAACATTTTATGTATTACATTGACTTGTTTTCCAGGCATCTAATACTGTAAGCTCACCATTGTGAAATTATTTGGACCTTATTTTTCATTTCCAAATCTTGAATTTGTGGTAAGTTTTGTTTGTTACCTGCAAATATAATTCTTCTATTATTTTTGCATGTACTCCCAAGCCTTGCCTATAAATCATTATAAACTAATCACCATAATCTAAGACACACAGCAATTTTCTTTGTTCTAATTCCGGTTTACATTTCCCTGCATTTCCTATTGCTCATGGAAGGCTGGAGTAATGGGGACATAAATTATTAATCCTTAAATTATTGTGTCCTACTCAATTAGTTGTTGTCTTAGCCTAATTCCCGTAGAAAATAGAGCTCAAGGGAAGGAGAAAAAGCTATTGCTTTATCTAGAAGGTGCAGTCCCAGAGCCTGAGAGTGAAGGAAAAGAAATGTAAGGTTATGTGTTAACGGGTGAGCCATGGGAATGAGAAATAGAACCTGTTGCTCACTAGTGCATTCCGTTAATGAGGAAGGACATCTCTAAATGGACTCTACAGAGACATGATGCCCCAAAAAAGTCCTCTTTGAGGGATGAAGGAGAAGAGATGAATCTACCTGGCAGCTTCTCTCTCATATTTTTTTTACTGGTCAACATTTGTCCCATTGGAATTCACTTTTCTGCTTTTCCAGACTAGAATATTTGACCTGACAGTTTCTCAAAAACCAGAGTTCCCCCCTCAACTCCTCACTTAGTCATCTAAATATCAAGTGACATGGAATGAGACCCAAAACGCATAGAGCTTGTCCCCTGCTGAAGCAGGGTGCACAGTGGCTTCTCTCAGGCCAGGAGGCAGGTCAGAGTCCCGTGGTTTGAGCAAAGCTGGTGGGCTGGGGCAGTGGCTGCAGAGAAGCAAGCAGCTGAATTTCAAGAGATGGAGGCATCAGGAGATTCTAATGAAGAGTCAGAATTGATGTTTCCACTTAGGTAGGTATAACTGAAGTGTTTACTGAATGTAAATCTAGTATTTCATGGACTTTATGTATTTCTAATATCACTGCATACTATTTTCATTTGTTGTAAAGTTAGTAGAGTTGAAAATGGTGGTAACCTGGACCATTTTTATTAGTTTTCTGACCTGGTGACTACTCCGTCGATTGAAAGACATATTTTACTTTTGCAAATACAAGTTAATGAAAATCTCATCAATAAATACTGTTTATATGCAAATTGTTCCCCTCTGCAGTAGATTGTCCAAGTCACACAAATTTCTCGAGACTGTTTCAAATGAAACTGTCAATCTCTTCCTTTTTAAATTAATTTATTAGATCAGATTAGAGGCTGTCAAAATGGCTAACTCACATGACTTTTCAATTCAATATTTCCTTAACTTTCTCTTAAATTAACTTTCTCTTAATATTATCTGTCAAATGTAATCAACTAGGAAATTATCTTGTCAGAAAGCATAATGCCTAACATCTTCTCTGGGAGTTATAGGTCTCTACATCTCTACATTTTTTTGTTACTGTTGTTATTCTGTGCCAATTAAAGAAAGTTTTATTGATAAACAAAACTCAATAAAAGTTCAACAACATCAAAATAGTGTATTTTTGTCTGGATGCCACTCTTACCAGTGTCCCCTCCTTGCCCGTCTCCGGCCCACATTCCAGAGCAGTCCTTCCTTCCTTCGTCTGATCTCCCCACCATTCCCTCTGTTCACCTTTTGTTCTTTCTTATTCTACTACTTCTTTCTTTTCTTCATGATCTTTTACTTGGGAGGGGTTTTCATTTTCATAATTTCTGTCAAAAACTATGTACTTTCAAAGGTAATTCTATATGAGAATGATATCATTTTCCTTCAGAAAAGAAAATGAAAACAGCAGTATTTATAAATAATACATCAAAATACATTTGCCAAAGTCAAAGTTCTAAATGTATCCACTGAAAAGTCAAAATACAGCTACAAAAGAAAATCTATCTGAAGAAATCTCATTGTTACCAAGTTGATCTGATCAGAAGGTATGTTAGGGGATCATACTGAGTCCATGTACCCATGAGGTATTTTTTTAAAATGCACCCAAAATATATTGCCAGTAAATTCTAGAACAAAAATTACTACTCATCATATTATAATAAAAATAAATAGTAAAATAATCCAGCCAAGCATCCTATCATATAAGATGTTTACTGATCTTTTAAAACAACGTTTGTGTAAAAAGGAATAATAAAAATCTAAGTTGCTGAGTATACATACAATTATAAATCCTTTTATTCCTCTTATGTAGGGCTACTAAATAATATATTATAGTATATAAGACACAGGTATTCAGTTCTCAGATGAAAAGCCTAAATTAAGAAGCAAGAAACAAGAGAATAAATCAATTTAATGGACTAATTCAAAGAGATAGAACAACAAAATATACCCAAGAGAAGCAAAAGTAAGCAATAAAGAAAACAAACAGAAATAAATAAGAAAACAGATGAAAACCATATAACTAATAAATTCATTCAAGAGGAATGTCTTTGAGGGAAATAACTAAAGAGTTATTCTGTCAGCTAACTTAATCAAGAAAAAGAGGAAGGGGAATAGTAAACATACGAAATAACAAATTAAATGTGGAAACAGTCAAATGTATGAGAGGAGCAATAAGAGTATCATAGACTACTTTGCTCAACTCTAGGCTAATAAATTTGAAACAGAGAAAATGAATCATTTCCTAGCTTATAAATCATCAAGTATGGCCTGAGACAGACTAAATAAATATCTGAATGATCCAATTATCATATAATACATAAAATAATTTATTAAAAATCATCCCATAAATAACAATGTGCTCAGATAATTTCTAAAAAACCTTGAAAGAATAGATAATTCTAATATTTAAAAAATTATTCAGAATGTAGAAAAAATAGTTTCCAAAATGTTTCTCTATTATAATAAATTTTAACAATATGACCTCAGAGTTCTCTTCTATTCCTAAGAGCCCCCAGTAGTCAGGGAATTATGCAGAAGGCCAAAAATGGAAGTGTGGTTGTTTCTCATTCTAATATTGACTTAACAGTGAAACCTGAGAAAAGTGAGGAAAACCGACAGTCTTTACATTCCATTTACATATTGATTTTAAAAGAATAGCCATACATTCATCAAGTGATTTTCCCCTAATTTGTAGCATAAATAAATTCAACTGAACAAATATTTAATGATTTCTTACCTTGTGTAAAGCACTGTTTAAATTTGTATTCCCTTGAAGAAATTAATATGCAATTTGTTTTGCAGATTAAAAATTCTACTGTATGGGGCACCTGGGTGGCTCAGTGGGTTAAAGCCTCTGCCTTCGGCTAAGGTCATGATCTCAGGGTCCTGGGATCGAGCCCCGCATCGGGCTCTCTGCTCAGCGGGGAGCCTGCTTCCCTTCCTCTCTCTCTCTTTGCCTGCCTCTCTGCCTACTTGTGATCTCTGTCAAATAAATAAAATCTTAAAAAAAAAATTCTACTGTAGAATTGTATATGGAAAGTTTTCATCATATTTTATATAATGATTTATTTTTATTGAACTAATCCCCAACTGGCACACAATTTTCACCTCTGTGAATTTTAACCTTAATGAGTAAATGACAAATATCCAGCAGGCTTAATGTCACCTCACCATCACCCATCTGAATTTTCCTCCAGACCAAACTGGTATAATCTAAAATACAGTATGCTGAAAAAAAATTTTGAATAACAATAAAAACATAATTCCATTCTCCCTCCAGGTTTTGAAATGAATATTAGATTAGACAACAGACTCACACACAGAGAACAATAAAAGCTATTTAAAGGTGCACAATGTCCCAATGACATCTTTACCATCTGTGGTCAACCACTTGGAATTTTAGGCAGAAAACAGTCTGTTTCTGTTCTGAATGAGACTGACTTCAACCCTTGGTTCTCGATAGAGTCCATGCCCTGTGGCAATGATGACAGCCCTGTGCTTATCACCATGATTTTGTCTGAGCTCACCTTTCGACTTGCATCATGCATAATGCAATGGTTAGCCAGAATTTGGAAGGGATAAAGCAAACCAGCTCACCGAAGCTCAAAATGTTAAGCTAGCCACACACTACATAATTCTCCTAGTTACTCGAGTAAAACATCTTTGTAAGTTTGTTAGAAAAGATGTAAAGAGCAGAATACTGAGATATTGGGATGTACTTTAGAATAACTATCGCGCAGAATCAAATGACAAATTTTTTAAATGCTTTTAAAGTTTGAAACTCTCGATTTATTCTGACTTAAGCACATTAGAATAACTATCGCGCAGAATCAAATGACAAAATTTTTAAATGCTTTTAAAGTTTGAAACTCTCGATTTATTCTGACTTAAGCACATTAGAAATTATAGAAACATAACCGCAGATTGTGTTGTTTAAATTTAGAAAAAAAAAAAAATGAAGGCTTTTGTACGGGCCATTTCTGAGGTTGCTGTTATGTTATCCAGTAGTTAACTTACAGATGGTGTAGAATACCTTGTTTTACGCTCCAACAAGTGTGTCCCCCGTCAGGATGCCCAACTCAAAAATGTTCCACTGAAATCTTGAATTGAACTTCCACTTATATACTTGGTTTGGAAATGCTATGTATAGAATATAAAGGGTCTTTATCTTTCACGTTTGCAAAAAAATTTTTTCCAGGTTAGAGATCTGGTGACTTATGAATTAGAATTACATCTGGCTTCAAATGACAGCCCCAAATAGCAGTGGCCTAAGGAAGATGCAAATTTTCTTATCACGTATATAACACAAATCCTCTCTCAGCCAGAGTTCCGAGCATGGAAGAATAACCATTCTAAAGAGGAAAGGGTTTGATTCACGGGTTTTGTTCTTCCGTGTCATTAGAAAGGCGGAAGGCACTGATTGTTAACAGGATGGAAACAAAGCAGACCTTACTCAGGAAAAGAGGTCCCATCTCTGATGTCACCATGGAGACCCATGGATCACCTCCCCCCCAGCAGTCTCAGGACACACTGCAGCTGGAGATGGGTCCTCTAAAGCTGTGGTCCAGGGGTTGGGAAGTCAGAGTAAGAAACTGGCCGTGCTTGCAGTTGCTTCTGAAACTAGGCAATGAGCACTGGAACCTGCTACAGGACAACTGGGCCCTGCTGTCCTGTTGTGTCCGGCAGGACCCACTGAAGAGAGACCTGTGCACTACTTCCAAATACCACGGGAGTGCCTTTAGCTTTTGGAACTGAACTCACACCCAGACTGTCTATAAGAGATCCTGCAATATATAGTGTTGAACTTTTCAAACTTTCTAAACAGAAGGCAGGGTACAACAGAGATCAAGAAAGCCAATCCAGGAAGGAAGCCAAGTTCGGAGTGGGGACTCAAACTGATGTGAGGTTCCTCAAGGTCCTGGAGCACTCACAGTCCTTCCAGATTTCTGCTCTGTGACCCCAGTGATCTCGCCTTTGTTCTTCTTGTGAGTCTCAGCCAGTGGGGTTGGAGCCATTATGTTTACATCCCTGGCAGCAAGTGAAGGAAGGTGGGAGGAGAAAAGGCACACAGAGTGTATGCCAGCTGTCTGCTGACGTAGTTTTTAGGAAGAGGGTACCCAACACTCACGGACGTCTCACTGGCTACAACATAGCAGATAGCCACACCTAGCTCATAAAGATGCAGACCATGAGAGAAAATGGCGTCGTTATTGTAGGTTGCCATGTGATCCATCAAAAGTTGAGTTTCTATTTCAAACAAAGAAGGGACCAATCATGTTCCATGCAGTCATGAATTTGAGAGGAGACCTAACATTGTATTTATCTATTTATATTTTATTTATTATTTATTATTAATTTATTTATTATCTGTCCTTCATCAAAGGTTCTTGTCACTTTGCATTTGCTATGTGATTTAATTATCATGATTATATCCAGTTGGTATTTCAACACCTCTTAATGAATGGTGACATTTTTAGGTAGGGCTGTTTAAAGTTTCATATTGGTCAAAAAAGCCTATTTCACTGTCAAAGCACGTACAAATTGTTATATTAATAAGTTATCTGACTTGGATATAGGACAGAAGGTCATAAGGATACAGTCTTTGATAGAAGACAGAGAAGAAGGATGCGTTCTTCTTTATCTTTCTCCTGCCCTGATGGACATGCGATCACATTTCAGGCAGGTCTGGGTTACTAGGGTCATGGACAGGCAGTGGGGAGAGGTGCTTCAGCTTGTAGTAGGTTCCTTTAGATCCCCTCCACAACATTGTCTTTCTTTAAAATGGAAAACTGACTATTTTCAAGTTTATGTAAATTACCTTAAAATTACAGCTTCAAGACAAATACTTCAGTTCTATCTTCTAAGTTGATTGCTGAATAAATCTTATTTGGACATTGTGAAGCTATGGCTTATTCCAACATGTTTAAGCAGAGTATTATTGAATATAAGAGAAAGTGCACATGGAATAATAGTGTGTATTTTTCTTTCTTTCTTTCTTTTTTTTTCTTGCATCTGGTTTCTTCTTCCCTAGCTTATATTTATGAGTTTTATACATGTTGTTGAACATAGAAAATAGTTTTTTTTCTCATTGCTCTATAAGAATAGTATTCCATTGTTAAAACTATCACAATTTATTTCTTCCTTTTAATATTGATAGACATTTGAATACTTTCAAGTTTAGAGCTATTATAAGTGTGTTATTGTGGTCATTTCTTTAGCTTTAAAAAACACACATATACTTTCTGTTGGATTATGCAGTACACCTGTCTTCAGCGTTAGAACTATTGCTTCCACGCTAGCTCTTGCATTTTATACTCCCATCAGTAGTGTTTGAGGGTTTCAGTTTCTTCCCATCCTCATCAATGTAGCTATTCTTTGTATTTTTCATTTGAGCCATATTTTCTATTCACCATTATTTTCCATATGTAGTCCTTGCCAAAGCAAATGGTCTCCATTTCACATAAAAATGGTGTGCCAGTCAAAACTGTACAATGGGAGAAACAAACAAGCTAATTAACAGTAATGAGAATGAAGGTCCTGACATAGTGACAGGTATGTGTAATTTTAGGTGCCAAGGTAACTAAAGAGGTTCCGTTAGATTGTTAAAATTTCAGGCATCAAAGATTTCAAGCAGGGCTAGTTGGACAAAAAGAACGTTCAAGTGATCTCTGATAAGATGACCATTATTACCATTTTTCAACTACCTAACATATTTTATTTTTATCAAATTAAAGCTGGTTGTTTTGAATATCATAGTAAGGTTTTAAGAATGTTATAACTATTGATACTAACAGCATAGTTAGAGTCTCTTCAGGGATATCCGCTCTCCTTTTCTGCTCAATAGTCCTTATTCTGTGAATATCTGCACAAGGGAATTCATTGCTTTTCTCTGTCCCATTGGGTTACTCCCTTGGTTGAATGCAGCCAGTATTGTTGAAAAGGCATCATCCTGGTGAAATGGTGTTCCTCTTGAGTATCTAGATTACTTGCAAACCTAAGTTTGACAAATATGAAGTAGTTTTTGAAGTAAAACAAACCTCAAAAAGTAAAAAAACCCTTACTTTTGAAGTAAAACAACAACATTACTAGGGTGTCTACATGAAGCTATACGACATACCACACACACATCTGAAGATAACCTCGCAAAATCTCACAAAATCTAAAACACAACAGAGGTCTAAAAATCCCCCAGGGGGAAAAATAAATAAAAATAAGATAAACAAATAAACAAAAATCTTCCAGGGTATAGGATGCAAAAACAAGTAATTGCAAGGAAAATTGCTGTCAGATTAATCAGTATCAAACCAGAGTAATGAAACAATGTAGCAATATATTTTCATGTGAAGTAAAATGATTCTGAGCCTAGATTTCTTTATCCAATCAAATTTTTATTGGAGTGTAGAAATGAATCCATCTTAATCATATAAAAACAGAAACTGTAATTCCCATCTATATTTTCTAAGAATATACAGAATTTATTCCAGCAAAAGGAGAAAAATAAATCTATGAATTAAGTAAACATGGAATTTAAGGAACAGTAAAATCATTTCAGGAGGAGAATAGAAAGAAAGTGCAAGGATGATATAGAAGTTTATAACCTGGAGAGATTTATTTAATTAATTAGGATAAGAATTTGAAAGATTCCCAGATTATCTTCCAAAAAATAGTGGATCACCCTCAATATCAACTATTGGACTTTTATAGACACTTTTGAAACAAAACAACACCAGATTTTGAAAATAATAAATTGTAAAATTTATACCAGGTGGACAATAAACTTAATATTTGGGAAAAGGTAATCACAATTTAGAAGTGAGAACAATTTAGACATGAATGAAGACTTGTCAAGATTGCTGAGTCAAGTCCATTCAGTTACTGATTGGATTAAGATGATAGGACCCCATTCTATCTGCCTAGCAAAACAAAAGGGTTAACATCCTCTGCATGGAGAAAGCACATATAGGGCTTCTACAAGTTTCCTTCACAACTCAGTGAAAACTAGCTAAGCATATCACAAGACCGCATCAAATAAAAAACATTTAATAAATACAGCAAATTATAGAAATGAATATAAAGATAACTTACATCATGAGTTATCAAGCAAGGACTTCTCCATAATCATGGTTAATATGTTCAAGAAAAAAGAAACATGAGGAATGGATAGATAATTTCAGTTACAATTTTGAACTTATGAAAATCAAATTGAAATACTGGAACCAATAAATACACAATTGAACTGAAACATATTAGATGAATCTAAAAGTAGATTAGCACCAAACAATAGGGTTTCGTCAACTGGAAGATGATCAATAAGATATAAAAATGGTGGTGAACAGGTGTATGAAAATGTACTCAACTTTCCAAATCATCAGAGAAATTCAAATCAAAACCACAGTGAGATACCTCACATCTATTAAGATGGTTATCATGAAAAACCCAAGAGACAACAAGTGTTAATGAAAGCGTGGCAAAAAGGAAACCCTTGTACATTGTTGATGAGAATGTAAGTTGATGTAGCCATTATGGACAGCAGTGAGCATATTCCTCAAAAGATTAAAAATAAAACTGATGATTCAGCTCTCCCATTTCTGGGTGTACATCAAAAGGAAAAGAAATCAGGAATTAAAGAGTTATCTGTGCCCCATATTCATTTCAGTATTGTTCATAATAGCCAACAACCTAAATGTCTGTCAATGAATGAATGGATTAAGAAAATATGATTATTAAAGCAAACACACACAATATCTATCTATCATCTATCTATCTATCTATCTATCTATCTATCTATCATCTAGTTATCTATCTATCACCATCTATCTATTTAGTGGAATATATGCAAGCTTAAAATAAAGGGAAGATTCTAGCATTTTTAACAACATGGATGAAACCAGAGGACATTAGGCTAAGTGAAATAAGCCAGATGCAGAAAGACAAATACTGCATGATTTCACTTATATGTAGAATCTATAAAAAGTTGAACTCATAAAAACAGGGAATAAAACAGTGGTTTCCAGTACCTGGTGGGTAGAGAAAATGGGGACATATTGGTTAAGAGGTACAGAGCTTCAGTTATGCAAGATGAGTAAGTTCTGGAGATCTAATGTACTATAATGTGATTATAGTTAACAATATTGTTATATATACTTGAAACTTGCTAAGAGATTAGATTGTAAATATTCTCATCACACACACACACACACACACACACAAGAAAGGTAACCATTTGAGGTGATTAATACAGCTAAGCTTAAGTAGCATGTTTGTGGTAGTAAACATTTAACAATGTTTACATATATATTATATATATAAAATATATAATGTATATTTGATATATATAAATATGTAAACATTTAATAATGTTCACATATATCAAATCATCAAGTTGTACACATTAAATATGTACACTTTTAAATTGTCAACTATACCTCAACAAGGTGGAAAAAAAAATATTCAAACTTAAACCCAAAGTAACAAAATGATGGAAGAAAACGATTGAAGAGGCAGATGGGAAAAAAAATGAAAACTTAGATCATAAGTGTAATTGAAGTCTCAAAAATAGAGAAAAGGCAGATTATTTAAAGAAATAACAAGACCTAAATTAAGTCTATGACTGAAGATGGGATTAACGTAGTTGAAGGATTTGATTAATGTTAGATAAAGATGCTGCCTCATACAATGTGGGATGAACCAGCAAAATAAAATATATCTTTATTGGTGAGAACAAATCACCTATAGTTGAAAATTTAAGTCTCTGTTGTCAAGTCCTAAATATATATAAACTCTAGAAAGAAAATAAATCCTTCAGAGGTTCTACTGGTCTTTTTTGTTTGTTTTTGAAAACTCAATACTTTTTGTTTAAAAATTTATTTATTTTGGGACGCCTGGGTGGCTCAGTTGGTTAAGCAGCTGCCTTCGGCTCAGGTCATGATCCCAGCGTCCTGGGATCGAGTCCCACATCGGGCTCCTTGCTCGTCAGGGAACCTGCTTCTCCCTCTGCCTCTGCCTGCCATTCTGTCTGCCTGTGCTCGCTCTCTCTCCTCTCTCTCTCTGACAAATAAATAAAATCTTTAAAAAAAAATAAAAAAATAAAAATTTATTTATTTTATAAAGAGATAGAGAGAGAGAGAGAGAATGCAAGCACAAGTGGGGGAAGGGCAGAGGGAGAGAGAGGATCCTTAAGCAAACTCCTTGCTGAACCCAGAGCCTGATGTAGGGCTCAATCCCAGCACCCAAAGATCATGACCAGAGCCAAAATCAAGGGTCAGATGCTAAACTGACTAAACCATACAGGCACCCCTGAAAAGTCAATAACTTAAAGTTGAATTTCCCCAAACTGATTTATAATCTTATAATACCAATAATACTCTAAACAGATTATTTTGTGGAAATCAACAAACTGATATTACTGATATTAAAATTATGTGGAAATGGAAAGACCAAGAATAACCAAAGTAAAAATAATAAGAATAATATTAGCACAAATACTGAGAAATTAGAAAAGTGAAACAGTTATACGAGGCCCTAAGACTGAGTTCAAGCCAATGGAATAGGGACAGAGGTAATAGTTGCCATTTGCAGGCCTAGCCTCTAAGTTCTTTCACAAGATCCTACGATAAATTCTCATCGTTGATTGATTGGCCACCTGGACTCAGAACAGCAGAATAATTTAAGGCCAATAGGATGTTTGAGTGACTAGGAAGAGAGAGCCGGGGTCTACAGAGGATCATGTGAAGAAGACACTTGTAAGCATCCACCTTCATCCAAGTGTGACGTAAGAAAGAACTCAAATATTTCAGGCAGTGCAATTTTGGAAACCTTTCTTTCAATACCTAGTGTACCCTGACAGATACTCTAAGATCTGTTCACAAGCAAGGCAGCTGTTGCCTGGACCCCTGTTTCATTGGGGGAATCTCTGTCCACAACTCCATGCATTGGATGTTGAATTTCTTGTTCTTCAGTAGGACTGCATCTTACTGGCTTCAATTCTCTGACTCAAGTCCCAGCTCTGGCACCACGGCTTCAAACATTAATTGCTGTTATGTTACTCTGTTTTACTCTGTTGTATATTAGGTGTACATACCTGTTTATCTCCTTTTTGAATGTTATGTTTTTGAAATAAGTATTTTATATAAATGTATGTATCATTGATATACATTGGTGACTTCTGCATGATCTCACCATTATCCCAAAGTCTTTAACATTCACAGTTTTCTAAGTCATCTTGAAAGTTCTTTTGTAACATGGTTTCAAGTATAAATTTAATCCAAATTAGAATATGTTCTCAGTTACTAATAATAAGATGGATTCAGGTGAGTTTAAACAGACAAGGAATTCAGAAATGGGCATAAAGTAAATTATAGAATTATAGACAGAGTAGATTAAAAGGCTCGAGTTTAAGCTTTCAGACATAATGCCCAAATCAAGTCATACATATGTTGATGTTACCACCACTCTCTGGCTGGTCACAAAATGCCAGAAAATTATCTCCATTGCAATTGCTTCCATGCCATATATGCTACCAGTTCTCCATTAGGAGTCTTATCTCAGAACCAGGGACAACCCAAAGCATCAGTCACCACCACTGTAGACCAATTCTACATAAAGCCTTCCTCTCCATGTTGTTCATGTTCAAATAAGTGTACCTGATGCAATAATAGGTTGGCATAACATATCTACATAGTTGCTGTGAAGGGGGCTGGGAAATGTAATCGAACTAAGAGAAAAAAGACTGGGTGCTTAGATCATTGTCCTCTCCTTCAATTTATCTAAAGTTTTTTGTTTGTTTGTTTGCATTTTACTTTTAGTTTGAAAAGCTTAATTGAGGTTCAGAAAAATCTCCTGTCACTTATTGCATGTGTGTCTACTCTGTTGTCATCAACCCCATCATGGCCATTATTCATGCAGGTGTCCATGTTTCCTCTCGCAGAAACAAAGTGGATTTGTGTTCTGATTGCTGAAATGAATTCTCTTCATTATAGCTTCTAAATAGCTTCCGACAATCAATTGCCATTTTCGTTATTATTATTACCATTCTTTGACTTCTCTGAGTTCACAACTGAGTTTCTGAAATATTGTTAATGTTGAGAATCCCACTGTCAGTGAAAGATAAAAATCACAACTCTATACCTCATAGGAGCTGTCCTCGCCCACCATAAAGGACAGGGAGATTCAGCCTTCACGTTTACTTCTCTTGTAAGAGGAGGATGGGCAACTCAACTGAGATCAACCTTGACCCTTGCCCAGGTTCAACAGATCACAGTTATTAAGGAGCACTTTCTGGGAGCAGGGACAGGTCCTCGTCCCCATGCTCTTACCCTGTTCTGCTGATTCCCCTTGGGGACCCCACTGGGAAGTTGATCCCTACCAATTGCATCAGCAGGGGCATTGACACAACCACTTACCCTTCCTCAGGCTCCCAAATCCTGGATCTTTTGTCATCTGATTTAGACAAAGTCTCCTTGAGATGGTGAATGAAGATAGTGTCCCCCTTCTAGAAATCTCTTCTAGTCGTACTGCTGATCTCTATATATGAGGGGTCTATATATTTTTATTTGATAAATGTAGTATATAAAAAAAATCCACATTTTTACAAAAAAAAGCCCTTTCAAACTGTATCTTAAAAATATTACAGTACTATGTAAAAATATAATCTAAATATGTTTATTGAGGTTTTTTTTAATTAAAGGTGTTGGAAATAATCTATATGTAAAAAATAGGCGATTTTTAAAGAAAGTCTGATACAACCCTGTTGGTTCAATTTAAAACTATGTTCAAGGAAAATACATTGAGTGTTTGGAGAAATGTTATACTGTAACTTTAACTGTAAAGTCAGAATGAAAAATGGTATGCATGCTATCTTTGAAGAGATGCACCATATATTTTTCTGACTTGAAATGCTTTTGTCTTGTCTTCTTTGGCACCTTGTCTCCTGATTTCCCTTCCAAATTCAGGCCTCCTATTTCTCTCTTCTCTCTCAAAGTGCTCACTCTCTTACCGATCTTCAAGTTATGGTGGTCTGTGTGGAGCTCAGCTCTTCTCTCACTCACATTCTCCCAAAAGGCGAAACCCAATATCACCCATATCTCCCACTCTCCTTTGAGAAGGGGGAGCTTATACAAATCTCCCTTTAATCAGTTAGTCTTCAATTGAAGGGACACACGAACTGAATCGTTTGGACCTTGTGGCAGTTGGGGGAAGCTGGCCACCATGAGTGTCATGGAATAAGAGGTTTCTCACAGAATTCCACCATTATGCAATGGCAGAGACACTGGAGATGTGTCTGTGGAAAGCTGCCGCCTCTGCATGTGGTGATGAGCCTGAAGTGGGGGTAGGACTCAGGACCAGCAGTCAGGAAGAAGAGGCAGGTACAAGACCAGAGAGTGAGCACATGCTGGAAGCTGGGGCAAGAAACAAAATCTATCTGCCTTTGTCATTTGTAGTATCAGTTATGTGAAGGGTTTGCAGGCTTAGCTGTTCAGGGCCACAGAAAAGCTAAAATAAGAGACCCAGAGCAGGTGCCATTTCTGTGAGGTGAACCATCAGACATGTCTGGTGCTCTACAATGGTTTTTAGAGTGCACACAAAATGTCTGTGCTTTTTCTTCTGCCCTGTGAGTTTCCTCCACATTTCCATCAGGGCCCAAATCATGACCTAGAACCATGCAAGAGAGGAGTTCTGGGAAACATAGTCCCAGCCAAGCTCAGCTCATATAGTCCAGAGCCACCACAGCCTTCAAATGTTACATGATATTGGGATATAAATCATATTCTGTATAATAAAGGAAGTATAAATAAATAGACTGTTTTCAAACCAAGAAGCTAAACAATGAATTCATTCACTGACTGAACAGGGTAAGATAAAATAAGATTAAATATGATGAGGCTCTGCTCTTTGTCATCGGCAACAGTTTTCTCTGCTGTGTTCTTTGATACTGTGCACAAAGAGATAAGGAGTATTGGCTTGTCAAACTGAGGGACTCAGGGCCTGTCTCTCTCCTTTTAAAATGAAACCCAGAATCTTTGTTTGTAAGAATGTCAAAGGTATAAAGTGTGGTTTAGATAGCTGTAGCGAGTCTTAAAACACAGCTCATCGTGGGTAGAGTGATCATTCATAAATTATAGACATTGACTTCACTTTGTTCTAATGAGACACCCAGGAAACTCACTATTAGATTTCTTTCTTCTGTCCCATATTGCGTGGCGCTTAGGAGGTTAGATTCCTGTGTCGGACTGCCTTGTGATGGAATCCTTGGTTCACCACAGATTCAGCCCTGTGAACTTGAGCGATTTTCTAGGATCTGGATTTCCTAATATGTAAAATTGTAACAAGAATCGCATTCGTTCTGTTGGGTTGCTGTGAGGATGGAATGGGTTAAAGATGTAAATCGGCAGGAGAAGGAGACCCCGGTCTACGAGAAGTCTTCACTGAGTGGTGACTTTTATTTTAACTCTCGGACTTGAACTGAACCCTCTCTGCCACTCACTGCGAGAGCTTGGCGGACCTGTTCAACCACTGTCTCTGCATTCCAGGACATTTTCAGCAACACCGAATTAAATAAAAGTGCTTCGGACAGCTCTGAACCAATTTGTAGTGGTGCGTCTCTTTGACCTTAGGCGACCTTGTCCAATCTTATGGTTTAATTACTATAAACAGTCTGAAAATTCCCTAATGTACTTTTCCATTTTGAACCCTGGCCTTAAAATGGTCCCAAACGCTTTCCTCTGGAAGACTCAGCACCACCTCGATTGCAGCATTTCCAAAACAAAAGTCACAACTGGCACCGCCACGCACACGGTGGTTTTTTCTTTTCTTTCCCTAGTTCAGTAAATCGCATGACCCAGTCGCTTCTGCGAGGTACCGGGATGCAAGTAGTCACCTGCCCTGCTGCGACCAGCTTGCCCTGGTCTCTGTGTTTATTTCCCAACCAAAGTGCAGTTTGCCCTAAATCTCCTTCCCCTTATTGCCCGTCACACTGACTTGCAAATAAATTATATATAATAATGAAGCTTGTCACCGTAGCTTTCATCCCTGCATTTATGATGCCCACGTGTAAAAATATCTGATCTCGTCACCCACCTACTTATAATGCTGCAGTGACTTCTCCTTTGTAGGGTAATGAAGATAATACTTGTCTCGATCTGTGTTTCCCTATGTGATCTGGCTCCTACCCAGCCCTCCAGACTCATCGCACAACATAAGTTCTCTGTGTCTCTGTTCTCCCCCTACAGCACATGTCCCCTGCCCTCCAGGGATCCAGGATCCACCTGTTCACGCTTCAGATCTCAGGCAACTGTCCTCCTTCAGAAATGAAGTCAGTGATCATCTGTTCCTCACACTACATCAGATCCCCACCTTAGGTACTTATATAGATCACTGATCTCTCCATTACACTCTCATCAATGCTGCCCTTTAATACAGCATGTGATTGTTTGATACATGTCTGTCAGACACATCCGGGGCAGGGGGGAATCTCCTCCGCTATTATTCCCCACGTTATCATCATTCCTAACACAGGATCTGGCACACACACAGTAGGGACCAAGTTAATATGTGGTTGATGACTGACAGTTGTATTTATCTGATGATGCATTTATCGATTACACAAGACTGTTCTCTTTGGGGGATCAGTTAGTAGAGGTTCCTACTTTCCTTCTGTAGTAGTGTACAGTTTGACCATTTTTACAAAGAACATGAATTGACTTTTATCATTAGAAAAATAAAAGTATCCCAAGGACGTTTTTGGAGGCTGCCAGTCTGTAAGCTCTGTCAATGTAAGGACTATTTCTGACTCTCTTAGGAATAGTGTCTGTCAGAGATGTGTAGTTGGAATGAATGAACATGACACATTATGCCTTCCTTGTATATGCTGAAATACAGTACTTCAGATAGACAATCGGGAGTTTTCTATTCATGTTCCATCAGCAAATAGAGCAAAAAGTATAGCAACTTCAGTGCCAATATCTACAGTTACAGCAGTCCTTGTGGTAAGATTAAAAGATCAATAATATAAGCACAGTTTATCTCTTGATTTAATATTTCTCTATTTAATCTATTGGTTCACTGTTGTTCTTTTCATGTATGTATATGATATTATTTCTTTTTCTGATTCTCACAGAGAGCAACTAAATACATTAAAAAATTCTGAGTATGTTTTATAAAGTTATATCTCAGAAGGATATAATAAAGTAAACATTAGGAATTATGGCTTAGGGCAATTTAAAATTATTGGCATGCTATTGATTTGTAGATCAGTCCTTGTAGGCATTCATCCAGAATCTCAGTGGCTTGATGTAGTTCCCCCTAAATTGCCTATTTGCAACAGATAAACATTTGAAATTGAAAGAGAGGAGCACTGTGTCTTGTAGATATACCCCTGGGAAGCTTGCAGTCTCATAGTAATGATTGAACAAAAGAAAGAAGATGTCAGAATGCAGAGTTTACAATTACTAAAGCACTAAAGCTAATTTTAAAGCATTTATGTTTGCAAGAAGGTCATCATTGCAGTCATTTTAAAACATCTACCCTTGAATAAGTTTAAATTACTAAAATCTCATTTACCACTAAGGAAAAGTAAAAAGGTGGTTAAGCCCTGGTTCAAATTGTCTTTCAGCTGCTTAAATATTCCTGACTCATACTGTTCCTGATTTGTACTGATATAATATTAAGCTCTGTGTGTGTGTGTGTATAAAATAGCTGATATACAGTTTACAGAATTAATTGTTGTATAAAGTCTATAGGATCTAAAAAGCATTACTAAATGTCATGAATGGAATAAGGTGGGGCTGACATTCAGGGGAAAATGCATGAGTTTTACTGTTTAAGGACAAAAATAAATCTTAGCTAACAAAATGGAGGGGGAAATTTCTGAATGACCAGGACATGCACAAATGGGAGGTGGACAGAAGGCTCTTATGGGCTGTAGGTAGATCACAAGAGACAAGGCACTTCATGAGACACAGCAGAAAGGCTCAGAGGAAAATTAAAGAGCTCGGAATATATAGTTTTCTGAATCGGAATAAAACATAACATAAGAGGCAGAGGGACAGAGAAGAGGAAGATTGCAAATTAGGATAGGCGGCTAGGATGGTAGAAAGTCCACATTACCTGACTCCAGTGACTCTCTGGAGGAAACACAGGTGTCTCTGAACAACCAGTTAAATCTTGGCTAAATTATCATCCAGTTGTTTATAAAGGCAAATGATTGCAATTTTTTATTGCAATTTTTAATAATTCCTGATGTAAACTAAGGAATGTATGTATACATATAATCATTCATGGTCTATATCTCTCTATTCTCTCTGATGCATCAGCCTTCCCTATGGATAATTGTGGTAGTTCAAGAACTAGCATGCCAACTCGATACATCGAGTTTTATTGAAGGGATACAGGAGCAAGAACATATGGCCACACCTATCATGACTAAAAAACCTGTGGAGCAGCTATGATTTTTTCTTTAAGATATTATTTATTTATTTGAGAGAGAGAGAACACAAATAGGCAGAGAGGCAGGCAGAGAGAGAGGGGGAAACAGGCTCCCTGTTGAGCAGAGAGCACAATGTGGCTCAATCCTAGGACCCTGAGATCATGACCTGAGCTGAAGGCAGAGGCTTAACCCTCTGAGCCACCCAGGTGCCCTGCAGCTATCATTTTTATAGGCAAGTCTTGGGTAGAGAACACTGGAGACCATTTGAGCATCATCCATGGATGGCCACTTTATGGATGCAATGACTACAAGAGTTGGTGTCTCAGAAGTATTTGTTACTTAATTGGTCCATTAGTTCACCTTCCCATTTTATCACACATATGCATTCCTTATTATCTGTGTGACATGTCTCGCTAGCTAGTTGTTTATTCTTTTTTTTTTTTTTTAATTTAATTTTTTATTTTTTCAGCATAACAGTATTCATTATTTTTGCACCACACCCAGTGCTCCATGCAATCCGTGCCCTCTACAATACCCACCACCTGGTGCCCCCAACCTCCCACCCCCCACCCCTTCAAAATTCTCAGATCGTTTTTCAGAGTCCATAGTCTCTCATGGTTCACCTCCCCTTCCAATTTCCCTCAACTCCCTTCTCCTCTCCATCTCCCCTCATCATCAAGACAGCATGGTACTGGCACAAAAACAGACACATAGATCAATGGAACAGAATAGAGAGCCCAGAAATGGACCCTCAACTCTATGGTCAACTCATCTTCGACAAAGCAGGAAAGAATGTCCAATGGAACAAAGACAGCCTCTTCAATAAATGGTGTTGGGAAAATTGGACAGCCACATGCAGAAAAATGAAATTGGATCATTTCCTTACACCACACACGAAAATAGACTCAAAATGGATGAAGGATCTCAATGTGAGAAAGGAATCCATCAAAATCCTCGAGGAGAACACAGGCAGCAACCTCTTCGACGTCAGCTGCAGCAACATCTTCCTAGGAACATCCCCAAAGGCAAGGGAAGCAAGGGCAAAAATGAACTTTTGGGATTTTATCAAGATCAAAAGCTTCTGCACAGCAAAGGAAACAGTGAACAAAACCAAAAGACAACTGACAGAATGGGAGAAGATATTTGCAAATGACATATCAGATAAAGGGCTAGTGTCCAAAATCTATAAAGAACTTAGCAAACTCAACACCCAAAGAACAAATAATCCAATCAAGAAATGGGCAGAGGACATGAACAGACATTTCTGCAAAGAAGACATCCAGATGGCCAACAGACACATGAAAAAGTGCTCCATATCACTCGGCATCAGGGAAATACAAATCAAAACCACCATGAGATATCACCTCACACCAGTCAGAATGGCTAAAATGAACAAGTCAGGAAATGAGAGATGCTGGCGAGGATGCGGAGAAAGGGGAACCCTCCTACACTGTTGGTGGGAATGCAAGCTGGTGCAACCACTCTGGAAAACAGCATGGAGGTTCCTCAAAATGTTGAAAATAGAACTACCCTATGACCCTGCAATTGCACTGCTGGGTATTTACCCTAAAGATACAAACATAGTGATCCGAAAGGGCACATGCACCCGAATGTTTATAGCAGCAATGTCTACAATAGACAAACTATGGAAAGAACCTAGATGTCCATCTACAGACGAATGGATAAAGAAGATGTGGTATATATACACAATGGAATACTATGCAGCCATCAAAAGAGATGAAATCTTGCCATTTGCGATGACGTGGATGGAACTAGAGGGTATCATGCTTAGCGAAATAAGTCAATCGGAGAAAGACAACTATCATATGATCTCCCTGATATGAGGGAGAGGAGATGCAACATGGGGGGTTGAGGGGGTAGGAGAAGAGTAAATGAAACAAGATGGGATTGGGAGGGAGACAAACCATAAGTGACTCTTAATCTCACAAAACAAACTGAGGGTTGATGGGGGGAGGGGGTTGGGAGAGGGGGGTGGGGTTATGGATATTGGGGAGGGTATGTGCTATGGTGAGTGCTGTGAAGTGTGTAAACCTGGCGATTCGCAGGCCTGTACCCCTGGGGATAAAAATATATGTTTATAAAGCTGTAAAAAAAAAAAAAAAAGAAAAAAGAAAGGATGAATCCCCAAGTTTTGTAGCAACATGGACGGGACTGGAAGAGATTATGCTGAGTGAAATAAGTCAAGCAGAGAGAGTCAATTATCATATGGTTTCACTTATTTGTGGAGCATAACAAATAGCATGGAGGACAAGGGGAGATGGAGAGGAGAAGGGAGTTGAGGGAAATTGGAAGGGGAGGTGAACCATGAGAGACTATGGACTCTGAAAAACGATCTGAGAATTTTGAAGGGGTGGGGGGTGGGAGGTTGGGGGCACCAGGTGGTGGGTATTGTAGAGGGCACGGATTGCATGGAGCACTGGGTGTGGTGCAAAAATAATGAATACTGTTATGCTGAAAAAAATAAAAAAATTAAAAATAAAAAAAGTCCCTATCTTTAATCTACCCAGTCTATATTATATATTTTTTTCTATCATAAAGTAGTAAGTTGCAGTAATAGATTTTCTAATGTTGAACCATGCTTGGATTTTTAGGATGAACTCACTGTGTCTATGATAAATTTTTCATTCAATACATTATTGCTTAATTATATACATAAATATATATACTGAGTGAAGTGGTTTTATAATTTCCCTTTGTTTATGCTATTATCTTGTTTTTGTATCAAATTATGCTACACTGTTGTGATGCCTTAGAAAACAGACCATTTTTGTTATCATTTTAAGAATTCTGAGCAGTCTATGGTGAGTGCTGTGAAGTGTGTAAACCTGGCGATTCACGGACCTGTACCCCTGGGGATAAAAATACATTATATGTTTATAAAAAAATTAAAAAATTAAAAAAAAAAAAAAAAGAAATGAAATCTTGCCATTTGCGACGACGTGGATGGAACTAGAGGGTATCATGCTTAGCGAAATAAGTCAATCGGAGAAAGACAACTATCATATGATCTCCCTGATATGAGGGAGAGGAGATGCAACATGGGGGGTCGAGGGGGTAGGAGAAGAGTAAATGAAACAAGATGGGATTGGGAGGGAGACAAACCATAAGTGACTCTTAATCTCACAAAACAAACTGAGGGTTGATGGGGGGAGGGGGTTGGGAGAGGGGGTGGGGTTATGGATATCGGGGAGGGTATGTGCTATGGTGAGTGTTGTGAAGTGTGTAAACCTGGCGATTTGCAGACCTGTACCCCTGGGGATAAAAATATATGTTTATAAAGCTGTAAAAAAAAAAAAAAAAAAAAAAAAAAAAAAAAGGATGAATCCCCAAGTTTTGTAGCAACATGGACGGGACTGGAAAAGATTATGCTGAGTGAAATAAGTCAAGCAGAGAGAGTCAATTATCATATGGTTTCACTTATTTGTAGTTGTTTATTCTTAATGGTTACAAACTTCATGGATGTTATCCATCCTACTTGATTTACTTGTTCTTTATAGCTGAAGTGAATATTTTCGGTGACTTGGTAAACCCACATCACATGTAACATTATAAACTAAAAGGAAGAATGGAAGTAGAGGATGCACTAGAACAGGTAGGATCTCCTGGATATCCACATCCATATACACACGCATCCAGAGTTTGGAGAGTTGACAGTTTGAGAGTCCCAAGATTTACAGTGTCAGATGTTTACCAAGAAGACAAGGATAGAAAGGGTAAGAGACTTGACTCAAAATATTGGAGATCTGGGTTTATGTAGCATGTAAATGATCCTGAAGCTTATTCCAGATCCAGAAGCAAAGAAAAGATGATTGTATTTGGGGAAGAATGTATGAGCACAAAGAGAGCACCTGGGTGAAGGGGTGGGGGTATGTGGAGAGTGTAGTATCCAATGTTGGGCACCAGTGTTTCCAATGTAAGTGCACCCTCAGAATTGAATCATGAAGTATTGATTTTTTAAAAAGTGTCTACAAGCAGTAAGAGTTTGGGAATTATTAAAGCACAATTCTACTTCTTGGGTTTTGCTGACCGTTACCTATCTTCAGAAGGAGTAAATTCTTGAGATCTTTGGGTAATTTATGTGACTTAAGACTAAAGAATTGAGCTTCCTATTATTAGTATATCGTATATGAAGGCTAAAGCATCTAATTAAAAAAATTAAACAAATGAAATAAAATTTCTACCTGAATTCGTGAAGCAAGTCATAATGTTTCTCTCCTGGTAAATCCTAATCACCTGTAATAATCTGAGCTTGTCTGAACGTATTGCCTTGAATCCTGAAGATGTCAACACAGGACATAAAGATTTAGAAATCGTGGGTGGAACATATCTCAGATAATGAAAAAAGAGTGGATTCAGGAGGTAAGGTAGAAGGATTATCTCTGAAAGAAGGAATATTTTACAAGATGGGATGAAGAATTAATTGTTTTGAGAGAATATTGGAAGGAATGGCAACAAAAGCCTCCATTTCCCTTTTGAGGCAGTTGGTAACTAGTTGGTAACTAGGATCCTATAAGTCTGAGGAACACAGATCTGTAGAGAAACCATTGTGACTCTTACAAAAGCAAAGACTTTAGTACCTCTCAAACACCCCTCCCACTATTTGAGAGAAGGATCTCATTTACCCTGGCTTTCTTTTTCCTAGTGGAGGGACATTCCTTAGATGGACAACCTTTGGATTTTGTAGTTGTTTGTGCTGTTTTTCCACTCCCAATTCATTTTGAGAGATAAGTTTTTTTCTTCTCCTTGATCTCTTCTGTTTTTGGAGACAGAAATGCAGTTTTGTTTTTAAAGGTTGTCAATTTCAATTTTTTGTCAATCCAGTTGTGATATTAAGGTCTGGGCCATTCCAATGGGAACCTTTAGAAGAGTCTGCCAGTTGCCGATTTGTTTCAATACACGTTCTGCCATAACAGACAGGATTCTTTTAGGCATTTCTCTTTTATATGAACACAATGTTAATTAAGCTTTCTCAGTAAATTTATAGAAAAGACATGGCAGGGGGAAAGAGCTACTCTTTTCCCCTTGAGTCCTTGTTCTAGCTTGGTGACAGCCTTCCTACAGCCTTCTCTAGATGGAAACCAGTGCCTTGATGATTTCTGTTGCACTGTGGCACCTGCTCACACTAAGCAACTGCTTCCTTTGCAGTCCCATGCTGTCTCCATGCCCAAATCATCAGTTGCTGGTCACTTGAGGGCAGATCCTGAACTCCAAAAGGCTGTTTCTGCATTGCTCAGTGACTTGTAGACTAGCTCCAGCCTGGCAAACCTGCAAACTTCCCCAGTCCATTGGACTCAACACACCCTCCTTAATAAGGAGTGGGCAGTGGCATCTCTTCCAAGTTTGTCCACTCCATGTAGTCCCTCAGCCCTAAAGTGCCATAGAGTTTCCTTATATCCTATAACTGCTTTTCATCATTGGCATTTACTAATTCTTTATATTGAACTTGCGTGTTACCCACTATGTGGTTTCTATCTCTCAACTGGAAGAAGATTGATGCAGAGATTCTGAGTAGAATTTGTTAAGGAAAACAACAGTTGCTGTCTACAGGGTGAGGCCACAAGGGTTTTGCTCTTGGTGACGTGCAGGAAACTGCACCAGACTCCTGACTCATTTTGCCCTTTTGCTATTGGGTTTTAGCCATTGCATTTCATCAGGACTTTGAAAGTTTAGGGCACATGTGATTTTGGTCTTGGCAGGTCACTGTGGTTTATAGCAGTTTTGTCCACATGTGAGTAGATATTTTTATATAGGCGGGGATCTGGGTCTGAGAGTCCTTAGCCAAATAGCAGGGACCCTAAAGCACAGATGGTTGGTTGTACTTTGAACTTCAACCACACAAGTGCGGCCTGGTTTCACAACGCAGACAAAATTGAGGCAGAATTTTGCCGAGAGCTTTTTAGACATCAATGAGTACAACAACATTTTACATCTTTAGAGAGGCAATGCCATTGGGGTTTGCATTCACTACAGGTCATACTTAGGTTTTACCCTCAACTTGTTATAACCTAGACCCAGGTAAGTATTTAAACTTGCTGCATTCAGAATTAAGGAACAAATGAAGAGGGACTCACCCTGAATTCATCTGCATGCTCTTTAGTTATGGCAATAGTCTATGGCAACCCCAACAACAGCATTTGGGGAATGGAGCCTGTCCTAGGATTCCTGCTTTAGGAAATGGGCAATGACATACTCTCTTACTGTCGTTAGCCAACGTTGTAATAATCTTTAGTGTGTAGAATCTAAGATGTGAATGTCGTTAAGAGGTGTGGTGTTAAATATATTCTGTAAAGTAGCTTTTCCTTTTTTAGTAAGGTTTACTTTAATTTCCAAATTTGCACTTGGAGTTTCCTAGCACAAAGAATAAAGGGCAAAGTAGTCCTACACAGTTTTGGAAACAGAAACGTTAAAGATTTCACCTTAGTGCAAGAAGTTCCTACTTCAAATTTAACTAAACTATAGGTTTGATTTGGATTTCGCCAGTTGTTGTTGTTGTTGTTTCTGTTTCAGAATACCATCCAGGACTCCGAATTGTGTTTTGTAGTTGTGCCTTTTTAGTCTCTGCCAATGCATGGCAAACTTCAGGCTTTCCCTTGCTGTCCATGACTTTGACACAGTTGAAAGGTTTGCTTAAATATTTTGTAGAATGTCCCTCAGTGAGAATTTGCATGTTGTGGGGCACCTGAGGAGCTCAGTAGATTAAGTGGCCATCTCAATTTTTGGCTCAGGTCATGCATGATCTCAGGGTCATGGGCTTGAGCCTCATGTTGGGCTCCACGCTTAGCAGGGAGTCTGCTTGTGGAGTCTCTCTCTCCCTCTACCCCCCCACCCCTGCTTGCATGTTCTCTCTCTCTCTAAAAAAAAGTAAGTAGAATTGAATTTGCATGTGGTTTTCTCAAGATTAGACGAAAGCCACATTTTGGGGGAGAAGTAATGTATAGGCAAACGTCTTTCTCACCCCATTATATCATCAGGTACATGAATGTTAACCTTTATCCCTTGGTTAAGGAGGAGTCTGCTGGATTTCTCTGCTGTAAAGTTACTATTTCTTCCCATTCTTCCCACTCTGCCCTTAGAGGTAAATTGCTAAGTCCTGCAATCAAGGAAATTTATAATATAGTAAAACCACCCCAGCTATATATATGAAAGATACTTTTAGTCTGTGTAAATATTCCGTTTCTCTTTAAAATTTTCCCTCCAACTTTGGCATTCATCCCCGGATCTGGCCCGCAGCAGTTATTGCTATGGTATTACAACGGTGGTTTTCTATTCTTTGCATTCCTTTAGATTATTAGAATTTTTCTGTAAGAGTACTTTCCCTTGTCTTCCATTTATTCATTTATTTAATCATTTACTTACATTTACATGGACTCAAGGATGCTTATTTCATTCACCACGACACTGTCATTATGTCTTTCACTGCACAAATTGTTCCGGCTTTGATCATTGGGAGCTCTTTCAGACTGGTTCCTTTTGACAAGGCGCCATCTTCTATTTATTATTTTTGAAGCGTTTTCTTATTTTCTGGCACTACAAGATGATCTGCCTCATTTTGTATTTTTCGTGACCTAGCAGGGAATCATTTGATGCCCCAGAATCAATCATTTATGATGGGAGCTCTGTGTCTTCTGCTGGATAACAGTGTTTTGAGAATAAATATGGACACTGGTTATCCTTGCTGCTGCTGGGATGTCACTGTTTCCAGGCACTCTCAGAGGTCAGAGCTAGCACTATTTGGATTTATATATTTAGCTTAGCATCTGCAAAGTCATGTATACACACATGGCTCTGATTATCCTATCCACCTGTCTATCTACCTACCTATCTGTCTATCTACTTATCTGTCTGTCTATCTAGGTATCGATGTTTATCTGTCAGACATCTATCTATCTTTATCTACCTTCCAAATGTATTTCTTTATCCATGTGCACAATCTCTTCATCTCTGTTAAGTAAACACGAGTTTTTACTAATACCTCCTCTCTAATCTAGCACCACCGGGTTTATTCTAGCCTTCCCTCTTGCTTACTTATATCCTCTTTAACAGTGAAAGACCTGGATCCCATTAACTACGATTTGTTTACTTATTTGTTCAATCCTAGTGGTATACATATAAAGTAGTTTATAAATTGTTAACCTGTGCCTTGGAGAGAAGCAAATTTACCAACTAGAGTAAGGTGTTTACAAGCAGATCTTTCCATCTTTAGGTTTAACATGTTAAGCTAAAATACTGTTTTCCAAAGTTACAAAGGGTCAGTCAGCTCCTTTCCTCCCCTCTATAGCTGGTGAAATTATGCTGTACACTTGTAATACAGTTAGACTCATTTGACATAACCTGCATTCCATTCTGGGATTCCCACCTCCCGGTTGATGTTTTAAATTTGCCTACAGTAAAGTTCATCCGTTCTGGTATACAGTTCTGAGGGTTTTGACATGCATGGGACCATTTATAGACCAACCTAGCACTGCATGAGACCAACCTTGTACCACATGGAACAAGTCCTTCAATGCAAAAATTCCTAACTGATATATTTTAGAGAAATGGTACAACCAACCTTGTGAGAAACAGTCCAGGGGGCTGTGGAAGGAACCCTTCGGAAGGGAACCACCACGGAAGCAATAAAGATTTGCTTAGCTGAGAATGAGATTAAGGAATTGAGGAGGACTTTATATATCTTTATTTATTTATTTATTTATTTATTTATTATAATATCTTTATTGTAATACTTTATTACAGACAGGTCATTTGGTATAGAATTTACTTCTCTTGTCATTTTATATGTTTGCACTCCAACCTAAAGGACAGTTATTTTGTAACATTTGTGTTTTCTGTGACACTTGATAGAAATTTTGTATTTAAATTTGGGCCAGCTCTATGTTGTTAGCATTGTCATTGGGGTATCTCTATATTATCATGCAATCTCATTGCTGAATTGCTGATATCAGACAATATGTCTGAACATAATTTGGGATGGGAAATAGAAAGCAGTGCACATTCAAACTTGAATACAACAGTCTTGGAGGTGCATTTAGACACTACTCTGTTCATGAGCATTGCAAAATAAACCTGAGTAGAACAGTGTTTGAGATTTCATGTTTTGAGATTCATTAGAATTACATTTTTTAATCTCTTTTCTCCCTTGTGGTGGTCAACTTTATGTGTCAGCTGTACCACTCTGGCCACAGAGTACCCAGATAAAACATTACTTCTGGATGTGTCTGGGAGGTGTTTCTGGATAAGATTATATTTGAATCTGTACATTGTCTCCCCACCACATACATACACAGTGTGGGTGGGTGTCATCCAATCCAAGGTCCTGAATAGCACAAAAAACAGAGGAAGGTAGAATTTACCCCCCTTTTCCCTGTCTCACTGTTGAGCTGAACCATCTGTCTCATCTTTTCTGTCCTCAGTTGGGATTTACATAATCATGATTCCTGCTTCTCAGGTCTTCAGACTCAGACTAAATTATACCACTAGTTGTCCTGGGCCTCCAGCTAGCAGACAACACTCTATGGGACTTCTTACCTCCTTAAGCACATGAATGTGAACAGATGACTCATAATAAACCCGTGACTTCCACTTTCTCCCCCTTTCTTTCTCACCTCCATCTCACTTTCTCCCTTTTAGATCTATTTACACAGACAATGCTAATACATCCCCCTCATTCTTCCATCCTTTTTCTCTCAACAGGAGGCATGGAGGTTTTTGTTGAGGTGGAATTGGGAACACATATCCTTGTCCCTCTCTTTCTCCTGCGTTAGTCTACACTTGGATTCACTAAACTTGGACCCTTGGATCAAAGGCCTCCCATTTTCAGTACTGTCTATAATAAGGTGGTAAGTGGGACAAATTCTAGATTTCTGTTTTCCAAACTGCCTGTGGCTGCAGACCTAAACCATGCTTATAGCACCTCTAAAAGTAATGGAGCTCATTTTTTAATCTTCATCTTCTTAGTTTTGCTATTCATTTGTTTCCCTCATTTGTTTGTTTGTTTTCTTTTGGTCCCATACTCTGGCAGGAAAACGTGGGTGTCCAACACACAGTGCAGGTAAACTTGTAGGTAAGGATAAAGGGATGTTAGTATTTATTAAAATCCTATTCTGAATCAAACTCTGTGCTGCACATTTTGTATGTGCTCTATTGGGTCCTCATGAACAATATGTTTACTCTCCAGTGCTACATTGGTTTTGATTCCCCCTTTCCTTGTGCAGGCTCTGAGAAAGGATTTAACTGTAACGGTTGATTTGAGAGCTGACCCCAGGAGAAAGACAAGGATGGCTGGAGAGCTGGTCAGTCATGCTACACCAAATATTCCTTCCATTGGCAACTGGGGTTGAATCCCACAGGGGAGTTCTGAGAGTCCACAAGGAATTTGTCTCAAAGCTCCAACAGTGAGTAAGCTGAATTACTTACCCACTAATAACCATCTCTCGTTTTTTATCATCTGCTACTGGTGCATTAATTTCCTGGGCACTTTCAGCCTGCCCTGCCCAGAGACTGAGCAGTGATGCAGCCAAAGAATGTGCTTTGAGAAACACAAAGGCCTATATGTCAGCTATCTGAGAGGACTCTTGGGTCCATCCAAGGGGATATGGACAAGATATTAACTGGATCTATTATACTACTATTTGCATTTCACCGATGAGGAAACTGAGCCCAAAATATTTCAGTAACTTATCTGAAATCACAGGATGTATTAGAACTTATTTAATCCTAAATCTGATTGAGACACTCTCCCCTCCATGCGCACCCCATCCCCACCCCTACCTACCCTTTTGGTTAGGTGTGGCTGTGTTTTCTGGTGAGGAGAACAGTAAAAAAAAAAAAAAATTAGGTAGCAAGATGGAAATCAAGAGCCATGGGAAACTGAATGCAAATTATTCTGGAGATTGCTACCATACCATACCAAAAAAAAAAAAAAAAAAAAAAAAAATCAGCTCTGCCTGACCCAGGTAAATACCTAGAGAATCCTAATCTGATGATTCTTCTAAAGAAGCTACATGGAGAGATGTCTGTGGCGACAGCTGTGAAAACAATGGCCTGACAGTTCTACATGGTTTTTGGGCACTCTGAGCATCTCCTTTGTCTTCATCCAGCTTCCAGCTGGGAACTGGAAAAGGTTAAAGAGCAGACACTAGCCTCAGCCACTTAAGAAAACCAGAGCTGTGAGAAAAACATAGGTTGTTGTGCTTAATTCGAAATGTGAGAGGTTCCAGTGACAACAGCTCATATCTTAGAGGCTAAGCCTTAAGCACTAGTGTTCTTTTACTGATTGATTTTCAAAGAGTTGTTTTGAGGACTGCATGAAATTACAGGAAAAAAAAAAGCCACCTTGCACATATATCTTGTGACGTATCTCCTAAAACATAATTCTTCTGAAGATTGATGCCTGGCGATCCACAGATATGCAGTGATTGTCTTTTCATTTGCCAAAGCCGCCTGAGGACCTGCAGAATGGAAATGAGATTGTGTAGACATCTGGGCAGGTGAGCACACTAAGATTAAACAGAACTTAAGTCAAACTCATTAGCAAAGGTCACAGGGAGATTCTAGTTTGAACAAGTTGGTAAATATCACTGGGAATTGTTGCCATATTAGAGAGCATGATTTTTAACAATACTTTTTTTCTTTAAAAAACATGTATATATGTATATGTTATATATATAACAATCATATATCTATGTCCTTTGTATACGCATAATAGATACATAAAATCTTTCACATTAGAAAATAATGTAAAATTTTTTATAATCCTAGCACCAGAAAGTATGTAAATCAATAATGTCTGAGTGTTTTCTTCCTTAATTTTATATTAAAGACTCTTACATACTTTTACATTACTTATGGACAGTTGAGACCATGCTTCTTAGTCTTTTTAGTACAAGTTCCACTTTCTTTCTTTTTTTTTTTTAATTTTATTTATTTATTTGACAGACAGAGATCACAAGTAGGCAGAGAGGCAGGCAGAGAGAGAGAGAGGAGGAAGCAGGCTCCCCCCTGAGCAGAGAGCCTGATGCGGGGCTCGATCCCAGGACCCCAGGATCACGACCCGAGCCAAAGGCAGAGGCTTTAACCCACTGAGCCACCCAGGCGCCCCCAAGTTCCACTTTCTGATAGCAGCAAAATTTATGTATTCGGATATCCAAAAATGGCTTTTCAATCTTTCTGCATTTCATTCATTTCACTTTTTTCTTTTCTGTTCTTCCTTTTTTTTTTTTGGGGGGGTTAGTTGAATGCAGAAATGTTGGATGCCTTTATTATACCCTGAAGGTCAGACTCACATATTTCATGAGTGAATATTTAGCCGCTGGCTAACTTTGGGTTAATGAGATCATGAGAGGACAGCTAGGAACTTGGCTCAAAGTGTCACTGAGTTCCAGAGGTGCACACTGTATCAAAGAAAGCTTCTGCTGACTTTCTCACTCATCCTATTTATGCCATTCTAATACAAATACTTCAGGTCCAAGATCTTTACCTCTTATTGGTAGATTTTGGCATGTTCTTGCATGATCCAAGTGTACATAATGACTTCTTAAATAGCAGACTGATCTATACACAGCATGTGTTGTATACAGGTGTAGCCTATAGATGACAGCCTGAGGAAAACACTGTTCAGGTATCCTTTTCATTTAGATGTCTTCTGCACTTAGCTATAGGCTTGTAAGACATGTAGGTAAGAACTCCTACTTGTCTTTCTTTTTTTCCAATGATTTGAATCTATTATGTTGTGGGTTTATTCTGTTTGTTTCTTTATATCATATATCCAACTATTTCTCTCTAGGTTTTAGTGTGTAAGAGACAACAACAATATCTATGAAATCACATGTATAAAATAAAATTTTAATTTCCTTTTGCTTTCTTCGTCCACTCTTACCCAACATTCACTTAAAAATAAAATCTAGTTTTTAAATCTGTATTTTAATGTTGCTGTTAAATATTATTTTATTAATATCAGGTTACTTTTTACCTTTCCACTGTTACAAAGGTAAGTTAAATAATTGCTCAGATTTAGCCATTTTCTGTTACCTGATGTATTTCATGACATGTCCATTTGTGAGCTCCAAGTGGCTCATCTATCAGTCAGCTAGTTCAGATGTGTAAGTAATTGGCAAAGTGAGAAAAATTTTTTTCTGAGAGTGTTAGATACATAGTTTTTCCCTTTACTTTTCTTTTCTTTTTTTTTTTTTAAAGATTTTATTTATTTATTTGACAGAGAGAGATCACAAGTAGATGGAGAGGCAGGCAGAGAGAGAGAGAGAGGGAAGCAGGCTTCTTGCTGAGCAGAGAGCCCGATGTGGGACTCGATCCCAGGACCCTGAGATCATGACCTGAGCCGAAGGCAGCGGCTTAACCCACTGAGCCACCCAGGCGCCCCGTCCCTTTACTTTTCTTAAATGTAGACTATATAGAAACATTTAGTAATAAAAATTATCTACATAAAGCTCTGTATATATTTCATTGTATTTAATCATTTAGTGTTTTAAAATAAAGATCTGAAACTCTTCTGATTTTAAAATGTATTTGTTGAGGAGCACCTGGGTGGCTCAGTTATTAAGTGTCTGTCAGGTCATGATCCTAGAGTACTGGGATCAAGCCCTGCATTGGGCTCCTTGCTCCATGGGAAGTCTGGCCTCCCTTTCCCACTCCCCCTGCTTGCTCTGCTTGTGTTCCCTCTTTCTCTGTGTCTCTCTCTGTCAAAGAAACAAATAAAATCGGAAAAAAAATGTTAATATATTTGTTGATTTATGTCTGAGTACTTTGGGAACTACTTTTTTGAGTAAGTTTGAAATTCAGCAGGTTTGGTTCTATTCATTACTTGTAGAGCTATTAGGGGAGTTAATTTTTAAAATCTAGAGCCTTCAAAGAAGAATACATATTTCTCTTACTTATTTTGCTACTTCTACCTTTCTTTTCTTTAAACTTTATTTTATTTTTTCAGTGTTCCAAGATTCTACCTTTCTAATAATCTATTCTTTACTCAGATAATTTCTTTCATACGTGAGAAAGAGTTTCATTACTAATCTTCAATAATTCTTATTTCCCTTTCACAGTTTGAATTTTATTTAGTACAGAGAGGATACCTTTTATTCTCCTAATTTGCTTCTTACAGAGTTTATTTGCTTTTTTGTTGTTGTTGCCTTATTTCTATGCTTCAAGTTGAACATCGTATTTTTGAACCCATGAAAGGTATTTTACTCTCAGAATATTCCCTTTTAATGAATTACAGGGACCTTTTTGTTTATTTATTGTTTCTGCTTGTTTATTTTTAAGCATAATATAGGCTTTTGCCCTGATTTTATTTTTAGTAGGTTTACTCTTTAATCTTAGTATGTTTATTCTTAGTATGTTTACCTTTATCCTTGACAAGCTCTGCATTTGTTCTTGTTTTTCTTTTTGTTTTAAGGCATGACAATCTATGCCATCATCCTCTCTGCTCTCTAAGGGAAGAGTATCCTTCTCCCCTAGTCACTTTTTATCCCCAGCCTCTATAGCAATACATGACAAGCATATCATTTTTTTAACTTATTATTATTTTTTAAATTTTGTATTTTCTTTATTAACATATAATGTATTATTAACCCCAGGGGTACAGGTCTGTGAATCGCCAGGTTTATACACTTCATAGCACATACCTTCCCCAATGTCCATAACCCCATCACCCTCTCCCTACCCCCACTCCCGGCAACCCTCAGTTTCTTTTGTGGGATTAAGAGTCTCTTATGATAGGGCGCCTGGGTGGCTCCGCGGGTTAAAGCCTCTGCCTTCGGCTCAGGTCATGATCCCAGGGTTCTGGGATCGAGCCCCGCATCGGGTTCTCTGCTCAGCAGGGAGTCTGCTTCCTCCTCTCTCTGCCTGCCTCTCTGCCTACTTGTGATCTCCGTCTGTCAAATAAATAAAAAATCTTAAAAAAAAGAGTCTCTTATGATAAATGTTAGTTTATGAAAAGCATAGGAACAGGGCCTCCATGAGGTCATTGCCCAGTGGGATTTACAACACACGGGTGGGTATGGACTAAATGTTCATACCAAGGGATCCACATAAGGTAATAGGTTAGGTTTAGAACACATGAGCAGGATTCTCACATGGCAACCAAAGGGCCTTGAGCAGTGAGAACTATCTGAACAACAAGATTATCAATGCTACTATTCACCATTTTCTTCTCTACAACACAACTAGAGTTTTATGGACACAACTACAGTTTTAAGATTCAATGTATAAAAGACACAAGTGAATTTCAAAAATACCAAGACCTAATATTCAAAATGGATTTTTAGAGGTACATTAGATACTAATGGAGCCATCTAGAAACATAAAATTTTACTACTCAAAACTGTTGATTAAAAAAAAAAAACAAAGATCTGTATATATATTAGGGATGAATGAGACTATACAATTTTCATTCAAAATAACATAGCTATCTCTAAATGATATGGCAAAAACTAAGGGTGTATTTCCAGGTTTTTATGAGATTTATAAATCAGATTTATGAAAATGTTATTACTTCCAGCATATCTTTAATCTTAATATATTTTTCTCCCTGAATAGTTTGATAAGAACTGCAAAAGTAATATGTTCCTGAAAGAGCAAATATTTGAGGGAATTATTAATATTAAATAAAACACATTTCCCAAGTGTGTCATCAAGACATGTAATCTAGAGAATAACATTAGATTTAATATTCCCCATCCCAGTCTCTGCAGGCGTTATTGATCATATCTATAGTTCTATGTGGGATTTTATATTAGTGAACTTGAATGTATGATGGACTGTGTTTTTCATGTTGCATCTGATATTGTAGTGATTTTATTAGAACTTGATGAAATAAATTCTATAGTTAAGTCAGTTGATTAATACATTTTCCTTGTGAAGTTTCATACATTTAGGTTCAATTTTTTTGGAACAATTCTCCATTCTATTGTCTACAATGGCCTGCTAATCCCAATTAATCCATCAGATATACCCAATAGCAGTTGTAGAAATTTAGAGACAGAATGATTTAGGTGAGTTACCAGGGATAATACTGTCTGGCTACATGTCTTGGGGTCTTATGATTCATGATGTTGAAATTCCATTAAATAAAATGATGTAAATTTCTGTCAATTGATCAGTTTTTCAGTTAAAAATTGTAAAGATTAGCAGGCAACCATCTTTATAGTGACCTGGCCAATATATTATCTCCTTAGGATTGCAACACCCAGAGACAATCAGTCCTGAGTTTGTTAAAAAGGTTATTTTTACATGGTTTAAAGATTTATAACACCATATCGACAAAATCTAATATAACTGTATCCTCAAGAGGGATATTGAAGGAGAAGGAATATTGGTGTCTGAATTTCAAAAGTAACATCTTCCCAAAAGGGTGTTTTTTTGAATTTCATCTATTTCGATTGTTTTGTGTTCTCCAACCTGACAATAACTTTGCTCTTGACTATTATTATTTCTCTCCATTATCAGTTGGGTTATATGCTAGGTTTCTCTGGTCCCTAAACTACTCTGCCTTCATATGCTAAGTGTAAATATTTATGATTCAGGGGCACCTACGTGGCTCAGTCAAACATATAACTCTTAATTTCAACTCAGATCATGATTTCAGGGTCATGAGATCAAGCCCCTGTGCTGGGGTCTGGGATGAGTGTGGAGCCTGCTTAAGGTTCTCTCTGAGAATCTCTGCCCCTCCCCACCTCTAAATACATACATATGTATTTGCATATATTTATGATTCATGTATTTGCATGTTCTGTTCAATTATCAGAAGGAAATCTTATTTTTTTTCTTATTGCCAAGTTTCCAGAGGTATATGTGTTTATGAACCCATGTAAACTGGGTCCAGAGAATATAAAGTCATCTCCAGTACACGTCCATCAGTGTAATCACAGATGCTGATATTTTACAACATTCAGTTTCGCTCAGGAAAATTATCATTACATATTAGCTCATCCTATGTGAGTTTTCATATGCTTACAGTGTGAATAGATTTTATTCATTTACTCAATTTTCACATACTTCTTGTACCTCGAAACTGGTGTGAGATAAATATTGAAAAGTAATAATAAACTAATGCATATTAAATGTCCTTCTTTAAAGATTTTTGGCTTTTGTCTATGTATCTGAAAATTAACATGTATAGTTTTATTCTATAAAAATAACAATAAAAGTTAAATGTAAGAAGAAAAAACACAAGGAGAAGGCCAAGTTCTGACCGTCTTAAAATTTCCTTCTCCCTAAATTCAAACCTTGTTTTCCACAACAAATTTTGTTTGAACATTTTCCAATGTCCTTCTATTTTATGAACTTGACATCAAGGATAATTGATGATCTGTTATTATAGTGCAAAAATTATATTTACTTTTTATGAATAGCTGTCTTTCTAAATTAAAATTGTAATCATCTGCTGGATTTACATCAAAGTTCTTAGATTGTGGTAGTCTATATTGTTAAAACTTACTTCTTTATTTTATTATATTTAGGGATCATCCCAAGTTCTCTTTTCCAGTGAAATCTAATCTTTCAAAAAGAGCCATGTTGGGGCACCTGGGTGGCTCAGTGGGTTAAGCCTCTGCCTTCGGCTCAGGTCATGATCTCAGAGTTCTGGGATCGAGCCCTGCATCGGGCTCTCTGCTCAGCAGTGAGCCTGCTTCCTCCTCTCTCTGCCTGCCTCTCTGCCTACTTGTGATCTCTCTCTATATATATCAAATAAAAAAAAAAAAAAGAGCCATGTTCACTCTGGGTAAAGGATTTAGGGACTCAGTTAAGCGTCTGCCTTTGGCTTAGGTCATGATTTCAGGGTGCTTGGTTTGAGCCCTTCATCGGGCTCCCTGATTAATAAGAAGTTTGTTTCTCTCTCTGCCCCTCACCTTGCTCTCATGCTCTCTCTCATGCTCTCTCAAATAAATAAATAAATAAATCTTAAAAAAAAATTAGGAACTCCTCTGACCTTCAGTTCAAGTGTTTCCAACATGGTGTCCCAGGTCCTTAACAGTCCTAAAATCTTCCTGATCTAACTACGTTCTGTAAGTTTTCTCAGTATCATGGTTTAGCACATATCCTTCCATGTCCTTTTAATTTTCCCTTTTGGTGTCCATGTTGTGTCACTCCTACACTGCATGACCCCTGGAGCACTTCCAAGGTGTGGAAGGGATGTTCTAGTGCTCTACCTTCTGCATCCAGAATTATTGTTTTCTACTACTTGGAGCTACCTGACACAATATACTAAGTCTATAAAAATAGGAAAACCTCATCAAGAGTAGCAACATAGCAACAATGGGTTTCTAGCAACCTCTCATCTAATACCTATCGTTTATCTATCTTTTTATGTGTGTGTGTATATATAGAAAGAGAGGGGAGTTTTATTTCTTCTAAATATTAATTAAATTGAGTGGATCTTAATAATTCATCAGCAAGCAACATTTTCCATAGTAAATAAGGTTTCAAAAGTCACATAAGAATGGATTTAAACTTGCTGAATATAAAGATTCAACCTCAAATTACTGTAGATTCAGTAATTGCTTATTGTATTAATTCAGATGATAACACTGCATGCACTGTGCATAGTCTGCTTTTATTAAAATAAAAAAGTTGAACACATGCAAAAAGTCTAAATCTATTTTTTCTTAGCACTTTTATTAAGTTAGAAACTGATAAACACCACACAATTTTGGGGAAAGCAGCATTATTTTTTTTTTAAGATTTTATTTATTTATTTGATAGACAGGGATCACAAGGAGGCAGAGAGGCAGGCAGAGAGAGAGGGGGAAACAGGCTCCCTGCTGAGCAGAGACCCCCCCCCATGCGGGGCTTGGTCCCAGGACCCTGAGATCATGACCTGAGCTGAAGGTAGAGGCTTTAACCCACTAAGCCACCCAGGCGCCCGGGAAAGCAGCATTATGAGGTCCTTAGTGAGCTTATCTCCTCTCAGCAATCCAGCAAGTCTGACCAGGACCATCTAGCCCAGGGTGAGCTCTGAAGCTGAGGGTAGAGGGAGGCTGCCACCTCCCCAGCCCAGGCCCAAGCTTCCTCCACTGTTGTTCACTGATGTTCACTGAGTTAGAGTTACCAAAAAGAGCCATCTCCTGGGACCAGAGCCACATGGTTTATGAGCAGGGTCTGTAGGGTCTGAGAAACTTGGGAGACTCGACTTCTGCTTTCAGCTCTTTCCCAAGTGGCAGCTGGTGCCTGAGGCTGGCACTCATCTATGGACAAACCCAGCCCAAGTACCCCAGTCCCCAAGAGAAGCCCATTGGACAAGGTCAAGTGAAGAGGTCCTGTAAGGGATCAGGGTTGAATTATGAAAAGTAATTGGTTTATTATGTGGACCCAAATATTTATAAATAGTATAGCCCACTTTGGAGCCCAAATTCAGAACCATCCAAGTAGCACTGAGTAAATGGCCTGGTGCACAGGGTAACAGAGGGATAAGCCCAGAAATTCTAACACTAGGTATTAAGATGGATGCTGGCAAAAGGTGACCTATCTAGAGCCCCAGATGCTGATGAGGGACCCAATGACTAGGGAAGTGAAAAATATGAATACATGTCTGGCAATTCTTTTGGAACCATTCTTACTTTTTTGAGCTCAGAACAGAAGGGCCAGTCTCAGTTACAAACTAGAAGGCCAAGATGCCTTGAGAGGACGGCAGGCACTGTTTGGGGAATCAGGGGTTATGGGACTTGTTGCCATCCTCCAGGCTGAGATGATCCCCAGGGGGATCTGCAGCGGATGCCCTGGAGTCCTTCTGCTATCCCTAGCTCACACCAGCTCTTAGTCTTGGAGGGTGCAGGTCCACAATATGAGTACCAAAATGGTCCTAACAAGGGAAAGAAGGTGTTGAGGCATCCTTTTGTCTAACAACTTGGCACTATTACATATTTTCTGGGTAGTTATACATTTTCAGGATACTTTGAATTCTAGACAGTGGAACCAAGCATGGAAACCAGTATATAAGATCTAGCAGTACATGGAAATTGGAACAATTTCAAGGCATAAAGTTAGTATCAGGACTTTTGTTGCTGTTGTTCCAACAACATTTGTTGAAAATCCCATCCTCTTTCTATTCAGTTTCCTTTACTCTTGTTAAAGACCCATTTGCTACAGTTGTATAGTCTATTTTCAGCTCCTGATTCTGTTCTACTGATTTCCTTGCTCTCTCATTAATACCACACTGTAGTCATTGTTGTTGCTTTTTTTTTTTTTTTTTAGATTTTTTTTTTAAGGGTGCCTGGGTGGCTCAGTCATTAAGCGTCTGCTTTTGGCTCAGGTCATGATCCCAGAGTCCTGGGATTGAGGCCCTCATTAAGCTCCCCACTCAGCTGAAAGCCTGCTTCTCCCTCTCTCACTCCCCCTGCTTGTGTTCCCTCTCTCTCTGTCAAATAAATAAAATCTAATTTTTTTTTAATTTATTTGAGAGAGGGTGAGAGAGAGGGAACATGAGCGGGTGTTGGGGGCTTGATCCCAGGACTCCAGAATCATGACCTAATCCAAGGCAGACACTTAACTGACTGAGCCACCCAGGCACACTTGCTGTTGCTTTAAAGTAAGTCTTGACCTTTAGTATTTTCTATTCTCAGATTTTGTTCTTCTTCAGCATGGTGTTTGTTACTATTCTGTATCTTTTGCTTTTCCATATAAACTATAGAATCAGTTTTGTCCACAAAATTATTTTTGTCACAAAATAACTTGCTGAGATTTTTATTTAGATTGCATTAAATCTATAGATCAAGCTGGAAAGAACTGATATCCTGACATTATTTAGTCTCTTTTCCATAAACATGAAATAATGCCCATTTATCTAGACTTTGATTTCTTTCATCTGAGTTTTATAGTCTTCTTTTTTTTTTTTAAAGATTTTATTTATTTATTTGACAGAGAGAGAGATTACAAGTAAGCAGAGAGGCAGGCAGAGAAAGAGAGGAGGAAGCAGGCTCCCTGCCAAGCAAAGAGCCCGATGCGGGGCTTGATCCCAGGACCCTAAGATCATGACCTGAGCCGAAGGCAGAGGCTTTAACCCACTGAGCCACCCAGGCGCCCGTATAGTCTTCTTATATTGATTTTATACCTATTTTGTTAGATTTATACTTAAACATTTCTTTTATTTTCCTTTTTTTGTGTGTTAATGTAAATGCTATTGTGTTTTTAATTATATATACGGACTGTTAATTTTGGATGTATAGGAAACCAATTGGCTTCTGTATATTAACCTTTTTTTCACAACCTTACCATGATCGCTTATTGTTTCTAAGACTTTTTCCTTCACTTTGTGATTTTCCACTCATCTATGACCAAAATTTTCTTTCTTTAAAATATGTACCTCTTATAACTTTGCTTCTCTTACTGCATTATCTAAGACTTCAAGTATGACATTGAAAAAGAACATGGAGACAGGACATTCTTGCTGAGTTCTTGAGCATATAGGAAAAGCATGTAGTTTCTCAGCATTAAGTATGATGTTAGATGTAGTTTTTATGTAGTTATTCTTTATCAAATTGAAGAAGTTCCCCTCTATTCCTAGTTTACTGAGAGTTTTTATTATGAATGGCTCTTGGGTTATGTCAAATGTTTTTTCTCCATATATTGATATGGTCATATGATTTTTCTTTAGTCTATTGATATGATGAATTATGTTAATTGATTTTTAAATATTGAACCAGACTTGAATATCTGGAAAAATCCAATTTGGTTGTGCTGTATAATTCTTTTTATATATTGTTGATTCAGTTTGCTAATATTTGGGTGAGAAATTTTGAACATATGCTCCTAAGAAATATTGATCTATAGTTTTTTTGTAATATCTTTGCATTATTTTCATCTTAGGGTACTGTTTCCCTGTACAATGAGTTAAGAATTATTTCTGCTTCCATTTTCAAGAACATATTAAAGGAATTGGTTTTCCTGAGTTTCTCATTTTTTTTTCACTGAGGATATTTATACATAACTAATAGAATTATGAGGCTTATAGTAGGTGATGTGTTTAGAGTGTTATCACATTGTACTTATTACATCACAGTCAATAAACAACATCCTTTGTAAAATAAATAAATAAATAAACTCAAAGCCCTGGATTCTGATATGTCTTATACTAATAATTAATTACTTCAATCATTATTTTCTTCAATTTTGTAAGAATTCAGAGTGTTTAGTTTGGGGGCAGACAGACAAATGTCCTTTTGACTTCAACAGCTAGTAGTTACAATTTGCATGACCAGATCAACGTACTTTATCTTTCTAGACTTCAGTTTCATAACAAATGGAAATGACAATAGTAATAGTCTTAATGGCCACTATGGGAGTTGGAGGGTTACATGAGGAAACCTGTGTGACAGGCTCAGCACACCAGAGGCTAACAGGAAGTGCTCATGACACATAAGCAATTATTACTTTCTGGACTCTAAGATGAGAAATCCTGGGGAGACCTTTTCTGAGGTTATCTCAATTTTGAGACTTTAAGGCATTTCTCATTTAACTAAGGACAGTTCTCAGAACTCAGAACCTTGATCCATGTGTGGTTTCATTGAGTAGAAGGGGGATCCTGGAATAGGTAGAGGAGGAAAGTAGTGCAAAGACTTCATTATAGACTGTGCAAAATATTGATGTTTTTTCTTCTGTTCTATCTAATCCAGATAAGAAATGCCTAAGGGTATTGGTCATGTGTTTTTAATGTTCTCAAATTTCACAATTCTATACAATCATACCTTCTTTAAATAGAGTGCACCCTGTAGACTCCACACAAATGTAAAAGGATTATGATGATGATAATGATGATGACTGAGATTAGCACACTCTTGTTTTAAGGGTAAGAGAAAATGAGTTTGTGTTTATTAAGAATACAATGTAGAACTGTTTTCCTTTGAGAAAAATGGTAAAATTACTTCTATGTATTTGCATGTCATTATGCCAAAATACTAAATAGCCCTAAATGCTAATAACCTTGTTTTCCCACCCATCACTCTATAAACACTCTTTTTAATCTCTCTCATATTTTAATTCTCCTTAGTTATATGGATGCATTGTTATATTTTATAGTGCATCTTTGTTGTAAGCAGCACTATATAATATGAATTTGAAAATAGTTTTGGAATTGTATCTAACTTCCATAAAATGCAAAGTCTGGCAAATCTAATTTTTCTTTATAATTTTAGATTTTTCAAAATCAAAACACATAGATGGGTGCAATTCTTTTTTCTTTTTAGGGATGGTTGAAGAAGGAAATCAAGAACATAGCACAGAAGTGATTTTACTCCACAATATATGGCATCATTTTATCATCACATTATACAGTCATCCTCCTTTTATTAGATAATCAATTGTTCTTTGTTTCCTGACACAATCGCTTTGACCTTTTTTCATTGCCACCTGTTTTTTGTGTGTTCAATGTGTGTAATTCCATTCATCTTCCACATATTTGTTTTCATGTATGTTTATCCATTTAGAACATCTATCAGGGTTTTATGTGTATTAAATTTACATTAATTGTCCTATATCATTGGACGTGTTTTCCCTGAATATTGTGTTTTTAAGATAATCCATTTATCTCTTTGTGGTCTTAGTTAATACCACTGAACTGTATTATAGTAGATGTATATTTCACTTGTTTGTTCACTTACATAAAGCCACCAAGTTTTCTAAGGAGGTATTTCCCCACAAACATTCTTCTACATGATTTTTTGTGGATCTGTGGACAAAAGTTTACTTAGAATTTATGTCCAGAATGTGTGTGTGTATTTGTGTGTGTGTGTATTTACATAAAAGCAATAAACATCTGGAATTTTTTTTATATGGGATACATTGGGCTATAACGAAAGGTGAAAGGAAGAGTATTTAACTGAGTGGATTAACAAAGATTACAACTTGCTTAAAAATACTTTTAACTTTAATAAAACTATTTGAGACAAAATGATACAATTAGAATAATAATAAATTTTCAAGAGTGTATATCTAATCTTTTGTGCATTATTTTAGGTATCTGTATGTATTTTTAAAGCTCATAAATATATTCCTACTCTTAAGAAATTCACAATCTATTCGGACACTCAGCAAAAAATATAATGTCACAGAACATAATGATAAGTTTAATAGTAGGAATACACTTAATCTGTGTTGTTTATGTGTATGTGAAATACAGAGGAGGGTATCCTAAAACATACATGAGTGAAATATATGCTTCCAAGTGTATTTTACTTCTCTGAATTGACTGAGCACTCACATGCTTAGATTAGGAAAAAAACAAAAACAAAAACAAACAACATTCCAGGTAAAGATAACAAGTAAAAAGTATGGAGTTTTTAACTGATGGAAAATATTTTGTATGTTTGGAAGATTTTGTGACATAACAGAGGCAAGTTCATCAGGGCAAAATCCTGCCAGGTCAAGTCAGCTAACAGAGAAGCTTGAAGACACATTTTTAGTCTGTGGGCCAATTAAAACAGTGTGATGTTCAGAGAAGTGAACTTCAGAAAGATAATTCTCTCCCATCACAAGACTCTTGGAAATTCCTACCACTTCAATCAAGATACTTGGCAATAACATTTTAACAAAGTTTACTTCAACTGGAAAACTATGTGCTTGTTCAATTCTCATTAATCTTAATACAGTATATCCACATGTGACAGATCTTTCCAGTCTTGAAAGGAGCAGTGACAGAAAGGGAAGCAAGAATTCTTCTGCTAAGTGAGATGTGTTGGTTTCTGCCCTGAGAAATTATGTCTTCTTGATACTTTCATCTATGAGAATAGAGAAACCTGACATGACACTGTGCTCCAAAGGAAGATATTGTAGGTGGTGCTATCCTAGTCATCCACCATGGCTATAAAAGAGAAATAACCAGGTCATATATTTGGAAATTAAACATGACTAAAGGCTTCTCTTATTACCCTCTGAATAGGACTCTTCATTGCTGAGAATTCTGAGTTCATAGTGATAAAAACAAAAATTTCAACTTTCCATGTTTGTGAATGCTCTCCTGGGCTCCTAGGGAAGCTATCCCTTGTCATTTACCAAGGTCAAAATGACTTGGCAAGACCTCAAAGCACAGTCTCTATTTTTGCCCCAAGCACACATTGTACATCTGCTTCATTAAATAAAATAACCAAAAAGGAGCATTTTGAACACAAAAGATTTTAAAAAAAAGGAAGAGAATGCCCTGGTTCCCATAAGATTAGTCATATGGCCCTGCATATACTAGAGACTTAAGGACTGCAATTTTCTGACTGTCCTTTGTCTAATAATCTATAATTCTTTATGTAAAATAGGACGCATTTAACCCTACACCAAATGTTCCTTTGCCAGATAGTCTTTGTTGTGAAGATTATGTATCCTGAGCAGCTGTCCTAAATAGGTCTTGAAAAAACTCTTTCCTTTTTTTTTTTGAGAAATTCTAAAAGAGTCATTTTGTGTTGACAATATAGAAAGAAAGTTCATCCCTCAAAGATGAGAAGACACTGGGTGTAATATCTTCTTATTGTTTTTATCCTGAGTGAAACATACAGAGCTTTCTTAGAATAAAATAAATATCCATAATATCTGTCTTTTATAATTCTGACTTCTTTGCTCAAAATTATAGAAATCAAATAAGTAACACTTGTTAAGGAAGAAAGGATTTCTCTGGTATTTCCCAAAACATACCCCAAAATAGCAATATCAATATGATAAACTAAAAGACACATTCCCTTCTTAGAGGGCCACAAACTTTTTTTTTTTAAAGATTTTATTTATTTATTTGACAGAGAGAAATCACAAGTAAGCAGAGAGGCAGGCAGAGAGAGAGGAGGAAGCAGGCTCCCTGCTGAGCAGAAAGCCCGAGTGGGGCTCGAACCCAGGACCTGGGATCATGACCTGAGCCGAAGGCAGCGGCTTAACCCACTGAGCCACCCAGGCGCCCCCGCCACAAACATTTTTTTTTGAAAAGTAAAATATCAGTAAAATACAGTTAGAGATATTTGAAGAAAGTAAAAACACCTCAAAGCTAAGTGTAACACTAGCAGACTTTCACATCCTGATGTGCTGGAATCCTGGACCAGGAAAATTAAAGGAATGATTAGTTGAGATTCTTCAGTAAGAGAAGGAAGGACATTCAAAACTTGGTTAACTATCCTCTTACCCTTGTTTCTGTTATCTGTGCCTACATAGCACACTACCCAGAACTAAAATGCCATTGTTATTATATTTAGTGGATTAAGATGTCAATCAAAGCTTGGCTGGGAAACCCCACTTCACATGACATTGACTTGAGTCCCCTGATGTATATACTTGGGCAGGACTATAGATGCAAGATAGCTGGGACAGCTAGAGGGCCAGGCTCAGAAGGGATCCTCTTTCTCCACATAGCCTTTCTAGCAGAATACTTGAATTTCTTCCATGGAAGCTCAGGGATCCAAGAGACCAAGGCAAAAGTAGTCGGTTCACCTAACCCCCAGGTTTCAAACCAATACATATCCACTATACACCCCTCACCCAAGCAGTTCAGCCTTGACTCAAGGAAAGTCAAATTAGACACACTTCACAATGGGAGCAATGTCAAAGAAAGTGTGGTCATCTTGAATTTGTCCTAACCTTATAAATTAAAAAAAAAAAAAAAAAGATGAATTTTCCTCAGTCTGGCAGCCAGGTGTGCACTTGAGACACAGAACGGTTCACAGGTGGCTAGCAGTACTTGGAACTGAAAAGAAATGGATGAGTATAGAAGACTAACTTTCTATGCACTTGAACCAAAATCAGGCTTAGTCTATTCCCAAACCATAATGATCAAAGTGGGGAGCAAATGTCCAGGAACGATTTTTACTTTTCCCTTCAAGATATGGAGGGATACAGGGTTAGAGTAAATGAAGAACTTCAGGAGAATTCAAACTACAGATGCTCATGTTTAAGATTATCTACACCATGAAGGATATGCAACAATTCACAAATATAGGATTTTATCCTTTACAAGTAAATTTTAATATAACAACCAGAAAAAAAAAAGCTTTCAAAATTGTGAAGCAAGCCTAAGACATAAAGAGGATCATTTCATCCATATATCCACAGTAAGACATTATGATCAAAACTATGGACTAGGGGAAAGAAGTAAAGTCTAAGTAATTAAAGAATAATGTAAAATGATTATTTAAAAAAAGAACTCAGTAAATTTTCTGAATAGAAGGTGAGACAAGGATTTTCTAAAATTAATGATGGACACCAAACCAGATATCAAGCAAATTCATAAAATCTCAAGTAGAAGAAATACCAGAAATCTATTTCTTAGACATACATATCAAAACTGCAAAAAAAAAAAAAAAAAAAAAAACAAACAAACAAATTTTTGAAAGAAACCAGAGAAAATAAAAATTTATGGAAAAACAAGGTTAAGAAGTACAGAAGACTTTTCACCAAAATACAAGAAGAGTGAAGTATTTTACTGTTGAAAGCAAACGAAGAAACAAAAAAACCTACCAACCTAGAAGTCTATAACCATTAAAACTGTCCTTCAAATATGAAGAAGAAATGAAAACTTTCTCATATAAACAAAACTGAGGCAACCCACCAACAGTAAAACTGCCTTGCAAGACATGATAAAAAGAAGTTTTTTAGAGAGAAAGGAAATGTTACAGGTCAGAAACTTGAATCCACATATAGGATAGCCAAGTTCAGGATAAAGAATACACAAATTTGAATGATTTTTTAATTTCTCAGTCTTAGTTGATTTAATATTTAATACTTTCCCCCCCCAAAATACTAATAGTAGTACTGCATTATAGAGTTTGGATAAATGAATGACCACAGTGTTATGAGAGAGGAATGTGAAATTGGGAAGGATCTTTTATAAGGTACCTGCAACACCCATGAAGTAGTTTAATGTTATTTAAAAGTGGACTTAGTTGTAAATATCCACTAATTTTTTTAAAGAAAAGTAATTCATATAATAAGAGAGAAGATGAAATCATATAAAATGCTCAGTTAAATTTTGAGAAGAAAGAAAATGGGGAGATAAAATGAGGCCAAAAAGTGCAAGACAACTAAAAGATCAGTGATTTTCAGGGACTCAGGAGGAGGGTATGAAAAATGAATAGAGGTCTTGTGTGTGTGTGTGTGTGTGTGTGTTTTCCCTTTTTTGAGCAATGAAATTCAAATTAGATACATCAATAAGAACTACTATTTACCTTGATATGGATACAGATGACTACATGTAGATACATTTATAGATATACGTATACATAGGTCAGGATACACACAAAGAGTTTTTTGCTCTGTCAGCTCAGGATAACCGAAGAAATGACACTCTAGTAACCAGGAGCACCCTTAGTGTTTAGATCTTGCTTTTAAATACCATTCTCCAATAAAAAGGAAGTGAAGCTCCTTGGAGAAATGACTTCATGCAAGACAGGAAATACACAAGATAAGTCTGGGGTATCTTATAGCGTTAGAATGTAAGGCAGTGCTTAAATGCATACATCCATACACACACCCATAATACACACATATATTTCAATGAAAACATATCAAAATAGGTATAGAAGCCAACTAAAAGAACTCTTAGTGGCCAGATATGGACAAATTTGAGCAACAAAATGATGGAAGTAGTACCGGATTATAACGTAGAGTATAAAATAAGTATTCATGAGTCCATGCTGATAACATGGATGGAACAAATAATGGAATAAATTAATAAGTATGAGAAAGAGACAAATCTCCCATGCAAAATAATTACAGAGGAACCAGGTAGAGACTTGATCCTAAAAGAAGGTGAGCTTAACTTCCCATTTCTTATGTGCAGACTGCCCATAGGCTTCTTTCTCTCACATAGTACAGTATAGAAAGGGGGCAAATAGGAGTAACAATGGTGGAGAAACCTGGCAAGTCTACCTCTGCCACGTTTTATCAGTATCAGCAGTCATAAATCCAGTTCATAGCATGTGAACTTGGAATGCCGCAATGAAAATGACAATTGATCTCTGCGTTCTTCCTCTCAGAAATCCATAACCCACTCTAGTCATGAGGAGAAACTTTAGACAAATCCAGCAGGGACACATTCTATAAAATACCTGAGTCTTTAAAACTGTGAAGGTCATCAAAAACAAAGAAAACCTAAGAAAATGCCACAGCCCAAAGGAGCCTAAAGGAGCCTTGACAACTGAACATGTGGTATTCTGGATGACATTCTGAAACAGAAAAGGAATATTAGAACAAAATAATCTAAATAAATTAAGGACTTTATTTAACATGTTAATATCACCTCGCTAATTGTGACAAATGCACCATACTAATATAACAGGGGACACTGTGTGTGTATGTGAGTGTGTGTGTAGGGAGGCATATTAGAACTCTCTCTACTATCCACTACATATTTTCCTGTAAATCTAACACTTTTTTAAAAAATAAGTCTATTGGGGCACCTGGGTGGCTCAGTGGGTTGAGCTGCTGCCTTCGGCTCAGGTCATGATCCCGGGTCCTGGGTTCGAGCCCCACATGGGGCTTTCTGCTCAGCAGGGAGCCTGCTTCCTCCTCTCTCTCTGCCTGCCTCTCTGCTTACTTGTGATTTCTCTCTGTCAAATAAATAAATAAAATCTTTAAAAAAATAAATAAATAAATAAAAAATAAGTCTATTATTTTTTTTAATAGGTAGTAGTCAAATACCCCACAAAGTGCCGAGTGTGAGAATTATAAACAAAGCAGGAGGTATTCTGAATTGTGCCATAAGGTGATCATGAGCAATGTTTGCAAGTACATCTGAATTGAAATGCTGGTGTGGAAGTCAAGAGGACATGACCAGTGGGGCTGTCAGACCAAAGAACTGCTTTCACAGATGGCACGTGATCATGCCCTTTCCTGCGTCCAAGTTTACTACTCAAGTAGACTGTAAACTTCCCAAAAGGAAGTGTTAATTGTAATTCTTTGTGGAAGAACCCAACAGAGTGATTCAACCATATGAGATATCCAATACATATTTTAAACTTGTGAAAATCATGAAAAAAGTAATCATTATTTGCCATGAAGTTGAAATGAACAGAGATATAGATTAGATAGATGATAGATACAGATGACAGATGTTGATTGATAGATTAGATAAATGACAGATAGATGATCAATAGTATCCATTGTATTTTTTAGACTTTGATAGGTCAGTGAGTTTTTTTGACTTTTCTTTCACTATTGCTGGAACTGTCACTTTGCACATTTCTTGTTTAGGTAGGAATCATTCAGAAGGAATGTCTGGCTCCATTTCTTTATCTGGATATGTTCAATTATATTTTGTTTAAAAAATAACTTGTCTTCTAAACAAATTTTAAACTCTAAAAACAAAATAAAACAGACAAAAATCACTTGAAAGCAAGTCCTTTGTGGGACATTTTTGCACATCCAGTAAAGGACTGAGTGACGTCAGATCAGTGCTTTACTGACAACTTACAATACGCATGTCTATAATATATTCCGCAGTATATCGTGTGTACGTATGTGTGTGTGCACAAATGTTCATTCGTGTATACAGAGGTCACACAAAATGGTAATCAATAGCACCACTACTAGCACTATCGGCTGTAGACAAGCTCATGAAAGTGGTTATGATGGAGATGGCAGCATATGGATTCAAGGGCTCCTGAGTCATAAGTCAATGTTGGAGGCCTGGTATGACATTTACTTGCTTTGTGAATTCCTGTGCAAATTTAATTTATGCAGGCTTCACAGCCATGCTTGTCATGTGGGAACAATGATTTTACCCACTTAGATGCCATATGTGAGTATTAAGTGGATTGAGTATCAAGGGTTGCACACATTATCTTGTATTAACAGGACTTCACAGCATAGGATTTTTTAAAACATACTGTGTATCTTTTTTGTTTCCTCAACACAGAATACAGGAATGAGGTTGGTGAGATAAAATTCTAGAAGGAATAGACCAGAAGCCTAAAACTTCTAAAAAAGCAGCATAAAAAGTAATTCATCAGAGATAATTTAGATGTCATAATGTGTAATTCCTCTCTTTCTCCAAGTATTATGAATAGAAAAAACAACCCCCAAATACATGAAACCATAGCGTTTAATGTAAGCCAATCTGGCTATGTGTTAGGAATGAAATAGCTACAAAGTAGAATAACAAAAGTCTCTGACAGGATATTCTGCCCTAATTTGGAACAGCCTTTCTGATGGCTAGACAGTGAGTCTATGATCTTGGTTAGTTCTTTGTCAAAAGATAATTAAAAGCATTCAAATTTGAAAGCATGTGATCTATAACTTTCAGTTATTTGATTTTTTTCTCTTCTTTTTGTAGCATCTTAAAGCTAAATTTAATAATGGTGAAAGTCAGCTGACACTAATTATGCTTTTTAACTCATGAACAATTTTCGAAGTTACTTCAGTGTCAGTCAGGAACCCAGCTTAAGAATTAGTTTATATTATATTCGTGATAATGATTATCCCCATAGAGAGATATTTTACTTGGCATGCATATCTATGTCATATAAGGTTATAATGAAAAATGGGGCAGATATTTTTAGTAGAATTTTTACACTCCTAAGTAAAAATCAGTACTGGATAGTTGTTTGACAAGGACATATTATCTATGCTGATTACCCAGGTGTTTTAGAGCACTTTAATATTCTGGTGAATTCAATAAATATGAGAAGAGATTGACATACCTTACCCTGGATTTCAAGATGTATATGAATCTTCTATTTTTTTAAATTATTTCTGAGTTGTTATCAAATTCATATGGAAATATCCCAACATTGTGTGGCCAAAATTGAAATCTCTTAATTCATAACATTTTAAAATAATCTGTCTAAAGTTGACAACCTTAGTATTTTATGTAATGAGTTAACTGATTTTATAAGTCCTTAAAAACATATTTAGATAAATAACTCATGTCAGGGCCAATATGGGAGAAGGGATGATAAGGGGTAACTTTTCAGTGCGGAGACATTTAGAACCTAGTTTTTGTGGGGGAACAAAAATAAGCATAACTTAGAACCTCAGAAAAGCTGAGAGCTGGAAGGTACCAGTTACTTCAGGAGCAGGGCTATAAAATAAATGATGGGAGGCAGGTTTCAAATAATCCACTGGGAGTATGGAAATTCCACACACTACTTGCTCTCCACACCCCACCCACTCCCACTTTCTAGCACAGAACTGGAGATTTACTTTCTGGAGACAGGTTACCTTTAACTTTCAATGCCATAACCATGCTGAAGTAAAAGTTAATATGAAGCAAGAGATAGGAATCCAATTATATTTTTCCAGATCTTCTCCACAGCATTTATGAATATACCTGTCCCCTACTTAATGGTATCATCATCTTTAAAATGCATTATTTTCATGTATGCCTGGACTCGTGTCTAAACTCTCTTATTCTGGTTTACTCTGAAATATCTGTTCTGTTCCATGTATATCTTTGTTCAATGATAATATGCACTTTTTAATACTACAGCTTTAATTAAATGTATTTTAAATCTGGTAAGTCATGCCCCTTACTGTTTGCCAATCTCTTCCATGTTACTTAGCTGTCGATGGACCTGCTGTATGTCTATGCTATAAACATTATACATGAGCCACCAACACATGCATGGAAAGATTATTGAGATACTGAAAGCCTCCAATCATGTATTTAACTAACACTGTACTTATAGATTAATTTTATGAGAATTTATACTACAAAATAATTAGTGAAATAGCTATTCATCTATTCTTTTCAACTGTGATTTCCATGTAGTTGCAAAGTCTTCTCTGTGGATTTCATGTATCTTCATGTATCTTCTGTATCTTAACAACTTCGTTGATACTTTATAATTCTATTGCTTCACTAAATAGTATCTTATATTTTCTGAATTAAAATGACAAGTTCACAAAATTTTATAATGAAAGTAATGGAAACATTTCTGATCTAATTAGTCCAAAGAGGCTGTTGGTTGTTTCAGCTGGGTTTTCCAGTTCAACAGGTGAGCATATCGTCTTGAAGTGCTAATAGTTCAATCTGTTTTCCTCCTAGATGTAGAGGTATGATTTGTTTTCCTTTTAACTTTGGACAGGAACTATAGCACGCCACTGAGTAGCACAGGAGATAGAGGACATCCTACTACTCCCAATTTTGAAGGGAATGTTTCTAATGACTCCCTACTAAGCATATAATTGTGGTTCAGTTTTGTCTAACATCTATCATCTATCTATATCTATCTTACTATCATCTATCTATATCTGTCATCTATCTAATTATAATCATCTATCTTCTATCATAAAATTTATGCAAAGCTAAGGAAGTTCATTTTTTTCCATTCTTAGTTTATTGCATAGTGTTTAATAAGGCATGAAACATTATCAGATAATCAGACTTTTTTGTTTTTGGGGGGTTCTTTTGCATTGATAGAAATAATTATGTTTCTTTTAAATTAATACAATTAATAAATTAATGTAATGAATGACATTTCTAATTTATTTTTATTATATATATATTATATGTATATATATTATATATATTGTATATATATTATATATATATAAATATATATATATATATATATATATATATTTATTTATTTATTTATTTATTTAGAGTGAGCTGAGGTGGAGGAGCAAAAGGAGGGGGAGAGAGAGAGAATCCTTACCAAGTTCCATGCCCAGCGCAGAACCCAGCAAGGGGCTCAGTTTCACGACCTGGAGATCATGACCTGAGCCAAAATCAAGAGTCAGTCAGATGCTTCACTGAGTCACCCAGGACCCCTACATTTCTAATTGAAACCATCTTGGAATTCCTGGGCTAAAACATAATTGATTATAATGCATTGTATTTCACTTGCTATTGTTACTTAGTTAACTTACATTTTACTTAATATTTTTTGTATCTATATTCACAGTTGAAATTGTAATTATATTCTATTGTCATTACTCTTTATTAAGGCACTTTAGATTCAAAAAATAAAATTGGCAACTGTAGTTCTTTTTTACTTTCTATCTTGCATAATAGAGGAGGTTTTTTTTTTTTTTAATTAGTTATTTTTGTCCATTAAATCTTCAGAGTCTGGAGACTTTAGGGACATGGAGAGGTTTTCAATGCCATTTCATTTTCTTTAACTGGTTTATTAAAAGTCTATAGGTAGCTTTGTGCCAGTTGTTGACATTATATTTGTTTCTAAAGCCTACTTATTTAACCTAAGATTTCAAATTTATTAGTGTTCAAGTCTTGATTATATTGTCTGGGTTTTCTGGTGCTTATCTGTATCTATAATGATTTCCTTTTTTCATTTCACATTTTGAGTGCATCTTCTTCCTCCCTCCCTCTCTTCCTTCCTTTTTCTTTTTCTTTTTTCTCTTCCCATGATCAATCTTGCTGATATCAAAAATTGTTAGTAGAGCCACAGCATGGATGAATCGCAAAATCTGCATTGAATAGTAGAAGCCAGATACAAAAAAAGTGTATGTTTCTTAATGATTCCATTTATACAGAGTTCTAGAAAATTCCAAAGCAGACTGGTGTTTTCTGTTTTAAAAACCTTGTCTCAGATGCTTTGTTGCATTTCTTTCATGGTCGTTCTGTTATCCAGATACCCAATGATTTTGGCCAGTGAATGCAAATTTCCCTGTGAGGCCTTTCCAGCATCCTGGGCATGCTGGAGGAGAAGGGGGAAGCTGAGCTCGAGGGCAAGAATTCCAGGTGGCACAAGTCCTCAGAGGTCCGTGTCATTGACCGCAATCCCATGCCGAAGAACGAATGTTTAGTGCTTGACTTTCAGTTTCCCATGAAAATAAGTTTTGTGGAGGAAATAACCTCTTCAGTTTGCATTTCACCCGCTGGAGTTTTTGAAGGGCTGAGTGGAGGTGTAAATGGTGAAGGGCTTGTTCTGCTGGGCCAGCCAACCCTTCTTCTTCTCTCAGTAAGCTTCTTTACCCATTTTCTGTACCAGGACTCAGGGCAGGAGGCATTGTGCAGAGATGATGCTGTACAGATTCTAGCACAGAATTTAAAAGCTTCTTACAAACTATCAACCATTTCTTCCAGCAGTCTGATTATTTTATTTACTTATCTATTTCTGTGTTCTATAGATCCTAGAATGTTTGCCATGTAGGTAAAGACATGTCTGATTTATTCAGCATTGAAATTCCAATCCTGACACTAATAGGCATCAAATCATTATACATTTAATGAATTATCAAAAATAATGTAAATCTACTCTTTTCTTTATATGTGGGGGTTTGCTTCTTCTGAGACTATTTCAATCCCAGGAGAAAAGACACAATGGTGCATTTCTTATTCTCAGAAAAATGGTCCTACTTAATTTTTTTTTTTTTTTGGCAAAATAAAGACATAGGTTGGAGTTGTGATGTAGCACAACTACAAAAATAATATAACAAGTTTAAATTATCAGAAAATATGGAACATGAAGGAAAACACTCTATATAACATGTAACTATACATATGAATATACATATGTATGTTTACATATATATGTGTATATATATGAATATCTATATATATGAATGACATCTAGTCAATTTTCTCTGTATACAAAACAGGGGTAAATACATCACATTCTACTATAATATAGAATGTATTAGAATAGTCTATATAATTGTGTCAGAAATCTATTAATAGTATGCTTGGATCAACTCATTAGTGAACTGCTTTCATGATCAAGTCTATGTATTAGGGCTAGTCTTGCTATAGGTTAATGAACAGACTTATGTACATCATACCAGTTACAGAAATGAGGAGTTTTGAACTGAGAGTAATTAGCCATAGTTGTTAGCCCATGGAATATGCAGCGTACAGGACCTAAGAGGAAATATGGCAAATGATAAATGTCTGTCTGTGGTATGTGCCAAGGAACTCTAATATGGCTAAGATCCAAATGGGGACTCTTCCCTATTTTACATATCCTATAATCCTTTTCTATTATGCCCAAACATTCAGAACAAGTCAGTTTATGCAGCAGCTTATTAGTAATACCTTTGTGAATGAAAGAGAAAAGATCTGCCCTTGCAGCCACAAAACACCAGCCCTTCTGGCAGCAATGGGAGTCCTTCCAGGCTGCCAGAGACACCTGCATCTGAAAGTGCTCTGATTTTGTTTCATTTTTCCCTCCTTTCCCCCCATAACTCCCCGGGGAGGGAGACAAACCATAAGATACTCTTAATCTCAGGAAACAAACTGGAGGTTGCTGGGGGGTGGGGTGGGAGAGAAGAGGTGACTGGGTGTTGTATAAGACTGATGAATCACAGACCTGCATCCCTGCAACAAGTAATACATTATATGTTAATAAAAAAGGGAAAAAGAAAACACTCTGAAATACCAGTGAAGAAACTAGCTTTCTCTAGTATATAGGATGTATGATTAAGTATTTGCAAAACTTATTAAAAGAAGGGGTACAGGAGGAGGAGTCAAGATGGCGGAGAAGTAGCAGGCTGAGACTACTTCGGGTAGCAGGAGATCAGCTAAATAGCTTATCTAAAGATTGCAAACACCTACAAATCTAACGGGAGATTGAAGAGAAGAAGAACAGCAATTCTAGAAACAGAAAATCAACCACTATCTGAAAGGTAGGACTGGCGGAGAAGTGAATCCAAAGCGACGGGAAGATAGACCGCGGGGGGAGAGGCCGGCTTGCGGCGAGCGGCGGAGCAATGGAGCACAAAATTGGGACTTTTAAAAGTCTGTTCCGCTGAGGGACATCGCTCCAGAAGCTTAACTGGGGTGAAGCCCAGGCGGGGTCAGTGCGGCCTCAGGTCCCGCAGGGTCGCAGAAGGATCGGGGGTGTCTGAGTGTCACAGAGCTTACTGGTATTAGAACAGGGAAGCCAGCTACAGAGACAGAGCCGAGGAGTGACTCTCAGCTCCGGGTTGCCTTGAACCGGTCGCAGGCTCGGTCAGCTCGGAGCGCGGCCAGAGGCCAGGGTGACGGGAGTCATTGGGCGCTGTTCTCTGAGGGTGCACTGAGGAGTGGGGCCCCGGGCTCTCGGATCCTCCGGGCCGGACACCGGGAGGCCGCCATCTTCATTCCCGTCCTCCGGACTCTATGGAAAGCGCTCAGGGAACAAAAGCTCCCAAAAGCAAACCCAGCAAACACAATCAGATTACTCAGCCCAGCCCCGAATAAGGGCGGTGCAACTCCGCCTGGGACAAAGATGCTTGAGAATCACTAAAACAGGCCCCTCCCCCAGAAGATCAACGAGAAACCCAGCCAGGACCAAGTTCACCTACCAAGGAGTGCAGTTTCAATACCAAGGAGAGTGGCGGAATTCCAGAGGAGAAGAAAGCAACGCACAGAACTCACGGCTTTCTCCCCATGATTTTTTAGCCTTGCAGTTAATTTTTTTTTTCTTTTTCAATTTTTTTTTCTTTTTCTCTTCTTCTGCTAAATTTTTTAATTTTTACTGTTTTCTTTTTTAACGATTTTTAAAATAGTTTATCTAAGATATATTTTTTTCCTCTTTTTATATTTTTTCTTTATCGGATTTCTTCTTTTTAATAGTTTCTTTTTTTTTTCTTTCTGAACCCCTTTTTATCCCCTTTCTCCCCCCTCACAATTTGGAATCTCTTCTGATTTGGCTAAAGCATATTTTCCTGGGGTTGCTGCCACCCTTTTAATATTTTACTTGCTCCTTCATAAACTCTTATCTGAACAAAATGACAAGGCGGAAAAATTCACAACAAAAAAAAGAACAAGAGGCAGTACCAAAGGCTAGGGACCTAATCAATACAGACATTGGTAATATGTCAAATCTAGAGTTCAGAATGACGATTCTCAAGGTTCTAGCCGGGCTTGAAAAAGGCATGGAAGATATTAAAGCAACCGTCTCGGGAGATATAAAAGCCCTTTCTGGAGAAATAAAAGAACTAAAATCTAACCAAGTTGAAATCAAAAAAGCTATTAATGAGGTGCAATCAAAAATGGAGGCTCTCACTGCTAGGATAAATGAGGCAGAAGAAAGAATTAGCGATATAGAAGACCAAATGACAGAGAATAAAGAAGCTGAACAAAAGAGGGACAAACAGCTATTGGACCATGAGGGGAGAATTCGAGAGATAAGTGACACCATAAGACGAAACAACATTAGAATAATTGGGATTCCAGAAGAAGAGGAAACGGAGAGGGGAGCAGAAGGTATATTGGAGAGAATTATTGGAGAGAATTTCCCCAATGGCAAAGGGAACAAGCATCAAAATTCAGGAGGTTCAGAGAACCCCCCTCAAGATCAATAAGAATAGGTCCACACCCCGTCACCTAATAGTAAAATTTACAAGTCTTAGTGACAAAGAAAAGATCCTGAAAGCAGCCCGGGAAAAGAAGTCTGTAACGTACAGTGGTAAAAATATTAGATTGGCAGCAGACTTATCCACAGAGACCTGGCAGGCCAGAAAGAGCTGGCATGATATATTCAGAGTACTAAATGAGAAAAACATGCAGCCAAGAATACTATATCCAGCTAGGCTATCATTGAAAATAGACGGAGAGATTAAAAGCTTCCAGGAAAACAAAAACTGAAAGAATTTGCAAATACCAAACCAGCTCTACAGGAAATATTGAAAGGGGTCCTCTAAGCAAAGAGAGACCCTAAAAGTAGTAGATCAGAAAGAAACAGAGACAATATACAATAACAGTCACCTTACAGGCAATACAATGGCACTAAATTCATATCTCTCAATACTTACCCTGAATGTTAATGGGCTAAATGCCCCAATCAAAAGACACAGGGTATCAGAATGGATAAAAAAACAAAACCCATCTATATGTTGCCTACAAGAAACTCATCTTACACCCGAAGACACCTCCAGGTTTAAAGTGAGGGGGTGGAAAAGAATTTACCATGCTAATGGACATCAGAAGAAAGCAGGAGTGGCAATCCTTATATCAGATCAATTAGATTTTAAGCCAAAGACTATAATAAGAGATGGGGAAGGACACTATATCATACTCAAAGGATCTGCCCAACAAGAAGATCTAACAATTTTAAATATCTATGCCCCTAACGTGGGAGCAGCCAACTATATAAACCAACTAATAACAAAATCAAAGAAACACATCGACAAGAATACAATAATAGTAGGGGATTTTAACACTCCCCTCACTGAAATGGACAGATCATCCAAGCAAAAGATCAAAAAGGAAATCAAGGCCTTAAATGACACACTGGACCAGATGGACATCACAGATATATTCAGAACATTTCATCCCAAAGCAACAGAATACACATTCTTCTCTAGTGCACATGGAACATTCTCCAGAATAGATCACATTCTTGGTCCTAAATCAAGTCTCAACCAGTATCAAAAGATTGGGATCATTCCCTGCATATTTTCATACCACAATGCTCTGAAGCTAGAACTCAATCACAAGAGGAAATTTGGAAAGAACCCAAATACATGGAGACTAAAAAGCATCCTTCTAAAGAATGAATGGGTCAACCAGGAAATTAAAGAAGAATTGAAAAAATTCATGGAAACAAATGATAATGAAAACACAACGGTTCAGAATCTGTGGGACACAACAAAGGCAGTCCTGAGAGGAAAATATATAGCGGTACAAGCCTTTCTCAAGAAACAAGAAAGGTCTCAGGTACACAACCTAACCCTACACCTAAAGGAGTTGGAGAAAGAACAAGAAAGAAACCCTAAACCCAGTAGGAGAAGAGAAATTATAAAGATCAGAGCAGAAATCAATGAAATAGAAACCAAAAAAACAATAGAACAAATCAACGAAACTAGGAGCTGTTTCTTTGAAAGAATTAATAAGATTGATAAACCCCTGGCCAGACTTATCCAAAAGAAAAGAGAAAGGACCCAAATAAATAAAATCATGAATGAAAGAGGAGAGATCACAACGAACACCAAAGAAATACAGACAATTCTAAGAACATACTAGGAGCAACTCTACGCCAACAAATTTGACAATCTGGAAGAAATGGATGCATTCCTAGAGACATATAAACTACCACAACTGAACCAGGAAGAAATAGAAAGCCTGAACAGACCCATAACCAGTAAGGAGATTGAAACAGTCATCAAAAATCTCCAAACAAACAAAAGCCCAGGGCCAGACGGCTTCCCGGGGGAATTCTACCAAACATTTAAAGAAGAACTAATTCCTATTCTCCTGAAACTGTTCCAAAAAATAGAAACAGAAGGAAAACTTCCAAACTCATTTTATGAGGCCAGCATCACCTTGATCCCAAAACCAGACAAGGATCCCATCAAAAAAGAGAACTACAGACCAATATCCTTGATAAACACAGATGCAAAAATTCTCGCCAAAATACTAGCCAATAGGATTCAACAGTACATTAAAAGGATGATTCACCACGACCAAGTGGGATTTATTCCAGGGCTGCAAGGTTGGTTCAACATCCACAAATCAATCAATGTGATACAACACATTAATAAAAGAAAGAACAAGAACCATATGATACTCTCCATAGATGCTGAAAAAGCATTTGACTAAGTACAGCATCCCTTCATGATCAAAACTCTTCAAAGTATAGGGATAGAGGGCACATACCTCAATATTATCAAAGCCATCTATGAAAAACCCACCGCAAATATCATTCTCAATGGAGAAAAACTGAAAGCTTTTCCGCTAAGGTCAGGAACACGGCAGGGATGTCCGTTATCACCACTGCTATTCAACATAGTACTAGAAGTCCTAGCCTCAGCAATCAGACAACAAAAGGAAATTAAAGGCATCCAAATTGGCAAAGAAGAAGTCAAACTATCACTCTTCGCAGATGATATGATACTCTATGTGGAAAACCCAAAAGACTCCACTCCAAAACTGCTAGAACTTGTACAGCAATTCAGTAAAGTGTCAGGATATAAAATCAATGCACAGAAATCAGTTGCATTTCTCTACACCAACAACAAGACAGAAGAAAGAGAAATTAAGGAGTCCATCCCATTTACAATTGCACCCAAAACTATATGATACCTAGGAATAAACCTAACCAAAGAGGCTAAGAATCTATACTCAGAAAACTATAAAGTACTCATGAAAGAAATTGAGGAAGACACAAAGAAATGGAAAAATGTTCCATGCTCCTGGATTGGAAGAATAAATATTGTGAAAATGTCTATGCTACCTAAAGCAATCTACACATTTAATGCAATTCCTAATAAAGTACCATCCATTGTTTTCAGAGAAATGGAACAAGTAATCCTAAAATTTATATGGAACCAGAAAAGACCTCGAATAGCCAAAGGAATATTGAAAAAGAAAGTCAAAGTTGGTGGCATCACAATTCCGGACTTCAAGCTCTATTACAAAGCTGTCATCATCAAGACAGCATGGTACTGGCACAAAAACAGACACATAGATCAATGGAACAGAATAGAGAGCCCAGAAATGGACCCTCAACTCTATGGTCAACTCATCTTCGACAAAGCAGGAAAGAATGTCCAATGGAACAAAGACAGCCTCTTCAATAAATGGTGTTGGGAAAATTGGACAGCCACATGCAGAAAAATGAAATTGGATCATTTCCTTACACCACACACGAAAATAGACTCAAAATGGATGAAGGATCTCAATGTGAGAAAGGAATCCATCAAAATCCTTGAGGAGAACACAGGCAGCAACCTCTTCGACGTCAGCCGCAGCAACATCTTCCTAGGAACATCCCCAAAGGCAAGGGAAGCAAGGGCAAAAATGAACTTTTGGGATTTTATCAAGATCAAAAGCTTTTGCACAGCAAAGGAAACAGTGAACAAAACCAAAAGACAACTGACAGAATGGGAGAAGATATTTGCAAATGACATATCAGATAAAGGGCTAGTGTCCAAAATCTATAAAGAACTTAGCAAACTCAACACCCAAAGAACAAATAATCCAATCAAGAAATGGGCAGAGGACATGAACAGATATTTCTGCAAAGAAGACAACCAGATGGCCAACAGACACATGAAAAAGTGCTCCATATCACTCGGCATCAGGGAAATACAAATCAAAACCACCATGAGATATCACCTCACACCAGTCAGAATGGCTAAAATTAACAAGTCAGGAAATGAGAGATGCTGGCGAGGATGCGGAGAAAGGGGAACCCTCCTACACTGTTGGTGGGAATGCAAGCTGGTGCAACCACTCTGGAAAACAGCATGGAGGTTCCTCAAAATGTTGAAAATAGAACTACCCTAGGACCCAGCCATTGCACTGCTGGGTATTTACCCTAAAGATACAAACGTAGTGATCCGAAGGGGCACGTGCACCCGAATGTTTATAGCAGCAATGTCTACAATAGCCAAACTATGGAAAGAACCTAGATGTCCATCAACAGACGAATGGATAAAGAAGGTGTGGTATATATACACAATGGAATACTATGCAGCCATCAAAAGAAATGAAATCTTGCCATTTGCGACGACGTGGATGGATCTAGAGGGTATCATGCTTAGCGAAATAAGTCAATCGGAGAAAGACAACTATCATATGATCTCCCTGATATGAGGGAGAGGAGATGCAACATGGGGGGTTGAGGGGGTAGGAGAAGAGTAAATGAAACAAGAGGGATTGGGAGGGAGACAAACCATAAGTGACTCTTAATCTCACAAAACAAACTGAGGGTTGATGGGGGGAGGGGGTTGGGAGAGGGGGGTGGGGTTATGGATATTGGGGAGGGTATGTGCTATGGTGAGTGCTGTGAAGTGTGTAAACCTGGCGATTCACAGACCTGTACCCCTGGGGATAAAAATATATGTTTATAAAGCTGTAAAAAAAAAAAAAGAAAAAGAAAAAAGAAAGGATGAATACCCAAGTTTTGTAGCAACATGGACGGGATTGGAAGAGATGATGCTGAGTGAAATAAGTCAAGCAGAGAGAGTCAATTATCATATGGTTTCACTTATTTGTGGAGCATAACAAATAGCATGGAGGACAAGGGGAGATGAGAGGAGAAGGGAGTTGAGGGAAATTGGAAGGGGAGGTGAACCATGAGAGACTATGGACTCTGAAAAATGATCTGAGAATTTTGAAGGGGTGGGGGGTGGGAGGTTGGGGGCACCAGGTGGTGGGTATTGTAGAGGGCACGGATTGCATGGAGCACTGGGTGTGGTGCAAAAATAATGAATACTGTTATGCTATAAAAATAAAAAAAATCAAAGAGAAAAAAAAAGAAATATGTATTATCTATATAATATTAAAACTTTTTTAAAAGATTTTATTTATTCATTTGACAGAGCAAGAGAGAGATCACAAGCAGGTAAGACAGGCGGGGTGGGGGGGAAGCAGGCTCCCCACTGAGCACAGCCCAATGTGGGGCTCGATCCCAGGACCCTGAGATCATGACCTGAGCTGAAGGCAGAGGCTTACCCCATTGAGCCATCCAGGTGCCCCTGTAATATTAAAACTTTTAAAACTAACGATAAGTCATGAACACACATATATAAAAACATTATGTAACAAGATAATTTTATCTTTTTAAAATGCACTTTAATACATTTACAGAGTCATTTAAATAGCCTGTCACTTTTTCTGTAAGAAACAAACTATAACTTTTTTTTATTGAATATATGTCCTTCATTCTAAAATAAATTCCTGTTGGTGGAATTGTGGGGTAAGTTATTTTAAAATATTTAAGTCTTGCCACACATTTCCATATGTCCCTCTAGATTATGTGTGTCAGTTTGTATTTCCTAATATCTCATGTTATTATATACAGTAGCCTGGGTAGAGCTAGTGTTAGTGGAAAGTTGTGATAAAAATACTGAGCACTTCCAGATTCATTTAAAACAGATATAACGCTAGAATTCAAATTCTTTTCATCTTGTATGACTTAACTCAGTACCCATCTGGAAATTATTTGGCAATCGTTAAAGCACTGACCATTTTTCAGAAAAAAAAACAAAACAAAAAAACAAAACAAAAAGAAAACAATGTGGATCTATTGATTTAATATCCGTGAAGATGCCCATTTCTTATTCAATGTATTACCAGGAAGTTGGTATTTTGCTTGCCCTTCCCAGGCTGCCAACTATTCCATTCTATTTTTTTTTAAGATTTTATTTATTTATTTGACAGAGATTACAAGCAGGCAGAGAGGCAGGCAGAGAGAGAGGGGAAAGCAGGTTCCCTGCTGAGCAGAGAGCCTGATGCGGGGCTCGATCTCAGGACCCCAGTATCATGACCTGAGCCGAAGACAGAGGCTTTAACCCACTGAGCTACCCAGGCACCCCCATTCTATTTTTTAAGTTGGATTTGCTTTTCTTTGTGTTTTGGTCTTTAGCATGCATGCTGACTTTAGAAACGTGGCAGAAGAAGGGTCCCCATTCTGGCCACTTCCGTGGCTGTGAGTCCATCATATCATTCCAGGGACTGGCCCCAGCAAGCCTTCCAATTCTTTCCAGATGTCCTACTATCCAAGACTCAAACTCCCCTGAAAATTGGTTCCAACACACTTCAGGAGCCAGTGTGCTCCTGACCCCCCAAAGGCAGATGTCAGGCCTACTGAGCATACCCTGAGCCTGAGGTATCCACAGCCAGAGGCAGGGAAGGGTACATTCTCACATGTGTACGGAGGATGTTCACGGCTATGGAAGAAGCCAGAACATAGAGCGACCCAGCTGTGCCGGGCACCTGGTGGCAGGAGAGAAAGTTCTTCATCTTAGTATCTTACTGAACTTGTTCTACATAAACAATCCTCTGAACGTCAAAACCCAATAATATTGACACTTCTTTTCAGTATTTATACTGTTTTTCCCACAGCTTAGAAAACCACCCTAAAAATTTAAAAGTACATATTTGTTACAGAGAAAATATGTGATAGTATTGTTGTTGTTGTTTTTTTTTTTTTTTTAAGATTCATTTGTTTATTTGAGAGAGACAATGAATCAGGAGAAGGAGAGAGAGAGAAGGTGAGAGAAAAGCCCAAGCAGACGCCCCACTGAGTGCAGAGCATGTCCCAGAGCTCACTCAGGGCTCCACATGGGGCTGGATCCCAGGACTTGGAGATCATGACCTGAGCAAGAGTCAGAGGCTTAGACCAAGGAGCCACCCAGGCGCTCCCTTCCTCTCACCTTTTTCTTTAAAGTTAGGCCTAGAAACATACATGCTATGATGTAAAAATTCATCTTATATCTTTAAATTTAAGAAGTGGGATAGACCAAATTTTGTTTGGACATGAAAAGAGAAAATAAAGCGAGGGTATCTATATTAACATCCCAAGGAGAAAGATTCAAGCCAAAAGAAAATCAAATTGGATGAAAGGTTATTTTATATTGATGAGATAAAGCCTACAAAGAAAATTCGATTATCCTCAAGTAGAATATTAAAATATGTAATACAAGATCTCTTTTCATTGCCTGGAAATACTGACTCAAATTCCAATAGTAACATCAGATGTTAACATTACCATATGTTACCAATGGGTAGTAAAAACAAAATACTAGCTAGCTAATTCTATTGGTTTACTAGCTATTTATTAAAAAAAAAAAAACACTCTAAACTGAGATATTAAATTTTATTTCAATGCTCAAAATGGTTACAAAATTAATCACTTCCCAAGAATGACAAGAAACTCCAAACAATCCAAACACAGAAATTATGCAGTTCAATATACCTAACCACAATGAATAAAAATGGATTTTTATCACTACAAAGATAAGAAAATTTACCCCAAAATTTAAAAAATAATAATAAGGCAAAAAGACATACTCTCCCACGTAATGCTTTGAGGGAATATTTGGGACTAAGTGACAAGTGTTAAACTTTTTTTTTTCCTCCTTTTGAAATTCTTTTTTTTTTCTTCTTTCTCTTTTTAATTTTTTAATTTGAATATAGTTGACACACAATATTACATTAGTTCCGGTGTACAACATAATGATTCAAGAAGTGTATGTGTTATGCTATGTTCACCTGGATTGTAGCCAACACCGTCACCGTTCAATGCTATTCTAACATCATTGACTAGATTCCCTATGCCTTATCTTTTACTCCCAGTGACATATTCTTTCCATAATGGAAACTTGATTTTCATGTTCCTCAGAACACTACAAATGACAGTATGGTGTGTCCTTTCTCAAGCCATCACTCAACAATTCTGATGTTATATAATTAAGGTTGAATAGGACCACTTGGATTTAATAAAACATTGTGATGTTAAATCATTTTCACAGAATCCAAAGGTCCAGACTGGTACATATTCATTACATGAAACAGGAGAGAAAAATCCTAATCAAAGGTCACATTTCTTCACATTTCCCATTTTCCTCCCTTCCCAGTCTTCTTTCATTCCCTCTCTCTCTTCCTTTCTTCATTTTTTTGTTTGTGTCTAATAAATTCAATGTGTTTTCTCCAAACACTTGACATCTGATTTTATTTACATCCCTGTGTCTAACAAGAGTAACTTACAGTCCTTTGAATTACATTGTTCATCGTATTCCAACCCATAGTAGCAATAGAATACAACATTGTACTGGTTAGTTTTTGAAGCTTAAATGAAGGAAAGAATAAAAAGTTTTATCCCAAATATGTTCAGCTTTGTGACTTTCTAAAGAACTCTTCTCTTATGGTTCTTCCTCATTTTAAATTCTGTAACTCAGTAAAATATCTGTTTAACAAAATTTTTCCAAAAATATCTGTATCTTTTACAAAATGGTTTCAAATATTCTTATTGAAATTTTCTTATATGTGGATGAAACACAAGCTAAATAAATAACCTATCCCTTATGATCTTTGGTAAACTCTAGGCTTGATATCATAATCCATTCTTTCCTCCTTTAGAACTTAAAATTCTAAAAATAAAATAATAATAGTAATAATCTCTTTATTCTAAAATACCACATGTTTTATAAATACTGCCTTTCAAAGGAAACAATTTTAATAATGAATTGGCTGATCATATATATTACACAGTATAAGTCACAAAATACCAACTGTATTCTGATATATACATGCATTTGTGCATAGAAATGACTAGGCATTTGTTAACCAATTTGATAATCAAGATGAAGGGCTGGGTTCGTATGTTGTTGTCCTCCTTGTGCTTAACTGTCTTTTTATCCCCAAATGGTCTTTCCTGTTAATGCATTATTATACAATAAGTGTTATTTTAAAATACAGACCTGATGATCTACTTAGCTCTTTGATTTTCAAAGGAAATAAATATAGTAAAGAAAACCATTTTACTGATATGTAAAAAACTGTACACATTTTGAATTCAAATAACCAAATTATATTTTGTTCAAAGTTAGCATTCAGACAGGTACATTGCTGATCTAGGAATAAACATTCTCCTTCCACATTCTCCTGTAGGCTTAGCCATTATCAGAAATAGGAGCCAACAAGGAAAGTGTGGACATGAGGAGCTTTTACTCCCATGACTTATGGGAGTAAGTCACTTACACTCCCAGATGAGTGAGCAGATTTTGAACTGAAGACAGTGTTCATGGACTACATTCCATGATATAGATATAGGCAGTCAATGCATGTAACTAAATAAAATCATCAGAAATAAGAACATATAAAAAATACAACAGAATTTTTAAAAATGCAATAGAATTTAAGGTTCACTCAGTTATAAATTTTAATATGAACTTTACATTACCTCTTTATAAAGATATATAGATATAATTTTATAGAGATAAAACTATTTTATCTTAAGGTGTATTTGCTATTCATTTGATGACCGAAGAGCTAATTATTATTATTTCAGAAATATTTACCTAAATACCAAAGCCTTTGGAAATATTTTTAATCCAACCTTTAAAATCTGAATTAGAGAATAAAAAATAAAAATCAAATTGAGAGCCAGTCAATGTTTGAAATAAAATCGTTTCATTAAATGCGAAAATCACGTAAAATTTAAGGAAATACTTGTGGTATAGCCAGGTCATTCTTTTCAGAATAAAAACCTGTTAGTCGGTACATTTGAGGAGAATTTATAGAAGCTGAAAAGACCCAGAACAGCAAAAACATCACTGAGGGAAAGCTAAGGGTCGGCAAAGGGTCAACCAAGTCTGCCTGAGTTCGTAAGGAGATCAACGCAGCATCTCACAGGCTCCTCTTTCTACCCCCACATTAGGGTCCCACCTGAGTAATAGAGACCAGAAACTGTGGGAATGATCCACAAGAACTACAGCCAGCCCTATGGGCTTTGTTCTCAATTTTTCTTAATGCATGTCCCTTTTGAACTTCAGCAACAATTCCTGCCTTATTTAGGAGATGCGATCCATAAATTTAACCCATTTCTAGACATTGGTTCCCCTTTTTATTCTCTGAGTCTGAGTTGTCCCGACTTCTTTCCACACATTCCACTTCTCATCTCCTATTGCTGTTGGGAGGACCCCTTCATTTAGCTTCCGAGTTCTTACTGACTGGAGAATGCCGGTCCTGGTAGCCACTGCCTAGCCTTTTGGTTCGATTTTTGAATGCTACTGATTCTTGGATTTAGAGCCCCCAATGCTGAAACGCTGTTTTGAGTCTCTGAGAATAATCACTTTCCCAGTTAGCAGATTTTTTTTTTTTTTTTAGGTGACATTCTGAACTGGAAGCAGTTTGCATGGACTCTATTCTTCTGTATTTTCCTATTACAGATCTCAAGAACCACCCCTCCCCACCTGCTCTGGTACTCTACTACCTGATAATTATCCGTCCTTTCCCATTTCATGACATGCATCTCAGTAAGTGGCATCTCTTAAAAAGCACTGAAAAGGAACTCTGACTTCTCTTGTATTTGGCTAATGGATCTGTGGGATAATGATGTATGATGAAATCAAGTAGCCAGGAAAAACACGAAAGAATGTTGGATCAGAAGGAAGAATAAAAATTTAAAAAATATTATTGTTAAACGTAAATTCTATTTGTTCTAAATAAAAGTAATTTCTTGTTTTCTTTACTCTGTTGAGTCTTTTCTGCTCTTTCTCTTACCAGATAAGAATCAGCAATTTGTCCTTTACTTTTAACTTTATGCAGCATAAACAACTAAATTATATTTTAGGTCACTAATTTGATTTAGTCATAGATTATGAAAATTTCAAATACCACTATACTGAACCAAAATCTAATATATGCAAAACTATAGAAAGAAATGAGAGAGGAGATTGAATCCAGAGATTATCAAGACTCATAAATTTCTCTGAAATAATGGAGTATAATGCAATGATATTCTGAATTCATCAGTAATTTAGTAATGATAACCAAAACTTAAGTAAATAATTGGACTCCCAGAATGAAAATAGTAAAGAGTAACTATTCACATCATATAGATCTGAACTATATAGGACTCATTTTTCAAACTGACATTAAAATTTATTTTACAACTATGGTGCCAATTAGCAACTTCTGAAAAGTATGAGAAATATGTCCATTTTTTTTTAAAGTACATATAAGTTCAGAAGCTTTGGGTGGGAAGTAAAAAAAAAAAAAAGTCTATTCTTTCACTATATTTTCACATAACCAGCTCTTATTTGGTTAGGAAATTTGATAACAAATGCACAAATCATCTGGCTGGGTAAAATTAGGCATATATAGTCTACCAGTACCTTCACATTTACATGCTTTTTGTTTTTTGGTTCTTTTTTTTAAGATTTTATTTATTTATTTGACAGAGATCACAAGTAGGCAGAGAGGCAGGCAGAGAGAGAGAGAGAGAAGCAAGATCCCTGCTGAGCAGAGAGCCCGATGCGGGGCTCGATCCCAGGACCCTGGGATCATGACCTGAGCCGAAGGCAGAGACCTTAACCCACTGAGCCACCCAGGCGCCCCTCACATTTACATGTTTTAATCCCACCAAATAAACACTCTTAATCAATAGTAGCTTAAGTAACTGGGCCAACAGATGAGTGAAAGGATTCATAGAGATAAATTTTAGGCAGGATAAGCCGCAAATGATGATGGTGGTGATGGTGGTGTAATCCAACATTTTTGAATGCTTACTAAGAATAAGTCACTGTTCTCCACAGGGACTGAGTAACTTAATCATGACAATAACATCATGAGACAGGAGTACTTTTCCCATTTTCCAGAGACAAAATGGAAGTGGTTAAAATGGTTAGGTAACTTGTCCAAGATCAGACAGCTGGATGGTATACCCACGTGGATTTCAGGAAAGAAGGTTCTAGAGTTTCGGGAACTGGGTAGGAATAGTTTCACAAGCTCAAATCAGAGAGTGTGGGAGAGACAAAGAGGGTATGAAATTACAGAATGCCTAACGGGAAGGTAAAGGGAAACAGTGGATTCTTTTTTTTTTTTTTTAACCCCCTAAGCTTTATTTATTTATTCATTTATTTGAGAGAGAGCAAGAGCTTACTAGCAGGGGGAGGGACAGAGGGAAAGCCAGAGACTCCCAAGGAGATACCACACTGAGCACAGAACCCAAGGGGCTTGATTTCAAAACCCATGAGATCCTTACCTGAGCAGAAATCAGGAGTTGGATGATTAACTGAGTGAGCCACCCAGGAACCCTAGTAAACAGTAGATTCTGTTCCTAGAGAAAAGCACTGATCAGAGGTGGATAGAGGGTGACTGACAGCATTTCAGAGGGCTAACCAGGGCCTCCACAAAAAAGCCGAAGTTGGAATCAGGAAATGTGCATTTTGCTCACTGCAGCTATAAGCCCAGGAAGGACAGAGGGTTGAGATGGACTGGAGCTCGGGCTGTGTATATCAGCCCCCATACTCCCCGTACATCCCTCAAACAGCTGCTCTTGTCAGCAAGGCTGACAGCCAGGGCCCCAGGAAGAGTCACTTGGATCAGAAAGACATTGGGTTCCAGAAAGGGGAGCAGAAAGTGTCTGGGAAAGGGTCTTTACTCCATCGAGGCTACTCTGTGGGGAGTGGTGCCCACCGGCTACCTCGAGAGTGGGACTAGCCATGGTTATTTCCAGAACCTGGCTTGACCAGGCTGTGATATCATCCACTGGGTGAGAGAGGGGAGGACAGCTGGAGAGAGTTAGGGTACAGAAACAGGAGGGCATTATGAAAAGAATGGGTGCCCTCAACTGGACTCGATTTTCTTTTTTTTTTTTTTTTTCTTTTTTTTTAAGATTTTATTTATTTATTTGACAGAGAGAGATCACAAGTAGACAGAGAGGCAGGCAGAGAGAGAGAGAGAGGGAAGCAGGCTCCCCGCCGAGCAGAGATCCCAATGCGGGACTCGATCCCAGGACCCTGAGATCATGACCTGAGCTGAAGGCAGCGGCTTAACCCACTGAGCCACCCAGGCGCCCTGGACTCGATTTTCTATCTCTTTTATAGATAAATATCAATCTCTTTAGTCACACTTTGTTTTTTTAGCTATTACTAATGTCTAGAAGAGTGACTATCTTTCACATATGTAAATTCAAATGTGTATTTAAACAACCTTTGATGGGCGCCTGGGTGGCTCAGTGGGTTAAGCCGCTGCCTTTGGCTCAGGTCATGATCTCAGGGTCCTGGGATCGAGTCCCGCATCGGGCTCTCTGCTCAGCAGGGAGCCTGCTTCCCTTCCTCTCTCTCTGCCTGCCTCTCTGCCTACTTGTGATCTCTGTCTCTCAAATAAATAAATAAAATCTTTAAAACAAAAAATAAATAAACAACCTTTGCTATTATTGAAAGTAAAAATCCTACTTTGAATGACTTTTAGAAGTCCTGTTAAGAAAACTCTGATATCTTCTGATGCTAAGATTAGTTTGAATACCGTTTACGAAATATTTTTATTTATTTTTAAAGATTTTATTTATTTATTTGACAGAGAGAGATCACAAGGAGGCAGAGAGGCAGCCAGAGAGAGAAAGGAGGAAGCAGGCTCCCTGCTGAGCAGAGAGCCCAATGCGGGGCTTGATCCCAGGACCCTGAAATCATGACCTGAGCCGAAGGCAGAGGCTTTAACCCACTGAGCCACCCAGGTGCCCCCCGTTTATGAAATATTTTAATGTGTACTTGTCACTTTAAAAAGCACTTTATTTGTAATTGTAACATTAAAATATTCTTAGAGCAATATAATTATATAAACTTTCATAAATTCCATTGACATCTATATATTGAAAAAACCCTAAAAATAAAATACTTATTAAATGAATAAGCCAAATGTGATACTTAATAATGACTCAACAATTAACTCTGAAAAGCAAAGCAGTCAGGTGCAGTTTTGTTTGCAGGTAGGGAAGCCTGTAATGAAATGAGTCTGAATTACTCCTGGAATGAGCCCAATTCAATATCTTGTTGATCTCAAAGATAATCTGTTGCTCTAATTAAATTCATGAGTTATAAATTAAAAGTTGGTACCAACAACATCAAAGGAGTTGATAATACAAGAGAGAAGGGAAATTAGAAATATAAGGAAAATTATTAGTCTTGCCAGAGAAAACAGAATGACAATGAGGAAGATGACTACTTTGTTATTTATTACTGTGGATCCTAACTTAGTGCAAGGAACAAAATATCAGTAAATTGAACAGGGGTGCCTGGGTGAGTCAGTTGTTAAGCATCTGTCTTCTGCTCAGGTCCTGATCCCAGGGTCCTGGGACTGAGCCCCACATCACGTTCTCTGCTTGGTAGAGAGCCTGCTTCTCCCTTTGCCTCTGTTACTCCTCCTGCTCATGCTCCTGCTCTTGCAGTCTCTCCCTCTGCCAAATAAAAAAATAAATCTTAAAAATAAATAAATAAATAAATAAAATATACAAAGACACATATTCAGGTGACTTGAAGTGTTTGAGGAATTATCTTAAATATTATTAAAACAACAAGCTGTAAATTTACATAAAGATCAGTTAAATAAAGTTACCCTGAAGAAACTAGAATTGATTTCTGTAGTGAAGAATCTATTGAAAAGTTAAGTAAAACCATTGAAAAACAATATGCTTACCTATTTTGAAAAGGCTATCCTGGTCTATGTGTCTGTTTTTATGCCAGTACCATGCTGTCTTGGTGATCACAGCTTTGTAGTAAAGCTTGAAATCAGGTAACTTGATGCCCCCAGTTTTATTTTTGTTTTTCAACATTTCTTAGCAATTCAGGGTCTCTTCTGGTTCCATACAAATTTTTGGATTATTTGCTCCAGCTCTTTGAAGAATACCAGTGGAATTTTGATTGGAATGGCATTAAAAGTATAGATTGCTCTAGGCAGTATAGACATTTTAACAATGTTTATTCTTCCGATCCAAGAGCATGGAATGGGCTTCCATCTTTTTGTGTCTTCTTCAATTTCTTTCATGAGTGTTCTGTAGTTCCTCGAGTACAGATCCTTTACCTCTTTGGTTAGGTTTATTCCCAGGTATCTTATCGTTCTTGGTGCTATAGTAAATGGAATCAATTCTCTAATTTCCCTTTCTGTATTTTCATTGTTAGTGTATAAGAAAGCCACTGATTTCTGTACATTGACTTTGTATCCTGCCACGTTACTGAATTGCTGTATGAGTTCTAGTAGTTTGGGGGTGGAGTCTTTTGGGTTTTCCATATAAAGAATCATGTCATCTGCGAAGAGAGAGAGTTTGACTTCTTCATTGCCAATTTCCCAGATATGGACCCTCAACTCTATGGTCAGTTAATCTTCGACAAAACAGGAAAAAATATACAGTGGAAAAAAGACAGTCTCTTCAATAAATGGTGCTGGGAAAACTGGGCAGCTATATGTAGAAGAATGAAACTCGACCATTCTCTTACACCGTACACAAAGATAAACTCAAAATGGATAAAAGGGGGCGCCTGGGTGGCTCAGTGGGTTAAGCCGCTGCCTTCGGCTCAGGTCATGATCTCAGAGTCCTGGGATCGAACCCCGCATGGGGCTCTCTGCTCAGCAGGGAGCCTGCTTCCTCCTCTCTCTCTGCCTGCCTCTCTGCCTGCTTGTGATCTCTCTGTCAAATAAATAAATAAAATCTTAAAAAAAAAATGGATAAAAGACCTCAATGTGAGACAGGAATCCATCTGAATCCTAGAGGAGAACATAGGCAGTAATCTCTTCGATATCAGCCACAGCAACTTCTTCTTTTTTTTTTTTTTTTAAAGATTTTATTTATCTGACAGAGAGATCACAAGTGGGCAGACAGGCAAGCAGAGAGAGAGGAGGAAGCAGGCTCCCCGCAGAGCAGAGAGCCTGATGTGGGACTCGATCCCAGGACCCTGAGATCATGACCCGAGCTGAAGGCAGAGGCTTAACCACTGAGCCACCCAGGTGCCCCCACAGCAACTTCTTTCAAGATATGTCTCCAAAGGCAAAGGAAACAAAAGCCAAAATAAACTTTTGGGACTTCATCAAAATCAAAAGCTTCTGCACAGCAAAGGAAACAGTCAAGAAAACAAAGAGGCAATCCACGGAATGGGAGAAGATATTTGCAAATGGCAGTACAGACAAAAGATTGATATCCAGGATCTGTAAAGAGCTCCTCAAACTCAACACACACAAAACAGATAATCATATCAAAAAAATGGGCAGAAGATATGAACAGACACTTCTCCAATGAAGACATACAAATGGCTATCAGACACATGAAAAAATGTTCATCATCACTAGCCATCAGGGAGATTCAAATTAAAACCACCTTGAGATACCACCTTACACCAGTTAGAATGGCCAAAATTAGCAAGACAGGAAAAAACATGTGTTGGAGGGGATGTGGAGAAAGGGGAACCCTCTTACACTGTTGGTGGGAATGCAAGTTGGTGCAGCCACTTTGGAGAACAGTGTGGAGATTCCTCAAGAAATTAAAAATAAAACTTCCCTATGACCCTGCAATTGCACTACTGGGTATTTGCCCCAAAGATACAGATGTAGTGAAAAGAAGGGCTATCTGTACCCCAATGTTTATAGCAGCAATGGCCATGGTTGCCAAACTGTGGAAAGAACCAAGATGCCCTTCAACGGACGAATGGATAAGGAAGATGTGGTCCATATACACTATGGAGTATTATGCTTCCATCAGAAAGGATGAATACCCAACTTTTGTAGCAACATGGACGGGACTGGAAGAGATTATGCTGAGTGAAATAAGTCAAGCAGAGAGAGTCAATTATCATATGGTTTCACTTATTTGTGGAGCATAACAAATAGCATGGAGGACATGGGGAGTTAGGAAAAGGGAGTTGGGGGAAATTGGAAGGGGAGGTGAACAATGAGAGACTATGGACTCTGAAAAACAACCTGAAGGGTTTGAAGAGGTGGGGGGGTGGGAGGTTGGGGGAACAAGGTGGTGAGTATTAGAGAGGGCACGGACTGCATGGAGCACTGGGTGTGGTACAAAAACAATGAATACTGTTATGCTGAAAATAAATTTAAAAAATGATTTAAAAAAAGGCTATCCTTATTAAAGTAAAGCTCAGCAAAAACAAATAAAAAATAATTTTCTAGTTTTTTGATCAACCAAATATTATAACTTAGATCATAATTTTCCAATCTTCAGGTTTATCTAAAATAATCTTATAATTTTTTCCAAAGAAAATTATTGGAACCGTGTTAAGTAGCTGCAATAGAATAAAGGTTTTTCCCCACTTCTCTCATTTAGATGTGAAATCCTAATCTCTAATGTAATGGGATTTGGAGGTGGGGGGGGGTCTTTGGAAGATGATTAGGTAATGAGGGTGGAGCCCTCATGAATAGGAGTAGTGCCCTTGTAAGAGAGACCCAGAGAACTCCCTCCGCCCCTTATGCATGTGAGGACTCAAGGAGACGATGGTCTTCTGAGAACAAGGAAGTGGACTCTCACCAGACGCTGACTGTGCCAGAGCCTTGCTCTTGGACTTTCAGCCCCCAGAACTGTGAGAAATAAATTTCTGTTGTTTTATAAACCACCTAATCTGTGGTGTTTTGTTATAAAAGCACACAGAGGGTAAGACAGTAACCATGTAAATTAGCACTGGATAAAGCCTGATGTGACCAATAGTCAATACCACCGTGGAAGTTAATTTTCCTCTTATGTACAATATGAGCAGGAAGCAACGAGGTTAAGTTTGATTTTGCTCCATGGAATACTCAGGAAACAAGGTTCCTACATTCCTTCCCACCTTCTTCTCCACCTTACCTTGAGTTTGGGTCACTTTCTACAGTTCAGCCTTAAGCTTTCATATCCACATTCCAGGCAGCATTAAGAACACTCTTGGAAATTACACACAGAAATGCACTTTCCATTAGGCATGGAAATTAGGCCACACACAGACATAAGAAAAACAAAACAAAACAGAAGAAAAAAAAAGAAAAGTGACATTTGCTGTGTTGTGTCATGTGCCACCTCAACTTTTGGTTTGATAAGCATAGAAATACCCAGGGTATTCAGAGGTCAATGAAATATATATTTGGAAATTTTAATCTATTCTTTCTCTTTTGCATGGATAAGAGACACAGGAAAAGGTGCTCAACCTCACTCATCACCAGGGAAATGCAAATCAAAACCAGAGTGTGATATGACTTTGTCCCTGTCAAAATGGCCAGAATCGAAAAGACAAGAAATAACAAGTGTTGGCAAGGATGTGGAGAAAAATTCCCTCTTATACTGCTAATGGGAATGTAAACTGGTACAACCACTGTTAAAAACAGTATGGAGTTTCCTTGGAAAATCAAAAAAATAGAATTACCATGTGATCCAATAATTCCACTCCTAAGCAATTTACCCAAAGAAAGCAAAAACACTAATTCAAAAAGATATATTCACTATTATATTTATTGCAGTATTATTTACAATAGTTTAGATATGGAAGTGACCTCAGTGTCCATTGATAGATGAATAGATAAGAAATATGTGATATCTATATATCTATCATCTATCTCTCTGTTGTCTATCATCTGTGTATACAATAGAATATTTTGGATCCATAAAAAAGGATGAGATTATGCCATTTGTGATAACATGAATGGATCTAAAGGGTATTATGTTAAGTGAATAAATTAGATTGAGAAAGACAAATACCATAAGATTTTTCTCATATGTAGAATCTGAAAAATAAATAAATAAACAAGCAAAATGCAGAATCAGATCTGTAAATAGAAAGACCAAACTAATGGTTGCCAGGGAGTGTGGGAAAAATGGGTGCTGGGGAGTAGGAGATACGGGTTTCTAGTTACATAATGAATAAGTCATCACAATAAAAGGCACAGACTAAGGAATATAGTCAATGATATTTTAATAGCATTGTATGGTGAGAGCTGGGTGGTGAGCACAGCATAACATGTAGAACATGTACGCAGCATAACTTGTAGAATCACTATGTTGTACACCTGAAACTAATGTCACATTGTATGTCAACCATATTCAAATAAAAACATTAAGACATAAAAGAGTATTGGCTTGAGCAATGAGCTCTAGATTTTAAAAGTCAGAGGAGAAAGATATTCTCCAAAATCATCATTTAATGGATACTTCTATTTTATAGCATTCACAGATAAATATATTTTGTTTTAGTTTCTTATCTCTATAAAGCTATTCTCTTATTCTAGAGATGAATACATTTTTAGTAAATAAAATTTGCTTCATAATACTGGTTTTGAAATTAAATTACACACTTCAAATTGTTATGAAATATTGTTAGGATTTAATTGATCAAATTTAACTAAATTATGACGACATATGTCAAACATAGATATTTACATGTCACGTGGGTGAAGATAGTCTTTTAATTGAAAGAATTTTACAACTAGCAATTCTTATTACTTTACTTTGCATGGTAACAGAATTCAGTAGAGAAATCTATTTCTTATAATAGGGAACAGTATAACCTTTAGAACATTGTTTCTATTTGTTGTAAATCAGCAAATAGGTTATTTTATTCATCTTTATTTTTCTTTTATTTTTTAAACTAGATCCAGCTGTCTTATTTGCTAGAGTAATACATTTTATAGCATAGCATCTGAATATACACATTTTACAGTGTTTGCTGATCTGCTTCATAGCTTCTGTTCAGTTGAAACTAACTGGCTTCTTAAAAAAAAAAGATTCTCCCTTCTCAGACACCATAATGGTTATCTATTAACAGATCAGCTGTAGCTTTGTTCCGCACCCTTTTGCCATGGGCACAAGCTGATGGAGCTGTCTAGAGCAGAGGGACAAAAGTACTTGTCAGTTTCTGCCAGGAACAGAATGTATCATTTCTACTTCTTTTTATTGACTAGGCAAGTCAGAACACTAGGACCAATATCGGTAAGATGGGGAAGTGTATTTCTACCCCGGTGAGAAGCAAGGAATATTTCTGGTGTCACAATAGAGCAGGGTCTATCTTTCTAGACCTTAATTTTGTTTTTTTCTCATCTCCTCACGGGGGGATACACACTCCCTCATCAAAGGCATCAAGCCCAAATCCTAATAACATCATCCATCAAAGACATGTAGCAATCTCTACATCTGGTCTGGAGCTGTGTCTTCTTGGTAAGGAGACCGATGAACTAAAACCAAGGTAAAATGTTCCGCCCCTCCCCCTTTGTATTTAGTGGAGCAACAAAACAATAGAATTGCAATAAAAGCTCTCATTCAGAAAAGAGAACAATTGGAAGCAGCCAGCTACCCCTGGTCTGTAGTAATTCCTTCAACTTGCTATGTGGATATTTTGAGAAGCTCTTAATTTTAGGATGGGGGATGTTGTTTAGGCCCTGATTATCTACCTCAGGAATAGATAACCACCCTCTCACTCTGTTACCAATCCCCTCTCACCCTTCTCTATAGCTCCTGGCTCTACTTTTGGAGCTGTCCTTCCTTTTCACCATCTTATTTTGCCATGTCTGAGAAGGTCATTAAGAATCTGCCCTGTGTGGGGACTAGATAGATTTCTCAGTCTGTCCCTGTCCTTTCAAGTTTGGAGAATCAATGTTTGTTTTATATTCTGAAGAGCCAAACTCTTTTTGGGGCCATGCTGATGACCGTTGGAAATAGAACTCTCAAAAACTTAGTTGTCTTCTCCATCTTTCCTGGAAGAGGAACCAAATATTTCTGATTAATAATATAGCCTACATAGAGGTGGAATTTTTTTTTTTAATATATATAGAACCTTTGATGAACTCACCTTAATAGCTGTTTCTACCGGCTTTTTATATTTCATTTTTACATGTGACTTGGATTTGCTCATTAGAAATAACATTTGAAAAACACTTAGAAATCAAATCTTGCAGTTGATGGACTACCATTCACCATTCCTGACCAGTGGTTTGGCCTTCATATACGTAAACAACAGATGGGGTCTTACAGCCTACCAAACCTATTCGCTGACTTTTCTACTCATCAGCCGCTAGTATACAAATCTGTCTTCCAGTAGTTTCCAGGTACCATTCTTCATTCAGTCAACATATCATCATGCAATAAATATAAGGAATCATCTTACAAGCCAACACTGACCAGTCAACCTATCTCCTGTTGTGAGCCAATAATATGGCCTGGAAAAAAAAAAAATCTCTAGTTACTAAAATTATATTTTCCTACAGCATGTACCCCTCTTTGTTCTCCTTTCAGTATGTTCTATTTAATTTGTGTTTTGTCTTTTAAAACATGCCTCACAAACTAAATGCAGATTTCTAGACATCCTTGGGTCACTGTAGAATTGAATAGGGCTGTTGTTCCCTTCATTTTAAATAATTTCTCTTTTATATGTTGAAGATTACATATTCACTCATTTTCTAGATGTATTCTGAACTGATTTTTGTAAAGGGATAATCTATATCCTCTATTATTTAATTAGTCACTTAATATAGTTGCTGTATATCCTTGCTACTAGGCATGCCTTTCATATGTTTTATCCAAATGATTGATAAAATTTTGAAAAGGACATAGCCAAGGATAAAGCCAGGGGTACCCTACTGGAAGCCACCTTACACATTGACATCCACCCATTAATCATCTCTTTGGGTTGAGTTTTTCAATCAGCTACTAATCCATCACTTTGATCTTGCACTTTTCTAAATCTTATCCACAAATGCCTAGTCTGACATGATTTGTTCTTTGTGGGTCTATATTCACCTCCTTCTCTAAGGAATCATCTTTCAACTTTAATGATGTGTTCCTTAGAAAGGAAGGCAATATTATGCTACACACCAGCACTAAGCAGAATCGTCATCCAACTTTTCAAAGGGTAATAGTTATTTGTCAAACTTCAAACTCCTAGAACTTGTAAGTTTCACCAAGTTTCCTCAAATGTTTTCAAAAATATATCCATAAACTTATTTTCAAATTATCTGAGAAACTTGAGTATTAATCCATCTGCTTTAGTAGACGTACAAATAGTTATTTGTGTTACTGGAATTCTCTTCACCTATCCCAGGTCTCAGATCTTTCTTTTTGCTAGTTCTCTTCCTATTTGTCTGTGTCTAAGAAGAATTCTAGAAACCACACCCTCTTTCCTCATTGTGAGTCATCTACATAACAAATCCCAGACCCAGTGTTTTCTAGTCATTGCTGAGATTATATCTAAAACTCCCATAATTTTGCCTTATCTTTTTTATAGTTAATTTGATGAAATTAGATTAAACTAGAAAAGTGGGTGCTTTAAGGTTTAGATGGTACAATGTTTCCATTAAATTTAAGAAGGAAATACAGGACCTGTCATGGAAAGAACCCTGAATGTGGGTTCAGATATATAAGGGTATAAAGACTCAACCCAAAACTTTCTAGTTCTCTGTTTGGGGGGCCATAAAATTCTTTAACTTACAGTTTGCTCTATAAGATTATATATTTTTTTATAGTATACAGTGCTGTGCCAATGACTAAGCTATGTAAACTGCCTTAAAGTCCTGTGAAAATGGGATATATAAGGCATTCTGTTATTGTTATTACTTAGTACTATAAAGTTGATATAAGAAGCAGGGATTGAGGGGTGCCTGGGTGGCCCAGTGGGTTAAAGCCTCTGCCTTCGGCTCAGGTCATGATCCCAGGGTCCTGGGATCGAGCCCCACATCGGGCTCTCTGCTCAACGGGGGGCCTGCTTACTCCTCTCTCTCTGTCTGCCTCTCTACCTACTTGTGATCTCTGTCTGTCAAATAAATAAATAAAATCTTAAAAAAAAAAAAAAGAAGCAGGGATAGAAAAGGAGAAATGAAGGCACCATATTGAAAAGTGAGGGAAGAAATAGATTATATATATGCTGGCATTGTATGTCATTGAGTTAGCCTATGTGTGGATTAATACCTGGGAAATAGTCTATATGTCCTTCTTTTGTAATTAAAATATTAATTATAAAAAATGTGTCAACAATGGCATTAATTGAGTGGAGAAGTCAGAGGGATTTTTTTTTAGTAGTGTTAATATGTCACCAATTGGCATTTTGAGAAAACTTTAGTAGGTTTTCCTTTTATCAATTTCATAGGTTACATTTTAAATATTATTATAGTTTTTCAAAATTAAAAAGTTTAATTGAATTCCACATTAAAAATATTTGTGATGTGAAATTGGGAATATTTTTTCTTTCAGTCACTGGTTATTGAATAATTGACACTGAATTAACTTTATAGTGAAAATTATAAATTATTGAACTGGCTGAAAGCCCATATTTATTAATTTCTTTTGTTTCAATATTTAACTACTTATGAGTATGACCATTTGTAACTTAAAAATTTTGAAGTATGACACAAAAATTTTGAAATAAGCCACAGACACTTTATCCATTAAGGTTTTTTTTTTTTATTAAGACACTAACTTAGGAAATGAATTAAGACATTAACTAACATATATGTACTTATTTTTCAGAAAGAGACACACCTATGAAATTTAATTTTTCTTACCCATTTATGTATTTTTAAAATAAAACTTTAGTAGTTTATGTGCTTTAAGAATGAGGAAAATCACTATTATTAGAATTTCAACACATTTGTGACATCAAAAGATAAAATAATAATGAATACAATAATATCTTTAACTTAGTGTTTATTTTAAATTAATGGATAGTTTATAATTCATAATATTTAAGGAACTAGTTATTTCTAAGGTGGAAAATGTATTTTAATTTCAAAGATATTTAAACTAAACTATTTAACTGGGTCTCATTATGAAGTTAATCACTTTTCTAAAATACTGCTGCACAGTTGAGTTTTAATTCTGAGATCCCTATACTTCCATTTAAATCAGCATTATTGTACTGCCTTATGATGATACTTAATCACTTCATCATATTTATTTGATTTAGTCAAATTAAAGTCTTGTCATGGGTTTAAGATACTGTGATATATATCAAAGCATCCTCCACATAGCCAATAAAATTCTTTACTCAGTGTTAGTTATTTATGCCAGATTCAAACATTTCATCCAGAACAGTCACTCAAAGGGATAGGCAACAATGACGCTCAACATAGCTTCTGTGTGAATACAGAGAGAACAAAAGACATAATGACCGTTGTGCGTGTACCCACATGTTCATCCATGCTTCTGTGTCCCTTAGCTTCGGACTGCTTTTACATAAAATTACATAAATTATTTCTTTCCCTTCCATGTGGTGGAATCTTACCAAACCTTCTCACCTTACTTCACTTCTTAGAAGAAAAAGGTATGAAGACAGTTATTTTTAATTCTCTTTGCTCCCTTCCACCCCAAAGATGGACAAAGTTCGGTGAGATGATTAGTGGAGGTAGACTAGCACTCCCTGAGAGGTCCTTTTCTCAGAGCAGTAAATCCTCTCCCACGTGGAAATGAATTCCCAGTTCACTTGAGATTTGATGTAGACAGTGATAGGAAGCCACTTTGTCACATATCTAAGCCCCATTCTCCAATTAGCTGTACTATTAATTAAGCTGGTATTTTGTTCTCTTTGTATGATTCCAATATCTTACATTTCAATTGATTTCAAGCTGTTAGTAGGGAGAAGGAAGAATGTAATTAATTGATATTTCTAAACCTGACCTGTTGACAAAGAAATGTTCTCTCCTCTCTCCCCTCTTTTAAAATTTCTGATTGAGAAGTGGGTATGTAACTACATGGGGACCTGCTAGGAACTTATTTACCAGAACATTTGAGTAGAAAAGTCTTTTGTTTCTGCTTTTCTGCCAAAAGTTTAGGACTTGTGGGTTTCCAGTGGAGCAGAGCTTACCAAGAAGAAAGCAAAAGAAGCAGAAACCCAATGAGCACAGGCTGAAGCCATGTCTACTTCTGTTGTTTTCATTTACATGAGTAGATACATTTCCAAGCTTCTTTAGACTAGCTTGAACTGGATTTCTATATTTTGCAACAAAGAGACTATATCTAAAAGAGGTAACTGTGAGTAAGGAATGCAGACATCAGAACATGAAACTGGCTGTTTTGAAGGGAATCCCTGACAAAGAGAGTGTCTCTATTTCCAGCTAAATAACTGCAAATTCAGTGGCAAAACATCTAGTTACCTACTGAGTTCAGGTCCATGAGACTCTTGAGCCTTGAGTGCCATTATGAAGTAGACTTTCTTTTAAAAACAACTCTATTGAGAAGTAATTCATATAATATACAATTTGTCCATTTAAAGTATAAAATTCATGATATAACAAGTACATTTCAGTATATTTACAATTGTGCAATCATAGCCATGGTCTAATTTTTGAAATTTCATCATTCTCCCCCCAAAATCTTCACACATATTAGCAGTCAAGCTCCATCTCTCCCCAGTGCATGCCATAGCCCAGACCTGGGCAACCATTAATTTGTTTTCTATTTCTATGGATTTTTTTACTCTGGCTATATCATATAAATGGAAACATATTTCAAGTCATCTGTGCTGTGGTGTGTATTCAGACTCTATTTCTTTTTGTTGCCTAATAGTTTTCCACTGTATGGATTATATTACTTACTATTTATCCAGTCACCAAGTGATGAACTCTTGTTTCACTTCTTGCATATTACAAATAATGCTGCTATGAACATTCATGTACAAATCTTTATGTGGACATTTTTTCCATTTCTCTTGGATACAGAATTAGGAATGGAATTTTAAATCATACATTTTGTTAACCTTTTGAAGAACTGTAAAACTGCTTTCGAAAGAAGCTGAAACATTTTACATCCTCACCAACAACCTATAAGAGTTCCAATTTCTTCCTATGTTCTCTAACATTTACTGTTATCTTTTTAATTATAGTCATTCTACCACATATGCAGTGCTACCCCTGGTTTTGACTTGTACTGTATTAATAACTAATGATCTTGAGCACGTTAAAGTGCTAATTGACCATTTGTGATTCTTCTTTGGAGAAGTAGCTATTCAGATCCTTTGACTGGCTTCTACTTTCTTTTAATATTTTAATTGTTTAGCTATAAGAGGTATATATATATTTTTCAAAAGGTAAGCCCCTTATCCACATATGAGTTGCAATATATCAGACAGATATTATTTACAAATATGAGGGTAAATATAAGAGAGATGTTTAATATTTTTTTATTGTTTGAAAAGATAATTCGGTACAAAGAAAAAAATTTTAACATATGTATGTATAAATGTATGAGAAGGGGCACCTGGGTTGTTCAGTGGCTTAAGCATCTGCCTTAAGCTCAGGTCATGATCCCAGGGTCCTGGGATTAAGCCCCATGTTGGGCTCCCTGCTCAGTGGGGAGGGAGTGCTTCTCCCTTTCCTTCTGCAGCTCTTCCTCCTTGTGTACTCTTTCTCAAATAAATAAATAAAATCTTCAAAAAAATGTATGAGATGTACGGATGTGTAAAATGTGGAAATAAAACAAAACATGAAATAGACCAAAAAAAGTAACATTGTTTGTTTCTTTCACTATAGGGGAAATGTACATTTTTTGAAAGAATACTATCATAAGATTTGCAATGTAAATCCTAGAAAATCTTATTAAAATATCCATAATGAGGAACACAATAGCGGACACAATGGGGTTACTAAAAAAAATCAATTTGATCCCCAAAAGGCAAGAAAAGAGAAAATGTGTGAAAGATAAGATGAGACAAATAGAAAACAGTAAACAATAGATTAAAATTCAACATACTATAGTACCTTATTGCAATTGATATTAAAATTTCAATTTTAATTTAAAAAACTGTTAGATTTATTTTTAAAAAAACCCTCAGAAACCCACTTTTAGTATAAATATGAGAAAGTATGTATTTTGTTTTTGTTTCTCGAAATGCAGACTGATGTGTGTGAATATGGAATAATGTGATGTCTTTTATTTGCTTTAAGATGCTTCAGCTGAAAAGGAAAAAAAAAAGTGAGAGAAGAAAGGAAGAAAGAAAGAGAGGAGGAAATGAAAAATGAGAAAGAGGACAAATTAAATACATGCAGTGACAAATTGAATTCTGGGGTCCAGCTGATAAGAAGGCAGGTAAGTTTAATGCTCTCTCTGATTTTGTGTATGTTCAATTTTTTTGTAATAAACATTTATAATACATAATTATAAATTTTGCTTTTTATTTTGTCCTTTGCAGTGTCACAAATTACAAATTATTTCTCAAACGCTAAAGGGGCACCTGGGTGTCTCAATTGCTAAGCCTCTGCCTTGGGCTCAGGTCATGATCTCAGGGCTCCTTGCTCAGCAGGAAGCCTGCTTCTCCCTTTCCCACTCCCCCTGCTTGCGTTCGTGCCCTCTCTGGCTGTGTCTCTCTCTGTCAAATAAATAAATAAAATAAAATAAAATTAAATTAAATTAAATTAAAAAAAAAAAACACCTGAAGTAAGTGCCAGCAAAGGCAGCAGGGACTTTAAAGTGCAGCCAGGATTCCAGTGGGTTACTACCCTGGGCCATCCTTCAGTGACCCTACTGAGAGTTACCTCCAACTTAGAGCACACTGAGGGAGAAAAGGGACACTGATTATATGCCATTTTCTGTGATGATTGAAGAAGAAGAAAAGCTGTTACTTTCTGGCTGTGTGGTCTCAGAGTAAGAGCTCCTCAGATTAGGAGAGGACAGCCTGAGCATAATGCTGGTTTTCAAAAAGGCTGAGCAGAACACTGATCAAATCATTCCTGTGACTATCTGACACTGTGATTTTACTAAGTAAAGGGTGAGGGGGCTATATGTTTTGCTCAGTCTGAGTAGAATTTTCTCATACTTGCACACAAACTTTCCCAAGTATTGCTTATCTAGAGACCAGTTCTAGGCGAAGTCCAGTTGACTGACCAAGGGAGCCCTTCATCTTTTTGTTGTGTAAATTATGGATCTTTCTGGAAGAGTGCTGTGTGTTGATTCCACTGCCAGCAATTTACAAATAGCTTTCCTTTTTTATTATTTTGTTTTATTTTTCCTTCATTTTTATTATTTTTTTATTTTTTTTTAAGATTTTATTTATTTATTTGACAGAGAGAAATCATAAGTAGGCAGAGAGGCAGGCAGAGAGAGAGGAGGAAGCAGGCTCCCCGCTGAGCAGAAAGCCCGATGCGGGCTTGAACCCAGGACCTGGGATCATGACCTGAGCCGAAGGCAGCGGCTTAACCCACTGAGCCACCCAGGCGCCCCTATTTTTCCTTCATTTTTTTTTTTAAAGATTTTATTTATTTATCAGAGAGAGAGAGGAAGAGAGAGCGAGCACAGGCATACAGAGTGGCAGGCAGAGGCAGAGGGAGAAGCAGGCTCCCTGCCGAGCAAGGAACCCGATGTGGGACTCGATCCCAGGACTCTGGGATCATGACCTGAGCCGAAGGCAACTGCTTAACCAACTGAGCCACCCAGGCATCCCTTTTTTTCCTTCATTTTTAAAATTTTGTTTTGTTTTATCTTTAATGGCAGTCTTCTTTTTATGCTGCATGCTGGATGTGTTTGGGGTGATAGTCAAATTCATTGTTAGTTTAATCGTTGAATCTCAAGAGTGACATGTGGAAGTAAAGGATGCCTAGTACCTGGAGGGAAAACACACACACACACACACACACACACACACACACACACACACACTAAATTTTCTTTTTATAGCAGGATATATTTGAAATGGTATGTATGTAGGAAAGGATGCAGGTGGGGATTTGGTGACTTCCTACCACAGAGGTGAGCTGGGAAATGAGCCTTGATCTATCAGAAAACTCCATCTCTCTAAGCAAAGTAACAAGGAGTGACACTTTTTCTTTTCTTTTCTTTTCTTCTGGATACTTCAAAAGCTCTGCAGATGAGTGCCTGGGTGGCTCAGTCAGTTAACCAGATGCCTTCAGATCATGATCCCTGGGTCCTGGGATCAATCCCCACATTGGGCTCTGTGTTCAGTCGTGAGTCTGCTTCTCCCTCTCCCTCTGTGATCTCTCTGTCAAATAAACAAATAAATACTTAAAAGAGAGAGAGAGAAATCTCTACAGAAAAGATCCCTCTTTTGTGAGTATTTCTTACCTGATAGAATATGAGTTGTAATTCCTGGTGGTTATGGTACCTGCCTGTTTTAGAGAAAGAACATATGTGAGCCAGTGAGAGAATGCATCCCTCTGACATGTAGAAACTCTTTTTTCCAACCATTTTTGAATTCAAATATCTAGGTATTTGGTTCTTTTTATGGCTTACTATCAATTAAACTGAGACTGTCTCATCACAAATTAACATCTAAAATACACAGGCATTTTCTGGAAAGACTAGAGAAGAGTCTCCAGAATGAGGGACATTAGAAGGGCCTGAGGAAGACTGTAACACTTCAATGTCTGGATGCTGAACGTGGGATCCCCTCTCTCTCTGTGACCATCTCAGCTCTCAGAATGCCAACAACCAATATTACAATCTCATGTAGAAGACTACATAGATTCATTTTCTGAGGAAACTGAACAGGTCAAAATAAATACCCACAGATTCTCACTTGTAGGGTCCCCATAAGACTGGATCTGCCCCCTCATACTATTGTTTGTGAACCCTATGAAAACAGAGTTCCAATCAGCTTTACAAATACCTCATCCTTTAAATGCTAATGAAAAGACAAGTATCTATAGACATTTAAAGAAATATGCTATTGCTAAAGAGAGATACAGTTCTCTAAAAGAAAGAGACAAAGCGAGAGAAATGGAACTCAAAAAAAATAAAATTTAGGGAGTTTTTTGGGGCACATGGGTGGCTCAGTCAGTTAAATGTCTAACTCTTGATTTCAGCTTAGTACATGATCTCAGGACCATGAGATACATTGAGTGTAGAGTCCCCTTGTCCTTTCCCTCAACTACACTCTTTCCCTCTCCCTCTCTCTCTCTCAATAAATAAACACTATCTTTAAAAAATAAAATAAAATTGAGGAGAATTTTAAAAATATTCTTCTTTAAAAAATAATTAGTAAGATTGGGACATGCCATGAAAGATTCATGTGAGGAGTACAGCTAAAAAGTAAAGAGGTGAAAAGATCAATGAGTGTTTAGAAAATAAACTTGGAAGTTCATATTCTTGAAAGAAAAGAAGAAAAAAAGGCAGTAACAGAGGAAAATTTCCTAAAACTCAAGGAAATGAGTTGCCAATAGGAATTGTCCAATGAAATGCAAAAGGATGCGTATCAAAGACACACACACACACACACACACACGCCACACACACTCATACTAGAAATTTTTGGAGAAAATTTTATCAAACATACAGAGATAAAATAGATCACTTGGGATAAAATAGAAATGAGACTGACACCAAATGGTATGATAGCAACACTGGGAGCTGGAATTAGTTCTTTTAAAATTCTAATAGAAAATTTTTTTCCAAATTATCAATCAAGAGTGAGGCTAGAATTTTCAGACGTGTTAGGGCTCAAAACGTTTACATCCCATTCACCTTCCTCAATAAGTTTTTGGACAATGGAGTAGATGAAAATGAAAACAGACCTGGAAAACAAGAGATCCAGCACAGGATAGAGTGGAGGATGGAGGGAGAAATGTCATGATGAAGTCCTAAATGGCAACTGGACAGCAGGCTCTATTCTAGAACTGTGGCAAGAAGGATCCAGAAGGAATGTTCTCAAGAAAGTGAGAAGAGCACAGGGATGTACATGATAAGTGTAAGAAGAGGTTTTTGTACTTACTGTATATTTGGAAATAAATGACCTATATATGATGATTATAAGGCAAATTTTAAAACATGAGACTATTATATTCATGAAAAATCAATGCGTACAGGTACAGATGTAGTGAAAAGAAGGGCCATGTGCACCCCAAGATTCATAGCAGCAGTGTCCACAATAGCCAAACTGTGGAAGGAGCCAAGATGTCCTTCAACAGATGAATGGATAAAGAAGATGTGGTCCATATATGCAATGGAATATTACTCAGCCATCAGAAAGGATGAATACCCAACTTTTGCATCAACATGGCTGGGGCTGGAGGAAATAATATCAAGTGAAATAAGTCAAGCAGAGAAAGTCAATTATCACATGGTTTCACTTATTTGTGGAACATAAGGAATAGCATCGAGGATATTAGGAGAAGGAAGGAAAAAATGAAGGGGGCGGGAATTGAAGGGAGAAATGAACCATGAGAGACTGTGGACTCTGGAAAACAAACTGAGGGTTTTAGAGGGGAGGAGAGTGGGGGATGGGTTAGCCCGGTGATGGGTATTAAGGAGGGCACGTATTGCATGAAGCACTGGGTGTTATACACTAACAATGAATCATGGAACACTTCATCAAAGACTAATGACATACTGTATGGTGACTAACATAATAAACAAACAAACAAAAGAAGAAATGTAATAATAGTATACAAAATAAGAAAGTAACCATTGGAAAACTAAAATTGTGACAATAGGAGAATTGAATGGAGCAAAATAGAACCTTAAATAAATAGAACCATGTTCCATAAAGAAATGAATTGATAATATTTATAATCCATTAATCTAAATAATAGTAGCAGATGCATTTTATTTGATAAAGTCACATTATTTAGGAAAAGCTGAAAGTAGTTGTCACTTCCAGTTCTGGTCATAACCGAGTAGTTTACATCAGACTTTTTCTTCTTTTATAATTAATTACAGAAACTGGAAGAATATATAAAACATTTATTGACTTATTGTAGACATTAAGTAGCAACTAGTGTAAGACCATGATCATCCTAGATGACCCCTCTAGCTACCCTGTCTTTCTTGCTGAGGGCTGGACAGAGCCAGGACAAAGAGTAGAGGATGCAGAAATCCAATTTCAGGGCTATGGAGGCAGCTTGAATTTTGAGAGAATGTTCCAAATATAAAAAGCCTTGAAGAAAATGTTACTGTATATGGATAAGAGTTTCTATATGTCTTGGGAGGAATTCTGAGCTGGCCTAGGGGAGGACTTGCAGAGGACAGCCCCTGGGGAACTGGGAGCCTGGGCTGTGGCTCGTGGCTGAAACTTCCAGGGAAGCCACAGGCATGCAGAGAACCCTGGGGGAGGGATGGGAGAAGGGGACACTGATTCAGTTGGGATGATGTGGGAAAATGGCAGCAAATGTTGCCGAGTTTCCAACCTGAGCAACTGGGATTTGGCAGAATGATTAAGAAAGACAATAAACAAGGAGAAGAAGCTAAGAAGGTGATTTGGGAAATACTTAAGAGATTCTAAAAAGATTGCTGAACTCTGAAGTTAGGGGTAGAGAGTTTGAAATTTGTATCAGGAAATCAGGAGAAAAATTTGTCCCAGTGACATGAATGGGGGAGTTATTTGTGAGTAAATGACAATTGAAATGAATGAATGAATATTATTGAATTAATGAAATCTTCAGAAAGAATATATAGATTAAAGGAAGAGTTGAAGGCAATGCCTAAAATAACACCGACGTTTAATAGGTGGGCAGAGGGAGAGGAGGAAGCCACCTAGGGAGCCTGAGAAAGAGTGGACATAATAAAAATAAGAGGAAGTTGTCACAGAAATTAAGAGGAATAAATAATAACAATTTTCATCGGTCAGGTCTAGTACCCAGTAAGTGTGGGAAGAGTGGATTAACAGATGAATCCCGAGGTCCGCAGTAGCTGATGACATAAGAGGCTATGTCAGACAGCAGTAAGGAGCTACCTTCAGGCAGTGCAGTATTTTAAGGACAGGCAAACTGCTGAGAACAAAAGGGCTAAGACAGTGAAAGGGGGAGGCTTCTTTCTGAAAAGCAAGCCTGATTAGTCTAATTCAACAACGCACACAGGGCACAATGCATACAGAAGGGAAGTGTTCAATACCTGCTCCACTGAAAATATCCTTGTTGAATCTGGTTGTCTCCTTATAAATGATGAGAAGTTTATATTTCACAAGTACCTTTAAAAATCCAGTTTCAGATATCACTAAAGCTTTTCTGTTCTTGAACAAAAGAGGAAAATGTAACCGCGTTATGATGTCACTAGGACTGGCAAACTTCCAACTTCTATCATTTCCTTCCGCAGGAAGCAGGGAGCTTTGAGGAGGAATCAAAACTGCAGACCACCTGCTAGCAGAGTGTCCAAAAGTAGTGAAGTCATGGTAAATGAAGAAAAGTAGCACACGATATCTATGGACATCAGAAAGTGTGGTTTAATCATATCCATTAAACTTGTAGCTAGTATTTGGATTGCTTAAAAGCTTAATAAATATTAATACAATGAGAGATTTTTCAAGCAGGACTCCAAAACTCATTGTTATGTAGTTGATGTGCTAATTACATAATTCAAAATGTTTTGGCAGATATTAAAATACAACCATATAGTACAATCACATTTTTTAAGACCAGAAATCTGTTTGCAAGCCCACTCAGAATACCACATTTGATAACTTTCAAAGCTCATGCCTCAAAACCAAAACAGGTCACCTTAGCGGGAATTGGCTGGTTGATCTCCAGCACCCAAGTTCAGCTGAGTGAGCTGGAATTGTGATCAAGTTCTCTGTTCTCTCTGACAGTAATAAGCACGTGATTATCCTCAGTGAAATCAATCAGTCATTGGGAAGAAAGACCAGTAACATAACATGATCAAATGAACAAATCAATTAAACTTTTTAAAGAGGAAGAATGTTTTGAACAAGATATTGACCCTATTCTGCTAAGAAAGACAGAGTTACATGAATGCGATCCCTGAACCTACAGAAGAGGAATAATACTTTATAAACAATCCTGACAGTGGAGCTATTGCTGTGAGAGTTGATCTAATAATTATCTATGAGCTCATCAGACGGATAGAATGTACCATTTAGTGTTATATTTAATTATTTAAGTGTGTTGAGTTAGGATACATCAAGTCCATCTTTTTTTTTTTTTAAGATTTTCTTTATTTGACAGACAGAGATCACACGAAGGCAGAGAGGCAGGCAGAGAGAGGTAGGGGGTGGGGGAGAGGCTCTCTGCTGAGCAGAGAGCCCAGTGCGGGCTCCATCCCAGGACCCTGAGATCATGACCTGAGCTGAAGACAGAGGCTTAATCCACTGAGCCACCCAGGCGCCCCCATCAAGTCCATCTTTTAACAGCACTCTTTAAATTTCTTTATACAACTTAATCAAAAGCTGGAATGATATATTGTGTTTTAGTTTGATTAATGCAAATTGGGAAATAATTATTCATGGGCCTTTACATTTCTGCACAACTTTTCAGCAGATGCATTTACTTTGTTGCCACCTGTCTTCACAAGGATGTGTGTAAAAGAGGGTGGAAGATAGAGTGTCTCTAACAGAGGCAGAACTCAAGCAGGCCCAGAGTCCCAGCTTTACTAAATTAAACTGCAGCTGATTAGTTAAATTTGAATTTCAGATAATCCATTTTGGAGGCATAAGTATGTCCCATGCAATACTTGGAACGTGTTTCCAAACAATTATCTATTGTTTAACAATAATTCAGATGAACTGGACACCTGCGTTTTATCTGGCAACTTTATCTTTTGAACAATTTATTTTCTGTAATTTCAAGTTTCTCCCCAGGATTATAGGCCTGTCTCAGAGCCATCATCTGGGCCCCTTACCACTGCCTCGTGGCAACTGTGCCTCACGAAAGCCGTGCAAATGCTGTTACTGTTATGAGAAATAGTCTTTCATTTCTGACCACAGGTCTCAAGTTCTGTCAAAATCCATGAAACTGGTAAGCTGTTTTCGCTTATAAATAGAGTAAAATCTCAGACACATCGTGGCTCTTGACATTCATCTCCTTTGCTAAACTGTAAGAGTCTCTGACAGCAGAAACTAGTTTTGTTTTGCTTAATGCTGGATGTCTGGCATATTGCCCAGTACCTCTCAGTTGATAAATAATTGTTGAAAAGGTGAATAAGAGAATAATTGAATAAGCTGTCAATTGGGTTTCAGCTGCTAAACTCTGGGAAGCTTTGTAATGTAAATTAGAGTACATTCCTTGGAGTTAAATTCATTTGTGTCTCTTTCTCCCCGTGTTTATCTCCATTCTGTCTTCATCATCATCTCTTTCTTCTGCCCTGGCTTCAGAGCTCCCTCCCATAAAACAGCCCCAGTTCTGTCCCTTAACCATTCTTATATTTGAAAGCCAGCAATGCTTGAATGAGCCTAAGGGAACTGTGGAGAGAAACCGCAGAGTGAGTTTGTCCTGAAGTCAGTCTTCCATTTCACAACTCCACCTTGACTGCCCTGTGTTGCTTTTTCCCTTGGGTATTCTAGGGACAACTGAAACTAATCTTTGATTACTAGCAATTGATAGATTAATTGGACAACAATTGATTGATTGATCATATAATCACTTAATCACTTAGTCCAGAATTGAGAGGTAGTTTCCTTTTAATAATCTGGTCCTATCCCACAGAGCACACAATAAACAAATGAGCCTGAGAGTTTAGAATGTGTCTACATCTACAAATCCCAACTTAACACTGACTTAATCGACAAAGGGATTTTCAGATGTACTCAGATATGGTATTTTAAAAAAACACAGTATAAATATGAACTGATCACATGGTTACTTAAGAATATACTTATATCTATATTTCCATATCTTTCTATCTTTATCTCCATGTCTATCCGTCTACTGTTAAAATGAACACGCAACCTCAAAGAAAGAGTCTGGTAGTTATATTCAACTTCAGGCCACACTCCTAGACCGTTGGGATTCATCATCTTTCTCCTTTGTCTTAATGTTTATTCTAGAAAAATAAATAAATAAGAAAGAAAGAAAGAAAAGGAAAAAAAAAAGATTGGTAAAGACAGACCCATTCCCATAATTTCTCATTCTTTGCTGGAAGTTTCCCTTACTCGATTTTATTTCTTCCCTATATACTGAATTTGCCGCCTGTATGAGAATGTGAGTTCCAGGGAAAGGATGGCCAATGCATTTCCATGACAAACCAGGGTCTAACAGTCACAGGTTTAGAGTGAGAGGAACTGAGGCTTGACCCTTTGCGGTGCTACCTATTAGTTTGTGACTTCATAGAAGCTACTTAGACCATCCAGCCTGAATTTTCTTGACTTTAAATAAAAACAATAACACAATGATAGCAATTTAAAAAATTAAATAAGATAGTACTTACGGATCGTTTACCCAGCAAGTGCACAGAAAAGAACTAAAATAAATAAGAAAAGATATTACTGGAGTTCAGACCAAGCTGGTGTGGGTTACAACAAAAGGACTAGATACCACCTTGACCTTCTATAGACCTGACTATTAGCAGGGAGCTTTCACTTTGAAAGGCAACACGTAGAATTCACTGAAGAACAAGAGACCTCAAGTCAGTACTAGAAGGCTGTACAGGCATATCTCATTTTACTGCACTTCACTTTATTGTACTTTAGATATTGAATTTTAAAAAATCAAAAGTTTGTGGCAACCCTGTGTTTTTTTGTTTGTTTGTTTGTTTTTGTATATATTGTGTGTGTGTGTGTATGTGTGTGTGTTTTAATTTAATTCACTTATTTGTCAGAGAGAGAGAGAGAGAGCACAAGCAGGGGGACCAGCAGGCAGAGGTAGAAGCAGGTTCCCTGCTGAGCAAGGAGACTGATGTGGGACTCTATCCCAGGACTCATGACCAGATGCTTAACCCACGGAGCCACCCAGGCATCCCTGGCAACCCTGTGTTGAGCAAGTCTATCAGTGTCATTTTTCTAATAGCATTTACTCACCTGGTATCTCTGTGTCACATTTTGATAATTTTCACAATACTTCCAACTTTATCATGATTATTATATTTGCTATGGTGATCTACAGTCAGTGATCAATGATGTTACTATAATTGTCTTGCGGTACCACAAATTATGTTCATATAAGACAGTGAACTTAACTGATAAATGTGCATGTTTTGACTGCTTCACTGACCCCATCCCCAACTCTCTCTCCCTTCCTGTTGGGCTGCTTTTTCCTTGAGACAAACTAATATTGAAATTAAGTCAATTAATAATTCCACAATGGCTTCTAAGAGTTCAAGTGAAAAGAAGAATAGCACACCTCTTACTTTAAATCAAAAGCTATAAATGGTTAAGCTTGTGGGGAAGACATGTTGAAAACCATGTAGGCTGAAAGCAAGGTCTCTTGAGCCAAACAGTCAGCGAAGTTGTGACTGCAAAGGAAAAGTTCTTGAAGGACATTATAAGTGCTATTCTAGTGAAGATGCAAATGATAAGAAAGTGAAATAGCCTTATTGCTAACATGAAGAAAGTTTAAGTTGTCAGGATAGATCAAACCAGCCATAGCATTTTCTTAAGTCTGAAACCTAATCCAGAGCAAGGGCCTGACTCTCTTCAATTCTATGAAGGCTGAGATGGGTGGGGAAGCTGCAGATGTTTGAGGCTGGCAGAGGCTGGTTTATGAGATTTATGGAAAGCATCTGTCTCTCTAACATAAAGTGAAAGGTGAAGCAGCAAGTGCTGATGTAGAATGTGCAAGTCATCCAGAAGATCTAGGTGAGATAATGAGTAGAGTTGGCTACACCAAAAAATACATTTTCAATGGAGACAAAACAGTCATCTATTGGAACCAGAGGCCATCTAGGACTTCCACACCTAGAGCAGATAAATCAATGCTGGGCTTCAAAGTTTCAAAGGACAGTCTGACTTCCTTGTTAAGGGCTAATGCAACTGGTAACTTGAAGCTGAAGCCAATGGTCATATACCATTCTGAAAATCCTAAAGCCCTTAAGAATTGTGCTAAATCTACTCTGTCTGCACTTATCAATAGAAAAACAAAGCCTGGATAACAGCACATCTATTATAACACAGCTTATAGGATATCTTAAGCTGTTGAGATCTACTGTTCAGGAAAAGAAAAAAAAAATCCTTTCAAAATATCAGTGCTCCTGGATGTGGTGCATAAACAATGAATCTTGAAACACTGAAAAAATAAAACAAAATTTAAAAAATATATATCAGTGCTCATTGACAGTGCACCTGGTCACCCAAGAGCTCTGATGGAGATGTACAATGAGATTGATGTTTTCATGTCTGCTAATACAACATCCATTCTACATCCCATGGGTCAAGGAGTGATTTAGACCTTCAAGTCTGTTTATTTAAAAAATACATTTCTTAAGACTATAGCTGCCATAGATAGAGATTCCTTTGATGCATCTGGGCAAAGTCAATTGAAAATCTCTGGAAAGAATTCAGTATTCTAGATATAACTGTGAACACATGTGATTCATGAGAAGAGGTCAAAATATCAACATGAACAGGATTTTGGAGGAAGTTGATTCCAACTGTCATGGATGACTTGGAAAGATTTAAAACTTTATTGGAGGAAGTAACTGAAGATGTAATAGAAATTGCAAGAGAACTAAAATTAGAAGTGGAGCCTGAAAATGTGACTAGATTGAAATAATCTCATGATCAAACTTTAATATATGTAGAGTTACTTACTATGATGAGCAAAGGAAGCATTTCTTGAGATGGAACCTACTCCTGGTGAAGATGCTGTGAAGACTTTGAAAAGACAACAAAGGATTCAGAATATTACCTGAAATGAGTTGATAAGGCAGTGTAAGTTTTTAAAGGATTGATTCCAATTTTGGAAGAAGTTCTACTGTGGGTTAAAAGCTATCAAAGAACTCTACATGGTACAGAGAAATAAGTCATGAAAGGAAGACTCGATCTATAGAGCAAACTTTATTGCTGTCTTATTTTGAGAAACTGCCATGGTCACACCACCCTTTAGCAAGCACCACCCTGATCAGCAGACATCAACATCAAGGCAAGACCCTCTACCAGCAAAAATGTTATGACTTTTTTAAAAGCCCAAATAATGGTTAGCATTTTTCTGTAACAAAGTACTTTTTCATTAAGGAATGTACAATATTTTAGACACAGTGCTACTGCACACTTAATAGCCTACAGTATAGTGTAAAAATAAATTTTATATGTGCTGGAAACCCCCCCCCAAATATTTGGTTGGCTTTATTATAATATTTGTTTTATTGTGGTGGCCTAAAACTGAACCCACAATATCTCTGAGGTATGTCTGTATCAGGGATCAGATGCCTGGAGTAAGTACAAAGCCAGAGACAAGACGTAAGATAAAAAGCCAAGACTTAGCAGGATGTGGAAGTATCACAAAATGAAATTCAATGTGAGATAGTTCCTAAAGCCAAAGCCTGTGAATTAGAGAAGGATGCTACGGGCTGATATTTGCAGGATGTTGGCTGTGTTCCATAATTTGGGGGTGGGTAGGCAGATAACAGACCAAACTAGCCAGAAATAGAGCATCATTGATTTTTCCGTGCTGCAGGAAATGGTTAAGATATTATTTTTAACAGAATCTCTGTGAACCTGAGCAGCATAGAGACATTTTAGCCTTTAAAACTCAAGATAATTCTCAGTGTAATTTTTTGTTTTCCAAACTGTGGTCTTTAGAGTCTCAAAATTCAGCAGAGGCATGTCGAGGACAAATGTAAGAGCAAAACACAACCCTTACATTGTTTAGAATAGCACTGACATTGCACACCCAGATCAGCACAAGCACATTAAAGCCAAGTCTTCCTACTATTGACTTTTGACTGCATCAATTTCCCTAACTGATAGGGTTGTCTAAGTTGTCATATTTCTATAGTTTATTTGCATAAAAGAGAATGGTCACTCTATCAACAAATTTGTTGGCACAAAGATAGTCATTTTACAACTTTTCTCCTATAAATTCCTGAAGGCTGAGTCATTCTTAAGCCCAGCCCAACACCTCTGGTGAGTATGTTTTTCTAATACAACCTTTGAGAGCCAAGATATATAATTATTTTTAAAAAATTACTAGTCCAAAATGATCCTTAAAGTTTAAAATATTATGCTAGGCTCTGTTTTGGGATTTTTTTTCTAAGTTTATTCTGAAATTTCCAGTATGTCCTTTAAGAAGATATCTAATCATGTATTTGACTCTGTTAAGAATAGTTTTTGTTGTGGTTGTTATATTGAAGGCAATGAGACATTTTGTTTCAATAATCCTGTTCTTTATTACTATAGATCTAATATTTGCTTAGTATACTTAAAAGTCTTAAATTTATTGAAAAGTAAGAATTTGAGAAAATGATATTCATAGTGTTAAACTATCTTCTAAAATCATCTTAGAATTATTGCAAAACATTTTTTAAAGGCATAATTTAGGAAGAATTGGGTTCTTTTTCAAATTTCAAAAGTGGTAGAAGAGAAGAAGAAATGAAAGCTTATCAGTAAAAACGTTTCAGTTCTAAAGTAAGACAGTTAACATTTTCAGTAAAAACACACAAAAATAATGACCACAGGTGTGCTTTTAAATCTATCTCCCATCTTTTGCAATTTTACTAGAAACCAATGTGCATTTCTGGATAATCATACCCTTTATCCTTGAACAACAAGGACTTAAACTGTGCAGGTCCACATATATGCAAATTTTTTACAGTGTGATACTCAAAACATATTCTCTTTTTCTTATGAATTTCTTTTTTTTTTAAGATTTTATTTATTTATTTGCAAGAGAGACAGTGAGAGAGAGCATGAGAGAGGAGAAGTTCAGAGGGCGAAGCAACTCCCCGTGGAGCTGGGAGCCTAATGCAGGACTCAATCTTGGGACTCTGGGATCATGACCTGACCTGAAGGCAGTTGCCTAGCCAACTGAGCCACCCAGCCACCCTCCTTGTGACTTTCTTAATAACGTTTCTTTATCTCTACTGTATTGTAAGGATATAGGTTATAGTACATACATAGCATACCTGTTCACAGACTATTTATGTTATCAGTAAGGTCCCAGTCAATAGTAGGCTATTAGTAGTTAAGTTTTGGAAGTCAAAAGTTACATGAGGATTTTTGACTGTGTAGGAGGTCAGCACCCTTAATGCCTGCATTGTTGAAGCATCAACTGTATGTATATATAATAGAGTTATTTATAATAATATGTAATATATTCTTTTGAATAATTTAACGAAAAATAGTTTAAAAATAAAATTAGCTAAAACAATGCCACTCTCTAAGTTCATCTATAAATAAGACTTCACACTGTGTTTCTTAAAGTTCCCTCAGAAAATGATTTTTTTTCAAAGAGCAGAATCTGAAGGGAGCAAACATTTACCAACAAAATTAATGTCTGAAGTCCATCTTCTCTCAACTTTTCCCCTAATCTAACTTACAGATACCAGGCAACCACAGAACTTTTAAAGTCATCCTCCTTCATGTCCTTAGGGACTGGAGGTACTAGTCCCACTGTACCATTTTCAGAATATTTTCCCTAGGGGATTTTGTGGTTGGTTTATCATGAGCACTTAAAATGTTTAAATCTATTATCTCTTATGTAGTATCTATGACATGGACCTACTTGAAAATTTTTTTCACTAATAATTGAATGGTTTTATCTTAGAATTTAAAATTACAATAAGGATAATGGTCCCCAGATGAGTTTTGGGCTTTAGTTGATCATGAACCATTTTATTTGAATGTCAGGGACTTCAAGTATATTGTTTTTTTTTGTTTTGTTTTGTTTTTTAGTTTTTTTATCAAGTATATTGTTAAACACACAATCCTTCTTATTATTTTTAAACTTATGCTTTCATAAAATGATATCATTAATTATATGAACTCCACAAGGAACTACCTTTAAATATTTTAACAATATTCTCTAAAAAGAAACATAAGCACACTTATCTTTGTTTTAATTTTTGATACATGTTTTGGGCTAATTATTTTAAGTAGTGAAAAATTATTGAAATATTTAATAGAATAGTAGTTTTTGAAAATAAAAGTTACATAACAAAAATAAATTGTACTAAAATAGATATTTTGCAAAAAGTGCTAATCTTTTGCAAGCTAATCAGGCACACTAATCTTTGCAAAGTTTATTTATATATATATATATATTTTAAAGATTTTTATTTATTTATTTGATAGACAGAGATTACAAGTAGGCAGAGAGCCAGGCAGAGAGAGGAGGAAGCAGGTTCCCTGCTGAGCAGAGAGCCCGATGTGGGGCTCAATCCCAGGACCCTGAGACCATGACCTGAGCTTAAGGCAGAGGCTTTAACCCACTGAGCCACCCAGGTGCCCCTATATTTATATTTTTATTACTGAATTATGTTACTATAAAAGTACCATTTGGTTGCCAAAATCTACGTTGATCTTAACCATTTCTGATTTTGTTTGAAATTACAAATCACTCAATCAGAATTTGTCAAAAGGATCTGGACCTTTATAAATAAGGAGGTAACATTAGATGACTTTCATTCCCCAGAGGAATCAGGCTTTTGTTGCCTCTTTATAATACAGCAGATTTCCCCACTCAGGTTAAAAGTAAAAAAGGTAGGGTGCCTGGGTGGCTCAGTGGGTTAAGCCACTGCCTTCGGCTCAGGTCATGATCTCAGGGTCCTGGGATCGTGTCCCACATTGGGCTCTCTGCTCAGCAGGGAGCCTGCTTCCCTCTCTCTTTCTGCCTGCCTCTCTGTCTACTTGTGATCTCTCTCTGTCAAATAAATAAATAAAATATTTAAAAAAAATAAAAAAGGTAAGTGGCAATATGCCTTTTTCATAACAAAGTGGGTAGAACTGGCTATGTGATTACCAGATAGGAAGACTTAGGCTTCTCAACAGTGAGATCTTCATTTGTCAAAATTATGTGAGTCATCCATTTCTGGAGAACTGGATAATTATATCAGGTTAGATACTATCCTTGGACATCATAACTGTTAAAAAATGAGACAACAGGCCCCAAATGGAGTCACTCATGCTAACACACATATCAAACTAAGAATTAATATAAATACGGCTTTAGCTCTCCCAGTTAATCAGGAATTGTCGGAACAGTGCTAGTTAGATAATCCTCCTGACAGACTCCTGTTTTCTAAGGGAAATTAACCTTGCAATCACCATATACTAGTACAACCTCCTTGTTCCTGTGCCCTTCTGCCTCTAAAAGACTTTCATTTTGTATAGCTCCTTTCTGTCTGTGAGTTAGGATGCTAATTTGAATTGATTTTTTTCTCAAAAAAAAAAAACCCTCAAAAATTTTAATATGCTTAAGTTTATTTTTAGACATAACGCTAGACTTCATGGTTCCAAGATTTCTAAGTTTGGCAATCATCTCACTTTCTGGCATCTTACATATCAAAGGAGAATGACCAAATTTGCTTTTCACCTTTTTATGGGTTTAATTTTAGTAGCCCTGTAGCATGGCCTACCTCCTTTACTATACTGGCTATTCGAGTTCACAAATGATAACATTTTATTCTGAAATGTTTAAGAGGTTCTTCTGATATATAATATTTCAACAGTCTCATTAGCATCATTCTCTTGTAACATTTGGTAACATTCACATTCTAGAAGAAAAAAATGATGCAAATCAACATATAAAGCAGAGTTGAATTATCTTAGTCTTAAATACTAAAAGAAAACACAATAGATTCTAACTGCCGCACAGCCCGCCACTCCATTTCAGCAGGAAGCAGCCAGAGCGGTCACCATCCCATTCCTTGGTGGCAATTAGGGTTACTCTCCCAGGCGGAGGAATGAGTAAGGGACAGGTGGGGCTAGGTAGGGAGAGATGATAGGTTGTTATGTGATCAGGCTCACAGAAATCCCCCAAATGTGGAAGTGTGGGGAGATCAGAAAGAAGGGGACAAATCTGACCACCTTGCCCTGGGCATGTGGGGTGGGTCCTGTGGGGTGGGTGTCTTTGTGATGACCATCCATGACCAAGAAAGAATAACCAAACCCTAAAAAGGAAGTAAACCATTGAGGGTGTTATCACTAGTCCTTACTCAATGGTGATATCAGTAGAAATGTGAAAAGGATTTAAGTTCTCTGATGAGCTTTCTATAAAAGAGCACTCCTAAAGGTCCTCGTTGGCAAACCTGTCTGAACCCCTCTCACTCTGGAGAGCTTTTTCTGTATCTTCACTTAATAAACTTCCATCGCTTTACTCCCATTAGTTAATTAATTAATTAACTAATTAATATAAAAATAGTTTGTTAAATGATTGAGACCCTACAGTCTGGTAATTGTTACCAAAGGTATCCACACATTGGGATTTGAGGTCTCCTGGGAAGCTAGAGTGGAAAAGAGTCACAAGGAAGTAAAACGTGTGTGCTTGTTCCAACTGTGACCCAAGGGCAGTGCAGCCTGGTGTGGGCTTCCCTGCTCCAGGATGATGAGCAAAGCTCCTGCATGGACACGTTGGCTTCACTTATGATTAATGACTAATAGTTGTAAAATTAAAATAAAAAAATAGTTGTAAATGAAAGCTTACTTTTTCCTTATAATCGTGTTTCCCAATACATTTAGTACACCAAGAAGGACAGCTTTCGTGGTTCACTATTTATGAATACTTGTTCCTAGAAGATTGGATTTCTCAGGTCCTCAGATATCAAATGTAGGATACTTAATTAAATTAATTTAAATTTTACATAAATAACCAACCATTTAAGAAAAACTTTAGTATCTGTATATTTCAAATATTGTGTGAACAGCAAAAATGTTGTTCATCTTGTCATGTTTGTTTGCTAAATCCGGCAAACCTGCGTCAAATACATATGCTGGGAGGGAAAAAAATCCCTCTGCCCATTGAGGTCTGACAATAGACAGATTAAAAGAGAAAAGTTTATTGTGCATGTGGGAACATTCAAATGAAGAGGCTCCCTGAACAGCCAGGAATAAAGGTTTATATACCAGTTTAATAGAGGAAAGGGCAGGGTAGGGCTTCTCTGGGATGTAAATGAGCTGTGAGAGGAGACAAACGGGCTTTTAGGGGAATAAATGGAAGGTAGACAGTTTGTGATAATGTTTGTTTAAGCAGCTTCTCATTCCTGTGCCAGTGGTCAGTCTCCTTCCCCAATGCAAGCTCCCCCAAAAAGGGATTTATGGGTTTCACTCCCAGAATCTCTGCTCTTAGTCAGAAAATGGAAACTCCCCAAATTCTTCTTTCTGCCTCTGCTGTATCACAAATGTCTTCAGTTTGAAGTCCTCTTTATTTTGTTGTAAATCCCTTCACATATACTGACAAACCAGTGTGGGTAGTGAATATTGGTTCAATATTTTTAGAAGGTGATTTGGCATTATCTATACTAGTATGTATTGATTCAACAATTAAGCTTGACGGTGCTTAACCCACAAATATACACACAGGCCTTTACAAAGGTACATTTTGTTTTGAGATGCTTTTAACATGAAATTTTATTTTCAAATGTAAATTGAAAAAAAACAAAAACAAAAACAAAAAAAACCAAGCCCCTGATTTTTTATTAGATAAACAGGACTTGTGAAATCAACATTGATGAAGCTATATATTGAAATTCTAAGTAGCACTTAAAAAGGTAGATTTATTTATATTAATATAAAAATAAGCAATATTATAATTTTATGAATTCTCCCTACATGCTCTTGTTTATAATAACCATACACAATAATAATTTTAAATGACTCATATATGAGTCTACATACACTGAATTCTTATAAATTAAGGAACCAAACCCTATTACAAGGGTTGTATGTGCATTAATGCATTTAGTCCTCACAATGGATTTATAAGATGTAAAAAATTATTTATTTATTTATGTATTTATGTATGTATTTATTTATTTATTTTCTACAAGATAGTGAAATGCAGACAGAAACCACTTGTTTAGGTTCACACAACTAGGAACCAGAACTCAAAGATTTGGGAACTTCTCCACCCATTAGCTATTCTTAGACCCTAATTAGCTATTCCAGCAAAAACACTGCCATTCTGAACTGAAGAGACAAAGATAGAACAATATGAAGGAAGGTTGCCAGACTCCTTAGCGCCTAGAGGACCAGACCATTTTGATATCTCACTACAATTGTGCATTATTCTTCAAGATCAAGAAAGAATGGGTCCAAAGGTCATTCAGAAGTCCTCGGGGCTGCCTCTTCAGTTTTAAACAGGGGCATTGCCTCGGTCTCAGCAGGTCAGACAGCAGTTACCCAGAGGCTTGGGTGTGCAATCCCTCTCTGCAGAGCCTGGAGGGGGGCTGAGACCCAAGCTTGAAGGAGCTCCTGTTTGAAGGTAGCTCCACTGTACCATATGACAGGGCATCCAACCAAAGGGAAATATTTTCATGCATTAAGATCTAGTGGTATTTGCCTTGCTGGATTAGAGACTGGCTTGGGACCCATAACCCCTTTATGCTTTCTGATTTCTCTCTTTTAAAGTGGGAACATCTATCCTGTACCTGTCTCATTGCAATTTGGGAAGCACATAACTTACTTGGTTTCATAGGTTCACAGATGAAAAGAAACTTTCCCTCAAGATATATTATATGTCAAGGCTCACCTATATCTGATTTAAATGCTACTTAGATAAGACTTTGGACTGTATAGACTTTAGAGTTGATCCTAGAATGAAGTAAGATGTGAGGTGCTGTTAAGATGGACTCGATGTATTTTGCATGGGACGACATAAATTTTGAAGGCCAAGGATAGAAAATTATAGACTGAATATTTGTCCCCCCTCAAATTCATATGTTGAGCCTTTACCTTCAATGTGATGGCATTTGAAGGTGTAGCTTAAGGGAAATAATTATGTTTAAATGAGATCCTGAGAGTGGAACCTCCATGATGAGATTAGTGTCTTTAGAAGAAAAACAAGAAAGACTAGAGCTCTCTCTCCTCCATGTGTAGATATAGCAACAAGAAAGCAAGCCAACAAGAGGGTTCTCATCAGGCACCAGAGCTGTCAGCACTTTGATCTTAGACTTCCCAGGCTCCAAAACTGTGAGAAATAAGTGGATTTTGTTTAAGCCACTACAGTATTTTGTTAGAGCAGCTTGAGCTGAATAATACACTATGCTTTATTATATTGGCATTTTGAACATTTGAGAGATCTTTGTCTGGGACCTGGCAGCAGGGAAGCATTCTGGAAAGAGATAATCTGTTCAGATATTATTTGACTTTTGAGAGGGGGAAAAAAATAGACACTTTACATCAGTAAGCCTTTAACAAGAAAAAAGGAAGATTATACAAATTATTATTATAAATCAAAGAGGGAACTCCAGATACTGTGGATATTAAAAAGAAAATAAAGGAATACCATGAACAATTCTATGTCCATGAATTTGACAACCTAAAGAAAACAGATGAATTTCTTGAAGATGCAGATTACCAAAACTCACACAAGAAGAAATAGACAATCTGAATAAGTCTATATCCATGAGAGAAATTGAATCAATGATTAATAGCTTTGTAACACAGAAAGCACTAGGCTCATTCACTGATGAATTCTACCAAACTTCTGATACCTTAATATGCAATGTAGATATTTAAATTATGGAATATCAAGAAGAGCAAACATTACTCAAGGACTGTAACTCTTCTCCTGTGGAAGGTGTTTTTGTTTTTGGTTATCCATGGGATAGGTGTATCATGTTAGAAAGATTAATCACCTTATTGTCTTTATTTAAAGATTAAGTTTGTTTAAAAGAAATGACATATATATAGGTGCCAAGTTGAACAGGTGGAATTATGATGGTTAACTTTATTTTTCAACTTGACTAGGTCAAGGATGCCCAAATTAAACACCATTTTTTGTGGGTCTATAAAGGTGTTTCTGAATGAAATTAGCATTTGAATTAGTGTTTTCAATAAGGTCCTCCCAATGTAGGTGGGTGTTATCCAATCTTTTAAGGGCTTGAATAGAACAAAAAAGGGGAAGGAAGAAGGAATCCTGCTTCTGCTTCCTGCTCCCCTGCTTGAGCTGCTATTGAACTGTAATTTACACCACTGGCTCCCTGGTTTCAAGCCTTTAGACTTGAACTGGAATTACACCATTGGTTCTCTGGGTCTCTAGCTTGCAGGCAACACATTATGGGAAGGTTCAGTCAATTTCTCATAATAATATCTATATGTATATCTCTACCAAACATCTATCTATCTATTTCCCATTGATTCTGTTTCTCTGGAGAACTATTTTTTTTATTTATTTATTTTTAATTTTTTTTATTTTTTCAGCATAACAGTATTCATTATTTTTGCACCACACCCAGTGCTCCATGCAATCCGTGCCCTCTACAATACCCACCACCTGGTGCCCCCAAACTCCCACCCCCCACCCCTTCAAAATTCTCACATCGTTTTTCAGAGTCCATAGTCTCTCATGGTTCACCTCCCCTTCCAATTTCCCTCAACTCCCTTCTCCTCTCCATCTCCCCTTGTCCTCCATGCTATTTGTTATGCTCCACAAATAAGTGAAACCATATGATAATTGACTCTCTCTGCTTGACTTATTTCACTCAGCATAATCTCTTCCAGTCCCGTCCATGTTGCTACAAAACTTGGGGATTCATCCTTTCTTTCTTTTTTTTTTTTTTTTACAGCTTTATAAACATATATTTTTATCCCCAGGGGTACAGGTCTGTAAATCGCCAGGTTTACACACTTCACAGCACTCACCATAGCACATACCCTCCCCAATATCCATAACCCCACCCCCCTCTCCCAACCCCCTCCCCCCATCAACCCTCAGTTTGTTTTGTGAGATTAAGAGTCACTTATGGTTTGTCTCCCTCCCAATCCCATCTTGTTTCATTTACTCTTCTCCTACCCCCTCAACCCCCCATGTTGCATCTCCTCTCCCTCATATCAGGGAGATCATATGATAGTTGTCTTTCTCCGATTGACTTATTTCGCTAAGCATGATACCCTCTAGATCCATCCACGTCGTCGCAAATGGCAAGATTTCATTTCTTTTGATGGCTGCATAGTATTCCATTGTGTATATATACCACATCTTCTTTATCCATTCGTCTGTTGATGGACATCTAGGTTCTTTCCATAGTTTGGCTATTGTAGACATTGCTGCTATAAACATTCGGGTGCACGTGCCCCTTCGGATCACTACGTTTGTATCTTTAGGGTAAATACCCAGCAGTGCAATGGCTGGGTCCTAGGGTAGTTCTATTTTCAACATTTTGAGGAACCTCCATGCTGTTTTCCAGAGTGGTTGCACCAGCTTGCATTCCCACCAACAGTGTAGGAGGGTTCCCCTTTCTCCGCATCCTCGCCAGCATCTGTCATTTCCTGACTTGTTAATTTTAGCCATTCTGACTGGTGTGAGGTGATATCTCATGGTGGTTTTGATTTGTATTTCCCTGATGCCGAGTGATATGGAGCACTTTTTCATGTGTCTGCTGGCCATCTGGATGTCTTCTTTGCAGAAATGTCTGTTCATGTCCTCTGCCCATTTCTTGATTGGATTATTTGTTCTTTGGGTGTTGAGTTTGCTAAGTTCTTTATAGATTTTGGACACTAGCCCTTTATCTGATATGTCATTTGCAAATATCTTCTCCCATTCTGTCAGTTGTCTTTTGGTTTTGTGAACTGTTTCCTTTGCTGTGCAAAAGCTTTTGATCTTGATAAAATCCCAAAAGTTCATTTTTGCCCTTGCTTCCCTTGCCTTTGGTGATGTTCCTAGGAAGATGTTGCTGCGGCTGACGTCGAAGAGGTTGCTGCCTGTGTTCTCCTCGAGGATTTTGATGGATTCCTTTCTCACATTGAGATCCTTCATCCATTTTGAGTCTATTTTCGTGTGTGGTGTAAGGAAATGATCCAATTTCATTTTTCTGCATGTGGCTGTCCAATTTTCCAAAACACCATTTATTGAAGAGGCTGTCTTTTTTCCATTGGACATTCTTTCCTGCTTTGTCGAAGATGAGTTGACCATAGAGTTGAGGGTCCATTTCTGGGCTCTCTATTCTGTTCCATTGATCTATGTGTCTGTTTTTGTGCCAGTACCATGCTGTCTTGATGATGACAGCTTTGTAATAGAGCTTGAAGTCCGGAATTGTGATGCCACCAACTTTGACTTTCTTTTTCAATATTCCTTTGGCTATTCGAGGTCTTTTCTGGTTCCATATAAATTTTAGGATTATTTGTTCCATTTCTTTGAAAACAATGGATGGTACTTTGATAGGAATTGCATTAAATGTGTAGATTGCTTTAGGTAGCATAGACATTTTCACAATATTTATTCTTCCAATCCAGGAGCATGGAACATTTTTCCATTTCTTTGTGTCTTCCTCAATTTCTTTCATGAGTACTTTATAGTTTTCTGAGTATAGATTCTTAGTCTCTTTAGTTAGGTTTATTCCTAGGTATCTTATAGTTTTGGATGCAATTGTAAATGGGATGGACTCCTTAATTTCTCTTTCTTCTGTCTTGTTGTTGGTGTAGAGAAATGCAACTGATTTCTGTGCCTTGATTTTATATCCTGACACTTTACTGAATTCCTGTACAAGTTCTAGCAGTTTTGGAGTGGAGTCTTTTGGGTTTTCCACATAGAGTATCATATCATCTGCGAAGAGTGATAGTTTGACTTCTTCTTTGCCGATTTGGATGCCTTTAATTTCCTTTTGTTGTCTGATTGCTGAGGCTAGGACTTCTAGTACTATGTTGAAGAGCAGTGGTGATAACGGACATCCCTGCCGTGTTCCTGACCTTAGCGGAAAAGCTTTCAGTTTTTCTCCATTGAGAATGATATTTGCGGTGGGTTTTTCATAGATGGCTTTGATAATATTGAGGTATGTGCCATCTATCCATACACTTTGAAGAGTTTTGATCAGGAAGGGATGCTGTACTTTGTCAAATGCTTTTTCAGCATCTATGGAGAGTATCATATGGTTCTTGTTCTTTTTTTTATTAATGTGTTGTATCACATTGATTGATTTGTGGATGTTGAACCAACCTTGCAGCCCTGGAATAAATCCCACTTGGTCGTGGTGAATAATCCTTTTAATGTACAGTTGAATCCTATTGGCTAGTATTTTGGAGAGAATTTTTGCATCTGTGTTCATCAAGGATATTGGTCTGTAGTTCTCTTTTTTGTTGGGATCATTGTCTGGTTTTGGGATCAAGGTGATGCTGGCCTCATAAAATGAGTTTGGAAGTTTTCCTTCTATTTCTATTTTTTCGAACAGTTTCAGGAGAATAGGAATTAGTTCTTCTTTAAATGTTTGGTAGAATTCCCCCGGGAAGCTATCTGGCCCTGGGCTTTTGTTTGTTTGGAGATTTTTGATGACTGTTTCAATCTCCTTACTGGTTATGGGTCTGTTCAGGCTTTCTATTTCTTCCTGGTTCAGTTGTGGTAGTTTATATGTCTCTAAGAATGCATCCATTTCTTCCAGATTGTCAAATTTGTTGGCTTAGAGTTGCTCATAGTATGTTCTTAGAATTGTCTGTATTTTTTTGGTGTTCGTTGTGATCTCTCCTGTTTCATTCACGATTTTATTTATTTGGGTCCTTTCTCTTTTCTTTTGGATAAGTCTGGCCAGGGGGTTATCAATCTTATTAATTCTTTCAAAGAACCAGCTCCTAGTTTCGTTGATTTGTTCTATTGTTTTTTTGGTTTCTATTTCATTGATTTCTGCTCTAATCTTTATGATTTCACTTCTCCTGCTGGGTTTAGGGTTTCTTTCTTGTTCTTTCTCCAGCTCCTTTAGGTGTAGGGTTAGGTTGTGTACCTGAGACCTTTCTTGTTTCTTGAGAAAGGCTTGTACCGCTATATAATTTCCTCTCAGGACTGCCTTTGTTGTGTCCCACAGATTCTGAACCATTGTGTTTTCATTATCATTTGTTTCCATAAATTTTTTCAATTCTTCTTTAATTTCCTGGTCGACCCATTCATTCTTTAGAAGGATGCTTTTAGTCTCCATGTATTTGGGTTCTCTCCAAATTTCCTCTTGTTATTGAGTTCTAGCTTCAGAGCATTGTGGTCTGAAAATACGCAAGGAATGATCCCAATCTTTTGATACCGGTTGAGACTTGGTTCAGGACCAAGAATGTGATCTATTCTGGAGAATGTTCCATGTGCACTAGAGAAGAATGTGTATTCTGTTGCTTTGGGATGAAATGTTCTGAATATATCTGTGATGTCCATCTGGTCCAGTGTGTCATTTAAGGCCTTGATTTCCTTGTTGATCTTTTGCTTGGATGATCTGTCCATTTCAGTGAGGGGAGTGTTAAAATCCCCTACTATTACTGTATTCTTTTCGATGTGTTTCTTTGATTTTGTTATTAATTGGTTTATATAGTTGGCTGCTCCCACGTTAGGGGCATAGATATTTAAAATTGTTAGATCTTCTTGTTGGACAGTTCCTTTGAGTATGATATAGTGTCCTTCCTCATCTCTTATTATAGTCTTTGGCTTAAAATCTAATTGATCTGATATAAGGATTGCCACTCCTGCTTTCTTCTGATGTCCATTAGCATGGTAAATTCTTTTCCACCCCCTCACTTTAAACCTGGAGGTGTCTTCGGGTTTAAGATGAGTTTCTTGTAGGCAACATATAGATGGGTTTTGTTTTTTTATCCATTCTGATACCCGGTGTCTTTTGACTGGAGCATTTAGCCCATTGACATTCAGGGTAAGTATTGAGAGATATGAATTTAGTGCCATTGTATTGCCTGTAAGGTGACTGTTATTATTGTATATTGTCTCTGTTTCTTTCTGATCTACTACTTTTAGGGTCTCTCTTTGCTTAGAGGACCCCTTTCAATATTTCCTGTAGAGCTGCTTTGGTATTTGCAAATTCTTTCAGTTTTTGTTTGTCCTGGAAGCTTTTAATCTCTCCTTCTATTTTCAATGATAGCTTAGCTGGATATAGTATTCTTGGCTGCAAGTTTTTCTCATTTAGTACTCTGAATATATCATGCCAGCTCTTTCTGGCCTGCCAGGTCTCTGTGGATAAGTCTGCTGTCAATCTAATATTTTTACCACTGTACGTTACAGACTTCTTTTCCCGGGCTGCTTTCAGGATCTTTTCTTTGTCACTAAGACTTGTAAATTTTACTATTAGGTGACGGGGTGTGGACCTATTCTTATTGATTTTGAGGGGGGTTCTCTGAACCTCCTGGATTTTGATGCTTGTTCCCTTTGCCATATTGGGGAAATTCTCTCCAATAATTCTCTCCAATATACCTTCTGCTCCCCTCTCTGTTTCCTCTTCTTCTGGAATCCCAATTATTCTAATGTTGTTTAGTCTTATGGTGTCACTTATCTCTCGAATTCTCCCCTCGTGCCCAGTAGCTGTTTGTCCCTCTTTTGCTCAGCTTCTTTATTCTCTGTCATTTGGTCTTCTATATCGCTAATTCTTTCTTCTGCCTCATTTATCCTAGCAGTGAGAGCCTCCATTTTTGATTGCACCTCATTAATAGCTTTTTTGATTTCAACTTGGTTAGATTTTAGTTCTTTTATTTCTCCAGAAAGGGCTTTTATATCTCCCGAGACGGTTGCTTTAATATCTTCCATGCCTTTTTCAAGCCCGGCTAGAACCTTGAGAATCGTCATTCTGAACTCTAGATTTGACATATTACCAATGTCTGTATTGATTAGGTCCCTAGCCTTTGGTACTGCCTCTTGTTCTTTTTGTTGTTGTGAATTTTTCCGCCTTGTCATTTTGTTCAGATAAGAGTTTATGAAGGGGCAAGTAAAATACTAAAAGGGTGGCAACAACCCCCGGAAAATATGCTTTAGCCAAATCAGAAGAGATCCCAAATTGTGAGGGGGGAGAAAGGGGATAAAAAGGGGTTCAAAAAGAAAAAAAAAAGAAACTATTAAAAAGAAGAAAGCCGATAAAGAAAAAGTATAAAAAGAGGAAAAATATATATATATTAGATAAACTATTTAAAAAACGTTAAAAAAGAAAATGGTAAAAGCTAAAAAAATTTAGCAGAAGAAGAGAAAAAGAAAAAAAAATTGAAAAAGAAAAAAAAATTAAATTAACTACAAGGCTAAAAATCATGGGGAGAAAGCCATGAGTTCCGTGCTTTGCTTTCTTCTCCTCTGGAATTCTGCCGCTCTCCTTGGTATTGAAACTGTACTCCTTGGTAGGTGAACTTGGTCCTGGCTGGGTTTCCCGTTGATCTTCTGGGGGAGGGGCCTGTTGTAGTGATTCTCAAGCGTCTTTGCCCCAGGCGGAGTTGCACTGCCCTTACCCGGGGCCGCGCTGAGTAATCCGCTCGGGTTTGCTTTCGGGAGCTTTTGTTCCCTGAGGGCTTTCCGTAGAGTCCGGAGGACGGGAATGAAGATGGCGGCCTCCCGGTGTCCGGCCGGGAGGAGCCGAGAGCCCGGGGCCCTACTCCTCAGTGCGCCCTCAGAGAACAGCGCCCAATGACTCTCGTCACCCTGGCCTCTGGCCGCGCTCCGAGCTGACCGAGCCTGCGACCGGTTCAAGGCAACCCTGAGCTGAGAGTCACTCCTCGGCTCTGTCTCTGTAGCCGGCTTCCCCGTTCTAATACCGGTAACCTCTGCGACACTCAGACACCCCCGATTCTTCTGCGACCCTGCGGGACCTGAGGCCTCGCTGACCCCGCCTGGGCTTCACCCCAGTTAAGCCTCTGGAGCGATGTCCCTCAGCGGAACAGACTTTTAAAAGTCCTGATTTTGTGCTCCGTTGCTCCTCCACTCACAGGGAGCCGGCCCCTCCCCCGCGGTCTATCTTCCCGTCGCTTTGGATTCACTTTTCCGCCAGTCCTACCTTTCAGATAGTGGTTGATTTTCTGTTTCTAGAATTGCTGTTCTTCTTCTCTTCAATCTCCCGTTGGATTTGTAGGTGTTTGCAATCTTTAGATAAGCTATTTAGCTGATCTCCCGCTACCCGAAGTAGTCTCAGCCTGCTACTTCTCCGCCATCTTGACTCCCATCCTTCTCTGGAGAACTAATACAGAATTGATCTCAAAATGTAGAAGGAACATCAACAAAACAATAGTAAAAAACAAACAAACAAACAAACAAAACAAAAAACAAAACCTGTAACTTGATTAAAAAATGGACTGAGGATGCAAATAAACATTTCCCTAAGAAGGTATACAAATGTTCAACACATATATGAAAAAAGGCTCACATCACTAATTATCAGGAAAATGCAAATCAAGACCACAGAGATATTATCTTAAATCTGTCAAGATGGCTATTAGCAACAAACAAACAAAAAAACCCACAGGACACATGTTGAGGAGGATGTGTAGAAACTGGAATTTTTATATAGTGTAGTTATATATAGTGTTGGTGGGAATGTAGAATGGTGTAGCCACTATGGAAACAGGATAGAGATTCCTCAAAAAATTAAAACTAGAGCTCTCATGTGATCCAGGAATCACACCAAAAGAATTGAAATCAGGATCTGAAGAGATATCAGCACTCCTATATTCATTGCTATACTATCTACAATAGCCAAATATGAAAACAACCTAAATGTTCAGTAGCAGATGAATAGATAAAGAAAATCTAGTAAATGCACACAATGGAATACTATTCAGCATTAGGAAAAGGAAGACATTCTTCAGTATGCAACAACATGGATGAACTTGAGAATATTATGGTAAATGAAATAAGCCAGTCACAGAGGAAATATTGAGTAATTCCACTCTAGGAAGCACCTAAATAGTCAAGTTCATAGAGTCATATAGTGGAATGGTGGTCATCAGCACCTGGGGGAGGGAGAGGGTAGGGAATTACTAAATGACAGCTATAGTTTTAGTCAAAAAAGTTTTTAGTCAAAAAAAAGTTTTAGTCTAGACAGAACTCTAGAAATCTATTATAAAACTTTGTACCTATAGTCAACAATAATCACACAAAACTTTGGTAGATCTCTAAGCATTACCATAAAGAAAGTTTTAAAAAAATTCTTTGTATCTACCTTTGTAGAGTTTCGTAAAATGGCTACTTAAGCAATTATGATTAATAAACAATCAGAATTAATAAATTAATCATTGCTAATTAATGCTGAGATGATTGAACATATTTTGAAAAAGCAATTCTAACTTGTCTACTATAGGTGAATTTGAGATATAGGAAAATAATTATGTGCAAATAACAATCCTTTCACCATAATTTGTAATCTAGATGTTTCTTTTTTCTTTTTTTTTTCAAAGATTTTATTTATTTATTTGACAGAGAGAGATCACAAGTAGAGAGGCAGGCAGAGAGAGAGAGAGAGGGAAGCAGGCTTCCTGCTGAGCAGAGAGCCCGATGCAGAACTCGATCCCAGGACCCTGAGATCATGACCTGAGCTGAAGGCAGCAGCTTAACCCACTGAGCCACCCAGGCACCCTGTAATCTAGATGTTTCTATAAAACATGATAGTCATCAGGGAAGAATTTAGATAAAATGAGACATGTGACTGACACAGGCCCAAAGTTTGAAACACTTACCTTTCTCTTCTACACTAAATGAATATCAGTTGTAAATAAAATAGAAAAAAAAAAAAAAAGAAAGAAAGAAAACCAAAAAGACATAGGTATGCTCAGCACCTATGGACAAGATACAAAAAAGAATGGTGAAGGTTAACAGGCTCTGCCAGACTTTGATTTATTTATGCTTTTACTTTTTTATAAACATTTTTTAAAAATTTGTTTATTTGAGAGAGAGAGAGCAAGAAAGAAAGCACAAACAGGGGAAGGGAAGGAGGGGGAGGGAGAAGCAGACTCCCTGCTGAGCAGGAAGCTTGATGGGGAGCTCAATCCTAGGACCCTGAGATCATAACTTGAGCCACAGGCAGATGTCCAACTGACTGAGCCACCCAGGTGCCCCCAGACTTTGATTTCAAAACAGGTAGGTGACTCCTACGTGTGGATCCCTGAGAGGCAAAACACAATTCAGAGTTAAAAATGAAGTTTTAAAAAACAAAGAGACAGAGTAACACAGAAAGAAACAGAGACAGAGAGATGCTTACTATCGCATGAAGCTTTTAATCTTCATACTCCCCAATGCACAATTTGCCCCAATACTAAAAATGACACATAAGTTGGAGGTTTTTATTCACACTACTCAATTTCAAGAGTTGATATAAAGTTTCAGTAATTAAGACACTGTGATATTGACAAAAAAATAGATTCATAGCTCAAGGGACCAAAGTAGAAAGCCCCGAAACAGACCCACACAAAAATGGTTAATTGATTTTTAAGGAAGAAACAAAAGCAATTCATTGGATAAGGGTTAATTTTCAAAAATGGTGCTGAAGCAACTAGACATCCATATTCCAGAAAACGAACTTCAATCTATATCTTACACATCTTACACCTTACATAAAATCAACTCAGAATACATTATTGACCTAAATATAAAATGTAAACTATAAAACTGTTATTAGAAAGCAGAGGAGAAAATCTTTATGCCTAAGATGCTACAACAGTTCTAAGCTTCTACACACATGCTATATACATGATTCATGAAAACAATGATTACTTAGACTTCAAAAATTAAGATAAAAAAATTGCTCTGTTGGGGCGCCTGGGTGGCTCAGTGGGTTAATAAGCCTCTGCCTTTGGCTCAGGTCATGATCTCAGGGTCCTGGGATCGAGTCCCACATCGGGCTCTCTGCTTGGCAGGGAGCCTACTTTCTCCTCTCTTTCTGTCTGCCTCTCTGCCTACTTGTGATCTCTCTCTGTCAAATAAATAAATAAAATATTTAAAAAAAATTGCTCTGTTAAGAGCTCTGTTAAGAGAATGAAATGAAAAGACACAGACTGAGAGAAAATATTTGACAATCCTGTTGGATCAAAGGCTTGTAACCAGAACACTTAAAGAACTTCTAAAATTTAAAAACCCTGAAAAACTGGGCAAAATATTTGAACAGACATCTCACCAAAGAAGATATACAGATAGCAAATAAACACATGCGATGATGCTTGACATCATTAGTCATTGAGAAAATGCAAATTATTACCACGAGATACCTCTGCACACATTTTAGGATGCTAAATTAAAAAAAAATATATATGTATTTACAAATACCAAGTGCAGACAAGGATGCTGAGGCCCGGAAATTTCATACATTGCTGGTTGGAATGAAAGATGCTATAGCCACTCTGGAAAATAGTTCAGTATTTTTTTTGTAAAGTTAAACATGTACATCATATAAGCCAGTGGTCCTACTTCTACACATTTCCCCAAGAGAATTTAAAATTTACATTTACACGAAAACTTGTAATGAATATTCATAATAGCTCTACACAGAAGTGCCAGCAACAATATAGTCTTCAATAGATAAGTGGATAAAGCACTGGTATATTCATACAACGGACTCTATTCAGGAACCCCACAGAACAAACTGCAGATATGTACAACAGCATGGGGTGATCTCAAAGGCATTCTATAAGTGAAAGAATCAAAAGTCTATATACTGCACGATTCCACTATGCAGCGTTCTGAAAAAAGGCAGAAGTTTAGGGACAGAAATTGCCAAGTTGCGGAAGTGGGGTATGAGCTACAAAGGATTAGTACGAGGGAGTTTCATTTTCTGGGGAGGAGGGGGAGTGATGAAACTGTTCTTTGTCTTGATATGGTAGTGACTCCATGACCTTGCATTTACGAGGACTGAAAGGAATTACTTTTACTTTACGTTCATAAAATGAAATAATAATTTTAATAATTATTGGTTGTATGGAAGTTAGTTTTTATTACTTAAAATCTCTGCTATTGTCAATACCATGACAAGAAGTGGGGTATTATGAGGAAAGAGAGCTCATCAAGCTTTACACACAAAGTCAGCACTGCAAAGTTTCCAAATGTTCTCGGATTTTCTTTCTCTTTGATGTCAAGAATATCACTACAGTGCTCCTCAATATTCAGGATAAATAATCCCCTAAATGATTTAAAAACGTTTACCTCATAAGAAGGAGACTGAAGATGAGTCTTTTAGAGATAGAAGGAAGGAGACAAGGTCATTTAATGGTGCACCCCTTTCTAGAGTAAACTAATAAAGAAGAATAAAGGATGTAACACTTCCAAATGTTATTTTTCAATGTTTTGCATAATCTCAATTTTTTGTAATGTACATCAGTTACTCTTACAAATTGAAAAAATATACATTTATTTTCATAAAACAACTATTCTCTGTAAAATATTTCACTCACTGCTTTGTTTCAAGCATTGTTATTAATAAGGCACATGTGGTGAATTTTCTGATTGTTTAAACACATCTTCCTATAATGCTTAACAATGAATCCCTCTTATATTTAGTTTACATTTTATCTTAAAGTCTAATACATTGCCCAAATTCAGTGTTAAGTTATTTTCTTTGAGAATACTTTTACTTAGAACAATATATAATGATATGCCTCTCAGATTGTAGCTTTTATACTTCTACTACATAGAAACCCTACCTAGTCATTGACCTTCTCTTTAAAAAGTCTTAACATTTCTACCTGTATCTGTATGGCAAAGATTCTTCAAGATAAAAACGTATAAATTTATATTAATTAGCATATATTTAGTAAGAATGAAGAGTAACTTGAAAACTTGATTTCAATGAGCAATGTAAAATGTTAATTTTTTTGCTGTAAGATATAATATTGGCAAACTAATATTAAAAAATACATCTGATCTGTTCTGTCTCCACAGGCCAAAGACTGTGCAGTGTCGTCAGAGCACAGCGGACAGTCTCTCTCTCTCTCTCTCTCTCTTTTCAGTTTTAGTATGATCCATTACTGCTCTTCTACCTTGTTGCTCTCTACCATTTTAGAGAACATAAATTAAATGATAATCCATGATCTTCAAATAGTAAGAATAAATAGTTTTTACTAATCAATATGTAAAATTGAGTTTCACAAATCATATGGGTTTTTATGATGAACCAGGCTATATTACAGGAAATGACCATTTATTCAACAAGAAAATAAAATAGTCTAGCAGATTAAATATTCTAATTAACTTTGATTTACTCTCTGAAATAATTAGTGATTTTCAGTCACATAGATTCAACATAATTTATCCATTTTGCTGATAAAGAAGGCACTTGTTCTCTTATTTTATTTTAGTGTCCCTTTGTGAGCCAAATGGTCATTGTTTTTTCAAGAGATCATGTTCTTTTAAAGAGGAGAACCAACTGAATTGAAGGCCAAATTAAACAAAATAATCTAAGAGATCATATATGAATGTATTCAAAGGCTTTGGTCCATATAATTTTTTTTTTTTAATTTGAATGCTATTGAAATGCTGTTAGTAATTTTTGGAGATCAATTTTTGGAAAGGGAGATAGAAGATAAATAATGGGCAACTAGTGTTCCAATTACCAGAAGTGAAAGGATTATTGTAAAAATTAAGCCTGACATTGAGACTGGAAGACAGCATAAAGCACTGTAAAAGGGTATCATGTCTATCCTAAAATGGGTCTGGTTCACTAAGAATAACTTATATAACACTAATCTTGCTGTCTGACAATATTGATTGCATGCTGAACAACGAAAATGAATAATGGTATGTTTGGAAGACAGTATGAAAGTAAATGATATTTATGTGGAAATGAAATTCGGGCTTGCTGCTGGTTCAATTAGGGGCTTTTGTAACTATTCGAAATACTTATGTTAACAGTTACTCATCAATTTTGTCCTAAAAGAGAACTTTGATTTCAACCTGCTTAAACATTGTGTTTGTTGTTGTTGTTGTTTAAATGAACTGGATGAAGATCTACTTGGTATGGGTAACAGTTATGTTCATTATTTATTTAAAGATCTGTAAAATGTTCAAGTTTGAGGTGACTGAATGAAAAACTCATAAAATCTCGAGGAACTCCAACATTAGAATAAACCTAGTAAAAAATGTAAATGGTACTACAGATGGACATCAAACTAACTGTACAAAACAGGATGGGGAGGTCACTTGATTTAACGATAGAACTTATAGAAAGAAAGCGTGAAGAGGTAACTGGCAGTAAAGAAAATATGAATCAAGAGAATAATATGGCTACTAAAAATATCTATTCCCATTGGCAAAAGTATAAAATAATTCAAATTTAGTATTTTATAGGTAATTTCAATTCTCCATACTTGGAGTTTGGTTCTCTCTTTTCAATATTACTCTTTAAAGAAAATATTAATCCTAGAATATGATTAGAAATAAACAGGATAATAAAGGATCTGGGTATATTCAGCTTGGAAACGGGAGGAATGTGGGCAGAAAATTAGAAGCTCCACCATGTAGAAAAGGTACATTTGGTCCCAAGAGATAGCACTGCATCAATGAGCAGAAAATAGATCTCAAAAATTAGCCAAACCACATCTAATCCAATACTGAAGGGACTCCAGAAACAATAATTTGCTTATCATTAGAATTGTATAAAAGTAACCAGAAGGGTTCAGGGGTGGAAGGGCTGGGAGTTGGAAATGTCACTCACCACTTTTAAGGTCTTTATAGCCCATAATTGGAAAATGAATATCTAATTGTGCAAATGTACGGATTGGATTTTATAGTAATTGGACTCCCTCATCCCCCCAAAATGGGAATTTTTCCTGATGCACCTACACAAGATATAAATTTAATTTACTCAGAATGAAGATGTTCTGGAAACTTGCCTATGCCTCTGGCCATGGATTTTGTGATCAAATATTAAGGTATTTTAATGTTTCTATAAAGCAAATACTTTTGATTTTAGGATAAATTGTGAAATTCATTATATTGTGAATTTGATGAATACTATATACATAGATTGTAAATATTATCTTTATATTTGATAAAAAAATCATTAACTATCCAAGAGTGATTTACAGTGGTCATCTCTTTTTTATTTTATTTTGTTTTTTACCTTATGAAAAGTTTTTACAGTTAAAGTATTTACTATGATATGGTAGAAGGAGAAAAGAAAAGATGATTTAGATTTTCCAAGGATGAGAAACAATCTTTTTTTTTTCTTCACTAGACTCATGTGGTTCAATATCTCATACCCAACATTAGTGTCATTTTATCTGAATAAAGTCCAACCTCACATTGAAACAGCCTTGTTTTGTTCTAAAACAAGGAAAACAACATTGCTTGCTGTTTTATCATGTATATTCTCCTTTTCTTTACCTTCTTCTGTAGTTCTACTACAGCATATAACATGAGTAAGGCTGAATGGCTTTATGAAGTGTATATAGCTCTGCACATATTTTCTGTATATTCGGTTTTTTGTTTTGTTTTGTTTTGTTTTGTTTTTTTTAGCAGTTGTGTTAGATTGGATGATGGCTCCCAAAAGATGTCCACCAAGAACCTTGCTTGGGGAAAGAATCTTTATGGACACATTTAATTTAAAGATATCAAGATGAAATCATCTTGTGTTACCTGGGTGGCTTTAAATTCAGTGATATGTGTCCTTATAAGAAAAAAAGGCTTAGACGCAGAAGGAGAGACCATGTGATGAGGGGGTTAGAGATTAGGGTCATGTTGCCACAAATCTTGGAAAATCTGGAGCCACGAAACTGAGAGAGGTAAAGAATGCTTCTCTTAGAGACTTGAGAATGGAGTGTGCTGCCCACACCTTGTTCTAACTTTTGGTCTACAGAACCATGAGGAAATAAATTTCTGTTGTTTTAAACCACCAAGCTTATAGTTTATTGCAGTGATCTGAGAAAACTAATATAGCCATCATTTGCATTTGACCAGTATCTTCCTTTATTTATTTATTTATTTTTAGGTTGTATTTATTTATTTGACAGAGATTGAGAGAGCACAAGCAAGGGGAGCAGCAGGCAGAGGGAGAGGGAGAAGCAGGCTCCCTGCTGACCAGGGAGACCAGTGTGGGGCTCAATCCCAGGACCCTGGGATCATGACCTGTGCCGAAGGCAGATGCTTCACCAGCTGAGCCACCCAGGAGCCCCAGACCAGTATTTTACATTTAAAATCTGAAGAGTTCATATTCAGGGATCATAAAGAAATAAATACGAGAGAAAATTCAGTCAGAAAGTTAGGTTGCCTGACACAGTAAATAATGTCCTGCAAAGTCAGGAAAGTAGGAATTAGTGAGAAACTGTGGGAAAGCTCTTTGGTCTCCTGGCAAATATAGGGAGCTGTCTGCGGCATTTTTAAACTTTTGACTCAGAGTGATTTTTTTTTTTCCCAAATGATGAATGGTTTTAAATGTTTATTTCTAAAAGAAATTATGGACACTAATAGTGAAATATGTTAAAAAAAAAGTTAAAAAGTAGCCTCCACTCTGGTCCTAGAATAGCAAACATTCAGTCTTCACTGGTAGTTTACTTAATGTGCAAGGCATATGTCAGCACTCTTAAATTCAATTTTTAGGTAAAGCAAATGAAATGCAGAGTGGTTAAAAGAAGCTACTTCAGGCTTGTTGCCATTAAAAAAAATATACACCAGGCAGGCCTAAGTGTCCCTACCCTGTGGCCAGTAATCTATCACACAGCTGCCACATCCCTTTAAATATTAAAATGATGAAATATGGAGTAGACATGCCATGGAAATAAAATTGGCTATAACAGTGGGAGAGGAATGGAAATTAGTCCAGCGACATATACAAATTTTGTCAGGCATGCTGATTGTCCAAATGAGATTGAAGGCCATTAATTTATAAGAATACCCAGCTACAACGTAGATGGTACAGAATGAAACTAGCTTGTGATTTGAAGAAAAACGTGGTACATTTGAAGTTAAATTGTTACTAATGCACATAGAGACTCGCAAACATAATAGCATGGGGATTTCATATTCAAGACTTATAACCAGATCAAGTCTACCAGATCAAAGATTTTATATCTTTAAATAGTTTCTTGTTAAAAAAAATTAAATGAAAACTCATGAGCTAAGGCAATAATTGAGATAAAAACATAATTAGGGTATGGATTTTTTTTATGGATACACAAATTTTATTTGCAGAAAATTGTATGACATTGATGTCATGTGATTTACTAACTAAAAATAATCCATTAACTATAGAGAATTTGATGTTTTTTTACAAATTTTTATTTAAATTCCAGTTAGTTAACATACAGTGTAAAATTAGTTTCAGGTATAGAATTTTGTGATTCAACACTTACAATACAAAAGTGTGTGGACATTCGTATTATTTTTCTTTTTTACAAATAAATTTTAGAATCAGTTTCTCAAGTTTCATAAAGAAGACTGATATTTTATTGGGATAGCATTGGATTTATAGATCAATACTTTTTTCACTTTCTAAGAATATTTGCCTAACATCATAGGCAGATTTTGAATTTTACCAAGTAGCTCTTTTATAATTATCATTATGTTCATTTTAATCTTTCCTTCACTAGTCTAATGTATCAAGGAACCAACCTGAGTTCAGGGGTTTGGATGAGAAAGAAAGAAACACAAAGAATGGGATCGGAGGGTCTCAGCTCATGCTGAGCCGATGTTTGTTTACAGAAGTTTTATATGATTCAAGCACAGTACAATCACTTGGGAGTCACCTTGATCATTGCATAGATAATTCAATAGAACAATCAACGGGACAATCTACCTAGTGAGTAACAGTTTCCTCATTTTTCATTGTTACACTACATTGCTACATTGCGTCAGATCAACTAGCTTAAAGGCAAATCTATTTTTCTATGTCTACTTCCTGCTATGTGGTTCATGTGCCTCTGCAAGCTGTGGTTTTGACAGTGTTTTAGGGCTGAATTGTGGTGGGTAGGGCTGGTCCCTGACCTAGCCCTAAACAGCAAAGACCCTATCAGCTTTCTGTCTGGTCACCACACTAATGGTTTGACACACTGATAGAGAATATCTGCCTTGGTGATTTATTGTTGGAACAGAATAGCTAATAATAAAAGAAAAAAATGTGCACTTATGGTCACATGTATAATGAATCTCTACTCCTGTTGTTTTATATTTGTTTTAGTATCAGAGCTTTTCTGGATTTATCAAATGGCATTTTCTATATTCACAATGTATAATTTCTAGGAAACTTAGTTATAGGGATATTAGAATCTATAAATAGAGCCATTTTGAATTAGAGTTTCTATGAAGGTAATTTGGGAACAATTTTAATTTTTTTTTCCTGTCACATTTTACAGTTTGGATTTTAAAAATTTTCAGGCAATTTTTGTCATTAAAGAATTAGAACAATTTATTTGTGTTCATAGTTTCTAAATGATTAACATGTACAATAACATTATGCACTGTCCTCAGGATAAAAGCAAAATAAAACAAGTTTTTCCCCTGCAACTGCATCCTTCTTTTCCTTAAATAAATATTTCTGCTTTATATCTTTATTTTTAATCTGCTATTGTCTATATTTTATTTTATTTTTTGGAAGCAGTCTATATTTTAAACTAAGGTATGAAATTCTGCTTTTTTTCAAATCTTCATTGTGGTTATTTTGCTAAGCTTTAACATTATTTATCCATTATTTCTAATTTTTGATTTGTGAAATGAAATTATTTAAGTCAGAGTTTTTTTAAAATATGTTATCACATACTTGTTTATGTTTCATAGGTGCTAATTGGTAATAGTCTTATTGCTGTTATATTTTAGGTATTCTGTAGATAAAATTTAAAGCTTCTCAAGTATAATTATTCAGATGCATGTTTTGTTAATTTCCAATCTGTTGAAATAATTTTGCTCAAACTTGTTAAAATGCATTATTATTTCAGTGACAAATATGAACCTTGAATGATGCATCTGCTACAAGCTCTGACAGTTGGGTAATGAACTCTTTTACATTCCTTACTTTATACAATGCTTGACACTTATTTAGTACTTATAAATGCTGGTACCATTAGCAGTTCTTATCTATATTATTGCTTTCATTATTCCCAAAGAAAGTTATCTGTACTTTATGACATTTGATTTGTGGCCCAGTGTATAAACACATATACAAATATTTCAGGGGCATTTGTTGTAAAGATATATCATATTTATTATAGTAGATACTGCTTACTCTTAAAATATTCATACTAACACCTTTCCTTTAAAAGTCTTCATTTTTCATTAAAAAAATCTCATTATGAAAGCATGAGAGACGTAAGAGGTTTTCCCAGTATATTTTTCTTTAAGCTGTCCAATTAAATGATCTATGTGTGAATTAAGTTTTTCCCATTATCTTGCCTCTCTTGTTTATTTCATTCTCTATTCCATGGTTCAAAACTTCCATAATAATATTATATAATATGAAAAGTATACCTAATATTTAATGTACTGTGTACCATTGCAGAATAACTTGAACCTTGTTTAATGTTATTTCCTCTTGCCACAAACATATTTACAATTGAGATGAGGTATGGGTCTAAGAAATTTAAAATAAGAAATTATTTATTAAGTGAGCAACTTTAAGCATATGTATATTTAAAACCACTTGCCTTAAAGTAACATGATTGGCATATTTTTGTTTCATTACTAATGCTTGAGGAAGAAGGTAAAATAGCATCCAATTTTACAGTGAAATATAGGCTATGAAACATAAAACTCACTCTAATTGAATTAATTGAAAATTTATAGCTTGGAATAAATATACTAACATAATGCTAATGGTTGTATTGCTAAAAGTTTCAAATAATATTTTCGCAATTCAACATCTGTTTTTTCTTTTAAGCATGCTGAAAAGTGTCTTTTTTCATACAAAAGAAAGACCCAAATTTGCTATTAAATTATTATAGAAAGTATGTCCCATTTGACTTTTTCCATGGTGGGATAGAATAACGTTTCTGTCTAATGAACATTACTGATTTAAAGAAAGTCTTTATGGAGCACCTGGGTGGCTCAGCGGGTTAAGCCTCTGCCTTCAGGCTCAGGTCGTGATTTCAGGGTCCTGGGATAGAGCCTTGCATTGGCTCTCTGCTCAGCAGGAAGACTCCTCCCCCTCCCCCCGCAACCTCCTGCCACTCTGCTTCCTTGTGATCTCTCTCTGTCAAATAAATAAATAAATAACATCTTAAAAAAAAGAAGGTCTTTATGAAATGTGCTACCATTAATATGAGATTATGATATGAATAGAACAATCTTAAAGATTGTTTATCATTAGAAAAGAAGATTCAATGTCTGTTTCATTAGAAAGTGATTTAATCTGACTTAAGGAAAAGATAAAATGAAATAGCTTCCTTGGGTTTATTAAGGAGCAGAGTGGGCGACAGCCTATAGAATTACATGATCAGAGATGATCAGAGTACAAATTGGACAATGACTTTATGCTTCCAAACTTGTTTTTAATTACTTGCTGAGGCAAATTTAGAAACTAACTGCACAATAACACTGTAATTATAGCTAGATGAGTTGGAATGCATATTGCTGATAATTTACAAATAGATTTTTATTTATGAAGAATGTAGTAAAGCGCTTGTACAGGGTGGGCTCCATTCAGGAATCACACATTATAATTACGTGTCCTTATATTTAGTCTCATTTTTAAGCTTAAACATCCAAACCATTTTAATTATCAGTAGGCAAAAACTGAACCTTTTCTCATCCACGACAGTTAACTATGCTTTGATTTGAACTCAGTTTTACCAATATTGAATGGTCTTATTTATTCTCAACTATTTGCTTTTGTATTTTATTTATGATATTCCTAAGGAAGAAACAAATACTTCTAGTTATTAAGAGGCCAGAGAAAAAGGCTGGCTCTACTGAGATTTCCTGCCAAAATTCTAGTGTTCAGATTTGACAGAGTAGACAAGCAAAACCTCTCTCAGAGAACAATGTCCTTTTGGGGACATAGCATCATGGGGTCTTCGTGCAGCATCAAGGAGGTACTTGGCAATTGACTGATTTGCTTGATTGCATGAAAACCCACACAGAACAAAACCTTTCTCAATTTTGAATCTTTTACCCTTCGCACTGTACTTAGCATACCCAGTAAGTGCCTTCCAACCCTGTATGGAAAAGGTAAGAGTGAAATGTACCAAGTGTGTCACTGGTAGGGTGAGCACCCTCCTTCCAGTGCTCTCCAAGCAGTCTACAACCCTGGTGCAGTTACATCATCACGTATGCACAAGGACGCACTCACTCACAGCCTTGACTAGACTTGTATGAAAACAAACAAACAAGCTGGAAGAGTTCAGCCAAGAAGTCTTGGAATCTCATCTTCTGTGCTTGATTTCAGATTCCTTAGAAATAATAAAAGATTGAAGTGAAAAAGACTAAGCTATAAATATTCCTCCAAAACAGTTACACATTTGCAGAAAACAAGAAACAATGGAGTTTGTACAGATTAACTTAACTATCTTGGGAAATAATTACCGGTTATGCATTTTGATTTTATCAAACATAAATTGTAGCTGACCCCAAGAATGGATGGCAAAGTGAAAGATTTGCATTTATGAATCATTTATTTTGAGCTCTGCATATTGCTATGCTATGGGGATACATTTTGTAATAGAAAAAAATATTTTTAATTAGAATGATGTTGTGTAATCATGAAAATCATTCTTGAGAAGCGTAATACATCCATTATTGAAACTGTGCAGGGTGTTGAGGTCAATTGTGGCTGTGTTTGTGTAGTCACTGAGTCAATCAGAGAACAAACTGATGGTCTAAAACGCTGTGGTGCAAGGGTTGAACACATGAGCACCATTCCGTCTTGGGGCAACCTTCCATTCCTTAGGGAACAATCAGTAACTATCAATCAACTGCAATTGAAACGTAGCAATAAAGAAAAATAAGTATCCTAGGGATGCAAACACAGTGAGAAACTGAACAAACAAATGAGACTAAAGTTTAAGTCTAAACAGCAATGTAAGCATAATTTCAGAAATATTCAATGCTAAATCTAAGGAAAAAAAAAGATCCATTAACTAATGCTGTCGTTTTCAAGTTTATGGCATGTCCTTCACTTTTATTGAGGAGATAAGAAAGGAAAATGGTTTTGTCTTAAAAATTCAGCACCTGGATTATATATGAATGTGGAATTCCTGCACTTTGATATAGCACACTTTATCAAGCACACAAAAATCATATCAGAGATTTTGTTGCTTTGTTGCTTGGTTGATTTATTTGTTTTCAGGCTAAATTGAATTCAAGGCAATAGCATCAAGGAGAACACAGGGCTATTTTTATTGTAAAACACAGTCCATTATGAGGTTATCTATGGGAAATTATAACATAAGATATTTGAAATAAAATATTCATGGATTTGAGGTTTGCTTTGTAAGTCCATAAAAGCCATGAAGCCTTTACCGGAAACTGTACAGAAACATATACCATTCACATAAGAACATACAAATATGATGTTGCATATAATTTTTAGGAGGACATACAAAATAAACAATAATAAAGAAAACAGTAAAAAAAATTGAAAAACCTAGCAAGGAATATGTAGAAAGTACAGGATAAAAACTTGTAAATGTTATAATAAGAAATATTTTTTTTTTAAAAAGCAAGTATCTTGTGCCTGAATGTTTGTCTTTGCCTGAATATTGGAACAGTGAAACTAACTTATTACAATAAAAATTTAAGAAAATATATTGAATTTTAAATAATACAATAGAAGTCTTAAGAAGAAGAATGTGAAAAATGCTAAAATCCAACTCTAAAAGAAAAATAAATTGACTGGATTAAAATATGCTAACATAAGAAAATTAACTTCTACTAGTTTTAGAGGGTGTATGATGTGCCAGAAGCTACTTAAGTACTAATTAATGCATTTATTCTTTACAAAAACCTTTGAGGCAGATAAAGAAATTGAAGATTGGGGAAGTCTCACAATATAAATTAACTTATCTAGGATATAAATACAGATAACCTGCACCAGAACTCAATGTATTACCTAATATGTTATATTGCCTAGAACTACAGTAATTAAAACTGGAAACTGCTCAATCAATGGCAGGTTGGTGGGCAGAAAAAGTATTCCAGAAACAGAACTGCTTATATGAAATCATACTTTGTATATAAAATGAAGTCTCACAAATATATCAGTGTTATTTGAGCACCAGGACGAAATGATTAACTGGAGAGGAATCTTAAATAATAGACAATACTACTCCTTTAGTGAAATCTAATGGTTTCTGACCTCACTCAGTGTTGAAGACAACATTCTTCCAAGGACCTACAAAGATCAAAATTATCTGGCCCTCTGTCAGATGCCCAAGATCTGCTTGCCATGATTCCCTTTTAGCAACAGAACCCAAGGGTTTTACTGGCCACATGGAAATCCCATCTGGTATCATATTTCTCAGACTCCTGTGCAGCTGGGATTGCTATGTGGTGAAGTTTTAGTCGTGCGGCACAAGAGAACACAATGTGTGAAATATCAGCTCACGGACTTTAAAAGGTAATTTCTTGCTTTCCACTTCTTTTCTTTCTCACTTTTCTATATGCTGGATGGAACCTTGGAATACAGACTTGGTGCTGATGACCCTGCTTTGATCATGAAATGAGAGCAAGACTTTAAAAAATAATGAAACAACATAATAGAAGCAAACTGGGTATTGTATGAACCTGTGATTAAGTGTTGCTTACCCATCTGAAACACCTGCCTGTGTTTGAACTGCTGTGTGCAAGAAAAATAAATGTTCCCTGTGGGTGAGTCACTCTATTTTTTGTTCTCTTTCTGGCAACATATATCCTAATTTGTAATAGTTTCTTTGCTACCTCTCCAATCTCATCTCTTACCACTTTCCCTCATTATTCATTTCAATGGCTGCAATAGACTCTGCTGTTTCTCAAAATAGAACAATCCCAATTCAAGAACTTTCGCATCCTCTTCCTTAGGCTTCTCCTCACAAATAACCCATAGCTTGCTCTCACACTTCTTCAAGCTTCTGTTTAAATATTAAGAAAAAAGGGAGATTTTCTGACTAACGTGTATATACCACTCCATATCTCCCTAACCTTCCTGATATTTGTAGATTCTCTCCCTCTTGTGCATTCTTATATAATTCCTAATAAAATGAATTTTTCTTTTTATTTATTTTTCTTTTTTAAATGGACATGAAACTGTCATAAAATCAATCATATGTTAGATAACTAAGAAACATCAGTAAGACATGAAATTAAAATGCTATAAATAGTAACCTTTGATTAAAATTCAAGGAAATAAATTAAATGGAACATTAATGGAAAGTTTATAAGAAAAGAAGTCATATAAATACATGTAAAATCCAGAAGGAATGTCCAATGGAGAAAAGACAGTCTCTTCAGCAAATGGTGTTGGAAAAATTGGACAGGACATGCAGAAGAATGACATTGGAACATTTCCTTACTCCACACACAAAAATAGACTCAAAATGGACGAAAGACCTCAATGTGAGACAGGAATCCATCAAAATCCTTGAGAAGAACACAGGCAGCAACTTTTTTTTACCTCAGCCACAGCAACTTCTTCCTAGAAACATCACCAAAGGCAAGGGAAGCAAGGGCAAAAATGAACTATTGGGACTTTATCAAGATTAAAAGCTTTTGCACAGCAAAGGAAACAGTCAATGAAACAGAAAGACAACCAACAGAATGGGAAAAGATATTTGCAAATGACATATCAGATAAAAGACTAGTATCCAAAATATATAAAAAACTTATTGAACTCAATACCCAAAGAACAAAAAATCCAATCAAGAAATGGGCAGAAGACATGAACAGACAATTCTGTAAAGAAGACATCCAAATAGCGAAGAGACACATGAGAAAATTGCTCAATATCACGCAGTATCAGGGAAGTACAAATCAAAACCACAGTGAGATACCACCTCACACCAGTCAGAATGCCTAAAATTAACAAGTCAGGGAATGACAGATGCCGGCAAGGATGTGGAGAAAGGGGAACCCTCCTACACTGTTGGAGGACTGCAAGCTGGTGCAGCCACTCTGGAAAACAGCATGGAGGTTCCTCAAAAAGTTGAAAATAGAGCTACCTTATGACCCAGCAATTGCACTACTGGGTATTTACCCCAAATATACAAATGTATTGATCAGAAGGGACACATTCACCCCAATGTTTATAGTGACAATGTCCACAATAGCCAAATATGGAAAAAGCCTAGATATCCATTGACAGATGAATGGATCAAGAAGAAGTGAGATATATAGCTATATCTCACTTCATATATATATATATATATATGGTATCAAAAATGAAATCTTCCCTTTTGCAGTGATGTGGATGGAACTAGAGGGTATTATACTAAGTGAAATAAGTCAATCAGGGAAAGACAATTATCATATGATCTCACTGATATGAAGAATTTAAGAAACAAGATAGAGGATCATAGAAAGGAGAGAAAAATGAAACAAGACAAAACCAGAGAGGGAGACAAACCATAAGAGACTCTTAATCATGGGAAACAAACAGGGTTGCTGGGATGTAGGGGGGTCAAAAGATGGGGTGGCTGGGTGTTGGACACTGGGGAGGGTATGTGCAATGGTGAGCATTGTGAATTATGTAAGACTGATGAATCACAGACCTGTACCCCTGAAACAATAATACATTATATGGTTAAAAAAAAAAAAAAAAAAAAAAAAAACTAAAGAAATATATAGCACCCAACAAGTTAAAATTCACAACATTTGACATCCAATTAAAGATTACCAGACAGGAAAATACAATTCTTAACATGAAGAAAAATAAAAACAATCTAAATTAGCTAATAATTGGTAAAAAAAAATACTAGAATTAGCAGGTATAGACAATGGAGCAGTTATTATACTCATATCCCATTTGTTCCTAATGTGTTTCAAGGTCATGAAAGATTAAAAAGACCCACCATGGATATGGAGAGGGAAAATTACACTATCTGAGATTAAAAAAATGCACTGGATGAAATCAAAACAGATTAGGCATTGCAAATGTAAACATTAGTGAATTTGAAATTATAACAATAAAAACTACCAACAATAAAACACAGAGAGAAAAAATAATTTAATCAGTAAGCTATGGGACTTCATGCCCCCTAAATATTGGTGTAATTAGATTCCCTGAAGGAGAGAGGGAGGCAGAATTATATTTAAAGAAGTAATAGTCACAAGATTTCCAAATTTGGAGAAAATTGTGAATGGTCATATCTAAGAATCTCAAAAAACAAACAAACAAAAATGCAAGAAACGTAAAGAAAACGATACCAAAGCATAATAGAAAAATTGCTCTAAAGTTATGAGAGCAAATACTAAAAGCTGTCAGAAAAATTTAGAAAGACATTTTACCTACAGATTAGTAATGATACAAAGATACACAAGACAACATATTTCTCTTCAGAAATATTGCAAGGGACATTACACTATTAAAAGAAAGAAAAAAAACAAACAAATAAATAAATAAATAATAATAGGGTCCATCCAGAATTTTGTACCAGAGAAAAATATGTCTCATAGAGAAGAAAAATGTTTTTTTCAGACACACGAAAGTTAAAAGAATTTATAACTAGAAGAATTGGAATAAACAAATAAGGAAACACAAAACAAAATCTATTAATAGACGTCTTCCAGGTAGAAGGGAAATCACAGCAGGTAGAAATCTGGATCTACACAAACAAGCAAGAGCACTAACCATGATATCTATGTGGGAAATGTGGGAAATGTGTCTAATACTTACCAAGTAGTTGGTATGACAATCCTAATATAAAAGCCTAAATATTATTATGTTGTTATACTGTATGTCAAGTGGTAGATTATCACTTGAATATTGACTGTGATGAATTAAAGATGCATATTATTGTTGCCCTAAAGCAACAACCAAAATAACACTAGAAAATCTTATACCTAATATGCAGTAAAAATTTAACCTCTCACAAAAAGTGTCTGGCCTTGGCCTGCCCCCTTCCCCACCACTTCCTTTGAAGACAATCTTTGTGACGTAGCCTTGGGCTAGCCAGAGAGTAATAACGTGGTTTAGGGTGGGGGAAAGCCACACCAAAAACCACCATTAACATGACTTGTGCCACATTGTATCAGAGGACATGGAGACTGAAATCAACCATGTGGGTAATCAAATTAAACCTACTTAGTGGAGCCCCAATAAAATCTCTGAACACTGAGGTTCAGAAGAGCTACCATGTGAGAAACACTCTGTGTAGTTTCCCACGTGACACCAGGAAATCAATGCATCCTGACTTCATAGGGAGAGGATAATGGAAGTTCGATATGTAACTCTTCCCCAGATTCCAATGTGCTTCTTCCCTTGACTGTCTTTAATCTGTGTCTTTTTCCCATAATAAATGGTAACTGTAAGTCAGTTATGTGAGTCTTTCTAGTGAATGATCAAAGTTGAGGCAGATTTAGGAACCTAGTTGCGATGGTTAATTTTTAGTTGTATGTGTCAATATAGCTAGACTATAATATAATATGGCTCCTCCAAATCTGGGAGATGCTGAACTTCTGTGTAGGAAGGAATAACCCACTTACCACTGAGTTTCGCCCACAGTTTTCCATGATGTGTCCTTGCATTGTTCTGGTGGATGGGTAATGGCAAGGAAACCTCTTTTCTAGGAGCCAGGAAATGTGGGTGATTGATATTTCCTTGCTACTTTTTTTTTCCCTTTACACCACTTTCTACAGTCTTGTTTTTAAACAATTTTTGCATCAAAAATGTATACCTTAGTCTATATCTTTCAGAGAGATAGAGCTTGGGGAAGCACTTCACTGTAGTCTGTCAACTTAGAGAGGGCCTCTGAGTGTGCTTCATGGAACTTGAGTACCAATCAATATTACTTAAGATGTTATAATGTGAATTTTCCTGGTGAGGCAACTCTTAGATATAATCTTTATTCAAAACACTTTATGTGTTTGGAAGCAAGTTTATGATCATCTAGTATAAAGAACCATGATGCTTAAAAGATGTCAGTGGATGTTTTAGAGTTCATTATTTTACTGTGCTTGTTGAATAAAGGAATTTACTCAATTTTTTTTTGCCAAAATATAGGTTTATAATGTCTTCCCAACATAATCTATCTCCATGGATATTACATTTAAATATTTAAATTTAATTTGTAAGAGGTTTGATTACTGATTTTTAAAATTGAATTATCCCCCATTTAACTAACCACAACTACTTAGCATTAATAAGTAGGTTTTTAAATAAATATAATTAACATTTAGAAAATTACATTTTCTCATTCAGTGAAATTGACAATTCATGTAAAATTCTAATGTATTGACCATGTTTTCACTGCATAAATTTGAGATATATAGAGATATATAGATATATATCACCCCCATTTCATATATATATATATATGTATATATGTAATAGGAGATGGGAGTAATTCTTACTTCCAGCTCCAGAGATCTACCAGGAGGTGAGGAACAAGTTTCCAACAGAAGAACTGTTCAGCTCCACAGGATCACAAAACCATAGATAGCTGCTTAATCTGCTTTTCTTGTTTTCTTCTTTCTTTGGGCTCAGAAGTGGAGAAGATGCCTGTTTATGTACAAAAGCAACTAGCGAACATGTATTTCATTTCTGTATGTTCAGAACTTAACCTTTATACATTATTTGCTTTGATAAATTATTCTAACTCCACAAATAAGTGCCATCTATTTAAAATTAGATTATGGAAGGCCTTTTTTTTTTTTCCTTTTTTATAGAAGGCCCTTTTAGATGAGGTTAATTTTTAAAGAAAGAAGTTTTATAAGCGATCCCTGATACTTCCTTATTATAGTTCTGAATAGAGTGTGTCCCTTTCTCTGTAGTGACCCCACTAAGAGTTATGTTTGGCATTAACCCTGCACCAGGATATTTTTATCACAATATTCACATTCGTTGGTTCACAATCTCCTTGGGAACTTCTTGGGGGAGATCTGAAACTGACTTCCAGTGGAGATCAGGGAGATGCCAAAGAAAGAGGCAGACAAATCCAGAAAGGCAGGTGGCAGGTATAGAAAGCAAGGGAACTTACAAATATGGCTCATCTTGGGCAGCCACAAGACGAGGAGAATTCCACCTCAGCCTGCCCAATCTTCAAAGTTTATATAGAGGTCTTATCTGGGTTCCAGCACACACTCAGTCCAGATGGCCTCAATGCCACCACATTTCTGTGATCTTGGAAAGCAACTGGCATGCACATGCTAAGGGAAGGGGAGGAGGTGAAAAGCCTGTAACTGCCCAGATCAGCTTGTGTGTCAGCTCGTGGTTATGTCTTCTTGAGGACCTCCACTAACAGCATTGCTCCAAACTCCCTTGCAAAGTTAGAGTGCATGGGTTGTTTCTTGGAATTCAATTCTGACTATTGCACAACAGCATATAAACTATTTCACACCTGTGGGGGATTGTTTTGACACTCGAAGAAATCAATGCGTGTCCTACTCATGGATCTGTTCCATTTTGATCTATTTCAAGATTCTTTTCACAATTCAGACTGTAATGACTTTTACCACCAAATGCTTATGTTCACACCATTTTAATAGCAGTTTTAGATCTTTGAACAACGGTCAAATGCTGGTTTTGTTTCTTTATAAGTGGGTTCTTTACTCAGTAACAAGGAAGCCAGAGTCACATGGTGCACTAAGAAGAGAATGTATTTACCCTTAATAACCTTATACAATGACAACACACACACACAAATACACACAAATACACACAGATAAATTGAAATTTGCAGTAGCTCTGAATTACGAAAATGTGTTTGACTTTATTATCATTGTGATATTTTAGTGATCTCTATAGAAATTGAGCAGATGGCTTCATGTTATAATGAAGGAACAATTATCATTAAATGGGTAATTATCTACAACATGTGAAAAAAGAGAAAAAATAAAATTCTTTTATAGGTTTCCAGAAGATGTTCCTTCTCATATAGATAATAATTTTTGCACTCTTTATACTTCTTTTGAAAAAAATTACTGGCAAAAATAATGATTAAAATGCATGCATACTCACACTGGTGTGTTTGTTCTCAACGCATGTGTCTCCTTCATGAAACCCACACCCTCTGCAACACTGTCCTGACAGTTTACATTGCAGAGTCCTGTAAACACACAAGCACAAGAAAGTATGTTAAAGGATGAAGATTCTTGTGCAAGGTATAAAAAAAAAACACAGAAGAAGAAATTAGCTCTTTTAGGGGCTGCTGGTGAGGATAAATCAAAGAAAATGTTTCAAAGGAATCTGGAGGCAAGCTATGTTGGAGAAATTACTATGTGGACATTTAACCAAATCATTTTCAGCAACTGCAAATAGTCAGGCATTGTTCTTGGAACATAAAAATAGTGATTTTAGAAAAAAAGTATTTGGGGAGAGACAGAGACAGAGAAGATGCCAGAGAAGCAGATCCCTGGGCTTAGACACACCTTTACTCCCCCACCTCGATACTCACACCATCTCTTTCCTGGTCTCTAAACTGTGTTCCTTGTCAGGGATCCCTTGGGATACAAGAGCTGTCTAAACCACTGCTACAGGTCAGGAAAAGCATTTGAATGACTCTAAGGATTAGCATTCACAAAGAAGGAAAGATATTTCATAGAGCCAAGACAAAATATTGGATAAAAAATATACATTCATTGGATTTTTTAAAAGGATTTTATTTATTTATTTGACAGAGAGACACATAGCAAGAGAGGGAACACAGCAGGAGGAGTGGGAGAAGGAGAAGCACACTTTCCACTGATCTGGAGCCTGATGCGGGGCTCCATCCCAGGAGCCTGGGATCATGACCTGAGCTAAAGGCAAAAGCTTAATGACTGAGCCACCCAGGCACCCCATTTGTGAATTTTTTAAGGTGTGCCTCTTTGTCTGTAATCTTTGGGCCCTACCCCAAGAATTACATACTCTCCAGGGACTACATATGTTATCCTCATATTAATTGAATATGAATTTCTCTTTCTCATTTCCCACCTATAGACAGAACTCCTGATTTTCTACTGCGCTCTCTGGAATGGCCATCTACTGTAAATAAACTCCCCCATTTTTCATCTCTAGTTCACAGTGGACATACCTCCTCACCCTAACTAAAATATTATTTGACTACCTTACCCTACTTGAAAGGACTCTGCCTTCTCTCACTCTCACATACACCTGGATGGCAAGGCACCATCACTACATCTAAGTCATCTGTAAGTGGAATGAATCAGACAAGCTCATGCAGGAATATCACCTTCTTGCATTACCACTGTTTCCCTTGTTCCTATACTGGTTTTCTATTGGTGATTTTTCCCCATATCACATTTTTTTTCCCACTTCTATTTTGAATAACCTTGTTGACCTAAAATATCTAAATCTCCAGCTTTCAGAATTCCTTATACTGCACTTCAGAAACTCATCCTCTTAGCTACTCTCTGGGTCTTGCTGTTCCAAGATGGTTCTATTTCTTTGATCTTAAATTCCTAAGCACTCCAACCTTCTAATCCTAATTAATTCTTCTACCTTTGACCTTCAAACTGTAATCATATTTCAGTGTGCTCCAGGAATTCATCAAGACACCCACTCCATTGTACCCATGACTTTCTCCACAAATTGGGACAACATGACCTGATTTCCTTGTCCATTTTGATAATTTTATAACATATACCTTATAATCTAAAATTTCCATTAGTTAAGTAATTATAGAGAGACTAGAATAGCCATGTAGGCTTTGGCAATTGCAAATTCTTGAATTCCTGAGTTGGGTATGCTTAAATATTTACTTACACTTTTCCTGCATTTAATATTCATTCTTTTCAGCCAATAGTCTCTAACATTTTCTTACTCAAATTCCTTACCAGGTTTCATCATTTTCACAATGATTTCACATTTCACAATGACACAGATAAAGATCTCTGCCAAGGTCTATCTTACCTGTACCTACCCTTAACCTGAAAAAAATGACTGAATCTGATCAATTCTGTTCTCTTTTCTGGTATCAGAAGAATAATAACTTATCCCATTGTCCAAACATCAGAGCCAATTGCCAGAGGTCAGTGGGCAGAGCTGGAAAATATGGAGAGCCATCAAAACATTCTAAGCAGCAGAGGAGTTTATCAGAATAATGGCACGGTTTATCAGATACGTATTTTAAAGAGATAACAGGTCAGTATTGTGGAAGGGAACTTGGTTGCAGTCTGGAGTAGCTAAATATGACTCAAGAGATGAAATGCAGGCTAAATAATTGTAAGTGGCAGGGTCAGAATCATTAAAATTTGATGAGTCATACTGAGATTAAGTGGAGACAGCTCAGTGCAATCCTCTTCTAATTTTCTGTTGAGCTGCCGGGTTGTCTCTCAGTACAACAGGAATCACAGGCTTAGTAGCATTTTCAAGAAAAGATGCTGAGTTCTCTTGGATGCATTAAATTAAAGATACCTAAAGTGTTCCCATGTAGAAACACATGGATGTACTAACAGATAACAACCCTGGTTGTATATAGAGAATTGAGATTTATCATAGTGATGTGTGGCTTCATTTCCTGGGTGAATACAAGTTTACCCAAGCATTGTATATAGATTGAGAAAAACAGATGACTTAAGCCAGATTGCTATAGATAACTAACATTTAATTGTTGAAACAAGGAAAAGGACCCTGCAACAAAGAAAAGCAGGAGAATAGAGACAAAGAAAAAGCAGTTTGCAAAACTGTGAGATGAATGAATGTTAGAAACTGGTTCATCCATATAGTTTCTAATTCTGGAGGAGATAAGAGTTTTGTTCAGGGCCATGCTCTGTACCTGTGACATATGTCAAATGGAAAGATGGAGCTTCAATTCTAGAAATGGCAGGTTTAAGTGTACAATGAAAAAAGAAATTTTGTTTTTTTTTTAATAATTTTGGATTTATGCAAGAGTTGCAAAAATAACGTAGTTTCTGTAAACACTTTGTGAGTTTTGCCTAATGTTAACATCTTATACAACCAAAGTACATTTATTAAAACTAAGAAATTAAACTTGGTATATTATAATGGCAGTTCTAGAGTCTTCATTCACTTTTCAGTTATTCCACTTAAGCCCTTTCCAGTAGTGTCTCTTTTATGTTCTAGGAGGAAATCAGCATGAAACATGGAATCATTCACCATTTTTCCTTAGATCTCTCTGGTTTGTTAGCTTCTTCTTTTTCTTTTTCTTTTATTATTCTGGTACTAAAGAACACTGATCAGATGTTTTGTAGAACGCTTCTCCGTGTTGATTTGTCTGACATTTACCATCATAGACTGAGGCTATGGATTTTGGGGAAGAACACCACTGAAGTTAAGTGCTTTTCCCGTTACATTGTATCAGACACAAAAGCAGTGTGTCTTTTCATTAGTGATGTTAAGCTTGGCCTCGTGATTAATCTGGTATCTTCCAGCTTCTTCCATTGTGAAGTTACTATTATTCATCTCTCATGCTCTAGACTCTGGAGGCAGTTCATGAAGGAAGAGAATATTATTCAACAAACTCATTCTGGAAATATGATATTTGAGGGCAGGGACCAGGAGTCTTTCTAAATGTGAAGATCTCCAGGAAAAAAAAAAAAAAAAGAATAAAGATAACTTTGGAATTAACATTCAAGTCTGATTGTGGAAATAAAAATCTTGAATAAATTGTGAATAGCACAATTTCCTTCAGACATATAAAGAATTACGCTAGGTGAGAAAGGAGATATTAGTCCCCTCATAAGACACTTTAAGATGCAACTCAGGGAATCAAATAAATAAATGTCACCCAAGCCTCTAGATGATGGGTTCCTCAATAAGGAAATGAGGAATGAGGCCATGTTGCCTAATGGATGTATTAATTCTGGTAGTGCTCAACTTTTGTGGCTTTTTTCCCTTCCATTTTCACTATTTAGTTAACAGAAAGAACTTTTTTCAGTGTTCTTCCTTTAGAATAAGGATTACAAAGAGAAAGAAAATAATCATTTTTTGAGTTTTTAAGTACTTGTATTTTTTGATGAAGACAATGCTTTTGAAACCATGGCTTTCAACTAAGAGATCCTCAGTGGGGGGGGGCAGGGAAAGAAAGAAAAAAAATATATATGTGTGTATATATTGTTTTGTATCAATTCCAAGAGCTGACTTAAATAGTTAGAACTTAATGATGAAAAAATCAAACATATTTGGAAAAACAAGATCCATTTACTAGTCATGTGTAAATATGGTTAACTACAAAGTTGAAAGAAGGGAGTCAGAGACAATGTGACCAGAGTTAGACACTGGTAAGTTCCCGGGAAGGGAATTGATGTTAGTTGAAAGGATGTTAAATGAGAACTGCAGACAGAAAAAAATTTCCCACCTTTCTAGTGTTTGCACAATGCTTGGCCCAGGTGTATAAATTGACACTGTCAGGGCAGTAAAGGATCAACATGTGAGGGGGATGAAAATGCATGTGGCTCTGGGGGCAACTTCTTGGGGTTCTATAAACCTTAGTTGGCATGAGACGAGCAGTTGATAATGATTGTTTCCTGAGAATGGGAAAGAGCAGGTTTGAATGGATGGAAAGGGGAGGAGGAGGGAGCCTTGACAAATGGAACTAATGATGGGACTACGGATACCAGGTTAATGCAGACAGTCCAGACATTTATCCTGATACCTTGTTCACAACCCAACAGAGGATGACTGGAAAAGAAGAAAGGAAAGATCAGACAACATCTCCCTTCCTGGTGTTCAGCAGTGCTCGCTTGAAATTAGAAGCAACCAGAAAAAGGCGGTGGGCAGGAGCAAAGAATGGAGAATCCTGAATTGACTGATTAGTAATTTGAAAGAATTTTAATGGGAAAAAAAATCACAGAGAAACAAAACCAGATGCTCATCAAAGGTGGCAAAACAGGCTGTCTTCAGACCACTGCGGTAGAGGAGAGACCCCACTATAAACTGATCTCAATGGGAGCCCGTGTGACTCTGTCTCGCTAAACACTGGACTCTTGATGTTGGCTCAGGTCATCATCTCAGGGTGGTGAGATCTGGGCCCCTGTTGGGCTCTGTGCTGAGCACACAATCTGCTTAGGATTCTTTCTCCTCTTTCTGTTCCCCCACCCCATCCACTCCGGTGCTCTCTCTCTCTTTAAAAAAATAAACGAAAACAAAAACAAACAAAAAAATCTGATCTAGACTCCAACTGACAAAGTTGGCTGAGATTTAAAGGGATAACAGAGAGGAAACAAAAAGAAGCTATGGGGAAGTGACTAGAGGGAAAGACAAAAAGGGACCAGAGGACCCTGGGGAGATGGCAATCACAGGAGGAGGATGACTGAAAACTTCCTGAAGATGGTTTGGCCGTGGGACACTGTGTGTCTTGTGGTTTGGCAGCATTACATTTTCTCGAGCAAAGAGCAGAGCCTTTGACTTTAGTGACAAGGCCTGGTATAGATGGAAGCCTGGCAAAAATGGGTTCATTCTCTTCATATAGTGGTTGGGCATGTTTTTTTGTTTTTTGTTTTCTCTGTGTGTGTGTGTGTGTATGTGTGTTACCTGGGAGTTCACAATTCCCTAGGAGTACTGTCTCTGTAATTCCCAAGATCTAATTTTCAGTTATTGAGAAAAAATGAGACTCCTGGGTTTGTTCAATTATCAAGAATTAATAAAGAAGAGTTTTTAAAATCATACCTGAGATTTTTGGTTTTTTAGTGCCTGAGCAGTAGTGTGACTTTTAACACCACTGCACACTAGTGGCATTAAAAGCTCTTTACTGCATCAGTGAGAGAACAGGGAAGGCTTTGGAGGCATGAGACAGTTTCTGTTCCAACAAATGTGGCATTGTTCAACCAAAACAAACAGCAGGAAAAACTAAGACACTAGGCCACATGCTATGGAAGGATAGTAACACCAACTCTATTAGCAAGAAAGGTTTAATTTGGGAGCCAAGTTGAACCTCACCAGGAAATAAAATTCAATTCTTACTCTGTAAGAATTCCATCTGATGCTTAAATAGTAAACACACTGGGAATTGTGGGCTGTTTCTTTCACAAAGTAGATGGGAGTCCCCCTGGAAAGTGTTAAGCATGAAGGCAAGGAGAGGTGTTTGGACTTAAGCTTGAGTTCTGAAGATTCAGCAATATCCTGCTTTTTCTGTTCCCCTCCTATATAGGCACAACCAAAGCTAATTTAGCTGTTTCTTGGCATCCTTTTCTCTATCAACCATCCTCTAAACCTTGGTCCTGTTGTCTGATGTTACCATTCTATCCGAGCAAACTGACACCTCACTATTTAGGTCATTGGTTAGTATCTGTCTTGTACTCATACCCTCCCCCTAATGCTACCTCTGTTGCTCAGAACTTTTTAATTATTTACAGATTGGGGCAAATAGAAATGGGGAGAAGAAAGACATATATATGAATAGTTTATATGGAATAAAATGTATTTAATCAAAACAATATTTTGTCATTGTGAAAAATAAAAGTCTAGTGAAAAATTATTTGCGTCCAAAATTCCTTCAGAGAAATGGAGATGAACTTGAAACCTGAATTTAAATGATATCCCTCATTTCTGAATAAGCAGGGATTAATTAATAAGATACTTAATTAGTTAATATGATTAATAAGGCATTTACCAAAGGTGTCCTAATTATTTGGGAATTTTCACCCATATGATAGTAATAATTATTAATTATTTGTAAAACACACAATAGTGAAATATTTTAAATCTTCACAATTATTTTCAGAAGAGACTTAACTTAGAAAAAACGTGAAATTTAAACATGCTATTTCTCAAAAGGTGAAATTGAATAAAAAGAAAAACATTTAAAAAGAAATAAATTAGGGTGCCTGGGTGGCTCAGTGGGTTAAGACTCTGCCTTTGGCTAAGGCCATGGTCTCAGGGTCCTGGGATAAAGGCCCGTATCAGGCTCTCTGCTTAGCGGGAGCCCGCTTCCCCTTCTCTCTGCCTGCTTCTCTGCCTACTTGTGATCTCTCTCTCTGTCTGTCGAATAAATATATAAAATCTTTAAAAAAAATTCATACTACCCAAGAGCAATCTACAAACTAAAATAAATAAATAAATAAATAAATAAATAAATAAATAAATAAATAAATAAAATAGATATATTTAACATATGAAAAGTAATTAATTATTAATATAGCAACATAAGAAATCAAACAGTTGACCCAGGGGTTGTTGCTATATAAATATTTGGAGAGAAAATAGCCAAAAAAAAAAAAAATCAATTAACTCTCTAAGTTACTTTATATTGTTTGGCTAAGTAGCATTTCTTTTTTTTTTTCTTTTTTTAAATAAACATATAATATATTTTTATCCCCAGGGGTACAGGTCTGTGAATCACCAGGTTTACACACTTCACAGAACTCACCATAGCACATACCCTCCCCAATGTCCATAACCCCACAACCCTTCTCCCAACACCCTCCCCGCCCCCCAGCAACCCTCAGTTTGTTTTGTGAGATTAAGAGTCACTTATGATTTGTCTACCTCCCAATCCCATCTTGTTTCATTTAATCTTCTCCTACCCACTTACCCCCCATCTTGCATCTCCACTTCCTCATATCGGGGAGATCATGCCACCATCTTTGGCTTTCTTTTTCAATATTCCTTTGGCTATTTGAGGTCTTTTCTGGTTCCATATAAATTTTAGGATTATTTGTTCCATTTCTTTGAAAAAAAATGGATGGTACTTTGATAGGAATTGCATTAAATGTGTAGATTGCTTTAGGTAGCATAGACATTTTCACAATATTTCTTCTTCAAATCCAGGAACATGGGACATTTTTTCCATTTCTTTGTGTCTTCCTCAATTTCTTTCATGAGTACTTTATAGTTTTCTGTGTATAGATTCTTAGCCTCTTTGGTTAGGTTTATTCCTAGGTATCTTATAGATTTGGGTGCAATTGTAAATGGGATGGACTCCTTAATTTCTCTTTCTTCTGTCTTGTTGGTGAAGAGAAATGCAACTGATTTCTGTGCGTTGATTTTATATCCTGACACTTTACCGAATTCCTGTACAAGTTCTAGCAGTTTTGGAGTGGAGTCTTTGGGTTTTCTACATATAGTATCATATCATCTGCGAAGAGTGATAGTTTGACTTCTTCTTTGCCAATTTGGATGCCTTTAATTTCCTTTTGTTGTCTGATTGCTGAGGCTAGGATTTCTAGTACTATGTTGAAGAGCAGTGGTGATAACGGATATCCCTGCCGTGTTCCTGACCTTAGCAGAAAAGCTTTCAGTTTTTCGCCATTGAGAATGATATTTGCGGTGGGTTTTTCATAGATGGCTTTGATAATATTGAGGTATGTGCCGTCTATCCCTACACTTTGAAGAGTTTTGATAAGGAAGGGATGCTGTACTTTGTCAAATGCTTTTTCAGCATCTATGGAGAGTATCATATGGTTCTTGTTCTTTCTTTTATTAATGTGTTGTATCACATTGATTGATTTGTGGATGTTGAACCAACCTTGCAGCCCTGGAATAAATCCCACTTGGTCGTGGTGAATAATCCTTTTAATGTACTGTTGAATCCTATTGGCTAGTATTTTGGTGAGAATTTTTGCATCTGTGTTCATCAGGGATATTGGTCTGTAGTTCTCTTTTTTGATGGGATCCTTGTCTGGTTTTGGGATCAAGGTGATGCTGGCCTCATAAAATGAGTTTGGAAGTTTTCCTTCTATTTCTATTTTTTGGAACAGTTTCAGGAGAATAGGAATTAGTTCTTCTTTAAATGTTTGGTAGAATTCCCCCGGGAAGCCGTCTGGCCCTGGGCTTTTGTTTGTTTGGAGATTTTTGATGACTGTTTCAATCTCCTTACTGGTCATGGGTCTGTTCAGGCTTTCTATTTCTTCCTGGTTCAGTTGTGGTAGTTTATATGTCTCTAGGAATGCATCCATTTCTTCCAGATTGTCAAATTTGTTGGCGTAGAGTTGCTCCTAGTATGTTCTTATAATTGTCTGTATTTCTTTGGTGTTCGTTGTGATCTCTCCTCTTTCATTCATGATTTTATTTATTTGGGTCCTTTCTCTTTTCTTTTGGATAAGTCTGGCCAGGGGGTTATCAATCTTATTAATTCTTTCAAAGAACCAGCTCCTAGTTTCGTTGATTTGTTCTTTTGTTTTTTTTTTTTTTTGGTTTCTATTTCATTGATTTCTGCTCTGATCTTTATAATTTCTCTTCTCCTGCTGGGTTTAGGGTTTCTTTCTTGTTCTTTCTCCAGCTCCTTTAGGTGTAGGGTTAGGTTGTGTACCCGAGACCTTTCTTGTTTCTTGAGAAAGGCTTGTATTGCTATATATTTTCCTTTCAGGACTGCCTTTGTGTGTCCCACAGATTCTGAACCGTTGTGTTTTCATTATCATTTGTTTCCATGAATTTTTTCAATTCTTCTTTAATTTCCTGGTTGACCCATTCATTCTTTAGAAGGATGCCATTTTTCTCCATGTATTTGGGTTCTTTCCAAATTTCCTCTCATGATTGAGTTCTAGCTTCAGAGCATTGTGGTCTGAAAATATGCAGGAATGATCCCAATCTTTTGATACCGGTTGAGACCTGATTATGACCAAGGATGTGATCTATTCTGGAGAATGTTCCATGTGCACTAGAGAAGAATGTGTATTCTGTTGCTTTGGGAAGAAATATTCTGAGTATATCTGTGATGTCCATCTGGTCCAGTGTGTCATTTAAGGCCTTTATTTCCTTGTTGATCTTTTGCTTGGATGATCTGTCCATTTCAGTGAGGGGAGTGTTCAAGTCCCCTACTATTATTGTTTTATTTTTGATGTGTTTCTTTGATTTTGTTATTAATTGGTTTATATAGTTGGCTGCTCCCACGTTAGAAGCATAGATATTTAAAATTGTTAGATCTTCTTTTGGACAGATCCTTTGAGTATGATATAGTCTTCTTCCTCATCTCTTATTATACTCTTTGGATTAAAATCTAATTGATCTGTTATAAGAATTGCCACTCCTGCTTTCTTTTGATGTCCATTAGCATGGTAAATTGTTTCCACCCCCTCACTTTAAATCTGGAGTTGTCTTTGGGTTTAAAATGAGTTTCTTGTAGGCAACATATAGATGGGTTTTGCTTTTTTATCCATTCTGATACCCTGTGTCTTTTGATTCAGGCATTTAGCCCATTAACATTCAGGTTAACTATTGAAAGATATTAAGTTAGTGCCATTGTATTGCCTGTAAGGTGACTGTTACTGTATATTGTCTCTGTTTCTTTCTGATCTACTAGTTTTAGGGTCTTTCTTTGCTTAGAGGACCCCTTTCAATATTTCCTGTAGAGCTGGTTTGGTGTTTGCAAATTCTTTCAGTTTTTGTTTGTTCTGGGAGCTTTTAATCTTTCCTTCTATTTTCAATGATAGCCTAGCTGGATATAGTATTCTTGGCTGCATGTTTTTCTCGTTTAGTGCTCTGAATATATCATGCCAGCTCTTTCTGGCCTGCCAGGTCTCTGTGGATAAGTCTGCTGCCAATCTAATATTTTTACCATTGTATGTTACAGACTTTTTTTCCCAGGCTGCTTTCAGGATTTTCCCCTTGTCACTAAGACTTGTAAATTTTACTATTAGGTGACGGGGTGTGGACCTATTCTTATTGATTTTGATGGGGGTTCTCTGATCCTCCTGGATTTTGATGCATGTTCCCTTTGCCATATTGGGGAAATTCTCTCCAATAATTCTCTCCAGTATACCTTCTGTTCCCCTCTCTCTTTCTTCTTCTTCTGGAATCCCAATTATTCTAATGTTGTTTCATCTTATGGTGTCACTTATCTCTTGAATTCTCCCCTCGTGATCCAGTAGCTGTTTGTCCCTCTTTTGCTCAGCTTCTTTATTCTCTGTCATTTGGTCTTCTGTATCGCTAATTCTTTCTTCTGCCTCATTTATCCTAGCAGTCAGAGCCTCCACTTTTGATAGCACCTCATTAATAGCTTTTGTGATTTCAACTTGGTTAGGTTTTAGTTCTTTTATTTCTCCAGAAATGGCTTTTATATCTCCCAAGAGGGTTTCTCTAATATCTTCCATGCCTTTTTTGAGCCTGGCTAAAACCTTGAGAATTGTCTTTCTGAACTCTAGATCTGACATATTACCAATATATGTATTGATTAGGTCTCTAGCCTTCGGTGCTGCCTCTTGTTCTTTTTTTTTTTGTGGTGAATTTTTCCGCCTTGTCATTTTGTCCAGATAAGAGTATAGGAAGGAGCAACTAAAATACTAAAAGGGGGACAAAGACCCCAGGAAAATATGCTTTAACCAAATCAGAAGAGATCCCAAATTTTGAGGGGGGGAAAGGGGATAAAAAGAGGTTCAGAAAGAAAAAAAAAAAAAAAAAGAAACAATTAAAAAAAGAAAACGAATAAAGAAAAATATAAAAAAGAAAAGAATATATATATATTAGATAAACTAGTTTAAAAACGTTTAAAAAAAGAAAAAGGTAAAAGTTAAAAAAAGGAGCAGAAGAAGAGAGAAAAAGAATTCAAAAATAAAATAAATTAAATTAACTGCAAGACTAAAGAATCATGGGGAGAAAGCCATGAGTTCTGTGCTTTGCTTTCTCCTCCTCTGGAATTCTGCTGCTCTCCTTGGTATTGAAACTGCACTCCTTGGTATGTGACCTTGGTCCTGGCTGAATTTCTTGTTGATCTTCTGGGTGAAGGGTCTGTTGTAGTGATTCTCAAGTGTCTTTGCCCCAGGCGGATTTGCACCGCCCTTACCAAGGGCCGGGCTGAGTAATCCGCTCGGGTTTGCTTTTGGGAGCTTTTGTTCTCTGAGCGCTTTCCATAGAGTTCCAGAGGATGGGAATGAAGATGGCGGCCTCCCATTCTGCAGCCCAGAGGAGCCGAGAGCTCGGGGCCCCACTCCTCAGTGCGCTCTTAGAGAACAGCGCCCATTTACTCCCGTCTCCCTGGCCTCCGGCTGTGCTCCGAGCTCATTGAGCCTGCGACCAGTTCAAGGTAACCCCAAGCTGGGAGCTCACTCCTCAGTTCTGTCTCTGTAGCCAGCTTCCCCGTTCTAATACCTGCAAGCTCTGTGACACTCAGACACTCCCAATCCTTCTGTGACCCTGCGGGACCTGAGGCCACACTGACCCCACATGGGCTTCACCCTGGTTTAGCCTCTGGAGTGATGTCCCTCAGAGGAACAGACTTTTAAAAGTCCTGATGTTGTGCTCCGTTGCTCTGCCGCTTGCAGGGAGCTGGCCCCTCCCCCCACAGTCTATCTTCCCGTAGCTTTGGATTCACTTCTCCCCCAGTCCTACCTTTCAGAAAGTGGTTGATTTTCTGTTTCTAGAATTGCTGTTCTTCTTATCTTCGATCTCCCATTGGATTTGTAGGTGTTTGCAATCTTTAGATAAGCTATCTAGCTGATCTCCTGCTACCTGAAGTAGTCTCAGTCGGCTACTTCTCTGCCATCTTGACTCCTCCTCTAAGTAGCATTTCTAATTGAGAACTCAGTCACTGCTCCTGCCTCTCCAGTTACACTTTTCATAAAAGCTGGGCTAGGAAATCTAGAAAGTGATGTCAGCAGGATGGTAGACACGATACAAAAATAAAATTCCAGGCCTAATGAACAGAGTTGAAAAAATCATTAACAAAATACAAGCATACCAAATTCCACAGCAGAGTATAAAGATCATGAATTATGATCAAGTGGGACTTATCACTGTGATGCAATATGGAATAATATATACAAATCAATAAATGTGACATACCATATTAATAGAATGTTGATAGAAATCTATGATCATCTCAGTAGATGCAGAAAAAGCATTTGACAAAATTTGACATCCTTTATGATAAACAGTTTTAAATCAAGAATAGAAGGAGTATACCTCAACATAATAAAGGTCATATATGACAGGTGGACATTAGCTATCAAGTCAAGGACACTCACTCTACCACTTCTATTTAGTATAGAAGTCCCAGCCAGAGAAGTTAGCCAAAGATAATGAATAAAAAGCATCCAAATAGGAAAGGAAGAAGTAAAAATGTCTTTGCAGATGACATGGCCTTACACAGAAAATCCCAAAGACTTTACCAAAAAACTGTTAGAATACATGAACTTAGTAAAATTGCAGGATACAAATTAATATACAAAAATTAGTTTCATTTCTATACATTAACAATTAACTACCCCAATTATGAAATTTCATAATTATGAAATTATGAAAATAATCCCATTTATAATACCATACAAAATACAACTAGGGATAAATTTAGCCAATAAAGTGAAAGATCTATACACTGAAAACTGTAAGACATTGATGAAATAAATTGAAGAACACAAATAAATGAAAGATATCCCATGTTCATTGATCAAAAGAATTGATATTGCTGGGGCACCTGGGTGGTTCAGTGGGTTAAGCCTCTGCCTTCGGCTCGGGTCATGATCCCAGGGTCCTGGGATGGAGCCCCAAATCGGGCTCTCTGCTCAGCAGGGAGCCTGCTTCCTCCTCTCTATGTCTGCCTCTCTGCCTACTTGTGATCTCTGTCTGTCAAATAAATAAATAAAATCTTAAAAAAAAAAAAGAACTGATACTGCTAAAATAGCCATATTACCCGAAATAATATGCAGATTCAGTGTAATCCCTATAAAAATCTTAATGGTATTTTTCACAGAAATTAAAAAACATTCTAAAATAATTTTGAACCACAAAAGTCCTGAGTAGCCAAAGTATCTTGAGCAAGGAGGGCAAAGTTGGAGGCGTCACACTTTCTGATTTTGAATTATATTACAAAGTAATCAAAACAATGTGATAGTCATGAAAACAGACATATAAATAAATACAACAGAATGGTGAATCCAGAAACAAACCCATCCATATACAATCAACTAATCTTTGAGGAGGGCAACAAGTACACACAATGGGGAAAGAATAACATCTTTTCTAAATGGTATTGTGAAAATTGGTTTTCCACATACAAAAGAGTGAAAATGAACCTATAACTTACACATTCACCAAAATAAACTTATAATGGAGTAAAGACTTGACTGACCCAAAACCATAGAAGAAAAAAGGTAGATAACTCCTTGACACTGGTCTTGGCAATGATGTTTTGGCTATGACACCAAAAGCAAAGATGGCAAAAGAAGAAGAGAAGCACACTTCTGCACAACGAAAGAAACCTTTGACAAAGTCAAAAGGCAACATACAGAATGGGAGAAAATATTTGCAAGCCACATTTCTGATAAAAGTTTAATGTCCAAAATATCAAAGGAATTCATAAGCCAACCTCCCCCAAATAATCCAATTAAAAAGTAGGCAGAATACCTAAATAGACATTTTTTTTCCAAAGAAGATATGCAAATGACCAATAAGTACATGAAAAAGTGCTGACCCATCATCAGAGAAATGGAGATTAAAATCACAATAAGATACCACCTTGTGCCCATCAGGATGACTCTTGTGAGGAAAACAAAGATAACAAATGTTAGTAAGGATGTGGAGAAAAGAGACTCTTGGGCACTGTTGGTAAGAATGCAAATTGGAGCAGCCACTGTGGAAAACAGTATGGAGGTTCTTCAAGAAACTAAAAATGGAACTACCATGTGATCCAGCAATCCCACTTCTGGGTATATTTCCAGAGAAAATTAAATCACTACCTGTAAGAGATATCTGCATTTCAATGTTTATTGCAACATTATTTACAATAGCCAAGGTACGGAACCCTTGCATTTATGTACATATGTAAATATGTATGTATGTATGTGTATATATGATATAATGCAATAAATATAATATAATATAATATAATATAATATAATATAATATAATACAATATGTATGTATATATAATGGAACATCCTTTGACAATAAAAAGGAAGAAAATCCTGCCATTTGCAACAGCATGGTGAGACTGGAGGGTGTTATGCTAAGTGAAGTAAGCCAGAGAGAGAAAGACAAAAACTGTATGGCATCAGTCATATGTGGAATCTTAAAAAAACAAACAAGCAAAAACAACAGCAACAACAACAACAAAACAAGAGTACATGGTAGTTGCCTGCAGCTGCAGGTGAGGGAAATGGGGAGTGTTGGTCACAAGATACAAACTTCAGTTATAAGATGAGTAAGCTTGGAAAATCTAATGTGCAGCATAGTTACCCTTGAACAATATGGGTTTGAACAGTGCAAGCCTTATTCATAGATTTCTTTTTTTTTTTAATAAATACAGTACTATAAATGTATTTTCTCTTCCTTATGATTTCCTTAATGATTAGTATTTTTCTCTCTAGTTGAATTTGTTGTAAGAATACAGTATTTAATGCATATAATATACAGAATGTGTGTTAACTATGTTACTGATAAGGCTTCTAGTTATCAGTATGCTGTTAATGGTTAAATTTTAGGGGATTCAAAAGTTTCACATGGGTTTTTAACTGCATCAGGATTTGGCACCCCACAACCCCATGTTGTTCAAGGGTAAACAGTTAATAAATACTGAATTGCAAACTTGAAATTTGCTAAACATTCACACCAGGGGGTGGGGGGCAGGGAGGAACTTGTGTGGTAATGGGGTTAACTTGATTGTGATCATTTCACAACATATATGTATAGCAAGTCATTACATTTACATCTCAAATATATACAATTTTATCTTTAAGTTATACCTCAATGAAGCTAAAAAATAATAAAAAATTAAGTTGAATTAATTAAATGTAAAAGTTGATATGGGTATGAGTAATGGAGTTAACATTAATAGCACTCAGTGCAGGAAATGAACCACACACTCTACAGTTACTAATTCGACCTCTTTAAATGATTCACTCCATCTAATTTTCAGAGAAACTGCCAATCCAGTTGAGAGAATGCTGTGACAGGAGGGACCATGTAACTGGCAGGAATAACACAATTTAAACCATTTTATTTCCAATCAGTGCGTAATTGATAATGTCCCTTTCTGGATACATTTTTTTTTAATTTCTGAAAAACTCTCTATTAGCATGAATTAACTTCATCATTTTTCAATAGTTAGACTGAAGGAAAATGCAGATCTGCTCACCACTAGGCAATGTTTCTCAAGTTCCCAGTACAGCCCATCATCTAGTCCAATCCTCTTTAAATTCTGGCCTGATCTCAAATCTCAGAATAAAAGTAACATCCGCATATTGGCTAAAAGAATATTGGTGCTATTTAAGATTATTCTTTAATACAGTTGTGTTCAGAATAAAATATCACATTTATAAATTTCAGAACAAAAATTTTATACTCCTCTATGACTACTCTGTAGATTTATTATTCTTTGTTTTGTATTCTGATTTTAGTTTTCATTCTTTCTATTCTCATTTTATTTCACTTATTAGTGTTTATTTGGTTTACCTCCATTTCTGTTTGCAAAATCATCATGAATCAATTTTTGATACACAATAAGTCATAAACATAAATGAATAATGAGATATAGTTAGATGGATATTGACATTATCTAATTCATTTAAATCAGAACATATTCTGAGAAGATTGTGCTAATTAACTTTTTCTTCTGAGTCAAATTTCTCATCAAAGAAAAGTTAATTTAGTTGCCTATGGCTATGTTTAACGACCCAATGGCATTTGCTTTAACTTTATGGGCTTAGATATTCAAGGTTAGTTTCCTAAAAGCTGTTTTATTTTTTTTATCATTCTGCCTTCATTTTGAATAGTAAGAACTAAGAAATAATTCTGTTCTTTAAATGAACAAATTAAAGATGATTTAGGATGTTCTATGCAAATAGAATTTCTAGAAAAATAACAAAATAAGCAATGTGGTGACAAAATTATTTACATAACTGAAATTTTTTGTTTTTGTTATTGGTTATGTTAAACACACTTCTCATTAGATTGCTCCTGAGCTCTGACATTAGGCCAAGAGATTTTAACAGTCGGCAGAACTTCCTGATACTATCTCAAAAACAACCTGGGAAAACTAGGCATAGTTCAAGGCAAACTTAATGGCCTCCCTTTGTGGGAACAAAACAGGTGTGATATTCAGCAGCAGTTTAGATGTGAAATGTATAATTAACTGCCTTTTTTTTTTTTTTTTTGTATTGCCTAAATGGTAATTCAAACAGCATGCTTACCAGTACAACCTTTTGGCATTACCATTTAGGCAGAACAAAGGAAGGAAGGTCACAATCACTGACAAAATTTAATACTGTTCCAAAGCTTCTAGCCAATAAGGTAGATTGAAAAGTAAAATAATAAAATATAGAAGATAACAGGGACTCCTGGGTGGCTCTGTCAGTTAAGCATCTGCCTTCCACTCTGGTCATGATCCCAGGGTCCTGGGATCAAGTCGCACATTGGGTTTCCTGCTCAGTGGGGAGCCTGCTTCTCCCTGTTTGTGCACAGACTCTCTCTCTCTCTGACAAATAAGTAAATAAAATCTTTAAAGAAAAAAAAAGTAGAACATAGCAATATCGGGTAAGAAACAAACTTATTATTTCCTCTCTCTCTTAACCTTAGATCTGTCCTATGTGGCCCCAGCATGGTGGCCTCAGAGCACTTGGACCAATCACATGTTGACTCAGGACCTGAAGAACAGAATGGAAACTGCATTATCCTCTGTGACCTAAGCCTTAGAGCTCACTCTGTCAATTATAGGGACCTTACTAGCTGAGCCAGGATGGCCTCAGAGAGATCCAAGGTCACGTTGTAGACAAAGGCTAAATCTGCCGGAGATTGCTTCAGTCCTTTTTAGGAAATACAACCTGCAAATACAATGTTCTACCTGAAAACAAAAACAAAAACAAAAATCTAACAACTGAAACAATTGAAATCTCTTCAGAGCAATGAAAGGGACTCAGCCATGTTGCCTATTATGAGATGAATGGACAAACACCAACACCTTCCTTACTACAATTATTCCACAATAGAGGGAAATATGTCCAGTTTATACAGCAACAAAAACTGAGGGTGTGTGTATGTTTTAATTGCAAGTAATGTGAGATATTCACATCCATCAATGTCACATGCCACAGGATGGAAATCAAAACACTTCATTCAGACAGTTGATTTGTCTTTAAGGATGTGAATGCATTCAGAAATAAACCAAATTTCTGAATGAAGGTAGTAGCTTTTGTATAGATCTCTATATATTTCATATATTTCAATGAAATTTCAAGGGAGTTTAATTTTTCAATAAGTCAAAATTATCCTAATTATCTGTGAAAAGAGATATATGAAACTATTAAGATGCCCTTTGGCAAACAAAGAAACAAAAATTATGAAAAGGGAGAATTTTTATTACCAAATAGTAAATAGAGAGTAAACTAAAATTATTAAAGTTATATAATGTCAGTTAAAGAAATAATCAGGGGGCGCCTGGGTGGCTCAGTGGGTTAGGCCACTGCCTTCGGCTCAGATCATGATCTCAGGGTCCTGGGATCGAGTCCCGCATCGGGTTCTTTGCTCGGCAGGGAGCCTGCTTCTCTCTCTCTCTCTCTCTCTGCCTGCCTCTCCGTCTGCTTGTGATCTCTCCCTGTCAAATAAATAAATAAAAGTCTTTAAAAAAAAAAAAGAAATAATCAGCTGCTTAGTGGAATAAAATGAACATTGCATATATAATGTAAGTACAAATAAAAATGGGATGTATGATAAAAATGACATTTGTAATCAATAGGGAAAAAGATGGATTATGTAATTATTAAATAAATAGGAAGGTTTGCTATTTGGAAAAAAGAAATTACAGGTGTATAGTTAACATCTGAAACACAAGTGACCAATTTCTTGATGTATTAATTATTATATGATTTAATGTAAAATTAAATCATAAAGATAAAAATATATAGAGGTTAATAGAATAGAAATACAACACATCACAGCAAAACCATATGTGTATATATAGACAATCACAAGCTTATAGTCTCTTCTAAGGAAATTGTTGACAATTTGTAAATAAGCATAATAATTATAGCTTAGTAAGATTAAACCACACACACAAAAAAAGAGAGAAAATCAAAAGATTAAGACTTCATATTATATGAAGCCTTAAAAGCAGTATGTGAAAGAGGAATACTAAATATTGTCATAATTATGGAAAGGAAATTTAAAAAATAAATACAAACACTCAAACTCAAAACACAGATGTTAGCATTATCTATATATTGTCATTGCTGTTATCAGCAAGGTGACAATGGCCAGAAGAAATTATAAAGCAGTGATCAGATGCAAGAAAGTAGGTTTTTTCATCTTCTGCTTGTGGAAAGTATAAATCAGAATATTCTTTCAGGAAGTGATAGTAATGTATTAAAATAAACGTGTTTTTGCACAATCAATTTCTGTCCCAGGAATTTATTTAAATAAAATAAAAGTGGTTGTCCAAAACTATTTTTCCAGTATTCACACTTAACTATGACTGTACATTGGAACCCCCTTGGAAGTTTTAAAAATTGTGTGCTGCCAGAACCACACCTAGATTTTCTGATGAAATGGCCTGGTCACTTCCTTAAAGACTTGTAAACATTCTTTTTTTTTTTTTTTTTTTTAAAGATTTTATTTATTTATTTGACAGACAGAAATCACAAGTAGGCAGAGAGGCAGGCAGAGAGAGAGAGGGAGAAGCAGGCTTCCCGCCGAGGAGAGAGCCCGATGCGGGGCTCGATCCCAGGACCCTGGGATCATGACCTGAGCCGAAGGCAGAGGCTTTAACCCACTGAGCCACCCAGGCGCCCCAAGACTTGTAAACATTCTTATGTGACTTAAATTTGCAGTCAAGATGGACAGCAATCTATCTAAAAATGTATTCAATAATGTCTTGCTTATACTAATTGGTGATCTTGAAGTAAATTGGATCCCAGGAGTATAGCTAAATGCGGTTAAGTATTATTATGATGACAACTTTGAATCATTAAAACATAATATGGCTGAGAATTAATATAAATTATTTTAAACCCATACACAAATTTAGAAATTATGCTATATTTGCACTATTCCATATTTCTACCTAATAATATGGTTTGTCATTCTATTTATTACCTCCATTTATATACTCAATAAAGGTACATACATGCATTCTTCAATATTCCATTAATTTTATCATTAGTGTGTTATGCAAGATGGATATGCTTTTCCCAAGACAGTTCTCAGCGAATTATTGCTAATATATAGAAAAGTTATTGCATTTGACAAATAACTTATGCATTATTACTTTTTTTTTTAAAGATTTTATTTATTTATTTATTTATTTATTTGACAGAGAGATCACAAGTAGACAGAGAGGCAGGCAGAGAGAGAGGGAAGCAGGCTCCCTGCCGAGCAGAAAGCCCGATGTGGGGCTCGATCCCAGGACCCTGGGATCATGACCTGAGCTGAAGGCAGAGGCTTCAACCCACTGAGCCACCCAGGTGCCCCTGCATTATTACTTTTAATAATTCTTTCAATTGATCCTTATCAATATGTGCCTTATTTTTTTAATTCCTTATTCCTTGTTTTATTCCTTATTTATTCCTTATTTTTTATTCCTTATTTTATTCCTTATTCCTTATTTTTTTTTTATTCCTCATTTTTAAATCACTTAATGAAGAGTGCTTATTGGCATGATTTTCAAACAAATGTGTTTTGAGAAAACACCTATTTCAGATTCTGGAAGTCATTTTACCACAAATTTAAAGGAATTGTATCAAATTATTACAAAATTCTTATTTAGATGATGATCTATTTATTGACCATCTGTATGATTCCAATAATGCTAAAATATTCTGAAATTATCAGTCTTGCACTACTATGATTGAAAAGTAGTTGGCATGGTGGAGAATTATTTTAACATATTTTTCAATTTAACTTGCTGATAGGTTTTAATTTTTTTAACATCTATGTTCATAAGTCTACAGAGTTAGTTCATCACGGTGTGTGTTTATTTAAAAATTTGGCATTATCGAAGGGGTGGGGGGTGGGAGGTTGGGGGCACCAGGTGGTGAGTATTGTAGAGGGCACGGATTGCATGGAGCACTGGGTGTGGTGCAAAAATAATGAATACTGTTATGCTGAAAAAATAAAAAATTAAAAAAAATTTGGCATTATCGTTTTATCATTGATATATTTTTAATGTTCAACTTGAGAAAATTTGTGTTTGTTTTTATAACTATTTTTCCAGAGATTCTGTAATGACCTTCTGGGTTATCTGTACTATTATTTCAAGAATTAAGTGGTGCTCATGTGACCCTTAGCAGTACCTCACAACATTTCTTGAGCTGGGAAAGTGTCACTAATTGTGGTATGGATCCGGTCCCTTCTGAAGTTTTGGTCATCTGTTCGCTCTTATAAACTCCTGATTTCCCGACTGTGTAAGCCAAACCTCTTCAACTCTCTCGTCCCCGTTTGACAGTAAGATGGATGCCTCCAATATATCCTCTGCTCCAGATGTTTCTATTATTCTCAGAATGTTTCTCTAAATTTCCCCTTCCAACACCTGAGAAAGAGACTGTTACTTTGTCCATCTACAGATTATGCCTCTGAGGGAAAACCCACTGCCGAAGCAGCTATGAGAGATTTTGCACAATTAAAGCATTCAAAACCTGACTTGGCTGTTCGACAAAAGTGAGAAGACTTCTTCGAATGATATTCAAATAGGTGTCTGCATGGCTGGGATCAAACCATAAACACCTCCTCCACAGTAAGGGTGCATGTGGGTCACTTTTGGGAATATGTAGAAATTACTTTTTTCTGAATTTTGGGGAATGCAGAAGTTAGTTAACGTTGTTGGGGTTTTCATTAAAAAATTGTTGGGGTTTTCTTCCCTATTAGTTTGTGTCCGTATCTTCATTACACTGTTTCCCACTGTTGTTTAGGTTGAAAGATGAGGGGGTCTAGGAGTAAAATTTTTCATGCTTTTGCCAATTTTTGTCTTTTATGTATATATCACCAAGCATGTATTTTAAGGTGCACTTTAGACAGTATTTGTCTAGCAATACATTTCCAACTAGAGTTAACTTCAGGTTCTGACTTCTTCCTGAGATTGTTCTAGAACCACACAGAACCTGTGACACAGTCAAAAAGTTAGCCTCAGGGATTAAAGGTGTCTTCCCACCATCAGTGGAATGTGCCTCATACTCACCACACACTTGGAATCTGAATGTATTCAGCTGATACTAAGTGCTTTGTGGAATTTAAAATAATTCATGAGGGGTTTTTTTGTTTGTTTGTTTGTTTGTTTGTTTGTTTGTTTTTACTTACTGCCTATACCAAAATAAACCAACGTTCTTCCCAGTTTTTTTGTACTCATCTGAATATCAAAGTGAAGCTGGGAGACTGTTAAGAAACTCTAGGTTGTGCATACGTCATTCAGTATTAATTTTAGCCTTTCCAATAAAGTAAAATTGCTATTAGATACTATAGTAAATGATTCCTTTCCATGTGGCAAGGGGAGATGGAAATAGCAACATTTACAGAGTGAATTTTAGGATTCCTGGGGGAATTCCTTAATAATCAAAAAGTGCAATCATATTGATGGAAGATTAGGGCAAGCTTATTTATTTAAGCTGAGTTTGGAGTATAAAAGGATCATATTAAATGTGTCAATCCATTTCAATGCAATTTTTTATGCCTGTTGTGTCCCCTCTGGCCTTCTGTTATTTGACACAATTGCTTGCCAGCCTGAGGAGTCTCGATTTTCCTTTAAGTATGGATGTCTCTCCAACTCCATTTGCTTCCATTCTTTCCAATATTCTCTTCAAAGATCATTTATGTTTTATGCTAAGATAATGAAAATTATTCAGAGCCAATGGTATTAACAAGTATGTGGAATGAATGCTTCATTAACAGCAAGCCTATAACAACTAAACACAATTTAAATGGGTAAAGGTAGAGGAGAAGATAATGACAATTTACAATTATCTCAAAGCTATATACCATGGCTTTAATAAATAATAAATTGGAGTAATAACAATTACAATGCAGAGTGATTATAAGTATGCACAGTGGAATATAAATTTTAATTAATAATATATTAGTTTCCTATTGCTGTTGTAATGAATTACCACAGACTTAACAATACTAATTTATTATCTTACAGTTCTGAAAGGCAGAAGTCTGTAGAGTCTTATGGATAAAAATCAGTGTTGGCAGAGCTGTGTTCCTTCTGTAGACTTTAGCAGACCATCTTGCCTTTTTTAGCCTCTGATGGCCATGCACTTCTCAGCAAATGCCCCTTCCTCACAGCCCTTCAACTTCCGCCTCCATCACCAACTGTCCTGGTCCAACAGAGACCCTCTACCCTATACTCTCTTAGAAGGACTCTTGTGATTACATTGGACTCACTCATATAATTAAGGAAAATCTTTTTCCAAAATCCTTAGACTAATTGGATTGCAAAGTCCCTTTGCCATGCAAGCTAACATATTCACTGTTTCCGTGGATATGGACATGGACATCTTTGGGGGGCAACCTACAACAAATAGTTACCATATATTTTCTCATTAATTATTAAATATTGTTAAAAATTCCAAAAACAAAATAAAATAAAACCTCATTTATATGGGCCATATAATAGGAGAAGATTGGGTAAAAGTCAGGAAAAAAAATCAACTTACCTGCTTATCTGCATTTCAAAATCTTCGCCATTATTCTTAAATAGTTGTTTTACTTTCTTGACATTGTTTTATTTTTTTACTTTTATTTTTTGACATGGTTTTAGTTTTTAATTTATAATATATGGTGTGTGTGTCCTAAGAAAAGTAATTGTTTTATAATGAGGAAAAATGAAAATAGAATAAAAGTGAGCATAAATTTAGCATTTATAAAATACTTAATATCATTAATCCCATTATTCTGTTTTTATCTTTAATTTGTAATTAATCAGGTTTGCATGTGTTGGTGCCACTTTTACCTTAAAAGTGGATATAATTGGGACACCTGGGTGGCTCAGTTGGTTAAGCATCTGCCTTTGGCTCAGGTCATGATCCCAGAGTCCTGGGATGGAGTCCCGCATCAGGCTCCTTGCTCAGCAGGGAGACTGCTTCTTGCTCAGCCTGTTCTGCCTGCAGCTCTCTGTGCTCCTGCTCTCTCTGACAAATAAAAAAAAAAAAAAGTGGATATAATCTAAATTATAATGAATAAACATTAATGTAAATGTGCTAGTAGAGTCTATCTTTTCTGATGATAATGAGTTACTGATTTGTTAGTATTTTAACTTACACTTCTTAATATATCATTAATACATTCACAATAATAAACCACATTTTTCTAAAAATTACTTTTGAAATTTTAAGATATAACCAAGGTTAGTTTTTAATTTTTACTGAATGCCATTTTAACCTTAAAGCAGGAAAATGCAAATGCAAATACAAAACTGACATTAGTGTTTGCAAGGCATTCTAGTTTTTTAATAGATATGCTATCAAATTTGGAAGAATCCTTCCAGCCATAATCAATCATTGCTTCTTAGTAAAACATTTTACTACTGCTAAGACAAGTCACAAATAAAACTATTGTCAATGATTGTTATTACCATTACTAGACTCTTCTAATAACTAAAGAGAAGTGATAATTTTAGAAATATGACATTAATGGATCTACTTACTCTCTTAAGCTATGATACAGCTGTTTTAAAGTATTTATTTCATAAGACTTTGTCATTTTTTGTCTTATCTCTCAAAATTTTAATACTTTGCAATACATGGCCAAAGTATATTCTTGAACAAAGATAAGTAGGATGCATATAAATGCACTTGGGACTAAGTGGAAAATTAATGTGGCATACTTTTCTTCACTTAGTAAAAGAGAAATGTTGCATATCATATTATTAGCTGAATAATATAAAGTAATGCATCTTTTAGTAAATTCAGTAATTATTAATATGTGAATTTAGAACTCGCAGTATTCAACTCCATGGCAGAAAACTGGATATAACAACTCTTCAATTTATTTCAGAAGATCAGAGAGTAGTTTCTTGATTCATATTTTTAACTATTGTATCTCCTAGAAAATGTAAGTAAACAAGAATGAAATGAATATATAACAAGCCTGTTGAGGGTCTGGAAGTGTGAACTTTATCTATTTATGAAAATCTTTAGTCAGTTTATTACTTTATACTGTTTACTACATGGTAAATTTTGAATTTACTAGTAGCTGCAGTTTGCCAATACAACAACACACTTGAAAATTAGGTAACATTGCTAAGAGGAATTTTGATAGAAAAATTATTTTATAAACACTTTAGCATCAACCTGTGTTTATTTATTATCGTCAGTGTGTAGAAAATAATTACACATGAAATGAACAATTATTAGAAATAAATTCATGGCATTTTCACCAGAAAAGTGGTGCTTTAGTTCTTTCTATTTATAGCAATAATGACATTGTGAGAAATGGACAATTCTGTCCTCAAACATTTACTTTTCCAAGAAAATATGCAACTGGTTTTTCACTCTTGCTAGTCAAATAAAATCTATTCAATATTACAATACTTTATACACATAAATGTTTGACAAGAAGTATAGTAAACAAGATTCCAGGGTTAGTAATGCGAGATCCAGAAAGTTGGAGTGTCCACTGATAAATCACTTTACAATAATACATAGGCTAATACAGCATGGTGCTAGTGGTAGTAGTTGCAGGAGTATAAACTGAGTGTTTTGGGGGTAAATACTTTCAAAGTTACCTTACATATATTTAGTCACAAAATATTAAATGTAACAATTTTTATATCTTAAGTATCTAATTATTTAATACTAAATATTTAAATATTAATATTTAAAATAGTAAATGTTTCATTATTTAATATTAAAAAAGGAATGGTGGGTATGATTATTCCCATTTAAGAAATGAGGAAGCAAATACTCTGAGATGAAAGCACTCGGACAAGATGCTAACCCAGACTTTCAGAGCACCTCCAGAGCCTTTATTATACTTTTGAAGTTACTTACCACTCTTAGGTTACAAGGGCCTTACTTTCAAATTAAATTTGCTTACATAAAATAAAGCGACTTCTTGGTTTCAATCAATAAAACCCAGGAAGGTGGGTTAGGGTTACAGCCAGCCTGCCAGGACTCCATTTCTCATGACTGTCTCTCGTCTCTACTTTTCTCAGCATGTGTGGTTCATACTCTCAAACCTTTTGTAGCTATGACACCAGAAGAAGGGATGTGGGAGCCATGGGGAAGACCCAGCTCGATCACATGACCATCTCAGGGTTAACTACTGTTGCCTAGCAATACGATTATCTCCTTCTTTGTGTCTGTGCCACTTTCTTACCTTGGGCCAGAGTAGGTACCGTCATAGTTTGAAGAAGGAGGAGTGGTTCTCTAAGAAAAAGGATGTTCTGTTCTTGCTGTAAGAAACAACAAACATGAAATGCAGTCAATTCTTGGCTGCCAGGTGCACACCCACACATGCAAAGGTACAGCAACACCTTTAATAACTCTGTTTGTTCCTTGTTATTATAAGATAAAAAGGCAACATTCCATCAAAAACACACCTATTCAAAAACTACAACCAGTCATTAGACTTAATTTTAAGTTCACGATCTCTGGGTCTTTTCTATTTCTCTCAATCTGAACCTCATATGGCTTCTCATATAATTTTGAAATCTATGAACCAACAACATATTTAATTATTCCTCACATATTCAATTAAAAATGGTGGATGACAAAATGGTTGTGTTCAGAGAAAACTCCCATTGAGAATAGTGGAAATGGTAAGGAATGTGTATATCCAGTCCAAATTTTATACCAAATAATTCATTTATGTAAACAAATAGTTATTGAGCCTAATATGTGTCAGATAGTATTCTAACTACTTAGTAGAAGAGAGGGAGGAAAATAGTAAAGGTCGCTCTCTTCATTGAGCTTGCACTCTAGTAAGGGAAGAAGAAAACTAAAGACACTAACTAACCAAATATAGAAGTACATAAAATATTATGAAGACAATAAAGCAAGATAATTATTTGGGAAGTGATTGGGGGTGAGATGCTAACTTTAAATATAACTGGTGATAAAGAAAATTATGAGACAGAGGACTTGATTAATGGGGAAGGGCCATCTGGAGATCAATGAGAAGAATATCCCAGAAAGGGGAAGTAAAACCTTTCAATTCTCAAGATTCAGGAAACAGAAAGAGGGCCAGTAAGTGTAAGAGCATGCATGGAATGGGCAGAGTAGCAGTTCTGGTCACAGAAAACAGAGTTCCCACACTTTTAGGTCTTGGAAGCCATATGTTAGAATTTAGTTTTTACTCTAAATACACTTTGGGAAGCTAATGAACGTGTATAAGCAGACCAAGAATTCATGTGTTTCATATTTGTAATAAGATAATAGACTGTTGTGGTCAAGATGAATATAGGAATCCAATAAGGAAATAAGCTAGGCTAAAATAAGCTAAGCTAGGTTTCTAAAGTGATTAAAATAATTGAGAAGAAGAAAAATATCTACTGTAGGAATAATAAGACCTGCTTTAGTGTTGAGTCTGGGTGGCCAGTACCAGACACAAATCCTACGTGTGAAGCCTGAGATATTTAATGAATGGTGTCATTTAAGGAGGGATATGTTTGGGGCACATTTATTTCTTTATGTACAAGTAAAGCAACCAGAAATCTATTGCATATACAGGTAAAGATTTTTTAAAGAAAGATACAAATGTTAGAGATAGGAATTTGGTAATTATTAGCGAATACATTTATTTAGCTGGAGAGGGAATATAGTCAAAAGGGCAAAGTTTTTCAAGGGTAGCAAAAACTCACTTCACTGATAAAGGTTGGATTCCTTGACCAGCCAGTCTAGCTGTCCCTGATTCTATTTTTGATCCTTTTTCCTTAATTACTGCTTCAATGTAGGATGTGCAGAGAGGATTCTCCACAAGTGTCTACATTTTTTTTTAAAGATTTTATTTATTTATTTGACAGAGAGAGAAAGAGAGAACAAGCAGGGAGTAATGGTAGGCAGAGGCAGAGAGAGAAGCAGACTCCTCCCTGAGCAGGAAGCCCAATGCGGGGCCTGATCCTATAACACTGGGATTGTGACTTGAGCCAAAGGCAGATGCTTAACTGACTGAGACACCCAGGTGTCCGTCTTTCTATCTTTTGACCAGAGGTACTATCTGCTCTTGTTTTAGGTTATCTTTCCAAGGATGTTTCTAGAGTGAATAGTCTTAGAATAAAGAGAAAGGAGCAAAGGGCATGCTTATTAGCTCTTCAGTATGATAAATATAAACATATTGTCCACATCCAGGGCAAAGCCCAGGAGGCTTCCTCTCTGCCATAAAAGAATTGGGTCCCTACACTTGGCTTCAATCTCCTGTGTAGCTCACTGCCTGTACAGACACTACCTACTTGCTTTATGTCACCCAGAGGACCTGCGGATTGAGGAACTAAAGCAAATGCTGGTATTCAACTATTGCTATGTCTGTACTAATCTGTCTTTATTCCTCTGATCCAGTTTTCTGTCTTCTGCCTGCATCCCAATGATGAAGGCAAACTAATCTGTTACCCTGCTTGAAAAGTAAAATATGCAACCCTTCACAGTTCTTGACTGTTTAGGTGATGAGAATGGAGTGGTGTTACCACTTAATGTAAGAGGAAGGACAAGGGCCCCATGGAAACCAGTCCATGGAAACCAGTGAAGAACATGCTCATCAAATTGTGTTATCATATGGGGATAAATGGTGGTCTATTCGATTGCCTATTCACAAGGAAGAACTGGGAAGGTAAATAAACCCTTAGGGCTAGCAGCCTCCGGGAGACTATGTTGTAGGCATCATTCATCAGTGCCCCTGACTCATCTAGGTCCCACTTGGAATGTCCCAACAACTGTAAACAGCACTCTTTCCAGGGGCACCATGCGTGCCCTTAAAATTGTACTGTTTGTTAAAACTAGGCATTAACTTGCCCCAACACCTGCTCTCAAAGAAACAAAAAACAAAACAAAACCCTGATAAAATACAGTTTGGGGCTGTTCATAACTAATCTTTAAATGTTAAGAAAACATCAATGGGTCATATAGCTTTCACACAGTTGCTGCCATCTCTCTAAAATGACACTAACCTTGGTTATCCAGGGGATCTTCTAATAATTAGAAGATAATTAATTCATTAATGAAGTACAGAGAGATAACTTCATTCATTATTTAAGCACACACCGTTGGCAGTTTCCTCCATGAGGAGAATTATACGATTAGAAAAGGCAGTACAGGAGTTTGTGTCTAACTTTACCTGAATTGATCAACGACATCACAGTGGCATGGAAGGCATTTAGGTTTGCTTTAATATCCTGGTTGGGATGCTTCAGGATGACGGAATTGCTCTAAACTTCTTCCTGGCAGGTAAAGGTAGAGACTGGGCAATCACGCGTACATTCTTCTTTACTTGGATTATTGCCTGGGGTCCAATAATATTGCATCTTGGACTCTGAGAGCATAGCTGAAGTCAATATTTTAAGTTGGGCTCATCCTTCAGGAGTCCTATTGAAAGTAGACTTAATTAAATGATGTATGAGATACACTGAATGTAAGGGATACCAGCCTCTGCCAGTCCGATTAATTAGACTGGCTGAAGAAGTGGCAGAGTCTTCGGGAATCTTTCAGAAGCCAAGACAGTGCAGGAAACAGGGAGAAGATATTACTGGGAGAAATTTTCCCACGGATTTCTCACATCGCTGCAAGTCCTGGAAGTGGGACTGCTTTTTGTCGCAGGCTATGTTTCCGAGAATGTTTGTGTTCTGGAGGATGACCTTGAAGATGCTGTCTTCCCCATACTCTCACCTCCACACCCCAGAGTGCAAAGTTATTGTGTTCACTGTCCAGGAAGATCAAGAAAAGCCTTCACTAAGGCAACAGTCAGGCAGACTGTGATGCTTAATTTTATGTGTCAATTTGATTGGTCTAAGGGAGATCCAAATAGCTGATAGATTGGTATTTCTGGGTGTATCTGTGAAGGCGTTTCCTGAAAAGATAAGCATTTGAATCAGTAGACTGGGCAGAGTGTATCTGCCTTTACACTCTCACCAAGTGTGTAAAGTGGGCTGACCATACCCAATCCATTGAGGGCCTGAACAGAACAAAAAGTTGGAGGAAGGGTGAATTATCTCTCTCTTTCTGAGTTGGGGCATTCACTTCTTCAGAACTGCTGGTTCAGAGGCCTTCAGACTCAGACTGAATTATACCACTGACCTTTCTGCTCCTCCAGTTTGCAAACAACGTGATATGGCATATCCCAGTTTCCAAAATCATGTGAACCAATTCCATAATAAATCTTTTCTCATATATTCACATGTAGCCTATTGGTTCTGTTTGCCTGGAGAACCCTGGCTAACATGCAGACTTATCACCCCTTACAGAAAATTTGGTTTTCCTAAGATAGGAGTTCCTTTCCTCTAACACAACTCACTGCATGTGTGGCATTACCCAACCCTCTTTGTGCCATCTTGTGTGATTTGGGGCAGAAGTGCTGATACTCTAGCTATTGTCATTGCTCTGAGTACTAAACTGTCCTTTGTATTTGACTCAGAAAACTTATATCTTCTGCTGGCATCCCTGGAGCTATGAAAAGTTTAATTTTTAACTTGCTAAGAAGGTAAAGTCTCAGAACTTTCACAAATTTTGTTAGAAGATACTGCCAATAAACCATTAAATAAACATTAAAATTTAACCAAATATATACTTGATATGTTTTATCAAAGGATCAATCTTCAGCACGGAAAAATGGACTTTGATATCAGGAAATACAAAGGTACATCGGGTGATACTTATTGAAATCCATATGGGAAAGGGAGAAAGAAAGAAAGAAAGAAAAGAAGAGAAAAGAAAGAAAGAAAGAAAGAGGAAGAGGGAGGAGGGAGGGAGGAGGGAGGGAGGGTGGAAGGAAGAAGAGTTCTTTATGTTAGACCTAACAGGGAACATGCAGGAGGAAATTAATTATCTAAAATAAAAGACCTTTTTCTACTTTAACTCTTTTTTTTTTCTTTCCCTTCTCTCCCCTCTCCAGGTGAACCAAATAGTTGAACCTATGACTCAGGACACAGTAAGAAAGTAAATTCATAGAAGTAGAAATGACCCTGAGAAGAACACAAAGTAAAAAGCAGCTCATGGAAGGAACCTTGGAAACACCTGGTTTAAGGACAATGCAGAGAAAATGTGGTCATCAAAACTGACTGAAACTGAACATTTTGAGGAAAGGACTGAATTAGGAGAGCATTAGTATCAGGGATGTCAGAAGAAATGGTGTAAAAAGAATGTGGTGTTTAGCTGGGTCAAGCAACTGCAGAAAGGACGATTAGCATGAGAACTCTAAGGAGGCCAATGGTTTTTGCAATTAGGAGGTCACTGATGACATTTAATCTTGCAAGTCACCACGTAAATCAGCTAATGAAGACAAAGCTGTCTGGTGCCCCCAGTGTATCATAATATCAGCCCTATGGTGAATGATATTATCCACAGGGTAACACTTAATGATGAATAGTATTGTGATTAAATTGCTATAGAATACCAATGGGAATGTTCATTGCAGCCCTTTAAATACCAACAGCACGATTAATACCCCAGATCAGACATGCAAGAAATAGATAGTGGTTTGCCACTTATATCACTGTCAAATTTTATGTCACCCTTGGGGGTTTATTGATGTGAAATGAAGTACATTTATTCAAATAGAGTTAATTCTGCTTTATACAGAATAAGATACTATTAAAGTGGGCTTAACATAAAGTAAAAATTGAAGTGTTTTCTAATATGCATATGTTGTCACTCTCCTATAATTGTTAAGGCTTCTATTATTTGAAGTATTTTTTTAAAAGAACTATGATGACAATTTTCAGGTGGCAAACATACTTTTAAGAAAGGTCAGCTTTTTTGTACTACCTTAAAGTAGTACATCTTATGGATATTTTCTATATTTATGTTAAGAAATTTAATTCTAGGGGAGCCTGGGTGGCTCAGTGGGTTAAGCCTCTGCCTTCAGCTCAGGTCCTGATCTCAGGGTTCTGGAATCAAGCCTCACATCTGTCTCTCTGCTCAGCAGGAAGCCTGTTCCCATTCTGTCTCTGTCTGCTTCTCTGCCTGCTTGTGATCTCTCTCTCTCTGTCAAATAAATAAAATTTAAAAATCTTAAAAAAAGTTTAATTCTATGTAATTAAGTGTGTTGTTCTCCTGTTGTATTGTGAAATCATTTTTTTCTTTCAAAAATGAATATATTTCTCAATTTCCCACACTACCCTACATTTATCTTTGCACTTCTAAAGAATAACCTTTAAGTGCTAGATCTACAGTATGTAATAGGAATTATTTTGGTGTTTAAAATTTGCTTTACATGTCAGAGAGAAATGTGTGTGTGTGTGTGTGTGTGTGTGTGTGTGTGTGTGTGTGTGTTTATATCAAGGATTTATAAAAATTGCGTGTAAAGGGATAGATAGGAAATACCGTGGAGTTTTGCAGCCATAAGATCTTGGTCACAATTATTCTTTTCTGATATTTTAGTGAGCAAATGGTCATAGACAATATGAAAACAAATGGATGTAGCTGTATTCTAATGACACTATTTACAAAAACAGGCAGAAGGGGATGGATTTGGCATGTGAGGCTATAGTTTCCCAAACTCTGTTTAGATAAGTACATCCTACTCCCTTCCTGACAATCATTATTTAGAGTAAGATTAAATCAAGTATGTGAAAGGAACACTGAAACTTTTAAAGTATGTGATAATAAAAGATGTAAGTTGAATAATCTTTATAGCATATTACAACAAAATGAATATGTAAATGAATATGTAAAACAGAAACGTTTCAAGCAGATGATAGAAATGAAACCAGGGTCCTCCGTTAGAAGAATAAATGTGAATGTGCACATTTTTCCTTAGAAAGAGAAAAACATCATGATTAATTTTTCTTTTCAAATTAAAATTATTCTAAGAATATTATATATGGAAAATAGAGGCATTTTAATTTTTAAAGTGTAAAGATATATCAAATAAATACAGCCAGATAAAATATTAGGTGACAAGTAAAGAAATAATACTAGATGGCAGAGTAAAGAAATGATAGAACAAAAGAATAAATTTGCTACAGAGAAAAATACCAATGAATAATTTCCCAACAAGATTGCCCAAGTGCCAACTGTTGCAAGAACTAATTACATTTTAAATATAAAAACAAATATGCAAGTATAAAATGGATATGTAAGAAATTAAGTAATTTAAAAAAATAATTAAAGAGAACCAATAATTATTTTCATCATATTATATTTTTTGGAGAGTATTACTAATAATTTACATTGGATATTGGCAAGAAAGGATTTTATATTGGACTTCTACAAAATTCCTCAGTAACTCCACAAAGTGTTGCTTGTCTTTGCTTTCTCCACATGAGTGATGCATCTGTTTCCTCACTTGGTTCTTTTTGCTTGAAATTGAATCAAAAGACTGGAGGTTCAACCCCACCTTAAAAGCATGTTGTAATGAGGGAATAGAATGAGGAACAGAATAAAGGAAATGGGAACCTTTTATAAAGAGGCTTCACTAACCCTCCTCTGTTCAGATCAATTTGTAGGTTATGTAAAACAAAGAAGCAAACTACAATGTTTTGTTTTGTTTTTAATAATCTACATTAGTGTGATGTTTGTTACATGCTACAAGTCATAATCACAACGAAAATGGTGTTGGCGGCTTTGGCTTAAGTTCCATTTTGTAGCTGGAGATGGAATATTGTATTAACAACACACATTTACATCTGACACTGAAAATAAATTCAGCACAAGGAAAACAAAACAAAACAAAGAAACAAGTGAAAAACAAATCCGAATCTTCCTGCTTCCAATTTTCTCTTGAGGGTCTATTTGATTGGGTTTGTCCTCCTTCCCAGAACACAATCCACCTGGGTCTGTTGTTACATTGAGGCCTCCTAATGGGTATATCATGAGAAATGTGGTAGAGAAGCTAGATCTCTAACTACCTAAAAAAATACACCCGGGTGGGGCAGGGGCAATGGGTGACATCCCTGTTGCTTTGGTTACAGATGTGTTGCATTTTTTTTTAACGATTTTATTTGACAGAGAGAGAGAGGGAGCTCACAAGTAGGCAGAGAGGCAGGCAGAGAAGAGAGGGGGAAGCAGGCTCCCTGATGAGCAGAGAGCCCGATGCAGGGCTCAATCCCAGGACCCTGAGATCATGACCTGAGCCAAAGGCAGAGACTTAACCCACTGAGCCACCCAGGTGCCCCTGTGTTGCATTTTTTAATCAGGGAGCAAATAGTAGGGGAGTGGCTAAGAATTGCAGTGCTTAACTCCAAACTATAAAACCCTTCTTTCTTTTTTTTTTTCTTTTTTTCTTTTTTTTTTTCCTCCTAGATATTTGAGTCCTAAAGACCAAGCCTTATTCTTGGTAGTTGGTGAAAGATTTCCCAGGCATAAGCAACAAGTTGATGAGTTGTTGTTTTTAAATTTTTGTATGATTCTTTGAATTCCCATCTAAACTTTAGGAGCTATTAACAGAAATTGTCAGTTTTACCTCATCACCATTTCTCAATTCCATTCTTAGATGATAGCTGCCCAGGAATAAAGAAAACATTTGTCTCTACAAACATTCCTTTTCAAATGTTCAGACAATATTTATAACAGCTGAAACATATAAACAATCTAAACATATAAACAATCTAAATGTTGACCAACTAACCGATGAATGGATAAGCAGAATGAATGCTATACCCATAAATGGAGTATTATTTTTAAAAGATACTGACTTATGCTAGAGCATGGACAAATCTTAGATGTATTATTCTAAGTGAAAGGAACCAAAACCAAAAGATGTATGATTTCATTTAATACAAAATGTCAGAAAAGGAAACTATATAGTTACAAAAAGTCAATTCGTGCCTGTTCAGGGTTAAGGGTAAGAAAAAGGATCCCTGCAAATGGACACAAGGAATCTTTTGGAGTGATAGGAATCTAAATCTAAAACTGGATTGTGGTGTTGGTTGCACAGTACTGTACATTTATTGACAACCATCAAATCGTACACTTAAAATGTGTGAATTTTATACTGCATGAATTATATTTCAAATTTGTTATTTAACGAAACTTAAATAAAAGTTGTTTTATGTGAAGATAGATATAACCACTAAATCATTTAGAAAGCTACCAGGGAAGAAAAAATAAACTATAAAAATGATGTAGGGCTTTTTGGTACACAATATCATGGACCTTTTGCATGCTGTTTTGTGAGTGAATCTTCTCATCAAGTAGGATATGACCTCATCATATCAAAGACATATGATGACTCTTTGAGGGACATCTATTTCAATTATGATCTCAGACACATACAAATGCTTCATTGTCCTGTCTTCCATGTGTCAATTTCTTACAAGCAACAGTTTCAATTCTGGCCTTTACTACTGGTGAAGCCATGGGATGGATGATGGCAGACTAATAACATTCTAGGGGAAACTCAGGAAATTAGCAAATTGGGCCACAATGGTAAAACCCAAACTGAGATTTAAACCAAAATTGTAAGGATAAATAAAGATGTGACATCTGAATTTGGGGTAGATCCAAAGATTCAAATGTTAAAAGTGTGCTCCTACCATGGGAGTTTTGCTCTCAAATTGTAAGCTAAACCCAGGGATGGGTGGCACGAGGGGGAGAAGAAGGCAAGATTAGACTGCATTAGCAACAATGATTCTTGAAGTACCTTTTCAAGTTTCCATGACTATCCACACTGACAGCAAGCAGTCATCAGGGATCATCAACTCCTGAAAATTCCATTTATGGGCAATCAGTGCTTGAGGACAGAAATTCTGAATCTTGAGACCAGACAGTATGAATCTTGACATATGTATTGAATGATGAATTATTTATCTTGAAAATTCTTTATGATACAAAAAGTCCTAGTCTCATATGGCAGGCTGAATCCCCCTCTAACTCCCAACCCCAAATATTTCAATGTCAACCTTTGGCATCTGTTATTATTTTATATGGCAAAAACAAAAAAAAAAAGAGAGAGGTATTTGTAAATGGGATTAATTCAGGGATTTTGAGATGGAGAGATGGAGAGATTATCAGGATGGGTCCCAAATGCAATCAAACATATTCTTCTAAGAGGAAGCAAAGGCAAATTTTATATACAGGAACAGAGGAGAAATGGTATAAGGATGGGACGAGGAGAAATTTGAAGATATTGGCTTGAAGCTTGGAGTAACGCAGCCACTTGCCAAGGAATGCAGCAACCATCAGAAACTAGGACTGGCAAAGCTTCCTGAGAGAGTGAGATCCTGATAACTCCTTCATTTTAGCCCAGTGATAGAGATTATGGAGTACTGGCCTCTAGGACTACGTGAGAATAGACTTACTTTAACCCACTAAGTTTACGGTAATTTGTTATAGTAGCCACAGGAAAAACAGATCACAAAATTGTTTTGGGACAAAATGCTATTACACTATTGAACCTAAAATGAGGGCACTGAGCTGAGCCCTCCCACAAATCTCCAAATTCCTTTTCGGATGGATGACATCTGGAGATTGTATTCTTATAGGAAAAGGATTTCAAAATATTATGAATAAATCATGAATCAGTTTATCCCAATGCTCTACCTGGTTGACGTAAACCATTCCTCAATCTTTGTATCTTGAGGTTAGTGGTGTGTGTGTGCGTGCGTGTGTGTGTGTTTGTGTGTGTGTGTGTGTGTGTGTATTCCGCTTCTCTAATTTACACTGCTGGGTCAACACAGAACTGTAGTGCATGCCATAAATGTATGCGCAGTACAGAAATGCTCTTGCCAAATAAGTCATTTCTGTGGACACATGCGCTGTAATGAGCATTTCCTGTCATTTATTTGAGAAGAGTAATAGAGACATCCCTTTTACCCTGTGGGCACTTTTTTTTTTCAGTCAACTAAATCAAATCCTACTTGCATCTCCGAGTCTTTCAATTATTTTTATTGCTGGCTTTACTTCCCTCTCCAATTTACTTTTTGCCCATTTAAAATTGGGAAATTAACCATTGAATTAGTGTTTGCCTACACCATACAGATGAGACACATAGTTTGCTTAATATCACTGGGGAATTCTTTATTCTGCTTTGTTTGATCAGTAATAAGACTCAATTTTTAAGTAAGCATAATAGCACATACACAACCGGATAAATGCTATCCCTTGACATAGTTACAGCAGGCAGAACACTCATTCTGAAACTGGCTCTAAGCAATTCTACATTTTCTTTATAGCAATTGTGTGTAGTTGGTTTTCAGGTTAAATAATAAGGTGAATATCCTGTTATCTGAGAGTTGCAATTCATTTCACTTTGGACAAGAACAATACCCAAATTTATCAACTATCAATTTTCATCCATTATAAAACTTTAGTATATTTTCTAAGGATTTTTGTTTACCATGCTTGAGAGTATTTTAAATGAGAATTTAGTGTTAAAACAATCTAATCTTTCTTCTGGTAGTGGTTACTTAGAAACAGCTTTTTCCTGCAGTTGAGTCCCTAGACCCACACAGGGAAACTTGGACCTGGAGCTGCTGGGAATCCTGGGTTTTGCAGAGGCTCTCTGAATTCCATGTCCCCTTCAGGTACTTGAAACCTGTTGGCCTCCAGTGTGGCCTGGAGAGGGTGCTCTGAGCAACTGAGGAAGCACGTGACCCAGTTCTTGTTTCTTCTCTTTGACTCTTCACCCTCCCTACTCCCCTGGCTCTTGGGCACATTCAGGTGCTGAAAAGGTGGGGGGTTGCACCCATAGTATGGCCCCCTACCAGAATGGTGCTGACACACTGGTTTGGGATAAGACTGCACTGCTTTGGAGGCAGGCCCAGGTTCCTGGCCACCTTTCGTCTGTTCTTTTCTGTAGTGCAATATAGAGATCAGCCTCACCCTTTGCAGTCTCCGCCCAAGGTCAGGCCAACCAAAGGTCCTTTGCTTTGAAAGACCCTCAGGCCCATCCCAGAGTGTTCCTAAACCACAGCTCACTGATGAAAGAAGGGTTTGGCCTGCTTGCTCTGTCCATGGTCCTGACCATTCTCACCACTCTGGAAGTGCACAGGAGTCCTGCATCTTCAAACATTGAAAGAGACCCATTCTGCACCTAAAATGTTCCAGGAAAAACATGGTTGAAACATGCATTTTTGCAAGTTTACACTATGAAATTTAATTAACATGATGAGGAAACAAATTATCATTCACATTTTTCTGCATATTTGGGGCATGATTTACAGATGGGTTTGTCAATAATGAAGAACAAGTAACAACATTTGAGAAAGTCACTGTTGCACAGTAGACACAATAGATGAGGCATCATGAGTAATAATGTAACAGCATTAAATAAACAATATTAAGGAACAACAAGGCAAGAAGATCTATATTGTTTCAATATAAACAAGATGTAACAAGCTGTGGGATGAGTAATAGCACTGCCGCGTTTTCCTTCAGTTGGGAGGCATGAAATTATGAAGAAACTGTGCATTAAAAAAAATGAAAAGATATTTCCTGGACCTATGGGAAGAGGCTGCTTGGGCACTATGAAGACTTCATCTGTATTTGACTGGACATTAAACAAATGCATAAGAAAGTTCCTTATCGTTACACATCATCCTTCTCTGATCACTATACTTCTCTTGAGTCCACGAACTTAAAAAAAAATCTTTTATATTTTAGTGAAATTGTTTATTTAGACAAGGGCCCTGCCCACAGAAGGTGAGATACATTCATATACTTTGGATAGCACTGTACTTTGCACAAATAACTATGCTAACTCCAGATTCCCATGCTAATATATATGATTTGCACTGTAAGTCACTCATCAAATAAATAATTATTGAACTCTAAGTAGGTGTTAGAAATTTTTTGTTGGTGACAACAAAGAGGAATGTATTTTATAAGAACATCCTCTCCGAAGAAATGATATTAAAATTGAGGACTTGGTGAAGTGAAGACTGAGCAATGCAAAGACCTGGGGAGAAACCATTTCAGGCAGAGGGAAAAAGTGCAAAGCTCCCAAAGTTGGAACAATATATTTGGTGTGACTTATTCAAAATATTTTGTAAGCTGAGCATCTACACATGTCATTGGGATGACATATCATAGTAAAGGTTGTAATTTTATTTAGTAAGATGGGAAACCACTAGAATATTTTGAACAGTACATTTTCATGATCTGATTTCTGTTTTCAAATAACTTTAGTTCTTACATATATATACTGTGTAGAGGGCAAAAGTGGAAACAAGAAGAACTTCTAGGGATCTTTTGTTTGTAAAAGGAAATTTTTTGGTGACTTTGAATAGGGAACTAAATCTTAAACAATTGACCAAAGACAGAGCTGGAAAAAAAAAAATAAAAGCTTTTGTTAAGTTGGATGTTGGATATGAAAATAAAAAGAGGAGAAAAAGAATTTTCTCGAATTTTCTCTGGAGCAATTAAATATACCAAGTTCAACATTCTGCAAAAGTAAAACTGGGTTAGGAGAGAAGTAGATTTTTTGTTTGTTTACTTATTTGGAAAAGAAGGAGACTTAGCAGTATTGTCTTGGACATACTGAATTTAGCTAGCCTATTAAACACTTAAGAATCAGGATTAAGTGGTTAAGGGTTCAAGTCTAGAGGTAAGCTGAAAGATCAATGATGTGGGTATACATTTGAGGATCATTAGCAGAGAACTGGGATTAAAAGCCAAAGGACAGTATGAAATCTAAGGAATAACTGTGGAAGATAAGAACAATGAATAAGCCATAAGGCAGTACTTAGAGGGGAATTTAGCAAGGTTAAAAGACAGAGATGGGTTGCTCAGTTATGTAAAAAGATGATAGAGCAAGGACTTGGGAGTCAAGCAAAGAAAGAATTTTAAGATAAAGAGACTGTCAACTCTGTCAAAAGTTGTCAGATCAAATAAGATAAGAACCCCAAGAATGGTCATTAAAATTGGAAGCATTAGGATTGTTAGTGTTCTCAAAAAGAGTAGTTTTCACCTCAATGGAGAAGAAAGTGTTATTTAAATAGCTTTACACTGAGCAGAAGTTGAGGAAATGGTGAAAAAAAAAAAACAGACATATAGCATTACATTAGTTATAATATGGCTTTTATATAAAAAATGAGATGGGAGAAGAAAATTAGTAAGATAAAAAGAACATAAATATTCCTTTTTTTTTTTTGGAACCTAGATTCTTGCTAAGTATAACATGCATGGATAGACATATACTAACTAAAGACATAACTAAAGTATGTCTTCAATGCTTTGCAGAATAATTAAAGCATATGATGGAGAAAAATGATTGTGGATGATGAATCATTTTGTGAAAAATATTTTTTGGAGGATGTCATGTATTATATGGAAAACACAAGAGGATATCTTTATCTATACTTGGAGGTGAAAATGTTTTGACTGGATTCTAAAAACTCCAATGCTCCAATCTAAAATTTAAATGATAGTTACCGTACTTTTAAATTTCTGGATTGTACATTGGAGAGAGATTGAAAATAGAAACCAAGATATCATAAACTCTTAGATCAATACTTTGTCTATTAATAAGAGCATGGGTGCATTGTGCCATAATAATAAATAAAGTAATGAAATAAAGTAATGAAAATGTTTATTATTAAAATGCATTGTTGCTGGGGCGCCTGGGTGGCTCAGTGGGTTAAGCCGCTGCCTTCGGCTCAGGTCATGATCTCAGGGTCCTGGGATCGAGCCCCGCATCGGGCTCTCTGCTCAGCGGGGAGCCTGCTTCCTCCTCTCTCTCTACCTGCCTCTCTGCCTGCTTGTGATCTCTCTCTGTCAAATAAATAAATAAAATCTTTAAAAAAAAAATGCATTGTTGCTAATCGCAATAACAAATCTTCACTAATTAAAAGAGATTTAACTAATAAGAGTGGCATTTCCTTCTCTCTCCTGGTAAACTTAATTGCAAATAATTTGATCAAGAGGGATACCCTTCCCTGAGAATTAACCAGTGTAGAATGGACCTAGAATGAGGACGTGCCTGGTCCTCTCATGAGTCACTGAAGGTGTATGTGGAGAAAAACTAAAAGCAACAACAGCAACAATAGAACTGAACTCTAGCCCCAGGCTGGAAATCCAGCCACTGACTTTCCTGCTTTTCCACATAATGCCTACAGTCTAGCTCTTTCTTTCTATAAAAACAGCCAAGCTATGTGGGAATTAAGAATCACTGTCAACACATCCCACCCTTGGCCATCATCTTTATAGGAATCATGATTGCATGTGAAAAACATGTCTTTAGATGAAGGGCTGAGGTGGGAACAGAGGAGCGTGCTGCTCTATCTTATACCATTCCATCCCTAGTAAATGTGTTTCTTCTCAGAACAGAGGTATTTTGTATCTTTAGTGTGGTTTAACCAAATGGACTAGCTAGAAGCATGGAAGAGTAGTTTGTTGCTGGACCATTTAGGTCTTCCTAAATCAGTTCCAGGATTTAAGGTGTGGTAAGAAATGAGGGACAGTTAGACTATGTTTTCATGCATTTGATGGAAAGTAAATGGACACCATGGAATCATGGGATCCAGGAGACACTTGATTTAGTACAGGACTTTTTACACAGAGTGAGTCACCTGGTAAACTGTGACACAATGAACCATTTACTGAACTTATCATATGATCCCTAATAATTTAATTGTATCTTGTTCTCCCTAAGCCAGGATCCAAACTTTATGCTTGTCAACATACTGTATTTTAGAATACAATGATGAAATAAAAATATAGACCATCACAGCACAAGGCACCATACTAAAAACACATCAATGGGCAAGTCTCTCCAGTATAAGATATTGAATATACTGGAATTCAATTTTGGGACACAGGCAAATTATGTGAAGACAAATTCCAGCATCCTTCTAGGCCTTTGGCCTAGGCAAGTTAATTACATTGAAGAAGTAAATAACCTGAATATAGATTTCTAGAGCTAAGAGTAGGTCTAGGCTGGACATAAATTAATGAAATGTTAGCATATAGGTGGTGTTTAAGAAAAGGAGGTCCTAGAATTGGAAAAGGAGGTGTCTACAAAATTAATAAAAAAAAAAAATGAGAATCCAAAGGATGGGAAGGAAATCAGGAAAGTATATTATCAAGAAAGCCAAAATAAGAGTATTCTAAGAATAAGTGTCCTCTGTATTCCTAGGCGGATAAGAGAGATAGGAGTTCCACTTTCTGGCATAAGAGAAATGAAGTTCTTGTCAAGAGACAGAAATCAAGAGCCTTTTTTTCCAAATCAGAGGCTGCTGTTGGTTCTTTCACAGGTATAAGATGAAGGAAAAGTTACAGATTTTATGTAATTGCCCTCTAGGGAAACAGAATGACACAGGTAATCTCTCATAAATAGAATATGAACTACTACTGGCTTGTTTTCAGATCTGAATTACCCACAAGTAACCATTTAGCAAAAGTTGTAAGACACCTATGAAAATAGTGGTTCTAAGGAGATACTTATAAAGAAACCAAATTAGAAGGAAAAAATAGAAAAGGAATTTGAAAACTAAATGATACAAAAACAAAAACTAAAGCAAATAATGTTTAGTAACTTGGATTGCCAAGCAAAATTTTGAAAACATACAAAGAATATTAACACTGAAAAAGAAAGCCAACCTTATCCACAATAACAATGCATATTTTTTCTGGGTCAAATGAAAAAAAAAATAGAGGAAAAACTAACACAAGTTTAAATTAAGTATATTTAGGATTCTCAAAGAGATAAAGAAAGAAAAATCATCCAAAAAAATGAGAATATGAAGTTACAAAATAAGCAGAAAAAAAAAGAGATGGATATTAACATATTTTTAATCTGTAAATTATAGCAGCTGGAATGTTTTAAAACATTGATTGCCACAATAAACTATATTCAAGTTGGAAACAAGTGTGTTAAGGAATTACAAGATGATATAGAAGTATTCTAATCAGCATCACAAAACAGCAAGGGGATTCAGTATTTAAGGAACTCAAAAGAAATGCTAGCAGCCTCTACTTAAACAAGGAATAGAGGTTCCCAAGGTCAAAGTCTAAAATATTAAAGATTAATGCAAGCAAATAGTAAATGCAACATATATGTAAATTAAACTATCGACTGTAAAAACTTGACCAGTGTTTTGTGTTTACAAGGCAGAGCCATCTCTCTAGATAGCAATAACACAAAAATAATTGTAGAGAAGGTGTCTATAAGAAGTTTAACTTTTCATTAAGAACCTTGTTTTATTCAGGAAGAGGGAGGTACTACAAAATAATTTCAGACTTTGTTAGAAACCTTAAAAATTTAATTAAACATTAAAATTCCAAGGATAACAAAGAAATAATTAAAATGTTCTCTATACCTTGCAAGTAAGCAGAGAAAAATAAAAAGAAAATATAAAAATTTGATCAATCCAACTTTAAGCAAGAAAAATTGAAAAGAAGCCCAGAAATATGAACACAAACAAGAAATATGAACTATTATGTAAGAAATATTACAAACATATGGATAAATATAACTATGAAAATCTCACCAATTAAGAGCCAGATTGCATTAAAACTTGTAGCTAAAGAGTGTCTAAAAGAGACATAACTAATAAACAACATTAAATATTCAAAATTAAAGATAGAAAAAGATCTATCAGATGGTTTACTTTATGCTTCAACTTGACTGGGCCACAGTGTTCAGATATTTGGTCAAACATTTTTTTGGATGTTTTTGCGAAGATGTTTCTTGGATTAGATTAACATTTAAGTCTGTAGAATCTGAGTGAAGAAGCTTGATCTCCCTAATGTGGGTGGGTCGCATCCAATCAGTTGAAGGGCTTACTACAACAAAGACTGACCTCCCTTGAGCAGGAAGGAATTCTGCACCAGATGATCTTTAGACTCAAACTGCAACTCTTCCCTGAGTCTCTAGCCTGCAACCTTCCCCACCATATTATGGACTTGAATGTCTACAGTCAGGTGGGCCAATTCTTTAAAATAAGTCTTTCTTTCAATTTCTCTCTCTCTCTCTTTCTGTCTGTTTCTCTCTCTCTCTATGCAAACACACACAACTGTTGGTTCTGTTTTGGGGAGAACCTCACCAATACACATAGTAACACATGTGCTTCCATATTAAATTATAAAACAATTATTTTTAAAACTAAAAGGCAGTCACTGAGGACTAGTTAATCATAACCAGTTTGCAACTCCAAATTGTGTATCTTTCAAGGTTCAGAATTACCACTATATATATACATATGTGTGTGTGTATATATATATATTTTTTTCATCACTGTATGGTTTGGAATATGGAAAACAGAAACAGCTTTACTTTCTGCCTAAGGAAATGACCAAAATACGATAGCTTTTTTCAATGGGATAGTATATGGCATAGAATTGTATAATTCTACATATATTTTATATATATAATATATTATATTATAATTATAGAATTATGATTATATTATATAATTATATAAATATAATTTTATACACACACACACACACACACACATACTCTGCTTCTTTGGTTATGGAGAGAGAGGGAGATAGAGAACTGAGAGAGAGGGAGGAGGGAGAGAGAATGGGATTACAGATTTTGGTCTTGCGCACTTGTGGGAGTGGGTTAAGTGGTTTGTCTAAGGCCACAGTCTTCACATCTGATGCTGGAGCTTGAAGCCCACAAGCAGGTAGTTGGGATGGGAAGTTGAATGTAATGTGGGGGAGATTAAGGGAAGAGTGGAGTTCCCAAGCGTGAATTTCTTCTTCAAATTATGTTGAGTATTGGGGTCTAAGATCTTTTCAATAACCCTCTTATCAGTACTCTCAAAAGAAAATAATGGGAAAAAATTTGTCAACATCCTTCAGTAAAAGATAAAAGATATACATTTAATGGCAAATAATTTATTTAAAAAAATAACAACTTCTTATGGACCTAGCAATATAAAGCAGTAGGTCATGGAACTTTTTCTCAAACAAACCTGTTGCTACTCAGGGTCCCTCATCACTCATGCAATGAATATTAAATCACAAAGTAATTGTTCATCAATTTCAGAACCATTTAAAGTACAGAATTAAACTTTGCAATCTAAATTCAGTTGTATTAAAATTCATGACAAAAATGCCATTAAGAAAAAATATAAACTAAAGGTAACCCCAAAATGGGGGTAAGCCTGGGAGATTGACTACAAAGAGGTAGGAATGAATATATTTGGTTGATGAAACTACTCAGTATCTTATCTGTGGTGATGGATTCATGACTGTATACTTTGGGCAATACTTAATGCATTAAACCTAAAAAGGGTGTATTTTATTCTCTGTACATTGTACCTCAATAAAACTGGCCAAAAAAACCCTTGTGATTGAAAGCTGAAAAGTAGCCTTAAATAATAAGCTGAGTAAAAGGATGGAATTTTGAAATATGTATAATTGCACAGCAAGAAATTCCGTATCAAAACTTGTGGGGTGGTACTAATGCATTAATTATACATGTATTTATCTCTTTACACATAATTGTAAAGGAAATGTAGATATAAAATTCGAAGTCAAAAAATTTGTTGGATATAAACTTGCTGAATTCAAGAAGAATATACAGCAATAACAAATCTGAAAATATAATAGCAATATAAAAAGGGGGAAGGAATAGATAATTTGAATAAAAACTAAATAAAATGGTGGAATCTGCATTTGCAGGTATCAAAAACTATTACAATTAAAACAGTGTGCATTTATTTAGGTGACCTCAAAGTCAGGAGAACCTATTAAAGAGTCCAGAAATAGTCTCACACCTAGAGGACACTTGGTATAAGTGAGATAGCATCACATATCAGTTGTGATTTTAGAACTGTTTAACAATGGTTGTCACTTGAGCAACTATATGACTCCCCAAAGTCAATTTTTATTCTTATCTTCTACAAAATAATTTTAAATAAATTAGTCACTTAAATGTGAAAAGCAAAACTAACAAAAAGCTTTAGGGGGAATTATAAAGAAATATCAGCAAATATGATTACATAAAAATACAAAGCATTTATATAAAAAAGACACATACATTAATTTTATTTTTTTAATTTTTTAAAAGATTTTATTTATTTATTTATTTATTTATTTTTTAAAGATTTTATTTATTTATTTGACAGAGAGAGATCACAAGTAGACGGAGAGGCAGGCAGAGAGAGAGAGAGAGAGAGAGAGGGAAGCAGGCTCCCTGCTGAGCAGAGAGCCCGATGTGGGACTCGATCCCAGGACCCTGAGATCATGACCTGAGCCGAAGGCAGCGGCTTAACCCACTGAGCCACCCAGGTGCCCCAGATTTTATTTATTTATTTGACAGAGATCACAAGCAGGCAGAGAGGCAGGCAGAGAGAGAGGAGGAAGCAGGCTCCCTCCTGAGCAGAGAGCCTGATGCGGGGCTCAATCCCAGGACTCTGAGATCATGACCTGAGCCGAAGGCAGTGGCTTAACCCACTGAGCCTCCCAGGCGCCCCCATACATTAATTTTAAAGCAAGGGCATAGCCTACAAGAAAGTATAATTTCTGTTGTATACTCATCAAAAATTAGATTCCAGAATATGTAAATCAATCTTGTATTTAGACAAAGGCATGCAACTTCGTAAGTGGCAAAGTAGGTGAAGAAGTAATTCACAGAAGAGGAAACCCAAATCTCCAGTATATAAAAACATGTCAATCATAATAATAATAAAGTAAATGCAAATGCATTTCACACACATTGGGCTGGCGAACATTTCAAAAGACTGACCGTAACATATGCTGTTGGTCTGATGGAGGAAAGTGAAGCCTCATGGTGTTGGTGGTAATGTAAATTGATAAAACCAGTTTACAGAGTGATTTGAGATCTACTTATCTTGAGAATAAGCATATCCAATGAGCAAGTAATTCATATCCTGGGTATTTCGTGGAACTGATCACACATGTACTTAAAGAGAGAGGAAGGCAGATTTTTCATCACAGTATGGTTTGGAATATAGAAAACAGAAACAGCTTTACTTTCTATCTAAGGAAATGACCAAAATACGATAGCTTTTCAATGGGATAGTATACAGCATAGGATTGTATAATCCTACATAAAATGGTGTGCATGAATCTCAAAAGCTTAAAAACTACATTTTGCAACAAATACTATATACTATGTATGGATCTAAGCAAATATAATAAAAATATAAACATAGGACTTGACTAAAATTTCAAAACAGTAGTTAATTTCAGAAAGGAATGAGAAAATAGTAAATTGGAATGGGAGCTCTGGCATTTCATGTGATACACTTATGTTTCGTTTCTAAAAATAACAATCTGAACCAACTACTTACAAAGTAACAATTATGAAATCTCAGTGTAGGGCAACATAATTGGTAGCTATCCATTGATTTGGAATTTTGTATATAAGTGAAACATTTCAAATTCAAAATGAAGAAAAAGTGTAAGAACATGCTAACTGTTGCATAGAAAACGTTTAAGGATTTAGTTGGGTGTATGGCAAAGGAGGGTTTGGAATGAAGGATTTGTTTGTCATTTTTGTGTTTCCTTTTATTTAAAGGTAGAGAATTATTGATCATGTTTGGATGCTGATGAGAACAAGTCAGTAGAGAAAGAAGCTGAAAATATCTGGAAGGATGAAGCATCCCCTGGAGTAAGGCCCCAGGAAAGGGGAGGCGGGTGGGGTGTGTGAACTAGGTGATGGGAATTAAGGAGCACATGTCTCATGATGAGCACTGAGTAATGTATAGAACTGTTGAATCACTACATTGTACACATGAAATTAAACAACACTGTATGTTAACTACACTGGAATTAAAATAAAATTTTAATTAAAAAATTAAAAACAGAGAAAGAAAGAAAGAAAAAATAAAAAGAAAAGAAAAGTGATATAGGAGGGATGCCACACATAGAAGCAGGAGTGGGTGACACTGGTCCTTGACAGAAAGAGGGTCTTCTCTTCCAGGGAATCAAAATGTTCTCCAGAGGGGAGTGGAGGAGAGCCATATTAGTTCTACAGACAGAGTGGCCGGAATGAGGAAGATCCTAACATATTTTCTGATTTTCTATGAAGTGTAAACGAAATTATCTTCTGAAGAAGAGGGTACAAGGCAGTTGTGTTAAATTCTAACAGCCATTGAAGATATTAGGAGGACTCATTTATTAAAACATTTTTAAGCTTTCCAGGCAATACTGAGTACATACATGAAATTATAATCGTGATTTTATAGTATTATCATTATTGCATTATTCCTTTATTTTTCCCAACTATAGTAGTCATGCAGGCAGGAAGGCCAGTAAATCAAAATGTATATTAATTCTTAATAATATATATTTTATATTTCATAGTGAATTATGTGTGTGAACCCTTCTTTGCCGTGAATGTTTTCCTATATTTATTTTTTTTTAAACTGTACTCTTTATCTAAGGTAATATATTCAATTGCTTTGTAATTAAATCTTAAATCCTGGGTGTTATATGCAAACAATGAATCATGGGACACTACATCAAAAACTAATGATGGGGCACCTGGGTGGCTCAGTGGATTAAGCCTTTGCCTTCAGCTCAGGTCATGATCTCAAGGTCCTGAGATCGAGTCCCACATCAGGCTCTCTGCTCAGCAGGGATCCTGCTTTCTCCTCTCTCTCTGCCTGCTTCTCTGCCTACTTGTTATCTCTCTCTGTCAAATAAATAAATAAAAGTCTTAAAAAACAACAACTAATGATGTATTGCATGGTGACTAACATAATAATAATAATAATAATAATAATAATAATAATAAAACTTAAATCCTGAATTTTTTAGCTTTCTGAATATTCTCCCATACTCAAATTCATTTTTTATCCACACACAGTTTATTTAATACAATATGCCTGTTTATCTTTTTGAAATTGTGTATCTCTTAATCTTGTGGACTTAGATATTAGACTAATTGATTTCTTTTTGCATTACTACTACTTTACTGAATGATTATCCACAATTACAATGGATTAAACAAATGGAGATTTTGTCTAAGTAACATGCTTCCTTATGTTTCATGCTACATTTTTGAGTGAAATGTGCATGTAAGTTTATCTCTTCTTGCAAAAGGAATATAGTCTCAGCAGGGCTTTGCAATAGCTGAACAAATAAAACTATTCCTAGAAAAGAAAACAGTAACATCTACTAGTTCATCATAATTATAAATGAACACATTAAAAGGTACAGGTAAAAGTGTACTTTATGCAAATGATGCTGGAAACTTTGCCTAGGATGAACATATCCTGATTTCACTTTCTAAGATGGTATAGCAAGGACAGGTCAGTTCTCTCTCCTACTCTCAATTTCTTCACCTGTAAAGTGGCATAACTCACAATGAGAAGAATTTCGCCAGAGTTACATAATATGTGAAGCAATATACTGTATCATAATAATGATTAAAGGTAAGTCCTATTTTACAAAGAACTCCCTATGTTTCATAAAATCCAAAGTCATAGAAAAAGCATAAGAAGCAGAACAAAATATTAACTGTGGCAAACTGTTGGTGGTAGAGGCATTGGTAAGTTTTATTTTCATCATACTTTTTCTAAATTTTCTGTAATTAGCATGTGATATTTTGATAGAAGAGCAAATTTATGAGAAAAAATTGATGACACCATTCAGGAGACTTAATTAGCTTTTTTTAAAGGAACTCATTAGATTGGATTATCACTGGATGCATGGTTTGATATATATTTGCACAATTTAATTAATTTTAATATAAGAAGTATGTGGTCATCTTCTGAAATCAGAGTGCAAACTGTGGATGAGTGAGGCTTACTCCCTGCCCTCCAGAAGCACACACTCTCAGTGATCATTATGTTTTAAGTGTTTTCATTTACTTATTTCATTTTCTTCATCATACTCATGGTGAAAGCAAATCATCAGAATAACAGCCACAAATCTGGCTGCAGTGTAACAGATGCTATAAGCACCTCCATACAGAACTTTCAAGCTAAGTGAATTGTTTTTTAAACTTTAAAGTTATGAACCCAGATTGATCAATAAAGACCTTCACTCCATTTTTAAAGAGAGTGTTTGATCTGTACAAGAGGTAACAAAGGCTGAGATGATGGAGGTTTTAGCAACCCAGGAGAGCATTTTTATACTTCCTGAGAATAACGCAGTCAGACACCAGGAAGTTACAAAACAAAAACAAAAAACAAAAGTTATCCTCTGGCACTAGGGAATCAGAGGTTTTTAGATTTTTTTTGTTTTTACTTTTATTTTGGAATAATTTAGGACATTGAAGAAACGTTGCTGCATCATCTAATGTCATCAAGCTACATGACCACTGTAGAATCATGAGAGCCAGGAGATAAACATTTTAATCCTTTTTTAATTCCCTGTTGGATTAACTTTTGTAAGGGGATTCCCCTTTTTTTAATATCTGCAGGGCACTATCTCTGGAGATCTACTCTTCCACATAGAGAATGACTCAAAGAGAAAGGTGGCTAATGGATTTCTGATGAGATTCAAAGCCTAGAGCTTCCTTCAGAGCACAATGACCTTCATCTTGGTCAGACAACTAGTCCTGCCCTATCTATTGATCCCTCAGACCTCGCCCATCTTTAATGTAATTCCATCCTCCAAAGTGAGAAGTCTGGTTTTCTTTGTTTATTTTCAATGTATTTATGCATTTGCTCAAGGGAACATACAGGGAAAACAGATTTGAAATTGCTGATTCAAACCCCTGTAAAAAGAAAATCCACCATCTAAAGTTCAATATTTTTATAGTCCTATTTTTAAAATGTACACTTAAATATTGTTTAAAAATTTCACACATTTTAAATGCACAATTTGATGAGTTTTGATACAATTTATAAATTCAATTGATCTACGACCTTCTCAGCATGTTTTCGTCAACCTAGGAATTTCTAAGGAAAGACTTTGCAGCAGATCCTTCTATCCAACCAGGATCAACCATTTCTCTAAGAAATGGTTATTAAAATCTCCAGCTAAGATTGTGAATTTCTGTATTTCTTCCTTTAATTCTATCGATTTTGCTGCATCCTCTCTGAAGCTCTGCTATTAGATGCATACAAATTTAGGACGGTTGTTCTAAATTATTTTCCTGATCATTTTATCATTACAAAATGGCTCTTTCTATCTATGCTCATGCATTTTGCCTCAAAGTCTATTTTTTTCTGATATTAAGATGGCCATTCTAGGTTTCTTTTATCTTTATAACTGGCACGTAATGTGTTTTCTATCTTTTTACTGTTAATCTAAATCTTTATATTGGAAGGATGACTCTTGAAGACAGAACATCTTAGATCTTACTTTATATCTCGTTTGACCATCTCTAACTTTTTTCTTTTATTGGTTTATTTTATTTTGGTAAGAAGACTTAACATGAGATCTAACCCTTTTAACAGATAACTTGTGTCCAGTGTAGGACTGTTACCTGTAGGCACACTGTTTTATATTGTATGTCTAGAACTAATTTATTTTGCATAACTGAAATTTTATGCATATTGATTGACAACTCCTCATTCTTTCCCTATACAAGCCCCTGGCAACCATTACTCTATTATTTACCTCTGTGAGTACAACTATTGTAGATACTTCATACAAGTGTAATCACACAATATTTGCCCTTCTGAGATTGGCTTAGTTCAATTAACATGAATATCATCCAGACTCATCTATGTTGTTGCATATGGAAGGAATTCCTTCAATAATATTCCATTGTGTGTATGTGTATGTGTATCTATACAGATAGATCATATTTTCTTTATGCATTTTTCTGTTGATGGACATTTAACTTGTTTCCATGTCTTGGCTATTGTGAATAACACTTCGGTGAACAGGAGAATGGTAACATCATTCTGAGATCTAGATTTCAATTATTTTGAATAAATACCCAGATGTGGAATTGCTGGATTATATAATAATTCTATTTTTTTTTTTTGAGGAAACTGCATACTATTTTTATGTAACATCTACACCATCTTCCATTCCCACCAACAGAATACAAGGGCTACAATTTCCCCACATCCTTGCCAACAATTCTTGTCATTTTTATTTGTCTGTCTTGATCATAGACACCCTACAGGTATGAGGTGATACTCATCATAAATTTAATTTTTTTAAGATTTTATTTATATATTTGACAGACAGAGATTACAAGTAGGCAGAGAGGCAGGCAGAGAGAGAGGAGGAAGCAAGCTCCCTGCTGAGCAGAGAGCCTGATGTGGGGCTTGATCCCAGGACTCTGAGATCATGACCTGAGCCGAAGGCAGAGGCTTTAACCCACTGAGCCACCCAGGCGCCCCATCATAGATTTAATTTTAATTTCCCTGATGATTAGTGATGTTGAGCATCTTTCATTGGCCCTCTGTATACCTTTTTTGAATAAATGTCTATTCAAATCTTCAGCTCATTTAAAAAAATCAGTTATTAGGGTTTTTTCCTTTAAAGTTTTTTTTTTTAATTCTAGTTAGTCAACATACAGTGTAATATTTGTTTAAGGTACGCGATTTAGTGATTCAGTACTTACATACAATACTTGGTGCTCATTACAAGTGCCCTCCTTAATGCCCATCACAACGAGTGCCCTCCTTAATGCCATCACCCATTTCCCGCATTCTCCCTACTCACCTCCCTCTGGTAACCATCAGTGTGTTCTCTATAGTTCAGAGTCTGTTTTTTTTTTTTTTTTCTCTCTCTCTCCCTCTTTTTCCCTTTGTGCATTTGTTTTGTTTCTTAAATTCAAAATATGAGTGACATCATTTGGTATTTGTCTTTCTGTAACTTATTTTGCTTAGCATGATACTGTCTAGCTCCATCCACGTGGTTGTAAATGGCAAGATTTTTTTCTTCTTTATGGCTCTATGTATGTATCCATCTATCTATCCATATATGTATATATATGCACATATACGAAGATGGTGAAACAAAGACGAGACGTAAAGCGATGGGGACAAAAGGGACACAGTGGATGATGTCCAAGCAGTGCCAACTTTATTACGAAGTGTGCACGATTATATAGAAAGCAGAAACACTTAGGGGAGACTAACCGCCCACCACATACCAAAAATAGTTTCTCCAGGCTCCTGTTTACCAGTTCCCTTAGGTTAAACATGCAGACATCCTGACTCCAGCATGTTGCTTACTTATAGATAAGTTCCCTATTGAAGAAGGGACTGAAAAAGGGTGCCCGATGCATTTTATGGCCCATGAAAGAACACCAAGGTCCAGGCATGGATTTAAGACTTAGGCCTGCATTGTCCTGTTCCTGATAAACCCCAATGGGTAGTCACATAGGCGATCATGAGACTCATAGCACAGCCCTTTCTCAGCGCTGCTCAACCTTTCCTTGCTGAGGTTGCTTAACCCCTTAATGTCAGGGAGGCGCAAGTCAGGGTCTGGTTTGGCTCATATCTCAAGCTTCTGCCTGGCTTCCCACAATATATTTGTGTGTGTATATATGTTATATATATGTTATGTATGTTATATATACATATATATGTCAATATGTGTGTGTACACACACACACACACACACACACACACACACACACACACACACTACAACTTCTTTATTCATTCACAGTGGATGGACATTTGGGTTCTTTCCATAATTTGCTTAAAGTGGTATATCTATGTGTATACACACACACACACACACACACACACACACACACACACACACACACTGGAATACTATTCAAACATAAAAAGAATGAAATCTTGCATTTTCAATAACATGAATGGAAGTGGAAAGTATGTTAAGTGAAATAAGTCATTACTATATGATTTAACTCATATGTGGTATTTAAGAAACAAAACGAATGAGAAAAGGGGAAAAAGAAGAGACAAACCAAGAAACAGACTTCTAACATAGAGAACAAACTGATGGTTACCAGAGGGGAGATGGGTGGGAGGATAGAGGAAATAGGTGGTAGGGATTAAGCAGTACACTTGTGATGAGCACTGGGTGTTGTATGTAAGTGTTGAATCACTGTATTGTATACCTGAAACTAATATAACACTCTATGTTAACTATACTGGAATTAAAATTTAAAAACTTAATATACTGAGGGTTTTGGAGGGAAGGGGGTTGGGGGATTGGGCAAACCTGGTGGTGGGTAGTATGGAGGGCACATATTGCATGGAGCACTGGGTGTGGTGCATAAACAATGAATTCTGGAACACTGAAAAGAAAGAAAAGAAAAGAAAAAGAAAAACAGAAAAACAGAAAAAAACTTAATATAAAAACTAAAAATTTTAAAAATGACAATTTTTTATAGTGACCAAACCATTTTTTATTCCCACCAACAATGCATGAAGTTTCCAGTTGATCTATATCTTTACTCATACTTGTTCTTGTCTTCTTTATTATTGCCATCGTAGTGTGTTTAAAATAATAATCACATTGTATTTATGATTTACATTCTCCTCATGACTAGTGATGGTGATATAATCTCATCTGCTTATTAACCATTGATATATTTTCTTTGATGAAATGTTTATTCAAATATTTTTGATTAAATATATATTCTGGTTACAGGGTTTTATTAAATATATTATTTGCAAACATTTTGTTACTGACTTTGGCTTGACTTTCATTTTCTTAATGATGTCTTTGAAAGTAGCAGTATGTGGTCTATCCTGGAGAAAGTTCCATATGTGCTCCAGAAGAACAAATATTCTGTTGTTTTAGGGTGGAATGTTCTGTATATATCTATGAGGTCCATCTGGTTCAGTGTGTCATTCAATGTTCTTGTTTCACTACTGATTTTCTGCTTGGATGATCTATTACTGAGAGTAGCATGTTAAGATCACCTACTGTTAATGTATTCATATCAATATGACTCTTTATCTTGATTAACCGTTGTCTTATGAAGTTGGCTTCTCCCGTATTGGGGGCATAAATATTTACAATTGTTAGATCTTCTTGGTGGATAGACCCTTGAAGGAGACCCTTCTTTATCTCTGAATACAGTCTTTAGTTTAAAAATCTAATTTATCTGATATGAGAATCACTATCCCAGCTTCTTTTGAGGTCCATTGTCATGAAAGGTGCTTCTCTATCCCTTCATTTTCAATCTAGAGTATCCTTAGGTTCCAAATGGGTCTCCTGTAGACAACATATGGATGTGTCCTGTCATTTTAACCAATCTGCAACCCTGTGCCATTTTATGGAAGCATTTACACTATTCACATTGAGAGCAATTATTGAAAGATACTTTTTTATTGACATCATGTTGCCTGTGAAGTCCTTGTTTCTATAGATTGTCTCTGTAAATTTCTGTTCTATGACAATCTTAGGTTCTTTCTTCTTTTGTGAACCCCCCTCCCCTTTAATATTTCTTATAGTGCCGGCTTGGTGGTCACATACTCTTTTAAACCTTGCTGGTCTTAGAAGTTCTTTATCTCTCCATCCATTTTGAATGTCAGCCTTGCTGAACAAAGTAATCTTGGCTGCATGTTCTTCTCATTTAATGCCCTGAATATGTCTTGCCCGCCCTTTCTGGCTTGCCAGGTTTCTGTGGACCAGTCTGATGTTATTCTGACAGACTTTCCTCTGTACATAAGGAATCTCTTCCCCCTTGCTGCTCTCAAAAGCTCTTGTCTAAAATTATGATCTGTCAGTCTTGCAATCAAGTGCCTCAAGATCTTTCTAGATTCGTTCATCTTGGGGGTGATCTTTCTACCTCCAAGACATTCCCCAGATTGGGAAAATTTTCATGGATGATCTGTTCAACTATATCTTCTAGTCTTTTTTCTTTCTCCCCCCCCCTCAGGGATCCCAATAATTCTGATGTTGGAATGTTTCACAGCATCATTTATTTCCCTAATTCTGTTTTCATGGCTTCTAAACTGTTTGTTCCAGGCCTCCTCCTGATCCTTTTTCTCCATCAATTTGTCCTCTAGATCACTAATTCTATCTTCTGCCTCAGTTACCCTAGCTATTAGAGTATTTAGATTAGATTGGATCTCATTGATAGCATTTTTAACTTCTTCCCAGGTGGCTTTCACTTCTGCCCTAATCAATTCCATGTTGTCACTAATGGTTTTCTCCAATCTAGCCATTTCTTGGGTTACCCTGAATTCCCTTTCCACCATACTGTTTATGTCCATATCCAATAGCTCTAATGGAGAAGGCACAGTCTCTGAATCTTCCCTCTGTTGGGTGTTCCTCCTCCTAGTCATTTTGGTGAAAGGTGTTTGAGGGGATGTGTAGTTGAATATATCACCGGTGATCCAGGCAAGGTGTACCCTAGAATGCTTTTGAGCAATTGGAAGTCACCACCAAAAAGAAAGAAAAAAGAAAAACAAAGAGAGAGAGAAAGAGAAAAAAAGAGAAGACCCAGCCAGAATGGACCCCAAAGGTAAGATTTATAATGAAAGTAGCAGTATTTTTTTTTCCCTGAAATTCAATTTAACCTTTTTTTCTACTTTCCTCATTTCTACTTTTGATGACTTAATTAGAAATAATTACCAGGGGTGCTTTGGCTGGCTCAGTCAGTAGACCCTGTGATTCTTGATCTTGGGGTTGGGAGTCTGAGCTCTGCATTGGGTGCAGAGATGAAAGAAAGAAAGAAAGAAAGAAAGAAAGAAAGAAAGAAAGAAAGAAAGAAAGAAAGAAAGAAAGAAAGAATTACCAATTCCAAGTCCCTAAAGATTTACTCCTCTATCTTTGAAGGATTTAATAGTTTTACTTATTGTAATTAGGTATTATATCCAACTTGTTAATTTTTTTGTATGTTATGAGGTAAGGATCTGATTAGGGGTTGGCAAATTTTATCTGGAAAGGATCAACTAGTATGCATTTGAGGCTTTGTGTGTTGTATCTTTCTTTACTACTCAACAGCACTGTTAGAGTGTAGAATAGTCACAGACAATATGTACACAGATGGGCATGGCCATGTGCCCACAAAACTTTATTTGAAAAGTGAGACAGCAAGCTGGACTTACTTCATGGGGGTAGTTTGTTGACCCTTGGTCTAAATTTATCTTTTTGCATGTCCTAGCACCATTTACAGAAAAACAAAACAAACTGTCATTTTCCCTTTAAATTGCCTTGGTCCCATTGTTGAAAATCTATTGACCATAATGACGCTTTATTTTTAGACATTCAGTTGTGTTTCATAGATCTGCATGTCTATCTTTATGCCAGTACTACAGCTTTGTCTTATGTTTTGATATCAGGAAGTGTATTTTGGCTATTCTGGATTGTTGGTATTTCCACATAGATTTTATGATCATTCTGTCAATTTCCTCAAAAGACTTTGCTGGGATTTTGACAGAGATTGTTGAATTTATATATGAACTTAGGAGAATTTCTATCTTAACAATATGTAATCGTCCAATTAATAAATGGACTATGTCTCAGTTTATTTCAATTTTCTTTAATTACTCTTATCAATTGCTAATAGTTTTTATTTTTTTATTAAATTTATTGCAAAGTACATCACCCTTTTGATATCATTTAAATGAATTGTTTTGTTAATTTAACTTGTAGATTGTAAATGACTATTATAAAGATATACAATGGATTTTTTATGTTGATATTATACCTTGCTACCTATTGAACTGAAATTTTAGTTCTAGAAAGTGTGTGTGTATGTGTGTGTGTCTGAGAGAGAGAGAAAGAGAAAGTATTAGGATTTTCTCTATAGAGGATTATGTAATCTCTGAATGAAGACAAGTTAACTTATTTTCCAATTTGGATGGCTTATTTTATCATTTTGTTTTATTTTAATTTTTGCCTGATTGCACCTGCTAAAATCTCTAACTAAATGGAATTCAGTAGAATGAATATTTTAACCTTATTATGGGGCATAATATTTTAGTCTTTTTCCATTAAGACTGATATAAGCTGTAGGATTTTTTAAGCAGTCTCTGATAAAGTAATGGAATGAATGGAAAGAATGGAAATTCTCTTCTGTTCCAAATTTGCTGGCACATTTCATCATGATTAGATATTGGATTTTACCAAATGCTTTTTCTTTTCCATTTATTGAGGTGTCTTTTGCTATCTGTTGTCTTATTGGAAATTATTATATTAATTTATTTTTCACATTCAACCAACCTTGCATTCCTGAAAAAAATCCAGTTTGTCATTGTGCATAATTCTTATCACATGCTGCTGTATGTCATATATATAATCCTTTTGTGTTATTTTGCTAATATTTTTTGAGTAATTTGTTGTCTTCATTCATGATAGATTTTCATCTATAGTTTTCTCTCTGTGTGAAGTATTTGTCTGGCTTTGATGTCACAATAATTCTTTTTTCCAAGAATGAGTTGGAGTGTTTTCTCATATATTCTATAGAAAGTCTGTCAAGAATTTTATATATATATATATATATATATATATATATATATAATATATATATATATATTATATATATATAGTGAATAGACTTTACCACTCAAACCATCTGGGCCTGGGCTTTTCCTTGTTGGGAGATTTTTAAGTACTAATTTAATTTCTCTAGTAAGGGTTATAAATATATTCAGATCTCCTGTTTCTTATTGAGGCAGTTTAAATAATTTGTTTTTTAAGAAATTTGTCCATTTCACCTAACCTAACTACTTTATTGGAATAATATGGTTAATAATGTTGTACTATAATTATTTTAATTTATGTAATATCACTCTTTCATTTCTGATTTTGATAACCTACATATTTTTCTCCTTTTTTTCTGGTAAGTGAAGCTAAATTATTAAAAGTTTTTTTTTTTTTTTCATTTTTTGAAAGAACCAACTTTTGGTTCGACTAATGTTGCTTCCCTATTTTATATTTCAATGTCTGTCTGAACTACATTAATTCCCACTCTTATATGCATTATTTACTTTCCTCCACCAGCTTCCAGTTTAGTTTTATTGTAGAATTTCTTTGGGTGCCATTGAGGCTGATTTTTTTTGTTGTTGTTGTTGTCATTTTCCTAATAGAAGTATTTGTTACTATAAATTTCCCACTATGCAAGTTTTAGCTAAATCTGATTAGATTTAAAAAACTAGTTTAGTTCAAGATTTACTCAAAAGTCCTTTTTTAATGTCTTCTTTTATCAGTAAGTTATTTAGAAATGTGTTAATTATTCACCAATTCTTGGAGATTTTCCAAAAATTCTTGTTATTTATTTGATTGTGGTCAGAAAACACCTTTTGCAATGTAACTTTGAATTTATTGAGACTTGTTTTATGACCAAACCACTTTCTATATAGTAAATGTTTCATGCACCTTTGAGAAGAATGCATATCTTACATTATTGTAGGAAATTAATGTAGTTTAGACAAAAATTGAAATATAAAATAGGGACACAATGTTAGTGGAACCAACGGTTGGTTCTTTCAAAAATAAACAAAACTTATAAAAGTTTAGCTCCATTTATCAGAAAAAAAGAAGAACATACATAGATACATAGATTACTTAGGTAAAGTCCTATAACCCTCAGGGAAAGTTGGTTAATAGTATTTTCTTTCTTGTTGTTGTTTTTTAAAGATTTTATTTGTTTATATGAGAGAGAGAGAGAACAGAGCAAGAGAGCGAGAATATGAAAGAGAGTGAGAGGGACAAGCAGACTCCCTGCTGAGTAGGTATCCTGATGCAGGGCTTGATCCCAGGACCCTGGGATCATGACCTGAGCCAAAGGCAGACACTTAACCACATAAGCCACCTAGAGACCCCCAGTTGATAGCATTTTCCAATCTACCTTACTGTTATTGAGTACTCTGCCTATTTTTAAAATTAATTACTGAGAGAAAGCTTTTACAGTATTCAACCATAATTATGGATTTGTTGATTTCTCCTTGGAATATTATTAGTTTTTGCTTTGTGTGTTGAAGCTATATCATTAGATGCATAGGTATTTGGGATTGGTTTGTCTTCTTGATTAATTTGTCTTCTTATCACTATGAAATTATATAGTTAACTCTAGTAACATAATTTGCTCTGAAATTACTTTTCCTATTATTTGTATAGCCAATCCACTTGTCTTTTAAGTAGTGATAAAATGGTACACCTTTCTGGCCCTTTATATTGAACCTATTTATCTTTAAAAAAGGGTGTTTCTGTGTTGCCTGGGTGTCTCAGGCAGTTACTTGATTTCAGCTCAGGCCATGATCTCAGGGTTATGAGATCCAGCCTCTGCTTCAGCTATGCAATGAGTGTGGAGCCTTCTCATGATTCTCTTTCTTCCTCACCTTCTGCCTCTTTTCCCCTGCTCACACTCCCTCTTTTAAAAAAAAAATAAATAAAAGGAGTGTTTTTTTCTTTTTTATCTCATCCAACTTCTTCTACCTTTAACTCGAAGTCTTTAGACTATTCACATTACATGTGGTTATTGATATAGTTAAATATGACTCTCGTCTTACCTTATGTTTTCTACTTCTCTGTTATTTTTTCTCCTTTATTGTCTTTTCTACCTTAAATTATTTTTAAATATTCCATCACCATTGTTTTTATTGGTTTATTACCTATTACTATTTTTTGTTACCTTACCGTTCAGTATAGGGTTCATATATTAAATTTATCACTGCCTAGTGTCACTTGATACTGTGTAACCTCATATGAGGAAAGGAATCTTTTTATGCTATATTATTGTCAATCATTTTACTCTAATAGATGTTATAATCCTCACAATATGTTTTTATTGTCTTATTTAAATAATCAATCCTCTTTTAAAGAGATTACTCAATTAAATGTGGTTGACTGAATAATAGCTTCCCAAAGATTTCTACCTCCTGATCTCCAAAACCTATGAATATGTTACCATACACGGTAAAAAATAATTTACAGATGTGAACAAGTTAAGGATTCTGAGGCAGTAAGTTATCTTAAATTGGCTCAGTTGGTCTCATATGATCACAAGGGTTCTAAGGATAGGAAGACAGGAATATCAAAGTGAGTACTAGGATAAATAAGGACTAAAGCAAAGGTCATAGAGGGAGTAACACTATTTTGTTGACTGGACATTGAGGAAGGGTCCATAGCCAAAAAGTATAGGTGGGTTTCAGAAACTGGAAAAGGCAAGGACATAAATTCTCCAGTAGAACTTTGAGAAGAAACAGTCTTGCAGAACCACTTTAGAGTTCTGACTTCAGGAAATTAAAGACAATAAATTTGTTGTCTTAAGCTGCTAATTTTTTACAACAGCAATAGGAAACTAATACAAATAATAAGAAAAATATTCTATATATCAACTCATGTAGTTACCCACTGCAGTGGTCTCTGTTCTTTTTTGGTGATCTAAATACACATCTAGTATTATTTTTCTTCCTTCTAAAGAATAGTTACAATATTTCTTGCATTTCAGGTTTGGTGCTGAGAAATTCTTTCAGCCATTTTAAGGTCTGAAAATGTCCTGTTTTTCAAGTGGGTTAATTTCTATGAACATTTCTTCAGGTTTATAAATTCTGTCTTCTTCCATCTTCAAGATCATATTGTCTGACTAGTAAGTTTATCATTTCAGATATTTTGCTTTTTAAAAATCTTTTAAAATCTTTTTATTTATTTTAGCGACAGAGGGAGAGAACATAAGTCAGGGACAGATGAAGAAGCAGGCTTACTGCTCAAGGTGGGGCTTGATCCCAAGGCTCTGGAATCATGACCTGAGCCTAAGGCAAGTGTTGAACCAACGAGCTACCCAGGTCCGCCTTGGATATTTTACTTTTAGGTTCTGAAAGTTCTATTTGTTGTTTTTATAGTTTATATCTCTCTGCTGATTTTCCTGTGTTCATTCTTCATTGCCATACTTTTTTATCTTTAAAATATTATAAATATTCTTTTGATAGATTTTCAAACATTATTCTGTGCTTATTTCAACATCTGGGTCATCTACTTTTTGACTTATATTGGTTTTTCTTTTGACTATGTCACATTTTCTAGATTGTTCATTTGTTTATTGATTTGTATTATATACTGAACATTGTGGATTATGTGCTGTAGAGACTATAGGTTCCACTGATTTCTATTAAAAAGTGTTGGTTTTTGTTCTAGCAGGGAATTAATTTAGTTTAACTGTAAATCCAAACTCTGCTTTCTTTGTGATGAACAGCAGCCAAATCACTTTACTTTTTCATCCTCCCACTTGTGACTTTCTATCCCTATGTGTGCACTATTTAGAACTCAGCCAATTATTTTGGTGGTGTTTGTATGAAGCTTTTGTGTTTCCCTTGTGACACCATCCTTCCTGGAATTTCTGCAATTATTTTCCTATTATTCCAGCAACCTCAATCTTTGTTCTCTGTCTCCTCAAGCCAGTGAAACTGAAATTTTTTTCATGTAATTTCTTACCAATTTAACTGGGAAAAATGGGATATACCATCTGGTGAAAAACTAAACAAATGCAATCCTCACTCAGAATCCTTCCTCTCAGTTTCTTTTTCCCAACACTTTTATGTAGTTATTTTTCAAGAATGTATAACTGTTGTCTGTTAGAGGACAAACCCAGCATAACCTCTACTGCCATCATCAAAAATGGAACCCCATGTGCCAAAACGTAAAAATCCAGGTTCAATTTTCAACTAGTCTGTTCTGTAGTCTTTTCTGGTACTCTGATTTATGGGAACTGCCTCAACAGACTGTTAAGTCCTACAGGCAGTTCTGTGCCTTGTGTTCAGCCATACTTTGAATCACCTCTCATATTTCCCCAAGATTGTTTATTTGTTGACCTATTATGTTTTCCTGAGCTTAGATACCCAACTGCACAGCTAATATCTTCTCTGTAATTCCCAAGCCAGATTCACACATGGACTAACCACTCAGAACTTTAGTTTATATAGAGATGACAATTCTTCTTTGATTCTACCTGAATTTATCCTACCCTGTGGTCTTACAAACTCTTTTACATTTTGCAAAAGCCATTTCAACTGTGCACACCTTCCCATACTCACCCTTCTAATGAACAGGTTAGATGATTAATGGATGAAGAAACAACCCCAAATAAATGAATCAATACATAAAAATGCTCTATCAGTCATTTATTTTCAAATTATTACTCATATTCAGTACATGATGTTATGTGATGAAGTAACCAATTTCAGACATATCCCATGAGATATTATTTACTAGAGGTGGAATGTGTATAAAGCAATCCATAGGGATAGTCATAGTAACAAAATCCAAGGTTGCAGCCTTCTTTTATCATAGATATAGCATATTGGTTCAGTTATAATCCCTGCTGTCTAACAGAGCGATCATTCCTGAAAATATGTGAAATTTCAGGAAATGATGTTTTTGAGGTTAATTTGCAGTTCTGTAGATCTTCCTCAACCTCACATGGATTTGAAATCCAATGCTCTTAGCAAAAGTTGCTATACCAGTCACATTCTTTGGAGCTTATTGTATAATTTTAAAATCTCAGGAAAAGAGAATCCATTCTGAACAGTATGATTGCATCTAAAAAGTTGTATAACATCAGAATTGTTTTCTGTTTTCTAAAGTAGAGTCAGCTGTTACTCAAACGAAGTTTCCAGATGCTTTACCTTTTCTGTTTTGTGATATAAGGAACTAATTGAATGTGGAAAAATGTAAACAGCTTCTATAATAATGCAATATCCAGTTCCAGAGAGGATATGTGCCACTATTTTCTGATCACATAAGCCATCCTCATAGGCACCAGAACTAGATTTTACTGTCTATAGTTAGTACAAACTCTGAGCCTACAGTGCCTCCTCATTTAGTAACATTGGAGAGTAATCAGACTGTGAAAATTTGTAAACCAGCTGTTCATTTATGTTTATGAATTTTATTTCAGCCTTTATGGGAATGGTTAATCTGTTCTTTTTATGAAATGAGGCTTAAAGCTTTTAATCCACCCAAATGCTGAAGCTGGACATCTAACCCCTCCTACTCACAAAAATATAGAGAAAGAGTTGGTTATCTCTAATGGCCTTATTTTCTCCAGTCTAGCATAACCAATAACCTTTGTGATTGTTTTTACTCTGGGAAAAATCGCTAATAGTACACAGACACAGTAGGGAACAAGAATTAGTCAGGCAGACCCATCTTCTCAGAGTCTCATAAGGGAATGAGTTTTCAAGTATCTCTCTGGATATTCCAAAGGTCAAAGTTTTAAATGTGCTAGCTATTCTGCTATATTTTTCCTGACTAAAATATTTTTGTTTAATTCTTACCCAGTTTTGACCATAGTAAAAATTATTAAATGTTTTGTACATATACTATTCAATATAAAGTTTTGAAACATAGGTAAAAAGACTGTTATAGTACGTAAATGTAGAAATAGTAAAAAATAAAGTATTGAGATTGTACATGACAATGTAATTATTTAGAAAGATAATTCTAGGTTTTTGTTTATATGGAAAGAGTCTTTGTTCTTTGGTCATTTGAGACTTTGCAGCTTTGAATAAATAAACAAACAAAATGTTTCTTTCCATTCTGGTTATTTTTTATTTTTTAAATTTATATTTTTGTGAACATGTAGTGTGACACATTTCAATATTAGCCTTAATCTTCATCTCCAGTATAACATTTACTCATTTCTTGCTTTCCACCTTTTTGCATATATTGTACTTAATGGGCAATATGTCTTCTACTTTTTCCCTAAGATGTCATATATAATTCTTTAATTTATCTGTTGAGGATATTTTAAAATCAACCATTCCTTTATGATTTCTTTCTTTCTTTCCACCCTCCCTTCCTTTGTCCTTTCCTTCATAATTTCTTCCTTCCCTCTTTACTTTCTTCATGCTCCAGACTTTATTTCCTTTTAGATGAGATACAAATCTAAAGAAAGAGTACAAAACACCCAAACCACCAATACAGGTAATCAAATCCTGAAACTTGTTGGTATACTCTTTTACACTTGTATGATATTGTCTTATATGTAATATAATTTTCCATCATATATGTGTATAGTTAAATAAGTGTGTTTATGCATGTTTGTGTAACTGTGTATAATATTGTATTCTGTGCTTTAAAAATTTATGGTGTGACACAATACATTGCATTCATATCTTGTAATTTGACAAAAGCAAAGTCAGGTTTTTTTTTTTTTTTTTAGATTTATCCATGATAATCTTGTAGCCTTGTTCTGTCAGAGATTATCAGATACTCTTTAGGATCAGTGTTTAAAGTGCAGTTCATAGATATTATAGAAGAAATTTGTCTCTAGGTTCTCAATATTATTATGTGTCTTTCCTAAAAGTAATCTTATTAGAAAAAGTCTTTGTTTAAGGTCAAGGTGTGCCTTTGTCAATCAATTTCCTCCTACTTTACAAAATAATTTCAAAGTATTTTGTAGAAAAAATACTTTTTGAATATTAATTTCATATTTTTTGCCTTCAAGAACGTTGAAGAAGAAATTAATCAATCTGTCAGTTCCTCAATCACTAATATTACTCAGAAAGAACTCAAAGAATCAAATGACAAAAATTCTTACCTGCTTGTCCATTAATTTTTGTCAATGTTTCTGACAAAGGTTTAAATGGAATTCAAAGAATCAAATGACAAAACTTTCCACCTGCTTGTCTATTAATTCATGTGAACACAGATACAGTGCCTAGATCTAGAGAAATGATACTGAAACTCCGACTCATTCAAGCAGCAAGTAGTAAACACAATTTAAAATAAATCAAGGTGTTGCTCATTTAGATATGCAGATGAAGTTAAATGATATTCCCTGCATCTTTATATTTAAGATTTACTAAAATTTATAACACATTTCTATGGTTTGATCAACTTTTCATTGTAATGTATCAATGCCATTGTAATAAATCAACCCAGATTATTAACTTGGAAACATATGATTAAAGAGTTTTTTTTTTTTTTTTTTTTTAATAAACATATATTTTTATCCCCAGGGGTACAGGTCTGCGAATCGCCAGGTTTACACACTTCACAGCACTCACCATAGCACATACCCTTCCCAATATCCATAACCCCACCCCCCCTCTCCCAACCCCCCCTCCCCCCATCAACCCTCAGTTTGTTTTGTGAGATTAAGAGTCACTTATGGTTTGTCTCCCTCCCAAACCCATCTTGTTTCATTTATTCTTCTCCTACCACTCAACCCCCCATGTTGCATCTCCTCTCCCTCATATCAGGGAGATCATATGATAGTTGCCTTTCTCCGATTGACTTATTTCGCTAAGCATGATACCCTCTAGTTCCATCCACGTCGTCGCAAATGGCAAGATTTCATTTCTTTTGATGGCTGCATAGTATTCCATTGTGTATATATACCACATCTTCTTTATCCATTTGTCTGTTGATGGACATCTCGGTTCTTTCCGTAGTTTGGCTATTGTAGACGTTGCTGCTATAAACATTTGGGTGCACGTGCCCCTTCGGATCACCACGTTTGTATCTTTAGGGTAAATACCCAGCAGTGCAATTGATGGGTCATAGGGTAATTCTATATTCAACATTTTGAGGAACCTCCATGCTGTTTTCCAGAGTGGTTGCCCCAGCTTGCATTCCCACCAACAATGTAGGAGGGTGCTCCTTTCTCCACATCCACGCCAGCATCTGTCATTTCCAGACTTGTTCATTTTAGCCATTCTGACTGGTGTGAGGTGATATCTCATGGTGGTTTTGATTTGTATTTCCCTGATGCCGAGTGATATGGAGCACTTTTTCATGTGTCTGTTGGCCATCTGGATGTCTTCTTTGCAGAAATGTCTGTTCATGTCCTCTGCCCATTTCTTGATTGGATTATTTGTTCTTTGGGTGTTGAGTTTGCTAAGTTCTTTATAGATTTTGGACACTAGCCCTTTATCTGATATGTCATTTGCAAATATCTTCTCCCATTCTGTCAGTTGTCTTTTGGTTTTGTGAGCTGTTTCCTTTGCTGTGCAAAAGCTTTTGAGCTTGATAAAATCCCAATAGTTCATTTTTGCCCTTGCTTCCCTTGCCTTTGGTGATGTTCCTAGGAAGATGTTGCTGCGGCTGAGGTTGAAGAGGTTGCTGCCTGTGTTCTCCTCGAGGATTTTGATGGATTCCTTTCTCACATTGAGATCCTTCATCCATTTTGAGTCTATTTTCATGTGTGGTGTAAGGAAATGATCCAATTTCATTTTTCTGCATGTGGCTGTCCAATTTTCCCAACACCATTTATTGAAGAGGCTGTCTTTTTTCCATTGGACATTCTTTCCTGCTTTGTCGAAGATGAGTTGACCATAGAGTTGAGGGTCTATTTCTGGGCTCTCTATTCTGTTCCATTGATCTATGTGTCTGTTTTTGTGCCAGTACCATGCTGTCTTGATGATGACAGCTTTGTAATAGAGCTTGAAGTCCGGAATTGTGATGCCACCAACTTTGGCTTTCTTTGTCAATATTCCTTTGGCTATTCGAGGTCTTTTCTGGTTCCATATAAATTTTAGGATTATTTGTTCCATTTCTTTGAAAAAAATGGATGGTACTTTGATAGGAATTGCATTAAATGTGTAGATTGCTTTAGGTAGCATAGACATTTTCACAATATTTATTCTTCCAATCCAGGAGCATGGAACATTTTTCCATTTCTTTGTGTCTTCCTCAATTTCTTTCATGAGTACTTTATAGTTTTCTGTGTATAGATTCTTAGTCTCTTTGGTTAGGTTTATTCCTAGGTATCTTATAGTTTTGGGTGCAATTGTAAATGGGATGGACTCCTTAATTTCTCTTTCTTCTGTCTTGTTGTTGGTGTAGAGAAATGCAACTGATTTCTGTGCATTGATTTTATATCCTGACACTTGACTGAATTCCTGTACAAGTTCTAGCAGTTTTGGAGTGGAGTCTTTTGGGTTTTCCACATATAGTATCATATCATCTGCAAAGAGTGATAGTTTGACTTCTTCTTTGCCGATTTGGATGCCTTTAATTTCCTTTTGTTGTCTGATTGCTGAGGCTAGGACTTCTAGTACTATGTTGAATAGCAGTGGTGATAACGGACATCCCTGCCGTGTTCCTGACCTTAGTGGAAAAGCTTTCAGTTTTTCTCCATTGAGAATGATATTTGCAGTGGGTTTTTCATAGATAATATTGAGGTATGTGCCGTCTATCCCTACACTTTGAAGAGTTTTGATCAGGAAGGGATGCTGTACTTTGTCAAATGCTTTTTCAGCATCTATGGAGAGTATCATATGACTCTTGTTCTTTCTTTTATTAATGTGTTGTATCACATTGATTGATTTGCAGATGTTGAACCAACCTTGCAGCCCTGGAATAAATCCCACTTGGTCGTGGTGAATAATCCTTTTAATGTACTGTTGAATCTATTGGCTAGTATTTTGGCGAGAATTTTTGCATCTGTGTTCATCAAGGATATTGGTCTGTAGTTCTCTTTTTTGTTGGGATCCTTGTCTGGTTTTGGGATCAAGGTGATGCTGGCCTCATAAAATGAGTTTGGAAGTTTTCCTTCTATTTCTATTTTTTGGAACAGTTCCAGGAGAATAGGAATTAGTTCTTCTTTAAATGTTTGGTAGAATTCCCCCGGGAAGCCATCTGGCCCTGGGCTTTTGTTTGTTTGGAGATTTTTGATGACTGTTTCAATCTCCTTACTGGTTATGGGTCTGTTCAGGCTTTCTATTTCTTCCTGGTTCAGTTGTGGTAGTTTATATGTCTCTAAGAATGCATCCATTTCTTCCAGATTGTCAAATTTGTTGGCATAGAGTTGCTCATAGTATGTTCTTAGAATTGTCTGTATTTCTTTGGTGTTCGTTGTGATCTCTCCTCTTTCATTCATGATTTTATTTATTTGGGTCCTCTCTCTTTTCTTTTTGATAAGTGTGGCCAGGAGTTTATCAATCTTATTAATTCTTTCAAAGAACCAGCTCCTTGTTTCGTTGATTTGTTCTATTGTTTTTTTGGTATTTCATTGATTTCTGCTCTGATCTTTATGATTTCTCTTCTCCTGCTGGGTTTAGGGTTTCTTTCTTGTTCTTTCTCCAGCTCCTTTAGGTGTAGGTTTAGGTTGTGTACCTGAGACCTTTCTTGTTTCTTGAGACAGGCTTGTACTGCTATATATTTTCCTCTCAGGACTGCCTTTGTGTGTCCCACAGATTCTGAACCATTGTGTTTTCATTATCATTTGTTTCCCTGAATTTTTTCAATTCTTCTTTAATTTCCTGGTTGACCCATTCATTCTTTAGAAGGATGCTGTTTAGTCTCCATGTATTTGGGTTTTCTCCAAATTTCCTCTTGTTATTGAGTTCTAGCTTCAGAGCATTGTGGTCTGAAAATATGCAGGGAATGATCCCAATCTTTTAATACCGGTTGAGACTTGATTTAGGACCAAGAATGTGATCTATTCTGGAGAATGTTCCATGTGCACTAGAGAAGAATGTGTATTCTGTTGCTTTGGGATGAAATGTTCTGAATAGATCTGTGATGTCCATCTGGTCCAGTGTGTCATTTAAGGCCTTGATTTCCTTGTTGATCTTTTGCTTGGATGATCTGTCCATTTCAGTGAGGGGAGTGTTAAAATCCCCTACTATTATTGTATTCTTGTCGATGTGTTTCTTTGATTTTGTTATTAATTGGTTTATATAGTTGGCTGCTCCCACGTTAGGGGCATAGATATTTAAAATTGTTAGATCTTCTTGTTGGACAGTTCCTTTGAGTATGATATAGTGTCCTTCCTCATCTCTTATATAGTCTTTGGCTTAAAATCTAATTGATCTGATATAAGGATTGCCACTCCTGCTTTCTTCTGATGTCCATTAGCATGGTAAATTCTTTTCCGCCCCCTCACTTTAAACCTGGAGGTGTCTTCGGGTTTAAGATGAGTTTCTTGTAGGCAACATATAGATGGGTTTTGTATTTTTTATCCATTCTGATACCCGGTGTCTTTTGATTGGGGCATTTAGCCCATTAACATTCAGGGTAAGTATTGAGAGATATGAATTTAGTGCCATTGTATTGCCTGTAAGGTGACTGTTATTATTGTATATTGTCTCTGTTTCTTTCTGATCTACTACTTTTAGGGTCTCTCTTTGCTTAGAGGACCCCTTTCAATATTTCCTGTAGAGCTGGTTTGGTATTTGCAAATTCTTTCAGTTTTTGTTTGTCCTGGAAGCTTTTAATCTTTCCTTCTATTTTCAATGATAGCCTAGCTGGATATAGTATTCTTGGCTGCATGTTTTTCTCATTTAGTACTCTGAATATATCATGCCAGCTCTTTCTGGCCTGCCAGGTCTCTGTGGATAAGTCTGCTGCCAATCTAATATTTTTACCATTGTACGTTACAGACTACTTTTCCCGGGCTGCTTTCAGGATCTTTTCTTTGTCACTAAGACTTGTAAATTTTACTATTAGGTGACGGGGTGTGGACCTATTCTTATTGATTTTGAGGGGGGTTCACTGAACCTCCTGGATTTTGATGCTTGTTCCCTTTGCCATATTGGGGAAATTCTCTCCAATAATTCTCTCCAACATACCTTCTGCTCCCCTCTCCGTTTCCTCTTCTTCTTGAATCCCAATTATTCTAATGTTGTTTCGTCTTATGGTGTCACTTATCTCTCGAATTCTCCCCTCGTGGTTCAGTAGCTGTTTGTCCCTCTTTTGCTCAGCTTCTTTATTCTCTGTCATTTGGTCTTCTATATCGCTAATTCTTTCTTCTGCCTCATTTATCCTAGCAGTGAGAGCCTCCATTTTTGATTGCACCTCATTAATAGCTTTTTTGATTTCAACTTGGTTAGATTTTAGTTCTTTTATTTCTCCAGAAAGGGCTTTTATATCTCCCGAGAGGGTTGCTTTAATATCTTCCATGCCTTTTTCAAGCCCGGCTAGAACCTTGAGAATCGTCTTTCTGAACTCTATATCAGACATGTTACCAATGTCTGTATTGATTAGGTCCCTAGCCTTTGGTACTGCTTCTTGTTCTTTTTTTTTGTTGTGAATTTTTCTGCCTTGTCATTTTGTCGAGATAAGAGTATATGAAGGAGCAAGTAAAATACTAAAAGTGTGGCAACAACCCCAGAAAAATATGCTTTAGCCAAATCAGAAGAGATCCCAAATCGTGAGGGGGGAGAAAGGGGATAAAAAGGGGTTCAGAAAGAAAAAAGAAGAAAAAAAAAAAGAAACTATTAAAAATGAAAGCCGATAAAGAAAAAATATAAAAAGGAAAAAAAAAATATATATATATATATTAGATAAACTATTTAAAAAACGTTAAAAAAGAAAATGGTAAAAATTAAAAATTTAGCAGAAGAAGAGAAAAAAAATTGAAAAAGAAAAAAAAATTAAAATAACTGCAAGGCTAAAAAATCATGGGGAGAAAGCCATGAGTTCCGTGCTTTGCTTTCTAATCCTCTGGAATTCCGCCGCTGTCCTTGGTATTGAAACTGCACTCCTTGGTACGTGAACTTGGTCCTGGCTGGGTTTCTCCTTGATCTTCTGGGGGAGGGGCCTGTTGTAGTGTTTCTCAAGCGTCTTTGCCCCAGGCGGAGTTGCACCGCCCGTACCTGGGGCCGGGCTGAGTAATCCGCTCTGGTTTGCTGGGTTTGCTTTCGGGAGCTTTTGTTCCCTGAGCGCTTTCCGTAGAGTTCTGGAAGACGGGAATGAAGATGGCGGCCTCCCAGTCTCCTGCCCGGAGGAGCCGAGAGCCCGGGGCCCCACTCCTCAGTGCGCCCTCACAGAACAGCACCCAATGACTCCCGTCACCCTGGCCTCCGGCCGCGCTCTGAGCTGACCGAGCCTGCGACCAGTTCAAGGTAACCCCGAGCTGAGAGTCACTCCTCGGCTCTGTCTCTGTATCCGGCTTCCCCGTTCTAATACCGGTAAGCTCTGCGACACTCAGACACCCCTGATCCTTCTCCGACCCTGCGGGACCTGAGGCCGCGCTGACCCCGCCTGGGCTTCACCCTGGTTAAGCCTCTGGAGCGATGTCACTCAGCGGAACAGACTTTTAAAAGTCCCAATTTTGTGCTCCATTGCTCCGCCGCTCGCCGCGAGCCGGCCCCTCCCCCCGCGGTCTATCTTCCTGTCGCTTTGGATTCACTTCTCCGCCAGTCCTACCTTTCAGATAGTGGTTGATTTTCTGTTTCTAGAATTGCTCTTCTTCTTCTTCTTCTTCTTCAATCACCCGTTGGATTTGTAGTTGTTTGCAATCTTTAGATAAGCTATTTAGCTGATCTCCCGCTACCTGAAGTAGTCTCAGCCTGCTACTTCTCCGCCATCTTGACTCCTCCCTATAGAGTTTTTTTAATCACTGTTTATAGATTTGAATTTATAATGGAGACATGATAGAATAATTTAAAAAGTACTTCAAGTATGAAATATATTATATAAAGATAAAATACTGTGAAATTTTGTGAGAAATGGAATGGAACTACATTAAAAGAAAAAAGATAAAGTTTCTGACTTGCAAAGAAATGCTTGCACATTATGAAGAATAGCAAATCACCATAGTATTTAGATTGTTTGGAGCAATTTCAAAGATAAAATTAACAGTTTTATTTTTAAACGTTTAATCAGGTTGAAAATTTCACCCTTTTAACTCTTTAAGCTTTAAATGAAATGTTATTTCCCCACTAAAAAACATCCAAGGTAGTATGTAGATTTACAGAACTTTTAATTTAGATAACAAACAAAAATAAAACTCTGAAGAAAATTGCTCTATAGTATTTCTTTATAATTTTAAAATATTCCATCAAAGATTCAAGTTTTTATTTTTTTAATATCGGTCGTCATTTTCCTGCTCACTATAAAATTATTTTCTATCATATTTCAGGTTGCCATATTGATGTTGACTTGTTCCTGGACTCAACAGTTTTCAGTGGTCTATATGTACATTTCTATATCAAAAATATGCTGGTTTATTTTTACAGCCTTGATACTTAATAGACCAAATTCTGTTTCTTTATTTTCCTTTATTTTTTCTACTTCTTCATGCATAAAAGTATTCAAATTGATCTGTAAAGTTATGTGAAATATAGCTCTCTTAAAATTTTGATTGAATTTTAGGGCATCTGGGTGGCTTATTTGGTTAAGCCTCTGCCTTCAGCTCAGGTCATGATCCCAGGCCCTGGGATTGAGTGCTGAATTGGGCTTCCTACTTAGCAGGGAGTCTGCTTCTCCCTCTCCCCCTGTGCTTTCTCCCTGCTCATGCTCTCTCTCTCTCTTAAATAAATAATAAAATCTTAAAAACAAATTTTTTTTTGGACTGAATTTTAAATATCTTTTGGAAAGAATTTAACTCTGTAGTACATATGGTTGTTCCCTCCATGTACATAATTTATCTCACCCTTTAATTAGTTTTCTTTTAGATCTTGAAGTAATATTTCATAGTTTTCTTCACAGTGTTCATTCATTCCTCAAAATCTTAGAATTTTCTTGCTATTGTGACTATGGCTTTCAAAATTTGCCTCTTGGGTGTTCTTAGTTTCTACAATATTGATTTTTGTTTACTGCTGTACATTCTATTATCCTACTTATTGCTGGTTATTTTGAATTGTTTTTATTTCTATAGATTCTCTTGGGCTTTCTCTGTAGAAAAATCATATTATTTGAAGGAAAATTATTATTTTTTCTTTTCTTAGACATATCATTTGTACTTTTTATTTTATCAGTCTTCAATTTATTATATGATACTGGAGTGGCAAAGTACACACGGGAACATTTTGTAACTAAGTTTAAATGGGACACAGTTATGTGCATTCATTTACATATTGTCTGTAGATGGACTGTAGTAATAGGAAAGGAAACCCTCTCAAGTATCCAAAACTTGAGAATTTGGAGACATGTGACAAGTAGAAGAAGGGTAGCAGGACCAACCCTCTATACTGCCATGATAACATAAAGTTTCCTGACTAATCCCTGTCCCCACTGCCTTCATTTGCATGCAGAAACATGAAAAGTTCTTGGCTCTGACCACCTCCATCTGACTAGAATGTGGATGACTGCACACTTGTCAGTTGGCAAAGCCAAAAGTAGTTTCACTGAGTTGTATAAAGACTTGATTCTAAGACTGAAAAAGGCAAAGTAACTTAAGGACACAATGATTAAAACAAAATAACAATAATAACACATCCAAGGAATTTCTGAAAGTCACTGATACAAAGAAAACTTATAAAACTCCCAAAGAGAAAAATAACATTTAAGAAAAGGACAATCAGAAAAAAAAAAAAAGAAAGAAAGAAAGAACAAAAGAAAAAAAAAGCAACAATCAGATTCACAATCTTTTCATATAAAACAACAAAATATTAGTGTTATCATCAAATAGAGCAACATATACAGAAAGCAGAAATAGATTAAATGCTGTGATTATAATTCCAACATACTTTTATGTTTGAGAAAGAAAGAAATGTGTTTTCAGGCATATGAAAGCCAAGACTTATTATCACTGTTACAACACTGTAAGTACATTAACAGGATAAAACAATAGTGTTTATTAAAAAAAAAAAAGTGTGTCCTTAAAAATTAAAGAGAAAATTCTGAATTCCTTCTTTTTTTTTTTAAGATTTATTTATTTATTTATTTATTTGACAGACAGAGATCACAGGTAGGCAGAGAGGCAGGCACAGAGAGAGAGGAGGAAGCAGGCTCCCTGCCGAGCAGAGAGCCTGATGTGGGGCTCGATCCCAGGACCCCGAGATCATGACCTGAGCTGAAGGCAGAGGCTTTAACCCACTGAGCCACCCAGGTGCCCGTGAATTCCTTCTTTTTGAATTTGGAAAAAATCAAGGGTTGTTGATAGCACCACTTCTATTCAGTATCACTTTAGATGGTTGAGTAATAAAGTAAGGCAATAAAAAAAAGGAAAGGAAGGAAAACACAAAACTGCCACTATTGGATGATGTAATTGTTGATAAGATCATCCAAGGATTAAATTGTCAGAATATATTATGAGAACGAATAAGAAACTATCACAACTTTAATAGATGAAATGTCAGTAAGACATCGACTAATTGCAATTCTATAAGCCTGTAATATAGAAAATAAATAATTTTAAAGCTACTATTTATAATAGCAATAAATTAAATACTTCAGAATAAATATAATAAAAGATGTAAAATATATTTATGCAGTAAACTAAAATATTATATTGGCATAAACTTAAAAAGGCATAAATAAACAGAAAATATCATGTTTACGTGGATAGGGAGACTCGATAAAGATGTTAATTCTTTCCACATTCATTTTTATATTAAATTAAATTAATTAAATTCTGAATAGATATTTGTGAAAAGAACTGACTACTGAATTCTAAGCTTGCAAAAAGAAATGAAAGGGATAAGAATATACAAACCCTCTTGAAAAGAATAACATGGAGGCATTACCTATATTATATCAAATTTATTTCAGAAGTTTTATTTTTGAGTTCTGCCAAAATGATCCCTTTCTTCCTCCATCCTCCCCCCTCTAACTAAAGGACCCTGGAGATAACACAGTTAACAAGCAAGAAAATCTCTGAAATGTGGAAAGAAGGAGGAGGACTGACATCAACAAGGCTGAACAAGGTGGTACAAGTCAGGATTAGAAAGCAGTCCTGCCCTCCCCCATGCCACCCCTGGTTTCAGTGAGACTCAGGGAAATCTGAACCTCCACATTTAGCTGACAGCAACAAAACTGACAAAGCAGTACAAAACAACAGGAGCTACTACTCTACCCTTTCCTCCAGCCCTTGATGTTAGTGGGTCTACAAAGGAAGCTCAGCCTCCACCCAACTTATCATCAATCAGGCAGAACGAGGCAGAAAATGGTGGATTAGTCAATACTCAGTTCCTAGCCTTCCCTGGTCTCTGCAGAGGCCAGTGAGGAGCTGCATCCCTGCTTTGCACAGGCATCTCTGAGGCAAGGTGGTTGAGGGAGCACTTGGCACTCTGGACTCGCTCCCTTCTCCCTGGGAGTGGGTCAGGCCCAGCAGGTAGCTTCTCAGCAGGTACCTCATTAAAACGATAAATCAGTGTGAGTAAACTCCCTGTTCTCACCCTCCCTAGTGGCATTTGAACGCAGCAAAGTTGATCTTACAGTCTCACTTGGAGACAACAGATGGGTGCACCTCACATTTGAGGTGGTGGTGGTGGACCCAGAGAGAACTTCATAGATGCACACTCCTGTCTTTCATGCTTTACCTCAACAGAGATTTCTGCAAAAAAAAATATTAATTGGGATCCAGAGTCTCATAAAAGAATATCCCAAATGTCCAAGACACAGTGAAAACTCACTTGTCATATCAATAACCAGAAAATTACAAAAACAATGAGAAAAAAACAATTGATGGATGCCAACCTCAAGATAAATTGTTGGGATTATCTAAAGTGGATTTTAAAGCAATCATCATAATAGCATCTTATTAATAATTATGAATTCTCTTGAAATAAATGAATAATTGGACAATATTAAGAAAATAATACAGGTTACTGCAAAAAAATGGTAATTGCAGAACTAAAAATACAATGACCAAAATAAAGTACTCACTGGATGATATCAATAGTAGAAGAGACATGGCAGAAGATATAGTCAATGAACTTAGGACCGATAATCAGACTGTATTCAATCTGCATATTTTAAAAAAAGACTAAAAGCGAACAAAATCTCAGAGATCTATGCGACAATCAAAAGTGCTAACATTTATATTAAATACCCAAAGGAAAGGAGAGACTGAAGTTGAGAAGGCATAATGGTTGAATTCTCCTCAAACTGGCCAAAAGTCATAAAGCTACAGACTGAAGAAGTTGAGCGAAACCTAAATAAAGTAATTCCAAAGAAAACCATACCACACCACATCATAATTACTCATGAAAACTAAAGAAGAAATAATCTTGAAAGCAGCCAAAGAGAAATGATACATCACTGAGCGGGGCATGGCCGGCTGAATGACAGCAATGTCTCACCAGAAACAGTCAAGGGCAGAAGGAACTGGCACAGCGTATTTGGGTAAAGAAAGGCCCGAAATGTTAACAAAGAATTTTGCACCTGACAAAAATGTCTTTAGGAATCAAGAGGAAATGAACGTGTGCTGAGAAGAAGGTAAAATTAGATCTGTTGCTATTGAACATACCTTCAAAGAATGACTAAAGAAACTTCTCCAAACAGAAAGGAAATAATAAGAAAGGTGGAACATCAGAAATGGAGGGAAAAAAAAGAATATTGAAATGAATAAAAACAAGGATAATTTTAATATATTGCACTTATTTTCAGAAGTTTCTTAAGTCATATTTGGTGAATTAAAATTTATAATACCATCTCATGTGGTACTCAATATATTTAGAAGAAAAACAATTAATTTAAAAATGGGGAGGGTAAAGGAACCTACACTTGATTCAAACTACTAAAACATCAATACAAGTAGAATGTGATAAGTTATATATAAGCAATTTAATACTTATAGTAACTACTAAAAACACTATTGGAAGTGATATACACGAAATAAAACACTGTAAATAAGTCAGGATGGAATCCTAAAAAAAAAAATTTTAATTTTAAAAAGATCACCTAACCCACACAGAAGTAAGAAAGGAGAAGCAGAGAAATGAAAAACAAAGGAAACAACATAAAGCAACTAATAAATAATATAATAAATAAATAATGGCTGTAAAACACTAATATCTCAATAACTAATATAATTTTTAAAAATCAGATAGATTGGTAGGGTGGATGAAACAATGAAACTCGGTCCAACAATAGGTTTTATACAAGAAACTCACTTCAAAAACAATGGCATAGGTAAACCAAATATAAAAGGATGAAAACATAGTCCACACCAACTCTACTTTAAGAATAAATGGCAACATTAACATCATGGAAACCAGACATCAGAATGCAGAAAATTATTAGTGACAGAGGTGTGTTGCATAATGATAAGCCAGCAGAAGGTTATAAAATCCTAAATGTGTACACACTAAACAAAAGAAACTTGAAAAACATGAGGCAAAAGCCAATGGAGCTGAAAAGAGAAATAGACGAAGTTACCATTTATAGTGGTGACACCAACATGCCACTCTCAGCAAGCAATGGAAATGCTAGACAAAAATTTAGCAAGAATAGAGAAGTGAACACCACCATGAACCAATAAGATATAACTGATAAATGCAGAACAAAAACCCTAAGACAGCAGAATATACATTTTTTCAAACATCCATGGACACTTACTGAGAGGAACGTACCCTGTGCCTTTGGCAAACCCCAACAAATATAAAGGAATAAAGGAATAAAAACCATACAGAGTGGGTCTTTTCACCAAAATGGAATCAAACTAGTAATCAATACCAGAAAGACGACAAGAAAATCTTCAAAAACTTAGAAATTAATAATAGCCCCAACTTAATAAAGAACATTGACAAGAAAAGTAAACAAAAAAATAAAAAAATCTAGCACAATATCATGATTAACAGTAAAGGACAATACAGACAACGAAAGACTTAGGAATAGATCTGTTTACTGTATTGTGTAAATGGTCTCGGTACTTGAGGGAAGCATTATATATTTTGAGAATAGCCTACAGAGTGTTAAGACAAATGACAAACTGTATTTTAAACTCAGTCTGGATTTAAGGGAAAGGCTATAAATTATTAGCTGGAATGCATTCAGCATGAACTCAGATTCTACAGAACATAAAGCATGAAAGAGTACAAAAGATGTCTCAGTTCAATAAGCCCATACCTGAATTTTAACTGTAAAGCTGCAAGGACTTTTTGTTTGTTCTTTTATCCTAGTTTTCTTCCGAGACAAGTTGAATTTACTCCAAGACTTAAAGCCGTTCTCTGTAAAGAAGAATGACAAGGCTTACGATTATTGAAACTATGTAAAACCAGCAGGTTATTCCATTGTGGCCAAGCCCTCATTCAAAGATATCACATCAACAATGAAACCCAGGATGTACAAAACAGACTCACGAAACCTCACTCGGGTAAGTACTTTTAGTGCTAGATTTGGAAATAATCACTAGATTTGTAGTTTGGATTTCAAAAAACTCCAGAGAACCCATTTCACAAACATTCTCATGGGGATCAATCTGGTTTTAAGCAAATAATCCAGAATGATAACCCCCAAAAGTGGAACATTTTATTTTATTTTATGTTTTAATTTATTTTAAAGATTTTATTTATTTATTTGACAGAGAGAGAGAGATCACAAGTAGGTAGAGAGGCAGGCAGAGAGAGAGGAGGAACAGGCTCCCTGCTGAGCAGAGAGCCTGATACGGGGCTCGATCCCAGGACCCTGAGATCATGACCTGAGCTGAAGGAAGAGGCTTAACCCACTGAGCCACCCAGGTGGCCCCAGTGGAACATTTTAATAAAACAAATGTTGCATTTCTATTCCTATTCAGAGAATATTATATTACTACAATGACAGAGGATATTACATAGACTAATAAGAAAAAACATAAATTTTTTCTCCTTTTCTTCAGTTCAGGGATTATCTGTAAGAAGCCTTGTTATTTGACTTTGCACGAATTCTCACGTGGGCAGTAACAAGGACCTCTAGTCCCTGCTGAATTGGCTTCTCAGTGCTGACATTTGCAAATGCATTTTCTCCAAATATGGAAGGAGCCATAAAACCACAGTAAACAGAAAAGGTCTGGAATAAATTTTTGGTAAACTCAGTACTTTACTAGGGCACGTTACATAACCAAGACCAAACGGCATAAGTGAGTTACCGCTTAAAATAGTACTTATGTGGTGATGGTTACACAACTATGAAGATGTCAAAACACAGAACTATATGGGCAAAAAGTGTGAATTTTACTGTATGCATGTTATATCTCAATAAACCTGACTCCAGAGAAATAACACATTCCAATTTGCATTTTTTTTTTTATTAGAGAGAAGCAGGCAGAGGGAGATGGTGTGAGAAATTTAAGCAGGTCCACGGCTAGCATGGAGCCTCACACAGGGCAGATGCCATGACCCTGAGATCATGACCTGAGCCAAAATCAAGAGTCAGTCGCTTATCTGAATGAGCCACACAGGCACCCCCACCCTCGCAACTGCATTTATACATTCTCTATATACTTACATATCTTATATGTACTTATATACTTATACTATATACTTATACATATCTCTATATACTTACAGAGCTGTGGACTGCCTCCCACACCAGACTTTACTGTCCATGAGAGAAGAGACTATTCTCATTTTGCTCTTTACTGTGTACCCCATAGCTCACAGAGTACGGGGCATATAATATTGTTGGGGAAGGTCATCAGGAGAACATGACTGCAGCTTGACTGATGAGCTGGAACTCAGCAATCACAGCCTCCCCAAGACCTCTGCTGGCCTCAGAATGTGCATTCCATGTGCCTTCCCTGCTCTCAGGCTGCTCCAAGGACATAGCCTCGAGATACTGGGGTGGTGTTGAAACCATCTGGTTGGTATAAATTACTGAACCCAGTTCAGGCTGTTCTAGAAACTTTCAACTTTTGGGTGTGAGAACAGAGGCCTTCTCACCTTGCAGCACCCAAAAAAAGCTTGCATATAAGTTCCCTTGCTGATTATACTGTCCACCTGCCCATTGTGCCCTGCCTCTTCCTTCCATCTCTCCCTGCCCTCCACACAGGAGCCGGTTTCAGAGCTCACTCAGAAATCTCCTGAGGGGGCAAAACCATTGGGGAGCCAGCCAGAGGACCAAAGAAAGGTGCCTTCTGAAAGGAAGGCAATGGAAGGATAAGGAGGCTTGCCAAATGCTGGCTTTAATACACTTGCTTGAGGAACTACGCAAAATGCACTTTGGCAGAGAAGGAGGCATATGGCCCAGTGGGCTGGCTCCTCATGTGGGAAGTTCAGTTGGCCACTAATGCCCAACTGGCAGCTAAAGCCCAAGTTAGGAGTTGGAAGAACAGCTGAGGTTAGGGAAGGATGTGTGGGTGTCCACTACTCTGTTAGCTTCGGGGCCAGCAGATAGGTGGAGAGCAAGATAATCAGTTGGAGACCTTCGTATGCCTTTCTGCAAAGCTGATAGAGCACAAGATGCTATGGATTAAAATCTGATTGGGATGCTAAGATTGGGATGCTAGGAGACAAAAGCCCTGGGAAAACAAGGACATGGAAGAAGAGAGTATTGTGATGGACAGGGAAGGGGACAGGACACTGTCAGGCACCTGACCCCTAAAACAATGGAAAACAAAAACACAGCCCCAGTAGCCCTAACCAGCCAGGCAGCCCCAGTTCAGGGAGCACTCATGATGAGAGAATGTACTACTTCTGCCGAGTTTACTGACATGGCTGCCAAATTCTAGCAAAAGGCCCGGGAGAGCACCCAGGTGTGGACAATGCTGCTATGGGATTTGGGGGTGATGCCATTTCTCTGACAAGACTGGAGGCAGAGAATACACAATGTCACCACCCGCCCTGCCCTTCAGCAGCACCTGCTCTGCACAGGGAGAGGGGATGCTCAAGGTACTCAACTCCCTTAAAGATCGGATTATTCTAGCCTGTAGGAAGGCTTGGACCAAAGAGGGGGACCTCACTGGGCATGTGGGACCCTAGAAATTGATAAGAGGGGCATAACAAATTCTTAGAGAGTTGGGAATGAGATAGGTTTCTGTCTTTGAAGGTGCAATCAGGCCACAGTCAGTGCAGGGATGAAAGCCAAAGATTCTCCAGTCTGTCCCAGCACCTGATACGGAACAGATGCCGTGCTGAGCCTAGTGATGAGACAAGACATTTACAATATTGGGCAACCCATCGCTGATGTGGGGGGGACTGACAAGTCTCAGAATAGAGGAAACTTAGAAAGCAAAACATCATCCTAATCGGCTGTAAAGGGTCCTGTAAAAATAACCCAGGCAGTTTGACTCCTTGCTGCTAAGATCCACGTGAACAGGTGGACCGACAACCATCTGCTGTGTTGGTTGGTCTGTGAAAAGCATGAAGCCTGAACAACAGTTCAGACCTACCCTATCTGCCCCTACCATTCCTGATGCCTGCCTCCTAAAGCACAGTCTGAGGAATACAGACCATTAGGGTTGGGTGTTTCCCACACCTTGCAGGGGGAGGAGCCAGGCCAAAGACTGTCTCCAGGTTAGAGCCCTTGGAGCCAACTGGAGACCTCCTGTTGAGCTCACTATTCTCTGGTCCTCCAGGAAAGAACACAAGTTGGCAGCTCTTGTGGATACTGGAGCTGAATGTACTTCAATACATGGTACATGTTACTCTCCAGAAGTTTTCTGATCCCCTTGGTACCACTGATGATTATGGGAGAAAGCAGTCATGGTCAGGAAGGTACTTTGATACTGCAAATTCGGTGTTGTCCCCCTTGAGATTATAAGGCTTTTATCTCTCCAATACCAGAGAACATATCAGGTATGGATATTCTACAAGGTCAAATTTTGCAAACCTCTATCAGTGAAGTCTGCTTAGAGTAATCAAACCAGTTAGAGTATCAAACCAGTGCTGAGGGGAAACACCCGTTGGAAATAAGTAAGACTGCCCCCATCCCCGTGAAAGGTGGTAATGTCATACAATATAAATTGTCTGCGTGGGGAACGGATAGATAGGAGAAATCAAGAACGGCACTGAGTGGGCATTGTACACCTTGCCCATTGTGCATTCAACAGCACAGTATGGCCAGTGGGGGGGAAAAATGGCTCAAGGTAAATGACCATGAGCTACTGAGGTACTCTCACTCATATGTCTATGTCCAACATGGCCAACATCTTAAGCAACTTGGCCATGGTCCTAGGAGGATATCATACTGGGCTGTACTTAGGAAATGTGTTTTTCGGTGTATCCCTGGACATTGAGCAACACCAAATTTGCACACTGCAATCTGAAAACTGTATTTGTTGGATAGACGGATATTTGAATTAGAACTTGTTTTTTGGGGGTGCCTGGGTGGCTCAGTGGGTTAGGGCCTCTGCCTTCGGCTCAGGTCATGATCCCAGGGTCCTGGGATCGAGTCCCGCATCGGGCTATCTGCTCCACAGGGAGCCTGCTTCCTCCTGCCTCTTTGCCTAGTTGTGATTTCTCTCTGTCAAATAAATAAAATATTAAAAAAAAAAGAACTTGTTTTTTGGCAGTAAATAATATTATGACATTGGTAGAAATTTTATAAAGAAAAATAATTCCTTAGAACCTCAGCTTCCTTTGTTGTCTTTCTACTGTTTTGTCATACACAAACATAACAGAAAACAGGGTATTTCAACAATTCTGTACTTGAGGAGATATACTCTGACCTACAATCAGAACAACAGAAGAGGTCAGTGACATTTGCTAATCCAGCATCACAAACTATTTTGGAATAAGCCTTTAGCTGAGAGGGAGAAGACTGAAAATAAAAACTCAAGTTGACTGTTCAATTATCCACTGCTCTAGGAGCAGCAGGCTGGTATATTCCAGTAGGAAGGCGTAAACAGACTTATTCACTCTATGGGGTTACTCATTTCAGCTCATTCAGAAGGATGCTGTTTTCCTCATGCTGAATAATAATAAAAATACACTGGAGGAAATATAGGAAAGTCAGGAATCTATTATACAACGATCAGATTTAAGTCATATCTTACCTCTCTGGAGTGAGGCATTTTATGTCAGTTGACTTTAATATGTGCTGTAAATAGTCATTAGCATCAGTTATATTTGCGCTAACCATCACCTGTGCAGAGGGAGGAAAAAGTCAAAGAGATGATAATTCTTTCAAAGAGAAAGTTGTGAATTTCCTGCCTTGGGGCTGAGAAAACAATCACTTATATGATGTATGAGAACCTCCTTCCCACTACCCAGAGAGTATAGACAACAAGCAGTAAATGACACGTACAAAATCCAACAAATTACATCAGAAATTTCAGATATAGATTACTTCACAGAGGATTAACATGCTGCACATAAAATATATCTAAAAATAACAAAACAGAACAGTACAGAGCAAGATTAGATGCTTTCCCTCGAAGATGGGAAACACCGTAGGAATGTCTACCCCAGCAGCCTTCTTCAACATAATGCTGGGAATTTTCGTCACTTCAATAAGGTAAGATAAGTGATGAAAATTAGAAAAGAAAATATAAAGATCATCTCTATTTTTCCTATTTGCAGGTGACATAATTGCCTATGCAGAAAATTTCAAAGCATCTGAGTAAGTTTGTTAAGCCTACCAAAATACGACAGACCAGGCGGCTTAAAAAACAATAATTTAGTTCCCCCTGATTTGGGAGGCTGGAAGTCCAGGATGCAGGTCTCAGCAGGGTTAGGTTCTCCTGAAGCCTCCTTCCTTGTCCTGCAGCTGCCTGTTTGCTCTCCGTGTCTTCACATGCTCCCATTCTGTGTATGCCTGGTGTGTTCTCATCTCTTCCTCTGAGGACACCAGTCATATTGGATTAGGACTCATCTTAATTACCTTATTTTCCCTTAATTACCTCTTTAAAACCCCTATCTTCAAATACAGTAGCATTCTGAGGCACTGAGGGTTAGGACTTCAATATAAGAGTTGTGGGGGTGGGTCACTTTTAACTCATAACAGCATCTAAAATAAAAACTTCTGGAATTAATAAGTATGTGTAACAAGTTTAATATATATTATATAATTATATAATATATATAAATATAATATAATATAACAATATGACATATATATACATAATACATATAATGCATTTATGTATAATATATAATGTATTTATACAATATATATAATATATATATAATAATATGGCATATATTATATATACATAATATTATATATATTATATATAATATTATGCTGTACTGTTATATTATATTATAATATATATTATATTATATTATATATAAAAGACTGATCTCAGAGCAAGAGGGAATTCTCTTTTTAATTAAGTTAATTAAGTTTAATTAAGATAATATATATCATAACATATATAATATATTATTATATTATATACATAAAGTCAATATTCAACAATCAACCACATTTGTGTACATTAACAGTGAAGAGATAGAAGCAAAAATTAAAATCACAATATTTTTCCCTATGTTTTATTTAGGTAGTTGACACACAGAGTTACATTACATTCACTGTACAATACAGTGATTCAATAAGTTTATATGCTGTCTTATGCTTACCACAGTGTAACTACCATCTGTCACCATGCAATGCTAACACAATGCCATCAAATCACAACATAATTTGAATCACTGTAAAGAATACAAAATACTTAAATATATACGTTACATGTAAAGAATCTGGAGGCAGAAAATTACAGAAAGTGGATGAAAGAAATGGAATAAGTTAATAAATGCAGAGATGTACTGTTACTGAACTGGTAGAATCAATGCAGGAAAGACGGAAATTTTCCCTAAATTGATGTTTAAGTTTAGAGCAACTTTTCTTTAAATGGGTTTTTTTGTGTAGATACAGATGATTATTGTTAAGATTTATATAGAAATCAAAGTAGCTCGGATAGATACAATGGTTTTGAAAAATGCAAATAAAGTGGAAGAAATCTCTCTACCATTTTTTAAAATTTTCTCCACCTTATGATTTTTTAAAATTTTATTTTTTCAGTGTTCCAAGATTCATTGTTTATGTACCACACCCAGTGCTCCATGCAATCTGTGCCCTCCTTAATACTCACCACCGGTCTCACCACCTCCCCCTCCAAAACCTTCAGTTTGTTTCTCAGAGTCCACAGTCTTTCATGGTTTGGCTCCCTCTCTAATTTCCCTCAAATCACTTTTCCTTTTCTTCTCCTAATGTCCTCCATGTTATTCCTTATGCTCCACAAGTAAGTGAAACCATATGATAATTGACTCTCTCTGCTTGACTTATTTCACTCAGCATAATCTCCAGTCCCATCCGTGTTGATACAAAAGCTGGGTATTCATCCTTTCTGATGGCTGAGTAATATTCCATTGCATATATGGACCACATCTTCTTTATCCATTCCTCTATTGAAGGGCATCTCGGCTTTTTCCACAGTTTGGCGATTGTGACCATTGCTGCTATGAACATTTGGGTACATATAGCCCTTCTTTTCACTGCATCTGTATCTTTGGGGTGAATACTCAGGAGTGTATTTTTAATTTCTTAAATACTCCACACTGTTTTCCAAAGTGGCTGCACCAACTTGCATTCCCAACAGTGTAAGAGGGTTCCCCTTTCTCCACATCCTCTCCAACACTTGTTTCTTGTCTACCTGATCTTTATAATTATTATAGACTGCAGTAATTTACACTGTGTATAATTGGAAAATGGATAGATTCCTAGGTCAATATAATAGAATAAAGAACCCAGAAGACTCACATAAAATGCCCAACTGATTTTGGGCAAAGGGCAAAAGCAGTTCAATGGAGAAAGGACAGCTTTTTTTTTTTTTTTTAAGATTTTATTTATTCTTTTGACAGACAGAGATCACAAGTAGACAGAGAGGCAGGCAGAGAGAGAGGGGGAAGCAGGCTCCCCACTGAGCAGAGAGCCCAATGCAGGGCTCGATCCCAGGACCCCGAGATCATAACCTGAGTCTAAGTCAGAGGCTTTAACCCACTGAGCCACCGAGGTGCCCCAAGGACAGCATTTTTGACAAACGGTGCCAGACTAATTGGACAACCACAGGAGAAAATAATTGAACTATGATTCATATCTTATGCAAAGATTAACTCAAAATATGTCACGCACTGAATTCTTAATTATGTTGACTGGGCCGTGGTGCCCAAATAGTTGGTCAGCTATTTTTCCTGTATATTAAGGAGTTTGGGAAAGATTTTTATTTAAATTGATGGAGATCTAGATAAGCAGATTGCTTTCCCTAATGTGGGTGGACCGCATCCAATCAGTTGAAGCCCTGAGTAAAACAAAAGACTGACCTCCGCAGAGCAAGAGGGAATTCTATTTTTAATTAAGTTTTAAATATTAATTCCAGTATAGTTAATACACAGTGTTATATTAGTTTCAGGTGTGCAATATAGTGATTCAACAATTCAATAAAGTACTTAGCACTCGTCATAAGTATACTCCTAATCCCATCATCCTTCCCCTACCTATGTTCCCGCCCACCCACCATAACCATTTGTTTGTTCTCTGTAGTTAAGAGTCTGGTTTTTGGAGTCTCTCTCTCTCTCTTTTTCTTTTGTTCATTTGTTTTGTTTTTTAAATTCCAAATATGAGTGAAACTATATGGTATTTGTCTTTCTCCTGCTGACTTATTTCACTTAACATTTTACTCTCTAGCTCCATTCACTTTATTGGAAATGAAAGATTTCATTCTTTTTTATGTATATATACACACACAATATCTTTATCAATTCTCTACTGATGGACACTTGGGCTCTTTCTATAATGTTTCTATAATTTGGCTATTGTAAACAATGCCGTAATAAACATAGGGGTACCTATGTCCCATCATATGATATTTGTTTTTCTCTGACTGACCTCTTTTGTTAGATAATATACTCTAACTCCATCCACATCATTGCAAATGGCAATATTTAATTCTTTTTTAAGGTGAGTAATATTCTATTACATATATGTATACACCACTACTTCTTTATCCATTCTTCAGTTAATGGACCTTCTTTATCCATTCTTCAATTAATGGACTCCAGGGCTGTTTCCATAAGTTGGCTATTGTAGATTATACTGCTATAAACATGGGGGTACATGTATACCTTTGAATTAATATTTTTGTATTCTTTGTGTAAATACCTAACAGTACAATTGCTGGATTATAGGGTAGTTCTATTTTTAACTTTTTGAGGAATCTTCCTACTGTTTTGAAGAGTAGATACATAGGTTTGCATTCCTACCAACAGTGCAAAGAAAATTCCCTTCCTCCATATCCTGGCCAACACCTGTGGTTTCTTGTGTTGTTGATTTTAACCATTCTGACAGGTGTAAAGTGATATCTCATTATGGTTTAGATTTGTATTTCCCTGAAGGTTAGTGATGTTGAGCATCTTTTCATATGTCTGTTGGCCATCTGTAGGTCTTTTTTGGAGAAAGATCTACTCATATCTTCTGCCCATTTTTTATTGGATTATTATTTTTTGGAGTGTTGAGGTTTATAACTTCTTTATATAGTTTGTATACTAATCCTATAACAATTATGTCCTTTGCAAATTTCTTCTCCCCTTATATAGGTTACCTTTTGGTTTTATTGATTGTTTCCTTTGCTATGCAGAAAGTGTTTTTTGTTTGTTTGTTTGTTTGTTTGTTTTTGAAGTCCAACAGTTTATTTTTGCTTTGCCTTGCCTGATGGGATAAATTCAGAAAAAATGTTGCTACAGCTAATGTCAGAAATTACTACCTATGCTCTCTTCTAGGGTTTTTATGGTTTTAGGTCTCACATTTAGGTCCTGAATCTATTTTGGGTTTATTTTTGTGTGTGGTATAAGCTTCATTCTTTTGCATGTTGCTGTCTATATTTCCCAGCACCATTTGTGGAAAAGACTATCTTTTTTCCCATTGCATATTCTCACCTATTTTTTTTTAAGATTTACTGGCTATGTAATCACGGGTTCTTTTTTGGGCTTTCTACTCTGTTCCATTGATCTTTTTGCCAATTTTTGTGCTGGTACCATACTGTTTTCATTAATACAACTTTGTATAACTCGAAATCTGGAATTGTTATGTCTCCAGCTTTGTTTTTCTTTTTCAAGATAATTTTGTCTATTTTGGGTTTTTTATGTTTCCATACAAATTTTAGGATTATTTGTTCTAATTCTGTGAAAAATACTGTTGGTATTTTGACAGAGATTGCACTGAATGTGTAGACTGCTTTGGGTGGTATGGACATTTTAACAATACTTATTTTTCCAATCTATGAGCATAGAATGTCTTTCCAGTGTTTGTTTCATCTTCAATTTGTTTCATCAGAGTTGTATCATTTTCAGAGTACAGGTCTTTTATCACTTTGGTTAAACTTATTCCTAAGCATTTATTATTTTGGTTCAGTTGTAAATGGGATTGCTTTCCTAATTTCTCTTCCTCTTGCTTCATTGTTGTATAGAAATGCAAGTCTTCTGTACATTGATTTTTGTTTCCTACAACCTTACTAAATTCATTCACCAGTTCTAAGAGTTTTTTGGTAGAGTCTTTATGATTTTCTCTATATAGTATCATGTCATCTGTGATAGTTTTACTTCTTTCCTACCAATTTGGATGCCTTTTATTTCTTTTTGTTGTCTGATTGCTGTGGTTAGGACTTCCAGGACCATGTTGAATAAAAGTGGTGACAGTGGACATCCTTGTCTTATTCCTGACCTTAGGGGAAATGCTCTCAGTTTCTTCCACACTAAGGATGATGTCAACAGTAGGCTTTTCATAGATGACCTTTATTATACTGAGTTATGTTCCCTCTAAACCTACTTTGTTGGTGATGTTTTTATCATGAATTGATGTTGTACTTTGTCAATTGCTTTCTGTTGTGTGTGACTTCAAATACATCTCTCTCTCTCTCGCTTTCTCTCTTTTGTTTGATACAGCTTTTCATCTTCAGGGTCAACATTCCTAAGTCACAGTAGAAGAGAATGTTGCTTTGTAAACCTACAGAATATATTGTGAGTCTTTATGTTGTTAAATCAAATACTCAGATTAAAGTGAGGAAAAGAGAATGATACTATAGGAAAAAAAAAGTTTCACAGAATGATGTACACATTAAATAATTATCAAGAATCAAAATACATGAACTATTACTTCCTAATATAATCATGATTTATAACTTTGTGAAATTATTTAAAACATGTTTAGCAAATCTAACCTTTGGATGAACCTTCAAGAGTATATCTTATTGGAGTAGAAATGTTTTAATAGTAAACAACTATATCACATTGTACTTAATGTTATGACACAAAAATGTGAAACATCATGATATGATAAATTCAAAGTATGGCCTAAATTTTACTTCTGAATTTTTTTCTTGCACTTTTTCTTAGGCAAATTTTGGAATTATTTTGGAGATTTTGAAATTTATATTGAGATTTTGATTGGAATTTCCTTTCATTAAGTGTTATTTTTTGTTAGTGTACTACTAATAGTTCTTTAACTCTCTAGGTAGGGTTGAAGCTGTTCTGCACCCAATTTTTTTATTATATTTGTCAAAGTTAAAACTGAAGTCTGTTGGAGAATCTTTCAACGTCTTCATTGTGCCTTTTTCTACACTCCAATTTTCATTCCCAAGATTTATGCTTTCTTGTCCCCTTTTCTCTGAATGTAGCCAGAATGGATGCCTTTCACATTCTCTTTCTAGATAAATCTTAAACTGGTCAACACTGTTGACCTTTTTCTTAATTATATCCTGCCACACAAATATTTCTCAAATAATCTGGCTTCTTTAGGGTGCTAGTTCCCTAAAAAAGGTTTTTCCCTTAAAAAAACAGCACTATTGATGAGAACTTCTGTATGATTTTGTGTTTGTTTACTATTTTATTTTGTGATCTTCGGGTGATTAGTCATATCATCTTCATAAGAGTATACAAATAGAGGGGAAAGAAGCCCTGCTTTGGTTTTTAAATTGTTTATTCCTCTAATATAAAGGATGTAAGGGTAGGAAGGATTGTAAGCACTTGGCTTAACGTCCAGTGACTGACACCCATTCTAACCCTTTGACGGAGCTGATGGGTGGAGGCATGACTAAGACATCCTTCAGCTGCCTAGAAAACTTTGAAGCCATTCCCAGGAAACTAACAGACCCACTTACAAATCCTTTTCCTCTCAAACTCCCTTACTAAGTATTAGAAACCTATTTTTCATGCCCATTATTTTTGGAGGATTTTAACTTTTGCCTGTGAGAGGAGCAGGAAAGCATTTTAGGAGCAGGTAGATAGAGGAGGAGTCAAGATGGCGGAGAAGTAGCAGACTGAGACTACTTCAGGTAGCGGGAGATCAGCTAAATAGCTTATCTAAAGATTGCAAACAACTACAAATCCAACGGGAGATTGAAGAGAAGAAGAACAGCAATTCTAGAAACAGAAAATCAACCACTATCTGAAAGGTAGGAATGGCGGAGAAGTGAATCCAAAGCGACTAGAAGATAGCGGGGGGAGGGGCCGGCTCCCAGCGAGTGGCGGAGCAACGGAGCAAAATCAGGACTTTTAAAAGTCTGTTCCGCTGAGGGACATCGCTCCAGAGGCTTAACCGGGGTGAAGCCCAGGTGGGGTCAGCGCGGACTCAGGTCCCGCAGGGTCACAGAAGGATCGGGGGTGTCTGAGTGTCACAGAGCTTGCAGGTATTAGAACGGGGAAGCCGGCTACAGAGACAGAGCCAAGGAGTAAGCCCTAAACTCGGGGTTACCTCGAACCGGTCGCAGGCTCGGTCAGCTCGGAGCGTGGCCGGACGCCAGGGTGACGGGAGCAATTGGGCGCTGTTCTCTGAGGGCGCTCTGAGGAGTGGGGCCCCGGGCTCTCGGATCCTCTGGGCCGGAGACCGGGAGGCCGCCATCTTCATTCTGGTCTTCCAGAACTCTACGGAAAGCGCTCAGGGAATAAAAGCTCCCGAAAGCAAAACCAGCAAACCCGAGCGGATTACACAGCCCGGCCCCGGGTAAGGGCGGTGTAATTCCGCCTGGGGCAAAGACCCTTGAGAATCACTACAACAGGCCCCTCCCCCAGAAGATCAACAAGAAACCCAGCCAGGACCAAGTTCATCTAACAAGGAGTACAGTTTCAATACCAAGGAGAGCGGTGGGATTCCAGAAGAGAAGAAAGCAAAGCATGGAACTCATGGCTTTCTCCCCATGATTCTTTAGCTATGCAGTTAATTTAATTTTTTTTTCCTTTTCAATTTTTTTTTCTCTTCTTCTGCTAATTTTTTTAAACTTTTACCGTTTTCTTTTTTAACGTTTTTTAAATAGTTTATCTAATATATATATATATATATATATATATATATATATATATATATATTTTTTTTTTTTTTTCTTTTTATATTTTTTATCGGCTTTCTTTTTTAATAGTTTATTTTTTTTTCTCTTTCTGAACCTCCTTTTATCCCCTTTCCCCCCCTCACGATTTGGGATCTCTTCTGGTTTGGCTAAAGCATATTTTCCTAGGGTTGTTGCCACACTTTTAGTATTTTACTTGCTCCTTCATATACTCTTATCTGGACAAAATGACAAGGCGGAAAAATTCACAACAAAAAAAAGAACAAGAAGCACTACCAAAGGCTAGGGATCTAATCAATACAGACATTGGTAATATGTCAGATATAGAGTTCAGAATGACGATTCTCAAGGTTCTAGCCAGGCTTGAAAAAGGCATGGAAGATATTAAAGCAACCCTCTTGGGAGATATAAAAGCCCTTTCTGGAGAAATAAAAGAACTAAAATCTAACCAAGTTGAAATCAAAAAAGCTATTAATGAGCTGCAATCAAAAATGGAGGCTCTCACTGCTAGGATAAATGAGGCAGAAGAAAGAATTAGCGATATAGAAGACCAAATGACAGAGAATAAAGAAGCTGAGCAAAAGAGAGACAAACAGCTACTGGACCACGAGGGGAGAATTCGAGAGATAAGTGACACCATAAGATGAAACAACATTAGAATAATTGGGATTCCAGAAGAAGAGGAAACGGAGAGGGGAGCAGAAGGTATGTTGGAGAATTATTGGAGAGAATTTCCCCAATATGGCAAAGGGAACAAACATCAAAATCCAGGAGGTTCAGAGGACCCCCCTCAAAATCAATAAGAATAGGTCCACACCCCGTCACCTAATAGTAAAATTTACAAGTCTTAGTGACAAAGAAAAGATCCTGAAAGCAGCCCGGGAAAATAAGTCTGTAATGTACAATGGTAAAAATATTAGATTGGCAGCAGACTTATCCACAGAGACCTGGCAGGCCAGAAAGAGCTGGCATGATATATTCAGAGTACTAAATGAAAAAAACATGCAGCCAAGAATACTATATCCAGCTAGGCTATCATTGAAAATAGAAGGAAAGATTAAAAGCTTCCAGGACAAACAAAAACTGAAAGAATTTGCAAATACCAAACCAGCTCTACAGGAAATATTGAAAGGGGTCCTCTAAGCAAAGAGAGACCCTAAAAGTAGTAGATCAGAAAGAAACAGAGACAATATACAATAACAGTCACCTTACAGGCAATACAATGGCACTAAATTCATATCTCTCAATACTTACCCTGAATGTCAATGGGCTAAATGCCCAGGCAAAAGACACCGGGTATCAGAATGGATAAAAAAACAAAACCCATCTATATGTTGCCTACAAGAAACTCATCTTAAACCCGAAGACACCTCCAGGTTTAAAGTGAGGGGGTGGAAAAGAATTTACCATGGTAATGGACATCAGAAGAAAGCTGGAGTGGCAATCCTTATATCAGATCAATTAGATTTTAAGCCAAAGACTATAATAAGATGAGGAAGGACACTATATCATACTCAAAGGAACTGTCCAGCAAGAAGATCTAACAATTTTAAATATCTATGCCCCTAACGTGGGAGCAGCCAACTATATAAACCAACTAATAACAAAATCAAAGAAACACATCGACAAGAATACAATAATAGTAGGGTATTTTAACACTCCCCTCACTGAAATGGACAGATCATCCAAGCAAAAGATCAACAAGGAAATAAAGGCCTTAAAAGACACACTGGACCAGATGGACATCACAGATATATTCAGAACATTTCATCCCAAAGCAACAGAATACACATTCTTCTCTAGTGCACATGGAACATTCTCCAGAATAGATCACATCCTCGGTCCTAAATCAGGTCTCAACCAGTATCAAAAGATTGGGATCATTCCCTGCATATTTTCAGACCACAATGCTCTGAAGCTAGAACTCAATAACAAAAGGAAATTTGGAAAGAACCCAAATACATGGAGACTAAACAGCATCCTTCTAAAGAATGAATGGGTCAACCAGGAAATTAAAGAAGAATTGAAAAAATTCATGGAAACAAATGATAATGAAAACACAACGGTTCAGAATCTGTGGGACACAACAAAGGCAGTCCTGAGTGGGAAATATATAGCGGTACAAGCCTTTCTCAAGAAAGAAGAAAGGTCTCAGGTACACAACCTAACCCTACACCTAAAGGAGCTGGAGAAAGAACAAGAAAGAAACCCTAAACCCAGCAGGAGAACAGAAATCATAAAGAGCAGAGCAGAAATCAATGAAATAGAAACCAAAAAAACAATAGAACAAATCAACGAAACTAGGAGCTGGTTCTTTGAAAGAATTAATAAAGTTGATAAACCCCTGGCCAGACCTATCAAAAAGAAAAGAGAAAGGACCCAAATAAATAAAATCATGAATGAAAGAGGAGAGATCACAACTAACACCAAAGAAATACAGACAATTCTAAGAACATACTAGGAGCAACTCTACGCCAACAAATTTGACAATCTGGAAGAAATGGATGCATTCTTAGAGACATATAAACTACCACAACTGAACCAGGAAGAAATGGAATGCCTGAACAGACCCATAACCAGTAAGGAGATTGAAACAGTCATCAAAAATCTCCAAACAAAAAAAAGCCCAGGACCAGATAGCTTCCCGGGGGAATTCTACCAAACATTTAAAGAAGAACTAATTCCTATTCTCCTGAAACTGTTCCAAAAAATAGCAATAGAAGGAAAACTTCCAAACTCATTTTATGAGGCCAGCATCACCTTGATCCCAAAACCAGACAAGGATCCCATCAAAAAAGAGAACTACAGACCAATATCCTTGATGAACACAGATACAAAAATTCTCGCCAAAATACTAGCCAATAGGATTCAACAGTACATTAAAAGAATGATTCACCACGACCAAGTGGGATTTTTCCAGGGCTGCAAGTTTGGTTCAACATCCGCAAATCAATCAATGTGATATAACACATTAATAAAAGAAAGAACAAGAACCATATGATACTCTCCGTAGATGCTGAAAAAGCATTTGACAAAGTACAGCATCCCTTCCTGATCAAAACTTCCAAAGTGTAGGGATAGAGGGCACATACCTCAATATTATCAAAGCCATCTATGAAAAACCCACCGCAAATATCATTCTCAATGGAAAAAAACTGAAAGCTTTTCCGCTAAGGTCAGGAACACGACAGGGATGTCCGTTATCACCACTGCTATTCAACATAGTACTAGAAGTCCTAGCCTCAGCAATCAGACAACAAAAGGAAATTAAAGGCATCCAAATCTGCAAAGAAGAAGTCAAACTATCACTCCTTGCAGATGATATGATACTATATGTGGAAAACCCAAAAGACTCCACTCCAAAACTGCTAGAACTTGTACAGGAATTCAGTAAAGTGTCAGGATATAAAATCAATGCACAGTAATCAGTTGCATTTCTCTACACCACCAACAAGACAGAAGAAAGAGAAATTAAGGAGTCCATCCCATTTACAATTGCACCCAAAACTATAAGATAGCTAGGAATAAACCTAACCAAAGAGACTGAGAATCTATACACAGAAAACTATAAAGTACTCATGAAAGAAATGGAGGAAGACACAAAGAAATGGAAAAATGTTCCATGCTCCTGGATTGGAAGAATAAACATTGTGAAAATGTCTATGCAACCTAAAGCAATCTACACATTTAATGTAATTCCTATCAAAGTACCATCCATTTTTTTCAAAGAAATGGAACAAATAATCCTAAAATTTATATGGAACCAGAAAAGACCTCGAATAGCCAAAGGAATATTGACAAAGAAAGCCAAAGTTGGTGGCATCACAATTCCGGACTTCAAGCTCTATTACAAAGCTGTCATCATCAAGACAGCATGGTACTGGCACAAAAACAGACACATAGATCAATGGAACAGAATAGAGAGCCCAGAAATGGACCCTCAACTCTATGGTCAACTCATCTTCGACAAAGCAGGAAAGAATGTTCAATGGAAAAAAGACAGCCTCTTCAATAAATGGTGTTGGGAAAATTGGACAGCCACATGCAGAAAAATGAAATTGGATCATTTCCTTACACCACACACGAAAATAGACTCAAAATGGATGAAGGACCTCAATGTGAGAAAGGAATCCATCAAAATCCTTGAGGAGAACACAGGCAGCAACCTCTTCGACCTCAGCCGCAGCAACATCTTCCTAGGAACAGCACCAAAGGCAAGGGAAGCATGGGCAAAAATGAACTATTGGGATTTTATCAAGATCAAAAGCTTTTGCACAGCAAAGGAAACAGTTAACAAAACCAAAAGACAACTGACAGAATGGGAGAAGATATTTGCAAATGACATATCAGATAAAGGGCTAGTGTCCAAAATCTATATAGAACTTAGCAAACTCAACACCCAAAGAACAAATAATCCAATCAAGAAATGGGCAGAGGACATGAACAGACATTTCTGCATAGAAGACATCCAGATGGCCAACAGACACATGAAAAAGTGCTCCATATCACTCGGCATCAGGGAAATACCAATTAAAACCACAATGAGATATCACCTCACACCGGTCAGAATGGCTAAAATTAACAAGTCAAGAAATGACAGATGCTGGCGTGGATGCGGAGAAAGGGGAACCCTCCTACACTGTTGGTGGGAATGCAAGCTGGTGCAACCACTCTGGAAAACAGCATGGAGGTTCCTCAAAATGTTGAAAATAGAACTACCCTATGACCCAGCAATTGCACTGCTGGGTATTTACCCTAAAGATACAAACGTAGTGATCCGAAGGGGCACGTGCACCCGAATGTTTATAGCAGCAATGTCTACAATAGCCAAACTACGGAAAGAACCTAGATGTCCATCAATAGACGAATGGATAAAGAAGATGTGGTATATATACACAATGGAATACTATGCAGCCATCAAAAGAAATGAAATCTTGCCATTTGCGATGACGTGGATGGAACTAGAGGGTATCATGCTTAGTGAAATAAGTCAATCGGAGAAAGACAACTATCATATGATCTCCCTGATATGATGTAGAGGAGATGCAAATGGGGGTTTAAGGGGGTAGGAGAAGAATAAATGTAACAAGATGGGATTGGGAGGGAGACAAACCATAAGTGACTCTTAATCTCACAAAACAAACTGAGGGTTGATGGGGCGAGGGGGGTTGGGAAGGGGGGGTGGGTTTATGGATATTGGGGAGGGTATGTGCTATGGTGTGCTGTGAAGTGTGTAAACCTGGCGATTCGCAGACCTGTACCCCTGGGGATAAAAATATATGTTTATAAATAATAAAATTTAAACTCTTAAAAAAAAAAAGCAGGTAGATACTGATAAACTATATTCACCTAGTAGAGAGACCTAAGTCTATTTGGTGGGGGGGATTTCTGGTTGGAGCACAGCCTAGTTTCTGTACTTGTAGGTTGGAAACTCTGGGGAATTGAAGTGAAACAACAACGAACAAAAACAAAAACATGTTTGTCATATTCACTTATAAGTGGTAAAGAGACTCCAGGATCAGCTGTTGCCTGAGATTTTATTTTGAGTTAAATGTGCCATACGTTTATGAGTAATGTGCTCAGAGTTTATCAATTAGCTGTTATTTTGTTTTGTTGATATGATTTTTTTATCACTCCCTCCCCCTGAGTTTTAATGTTTTAGTAGGAAATTGGGAAAACATAAGCCAAGGACTTAGATACCATCTTGAATGGGTATTTTGTGCTGATATTTTAGTGCAAAAGAAGCAAATATCAACATATAGAAGAATCCTTTGAATTTCTAAGTCATTTTAATACTAGTTTTAATACAATAAAATCTTGAACATATTTTATATATTACTCTATTAACTTGAAAGTATACTACAAGTATTTATAAAACCTCTAAATTAATTAACAGTCAACCATTATTTTTACTTCCCCAATAATTATAACATCTTTATTTCTCTTTTGTGCAAACAATTCAAAGTTAATTACATGGTTGTCCATCCTTAAATGCTATCATTATTATTATCTTTTTATTAATGTATGGCAAACTGCTCAGCTTAGCTTTAATAAGGAGTTGAATTATTATTGGAGCCATAGAGAATTGAACAGTTGGAAGTCATAAGCTAAATGACTATGGGGAAAAATAATGTCATGTTGCTTAACTAGCTCATGTCACAAAATGGTTTATTTAGCTCCATTCTATACAGAGATAAATATCACACAATTTGTTTATGTTTCTACAAGTCAGATTTCTAAGTAGAAATGTTTAAAAATTCCTTACCTGTGGCATAGCTGGTGAGGCACAAAATGGATTTCAGAAAACAAACATATTGCATCAGCTGGGAAATTTACCCACAGACCAGTGCTGGCAAATAATAGTAAGACATTCATAGGATTCTGAAAGAAGTGTATGGAAGTGTAACAAAGTAGAGTGTTATAATGACATTTTAAAAAGTAAAATGTAGTTCATTTTTAAAAAAAGCATTTAGTTGAATATATATAGATAATTGTTTCCAACTTTTTTATTTTGAGAAAATTGTAGGTTTGCATGCAGTTGTAAAAATTAATACAGATATGCCATACACTATTTATCCAGTTTCCTTCAAAGGTGACAATTGGATACCTAAAGTATAGTATCACAACCAGTGTATTGATATTGACACAGAAGTTTCTGCCACTGCAGGGATCTCTCATGTTGCCCATTTAGTCACAACCTCCTCACTGTCCCCATCCCATCTCTTATCTTTGGAACTATTATTACCTTCTATTGTTTTGACATTTCAAGAATTTTATATAAATGGAATCAATGTATGCCATTTTATGATTGGCTTTTTTCACTCAGTGTAATTTTCTAGAGATTCATTGTGGTTGATATATATATCAGTAACTTATAACTTTGTATTGCATTTTGTTACATTGTACGAAAATTCCAATCTGTTTAGCCATTAATGGAGTTTTGAATTGCTTCTAATTTTTTTTGCTATTAGAAAAAGTAACTGCTATGAAAATCTATGTACATATTTTTGTGGGAACGTAAGTTTTTGTTTCTCCAAGATAATTACTCAGGATTACAATTGCTGGGTTATTCAATTATTCCATGTTTAGTTTTATGAGAAAACCCCAAAATGTTTTCCAGAGTTCCTCTGTCCCTTTAAATTCCTACCAGTAATATGTGAGAGATCCAGTTTTTTTGCATCACCATTAGGATTTGATGTTGTCACTACTTTTTACTTTACACATCCTGGTAAGTTTATAGTAATATCATTTCATGATTTTAATTTCTATTTCCTTAATGGTGAATTGTGTTGAACATCTTTTCATGTGCCTGTTATCTGTACATCTTCTTCAATGAAATGTCTGATATGCCTTTTGCCCTTTTGGTTATTTTATTTTATTATTATTTTTTTAAGATTTATTTATTTATTTGACAGAGAGAGATCACAAGTAGGCAGAGAGGCAGGCAGAGAGAGAGGAGGAAGCAGGCTCCCCGCCGAGCAGAGAGCCCAATGCAGGGCTCGATCCCAGGACCCCGGGACCATGACCCTAGCCAAAGGCCGAGGCTTTAACCCACTGAGCCACCCAGGTGCCCCGGTAATTTTATTTTATTATTATAATTTTTCATTCTTGAGTTTTGAGAGTTCTTCATATATTCTTGGCACTAGTAACTTGTCAGTAGGTTATTATCTCATTTTTCTCCCAGTCTACAGCTTGCCTTTTCCTCTTCTCAAAAATATACAGGCAGAACAAACATTTTAAATTTTGAGGAAGTACAATTTATCAACTTTGTTTGTTTGTTTATGCTTTTGGTGTCAGGTTTATGAACACTTTGCCTAGCTCTAGATCCTAAAGAATTTCATTTCAAATGTTTTAGAAACTAAGGTTCTCACTTAAATACATGATGCATTTTGAGTTAATGTTTATTTAAGGTGTAAAATTTAGGGGAAAGTTTTTTTTGTTTGTTGGTTTGTTGGTTTGTTTGATTTTTTATTTTTGTTGTTGTTTTATGGCGTTTTTTTTTTTTTTTTTCCTGACTGTGGATGTCTTATTGTTCTAGCACTGTACTGAAAGGCTATCCTTCCTCTATTGAATTTCTTTGTGTCTTAGTCAAGGATCTATTGAGCATATCTGTGTGTGTCAACTTATGTGTTCTATAGTTTCTTCCAGCAATTTAGTGTCTACCCCTTTATGAACACCACAGAATCTTGGTTGTGTAGGTATACAGTCAGTCTTCAAATGTAGTAGGTTTACTCTTCCCAATTTACTCTATCTTTCAAAAAAATGTTTTAACTATTGTTCCCTTGTCTTAGATAAAATATAAAACATATATAAAATATATTAAAGCTTATATAAAATATAAGTTTTAGAAAAATATTATTTATATGTACAAACTTTTTCTGACATTTTAATAGAACTTCTTTAATTTATATATCAATTCAGAGGAATTAACATCTTCAGTGTGTTGCATTCCAATTCATGAAATGGTACATCTTTTAAATTTTTTTTGGATCATCTTTGATTTATTTCATTATTTCCTATAGCTTCTACTGTATAACTTATGTAGATGTTTTTAGATTTATACAAATATGTTTTATTTATTGAATGCTTTTACATGATATCACATTCTTAGTTTCTTTATCAATGTGCTCAGTGGTACTGTATCAAATAGTGGTAGACTTTTGTAACCTGTGAACTTTTGAACCCATTCATGAGTTGCATTTTCGGTTTGCTTTCTAGTTCCCTCAGGTTTTCTGTGTAGACATTTATGCCATAGGAAAATGTGGATCATTTTATATATTCCTTTTTAGTCAAAGTGATTTTTATTTCTTTCTCTTTCTCTATTATGCTGGCTAGAATGTTACCACTACATTGAAAATGAGTGGCAGAGCAGACTATTCTTTCTTCCTTTCTGTTCTTATGGAGAATGCATTTAATTTTTCACAATTAGGTATAAAGTTTGATGTAGGCTTTTGTAGACATTCTTACTAAGTTCAGGAAGTTCCCTTTACCTAATTTTTTTCAGAGGATTTTGTTTTTATTTTGTTGTTGTGGTTGTTTATAAATGGAGACTGAATTTTGTAAAGTGTAATTTTGTCTCAATCAACATGATCTTTTGATTGTTCTCCTATAGTTTATTAATATGGTGCATTATTTTAATTTTCAAATGTGAGCCAGTTTTGTATCTTGGGAATAAGCCTTTCTGCCGTTTTGAGTATAGAAAAGTTTTACATGTTGCTAAAATCTATTCACTAATACTTTGTTAAGAATGTTTTCACCTGTGGGGTGCTCAGGTGATTCAGTTGGAGTTAAGTATCTGCTGTCAGTTTAGGTCATGATCTCAGGGTCCTGGAGTCTAGTCCTACATTGGGCTTCCTGCTCAGCAGGGAGTCTGCTTCTCCCTCTCCCTCTGCCCCTTTACCCTCTTCCACTCTGCTCATGCATGAGTGTGTGCTCTCATTCTCCCTTTTTGAAAATGAATAAATAAAATCTAAAAGACAACTATCATATGATCTCCCTGATATGAGGGAGAGGAGATGCAACATGGGGGGTTGAGGGGGTAGGAGAAGAGTAAATGAAACAAGATGGGATTGGGAGGGAGACAAACCATAAGTGACTCTTAATCTCACAAAACAAACTGAGGGTTGATGGGGGGAGGGGGTTGGGAGAGGGGGTGGGGTTATGGATATTGGGGAGGGTATGTGCTATGGTGAGTTCTGTGAAGTGTGTAAACCTGGCGATTCACAGACCTGTACCCCTGGGGATAAAAATATATGTTTATAAAGCTGTAAAAAAAAAAAAAAAAAAAAAAGAAAGGATGAATACCCAAGTTTTGTAGCAACATGGACGGGACTGGAAGAGATTATGCTGAGTGAAATAAGTCAAACAGAGAGAGTCAATTATCATATGGTTTCACTTATTTGTGGAGCATAACAAATAGCATGGAGGACAAGGGGAGATGGAGAGGAGAAGGGAGTTGAGGGAAATTGGAAGGGGAGGTGAACCATGAGAGACTATGGACTCTGAAAAACGATCTGAGAATTTTGAAGGGGTGGGGGGTGGGAGGTTGGGGGCACCAGGTGGTGGGTATTGTAGAGGGCACGGATTGCATAGAGCACTGGGTGTGGTGCAAAAATAATGAATATTGTTATGCTGAAAAAATAAAAATTAAAAAAAAATGCAAAAAAAAAAATGTTTTCACCTATATTTATGAGTGATATTAGTCTACAATTTTTTATTTATTTATGTACTACCTTTGTCTTATTTTGGTATCCAGCTAATAATAGTATCATAAAAGCAATCCATTCCCTCTTCTATTTTCTAGAAGACATTGTATAGAATTGATTTTAATCATTTACATGTCTAGGATATACTCCAATTACTAACTTACCTAGAGATTCAAATTCCTTGATATTTTAAGTTTATCGATATCATCTTTTTCATATTAGGTCAGTTGTGGTAGTTTGTAATTTTTAAAGAATTAATCAAAGTGGTAAAAGTTATGTCCATAAAGTTGTTTATGGTATTCCTTCACTATTGTTTTTATCATTGCATAACTAATAGTAATATCTACTCTTTTGTTGCAGATTTTGTAATTCTGTAATTTGTGACTTCTCTATTTTTTTTGTCAGTCTATCCAAACATTCATCCATTTTATTCATCTTTTTAAAGAATTAACTCTCTGTTTCATTGAATTTTCTCTATTGTTTTTCTGTATTCAAATGTATTGATTCCTCCTGGTATCCTTACCTTTATCCTTACACCATTGTGTAATCACCATCATTATTTATTTCCAGAACACTTTATCAGCCGAATTATGAATTCTGTACCCTTTGAATAACAACCTCTGGTTTTTGGCAACCTCTATTACAATTTCTGTCCCTATGAATTTGACTACCCTAGTTATATCATATTAGGGAAATCTTACAATATTTGTATTTCTGTGTCTCATTTATTTAACTTAGCATAATGTTTTCAAGGTTTAGCCATGTTGTAGCATCTGTCAGTACTCCCTTTGTTTTTATGACTTAAGAACATTCCATGTATGTATATGCAATATTTCATATATCCATTCATCCACTGATGGACACATGGGTTATTCATATATATCCCATATATCATGATAAATGGGTTATTCATATATTGCATATACATACACTGATGTGTAAGTAGATGATTGAATCTCTGTTACCAATACTTTTGGGTGAGTTAGTGAGATTGCTGGATCATATGATAATGTTATATTTAAGTTTTTGAGAAACAGCCAAAGTGTTTTCCACAGTAGTTGCACCATTTTGTAGTCCCCTAGAAATGTACAAGGGTTTCAATTTCTCTACATCTTTGCCAGTACTCACATATGTGTTTTTAATTTTAATATAATAATTATTCTAACTGATGTAAAAAGTATCTCATTGGGCTTTTAGTTGGCATTGGTTAGTAATGATTAGTGAAGTTGAGCATGTTTTCATGTGTTTATTGGATAATTATATAAGTTTTTTGGGGAAAATTTGTTATGGGTTGAATTGTAACCTCCAAGAAAGATATGTAAAAGTCTTGGCATCCGATATGTCAGAATGTGACCTTATTTGGAAATAGGATCTTTGAGAAGTAATGAACTTTGAGAGTTCATTAGGGTCAGCCCTTATCCAATATGACCTACATCTTTAATAGAGGGGGAATATTAGACACAGAGAGAGACATACACAGAACGAAGACTATGCGAAGATGCAGAAGAAGAAGACAACCATGTGACTGGTATAACGTACCTACAAGCCAAGGAATGCTGCAGATTCCCAGCAAACAGCAGAATCTAGAAATGACAAAGAAAGATTCTCCCTTAGAGCCTTCATAGAGACCATGGCCCTGATGACATGCTTATTTTAGACTTCTAATGTCTAGAACTTCTAGAAAGTTTCTGTTGTTTTAAGCCACTCAGCTATTTTGGAATGTTGCTATAGCAACCTCAGGATACTAATACAGATTTTGGTACAAAGAGTGATTCTAGAGAGATAAAATCTTGAGGATGAGTTTTCTAAATTGCTTCTGTGGCTACTGGAGTTGATGCTCTGATCTGATTAGATCTAAAGGGAGTCATAACTCTATTGCCAGTAGTAAAGAAAATATGAAAATGTGGCAGCAGAGGTGTACAAATTATCCCATTAAATACTCCTAATTACATAATTGAAAAGGTTATGAAAAACCATGTAGATTGATACTTTAGCCCATTTTTGTTAAACTCATGAGTATAATGAAAAAAAAAAAAAAAAGGGTGAGTTCAGGGATACAAATTCCCAGCTCAAGTACTACATAAGTGACCTGAAAGTTTCTATGTTTGCCCTGAAAGAAACCTGTATCTCCTGTAGCCACAGAGCTGAGATTTTTAAAAATCTCCAGAGTCTCATCCTATAAGTGGCAGAATTAAAGTGGAAACAGAATTCCCAAACCCTTAGAAGGTCCACTCTTGAAGTGAGGGCACTGATTGGGAAGGAATGGGACCCTCATAACTGGAATGTGCCCATACAGGCTGACCTCTTGTAGCTGGGGCACTGATCCTTCAAATTCCATTGTTTTCTTGTCAGGAGAAGCAATCATTCCATTTCTAGGGAGATTACCTCTTTTATGCCTACAGAGATTGTAATATCCTCCCCTTGAGGTAGTTGCTTTGCAAGACACTGCTGATTCTTTTCTGGGTATACCCCCAACACCCTTCTTTGCTCCTAGAACTATAATTAGACTCAGATCCTAGGAAATCCCAAAAGATGAGTTATATAGTATGACCTATGAAGAAGTAGACTACACTCTAAAAGTCCTGCATTTTTCCTTTTTCAATTCATACCAGCAGAAATCTAGGGAGTAGGTATGAGAGTGAATATTAAGGGTGTGGGAAAATGGCGAAAAGAATATAAAGTTGTATCAGGTCAGTTTATTTATATAAACTCCATAAAGCAGAGATTCTGGATTTAATGTTGTAGTTTTAAGGGTTAGGAAGGGCTCTCTATCATTCTCTTGATTCATATACTCTATCAAGTATATTCAAATATAATCAAAATATAATCAAAAGGTAGCCAACACTACATGACATTGAAATGATAGGAAGAAGAGATACAAGGGCTTGGAGAGATTGTAATGTTAGAAAATATTTATTATATGGGACCTGATCATCCCTCTGAGAGGATCCAGACTCTGGAACATGACTGATCCAGACCATTTTCACCATGACTATGAGAAATAAATTTGGAAAGGGAAGTACAGTATCCTTGAAAATCTCTGGGGTTGCTCTGTGCTGTGGGTCAGAAATTATAGCAGCCATTGAAGCAGGATATTTAAATGCCATAGGGATAATTGGTTGCAGAGATGGAAGGGGCCAAGAGGCAATACTTAACCACCAAAGACAAGGTGGGTGTGGTTACTGTAATGAACTATAGAGTCAAAGCAGTAATCAGAATACCATGATTTGCACAGTCCTATGGTGTTGGCTTGTTAATCACAGTGTCCTTAGAAGTAAGATAAATGGACACTCTACTGAATTCTTACTTGACATGAATGAGCTAAAGAGTTTTGGATCAAATGAACTAAAGTTTAAGTTGACTTTTCAAAACAGAGAGATTAGTCCCTCAATAAATTCCCACACATGAAACAATTTGCAGACCCAGCATCTCTTGAAGGAAGGAAAGATGGGGTCCCTTTGATGAACCCTACTACACTGTCAGAATTTTATACTTTTAATTTTTCTCCCAGCCTTCCTCAAAGGGACCTGCATGGTGTCTGTGCATTAAGGATAAGAAAGTGACTATACCTTTTGAGGATTAGTGGCCCTGGTTCGGAAATGATACTAATTCTGGGAGACCCAAAACATGATTGTGGCCCACAGTCAGAGCAGGGGCTTCTTGAGGTCAATCAATGGAGCTTTAGCTCAAAATTGTCTCAGAGCAGACCCAGTGGGTCCCTGAAATCTTCACCCCATAGTTATTTCCTTATTTCCGGATTGTGTAATGGGAACAGACATACAAGCAACTGGCAAAATTTTCACATCAATTCACTGACCTGTGGAATTAGGCTTGTTATGATAAGAAGGGCCAACTGGAAGCTGCTAAAATGGTCTCTATCCAGGAAAAGAGTAAACCAAAAGCAATACTGCGTTCCTTGATTTCCTATGCTTCAGGTGTCATAACCCAGAAATCATTGTCAAATCCAATACCAGGAAGTTTTTCTCCCATGTTTTCCTCTCTGAGTTTTATACTTGGAGCAATTAAGTTTATGTGTTTGATACATTTTGAGTAGGTACTACCTTTGAATTCAATGGTTTGTAAAATTTATTTAAAATTTCTAAATGAAAGAAGCCTATAAAATTTTCTTTAGTTGATTATTTAAAATCTTGCTAAACATATGATTATATTTTACAGTGAACATGTCAAGAAACATTAATAATTTTAATTCTAAAGGAAAACTTATAAATTAGTTAAAAATAAAGTTAATTCACAAGGAGATAGTATAGTTGTCCAATAAATACATGAACTAATTGTATTAAATAGATAGCATTTTCAATTTTCTTGTCATTTGGAGAATAAATTCTGTTCTGTTCTTCCTCTGAAATACTCCTGTGTGTTTACACAAAGCCAAGCTAACTATATGGATACACATATATATTCATTAAATACCAATTCTTAAAAAGTGTAAGCAAGTCCACAAAGTAAAATCCAAAGTCCGTGTTAAAAAAATCATATATATATATATATATATATATATATATATATATATATATATATATATATTAGATGCAGCATAAGCCTATTAGCTTGGAAACCCAGAGAAAAAGTCTGTACACAGAAGAAGTACTTAGTATTTGCTTAATGAATGACAAAGCATTTTATAAGAGGAGATTCTAATTAAAATGTGTCCAGTTTCTGGGGTGCCTGGGTGGCTCAGTGGTTAAAGCCTTTGCCTTTGGCTCGGGTCATGGTCCCAGGGTCCTGGGATCGAGCCTCACATCGGACTCTCTGCTCAGCAGGGAGCCTGTCTCCTTCTCCTCCTCTCTCTCTCTGCCTGCCTCTCTGCCTACTTGTGATCTGTCTGTCAAATAAATAAAAATCTTAAAAAAAAATGTGTCCAGTTTCTAAGCTGGGGAAGTCAGAAAAATGGAGATCAAAGGGTTTATTTTTTATTTTTTCTTTACAGAAAAATGTGTTGGCATCATTTGGTATACCCCAGCAAGAACCAAGTGGTCTGTCTTTCTCTTCCTCCTCTAATATCCTGTGTCCCATAACAACAACATCAGGGAGACAATTAAAGGGGGAAAAAGTGGGAAAAAGTCATACCAATTTAGGAAACACTAAGTGCCAAACTTGTGCAATATCAGCCCGGCTGATTGATGTGGGAATGAAAGAGCAGAATGGGCACCTGAGCCAGATAATACTGTTAAGAAAGCCTCTGGCATCCCTGTGTGCACTTACAGAGTCCAAATACAATTCTCCCTCCCATGGCCAGCAAGAGTAGGAGTCGCAGAAGCTCCCTGCTTCTGGTGAGCACTGTCATCAGACAAAGGAATCAAACTGCAGGACTTTGAAAGATCTTCTCTGTGTAATGTTGAGTTACAAGTAGTGAGAATTTTTCAGAATATAGGAAGGAAATGAAAGCTTCCTTCAAATGCAATTGATCCATCCTGTGTATAAATGGAAGTTTGACTAAGTAGGTAAACGGAGTTTGAGAACAGGGCCCAGATGCACTGTGATGGGGTCCCAGCTTAGAATGCATGTGGAAAACATAATATGATACAGGAAAAGGGCCAGTTAACTGTTGACATCTTGAAAATAATCAAGCTAAGGATTCCTTTATCATCAAGTATTAGGTATGAATATCAACTGTGCTATGTATTAGACATGACTGAATATAGCAAACTGATATAATTCTTATATTAAGTACACGTTTAGCCACTCAAATAACCCTTTTTGGTGACTTCATAATAACCTGCATGAAGCTTTACAAATTCCTTAGGTCATTCCAGAAATAACTTCATTCACTACACTTCTCATCCTAATTCTCTCTCCATCCCTGCCTTCCCTATTTCTCTCACCTAGGACTCCCTGGATTGCCACATTTCCTAGAAGAAAAATACATTTATGTGTCAGAGCAAAGTTTTTCATGGTGGTGTTTTTTTAACATCTTTGAAGGAAGTAGTCATAACCTCTGATTCTTAGATCTGTCTGATTCAAATGACCCGTCCCCCCCCCCCAAAAAAAAATTCCAGCTGCTTTACCACTAACCTTTGTGACCACAGCTTCAGGGAATTTCCTTAACCCTGAAAACTACTTCTGGAATACCCAGCTCTTATAGAATCCTCACTTCTCTGGTCTGCTCTCTTACTGCCAAATTTTCCATTTTGTAAATACACGTTTCCTCTGTTCACCAGGTACAATATCCCAACTGTGACTCTTTTCACTCCTATAAGGCATTGAGCCAATGGACTGACGATCCAGGTGCTTTCTTGTTAACATTTAATCACAACCCCAAGTTGGATCATGTAACCACCTGCCCTTTGCATTTATGCACCAAGGATTTTGAGGGCTGAGAAAGAAAACCACATGATGAAGAGACAAGCACTTTCAGATTTGTGTCATTTGTTGTCACAAGGGGGGTGTTAATCCTGACCAGGAAGCTTGTTATATAAATTTACCTAGAAACTCCTTTCTTATCCTGTAGAAGTTATTCTGTATCCTCCTCTTCTCTTCAAATCCAAATCCATTCCCATACCTTTCCAGTCAACAAATCATTGAAAACAGAAAATAATAAGGAAAATTCACAGTGCATTCTAGTCAAATTAATTACAAACCTAGAAATTAGCCTAGAACTATGGGAATACACAAAATGAGTTTAATACAAAGTCCAAAATTTAGTACCAAAGTACACACGAATTTAAGTACAAAACAGAAGTAGCATTTCAAAGCTGTGGGGGAAGTAGAAGTATCTTTAAGTCATGCTGTGAGAACTGACCAGGTAAGTGTTTCTATGTTGCACTCAGATCTACAACCAAATAAACCCCCCTTGACTTTAGATCATTGGAAATACTAAACTACTTGTGGGTCTCAGAAAATTAATGTTTATGCCATGTCTCCAGGCCATTGAATATTATAATTCCTCTGCCTCAAATACCCCTCTATGATAAACCCTGTCTTTTTCTTCACCTTTAAAGCTGTTTCCAACTACCTGTCTTCCTGGGGTTTTTTAACATCTAACTGCATATTTTTCTATTATTTCATTGTTTAAAAACATGGTCTGTCCACATCTGAAATTCCCTCAGTCACAAAGAATGTATTAAGTCATGTTTATCTCTAATACCTGCCCCAATACATGATAGGGGCTAAGCAATGTACTAATTTTGAATTGGGATTTTTCATTGTATGAACATTTATTGAGTGTCTATTATTAATATAGAAGGTGCTGTGAGTTATGAGAGACACAGGGATGATAAATAAGACCAAGGACCTGCCCTGGAGTGGTTCCATAGCCCAGTGGCTGAGGCAATTTGGCTTGCAGGGGGGGAGGAAAAAAATATATATATATGTATTATAAAATTAAAAAAATGATCTTGATGCACTTAGCCTGAGAAACAGCACCATTAGGGATGATTTAATAACAGAGTGTGATCATATTAAGGTTAGAAAAGGAGATGCATTAAACAGTTCTCTATCTTTCTGAAGACCCAAAAAGACTATTAAGTACCAAATGAAGAATGTGTTTCTATAAATGTTTCTCATAAAAAATAGGTTAACTCAGGGTTCACAATTATTATTTCTGGTGCTATTTCAAAATAAGAATGAATTGACTTGTGTATAATTTTTTTTCTTGATCAGGGATTGTGTGGAAATACTCTTTTCTTTTGCTAATTATTTTAGGCATAATTTTATAATTCTAATTTTATTAAGCCTTGACAATAAGTTAAAAAATATTTATTTGGATTAATATTGATATTTAGTGATATCAACTTGAAAGTGAATGATAACATATTGTAAGGCTCTCTTGTATGAAATATTTATGGAATTATAAAATAGATCTTATACATTTCTGAGTATTCAGATGTTCCTGTTCAGTTATTATACTAAAGATAACTCGAGAATGTCATTTTTATTCCAAGGGATTATATGCACATGATCTTTGATACAAAGTCACACTTCAACAAACTAGATGAATTCAGACCTTTAGAAGTTGTGACATTTGCATATAAATTTAAACTCTGCCTCTGAGCTATAAGAATAAATTAATAATCCAATTTAAATATTTGACAGATATGTCTCATAAGAAATATGGTATTGAAAGGCCTATTATAGTAGGAATACAGTAGGAAAGCCATTCTTCCTAATAACTTTAATTTACTATCACAAAAATAAGGTATTTGGAGTCCATGCATTTTTTTATTAGAGATTTAAAATACACATCTTTAATTAAAGAAACTGCCCTAGGGCAGAAGTAATACTCTCATTGATAATTAAGGTTAATTCACAATTTTTGTGGTAAAGAAGGAAAATGATTTTGTTTTAAAGAGAAAATTAGGAAAAAAATTCAAATTAAAAGAAAAAAACATTATGAACAGCTTATTCTTTAAGTAAATTATTTTTTAAATGTGCATGCCTTAACATAATTTTAATTTGGGTAGAGACTTTTCTGGTTTGGTAAGTTAAAGCTAAGTGTTCAGTTTTTACTTACAATCTAGAACAGAGAGGCACCAAACTTGCAAAGCTCCCTGACTTTCTGAATTTAGGGTTTTCTCAAAATAGTCTGGTTACATATAAGAAATATTATGTTGTTTTATTGGTTATTTTAAAATATATGTCAAAGAGGTGATATCTCATTGTGGTTTTGATTTGTATTTCCCTGATGCCGAGTGATATGGAGCACTTTTTCATGTGTCTGTTGGCCATCTGGATGTCTTCTATGCAGAAATGTCTGTTCATGTCCTCTGCCCATTTCTTGATTGGATTATTTGTTCTTTGGGTGTTGAGTTTGCTAAGTTCTTTATAGATTTTGGACACTAGCCCTTTATCTGATATGTCATTTGCAAATATCTTCTCCCATTCTGTCAGTTGTCTTTTGGTTTTGTTCACTGTTTCCTTTGCTGTGCAAAAGCTTTTGATCTTGATAAAATCCCAAAAGTTCATTTTTGCCCTTGCTTCCCTTGCCTTTGGGGATGTTCCTAGGAAGATGTTGCTGCGGCTGAGGTCGAAGAGGTTGCTACCTGTGTTCTCCTCGAGGATTTTGATGGATTCCTTTCTCACATTGAGATCCTTCATCCATTTTGAGTCTATTTTCGTGTGTGGTATAAGGAAATGATCCAATTTCATTTTTCTGCATGTGGCTGTCCAATTTTCCCAACACCATTTATTGAAGAGGCTGTCTTTTTTCCATTGGACATTCTTTCCTGCTTTGTTGAAGATGAGTTGACCATAGAGTTGAGGGTCCATTTCTGGGCTCTCTATTCTGTTCCATTGATCTATGTGTCTGTTTTTGTGCCAGTACCATGCTGTCTTGATGATGACAGCTTTGTAATAGAGCTTGAAGTCTGGAATTGTGATGCCACCAACTTTGGCTTTCTTTGTCAATATTCCTTTGGCTATTCGAGGTCTTTTCTGGTTCCATATAAATTTTAGGATTATTTGTTCCATTTCTTTGAAAAAAATGGATGGTACTTTGATAGGAATTGCATTAAATGTGTAGATTGCTTTAGGTAGCATAGACATTTTCACAATGTTTATTCTTCCAATCCAGGAGCATGGAACATTTTTCCATTTCTTTGTGTCCTCCTCAATTTCTTTCATGAGTACTTTATAGTTTTCTGAGTATAGATTCTTAGTCTCTTTAGTTAGGTTTATTCCTAGGTATCTTATAGTTTTGGGTGCAATTGTAAATGGGATGGACTCCTTAATTTCTCTTTCTTCTGTCTTGTTGTTGGTGTAGAGAAATGCAACTGATTTCTGTGCATTGATTTTATATCCTGACACTTTACTGAATTCCTGTACAAGTTCTAGCAGTTTTGGAGTGGAGTCTTTTGGGTTTTCCACATAGAGTATCATATCATCTGCGAAGAGTGATAGTTTGACTTCTTCTTTGCCGATTTGGATGCCTTTAATTTCCTTTTGTTGTCTGATTGCTGAGGCTAGGACTTCTAGTACTATGTTGAATAGCAGTGGTGATAACGGACATCCCTGCCGTGTTCCTGACCTTAGCGGAAAAGCTTTCAGTTTTTCTCCATTGAGAATGATATTTGCGGTGGGTTTTTCATAGATGGCTTTGATAATATTGAGGTATGTACCGTCTATCCCTACACTTTGAAGAGTTTTGATCAGGAAGGGATGCTGTACTTTGTCAAATGCTTTTTCAGCATCTATGGAGAGTATCATATGGTTCTTGTTCTTTCTTTTATTAATGTGTTGTATCACATTGATTGATTTGCGGATATCACCTCACACCAGTCAGAATGGCTAAAATTAACAAGTCAGGAAATGACAGGTGCTGGCGAGGATGCGGAGAAAGGGGAACCCTCCTACACTGTTGGTGGGAATGCAAGCTGGTGCAACCACTCTGGAAAACAGCATGGAGGTTCCTCAAAATGTTGAAAATAGAACTACCCTATGACCCAGCAATTGCACTGCTGGGTATTTACCCTAAAGATACAAACGTAGTGATCCGAAGGGGCACGTGCACCCGAATGTTTATAGCAGCAATGTCTACAATAGCCAAACTATGGAAAGAACCTAGATGTCCATCAACAGATGAATGGATAAAGAAGATGTGGTATATATACACAATGGAATACTATGCAGCCATCAAAAGAAATGAAATCTTGCCATTTGCGACGACGTGGATGGAACTAGAGGGTATCATGCTTAGCGAAATAAGTCAATCGGAGAAAGACAACTATCATATGATCTCCCTGATATGAGGGAGAGGAGATGCAACATGGGGGGTTGAGGGGGTAGGAGAAGAGTAAATGAAACAAGATGGGATTGGGAGGGAGACAAACCATAAGTGACTCTTAATTCACAAAACAAACTGAGGGTTGATGGGGGGAGGGGGTTGGGAGAGGGGGGTGGGGTTATGGATATTGGGGAGGGTATGTGCTATGGTGAGTGCTGTGAAGTGTGTAAACCTGGCGATTCGCAGACCTTTACCCCTGGGGATAAAAATATATGTTTATAAAGCTGTAAAAAAAAAAAAGAAAAAGAAAAAAGAAAGGATGAATCCCCAAGTTTTGTAGCAACATGGACGGGACTGGAAGAGATGATGCTGAGTGAAATAAGTCAAGCAGAGAGAGTCAATTATCATATGGTTTCACTTATTTGTGGAGCATAACAAATAGCATGGAGGACAAGGGGAGATGGAGAGGAGAAGGGAGTTGAGGGAAATTGGAAGGGAAGATGAACCATGAGAGACTATGGACTCTGAAAAACGATCTGAGAATTTTGAAGGGGTGGGGGGTGGGAGGTTGGGGGCACCAGGTGTTGGGTATGGTAGAGGGCACGGATTGCATGGAGCACTGGTTGTGGTGCAAAAATAATGAATACTGTTATGCTGAAAAAATAAAAAAATTAATAAAAAAAAGAATGTAATAAAAAAATATATATATGTCAAAGAATATATTGACAAAGGAAGAATTGAGAGAAGTACTTAGCCCATGCATCAGTATGATAGCACATCAACAAAATTTCTTACAGTAAAATGTAATTTAGCTAATGAACCATTAAAGCAACTTCATATGTATGATTATTCTGAAATATAATTGGAATCATGTTAGTTTATTGAGATTTGACTTCATTTAACTGATAAATTTTTGCTCCATTTTGCACAATTATATCCTAACATCTCACTGAGAAGAAGAAAGAGGAGAAAAGGAAAAATTGCCATAAAATGCTGAATGTATTACTTAAAGTCACCAATATGTTTATATTTACAATTCCCTGACATTTTTTTTCAAAGATTTTACTTATTTTTTGGACACCGAAAAAGAGAGAGATCACAAGCAGGCAGAGAGGCAGGCAGAGAGAGGGGGAAGCAGGCTCCCTGCTGAGCAGAGAGCCCGATGTGGGGCTCGATCCCAGGACCCTGGGATCATGACCTGAGCCGAAGGCAGAGGCTTAACCCACTGAGCCACCCAGGCGCCCCATCCCTGACATATTTTTAACTGCCTGGGATTATAGATGTCTTCCCTTAGATTGACCTCTGCTTGTTTATTCAGCTTTTGTATGCAGTGTTTCTCATATCTGGAATTTTGTGCTTGTTGGGAGGAGAATTGCCTGTGTGATAATAGAGCTGATTATTTGTTTGTCAATGATGCCTGCCCCTTGCTTTCTCTATATGTAGGCAAACTGACTGTGAGATAATAAAATTAATTAAAGGATAGTTTATTGGCATAGGTTTATCCTAAGCAAAAGGAAATCACTACTTGAAATTATTTCCCAAATGCCTGCTATCCAACACTTGGGTTAATAAGTTCCTTTACAAATACAAAATTAAAGAAGAGGATTCGTTTTCTTCTTTTTATGAATTGTCTTACTAAAGTTATCACACTGGCCACACGCCAAAGCACTTAGTGAAAATACCAATGGGTGCAGCAGGCTGTGATTAAATGAACTCGAAGTTCAGAACCAGCATCGAAATGAGGATGTGTTATGGCTGATTAGGTCACACAAGCAACAGTTATGTTTTCAGGAAGATTATGATTTGGCTTTAAACATGGTCATTATTTAGAATTAAATCAAAGAAGTTTAATTAAATGAATCACATTAGAAAAAAAGAAGTTAATATATAGTCAAACTATTTTACTCCTAGTTATATTATGTTTTTATATTTTTCTGTGCTGTTGAGGTTATCTATGTCTATTGAAACTACATGGTGGAAATAACAGGCCACAATGTGGTCTTGCAGATCATGTTGACAGCTTGATATTGGCCATGGTAGAAAGAGTGGCACCATGGAAGTCAGGGTTTGAGATACTGTTCTGTTGACTCTCTAGTCTTAAAACAATGATGGAGAAATGTAATTGTGTAGATTAGGCCTACAAGTGTGATATGTTTAAAAAAAATAGTGTGATATGTTTATAGTCCTTAAATCATAAATAGAACTTAAACATTGAGGAAATCTTCTGTTTCAGTATCAGGAAACTAATATTCAGTTTGGCAAGTTTGGTAAAGAAGTCACTCCTGTCAATGATGAACAAGTGAAGCCTCAATGTATGTATGTCTTAATTGCCTCACTGTCATCTTTTCTCCTTAGTGTAAAAAAAAGCATCAGCCAACAACATTCATTCATAAATATGCTCCTGTGTCAATTTCAACTAGAATTTGGCTTCACATATAAAAGCTTGGCAAAAAAATTAGTGAAAGCATTCTGTGAGAATGAAACAGATAAATGAAATTAAAAAATATTTTATCATTATTTCTAAATTATGTATTGTAACTTCTTTTTATTAGTAAAAGTTATGAGAAATATAAATATATATATACAAATATTTTAACTGAAAAATATACAAATCGTTAACATATATTTATTTATTTTAAAAAATATATGGGCCACCTGGGTGGCTCAGTCGATTGGGTGGCTGCCTTCGGCTTGGGTCATGATCCCAGCATCCTGGGATCGAGTCCCACATTGGGCTCCTTGCTCAGCAGGGAGGCTGTTTCTCCCTGCCTCTGCCTGCCTGTTCTCAGTCTCTCTCTCTCTCTCTGACAAATAAAAATAAAAATCTTAAAAAAATATATATATATATATATATTTGTAAAAAAGTATATATATATGTGTATATACATATTTAAAACACTATATATGTATATATATGTATTTGTATGTATATGTATATATACATATATATGTATTCATATACATAGTATATACTATATATACATATATATATAGTGTTTTTAAATCAATTATTAAACATTTGCTGGTGCTACTGTACTGGCAAAAAAGCTATATTTCAGCAATTTATCTCAGGGTCCCCAGTTCAGGCAAGTATAAACAATATTATTTATTCAGACCTCTGTCTCTCTGACCAATCCTTTGTCTCTCAAAGGAGGAATCAGAAAAATATTAATACCATAGCTTATATGATAAACTCCAATAAAAATAATTGTCTTGATTATATAATAAGGCTTACAAACAAACTATCCAGAAGGTATCTGGAATACAATTTTAGTTAATTGTATGATACTGATTCATCTTTTTCAATCTCCTCATTAAAATTAGCACCCACATAGAAATAAAGAGAGAGAAAGAAAAAGAACAAGGAAAAGAGCAAATGTTGAAATAGCATTGCCATTGTTCAATGACATATTTCACAAAAAGCTACCATTTATAGAAGAATGGGCCAAGAGAGCAATATTTGGTTTTAATCAACTTACTTCCAAATATTTCCTATAATGAAACTTTACCCAGTAGGACAATGGCATGTGCCTTCTACCCATGCCCATCCACTAACCTGAGATCAGAAAATTAAGCCTGGCAGTGGAACAGAAACCTCCACTTATCTCCTACAGAGTTCCTTTCCAAGAAGGTCTGTCTCATTTTCTACACCCACTCAGGAGACTGTCGCTTCAGGTAACATAAAAGTCTCAAGAAAAAAGGGAGCAGAATGTACTATATTAAATAATGGTATGTAGGGTAAGATGAAAAATACAAAAAGTACTAATCTTCAAGGCACAGTTGTTGACAGAAACAGTACTGAAGTCTATTCAATAATATTACAAACATAACTCAGCACACACATCAGAGTGAAATGTATAAAATGATATACAGTTGAATATATATAAAAGAGGGATGCCTGGGCGGTTCAGTAAGTTATGGATCTGTCTTCAGCTCAGGTCATGATCTCAGGGGATGGATTCCTGTATCAGGCTCTCTGCTCAGTGGGGAGCCTGCTTCTCCCTCTGCCTGCTGCTCCCCCTGCTTGTGCTCTCTCTCTCTCTCTAACAAATAAAATCTTTTTCTAAAAAAAAGGCATATAATGAGAACACTTAAAAATTGACTGTCATGGTTAAAAATTAAAGAAAAATTAAAGTTTTAAAAATCCGTAATTAAACTTTATTTTTTTTAAGATTTTATCTATTTATTTGACAGAGATCAGAAGTAGGCAGAGAGGCAGGCAGAGAGAGAGTATAATTAAACTTTAAAAAGTGAGGAAAAGAAAAGTAAAATTTTAAAATAGGAAATGAAAATCTTGTGATCATTCATGTTCATCTTAAATTGTTCAGTGATTGTTTTAAAGTAAATAAATAAAATGGAAAAGTCAAAACATTAAAGGATGGAAAATACATAAAAAATGGAAATACTTCCAATTAGTTGGGGTTTACAAAACTTGAGTTTATCACTATATTTTTAGATTTTGACTTTCTGTAGTAAGTTTCTGTACAAATGAATAATGCCTAAAATGATTGCAAGACTTTGGAAAAATAGAACAGACAAAAATAAAATTATAAGACTGTCTCAGGAAAGTACAGGCCAGATGGTGACATGAGCTAGATTACATGAGTAATAAATTTTAGTTGATTTTCTAGAGTTTTATAGACATAGAAATTTTTCTCAATTTTATAAGACTTGCACAGTCCTGATGGTCACAGGTTTAAAAAAAAAATCACAAAAAGAACATGATGGTCCTCAATCATGATGTAACACAGTCCATAATGAAGGATTCTATATATTGAAATTAATAATAAAGTATGATAAAATGTATTAAAAGAAATCAAGAGTAACCATATAGTAATCAGTTAATATGTTTAAAACAGGAAGATAATTTGTTTGTTTATTATGTTTAGAAAGTCATTAAAAATTTAACAACTGTCATTATAAAACATCAGTATAAAAATAATATAACTTTACTTCTTTAGTATGGCACAGTGTCAATCGCAAACATCATTAAAAATGCTGAGACACTTTAGGCTTCACCATTAAAAGCTTTAAGACCAGGTGATTCATTTTCATCACTACAGAACATTTTTTTTTCTTGGATTTTAGCCATTGCAATCAAGTATGAAAAAAGTAATTAAATGTGTTCATCAAAACTGAGCAAGCACCATTATCATTATTTGCCAGAGAAAACATTTTCTAACTGAAAATTCAAAAAAATCTACTCAAAACATTGGAAGTATAAAAAACAAAAACAGGTTAGTTGGAAAATGACAAGAGTAAAAATCATAGTCAGCAGTATATGTGGAAAAGCAGTGAAAAATTATGATTTTCATCATACTCGTATAAAAATATTTCAAAAAATTAGGAAGAACTGTTTATTAGGCAAGACCAAGGTGAAAATATCAAAAAAATACCATTTGGGGACACAGATAAATATTGAATAGAAGGAGAGCCTGTCTTATTCTTTTATGGGAAGAATGAAGAAGAATTAATATTAAGGATGGGTAAATTCTTCCCAAATTAATCTTTAAATAGAGTATATTTTCAATCAAACCTCTACTGCTTTTTTAAAGTAAGATTAAATAATTTAAAAATTCACCTTCACTTTGTAACATAGGATACTAACATAACTAGGAAAGAACAGAAGAAAGGCTCTTGTTCTAAGAAGTACTGAGTGTCTAAGTTCCCTCTAACCTGAGTTACCTATTTCCTTTTAGCTATTTGAGAGACATACTGTCTGCTTGCTGGATAGGTTAGCTCTTCTCCATGCGTCTGAGAGATGTGCAAAGGGCAGTTATGTGTCTGTTTCACCGTGGCTGACCATTGGCCCAGGCTTTCGGCTTCACCAGATTCTCTCAGATGATCATCACGGACTCTTTAGCTGCTTTACTTTGTATGTATACAGTTGAACCTTGAACAACACAAAGGTTTGAGCACTGACCCGACCCAGCTGAAAGTCCACTAATAATTTTGCCTCCCCTAAAACGTAACTACTTTAGCCTACTGTTAATATAAACAGTCGATTAACACATCTTTTATGTTATATATATTACATATTGTATTCTTACAAGAAAGCAAACCAGAGAAAAGAAAATGTTATTAAGAAAATCATAAGGGGGCACCTGGGAGACTCAGCTGGGTAAGCAACTGCCTTCTGCTCAGGTCATGATCTCAGGGTCCTGGGATTGAGACCCGCATTGGGCTCCCTGCTTCTCCTTCTCCCTCTACTCCTCCTCCTCCTGCTTGCGCTCTCACTCTTGCTCTCTCACTCTCAGGTAAATAATAAATAAATCTGGGTGCCTGGGTGGCTCAGTGGGTTAAGCCACTGCCTTCGGCTCAGGTCATGATCTCAGGGTCCTGGGATCGAGTCCCCGGTCGGGCTCTCTGCTCAGCAGGGAGCCTGCTTCCCTCTCTCTCTCTCTCTGCCTGCCTCTCTGTCTACTTGTGATCTCTCTCTGTCAAATAAATAAATAAATAAATCTTAAAAAAATAATAATAAATAAATCTTTTTACAAAAGAGAAAATCATAAGAAAGAAGAAAATACAATACTGAATTTATTTAAGAAAAAAGAAATCCGTGTTTAAGTAGACCTACCAGTTCAAACCCCTGTTGTTCAAGTGTCAACAACATATTCTTTTATTATCCAAGGTAGAATTAATAAAAGGCTGGCATCAAGATGATATTGTATAATAAACCTAACAGAAGAATTGAAGCATTATAAAGGATTCACAATGTAGACAAGTAAATTTTGAATAGCATATTATCCACCACTACTACCAGCAGAATAACATCCATTGTCCAGCAAATGGAATTCTCTGGGCACTCTGCTTTCTTTAGCCCTAGCCTGCTCTCTTGTTGGGACCCATGTTTCACTTAGTCTCTTATCAACTCCTCTCTCCAGTATCCTGTTTGGGTATAAATCCCTATTTACTGGCTCACTGAAGTAACCTTACACTCCAAAAGAAACTCTCTACATTTCTCTACAGAAATGATTATCCCTTTTCCTTTATTTAAAAATAATTCTTTAGATCACTTTATATCCCTTACTTCTTCAAACAGCTTCTCCAGTTTTGGCTCAAGGCTTTTCATATTCAAAAGTTCAGAAAAAGCATTCTCCCAAATGAAACTGCAACATTTCCCTAAACCCAATACTGTCATCCCTTAAAATGTACCAAAAATATTGCATGATGCATTAAAAAAAGTGAAAGTATAATAATATGAAAACTTGAATGAAATACAGATGAACATTTATACAATTTAACATGACTGAGAACTTCCTAAGCCTGACTCTAAGAATAATATTTATTAATCAAAATGTTGATTTGACAATTAAAAATATTACTTCTCTAACAGGAAGATGCAAAATGGAAAGCAGCAAAGAAGAGTAAAAAAGAAACAAAAGAAGGAAATAAGGAAAGGAAGGGAGGAGGGAGAGTAGGACAGAAGAAAATTAAAGAAATATTCACGGGGCAAAAAAAGAAGAAATAGGAATTAGGAAAAAAAAATTTTTAAATGGAAACTCAGAAAAAGTACCTGCGACACTTATAAAAGACTAAGGGCAAATAATTTGAATATATAAAGTGCTTTTAGAATTTAATAGAAGTATCATAATTCACAATGACATGAAAAAGGAATTCACAAAAGAAGAAAAGTATGTGAACAATAAATATATGAAATAACTATTTGAGAAATACATAAGGCACAAATGCACTTTTATTCCTTTTACTAAACTGGCAATGATGAAAAATGATAAATCCCAAAATAGGTCTATGTCTAGAAAAATGGACATCAAACATCCTAGAAAAAAAATGTAGTATTTTTCATGGGGAGCAGTTTAGGAAAAGACTTAGAAATATGTGCTACTTTTGACACAAATATCCTGTGGAAATAATTTATGCTTTCATTTTTTCACAAAGTATTTTTCAGAACTATTTAGAAGACCCAAATACAACATGATCTAAATAAGTTGCAATAATAGATCACTAACTGACTATCCAAGATAGTATTCTTAATGTATTCTACATTATGAATAATTGAGGTATCAGTTGATATGAATTTTTAAATTGATTTTAGTAGAAAAGCAGATTATAAAATGTAGCTATTTTTTGTTTGTATATGTATATGTATATGTATATGTTTGTATATGTAGCTATTTTTAAATTTTTAATTATAGATCTTCTGCAGTGAAAATTGTTTTGGAAATTGAAGTATAATTACATTATTTTAATTCAAGGACTATTTATACCTATGTAAGTGTGCACTATATATATTCGTCTCATTCTGGCTTGTAACTACTATTTTGGTTTAAGGAATGCCAGGCTGTATATGAGACTTTACATGAATGTTTATGTATACATTATTTAAGGTAATTATTTAAGGTATGCTTTGGATTCAGGCAGCAATATGTACAGACCAAGGATGACGGTCATAGACGATGACAAATTCGTATTTGTCTACAGAGTCCTTACTTCCCATAAGACCCCACAAGTCTTATTATACAATTCTAGAGGATAGCTATTGTGCTGTGTTAACAAGTTTCAATGTATTAGTTGTCATATTACTGATGATGCTCAGAGTATACTTAAATTTAGGAGAGTGTAAATACCGTAGTTTTCTATAAGCAGACTCTGAGACAAGGATCTAAGTGGCAGTAATTTCTTTAAGAGGTTAAGAAATCGGGAAGCAATGAATACTCACCATTTGCATCAACATGGATGGAACTGGAAAGGATTATACGAAGTGAAGTAAATCAAGCAGAGAAAGACAATTATGTTGTTCCTCTCATATGTGGAGCATAAGCAGTAGCACAGAGGACCATAAGGGAAGGGAGGGGAATTGAAGGGAGAGAAATTGGAGAGGGAGAAGAACCATGAGAGACTACGGACCTCGGGAAACAAACTGAGAGTTTCAGAGGGGAAGAGGGTCAGGGAGGGGGTGACAGGTGATGGGTATTGAGGAGCGCACGTGCTGTGATGAGCACTGGGTGTTATACATAACTAATGAATCACCGAACACCACAGCAAAAACTGAGGGCCAAATACAATTAAAAAAAAAGAAAGAAAGAAATTGGGAAGTGGGCCAGAGAACAGAAGGCAGCCGACAAAGGTGTGTTAATGAGGCATTTATACTGGTAGCCATTGAAAATTAATTCAGCTGGGTCAGCTCCAGGAGCCCATGTAAACATGTTCCTCAGAGTTATGCTGGTTTAGTGAAAGGCACCAGGATATTTAAACAATAGTGTTCCTGGATGCCTCTGTCTACCATGCCATGAGCCAAGTGTCTTTCCAAGCACTCTGGGAAAACCCCTCAGGTAAATGCTAATATTGGCAGATAGAAGTGTATTAGCACATGCTAAGGCCTTAGGGACATTGACTGATATGGCCTAATATTTTATTTATCCAAAAGACAGCCATATGTAAGTATCATACGGTTTTAAAATAATCTCCAGTCTGAGCCTCACCCTGTGATAGTTTTCACACAGCACGAGAATGGAACAATCACCTTCAGCCCAGTCAAGCAAATGATATGGCCTAGAAACTTAATTTCAGCCACAAGGTGCCATCAATATTTAAGGCCTCTGTTGTTGTTTTAAGATTTTATTTATTTATTTTAGAGAGAAAGAGAATCTCAAGCGTATGCCATGCTGAGTGCAGAGCCCGCGGAGGGACCCAAGCCGAAGGCAGAGGCTTTAACCCACTGAGCCACCCAGGCGCCCCAGTGACAAGAATTCTGAACTTTGTTCCCTCCCTGAAAGCTTATGCCGATAACCTGCCAAGGAAGCAGCCAACGTCCTTAGGACGGTTTCCCCTGATGCATATCAGATCGTCAAGAGGGAAAATCATGTACTTAGAGTACCTATCAGCTCAGTCAACATGCTAATGGAATTTTGTCAGGTTCGTAGAAGCCAAGCACAGTTATGTTAATATAAAGTAAAATAGATAAAACAGATAAAAGATGTGAAGGGATATTTTCTTTTCCTTTTTAATAAACTATTTTGTGACAAAGTTTGCGCTACTCCCAGATTCCACTAGTATAATGTCTTATGTAAGCATGGTACGTCTGTTATGATTTAATAAACCAATATCAACATGTCATTATTAACTGAAGTCCAGAGTTCATTCACATAACCTTAGTTTTACCTACTGTCCTTTTTATATTCTAGGATCCCATCCAGAATATCACCTCTCGTTGTCATATCTTTCTAGATCTCTTTCGTCTGTGGTAGATTCTCAGACTTCTCTTGTTGTTTTTATGTCCCTGAGAATTTTGGGAAGGATTGGTCAGGTATTTACCAGGATGCCCACTGTGGGAATTTGTCTAACTTTCCTCTTGCAATAACCCTGGAGTTGTGGGTTGACAGGTGGAAGATCACAGGGGATCAGTGCCATTTTCATGGAATTGTTTCCAGAGCAGATATTAGCATGATTTACAAATGTGTGTCAGGTTCCCCTGGCAGCAAAATGATTTTTTTTTTTCAATTTAGTTTCATTTTATTTTTTTTTCAGGGTTCCAAAATTCATTGTTTATGCACCACACCCAGTGCTCCATGCAATACGTGCCCTCCTCAATACCCACCAACAGGCTCACCCACCCCACCCCACCCCCAAAACCCTCAGTTTGTCTTTATCCTCTTTCCTCACTGGACACTTTGGAAGGAAGTCACTAAGTGCAGTCTTGCATTCTTCCTGAAGACAGAGTGTTGACATGTTTTATCTGTGATTATTCTCCATGAGGGCATTGTCTTTTCTTTCCCATGTGCTGATTTACTCAATCACTTATTTAATCATTTTTTAATTTATTCAATCACATATTTATGCTATGGGCTTACGAATATTTATTGTACTAATATGCCCTTATCTTGTATATTTATTGACTCCATCCTAAAATCAGCCATTTCTTCAATGATCCATGGTTCTTTTTATTGGCAAATAGTATTAGAAACTGAGATCTGGGTGTGAGGCATGCATATTGCCTCTACATGTCATTGACCTGAGGCTCTCTCAACCGATAGAGCACAAAATATGTATGTGCATACTAACCCATGCATAAGCACATATATAAAATGCTTCTACATCTAATCATTTGTGTCCATATTGACCTAAACCTGATGTCGTTTTGGGGTCTCCAACTCCTATCTATTACTTCACAGATCATTGTAGCTTCCTCCAACAGGGGAGAAACCTGCCACCAATTTGCTTCATTGTTCTGTTCTTGTGTATACATTCATAGCAGTATCAGAATAGTTCACAAATACTTCTGCGGAAAACATTCCATCAGCTGGAGCACAGTGTAAATGTGCAATTTATTTTGCCTTGAGTCTTACGTTCATTTCCAAAGACATTTAGGTCAACCCTTTCCTCCATCTCTTTCAGTGTGGTGGTTTCATATGGTTTGTTGAGTCACATTCTCTTGTCACAGCATTCTTTCCAGGGATCCCCCAAGTTTTAAACCTTGCCTACATTAAAGTTAATAATTTGTGCTCTACTGTTCTATGGGTTTGAAAAATGCATACTATCTTGTATTCATCGGTAGAGTATCTTACAGAATAATGACTGCCCTGAAAATCCACTGGGACCTTCAGGTAGCCATCCGTGCCCCCCAGCCCCTACCGATCATAATCTTTTCATAGTCTCTACAGTTTCTTATTTACCACCTTGCCATACAACTGGAATCACACCACTACAGCATATAACTGGAAATACACAAAAGTAGTTTTTTGGTTTTTTGTTTTTCAGAAACTGGCTCCTCTCATTTAGGAATATGAATGTAAGGTTTTTCTCATGGTGGGATTGCTTATTCTTTTTCATCACTGAATAATAGTTGATGGTTTGGATTTACCGTACTTTGCTTATCCATGCACATAGTAAAAGACACTGTGGTTAATCTAGGTTTAGACAACTATGCGTAAAGGTAGATAAACTTTTTTACGGAGGCTGCTATGAGAACATAGGGTTTCAAAATTGTGTTCCTTTTCACCTTTTGCATTTTCCTGTATTTTAGAATAACCACCCTGCCACACACATACTTCCTACAGTGCCACACACACCACACAAGCCCCTACAAACTCCCATAGGGACTGATTGAGTTTATTTTGATACTATGATCATTTGGGAAGAACTGACACCTATGAGATCGAGTCTTCCAAGCTATGGTCATAGAATATCCCTTTCCAAGTACCTCCAGTATATCTGATGGTATTTTTTATTTTTATTTTTTAAAGATTGTATTTATTTATTTGACAGAGAGAGAGAGAGAGAGCACAAACAAGAGGGAAAGGCAGAGGGACAGGGAGAAGCAGGCTCCCCACTGAGCAGGGGGCCTGACACGAGGCTCAAACCCAGAACCCTGGGATCATGAGCTGAGCCAAACAGAGACACATAACCGACTGACCACCTATAAGTCCTTCGTGGTATTTCTAAAATTCATTTTTTCTGCAATATTGAAATACAATCTACTCTTATCTACTGACACTGAATCCAGGTTTTCACTAAATTTACTATAGATTATAAATTCTTCCTGAATTGCTACATATACATTTATATCACCTGAAAATAGAGTTTTCTTTTATACATCTGTATCATTGTGTTTTTTAATTCTTTTTCTTACTTTATAAGATCATCAGTAAAATTATGTATAGATGTAGTGACAATATTCTCCCTTGCGTCATTTCTAATATCTAATATTTCATCATTGATATTTCACCAAATTTCTTACCTCAATGTTTTAATATACTTATTAGCAACTTACATTTCTTTCAACTCTTATTTCACTAAGATTTTTAAATTATTATTGAAATATAATTAACATACAAGGTCATATTAGTTTCAGGTGTACAACACATTGTTTTGACAAGTTTATACATTACTCAGTGCATCAGTCACCATACAATATTATTATAAGATTGTTGACTATATTCCCTATGCTATATTTTTTATCTCCATGTTATTTTACAAGTGGAAGTTTGTGTCTCTTAATGCCCTTTATCTATTTCACTTATATCCCCACCCTCCCCTCTGGCAACCACCGGGTTTTTCTCTATTTACGAGTGAGTCTGTTTCTGTTTTTGTGTGTTTGTTCATTTGCTTTGACTTTTAGATTCCACATATAAGTAAGGTCATATGGTATCTGTCTTTCTGTCTAAATTATTTCACTTAGCATCGTACTTACACACTCATTTATTTGTTGCAAATGGATAGAAATCCTTCTTTATGGATGAGTAATATTCCATTATATATGTACCCACATCTCCTTTATCCTTTCATCCATCAGTGGACACTTCGGCTCCTTCCATAGCTTAGCTATTATAGACAATGCTGCAGTAAACATGAGAGTGAGTATATCTTTTTGAATTAGGTTTTTATTTTCTTTGGTAAATACCCAGTAGTGGAATTACGGGAGCATATGGTATTTCTATTTTTAATTTTTTTAAATTTTTTTATTTTTTATAAACATATAATGTATTTTTATCCCCAGGGGTACAGGTCTGTGAATCACCAGGTTTACACACTTCACAGCACTCACCATAGCACATACCCTCCCCAGTGTCCATAATCCCACCCCCCTCACAACCCCCCTCCCCCCATCAACCCTCAGTTTGTTTTGTGAGATTAAGAGTCACTTATGGTTTGTCTCCCTCCCAATCCCATCTTGTTTCATTTACTCTTCTCCTACCCCCTTAACCCCCCATGTTGCATCTCCTCTCCTTCATATCAGGGAGATCATATGATAGTTGTCTTTCTCCGATTGACTTATTTCGCTAAGCATGATACCCTCTAGTTCCATCCACGTCGTCACAAATGGCAAGATTTCATTTCTTTTGATGGCTGCATCTACAATAGCCAAACTATGGAAAGAACCTAGATGTCCATCAACAGACGAATGGATAAAGAAGATGTGGTATATATACACAATGGAATACTATTTTTAATTTAAGAATCTCAGTAATGTTTTCTACAGTGGCTATATCAATTTACATTCCCACCAACAATGTATGAGGATTTCTTTTTCTCCACATCCTCACCAACATTTGTTATTCTTTGTCCTTTTTATTTTAGCCATTCTGACAGATGTGAGGTAATAGCTCATTGTGGTTTTATTTTGCATTTTCTTGATGATTAGTGACATTGAGCATTTTTCCATGAGTTTGTTAGCCATCTGAATGTCCTCTTGGGGGGGGGAAAGTCCTTTGTCCCATTTTTTAATCAGATTTCTTGATTTTTGGTGTTGAGTTGTATAACTTCTTACCTGATAAAGGGTTAATATTAAAAATATATAAAGAACTTAATATAAAGAATTCAATAACAAAATAAGATTTAAGAACAAATAATGAATATATGTTATTTTATAGGGGTTTTATATTAATTTCACTGACTTTTTCCAAACTTTTCTCTGAAATCTTTTGCAGAAATGTTTTCTGTAATTTGGGTGAGTTATATAAATTGATTTAAACTGTTAAAGTAAACCCTCCCTCAGAAAAACTCTCTCATGTTTTTCTCTTTTATGTACTAATAGAGTCAATTTGCTAAATATTCATGAAAATATTGTTTGTAATATACTTTTCTTTAAAATATTCTTGTCAGGTTTTGGTATCAAGATTATAGTGATCTCATGGATTTAGGAAATGTTCTCTCTGTTTCTAGTCTTCATAAGAGTTAGTGTAAGATTGAAGATATCTCCTCTATGGATTATGGGAGCAATTGACAAGTTAAATAATCTGGGAGTATAGTTCATTTGTAAGAAGTCCTTTAATATTAAAATTGATTTCTGTAGTTTTAAAAAATATTTTTATTTATTTATTTTAGAGAGAGAGAGAATGAGCAGGTGGAGGGGCAGAGGGAGAGGGAGAGGGAGAGAAGTCCTCACGCAGACTTCCGGCTGAGCACAGAGCCCAAAGTTGGGCTCCATGTTAGAACCCTGAGATCATGACCAGAGCCAAAATCAAAAGTTAGTTGCTTAACCCACTGAGTCACCAAAGGCACCCCAGAAATCGATTTCTTTAACTGAGATTGGACTGCATAAGATTTTTTACTTCTACTGTATGTTTAGTAGGTTGTGTTTCTTTTTGAAAACTGCCTATGTCACTCAGTTTGCCATATAGATTGTTGCAAAAATCTACATTATATGATCTTACTGCCTTTTTAATGTGATGACATTCTTTGTATTCATATATGTAGTCATATTATTTCTATATTTTTTCATAAGCAGTTTGCTAGGAGTCTATTAATTATATCAGTTGTTTCATAGGGTCAGTTTTTCACTTTTTAATTTTTCTGTTTAAAATGTATTTGTATGCAATTGATTTCTGTTTTTATATTTATTGTTTCCTTATATCCACATAATATTTATGGTTTTTTTAAATTTTATTTTTTATAAACATATATTTTTATCCCCAGGGGTACAGGTCTGTGAATCGCCAGGTTTACACACTTCACAGCACTCACCATAGCACATACCCTCCCCAATATCCATAACCCCCCCAAACCCCCTCCCCCCATCAACCCTCAGTTTGTTTTGTGAGATTAAGAGTCACTTATGGTTTGTCTCCCTCCCAATCCCTCTTGTTTCATTTACTCTTCTCCTACCCCCTTAACCCCCCATGTTGCATCTCCTCTCCCTCATATCAGGGAGATCATATGATAGTTGTCTTTCTCCGATTGACTTATTTCGCTAAGCATGATACCCTCTAGTTCCATCCACGTCGTCGCAAATGGCAAGATTTCATTTCTTTTGATGGCTGCATAGTATTCCATTGTGTATATATACCACACCTTCTTTATCCATTCGTCTGTAGATGGACATCTAGGTTCTTTCCATAGTTTGGCTATTGTAGACATTGCTGCTATAAACATTCGGGTGCACGTGCCCCTTCGGATCACTACGTTTGTATCTTTAGGGTAAATACCCAGCAGTGCAATTGCTGGGTCATAGGGTAGTTCTATTTTCAACATTTTGAGGAACCTCCATGCTGTTTTCCAGAGTGGTTGCACCAGCTTGCATTCCCACCAACAGTGTAGGAGGGTTCCCCTTTCTCCGCATCCTCGCCAGCATCTGTCATTTCCTGACTGGTTAATTTTAGCCATTCTGACTGGTGTGAGGTGATATCTCATTGTGGTTTTGATTTGTATTTCCCTGATGCCGAGTGATATGGAGCACTTTTTCATGTGTCTGTTGGCCATCTGGATGTCTTCTTTGCAGGAATGTCTGTTCATGTCCTCTCCCCATTTCTTGATTGGATTATTTGTTCTTTGGATGTTGAGTTTGCTAAGTTCTTTTTTTTTTTTTTTAATTTTTTTTTTAAAATTTTTTTAAAGATTTTTTTTTTTTTTTTTTTTTTTTTTTTTTTGTCAGAGAGAGAGGGAGAGAGAGCGATCACAGGCGGACAGAATGGCAGGCAGAGGCAGAGGGAGAAGCAGGCTCCCCACCAAGCAAGGAGCCTGATGTGGGACTCGATCCCAGGACGCTGGGATCATGACCTGAGCCAAAGGCAGATGCCTAACCAACTGAGCCACCCAGGTGTCCCTGCTAAGTTCTTTATAGATTTTGGACACTAGCCCTTTATCTGATATGTCATTTGCAAATATCTTTCCCATTCTGTCAGTTGTCTTTTGGTTTTGTGAGCTGTTTCCTTTGCTTGCAAAAGCTTTTGATCTTGATAAAATCCCAATAGTTCATTTTTGCCCTTGCTTCCCTTGCCTTTGGTGATGTTCCTAGGAAGATGTTGCTGCGGCTGAGGTCGAAGAGGTTGCTACCTGTGTTCTCCTCAAGTTTTGATGGATTCCTTTCTCACATTGAGGTCCTTCATCCATTTTGAGTCTATTTTCGTGTGTGGTGTAAGTTAATGATCCAATTTCATTTTTCTGCATGTAGCTGTCCAATTTCCCCAACACCATTTATTGAAGAGGCTGTCTTTTTTCCATTGGACATTCTTTCCTGCTTTGTCGAAGATGAGTTGACCATAGAGTTGAGGGTCTATTTCTGGGCTCTCTATTCTGTTCCATTGATCTATGTGTCTGTTTTTGTGCCAGTACCATGCTGTCTTGATGATGACAGCTTTGTAATAGAGCTTGAAGTCTGGAATTGTGATGCCACCAACTTTGGCTTTCTTTGTCAATATTCCTTTGGCTATTCGAGGTCTTTTCTGGTTCCATATAAATTTTAGGATTATTTGTTCCATTTCTTTGAAAAAAATGGATGGTACTTTGATAGGAATTGCATTAAATGTGTAGATTGCTTTAGGTAGCATAGACATTTTCACAATATTTATTCTTCCAATCCAGGAGCATGGAACATTTTTCCATTTTTTTGTGTCTTCCTCAAATTCTTTCATGAGTACTTTATAGTTTTCTGTGTATAGATTCTTAGTCTCTTTGGTTAGGTTTATTCCTAGGTATCTTATAGTTTTGGGTGCAATTGTAAATGGGATGGACTCCTTAATTTCTCTTTCTTCTGTCTTGTTGTTGGTGTAGAGAAATGCAACTGATTTCTGTGCATTGATTTTATATCCTGACACTTTACTGAATTCCTGTACAAGTTCTAGCAGTTTTGGAGTGGAGTCTTTTGGGTTTTCCACATAGAGTATCATATCATCTGCAAAGAGTGATAGTTTGACTTCTTCTTTGCCGATTTGGATGCCTTTAATTTCCTTTTGTTGTCTGATTGCTGAGGCTAGGACTTCTAGTACTATGTTGAATAGCAGTGGTGATAACGGACATCCCTGTCGTGTTCCTGACCTTAGTGGAAAAGCTTTCAGTTTTTCTCCATTGAGAATGATATTTGCGGTGGGTTTTTCATAGATGGCTTTGATAATATTGAGGTATGTGCCCTCTATCCCTACACTTTGGAGAGTTTTGATCAGGAAGGGATGCTGTACTTTGTCAAATGCTTTTTCAGCATCTATGGAGAGTATCATATGGTTCTTGTTCTTTCTTTTATTAATGTGTTGTATCACACTGATTGATTTGCGGATGTTGAACCAACCTTGCAGCCCTGGAATAAATCCCACTTGGTCGTGGTGAATCATCCTTTTAATGTACTGTTGAATCCTATTGGCTAGTATTTTGGCGAGAATTTTTGCATCTGTGTTCATCAAGGATATTGGTCTGTAGTTCTCTTTTTTGATTGGATCCTTGTCTGGTTTTGGGATCAAGGTGATGCTGGCCTCATAAAATGAGTTTGGAAGTTTTCCTTCTATTTCTATTTTTTGGAACAGTTTCAGGAGAATAGGAATTAGTTTTTCTTTAAATGTTTGGTAGAATTCCCCCGGGAAGCCATCTGGCCCTGGGCTTTTGTTTGTTTGGAGATTTTTGATGACTGTTTCAATCTCCTTACTGGTTATGGGTCTGTTCAGGCTTTCTATTTCTTCCTGGTTCAGTTGTGGTAGTTTATATGTCTCTAGGAATGCATTCATTTCTTCCAGATTGTCAAATTTGTTGGCGTAGAGTTGCTCATAGTATGTTCTTAGAATTGTCTGTATTTCTTTCGTGTTTGTTGAGATCTCTCCTCTTTCATTAATAATTTTATTTATTTGGGTCCTTTCTCTTTTCTTTTGGATAAGTCTGGCCAGGGGATTATCAATCTTATTAATTCTTTCAAAGAACCAGCTCCTAGTTTTGTTGATTTGTTCTATTGGTTTTTTTGTTTGTTTGTTTGTTTCTATTTCATTGATTTCTGCTCTGATCTTTATGATTTCTCTTCTCCTGCTGGGTTTAGGGTTTCTTTCTTGTTCTTTCTCCAGCTCCTTTAGGTGTAGGGTTAGGTGTGTACCTGAGACCTTTCTTATTTCTTGAGGAAGGCTTGTACCACTATATATTTTCCTCTCAGGACTGCCTTTGTGTGTCCCACAGATTCTGAACCGTTGTGTTTTCATTATCATTTGTTTCCATAAATTTTTTCAATTCTTCTTTAATTTCCTGGTTGACCCATTCATTCTTTAGAAGGATGCTGTTTAGTCTCCATGTATTTGGGTTCTTTCCAAATTTCCACTTGTTACTGAGTTCTAGCTTCAGAGCATTGTGGTCTGAAAATATGCAGGGAATGATCCCAATCTTTTGATACTGGTTGAGACCTGATTTAGGACCGAGGATGTGATCTATTCTGGAGAATGTTCCATGTGCACTAGAGAAGAATGTGTATTCTGTTGCTTTGGGATGAAATGTTCTGAATATATCTGTGATGTCCATCTGGTCCAGTGTGTCTTTTAAGGCCTTTATTTCCTTGTTGATCTTTTGCTTGGATGATCTGTCCATTTCAGTGAGGGGAGTGTTAAAATACCCTACTATTATTGTATTCTTGTCGATGTGTTTCTTTGATTTTGTTATTAGTTGGTTTATATAGTTGGCTGCTCCCACGTTAGGGGCATAGATATTTAAAATTGTTAGATCTTCTTGTTGGACAGTTCCTTTGAGTATGATATAGTGTCCTTCCTCATCTCTTATTATAGTCTTTGGCTTAAAATCTAATTGATCTGCTATAAGGATTGCCACTCCTGCTTTCTTCTGATGTCCATTAGCATGGTAAATTCGTTTCCACCCCCTCACTTTAAACCTGGAGGTGTCTTCGGGTGTAAGATGAGTTTCTTGTAGGCAACATATAGATGGGTTTTGTTTTTTTATCCATTCCGATACCCTGTGTCTCTTGATTGGGGCATTTAACCCATTAACATTCAGGGTAAGTATTGAGAGATATGAATTTAGTGCCATTGTATTGCCTGTAAGGTGACTGTTATGGTATATTGTCTCTGTTTCTTTCTGATCTACTACTTTTAGGGTGTCTCTTTGCTTAGAGGACCCCTTTCAATATTTCCTGTAGAGCTGGTTTGGTATTTGCAAATTCTTTCAGTTTTTGTTTGTCCTGGAAGCTTTTAATCTCTCCTTCTATTTTCAATGATAGCCTAGCTGGATATAGTATTCTTGGCTGCATGTTTTTCTCATTTAGTACTCTGAATATATCATGCCAGCTCTTTCTGGCCTGCCAGGTCTCTGTGGATAAGTCTGCTGCCAATCTAATATTTTTACCATTGTACGTTACAGACTACTTTTCCCGGGCTGCTTTCAGGATCTTTTCTTTGTCACTAAGACTTGTAAATTTTACTATTAGGTGACGGGGTGTGGACCTATTCTTATTGATTTTGAGGGGGGTTCTCTGAACCTCCTGGATTTTGATGCTTGTTCCCTTTGCCATATTGGGGAAATTCTCTCCAATAATTCTCTCCAACATACCTTCTGCTCCCCTCTCCGTTTCCTCTTCTTCTGGAATCCCAATTATTCTAATGTTGTTTCGTCTTATGGTGTCACTTATCTCTCGAATTCTCCCCTCGTGGTTCAGTAGCTGTTTGTCCATCTTTTGCTCAGCTTCTTTATTCTGTGTCATTTGGTCTTCTATATCGCTAATTCTTTCTTCTGCCTCATTTATCCTAGCAGTGAGAGCCTCCATTTTTTATTGCAGCTCATTAATAGCTTTTTTGATTTCAACTTGGTTAGATTTTAGTTCTTTTATTTCTCCAGAAAGGGCTTTTATATCTCCCGAGAGGGTTGCTTTAATATCTTCCATGCCTTTTTCAAGCCCGGCTAGAACCTTGAGAATCGTCATTCTGAACTCTATATCAGACATGTTACCAATGTCTGTATTGATTAGGTCCCTAGCCTTTGGTACTGCTTCTTGTTCTTTTTTTTTGTTGTGAATTTTTCCGCCTTGTCATTTTGTCGAGATAAGAGTATATGAAGGAGCAAGTAAAATACTAAAAGTGTGGCAACAACCCCAGAAAAATATGCTTTAGCCAAATCAGAAGAGATCCCAAATCGTGAGGGGGGAGAAAGGGGATAAAAAGGGGTTCAGAAAGAAAAAAGAAGAAAAAAAAAAGAAACTATTAAAAAAGAAACCCGATAAAGAAAAAATATAAAAAGGAAAAAAAAAAATATATATATATATATTAGATAAACTATTTAAAAAACGTTAAAAAAGAAAACGGTAAAAGTTAAAAATTTAGCAGAAGAAGAGAAAAAAAAAATTGAAAAAGAAAAAAAATTAAATTAACTGCAAGGCTAAAGAATCATGGGGAGAAAGCCATGAGTTCCATGCTTTGCTTTCTTCTCCTCTGGAATTCCGCCGCTCTCCTTGGTATTGAAACTGCACTCCTGGCTAGGTGAACTTGGTCCTGGCTGGGTTTCTGGTTGATCTTCTGGGGGAGGGGCCTGTTGTAGTGACTCTCAAGCATCTTTGCTCCACGCAGAGTTGCACCGCCCTTACCCGGGGCCGGGCTGAGTAATCCGCTCGGGTTTCCTGGGTTTGCTTTCGGGAGCTTTTGTTCCCTGAGCGCTTTCCATAGAGTTCTGGAAGACCGGAATGAAGATGGCGGCCTCCCGGTCTCCGGCCCGGAGGAGCCGAGAGCCCGGGGCCCCACTCCTCAGAGCGCCCTCAGAGAACAGCGCCCAATTACTCCCGTCACCCTGGCCTCCGGCCGCGCTCCGAGCTGACCAAGCCTGCGACCAGTTCAAGGCAGCCCTGAGCTGGGAGCTCACTCCTCGTCTCTGTCTCTGTAGCCGGCTTCCCCATTCCAACACTGGCAAGCTCTGTGACACTCAGACACCCCCGATCCTTCTGTGACCCTGTGGGACCTGAGGCCGCGCTGACCCCGCCTGGGATTCACCCCAGTTAAGCCTTTGGAGCGATGTCCCTCAGCGGAACAGACTTTTAAAAGTCCCGATTTTGTTCTGCTTTGCTCTGCTGCTCGCTGGGAGCCGGCCCCTCCCCCCGCGGTCTATCTTCCAGTCGCTTTGGATTCACTTCTCCGCCAGTCCTACCTTTCAGAAAGTGGTTGATTTTCTGTTTCTAGAATTGCTGTTCTTCTTCTCTTCAATCTCCCGTTGGATTTGTAGGTGTCTGCAATCTTTAGATAAGCTATTTAGCTGATCTCCCGCTACCTGAAGTAGTCTCAGCCTGCTACTTCTCCGCCATCTTGACTCCTCCCCTTATATCCACTTAATATTTATGTTTGATTTGTTTTTTTCCCAGTTTCTAAAACTGGAAATTTAGGTCATTGATTTATTTAATGTTGTAATGTCTTTTCAAATATTTGCTTTCATAAATTTACTCTCTAATCATTTTTGCCGTTTTCCAGATGTTTTGATATGGTTCTCATCTTTCAGTTAAAAATATATCATATTTGGGGTCGCCTGGGTGGCTCAGTGGGTTAAGCTGCTGCCTTCGGCTCAGGTCATGATCTCAGGGTCCTGGGATCGAGCCCCGCGTCGGGCTCTCTGTTCAGCAGGGAGCCTGCTTCCTCCTCTCTCTCTGCCTGCCTCTCTGCCTGCTTGTGATCTCTCTCTGTCAAATAAATAAATAAAATCTTAAAAAAAAATAAAAATAAAATTAAAAAAAAATAAAAATATATCATATTTGTATCATAATTTCTCATTTGAACCAGTTTGCTTAGTAATCTCTTATTCTATGTCTAGAACTGGCATTTTTCTGCTTATATTCCTTTTTGTTTTGTACAATTACTAATATCATTAAGTTAATAACCTACTCATTCATATCACCTCTATGTCCTCTAGTAGCATCCTTGTCATTAGACAAGCCTACATTCTCAGACTCCAGCTTTCACTCAGTTCGAAAATGGCTCCAGATATAGCTCTAGATTTTTAGCTCATTGATAAGATTACTTCCTTCTGTAGAATTTTATTCCCATTAGTCCTTGATCCTTCTAAGATTTTTTGATAACTTTAAACCTATGATTTTCATAATTTATCCAGCATCTCTTGCTTATCAGAGTGAGATCATTGACTTATGACAGTTTCATTCTGCCCTTATTTGGCAATATAATCAATGTTTTTATGCTACTCATGATAATTTGAAATTTTTTTCTGTTTTCTAATTTCATAAGATATATTACCATAGTATTATTTATCTTTTCCTGTGATACATTTCTTGAACTAATCTAACCATGTTTATTCCTTTCATGATCACAGGTTAAATTTATCAACTTATAAATAGCTTATATTAAGAGCATTAAATGGATTTATAGAGTATGTTTATTTTTTCCCTCTAGCAATCATTTTAAAGTGCTAAGTTCCTACCTCTAAAATAAATCAATTTGAAAGAGATGATTTTATTTCATTATAGATATGAACCATTGATTGCATGTTTTATCTATATTTTTACTTGTACTTGGTGCTGATTAAGGACGGCTCATCACTCTTCTCACCCCTTGACATCAGAGTGATTTGCGTTGGTCAACAATAGCCAGCAATGGGGTCATCACAGAGGGCTGTGATCTGTCTTTCAATATATGGAGCTAAAAACCATATTGATATGTAGTTTAACAGTTTGCCCCCACTGGAGCCAGGCAGCAAACTCATAGACAGTACCTCTAGATTTTTTCAAATGCTAACTTCTTTCCAAATGCTTCTTTTTTTCTTTTATAAACATATCATTTTATCCTACTGTCCTCATTTTGTCTTATCATTTTTTTTTTCCGGTCATGTATGTGCTCTTCAGAAATTGTTCTGAGAATATATATTCATGAAAAAAGATTACACACACACACACACACACACACACACACACACACACCAGCACCACAAGATGTGTCTGTCAATTATGAAGGGTGTGAAAAAGTGAAATTTTTCCCTACGTGTAAGCTAACAAACTAGCCTGTCACACATCGTTTCATGAAGACACAAAACTCCTGAGTCAGATACAAACACTTTATTACTCAAGTGAGAAGCTGTAGCTGGAATGTCAGCATGACGCTCATGCTGCTTCATCCCTCACATGCAACACAGAGACCCATCTTGGATCCTGCTCACAGAGTGGACAGTGTTTCTGAATAGGAACCCTGGACTGGGGAATTAATTAGTTTCACTGTGAGTGAAAACAAGCCTGCTCTTGTTGCCTAACCCCTCCAGCTGCCCTTAAGTCCAGATCAAAAGTCATCATGTCCTGTGTAGTAATGAAAAATATGCAGTATGCTCAGGGTTCAGGGCAGGTTGTGTCTTCCAAGGGTATCCTTCTATATCATAGGTTGGAGGAAGGGAAATTAGAGAGGATGTCTCCCTCTAAGTTACAGTTTGCTTTTCCCCTAAATTCTGAAGGTGAGCAGTTTGGGATGTTAAAGGAGAACCCCACAATATAAAAACAGAATAAGTAGTTTGCCCACAATTACAAACCTACAAGTAGTCAAATAAGAAGGAATCCAGGAAATTTCTTAATCTTTATCCTCTACTGCCCACAGAAAAATAAAATGTCTGCATAAGGTACTAGGGTAATATAGAAATAATTTATTTTAGACCTGATTTTTATTCTCAGATTACTTCATTTCCATATCTCTTCACTTCATGAAACTTTTAACCTTGACTGATCCCTCTCCCAACAGAACCTTATCTTGTGGCCCTAAAACATTTTTTGTCACCATAAACTCATTCTCTTAGTAACTGACATTAACTACTGATGATCTGTTCTGAGGATCGGCTGTAGATTTGCTGGCAACATGTCTACCATTATGCTTTCAGGCATGTCAGAGTGATCTTACTATAGACATGCTAAGGATACTTGTTTCATGTTGGGTAGCTCATAAACATAGTAAAAATAATTTTATTCTAACATTTTACCAATCTTCAGCTCCTGAAAGCAATGTTTCTCATATCTTCTAAAAGAAATCTTCAGTCAGGGAAACAGTTATTCATTTCAATTACCATCAATGTCAGTACACAATCCTATATCACATGCTAATTATCAAGTTTATTATAATTTCTTAAGCAAGCCAGAAAGGCTGTGGTATACTTAAATATGTTTTACTATTTAGAATTTAACATAATGGATGTTGACATATTTTTTGGTGAGAATTCAATAACAGCAATGGGGATGTGAACGCCTACTTCTTCAGTATCTGGCCATGTCTTATGGAAAGATTCACATTTCCCTTCACTTTGGAAATTACCCTTCTTCAGTTTTGATGTCAGCTGATGTTATCTTGAATTCTTGGTTCTTTCTTTTGAGGTTCCTCAATGTTATAATAATCCTTGAAACTGCTACATTTCTTCTGTTATCAGGCCCATTCTATTTGGAAGTTTCAAGTAGCTCTGTATGGATTTCTAACATCTGCAGTTGAAAACATTCTAAGTTATACAAAATATTGAGCCATGTGTGGGATATTGTGAGTAAAGACTAAAATGTGGAATAAGGTGATCTCAGGTCTGCCTGGGATATCTCCTTGAACAATAAACTGCAGGCCTTTTCACAAATCTGCAATACAGTATCTCATGTCTCAGTTCCTTGATCAGGTAAGATTTGTACCACCTCAGTATTTAGAGCTCCCTGGGATAATAATGCCTTTATACTTCACCCTGTCAAGAGAATCTTTAAGCTATATCCCTCACACTTCTATAAAATGAGGGAAAAATTTGCTCCATGCCTGGATCCACTGTGATTGGACAGTTGGTTTCTTCCTCAGGGGCAGGGAAAGATGGTTCTGGCCACGCCTCCCCCGCTCACATACTTCTCACTGTTCAACATTTCTTCAATCAGATCTTTTATAACTATGTACTAAAATTTTGTCTAGCCTAGATTCATAAGATCTAGATCCAATTAAAAAAAAGAAATATGTGAAATACTTGCTTCTGAGAAAATAAAAAATTCCATATTTTTGGAGGTAAATTAATAAATTAATTAAAAGGAATCATTTAACATAAGGAAGAGCACAATTTTGTGAAAAAAAACATTAAATAAGTGTCAGTGTAATAAAATTTTCTCCAATAAATTATTTTAATCAATTAAAAATCGTTAACATGATGAAGTTCAGAGAAATAGTTATGAGGTGTACTCTGAAGAGATATTCAGCTCTTGGAAATTCTTTTCAGTTATCCCCTTTTATAAACTAGGAGAATTAGGTCAACCAGATGTCAATGGGAATCTGTGTTTCCACAGTCACTCTTATTGTAGCCATAAGGCAATTCTGTCCTGGAATCTATATTTATTAATAGCCTTAATAGGTAAGCCAAGAGACTCCCACTGGGATTTGTTTTACTCAAGATTTCTTGAAGAAATAAGGTTCTTTAAAATATTTAACTGAATATATTTCTGAATAGTTTTCCTTTAGCCTACTTGACATGCTGCTGCTACCACAAGCATGGCACAATTGGGGCATTCTTAACCTGTCAGAAATCTGTGGACATGCTTCAGATCACAGAGTGGCCTGTTGTCAAGGTAGAAAACCCATCCATCCAAAAGTTAAAGTAGTGCTAAGAATCCTTTCATGTCCTCTATTTCAAATTGACACAATAAGATTGTTTTTTCCCTCCTTTTTAAAAAATCTAACCCAAAATACTAAGTATAGTAAAAGTAAATAATTGACAAGTAAAATCACAAAACAAGAGTCTATATCAAAAACAGTGAAGCAAACCCAAGTAAATACTGATTAATTTGGACCTGAATCTAGAAGAAACTTAAGCTTTAAAAGATCTATCCAACAACTAGTTAATTGGAAGAATGAAATTAATATATGGGTTAACAAAATGAAAAGCAGAGAATTTCTTTGGAATTGAAAGGGAAATAAGTTCAATAACTTTTTCTTATCAATTATCACCACCAAGGGGCAGAGACAGGTATCATGGAGACAGAATGGTAATAATCATCATATCTACACATGCAAAGGAAATGATTTTATGGGCCCTAGTGAAAAAAAGGGAATGCCAAAGTCTGAAAAAGAAAGAAAGAAATGAGAGAGAGAGAGAGAAAGAGAACCCACCCCCCAAAAAAATAAATGTTACTAGAGAAGAAGACAGAAAATGCAGTTAGAAGCTTAGCTAAATTCACAATGCCCCTGGTCATAATCTATTCTGTTCACATTATCCTTCAACAATTGGTTGGTTCTGCATAAATATTAATCACAATAAATGTATGAAACAAGGAAATGTCTGCCATTTTTTCCCTCAAAGGATGTTACTTGTTATGAACTAGTAACAGTTGAGGGATTTTCACTCCTCCGTTTTACAAATGAAGCTATTACAATGTTTATATTGTTTATTCTCAACCGTTTTATATTGGATGTATTTGGAGCATATAAATTGTAAACTTATTGGTTACTAACAAATGAGGATCAACAATGACATAGTGAAGACGTTTTTATATCACTCAGAAATTCTGGACTGTTTCTCAAAGATGAAAGCAATAGCTAGAAGAGGCTTTGGGTCATCATCCTTAGAGATGGAGAAATTGCATTATATATATATATATATATATATATATATATATATATATATGTATACATATATACACATACATACATATACAAACCATTGAAGTTTCCAAATTTTTCACACACAAGCATTTTCATATATATGTGTGTGTGTGTATGTGTATATATATATATATATATATATACCACTGAAGTTTCCAAATTTTCACGCACAAGCATTTTCATATATATATATTTGAATATACATATATATATATATGTGAAAATTTGGAAACTTCAATGGTGGAGAACCAATAGAGTTTAGTATTAACTTTCCAATACCTATTTATCTCTTCTTACTAAATAATAGAACTATTATCTTGGGAGTGGCATTGTGTTCACCTTTTCAAAAAATTATATTTGCTTGGCTCTCTTGAAGATAATATCAAATTACATATAAGTCATAGTTTTTGGATGAAATGTCCAGGAAAATTGTGCTGATACACTAGTAGTCACCAATTTTGAACCTCCCATTTTCTCTGTATTCCTGACTGTGAAGGAAATGCAAATATTGATGTTCTAGGGGCCATCAAATGATCATTAGGCACTCTTGATAGTGGAAGTCCATGTTAAGGATGCTAAGGGGAGAGAGGGCTCTGGGAAGAAGAGAAAGAGAAAGAAGAGAAAGAAAATAGTATGTACTGCTTACCTTCAAACTTCAGGACATGTGATAGAAAATCACCTTAATATTTATGTATTTTTAGCTAAAATTCACATACAAAGAAATGCATTGATCTTAAATGCAGAATTTAATTAGCTTTGATAAATTTGTACACTCATGTATCCATTGTACCATAGTCAAAGTATAGACTATTTCTACCACCAAGAAAGTTTACTGGAGTCTTTTTCCAGTTAATCTTCCTTACCACTGTTTTGATTTCTTACATCTTGGATTGATTCTTCAACTTTCTGAGTTTCATGTAACTGAAATCATAAAGTATAAAATTTCCGTGTCTAGCTTTTTCCAAACGCCACAATATTTATTAAGACAGATCTATGTTAGCAGCATTATCTATAATAACCAAACTATGGAAACAGCCCAAGTGTCCATTAGTGTCCATCAACTGATGAGTGGATAAAGAAGATGTATATTCATTCAGTATATGTGGTACACATTCCATTATACACACACACATGCTATATATATAGCCTTAAAAAAAAAACAATGAAATCCTGCTGTTTGTAAGGAAATAGATGGAGCTAGAGCATATAATGCTAACCAAAATAAGTCAGTCAGAAAAAGACAAATACCAAATGAGTTCACTCATATGTGAATTTTATAAATAAAATGAGCATAGAGAAAAAAATGGAGAGAGACAAATCAAGAAACAGACTCTTAACCATGGTATTCACTCTGAGTATGTAATATTCCAGTTTTAATTTTCAATGGTTTTTTTATTAAAAAAAATTAAGTTTGTTTAATTAAATTTATATTTTTTATGCTTGATGTTAATGCTTTTTGTCTTTAAGAAATCTTTGCATTTATTAAAGTTGTTATGATATCATCCATGTTACCTTATGGAAGCTTTATAGTTTTAACTTTTTATGGTTAGAACTATGGTACATCTTAATTGAATTTTGAGTGTGACAAGAAAATGTAGTCAATACACACTTTTTAATATATCTGTATCTGGCAGTATCAGGATTATTTTTAAGAGTAGAAGTAAGTTTCATGTAGACAAATTATAGTTGGTTAATTTTTAAAATTACTCCTGCCATTCTTTGTCTTTATTTCATGTGTTTAGACCTTTTATATTTAATGCAATTATTAGGCTTAATCATTTTGTTATTTCTTTTTCTGTTTACGCTCTTTCTCTTTTTCTTCATTTTACATTTCCTCCTTTATTATATACAATTGGTAGTCACTGTTGAAGATTGTCAGACAAGTGACAAGATCCTGTTTTCATTTTAGGAAGACATTTCTAATTCATTCCAGAAGAAATTTTATGCCTTACTGAAGAATGAAATCATGGAGACCAATCAAGAAGATATCATACAACTTCAGTGAGAAGGATGGTTCATTGCAGATGTATGGTGACAATAAAGTCGGGAAAAAATTATAAAATTAAGATATATATTGATCGTAGAAAAGTTCATTGATGATTAACATAGAGTGAAAGGAGGAAGAAGAGAGAAGACTAAATGATACTTCCCAGGATCATAATTTGAACGAGTTAGAGATAAATTTAGTATTTACTTAAATGAACAATGCAAAATATTAGTTTTAGGAAGGGTAAGAAGTGTTGAGATTTGGGGAATATTTGGCTCCAAATTCCTGAAGGCAATTAGTATTAATGTCAAGTAGACATTCTTACTAGTGAAAAAAAAAATTATGTGCGTATATATGGTGATTGAAGCTATTGGAATGCATAAGAATATATTGTTCTATACTTCACAGTAAGCAATAAAGGGAATTCAGTAATAAACTAAAAATATTGGAGCGCCTGGGTGGCTCGGTGGGTTAAGCCGCTGACTTCGGCTCAGGTCATGATCCCAGGTCCTGGGTTCGAGCCCCACATCGGGCTTTCTGCTCAGCAGGGAGCCTGCTTCCTCCTCTCTCTCTCTGCCTGCTTCTCTGCCTACTTGTGATTTCTCTCTGTCAAATAAATAAATAAAATCTTTAAAAAAAAAATAAACTAAAAATATTAATAATGAAGATTATTAAAGGGGAAGCTGGAGAAAGTAGTGAATAGAGTTATCAGAAATAGAAGAAAAATAGGAGACACAGGCGCAGAAAATAAATACAAATGTGCTGAAGAAGAAAATGATTCATTGCACCAGATGCTGCCTAGTAATCAAGTAAAAGGAAAGTATAAAAGATATTGAACTTGACAATTTGCAGGTCATAGATATGGTGGCAACTCCAGTGATGTGATACGGACAGATGCAGATTAAAGTGAGTTGAAGATTCGATGAAGAAATTTTAAGTTCAGGCAAAATGGGGCAAGGTTATGCAGAATTGTTGCTGTGCCAATCTTTAAAATGCTGTGCAATTGTAGGAATTTTAAAATGGACTTTGGAGCTTATAGAAAAGAACAGAACATTTCTAGTATTAGAAACAAAGAGATAATTTAGAGCTACAAAGGGAGGAGTGGACTGTATCATACAGAGTAATGCCTTTAAATACCCATGAAAGAAAGTATGTGGCTTGAAGTTAGAACTGAGATGTCTGCATAAAAGATAGAACCATTAAAGGAATCTAGAAAAAGATCTGCCTGTAGATTCAAAAACACAATGAAGATTCTTGATACTCCACAGTTAAAAAGTAATAAAGTTTTACATGGAAAATCTAAGCTCCAGTCTCATACATTAAATTGGTGTGAATTCTGAATCTATATTTCTTATCAGAAGAGAAAACTTAGAAAGTTAAGGAATTTATATAAAACTTAGAGCCTGGCAATGGCAAAGGTGGAGAAAATCCCAAAGTCCAGCTATATAGAAACCCATAACTATACATACAAAAACGCCTCACTGAATAATATCTCACAGTACATAGCTACAAAATAGGGGGGAAAAAATCACCAGAGAACTGCTTATTAGATAAAAGGGTGGTTGCTTTCTGGCAAGACAGTGTTCTGGCACTTTTGCTCAACTGCTTACTGTGTCCTATTTTCCAATTTAGTGGAAGCAGCTATGAGGTGGAAGGTTGAGTTTCTGGAACAGATTGCAGGTGCCAGGGCACTAATATGGACGCTTTGACTGGCACAGAGGCTAAGCTTTGTTTTGCTGCCTCTCCCTCTCTACCTTGGGCTAGAACAGCTTTCTGAGCATTGGTGGAATCTGTCAAAAGATTCAAAGACATACACTTTCTGTTGCCATGTAAGCCAACATATGGCAGATGGAGCAAGTGGAATGCAGATCCAAGCCTGGGCAGGAGAAAACAGAAGAGGAAGTCTCTTATGAAATAAGGGCTCAAAAGAGAAAGTAAAATTCATATACTCAGGACAAAGACCCTGCTTAAAAAATATCTGATATGACCCTAGACTTGCATCTCTGATAGCTCCATGGGCTCTGTACAAGTAGGAGGTGAAGGCAAAAAAAAAAAAAAAAAAAAAGAAAGAAAGAAAGAAAAGAAAAGAGAAGAAAAAAACAGTTGTTGGCAGTTTAGTATTGAAACAGTGCCCCAGCTAAGCAGTGCTGGAAGAAGCAAAGGCCAGGACAGTAATATTTTCTTTTTCTCTTTTTGGCTCTAGACACTTAAGAAAATCTGTCTCAGATCACTGGGTGACCACAAAGATGATGAAACAGATTGCAATAACCACATATGAGGATATATAAGGAATATGCTCTTTGGAAATGAAAAAGATAAAAAGAAAAAAATCTCAAAACAAATAGATAACTGCAGACTTCAATAATTCACAGGACATTCTAGGAAATAGAGACTCTGATTTCAGACTTATCACATTATAATATTCAAAACCATAAAAACAACAACAAAAATAAAACAAGTCACACAAGGAACAGTAATACAGTAATGTATGGGCAACTCAAAGTAAAACAAAATTGATGGAACTGTCCCTTCCTAGGACCAAATACTAGATTTATTACTCAAAAGCTTTAAACCAATTGTCTTAATCTGTTCAAAGAGCTCAAGAAAACAATGGGCAAAGAACTAAAGTAAACCAGTAAAATTATGTCTGAACACAATGAGAATATCTATAAGGAGGTGGATGTGTGGCAAGACAGAAGAAAGAATTGGTAAAATTGAAAACTGGATAACTGAGATTATTCAATCTGAGGAGTGGAGACAAAAATGAATGAAAAAAATGTTAACAACAGCAACAACACAAAACAACAACAACAACAACAGCAAAATGTAAACAGACCCCCCCGAGGGACATGTGGGACACCCACAAATGTACCACATACATGTTGTTGGAATCCCAGAAGGCAAAGGGAGAAAAGGATAAGAAGAATATTTGAAGAACAATGGCTGAAAACTTTCCAAATTTGATGAAAAATATGAAATCTTCTCCAGGAAACTAAATAAATTCAACTAGAATAATTTATAAGAATAAATACTGAGACACATTATAACCAAATGGTTGAAAGACAGAATCTTAAAAGCAACAGGAGAAAAATGACATCACATAAAAGATAATCTCAAAGAGATTAACACCCGATTTCTAATCAAAACTACTTTCTCTTGTTATTTTCTTCATGATTTAAAAGTCAAATGGATGAAAATAATATAACCTGTTAATGAGCACAGAATATGTAAAGATATAATTTTTAACAACAACATAAAGAGTGGGGAACAAGTTATACAGCAAAAGAGATTTTTATATTCTAAGGCAGCTGAGTTGAAATTCCCAGGGTAACTAGATACTATCTAAACTTTTTTTATATATAGGAAAAGGAAATGGAAGGGATAAAAATGATATACTACAAAAATCAGTTAAACATAAATGAATGTAGTAAGAGCATAAAGCACAAAAAAGAGGGGCACCTAAGTGGTGCAGTCAATTAAGCATTGGACTCTCAGTTTTGGTTCAGGTCATGATCTCAGGGTCATGAGATCGAGCCCCATGCTGGTCTCCACATTCAGCGTGGAGTCTGCTTGACATTCTTTCTCCCTCTCCCTGTGCCCCTCCTGAACATGCTCTCTCTCAATCTCTCTCTCAGATAAATAAATAAATCTTTTAAAATAAAAAAAGATGTGCACACACAAATAGAAATATGGGAAAATTAAATTCCTCCTTATCACTAATTGCTTTCAATATGAGTAAACTCTCTAATTAAAAGAGATTGCCAGAAAGGGAAAACAACAACAACAAAAATCTATCTTCTATCTAAGAGATACCCACTTTATGTCCAAAGACACAAATAGGCTGAAAGTCAAAGGATATAAAACAACAAAAACAACAACAACAATAACAAAACATATTCTGTGAAAACAGTAATCAAGAGAGAAGAGTGGCTATACTACCATCAGAAAAATATATTCTTTGAGTGAAAAACTTACAAGACACAAAGAAGAATATAATGTATTTTTCTTTTGTTTTTAAATTTATTTTAAAGTTTTTTTTAATAAAGTAATCTCTACACCCAACATAGGCTCAAACTTAAAATGCCAAAATCAAGAGTCAAGGGCTCTGCTGACTGAGTCAGCCAGTCAAACATGATGTATTTTTGAAAGGGTCAATTGATATTACAATTATAAACATGTATACCCCAAACAACAAAGCCCCCAAAATATATAAGAAAACATTGACAGAATCGAAAGGAAAATAGTTCCACAATAAAAGCTGGAGCCTCGACACCCAATTTCAATGATGGAGAGACCATTCAGAAAGAAAGTAATAGGGAAATATAGGAGTTGAACAACACTCGATGAAGTAGACCTTACATACAGGTACATCCCACCCAACAGCAGCAGAATAAGCATACCTCTCACATGGAACTTTCTGCAGGAAGGACCACATGTTAGCTCACAAAACAATCTCAATGAATTTACAAAGATGGAAATTATATAAATTAACTAATTTATATAATAAATAAGCTAAATACATAAACAAAATAAACTAATACAAAGGTGAAATTATATAAATTAACTAATAAAGTTTTAATATAAAGAATATAAAAAGAACTTCTATAGCTGAACAAAAAGGCAAACAATTGATTCTTTAAAAAAAATAGCAAACAAGTTTAATAGATGTTTCTTCCAAAAAAGATACACAAATGGCCAAAAAGCACATGAAAAGATGATCAACATCATTAACATGAGGGAAATGAAGATGAAAACCACAGTGATGTCTTGTTTCAAACCCATTAGGATGAAAGTAATTAAAAAAAATGGAAAATCATAAGTGGTGATAGGTGAAGAAACTGAATCTTATGTGTACTGCCATGTACGTTGAATATAAAATAGCCCAGCCACTATCAAACCAATCTGTCTACTCTTCAAAAAGTTAAATGTAGAATTCCCATGTGACCCAATAATTCTTCTCCTAGATATATAGCCCGAATAATAGAAAACTGGTACTTAAACAAATGTGCACATATTTTTGAATCATACTATTCAACAACAGCCAAAAGGTGAAACTAGGCCAAATGTCCATCAATAAGACGAATGGATAAACTAAGATACAATGAAATATTATTCAGCCATAAAAAAGAATGGAATACATGATATAAGTATATAGCATAGATGAACGTTGAAAACACTATGCTAAATGAAAGAGTCCAGACACAAAATGTCACATACTGCATTATTCCATATATATGAAATAGTCATAACAGGTAAATATAGAGAGACAGAATGCTGACTGGTGATTTCCAGGGGCCAGAGGGAAGGAATAGTAAGGAACCTACAGAGTTTACTTCTGGCGTGGTGAAAGTGTTTTGGACATAGACATAGGTCGTAGTTGCCTAACATTGTGAATACACTAAATGCCACATTAATGGTTAACTTCAAAATGTTTAATTTTATACCTCGTGAATTTCACTTCAATAAAAAGTTTTAAAATGTAAAGATTGAATTTAAAATCTAAAATAGTAATGTTTAGGTATAGATAAGTACACTTACATGTACACATGCGTGTATGTACATGTTAAACAGAACACTAAAAGAGTTTTGAAAAAGAACCAATTAAGGAGACCTTCCCTATCATATATTAACCCATATTTTATTCTATTTCTTTATTTAAAAAAAATTAATATTTTTATTTATTTGACAGAAAGAGAGAGCACACAAGCAGGGGGAGCTACAGGCAGAAAGAGAGGGAGAAGCAGGCTCCACGCTATGCAGAGAGCCCAATGTGGGGCTCAATCCCCGGACCCCAGGATCATGACCAAAGCCAAAGGCAGACACTTAACTGGCTAAGCCACCCAGGTGCTCCTTAACACGTATTTTAAAGCAATATTTTTTAAGACAATGTAGTATCTGCAAGGAGCTAGAAAAATAGGATAGAGATCTCACAAAAGGGATTGTGAATTTTCAGATCATGTATATATGAGATGAGGTGTTGTTAAACAGCCATAGGGAAAACCTGATCTCTTTCATGAATGGAAGTTTATGAGTAATGCAGAGACAAATGATTATCAATATAAAACATTATATTTGGTATCCCCGTCACATGACACTGAGTAGAATTTCCACAGGGACTGAAGATATAAATGTGAAAAGCATATTGAAACACTCAGCTAGGGAGTAATTTACAACAAACAATGAGCAATACCATACAAAAATGTTTGAATATTTTGCCTTAAAATTATAAATCAATATATTAATAACAAGAAAATGAACAAGAAATCACAATGAAAATTTTTTTAAAGCTTTTATTTCTTTATCTGACAGACAGAGATCACAAGTAGGCAGAGAGAGAGAGGGGGAAAGCAGGCTCCCCGCTGAGCAGAGAGCCCCATGCAGAGCTCAGTTCCAGAACTCTGGGATCATGACCTGAGCCGAAGGCAGAGGCTTAACCCACTGAGCCACCCAGGCGCCCCTGAGAAATCACAATGAAATATTAAAAAATAGATTTAAATAACTTTTGGCTAAAAAGAAATACCTATAATGACTAGATACTAAGGGGTCATGATTGAAAATGAAAGAAAATTTTAACAAAACTTGTGCAGTGCAGGTAATGTACCTCATTACAAAAAAGGTAATTTTTATGTTTAAACTCAGGTATAGAAATGAGGAAACACTAAAAGGACAGAAATAGACAATAAAACATGCAAAAATGTAGAAGGATAAAAATATTAGATATGAGAATAGAAACGAATAAAATAGAGAACAGAAAGAAAGAATAAAGAAGCTAACAAAACCAAAAGCTCATTCATTGAAAATACTACACTGAGAAGGGACCCATCAGCCAGACACAATGAGAATTTTTGGGAAAGTCTTCCACACAAAAACCTGAGTCTGGCATGAAAGGACATCTCTGTACGAAAATGGTTCTAATCAGGAGAGTGATATGATCTCTGCATAAGTTATCACTCTGGTTGATGTTTGTAATCTAGAGTGGAGATAGGAAGGCCAGGAAGGAGATAAATAGTGGCCCCTTTGATTTAGAATGATGACAAAAATCCACAGGAATTGGGGATAGATTATATGTGGGTTATGAGTAAGGAGTAAGGAACATCTTCCAGGTTTTGTGAATGAACAATGGGTGCCATCTCCGTAAATGGGGGGAGATGGTGGCAGAATGGTGTAAGGTCTTTAATTAAAGTTACTGATGGACATTTTAAGTCTGTGATGTGAATGGTGGTGACAAGCAAAGGAAAGAAACTTTCTTTGTCCTTGAAACAAATACCACTGCAACTGACAGTCTTTCAAGTAAAACTCTTTTTTTGGGTATTAAGAAAAGGGTCCTAACTCTCATAAAGAAGAACAGTTTATGTTATCATTTGTGTAAAGTGAGCCTGTTTGTGAAGTACCGCTGGGGGACATTATAGCTTCCTCATTTGGGATCTCTGTGTTAAGTCTGTAAGGCCATTTTTTCCCAGCTTTTCTGACGCTGGGTCAGGAATGCCTGCAGGCAGCTGGAGGTTTCCAGTTCTACGGTCACATCATCTCATTGCCATGGCCATTCATCTAAATCGACAGACTTGAGATATTTTATTCCTGCTAATTAACACCTTTATTTCCCCCTCCAACGTAATACATTCTCCTTTGATCAATCCTGCCAACTCAACAGTGACTTCATTTTCCTTGGTGTGTTCCTTGAGGCAGATGGAAACAATATGCCTTCTCCTCAGCCAGTGAGGCCTGAGATTAAGGTACATATTAGCTGAGAAGGGAAAGAAAACCTTCACTTGATACATGCCGACAATTACTAGACGAAACTGAAGACAGCCAACAAACTTTGCTCCCAAATTGGCTACTGACAACAGCTATCACTAATTCATCCTACTTATTTGATTCTATTTGGTTTTTCTGAATATTTCTGTATTAAATACACTTAGAAATCAATTTTCTCAAGTATATAGTTATTCACGAGGGAAAGGCTAACCATCCACATACAACTATGAATTGTATTTATTGCAAAGGGGTGATTTTTAGTGAGTCTTTAATTGCCTCTTAATTTCTCTATTTTTAAAATTTCTATAATAACATATAACTTTGTTAGGAAAAAAGAGCCATTTAAAAGTCATCTTCTAAAACTGTATATCCCTCGGATGATACTTACAGCATGAACAATTGCGATGCAAGCTTTTGGTAGATTGGATTATGAATTACTCTCCCCTCACTCCTCCCTCAGGTTTTTTTTTTTCCTCCCTCATTTACACTTCAATCTCCTGGTATTTGTTGGAATGAAAAACATGCAACTTTAGGGGGAAGAAGAGACACACATATAGAACTTGTAAACTCTTAAGATTCCAAAGAGCAAAATCAACCATAATTGCTCTAATAATTGGAAGAAACAGCACAGAGCCTGGAGCCCCTGGGCTAAGTTTTCCTCCATCAGAAGATCAGCTAAGAGAGATAGATGGCAGGAAGGCAATGGTGGTTTATTATCTGATGATTTATGTTATGCTTGCAAGGACCACTGAAATGGTGAAATAAAAATTGACTTTTGAGATTTTATAATTAACATTATTATCTGCCCATCAAAGAAGAGAAGATTTGAAAGGAACCATGTGAAAAGAGTGTAAATTTATATCCTGCAACATGAAAAACCAATTATTTAAGTGTGGTCCTTCACAGAACGCCAAAAGAAAGAGAAAGAGAGAAGGAACAAAGGAGGAAAGGTGGGAGGGAGGGAGAGAGGAAGGAAGGAAGGAAGGGATGTAGGTAGGTAGGGAGGGAGGAAAGAAGTAAGGCAAGAAGGCAAGGAAAAAGGAAGTGGGAAATCCCAGTTCCCTGAGGAGAGCAATTCCTGATACACATGGATACCTGACTAGTGGTGTGGACTACAGTCCTTCAAAACTGGCAAGCAAAGAATGATCTGATAGGAAAACTACACCACCCAAAGTGTGATTTTTCGCAAACCACTGAAGGCATATGAAAAACACTTGGAAGGTATTGCTCTGGGAAATGCCATTATATTTATAATAATTTTAAAAAAATGGCCTCTCACTTCTCATCAAGCCAAACTGAAACCTCTGGTGAGCAGTAAATTTATCATCACCTCAGCTCATGTAGGAAGCAGTGTCATGTGTGCACACTCTTGAATGCACGTATACGAGATGGTGAGTGTGGGTGTCTTTATAAGCATCCATAACATTTTATGATTCTAATCTTTGCTACAAAGGTTTAATGGACTAAAAATTCCACCAAGAGACATCAATGCAAAAATATATCCATTACTTAATTTGATACATATGCATACATTATTCTAAAGTTCCCTTGTCTTGCCTCTTAATAGGAGGGGTGGGGTGGACCATAACTTGGAGGTTCCTAGTAAGGGCTTTGGAGTCAGAACACCTTGGCTGGGATTCCAGCTCTGCCGGTCCCAAGAGTGATGTCTGACAAGTTATTTAATATCTTAAAACTTGTTTCTTCATCTCTATAATGGGGGTAATATTAGCTCTTTTATAGGGCTGGCATGAAACATGATGTAATGCATTTAAAAGATCTAACACTGTAGCTAGCATTACAGTAAGTGCTTAACAAAATTTGGCTATTGATATAACTTTAAGCTGATTTTAGTTGAAATACCAATTGAATTGTCAAAATGTTTACTGTAACAACTTCTACTTTATTCTGTTTTATAAAATTCAATATTATTTTGAAAGGAGATTTTATTTTAGGGACAGTGGTAATAATTTTGTTTTGCTCTGCAAAATTCATTGGATTTAAAATTTAAATGGCTCTTTAAAAAATATTTCTTTCCCAATTCCATGAACATAGATCTCAAAAATCAATTTCACTTGGTTTAAAGCATGATTTGTTACTATGTCAACAAACAAAATGGGCCAACACATGGCTTAATAACATTCTATAATTTATATTTCTTATACATGTCAGAAGCTCACAATTCATCTTTATATCATCATTCATATTCATAGAGATAGATGTGTATCTATTTTGATTTTGAAATACTGTATTTTGTCAACTATAGGAAAAAATCAGCAAATATAGAAGAAGCTGTTTTGTAGGATCAGTGACTTTATTTAAATAAGTAAGTCCAATAAGTAAAAAATAGTTTAAAATCTGTTAAGTTATAGGCACTAACCATAACACTATAGTCAGTGCTCAACTTTTTCTGGAGACTGTGTGTGGGACTGTTCCATCAAGCCAGAATTTTCCTGGTTTCCATCTGGACTTGTGTTCGGCCCCCAACACTGCATCTGCCCCCCAATTCTATACCTTTATATCCAGCATGCCAATGAGTTATTTTAATTCTGTTCTTTATGGTGACTTTTTCCTCTCTTTTTCTGATATGATGCCCTTTTGTTAAGAGCTGGCTAAGATGAATTGGAAAATATCAAAGACAGAAGAAGAACTCATCATGGTGTCTGGATTTATACATGAATTCAAAACTCCAGGCAGGGCCAGGTGCTCCCAGCTGCTCCAGGATTCCTTACTCTTAGGCACTTCAGCCCAAGGTTCTCACTTAGCAGAACTACCCTGGCTTAACCTCTAATTTCTCACTATTCCCATGGCCATCGGTAGAATTTATATAACAGTACGTATTTCCCAGCGGGCCATTTAAGATGTTGGGGGAGAGGCAGATGGAGAGATATAGATGCCAAGATGCCCATGTAAACATCGGTGGTTCTACTGATGGGCAGTTAGAGCAGGGCCAGACTTGGAGGGCTGACTGGAAGAAGAAGAGGCCAGGTGGGCCCCAAGGCAGCAAGCAGTGCTCTCCATTCTTGGATTCCATTTGACCAGAGCATGTGTGATTACAGCACCCCTGAGCACATACACAAAGCACATTGCTCTTCCTCCCTGGGAGAACTAGGACACCACTGGAATTCTGGGGCTTGTACAATTATTTGAAACACTTGGTTCTGCAAACTGGGTCTGGGCCTGGCATTGCTTGGCTTCTGGTTTGGGAAAAGTCATCTTCAGGGACCTGCTGCAGAAAACTCCAGGTCCTTCTCTCCAGGGGGTGGGAAAGAGGTACCACTGCTGTTCATTCCCCAACAATGCAGACTTCCCCTACATCTGCACAAACACTTCTGCACAGACTTTATACTAGTTTCAAAAAAGCAAATAATTCATTTTTCCTTTTTTTTAAAGGCACAGATTGCTTGATTACATATGAACAATTTGAGAAATAAAATCAAATGAACTGAAACTTTCAGAATATTTTCTTAGAATATATATATTAAATTTGGACAATATCCTTAAGAATACATATGACCTGTGATATTTTCTTATTGTCAACTAATAATATATTGTTATTTTATACTTTGTACAAATACATCACAATGCTAGGTCATTATCATTTGCATATTTATTTTTTTCCCCAGACAAATCCAAAGTAAAATATTACCTATGTAAATTTTGAATTCTAAGTGTTTTACTATTTAAGCAATGCCATTCTATGGATGCTTTGGGATAAAAAATTAAAAACAAATAAACAATAAAGTATTAATTTCAACAATAAATTTTTAAACCTATCCATCCCATTCCTCCCTCCCGTCCGGCACTTAATCGATTCTGCTTGTGCAATTAAGACATATAGATTCTTGAGCCCTGGATCAGACCAATTATACATTTGTTCAGCTCTTTCCTAGCTTTGCTCTTTTCCAAATTTTAACTCCTTAGAATGTCAATATAATCACCTTTTTTTTTTTCCCTGAAAAGAGTAACCACCTGACTTTGGATTTTTATCTTTCTCTCATGGTATCAAATTACATTGCAGGGTTGACTACCCATCTGCCTTTTTGCTGTTTCACAGTGAAGCATGAACAAAGAGAAACCTTCAATATTTGGGACTTCATCAAAATCAAAAGTTTCTGCACAGCAAAGGAAACAGTCAAGAAAACAAAGAGGCAACCCAGGAATGGGAGAAGATATTTGCAAATGACAGTACAGACAAAAGATTGCTATCAAGGATCTATAAAGAGCTCCTCAAACTCAACACACACAAAACAGATAATCATATCAAAAAATGGGCAGAAGATATGAACAGAGACTTCTCCAATGAAGACATACAAATGGCTATCAGACACATGAAAAAATGTTCATCATCACTAGCCATCAGGGAGATTCAAATTAAAACCACATTGAGATATCACCTTACACCAGTTAGAATGGTCAAAATTAGCAAGACAGGAAACAACATGTGTTGGAGGGGATGTGGAGAAAGGGGAACCCTCTTACACTGTTGGTGGGAATGCAAGTTGGTGCAGCCTCTTTGGAGAACAGTGTGGAGATTCCTCAAGAAATTAAAAATAGAGCTTCCCTATGACCCTGCAATTGCACTACTGGGTATTTGCCCCAAAGATACAGATGTAGTGAAAAGAAGGGCCATTTGTACCCCAATGTTCACAGCAGCAATGGCCACAATAGCCAAACTGTGGAAAGAACCAAGATGCCATTCAACGGACGAATGGATAAGGAAGATGTGGTGCATATACACTATGGAGTATTATGCCTCCATCAGAAAGGATGAATACCCAACTTTTGTAGCAACATGGACGGGACTGGAAGAGATTATGCTGAGTGAAATAAGTCAAGCAGAGAGAATCAATTATCATATGGTTTCACTTATTTGTGGGGCATAACAAATAGCATGGAGGACATGGGGAGTTAGGAGAAGGGAGTTGGGGAAAATTGGAAGGGGAGGTGAACAATGAGAGACTATGGACTCTGAGAAACAATCTGAAGGGTTTGAAGAGGTGGGGGCGTGGGAGGTTGGGGGAACCAGGTGGTGGGTATTAGAGAGGGCACGGATTGCATGGAGCACTGGGTGTGGTACAAAAACAATGAATACTGTTATGCTGAAAATAAATTTAAAAAATGATTTAAAAAAAAGATACCAAGGTGATCAGAGAGCCTAAAATGCTCAACAATTCACTCACTCGTGGTGTCATTATCATCCACCCCATCCTCAGTTAAGGAGGGGTGGGGATGCATTCCTCCCTCTCTCTCTCTCCCTCTGTCTCTCTCTTTCTCCCGTCCTTCAGTATGAATTTCCGATGTCACCGACAGGAGAAAAGATATCATCAAGACCTAAAGTTTCTGACTACAATTTGCTGTTTCACATTTCCCTGCCCTATTACAAGGACGAGCACTTTTTTCAAGTCCCCAGACAATACTCTTCCATGAAGTATCTCTAGTCTTCCTCAAATGGATGTTAATACTTCAAACTTTTTGACACTTTTCAATTTCATACATATCATATCATGTTTACCCAAATCCATTACAGTTATTTCCTGCAACTCATTCTCTATTCCTCAAGAGAACAAAACTATATCTTAGTCATCTTTTTTCTTTTTTTTCTTTTTTTTTTTAAAGATTTTATTTATTTGACAGAGAGAAATCCCAAGTAGGCAGAGAGGCAGGCAGAGAGAGAGGAGGAAGCAGGCTCCCTGCTGAGCAGAAAGCCCGATGTGGGGCTCGAACCCAGGACCTGGGATCATGACCTGAGCCGAAGGCAGCGGCTTAACCCACTGAGCCACCCAGGCGCCCCAGTCATCTTTTTTCTTTACTACTTAAACAGATCACTTAATGGTTGCTGAAGGACTGTAGCATTCATGATTGCATACAACTAGTCTCACTGAATGTTTATCCAAAACAAGCTAGGTATTACATGGACTGACTACAGCTGAATGTTTGGTTTGATAGACCAAGAGATAGACCAGAGATTCTTCATCCTCCCATTAATAATATATCTTGAACAAATTTAATCTCAGGAAGTAGTCTGAAATCCAAATAAAGGTTCATTCGGATATGGTGACTCACTGAGTCCTTTCACAATCCTTTCGAGAACCTCTAGCTTATTTACTTTTGAATGTGGTAAAATAACCACTTGTGGGTCAGAGATCATCATAGAACTCTGTCCAGATTCCAGGTTCCGTACCTGAATGGGGACTTGGAACAAGGCAAGTTACTCAACTTCTCGTAACATAAGTTTTGTCAGATGCAAATGAAAATAATATATCACATTCATACTGGTGCTGTAAGTATTAAAAGTCTGAGTGAGGAGAATGGTTGTCTAAAAACATCCCAGAGTACAACAAGATTTCTAAAACTGTCCTACACAACTGAAATATAATGCTAGTCATAGATAGAATTTTATTTTTTTAGTGGCACATTTAAAACAGTGAAGAGAAAGAGGTGAAATTAATTTTAATAGTGTATTGTTATAACACAAAATAATCTAAAATAGTATCATGTCAACATGTAAATATTAAAAATTGTTTATGAGATATTTTACATACTTCTTTGTGTGTTAATTCTTCAAACTACAGAGTGTGTTTTGTCATCACTCCATATCCTTGTTTGGACTCCGGACATTCCAAATGTTTGCAAGTCACATATGACCAAAGCCTACTGTGTTGCACAGTGCATCTAGATGATGAACCCAGGGAGTTACTAACCTTGTCCCATCCGGGAAAAGGGACATGAAAAAAATGGAGTGATCTCTGGTCCATGCCAAATATCACTCCATAGTGTGCACAAATTAGCAATTTCCAAGGAGTAAATGCATCTCCTTTCTCCTCACCTTCATCCTTGGCTGCTGCTTTCACAAGTCCCTACTCACATTATTCATGCTTTAATGACACTGTGGATTCACGTTTAAGTGCTGCTTGCTTGTTTGTTTTTCATGTATCTAATTTGTTCCTTTCTCAGCTTTATTATATGTCCTTGAGACTGTTTTAACAGTGAATTCCATCTTCTTTTCTTCAACAAATTGGTCTAAAGCTTTTGACATACTCTGGTATTGGCTCTGTATACTTGCCTCATTTTAGTCATCATTGCTGGGAGACTCTATGTTGCAACACAGACAGAATTCCAACAGCTGAGCTATTCCTTGTATGTTCACATCTTCCCTTTCCCCACCCACTCCCCCAACTCCAGGGATTGAGCACATGGTTTTTTAGTAATTTTTTTTTCTAAGATTTTATTTATTTATTTGACACAGAGAGAGAGATAGTGAGAGAGGGAACACAAGCAGGGGGAATGTGAGAGGGAGAAGCAGGCTCCCCGCTGAGCAGGGAGCCTGATGGAGGGCTCCATCCCAGGACCCTGGGATCATGACCTGAGCCGAAGGCAGATGCTTAATGACTGAGCCATCCAGGCACCCCGGTTTTAGTAATTTTGGATAATTTTCTGAAAAGGGAAGAAATAAGAGGCAGGTATAAAATAGAATAAGAATGGAAACAAAAGTAAAGAAAAGGCTAGTGTAGTTACAAATCTTGATGTACATAGTAATGATAATCATAGCCATAAACACAACATCTACTAACCATTGAATCTTGCTCTGTAGCAGACACTTTGTAAAACCTCTGTATCATCCTGTTTCATTTTATCTCCACAGTAACCATCTGAAGGAATACTTGACTTTCTACTTCTCCCTGGGTCAGCCCTATTTATTTTCCTGAGAACAGGCATACAACCAGATGGAGCCTCCCCATTTTCCCTCCCTTTTTTCCTAGCATTGTTTTTGAAAGCTCTTAGAGTCAAAACTGTCGGTCTTTGTAAGTTTCTTCTAAATGACCATAAGGAGACCTATGGAGAGGCCAATTTTTTACCCTCAAGTTATATTTACTCACATCCTTAAAACATGTTGGATACTGTCTCTTGCCTAATTGTTGTGTCACTGATGGTTTGAATTCTCTTTGTTTGAGTGCCTAAGTGAATCTACACCTGATGGTAGCACAGCAGTGTCCCTACTGCCATGACCACAAGCCCTTTGTCTGAACAATTCACCTTCTTGAGTCATGGCATCAGCTGCCACTTCACAAACAGTGCTGAACTCCTCACTGTCTCACCAATTTTATTTTTATTAAAAAAGAAAGAAAGAATGAATGAAAAGGGAAAGCAAAAAGAAAATAGCAAAGTATCTTAGAACTGTGTAAAATGGTGCTAAACTGTGTCTTGATTGTAAAAGAGAACTCAATTTAGAAAGTATTGACTTGGAAGAACTTAATTGCTCATAAAATTAATTTATGGATGACTTTATTTGATGTTTGGAAACAGGAATACAAATGAACCAACTTTGATGTGTATGAATTTCCATGGCTAGCCAAGAAAAGGTAACTGACAAGAATAGAAAATTGAACCAGATGAGACAGTAATGGTTATTTACACTCTCTGGGAAACAGCCCATATTAGGCTATAAGCAGTGAATAGTTATAAAATAGTTTAACAGTACGAGTTGTAGACAAGTTTAAAATTAAAATGAAAACTATTTAAATTGAACCAAAAACTGCTCACTGACTGATACACCTTAAAATAAATATAGGTACCTGTGAGTTTATAAACAAAAGTAAAGGAAATAATATCTTTTGAAGAAGTTATAGGATAAATAGTTTGAAAACTGTTAAGTCCCCAAGAGCCATCAAAGCAGAATCTTCCTGCTGAGATAGCAGAATTTTTATTGTAAATTATCATGTAAGTAGAGAAGCAAAGCAATAGTAACAAAGAATGTGGAATGAATATATATGTCCATCTTTGACAGAGGGAACAAAAAGAGGCATGCAGGCATAATGACAATTCTATAGGAGCAAAAGGAAATAGAAGAAACTTGTATCATATATGTGATAATATATACTATTCACATTTTTATAATTTGCATGATAAAAGGTAAATGAAACAATGATTTAAATTATCTCGAAAGCTTAGAGTCAAACATACATTTCTATTAGTGGGGAAATAAGAGTAATTGTGGTTCTTACAATGGGCAAGTGCCAATAACATGATTGTTACTAATACTAATCTTATTATGATTAATACCTATTTGACTGGTAAAATTCTAGTGTCTTCTTGGCATCAGGGAAATACTAATCAAAACCACAATGAGATACCGCCTCACACCAGTCAGAATGGCTAAAATTAACAAGTCAGGAAATGACAGATGCTGGCGAGGATGCAGAGAAAGGGGAACTCTCCTACACTGTTGGTGGGAATGCAAGCTGGTGCAGCCACTCTGCAAAACAGCTTGGAGGTTCCTCAAAAAGTTGAAAATAGAGCTACCCTATGACCCAGCAATTACACTACTGGGTATTTACCCTAAAGATACGAATGTAGTGATCTGAAGGGGCACATGCACCCGAATGTTTATAGCAGCAATGTGCACAATAGCCAAACTATGGAAAGAACCTAGATGTCCATCAACAGAAGAATGGATAAAGAAGATGTGGTATATATACACAATGGAATACTATGCAGCCATCAAAAGAAATGAAATCTTGCCATTTGCAACGACGTGGATGGAACTGGAGGGTATTATGTTTAGCGAAATAAGTCAGTTGGAGAAAGACAACTATCATATGATCTCCCTGATATGAGGAAGTGGAGATGCAACATGGAGGGTTTGAAGGGTAGGAAAAGAATAAATGAAACAAGATGGGATCGGGAGGGAGACAAACCATTAGAGACTCTAAATGTCACAAAACAAACTGAGGGTGGCCGGGGGGAGGGGGTCAGGAGAGGGTGGTGGGATTATGGACACTGGGGAGGGTATGTGCTATGGTGAGTGCTGTGAAGTGTGTAAACCTGGAGATTCACAGACCTGTACCCCTGGGGCTAATAATACATTATATGTATATAAAAAATAAAAAATAAAAAAAAAATAAAAAAAATTCTAGTGTCTTTTCCTCATTATCCCAGCTTAAGACTTTTTTTTTATACATTTAACTAAACTCCACAGTATGATGGGCGTCCTCTCTTCATGATCCTCTGGCCATGGAGGACCCATATGGTGTAACATCCCGAGGATTTCTGGGAATGGCCACTGAATGGCAGGTAAGTGTTTGTGCACAGGGCATTGTTCCCTCTTGGAGTAATTAAATGTAACCAGCAAGTCTCAGGAGCAAATGGCAGGAGGTTTGGAATTGTGTCATGGCTGTCTGGTTGGCATTCACACTGTTTCCATGAGATTTCCAGGTAGTCTCACAGTGCCTTGGCCAGGTACTCTAGGTGGAATGTCCAGGCACCTCTTTTATGACAGAATTCCCCTCAGGACATAGCTGGCTGATACCAGTCACTGTTCTGTAGTCCTTACCAGCTATGGGCAAAATGCATGCACTCTTTTTTTCTTACCACAATGGCTCGATGTCCTTTAGAAAGGCTTCTCATTTGAGTCAGAAACTCAACCATTCAGTTGTATGTAATTTGTCTTTCCATTACCAAACCATAGAAAAAGTTTGATTTTTCAAGAAGAACAATGTACTATGTCATAATATCATACAAATACACAATTAAGGAACTTATGCATACACCCACACAAAGTACACTAAAAAGGGGGTTTAAATATAGAATAAAAAAATAACATTAATTCAGCTCCTGCCATAGAAGACCTCCTCTAGATATTCCTGAAAACATAGACTGAAAAACTGAGTTCCTTATAATAATCCTGTGTTTCAAGTATTATCTCCTCTGTTTTACAAATGAGAAAAGACAAGACTCTGGAAGTTAACTTACTTAAATTGAACAGCAGAGTCAGGCTTTGAAAATGTTGTTCCTGAGTGAACAGAATATGGTACACATGCACGTGTATGTCTTTTTTTTTTTTTTTTTTTTTTTTTTTTTTATAGACCATACTACCTCAAGGAACTGAACTTCAAAATGTAACAGGAACTTTTGTATTTACACCCCTTATAATCTCCTTATCCTTTAAAGTACTCTGTTCAGGTTGCAAGACTGCTCTAAGTGAGACACATCACTTTATACATGTAAATAAGGCAGGGAGTGTGTGTGTGTGTGTGTGTGTGTGTGTGTGTGTGTGTGTGTGATATGTGTGCACATACATTTATGCCCATCATAGATAAATCAGTGCAGGAAAACCAGACAGTAGGAAAGTCAGTGTTTATTTAAATAATTTTTAAAAAGATGACTATCAGTTAAATTCTGCCTATTGTGCATATCCAGAACTCCAGATATTTTTTATTGTTAAAGTCTTGATACTTGCACTTTGTTTGAAATCTATATAATACTTAAAATGATATTCAGTCATAGGACATAGTCTATCATCCTATATAATGAAAAAAAGTATTTTTGAATGCTTAGTATGTGTAATTTACTATGGTAGTCATCTTAATATTGCTCAGAAAATAGAAAGATAAAATTTAAAAACCTACTATACAGATTTCCCAAATGAACCATGGTGATTTGAGATCAGTAAACTATTTAATATAATTTAAAAAAACCAATAAACTCAAGAATAAAATGGCAAGAGTCAAGAAGCAAAGAGGAGATTGTGGGATAATTATATTTAAAACCAAAGCTAAAGAAAGTTTCTATAATTAAGTAGAATTAAATCTCAATTCCTTAACGAGTAAGGCGAAAAGAATGACTTTCTATTTATACAGCTTTGAGAGATTAATTAAAGACCAAATTTTCCTAAAGACTCCTTACAAAACCAAGGGGAAAAATCTTTGTCATGTGCCTCTCTTGGTTTGGTACAGTGCAAGATATAAATTTTATATTTCCCATGGAAATGTTATAAGACCAGAAGTTTCCAAATGTGATTATTTTTAATATTCAGAGAAATACCACCACTACACTCTACCGTACATGCTATACAACTTCAGGAAATATTTAACATTAAATATATATTGTCAAGCCTTGAGCAAAGTCTCCAAGAAAAAGTTCTTGTTGTCTGTGTCAATGGTGTGCTTATGGGACCCTGTGCAGAGAGTATAGAATCAGGTGGAATTGTACATGCAGATGAATTGCCTTAAATGTCCTGGGTTTGTTCTAAGCTCAGAGATTAATTTCAGTGCAAATCAAAACCTCAGTATCACCTCAGACCTGATAGGATAGCTACAATCAATCAATCAATCAGTCAGTCAATAGGAGATGACAAGTGTTGGTGAGAATTAAGAGGAAAGAGGACCTTACACATGGTTGCTGCAACCACTATGGAAAACCTTTTGCAGGCCTCTCAAAAAATAAAAATAAAACTGCCATAAAATCCAGCAATCTCACTTCTGGGTGCAAATCCAAAGGAAATGAAATCAGTACCTTGAAGAGATAACTGTGTTCCCATGTTCATTGCAGCATTATTCACAATAGCCAAGATATGGAGACAAACTAAATGGCCACTAAAGGATGAAGGGATAAAGGAATAGGGATGAACCATATATACACAAATATTATTCAGATTTTTTAAAAGGAGATTCTGGAGTGCCTGGGTGGTTCAGTTGGTTAAGTCTCTGCCTTGGGCTCAGGTTGTGATCTTGGGATTGAGCCCCATGTTGAGCTCCCTGCTCAGTCAGGAGCCTGCTTCTCCATCTGCACTCTCCACTCGTCCTCTCTCTCTCTCCTTTTCTCCCACAAAAACAAATAAATAAAATCATTTTTTAAAAAATAAAAAAAAATTAAAAAGGAGATCTGACATTTGCAACTATATAGATGATTCTGAAGGACATTATACTAAGTGAAATAAGTCAGATACACATAGAAAAATACTGCATATCTCCCATATATTTGGAATCTATAAAGTTGAATACATAGACATAGACATAGCATTGTGGTTACCGTGGGATGGAGTGGGTTGGGTGGGGAGATGTCGGTCCCAAGGAAGAAAGTTGCGGTTACATAGGATGAATGTCTAGAGATCTCATGCACAGCATTAAGACTGTAGTCAATAATAATGTGTTGAATACTAGTAGTTTGCTAAGAGGGTAGATTTCAGGTGCTCTTACCACACACACATATAAATGGTAACTATGTGAGGACGATATGTTAACTAGCCTCACTGTGGTAATCATTTCACTATGTATATGTACATTAGAGCATCAGTTTATGTACCTTAAATATATGGAATACATTTTTTATTTAATAAAAGAACAAAGATTAATTTCAAGAGGGCATACTAGGAATAGACAGACTAAAAGTTTTAACTTGTAATTATCTAAAAACTGTCATATCCTTTTATTCTTTTTTTGATATATAACACTAGTTTGAAACAATTTTAATTACATAAGTATTAAAATAGCACTGAAAGTGCAAAAATTAAGTCGCTCTTCCAGTATGTAGTTTTGTAAATTATTTCTTTAGCTTACTATAAGTATATTTTAACAAATGTCCTAGGGACACCAGGGCAGCTCAGGCAGTTAAGCATCTAATTCTTGATTAGAACTTAGGTCACCACCTCAGGGTTGTGAGATCGAGCCCTGTGTTGGGCCTCATGATGGGTGTGGAGTCTGCTTGAGATTCTTTCTCTCTGCCTTTCCTCACTCATTCCCTCTCTAAAATAACAAACTAACAAAATAGGTAATTAATCAGTTGATTGATTGATTATATTCTGGATTTGGTAGATGGAGTTGAAAAACCAACCTGCTTTTGATCACCTCTTAGTCTTTGGGCAGGTGAGTGGACCTCTCTAAATTTCAGACATTTCCTCTGTAATGCAGGGAAAAAAAAACAAAATTGAAAGAAAACTTTCAACAGTCTTGAAAAGTAAATGATACCTAGTAAGGACTTGTTAACATTAGTTTTATTTGGCCATATAAGCCATTGTTTTCATATGAAAAACTGTTCATCAGCTTTATAAAATTTAATTTATCTAACAGCTTCCTCACAAAGGAAATCGATGATTTGTTTTTAATTTTATCAATTTTGTACTTACATTTTACAATTAGCACTGTTGTAAATATTGATATTTTAATTTCCTCATTATTTTCTTGAGAAAAGAAGAAATTTGCTTTGCCAAATGCATTTAAAACATTTATTGGCAAATTGTTTTCCATAGGAAAACAGTTATGGTTGAATATTTGATTTTTCAACAAAAATGCATGGTAATAACAGGCATTTAATATTTTTCCCAGTAATAGACATGAAAATGTTAAATTTTTATTTGAACTCATATGTATTTCATAATAAATGAAGTGCAATAATTTTAAGCTCTTCCCTTCCCTTTTATGTTTAAATATCACATTAACAATGCATCTTCAACTAAAATAATCAACAGTTCATATGTTATAGAGTAAAAATGATGAAATATCCTCATTTCACAAATACATCTAACCAGAGTTAATTAACTTTACCTGTACAACAGCATGACATTTTTATTTCAAATGTTATAATTTCATAAGATATGGCATACCATGCTATTATATATATTATATATATAATATTATAGTTACAAAAACTAAATTCATAAAATTCATGTTCTATGCTTTTTCCCATAAATATATAGCATCAACTAGCTTCATATTCAGCTTATTATTTTAATAGCTGCTGATTTTTACAAAATATTACTATCCCATAATTTTACATTATTTTGCTTACAGAGATTTAAGCTGTATAGAAATTGATAGAGGGGCGCCTGGGTGGCTCAGTGGGTTAAGCCGCTGCCTTCGGCTCAGGTCATGATCACAGGGTCCTGGGATCGAGTCCCACATCGGGCTCTCTGCTCAGCAAGAAGCCTGCTTCCCTCTCTCTCTCTCTCTCTCTGCCTTCCTCTCCGTCTACTTGTGATCTCTCTCTGTCAAATAAATAAATAAAAAAAAAATCTTTAAAAAAAAAAAAGAAATTGATAGGAATACAAGTAACTGCACATAGCAAAATAATCTACTCATGATGACTTAAAATAACACAATTACTTTTTGTAGGAAATCCAAAAGTGAAGAACCCAGAGTTTTTGATAGAGTCTCTTTGATGTCATGGACTCTAGAAGTGTGTACTTTCTATTGGGTACATTGGTACCAGGAGAAAGTAAAATACACTTGTAAATGTTCATTGCACCTGGGGAAAGATGTGGGTTCATCTACTTCATCTTTTGATGGACTTCAAATTCTTCACTTCTGGCACCAGTCTGAAAATGCTGGCCTCATCACATACTAACGGGTTCATTTTTCCAGCTGGCAATTTGCTCAGTGGGCAAACCATTATGAACAGTGAAACCATTATGAACAGTGGAGTAAATGTTTTCCCTCATAAAGTCTGGTTTTGGAGAGGGGGTTGATCAGGGTGGATAGGTCTAAAGCCATACTTCTAGTATGTAAAATGACTATATACTAATAGTATGTAGTATGTGGTACAACTTTATTACCTTGGAAAGATCATTGTAAACTTCTTGCCCTTTAACAAATGTTCTGTTGTTGTTTTTGTTCTTGTGGTTGGTTTGTTTCTCTTTTTTTGTTTTTTTACAAATAAACCTTACCCCTAATTTATTCCATATGAATCTCTGGGCCAAAAAAGAGTAATGAACTGGCTCATAATCAATGGGCTGAGAATCTTTCAATTATAGCCCAGAGGTAAGACAAGAATCAAATATGAACCCAATGGATGGGCAATCCAAATATTAGGGTTGACCATTTATTGCTTCTTTTTACTGATGAAAAGAAGGGGAGAATTGACCCTTACCTGGACTCCAGAGGCATCAAAAGCTCCTATATTTTCTATAAGTTCTTCTTTGCAGAAGGATGCCAGGTGTTTTTGTGGCTGTATCAGGAAAAAGAAACAGTGGCAATTGATGCTTAAACTATTAACCAGATTAACGACACTTCTTCCAGAAATTAGACTGACTGCTACCCAGCAAGTGAATGACTTGTAAGATAGTTTGTAAGTTTATCATGTACTTTTTTAGCAACTGATCTGTTTACTTTCTAAAAATCAGCTGTATTTATTCCTAAAACAGTTGTACCTTTGTACTTCTTAAAATTATATAATTTAAGTTGTTAGATGATAATGCGAAAATAAAGAGTTAGGCTTTTTAGAAGACTAATATGAATAATTTGGGAATACTTGATAAGCATGACTCACCAAAAGTATGGTCTAATTGTGAGCTATTGAACTATAACATATCAGTTAAATAATGTAAAAATTTAGTCAGATTCTTCACTCAAGTTATTTCAAAAGTTTCAGTAGGTTCTAGATAGACTTTGTAAAACTTTTTTTTCTTTTAAGAGAAGTATCAAACATTTGATACTACATTGTAATAAATAACATCAAAATACACAAAATGAAGTCTGGAAGGAGTAGACATAGAGATCCTAGGCAAATGGGGCTATTCCAGTTCTTTCATTCATTCTTCATTTATAAATTGAAACCATCTAAAGAAGACACATTTCTTTTTTAAAAATTTAATTCAATTTAATTTTTTGTGTGTGTGATCCAAAATTCATTGTTTATGCACCACACCCAGTGCTCCATGCAATACGTGCCCTCCTTAATACCCACCACCAGGCTCACCCAACTCCTCATCCCCCTCCCCTCCAAAACCCTCAGTTTGTTTCTCAGAGTCCACAGTCTCTCGTGGTTTGTCTTCCCCTCTGATTTCCCCCAATTCACTTTTTCTTTCCTTCTCCTAATGTCCTCCTTGTTATTCCTTATGCTCCACAAGTAAGTGAAACCATATGATAATTGACTCTCTCTGCTTGACTTATTTCACTCAACATAATCTTCTCCAGTCCCATCATGTTGACAAAAAGTTGGATATTCATCCTTTCTGTTGGAGGCATAATATTCCATAGTATATATGGACCATATCAAGAAGACATATTTCTTCATCAATTCCTGGGTACCCATATGTCCTCATCAAGTATTTTGGTTAGTCTAATACAATATTTGAAAAGGAAAGTCAAGATAAATGATAAATGTTTATTTCTCTTTGTTCACATAAATAATGAGTTGGTTAGCAAATATCTTCCAAATAGGAAAATAATTAGGGATGTGAGTGTACATGACTGTTTATGGAGTGCGTGGGTATGTCACTCCCACACATTTTAGATCCTTATAAATGAAATATTTTAACAAATCTAGTAAGTTCCAATGTATCATTAGTTTTCATGTGTTTGTTTTTAATTGGTTTCACTTTATTCCAGTTTTGGTCAATGAAAGTCTCCTCAAGTTAGCTAATGTGTCCTTTTACTGAAATCTTCCCTTGCCTCGTTATTAGACCATCTAAGCTTATTGGGCATATTTTATGCACCAGATATGGACTTAGATATTTACCCAGTGTCCTAGTGACTTTAAGGAGAAAAAGTGTTTAATGACTTTCACCTAGGACTTCACCAAACTTCTTGCTGTGTCAGTCCTGACCTCTAAGATGTGGCAGAAAATTCAAGGTTGATTTTAAAGAAACAAAATAAGAAAATATGGTATTTCCTTAGAGTTTCTATAATACTATAGTATGAGTTAAACAAATAAACCACCTGTTCTCAAGGAGCTTACCAAAATATAAACCTAAAAGTAACACAAATTGGTATCTGTTGATAAACTCCATAAGAAAAGCAGGCAGGATGTAAAACTTGGCATTAACATACATGTTTATTTTCCCAAAATTTAAGTATACATTATTTGTAAATAATTCAAAAGATTTTCCTAAACTAGAGCTTTCAATGGCTTCTGAATCACATAAATCACATGCAAAATTTATGCTTATAAATACATATATATATATATACATATATTGCTGGATATATATATATATATATATATATATATATATATATGGAGACAGACCTTTATCATCCTATGCTACAATCCATAACTCGATAGTTTAAGAAGTACTTCTTTCTATCCTTTTATCTTCTCCTTTAATTTATACTTTATCAGCCAATAACTGAAGTAATTATTATATGAAATACTAATACTTTGCATGGGGATACTAATTTTAGTTAGTTCCTAATTTTACACCTTCATCTACTACTTACGACTTCATTTTGTGTATTTTGATGTTATTTATCACAAAAATATTCATGTCAGACATTTTCATCTTTTTTATTATATATATTATGATAAATATAATGGCTGTCCCATTTAACATATTGAATTCTGTATTTTCTGAAACAAATATCATCTATGGACTTTAAAACATTATTCTGACCTTGTATTGCCTATCTAACACTTTATAGTGTTTCTATTCTATTTTGTTTAAGGCATAGTGCTTATAAACAGTGCCTACTGGGTTTGGTTCTATTTTAATTCAATATAAACATCTCTAATTTCTATAACAAATAACACAGGATATAGACACCAGACCTAGCACTCTAGTCATAAAAACTGGTAGAGATCTGCATTCTATTGCATAATACTTATTCTGTGAAGTAAAATCTTTTTTTTTAATTTTTTTAATATTTTATTTATTTATTTGACAGATAGAGATCACAGGTAGGCAGAGAGGCAGGCAGAGAGAGAGAGAGAGAGAGGAGGAAGCAGGCTCCCTGCTGAGCAGAGAGCCCGATGCGGGGCTCGATCCCAGGACACTGGGATCATGACCTGAGCCGAAGGCAGAGGCTTTAACCCACTGAGCCACCCAGGCGCCCCTGTGAAGTAAAATCTTAAAAAGAATCTTGTAAACTAATTACACTTAGGTAAGTCTGAAAAAAGGATGCCCATAGACAGATGCACAGATGGGTCTAAGAAAGCTCAGTGGGAAACAGAGGATCTACATCTCAGTCCAAGAGGCCTATGTGTCGCGGCCGGCGCGACAAATCGACCAGGGTCAAGAGGGTAAGAGGATGCTGAAAAGAAATTAAGAGACAAAGAGATGGGGGCAGGAGGAGCACCAAGGAAGATGTCCAATAGTGCCAATTTTATTCAAGGCAGAAAGGCATTATATAGCTAACAGAAACAATCATAAGAAAGTATCTATTTTTAGCTGATTACTAAAGAGTTTGCAACATGCACAGAAAATCCTTCAAGCTTTCCCATTACCTATTTCCCAAGCACCAATAGCAGACCCTCTAGCACCAGATGTAGTGACTTCAAGGCCACCCAAGACATAGTTTATGTAAGCACAGCACAGTCTTACAGTGATGTAGTCTATAGCCCATGCAAGGACAGCAAGGACCAGCCTAGAATTTCTGACCCCGGCCAAATCGTCTCTATCTGACTAGCAAATGTGTCGGAAGTCACGTAGGCGAGCACGCAACACATAGCACAGACCCTTTCTCAGTGCTACTTTATCGACCTAAGCCTTTTGTTCGGCTATTCAGCTTTTAAAGGAGGCACAAGTCAGGGCCTGGTTTGTTTCTCGTCTCAAGCCTTACTGTGGCCTCCCACACCGATGTGGTGCCTCTTCCCTGAAACAGGGTGAATCATTCCATGATTTCCTTTGTGTTCACTTCTTGTTCCTTATTTAAATTACGGATAACATTCCCATCACAGCTAGATGGAAAGAAAGAAAAAAAATGATAAGACAAAGAAACTGAGGAGAAAGAGGAAATAAGAGTTCCATGCATGATTTAAACTATAATTATAATTTCAAGTACTTGAACAATTTCTTTATCCGGGAAAATTCCACGTCAAATTTCGCATTAACTGGGTCATTTGAAAAAGACCAAAAGAGGCCAAAAGTTTCTGGGCACCTCACAAGCTAGAAGAGGCAAGGAACTTTCTCCCTTAGGTTTCCAGGGAAGCTGTGGTCTGTTGACACTCTGACTTCAGACTTCTGGTCCCAAAAGTCCTTCATGAAAATGAACACAAGGAAGAGTAGGAGCAGAGGACATGCAGGAGCTCCCACTCCTGGTATGCGGCCTGCCCAACAGATGCTACCTGGACATATGAAGAAAAAGAACCACCGAGAGCCCCAACAGTCCTTCCAAGCACGGAATTCTGAGATCACAGGGACAGAAGCCTCCTATGGATCACCTCCAAAGCAGTTAAAAAAATAAAGATCAGTGATCCTGCCCAGACACCTATAGGAAGCCAACTCCGTTCAAGACAGCACCATGTCCCAAGTACAGAAATAATTTCAGAAACTTTCAATCAGAATAATCCTTAAAATGGCCTCTGTGATTCACATCTGTGTTTATGGTGCATTCTCCACAGAATACAAAACTAAAAAAAAAAAAAAAAAAAAAATTCAGCCTTTTAATATTTGAATGCCTGTATTGAAACCTTCTAAGTAATTACTTACTGTTACTAAGTTTATCAAAAATTTTAGTTTTGGGTGGGTGCTCCCCTGATTGTCAAGATAATACTTTTATTAGGGGTTATCTTAAAACAAAGTAAATATAAATATGCAACTGAAATATCATTTTTCTGTGTGTGTACATACTTTGGAAAAGATGGTAAAAATATGGTTCCTTTAGACAACATTTAAATTTTTTGACTAATTTAAAAAGATTTAATGATTCTTGATATCACATTACTCACCTCATTAACTGATCTTTGAATGTAGTTGTTATTTATTCATTTATTTGACACAGACAGAGATTGAGCACAAGTAGACAGAGCAGCAGAGGGAGAGGGAAAAGTAGACTCCCCATGGAACAGGGACCCCTATGTGAAGATTGATCCTAGGATGCTGGGATCATGACCTGAGCCAAAGACAGATGCTTCATAGCTGAACCCCCAGGTGCCCCTGAAAATACATTATCAAGATAAACATAATCTAAAAGCATACCTTGAAGATATTGCAGGTTCCTGACCACTGCAATTAAAGCAAATATTTCAAGAAAGTGAATTAAGTGAATTTTTGGTTTTCTGCTGCATATAAAACTTATGTTTACACTACACTGGAGCCTATAACATGTTCAATAGTATCATGCTGAAAAAAATGTACATATCTTAATTTAAAAAATACTTTCTTAGGTCATTATTTTTAAGGGCCCTCAAATTTTTGGAATGGCAAATGGGTGTTGGCTTCATCTAAACATCATCTGAGCTTTCAACAAGTTCAATTTGTTTTGCTAGTGGAGGGTCTTGCCTTGATATTCATGACTGCTGACTGATCGGAGTGGTGTCTGCTGAAGGAACAGTGGAAGACAATTCTTAAAATAAGACGACAGTGAAGTGTCCTCCATTAACTGATTCTTCCTGTTGTGAATGACTCCTTTCTAGTAAGGGATGGTGTTTAATAACATGGTACCCACAGTAGAACTACTTCTAAAATTGGAGCCAAGCCTCTCAAATCCTGCAGTTGCTTTACAAGAAAGTTGAGGTAATGTTTAAACCTTTTGTTGTCATTTTGACAACCTTCACAGCCTCTTCACCAGAAGTGGACTCCATCTCCAGAAGTACTTTCTTTGCTCACCTGTAAGAAACAACTCCTCATCTGTTTAAGTTGTATCACGAGATTGCAGCCAGTCATGCCCTCTTCAGGCTCCACTTCTAGCTCTGGTTCTCTTGCTATTTCCACCACAGTAACATCCTCCATGGAGGTCTTGAACCCCTCAAAATCATCCATGAGGATTGGAATCAACTTCATTCAAATTCTTATACACGTTGGTATTATGACCTCTTCCTGTGAATCACATATGTTCCTAATGACATCCAGAGTGGTGAATCCTTTCCAGAAGGTTTTCAGTTGGCTTTGCCCAGCTGCATCAGAGGAATCACTACAGCCTCATGAAATGTATTTCTTAAATAAGAAGACTTGAAAATCAACATTACTCCTTGATCCATGAAATGCAGGATGGTTGTTGTGTTAGTAGGCATAAAAACAACATTATCCTTGTGTATCTTCTTCAGAGATCTTGGGTGACCAGGTTCATTGTTCATGAGCAGTAATATTTTGAAAGGAATCTTTTCTCCCCCCTACATATTAAGTCTCAACAAAGGGCTTAAAATATTAAGACCATGTTGTCAATAGTTGTGCAGTCATCCAGGCTTTGTTGTACCATTTATAGAGCACAGTCAGAGTAAATTAAGCACAAATTTTAAGGGCTTTCAGATTTTCAGAATGGTAAATAATCATTGGCTTCAACTGTTTAAGTCACTGGCTGCATTAGCTCTTAATGGGAGAGTCAGACTGTCCTCTGAAGTTTTGAAGGCCAACATTGACTTCTCTCTAGCTATGAAAGTCCTAGATGGCATGCTCTTTTGATGGAAGGGTGTTTCATCTACACTGAAAATCTGACATTCAGTTCAGTGATCTTTGTTAATTATTTAATTCAATTTCCACATCAGAATGTAATGCTTCACCTAGCACTTCTATGTTATGGACTCAGCTTATTTCCTTAAACCTTATGACCCAAACCTATGCTAGCTTCAGACATTTCTTCTTCAGCTTCCTCACCTCCCAGCCTTCATAGAATTGAAGAGAGTTAGGGCCTTGCTCTGGATTAGGCTTTAGCTTAAGAGAATGATATGGCTGCTTTGATCTTCTAAGGGGACCACTAAAATTTCCACTATGTCTACAAAAAGGCTAGTTTCCTTTCTTATCATTTGTGTGTTCACTGGAATGGCACTTCTAATTTCCTTCAGTTGTTTCTTTGCATTCACCATATGGCTTAGTGCTAGCTTAGTGCTAGGCAAGAGGGCTAGCTTTCTTTCTTGCTTTTTTTTTTCTTGTTTTTGTTTATATTTTATTTTATTTTATCGTTTATGTGTTATGTTAGTCACCATAAAAAAGGTCAACCAGAGGAAGTCAATTATATAGTTTCACTTACTTGTGGAACATAAGAAATAACATGGAGGACATTAGGAGGCTAGCTTTCAGCCTGTCTTGGCTTTGACATGCCTTCTTAACCTTAGTCATTTCTAGCTTTTGATTAAAAGTGAGAGACTTGTGATTCTTTGTTCACTAGAACACGTAAGAAGCCACTATAGGGTTAAGAATTGGCCTCATTTCAATGTTATTGTGCCTCTAGAAATAGGGACGACCAATGGAAGAGAGAGGGACAGAGAATGGTCAGTTAGTGGAACAGTCAGAACACACACAACATTGATTAAGTTTGCCATCTTATATTAGCATGGTCTGTGGCACCCAAGACAGTTATAATAATAATATCAAAGATCACTGATCACAGATCACCAGAGTTTGAAATATTGTTAGAATTACCAAAATGTGACACAGAGACATGAATTGAGCAAATGCTATTGGGAAAATGGTGCTGATAAACTTTCTTGAAGCTGGGTTGCCATGAACCTCAATCTGTAAAAAATGTAATATCTGCGAAATGCAAAAAATGTGAAGTATAATAAAATGAGGTATGCCAGTATATATACTTGAAAGCCTTTTATGTTTTGAGAATTGTTGTCCCTAATATGAGAGATAGTCTTACATATGTTAAAGTGTCCACAATCCGTATACACACTTTGGAGAATAATTATATTACTGGCACCATTATAATGATCATCTAAAGAAAATGATCTTAATGTGATACAGAAAATTAGTAAAAGTGGTTTACAGTACTTTGTGCTTAATTTATATAATATCTAGAGTTTTAAGTTATCCTTTTTAACTTAAGAGAAAAGTAGCATTTTAAATGGCTCTTTCTGGAGGCTAAATTATTTCATTTATCTTCATAAGCCTCAAAAGATATATTTCATTTTGACAGTGGTTTTTTTAATTAATTAAAAAAATTATGTGAAATTTTTCCTATATTATATAATAGAAATAGAGAGTTTGTTCCAAATATAGTTAAGAAAGCAATCTGAGTTTTACTCTGAAAAACAATCTATGTAAGAAAACTATTTAATTCAATTTCTCAACTGCAAAAATAGACTAGACAAGACAATGATTAATCTAAATATAAGACATTACAAATATTTTTTTCTGAGTACCTAGTAAGAACAATCTATAAACAATATGAGTTACACAAATAGGCATTTAAAATGATGAATAGGTTATTTCATTATGTAACATAAATGCATTCATAAAATGTTGCCATTTGTAAATGAGGAATTATAAGAAATACTATTTCATTTGTATTTTAATAATCTAGAAAATATAAGCACATTCCTGTTTTCTCATCAAACTATAAGGTATTTAATATTATGTATCAATTTACTAGTTAATTAGCATGTGAAATAAATTACCCAATATTTAGTTCCACATATGCAACTTAACTATGCCCCTTTTGCAGCACATTCTGCTGTGTTTTCTGGGGGTGAGTGGAGGGGTTTCCATGTGTGGATATAGACAATGAAAGGAAGAAAAAAATCAGGAACTCCAGTTACAATTCCTTCACAAGAAACCTACTGGAACTATTCTATTCTGGTTTATGACATTGGCTTTAATCCACTTTATTTATTTTTACTTTTGAATGTTTAATTTTATTTTTTTTTATTTTTTTTTAAGATTTTATTTATTTATTTGACAGAGAGAAATCACAAGTAAGCAGAGAGGCAGGCAGAGAGAGAGGAGGAGGCAGGCTCCCTGCTGAGCAGAAAGCCCGATGTGGGGCTCGAACCCAGGACCTGGGATCATGACCTGAGCCGAAGGCAGCGGCTTAACCCACTGAGCCACCCAGGCGCCCCTGAATGTTTAATTTTAAAATAATTTTATTAAGGAAGATGTATGGTACAGAGGGTTCTTATATACTCTTTGCCCACCTTGTCCTAATGTTAACCTATTAAGTAACTGTGTGGTATTCATCAAACATACACACTTTGCTCTGTTACACTCCTTTTAACTAAACTATTCACAGCATTTGGAATTCGCCAGCTCTTTTCACAGGTGTCTTACATTTCTGTTTGGGATCCAGTCAAAGTGCTTTGTTTCTTCTAGTTGTGTATCCTTAGCTCCCATCTCCATCTCTTTGTGATACTTTCTCAGTCTTTCTGTGACTTTCATGACCTTGGCCCTTTTGAAAAGTAAGGGTCAGCTATTCCCTAGAATATACCTCAGTTTGGGTTTATGTGATGTTGCCTCATGGCTAGAATTGAGTTATGAATTTTTGGTAAGAATAACACACAGATGAAACAACATAACTTGTTCCTGGTGATGTGAATCTTGACCACATGGTTAGGGTGGTGTTCTCCATGTTTTCACTGTAAATTTAGTATTTCACACTTTCCCTACTCTGTTGTCTGACCTTTCTATTTTTCAAATTTTTTATTTAAACTCAATTAGCCAACATATAGTACATCATTAGTTTCAGATGTCTTGCTCATCATATCCCATGCCTTCCTTAATACCCATCATCCAGTTACCCCATCCCCCAACCCACCTCCCCTGCTGCAACCCTCAGTTTGTTTCCGATAGTTTGGAGTCTTTCATGTTTTTTCTCCCTCTTTAATGACTTCCCCTTCGGTTTTCCCTTGCTTACCCTATGATCCTCTGCACTGTTTCTTATATTCCACATATGAGTGAAAACATTTGATAAACGTCTTTCCCTGATTGACTTATTTCGCTCAGCAGAACACCATCCAGTTACAGCCACATTGATGTAAATGGTAAATACTCATCCTTTCTGATGACTAAATAATATTCTATTGTATGTACATGCCACATCTTCTTTTTTTTTAATTTTTTTATTAACATATAATGTATTATTAGCCCCAGGGGTACAGGTCTGTGAATTGCCAGGTTTACACACTTCACAGCACTTACCATAGCACATACCTTCCCCAATGTCCATAACACAACCACCCTCTCCCTACCCCTCTCCCTCTGGCAACTCTCAGTCTGTTTTGTGAGATTAAAAGTCCTTATGGTTTGTCTCCCTCCCGATCCCATCGTGTTTCATTTTTCCTTCCCTACCCCCGAAACCCCCCACTTTGCCTCTCAACTTCCTCATATCAGGGATATCATATGATAATTGTTTTTCTATAATTGACTTATTTCGCTTAGCATAATACCCACTAGTTCCATCCACGTTGTCGCAAATGGCAAGATTTCATTTCTTTTGATGGCTGCATAGTATTCCATTGTGTGTGTGTGTGTGTGTGTGTGTGTGTGTACACACACCGCATCTTCTTTATCCATTCATCTGTTGATGGACATCTAGGTTCTTTCCATAGTTTGGCTATTGTGGACTTTGCTGCTGTAAACATTCACATGCACTTGCCCCTTTGGTTTAATACATTTGTATCTTTAGGGTAAATACACACTAGCATGATTGCTGCGTTGAGGGTGGCTCTATTTTCAACTTTTTGAGGAACCTCCATGCTGTTTTCTAGAGTGGCTGCACCAGCTTGCATTCCCACCAACAGTGTAGGAGGGTTTCCCTTCCTCCGCATCCTCTCCAATATCTGTCGTTTCCTGACTTGTTAATTTTAGCCATTCTGACTGGTGTGAGGTGGCATCTCATTGTGGTTTGATTTGTATTTCCCTGATGCTGAGCGATGTGGAGCACATTTTCATGTGTTTGTTGGCCATCTGGATGTCTTCTTTGCAGAAATGTCTGTTCATTTGACCATTCAATGTTCAATGACCATTTCTTGATTGGATTATTTGTTCTTTGGGTGTTGAGTTTAATAAGTTCTTTATAGATTTTGGAGACTAGCCCTTTATCTGATATGTCATTTGCCAATATCTTCTCCCATTCTGTCAGTTGTCTTTTGGTTTTGTTGACTGTTTCCTTTGCTGTGCAAAATACTTTGATCTTGATGAAGTCCCAATAGTTCATTTTTGAAAACATAGTCTCCCAATCTCCAGCCCAGAGTAGCCAAGAACTCAGGGTCCCACCCGTCAGTGAGCCCTTGGAGAAAAGTGCTCAATCACTCCCATCCCCCTGGTCTCCAGGCATGCTCCGAGCTCATCTGGCCTGTGACCAAGCATTTCTGTCTCACATGCACTGCTCTATTTGGAGTCTCCAGACCCAACAGATCCCTGCTGCTCTTCCGGGGGTGGGGGGGTCCTCCCTGAATCTGCCACTTGTGGGGCCCCCTGCTCAAAGAATAGTGGTCTGACTGTGCCACGGTCACAGTTTAAGTAACCCAGAGCTGAGAGGTCACTCCTCGGCTCTGTCTCTGTAGTTGGCTTCCCCACTCAAATACCTGTGAGCTCTGCTACACTCAGACATTCCTGATCCTTCTGTGACCTCACCAGACCTGAGACCACATTGTCTCCATAAGGGCTCCACTCCCACTTAGCCTTTGGAGCAATGGCCCTAGTGGAGTAGTCTTTTAAAAGTTCTGATTTGTGCTCTGTTGCTCCGACACTTGTTGGGAACCAGCACTCCCCTCCCTGCTCCCATCTATCTTGCCATTGCTTCAGATTCACTTCTCTGCACATTCAACCTTTCAGAAAGTGGTCAATTTTCTGTTCCTAGAATTGCTGCTCTTCTTTGATTTCCTGTTGGATTTGTAGGTATTCAGAATGGTTTGATAACTATCTAGCTGAATTCCTACTACCTGATGTCATCTCTGCCTGCAACTCCTCCACCATCTTGACTCCTCCCCCTTGTACCATATCTTTATCCATTCATCTGTTAAAGGACATCTCAGGTCTTTCCACAGTTTGGTTATTGAGGACGTTGTTGTTATGAATATTGGGGTGCATGCACCCCTTCCTTTCACTACATTTATATATTTGGGGTTAATACCTAGTAATGAGTCATAGGGTAGCTCTATTTTTAACTTTTTGAGAAACCTCCATACTGTTTTCCAGAGTACCAGCTTGCTTTCTCACCAACAATGTAAGAGGGTTCCCCTTTCTCCACATCCTCTCCAGCATTTGTTGTTTCCTGTCTTGTTAATTTTAGCCATTCTGACTGGCATGAGGTACTATCTCATTGTGTTTTTTTTTTTAAGATTTTATTTATTTATTTTTCAGAGAGAGAGAGAGAAAGAGTGAGCACAGTCAGACAGAGTGGCAGGCAGAGGCAGAGGGAGAAGCAGGCTCCCTGTTGAGCAAGTAGCCCGATGTGGGACTCTATCCCAGGACACTGGGATCATGACCTAAACCGAAGGCAGCCGCTTAACCAACTGAGCCACCCAGGCATCCCTCTCATTGTGGTTTTGATTTGTATTTCCCCGATGCCAAATGATGTGGAACATTTTTTTATGCATCAGATGGCCATGTATGTGTCTTCTTTGGAAAAAGTCTGTTCATGTCTTCATTTCTTGACTGGATTCTTTGTTTTTTGAGTGTTGAGTTTGGTAAGCTCTTTATAAATCTTGTATGCTAGCCCTTTATCTCATATGTCATTTGCAAATATCTTCTTCCATTCTGTACGTTACCTTTTAGTTTTGTTGACTATTTTCTTTGCTGTACAGAAGCTTTTTATCTTTATGAAGTCCCAATAGTTCATTTTTGCTTTTGTTCCCCTTGCCTTTGGAGACGTGTCTAGCAAGAGGATGGTGGTCAAGGTTGAAGAGGTTGCTGCCTGTCTTCTCCTCTATGATTTTGCTGGATTCCTGTCCAATCCTTTCTTGAGATGAGGCATATCACAGAGTTTGTGGACACATGCTAGAATCTCCACAGTAATTACAAAAATATGTACAGAAGATAATTTGGGTCTATGCTACTATGGTGTCTCTATAATTTTCACCCCTGACTTTGCCATTTCTCCAGGGATCCTTCCTGAAACAATAATCTCTATGGTATTCTAAAGATGATTTTCTATTCCATCATTCCTTCTATAATTATTGTATGAAATTCTACTATAAGGAAGATTTGTCTCTTTTTCTCCAGTTACAAGTCATTCTATCATTTATTTAGATCAGTGTAGTCTCATAAAATTTTACTGTATTCTTTGTGTTAAAATTTAGTAGTATCATAATTTATTTTGTTTCTAAAATTTTTCCAGCTTCTGCCTTTAGGAGCTCTTTCAGATATATTCCTCTATCCTTTGGACATGCATAAATATGCTATATACATTTTTTTCTTTCAATCTTTCAAGCACTTCCTTTCTTACTTCTGTCTCTTGTCTTATCTTGAATTTTTTTCTGTCCTGCACTGGAATATTTTCAACAAAAGAGTGGTAAATTTGACTATGTAAGAATTGTACTAGAAGCTGCTGGTAGGGTATGTCAAGACAAAATGAAACATAGCCATAGGTTCATAGAAAAATAAACCAAGAGAAAATAATAATAATAATAATAATTAATAATAATAATTAAACAGTTGGCTCCTGGAAAATAGAGTAGAAAAGAAGCCACTACAGAAAAAGAACTATTTTTCTTTTTTCTTTCTCCTTCTTTTCATCTTTCTTCATGATTAATTTCTATTTGAACTTCACTATAGTCTGATGTCATACTCTTTGAGATTTCAATCTTTGTACATATGTCACTATTTATTTTCTCATCTCTATCTATACTGGAGGCATAGCACACTGTTTCTTCATATCAAGTAGTCTGGTTTTTAAATCAAGTTGTATAAAGTCTTCAGTAACTGTGAAATTGTTATTGGATTGAACTATCTGATATTGAAAGAGACAAGTGAAAATCCCCTAATTTGATTAGACACTTTAAAAAAAATCTTTCTAATTTCATATATTATTTCTTTATCTGTGAAACTTGTTATGAAGCATACACAGGATTTAAAATTGTCATATCTTCCTAGTGATCTGAACCTTTATTATGATGATAGTGTTCATTTTTATCTATAATATATGTAATTTTTAAAATTTAACATCTTTTTGTCTGATATTACTGCAGTAGATTAGTATGATGTTTCCAGCATTTTTGTGGGAAAGGTGGTTTTTCTGATATATATAATATAGACATATATAAATATAGATCCATATATATAAATCCATTCTTCCACCTCTACCATCCTTAAATTTTAACATATTTTTAAAGAAGCATATATATTTTTTTAAATCCACTATGACAATCTGTTTTACAATACATTTATTTTAATTTAAAAATTTGTATCTTTGACTTTATTTTTGTTTAAAGATTTATTTATTTATTTGAGAGAGTGCACAGGCACACATGTGATTGGGGGGAAAAGGCAGATGGAGAGGAAGAGAGAGAATATTCAAGCAGACTCCCAGCTGAGCACAGAGCCTGACCCAAGGCTCAATTCCACCACCCATGAGATCAAGACCTGAGCCAAACCAAGAGTCAGACACTTAACTCATTGACCCATCCAGGCACCCCTCATCCATTGAGTTCTTAATTTATTTATTCTACTTCACAGGTTTTCAATTCTCATTTCATTGTTCCCTTATTTCCATCTGCCTAAATTCACAATTGTATCTTCATTTCTTCAACATAGTAAAAAGTTATTCAAAGTCCATGCTTGACAATGCTTTGATTTGGATCCCTTATAAATTTGTTCCTATTTTCTATTATTATTCTTATTTGCATATTATATTCTGTTGTCTATGTCAATCTCTGGTTAGATATTATTTTTTCTGGATAATGACTGAAAATAAGGTTGTGGTGGTGTTTTACCTCAGAAAGGGTCTACCTTTCCTTTTGAGGGGCGATGAGGAACTCTGGCAGACACAGACCATGTTAGTACAATTAAGAATGGGGGTATTTTTACTCTTTCCCTATACAAGCCCATCTGGTTCATCTGTTGCCTAACCAGGAGTCCCAGGTATGGGGTGGACTCTCAGATCTCTCTGCAGCAAACCCTGAATTCCAGTGTGCTGACCTACTCCTGTGAGTTTATTCACAGCTCCGATATGCTTCTCAGCAACTGCACCTGAAATCAGCATTTGTGTGGGGCAGAGTTGCCTGGATAACAACCCTGTTGTCCAATAGATTATCTTTTGTAGCATTTTGTACAGTCTTTCTAAACTCTTTTGAAATCTCATTAGACTGGACCAGGGACGCCTGGGTGGTTCAGTCAGTGAACCATCTGCCTTCAACTCAGGTCATGATTCTGGAGTCTCAGGATGGAGCCCCACGTCAGGCTCCCTGCTCAGCGGGGAGTCTGCTTCCATATCTCCCTCTAACCCTTCCCCTACTGTGTTCCCTCATTCGCTCACTCTCTCTCTCATATAAATAAATAACTAAAATCTTTAAAGAAAAAAAAAAAAAAGACTAGACCACTTAGTTTACTGTTGGAAATAAATCTATTAGACCAAGTTACATTGGTTTGCATCATGAGGCAAAGCCATTTCTTGGCCTTGTCCTTTAGGTGGGAATCTTTATTTTTTTTTTTTAAGATTTTATTTATTTATTTGACAGACAGAGATCACAAGCAGGCAGAGAGGCAGGCAGAGGAGATAGGAAAGGAAGCAGGCTCCCCGCTGAGCAGAGAGCCCAGTGCGGGGCTCGATCGCAGGACCCTGAGATCATGACCTGAACCGAAGGCAGAGGCTTAACCCACTAAGCCACCCAGGTGCCTCCTTTTAGGTGGGAATCTTAAAACCATTTATCAATTATTCCTAAACAGTAATATATTCATTAGTGAATGTAATGGATTGCTCTGAGTCAGTGTCCCCCTCTCCCACCCTAGCACTCAACAAGGAAGTATGTTTAATGTCCTCTGCAATAGCAAATTCCTAACATAAACCAGTATGTTTAAATCTTGAAAGGAATACTACTGACCACAATATCCTTTCATCTTTATTTTCTAAGGTCTCAGATGTGGTTTAAATTCAGACGTGCTTCCCCTGTTTTTGTTAACAACGATGTCAAAATAGATCACTGCCTGACCTTTAGTCTTTTTAAAGCAAGTTAAACTTTATTTTCTACTGGTTAGAAGCTGTAGGAACAGTATGACCAGATAGTAGCTAGAGGCTATCAATCACAGTTTTTCTAATTTATAGACTGATTATAAAATAACCAAGAGTTAGGCTTCGAGCTACCTTGGCACACTTCTGTTTTGCTTCTAACATGCAGAAGTTAAAACCAGTTCTTTTTTATCCAAGTATGATATGCACAGTGTTTTTCAATGTTATTCTTTAAATATTTGTTGCTCACTTTGCTTATGGATATTAAATTTCAAGCAATTCTAGGCCTCCACAAGGAAGTATTTTTTGCTACCCTGAAACAAACATTTCTTCTCAATGTATTCTCAGGTCTAAGTATCTTGGTTATTAACTGTCTCTAGAACATGTTTTTCCTCTTAAATTTACCAATATGGAAATGCACTGAAATGAGTTTAAATTGGTGATTTTATATCTAAAGTATATGCGGCAGTGTGATCTAAATGAAAGATTCAGAATTCATCTCTAATTCATGCTAGTCTTCCAGAATGCTTAAAAATAAATTGGAAACACATCCTTCTACTTCTTTCATTTCAGTCAAATAAAGTCCAAACCAACCAAGCTGTAAGATTTTCTGGTGAATGTTGTCTAAACTATCATGTAGCTAAACTTTTAATAGCACATTAACACAGTTTGTAAATACTTGGTAATATGCAAAAATAAGAACTAACATACATTCTGTATCATTATTTCTAAAAATCAAATTATTCATTGATTTCTATTTTGGTAGAATGGCAAATAAAACCAGGATCTCTAGACAGAAAATGGAAGCTCCAGTATAAAAATGCGATTAAGTTACATGAATTTGAGGTACAAATGAGATATATTTTCTTTCTTTTCTGAAGCAATTACTATTTATTATGTGTCATTTCTTTCTCAAAACTGTACTTCGAATCATTCTCTTCTGTCCAGTTGCACTGACATCACCTTAGTCTGGGACACAGTCATTTCTCACCTAGATTGCCTCAACAGCCTCCTAAATCTTTGCCCTGATTCTTCTCTTGGCTTCCTCATCCAATCAGTCTGCAAACAGATGTCCAAGAGATTTTTATAAAAATAAATCAAATTAAGCCATTATCTGATTAGAACTCTGCAATATATAAGGGATTTGTGCTCCTTTGGTCTACACAACATCGCTTTCCAGCCCTGGTATCTGCCTCTATCATCAGCTTATTGTGCTCACTGCCAGGCTTCCTTCTACACAGTGACGACTTTGCAGCAAATATAAATAACGGTCACATCTCTTCTCTTTAAAGTACTGTTCCAGAGTCGTAAGTACGCTTATAGACAGAAGCAGAGGGAGTGGAAAAAGTTTATGAAAAAGATGGTAAAACACACACACACACAGATGCACACCTTTATTTTATTTTTTTTTAAGATTTTGTTTATTTATTTGACAGACAGAGATCACAAGTAGGCAGAGAGGCAGACAGAGAGAGAGAGGAAGGGAAGCAGGCTCCCTGCTGAGCAGAGAGCCCGATGTGGTGCTCGATCCCAGGACCTTGGGATCATGACTTGAGCGAAGGCAGAGGCTTTAACCCACTGAGCCAACCAGGCGCCCCGACACACACCTTTAAATGAGAGCATAGTCTCTTTTTTTTTTTTTTCAAACTAGATTTTATTTTTTATTTATTTATTTTTAAATTTTTTGATTATGTCATGTTAGTCACCATACAATACGTCATTAGTTTTTGATGTAGTGTTTCATGAGTCATTGTTAGGGTATAACACCCAGTGCTCCATGCAATCCATGCCCTCCTTAGTACCCATCACTGGGCTCACCCATCCCGCCACTGGCTCCCCTCTAAAACCCTCAGTTTGTTTCTCCGAGTCCTCAGTCTTTCATGGTTCATCTCCACCTCCAATATCCCCCCTCCCCTTCATTTTCCCCTTCCTTCTCTTAATGTCTTCCATGCTATTCCTTTTGTTCCACAAGTAAGTGAAACCAGAGCATATTCTTAAAGGAGAAAAGGTAATCAAAATGAAACTGAAAAGACGGCTGGAGCTCCTGCACTATGTTGTCCAGGCTTGTAGAGTGTAATTCTTCTTTGGTTAATTTAAACTAATTAGGTGATAATAAAAGGAGTCAGCAGTTACTGAGTTTTTACTCCCTGCCAGGCTTTGCTACAAATGCTGCGTGTGTATCAACTAATTTTATTCTCTTTCCAGCCCTAGGAGAAGAACTCATACTTCTTATTTATCTAGAGCCTCTGTTTTGAGGCCTTCTTCCTGTATTCTGCACATTACCACTGGTGCTGGAATTTTGCAACCTACATTCCCCTACATTTCCCTGTTGGCTTTTTCCCGGGTCCAGTCAATGTGAGTCCTGGGGGTCCTGGGGGCAAAGTTGGTTCCTGAGGTTACTAATCTCCTGGTTACTTTAGCATTGACTTATTGATTTTTCAGCCTTCCAATAATGTAAGAAATCTTTGGTGTTAGGTTTCCAAAGCTTGAGATACTTTGACTGGTTTCTGTTAACTATAACCTGACTGTTGCAGTATTAGCCTCATTTCCATTTTATTAATGAGAAAACTCTAGCACAAGGGGTAAAATGGTTTGCCCAGGGTCATACATAAAACTGGGAACTGGTAGAGCTAGGACTAAGACCCAGGGAATGTGGCTTCAGAGTTCGTTTTCCTAAGTCCAAAGTGTACCACAATTTTAATATCACATTTATTACCATACTATAGAACCTCTTGATACATGGATAATGTAAGAAACAGTATGAATACTATAAATAAAATTATATATATGTATATATACATATATATATATACACATTTCTTCTCATCTACAGCAATAAAAATGAAGTTTTTAAGACTAGAGAAACCAGAACATAATTATGACACATATTTAAGTAAAAGATTCAGTTTATAAAACAGTATTTATGGGGAGATCATAATATTGTTATGAGAACAAAATAACATGCTTATACATAAAAGGGGATTGTGGTGGGTGGTGGGTGGGTGATGAAAATGGACAGTAATTATAACTTCACAATTTTAAGTTTCCTTGAATTATGAGGTAAAGAAAGAAGGTTTTGTGTTTGGGACAAACTAATAATTCAGGTTGGCCTGATTTCAAATTTGTTTTGTTTTGTTTTGTTTTGAATCATCTGGTGTTTGATTTTTTTGTGTTTTCTAAAATGTTCAGTATGTTAAAAGTCTAACAAAGGAACAATAATGTTTAACTTGATTTCAGAATAATTTTATAACAGAAATCCCAAATTTTATAATTGCTAAAAAAGGAGGACCTTAAACTGTATACAAGGTTCTCAACTGGGTAAAATACTGAGAACATTTAAAAATATTTTAAAAAAATGAATAATAGAATGTCACTGGAGGGACCGTGATGAGCTATTTAAAAATATTTATATTTTGTATTTTATGTTTGTCTCTACTGTGCATTATTCTGGTATACAATGAAAACTTCTTTGATTTAATGCTTTTATAGTAATTTTCTAATTGTTTTTGTAATTTCAGTTCTTTTAAAGCAATTCCTATTTTATATAATAATTACTCTTCCAAGAAAAAAGTTCTCAATATTTCCTCCAAACGCGTTTTTAGTGCAGGATACCAGAAATCATATTTTAGTGATATTTTTTACCCATGTATACTTGGCTTTAAAAATATATATATATGTATTTATGTATTTGAGAGAGAGAGAGTGAGAGAGAGATGGTGCACGTGTCCGCCGGCGTGAGTTAGGGGGAGGAGCAGAGGAAGACAATCTGCAAGTAGAGTCCTGGGGAGCACAGAGGTGGGGTTCCATCCCCCACCTCCCAAGATCATGACCTGAGCGGAAACCAAAAGTGGGACGTTTTACCGACTAAACCACCCAGGTACCCTGATACTTAGCCTTTTAAAATAATACTCTGCTAATTTCGTGCTTTTTGCCATCACCACTTTTAGAAATAAGGGTAGGTCACAAATTGTGTCACTGCTGCCAGTTTCAGAAGAACGATGTGCAGGGTCACCAGACTCCTCCAGAGCTATAGGACACCTCACACTGCCAGCCAAATCCCATTGTGCTGACCGCAAAATCTGCCATGGGGGTGAGTTGATCTCCCATTTTGTTTCCTCTCTGCATCATGAGCTCACACAGAAATAAAATGGGATCCTTATCCTCTGTGTCTTACCAGCCTCTCACCTAGGGCTTAGAACCCTAAGTGAGGATGTGTTCGTGCACGAAGGAATGATGAGTAGACAGAAGGACTTTCAGGTAAAAGACATAAGCCTCCTGGGTGGATAAATACAAGAAAAGACATTCCCAGAAAGAATGAATTAATGAACACTTTCCAACCCCTATGATTTCCTATGATGACTCTCTCCCAGTAGAGACAGCATTTGCCTTCCAACACAAAGCCCTCACTGTAAGGGTTACCCAGACACCTACAGGTGCCATAGTCTCAGACAAAGTCTTTATCTCTGAATTGTGTTATTTTCCTCGGGTTTTCCAGATTGCTCCAAATAAGACAACAAATTCAGAAGCTGTTAGAAGAAACTATGTAAAAGATTAGGTAATCAGGAAATTTATTTACATGTTAAAACATTTATTTGTTTATTTAAAAGATTTTATTTATTTATTTGGCAGACAGAGATCACAAGCAGGCAGAGAGGAAGGCAGAGAGAGACGGGGGAAGCAGAGCAGAGAGCCCAATGCAGGGCTTAATCCCAGGACCCTGAGATCATGACCTGAGCTGAAGGCAGAGGCTTTAACCCACTAATTCACCCAGGCACCCCAAAACATTTATTTTTAATACAAGTAATAGAACCTACAAGGGACCAAGCATTCAGAGATCACAACTTCTAAAATAACAGGTTATGCTTCTAGAACCTAAAGTGCTACCTATCATTCTAATTATAAATCTTCTTCAAATAACTTCAGTCTGTGTCCCATAACTACAGCATATTTCTGGAAAGAAATGACTTCATAGAACATCTTGTCATGTTGTAAGTCCTCTGCAGAACTGAATAAAAAAGATAATGTGCATATGAAGGGTTGTCTCCGTATAAACTAAGCAGCAAAGAGTTAAATAGAAAGGGAGTTTAAAGCAGGAGGGTAGAACAGTATATTCTAGAGAAACCCTATGCACATGAAGTGTAATAAAAATGTTTCTCTCAATTAGTTACAGCTTAAATATCAAGACATGCTTCATTAGGTTAACTATAGAATTTTTTAAAAATCCTACACTATGACAGAATTAAACTAAAATATCTTAAAGTTGAGAGTGAATTTATGTAATTCATGAAGGTAGTATTAAGCATGCCTAAGTAAATGTCACTTCAAAAAAAACAGTAAATCATCAACATGTTAGCAAATCAGCTAATATTTTATATTTTATATAATGATCAAGTTAATTACAATTTCGGTGCTAATTACCCATATAACTATTGTCTCTAGGAAGTTTCTTAATTGTAAATAACCTTCTACTTTGCTATTAACTAGAAAACAAAGTTTACAGAATCAGAGAATTATACAAGTAGAACATTAATATAACTAAAGTTTATTTGCCCAGTGAAATTTTACACTGGTCCGGACAAGTTTTAAGTGTGAAGCCACCTTAGAAATGAACCATTCTAGTCTGTTCATTTTTCAGGGAATAAAGGAAGAAGTGGAACATTCACACAGTCAAAATGTGGCAAAACAGAAACAAGATCATGAGTCTCTTTACCCTTCATTTGAAAACAGATCGGCTGGAAACAAATTGAGGGTATGCTTTCCTCTGTATTCCTGTGCGTGTGTGTGTGTGTTCCTGACACCAGGGATGTTTGGAAGATGGCTCTTATATTTGGCCAAAGCTATATAGGTGTAAGAGTCAAAGCAGAGAACAAAGTAAGTCATTTTTGAGTAATAATAAAAGTGAATTTTGGTTGATCCCTCAGACTCTGGGTCCAAACAACCCTCACCTCTCCTTTCCAACGCTCATCATACCCACCAGGGAAAGGGCCTGTGGAGTAGAGTTCCAATTCTCATCTTCCTCATTTAAAAAGTATGGTGGATATTTACATGTGCAATATAAATGAAATACCTATATTTTTAATTTGGAAATTTCAGAAAGCAAAAAGAAATATCATAGCATAATAACATATTCATTCTTTTCAACACCACTTTTTTGATTCTGTCAACAATTTTCCCTTTCATGTTTTACAAAATTCAATAGTTTTGTCCATTAAAATTTAGACTCATTCATTTTCTTTAATATCTTCCACACTTTCATTTAGACTTCCATTAGCATCTTTAATTTTTGAAAATAAACAGCCAGTTTAACAATTTAACTGTTTTGTTAAAGTTGGGTTATTCCCAAATCACTTTTGATGTTAATTTATTGATCTATTTTCTCATGATAAATTTCTCAAAGCTGCATTTTTGTGGAGAGAAATGAACTTTATTACAGGCATTAAGATGTATTTTATTTCTTTTCTTTTTTTAAAGATTTTATTTACTTATCTGAGAAAGAGAGCAAGAGCGAGAACAAGTGGGGGAGGAGTTGGAGTGAAAGGGAGAAGTAGGTTCCCTGATGAGCAGGTGGCTGGATGCTGGACTGATCCCAGGACCCCAGGATCATGACACCAGCCAAAGGCAGATGCTTAACAAACTGAGTCACCCAGGCGCCCCTGTATTTCATTTCTTTCCACAAAGAGTTCTGCCAATTTTTATTGCCACAAATAATTTATAAATGTAATGTGGCTCATGAGTTTTAATTACTGTATCTTATAGAATTAAGCATTTTAGGGGCACCTGGGTGGCAAAGGCTTTAACCCACTGAGCCACCCAGGTGCCCCGAGAATATTCATATATTATATATATTATACTGAATATATCATGAACATGTAAGATACTCTTACAACTCAATTATGAGACATACTTTATTATGGGTGAATATTTGAGTAGACATTTCACTAAAGAAGATATATGAATTAGTGGCAAACATAAAAGTAATATGTTCAACATTATTACTTTTTAGGAGAATGCAACTTAAAACCACACTAAGATTTCACTGCATACATGCACACACACACACACACACACACACACACACACACACACTATACTGGATAAATTTTAAAAGATAGACAATAATGAGTATTAGTGAGGACGTAGAAAAAATGGAAGCCTTACATGTTGCTGATATGAATGCAAAATGATACACTTTAACAAAAAGTTTGACAATTTCTTATAAACTTAAACATAAACTTCCCATATTACTTACCCATCCTACTCTAGGAATCGTTCAAAAAGAAATAACATATATCTACATAAAAATCAACGTTTATAGCAGCATTATTCATAATATCCCCAAACTGGAAGTAATTAAAATGTCCATCAAGTGGTGAATTGGTAAACAAAAGTGGTCTATTTAAAAATGAAATACTCCTCATCAGTAGAAAAGAAGTAAGTACTGATACACACAGTACAACATAGATTAACCTCAGAAACATTATGATAGGTGAAAGAAATCAAATTCCAGAGACTATATATTGAGACTTTTATGCCATTTATTAAAAATATGGACAAAAAAAGTAATTTATGGAGCTAGAATGACTAATAAGCCTATGGCTTAGGTGGGTGTGGAGATAAACAAAATGAGCACAAGAAACGTCATGGGTGATGGAAATGTTCCCAAACTGGATTTTAGTGATGGTTACACAACTCCATAAATTTACTAAAATGTCATTGAATGCCACATTTATAATGGTTGAATTTTATGGTATGTTTTATACGTCAATAAAGCTGTTTTTAAAAATGTAAAAAAAAAATTGCAATTTTGAAATGTCAAGGATATATACAGACTAGGAGAGAAAGAATTACCACATAAATAACCAAAATAGAACTTCTATTCAATATATTTCTTCTATTCAATATATTTTATTCTATATACAAAGAGGTGAAAATCAAAATAAAGAAAACAGCATATGAAGGTGTACAAGAAACTTAGACACTTTATAAAAGATGATATCTAATTGTCCAATAACTAAACAAACATATCCTCTATCTCATTACTGATGAGAAATGAAAATTAAAATTGCATTGATACCATTACGTTTATATCAGAATAGCTAAATGTTTAAAGTCTAAACAAATGTCATTCCTTTTGATGACATCAAGCTTTAGAACTTTCATGCAGTTATTTAATAGGATGTAAATTGGTATATCCTCTTTGGAGATGGTTTGGCACTCCTTCTAATGTGGTACATACTTAAGAGATGCCAAGAGAAATGCGCAAGGATTAGCAAAGCAGCAGCAGTCAAAAGCCAGACACAATGCAGATTTGCATCGACATTGTAATGGATAAGTAAGTCATTGTATATGTATTATTTCCAGAAGTAAACATAAATAATCCACAGGCACACACAACAATGAAATCCAATCATTGAAGCATAATATTGAGCAAAAGATGTGTATAAAATACATGTTGTATGACTCTACATTGAAAGTTTAAAGATTCAGGAAACGACACTGTAAGGATCAAGATTATATCTTTATGTACTAGAATTATAAAGACATACAAGTGGGTACTCTCAGAATACTTGAGAGTTAGAAAGGGCATTGGTTGTCAAAAGTACGAAGGGGCTTTCGACAAGTGACAGCATTTTAGTCTTGCAATGGGTGGTTACGTTGATGTTAGCTTTGTGCTAAATCATTCAGCCACACGTAGATTTCTGTACTCTTTTTTTGTGCCCTTTGTCTATATATGTGGGATTTCACAACTTTAAAGAAAAAGAGAATAAAACAGTCATTTGGGATAGTATAATGTTTACATTGAAGTAGACATCTTTTGCAGAAAACAATATTTTTTAGAAGAGGACATAGTTATCTGTGGTCATTGTGGCTCCTGAACACTTTCTAGAAAATCCTAATCACCAACACACCCATAACTTATTAATCCATCTCTCAGAGTTTTCTGAGGTTGCAACAGTCCTTTGGGGAAGAGTGGACTTTGAAAAAGAAAACAAATCTCCTTGGGCAGCTATCCCTATGATGAATTAATTTATGCTTTAAATCTTTTATATGCTGTGACATTCCTATTGGTGGAGGGAGGGGGAATTTATATGGGGAGACAAAAGGACACTGTCAATAAATATTTGTTAATGATCCTAATAAGTTGGAGTTTACTCTATTATTTTGTCATACATTAGGGAACAACCCTTCATCTTAAAGTTTTAATAATGTGATTTTTGTTCCCAAGTCTTTCCTCCATCTCTGGACAGGGCTAATAGCCCCACTAAATATGAATTACACCTAACTACTCACTCTCATAGAACCCTGTTCTTGTCCTTCAGAAAATCCACCAATATTTGGAGTCATTCATGCATATTTGTGTTTATTTTTTCTCCTTTCTCTGCAAAACTGGAAGTTCCCATAAGAACTATGTGTACACGCCTTGCACCAAGCTCAATGATGGTGCTCAGTAGTGCCTGAGAATCTATGTTGAATTACTGATTTAATCTCAGCAACTTTTCACCAACCATGCTGGGATAAAAATAGTCACAGTGAAATAGACAATCACTGGATCACTTTGAAAACAAAGACTTACCTTCCCAGTCTTGTGTTGTTTGAAAATCTTACAAAACATTTTTCTCTTGGTTTGTGTCAAGTATGACATTTACTAGGAAGGTTGCTAAACCAATGATATGTAGTAGATATGATTGCAAGCAGATGGAAATTCATTCAGCCATTTTTAACAGCTCACATCTCAGTAGTGTAACCAGTTAGCTATATTTTATAGGTCCACATTAAATCCTATTTTTTTGAATATGGAACACATGAGAAAGGAAAAGAATGAGACACATGTTATCATCTCCATATCCACATTTCCTAGGTGGCAATGTAGACTGAGTCAGAGATCATAAATTGTATAGCAGCAGAATCATTAACTATTTTGATTCTCAAATACTTTTGAATCTCAAAAACTCATGGATGTTAGAATAAATAAATAGAAGTTTTCTCAAATGTTCTAAAAAATAGAGAGACTACAATAGAACAAATAAAAAGAAACCAGTATATAGAATTCTAGAAAAAGCATCCTAATAATTTTCCTAACAATTTAATCATGTGTAACTGTTTGGCAACTAATTAAAACAGATAATTTTGAGGTACAGTTGAATATTTCTCATAACAACTTAACAACATCCAAACAACCCAGTTTAAAAATTGGTAAAAGACTCAAATAGACATTTCCCCAAAGAAGATATGCAAATAACCACCAAGCATATGAAAAGATACTTAAAATTACTAATCATGGGGAAAGGTAAATCAAACCCACAATGAAATACCACTTTATATTCATTAAGATGAATACAATCAAACAACAAAAAAGAAACAAAAAGAAAATATCAGGAATTGGCCAGGATATGGAAAAGTTGAAACCACTGTCCACCGCTAGTGAGAATGCAAAACTGGTACAGCCTCTTTGGAAAACAGTATGATGTTTCCTCAAAAATGAAACATAACTACCATATGATCCAATAACTACATTTCTGGGTAAACATACCCAAAGGAATTTAAAGCAGAGACTTAGGTATTTATATACCAATGCTCATAGCATCATTATTCAAAATAGTCAAAAAATGGAAGCAATACATATGACTATCAATAATAGATCAATGGATAAACAAAATATGGCGTCTGTATATGTACATACATACACATGTGCATACATATGTACATACCTGCATACAAATACAATGGAATATAATCGAACCTAAGTGAAATAAGCCAAACACAAGACAGCAAATATTTAATTCCAATTATGTAAGTTGCCTAACAGTCAAATTCATAGAGACAGAAAATAGAATATGGTTACTAGGATCGGGGGGGTGTTTTGGGGGAATCATCATTTAACATTTACAGAATTTTGGTTTTGGAAGATGAAAAAGTTCTGGAAATGTTTGGTGGTAATGGTTGCACAACAGTGTGAATGTATTTAGTGCCAATGAACTGAACACCTAATAATGGATAAAAAGGGAACTTTGATGTTATGTATGTTTTTTCACATTAAAATTTATCATAAGTATGTCTCGACCAAATATCACAGGCAATGCATACCCTTTATGCCATTTTATCTTTGGTATCTGTGGGCTTTTTACATTTATTTCTGAACACCACATACCCATCTTGATTTATTTCTTATTCCCGGATTCACATTCCTTGGCTTTCTTCTTGCTGCATACATACACACCTGCTATTCCTGAATCTCTTTGAATTTGTTGGCTCCTAGAAAGTGAACGTCACTTTTGGGAGAAGTATTTAATGTCCAGTGTGTCCTTCTCCAGTGCTTTCCCCATGCACTGTAGACAGTGTGGGAGCATCTCGGACATAGAGGAAAAATTGCACCACCATGCAGAGAACAGGTGCTCTACACATCACTCAAAACTTGCAAGGACTTCACATACAAGAAATAAACTTTTACAGGTTCAAGTACTTTCTGACTTATGCAGCAAATTCGAGCACATGCCACATCACCGAAATTAAAACATTTGATTGTATCACTTGTGAACAAAATTGGTAGAAAACAAGTGACTCCTCTTATAGTCTACTGATGGCAGTACAAGTAGATAGATAGATATGTGTTGAAGAATCAATCTGTATTATAAAATTTGAATGCATACACTTCATCAGTGAGTGATCCCGTGCCTCCATGTGTCATGTGGAAAATCACTCTCATGTGGCATAAAGATGAACACACAGGGGCGCCTGGATATCTCAGCTGGTTAACCGGCTGCCTTCAGTTCAGATCATGATCTTGGGGTCCTGGGAACGAGCCCCACATCAGGGTCAATAATCAGTGGGGAGTCTACTTCTCCCTCTGCCCCTCACCTCAGTCGTGCTCTTTTTCTCTCACTCTTTCTCTCTCTCAAAAATAAAAAAAGAAAAAAAACCCAAAAAAAAAAAACAAAAAAACCTAAAAAAAAGACATACAGAATGTTCAGTGTAACATTGTTTTAACATTGCCACATTGGAAATAAATTAAATGTGTATTCATAGGGCAATAATGTAAAAATTACAATTTACATACAATGTATAATCCTATGTTGCAATTCAAGAAGTATAAAATATCCTTATGTGTGAAACTCTAAGCTTTAAGACAAGGTGTTGACAAGTGTCCTAATAATTAGAACTTAGTGATATAATTTATGTAAAGCGAGTTCAGATTTTGATATTTAATAAAGATACATAAATTAACCCTTTGGGGTGATTCACACCAAGTGAACACATCTGTGTAGGGCAGCAAAGTTAGAAGGTCTAGGAAGAAGGGTTTGGCTTTTCAATAACACTGAGTCTATGATGACAGGGAGTGATTCACATACTTCTTAAGTATGCAGCATCATACTGTGAGTTTCCCTTTTGGTAGTGGAAGATTAAGTAATACAGACCTACAACACCTTCTGGAAAAACCTTAAATAGCAAAAACAAAACAAACAAACAAATAACTGCTGTTAAATTATCAGGGAATTAATAGGAAGTGAAGAATTATACAGTCAAGATCCAGGAAAGAAAACCACTGAGATGAACTGGACGTTTGGAATCATTTGTCCCAAAGGGGCATCTCTTGATTCAACAAGGAACTTAGAAGCTGAAACCCTGAGCAGGTTTAGAAGCCTTGTCAGGTGCAGACCAAAACATTGAAGACACAGGAGAGGATGTTGTGCTGTCTGAGTTGAGATGCTGAGGTTACACCATAGATAAGGATTAGCCAGATGCAGACTGCTCCTCCCAGGTACATAAATCTGGTTTTGAAGTCCTATTTTGGTTTGAGATGATGTGGGATTATAATTCCCCCTAGCTGTATTCAAGGAGCAAAAATAAACCAGCCAACAAATGAAAAACCCAAAACAAACTCTCTGGGGAATGGTAAAATCACCCTAGTCTTCAAGATTTCTCTGTGAATTCTTATACATTACCTACCATGTAGTGGAAACAGGCCAAGCACAAGAGGGTAAGAATTTATAACTAAATAATAGAAAAAAAAAAAGATAATAGAAATAGAGCCACAAAAATCCAGATACTCAAGTTTCCAAATTCAAAATTTCAAATAGCTAACTTAAAATACAAAGGAAGGGGTGCTTGGGTGGCTCAGTGGGTTGGGCCTCTGCCTTCGGCTCGGGTCATGATATCAGGGACCTGGGATAGAGCCCCACATCGGGCTCTCTGCTCAGTGGGGAGCCTGCTCCCCCTTCCTTGCCTGCGTCTCTGCCTACTTGTGATCTCTGTCAAATAAATAAAATCTTAAAAAAAAAAAGTTGTTTAAAAATATGTGAATATTCTCTCACAATTTCTTCTTTTAATTTTATTAATGTTTGGAGTAAAAAATTTCTTTTTAATGAAGTCAAATTTATTAGTTTGTTATTTTACTGGTTGTAATTTTGTTGTTATACTGAAGAAAGATTTGTGTCTCAAGATCACCAAGATTTTCTGTGTTTTTCTTCAGTTTTTTAAATTTTAGTTTTTACATATAAGTCTATTCCATTTGAATTGATGTTGGTGCATGGTAAGAGGCAAGGGTCAATGTTCTTTTTTTTTTTTTTTAAATGTGAATTTCCAGTTGTCTCAATATCATTTGTGTGAACACTATCCCTTCCCCACTGGATTTTCTTCATACTTTTGTTAAAATTCAATTTACCAGAGTTGGATTTATTTCTGGACTTAATTCAGTCTCATTGATCTCTATGCCTATCCTTATACCAGTACCACAATGACTGAATTAGACTGGCTTTAAAGTAAATTTTGAAATGGATCACTTAAGGTTCCAACTGTATTCTTTGTTTTCAAAAATTTGTGGCTATTATAGAACCATTACATTTTCAAATACATTTTAAGGTGTTTGTCAATTTCTACCAAAAAGTTTGTGTATGTGTGTGTATGTGATTACATTCACCTATTTTTTACTTCAGAAAATGAATATTAAGTAATCCAGAACACACATATGTAAGATCTCTCCATTTATTTTGATCTTTAATTCCTCGAGCAATGTGTGCCTTCTTTATAGTGCAAATCTTGTATTTATTTTTACAATTGTATTCCTATCTATTTTGTTCTTTTTGGTATTATTTTCATGGATTTTTCTTAATATTATTTTGTTTATTACTAGTATATAGAATACAGTTGATATTTGTATGGTATTATTGTTTCTGAGAATTTGCTGAACTCATTTATAAGCTTTAACAGTTGTGCATGCGCAAATGTGAATTCCTAAGGTTTTTCTACATTTAGGATTCAGAACTGTCATTTCTGGATAAGTCAATTTTACTACTTCCTGTCCAATCTAGGTATGTTTTGTTTTTGTTTTGTTTATTTTGTTTTTGATGAAAATGGATATATTTGGCATATTCCTTAACTTCAGTAGAGATCACTGGAAGCATTTAAATCTTTCAAGGTATATTTGGGTATTTGTAGGTGCTTCCTAGGAGGTAGAGAATTTTCCTCCCCTTGCTAGTTTGCTGAGAGATATGCCCCCCCTCCTTTTTTTTTTTTAAGTGAATGGATGCTTCATTTAGTCAGTGCTGCTTCTACATCTATCAAGATGATCAAGTAATATTTGTCCTTTATTGTGTTACTATTGTGTTTTTTGTTATGTTTTTAATGTGTGAAATCAATCCCACATTCTTAAGATAGATTACATTTATTAATGATTTATAGTACCTTTGTAAAATATGTTGGAATTTATTTGCTAATATTTCTTTAAAGATTTTGTACATATTTTCACTAGGATTAATGCTCTGTAGTTTTCTTGTAAAATCTTTGTTTATCTTAAAAGAATGAGCTAGGAAGTGTTCCCTTCTTTATTTTCTGGCATAATCTGCAAAAGATTGGTATTATCTCTTTTCTAAATATTTGATAAAATTTAGTGGTGAAGGCATCTAGATCAGGCTTTTGTTGTGGGGAGAATTTTAATTGTTAACTATCTTTATTTGATATGGTAAATTCATATCCTTTATTGGTAAATCAATTTTGATAATTTGTGTTTTCATTGTAATTTATGCGTTTTATCTAAGTGTTAGTTGGCATATTAGATGTTAATTTATAATTCTTTTAGTTTTTGTTGTGTCAGTAGTGATATTCTGTTTTTAATTCCTGTTTTTTTTAAATTATGTCTTTTTTTTCATTTCTTTTGTTCAGCATAGCTAAATGTCTACCAATTTTTTAATGCTTCCAACAAATGATGTTTGGTTTTAGTTTTTTTTTTTTTTTCATTTTTATATTTCCTATTTCTCTGATTTCTTCTCTAATTTTTATTTCCTTTCCCCTACTTAATTTAGATTTATAGCCTTTCCTTTTCTAGTTTCTTGAAATGGAAAGTTAGAATATTGATTTGTGACCTTACTTATTTACTGGTATTGGTTTTTAAAGCTGTGCATTTCTAAGAACTATTCCAGCTACATACCATATTTGCATTTTTTATTTTCATTTATTCCAAAAATTTAATTTCCTTTTGATTCTTTTACTATTGAACATTTAAATATGTGTTTTGATTGTCTAGTATTAGTGAATTTCCCAGATGTCTTTCCTTTGGTGATTTCTATTTTAATTTGATTATGCTGGAGAAATATCTTCCATGGTTTTCATCATTTTAAATTATTGGAACTTATTTGAAGACTGTCTTATTATCTGTTCTGGATACTATTGTATGTGCTCCCTAAAAAATGTGCATTCTGTAACTATGAAGTGGATTGTTCTTTGTATGACAATTAAAGTTGGTTAGTAATTTTTTCAAGTCCTATATATCTATATTCGCTTTCTGTCTAGTTGTTCCATTCATTATTGAAAGTTTTATATTAAAATTTTAACTGTTATTGGGTAGTAATGCTGTTGGATTATAAATCTGGTGTCCATATATAGGTATGCCACAGAGATATTCAGGATTGTTTCTGGACCACCACAATAAAGGAAATATCACAATAAAGTGAGATACGTGAACTTTTTTGGTTGCCCATGGATATAAAAGTTGTATTTACACTATACTGTAGTGTACTGACTATGTAATAGCATTGTGTCTAAAAAAAGTGCCTATCTTAATTAAAAATTACTTTTTGCTAAGAATTGCTAACCATCATCTGAGCTTTTATCAGTAATGTTTTGGCTGGGGGAGGTTCTTGTCTAAATGTTGATGCGTGCTGACTGATTATGGTGCTGGTTGCTGAAGGCTGGGGTGGTGTTGGCCAGGTCTTTAAAACAATAAAGTCTGCCACACTGTTTTACTCTTCCTTTCAGGAATTATTACTCTGTAGCATGTGATGCTGTTTGGTAACAGTTTACCCATAGTAGAACTACTTTGGAAATTAGAGTCAATCTCTCAAAACCTGCACTTGCTTAATGAACTAAGTCTATGCCATAATCTAAGTTCTTTGTTGTCATTTCAACCATCTTCACAGCATCTTCACCAGGAGTAGATTCCATCTGAAGAAACCACTTTCTTTGCTCATGCATAAGAAGCAACTTCTTACTTGTTAGAGTTTTATATTAGATCACAGCAATCTGGTCACATCTTCACACGTTATTTCTATTTCAACTTCTCTAGCTATTTCTACCACAGGTGCAGTTACTCATGAACAATAAAGATAACAAAGATATCTATCATTCCAAGTTTCCATGTGTATAGATTAGGTCACATCTAGGATTTAGTATATGGAATCCTAACATATGCACTAATTTGTATGACTTATTTTGCATAGCATAATATTTTAAGATTGATCCATGTTGTTATGTGTATTAATAATTCAATACTTTTTACTGCTGTGCAAAAATTATCTGTTTGTTTCTTCAAGATTTGGGCTATTACACAAGCATAACAGCTATGAACATTTGTACATGGGTCTTTGTGTAGACATAGTTTTCATACCCTTGTCATACTTGGTAGGATTTGTCCTTTTTTTTTTTTTTAAGATTTTTTTTATTTATTTGTCAGAGAGAGAGGGAGAGAGAGCAAGCACAGGCAGACAGAATGGCAGGCAGAGGCATAGGGAGAAGCAGGCTCCCTGCTGAGCAAGGAGCCCGATGCGGGACTCGATCCCAGGACGCTGGGATCATGACCTGAGCCGAAGGCAGCTGCTTAACCAACTGAGCCACCCAGGCGTCCCAGGATTTGTCCTTTTCAGTGGATATTAAACTGTCTTATTATTTTTAATTTGCATTTCTTAAGGACTAATGATTTTGAGTGTAGTTTCATGTGCATGTTAGTCATTTTTGTGTCTTTGGTGAATGACTATGACTTTTTTACCCATTTTTTAATTTTTTAATTTATCTTCTTATTAAGTGTAAAAGCTCTTTATATGCTCTACAGACATGTCCTTTGTAAATATATCCTTCCAATCTGTGACAAGGCAGGCGAAGAGTAAGAAAGAGAGCTCTTTCTTCACATATATGTGCATTCCCCATTAGAAATGCCTTTTCTTTTGTTCAATTTCCATGCACACTCCCTTACATATTAAATCTTGTCATTTTTCTTTAAATTGTTATTCCTTACCAAATCTCTGGACTTCTATCCTCAATCATTTTACTTTATCTTGAAAAAATTTGTATTTCTTTTACTATGGTTCAGGTGGTGCTGGGTTCTCTGTTTTTGTTAGTCTGAAATGCTACTATTTCAATTTATTCTCAAAGGATATCTTCACTTGGAATGTAATACTAAATAGGTAATTTTCCCCAGGTGTTATAGATATTGCTCATTTTCTTTCAATTTCTATCTATGAAAAGTCAGCTATTAGTTTATTTTGTATTAGAAAGTAATCTTTTTCTTCCTCCCACTTTTTCTAGCTGTTTATTAAGATTTATTCCTCCTCTTTACTTTTCCACAGTTAACATAGTATTATCTAAGGGTGTATTTAGGTTTTCCATCTATCTTCAATAGTGTTTCTTAAACATTTGATTTTATACCCTTCTTTAATTGAAGAAAGTTATCAGCTCTTACATTTCTAAAATTTTCTTTTTTCTCTTAATCTCTCTCCTTCTGTTAAGGACTCCAGTGAAATATACATAAAATTCTTGCACTATTTCTGATGTTTTTTACTTCACTTTTGTATATCACTAATTACATTATGGAAACAATTTTTTCCTGACATTTTCCAATTTACTAACTATTGTTTTGGCTGTATCTATGTTGCTGTATATGTATTCATTATTTAATTTTAATTATTTTATTTTCGGTTTAATATTTTTGTTTATAGTTTTATAGTTTTTTACCTTCTGCGAAAATCCTCAACCTTATGTTTAGTTCTTTCAGCAAACATATTTCAAAGGTTTTATCTAATAATTTCCTGTTTAAGTTCCTTGGAAGTATGATTTTTGTTACATTTTATTTGCTTTCTAGTTTCTGTTTCTTTTGTTGTTGCTATGTCTCCTCATTTACTTCACATATGTTTTATTGTTAAAAAGTTATTGCATTTCTAAAATTATTTGTAAAAATAATTTGAAGCCTAGAATAAATTTTAGTCCTCTAAATTATTTTTTTATTAATTAATTAATTTATTTTTTGCTCTCATCAATCAGACTCTCAGCTAGTCAGTAATCCAGACTCATTTCAGTTCAATTTTAGAAAATGAGATTATTTAAACTGAAATACAGTCTCTGGGGCCTGTCTCCCCCCGTAGACTCCCTCTTCTAAGTCAGAGTTTTTTCACTTCATCCAAATTGAAGTGTTTTACAATGCTTTGTGGTTCTCACACTTGGGTAGGTTCTAGACTCTAGTCTCTTTTCTCCTAGGCCTTCAGAAGTTGTCAAAAGGTTTTCATTCAACGTCTTATCTTTGCAGCTCTTCTGTCTGGAAGAAGTAACATGCCACAGCCAAAAAGCAGCACTGAGAGCTGGGCTCTTAATTCTCCCCTGGTTATGTCTCAATGACATAATCATTGTCAGGTCTCCAGTGCAATACTAGATGTCATTTTGAATTTCTTTTTAAGACTTTAAGTTATTTAACTGGGAAAACTTTTTTGCTACCTATCCTTTTATGAGGACCAAAGTCCAAAAATGCTCAGAAGATCTTCATGTTCAATAAGTACTTCTGGAATGGAAGAATAGGATAATTGGTGAATTCTGAAAGAAATGAAGTATGCACCATACTGATTGCATTATAACAATATATAACAATTTTGAAGAGTTATGTACTGGGGTGCCTGGGTGGCACAGTTGGTTAAGCGACAGACTCTTGGTTTCAGCTCAGGTTGTGATCTCAGGGTCCTGAGATAGAGCCCAGCATCAGACTCTGTACTCAGTGTGGAGTCTGATTAAGACTTTCTCCCTATCCCTTTGCCTCTGCCCCACTCCCTGTCTCAAATAAATCAATTGCATAAATAAATCTTTAGAAAGAATTATGTATCTCCATGACTGGGACTGCCTACAGTGTTTGCAGTTATTACTACATTTGTCAATTATTTCTAATCCTTGATGATCATGACACTTAAAAAATTTTTCTTGACTGCTCGGTACTGTAGGTTTTGTGTTATGCTCAAAGTGATATAAAAACACTCAGCATTCGAAGACTTTATCATTGAGAATAGGAAGGTAGTATAAATATAAATTTTAAAAATTCAAGACAATATATAAATGATAAATGTGGACTCTTCTGTATCTTATTAAAATGCACTACAACCTCTCATGATTCTTTTCCTTGATTCTTTTCAACCGTTTATATGCTTACAACCTCTGTCGCCATCTCTTACCCATCTATAACACCTTACAGTCTTATTTCCACCAAACCCTCTATTGAAAAATATTCTTAAAGTTTCATCTGTATCTCCCTGAAAGCACAAACCCAGAAGAGAGTTTTCGGTTTCCTTAGCATGTGTTACTGCCACCGACACCTTATGTCTTTAAATGATATTTCACTACCATTTATCCTTTTACCTTTTAGACTGGCTTAATACTATTTTGCTTTGGTGCTTCTTCATATTCGGTGTTTCTTCTGTTGTGATTTTATTTATGTACACAAATTAAAACTATTACTTCAATAATAATGCTTTGACACAAAGCATTTATATTCAATCTTGATTTCTTGCCTGAACCATAGACACATATTCCAAATTATAGAATTTATGTGAATTACGAATGCCATGAAGATTTTCAATGAGCATCTCAGCGGTGACATGCTCAAAGTAGAACTCCTTATCTATTAACTGCTGCTGTCTACTTCCACACATATTTTCTTCCTGCATTACCTGATTTGTCAATGTCAGAAAATACTCTGTGGTAAATAGTCCTGGAAATCACAGACATTATTAATGTGAATGCAGGGAAAAGATGAGAATTCAGATTAGGGAAGATTGCTAAGAGACACTGGCAAAATAAAGGAACATAAGTGGAATTAAAGAGTATAGAAAACCTCAACAATGGGCTTCCAACTTCACATGTAAGAAGCTTGGGAACTACCACTGTGTCCTAAAAACAAGTAAAAAAAAAAAATGGAAAAGACTGAAAAATCAATAGCTCTTCTTGGATCCATAAGAGAGGTGAGGACTCAGGGCAAACTACTGGCTCCAAGATTGGAGAGACAGACAGGGGTTATTCATTTCTTCCTGTTGAGTTGTGCGATAGATGTATGTATGTGTGTATGTATAGAATAGATATTACCCCTTATCAGATATAAGTTTTGCAAATATTTCCTCCAACTCTATAGGTTGTCTTTTTATTTAGTTAAGCATTCCCTTTGCTGTGCAGAAACTTTTTAGTTAGGTAGAGTCTCACTTCTTTATTTTTACTTTTCTTCCCTTTTCTCTTGATGTCAAATCCAAAAATAAATAAATAAATAAATAAAAATAAAACAAAACAAAACATTGTTAAGACCAATGTCAAAGAGCAAAGATTTTAAGCCCTATATTTTTTTATAGGGGTTTCATGGTTTCAGCTCTTCCATTTAACTTCTTAATCCATTTTGAGTTGATTTTCATGTACAGTATGATAAGGGCCTGATTTCATTCTTTTGCATGTTGATATCCACTTTTCCCAATAGCATTTATTGAAAAAACTTTTTCCAGTAGTATAATTTTGGCACCTTATTAAAAATTAATTGACAACATGTACATAAGCTTATTTTTGGGTTCTTTTTTCTGTTCCATTGATTCACGTGTCTATTTTGCCAAGATTATACTGTTTGTTTGTTTGTTTTTTTTTAAAGATTGTATTTATTTATTTGAGAGAGAGCTCACACAAGCAGCTGAGGGAGAGGGAGAAGTGGACTTCCCCCTGAGCGTGGAACCCGAAGTGGGGAATCGATCCCAGGACCTTGACATCATGACCTGAGCCAGCCAGATATTTAACCAACTGAGCCACCCAGGCATCCCAAGACTTTACGTTGTAATTCCTTTAGCTTTGTAATATAGTTCAATAAAGGAAGAGTGATGACTCCAGCTTTGTTCTTTCTCAAGTCTGATTTAGCTATTCAAGATCTTTTCTGTTTCCACGAAGATTTTAATTTTTTGTTTTTTCTTTTCTGTTTGTTTTTTTTTTTTTCTATTTTTGTGAAACATGACATTGAAATTTTGATGAGAGGTACATTAAATCTGTAGGTTGCTTTGGACAGTATGGTCATTGTCACAATGTTAATTCTTCAGTCCATGAACACTGAATATCTTTCCATTTATTTTGCTTCTTCAATTTCTATCATAGATGTTTTACAGTGGGGGGTGTGTGTGTGTGTACAGATCATTCATCTACTTTCCTAAACTTATTCATAAGTATTTTATTATTTTTGATGCTAATGTAAATGGAATTGTAAGAAACACATATAGATTAAACATAAATGGATGAAGAAAAATATACCAGGTTAATACTAATTAAAAGGAAGGAGTTGTAATTATACTAATTTCAAATACTGCAGATTTCAAAGCAAGGGAAGTTATCAGGTATAAAGAAGTGCATTACTTAATGATAGAGGGTCAATTCTCCAAAAAGACATAACAGTCCTAATGTGTGTGAGCCTAACAACAGAGCATTAAACCACATGCAGCAGTTAAAACTGATAGAACTGCAAGAAGAATAGATGAGCCCACTATTAGAGATGTCAACACCCTTATCAGAAAAGGAGAGATCCAAAAGGCAGGAAAATCAGTATGCACATAGTTCAAAACCTCAATATCCAAAATGAGTCAGTTTACAATATTTCTTCTCTGAGCAACTTCTTGTTTTCTTGAGAATCTTACTCTACTGTACTCCGAATTCTATGACTACTGCTAAAGCTACACGAGGAGTCACGATCTGCAGACAGTCATACATTTTGTGTCAGGTACACACTCAAATAAAATGTATAATTTGCTGAGGTTTATATCGCCTATGATAGATTCTGGATTCAGATTATAGCAGTGTGTTTCCAGAATACAATCTTAAAATTATGTAACGTCATATGGGGCATATTTTTAAGAAATGGGAAGAAGCAGGTGATAATGATACAAACAAGTTTTTATCTCATGAAAAAGAGATTTCTGGAAATGGCCTTAAGTTCCAATAAATTGGTTTCTTCTCACCATGTCTCACAGTCTTCTTAGAATTAGTGTTGGGAATCTTATCCTAAGGTTCTAAGGTCAGCTTGCCATAGCCTGCAAAGAACAGAACCACTTCTCAGAAACTCGCCCTGTTACACCATCTATCAGGTGCCCCCTCTTGACTTCCTATGTTCTAAACCAAACAACAACAACAACAAAAAAGTAGAATAATATCTAAACTATCTACTCTAACACTTTTGTAGAAAACTCTTTCCACTCGAGCATCCATATAAATGTGTAAATGAATTTCTTTTAAATTCATATTCCTAAAATTAAAAGAAGTATATTTTACTCTTAAATGAAAAGTCTGAAATTATCTCCAATTTTCTCTAGCAATGAATTTTTTTTTTTAACTCTTACGCATTCCCTGACTTGTCTACTTTATGGATTGCAAGCTGTTTTTGCATACATTCTCTCTGTGGTAAAATTAATGTTAGTTCAAATATATAGATTTATCACATTTATGGAAAATAGTACTTAACTAGTTCTATAACCTTGGGCAAGCAATATAATTTCTCTTGGGCTCTCATTTCCTCATCTTTGAAATAAAGGTGTTAGAACGGATTAACTTAAATGTCCCTCCAGTTCTACCGTTCTGTGATATGCTATAAAATCAACTCACTGTCCACTTAGGGAAGTCTCTAACATGATATATATATGACTTCCATTTATGGATGATTATGCCCTTTAATGACCTTGAGTTAGCCTCTCCAGACTCACGCATCACAGCTAACAGAGGCATGTGCACTTAGCTACACTTGACAGTATGGCACTGGGGGAAACGATATTTGAAGCCGGGATCCAATTCTTGATATTTTGTCATCTCTGCCTCTAAAAAGCTATACCTAGCAATATAAAGGTACTGGAGACTTTGTGTGTGTGTGTGTGTGTGTGTGTGTGCCACTCACAATTAAAAATTATTTCTAAGGATGCTGCGTTGATGCTGTCTGTAAATATAAATTTAAAAATAGAAGCAAAAAGATCATAAGGAAAATGTCTGTTTGCTTTTCCTAGGGGTGAATCTGCTTGGAAGCTGTTTTTTCTGTCTCAAATCTGAAAAGGCAGATAAACCATTCTTGCATCCTGCTGAGGAGAGAAAGCTTGGGGATCCATCAGATGTGTGAGACAGAGAATCACTTAGATCACAGGTTTTCATCTGCAGTGTCAGAACTCAGCTATGCGCACGGATCAGCTGGAGAAGGGAGCAGGGTACTGTATGTAACAAAAGGCTATTTTTCCCCCTGTGATGTAGCCTGACAGGAAAACAATACCTGAGGACAAGTAAGCCTGGGTGTCTCTTCAGGGAAGAAAAAAATAGTGAGCCCTTTTCCATGAGGACCTGAATTTAGACAAAAGAGAGTGATTACAGATCAGCAGACAAGCAGCAGTGCTGTCAGAGAGACCACGAGAAAAACAGCCCCAGTGAGTGCTGGACCACAGGAACCCCCGACTGAGCCAAGGGTCCCCTCTGGGTCTGGGGCACAGGGGAACTGGCCTTTGTGCCTAGAAGGTGAAAGAAATGTGGCCTTGTGCCACACAAGCCAGGATGGTGGTGTGTACAGGGGGACAGGGTTCCTTATGAGAGGATGAGCAATTAAAAAAATCTATCAAGGTCAACAGAGACTGTTGCCCAGTCGTGGGAGTATATTATCCATAATAACAGCTTTCCAAAGGGTTGAGTAGTAAATCTTAGCAACATGATTGCTGTGTGCAGAGTGAATCTGAGAATTGCTGCAAACTGTCAGAAGGGATTGAATTGGAGCCACAGAATGTGACATTTTTAAGAACAGAAAATGACACAAAACTACAATTTTTTTAGAATCCTTATTTTAAAAATAATATAAAACAAGCGAGACAGCGCTTGTGTAAGACAGTGGGTCATCAATTTTGGTGAGCACCAGCCTCCCCCAAGAAACTGGTAAGGATATAATTACCTGAAGGCTCCCGACAAGAGATTATGACCCTGAGGATGGGCGGGGGTCTGGAGATTGGCCATGTGATCTACTCGCATTCCAGAGACAGTCTCTATGGCCTGTGTTCATTTTGACACATATGCACATACTGTTTATATGTGTGTGGGTTCATGCTCACAGAGGCCCTTTTCCTTTGAGGATAAAAGGTGTAAACATGGGCGCTGGGTGGCTCAGTCGTTAACCATCTGCCTTTAGCTCAGGTCAAGATCTCAGTGTCCCTGGATGGAGTCCCGCATCAGGCTCCCTGCTCAGCGGGGAGTCTGCTTCTCCCTCTGCTCCTTGCTCCTGCTCTCTCTCCCTGTCTCTCCTGCAAAAATAAATAAATAAATAATTTTTTTAAAGGCATAAACATATGAAAAGTGATTAAAACAGTACTGGACACATTGTAATCACTCATACGTACTAGCCATAGAGGCTTATAGACACCGTTCAGAAGCAAATATGTATTATCACGTATTGTATATATAGGAATACAATTGTTTAAGCAAGTTAGGTACACGTAATTACAGTCAAGCAGAACTTCCTGAATCTCTCTGAAGTAGCATTTGTGGTGTTCACTAAATCAGAATTCTTAATATCTCCTTCTGAAGCCAGGTGAAGATTCTAGAGCCCTCAGAATCCACTGCACTGTAGCTCAGGGAGGGGCCCACCAAAAATGGAGCCCTGTCTGCTGCAGTTACACAAAGTAGATTTTTCCTGTTGTCTCAATTCGTATAGATATACCGAATTATGAGTAAAGACAAGATCAATTTTCGGGAGGAAAAATTGCTTAGCTTTCGATCTTTGGGAAATTACCTAACTACTATTAGCATATTACATCTGTACTTTTAAATTTTTTCATCAATTCCAACTACGGCAATAAAATTCTCATGTGCAATTTAACGGCAGCATTAATGAAGTTGATTGGTCTATAACATGCAGGGTCAGTTTTATCACCCTTTAAAACACCTGAATTAAGATATTTTTATCTTAACCACTAAATGAAAGAACTACTTTACTGGATGTTCCTTAAGGAAAAAAAAAAAATGAAGAAAGTTAGCCTAATTTAATTCTCGATAAGATCTTTAAAGCCTGAATGTCACAAAATGTAATAGAAAACCTACTTTTTAATTTAATTTCCCAAAAGTAACTGCAAAACCTCTGCGAATTCTATTCACTATGAGTGTGATTTGTTCAATGCAGCAGCTTACACGGGGGAATAACACCCTTTGGAGCTACATTAACTCAAGTTGCCCAGGTATTAAAAACTGTGGCCTCCTGCATTTTCCCCGCTGAGGAGTGGTAGAGGGTGCTTGCTGGTCTGAGGGAAGCTAAGAGTTTAGTTGGTAACCAAAAATATAATATATTAAGTAACTAACTCTTTACTTATAGGTAAGGAAACTGAAGACATAAAACCATTTATAACTTAAGGAAACGCTACACACAGGGATACCAATAGCTCTAAGAGTAGAAGGACTGTCTTTTAGTTGCCCTTCCCTTCTTGAGCCTGGAGAAGTGAATATAGACACTGTGAGACTCACTGATTCCAGAACATGGACCAAACTCTGAAAATGAAGGGAAAAAAGCATAGGCATGCCTAAGTCATGTGGTCCCTTATCTTTAGAGTAATATTGTCTTCACACACTGTATTTCCAGTTAACTATATATATTACATTATTTTTTCATAATCTAACATTCCAATTAGTCTCTGGTTTAGGCACATTATACTATTTATTTTCCCTCAACACTAGGGTCTTTTTCCATTTTTCTGTTTTCTGTGACTCTATTGGTTTTCTCCAATATCTTCCCCCAACTCTTCTTTCTGGAAAATGCCCATGCACACAGAGTTTCCTTTGCAGAATGAACTACCCCTTCTTGGGTAAAACAATAGTAATTTCTAGAGCCTATATTTTAAATTCTTATATAAAATTATCCTTTTCATGATTTTCTTTTCTACTACATGTGATTTCTAGAATGCAAGACTCCTACCTTAAATGTGCTCATAGCTATCATTTCTAAAATATATTAGGTGCTCCGAGATTAAATGGAACTTTATCTATCTTTTTAAAATATTTTATTTTTTATTAACATATAATGTATTATTAACCCCAGGAGTACAGGTCTGTGACTCTCCAGGTTTACACACTTCACAGTACTCACCATATCACATACCCTCCCCAATGTCCATAACCCAACCACCCTCTCCCTACCCCCTCCCCCTGGAATCCTCAGTTTGTTTTGTGAGATGAAGAGTCTCTTATGATTTGTCTCCCTCCTGATCCCATCTTGTTTCATTTATTCCTTTTCCTACCCCCAAACCCCCCACGTTGCCTCTCAACTTCCTCATATCTTGAGGAAATATATACAGAATATTTCTGTATATGATGATATATATGTATACATTAAATATCTAGAGAAGCATTATTAAATTTGAAAAAGTAAAATTAACTAAAATAATAAATGAGTTTAACTGTGAAATTTTTAATACAACATCTTTTGAAATTAAAAAGACAAGAAAACGATGGAGAATATTTACAACCAATCAGAGATATAACTCAACAGAAAGCTGAGTCACAGTATGTTGTAATGCTAGCACCTTATCCAGCAGAACAATTTGGCAAGAGATTTGAAGCCAGCAGAACTGTTGGAACATTCCCGGGCTAGTTGGTTCCTATGGAAATAAAAGCAAAAGTGAAACAGAGTGTAAGGGTTTGGAGGGAGGGGGGAACAGCAGGAATTGCTTATTTCTTAAGTTTTGGGCAAAGACATTAGCTAAAAATCACCATGAGAATTCGGTCTGTCTCACAGTGGTGTTGTTGACAACAAGTCCTAAAAGGGTCAGGCAGCTTGATGTTCTTTAAATCCGCACCTCTCTGTAATTGCCTAACCAGTCAGAACTTATATTAAACATTAATGTCTTTATAATTAAAAAAAAATCAGGGTTTGAATATCAACCTAAGAGTTATCTTTCTCTGTGTGTGTGTGTGTGTGTGTATGTATGTGTATATATATATACATATATTTCTGTATACATAGAGTAAAACAATTATTTGAAATATAGTCATTAAGTTCATTCTAAATTATTTTCACTCATTTGTTTTACATGCATCAGAACACTTTGTATCACAATCAATTTAGACAAATTAAAACTCAAGGAGAGCTTTTAGAATATTTGGTCACAAAATACCTGTTATGCATCTTGAAAGTATTTTGTTTCTATCAGGTAATTAGATTTTAGCATAGCATGTTAGACTATAGTATTTGAAAAAGAAGGTCTATAGAGACAGTCTTAAAAGAGATACATTGTGAATGACAAAGACTGAGTGACTACTTTATAGCTAAATCAGATGATTCAAAGCATATGTATGGTAGTTTTTCTGGGAGGTTATTACTTTGTTGGAATGCTCTACCAATTTCATTAATTCCTTATTTCAGTTTGAGAAGACACCATCCAAGTATGTTGCTATTGCAATTCATTAAGAGGTCTTTTATTTAAGTTTTAATTTGCTATGAAATAATATTTTATTTTTATTTTTTTTAAAGATTTTATTTATTTATTTGACAGAGAGAAATCACAAGTAGGCAGAGAGGCAGGCAGAGAGAGAGGAGGAAGCAGGCTCCCTGCTGAGCAGAAAGCCCGATGTGGGGCTCGAACCCAGGACCTGGGATCATGACCTGAGCCGAAGGCAGTGGCTTAACCCACTGAGCCACCCAGGCGCCCCTGAAATAATATTTTAATGCAATAAAAAGTATGGCCCAATTTGCCATGATTCTGATATGGCTGAATTTAAATTACACATTTATCTGAGTTTGAATTACTGTGCAGCATAGCTTCAACATTTCTTTCCACTCATACTGGGTGATGTTGGCTTTGGGTCTGAAATGGTATGAAGCTGGCATTCCCAGCCAATCCCCACCCTTCCTTAAACCTAATTCCTACCTTCACCAAAAAAAGTAAAAGCGAATTGAAAACATTCAAGAGTATAACAAGATGGGATGCCGGGGTGGCTCAGTTGGTTAAAGCATCGGACTCTTGGTTTTGGCTCAGCTCATGTTCTCATGGGTTGTAGGATCGAGCCCCAAGTAGGGCTCCATCCTCAGAGGGGAGACTGCTTGAAGATTCTCTCCCTCAGCCCTTTCCCACACTCCCTTTCTAAAATAAATACATAAATCAATAACAAAAAACAAACAAACAAAGCCCGAGTATAACAACAACAGAAACCAACATAACACTAGAAATTAAAACTATGATTTAACCTGCCCCAAGCATCTGAAAAGAACCTAACTTACTTATACCATGACCATAAGAGTAAAGGTAGGAATAATAATGAAGGGATGATGTAAGTCACCACCATCTGAGTCTTGCTCACCTGAAAGAAGATAATCATTTGTTTCTCACAGTATCCTTGGATTCTGGTGCTCATGGTCTCTGCCAGCCAAACTGAAAGTAATAATCTGTCTGCATAAATGGGGCAATTTGAACCCAGTGGATGGCCTCCCACAAAAACTAAAAGTCAGAAAGTTGGCAGCTGGGTGTCAATGAAGACTGGATCTTGACAAATGCCTATGAAGGAGACTTAGACCCTTCAGAGTTAAACTCATTTATTTATTTATTTAAGACTTCAGACCCCACCAACACCACTCAAGAATCACATCAACAATATTCAAACTTTGTCATTGCTGTTAATATTTATTATGGTGATCTGTGATCTAGCAATTAAAACTCGCTGAAAGCCCAAATGATAGTTACCATCTTTTAGCAATGTTTTTAATTAAGAATATGTACTTTTTTTAGATAAATACTATGGCATACTTAATAGACTTCAGTATAGTGTAAACATGATTTTTATATGTGCTTGGAAACCAAAAAGTTAATTTGACTCATCTTATTGCAATATTTGCATGGCTGCAGCAGTCTGGAACCAAACTTCTAGCCCCAGAACTCTCCAATAACTCTGAGATATGCCTGTATGGCATACAACAACTTTGAGGAAATAGAAAATGCAGAAATAAACCTAAAATTCTTATTCAAAACAAAATAAAAATGCAGATAGGACAGGGTGTAAAACAGTCAACACAGTCAGGAAGTTTCTACCAGAATAATAGGGGTTAAAAAAAAGAAATTTTATATATATATACATATACATATACATATACATATATATATAAAATTTCTTTTTTTATATACATATAAAAACATATATGTATATGGTGAATATGTTGAATTTCACCTGAGACTGGTTAAGAAATGCCCCTTTTGTATTCTAAGCAAGGCTCACTATGAAGAACCACCCTTCCTCTTGTGACTTACCTTAAATCCTAATCCTAAACCCTTATCTAGGATGAGGTCAGGAAGAAATCTTCCAAATCCCTTCTTTAGGTCACAAATGATTAGCTAAATGGTTTGTCTCCACCAGTTTGGCCAAAGTGCCTGCTGATTTTGATGTCATTTTTTGGAATGTTGGTAGGTTTGGTGGGGTCTGGAGCCCATGGGCAAGAAAAAATTCTTGAGACATTTTTGGTGCAAAATGATTATTTTATTAAAGAATGGGGATAGGACCCATGGGCAGAATAAACTGCTGCACTGGGTTTGTGAGGGATGATTGATAATATATTTGAGAGTTGGGGGTAAGGAAAAAGGGAGGTTTTCAAAAGAACTTTCATATGCTAAAGACTGGAGGCCTTGCCATGGTAGGATTAGGGTCGTTTTTTCTCTCTAGTAATGAATTAACATTGAGACAGTGTGAAGCTGTCTGCCTCAAGTATTTGTCAATGGACTGCAGATTATTAGGACATTTAGTTTTATCTGCATTTCCTTCTGGAAGTTAGGTTATTAATAAGAATTTTTTTTTTCTTGTAAATGGCTAAAACATTTGTAAACTGAGGGAGACTCCTGTCTTGCATGACTGTGACCTCTGTAAGTCAACCATTTGTTTTTTCTTCCCTTAGCTTTAGGGCCTCCAGGAGCACCTGAGGAAGGTCACCCAGATCCCATCTGGGAGTGGGTCTGGGTGGGGGGGTGGCAGGGGTCATCTTGTGCTTTGTCCTCAGCTTACCTTCTGGCCCTTCATCAATCTGACCTGACCACACTTTAGTCAGTATTCACCCCTCACCCAGGTCCTTGGACTTTGACATGTCTTCTTCCACCAGCTTAAGCAGCAACTAAAAATAGTAACAGTCTTTCAGTAAACAGACCTCCTGAAAATTAACCGACCCCAGAGGAGAAATTCTTGGATCCACTTACCTATCAAAGCACGTGTTCAGCCACACCCAGTTCTTTCCAAGCCTGTTTACACAATCCTATAATAGAAAATTCTTTCTGCTTGATCTTTAGGACACTTGCAGCCTTACAGTTGGAGGGTTCTCTGTAAAGTAATAGCCCTCTTCCTGTTGCAGAGGTCTTTTTGAATAAAGTCTCTCCTCACCTAAATCCAGATTTGCTTTCTTTTCTTTTTTCTTTTCTTTCTTTCTTTCATTTTTTTTTTTTTTTTTGGACAAAGTTAGGAGAAATAAAGAAAACTTCAATACCTAAAAATTTTAGGTATTGCTAAGAGGAGTGTTAAATCAGAAAAGATGTGATATAAAAGCAAACAAAACAGTTTTTGAGCTCAATAAGAACTCCCTACAACAAAAATATATTCCAAGTGGGGAACATGAATTTAAAAAAACAAACAAACAAACATAAAATCACTAGAAGAAAATACAAATGAACAACTCACAGAGAGAAATCACTGTTTATGTGTCCTTTCCCCTAGTGCCCATGCTCTGTGGTCACACTGTCTAGTAACTTTAAATACAATGAGGCATGGATTGCTCATGAATGTGGGCTCTAGTCCCAGTTACTTCTCTCACTCCAGACTCAACAAAGCTAGCTACTTGCTTGGTTTCTCCATTTATTAACTGCAAAGAATCTCCGATTTCCCAAGTCCAGAACAGAACTGTTCACTTATGCAGCTCTTTTCCAAAGCCCTTCAACAGCAGGGCTCCAGCTAGAAACTGTAGGCTGGTGTTCTTAATTGTTAAGGCCCAAAATTTCGGGAGTGATTTTTATTTTTATTTCATAATTCAGTTCATGCGTAAATTCCTCCAAGTCTGTATATAAAGCATTTATGTCAGGTCAGGCTAATTCTTGAAAGGTCCCCCAAGGTCCGTGATTGAAGGAGTGAGACTGATGCAAAGTGAAGGTCAAGCAAAGTTTTATTTAATGCCAAACATCGAGAATCAAACTGACCAGCCCGGGCCATCTCTTACAAAGAGTCGACCCCTCCCAGCCTCACAGACTAACTTTTATAGAGCAAAGGCCATGTGGTTGAGCCTGGCCACATACAGGTGGCCAATGAGATTGTAACATACAGAGAAAGCTGCACAAGTCATGTTAGGTCCCACACAGGTGGCCAATTGAATTACAATTCACCCCATAGTAGCTATTTGAACTAGCCTATCACCTTGGTCAGAATTGCTGCCCAAAAGGCGCCTAAAAGGTGGGGGCCACACTCCTTGGTAGCTAGGGAGACAGTATGTGCGCCCCACTGATTGGATGTCTCCACCTGGCCTGACTCATCCCTGCACTTGGGCTGTTATCTCCACCTGACCTGACCCGCCCTTGTATTTGGGCTTTGTCACCTGGGACTGGTTTCCCGGACTTGCTTTTAAGTAAGTTCCCCTGGTGGGGGGCGCAGGGACAGTTTAAGTTTTACTGCATAAACAACAAAATCACTGTTTAACCAGATGGAATCACTCTGGCTAAATAGGTCCTCACATTCTTTTGCGTCAGCCTCTAAGACTTGAGGTCAAGCCACCATGTTTCTCATCTGAACTACTTGAGTGATCTCCTTTCTGGTCTCCGTGCTTCTTTGCTGCCCCTGTTCCTTTCTTTCCCTATAAAGCTGACAGAATGTTCTTCGAAATTGCATATCAGATCATATCACGCCTTTCTTCAAGACTCTCCAATGACTCCTTTCACTCACTGAGTAACAGCCAAAGCCCTTACCAACATCTGCACTGACCCATCTATCACTCGTAAGCTCTCCCTGAACACAGGGTTCCTTCTGCGCCTCAAACCCACCTGGTTCATGCTTGCCTTAAGGACCTTGTCTGAGCAGTGTCAACATACCATAAATTCCACATAAAATAACTTTTCAGTTTTTACATTCCTGATGTGTCATGCATGGATTTTGTATTTTTCATAGTTAACGGTAAAACAGAAAACAACACACATAAGTGGAATGCTCTTATTTTCAATAATATTAATGCATTGGTGACCTAATGGAATATTAGGGTTGTTTTTCTTCTACAAAAGTAGACTATATTGAGAAAGTATTGAGTTTTTTTTTAGATAGTATTTGCAATTATCTATAAAGAAGTAACAAAGTAAACACCACAAACAAAAGAACAGCAAAGAACAAGCAAATCAGATTCTTTCTCTAAATGTATTTAATCAAACTTTTTAGTGTCTTTAAAACAACAAATATAAAATACATATTTGGAGAAAACACATATTTGTCTTCTAGTAGCGGATGACCTTGTCATAGAGGAGAGTAAGTCACACAATGACCAACAGTAGATGTCTTAATTACTGAAAAGTCAAAAGTAATTCCCTAACTACACAGTTGACATAGTTTCGGAATGTTGGTGAGGTCAGGAGTCAGCAGCCCAAGAGAGAATTCATGAGATATCTTTGGTGCAAAAAGGTGATTTTATTAAAACATAGGGACAGGACCCCTGTGTAGAAAGAGCTGTTTGCCTTGGGGATATGAGGAATGACTGATTATAGACTTGGGAGTAAGGGAGGTTAGGACAAAGGGAGGAGTCCAAAAGGACTTTCATACGCTAATGAAGACACTCTTGATACTGGGGGACTTGCTATTATCAAGCTAAGATTGCTTTACCTTCCAGCTAAGCATTAAAATTAAGTTTCTTGGAGGAATGCCACCTGTATCCAACCCAGGAGTGGGGAAGAGGAGGGTGCAGGGTGACACCTTTTACTTTGTCCTCAACTAGCTGCCTGCTCCCTCATCACGGTGAAGCTGAAAATCACATTGTTGGAGAGTGTCCAGCATCTAAGCCAGAGCAGACACCTGGGTGACATGTTAGAGTGTCAGCTCCCACAAGTGAAAGTCCTAAAGTAAAATCCCTGAAGATCCAAGACTAGAAAACAGAGAAATGTCTAAGTACAAACTTACACTGAGGTCTACTGGAATATCTTTTATATAATTAAATTGTAACCCTAAAAATAAGTTTGAAGATAAGAAGTAGGGAACTTCCAGTACTTAATTATGCTCTAAGTTTAATTTAAGCAATTGTGGAGGTGCACTAAGTCTCAGACTTAATAGGGGCACCTGGGTGGCTCAGGTGGGTAAGCAGCTGCCTTTGGCTCAGGTCATGATCCCAGGGTCCTGAGATCAAGCCCCATGTTGGGCTCCCTGTTCAGTGGAGAGCCTGCCTCTCCCTCTCCTGCTCCACTTGCTTGCGCTTTTTCTCTCTCTCTTTCAAATAAATAAATAAAATCTTAAAAAAAAAGTCTCGGGCATAATAATGTCACTGCATTTAATATAAAATCAGGTCTCCTGTGATCATTATTTCTCACATTCAAGAAAGTTTCATACGTCTTAAACATTTTTAAGTTCACCCAAAGAATGTCTGAGAAAATAGTATCAATAGGTTATCTTGGAAATGGCGTTTTCTTTCTCTAAGTTATTTGTTGGCACAGATCCTATTTACAACAAAAAATTAGAAAATGGGATTTTTACATATTGTTCAATTCTTTTTCTATAAATATGGATGGAATCCTTTACGGTGCATAAAGTAACGATTTGTGTGTTCAAAAATATTTTCCCAAAACGTGTTATGAAACTGTATTTTGGATCACAGCAGCGAATTACACAAAGATGAATGTTGAAATTACTACCATAATTTCAACCATGTTAGACAACTTTGGAGACTGTACTGGTAGAGAGAGTAAATTGTCTTCTTCAAAGCAGGCTCATTGGGAATGAAAGAAAAAGTTAAAAAAAAAAAGTAGTCTCCCACTCAAAAGCCACAAATCCCAGTAAATAGAGCTAAAATGTCCCCATACCTTGCAACAACTGTGTCCACAGGCCTCTGTGATTGAGACGCAGGGAAGACGCCTCCTTATTATCCATCTGATACATGGAAACCACGTCTATATATTATATAAATTATGTGTGCAGAATGGCATCCATACTAGCTTGAGTAATTCCCAGCAGATTTTTAATTCCTTTTAATTCTTCCCACCAACAAACCTTTGGACCAAACTGAATACTTCCTATACTGCAATCTATAAGAAGAGTGAACATTCATTTAATTGACTGCTTTAAATCAGGGGGACTTGATCCAACCACCTGTCACGTACCCTCATTTCACCTGGAAAGTTCCCCTTGTCATGAATATGACAGACGGAGCACGAGGATGGGATGATTCTTTATGGGCTTTGGGTCAGTACGGAAGGTCTTCCTCTTCTCTCAGGATAACGACAACAACAACAATAAAAAACAAACAACAGAAACAACAACAATAAAATCAGACAAACAGGTTCGGGTCTCCTGACACTGTGGAAACAGGGTGAATACAACGCCACGTGGGATTGGTTACAACCAGAAATCATGGCCTGCTGCCTATCCTCTATAACTTGTCTACATGCACTCCAGTTTTGCTGCTTTGTCAGATCTATCCTTGCTTGAAACATTGCCTCCAAAGTGGTAAGGCCTCTCTCATGGGTTTCCTTTCTCCTAAGATCCAGTCAGAAGCAATGGAGAAAGGACAGACCCTCATTACATCCCCAAATCATCTGACTTGGGGAGATAGATTGTTTATGCTAATATGGAAAATCAAGCCTTTCCTCTGGCTTGGTTTGGTAATTCAAAAATAATCAATATCTAACCTAAACTTTTTATGACATTTGTATTTCTTCTTCCAAGAGGGAGCAAATCATAACAATATTATGCAGGGAAATTGGGACACTTGAGTTGACAACTATTTTATCTTTATTATCCTCAGACTGATTTTTTTTTCTGATCATCTTAGAGAAAAATTTTAAAATACTTATGAAGTAGCTTTCTAGTGATATCTTCTATATATTTAAAAAAAAATAAACCGTTTTCTTAGGAAAGTAATGCACAGAAGTAAGAATAATGCTAGGGGAAATACAATTCCATTAGCTGGAGATGATACCTGTAAATATAGTTTCAAAATCTCAATCTTCTGAAAATCGCCAGAGTTACCCCATGTATAGAACACTAGCTTATTCCCCTAGTGCCTTAATTGGTTATCCACTGTTGTAAAAACACAAACAGGTGGTCACCAGAGGGGAGGTGGGTGGGGGTGGGTAAGTAGGTGTTGGGGCTGAAGGAGGGAGGGCACCTGTCGTGATGAGCACCAGGTGATGGAAGGAAGTGTTGAATCACCAGATTGTACACCTGAAACTAATATAACACTGTGTTAACTAACTGGAATTTACCAAAATAATAATAATAAACAAAGCTCAGTTAGCACACCCTTTTTTGAAGCTATCTGAAGTAAAGATGTTTCAACAATTGAGCCCCCCCAAAAATGAATAAAGTAAGGGTATTTAAAACTTTGTTACCACCACACCTTTTCCAATGACTTCAAGACTGACCTCTGAAGAATTTTACAGGTGAGAAAACTGAAGCTTGGAGAGGTTAAGGAAGTTGCCCAACTTCACAAAGCCAAAACATGATCCCTGGAAGCAAAAGCCAGCAAAGTGAGGTGTGACCTCTAAAGAATTTTAATGTGAAATAAAGCAATCAGTTTATACTTGGATATATCCCATCTTCTCCAAACACATAAAATTGATAGATTAAACATCGGATAGATTAAACATCAGAAACATCAGCTAAATGCATAGCTGGGCTCAAATGTAAGAAAATGCTCCAATGTACCCTAGACAGAGGGAAATGCAGGTGGTAAAGAACAAGAGGGATGACCTGTGGGGGGCCTGGGATGGGAATCAGCAGGGGACATGAAAGTTCAGATCTGTAGTAGGGAACTAACAGTGGCTCACGCACCCCAGGAAGCCTGGGCAGGTCTCCTGGGCTAGAGATCCCTCATGAAGGAGGCAAAAGGGGTTGTGGAGAAGAACTACTACTGCTTGTTCCTAACTGCTATTTCTTCTGGACAAAGTTTGGGCTTATGGAAGCAGGATTAAGACTTATTATTAAATGCACCTAAACCATTGTGTTATGAAAGCAGACCTCAAGTGGGTTTTAAAGAAACTACTAAGTAGAGAGTAGAGTGGCCTATGTAAGTCTGAAATTTCTTTCCTGATATGTCTGTAAGAAACTTTGCCGCCTGACTCAGTCCAGGTCCAAAATGGCAAGTGTGTTTGGTCGTCCCTACTCTGTGGCTTCTGGCTCTGGGTCCGGGGTGATAATAACATTTGCATTCATCTCCCAGCTAGTGGGAGAAATGTGGAAGCAAAACAAAACAAGACAAAACTTAAGATTCTATTTAAGATGTCAGGGGAGAAAAACTTCTACTTTACCCTCTTATGTTTTGTAAGTCGGCTGTGTGAATTAAGTTTACCAAAAAACTCCCCTCTCAAAACAAAACAAAACAAAACAAAAACCACAAAACCAAACCAAAAACAGAAATATGGAGGAAATCAATACAGATTTATTTACGTTTTTATATGTCCAGGAGTTCACAGTAAAGAGGTGAAATTCAAGGTTTTTAGATGTGAGAGCATCTATACTCTTAATAAAGGAAAGAGGGTTTGGGCTTCAAAGAACAATAAAGTGTGAGGAAGTGCTTAGGAAACACATAGGGGAGCTAAGAGAAGATTTGAGTTGTTCTAGTAAAGTTTGTTTAAACAGATTTATCATCTTCACTAGTAAGGAATGTTGTTCTCATCTTGTACAGGAGGTTGGGGAAATGCATGCTACCCTCACAAAGGAAAATTTATGCCCTACTTCTAGGCAGATAAGGGTTGGAGGGGGAAGAGAAGTCTTCCCGTATCTTTTGATTCTTAACTGCTTTCAGCTCAAAATAATATTTTGCCTATTTTGGTATAGCATACGTGATCCACTTTAAAGAAAGGAGCCAGAAAGTTTCAATTCACATTCCATTTTCCCTAACTTATTCACATGCTCAGCAGCAGCTAACAAGAATGTCCTAAAATTAAGTACTGGGCTGGGCTGCCATGGATTCAGCTAAGAGTGGGTAGGGTGAGTTTGCAGGGAGTGTTCTGTTTCTAAAAGGAAGAGTGACGACATGGACAGCGGGAGACAGCTAGCTCTTTCCACCACAATCTGTTACCCCAGCCATCCAAAGTTTCATTCCCTCACACACTCACCCTTACCAAGGACCTGGACATTCATGCTCTAGAGAAAAGGGGGCAGATGCAACTATAATCTGCTTTCTTAGGGACTGGGGTGTGGGCGGCAAGGAAACAGATACTTTAGCCTGAGAAAGGGCTGTCCTTTGCCAAGCTGTAGCAAATGTTTATTAAAACGTCACTTTAACAATTTGAAGATGGAGAGATCATGCTACCAAGAGCCTCAAGCTTGTAGAGATAGGGAGAAGCAGAATGCCTGTGGATATTGGGTGTTCCTTTGCTGCTTTGAGCAATATACTACACGTGAGATCTACCCTGACGAGGAATGGCCAGTTTGCAAACTGGTGATTGAAAGGACAGCTTCCACTGAGCAGGGCGGCTCACCTCTGGTGGTCCCGAATCTAAATCCACTGAGAGGGGGCCTCACACAGTTAGAACAGTCAGTACCCCAGACAACAGAACACAGGACCTACTCAAAGGCTTCCTCAAAGCTGTCCCTTCCTTTAAGACTAGAAGAACCAGTTCAAAAGCAAGGTGAGCATTCCCCTCCCAGCCTGTCCTTTCAGAGGGTCCCACGCTTAGTCATTAACAAATCAAGGGGAGGAAAGGTGGGCCATGCAGAAGCCAGTTAATAAAAAAAGAAGCTTGCTAAGTTCAAAGTCAAAATACAGAGTAAAGCTGAGTGTTGTTATTTTGGTTATCATAACATGACTCAAAAATAGAATCTCAGTAATATTTTTGAAGAATTCTATGGCACATGAAAAGAAAGCTTGGCCTCAATAAGCAATCCACAGACTCCCGAACAGGATGAGCAAAAGGAGGGCATCTCCTGAAATTGCTCTGTAGACAGAAGGCTCTGAAGGGTGTTGGATAATGGGGACTTGTGAAAGAAAGTCAGCTGACCCCCACCGCTCTCTCTCAAGCCACGGTCAGAAGCTTCTGAGGCTGCTTCCTCTCTTTGCCATGTGATTGGTCCCTGAACTCTTGACAACAGTCACAGAGCCACAGATATTCAAGTTCCTTCAACCTTTGACTTCAGCAGTGACCAGGGGAGTTTGCCTCAATTTTTTGTGTCCTGCTCTCATAGGCATTCAATGGGACCTAACGTAGATCTAAAAAGTGATGCTAGATGGCGAGAGACTTTAAAGCGACATATACAAAGTGAAAACAGAAAATCACTTTAAATTTTTGTAAGAAAATATAAGAATATTTCATGAGTGCAGGTTAGGGGATAACTTCTTAAACATGATGCAAAACGCAAATAAAATAAAATGAGAACTAGATATGCTTGACTCATTAATAATTAATGCCCATGCTACATAAAGAGCCCACAAACAGATAGAAGTTAAGCATGCCACAGACAGGCAGAATATGTGCATAAAAAATAAATAGACAATGGACTTCTATTCAGAAAATTGAATAAATATGAATCCTTAAAAAATAGAGTCAGCTTGGGTGCCTGGGTGGTTCAGTGGGTTAAGCTTCTGCCTTTCCGCTCAGGTTGTGATCTCAGTGTCCTGGGATCAAGCCCCGCATCGGGATCTCTGCTCATCCGGAGCCTGCTCCCCCTCTCTCTCCTGCCTCTCTGCCTACTTGTGTTCTCTCTCTCTGTGTCAAATAAATAAATAAAATCTTTAAAAAAAAAAAAAAACGAAAAAACAAATAGAGTCACCTAGAGAGAAAAATGGACATAGATCATCAATAGTCTAATCAAGGACATAGAAACACATAGGGCTACTGAACAGCTTCAAAGTTTACCAATCTTAGCAGCAAGCGTAAAAAAAAAAATGGAATATAATTGGCAATATTTTAGAAGTTAGCCTAGTACTAAAATATGGAGAAGGGAAGGAAATATAGATTACATTTCTGATATGCATAACCAACACTTCCATTTCTAGTAACATGGACCCTAAGAAACCATGGCCATGAGCATAAAGGGGCATGTAGAAACCTATTCTTGCCCACATTATCGGTAAAAAAGAAAAATGAGAAAAAATTATCATCCATCCGTGAGGGAAGGGATAGATCATTTGAGCCATAGTCCTTAAATGGAATGCATGTACAGTTAAACTAAACTACCTGTACCAATATGTGTCAATCTTGAAAAACATGATCAGTTAATATGAACTGCATAGTACCATCCTTACCGAATGACAGAAGAATAGCACATATATCCTTAAAGTAATATTGTGAGGATATATAAATCAAGAATATTATTTTTCTCAGGGCACTTGGGTGTCTCAGTCTCTTGTGTTTGCCTTCAGTTCTGGTCATGATCTCGAGGTCCTGGGATGGAGCCCCATACTGGGCTCCCTGCTCAGTGGGGAGTCCGCGTCTCCCTCTCTCCTCTCATGTTCTCTCTCTCTGTCTCTCTCAAATAAATAAATGAAATCCTTAAAAAAATACTATTTTTTTTTCTGCAGGGAAAGAATGGTGCACACAGCTCTCTGTATTAGTGATATTTTTATTTTTTTAAAAAATAAATAAGGCAAATGTTAGTTAATAAACAGGGCAATGGAAGTACCACGATCTGCCAATCCTTGTAAGATGTAAATACTGCATAATGAAAACAGTGATAATAATATAACACAATAATAGTAACGATTACTCAAGGAATACAGATCCTGAAGCCACCTCCCTAAGCCATAAAACACTGAATACCCCCTTAACTTTTGTATCTTGGGATCTTCAAAGAAACCTCAGTCACACTGAGAGGAACCACACTCCTCTCCTTTCAGTACACGCCAAGGATAGCCGGTCTGACTCTGCAAAAGAAAATCTAAATATAGTAATTCATACGGATAAAATACCACATATGTTTAGTTACTTAGCATTTTTGAAACTATGTTCTAGATACACTTTTTCTTTTTCTTTTCATAAATTCATAACTAAAACCCATTCTTTGCATATCCAAGTTGCATGACATTTTAACCGTGAAGCATAATCACCAATTTTCAAATATAAAATATGAATTTTTTGAAGGCATTAGGATGCCTGCCCATTATTCTCTCTGTCCCGGAGCCTCCTCTTCATCCTGAAGGGGCAAGGAGAAGATGCACTTCAAGGATATATCATCACACACTGTCCCTCCTTGTAAATGAAATATCTTCTGGAGACACTGAGTTATCCAGTGAGAAGTTATTTTGAAGGAAAAAAAAAAAAAAACTATTCAGAAAATCTAAACAATTGACCAGCATATCATATAGTGTGTACCTGAGTAGTATGTATCAGGATTAGGTAATATAGCATAGAAAGTTAACGAATATATGTAAATGAGTAGATACATATAAATATTTTGCTGCCTTAATGTGAAATAATTTATAGAGATAACTTTTCAGTTGGAATGAAACGATCATTTTTTTCCTCTGGAGTTATGGTGGAGACTGAAATGGTGTTCTCCACAGTGGTCATCACTGCTGAACAATTCACCCTGACCTTCATTAAGGTCTCTGCTCTGCTGGCAATATTTACAACTATCGAAGCGAGTCTTTTTCTTGCTGATATAACAATTTCATGGGTGGTAGTACTACTCAGAATGGGAGGACATTAAGACTTACTTCCAGAGGCTTTATTTTTCTTCAAGTGAATCCATTATGAAGAGAATTTAATCCCTTACTGACTCCAGAATTACAAAGCATAGTATTTATGTAATGGAATTATGCTAAACTACTAATTATCTGTTGTACATTTGAAACTTAAACAATTTCATTTTCCATAATCACTTTTTTTTCTCATTTCAGTTTCAGTAACTAAATGCACTTGTTAAAGTGACATTATAAAGAAATCTTTAGGGGGAAAACTGATTCCAAAGATTTAAAGTTCGATCTATAAAAAAAAAAATCATAATAATTTAATACTAATATTGTCTGATATGTTGTGCTTATTTCCCATAGACAATTTCCTATTTACATAATAGAGGAATACATTAATTTTCAAAGTGGATATGAAGTTACTGAATTGAGGACAGTCAGATTTTTACAGGGTTATTATTTACTGGTGTCAAGTTGAAAAATATATTTTAGAAACTTATACAAAAGTGTTTTGGGTCATCGTTTATTGTATTACCGCACAAATGTGGTTTTAATTTATTCAAAATGAAGAGAGAATTATGGCTTTAACATTTGTTTATGGATGGTAGTGTTCATGTTTTAGATAGAATTATTTCTTTTTTTAAAGATTTTATTTATTTATTTAACAGAAAGAGAGATCACAAGTAGGCAGAGAGGCAGGCGGGGGATGGGGGGGAAGCAGACTCTCCGCTGAGCAGGGACCCCAATGTGGGGCTCTATCCCAGGACCTGAGATCATGACCCAAGCTAAAGGCAGAGGCTTAACCCACTGAGCCACCCAGGCGCCCCTAGATAGGGTTGTTTCTAATCTTATGTGTATATATTCAGTTGTTCCTACCATGTGAAACTTATGATACCTAAATTCCAGAGTTCTGAGGACTAACTCCATGTTATTATGCAGCTGAGATGAGAAATATTTAAAATTATCGTGTACATTTGGAGTGATCACTTACATTTCTAAGACTTTCTCTTATCAGTTACTGAGATCTGGAAAATTTTGTGTGACCTATTCACTCCAGTGTTTACCAGGAAACACATTTTAATTTTGTATTAATAGAATTGTTTTCTTTTCACTAAGTAATTAAGATAAAAAATCCTATCATTGGGTAAGTGCCATTTGTAAAGTATTTACTGTCTCTCATTGCCTTCATATACATAGATATACTGTCTCTATTATTTAAACTCATAAGGTAAGTATTAAGTGCATTTTACAAACAAAGGCTTGAACAAGAATAAAACTAAAATGGCTACAGGCCACAGGTGGCAAATGGCTAGAGCTGTGACATTATCCCCCTTGTTTATCTGGCTCTTCTCTCTGCGCTCCTTCCTTTCCATCACATTGAGCACAAGACACAAGGTCAGTCCTGACCAGGGTAGCCACAAATCTTGCATGCGTCCACTCTTCCCCAACATAGTTACACAGATAGAGTAGAGCTCTCATGGGGACCACAGAGGCAATTTAGGATCTGAGGGAAATCTTGTGTGCGTGCCCGAACAGTCATTAAAGGAATAGAAATACGTGCCTACAATACTTGAGCTAAAACATTTGGGACCAGGTGTATTTAAAAAATCATAATGTTTCAACTATTAGAAACATAATAAACATTTCTTATGGGGATTGGTGGAAGGAGGCTCTAATCAGACATCAATATTTCTGCAGAGATATGCATGAATCTTCATGCTAAGTAAGATAAATCTTCTAGATAGCTTTGTTTCATTTTAAATAAGGTTTATCTACCAAATAAGCTATATACAAACCTTCACATTGTCTTTTTTTTTTTTTTTTTTAGTTCTAACTAGGCTCCACACCCAAACTTGCGGCTTGAACTCATGACCCAGAGATTGAGTTGCATGTTCTAAAAAAAAAAAAAAAAGGAGTTGAATGTTCTACCAACTAAGCCAGACATGCATGCACCCCATATTGTCTTCGTTTTTTATTTGTTTAAGATTTTATTTATTTATTTGTTTGAGAAAGAGAGTGAGAGAGAGCATGAGCAGGGGAGTGGCAGAGGGAGAAGCAGACTCCCCACTGAGCAAGGAGCCTGAAGCGGGGCTTGATCCCAGGACCCTGAGATCATGAGCTGAGCTGAAGGGAGCAGACACTTAACTGACTGAGCCACCCAGGTGCCCCCCACCCTCCGCTGTCTTCTTTTTAAATTTCAGAACTGTGGGTGAGAGAGACAGTTGCTGCTGAAAGTCAGGATTGTGTGGCAGTGCAAACATGGACTGATTCACCTTGTCCATACATCTGTGCTACTGCCAGGGTTTGGCCACAGCTTGATCAAGTTTGACCCGACCTAAAAATTTCTTTGCCTAGATAGTTATACGTAAACAAAGCAAAGCAAAAAGTACGACTTTTTGCATCCTCAACTAGTATTTTATAGATTAACAATTCTTCAAAATGGTTCACAATTATAATTTATTATATGCACAGATATTTTAAAATAAATATCATAATCATAACATTCTGTTGAAACTGAACATAATGAGAACAACTATTTGATGACAGAGTCTCATTAACTATCATCTGCATGGACCTATGTTGAGATTATTTGCAGATACTCAATGTTGGTCTTACAATTTTTGGAACTTAATCAGATTCTATGGCAGAATCTGAATTTGCTGCCACAAAAATGCACTTTCTTTTTTTCTTTCAGTCCTACTGGCTCGTTCTTTGAAAGAGTCCTTTCTCCAACTTACATTGCATCCTTATCAGATTTTTCTGTTTTGTTCTAAGTGATTGGTACCTAAGGCAGTAGGAAAATTTGGTAGAAACATATATATGCTTTATGTGTACTCTACTCACATATATTAACATTGCCATAAAAATGTCTGTGGTACCACAGACCAAGATTCTGAATTTTTTGACACTGAACCATATTAAAAGCTTTTAAACAGCAAATATTACTTCAGTACTCTAAGGATTATGTGGCATCATTTCATTATCCCAGAGTAAAATAAAACAGAAAAATCTCCCCAGTTTTAGGGTTCAGTTTGGTTTTTGTGGGCTTTGGAGATAACTCATTCTCATTTTAATCTAATAGAATGGTTTTTTCATTACAAAAAATGAATTTGCTTTTTGCTCAATTCTGTATATTTCCAAAATATTTTACACGTGTACATACAAAAAGTACAAGATAAATCAATTGTATTCTCTCCTAGAACTTTTATTTTTTTTAAAGATTTTATTTATTTATTTGAGAGAGAGAAACAGAATGAGAGAGCATGAGAGGGGAGAAGGTCAGAGGGAGAAGGAGACTCCCCACGGAGCTGGGAGCCCAATGTGGGACTCGATCCCAGGACTCGAGGATCGTGACCTGAACTGAAGGCAGTTGCTTAACCAACTCAGCCACCCAGGCACCCTCTCCTAGAACTTTCAAACAATGCTACAATAATTTTCACATGGAGATAGTTACCATTAATATTTTAATTAAGCCTGATAATTGATAATATTGATAACTTTCATGAACAGAGTGCCATAATTTTTTTTTTAATTTTATGAAACAGCAACAGAAAACACACATCAGAGGAAGCAAAAGACTAGGGGACACACACACGAAGAAGGAAATGCAGCTATGAACCTATTGACCAAATATTTGTTAACCTTGCTAAATTCACTCAAGTTAGTAATTATCAATTTCTAAAACCCTAAGTCCATTAAGTCTCTTCATTTTATCTTTACTCTGACCTAAGACATCTGTATATTTATTAGGTTATAAAGAAAAAATAAAAGTAGGAGGAGAGGCCGTTGAGGACCTAAAAAGAGTCAAGCGTATATATTTCCATAGCCTCTTCTCTTGAGTTTTGCGCTGGGTCTGAAACTAAATTCCTAACATCAGGTACGTCTATATTCCATGTCAATATATTCCAAAAGCAGTAGACTGCCATTATCCCCTAGACTGAGGTTAAATTGCAATACTCTTTCCCTATAAAGACAGCCCTGTTGATAATAGTCACACAGCTCAAGATGCATTTTATCAATGGGAAAAGAATGAGCACATTAGGCTGTCAGTGTTTTCAATACACACCATAACAAATTTAACAAATTTAAGACTTTAACAGACAAAGAAATTTATTTATTTTTTAAAAGGAGTTTATTTATTTATTTGACAGAGAGAGAGAGAGAGAGATCACAAGGAGGCAGAGAGGCAGGCAGAGAGAGAGGGGGAAGCAGTCTCCTTGCTGAGCAGAGAGCCCGATGCAGGGCTCGATCCCAGGACCCTGAGATCATGACCTGAGCGGAACGCAGAGGCTTAACCCACTGAGCCACCCAGGTGCCCCCAGGCAAACCAATTTAACAGACAAACAAATTTAAGAAACAACAAATCTAATAAATTTAACAATCCCAGCCCTCTGGTTACTCGTAGTGTTTGCTCTCATTGGCAACAGGGTCCAACAAATTTAACTCACCCCAGTCCCAGTGAGGATGAGGATGGAGTACTCATTAACTGAGCATGTATATTTCACAACTCTATATCATTTCAACACCAGACTCCCTGTACAAAGAATGCACCGACCCTCCTCCTCCTTGACTCTTCACTTTGAGAGGCCTAATTCCTTTCACATTCCTCCTTCGTGATCATTTACTAACAAACATACCCACGGCTTGGTGTCCTACCAGAAGAGATGACTAATGAGATCTAAATAGTCATAAAAGGAAAATTCCCATGAACTAGATAAATACAAGAATTACAAACGTGATGAACAGGAATAAGATGCTACAGAAATTGATATTGCCAAGCGTATCATTTCAGCCACATTTCAATCCTCATAACAATTACTTAGAATCAGCAACAACGCGCAGCTAATCAGCTGCATCTGTTCATCCTCACAGCTGTTATCCCGGGAAAAACACCACTGTCCTCTGCACTCAGCTCCGAACACGCTGTGATTGTAATGAACACCTATCCTGATGAGGAATACAGCCTAACGTCTTGGAGAAAATTCAAATGGAGGTCCGTTTGAAAGTCAGAGATACGTAGTTACCAAGGAGACTAGCTTGGGAGGTAATAAAATGGTTTAACTTCAAGCTATAGAAGTTTCTTTTTTATCAGAATCAACTTCCTATTCATTTTACTCCTAGAAAATGGTTAGAAAGCAAAATAAAATTACAAGTAATGGAAGCCTACGTGCATTTAAAGTCCTAAATCATTTAGTTATTCACTCATTCGTATTGAAGAAGACATGTTTTTCTCCAGCCTTTACTCATACTTTCAGCCTTATATACATATGCCCTCTTAGTTATTAAGGGGAAACACAAAAACGGCAGGAAAATGTAAAGTAGTAATTAACCAGTTAAAACTACTATAAGGTGTTGAGACAACATTTAACAGGGAGAACTCACCTAATCAGGAAGTTCAAAGGTTGATTGCTTTCTTTGAAAACATATCATTTAAGCAAAATCTAAGTGGGAATCTTACTAAGAAAAGGAGGTAGGAGTAACATGGGAAAAGTACTAGATGGAAAGAAGTGTGGGATTCCCATTTTAAGTAGAATAGTTTATGACCTAAGTATGGTCAAAAGGACAGTGGAAAGAGGCCAGGTGAGGAGACAGAGCATGGCTCACCTGTTCACGCTCTTGTAGGGTTTGGGGCTTTATCCTGAGAATAATCAGAAACCCACAAGAGTTTATGAGTAAGGGGATAGCCATTATTTCTGGGAAACTCTATTTTGAAGAATATGTGACCTCTCCCAGTCTAAATATGTCCTCTGAATATCTCCACATAGTCTATGGAAATTCCTCAAATGTCCATTCTCTATTTTACCTTGTCTGCCATGTGACCTCCCCTGTTGTCTTCTTAACCTGCTTCCTGGAAATTGACCTCTCACTGTCCACAGGGCAGTTGGTCGGAGGAATAATCTAGCCCTCTTCCTCTTTCTCATGTGCTCTCTGGGCATCATGTCATTCAGATGCTGCATCTCGCCCTTCTCGGAAATCTGACTCCCCTGAAGGCTCTTCCTTCTGCTCTGTCTTAGGTCTCATAACTCCGATGCAATGTACAGCATCAGCTAGACGTTCCCGTCTCACTTTCCAGACCTACCTTTTATTGTCTGTGGGGCTCTGCCAGGATTCATTTGAAAATTCAGATTTGACGTTACTCAGTTTTATTTTCTAAACTTCAAAAATACCGAAAAGTCTCCAAGGAACTCTCAGAGCATGCGTCTCCAAGTTCTATGTGGTTTGACCTTAATGTATTCCTCCGGTCTTGTTCGCACAAACCCCCACTTCCCTGTGATTTCGTTGCATTCCTTTAGCTCCCTCATCTTTTTTCCAGTCTTTGCTAATGTCTTAGCCTGTGGAGATCCTAATTATGCAACGTGCGTTTTTAATTAAGCCTCTGGTTTCACATGGAATAAGAAAAGCCACCATGTATCGAGGCGCTGTTCTGAGCTAGTTCACGCACAGCCGTGCCGTGCGCGGCTGCTCTTACTAATCTCTTTTTTCAAAGACGGAAAGGAAGGCTCAGAGCATCACACACCTGGTAGGTGGCAGAACGCGGATTCCAGTGCCCACATCCCTCAGGCTAAACACGACACCACTCCTTCTCACATACCTCGCTGTGAGCACCCGTTGCATTTCTGGTATGATTTATGCAACTGACTCTCCCGCTAAATTGCTATCTCTTGTCAAATGGCCTTTTTGCCTTCTTTGCAAGAATACAATAGGTTATTAGTAGAAATGTGTTCAATTCTATGCAGTAGTACGGAGAAGCATGTTAGAAGCCTGAAGGTTCAATCCTAGCTGCCCAGTTACCAGCAGTGAGACTGCAAAACAAGCTCGTTCATTCTCCCCTCCAACCCCTATACAGGGGTACGATAGTAGTGCAACCTCTCCATAAGGTGTCACATGAGGATTGACCGGCGTGTCGGTGTGTATACACGTGCGTGTGAGGGCACGTGTGTTCTACATCAGTCCCTTGCGGACTCAAATTAATTTTTTTTTTAATTTAGCTATTGCCAGTACTATTTATTTGTGTTTTTACTTTTCATACTTGCTTCTGATTGAGTATTCTCCCAATATGTAAACTCTTATTTCTCAATTTCTTTTCAATAATGAACAAAACATTACACAAGGAGGACGTGAGAAATCATGGGTGACAGATGCCTGGTCGGCAAATTTGTAGAACCAGAGCCTTTTGATCCTGGGGCTTTCCTGCAGTCCTCTAGGCTGACTTGTGAACCGCTGGGGCACTTGTATCTGGAAGCGCTGAGTCTGGATACTGTACACAGAGAGAAGGTTTCTCACGCTCTGTTCTTCTTTCCAGCCCTTTCCATGCCAGAGGGGCATATGCACAGCAAGGATTCTGCACCGCTTTGAGGATTTTGCCTTTCTCTGGGTACCAAATATTACAAAAATATATGCCTGAAGCTTCCTTATCAGAACAATACTGCCTTTTCCTAAGGCAAATATGAATACCACTTGTTCTCAGAAATATAATCCTTACCATTTTCCTTTTCCAAAGACAGTAGGTGTATTTTTCCAGCAACTAAATTCTCTCTTGTTATCTTCTTTTATTTCTACTTGGCCAGGAGGACTGAAAAAGACAGCGGGGAGGCGGTGAAAATACAAAACTGGAATATTTGAATAAAAACTTATATAAAGAACATTTCTCATTTCCAATGAGGAGCTGAAGAGATAACTTTATAAAATATCTAAAAACTATAAGTTACCCCAGCATCTTCTTTCTTTCTTATTTCAGTATTATTTTACATGATAGTCTCTTTGCCCCAAAGACCAATTTTCCCATTTATTCCTGAGTATTCATTCTCCCTGAACAATTGATTTTGACCCTTCCCTCATTAAAACAAATGTTTATTTTTCTGGTAGAATTTCCTCTCCACATTTTTTCTCATTAGTGGCCATAAGTAACCGGTATAGGGATAAGTCCTCACACCTCCACCATCATTCATAAACTTTATTTGAAGCCCTTCTCAGTGGCTTGAGACAGCATCTTAAACTAAGCTTTGTTGAGAAACACATAGGATTTTTAAAGGAAATACATTTTATTGCTCCGTAATTTAAAATAGCAACACACTGGATGGAAACTACAACGTCATTGGATAATTTTGCAGTGATAGAGATTTCTAATGGTCAGCAATGAATGCTAACTTGAGAATAGTAAGCAGCATGGTTTTCTTGTCTGTCTACAGGATTCTCTCCACAGCGACACATGAGAAGGAAAGGAGTGATGGAGGGCTTAGGTGAGCTTTGCCCTGTTCTTCTCATTCAGATTCACACAGTTCTCAAACCCTACTCTTGTAGAATTACCAGTTGAATATAGGGTATGTGTAGTGGTGATTGTCCGTCCTACTGTAACGTGTGGAGAGTGCCTTCTAAATCATTATGAGTTCATCCTTTTATACCTTCACATAAATGGACATTGTTCAGAAAAATGTCCCTGTAAAACATAAGATGTAGCCAGGACTTTGTACTTTTTTCCTTCCTTGGATCACCAAACCACTTCAATGTTGTGCTCAACTGTAAACACCCCTTTTACTTTAATCTGCTTAGACATCTTCTGCTATCTCTTTCCCTTGGCTGACCCTCAGTCAGGATCAGCTTAATTCTTCATTGCTCTTTGCAGACCATAATATTCTCACTCTTGGGCCAAAGCCCTTCCGTCTTCAAACTTCAGGCCAACTAGTCATGTTAACTATCCCTCTGTCTTCATTCTCATTTTCTCTAATCAAGTGAAGTAGACATCTCTTGGACATTTCTGAACTGCTCATGTTCACTTCATCTAGATCAACAGTACAATAGGGGCAGGCAGCTACGGTTACATTCATACTCTATTATATAACATTTATGTAGTCATGGAAAGATCTGACAGGAAGTACTATTGTCTCCTGTATCCATAGCTGAATGTAGTTGGACCACAGTAGACTCCTGACCTGGGAGAGCCAAGTGATTGGATAATTAGTGGAAAATTTATTTGTTCTCCTGAAAATTTGAAATAAGGGTCACAAAGATTTGAACAGTGATAAAACAATAGATTGGAAGAGTAATGGTCTGTCATCACTTATGCTGAGTTCCTCAGGTCTACTCTGGTACTCCACTCCCTAAAATCCTAGTTTTAACTTTCCTCTGTATTCAGTGCCTTACCTTACTATCCTTCTAGCAACACTGGTGCATCTTCATTAAATATATCATCTCTATTTTTATCTTACTTTCCTTTCTTCCAAAAATTGATTTTCTTGGTAAGTAGTACTTCAAGGACTCTGTATCAGTTAGGACTGCTGTGTAACAAAGTAACCAAAACTTTATGTTGTTGAAACAACCATTTACTTATTCACAATTATTCAAGTTAGGAACTTATTAGACTAGTCTCAAGTAGGGCCTATCATTCATCTGCACTCAATCACAAGTAGTATAGGTAGCTTTCCTGACCTTGACTCTGCCCTTTTACATAGCTGGAAACTTCAGCTAAAACAGCTCATCTGATTTGGGACCAGTTTCCATAAGATTTTCATTTTCCATAAGGCTAGCCTGTGGCAGCCTTATATGGTATAAGCAGGTATCCTAAGGAGAAAGAGGGAAAGCATGACAGTCTCCTTGAAGCCTAAGCATGAAACCTTCATATCAACCTTCTGCTGCATCTATTGAGCAAAGTAAGTCGCAAGGATAGCCCAGACTCAGAAGGAAGAGTAGACTCTTCTCTTAATGAAAGAGCATGAAGTGTAACATTGCTAAGGGAGTTGGGGAAGAGTGAACGATTATAGTCAGCTTTGCAATCTGCCACGAACTTACCCTTTTGAAGTCTCAGTTCTTTGGCTTCTTACCATGAAGCCCCATCTTTCCTGCTTTCTCAGGCTGTCACACTGCCAGGCAAAAAATCCTATTAATGGAGAGACTAATCAATTCCATGACAAAATCATTTTGGCCATTTTGAAGTATGTTTTTAATACTCCTCAGAAAGTCTTTCAAGACATTCTCCCAAGCCCCTCACTGTCTATTTAAACTCTCTCCAGTCTCCTTGAACCCCATACATAGCTGTCTCAAACCTGTGAGAAAATGAGATCAATGCTGTGGGATGTTCATTGTATAGTGCAGGTGTCATTACTCTGTGGAGGCACAGTAATACTGAAAGACCCGTAAGGAGAAAGATAGGCCAAACTTTATAAAGAATGGAGTGAAAAATGGCATTATTTGCAGTGCCAATCACCATCAACTCATAAAATTAATGCATCATGTAAATATAGAGTCAATCTATCTAGTGTAGAAAAATAGGAAAAAAGCCAAAATGTTTCAGCTTTAGACTTACCACTCTCAATTATTAGTTGTGAACCATGGGCAATGCATTATCTTCTCTTGGTATCTGTTTATTAAATCTGTAAAATAAACAGATTGAATAAAGTGATTAGTAAGGTTACTTAGAGCAAAAAATATACTCAACTAGGGAATTTGGTCTGGAGATATTAAAAAGCCCATAAGTTTAATGTTCTGCAAAAATAAAACAAAACAGGCCATTTGATGTTTAATGGATAAATATTTAAAAGCACTCTTCTTAGGGATATTTTACTCATGTATTTTTAAAACTTCATTTCTTTCCTTTACTATAAGCACATTTAAAGAAAAGCAAAATTGGTCTACAACAGATATCCATCTGTTCCTTCTTTTATATTGTGTTACAGTAGCATATTTTCATAGCTATAGTCTAATCACTTCCCTATAAACAATGATAAAAGCACCATTTAGGATTGTAGGATTTGAAGAAATGAAAAATATACAGATACAGTAATGTTTCCAAATACGTAGAACATTAGGATTCAGCTGTCACTACTACTTAGCTTTCAAGATAGCCAACAAAGTTTATTTTCAAATTTTCTTTATAATAAATTACTCAGATATGGATGGGGAATTGAGTGCTTGTCCAAAGCCAAGTGTTAGAGCTCCGAGTTCCCACTTCCCTCATGATGGACGCTGTGCAGCGCTGCCTGGTGTCTGTCAAGTGAAGTTTCAGCTCCATGACCTTCCCTCAGAGACCAGGCACTGCTTTGGACCAAGTTTCAGGCCACTCTTCAAAGCATATCCTGCTGCAGGGGTGGCGTGTGTGTGTGTATCTTGTAGATGGTCTATTCCATTCATCCTGTTGACTGAAGTTACTCACAAATGAGATTTTCAGAAATTTCTCTAGGATTCAGGGCTTTTACCTTTATTGTTAGAATAAGGGCTGAGTGTTAGGCCCTTTTATTTAATAAGTCTTAAAAATAAAATGTGAGGTAAATATTTAAAATGATTAAATTAAGTCAGAATTAATCTGGGCCTCTCTTTATATAGTCACATTAATTTTCTCCAAAAACTCATATTTAATAATGCTGAAGGCACGCCACTCACTTTGAGACGTGTAGCCTTCCCTTAGCCAGTATCTTTCCCCTGGCTCTACCTGGGATAGCCAGCTCTTCCAACAATTCTGTGAGTTAGATGTGACTCCCTCTCCCTCAAAACACGCAAACAAAAACCAGATAACAGACAACAACAACAAAACAATACAATTGCTCTGGTTACTAAAAAACAGATAACCATTTAAAAGTATTGTAGATTAGCAGCATGGAAGCTGTAATTTTCATTAACACCTTATACTCAGGGTATAGGTCCCCAATCAAAGCACTGGCTTTCATCATCACAACTACAACACAACTCTGTGACATAGGTATCACTTCCTCATTCACAATAAGAACATTGAGGGGATGCCTGGGTGGCTCAGTCGGTTAAGCCTCTGTCTTGGGCTCAGGTCATGATCTCAGGGTCCTGGGATTGAGCCCCACATAGGGCTACTTTCTCAGTGGGGAGCCTGGTTCTTCCTCTGCCTGCCTCTTCCCCTGCTTGTGTGCACTCTCTCTCTCCCTTCTTTCTCTCTTGGACAAATAAATAAATAATATGTTTAAAAAAAATGAAGAAGGAGAGGGAGGAGAAAGAAGAAGAAGAAGAAGGAAGAAGAAGAAAAGAGGAGGAGGGAGAGGAGGAGGAAGAAGAAGAAGGAAGAAGAAGAAAAGAGGAAGAAGAAGAGGAGGAGGAGGAAGAAGAAGAAGAAAGAAGAAGAAGAAGAGGGGCTCCTGCGTGGCTCAGTTTGTTAAGAACTGTCTTCAGCTCAGGTCATGATCCTGGAGTCCCAGGGTCAAGTCCCACATCAGGCTCCCCGCTCGGCAGAGAGTCTGCTTCTCTCTCTTACCTCTCCCCTCTCATGCTCTCTCTCATATTTCTCTCTCAAATAAATAAATAAATAAAATCTTTAAAAAAATAAAAGAAGGAAAGAAAATTGAGGTTTTACTGTATCAGGTAACTTTTTACAAGTAGTACAATGGTAAAAAAACGGAAGAAGGGACCTGCATCCAGTAAGTCCTCCTTCCCAAAACTTGGTCATTGAGAAGATGTGGTTCACCTTGCCAGTGTACCGCTGAGTTTGCTTTGAAGTGAAGTCAACGGGTTTAGACTTAGTGGCATCTCTTATCTCTTCTAATAATGACCCATTGATTTCCACATGCCAAAGATATTTCGGTGGGAAAACAGGGGGAAACTCACCACTGAGCATCAGATGAAATAAAGCCAACTTTGCTCATCTATTTCTGTACCCAGGATCATTGACTCAAACAAAGGACAGCTTAGTTATGGGCAGTCTTCAGTAATGTGCCTCATAGTTTAAGCAGACCAGAATGACTTTTAATTTGATGTTACAGTGGAATAATGTTTCTTGATTTAGATTCATTTTTAACTTTCTATTAAATACGCTGCCAAGGGCAGAGAAAAGACTGATATGCTGTTGTTCTGTACTGTTTCTAATGTAAATTTGGTGGGCTCCATGGTCCGTATGCTGCAAAGGTACTATTCTTGAAAACCCTTCTAGTCCAAATGTGGAGCTTTTATAGAAAATACACAAAAAGAAAAAAAAATGAGAAAGACATACAAGATGGACTTTATACTAAATGTTTCCTTGAACAATTGGGATTCCTAACTGATGCCAGGAAGCAACTCAGCAACCCCCTCCACTCCATTCCTGCTTTTGTACAAAACCACTTCTCTGGGCTGTCTCTTTTCATCTCTTTGAACTAAATGTGAGACAGGTTCTATTTTTCCTAGTTACACTCATAATAAAAAATGCTCCGATGTCATCTAGTCATAAAACAGTCTTAGTTCAATACTTAGGATGTCCAGTCTTATGTCATAATTGAAACTTTCGTTTCAATAATGTTTCTCTCTGTCCCCATTGGGGACCATCCACAGGCAGTGGCCATAGAGGGCTTCGTCCCTCTTCCTCACCGACTACTTCTCTCAGCTCCGCTCTTTCTATCCAGTGCCCATCTCTCCAAAGGAGCACTGGGAGCAGGGAAGGGAGGGAAGAGAGGAAAGGGAAACAGGCAAATCACTTTTTGACTATATACCATGAGTACCAATGCTCATTGTGCCTGGCTGGCATGAATGCAGCCTTTTTGTTACAGTGTGCACATACGGGTTCTCTAGAGACTCTCCCATCTCCCACGTGACATTTAAATCAAAGGTGCTCTCTCTGCCACACACTTGGGACTTCTTCCTTAGCTATGAGGCCTATTGTGATGTGGCACTGCCATGGAGTACTGAGATCCCTGGGGCCTCTCCTGGAGCCTCCAGAGTAGAATCTGAGGAAAATCCCTTGTTAGCATTCCCACATAGATGACCCATTTTTGGACTGTGGAAGACAAGGGTGCATACTCCAGCCTAACAAATTCTGGCAGCACAAGCCCATTCCTTTTTTTTTTTTTTTTTTTTTAGATTTTATTTATTTATTTGTCAAAGACAGAGAGAGAGAGAGGATACACGCAGGGGGAGCAGCAGAGGGACAGGGAGAAGTAGGCTCCCCACTGAGCAGGGAGCCTGAGGCAGGCTCCATCCCAGGACCCTGGGATCATAACCTGAGCCTAAGGCAGATGCTGCTTAACTGACTGAGCCACCCAGGCATCCCAATAAAAGCCCATTCCTAACCTGAGACATCCACTTTGCTCTATGATGAGGACCACAAGCCAGCCATACCCTCACACCTTCGTTTTCCTCAGGAGTTTGTTAGTGCACAGGCTGCTGGACCACATCTTACATTCTCTGGGTGATTCCTCTAAACATAAACATGAAATTCCCATCCCCCACTCACACACTCACAAACTCATCCCAGCGTGGGGGAAGGGCCATACCACTGCATGCTACCGTTTACTCCTAGTACATGTTCCTAACCTTACTTATTTGCTCAGTCTCTCCAAACTGTTTTAAACATTGGAGATCAGTTACAAGTTAAAGCACTGGTTGTCAGGCACTTTATTTTCCTGAAAGGAAGATGACTGTCTGACAACTCACTTTGGAATATGTCAGCTAAAACTCAGGTAAAATGGAAACTAAAATAGTTATGATTCTATTTTAAACACACTATTATAGACGGTCTAGATGCAAAACAATGAGCAGGGATTGCAATGGCAGAATTGGTGACTTTCAGGTGAGTTTCAGGTCGAGAAGCAGGGATGAGACCATAGATCCTGAAATAAGCACATTTCCAGGGGTTCCGGCAGAGAGTGAGGATTGGAGCTATGCCCACTGGGGAAGCAGAGATTGCAGTAGGGTCCCCCAATACATAGACTCTTGAAGAGGAGAGCATAGCTTCATGTCTGGGAAATAAAGGGCTGCACAGAGAGCTGTGCCAGATCCTGGTAGCTCTGAGAGGAGACCGCAAAGGCTGGTCTCCATGGCAGATATATTCACAACCTTGAAATTGGCAAATGTTTCAAGTAGCACATTTTACCTGGAAACTGATACATTTACTAGTCCACTAGTGGACATGAATATATATGCAGTTTGATACAGCAATTAATGTGAAATCTGGAGGTGGTGTTTAATATCAGACAAAATAAATTTAAAGCAAAATATTTAATAGAAAAAGATGGGTAACATATAAGATTTCATGGAACAACACAAGAGGGAACAAAAGGCATGGGTATATTAACATGAAATTTACAGAGGAAAAATCTATGGAAATCCAAGGAAATACTAATAATTCCACAATGGAAAGAGGAAATTTTAATAAATTTCTCTTAGAAATTGATTAATCAAGCAGACAAAAATATTAGTAAGATGATAGACACTTTGAACAAGAGAAACAAAGGGCTAAATTTAATTTAATGGGAATTATATTCGTCCACACAGATTTTAAACAAAATTGTATTTTAATGCCCAGAATGGAAGAATATGATAAAAATGTATATGTTAATATTGAATATGGGCAAGTCAGTTTTTATCTGTATATCCTAATACCCCTTCAGCTCTAAGAAAATTTATTTTAATGTGATTATTATTTCAAATTTGTGTTTCTGTTTTCTAAGACTGTGATCGAAGTTTTCTATGGTATGTCTTGTTTGTGGACCTCATATTTTGTACTGAAAGCAGCACACTTTAAGTTTCATTTTAAAACACATGAAGAGGGGCACCTGGGTGGCTCAGTCAGCTAAGCATCTGCCTTCAGCTGAGGTCATGATCTCAGGGTCCTGGCATAGAGTTCCGCATCCGGCTTCTTGCTCAACAGGAGCTGAGCTTCTGCTTCTCCCTCTGCCTGCTGCTCCCCCTTTTTGTGCTCTCTCTCTCATTCTGTCAAATACATAAATGCAATCTTTAAAAAAAAAACCCACATAAAGGACTTCATGCAAAACTGATTAAGAACTTTTAAAGCACCTTAAAAAAAGGCCCCAAATTTAATTAATTAATTAATTAATTAATTTTTAAAAAGATTTTATTTATTTATTTGACAGAGAGAGACATCAAGAGAGGGAACACAAGCAGGGTGAAGGAGAGGGAGAAGCAGGCTTCCCACTGAGCAGGAAGCCCGATGTGGGACTGGATCCCAGGACCCTGGGATCATGACCTCAGCTGAAGGCAGATGCTTAAGGACTGAGCCACCCAGGCACCTCCAAAAGCAACTTTTAAAGTGAAGTAGGAATCCTCAGAAGTAGGATGCTCAGTATAATAGGAAATGAAATGACAATTCTAGAAATTTTATTTATATCATCATATCTCATTTTGAGGGCCAGAGATGTTACAGAAATTTAATCAAAGAAATAGTAAAACTGATAATCATGGACAAAAACTGATGGCATCTCAGTCAATAAATAAACACTGCAGACAGTAGAACTAGAGACACAGCTAAAAATTTAAATTCAGAATTTCATTGTAAATTTTTTTCTAAAAAACTCAGTTTTACCCATTTATACATTGGTGAAGTCACCATCATTGTCAGTCCAGAAATTATCTTGGCATTTACCAGGTCAGAGGTGCAAAAGAAGCTCTGAACTCATAGGATTCTGCAAATATTTGCCGATTTATAGAAGTGGAGATGGAATTTTTAAAGAATAACACACTGGATGTAGTTCACTTATGTAAGTAAACACAAGGCAATACAAAGATTGTTTTAATTACAAACTTTCATCCACATTTGACAGTGTGATATGAAGAGGGATGCTCTGGGCAATGTATATTTATTTAGGGGCCAGTCAATTGCCAACCATATTAAAAGGAAATTAATTAATATGCTTCCTTTTTCTTAGCTTTACAGATATGTGAGTAGGGATTAAGTTATTATTGTATTTTGAATTTCATTGATTTTTATTAAGGGAAAGATTCTTATTTTAATTAATATTATGAGATGTCAAAAAATTTTAAAAAGATATTATTTATCTCTTTATTTGAGAGAGAGAGAGCACAAATAGGGGGAGGGATACAGAGGAAGGGAGAGGGAGAGAATCTCTAGCAGACTCTGTGCCAAGTGTGGAGCCCCATTTGGGACTTGATTCCATTACTTTACGATCATGACCTGAGCTGAAACCAAGAATTGGACACTTAACCAAGCGAGCCACTCAGGTGCCCCAAACTTCAAAAACGTTTTAATGAAAAATTTCAATAAAGAATATTTAACCCAGGCAAAGTATGACAGATTATTTTAAGAAAACAATATCTTGAAATGAAAATTTGTGTATCAGTGGTCATTATTTTTGTGTTAGACTAATTTGTCTCAGTGTTTCTACCTCTCATGAAATTCATTAAATCTTTTTTGTTGATTTTAGTACCTGAGTTTGGATTCTCTCCATGCCATATAGCATCAAAAACCTTAAAAAAAAATTTTCTTTTAGATGTAGAGTCAAGTCTAGCCAAATAATATTGAGACAAATATCCTTTCATTACTGACTAATCATAAATATTTCAAGATTTCTGATTAAATAACTTATTTTAATGAACTTTTTGTAATGTTTGAATGTGCTTTTACAATCTATTGTTTATTATTTTTTTTTAATTTTATTTATTTATTTGACAGAGAGAGAGAGAGAGATCACAAGTAGGCAGAGAGGCAGGCAGAGAGAGGAGGAAGCAGGCTCACTGCTGAGCAGAGAGCCCGATGCGGGGCTCGATCCCAGGACCCTGAGATCATGACCTGAGCTGAAGGCAGAGGCTTAACCCACTGAGCCACCCAGGTGCCCCTCTATTGTTTATTTTTATTTCACAAGTTAATTTTTAATTTAATAAAGTTGTTGTGTTACCTTTTACTTATGCCAAGTGTGACTGATTTTGCATTGATGCTAACGATACATAACTTATATATTTTGTAATTCAGAATTGAATCTACATAAAATAAAATAATATTAAATGAATTACAATATATGTTGTCAATAGTTATTGCAAGATTGTGCAATGAGTAAACAAATGCATGAAACTTGGAAAATATTTTTCCATATAATAATGATGCAAATATTTAGTGTCCCTATTGTACAAGATACTTTGTAAGAAAGAACAGAAAGGAGAACTGTTTTTGAAAAGACAAATTATTGCTTTTCAAATCAAGGTTAGGTGCTTTATTTGGCATCTTGCCTATGCTATTTAATTCTTGTGAAAAATCTGAGATTTATTTTTGTACCTCTTAGTTTTAAGGTGAGAAAATAAAACCCAAAACAAAACCCAAAGTAGCTAATAACTTAAAGTTTCACAATAGTAAGTCATGTGAAACACGTTTGAGTATCAGGCTTCCTCACTATACCATATGTACTGCTCAGGTGCATACAGCAATAGGAAAATAGACATGAACTATATGATGCTTTCCCTCTAGGCTTCTGCATCAAGGACAGGCATAATAAAAAAATAATATGTTTCCATGTGATTACTGTGTAGCAGCCTAGAAAGCTAAATTCTGCTCTGGGCATCAAGACATGGAAGAGGAATTGACTTGTTCACAACCTGAAGAATGTACTGGTGCCTTCAGGCAGAAGAAAATGAAAGGGTCAGTCCAAGCAGAAATGCACAGTTTGAGAGAAAGAAAGAGTAGGGCATAAGGACCTAACAAGCAATTCCAACAATAAATTCAGATGCTTCAAAACAAAATCATACCATTTCTCTGTGGTAAGTGCTGTAAACAAGATGTTTGTGGCCATATGCATTCTCTCTGCCACTTGCTATAGGGAAGTCCTGGGACTGGTTCCGCCCAATAGACTGAGGGGAGAACAGAGTGTGTGGTTTCCAGACTGGAATATTTACAGGGATGCAATGTGCTATGGTTCTCTCTGCCCTGCTGTGGCAACATAGAAGATCCCTGTTGCAGTGGCCATGTTTGCCATCAAAGCTACCCATGTTCTTGTTCTGCTTTCTGACCTTACTCTTCACAGCAGGTTGTACCACTTGCATTAGGAACTGTATTTTTGATAAATAAACCTTAATGTGTAAGGAAACTGAGATTTAGGGATTAACTCGTACTATAACAAAACCTGGGTATTCTAATTCAAGTTTAACAAAATTATAATTAAAGGAATAACTAGAAAAATAATTGCAAAACAAGTTGGAAAGGGACTAAAATAAATAACAAGAAAAGTTCACACAAATCAATTAAATAATTGGGTTCAATCGAACCCACAATAAACAAATGTCTCAAGATATGATGAGTATACAAAATAAGCAATTCCAAATTATGTGAATAGATGTTCTTTCTTCATTAATAATTACAGAGATGAAGATTTAAACAATTACACATATTAACTACTTTGTCTTCAAAGTTGGCTACTATCCCAAATTATAACACCAAGGACATGAAGAACACATCACAGGATATTACGGGGCATTATGTGGTTGAGGGCTACATAAATTCTTCACTTTCTCCTTTGGCCTTTGGACAAAGGCCAATAAGAATTTTTCAATAAGAATGTAATGATTTTGTTTTCAGGAGAACTTCATTTAAAAACTGGCTCAGTTGGTAGAGTGTGGGAGTCTGGATCTCACCTTGTGAGTTCAAGCCCCATGTTGCATGTAGAGCTTAGTCAAAATTAAAAAAAAAAAAAGTTAAAACAAAAATCTGAAATCATAAAAAAGCAGAAGTATTTAGGATAATATTTGATTAGTACCTATAGAGTGAAAGCTTTTGTAGGTATGAAGACATTTCTAGAATTCCAAAGAATTTATCTATCAGTTTAAACATATTTTAAAAGTACCTGAATCTTTAAACCATTATTAGTAAATTGAAAAGTAGGAAATGTTTTGTGTGAAAATGAAATAGGATTCAGCAACTGAATAGGATTCCAAAGAGTGGGGTACAATTATGTTGATAATCTATAAATATCTAAATGTGTAGAAAAGTGAGAGAAGGTGACGACGACCTCGCTGCAGTAAGGAAACCATCTAGTCCTGGTCTAGGTCCGGGATTGGGGGCAGGGTGGAGCGGGACCCCTCATCTGCATATCTTGGGCTTCCCCTTGCCTGAGCAGCTCTGCGGTTCTACCTGTGCAGTAACTATCCCTACTGTGCCCTAAGGTGTTGGAAACACTACAGACAGTGACCTGGCAGCACTTCTCTTGTAACAAAAATGTGTCTTACCGAGATGAGAGAGAGTGAAATAAATTGTCATTTCTGCCATAAAAATATGACCAGAAGAGAGAAGTCATGTCTTGAGTGAACTTCACACATTGAAAATGTCACGAGGGAGTTTTCTACTAGCTGTGGAAGCTGTAAAAACAGATTAAATTCTAGCGCCAGAGATATCATTACAAATCTTATAAAAAAGATCAAGACGGATACAGCGCTGCTTCTATAATTCCAACCTTTCAGATCTCTCAAGGTTCAGCAGGGAACATTAAATAAGAGTGAAGCATCCACAGCTGACAACATGGAAAACTCTGAAGGGAATACTCCATCTTCTGGGTAACACATTTAAAAGTCTCCTCCATCGAAAGGAAACTTTTTCAAGGCAGCGTTTACCTGGACACTCCGACATGTTTCCTGTTTTCTATCCTCCACGCAATGTGTCTGTGCTGTTTCTCATCCATGGGGAAATTCTGAGCAAAATGCTGAATATTTGTATTCATTTAAATCCCAAATTATTATTGGTTATGAAAAATGTGTTAATCCTCAGTTTGACGAAGAAGTAAAACATCTGTTGGAGAACCATATCAATTAAACGTTCAAATTGTACTCACTGATGACAGGGTTTGGTGAATTTGCTCCAAGGGCAAGGGTTAGATTTGCCCTTGGAGCAAATCTAACACACCACCTGTTTTTGTACCATGAACTACAGTAATCATTGCTTTTTAAGTGGTTAGAAGCCAAATGGAACAAGAATAATAAAATTCTGTGACGTGTGAAACATATATGGAATTCAAATTTAAGTTTTTGTAAATAAAGTATTAATAGAACACCATCTCACTCATCCATTTATAAGTTGTCTGTGGTACATTCACCTTGCAATGGCAAAGTTGAGTTCCCATGGCTTGTAAAGCTAAGATTATTTACTATCTGTCCCTTAATAGCAGAAGTTTGCTGAACTCTAATGTGTATCATTTTACCCGCAAATATTTTAATTCCATAATTATTCCATTTTGTCTTAAAAAATACAAAATATATATTTTTTTAAGATTTTATTTATTTGACAGAGAGAGAGCACAAGTAAACTTCATAAATTTCAACCTCTGCTTAATTTTAAAAAATAAAATAATTTTTATATAATGTAAATATAAAATAATTTTATTTTTATAAAAAATTTAAAATAAAAAATAATTAAGATATTGAGAGAAAAGTCAAATTAGAGTCTACAGCCTGAAAATAATAAAAAACATATAAAAACTGATAAAAATTCAAGTCATGAAATGTATTTTATTTTAGTTCAATTTTTTTTTTTTCAAGCCATGAAATGTAGGATGTTGCAGACAAGGCAAGATCTGGAATACTCAAAGGAACATGACCTGGGTCCTGACCTTATGTTCCAGATGTAATATTGAGAAAAGAAAATGGGTCCAAAATTTAAGACTTCCCATTATTATCAACCAAATTATGAGGAAAAAAATTGACTAAGGACTGATTCAGCAGGTTGGAGAAAATAATGAAGCCAACGCAATAGATGGAGAACCATTGCAGATCTACCTTTGCCAAGTGCACACTGCATCAGGGGACATAAATCCCACAGGGGCAGAACCTGCCTCTTGCTGGATAAGGGGGATGTTAATGAACCAGACCTCCAGGCAGTTTCATGGAAGATAGAAGCAAGTCACACAGGAGTAGAAGATTCAGAGAGAAACTCATTCTTGCCTCAGAATTCCTCATAGCAACAAATAATTCCAGAAAAGCAGAAAATTGCATTCACCAGGAAATTCAGGAAATAAAGTATAATGTAATAATATTTATACCCAGTGAGATTGCTATACACACGTAAACACAACAGAGATCCTCAAAGGGGGGGAATATAAAAGCAATAAGCAACAGTAACCAAATAAATCCTGGAAAATGGTGCCCAGTTCCCATTTAAAACAAAACAAAACATACAAAAAAAAAAATGGCTAAGTGAAAAAAAAAATCCAGTCAATTCTAGATAAATCATAAGAAAAATTTCAGGAATGGAAAAGCCGTTGCAGGATGATGAAGGTAGTAAGTACCGAGTCCACTTAAATGTGGAATCAAGTCTGCATAGCTAGAAGAATGAGGTTTCCAAATAAGACAGTAAATATTACAAATCTTCCCAATGTAAGATAGTAAAAACCAAAAACAGCTGGGATGTTCAGAAGAAAGAAGAAACAGTGTGGCCAAATTAAAACCTAATTGTATACTTTTTAATAACAGATATCAAACAATAACACTGTAAGACATTTGAAATATTATATACAACATTTTTACCCAAACCTAAAACTAATGTTACATTGTGCGTCCTGTGTCAGTCATACTCAAAAACAAACAGACAAACAAACAAACAGACAAAAACAACTTTGTGTGCAAGTGTGCCTCTATGTAACTATTTGGATTGTGGAAGCATGCATGTTTTAAAAATTCTTTTTTTTTTTTTAAAGACTGACTTTGTTTGTCAGAGAGAGAGAGAGTACAAGTTGGGGGGAGAGTGGCAAGCAGAGGGAGAAACAGGGTCCCCGCTGAGCAGGGAGCCCATTGCTGGACTGGATCCCAGGACCCTGGGATCATGACCTGAGCCAAAGGCAATGCTTAACCAACTGAGCCACCCAGGCATGCTGGAAGGTGATTACATTTGTAAAATTTATTATTAAAATTAATCAATTTCCTGAGTCTTTATATTAATTTTTCTAGATTTTCAGGTGTTTTCCATGAAGTAAAAAAAAATCATATACAAATACTATTTACATTTTCCCTTCTATGATAGTTATATCTTTACTTTTCCCATTGACATGATCATTTTAGTAATTATTAGAAGTTGTTCAACAACTGGCATTGAGTTGCAGATGGACATTTCTTTTTGAATTACTTACTTTAAAAATTACGATTCTGGGGCACCTGGGTGGCTCAGTGGGTTAAAGCCTCTGCCTTCGGTTCAGGTCATGATCTCAGGGTCCTGGGGTCGAGCCCCGTGTTGGGCTCTCTGCTCAGCGGGGAGCCTGCTTCCCTTCCTCTCTCTCTGCTTGCCTACTTGTAATCTCTGTCTGTCACATAAATAAATAAAATCTTTGAAAAAAAAATTACGGTTCTATTTTTCTGATTAAATAAGACATTATATTTGACTTATATATCTTTCATTATCTCAAGGAGTCATTCAAATTCAGTTTTCTAAACCTTAATACATTTTGATTTAAGATTGCATTTAAAATCAAAATTGGATGTTGAAATCCAATGTGTTTTTTTCATAATTTGTACATTTGGTTAAAAAAATCGTGATTTGAGTGACTTGTCAATTGTGTTAATGAGCATTAATGTACATCTTCTGTGCTTCAGTGTTTTAAAATGTCTTCCTTTACGTTATTTACTTGTGATATCTTTTAAATATTTTGAGATACTCTGTTTACAATCTCTTTATAGCTGACTATACATAAAGTTAAAAATTTTGAGCTTTTTGTGGAGCATAACAAATAGCATGGAGGACAAGGGGAGATGGAGAGGAGAAGGGAGTTGAGGGAAATTGGAAGGGGAGGGGAACCATGAGAGACTATGGACTCTGAAAAACGATCTGAGAATTTTGAAGGGGTGGGGGGTGGGAGGTTGGGGGCACCAGGTGGTGGGTATTGTAGAGGGCACAGATTGCATGGAGCACTGGGTGTGGTGCAAAAATAATGAATACTGTTATGCTGAAAAAATAAAAAAATTAAAAAAAAAATTTTGAGCTTTAATGCAATGCAATAATCCTATTATTTAATAAAGATGAAACATTTTAACCTATTAAATACATTCTCATGATTCATATTTTTGTTCTGTCATTGTGTTTCATGATTTTTTTTTGTTTTTTTAGCTATTTTCTCCTTTTTGCTATTTCAATACACTTCCTTTGTGTATTTCTATATATAGAGATATGTTTATAGCAGCCTTCTTCATAATAGTTAAAATTGGAAACCATCTGAATATCAATTAATAGATGGATAAATTCAGTGGATTTATACAAAGATATACCACATGGATATATATTACACTACATGAAACAAACCTGAAATAAACCAACTGATCTTGGTTGGGTACCAAGTTAAAAAAAATAAATTTATTTTCATTTCAGCCCATTTCATGGTTATTTGTTGATAAACATGTTGTTCTTATTGTTTCATGTTGTCTTTTATCTTCTTCTTAAATTTATCAATGTTCTTATGATTTTCTAAAGTAAACAACTATGTTGTCTTTTAAATACATTTAAATACATTTAAAGTGGTATTGCTTACTGTGTTGTAATTTTTCTTCTTGGTAAAGGTGCTTCATATCTTTAACTTTTATAACCAAGATAAACTATTATATTAATAAAAATTTTACAGTGTTAATTGTGTACCAGACTCCTTTACATAATTAATATTGATGATCCTCCCAACGCTATGAGGTATATATATATATATATATATATATATATACACACACATATATATGTATATATATACATATTTTATGTAAAAAGTTTTTCTTTATTTTACAATGGATACTGTAAACGTGGATACTCATTTTGACTTTTCTTTTTTTTTAATTTTTTATTAAAATATAATGTATTATTAGCCCCAGGGGTACAGGTCTGTGAATTGGAGGTGGACATATTTTTATCCCTCTTCTACAACTCAGAGTACTGAGAACAGAGAGGTTAAATAACTTGGCAAAATTATATAGCAAATAGGGATGCAGCTAGTAGCTAGAGATATAACTTTGAGAATGAAACAAATGATGTTTCTAATGCTCCTACCCTGAAACACAGTAAACATCAAAATGGTAGATTATTTTGTCTGATGGGTGATCTATAATGATCTTGCATTTTAAATAATTTCTTACAGTTCTGTGTCAGCCTGGAGCTAATGTTCTCTCTTTGAATTTATCTACAAATAACCCTGTTTGTTTCAGTAACTGTTACAGAGTCATTATTATATTTAGCTCTACTGTGTTATACTAAGCATATTATAAATGACCACCCTACGTAGTGAAGGAAGTGATTTGTTTTTAAAACTTAAAGCATAAGTGGTATTATATTTTTTAATACTCATAGTATCTCTATGAGGAAATTAAGAATGTTATCTTCATTATTTTCACGATAAATGTATCTAAAAATTTCAGGAGATAAAGAATTCAAAAATTGGAAAGCATTTGTTTTCCATTCGTGAGAAAATTTATAGAAGTTGAGAAACATGGAAGCATTGTTATGACACAAAATGTATTTATCAACCATATTAATTTTATTCTAAATGTCCATTTTTGATTAAACAAATATATATTAAATACTTATTTGTAGGCAAAATTCTGCTCCTATGGGATTTATAATCTAGTGGAGGAAGATAGACAATAAATGAGTACATATTTAAATTACATAATATATTGAATGAGTTTTGTGAAGAAAAGTAAAGCAGGAGAGAAATGTAGGTAACACAAAAAGGAATGTGATAGAAATACTAAATGTAGAGGTATACTAAGTTATATATATATGTATATATATATATATATACGTATATATATACGTATATATATATGCTTATATATAAAGTGGTATTTGTTATATATATGTAACACTATATTTATACATACTTCAATTTTTAGGGGCATTTATCAAGAAAGATAGGTTATTTTTCTAAAGAGATTTTTATTAACATTTAACACGAGATTGGTCTTCTTAAATTTTTGAATACTATCGAATATTTTAACTATAAGCATTACGTTGTACTGTAGATCTTGAGAACTTACTCTACCCTCTGCTTCTATAAGTTTAACTATTGTAGATTCCTCATATTAATGGAATTATGTACCATTTGTCCTTTTGCGACAGGTTTATTTCACTTACCATACTGTCCTCCAGCTTAATACATGTTGTCACATATGGCAGAATGCTGTTCTTCACTTCCTTTTTTTTTAAACTTTATATATGTATGAATGTATGTATTTTTAGAGCAGTTTTAAGTTCATCATAAAATTGAGAGGTAAATTCAGAGATTTCCCATATACCCACCACCCCTACATGTGCATGGTTTCTCCCATTACCAACATTTCCCAATAGAGTGGTGCATTTTGTATATTTGATGGAGCTATATTGACAAATCATAATCACTGCAAATTCATTATTAGAGTCTACTCTTGGTGTTGTACATTCTATGAGTTTGGGCAAACGTATAATGACATGTATCCATCTTTATAGTACAGAGTATTTGCACTGCTCTAACACATCCTTTGTGATCTGTCTATTCAGTCCTTCTCCATAACCCCATGGAAACTACTGATAATTTTAAGATCTCCATAGTTCTGTCTTTTCCAGGATGTTATATAATTGGAATTACACAGTATATAGCCTTTTCAAATTGATCTTTTACACTTAGAATATGTATTTACGTTTCCTCTGTAGTTCTTGTATTGTAAGAATATGATGTTTTTGTAAGAAAGAGTGAAACTTATCTTCTAAGCTATCTTCTTTATCATTTTTTCATTCCCACTAGTGAAGAATGAGAGTTCCTACTACTATACATTTTCATCAAGCATTTGGTGTGGTAGGTGTTCCAGATATTAGCTACCGGAATACATGTGTTGTGGTATCTCAAAGTTATCTTATTTTGCATTTCCCTGATAACATATGCTGTGGATTGTCTTTTCAAAGGCTTATTTACCATCTGTGTGTCTTCTTTGGTGAAATGTTTGGCCATTTTTAAAATTAGACTGATTGTTCTCTTATCATTGAGTCTTAAGAGTTCTTTGTATATTTTGCATAACAGTCTTTTTTATCAGATGTGTCTTTTGCAAATATTTTCTTTCAGTCTGTGGGTTGTCTTCTCATTTTAAAAAAAATATTTTATTCATTTATTTGATAGAGAGAACCAGCAGGGACAGGGGTAGAAGGAGAAGCAGACTCCCTGCTGAGCAGGGAGCCCCACACGGGGCTCAATCCCAGAACTCTGGAACCGTGACCTGAACAGAAGGCAGACACCCAACCAATTGCACCACCCAGGCACCCAACATTTAGTTCTTGTTTAAGGCTAGATAATATTTCTTTGCAATTTATACCGCATTTTATTTTCTCATTTATTATTGCCTAGGTACTTAGGTTGTTTCCACATCTTGACTGCTAAGAGTAATGATGCAATAAACATGAGAATGCAGACTTCAAGATCCTCATTTCAATTATTTTGGATAAACACTCAGAGATGGCATCTCTGGATTTTTTGTTTGTTTGTTTGGTTTGTTTGTTTTGAGGAACCTCTATACTGTCTTCCATAATAGCTGTAAAAATTTACATACCTACCAATAATGTACACGTGTTCCCTTTTCTCCTCATCTTCAGCAATACTCCTTCCTTCCTTCCTTCCTTCTTTCTTTTCTTTTCCTTTCCTTTCTTTTACTCCTTTTCTTTTCTTTTTTCTTTTTCCCTCCTTCCCTCACTTTTTCCTTCCTTCTTTCTTTCCCTCATTCCCTTTCCCTTTTTTTCCTTTCTTTCTCTCTCTCTTTTTCTTTACAATAGTTATTTTAACAGGCATAAGGTGGATATCTCCTTGTGGTTTTGATTTTAATTTTTCTTATTATTGGTAATCTTGAGCACCTTCTCATATACCTTCCAGCCATCTGTATGTCTTTTTGGAGAAATGTTTATCGAGTTCTTTGTCAAATTTTTAATTGGGTTATTTGTATATTTTTGTTATTGAGTAAGAGTTCTTTATAGATTTAAGAAATCAACTCTTTTTCAGATGGATGGTTTGCAAATATTTTCTCCTATTCTGTAGGGTGCTTTTTACCCTCTCTGTTAATTGTTTTCTTTTTTAATGAAGGTTTCTAGTTTGATGTAGTGCCATTTGCACATTTTTGGTTTTGGTGCCTTTGGGGTTATATCCAACAAATCATTAACAAGATCAATGTTATGAAGCTGTTCCCATATGTTTTGTTCTAGAAGTTTTTTTTTTTTAAAGATTTTATTTATTTATTTGACAGAGAGAGATCACAAGTAGGCAGAGAGGCAGGCAGAGAGAGAGGGAAGCAGGCTCCTCGCAGAGCAGAGAGCCCGATGCGGGGCTCGATCCCAGGACCCTGAGATCATGACCTGAGCCGAAGGCAGAGGCTTTAACCCAGTGAGCCACCCAGGCGCCCCTGTTCTAGAAGTTTTATAGTTTCAAGCCTTGCATGACATTCAAACCCTACTGTTAAGTACTTAATGCATTTTGAGTTTTGTTTTTGTTTGTTTGTTTTATATGGTGTAAGATTTGAATCAAGTTTTAAAAAGTTTTAGAAAATAGTTATATTACCTTCTCCCATGCTTTCCTACCTGGACACACCCAATTTATTGGTTGGAAAGAACTGGAGTCGCTGAAAAATTAGAAAGATTTTAGGTAAGCAAATTTACTAGTTTTTTCCCAAAACTAAATTGAAGTAATGCTCCAAGCACACAACTCTAGAATTTTCAGACATATAAAAGTGCACATACCATCCAAAGCAAATGGCAATTTTTCCCCCATACTGTGAAAATTAACTGGCTGACTTGTGTTTTTTATGAGTGCTATTTTATTCCATAATATAACCTCTTTGATCTCAGGGTCCTGGGGTCGAGCCCCGCGTTGGGCTCTCTGCTCAGCGGGGAGCCTGCTTCCCTTCCTCTCTCTCTGCTTGCCCCTCTGCCTACTTGTAATCTCTGTCTGTCACGTAAATAAATAAAATCTTTGAAAAAAAATTACGGTTCTATTTTTCTGATTAAATAAGACATTATATTTGACTTATATATCTTTCATATGTTCCTTCATAAAGGAAATATTTTATTAAGCAGAAATATGACATAAGTGTTCTAAATCTGTGAAACCTAAAATTAATTTTTGAGCTTACACCCTGTGGCAGAAAAGGTCATAGCCAATGAGGATGAGGTAGGTAACTAAAACAGCTGTGTCCTCAGTGAGTTTACAGCTTAAAGGGTGAAACTGATCAGGAAATACTAAGCAATGAAAAATAAACAAAAAACCTCAACAACAGAATTAAATCTTCTATTGCCAACTTCAGAGCATTTCCAAATACTCCACATGTCATCCTCTTTTACAGCCCAGCATATGGGTCTTTGAGTGTCCTAATTCGTCTGTTAGAGCAGCCAGAAGAATTGGCTTGGTCATGCTGTGCTCAGTTAATTGAACTTGGAGAATGGCTCAAGTTTGAATGTACAATTCAGAATGGAAAAGTGCATGTTCACTCAGATAAACTGCAGCAATGATAAAGTCGTTAAAGCAAACATGTTTATTATTTAAAGTGATTAGGTAGCTGATCAAAATTTCCAGTAGCAGTGGATGAGTGTGTCTGCATCTACAGGAAATGAGCCCCTGAAGATTGCCATGCTGATGTAATCGACTAGATCATGAAAATAGCAATCAAACATGTTTAGCCATCTTTTATGTGGGCAGGCTACTCATATAATTTTATTCAAAGTCATTCATGATTGGCTTTTAGAAAAACTAAGAGAGAATTATTCTATAACTAATGCTTCATCACTATCTATAGTATTGAACTTCACAGTTTATTAAATATTTTTCCACAGTTTTTAAAATTGGTTCTCAGCACAAATTGAGTTGTTAAAATCAGAAGGCCATATTGTATTTGTATATTTTGAGAGGAGAAAATTGTAGCTTAAAAGACACGTTGTTTTGAATAAGTTCCATTGTTGTTTAGAGATCTGAGAGTAGTATTTTTAATATAATGGAAGTAGTAACACAAAATTATAGTGTGAGTACAAAGCATATTCCATTTGAAGGGTTAAAGGCCTACCGTTGCTCTTTCTTCTAAGTCACATGGACAGTTCTTAACATGCTATTCCAGCTTTTGTCTATTTGTTCAATTGATAATGGTGTTAAATACAATTTCTTAGCATTTTTAGATCAATAAAAATAAATTTATAGAACTTTTATGTGTGTTAAATGTGTAATCTTTTCTATACATAAAACTTTCCATTTGGAACAAGGCATTAGTTGCATTTGAGAACTAACAGCAAAGAAAATCCATACTCATATAAATTTTTATATGCAATAAATCATATATTTGTCTAAAAAAAATCTATGAGATAAAGAAGACAATTTTCCCATATAGTAACAACCAATATAAAACAATTTGCTTAATATTTTGTTTTTATTGACTTTCATTTCCATGGAATCTATAGAGCTCTTTGAATACAATCAGTTATGGAAACAAATACGAGACCAGTCTAATAATACCTCCAATACATAGAAATTACAAATAAATATGCTGTGTTCCAAATAAAAGTTCAATGTTATCTTTTTTTATGTCACACAAAACTATGTAATGTAGGAAAATAATCTAAAATAATACATTGATATTGCATCTATTTTCTACATCTCTTGAATATCGGTAGTGTTGTTTTCAACTTTAGTAGAAAATGGAATTTCCAATTATCATTTCCAAGGTCATTCATGTTTAGATATGCTCTTCCCTTTGAAACAATTTTCACATCACAGTATAGACCAAGACAAACTTTCTAATTTGCAGAGGTGAAACACCTTGCTTCTCAGCTTAGTCAAAACTTACATCTAACTAAAACCATTATTAGTGAAATCATGGCTTGGGAAATGAAACCAAATAGCCTTTCCTATAAGAAACACCTTAGATATTTGCTAAAAATAATAATTTCAATCTATAGTTTGAGGCAGATATTATATTTTGCAACACTCATGGCATATACTTTGAAGCATATTTTCTTCTGAATTTTATTAAGTGGAACACTGTCTAAATCAGTTATTACTTTGTGTTTAATTATGTCATCCAGGCTGTGCTATTATTTATATCTGCATGTGCACTCAAATGCTGACTTCCACACTTCTTAATTTGTTGCAAAATATTTATAATTAAATACTAAAAAACATTTATATGCAAGTCTAAGTACAAAATTAATTTCATCTCTTTTGATCTGAGTCGTTAATTAGTAGTAATTCTTATACTGCATTCTATAATTCTTGGATTTTTACCTGGATAATATATATGTTTACATGGAAGATGTTTACTTGCTCGACGTATTTGCATGTGTGTCAATGTGTGTTTCAGGTTTTTGTAAAACTGGGTTTTTTTAGTCCATCTAACTACACTTTGAAATAAGTATTATTATCTATCCCACTTTAAAAATAAAACTTATCTAAATAAAATGATTAAATTCATATAGTTACTTAAGGTTGAAGCAATGATTCTCGCCCAGGTCTGCCTAACTCCTAAGCCACCACCTGCTTCAATTGTCTTAATGATCAACTTTGAGATGTCAAAGTCTCCGTTCTAGAAGATTTGGTATTGTACTTACCTGTCCTGGCCATAAAAAAATCGGCCTTTGGTGCAATTCCAGCTTGTTACATTTTAAGTTCCCTTTTGCTCTGAATTCTCATCTCTTTTGTTTTGTAATATTTATCAATATCATCTCAAACAACAAAAAGTGAAAATCCAGTGAGGGTATATTTGGCATTTTTAGTGTTTATTTACCTGAGTCCCTCTTTCACCAGTTAACGATGTGATACCATGGCTGTTATAAGCTATCACCAATGGTCACACAACTCGTTTCAGAATAAATTGGGCAATGACATGGGGATTGATTTTTTTTTTCAGATTTTATTTATTTATTTGTCAGAGACAGAGTAAGACAGAGTGAGAGAGAGCACAAGCAGGGGGAGCAGGAGGCACAGAGAGAAACAGGCCTTCTGCTCTACAGGGAGCCAACCCTGGGACCTGACCCCAGGACCCCAGGTTCATGACCTGAGCCGAAGGTGGATGCTTAACTGACTGAACCACCCAGGTATACTGGAGTGGGTGAGTGGGTGGGGTGGTGAGGGGGAACGTTTGATTTGTTTCTGATGAAAGAGTAAATAAATAAAAACAAGTTGTGTTGAGGGATGAGTTGCATTTTGAAGTTCTAAAGTTGAGTCAACAGAGACTAGAAAAAATGGGTCTTCTCCCTTCCTTCCACAGAGCCATCACCATGGTTGACCTTCCAGTGCGGCATCAGCACCCTGATGGGTCTCCCTTTCTCATAAACAAGTGGGAGAAAGTGGGCTTGCAGGAGAAATTCATGGACTACTTATTGCTAAGTAATGCAGTTTGGAGGCACTACCTAACAAAGTAGTTTTCTGAGAAGGTCCATCTGCTTGGCCCCTACAGGCCTTGGAGATGTTAGGATGTTAGATCGCCCCTGTTGGAAGGAGAAATAGACACACCCCATGGGAATGAACAGAGCTCCAGTGCAGCTCCAGGGCAACCCAGTTGTCAAACTGAACCATTTTCCCGCTGTTTTCTATGCATTACAGGGCCTCATTTACTTCACTTGCAAATGGTGGCAGTAATATTAGCTACCTTATAGAATTGTTAAGAAGATTGCACGAGTTGATTTATGAAACAAGCATCTCAAATACAGTAAAGAAGATGCAAGTTTCACTTGGCGTTAATAATGATTTATCTTATGAAACGTCCATCCTCCCAGGCACATGGCCCAAACAGCCCTCAAGGTACAGCAAATACCAATGCATTTAATTAAAATATAGCTCCTATTTTTGATTGTTTGCTTGTTTGTCCACTTTGGATTACTTAATGTTGACTCTACAATGGGGTATTTGTAGTAAACAGTGACAGAGGATAGGTTTTGGAGGAAGGAATGGAGGCTTTGGAGTCTGGCAGAACTGTTTTGCACTCAGTTTGTGCCACTTACTGTTTAAGTGACTGCGGGCAAATTACTTAACTATTCTGAGCCTCAGTTTCTTCATTTGTAAATTAGTTGAAACTTATATACTGTAGCCCTTAGAAGAAAAAAATTGGATAACATTCAACTGCTGTTGGACATATTATAGGTGTTTAATTAATGGTAACTCCTTCCCTGACCCTGCACAAGATTTATAGCCTTCTCAAATGTAAAGTTTATTAAAAACCAAAATTAAGATTTATTTGATTTTAAAATTGCTTAAGAAGCCAGACACTTTGGTTATTTAGTTGATTCAGCTATCTAATGGAGTTCCTTAGAATTACAGTAGTATTATTGCTTGTGAATTTTTTATGAGATTGAAGTTACTTACATAACAGGCTGTGGCCTAAAACTATGTTTAGTAGTAAATTGTGCTCCATTTCCATGGCACTCAGAAGATTTAAGCACTTTTAAGTAGGACGCTTTGTATTTAGCACTTTTAGGCAGGATGCTTTGTATTTGTGTAGCATTCCAAAATTTTCAACCAAATCATCTAATAACTACTGAACACTGAATTTTGTGGTCAGAATTACTGCTCACAAATTATGGAGGCGTGCAGGAAGGCACGCTTCCTTAAAGGGAAGTAAATTCCCTCATAAAGGAAAAAAAGTCAGTGCCCATTTATATTCATTAACACGTGACAGCATAGCCACCCTCTACCAGGCTCTCTGGAGGAACGAAGCCTACAATGGATAATGTAATAATAAAACTTGAGATTACCACTCCTCTGTGGCTGGATTCTCCAATCAACTCATTGGCTGTGTGTCCTGCATTAACCAAACCTTCTGTCTACCTCTCTCATTACATACATGTTGTCCCAGCCTCTTGCCTGGCCTTGAACAAAATGTGACAGTGCTGTATTCATGTGTTTTCCCTCAAACTCACCACCCTTCTTTCTTCTTTATCTCTTATAAGGAAAAATTACGTTCCTTAATGTGTTGGGGACTATAACATCTAGTCTCCAAACCATGACAGTTTTGAAAATAGAACTATTAAAAATTATACCAGGACAACAGGAGTCCTCAGAAACTATTCTGAGCAAATGTGGGCACATGGTCCCCATATGCAGGGTTTTTCAGGAACTCTTCCTGCTTCTTGACCCTTCAGCTTTAACTCCTGTAATTCTTGACTCCTTTTCTATATGTTCTGGATACTCTAAAGTGAGAAAGTGCCTTGGATGAGCTATTTTGTTTCATTTACTCAAAGCTTAAATAAGGCCCACGTGATTTGTCCTCTTGGATTGAATCATTGGTTCTTTGATCTATTCTCCAACACTTCAATTAAATATCATCTAACCGGGGTGCCTGGGTGGCTCAGTGGATTAAGCCTCTGCCTTCGGCTCAGGTCATGGTCTCCAGGTCCTGGGATCAAGCCCCACATCGGGCTCTCTGCTTAGCAGGGAGCCTGATCCCCCCCTCTTTGCCTATCTCTCTGCCTACTTGTGATCTCTCTCTCTCTCTGTGAAATAAATAAATAAAATCTTTTAAAAAGAAATATTGTCTAGCCACACTGGACTCACTCTTGGAAATATCAGCCTCACTCCTGCTCAGGACTTCTGCACATTTGCTTTACCCTCTACCTAAGTTGCCTTTCTCCTAAAGCACTATGCCCCTTTTTTCCTGTAGGTCTTTACCCAACATTACCTCCTCAGTAGGACTTCCCCAGTTTATCCCAGCTAAAATGATGACTCTCCCTCTCACTCTGTTCCCTTCATTCTTTCCCTGCTTTATTTCCACTTAGTATTTGTTTTCAAATACTACTGTTGAATTTCCAGCATCTACAACAGTGTTTAGCCTATGGCATTTAATAGATCTTGTGAACTTGAGTGTGTCCATGACCTTGTACCTCTTTTTGTTTGTACCATCCCATACTTTTTTCTTTGTCTGGGTAAACTCTATTCATTCTTAAAAATTCAGCTCAGTTGTAACCTATTTTAGGAAGCCTTCTCTGACCCCCATGTCTGCTATGTGCCATCAGGGGCTGTCACAGTCACCTTTTGTTCTGAACTTACATTATATCTCTTACAACTTTCCTTCAGTTGGTCGACATCAGCATTAGACCAGGAGTGCCTTTAGATCAGGGAATGGAATTTATTGTGTTGCTCTAGTTCAATACAACAAACACTTATAACATTGACTGAGTTATTTGCACACCTTCAGTGTAGGGAAACTTGTACTTTTAGAGTCAATCTATTTCATCTTTAGATGGTTCTGATGCTCACAGATTTCTCTAAAATTTCTTGATTAACAGCTGGCTACACTTTCACATGCATATTGCTCCCTAGGCTAATAACAGTTTAATGTTTTATAGCATTATGCATTAGGGGTCTCCTGTACATAGATATTCTCATACTTTCTTCAAGAAGTTCTATATTATTCAATCATATTTAAGTCTGTAATGTATTTTGAATTAGTTTTCTGTATATAGTGTGAAGGAAGATTCTCCTCCCCTACCTCTTCCTTCTATTCTCCCTCATCCTCATTTTCTTTTTTTTTTCCTTCTTTTATGTGTATTTTCACTTGTCTTGGTATCATTTGTTGAAAAGACAATTCTTTCTCTCATTGAACTGTATTGGAACTTTCATTAAAAAGCAATTGACCATGGGGCACCTGGGTGGCTCAGTGGGTCAAGCCTCTGCCTTCCCCTCAGGTCGTGGCCCCAGGGTCCTGGGATCGAGCCCCCCATCAGGCTCTCTGCTCGGCGGGGAGTCTGCTGCCCCCCCCCCCCCGCCTACTTGTGATCTCTCTCTCTGTCAAATAAATAAATAAAATCTGAAAAAAAAAAAAAAAAAAAAAAGCAATTGACCATGATTGTAAAGATAAATTTCTGGACTCTGAATTCTGTCCCATCGACCTAGCCTGTTCTCCCAATACCACAGTGTCTTGATTACTAGGACTTTAGAGTAAGTTTTGAAATTTCGTAATGTAAGTCCCCCGACTTTGTTCATCTTTTCTAAAACTCTTCTGTCTTCTGAATCTTTCATTGCCATATAAATTTTTGGATCAACTTTCAATCTATAAAAAAAAATGTACAGAAATTTTGATATGAATTCTTTCAAATTTGTAGGTCAATTGGGTAGAAAATGGTGGCTTCCAACCATGAATATAGAATCTCAATTATTTTTAGATCTTTAATTTCTCTCAGCAATATTTGTGATTTTCAGTATACAAATGTTATACTTTTTAAGTTAAATTTACTCTCACCTGTGAATACCTAAGATAGATTTTCTGGTGCTTTTTGTTTGCTTGTTTATTTTTAGTTTACATCATGAGAAATTTATATTCAACATATAATTAGATATCCTAAACTTCGATTTTTTCTGCATATTTATTATAAATTTCTTAAAGTTGATTTCCTCACAAGTTCTAGCTATGAGACAAAATTGTTCATCCTAGTCTTGCTTCATTTATTTTAGCAAGAAGGAAGACATACTCGTAACCAAAGAACCTATACAGGGAAAGTCATATATAATTATTTCCTCATCAAGAAATGAGCAGGATAGGCCATAAAGATTATGTTCTCTACAATTTGCAAAGTCTGGGTGACAATCAGCAATCCCTGACCTTTCTCTAGAGTTCTTTTCACCACTTCACAGATTTATTCATTTTGGGGCAGCATATGAATGTATATGCTGCCCCATTATCTGATAAGCTGTCTTTTTCAATGATATTTTCCTTCCTGATGACTTGAAAGTTTCAAGCTATAACTCGTCATCTGGAATAATTATTCACAAATTGAAAATGGAATCAATGACTAAATCATAAATTCACCGATGTCATTTCACACTGAAGAATATTATTACAGTTATGAAAAAATGTTACAGTTATGTTATTATCCATGAAAAAATGTATCAACTTTTTAAAAGTACTATTGACTGTCTGTAAAAATTCTCCTTGAGTTTAAAAAGGTCTATACATTTATTTTTATAAGAGTCAAGTTTAGAAAATAGGCAGTGCTTCTAATTTATATTCAATGTAATCATCTGTTATCTATTTAAACCAGATAAAGTAAATGAGATAAAGGAAATAGGCACCAATTTACACCAGCTATTAACTTTCCCAGGGGTATGCTATTAGAATTAAGAAAAAGAAAAAAAAAAGTTTTGTTGAGATTGTCCTTCAGTTTAATTTCATTCAGTAATATCACTAATGACCCCATTAAGGACATTAAAAGTTTCCTTTTCTGATCAATCTTCAGAATATTGAACTTTATAAAGTATCTACTGACTAATCAGCTAAATAAATCAAGGTCACCTTTAAGACGAATCCTACAGCTAATTGTGGGTGTAAGACTTGTTACACAACTCTTAGGCAGAGATAATTATACAAAGTCTATATTATTGGGGGGCAAATATATGGAATATTGACAGAATTTCGCAGCAATTTAGAGTTAGAAGGGGCACAAATGAAATAACAATGAGTACAAACTTCTCATTTTGTAAAGTGGGAAGAGTAGGACATTTTACTGAATTTTTCTAAATGGAATAGAATTGATGGCCTAGTATATCTTGAAAATGCTTCTCCTCATCTCCAGATGCTATAGTTGGGTTTCTGGAAGGCAAACTGTGAGACTGATGTTTGCACGCAAAACGTCTTAAGGAGTGCTGTGGGATGAACCAGTTGTGGGGAGGGAAGAGGCAGGTTAAGAACAGAATTTAACTCCTGGGGCAGCTGGGGTGGTTCACGCTACTGGGCACCCAACTCTTGATTTTGTCTCAGGTCATGACCTCAGGGTCATGAGATCAAGCCCCGTTTTGGGTTCTAAGCTCAGTATAGAGTCTGTTTCTCGCTGTCTCTTCCTCTGCCCCTCCCCCACTCTCTTTCCTCTCCAAAATAAATACATAAATGTTAAAAAAGGGAGAAAAAAAAAGAACTTGATCTCCCACAGTGACCTAAGCCAATCCTTCCTGATGTGGAGCTCTAAAGCTAAAAAGGCATACTCCAGTTCTGCCCCAACTGGGGCAATGGAGTTGACCTTTGTTGCTTTACATTGGCCAGTCATTCTATGTGGGGTGCCCTCAGGAAGGAAGCTTGACCTTGAAAAAGAGTGGCTCTCTTCAGCCAAGGGGAAGTCTCAGAGAGGGGTTTATTGAAAGCTGTTAGTGGCCAACCATCCCAGCAGCTATGGAATGAGTGCTTTATTCTTGAAGGGGTGTCTGGGACGTGCCCCACCACTTACCCTGCATTGAAATTGTGCACTTGGGGCGCCTGGGTGGCTCAGTGGGTTAAAACCTCTGCCTTCGGCTCAGGTCATGGTCCCAGTGTCCTGGGATCGAGCCCCACATCGGGCTCTGTGCTCTGCAGGGAGCCTGCTTCCTCCTCTCTCTCTCTCTGCCTGCCTCTCTGCCTACTTGTGATCTCTGTCTGTCAAATAAATAAATAAAATCTTTGAAAAAAAAATTGTGCACTTACCTGGGAGATAGGACATCCTGTTTTGTCAAGAGTGAGGCACTGAAAGAACCCGAGACGTTAAAATAATCCTTTATGACATAGTTTTCCCATTAGGGAAATATGTTGAACAGTGATATTTGGAAATTGCTTTTCAAAAACAATCAATTATATAACTTAGGTTATTTGCTTAAATGTCCTTTATATTATCTTGATTGAAAAAATTAGGTTATACAAGTTGTAGAAAAAAAATGAGGTAGAGTAAAATTAAGTATTAAGTATGATTGGAATATCCTATATTAGATTCCTAGGGCTTCTAACACAAATGATCATGAACTGGGTGGCCTTAAAACAAAAAAAAACTTATTCTGCCATTGTTCAGGAGGCCGGAAGTCGGAAATAAAGTTGTAGCAGGATCTGTTGATTTGGAGATTCTGGGGGAATTTCTGTTATGTGTCTCTCTCCTCTATTCTGATGGTTGTTAATAGTTTTTGACATTCTTTGGCTTAAGGCTCCTTCTCTCCAATCTCTGCCTCCATTGTCGCATGACCTCCTCACCTGTGTGCATCTCTCTGGATCCTCTCCTGTTTTTTATTTATTTATTTATTTATTTATTTATTTATTTATTTTTTAGATTTATTTATTTATTTATTTGACAGAGATCACAAGTAGGCAGAGAGGCAGGCAGAAGAGAGGAGGAAGCAGGCTCCCTGCCGAGCAGAGAGCCCGATGCGGGGCTCGATCCCAGGACTCTGAGATCATGACCTGAGCCGAAGGCAGAGGCCTTAAACCACTGAGCCACCCAGGCACTCCGGATCCTCTCCTGTTCTTAAAGGACACCAGTTATTAGATTTAGGGCCTTCTTAATCTGGTATGACCTTATCTTTACTAATTACCTGTGCAAAGACCCTGTTTCCAAGATCACATTCTGAGAGTCCATGTAAACAATTATCTTCTGAGGACACTTTCATCTCACCATGTATGTATTGTCTTCTACTTACTATTACAATTCATGGAAAGAGTTGTCATAAAACATCAAATTTTCCCATGAATATAAAGTTATATTTGAAGTTCAGTTTTGACCATATATTTACCATTGTAATATATACTATCATCTATCTTTATTGTAAATACTAAAAATGATTATGTTGAATACAAACACAAAGTTATGCTCTCAGTACCATCCAAAGGACACTACTGCAGTGAGTTTATTCACTGTACTTAAGACCCCATGTACTGTAAACAAGGGGATATACAGACAGTACATAAAGTATCTTAAACACTGCCGTAAATTTATTATGAAAGAAACATGAAATATTAAAAACCCTACATTTAAAATTTACTAAAACTATATTGTTTGCCTTGAAAGTGAAAGAAGCAAGGGAAATGATTTAAATAAACTATATCTTTTTAAAATGCTACATGTAGAAACCTCATCTCGTGTTTTCTTTTCCTGGCTAAACATTTTTTTTTCTGTACAAGCAGAGACATTCTAATGCATTCCATTGACCTTAGGGTTACCTCAGAGTAGCTTTCTAGACATTTCATAAATGCTTGTGGTTGCTTTCATCTTCATGATGATGATGTTTTCCTCAGTGAAAGATATTTTTAAATGTAAGTCCTGACCCTGCATTTCTCTCCTCACTTGCTCTCATTTCCTCAAGTTATTCAAAACTGACCTCAATATCTTACCCTTGAAAACTTACTAGGAAACTGGAGGCTACCACTGAGTTGATAAGTAACTCAGCTTTGTTAGGCATGACAAAAATTACTATTAACTCTTACAGGGTGGAAAATAATTGAGGCTGTAAGACACTGTAGTAGGTTGGAGAATGGTTAACGTAATCTAGTAGGATGACCTAAGGTAATCAAAATATATTTACTTAGAAATCAAAATCCTCCTTCGGCTCAGGTCATGATCTCAGGGTCCTGGGATCGAGCCCCGCATCGGGCTCTCTGCTCAGCGGGGAGCCTGCTTCCTCCTCTCTCTCTGCCTGCCTCTCTGCCTGCTTGTGATCTCTCTCTGTCAAATAAATAAATAAAAAAATCTTTAAAAAAAAATCAAAATCCTTTTAAAAATTCCAAGAACAGGTTTTAAGCAGAATTTTTCTGTAACATTGTTCTATGAAAAGGAAGTATATGCAAAACAAACTCCAAAGCCCAAAGGAGCCATAAGAACAAAAGAAAAGGCTGATAAGCAGCTTGATAAAAAACGGTTCATTAAGTGGACTCATACATAGAAGTGTGTCTTGAATGGCAGCAAGATGAATAGATCTCTGCAAGCCCACCTCCCATAAGACTTGATTTTATAGCTCTACAGACCATCCTGGAGGAAATGTTTGAGAATCATAGTCCCATCTCTAGAGAAGACCAAGGACATTATGGCCCAAAGATGTGCTTATGGGTGTGGTAGAACAAAAAGAATGTGTGTAAGGGGTGTTGTTCTCAACAAGGTTTCAGGTCACAGAGTGGTCAACATGGTGGATTTGTACAAAATGGTGTCAGGCTGGTTCACACAAACATGCTTTTCTCTGACCTTTGGTTAGATGGGTCTCTTTTTCGCTCTTTCTTTTTGTTCAAATATTCTTGAATTTCTCTCCAAACTCCCCACCTCAATACACATGGATTATTTGTTTAAGTGAAAGCTAAAATTCTTTATTTAGTTATTTCAGATGTGGAAATATGGATAAATACAGCTATGGGATTGCCAGATAGATAATAGATAGATAGATAGATAGATAGATAGATAGATAGATAGATAGATAGACAGATGATAGCATATACATAACTTCTTTACAATAATCCATAAAGGTAAAAAAGAAATAAGGGCATGAAGACACAGATGACTAAAATGAACTACCTTAATTTATATTGTGAATTAATGCCAGAAACAATGAGGCATCTAGTCACTCTTCTTTCTACCTTGACATGTACCTACAGAGAGATGTTTGGATAAGTGAAGAGGGATGTATCTGTAATCCAAGTCTGCAAATTCTAGGGATCAGATAAGGAAGCCATTTTGGGATGTTGGTTTACAGTTTTCAAAAATAGATTCTTCCCAGGAGAAAATATGGGAACAAGAACAACAATGGGATTAAGAATTATGGGCTGGGTTATGGCCACTGGGGAGGTTATGTGCTATGGTGAGTGCTGTGAATTGTGTAAGACTGATGATTCACAGACCTGTACCCCTGGAACAAATAATACATTATATCTTGATTTAAAAAAAAAGAATTATGGGATCAATTATTGGGGGTTAAAATTAAGGGGAAATTGAAGACAACAAGTATTTGGGAGCAACCTGAAGCTCAGGAGAATTGGGACCCTTCAATGGAGCAGAAGTCAAGAGTACTCAGCAGGGAGTTCCCCGAGCACTAACAAAAGGGTTAAAAAGAAAACAAAGTCAGTCATATTTAAATATTTGCTTGGCTGAAACAGAATGAAACTACCTTAAAGATCAATAATCAAGGACTTGACTCAAAACTTCCACTTCCAGGCAAGAGGGACTAATAGGAATAAGTTTATCCTCTCACCTAAAACAAACAGAATGTGACAATATCTATGAAACAATGCATTTAAAGACAATAGACAATAGGCAACAAGGAGAGGCATCCTTGATAGGAGAAAACCATGAGGTGAGTCCTATGATTGCCTCAGCTAATCATCTCAAAAGAGTTTCCAGAGTGAGGTACAGTATGGTGCCATCAGTTAGGTTTTGACAGAGACATCTATCTATCATCTACCTAGATCTATATATCTATATCTCTATCTATCTATCTATCTATCTATCTATCTATATAATGAATATATATGAATTGACTCATGTATCTGCGGAAGTGGTTGGCAAATCTGAGACCTATAGGACTGGCTGGCAGAAGGAAACTCAGGCAGAATTTCTATACTACGTTCCTGAGGGAGAATTCCTTTTTCTTTGGGAAACTTCCCCTTTTGCTCTTAGGGCCTTCAACTGACTAGAGGAAACCCACCTACATTATCAAGATTAATTTCTATTATTTAAATTCTACTGTGTGTAAATGTTAATTACATCTCCAAAATACCTTCACAGGAACATTTATACTAGTTTTTGACCAAACAACTAGCCAAATTGATACATAGAATTCACATTACAGATGGGAACATATGCTCCCCCACTTTTTTTTTTAATTTTTTTTTAAATTTATTTATTTGACAGAGAGAAATCACAAGTAGGCAGAGAGGCAGGCAGAGAGAGAGGAGGAAGCAGGCTCCCTGATGAGCAGAAAGCCCGATGTGGGGCTCGAACCCAGGACCTGGGATCATGACCCGAGCCGAAGGCAGTGGCTTAACCCACTGAGCCACCCAGGCGCCCCCCCCCCACTTTTTTTTTTTTTTTTGAAATATAGTTGATATGCAATATTACATGAGATTCAGGTGGACAACATTTGAACAATTCTGTACATTACTCAGTCCTCAACACAATAAATGTCTGTCACACACAATGTTATTACAATATCATTGACTATATTCCTTATCCTGTAGTTTTCATCTCTGTGACTTACTTATTTTATAATTGGAAGTTTGTATTTCTTAATAGCTATTATTATTTTAGATATCCCCCTACCCACCACTCCTCTGGAAACCAATTTGTTCTCTATATTTAAGAATCTGTTTTATTGTTGTTGTTGTTGTTGTTGTTTTTATTTGTTTTTTAGACTTCACAAATACATAAGATTATCATGTATTTCTGTTTCTCTGTCTGACTTAACTTCATTTAGCATAATATCCTCTAGGACCATCCATATTACACAAATGGCAAGATCTCATTATGTTTTATGGCTAGTGATACTCCATTGTTGTGTGTGTGAATGATATAAAAATGCACATAGAAATCATAGAGATATGATACACACACACACACACACACACACATGCACACATATAGTAGATTAAGCCTTGCAAAAAGGAAAATAAAAAATAGTCAAGCTGACCACATAGCAATAGAAACTATCCAAAATAAAACCTGAGAATAAAACAACTTAAGTCAAACAACATAAAGGAAACATTGCTTCAGGGACACTATTAGATAACACCAAAAATTGTAATTACAATTTGTGTAATTGGAATCCTCAAAGGAGAGGTAAGGGAGCACAATGAATATTTGGAGGAAATTACCGAAAATTTTCTAAATTATGTACAGAACCTAGAAGCTGAGTAAACCCCAAGAACAAGCAACATAAAGAAAAACTACACTAGCTTACATCATAAATCAAATTGGTCAAAACTAGTGATAAAGAAAGAGTATTAAATGCATTCAGGAAAAATTCCTATGTACAGAATAAGAAAGATAAAGGATAATGCAAATTTCTCATTAGGAAAAAAATGCACCTGAGAAGAAATGAAGCAACAGCTTCAAAATCTCAGTACTGAAAACAAAACAACAACAACAAAAAAACCAATTAAACTAAAATTCTATACCCATCAAAAATTCTTTCAAAACTGAGGATGAAATAAGTACTTTTGAAGCCATGGAATGATTGAAAGAATGAATCACAAGCTGAGCTGAAACCAAGAATTGGACACTTTAATAATTGTGCCACCCATGTGCCCCACCCTCCATAGTTTTTGATGAGAAATTTGCTGATAGCTGTATTATAGATCCTTTTTATGTAATGATTCAGTCCCTCTTGTTTTCAAGGTTATTTTTAATGATTTGTATTTCAGCAGCTTGTTTGTGGTCTAAATGGGCATGAACCTCTTTGTATTCATCTTACGTGGAATTTGCCGAGCTTCTTGGATGTGGAGGTTCATATCTTTTATCAAATCTGGAGAGTTTTTAGCTGATAGGTCTTCAAATAGTCTTTCTGTTTCATTCTGTAGTTTCCATTATGCATAGTTCATGTGCTTGATGCCTCTGAGGCTTTGCAAAATTTTTTTCATTATTTTTCTTTCTGATCTTCAGAGGTGGTAATATCCTATCACTTGACCTATTTTCAAGTAAATTGGTTGTTCCTTCTTCTATCTCAAATCTACTGCTAAGTAGATTTCAATTCCTGAATTTTATTTGGTCCGATTTGTTATAATTTGTTATAATCTCATTGATATTCTTTATTTTGTGAGGCATCATTTTCATACCTTCTTTTAGTCTTTTGACATGTTTATTGGACATATTTAAGAGAACTGACTTAAAGTTCCTGTCTAATAAACCTAACATCTTCATTTCTTCAATTATAGTTCGTATTCACCCCATCCAGCCTACAGGTATGGGCCATACATTTTGATACCTTTGCATACATCATGAATTTTTAATGATACCTTGACATTTTAAAATAATATAATATGGTAATTCTAGAAATCAGAACCCTTCCCCCACACAGGAGGGTTTGTTGTTGCTATGTGTGGTCTTTGTTGTTTGTTTACTAAACGACATTCCTCCATTAAATTGGTAAAGTCTCTGTCCTTTATCATTTATTGCCCCTAAAGTCTCTGCTTATGCAGATACTCAAGTTTAGCTACAGGTGAGAGTTTAGACCCTTCTCAGGTCTTTCCAAGGTGAATGCACAGCCTTATCCATATACATGAACTTCTAGATCTCCAAAAATATGTTGGAGTGTTTTAAAGTCCCCTATGTGTAGCTCATTCCCCAGTTGATTCATTTATTAGTCAGCTGATTTTATGACAAAACTGTCATTACTGCCTCAGGCAGTTGTGATATTAAAAAATTGCCAATAATCGTTTTTCATAAACACCTCTGAGTAAAGGTTATTTGTAGTGAGTGATCTCTGAATCAGGTGACATAAATAAAAGTCTTGTAATTGTGGGGGTGAGAGTAATGGCCAGACAGAGCTAATAATGATAACAATCAATGGTGATGGCTCCTAATATATTCTGTTCCTCGCCTGACTGTTAAGTTTTCAAATGATTGTGGGGCTATTGATTTTCAAGGCTACTAGGGATCTAGAGGCATGGGGTTAGAAGTAAGGTTAGTTAAAACATCACTGAGCTTATTGTCATTATTGATAGTCACACATTTTTGTTGAATAAATACTCCCCTGATTGTTGTAGGCCTTTAGTTAATTTTCAGAGTTCTGAAATAATTGGCTTTACAGTGTTTGCCAGTGTGATTGTGGCTCTTGAGAAGGCAAAGATTTTTGAAAGTCCCTTTTTCACTATCTCTATTGATAACATAACCTACCTTGACTATATTATTTATGCAATATTTATCTTTAAATTAACCAATGTTTTAATTTTTACTCATCCTAATTAATAATACATATTAAATGATTTGTTTTTAAATGTAATTAAATTATAAGATAAATATTGCAAACAACTTTATGTATTACCTGTTATAAACTAAATGTTTATGTTCTCCTAAAATTTGTATTTTGAAGACCAAAACCCCACTCTAATAGTTATTTGGAGATGAAGGTTTTGGGGAGGTCATTACAATTATATGAAGTCATAGGGAGGGTCCTAGTCTGATTGAATTATAATAAACTAAGACAGACTAAGAGTCTCTCTCTCTCTCTCTCTTTTTCTTTCACTGCTATGTGGTTATACAAAGAAAAGGTGGGCAGTGGGAGGCCAGCAATAGAGTTTTCTTCAGAACTCATCACAGCTGGAGCCCTGATCTTAGACATCCAACTTCAGAACCATGAGAAAAATAAGTCTCTTGTTTAAGACACCCAGTAGACAGTTTTTTGTTATGGTAATCTGAGCAGACTAGTACATTACCTAAAATCACTTTCTATGCCTTCAGTGTTGTAAAAAAATAAAAAAAATAAATAAAAAATAATTAGTGTGATACTGTTTTTAAATAAAAAAAAATTTAAAAATTATTGTGATTAGTGGATAAATGGAATTGAAAGATTTGAATGTATTTTTATAATTTTAACATATCTGGAAACTTATGTATTAACTTTGTGAAAATTTCCATTTAGGGAGTGGATTTTTGACAGGCAGCTTAATATTTTTATATGATGCTGAATAAAATCTATCTGGGTAAATCCTTAAAATGTTATTAAATATATAATACACCTGAAACTAATATTACAATGTATGTTAACTAACTGGTATTTAAATAAAAGCTTAAAAAAAGAGTGGGTTTATTCAAGTAATGAATTATATGATTCAACCAATATTCATTGAATGCTTGTAATTTTAATACTTTGTTAAGAGATAAAACCATTAAAGGATCAGAGTGTAAAATGAAATATGATATTGATTAATGAATTATTCTTTGCTAGTTATTTTCTTTGTTACAGTTAGTAAACATTGCTTATCCATAGACATATTGATAAAATTTCTTCTGACTCTTAACCTTCCGTGCACTGGTGGAATGACCCTCCGCATGGCCAAGAATGTGAGGAAGGTTCTTTTAGTTTTACAACAGATGTCAAATCTGCTTCTTATTTTTCTGTAAATAAAAACATTCGTATTTTCATTTAGTGTCACAGTTATACAACTATGGAGTGGCAGTAAACCCAATTGAAATATTTCTTATATGTTAACCATCTATGTCTACAGTCTGTACTTCTATACTGCTGCATTGCATAAGTCAGTAGGGAACAGAATACATGGTCTGTAAAATGAAATCACTGCAGAAATATTTCCTTAGAATCAGATAGCATGAGATCTGGTAGAAATGTACAAGACAGAAAGGTAGAAAGACTCAAGGCTGCCTTGCCTCTTCTCCTTCTCACTGCCATGTTAACTAGCCCAAAGAAAGAAATACCGGTATCTACTGTCTTTGCTCTTTTGTCAGAACAAAATTGAAGGACCGGATTTGTCTAGAAACACATGCCTTCTAAATACATAAGGTATTTTCTGGTGCAATTACTTTTTAACTTATTTTAGATTGTGCTCCCGTGGGTATCTATTCTGAATTAATCCCTTTTCGAGTCCACTTTCCCATTCACCCAAAAATAGAAATCTGATGAAACCAAAGTTTAGCTTTTTAATCTACAAAATAAAAAGATACATATTTCATTCAAAATATTCAAAGCGGTGATAAATATGAGTACTAAATACAAATCAAATTTCCCTCCTTTCAAAAGACAGGAAATGTGCAGCATATCCAAACGTTTCCCTTGGAGATTGACTTGATGAACACTTGCTGAAAAAAAAGAGTGCCGCATTCTCTGAACTATCACCTTTGCTTAGAGCTTACAGGTCCTTTAATTTTTATCTCTTGCCTCTGGTGGTTTTCTTTTGAGAGATGACCCATCATGTGTTCAGTAGACAGTGTTCTCTCTAACCCCTGGAGACCTGGCTTCATCATGTATTCCCTTTTGTTCACCACTTTTGCTTCATCTTTGGCCTCCCGTCTTTTATCTAGATAGCTTTCCTGGCTATTGTGCCCTCCCCAACATATTTCAATTCCGGTATTATAGAAATATGACAGTCTAACTTTCGATTTTCCATCTCCTTTTCTAATTTCGCATCTCATGGACTGTGCAGTTAGTTTTTTGGGAGAGAGACACCCGTGAGCACCTACGGTGTCTTTGTCCAACAACGTAGAGGCGATGTGTGTGTCATCATAAGTTTTGGTATGATGGTTCATCATTTCTCTTCTGCAAAGCCACACTTAGGTTTGCTGGCATTTGTTCCCCTGCATGGCAGCCTATCACTGCCTTCCAGTAGAAGCAGGAGCTGACCCCACAGGTCAGTGGAGAATATACTGCCTTTTTGTAGCCAAGACCTAGAGTGCAGCAAGACTCCAGCCAGAGCTGTGCACTCCCTGTGGACTAGGTTTGTTTAAAGATAAAGAGCTGTCCTCTGTGGACCAGAACTATGCATTATTTAGGCACTTCTCTGTATTCCTAGCTACTAGTAAAAAGTGGAAGTCCATAGCCAGGGTCGTGAATCCCAGAGAAAATAGTGTACCTGGAAAATGTGTTTCTGCCACACATAACTATAAGGTAACTTTGACTGTATATCCTATCCCTACACCCAAGATACTATAAAATGAACAACTCCATGAGTAAGCAAAAGACAAGAGATACTACAAAGTGTTTTTTGTTTTTTGTTTTTTGTTTTTTTCCTATGCTAAAAAATCTCTGCCAAAATAAAGACAAGTGTTTTTTATTCAGAAAAAAAAAAAATCAGTGAACGCAATGATTTTTGATGTGCATTGCAGATTTTGTATTTGAATTTATACAATGTGATTTGAGGTGGTTTGGGTAAACTTCATTTAATAGAAATCTTAGCAACCTTTCAAAACTCAGCATTGGGAAAATCTGGCACACAAGGAAAAGGTATTTTTTTTTAAAGATTTTATTTATTTATTTGTCAGAGAGAGAGAGAGAGAGAGACAGCACAAGCAGGCAGAGTGGCAGGGAGAGGCAGAGAGAGAAGCAGGCTCCCCGCTGAGGAAGGAGCCCGATGCGGGGATGCGGGACTCGATCCCAGGACTCTGGGATCATGACCTGAGCCAAAGGCAGCGGCTTAACCCGCTGAGCCACCCAGGCACCCAGGAAAAGGTATTTTGTTGTTTCTTACAAATTCTCATAAAGATTTTCAACTAAATGATCCATTCTTTGACATTCCAGGACTTGCCAAATCAACAATATAGATAACAAAATATATCTGTAAAATAAAAAAGTATATTTCAAACAATACTTTGGCATGTATTAATCCATTCATTTCATTTCTTTATGAAGCATTATGTAGAAAAATTGAAAATTTTGTCTCTTCATCATTTATTTATTTATTTATTAAAGATTTTATTTATTTATTTGACAGAGAGATCACAAGCAGGCAGAGAGGCAGGCAGAGAGAGGAGGAAGCAGCTCCCCGCTGAGCAGAGAGCCCGATGCGGGGCTCGATCCCAGGACTCGGAGATCATGACCTGAGCCGAAGGCAGTGGCTTAACCCACTGAGCCACCCAGGCGCCCCTCTTCATCATTTATTGATGAAATACAGTTTTAATGACCAATGCACATTTTTCTTCTATGTAACACATACTTCGTGACTGTTTAGGAATGATATCTACTGTCAGTTAGATTACAGGAATGGTTAAAGAGCACTGAAAACCATAGATTGCTTTTTATTTTTTTTAAGATTTTATTTATTTATTTGACAGAGAGAGAGATCACAAACAGGCAGAGAGGCAGGCAGAGAGAGAGGAGGAAGCAGGCTCCCTGCTGAGCAGAGAGCCCGATGCGGGGCTCTATCCCAGGACCCGAGATCATGATCCGAGCCGAAGGCAGAGGCTTTAACCCACTGAGCCACCCAGGTGCCCCAGATTGCTGGTTTTGATAAGAATTATAGAGAATTCCTGGTCTGTAAGATCATAAACTAAATGCATATATTACTTTAGGATTTTCTCAAAGTTTTCATCATGAAGTTACAGACTTCCTAATCTTTGGGCCTTTCTAATTATTTTTCAGATATACAAATAAACTGTTCAAAATTATTACTGGAATATTAAATATTAAAAAAATCGATATTGAATTAAATATTAAATTATTAAATATTAAATTATTAAATATTAAATTGAAATTAAAGTATTAAATATATTAAAAAAGTAATGCTACTTTTTTTTTTTTTTTAGTAAATGCTACTTTTTAGGACCTAGGCCAACATGTGTAGGAAAAACTATATTACCAGATGCAGTTGTCCAAAGATACCATTTGGTGCAAAGTCACAATGCTATGTTTTCTTGGTTTCTGCAAGATAATTTTACAAGGCATATCAAAGGAAATCTATTTGTAATTTCTAAGGAAATTTACTTGTAATTTACATTATCATTTAACCTCCCTTACCCTAATATCTAGTTACCTTTAAGGTCCAACTATTAAAAATCCGATCTCTAAGAAGTAGCCTCTATGAGCCTTTTGATGAGGCTTTATGGTATAATTCTAAATGAATGAATGAATGAATGAGTGAGTGAGTTTAAAAATAATGGCCTATCAAAGTATTTTTCTGAACAAAAGGTTATCTGAAACTATGCTGCCCCTCTAAGGGCATGATTAATGTTGTCAGTTATAGTTTTAGTTTTTGTCCCCTCTTTTGAAATACTATGTTCTCAGATTTCTCCTTTGTCATCAGCCTCCATTTGTGTTAATATTTTTTTTTAGATTTTATTTATTTATTTGAATAAGAGAGAGAGAGAAAGCATGAGAGGGGAGAATGTCAGAGGGAGAAGCAAACTCCCCATGGAGCTGGGAGCCTGATGTGGGACTCGATCCCAGGACTCTGGGATCATGACCTGAGCTGAAGGCCATGGCTTAACCAACTGAGCCACCCAGGTGCCCCATTTGTGTTAATATTATCAAGTTCTAATCTTGTCTATGATCTAGGATGGAGCTCTTGTCTTTGATTCTGTATTTCTGTTCTTTTTTTTTTTTTTAAAGATTTTATTTATTTATTTAACAGACAGAGATCACAAGTAGGCAGAGAGGCAGGCAGAGCGAGAGAGAGGAAGGGAAGCAGGCCCCCTGCTCAGCAGGGAGCCCGATGCGGGGCTCGATCCCAGGACCCTGAGATCATGACCTGAGCCGAAGGCAGCGGCTTAACCCACTGAGCCACCCAGGCACCCCTGTATTTCTGTTCTAAACAAGATTGTGTGTTATCCTAAAAGAGATAAATATAAAAGAATACAAATAAATAAAATAAATCCAGCCATTTTGTATTTTAGAAATCAGTATAAAGGAGATGAGTCTTTAAAAATATAGTTACAGAACAATGAGAATCAAGACAATGAGGCCCCATTTTGACCATCAAGCTTAAATCCAGTACAAGAACTGTGGCTCAGAGAAGAGATAGATCAGTTAATTTTTAAAAATATTTTATTTATTTATTTGAGAGAGAGAGAGCAAGGAAGAGAATGCGTGGGAGGAGGAGCAGAGGGAGAATGGAGGAGCAGAGGGAGAATGGAGAAGCAGACTCCCTGCTGAGCAGGGAGCCTGAGTTGAGACTAGATTCCAGGACCCTGGGGAATCACCACCTGAGCTGAAGGGAGATGCCCAACAAACTGAGCCACCCAGTGCCTGAGATAGATCAGTTATGGACAGAAGGCACATTTGGAAGGCCCTGAAGACCCAGCAACAGGTCTGATTTCTTTTTGAATATGTGCTCCAGTATGAATCTTTCACAACTTCCAGACCACAGTTTTATAATTTTTTAGAATTGTAATGATGACACCAAATTTAAACTTGCATGCTTTTGGAAGGAATTAATTGTTGTAACTACTATTTTGAGAATTAGCAACACATATTTTCAAATCTCTATCTTCCAGTAGTGTTAGCAATGAAGAATATAGTGTTAGCAATGAAGGATACACACTTTTGTTCTACCTCTTATTGGTAACATGATTTGACACACATGTCTTACATCTCCAAGTTTTGGTTTCTTCAGTATAAAATGGAGATCCCAATGTTCATTTGATCATATTCCTTTTTATTGAAGCTGTGTGTTTTACATATGTTATAAACCAAAAGTTGGGGAGAGTGTAAGATGACTTAGATCAAGTGTGCATCATGACAGGAAGTACCAAGAGCGTCATGAAGTGAGCCACGAAGGGCAACATGGGTGCAGACGGAGAGGAGAAGCCCATGTAGACACGTAGGAAGGAATCAAGAACAGTGTCAGAAGATTCAAAGGACAAGATAACTTCTAAAAAAGAGAATAACAAATTAATATTAATATATGATATGGAAATAAGGACTAAATATGCTCAAAGGACTTAACTACAATAAAGTCATGATTTTAAAGCTGTTGACTGTTAGCATGACTCATAAGCAAAATTAATTTACCAATGGAAACCACAAGTGTAAAATATTGATTCATGAAACCTGCTGACTCAGGGAATGGTGGGGATGACAACTGTAAGACAATACGCAATAACTATACCTGGGGTTCTTATAGCCAAAATAAGTCATTTTATTTTAGTTTTGTTTATTGTTGCTTATGGTTTTTGTTGTTGTTGTTGTTTTGTTTTGTTTTCCCTTTTCCTTTTTCTTATCATTTTGTTTGGTTTGGTTTGTCTCTTCTTTGTTTTACATGGAAATGTGTTGAGTATGCCTGCATAGGGAAAAAGTCACTTTTGAAATGATAAGTTGCAGGAAGAAAATAATACATGATGAAGGTTAAACCTGGGCCTCAGGGCTAAACTGCTGAACTGGAAATGGAGAAGAAAGAATGGATGCAGGTATAGGCTTTTATTTGAATGTTGTATTTTATGTTGATTTTATTTATTATTTTGTCCACTAGGTTTTGGTATTTGTTGTATCACTTCTCGGTCTTTTGGCTAAGATCAAGTGTAGATTTTGGTATTTGTTTTATTTTCAGTGTGCTTCTTAATATAACACAGGATAATAGTAAAAAACATGAACTCTGAGGACAAATTTCTTGAGATTTGCCACTTCTTTGTCTGGTGGCATTAGGCTCTTCATTTGATCTCTCTGTGCAACATTTACTTGTTAATAAGATGGGAAAATCATAGTATTATGATGTATTATATCACATGACTATATATAATATATAATATATATATAATATATATATAATATATAATATAATATATATAATATATATAATAATAATATACTTCAAAGGGTTGGCATAGGAGTTAATTATTTAGCATATCTAACATACTTAGAATAGTTCTTTTTTAAAGATTTTACTTATTTATTTGACAGAGAGAGAGAGAGGAAGAGAGTGAACATAGGCACATAGGAAGAGTGGCAGAAGGGGAGAGATAAGCAGGCTTCCCACTGAGCAGGGAACCCTACTCAGGGCTCTATCCCAGGAATCCTGGGATCATGACCTGAGCTCAAGGCAGATGCTTAACCAACTGAGCCACCCAGCTGCCCCAAGAATAGTTCTTATCAGTAATTAGTTGTACCTTTTTGTTACTGAATAATTTTCTATTTATTGACCTGCATTTTCTCTATGGAAAAGGTAAGCTCCTAATTTCTTCCTATGCTCCATGTAGTGTTTAGTTACCTTCATAATTTTTTATTTTAAAGTTCTTACTTTTTACTTCTCCCTCCTCCCAGAACAATTTTCTTTCATTTTTTTCACCTACACAGTACTCTGAAATTTCAAGAGTAGCATCTCTATGAAGGTTTTCTAGTGACTTACCACTCAGACCTCTTGATTTTTATGTACTGTTGCATCAACAACTCTCAGAAAACTTACAAAAGAGAAAAATGTATCGGAACTGAAAACATGAGCTTTGAGTCCAGACTGCCTTGCTTCATATCTCAGCACTGTGACTTCCTAGTTTTCTCTTTTTCATACTGTGACTATTTCAAAATCTGTAAAATGGGGATAATAGCCTTTTTTATATGAATACTATGATTAAATGAGTTAATACAAGTTGTAACAGACTTTCAGTTTTAAAAACGGTCACTAAAATATCACTTACCCCACAAGATATTCTGACATTAAAAGCTGTTTCACTTACTATTACTGAGTTAAAAACCATTCCCCAAATTTAGTGGACTAAAATGGTAAGCATAATTTATTTCACTCACTAATCTGTAGCATATTTTAAAAACCAAGTCTTCAAAGAGGGTTAGGTCATCACTGCTGCATGCAACATTTTCTAAGGATTTCAAATGGAAAATGGAGCATCCATTTCCAAGAAGGCTAATACACATGGCTGGCTGACTCAGGGCTGATGCTGACTGTTACCCAAAAGCTCAGCCCAGGCTATGGATGCGGAGATTTCATGCCTCTCCATGGCTCTTTCCCTGTTGGTATGGTGGCTGGGATCCAAGGACGTATACTGGAAGAGAGGTAGTTGAAGCTTTCTAGTTCTTCAGGGCAAGGAACACAAAATGGCAGTATCACATTTCCCATATTTGACTGTTCAAGTAATTACAGATACCAACTTTCAATGGAAGGAGTGTTAAGGAATTAGTGGACATGATTCAAATCGTCCACAATAAACACTATTTCTTTCTCATGATCTCAAATGTTTAACTGATAAGCTTATAGTAGACCTTTACATTATATTTACTTAGAAGTTTGAAAATATACTATAAGCTCAGAAACTTTTACTAATATGTGACTGCTTTTATAAAATACATCCAAAGGAGTTTTCCACAAATCTATAATAAAGTATATAGTATAAAATATAACTATACATGTATAACAAAGTGTACTTCTAGGTCTTCCATTAGTCCCCTCTGATTAAAAAGAAAAAAATCTATATTTTTAAATATGTATTTCCATTTCCATCAATACTCCTATCACCACCTCAAATAGATTTTTAAGAAAAGGAAATGTGTGTTCATGCCTTGTATTCTAAATGGTGCTTAAAATAACCTAAAAAGTCCTTGTGAAAAAGGCATAAACACATATTTTGAAGTGAAATTGGGAATACTGGTGAAATAACAGGACCCCTCCTTCTTCTCCTCCCCAAAAGCAATGTGCATTCATCATCTAGTCTGTGGGTTGTTCTAGTCCTATAGGTAAATGCACACTAACACTATTCACACTTTTGTATGAGATTTTAATATCTTAATATCATAGATATGGAAAGAGAACAGTGTGTTACGGTAATTAGGATGGGAAAAATAATGTGATTTCAGCAATAGGTGTTCGAGTTGGAGAAATTGTACCGAAGATCCCACTGTTCCCGTTCTCTTCCTCCAGCAGACCAGATGGCCATGATCAGAGAGTTACCTGAGGGTTTTGATTGTGAATTTGAATAACATATGTTTTCTACTGAAACGTAATTTCTTTCTGGTTAGTGGTTAACCTGCCTACAATGGCAGTTAGGTTCAAAATTCCTTAAAGTTACACAGATAAATAGTTCATGGAACTTTTAATAATTTTTTCATTCTAAAACAAAAAAGTGCTACAAATAATCTAACTCTGTTTTCCAAATGCTATTTTGTAAAAGTAATTTATAACACTGAACAGGCTCATAAAGGCTTAGAAAACACAGATAAAAACCAATAAAAAGAACATGTTCCTAACACGTAGGTTAAGAAACGTCTTATTACACTCCATGAATTGCTCGGTGCCTCTCCTGATTTTCATCTCCTTCCATTTCTCACAGAGGCAGTCTCATTCCTGGACTTATTTTGTTAATAAACAATTTTTTATATTTATTTTCCTCTTCAATCTCTCTCTCTCTCTTTCTCTGAGTTTTGTGTCATTTTACCAGTCATATTTTTTCCATTGGAAACATATTGTAAGAATTATTTTGTCTTTTTTCTTTCTTTTCATATTTATATTTGAAATTCAACTCAACTTGATTGAATCCACTCAATCAAGTGGATTGAGGTAATTCACTTTTCATTTCCACTGCCTGTACAATTCCATTGTGTGACAACATCTGAGTGTAGTTATCTGGTCTGTTGAAAGATATTGGCATTGTTTGATTCACATGTATAGGAGTTTCTCTAGGTTATAAGTCTGTGAGTGCACTTCCTGTATTATAGGACATGTGAATTTTCAAATACACTAGATATAATTTGAGAGTTGGACACTTTTTCTTGCTCTCTTTTTACTGAACCCAAGTGTATAGGCTCAGGGAGTTACATCTGTTTAGAAATTTCTCCACTTTCCCTCCTCTCCCTCTCCTTCTTCTTCTTGTCTTCCTCCTCTTCCTCCTCTTCCTCTTCCTCCTCTTCCTTCTTCTTCCTCCTTTTCCTCCTCCTCCTTCTCCTATATTTCTGTGGGGTTCATGAATGCAAGCATGTAGGTTATCAAAGAGTTAGGTGATTTGGGAGTCTGACCTTTGGGTGGAAACCATTTTGGAGTACTAGATGTATGGATATTTCATTTCAAGGAAATACTGATGGTTTAGTTTCATTGTTAGAATGAAACAGAAGGAGAAGGCAAAAGTGTCCACCAGCTCTTTTGGGCTCCTAGGAAAATGACTGTCAGCAGCTATATGCATACTAATTAGAATCCAGATCTCCCACACAGTAGCTTGTGAATTATGCTGTCAAAATCCTTTTAGGAAACGGTTGGGGGTGTGTGGAGTTTTTCCTACCCCTTTTGTGCTGTGTCTTGGGAGGATAGCCACTGTGAATTTTCATGCATTTATCAACAACTGCTTCTTTATTTGCTATATTCCTGTGGGATTCATGAACACAAACTCTATTGGCCTTCTGAGCTAGGTACAATGGAATACTTTCCTTTGGGTGGCAGAAATAAAATTTTGGGCTATATATGTATAGTTCAAATAATTTTCTCCTTGGGGCGAAGCTGAGATTTTGGCATTCCCTCTTGATTGTATGATTCTGTGCGGGGGGAGGAGTTTATAGTAAAATTTTGTCTTAACATCTCCTATCCATCTTGATGTGATATTTTCTTAGGTGTCTGATGCATAGTTTCTAGATTTCTCTCAGAAGGAATTGCTATAAACCTGAGAAGTAAGGAAACTCAGGAGCCTCCTACTTCCCTCTCTTGGTCTGGAAACTTCAGTGCCCACCTGGAGCATGTTACTCAGTCCCTTAAGCCTGAGGGTGTTCAGGAATCTTAGAACTATGTGAGTGCAGTGTGGAGACCACAAGATGTCCCAGAGTGTGTAGATTCCTTCATCCTAGGTGCACTCTCAGCATGCATGGAGATTGGTTACACCCCTGAAGTTGATAATCATATCTTCTCCAGGTAGTCTTGTACATATCTTTGGTAACAGTCATAATGAGATAAGTGAGTACTAGGAGGCACTAAGTGCATCATTTGGGTTCTGCACACATTACTCTTCAGTCCCATTGTATATACCTCTGCTGGTATGGTGATATCTCTTAACCCACTGAGCCACCCAGGCGCCCCTATGGTGATATCTCTTGACTGATTCTGGACATGAGAGTTCAAAGTGCCCTGATGGCTGTATTAAGCTATAGTCGAATGAAAACCTTATTGCACTGACAAGAGTGTGTCCCCTTTGGGAACTGATCCAGAATCTCCAATCTTGCTGGGTTTGGGTTGGGAAAAACTTCTTCCAAAGGATCAGTGGAAGTGATGGCAAATGGAGCTACTCAATGATATCACCCTTTGGGTACCAAGCCCATTGTTTTCCCTATTTGTTGACACAGTATCATGTAGAGGTCTTGCATTTAATGAATATACCTTAGTCTGAAGGAGGGCCGCACACACTTTCAGAATGTTATTTTTGAGCTAGTACTCAGCGGCTCCTTTAGAAGGCAGTGCCAGTGCTCCATTTATATGTCTGCTTCAAGCACTTTATTTCTACCAGATTCCAGTAACATGTCGGGAGCTATTTTTCAAAAAGTTTAGAATTCTCTGCTGTAACGAGAATAGCCTTCCTACAGAATCTTATGGGCCTGTGTGGTGAGTTTCTTAGTGATGCTTGCCATAAGAATCACGCTGCAATTTTCCCACCACTGAAGCCTCCAACACCGCAGGGCCTACAGGATCATAGGGTCTAGTGGTAAGGCTCCATGCACTGCACCCTGGACTTGCTACAAGGTCCTTTCTTGTTTTGTCATGCTTCAAAGCTTGCAGCCTCCCTGTCATCTGGCTTATAGACTGGGACAGAATTCCTGCATGTGGAATGTGTTGCCTCTAGAACCCAGGATGGCTGACCTCTCAGGCACTGCACTTTCTTCTTTGTGCTAGAGGATTATGATTAAACAATTTGTTTAATTCTGGAGAACATATTATGGCATGTTCTTGGTGACTGGACATCTAAAGACTTTATTGAAATGGTGGATCACTACATTTTCATAAACCATTTATTTCCCATTCCCTGGAGTCTGTATACCTTAAGAAAACCCTCCACTTACCAGCCATTTGATGCTCATCTTCTTTCGTCAGCATGATGTCATAGATATGTGGATGTAGACAAATTTCTTTAAAGGATCACCCAGCAAATAATTCAGTAAATAATTTAGTATTTTGTGAAGTGTGTCTTTTGCAACTACTCAATTCTGCCTTAGTATTGCAAAAGCAGCTATAGACAAATCATAAGTAAATGGTAATGGCTGTGTCCCCATACAACATTTTTTTTTCTCTTTTATGAAAGCAGGCAGCCAGATTTGACCCACAAGCTGTAGTTTGCCAACCTCTGATGTAGGGATCAATGTAATAGTCTATAGAAGCTATAGATCCCATAGATCTCTTACTATCATTATGATCATAGACAGTCATAGATGGTAAGATAGTTACATTAGTCTTGTTCATCCCATGTAAATGCAAACTCTTTCTGTCTGATCTTCTCTGATAGAAATGAAAAGAATGTATTGAACAAATTAGTTGCTTCCCAACTCACACCTGAGAAAATGATACTTTATCCAGTACAACTGGTGTGATCAGGAATACTACTTGGTTAAGCTGTGGCAGTCTACAGACATTTGTCCAGAACAAATCTCAATTTTTACAGAGGCCATTCTATGAAACAAATGAAAATATGATCATCACCCTCGCATCTTTTAGATGTTTAATAGTAATATCCAACCCCTCCTTCCCAGCTGGGATGCAATATATTTTTGATTTCCTATCTTGGTGAGGGTTCAATTTAAGAGGTTTTCATTTGTCCTATGCACTATGTCAGCTCTTATACATAGGTTAAAGTCCTAATGAGGGGATCATGCTCACTGTCAAATATATCATAATCAATTACACAATTCAGGACTGGGGAAGTGACAATTGAATGAGTGTACAGGTCCTATTAGCCCAATGTGGAACAATCTTTATCCACTTATTTCCTGGACCCATGATGATTCTTTGGATCTCCAAAACATTAAAGTCCACCCCAATCCAGTATTCATTATTCTCCCAAATATCAGAGTTTCTCCCTGTCTTCAATAATCTTTCAGCCAAGAACATACCCATCAGTCATTCCTTTGGGGAAGAACTAGGGAAATCAATGTTGCAGAGTCTTTCCTCCTCAGTAGATGGCTACCTCTTCTGTAAATGGTATCTAGAACTAGAATTTGACTTAGTCCAGGAACTGAGTAAGAAATCAGCTCTTTATTGGATTAGTCACACTCAACCTTCAGCTATTCTATGTTTGCTTTTTTTTTTCTTTTTCCTGATTGTAGATGATAATCAGTACTCTTTTTGGCCACCACTCCCTTTTGTCCCTAAGGATACTGTGTTCTATTAATCATCTCCACAATGCTCAACAGACAGAATATTCTAGGCTGCTTCTCCAAACTTGCTAGTTATCGTGACAATTACAGTTTCCTGGGTTCTGACATTCAAGCACTTCCATCTGGGTTCAACTACTCTGGGGCCTTATTTTCCCCATGGGTATTTGAGCCCTGAAATAGGACTGCCTTCCTCACTACCACCTTTGGCATACAGAGGACAGGTATAACTGAATTTCTTGGTCATTCCTTCCAGAGCATTTGTGATGGCTGTGGTGAACTGTGTGCCCTCTGAGCCCTCTTTTAGAACATGAAATCAGTGAATTTTTTCTGTTCTTTTTTATTTTTTGGATTAATTTCAACATTTTATTTATATTTTATTTTTTTTATTTTTTATTTTTTATAAACATATAATATATTTTTATCCCCAGGGGTACAGGTCTGTGAATCACCAGGTTTACACACTTCACAGTATTCACCATAGCACATACCCTCCCCAATGTCTATAACCCCACCCCCCGTCTCCCAACCCCCCTCTCCCCAGCAACCCTCAGTTTGTTTTGTGAGATTAAGAGTCACTTATGGTTTGTCTCCTTCCCAATCCCATGTTGTTTCATTTATTCTTCTCCTACCCCCTTAACCCCTGTGTTGCATCTCCACTTCCTCATATCAGGGAGATCATATGATAGTTGTCTTTCTCCGATTGACTTATTTCACTAAGCATGATACCCTCTAGTTCCATCCACGTCATTGCAAATGGCAAGATTTCATTTCTTTTGATGGCAGCATAGTATTCCATTGTGTATATATACCACATCTTCTTTATCCATTCATCTGTTGATGGACATCTAGGTTCAGCATGGAGGTTCCTCAAAATGTTGAAAATAGAACTACCCTATGACCCAGCAATTGCACTACTGGGTATTTACCCTAAAGATACAAACATAGTGATCCGAAGGGGCACATGCACCCGAATGTTTATAGCAGCAATGTCTACAATAGCCAAACTACGGAATTTTTTCTGTTCTTATGTAATAGATCCATTCAAAAATTCCCATTTATCTCAACCTCCTATCTTTCCTTTAGCATCTACCAGGACAACTCAAGCATTTCCATGTGACTTTGTCTTGACAATTGTCTCTTCTGCTGTCCCCAAATCCACTGTAGTAGCAAATTTTTCCCTTTGTTTACAGCCTATCTTCCCCCTTATCAGGTCCATGATGCTACTAGCCATCTGATGTTGGCTCCTAAACCTGGTCATAATCCTGCCAGCCTGTAAAAGAGATGAGGGCCCACAGATTGCCTTGTGGAGTAGAAGTTCCTACAATGACTTTTAGATGAGAAAATGGTATTGTTTTAGAATCAATGTTCTTAGGAGAAGCTCATTAGATGTCTTCAGCTGATATTTCAAGAATCCCAACCTAGTTAGTTTTCCCAGTGGAAACTTGAAGGACCTAATGTGCCTTAGCTCAGCATTTATCTGTGGAGCTTTCTGACCCTACTGGGTCCTCAGTTTGATGCTCAGTTGTGTGCCAGATATAAAAGCCTCTTTGACAGTCCCTACAGAGGGCTCCTTGTTCTTGTGGTTAGCCTTTCTCAATCAGTGGTCATCAGTTTTTCATTACCTTTCTGTATTGCATCTGTAAAACTTAACAGTAACCAATGACTCCAATGTCTTTGTACTGGTGCCCCATTTGGGCAAATGTCTGAATCACCACAACTGTCAATGTGCTCTCCTTCCCAGGAGGTTTTTCCAAGTCACCACTGGTGGGCTATTGTCAGTTGTCCTGGTGCCTAGTGCAAGGACTCTCCAAATCCTGCTTTCTGTGCAGGATGGCATCCTCTTTGTCTACTCAGCAGGGAGAGAGTAAGTCACAAAGCCTCATTTCATCACCCATTTTCTCAGAAAATTCTTGACACCACCTATGTGTGTTAATTTGAGTTTTCTGAAAAGCATACATTAATTCCAAATTAGAAATGCAAGGGATTTCTGAAGGATGTATATGAAGGAGACACAGGAAGAGACCAAATAAATGAAAGCCTTCATGTTCTCTGCAGGTCTGACATTTGTGAAAAAGAAATAGATAGGAAGATTTAGTGGAAAGTGTTTCAGACTGCAGTTCAAATGCTTACTTAACTGAGTGGTGGGAATCATTGGTAAGTTACCCACCACAAGTGTCTTCTGTCTTGAGAAACAGAGCTTCTCTTGTGCTTCTATCATGCTCCGTCTTTGGCTGGAAATGGCCCTTGAGGAACGGGTAATCTTGGTATGAACACAGTTTTGGAGCCAGAAGTGTAGACGCCCAGCCTCCAGTCAATCTTGGTTCCCATAGCAGATCTGAATCATGCATTTACATGGTCCTCAAACCAAGAAAGTTAACTTAGCCAGTCTCAGACTTTTCCAAACTTCCTCTGTATCTATCTTATAGCTATCTGTATCCTTTGAATTAGTAGTAAATTTTGATAAGTTCTGATTCTTGTGGGTTTGACTTGATATTCTTGTTCTCTAAAGTATCCTGATTTTTTTTAGTAAAAGAACAATTTCAATAATATTTAAATGATGCAATCTTAAATCATCTGATGTTTTAAATAAAAAGAATTAGCTATTCCAAAAGTAGTTCAAATATTTTTTTATCCAATCTATAAAATGAAAAGAATCTTTTGGAAATTCATTCAGTCAGTTCAAAGATACAATGTCAGATATTTTCGTGAATCCTATTTTAAATGTACTTTAAAAATTCTAGGATTGGCTGTTTGAAGTCATGTGGCCTAGCAACATATTTGACATACCATCTCATCAATTTACCAGGGGAACTGAGTTAGAAAGTTGACTTCATGCTAAATTATTTTACAGAAAAAGGAAAGGTTTATATCTAGGAAGAAGTAGAAGCACAAAATACAGATAATGGGTAATGCATTAAGATTTTTACACATTGATTAATAATGTTTGCTATTATTTTGTGCTTAATTATAAGATTTTTAAGTTTGTGCATGAAATCAGCCTATAACTTTTTCCTTCTAATACCCTCTTTGCTTGCTGATATTTAAACATAGATTTTTAAAAACTATTAACATTTTTTTTAATTTTATATTTTTTAAACATATATTTTTATCCCCAGGGGTACAGGTCTGCGAATCACCAGGTTTACACACTTCACAGCACTCACCATAGCACAAACCCTTCCCAGTATCCATAACCCCACCCCCCCTCTCCCAACCCCCCTCCCCGCATCAACCCTCAGTTTGTTTTGTGAGATTAAGAGTCACTTATGGTTTGTCTCCCTCCCAATCCCATCTTGTTACATTTACTCTTCTCCTACCCTCTTAACCCCCCATGTTGCATCTCCTCTCCCTCACATCAGGGAGATCATATGATAGTTGTCTTTCTCCAATTGACTTATTTCACTAAGTATGATACCCTCTAGTTCCATCCACGTCGTCGCAAATGGCAAGATTTCATTTCTTTTGATGGCTGCATAGTATTCCATTGTGTATATATACCACATCTTCTTTATCCATTCGTCTGTTGATGTACATCTAGGTTCTTTCCATAGTTTGGCTATTGTAGACATTGCTGCTATAAACATTCGGGTGCACGTGTCCCTTCGGATCACCACGTTTGTATCTTTAGGGTAAATACCCAGCAGTGCAATTGCTGGGTCATAGGGTAGTTCTATTTTCAACATTTTGAGGAACCTCCATGCTGTTTTCCAGAGTGGTTGCACCAGCTTGCATTCCCACCAACAAGTAGGAGGGTTCCCCTTTCTCCGCATCCTCGCCAGCATCTGTCATTTCCTGACTGGTTAATTTTAGCCATTCTGACTGGTGTGAGGTGATATCTCATTGTGGTTTTGATTTGTATTTCCCTGATGCCGAGTGATATGGAGCACTTTTTCATGTGTCTGCTGGCCATCTGGATGTCTTCTTTGCAGAAATGTCTGTTCATGTCCTCTGCCCATTTCTTGATTGGATTATTTGTTCTTTGGGTGTTGAGTTTGCTATGTTCTTTATAGATTTTGGACACTAGCCCTTTATCTGATATGTTATTTGCAAATATCTTCTCCCATTCTGTCAGTTGTCTTTTGGTTTTGTTCACTGTTTCCTTTGCTGTGCAAAAGCTTTTGATCTTGATAAAATCCCAAAAGTTCATTTTTGCCCTTGCTTCCCTTGCCTTTGGTGATGTTCCTAGGAAGATGTTGCTGCGGCTGACGTCGAAGAGGTTGCTGCCTGTGTTCTCCTCGAGGATTTTGATGGATTCCTTTCTCACATTGAGATCCTTCATCCATTTTGAGTCTATTTTCGTGTGTGGTGTAAGGAAATGATCCAATTTCATTTTTCTGCATGTGGCTGTCCAATTTTCCCAACACCATTTATTGAAGAGGCTGTCTTTGTTCCATTGGACATTCTTTCCTGCTTTGTCGAAGATGAGTTGACCATAGAGTTGAGGGTCCATTTCTGGGCTCTCTATTCTGTTCCATTGATCTATGTGTCTGTTTTTGTGCCAGTACCATGCTGTCTTGATGATGACAGCTTTGTAATAGAGCTTGAAGTCCGGAATTGTGTTGCCACCAACTTTGGCTTTCTTTGTCAATATTCCTTTGGCTATTCAAGGTCTTTTCTGGTTCCATATAAATTTTAGGATTATTTGTTCCATTTCCTTGAAAAAAAATGGATGGTACTTTGATAGGAATTGCATTAAATGTGTAGATTGCTTTAGGTAGCATAGACATTTTCACAATATTTATTCTTCCAATCCAGGAGCATGGAACATTTTTCCATTTCTTTGTGTCTTCCTCAATTTCTTTCATGAGTACTTTATAGTTTTCTGTGTATAGATTCTCAGTCTCTTTGGTTAGGTTTATTCCTAGGTATCTTATAGTTTTGGGTGCAATTGTAAATGGGATGGACTCCTTAATTTCTCTTTCTTCTGTCTTGTTGTTGGTGTAGAGAAATGCCACTGATTTCTGTGCATTGATTTTATATCCTGACACTACTGAATTCCTGTACAAGTTCTAGCAGTTTTGGAGTGGAGTCTTTTGGGTTTTCCACATAAAGTATCATATCATCTGCGAAGAGTGATAGTCTGACTTCTTCTTTGCCGATTTGGATGCCTTTAATTTCCTTTTGTTGTCTGATTGCTGAGGCTAGGACTTCTAGTACTATGTTGAATAGCAGTGGTGATAACGGACATCCCTGCCATGTTCCTGACCTTAGCGGAAAAGCTTTCAGTTTTTCTCCATTGAGAATGATATATGTGGTGGGTGTTTCATAGATGGCTTTGATAATATTGAGGTATGTGCCGTCTATCCCTACACTTTGAAGAGTTTTGATCAGGAAGGGATGCTGTACTTTGTCAAATGCTTTTTCAGCATCTATGGAGAGTATCATATGGTTCTTGTTCTTTCTTTTATTAATGTGTTGTATCACACTGATTGATTTGCGGATGTTGAACCAACATTGCAGCCCTGGAATAAATCCCACTTGGTCGTGGTGAATAATCCTTTTAATGTACTGTTGAATCCTATTGGTTAGTATTTTGGCGAGAATTTTTGCATCTGTGTTCATCAAGGATATTGGTCTGTAGTTCTCTTTTTTGATGGGATCCTTGTCTGGTTTTGGGATCAAAGTGATGCTGGCCTCATAAAATGAGTTTGGAAGTTTTCCTTCCATTTCTATTTTTTGGAACAGTTTCAGGAGAATAGGAATTAGTTCTTCTTTAAATGTTTGGTAGAATTCCCCTGGGAAGCCGTCTGGCCCTGGGCTTTTGTTTGTTTGGAGATTTTTGATGACTGTTTCAATCTCCTTACTGGTTATGGGTCTGTTCAGGCTTTCTATTTCTTCCTGGTTCAGTTGTGGTAGTTTATATGTCTCTAGGAATGCCTCCATTTCTTCCAGATTGTCAAATTTGTTGGCGTAGAGTTGTTCATAGTATGTTCTTATAATTGTCTATATTTCTTTGGTGTTCGTTGTGATCTCTCCTCTTTCATTCATGATTTTATTTATTTGGGTCCTTTCTCTTTTCTTTTGGATAAGTCTGGCCAGGGGTTTATCAACTTTATTAATTCTTTCAAAGAAACAGCTCCTAGTTTCGTTGATTTGTTCTATTGTTTTTTTGGTTTCTATTTCATTGATTTCTGCTCTGATCTTTATGATTTCTCTTCTCCTGCTGGGTTTAGGGTTTCTTTCTTGTTCTTTCTCCAGCTCCTTTAGGTGTAGGGTTAGGTTGTGTACCTGAGATCTTTCTTGTTTCTTGAGAAAGGCTTGTACCACTATATATTTTCCTCTCAGGACTGCCTTTGTTGTGTCCCACAGATTCTGAACCGTTGTGTTTTCATTATCATTTGTTTCCATAAATTTTTTCAATTCTTCTTTAATTTCCTGGTTGACCCATTCATTCTTTAGAAGGATGCTGTTTAGTCTCCATGTATTTGGGTTCTTTCCAAATTTCCTCTTGTTATTGAGTTCTAGCTTCAGAGCATTGTGGTCTGAAAATATGCAGGGAATGATCCCAATCTTTTGATACTGGTTGAGACTTGATTTAGGACCAAGAATGTATCTATTCTGGAGAATGTTCCATGTGCACTAGAGAAGAATGTGTATTCTGTTGCTTTGGGATGAAATGTTCTGAATATATCTGTGATGTCCATCTGGTCCAGTGTGTCATTTAAGGCCTTGATTTCCTTGTTGATCTTTTGCTTGGATGATCTGTCCATTTCAGTGAGGGGAGTGTTAAAATCCCCTACTATTATTGTATTCTTGTCGATGTGTTTCTTTGATTTTGTTATTAATTGGTTTATATATTTGGCAGCTCCCACGTTAGGGGCTTGGATATTTAAAATTGTTACATCTTCTTGTTGGACAGTTCCTTTGAGTATGATAGTGTCCTTCCTCATCTCTTATTGTAGTCTTTGGCTTAAAATCTAATTGATCTGATATAAGGATTGCCACTCCTGCTTTCTTCTGATGTCCATTAGCATGGTAAATTCTTTTCCACCCCCTCACTTTAAATCTCGAGGTGTCTTCGGGTTTAAGATGAGTTTCTTGTAGGCAACATATAGATGGGTTTTATTTTGATACATTCTGATACCCTGTGTCTTTTGATTGGGGCATTTAGCCCATTAACATTCAGGGTAAGTATTGAGAGATATGAATTTAGTGCCATTGTATTGCCTGTAAGGTGACTGTTATTGTATATTGTCTCTGTTTCTTTCTGATCTACTTCTTTTAGGGTCTCTCTTTGCTTAGAGGACCCCTTTCAATATTTCCTGTAGAGCTGGTTTGGTATTTGCAAATTCTTTCAGTTTTTATTTGTCCTGGAAGCTTTTAATCTCTCCTTCTATTTTCAATGATAGCCTAGCTGGATATAGTATTCTTGGCTGCATGTTTTTCTCATTTAGCACTCTGAATATATCATACTAGCTCTTTCTGGCCTGCCAGGTCTCTGTGGATAAGTCTGCTGCCAATCTAATATTTTTACCATTGTACGTTACAGACTTCTTTTCCCGGGCTGCTTTCAGGATCTTTTCTTTGTCACTAAGACTTGTTAATTTTACTATTAGGTGACGGGGTGTGGACCTATTCTTATTGATTTTGAGGGGGGGTTCTCTGAACCTCCTGGATTTTGATGCTTGTTCCCTTTGCCATATTGGGGAAATTCTCTCCAATAATTCTCTCCAACATACCTTCTGCTCCCCTCTCTGTTTCCTCTTCTTCTGGAATCCCAATTATTCTAATGTTGTTTCATCTTATGGTGTCACTTATCTCTCGAATTCTCCCCTCGTGGTCCAGTAGCTGTTTGTCCCTCTTTTGCTCAGCTTCTTTATTCTCTGTCATTTGGTCTTCTATATCACTAATTCTTTCTTCTGCCTCATTTACCCTAGCAGTGAAAGCCTCCATTTTTTATTGCACCTCATTAATAGCTTTTTTTATTTCAACTTGGTTAGATTTTAGTTCTTTTATTTCTCCAGAAAGTGCTTTTATATCTCCTGAGAGGGTTGCTTTAATATCTTCCATGCCTTTTTCAAGCCCGGCTAGAACCTTGAGAATCGTCATTCTGAACTCTATATCTGACATATTACCAATGTCTGTATTGATTAGGTCCCTAGCCTTTGGTACTGCTTCTTGTTCTTTTGTTGTTGTGAATTTTTCTGCCTTGTCATTTTGTCCAGATAAGAGTATATGAAGGAGCAAGTAAAATACTAATAGTGTGGCAACAACCCCAGGAAAATATGCTTTAGCCAAATCAGAAGAGATCCCAAATCGTGAGGGGGGTGAAAGGGGATAAAAAGGGGTTCAGAAAGAAAAAAAAAAAAGAAACTATTAAAAAAAGAAAGCCGATAAAAAAATATAAAAAGGAAGAATAATATATATATATTAATTAAACTATTTAAAAAACGTTAAAAAAGAAAACGGTATAAGTTAAAAAAACTTAGCAGAAGAAGAGAAAAAAAAATTGAAAAAGAAAAAAAAAATTAAATTAACTGCAAGGCTAAAGAATCATGGGGAGAAAGCCTTGAGTTCCATGCTTTGCTTTCTTCTCCTCTGGAATTCCGCCGCTCTCCTTGGTATTGAAACTGCACTCCTTGGTAGGTGAACTTGGTCCTGGCTGGGTTTCTCATTGATCTTCTGGGGGAGGGGCTTGTTGTAGTGATTCTCAAGTGTCTTTGCCCCAGGCGGAGATGCACCCCCCTTACCCGGGGCCGGGCTGAGTAATTCGCTCGGGTTTGCTGGGTTTGCTTTCGGGAGCTTTTGTTCCCTGAGCGCTTTCCGTAGAGTTCTGGAAGACCGGAATGAAGATGGCGGCCTCCCGGTCTCCGGCCCGGAAGAGCCGAGAGCCCGGGGCCCCACTCCTCAGTGCGCCCTCAGAGAACAGCGCCCATTTGCTCCCATCACCCTGGCCTCCAGCCGCGCTCCGAGCTGACCGAGCCTGCGACCGGTTCAAGGTAACCCCGAGTTTAGAGCTTACTCCTCGGCTCTGTCTCTGTAGCCGGCTTCCCTGTTCTAATACCTGCAAGCTCTGAGACACTCAGACACCCCCGATCCTTCTGTGACCCTGTGGGACCCGAGGCCGCGCTGACCCCGCCTGGGCTTCACCCTGGTTAAGCCTCTGGAGCAATGTCCCTCAGCGGAACAGACTTTTAAAAGTCCTGATTTTGTGCTCCATTGCTCCGTTGCTCCGCCGCTCGCCCGGAGCCGGCCCCTCCCCCCGCGGTCTATCTTCTAGTCGCTTTGGATTCACTTCTCCGGCAGTCCTACCTTTCAGATAGTGGTTGATTTTCTGTTTCTAGAATTGCTGTTCTTCTTCTCTTCAATCTCCCGTTGGATTTGTAGGTGTTTGCAATCTTTAGATAAGCTATTTAGCTGATCTCCCGCTACCTGAAGTAGTCTCAGCCTGCTACTTCTCCACCATCTTGACTCCTCCCTCTCCAAAACTATTAACATTTTTAAAAATTTAACCATATAATGTCTCATTTTGTTTTTTCCAAATCCTCCTCTTATCTCCATCCTCCAGATTATTTTGTGTCAAATGCCACACATACACATTTTCATTTCTCTGGACCTAAAAGATAGACTCTTTTTTTTTTTAAGATTTTATTTATTTATTTGACAGAAAGAGAGAGAAAGATCACAAGTAGGCAGAGGCAGGCAGGGGAGTTGGAGGGAAGCAGTCTCCCTGCTGTGCAGAGATCCTGATGTGGAGCTTGATCCCAGGACTCTGAGATCATGACCTGAGCGGAAGGCGGAGGCTTAACCCACTGAGCCTCCCAGGCACCCCAAGATGGACTTTTTTTCTAAACATTACAGTTACATCATTACCACACCTAAAAATTTGACAGTAATTCCTTAGTATAATCAAATATCCGGTCAGTGTGTCAGACTCTAAATGTGAGTTGTTTTCTTCCACAACTAATTTTAAATATCTATTTATTTATTTTTATTTTCTTTTTTCATTTTGGTTTGAGCACATTTCCAAAACAATAACCTCTAATTGAATGTAAAAATAATAACATTTAAAATGGGGGAAAAGTCAGCAGACTTTATGCTTTTCTCTTTCATGCCCTGAAACACATGAGTTTGATTATCTTTGTAGTTGCGTTCCTAGTAAACATTGAGAATGCATTAGGAGAGGATGAGGTTAACAGTAGCCTGCATTCTGGTAAAGGGATTGGAGGGAGAGTTCGGGTGTTCCTGTAGTGGGCAGGAAAAATAGGCATGGGAGATGTCCAATGGGATGACCTCTCTTTGTGCTGAACTTTATGAAAGGACTGGTGACATGGGAACTAGGAGTGGTGCTTCACACAAAGGTAAAATTTTGAGTAGTATAAACAAAATTGCTGTTGTCCAGAAAACCATAATAAGCACTAGTCACTGGGGAGAAAGGAGCATTCTTCCAAGACCAAATGGTCCAGTGTGGCCAGGACTAATTTCACAGGGACTTGCAACAAAATTTCATTCACTCCTGCACTTAAAAATGTAGTGATGATGGGATACTTTCCATGAAATCGGAAATCTTGCCTGTTCTGGAAAGATTTATAATTGATTTAGATTATCATTTAATTAGATTATATTTTTATACATGGTGGTCAATTTTGTTGTTGAAGAATTAAAAGAAAGTTCTAACATCTAGTTATCCAACCTAAAATTATGAGAATATAATTTTTTTGTGGCATTATGAAACCAAAGTATGAATAAGTGGTTATAAAGATTGGTATAACAACCTCAGAAACAGAGTAAAACGTAATTATGAGTATGCTTGACAGGTACTTGAGTTTCATCTACAAAGTTCAGTACGCCACCATGGCTTAAAGGAAGAATCTGATTGCTATGACTTACCATTCTTCATCTACATGAAAAAAAATCTCCCCCCAAAGTAAATGGAGATCCAAATTTTTTATCACATTGCCTCCTGAATCCAACTCTGCCAAGAACATAGATTTATTGTACACTAAGTCCCTAATTAAGGGGCATTCTTTGAAATGGAAGAATAATTACACCAAGCTATTGTGCTAGTCATTCAATCAGGAACAAGTGAAGGGAGACAGACCATATTCCGTATACAGGAGTAGATGGAGTGCCTTGTATATGTCACTGTAAGTCCTAATTGATTCATCTCCGGATAAGCTGCTGTCAACTTAATTACATGAGAAATGCTTTTAAAAGTCTAATCAGATTTAATGTACTTGAAAATGCATTTAATAAATTGTAACTTTTGTCATGAAACAAAAAGCTTAATTTTCATTTATGTTCACATGAATGAGTTTAGCTAAACTATTCAAAGATTCTTCACAGGTTTGAAATAAAGAATACAAATTATAAGAACAAAGTTAAGAGAACAATACTTGACATGGGTTCATTATTTTAGTTATTAAGTGATGTATCAAATTTAAATAGAAAAATGAATTCAGAAACCAATATTTACTTTGTCAGTCTGTTAGATAAATGTGCATTTGCATTTCAGTTTCATGTTTACAGATCAAATTTGGTTAAGCATAGATTAATTCACAAATTAAAATATGATTTGTGGAACTGGTAGAACTTTAGTACAAACTCAAGCAGTACAGGCATACTTCAGAGATATAGACTCAGTTCCAGACCACTGAAATAAAGTGAATATGGTAATACAGTAAGTAATATTTTTGGTTTCCCAAAAAGTTATAGTGATGATTTGAATGAACTTGTACACACATACACACACTGAATCAGCAAATGGGAAAAAAAAAATTCTGATATTCTTGCCTCATTTCTCAAATAACTCAAGAAGTATTTTATGTTAAATGTTAATGGAGAGTCTCTGGTACCCAAGACTAGTGGTTTCCAGGGATGGCAGAGCAACTGTCATCAACCCATGTTCTACTTCTGTGAACAGATATAAAAAGACTCTCCTTTACTACTGTGATTTAAATGCTTACACATTGAACACTGCATTATCTAAAGGTTTTTTCACTTCTCTTTTAATTTTGATAGCATTCAGCTTATTGTTATATTCAAGATGCTATCCTGAGGTGACTCAGGCAATAAACAGCCTAAATTTAATGCTTCTCCATGAACTGAGTATAGTGTCATGCTAGTCTCATGGAACCAACCTACTCTTTTAATCTACTAGGAAAATAATCAATAAATTAATTAAAAAAACAGGCATGCTTATATTGTGAGTTGCACAAAGTAAACAAAATATTATACCCATGTGAACAACTTATTTTCTTGTTTCTTCATTGTAGTTTGGTATGTTTACAGATATTGTATATCCTCCTCAGATTGTGCATGGGGCAATTATCCTGGAAATGTCTCGTTTTCATTCTAAGAGTAATATAATTCCGTCCATGTTTTGTTATCACTTAACAGATAAAGTTGTTCCCATTGCCCAGACAAAGCACTTTTTTTTAATAATAATCATGAGTTAAGATTTCATTGTGACTATTTTGCTAATTTAAGCTCTAGGATACCCTTACCCTTAATTTTCATGGAGAAATCTATGTACTGCTATGAGAGTATTTTGGATATTTCTTTTCCAGATTTCTAAAGGGTGTGTCATTTCTGTCCACCTGCACCTCAAATTCAGTGTTTCTAAACACTAAAAGGTGACTTTTATGGTATCTGTCCAAACCTGCACCTCCTTTGACTTTCCACCCTTCAGCAGACGCAATGACGTCAGCTGTTCGTGTTGTTCCGCTGAACATGAATTGCTCTTGTCGCCCTTTTTTTGGACCCTTGCTCTCCAAGGGAACACAAAGATTTAAAGAGAATATTGCTAAATATCTTTCAAATCTCTCTGCTCTACTCCATATCTGTCAAAACCACCCATCTTAAGAATAACATAATTATTTATAAGTAGATGATTATCTGTATTTGTTTTCACAATAGTTAACTCTTTTTTAAAGATTTTATTTATTTATTTGACAGCGAGAGAGAGCACAGGCAAGGGCAGTAGGAGAGGGAGAGGGAGAAGCGGGCTCCCCACTGAGCAGGGAGCCTGGCCCGGGGCTTGATTCCAGGACCCTGAATCATGACCTGAGCTGAAGGCAGATGCTTAACCGACTGAGCCACCCAGGTGCCCCAATAGTTAACTATTTTTAATATTTACTCTCATTGGTACTGTTCTAAGCACCCAAGATGTATTAACTGATTTAATCCTCAAAGTAGTTCTATCTACTATATACTATTATTATATTTATATTACAGATAAGGAAACTGAGGCACAGAGAATTTAGCTAGTTTGCTAAGGGCTTACGTGCAATAAGTGGTGGAATCAGGGTTCAACCTCAGGTGTCTTGTCCCTAATTTGAATGCTTTTGCCTCAAACCTTGTTTTGCCACTTCCCATCTCCCTTAGTATAAAGTAGAAATTCTAAGCAAAGGAAACGAAGTCCTGTTGTTTCCATTTCTGATTTTATAGTCTCAACTGGAGCCTCTCTTCCTTTAATTTTCTTCAATCCACTGAATTTGACATTTCCAGTCTCATCTGGCCCCCAGCCATGATCGTGGTCTTTTTCGCACAAGCTGTGTTTCCTTAACATTTCTTACAGCATGATGCTACAACTGTTCTACCATCATTCTCCATTCATTTCATACTTAATGGAAGGTCTGAACTTTAGCAATTGAAGTGGCAATTACCTATTACTCCGTTCTATCACCTTCCAGCATACAGTGTCAGGTCTTGAGTATTCCAGTCCCATAGCCTCGGCTTTTTGATTTTCTCCTACAGTCATTAACCTGGGGTCTGCTGATGGACTACAACTCTTAGAAATACTATTCAAAATATAGATAGATAAATGATGATAAAAGATGAATGAAGGGCGCCTGGGTGGCTCAGTGGGTTAAAGCCTCTGCCTTCGGCTCAGGTCATGAACCCAGGGTCCTGGGATCGAGCCCCACATCGGGCTCTCTGTTTAGCAGGGACCCTGCTTCCCTTCCTCTCTCTCTCTCTGCCTGCCTCTCTTGCCTACTTGTGATGTCTGTCTGTCAAATAAATAAGAATAAAATCTTTAAAAAAAAAGGAAGATGAATGACGGAAGGGAGGAAAGAAGGAAAGAAGGAAGGAAGGGAGGAAGGAAAAGAGAGAGGAAAATAGATACACACATATTCAATCACTTTCTGGGCAGGAGACCCACCACTTTAATCAGATTTTATAGAGTTCTAGGCAGCCAAAGCTACAGAACCTTCCCCCCCCCAAGATATATATATATATATATATAGAGTAATATATCTTGATTAATTATTAATCTTGATTAATATATCTTGATTAATATATCTATATCTTAATATAAGATTATATATAATTATATATAAAAGGTTATATATATAATTATATATAATCTTCCCCCCCAGATATATATATATATATCTTTATATATATTTATTTATATATATTTATATATATATATATCTTTATATATATTTATTTATATATATTTATATATTTATATATATATATATATATAAAATCAGAGAGAGAGAGAGGCAGGGAGGGAGAGAGCAAACACAAGCAGGGAGGGCAGCAGAGGGAGAGGGAGAAGCAGGCTTCCTGCTGAACAAGGAGCCCAACTTGGGGCTAGATTCCTGGAACCTGAGATAATGACCCGAGCCAAAGGCAGACACTTAACAAACTGAGCAACCCAGGTACCCCTAAAGCCACACAATCTTAAAAGAGGAAAGGGAGCCAGCCACACCGTATTCATAAACTCCCATAAATTCATTTTTTCCTGGTTTTCCCTCAATGACATTCTCTTAGCATTGGTAGATTTAGACATCAATCCTTTCTTGTATGGGATCAGAGTGCAAGCAGTTAGGCTACTAAGTCAGAGATTAAAAACAAAAATAAAAACAAACAAACAAACAAAAAAGCCCTTTGCCAGCTCTCTAACCTTTTTATGTCTTAGGAGCTAGATAAGATGTACTTCAGTTCCCTGATTAAATACTGGACCTAGGCTCTGTAAAAATCACAGATTTCTACTGATTTTCAGGAATGATAAGTTTTCTAGGTGATGTGCTTGTGTTGTGTTGTATTGTGACCTCAAGCTGTACTGTCTGCCGTATAAGTTCCCTGTTAGACTAAAAGTCCTCAAGAAGCTCCTGATGTCCGTCTGTGATGTACTCCTGTTCATCCTTGTGTGCCCATCCTACTTTTGTTTTTTCCCTGATTCTTCTGTGAAGAAGCTGTAAGTCTCCTTTCCCTCACTAATCACAGTTCCTGGTTTTCAGCTGACCCCTCCCCTCACAGGGAGTTCCAACATCATCCCTCCTATGAAAGCATAAAGTCATTCATGACCAGGGGTAAGCAAGCACCTGCAGCATGTCTGTCAAGACAGCCCAGGGCCCCTACACTCCTCATGACACTGACCTTTCTGGCACAATAAGAGAATGGCCATCCGCAAGCTATGGAAAGGGCTTTTACCAGGAGCTGAATTAGCTGGCACTTTGGTCTTAGATTTCCCAGGCTCCAGATGTGTGAGAAATAAATGTCTTTTTTTTTTTTTTTTTTTTTTTAAGCCACCACTCTATACTATTTTGTTGTAGCTGCCTGGACTAAGCTAGTAGTTGGTTTTGAGAAGTGGGCTGGAAGCAGCTTTGGAGCTGAGGTGGAGGTATTCTGAGATTCAGAAAAAGCATAGATTTCTATGAAAGATCTGCCAGAATGAAAATGGACATTTAAGGTGATTTTGGGAGAAGCTCAGAAGAGCTGTAGAGAAAGCCTCCATCTTCTGAGAGCAGATATAAATAAACCGTATACAGAATCTTGGTAGAAATATGGATGCTAGAGACTATTCTGATTAAATCTTGGAAGGAAATCATAAATATGAGCTGTGGGGTGATGCTGCATCAAAGGAAAAAGGATTATGCTCAAGCATTAAGTTATCAGGAGTATATTGTGCTGGGTTTTGGATTCACTTGAATCCCACCACTGTTTCTTACGTCTACCTTTTGGAATGGGAATGTCTATCTTATGCCTGTCCCATTATTGTATTTTGGAAGCAGATAATTTTCTTGGTTTCACAGGTTCAGATAGTGAGAAATTTTGGAATCATACCTTGTATCTCACCCATATCTGATTTGGATGAGATTCAGTTGTGACTTTGGACTTTAGATTTGAAAGTTGATGCTGGCATGAGTTAGCACTTCTGGGGATGTTGGAATGGAATACATATATTTCACATGTGAGAAGGACATGGATTTTGAAAAGTCAGAGACAGAGTACCATGGACTGAATATTTTTGCCTCCTCAAATTTTTAATGTTGAGATGGGGTTTAGGGAGGTAATTGGGTTTAGATTATGTCATGAGGGTGAGATCTTCAGGATGAGATTAATATTCTTATGAGAAAAGGGAGACAGATGTCTCTCTCTTGTACATGCTCTCTCTCTTTCTCTCTCCATGCACATTCACACCAGGAAAAGTCCATGTGAGCACACAGGCGAAGGCAGTGCTCTGCAACCTGAACGAGGACCCTTACCAGGTGCTGAATCTGCCAGCATCTGGGTAGGGGACCGCCTAGCCTCCATAACTGTGGGAAATAATGTCTTTTGTTTGAGATACCCAGTCTATGGTATTTTGTTATAGGTGCTCAAGCTAAGATAGTCTGTGAGTAAATATGAGGACAGGGCTAGACAAGGCTGGGGAACCACACACCTTGTTCTTAAATAAATCTTACAGAGTAGAGGGAGAGAAAAAGAAGGTTGAATAGGAAGAGTCTGAGATGGCAGGGGAGTTCCAAGGAAATTTGTCAAGACTGATGGGAGTCTTCCCAGCAAAGTCTCCCCTTAGAAGAGGAGCAGGGCTCACAGGAACCTGCATTAGCTTGCCTGCCATGCACGGAGGGAAGCAGCCTGTGGGAATGTGGGGTAGAGTCAGAGCACAGTCTGGATGACCAGTCAATTGTCCTCTCCACAGGAAGAAACTTGAGAGGCATACTTTCATGGACGCCTAAAGTGTGTTGGTTCAGAGGATGCTTTTTTGAGACAGAAAACGTAGGGTTTATGTCTGAGTTTGATGCTTTCTACCTGTAAGGCATGAAGCAAATAAGCTTTCAAAACTGAGTTTTCTCATCTGAAAATGGTCTAAAAGGAAGTACCTTTTTAGTGTTACTATTGTAAAGACACACACACACATATACCACATGTATAGTACAAAAACGGTACCTGGGGCACTGTACCAATGCAATGAAAGCTACTATGAAGACTATTGATACATACTCTATGCTCTCAGTGCCTCAGAGTTTCCTGTAAACAAGCAGAGTTCTGTTCAAATGCAAATGATTGCCAGTCCTGCCTGTATCCTTTGATCCATTTCCAAGAACCAGGTAAATTTTTAGCAGAACTACCCTCTCTCAACACACCCGGGTACACAATTTTCACAGACGGGTTGCTTTGAACCCAACTTATAGGTAAACTTGGAAATGTTTACAACTCTCTTTGCCAACCTTAAATTCCTAAGAATTGTAAGTCCAGACAGACATATTTACACCCATTAATTGAGAAGAAAAAAAATCCTTGGGGTGTCTGGGTGGCTCAGTCCATTAAGCATCTGCCCTCAGCTCAGGTCATGATCTCAGGGTCTTGGGATTGAGCCCACATCAGGCTCCCTGATCAATGGGGAGTCTGCTTCTCCCTCTCTCTCTGCCCCTGACCCTGTTCATGCTCTCTCACTCTCTCTCTTTCAATATTTTTTTTTAATCTTAACAAAACAAATAGAAAAATAGTCCTCGAATTTATTAGGGAATAAATTATTAGGGAAACAATAGATGCTTCAAGGCAGATCAAGTTTGTGAACTAAAGAAGCATTAAAGCAGTAAATAATGAGCTGCACATTGTAGGCTCGTTTAGAGGTGGCAATGGTCACAGTAGGATTCCAAGTAGAGGTTTACTTATGGCTTGGGGCATCAAAACTGGCCATGCTAAAGTAAAACATGCAAAGAACTCCACAAAATTGAATTTTCCCAACTGCACTTAGTATTTTGCACAAAATTTCAAATATGGAATTTGAGTTTTCCTGAATTATTAATTCTTTCTAAATCCAAGAATAAAATGAGACTTTCCAAACCCATTCTCATAAAGGGTTCTCAAAGACAGCTGGTTGAGGTTTCAAACCATTGACTCCTCTGTGATCCCTTTTGGGTAAGTAGCAAACTAAGTCAACTAAACACAGGCAAATAAGAAACTACCTTCCACTAAAAGCTGATTCTGAGGAGGTTACCTAAGTATTAAATCCTTGTAAACTTAGAACCTCTCTAGATAAAACAGCAGGTTAAAACACCACTCCCCTGGAGGTGTGTGTTTTCTGTATGCAATTAAGTGACTGGTTCCTTTGAAACCATGGAAATAAATACATATATGCACTTACATATGATTGTATGGATCTCAAGCATCTCTATATAGGGCATTTGGGTTGTTAGGATTCCTGAGCATCTTCTATGAAAGGATGAGAGAAAGTCATAAATCTGGAATTAAAAACTGCTGACACTGAGGTGGTTGTGTTGTGTTTTCAGACTCAGAGTAAGGACAGGTCAGTTGGTAGCTGCCCACAGTACCCAAATGCAATGTTCAGCATTTCTGGAGTAAATAGGATTTTAATTCCAGATTTTCCACTTGTATTTTAATACATAGCTGAGGAAAAATACATTAGACAACGTCTGCCAAGATATAACATGTCTCCATTGGAAGGTTTAAAAATAAATAAATAAACTAAAAAAGAACACGGACACACACACATACATACACACACATACAACCTTCTCACTGCTACCATTGTAATTCCATCGACACAGTTGGTAATTCTTGCCATTAAGATTCATTGGATGGTGGTTGTCTGAAGTCTATAGTAGCATATAGGTAAAGTTTTAACATTGAATAAGTCATGACCTGATCTTTTTAATAGAGGGAGGACTGTATGTTTTACTATTTAAATCATTAAAATATTACAGTTTCAAAATTTTTCAAAGAGGTTCTGTAGTTTTGAAAATGACAATTAACCTATGCATTAAATTCCTTACTGTGAAAATAGGCAATTTTTACAAACAAAAGTCTGGTTTCACTAAGTGGATATTAAACCAATATTTGAGAAAAAAATAGTCTAAAGGACTGTGACAAGATTAGGTAATCTAAGATTCTTATGAATCTTTGACCCTTGGTGTCACAAGGACATGTCTTGATATAGGTGATGGCGTATTCATTTCCAACTCAGAATTTAAATACAAATTTATACTGCAAAGGAGATGTAAAATGCCTAAGTTCAATTAGGCATCAAAACACTAATTATGGCCAAGAATGAAGACATGAAAGAGAGGACAAGCTAAAAGTTAAAATTTAAATTCAGAGGTTAGAGAAAACAAGAAAATCATTCTTTTCCTTACTATTTAAGTAATAATAGAGCCAACTCTATGCAAAATATATTGAAAATAAAGCCATTCAAAAATTTTGTTAGTGGCTGTATTTAAAAAAAATGCTTAACAGTGTTTAAAAATTAAAAATTAAAAAATGCTGCTTAAAAACCCTTACATGCAGTCTTTGATTAGTAGGACCCCTGCAGCAGGGGGCATCTGTTGTGAGACAAGAGTAAGGCTGAAGTAATGATGCAGGCTGTCCAGTTTGGGGCCACTCCCCTATACCACTGTGAGGTTCGAGATCCAATTGGAACTGACAGGGAACTAGAAATTTATGAGATTTCCTAGAGTGTCCTGTATGGTCTCTTATATATGTAGTTGCGTTTATGTTAAACCACATGAGAGATATACATGGTAATTCTCAAGAAAACTCTCATTTCGCAAAATGAGAACTAAAGAAATTGTTTTATGTATAATCATATTGGTTTGCTAGGGATACCATAACAAAGTACCATAGACTGGGTGGCTTAAACAGCAGAAATTCACTGCCTCCCAGTTCTGGAGGCTACAAATTCTAAGAGCAAGATGTCAGCAGGGTTGGTTTCTTCTGTCTTCTCTCCTTGGCTTATAGCTGACTGTCTCTCCCTTTGTCTTCATGTGAACTTCTCTGTGAGCATCTGTATCCTGACCTTTTCTTATTAAAAGGACACCAGCCATATTGAGATTATGGCCCACCCTAGTAATGCCATTTTTAACTTGAGTACCTCTTTAAAGACCCCATATCCAAATACAGTCACACTCAGAGGCACTGGGGTGTTAGGATTTCAACATATGAATTTAGGGCAAGGTGCAATTCAGCCTGTAATGATAAATGAACTCTATATAACTTATGTGTGAATACACACACATATACACATGCACACAAATATATAATCTAATCTCTGTATATCAAATACTGATATCTATAAGATGTATATATATTCATCTTGAAAAAAATTAAGACCCTTCAGTGTGTTTTATACGGTATAGAAGGCAATAATGTCATAGGACTATATTTCAAAAATAGTGTCAATGATCTTAAAAATCATAGATGATATAATTTAAGCCTAAAGAAGACAAAATTAGATAATTTTGAAAGATCGAAGCCAGATTGCACAAATTATAAAACAGGTTGATGTATTCTATGACTTATAGTTTATTTTTAATTACTAAAATCATATTTTCAGATATCTATCTATCATCTGTCTATCTACCTACCTACATTATCTAAATGTAAAGAGACATTTTCCATCACTAGGAACATATATGGATTCTTATGTAAGGTGCATTCATTTATATTTTTTATAATTTGTAATCAGTATATATAGACACATATTTAGTATAAAATTACATTCAGTTTCACCAAGGACTTGGATAAGATTCTCTTTAAATCATGAACAAAATAGAGGCAACTATGTTACATATATCAACCTATTGGTTCATTCTTGAACTTTAACATAGAAGATGTTAACCTGAAGGGGAAGTGCACAAACTGTATTCTGGAGTTCTGTCCTTCATCAACTCTTATTTTTATTGGTGATTCAGTGTAATTCACAGGTAACACTATATTATATTATATTATATTATATATTTATATATTATTATATATTTATATTATGTATTTTATTATTCATATTATATCTTATATCTTATATAAATAATAATATTATGTCTTATATCTAAGATATAATATTTTATTATTCATGTTATATCTTAGACATAAGATATATAAATATATAATATAATATATACAAATTCCATATTAAATTATACACTGAAATGTATATTAAATATACATAAATTATATATTTTAAAAATATATAGATTATATAAAATATAAATATATATAAATACATATAATAAAATATAATAATAAAATATCATATTGTATATTATACTTTATATATTTATATGTATATATTATCATTTAAGGATCATAAATTTGGCTTCTCCAGAAAACCAAATTCAAAAATATGAGATCAAGAATACTTATAAGAAATGTGTCAAAGTAAGGTGAGGAGAATTAATATATTTCAATAATGTGATGCATCTATATAATTTAGGTTGTGTTAACTAAAGTATGTAGAGAAGAACTTTTTGGTACCTCTTAAATCTTTGCTGATCAGACCATATCACATAAAATATTTTCAGGTTAGCTTCCAAGATATTAAGAGTATAATATAAAGATTTGTAAATATTGTTAAAAGAACAACAAGGTTTCTTAAAACAAGCAGAAAGACTTGGGATTACTTACTCTGGTAATGTGAAGATACAAGGGCTACAACTATTTAATTAGATTTATTTTCTGCCAAAATAAAAGGCTGAGAATGCTATGCTGGGTAGAAAGGAAATTGATATCTGTGTTAGCTCAATAAAAAGATCTTATGAACTAAGTATCTGATAATAAAACATATGCATGTCTGGGGGTATTCAAGGAGAAGATCTTTATAATGTTGTACCAGGAATTCGAATCCTGATTCATTACATTTAAGTTTCCTTCTAAACTTAAAATGTTATAGTAATTTATGACATAGGTTGGAGGTAAGTTTTGATTAATATTTAATAGTTGCTTTCTTTAGATTTTAATGCATAAAATAAACTCAAGTTAAAATCCTGAACTAGCAGGATGATAATCAACTCTCAGGTCATTTTCATTGTGCTTAGCTAAAGTTTTGCAAATTACAAATGTATGGTATTTGTGTTATAAGAACTACACATTCTTAAAACATTTTTTGTGAATAATGTTGAATTTAGAGAACTGCAAACATTGTACAGAGAGTTCCCATTAAATTTAGTCATCACATCTCCTCAGTCTCCTCTGGTATGTGAAAGTTTTTCAATCTTTCCTTATTTTCACTACCTTCAGAATTTTCAAGAGTACTACTAAGTGGGCATGTTATAGAATGTCCATCATTTTGGATCTCTTTGATGTTTTATTGTGAGTTGACTAGGGTTACAGAGTATTAAGAAGAATGCCACAGAGACGAGATGTCCTTCTCATTACATCAAGTCTGGGAATCCATGATATCACAGGATGCTACCTTGATCACTCAAGGTGTTGTGTGCTAAGGGTCGCCATCATAGAGCTACTATTGTTTACTTTCTAAACTCTCCTCTTTGATGAAACTCATACTCAAAGGGAGAAAAATTATGCTTCACTTTATGCAGGAGGGTGTATTTACATGTTATTTGGAATTTCTTTGTGAAGATTTGTGTTGTTCATATTTATTTGTTTATTCAATAGTTTATTTATAATAATATCAACATATGGACGTTTGTTTTACTCAAGTTCTAATACAATACTTATTCATTTCTTTGATCAATTTCTTACAACTTTGGCCACTGAGAGACTTTTCATGTTGGCTTTTCTGTCTTTTAGTTAGTCCTATGCTTCCATCCTTCTTTATGGTGGCTGGAAAAATTCTTTACTTTTTGGGATAACAAGATATTTCAGGTTCATCTTGTATTTACCCTGTCTCAGTCATTTCTATAAAGTTCTCTGCTTCTTTTTATTGGAGCAAGGCATTTAGAAACCAAGATCTGGGTACCAGGTGTGCTCATTGCTCCTGGGGGGCTCACTACTTGTAGGCCCTCATAGCAGATAACATTAAGAGCTATCTATATGTATAGAAATTCATGCATATATTTATACCTGTATGTATTTATGTATGAGTAATTGAATATATATTAAGATAAATGAGCTTATACTGATATTTCCAAAGCTAACCCAACACCACAGGATTCATTTGCTTCTTCATTGCTTGTTTATTAGTAACTTCTTGCTCTGACAATGAGAACCTGGGTCCTTTCATCTATAATTTATTTATGTATTTGTTCAACACTGTTGTGTATGTAAAATAGCTTCAGACTTGGTAGCCTACATTCCTGTGAGAAACCCATTTACTATAGGGTATTATGCATACAGAGTTAATGTACCATTCCTTTTATTCTTAGCCTTATGGTACCTAGTCAAAACACAGTTTTCCAAAGTATTTAAGTCATTCTTTCTTCTCCCCCCTCTTCAGTGATATTTTAATACATTTAGGTTTATTACTTGCTGAGTGCATTCTCCCTTAGGATCTCCTGTTGTTGATTTTTTAAAAAATTTACACATATTAAAGTTCACTCTTTGTGGTGTACATTTCTCTAAGTTTTGACAAATACATGAAGTCATGTAACCAGCACTATAACACCATACAGAACAAAGATTTTACACTGAAAAATTTCCTATACGGCTCCTTCTCTAAATTAGTCCATTCACCACTGATCTGTTTTTCACCCTTATTGAGTAGAGTTTTTCTCTGTGTCATAGAATGGATTTATTTATTTATTTTTCAGAGAGAGAAAGCACAAGCAGAGGGGAGCAGCAGGCAGAAGGAGAAGTAGGCTCCCTGCTGAGCAAGAAGCCCAATCTGGGACTTGATTCCAAGACCTTGGGATCACGACCTGAGCCGAAGGCAGACTCTTAACTGACTGAGCCACCCAGGTGCCCCTTTATAAGTGGAATAATACCATATGTACCCTTTGGGGTTTAGCAAAGGCTAAACCACTTAGCTAAACCATTTGCTTTCTACTTAGTAAAATGCATTTAGTACTCACCCATGTTGTTGAGTGAGTCAATATCTTACTCCTTTTTATTTCTGAGTAGTATTCCATTGTACAGATATATAAGCGTTTGTTAATTCATTTACGTATGAAAGATATCCTGCTTTTGGTGACTGTGAATCAAGCTGCTATAACCATTAATGTGCAGGGTTCTGAAGAAACATATGCTTTCAGTTTACTTCGGCAAATACTCAGGAATAATATTGCTGGGATTTATTCTAAGTGTCCATTACATTTTATAAGAAATTGCCAAGGCCAGTCTGGGTGGCTCAGTTGATCAAATGTCTGCCTTCAGCTCAGGTCATGATTCTTGGGTCCTGGAATCGAGCCCTGCATTTGTCTCCCTGCTCAGCGGGGAGTCTTCTTCTATTACCCCCTCTGCCCCTCCCCCACTTGTGCTTTGCATTCTCTCTCTTTCAAATAAATAAAATCTTAAGGAAAAAAAAAAGAAACCGCCAAATGGCCCTTCAAGGTGTACCATTTTGCTTTCTCACCAGCAATGGAGGAGATTTCCTGTTCTCACAGAAATAGACTTTTTGATTTAGCTATTGAAATATTAAGAGAACACAAAACAACATTAGTTTAATCAATATCACATAATTTTTCAAATAACAATGGCACCTTAAATCTGCTAAATTTATGTGTTTGTTCTCTCTGAATATAGTGATCCAATTAAGTGTCATCATTAACTATTTATGGTGATAGTTCCCCCAAAATGCAATACTGATAGTTTAATGCTAATCTTACTACTACAAAAAATGTACTGATAGTATGTTTTCAGATTATAACTTTACTAATCATTTATATTATTATTATCTGTGCCCAATATGATTTTATAATACTTTGAACTTGTTACATGTCTTTAATAAACAATTTCAGAAATAAGAATTGATGTGTAAAAAAAGTATTATTGCTTAATTATTTTGAATTCTTTTATGATGCCTCCAAGTCAGTTTCATTGAATTTCATCACCTTCAGAAAGAAGACATTCAGAAGTTAAATTTTTTTCATTTTTAATGAATAAATGAATGGATGATCACTTTTTCATGTGACTTTTTAAGGAGTTAAGCTATTTTCATGCAGTATCAATTTCACAATAAATCCTAATCCATAGTGCCAACAGGATCAAGTAAAAAAAAATGGGCTGTCTTTTTCTGTGTGATTCACAATTTATACTAACAATGGTTAGATATAAATCTTGCTAAGATAAATGATTGTGTGTTTTATGCTGTTCTAGTTCTGTGGTTGAAACTATACCTATTGTGTGAGGAGAGATGGAGATAAAAGTTGCTAGGAAGTCATTGATTGAGATAGGAATTGAGCTTAAAATAATAGAGTATATTTAAGAATGAGGGCAATTTAAGGTTATGGAAGACAATAGGATAAGATTAAAAATTTTAAATGTGTTGAGTGCTTTCTGAGAAGAATGAACTAGAATGAAAGAGACATGCTAGTAACCAAAGACATATTTATAGATAGATAAGATTAAGCCCCATTGTTGAGGTATTTGGAAACCAGATTTGAGATTTGAACTATAAAAAAAAGGAGATATATTAGAATAATTCTACTTTCTTAACTGCATTAATAAACTTATACTTTGGAATCACATTCCCTTCTTACAAATCAGCATGTTTCATTATTATTCATACCATTATGGCAAGAGAGATTTTTAACAATTTGTACCAGGCCCATATAGCATTGCACTTAATTCACATTAGAAACTAATCTCTATACTTGTGTAATAGCGCTATGTAGGGAAATAATTAGCATATAGTATTATATTCTTTTCAGGTGCACAATATAGTGGTTTAGGAACTCTGTGCATTACTCAGTATTCATAAAGATAAGTGTAGTCTTAATCCCCTTCACCTATTCTACTCAACCTCCCACCCACCTTCTCTCTGGTAACTACTACTTTGTCCTCTGTATTTACAGGTCTGTTCTTTTTGTTTGTCTCTTTTTTAGTTTGTTCTTTTGTTTCTTAAACTTCACATATGAGTGACATCATATGGTATGTGTCTTTGATTGACTTACTGCACTTAGCATTATATCCTCTAGATCCCTCCATATTGCTGCAAATGGCAAGATTTCATTTTTCTTTATCATCTAGTAATATTCCACTGTGTGTATATATACATATATATGCACACACATATATATGCATATCTTCTTCATCCATTCATCTATTGACAAACACTTGGGCTGTTTCCATATTTTGGCTATTACGTATAATGCTGCAATAAACATAGGGGTACATATATCTTTTTGAAATAACATTTTCATTTTCTTTGGGTACATACCTGATAGAGGAATTACTAGAACAAATGTTAATTCTATTTTTAATCTTTTTATGCTATAAATGCTTATGTTAAGGAAAAAGTTCAAATCAATAGCTTAACATTATACCACAAAGAACTAGAAAAGAGAAGAAACTTATCTTAAATTTAGTAGATGAAGAAAATAACAAACAAAAATCAGAAACAATTAAAATAGACACCCAAATAAACAATAACATAATGTTAAAATTAATAAACAGTTTTCTCAAAAAAGTAAACAAAACTGGTTGTCAATGCTTTAGCTATATTAACTGAGGGAAAAAAAATTTCAAAAACCAAAATGAGAAAGAGAAAACAATTAAAATTCTTGAAAATCAGGAAAACACTTTTACTTCTTCCCACTATTTCCTTACTAATCTAACTTTTGAGCCAACCATAACTATCTCAAGGAGAAGTTCAAACAAACAAAAACAAAAGGACTAGCAAAACTGGAGGACAGGGTGACTCAGAGGAAAGTTTACATGAATTTTCTTAGCCACTGTGGGACTGCCAAGAGACTAACAGATCACCTCATAGAACAATCAGCATGACATAGAATTAGGGGGGATAATTAATTCCCTTTCTCTTATAGCAAGTTATCTTTGACATATATCGGCGATAGCATGTATGTCTGTAAGTTTATTTACGTACATGGGTCCCCAAAGGATACTACTTCAAGGAACAAATGCAGTACTTAACCATAAGTACAAGAGAGGGACGAAGGCAAATCCATGCCGCGATTGCTAGTCATACCAGCTATCCTAGTGGAAATTTGTTAACAGTGCCCCTCTTCACTCTCAAGGCTGTCCCATTTTGGAAAATAAATTATAAGAGCTTGTATTATATACATAAAAATATAATTTACACACAAGAATAAGACATCAAAAACATAATAAAATTTTTACCTATTGATCTCTCTATATAAAAACTGAAGTCATCAGAATAATCCATGTCACTTAAACGTTTACTATTGAGCACATAATATCCCATCTGGGAACTAAAAAAAATAACTGAAAAACAGAGTGGATGTTGTTGCTGAACAGAAAGGAAAAAAAAAAATGTTTTGCTCCAAACAGGTATTCAATTTTCTCAGTGAAGTATTTCAAGATATTTATACATAGTAACTAACTTAATGCTCCTGATAACCCTATCACAGAAGCAGGAAGACTTTCTACTTTAGCATCAGTGAGGTTGTGGTATGTTCTCCAGCTCACCTAGCTAGAAGGAGGACAGCTGGGGCTTGTACACATGAAGTTTGGTTCCTGGGCCCTTGCTTGTAAGCCCATACTGTGTTGCTTTTGTATAATGAACTGGAACATTACTTACCCAATAAAATATTTAATCCTTTCTTTCCTTGGCCACAAATGAAGGTAATTCTTCAAATTTCAGATTTTAAATCTGTATAGTAGAAATTTGACTGCATAAAGCATTGCGTTTTAGCTTTAGCTTTTGGCATACTTATTTATGCATAAATGATCTTATTAATAGCACTATTATTAATTTCCCCATATTATTGATTTATTATTACCTGTGTATAAAAAATAGTCATATTAACTAAATGAAGCTGGACTAGAGGAATCATTTAAAATCATTTAAAACTTTATTTTAAATGTATTTTTAAAAATTTCTTGGAATTGTTTCTTTTGTTCTCTTATTTCCATGTAATGATTTCTCATGATGATCAGGAGTTTGATGAAACAAATAGATCAGAAGAAAACTTAGGCTCTTGCTTTCTTACTAGTTTACACATGGGCACGTCCATAATATTGATAAAAATGTCCTTAGTCCCATCAGACAAGATGGGACTGGGAGGGAGACAAACCATAAGTGACTCTTGATCTCACAAAACAAACTGGGGGTTGCTGGGGGGTGGGGGGTTGGGAGAAGGGGGGTGTATGGACTTTGGGGAGGGTATGTGCTGTGGTGAGTGCTGTGAAGTGTGTAGACCTGGCGATTCACAGACCTGTACCCCTGGGGATAAAAATATATTATATGTTTATAAAAAATTAAAAAAAAAAATGTCCTTAGGCTGAGTCGTCAGAAGAGAAAGGAAAATCTGATGGTGCTGGGAGCTCAGCTAAGCTGGGAGAGGTGCCGAGCTGTCAGTCATCAGAGTGGCCTGAAAGTAGCAACCAAAAATTAAAGACTTAAATCTTTAACTACTCACTGATATGGAATAAGCAGAAGTCTAAAACTGAGTAGGCACCTGCTTCCTATATTCTTTTCTCCCCCATGGCTGTGGGTCAGGTAGGCCTGAGTAGTTATGGGGGTATCTCATACTCAGAGAGCCCAAAACTAAAAGTTCCTGCAGTTTGAAGTGTTTCTGGGTGTCCCCTGCCTTGCCTCCTTACCCCAGTCTCAGTAAAGGTGCCTGAAGAAGACCTTTGCCCAGAACCTCAAATAAAGAGACCTAGAATTTAAGGGTCAACTAGAAAAGCAAATATGTAAAGACTACCCCTGAGTCCTTGACTGTAACCCCTTCAGAGGCTGAGTGTGCCAGTTGTGCACAAGCCTAGTGTACAGACAGCAGCCTGCCCAGGAGATCTGCCCCATCAAGGATTTGCATTACCTACGGTTACATGGGAGAGATCACGCATAGCCTTTGAGTCAGGAGCCAGATCCTTCAGGTGGAGACATCTATTCAAATAACTCTTAATGTCTACTTGACCACTCACCAAGATCTTCCGAATAATACTGTACAAAATTGTTCTTATGTTTTATGTTAATGTGTTATGATTTCATTCTCTCCAGTTGTGAATATTAAGCTGGTAAAACATGGGATAATAATGACTGTCTGTAGCCATGTGGCTGTTCAGAATATTTAAATGAACTTGAATGTTCTGCAGGGTTATTAACGGGAAGATGTGGAAATAGAAATGCAGGCAATTTGGCCTCATGCAGCCACAGGAAAATCAATGCTACTGTAAATATTATCATCTTAAATTCAGAGAAGATAGGAATTGGATATCATGGGGTTTGTGCTGATGGCTTCCTATCAACTGTATAATCCTGATTCAGACCCATGTGATGAGACTTAATGGTTCCCCTAGCTCTAGACTTTATGCAATCAAACAACAGGACAGCAGAAGAGCTGGTCTTGGGGATGACAAGAATGCCAGAGTGAATGGAATTATGCCAGTTTCTCCATCACGTGTTTGTACCCCACCACAGGAGACGTGGTTCTTTGTGCAGTAGGATCACAGGTGAACCTGGCATTTGGGTGTATGTAATGGGTGTATGTTACAAATCCAGGCCTCACCATGTCCAGTTAGACTTGGGTTAGACTGGGCTCTAAGTGAAAAATATACACGACATAATGCGAAATAATTAATAAACTCTTAATCACATCATTATTAAGTTTCTATTTTTGCCACTGTGATATTGCATCCAAGGCTTTCAAAGCCCATTGGAGCAGGTGCTATTAGTTATTTTACAGAGGAAGAAATAGTGGCTTAGAAAGATGAATTAGCTTGTCTAAGTTCACACAATTGCAGGAGCAAGCAATGTGGCAAACTTCCAGAAACTCCGAGACAAACTTATTTGCACTGGGACTGAAATTTGTTTAATTGACATAAAGCCAAACAGAATGCAGTGGGCACCCAAGGGACATTTTTTTTTTTTAAGATTTTTATTTTATTTATTTGACAGACAGAGATCACAAGTAGGCAGAGAGGCAGGCAGAGAGAGACAGAGAGAGAGAGGAAAGCAGGCTCCCCGCTGAGCAGAGAGCCCGATGCGGGACTCGATCCCAGGACCCTGAGATCATGACCTGAGCCGAAGGCAGCGGCTTAACCCACTGAGCCACCCAGGCGCCCCTGAGGAACATCTTTATAAACATAAAAAGGGTATGCACTTCGTTTCAACTCTAAGTACCCCAGCTAGAATTAAATAATGTATTTGCCTTTATAGGAACAAATGTTCACAATAAAGCCTTGACTACTGCACTATTTTTCATTGAAGAACTATTAGCATGGTAAAAACAAATACTGTAATAATTTCCAAAAAAATTCAACATCAATAGTTCTTACGGTAAATATTCGCCACTCTATTTTGTATAGCAGCATTATCACAAAGTGTTTGATTTTTGGATTTTAATACATGGCTAACTTTTTTTTTTCTTCCTGGTATTACTGAGTTTTCCACAGATGAAAGTTATAACCCAGTCAACTTGGAAGAGTCATATTTATTCTACGCACTAGTACTATTAGGAAAGTCCTTCCAGTCTAACTGTAGGTGCTTATGTTACTTTCAACGTCTGTCTCTTGAGCTGCTGCAGGTTGTACGAGTGAGTTTTTAGGAAATCCATTCAGGTATGTACTGGCACTGGTAGGCTGAAGTATGTGATACTATGTGATTTTCTGTATGCATATTAAACTTCAGTAAAAACTGTTTTTAAAGAGTAAAAAAATATCCTCTAGCAAAGTTATTTTGTCAGTGATAATTTGATAGTTTTTATATTTTTATTTTTTATTTGATAGTTTTTTTTAATAATTTGATAGTTTTAAGAAAAGTATTGAACTCACTGAGAAGGAATCTCGTGGCTATTTAGGTAAGTAGCACTCAATTTTTTACTCAATTTTTCAATATTTTTGGTATTTAAGTCTACATATAGGCAGTGAATGACTTGATTACATTTTCCCAAATCATTTATTTGAACTATGATCTTGCTGACCTCAGATATCCTCCCTTTAAAAATTATATCAATAGACCTGTCATTGAAATGATTTTAGGATCTTTAAAATCATGTTCTGAGGTGTTTAATTTATTTATTTTTTTTTAAAGATCTTATTTATTTATTTGACAGAGAGAGAGAGATCACAAGCAGGCAGAGAGGCAGGCAGAGAGAGGGGAGGAAGCAGGCTCCCCACAGAGCAGAGAGCCCGATGCGGGGCTCGATCCCAGGACCCTGAGATCATGACCTGAGCCGAAGGCAGCAGCTTAACCACTGAGCCACCCAGGCGCCCCTGAGGTGTTTAATTTAAAGTGATTAATAGTAGTCATCAGTTTGCCATGCTAGGGATAGATAGCATGGAGAAAGTTCAGGTCACTCTGTTCAGGCCTAAATTATTATTGTCATGGTAATGAATACCTATCCTACATGCATTTTGTCTCTGCTGTAGACTTCTGGGATCCCAAATTCCTGTGTCTAACCTGTATCTCTCTGATGACTACACTTGAATACTTTACATTAAAATAATAATAATAATAATAATAATAATTATATATATATATTTTTTAAAAACCTAGAATTTCTGATATGTTTCCTTCAAGCCTTACAAATCAATTTTTTATCACATTTAGATAGACAAACCTTACATTGTCTATTATCAAACAACACTAACACCCAGACAGATGCTAAGTCCTGACACCTGCAGCCATCTTGTTCTCACCCCTGACCCTCACACCACTGAACTTACTCAAATACCATCAGTGGCTTCCTTATCCTTTAATTCTAGACTCTTCACCCTTTTCCTGCCTCAAACACTCCAAACTTGTTGTCACATCAGGGATTGTCATGTACACAATTATCCCTGGAATAGTTTTCTTTGCATTCTCCACAAGATTGACTTGTTTTCAGCCGTCATAACTCAGAAAATATTTCCTCAGAGGACCATGTTTTAGCCTGCCCAGATTAAGGCTAATTTGCTCTTATTTCTCCAACACTGTTAATCTTTCTTATAATAACCTGTTATATTCTTCCTGGTAGCAAGTAGGCCAATTATAAGTGCATTTGTTTACATGACAGTGCCCCAAACCACATGAGCCGATTCCTTAAAATAAATTGTTTATAAATCTAAGTGTGTATGCATAATTATATATTCTGTCAGTTTTGTTTCTCTGGAGACCCCTAATATAATTACCATGTTCAGAAACTGGCTGATTTTGAGGTTCGAGTATGACATCAAGGATTTTACTCCTACTACAAAAACTGTGGAGAGAAGGCTCTGTTCCTTGAGAAGAGAGAGACAAGAATAATACTTTGGCTGAAGGGAAATGAATCACACTGTGGGATGAAGCAGCTTTGGAGCTGATACATGTTCATAAACATATTGTCTACATGTTGACAATCCAGTGGGAGGTCCACCTAAGCTTCCTGACTCTCTGTGATGAGAAAACAGCCATTTCGAGTTGCTCTGTAGGCATTTTACAGGGTGATAGCCCTGTTCACATCCAGGGGTTACACATTCAGACAAGATCCCAAGCCTAGAACCCTGCCATCGGTTCCCACCTTGCTTTTTCCAGGACATCTTTAAAATGACCACTCAGAGTTGAGCCTGTGAAAAATTAGGGACCACAGCCTCAACCACCTTGTAATTAACAGGTGCTTGCTACCCTACCGTCTACCCTGCATGCATGTGACTTGGTGTAGAGGATGGCCCATTTCTCCCATTCTGGGATTTGCAAGTAATAAGCCCTGGGACTTTACTTTCTTTGTGGGAATGTACTGAAATGATGTCTTCAATCAAAATGGCTTCACTTCCCTAAAGTAGGAGTCGGATGCTGAGAGAGCTACTTGCTGATCCCACGTGGGGGAGTTGCGTCTCCTCATTCCACAGTTTATAATCTGCATATTCTCAATTTAATATGTCAGTTCCAGGCTTTTGAACACTCTGGATGGGCAGATACCGAAACAGAGGCATAGTAAATAAAACAGAACAATGATGAGGTAAGCACTTGTGGGTCTTAGGCTTTAAGCACCTGCTGTATGCTTATATGGGCTTTAAGGTGATTTGGCCCTAAACCTGATAAACATTAAAATTAATTTAATTTATAATTTACACAACACACTAACATGTCAAGGGAATAGCAGTGGTATATCAAATTCAAATTTAATATTTTCTGTTATATGACTCTAAGAGTGCTGGGAATATTTAATCATTTTACTCATGAAATGGAATATAAAGGCACAGTAGGACACATATATTGCATTATTTAAGGAGTTCTAATAATTTTATAGCCATTTTTGAAGTGTTTAAAATTCATTTTTAGATGTAAGAAAAGGTGACAAAGAATTGCTAGCAGGAACTTTATCTAGTCCCATAGGGGAAATATTAAAGTACCTGTATTAAAATTTCATTTATCTGTCATAGCTTGTAAAGCAAATGGCAAAGATGAATCTTTTCATCTCACAAATAAAGATATAAGGTACCAAGACATTCCAGTTCCTTATCTAATGTGAACCAATACTTCCGTTCCAGAGCTGAGAGACAGAGGAAGCGTTCCTCCCTGAAAACTCCAGACTGGCACTCCCCTTACTGAATTCCAGTTCTTTTTTTTTTTTTTTTTAAAGATTTTATTTATTGATTTGACAGAGAGAGATCACCAGTAGGCAGAGAGGCAGGCAGAGAGAGAGAGAGAGAGGGAAGCAGGCTCCCCGCCGAGCAGAGAGCCCGATGCGGGACTCGATCCCAGGACTCTGAGATCATGACCTGAGCCGAAGGCAGCGGCTTAACCCACTGAGCCACCCAGGCGCCCGAATTCCAGTTCTGAGCACAAGAACCAATGACGGTCCCAGGCTGGTGGCGGATCAAGAGCAGGGATATTGCAGTGTTGTGGCTTTAGGGAGACACCATGTGTTCAGCACGCGGCTTTCAGAGATGTCACTGAACTTGGAAGTGGGCTGCTTCGTAAGGACAGGCAACGTCTGCTCTGTAATGATTTTACCTGTTCAGGTGAATTAAGCAAGTAGCTCTCTCACTGTTCATTCTGTCAAAGTCTAAGTTCCACAACAGTAATTATTTGGTGGGGAAGACAAAATGGCATCTCTACATCATTCTTTTCCAGACACTAATTCCATCTATGTTATCAGAAAATAGATATGCATCTTAGAATGATTCATGGTGACAGTTAAAAGAACCTACCAAAGTATGAACTTGCAGAAGTCAGGGTATATTAAACATTCCTTTTTTTTTTTTTTTTACATCTGATTTTACTCTTTCTGGAATTAATAGACCACAGTAAGAGTGAACAGAAAGAACTCTAGAAGATCTTCTTCTGGAGGAACAGCTTACGTATTTGCCGTGATGATGTTTCAGACGCAGCTGTCTCCATTAGAAGTTTGCAAAAATCCCTGCCTTATTGAGAATTGAGACTCTCCACCTGGAGACATTGCCTTGAAATGGCTGTGGATAGTAGGGTGAGTTTGGGAGACCCAAGTAGCTCAGGAGGTGGTCTAAATGCTACGTATTTCTGGTCATGGAAAAGCAGAGATCAGGGGAATCACCCCCATTTCTTTTTTCATCCCTCTGTTTAGTGCTTTTTCAATTCTGGAAACACAGTCTTGGTTCTCTGTGTGATTTTTATATTATGTTATTTTTTGAAACTGATGAAATTTCACAAGTAATTTATGTTCAGCCAACTGTTTAATATTGATACCTTGAATTAGCCTGAAAATTAGTTTTTCTGTGTCATTTCCAACAGGAAACAGGGAATAGACCAGGTGCAAACAGCTGGGGTTGTTCAGTGGTGCAGGCAGGATTCAGGAGGGTGGACAGTTTCAACAGAGACACCCACAGTCCCCGCACCCATGGAAGGGGAGTCAGAGGACAGCTCTTCATAATCTGCCAAATCCAGTCCCATTCCTCTTCAGAGAAGCTAGGGGTGGACTCCAGGACTCAGGGTCATGATTCCCTTTTAGGGATCTTTAGGAAAATTATTTAGGAAGAAGCGTCAGATCCTCATGGGGAAGAAGGCAGCTTCGTGAACTAGAATTCAGAATGACTGTAAAACCCAAGCACGAGCAAAGGAACCGGACACCTGCTGGGCTGATGTCAGGAAGAGAGAAGAAGGTCTGATATGAGAGCTGAGCTTCAGGAGCCCTGATATTGTGTGCATCTCTGTAAACAACACAGAGGCAGCCCAGGGCTATATATTCTACCCAAAGGAATGTCAGGCATGACTCATATCAGAATTTGTGGTGGAGATGTCATGTTATCCCAAACCATGCTGCAAAGGTCAAGGTTCAGGGAGTGAAACGTGAGTTCTACAGTCACGCTAGAGATGTTTTTACAAGATCAGACTAATACAAAGGAAATTTAATTCTTTGATTTTATTTTTTTAATTAAAAAACATTTATTTATTTGGGGCGCCTGGGTGGCTCAGTGGGTTAAGCCGCTGCCTTCGGCTCAGGTCATGATCTCAGGGTCCTGGGATCGAGCCCCACATTGGGCTCTCTGCTCAGCAGGGAGCCTGCTTCCTCCTCTCTCTCTGCCTGCCTCTCTGCCTGCTTGTGATCTCTCTCTGTCAAATAAATAAATAAAATCTTTAAAAATAAATAAATAAATAAAAAACATTTATTTATTTATTTGACAGAGAGAGAGAGATCACAAGTAGGCAGAGCAGCGGGCAGAGAGAGAGGTGTAAGCATGCTCCCTGCTCAGCAGGGAACCTGACATGGGGCACAATCCCAGGACCCTGAGATCATGACCTGAGCCGAAGGCAGAAGCTTTACCCACTGAGCCACCCAGGCACCCCTAATTCTTTGATTTTAAATCAGGATGGTTTGGGATGCCAAGGAGACTTGGTGTCCAGATATCATGTCAGGGATTAAAGAGGCTCACTTCTGCTCCTGCCTATCCTCTCTCTCTCCTACCCCTACATAGAGGATGGGAAACCAGAATATGGGTACAATATATTCATGAACTTTTTCAACTTGTTCATTCACTTTACAAAGATCTTTTCACACATGCAAAGACAGACTCAGGGGCTCTCCTAATTAGTTGGAAAAGGACACAGGGTTCCTTGTTCCTAAGTAGGTTTTATTTCTCTTGGGTTAGTGTGTTGTCTTTATCTTCAGAAAATGTACCGTTCCCAGGCTAACTTTCTTTCTTTTTTTTTTTTTTTTAAAGATTTTATTTATTTATTTGACAGAGAGAAATTACAAGTAAGCAGAGAGGCAGGCAGAGAGAGAGAGGAGGAAGCAGGCTCCCTGCTGAGCAGAAAGCCCGATGTGGGGCTCGAACCCAGGACCTGGGATCATGACCTGAGCCGAAGGCAGCGGCTTAACCCACTGAGCCACCCAGGCGCCCCACCAGGCTAACTTTCTTAAACTTCACTTTACCAAGGATATAAGTGCAGATAAAATAGAAAACAAATGTACATTTTAGTGTTTTTAGTTTAATCGTTCTGGAGTCAGAGTAGTTTTTCTAAAGCATACTCAGAACCTTAGTAGAATCCCACTTATGTGTGGTTAAAAGACTTTCCTTAGGAAATCAATATGATATTTTCAGGCAAATAATAAAACCAGGGGTATATGAGAAAATTCTACCATATCATATTCAGGGGTATCTCTCCCTTGCTCTCTTGGTCCAAAGTGAGTTTAGCCATCTGTGGTTTCTTAACAGCAAGGAAATTTTTGCAGGGCCCATCTGTGCTGCTGATCAAGTTTGGGCCCATACTGATTGCTACTTGTTATGGCTGATACTATAAATGCTGGGTTAACTTTATTAAACGAAATATGAAAGTACTTGCTATCAAAATTACACTGAATATGAGGGAAAAGTATCTACCCCATTTCATTTTGTTTCTAAGCACACATCCTGACTACGTATTTTAGCCTGAAGTTAGTTTTGGCACAACTTTCAAGGCTGACCTGTAAACCCGTCTCACTCTGGCTTCTTTCTCTCCCTATCCTGACGTAGGGACTGCTTCCCAATCTCATGAGCTAACGACGAAAGTGGTAGAGCCATTAGACATGTCTTTATTGTATCACTTAAAGAAGAGCTTTTCCCTGTTCTGAAATTTTGGTTTTATAATTTCTTAAGGGAAAAAAAAAAATCCAGAACTTCCATTGTATTAAGAATTCTGGGTTTTGTTGGTTAAACAGCTAACAAAGCCCTAACTTAAACACTGAAATACATTTCCTCACTTCACCATGAGGGCAATGGAACTCAGATTGTGTAGCCAACCATTTGGGTGATGGTGTATTATACCCAATTTTTAAAGTCACCTTACATTTTTTTTTTAACTGGATATTAAGGAAAAAACAAACAAAGTTTGGATATTACTTACTGAGTATGTTTTGCTTTTTAGTAGAGCTTCTGTAGTTGTTCGGATCTTCCAGTTGGAAAGGTATTCTGATTAGTGGACTCAGGTGTGATCCTCAAAGTAGATTTAACCTAAGTGAGTTCTATTGTCATTGTGTTCCCTAAATATGATGTTGTTTTGAGGAAAATTAAAGAAATATTCACTATTGCTCTCTAACTGATATCTCTAAGGGTGTCTAAATTTTTAGGTTAATTAGCTAATTGGATATGTACATACGCATATATGCATACACATATACATGACACAAATATAAGTACACAAATTACATTGTAGAAGATATGCTGGTGGTACTTTATAGCTTTGTTCAAGTAATCAGGTAATAATAATAAAAGAAGAAAGAAGAAGAGGAAAGAGGAAGAAGAAGAAGGAAGAGGAGGAGGAGAAGGGGAAGAAGGAAAAAAAAAGAAGAAGGAGAAGAAGAGGAGAAGGAAAGAGAAGGAGGGGAGGGGATGGGGAAGGAGAGGGAGAAGAAGAAGAAAGTGGAGAAAGAAATAGAGGCTTCAAAGATTAAGCTAAAATGAGTTCCTTAGGGGGGACCCAAATTCAATCTCATTGGTATCCTTCAAAAAGCCAGGGAATTTACAGCTTTTTGAGAGTTTAGAGTTATTTACCCTTTCCCTATTCATTTTATTCTATCACTGATCTAAATAACCACAGTATAAAAGGATCTCTTTATTTCTGTCTAACTTTTGGGACTCTGTATTTCAGTCGACCTTTGTCTAACACCTTCATTATCGTCTTTTGCTTCTGATCTTTATGTTGAATCTTTTTCCCAAGTCCTGAGCTCTTGAGCTCAACCTCAAGGAAAAATAAATTTAAATCTTTTCTGACATTGTTATTAGGGCAATAATCCCTACTGGCATGTTTGATTGGTCCAATTTTTCATCAATTTTGATTCTTTTAAGTTAATTACCAAATATAACACTTTTCTGGTCACTAGAACAACTTATCAATTTTCACCATCTTGGTTGGTTGATTCATTGAATAGTTTGAGATGATTTTAAGAAAGGAGGCTGTAATGACTACTTTAAGTTACACTATTTATTCATCCTTAACTATGTTTCATTAGGTGTACATATATCTCTTAGCACCTATCAACATTGAATTTCTTATTAACTGGAAAACATTGAACACATATGTAAGTTCAAGTACTAGTTCTAATATAAATATTTTATAATTATTTATTAGCATAACCCCCATGATGGATGCCAGTTATTTCTATTTTCTTTGAAAATCAAATGATCTAAAATGGCTTAAAATTTAAATAAATAAATGCATGAATATAGTTTACTTGGCAAGGTTTGTTAATGATATGCTAGTCACATTTTTAGTAGTACAATATTGCTTTGGTTAAAATACAGATAACAGGGTGCCTGTGTGGCTCAGTCGATTAACCATCTGCCTTCTGCTGGGGTCATGTTCTCAGGGTGCTGGGACTGAGTCCCCCATCCAGCTCCCTGTTCAGTGGGGAGCTTGCTTCTCCTTCTGCCTCTCTCTCTTTCTCTCTGTTTCTTGTGAATAAATAAAAAAGAAATTAAAAAATAAAATACAAATAATAGATCATCTGAGTAACCCTTTACATTTTACAAACTTTTCACAACTATCATCTTATTTCTTTTTACAAAATTTTATAAAATAAACATTATACTAATTTTAAATGTAGAAAATATAAGCCTCAGAGGGTTATCATTTTTTAATTACATAGATAATATGGAGCTTAATTCTTCTTCTTTTTTAAAGATTTATTTATTTATTTGAGGGAGAGAGAAAGAAAGAGAGTAGGGGTGAGGGGCAGAGGGAAAAGGTGAGGGCATCCTGAGCCAACTCCCCACTGAATGCAGAGGGCAGGCAGGGCTCGATCTCACAACCCTGAAATCAGACCTGAGCTGAAACAAAGAATCTGACACTCAACCCACTATGCCACCCAGGCCCCCCTTAAATCTTCTTTTTTATATTCAGTTTATCTTCCCATCTTCCAAAGATACAAGGCTGGCACAGAAACTGCAGTAGAAGAGTGGACCATCCTGAAAAGAAGCAATTTATCAAGCTGTTCCCCTGGGAGATAAAGGAGGACTGTCATTTATTGACAAGTTAACATATGATAGGGTGACAACCTCATACTCCTTATACGTTATCATAACTAACTTCCACAAATAACATGTGATATAAATGCTCTTTTTTTTGTAGATAGAATATAAATTACTTGTTCAACATTTGAGAGTGAAGAAGAACTAGAATGGGAATTTTAAATCATATTGGCTTGACTTCAAAGTCCTGTCTGATTTTGATTGTATCAGAAATAGTTACATAGTAAAGGGAAATACTAATTATATTATGGTCCTTTTCTAGAAATCTCTGCATTTTAAGGATCCCCATTTGCTGCAGGATAGCATAACCCAAAGACAGAAGTTCTATCTTATCAGTGAAAGTTAAATTATATATATAAATATGTATATATATATATAATTAATATATATATTAATATATATTGATATATATATTAATATACAGCAAATATATTTGCTTCAGGGGTACAGGTCTGTGAATCATCTTACACAATTCACAGCACTCACCATATCACATACCCTCCCCAATATCCATACCTAGTCACCCTATCCCTCTCCCTACCCCGAGCAACCCTCAGTTTGTTTCCTGAGATTAAGAGTCCTAAGATTATGGTTTGTCTCCCTCCCTGACCCCATCTTGTTTCATTTTTTCCCCTCCCTTCCCCCCAGACTCCCCCGTCCAAAAGTTCATTTTCGACCTTGCTTCCCTTGCCTTTGGTGATGTTTCTAGGAAGAAGTTGTTGTGCCTGAGGTCGAAGAGGTTGCTGCCTGTGTTCTCAGTTTTGTTAGTTTATATGTCTCTAGGAATGCATCCATTTCTTCCAGATTATCAAATTTGCTGGTATATAGTTGCTCATGATATGTTCTTATAATTGTTTGTATTTCTTTAGTGTTGCTTGTGATCTGTCCTCTTTCATTCATGATTTTATTAATTTGGGCCCTTTCTCTTTTCTTTTTGATAAGTCTGTCTAGGGGTTTATCAATATTATTAATTCTTTCAAAGAACCAGCTCCTAGTTTTATTGATTTGTTCTACTGCTCTTTTGGTTTCTATTTCATTGATTTCTGCTCTGATCTTTATTATTATTTTTTGGGGGGGGTTTCTGTTTTGTTTTGTTTTTAAATTATTTCTCTATTATTTCTCTTCTCCTGCTGGGTTTAGGCTTTCTTTGTTTTTCTTTCTCAAGCTCCTTTAGGTGTAGGGTTAGGTTATATATTTGAGACCTTTCTTGTTTCTTGAGAAAGACTTGTATCACTGCATATTTTCCTCCCAGGACTGCCTTTGCTATGCCCCACAGATTTTGAAAAGTTGTGTTTTCATTTTCATTTGTTTCCGTACACTTTTAAAATTCTTCTTTAATTTCCTAGTTGACCCATTCATTCTTTAGTAGGATGTTGTTTAGCCTCCATGTATTTGAGTTCTTTCCAACATTACTCTTGGGGTTGAGTTCTACTTTCAAAGCATTGTGGTCTGAAAATATGCAGAGAATGATCCCAATCTTTTGGTACCATTTGAGACCTGATTTGGGACCCAAGATGTGATCTATTCTAGAGAATGTTCCATGTGCACTAGAGAAGAATGTGTATTCTGTTGCTTTGGGATGGAACGTTCTGAATATATCTGTGACGTCCATCTGGTCCATTATTTCCTTGTTGATATTTTGCTTAGATGATCTGTCCATTTCATTGAGGGGAGAAAGTCCTCTACTATTATTGTATTATTGTTGATGTGTTTCTTTGATTTTATTAATAATTGGTTTGTATAATTGGCTCCTCCCATGTTAGGGGCATAGAGATTAAACATTATTAGATCTTTTCATTGGACAGACCCTTTAAGTATGATATAGTTTCCTACCTCATCCCTTATTATAGTCTTGGGCTTAAAATCTAATTCATCTGATACAAGGATTGCCACCCCAGCTTTTTTTTTTTTTATGTCCATTAGCATGGTAAATTGCTTTCCACCCCTCACTTTAAATCTGGAGGTGTCTTTGGGTCTAAAATGAGTTTCTTGCAGACAGCATATCAATGGGTCTTGTTTTTTGTTGTTGTTTTGTTTTAGTTTAGTTTTATTTTGTTGTTGTTTTAATACATTCTGATACCCTGTGTATTTTGATTGGGGCATTTAGCCCATTTACATTCAGAGTAACTACTGAAAGATATTAATTTTGTGCCATTGTATTGCCTATAAGGTGATTGTTACTCTATATTGTCTCTGTTCCTTTCTGGTCTGTTACTTTTAGGCTGTCTCTTTGCATAGAGGAGCCCTTTCAATATTTCCTGTAGGGCTGGTTTGGTGGTTCCAAATTCTTTTAGTTTTTGTTTGTCCTGGAAGATTTTTATCTCTCTTTTTATTTTCAGTGACAGCCTAGCTGGATATAGTTGCCTTAGCTGCATATTTTTATCTTTTAGTGCTCTGAATATATCATGCCAGTCATTTTTGGGCTGCCAGGTCTCTGTGGATAGGTCTGCTACCAATCTAATATTTCTACCATTGTATGTTACAAACCTCTTGTCTTGAGCTGCTTTTAGACTTTTCTCCTTGTCACTGAGACTTTTAAGTTTTACTATTAGATGATGGGGTGTTGACCTATTTTTATTGATTTTGCGGGGGTTCTCTGTGCCTATTAGAATTTGAGGTTTGTTCTCTTGGCCAAATTAGGGAAATTCTCTGCTATAATTTACTCCAATATACCTTCTTCCCCCGCCCTTCTCTTTCTTCTTCTGGGATCCCAATTATTCTAATATTGTTTTGTTTTTGGTATCACTTATCTCTTGAATTCTCCCCTCATGGACCAGTAGTTGTTTATCTTTTTCTCACTTTCTTTATTCTCCATCATTTGCTCTTCTATATTACTATTTCTCCCTTCTGCTTCATTTATCCTAGCAATATGAGCCTCCATTTTTTGACTGCACCTCATTAAAGCTTTTTTAAATTTCAACTTGATCAGATTTTAATTCTTTTATTTCTCCAGAAAGGGATTCTTTAGTATCTTCCATGCTTTTTTATCAAGTACCTTGATAATCATCATTCTGAACTCTACTTCTGACATCTTATTAATGATTGATTAGTTCTATATTGATTAGGTCCCTAGCCATTGGTAGTGCCTCTTGTTCTTTTTATTGATGTGAGTTTTTCCACCTTGTCATTTTATCCAGATAAGAATAGATGAATGAGAGAACAAAATACTAAAAGGGTAGCAATGACCCTGGAAAAATATCACTAACCAAATCAGAAGAGACCCCAAACTGGGGGAAGAAGAAATGAGGGGGGAAAAAAAAAAAATATATATATATATATATATATATTATATATAATATATATATATATATATATATATATATAGAGAGAGAGAGAGAGAGAGAGAGAGAAAGAGAGAGAGAGAGAGAGAATATTCACACACTTGATTTTGGGTGTATTTTAGTCTGTTAGAATAAACTGCTTACCAAAATTAAAAAAAAAAAAAAACACATAAAAAATAAGGGTAGGGGCACCTGGGTGGCTCAGTGGGTTAAAGCCTCTGCCTTTGGCTCAGGTCATGATCTCAGGGTCCTGGGATCAAGCCCCGCATCGGGCTCTCTGCTCAGTGGAGAGCCTGCTTCCTCCTCTCTCTCTCTCTCTCTGCCTGCCTCTCTGCCTACATGTGATCTCTGTCTGTCAAATAAATAAATAAAATCTTTAAAAAAAATAAGGATAAACACAATGAAGGGATGGAATATGACTGTAAAAATGAAAATTTAAAAAGATTCTAAAAAATAAATTGATAAGAATTGGTTGAAAAAAGAAAAAAAAAGGAAAGAATGTGATCAGGCTGGGGGCATCTGGGTACCTCAATGGGTTAAGCCTCTGCCTTCAGCTCAGGTCATGGTCTCAGGTTTCTGGAATCCAGTCCTGCATCAGGCTCTCTGCCCAGCAGGGAGGCTGCTTCCCTCTCTCTCTGTCTCTCTGCCTGCCTCTTTGCCTACTGTGATCTCTCTCTGTCAAGTAAAAAAATAAAATCTTAAAAAGAAAGAAAATGTGATCAAGCTGGAGACTAGAACAAAGCCATGCACTAGATTGAGGGTATATTTTGATCTGTTAGAAGAAACCATACTCCAAAAAGAAAAACCTGTATGTATACAAAAAATAAGGTTAAATATAATGAAGGGATAGAATATGACTATAATAATGAAAATTTTAAAAGATTTTTAAAAAGATATTGATAAAATAAAATAGTTGAAAAATGTTTAAAATAGGAAGGAGGAAAAATTAAAAAGAATAAGAAAAAAACAAAATTTAAAAAATGTAATGTTGAAAGACTAAAGAATCATGGGAAAGAGCCATGAATTCTATACATTACATTCCCCTACCTGTGGAGTTTCACATTTCTCATTGATTGATGAACTTGGTCTTGCCTGGATGTTCTTACTGATTTTCTGGGGGAGGTGCCTGTTGCAGTGATTCTCCAATGTCTTTGCCCAAGGTGGAATTGCACAGCCCTTGCCAGGGGCCAGGCAAAATAATCTGCTTAGTTTTGCTCTCAATAGCTTTTGTTCCCTGAATTTTTTCCGTACAGCTTTGGAGGATGAGAATGAAAATAGCGGCCTCCCAATCTCCAGCCCTGGAGAAGCCGAGAACTTAAGGCCCCACTCCTCATTGCACCCTCAGAGAAAAGCAGTCAGTCACTCCTGTCTCCCTGGTCTTCAGCCACACTCCGTGCTCACCCAGCCAGTGACTGAGCATTTCTATCACTGGCACACAGCCACATTTGGAGTCTCCAAACCAAGAAGATTACTGCACTGTTCTCCTGTGCCACTCTTCCTGGTAGAAGAAGGTGAGTCTCCTGGACCTTCCACTTGTGGGATCCCTGCTCAAAGAGCAGGGGTCCAGCTATGTCTCAGACCATGGTTTATGGCAACCCCAAGCTGGGAGACCACTCCTCATCTCTGTCTCTGTAGCTGGCTTCCCTGCTCAGATACCTGGAATCTCTGCTACACTCAGACACTCCTGGTCCTTTTGTGACCCTTCAGGTCCTGTGACCACATTGCCCCCATGAGGGCTCCACCCTCCACTTATCCTCCGGAGAGACATCCCTCAGTGGAGCCAACTTCTAAAAGTTCCAATTTTGTGCTCTGCTTCTCTACTACTTACTGGGAGCTGGCCCTCCCCCTGCAGTCTATATTCCCGTATATCACCTCAGATTCACCTTCTCCGCACGTTCTACCTTCCAGAAGGTGGTTGCTTTTCTGTTCCTAGAATTGCTGCTCTTCTTCTCTTCAATCTGCTGTTTAGTTTGTAGGTGTTTGGAATGCTCTGGTAACTATCTAGCTGAGTTCCTTGGATCCAACAATATATATAGGTCTCCTACTCCTCTGCCATTTTGCCTACACTCTCCACCAATAATATATATTTAATTTCATTAAGTTGTTGGTGAAAATTTTCTGTTTTCAAAGCAGAAAAAACATTTTTAAAAAGATTTTATTTATTTATTTGACAGATAGAGATCACAAGTAGGTAGAGAGGCAGGCAGAGAGAGAGAGGAAGGGAAACAGGTTCCCTGCTGAGCAGAGAGCCTGATGCGGGGCTTGATCCCAGGACTCTGGGGTCACAACCTGAGCCAAAGGCAGAGGATTAACCCACTGAGCCACCCAGGCGCCTCCAGAAAACACATTTATGTGAAAGGGACATAGAAGTGATTATTCAAGTTTGTATAAATTTAGCAATATATAGTGTGTTTTTTGCTTTAATATACATGCCAACATTTTGGCAGTATTTTTTTTTAATCAGTTTTATTGAGATACAATTTATATGCAGGAAAATACCACTTTTTAGTGTATGGTTTTCTGTGTTTTGATACACAAAAATAAAATCACAAAACTATCACTGTAATTGCAATATTGATCAAAAACATCACTGCAGGATACAGGCAAGATACATGTCGTCAACCCCATGTTCCATATTCAGTAGCTGATGATTCGTTGTGATTGACTGAGAAAGTTCCTTGTCTATTCTGAAACTTGTTTTTATTTATTTATTTATTTTTATTTTGTAGTAGTGCCTTTTAATGAGTGGAATATCTTTTTTCTTTAAATTTTTTAGAAATTCTTTTCATTGTGCCAGAATCATTGTTTATGTACCACACCCAGTGCTCCATGCAATACGTGCCCTCCTTAATACCCATCACCAGGCTCACCCACCTTCCTGCCACCCTCCCCTTCAAAACCCTAGGATTGTTTTTCAGAGTCCATAGTCTCTCATGGTTCATCTCCACTGACAATTTCCCTCAACTCCCTTCTCTCCATATCCCCATGAAAGAGTGGAATATCTTAATTTTGATGAAGTCCAATTTAACAATTTTTTTTTTCATAGATCATGTTTTTGTTATTATAACTAAGAAATCCTCCTCAGCCCAAAGCTAAAAATATTTTCTGCTAAGATTTCTTTAGTAATTGTATAATTTTAGGTTTTACACTTAATTGAATGATTGATTTTGAGTTAATTTTTGTATTGAGTGTGAGATATGAATCGAAGTTTATTACTTGCATGCAGATGTCCAAATGTTCTAACATATTTGACAGACTATCTTCTCTCTATTAAATAGCCCCTGGATCTTTGGTTAAAAAATAATTAGCCAAATATGAATGCATGTATGTCTGGACTCTATTATTTGCCTTTGATTGATGCAAATATTCTTTTATCAATACTTGCTTTGTATTGTCCAAAATAAATCTTATATGGGCACGATGTTATAGTAACTAAAATTGGTAAATCATCCATTTTTCCTTTCAGTTTGATTTTTTTTTAAGATTTTATTTATTCATTTGACAGACAGAGATCACAGGTAGGCAGAGAGGCAGGCAGAGGGGGGGGGAGCAGGCTCCCTGCTGAGCAGAGAGCCTGACGTGGGGCTCGATCCCAGGACCCTGAGATCACGACCTGAGCTGAAGGCAGAGGCTTTAACCAACTGAGCCACCCAGGTGCCCCATTTGATTGGTTTGACTCATTTATCACAAAGCTCTGTTGTGAGGTGCACACACAATTAGGACTATAATATCCTCTTGATGAATTTATCTTTTTATCAGTAGAGTCTTTCTTCATGTCTGATAAATATTCTTGGTCTGAAGTCTACTCTGAAATATATAATAACTCTCAAGCTGGCATGGTTTTAACATTAACAGGGTATATCTTTCTTCATTCTTTTATTTATATCTTTATGTTTAAGGTATATTTATTTTAACCAACATATAGTTGGGTCATATTTTTTAAACCATTGGGCAACTTGTGTTCTTAAATTGGTAAGTTTAGATCATTTCCTTTAATATATATATATTTTTTACTTATTAGATAACATAGCTACCATGATCGCTCATTATTTATACCTTTTTATTTTTAAATGTGGAATTATTACCTTAAGATTTACAATGCATACTTTAATTAATCACAGTCAACTTTTCAGCATATTTGCTACTTCATAGACAGTATAAGAAACTTAACAGTGTATAGCTCTAATTTCTCTATTTATACTATTTTTCATTTTTTAATTTCTATTTTCGCTATAAAACCATAACATTCTGCTACTGTTTTTGCTCTGGACAGTCAATTGTATTAAATGATTTAAGATTAAAAAAAAAACTATTTTATATTTACCTTTATTTTAACAATTCTCCAGAGGCTCTTCATACCTTTGTGTAGACCCCAGTTCCTGTCTGGTGCCAGTTTATGCTTAAAGAACTTCCTTTTGGGACATCTATATGGCTCTGTTGTTAAATGTCTACCTTAGTTTAGATTTTCTCTTTTAGCTTTCCACTGTCTTCTGAGCTAGATGTCTTTCTGTTCACTTCTCCAGTTCACTGGTGTTCACACGTGCATTGGAGAGATTCAGGGTTCCTTGTCCTTGCCCCAGTGACCTAAAGCCTTAACTTTTTAGGGGAGATGATCCAGGCAGGTCTTTATTCTGACCCTGCAGCAGTGATTATATACTCTTCAGGCCTGGACCACTGGGGGATGTTGTCTCAGGTGTCTCACTTTGCCCCCATTTGTATTAGTTAATTATTAGTGCCTCACAGGTAACCTAAAGTTTAGGTTAAAGGAACACACATAATATTTCCCAGATTCTGTGGGTAAGGAACACAAAGATGGCAGGCTGGGCCTGTGCTTCCACACCTCTCAGAGCACGCAGTCAAGATTTCCATTGGGGCTGCATTTTTATCTGAAGACTCAGCTAGGCTAGATCTACTTCTGAGCTCACCTGCAAAAATTGTTGGCAGGTTTCAGTCAGATGGACCATTGAGCTTAGGAGCTCAGTTTCCTGCTGGCAATTGTCAGTAGCTCCTCTCAGTCATTTTCAATGTGAGTTTCTCTAGCTTGTTTTTAGCTTATGAGAAGGGAATCCAGAAAGAGGGGGTGCCACCCAGCAAGACAGAAGTAATAGTTCTTTATAACCTAATCTTAGAGCAAAATCTGTCTTAGCCTGCTAGGGCTACTGTGACAACATATCAGAGCCTGGGTGGCTTAAACTGCAGCAAGTTATTTTCTCATAGTTATAGAGGCTGGTGGTCCAAGATCTGGATTCCAGCATGGTTGGGTTCTGGTGAGAGCTCTATTCCTGGCTTGCAAACAGTTCTCTTCTCACTGTATCCTCACATGGGAGAAAGAGAGGGGTAAGAGAGAAAGAAATTAAGGGTTTTAATCCCATTATATGGGCTCCATTTTATGATCTCATTAAATCCTAATACCCTCCAAAAAGCCTTGAGATAGAACCCATTAAGATTTAAGTCTTGGGACCCCTGGGTGGCTCAGTTGGTTTCGGCTCAGGTCATGATCCCAGGGTCCTGGGATCGAGTCCCACATCAGGTTCCTTGCTCATTGGGGAGCCTGCTTCCCCCTCTATCTCTGCCTGCCTCTCTACCTACTTGTGTGTGCTCTCTCTCTCTCTCCACTCTCTCTAACAAATAAATAAATAAAATCTTAAAAAAAAAAAGATTTAAGTCTTTAAAAATAAATGAACTTTTGGGAGACATAAAACTTCAATCTAGAATAATATCCCATCAATTTATCTGTATTTAATTATTGGAAGCAGATCACTAGGTCAGACCATTAAAAAAAAAAAAAGAGAGAGAGAGAGATTACATAAGGGAATGGCTACCAGGAGGTGGGGATCACTTGGACCCATTTCAGAAACAGCCTGCCAATAGTCAACTTTCCATCCTTGCAATGATTCTCTACTCTTTTTTTTTTTTTTTTTTTGACAGAGAGAGATCACAAGTAGATGGAGAGGCAGGCAGAGAGAGAGAGAGGGAAGCAGGCTCCCCACTGAGCAGAGAGCCCAATGCGGGACTTGATCCCAGGACCCTGAGATCATGACCTGAGCCGAAGGCAGCGGCTTAACCCACTGAGCCACCCAGGCGCCCCCCCCCCCCTTTTTTTTTTTTTGAGAGAGAGTGAGATCACAGGGTATGTTGTGTTGGGGGGGGATGGGAGGGGCAGAGGGCAAAAGAAAGAGTGAGATAATCTTATGCAGGCTCCAATACCTGAGCCAAAATCAAGTCAGATGCTTAAATGACTGAACCACTCCAGGGTCCCCTAATTCCTTATTTTGCTAAGTACAAAATGCATCACTCCCTCCTGAAGACCCCATAATCTCATTATTTAAATCAAATCCACATTTTGGAGCTTGTTCATGGAAAAGATCCTGCAAAAGGGAGCAAACTTGCCTTGCATCTGTTGCTACCAAGATTACCATATTTTCATACAAGACTACATGTGGCTTTTAGCAATTTACTAAAATTTTTACGCAAGTTGTTACCTGCTTTATAGGTATTATCCATGTCTTCTTTCCATGCTTCTTTCCAAAGGTGAGTCAGGACTTGCATTTCATTGCAGTTAGGAGGAACATATCTTTTTTGAGGTTTTAGAGTATTTAATTGCTTTATACCTCAACCCTCTGACAGGTTAGAAGATCATGGAGTTGTATGTCATCCTTCTATTTTTTATGTAATTTTGATAGAAAAGACACCTTTTCCAATTGTCTATAACCTTGGGAGAAGCCATAATTTCTGGAAGCCATTTTTGCACCTGATGATCCAGAATTAAAAAAAAAAAATCAAAGTATACAACAGGCTTATCTTCCTATTTATGGTTTTGACTTTAGTATTAAAAGGATATTCCTTAATGACCTGAGATAGTTTCCCCAACCTCCTCCCACAAGATTAAACATTATACTAGCACATACCTCAAATATGGAGACACGTGGAATTGTCCTGATTCTTCATTTCCCAAGAAAGTTGATGGACTCTGCAGACTTTCTTAATAGGCATCTTTGATTGAAACATAGTTCTATTATGGAAATAAGAATATTAATGCATAAGTGTCAAACTAGTTAAAATATTTCTTTTTTTTTACTATTCCTGGAAGGGTTGTGAATATATCTGGAATACATTTTTAAAATTTCAATTTATGTCTTACTTTATTGAGTGCCTTTTAAAATTATAGGTTAACCTAATTTCTTGAAGAAAGGCTAAACTGATAAGAACATATTATGTCTAAGGATGTAGAACTGTAATAACAGCAGCAACTTAAAGACTCAATAAAGTATAATTTAAACCTGATAGTGATGAATGAAATATACAAAATATACAAAATATACAATATGATATGGTGAAATACAATTTATAAAGAAAAATCAATGTCGACTAAATAAATAAACTCGATATAGGGAAGAGTCTAAAAAAAAAAATCTCTGAGTGGAATTGGTAAATTTTGTAAACACCCTGAACTCTTCATCTCTGATCTTGAAAGAAAAACTTATCTTATAAAGATGTCCCTTGACAAGTAATTAGCAAAAGGAACAAAATACAAAGAATCTTTAAAAGGTGGCTAAGATGAATACCTATTCAGAATGGACAGAACTTTTTCATAACTGGATTTCCACACTCTCCTACTAACATTTTATTTGAGAGGAATATCTTAGGTCATTAAGTTTTAAAAACATTAAAAATAACTTACAAGAGGAATGCTCTGCTATAAAAATATTTCACTTTTCATTCAGAAATACCTTAAATGCTAAAACTAATGGAGAAAATTAATTTTAAGACATTCAAGAAATAGTTAGAAGCTGCCACTGTATTATGGAGTGATTCTTAAAATGTTTTTTATAAATACATGAGTGGAAATAGACACCAGGACCCTCAGTATTGTGATAGATATGTTAGGATAGTTTAGAAAAGAGGTGACTTATGGTTAAAATTCTTATACATTTAAAAGTAATTATAGGTGTGGATATATTAGACTCAGGCATACAATAAGCCTTTGGAAGTAATATTTATACTCCTCAATTTATTCTAAATAAAGTATTCTAGAAAGCAGAATAATACATCTTTAAAAGGAATTGAATTGTAATGATGCAAGCTTTAAAGTATAAAATACTTTATCAATGTACTAAACCTTCATCATTCATAAATATAAGTTTTGTCCAAATTTAAGAGCTCTGTCTCAGATAGAACTGGTACATATGTACTCCAACAATAGATTTCACCTATTGCAACTTTGAATTTCGATATATTGACTCAACAGGTTGAGAACACATGTTTATATCTCCTTAACTATGCTTTAGAACTCAGAGGGCAGCATTTGAGGCCAAAATTTCCTTAGGGACAAACAAACAAAGATACTGGTAGCAATAATAACAACACTTGGGAAGGCATCCTATCTTCCAACCATAGCTACAGACTCTATTTCCCTACCTTCTTGAATAGTCTTATCACCACCATCCATAACCTTTAGGAAAGTTTATTATGGTTTTCTTGATATACCAATGATTTTATTCAAGAATAATGTTCCTGTTATGTAAATGACTATTTTGAGTGTGAATTTCTGGAAAAAATGACATATTTTTATTTAGTTATTGTTATTTTCTTTTTTTAAAGATTTTGTTTATTTATTTGACAGACAGAGATCACAAGTAGGCAGAGAGGGAGGCAGAGAAAGGAGGAAGCAGGCTCCATGCTGAGCAGAGAGCCCAATGTGAGGCTCTATCACAGGATCCTGGGATCATGACCTGAGCTGAAGGCAGTCGCCCTAGTTATTGTTATTTTCATTGATGGTCCTTAATTTCAGCGCCCTGAATAATCCATATTGTCAGTAATAATATTTTCTGGGACTTATAATGGATATATCAGCATTAATGAAGTATGATGAGTTCTTTATTTGGGGAGATAATTGAAAATAATGTTAGTGTAGTTCTGGATTGTGAAACCATCATCTAATAATATATAGATGCCCACTGAAAGAAAATACTGTTGTCTCTGTAAGATAGTGCATACTGAGCTAATCTGCAGCTTTGGAAATTAAAGCAAAGGAGAAACACTAAATACAAATCCTTTCCTGCCATAGAAACCATGTCAGGTGTCAGTAGGTGAGCCCACTGTGTTCAGATTTGTCTTGTAGGTAGGCTTCCTCATAAGCAAGTTGACAGATGAAAAATGGATATATAAAAATTACTGAATGGGGAAAGTAAATGTATATATCTTTGATCAACAAAGATAAGTAAACATCAAAGTGATGCTTAGTAGCCATAAACTATGCCCATAAATGCAAACCATTTTGATTTCAGATAAATTTAGTTTCTCAAAACAAATTTATCTCTGTCTTGCTGCATAAATATGTATAAACTTGCACTTCGTATTTGAAAATAAAATAGCTATACAATCGTCTTTTTCACAAAATGAATATTGGGAAAAGTTTGTTCTGCCTTTATGTTTATATTTATTTTAGTAAGCTTTGTCCACCCATAAGAAGTCATAAGGTATATTTTTGGGTCAGAGTGGAAGAAAATGTAAATGAATGGTTAAATATTTAAACGAAATCATAATCTAATTATGCTATTCATGGACTACTGCAAATAGCTTTTTTTTTTTAATTTTATTTATTTATTTATTTGACAGAGAGAGACCACAAGCAGGCAGAGAGGCAGGCAGAGAGAGAGGAGGAAGCAGGCTCCCTGCTGAGCAGAGAGCCCGATGCGGGGCTCGATCCCAGGACCCTGAGATCATGACCTGAGCTGAAGGCAGCGGCTTAACCCACTGAGCCACCCAGGCACCCCTGCAAATAGCTTTCTAAGATATTAGAATCTTATCTGCTTAGCAGCTTCTATTGTAAAAACATGGGATCTGGTGACAAGAGGGCTTGGTTTGAATCCTGGCTGCACTAATTTACGGCAGAATGTCTGAACTTGGATAATTTTATGATTCAATAAAGCCTGTACATCAATTTGAGCTGAATTGTTCTCCCCTCCCTGCACCAAAATTCATATGTTGAAGTCCTAAACCCCAGAATGTGCCTGTATTTTCAGATGGATTCTTGAAGGAGATGAGTAAGTTAAAATGAGGTCACTGGGGTGGCCCTAACCAGAAATGTGGGTACAAATACATCCAGAGTGAGACCATGTAAGGATGCAGAGGGAAGGCAGCAGCTACGGCTAAGATAGGGACCTCAGAAGGAGCCAGTGCTGCTGACACATGATCTCAGACTTGCAGCCCCAGAACTGTGACGTTTTCTATTGTTTAGGCCACCCAGTATGTGACCTTTTGTTAGGATAGTCCCAACATACAATGGCTCAGGCATCCTCTGAGAAATGGAGAAAGCAAAAATCTCAATTTCAGGTCTGGACAATGGCTAAGCAAGTTGCCGCTCTCACTCATACTTTATTTATACCCCTCACGTTCTATAGTTTTGGTTCTCATACTTATCACCCTAGTGTGACAATGTGTGTCTCCAGTGGCCACTCTGCCCATGTAGGGGGTAAACCAACATGGCACATGGCTCCATCATTTGCAGCAGTTTATAATTTTGGGAAACTGTATTTAGAATACTTCCAATTGTATCATGATCATTCAGCTTCAGATATATAAAGTCAACATCTGTGCTATAATGTATACAATTCAGAAATAATAAGGTTAAAAAATCCTCTCTGTACAGAACAATATTAATAATGCTTAATTTGGCTAGTACAAAACAAGATAAAAATAAAAGCTTGAATAATAACAACTAACAAGATTAAAGTGAGACACTTTTATTATATTGGGGACAGAGAAATTATGGTATTAGAAATTGCTAAATTTGGGCCACCTGGGTGGCTCAGTTATTAAGCATCTGCCTTTAGCTCAGGTCATGAGCCCAGGGTCCTGGGATGGAGCCCTGCATTGGGATCCCTGCTGGGCAGGAAGCCTGCTTCTCCCTCTCACACTACCCCTGCCTGTGTTTCCTCTCTCACTCTGTTTCTCTCTGTCAAATAAATAAATAAAATCTCAAAAAAAAAGAAAGAAATTGCTAAATTAAAAGTTTATCCAAAAATTCTAAAACAATCATTTGTTGACTAAAAATAAGATGTGTGGCACCTAAACTAAAGGAATAAGGAGTGTTTTGAGAATTAGAATACAATTTTAAAAGTCACCAATAAAGGAAGATATATCAAGATAAGAAAAAAAAGATAAAGCCATAAAATTTAAAAACCAGGAGATAGGGTGAGAGAAATACATTCAAATATATCATCAATGACAACCAGCATAAATTTACTGTCTCAATATCACACTTCGGTTGACCTATTCCACTCCCAAGATGACAATTTTGGTTCCCAAGATAATTCTCTCTTTCATATTTAAGACTATTAGACTATCTGTCTCCCTTTCTCTCTCTCTCCCTCATCTATCATCTCTCTACCATTTATCATCTATCACTACCACACACTTAATTACTGAAAGGAGAGAGTTTAAAACATTTTATGTAATTCTTTTGTTTTCAGATTGCTTTCCACATACATTGTCCTTTGAAAGGATTGCATTTTAAAAGTATCTGGAGTAATTCCACTCTGTAAAATTTTGCTATCAAACTGAAACACTTTAATTCTTTATTTTTATTTTTAGAGTTTTATTTTAAAATATATTTTTTATATTTATGAAAGCTATTTCCAAAACAGATCTATGGAAAAAAATTATACTTAAAAATATTAGATTCTATCACTGCTCACTACTACTCCTTTCTTCTTTGTGCAATTATTCAAAAATATTTTGCTTTATTCTTCCATTTTTAAATATAAGTACATATATATATATTCATATATATTTTCTTTACTTTTTACATAAACAGTAATATCGCCTACACATTTTTATTCAATTTGCTTGTTTTCTTGGAAAATAGTTTAAAGAGTATATAGAAAAAAAATTGTATGACTTTTTGTTTTTTTAGAACTGTATAATAGTCTGCTGTGTGGGTTTATTCAACAAATGTATTGATGGACGTTTTAGTGGTTTCCGATTTCATCTATTACAAATAGTGCTATACTAATTAGAAAAGATTAGAAAAGAAGCATATTAATTTGTACAACTTTTAGTAGCTTTAAATTTTATTTTATCTCCTTTAAAACATACTACTAGCTACATTTGTTAGTTTTATTTAGTGATTATCTTATAGTGTATAACATGAATCTTATTTAGTGATTATCTTATAGTTCTATAACATGAATCTAATTCCAAGTAATATTATGATGCCCACATATGAGCCGGTTCTGCCACTCCTTTCCTTAGTGTAGATTCAGATTTTTGTCTGCTACATTTGCCTGTCCTGAAGGGCTTCTTCTTCTTCTTCTTTTTTTTCTTTTTAAAGATTTTATTTATTGGTTTGACAGATAGAGATCACAAGTAGGCAGAAAGGCAGGCAGAGAGGGAGGGGGAAGCAGGCTCCCTGCTGAGCAGAGAGCCCGATGCAGAGCTCGATCCCAGGACCCCGAGATCATGACCTGAGCCCAACCCACTGAGCCACCCAGGTGCTCCCTGAAGGGCTTCTTTTAATGTTTCTTTTCATGCATGTCTGCTGATGGTGGAATTTTTAGCTTCTGTGCTGTTAAAATAGCCCATATTTTTCTCTTTCTTTTTTCTTTTTTTGAAAGATATTTGGTTGCATTGAATTATAGTTTTGTTTTTCCTTTTTTAACTTTGTTAAGGACTTTGTTTCCCTATATTTTTGGTTCACGTTGTTTCCTATGAGAAATCTGTTTCTCTATACATAATGTCTTCCACTTCCCACCACCTCACTGCTTTTAAGATACTCTTTCTGAATATTTTTTTCTTCTTGAATAATTAAAAAAAATTGAGTATGATGTTCCTGGATGTAGTTCCTTTTATGTTTCTTTGGTTTGGGTCTCGTTAAGGTTCCAGACATGTGGTATTCATAGTTTTTAACATTTTTAAAAACAGGCAATGTCCTTCAAGTATTTCTCATGCCCAAATCTTCTTCTTTAGGGACTCCCAATTACAGCTCTTCTGCTGCCTGAAGTTGTCCCATGGTTCATTGATGTGATGTAATCATATTCACACTTCTTTCGTTCTGCAACCTATTTTTCATGTTGGCCATTACATGTTTCTTCAATCTCTAAAGATTTCATTTTTTTTTCATATCTATCATGTGTCTATTTAACATGCTCAATCTTCATATTCTTGAAAAGCATGCAGAATAATGTTATGATAATATTTTAAAGCCATTTTCTATTAATTGTCATTTGTGTCTTTCTGTATCTGCTTTTACTTACCATTTTTTTCTCCTCTTTGTAGGTCATGTTTTATGCCACTGTTGAGAGACTTTAGTTTTTGATCAGTTGTCAAATCTCATGAATTTTACCCTGTTGGAAAATTGATAGCCAGGACTTCTCTAGTCTAGGACTAATTTTACAGCAATGATGAAACAATACATTTGTATCTAATCTGTTTCTGCTTGACCTACAAGACTTTCCATGGTGATGAGGGACTATCAACAATTTCTGTGTGAGCTCTCAGATTTGTTTCCTCTCCCCATGTTAGGTGGATCTTTCCTCACCTCACGAACTGGTCACAAGCATGCTTAAGACTCCCTGGGGACCTTCCAGGATGCTGAAGCCTTGTCACTGTAGCTCGCTCTCTTGTCGTCTCCCACCCTGGCCTCTCTAGTGGTCTTGGCTCTCCTGGACTCCCACTCTACCTTTTCAGTTCAGAGAGACTCAGTCTCTATTGATGGCCCATTGCTGGCCTATATCTTGGAATTTCTCTCCCAAAAGTTAATTGGAAATATCATACAGCCCACTTTGTTACTCTCATCCCAAGGATCAGTGTCCAGAGTTGCCTAATGTCCAGTGCCTCAATACAATTTTTCTCTGTGTTTTCAGTTAGTTTCAGTGGGAGATCTTTTTTTTTTTTTTTTTTTAAATTGGACAATGAATAGAGTTTGACAGTATTGTTTTATTTCCTTTCAGACTTTAAAGCTATTATTCTTTTCCCAGAGTGGCTGCACCGGTTTGCATTTTCAAAAAGAGTGTACGAGGGTTCCCCTTTCTCTACATCTTTGCAGATATCTTTTGTTTCCCGTGCTGTTAATTTCAGACATTCTGACAGGTATGAGGTGATATTTCATCATAGTTTTGATTTGTATTTCCCTGATATGGGTGATGTTGAGCATCTTTTCATATGTCTGTTAGCCATTTGGATGTCTTTTATTGAAAATGTCTCTTCATGTCTTCCGCCCATATTTTTTCTTTTAACTGGATTAGTTGTTTTTTGAGGTATTGAGTTTTATAAGATCTCTTTGTTTGTTTGTTTCAAGTTTTTATTTAAATTCTAGCTAGTTAACATCTAGTTTAATATTGGTTTCAGGAGTAGAATTTAGTGATTCATCACTGCATATAATACCCAGGGCTCATCCCAACAAGTGCCCTCCCTAATACCCATCACTCATTTAGCCCATCCCCCATTTGCCTCCCTCCAGCAACCCTATTTGTTCTCTATAGTTATAAGTCTCTTATGGGTTGCTTCCCTCTTTTTTTTTTTTTTTTCTTTTTCTCCTTACCCTATGGTCATCTGTTAAAGTTTTATAAGTTCTTTTTATATTTTGGATGATAACCCTTTATCAGATATATCATTTGCAAATATCTTCTTCTGTTCCTGAGGTTATCTTTTAGTTTTATTGATTGTTTCCTTCACTGTGAAGAAGATTTATCTTGATGAAGTCCCAATTGTTCATTTTTGCTTTTGCTTTCCTTGCCTCCAGCGATGTGTCTAGTAAGAAGTCGGTATGGCTGAGGTCAAAGAGGTTGCTGCCTATGTTCTCCTCTAGGATTTTAATGTTTTCCTGTCTCACAATTAGGTCTTTCATCCATTTTGAATTTATTTTTGTGTATATGTTAGGAGGCAGTCCAGTTTCATTGTCTTGCATATGGCTGTCCAATTTTCCCAACACCATTTCTTAAAAAACATTGTCTTTTTTTCCATTGGATATTCTACTTTGTTTGTTAAAGATTAGTTGGTCATATAATTGTAAGTCCATTTCTGGGTTTTCTATTCTGTTCCATTGATCTATGTGTCTGGATTTATTTATTTAGTTATTTATTTATAGCAGTACTATACTGTCTTGATGACTACAGGTTTGTAATATAACTGTAAGTTCAGAATTGTGATGCCTCCAGCTTTGGTTTTCTTTTTCAAGATGGCTATTTGGGGTCTTTTGTGGTTCCATATACATTTTAAGATTTGTGTGTCCTAGCTTTTGGAAAAATACTATGGGTATTTTGATATCCCTACCAAAATTGCTTTAAATGTGTAGGTTGCTTTGAGTAGTAGAGACATTTTAACATTTGTTTTTCCAATCCATGAGCATGAAATGTTTTTCCATTTCTTTGTGTCATCTTTAATTTCTTTCATTACCTTTTTTCTTTTCTCTTATTTTATTTAAATTCAATTAGTTAACATAACATTCAATTAATTTAAATAACATTTATTTAAATTAAATTAGTGTATCATTAGTTTAAGATGTAAAGTTCAGTGATTCATCACATGTAACACCCAGTGTTCATTACATTATGTGACCTCCTTAATGCCTTCACCCAGTTACCCCATCCCCTCACCCACCTCCCCTCCAGCAACCCTCAGTTTGTTTCCTATAGTTAAGAGTCTCTTATGGTTTGTCTCCCTCTCTGGGTTTATATAATTCTTTATTATATAGATAATAAAATTATATAATTTTAATAAAATATTTTAAAATAAAATATATAATTTTATTTTAAAAAATATATATCCCCTATGATCCTCTGTTTTTTTTCTTAAATTCCTTATATGAGTGAAACCATATGATAATTATCTTTCTCTGATTGACTTAATTCACTTAGCATAATACCCTTCAGTTCCATCCACATGCTGTAAATGGTTAGATTTCATCCTTTAAGATGCCATTGTAGATTTATATACCACATCTTCTTTATCCATTCATCTGTCAAAGGGCATCTGGACTCTTTCCATATGGCCAACAGACATAAGAAAAAATGCTCAGCATCACTCAACAACTGGGAAATACAGATCACAGATCAAAATCATGAGATACATGCACCAGTCAGAATAGCTAAAATTAATGTCAGGAAACAACAAATGTTGATAAGGATGCAGAGAAAGGGCAACCCTCTTACACTGCTGGTGGGAATGAGAGTGTTACATCTACTTTGGAAAACAGTATGGAAGTTCCTCAAAGAGTTGAGGGAAAAAAAAAAAAAAGGTATTCTATGACCAGAAATCACACAACTAAGTATCTACCCAAAGGATACAAACAGTGATCTGAAGGGGCACCGGCACCCCAATATTTATAGCAGCAATGTCCTCAATAGCCAAATTCTAGAAAGAACCCAGATATCATTCTTATTATTGTTACTCTGATTTTTTTCTTTGTTTTCTTAGTGTTTGCTTTGTTGTTTTGAGTTAACTTCACCATAATTATTTATATTTCACTATTCTTATTTCAAAGACAAATAACATGAGCTTTTGCTTATTATACTTGTGTAATTTTACTTTTTTGCTCTTATATTTAGCATTTAAGATCTTCTATTTAATTTTTTTGGCTTATTGAGATGGATATGCAGGTAAGCAAGGTTTTAATAAACTTTATTTTCAGAACAATTTTGTATTTATAGAATATTTGCCAAGAAAATAAAGCAAGTCCTCCTATAGCTTGCACCCAATTGCCCCTGTTATTAACAACTTACATTACCGTGGTACAATTGTAAAATTAAACAATATGTATTAATACATTAGTAACTACAGTCCATACTTTATTCAGATTTCCTTAGTTTTTCCCAGTATCATTTTTTTTTCCTGTTTTAAGATAACATATTACATTTGGTCAATGGGTCTCCTTAGTCAACTCCAGGCTCTGACGGTTTCTCAGACTTCATTTCTTTTTATAACCTTGACACTTTCGACCAATACTAGTTAGGCTTTTTCGGAATGATTCTCAGTTGGGATTTGTGAGATGAATAATAATAATAATTATTATTATTATTATTATTATGTGTTTTTGAAAGAAAGATCACAGAGGAAAAGTGCTATGTTCATTCCATCATATCAAGAGTATAAATTATCGGGGCACCTGAGTGGCTCAGTGGGTTAAGCCGCTGCCTTCGGCTCAGGTCATGATCCCAGGTCCTGGGTTCGAGCCCCGCATCGGGCTTTCTGCTCAGCAGGGAGCCTGCTTCCTCCTCTCTCTCTGCCTGCCTCTCTGCTTACTTGTGATTTCTCTCTGTCAAATAAATAAAATCTTTAAAAAAAAAAAGAGTATAAATTATCAACACAATTTACCACTGTTGATGTTGGCTTCAATCACCTGGTTCAGGTAGTGTTTGTTGTGTTTTTCCAAGTAAACATCCTCCTTTTCCATATGCACAGCTCATATTTAAGGAGTGGGGAGTTATGGTTCACCTCCTGAGAGTAAAGTATCTACATAAATTATTCAGAATTATTCTGTAAGGAAGATTTTTGGCTTTTCCCCCATTTTTTTTGTTTATTCAATTATTTATTTATATCTGCATGGACTCATGATTTTTTCATATTTTTATTAATAATCCATTGGTGCTTTATGTTACTACTCAGATTGTTTCAGCTTTAACCATTGGGGACTTCTTCATATTGCATTTATAACATACTCCATTTCCACATACTCCATTATATTCAACATACTCCATTATATTCTGTGTGTGTGTGTGTATGTGCATGAGAATCACTTCCTTACTTTCCGGGATTGCAAGATCTTCCAGAATCATTCTGCATATTTCTTGTTTAGCCTCTAGAATCCTCCATTTTCCCAAAGAGATCTACTTTTATTTACTGGAAAATGGTAATAGATGCCCTGATATAGTTGCTAGATGAGCACATATTATTGAGGTTTCATTTTTTTCTAGGCCCTCTCATATGACAAGCAAGGAAATCTATGTGTGTATACTAACCTGTGTAGGTACGCATAGCTACAAATATTTCTGCATGTAGTCATCTGTGCCTATATTTAGCTAAATATGAATCCATACTAGCGTCTCCAACTCTGATTCATTGCCACGTGGACCACTCTAGGCTTCTCATCTTTCTTGTCCAGAAACTTCCAACCCAACAATAAGAAACCTTGTTCCACCAGGCACCAGCTTTTTATTTAGCTGTTAAATGCCAAGATGCACCTGATAGAGTGTGAAAATTATTAATTCATACATTTGAATTGTAACATAGTTACAATTCAATGTAACTATGGTGCTTATGTAGTTTCTTTTGCCTTACCCTATAGATTCCATTTATTTTCAAATTTGTGAGGGTTGTTGTTTTTTTTTTTTCAGTTTTCTTCAATGACAGTATGCTTCTCATTGTGGTCCTAGTTGAACATTCTGCTTCATATTTTTTATAAAAATAATACACATTATGCAGAATATTTTTCTTTTCAATGTATCTTTGTCAATATTTCATATATTCTTCATAATTATTTAAAAACACCTACTTAAAATTCTATGTTATGGATGCACTTTTATATATATAGTATTTTCTGTGTAATTTTAATTATTTGATATATATGTAGTTTTATTTTATTAAAAATCTTGCAATAATATCCTTCTATATATGTATAGAAGTAATCATTTCTATCTGGAAGATACATTCTTAGAAGTGGAGTTACTAGATAAAATTTACATGTAATAAATATGATAGTATTACCTTGTTTTCTAAAGGGAATTATATTAATTTACACTAATGTGTAATGAATGAGATTGCCAATATCCATACAATCTTCCTGAATTCAGTGTAAGAACTTTCTCAACTTTTTGGCCAAACTGATAAGTATATTCCCACTATTAAATTTGTATATATTTAATTATGACCAATATTTTAATGTTGTTGAATATCTAGTTTTTATATATTTTTAAAATTATATTTTAAATTATTGTTTGATAAAGATTTTTTTTATTAAATGGAAATTGACCTACAACTGTGGAAAATATTTTCTCCACTATGTTCTAGTTTTGGATGTCATTTTTAATATTTTTGGTCATGAAGGAGTCTTAAAATTATGTAATATACTCATTAACTTTTTCTTAAGTCTTAGGCTCTGTATCATTTTGGTTAGTCTCCAAAATATTTAAATATTTTGCTCTTTTTTTAATAATGTTAACATTTTAGTTTTATTTCCATGGCATTTTAGTAACTTTAGAAGGACCATACACAGTTTTAATAATCATTTATAATTTTCCAAGTTTTCTATATTGAACATATATTAATATCAAATCCATATAAATAAAACATTATTGAAAGAGTAGAAGTCAAAAAATTGAATACAGGCAAGTTACTATAGTCCTTTTCTTTCCCTTAACTTTTAATTGTGTATATTATTTTTGATAGGGTACTATTTTTTTTAGAATTCTGTGTTTTAAATTTTCTTATGACCTCCAATAGGGAGAAACTATCACATTTAACTTGACTTGTTGACCGTTTTAAGCTTAAATATTGAAATACACCTCCTAGCAAGTGGAACTTCTGCAAAGTTTTGTTTACTTTTTAACTTTGGGCCAGAAGTTCTTCCATTCCACAGTGTTTATGTTTCACTGATGAAAGAAAACATATGCAGCATTTGATGCTAATTTAAAGTTGACTTCTAGAAACATAGTCTGAGTTGGTAATAATTCATTTAATGGATTGCCCAGTTAATCAGACAAAATTAATTTATAGTCTCTGGTGCAGAAAGAAATTCAGAGTGATAGAAGAAGTCAGTCTCCTTTTATAATCGTGCACTTTCATTGCACTGCAGTAACTTGCAATCAATAGGTAGTCACATCTGATTAACATCCCGGATTTAGAGAGTGCCCTGCTATCTCAATCTCCACAAATGAGAAATTTACACAGACTTGGCAAGTGTGAGAAATGAGCCTGTGTTAACCAAAGTACATCAGGTGAAACAAAATTCACAATTGAACAAATAGGTATTTTATAACTTTGAGACATTTTACTCCATGTCCCAGGATATTCAAGTGAATATAGAGAATAATTTACTCTCCCACTTTATTCACCGTCCCCCCAACACTATTCCAGTACTAGTTGTAATTCCTAATGTGCAGGTTGAGGGTCTTTTGTAATCCAGACCCTCAGGTGCAGGGTCTTCTCCAATGTGCTTCTTCCTCCTTGCATTAGCTGCTCATTCCAATGGTTAAACCATAGGACTTTATCATTGCCTATGCAAGTCCTTTAGAATATCATTTCAAAAATGTCACTCTCCTCATTCTTACTTCTTTCTCTTCATACCACTTCCTTACGCACTACAACTCCAGTGAAAGATTAGCCCCAAATACCTTCCAATGAATTAACCCTGCATTTGTAACCCCCACATCCTTAATTCTGCAGCTATTTCTTGAGTTTAAATTCAATCATCAATACTTACACCCCTTTCTGTGCCTACAGTCAAGACTATCTTTAGCCCTCCGTAGGGCAATACAAACAGTGGTTTTTTGTTTGTTTGTTTGTTTTTTTAAAGATTTTATTTATTTGTCAGAGAGAGAGGGAGAGAGAGCGAGCACAGGCGGACAGAATGGCAGGCAGAGGCAGAGGGAGAAGCAGGCTCCCTGATGAGCAAGGAGCCCGATGTGGGACTCGATACCAGGATGCTGGGATCATGACCTGAGCCGAAGGCAGCTGCTTAACCAACTGAGCCACCCAGGCGTCCCACAAACAGTGGTTAAATTCATTTGCATAATAATCCCATTCCCCGCACCCTGACAGCTGTTGCGACTGTAAACAATGGGTACCTAGGCCAGAAGAGATCCTTTTAAATTCACAATCACCATACTGAGTTGAGTCATTATTTCTGTCCAACAATTGTGCTGTATTGCCCTATTCTACCTCCTCCTCAACATTTCACATCTTACCTGTTTTCCTTTAGTTTACAACACTGCTTTCCCCTGTCCCTGCTTCTCAGTTGATAACCTAAACTTCACTGAGAAAATTGATACCTGGTACCTTCCTGAATATATGCTCATATACTCTAGCTTCTCTCTTGTTATTATGGTTGTTGTTAATATGTTTCTGGTTGGAGCATGCCTTGTTGCAGTTAAGACTGTGTCCTCAGCTGAATTTTTGCTTTGCTATGTTTTTCCCATTCAATCTATTCTAAGCTCCGCACACAGAGGGAACTGCTAACAAGGAAATCAGATAGTGTTGTTATATCGCATTATTGATGACTGGATACAGAAGAAATTTTAGTTTATTCATCAATAATCTATTTTCTTTGGAAACCTATCTTCCTCATTATCGGTGACCGTGTAATAATCCATTTCAATGGGTCACTACTGTGGATACACCTGCATCTTATCCACTAGATCTTTTCTACTTCTGAAATAAAAATAAACGTCAAATTATCTAATTTTCACAACATTCTTTATATATACAAACACACACACACTTTTTAAATTTATTTCTTAATTGCTTATTTCTCTTTTCCTGTCCTATACAACCATGGAGATTCTAAAAGACTGACTTCATCTTTTCCTCTGTCTTAAGATTTTTGTTGATATACTTGCAGTATGCTGACAAAACCTCCATCCTGTGGATCTGACTGATTCTACTGAGTCTTCTTGGAGAATTTCACCTAAAAGCTTACATTTGTGCTGCTGTAAATTTATGACGATGATATCATCTGGGCCATCTTGTCAAACCTTTACTTTGCAAGTCAGTTCTCTTCCTCATTGTCTATAGCTACTTTGCATATCATCTTTATTCCTCAAATTCAAATGTTCTCTCTTTACTCCTAACAAATTATGTTAATTTCTCTCCTGTGAAAACAGAATATTTAGGTGAAAGCTCCAAAGCTACACCATTACCTGCAAGTTCATTTTTAAGTACCTCCTTCTGCCCATTACAGATAAAAGTGTCTCTTATACAAGGCTAATCCTTTGTTTTACTCTTGGATCTACTTCCGTCCTAATTTTGCCAGAGCCATGCCCTTTTGGCACCATACTTTTGGTGCTAACACATTCTCCTTGTGCTGGTATTTCTTTCTTTCTTTCTTTCTTTTTTTTTTTTTTGAGATTTTATTTTAATTTATTTGACAGAGAGAGACACAGCGAGAGAGGGAACACAAGCAGGGGGAGTGGGAGTCCAATGCCGGGCTCCATCCCAGGACCCTGGCATCATGACCTGAGCCAAAGGCAGACTCTTGACAGCTGAGCACCCCAGGCACCCCTTATGGTGGTATTTCTCAGTTTCCCTTCAGCACCACATCCTCAGCTTGTCCCACCAACATCAGTGGTCCCTCCACTCTCTGCCACATCCACTCTTCTCTTCTTGCTGGCTTTCTTCTTAGAGCAGTTTCACTGATGTCCCTACCTTCAGTTCCCATCTTTATATAATACCTCTGCAATACCTGTCATTAACCACTTTCTCCACCGAGCCTCTGATCTACATACAACTGTTTCCATACTTGAATGAGTCATATCTACCTCAAACCGTCTGAAACTGAATTCTTCTCTCTCAAATTGACCCTTCTGGGGCAGCTGGGTGTCTTGGTCAGTTAAGCATCTGCCTTCAGCTCAGGACATGATCTGAGAGTCCTGGGATTCAGTCCCACATAGGATCCCTGCTCAGCGGGGAGTCTGCTCCTTCCTCTCCCTTGGCTCCTCCCTCTCCCTCTGCTCTTCCCCCAACTTGTGCTCTCTCTTGCTCACTCCGTTTCTCAAACAAATAAATAAAATATTAAAAAATAAATAAAATTGACTCTTCTGTTTTCTATTGTAATGAAAGGCATTGTTATCTATCAATTTGCTCAAATTAGCAATGGAGGTATTATGTTTAACACTTCTCTTGGTTTTCACATTCAAACCACATGTTGCAGTTTCTATACCTAAAATGCTCATATCCATCCTCTTTATTCACCCCACACTAGCCCTGCCTTATAACAGAGAGCACCATCTCTTACTTTAAATTTCTTCACCATACTCAACACTCAGCTCCTGGCCTCCAGTCTTTCCCTCATTCTGTTCCTGGTTCACAATGCCTCCAGAGTGATCTATCTTTAACTAAAATATGAAAAAGTTACTTTTAAAACACAGTCATGATCTCCTTAAATTTCAACCCAAATTAAAACTTGTTGATATGGTTTACAATGGTCTACATGCCCTGCTTCTTTTTATTTCAGACTTTGCTCATCCTTGCATCCCCTCCATGCTATCCCCCGATAAAACAAACTATTGGTATAATTCTCTGGTATGTCATGTTGTCATTTGTTTTTGGAATTTATTATACACTTTATATCTGCCTAGAATACTCCTACCCATTCTCTCACTCCTTCTCAGTGATCCCTGCTCATGGATAGACATGTTTGCCTAGGTGACATTCAAACATATGTGCATTAAATTCTCCCATTGTGCCCCCCTAGCACTCAACATCCCCCTTGACCCATTTATCATTTTGCTCTGTTTGCAGAGTTGTGTTTAACTGACAATGTTGCAATCTCCATGAGAGCAAGAGCAATGCTTCTTCCTGTATTGTGTTTATCTTTACACGGGGACAAAGAGGAGACACTCAATAATTATTTGTAGGATGAATAAACTGATTTTTTCTCAGCTAGGATGTATAAAATATATTAATCTAAAGAAGACATTTTCACTGTACTTAAATACCTAAGTAGCTTTCATGAAAAAATAACTTTATTCTATGGTTTTACATGCAGAATCAGGATTAAAAAGCAAAAGTTATAAATAAGAAAATTTCACTTGGATACACTGAAGTACTTTCTAATGGTCAGAAGTGTCTAGAAATGAGATGTCTTAGCTCATGGGAGAGTAGCCCCCAAATCAGAGACTGGGCTATGACAACAGAGAAATAATGTGAGGCAATTCACTTATATAGTCAGCTTGGTCAGCATTTCATAATATTGTGCTGGATTGCAAATGGCTTGGAGGCATCGAAAATGGTCAAGGAGCACTTATATAATGGTATTCCAAATCTGTATTTGGTTTTGGCAAAGACAACAGTGTGATCTTAATCTGTACATACAGAGAAACAGTGCTGGTACCCTTTGATGGCTCACATTAATATCAGACCTCCACTCTATGACAACATTTGTCAGAATGGGAGCAGTCTTGTGATTAAGTTTGTAGTAAGACCTCTCTAAGACATTCATAGCTAAATTGACTTCCATGCTCTGGAGATTAACTTTGAGGAAGGTGTTTTAACTTTTCTGAGACAATGAAGAATATAAATCCAGAGGCAAGGTAAGCTTCATCTGTTGCTACCAATGCAGTCACATGAGGACCCAGGCTGAGAGCCCCACTCCATGTTTATGGGTTTAATGCTCTGTGGTAACTGTCTTGAAATTCTTAATGATTTTATTTTTGAATTTGTGTTTTGTATCTTAAATATGGTATGAAATTGGAGCATGTGTGTAGGGATTAAGAACTTCAGTTCATGTGTAGTACCAACTATCATTGCCTCCCTGTCAAGGCTTCTTACCTGCCTCCCCTTTCCAGTTTCTGTTCCATGACCATTCCTGCCCTTCTTCTGGAGTAATGACCAGAAAGTTTGGGGGGTATGAGGGATGGACACATTCTGCTGTTACCTTCTGGCTTGTAATAGGGATCTGCTCTCCAGGAATGGTTGGGGTCATATGTAAAATGGATGGCATCTCTGGGCAGGATGAAGCAGTGGACAAACTATCCTAGGCTGATAGGGTCACGGTACAGTTGATGGCAACTTTACTATGACCTCCCACCAGCCCACAATCTAAGTATGGATAGCATCAGGCAGGGAAGTTATGATGCCTTCAGATCACCTGTCCACCATGTGTGGGGACAAAAGGCTCCTAGCACAAGAGTGTTAATTTCTCTCCCCACCACTAGTGTCCTGGATTTTCATTTTGCACTGAGCTCACAAATTATGTAGCTAGAACTCTCTAGAAGCCACGCATATTCCAGAAGCGTTTTCATTTAAAAAATAGTTTCTAAGTCAATGCGTGTAGGTTAATGATATGCGTAAGTTTGATTATATACACAAATGCTATAGATATGCATGTGTGTTTGGATTTAAAGAAACATATTTTTGGGGTGCCTGGGTGGCTCAGTGGGTTAAGGCCTCTGCCTTCGGCTCAGGTCATGATCCCAGGGTCCTGGGATCGAGCCCCGCATCGGGCTCTCTGCTTGGCGGGGAGCCTGCTTCCCTTTCTCTCTCTCTCTGCCTGCCTCTCTGCCTACTTGTGATCTGTCTGTCAAATAAATAAATAATCTTTAAAAAAAAAAAAAAAAAAGAAACATTTTTATATGGGTAAGTTTTGGAAAGGCAAATGAGAAACTTTATTTTTTATTTCATTTATTTATTTTGCTAATGAGAAGTTTTAATATACAAAAACAATATTAATGCATTCTGCAAGAAAAAAAGTAGGTAAGCACCAGAAATGTGTAACTTATTCATGGTTGAGTTTGACATAATAGTAAATGTATAAATATGTACTTTAATCAGTTTTTTGCCAAATGCTCCCAAAAATTTTGTGGTACTTTCATATTGCGATCCTAGGCTGTTTGTCTCTGTACTTCATGTCCTCAGTGATGTTATTCCACAGTAAGACAGTATCAGGTTAATTGCACCAATGGCATTTGCTATTTCAAGTATCTAGAAGGTTATTCTGGTACATAAAGTGAATAGTTGTTTCCCAGGTGGTGGGGCTAATATGATAAACTCTGGCTTCTTGAATCTGTTTCAAAAAACTTAATAACAAAATTTAACCTTTAGTTCACATTGCTACAGATTCTTTTTGCTTCTAGGGGCCCCGGAGTACTCCCTCTCTATTGCTCCCACCCTCATCCATAAGGCTTAAGAGCCCTTGGATGTCTCCTATGAATGCAAATAAACCAGAATTTGTCTGAATAGGATGCATTCCAGTAACTTCCTGTGAAATACTAACTGATTAAATTTCAAGTGCCCAACCACTTTTTTGGTCCATTACCCCTTGGGACTAATTCATGGAAATTAAATGATACATTAACTTATAGGTCAAAGTCAAATGTACCGCCCCAGGCAGGAATTTTTGCTCAAATTTGCCATTCTGCTTGAAATAAACCTCTTACACTTCATCAGTCTGAGTCCAGCTTCCAGACTCTGTGGGATTCAACAACATATCCTCTAAGGTAATAGATTCTCCCAGGCAGAGAACCATGTGCTGACATTTCCCCAGGAAATACTTGCTCGTGAGTGCTCTCTGTTGTAAACAGTGATCTTCCTAGCAATCCCAAAACTATAAGGATTTTGTTCAAACCAGGGTCAGGTTAACTAGGTTTGGGGTATTTTAGTTTATGTGGATATTGCCTCTCATAATTTTACAACAATGGTGATGTTTTCCAAAGATATTATCTACAGCTATGGAGATGTGAAATAAGAAGGCAAACATAGGTTAGCCAAGGGTCTCAGAATATTTACTATGAAAATAAATAATCTTTTTACTTAAGGGTGATTAAGATAGATCTTGGGGTTATATTCTAATCTACAAATACATGTAAAATCATTGAAGAGACACTTGAGTACCCATAATAGTAAACAAATGCCAATATTATATGATATGTTAATATCAACTTATAACTCTGAGCCCTATTCTCTTCCTTGTAGATAACTGGATTTTCCTAAATAGTATTTCTTTGCTTTAAGTTCTTAGACAAATTTGGCTGTTTTACACTGATTTAGGACAGGATTCTCACAGACCTCTTCGGAAAGAGATTTGATAATTCCATTTTCTGGTGATTCATTCATTCTGGAAGTTTAGACTTCTCTAGGGCTTTTTTTTTTTTTTTTTTTTTTTTTTTTTTTTTTTTTTTTTTTTTTTTAAGGTTAGTGGGGTTTACAACCCTGTTTCAATGTTCAGTTGTTCAGTGTGTATCTTCTTCCATACTGGTTAAATCCTCTTGTATTTTTCAACACTTATCTTTCTTACAATTCACTCCAAACCTTCAATTTTCCGATTCTCTACACTCCACACTTCATTCACGCAGATGAATCTAGTAAGCAGTGTAATTTGAATAGATTTTTCCAGAGGAAAGGTAGTAAGTTACACCATATACCTTTGAATCCTCTCAGGACAGCTGTGAGTTCAACTTCAGCTGCAGTGAATTTTCCCAGATTCAGGGTAAAAGCATCCTACTTAATGGACATTCACTTTTGTCTGAGAACCACCTCCAACCACCCACGAGACATGGTCAGCATATTACAGACACAGTCTGAAAATGAGAAGACAATTATTTGTCAATAAATGTTTCGGTCTCCTTTTTTTCATATGGATAATCCTAAGGGGCACTGTATCTAGATGCAATTAAGTTTGTAAACATGTGACACTTAAACTCATAGGACCTCCTCCTATTACATCCATAACGGTTTGTAGTGGTTGTTGCCTTTATATGGATCAAGAAATGATTTGAGATGATCATATGCATGGACTCCTGGGAGTGACAAATAACTTGGCTATTTGGTCAAGGGCTTGGAAAGAGCAAGATTAGTGAAGGTCTCAGATGAACAGAAGAGGCATGTGGCTGGACATGAACTATAGGCATAAAGGGAATAATTATTAGGTCTCAAATTAAATGTCTGCTGGAGAATAATGAAGAATAGGAACTCAACCACTAAGTTGTCATCCTGTCCAGAAGATGTCAGCCAGTATCTTTGGCCACCCTTGTGCTTACAGATGAGTTCAAAAATGGAGTAGCTGTGAGAGGATATATGAAACCTGTAGCAAAACTACTTTGTTCATTATCTTATCAAAGCTAATTTGTTTTTTTTTTTAAAGATTTTATTTATTTATTTGACAGAGAGAGATCACAAGTAGACAGAGAGGCAGGCAGAGAGAGAGGAGGAAGCAGTCTCCCTGATGAGCAGAGAGCCCGATGCGGGGCTCCATCCCAGGACCCTGAGATCATGACCTGAGCTGAAGGCAGCAGCTTAACCCACTGAGCCACCCAGGCGCCCCAAAGCTAATTTGTTTATTATCACAACTATCCCTTGAGGAACCCAAATAGGCACTGAGTGGCAGTTTGATCCCTTTGGAACTCTTTGAATCTGGATTTGTACAGAATGGATTTCATATATACCCCATACGTGTGAACTTGTTTCTCTATGTGATTTTTCTGATTTTACCCCTATGCTCTATAAACATTGCCTCCTTATGCTGAAGGAGATATGTTGCATACATGCCCATGACATTCACTGGAAGTTAACCTAAGAGAACATCAGAAAGGCCTATAGAAAGCTCAGCTAGGGTGCCATCACACCTTTAGAGTTGAGATAATGCTTCCAGAAAGTGTTGAATGCACTGAACCAATCTTCTATATATGCTGCTGTGAGTCTTAAAAGTAAGAATGCATAGCACTGGGGATAAAGACATAGAAGTCAGAGGAGCCACTTTCAACACCCTTCCTGTGAGTGCCCTGTAGGAAAATTTTTGCTTTCTCTTCTCACAGTTGTAATCTTTGCTGGATTAGTCTTCAGGGGAGGGAATGTACATAGGGTATCAGAAAATTTTCCACTAAGTCTGAAGCTACAACTATCTAGTTAATTTCATCTTATGATAATGGAAGAGCAGGTAAAAAATGATAACAATTAATTAATTAAAGACTTAGTATACTAATGGGGAAAATTAACCTTGATTACCATGAGGACTCAGAACTGTTGCTGCATAAGGGGATCTCAGAGAAGTTTATTTGTAAGACTTTGGCATTTCCAGGTGACTCCAGGGCTTCCCATCACTGTGAAAATAAAATTCCTTAACCATTGCTTGATGTGAACAAGGTAACCAAGGATCTGACTGCTCGTGGATAAAGGTCTTTCTCCTCACCGGAGAACCTAGACCAGTTGATATTATAAATTTGAAGGAAGGAGATGATAGATAGCAATTATGGCCTTGGGACTCTTTGCTGCAGTGGATATAATAGATAATTTTAATAAATTTCCCATGATAAAAAAAAAAAAGAGAGAGAGAATGAGAATGCACCACCACTTCAAAAAGTAAGTATCAATGTAGACATAATGCAGAACGCAAACAGATATGAACAGGGCAAGGGGTGGACTATATTGCAGACTTTTGGTTTTCTTCTTGCCCTTTGGTCTGCCTCAGTCCCTCATCTGCAGGTAACAGATACTGAGAAGCATTCAAATGCTCATCCTCATCAAAGGTCATGGTGGGGTAATGGCTCCCCAACCCTCTGCAGCAATCTCAATAATGTCTCTCTGCATTAGCTTGTTCTCTTTTCTGCCTCACTCTCTTGCTTCCTGGGAGAACTTCTCAAATAACCCAGCTGCCTCAAAATTCATTTCTGAGGTTCATGTTTCAGGTCACACTAATAACGACTCAAAATAGGTGGCTATAATTTATTTTTAACAGGGTGCATTATGAAAATAATCCTTGTTTCTATTTTTAATGCAATGTCCCTCATCTATGAAAATAATGTTATTTTTAAAAATGGGCTTCATGTCCAGTTTCATTCATAATATATTCCTTACTACCACTTTCCTTTCATTGTAATAAATATAATTTTTTAAATGAGATGCTACATAACACATAATTTTAAATAAATAAATATAAATAAATAAAAATTTATGTTGGTCCTGGAACATATTTGTTTTAAAGTATATATAGTTATGTATGTATCTGTTTCTCCTTCCCAATTTCAAATTCCTTGAGGTTAGGGGCATAGATCATTTATCCTTTTTTCTATTAAATTGCCAGACAATGCAATTTTCTTGATGTCAAATTCAGTTCAGGTACCCTACATTTTAAAACAACTTTGACAAAAGTGAAGTGAATTCAACTTGCTGAAAATCCTTCCTAAAATCTAAAATAGTATGGTTAAAAAATACTTATGTTAAATACTCAAATCAGTGGTAAAATGAAGCAATATTATATGCCCCAATTAAAAAATAAGACAGACAAGAAATCTGAAAAAAGAAATAGATATATTTTAAAACATTCGTAGAATGAAAAATTTCCTGTAGAACATGATACAATTCTAGAATACCAATAGTTCTAGAGAAGTTATTACTGACAAAATGCAACAAAACGCTTAAACTTAATGCCTAGTTGAAACTAAATCTACATTCTCAGCTGCTGGCCTTGACATAATTAGGATGAAGGAATGCAATTAAACTTATCTATTAAACTACTTTTCTCATCCCGTAATCGTGTTAGTTGCTAGAGAAAAGCAATAGCCTGGCCTCTAATCACTTAGATGAAGCAAATCTAACATACTTTGTTTAACCATCTTAAGCTGAGCTGAAATGAAGCTATGAAAAAAAAACAAGAAGGCACAGAATGGGAGTTGTGATTTTTCATATAAAGGGGAAAAACAGAGAGGCATTTGTCATTTGGGTTGGTATATTTACAGAAACATGTATTTGGACTGTAATAACTTAGGAAAGGTACAGAAAATAAAACAGTGTCTTTGAAAGACAGTGTAGAATACAGAGAAAGCTAAAGAAGGAGAAAAAAATATGTAGAGTGCAGGAGACAATTTGAATACAGAAAAGTTTTTTTAACCATAAAAAATGATGGAAAAAATTTGAAATATTATCATAAGGAAACTTTTACAGATGTTGAAAAATTAGACTGAGAGGTATATATTTCATACCATAATAGTAGTAGTAAACGTGTGTTGGTTCTCTTGAATGTTGAGATTGGAAAGAATCAAAGATAACTACTAGTTTCCAGTTGTGATACTGGAAGAACATGGACATCATGGACAAAAATTAACAGTTGTAGAGAGTAATTCATGACACGCACAGTTAAGAATCCCATCTAAAGAATGTGCTGTAATTGGGTGTTGTACATAAACAATGAATCTTGGAACACTGCATCGAAAACTAATGATGTACTTCATGGTACTTTATGATGTACTTCATGGTGACTAACATAATACAAAAAAAAAAAAGATGGCATAAATAAATAAATAAAGAGCTGTAGACTCATAGATTATAGAAGTGAATCAAAAATGAGGGGAAAGGCTGGGGACATTGGTTATGTTAATATAGAGGTGATAGTTGAATACACTGAAATGGAAGACTTTATTAATGAAGTGAATAACAATGTAAGATCAAAAGAACAAAAGCTCCAGCAGCATGCCTAGTTAGAAAAAGAAGAAATAACAAAGATATAAGAGAGATAGAGCGAAAAATAATAGTACGGAATATATTTAGAACCAAACTTAACAAGTGAACAAAATAAAATTAGATTCATACCTGACATCAAACACACACAAAATTATGTTATGTTATGTTGTGTTATGTTATGTTATATTATGATGCTATGTTATGTTATGTCATGTTATATATAGCACTTAAGGAATAAACCAAAAATGTATTGTACTGATATCTCCAGGGAAGGTCAAATAGGGTAAACAGTACAGAAATGCAAGATAGACTATTCAGGTTTATGTTATTTTAGGGTAGATTTCTACAGAAGGCATTATCAGGACAAATATATACACAGTTATACTGAATATTTGCATAATACACAACCCCTCCAAGAAAAAGACCTCTTCTATTTTGCATTTCTACAAGCAATATATTGAACTGGATTTCCCCCCCATAGCTTCAAATCATCAACTCATTCAATAATACTCTGTTCAATGTAGTGACATAACTATGTATTTGAGATCTCATGCAGGTAATTGTTTTTGGTAATAAATAATTACACTTTATTAAGGTCATAAACCAGCATTAAACAATAAAGACTATACAATTTATAGTTCTACTTAAGCACTGACTGGTACAGCTAACATGAGATAACTGAAAAGTTCCTAGGGTTTAATTAATTAGTTAACTTAAATTTTATTTTATTTTTTCAGTGGGTGAGCCTGGTGGTGGGTATTAAGGAGGGCATGTATTGCATGGAGCACTGGGTGTGGTGCATAAACAATGAATCTTGGAACACGCACGTAATTTTTAACACTTACTTATTTCATATGGCTAAATTAGCTCCAGGAATCATGAAATGAATGATACTAAAGAAAAAATGCAGATGGTGAAGATTTTATTTTATTTTATTTTATTAAAGATTTTATTTATTTATTTGACAGAGAGATCACAAGCAGGCAGAGAGGCAGGCAGAGAGAGAGGAGGAAGCAGGCTCCCTGCTGAGCAGAGAGCCTGATGCGGGGCTCGATCCCGGGACTCTGAGATCATGACCTGAGCCAAAGGCAGCGGCTTAACCCACTGAGCCACCCAGGCGCCCCAAGATTTTATTTTATTGAGCTTATTATTATATATAATAATAATTTACAATAAATAACAGAATATAAGGAAATATCATAGCACAAAAATTTAAAAATAATACTTTCATTAATATATGTATTTTTATTTTTTATTTTTTATTTTTTTTTAAAGACTTTATTTATTTATTTGACAGATAGAGAGCACAGTAGGCAGAGAGGCAGGCAGAGAGAGAGAGCGGAGGAAGCAGGCTCCCCGCCGAGCAGAGAGCCCGATGCGGGGCTCGATCCCAGAACCCTGAGATCATGATCTAGAGCCGAAGGCAGAGGCCCAACCCACTGAGCCACCCAGGTGCCCCTAATATATGTATTTTTAAATGGGGAAACAATAATACTTTTATTTTAGTCTGTCACTGTGATGAATGATATATTTATCATTTCTGTTAAGTTTTCTGCAATGTGTCAATGACTGTCAAAATTGATTTTTTATATTCTTGTTCTGTATACAATATAGACAAAGTTGTCAATATTTCCTCCTTCCTAGTTGATTGAATATTAACAAAAATATCTTATTTTCTGTGAAGGAACCATAAGCAAAATTTGACAAAAGTACGAAACAAAGATACATTTATAAAGGGCTAATGCATATTATGCATATTATCATATGTATTATTGCACTTCACATACTATGTATAAATTACTCACATGGGCTGAAGCCATGAATTAAGTGAACTTGAATGATTTGGAAGCCTTAATGATGTATCTTGAGCAATAATTTCTGCCCAGGCTCTGTTTTTGTGGAATTGGCAGTATTATAAAGAGGTCTCTCTCTCTCTCCTTCTCTTTTTTTCTTAGTTTTATTGAGGAAAAATTGACATACTTCACTGTATACTTCACAACATCATCATGGGATGATTTTTATATATTGTGAAACAATGACTACAAGACTACAGTGGGTTCGTAATATACATCATCACTTATAAAGAGAAAAGAAAGAATAAAATAAAATAAAAATTCCTTGTGGTGAGAACTCTTAGGATTTATATCCTAACAATTTTCCTACATAGTGTGCATCAGTGTTAACTGTAGGATTATGTTGTCCCTAGTGCTTATTTGTATCTTTGACTACCTTCTTCTAATTCATATAGCATTTGTCTTTTTCTGACTTATTTCACTTAGCATAATTCCTTTAAGTTTCATGCATGTTGTCGAAAATGGTAGGATTTCCTCATTTTTTAGGTTTGAATAATATTCATATTCAACTTTTTTATCTGTTCATCCATTAATGGACACTTAGGCTATTTCCATGTCTTGGCTACTGTAAATAATGCTACTAGGAACATGAGGGTACAGATATCTTTTTGAGTTAGTACTTTCATTTGCTTTAGATATATCCCAGAAGTGGAACCAATGGATCAAAAGCAAAGAACAAAAGTATTGTTTGGGAAAATATTTATTCCCCCTTTGTTTCTGGTAAAAACTTTCCCAGGTATAGTATTCTTTGTTGACAGTTATTTTTTTCTTTCAATAATTTAAATATGACACTCCATTCTCTCCTATGTTGAAATGTTTCTATTGAGAAATCTGCTAATAACTTATGAGAGTTCCCTTATATGTAACTTCTCTCTTTCCTCTCACTATGCTTAAAATTCTTTGCTTTTGATTTTTGACACAATTTACTTATGATATGTCTTGTAGCGTATTTAGATTCATGTGTTTGGGGTCATTGGGTCTCATAGATCTGGATGTTCATTAGTCTTCCCAGATTCAGGAAGTTTTCAAAAGTTATTGTTTTTTTTTTTTAAGTTTTTTTTTTTTTTTTAAGATTTTGCTTATTTGACACAGAGAGAGAGATTACAAGTAGGCAGAGAGGCAGGCAGAGAGAGAGGTGGAAGCAGACTCCCTGCCCAGCAGAGAGCCTGATGCGGGGCTCGATCCCAGGACCCCAAGATCATGACCTGAGCCGAAGGCAGAGGATTAACCCACTGAGCCACCCAGGTGCCCCTCAAAAGTTATTGTTTTAAATATACTTTCTGTCCTTTTGTCTTTCTCTTCTCTTGGAATTCCCAGAATGCATATATTGTTTATTTTCCTTGTGACGTATAAGTCCCTTAGGCTTTTTATTTTGCTTTTTTAACCTCCCCCCCACCATCTCTTGCTTCTTTGACCTAGTACTTTCTAATGCCCTGTCTTCTAGATCACTGATTCTTCTACATAGCCAAGTCAACTCTTTAAATTCTCTATTGAATTCTTCTGTTCAGTTATTGTATATGTCAGCTATAAGATTCCTGTTTGCTTTTAACTGATGGTTGCTAATTCCTTATCAAGCCTCTTGTTCTGTTCCTACATTGTTTTCTTAATTTTCTTTAGTTGTCTATGTGTTCTTGTAGTTGACTAAACTTCTTTAAGATTATTCTAAAGCTTCTTTTAACAGTTCATTGATCTTTATTTCTTTATGATTTATTATTACAGCTTACTAATTTCTTTTGGTAGAGTCATATTTACCTGTTTATTTGCTTGTGATCCTTGATTTGTTACATTTGTATTTACACTTTTGAGTAATTAGTTTCCTCCTCAGACTTTACAGGTCTATTTTGGCCTTAACATCTTCACCGGTCAGCTCAGTTTGGGTTTCAGGGCATAGCTGCTGGTAATCTTTGGGAAGGTGGGGCCTGCTATCATGCCTATTTTAGAGTGAGGCAACTGTTTGAACTCTGAGGTCAAGGATGTGGTGGGTATGCCACTGGCTGAGAACAGTTGAATGTTATTGCTGGGTTGGTTCCCTGCTCAAGTAAGGCTGTAGGATGGTGTCCACAGTTTCCTGGATTCTCCAACCAGGCTTATTAATGATTGGGACTGGGTACTATATTCAGTAGAAGATAGAGTTATGAATTAGCTTCCCTGTTCTGGCAGGGCAGTTAGACAGGACCCTGTAGAGGTCACTGTTTGGTGACCCAAATCTGGCAAGAGTGAGCACTCAATTCCCTGGTCATCCTAATGGTTTTACTCTGCAGATGGGGAAAGCTGTAGGCTATTTACTCTACTAAAGTGCCACTGGAATCAGGGCTGTTGGATGGGCTATGCAGCTTCATATGTGCTCTGGTTAGCTTCCCTGGTCCAACAGGCTGGAGTCTGTATTCAGCAATGAGTGAACTATGAATTAGTGTCCCTGCCCAGATACAGAGGAGAAACAGCTCTAAAGTCGGTAACTCATTTGTTCGTTTTAACCCAAGCTGATCTGTGCCCCCAAGTGCCCTGATTAAATAGGTCCAATGGCTTTGCTCTGTAAACTGTCAGCACTGCCTGCCTTCCTGTTGGCTTGAGTACAGCTAGGTTGCACAACTTCTAGATACTCTTGCCATGTCTTCTGGTCAGATGGTTCCAGCAGCCTCACTGGGTGGGGTTATATGTCAGTCCCTTACCTGGGCAGGAAGGGGAGGGGTTGTTCTGGGTAACTGCCAATTTCCCAAATAAGATTTCCTATTGGGGGAGGCCAAGAGCAGCTCTATCTTTGGTTATGAATTAATTTCTCTTGGTGTAAGTAACTGGGGAACTTTCCATGCACAGTTCTGGTTTGGCACTGAGGGTGCTGTGAGGGTGTCCTGATCTCCCTGTATACCTCTTGACTCAACTGCTCTGAGCTGAATAGCTTTAAGGCATTCCCACCAGGGCCTCTGGTCAGATATTGTTGGGAGACATTCTCCACAGTAGGTGGGGTTATGACTTACTTCTTTGCCTGGGTGTGAGCAGACTGGGATCTAGGGAAAGCAAAACTCCTTGTTTTGAGGATTTAATTGAGGCAGATCTGCATCCTGCCAACTTCCCTTGTCAGAATATACCACCAGCTTGGCTCTGAAGATGCTGGTCATTTTAAGCCTCTCTCCACTCTGCCATCATAGTCAGAGGTCCAATGGATGAACTCCAAAGATAACCCTGGTACAAGATGTGGTACAAGATCAGAGGAGGGGCTCCCATAGTGTCCATAATTTGGGGAAGATATTGGTTGTCTCCATGGTTCCCTTTTCCAACCAGAGGTACCACAGATTCAAGGTAGAGGAAGGTCCCATATTAACTTCTATATAGAATATAATCTCAGTGGACAGTAAAAATGTGCCATTTTGAAGTTCTTGTACATATTATTAAAACTCAACAATAATGACAACTTTGTTTAAAATTTAAACCACTATAGGATTTTTTAAAAAGATTTTATTTATTTATTTGACAGAGACAGACACAGTGAGAGAGGGAACACTAGCAGGGGGAGTGGGAGAGGGAGAAGCAGGCTTCCCACCGAGCAGGGAACCTGATGCAGGGCTGAATCCCAGGACCCTGGGATCATGACCTGAGCTGAAGGCAGATGCTTAACAACTGAGCCACCTAGGCACCCGGAATTTTGGATATTTTGACGGAAGAATATTTTAACATTGACATTATTTGGAAATGCTGATGCTCAGTTATAATGAAAATTAAACTGCCTTTTAGCTGGATTTGTCATTATTTAATCAATTACAATTTTCTCCCTTACTCCTTTCTTACAGGAGAGGATCCTGCCCATTGTTACTTGTGGTACATTGGTCCCATGGCCCAGGGCCTCTACAATCAAAGGTTAAGAGACATATTTTATAATTAATATATTGTCATTTATTAAATAATGTATCTGTATCAAAAAGTCATTGTTCTTGTCCTTAGTAAATGCCCTTAAATTTTATTACTTTATTAATTCTACATACATAATTGATTACTATGTATCACACATTGTACATAAAACTTTATTCTTATACAAAAATAATGGCCCAGTTAAGTGTATTCTTGGATCCATTGGCACCTCAATCATATATATCTATATAATATGAAAAGTAGGATTGATATCATTAAACCCATCATTCCCTTGCCATACCTGAATCAGCATGGAAGTTATATACCAACATGGAAAAGGCAATGTATTCACATCTGTTTATGATTGCTTCTTTAAGCCTTTGGCTGAACTTCACCTTATTGGAGGGAGAATGCATCCAATCTAGGGTTGAAGAATGTCTCATCTGTGGTGATTGACATACTTTGTCTTAGGAAGCCTCCGTTCATAGCTTATCCTTTGTTACCTAGAGGTTAATCAGGATGCAAAACCATATTTGTAGCATGAAATGAAGCAAATTACCAGTCTTTTTGGGCACTGGGAATGAATCATTTCAAGCTCAAGAAGGATAGTTTGCTGGATGGTCTGATTTTCTGCTCCACTAGTGAACTATAAAAACAACTGATACAGGGAGAAGGGGACTTCCTGTAGGCCACCACGTTCAATGATTGTATTGTACAGACAGCCCTTGAAGCCAGGAGAGGGAGACTCTTGTGAATAGCCTAAACATCGGAAGAAGGCAGGCAGTAAGAAAAAAAGAAAGCAGAGCTTTCTACAAAGGGTACAAAGGACAACAGACTAGGAAACTCTCAGAAATAGCTGTGGGTCTATCAGATGAGGCTAAGTTCTGGTGAAGCATAAACTAGTTTTATATTTATACCCACTAATAATTTTGTATTTTCATCTAAAACAGAATGCATTTTTCTTTCAAATTTAGATGAAGGTAAGCCAGCTGCACAGGATTATAATTAATTATGGTATTTCTTCACTTCACAAATAGGGAGCTAGGATAATCATGACTTCATTTTTAATGATTTTTCTGACCATTTTGCTTTTAAAATATGGGAATTTCTTAATTTTACTTATTCCCATGTTACCAGCTTACTCCAGTCTCCAGTCATGTCATATCTGGAAAATCACAAAGCTTGCCCCTCTGTATACCTCACCCAAATAACCAACATTTTCAAATCACACCTCCCTTCAAGTATGGTAGAGATTTCTTTTAAGTTTGTTCCCACAATGTCACACAATGTCAAACACCAAGTAGGGAGTTTCAGACACCTGCTTTTCTTAAAAAAAATATTTACTACATTCCTCCAGTTTCATCTCATCTCACAAATTACGAAGTCTTTATATGTTAGAAGTGGAAAGGAAGTAAAGTATGAATTATTGTAAAAAAAAAAAAAAAACACTAGACACATCAAGTGTTTTGAGGTTCAAAAACACATAGAGCCAAGAGTATAGAGTTAAGAAAATTAAGTAAAGAAAAAATAGCAGTGCACCTTGATAATGCTATGGTTTGCAATTTGTACTCTCTCAGAAGATGATTTTGTGATGATTAACATCAAGAAGTTTATTCAGGAATATTTTTAGAATTAACACCTGTGAAAGGGAATTACGAATAAAACTGATCTATGAATCTGCTCTTAGTAAGTAAGCAGTTGTAAACAAAATTCCTGAGTTGGAGCAAAGGGGCTAGGACCTTGTTTCTCATATAGTTTAGTCATTAGATGTGGGCCATCGTATAAGAGGGCATAGCTTTGGGCCAGGCCTAATACCCCAGCTGGGGCAGACCCGCAGGGGGCTGGCAGCTGAGGGCTTTCTGCTAAAAGTGTTTCCAATAACTGGGGGGATTCATTTTTCATTCCTGTAGGAATATCTGGTGGGCATAACTCAGCATTCACTGTGCCATGATGCATTTAGTTGGTCAAGTGGAAAATAAGGAAGAATCATGTTCCTGTCATTTGGGGAAAGGTCCAAAATTGAAGAGAGAATTTAATACACTTGGAAATTTCCAGGTGTTCATGTGGCATGAACACAGTAGTGAGAAAGAGTTGATTAGATTGAAGAGACTATAGATGTTGATAGGACTATAGAAAATGGAATGCATATTCCACTAAAAAAAATGTTTTTTTTTTCATGTCAATAATGAGAAGTCACTGATAAGTGAAGCTGAGGTAGAATAGTGTCATTTACATTTGAAGGTATATCTTGATTTATTTATGAGTTTTTATGCTTTTGAGTCTTCATTGCAAATTATGAAAGCAATAAAGTGTCTTCTTGGTCTTGTTTCTATGTCACACTGGTGCACACTAGTTGTTCAAAAGATTTGTGGAAAAGGATAAATAAATGAGACCGTTCTCATTTAGTGATGGGTTTGGTTTGAACATATTTGGTACCATGAGAACAATATCACAAGGATCAATAGTATACAGTTTAAACTGCATGCTATGGGGTTAGTCAATATAAACACAGAACTTCTTAACAACTGTGTTTAAAGTAGAAAGAGCATTAGGCAAAATTCAGCATTTTAGAAAAGCTCCCAAGAGTTCAATGTTCTACATCGATTACAATAGTGTGTGATCCTTATGTCACTGCTATTTAGAAAATGTCTTTTATGTATATTACCTAACATGGTTATAATGTTAGAACACACATTCCTAGCACCTTTGGTCTAATTTATTACTAGAGACAACTAAGGTGAAAACAAACAAACAAATAACTTCTTATAGCAAATGCCACCATTGAAAAGTTTAACCCCAAAATAAATAAATAAATAAACAAAAAACCTCCTCAAATGTTCAAAGTTATTTTTAATTATTGAATAGTCCTTATCTTTGTTGAAAATTATGACTGCAAAATGTATATCTATTCAAAATGAGAACTTATGTGGATATTTAGCCTGCCTGTATAAGCATTTTCTTACAATTTTCTACAGCTAATGGCTTTTAACAGTATTTGAAAAAGTTTCCATGACTGTAATTTTAGTCTCAGAAGCCAGAGGGTGAGAAAGTAGGAAAGAAAGAAAAAAAAAATCCTGAAGAAATAATAGATGAATAGTTAAAAGTTTCAATTTGTTTAAAAAAAAAATCAGCCTAAAAAATCCCAGAGACAGTAAACTCTAAGTGGGAAAAAGGGGACTCCAACAGCCACATCATGGTCATACTTTTGTAAATCAGCATTGCAGGAGAATATCTGAAAATCCATTACAGAAAACAAGTCTGCATTGCATTAAGGAGCACTAGTTTGAATAGAATTCATTTGTGTTCTATTCGGGAACAGTGGGAGCCAGAAGACATTGTAGCAAATGTTTAAATAACTGAAAGTGAGAAAAAAACCTAGCAATCTATAATTCTTCACCCTGTCTTTATAAAATGAAGGCAAAACAGACATTTTAGATAAAGCCAAAGTTACAGAACACATTAGCTGTATTAAAATCTATAGTAAAAGAAATTTTTCTGACAGAAGGAAAATGACATCTGATAGGATTTGGATCTGAAGAAATGAAGACAACATGAAATGGAAAACATGCTGTAAATATAAAAGGGTTTATTTTTATATTCAACTTTTAAAAATCACAACTAACAGTTCAAAGCAAAAATCATAACACTGTGAGATGTACAACATATGTAAATATAAAACACACGATAATAACACAAAAATGGGAGATAAAAGGAATTACACTGTTGTATGTTTCTTGTGTTTTATGTGAAGTGGTACAGTATTAGGTTCTAAGCAAACTATGATAAGTTAAATGAAACCATTTTACTATTTAGAGCAATACTTGAAAGTCAAACAAGTTATAACTAAAAATGAAGAATTAATTTTAATTTTAATTTTAACTGGAATGCTAAAAATACTCAATCAAAAATGAAAGCAAGTATATTGAGTTACGATTGTTGCCACAATAAATTACCATAGACTCAGTGGCTTCAAATAACACAAATGCATGTTTCTGCAGGTCAGTAATCCAAAATAAGTTTTATTTTATTTTATTATTTTTTAAGATTTTATTTATTTATTTGACAGAGAGAGAGATATCAAAGTAAGCCGTCAGAGAGAGAAGCAGGTTCCCTGTTGAGCAGAGACCCCATGGGGCTCGATCCCAGGACCCTAAGATCACAATCCAAGCCCAAATCCCAACCCAACTGAGCCACCAGGTGCCCCAGTAGTCTAAAAAAAGTTTTGAGGAGCTGTTCAAATTACAGTGTTGGTAGGGGTGGTTCCTGGCAGAGTCAGTGTGGGAAGATTCTGTTTCTCATTGCTTCCAGCTTCCAGAGGCTGCGGCATCTCCTGGCTCTTGACCACATCACTATCTGCTTCTGTCACCACACAGCTTTCTCCTGATTCTTCCTGCAACCACTTTAAAAGAGCTCTGTGATTACATCAGGTTTATCTTCATAATCTGTAATAATTTTCCCATGTCAATATCCTTAACTCATTCACGTCTGCAAAATTCCCTTTGCTGCATAAGGTGAACTTGATAGGTCCCAAGGATTAGGAAGTGAATGTATTTGAGGCTTAATTAAACTGCCGCAACAGAAAAGTAGGAACAAAAGGAAAAAATGACATAAAGAGACAACAAATAGCAGAGTGCTATAAGTGAAGTCAATTCTATCAGTGATTGCTAAATCTAAAGAAACTAAACAGTGCATTATAAAGAAAAGATTACCAGAATGGATAAAAAAAAATAACCCAACTATGTGCTACATTTAAAAACTAAACTTTAAATACAAGCATAGATAGAGTTTGGAATAAAATTTAGAAAAAAAAAATGATATACTGCACACGTTGTAAGGCTAGGAACTCAGGATGACTATATTAATCGGAGAAAAATAGACTTCAATATAAGAAAGTCATGGTGATAAAGAGGGACATTTCATAATGATAAACAGGTAAATTCATCTTTACAATAAGATTCTTCTATGCCTAATGAAAGAATTTCAAAATGAAGCAAAACCTGATAGAATAAATGGGGAAGTAGATAAATATTCAAGCTTAATCTTTCTCTCTCAATAGTTGATAAGACAAGAAAACAAGATTTAGTTAGGATATAGAATATCTAAATGAGATAATCAATGAGTCAAACCAAACTGACATTTATAGAACAATACACCCAGTAACTATAGAATATACATATTTATCAAGAGCACTAAAATGACAATAACCGGAGTCATAAAAAGTAAATCACAATAATTTCAAACAGTTATAATACTGTGTCTCTGTATAAATGGAACTAAAATAGAAATGAATAAAAAATAACTAAAAAGTCCTTGAATATTTGAAAATTAAACTATATGATAATTAACTCATGAGTCATGGTAAAAATCATAGTGAAAATTTTTAAAAAATCAAAATGAATTATGAATGTTAAAGCACTGCTAAAAGCAAAATATCTACATTAAGTACCAATATTAGAAAAGGAGAAAAAAATAAAACTGTTTTCACTTTACCAAATGAAGGAAGAGCAAATTGAACCAAAATGATATAAAAAAATAAGTACAAAAATTTATCTTAAAAACATTGTATTGAATTAAAGAAGCTTGATATGAAAAGTTATATACTCTATTTGTTTAATTCTTAAATTTCAAGAATAGGTAGAAATAACTTATAGTAATAGAAATAAAGCAATAAAAAATGGCAATACCATCTACATAGTAATCCAAACCCAAATCCTTGGTTTCTCCTCTCTCTTTCTCAAACTTATAGTAAATGAATCACTGAGTCTCGTTGTTTTTAGCTTTTCAAGCTCTCTCTCTCTCTTTTTTTTTTTTCTTTAGTCATTTCCCCTTCTGCTAGATTAGTCTAAGCATGACTATCTCTTCTCATGGTGATCACAGAAGTTTAGAGACATTGTTTTTACATTTTTCCATTCCCAAATATTAAGTAAATGACAAGTATGTGACAAGAATTAACAAGTAGATATAATCTCTATTCTCATAAAGTTTATTGGGAAATTGTGAAAGCAAACATTATTTAATCAATCGTAGAGTAAGTACTAAAATAACCAATACATATTAGGGTATGCATAAAGATAATATGTCAATCAGGTAAAAGGGTGACCATGAAAATAATGCCTAAAAGAAGGACACTTATGTTGATTCTGAAAATCGAGTAGAATGTATTTAGTTAAAAATGATAAGTCAGTTGCACCTGGGTGACTAAGTCACTTAAGTGTCGGCCTTCATATCAGGTCCTGATATCAGGGTCCTGGGATTGAGCCCCTCATCAGGCTCTCTGCTCAGCAGGGAATCTGCTTCTCTCTCTCATTCTCCTTCTATGCCTTCCCTCTTTCCCTCTCTGTCTCACAAGTAAGTTTTTTTTTTTTTTTAAATGACAAGGCACCTTCCAAGGAGAGGAAACAATATTGCCCCATTACCCTGAAGTGAGAGGAAGCATAGCATTTTTTAAGGAACTGAGAAAAAAGGCAAGGTTAAGAGGACCACAAGAAGTGGAGAAATAGAGTAGAAGAAGAACAGACCAAAGTGTTGGTATGGCAAGAAGAAGAACGTGCAGGTCCTTTCCATCTTTAAACTAGGATGATCTCTTCAGAGGAGAGGTATCACTGCACCTTTAAACTATAACTGTGTTGTAAGATGGATGGGAGGAGAGATAGAGGATGCTACTGCAGTAGTCCTGGTAGGAAAAACTGGTACTGTCAGTGGGGTTTATGAGGAGGGCCAGCTCACCTGTGGATAAGGAGTAAAATAGAAATAGAAAGGTAATAGCTCAAAACTGGGTGAAATAGAGAACAGAAAGATATTGCCTGGCTTCCCGCTGGCCGAACTGGAAAGATGACACAAGCATTAATCTACTAAAGCAAATAAATTGTAGAAAAGAAAACGGTAAATCTCTATCCTTCATGACGACATTTTAAAAATATCCTTTAAAAATGTAGGAAATGGAATCTTGCAAAATATTAAATGATATAACACTAAAACCAGTTGGGGTCCATACCAAGAATGCAAGGGACATTTAGCATTGAAAATTAATTGTTTGTAATTTACCTCAACCTCATGAAGGACAACTATGGTAAACTTACAGCTAACATCATATTTAAATGGCAAAAATAAAATACTTCCCCCCCCATAGGGAATAAGGCAAACACATCTTCCTTCAAAAGTTTTATTTACTACATTTACCAGCATACTAGAAGTTGTAATTACTACAACAGGGTAAGAAAAATAAATGAAATACATACTTATTGGAAAGAGAGACATAAAAGCAAATTTTATATGCTTATACATCATGATCATCTGTGTAGAACAACCTAAAAATTGGTCAAAAATCTACATCTATATAGTCTATCTATTATCTATCTATTTATCTATCATCTATCTATCTATCTATCTATGATCTATCTATCTACCTAAATCTGTCTATCTAATGCTATATAATGTTAATGGACATACTTAATATTGTCATTGTCAATATGAAAATTCTTCTCAAATCAATTACAGATTCAACACCCACCAAACAAAATTCCAGCAGACTTTTTTGGTAGAAATGAATGAGTTAATTTTAAAGTTTATATCAAAATGCAAATGACATAGTTAACCAAAACAATTTCAGAAAAAAAGAAAATGTTGGAAAATTTACACAACCTGATTTCAAGGCTGACTAGAAAGTCATAAGCAAGACAGAATAGTAATGACCAAAGATAGACATGTAAACCCATGAAATAAAGCAGAAAGTTAAAACACATACATGGTTAATCAAATTTCCAATAATATGCCACATTAATTCAATTAGAAAAGAATATAATTTTCATCAAATAGTGCTGGAAGAACTGGATCTTTGTACAAAAAAAATGAACCTTAATCATTACTTGATGCCATATCTAAACTATAACTCAAAATAAATCCACAGACTTAAACACAATAGCTAAAATCCTAACCATTCTAGAAGATAATATAGACAGAAATTTATGAAACCTGAGATATCCAAATATTTTCCAAACAAGAAGTATGATAAAATACACTTTATCAAAAGTAAACATTTCTACTCAGAATAATTGAGATGAAAGTCACAAACTTAAAGAAACTGTTAGTAAAGTGTATTTTATGTAAGTAATTTATATTGATAGATATTTAAAAAATCACTACTCACTAAGAAGTAGGAAATTAACTCACCTTAAAAAAGCAGAGGATTTAAACACACTTCATAAAAGATGATAGAAGAATTGCTGATAAACACTTGAAATCATGTTAGATATCATTAGTCACTAGAAAGATGCAAATTAAATCCACATTGATATACACAATTTCCATGATAGTTATAATTGAAAAGATTAAAAATTTCTCATATTTTTGTCTCTTGAATATGAAATGGGACAATCATTTTAGACAAACGGTTCTTCAGTTTCTGGCAAGGTAACCTTGCATTTCCAATTACGTCCTGCAGTTCCACACTGTGTGTTTAAGAAAACTGAAATCATATCCATACAAAGATTTTACATACATGTTCATTGCATTCTTTATTCTTAATATCTGCAAACTGGCAACTGCCTTAAAGCCCATAAATACTTGGATGGGTAAATGAATGGTGGTATAACCATATAATGAAATACTGCTCAACAGTATAAACAATGCATTACTTACTCATTTAACAACATGGATAAATCTAACTATGTATATATATATATATATATATTGACAGGAATGAGATGGACACGAAAGAGATGTAGAATTGTGGTAGTGTGCAACTGAGGGCTGAGAGTTAAACTGAGTACAAAAGGATATGAGGGCACTTTCTGTGGTGACAGAAATGTTCTATTTATTGAGATGGTATATATATGGCTATAGATAGTCATCAACACCCTTTAATTAAAATGTGTGCTTTCTACTATATATAAATTATTCTTCAATAAAATTTATCTTAAAAATGAGAAGAGAAAAATGTGAAAAATGTCTCAGGAAAACTTGAAAATAACAAAACATGGTAACTGGGGAGCAAGAAAAGATTAGAAGGGAATTAGAGTAGTCTGGAATTTTTTTTTTTTAATTTTTTTATTTTTTCAGCATAACAGTATTCATTATTTTTGCACCACACCCAGTGCTCCATGCAATCTGTGCCCTCTACAATACCCACCACCTGGTGCCCCCAATCTCCCACCCCCCACCCCTTCAAAATTCTCAGATCGTTTTTCAGAGTCCATAGTCTCTCATGGTTCACCTCCCCTTCCAATTTCCCTCAACTCCCTTCTCCTCTCCATCTCCCCTTGTCCTCCATGCTATTTGTTATGCTCCACAAATAAGTGTAACCATATGATAATTGACTCTCTCTGCTTGACTTATTTCACTCAGCATAATCTCTTCCAGTCCCGTCCATGTTGCTACAAAACTTGGGTATTCATCCTTTCTTTCTTTTTTTTTTTTTTTTTTTTTACAGCTTTATAAACATATATTTTTATCCCCAGGGGTACAGGTCTGTGAATCGCCAGATTTACACACTTCACAACACTCACCATAGCACATACCCTCCCCAATATCCATAACCCCACCCCCTCTCCCAACCCCCTCCCCCCATCAACCCTCAGTTTGTTTTGTGAGATTAAGAGTCACTTATGGTTTGTCTCCCTCCCAATCCCATCTTGTTACATTTACTCTTCTCCTACCCCCTCAACCCCCCATGTTGCATCTCCTCTCCCTCATATCAGGGAGATCATATGATAGTTGTCTTTCTCCGAGTGACTTATTTCGCTAAGCATGATACCCTCTAGTTCCATCCACGTCATCGCAAATGGCAAGATTTCATTTCTTTTGATGGCTGCATAGTATTCCATTGTGTATATATACCACACCTTCTTTATCCATTCGTCTCTTGATGGACATCTAGGTTCTTTCCATAGTTTGGCTATTGTAGACATTGCTGCTATAAACATTCGGGTGCATGTGCCCCTTCGGATCACTATGTTTGTATCTTTAGGGTAAATACCCAGCAGTGCAATTGCAGGGTCATAGGGTAGTTCTATTTTCAACATTTTGAGGAACCTCCATGCTGTTTTCCAGAGTGGTTGCACCAGCTTGCATTCCCACCAACAGTGTAGGAGGGTTCCCCTTTCTCCGCATCCTCGCCAGCATCTGTCATTTCCTGACTTGTTAATTTTAGCCATTCTGACTGGTGTGAGGTGATATCTCATGGTGGTTTTGATTTGTATTTCCCTGATGCCGAGTGATATGGAGCACTTTTTCATGTGTCTGTTGGCCATCTGGATGTCTTCTTTGCAGAAATGTCTGTTCACGTCCTCTGCCCATTTCTTGATTGGATTATTTGTTCTTTGGGTGTTGAGTTTGCTAAGTTCTTTATAGATTTTGGACACTAGCCCTTTATCTGATATGTCATTTGCAAATATCTTCTCCCATTCTGTCAGTTGTCTTTTGGTTTTGTGAACTGTTTCCTTTGCTGTGCAAAAGCTTTTGATCTTGATAAAATCCCAAAAGTTCATTTTTGCCCTTGCTTCCCTTGCCTTTGGTGATGTTCCTAGGAAGATGTTGCTGCGGCTGAGGTCGAAGAGGTTGCTGCCTGTGTTCTCCTCGAGGATTTTGATGGATTCCTTTCTCACATTGAGATCCTTCATCCATTTTGAGTCTATTTTCGTGTGTGGTGTAAGGAAATGATCCAATTTCATTTTTCTGCATGTGGCTGTCCAATTTTCCCAACACCATTTATTGAAGAGGCTGTCTTTGTTCCATTGGACATTCTTTCCTGCTTTGTTGAAGATGAGTTGACCATAGAGTTGAGGGTCCATTTCTGGGCTCTCTATTCTGATCCATTGATCTATGTGTCTGTTTTTGTGCCAGTACCATGCTGTCTTGATGATGACAGCTTTTGTAATAGAGCTTGAAGTCCGGAATTGTGATGCCACCAACTTTGGCTTTCTTTGTCAATATTCCTTTGGCTATTCGAGGTCTTTTCTGGTTCCATATAAATTTTAGGATTATTTGTTCCATTTCTTTGAAAAAAAAAAAAAAAGGATGGTACTTTGATAGGAATTGCATTAAATGTGTAGATTGCTTTAGGTAGCATAGACATTTTCACAATATTTATTCTTCCAATCCAGGAGCATGGAACATTTTTCCATTTCTTTGTGTCTTCCTCAATTTCTTTCATGAGTCCTTTATAGTTTTCTGAGTATAGATTCTTAGTCTCTTTGGTTAGGTTTATTCCTAGGTATCTTATAGTTTTGGGTGCAATTGTAAATGGGATGGACTCCTTAATTTCTCTTTCTTCTGTCTTGTTGTTGGTGTAGAGAAATGCAACTGATTTCTGTGCATTGATTTTATATCCTGACACTTGACTGAATTCCTGTACAAGTTCTAGCAGTTTTGGAGTGGAGTCTTTTGGGTTTTCCACATAGAGTATCATATCATCTGCGCAGAGTGATAGTTTGACTTCTTCTTTGCCGATTTGGATGCCTTTAATTTCCTTTTGTTGTCTGATTGCTGAGGCTAGGACTTCTAGTACTATGTTGAATAGCAGTGGTGATAACGGACATCCCTGCCGTGTTCCTGACCTTAGCGGAAAAGCTTTCAGTTTTTCTCCATTGAGAATGATATTTGCGGTGGGTTTTTCATAGATGGCTTTGATAATATTGAGGTATGTACCGTCTATCCCTACACTTTGAATTGTTTTGATCAGGAAGGGATGCTGTACTTTGTCAAATGCTTTTTCAGCATCTATGGAGAGTATCATATGGTTCTTGTTCTTTCTTTTATTAATGTGTTGTATCACATTGATTGATTTGCGGATGTTGAACCAGCCTTGCAGCCCTGGAATAAATCCCACTTGGTCGTGGTGAATAATCCTTTTAATGTATTGTTGAATCCTATTGGCTAGTATTTTGGCGAGAATTTTTGCATCTGTGTTCATCAAGGATATTGGTCTGTAGTTCTCTTTTTTGTTGGGATCCTTGTCTGGTTTTTGGATCAAGGTGATGCTGGCCTCATAAAATGAGTTTGGAAGTTTTCCTTCTATTTCTATTTTTTGGAACAGTTTCAGGAGAATAGGAATTAGTTCTTCTTTAAATGTTTGGTAGAATTCCCCCGGGAAGCCGTCTGGCCCTGGGCTTTTGTTTGTTTGGAGATTTTTGATGACTGTTTCAATCTCCTTACTGGTTATGGGTCTGTTCAGGCTTTCCATTTCTTCCTGGTTCAGTTGTGGTAGTTTATATGTCTCTAGGAATGCATCCATTTCTTCCAGATTGTCAAATTTGTTGGCGTAGAGTTGCTCATAGTATGTTCTTATAATTGTCTGTATTTCTTTGGTGTTCGTTGTGATCTCTCCTCTTTCATTCATGATTTTATTTATTTGGGTCCTTTCTCTTTTCTTTTTGATAAGTCTGGCCAGGGGGTTATCAATCTTATTAATTCTTTCAAAGAACCAGCTCCTAGTTTCATTGATTTGTTCTATTGTTTTTTTGGTTTCTATTTCATTGATTTCTGCTCTGATCTTTATGATTTCTCTTCTCCTGCTAGGTTTAGGGTTTCTTTCTTGTTCTTTCTCCAGCTCCTTTAGGTGTAGGGTTAGGTTGTGTACCTGAGATCTTTCTTGTTTCTTGAGAAAGGCTTGTACCGCTATATATTTTCCTCTCAGGACTGCCTTTGTTGTGTCCCACAAATTCTGAACCGTTGTGTTTTCATTATCATTTGTTTCCATGAATTTTTTCAATTCTTCTTTAATTTCCTGGTTGACCCATTCATTCTTTAGAAGGATGCTGTTTAGTCTCCATGTATTTGGGTTCTTTCCAAATTTCCTCTTGTGATTGAGTTCTAGCTTTAGAGCATTGTGGTCTGAAAATATGCAGGGAATGATCCCAATCTTTTGATACCGGTTGAGACTTGATTTAGGACCAAGAATGTGATCTATTCTGGAGAATGTTCCATGTGCACTAGAGAAGAATGTGTATTCTGTTGCTTTGGGATGAAATGTTCTGAATATATCTGTGATGTCCATCTGGTCCAGTGTGTCATTTAAGGCCTTGATTTCCTTGTTGATCTTTTGCTTGGATGATCTGTCCATTTCAGTGAGGGGAGTGTTAAAATCCCCTACTATTATTGTATTCTTGTCTATGTGTTTCTTTGATTTTGTTATTAAGTGGTTTATATAGTTGGCTGCTCCCACGTTAGGGGCATAGATATTTAAAATTGTTAGATCTTCTTGTTGGACAGTTCCTTTGAGTATGATATAGTGTCCTTCCTCATCTCTTATTATAATCTTTGGCTTAAAATCTAATTGACCTGCTATAAGGATTGCCACTCCTGCTTTCTTCTGATGTCCATTAGCATGGTAAATTCTTTTCCACCCCCTCACTTTAAACCTGGAGGTCTCTTCGGGTTTAAGATGAGTTTATTGTAGGCAACATTTAGATGGGTTTTGTTTTTTTATCCATTCCGATAACCTGTGTCCTTTGATTGGGGCATTTAGCCCATTAACATTCAGGGTAAGTATTGAGAGATATGAATTTAGTGCCATTGTCTTGCCTGTAAGGTGACTGTTATTGTATATTGTCTCTGTTTCTTTCTGATCTCCTACTTTTCGGGTCTCTCTTTGCTTAGAGGACCCCTTTCAATATTTCCTGTAGAGCTGGTTTGGTATTTGCAAATTCTTTCAGTTTTTGTTTGTCCTGGAAGCTTTTAATCTCTCCTCCTATATTCAATGATAGCCTAGCTGGATATAGTATTCTTGGCTGCATGTTTTTCTCATTTAGTACTCTGAATATATCATGCCAGCTCTTTCTGGCCTGCCAGGTCTCTGTGGATAAGTCTGCTGCCAATCTAATATTTTTACCATTGTACGTTACAGACTTCTTTTCCCGGGCTGCTTTCAGGATCTTTTCTTTGTCACTAAGACTTGTCAATTTTACTATTAGGTGACGGGGTGTGGACCTATTCTTATTGATTTTGAGGGGGGGTTCTCTGAACCTCATGGATTTTGATGCTTGTTTCTTTTGCCATATTGGGGAAATTCTCTCCAATAATTCTCTCCAACATACCTTCTGCTCCCCTCTCTGTTTCCTCTTCTTCTGGAATCCCAATTATTCTAATGTTGTTTCGTCTTATGGTGTCACTTATCTCTCGAATTCTCCCCTCGTGGTCCAGTAGCTGTTTGTCCCTCTTTTGCTCAGCTTCTTTATTCTCTGTCATTTGGTCTTCTATATCGCTAATTCTTTCTTCTCCCTCATTTATCCTAGCAGTGAGAGCCTCCATTTTTGATTGCACCTCATTAATAGCTTTTTTGATTTCAACTTGGTTAGATTTTAGTTCTTTTATTTCTCCAGAAAGGGCTTTTATATCTCCTGAGAGGGTTGCTTTAATATCTTCCATGCCTTTTTCAAGCCCGGCTAGAATCTTGAGAATCATCATTCTGAACTCTATATCTGACATATTACCAATGTCTGTATTGATTAGGTCCCTAGCCTTTGGTACTGCCTCTTGTTCTTTTTTTTGTTGTGAATTTTTCCGCCTTGTCATTTTGTCCAGATAAGAGTTTATGAAGGAGCAAGTAAAATACTAAAAGTGTGGCAACAACCCTAGGAAAATATGCTTTAGCCAAATCAGAAGAGATCCTGAATTGTGAGGGGGGAGAAAGGGGATAAAAAGGAGTTCAGAGAGAAAGAAAAAAAAAAAAAAAAAGAAACTATTAAAAAAAAGAAAGCCGATAAAGAAAAAATATAAAAAGAGGAAAAAATATATATATATTAGATAAACTATTTAAAAAACGTTAAAAAAAGAAAACGGTAAAAGTTAACAAAAATTCAGCAGAAGAAGAGAAAAAGAAAAAAAAATTGAAAAAGAAAAAAAAATTAAATTAACTGCGAGGCTAAATAATCATGGGGAGAAAGCCATGAGTTTCGTGCTTTGCTTTCTTCTCCTCTGGAATTCCGCCGCTCTCCTTGGTAGGTGAACTTGGTCCTGGCTGGGTTTCCCGTTGATCTTCTGGGGGAGGGGCCTATTGTCGTGATTCTCAAGCGTCTTTGCCCCAGGCGGAGTTCCACCGCCCTTACCCGGGGCCGCGCTGAGTCATCCGCTCGGGTTCGCTTTCGGGAGCTTTTGTTCCCTGAGCGCTTTCTGTAGAGTTCCGGAGGACGGGAATGAAGATGGCGGCCTCCCGGTCTCCGGCCCGGAGGAGCCGAGAGCCCGGGGCCCCACTCCTCTGTGCGCCCTCAGAGAACAGCGCCCAATGTCTCCCGCCACCCTGGCCTCCGGCCACGCTCCGAGCTGACCGAGCCTGCGACCGGTTCAAGGCAACCCCGAGCTGAGAGTCACTCCTCGGCTCTGTCTCTGCAGCCGGCTTCCCCGCTCTAATACCAGTAAGCTCTGCGACACTCAGACACCCCCGGTCCTTCTGCGACCCTGCGGGACCTGAGGCCGCGCTGACCCCGCCTGGGCTTCCAGTTAAGCCTCTGGAGCGATGTCCCTCAGCGGAATAGACTTTAAAAGTCCTGATTTTGCTCTGTTGCTCCGCCGCTCGCCGGGAGCCGGCCCCTCCCCCCGCGGTCTATCTTCCCGTCGCTTTGGATTCACTTCTCTGCCAGTCCTACCTTGCAGAAAGTGGTTGATTTTCTGTTTCTGGAATTGCTGTTCTTCTTCTCTTCAATCTCCCGTTGGATTTGTAGGTGTTTGCAATCTTTAGATAAGCTATCTAGCTGATCTCCCGCTACCCGAAGTAGTCTCAGCCTGCTACTTCTCCGCCATCTTGACTCCTCCCCAGTCTGGAATTTTTAAGAATCATTTTCAATAAGTAATTAAGATTATATGATGTTGATTGTATACAAAGATTACTCTCTGAGCAATTCATACTTTTTGAGAAAACAGAGAGAAAAACTACCATAAAATGTTGGATTAAAAAACAAAACAACAATCATGCAGTTTTCATTCACATTGTGTAGTATGAATCAAAGTAAAATTGTAATGACAAACAAAAATACCTTTTGAAAGTTCTATAGATTATATTTTATCTGCCCATTATTTTCTGTATTTCACCAAAATGGAAACAGCCATAGATCAGGTGGGATTAGTTTAAACAAATCAATGCAGATAAATAAATAAATAAACTCCATAATGTCAAAAACAAAGAAAACTTGGGGTAAAAGATAAACTTCTAGAACATAGTGAGTAAGCAGGACACAAGAATAAATGATGTACACAATGAGAGTGAGACCCTAAGGGACCTTGGAGAGGGATTATAAATATCTAATATCATAAGTATTTAGAGTAACCAAATATTAGAACAGACTAAAGTCAAGAGAAAAAACTAAGGGTTACCATATATGAGGCAGGTGGGGGGATGGGTTAAATGGATGCTGGGGATTAAGGAAAGCACTTGTGATAGTCACGGGGTGGTGTTGTGATAAATCACTACATTGTCACCTGAAACTAATATTATACTGTATGTTAACTAAGTGGAATTTAAATAAACACTTGAAACTACAATAAAAATAATAGAAAATAAAAAGATAACTAATGGGGTTATCACATGTTCCCTCCACTAAAACCCCATTTTGGCATTAAAAAAATTGAAAAAAATAAGAATAAAATAAGAAAATAAGAAAATAATAATAATAATAAAATATATAAAATAAAAATAATAAAATAAGAAAAAATTGAACTTTCTTTCACTAGACCTTTAGCTTCAACCACTCTCCCTATTAGGAGAAAAGTCATCATTGAGTTCCTAAAGACTTAAAGAAAATATGGGTTATAAACTTATTTTAAGTCTCAATTTTTCCAAACACCAATATCATATCTACTAAAGCTGTTCACTGTAATAAAATTCAACCAGAAAGGCAGCTAGGTCAGGAGGAAACATTCCACTATCACAGTTCATAATATTTAGCATTATGCTAGGGGGAAAAAAAAGGCAAAAAAAAAAAAAAGAAAAAGAACTACCTCAGATCTTTTTCTAAATTCCATGCCTGAGAATCACAGCTGCATATATATACACACGCATAAAAATATGTATACACACATACATATATAATTTTGTATTAAACTGTTAACTGAGCTTTAAAATAACATGCAAAATTAAAAAAAATAAAACAGGAGCTTTTTGTTTTGTGTGGGTTTTTTTTTGTTTTCGTTTTTGTTTTGTTTTGTTGTGCTTTGTTTTTTTGGACCACAATGTGGTATATTAACACATTTGGTCTGAGTAATAACTCATCTGCATTTACTAATAGCCAACTAGGACACTAACAAGGTTCCAATGAATACGCTCCCAGAAAGACCTGCCACCCACAGAGCTTGGGACTCTAAAGAGAAACTGAATATTTATGAAACTTTTCTAAAGAGTCTTAGTGACTTGGAGTAGAATCAAGGGACTTCTGCTAGAAATGTTAATACTGTAATTCTGAAAATTCTGAGAAGTTTCTTGAACCCTTTCTGTTCACTGCTCTGTTGCATCTGTCATTTTGCTTTCTCTCTGATTCAATAACTGTAGTACTTTTTCTTCTTACTGCAATGCCAGAAGGGATAGTGAGATGTTTAAAGTCCAGTGAAGGCATCCACCATGGTAATGGCCAAGAAGATTCTCTGCTACTGATGCCAACCAAGGTTCTGACTCCCACTGTCCATATCATGTTATTAAATATCCATGGAAAGTGCCTTGGTCTTTTCCAAATATGTTAAGTAAGCACTCAACTAATGAGTTAATTAAATCATTTATTAATTTATTTAACACACATTTATTAAGTATTTGCCAGCCTTGTTTTAGACTCAAGGCAAAATAGTGAACTAAACAAGATAGAGTTTTTATGTTTTTGTTTTGTTTTGTTTAAGATTTATTTATTTTGGTGTGGAGAAGGAGAGAGAGAGAGAGAGAGAGAGAGAGAGAGCACAAGCACAGGGAGAAGGCAGAAGGAGAAGCAGACTTCCCACTGAACAGGGAGCCCACCATGGAGATCAATTCCAGGACCCCAGGATCATGACCTGAGCTAAAGGCAGATGCTTAAACCACTAAGACACCCAGATGCCCCAACAAGATACCAACAAATTCTTGTGGTATCAAAGACTGTAAAAATCAAGCTTAAACTTAACTTTCAATTTAGTAGAGTTAAATTTAACTCTTAATTTTAAGAATGTTTTAATTAATGTTCTTTTAATTTTCACCTGACTTTTATTTTTGACACCTCACTGACTCAGGCATGAATCCATGTGACTATGCCATAAGGAAATCTCAAACATTTGATGTTGTGGTCAGAAATATCTGGATTACTTTCCCTTTGACCTTTAAATAAATGGGCATTCATATAGAGTGAAAATATGCCAAACCATACTCCCAACTGATCCAGACATAGACAGGTCTTAAATACTCAAGTGAACACAGATTTGATTTAAAGTGAAACCCTTATTACATATGGTAAAATGGAAAATTTTCAATAATTATGTATAACAATGATAAAAACAAAAATGGGTGTTTTACCTTGAGAAAAATTCATAAGATCTAGGCAAGCAGTCAGAAATCTCAGTCTGGTTTGCGTGCCTGGGTGGTCAGTCAGTTGAACATACAACTCTTGATTTCAGCTTGGGCCATGATCCCAGGGTCATGGGATAAAGCCCCAAATCAGGACTCAACACGGAATCTGGTTTAGATCCTCTCTCTTGCTCTCCCTCTACCCCTCCCCCTTACTCATGCATTTATTGAGAGACTCTTTCTCTAAATAAATAAAACCTTAAGAAGAAAAGAAAAAAAGAAAGAAAGAAAGAAAGAAAGAAAGAAGAAAGAAAGAAAGAAAGAAAGAGAGGGAAAGAAAGAAAGAAACCACAACCTGGAAATTCCTTTTATTTATTTTTTTTAAAGATTTTTAAATTTATTTTAGAGAGAGCATGAGTTGGGGGGAGGGACAGAGGGAGGAAGAGAAGCAGACTCCTTCCTGAACACAGAGTCCAACACAGGACTCAATCCCACAACACTGAGATCATGACCTGAGCCAAAATCAAGAGTCAGAAACTTAACTGACTGAGTGACCCAGGTCCCCCCTGGAAATTACTTTTAAAACTCAAGAAGAAAATTGAATATTCTCATAAAAATAAAAAGCAAATTACAGAGGGACACCTGGGTGGCTCAGTCACTTAAATGTCCCATCTGTCTTCAGCTCAGGTTATTATCCCAGGGTCCTGGGATGGAATTTGCTTTTCCTCCTCTCTCTGCCCCTCCCCTCTCTTGTGAGTTCTCTCTCTCAAATAAACACTTAAAATCTTTTTAAAATTAAAAAAAAAAAAAGATAACTGTGGAAGATTGAAAAGAAGATCATAGTAGCAATGGCCACAGGCGTTGAAATGCATATCCATTATGCCCTTCCACAGATGAATGGATAAAGAAGATATGGTGCATATGTACAATGGAGTATTATTCCTCCATCAGAAAGAATGAATACTCAACTTTTGTATCAACATGGATGGGACTGGAAGAGATTATGCTGAGTGAAATAAGTCAAGCAGAGAGTCAATTATCATATGGTTTCACTTATTTGTGGAGCATAAGGAATAACACAGAGGACGTGGTGAGATGGAGAGGAGAAGTGAGTTGGAGAAATTGGAGGGGGAGATGAACCATGAGAGACTGTGGACTCTGAGAAACAAACTGAGTGTTTTGGAGGGGAGAGAGGTGGGGGGTTGGGTGAGCCTGTTGGTGGGTATTATGGAGGGCACGTATTGCATAGCACACTGGGTGTGGTGCATAAACAATGAATTTTGGAACACTGAAAAATAAAATAAAACAAAATAAAATTTAAAAAAAGAAAAGAAGATCGATCTCAGATATCAAATTTGCAACAGTAAATACCATTACATACAGGGATAATCAAAGAGAAAAAATGTGATTCAACATTAGCTAAACTTTGAAAAAAGCCCAAGTATCCATTGACTGATGAATGGATAAAGAAGATGTGGTATATATATGGATGTGTGTGTGTGTGTGGTGTGTACATACACAATGGAATATTACTCAGCCATCAAAAAGAATGAAATCTTGCCATTTGCAATGACCTAGATGCAGCTAGAGTGCATTATGCTAATTGAAATAAGTCAGTCAGAGAAAGACAAATATCATAAGATTTTATTCATGTGTGGAGTTCAACAAAACAGATGAACATATGGAAAGGGGAAAAAAAAAGAGAGGGAAGCAAACCATAAGAGATTCTTAACAATAGAGAGCAAACTGAGGGATTATGGAGGGGAGGTGGGTGGGAGGTGGGCTAGATGGGTGATAGGTATTAAGGGGGGCACCTGTTGGTGATGAACAGTGGGTGTTATATGTAAATAATGAATCAATAAATTCTACTCTTGAAACCAGTATTACACTATATTAACTAACTAGAATTTAAATAAAGATTTGAAAGAAACAAAGTCATTTAAGTCCATGTTTGTTGAAACTATTAGCATAAGAAAACCACAAAACTATATTTAAATATTTGTATTTATATTTATTATAATATTTATATAAAATATATTTATATGACATGACAGACATATTTTTATTCTCCAAAGCCACTCTGTTATTTATAACGATCAGGAATAGTAAATTCTTTGTAGTTAATGTCATTTAATATAATTTGAATAACAACTTTTGGAGCTAGTAAGAGCAATGAATCTTCAGTTATATGAAAATTAGCTTATTTTCCAAATCTGATACTCTATTTTGATGAATGAATCATACTCTAAGTAATAGCTGTGAAAACAATTTGTATCAACAGTATTTTCTTTTGGAGTTAATTTATATGTTTGAAATGAAATGAAAGAATTATTGACCATCAGTTGACAGTGTGAAAGACACATTATGTTCATCATGGCACAATGAACAAAGAGAAGGTTAAAAATGCCATTAGGAGACGCTTTTTGGCAAATACTTCATGCTTTCACTTACAACATATACTTTTAGAATGCTATGCGGAACCCTTCAAATTTATTCCTGACATTGTAAAATAGAATGTCTTAGTGGTACTAAAATTAGTAATGTGCTGGAAAATAAATGCACTTTGTATTCGTTATTAGGTAGAATGTAATGAATAGTCAGAATTTATATTTCATATAATTCATTTCATATCTCCTAACACCCAAGAAAGATGGTAGGGCTCATTCTAAATGGATGAGCAAGTGACATTTTTGTTTGTAAAATACAGAGAGTGGTTTTGTAAAAATGAGATGTTCCACTTTTACCATAGAAACTATTGTCATTTCAAGAAAATATAAATTTAAATGTAAAAATTCAGATAATCATTGTGATCAAATTTGTTTCAATTTTCACGCTTTTAATTTTAACTTCTACTTTCTTGGGGGCCAGGTTATTTTTAAAAATAATTTTGAAGAAGAAAGAATATGAATCCTGAATGATTCTAAGTAACCAGAGGTTCAATTAAGGCAACAATTGTCAGGCCAGCAACTGGAACACTGGGAAAAACGCCCACTTCTGCTAGTCTATTACTTCTCTAAATTAGCATGTCAACCCCTTCCCAAGCCTGGGCAATAGCCTGTCTTTTTCACTTTTTCCCTCCTCAGTATTATTACATTTGTATGGGAATACCATTCATGTGTAGTTTCCAACACTTCCATTCCTCTTAATCATATCTAGATATTTCTTAGTTCAAAATTAAAGAAAATTTCCTTTTTAAAGGAAGTTAGGAAATCATCCCATGACACCCTCAGTTTAATTGTGGAATGCTGACTTATCTCAGAAGCCCCCAGTATATCCCTCTATGAGTCAGCATAACTTGACTGTAATAATATTGCAAACACATTGAAATAGTTGTCGTGTATTATTTGACCTTATATCTTCTTCAAGTGTGTAGGGCATTTCAAATACCATGCCATATTGTATTTCAGTAGTAATGAAAGAAAGTTTCTATCACTCTGTATTTTTGTTGGCAATTGGCATTAAGTTTTGGATTTTAGCCATTTTGATACCTAATATCTCATGGTTTTTTTCTGCAATACCCTAATGACAAATAAAGTTTAATATTATTTCATATGCTTAATTGTGATATATATCTGCAATGAGGTGTCCGTCCAGTACTTCTCCCTATTTCTAAATTTTTTTTTTGCTTTATTATTGGCTTTGAAAAGTTCTACATATATTTTAGATTTAAGTCTTTTATCACATATGTGGTTTGCAAATACTTTCTCTCAGTCCATGACATATCTTTTTATTCTCTTAGCAGTGTCTTTTGCACTGTAGATTTTAATTTTAATAAATACTAACTTTGAAAAAATTATCTTTTTTTGTGTGTTTTATGTAAAACTCATTACCAAACACAAAGTCTCACATATTTTTTCTGTGTTTTCTCTAGAAGTTCTATAGTTTTGCATTTTCTATTTGCTTTAATGATCCAATTTTATTTCATTTTTCAGGAGGTCCAATTGTCCTAGTGCCCTGTGCTGAAAACATTAATCTTCTTCTAGTTGATAGTGCACATTTGTCACAAATCATCTGACTCAATTTATGTGGTTCTATTTCCAGTTTCTTTATTACATTCCATAGATCTATTTGTTTGTTTGTTTGTTTGTTTCAGTAAGCTGTTCTGTTTTTAGTACTGTAGCTTTATAGCAAGTCTTAAAATAGGGCAGAAATCCAACTTTGTTTTTGTTTTTGTTTTGTTCCCGATGGTGTTGGCTCATCTAGGACATTCACTATGCCATGACATTTTAGAAGTAATTTGTTAATATACACATAATAGCTATCCACAAAACGCTTTTGTTTTAAATTTCCTTGAATTGATAGATCAAGTTGGCAAGATATGACTTCTTAATGATACTGAATCTTTGAATCCATGATCATGTACCACCTTGCCATTTATTTAGATCTCTTTTGATGTCATCATCAGTAATTTGTAATTTTCTGCATCTAGATGCTATAAAAAGCATTTTACATTTACACCCAAGCATATAATTTCTAATTTGTTGATAGTGTGAATGATACTGTATTTTAACTTGAAATTTCAGTTGTTCATTGTTAGTATGTATGAAAGCAATTTGGTGTGTGTCTGTGTGCGTGTGTGTGTGCACTAACCTTGTGTCATTCAACCTTGTTCATTTCATGAGTTTTTGGTTGACTCTTGGGATTTTCTACACATTCATGCATCTGCAAAGAAAGATGATTTAGTTTTTCCTCTTTAATATGTATAACTGTCATTTTGTTTTCTTGTCTTAATGCACTAGCTATGACTTCTAGTGTGATATTTAATAGACACATGAGATGGGGCATTCTTACCCTTTTCCAACCTCAGGAGAAAATTGTTCAGTTTCTTGCCATTTACTATGTTAGCTGTAGGAGTCTTTGTAATATTATTTTCCAAGTTGAGGAAATTCCCCCTCAATTCCTAATTTACTGAGAGGTTTTAGCATGAGTTGGAGTTACCATTTTGCCAATTGCTTTTTCTGCATTTATTTATGATAATATGATCTTTTATTTTTTAGCCTGTTGGTAGGTGGAATGCTTAATCAATTTGTGAATTGTTGAATCACTCACAAATACCTGAAATAAACCCAACTTGATAATTTTGTATAATTCTTTTTTTATAAATTGTTGGATTCCATCTGCTAATATTTTGTTGAGTATTTTGCATCTATATTCATGCAACATATTGATCTGTTTTTTTCTTTTTGAAATACCTTTGCTGCTTTTTGTTATTAGAATAATACTGGTATTATAGAATGAGTTAGGAAGTGTTCCCTTTGTTTCTATTTTCTGAGAGAAATTTTAGAGAATTGGTATAACTATTTGTTTGGTAGAATTCACCAGTGAAACTGTCTGGTCTGTGGTACTTTCTGTTTTGGAAGTTATTAGTGGTTCAATTTATTCAATAGACATGGACTTGCACAGATACTCTATTTTTCTTTGTATGAGTTTGCTATATTGTTAGAGTTTTTGTAAAAGGGTCACACTGAATTAATAAAGTGAGGTGGAAAGTGTTCCCTCAACTTATATTTTTGGGAAATATCTTATGAAAAAGTAATGTTAATTTTTTCTTGAAACATTTGATAACATTCACCAGTGAATCCACCAGTGGATTAGAGTTTTCTTTTGGGGAGTTTTCAATTTAATATAATCTTTACGTGTTGTAGGTCTATTCTGATTCTTTATTGCTTCCTGAATCAGATTTGGTAGTTTTTGCCTATATAAGAATTTATACATTTGATCTATGTTGTTTAATTTGTTCGTATACAATTACACATAGCATTCTCCTATGTCTTTTAAAATTTCTGTAATATTAATAACAATGACTCCTTTTTCATTCTTGATTTTCATAATGTCAAACAGTCTAGCTAAAATACATGAATTTTGTTAATTATTTCAAAGAATAGACTTTGGGCTTCACTGATTTTCTCTTGTTTGTCTATGGTTTATGTCATTTATTTCTGTTCCTGTCATATTTCTTCCTTTCCTTTAGTCAATTTTGAATTAATTTGATCCTCTTTTTCTAGTTTCTTGTGGTAGAAAGTTAGGTTTTTTATTTGATATCCTTTTTATTTTTAATTTTTAAGGTATGCATTTATAACTATAAGTTTTTCTCTGGGTTCTTCTTTTGTTAAATCTCCTAAATTTTAATATGCTGTGGTTTATATTCAATTATACCAAAATATTTTCAATATTTTCTTATAATTTTCAGCTTGACTTGTTAATTTCCCACTATTTGTGACTTTCCCAAATTTTATTTTGTTACTGACATTTTTATATCTCATTCTATTGTGGCAAGATACATACTTTGTGTAATTTTAATCCTTTTCAATTTATAGAAACATATTTCATGATCTAACATATTGTTTGTCCACCCATGGTCTATGTGTGCTTGTGAAGAATATATATCCAGCAGGGTCCTGGGTGGCACAGTTGATAAAGCGGCTGTCTTCTGCTCAGGTAATGATCCTGGAATCCCAGGATCAAGCCCCATCTCAGGTTCCCTAATCAGTGGGGAGTCTACTTCTTTCCCTGTTTCTCTGCTTCTCCCCTGACTCCTGCTCATGCTTACTCTCTCTCATTCACTTTCTTCTCAGATAAATTAAGTCTTAAAAAGAAGAAGGAGAATATATATCCTGCTGTCCTTGAATGAGTGTTTCCTGGAAATCTCAGGTCTTGGTTAGGTATTGTTATACAAATCTTCTATTCCTTATTGATAATTTTACCTAGTTTTGTTTTTACAATTTTATTTATTTATTTGAGAGAGAGAGAGCAGAGGGAGAAGCAGACTTCTCGCTGAGCAGATAGCCTGATGCAGAGCTTGATTCCAGGACCCTGGGATCATGACCTGAGCAGAAGACAGATGCTTAACCAACTGAAGCAACTATGCTCCTTACCTAGTTTTCTATCCATCATTGAATGTTAGGTATTGATTTATTCAATATTATTGTTTTATTGTATATTTATCCCTTAACTTTTGTCAGTTTTTGCTTCATATATTTTAAGGCTCTGTTCTTAGATACCTTTTCTTCACACTTACTATTTTTCCTTGATGGGTTATTTTTTATCATTATAAAGTGTTCTTCTTTCTTGATAATAAAATTTGTCTTAAACTTTATTTTGTCCAATACTTAGTATAGACATGTAGCTACTTTCGATTACTGTTAGGATCATATACATTTCTCCATTCCTAAAATTTCAACCTTTTTGTTTCTTTGAATTTAAAGTGTGTTTCCTTTTAGCAGCATATTGTTGTATCATATTGTTTAATCCATCTTAATTAGCTTTCATTTTTGAAGGATAGTTTTACTGAATTTACAATTCCTTTACAGTCTTTAATTTCAACTGTTTGAAAATATCTTCCCACTAACTTTTGCCCTCCATAAAATTACTGATTACATAACTCAGCTACTATTCTTATTGAGTATCCCTTGTAAATAACATGGCGATTCATTCTTTTTGTTTAAACGTTCTTTGTCTTTGGCTCTAAATAGTTTTATTATTATGTTTTTAGGCATGGATTCCCCTTTTTGGTGTATGTTGAGTTCCAGGGATAGGTAGTTTGCTGCTTTTCATTAAGTTGGAAACAATATTTATTTAAATATTATTTGTGCCTTCTCTCTTTATCCTCTTTGGAATACCTATTTTAAGTAAGTTATTATGCCTTATACTTTCTCATGTGTCTTTGAGGCCCTATTAATATTTCTTCACTTCTTTTTTTTCTTGTTTTCAGACTACATAATCTCAACTCACCAATCTTCAAGTTTACTGATTCTTTCTTTTCTCAACTTAAATCTCCTATTGATCTCTTATAGTGTTTTTTTTTCTTTTTGTTCTCATTTAGATATTGTACTTTTCAATTCAAGAAATTTCTTTGATTATTTTTATAATTTTTGTATCATTATCCACACTTTATTTAGAGATATTTCATTTTCAAACTTTAGTTCTTTAGACATCGTTTCCTTTAGTTATGAGCTTGTTTATTGTAATATATGATTAATATATAGTTAAAAGTCTTTGTTTAGCAATTCTAATCTCCAGGCTTCCTCAGGAACTTTTGTTTTGTTTTGTTTTGTTTTAAGATTTTATTTATTTACTTGAGCGAGAGTGAGAGAGAACATGAGAGGGAAGAGGGTTCCAGGGAGAAGCAGACTTCCTGCTGAGCAGGAAACCAGATGCTGTGTTTGATTCCAGGACACCAGGATCATAACCTGAGCCAAAGGGAGTAGCTTAACCAACTGAGCCACCCAGGTGCCCCAGGAACTGTTTTTATTAACTGCATTTCCCCATTTTTTTTGAGTCATAATTTCCTATTTCTTCACATGTTCTCATAATTTTGTTGTTCATATGTTGAAAACTGAATATTAAAATGTTGGGTCCCCCAATAATGGGTCCGTGATTAAAGAAGTGAGACTGATACAAAGCGAAAGTCAAGTAAAGCTTCATTTCACGCCAAGCATCAAGAATCAAACTGGCCAGCCAGGGCCATGCCTCTTACAGAGAGCGCGCGTGCCCCTCCCTGCTTTCCAGACTAACTTTTATAGAGCAAAGGCCATGTGGTTGGGCCTGGCTACACACAGGTGGCTAATTGAATTACAATTCACCCCATAGTAGCTATACGACCCAGCCCACTACCTTGGTAGCTAGGAGACAGTATGGCCCCCACTGATTGAATGTCTCCACCTGACCTGACCCACCCTTGTATTTGTTCTTTCTCTTGACGCTGCTGCTTTGGAGTTTTGTGTTGTAGTTTTTATTGTTGTTTTATAATGAATTTCCTTATATAATTCTGTAAATTTTGTACTTTTTAAAAAATATATTTCCACTACATTCTCTTCTTCCTTGGCATGTTGGTCAGCTAATGACTGGATAGTTTTCCTAAATGTCTGAGACCAGTAAGTCTCTCAGTCTGTGCCAAGGAGCCGTGAATGTTTGGACCACATCTTTAATGCTTCTGCAGGCATTCTAATTCTACCTGAGCCTTTATACTTACTTTGCACTGAGCCCCAAGGTCAGTCAAACATGAGTGCTTAGAACCATGTCTCTTTCCTGCTCACACACATATCCCTTATGCGTTAGAGTTCTACAGTCCCAGCAATATTTCAGAGCTTTACAAAACTTCCTTGCCCTTTAAATCAAAGACCTTAGCTTAGGGTCTCCTGGGTGGCTGCCTCTGGCTCTGGTTGGGATTGAGCCCCACATTGGGCTCCTTGCTCAGTGGGAAACCTGCATCTCCCTCTCCCACTCCCTCTCCTTGTGTTCCCTCTCTCATTGTTCACTATGTTTCTCTGTCAAATAAATAAATAAACCTTAAAACAAAACAATACAAAACAAACAACAAAAAACCTTAGCTTACCTTTTATTTATTTACTTTTTCAAATCAGCATTTTGTTTACCCCAACTTCTATCATCTCCTGAGACAGCTGTCATGTTGAACAATTGCAACTAAGTTTTTGAACAAACACCCCAAGGTAAAGGTCATTCACTTCGAAGGAGCTCTGGGTAAGTTGAATAAAGCAATCTCTGAGAAAGGAGTTTCTGCTGTCAGGTGAAATGGTGAAAATTATCTGGAATGGGCTTTTCCAGTGTCTCCAAATCCATTCCATCCCTCCAGTGGTTGTAAAAGTGTTGGTTTTCTTTACTACCATGATTGGTCCTCAAAGCTACCACACAGCTGGGAAAGATGGGAGGAAATAAGGCAAATTAACAACATCACAAAATTCACTTTTCTTACCAAGAATGTCATTTTTTTTTCTTGAATATGCCCTTTTCAGACTAATATAAGCTTTGGCTACTTTTGAGAGTTCTAAAATTTTGATTTTAACAGTGTTTCATTGCTCTTAGGGAGAAATGGATTTTTAAGGTCCTTATTCTGTCACTCTAGAAATGACTCCTGCTAGGGTACTTGTTATAGTCCCTTAGCTTCTGCCAACTGTACTTTCTATTTCTTAAATATATTAAAAGACATTTTGTCTGATATCAAATTGGGAGAGTATGATTTGACTCCTTGCACTACTTTATTTTATGTTTCATAAGCTGCTTATTATTTTTTGATTTGTTGACATTCCCTTTATTCAAATTCTTCCCAGGTATGATATATATTTTACTTTTAATGCCCTTGAGAATACACACACACACACACACACACACACACACACATATACACACACATACACACACACACACTTTTTTTTAATTTAAGGATATATGTTCTGCTTAAGGCAACATTCTTTTTCTTTCCAAATAGAATATTGTACATAAATTCTGTATTATGCATTGTTCTCTTAAATATTCAGTTCTAATAATAAAATATTGTCTAAATATTATCTTACTTTATGTTAAACAATTTAAGATTTTCTTTTATTATCCTCTAACCAGCTAACATATATGTCAGTTTTCTTCTGTTCATTCATATAAAAAGCCACTTGGATGAGACCGAAATTATTTGTTAACAATTTAATTTATTTTTATGAACTCAACTGACAATAAATAGTCTAATATGTAACTGATTTTGTTTTTAGCATTGTTGTTGTACTAGTACATTGTTGTAGTACTAGTTACCACTTACCAAGTCCTTACTATACATAACTAGACATTATGCTGTTGTTTTTTTTATATACTTGAGTCCTGATGTATTTAGTAGAAGTAAGGCTCATCCCAGAGGGCATGAGAGAATGATGGCTGACAAGAGATTACAAGCTTTTGTGATTTAGCATAGATAGTAAATGTGAAAGTTAAGGTTTACTTTTTATCTTTTCTGGCTTCAAAGTGTATGTGTTAATAGGTACCCCTTACTGCTTCTCCAGTGATTAATGACTTCCAGTTACCAAAAAGAAAAGCTTGTAGCATGAAAGAATATTGATTTTTCCTCTTTTGATTTAGTTTACTTAAATCTATACTTATATGGTAGCATAGATAAAGAAATTTGAAGAAGAATAGGGAAACCTCTAGTTCAATTTCACATCAACAATGAACCGTAGGAGTGAGATGGTGAACAATGGAATAACTAAAACAAAATGCAATTTTAGTTAGGTCAGAAAAATCATTTCCTCCTGAATACATATCAGTAAAAAATCAGTGCTCAAATTATCCAGAATTGCCACATTTTCGAGGAGTTTACAGGTTCATTTTTTTCCTTTTCTTTTTATCCAAAGAACCATATTACTGGATGGAATTTATAAAGGAATCAGCAGGCATCCATGGGGATTTTTGCTGATTAATTTTAGATAAGCTGCAGTAACATTACTGGCTAATTAAGGGTTAGACTCCACATGAAGCATTTTAAAGATTTCTTAACTCTGTTGGTGTCTTACAAATCCCAAGAGTGATAATATACATCTGTCTCTGTCTCTTTCTCCATCTGTATATGACTGTATTATGAAATCTGGTTATTGCAGTATTCAAACATTCTCACTGAGCCCCTGATACAAATGTCATTTTATACTTCAAATCAGTAAACATATTTTAAATGACCATCTTGGTATTATATTTAAAGCATAGTTTGAAATACGTTTTCTACATTACCTTTTTAAAAACGGTTGCTCTTATCTATTCAAAATGTTTGTAACATATGGTTTGCAAACATAGATCATACTACCATGATTCTTATGCATATCTGCTGAGAAAGGGGAGAGAAAATCTACTAAATTATGAGATAGTTGTGTAATTTGCAGCATGCTCTTCAGTCTCATCAGTATCATCTATGGTATTCAACTAATAATATTCCAATATTATTCCACATGAAAGGTTCCTCAAATGAGAGGAATTTGAATAATTATTTATACTTTTTAAACACATTTTCAATAATAACCTCATAAGCACAGAAAAAAAAAAATTAGGCAGATGCAACTACGCTCATCTCAAAGACTAAGAAACTAAATTCCAGATACTAATACATGCAAACAGGTGTCAGTTTTAGTACTAGAATATAGGTCATCAGTTTTCCTCCACATAACTTTTCTACAAGAATATAATATATATATACACATAAGTATTTATGCACATGATTATTATATACTTAATGTAACAAAAATATACACTCACCTATGCAATTAATATACACTCCCATTTATTGTTACTATTGTTATTACTTAATAGATAATATAATATTTAATAATGCTAATTGGAGTACATAGGCTTAGGATATGAGAACCAGAGGGATGAAACAAATTGTAGAATAGATGTAGGTATGTTTGCAACCTACATATGTATTATGTTTTAGAAAGCTGCAACGTTATTAATTGAAGCTTTGTAATCAGATCCACTAAATTTATATTGGGAAGAAGGGCACTTGAAATAATCAGAGATTTAAAAGAACCAAATTAGAATCTTCAAGTAGGTTTTGTTATGCTAAAACAGGTAATTGTCATAACAACAACTGAGTCTATAGAAGCTTCTGATTTGAGGAAACTTTCACAGGGAAGCTTCCTTATTAGTCCCATAAATTTAGTTACATAACCCCTATAGGGAAATTATTCTGCACCTATGGCCTGGTAACAAAGATATTTTTGTTTGTTTGATGAACTGGAACATCTACCTGATGGAAAATAACTAAAAGAATGACATCCACTAGGCTGAACATTGTATATTCAACTAAAAGTAGCATAATTTTGAATTGCCTTAATGATGTAATATATTTTATTATTTTGGGCTGTTATTCAAAGAAAACTAAATCATTTTAGAATAAATTAGTAAAACTACTAATCTTTTTGAAACTAAATGTAATGAGTTACAGGTCAACATGGGTTACACAGACACTGACCCACGCACATGCGCGCACACACACACACACACACACACAGGTAAGACTTAATTCCAGCCTCAATGCAAAATTTTTCCATAGGGAAAAGGTGAATGGACTGTTATCCAGGTCATCTGTTCTATGAAATGGATATAAAGAAAGCCATTAAATATTTGCTACATCCAAGTATTCTAGTTTTGAAACTATTTTCAAAACCCATTTTTCTGGAGGGAGTGATATTATAGCTAGTTCTTCTTACAGAAAATAAAACAAATATAACACTGTCTTCACATACATAGATTCCCAAGACACTTTGTGATTGTTGTAAATCATGTCTCTCATGGATGTCAACCCCAGCCTCAGATGCATGTTAAGAAATCAGGATAATAGCTTTGAGGACTCTGATAATCCAGCAAATTTAAGAGGACATGTTTGGAAAGCTTATATCCCCGTCTGGACTCCTCTTAGAAAACACCACCATCACCTCCATCTCTCTCCTTGTATAGTTCTAAAGTATTGCTTTTATCCATTTTATTTAAGAAGCAACAGAAACAAAATCTTTCATGTGACATAACATGCAATTTATCACTTAAAGGAAATACAGTAGGATGATGATAAAAGTTTATATTCTAAAACTTAAAATATGTTTTGTTTTGCCAAAATATACAACTTGAGCCTTATTTTGTTATATATAATGGATGACAAATTTTATCATTGAATTATATCCTATAAAAACTTAACACGATTATTTCTTTTGGAGCAGGGCTATGGAAAAACCAGAATAAGTAATTCTAGAAATAAGCCAGGCCATGCAGCAAATGAAGAAGCAAAATAGTACGGACAAAGATTTTATAATATTAGAAAACATAAAATAAGATAATACTCTGGCATAGATTTTAAAAATAAAGTAAGAAGTCCTGTCATAGTTCTTAATAGCACTAAGGACCACTATCATTTTGTTTAAGAAAAAAACTTCTAAAATAACGGTCTTACATTTTTATATATTATAATATAATCCCAGGCTCCGGCTTTTGCTTTTTTATTTTTCCCATTTAAAGGGAAAAACAAAATTCATGGATAGAAAAAAAAATCAGTAGTGAAAACAAATAATATTCTGTCTAGAAAATAAAGCTTAGCCCAGGAGATAACTGGAAGGAAATTTTAGGAGAACCCCAGTGAAACACAGTAATTAAGAGTTTTAGGGACTGGATGTAATGATGACTTAGGATCTGGGAAGAGGCCCACAGTGGGGTCTGTCTTAGAACCATAAATCTGTAGCTTCTGGAACCCTCCATGGTAAGAAGTATCTTTGGAGTGTCTTCATGATACAGATTCTATCCTAGGAAGCAGATGATTAATGATCATGGAGAGGCCTCCAAGATGAACCCCAGACAACCAACTAAGAGAACCCATTACCAGTGGGTTCATAATTCTTTTGAATGTGAATTTTGGTAATTTGAATTTGGTAATTACCAAAATTCACATTCAAATTACCAAAATATGTGAACAAAGGCATTATTCCTATAGTGCTCATTATGAAATCATTCAGTGACTACGAATCCTGTCAGACTGCTCACTCTCAGAATTTACCTTTTATTCAAGTCTTGATACCAGGATATGGGAATAAGGGAATTACTATTTAAAAGGTATGTGAGGAGTGCTTGGGTGGCTCAGTTAAGTGTCCAGCTCTTGATTTTGGCTCAGGTCATGATCTCTGGGATATGAGATCAAGCCCTGTGTGGGGCTCCATGCAGGGTTTGGAGCCTTTTTAAGATTCTCTCTTGCTCCCTTGCCTTCTGTCTCTTCCAGCTTTTGCTTGTGCACACAGGCTCTCTCTCTGAGAAATAAAAGTTAAAAAAAAATAATAAAAGACAACATGGTGTATATCTCTAAGAGAACATGTAATGATTATATTAGTTTGCTACCAGTGACTAAATGGCTTACACAACAGAGATATATTTTCTCAGGAGGCTAGAAGCCCAAGATAATTCTTTGCTAAGACCTCTCTCCTTGGCTTGCAGATGGTCCCTTCATGTAGGGTCCTCACATGGTCTTTTCTCAATGTAGGGACATCAGTGGCATCTCTTCCTCTTCTTATAAGGACACTAGTTACACTGAATTGGGGTTCTACCTTAACCACCTCATTTTAATTTAATGACCTTTTTAAAGGCCTTATCTCCAATTACAGTCACATTCTGTTGTACCAAATTTGCAGATTTCAACATATGAATTTCATTGGGACATAATTCAACCCATATCAATGATGTTAGGAAATTACAAATGACCAATAGCCATAAAGAGATATTTTAAAGTTTCTAAAACTTCATTTCATGATTTCATTAGAATTTGAGGATACAGATAATTTATGCAAAATATTTAAGAGCTGAAAAAATAAAAATATTGAAATTAATAAAGTGAAACAAGTTTTCTCTGATTCTAAGTCTAGGCAATAATACATTAAAACAAAAATAAATAATAATACAGTGATCCCTTTTCAGACTTACTCATTTAAAAACAAATAACAAACCTTATTTGAATCAAGTTTCCTATCAAAAGAATAATGTGTATTTTTTTTTATTTTGCAGATTTGTCTACTATTATTGTAGCCCTACTATCTTGTAGCCCCTAAGTAAATTATTTTTAAAGGCAACAAAACATATAAAAAACTTTTATGATTTAGGACCAAATAAAAAGTTAATATATGAAAGCCAATAGCTTACCTATAACTGGAAAGATTAGGTAGAAATAATAAGAAAATAAAAAAGAAAAATACTTTTTATCACAGAGGGAAAAAAATTATCAGAAAGAAGTTTAACAAAAAATATGAAAGTTTTCTAAATATAATTTTTTGAGAGTTATAAAGAGCACTGATGCCATAATTTTATTTGTCAATTGTATTTCAAAGTTAAAATTTAAAGAGTAAAAAAAAATGATTAAAAAAAATTTTGAAAATTAACTTGTTACTGTTATATAATTTACTTCCAAAATCTATGAATATTTTGGGGGGGATATGATTATAAATTTTCTTCAAAACCAACCAACCAACCAACCAGTGATGATAGCTAAACAATTGTATGAGAGAGAAATAGTTTGAGAGAGAAAAAGAGAGGGAGAAATTGAGACTTGGAATAATGACAGGGTCATAATTTTAACTACACCTTCCAACTGTGTGTGTGCGTTTGAAAGTCTGCAAAATTATGCTGAAGAATCTTATTTATAGTAAGAATCTCTTAAGACTCAGCTATTGTTACTATTATCTGCATGGTTATCTTGAATCTTTAAAAAGTCTTTAATTTTAATTGGTTGTTTTGCTTGATAGTGCTATTCTGATAATGTAAGACTACTTGACATTTCTTTAAAATGTGTATATATATATATATATATATATACGCATATATATATAATTGTACAATTGTTTTTTTCACTTTTTTCTCTGCTTTCCCTCTATGCATGGAAGTATAAAAACCATCTCTTTGTTGGAGTCTCAATTCAAACAAAAAGTTTGAAGGTCTTTGTTTTACTTAGTTAACAACCCTTTTCTCTTTCTTTATAGTGACAGTTCAATGTCCCTTCTCTTTTTGATATTGCTCTTCCTTTACAGGGAATAAGGAACAACAATGTCTTGTAGAGGAGGACATCACTCCCTTCCCTTAGTAATGATAATGTTAACTGCTTTAATCTTTATGACAACAGTGTAAGGCAGATACTGTCAGTGTCCTAATTTTCAACATGACATTGCTAGGTGATCTGTTTTTACACAATAGTCTATTTTAGAGAAGGAAATATGAATGTTTCTTGTGAATGTTCTCAATGTGACATTTTATGTCGTTATTCATTTATTGGATGTGTACTGTGTACTCTTATGGAGTTAACATTTAATCTAAGATGCTCTGCATTAATTTTATCCCAAAGAATGATACCTTCTCTCTGTAGGTGCAAGGAAAACAAGGATATGACTATTACACTTTTCCTTTTTTTTTTCTTCTCCCTGTGATTCTAATTTTGTAGCAGACCTTTGTGATGGTTTCCAACTGATGGCACAGAAAAACAATTGAAGATTGGTATAGCTCAAATGTTATAATTAATAGGATGAAAAGGACAAAAGAGATTTTTAAATAAATGGTATATGAAGCATGAAATGTTCTTTATGCATATTGCTAATATTTTGAAGCTTCAGCAAAACTAATTTCATCTACTCCCTCCTCTCTAACAGGTCTGGTTCTGTAAAAATATACTTTTCTTCCTGGCCAATTGAATACCATGGTAGGTGTGAGCTATGAGTTTGGTAGCAAAAGGTGGATAGAAATATTTCCCTGACTTCACTTATTAAGATCTAAAATGCATATCTACTTCTTATATACAAAAAGGGTTTTGTTCGGCTTTGTCTTCCAAATAAAAGTCTCAAAATACAAAGAGTATCTATTTTTATGACCTTGTTATTTATGCTTATTATAACCTAGGAAAGATGGGGGCAGATAATAAATAAATAAGTAGATGAAAGAAAGAAAGATGGGGGGAGTAACAGCACAGAGCTGGTTGATGATCAGAGCACAAAATTACGATCCACAGACAGAACAAAATATTTTCTCTATATATTTAGGCAGGAATTTATACAAGTCTTTAACTTTATAAGAAGACTCATTTTGGCTATAGCTGTCTTTTGTTCTATTCACTGAAGTAATTTGTATTTCTATAAGTAGTTTTAATTAAGTACTTTAATTAAAATTTATATTTGGTCAATTTCTTATTTATTCATCATTCATTTACATAAAGTGTCAATATACTGAAATTATAATAATATATATAAACTTGTAATTAACATATAAAATTATATGTAATTTATATGTGTTATACATTATGTTTTCTATATAATTAATATAATACTTTTTTAGTTCTTTTGGATTTTTCAATGAGAATTTCAACATGAGAAAATAATATCACTGCATAATATCTGAACTTTATATCTCACCTTTTCTTCAACTTACTGTATTGGAAGAATATCAGAATAAAGTTAATAAATGTAGTGATAGAGAGTAGTCATGCCTGGATTTTAATAAGAATATATCAAATTTCTAGCAACCGATATATTGCTTATTCAAACAATTGTGAATTTGTCAACTGCCTCTTATGTACCAAACATTGTATCAGATACTGAAGGTCTTTAATTTGGATCTTTCTTAGAAATGGTTACTCTTATGGAATTGATGAAGGGTGCTTCTATTTCATAACTACTATGGATTTTTTTATTAGAAATAGATGAATATTATGTTTGGGCATCAATAAGGATGATTCATGATGAATAATTTAACTTCATTATGTGATTATTTATACCAAATTAATATTCAATATTGAAATAACCTTGTGTTATTATTTACTATATTGCTGGAATCTGATTTAGAATTTAAATAACAAGGATACATGAGGTTGTTTGGCTGTCATATATTTGTATATAAAATTAGTTATATTAAATAGGTATAATATGAGGTAAATATTGTATAATAGTAAAAATGTTCATATATATATATGTATTAACATAAAAATACTAGAAATAAAGGTTACTCTGAGTAGTAAAACTGTAGTATACTTACTTATAAGTTCCTATGTACTAAAATTGTGCAATAGAGCTCATATTTGCTTTTACAAGTATTTTTTTTAATCCTTAAGTCTGATGGATGCAGTTACTACAAACAATATGATATAATTTAGAAATATAAATATATGGTAATATCTAACTTCAGTGGTAACTCAGGAAATAAAAACAGGTTAAAATGTAACATTAATATCTCTAATTAGAGATTAGAACAATATTATATCAAGTGTAAGCAAGCATTCTAAGGAAATTAAAAGCAAAACTCCTTTTTGCTCAGGAACAAAGCAAGGACACTTTCTCTCATTAATTTTTTTTCAATATCATACTAGAAGTCCTAGAGAATGCAAAAAGACAAGTAAAGGAAATAATAGGTACACAGATTGATAAGGATAAAAATAAAACTTTCTTTACAGATATGAGAGTGTATTAAAAAATTCAAAAGAATTTACAAAAACCTTCCATAATAAACAATTATAACAATGTTGCATGATACAAGTTTATATTAAAAAGCTCATTTTCCTATAAACTATAATATACTTAGAAAATCATATATATATATATATATATATGAATGAATACACTCTGTAACAAATGGAATTTGATATTAAAATCACAATATCATACATTAGCATATCCAAATGAAAGGTATAAATCTAGCAAAACTTATACAAGATCCTTTTGAGTAAAACTTTAAAAATCTAGTGGAAAAAACAAATAAAAATGAAAATGGAGAATTATTCCATGTTCATGGATAAGAAGACTTGATACAATGGGATCTTACTGACCATAAAAAAGAATAAAATTTTATTAGTTGTAACAACATAGATGGAGCTAGAAAGTATTATGCTAAGCAAAATAAGTCAGTCATAGGAAGACAATTACCATATGATTTCACTCATATGTGGAATTTAAGAAAGAAAACAAATGAACAAAGGGAAAAAGAGAGAGACGCAAATCAATAAAGAGACTTAGCTATAGACAATAAACATGGTTACCAGAAAGGAGGTGAATAGGGGAATGGTTTAAATAGGTGATGGGGATTCAGGAGTCCATTTCTTGTGAAGAGCACTGCATGTTGCATGGACGTGTTGAATCACCATATTGTATACCTGAAACTAATATTACACTGTATGTTAACTAACTGGAATTTAAAGAAAAACATAGGGGCACCAGGTGGCTCAGTTGGTTAAGTGTGTAACTCTTGGTTTTGGCTGAGGTCATGATCTCAGGGTCATGGGACTGAGACCTGTGTTGGGCTCCGTGTTCAGCTTAGAGTCTGCTGAAGGTTCTCTCTCTCTCTCTCCCTTTCCCATCCCTCTGTGTCTCCCCCTCTTCTTGCTCTTATAAATAAGTAAATAAATAATAAATTAAATCAAATCAATCAATCAATAAGTAAAATCTTAAAACAAAAACATAAAAAAGACTCAATATTGTCAAGATGTCAGTTTTCCCAAATTGATCTATATATTTAATGCAATCCCAAAGTCCATTATTGAGTGGATATACAAAAACTTGTTCTGAAAGGAAAAGGGAAAAAAAAAAAAAAAAACAGGATAGCCAACACAACAGTAAATAAAAAATAGCTAAAAAGATTGATATTATGTTACTTCAAGACTTATTTTAAAGTTATAGTAATCAAAACAGTGTGACATTGGTGAAAGAATGACAAATACATAAATAAGACAAAATAAAGTGTCTAGAAATAGACCTACACAAATAGTCAACTGATCATTGACTAAAAATCAAAGATGATTTGTTAGACAAAATACAGCCTTTTCAACAAATGGTGGTGGAACAACTGGATATCCATATGCAAGTAAATGAATCTAAATACAGACCTTATACCCTTCACCAAAATTAATTCAAACTTAATTCAAAATATAGTCAAAAATATAAAAGTGAAACTATAAAAATCCAAGAATATCACAGAAGAGAAAACCAAACTAACCTTAGGTTTGATAATAACTTTTCAGATACCCCATCAAAAGCACAACTCATGAAATAAATGACTGATGTTTGACTTCATTAAAATTAATAATTTCTGTTCTGCAAAAGATACTTTCAAGAGCACAGAGAAATTTTATAGAAAAGAAACTATTTTGAATGATATAATGATGGGCATATGGCATTATGCATTTGTCATGACCCACAGAATATACACACCAAGAGTAAACCCTATTGTTCATTATGAACTTTGGGTAATAATTAAGTGTCAGTTATAGCTCATCAATTTTAACAAAAATGCCCCAATAGTGCAGGATGCTGACAGTGGAGATGGTGTACATGCATGTAGTCAGGAATATACTCTAATTATAGTGTCTGGCCGAATTTTGCAGTGAACCTAAAACTGTTCTTTAAAGTCTATACTAAAACAATTATTTTTAAAAATCTACAGTATCCTGATTATATAAAAATTTTAAGAAACATTTATATTATTTGAACATGAAAGTTTGATTTTTAGGAATGCAATTGTGAAGAGATATCACAGCTTTATTTATAATAAGGAAAATTAAAAAGAAGATGAGTGCCTAAAATAAAGGATTGGTTATTTCAATTACAATTATACATATATGGCAAAACAATATTTACATTACAATTAAAAAAATTTAGTTATACTAGAAAATACTTCATAATTTTAATTTAAAAAGGTAGTAGATATTACCATGATTGATCAATTTATGGTTCTTATATATGCTATTTACTTACTACTTATTCATCAATGACAGGTTTAGGAATGTTATTTTTCTTCATTATTTTTCTATAGTTCCTGAATTACTTTTAATTATTATGTGCATCTTTTCTAATTAGAGCAGTGTATTTTAGAACTTTTATGAGTTTTAGCTCAATCTATAATTGTCAATCTTATAGTTTCCAAATTACTTATAATCATTATATACATTTTTTCTAATTAGAGCACTATATTTTATAACTTTATTTTTATAAGTTTTAGCTCAATCCGTAATTGTCAATCTTGTCAGTCTTCTTTTTTTTCTTTACTGCCAGGTCTGAAGGACTCTTTGTAGTCCTCTTGGGTTTGCTGTCTTCCCACTTTTACACATGATGGAATAAAATGGTGAGAGAATGTACGTGGAAGCAAGGTATAAACTAATGGCCATTACAATTTTAGCAGAATAACCTTTCAGTTCTGAATCATCCAAGTGCTCTTTGTGAAGCTAAATTGATTTTGTTCAATGTTTCCTGTTTTCCTTCCGCTCTGGAATGATTCATGTTTGATGTCATAACTCTGCTATTACTGTTGTTATTATTATTAGGAATAAAATAATTCTGTGTAGACACACTTTTTAATAGAGTGTGTAGTCATGGAATCATACCATGAAATCATAGAATTCTACAGGTGAATGGATAGCCCTATTTAACTTAGTGAGTAAACTACGGATCTATAGAAAAATCATTTTTTCAGGCTAGCACAGTATGAGAATTATAATCTAGCATGCATAATAATAGTTCTTTTAAAATTTTAATTAACTTTTTAATATCACATGATTCAAAAATATAAAAAGTATAAAGACAACACATCTATTGTTCATAATTTCCTTTTACACAAATAACCACTGTTAAAATTTATTTATTTATTTTTCCAGGTATATATCATGCATGTACAGCAAATTCAGAGATAGCATTCTTTCTCTTTCTTACAAGTGACAGCATAATATACACAATATTATGTACTTTGCTTTTTTCCTCAACGATTAACGTTTTGACTATAATTTTGTGTCAGTAAATAGTGAGACTCCTTATTTTGACTTAAGCATAAAATACCATATATCCTAATATTACCAACCCCCTGTGGGAAGAGCATTTGAAACTATACTTTTGTTATTATAAACAATACTCTAGTGAGTTACTTTTAGCATAAGTCATTTTACAAATGTATATACATATTCATGAAACAAATTTTAGAAATATAATTATTGGATTTTGCTTTTTGTGCATTTTAACAAATAACTCTCCACAGAAGTTATATCAAATGATACTCCTACCAGGATCAAATAATGTTTATTCCAAAGCCTTTTCCCTGACATCTCAATATAGTTTATTGTCAAGTGTTAGGGTCTCTGTCAACCTAATTGAAGAAAAATACTATATCACTATAATCTATTTTCCTTATTTCATATTTTTACACATTTTTCATATGGACATTTTTCAAGTTAATTTGCAGAAAAAAACAAATTAATTTGCAGAAACACATTGTGAATTAGAGAAGTTATTCTTTTGTCTATAATAAGCATTGTCTATTTTTTTCAGAATTAGCTTTTCATTTTTCTGCTTGCTTCATAATACTTGTCTTCATGCAGATTTATTATTACAATGGAAGTTAATCAATCTTTCATTTATAGGTTATTAGATATAACTAAAATTATTGCTCAACCTGATGTTATAAAATGTTTTTATCATTTTGTTTTTATTTTAAAATAATGACTTTTTAATTTTTTTCAATCAAGATTAGAGATGTATATCAAAGTTTCTTGTCTTTCAAGTTAAATAATCCTTACTTATTCAAATATATTTGTATTAAAATTATTTTTTGTATTGATTCAGATGTTACCCTTATTGTACTTTAAGCACTTATCTTTATTTTTGCTCACTTATGATCTTTCTGTTTTTTGTATATTTGTGCTCATATACAAGTACTATAATAGCTTTCTTTAGTGACTTCCAGAGCATGTTAAAATTTTTTTTTTTAAAGATTTTATTTATTTATCTGACAGAGAGAAATCACAAGTAGGCAGAGAGGCAGGCAGAGAGAGAGGAGGAAGCAGGCTCCCCGCCGAGCAGAAAGCCCCATGCGGGGCTCGAACCCAGGACCTGGGATCATGACCTGAGCCGAAGGCAGCGGCTTAACCCACTGAGCCACCCAGGTGCCCCAGCATGTTAAAATTTTTATAGCTCATCAAGTTTAATGTTGACATTTCATAATTCTTTTTAGTTATTACATAAATGATATTTCTTTTGTTACATATTTTAATTATTTAACAATTAAATTTATTTATTTATTTAATTATGTAACAATGTTGTGGTATATATTGATGGTATTCATTTCTATTAATTTTTAAATTGTTATATTATTTATCCATTGTTTAAAATACTTTTTCAGGTTTCTTGCTCTTAGTTTTCTCAGAAAATGATCATGTCATGTGTAAATAATCACACATTAACCTGTTCATCTCCTTTGTATTTTATTGTTTTGTCTAAATGTTTAGGTAATAACTCTAGAACAATGTTTGAGAATAAGGAAGATGAAGATGATTCAGTGTTGACTATCATGCAAAGATATCAGTTGTTATCTAATTATATTTAATAGTGGATTTTTAGTCAAGTATTAAATTTTATCATATTAAAATAATAAATACAAATTATTTGTTTGATGTAGGGAAATATTTTTTGTACTTACAAGCACAATAATGTTAAGTAAATTATAGACCAAAAAACTACATCAAAATTAAGATTTTCTGTTCATTAAGAATATAGAAGAAAACAAACTACAGAATGAAAGAAGACAAAAAGATCCTTTCTAGAATATATAATAGCCTTTGCATATCAGAGAGAAACAGACAACTCATAGAAAAAAGTGAGCTAGACACTTGATCTGACACTTCAAGAAAGAGCACATCCAAATGACCAGAAAACACAGGAAAAGTCATCTAATCTCAATCATCAGGAAAATACAAGTCAAAACAACAAAACAATTAATAAGAATAGTTAAAATTTGTCAACACCAAGTACTGCACTCTTGATGATACCAAGTACTGGCATACTTCTGGAATAAATTAATGAAAACTAACCAAATACTGTCAACAATAAGGAATGGATAAATAAAGTACTCTAGAGTTATTGATAAGAATAATGTACAGCAATAAAATTAATTTGAACACCTTATAACAATAAGTATGAATCTCACTGACATTGAGATGAGGATGGCAGATTCACCGTAATATATACATGCTGTGTGAATCCGTTTATATAATTTTCGAAAACAGGCAGAACTAAACTCAGGAGTCACAATTAAAGTAAGTGGTTCATTGGAAAGACAGAAAGGAGTTCAGGGTTGGGTAGGGATTTAAGATGCTGGCTCTATCTTGTCTCAGGTGATTATTTTATAAGTGCTTACTCTGTGATAACTCATGAATCTGTATATTCATGTCTTGGGAAATTTTCTGTCCATGTTATTATACTTTGATTTAAGTCAGAATCTCAATTTTGTCTAATCTAGGGCAGATTTTACCAAGAATTGCTGTATTATTCAATGTATAGATTTGTGTACTTAGTTTAAAAAAAATCAGGAATTATCTAAATATTTGTTTTAGTTTTAATCTTTATTACAAATTCCAAAACTCCTATGTTATTTCTAATTTACTTGTCTTTCCTTTTCTCTATAACCATTTTAGATTCCTAATTAAAAAAAAATCATTTCTCATGTCCATTCCTTAATATCTTTATTAAGTATTTCACAATGGTTATTTTCTTACATGTTTTTCCTGGGTTCTTTAAGTGATCAATTTCCCCATCCCCCAGCTGCTTGGTTTCTTATTCATAGATAAGATTGGTTCACCATTTCGATAACTTGAGACTTGTCATTTTAAATTTTCATTCATTGCAACAATTTTTCTTTTTCTTTTCTTTCTTTTTTTTTTTTTAGATTTTATTTATTTATTTGTTAGAGAGAGAGAGAGAGAGAGAGAGAATGAGCCAGCAAGCACAAGCAGGGAGAGGCTTCCTGCTGAGCAAAGAGCCTAATGCGGGACTCAGTTCCAGGACCTTGGGATCATGACCTGAGCCGAAGGCAGATGCTTAACTGACTTAGCCACCCAGGCATCCCAAACAATTCTTCTTAAATATATCCTGTTGGTAGGTTTTCCTGTACTTTCTCTCCCATCTCCTTTGTGATACACATATATATACATGTGTGTGTATATATGTGTGTGTGTATATATATATATATATACGTGTATATATATGTGTGTGTATATATATGTGTATATACACACACATGTATATACATGTGTGTGTATATACACACACATGTATATACATGTGTGTGTATATACACACACACATATATTTTAGAAATTTCTTAAAATAACAACTTATTTTTATTTTTAAAGCATATGGATTTTTCCTGGTCCAGCTTTTTGGAGGATGTCTATTAGGATGAGGACAAGTTCAGACTAGTCTTGCAGGTTGTCCATTTTTCACAAGCAAACTCTCTCTTTATTTTCTTTCTGAAAATTTCACTTGGCTCCCCTCAGTCAAAACAAAATGAATGCTGGTGCTATTGCTACCAGGCCATAGACTTTTATTATTATTTACTTATATATTCATCAATGTACTTTTGAGCACCCTTTTGTAAGCAAGTGTTTCATCTTATATATTTTTTTTAATCATTGGGGGTGCATTTCTGCTGGTGCTGTCTCTCTATTTCTCTATTTTTCAACCTATTTCTCTCTATGGCATGCATCCTCTCACCTCCTCAGGCATAAGGTCCCCACCTGTACAAAGTTATGCCTTTTTCTGATATGTAAGGAATTCTAATTCCTTGCATTTTCTAAAAATAGAGCTGTGTTCCTTTTCTGTTTTGTTCTTAAATAATTATCAGGACTTGAAAGGGAAAATGCTGAATAAGACACTATGTTCAAACCATAAATCCAAAGAATCTTTTTATGTTAGCTAGGAGTTTCTTGTGAATTTTATATTATCAGCAAATAATAATTACCATAAATGTTTTCTTTAATTGTTCATCTTATATCAATGACATTAGAGACATTACAGATAATATGAGTACAGATATGTCTATGTCTATATCTGTATCTTCACTTGTATCTGTGTACATCTACATTATATCTGTGTGCTATAACATTTGTAAAAGACTTCTCAGGGGGTGCCTGGGTGCAATAGTCCTTTGAGGATCAGACTCTTGGTTTCAGCTCAGGTCGTGATCTCACGGTCATGATACAGTGCCTGGCGTCAGGCTCTGCAGTCAGCTCCGTCTGTTTGAGATTCTCTCTCCCTCTCCCTCTGCCCCTTCTGCTCATGCTCTCTCTCTCCTTCTCTCTCTACGAATAAATAAATACATATTTAAAAAATACATCTCAGTGTAAACCACTCCTATTCTCATGTGTTTGATGGAAAATAGTAGTTCTTTCAAGAAGAGAACTAGATAGGGGAGTGTATATCTTTAATTGGTATTATTCTCTAGCAAGTTATATTACAGAATTGTTATAAGCATATCCAGCTGATATAACATGCTTTTAACCAAGGTGGTAGAAGATTGGGGTTATCTAATTCTTAAAGCATTACCCAAAGGATTCAGGCAACTTTGAATATGAGTGATATGCATTCATTTTATGAAAAAAAAAAAAAAAGAGAGACAGAAGTAGATACTGTATATGATTCTATCTATAATGAGTTTTCTCTATTTTTCCAGGCATATAGTCTGAAATCCATAAATTGATTTTCTTTGAAAATCAAAAGATTAAAATGTGAAAATATACTGGATTAAGTTTATTAAGATAATGCTTGGAGATAAGAAAAAAGTTTCCTCGGTCTCCAGTGTATATATGCTAACCTTTGCAGATGCATTTGTCTGTGCCATTTTGTGCACTGATCCAATTTAATTAAGAGAGCTGTGTGTGTGTGTGTGCATTTTTTGAACAGTATATTTGAATATAGCTCTCACATCTTCCTGCTTCTAAAATTACTCCTATTGGATGTAAAGATCATGTTAGATGCTATTTGCTGTTCCCTTGCTTATCCAGAACACTCCCTTTATACTGAGATTTTCTTAAAACCTTCTTTTCCTTTTGGTTATTATATGCTTATTAATTATGCGAGTTAAAGGACTTTGTTCGGTGCTATGGGTTGAGCTGTGCCTCCCCCCACCCCATTCTTATGTTGAGGTCCTAACCTCTGGATCTCAGAATGTGACTGGATTTCAAGATAGGGTCTTAAAGGAGGTACTTTAATTAAAATGGGGATGCTGAGGGGCTCCCTAATCTGACTGGTGGCCTTATAAGAAGAGGAAATTAGAGCACAGAAGGAAGACCACATGAAGACCTGAGGAAAAGAAGACAGCCTCAGAGGGGCCTCAGAAGAGTCAAAACTTCCCTACACCTTGATCCCAACTTTCTGGTCTGGAACTGTGAGAAAGTCCATTTCTGTTCCTTTAGCCACTCAAAGTGCTACTGTGTTACGGCAGCCTTAGCAAGCTAATACAGTTTGCAGGTTATTTGGGGGATATTATTTGTAGATCAAGAAAACCAAGGAATATATAGATGGTCCATGAAAGTAAAGAGCAATGAACAAATGAATAAATAAATAATTCCAGGAATCTTAGTAGGAAGAGATAACGTACCTTCTTTCTAAAATGTCACCATTAATCTGACATAATCTTTAACCTACTGTGACCCGCATTTGACATCCCATGCCAGCCTCTGGTGTCTCCAAATCCGCTTATGCCATCTGGAAAAGACATCTGAAGTCTCAGTCAGTTGAGGGTCTTAGTATGGCGGTATTCACTAATGAGGGTGAGTGCATGTAAATGTAGTTTTAGGTGACTTGACCAGCTGTGGCCTTGGTGGAGAGGTTGCAAAGCTAACAACTACCCAAATGTCACCTACCCTGATAAAGTCTATGCCACTTATTTTTAATAATAATAACAATAATAATAATAATAATGATAAATTGCCAAGGACTCACTGTCCCTAATGTAATTAAGATACATTACTTCTTACTCCTTCTATATTACGTATTTTTACAGTTTTAGTGGTGTTTATGCCACTCAACTTCCTCATGTAAGATGAGAAAACACATTTTTAAATTATTTCTTGTTCACTGTGTTTAAACTTAGAATATTATCTCACCTAACACACAGACTACAATATCAAACCTTCCTCTTTTGTTGGACATTTAGGCATTTTAAAGAATTTGGTATTCCGGTTACTGCTGCAATGAACAGATGGAGGGTCCTTTTATTGTTTTCATGATATGTCTGTTAGTAATCCATAAGGCTGACCACCATGTGAGGCTGAGTGCATTTCTCCTTCCTGTTTCACCATGATGCTATCAGCAGGGCCACTCGACAGGAAATAGGTCTTGATAAACCCTTTACCATATGTCCACTAGAAAGTGATCTCTAATCCTCCAGAATTAATTTAAAAAGTTGTGTGATATATTTCTCTGCTTACCAAGAGAATAAGCATAAACAAATAATTTCTACTCCTTGAAACAAGAGCAGATACTTGTTACATAAAATATGTTAGGCAACATATAACATACACTTCTATATTTATCACGAGAGTATGAATAGAAAAATAATTTTTGCTTGCAAAAGTAAAACAAATATAAAGTTGTATTTTGGGTGGTTTCTTAGCTCCCATAATAAAATATATAATAGATGTAAGGAAGACAAAATATATCTTATTTTTAAATGAGAGTAAGAAATATCTTTACAGTTAAACGGAATTTGTAAAATATCTTTACAGACAGAGTTACTTGCTTGCTTCCAATTCTGAATAAATTCACCATCATTACACCTGTATTCTGATTAATCAAAATCTCCTCTTGCCTTTATTGCTTAATTCCAGATATCAGGTCTTCTTGCTTATTTACATAAAATCTATCCCTTACAATTGTTAAGTTAAAGACTCATTATTCTCCTTACAACAGAAACACTTCTTGTCAATATATGCCTAAGGCAACTTTTTAAAAAACTTTTCTAAAAAATGTATGTATAGAAGGAACTTAACTCAACATAACAAAGACCCTGTATGAAAAGTCTTCAGATAACATCAAAATCAGTAGAGAAAAATTGAGAAGTTTTCCTTTGACATCTAGTACAAGGCAAAATGCTTTCTCTCACCAATTCTATTCACAGAGTACTAGAAATACTGGCAGAAGTAATCAGTCAACAAAATAGAAATAAAAGGCATCTAAATAGGAAAAGAAGAAATAAAATCTCTGTTTCGAGAAGACATGATCTTACATGTAGAAAAACTTTAATAGTCCATAAAAGACTGTTAGAACTAATATATCAGTAAAATTGTAGGATACAAAGTCAAAATCCAACATACAAAAATCAATAGCATTTCTTTACACAAGCAATAGTCAATATGAAAAGGAAATCAAGGAAATGATCCCATTTAAAATATTATCAAGTGAAATAAAATACTTAGGAATAAAGTTAGCCAAGGAGTTGAAACATCTGCTTTGGAATGCACTGCACTGAAAATTACAAAACAGTGATGAAAGAAATTGAAGCAGACAAAAATAAGGAAAAAGGAAGGAAAGGAAATAAGTCCAAATACACTAAAAATATTGCAGATTTTCTTCAACAAATGTTTAACATTAATCCAAATCATGCATCTGATTTCTATAATAAATATTGTGTTATACACATTTCTTTTTTTTTTTTAAGATTTTATTTATTTATTTGACAGAGAGAGATCACAAGTAGATGGAGAGGCAGGCAGAGAGAGAGAGAGAGGGAAGCAGGATCTCTGCCGAGCATAGACCCCATTGCAGGACTTGATCCCAGGACCCTGAGATCATGACCTGAGCTGAAGGCAGCGGCTTAACCCACTGAGCCATCCAGGCGCCCTACACATTTCTTGAATTCCAATTTTATGATAAATACTGGTTAGGTTTGGAAAAGTACAAGTATCATAATCAATATTCTCCAAGTGAAAATATAGTAGAGGACAAATAACTTTATACAAATTGTTAAAACAGTATGTGATTTTAATAATTGAATTATGTCCAAGTTGATTCATTTGTCAGCATTCACATTTAAAGATGAAAATATTCATATAAATTATTTAGCTCCAGAAACACATCCAGTATCTGGGATATTGATCTTCTTCGAGATGTAGTTTTGTCTTAACAATGTGTACTTTTGGGGGCGCCTGGGTGGCTCAGTGGGTTAAAGCCTCTGCCTTTGGCTCGGGTCATGATCCCAAGGTCCTGGGATTGAGCCCCACATCGGGCTCTCTGCTCGGCGGGGGGCCTGCTTCCTCCTCTCTCTCTGACTGCCTCTCTGCCTGCTTGTAATCTCTATCTATCAAATAAATAAATAAAATCTTAAAAAAAAAAACAATGTTTGCTTTATCATCTTAAATGGTCAAGTAAAAAAGTTATTTCAGTAGTTAAAAAACTTCTCTTGCTCATTTTCTTCTATTCTCTGGTGACTAAATTGAAGTACTTTTTATTTTCTTTCAGGAAATATTTTGAAATTATGTTTTAAATTCTATTCAATTATGTTTGAAAGTTATATATACCTCCTGAATTATAAACTATAAGTTTAAGGAGATGTGTATAACATAAAAAGTTTAAAAAGGTCCATTTAAATCAATTAAAATATGAAGTGGGAATAATTTCCTTCACCCCCATAATAGCAGTATATACTATAATTTTAGTTACAGATGGCAAAGTAGAGAAAATGTAGATAATAAATTATGTTTATTTTTTTCCAAAATTGCTCTTGTGTTTTATTTGGAACACTATATTATTGTTTCCCCTTTTATTTTCCAAATGATGTTATTTTTACTTCCTAAATAATCTTTTTGCAATTCATCTTTATTTCACAGTCTACTGGTAGGAGACCCCAGACTGACAGAGATTACATTTTAAGGTAATAGTGCAATTCTTAACCCAAGAAACTGTGTGATGAGTAAATTCAGAAGTAACCTTAGCGAAGAGATCTCTGAAAAAGAATTAGATGATTCATGTGCCGGACCCTTAACTGTATTAAATATCATATAACCATTCTTTTTGTAGCAACACAAGCAAATTTTGAAATATGCATCCTTTTAAAATTATCATGGCACTAATATTTCCATATAAGTGTGTTTGAGTTCATTATATTACAGAAACCCAGATATTTTTTCATAATTGTAAAAAATGTGTTTGTCTCCCCAAACTTCCATTATAAAATTATTGTTTTTAATTATTAGTGTCATCTAATGATTCTGTATTCCATTTTCTAAAAGCAAGTTAAAATTTATTTTTCTTACCTCTCTAACCTAGCTAAATTTAAAATAAGCAAAGAGGAAACAGTACTCACTTCCATTCTAATATATTGTTTGATAATCTACTAAGGCTTCTTTTTTACCTCACCACAGTTTAAAATCACAATCATTTCAAAGTGTTCCTGAAATTGATACCAGAAGAAAACTTACTTGAACAGTTGCTCAAGGAAAGGAGTTGCCCCTATGACCTTTCTTACAGTTTTTGTAGCCATTCTGCCTCTGTTCAAATGCCTTTGGAGATGACACTTGACTGATTTGCTTTATCGTTTGGCACTGGTAATTCTTAGATGGAGTTCCTTCAAATTAAAACTAAGTCTGACTAAGCTAAGGTAAATACTTGCTTGTATGGTGTGAAACAAGTTCCAGAACCTTTCAATTCCTACCTCTGTCAGTGCTTCAAATTGGCCAAAGTTAAACGTAGATGCTTTCCAGATGCTAGCTATAAGCTGTTAAGCAGCTTCAAATATCTTGAAAATAAAATAATAACATGAGAGCATTATGCACAGATGGTCAGAACAGTGTCCAAGGAAAAGCTTTTGGTAAAACACAAGCCAGTGGAATTACCAAGATGTTTTCCACATAAAAAGGGAGCTTATAAAAATATAAGTTATTAAGTATCTCTGATCAGATAAATTACAAAACCAAGAGTCATAAGAATTCCCTAGAATAAATTAGATGTTACCCATACAGTATATCTTTTCAACTGCCCATTTCTTTGTCTCAGTCATATAAACCTAAAGTTTGGATTTTGAGATAGATAAATTTATAATTTTACACACATTATGGAAAAATGCCAGTGACACTATCTTATTTGTTGCATCTCTCAACAGAACCACTCTGGCAGTTTTAAGACATTAGAGCTATAAATTCTCTCCTGTGGAGATAAGAGAAACTCCTCATCTTCCTAGCTGCCTTTACGATAATCAGCGCTGTGTTGAATCATTTATAAAGGGCATGTAGACATATTAGATCAATGACATGTTTTAGGCAGAATAATTTATATGTATATATAGAGAGGTTTATTTTTTAATTAATGCATTTTAAAGAAAGGATATTGAGCAAAAAGATCTTCATATATATACTATGTGTTATTATCGCTTTCCCAAAATTATGAAACCAATCTCCATGCTGATGACAAGTTATGACACATTTAACTTCAATTCTTGGTCTATTATCATTTGTCATTTCTGCTTTTTCATTAAAACAGATAGGAAGTAATAAGAATGAGTTGCCAGACACATCACCATGATACTCAGTAAAGTTTGTGATGGAGGTTAATACATATTCGGAAGAAAGTTCACCTAGCTAAATCACTTTCGCATGCCATATTTATAATATGAGCACAGAATGACACAGAAAATAATTTTTACAAACTCATAAGAAATGAAAGATGGCAAGAAAAAGATGATGGGCTTGTGACATTCAGTATGGGTGTATACATCCCATTTACTGATTTTCTTCCCGTGGTTACAGTCATGCTAGAACATTCACTGTCCCATAAAAGCAATGTACTTTCTCCTCAAGGTGAAATAGCATGAGAGGAGGTTTACAGAATATAAGTTGTGGTCTCCTTTGAGACAATATATCTCTCGATTTCACTTTCTTTTAGTTAAAACATTCTTAGGTATTAGGCAATCTAGTTATTATTGATTATTAATCAGGCATAAGCAAACTGGAATTAAAATCCAAACATTCTTCATTTTGAGAAGTTATTAAATCACTAATACATTCAGTGTATTGTTCAGATGCAGGGGAGGGTTATACAGAGAAGAAGCTCCACCATGATTCATTGTCTACCTGTGAAGAAGACAGAGAGCAGCATCTACAGACCAGAGAGGCTAACAACCCACACTCCAGTGAAAGCTAATACTCCTTACTGAGGGTTCTGTAGAGAATTTTCTGCAGTACAAGTATATATTCAATTTATTTTTCTTCCTCAGAGGTAGTTAGATTTGTTAAAAGAAACCATTTATTTTAGGACCATATGATTTCCCTGATAGCCTTAATAAATATATGCCTTCCCTTGTCAAATCATCTCTTCTGTATAATGAGTGGGGGTGGTCTTTTAGACTCTTCACTCTTACCTCTTAGATTCTTCTGAATTGCATTGCTTGTGTCTTACAGTTCACTTGCTACAAATACACTTGTACATGTATTACACTATAGCTTACAAAAATCCATTTTATTTTATTTTATTTATTTTTTTTAAAGATTTTATTTATTTATTTGACAGAGAGAGATCACAAGTAGACGGAGAGGCAGGCAGAGAGAGAGAAAGAGGGAAGCAGGCTTCTCGCTGAGCAGAGAGCCCGATGTGGGACTCGATCCCAGGACCCTGAGATCATGACCTGAGCCGAAGGCAGCGGCTTAACCCACTGAGCCACCCAGGCGCCCCAAAAATCCATTTTATTTGTGCTAAAACATAAAGGCAAACAGAGATGAGTACAAGGGGATGAACACATATAATTGAGAATTAAATTATATTCTTGCTACTCAATATTATTTCTATTTTAGCTACTATTTATTCTGTCTTTGGAAATCATTTTCCTTTTGCTTTTTTCACATACTAGGTCTATACAGCTCTTTGGATGCATCTATCAGTTTTAATTCGGAGATCTTCTTATGGTTTATCAGAATTTGAAAGTGATAAAGAAAGGAATCTCGGGGCACCTGGGTGGCTCAGTGGGTTAAAGCCTCTGCCTTCTGCTCAGGTCATGATCCCAGAGTCTCTGCTCAGCAGGGGACCTGCTTCCTCCTCTCTCTCTCTCTCTCTCTCTGCCTGCCTTTCTGCCTAATTGTGATCTCTGTCAAATAAATAATTAAAATCTTAAAAAAAAAAAAAGAAAGGAATCTCAAATGATTGACTCCGGATATCATGTAACCATATAATTAAAAAGCAGAAACTTTGTTTGGGGTAAAGTCCTTCTTTTCATATTTCTTATTCTTTCTCCAAGTAATGTCTTGATGGCTTTTTAAAAAAAAAAATGCTCACTAATAAATAACAAAAAAAAATGGACAAATGATTTCTATTCTTCTTTCTCGTTACAATTTTTCTGTCCCAAGGCAAGAAAAATAATATTCAATTTCATATATCAATAAAGAGTCCACCAGTCAAACAAATCTATCTCACAGAGTCACTTCACCTGATGAAAATATTTCGGTTAAGTATTCTTGCCTTCATAACACCACGATCTCTAATTCTCTCCCTATCTCTTTAGATATTATTTCTAAACCAACTTTGCAGGCTTTCCTGTTTCTACTTTTCCCTTAAGTTTTAGCATGTCCTCTGCCTCATTTCTAGATCCATTTCATTCTTTCTTCATGAGTTTATCCATTTCAAAGACTTTTATTGTCATGTATATGCTGATGATTCTTCCAAATCTCTCTGTTGCTTGCTTATCTCCTGAGGTTTACCAAGATGTACTCAACTGTCATCTGATGTAGTTACAGGGGCTCCCACCAGGTAGCTCAAACTCTGCATTTCCAACTTATATTCATATTCTGTTTTCCTAGTTTCTCCTACAATAGCCCCCATTTTCTCTAGTACTTAGATCAGAAAAGTGAGAATTGTTTCTTCCCTTTCCTTCTGTATCTTTAATTTTATTCAAAATGGCACAGTACTAATTTTATTTTTACGTACCTTTCTGACACAGCCTCCTTTTTTGGGATCACAGACAGTGCAGACCACATCACTTCTCACTGGAACTGTAACAGACTAATGAGCCTCAAAGTCTTTCTCCTCTCCACTCCAGTTTCGCTTTCAGAACTAGAAGAGTTTCCAAAAATCACATTGGTGATCAGGGTCAGATTGCCGCTGAAAATCCTTCAGTGGTATCCTATTTTCTGGTTACATTCCTAATTCCTCTAATGTCTCCATAAGGTTCTCCACGTGTTCTGCTTTCTTAACTATCCAAGCTACATCTAACAGCTCTGAACTTCAAAGTGTATTTTTAATTAGGCACCGGTGTTCAGTTCCTCTTCTGCCCCATGCTTTACTTGGCATGGAAACTTTATATATGGTGATTCATTTACTGGAACATGCCTATTTTACCTCATACTTTTTTACTCTTCATTACTCCTTAACCTTGGCTTACATACCACTAGTCAATGAAAGTTTTTGCTTTTTTCTTAAAGAGCTCAGCCTCCCCTAATGTATCTTCATCATTTCCCTTTTTCTTCATTCCATCTACTTCCATTACTTCTTTTTTTTCAGGACTTGTTTGATTTTTGTGATTCTCTCATCAGATGTTAGCCTTGTGAGGGCAAAAGCTCAGTCCACCATGTTCACCATAGCAGCCACAGAGCCTAGGTCAGTTAATAACAAAAGGCTATTATATAATAATAATTTTTAATAAAATATCTGATATCCATCCTGAGTTTTTTGGAAGGAGCTTCTAAAGTCTTACATTGCCAATGTTGTGGGAATGTCTCTGTTATTCATGGAAGATCAGAGAAAACACCTGAATTTATGCTCAGGAGATGACTCAGGATGGGGACTGCTCATACCAGAAAAACTTAATTATGTGATTATGATACGGAAGCTCTGAGCCACAAATATTTGCCCAACCTCCTGGGAAGGGAGGGGGCAACAGATCGAGTTTACTCATGGGGCTAATGATTCAACCTATCATGCCTGCAAAATAAAATCCAAATTTAAAACATCGAGGCTTGTGTGAGATTCCTGGTTGAAGAACACATCCGTGTGCTTGGAGAATGATATGGCTTGATCTCGTGGAGACAGGACTTTAAAGCTCTGGAGTGATACCCTCCCAGACCTTACCCTATGTATCTCATTTGTTTGGTACTGACTTATATATTTTATAATAAAATTTTGATAATCAATATAGTGTTTTCCTGAGTTCTATCAGTCATTCTAACAATTTTTCAAACCTAATTTAGTCATGAACTCCCAGAATTTGTAGTCAGTGATCAGACATGAGGGTGGCCTGGAGATCCCCAAAATGTAGCTAGTGTCTACAGTTAGTGCACCCTTGCTGGTGACTATTGTTTTTAACCTGTGGAGTCTGTCCTCACTCCAGGTAGTTAATATCAGAATTTCACTGCAGTATTGCAGAGACACTTTAAAGTTTTTGCTGAAGAAATGAGTAAATGCATGAATGAATTGAAAAACGGACCCTCTAAACTTTCATAGGGAATGAAAATCTTTTTTTTTTATTTATTTATCAGAGAGAGAGAGAGGAAGAGAGAGAGAGCACAGGCAGACAGAATAGCAGGCAGAGGGAGAAGCAGGCTCCCTGCAGAGCAAGGAGCCCGATGTGGGACTCAATCCCAGGACACCGGGATCATGACCTGAGCTGAAGGCAGCTGCTTAACCAACTGAGCCACCCAGGCGTCCCGGGAATGAAAATCTTGAAGCAAACTCCCTCCCTCTTTATGTATATTTAATTTTATTTTATTTCAGGGAACCTGGGTGTTTCAGTTAGTTATGCATCTGACTCCCGATTTTGGCTCAGGTCATCATCTCAGGGTGGTGAGATTAACCTCTGAGTCAGGCTCCATGCTCAGCTCTATTTCTGCTTGAGATCTCTCTCTCTCTCTCCCCCTCCTTTTGCTCCTCCCTCCACAAACAAAAAAATAAAATCCTTAAAAAAATAATCATTATCTTATTTTTATTTTATATATATTTAATTTTAATATGCATTTGTATTTTTATGTAATTTTCATTTGTTTTATTTTTATTTATTTTTAGAATATATATTTAATATATATTTTTTCTTGAGATAGGCATATTTCTAAGGTGGTCACCAAGATTTCAGTCCACTAGTGTATATGTCATCTGCTTTGAGTGTGGCAAGATTGCATGTATGGTAAGATAGCTTCCCTGATTAAGTTACACAGTAAGAAGAAGGTGATGGGATAGTCACTCCCATTATATAGCATAAGACTCCATTTAGCAGACTGGAGTAAGACTTTCCTGTTGACTTTCAAGAAGTAAGCTACCGTAGGTGAGAAGGCCATTTATCTAGGACCTGAGGGGAGTCTCTGGGAGGAAATTTAGGCAGCAAGAAGATAAGGATCTCATTTCTACAACTTCAAGGACTGAATTCTTCCCCAACCTGACTGAACCAAGAAGAAGACATCATGTCTCTGATGAGAACATGGGCTGACAGATACCTTGGTTTCAAACTTTTGAAGTCCTAAGGAGATTCTAACCACACTTTACCCAGCTTCTGACCTATAGAAACTATTCGATAATAAGTGGGTGTTGTATCCACCGACTTTGTAGTAATTTGTTATACAATAGAAAACTAATATACTTCTCTTCCTCTATTTACTCTGAAGGGAAAAAAAAAACATTACCAATTTTGATATTCCCCTCTATAATAAAAAATTTAGAAAGCAATTGTTTTATGTCACCAATTAAAGGGAATTCTGTATTTTGATATCCAAGCATTAGAAAAGGTAGGTAAAAAAAAAATAAATAAATAAATAAATAAAAAAAAAAGAAAAGGTAGGTAACTGTTTAGGAAAATTAAAATAAAAATGTTATTTTCACTGTGACATCTTAAAACAGTGGCCAGAAACTGAACATTTGTATATGGAGTGCTTTACACAGGGAGAGGAGTATGTAGGAAAATAAGGGGCCATAGAGGCAGACTTTATTTCAAGCATCTTCTGTTTCCAGTAAAAAATGCATATCTACAAAACAACCAAACTTAACACAAGTACAATTGCCATTTATTTAAAAACCATACTCTTAGGGCATAACATCGGAAGATTCACAAGTCAATAGCATAATGCAAACATAGAATCAAACATTTTCTAAGAATAAGAAGTTTAAGGAATAATAATACAGACTACTGAGAAGGTTTTAATGATTGAACTCCCATGTGTTTATGTGATTATGATATTAAATATATGCTTTAACAGCATGAATTATCTTGTATGATTTTTCTTAGAAGTCTTGTAATAGATAATCACTTTTTAAAAATTTGCAGTGTAATTAGTGCAATGTAAAAATCAAAGAGTTCTGTTTTTTGTTGCACTCAGATTTTATCACATAGCTGTATTTTCTGTCTGTAAAACATGATTGGTATTTAGAACCTTATGGTGGTTTTGAGGGGAGGAAGGAATATTCTGCTGAAAATTAAGAGCTTGTTCATTTAAACATCATTGCCCACTCTTCAGGTATGTTAAGCCATATATTCCAGGTGGGTCTCTGACAATTGGAGAAGCATGCCATCGATGTCATCTCTGGTTCGATACAATGGTGAACAGAATAACACTAAAGATGAGAACATAAACCATTTCATAGGGAATCCCCTTAGTTGGATGTCGTTTTTCTTACTCATTACTGTGCTTTCTCAACCCATTCTTTATTACCATCACTACCAATATGACCACAAATAAATCCCTAGGGATCTTGAAAAATTATCTTGTTAAAATTCAAATAAACTGCATATCACAATAGTTTGCGGATAAATTGTGGACTTATGCAAATTTCTTGAAATAGACATACAAAAAACGAACCACACAGCTCTGGCTGCAGCTTTCTTTTTCAAGATTTAGATAAGGCCCGCGCAGTCAGACAATTCCATGGCTTATGTATGAAGGCCACTGCATAATCACTTCAGCATAGCTGTCTAGGTCCAGCTACATATCTTTTTCCAAGTTTTCTTACTCTGCAGCTGTGTGTATTTTTCCTTTCTCCTCCCAAACCCTAGACATTAAAAAAAAAAAAAAAAAGATTTATCACATCATATCCCATTCAAAAGGTTTGCTTACTTTCCTTCCAGTTTCATTTTATCACATTAATTAAAAATGCTAAAGTGTACATTTTCTGTATCTTGTAATCACTTCAAGTATAATTTTTGTAGTTAATGTTATAACAAAATCTGCACTGATTTATTTCGTTTTCCCTGAGTTGGTAAAGGTAAAGTTGGTAAGCTCCTATTTATATATAGCCTCAGAGTTTCAGATATTTTCAAAGGGTGAAATGAAACCTCTAGGACAATAGTGTTATTTATTATGGTACGCTCTCCAATTGCACTGCACCTGTCTGGATCATAGGTTTGCAATAATGCAATGAAAATGATTTGAATGGGTCATAGGTCTAATGTGTTAAGCACATAAACAAAGACTGCTCAGGGAGAGTGTTAATCCATGCTCATTAATTTTTGAATTCACATTCTGCAAGTTCATCCAAAAATTTATGAACCACATCAGAGTTTGGCTTCAACAGCAATAGAGACATACTGAAACATATGGCTGGGGGGCAAATAGAGTCCTTGGCAGTGCTCCTGCGGAGAGCCAGGTGAAGTGAAACACATCAGAACCTCCAGCATGGCCATGAGAGTTACGGCCCATGGAAGAGGAATACTTCACAATGTCTCTGAAACTGTGAAAGGCAAAGCAGACTCATTTTCAATTACTCCCAAAGAGAATATCACTGCTCTAGTTTAGTGGGTTTTGCTCCTCAGAGTATATCTGTACACATGATAAATTATGTAAAATCAATTGACCTCGTTTTGCCATGTTCCATGTATATACATCTGTATAAATAGATATACATGTATACATATTGAACCACTGCTCTAATATAGTAAATTATTTTAAAGCATGCAAAATCTATCTCCAACAACAGAAGTGTATTTCAATTTATTTTATTTTTTAATTTATTTTTTTAATTTACTAATGGTATAAACACTTTGACACTAAGATAACATTCTAATTATCTTATTTTTAATGGAGATAAGAGGATTGAATATGACACTTTTCTAAAAAAGATCTTGGTTTAACACATAGTGACATACATGATATACATATGTACAGAGATTATTAAATGTATGATTGAGATGAAAATAAGTTAAAAAGAAAACTCTTTTTGGAAATTAGAAGCACATTCAGAGCATACATTTCTAAGGGGAAATTTGTGGCAAAGATATTGTTTGTCTTAGTAGCCCTTTTCTGATGCCTGGGTTGTAAGTTATAGAGTTTATCTGGGCTGGGTTTTGATGGAAACAGAGTTTGATGGAAGACAGTTTACACCTGGAGGAAGGAGAGCGTCTAATCAGAGACACCCCATAGAACCAAGAACTGTGTATAATGTCACTGGGAAAAATACATAAAGAGATTCTGACAAATCACTGCTCTTCTCAGAACCCTCTAGTGCCTACTCTTATCATCCAGTTGAAAATACAAGCCCCTATAGGAACCCACTCTTGTCAGGTGGGTTATAGCAGAAGCCCATCTCATGTTCTCTACAAATCCTCTCACCCACCTGTCTCTGCACACAGATCTCTTGTTTCCACTGAATATTTCAGGTTTATTTCCACCTCAAGGTTCATGCAAATCTGTGTCTTCTGCCAGGAATGCTCTTCTCAGAATCATTCCATCACTCTATTCACCACTTTATTCTAGTATCTGATTAATTGTCTCCCACTATAGAGAATATTCCTGAAAGCCCATTCCAAGGTAACATGCACAACCATTTCCTTGCATCTAAAGTAGCTTGATTTTTGTTCATGGTACACAACATTACCTCCTTGTCATAGCGTACCATTGTATTGTATTGTATTAGTATAGTTAATGCTCTTTCTAATTGTGTGACATGTGGTAGAAATTATTTCTTGTATCTCTGATTGCAATAAATTGTCTGGCATACAGGTAATAATGAATATTTACTGGGTGACAATGGACTACATTTATCTGGATTTTAGTTTGGTATGGTAGTCATACTACCCCCCTCCCTCTGCCACGAGAGCTACTACTAGCACATACCATCATTAAATAATCATATTCAAAATCATCAAATGTTATAATCTGGTCAAATGCTACAAAAACAAAATTCCATATATATTTTCACATGTCCATAGTCTACAGATAGGCACAATTATCTATGCTTCTCATAAGTAAGACAAATGCAGCCTGATTTGTCTTTTCTCCAAATCCCCACTTTTCATGCAGGATTAACTTTAATTCATATTTATTGTAACAATACATTTAATTATTTTTAAATTTTGTTACTTCTTTTTAATTCAATGGGTTAACAAGCATTTGGTCAAAATCCTATTAAATACTATTTTGTATCCTCTTTCTTCCATTGAGCTTACTTTGCTTCTTGCCAAATTATTCCCTAGAATCTTTCCTACAGCTATTGAGAAATCTACTTTTGGCTAAATTTTAGATCATTCATAGGTATGTCTCTACTCTTGTAGTCTCGTAAGATATTCACTTCATCCTTATTGTTCTACAGGTTCACTGCATTATAACTTGTGTTGATTCATGTATTTTTAAATTGTGTTTGGTTAATAGGTAGTCTAAATTTCTCTTGAATTATCTTTTTTTCTGTCATTCTATCAGTTCCCCATTACAAAAAACTTTCTTGAGAAGTAAGGTACAGTTGTCCCACTCACTTCCATGTCCCTAAATATCTATTTTTTTTCTTTTTTAAAATATATTTCCGTGTCTTCATTTGTGTGAAGTGCATTGCGAATGCTTAATTCAGTGCTGTTACCAACTAAGTAATACTGATACCTATGTCCAGATTGTCACTGGACTGATTGCTCCATGAGAACTGGATTAGTTTCTTGTAGTTGTAACAAATTACCAGAAATGTAACGGCTTCCAACACAACTGTATTATTTAAAATTCTGGGGATGTCTGGGTGGCTTAGTCAGTTAAGAGTCTGCCTTGGTTCAAGTCATGATCCCAGGGGCTTGGGATGGAACCTCACATCAGGCTTCCTGCTCAATGGGAAGTCTGCTTCTCCCTCTGCCCCTCCTCCTGCTCATGCTTCCTCTCCATCTCTCTCTTTCTCTCTCAAATAAATAAAATCTTTAAAATAAAATATAAAATAAAATAATAAAATTCTGGAGGACAGAAGTCTTGGGTGGCTCAGTTGGTTAAGTGTCCGATTCTTGATTTTGTCTCATGTCATGATCTTAGGGTCATGATCTCAGGTTTGTGAGATGGAACTCTTCATTGGGTTCCAAACCCAGTAGGGAGTTGTGCTGAGACTCTCTCTCGCCCCTCCCTCCAAAATAAGTTAATAAATATTTTTAAAAATAAAATAAAATAAAATTCTAGAGGATAAAGTCCAAAAGGGGATTCACAGAGTTAAACTCAAGGTATACACGTAGTTAGTTCTTCTGGAGATTCCAGGGGGATCCTATTCCCTTTCTTTTCCTAACCTTTAGAGATCACCTGAATTCCTTTTGGTTCATGACTTTTCTTCCATCTTCAAAGACGGCAATTGTATCATCCAGTCCTCTGCTTCCATTATCACATCTCTGTCTCTCATTCCCCTGCCTCTCTCTTCCCTCAAAAAGCTATGCGATTACATAAGAGCCAGCCTGATCATCTGGCTGATGATGAATTAAGGATCTTAATCCTTAATTTAATCACATCTGTGAAGTTTCTCTTTTGCCAGGTAAGGGAATTAGTTCACCAGATCAGAGATTAGAATATTGATACCTTTGGGGGAAACATTATTCTTCCTGTCATAGGGATTACTGGACAATATCAGGTAAGAATCTTGTCTCCTTTAAAGTTTACAAATTAATTATACCTCTTTTCTTTCTTTCTTTCTTTCTTTCTTTCTTTCTTTCTTTCTCTCTCTCTCTCTCATGTCTTCTAAGAAAAGATTTAAAATGCCAAGAGTCACAAACCAGTTGAAGCACTTTTGAAATAGTTCATTTATTTTCTATTTAAAATTACATTAAAATATAATTAGATAAACTTATACTACTTTGTGACTCCTTACTGCTAAAATCTTTCTCAACTGTTTTCAAAGTCCAAGAAGAACTGAGAAAGCCCCCTCCTCCAAAAGAAGAGAAGCCAAAAAAAGTTGATTAATTGTCAAAGTCTGTATATGATCAGGTCATTTCTTTTCTCCTTAGTATAGACTACTACACTGGTGACCCCCAGTGAACCATACTTTCCTACATCTGTGCCTCCAAACAGTCCTTACCCACCTTGACTATAGGGTTGGCCATGAGACTTACTTTGGCAAATTCGATATTAGCAAGACTGACAGGTGTTTGTGAACTGAGATTTGTTCTCTTAGAAGACTCCTTCTTAGATGGTCTTAGATGGCAGTTGCCATCTTATAAAGAAGCTTGAACTCAGTTACTGTGTAATGAGAGACTATAGACAAATCTTGGTTTCTAAATGTCTTCTTAGACATTCTGTCCCCCACTGAGCATCTAGCTGAATGTGGATGCATGTGATGTTGGCAATTCCACATGGAGTGGGAGCACTGTTAAGCTGACCACAGTCAATACCACTGGATTTCAAGAAACGATAACTCATTGCTGTTATATATGCCAGGGCGTTTTGAAATGTTATGGAATGTAGCAGCAGATAACAAGGATTCCTTGGTAGTATTACATTCCGGCAATAACTTTTTTATTTCTCATTCAGTACAAGGTGAGGCAGGCCCAAGTGAGATATTAGAACATGACACACGTGACAAAATTTTTTATTAGTTAATGTAAGACAGACTATAGAAGAGCTTATATTTTAGTTTCTTTTTTTTTCTTTTTTTTTTTAAAGATTTTATTTATTTATTTGACAGAGAGATCACAAGCAGGCAGAGAGGCAGGCAGAGAGAGAGGAGGAAGCAGGCTCCCTGCTGAGCAGAGAGCCCGATGCAGGGCTCGATCCCAGGACTCCGAGATCATGACCTGAGCCGAAGGCAGCGGCTTAACCCACTGAGCCACTCAGGCACCCCATATATTTTAGTTTCTTTCTTAAATGTGCACAAGTTAACTCATGCGATTAGGACTTGCTTAAGCTTCTATGTGCTATGCACTCACTGTTCACATTTTCACATGTCGAATAGATAAGGGTTTTTTTCCTATGTGGAGTCGTTCACAGGTGGAAAATTTCACTCTTTAATTTTTTCCTCCCAATTGGGAACAGATGTTTTGGAAACACTTCTCATTAAGGGTTATAGAGATTTTCTTTATGTTATAGAAACCCTTCTGCCATTCCATTATGGAAGATAAAATGAAAGAAGGAGATGTTTCCTTCAGGTTCAGCAACCACATACTTCAGGAAAATACTGACACGAATTCTGAATATGAAGGACTAAGTTTCCAAAAATGGGTGTTTTTATGTTTACAGCTCCAAGCCTGCCATCCACAGTATTAAATTTGTTATTAATTTGTATTTACACTGTTGGTAGGTTCATATAATATACCATTCTATGGCATCCCCTCAGATTGACATATCCTAGAGCACAGAATAAGAAAGATGCCATGTCAGGTAGTTCTAGATTAACATGAGCTAGAAACTAAGCACATCACTCTCATTGAGCCACAGGACCATACTCTCACCCTTTATGAGAGCACCATTTCATTAAATAAATAAATAAAGACTGCTATAGAATCTCTATAGCTTTGTAGGTCATAGTCCTTTCAGAAGAGTTAATAGTAAGTATAGTGGGCTTAATTAAAATGATAAAACATTTTTGACCTTGTGTTAGAATTGTTCATTATTTACTCATATCAGTGCAGTGAGCCAGTATGTCACTCATTGTCTCCTAAGGTGAAGCCAGATAATTTTCTAGGGCCTGCCATGTACAGAAGTCTACATCCTTTGGGTTAAGCCATGAAAGTGAGCCCACTATATCTCATGTACTGACCCAGAGGTCAACTTCATTATAGAGTAAAATTTAATGATTGAAAAACTGGGCTCTGGAGTTACTGTACCTGGATCAATTCCCAGGTCTGCTGCTTTTCAGATCAGTGATGTTGGGTAAGTTATCAAAATTTTCTGTGCCTCAGTTTCTTAATTTCAAAAATGGTGTAACCATAATGCTATCATAAATTTTAAGCATACGCAAGCATGTCACATAAAGCACTCTAAGTGTAAATGGCTGTTAGGAGCCCACTACGTATTATATACAATTATTTCTTCAATATCATTTTTGCTAATTTAATTATTTGGAAGAATAATAAATAATAAAAGGTGAACATGGACTGCCTCTTAATGAAGTGTCTCCTACCATGGGAGACACCTGTTGGTCCACACAGCTGGACACAGCATTATTTGATGTCCAGCAAGTTATGTTACCATAACGTATGTATTTCAAATCACACACATTCACTGGTTGGAGCCACTCAGGAAAAAAAAAAAATTAATTTGAATACCACTATAAACATTAATAGCTATCATCAGAAAGAACAGAATTGGAGGACCAAATTGGAAAACAAAACTAAGTAAAGTTTCTTAAATTCAAGCAACTGAGTGGTCTTAATCTTTTCATAGCCAGTCTTTTTCTGAGCCTGTCTGGCTTTTAAAGTACAGTGTTCAGGGTCCTTTATGAATTCCGTTGCAGCTACATTACAACATTTAGGAAAAAAAATATTAATATTCCTTTTATGTTTTCTTGAATTACCACCACAAAGTACTGGGTAGCTTAAAACAGCAGCAAAAATAAGAAGTCAAGATTCGAACAGGTCCAGGCTCTCTTAAAGTCTCTGAGCAAGAATTGGCTTCAGGACTTTCTCTTCGTTTGTGGTGATTAACCTTGGTATTTCCTCACTTACAGCTGCATAACTCCCCTCCCTGTCTCTGTCATCACATGTCATTCCCCTTTGTCACTGTGTCATCCAGAATACCTTCTTAGAAGGCTCCCCAGTCATGGTGGATCAGGGACTCACAGTATTCCAGTTATTAATTACATCTGCAATGGGCCTCATTCTCAATAAAATTACATTCTGAGGTACAACGACTAGGATTTAAACATATCTTTTTTAGAGGACGCAATTCAAACCATTGCAGTCTACTCTTTTTACCCTCCCCCAAATGCATATCCTTCCCACATGCACAATGCTTCCGCCTCATCTCCAATTCCCAGATTCATAACCATCCCAACTTCAGTCCTACACCCAAGATCTCGTCTAAATATAACCACTTTAAAAAGTCCAAATTTTGTTTTCTAAGTCATCTAAATCAAATGTTTGTGGCTTATCCTGAGGAATAATTCCTTTCTATTTATAAATCTGTGAGACTTACAAGTTATCTGCTTCCAAGATAAAAGAGAACTTCAAATGACAAAACAGGGGTCCCTAGACTAATGCAAGTTCACTACTCAGTAGAGCAACTCCCCATATGTTCCAATGCCTGAGAATGATTCTCTGTAGCTTGATGGTCTGCTTGTGGCCTGAGGGGCTGATCTTGCCTCCTCAGTTCTGGGCAATGTCCAGGCCCTGTGGAATAAAGCAGGTTACCACAACCTCTGGAGCCAAGGATTTCCTGTCAGCCCAGACCTTGGCCTCTGTAGCTCTGTGACCAGAGAGACTCATCTCGGTTCTTTATGCCGAGGTTGGCAATATTTCTAGTTTCTCCAGCCACAGCTTGACCCTGTTTCCAGAGGAAGTATTCTGGATAACTGAGAATTTTCAATCACTACGTGTCAGTTTCCTTTTACTCAGTAGTTCCTTCTTCACTTTATCTATTTCTTTTTTTTTTTTTTAAAGATTTTATTTATTTATTTGACAGAGAGAGATCACAAGTAGACGGAGAGGAAGGCAGAGAGAGAGAGAGAGAGGGAAGCAGGCTTCTTGCTGAGCAGAGAGCCCGATGTGGGACTCGATCCCAGGACCCTGAGATCATGACCTGAGCCGAAGGCAGCGGCTTAACCCACTGAGCCACCCAGGCGCCCCACTTTATCTATTTCTTCTCACAGTTTACTATAAGCAAGAAAGACAAACCAGGCAACAATTTCTACATTTTTCTTGAGATTTCCTTAGCTAAATATCCATATTGATAACTTACAAGTTCCACTTTCTACCACGGTGCAGTAGAACATAATTTAGCCAAGTTCTTTTTCACTTTATAATAAGAAACATCTTTAATTCAGGTTCCAGTAACATGGTCCTTATTTCCATCTGAGACTTTACCAGAAGCAGCTTGAACATTCATTTCTAACAACATTCTGTCCATGATGATACATCTATTTTCTAAAATAAGAGAAGCTTTCTGTATAGCTCTCCTCTTTTCCTTTTGACTCTTCTGCAGGATTGACTGTGATATCCATATTTCTACCAACATTCTTTTCAATGCAATATAGACTCCTATCAAGCACATCAAAATTCTTCCAGCCTCTACCCGTTACCTAATTCCAAACTACCTTCCACATTTTAACTACTTGTTACAGCATCGCCAGCATTCTCTGCACCACAATTTGTTTTAATTTCTTAGGGCTCTATAAGAAAGGACCATAAACTAGGTGGCTGAAAACAATGAAACCTTATTGTCTCCTATTTCTGGAGGCTAGAAGTTCAAAATCAAGAGGCTGACAGGTCTATGATCTCTCAAAGGCTTCAGTGGGGGGAATATGTTTCATGCTTTCCTTTAGCTTCTGATGTCACGAATAGCATTCGATGTTCCTTGACTAGCAGCTTCTTACCTTCATCTTCGCACCCAGTGTCTGGGTTTTCATATGGCCTCCTATCACTTCATCTTAATGTAACTAATTACCTATGCAACAACCTTATTTATAAACAAGGTCACATTCTGAGATATGTGAGTTAGGATTTCAACATACCTTTTCAGGGGGACACAATACAATGATAACATGTCTTTATCCAGACAGTGAAGGCAAAATTTCTGGTCCCAATAGGAAAAAAAAAAATCCCTGACTACCATGCATCTATACATTGCAGAATTTATAAAACTATATTAGGCAGGTTGACGACTGGAACCTCTATGTCTTATCTACCTTATGGACTAGTCAATATGACATAAAATATGAAAAGACATAAACTATGAAACAGATCACTCCCAGTCACTCCTACTCAATATCCTTCTATGATTCTGTGCACCCGTGGAATCTAAGAGTATTTCCCCTTCTTGTGTGGTACAGTAGAGGATCCCTACAGTTTGTCATTTGGCAAGTCCATTTTTAACGGCTTCACTAAATATGATTCTAATTGTCCAAATAGCATGACTATCCTGAGCATTTCCTGCACATGAAGAGTGTTGCACTGGTTTTTAAGTGTTTTTCTTTAGCCGTTAAAATAACATTCTCTTTTAGAAAATAGGTTAATTTGGGGGAACAGCATCAAGAAATAATTTTAGCACTGTTGTGACCTGGATAGTAGAAAAGAGCCTGGAAATCCTTTGTTCTAACTTCCCTAATCTGGTCTTTATAGTTTTCCTTGATGACAGTTTTCCTCCTTATTCAATTCTTCCTTACTCACCTTCCATGCTTCTTCCTCATAAAAACAGTGTTTATTAATCTCTTGGGCAATGTTTTCATTAAGTTTCCTTGTTACCATTTCAATCTGATTAAGTTGTACTCTTCCTTTTAACTTTCAGTCATGTCTCTTTGTACAATCATTTTTTTTTATTTTTTTATTTTTTCAGCATAACAATATTCATTATTTTTGCACCACACCCAGTGCTCCATGCAATCCGTGCCCTCTACAATACCCACCACCTGGTGCCCCCAACCTCCCACCCCCCACCCCTTCAAAATTCTCAGATCGTTTTTCAGAGTCCATAGTCTCTCATGGTTCACCTCCCCTTCCAATTTCCCTCAACTCCCTTCTCCTCTCCATCTCCCCTTGTCCTCCATGCTATTTGTTATGCAACACAAATAAGTGAAACAATATGATAATTGACTCTCTCTGCTTGACTTATTTCACTCAGCATAATCTCTTCCAGTCCCGTCCATGTTGCTACAAAACTTGGGTATTCATCCTTTCTTTTTCTTTTTTCTTCTTTTTTTTTTTTTTTTTTTTTTTTTTTTTTACAGCTTTATAAACATATATTTTTATCCCCAGGGGTACAGGTCTGCGAATCGCCAGGTTTACACACTTCACAACACTCATCATAGCACATACCCTCCCCAATATCCATAACCCCACCCCCTCTCCCAACCCCCTCCCCCCATCAACCCTCAGTTTGTTTTGTGAGATTAAGAGTCACTTATGGTTTGTCTCCCTCCCAATCCCATCTTGTTTCATTTACTCTTCTCCTACCCCCTCAACCCCCCATGTTGCATCTCCTCTCCCTCATATCAGGGAGATCATATGATAGTTGTCTTTCTCCGATTGACTTATTTCGCTAAGCATGATACCCTCTAGTTCCATCCACGTCGTCGCAAATGGCAAGATTTCATTTCTTTTGATGGCTGCATAGTATTCCATTGTGTATATATACCACATCTTCTTTATCTATTCATCTGTAGATGGACATCTAGGTTCTTTCCATAGTTTGGCTATTGTAGACATTGCTGCTATAAACATTCGGGTGCACGTGCCCCTTTGGATCACTACGTTTGTATCTTTAGGGTAAATACCCAGCAGTGCAATTGCTGGGTCATAGGGTAGTTCTATTTTCAACATTTTGAGGAACCTCCATGCTGTTTTCCAGAGTGGTTGCACCAGCTTGCATTCCCACCAACAGTGTAGGAGGGTTCCCCTTTCTCCGCATCCTCGCCAGCATCTGTCATTTCCTGACTTGTTAATTTTAGCCATTCTGACTGGTGTGAGGTGGTATCTCATTGTGGTTTTGATTTGTATTTCCCTGATGCCGAGTGATATGGAGCACTTTTTCATGTGTCTGTTGGCCATCTGGATGTCTTCTTTGCAGAAATGTCTGTTCATGTCCTCTGCCCATTTCTTGATCGGATTATTTGTTCTTTGGGTGTTGAGTTTGCTAAGTTCTTTATAGATTTTGGACACTAGCCCTTTATCTGATATGTCATTTGCAAATATCTTCTCCCATTCTGTCAGTTGTCTTTTGGTTTTGTGAACTGTTTCCTTTGCTGTGCAAAAGCTTTTGATCTTGATAAAATCCCAAAAGTTCATTTTTGCCCTTGCTTCCCTTGCCTTTGGTGATGTTCCTAGGCAGATGTATTTAAGCTTTGCTAAAGAGTCACATTATTCTGTCCAAATATGGATTTGATGATGGATGAGAAACTTCAGAAGAAAGTCTACCACAGATAACTCTCAAAGACAAGGGAAAAAAAAAATTGAACCTCAGTGAGGAACCCTTGCTTTGGCTTCAATGTAAAAGTAATTTTTCAATGTACAATCATGTTTTTAAATCACGTTTACTTTTACATTGAAGCCAAAGCAAGGGTTCCTCACTGAGGTTCAATTATTTTTCCCTTGTCTTTGAGAGTTATCTGTGGTAGACTTTCTTCTGAAGTTTCTCATCCATCATCAAATCCATATTTGGACAGAATAATGTGACTCTTTAGCAAAGCTTAAATACATCTGCCCAAACACCTAAAAGGAAAGAAGGAGCAGAGTCTGACCTCTCTGTCTTAGCAGAGACCAGCTCTAATACCGAGGAGGAAATATCTTTAAATATGTGTTCCAGTTTTCACATACAACATCCTCCGCTGGGATTCACCCTCCTGATAAAAACCTACCTTACTTTTCTACCTTCTTCCCTTCAAAGATGCAAATATTGCTTATGTTGCATTTTACATTTTCGACTCCCTTTTACGTTTAAATATAACTGATTCAGCAATGGCAAGATAATTAGATGTTTCTTCATGACCACATTTTGAAGAACTTTTTAAGTGCCTCATGTGTGTTGCCAAAGTTGTTCCATGTCTCAGCTTTCTTGGAACCAGTATGATTCTTCATGTGTGATATGTTGTGATCCCAACCTCAAACCCAGCATGTGGAATGTTGAGCTTTTTATTTACAACTTTAAAAAAAATTGAGTATGATTCCATAGTTGACTAATAGTAAGTACATTTTATTTAAATATTACTCTTCGAAGTTTTCGCTAAGGGAAAATTGAACAGTTTCTTTAGATTTTTGGAATCCGAAAGACCTTTTGGAACATTTTACATTATTAGAACAACAAAACAACACACAGAAAAGTAACAAGCAAGGACTAAATTATCAGTTACATTTGAAAGAAACACTTTTTATGCACAAAAAGGCAAAGTTCACATTTATTCAAAAGCCTGTTAGGATTCTGCTTCTCTCACAACACACAATTTTTATCTTATAACACTGTATTAGGAGTCTGATCACAGCCTGGCTGTGTCTTATGTGTAGGGTATCAGAAAGCAGCAACCATGGTGTCAGTCGGGCTCCATCTCATGTGAAGTCTCCGCTGGGGAACCCCCTTCCACATTCTCTCAGTTTGTGGGTGGAATTCATTTCCTGCCAGTGGTAGTATACTGAAAACACAGTTTTCTGCTGGTTGTTGTCACCAGCTAGACTCCCCGCCCCCTGACCTGACCCTTCCTGCTCACCTGCTGTACCCACTGAACTTTGCCTCGAATTTTTCTTTAAGCTCCTTTTTCTAGCTAAGCTCTTAACTCAGGCAAAAGACGTGAGGAGCATAGCATCCCATAATGGAAATAGAAACTACCCTTCAAGCAATAACTATCTGGACAAAGAACTCTGGCAGCCCAGGCCACCCAGACCAATTTGAGATTAGCTCCCGACTTGGGTTTGCACAGATAGACCAGGAAGTGATCTCTAGAACAACTGACAATTACCTTTACCTCACTATATTACTAAAATTTGCACCCAGGGAGGAACACAAGCCTCATTTACATAACATGCAATGTATGTGTAAGTATGTTTTCTTAAGGCACCTCTACAACATTAGACCCACTTCCATATACAATGACAAGGCTCCAAAAAGAACCCATTCACCCTTGCTTGAGGAGTCATGAGGGGCTTTGGAACTTATTCCCTATAATCTCCTTATTTGCTACAAATAAAATTTCCTTTGTGAGACAACTCTACCTGGTATGGTTTCTATTTGGGACTCACAAAGGGGCAAACTCACATGAACTCACATTGGTGACACTGTCAGCTAGAGAGTACCCACAGCTCTTAGATGTCAGCCTCTGCTCCTTGTCATGTAGGTCTTCCAGCATCCTGACTTATTTCTCCAAAGTTAGCTATGGAGAGGTTCCCTAGATTGAGTTAGCTACCTGACATGTTTATGATGTAACATATTCATGGAAGTAAAATCTCATTTCTTTGCCATCTTCTTGTTAGAAGCAAGTTACAGATCCCTGTAATACTCAAGAGGAGAGAAGGGTATAGAAGCATAACACCCAGGGATGAAGCTCAAAAGAGTAGGTGGGGGCACACATACCATGTAGATGAATGCATCAGAATACTCAAATATTTTGAATCTTTGGTCAAATATCAAAAATTTGATATTTACCAATCCCATTGGTCAAATATCAACAATTTAACATTTGCCAAGCCCATAATTTAAGACTGAATAGATTAATAGATTAATCTGTATAATGTAAAAACTTCATAATTTTTATAAAAAAGTAAGAAAACATTTTAGAATTCTATGAGGCAAACATTTTTCAAAGTGTTTTCTGTAACAAACCCTTTACTTTATATTCAAACTCTATTAAATAATAACTAATATACTGGCACTACTTGGACTTCTAATACTGAGATCTAAGATCTTTCTTTTTCAAGTATCTGAAATATTTGAGCAAAACTAGGCAATCCATTTTATCTCATCTTCTTCTCCCAGATACCCCACCAACATCCTGCTTTTTCATTGTATGTGTAAACGCGCTGTCTTCAATCCAGCTCTGCAAGGACAATCTTCATTGCTTTTGCCACAAACTGCTAGGATGATTGATAGGCAGGGCATGCAAGTATACTTTCTATATTAATACTTAGAACAGTAAAAAACATGTTTCCCTTGTCTTAAAAAATAATAATACAAGAGAGAACACATGTGGTATTTTCAGGAGGCAGCACAAAGTATAAGTTCTCTGAAGTATATCATTCTTTCATCTACTCCATTTTGTGAGCATTATGTAAATTCTCTAAGACAACTAGAACAGCAAAATCCACTGCTATATGGCCGTTTATGGTGGACGATGGCCAGGGCTTTGGGTTCACACATGGACTTGTCTAAGCATCCTCCAATTTATCAATTTAATGAGCTTTTAATTTAAATGACAACATTTTCAGTTTCTTGTATTCTTTTTTACTTCTCTTGTTCACATTCTACTGTTCTTCATTTATAACCCCCATATGTGGTTGTATGATTTCTTGCCTTTGCTCTATCTCTTTGAGGACTCTTTTCCTAGACATCTCATGGAAAAAACTTTGAGATTTCTTGGGCACAAGAATGAGGTTCCTTTTTGATATGCAAATAAAGCAGAGGTAAAGAGGGCCCCTATTTCATGTTTTCTTTTTTGGGGGGGTATGGGAATGTTAGTTTGAAGGTCCACCTTTTTATAGAATTTGGGGGTGGGTATGAGTGCAGAATGAGTAGTACGTGACATTTGGTCTAAACCACCTGTCAAACATGTGTCTAGGCAAAATGGCTGCAGAGAGGGCTTCCTGAGAAGGAGTGTCTGATGTAGCACTAAATTCTTTCCGGAAGTTGTAGACTGTAGCCGTGGTGCCAACCTCCATCTGTAAGCAGAAAGAGTTAGGACTCCCCCGGAAAAAAAGAAAGATACCATCCATATAGCCTTCTGGTACAAGAGAAGTCATTTTAGGTCCCCATCTATTTTCTGTGATCTTTACCCTACTTGCCAGAGCACATGTCTAGCAGAACTTTCTAGGAGGTGTTAGAAAGAAATGCAAAAGCCTCAGGAGCTAAGGATTTTAAGGGAACAAAAGGAATGCAGAAACTAACAAGTCTGTAACCTAACTATATGAGAGTCAAGAAATTAGTGGGGAAACTCCCAGTGCCTTTTCAAAAGTCAGGAGAGCACTTAGCTGAGATAAGGAGGCCAGGACCCCAAAGGCCAGGACCCCAACCTGTCTATACTAGAGCATGCCCATAGCCTCTGCTTTTGGTTGGATGGTGTAATGTTAAAGTCTCTGCCCCAGGAGGGGCACAAGCTTCATCACCGTAATAAGATGCCTGAATAGACCTGTTTTCTAAGTACCTGTGCAACTTTATGTGTGCATTAACCTGTGATGACAAAGCCTCTTTCTGAATATTTATCACGACCCTAAAGAAAAGTAACCCATTCACTCCTGCTCTCAAGAAGGGGAATCAGGGTTTTAGAAGTGTTCCCTGTGATCTTATTTACTGCAAATAAGGTTTCCTTTGTGTAATACCATCACCTGGTGTAATCTCTACCCGTTCAAGAGGAGAACGCATGTTAGTTCAGCTACAAAACTATTGGCTGTCAAGAACCCACATCTGGTCTGTAGAGGTAACCCTTCCTTGTGTTGGATTACTGTGTCCGCAATATGGAACATGGAGAGCGTTCTTCCATTCTGTTGCCTTCTAGAACCTTTGGGAAGATCCATGTGCTTGAAAGGCTGCATCTGCTGCTTGGTCACTGTACAGAGGGGAAAAAAGTTTGGCAGACATATCTGAGCATTTTAAATATATGTGTTTTTTTTTTTAAAGATTTTATTTATTTTATTTGACAGATAGAGATCACAAGTAGGCAGAGAGGCAGACAGAGAGAGAGAAGAGGAAGCAGGCTCCCTGCCGAGCAGAGAGCCCGATGCGGGGCTCGATCCCAGGACCCTGAGATCATGACCTGAGCCGAAGGCAGAGGCTTTAACCCACTGAGCCACCCAGGCACCCCAAATATATGTGTTTTTTTTTTTTAAAGATTTTATTTATTTATTTGACAGAGAGATCACAAGCAGGCAGAGAGGCAGGCAGAGAGAGAGGAGGAAGCAGGCTCCCTGCTGAGCAGAGAGCCCGATGCGGGGCTCGATCCTAGGACTCTGAGATCATGACCTGAGCCGAAGGCAGCGGCTTAACCCACTGAGCCACCCAGGCGCCCCCCAAATATATGTGTTTTAAAGTATTTTTCTTCTATTCCTTCAGAACAAAATGTATTCATTGTTGAATTTACGGACTTTTCACAATGTAACTTTCCTAAAATTTTGAAATTTTAGTTTACAATTTCATCTTGATTAGGGTCTTCGTGTGTGTGTGTGTGTGTGTGTGTGTGTGTGTGCGTGTGTGATTCATTTTTCACCCTTTCTCTAGGTTCAGACTTCCCTGACCTTTTCCCCATCAACGTTCCTAATTCAACCCCAGGTCTCCACTGAAGACACAGACTCAAATGGTGGAATTACAAGTAATTCACTTCCTAAGTCACTGGGTGGCTCGGAACAGATTCTGATCGCATGATTATTTCTTCCCTCAGATTCTAACTCAGGCAGTGGCTGGATAAATTTAGTTTTTGGTTCTTGCAGCCGGAAGTGACAATAATTTTATTTCCTCTCTGTTTAAATTTGGAGGAGCTGAAGTGTAAGCGGAAGTATTCACCTATAAGTCTCTTCCTATCTGCTGTGATTATCTGGCTTGTGATTCTAACTATCCTAGTGGGTTCAAAATAATATCATATTGTGTTTTGGTGTGCAGATTCCTAATGACTAATGAGGTGGGGCATCTTTTCATGTTTTTTCATCATTTGTTTTTCTTTCTTTGGAGACATGAGTATTCAGAATTTTTGCCCATTTTTTAATTAGGTGTCTTTCTACTTTTGAATTGTATTAGTTCTTTTTAAATTCTAGGTAAGTTCCTTATCAGGTATATGATTATCATTATTTTCTCTCATTCTGTGAACTATCTTTTTACTTTCCTAATAGGGTCCTTTACCCTCCATACCTGAGCTTCCCTCCATCTTTGAATATTATTCAGTGCATGGTGATGGTATTTGTTAGCCAAGGCTCTCCAGGGAAAGAGAAACAGTAAAATATATTGATACCTACATCCATGCCTCTGTCTCTATCTTTGCCTATACCTGTTTGTATACCTATGTCTACCCATCCATCTATATCTATCATCTATCCATCCATATATCAAGAGATTATTTATTTATTTGTTTGTTTATGAGAAAGAGAGAGAGAGGAGAGGGGCAAGCAGACTCCTTGCAGTGCAGAGCCTGATGTGGGGCTTGATCCCACGGCCCTGATATCATGACCTAGCTTAATCTTCTGAGCCACCCAGGAGCCCCTTGAGAGATTTATTTTTAAGGTATTGGATCATGGAATTGTGTAGCATCTGGCAAGTCTGAAATTCACAGGGAAAGCTAGAAGTTTGGAGCTTCAAAGGAGTTCATAGAACAGTCTTGAATCCAGATTCCACAGGATTTGAAACCCATAGGATTTCTATGCTGGAGTCTTGAAGTGAAATTTCTTGTACTTTGGAAAACCTCAGTCTTTGTTTTCAAGACCTTCAACTGACTGGACGAGGCTCACTCATATTATGGAGGGTAATCTGCTTTTGCTCAAAGTCTGCTGATTTAAATGCTAATCACATCTAAAAATAACTTCACGACAATATCCAGACTAGTGTTTGACCAACTGGGGACCACAGTCTAGCCAAGCCAACACATAATATTAATCATCACAGCGATTTTTCTTGTTTCTGAACACCTATAACACCCATTGTATGGTTAACCATTGTTGATTACATTAACACCAAATTACATCGTGTCTTGTGTAATTCATGAAAAAAGTCCTGTGTAAAAACAAGGTAAGAAATCATAGAACTATGTATCTGTATTCCCAATTTTAAGGATCACTGACAACATGCATCTTTAATGTGTATTATGGCTCTGATCACAAATGTTCAAAAGATCCTTATTGCCTAATGAATCTGTTTTCGTTTTTTGGTTCTGCACATCAAGAATCATCATACTATGAACCCTGGATCAAAGTCATATCACTTTTTCTGTAAATAATATTTTATTGGAGCACAGAATTCCTATTAATTTCATGCTGTTAATGGTAACATGCATGATGTAACTACAGAGTTGAATCACTGGAATTCAGGCAGTATTATGGCTTACAAAGCCCAAAACATTCTGTGTCTTAACAGAAAACGTTTGCCAACCCTTATTGTTCAGTGTAGCACTAATCCATTATTTCAGAACTCTACTATCTGTATTTGCCCTAATGGAAGTTTATCACATTTTTGCCTTTCACCCATAATTTCCTCTGCAGGGAAGCTCTACTTCTGCCTCGTCTCTTGTAGACTAAAATTACACTTTTTACCACATTTGTCTCAAGTAATATTTCAATCCCAGGTGACTTTTCTTATATTTCTGAATATAGATGATTCTTTTTTCCCATTATCTTTCGCCAAAAGCCACTTAAATACGTCTATTTTTATGAATTATGTTGTACCTATTATTTTATTAGTATCATTTTATTTGTCTCATTTCTCTTTTCTAAAGGATATGAAGGGCAAATGTAGTCTCCTCATTTTGGCATTTACTGTAGTTTCTCGCTTTCCCAGGTGCCTTGCAAATAGTAAGGAACTGAAACCAGTATGCTACATTGAATTAAATTTTATTAAACTGTGTTGGATTAAATTGTGTATGTTAGCCATTTTCCTGGACCTTTCATATACAATTTTTTATTGAGATAATAGTAAAGAATTTTCCCCTGTTGAAGCAGAGATCAGAAAACTTTTTCTGATCTAGTCAAATGCTAAATATTTTAGGCTTTTTGAGCCATTAATGTCTCAGGCTCCACTTTTTTTCTTTTTTTCCATTTAAAATTATAAAAATAGAAAACATTTCTGCTCATGAGAAATACAAGAACAGTTCCTAGAAGGATTTGGCCTTTTGGACACAGATCTTTGTGTCCTTCTTTCTCTTGTGCTTGTGGAGTTAAGAATCACTAATAGAGAGGTTGGGCCAGGATCAATGAACACAATGCAGTTGTTGAAACATGGTGTATATGTAGAAATGGTCTTTGCATTCATATTGTACTTTAGACTGTTTAATGTAGCATGTAAATCTACCTCTTTCTTTATAATACCTGTATGTAATATATTTATAAGACACAGTGGGGAATAAGCACCTACAATTATTTACAAACCTTTAATGTAGATTTGTACCTTTTTTGAGCATTATAATTTTCTGGGGATTTGTACTAGGCCTCTAAGTAATATAACTTTATACTGCATTTTTAAAGCAGAGCATAATATCAATGTAAGAGTGGGATGCTATTGATACATGGTTTGTAGAAAGGGTGGTGTTTTTCAGTTATGACGGTAGGGTGATTTCTACCTAAAGACAGCTCACTTGTTCCTAAAATGTAAAAATTTTCTTCAAAATATACAGCTGTGGCAGTATCTATTTGCTTATTTTGCTGTCTTCATGCAAGGGATCGTTTGGTACCCTTTACTGGAGACTTTCTGAGAACCATTTGGGAACGAGTGATTAAAACCTCTCTTGTATTGGGGCGCCTGGGTGGCTCAGTGGGTTAAGCCGCTGCCTTCGGCTCAGGTCATGATCCCAGGTCCTGGGTTCAAGCCCCGCATCGGGCTTTCTGCTCGGCAGGGAGCCTGCTTCCTCCTCTCTCTCTGCCTGCCTCTCTGCCTACTTGTGATTTCTCTCTGTCAAATAAATAAATAAAATCTTTAAAAAAAAAAAAAAAAACCTCTCTTGTATTTTTCCCTCAGGTATTAACTAAAGTGCTTAAATTACTTGTGAATATTTGTTTCATATTTAGACAGGTTCATTTGTTTTACTAGTCATCAAGCATTAATTATCAGATTATCAGCACACAAACTCAGAAAAAAATGACTGCATCAAGGAAAAATTTTTAAAAAGTAAAGATGTAGAAGTGAGAGAAACAGTGATCACGTACACACATAAAACTGAGAAATCAGGTTGCTTAGCAAAATTACATTCTTTAGATCTCCCAGCTATAAAGATTCCACATATTTTTATTCTTTCTTCAACATCCTCACTATATCCTTATCATGGATAATTATTTGGCTGACCCACAACTTATTTATTTACCAAACATCAAATTTTGAGCTGTGCAAAGTACTCATCATTATGAGTTTTACTTTTTCCCATAACCAATAATTTTCAGAAAAGTACATTGTGAAGATGTTGTATAGTGAAGATGTATAAGCACTTGTTAAGCTATAATATTCAGTTACACAACTCATAAACATATAGAGACATACAGAACAGCATTCAGTATTTGCTTAGTTTTTTAAAAAGTATTACTGTCTGGAGCCATAGAATAAACATTATATTGACTCTACAGAGTGAATAGAATTGAATCTACTCATATGCTGATAGCATGTTGAGTTGAATATCTTAATTAAAAGTTTTATGGTAGCTATTACAGAAAAAAAAATTGAGAGGCATGTTTAGCAAGAGAAATAAGGGAGAAAAAACAAAACAATTAAACAAACCAAAATGAAAACCTCAAATTCTTGTATAGCTTAAACCAAAAGTAATGGTAAAATAGAAGCAAGAACATAATAATAGGATTCACAAACCCAGACACATTTTACCAAAGTCTTCATCATTGGCTTTGATTATTATTAGAATTATATTCATTTTGGGACAATTTTCAGTAGGACAGTTGTCGATAATGCCAATCTCATCGTTTCTTAAAGGTCTTATGCAATGAAGAGCTTATTCGCAGTAACATAAACTTTATTAAGGAAGGGAGTTTTATTTTATTTTATTTATTTGTTTGACAGAGAGAGACACAGCAAGAGAATGAACACAAGCAGGGGCAGTGGTAGAGAGAGAGAAGCAGGCCTCCTGCAGAGCAGGGAGCCTGATGCAGAGCTCAATCCCAGGACCCTGGGATCATGACCTGAGCCACCCAGGCACCCCAAGGAAAGGGTTTTATTAACTGCTATATCTCCAGAACCAACAAACGTGCCTTTGATATATGGTTCTTAATTAATACTGAGAACATACTATCCATTCTCTAAATTCCTAACGTTCTTAATATTTGTTCAAGTAAACTGATATGTACACATGTGTCTTATATACCTTATACACACACACATGTGTATACACATATATACACACATATACATACCCATATATTTACCATATATACATATATACACATATACATATAAACACATACACATATATACATACCCATATATTTTTATATTACATAAATATATATGTTTTTGTATATATATTTTACTTCTAGAAAAATTTTTGTGTGGTTGTATGGCAGGGACAATCAGGGCCAACCAAACAACATTTTGTCCCCTAATGAAGTAATTTCTTATTTATTGTGACAGACAGGAATTTCCCAGGGTTTTATTTACCTTTCATATTAAACACTTGAGAGTCTGAATTGACATATTATATCAACAGAGCCCCAGCCTATAATGACTAATAGAGTTTTTTGGTTTGACCATCTCATCTCACTCACCTCACCTCACTATAGAGTTTGGTTTGACCACCTCATATTATTTAATCTTTCAAGATATTATGGCCCTTCTAGATGATAAATTCTGATAAAATCATGGTCTGTGGGAAGAATATATTTATGTAATTGAATGTTCCTTAACAAGATCTATACATTAAATAAATATTTATGGTATATTATTTGAGTAGATTCATGCTTAATTCCATTCCTTCTAAATATCTACTGTTCTCCCTTCTCAGCTGTAATCTATCCAGATCTGGAACTCCAAGCTTGTAATCTCATTTTTTTTTCACTTTCTTTGAGACAAATCTTCATAATCCAACAAATAATCCATATTTGATGTTTATTACTTCTATTTATGTTACTCTAAAAAGAGATACTTTTAAAAAAATTATACTAGAAATTTTTCTCATCCCTACAGACCTCTAGATATGCACTCCTCTATTTTTTTGGAAGCACAGACTTAAATTCATTACATTTCCAGGCTCACCATCCATTCATTCAATTACACTGCAATTTGGCTTTCCTACTCCTCACTATGCTCCTGAGAATGCTTCTCTTAATGTTTCTAATTTTTATGCCCATCCTTGTTTTCTCCATCCACTCATGACTTGAAATTTCAGCAGAACTGAATAAGTAGATCACATCTTGGAACACTGTTATTGATTTGAATTTTAAAATGTCAATTAAAGTATGTTTATTTTCTTAATAGCACAAAATTTTGTCTGAAGTCCACATAAACATGAACTATCACAAAGCCAATGATTGTGTACCTATGATACATATTTATTCTTCTTCCCTTTCTTTATTACTATTCACCCAACAGAAAAGAAGAGTGGAGACATGCGAAAAGTATATTGTTCTTTGTTGGAGTTATATTCTTCTGATTTTAAAGAATGGAAAAAGAGCATATTATCAGTGAGAGTTCTGGACAATGAAAACCCTTGAACAACCATGGTCAAGAATGGTACTACTGTGGAATTTTTAAGGTAAAGTAGTCTAAAAATCTATTATATTATGGGTTGCCTTTTTAAAATCCTTTCTCTACTTATTTCTCGTGTGTGTGTGTGTGTGTGTGTGTGTGTGTGTGTGTGTGTGACGAATTTATAGTTAAATATTTTGCTCTCTGGTTGTAAATTCCTCCAACCATGGGTAAGATCTGGTTGTAAATTCCTCCAACCACCCTATTTCTGAATGAACCATTCACCTATCTTGTCTTGTTCTAAGTTATAATTACTATTTCTGTGGAGGCACTAATTCATGTCCCATCTTTTTCATAAGACTTCATTAAAACTTTTGGGGATGGGGTTAGGATGGTGATGAATAGTAAGACCCTAGGCTCACCTTGTCCCATGAATAAAACTAGACAACCATTAAATCATCCTGAATACCCCAGAAGAAACTCCACAACTAAAGGTAGAGAAGAAGCCACATTGAAAAAGTTAGGAAGTATGGAGATACAGCTTCGGAGAGAAACAGATCATAGCTAAAATAGCTAAAACAGTGGGGAGGGAGTTGCAGTTCATGTAGAACAGATACAGACAGGCAAGCACACAGGGGACCCCCCAGGAGGAAGACAAATCACCATAGCCGTTGCCTTAGAAAGCCAGAGGGGCCAAATTTTATGAATTTTTGCCACCACTGGGCCTTAAAGATGGAGTTTTAAAGGACAAGGGCCTTGCCTCAGGGAGATCCCACAGGCCTTGGAGCAGCTGCTGTTGGAAGAAGGTAAGGAAAACAGCCCAGGTACATACAGTTTAGAAACAGTGAGCTGATGAGTTCCTGGTATACAGAGTGTGGAGGTTATCAGCTCATCAGAACATGTCCCAGAGAGATAGCATTTATGGAAAGATCCATCTGGGAAAGAAGAAACTGGCAGAAGCCATTTCCCTTGCCCACACTTTTGCACAAGGATACACCACCTGTGAGAAGCAGTACAGATCCAACACTTATTATTTAACTTGCTACACCAAGCCCAATTCACACACTGTGGTGAAACTGCCCTTCTCAGTCACTCTTGCCTCAGACCCACCACATCAGGCCCCTTCCCACAGAAGACCAGCCCAAACCCTTGCTCACATCTTCTCTCTTGACTCAGGAGTCTTACAAGACCTCAATTCACGTTGCAATGGCAACAGGTCTTATTGCACCAACAGACCAGAGGACACCTAGTAAAACAGCACATTCAGGCAAGGGAACAAACACAGCCCATAACACCCAAAGCCTCTGCACATGATTCCCCTGTAGGATAAAGTGACCAGGAAAAAACATCAGAGCACACATAGCACCCTTTGGAGACACCTCCAGAAGCACCAGATCCTGAGAAAAGGGGACACTGCACCACAGGGCACTGCAAATCTCTTCTTCATAAGTTCATTCCCTCAAGAACAGGAGACATAGCTGAATTTCCTAACACAGAGAAACAGGTACAGAGACTCAGAAAAAAAAAAAAATGAGAAGACAGAGGAATTTGTCCCAAATGAAAGAACAGACAAGCCACACCCAGAAATGTAAGTGAAACATATATAAATAACTTGCTTGATGGAGTAGTTAAGACAATGATCATAAGGATACTCACTGGACTTGAGAAAAGAGTGGAAAACACGAGTGAGACCTTTAACACAGAGATAAGGAATAACATGGAAGAGGTAAAGGATTCAATAAATGAAATGAGAAAAAATACTTCATGAAATGAACAGAAGGCTGGAAGAAGCAGAGGAACAAGTTAATGGCCTAGAAGAAAGAGTAATGGAAAGTAATCAAGTTGAACAAAAGAGATAAAAAAAGAATTATGCAAAATGAGAATAGACTTAAGAAAGTCAGTGGCTCCATCAAACATAATAAAATTCGCATTATAACAGTTCCAGAAGTAGAAGAGAGAAAAGGTGGCAGAAAATTTGAAGAGATAGTAACTGAAAACCTCCCTGATCTGGGAAAGGAAGAGATAGCCAGATCCAGGAGGCACAGAGAACTTCCAACAAAATCAACAAAAGCAGATCCATACCAAGACATAGTGTAATTAAATTGGCAAGATATAGTAATATACAAATTAAAAGCAGCAAGACAAAAGATAGTAATGTACAAGGGAAACCTCATAAAGCTCTGCAGGGGATTTTTATTAGCAGAAACTTTCCAAGCCAGCAGGCATATTCTTTTTTAAGTGCGCATGGGACATTCCTCAGAATAGATCATATATTAGGCCATAAAACAAGCCTCAATGAAATCAAGAAGATTGAAATCATACCATGCATCTTGTCTGATCACAAACCTATGAAACTACAAGTCAACACAAGAAAATATCTGGAAAGTCTAAAAATATATACAGATTAAACAACACTCTACTAAACAATGGATGGGTCAACTAGGAAATAAAAAAAATAAAAACTTGATGGAAATACATGAAAATGAAACACAATGGTCCAAAATCTCTAGGATGCAGCAAAAGCAGTATTAAGAGGGAAACTTATAGCAGTACAAGCCTACCTCAAAAAGCAAGAAAAATCTCAAATAAACAACCTAACCTTACACCTAAAAGAGCTAGTAAAAGAACAAACAAAACTTAAAACTAACAGAAAAGGGAAATAATAAAGATTAAAGCACAAATAAATGCTATAGAAACAGAAAAATAAATAAATAAATAAATAAATAAATAAATAATAGAACAGATCAGTGAAACCAAGAACTAGTTCTTTAAATACTCAATATAACTGATAAAGAAAAGAGAGAGAGAGAGAGAAAGGACTGAAATTAAAATAAAATAAAAATCACAAATGAGAGAAGAGAAATAACAACCAACACCACAGTAATACAAATAATTATGAGAATATTATGAAAAACTACATGCCAACAAATTGGACAAGACAGAAGGAATGTAAACATTCCTAGAAACATATAAGTTACCAAAACTAAAATAGGAAAAAATAGAAAATTTGAACAGACTGTTAACAAGCAAAGAAATTGAATCAGTAATCAAAAAGTCTCAAAAATCAAGTCCAGGACCAGATGGCTTCACAAGAAAATTCTGCCAAACATTTAAAGAAGAGTTAACACCCATTCTTCTCAAACTATTCCAAAAAAATAGAAAATGAAGGAAAATTTCAAAATGAGGTTAGCATTACCTTGATACCAAAAACAGATAAAGATACTTCTAACAACAAGAAGTGCAGGTTAATTTCCCTGATGAATATAGAAGCAAAAGTCCTCAACAAAATACTAGTAAATTGAGTTCAACGGTACATTAAAAAAAATGCATCATGATCAAGTGGTTTGTAAGGGTGATTCAATATTCCTGGGTTTCAATGGTGGTTCAATATTCTGAAATCAACCAATATGATACATCATTTCAAAAAGAAAAAGGACAAGAATAATATAATCCTCTCGACAGGTGCAGATAAACACATTTGACAAAGTACAACATCCATTCACAATCAAAACCCTCAACAAAGTAGGATTAGAGGGAGAAAAACCCACAGCTAACATCATCCTTAATGAAGAAAAACAGAGATTTTCCCTTTAGGTCAGAAACAAAACAGTGATATTCATTCTCACCATCTTTATTCTACATAGTATTGGAAGTGCTGCTCACAGAAATCAGACAACAAAAAGAAATAAGAGGCAGGGGCACCTGGGTGGCTTAGTGGGTTAAGCCTCTGCCTTCGGCTCAGGTCATGATCTCAAGGTCCTGGGATCGAGCCCCACATCGGGCTCTCTGCTCAGCAGAGAGCCTGCTTCCTCCTCTCTCTCTCTCTGTCTACTTATGATCTTTGTCTGTCAAATAAATAAATAACATCTTTAAAAAAATAAATAAAAGGCATATAAATTAGTAAGGGAGAAATAAACTCTTATTGCAGAGGACATGATATCAAATACAGAAAACTCAAAAGACTCCATAATAAACCTGATAAAACTGATAAACCAATCCAATAAAGTCTCAACATACAAAATCAATGTACAGAAATCTACTGCATTTCTATACACCAATAATAAAGCAGCAGAAAAAGAAATTAAGAAAATAATTACACTGCAGTGCTTGGGTGGCTCAGTTAAGCCACCAACACTTGATTTCATCTGGTCATGATCTCAAGGTTTTGACTTTGAGCCCTGTGTTGGGTTCTGTACTGAGCATTGAGCCTGCTTACAATTGGCTATCTCTTCCTCTCCCTCTGCTCCCACCCTCCCCTGCTCATGCACATGCTCTCTGCCTCTGGGGGGAAAAATTAAAAACAAAAAAAAAAAGAAAAGAATCCCATTTATAATTGCACCAAAATAATAAGATACTAGTAATTAATCGAAAGGTGAAAGAGCTCTATTTTGAAAACTATAAAAACTATTAAAACTATATGTATATATATATATATATAAACTATAAAACTAAAAAACTATAAAACATGAAGTGTTTCAATGAAAGAAATTCAAGACAACACAAGGAAAAGGAAAGATATCATATACTCATGGATTGGAAGAACATTGTTAAAATGTCTATAGTATTCAAAGCAACTTATACATTTAATACAATCCCTATCAAAATGCCACGAGCATTTTTCACAGAACTAGAACAAACAGTCGTAAAATTTGTATGGAACCACAAAGACCCCAAATAGTCAAAGCAATCTTGAAAAGCAAAAGCAAAAACAAAGCTGGAAGCATCACAGTTCTGGACTTCAAGTTATATTACAAAGCCAGGCTAATCAAAACAATACGGTACTGGCATGGAAATAGACACATAGGTCAAAAGAACAAAATAGGAAACCCAGAAATGAACCCACAGCTATATGGTCAATTAATCTTCAACAAAGCAAGAAAGAATATCCACTGGAAAAAAAAGAGTTTAACACATAATGTTGGGAAAACTGGACAGCAACATGAAAAGGAATGAAATTGTATTGCTGTCTTACACCATACATAAAAATAAATTCAAAATGGATAAAGACCTAAATTTGTGACCTAAAACTATAAAAATCCTAGAGAAGAACACAAGCAGTAACTTATCTGGCATCAGATGTAGCAACTTTTTTCTAGATATGTCTTCTAGGGCAAGGAAAACAAAGGTAAAAATAAACTGTTGGGACTACATCAACATAAAAAGCAGGGATTTTTTTGGTTGCAGGGAATAATCAACAAAGGTAAACAGATGAAGTAAAAATTGATTGCAGGGAACAATCAACAAAAGTAAAAGTCAACCTATGGAATGGAGAAGATATTTGCAAATTACATATCTGATAAAAGGTTAGTATCCAAAATATATAAAAGCTTATAAAACTCAACACACAAAAAACAGGTAATCTAATTAAAAATGGGCAGAAGACATGAACACACATTTTTCCAATGAAGACATGCAGATGGTCAACAGACACATGGAAAATTGCTCAACATCACTCATCATTAGGGTGATGCAAATCAAAACTACCATGAGATAGCACCTCACACCTTTCAGAATGGCTAAAACCAACTGCAAAAGAAACGATAGGTGTTGGTGAGGATGTGGAGAAAAAGGAATCCTTGTGTACTATTGGTGGGAATGCAAAGTGGTCCATTCCCTTGGAAAACAGTATAGAGGTTCCTCAAGAAGTTAAAAAATAGAACTGCATTATGATCCAGTCATCACACTACTGGGTATTTACTCAAAGAATATAAGAACAGTAACTCAAAGGGATACATGCACCTCCATGTTTATAGCATTATTTATAAAAGCCAAAATATGGAAACAGCCCATGTCCATTGATTGATGTCATATTTATAGATACATTTAGATATGTTATATATTGTTACATATATAATGGGATAATATACATTACATGTATATACACGTTATCTATATAATGGCATATTATTCAGCCATAAAAAAGTTCAAAATTTTGCCATCTTCAGTGACATGGATGGAAGTAGAGAATATAATGCTAAGCAAAATAAATTAGCCGTAGAAAGACAAATAAATGAATTCATTTATATGTGGAGTTTAAGAAACAAAACAAATGAACAAAGGGCAAAAAGGGAGGGGGAAGAGAGAGTGAGCAAGAGAGAAAGAGAGACAAATCAAGAAACAGACCCTTAATCATAGAGAACAAACTGATGGTTACCGGGGTAGGGGGTTGTTGAATGGATGAAATAGCGGGATTAGGAAGTATACTAATTGTAATAAGCACCAGGTATTTTTCATTATACCCTGACGATGATGTATGAAATTACTGAATCACTATATTGCACACCTGAAACTAATAAAACACTGTGTCTTAAAAAAATAAAAAAAAATAAAAACTTTCGTGCTGTTTCAGAGCTGAAGTGAGGCTATCCTGCTTCTTCAAAACATGGTTTCCCATTTTCCTGTCCTTCTTGTTAATTTCTTCTCTAAACTTCCTGACTTAGTCATTCCACTCGTTCTTATGCTTAATTATGTTTTTCATGCAAATGACTTCTACAACAATCTATCCAACCACATAATCTCTCCAGAAATGGTGTTCTGTGGTTTTAAATATTTTTGGACGTTTCATGCATTTTATTTATGAGAGAGAAGTTAGTATAAAGCAATAGCCTGTTAGGGCAGATGTAGTTCATTTACAGAGTGGTAAACTGTTGCCTATGGTAATAGTCTGTAGGCTTCCTAGATAAACTGTCTCATGAGTTCTGTTGGTTTATTAGGAATATAAATGTCTGTATCAGATAATGGCCATTTTGTAAATGGTAAGAGAAATTTTTTTTTTAAGATTTTATTTATTTATTTGACAGAGATCACAAGTAGGCGGAGAGGCAGGCAGAGAGAGAGGAGGAAACAGGCTCCCTGCTGAGCAGAGAGCCTGATGCAGGGCTCGATCCCAGGACCCTGGGATCATGACCTGAGCCAAAGGCAGAGGCTTAACCCACTGAGCCACCCAGGTGCCCAGTAAGAGAAATATTTTAAGTTTAGTGGAAAGGTTGATGATTTAAAATGACCTCAAGAACCCACAAACAATAATCTCATAGGAAAATTAAAAAATGAATCTATTTGTCTATTAAATTTATATTATTTGGGATATTATGGGATATTACTTCAGTGACAATTAGTCTTTTATTCTCATACATACTTAAGTGAATATTTCACTACTGAGAATGTCATTAAAATAATGGACACTGTTATCTGTCTAATCTTGATATGTTAACTAATCTGTTTTATAAACTCAAACTTATAAACTGCATGTGTTCACTCTTATATAATCATATGAAAGCATTTATGATCTCTTCCACAATGGATTTGCACTACCACATGTGAGTCATGAATTTAATGTTTGACTGAAACATAGCATCCTTAGATTATATCCCAGACTCCTGATATCATCACTTATTCTTAAGTGAGATGTATTTGTTCATTCATTGATTCATTCATTTGAAAGATATTCATGTGCTGCTTTCCATGTGTCAGTTATTGCCTTTAGGACTGGAAATCTGTGAACACAAGGGGGATAGTCCTTATAATATGCATTCTAAATTATATCCTTACATTGTAAAGCCAGGAACATTCTGTCAGAGAGCACATCAATTTCTAAGTTTCTGAGATGAGAGATAACCTTGATTTGTGCAAGAACAAGAAAAGGAAACCACTGTGACTGGAGCATTCTTACCAGCTGGAGCAGTCCTGGTGTCAAAGCAGAAAAAGCAGAATCCTGAAAGGTCTTATGGAAGGTAGAAAATGTGGAAGGGCTTTTCAAAGAAATTTTATAATAGATTGGAATAGGACTTTATTAATAGATTACTTTGGCTTCTAGGAAGAAAATAGATTGCGGGAAGAAAGAGTAGGAGCAGAGTGAACAGTTAGTATATCTCCTGATAAGAGATGAGAAACATGCATCTTTCTTATGAGTATTTGAAATTGGATTTATATCACAGTGTGGATCTCCTATTGAGATGTGTCTATTAAGACTCTTTTATCCTAGATTAGAGGCATAGAAAAAGATACAGAATAAAAATAGGCTGAGTAGCCCACTTCCTATTCTAATGATGAAAAGAGACAAAAAGATTAAATAGGAAAAACATTCCAAAGAAGAGAAGGTATATTTACAATCATATTCCCATTTCTTTCATTAAGGTTTTATCTGTTGTAGCAAAGCGATATACCTTTATTCCCTTTCTCGAAGTACTAAATCCTGCTTCTAAGGTTTGGTGGGAGAACTTTTATAGGAAATTGTTTGAGGTCCCCAAGAGATCAACAATAGATTTTTAAATTGGTGGTTCCTAAACTTTTGCATGTATTGGGATCACCTGCAGGGCTTTACATATGTCATTGGAAGTATGAATCCAGGAGGCATGTAACAATAGTACCTTACAATCGTGTTTCCAGTAAGTCCCCAGGTGAGGCTGACAGCACTGGTCAGGGGACCGCATTTTGGAACACTGTTTTAAAATCATGAAAATGTCTCTGAAAATTTAGTCAGGGGAGCATCTTTTATTTTGTTGTTATTATTGGAGTGAATATTCAGAGACCGTGGTGCCTTTGGATCCACAAATCACAGTTGACCATTGTTCTAGCTTTACCGTTTCTGTTGTTCTTCTAATTATTAATATAAGAGAAGGGTGTTGAAGATACAGACGTTCACATGCTGTCTGAAATCCAGGCAGAAAGTGGAGGAAAGGAAGAGGAAAATGAAGGAGTAGGAAAACAAGAAAGAGAAGAAGAGGAAGAGAAAAAGGATAAAATGAAACACACACTTGGTTTTGTTCATTGGTTTGATACAAAAGAATATTTTAAAAGGCTTTCTTCAAAGTCTTTTGACTTTGGAGGGCCAAAAGACCCTCCTGTGTTTTCCTGTGGAGGGTTCATCTCTAAAGGATTTTTTTAATCGATAACTTAATATCATTTTTTAAAGAGCCTTATTGATATTGTCAGATTCAACCAACTGTTAGGAACACAAGAGTTATAATTTGGTACCTATTCATTATTTTAAAGTTTTCTTGGTCCTACATCTATAAGATCTTTAGCTTCAGTTTTTTAATCTGTAACAAAGAGGGGGCATTAACTACCTCTTTGAAGTCTGGAGTGCAAAACTCCACATGATATGCAAAACGTTTAATATATTCTCAAACCTCAGCTTTGCTTATGCTCCTTATATTCAATATCATAGGGAATTTTTGGACAAAATAAAGCAAAATGTATATACTCTGATGGATACCCCCTAAAATTCATGTACACACCATGGAGTGTGACATTTGGAAAGAAGATCTTTGATCTAACTCCAATGACTGGCATCTTTATAATAAGAGGGAAGGATATGATGATACACAGGGAAGAAGGAATGTGAAGAGGTGGTAGAAGTTAGTGTATATCACTACAACCCAAGAACATTCTGGGGCCAGCAAAAGCTGAAACAGGCAAGGAAGATTTCTTCCGTGAAGCCTTCAGAGATATCATGGTCCTGCTGACAACTTGATTTCTGACTTCTAGCCTCTGGAACTGTGAGAGAGTAAATTTCTGCTGTTTTAAGTCACAGATTTGTGGTAATTTGTCATGGCAGCCCTAGGAAACGAATATGTATACCAACCAACTCTGTTTACACTGAAACTTACGTTTTATAGTTTGTAGTTATATTACTCTTCTGTGTTCATTTCTGTGACCCAATGTGAGTTGTATTAGATTTCTATGGCTACTCTAACAAACTAGCACAATCTGGGTGGTTGAAAACAGCATGATCTTATTATTTTACAGTTTAGGAGGACAAAAGTCTGAACTTAGTTTCATCTGACTAAATGCAAGTTTATTGCCAGGTTTCCTTCCTACTTGAAGCTCTAGGCAATGGTCTGGAGGCTGCCAATAGTCCTTGGCTCATATCCCTTCTTTGCATCATGCCAACTTCTTGCTTTGTCCTCACATCTCAGACTTCTCTGGCTAATGTCCTTCTGTGTATCTGTGGATACACTTGTGGATTTTGTCTCCAGGGCATAATCCAGTATAATCTCCCCATCTGAAAATCCCTAGTTTACTAACATCTGAAAAATTCTTTTTGCCACATAAGGGTGCATTTTGCAAGCTCCAGGCTTTGGAATTTGGACATCTTTGGAAGACATTATTCAGTCTACCACAAGACCTATTTTTTTTTAAATAATTATTATGGGTTCCTCTTTCTCTTTCTGATCCTGCTATATATTCACATGTCCTCCTAGTTATACAGAATCCCAATCTCCTAACTTATTGACCTGCAAAAACTGATAGAGACTATATAACAGTGAAACAGATAACAATATAGTTGGAAAACAAACTACTTAAATACATACAGAAGGCACTGTGCTCTGTCAGCATTACCTGCTTTTCAGTGCAGGTAGAACACAGGGAGTTCATGGTACATGAGCAGAGGTGGGTCCCCAAGAGATTAAAAGAAACCAAAATAACGGGGAGGAGTCAAGATGGCGGAGAAGTAGCAGGCTGAGACTACTTCGGGTAGCGGGAGATCAGCTAAATAGCTTATCTAAAGATTGCAAACACCTACAAATCCAACGGGAGATTGAAGAGAAGAAGAACAGCAATTCTAGAAACAGAAAATCAACCACTTTCTGCAAGGTAGGACTGGCGGAGAAGTGAATCCAAAGCGACGGGAAGATAGACCGCGGGGGGAGGGGCCGGCTCCCGGCGAGTGGCGGAGCAAAAGAGCAAAATCAGGACTTTTAAAAGTCTGTTCCACTGAGGGACATCGCTCCAGAGGCTTAACTGGGGTGAAGCCCAGGCGGGGACAGCGCGGCCTCAGGTCCCGCAGGGTTGCAGAAGGATCGGGGGTGTCTGAGTGTCGCAGAGCTTACCGGTATTAGAGCGGGGAAGCCGGCTGCAGAGACAGAGCCGAGGAGTGACTCTCAGCTCGGGGTTGCCTTGGACCAGTCGCAGGCTCGGTCAGCTCGGAGTGCGGCTGGAGGCCGGGGTGACGGGAGTCATTGGGCGCTGTTCTCTGGGGGCGCACTGAGGAGTGGGGCCCCGGGCTATCGGCTCCTCAGGCCAGAGACCGGGAGGCCACCATCTTCATTCCCGTCCTACGGAACTCTACGGAAAGCGCTCAGGGAACAAAAGCTCCCGAAAGCAAACCCGAGCGGATTACTCGGCTACTCAGCGCGGCCCGGGTAAGGGCGGTGCAACTCCGCTAGGGCAAAGACGCTGGAGAATCACTACAACAGGCCCCTCCCCCAGAAGATCAACGGGAAACCCAGCCAGCACCAAGTTCACCTACCCAGGAGTGCTGTTTCAATACCAAGGAGAGCGGCAGAATTCCAGAGGAAAAGAAAGCAAAGCACAGAACTCATGGCTTTCTCCCCATGATTTTTTAGCCTTGCAGTTAATTTAATTTTTTTTCTTTTTCAATTTTTTTTTCTTCTTTTTCTTTTCTTCTGCTAAATTTTTTTTAAAATTTACCGTTTTCTTTTTTAACGTTTTTTTTAAATAGTTTATCTAATATATGTATATTTTTTCCTCTTTTTATATTTTTTCTTTTTTTTTTTTTTAAGATTTTATTTATTTATTTGACAGAGAGAGATCACAAGTAGACGGAGAGGCAGGCAGAGAGAGAGAAAGAGGGAAGCAGGATCTCTGCCGAGCAGAGAACCCGATGCGGGACTCGATCCCAGGACCCTGAGATCATGACCTGAGCCGAAGGCAGCGGCTTAACCCACTGAGCCACCCAGGCGCCCTTTATATTTTTTCTTTATCGGCTTTCTTTTTTTAAATAGTTTCTTTCTTTTTTTTTTTTTTTCTTTTTGAACCCATTTTTATCCCCTTTCTCCCCCCTCACGATTTGGGATCTCTTCTGATTTGGCTAAAGCATATTTTCCTGGGGTTGTTGCCACCCTTTTAGTATTTTACTTGCTCCTTCATAAACTCTTATCTGGACAAAATGACAAGGCGGAAAAATTCACAACAAAAAAAAAGAACAAGAGGCAGTACCAAAGGCTAGGGACCTAATCAATACAGACATTGGTAACATGTCAGATATAGAGTTCAGAATGACGATTCTCAAGGTTCTAGCCGGGCTTGAAAAAGGCATGGAAGATATTAAAGCAACCCTCTCGGGACATATAAAAGCCCTTTCTGGAGAAATAAAAGAAATAAAATCTAACCAAGTTGAAATCAAAAAAGCTATTAATGAGCTGCAATCAAAAATGGAGGCTTTCACTGCTAGGATAAATGAGGCAGAAGAAAGAATTAGTGATATAGAAGACCAAATGACAGAGAATAAAGAAGCTGAGCAAAAGAGGGACAAACAGCTACTGGACCACGAGGGGAGAATTCGAGAGATAAGTGACACCATAAGATGAAACAACATTAGAATAATTGGGATTCCAGAAGAAGAGGAAACAGAGAGGGGAGCAGAAGGTATATTGGAGAGAATTATTGGAGAGAATTTCCCCAATATGGCAAAGGGAACAAGCATCAAAATTCAAGAGGTTCAGAGAACCCCCCTCAAAATCAATAAGAATAGGTCCACACCCCGTCACCTAATAGTAAAATTGACAAGTCTTAGTGACAAAGAAAATACTGAAAGCAGCCCGGGAAAAGAAGTCTGTAACGTACAATGGTAAAAATATTAGATTGGCAGCAGACTTATCCACAGAGACCTGGCAGGCCAGAAAGAGCTGGCATGATATATTCAGAGTACTAAATGAGAAAAACATGCAGCCAAGAATACTATATCCAGCTAGGCTATCATTGAAAATAGAAGGAGAGATTAAAAGCTTCCAGGACAAACAAAAACTGAAAGAATTTGCAAATACCAAACCAGCTCTACAGGAAATATTGAAAGGGGTCCTCTAAGCAAAGAGAGACCCTAAAAGAAGTAGATCAGAAAGAAACAGAGACAATATACAATAACAGTCACCTTACAGGCGATAAAATGGCACTAAATTCATATCTCTCAATACTTACCCTGAATGTTAATGGGCTAAATGCCCCAATCAAAAGACACAGGGTATCAGAATGGATAAAAAAACAAAACCCATCTATATGTTGCCTACAAGAAACTCATCTTAAACCCGAAGACACCTCCAGGTTTAAAGTGAGGGGGTGGAAAAGAATTTACCATGCTAATGGACATCAGAAGAAAGCAAGAGTGGCAATCCTTATATCAGATCAATTAGATTTTAAGCCAAAGACTATAATAAGAGATGAGGAAGGACACTATATCATACTCAGAGGAACTGTCCAACAAGAAGATCTAACAATTTTAAATATCTATGTCCCTAACGTGGGAGCAGCCAACTATATAAACCAATTAATAACAAAATCAAAGAAACACATCGACAAGAATACAATAATAATTATTACAATAATTGTAATAGTACAAGAATACAATAATAATACAAGAATACAATAATAATAAACTCACTGAAATGGACAGATCATCCAAGCAAAAGATCAACAAGGAAATCAAGGCCTTAAATGACACACTGGACCAGATGGACATCACAGATATATTCAGAACATTTCATCCCAAAGCAACAGAATACACATTCTTCTCTAGTGCACATGGAACATTCTCCAGAATAGATCACATTCTTGGTCCTAAATCAAGTCTCAACCGGTATCAAAAGATTGGGATCATTCCCTGCATATTTTCAGACCACAATGCTCTAAAGCTAGAACTCAATCACAAGAGGAAATTTGGAAAGAACCCAAATACATGGAGACTAAACAGCATCCTTCTAAAGAATGAATGGGTCAACCAGGAAATTAAAGAAGAATTGAAAATATTTATGGAAACAAATGATAATGAAAACACAACAGTTCAGAAACTGTGGGACACAACAAAGGCAGTCCTGAGAGGAAAATATATAGCGGTACAAGCCTTTCTCAAGAAAGAAGAAAGGTCTCAGGTACACAACCTAACCCTACACCTAAAGGAGCTGGAGAAAGAACAAGAAAGAAACCCTAAACCCAGCAGGAGAAGAGAAATCATAAAAAGCAGAGCAGAAATCAATGAAATAGAAACCAAAAAAACAATAGAACAAATCAACGAAACTAGGAGCTGGTTCTTTGAAAGAATTAATAAAATTGATAACCCCCTGGCCAGACTTATCAAAAAGAAAAGAGAAAGGACCCAAATAAATAAAATCATGAATGAAAGAGGAGAGATCACAACGAACACCAAAGAAATACAGACAATTATAAGAACATACTATGAGCAACTCTACGCCAACAAATTTGACAATCTGGAAGAAATGGATGCATTCCTAGAGACATATAAACTACCACAACTGAACCAGGAAGAAATAGAAAGCCTGAACAGACCCATAACCAGTAAGGAGATTGAAACAGTCATCAAAAATCTCCAAACAAACAAAAGCCCAGGGCCAGACGGCTTCCCGGGGGAATTCTACCAAACATTTAAAGAAGAACTAATTCCTATTCTCCTGAAACTGTTCCAAAAAATAGAAATAGAAGGAAAACTTCCAAACTCATTTTATGAGGCCAGCATCACCTTGATCCCAAAACCAGACAAGGATCCCAACAAAAAAGAGAACTACAGACCAATATCCTTGATGAACACAGATGCAAAAATTCTCGCCAAAATACTAGCCAATAGGATTCAACAGTACATTAAAAGGATTATTCACCACGACCAAGTGGGATTTATTCCAGGGCTGCAGGGCTGGTTCAACATCCGCAAATCAATCAATGTGATACAACACATTAATAAAAGAAAGAACAAGAACCATATGATACTCTCCGTAGAGGCTGAAAAAGCATTTGACAAAGTACAGCATCCCTTCCTGATCAAAACTCTTCAAAGTGTAGGGATAGACGGTACATACCTCAATATTATCAAAGCCATCTATGAAAAACCCACCGCAAATATCATTCTCAATGGAGAAAAACTGAAAGCTTTTCCACTAAGGTCAGGAACACGGCAGGGATGTCCGTTATCACCACTGCTATTCAACATAGTATTAGAAGTCCTAGCCTCAGCAATCAGACAACAAAAGGAAATTAAAGGCATCCAAATCAGCCAAGAAGAAGTCAAACTATCACTCTTTGCAGATGATATGATACTCTATGTGGAAAACCCAAAAGACTCCACTCCAAAACTGCTAGAACTTGTACAGGAATTCAGTAAAGTGTCAGGATATAAAATCAATGCACAGAAATCAGTTGCATTTCTCTACACCAACAACAATACAGAAGAAAGAGAAATTAAGGAGTCCATCCCATTTACAATTGCACCAAAAACTATAAGATACCTAGGAATAAACCTAACCAAAGAGACTAAGAATCTATACTCAGAAAACTATAAAGAACTCATGAAAGAAATTGAGGAAGACACAAAGAAATGGAAAAACGTTCCATGCTCCTGGATTGGAAGAATAAATATTGTGAAAATGTCTATGCTACCTAAAGCAATCTACACATTTAATGCAATTCCTATCAAAGTACCATCCATTTTTTTCAAAGAAATGGAACAAATAACCCTAAAATTTATATGGAACCAGAAAAGACCTCGAATAGCCAAAGGAATATTGAAAAAGAAAGCCAAAGTTGGTGGCATCACAATTCCGGACTTCAAGCTCTATTACAAAGCTGTCATCATCAAGACAGCATCGTACTGGCACAAAAACAGACACATAGATCAATGGAACAGAATAGAGAGCCCAGAAATGGACCCTCAACTCTATGGTCAACTCATCTTCGACAAAGCAGGAAAGAATGTCCAATGGAACAAAGACAGCCTCTTCAATAAATGGTGTTGGGAAAATTGGACAGCCACATGCAGAAAAATGAAATTGGATCATTTCCTTACACCACACACGAAAATAGACTCAAAATGGATGAAGGATCTCAATGTGAGAAAGGAATCCATCAAAATCCTCGAGGAGAACACAGGCAGCAACCTCTTCGACCTCAGCCGCAGCAACATCTTCCTAGGAACATCACCAAAGGCAAGGGAAGCAAGGGCAAAAATGAACTTTTGGGATTTTATCAAGATCAAAAGCTTTTGCACAGCAAAGGAAACAGTTCACAAAACCAAAAGACAACTGACAGAATGGGAGAAGATATTTGCAAATGACATATCAGATAAAGGGCTAGTGTCCAAAATCTATAAAGAACTTAGCAAACTCAACACCCAAAGAACAAATAATCCAATCAAGAAATGGGCAGAGGACATGAACAGACATTTCTGCAAAGAAGACATCCAGATGGCCAACAGACACATGAAAAAGTGCTCCATATCACTCGGCATCAGGGAAATACAAATCAAAACCACCATGAGATATCACCTCACACCAGTCAGAATGGCTAAAATTAACAAGTCAGGAAATGACAGATGCTGGCGAGGATGCGGAGAAAGGGGAACCCTCCTACACTGTTGGTGGGAATGCAAGCTGGTGCAACCACTCTGGAAAACAGCATGGAGGTTCCTCAAAATGTTGAAAATTGAACTACCCTATGACCCTGCAATTGCACTGCTGGGTATTTACCCTAAAGATACAAACGTAGTGATCCGAAGGGGCACGTGCACCCGAATGTTTATAGCAGCAATGTCTACAATAGCCAAACTATGGAAAGAACCTAGATGTCCATCTACAGACGAATTGATAAAGAAGATGTGGTATATATACACAATGGAATACTATGCAGCCATCAAAAGAAATGAAATCTTGCCATTTGCGACGACGTGGATGGAACTAGAGGGTATCATGCTTAGCGAAATAAGTCAATCAGAGAAAGACAACTATCATATGATCTCCCTGATATGAGGGAGAGGAGATGCAACATGGGGGGTTGAGGGGGTAGGAGAAGAGTAAATGAAACAAGGTGGGATTGGAAGGGAGACAAACCATAAGTGACTCTTAATTCACAAAACAAACTGAGGGTTGATGGGGGGAGGGGGTTGGGAGAGGGGGGTGGGGTTATGGATATTGTGGAGGGTATCTGCTATGGTGAGTGCTGTGAAGTATGTAAACCTGGCGATTCGCAGACCTGTACCCCTGGGGATAAAAATATATGTTTATAAAGCTGTAAAAAAAAAAAAAAAAAAAAGAAAAAAGAAAGGATGAATACCCAAGTTTTGTAGCAACATGGACGGGACTGGAAGAGATTATGCTGAGTGAAATAAGTCAAGCAGAGAGAGTCAATTATCATATGGTTTCACTTATTTGTGGAGCATAACAAATAGCATGGAGGACAAGTGGAGATGGAGAGGAGAAGGGAGTTGAGGGAAATTGGAAGGGGAAGTGAGCCATGAGAGACTATTGACTCTGAAAAACGAACTGAGAATTTTGAAGGGGTGGGGGGTGGGAGGTTGGGGGCACCAGGTGGTGGGTATGGTAGAGGGCACGGATTGCATGGAGCACTGGGTGTGGTGCAAAAATAATGAATACTGTTATGCTGAAAAAATAAAAAATTAATTAAAAAAAAAGAAACCAAAATAAACATTAGTTGCAAATTTGTCACAGTGATATTATATGTACTATCAAGTAATCCAAGAGCTATTTTGGAACACTGTGAGTGCTAATGTTGAAGCCAAGGCAAGGTAGCCCCAACATACATTTTGACATGAACATTATTTTGAGTTAAAAGAAATAAAAACTTAGGAGATTCATGAAAAGCTCTTTATGTCTCCTTCAACTGTCTGCTTATACAAGGAAGAGAGCTATTAACAGAGATTCATCTTTACCTAAAAAATCTTATCTCCATAAATAGGGCACTGTTTGTTTTTCAGATATTTCTTTTCATCTTCTTGCTAATAGCCTTTCCTCCTTTTCTACCTTCAGACCCCTGATACTCTCCTTAGTTTAAGTGTCACATTGCCCCAGTCCTTTTGGAATGTTATGTCTATGTGGATTCCCCATACATACACCATTAAATTTGATTTTCTCCTGTTAATCTATCTCATGTCAATTTGATTCTTAGCCCAGTTAGAAGGACCTTGAAGGGCAGAGAAAATTCTTTCTCACCAATGCTAACATTAAGAAATTCAATTAAATTGATCTGGGAATAAAATGAGAAAGATGAACTAGAGTGCATTTGAAATTAGAAGCCACAGGTTTAATCAACTATGCCAAATTGTTTGAGAAAGTGTAGGTAAAGAGAAGGAAGGTACGCCTAGACTTTTAAAATTCAAATGCAAAGATTCTCTGTTTGGTCGGGTGTTGAAAATGGGAAAAGCAGCACTGCCAGACCAGCAAATTCCAGTTTTGTTGATTGTGATCTCCAGTTTGTGAAGATGAACAAGGAGGGTTAGTTTTCAAAACCCAATGTCATTAAGCATACAAACTACATAATAAACTACCCAGGTTTAGATTCAATACAGCAAGTAACTCTTTGACACTGTGACTTCTCTGCATTTGGCATATTGGAAATAAAATACTGACTAGTCTGATATAGTTCTAGCATTTGCCCTGCTTACAAAAATTAAATTAACTGTTTATGTGGATATATGTATGTGAACCCAAAGTGATAGCTAAGAGGAGTTTGTACTTATTAAATTTGTTTTCAAAGTTCAATATATTGTATGAATAACATGCAATATTTAGATAATCAATAGTTATAAACAATTATGTATTTCATGTAGAAAAAGACAGAAAAATACAACAAAGGCTTGGGTGAAAAATGACGTTTTCTTTCTTTTTTTTTAAGATTTTATTTATTTATTTGATAGACAGAGATTATAAGCAGGCAGAGAGGCAGGCAGAGAGAGAGAGAGGAGGAAGCAGGCTCCCTGCTGAGCAGAGAGCCCGATGTGGGGCTCGATCCCTGGACCCTGGAATCATGACCTGAGCTGAAGGGAGAGGCTTTAACCCACTGAGCCACCCAGGAGCCCCGGAAAATGATGTTTTCTAATAATAATATAAATGTTTTAATAAACAAAAGGCACAGTTTTTATTTCGCTGCATTTTTTTTTCTTAGATTGCTTCTTTTCGTTTGTCTATGTCAGGGTTTTTTTTTTTCTGCACATAGTAAAGTAGTGCATATTTATTTGTATATTAGAGAAAGAAGTAAACACACTTTTTAAATTCAGGATTATTGTAAAGTTGCTGAGCTATATCTCCTTTATGAACTAGCTGTTCTTTTACTTTCAGTGATTTATTTTTATTATTATTATTCCCTAAGGTACAAAGCAATGAAAATTTCATAAGTATTTTAGTGATAGGGTTTTTGGAAGATCATTTCCATTGTTAATAACTGCATAAAAGTTGTTCATTCATGGGGCGCCTGGGTGGCTCAGTGGGTTAAGCCACTGCCTTCAGCTCAGGTCATGATCCCAGGTCCTGGGTTCAAGCCCCACGTCGGGCTTTCTGCTCAGCAGGGAGCCTGCTTCCTCCTCTCTCTCTGCCTGCCTCTCTGCCTACTTGTGATTTATCTCTGTCAAATAAATAAATAAAATCTTTAAAAAAAAAAAGTTGTTCATTCAACTGATCATTGAGAAATAAGTCCCTGACCTAAATGAAGAGAATGGAATGTTTTAGGCAGTTTGGTCCATCTTACCAAGATGTCGGGGAATCACTGGGGCCTTCCTATACACTAGAGCATTTATTGATCAATGTTGTCTGCTCAACAGAGATGCTAATGTGAACCTGCACCACTTTTTCCATGTGCAGAAGCTAAGAACATAAATAAGTCATGAAGTAGAAGGAAAAATAGCACTTTATGTATTCTATTTTCAATTGATTTCCAGTGACCCTCAATAGAATGGTTGACCCTTAACACATTGGTAAGAAATATACTTACAATGCAAACGTAGAAAGTGAGGTCTTATGGTCACTTTTGATCACTTATGATCACCTTTGTTATGATGCTTTGTAACCAAAAACATTTGTAAATTTGTATACACAATCTTAAGTTAGTGATGTAAAAATATGGAGAAAAATATTTAAATATCAAATTGTATCAACTATGCCTTTTGTTGGTATGAATATGTAATATTTTACGTTTCTACATTGTACAAAATCTCAATTAAATTAAAAAAAAAGTGCAAGATTATTTAAATGAAAGAAAATGGCAGATGAATTGAAAAGCCTGGAGTATTTTAACACTGATAGTGCTTACAAAATAAGTGTAATATTCACCTCATAAGAGTCAATCTTGACACCGGGATTGTCAAATATTTGCCTTGTCTCTTGATGAATTTGTATTTTTTCAAGTATTTAATGAGCCATTAGGAGAGAGTTGTTGGAGTTATGTGATTAAATGGTGTGTCCCTGACTTCATTAAACTTCAACTCTCAACCCACAAGTAGTCTCCACAACCAGTCACACCATCTTGTTAAATGACACCAACATTTACAGACATATCTAATGCCTCTCTCTCTCTCTCTCTCTCCCTCTCTCATTCCTTTTTTTCATAAATATGCTCTTGAATCAGTTCTATCTATAAAATACACCAAGTGTTACATTTTCTTGCCATCTACATTGCCACTTTGTTAGTACAGATGCATTGTTACTTTGAGAATGCTGATCTTCCTATTTCTACACAGACACAAGAATGAGTCTCTAAAAGTGAATGTGTCATGCCATATCCATTTAAGATATTTCAATGACTGTTGTTCCCTGCATCAGAATGAAGCTGTAACACCTCAAGAAAACCTTAGACTTCCTGCATACTGGCAACTCCTACCCTTCCAATCTCATTGGATGTTGGTATTTTCCTTACCTGTGTCCCTCCACCCATGTGGAAGGTTAAGGAAAAATAGTACAAAATATATCAAATAGAGGAGTGTCTATCATAGAGAAGATAACCTGAAGCTCACTGAACAGAGATACTTTCAGAGATGTGTTTTCTTTACCAGGTAGCTACTGATTCTTGGTGTACTTCTTCAAGTACCCCAAGTGTGTTGTGGGGTACAACACACAAAGAGAGGTCTTAGGTTTGCACACAGCTGTGACAACTCACAGGCTATCCCAACTTGCCTAAACTCAGTTGTTGAGCTAATAGAGATCAAGATTTGTCATCTCCAGCTATAACTACAGAAAGATAGCACCCGTCATGGACTAAGGCACTACCCTCGAATTGCTGGCCCTTGGAGAAGGCCAAATGGAAATGTCAGCTACAACATCTGTCTCTCTCTCCACCCTGGTGAAATATATGGAGATAATGACAAATACTCGTGTCACACTGTTAAAACCAACCAACCAACCAACCAAACAAACAAACAAACAAACTCAGATTTTTGCTTTCCTGTGTATGGAAACTCCCAATTCTTCCTTACTGTGTGTTCCTTCCCCATGGTTCTCCTTTACTGTTCACAAAGAACTCTTTACTTCTGGTCATGAAATGTGTGGAGATTTTTTCCCCACACCAAGCAATTCTCAGCAACACCAGCTGGGGTCCTACAATTTTAACTCAATTCTCTATCTATCCAGAGATGTAATTATATTTCACACATTAAGTCCTCAGTCCCACAAAACCACACACACATTTCAGACACAAGGAACAAACCGATGTTGTCACCTGTGCTTCTGAGGTTCCAAAGAACCGCTCCCTAGATTTCATTAATTTGCTAGAGTGGCTCACAGAACTCAGGGAAATACTTACTTACATTTCCCAGTTTCTTAAAGAATATGATGAACAGCCAGATGAGGAGATATATAGGGAGAGGTCTGGGAGGGGCCTGTGGACAGAGGTTTCTATTCCCTGTCGATTTGGTATGTTTGTATTCAGCCTCCCCATGCGGATCTGTGGAGCAACCTGGAAGCCTTACAGATACTCTGTTGAATTTAAAAGAAACTTCCTCATGTAGGCATAATTATTCACTCCATTCCAATCCCCTCTCCCCTCAATAGAGAAGTGTATGTGGGAGTCAGGTGAGGCTGAATTTTTCAAGCTTCTAATAATGGCTTGTCCTTTCTGGTTACCAGCCCCCATCCAAGAGTCATCCAGGGGTCCACCAGACCCACATCATTAAAACAAAAGATGCTCCTAGTACTGTTTCTACTTAGGAAATCACAAACATCTTAGGAACCCTGCATCAGGGATGGGGCCAAACACAGGTATTAGAATAAGAGATACACCTAATTTCCTTTTCACTTTGGAAATTACAGGATTTTCAGGATCTCTGTGGTAAGAAATTATACCTTTTTTGTGTAAGAATTCATACACACACACACACACACACACACACACATATACACAAAAAATTAGAAACATTAGCTTTTTTAAAAAAGATTTTATTTATTTATTTGACAGAGAGAGAGATCACAAGTAGACATTGGCGGGCAGAGAGAGAGGGGGGAAGCAGGCTTCCTGCTGAGCAGCGAGCCAGATGTGAGGCTTGATCCCAGGACCCTGAGATCATGACCTGAGCCGAAGGCAGAGGTTTAACCCACTGAGCCACCCAGGCATCCCAGAAACATTAGCTTTTATTAGGGCAAGAGAAGTCTAGAAAATGGAGAGGAAATGAAAAACATGTCTGATACTCTTATCTGATGTCACATAATGAAGAAAACTGTCTTCAAAATTAATACATTTCTCAACCCATGTTTAAAATAAATTTCTGTCATAAGTACCCTAGATTGTTTTGTTTATTGATTTTTGGTGCTAACTAAAAACACGGAATGTAAACACAACTGAAGGAACTATAGGGAAAAATATGTGATCTTCAGTATTTTGGGGAAAAAAAATCTATAGAGGACTAGTTCCAATTTATTTACAATGGGTTGGAAGTAAAATTTCAAAAATGGTATATAAGAAGTAAGAAACCTGTGGGGTGTCAGCGTGAATCAGTATGTTAAGTGACTCTTGATTTTTGACTCGGGTCATTATTTCAGGGTGGTGAGATCAAGCCCCACTGGGCTTCCTGCTGGGTGTAGTGCCTACTTGAAATTCTCCCTCTTCCTCTCCCTCTGCCCCTCCCTCTCCTCTCTACCTTTCTTAAGAAGAAGAAGAAGAAGAAGAAGAAGAAGAAGAAGAAGAAGAAGAAGAAGAAGAAGAAGAAGAAGAAGAAGAAGAAGAGGAGGAAGAGGAGGAGGAGAAGGAGGAGGAGGAAGAAGAAAAAAGAAACCTGGAGAAAATAACAAGCATGTTTGGAGAATTAACATCACAGATGAAACTGCTTCTGTGGTGGTCCTTAAAATGATCTAAATCTATGAATTTATTAGTGATGCAATAGACTTTTTCTATGAGAGATATCTGGAGAGAATAAGTCAATTCTATCACCATTACTTTTGTTAATAACAATTACAATTTTTAACAATTTTGTTTATTTATTTAATAGAGAGAGAGCCTGAATGAGAGTGAGAATGAGTCAGGGGGTGGAAGGGAGGGCAAAGGAAGATGGAGAGGCAGGCTTCTCACTGAGCAGGGGCCCAGTGAGAGGCTCATTCCCAGAACCATGAAATCATGACCTGAGCTGATGACAGATGCCCAACCCACTGAGCCACCCAAGTGCCCCAACAATTTTGTTTAAGGTCACTGTCAACACAAAAATTCTTAGCAATCTAGATTACATATGTGAATAAAATGGAAGGATATTATATTTATAGAATACTTAATGAAAGCAGAGTTTCTGAATGGAAAAAAGCTATAAAGGGCAAACAATTTTTGAAATACCTACAGACCACAAGCATGGTCTTCTGAGTGTGAATATGCCCATTAGTTTCTATTAGCAATAGAATAGTGTAGATGTGAAAGGAACATATGAATATTAGGCTTGGTTTACAATATTTTGGGTGTACATCCTCTCTGTATTAACCCATGTCCTCCAGTGTTTACCAAGAAGCCACCAAAAATGATGACATATAAGTTCAGAGCACTCTAATTTTTCTAGAGCCTTGGATTCTCTACTTTATGAATTCACTTTTTTTTTTTTTTGGATATTCCTAAACCAATGTTTTAATCCTTAACAACAAAATGCAAAGTATTTTTCTACTTTTCCTTATTTTATTCCCATTTGTCCAAAATGCATTCATAGATTTTAAGTGCTATAGCAAGTTTTGTGTCCCTTTGTAGGATTTTAAATTGCATTATGTGATGATGACCATCTGCTTAGGATCTCACTTTTTTTTTTTAATTGAAACAGCTTGAAATTAAAATTGACAAGAATGGTCTTCTATAGGCACTTATCCAGAAAGTAAAGTGATATACATCTATGCTGATCAAAAATACGGTATCTCAATAAATATGTAAGTTTAGTATTTAGTTATAATGTTATTCAGTGTGTTCTATAAAAGTAAAATGATTTAGGAAAAAAAATAGATCTAATCAAGGGAATGGTATAGGTACTTCAGGAAATCTCAACTCCATGCCAGAATATTAAACAAGAAACGGATATTCAGATTTCTTGAACCAATATAGAGGATGCTAGGATTATAATGATCAACACTCAAAATAACTCATATAATTAATTACTTTTCTTAATAAGGGAATTTAAATAAAGACTTCCTCCAACATTTCTAAAGGTTGTGTGAAAAGAGCACTACTATATTTAGATCTAGAATGACTGGGTTTCAAATTCTACCCTGTGGTCTCTTAGTCTGGTATATTTAGGAAAATATATTTTCTTCCCTGTATCTGTCTGGTCCTCTGTCAATGCGCATTATTTATAAAATTGAATAATGCAGTATATTAAAATCTATTTAGCAACAAATCATGCATTAAATGAAGTGTTAAGCATATTTTCAAAGTATAGAAGACAAAGGTAGAGCTGCATTGTTGAAGCAGGGCTGAGGACCCAGAACCTTCCATCTTGGACCTTTCTTACACTCTCCATAGTGGGCTCAGGGGCATCTTTGAGAAGATTTAGTGCTGGGTAGAAGTTGGTAAGAAAGTCACTGCAATGTGATGTGGAAAAGGGTTTTGAAAGACATGAATCATTATACAATTGTCATATGTTGTTAAAATTGGGTGCATTACTTGTTCATTTGGGTTTGCAAACTGCAGTTTCAGAATAAAAGCAAGTTCTATTGATGATGATTAGTAAATGGATGCTGGGTCATGCCACCCCATGTCCTTGGAAAGACTAAGGTCCTCTGTCCTGTCCCTTCCAGGAGCACTGACTCCAAGCTTATGACTTCTCTCTGGGAATTGGCAGGAGGAGTTGACTTGCTCCAGAGTCAATCCCTCTCAAGTGCATAGTCAATGTAAGGTAGCAATTCTGGTCCTTGAACCTCAATCCAGAATGTATTTAGACATTGATGCTACCCTGGAATTCTCCATCATAGCAGCTTTTGCCTATTTTGCAATATCATTATAGTTCTATGTATCTTTATATGCACCCCATTCCATGTGGGTGTTGTTTTCCCAGTAAATCCCCTATGAGCTGTTCTCAGTCTCAGAGTCTACTTCCAGGCAGTTGTTCTAAAATTATTATTAATATATTTTTTTTCTTGAGAGTAGCCATAAGAATAAACTCCAAAATAGAATTTTAAAGTTGGATCACCTATGGACTATATATAGTACAATTGATAAAATAGTGCAATTGATAAAATTTCATTAGTGGGAAATGTGGTAAGATGTCTGTAGCTGGTGATATGTCAGAGGTCTCAGGTATGAGGAAGTGATTCTCATAAATGTTATGGAATTAAATCTCTGTTTTTGGGTGCTCTTGATCTTTTGAAGAAAAAAATATTAAAGGTAATATTTAATATTTAAAATTTAAGGCCTATTTGGAAGTTTAAAAAGAGGTGTTTATTTTGCATAGCTTGAGTGAAGAATACGGAATGTCAGGACCAGGACTTGGGGTAGGTCAGTTCCCAAGAAGGGTTGATTCTGAATCCCAGTTAAGTCCCTACTTCAAGTTCAAGGTTCTGATTTGGAAGAAATGGGGCCTGAAGACTGCAACCATAATATCTAGATTGAAGCACTTGATAACCTTGAGATTCCAGATGTACCCGCAATCATGAGGCCTGCTAAAGTAGCTCACTCCTTTCTGTTCAGTGGAAATGCTCTATGTTTTTTGCTGGAGGACAATGAAAAGAATTCTGCTTTGCAAGACGTCAAGCTCCCCAGAAAGAGTCAAAGGCTCCCAGGCTTCTGCCCAAAAGACCAATAACTAATTCAGCCAGGGATGTGCCGTATCTGCTATGGGAATAAAAAAGGACCTCACACCATAGGAGACTCAGGACCTAGGTAACAGGCACCGGCAGTCCTCAGTTAAACAGCCAACTGGGTCCTAAAGACGATGCAGTAAGAATGGAAATACAAATCTAGATAAGGGAGATTTTTCAAAGTAGAAGGAGGATAAAGATGAGTATATCTTTACAAAGAATCTTAGAAGATGTCTATAAAACCTGTTATAGAAGATTCTTGGAATCTTGTACAGAACGATTAAATGAAGTAAAAATGTGAGCCCTTCCAGGAAGGATGGACAACAGGGGAAAAGCATCAAAACACTTAGGAAAGTTTCCATGCTCACATAGTTTTATTACACACGACCAGCAAACCCACCAGTTGGTGATCTTCCATGGGGGATCACAGAGCACACACTGTTTCCTAAAAAAATAAAGACTGCTCCGGTGGCATTGCACCATAATCACTGGGACGGTTCATGCTTGCTGACCTCTTTAGGTCAGGATGGGCTGTCTGTGGCTGGAGATGGGCTGTCTGTACCAGGAGGTGTGAGGGAATGCCAAAATAATATGAGTACAGAGTTTAACTGTAGGAAGCAAATGGACAGAATTATCCTAATGAACCTCAAATTCTGAGTGACAGCCAGAGGTTTCTGACCTGGAGAAAAGTAGAGAGATGGTTAATAAAACATGGTGTACATAAAGGCAAGAGAGCTAGGCCGTCAAGAACAGTAAAGTTTCATGTATACAGTGAGGATGAAATAAAAAGACACCGTTATTTTAGTTTTGACATATAAGGAGTTTGAAACTTATTACTCATCCTTACAAGAAAACAAAAACAAAAACAAAACAAAACAACCCTGTAAATCAATAATTTAGCCCCATCGGAGAACTGAAGCCACTGGGCAAATCACCAGCTCCAAAACTCAAGATATGGGCAAATATGGGGGCACCTGGGTGGCTCATTTTGTTAAGCGACTGCCTTCGCTTCAAGTCATGATCCCAGGATCCTGGGATCGAGCCCCATGTCGGACTCCCTCCTCAGAAGGGGAGGCCGTTTCTCCCCCTCCTCCTGCTCCTGCTCTCTCCCTCACTCACTCCTTCAAATAAATTAAAAAACAAAAACAAAAACAAAAACAAAAACAAAAACAAACAAAAAAACCATACAGGCAAAAACAGAGACTCGGAGCTGAGCCTAGCTAGCCAGGAGCAGAAAGGGCTGCAGCCAACAACTGGTAAGAACTCTTAAATGATAATTTTGATGAATTGCTGAAGGCTAAGTGTGTATTACCTCTAGAACTCCCGGAGAAACAATGTTGAGGAGGTGCCCACATTTTATAGGTTTTATCTCCAGAATATCCATCAGGATTTCATGGTAAAGATCAAAGAAAAACCCACTCCCTTTCTGGCCCAGGGGAGAGAAACAGTAACCATTTGAAATACCTGTAGAGGTTTTTCTGTAACAAAGGACCATCCTTTCTACAAACTGCTCTGAGTCTCATCAGGCCTGAGTTAAGGGTAATGAGACAACTCTACCCCACCCCCTGACTCTCTCACGTAAGGGGAGGGGGAAAAGGCATAGAAAAACTTCTGAAGATCAGAGCCCAGGGAGTCAGGACCACTGAGAATGTGAGTTTCAATTATGAATTCTGATAGAATGCTTTTCCTCCCAGCAGTTTACCACCATATCAAAGGCCTCCAGTATAGTAACAGTGGATTATAGCTTAGAGAGTAGCAAGACACCAACCGTATTTAAGAAGGATTTTTTTAAGGGGGGGAAAAAAAGTTCTTCCCCCCACCTTTTTTAGAGACAGAGAGAGAGGGAGAAGCAGATTCCCAGTGGAGCAGGGAGCCTGATGTGGGACTGGATCCCAGGACTCTGAGATCATGACCAGATTGGAAGGCAGATGCTCAACCAACTGAGCCAGCCAGGTGCCAACACCCCTCTACTTTGTTTACCTAACATATTTAAATTTATTGATATTTGATTGATGGCACAGGATTTGGTTTATCTTAGTAAATATATCATATTTCTACATACTGAAAAATTATATTAAACTAGTTTTGAATGGAATAATTTATGTCAATTACATCAAGTATTTCTTTTGTCTCTGTAACCCATTGATTACTGAGATATTGTTATTGAAATCAACAGTTATACTTTATGTTTTTCTAGGGTTTTTTTTTTCAGTTTTTTTCTCATATATTTTGATATTTTGGTACAAGGTACACAAACTATATCTTCTTGATGAATTGATTCACTGCCCTCATGAAATGTCCCTCTTTATTCCTGATGATTTTTCTGTGCTCCTGAATGTATCTTTTTATCTTTTTGTAGCCACCCCTGATTTATTGATTATGTTAAAATACACCTGCTATAGAATTTACCATTTTAACCATTTTTAAGTGTACAGTTAGGTAGCATTAATCACAGTCACATTGTTGTGTAACCATCACCATTATCCATCTCCAGAACTTTTCTGTCTTTCCCTACTGAAATACTGAAACTCTGACCCCATTAAGCAGTAACTTCCCATTCCTCCTTTCCCAGCCCCTGGCAAACATTCTACTTTCTCTCTCTAGGAATATGACTACTCTAGGAAAATCATACCTGTGGAATCACACGGTATTTGTTCTCTTGTTACTGGCTTATTTCGCTTAGCAGAATGTTTTCAAGATTCATCCATGTTACAGAATGTGTTAAAAGTACCCTTCTTTTATAAAGCTGAATAATAGTCCGCTGTGTGTATATTACACATTTTACTTATCCATTCTTCCATGGATGGACCCACGTATGGCTTCTACCTTTTTGGTTATTGTGAATAATATTGCTATGAACGTGAACATATAAACGTCCTCGAAGTCCCTGCATTTAATTCTGTGGACATCTACCCAGAAGTGGAGAGTTGTTGGATCATGCGCTAATTCTCTGTTTATTTCTTAGAGAAATAAACTGTTTTCCATAATGTATGCACCATTCTACATTCCCAATCAGCAATGGACAATATTTCTGTTTTTCCACAATCTTGCTAACACTATCTTCTGTTTTTGTTTTATTTTGTTTTGGGTGATGGTCCTCCTAATATGTATGTCCCGCCTTCATTTAATTAATGTTACCAATGTATATCTATTTTCTAAGCTTTTAATTTTTAAATATATTATCCAAGTTAGACATACAAGGTGACATCAGGTGTACAACAGAGCGATCTAAGCTTTTATTTTTAATCTGTTTATGTCTTTAAGTTTAACATGTGTCTCATAAGTAGAGTATTTTTGAACCTTGCTATTTATTAAATCTGTTTTTTTAATTGGAGAAATATAGTGATTTATATTTAAGGTGATTAATTAAATGATTAGGTATGCCTATTTACTTTCTACTAGTTTTCTTTCTCCTGTTTTTTTTCCCTTGATTTTCATTCTTTTTTTAATTAATTGAGCACATGTTATTATTTCTTTTTCTTTCCATATTTGGTTAATTTTCTTTAGCTCTTTTAGTGAAGATTTTTCCCTGTCCACCTCCAAATGACACATCCATTCCAATATAGTAAAAAAACCTTACTGTACTTGCACTTCTCCCCTCTCAGGCTTTATACTGCTATTTCCACATGATTTACTTATTTTTATATTACAAACCTCTTACACATTGTTATGTGTTTAGTCAATTATCTTTTTAAAATATTTAAATTACAAGGAAGTTATTCTTTTTTATATATACCCATTCTTTAGTAGTTCTGAATTTCTGCATGGTATAATTTTCTTTTCCCTGAAAGAATTTTTTAGAACATTTCTTATAGAGCATATGTACTGGTGATGAATTATCTTGGCCTAGTTAGTCTGAAAAACTATTTTATCAACACTTTTGAAAGATATTATCTTTGTATACCAAGTTCTAGATTTACAGGGGTTTTTTTTTTTTTCAGTATTTTTTAGGATTCTACTCACTTTCTCACTAGCATTGCCTCCAACAAGACATCTCTTCTCATCCATATCTTTGTTCCTCTGCATGTGATGTTGCCCCCTCCACAACTTTAAGATTATTATTTTATTACTTTTGAGCATTTTTAGTATTATGTGCCTTGGTGCAGTTGAATTCATATTTCTTGTGCTTGAATTCTCTGAAGCTTCTTGAATCTGAGTTTTCAACAAATTTGGAAGGTTTTTCCCCAAACATTTTTTCCCCAAACATTTCTTTAAATGTGTTTTCTGCCTCCACCCCATTCCAGACATTCAAAATATTCATTTATAAGGCCCCCCCTTTCTTTTTACAGCTCATGGAAAACCTTTTCATTTGTTTAAATTTCATTTTCTCTCTTTGCTTTATTTTGGATAGTTTCTGCTGATATGTCTTCAAACTCATTATTCTTCTCTTCTACAGCTGCCATTAATCTGACAATAATCTCATGTACTATGATTTTCACCTCTCAGACACTAGTTTTCTTGTCTAGAAGTGCTACAGGGCTCATCTTTAAAATAATTTTTTGTTTCTTCCTAACATTTGGACACAAGCAATACATTTATAACAAGCATTTTAATGTTTTGTTTTGTTTTGTTTTCTGCGAAATCTCACTTTTGTGTCCGTTTGGGATCCGTTCTGATTGACGGGCTTTTCTCTCTTTTCTTAACGTGTGATACAGTTCTTCTTTGCATGTTTGATCTGATGACAGGTATTCTGCATTTTACCTTTTTTTTTGGTTGCTGTACACTTTGTTTGCTTACAAATACTCTTGAGCTTTTTCATACAGCAAAATTAAATTAGTTGGAAACAGTTTGAAACCTTTGGGTCAGGTTTTGAGATTTGACAGGTGAGCTTGGTTAAGCATTTATTTAGGGGCTCATGATTGTCCACTACTGAGGCAAGAAATTTCTGAGGGCCTGAATGCCTGAAGAACCATCAAGCCTGATGAGGGCGAGACAAATAAGTGGCCCCATTTATCATGTGCCCTTTTATCATGGAGGAGAAAACTTGGATTATCCCGTAGAGCTGGGTGTGCCCTCCAAGGAAGGTTAGGAAGCTGCTTCCAGAGTGACCACGCATGGAAACACTCATTATATTTTCAAAACTTTGAACTTCAGGCTTGAAAGAACAAGGAACTGCATTTGTCAGCAATTCGAGTATGGTTCACTAAAAAGCTGTCTGACCCACTGTACTGACTTATTAATTCATAATGAATAATTTATCTCTCAAAGAGCCAGAATACTCACATTGTTAAGATCAGCGAGCTCTGTCGCTATAGCCAACTTATAGGGTAAGTTGTGAGACAACTTTTTAATTTCCAGTGAGAAATAGCGGCCAAGCTTGGATGGTCAGTGAATTCTCTCCTTGTATGGGAAGCCAAATGCGTTCTAAGTGGAAAAATATCTTTATGCATATAGAGGATCGATATTATTTCATGTAATCATATGATTATATATTAGTTCAGGACAATAAGAATGAAATAATTTGAATTGGATTGTCTAAAGACATCTAGTTCAACAATGCAAATAAATATATTTCTGTTCTCTCTTCTCTTCTCTTTTTCTCTTTTCTTTCAAGAGGTAAGTGTTTGAACTTCATCACCAAAAACTTCTCTCCCTTGGACATATATCTTTCAAATTTTTGCTTTGTTTATAACTCGAAAGATTACCAATCTCCCACATTTCTGATGCATATATTCTTACCTTAGTTATGTTTATATATTTGATTCTTAACGTACTTGGTTCATAATGTCTTCTGACTTATTTACTCTTTCAGGGTGTTTATTCATTTTTGTCCACTAATTCACTTTGCCTTAAATTTGCATTTTAACACAGGAGGGTAATCATCTCTTCTTCTTTTCAAGTTCTTGAAAAAAAATCCTTTTAATTTAGAATTAGTGAGAATAAGGGCATGTTTCATGTTAGGTGCTTCTTCAGTTATTATACTATTTAAATTGTATTGCTATTCAAAATACCTTTGAATACGTTAAGTGATCGGACAGTATGAACAGATTACAGCTGTCATTTAGAAATATAATTCCAGCAGCAGTTTGGAGGAACAGTGTTGATAGTTGAAATGTTACCTGGAATGGCATGGGCGCTTCTCCATCTGAAGGGATGCAGGACCTGAATGTAGGAACAAGTCCCTGGAGGTTCTTGGCTGAGAAACACACCATGTAAATCCTTGAATTACTGTATTTTTGGAAGATCCATGGTAGTTCCAGTGAAATATCTGGGGAAAATTTCATGAACCTTTGTTCAGCAAGGGATTACTTAAACACTGTAACTGCTTTAAGGGCCTTGGCGAAGGGTGTTTGGTAGAGATAAAACCAGTGGAGTAGTGAACAGGGTAAAAGCAATACATTAATCGAACTTGGAAAAAAAAATAAACATACAAGATTTTAAAATCCAGAAAAAAAAGAAAGTTTTTTTTTTTTAATCTACATCATCTTTAGACTCAATATACCAAACATAACTGGATGTGTTTCTGTCTTCTCATTCACGTAATACTAATGGCTTTCATGCTGTCAATGGGTCATTTAAAATAAAGCACCATTAGTTGTTATTCAAAGCTTTAAAAAAGAGCCTGAAACATATTTTGTCTTCTACATGCATGCAAAGAGCTTTGACTTCCTGCCTTTTAAGGAAAGTGACTGCTAGCATCTTGTATAGCTGATCATTTCAGTCACTTCTCTGCCTAGCTTTAATTAAAATTTAATTCAAAGATAAAGATTATTTCATGAAGATTCATCTTATTGGAAGTCGATTAGGAGTTCAAGACATTCAAAATGTTAGAATTTCATCCGGAAATGGTCGACATAATTTACATCAGATTTGGTAATCTTGATGGTAAATCCCTGGTGCACTATAAGATTTGTTCATTCCTAGAATCTGGAAGAAGAATCAGAAGCATTTTTGTTACTCTAAACAAGTCTGTAGGGCATGTGACAAATATATCTGTAATGATTATGAGCTCCCCTATTTACCTCTGAGGATGTTCCTGCTAAGGAAATTGACAACCACATAAACATAAGAAACATATCTCATAGAACCATGTGATACCAGATGGCCACTGTACTTTGTCAGCTATGTCATCTCATAAGCATAAGAGGAAAAAAAACAATTACTGCACTTCTATAGCACAAAAACTACTGAAGTAGAGATATCTGGGCTTTTTTTTTTTTAAGATTTTATTTGTTTATTTGAGAGAGAAAGAGAGGGAGAACATGAGCAGGGTAGGAGGGACAAAGGAAAGGGGGAGAATCAGACTCCCTGCTGAGCAGGGAGCCCGATGTGGGGCTCTATCCCAGGACCCCAGGGTCATGACTTGAGCTGAAGGCAGATGCTTAACCAGCTAAGCCACTCAGGTGCCCCAAGGTATCTGGGCTTCTTAAAAGCCCTCACAAGTCCCAGAACACACTCTGAGGAGATGGCTACATGTGTGATCTTCTATGTGAACACATTGTGCTACATGTCACAGAGATTGTGTACCAGGATGCGTTGTACTTTCTCCTAATTACTGTTTTGCTCTCTGGTTCTATTTAGTGTCTTAATTTGTAGATTATAAATGTCTACAAAATGAGGGGTTTGTGTAAAATAATAAAAAGTTTTATAAATTTTGGTGAATATCTTTCTGTTCATAATTTATAAGTAATATACATTTCCATAAGATAATTTAAAAATGATGTTGAGAAAATATATCTAACAGCTCAACAAGTCGCAAAGTCAATACGACTTCTGGGCATCTGGAGGTGACTGTGATCTATGTAGGTTAGGGGTGTAGGGGCGTGTGGGAATTTAAGAAAAGAACATCTTTATTTATTTATTTTTTTTTTACTGGAGCTGGTCCCTTCAAATTCAGTCTTTCTGTTGATGGAGAGGAATAAGAAAGACACTAAAGCCAGAGACTTGGTGTGGTAAGCAGAAAGGAAGTAATATGACTTGTGTCAAGACTTGAGAGGGAGCATTAGGTAGTGCTCAACATTATTGGAATTCAGCCAGCACCAGGTTGTACAGGGCTTTCACTGACAGTCTAAAGGGTGATGATTTTATATCACAGGCTTTGCAGAACAGATGGCATTTTTGAGCAGTGAAGCATCAAGCTGAAAATATGGTTTATTCACATTTTTAATGTACCCAGGAAGATTTCTTGTGCAATGTCTTCAAGTTATTGGTTTGTTAGCTCCACTGGTTACCACTGAGACCGAGATTTGGGGAATAATCTTTGTACACAGCTTTGCATTTTGGCAAAGTAATATTGTTTAGTCCTAAACCCAATTAGTATGTTTCAAAAAATATATATATATTTGTATATATATGTGTCTGTGTGTATTTATACACACACACACACACACACACACACACACACAACTTTGCACACAAAACCAATATTTGCATCTCCAGCAAAGTTTTCTGTCCTACCAATATATATTAGTGATTATTTGTTCAATAATATGAAAACAAATATGTCTAAAAAGAAAGCCATGATTTTTGACCCAAATCTAGATGTTAGGAATGATTCTTACCTCAGTGAATGGTACCACCATCTTTCCATTGTATGAAGTAAATCTCTGGGAATTACCTCTCTCTCTCCTTACTTGCTATCCCCATATTTAAGCAAGTTCTCCAGATTTTATCTACTACATTTTCCTAACCATATTTACTTCCTTTCATATGTGATGATGCCATCCTTGTCCAAACAACTCTTATCTCCAGCCTGGAATAGTGCAGTGACCTTTCAATTCTTTTTCAGCTGTGTCCCTTTTTGTTCTTTTTTTTTTTTTTTTTAATTGAAGTTGACTTTTTATTTTATTTTATTTTATTTTTTTAGGATTTTTTTTTTTATTTTCAGCATAACAGTATTCATTGTTTTTGCACCACACCCCGTGCTCCATGCAATCTGTGCCCTCCCTAATACCCACCACCTGGTTCCCCCAACCTCCCACCCCCCACCCCTTCAAGACCCTCAGGTTGTTTTTCAGAGTCCATAGTCTCTCATGGTTCACCTCCCCTTCCAATTTCCCTCAACTCCCTTCTCCTCTCCATCTCCCCTTGTCCTCCATGCTATTTGTTATGCTCCACAAATAAGTGAAACCATATGATAATTGACTCTCTCTGCTTGACTTATTTCACTCAGCATAATCTCTTCCGGTCCCGTCCATGTTGCTACAAAAGTTGGGTATTCATTCTTTCTGATGGAGGCATAATACTCCATAGTGTATATGGACCACATCTTCCTTATCCATTCGTCCGTTGAAGGGCATCTTGGTTCTTTCTACAGTTTGGCAACCGTGGCCATTGCTGCTATAAACATTGGGGTACAGATGGCCCTTCTTTTATTTTACTTAAAGTGAGAGTGAGCTTTAAATGACACACATATCACTATATTTTTCAGGAATATTTGGTGGTTTATTATTTAAGTGTAAGTTCAAAGTGACTCAGAGTAGGACGTCAGGTTCTGTACACTCTAGCCATGAATATACCTTATAGCTTAACTCAATATATGTACACGTGTCTCTTTTTTGTTCCTTTAATGTAACATGTGCACTCTTTGCCAGTCGCTTTCTCTGTCCATGGCAAATGTTATTTACACTCCTTCCTTTTTCCTAACAATATCATTCTTATCCTTCAATAAATCTTTAATATCTTAGTTCATGTCACTTAATGAACCCCCCCGAAACATCACCTAAACTGGTAAGAATTCTGTTTATGCTTTATAGATCTTATCTCAATGTATAGCTACCCACCTTCTCTAGAGTAAACTCAGTTTCTTGTGGGTTTGCTTAATGTCTTCTTCTTTTGTTCATAAACTCTTTTGTTTTCTTTATCAGATAGAGCAATTAGCACAGGGACAGCCATCTAGAAGATATTTAGTAACTATGGTTGGAGAAATAGACAAATGGTGATATGAATCAAAGGCACAGAAAATGATGAAATGTATGAAGAAATATTGGCTCTTTTGGGAAGTAGGGAAGTCAAATCCATTTTGATTTCTGGCCTAACATATTCAAGAGTATGATTTACCTGCACATGAAGCAAATTATAGTCATGCATGAAGGACTGCTCAGTTCTTATTAATAATGTCCAATGACATTGAAACAGCTTGCAAAATCTTAAAAAATCCATGGAGTATCCAAACCCTGAATTTCATATGCTTACATTCCATGGAGACTTGTATCAGGTGATTAACTATTTCCATATATAAATCAGGTTTTGATTCAAAGGACTATTAAACTGTGTTCTGGAGCCAGCACCAGTAGCATAAGCACTAACTTAGATAAAGCAATCCCACAGGATGGGAATAACTTTGCAACATACCTCTTTATTCTAAATACTCATAGAATGTGACCACAAGTATGATCCTTAAATTAACACACATTTAATTATTAATGGACTCATCAATACTCAGTTGCTATTTCTAAAATATCTAGGGAGATTTTATAACTTACAATTACATTAATGATATATATTATAAGCATCATATATATTATTTTTTAATTTCATTTTTACATTAAGTATCCTAAGAGCTGGGACTGTTGTCTATTTTGTCTATTACTACTTTGCCAGTACCTAGAAGACCAACAGATACATAATGATTGCTAGTTGTTGAATAAAAGTATTTAAATTACATAATTGTGTTGGTGTGTGCTTTATTCATATTTATGTGAACTTATCCATATTGCACAAATTTGATTAAGTGCCTACTCTGTGCAAGTAAGTATGTCCAGGACTAATGATGAGAGAGATAACCACACCTTTTCTACCCTCAGGGAACACCAAATTAAGTGGAGGGATTATAATGCATTAACACTGGAGAAAAAGATTTACCCAATTTTGTAGGAGGTGCTAAAAAGGATTTTTTGAGGAGAAAACAATTGAAATGCACATTGAGGGAAAGAAAGAAGACAAGGAGAAATTATGTTTTAGGAGGAACAACCCTGAAGATAGATGGCTGATTCAAGCAAGAGTTGATTGTTTAAGGAACCACATGAGATCTCCTCTTGAGATTTCTGGCACAGGAGAGGCATGGGCAGATTGGAGTTGTAGAAAATTCTTGAGTATTCTGGTGATGATTCAAAGCTTATCTGTGTGGAGCAGGACAAGATAGCATAGATAACAGTGAGGTCACTACTGAAATGATTCAGGCAAGGAAGGATGAAAAAACTGATCAAATTTAGAGACAATTTATATGTAGGTTCCAGGGAAGAGAAGGGAGAGTTACAAAAGATCTATCATAATTGCAGAAATAACAGTTCCAATGACCAAAATTAAGCATATAGGTGGGGACGGTTTCATGAGAAGGATGAGAGCACATTCTTTTCTGAATATCAAATTTTGGAGGCTAAAGATCCAGAGAGAGATCTAGGGTTTAGTACAGATTTGACAACCATTAGAAAAGAGATTGATGAAAATTAGAACAAAAAGATTTTGGCCACACATAGCAATTATAAGATGCAGAGGCCAATTTAAGATAAACATATGAAATTTTATATTGCAGGAACCAAGAGTGTTGGGAAGGAAAAATCTTCCACATAGATCTAAATGCAGGAAAACAAAGTAAAAATAACATAAATATAACTTTTAATGATTGTTAGATAATGAACATGAGAGATCATAGAATATATGAATTTAGGTGAAGGCATAATATTGTACAGGAAACTAATGTCTATTGAGTACAGAAATCTATCCTAAATCCTGAGACACTGACATTTTCCTAGATTATTTCTAATTATCTAAAATGAAAAGTGCCCCCAGGTCTCATCTTATGGGCTAGGAATTGTAATGACTGAGCTATAGAAAATGAAGCAGACCTTGAAGAAACATCTATTTTCAGAGTGTCTTTAAAAAAGTCTCAAATAATTTTTCAATGCATGGTGAATTTAAAGACACACAGCAAAAATTATTCTTCTCACTTTTTTTTTGTTTGTTTGCTTACTTTGAGACTAAACGAAGACTTACATGCAATTATGTACTTCTCACAGTATATAACAATTTTACTTCAGTATTCAGCTGTGTTAGTCTACCTAAGAGTTTTTAAGTTTTTAAATGCCAATCTTAAACTTAGTATTTAATAAATTTATTATAATTTAATAATCCTAACTTTATACAACCTCATTTATTCATTTACTGAAAATTTATTAAGCTATATGCCCAAAGACACTAGCTGCCACAGTACAAAGAAAATGTACACTCTTGGAACTCAAGGGTTTTACAACCTAGTAGAATACAGAATAAAATAGTAATAGTAATAATAATAATAATAATAAATAATATTGAATTACATTTCTACAGATAAAATTATAAAAGTAAGTAAAAACCTAGTCTGAAAGAAGGAATGATTCAGATGACCATTGTTAAGAGGAGAAAATATCCAATATAGAGGAGACACTTTTAGAGCTGAATGTAGTAAAGATTGGTTCTGTGGTGGGGAGGTGTTGGGCATTCCAGTGTACAAGTGGTCTGGCTATCATATTTAATTTCTGAGTCATCAAAGAGTCAGGAAGATAGGGAGAAAGTGCAGTTTTTACATTTTTAGACATTCATTACATTTGAGCTACCTCTCCAAATATTATTATGGCTTTTTTTTTTTTTTAAGATTTTATTTATTTATTTGACACAGAGAGATCACAAGTAGATGGAGAGGCAGGCAGAGAGAGAGAGGGAAGCAGGCTTCTTGCTGAGCAGAGAGCCCGATGTGGGACTCGATCTCAGGACCCTGAGATCATGACCTGAGCCGAAGGCAGCGGCTTAACCCACTGAGCCACCCAGGCGCCCCTTATTATGGCTTTTTATAGTCTGAATGAAAAGTATATTTGTGTAGTTTAGTACAACATATTTTTTAGAAGAATATGGAAGATGTCCTAATAAAATGAACTTAATTTATACACAAATTATATTATACTTTTTCTCTAATAATCCAAAAAGTTCTTAATCAGAACATGATTATTCCATCCTTACTAAATATTTTCCTATTCCAATTCAAAATATGTGATACCTGATATGTCAAATACAATGTTACAATTTTGTTTAATTTGATTAAGAAAAATAAGCAACTCTATCTTTTGTATCATGTTCCTTTTATTCAGACATTTATCTTTTGATGAAATTACTATTTGCCTTATAGTGATGATAACAAAATGAGGGACTGGTATTACTGGCCTTACATTACTATTAGTGATAAATCTCTTTGTTTTTCATAGGAAAATTGCAGTGCAAATATAAGCCTTCAAGAGTGAAAACCCCTAATTAAAATATTATCTGGAAGAGCAGGGATGATGGCACAGTATGAGGACCCTAAAATTGCCCCATTCCATGAGTACAACTAGATAACTATTGATTCACCCTAAATACCCTTCTGAAGACTGGCAGAATAAATTCCACAACTAAAGTCAGAGATGAGGACCTGTCAAAGAAGGTAGGAAGGACAGAGATGTGGCTTGGGAGAGAAAGAGATCATAGCTGCTGCAACCTCCATCCCTAGGGACAGAGCTGTGGTTTGTGGAGAAGAGTAAGAGACAGACTAGCACAGGGGAGCCCACACAGAGAAGATGAATCCCTATAGCAATTTGTATGGAAAGTGAGAGGGATGATTTTCATCAGTTCTTACAACCATCAGGGCTGAAAGCCTTGAGTTGTAGAGGCCAGAAGGCTTGCCTCAGGGACAGCCCAAAAACACGAGGGCAGCTGCTACTGGAGAGGAGGCAGGAAAGAAACACATGGACATTCAGCATGGAAACGGTGACTGAAGAGTGCCTGGTGCACACACTGAGGCTATTTGCCCATCCTGCAGCATGTCCCAGATAGGCAGCATTCAAGGAGGTACACTCTTGTGAATAAAAGAACTGGCAGGTGCCATTTTATTCCCCCACACAGATCCACCTGCAGGAACCAGAGCAGTGCCAACACTTGCTATCTAACTAGTTTACACCAAGGCCTGCTGCCCCACCGTTTGGTGGAACCACACTTCCTTGTCACATTTGCCTTGGTTCCAGCATGGCAGACCCTCTTCCACAGAAGACTGGCCCAAATCCCTGGCAACACTGCTCCTGACCCAGGAGCTCTTTAGAGCCTCGGTTCTGACATTGGTGGTGAAGGTCTCATGACACAAGCAGACCAGTACACACAGAATTAAAATGTACCACATTCAGGCTAGGGATCAAACACTGCCCACAATGGACAAAAATAGCCTCAGTAGATGCCTGGCTTGAAGGATAAAGTGGCCAGGGTGCAAAAGCAGAGTGCACAGAGGACACACTGGAGACATTCCTTGAATCACCAGTCCCTGAGGAACAAAAGTCACTACATGCAGGGTGCTATAAGACCTTCAGTCCATTACCTTCAAAAATAGGAAAAATAGTTGACTTTCCTAGTACACAGAAACAAGCACTGAGACTTACACAAAATGAGAAGACAGACAAATTTGTCCCAAATGAAAGAACAAGACAAGGCCATGGCCAGAAACTGAAATGAAACAGATATAAGTAACATGTTTGTTGGAGTGTTTAAGGCAATGATCGTAAGGATACCCACTGGACTTGAGAAAAGAGTAGAAGACATCAATGAGACCCTTACACAGAGATAAGGGATAAAGTAACAGAGTTAAAGGACTCAATAAATGAGATGGGAAATACCCCTGATGGAATGAACATTAAGCTGGAAGAAGCAGAGGGAACAAATTAATGACCTAGAAGACAGAGTAATGGAAAGCAATCAAGCTGAACAAAAGAGATAAAAAGGAATTGCAAAATTAGATTAGACTTAAGGAACTCAGTGACTCCATCAAAGGAAATAACATTTGTATTACAGGAGTTCCAAAACAAGAAGAGAAAGGGGATAGAGAATTTATTTGAAGAAATGATAGCTGAAAACTCCCCTAATCTGGGGAAGGTAATAGATATCCAGATCCAGAAGGCACAGAGAACTTCCAACAAAATCAGTAAAAGCAGATCTACACCAGGACATTGTAATTAAATTGGCAAAATACAGTAATAAAGAAAAATATATTCAAAGCAGTGAGAGAAAAGATGACAGTAACATTCAGGGGAAGTCTCATAAGGCCTTGCAGAGAATTTTTCAACAGAAACCTTCCAAGCCAGTAGGCAGTGACATAGTATATCCAAAGTGATGAATGGCGAAAATCTGCAGGTAAGAATAAACTACCCAATAATACTATCACTCAAAATGGAAGCAAAGAAAGAAAAGGAAGAAGAAGAAGAGGAGGAGGACGACGAGGCGTAAGGTGGAGGAGGAGGAGGAGGAGGAGAAGGAGAAATAATAAAGAGTTTTCCAGACCAAAAAAAGAAAAAAAAAATGTGAAGAAGTTCATGATCATTAACCAACCATGCAAGCAATAGTGAAGGGGACCTTTCGAGTGGAAAGGAAAGATCAAAAGTGACAGTATCAAAGTACAAAACACAGAAACAATAAAAAGGAATATTTCTATAGAAAATCAGTTGAAGACTTCACAAAATAACTCACAAAATAAAAGGACATATGAAAACATATATCTAAATTGTGGTCAGGAGAGGAGTAAAGAATGGGTTCAAACTTAAATGACCATCAACTTATTATACTCCACTATATGCAAATTATGTTATCATACAAATTTAATGGTAAACACAAATCAAGATCCACTAACAAATATGCAAAGAATAAAGAGAAAAAAATTCCAATACATCACGAAAGAAGAGCAGCAAAGCATGAATGAAAGACAAGAGGGTATCAGAGAAAACCTTCAGAAACAACCACAAAACAAGTTATAATAATACATATAAATAGATAATCTATATAATCTATATGTAAATACATAATACATAATAAATACATATCTATAAAAATTATTTTGAATGCAAGTGGACTAAAGGCGCTACTCAATAGTCTTAGAGCGACAGAATGTATTTTAAAAAATAACAAAAAGATGCATCTATATGCTGCTTATAGGAGACTCATTTTAGCCCAGACACCTGTAGATTGAAAATGAAGAATGAAGAAATATCTACCATTTAAATAGATGCCAAAAGAAAGCTGAAGTAACAGTTCTTATGTCAGACATGATAGATTTTATTTACTTATTTTTTAAGACAAAATATACCTTTAACAAAGACTGTAACAAGAGAGAAGAGACTATATAATCATAAAGGGGATAATCCAACAAAAGGATATAATAATTATAAATATTATTGCACCTGATATGGGGACACCCAAATATATAAAACAGAATAAACATAAAGGAACTTATTGATAATAATACAATTATAGCAAGGGACTTTAACACCCACTTACATCAATGGACAGATCATCTAAACAGAAAATCAACAAGGAAACAATGGCTTTCAATGACACAGTGGAATAGATGAATTTAACAGATATACTATTAACAGATATATTCAGAATATTTCATCCTAAAACAGCAGAATACACCTTTTTGAGTGCACTGAAACATTCTCCAGAACAGATCATGTATGAGGCCACAAAACTATCCTCAATAAATTCAAGAAGATTGATGTCATACTATGAAACTTTTCTGATCAGAATGCTATGAAATGAAAAATTCCCCCTGAGAATAAATCTAGAAATACCACAAATACATGGAGCCTAATAACATGCTAGTAGACAATGAATGGGTCAGCCAGGAAATAAAAGAAGAAATTTAAAAACAAACACAAAAAAACTGTATGGAAACAAATGAAAATGAAAACAAAATAGTCCAAAACCTTTGGGATGCAGCAAAAGCAGTTTTAAGAAGGAAATAGCAATACAAAGCCTACTTCAGGAAGCAAGAAAAATCTCAAATAAACAATCCAGGTTTACACATTAAGGAGCTTGAAAAGCACAACAAACAAAATGTAAAACCATCAGAGGAAATGAAATAATAAAGATTAGAAAAGGAATAAATTATATAGAAACAAAATGAAACCACAATAGATAAATGAATTGAGAACAGATAAAGAGAATTGATAAACTTCTAGCAAGACATATCAAGAAAAAAAAGAGAAAAGACAAATAAATAAACTCACAAATGAGAGAGAGACATAACAACCAGGACCACAGAAAAACAATTATAAGATAATATTATGAAAAAGTATATGCCAACCAAGTGGACAACCTAGAGGAAATGGATAAATTCCTAGAAACATAAATTATGCAAACTACCAAAACTGACAGGAAGAAATAGAAAATTTGAAAAGACCAATTATCAGCCAAGAAATTGAATCAGTAATTAAAACACTTCCAACAAACAAAATCTTGGACCAGAAGGCTTCACAGGCAAACTACCAAACATTTAAAAAAGTGTTAATACCTATTCTTCTCAAACTATTAAAAAAAAAATAAAAACAGAAAGAAAACATCCAAATTCACTTATGAGGCCACCATTACACAGATACCTAAACCAGATAAGACACCACTATTAAAGGCTGATATCCCCCTGATTAATGGAGACACAAAAATTCTCAACAAAATACTGACAAACCAAATTCAACAATAAAGATCATTCACCACGCTCAAGTGGGATTTATTACTGGATTACAAAGTGGTTCAATAGTTATAGATCAATCAACATGATAAAGCACATCAATGAAAGAAAGGATAAAAAACATGATCGGAACCTCTCTGGCAGTCTGGAGCTGCCCACACAGCCACTGCTGCCATGGTTGTGGGTACAAGCAGAAGATCCTGCGTCCCCAGGGACCGCGACTCGGAACCTGCTCTGCCAGCGGCCAAGGGGGAATTTATATGGGCTCTGCAGCCAGACTGAGGCTTCTCTCTGAGAGGGAGGTCAGGGTGCAGTTTGCTTTCCTCTAAACCTACAAAAACCATCAAAAGTGGTCAAGGCTGGGGGAGACAAGATGACGGGGAAATAGGAGGAGGCGCCTTTTCAACCTGTACCCTAAAGTGAGCTGATTACCTACCAAAGAATTCCAATCACCCATGAAAACAGCCTGAGATCAGAATTATACACGTCTGGATCTCTACAGGGGCAGAAGACGCCAGTGGGCAGGTAAAGTGGAGTAAGAACTTCGGTCTGATATCGGAAGATAAACAAAAGGGGGAGGGAGCCATCAGAGGCAACCGATTGGAAAGTAATACCCCAATCCGAGAGTGCCCTGCGTCTGGGGACCAGCATTAACTTGGGAGTCTGGTTGAAAACAGTCAAAGAGAGCAAAGGATCATGGGGGGAAATTTGGGGTGGCTAGGGACAGGGGCTTAAGTCTCTGGACCCAGGACAGCCTCCCCTGGTGCTGAGCCAGAGAGAGTGTGGCGGAGAAACCAGGTCTTGGTCCTGAGCCGCCAGCCTGCCTGAGATTGCGTGGGGTCTCGCTCCTGTGAGGGGCTGGGATCCTTGCCAGAAGGCAGAGGCTCCAGAGCCAGAGGGCAGGTGCTACAGAGCCTGAGACATGCCTCCCCCCCCCCCCCGCCCACACGCTCTTAGACCCGCGCCATTCAACAGAGCCTAAGACGTGCCCGTGCGCCCCACACACTCCCTAAGAAAGGTGCGGAAAGGCCCAGCCTGGTGCTCTCGGACTCGTGCCATTCCACCAGAGCCTGAGACACGCACGTGCGCCCACACACTCCCCTGAGAGAAGTGCGCACAAGCCCGGCGCTCTTAGACCCAGAAAGACCAGGCACTCCCAGCCTGGGCCAGAGGGAAAATCTCAGGTTTAGAGGAAAGCAAACTGCACCCTGACCTCCCTCTGAGAGAGAAGCCTCAGTCTGGCAGCAGAGCCCAAATAAATTCCCCCTTGGCTGCTGGCAGCGCAGGTTCCGAGTTGCTTTCCCTGGGGAAGCAGGATCTTCTGTTTGTACCCAAAACAACAGAATACTCATTCTTCTTAAGTGCACATGGAACCTTCTCCAGAATAGACTGGGTCACAAATCAGGACTCAACTGATACCAAAAGACTGAGATTATTCCCTGCATATTCTCAGATCACAATGCTTTGAAACTAGAGCTCAATCACAAGGAAATGTTCCGAAGGAACTCAAACACCTGGAAGCTAAAGGCCACCTTGCTTAAGACTGCTTGGATCAACCAGGAGATCAAAGAAGAACTGAAACAATTCATGGAAACCAATGAGAATGAAGACACTTCAGTCCAAAACCTATGGGATACAGCAAAGGCGGTCCTAAGGGGGAAATACATAGCCATCCAAGCCTCCTTCAAAAAAACTGAAAAATCCAAAATACACCAGCTGTCTCTACACCTTAAAGAACTGGAGAATCAACAACAAATCAAACCAACTCCACACATAAGAAGGGAAATCATCAAGATGAGAGCAGAGATCAATGAGGTAGAAACCAGAGATACAGTAGAACATATCAATGAAACTAGAAGCTGGTTTTTTTTTTTTTTTAAGATTTTATTTATTTATTTGACAGAGAGAGATCACAAGTAGACGGAGAGGCAGGCAGAGAGAGAGAGAGAGGGAAGCAGCCTTCTTGCTGAGCAGAGAGCCCGATGTGGGACTCGATCCCAGGACCCTGAGATCATGACCTGAGCCGAAGGCAGCGGCTTAACCCACTGAGCCACCCAGGTGCCCAAAGCTGGTTTTTTGAAAGAATCAATAAGATCAATAAACCATTGGCCACACTAATCCAAAAGAAAAGAGAGAAAGCCCAAATTCATAAAATTATGAATGAAAAGGGAGAGATCACAACTAACACCAAGGAAGTAGAAACAATCATCAGAAGTTATTATCAACAGTTATATGCCAATAAGCTAAACAACTTAGATGAAATGGATGCATTCCTGGAAAACTATAAACCCCCAAAATTGAACCAGGAAGAAATTGACAACCTGAATAGACCAATATCTAGTAACGAGATTGAAGCAGTGATCAAAAACCTCCCAAAAAACAAGAGCCCAGGACCTGATGGATTCCCTGGGGAATTATACCAAACTTTCAAAGAAGAAATAACACCTATTCTCCTGAAGTTGTTTCAAAAAATTGAAGCAGAAGGAAAACTTCCAGACTCTTTCTATGAAGCCAGCATTACCCTGATCCCCAAGCCAGGCAAAGACCCTACCAGAAAGGAGAATTTCAGACCAATATCGCTGATGAATATGGATGCTAAGATTCTTAACAAGATCCTAGCAAACAGGATCCAACAGCACATTAAAAAGATTATCCACCATGACCAGGTGGGATTCATCCCTGGGCTACAAGGATGGTTCAACATTCGCAAATCAATCAATGTGATAGAACAAATCAATAAGATAAGAGAGAAGAACCACATGGTCCTCTCAATTGATGCAGAAAAAGCATTTGACAAAATCCAGCATCCGTTCCTGATTAAAATGCTTCAAAGGATAGGGATAGAGGGAACATTCCTGAACTTCATAAAATCTATCTATGAAAGACCCACAGCAAATATCATCCTCAATGGGAAAAAGCTTGCAGCCTTCCCGTTGAGATCAGGAATACGACAAGGATGCCCACTCTCACCACTCTTGTTCAACATAGTATTAGAAGTCCTAGCAACAGCAATCAGACAACAAAGAGAAATAAAAGGTATCCAAATTGGCAATGAAGAAGTCAAACTCTCTCTCTTTGCAGATGACATGATTCTTTATATGGAAAACCCAAAAGACTCCACCTCCAAACTACTAGAACTCATACAGCAATTCAGTAATGTGGCAGGATACAAAATCAATGTACAGAAATCAGTGGCTTTCTTATACACTAACAATGAAAATACAGAAAGGGAAATTAGAGAATCAATTCCATTTACTATAGCACCAAGAACCATAAGATACCTGGGAATAAACCTAACCAAAGAGGTAAAGTAATTGTACTTGAGGAACTACAGAACACTCATGAGAGAAATTGAAGAAGACACAAAAAGATGGAAGAGCATTCCATGCTCTTGGATCGGAAGACTAAACATTGTTAAAATGTCTATACTGCCTAGAGCAATCTATACTTTTAATGCCATTCCAATCAAAATTCCACCAGTATTTTTCAAAGAGCTGGAGCAAATAATCCAAAATTTGTATGGAACCAGAAGAGACCCCGAATCGCTAAGGAAATGTTGAAAAACAAAAATAAAACTGGGGGCATCACGTTACCTGATTTCAAAAAGCCGTGATCACCAAGACAGCATGGTACTGGCATAAAAACAGACACATAGACCAGTGGAACAGAGTAGAGGGCCCAGATATGGACCCTCAACTCTATGGTCAATTAATCTTTGACAAAACAGGAAAAAATATACAGTGTAAAAAAGACAGTCTCTTCAATAAATGGTGCTGGGAAAACTGGACAGCTATATGCAGAAGAATGAAACTCAACCATTCTCTTACACCGTACACAAAGTTAAACTCAAAATGGATAAAAGACCTCAGTGTGAGACAGGAATCCATCCGAATCCTAGAGGAGAACATAGGCAGTAATCTCTTCGATAACAGCCACAGCAACTTCTTTCAAGATATGTCTCCAAAGGCAAAGGAAACAAAAGCGAAGATGAACTTTTGGGACTTCATCAAGATCAAAAGCTTCTGCATAACAAAGGAAACAGTCAACAAAACAAAGAGGCAACCCAAGGAATGGGAGAAGATATTTGCAAATGACAGTACAGACAAAAGGTTGATATCCAGGATCTATAAAGAACTCCTCAAACTCAACACACACAAAACAGACAATCATATAAAAAAAATGGGCAGATGATATGAACAGACACTTCTCCAACGAAGACATACAAATGGCTATCAGACACATGAAAAAATGTTCATCATCCCTAGCCATCAGGGAGATTCAAATTAAAACCACATTGAGATATCACCTTACACCAGTGAGAATGGCCAAAATTAGCAAGATAGGAAACAACATGTGTTGAAGGGGATGTGAAGAAAGGGGAACCCTCTTACACTGTTGGTGAGAATGCAAGTTGGTGCAGCCACTTTGGAGAACAGTGGAGATTCCTTAAGAAATTAAAAATAGAGCTTCCCTATGACCCTGCCATTGCACTACTGGCTATTTACTCCAAAGATACAGATGTAGTGAAAAGAAGGGCCATCTGTACCCCAATGTTTATAGTAGCAATGGCCACTGTCGCCAAACTGTGGAAAGAACCAAGATGCCCTTCAACGGACAAATGGATAAGGAAGATGTGGTCTATATACACTATGGAGTATTATGCCTCCATCAGAAAGGATGAATACCCAACTTTTGTAGCAGCATAGACGGGACTGGAAGAGATGATGCTGAGTGAAATAAGTCAAGCAGAGAGAGTCAATTATATGGTTTCACTTATTTGTGGAGCATAACAAATAGCATGGAGGACAAGGGGAGATGGAGAGAAGGGAGTTGAGGGAAATTGGAAGGGGAGGTGAACCATGAGATACTATGGACTCTGAAAAACAATCTGAGGGTTTTGAAGGGGCTGGGGGTGGGAGGTTGGGGGATCCAGGTGGTGGGTATTGGAGAGGGCACGGATTGTATGGAGCATGGGGTGTGGTGCAAAAACAAGGAATACTGTTATGCTGAAAAAAAAAAGAATATGAAAATGTAATAGTTTTGTAAGGCAAATTAGTTGTCTCTCAATTCATCTCTTATCTCACACTGACTTCTCCAAGTATTAGGCATATCCATGTTGCTACCGCTGGTATATCTGTTCTACAACAAATATAAATGCTCTGAAAAATCTGATGACTTTGCTCTAAGGGGTCCATGGCCTGAGACCAGAGTATGGACTGTGACATAGTAAGAAATATCTATTTGGTCTCTGTCCCTGGTTCCAGACAAAGAGCTCCAAATCATTTAGAATTCATTTATGATAGGATTATATTTCAAATGAGGCAATCCTTGGAGTGCTGCTGGATGGTGAGTTGTCCCTAGAAAGACCAAGCATGATAAGAAGCTTGGAACTTTCTGCCCCATCCCCCATCCTCCAAGGAAGAAAGAAGAGCTGGAAATTAAGTTAATAAATCAATCATGACTATGTGAAAAGCCTCCATGAAAGTACCCAAACTAAGAACTTCTAGGTTGGAGACTACATTCACATGTGGGATATTGGCACACCCCGACATCAAGGGGACAGAAGTCCCTGTGCTTGGGATGCTCCCAGACCATGCCCTATTACCTCTTTATCTTGCTGATCATCTGTATCTTTTTTCATATCCTTTATAATAAAACAATAGACATAAAAAAATCATATTCGAACAAAAGGCATTCAAAACAATTCGGATTGGGAAAGGTATGTACTATGGTGAGTGCTGTGAAGTGTATAAACCTGGCAATTCACAGGCCTGTACGCCTGGGGCTAATAATACATTATAAATTAATGAAAAATAAAAAATTATTAAAAAAACATATGATCATTTCAATAGACACAGAAAGCATTTGGCTAAGTACAACATCTGCTTATGATAAAAGACCTTGACAAAGTAGGTTTAGAGGGAGCATACCACAACAAGTAAAGGCCACTAATAAAAACCCCAAAACTAACATCATTTTTAATGGGGAAAAACCAAGAGCTTTTTCCCAAAGATTAAGAACAAGACAAGGAGGTCCACTCTCACCACTTATATTCAGCGAAGTACTAGAAGTCCTAGCCAGAGAAATCAAACAACAAAAAGAAATCAAAGGAATCCAAAATTATAAAGAAAGAAGTAAAACTTTCACTATTTGCAGATGAAATGATACTATATGTAGAAAACCCAAAAAATTCCACTGAAAAACTGTTAGAACTGATAAATTCAGTAAAGTCACAGAATACAAATGTATTTCTGATGTACAGAAATCTGTCACATTTCTATATAATAATGAAGCAACAAAAAGAGAAATTAAGAAAACAGTCCCATTGGGCACCTGGGTGGTTCAGTGGGTTGGGCCTCTGCCTTCGGCTCAGGTCATGATCTCAGGGTCCTGGGATTGAGTCCCGCATGGGGCTCTCTGCTGAGCAGAGAGACTGCTTCCTCTTCTCTCTCTCTCTGCCTGCCTCTCTGCCTACTTGTGATCTCTCTCTCTCTCTCTCTGTCAAGTAAATAAATAAAATCTTAAAAAAAAAAAGAAAAAGAAAACAGTCCCATTTAAAATTGCACCAAAACCAATAATGACCTAAAATAAACCTTATGAAAGAGTTGAAAAACTTATACTCTGAAAACTATAAAAATGATGAAAAAAATTGAAGATGAAAAAAAGATACCAAAAAACATTCCCATGTCCACAGATTGGAAAAACAGTTAATGTTAAAATGTTTATACTACTAAAGCAATCTACACATTTAATGCAGTCCCTATTAAAATCCCAACAGCATTTTTCACAGAACTAAAACAATCCTTAAGTTTGTATAGAACCACAAGAGACCCCAAATAGTCAAAGCAATCTTGAAAAACAAAAGCAAAGCTGGAAGCATCAGAATTCTAGACTCCACGTTATATTACAAAGCCATTGTAATCAAAATAGTATGGTACTGGCACAGAAATAGACACACAGATCAATAGAACAGAATAGAAAATCCAGAAATAAACCCACAAGTATGTGGTCAATTAATAATTAACAAAGCTAGAAAGAATACTCAATGGGAAAAAGACAGTCTGTTCAACAAATTGTGTTGAGAAAACTGGACAGCAACAAGATAAAACTGGACCACTTTCTTACACCATACACAAAAATAAATTCAAAATGGATGAAACATTTAAATGTGACATGTGAAACCATAAAAATCCTAGAAGAGACAGTAGGTTCTCTGACATCTACCATAACAACTTTTTTTTTTTGGGGGGGGATAGTTCTGATGCAAGGGAAACAAAGGAAAAATAAACGATTGAGACTACATCAAAATAAAAAAGCTTCTGCACAGTGCAGGAGACAATCAGCAAAAGTAAAAGGCAACCTATGGAATGGAGATAATATTTGCAAGTGACATATTGGATAAAGGGTTAGTATCCAAGATGTATACAAACTTATAAATCTCAGCACACATACACACAAAAACAAGTAATCCAGTTGAAAATGGGGAGAAGATATGAACAGACATTTTTCCAAAAACATGCAGATGGTCAGTAGACACATGGAAAATTGCTCAACATCAGTCATCATCAGGGAAATGTAAATCAAAACTACCATGAAATATCACCTCGCATCTGTCAGAACGGCTAAAATCAATAACAGGAGAAACAGTGGGTGTTGGTGAGGATGTGGAGGAAGGGGATTCCCCGTGCACTGTTGGTGGCAATGCAAACTAGTACAGCCCTTTTGGAAAACAGTATGGAGTTTCCTCAAAAGTTACAAATAGAGCTACCCTATGACCCAGCAATTGCACTACTAGGTATTTACCCAAAGATACAAAAACAATAATTCAAAGGGATACATGCATCCCTATGTTTATAGCAGCATTATCTACAATAGCCAAATTATGGAAGCAGCTCGGACGTCCACTGATCAATGAATGAATAAAGAAGATGTGGTATCTATCATCTATCTATCTATCATCTTTCATCTACCTATATCTCTATCTGTCTATATATAAATACATATTTATGGAATATTTTTCAGCCAAAAAAAAAAAAGGAATGAAATTGTGCCATTTGTAATGACATGGGTGGAGCTAGAGAGTAGTATGTTAAATGCAATAAGCCAGTCTGAGAAAGACAAGTACTACATGATTTCACTCATATGTGGAATTTAAGAAACAAAACAAACAAGCAAAGGGGAAGGAAAAGAAAGAGAGGTAAACCAAGACACAGACTCCTACTTATAAGAAAACAAAGTGACGGATACCAGAGGGGCTGTGGGTTGGGCTTAATTGAAATAGGTGATGGGGATTAAAACTATACTTGATAAACACTGAAAAATACATAGAATTGTTGAATCACTCCATTGTACACCTGAAAGTAATATAACACTGAATTTTATGTAACTGTAATTAAACTAAAAACTGAAAAAATAAATCTAGGAATATTTCATGTTTCAGTGTTGCACCGAGTGTTTTCCTGGTTTCCGGGGAACTTGGCATGATGCATAAGCAGTGATGCAGTCCTGGTGCCTGGATCTGGACGTCAACAATTTTTCCAAACTTGATTTTGGTACTCATCATTACTAAATTGAATTAGACATTTCTTAAACCATGTCTAACAAGAATGCAAGAACAAAAGCTTAGTCTGAACCCTGCTTCTGGTGCCAACAGCGTTATGTAATGAGGTAAACACTGGTAATTGTGTTTAGTTCAATAACACTTTTAATTATGGTTGAGCTCTCCTTCAGAGTCTATGGATTTTACTGATGCAAAATAAACAGCTGAAAGTCAAATGAAGGCAGCCTCATGGATTTCTATTGCCTAATTAAAGTACAGACGCATTGCTTTTCCCACTGTGGCCCTAAGCAAAATAAGATTGTTGTTCATAGTTTCATAGTCAAAATCTTTTTTTTTTAAGTATGAGACTAATAAAATTATACATTTCATTTCTGTATATCCTGCATATTTATTCTTGGGTCTGGAACATGATAGGTACTTGATTAATTTCTAGTGAATGAAGAAAATGACCCTAAAATTAACATACAAAGCATGGTTAGGATGATTTGTTGTTTTGGAATGATTTTGACTATTTCTAGAAACAGACAATGAAGGGTTAATGACTCCTATTTTCAGAACTAATTTCCTTCATATCTTTCCAGTTTTAACTCATTAAATTTCCCCACAACTTTCTCCATGCACATTCTAAAATGATAAATGGAGAAGAATATTAATGCTCCTGGGCCCGCTAATCTCCTGCCTTCTGGCAACATTTATTTCCTTTAGAGACTTTCATCCATATTTGCTAAACACATAGTGACAAAATAAATCAGTGACAAAATTAATTGGAATCAATCGTAGGCTTTTTTTGTTCATCCTCCAACAGTCCCCCTGCTTCCTGTGAAAAGGACCATTTCAAAGGAAAGACAACATTGATCATGTACGCTTATGTCCTTGCTCCAATATTTCTGAATGAAACATGACAAAGGAAATGATGTAAAACCAACGAAGAGATGATATTTACATTTTGTTTGTTTTTATGCTTTAGGTTTGGGTCTTAAGCATCTCTGACCAAGAGAAATAGTCCAGTTTCTAAAATGCTGATTAAGGAAGTCAGTTAACGGAATAAGGGTCTATACAAACTACATGGAAAAGAATTAAGTGCTTGAATTTTCTGAAGTATTGAGAGATGCAAAGCATTTAATCTTTTGCTGCCAACAGAATCTTCCCTGAATTCCTTCCCTTTTTGACACAAACGAACACACATGTTGCCAGAATTTCTCCCCAGAAGATAGCATTTTCTGCATGTGCAGCTTCAGTAAGGCATTTACTCAACAGGAAATTACCATTAAAATCTATAGTAGTGGGGCGCCTGGGTGGCTCAGTGGGTTAAGCCTCTGCTTTCGGCTCAGGTCATGATCCTGGGGTCCTGGGATCGAGCCCCGCATCGGGCTCTCTGCTCAGCACTGAGCCTGCTTCCTCCTCTCTCTGCCTACTTGTGATCTCTCTCTCTCTGTCAAATAAATAAAATCTTAAAAAAAATAAAATAAAATAAAATCTATAGTAGTATGACCAAAAAAAACCAACCAACCAACAAACAAACAAAAAACAAGCAAACAGCAACCACTCAGAGATTGCTAGCAGAAACAAAGTTGGGATCAATAACACTTTTTTTTTTTTTTTTCCAAACTCAGAAACTGCATGATTCCATCAGCTGCTGGGTGTCTCTCTCTTTAGCCTAGTCCCTGAAGAGAACAATCTGTTCCAGTTTAGGAAGTTCTCCCTCCTTATTTCCTCTGTTCATTCAGATGTGTTTTCTCTGAATCAACCTGTAGACCATGTGTACTCAAGCAAATGTCATTCTTCAATGAATCAGGGCATACCCTGTTTTATATTTAAAATATTTCAACATCAAAATTCAGAGTTTTTTCTACAAGAGAAGGGGATTAAGCAAAATATTGACTCTAGATTTATAGATGTAATTATATTATCCCAGTGGCTGTTAAATGTTAAGAGGTTTTCTACTTTTATAACAGATTAACGTTTTCAGGCTTTGTAACTAACAATAAAAATTGCAAATGAATATATTGCTTTTATATTCTAATTTGAAGAATCCAAGAAATGTATCATTTTGATGGTGTTTGCTTTTGCACAAAATGGGCTTTAGTTAAAAACGAATGTCGTTTTTATTCTACTGTTTCAATGTATTATATATACTCCTCCTCACTGAAGTCCAGTAAGACTTCTCAGTGTTCCCGTGTAATAAATATAGCGCCCAGCATGTGGCTGAATACAATCTGCTAAGCAGTCTGCAGGATGAAAAAACTGCGAAATGAAAAGAATACACACCAGAAATTTTTAAAAGGCCTTAAATATATATTTTTTTCTATCTCAATACAATTATATCATAGCACAGTTGATTTTGCTTTGGGCTGAGTAAATCAGCTTCCACAAAGAAGATTGACCCAGGTCCAGTCCTGTGATTTGCACATCTATCTCCTGATTTTTACAGTCTCTACATTAGCAGAAGAACAGCCAAGAATAAAATTATGTGGTTTATTGTCTTACTGAATTAGTCTGAAAGAAGTGTTTCTATGCCAACTCGGTTTAGGGTCACGAGGTCATGTATTCCTATAAAATTATTGGGAAGAAAGGAGGAGGGAAATTAAATCTTTACAAAGCTGAATTGTCATTACCAGTGTTTACTGGGCCAATGTGAAGGTGTCTTTTACACAACATACATAGTTATCAAAAGATCAAATATTCTGTGGCTAGTAGCTGGGCTAGGAGCAAGGAAGATAGGAGGAATTGTGTATTGATGCCTAGAAGGGGACTAACAGGTTTCCAGAGCAATCCTCTAATCTTGACCCACCACAGCCCAAATCTCTATCAAACTTTAGAAAATCAACAAGTGCAAAATCATAACACTAATCATAGTACCGTCTGATATATATGTTGACTTTCCTTCTGGACAATGATAAAATAAGGAGTGAAATGTGAGAAAGACTCAGTGGAAGGGTTAACATGAGAGAGAGGTGTGTGTGTTTGTATATGTGTGTGTGTGTTAGAGAGGGAGAGGGAGAGAGAAATAGAGGAGTAGGGAAGGGAAGGATGGCTCAGATAAATGACCAAAAGGGTAGGAAAAAAAATGAGGACTCTAGATGTTTACCTTGAGAGATATAAAATGTTGGTACATGTAGTGTTTAAACAGCTTGAACCCAGAATCATAGCTCACACAGGCTTGAGTAGAAAAACAATAAAATATAAGAAAGGTCTAGTAAAAGTGTTATCATAATGTGTGTCAAACATACCCAAAAGCTATAGGAAAATTTCATTCATTTTTTTCTATAAAAGAAAGAGAGAGGTGGATGATGTACTGAATGGAAAATCATTTTCTCCCAAGAAGGTATTTAAACCCAGAATGGAAGAAACATTTGAAGCAACCTCAATGTTTCTAAATATATATACTACTTAAGAAGACCGGGTTCACAGTTAAACTAAGGTTTTTAGTGAATCTGACACCTGGCTTCGAAGCAATACACATCTCAAATAAGTCCAGTTATGTAGGAGTGAGAACAGTAATTGTCATCATATTTTCTTTCCTTACTGAAACTTCTGTTAATAAGACAGATAGTAATTTTAAAATATATACTAGCATTCTCAAAAGAAAAATAGTTTTCAAGACTTTTTACCTTAACTGTGCCAGCAATTGTCTACAATTCTATCACATAACTGTGTTTGTTTTAATATTGTAATTTACCATGGAATGCAATGGACACTTCAGGAATATATATCAGGTATTTACTGTGGTTTGAAACTTTGGCCCAACATTACACATACCTAAGAATATTCCAATCAAGTCTGGGACAAAAGATGCTAGTCTATATATAATGTAATAATAAATCACTACTCTAAATTGGAAGGAATTTGACTGGTAAACCAACATCCTAATCTGCTCTCATTTGGCTAATACAAAGTTAAATAATCTTTCTAGGTTTTGGTTACTTTTTCTTACTTATAGGAAGAGAGGTGTTGAAAGCTTTTCTGGTACACACTTTGTACTTTTTCTCATCTTAGCTATTATTGGTGCTGGTTCCTGCCATGTAGCTCCTTCCACATGCCACTCTACTCAGACAAAACAATCAACAGGGCTTCCACAGAACAATCTGGGACCATCTCCCCAGGTCCAGGTCCTATTTTTTATCCCCATTTCACAGAGGAGCACACCACATAGCAAGTCGTGGGATGTGAAGGAAGGTTTCATCCAGGGAGGCAGGCTCCAGATCTCAAACACTAGCTCCACCGTGATCTTCAAGCTGTCTTAAAAAACAAAAATGTCTATCCGGTAAGGGTCCATTCTCTGAGTGAAATAATGTCCCTCAAAATTTAAAGGCCCTTTTCTTTCTATTGTGTGTGAATATTTGAAGCCATTTAAATGTGTGAAAGTGTGAAAGGAATCAATGTCCCTGTTTGGCTCTGCTTGGACAAGTTCGGATTGCAAGACTGAGCCTGAGGACACATGCAACTTGCTCATTTCATACCACCCACCGCCTGGTGGTGATTTCAGGCCTACATCACATTCCTTCTCACTTGCAGTTTTGAAAATTAATAAAAAGAAACCTCATTTCAAATGAAGTTGGGAAGCCAGCAGGGAGAGGTCCCACGCCCTACCACTTGTCAATAGGAAGAGTCCAGCCTTGTGAATCCATACTACTTTCCGATCCCGGCAGGAGGAAGAAAGGCTTTCTCTTCTCCCTGGCAACAGCCCAGCCAATGAGAGAAAGTCACAGCTCAGCCAATGAGAAGCTGCTATAACTCAAACTTGAGGCTACGCGGCTGGACTTTTTGTTTCCAACCACTACCAACTCTTCTATAAAAGAGGGCTCCACTTCTTTGTTCTGTGGACTTGCTCATGCTTTTGCTGTCACTTTCTTGTCCCAGGTTGGAATTGTCTGGTAGTCCTAGATAAACTCATTTTGTTACTAAATATAGCTGGCGGCTTTATTTGTTAAGGTTAACATGGTCCACGTGGTCTGTTTTATGGACAGATTTCAAAATGTCTCATTTTATCAGGAGGTAGGACAGTTTGAATTCAAGATGAAATTCAAGGATGTTAGGTTTCAGAAGAAGGTGCAGAACAAAGTAAATCATGAAGGTACAAAAAAAAAAAAGGTGGAACTACAGATGTGTTTCCAGATGTTCTATGACCTCAGCCGGAGAGGGCAGTGATTAGAGCATTTTGTTGTCCTTGTTCTTGGCAGAATTGGCTATTGAAAATCATGAGAAATTATTTTTTTTTGAAACAATAGATTTTTTAATACCCTATTGTATTATTCCAGAGATTGTGCCATTTAGGGGTAAGGACTACAAATTGGAGGATATAAAGTAATAATCTTTTATAAATGCTAATTTTTCTTTACACAAAGGATAGAAATCTGATACCAAATATTTCAATTGTATCATCTTTAAGTGTCTTTTCATCATTATTATTTTAACAGAACTCCAGGCTAAATATTAGTTAATACTTGCTTTATTCAATTAAATACCTGTAAACAATGGTAAAGAAGAAATACAAAATGACTGCAAAAATAGGCAATTTATGCAAACCAACACTTGCAAACTTACAGTGTTTTGCGGGGGTAATAGAGTAATTTCAGCTTAAAAACAATGAAGAATCTGTGATAGTTACTTGAATTTCTCATTTTTTTTTCCTCACAGGACAGTTGAACTACTTTAAGAGTGATCTTGGGGAACCAAACAAACACACAGGGAAGTTTTAAAAACCCATTGATGGTGGGGTTAAAAATCATATCTTTCCATTCTAACTCTAATTCACATCATGACCTGGGTCAAGGCAATTAGCCAGGCGGGCACGGGTGTCATCTGAGGGGATCACATCTGGTCATGCTCACTAGCACTAAGCTCTGCAGATTTTCCATGCCTCCTAGATTTGACTGTGGCACAGGGCACAGATGACAGGCATTGCCATCCTTGCCCTCTTCCAATTTCCCTGCTCACTTTCCCTTGCAATTTGCTGCCACAGATGGTATCTGGTGAATGAAACTATCCAGTTACCAGTCCCCATATCCATTCATGCTGCAATTAGTTCTCTGAGGCTAATGCTTTGGAAAAACAACAAATACTGAGTAATGCAGTTAGGTAACACAGAATGAGTTGAGACATTTTCCCAGATTAAATGATGGATCCAAATTAAAGGATTTTATTTTCTTCTTTCCTAATTTTGCTGCCTCCCTTTCACTGTTTCTTAAGCAGTAAGAAAAGTACCAGTTTACTCTGATTTGTCTGCTCATTATGTTAATGTCACCAAGAATTTCAATTTCATCACCTATATAGTACAATGAATAAGTATTTAAACTAAGCTACTTCATAACTAAAATAAGATGACACAGATAAGGTAAAATTATAAGAATGAACAAAAAAATAACCACACTTGAACAAAAGCAAAAGGGTTCATTGGGAAGACATCTGCAGTATTATACAAATATTTTTTAGATATGCATTGTACACATATCTCACTCATATAGGTAACTATTTTGATAGAAAAATGTGTAAATTATGAACATGAAATTAACTCAAGGGATTAGTAAATAATTTCCTTAAAACAGTGTTCAAATGTACTCTTACTCTTAAAAGTGCATATTATATATATACATATATATATATACACACACACGCACAATATAATCTTCTTTCTCCTGTAAATTAAGTTTACAAAAAAAAAAAAAAAAAAGATGTGCTCTTGCATTGTTTCCATTTATAGAAAGAAGAACTGGTGGAATGGGCTTCTGGTCTCTTCAAAGACTTGGTGAACAATAAGGTAAGTATCTCCTCGAGAAATCACTAAGCAAGTGTATTTGTTTCTACTACAAAGAATCTGTATGAGAAGGTCCCTCTGTGAGATTTTCTTTGAGTATTGCAATGTGGAATAAAGCCTTACATTTAAAGTAAGAGGAGTTTAAATAGATATGATACTGCTCAAAATGTACTTCACTAAATTTTTATGAGCTATTAAAAGAGCAAGACTTTGTGGTTTATGAAACAAGAAGTAAGCCTAGGGTAGGGTGAAGGATGTTTTGGGGTGAAGCTGTAGGGGCTTGATGGAGCATGTGAACTCCTGCTTTGTGTTGACACAGTTGATATGTAAAAATAGACATCGTCCCCTGTCATTGAGTGGGTATTGGAGGGATCTTGAATGCACTAGAATTGTTTCTAGTTTATGGCTGTTACAGTGATACTATTTTGATTCCTGTACCTGTTTTCTGGTGAATGTGTGTATGCATTTCCTTAGGGCTTGTGTCCAGGAGTGGGATTTCTGAGCTAAAGAGTATATGTACAGAGTCAACATTAGTAGATGCTATACAACAGTTTTTCAAGGTAGTTGTATCAGTTTAAACTTCCGCCAGCAGTGAATAAAGTTTCTCTTTACCCACACAACCCTTGTTTGTAACTACGCATTGTTAGCCTTCTAAAATGGATGGATAGTTGTTCAACTGCTGATTTTAATTTCCTTGAGGGTCTAGTGCCACTAAGCATTTTGCATGATTATCAGATGCATGGCTATCTCTTCTTTTCCTGTCAGATTATCTGCTTTTTTTCTTTGTCATGTGGAAAGTTTGTTATACCTTCTGAGTACGGGTTCCTTGAGAATTTTACATATTACAGATGTCCTTAACTTTATGCTTTGAAACTTTCACGTTTAGTTCTGTGATTCATCTCAAATAGTTTGTTTGTTTACAATTTTATTTATTTTAGGGCGAGAAAGAGGATGAGCAGGGTAGGGTGGTGGGCAGAGGGAGAGGGAGAAGCAGACTCCCAGCTGAGGAGGGAGCCCTCTGTGAGGCTTGATCCCAGGAATGTGGGACCATGACCTGAGCGGAAGGTAGACAATCAACCACCTAAGCTGCCCAGCTGCCCCTTAAATTGATTTCATGTATGGTGAGAAGTAAGGATCAATCTTCACCTTTAATTTTCCTGTGCATATATAATTGGTCCAGCATATTTACTGAGAAGACCATCCTTTCTCATTGTATTGGAGTGATACTCCAATTATATAAATTCTGTGTTTGTTATTTGATAGATTAGGTAGAGGTGTTAGAGGAGGCAGTTAATTAGGTTTTAACAGGATGCCTGGAGACCAGTAGAGGGGAAGTCAAGGTCTATTATTAGGAAAGTTAGCAAACTGCACTGACCAAGCAAGGAAGTAAAAGTGTGATAGCCTGCTCTAAAAGGAATCCCCTCCCTAGCAGTAAATATTCCACTCCTTAGCTAACAATTGTCAATAGAAAGATAGAGACCCAAAGTCCAGGTGCACCTGTCCCTTGAGCCTGCCCACTCTCGCATCTCCAGAGTGTACTCTCTCTCTTTGATAAACTCTTAACCTGCACCACCCAACCACTGACCAGTCCATCCTCAAATTCTTTTCTAGAGATGAGACTAAGAGCCTCCAGCAATGTCTGCGCATGGGCTGGGTAGAGGCCTCTGGGCCCAGAGGTCTCCCCAGTCCACCCAGCCACAAAGGTACATGTGAAAGATTATTTCTAAAATGTATATATTTATTCCATTTTTCTACTTCTCTGTTCTGTACCCATACCTTAGTGTCTTAACTACTTTCAATTTCAAATAAGTATCAGTAAGTGGTGTGTAATTCCTCTACATTTCTTTTTTAAGACTATTTTTATTCCATATCAATTTTCGTATTAGTTTTTCAATATCTACAAAATTTGATATCTTAGCTTTTAAATTTCTTTACAGTTTTGAAAAATAAAAGTTTAAATTTTTATTTATTAAAATCTATAAATCAGTCTTAATATTCTCTTCCTTTTGTGACATTAGGTGTACTCTATACGTCTTAGATAAAAAAATTTAATAACTGAGGGTTTCTGTTTTATTTTTAAATCCAATCCAGTTATTTATCTCCAATTTATTTTGGTTTTAAATGGAAAATAAAGTAATGACTTTATTTATGGCTTCCTTAGTTCCTATTCAATTTTCCAAACAATGTGTCAAATAAGTCTCTATATTGCACAAATTACATATTTTTCATACTATGAGGTTAAGGACTCATTGGAGAAGAAGTGAAAGAGAATTTTGAAAGGGATTATTTGGTAGAATGTTTAGATGTCTGTACAGTCACTCCTAACTCAAATTGTCTGTTAAAATATAAACATATTGCATAATTAAGAAAGTAAGAAATATTTGTCTTGTTCAAGGTCATAGAGACTGTAAATGCTAAAAAAAAAAAAACAAGAAGCAAAGGAAGCAGAATGCATACACGCCCACAACAATGCCATCAGTTGCCACTCAGAAATTATTTGCACTAAAATAATCTGTGAGATTAAAAATGAAGTTCAGTAAAAATGGAATATTTTTCCATTACAACTCCAAACTTAGTGATCCTAGAATGGGTTAAAAAAAGAAAATTTGAACTGTGTCAGTATTTGCACATTTTGAAATGAATAATATTAGGTAGTACATTTAGGTAAATCGAAATTCCCCCCCCCCCCCCGAAAATTAAATATCAGAGTTTCTGTGTCTGAACTTGAGTGATTTACTTTTTCTAGCAACCATTCATGATACTGGCATTTGTTAAATAGTCACAGTATAGGATATCTTTGAAATTCTTTTATTTTAAAATTCCAAAGTCCCTACTATAACTGAAAAGCAATAGGGGGGACTATTTGCTATTATAATATAATCTAATATTCTAATTCAGAGTCAGAATTTTTTTTTTAATTTTCTTAGTGGGTTTCTCCTAAATAGAGGGATAAAATGAGAACCTTATAAGGGATTACTTCAACTGGTGGGGAGATGGGAAAATGGATTTTCAGAAACAAGGATTAAACTTGTTTGGGAATATTGAAGAAACTTCATGGAACCTACCATTTTGTGTGTATAGATAAAAGTTAAATCTGGTTTACTGGAAAAATGTAGCAGACAAATAACAGTGAGGCCTTTTGCTCTAAGGAGTGACTTCTGGGCTCTGCCTGGTCTTCCGCCGCCACACTAATGGATTACGACTTGCCCCTTGAGGGAAGTGTTCACTTCAGGACAACCTTTGATTAACCTTCTCAGGTCAAAAATATCAAAAGAATAAACAGCAGCAGAGAAAATCAAATGTTCCTGTGGGAAAATATGGGAGCAAAGATCAAATTGACAGGGCTTTGGATTCTGAGATTCATCAAGCTTATGAAAGTTGAGAGTCATAGACCTTTTTAAAGTTGTGTTGCTGCAAGGGGTAGAGAGCATTTTCACAGAAAAAGTTGAGACTTCTCCCACTTTCGTTTGCCACCCGGGTCCACGGTGAGCACATCAATTCTCCATAATCCACGACTGGGTGATATCATGTCTCTTATCAATTTGTAAAGCCCTGACATGTTTTATTAATATGTCTTCAGCTCTTCAGCCAAGATATTAATAAAAAATGAGAAAATCAGACATGGCGGTGATCTCTGTTGCACCCTGTTTGATGAACCAATACAGTGTGCTGTAAATGTTCTCCTAGACCACAATTTAAAGCCTCTTTGCTAAACCTAATTTCTGGGACAACCTATGCATTTCCTAAAATCTTAAGCCCCCAACCCAAGGGTTATCTTGAAATTTGTGTGTGTTGTTATCTTCATTTTCAAATGTGCTCATTAAAACTCAGAAATGAAAATGATGGATGAGAACACCAGCTAGTTGACTTAATAGAGTTGATGTGCTATTCTATGTTTTAGACACCTGCAGTAAACAAAGATAAAAGTGGATTTAATAAAAATCACATGCTCCATTTTAGAAAGTTGTATTATAAGATAAATTAAGAGTAATTGGGGAACATTACCTGTTCTTAATCCTAATGTAAGCATTTATTATGGTAATATGCATTAATTTCAAATTACTTTGATTGATCATTATGTGTCAGGTTAACTATTTGATGTAAAAAAAAATATTTATAGATCAAAAAACCTCATATATACCCTAGAAAAATCATCTATAAACTGAAAAATCCAGTGATATAACAATAACATTAATACATTGATTTTTTCACTAGAGACAGATTATAAAATATAATTAATTATGATATCATAACTATCTCCATGAACACATACTCTGCAATTAAATTTCACTTTCATTTTTTGATATAGTTCATGTATGTAGATTTGCATCTATGATGTAACACATTCCATTTAGAGGTCATATATATTTTTTCACATTTGATGGTAAGAACGTTTTAGTTAGCTTATTTTGCAATTTGGAGTCTGAACATAATGCGTGGTCTTAGTTACTTTTAATCTTTTAGGAAAAAACTCTAAAAGCCATAATTTCATTCTAACCAAGCCACAGTTTCATCCTAACCAAATCAATTTATCAATGAATTAGTATTGTGTAAATTATTTTCATATATAAAATTAAAAACAATGTTTCTGAAATCATCAAACATTCCCTTCAGTCACTTATAATGATAAAGTCATATTTTTAAGTTATATCTATGTCTGCCCAATTGTTTGTTGGTTTTTCTTTCTTGACAGACAAGGTCATTTTGGCTCTTATCTATGTGCCAAGCCCCCAAGCTGTCTCTATGTTATATACTCACTTTGTGGGTGAATGAAGATTTTCAGATTATGAAAGTATAAACATTCAAACTTCTCTTTTACTTGTCACCAAAGTTTTGACTTGAAAATAAACTCTAATAAATGTATTATTTATTATTTTCATCCATAAGCTCATTGACTTGATCATCTCTCTAAGATTCTGGTAGTTTTTACTCCATTTATTAACTTTGCTATATTCTTGAAAGAGCCAGTCTCCTATTTTGAAATCCTCAGGCTTATGGCTAGACCATGGTACCCAATGATGAATCTTTCAAAAACTTCCTGCCTGATCATTTCTTGTATTTTTTTCATCTTTTTTTTTTTTTCTCCCTTCGAACTGCAGTGACAAGGGTGAAATGAGGTCTACATAATTTAACTAGCCTTCTTTTAACATCTTCTCCTACCTGGAGCAAGGCAGCCTTGTTTATGAAGTCAGAACTTTCATAGCTCGAGCTGTCAATAAAATATCAGCCATCCAACAGTCAACTATGTCCTTCCCTGAGTCTAATTTTCTTCACTAGAAACTGACTTCAGACATACATTAGCTGCTTCCTATTTGTTCCACCCCCAAATTAAAAAAAAAAGTGTATTATTTGATGTTATCCTTATGCAACTGACAAACAAGTAATACTGTCTCATAGTAAATCTGATTCTAAGAAGTCCACACCTTATATCTAAAGAATAAAATATAATTTTTGTACAGGCGTATCATGTATACACCAAGACATTTAGAAACATCACCAGCTGCCCACCTATCTCTTAGGACAGTTTGTGTCGATGCCAGTAACATTAAGCCTATGCTAGTATGTGAGATTAGAAGAGAAAATAAGGGGTTGCCTGGGTGGCTCAGTGGGTTAAGCCGCTGCCTTCGGCTCAGGTCATGATCCCAGGTCCTGGATTCGAGCCCCACATCGGGCTTTCTGCTCAGCAGGGAGCCTGCTTCCTCCTCTCTCTCTGCCTGCCTCTCTGCTTACTTGTGATTTCTCTCTGTCAAATAAATAAATAAAATCTTAAAAAAAAAAAAAAGAAGAGAAAATAAATAAAACTATCTCCAGCTCAGCCAGACTTGAAACTGAGATGATATGCTGCTATTTTTCAGTTAGGGTTGTCGGTTTTAAAGGCATACTGCACTGTGAATTCATATTGGAAATGTTACTTTCTGGAGTTTTTGTATGGACTCTAATGAAATCATTACAAGGCACCTGCACAAGGGGCTCAGCTTAATTAACTTTATTTCCATACAAATCTTTCAACACTGTCATGCCAGATTAATAAGAAATTATTTTTTTCCAGATAGAGATGGTGGTGGCTGGCAAAACATCTGCTCAGTGGTGTTTCAAGTGCATCACCCGGAAGAGGAAGCAAACAGAGATTTAAACAAATAACAACAATAAAAAGACCTGAAAGATGGAAAGCTCTCACTTTCTCTTAGATATTTTGGTTTCCTGAAGACCATTCATTCACAAAATGCAAAAAGTGGGGTGCGCCTGTGTGGCTCAGTCAATTAGGTGCTGTACTCTTGATTTGGCTCTGGTCATGATCTCAGGGCTATGGTCAAGCCCCATGTCCAGCTCTGCACTCTGCCTTGGGATTTTTGTCTCCCTCTGATCCTCCTCCTCATCCCAAAAAAGAAAACAAAAGGGAAAAGTGGGGGTAACACACACAAACCAGCCACACTAAAGATAGTTACATACTAAACAATAAAAAAATGTCAGATTCGTCCCTTCCCATAACCTTCATTTCCTGATCCTCTTCTACACATTGTACTGACTGTGTCATTCATCAGGAAGGAACTGTGAAAGGATGCATGGAAGCTCCTTCTGAACACACAAATGATGGCGTCACTTCATTCAGACCTCTTTGCTTTCCACTGAATATTCTAGTTTGTTGTTAAATCATATGGCATTGATTTAATACATAATTACAGGCACTACATCTCCTTCAGCAGTCATGATAGTTTTGGATACATTGAGTGAGAAGGTATCCAATATCCTACTCAGTTCTTCCATGACTTGACCACTGTTAACCATTCACTTATCTAGAACAATCTTCTTCTGGATTTAAACGATTGTATGTGGGCCAACCCTAAAAATTTATATTAGTCTCAACACAGGTGGATAAGGGAATGCTATTTTAAATTAGCAAAGAAATGTCTATGGTTTCAGGTGTGAGGAAATATTTTGAAAATATGTAAATAAGTTTGTTCCACACCATGAAGTCTTAAGAAAAGCAAATTTCCCAAAATAAATTGTAGAAACCCAATAATGAATAATCCTAATGGAATTTTCCTTCTATTCTGTACATTATATAATTCTGTACCAATGAATCCTTAATCCCAACCACCTAAAAGAAGGAATAAAGACAAAATAAAAAAGGAAAACCAAGTTATAGCTCATTTATAAATTAGACCCAGGAAATAAATTTGATAAATATCATCCCCTTAGAATTTATCAAGGTAAATAAATATTGTCCAGATAAATATGCTTTAAGAGGTTTCACTCCCGTCGTTTTTTCACTATTTTTTGAATAGTTAACATCTATGCCTTCTATTACGTGCCAACAAAAACACTTTATATGACTTATTTTGTAAATCCTACAAAATGAGGGCAATTGCAGCCATCACATGTTTTGCACAGGACTGAATGAATAAAATATGAAATTCCTTTATATAAAATTCTAATGAAAGAGATGACCACGCCATATTTTACGGGTAATTTGTGATAGTAAACACTTTTTTTTTCTCCTACCTGCACTGTTTCCCCTCATGGTGACCCAGCTTGGGTCATGGAATACTGGGTCACCATTGACCTCAGAAATAGGAAATCAAAGAATGTGTCCATTAAACAAAGGCAACATACATACATTGACATGTATGTTGATGTTTGATGCTTAAATGTATGGATATATCAGGGACATAATTTAAGAATTAACTGTGATATCATATGATAAAATTAATAACTGTTTTTCAAAATTTCTAAGTTAAATGAGTGTATCTGCTAGGGAAGAGAGTAAGGAGAGCATGGAGAAGAAGCTAAAGGTACAGACAAAGTGAGATCTCTGGTCACTTGTCTTTCCCAGGGAAAGACATGGGAGAGCTCACTCAGTCTTTGGGTTTATGTGTGAGAAGGTCTTACTTACTGAATTGGCCCAGGAGATGGAAACTCAAGAGGAGATGTTCCTCCTGTTCCCCACGTTACAGACATATCATACAACTGGTGATGTAGAGGTCTCATCCTATGAGGCAGCTCACTTACTTATGTCATAAGTTAATACAGGAAGGTTCTTGAAGATTCCCTCCCTTGGCTTTCAGCCCAGGGATTAGCTGAGGTAGGTCTGTTTGCATGGTCTCTTGGCCTGGACAAGGGGATATTGAATCAGGAGGGATACTATGGGTTATTCTAATACCTTGAGTATCTCTCAGTAGATACTGGTGACACCTGTAAGGGCCAGCTAGGGTGAATTCCATATGGAGAAGTAAGGTAACAGGATTGAAACTTCTCAAATAGCAGGGATGAGACTTCCCTACAAGTGGTAAGGTGACATGTGTCTCAACACCAGAAAGACGAAAGGTGGGGTATACTCTCAAATGATTAGAAGAGCTGAGCAATCTCAGAATTGACTGAATGTCTGTAGAGAAGACCGAGAACAATTTTGATATTCAGAAAGAACAGAGGCTTATGAAAACGAATCTAGTTATACGGAAGAAAGGAACATTGTTGCCTAAAGGAATTCTAACTATGAAATTCATACCCATCCTTCCCCTCTTATTATTTCTTTTTCCTTCATTTATTTTCTTGAAACTCTGGCTGAAGTTGGGTCATAATGGAAAATATCAATAATAATGGATAAAAATCACAATCTTTAAGTTTTATTTTAAAATTCCTTCTTTATCTTTAGGCAGAAAGAAGAAAGTAACTCTACAATTTGTTTTTGAATATTTTTGATATGGTAATTCACAGCTACCAGCTTGGAATATCTCACCTCTTCAAAGCTTTGAAGCATGGAGAATCTTTGAATATTTCAATATTTTTTCTCTTGCAATGCAGAAGAGGAAAATCTGATTTCCAGAAGCCAAGGAAAAGAATCTCTTCAACCCTTAGTGAATATTTAATTTCACAGAAGCTGGAGTAAATGTATACAGCTCTTGGAAAAGTAACATTAGCATTATAAAACTGAGGCTCATGATCAGCTGAACAAAATGGTTTTTTAATACATGTAGTTGAGAAAAGACTTCTTTGTTGATGAAAATCCTGAGATTAATTTTAAACCTATGATAATTAAAGTTTTAATGAGTTAAATATTTTGAACTACTTTTTAAGGTCAAATATTTGGGAAGTGTTCCATTTCCTATTTGTATGCTTATTATTGCTTTTATTATTAGATCCTCTATGATATATCACACTGACATGAATATAAGTCTGTATCTGGAGATAAAGAGAGAAAGAAGGAATTTCTAAAAAATGAAAGTTCTGTGTGGTTGAGAATGAGGCTCATTTTCAGTTCGTTTTGGACCTTCCAGACCACTGCTAGACAATGTATACATAGTGACACTCAGTAAATCTCTTAAAAATGAATAAATAAAGCAGCTAAATAGTGGTGCTTTGCAGGAAAGCGCTCTGCTCAGATAATTTTAAGCAGGAAATGCTAAACAAAGTTAAACAGAGACCTTTACTGGAGAACTGCTTGAAGTTAATCAGCAACATTTCACAAACTTTTGAAAATACACTTTTTGTTAAAGGGGTATTTATTTAGTTCTTGGAATATCATTTTGGGCAACCCTTACTTACAGGAATTTGTAAAAATGGACTCTGAGAAAAACAACTTGTCACAAAGATTTCTTTTTTTTTTCCATTTTTTTACATTTTCTGGTCTATGGAAAAAAAAAGAGATAATGCTTTATTCTTGGAATATATATATATATATATATAAAAGCTAACCTGAACAAAAGACAGACACAAAATGAAATTTCCACCGACAACCCAAGCTCTCATAGTTTATCTTCTAACCTCTTAGGATAATTTTTAAAATTTAGAAATGAGGAAAAGCTTTACCAAAGCATATGAAAAAATGGCATATTTGTGAGACACGCACTAGTCACAAAAAATATTTTTTAATGAGTCAACAGTGAAAACAGCAAGAGAATAGAACACAATTCTCATAATCAGGAAGACATTTACATTTTCATAGAATTGGCACGGGTGACTAGGTCAATATGCATATCCTAGCCCAGAGTAAGTCCATTTCAAATGATGAGGGTAAACATGTTTTAAAGAGGAAATGAACAATGGATGTGTCTATAAGCAATTTGGGAAAACTATAGTAATAACTGATGTTGACTTATTACTATAAAGTCTAATAAGGATGTTCTCTAATGCATGATTAAATTATTTTAATCAAGGAATAGAGATTGTAACTTCCAACTGAACTCAAACCAAAAGTGTCCATGTGAGTCAGGAAGATGTTTCTATTTTAAGTTAGAATTAAGAAGATAGAGTAATATCTAGGGTCTATCTTGGATTCGGAAAAGCCCCTTAGTTATGATAAATAAACAAAATTACTTTGGAGATAATCAAAATTAAGTTTTCGATGATAGAACCAGACTCTTACTTTGGAGTGGGGAGGTAGAAACTTCTGCTGAAAAGCAACACAGATCATAGGAAAAGTCCCCAGAGGTGTCACATGGGCACTCAAGTACAAGCAAAACAATCAGGCAAACTTCGGATACTATTCAACTGTGAGACAAATTCTAATTTGCAATGGCAAATATTTGAAAACAGCCCAAAGGCCAACCATAAAGGACTATTGAAGGAAGCAAAGGCGTGACAAATGTTTCCATGCAAGACACATCGTTAAGTGGAGTATACAAAATGTATAATGGCATAAGGGTAGATAGTATTTTACATTTATATTAGAAAACAATGGGAAATTAGAGCACCTGGGTGGCTTAGTTGGTTAAGCAGCTGACTCTTGATTTCAGCTCACCGTCCTGGGATCAAGTCCTCGGTCAGGCTCCAGGCTCAGCAGGGACTCTGGGAGTCTGCTTCCCTCCCTCTCTCTTTATGGCCCCTCCCCACTGCTTGCTCTCACTCTCTCTCTCTAAAATAAATAAATAGGGGGGAGGGGGGTTGGGAGAGGGGGTGGGGTTATGGATATTGGGGAGGGTATGTGCTATGGTGAGTGCTGTGTAGTGTGTAAACCTGGCGATTCGCAGACCTGTACCCCTGGGAATAAAAATATATGTTTATAAAAAATAAAATTTAATAAAAAATAAATAAAATAAAATAAAATAAATAAATACATATTTTTTAAAAGAAAGCAATGGGAAATTAAAATATTCATACTCATTTCTTACTTTTGCCAAAAGCAATGAAGGTTTTATAAAAACTAAGGGATAGGTTTACACACTTGGAAGGGGTGAAATTGAGGTAAAAGGTATATAAGCAAAACTTCTCTGAATAGGCCAATTAATATAGAATTATATAGACCAATTATATAGATTCTTGCCTTTTGAAACTTATAAATTAATGACACATTCAAAAATATAAAACAGCAAATCCTAAAATAAAACAGAAACAAATGAGTTAAATGTATATCAAATAGGCAACATACTTATCCAGAGAAAAGAATCACCCCAGCAAAATGGAATGAGCATTCTTAGATTTGTTTCAGGTATCAAAAGATCTGCAAAAGAACCTTAAATTTCACTTAGAAGGTCTATTGGTAAGAATTATATTAGTATTAAAACTTATGTATATCAAAGGATAAAGCACATAAGTAAATTCATTACTGATGTTAGAAATTAAGGTCTCACTGTAAGAGAAAATCTAGAAAACATAAAATCATATTTTTAAAAAAGCTGTAGTAATAAATTTGAATTTCAAATATCAATACCAAATTATGATTTTTTAAAAATATATTTTCCTGCACTGCTAACCTAATGGACCTACAAGTCAGATATTGTGGCATTCAACACCCCTAAAGCCTCTATTTATTAATTTCTAAATCTCATTCTCCACGAAAAGGAAATAGCCTTTACTGTTGAATCAACCGATGTCTTCATATTCTTTGTCAATCTGTGAAATTATTCAATGTGTTTCCTTTCTTCCCCTGGTGTAAGAAAGTGTAGATTTAGCATTTGAAATTGATTAAGTCATTTTCAAATAATGTCAGGGAAAAATACAAGGACTGTGTTTTCATCTATGCATGAATAGAGCTTTCTGAAGCCAGGGACAATGCTGAAGAGAAATGGCAGAATTACTGAGAATTTTAAATTATGTTAGAAGTAAGAAATTATGAACAAATTTAAAAGATTAGGAGAGAGTATGTTCAGTAGGAAAAAAAAAAAACAAAACCAAACAAACATGGGAAGTGTTAACATATAATATTTTAAAAGGCCTTCCAAATTAAAGGGGTACCTGGGTGGCTCAGTCAGTTAAGCATCTGCCTTCAGCTCAGGTCATGATCTTAGGGTCCTGGGATGGAACCCCATGTTGGGCTCCCTGCTCAGTGGGGAGTCGGCTTCTGCCTTTTCCTTTGCTCATACTTTCTCTCTCATTCTCATGCTCTCTCTCTCAAATAAATAAATAAAATCTTAAAAAAAAAGTAGTAAGAAATAAAGCAACCCCAGGGGGAAGAAAAACGGACATGGGATATGGTCATTCAATTCAAAGGAAAAAAAAAACACAATGGACAATGTGAGATACATTGCTTCACCTCTCCATTGATCAAGGCAATAAAATCTAAAGACAAATCAGGGCTTTTTTGCTTATTTAATCAGAATATTTCTTATTTTTTTATCTTGTATTTTTTTAAAGATTTTATTTATTTATTTATTTGACAGACAGAGATCATAAGTAGGCAGAGAGGCAGGCAGAGAGAGAGGAAGGGAAGCAGGGTCCCTGCAGAGCAGAGAGCTTGATGCCGGGGCTCAATCCCAGGACCCTGGGATCAAAACCTGAGCTGAAGGCAGAGGCTTTAACCCACTGAGCCACCCAGGCACCCCCAGAATATCTTTTTCTAAAAGGATTAATTACATATAGTACTTGCGAAGATGTAGAGAATTAGTCTTTTATAAACTATTGATAAAAACTTACATTGGAAATATAATTTTGCAAGATAGTTTGGCAACATTTAACAAAAATACAATTAGATGTATTTTTTGAATGTGCAAAACCATCTGATTATAGTTTATTATGTTGTGATGTTCACAAATACAGGCAACAAAGTTAATATAAATTGGGATATAACCTCTTTGTAACAATCAGTTTGGCACAATTTTGTAAATCTGAAATTATACATTTCCTATTTAACATCAGGGACAATTACAAGTATATGTCCTTAAGCACTTGTTCTCATTGTGTGGCTTTTGTAACCCTGAATGTTCCCAAGACTTTTTTTTTTTTTCTTTTATGGGGTTAATGATTTCAGAGTTATTTTCACAGCAGTACTAAGATGTTTTATTTTACTTTTTTTTTTTTTTTAAACTGTGCTGACATTTGTTTTGATGGTGCAAAAGTAGTGTAATTAACACAGTGGGCACCTTAGCCTAAGTGAAGGCAATGTCACCAATCTATACTAGCAGTTATATTATTCACCACCACCCTGTCGTTGGGGAAAAGATGCCTATATTTCACTTAGAATTTCTATGATAAAAAGCAAAAAAAAAGTTAATTTTATTAAACCTCAGCTTTAATTACATCCCTTTCATGTCTTGTGTGCGAGATGGAATTATTTGAGTTGCAAGCTTAACTAGCCACTTCTTTTTAATGGAACATTACTTTTACTTGCAAGAATGACCGACGGGCAAATTAATGCCTTAGCAGATATTTCATAAAACTTAATACAGTGAGCTTATTATTTCAAAGAAAGCATTTAGTGGTATTTGTTGCCATGATGAAATGAGAGCTTTCAAGTAATACTTAGAATTTTTAAATACATGTCTCTCTCATCACAAGTTTAATAACTTCCCTACATTTAAAGACGTTTGTTCTGAGATCAGTAGGGGTACTAAAAAATTGATTTAAAAAAAAAATATTTTTCAATAAAGGATGCCACTTGGAAGATCTGCAAAACTTGATGAGCTACCATTTTCCAAATGACCGAAGTATGAATTTACAAGACCATAAATGGGTAAAAAAATCCATTCAAAGTTCAAGATAGGGGCTCCTGGGTGGCTCAGTGGGTTAAAGCCTCTGCCTTCGACTCAGGTCATGATCTCAGGGTCCTGGGATGGAGCCCCACCTCAGGCTTTCTGCTTAGCAGGGAGCCTGGTTCCATTCCTCTCTCTCTGCCTGCCTCTCTGCCTACTTGTGATCTCTGTCTGTCAAATGAATAAATAAAATCTTTAAAAAAAAAAAAAACAAAGTTCAAGATAGATTGACCTACACTGCAACCAAATTTTAGTAAGTTACCATTTGTTGAGGTTAGTGTAGTATTAAAGAACAGTATCCACAATTGTATGTAAAAGGTATTAAGACAGTTCTCCATTTGCCAGCTACATTTCTATGAGAAATCTTTTTTTTCCCCTTTCAACCAAATAACATACTACAACAAATTTAATTCAGAAGTTGATAGAACATAGCTATCTTCCATTATGTCAAATATTGAAGAGGTTTTCAAAAATGTAAAACAGTTTCAATTTTTTTCAATAATTTTATTGTTCCTATTCAAAATATAATCATAATATATCAACATAAGATTGATGCATTTTTTATTTTAAGTGGATTTATACATATTTTAAATTACCATTTTTAATTTCTAATATGCAAATGATGATACAACTTGGCTAAACAGAAACTCCTCAAGGTCTTTATTAATTTTTAAATTGTATAAAGCCCAAAGTGTTTGAGAACCACCATCCCAGATAAACTCATGCAGGATATATATTCATAGCAAGACATGAATGTACATATTTATAGCAATATTCTTTGTAATATCTGGAAATATACAATTCAATGTCCATCAACACCAGAGAAGACTAAGTTGCAGTTTATTCATAAACATAGAACAGAACAATGTCAGTGAAAAATTGCTATGCATTAAGTGAAAAAGGCAAGATATAAACATACTTAATATACTTCCATAGATAATGAAAGTAGAAAGATAAGAAATAATGTGATCATGAAAAGAGTAGCCATGATTCTGAGGAAAAGGTTTGTGACGGCTCAGGCATATGCAAAACTTTTTGGCTATTGGCAATATTCTATGTCTTGATCTCTGTGGTGGTTACACGGGTAATCACTTTACAATGAATTATTCAACAAACTCTGTATGTCGTATTAATACAAAATAGTATTTGTTTAGCTACTATCAGAGAGATATTTTCTTATTGATTAGTTGGTTTCATTTCTGAATATAATCATGGCTTTGCATAATGGAAAGAAGGCAAATTTGGGAGCAAATCAGAACTAGATACAAATTCTAATTTCACCACTTACTAGGACAGAAAATTTAGCCAAGTTACTTCATCTTGCAGAGCTTCATAATTTATTTTGTCTTAAACTAGGGATCAAAAAAAAAAACCAGCTTTGTAGAATTGTTTTGAGATTTCAACAAAATGCTATAATACAGCAATCTGTGGTAACAAGTAAGAGTGTACTTCTTCTATCCCTATATTTGACGTTAAAGTTATCTCTACAGTCACCATAGATCCTCCCAAGAACTCTTGGAGCTGGTCAGGTAGAAGCATGAACAAGGTCCACAGGTAGTCTGCTGGCTCTGCTCAGGGCTTGCAGCCTTGCCAAACTATAATTTCCTTAGAGACAGAATCCCTATTAGATAGAGAGAAGTAAGGAAAGGAAGAATCAAAGGACATTAGAAGTAGAAATGGGATTCTAGACTGCTCAGATATTTTCTGGCATGACACGCTGTGAGGCCACCCACACAGCATTTTTTTCATCTGGCTTATTATCTTGGTACAGTACTGAATGTGTCAGGGTGCACAACTTTAGATTAGTCTCAAACTTCCTTCCTGTCAATGATCTGTCTAGATGACTAAGTAGCTTTGTTTTTGGAATGAACTTAACAACTTCTTCAGTTCCTTTTCTCTGATGTATTCACCTGGCTACGGAAGCCAGTGTATGTATATTTCATAGAAGATCACCAATATGTAGAGAGAAGTCAGTGCCAAAAAAAGAGGAGGAGGAGGAGAAGGAGAGGAGGAGAAGATGGGGAAGGAGGAGGAGGAGGATAGTATTTGCATCTCGCTTCTTTATCAGACCACAACAACCGGAAGACCAGAAGTTCATTCACCCCCCACACCCCCACCTTGCCATAGTGCTGAATATATAATTTAAAATGTCACACAAATGAACTCAATGTAGTTGGTTTTGTGACCCGAGGAGGAATAAGCAAGATTGGGGTTCTGTTTGGGGAAGTAAGGAGAAGGAAGAGTAAAGCAAATGACACTGGGGTCACCTGCATAGAGGAGAACCAAAAAAATAGAACAGGTGCATCTTCTGTGTTACCTGGGAGGATGGCTAGGGGACAAGACTGACTGCAGGTGTCACTCACTCTCTTAAATATCTTTTTTTTTTTTCCTTTTTGATATGGAAATACATTTGAAAACTGTTTGGAAGGCAACATGATGATTTTAGTTGATTTTTTTTTCAAGATGTTTGGGTACAAAGATACTGAGAAAGTGGTTAGTGTAGAATATTCTGCAAGAATGTTACTTACCCTCTTTTTCCTGATTTTACATAGACTTCATGAAAAATAAGATGAGCCTAGAAAATCCTGATAGCTCATATTCTCACATTTTATCTGACCTTTAGCAGTTTGGAAATGCCAGTTTCTAAACAGAAGAATCTCCTAATGTGTATTATCATTTACAAAATAACCAGATAGAAAATCCCTCCCTTTTAGCAATAAAGTGAATAACCAGAGTTGTGTATGTGCAGCCTAACTTCTCTAACTTAAATTTGTTTTTCCTCAAAATAAAATCGTATTTATTAGACAATGTGTCTCCCACATTTTGTGGCTACAGTAGTTAAATGCAGAACTCCTGGCATGTGCTACATATTTTTAAAAGATTTTTATTAATTTATTTGAGAGAGGGAGAGAACAAGTAGGGGGAGTGGGAGAAGGAGAAGCAGGCTCCCCACTAAGCAGGGAGCCCGATGAAGGGCTTGATCCCAAACTCTGGGATAATGATCTGAGCCGAAGGCTGACACCCAACCAACTGAGCCACCCAGGCACCCTGAGGTATGTGTTCTTAACTAGAAGTTGTGGGATGGTGTTAGTCCTGTGGTAACAGATACAGTCACAGCAGCAAGAACACTCAGTCCTGGACCGGTCCCAGCATGTTGAAACCCATGTTAATTCCATGGTGCAATATCTTAGGACTTGAGTCCCCAGACCTCAGGTTAGGGAATTACAGTAATTGCTAATATAATTCTTAATTTATAATTTTTCTAGTTCTTTAAAGAAAGGACTTCTCTTTAAATCGGAATCTCTATAGCATCGCCAAGATTAGTTGAGCTGTACCATTTCAGATTTAACTTCTATGCCAAGGTTAGTCATTGAAGGGTATAACTATTAAAAGTGATTTGCCAATCCTCTATCAAGAGAACCTGTCCACCTTCTTCACAAGGGTTTGATTAAACTGGTGGTTCTCAAGAGGTGATCCCTCCACACGACCTAAGATTTAATAGAAATACATATTTTCAGCCCCACTAAAGAGTGAATCAGAAAATCTGGGCTGGAAGTCCAGGAATCTGTGTCTCAATTAAGTCCTCTTACTGAAAGGGAGAGAATCTAAAATTTGCCTGTGCCTGTGCCCAACATGGCCACCATCTTAGATATTGTGGACATGGACTAGGAGGGTTCTAAGCTGGGCTGGACTCAGCAAATGCTTTTTCAGTATATCCCTGGGCACTGAGTCACAACACCAATTTGCCTTCATGTGGGAAGGGCAACAGTGGACCTTTCAAGGGCTTCCCCAAGCTCATCTGCCCAGCCCCACCATAGATCGAGATGGTAGCCGGGGACTGACCCCCACTCTCCATTTCCACATCAGTAACACAGGCCCGTTACATTGAGGATATAAAGTTCACATGTAAAGATGTGTCTGTTGCAGGACACCTGTAGGCTTTGCAGAAACACGTGTAAGGGAGAGTAAGGGCCATGAACTCACAGAAAATTCAACTCCCAAACACTGGCACAAGATTTGGGAGTCTTTTGGTCTGGTAAGACGCATGTCCCAAAAGCTGTGATTGATAAAGTGCAAACTTATCCAACCCCTAAGAATATGAAAGAGGTCCCAGACTTTGTGGGGGTTAGGGGAAGACTTTTATTCCCCACCTGGCACAGTGCCTCGATCCTTTAATCCTCTTCCACCTTATATCCACCTGATAAAAAAGGGTAAGTATAGGACTGAAGACCACCATAGGGAGCCACATTTAAGGAGGCAAAAATGCTAGTGAAGCTGATTGAAAACAGGCATCTCTCAAACAGGGTTACCATTTGACTTAAGACGTGTCTGTGACTCAGGAAGGTCTGGTTAGGCACTGTACTATGGTATTGTCCCAGGCTTCAATACATTTGAACAATAAAGCAGTAGGGTTTTCTCCCCCTTTGCCAGACTGGGGTCCCTGCTAATGCACCCAACACTGTAAAGATATGAAAGACGTGGGAAACAGCCATTGCCACAACTCACCAAGGATCAACATGCTAAATACATCAAGCTCCATCACACCTGGGGGAGTTGCCATCTATTGGAATTTGTAATGGGACATCCCATCAGGATGGGTGATTTACTTTGCACCCCCGCATGAGGAGGAACTACTCAATCTCCACTAGGATTCCATTGTCCTACTATAAGGTAGACCTATTAAAACATGCTGTATACACCACTGAAAGAAGGGAGAAGACTGGAATCCTGGTTTGCCATATCCTTCTCCTAGTCCATTTCCTCATTCCTGCCTGCATTGCCTCCACTGGCCAACATGTATGATATGCACAACCAGGTCAAGTTCCCAAAACTGCTAACCCCCGTCTCCTCAAGGCAAGGTCAACATCTTTTCTCTTCCACTGTTACAACCATTTGACTGTTCTCTTTATTCCCTCCGTCACTCTAAAGATGCTAAAGAGTATGTAGAAGCCTTTACTAAGTTCACCCAGAACACCTTAAATGATATCACCGAAGCCTGTCCTCACTAATACTGAAATGTCTCTCATGAAAAAAGCTGTCCCCCAAAATTGGAAGGCCCTGGATGTTATCACTGCCTCATAAGGAGTCACCTCTATCATTATCCAAATGGAATGTTGTGTGTTCATACCTGATGAGCCTGCTAATGTATCATCTTTATTAAATCAAACAAGGACTCAGATGATGTACCAAAGTGATCTGACCCCCAGCCTAGGGGTCTTAATAAATCAGTGGTTTGAGGTATGGGACTTTGATAGGAAAAGTTGCCACTAGTTTTGGGAATCATTGTCTTTGTGTTTTCTTTTACGTGTGTGTATTGTTGCTGTGACATTTCCCTCCAATGCGGCCAAAAAGTCACCAAAATGTCACCCCATGCTAGTGAAACCCCTTGCTGACTGTTCAGGGCCCACTGCAAAGAGGGGACATATAATATTTTAAGAAAAGGTAATGAGGGGTGGAGTGTTGGGGGTGGAATGTTGGAGTGTTCATCATCAAGACCATGCGACCAACTGTTGACCCTTGTACTAGACTCCAGCAATTGAAGGTCCCCGCTCCCTCCCTGTCCTTGTAATATGTGTTTGCTTGCTTTTCTGACTGCCCGAGGCTGCCCCCAAAGACACAGAGATACTGATATGGTTGGGACCATCCGGATAGTTCACATGACTGAACCTCATTAAGATCTCCATAGAATTTTGAAGATTTGGGAGGCCGGGAGGTAGGGAGATCTCCTCATCTTGCTGCCTCCCAAGACAAGCCTCACTTGTAAGTTCCATTGCTTATTACAGGGATAGGTGGCCTGCCTCTGTGTTCAGTCCTTTCCTGCCCTCTGCGTTGGGGGCCAATTTCAGATCTTACCGAGGAAGCTCCTGAGCAGCCAGCAAACCAACACCTCAATCTCAGTTACAAAAAAAAAAAGAAGAAGAAGAAAAAAAAGAAGAAGGAGAAGAAGAAGAAGGAGAAGAAAAATCCAGTAAGAAGGAAGAGAAAAAGAAATTAGGAACACCTTAAAATATCAAGCCCTGGCTTACACTGAGTCAGACAAATGCTACATCTAGAGTGTGGTTCTCAACCAGGAACAATTTTACATTTTCCCACTTAAGGGACATTTGACAATATCTGGAGATGTTTTGAATTGTCACCACTTGAGGGGATAAGATGCTATTGATTCCCTAGTGGGTAGAGACCACAGGCACTGCTACCCATCCACAACGCCCAGGACAGCCCCCTACACCAGAGAATTTTCAGACCCAAAACATTCCCAGTACTAATTTTAAATTATCCCAAGATACTTCCATTTCAATTCACACTTACTGTTAATTTGATAGGTGAATTTCTATAATGTTACTAAATATAATTAATCAGTACAGACAATTTGAATCATTAGGTGAACATTAATACCAGTAAAATATTGCTTACTTATCTGAGGAACTTGGCTGGAACTTCAAGGCTTTCTATCTCTTTATTTCATTTACTCTCAGAAGCAGAGATACTACCTTGGAAACACTCCTCACTGTCCTATTTATTAGTTTCTGCAAAATAATAGAATGGCATGGAGAAGTACAGTTTGCATGTATTTGACTTTTATCTCTTGTTCATTTAGCTTCAGCAATGATAAAAAAAAAGTGAAAAAGGATTTACTAAAAGCACTTTGGGACTGCCTGCCTTCCTCTTTATCACAGAAATTGACTTTTAGCCAATGTTTTACTCCTGTTGGCTTCAATTACATAAGAATTAATTTTGCCTGGCAAGGTTAGTCAGCACATACTTAAGGTATAATATTCTAAGATTTGGGTAGTAATTCATTTATATTGTGTCTATTAAATAGACTTAAAGCTATCTTGAATTTAATTGGTAGGCCAATTTTTTATATTACTGACTGGTGAATCACCATATCCTTTTTTAAATAAGTTGAAGCATTTCATATCGATGTTACAACTACAGATGATGCTTTTGCATGCTGACTATAAACACAGAATAACTATCACAGAAGGCCTCAAAATAGGGCTTTCTCTAAATATCTAGCTGAGCATAGCAATACATTTTTAGTTAGGGCTTTCTTTAAAAACATAGTGTAAATATGAGACATTGGTGAGATATTTGTTGCACAGAGCATGTATTTCCTAAGGTGTGAATTAAATTACATGTCTATTTGTCAGATGTTACTTCCCCTTTTGGAAATAAAATTCTGTGAAATTCTATGCCCCATGGGCTCCCTGGAATCACGTCTACACAAACACATTTATATATGCATGCACGTATAGATATATCAAGTATGGTACTATATTATCTTGTAGGTTATTATATAAAATATGCATACTATATTATACTATAATAATAGTGAGACTCAATTGTGAAACTCAGTTCAAACATACAAATAATAAAACACAGATAAGCTTCTAAAGTGTATAATACTTCTTCATTTGTATATACAATTTCAAGGTCCATTACATAACCATAAATAAGGACATTGCTTCACTTACTGCTGTTTCAGGTAATTCCTGATTTCATCTGGTGCGGGCAAAATAAATAGCTAGGTGTCATTCATGTGTCCCTCAACACACACACACACACACACACACACACACACACACACACACACATATGTATTGTGTAGAAGAATATTATTTCCCAGAAACTGTTGTTGGCCAGAACAGGAACAAGGAGTTTAAACGTTAAGAAACAGAAATGAAGAGGATAAAATCCTGCGTAGCATAAGTTTTTTTTCTTTCCCTCTATTTAAACATTAATTACAAGTTTGAATGGAACCTCTCTCCTGACTAAACAAAAAGTCATCATTTCCCCTTAGGTTTGGTGAAAAGCTTGTCCAGCCACTGTATTTTGCTCATTCTCAGTCTTTTAGCAAAGCAAGTATGTAGTGCACTGAGATTGAATAAGCAGTACTTTCAAAACTATCCTGACAGTTATTTTAAAATATGAATATACTATATTGAATAATATTGAAATGTTTTTTGATTTTCTAGTCACCTTGGTTATTGATTTCTAGCGTAATCCCTCTCTGGTCAAATAAAATATAATGAATTAATTCCACTCTTTGAAGTTTGTTGAGACTTACTTTATATTAGTTATATTCTGGGTAAATTTAATATTGTCTCCAGCATAAATGATGCATTCTGCCAATGTTGGCTAAAAAATCAAAGTCAAATACAAAGATGGATAAAGAGAGAGACAGATAGGTTTTATACTTTATTTATGAATAATATAATTATCCCTGTAAATATGCCACTCATTCTTTCACCTCCTTTCCTACTATGCCTTTCCCTCTTGTCGAAGTAATTAAACAAGGAGGCCCTGATGCCTTCTTGCCTCTGGAAACCAACTGAAACCTAAGCCAGAGTCAATTCTTGGAAATGCCTGGAGGTTAGGGCACAGGGGTGGCTCAGTCCATTAAGTGTCTACCTTTGGCTCAGGTCGTGATCTCAGGGTCTGGGAGAGAGCCCCACGTCAGGCTCCTTGCTCAGCAGGGAGCCTGCTTCTCCCTTTGCCCTTCACCCCACCCATGCCCATTCTCAAATAGATAAATAAAGTCTTCAAAAAATTAAAATAAATGCCTGGAGGTTAAGAAGAAATACCGATCACAAAGTAGGCCAACTAGGTAACTGTTTAGGCTACAACCAATCAAACCATTTCTTTGTTTTGGATGGTTTCTCCACAAACTCCTCTCCCTTAGCCCCTGCTGTTGGAGCAATCCTATCTGCTCTCCTCTTGGCACTTCCCAATTTGAATCAGTGCACACCTAAGAAAACTTCTGAAAATTCTAATGCCGCTCGTTTTATCTTGTAACGCCCTCCCTAAAAATTATTAATCTTTACTTTCAGATTATAATTCTTACTAATTTAAGGACAACATGTTTTTATAAAGAAAACAGATTAACAAAATACCTTCCAAAAAGATTATATAAAATCTTACAACTGAAGAACAGTTTAAGTGTTAACTTTGTACTGTTTTTTGTTCCTTTTGTAAGCATTCACGCATACACAATTTGGTAGACTGAAATTATGCTATCTCTTCTGAGACATCGCTTTATTTTTCTCTTTGAGATATTATTGTCACAAATATAATTCCGTGAGTAAATTCCTATAATAAATTAGACTCATGTTATTGTTGGTAATGGGTACATGCTATTACCTCATAGGAATTTAACAGCACATTCTTTCACAGAGATGTATATATAATAAACCAGGGACTAGGGAAAATGATCTTGAAATCAAAAGTGAGGCTATTATTTTGCATAAGTCTATGTAGGGTACATGTGTGCATTTTTTGTAGAGCTGACTGAAAAAAGACAAACAAAAGCTTTAGAATTATATAGGTTGATATGTATGTTTCCTGATTTACCTTAAGAAAAGTTACATTCTTAAAAAATTCATGTACAAATGGGATACTCCATTTGCCCATTCATATTCACATTATACCTTCTTCTGTAAGAAAAAACATCATATTTTCTTCAGACACTTTAAGTTACTGCAACTCCCTCTCCTTTCTTTAGGTCCAAGGTGAGTCCAGCTCATTTCAGAGTTAATACTACAGGGAAAACAGTTGAGGAGAAGAGGCACCGAGAAGAGCAACAGTGGAGGGTTTATTAGTTTTTGATTCTCTACAGCTGAATGATAATTCCGCCATGCCTTTCCCGGCATCTGCTCCTGGGCTGGGAGAAAAGGCGTGTGTCACTAGAAGAAATTGAGTACAACTGACTGATGGGAACACAGGTGACTCTTTCTTATATGCCTTGAAACAAATTTGCCTTTTTCTTTTCTCACAGTTAAGATAGAACGGAGTACATGAATTACCAGAAGACCACTAGAGAGTATAAATTGTCTTGGGGAAAAATTCTCTCTTCTACTTTATGAGAAATTATGAATGTTCTTTAAAGACAGTAAACATATTTTAAATTCTGATAAATGGATACTGATTATTGCTATCTGTTGAAATACTAGTATTTCCTTTAGTTGATTTATTATAATTTTATATAATTTTTTTCACTGTTGAAAAACAAGTACCAAGGCATTAATGAATTAAATTCAAAATACTAAGTTGGCTGCTATTGAAAAAGACTCCCCTTTTGGGTAGTGGTAAGAGCAATCCAGAAAAAATATAAAAATATATGCTTAATCATTCACAGACCTGTACCCCTGGGGATAAAAATACATCATATGTTTATAAGAAAAATAAAATATAAAAAATAAAAATAAATAAAAAATAAAGAAAAATATATATGCTTAATCAATCCATATATATATATGCATATATATATATATATATATCTCACAGAGTTCAGAATTTGTGTGTATGTGGGCATGTGTATAAATCTTAGAGTTCAGAGTTAATACTACAAAAAGGTTTATATAGTTTTGAATCATGAAAGACTTCATTCTGATGAGAACTTGTGACTTAATTAAAGTTATTTCAAACTATGACTGCTCATTTAGCTATGAATTAACTATCTTGAATATCACTTGTTCTACTTTTGTGAGAACTTTAATGTCGGATGAAATTATATTTATTCTCTAGAAAATGTCTGGTTAGACAATTTAGGTAATGAGTAGATTATCAGTAACATATTTCTATACATTTCCAAATGCATTGCCCATCTCAATTCCATATGGATACTGAACAATAATATAATATGTTCCTCATCTGATTGTAAAGTTCCTATAAATTTTTAGAATAAAATATCTTCAAAATATCTTACATTGTTCTATAATAGGGAATATAGATATTTAATTAAATATAAGCTAAAAACTGAAGACATTAAATTATCAATATAATTTTTAAATCATAGGTCTCTAAGTTCAAATACAATATCTAAAAACTACCTCACAAAATATTTCTATGCCAAACTTAAAAGTAACATTCACATTAAGTAATCCAGGTTATAAAGACAAGTTTTCAAATAAGGAAAGATCACACAGAGAGGCAGCTTGAGATGGGAGAAGACTGTGTACAAACTTTCTTCAGCACTGTCTGGTTTTCACTGTCTGACTTGTCTTTTAAGTCAAGTCTTTTGTCAATCCTGATAATGATCAAGTGATATTTTTCACAATGTGTTTTTTGGTGAGTACAAGTTTTATTTTCCCAAAGATGATATTTCTGATGTGAAATGTTAATTCATATGGGAAAAAAATGCATATCTTGAAAAAGTTGATATAGTGTAGGGCTGTTTGCACAATACCCAAACTTTTTGCATGTGTGTTTTGTCAAGACAGCCAATGGCAAGACACACATGATTGAGAAGTGGTAGAAGGAAAGAAGAGAAATTGTGTGCATTGTAGGTGAAGACTCAGAGTGAAACATGCAAACCAAGATTTCAGGAAGAAGTTAACTCTGAGGGCCAGGGTTTCTCGAACTCTGAACTTTTCTAAGAGCTGCCTGTTCTAGGACTGGCTCTTGACTGACTCTGGCTGAGCTCTTTGAATGTTCTGTTGGCTAAGGGTTTGAATGCCTGACACGTGCAGCCACACTATATGTGTGTGTCCAAGTCGTTTATGATGAATATCTGTTTTTAATCTGCAAGTACGAAGAGTGAGTTGGCACACACTTTGTATGTGTTGGCATAACATACACTTTTCCCCTTTGCTAATTTCACTCTGCATCCTTTTGCTGTAATAAACTGTGACCATTAGTATAATAATTTCTGAGTCCTGTGAGTCCTTCCCAAGTTGTCCTTGGGGATTCCAACACAGAGAATCTGTAGACATTCTCTACCCAACTATAGTGAGGCTCACCAACATGTTTTTACCATTAAAATTCTTTTTTTATATTGAGCTATTTTTTCTCTTTTGCCTGGATTCTTAGGACTGCAGAGTAGCCCATGAATCAGAAAGTATTAATCAATATCAGAGATAATACATTGAAAATAGAACTCCCATAACCTTTGCATAGGACTAAATTGTTAAATTTTTTGGACTTTTCTATTAATTGCCTTGGAATTGCTCATTCATTTTGAATATTTGAAAGGGCACACATATACGTGTGTGTGAACACAGAAATTGTTCAATGTCATTGTGCAAACATCTGAACAAGTGCATTTCAAGCATATATTCTTGTTTAGGCAAAAGTTATTTTTAATGATATGGAAAAGTATCCATGATATAACATTAAAATAGAGTCAATTCTTGTTTTTACATTCTATAAAGTCATCATAAACAGGGATTAGTGAATATTGAACCATTGCTCTTAGACAAAATACAAAGTTAGAGTCCCAAAAGTCTCTAACCACATTTTTGTCAATAGATCTGCCAGATAACGTGCGTGTGGAGTCACAAAATGATTCCTCAGGGTTCAGTAATTTGGAACAAAGAGAGGCACGAATGGGCTGCGCCTCCAGGCACAGGTAAGACACGCAGGTACCAAGGTGAAGGCCCCAGTCTGGGTGGACTCTAGGTTTTATTATTGTATGGTGGAACGTAAAGTATGCAGAAGCAAGGAGGGAAAAAACAACTCAAGAAAACAATCATGTGAGGGGCAGCAGGGACCTGCATATGCTCTCTCTCTAAAATCAATAAACAAATCTTAAAAAAAAGAAAAAGGAAGAAGAAGGCAGAGCATCATGAGGCTCAACCTCAACTAGAAATATGTGTGTCTGGAGATAAATTTTTCACCACTCAGAGTGTATCCAAGAGTATTGATTTTGGGATTACAAATAAATATTAGCAAGTAGGCAAATTTACAAATACAAAATCCATGAATATTGAGGACTGTGTATTATATTAAAATTTTTATTTTAAAAAAGGGACACCTGGGTGGCTCTGTCTGTTAAGCATCTGACTCTTGATTTCATCTCAGGTCATGATCTCAGGGTGGTGAGATCGAGCCCCACATTGGGTCTGTGCTGGGCATGGAGCCTGCTTAAGATTGTCTCTCTCTTTCTCCCTCTGCCCCTCCCCTCTGCTTACTCTCTCTCTCTCTTCTCTTTCTCTGTCTAAAAAAATAAATAAAATAATTAATTTTAAAAAATAAATAAAAATTTTAAAATTGACTTAAGATTGGTTAAAAGTAAAATGAAATATTGATTATGCTTTGTTCCAGGCAGTTGAATTGTGAGTGATTTACATTTTCCTCTGTCTTTTTATCTTTAAGTTCTTCTATAATGACTATATATTTTCTCAATGTTAACTCATTGTTTCTTTATTGTGAAAATTATGCATGCACATGGCAAAAACTATGAGACATCAAACATTTCAAAAGTACTTCTCACTTTTTCAAAACTATAATCCAATATTAAAGTGTACCTTTATTCTCCCAGAAGTTTATCATTTGTACTAAAAATACATCTCCTTTCAATTTCATACACAGAAACTGTACAACTTGTACAAATTGATTATGGTATAAGAAAGAATGAGTAACATTGAATATTACCTATCATCTGGCATTCATTGTGCGTAATCTTTAAAATAAAAGTGATAAACACAATACAAAAACTTTACCTATCTGATATGTAAAAAGCAATCTCTCTCTGCTAATATGACATGTCTTATGCAATTTGGGGGAACTTTTTCATATATTTTGTAGAATCAAGTTCTTTTCTTTTGTCATTTGTATACTCATATTTAGGCCTTATTTCTATTCACTGACACTCTACTTCTTAATGAATTGAAAATTTTTTTTATATATATATAAGGAAATTATAGTTTTGCTACAAATGTCAAGAATTTATTTTCTTATTTGCATTTGCATTAATATGTAATATACTTTCAACTTATATAAATGATATGAATTATGTACTAAATATTAAGATTTCCTATATTGGCAATAGCTCAACTTTTCTGAGTCATTCATGGTTCGAACATAGTATATCAGCAATATAATCTGCTAAGGAAAGTAAGGAATAAGATATTCTGGTTATTTTCTTTCTTTTCATGAGCTCATGGTACATGAATTATCTTATTTTTTTTTAAAGATTTTATTTATTTGTCAGAGAGAGAGGGAGAGAGAGCGAGCACAGGCAGACAGAAAGGCAGGCAGAGGGAGAAGCAGGCTCCCCACCGAGCAAGGAGCCCGATGTGGGACTCGATCCCAGGACGCTAGGATCATGACCTGAGCCGAAGGCAGCTGCTCAACCAACTGAGCCACCCAGGCATCCCGGTACATGAATTATTTTAAAGGCCGAAGATACCAATACCACTTCAGAGATATTTATATAATTTGAATAGTTTTATCTTTCTCAAATGACTTGAATTTGTAGTTAAATCACATCCAACAAAGAAAATGCCATTACTGAATGTATTTATTGGAAAATTCAGTCAAACTTAAAAAAAAAAGAAGTGATCTCAGTTTTATAAAAATCTTTCAGAAGATTAAAGGAGAAGAGGCACTTCTCAATTCATTTTATAGGGGCAACCAACACTGAAAAAGATTACAGGAAAATAAAACAGACACAGATACCTCTCACGAATAAACACAAATGCTGCATAACAATATATCAGCAAGCTACTTCCAGCAACATATACAAAGGATAATACATAAAACCAACTGGAGTTCATCCTAGCAATGCAAGCAGGGTGAGACTTTCAAAACCTCATCATTGCAATTGTCCATGAAAGTAGACTAAAGAAATCCATAGTTCGTCCCACTAGATATAGATAGGATATTTTACCAAATTCACCACCATGTCTTGAAAGAAGCTATCAGGAAACCAGAAGCAGAGGGAAAGTACTCAACTAAAGATTTTATTTATATCTATCTATCTATCTATCTATCTATCTATCTATCTATCATCTATCTATCTATTTGAGAGAAAGAGAGAACACACACAGTTGTGCGCAAGTGAGGGGAGAGGAGAGACAAGCAGACTCCACCCTTAGCTAGGAACCTCAGCCTGGAATCTGATTCAGGGCCCTGAGATCATGACCTGAGGCAAAATCAAGAGTCAGTGTCGTACCTTACTGAGGCACAGAGATGTCCCAGAACTGTCCTCCAGTTGAAAAGGGAAACTAATGAAACCTAATTACAACTATTGCTTCTAATGCTGAGAGACCAAATTAACATTTTTTTTTTAGATTTTATTTATTTATTTGACAGAGAGTGAAATCACAAGTAGGCAGAGAGGCAGGCAGAGAGAGGGGGGGAAGCAGGTTCCCCACTGAGCAGAGAGCCCAATGCGGGGCTCGATCCCAGGACTCTTAAGATCATGACCTGAGCCGAAGGCAGAGGCTTAACTCACTGAGCCACCCAGGTGCCCCTGAGTTAATCTTAGAGGGGAGGCAAGTCAAAGACATGCACAACCACCAACCTTACTGAACTCAACATTGAAGCCAGTATTAGAAGGCAAGGAAGAGATTTAAAGGATATATAAATTAGAAAAGATGAAATAAAGCTTTCTCTATTCACAGATGACATGATTATGTACATAGAAAAATCCCAAAGAAAGAGAGGAATAAATGAAACAAGATTAAACCAGAGAGGGTGAGAAACCATAACAGACCCTTAATCTTAGGAAACAAACTTGGGGTTTCTGGAGGGAGGGGGGTGGAGTGATGGGGAAACTGGGTGATGGACATTGGGGAGGTATGTGTTGTAATGAGAACTAGGTTTTAGGTAAGACTGATGAGTCACAGACCTGTATCCCTGAAACAAATAATATGTTAATTTTAAGAAAATTTCAAAGAACCTTGCAGATCCATACTGTATAATTCAGCTTAACGGGATTCTCTGGGAAAGTCAAAACTATTGAGAGAAAAAGAGGTCAGTGGTGCCAGGAGCTGGGAACGGGGAGAGGGTTTGGCTGCAAAAAGGGTAATGGGTCTGGTCTCTGTCTTAATTGTGGTGGTGGTTGAAAATATCTATTTGTTAAAACTAATGGAACTGTACAATAAAAAGAATAATTATACTGTATGAAAATTATAACAATTTAAAAAATAAATTTAGTTTCCTTAATGGTATATTTGACAGTGATGATTTTTTTCATTGCAGACTAACATGTTTCTTATATCTATGACATTCTTATGATCGGTTTCTCTAATAATATCCCAGTCATAAAATTTTTTTCTTATAGTAATTTTTAATATATATCAATAATTTACACTAGTATCCCATTATCAACTTTTTATTCAGAAAGTTCTTGGTCAGTCTCAACCACTTAATTTTTCACATGACCTTTAGAAAAAATTATCAAGATTAAAAGTATCTGCTGTTATTTTACTGAAGCATAATTAATCTTTTAGATTTATTTGGAAAGACATGACAGCTCTACCATGTAGTCTTTGTATAAAAAAAATCTGTACTTACAATGATAGCTCTGCATCCAATCAAAATATATCTGAATTTATGATTATTTAAAAGTTATTTTGCTTTAAAGAGTCTTAAACATTTTTTCAAAAATGTGTATTTAAATTTGATCGTTATGGGTAATTACCACTTAGGCATTATAAATTGTTCCTGTGTTACTTAGTTTTCTTAAAGTTTTTATTTAGATTCCAGTTAATTGGGCACCTGGGTGGCTCAGTCAGTTAATTTTCTACCTTCAGCTCAGGTCATGATCCCAGGGTCCTGTTCGAGTCCCACATTTGGCTTCCTGCTCACTGGGGAATCTGTTCCTCCCTTTCCCCTTTACCTTGCAAGTGTTCTCTCTCACTCTCCCTATCTCTCAAATAAATAAATAAAATCTTGAAAGAAAGAAGGAAAGAAAGAAAGAGAGAAAGGAAGGAAGGAAGGAAAATAGAAATACCAGTTAATTAACATACAGAGTGCGTTATTACTTTCAGGTACAATATAGTTATTACTTTCAGGTACAAATAAGTTACTTGATTCAACACTTCTACACATCACCCAAGTCTCATCATAAGTGCCCTCCTTAATTCCCACCACCTACTTAAGCTGTCCCCCAAACCACCTCCCTTCCTGTGAGCATCAGTTTGTTCTCTATACTTGAGTCTATTTCTTGGTTTGCCTTTTTTGCTCTTTTTCCCTTTGCTCATATTTTTCCCCCTTAAATTCCACACATGAATGAACTCATATGATATTTGGCTTTCTCCAACTGACTTATTTTGCTTAGCATAATACCCTATAGCTCCATCTATGTTATTGCAAATGGCAAGATTTCGTTCTGTTTCATGGCTGAGGAATATTCCATTATATGTACATACACTGCATCTTCACTTATTCATCATTTGATGGACACTTGGGCTGTTTCCATAATTTGGCTATTGTAAAAATGCTGCTATAAACATCGGGGTGCATGCATCCCTTTGAATTAGTATTTTTATGTTCTTTGTAAATATCTAGTGGTGCAATTGCTGGATTGTAAGGTGGTTCTATTTGTAATTTTTCAGGAATCTGCATGCTGGTTCCCACAGTGGCTGCACCAGTTTGCACTCCCACCAACAGTGCACAAAGGTTCCCTTTTCTTCACATCCCCACCAATGCCTGTTGTTTCTTGGGTTGTTAATTTTAGACCTTCTGAGAGATATGAGGTGATATCTCAGAATTTTGATTTGCGTTTCCTTGATAGTGATGACAAACATCTTTTCATATGACTGTTGGCCATCTGTATGTCTTCTCTGGAAAAATGTCTATTCATGTCTTTTGCTCATTTTTAATTGGATTATTCATTTTTTGAGCGTTGATTTTTTATGAATTCTTTATAAAATTTGTATGCTAACCCTTTATCAGTATGTCATTTGCAAATATGTTTTCCCATTCCATAGTTGTCTTTTAGTTTTGTTGACTGTTTTCTTTGTTGTGTAGAAACTTTTATTTTGATGTAGTCCCAACAGTATACTTTTGTTTTTGCTTCCCTTGCCTAAAGAGACAAATTTAGAAAAAAGCTTCTATAGTCAGTGTCAGAGAAATTACTGCCTGTGCTTTCTTCAAGGACTTTTATGGTTTCAGGTCTCACATTTAGGTCTTTCATCCATTTTGAATTTATTTTGTATACGAGGAAAGGGAATGGTCCAGTTTCCCAATATCATTTGTTGAAGATACTGTCTTTTCCCATTGGATATTCTTTTCTGATGTGGACAAATAATTGACCATATCATTGTGGGTTCATTTCTTGGTTTTCTACTCAGTTTCACTGACTATAGGTCTATTTTTGTGCCAGGACCATACTATTTTGATTACATTGCAGCTTTGTAATATAACTTGAAGTCCAGAATTGTGATGCCTTGAGCTTTGTTTTTCTTTTGCATGGTTGCTTTGGCTATTCAGGGGTCTTTTGTGGTTCCATACAAATTTTAGGATTGTTCTAGCTTTGTGAAAAATGCTGTTGGTATTTTGATAAGGATTGCATTAAATGCTCAAATGCTTTGAGTAATATAGACATTTTAACAATATTTGTTCTTCTAATCCATGAGCGTGGAGTTCTTTTCCATTTCTTTTTATCCTCTTTCATTTCTTTCATCAATGCTTTATACTTTTCAGAGTACAGGTCTTTCACCTCTTCAGTTAATTTATTCCTAGGTATTTAATTGTTTTTGGTGCAATTGTAAGTGGAACTAATTCCTTAATTTCTTTATCTGCTGCTTCATTATTGGTGTATAGAAGTGCCAGTGATTTCTCTAGGTTGATTTTGTATCCTGTGACTTTACTGAGATTTATCAGTTCGAGCATTTTTTTGATGGAGTCTTTCCAGTTTACGTAGAGTGTCATGTCATCTGCAAATACTAAAAGTTTGACTTCTTCCTTACCCATTTGGATGTCTTTATTTCTTTTTGTGTTCTGAGATTGCTGTGGCTAGAATTTCCAGGACAATATTCAATATAAAAGGGTGAGATTGGACATCCTTATGTTTTTCCAGACCATAGAGGGAGAGCTCTATTTTTCCTCATTGAGGATGTTAACTGTGAGTTTTTTCATATATGGTCCTTATAGTTTTGAGGTACGTTCCCACTAAACTGACTCTTTTGATGGTTTTTATCATGAGTAGATGTTGTACTTTTCCAATTCTTTTTTTTGCATGTACTGAAATGATCATATGGTTCTTATCCTTTATTTTGTATTAATTTGATGTATTATGTGGACTGATTTACAAATATTGAACCATCCTTGCAGCCCAGGAATGAATTCCACTTGATCATGGTGAATGACTTTTTAAATTTATTGTTGGATTCAGTTTGGTAGTATTTTGTTAAGAATTTTTGCATCCATGTTCATTAGGGACATTGGCCTGTACTTGTCTGTATTTATTTATTTATTTATTTATTTATTTATTTATTTATTTATTTATTTATTTATTTTGTAATGTCTTTATCTGGTTTTGGTATCGGGTAATGCTGGCCTCATAGAATGAGTTTGGAAGTTTTCTTTCCTTTTCTATTTTTTAGAATAGTTTGAGAAGTGTAGGTATTAACTCTTATTTAAATATTTGTTAGAATTCATCTTTGAAGTCATCTGGTCCTAGACTTTTGTTTGTTGGGAGTTTTTTACTGATTCAATTTCTTTGCTTACTATTGGTCTGTACAAATTTTCTATTTCTACATGTTTCTCCTTAGATAATTTATATATTTCTAGGAATTTATCTATTTCTTCTACATTGTCCAGTTTGTTGGCATATAATTTTTCACACTATTCTTTTATAACTGTTTTTTGTGGTGTTATTTGCTTTATCTCCTCTTTCATTTGTTTTTATTTATTTGAGTCATTTCTTTCTCTCTCCCCTCCCCCGCTTTTTAATAAGATGGGCAAGAGTTTATCAATGTTGTTGATCTTTTCAAAGAGCCAACTCCTTGATTCATTGATCTGTACTAGATTTTTTGGTTTCTTTGTTTCTTTTTTTAAGACTATTTATTTACTCAGGGTGCCTGAGTTGCTCAGTGGGTTAAAACCTCTGCCTTCAGCTCAGGTCATGATCCTGGGGTCCTGGGATCGAGCCCTGCATCAGGCTCTCTGCTCAGCAGGAACCCTGCTTCCCCCGCTCTCTCTGCCTGCTTCTCTGCCTACTTGTGATCTCTGTCTGTCAAATAAATAAATAAAATCTTTAAAAAATTTAAAAAAAATGATTATTTACTCATGAGAGAGAGAGAGAGAGAGAGAAGCAGAAGCAAAGGAAGAAGCAGGCTCCTCACAAAGCAGGGAGCCTGGTGAGGGACTCAAACCCAAGACCTTGAGACCATGACTTGAGCCAAAGGTAGATGCTTAACTTACTAAGCCACCCAGGTGCCCCCTTTTGTTAGTTTTTATATCATTTATATTTCTTCTTCTTCTTCTTTCATTAGGCTTCATTTGTTTTGTTTTTCTAGCTTCTTTAGATGTGACATTGGGTTGTTTATTTGAGATTTTTCTTGCTACTTGAGGTAGTTCTGTATTGCTATGTACTTCCTTCATAGAACTAATTTTGCTGAATCCCAAAAGATTTGGATTGTTGTGTTTCCATTTTCATTTGTTTCTAGGTATTTTTTAAACATTTCTTTTTTTATTTCTTGGTTAACTCATCATTGTTTAGTAGCATATTATTTAACCTCCAGGTATTTGTGTTCTTTACAGATTTTTTTTCTTGTGGTTAACTTCTAGTTTCATAGTATTGTTATCTGAAAAGGTTCATGGTATGACTTTGAACCTCTTGAATTTGGTGAGGCCTATGGGTGACCTAATATGTGATCTATTCTGGAGAATGTCCTATGTGCCCTTGAAAAGAATGTGTATTATGCTGTTTTAGGATGAAATGTTTTGAATATATCTGATAAGTTCATCTGGTCCAATGTGTCATTCGAAGCCATTGTTCCTTATTGATTTTCTGTTTAGATGATCTGTCCACTAATGTAACTATGGTGTTAAAGTCTCCTACTATTATTGCATTATTATTAATTAATTAATTCCTTTATTTTTGTTATTAACTTTTTTATGTATTTGGGTGCTCCCATGTTGGGTGCACAAATATTTACAATTATTATATCTTCTTTTTGGATTGTTCCCTTTATGATTATATAATGTCCTTCCTTGTCTCTTGTTATGGTCCTTGTTTTAAAATTTCCTTTTCTGATATAAGAATTGCTACTTAACTTTATTTTGACATCCATTTGCATGATAGCTATTTCCCCATCCCATCACTTTCAATCTGCAGGTGTCTTTAGGTCTAAAGTGAACATCTTATAGGCAACATACAGACTTTTTTTTTTAATCCGTTTTGCCAGGAACATTTAGTTCCTTATATCCAAAGTAATTATTTTTTTAAAAAAAGTAATTATTGATAGATATGTATTCATTGACATTTCATTACTGGTTTTGTGGTTGTTTCTGAAGATTTTCTCCGATTCTTTCTTGCCTTTCTCTCTTTCATGGTTGCTGATTTTCTTAGGGCTATATTTAAATGTCATTCTCTTTATTCTTTGCACATTTATTTGGGGTTTTGATACATGGTTACCGTTAGGTTTGTATATATTATCTTCTGCATATAGCAGTCTATATTGAGTTGATGGTCGTTAAATTTGAATCCATTCTTTTTCCTTTTCCTCCCCATGTTTTAGGCCTATGTGATTAATTTTACATCCTTTTTTTAAAGATTTTATTTATTTGTCAGAGAGAGACAGAGTGCACAAGCAGGGGGAGCAACAGGCAGAGGGAGAATCAGACTCTCCACTGAGTAAGGAGCCTGATACAGGACTCGATCCCAGGACCCTAGGATCATGACCTGAGCTGAAGGCAGATGATTAACTGACTGAGGCACCTACAAATCCCAGTTTTACATCTTTTTTGTGTGAGTGTTCCCTGAATATTTTCTTAAAAAAATATACACTTTACTGCTTTTGTGTTTCTTACCTTTATATTGTCACTTTTGGTCCCTTCTTTCCACTCAGAGTCTCCTTTAATATTTTTTTGAGGGCTAGTTTAGTGGTCATAAACTCCTTTAGTTTTTGTCTGGGAAACTCTTTCCTCTCCTTTTATTCTGAATGATAGCCACACTGTTAGAGTATTCTTGGCTGTACGTGTTCCCCATTCAGCACTTTGAATATATCTTTCTATTCTGTTGCCAAGTTTCATTGGAAAAGTCTCCTGCTAGCCTTATGGGTTTTCCTTCATCAGTTACTGACTTCTTTTGTCTTCCTGGTCTTAAGGTTCTTTTCTTTATCACTGTATTTTGTGAATGTAATTACAACATGTCCTGGTGTTGGATCTGCTTTTTTTGATTTTGATGGGAATTCTCTGTGCCTCCTGGGTAAGGATGTCTCTTTCCTTCCCCAGATTGGTAAAGTTCTCAGCTATTATTTCTTCAAATATATTTTCTGCTCCCTTTTCTCTTCTTCTGGGACTCCTATAATCTGAATGTTATTACATTTGATGGAGTCACTGAGTTCCATAAGTCCATTCTTTTTTTTTTTTTTTTAAGATTTTATTTATTTATTTGACAGAGAAAGATCACAAGGAGGCAGAGAGAGTCAGGCAGAGAGAGAGAGGAAAGCAGGCTCCCCCATGAGCAGAGAGCTTGATGCGGGGCTCTATCCCAGGACCCTGAGACCATGACCTGAGCTGAAGGCAGAGGCTTAACCCACTGAGCCACCCAGGCACCCCGCATAAGTCCATTCTTATGTTGCATTATTCTTCTTTCTCTGTTTTGTTCAGTTTCATTATTTTCCATTGTCTTCTACATCACTAGTTCATTCCTCTACTTCTTTCAGCCTTGCATACTTTGCATCAAGCCTGTCTCCAATTTAATCTATTGTGCCCCTCATCTCTCATTGATTCTTTCTAACTCTTGTCTCTGCAGTAAGGGTCTCACAGATATCTTCTATTCTTTTCTCATACCCAGGGAGTAGTCTTATGATGGTTGCTTTAAATTCGCCATTAGGCATGTTACTTCCATCTGTTTCACTTAGCTCTCTGGCCATGACCTTAACTTGTTCTTTCATTTGGGATGATCCCTCCATTTTGGCATTTGACTAAGTCTGTCTTCTTTTCTGTGTTAGAAAAGCCTGTTACATCTCCTGCTTCTTAAAGTAATGGCCTTATGTAGGACAGGTCTTGTAGGGCCCTGGGTTGGGCACTTCAGGCAGTGTCTCTCATGTGTGCTGTGTGCTATCTGCTGTTGTTTTTGGCTGCTCTGTCCTTCAGGCCAGTCATCTGCAGAGGCTTTCCTTGTCTGCTCTGGGCAGTGTTGGGTCATTGGCCTGAATGTGATGAGTTTTAACAAGGCTCTGTTTCTGTTTGTGATATAAGACTTGATACCACCTCCACCAGAACTGAGGCCCTGTACAAATCTCTGGTCAGGAGATATGGTGTGGGAGGGGTTTGTGCTGGTTCTTGGGGAGGGGCCTGCCATGCTGGGATTGAGGCAAGGTTGACTGAGAAAGACAGTCCTACCAGACTGCAGGGGGGTGGGTCTTGGTGTAAGCAAGTTAAGTAGTCAGTGTTAGCATTATGTTGTTTCCCACAGGTGGCTTTATGTTTATACTGAAGGGCAGTCAGGGAAATGGCTCCAGCCAGCTCCCTCATGCCAAAGAGAGGCATTTCTATAAATGATGCCTCTCAGGGACAAGCTCTGAGAAAAGTGAATATTCCCTCCCCCTCACCTCCTGCCTTGTGGCCCATGTATTTTTTTAGGTGGTCTGCCCCTGGGTTGTTTGCCTGCTTTCTTTCCAGGAGTGGGGCAGGACCCTCAGGGGTCTCTCAGCCCAGTTCGCTGAACATTAAAGGCTCTAAGCCCTACTGGTTGTAGGAACTCATGAAATTCAACATCTCTCAATTTCTAAGCCAATGGCTATGGGGAAATATTCTCCTTGTGCATACCCCTGTGTGTTCCTCTCTCTCTCACCTCTCTTTGCAACCAGAGCTTCCTTCTGTCCACAGTGATCCAGATCTGTTCCTTCCCTAAACCTCAATTCTGCACTTCTAACTATCTTCAATGTGTCCTCTTCTCTCCCTTTAGTTGTGGAGTTTTTTTCTGCCAGTCTTCAGGTTGATATCTGCAGTATTTAGGATGATTTTATATTTCTCCAGTTGTATTCATGGGATGACATGAAGTTAGGGTTCTTTTACCCTGCTACCATTTTCTCCTTTGTTATTTTTTATATAAAATTTTAACCCTTCCAATATTATTTCCACATAAATTGTTGCTTGTTTTATAAACCTCTGAGTTAAGTATTTTCTCTTCAAAGATATCCTATCAAAGCTGTTTGTTTAACAGGGATCATACTCTCTTACCTAGTGAATTCAGTAAATATTGTCATATTATAATTTACAACAGAATATTATTTTGAAGAAATTTGATAAAAGTCTAAGTTTTTTCTTCAAAGTTAATTTTAGTGGATTTTTTTCATTTTAATGTCTTTGTTTTTAATTTGTCAATATTAATTTCACTAAGCTTTACCTTGGTATTGATACTTTAGAAATTAATACACACATTAATTACAGAAGTTTTTCAGAAATTTTTTTGTTTTACTTGTGAGATATATATGTGTGTATATGTATATGTGTATATATATGTATATATATATATATATAAAATCTTTTTGTTTGCTTTCTCTTTAGAGAAATGAGTCACTTGTGTCTACCTTTCATATCCTCCATGTTTACTCGAATTGCTTTATTGTTTCTTTCTCTTTTCTATTCCTTATTCCTGATTTTAACAAGGCCTACTTTTCCTGTATCTGATTTTATTTTTGCCAATGTCTGTTTTCCATTTGGATTTACCCAGCATCCCCTTTATTTAGTTTTCTCTTATGTTATTGCTCAGCTTTGCCATCTTTTTTCTTCTTCCATTGTCTAAAATCTTGGTACATTGATTCTGAGATATATTTTTCCCATTCTCTTTCTTTCATGAATTTTCTTTTGTTGTTGTTTATTTTAAATTTCTTGTTATTTGTCTTATTCCTGTCATATTTATTCACAAACCTAAAGCCATGGTTATACAAAAGATTGAAAAGGGCCTTCATATTTTGGTCAAAAATAACTTAGGAGTGGAGAAGGGCCTGGGCAGAGAAGAGATGTGATATCAGGCAGTTTGTTTGGAGAATTCTGCATAAGAGCAAAGCTGCATTATCCTGTCCAGCCTCATCAGGCCTCTCAGCACTCAACATCAGGCCCATTAGTGGAGGAGGTCAGTGGTCACCAGGGAGAGTTCCTGTACTTAACAGGAACAGTTTTATTAATGCATTTCCTTTCAAATGATGGAGGTTATCAGCTATGCTGGTTATCTCCTCTACTTTGAAAAATAATAGCTTGCTTCTACTCAAGAAAGCTTAATATTAGTTTTTCTGCTCCCTGTGCCTTCAGAGTTCTGGTGATCTCTGCCGCCTGCACAAGTCAGCTCTTTCCATGTTGAGTGAGGGTCTATGTATCATTTGGCCCATTGGATCCATGCAAAAGCCTGAATGCTGGAAAGGGGATCAGCTCTCCAGCCATATTCTGGTCACTATGAACAATTTCTTTTTTAAACTTTTGCTTGTACAAATAATTTTTATTTTTTATTTTTTAAGCTTTTTGTTTTCTGGCTTTATTGAAGTATAATTGATAAAAACTATATATACCTAAGTTGTGCAACATGATTTTTTAAGGTCTACAACGTGATGCTTTAATTTATGTTTACATTGTGAAATTACCATAATTAAGTTAATTAACATATCTCCTCACATAGTTACCTTTTATTTTGAGGCAAGAACACATAAAATCTATTCTCTTAGGAAATTTTAAGTATACAGTAATCATCATGCTGTACATTGGATCCCCAGAACTTATTCATCCTATAACTGATAGTTTTTCTCTTTATCTCTTTAACCAACATTTCCCCATTTCCCCTCATGTCTAGTTCCTGGAAGCGAGTATTCTACTCCCTGGTTCTGTGCATTTGTTATTGATTGATTGATTGATTCCACATGTAAGTGATATCATACAGTATTTGTCATTTTGTGTCTGGCTAATTTCACTTAGTATGTGACCTGCAAGTCATCCAGGTTGCCACAAATGGTAGAAATTCTTCTTTTTTATAGTGAATAATATTCCTTATATATATATATATTATTTTTTCTTATCTATGTTTTCATTGACAAGTAATTACATTATTTCCATATCTTGTCTACTGTGAATAATGTTGCAGTGAACATGGGAGTGCAGACACTTCTTTGAGATGATGATTTCCATTAGTTCAGAACTGTTGAGACCATTGACCTTATTGGACCTGAAAAATATGCTTATATTATAATATATAATCTGGAAAAAAATAAAGATGGATAATAGATTGTTGTGGGTTTTTTTTGTCTGTTTGTTTGTTTGCTTTTTGTTTGTGTGTGTGTGTGTTTAATTCATTCTCTGTACTGAAGATAGACATTATGGGAAACACAAACTTCTTCCTTTTTTTTTAAATTTATTTGAAAATTCAATGAATGTTGTACTCAATCTGACTCCACTGACCTTATGCTTAGTAGTTATTCCAAGCACATTATGTATGTCTATCTCCATGTAAATCTGTTTAATTTATTCATTTTCATATGTTATTGAACATAACTTCTTACTTTATCTGCATGATCTCTTTCCTCTTCACACCAACCCTGAGACATAGATATCTTTATCTCCCAGTTCAGAGATAAGTAAAAACTAAGTGGTTTGGCAATCATTTTGCAGCAAGACATAGGCACACTGGGCTTAACTTCTGCTTTCTCTCTTCTACATTTTTTTCTCCTTTTGTGTTCATGTGTATTTTATAGAAAAGATCCCAAAGCTCTCTCAGGGCTGATAATCTGATGACACCTTAATCCAAAAGTTTATATTTATTTTGTATCTATTTAGTTTTATTATCTTTAGAAATTAAGAAAGATAGCAATACGTAAAAAAGTTAAGATATCTAATATGTAAAAAAGTTAAGAAAAAAGATTGTAGAGATAGAATAGACTTAGAACAATGCCCAGAACAAAGACCTAGTATTTTGGCAACTTCATTTAATTCTCAACACATTCTGTTTGTTCCTTGAATTCTATTTCTTTGGTCCTCACTTAAATTGCTTAAGCACTGAAGTTATTATCTAATTTAACTGTTCTTGGCAAGAACTCAAAGCTAATGGCTTCAGATGATTCTCCTCACTCTGTTTCATATAAAGTCCTCTTTCACCGAGGCTCTAACTGCTCCCGTTCAGAACCACCATGTAACTTCCAGGACTTCCATGTTCTTTAGCAACCAGGATGCAAGTGTGGCTCTTGGCAACAGACTGTGACAGGAGCAAAGAGAAAATTGTGACAACATCAGTGTATGGTGAGAGTTGATTTATATGAAATCTTACAATACAAAAATTTTAAAAATAATAATAAATAAATCTCTTTTTCAAATATGCACATGGAAAAGCAAAGCAAAACAAAACAAAACAACAACAACAAAACTCCCAAAAACCTGAAAGAATAATGACATTTGTAACAGTCAGCACTTGCATAAAATTTACTCAGTCCTTTAGATGTTTTACCTAAACTAATTCATCCAATTCTCCCAAACATGTTATGATTCAGGTCCTGTTCACATCCCTATTACAGTGATGCTCAGTATCAGTGACTTGCAGAGATGAATTACAGCCACTTCCAAGACCACAGTGTGTGCTCTAAGGACCTGTGCTTTACCACCTCACTGGTCCATGGTCTACATTTAAACAGAGCATGTAAACACAGTGGCATAGATACTTTGGAAGAATTCTTAAAACCCACATTTTTAATTCCCTCAGCAAGAATTTATTGAGTACATCCTGAGTGTCACATACTCTTTAAGACATAGATTACTACTGGGGTGCCTGGGTGGCTCATTCAGTTAAGCTTCTGACTTGGGCTCACATCATGATCTCAGGTCTGGGATTGAACCCTGAGTTGGGCTCCTGTTCAGGAAGGAGTCTCCTCCTCCCTTTCCCTCTGCCCCTCCCCCTGCTCATGCTCTCTCTGTTGCTCTATCAAATAAATAGAATCTAAAAAAAAAAAAAAAGAAGACATAGATTACTGCAGTTCAAATATACAAATACTCAGCATTCGTCACTATTTTGCAGTAGATGGGCAATAAACATGCTGAATAAGAAAATTAGAAAATGAAGATAAATGCCATGAAGAAAAATAAAACACACATGTCAGGAAGAGTTACAATGAAGGTTATTGAAAGCTTACTTGGTAAGGTGACACCTGAGCACACGCTTATGTGTCATATGGGACTCAGAAGATGATTGTACCTGACAGAGAGCAAGTGCAAAGGTCCAGAGGGAGCTTGGCACCCTGTGTTGGAAGAGGGCTGGGAGATTGATACTATTCAGAAGAGATGGTGAAATATAGAGTAGCAGGAGATGGAGTCAGAGATAAAATGGGACACTTGATTATCAAAGATCTTGTACTTTATTGTAGGTGAGTTGCCTTGTCCTCTAGGTAAGGCAGGAGGTCATGGAATTATTTGCAGCACAGACTTGTCAGGATCTCTATATATTCTGAAAGGCTCCGTCAGCTGCTGTGCTAAGAATAGACTGTGAAAAGACAGGTATGGATGTATGGGACCAGGGAGGAGACAACTGAAATGATCAGTTTAGAGGGTTGGGGCTTGACCTTGGTACATGGCAATGCAGTAGGTGCAAAGTGATCTTGGTCAGGTTGTATTTTGAAAGTGGAGCCAAACAGATGGGATGAAAAATTTTATGTCTATGAAGGAAAAATAAATACATGAAAGGAGTCAGAAATCTCTATATTTTTTAGCAACAGCAATTGACGGGGTGGGGAGGTACTTAGTTTAAATAAACTGAGGAAGACAGTGGATAGAGCATGATTTAGTGTTCTGCTGACATTCCAGGGGCAAAGTTAGGAAGGTATGTGGATATGAGTCTGGAGTCAGGAGCATTTAGAGTACAGTTGATATTTCAAGCATGGAATTCTGTCAGCTCACCAATGGAATGTCTGGGAGAAAGTAAAGGTTCGAGAATCGCTGATAGAATTCAGCCTTTTAGTTAATAGTACTTTTGAAATGCTGCTTTTTAATTGGGTTAAGAGGAAATTGAATTTGTGGATGTGGAAACAAAGAGACAATTTAAGGTAATTCAAGATAAATCAAAAATTCAAAAGTTTTGCTCTACATGGAGATCGACAAAATGAAGGGCTACATAGATGTCGGAAGTGAAGACAACTGATTTGTTTTGCCTTTTTTTAATTTATGTTGTGATAAATGGCAAAATGTTTGTAGAGTAAGGGGGATTAACAATAGAATGGTAAAAATAGAGTTGCCAGATGGAGAGGTGAGTTTGTTGCTGAAGACTGTCCTTCTGTAGGCAAGAAAAACTGGGACCTAGTGCATGGGTGACGGGTATTTTGGAATGGAGCTAAGTACCATGACTGGAATGCCGGCAGGTGGAGAGGCGTGGTGGTGGAAACTTGCCACAAGTTGTGTTATAAGTAGGGGGAGAGCAGGAGGTTAGAAAAAAGTGAAGTGAGAATAAAGTTAGAATACACTGGGGGCATCAATAGATGAGGATAACTTTGGCAATTGTGAAACTTCATTGTCACTGTTGCCTTTTACTTTATCATCTAGAGACATTTGATATGACATTTTAAAAATCTTCCAGTGGACTTTAGTAAATATGTGTTTCCTTCTGTCTTTCCTTCCTTCTTCCTTCTTCTTTCCATTTCAGTATAACTGAAAACATTATATTAGTTTCAAGTGTACATCATAGTGATTCAATATCTCTACACATTATCCTGTGCTCACAAGTGTAGCTCCCATCTGTCACCCTACAATGCTATTACAATATCATTGGCTACATTCCCTATGTTGTGGTTTTCATCCCAGGGACTTATTTATTCATTAATGGGAAGCCTGTATCTCCCAATCTCTTCCATCCATTTTCCCCATCCCACCCACTTCCTTCTGGCAGCTAACCATTCATACTCTGCCCTTATAGGTCTGATTCTGCTTTCTGTATGTTTATTCATTTATATGGTTCTTTAGATTCCACATGTGTTAGTGAAATCATATTTTATTTGTGTTTCTCAGTCTGACTTACTTCATTTAGCATAAAACCCTCTTGGTCTATCCATGTTGTCTCAATGGTAAGATCTCATCTTTTTATATGGCTAGATAATATTCCATCATATACATTATATATTATAATATATTATATATTATCCAATATAACAATAATTATGTATTTTATATATACTTTCTCACCAAATGTTATTTTTTGCTATTTCTTGTCTTTTTGATTTTAGCTAATTTGACAGATGTAAAGTGATACCTCATTGTTTTGATTAGCATTACCCAATGGTTAGTGATGTTTAGCATCATTTCATGTGTCTGTTGGCCATTTGTATATCTTCATTCAAAATATGTCTATTCATGTCCTCTGCCCATTTTTTCATTGGATTGTTTGTTTTTTGGCCATTGAGTTGTATAATCTCTTTATATAGTTTGGATATTAATCCTTTATTTATCATTTGCAAATATCTTCTCTTCTTTGGTAGGTTGCCTTTTTGTTTTATTGATTATTTCCTTTACTGTACAAAGGAAAAGCTTTTTATTTTGGCATAGTATCTATAGTTTCTTTATACTTTTGTTTCACTTGCTTTAGGAAACCTATCTGTAAAAGTTTTGTTACTGCCCATGTCAGAGAATTTACTGCCTGTGTTCTCTTCTAGAATTTCTAGAATTCAGATCTCACAGTTAGGTCTTTTATCAATTTTGAGTTAATTGTTATTTGTGGTATTAGAAAGGTGGTCCTATTTCATTCTTTTGCATGTTGCTGTCCAGTTTTCCCAAGACCATTTATTGGAGAGACTCCTTCCACTCAAATGCTTTTTTCTTAAAATAACTTTCTCTATAACAAAAAATGGTATGATTTCTAAGGTTCCTAAGTATCATTAAAAATAATAATCTAGGTGTCATTATTCTTTAGGTATGATATATATTTGATAAAAATGGTTAATAATCATTTTAAAAGTGATTTAGATATTTGCTTATCAAATCCAATCCAACTTCTTCTATTCTGCCTTGTCTTTATTTGATGCTTTACCATGAGAAGAAAAGTCTGCTGTAAACCTTAAGCCCAGGCATGTCATCCCCTGTGAACACATTAAGAAGAGTAAAATGAGAAGAAACACCAATTACATCCCCTGGGAGATTTTTAAAATTAATAATAATTGTTAATGCTTCCAGCACAAATTATTGGCAGTAAATTGGATTTAAAATGGGGAGATCTCAAAAAGTGATATTATTTAAACAATTCCAGATAATTAGCAATTTCTTCCTCAGTGGGAGCTTGTTGGCAGGGAAACATCTATCTCTCTGGAAGGCAGGAAGTAAATTAATTGCAGTGAGACAAAGAAAGTTCTATAAGATATTTTTCATGTAAATCAGAATTTGTTGGAAGGTTTAACAATGGGCAAACATAGTGATTCTTTTCAGTGTCAAAAATTAGTGATGGAATCCCTTTCAACATGACTGTAATTATTTTCCCTTAAAATAATTTTTATGCTAGAAGGAAGTAGAAGGTGATCAAAAATCATCAAATGAAATTTCTGAGTAATATATGTAAGTTATATAGGTATATAATAGATTTTACCTCTGCATGTTTTACCTGTTTTCTATATTGATAACATGCAGAAAAAGGAACAAAATTTAAAATTGCCCATTATAAAACAACCAGATGAGTCAGTATTAACAGCTACACAAGACTTTCACATGACTGAAATTACATTATAATATAACATTGAAAGTGCTCACTGAACAATGTAAGGGTCATGAGGAAGGTTATTCTACTACCTATGTTTTGAGAGCTGACACTAGTCCTTCCATAAGCATACCTCCCACATTATTCAATCCATTTCCATGTTATATTTTAGATTGCTTCCAGTTTTTTAAAATTTCAAATGCCCTAAAGACAATTACTCTTAGAGACAGCTCTGTAAATACATTTAAAGACATAGAAGAGTCTGTTAAAACATTTTTAAATGAAAAAAAAAAAATTGCTATTGACAATTTTTCTTTCAAACGTGCCTATTTAAACTTCTACTGTTAGCAGTGAGTGTATGAGAAGGGTTATTTCCCTGAATATTTTCATTCTTACAAATGGGACAGAAACTAAACATCATCTTCTTTATAATGTAAATGCCTTTGATTTCTAGTGTTTGAGGCCAATGTTATCTGGCTTACATACCTGTGGAATGGAAATTCTTACCGAGCATTTGACTTTTCGTTCTTTTTTTTTTTTTTTTTTTTTTTTTTAGAAGAAGGGAAATAATGGGGAAATCTAATACTCCCACACCCCAGTCTCCAAGATGCTGGATTATCAGGATTGTCATATATTTCTTAGTGATGTTTACAATTATATATAAAATCACCATATCATTTTTATCTTGTTGAGTAGAGGTCATTTCTCCCTGAATTCTAGTAGGATTACAAAGTAGATATTTTCTATAATGTAATTCCTTTCCCTGAAGCAAAACTTCATATTGGAAGTTTCTCTTTCCTTTTGTCCCTGTATTATTTCACTTTTCAATGCATTTTGCCAGCTGCATGATGTCACTTTTCCCTGTTTGCTCACCTTTTAAAGAGTTTTAGCCAGTGCTGAATTTACTGTTAAATGCCATTAAATGTGTCAGTTCTAAAATTCCCCTTGGTTGCTGAGAGAATTAAATCTTCCCACTTTTTAATTTGAGATTATGTCTGATGTGCACAGCTTGGAGCCAAGATTTTGTTGGCTTCCTACCTTTTATTTAGTTTATATATTTTTGCATCATGGGTTGTCTGTTAATCTTGTCCCCTGACCTGATAAGCTCTTTCCTATTCCAAATACTTCAGCAGCTTATAAGGATCCGCTTTATCTGGCCCCTGCAATAACTCCCCAGCCCCATTTCTATGCAATCCTTGCCCCCCAGTCCCCTACTCTCTAGGTAACTGCTCTTCTAGAAGCATTATCAGCTTCCTGAAAGTGCATGATTTTGCCCATCTCCCATCTCTGCACATATGTATTTGTATGACTGAAAACTCTCTACCACTTTTTCTAATTAAAAATAAATTCACTCAACTTGCTGTCATTTTTTTCCAAAAATATATTTTTTTTTCTGATTCCAAGCTCACTTCCCAGCCTTCAACTTTTTTTTTTCCAGCCTTCAACTTTTGTGACCCTCCTATATGTTCTCATAGTACCCTCTTTATTTATTTATTTATTTATTTTTGGCTACTTATATTTAAATTAATTGTCCTACAAATGACTCTTATATGTACCTTCCTTCTAGTGGATTTCAGATCCAGTAATATAGTCACTATTGTAGTCATCTTTGTAGCGCATACAAATACACTAATATCCATGACACATCAATAAGTTCTTCGGGAGTCACTTAAGAAACATATATTTTGGGGCATCTGGGTGGCTCAGTGGGTTAAGCCTATGCCTTTGGCTCAGGTCATGATCTTGGGGTTGTGGGATTGAGCCCCACATTAGTTCTCTGCTCAGCAGGGAGCCTGCTTCCCCCTCTCTCTCTGCCTGCCTCTCTGCCTACTTGTAATCTCTCTCTCTGTCAAATAAATAAATAAAATTTTTAATAAAAAAGAAACATCTATTTTATTATAAGCTAAAGAATTTATTCTTGAGTAGACGAAATGGTAACAAAGGTAACAAATAAAAGCAGAAATTGCATATATCTATGTATAATATATATAATATGTGTATATAATATATAATATATATACATGTATGCATATTACATACATGCTTATATAAATATATGTGTATATAATATATATGTATATATTTATACATGCATATATAATTATATATACATATTATACACTTATACATATACACACATACATTATACATTATACAATTATATATATACACATATTTATACAATTATACATGCATTATGCAATTATACATATATATCATATATTATTATTATACAATTATACATTATATTATACAGTATATGTATATATTATACATCATAATATATTATATATGAAATATATAATATATATAATACATACATTATATGTATACATATGTAATACAAGCTGCTATATCAACCTTGACTTATACAGTGAGTCATGTTTCGAAGCTCCAAGGGCACACACAATATAGAAACTACCCTGCACACAAAAGCAGTGGAAAGCCTACACTGGCATCTTAATAGCAATAGTCTCACTATGTTCTTGATGGGCATGCAGTACAACCCCCAAAACACCCATCATGGGTGTCTCTAAAAGAATGATGTCTTTCCAGAGATTATGCATCAAAATGAAATTTTCTTGTACCTCTTTCTCCACATCTGTTCTGTGTAGAATTATTGGATGGGTGCATGACTGGAAGAAACTGCAGGCCATGCTGAGGTTTTCCTTCAAGGAAGGAAGGCACACTGTGGCTTAAAAGGTAAGGAGGAAGGGCTCCTGGTGGCTCAGTCAGTTAAGCGTTGGCTCAGATCATGATCCCAGCCTCCTGGAGTGGAACCCTGCATCTGAATCCTGCTCAGCGGGAAGACTGCTTCTCCCTCTCGCACTCCCCCTGCTTGTGTTGTCTCTCTCACTGTGTCTCTCTGTGTCAAATAAATACATAAAAATCTTTAAAAAGAAAAAAAAAGGTAATAGGATTAAAAGACATTCTCTGGCTAATAAATAAATAAATAATAAATAACAGCTATTCATCATATACTTAAAACACCAAAAGAGTTTGTGAAGGTATCTTCCCACTATGATCAATAAATTACGCCCCCAATCTCGAAGGAACATCCTCTCTCTTTTTTCTTAGAAATGATCAGAATTCAACCATGTATTTTCAAGAGTAGCCCCATCTGCTACTACACACTGGTAACCATTTCCCATCATGTGGTCCTCTTGCAGAGAGCTAAGCAGGAGGGATTTCTTTCTTTCTTTCTTTCTTTTTTTTTTTTTTTAGTAACAAAGAAAGCATGCCTTTTTGTTGTAACATTGGTACCAGAACTCTGGAAGGCAAAGGTTCTGTGTTTGTGAGTTTGGCTTTCATCTAAGTTGAGGGCTCAGAAGCAAGATGCTTAATTTCCGGTTTTATAACTTACTAGATATGTAACAATAGTGGGTTTCATAACTTCTCTCTACCCTTGATGAATTGAGTATAAAAAGTTTCTACCTCATTGTGTTGTTAGAGGACTAAATATAATAATAAAATAATGCATGTAATACCATGCCTGGCTCATAGTTAGAATTCCGTAACTGTGTACCACTCATACTGTTGTTACAGGAAGCAAATGAACACTTTTTTTTTTAACCATTCCCCACTGTGTGCTCCTACTGTATAGTCTCAGAACCACATACAAGCTTACATCCATGGAAGCATTCCAATACCTTGATGGATCACAGATTAGTATTACTAGATGCAGTAATTTCTAAATCTGTGTATATCATCATGAATATTTCAGTGTGGATGTAAGGAAATAGTGAATAATACATTTTTACCTGCAGTTTCATTCAACTTTTCATAGCCTAAAGATTTCTCATTGATCATATTATATCCACTGATGCCCAGGTTTGCTGACTTTAAAAATTAATATTTTAGGATATTTTTCATGAGGGAATTAGGCTTTGAACCAGAGTAATTCTTTATCTCCTGTGTATGGGACCAGTTTGGGCCACTGATCTCTGATGCTTTGGCTAGAACCAGACTTTGCACGCATGAGTCCATCCAGCTGTGCAGCAAAAATGGTTAAAATGACCAGACTGTCACTTATTTCAATGTGAAGATTTTGCAAACACCATTCAGGGACACCATCATGAGACACTTAGAATGAAAGAAGTTCTCATTATTAACAATATCCCAACCAAGAGTTATGCATTTGTTATTGTCACAGAATATAATTTTGATTCATAACCGCATGCGGAGCATAGAGTGCACAAGGACAAACCTTCATTGCAGATAGGGATTACTTCATCCGTGGGCAAACCAAGAACTACTCTGGGAGTTGTTCCTGACTCTGGGCACTATTTTCCCTTCTCCCCTCTCTCTAGGGCTCCCGAGCCCCACGAATCTTGGGAAGGTACCTACTCCCAGGTTCTGATCTTGACCTGGCTTTTTCACTAAGCCGGTCAGATACAGCGAATGATGGGCTTCTCTCCAGCCCTCTTACATGACAACATTCCTTCCGTTACTGAGCTGCAGATACCCCAGTCATACACCTTTCTCGGTCAGAGCTCTCATGATTTGGTCCTTGGAGATGCATTTACTAACCACTTGCTTGGAAATCCTGCCTATTATCTTCCACTTTAGAACCACCACTCTCTGGGTAATCATGGCAAACATTCACTGATACAATGTGGATATTTTCCCCACTGCAACATATGTCCACACTCAGTGTCTCTGGATTTCCTGCATGAACACCTCTATGCACTCAATCTAAGAGAAAGATGAATTGCACAATAAAATAACATCTGTTGTATTCCATGTTTTGCACAGTGTTTATTAAAATGATTTCAGATTAGGCATAAAAAAAATTCCCCTGGACTGATCAATTAAAAAAAAAAAAGTCACCGTATAATACATTTTTTTAAATTTTCTGTATATCATGGTATTTTGACATCATAATAATCTTTCTGGCTGCAGAGAGACTGCCTCTCCCAGTACTAGCCATTTCTTAGAGACAGCAAAGGAATGTGCCTTCAATAAGCAAACCAACTAATCCGGAGCCATCCCTCCCCCACGTGACCCATATGCCCCAAGATCCCTCTGCCTCGATCATTTCAGAGCCATGTATCAGACAAACAGGGATCATTCCTTTAGCTTAGAGTCCCCTGAAATCATTCAAAGTAGCAAGTCATAAGCTGTTTACCGCCTTCCATTCCCTAGGGAACTCCCATAAGGTTGTGCCTTTGGCTGTCCCTTTACTTTGGCGTCTTCGGCTCAAGACCAATGCTGGTGTTTCCCCCATGAGGGCCTGCATGTGGGTCATAACTTCTGTTTCCAGGACCTCTGAATGCAATACCCCCCCCCCCACCCCGAGTTTCTCCTGGATCTGCACTTGTGGCTACACCTCACTGACCATCATGCCAAATAACAGGGAATGGTCACCAAATTCAATATGGGTGTAACATGGACAAATTCCTTTTTATATATTAGAAATTTATTTTGTTTTCTCTTTATCCAGTTATTTTCCTAGAGTTATTGCCTCTTCAATTTTGAGTCAGATCAGACCCCCCCACCACCAAAGTTTCCCCTCTCAAGGGCATATTCAAAGCTTTACTGAATGGTGGAGCGGGCCTGGAAATGGAACACTGCAGGGCAGCTGGCCCACCTCAGAGCCCCATGTAACCTACCTGTGTCATTTCACAAATGGTAATTCGTGGATCATGGACCCCGCCATCCACTGGTTGTTGGACTCTCCCTGCAGGTTATCTTTTGGGAAAAAAATATACATCATGGGAAAAGGGTAAGTTATTAGAGAAAAATCAGACATACAGTTATTTGTACTTCAAACTTGAAATAAGGGAGAAAATAAACATTTGACCTTCTGATTAACTTTATTCTGTATAAGAAAATGTTAAGTGTAGCATTTATTACTTACTAAGATGTCAAATAACTAATAACCTTTACCTCTGAATTTTTCTTTGCATTTCATTGGTCTATTTTTATTATTATAAGTGTGAAAGAAGGCAGCATACCCTTTCAAATTACTTTTCTCTTTTCAAAATGATTTTTAGTCTGAAGAAAAAGTACATACGAAAGTCAAGCTGAGAAAACATTTAACTTGGGTGTAAAACTTGGTACGGTTCTGCTGAGAATCTTAAAATCTTAGAAAACATCCTTTTTCCCGATAGGGAGAGATTTGTCAAATATAGTATTTTAAGAAATGTTTGTTTACCAAGAAAAATGTTAAGAGAAAATTACAAATAATCTTAAATAAGAAATTCTGTTTATTCTTTGGTGATATTCTTTGCTGAAATCCATGCATTCTTGTAATTCTTCAAAACTAAGTTTTAAATGAAGCATATACTTCTTAATTGATTCATGTGTATATTTTATATATATTATATTTTATGTTCATATATATTTTATATGTTTATATATACTTATATTAAGTATATATTTACAAACATAAAATAGTATGTATATATTTAAATACATATATATATATTTAGTAGTTCCTATGTTTCATTTTATTTTGTCATCATCGTGTGTTAGTACTTACAAAGGTGAACACTAAGCCTGTTCAACCTTATGTTTAACCTGTAAGTAGAAATTTAAATATAAAACAATTTTATAGATTTTTTTACTCATTTCAAATAATAATTACATTTCTCACCTTTTCCCAGATCTGCTCAGTCCGAAAGATCTTCCCCCCAAATCCATCACCAATCTGTCTTCTTTTCCTAACATTCCATACAAAGGGTTACAATGAGCACAGGGAACAGCTGGGTAATACTTCACATTGAAAATAAACGAGATTAATGGGAGATTTGTCTACCTTGTCACTGTGATGCGAAGAATTAAAGTTCCAACTATGGTCGAAATGTGGCAGATCCTAAGGAAAGACTGGAATATCTGCATTGCTGTAAATCACAGCATGCTGATTCATTAATAGCCTAAATGTGTTCACTCATAAAGGATGGACGGGCTCCATGCTATCTGCAGAATGGCACTTGAGTAGGATCAGAGCTAAGGAAGAAATATCTGGGCATATTCAGAGAGTTGGCACCAACCGTTTCCCTATGTTTTTATGCAGAACTTTTTAATATATCTTTTTTTTAGTATATATAAAAATGAATAGTTTATAAGCACAATTTAAAATTAGACTATATGAAATAAATACATTTCCTCACTCCTCTGTTTCTCCACAGGCTGGGGTATTTGATGAATTTCTGAGATTCTTGAAAGATATTCCTTGAGGTAGTACTCCTCTTTGCTCAGAGATTAACATTTCATGCAAACAATCAACAAATTAATGAGAGAGTTGTTATTTTACAGCATAGTTTTACCACATTTGTTCCAAAGCTACTATTTTAGAAATTTCTTAAAATACATATGAAGGGATTGCTTTACATTGTTTACTGTTTATAACAGATCTTTATACTAAAAAATATAGTCTAAAATTTAATGTTCATATTTATAATGGCCCAAGAAGAGACTCAAATTAGTAAGAATATACCACAGACATTAAAACGTGGTGTCTAATAAAATGTTATGCCCAATACCCATACCAAAATGATCAAGGCTCCTGTCAAATGTACTTATTACTTATCAGATGCATTTGTTAAAAAATTCTGCAAAATTTTTGCATAAAAGCCAATTTGAAAAGGTATATTCTTCAACCTGTATTAGACTACACCGGAGGAAGTGGTAGGATAGTTTCTATTTCCAATTACCAGTAACACTCAATCTTGAAATTTTGGATTTGTACTTATAGTCTTTCATTAATTAAATTATTTCTTATCCAGGAACTCAGTCATTTACAGACTGAAATTGTAAGAGCAAAGCCATCATGTTTATTCTGTTGCAAGTTTTATCCAGGAACAGTTCTAGAACTCTCTTATAATGTGCATAATGTCATCGTGTGCACTTATTACTAAAGAATGTTTATCTGTATGAGACCTTGGACCAACGACAAACATTGAGTTCATTGTTTATCTGTCTCTAAAGATTTCAGATATTATAATTTTGCAATCACCATTGGTAGTTCATATTCATAAAAATGTTTCTTATTACTTTTACAGAATAGCAATGTTTACGTTGGGTCTCTAATGGCCAGAGGCTTTCATTAATAAAATAAACATGAACTTCAGCTTGCAATAGGACCCCCAAACACTTCCAAAATCTTTCTGCTGAAAAATATTTAATATAGGATAAATTCCATGAAACATATATTTGAATACATAGCCAAGCTTACAAGAATATAAGACATATACGAAAGTGGCTATGTGATGAATGCTTATATAAAACCAGACACCTGGGTATCTTGAGGACAGATCCAGAAACACTAAAGTTTTGGTTTCAATGCTCAAAATCACTGGGAAATATCACAAGGTCAGAGGCATCTGCATGAATTTAGAGTATTTGGAAGAGCTATATCCTGAAGCCAAAGAAACAGGTAGAAATTAATCAATCAAACAGATACACTGTTTCTATCAGAGTGCCATGGAAATGTACTAGTGTCAGAGTTTTTTTTTTTTTTTAAGATTTTATTTATTTGAGAGAGAGAGAGAGACAGTGAGAGAGAGCATGAGCAAGGAGAAGGTCAGAGGGAGAAACAGACTCCCCGTGGGGCTGGGAGCCCGATGCGGGACCCGATCCCAGGTCTCCGGGATCATGACCTGAGCCGAAGGCAGTCGCTTAACCAACTGAGCCACCCAGGCGCCCCAGAGTTTTTAATTATTGGCTTATTCTAGCAAAAATCTGTGAGTTAAGTCATACTAAATTTATAGCTATGAAAACTGCAGATCACAAAATTGTAATAAATAACAATCAAAATGCACTCAGTAGAAAGGTTAAATAAAGAGTATACATAATTTAAAAGAGATTTGTCGAGCTGGAGTGCAGATCAGAAAACATTACTGGAATGAACACAGATATAAGGAGTTGATGAATTTGAAATTGAGGTTAAGTAGAAGTGAGGGACTGAAATCTAACATAAAGATCTGCAGAAAGAAGAGTTACCAAGATAAATGTTTCAAAATATAAAGGCTGAGAAATTTCTAGGGTCGAGAACAAGCTGAGTTTACTGATCCAGGAAGCACAACATGTACCAGTAGGGGAAAAAAAATACATAACACATCAATGTATAACTGAAAAATTGTGACATAAAATAAGAGTGACAGAGAAAAACAATTTTTAAAGTGGTTAGAGAGAAATGTACAATACATAAAACATGTGTGTGTCCATCAGGAGGCAGGAGAGAATAGAAGAATCATCACTGTGTTAATGGAAAATAATTCTCAAGAAATGTGTAGCAAAATAATATTTAAAATATTATGGCAAATAAAGATAATTTCAGATACAAAATTAACAGAAAATTTTACCCTTAAATTAATCCTAGTAAAAAACTTCCAAAATTATGTTTGAAGAAATACAAACTCCCACAGAAAGTTTTGAAATGAAAAAAAGAAGTGAAAAAGAAAATAATATATATGTGGGCAAATAAAAGCAACACACAAAAATAAAAGCAATGTATTTAATGCTAACTTTGGAAACTAAAGATATGTAAAATTACAATATAGAGCAATAGTATATAGTAAAATATAATGTATGTCAGAGTACTAAAATTCATACTTTTTAAATACATGAGTTTAACCTTTTCCAGTAATAGAGTATACACCTTCCAAGCTGGTAGAGGAGAAAAAAAAAAAAAAAGGAGTAAGATGCAAAAAACCAGTAGCACGAAGGAAAAGTCAGAAATAATGAAGGAGTGAGGGAAGAAGAAAGGAAAGAAGAAAGGAAAGAAGTTTATATGGGAAATCAAAGAGAGTGAAATGTCTTAATATATTCAGAGTGTCAGAAGGTAGGAAAGTAGCTTAAAGCAAGCACCAAATAGTAACAAATAAAATGGTAAAAAAAAGAAAAAAAATCCAAATATATTAGTAATAATGATAAATATAAATGGATCAAAATTCCCAACAACAACAAAAAAGAGAAATGGAAATTGGATTTAAAAGTGTGTTATTTATAGAAAAATTTAGGAACGCCTGGGTGGCTCAGTCTGTTAACCCTCTGACTCTTGATTTCGGCTCAAGTCATGATCTCAGGGTCATTAGATCAAGCTTTCATTGGGCTCCATGCTAGGTGTGGAGCCTGATTAAGTTTCTCTCTCTCCCTTTCCTCTCTTCCCTCTCTCCCTCTCTAGAAGAAAAAATAGAAAAACTTAAAAGTAAAGAGGAACAAAATATATTAAAGTAAAATCTGAAAATATTTTAGGAAAAATTTAACCAAAAGAAACCCTATGCTTAGAAAATGGATTTAGGACAAAATAATTTTACAAAATATACGTATATATATGTGTGTGTGTGTGTGTGTGTGTGTGTATATATATATATATATATATATATATATATATATATGAAAATAAAAATATTATGTATTTTATAGAAGGAGAAATAAGACAGATTAGAAAATCCAGAAAGAGGAGACCCCTCATAATTAAGAAATTTTCCTACTTAAGAATTGTTGAATTACATGCCTATTGGAGAAAAAGTGGATGTTCAAGAATTGTATAAGGTAAATTTATTAGTCTTATAAAAAAAGAAACTCAGATCTCTACCTCACAGAAAAAACAAATATCATGAATGAAACAGACAAACCAACTGATAGTTTTTATTTATTTTTTTTTTAAAGATTTTATTTATTTATTTGACAGACAGAGATCACAAGTAGGCGGAGAGGCAGACAGAGAGAGAGGGGGAAGCAGGCTCTCCACCGAGCAGAGAGCCCGATGCAGGGCTCGATCCCAGGACCCTGAGATCATGACCTGAGCTGAAGGCAGAGGCTTAACCCACTGAGCCACCCAGGCGCCCCCCAACAGATAGTTTTTAGATGGCTAGTTTTATTTGTCAGCTTGGTTAGGCTACAATATAAGTGAGTTAATCCAGATAGGTGCTGGAGAACTCTTAACCGGCGCAATGTGAAAGGACAATAATCATATGATCATTAATATTTATCTATTTAAAGATGCATCTCATAGACAAGACACAGAAAAGTGAGACTCACAAAGAACAAGGTCGAGAATTTTTCTGAAATTAACATTATATTTTTGTTAACAGAAGCCACATTAAAAAGATAAAAAAATATTAAAAGTAGATATTGGCATCAAATTTAAGCAAATAGATGTTCCATATCTTACATATGAACAATGTATAAAACTATAAAGAAAAAGAAAAGCAAGTCAGTAGGAAAATGAGCAAAAGCTAAGAATAAAACAGGATCCATCCAGAATGGCCAATAAACATAAAAAGATGCCCAACTTCATTGGCAATTGGGGAAATCGCAGTGATATTCTTTTTAATCCAGTAATTGGTAAGAATTTAGTCAAATGTAACAGAGTTATTTCTGAGGCTCGAAGCAGTGGCAAACTTGGGCACTATTTGTGTGATTAGAAATTAGTGCAGTCACTTTATAGAACAATTTGGTGTTATTCTGTGTTGATCAGGCACTTGTCCTTTGATCTGGCCATTGCCCTCCTGGGTAAATACGTGAGGGCGTCCGTAGATAGAAACAATGGACCCATAGGAGAATGTTCAATAACCACACTGGGAGAAGTGAGGATGACATCTATCAAGAGGAAAATGGAAATGGAGGACTACAACCATGAAATATTTTGCAGTATCAAAAATCTAGACCCAGGGGCGCCTGGGTGGCTCAGTGGGTTAAGCCGCTGCCTTCGGCTCAGGTCATGATCTCAGAGTCCTGGGATCGAGCCCCGCATCAGGCTCTCTGCTCAGCAGGGAGCCTGCTTCCTCCTCTCTCTCTGCCTGCCGCTCTGCCTGCTTGTGATCTCTCTGTCAAATAAATAAATAAAATCTTTTAAAAAAAAAATCTAGACCCATAAAAATAAATATATTTCTTAAAAAGTACTTGGTGAAAATTTTAAAGAAAACTTTTACTACAATGACATCTATTTGATACAAAGAATCTAGAAAAATTAACATTATTTCTTAATATAAACACATGTTATAATAAGTCAATAATGAAAATCAAGGTGATGAATAATTTAAAACCATGGTCATTGTTAGGGGTGCCTGAGTGGCTCAGTCAGTAAAGCGTCTGCCTTGGGCTCAGGTCATGATCTCAGGGACGTGGGATGAAGTCCCCAACACACTGGGCTCCCTGCTCGGCGGGGAGTCTGTTTCTCCCTCTCCCTCTGCCTCTCCCCATGCATGTGCTCTCTCTGTCTCTCTCTCTTTCTCAAATGAATAAATAAATAAATAAAATCTTAAAAATAATAGTTTCTGTAAATTCTACCTATTATTATTTGCATGGATACAATATACTGAAGTACTTTCTACATTATTTGTATAGATACAATGTCTAAAGCAGTAGGTAACAATTTGGATTTGACTCTAATATTTTAAGGAATATATAGGAACATACTAATTCATAATTAATTTTAGGCAACTAATTTCCTATGGTGTTTGATGAAGAAAAGTTGAAAATGGATAAAAATAGACTTAATCAACTTTATTTAAGAAAGAGCTTTTTGAATATGGTTCAGTTTTTCTCAAAATGCTTTTTGTGGTCCTGGGGTGCGGGTGGGGGGGGAGCAAGAGAGGGATAGGCAGGTAATTTGTACTAAATGCCAACTTGAGGTTTTGCTATGTTAGTTCTTTCACTGCTCGTAAACATGGAGATAAAGTTATAGGTATAGATGTAGGTAAGTGGAGCTGGAGATAGAGGTAAACATTATAGCCACTATCCATTGGAGGTGCTGAGACCTTGGGGCATTAAGCAAAAAGCCCATAATAAAGCGTTTGCTACTTGGCTGGGTATTTCAATATGCTATTGTAATATAGCCCTTACGGAAGTGTGAGGATAAAGGTTACCATGCTTTAAATCGAGATATTGACATATAACATTATATTAGTTTCAAGTGTATAACATAATGATTTGATATTTATATATATTGGGAAATCACCACAATAATGACATCCACTGCCACATATAGTTATATATAGATAAATAAAACTTTTCAGATCTACTCTCTTAGCAACTTTCAAATATACAGTGCTGTACATTACATCCCATTACTTATGTATTTTATTACTAGAAGTTTCTGCCTTTTGACCCCTTCACCTGACTCTTCACCAATTGGCAAGGACCAATCTGTTCTTTGTATCTATGAGTTCGATTTTGTTTTGGATCTTAGATCCCATGTATTCATGACACATTACAGTATTTTTCTTTCTCTAAGTCAATGCACCAACCATATTGCCTCAAAGCTAATCCTTGTTGTGGCAAAAGCAAGAATTCCTTCTTTTTTATATCTAAATAATATTCTTGCTTAAATGAATTGTGTCCTAGAAAAATGTAATGCATGGAACATATACAAATAACAAGTTTTCTTGATGTTAAGACTTGAAAATCCACCATTGCCCTCTGCCCTCTGATTGATGTATTATCTATTACTTTAGGAAAAATTAAAAAAACAAACAAACAAAAAACCCCTGAGACTCATGTGCACACAAATTGAACAGTGTTACCATATTCTGGGGGAAGGAAGGTTCTATGACAAAAGCATGTCAGAATAGTTTGACATCCCAAGGTCTATCCACTATTTCATTTATCCTCATCTTCATAAAGAAAAAAATGGCATTTCAGGAGACTGATTGGCTGGCATCTACTTCTATATTCAAAATTACCTCTTAGGCACAAGTTAGTGACAAACTATTTATCCAAAGCCCTCAGAAATCACTGGCTTCCAGAAGAGATAATGGGAACATTTAGTGGGGAGTATGATCAAGCCTCCCTATGAGAATATGGAGAAAGGAGTAGTAGGGAGTTTGAGATGTACTGGGAGGTTTAAACTTCCATGGGCTAGGTGGTTTGTGGTAAATTCTTTAGCATAACACTATCTTAGTCTTAATGTCCTTTTTTGGTGTATAGTAAATTTTTGGTGTTAAAAATTATCCCTGTTGGCTATTACTACAGAAATTTTTAGAGTAAGTATATTTTGGAAAGGATAGATTTATCATTTCTTCATTTCCAGCTAAAGTTAAAATTTTTAAAAAAATATTTATTTGAGGGGAGGAGTCAAGATGGCGGAGAAGTAGCTGGCTGAGACTACTTCAGGTAGCGGGAGATCAGCTAGATAGCTTATCTAAAGATTGCAAACACCTACAAATCCAACGGGAGATCGAAGAGAAGAAGAACAGCAACTCTAGAAACAGAAAATCAACCACTTTCTGAAAGGTAAGACTGGCGGAGAAGTGAATCCAAAGAGATGGGAAGATAGACCATGGGGGGAGGGGCCGGCTCCCGGCAAGCGGCAGAGCAACAGAGCACAAAATCAGGACTTTTAAAAGTCTGTTCCGGGGGCGCCTGGGTGGCTCAGTTGGTTGAGCAACTGCCTTCGACTCAGGTCATGATCCCGGACTTCCAAGATCAAGTCCTGCATCGGGCTCCCAGCTCCTTGGGGAGCCTGCTTCTCCCTCTGACCTTCTCCTCTCTCATTCTCTCTCTCACTCATTCTCCCTCAAATAAATAAATAAAATCTTAAAAAAAAATAAAAAAAAAATAAAAGTCTGTTCCACTGAGGGACATCACTCCAGAGGCTTAACTGGGGTGAAGCACACGCAGGGTCAGCGTGGCCTCGGGTCCCGCAGGGTCACAGAAGGATCGGGGGTGTCTGAGTGTCGCAGAGCTTACAGGTATTAGAACAGGGAAGCCGGCTACAGAGACAGAGCCGAGTAGTGAGCTCTAAGCTCGGGGTTACCTTGAACCGGTCGCAGGCTCGGTCATCTCGGAGCGCGGCCGAAGGCTAGGGTGATGGGAGTAATTGGGTGCTGTTCTCTGAGGGCGCACTGAGGAGTGGGGCCCCGGGCTCTCAGCTCCTCTGGACCGGAGACTGGGAGACCGCCATCCTCATTCCCGCCCTCCGGAAATCTACAGAAAGCGCTCAGGGAACAAAAGATCCCAAAAGCAAACCCGAGCGGATTACTCAGGCCGCCCGGTAAGGGCGGTGCAACTACGCCTGGGGCAAAGACACTTGAGAATCACTACAACAGGCCCCTCCCCCAGAAGATCAACAAGAAACCCAGCCAGGACAAAGTTCACCTACCAAGGAGTGCAGTTTCAATACCAAGGAGAGCAGCGGAATTCCAGAGGAGGAGAAAGCAAAGCATGGAACTCATGGCTTTCTCCCCATGATTCTTTAGCCTTGCAGTTAATTTAATCTTTTTTTCTTTTTCAATTTTTTTTCTCTACTTCTGCTAAATTTTTTTAACTTTTACCCATTTCTTTTTTAACGTTTTTTAACTAGTTTATCTAATATATACATATATTTTTTTTCCTTTTTATATTTTTCTTTATTGGTTTTCTTTTTTTAATTGTTTCTTTTCTTTTTTTTTTTCTTTCTGAACCTCTTTTTATCCCCTTTCTCCCCCCTCACGATTTGGGATCTCTTCTGATTTGGTTAAAGCATATTTTCCTAGGGTTGTTGCCACCCTTTTAGTATTTTACTTGCTCCTTCATATACTCTTATCTGGACAAAATGACAAGGTGGAAAAATTCACCACAAAAAAAAAGAACAAGAGGCAGTACCAAAGGCTAGGGACCTAATCAATACAGACATTGGTAATATGTCAGATCTAGAGTTCAGAATGACGATTCTCAAGGTTCTAGCCGAGCTCGAAAGAGGCATGGAAGATATTAGAGAAACCCACTCGGGAGATATAAAAGCCCTTTCTGGAGAAATAAAAGAACTGAAATCTACGGGTGCCTGGGTGGCTCAGTGGGTTAAGCCTCTGCCTTCGGCTCAGGTCATGATCTCAGAGTCCTGGCATCGAGCCCCGCATCGGGCTCTCTGCTCAGCAGGGAGCCTGCTTCCTCCTCTCTCTCTGCCTGCCTCTCTGCCTGCTTGTGATCTCTCTGTCAAATAAATAAATAAAATCTTTAAAAAAAATAAAAAAAAATAAAATCTAACCAAGTTGAAATAAAAAAAGCTATTAATGAGGTGCAATAAAAAATGAAGGCTCTCACTGCGAGGATAAATGAGGGAGAAGAAAGAATTAGCGATATAGAAGACCAAATGACAGAGAATAAAGAAGCTGAGCAAAAGAGGGACAAACAGCTACTGGACCACGAGGGGAGAATTCGAGAGATAAGTGACATCATAAGATGAAACAACATTAGAATAATTGGGATTCCAGAAGAAGAAAAAAGACAGAGGGGAGCAGAAGGTATATTGGAGAGAATTATTGGAGAGAATTTCTGCAATATGGCAAAGGGAACAAGCATCAAAATCCAGGAGGTTCAGAGAAACCCCCCCCTCAAAATCAATAGAATAGGTCCACACCCCGTCACCTAATAATAAAATTTACAAGTCTTAGTGACAAAGAGAAGACCTGAGCAGCCCGGGAAAAGAAGTCTGTAACGTACAATGGTAAAAATATTAGATTGGCAGCAGACTTATCCATAGACACCTGGCAGGCCAGAAAGAGCTGGCATGATATATTCAGAGTACTAAACGAGAAAAAGATGCAGCCAAGAATACTATATCCACCTAGGCTATCATTGAAAATAGAAGAAGAGATTAAAAGCTTCCAGGACGAACAAAAACTGAAAGAATTTGCAAATACCAAACCAGCTCTACAGGAAATATTGAAAGGGGTCCTCTAAGCAAAGAGAGACCCTAAAAGAAGTAGATCAGAAAGAAACAGAGACAATATACAATAACAGTCACCTTACAGGCAATACAATGGCACTAAATTCATATCTCTCAATACTTACACTGAATGTTAATGGGCTAAATGCCCCAATCAAAAGACACAGGGTATCAGAATGGATAAAAAAAACAAAACCCATCTATATGTTGCCTACAAGAAACTCATCTTAAACCTGAAGACACCTCCAGATTTAAAGTGAGGGGGTGGAATAGAAATTACCATGCTAATGGACATCAGAAGAAAGCAGGAGTGGCAATCCTTATATCAGATCAATTAGATTTTAAGCCAAAGACTACAATAAGAGATGAGGAAGGACACTATATCATACTCAAAGGAACTGTCCAACAAGAAGATCTAACAATTTTAAACATCTATGTCCCTAATGTGGGAGCAGCCAACTATATAAACCAATTAATAACAAAATCAAAGAAACACATCGACAAGAATACAATAATAGTAGGGGATTTTAACACTCCCCTCACTGAAATGGACAGATCATCCAAGCAAAAGATCAACAAGGAAATCAAGGCCTTAAATGACACACTGGACCAGATGGACATCACAGATATATTCAGAACATTTCACCCCAAAGCAACAGAATACACATTCTTCTCTAGTGCACATGGAACATTCTCCAGAATAGATCACATCCTCGTCCTAAATCAGGTCTCAACCGGTATCAAAAGATTGGGATCATTCCCTGCATATTTTCAGACCACAATGTTCTAAAGCTAGAACTCAATAACAAGAGGAAATTTGGAAAGAACCCAAATACATGGAGACTAAACAGCATCCTTCTAAAGAATGAATGGGTCAACCAGGAAATCAAAGAAGAATTGAAAAAATTCATGGAAACAAATGATAATGAAAACACAACAGTTGAGAATCTGTGGGACACAACAAAGGCAGTCCTGAGAGGAAAATATATAGCGGTACAAGCCTTTCTCAAGAAACAAGAAAGGTCTCAGGTACACAACCTAACCCTACACCTAAAGGAGCTGGAGAAAGAACAAGAAAGAAACCCTAAACCCAGCAGGAGAAGAGAAATTATAAAGATCAGAGCAGAAATCAATGAAATAGAAACCAAAAAATCAATAGAACAAATCAACGAAACTAGGAGCTGGTTCTTTGAAAGAATTAATAAGATTGATAAACCCCTGGCCAGACTTATCAAAAAGAAAACAGAAAGGACCCAAATAAATAAAATCATGAATGAAAGAGGAGAGATCACAACGAAAACCAAAGAAATACAGACAATTATAAGAACATACTATGAACAACTCTACGCCAACAAATTTGACAATCTGGAAGAAATGGATGCATTCCTAGAGACATATAAACTACCACAACTGAACCAGGAAGAAATAGAAAGCCTGAACAGACCCATAACCAGTAAGGAGATTGAAACAGTCATCAAAAATCTCCAAACAAACAAAAGCCCAGGGCCAGATGGCTTCCCGGGGGAATTCTACCAAACATTTAAAGAAGAACTAATTCCTATTCTCCTGAAACTGTTCCAAAAAATAGCAATAGAAGGAAAACTTCCAAACTCATTTTATGAGGCCAGCATCACCTTGATCCCAAAACCAGACAAGGATCCCATCAAAAAAGAGAACTACAGACCAATATCCTTGATGGACACAGATGCAAAAATTCTCGCCAAAATACTAGCCAATAGGATTCAATAGTACATTAAAAGGATTTTTCACCATGACCAAGTGGGATTTATTCCAGGGCTGCAAGGCTGGTTCAACATCCGCAAATCAATCAATGTGATACAACACATTAATAAAAGAAAGAACAAGAACCATATGATACTCTCCATAGATGCTGAAAAAGCATTTGACAAAGTACAGCATCCCTTCCTGATCAAAACTCTTCAAAGTGTAGGGATAGAGGGCACATACCTCAATATTATCAAAGCCATCTATGAAAAACCCACTGCAAATATTATTCTCAATGGAGAAAAACTGAAAGCTTTTCCGCTAATGTCAGGAACAGGGCAGGGATGGTCGTTATCACCACTGCTATTCAACATAGTACTAGAAGTCCTAGCCTCAGCAATCAGACCACAAAAGGAAATTAAAGGCATCCAAATCGGCAAAGAAGAAGTCAAACTATCACTCTTCGCAGATGATATGATACTCTATGTGGAAAACCAAAAGACTCCACTCCAAAACTGCTAGAACTTGTACAGGATTTCAGTAAAGTGTCAGGATATAAAATTAATGCACAGAAATCAGTTGTATTTCTCTACACCAACAACAAGACAGAAGAAAGAGAAATTAAGGAGTCCATCCCATTTACAATTGCACCCAAAACTATAAGATACCTAGGAATAAACCTAACCAAAGAGACTAAGAATCTATACACAGAAAACTATAAAGTACTCATGTAAGAAATTGAGGAAGACACAAAGAAATGGAAAAATGTTCCATGCTCCTGGATTGGAAGAATAAATATTGTGAAAATGTCTATGCTTCCTAATGCAACCTACACAGTTAATGCAATTCCTATCATAGTACCATCCATTTTTTTTCAAAGAAATGGAACAAATAATCCTAAAATTTATATGGAACCAGAAAAGACCTCGAATAGCCAAAGGAATATTGACAAAGAAAGCCAAAGTTGGTGGCATCACAATTCCGGACTTCAAGCTCTATTACAAAGCTGTCATCCTCAAGACAGCATGGTACTGGCACAAAAACAGACACATAGATCAATGGAACAGAATAGAGAGCCCAGAAATGGACCCTCAACTCTATGGTCAACTCATCTTCGACAAAGCAGGAAAGAATGTCCAATGGAAAAAAAGACAGCCTCTTCAATAAATGGTGTTGGGAAAATTGGACAGCCACATGCAGAAAAATGAAATTGGATCATTTCCTTACACCACACACGAAAATAGACTCAAAATGGATGAAGGATCTCAATGTGAGAAAGGAATCCATCAAAATCCTTGAGGAGAACACAGGCAGCAACCTCTTCGACCTCAGCTGCAGCAACATCTTCCTAGGAACATCACCAAAGGCAAGGGAAGCAAGGGCAAAAATGAACTATTGGGATTTTATCAAGATCAAAAGCTTTTGCACAGCAAAGGAAACAGTGAACAAAACCAAAAGACAACTGACAGAATGGGAGAAGATATTTGCAAATGGCATATCAGATAAAGGGCTAGTGTCCAAAATCTATAAAGAACTTAGCAGACTCTACACCCAAAGAACAAATAATCCAATCAACAAATGGGCAGAGGACATGAACAGACATTTTGGCAAAGAAGACATCCAGATGGCCAACAGACACATGAAAAAGTGCTCCACATCACTCCTCATCAGGGAAATACAAATCAAAACCACAATGAGATACCACCTCACACCAGTCAGAATGGCTAAAATTAACAAGTCAAGAAATGACAGATGCTGGCGAGGATGCGGAGAAAGGGGAACCCTCCTACACTGTTGGTGGGAATGCAAGCTGGTGCAACCACTCTGGAAAACAGCATGGAGGTTCCTCAAATAGTTGAAAATTGAACTACCCTATGACCCAGCAATTGCACTGCTGGGTATTTACCCAAAGATACAAACGTAGTGATCCGAAGGGGCACGTGCACCCGAATGTTTATAGCAGCAATGTCTACAATAGCCAAACTATGGAAAGAACCTAGATGTCCATCTACAGACGAATGGATAAAGAAGATGTGGTATATATACACAATGGAATACTATGCAGCCATCAAAAGAAATGAAATCTTGCCATTTGCGACGACGTGGATGGAACTAGAGGGTATCATGCTTAGCGAAATCAGTCAATCAGAGAAAGACAACTATCATATGATCTCCCTGATATGAGGGAGAGGAGAAGCAACATGGGGGCTTAAGGGGGTAGGAGAAGAGTAAATGAAACAAGATGGGATTGGGAGGGAGACAAACCATTAGTGACTCTTAATCTCACAAAACAAACTGAGGGTCGATGGGGGAAGCGGGGTGGGAGACACGGGGTGAGGTTATGGACACTGGGGAGGGTATGTGCTATGGTGAGTGCTGTGAAGTGTGTAAACCTGGCAATTCACAGACCTGTACCCTGGGGATAAAAATATATTATATGTTTATAAAAAATAAAATTTAAAAAAATTATTTGAGAGAGATAAAGGGAGAGATCACAAGCAGAGGGATGAGGCAGAGAGAGAGAGAGACAGCTAGTGATAAGATTAAGGGAAAAGGAGAGAATTTTGCATTTACTGAGACAATATCAGGTGTCAGGCATATGTTATCCCATTTCCCAACACCTTCATGTTGACCCATTTTCTCATTTCTCCCATTCATTAATATTTCAATTCAAAAGCAAGATGTGCCCATGCCAAATGATAACATGTATAGGAAATCCAATGCCCAAAGACAAAAACACAGCTGAAAACACACAAACACACATGTCACTTCTAATCATTTAAAATACATTTGAATATTTGTAATTGGTTAATAATGTTATGAATAATGTTAATTCTTTGAAATATTTAGTAATATCATTCTTTTTTATATAGAATATATTATTTTAGCAAGAATCATCTTATGATGTTGCTGGTTTAAAATATTCTTTTCTTTTCTTTTTCCTAATAAAGGTGGTAATTTCTTGGCAGCAGGGAGCCGCATGAGTTTTGCATTAGAAATCAGTAAAGGCAATTTGCAATAATTTTACACTATAGATTTTATGGAGAAAAATGTACTTCTTTCTATTTAAGTAAAATCAAGTACAAAAAATCCAGTATAAATGTAGCATATTCAAATGGAAGTTTAAATTAGAACATGTACCTTTGCCTCGGCCTAAGATTTTCCAGGGAGAAACAGACCCATTGAGAGGGGAGAAAACCAAAAACTTGGCTGCAACATTTTCAAATGTCCAAATCCCACGTAGTCTATTCAGTTTTCTGGAAATGCTGCTTTATAAGTCTTTTTATCTTTAATTGGAGAACATGTTCTCATTTTGATAAGCACATAGGGGCATCCCCAATTCACAAATAGGTTTATTCCAAAAGATTATTTTAATAAATTGAATGTTTGAAGCTTATGGTTATTCCCCCTAGAGACAAGTTATAAAGTAATGCTTGAATCCTATATCCACATTAAAAAATGCATTTTTTCTATTGTGTGACTGACCCATTATAAAAAGGAGAATGTAAAACTTGTATTTATGATACATTTCATCATAATATAAATAGTTCATTTCATTCCAGCAATATTTTTATGAAGTAACTTCATTTACACTCACACTTACCTGAAAATATAAATGTGAAGAGGTGTACACTGTGCCTTTAAAGAGTTCGCATTCAGATTAGTTGTTATGATTATGATTATTATGTAAGGATTACAAAGTGTTTACATAGACAATTTTCCCAAGGATGCACCATGTAGTCGGCCCGCAACAATAAAGTGTGAGTCTTTAGGGAGTCACGCTAAGTCTGCAAGTGTTTGGAATAATTGACTTCCTCAATCTCATCTCAATAATATTGTGATAGTCCACATTCTCTTCTCAGCTCACTCCTGGCTCAATTTTTTCTACTTGGTGATTACATGGATTTAAAATTTTTTATTAATTGTTTACTTCAGGAAACCCTAAGAATCTGCCATGATTGAGAGGCAACGAATGTATATTACAAGCATTCAGTCACATGCGACTATAGTCTATAATCTTTACTTACCATCTCTTTCCTGGAGAGAAATAGGGGCTGTTCACAAAGAATCGGGGCTGCCTAGAGTAGAGGAAGGGTGGAGCCTTGTCTGAGAGGAAACTGAAGAGCCCATTCCCTGACTGCTAGATTCTAAGGATGAAGAAAGCTTGGGGCAGGTAATGGTGAGGGACAGAGCTGACAGGGAGAAACTTTAAATGATTGTGAAGTTGGACTTGAACTTGCCTTATCTGAGGGTGATCAGAAGGCTACTTATTGCCTGAGTATGCATAAGAAACGTTTAGAACTTCCAGAAAATACAATCAGAGGCAAAAGACCATCAATAGACAAAGTTTTAAGGGAACTAGTAGGGAAGGATCAAAGTATTCTCTGAAGTTGGTTTAGTCGAACTGATTTAATCAATGTGGCTTTACTCAGAATTCTTCCTTCTGAAGTTCAAGAGGAGAAAAAGGAGGGTCCTCTGATACTTCTTGTACTGCAACTTCTTCCTCACCTCCTGGAATCAGCTAGGGGAGCTTTGCCTTCATTGAAAGCCCTGCTCTTGACTTGTTTTTTTTTGCGGACATCCCTGTGCAATACTTCTAGAGCAAACATTGTTTCTGTCTCACTAAAGGATTCATTATCTCCTCCCTAAATCATTGTAAAAGGCATTGACATGCAGCTTCTGACTCTTTACAATTTGTCTTCCCTGGTAAGGTCAAAAGTCTCTTCACACGAGTTAGCATAATTGAGCGATCTCCAAAAAAGTAATTAGCCAAGGGGTGCCTGGGTGGCTCAGTGGGTTAAGCCGCTGCCTTCGGCTTGGGTCATGATCTCAGGGTCCTGGGATCGAGTCCCACATCGGGCTCTCTGCTCGGCAGGGAGCCTGCTTCCCTCTCTCTCTCTCTCTCTCTCTCTCTCTGCCTGCCTCTCTGCCTACTTGTGATCTCTCTCTGTCAAATAAATAAATAAAATATTAAAAAAAAGTAATTAGCCAAAATAAAAATAAATGTAAAATAAATAAGTCATGGAGATGTAAGGTACAGCATAGAGATGTATGATATTGTAATAATGTTGCTTGGAGACAGATGGGGCCTGCATTTGTGGTGAGCACAGCATAACATAAAAAGACATTGTATCACTACGATGTGCACCTGTAACTAATGTAACATTGTGCATCAACTAGACGTCAATAAATAAACAAATAAGCAAATAAGATAAAATAGGAAGCCTAATAAAATAAAATGTCCTCAGTCTTATTTTCCAAATGAATAGATCCACTTTCTTATTTTGGCATTTAAGGACCTTGTATGCTGGCCCCAAATGACTTTCTTTGGTAATTATTTTGATAATTCCCTGTATGTTCTAGCCATGCAGCACTTTTTGGATGTCTGAAAAATATTACATAATATTGTCTCTATTGTGAGGAAATTCAGGGAATCTAAAAAGCATAGATTTTCAGCTACTCACATTATGATAGTTCAGTCACCTTCTAGATTAGTTATTCTTGACGTCTCATTGTTTTCTTGGTCTCTGAAGTGGATAATAATAGCATATCTTAAGTTTTATTGTATGTATTAAGTCAGGTAATGTAATCAGAAGTTTAAACACAGCATTTGTGCAATGAAAAACAGCTGCAGTAATTCCCTTGTGATCCTTTTGATTATTCTGGGAAAATACGGGTAAACTTTCTCTCCATCTTCTTGAGCTCCAACCCCAATATTATCTCTCCTTTAAATTCTTCTGTCATCCTTTCATTCTCAGTGACTTTAACTCACACTTGTATTATATTTGGCCCTAGTTAGAAATGAATTTATTTTTATTTCTTACTTGAGAATGAATTCTTGGAAGTCATGAATACTCTATTTAAATTTACCTTCTTATCATCTCTGCCACAATACAGAGGCTTTACTGATTGTGATGCGGGAGAGCCAGGTCTTGTCTCACAGAGTCAAGAATAAATCTTGAGGACAACGGACAGTGAGTAAAGCAATAGAAGTTTATTAAGTGAAGATTCAAAAGAGAGAGAGGGGTCCCCACAGGGTTGCCAACAAGGGCCTTTAAGGTTGGTCGTTTAGAGCAAGCTAATCAGGGAACTTAAATTCTTTTACATTTCTACTGATACCACCACTGAGCAAGGACTAGTGATAACACCTTCAATGGCTTACTTCCTTTTTAGGGTCTGGTATTCATTGTCGGTCACAGGTGATTATCATAAAAGACACACACACCCCACCCCAGCCCTAGGGCAGGGTGGTCCTGTTTATTCCCTTATCTCTGGTTTCCCCACACTTCCACATTTGGGGGATTTCTGTGAGGCTGATCACTTAGCTCCCTATCCTCCTAACCCCACCTGTCCCTTACTCAATTGAATTACAAGGAACGATGTTAATTTGATTGACTCTTTAGTCAAAAAACAGAAAGGGCGGACTGTCCTTCTCCTTGGGGCTTCAGATATTCCTGTCATTTTTGAGCCAGTCCTTGCATCACTGGCCTCTCATTTGGCCTGGCCCCCGTAGCTGTTTGGGTTTGACCACATCTCCACTAACAGTTTCATTGTCTGATGTCTATCTCCCAGCACTGGCCTCTAGGCTCCTTGGAGGTGACCTCCTGGTGTCTAGTAGCATGAAGAGGGCAATTGATTGATTCTATGCATACAGGTTCAGCTCAAAAGAAATTTAGGAGTGAGTCCTCAAAACGTAAAAGAAGAAATAATCCCTTTGCTGCTTTTATTCTGTCCCCTTATCGTGCCCTTTTTTTCCTCTTTCTCTCTCTTTTAAGATTTATTTAATAGAGAGAGAGAGAATGAGAGTGAGCAAGCATGAGAGGGGAAGGTCAAAGGAAGAAGTAGACCTCCCCACTGAGTGGGGAGCCCGATGTGGGACTTGATCCTAGGATTCCAGGATCATGACCTGAGCTGAAGGCAGTCGCTCAACCAACTGAGCCACCCAGGCACCCACTCTCCCTTTTCTACCTCTATATCCTCTCCTTCCCTTTCTCCTTGTTCCCTATTAATTCATTTCCTTCAAATCTTTCCTGAAGTTCTCAGACATGTCCTTAATCCTTCCACCATGAAAATATATTTCTATGTCCTTCTACTAATGTTCAATTACTATGTTTGTTACCAAATTGTTAGAGTTAACTGAAAACCCCATGCTAGGTACCTGTTTTAGTCACCCAGGAAGCATGCAAATAAATTGCCCAGGAGGTCTGGATCTGTTTTGTTCTGCTTCATCTTGTTGTTTTGTCTTGTTTTGTCTGGACTTCCAAGTTAGAGGATTGAATTAGCCATACCCTTCAACTGATGTCTGAATGCAAAGCTGTTGCAGTCGGCACTTGGGCTAATGTGAAGACTCCCCTGGGCCCATATCTGTGCCAGTGCTTGGCAATAATCAGCTCTTTCTGTTGGTATAAAAATGTAATTTAATATACATAATATGTATTATATATAAATAACAGTATATACAGATAATATTATTTTATCTGTATGATTTTCTCTTTCTACTGATAGATTTGAGCATCTCTCTTTTTTCCTTTTTTACCTTTTTATTTAATGTCCAGTTAGTGAACATCCACTGTAATACTAGTTTCAGGTGTCTCGTACAATGAGTCGATGTTTCTATCCATTACCTCGTGCCGAGCCTCTGCTTCACCATTAGGGTACGGGTTGTCTCTTCTATTCACTGCACTTCATACCCTTTCCCCATTTTTCCACTGAAGCTGCTGTCTGCCTCTTCTTAGTGAACAGGATTCCTGATTAGTTTCTTTTCAGTTTTAGACATTGCAAATCGCTTACTCAATCTGTCATCTGCCTATTCACTTTAAAGACGATGTTCCTTTTTGAAGAGAAATCAATTTATAATTTTATGTAATCAAAATAACAGAATTCTGTCTTAAGGTTTCTGCCTTAGATGTTTTCCTTAAAAGTATTTCCCTATTTAAGCTTAAAAAGATATTATTCTACATTTTTATATTAACAAGATATGTCTAAATATCACAGGTCCTTTTAATCAGCCCAGATTCCTCTTTTGAAATTTGTATTCCTACAACACGAACCTGAATACCATGTATAACAACCCATTCATTTTATGTTACTAAATTTATTATATATTTAGTTCCTACACATACATTGGTCTTTTCCTGAGCTTTCTATTTTCCTCCAAATGTGTTTATTTATTTATTTTATTGATGCTATAATGTATCAATATATACAGCGAAGAGAATGGATAAGGGTCAAGAATATGTTCTTACTTTAAGGCAATATAAAGATATCTAGAAACTGAACAACAGAGCAGATTTTTATTTCATAATGGATAGGAATCTCAAGAATTTATGATTGTTAAGAATATGCACCTAGTCATATCAAAACCCATACCTAATGACTTGAGAGTTAAGATCACAGATTTTAACAAAGGGTAACAGTGACTACTTGGAGTATGTTTATGAAGCAGGCATATTCATATTTGCAAATAAGGTGTTACCTACAAAAGATACAGTCATGGAGTCTAATAGTTATGCGTTACCAACTGAATAACCACTTAATTGGATAAGTATGTTATTTTATCCATGCTTTATCATATGGATAAAAATCAGATATCTGGCATGTCAATAATATTAGCTCTGAATAATGATAATATTTTTATTGTTATACTCATAAAAATATATTTGTATGCAATTTCTAACTCTGCCATAAAGTTTGTATTAGTTTTACAAACAGAAGTAAATATTATATTTGTAATGGTAGCAGGATCACGTTTTTTTTCTGGAACGTGAATCCCCAGTAAGAAAGGGGCAACCCTGCTGGGACACTTGCATGCATGACCTACACAAGCTCTAAGGATTCTTCAAAAGGTCAGCAAAAATTGTGATTGCCTGAAGATTGCTTTGACCTTTTGGGGCAAGTTTGCAAATAAAAATGTCTAACTTTGTGTCCTCTCAATGAATATTTTCTCTTTCCCCTTTTTCCTTTCTTCCTATTATCACTCTGTCTCTTCCTCTCTTCTTTTGTTTCTCTTCACCTCTATCTGCAAGTCTTTTCTGCATTTGGGATTCACATCATTGGTTTATTTTTGTGTCCCCTATTTTGTTCTTTTGATCTCTTCTTCATCACTCCTCTAGTTGGCTTTGTTAGACTCAAGAAGGAAAAGAGACGTAATATTCTATTCATGGAAGCAATAAAAGTATTGCAACCTGACAGATATGGGAATAAGAGAGGGGCACAATTTATAATAAAATCAGTTGGTACTATTACTTGAAAATGTGGCTTTATGATGAACTAAAAATAGCAGCTCAGTATTATGGAATAGGATATGTGTGTCTGCAAGAGAGAGAGAGAGAGAGAGAAGGATTTGCAAGGTTGAGACTAATTACTTAAGGAAGGGCTTTCGAGTGCAAACTTCTTTGAGTTCTTGCATGATAAAAATGCCTTTTCATAGTTTTCAAATTTGATGGATGTACTGGCTAAACATAAAATCCTTGGCCTATGTGTTCTTTTCCAGAGATCTCTTGAAAAGTTCTGAACTGTCATCATGTTTTAATTTTTGCTGTGATATATATATATATATATATATATATATATACATATATACATATATATATATGTATATATACATGTATATATATATGTATATATACATATATATATACATGTATATATACATATATATATATGTATATATGTATATATATATATATATATATATATATATATATATATGTATATATACCATCCTACTTTCATTTCTTTAACGCAATTTAATCTTTTTGATGAGGCCAGCTTTGATCAGATTTACACAAACATTTTCTAACTTTCTAATTTTTAAGTTTCTAATTTGAGGAGTTCTTCCATATTTGCAAATGCTTGTTTACAGATCCTTATTTTTTGTTGGAGCGTTTTGTGATCATTTTCCTCTGCTTCATCTTTTGTATTTTGGAATGTATCCTCATCAGCTGGCAAATTTGGTTTTAATTTTTACCTATTTCTGTGGCAGCTCACATGAATGTCTGTCATTTTTCAGATGTCTGTAAATGTCATCGACTTTTAACTGACTGGAAATCACAGGTATCTCTATGGCAGCCATTAGAACTCACTGGGTGAGTTACTGGATTTCATGTCTCAAAAATGCCCGCTCTTTTGGTTCAAGGAGTGCTTTGGGAAGGGGTTGGGATTTTCATGGATAGCAGGATACTTTTGTTTCCATGTGATTCTTAAATTCTGTCACTTTTTCTCTTCTCCTTTCTTATCCCAGAACCTCAAGAAGCCCCACCCCATTCAAGCCACTATTTTTATTCCAGAATCAGTGTTTTCTCAAGACCACATCCCTGGCCCTACAAACTTCCAAGTCCTTCATTTTAGTTCATCAATCATGAATGTTCTGATCTTCCACATCTCAGGTCTTTCACAGTTTGTCCCTATTCAGGGTGGGACCTATTCTCTCTCGTGCAGTTTTATATCCCATCACCATTAGGAACCAGGTGCACTTTCCTACTTCTGTGTATCCTCTGCCCAACTTTCTACTCCTGTGTGCAGTGTGAAAATAGCTCTTACTTGTTTACCTGAGTAATTCCACAGTTGAATGTAAGTAAAATTTAGAGTATCATTTGTCGTGGGTTTTGAATGGTTTTATGAGTTCTCAATTTTTAGCTATATAATTTTGGAGAATGTGCAAAAAAATGTGAACTTGCTTAACTCCAAATGTCCTATGGGAATCCTAAATTCTCCCAAAGTTCTTTTATTTTGAATATTAGAAAATCAAACCATTTTCTTATTGAATGAATATTTTGTAATACAAGTGATATCTAGAGTACAAGAATGGATTTTCCTATTACTATGCATTTAATGAGGATAGTGAAAACACTAGACATTGTTCTTAAAATAGAATATAGTGCTTTTATAGTGAAAGATTTGTGCAAACTTATTTCCAAATGTAAGTTCACATATTTAAATTTCACATCCCTAAAATAAGTAAATATATGCATACATGCAAAAATAAATATCAGATTCCTGTAAATTGTAAGAAAATAAACAAAAATATTTCTTTAATGCTGTGACCTAGAAAAACAATCAGTTGCCTCTAGCCACTGGTGCAAAAGTTATTTTTCATGTGGTTTACTAGTTCCTGAATGTCATTATGAATAAGAAGTTAAACAACTGAGAAAGCTATGAAAAATATAAATTCTCTGTTAGATCTGCAGGAGTTATGATACCACTGGTCTCTGGGTGAACCCCAGGGTCTTCATTTCTCACAAGTACCAGGGGTCATTGTAGCTGAGAAACATCATCTTATGTTTTGTGTATTATTTTGTTCCTCCCGTTCTCATAGCTTTCTTCCACTGCACTACTCATGATTCAGAACTACAGAATACATCACATTTGAATTAGTTGTTATCCATTCCCCTAAAATGTACATTACATAAAGGGTCTATTTACTCCTCATTATATCCCTAATACACAGCATGATGATTTGCATACTGTAGGCAGTCAATAAGTATTTATTGTTTCTGTGAATGATTGGAAATGACAAAAACAACCAATGTCAATCTCTAGATAATCACTTTTCAGGTTATGAAAATCAAGAGTGATTGAAAATTTTAATGTAATATGTAGTGTTCATTTATCTATTTTAATATATATTTCTTATGCTACCCATCCAAGGCAATTAAGTTATCAAACTGCCTATAAGTTCTGAAGAAAGGAACATTAGAATGTAGAAGCAATTATTTTAAGGACTCTTTCAAAGTCATCTAAACTTTTTCACTTTATGAGAAAACAGATAGAAACACCCACAACTGGCCCATTCCCCTGCCTTTAAATTATAATAATATTGAAATCAATATTCAGAAACCTAGCCTCCTCCCACTGCTGCTTATACTTTTTCTTTTCCATTGTCAGTGATATTCTGTTAGTCCTGTATCCAGTGGGTCTTAAATATCCTTCCCACATCATTCATCAGCAATAATCCTTTCTTCCAGCAGATAAATATGGATTAGCTCTTATGTTCAAGATTTTTAAAAAATGATGCTAATGGCTCCAACGATGGTGAATTACTGTAATTTAACAAGAGATTTATATTTGCTGCATCCATTACTGGTCTTTTCTTCCAACAGACAAATATGGATTAGTTTTTATGTACAAGATTCAAAAAATAATGCTAATGATTCTATCCATTGTAAATTGCTGGAATTTAATGAGAAACAATTATATTTGCTGCATCCATTTCTGATCATCCGCTATGTTTAGGAACTTTACAAGCACCAGTCCATTTATCCTTCAATACAGCTCTGCAGCGAATATATAACCATCTACAACAGACTCATGAGGTCATTGAAATTCAGACAGCATTAACTTGCAATAAGATTCTACAAACTGGCATTTGTATTTTCATTAATTACAGAACTTGTAAGTTGTCCTTCTTAAAGTTATATTAAGCAAATGAGAGCATATTTGGCACAGAGACAAGTCTTAAACTTCAGGTAAAATAGCCAGAAATCTTTATTCTCATTGTTTACTAAGAAATTTGTGGCTGGAGCTCTCCCAGGTTTAAGTCTCAAATCTTATTTATGAGGGTTTCTTGGGCATGAATTATGCATCCAGGCTTCACAGATCCACCTAAGTGCCGAACCATTAAGGTGGCAGTTCTTCCCCTTCCTCATCTTAAATTTAATTAGAGTGCATTTTATGTCCCTCTTCTTTTGACATTAGTTTTGACACCACCTTTCTCAATTCTAGGTTTTTCAAAAAATTGTTCATAAACCAGTATCTCCCACACAATGTAACTCTGATATGTTGTGTATAAAGACTATGCCCACCCATAATGCACTGCAATTGCTTAACCAACATTAACTTTTAATAAAATACTCTCTCCTCTCCAATTATACAGCACTTCAGAAACCATGGGAGACTATGTTCTCCTAGTTCCAGAAAACTAGTTAGTAGATTATCTCCTTCCCCATCCAAGAACATGGGTTTTTGATGTACTTTCTTTCTTTGTGAACTTTTCAAAACAAAGAATAAACTTATTTCAACACTGCCATACCCAGACCATCCAAGCACCACTTAACCTGAACTTAATTAATTGGTCTTTCTCCCCCTCTTGGCCTACTAAATATGTTCCTCTTTCTTCTCATCCTTGATTAATGAGCACAAATAATACCCATGAATTCTCATACTGGCAATAAAACTCATAGGTATTTTATAAATGCTCATGATTCATTATAACTCAGTGTTGTGCAAACTTTGGATCCCTCTGAGTCTCTGAGGTATGGCTCTAGACCAATTGAGCATTGAGATGAAGAAAGACCATCACATCTCTGTTTTGTCTGTAGATTATATAATTGATATATAAATTGCAGCCACTGCCCAACACCTTCTGTAGAAGCACGTATCGCTCAGACTTCGGATTGAATCCAAAACTCCCACAGATGGCAGTGTTTTTCTATGTCCAATGCTTTCTATCCCAAAAGGACAAGATACCCTTTTTTTCTCCCTATAGCTTAGGGTGAGAACCACTATATCTAATTTCTGTTTCGTTGAACACCATTGACACCAGAGATCTGGAGCTCATTTGCACTGCAGTTTTCTCTTTCACTTTGATGTGGGTCTTTCCCATCTCTGACCTGAGAAGAAATAATTCCCCCTTCATGTAGCAAAATTAAATTCTAGTAACAATGTATACAGCTTCTGCACAGAAATATCCTACCCCGACTACCCATTCTACAGATACGAGATTTGGGGAGGTGTCCTGAATGTTGTGAATTCTCATAAAGTGAAGCAAATAGAAACAAATTCCCATATAATCAAATTCTAGACCTGGAAGATAGCGGAGAACCTTAGTGGTTGATGTATCAGAAGGAAAAAGTATGTGAGTTCAAGATTGTATATGTATGTAAGTAATATGAAATTGTTATTTTTTCAAAATTGTCAATTCAATCTTGTTTCATGATTTTAGCACTTTCAACTTCTACTGAGAATGTAGAAATCTGGAACACTGTTTTCACCACCACCCCCCACACACAGAAATCTGGGTAATCTGTAATTTTCACCAACCTTCAAGAATGCTGAGGGCAGGACAATCAACTAAGGAAGGGTAGGATGTCCAAAGAAACATGGAAGTAATGACATGCTTATCTGGAGCTGACATGGGACAATATGTGAGCTGGTTAAAAAAAAAACAAAAACAAAACAAAAAACTTTGCTAAGGTTTATAGTGAATTACTTAAGTCTATGTGTGGGCCAGAATCAGAGTGTACACTAGTTGTAGTCAGGGCAGTCGCAGGAGACTTCACACCTGCTCAAAGCCATTTTTCCACAGACCTTACCACACACCTCAGGGGAAATATTGGAGGCAGGGTGATATATAAAAGAAAATCACCTTTGTGGTGCATGTAGGAGGGAAGGGAATGGAAGCACCCATGGAAAATCCCAAAGAAGGTCCACTAAGGCCCTTCACTCCTATCACTCCTATGGTACAAAAACAAAAGCTTGTTGGGAGAGGGTTGTGGAACTGCTCTGTTTCAATGTTCCCATTGAAAATCTACTGTAGCTGTGGTAAGGGAGGTGGGTAGGAAGCAGGGATTGAAGGAGCAAGAAGGAAGAACTCTACCCTTGCTGAAGGATAGGAAAATACCCACATACTGAGAGAGCCATGTGGCCTTAATCTCTGAGAAGTCCTCCTTGCTAAGAATAGAGGCATTGTGCTGGGATTGTGGCTGAACCAAAGTGTTTCTTGGGATACAATATCTTTTTCCTATCTCTGCATTTTTTTAAGTTTTCATTTGAATTCCAGTTAGTTAGCATACAGTGTTCTATTAGGTTCATGTGTACAATACAATGATTCAACACTTCCATACAACAACTTGGTTCTCATCATGAGTGAACTCCTTAATCCCCATTACCTGTTTTATCCATCCCCCTACCAACCCCCACTCTGGTGACCAGCAGTGTGTTCTCTAGAGTCAAGAGTTGGCTTCTTGGTTTGCCTCTCTTTCTCTCCCCCCACCCCACTTTGCTCATTTGTTTTGTTTTCTAAATTCCATATATGAATGAAATTATATGGTATTTGTCTTTCTAAGACTGATGTATTTCTCTTAGCATAATACTCTCCAGCTCCATCCATGTCCTTCTAAATGGCAATATTTCATTCTTTCTTATGGCTGATATTATTAGATAGATAGATAGATAGATCGATCTAGTTATCTAGATCGATCTATCTATCTATCTATCTATATACCAATATCACCTCCCCTTTATCCATTCATCAATTGATGGACATTGGGCTGTTTCTATAATTTATTTATTGTAGTTGCATCCCTTTGAATTAGCATTTTTATATCCTTTGGGTAATATCTTTATACTTTGGGTAAATACCTATTACTATGGCAGCTGGCTCATAATATAGCTCTATTTTTAACTTTTTGAGGGACCTTGATACTGTTTATCACAGCAGCTGTACCAATTTGCATTCCCACCAACAGTGCAAGAGGGCTTCTCTTTTCTCCATGTTCTTACAAATACTTTGTTGCTTCTTGTGCTGTTGATTTTAGCCATTCTGACAGGTGTGAGATATAACTCATTGTAGTTTTGATCTGTATTTCCTTTATGATCAGTGATGTTGGAGATTCCTGTGTCTTTGGAGATCTGTGTATCTTTGAAAAAAATGTATGTTCATGTCTTCGGCTCATTTTTAAATTGGATTATTTGAAGTTGGATGTTAATTTGTTTTATTAACATATAATGTATTATTTGCTTCAGGGGTATGGGTCTGTGAATCATCAGTCTTACACAATTAACAGCAGTCACCATAGCACATACCCTTCCCAATATCCATCACTCAGCCACCCTATCTCTACCCCCCCACCGCCCAGCAACCCTCACTTTGTTTCCTGAGATTAAGAGTCTCTCATGGTTTGTCTCCCTTTCTGGTTTCATCTTGTTTCAATTTTCCCTCCCTTCCCCTATGATCCTCTGTCTTGTTTCTCATTGAGAAACAAGATATCTTCACTAATATCCTCAGTGATAAGAGGAATCAGTGAGATCATATGATAATTGTATCTCTCTGCTTGACTTTTTTCACTTAGCATAATACTCTCTAGTTCCATCCACCTCATTGCAAATGACAAGATTTCATTTTTGATGGCTGCATAGTATTCCTGTGTGTGTGTGTGTGTGTGTGTGTGTGTGCACCACATCTTCTTTATCTGTTCATCTGTTGATGGACATCTAGGCTCTTTCCATCGTTTGGCTATTGTGGACATTGCTGCTATAAATGTTGGGGTGGACGTGCCCTTTTGGATCACTACATTTTTATTTTTGGGGTAAATACCTGGTAGTGCACATCCAGGGATTCTTAAGCCTCATTCTAATTTTTTTAAGTGCCTTTCAAGGAGTAGGGTTTGCTCATGTTTTAATACAAAACAATGACAATTAAATTAATAAGTTATGTGTATCTTTAAATTGTATTCCAATTAGATTATATTTTGTTAGGAATCCAAGAGGAGATTAATGAACTTATTTGTTAAATGTCCTGTATTTTCAGTACACTCTCCAATTAATCAATTTTTTGAGCTTTTTTTTTTTTTTTTTTTTTTTTTTTTTTTTTGTAATGCCTCCTATGTTCCAGGCACTAATGGAATTGGTGGATAAGATACTTATGCTCCTGTTACCACTGGAATTTTGATGTGCTGGGAGAGGAAAATACAAATATAAATAATTATTGAAATAATTCAGTGCGATACATACTAAGAAAAAGAAGTATGACAATAACACAAATTTGGATTTAGGATAAAAAATAATTTTTTTTTTAAAGATTTTATTTATTTATTTGACAGACAGAGATCACAAGTAGGCAGAGAGGCAGGCAGAGAGAGAGGAGGAAGCAGGCTCCCTGCTGAGCAGAAAACCCGATTCGGGGCTCGAACCCAGGACCTGGGATCATGACCTGAGCCGAAGGCAGCGGCTTAACCCACTGAGCCACCCAGGCGCCCCTAGGATAAAAAATAATGTTATGTTTAATCTTCTGTGAGAGAATATGACATTCCATATTTATTTGGAGTTCATGTAATGGTTCTATAGTTTATTCTTGCATTGGTTGTGATATTGTGCCCAGTGTTGCTCTCCAGCAATGGCATTCAGGGATTTGTGTTCCAAATTTCTGTTTCTTGTTTAATCAAGTGTGAAAATTTGTGACTTTCTAGGACTTTCTTCATTCATCCACATAATAAAATTATTGGCAAAATCTGTTTAAAATAATCTCTTTTTTAAAAATTTAAGTTCACCTTACTTAACATATAGTGTAGTATTGACCTCAGGAGTAGAATTTAGAAATTCATCACTACATATGACCCAGTGCTCATCCCAACAAGTGCCCCCCTTAATGTCCATCCACCACCCACCTCCCCTCCAGTAACTCTTCCAGGTTTCTTTACTATAGAGTATCTTATGCTTAAAACAAGCTTTCATATATCATTTTCAATCTACTGGATCTGTAAGGGTGGTAGTTCTTTCATTCCTTATGTCAATAATTTGTGCTGTTTCTAGTGCTTTCTCCAGTGTCTGCAAGATTTGTCTAGCATGAGGATTAATTATTTTAACAATTTCAAAGAATCAACTTTTGGTTTCCTACTTTTTTCTTGTTCTATTTTTTTATTCTATCATTTTCTGCTCTTGATTGTTAATTCAATCATGCTTACAGCTTAATATAATCATACTTTAATTTTTGCTGCACTGAAATTTGCATGATTAGATTAGTTTTCTAAGTATTTACGTAAAAACATTTCCTTTAAGAACTACTTGAACTGCATCTCACAAATTTTGGTGTGTGCTTTTATTTAGGTTGAAATAATTTCCAATATACTTTGGCCCACAAGTTTTTTTGAAGCATGTAACTTAGTTTCCAAATATTTGTAGAGTTCCATAACAAGTATTTATATTACTAATTTATAATTTATTTTTGTTTCATTCAGAAAACACATTCTGATTTCAATTCTTTAAAATATATTGAAGAATATTTTATGTGAATATTGCATGAACACTTAAAAGGAATGTATATTCTGCTATCGTTGCAATAATTATCTTACTAATATAATTTAACTAAGAATTCCATGCAAGACTGAGAAAGGAATTGCCTTTCCCCCCCCACCACACTGGTAGGAGTTGTCTCTGAGCTTCAGTTTTTCCTTTGTCGAAGCACACCAGGTGCATTTTCAGACTATCTTATTCATGCACAGGGCACTATACCTAAATCTTTTTAACTGAATTGACTTCTTCCCCATTCCTTCTTCTTTGGGGACTGTACTTTCTGGTTATAATTACATGGAGTTTGTTAATCTCCCTCTCAGATTCAGATTGTATATCCACTATCTCATCCAAATTTTGAGACATTATCTCAGTAGGAATTCACATTCAAGCATTTATTCACCTCCTTCAGTCAAAGAAAACAAAGGGGAGGATTACACTTGTCTTTGTTTCTTCCCCCTCCATCAGTCTACAGGTATCACAATCCCACCAGGGAAGAGAGGCAGAAAACCAAGACTGCTCACATTGGATACCCACTCACCCACTGGCATTTTGTCTTCCTGAAAACATAGGTTTGTTCCATCCTTATAAACAATCCATGAACAAGGGGCAGTTTATTAAAACCTGACATGTGGGATGTACCCAGACCATAAAGATAAACAGAGCTAATGAAATGAAACAAATTATAGTTACAAATTGTCCAATATCTAAAAACTTCATGCTGAGCCACAAGTGACAGATGGAGAACATTTTCACCTTAATATCAATGAACAGCTGAATTTACCAACACTATAACTTTAATATAATTTTAGTTGGATATAATTTTGGTTGGAATTCAAAATACCCTGTGTGACATAGTGATTTTAATTCCATGCTTGCCTGGACTTTCCTTGTCCTGACCTTGGGAACTGCATAATCTCTTACTCCACAGAAAGTTCTATCTTCATGGCAACTGTTCTAAGATGACCCCAAGGTCATCAGCCACTAGTGGTGTATGATCCCTTTCCCTCGAATGGGGACAGGAACAGTAAACCTAATGGGATACGAACCCCTTTCCTTAGATGATATTTTGTAAGACTATTGTAGTAGAACTCAAGGATATTCTTCTGTTGACTTTGAGGAAGTAACCTCCTGTACTGTGACTGATCCACATGGCTAGGATTTGAGGACAGTTTCTAGGTGATGAGAGTGACCCCAGCAAAAAGCCAGGAAGAAAACAGAAATCTCAATTTTACAACTGCAAGAAACTGAATAATGCCAACAACCTAAAAAGGCTTGGGAGAGAACCGTGAGTCTCAGATGAGATTGCAGTTGTAGCTAATGTCTGGACTTTAACCTCCTGAGAAACTAGCAGAGGATCCAGGTCACCTATTTCTGAAACCTGACCATTGGAAATGGTGAGGCAATAGATGGATACTGTATTGTTTTAGGCAGCTACATTGTGGCGATTTGCTATGCAGCATTAGAAAAGCAACATAATCTTCCTGCATCCTATGCCATATTACCAACCCTAAATTTAGAAAAATATCTCCAATACTTAAAATGGTGAAATGCCAATCTTGAACTAGTAATTTTACAATAACCCATGTGAAAATACAGTCTGGGGTTTGCATACATCTCAAATACTTAGACAATAAGAACTGAGTAGAATCCATGATAATTTAATATAAAATATTACAATCTAGTTAACATTTATTCTCTAACTTAATGTTTTATGTTTATTTTATCTCCTTAGCTATTACATAAACTAGTTTCAGCTACTTTACATATGATATGTGATTTCTACTGCTTTACAATTCAACTCATAATGTCCTAATTCAAGTATAGAATAACAAAATCAGCACTACCTATTCTTTTGAAATTTCTAAGCAAATTTAGATGACAGGTGTAGAAATTGCATGACTAATTCAGAGGGTATGGGATTGGAAAGCTGTATACTAGTTGGCCCATATGATATTTCCATCTCATTCAATTCAGATAGCAGAGCTCTCAGAATCACCTTTTATTAGAAAAATGTTTGAGGACTGATATAAATTTGAATAAGTGGCAAAGCAATTTGTCATAGATCAAAGTGCCTTTCCTCTTTTCTTACTGAGGCATTTAAAACCTTCTTGAATGTTTGTTTAACAGTTTCATCCCATGGGCATACCATAGCATGATAAAGCATCGGGGAAACAAAATATAGCACTTAATAAGTACTTTAACATGCTTGCAAGCTATAAATTGAATTATTTGTCTAAATAAGTTTCTCTGATTACAAAGGGAAATAAATATCCATTGTAGTGAAAACGGAAAATACTGATAAACAAAATGAAGTGGTAGCAGTACCTCTAGAACTCTCTTTTAAACCTTCTTAGTAATTTAGAATATATCTGTAAGACATTTAAAAATAAAAAATATATACATTAAAAAATAAAGGCATTGTTTACATTTACTTATTTTTTATTATAGTAAAATTGAAGTTTTTAAATATAACATAAACACTATTTATTTTATCCTAGGTTATTTATTGACAAATACTTTAAAATGTCTTACTTCTTTCTAGTATGGTATTTATAACAAAATATGTAAGAATATTTTCTGGTTGTTTTCCTTTTTGTTCTTGTTTTAACTGCGTATGCATTTCTCTGTGACTGAACATTTAGAAGTTTAAAATGCTGTTAGTAAAAGCAACTGACTTACTGTTTTTTGTCTTTGGTTTCACATTTAGAAAAACTTTTTCTGTCACGAAAGTATATAAAAAGTTTTAGCAATCCTACCAAAATAATCAGTACATGGAAATCCCTTGAAAAACTCACCAATCCCTTAACCAGTAAATTCAATATTTACAAGGCGTCTCATTGAGGGGGTATCTTGCTGTACTGTCCTAAGAAATGGGCTACAAATTCATTTTTCCTTCACAACCACAATGTTGTGTGTGTGTATGTGTGTGTGTGTGTGTGTTTTGTTTGTTGTTGTTGTTTAAATCTTTAAGTTTTTGATGAATGTGGAATTGAACTTGTCTATTTTTATGAAGTGATAAACTTAGAGTTCTTCCCGCATGGATATATATTTTTTTAATTTTGTGTTTTTTGCTTGTTTAAAGAAAGACTGAATTCCAAACCCTCTTTCTAGTTCAAATTTACTAAGTGTTATGGAAGGCCTAATAGTCTGATTTTATATTTATGCTTAATGTATTCTTTCTCAATATTTTGCTTGCATTGCTAGTAAGTATTTGAGGGGCTCTTAAAGCAGTGCCAGAGAACTCTTCTAAATCAAAGAGTTGTTATGAAGACCTGCAGACTCCAATTTCCCCCCATATCCTGCAGACGGAGCAGAGGCCCAGAGAGTCTCGTAGAATCATGTCAGGATGAGAATTAACAAAGGACACCAGGCTTCTGAATGACTCATGGTCTCCCTGATCATTGTTTCATCTTAAAAGTTTTATTTTATTTATTTATTTTTTTTACTTTAATATTCTTCATATAAAAGCAAATCTCGGGGCACCTGGGTAGCTCAGTCAGTTAAGCCTCTGCCTTCTGCTCTGGTTGTGATCCAGGGTCCTGGGATCAATCAGTCAAGCCCTGCTTCAGGAGTTGGCTTCTCCCTCTGTCCTTCCACCTCCTTGAGGGCAGGTGCGTGCACATGTGCACATGTGCTCTCTCTATTTCTTAAATAAATAAAAATCTTAAAAAAACAAACAAAAGCCCTCTAAGTATATCGTATAACGTATAAAACCTTGTGAAACAGACTAAAAAGAAAAATCCATTATAAGCCTACTGCCTAAAGACAACCATGCCTTACAGCGGCCAGGCTTTGGAGAAGGCGGGTAAGGAAAATCCTCATGCAATAATTTTGGTAGGTTCTTACAATGCTAGGAATTATGGCCATTGTAATCGTCATCTTTACTGTTATTACTCTGCAAATTACTTCCCATTATCTGGAATTGTATAACAACAAAAAAAGAAAATATTTCCTTTTGTGTTTTAGAGGCTGTTTTGTTTAAATTAAATCTTATAAATGAATATCATATTCAGCCTTCCCTAATTAATCCTCGCCCGATTTATTTACCTCTGGTTTATTTATCTCTGGTTCTTAATATAGTTTTTCTAAGTTATAAAATGTCCTCTGGAAATATTTTGAGAAGAAATGTTCACCTTTGGCGTGCCTGGGAGACTCGGTCAGTTAAGCATCGACTTGATTTCAGCTCAGGTCCTGATCTCGGGGTTGTGGGTTCAAGCCCCAAGTCCCACTTTGTGCTTAACAGGCAGTCTGCTGGAGATTCTCTCTTCCTCTCTCTTTACCCTTCTCCTGCTCATGCTCTCTCTCTCTCTCTCTCTCAAATAAGTCTTTTAAAAAAGAAGAAATGGTCACTTTTTAAAAAAAGATTTTATTTACTTGACAGACAGAGATCACAAGTAGGCAGAGAGGCAGGCAGAGAGAGAGAAAGGGAAACAGGTTCCCCGCGGAGGAGAGTGCCCGATTTGGGGCTCAATCCCAGGACCCTGAGATCATGACCTGAGCCGAAGGCAGGGGCTTCACCCACTGAGCCACCCAGGTGCCCAGAAATGGTCACTTTTTAGAAGTTTATGTAGGCTGGCTAATTTCACAGAATGGCTACTTGGTAAGAAATATATTTAAGATGAAGGACGGAATTGCTATTCAGCTTGTATATAAAACCTGGAAACATGAAGCTTCTGAAAATATATCACAAACTTAGCATGTTTCAATACTAGTCAAATATCTATTGAACTAAAGCACAAAAATGCCTAATCTTTTGTAGTAATATGAAAATAAACGGAAGCTCCAATTGATCTTAAACTTGTACCTGCATTATGGAGCACAAAGGCTATTTTCATAAACTACTTGAAGTTTGTTTATGGATTACAGAAAATAGGAGTTTCCAGCCCTATAAGCAGTTAACTATTCTTTGTTTTAATTAGATGTTGCTTTCAGTGAAATCCCTTTAAAAATTAAATGCCATCTATTCACTAAGTCCGTATAGCACCCAGTGTAACACTAATCCCTAATTTGAAAGAAAAGAAGACTCAAACATTTATACTGTATGTATGAAAAGTTTTCTTTATCTAATTAAAATTTGGTATTTAGGGTAACGTAAGAAAACTACTTCAGGGGCGCCTGGGTGGCTCAGTGGGTTAAGCCGCTGCCTTCGGCTCAGGTCATGATCTCAGGGTCCTGGGATCGAGCCCCGCATCGGGCTCTCTGCTCAGCAGGGAGCCTGCTTCCTCCTCTCTCTCTGCCTGCCTCTCTGCCTGCTTGTGATCTCTGTCTGTCAAATAAATAAATAAAATCTTTAAAAAAAAAAAAAAAAAAAAAAAAAAAACTACTTCAGTCATGTATATATAATTATGTGAGTTCATTTGTCACTGGTTCTATAATCTTCACAGAAATTAATAGGCTCAGATTCACAAAAACTTGCGTTAAATGTGAGGTGCATCATAAATCTTTAAAAAAATTAAGTTTAAAATTAATCTCCTTCCTAATAAATCAAATCTGATTTTCTTATATTCACTGGTTCTCAACCATCCTCCTTGCTTCTGCAAGAACCAGTCTCTAGAAAATAAAAAAAAAAGTCAGTTACTCAATTGCTATTTATGAAAAATTACAAGACCAGGGCCTGCAGAGTGCTATGAATAAGCTACATTTGGTATCTCCTGGTCTTGAGATTAGACATGGGAATCCCATCAATCATATATGCCACTCAGCCTACATTCCTGCAACTTCTTTTTCTCTCTCAGTGGCTGTAGGTGCCCTAACTGCATGAGCAACAGCTATTGCTTTACTGACCTGAATTCTTAATGCAAACAATGTTGGTTATCTGCAGCAAAATGGAACTTCATCACTCATGAGCAAGTGTTCCAAATGGAAAGTCATTTATTAGTTGTGTGACCTTGGTCGGTACTTAACTTCTGTTCATCTCACTCAACTCTTCATTTATGTATTTAACAAATACGTATGTGTGTATGTATCTATTTACCTATCTATTGAGAGAGAAAGAAAGACGAAAAAAGAGAGAGTCAGGAACGGGGAAGGGGATGGAACATAGCTATGTGTTGAGTACGCCTGTGGGCTCTGGAGAGAGAAAAATAAACAGAGAACATAGAAACACCCACTCTCGTTGAACATAGCAGCTGATGAGGGCTGCTATCCCTGGAGAAAAATAATCTTGGAAAGGGCTGATTTCTCGAATGGCTGTGACCAGTTGTGCATTGGAGCTTGAAGAATGTCAGGGGACAGTGTGCTGAGAAGGTGATGAACACTTGAAGAGACCAAATGGGCCCCAAATTTCATTTAACTTATAAAATAGATAGGATAATGTGACCAAGCTTGTTTTTTCCCATTACTTGTCTTAGGAATGTCACTCTTTTAATAGAGATATATAACCAACCAACAGATATTTTCTATCTTTATATTTATATTTCCTGAATTACTATCCCTTGTGGCATTTACCAGCTGTCTGTACAAAGTGAATGACTATATGAATAGATGAGACCCTGTGTGGTGTTTCATACATTAATCATAAGCAGTAAAATTTGAGGTAACAGCATGTGTGATTTGGGGTTTACTAAAACTAGTTCCTTTAACACATAATAGAAGACGCTTCTAATTCTTTTCCCAGTGAATTATCACTCTTGACATTCTTGGCACCTTGAAAGTCCTATTGTAATAACATCTGCTTCTAATCATTCTAACTAGAGAAAGCCCCCCAAAATATTTGCTGGAGATCTGTGGAGTACAAATGTACAGACCGTATTGTGCTCTGGACATAGCAAGTCCAGGAAAATCTTGTCTTCACCCTCACTGAGGTTTTGATGTCACTCTGTGACGGAAAACTTAGCTACATTGCAAGGCAGATTGCAATCACTGTGAGACCATGGGTTCAATGTGCCTTAAAAAGGAGAAGGATCATTGCAGTGCAGGACACAGGAAGACAGGATAAAGCACATACTTTGCATCATACATAAATCACTGAAGAATTATTAGAAATCAGAGAAAAAATGGTCAGCTGATAAAAACAGTCCAGCCTAAAGAAAAAATGTAAACAAAGGAAATCATGGTCTCTCTTCATTATAATCTTTTCTGTTGTCAAATTATTTTTTTCAGGCTGAAGGTACTGGATTCACTAACGTGATATCCTACCGATGGTATGCTAATGAGTCAGGCATTCATTTATTTTCCTTGCCATTCAGTTCAAGAAGTATAAACCAGAAGAGTAGTCCCTCTGATTTTCCAGGGGGTTCTTTTCTTCTGAGCTGCAAGATATCACAGTCTATAATGGATTCTGTGTTCTGTAATTCAGAAGGAAGTTCCTCCACAGAGGCTTTCAATATGATTTTTATGTTGGCTTAGAAGAAAGTATCCACTTGCCTACTTTCTTCCTGATCTTGCAAGTTCTAGAAGTGTCTTTCATGGCACTGGTGTTTTGCATCTTGCTACCATCTGACTTTCTACTTGCATCACCAGATCTAGGAGGAATCCCACCTGCTTGGTTTCTGCCTAGGAGCCTGTTTCAGGAAGCAGTCCCATCTTGGGGGCCTGTTGGTGTTGCTGCTGGCCCCACAGTCTCAACTAACCCTTTTAATTAAAAGGCTTTTACTAGAGTTTGCTCTAGTTCCTACACAGATTTTTTTTTCACAGAAGAAAAAATAAATTGCCAGTCATCCTCGTCCACCTCATTAAATCCATTCCATTCTGTGCTATAGTTTCAGAAAGTTTTCTGTCTTTGAAAGGCATCATTCTTAGTTTTTCAGCACTGCACACATCTTTTCCTCTTATAATTTCTGAAACTTTTCCAAGGGATTTGAGACATGTAGAGTTAGTATATCTCGAGTATATTGTTTTTTTTAACATATACCATACCCCGTTTTTAAGCAAGAAACCAGGCATGAGTGAAAATGCCAAGACGCTGAGATTCCAATAGCACTCGTGTGTCATAAAACATAAAGAAAGGAAACACATGTTATCCAAACCCTAAACAAATGCTTCTTGAAAATTACCTCAGTGACAGGTATTATTTTTGTGCCAAGAATGCAATAAAGAACTGCATATGTTCTTGTCATCTACCTCATATGGTCTAGAAGGGAAGAAGAAATAATAAACGTATTCTATATTATGAAAAGGTGAGTGGTTGGAATTAAGGCATCTTCCAAATGATGCATAAGAGAAAATTTTAAATTCAGTCTCTGGGATTTGGAAGTAGGTTGAGTAACTGTGAGATGTTACAGGCTGCTTCCACTAGAAACCTAACAAGAGAGCAACATTTTAAAATGTCCTGAAACTCTACCTGACAATGGGACAAAGGAGTTGGTCACTCACTACCCCGTTCCATGCTCTGGACTTCTGGCATGTCAGTCATCTGGGGGAGACTGAGTTGTGGACACTGAAAATCTGATCTCCAAGATAGAATATTCATACTGCAGCCAGTCAGGGCATAAAAGAATTTGTATTGCTGCTGTGCTCAACATTGGGAAACTAATACTATGAACAAGCACAGCCTGACTTCAAGAAGCTTGTTAGCTTGAAGGTTGCAGAAAAGTAAGCCAACAGTACAACCATTGTACAGGAGAAATTATCTGATGGGGATGTCAGAATGAATGGGATTTAACTGCTTAGAGAATATTTTCTGAGGTAAATGCCATCTCAACTAACGAATGTGGAATTCGTAGACATTATACAGATAGGTGAGATTGAAGAGGTGAAACGTTTTCTAGAGTGGGAAGTAAGTGTACCACTATTTCCTGTAGCTAGTTAATGACAGCAGCATGAGAACAGAGTTGATGAATGAGGGGTTGATGAAAATTAACCAGTGCCTTGTAAGCCAAAGTTTGGCCATTATCCAGGGGAAAAAATTGTCATTAACACATGTCAACATAATTCTTCTGTGGAGGGGACATTAGATGCTACTAGCTTCTCCATATTTGAATTTCTTCAGATAAGTAAACACAACATTCATTAGCATAAATAAACCACCACCTTTCTCCAAAGCCTTACAACCAATCTATGTGCTACAATGTCTTAAAAAATCTATTTCAAATTCCAGGAGAGCTTTTCCTGATCTCATCAAATAGGTATCATATCTTCTTGTAAAATTCCATAAAAGGTTTTACTTTGTGTTATGATAATTTATATTACAACCTACCAAAAATTTTATCTTTTGAATTATTCCCTTTCTACTTCCATAACACCTTATACAGTGTTTTGTTTTGTTTTTTTTTTTTTTTTTTTTTTTTTTTTTAATATTAGATTCCAGGGCGCCTGGGTGGCTCAGTGGGTTAAAGCCTCTGCCTTCGGCTCTGGTCATGATCTTGGGGTCCTGGGATCGAGCCCCCTGTTGGCCTCTCTGCTCCTCTCTCTCTGCCTGCCTCTCTGCCTACTTGTGATTGCTGTCTGTCAAATAAATAAATAAAATCTTTAAAAAAAACATATAATACATATTTTTAACATTATAACAAAGTTTTCAGTTTAGAATAATTTTCAAATACTAACTTGTAGCAAAGAGAATACAGAGAGTTCCAATATATCACACATCTGGTCTCCCCTATGCTTAAGATCTTGTATTTGTATGGCACATTTTTTTTTTACAATTAATAAACCAATATAAAAAACTCTTATTAATTGAAGTTCATACTTTATTCAGATTTCTTTCATTTTTACACAATGCACTTTTTCTCTTCCAGGATCCCACCTAGGGCATCAGGTTATATTTGATCACTGTGTCTCCTTTGGCATCACCTAATGGGGAACATTTCTCAGACTGTTCCTTGTTTCATATGACCTTTGTGAAGTAGACTCATGTATTTGTAGAAAGTCCACCAATTTGAATTTTTCTTCTTTTCTCATGATTAGGCCAACATTACAGGTTTCTGGAAGTAAGAGCACAGATGTAAATTGTCATTGAAGAGGTATATTCTCAATATAATTTATCATTACTGATTTTAATCTCAATTCCCTAGCTGAAGTGGTATTTGCTATGCTTCTCCACTATAAACTAACTCATATTCACCCACTCACTACAGTGTTCTTTAGAGGGAAAATTACTATGAGAAGCTCACACATAAGGAATTGAGAGTTATCTCGATGTGGAGGGGGAGCATCTACATAAATTATTTTGAATTCTTCTTCACGGGATTCTTGACTATTCTCCATCTGTTGATGGACATCTAGGCTCTTTCCATAGTTTGGCTGTTGTGAACATTGCTTCTATAAACATTTGGGTGCACGTGCCCCTTCGGATCACTACATTTGTATTTTTAGGGTAAATACCCAGTAGTGTAATTGCTGGGCCACAGGGTAGCTCTATTTTCAACTTTTTGAGGAACCCCCATACTGTTTTCCAGAGTGGCTGCACCAGCTTGCATTCCCACCAACAAGTAGGAGGGTTCCCCTTTCTCCGCATCCTCACCAACATCTGTCATTTCCTGACTTGTTAATTTTAGCCATTCTGACTGGTGTGAGGTGGTATCTCACTGTGGTTTTGATTTGTGTTTCCCTGATGCTGAGTGATGTGGATCACTTTTTCATGTGTCTGTTGGCCATTTGGATGTCTTCTTTGCAGAAATGTCTGTTCATGTCTTCTGCCCATTTCTTGATTGGATTATTTGTTCTTTGGGTGTTGAGTTTGGTAAGTTCTTTATAGATTTTGGTTACTAGCCCTTTATCTGATGTCATTTGCAAATATCTTCTCCCATTCTGTCAGTGGTCTTTTGGTTTTGTTGACTGTTTCCTTTTCTGTGCAAAAACTTTTGATCTTGATGAAGTCCCAATAGTTTCTCTGTAAGATTTTTTTTATTAGATTCAGATTGTTTGACTGTTTTAAATTATTTGGTAATTTGCTTTCATATTGTTGACTTTTAAGAATTCTTAGCCTATTTTGGTTATAAATCATTTATCAGATGTTTGGGAATATTTTGTCCTAAATGTGGCTTATCCTGTAATTCCTTTAGCAATTTTTTAACCCCCACCCTGACAACTGTCAGTCCCTTGGACCCCATCCCTACCTGCCCAGCTCCCATCTATCAATTATTTCTATAATGAATTATACTTTGGTGCTATACTATGGTTTGCTTGTCTGGACCTGTGACAGTATATAGGTGGATATTATTCATTTTTTATTTTAATCCAGTCAATCTGCATCTTTTTTTGGAAAGTTTAATCCATTTATGTTTAGAATAATTACTGATAGGGAAGGATTTACAATTTATCCATTTTATACATTTCTTTCTGTGTTTTATAGATTTGGTCTTCCTTTCTTACTATCTTACGTTTTATGTAGTTGACTTTTTGTAGTGACATATTTTAATTCCATTGCCACTTTTTTTTTTGTATATTGTACAGATATTTTCTTTGTAATGACTATTGGAATTGCATTTGACTTTCAAAAGTTATAACAATTTATTTGAACTACTAAAACCTTAATTTCAATTTTTTAAAATAGTTATTTATTTGACAAAGAGAGATAGAACAAGCAGGGGGAACAGCAAGGGGAGAGGGAGAAGCAGGCTCTCTGCTTCACAGGGAGCCCAATTTGGGATTTGATCCCAGGACCTGGGGTTCATGATGTGAGCAGAAGGCAGCAGCTTAAGTGAGCCATTCAGGCGCCCCTTTAAATTTTTTTTTAATTTGTTATTTTTTTTAAATTTCAATCTTATGTAAACTACTCATTTATAATTTGGGCTCCTATTTATGTTACTGATGTCACAAAGTACAACTTTATCTATTGTGTAACCACTGTTGTAAATTTATAGTTATTTTATGTTTATATTTTTTATAAGAAAATTAAAAGGAGGAATAACAAACCAAAATTAAAATAGTACAAATGTACAACTGCATAAACTGTACAAACTTTACAACTGTACAAAAGTACAGTTTTACATTTGGTCACAAATCTATCTTTACCAGAGAAGTTTATACATCCATATGGTTTTGAGTTATCATCAGGCATCTTTTCCTGTCATCTTGAATGACTCCTTTTAGCATCTCTTTCAGGACAGGACTAGTGGTAATGAGCTCACTCTGAGTGTGTGTTTATCTCAGAAAGTCTTAATTTTTCCTTCACTTGAAATACAGTTTTGCTCTCTAAAACATACCCAGTTGGCAGTTTTTTTTTTCTTATAGTGCTTTAAATATGTCATCTCAATGCCTTCTGGCCTGTAAAATTTCTGCTGAGAACTCTGATTGACAAGCTTATAAAATTTTCTTATATGTGATGAGTCACTTTTCTCTTGCTGCCTTCAAGATTTTTTCTTTGTTTTTTTTTTTTTGAAAAAAAAATTTTTTTTCAGTATTCCAAAATTCATTGTTTATTCACCACACCCAGTGCTCCATGCAATACATGCCCTCTTTAATACCCACCACCAGGCTCACGTGACTCCCATCCCCATCCCCTCCAAAACCCTCAGTTTGTTTCTTGGAGTCCACAGTCTCTCATGGTTTGTCTCCCCCTCCAATTACCCCCAATTCACTTTTCCTTTCCTTCTCGTAATGTCCTCCTTGTTATTTCTTATGCTTCACAAGTAAGTGAAACCATATGATAATTGACTCTCTCTGCTTGACTTATTTCACTCAGCATAATCTCTTCCAGTCCTGTCCATGTTGCTACAAAAGTTGGGTATTCATCCTTTCTGATGGGGGCATAATACTCCATAGTGTATATGGACCATATCATCTTTATCCATTCATCTGTTGAAGGGCATCTTGGTTCTTTCCACAGTTTGGCGACCGTGGCCATTGCTGCTATAAACATTGGGGTACACATGGCCCTTCTTTTCACTCCATCTGTATCTTTGAGGTAAATACCCAGTAGTGCAATTGCAGGGTCACACTGTTGGTGGGAATGCAAGTTGGCGCAGCCACTTTGGAAAACAGTGTGGAGATTCCTTAAGAAATTTTTCTTTGTTTTTAATTTTCACTGATTTTATTATATGCATCTCAGTGCAGGTTATTTTGGATTTATCCTTCTTGGATTTAGTTAAGTTTCCTTTATCTGTATATCCATTTTTCTCTTCAGTTTTGGGTAGCAGAAGCCCATTTCTTGCTGAGAGATTGCTGCCCTTTCTTTTTTCCTATTTCTGGGATTTCTATATTTTCTGTGTTCGATATGTCCCTTAGGCTCTGTCAGCCTGATGTTGAATCCCTCTAGTGAATTTTTCAAGTCAGGTTTTATATTTTTCGGCTCCAGAATTTCTGGATTCTTTTTTTTTATAACTTCTATGTCTTTGTTAATATACTCATTCTGCTTATAAATCATTTCCCAGATTTTGTTTAGTTGTCTCTTCATGTTTTCCTTTAGCTCATGCAGTATATTTAAGATAGTTGTTTTAAGTTCCTTGTCAAGTGAGGGTGCCTGGATGGCTCAGTTGTTAAGTATCTGCCCTTGGCTCAAGTCATGATTCCAGGGTCCTGGGATTGAGCCTTGCATCAGGCTCCCTGCTCAGCAGGAGGGCTGCTTCTTCCTCTCCTACTCCCCCTGCATGTGTTCCCTCTCTCACTGTCTCTCTCTCTGAAATAAATAAACTATTTTTTAAAAATAAAATAAATTTTTAGTCAAGTGAGCCAGAGGCCTGTGTTTCTTTAGGATTGGTTTGGGGGATTTAGTTTGTTCTTTTGAATGTGTCGTATTTCCCTGTTTCTTCATATGCTTTGTGATTTTGTTGTTGTTGTTGTTGTTAAATTTTAGGCAGTTGAAAAAACAATGATAACCCCCAATCTTTGTGGACTCACTTTTTGCAGGGTTGACTTTAACTAATCAGCATACCATAAAGTCACAGGGTAATCTCTCAACTATCTTCTGGGGATGCATCTTTCCTAGACCTGTGTATTGGCTTTTATTTCAGTTCCCACCTCTTAAATATGGCTGCTAAATTTTAAATATTTTAATTTCCCTAAGAATTTCACCTCTGCTTCTTCTCAAAGGACTTAGATTTCCACTTTTTCACTGCTGTAACCTCTTGTCCTCAGGTTCCCATTGTGTTTCAGGCTTTTGCAGCTCTGTTCCACTGTACCCAGTGCTGCTTTCAGAGCCCTGCAACCTGATACCTAACTATAGTTCCTTTCCCAGACAAGATAGAAGTCAACCCCTTGGACAGCACCCAGCATGGCAGAATGTTGCAAGCAAGGTCAACTCCTTTCCTTTAGTTTCAAGGGAGAAACGGGGAATTAGGTAACCTCTACCTGACCATGGATGCTGAACTAAGAAGTAGAGGTTCAGACAAGGGTGAGCAAAATGCAATGAAATGTGCTATCATTTTTAGAGTGGCTTTTTATTGATTAAGCATTTGCTCATCTGCTACGGTTCCTTAACTGGTTTCTAGAGTTCCCACAGAAGTATTTTGGTTCATATAGTTATGGTTTATTCAGTGTTTCTGGAGAAGAACAAGGGCCTGGAATCTCCCAGGTCACCGTCTTGCTGATGTTAAGTCCACAAAATGTCTGTTTTGTACAGCCCACTGTTTAGTGGGTATGAACAGAATCATGACATTTATTATATTCTGAAAAATCCAAGTAGTTATTGATTATTTACAGAGAGGATTCTGTTTTCATGAATGTACATATTTAGCTAAATTTACAAAACTCATTATGTATATTCACTTACTTAGCTGACTTCTTAAAATTCGTATTTAGCTAAATTTGCAAATTTCAGTAAGTATACTCACTTGATCTCTGAATTTATAGAGATTAAAATATTGGTAATAGGAACATACAGATTAACACATGTATCTCTCTGTAAATCCATGAGCTAAAAACTTTTATTACCTTCATTTACAGGTGGGAAACTGAGGGACAGGTCAGGGAGCTCTCAAACAGCTGGTCAAAGAAAACATTCAAACTCGTCTGGTTCCTAACCCCATTTTCTTAAATACTCTATCACATGACATTTCAGGAGTCACCTTCAATGACCTAAAGGTTACACAGTATCAGAGGCTTATGCAAACCACAGAATTCTGAAATTCACTGATGATGGAGAATAAAACCTTCTTCTCACCAAGACTAATGATTGCTTCTGCTGCATGAGCAAATGGTATGATGAATCTGGAGTCCGTATCCCACAGAGATGCTCCAGGTCCTAAGTTCAAGATATGGGAATACAGAATTACTTGTAGAGAGAGAAAAAGTTCTAACTTAATACTGGTGATGCTTTAGCCAGGAAATGTAAAGCAGCTAAATTGAGACCGACTGCCAGTTTTGCCAGTACAAATATAATCTCTATGTCTTATTTACAACAATTTTTAAGACAAGTTTAAGGATGGAAATGGTTGCCTTCTTTTGTATTTCCCATTACTCTTAGGTATTAATGCAAAAAGTATGTGATAAACACTAACTGAATAAAAAATGAAGACTGGTTTTCTATTTATTCTCCTAATGTTAGCAAACTGATGTTCTTTCATTGTATATTCACATAAAGACAAGAATTTCTTTCAGCTATCTTATAATTTACATGGTAAGGATCTAAACATTAAAAAAAAATGTTGCCCCTTCCAAATGCTTTCGTGCAATACAAAGCCACTTGCATTGATTAAAGTTGTTAATGACTTGATCAACACTCCAGTATATTAAACAATCTCTTTGTGAGAGAATGTTCCTGGAGTTACAACCTATTTTATAAGCTTTCTCAATGGCTATTAATAACTTTGAAATGTTTCAAAAGCATATTTAGATAAATATTTTTTGGTTTATGGAAAGGTGTACTAAATAGCTGAGATGTACATGCATTTAAGATACAATATGTATAATTTCAAGTTGAAAACCAATACAAATTGCTAAAAATGAACGAGATAGAGATCGCAGCATGATAGAAAGTATTTCTCCCAAATTCATTAGCATAGTATTAAATTTTATTATTTAAGACTAGTATTTATAGGAAACATTAATTCCTATTGATAAAATGTGTGAGCTGAGAATGCTAATTTGTATAGGGGTTCAAGGTAGCAGATAATTCAAACATTTGCGTTTATTATATGTTCTTATTTATCAACATGGCTTTCCTAAATGATCTTTGCCTTTGCATTTCACTTACTCATACTATATGTAGTAAGCAAAGACAAGGAACAAAATATCTGTGTGTGAAATCACTTATTTTAAATAGAATAATATGAGATAGTTATAATTCTGTCTTACTTTTGTACCATCTCCTAAGAAAAAGCTAAAACAGGGGCGCCTGGGTGGCTCAGTGGGTTAAGCCACTGCCTTCGGCTCAGGTCATGATCTCAGGGTCCTGGGATTGAGCCCCACATCGGGCTCTCTGCTCAGCCGGGAGCCTGCTTTCCCCTCTCTCTCTGCCTGCCTCTCTGCCTACTTGTGATCTCTCTCTCTCTGTCACTTAAAAAAAAAAAAAAAAGAAAAAGCTAAAACAGCAACAGCAAAAATTACCTCAAGATGTTGAGATCATTGATAGAAATTTGTATATACAGTAAACACATTATTATTTTAATGGTTTCAGTTCATATAGAATATTAAAAACAAACAAAATCCCCACTGCATTAAAAATATTTTTATTATGCTTACAGAGAATAATTATATATGGAGGGCTTCAATTTGCACAGTGTTTAGCAGGTAGTAGGGATTTCAAAGCTGGAAGTCCCCACCCTTTTATAAATTAAAATGGCACTTAACACACCTTTGACAGAAATAAGCTCAAAGCTGAATGAGAAATTATAATAAACTATTTCCTCTGCCTAGTTCCAATTCAAACACTGAAATCCCTCCTTTCTCTTTCTTTTCCTTCCTTCCTTCCTTCCTTTTTTTCTTTCTTCTTTCCCTTTGGATAATGTTATTTCCTTAATTGGAACTTGCTACTTGCTAGTAATCGCTAAACTGGTTGACCTATCTGTGTCACAATGAAGACAAGTAGAAATTTGTTATGTTTCAGAGGTAAAATGATTTGTTTTGTTAGAGAAAATGTGAGAGGGCCAATATGTATGGGTGATATTGAGTATGATAGAAAAAAATCACATTGTGAAAGTATGTAAAGAAGGTGAAGGCTTAATTAAGATAGATAATATGAATGAGATAAAGTGACAAAACTTGGTAAGTAAGTTGAGTGGTAGGGGACAAGCTAGCTAGGTTCAGCTTATGATTAAGCTTTTAATCAGCTACATTTGATATAAAATGCATATTGAAATTATTTCCAATGTCTAAAAATTGAATTAACTAACTAAATAAGATGGGTATAAAATGCATTGTAATGAATATTTTTTTAACCCTCTACTATAGTGCCTTAAAACAGAAGATGATTTTAAAAAATTAACAAATCAAAAAAAAAAAAAAAGAGAGAGAGAGAGAGAGAGAAGAAAAATTCTATGCTGGCTCAGATAAATGGATTGTTGTGTGGACCAATGGTGCCCATATGACAAGGTGTAAGACTGCTGGCAATACTGACTCCATCTTTGTAAATCCATTTTTCTCCCCTCTGGCACACAAGTAGTCACTTTAGATAACTAGCAGAGACTGGCTTACAGATGCCACCACTTTAGATAACTACCCTGTGACCTCACCACCATGCCCCTCTCTATAAAAAGTTGTGGTTTGTGGTCTCGTCTTGGCAGAAAATGAGCAGAGAACAGTTGCATATGCCCTGGATCATCTCCTCAGCTGTCAAATTACCCTTATAAGTAAGTTACCCTGAATAAAACTGGGTAGACAGTCTTGAGTGACCAGCTTTGTTTTTCAGTGTTAATGTGTCTTCTCAGTCTGAAGGATACATTACTGACTGTCTTCCACCTTCTAACACTAAGACAATATGAAATCACTAAAATAGGACATCTTCAATGATACAGAATGCCCATATTTATGAGTTTATCAGAAAAAAATAATTTAATTTACATTATACATCTTCAGTTGTCCAGAGCTTAACAAAATGAAGCACATCCATCAATTTCATAAGTATTTCTTTTCTTTTAAAGACAGAAAGTGAAAAATAGAACCATGAAAATTCTACCCAAACACAACCAGGCAGAGGGCTTCTGGCTAACTGAAACAAAAAAAATATATCAAAAATCTATGAGTTAGGGGTGCCTGGGTGGCTCAGTGAGTTAAGCCTCTGCCTTTGGCTCACGTCATGATCTCAGTGTCCTGGGATTGAGCCCTGCATTGAGCTCTCTGCTCAGCAGGGATCCTGCTTCCCCCTCTCCCTCTGCCTGTGTCTCTGCCTACTTGTGATCTCTCTCTGTCAAATACATAAATAAAATATTTTTTTAAAAATCTATGAGTTAATGTGGAAGGCCATCTACGGTTGCTACCAACATCTTTCCCAAGTTAATTCCAAATAGCCATGATATGTGCAAAACTTATGCTCACCCATGCTTGTTTATCTCGTGTCTCCTGGGAATGAATATTTTGCATATTTCTATCCTTTGTTTTTGCTCATGCTCTTGTCTGATTATGTGATCTCCTTCTACTTTTCCACTCTAATACTGTGTACCATTCGAGGCACAGCTGATACATGAACCATGCATGGGATCTCCTCTCATCCTAGTAAGGATTAATTTCACCCAGGCAAGAATGCATTTTCCGAATTCCAGTTTGGGGCAGGGATTAAAAACTCATTACATAACCATGCAATCAAGTCAATAGAAAGGTTATTTTTGATCAACAAATGTTTGCTTTCCCATAACTTTTTTCCCTCCATGTCTCCTGCAATTAAAACAAAGCAAAACAAACACTTTATATCTTTTTTCTTTTACCAAGAATCACTCAAAAATTTGAAATGTGATTACAAATGTCTTAAATTATGACTTTCCAGACTAAACACATACATTTGTCCCTGTTACATGATTTATAGACTCTTCAATTCACAGTGAACATCATCTTAATGCATTATAATTATGTTCATATAGTGTAATAAAATAGTATGGACCTTTTTGATGATGTTATTAAATGGAGAAATATACTGAGTTCATGAATGAGAAAGGTGATACTATAAAAATGTCAAATTCAGTCACATTCATGTAAAAATTTCAATAAAATTATCTCAAGATATGATTCTAAATTTGATATGGAAGAATAATGCTTAAGAAAAAAACATAAAATCTTTTAAAGGAAATGCAAATGTATGGAACCAAATATTATCAAAGTCTCATAATTAAAATAATTTCTTAAAGCTCAGAAATAGAATTAAATTATATGTGTGTGAATATTATGTATAGCATTTATAAATACTTATATATATTAATACAACAAAAAGATGTTTTAAATTAGTGGACTTTGTTACGGCAATTAAACCTTCCTCATGGGCTGGATTATTGCTTTCATTATAAAAATGCATCCCATGTCGTATATGTTTAGTAATTTCTCTTGAGTCCTCAATTCCTCTCTTCCTCTTATTTCTTTTATTTTTTACCTACAGCATGCCATCTTTAAAAGCTTTCTGTATCTCTGCCTCCAGTTCTCCAGCACCCATTTTCTTTTCAGTTTTCTTTTTTCCTCTCAAAGTTTTTGTTTTGTTTTGTATTATTTTTATTTAAATTCCAGTTAGTAAACAGACCGTGTAATATTAGTTTCATGTGTACAATATAGTGGTTCAAAGCCTCCCTACATCACCCCTGCTCATCACGGCAGGAGCAATCCTTCGTCCCTACCATCTGATTCCTTCGTGCCCCCACCAACCTCCCTTCTGGTGACCATTTGTGTGTTATCTAGGATTATGAGTCTGTTTCTGGTGTCTCTCTCTCCCTCTCTTTCTTTCATTTTCCCTTTGTGTTTTTGTTTCGTTTCTTAAATTCCACATATGAGTAAAATCATATGGTATTTATCAACTCCTTTAATCAGTGTTTATCTCATTTTCTGCTTTGGAATTTTCTGGATATAGGTTATTATTGCCCTATCATCTGCCAAAAACATCTATTGGTCAGACTGCCCTAATTTTATTCAGTTTGTCAGCACCATTTGGAATGGCTGATGATTTCCCCCTGGATCACTCCATTCTTATTTTATTAAAGATCTATTAATTTGGTTAATAGGCAAATGAATATAAACAAAATTATAGTATATCAGTAACTATTACAAAGCTATGATGTTTTAGGGATGCCTCAGTTGGGTAGGTGTCCAGCTCCTGATTTCAGCTCAGGTCATGAGATCAAACCCTTGTGTTGGACTCTGCACTCAACTCAGAGTCTGCTTGAGGTTTTTCTCTCTCTTCCTCACCATCTGCCCCTTGCCCCCCACCCAGCTTTTTTTCTCTCCCTCAAATACATAAATTAATTAAATATTTTTAAAAATATGGTATCTTAAAAAGCATAGCATTAGAGGGACCCCTGGGTGGCTCAGTCGATTAACCATCTGACCTCAACTCAGGTCATGATCCCAGGGTCCTGGGATCGAGCCTCAAATGGAGCTCCCTGCTCAGTAGGGAGTCTGCTTCTCCCTCTGCCACTCCCCCCTGCTTATGCTCTCTCTCTCCCTCTGACAAATACATAAATAGAATACTAAAAAAAAAAAAGTGCAGCATTAGAACAAAATAGAAAAGGGAATCAGACACTGGAATATACAGAAATGTCTGATTTATAAAACTGAGGCAAAAAATCCATCTGGGCTTACCTTAAGGAAACTGAGTCATATGGGAGACAACACTTGAAAAGAGACCTTTGTTCTATCCTTAGAGAAGCAGTGGCAATAGATGTTCTTTTTAATTATACTAGATCAGTTGGATATTTATGTTGAAAAGAGTGTCTTAATTATGAACCAAACATATGTAAAAATCAATTCCAGATGGATTGTGTATCTAAATAACATATAAGATTATTTTTGAAGATAATATAAAGGAATATATTAAAACCAGTGAAGAAGATAAAGATTTTTTTGCCCTGATTGTAAAAATGTTAACCATAAAGGAAAATAATTATATTTATTAAAATTTTAAAAATTACGTTCCATCATAAAAAACATAAAAATGAAAAGCGAGCTGCAGAGTGAAATGGGAGTATTTGTGTATATAAAATTGACAAAGAGCTCATATCCATAATATATAAAGAACTCAAGCAAACCAGTAAAAAAGAAAGACAGACCAATAAAAATCAATGAAATGCTAGGAAATGTACTTGACAAAGAGGACATCCAAATTGAAAATAAATACATGAAAAAGGTGCTCGACATAATTAGACATCAGAGAAATGCTATTATAACATAATGTGAAGTCCCCATAAAACCTCCAGAGTGAATAAAATGAAAGAGACAGAAAATACAGTGTTTGGTGAATGTGGCAAGATCTTCTAAAACAGAATGCATGCCTCCTTATGACCCAGTAGATGCTGACCTCCTTTAGCACACACTCGTGCACTAAAACACATGCCAAAGAATGTCTGCATAGCCTTATTTGCATTAGCCAAGCACTGGAAGCAAGAATAATGCCCATTTACTAACAGACTAGGAAAATGAAAAGCATGCTTCTGACAATGAACTAGTATGCAGCACTAACAGAAGCATGCGTACTTCACTGGGTCAATGTCCCTGGCATTACCATTTGAAAAAATAAACCAAATCAAAGAATACATGTACCTATGGTTCCATTTACATACTTTACATTTTTTTTTTTTTAAGGAAGATGGTCACCTTTGGGAAAATGCATGGTTATTAACCTCAAAGGGGATTGTTGGGTACTGGTAATGCATCATTTCTTTTGGAGGTAACTGGATACGCAAGATTTCTGTAGTGGAAAATCATTAGCTGTACACCTAATAGAGTGTGTGTGTGTGTGTGTGTGTGTGTGTATCTCCATAACAAAATCCACTTAAAAACTAAAATAAAGAGAGTAAACAGCAAATAGGTAACCAAAGACAATAAGGGTGGAAATCCTCTGAATGTTTGGGTGAGAAAATTAAGTAACATAGAATTCCATGAGCTAAAGGGATGTGGGATCAGAGAAATGTTTTCTATTTTATTTGAATTTATTTTACAGGCCACACAATCGGAAAATGTTGATGTGTAAATCAAATCACGCAATGAAGTGGCTAATGGTACAGAAGAAAGACCTGAGGCTAAGCCAGACCCAAGGCTTAGAAATTCAAGAGGGTAACGTATCCAGAATCATCCTTTGAAAGAAAACCGACTGGGACACTTAGGTGGTTCAGTCGGTTAAGTGTCTGCCTTCGGCTCAGGTCATAATCCCACGATCCTGGGATCGAGCCCCACATCAGGATCCTTGCTTGGCGGGGAGCCTGCTTCACCCTCTGTCTGCTGCTCCTCCTGCTTGTGCTTTCTTTCTCTCTGACAAATAAATAAATAAAACCTTAAGAAAGAAAGAAAGAAAACAGACCATTTTGTCCATTGGTAGGAAGGAATAGTTTATATAAATTATCATAAAATTTTGCATACTAATAGCGGTTTTTAATTTAAAAAATATTTTTAACAAATAAAAAGACAAGTGTCTTGAAACTCATTTAAATGCAATTATTCTCAGAAGTTTGTACATGTGATTTTTCTACTTGCAAATTTCTACTTCTAAATGCAAAAAACTGACCCATTCGTGTGAATGAATTATTTATTCATATAGGGCACCCCTCTGTGGCAGTACATCTCCACTTGTTTATTTTTCCTTTTTATCCTCAGAGGTGTCTGTAGAACGGTGGCATTTTCTTTAAATATATTCTGACCTTCCCTTATTTCCAGGGCTCTCACCTTCCTTTTCTACATCTCAAGTTGGAACAATTATAAGTTTCTCTGACACACTTAACCGACCTTTCAGTTACCTAATTTGACGGGTAGATTATTTTGTCATCTTCTCTTCCGTGAGATACACCGATAAATCCCCCCCGACCATTCGAGAAGTTCCTTTATTACTCCAAATCATTATCTCATCCATATTCATCACCTTTCTGCCAAATTTCATTTTTTTAACAGAACTTTACTCTTAAAAACCTGGGTTATTAGCCAACTGGACTTCCAGGCTGGAAGGCGTATCTAAGTTTTGCCAAGTTTTTCTTTAAACATAGCCATAATACTTTCATCAAAATTTCCTCATGAAAGTTATCTAGTGACTTCTTGGGAAAATTGCATTTTTTTTCTTTTTATTTAATCTTTTCCTGCATAGGTAACTCTATTATGTACATCTTAAAAACAATCTTTGTCAACGTTTTTGTTTGTGAACACTAACTTGGGCAAGGCCTTCTTTTGTAGTACTCATGCCGTAGTTTGAAGCTATCACTCCAGAAAGCTGGTTGTGTTTTCTGCCATTCTCTGCTGAGGATCTCCTATAAAATCATCCCGTGATTCCATGTCTTCACATTTCATAAGCTATGACTTTCTCATGCTTACAAGAGCGCTCACAGGCAATCTGTTTGTATCATTAGCTGTGGGAACTTGGCATGTCCACTTTTAAGAACTTCTTTTTTTTTCTTCCTTTTTTAAGATTTTATTATTTATTTGACAGAGAGAGGCACAGCAAGACAGCAGAAGCAGGCGGGGTGGGTGGGGGGGGGGGGGGAGGCGGGAAGCAGGCTCCCTGCTGAGCAGAGAGCCCAATGTGGGGCTCAATCTCAGGACCCTGGGATCATGACCTGAGCCAAAAGCAGAGGTTTTAACTCACTGAGCCACCCAGGTGCCCCAAGAATTTCAAAATCAAACTAAGCATAATTCAGAGAAATTAAACCAATGTACGGCAGGAAACAGAGGATGTGCCTCAACTCAGAACCTAAGTAAGCTTTAATTTGCTTAACAATCAAACTGAATTAGCATATTTAACCAAGTCAATTTTCCATTGAATAAAATACTTTTAATCATGACCAGGACGCCAACCCCGACGACTTCCCTTACCCAACGAGGCCCCTGCCTGGCGACTCAGATGACTATCACTACTACTCCCCTGCTTCGCAGACTAACCTTTATAGAGGTGGTTGAGCCCAGCCTACATGCAGGTGGCCAGTGAGATTGCAACACACAGGGAAAACTGCACAGTCATGCTCGGTCAGCAATACAGGTGACCAACTGAATTCCAATTCACCACAGTAAATATATGTGTGCCCCACTGATTGGATGTCTCCATCCAGCCTGGCCCACCCCCATATCTGGGGCCTGCAAGCAAGCTCCTCTGGGAGGGACAGGGTCAATCTAAGTTTACAACCAAACTGCTCCCTCTGGCTAACCAGGCCCTAACAACCTCAGGTCAATGCAGATTGAACACACACACACACACACACACACACACACACACACACACACAGTTTTATGATTTGGGTCTGAAGAAGAGTTAGATTAAATAATAGAAACCAGCTTGTACAGTATGTGTAGCCAGGAAAGCTACCCATTTCAAGGATCACTCCTAAACTAAGCAATAAATTAAATTAAAATCCCCATGCACAAGGTTTTGTGCTATTTTGAGTGACACAATATAAAAATATGTTTCACTACCATTCTGTGCAGACAAATGTAAAAAAGTAACCTGGCTAACTTAGTTTAAATGTGTGGACTCCTGAAAAGCTGGTGTAGCCACAACCAGTGATCAGGTAATTAAGTATCACCGGCTTTCCAATTCCCAGGCACTAAGGACCACATGGAAATGAGGACAGGGTCTGTTGTTCTGAATAAAAGCAAAATCTGGCTGATGAGAGAACAAAAACACATAATATTTTGCTTTCTATTTAAAAAATTTATCCTACTTTTATGATCAAAATATTCTAAGTCACATTCAATCATATACATATTTTCATTACTCTTTAATGCATACGTAAATGCATATTGTTTTAAATTGCAATCAATGCATATTTAAATGAAAACTGCTTTCTGTGAGTACACAAAGCAGTTTTACTTTAAAAGCTTTTATATAGGGGCTCCTGGGTGGCTCAGTGGGTTAAAGCTTCTGCCTTCAGCTCAGGTCATGATCTCAGGGTCCTGGGATCGAGTCCCACAACAGGGTCTCTGCTCAGTAGGGAGTCTGCTTCCTCCTCTCTCTGTGCCTGCTTCTCTGCCTACTTGCAATCTCTGTCTGTCAAATAATTAAATAAAATCTTTAAAAAATGAAAAAAAGCTTTTATATAATTTTGGAACAGGAAATAACTGATTGAAAAATATATAATGAATATTGACATTAGTGATTAAAAATATTTTATTCAATGGGAAATTGACTTGGTTAAATATGCTAATTCAGTTTGATTGTTAAGCAAATTAAAATAAATCCAGACTTCAAAGTGCATGGAATGAAAGTATTTTTCTGGGCTTTTAAATTATAATTTAAAGGTTAAATTATTCTAATTAATATTTAATAGTTCATATGGGATTCATGGGTGAAAATGAGATTAAATAATTTTGTTTTTTGTGCACACACTCACACATACACACATTATACATATATGACATAAGTACATAAGTTACAAGTATGCATAAGTACCTACATATCTGAGTTGCATGGTTATATTTATATATAAGTATTATATATGTTACTACATATATATCATGTTTATAAAAAGTTATTTCTCCACCTGATGACTACATATGATTATCTTTGTAAGGGTTCTAGTACATAACAGTAGACAAAGTTGAGAACAATTGAAAATGTCTATCCATTATTTAAATTTTAGATTAGAAATTTTTTTTTTCCAAGTGCAAAGCAGTGTGTGGGCCAGAGTGAAAAGCTGAAAACATTTTTAGCATACAAAATTTTAACATGAAGAAGCAGGAAAGTTTTTTGATGGACTTTTAAAGCAATTTCTGGAAAATTGTAACTCCTCAATCTACTTTATTTCATTTGGTTCAATTTTGTATTTTTAGGTTAAGTTTTCTGAAATATAATCTCCTTTACTTCTCATGTAATCTGTTTTCTTTATCTCAGTGAACTACAACGAGTTAATGCTTATTCAGCTTATTAAACACAGTTGGTCCATTCAGAGACTGACACACATTATAGGATACAAAGGAAATATAATTATTTGTGTTTTTTTCAGACTTCATTTGGATGATTTTGGTTTGTAGGGCTAATCAAATATCATTCCATTCAATTTCAATTGGAAGGGAAAATTCTTTGCCCTTTTTTTATCAGGCTTGTTTGGAAAGCCTGGTGGGGGTTGAGGATGGATCTGTTATTTTCAGGGACTAACTTCTATAACACTCTCTTCTTGTGCACAGCAGATGCAAAGAAGCTACTGGTTGTCTTCTGTCCTTTCCTTAGAGAGACTGAAGCACACAGAAGCCTTGACAAAAGACCTCATTCCTTCTTCAGAAACTCATTATCATATGGCCTTAGACAAGAACATGAGCATCTCTCTACCTGAATACATGGAGGTTAGCCTGCCTAATCCTCTAGGCACATCTCTGCAGATGGTGTTTCCTTGATCCAGGAGTGATGAGGCATAGAAGCAGAAAAGTGGTCACCATTAGTCTGGAAGGCTGACCTATAGCCAGCCAGTTTTGAGAAGGATCAAATATGTGCCAGCTGCTATATTCTTAAAGGCTTTTGGGTCCCTGGGTGGCTCAGTCGGTTAAGTGTCTGCCTTCGGCTCAGGTCATGATCCCAAGGTCCTGGGATCAAGCCCCACATCAGGCTCCCTGCTTAGTGGGGAGTCTGCTTCTCCTTCTCCCTCTGCCCCTCCCCACTGCTCATGCTCTCTCACTCGCTCGCTATCTCTCAAATAAATAAGTAAAATCTCTAAAAAAAATAAAGGGTCTCATGACAGCCTACATATCTCTGATAGTTAATATCAAACTGAATGAGAAGTACCAGAGAAATCTTACAAAAGTAGTCTTGTGTGTGGAAATTCAAAGAAGACAGTTATGCTCTCATGCTTCCTGTCCATCCCCTCCCCTTTGACCACTAAGCATATAACCACTAGCCTCATACAGCAAAGAGTGCAGCTCTTTCTGCCCACAGGTCCTGTCTTTGTGCTACCTAAATGAACCTACTAAGTTATTCTCCTCTAAAATGGCTAAAATTACTTGATCTCAGGGCCAAGAGTTCAAGTGAGGCTCGACGCTAGGCATAGAGCCTACTTTTAAAAAAGTGACTATTCTTTTATATTAATAAAATGTCTAAAATTAGGTATATTTAGCACAGTACAAAGTAAGTTATCTCAAAGATCTCATTCAGGGGCTAGGTGAGAAATTCTTAATTTTCTATTCACATAAAAGACTTGAGTTTCTATGAACTATGAATGTGTTACCTGGTGTATTCTAAGTTGCTTTGAACTTTTCTGGCTTCCTTCGCATTACAGAGGGTGCCCCATTAACCTGCCCATAAAAGTGAACACCCACTTTACATTCCTAGTATCCCTAGGAAGGGTAAGTGAGCGAGCAGACAGGAGGAAATCTGCTTACTTGACTTAATTATGCCTTTTAAAAAACATTTGATAACCACACACAAAAAAATAGCCTCTAAACTTTATTCAACTTAAACCCATTACAATTGCATTTGAGTCATGTTTTTCATGATGCTTTCTGGCACATTCATATATCTATAGTCTGTTTATTTAATATTCTACAAGCTATAATTATTATTTTTTTTTTAAGTAGAAGGACCTAAGAGACAAGGCAAGTGAAGTTTACAAGTAAAAACAACACAGAACTAATAAGTGACTAAATTATGACATAAACTCAAGTCTTTTGATTTCAAGCACAGGCTTTATTCACAATGAATAATCTTCTATAATAATCTACCACACTAGGATGAAAAAACTGACAAAATGCAGTCCATGCCTAATTACTAGCTATGAAAAATTTTACATACCCTTAAATCCTTAAATCTATAGGAACTATAAAATTTTGTGTAAGGTAGTAAGCGGAAATAAGAGAATTAGGGTATGGTGTGTGTGTGTGTGTGTGTGTGTGTGTGTGCATATGAGAGACAAAGAGAGACAAAGAGACAGAAACTCCTGCTTATTTGAGTAATATAGAATATATTAACTCCATATTTCATTTAAAACTTGAGCTGAAAAATACCTTCCATATTTCTTGGTTTGTTTTCCTTTTGGGTAACGTAAGTGCATAACTACTTTTCGGATCCAGTCTGGGAGGCAAGATTACGTAAATGTCATCAATCAATCTGAGGTATAGCAACTTGTTACAGACTTCTCCAGTATTTGTGACAAAAGTCACTGGTATGTATTTGTGAGTATATCATGTGCTGTTGGCAAAAAAACTCCTAAGTATCTTGTCATGGCCAGGCAGTTTTAAAAGCATGATTCATAGTTTGTTTATTTATTTATTTAAGATTTTATTTATTTGACAGATGGAGATCACAATTAGGCAGAGAAACAGGCAGAGAGAGAGGAGGAAGCAGGCTCCCTGCTGAGCAGAGAGGGGAGCTTGATGTGGGGCTCAATCCCACGACCCTGAGATCATGACCTGAGCTGAAGGTAGAGGCTTTAACCCACTGAGCCAGCCAGGCACCCCAATTCTTAGTTTAAAATACTTATACTTTACCCTGAAGACAGGGGTTTAAGGATCATAAGTATGACGTTTCAACTCAGTGTCCTACCCATGGACAAATGACTAGAAGCTAGATCATGCGGAATCACTCACTCCCTTGTTCTTCCCGGCTGACCTCATTTGGAGGAAGGCTTGGTGATGATTCAGAGAAAAACCTCGCATCCTGACTGGCTCTCGTCACGTGCTACTGTGCCCTAAATGTTAGTAATTACTTTTTAAATTAATAGACTTTTTTTTTTTTTTTTTTTTTTTGGTCAGAGAGAGACAGAGCACAAACAGGGGAGCAGAAGGCAGAGGGAGAAGTAGACTCTGCACTGAGCAGGGAGCCCGATGCTGCCTCGATCCCAGGACCAGTGGTGGTGTTTCTGGTATTCTTGGTGTCATACTCAAGTAATTGATGAAATGTACTGCGTCATAAAGCTTGTCCTTGAGGCTTTTTCTAAGAGTTTTATAATGACCTTTACAGCCCCCACCGCTTTGGTTTAGTTATTTGATTCTATCGAGCTACATGTTGTATATGATATAAGATAAGAATCAACTTCCCTCCTGTATGTGGATGTACCAATTTTTCCCATACTATCTGTCGAAAAGACTGTATTTTCACTATTGCAGAGTCTTGGCAATCTTGTCAAAAAATAATTTGACCATCTGTTTGAGGGTTTGCTTCAGAGCCCGTTTTTCTATTCCGTTGGTTTATGTGTCCGCAGTAAATTTTGAAATCAGGAAGTATGAGGTACCCAACATTGTATAGCTTTCTCAAGATTCTTTCGCATATTGGGAGTTCCTTGATATTCTGTATCAATTTGTGAATGAAATTTTTCATCTCTACATGACAAAGATTGGGCTTTTAAGAGATTTTGCATTGAATCTGCAGATCGCTTTGGGAAGTATCGACATCTGAACAGTATTAATTCTTCCAATCATGAACAAGGGAAGCTTTTCCATTTTTATTCCCTGCTTTAATCCCATTCAGTGATATTTGCATTTTTTAGTATAAAAGCCTTTTGCCTCCTGGGTTACATTTATTTCTATGTGCTTTTTTAAAAATTTTATTGCAAATGAATTATTTACGAAGGATCCTTTTCAGATTGTTTATTGCCAGCATATAGAAACACAAGTGATGATAATGTGTCGATTTTGTATTCTGAAACCTTGCTGGATATATTTATTAGGTCCAGCATTTGGGGGGAAGGTAGGATTCCAGAGGATTTTCTCTATATAAGATCATGTCGTCTATAAAGAGAGACAAGTTTATTTTTTCCTTTTCAATATAGATGCCTTTTATTTATTTTCCATGTTTTTCTTTGTCCTTTTACATAGCTTTACACTTATATTTTCTTCTGATCTTTACAGTTATAGCTCTTACTTTTAGGTATATGATGCATTTGGAGTTATGTTTTTGTGTATGGGGTGGCAAAAGGACCCAACTTCATGGTTGTACATGTGGATATCTAGGTGTCCCCACAAAATTTGTTAAAGAGGTTATTCCTCACCCCTCCTCTTTGAACTGTAGTGACACACCTATCAAATATCAATTGAACATATATCTTATTTCTGATGTCTCTCTTATATCCCGAGATCTATACATCTGCCATTAGTCCAGTACTATACTCTCTTGAAATTATAGCTTCGATGTAAGCTTTGAAATCAGGCAGTGCAAGTTCTCCAAGTATTTTCCTAAAAATTATTTTGGCTATTCTGAGTTCCTTATATTTTCATCTGAAATTTAACATCAGCTTGCTAATTTCTACAAGTTGGAGCTGAGCTTTTGGTAGCAGCTGTATTGAATTACAGATCCATTTTGTGCTCATTGTTGTCTTAACAATATTTAACATTTTTTAATAATTAGCTTTCTGATTCATGATCATGGGATGTCTTCCCATTTATTTCACTTTTTTTAGTTTATTTCTAAAGTTTTATAGTTTTCAATTTAGAAGTATTGCATGTTTCTTAAGTTCGATTCAGTTTTGTTCTATTGTTATCTTAAGTTTAGTTTTTTTAAATTACGTTTATATTATTTATTGTTAAATATAAAAATACAACTAATTTTTAAAATATTTATTTTATATCTTGAAATCTTACTAAATTCATTAATTGGTTCTACTGTTTTTTGTTGTTATTGTTGATTGTTCAGGTTTTTTTCTATAAACAAAGATCATGTCATCTGTGAATAGAGTGTTTTACTTATTCTTTTCCTTCTGGGTGGATTTATTTGTTTGTTTGTTTAACTTTATTTTTCTAATTTTACTGGCTAAAACCTCCAGTACATGTTGATTCTGGATGTCAGTCTATCACATTGTGTGATATTAACTTTGGGTCTTTTATTTTTTAAGATTTCATTTATTTATTAGAGAGAGAGAGACAGAGAACAAGAACGGGGCGGGGGATGAGTCAGAGGGAGAGGGAGAAGCAGGCTCCCCACTGAGCAGGGAGACCGATGTGGGACTCAGTCCTAAGACCCTGAGATCATGACCTGAGCCCAAGGCAGACAGTTAAGTGACTGAGCCACCCAGGTGCCCCCGTTTTGTGTTTTTCCAAACACACTCTTTAAAAAGTTAAGGAACTTTCCTTCTATTCTTAGTTACTGGGTGTTTTGATCATCGTGCATTGTTGTATTTTTCCAAAAATTTTTTTGTGACTAGTGGGATGGTCATGTGAAAGTTGACCTAATTATAACATGAATATGATGTATCCCATTTAACTGATTTTTCTACTTTAAATCATTCTTGCATTCCAGAAATAAGTCATACCTCGCTGTGGTGTATAATCCTATTTGTATGTTTCTAAATTTGGTTTGAAGTGTTTTTTGGTTTCTGGTTTTGGTTTTTTTTTTTTTCGTTTTTTGTTTTTGTGGGTTTTTTTGGTCTATATTCGTAAGGGCTAACAATCCCTATTTTTCTTGTAGAAGGTGTCTTATTTTGGTATCAGGGTATTACTAGCATCATAGAGTGAGCGGATGAGTGTTCCTTCATCCTATATTCTTTTGAAACACTTGGGCATTATAGATCTTAAATCTTTATTATAAATTTGATAGAATTCACCTTGAAGTCATCTGGGCCTTGAATTTCTTTTATAGGATATTTCTTGATTAAAAAGTCAAGGTCCTTACATATGCATTCATATGTATTCATACATATGTATTTCTTCCTGATTTGGTTTTGAACATTCATATTTTGTAGGAATTTGTCCATGTCATCTAAGTAACTCAATTTGTTGACATATAAATATCCACAGCATTTCCTTATACTTTTCATTTTTTGAGGATAGTAGTATACTATCCTCATCCTGATTTTACTAAATACCATCTTTTTCTCTTTGTCAGGATAGCTAAATATTTGTCAATTTTGTTGATCTTTACATTGAACCAATCTTGATTTTGTTGATTTTTAATTGTTTTTGTATTCATTATTTCAAGTATTTGTGCTGTAATGTTTATTATAATAATATTATTATTACTGTTACTTCTGCTAGTTAGTTAGTATGACATTTTCTTTCCCCATTTTTTCTTAAAGGCATATTATGTTTTTGACTTGAGATCTCTTTCCCAAATATAGGCACGCAGATAGGTTCCTCTCTAAGACTATTGTTGGTGTACAGCCCAAGTTTTTATGCACTGTACTTGCATTTTCTATGATATCAAACTATTTTCTAATAATTTGATTTGTATTGCTTAATTCTTGGGTTATTTAGGAGTGTGATTTTAATTTTTACTCACTGGGGATTTTTCCAAATTTTCTTTTGTTGTTTATGTCTAATTTTATTCCATTGTGTTTGGGAAACAAATATTTTCTGGTTTCAGTCCTTTTTGTTTTAGTCCTGCTAGGCTTGCTGTTCTTCATAGCTCACATTGTTGCAAAGCTGTTGGGTTCAAGGTAACCACAGAGCTGCGGAGAAGAGGCTGTGAATACTGCAAGGTAAAATGCCGTACAACTCGTGGTTCTTACAGAAATCTAGTCATTTTTCATCAGTAATTGTTACATGCCCTTGATTAGTTTCCAGAGCTATTAAAAAGTAGATTTGATTACTGTTGCCAGTATTCTCATTGTTTTTATGGAGGAGTGGATTTTTGGATGACTCTCTTCTTCCATTCTGTAAGTGCTTCTCCATATTAATTATTAAACACATAAAATATTCCAAGTATCAAAGACCTTTCCTATACAACTTTAATCATATATCCTGGGAACTTTCTCTCTAAATACCTACTTGGAAAGATATTATAGGCACTGTCAAATAGGAAAGTGAAAATTATAAAAATTCAGGTACCCAATCATTAGCTCTGAGTTAGAATGTATTTCAGGGCATTGAGAACACATTTAGACACATTTTAATTCCTGTTAAATTTCTTTAGTTTTTGTTGTTGTTGTTGATTTTAAATTCATTTGTTTGTTTAACGGGCAAGGAAAATGTATTAGAACTTTTGGAAGAGTTTCAGTAATAAGCCCCAGGCCCAATTCCTACGTATGATCTTATAGGACCAATCACAGGCAATGACCAAGGCTGTATTCAGCAGAGCTCTTGGTGAAAGGCTGCCTGCCCTACCTCACCTGATGGAGAGTCTGGAGTGAGTTGCATTCGAAGATCCCAGGACAGACATGCTTTACCACGTATCTGCATGCCCAGCTCTTAGGAGATGCCTCCTAATCAAGGTGATTTCAGTGGGGGCCCTTCTAAGACATCTTGTCTGTGACCTACTTATTGGAGGGCCTTGACGACACATTTCTCTACTTGGACTCCTCACTTTTCATGGGAGCCTTTCTTCCTTTCCTTCTCCCAGCCTCTGTGTCCAAATACAAGGCAGGAGCCTTTTGTCTGGGGCTTCTCATGCCCTGTTTACACGGTTTCAGTGAACGAATGAAGGCATGATTATCGTTTTGTTTGGCACATCACCCTCATTGACCCCCAACACTTGGCAGCTCTCTCATGACTCTTTTCACTCTCAAGGCCTCTTTAGAACCTAATATGTTAAAACGACCCTCTTTGTTTTATCTCTGAACCACAGCAGTGTGGTATGAATAAAATCCTGATGTAGCTTCTCTGTAAAAGTATGATGTATTCACAATCACTTACAATCTTCTCTCTATTCAGATAGGGAGGGAAAAAACTCTGAAATACCAAACTCTATGTCTTCCATGCTTTTCTGAAGATTCAGGCTTCTAGGTCCCCACTCTGCTGCATCATTCCACATGGTCTGTGTTACTTTGGGAAAATGGCCACTGCAATTCTTGGAGGTTGCACAGGGCTCCGCATGTGCTGCAGCCCCGCCCAGTGCCTAGAGAACCTCTACGGTGCAGAGTTTTTGAAAGATGACCCTTCGTTCTTCGCACAGAGAATCCCTCTTCCCACGATTTCACTAGGCCCCCTTGTTTCTCCAGAGAGCCTGGCTTCTCATACTGCAGTCTGTATCAAACCCCACACAGACCTCTCAGTGACACGTTTGGAAGTATTTTGATTCTTTGGCTTAAAAGTATATGAATCCACCTACACCTAAAAGTAACATTAAAAAAAATATATATTGGGGCACTGGGTGGCTCAGTCGGTTAAGCATCTGCCTTCGCCCAGGTCATGCTCTCAAGATCCTGGGATGGAGCTGGGTATGGGCTTCTCCCTCTCCCTCTGCACCTCAACCCCTGCTCGTGCTCTCTCACTCGTTCAAATAATCTTTAAAAATAAGAAAATAAACTAATTGTAGTAAACAAATGTTTTTAAACATGTTAAAACACCACATTATGTATTATGTATCAACATATATAAGTGTTAGAAAAGGGGAAACATGTTGTTTCACTGTGGGAAGGAACTACAAATGCTGAGCAAATTAGTTTTATAATAACGGGACACTATATTCTATGTCATCTTCTTTTCTAACAATAGTCAGTTCTCAAGTAGGAATGCTTTGGACCAGCTGGTCAGATTTTATGGCAATTTATTTAACATTTAAAAACAGATAGTGTATTTTTTTTTTCAGATTTTATTTACTTATTTGACAGACAGAGATCACAAATAGGCAGAGAGGCAGGCAGAGAGGAGGAAGCAGGCTCCCTGCTGAGCAGAGAGCCTGATGCATGGCTCGGTCCCAGGACCCTGAGATCATGACCTGAGCCAAAGGCAGAGGCTTAACCCACCGAGCCACTCAGGTGCCCCGAAAACAGGTAGTGCCTTGTTTTAATACTTCGAGCGTGGATTATATTCAGAATCTCTTTTTACTAGAGAGATATATGCATCTATTCACTTACACAGATGCATGTGTCTGAACAGCTGTGGACTTCGTTATTTCCTGTATTTATTTATAAACATTCTCAACACATTCCCCAGTGCTACCATGGCATTGCTATAAAACTAAAAATAAGAAGGAAGAAATCTTCCAGATGCTGCACACACTTTAGCTGCTGTGGAGAGTGGGCACGTAATTCCAGTACTGTGAATATAGTTTTCAGTGAATCTTGTGAAGCATACGATCTACCTGAAGATTAATTGAAATCAAACAGTAAAAAAAAAAAAAAAAAAAAAAAAAAAAAAAAACTGTCATGAGGATTGTCACAAATCAAAATGTGAGCTGATTTTGTTGCTTTTTTTTTTCTTTTGAAAGAAACAGAAAAGTCACTTAATAATTTAATGATCTAAATAATTCAGATTTCCTCAGGTCTCATTTTATCTTTGTGCTGTACTTCTATTTCAATGGCAAGTATTCACAAAGCCCTTATTTTCAAAGCTGAGCTGTTAAACTATGCTTTAGTCCCTAGAAATGGCTTGATTGATCAACCATAAAAAACAAATTTAGCATGATTTAAACTTTTGTATTCTATGTAAATGATGACTCTACAGTAGACAAAACACATCTTTTTACTTAAGTGAATACTGATGATACTGCAGTACGAGTGTGATAAGTATTCATGGATGCTCTCATAAGCATATTCACATAAAGCATATGGCAAAAGAAATTTTGCTGTTCTTTTTTATATTATAGACGATGTATAGCTATAAAGTCCCATCCCCAAATACAAACCAGATTATAGAAAGCTCAAAAACACATACATATAACTTTCTAAAAATAAGTTTATACACATACACACACATACAACTTATACACAGAGACATGTTTTAAAACTTGCAAAATGGGGGCTCCTGGGTGGCTTAGTCGGTTAAGCATCTGCCTTGGGCTCAGGTCGTGATCCCGGGGTCCTGGGATCAAGCTTGGTGTCCAGCTCCCTGCTGGGTGAGAAGCCGGCTTCTTCCTCTCGCACCCCCCCTGCTTGTGTTCCATCCCTCACTGTGTCTCTCTCTGTCAAATAAATAAATAAAATCTTAATAAAAAATTTTTAAAAAACTACAAAATGTATTCACTGCATTTGGAAATAAATTTAGCTATGCATTTTCTTTAATCAGAAGAAAAAGGAAAACTAATTATGCATTTGTTCTTGCCTGGTAAAAAGTGGGATTATCAGGTCCTCAGGAAAGGTAAACTCTGTCTTGATGTTAAACTACAAAGAGAATATACGTCAAGGCAAATGATCTTTAATGCGGTCCCTGCAAAAGACACAGGTAGATTATTTATTTGAACAATTTTAGTAGTGACCCTAGATAACAGCTGAGGACAATATGTAAAATTCAGCCTATTAGAATAAAATAAACATGCTGCAAGTAATGATTATCATTTGGAATTGTTCCTTTTTGGGACTTAATCAGAGCAATATTATATTGATTTAAAAAAAAGACAAGATTTTGAGAAGTTTGACAAAGTCCAGGCAACTCATGAAAAACCAGTTTTATTTACACTTAGTAACACTGTTATAAAGCCAATTTGCTATACTTTTTTTTTTTAATTTTTATTTTTTCGGCATAACAATATTCATTATTTTTGCACCACACCCAGTGCTCCATGCAATCCGTGCCCTCTACAATACCCACCACCTGGTGCCCCCAACCTCCCACCCCCCACCCCTTCAAAATTCTCAGATCGTTTTTCAGAGTCCATAGTCTCTCATGGTTCACCTCCCCTTCCAATTTCCCTCAACTCCCTTCTCCTCTCCATCTCCCCTTGTCCTCCATGCTATTTGTTATGCTATACTGTTTTTATGTTAAATTTTGTAGAAGCTCCACTGAGACATTTAATATATAACTCACTTTCAAGATTCTATATTTAATACATTTGTAAATTTTTGTTTATGAGTTTTACTTAGGCCTTTATTGCACTATAGTCCTTTCTTGGTTTTCAGAATTATAGTTTTGAGGAAGGTCCTGAAGTTTTACACGTAATGAGAGCTGACTTACATTGAGCACTATTCCTGCCGGAAACTATGTTAAAAGCTTTATGCACTTACATCATTTAATTCGCACAAGAATCATATTAATCTTGATTTAAGAAAAAAAAAGAACATAAAGTAAAGCATATAAAGATTTATTAACTTTCCCTGGTTACTTAGTTCATTTATATCACAGAGCTAGAACATAAACCTAACTCTGTTTCAAGAGCTTGTATTCTTAACCACTACAGTATATTGCAGTAAAATGTCATTTAACAGTTTATGCTATAATGTGTACTAAATATCAAGGACATTACTGTTTTGTAAAAAAAAAAAAAAATTGTGAAAATTGGGAGAGGCTTGAAATGAAAATAAACAAAATTTCTTAATAAATAAACTTCTTACTGTGCTTTAACTGAAAATTTCAAATTAAGCAAGCAAGGAGCACCTGGCTGGCTCAGTGGGTTAAAGCCTCTGCCTTCAGCTCAGGTCATGATCTCAGGGTCCTGGGATTGAGCCCCACATCAGGCTCTCTGCTCAGCGGGGAGCCTGCTTCCCCCTCTCTCTCTGCCTGCCTCTCTGCCTACTTGTGATCTCTGACAAATAAGTAAATAAAATCTTTTAAAAATTTAAGAAAGCAAGAAATTTCCCTGATTTAATTTATGACTTTTGCAAGACAATGTTATTAATGAACTTATGAACAATTTTGTTAAAGATTTTATTTATTTATTTGAGAGACAGAGCAAGAGCATGAGCAGGATGGGGAGGGGCAGAGAGAGAATGATAAGCAGATGTCCTGCTGAGCAGGAATCCCCATGTGGGACTCTATCCTAAGACCCCAAGATCACTACCTGAGCTTAAGGCAGATGGTTAACCAACCAAGCCACCCAGGCACACCTAATGAGCCATTTTTTACAGTAGACTGAGAAAATCCCTTCAATTATCACACATACATTTGTAAATAAACCATTACATTACTTCTAATTGTAAGGCCCTAAATAATAGGGATGTGACTAAGTTATCTTTGTATCCTGAAAACTTTCCCAGTGTCTTAGGCAAAGTGAGTACTCAGTGTGTGTTTATTGGTTGAACCCATAAATTAAGTAGTCAATGAATAGATGTTTTGCTATAACAAAATATTAATTCTATTGTGGCAGAGATCTCTAGGTGTTGAAAATCGCTTTTCCTTCTTTGCTGTTTGCACAGTTAGACCATATTTCCCAGACTTGTGATGCCATTGGAACCATGTTCCCATTAAGAACATGAACCCTGCAAAAGGTAAATAAAAATTATATGTCTTTTGTTAAACAGTAGTTTTATATCTTTATCAATCTCCCTTTCCCTCTGTTTTTTTCCTTTCCTAATGAAATAAAATGATAAATTACATAATTCATCTTCATATATAAAATATTTTTGAATATTCCATTTCTGTATATTGCCCATTTCCATATGAACTTAAGGTGGACCAGTTTAAGTCAAATGAAGATATACTCATTACTTTGTTTTCTATGTTCCACAGAGTTTTATATATAACAGAAATGTAAAATATACTCAAACAATCAGACAACTCTGCTGTAAAGGTAAGAAATAAACATAATAAAAAAACAAACTACTGACTGGGAAGAAATATGTGAAATGAGATGAAATTATGGTTTTAAAATAGCTTTAAATCATTCTTCAATCATTCTTATATAGGGTGTTTAAGAAGTCTCAATGTATAACATAAAATAAGGTTAAACGTAAATTCTTAAATAGAAAGAAAAGTCTATGCATATATATTTGGGAATCCTCCTTTATGTTATGGCATGCATCATGGATTTGCAACATAATTGCTTTGAAATTGAGGGGACTTTCTGTTCCGGGCTAACACGTTTTTTCTATAAATTGCTAACTTCATAAATCAACTCCTGCCAGACATTGAAATACAAACTTGAATGAACTTACTAAGCTTCTGTCAGATATACTGCTTTATTGACAGGGTTTAAAAGCACTTTTCAAGAATTTCCTGAGAGGACAATCCCGTGTTGTAAGCTGCGTGGGATAGCAAGAAACTATATGAGCAGTTTAAACACAGGTGTTCTCAAAGACAGCGTGAGAACTGCATATATTCACATGGTGTCGTCCTTTGTTAGGATCTTCTATTAATATGGTGCATTGGATGCCTTAAATGCACCAATTTGGGCACGTTATTAATCAAAATCCACACTATCGAAGACTTTCTTAGTTTTCACCTAGTGTCCTTTTATGTTCTAGTATCTTCTTCAGGATGTCGTCACTATGTCTCCTCAGTTACCTCTTGGCTTTGAAAGTTTTAGAATTTTCCTTATTCTTTATTACCTTAAGCATTTTGAAAAAACTCATCATATATTCGTAGAATGATCTTCAATTGGGATTTCTCTCTTTTTTTATAATTAGATTTGAATTATGAATTTTTGGGGGGTGAAATTACAGACTTTAAATATCATGTTCTTCCCATGATGTCATAGGTACATGCTATCACTATGACTCGACACTGTTGTCACTAACTGATTACCAGGCTGAGTTGGTCAGATTTCCCTACTTTAATTCATCTCAACCTCCCACCCCCTTCTTTATTATACTCTTTAGAAAGAAGTCACTATACACAGTTCACACTTAAGTGGTGGGAGGATAAGCATCTCCTCTTACATGAGGAGTATCTATATAAGTTATTTTGAATTTTTCTTCATGGGACATTTGTCTATCCTGTCACATTTATTCATTGATAAGTTCAAACATTTGTTTATAACAGTATGGACTCAAATGTATTTATTATACTTTGGGTTGTGATCTAATCCATTATTTATTTTGCTGCTCAAATTGTTCCAGCTTTGGGCATTGGTAGTTCTTCCATTGGCTCCTCTATTTCTTGGACACACCCCATCTTTGTTTTTGTTTGAGACCTCACTTAAGTTTTGGGACCTCAAGATGGTCTAGGCTCATCTTGGATATTCCTTGCTCAAAGCCTATCACAAACAACTGGAGAAACCAGAGAGAAAAGATGCCTGTTTCCTTTCACTGACAAATAGTATTGGAAAAAAGATCTGGATGCTAGATTTGCTATTTGCTACTGATATTCTTGCTTCTAAGCTCTATCACCTGACATAGCAAGAAAAAAAAATATATATATATATACACACATTATAACTAAGTGTATTAACCACTACATGTATATATTTCTATGAACATGTCTGTGATGTACCGATCTATATATTAAACTAAATATGAATTCATACTGATGTCTCCACACTTCATCTAGGGCTATATGGGTCATTCTAGACTTATTCCCTTTCTGGTCTGCAACCTCCCACTAAAATAATGTTAAACTTGTCTCATGCCATCTTCCAACAATTTGCCTAATTGTTCAATTCCAGTACGCATGTATCGTGGATGTTGTTTACAAGTTGTTAACCCATAACCCTGTGGGGAACAACTTTCAAAGAAAGCATAGTACTTAATATACAGATTCTGTTGCTTTTAGTCTTATAGGCTCCATTCATTTCTAAAGTCATTTAGGTCAACCCCACTTTCCTCTATTCCCTTTAGTAAGGTTAATTCACATTATTTCCAATGGAGATGGATTATTTTGTCATAGTCTGCATTTCTTTAAAGTTTTTATTTATTTATTTGACAGACAGAGATCACAAGTAGCCGGGGGGGGCGAGGGTGGGGGTTGAAGTAGGCTCCCTGCTGAGTATAGAGGCCAATGCAGGGTTCCATCCCAGGACTCTGAGACCATGACCTGAGCTGAAGGCAGAGACTTAATCCACTGAGCCACCCACGCACCCCCATAGTCTGCATTTCATCTGGTTATACCCAATCTCAATATTTTTTAGTTTACATAGATAAAGGTTTATTGTTTTTTCTTTAAAGTTCTATGAATTTTGGCAAATACATCGTGCCATGTATGCACCATTATAGCATCATACAGAGCAATTATACCTTTCTAATATTCCCCTGTGTTTCACATATTCAACTCTCCTGACTCTCTAAGTCCCTGACATTCACTGAATTTTTCCATTGTATTACTTTCCTATAAGATTATACAGTGTGAAGCCTTCTCAAGCTAGCTTTTTTTTTCCCATGTATCAGTGGGAATTCAAGATTTATCATTGTTTTTTCATGGCTTGATTGTTCATTCCTTTTTATTATGGAATAGTATTCTATTGTGTGGATTTGCACATGTTGTTTACCCATTCATTTACTGAAAGGCAGATTGGCTGCCTCTAGTTTTTGACAATTATGAATAATGCTGCTATAACATTTGAGTGCATGTTTTTGTGTTTACATGAGTTTTCAAATGGGTTTGGTAAATACCTAGGCAACTTTGGGAAGTCAATATTTAGCTTTGAAAGAAAATGTCAAATATTTCTCCAAAGTGGACACAGATAGCATTTTGCACCTTTGCTGATAATGAATGAGAGTTTGTCAAGCTTTGCCTCCTCAAAACCAGTCTGCATTGTCAATTTTTAAGATGATAGCCATTTTAACAGTTATGTCATTTGTTTTGATTTGTCTCACCCTCTTGACACACAATTTGGGGAATCTTATATGTGTATTTGCCATCTCTACAGTTTTTTTTGTGAGTTACTGCTCAGATCTTCTCATTTTTTAATTGAACATTTTATTGTTGAATTTTAAATGTTCTTTGTACATTTTCGGTACAACTCCTTCATTATATATGTGTTTTCTGAATATTTTCCCCATTCTCTGGCTTGTCTTTTTATTCTTTTAATAGTGTCTTTTGCAGAGCAGAAGTTTTAATTTTAATGAAGTCTGTCTTATCTATTATTCCTTTTATAGCTCACACTTTTGGTGTTCTATATAAAAACTCGTCACCAAATTCAAGACTTTATAGATTTTTTCAGTGTGTTTTTTTTTTCCTTGAGTCTTCATAATTTCGCATTTAACAGGTCTATGTTTTATTTTGCATTAATTTTTGTGTAATGTGAAATATGTGTTCCAAACCATTTATTTTTTTGCATATGCAAAATATAATAAAAAGGCATTATTATTACTATTAAATGGGTAAAGTTGTGTTAATGTTAGAGTAATTTGGATCCGATTTATCCTTCAGCCGGAAACAACCAAAGAATAGTAAGATAAAATATGCAAAACAATAGTTTTGCAGACACTGGTTAAGTGACAATGGATGAAGACCTCAGAGGTAGGAACCACAGAGGAGAGCCATTCGATTTTGCTGGGTTATAGCACCAAGATTATAGACTGTTGTGCAGATGGAGGCAATTGAAGCAGGATACAGTGAGCTCTCATTGAGAGATGTGAGTCTAGCATAACTAAGGCAGTAGAATTCACAGGACAGAGCAACAGAGAGAAAAGAGCTACAGGAGGGAACACTCACTCTGGTGGGTCTGCTAGCAGAAAAAAGTGTGACCACATGTGTGTATGGAAACTACCCAAGGAGGGAGGAGTCATTCAAAATGATTACAGCTTACTGTGCCCAGAATATACATATGGCTGATAATAGTGTCTGTTCCCACCAGGAAACTAGAAAACCTCATGACTCATGGGCTGTTGTGTACAGTGCTCTGGAAAGTCCTGTCTCATAGTGTGGAATAATTAGTCCTGGACTGAACACTGTGCCAAACCCTTTGTCATTTTATAAAAACAAGAAATAAATGAATCAAGCTCTTTCTGCAAACTGAACTACATCCTAGAAAAAGACTGAATAATATTTATAGGAATGCATAGCATCTAAAATCCAGCAATGTCTGACGCCCAATCAAAGATTAGTAGACGTGCAAAAAAGAGCAGGAAAACACAACTTATAATGAGGAGAAAATTTAATTGCAATTGATACCAACTGACACAGACATTAGAATCAAGAGCAGAATATGAAAGCAGAGCTAACTGCAATCATATAGTCAAAGGTTCACAAGAGACATTCAAAATACCTGAAAAAAAATTATAGACATAAAAACTACAAGGTCTGAGATTAAAAAAATAAAGCACTTAATGGTAGCTTGGAAAATGTGGAAGAAAGGACTAGTGCACCAAAATACATAGAATAGAAACTAATGTGAGAGAGATAGAAAAGGAACCTTAAAAAATAAGAAAAGGCATTAGTAAATTGTGGTTCACTATCACTCAACTAAGTGTATGTGGAATTAGAACCCTTGGGGTCCAGCAGATGGAAAATACAGAAAAAGAATTAAATAAATAATGAGCACTTTTTCAAATGTAATATAAGTATTTATCAAAATTCAGGAAGCTCAAAAGTTTCCAAGTACATTAAAAAAAGAACATAATAACCAAATTACTAAAAAGCAATGATAAAAAGAAACTTTAAAGCAATGACAGGGAAAATAAAAAGACATGTTGCAAAAGAATAAAGATTATGGGGGGAGGAGTCAAGATGGCGGAGAAGTAGCAGGCTGAGACTACATCAGGTAGCAGGAGATCACCTAGATAGCTTATCAAACCATTGCAAACACCTACAAATCCAACAGGAGATCGAAGAGAAGAAGAACAGCAATTCTAGAAACAGAAAATCGACCACTGTCTGAAAGGTAGGACTGGTGGAGAAGTGAATCCAAAGTGACGGGAAGATAGACCAGGGCGGGAGGGGCCGGCTCCGGACAAATGGCAGAGCAATGCAGCAGAAAATCAGGACATTTAAAAGTCTGCTCCACTGAGGGACATAGCTCCAGAGGCTAAACCGGGGTGAAGCCCACGCGAGGCCAGCATGGCCTCAGGTCCCGCAGGGTCACAGAAGGATTGGGGGTGTCTGAGTGTCGCAGAGCTCACAGGTATTAGACCAGGGAAGCCGGCTACAGAGACAGAGCCAAGGAGTGAGCTCTCAGCTCGGGGTTACCTTGAACCGGTCACAGGCTGGGTGAGCTCGGAGTGCGGCAGAGGCCGGGAGATGGAGTGATTGGGCTCTTTTCTCTGAAGGCGCACTGAGGAGTGGGGCCCCGAGCTCTTGGCTCCTCCGGGCCGGAGACTGGGAAGTCGCCATTTTCATTCCCGTCCTCTGGAACTCTATGGAAAACGTTCAGGGGACAAAAGCTCCCAAAAGCGAACCCAAGCAGATTACTTAGACCGGCCCCTGGTAAAGGCAGTGCAATTCTGCCTAGGGAAAGACACTTGAGATACTACAACAGGCCCCTCCCCCAGAAGATCAACAAGAAATCCAGCCAAGACAAAGTTCACCTACCAAGGAGAACAGCAGAATACCAGTGGAGGAGAAAGCAAAGCACGGAACTCATGGCTTTCTCCCCATGATTCTTTCGTCTTGCAGTTAATTTTAATTTCTTTTAAATTTTTTTCTTCTGCTAAATTTTTTTTAACTTTTACCCTTTTCTTTTTTAATATTTTTAACTAGTTGATCTAATATATATATATATATATATATATATATATATATATATATATATATCTTTTTTATATTTTCTCTTTATTTGTTTTCTTTTTTATTTATTTATTTTTTTTCCCTGAACTTCTTTTTATCCCCTTTCTCCCTCCCATGATTTGGGGTCTCTTCTGATTTGGTTAAAATGCATTTTCCTGGGGTCTTTGCCACCCTTCCAGTATTTTATTTGCTCCTTCATATACTCTTATCTGAACAAAATGACAAGGTGGAAAAACTCAACACAAAAAAAAGAACAAGAGGCAGTACCGAAGGCTAGGGACCTAATCAATACAGACATTGGTAATATGACAGGTCTAAAGTTCAGAATGATGATTCTCAACATTCTAGCCGGGCTCAAAAAAGGCATGGAAGATATTAGAGAAACCCTCTCTGGAGAGATAAAAGCCCTTTCTGAAGAAATAAAAGAACTAAAATCTAACCAAGTTGAAATGAAAAAAGCTATTAATGAGGTGCAATCAAAAATGGAGGCTCTTACTGCTAGGATAAATGAGGCAGAAGAAAGAATTAGCAATATAGTAGACCAAATGACAGAGAATAAAAAGCTGAGCAAAAGAGGGACAAACAGCTACTGGACCATGAAGGGAGATAAGTGACACCATAAGATGAAACAACATTAGAATAATTGGGATTCCGGAAGAAGAAGGAGAGAGGGGAGCAGAAGGTATATTGGAGAGAATTATTGGAGAGAATTTCCCTAATATGGCAAAGGGAACAGGCATCAAAATCCAGGAGGTGCAGAGAACCACCCTCAAAATCAATAAGAATAGGTTCACACCACGTCACCTAATAGTAAAATTTACAAGTCTAAGCAACAAAGAGAAAATCCTGAAAGCAGCCTGGGAAAAGAAGTCTGTAACATGCAATGGTAAAAATATTAGATTGGCAGCGGACTTATCCACAGAGACCTGGCAGGCCAGAAAGAGCTGGTATGATATATTCAGAGCACTAAACGAGAAAAACATGCAGCCAAAAATACTATATCCAGCTAGGCTATCATTGAAAATAGAAGGAGAGATTAAAAGCTTCCAGGACAAACAAAAACTGAAAGAATTTGCAAACACCAAACCAGCTCTACAGGAAATATTGAAAGGGGTCCTCTAAGCAAAGAGAGACCCTAAAAGTAGTAGATCAGAAAGAAACAGAACAATATACTGTAACAGTCACCTTACATGCAATACAATGGCACTAAATTTATATCTCTCAATAGTTACCCTGAATGTTAATGGGCTAAATGCCCCAATCAAAAGACACAGGGTATCAGAATGGATAAAGAAACAAAACCCATCTATATGTTGTCTACAAGAAACTCATTTTAGACCTGATGACACATCCAGATTCAAAGTGAGGGGGTGGAAAACAATTTACCATGTTAATTGACATCAGAAGAAAGCTGGGGTGGCAATCCTTATATCAGATAAATTAGATTTTAAGCCAAAGATTATAATAAGAGATGAGGAAGGACACTATATCATACTCAAAGGGTCTGTCAAAAAAGAAGATCTAAAAATTTAAATATCTATGCCCCTATCGTGTGAGCAGCCAACTATGTAAACCAATTAATAACAAAATCAAAAAAACACATCGACAATCATACAATAATAGTAGGGGACTTTAACACTCCCCTCACTGAAATGGACAGATCATCCAAGCAAAAGATCAACAAGGAAATAAAGGCCTTAAATGACACACTGGACCAGATGGACATCACAGATATATTCAGAACATTTCATCCCAAAGCAACAGAATACACATTCTTCTCTAGTGCACATGGAACATTCTCCAGAATAGATCACATTCTTGGTCCTAAATCAAGTCTCAACCGGTATCAAAAGATTGGGATCATTCCCTGCATATTTTCAGACCACAATGCTCTAAAGCTAGAACTCAATCACAAGAGGAAATTTGGAAAGAACCCAAATACATGGAGACTAAACAGCATCTTTCTAAAGAATGAATGGGTCAACCAGGAAATTAAAGAAGAATTGAAAAAAATCATGGAAACAAATGATAATGAAAACACAATGGTTCAAAATCTGTGGAACACAGCAAAGGCAGTCCTGAGAGGAAAATATATAGCAGTACAAGCCTCTCTCAAGAAACAAGAAAGTTCTCAAATACACAACCTAACTTTACACCTAAAGGAGCTGGAGAAAGAACAAGAAAGAAACCCTAAACCCAGCAGGAGAAGAGAAATCATAAAGATCAGAGCAGAAATCAATGAAATAGAAACCAAAAGGAAAAAAAAAAAAAGAACAAATCAACGAAACTAGGAGCTGGTTCTTTGAAAGAATTAATAAGATTGATAAACCCCTGGCCAGACTTATCAAAAAGAAAAGAGAAAGGACCCAGATAAATAAAATCATGAATGAAAGAGGAGAGATCACATCTAACACCAAAGAAATACAAACAATTATAAGAACATACTATGAGCAACTCCATGTAAACAGATTTGACAATCTGGAAGAAATGGATACATTCCTAGAGACATATAAACTACCACAACTGAACCAGGAAGAAATAGAAAGCCTGAACAGAACCATAACCAGTAAGGAGATTGAAACAGTCATCAAAAATCTCCAAACAAACAAAAGCCCAGGGCCAGACGGCTTCCCAGGGGAATTCTACCAAACATTTAAAGAAGAACTAATTCCTATTCTCCTGAAACTGTTCCAAAAAATAGAAATGGAAGGAAAACTTCCACACTCATTTTATGAGGCCAGCATCACCTTGATCCCAAAACCAGATAAGGATCCCATCAAAAAAGAGAACTACAGACCAATATCCTTAATGAACACAGATGCGAAAATTCTCACCAAAATACTAGCCAATAGGATTCAACAGTACATTAAAAGAATTATTCACCACGACCAAGTGGGTTTTATTCCAGGGCTGCAAGGCTGGTTCAACATCTGCAAATCAATCAATGTGATACAACACATTAATAAAAGAAAGAATAAGAACCATATGATACTCTCAATAGATGCTGAAAAAGCATTTGACAAAGTACAGCATACCTTCCTGATCAAAACTCTTCAGAGTATAGGGATAGAGGGCACATACCTCAATATTATCAAAGCCATCCATGAAAAACCCACCGCAAATATCATTCTCAATAGAGAAAAACTGACAGCTTTTCTGCTAAGGTCAGGAACACGGCAAGGATGTTGATTATCACCACTGCTATTCAACATAGTACTAGAAGTCCTAGCCTCAGCAATCAGACAACAAAAAGAAATTAAAAGCATCCAAAGAAGAAGTCAAACTATCACTCTTTGCAGATGATAAGATACTATATGTGGAAAACCCAAAAGACTCCACTCCAAAACTGCTAGAACTTGTACAGGAATTCAGTCAAGTGTCAGGATATAAAATCAAGGCACAGAAATCAGTTGCATTTCTCTACACCAACAACAAGACAGAAGAAAGAGAAATTAGGGAGTCCATCCCATTTACAATTGCACCCAAAACTATAAGATACCTAGGAATAAACCTAACCAAAGAGACTAAGAATCTATACTCATAAAACTATAAAGTACTCATGAAAGAAATTGAGGAAGACTCAAAGAAATGGAAAAAATGTTCCATGCTCCTGGATTGGAAGAACAAATATTGTGAAAATGTCTATGCTACCTAAAGCAATCTACACATTTAATGCAATCCCTATCAAAATCCCACCCATTTTTTTTTTTCAAAGAAATGGAACAAATAATCCTAAAATTTATATGGAACCAGAAAAGACCTTGAATGGCCAAAGGAATATTGAAAACGAAAACCAAAGTTGGTGACATCACAATTCTGGACTTCAAGCTCTATTACAAAGCTGTCATCATCAAGACAGCATGGTACTGGCACAAAAACAGACACATAGATCAATGGAGGAGAATAGAGAGCCCAGAAATAGACCCTCAACTCTATGGTCAACTAATCTTCAACAAAGCAGGAAAGAATGTCCAATGGAAAAAAGACAGCCTCTTCAATAAATGGTGTTGGAAAAATTGGACGGCCACATGCAGTAAAATGAAATTGGACCATTTTCTTACACCACACACGAAAATAGACTCAAAATGAATGAAGCACCTCAATGTGAGAAAGGAATCCATCAAAATCCTTGAGGAAAATACAGGCAGCAACCTCTTCGACCTCTTCGACTTCTTCCTAGGATCATCGCCAAAGGCAAGGGAAGCAAGGGCAAAAATGAGCTATTGGGATTTCATCAAGATCAAAAGCTTTTGCACAGCAAAGGAAACAGTGAACAAAACCAAAAGACAACTGACAGAATGGGAGAAGATATTTGCAAACGACATATCAGATAAAGTGCTAGTGTCCAAAATCTATAAAGAACTTAGCAAACTCTACACCCAAAGAACAAATAATCCAATCAAGAAATGGGCAGAAGACATGAACAGATATTTCTGCAAAGAAGACATCCAGATGGCCAACAGACAATGAAAAAGTGTTCCACATCACTCGGCATCAGGGAAATACAAATCAAAACCACAATGAGATACCACCTCACACCAGTCAGAATGGCTAAAATTAACAAGTCAGGAAATGACAGATGCTGGCGAGGATGCGGAGAAAGGGGAACCCTCCTACACTGTTGGTGCGAATGCAAGCTGGTGCAACCACTCTGGAAAACAGCATGGAGGTTCCTCAAAATGTTGAAAATAGAACTACCCTATGACCCAGCAATTGCACTGCTGGGTATTTACCCTAAAGATACAAACGTAGTGATCCAAAGGGGCACGTGCACCCGAATGTTTATAGCAGCAATGTCGACAATAGCCAAACTATGGAAAGAACCTAGATGTCCATCAACAGATGAATGGATAAAGAAGATATGGTATATATACACAATGGAATACTATGCAGCCATCAATAGAAATGAAATCTTGCCATTTGCGACGACGTGGATGGAACTAGAGGGTATCATGCTTAGCAAAATAAGTCAATTGGAGAAAGACAACTATCATATGATCTCCCTGATATGAGGAAGTGGAGATGCAATGTGGGGGCTGGGGGTTAGGAGAAGAATAAATGAAACAAGATGGGATTGGGAGGGAGACAAACCATTAGTGACTCTTAATCTCACAAAACAAACTGAGGGTTGCTGGTTGGTAGGGGGTCGGGAGAAGGTGGCTGGCTTATGGACATTGGGGAGGGTATGTGCTATGGTGAGTGCTGTGAAGTGTGTAAACCTGGAGACTCACGTACATGTACCCCTGGGGATAAAAATACATTATATGTTTATAAAAAAATAAAAAATAAAAAGAAACAAAAAAAAAATAAAAGCTTAAAAAAAAGAATAAAAATTATGATGGCACATTACTTATTGAGAATATATATCATGAACATAGATGCAAAAGTTATTAAAAATAGAAATTTGTATCCAAGAATATATGTTCTTGGATATATACATATATCTAAGAATATAAAAGATAATATTCCATGATTGAATGAAATTTTTCTAGGAAAATAAGTGTGGTTTAACATTTGAAAATTAATCAGTGTAATATACAATATTAACAATTTAAAAAAAGCAAATATCATCATGGATGCATAAAAAGTATTTGACAAAATCCAATACCCATTCCTAATAACTAATCTTGGCAAACTAGGAATATAAAGATCTTCCTCAAGCTGATAAAAAGCATTTGTCAAAACCCAACAACTAACATCATATTCACTTAATTCTTTTCTCTTAAGATCAAAATCCGTACAAAGATGTTTGTTCTCACTAGTTATGTTCAGCATTGTGCTGCAGGTCCCAGATAATGCATTATTGCAAAAAAAAAAAAAAAATGTCCAGATTAAAAAGAAAAGAAAAGTAAGACTGTCTTTGTTATACAGAACATGTTAATCTAGGTAGGAAATCCAATAGAATCTGCAAAAAAGCTATAAGATGTAATCAATGATTTTATTAAAGCTTTACAAGAGAAGATATTTAGATGGCAATGAGTATATAAATATACAATCAACATCACTAATCATTAGGGAATGCAAATTGAAATCACAATGAGTTGCAAACATAGCCACTAACATGGCTAAAATTAAGGAGACTGACAATATCAAGTATTGAAAAAGATAGGAAGGAGCTAAAACTCTCAGATGCTGGTATTGTCAGTGTAAAAGTGTATAGTCAACTTGAAAAAGTTTGGAAGTTTCTTTAAATATTACCTATACTTACCATATGATTCATCGATCCTACTCCTAAATATTTATATTAAAGAAATAAAAGCTTCTGCCTATACAAAGCTTTGTACAGAGATAGTCACAGTAGGTTTATTTGTAATAGCCCCTCCCCAAATCAAAATAGAAACCACTCAAATACCCATCAACAAACAAATAAATAGATGGTCTTTTGGGATGCATGGCATGAATGAATCTCAATTACTCTTCATGAAGTAGGTGAGAAAAAAACACTCTTGCAGTGCCTGGGTGGCTCAGATAGTTAAGCATTGGACTCTTGATTTAGACTCAGGTCATGATCTCAGGTTGGTGAAATTGAGCCCTGTGTGGGGCTCCAGTGCTCAGTGCAGACTCTGCTTGAGGTTCTCTCTCTCCCTCTTCCTCTGTCCCTCCCCCGACCTCTCTCTAAAAATATATAAATCTGTAAAAAACAAACAAACAAAAACAAAACAAAAAAAAATTCTTATGACCCTATTTCTATAGAATTCTATAAAATACAAACTAGCTGACAAAATAGAGCAACAAGTGCAGGGAGCTCATGAGATGAACAGGAAGGCAGGATTTTGAAAAGACACAGGAAACTGAAACAACGGATTTGTTCTCTGCTCTTCAGTGTACATGGGGATCATTTTAAGAATGTATACATGTGGGGCATGTAGGTGGCTCAGTTGTTAAGCATCTGACTTTGGCTTGGGTCACTATACCAGCATCGTGGGATCCATCCCCGGGATAGAGGCCCAGGATTGAGCCCCAGGATTGAGCTCTGCATCAGGCTCCCTGGGGAGCAGAGAACCTGTTTCTCCCTCTCTCACTCTCACTGCTTGTGTTCCCTCTCTCACTGTCTCTCTCTGTGTCAAATAAGTAAATAAAATATTAAAAAAAAGAATGTATACATATGCCAAAGCCTATCAAATTGTGTGTGAATTATACCTCAATAAACCTTTTTAATATATCATGACAGGGATCAAAGATCTCATTCCTATCAATCAATGTAAATGGACACATCTCCTTTATTAAAAGTAAATTATTTTCAAGTTTGCTAAATAAGAACCTGAGCATGTGCTTTCTATAAGAAACTACCCAAAGGGCACCTGGGTGGCTCAGTTGGTTAAGCAACTGCCTTTGGCTCAGGTCATGATCCTCGAGTCCCAGGATCGAGTCCCATGCTGGGCTCCCTGCTCATCAGGGAGTCCGCTTCTTCCTCTGCCTCTGTCTGCAGCTCTGACTAGTTATGCATTCATGCTCTCTCTCTATCAAATAAATAATAAATAAAACCTTTGAAAAGGGAAAAAAGTATATTTGAAGGGATTTAGTCATTGGCCCAAGGATATTATTTAAAAAGTGAGGTCATGGGGCGCCTGGGTGGCTCAGTGGGTTAAGCCGCTGCCTTCGGCTCAGGTCATGATCCCAGGTCCTGGGTTCGAGCCCCGCATCGGGCTTTCTGCTCAGCAGGGAGCCTGCTTCCTCCTCTCTCTCTGCCTGCCTCTCTGCCTACTTGTGATTTCTCTCTGTCAAATAAATAAATAAAAATCTTAAAAAAAAAAAAGTGAGATCATCTGGAACATAAACCTGAAATAGAAAAGTGTAAAGTAAAATCAGCTTACCAAAACTGACCCCATTATAATTAAAACATGTAACAATGCCAATACCCCTAGGTAAATGGAGAACCACCTCAAAGAAAACAAACAACAACAACAACAAAAAAACATCAGAATCAGATGAATTCTCCAATTTCTACAGCACCTCGAAGACTAGGAAATCCCAATGGTATTTATGTTGGTGTAGAAAGTAAAAATTTCTGAATTTCTGAATTATATTTATGAACCAGATACAGCATTAAAACCTCACTCTGATTTAAAAAAAATAAAACCTATCACAAAAGAGAAAGACCAATACAGCGACTTCTGGCTGGCTCAGTCTGCTAAGCATCTTCCTTCAGTCCAGGTCATGACCCCAGGGTCTTGGAATGGAGTTCTGTGGCAGGGAGCCTGCTTCTCCCTCTGCCTGCTGCTCCCCTGCTGTTCTCTCTTTCTCACTCTCAATAAACAAATAAAATCTTAAAAGAAAAAAAAAAAGACTAACATATATTAAGGATATCAATGAGGCAATCCTAGACGTAGTATAATTTGAAAGATTATAAAAATATCTTAGGGAAAATAACATACTGTGTTTAAGAGAGATTAACTAGAAGAATGTAAATGTGGTTTGTTAATTAATTATTATAATTTGCTATGTAAATAAGTACAATGAAAACATTATATGGTTATTTCCTTAGGTACCCAAAAGTTTCACTAGAAAATCAACAATTATTTTCAGTGAAGGCACTCAATAAAATAGAAACAGATGGCCAGTAACTTAACATATACTTCAGCTCCAAATTTAGCAAACATCTCCATTCAATTAATGAGAAACCAGTAGAGGTAGTCCCACTAATTTAAGGCTAAAGCAAGCCTGCAAATTGCCTTCATTAATTTTTTTTAAACATTTTACTAAAAATATTAGGTCATGCAATCAGTTGTTGAATAAAAGAAGTAAGATAATTAGAAAATATTATAAAAGCTTAGGTCAGAAGAAGTAGTGTAGATAACTATGAAGGTGTAATTAATTGTTTTCGTAAGTGTAGGAAATCTGGGGTCAGATTTCTTATTTTAGGTCTCTGCTACTTTATGAGTTTTTAAACATTATGGATAAACTTAAATAGCTCTACTTACGTGAATACTATGCTGGGACTCTAAGCCCACCATGAGAGGACAAAGTGAACTTCTGTTAGTTGAAATAGTGTGAGAAAGGCCATCCAGAAGACCAGTGCCTGGCACTGAGCCCATCCGGCTGGGGCACATGACTGAGCCCCACTGAAGCTTTATAGGAACGTTTAAGATTTGGTAGCAGTGTGGTTATCTGTCTGTCTCAAGGCAGACCTCCTACATAAATTCCATTGCTTCTTACACCTGCCATTGGCCCTTCTGACGTGGCTCCCTCTGTCTTTGGTCTCTCTGTGCCCTCCCCCATAGGGGGCCAGATTCAGGACTCCAAGGGTATGAACCAATAATTGGCTGTGTTGGAACAGGGACACACTGCAAACTCTAGCCGGTTTAGTGAACTTGCTTGAGGGGCTGCCCGAGTGCATTGTGGCAGAGAAAAGCCCTGCAGAGGCCAGGACAGGGAAGGAGAGGGTGCTGTGGTGCCTGCAAGTGAAGCAGCTGGGTGCCCCAAGCTGTGGACCCCAATACAGATGAAAACAAGGGCACAGCTCCAGCAACCGTGGCCTGTGCGGCTGCCCCATTCAGAAAGGCTCATGATGAGAGATGTTCTCCCTCTGAACTTGCTGATGCAGCTGCCATGTTCCAGCAAAAGACCAGGAGAGTATCAGGTGTCTGGAGTGTGGCCACAGAACACAGAGGCAATGCCATTACTCCAACCAGGCAGGAGGCAGAGAAAATGAGCAACATCACCATCCTCCTGCCCTCCAGAAGCACCTGCATGGTTTAGGGAACTCATTCCCTTATGGATTACATTATTCTTTTTCTTTTTTTAAGATTTTATTTATATATTTGACAGGGAGCAAGAGAACACAAGCAAAGGGAGTGGCAGAGGGAGAAGGAGAAGCAGGTCCCCCATTGAGCAGGGAGCCCCATGTGGCGCTCGATTCCAGGACCCTGAGATCATGACCCCAGCCGAAGGTAGATACTTAACCGACTGAGCCACCCAGCTGCCCCGGATTACATTATTCTATATTGCAGGGAGCTTTGGCCCAATGTGGGGGCCTCCCTGGGCATGTAGAACCCTGGGGATACAATAAATTCTTAGGAAGTTGGGAATGAGATGGGCCAAAGACATCCTCGTCTTTGAAAATGCTGATCAGGGCATATTTGCTGTAGGGATTGGGCATTCTCCCTTCTGAAGAATATAAGTTGGGCACGGATATCCTACAAGGCCAAACTCCGCAAAGCTCTATCAGTGAAGTCAGACTCAGAGTTAGAATAGTTAGGGAAATGCCAGCTAGAAACCAGTAAGCCTGACAACACCATGAAGGGTGGTAACTGCCAGACAATATAAGTTGCCTGGAGGGCATAAGGAGATAGCAGAAACTATCCATGAACTTCTCTGAGTAGGTATTATATACTTTGCTCATAGTGCATTCAACATCCCAGCACAGACAAATAAATAAATAAATAAATAAATAAGATGGTTCATGGAGGGTGACTGTGGGACTCCTGAGAATGGAACAGGGCAGTGCCCCCACCCAAGGAGCTGTGCCCAACACAGCCACCATTTAAGTAACTTGGTCACGATCCTAGGAGGGTTCCAGGCTGGGCTGGACTCAGCAAATGCTTTTTTCAGTATATCCCTGGACACAGAGTCACAACATCAATTTGCCTTCATGAGGGAGGGGCAACAATGGACATTTCAAGTCTTCCCCAAGGTCACCTGCACAGCCCCACCATAGATCAAGATGGTAGCCAGGGACCTACCCCTGCTTTCCACCCCCACATCAGTAACGCAGGCCCGTTACATTGATGATATAAAGTTCACAGGTGAAGACTTGTGTCTGCTGCAAGACACCTGTAGGCTTTGCTGGAGCATCTGCAAGAAAGGTGATTGGCCATGAAGCCCCAGAAAATGTAAGGCCTAGGCATGCCAGAAGGATTTGGGAGTCTTTCGGTTAGGTAAGACACATGTTATTGTAGAGGCTGTGATTTATAAGGTGCAAGTTTATCCAACTCCTAAAAATGTAAAAAGGTACCAGCTTTGATAAGGATTGGGGTTAGGAGGACTTTTATTCCCTGCCTGACAAAATGTTTTCATCCCTTTTGCCACCTGGTAAAGAAAGGACATGTGTGGGACTGGGGATCAGAGCAGCAAGCTATCTTTAAGAAGCTAAAAAATACTAGTGAAACCAGTTAAGTGTCTGGGCATCTCCTAAATAAGAATACATTTTGAGTTAGGTGTAGCTGTGATGTCAGAAGGTGTGAGTTGGATACCGTGAGAGAGACTGCAGAAAGAGGGTGTGCCCCTAGGATTTTGGTACCCGCTCAGGAGACAGAAACCTAATGTACTCCCTTAAAGCAATAGCTCCTGGTAGTTTACATAGGTCTCCTCCAAGTGGAGTTTCTCAAGAGGAAATAAACTTCAGGGGCACCTGAGTAGCTCAGTTGTTAAGCGTCTGCCTTCTGCTCAGGTTGGGATCCCAGGGTTCTGGGGTTGAGCCCTGAGTTGGGCTCCCTGCTCAACGGGAAGCCTGCTTCTCTCTCTCCTACTCCCCCCGCTTGTGTTCCCTCTCTTGCTGTCTCTCTCTCTGTCAGATAAAGAAATAACATCTTGGGCGCCTGGGTGGCTCAGTGGGTTAAGCCGCTGCCTTCGGCTCAGGTCATGATCTCAGGGTCCTGGGATCGAGTCCTGCATCGGGCTCTCTGCTCAGCAGGGAGCCTGCTTCCCTTCCCCTCTCTCTGCCTGCCTCTCTGTCTACTTGTGATCTCTCTCTCTGTCAAATAAATAAATAAAATCTTACAAAAAAAAGAAATAACATCTTAAAAAAAGAAAGAAAGAAACTTCAGTAGTCAGTGGGCTGAACTTAGAGTGGCTTGATGATCACTCATGAGCTCTGACCATTAACCCTTTCTACTGAAAGTCGGGCTAGTTCTAAGGAGATTAACCCAATGACTTGAACAATAGGAAGCCAAGAGGTGCATGATCATGAATAAGTCTATGTGGGGCCAGGGTATTTGGGTGTACCTGCAAGAGCTTTTGGAAGTCCATGTCCCATGTCCTAGCTCATAAGGCACTGACACTCCCTGGAATCAGAAAGCTGATGCCCTAGCTCAGGTACACACCTTAATAGCTTACCCTTCAGTAGACATAGGAGATTTGATGCATAGGAAAAGTGGCCACTGTTGCACGCAGGTGAGATGTCATATTCCCAAGGATGCTGAATTGCCCTTGAAATACAGTGACACATTGGGGTGCCTGGGTGGCTCAGTTGGTTAAGTATCCAACTCTTGATTTTGACTCAGCTCATGATCTCAGGGCCATAGTAAATGATCCCACACTCTACATTGAGCACCATGCTCAGTGAAGTCAGCTTCCCTCCCTCTCCCTTGACCCCTTCCCCCACTCATGCATGGTCTCTCTCGCTCTCAAATAAATAAATCTTAAAGAAAGAAAGAAGAAAGAAATACAGTGACATGGTTCATGCAGTAACAGCATGTCCTTTATGTTCTAAATGATGCCCAAGGTAACTGCCAAAAGAATCTGGGGCCATACACCAGAGTTCCCAACACGTGAGGGAATGGGAATTGGGTATATTGACCCCCCTCCTTCTGAGTGAGGGTTTAAAATATGCCCTGGTTTGTATGGACACTGTATGGTGCCTAACCTAATCGTTCTCCTGTTATCATGCAAACCAGGCTGCCACTATTAGGATTTAAAGAGGCTGAATACCATGTAGGATTCTTTCATTAACCACACAGTGATGGGGGGAGGTCATGATTCAAAGGTCATAATATGCAAAATTGGGTAAAGGAACATAACAATGAATGAAAGTTTCATCTCCTCTACACCTTGTGGGCAGCAGGGTTAAGAGAAAGGGGAAAAAAAAGGGATATTAAAGCAGGCTAAATTGCTAACAAGTAAAAACACCCGGATGGGGTGAACTAAAGTATGGTTTCAAGTTTAATACATTATTTTTAAGATTTTATTTATTTGACAGAGAGAGATCATAAGTAGAGAGAGGGAGAGAGAGGAGGAAGCAGGCTCCCTGCCTAGCAGAGAGTCCAATGCGGGACTTGATCCCAGGACCCTAAGATCATGACCTGAACCAAAGGCAGAGGCTTAACCCACTGAGCCACCCAGGCAGCCCAAGTTTAATACATTTTAATGATCATTCGGTGGGGCCTCTTGCCCCATATGCCAGAATGGGGGACCTTGCCAAGATACCCATTACTGTAAAGTAGTGTGAAACAGTCTTCACTTCAACTCCAACCATGGATTCACATGCTATTCTGTTGAGAACACTGAGCCCCATCCCTCCTGGGAAAGTCATCATCTACTAGAATTTGCAGTGAGATCTCCCATGGGGATGGATGAGTTACTTCGAACCCCTCAGGGAGGGCGAACTGCTCAGTCTCCACGGGGATCCCATTGTCCCACTGCAGTCTTCACTGTTGAAATGCACTACACTTGGAATGGAAAAAAAAAAAAAAAAAAAACAGCACTGAAAAGAGGGGAGAATGTGGGGGTCCTGGTCTAGCATATTAGGACCTCAGTCTATCTTCTCATGCCTGATAGTGCTGCTGCCCCTGGACAACTTGTATGGTATGTACAAACAGCTCAAGTTCCTAAGGTTGCCAACCACCCTCTCCTCCGGGCAAGGCAGGCATGCTGTTTTCTGCCAGTACAATTGTTGCACACTGTCTTTGTTTCCTCCACTGGTCTGAAGGGCATTACAGCACACACAGAAAGCCTTACTAAATTCACTCAGCAAGCCTTGAGTTATATCAACAAAGCCTGTGCTTACTGAACACTGAAATGTTTCTAATAGGAAAAGCTGTCCTCCAAAATAGGTTGACCTTGGACGATTATCCATCAGCCAAACAGAATGTTATGTTTATAGATGATGAGTCTGCTAATGCATTATCTTTATTAAACTACATGAAGACACACGTGAATTTCAGGGATCTGAAACCCCAAGCCTACAGGCCTTAATAAATCAGTGGCTTGGTTCATTGGGCTCTTGGAGGAAACGTCACTGATTCGGAGAACCATTGTCTGTGTTTTCTCTTGAGTGTGCCTGAACTGTTGCTAAGGCATCTGCCTTCAATGTGGCCCCACAGCTGCTACCAGAGCCTCCTTCCAGCTACTCAGACTCCTTGCTGACTGCCCAGACACTGTGGAAGAGAGTCTTACAATATTGTAAGAGCTGGTCACAAGTGATGGAATGTTAGAGGAGGTCATGAAGAGAATATGATCCCTGGTTGACCCTGGAAGTGGACCTCAACAATTAGAGGCTTCTCCCTCCCTCCCCTGACCTTGGAATATGGATCCCACTTGCCTTCTTTGCTCCCAGAGGCTGCCCCATGGACATTACCTTGATGTCCATGATAGTGATGTGGTGCTGAGACCATCTGGATGGTCTACATGACTGAACACAGTTAAGGCCTCTATTGAAAATTTTAAGATTTGGGGTCAAGTGTGGAGATCTTACCTTGCAATCACCCTAAACAAGCCTCATATGCAAGTTCCCTTGCTTATTAAAAGTGTCATCTATCCATCTGGAGTGATCTGCCTCTTTCCTCAGTCTCTTCTGCCCAGTGCATATGGCAGCTGGTTTCAGATTATACCTTGGAAGCTCCTGAACCTAACTAAACTATAATTTATCAAGTTTACAAGAAAGAAAAACAGAACGTTGTAGCTGAGACCATTTAATTGGAGCGACAGTGAATTTTAAGATATAGAACCCAAGAGGTATCCACAAATAAGGGATAAAGCACTCATCTGGACATCCTCCCTCTACCCAAAAGAAGAATCACTTGTATATTGGGAGAAATCTACATCTCCTGCCTCCCACCCACTGATGCAGGGGACACATGCACCTATCACAAGTGCAACAACTTAGGACACGGCTTAGCAGCCCCTGGGAAGCCATGTACAAGAAGGAATTCCTGGGAGTGGGGAATGACTCATAGTCCATATTTCATGAAAGGAAATAACAGTCAAGAGAAACTTAGCTGGAAATAAACATGATTAGGATTATAAAAATTACCCAACTTCTATAAAGAGAAATTCATCATTATCTAATGAAGCTGCAGTTGTAGGTTTCCACAGACTGAGCAATACAACCACTAAAAGTTTCTTGGTTGTGTGTACAAGCAACATGCATGCAGACAATCACTGTAGCATTGCTTGTAAGTAGCCAAAAAATGTAAATGCCCTACATTGTCAACAACCAATTCAATATATTTTTTTTCATAGATTTTATTTATTTATTTGACAGAGAGAGAAAGAGAGATCAGGCAGAGGGAGAGTGGAGGCAGAGGGAGAGGGAGAAAGAGATTTCTTGCTGAGCAAGGAGCCCGATGTGGTACTTAATCCCAGAACCCTAGGATCATGACCCGAGACGAAGGGAGACACTTAACCAACTGAGCCACCCAGGTGGCCCCCAAGTCAATATTTTAAAAAAATGTTTATATGATTCAATACCGTGAATTGTGAAAATGAATTAGTAAAGCTCTAAGTAGCTACATAAAAAAAAAAAAAAAAAAGGAGAGTAGAAAGGAAAAGAAAAGAAAAAAACTATGGGATTAAGTAAACCACGTTGCAAAATGAAACGTGCAATAAAATGGCATTCACACAAAGTTTAAAAATACATAAAATTATATATATTATTTATTATTATCACATATGTTTTATATGGGTGTGGTGTATTCAATGGATTAGAGCATAAATATGCACACAAAGTGGAACTACAACTGATAGAGCACTGAAATAGGAGAATTGAGAAGGAAGTGGCACACACAGAGATCAAATGTTTATGATATTCCTTAAACTGGACATTCCAAATTGTTGCTATGCTTGAATTATTTCATAATGCTTTTTTTAAAAAGTTTAAAAATACATGGGGCGCCTGGGTGGCTCAGTGGGTTAAGCCTCTGCCTTCGGCTCAGGTCATGGTCTCAGGGTCCTGGGATCAAGCCCCGAGTCGTGCTCTCTGCTCAGCAGGGTGCCTGCTTCCCTTCCTCTCTCTCTCTGCCTGCCTCTCTGCCTACTTGTGATTTCTGTCTGTCAAATAACTAAATAAAATCTTAAAAAAAAAAAGTTTAAAAATACAATAGGAAAACTATATATATACATATATATGTATATTAATATTTTATTTACTTATTTGTCAGAGAGAGAGGGAGCACAAGCAGGGAGTGCACAGGCAGAGGGAGAATCAGGCTCCCCACTGGGCTGGGAGTCTGATACAGGACTCGATTCCAGGGCTCTGGAATCATGACGTGAGCCAAGGCAGATGCTTAACCAACTGAGCCACCCAGGCATTTCTATTTTTTTATCTTTTTAAATATTTTATTTATTATATAGAGAAAGCACACAAACAAGAGTGGCAGAGGGAGAGGGGAACCCGATGCTGGGCTCTATTCCAGGACCCTGGAATCATGACCTGAGCCAAAGCAAATACTTAACTGACTGAGCCACCCAAGTGCCCAAGTACTGAGCCAACCCACTACTACTGCATTTTAAAGAACATTATTGGAAAACATACTGATTGGGACATAACAGAAATATTTTAAAACATCAGAGCTCTTAAGCCCTGACCTACATACTTGCTGACACGTAAGAGATGAGTACATCAAACAGTGAAGCCATTATAATTTGTACAGAAAAGAGGGAGCAATGTGCTCATATAAAATTTTTTGTTTTACTTTCACTGGGGACACTGCACCTATTTCTTTAATTGTAGAAACTCTGGAAATAATGAAAAGATGCTGGGAAGATTTTAAGGAGCTGTTGCCCTGGGAATGCGGAGGAGCAGGATGTAGCTTTGGGCAAGAGAGAAGAGCAGGAAGAAATGAAAAGTTTTTCTACCTAATTCTTATTCTCAGCCATCCCTTACTTTGTAAGTTTTTAAAACATAAACAAAATTAGTCAAGGTATACATCTCACTTACACAAAAGCTCTTTTGTAAGTGCCAGAACTTTAGAAAGTGCTGAAAGGTGCTTCTGTAAATTACAGAAAAATTTAATGTGGAATTAGGTATTGGCTCCTCGAATAAATTGTACTTTGTCATAATTCTAATATACTGCTGAATTTGATTTGCTGGAATTAAATTAAAACGTTGGCAACTATATTCAGCTGTGAGATATATCTGGAGTTCGATTGTTCATCCTGTCAGTTTTTGGTATCAAGGTTATTCTGGTATTCCTTAATGAACTAGGAAGTTTTCCAACTTTTTCAGTGAGACTGAACATTTTGCTGATAACCTGAGAATTTTATGACTCCCTGAAGAGTTTTCTCAGAATACTCTGGGCATTACCTATTTTCATTTAAAATTTTTGACATTAATTATTTCAGTTTGTTTCAAAGTTTGGTACAGATTTCTACTTCAGGTTGATTAATTTTATTAATTTGTTTCCCCGAAAATAGCATGTTTCATTGACACTTTCGAAATCGTTAATATAGTGTTAGGGATATGTGCTTATCAGCACTTGGGCAGTATTTGTACCTTAGTTGTAGACAATAAAATTTTTCCTTTTTTCATTTTTAAAAGATTTTATTTATTTGACAGAGAGAGACAGTGAGAGTGGAAACACAAGCAAGGGGGTGGGATGGGAGAGGGAGAAGCAGACTTCCCACTCAGCAGCAAGCCCAATGCAGGGCTTGATCCCAGGACCCTGGGATCATGACCTGAGCTGAAGGCAGAAGCTTAACGACTGAGCCACCCAGGAACCCCAATTTTTTCCTTTTTTAAACTGTTGATGAATTTTATATCTAAGAAGAAAAATGGCTATGCCAAAGACAAAAAAAATAGCTAATGTTTTCTTGTAGAAGTTTTCTACTTATAGATTTAAATTTTTGACTCATTTCAAGCCAGTTTTGCATGTGGTAAGAGGTAAATAATTATGGATATCCAGTTGTCCCATTGCAATTTGTTGAAAAGACTAGAATTTCCCTGCTGAATAAATGTGGCAGAAAATGAAAAATCATTTTCATGCTGCTAACATACCATCTTGATGATTGTAGCTGCATAGTAAATCCTGAAATTGGGTATTTTAAATCATAACCTTGTGCTGTTCTTCTCAAAACTGTTTAGCTATTTTAACTTCTTTGTTTTTCATGTATATATAATAGGATTTTGATTTGAATTGCATTGATTTCTGAAAACAACTTTGGGAAGAATAGCCTCTTAAAAATACTGTTACCTCCTTAGTGAATACAGTATTCCTCTCCATTTAGTTTGAGGTTCTCTAATTTCGCTTAGCAATGTTTTATAGTCAGCCATGTCCCTGTCTTTTGTATATTATACACATTTATCTCTAGATACATCAAGTTTTTCCATGCTATTAGAAATGGTAATTTTTAAATTAAAAAAAAATTAATAAACTTTGCTTTTAGAGCAATTTTAGTTTCACGGCAAAGTTGAGCACCGTCTTCAACCAAACAAGAACAACTTCTCTGTTATCATTCCCCTCACATCCGGGTGCTGTGTTTGTTACCATCAGGGAACCTACACTGACACATAATCATTACCCAAAGTCCATAGTTTACACGAGGGTCATTTGCTGTTGTATAGTCTGTGAGTTTTGAGAAAACATGTATTATAATAAGGAGGATTTTCACTGCCCTGAAATTCTCTGTGTCCCATTTTTTCATCCCAAATGGAAAAAAAAAAATTAAAGACCATTTCTAATTGCTTGGTAAATCAATTGCCTTCCAGAAAAATTTCAACATTTTTCAAAGATATTGTTTTCATTGTCCTTATAGTCTAGCTTTTGATTTTAGCTTTGACTATAAGGTAAAGCTTATAGTCTTTAGCTTTGGAAAAAAAAAATAGTGATCAGGCCCTACTTTGAGCAATTCATGAGATTTTCTAAGTACTGGATCATTTTATCTAAGGATAAAGGCATTTTATCTCACTCTCTCTCAAAAGCACATTGTTTTTGTTTTTGTTTGGTTTTCAATAATCAGGTGTAGTATATGTCTTATTTTCTCCCTAAGTATTCCATGTTTTGCTTTTGTGAAAGACTGTTTTCTTTTATTTTAATTATCCCAAAGATCTTTGCTAGTACAGTTGCCCCTTGAACAATGCAAGGGTTATGGGTGCCACACATGTCCATTTTGTATGTCATATATGTTATATAGTGTGTTTTTACAAAAAGTAAGCCAAAGAAATGAAAAGGTTATTAAGAAAATCACAGAGAAAATGCATTGTACAATATTGTACTATATTCATTGAAAAAAATCTGTGTATAAGTGGACTCTTGCAGTTGTTCTACAGTCTATTCTAAAGTCTAAAGTTTTAAGGTCTAAAGAGTCTGTTGTTCTAAAGTCAATTAAATTTTTGTTTACTGAACTTGCATTCTTTGTTCCTGACAAATTAACTTAAAATTTCTATTAGTTCCTTTGTAGACAATTAGGAATTTCTACAGATGAAATCTTGCCATTTTTGCTTTGTACTTCAGTGTGTGTGTGTGTGTGTGTGTGTGTGTGTGTGTGTGTGTGTGTGCCCCTTTCACACTATAGTGGATCCTGAGAGCATTGTAAACAGAAGTGAGAGGAGCAGGTGTCCTTGCCTTTTTCACTTTCTTATCAAGAAAAGGATTTAGTATTTTCAGGGCGTCTGGGTGGCAAAGTCGGTTAAGCAACCGAATCTTGGTTTTGGCTCAGATCTGTTCTGGGGGTCATGAGATCGAGCCTCGTGCTGGGGTCTGAGCTCACCGTGGAGTCGGCTTGAGTTTCTCTCTCCCTCTGCCCTTCCCCTGCTCTCTTTCTGTCAAATAAATAAATCTTTAAGAAAAAAGAAAAGGATTTACTCTTTTATCACTACAGGTGATGATACATGTAGGCATCTTGTGGTATTCTTCAACATGTTGAGGGAGTATCCTCATTCCTGGCGTGCTGAGGTTTCTGCCATAAATGGGTCTTTAATTTTATCAGATTCTTTGTCTGTATCTATAGCATTATGTGATTTTCCTTTTCTTGGCAGTGGGGGGACGGGTTTGGTAAATTGGTGAATTTCATTGATTTATTTTTGAATGTTAAACCAATCTCATTCCTAGAATAAACTCTACTTGGTCCTGGTATACTGTTTTTACAGATCATTTTATTTGTCTTGCTAACAATTTGTTAATAATATTAGATCTATTGATATATTCTTGATATATTCCCACAGTCTACTGTGATTCTGCTTTCCTTACTACAAGTCTTTTTTTTTTTTTTTTGGATGTTTTTCATTATTGCTTCTTCAAGTATTTTCTGCAATTTTTGTATATCTCACTAAAATTATATTTTCCAGTCTTCTGGTATTCATATCCAATATTTTTTTTCTAGTAATTCTAATTTTACATCTTCCATTTTTCTCCTGTGTTTATATTTACTTATAAATCCTGGTGTCTACTTATAATAATTATTTTAAAATTCTTGTCTCATCCTTTTAATGCTTGAGTCTGTATGTATAGAGTAATTTTTTCTCTTCTTTATGGATCACATTTTGCAGTTTCTTGCAAGTTTAGAAAATTTCAGTTGGATATATACCAACAGTTGCAAATATCTTTAGTATTCTGAATTTGAAGCTTGTTCTAGCATGTAGCTGACTTACTTACTGATCATCTTGGTCATTTTGTGTTAATGTTTATTCCAAGTTTAGTTTTGTCCTACTATTAAGACATGACCTGTCCTGGGTTTCTTCTAAATGCAAGTGTTCTACCAGGTTAATTATTTTCTGGTTGGCAGGGTTTTGAAAGTCTTCCAGACTCATATGAACTTGGAAACATTTCAGACTAAAGCTCGTAGCCCATCTTTCTTGGGAATTATTCAGCCACATAGTCAAGAGGGCCCCTATGCAGATATTTGGAAATTATTGTCTACAAAGTTTCCTATTCTCTAGTACTCTGCCCACAAATTTCAGCCATTTTTATCTGCCCTACATCTCAGTTCTGTCCCCTGAAATCCCCACAACCTGTATGGTCTCAGATTCTCTCTCCCAACTCCATGAACTTGACAGGGGTGGTTCTAGACACAGCATTTTTCTTTGTACAAATAATTGCTTCAAATATTTAGTCAAGATTTCTAACTTTTTTATGGGTAAAGGGAAATGTCTGTCTCTTACTGCATCTTGACTACAAACATAAATTCTAACATGGACGTTTTCCCTCATAGTATTACTATTTCTTTTGCTTTGTTTTTTAATTGAATGAAATTACTACTCTCAAACCTGCATATGCAGTTCAAACAATTTTTCTCAACTTTTCTTCATATATCTGACCATCTGTAAGGTCTAACTCAGGGAGAGTGGGCAAAATGGGTGAAGGTGGTCAAAAGGTACCAACTTCCAGTTATTAAAAAAAAAAAAAAAGAGAGAGAGAGAGACTTGGGGATGGGGGATGTCATGTAAAGTGCCATAACTATAGTTAATGATACTGTATTGTATATTTGAAAGTTGCTAGAAGAATAGATCTTAAAATTTCTCCTCACAAGGAAAAAAGTATATCTATATGTGATGATGGATGTCAACTAGAATTATTGTGATGAACATTTCATAACAAATACACATATGGAGTCATTATGTTGTTCATCTGAAACTAACATAGCGTTATATGTTTCAAGTATATTTCAGTTAAAAAAAAAGACATTATAGTGCTGTCATAGATTCTCGGGTATATGTGAAATTTGTAGCTTGGATTCTTCATTAAGGAATAATAAGTCAATAATAACTATTCAGTGCCTATTTATTCAGTCAAACACCAGAAGGTTAGCCTAAGATCTTCTTTCTCCACTCTTTGGCAATACTTCCACCTATAAACAAGATTAGACATAAAAAAACTGCATGGTTTTGTGGTTAATAGCACAAAATTTAGGAGATTTATTACCAGCATTCAAACCTCAGCTCTACCATACCAGGTCTGTAGCCTTAAGAAAAGCGCTTAATCTCTCTGTGTATGTTTCCTTACCTACCAAAGGGATGATGATGGTAATATGGTTATTTTACAGAAAAATGAATAAATGTTTATAAAACAAATAGGCACATACCTTACAAAACATAATAAGCAAGTAGATGTTTTTAAAACATTTAAGAATACTCTTCTACTAAAAAAAATACACTTTTACTTTCTATAATTAAGTTTCCATTGTTGATGCCTAAATTCTAAACCATTATATTCTTTTTTTTAAGATTTTATTTATTTATTTGACAGAGATCACAAGTAGGTAGAGAGGCAGGCAGAGGTGGGGGAGAATCAGGCTCCCCGCTGAGCAGAGAGCCCGATGCGGGGCTCGATCCCAGGACCCTGAGATCATGACTTGAGCATGAGGCTTAACCCACTGAACCACCCAGGTGCCCCTAAACCATTATATTCTTATATTGCTTTCATAACTGGTCTCCCTGACACCAAAATTTCCCCACTTATTCTTTTCTTTCATTTTCCTTTTTTTAAAGGTTTTTATTTATTTCACAGAGAGAGAGAGAGAGAGAGAGATCACAAGTAGACAGAGAGGCCGGCAGAGAGTGAGGGGGAAGCAGACTCCCTACTGAGCAGAGAGGCCAATGCGGGGCTCGATCCCTAGACCCTGAGACCATGACCTAAGCCGAAGGCAGAGACTTAACCCATTGAGCCACCCAGGCACCCCATTCCCCACTTTTTCTAAATTTGATTTCACACTGAAATAAAATGATTTTTTAATGAAATGCAATTCCCGTGTTTATTTTACTGAATGCTTTAGGTTTGCTGATTTCCCTAAACTTCCTAATGACGTGATTCCTCTTAATTTGACCTCCTGCTTTCTTCCAGGATGGATTGGTTATCCATTTTCTTTTCTGTATATCAAATTAATTGCAGTTTTTGAACCATAACCTGCTCTCATGCCTCGGTGTATGTGTACTTGTTTTCTTATTAACTCCTTCATCTACCTAGTAATGGCAGTTAATAATGTTTTAACTCTTAGCTTGACCATCATATCTGCTTTTCAGTTTTTCTTGACTATTTAATTCCTAAATAACTTTCCATTACTTGATACATTTTCTTAGCATGCACAGCACATTTGTATGTAATAGTTATCACCATTCGTAAGTACATATAATACTTACTTGAGTTATTTCCTTACCTTTCATAAGAAACAATGCATTTCTTGAGGGTCTTGAATTTTACTTATTTTTCTAATGTTTGTAATGCATTCCCTGTGTATAGCACAGAGATTTGCCAAACCAAAAGTTAACCAAGTGTCCACTAAATTGATAGATGAAAGAATAAAGTTTGGAATGGTAAAGGGTATTCAAAGAATAGCTATCATTTATTACAGACTAAGCATCATTGTGGATAATTCACTAGAAAGGATGAGGGTTCTCCTGGGATGAGAATATCCTTTTAAATCTGACTGTGAGAATTGTGAAAACACACATAGAGACACAATCAAGCAAGAGAAGGGATTGCTTTCTTTTTTCTTTTTGATCAGATATGCCACACAGATGAATATTTATTATTTTGTACATGTTCTCTGATATTATAATCACCTTCAAATATGTTATGATAAGGGTAATTAGGAGGTCAGTGATGCAGGACATTAAGCTATTCAATATAGACTAATTCAGGAGAGTAAAAAAGATCTTTAATAGTATTTCCTAAGTAATCACTCCATGGTAAGACATAGGGACATAGAGATCATGTTTGTAACAAGGTGCTGACAAATAAATGAACGTATTAATTAGATTAATTATATTTCTTCCTGTGAACTATGAAAACTTTCCATGGCAAAACAAGTAGCTGTTTCTCCAATTAAACACAAATATATCAAATCAATCTGTGAAGTGGTATTTACATGGAAATGTTATGCTTCCAGAAAAACAAATGAAAGTCTCAGCAAATTCTTTCTGTCATTCCTTTGACTCAGCTATAATTATCACAAAACTAACTCCTGATTGCTTCATCTCTTGGTTCTCTGGAGGAAGCCAAGATGTTCTTGGTCTCTGCTTATAGGAGAAAAACAAAACAAAACAAAACCCTGACAGAAATGCAGTTCCGGAAGTGTTCTGTAGGAACAGGAAATAAGCATCTTGGTATGCACTGATGCACCCATTGAATCTGCTGCCTTGTGAATTGACTCTGCTACTTCTTTTTGTATCAAAACTCCTTTGGTTAGGGCAATCGCTGTCCCTGACTACAGTGCTGCAACCATTACCAAAAAGTGAGTGGTGTTTCCGCACTTCCCAGCTTGCATAGGTCAGTTACCCACAATTTAAACTAAATAGACTCAGATTGCTTTTCCAATCAGGAATCCATGTTGAAACTATTTATATTTCAATATAAATATATTTATATATGTATTATACATTTATATATAAATATTATAAAATTATAATAAATATTATAAATTTAATATATTATATTTAATATAAAATTATGAAATTTCAAAAAAATTACTATCTGTAGTGACCTCTCACCCCATCTACCTAGCCACAAACCTGATCACTCAATACAGCAGTACCAAGCTGATGAATAAAATGTGACAGGGGTTTCATCCACGATGTACTAGAAACATAGAGAATAAATAATGTTGAAATGCCACCAAGGAGCTTATCCTCTCCCTCACCTCCCAACCAAAAAGGAGCCACTCATATTTCAAAAAGCCTGCAAACTGGGACACGTACAGTAATGGATGGAGGACCAGAGCAGACACTCCTTCCCCCTCCATGCCCAGTTGAGGGGTAAAACACTGACAGGTAGAAGCTAGGTTTAAATGAAATATTGGGGGATGTATAGCCTTAGCCAAGTTAGTGATGGAGGCCCCTGCTTCCCAACAGAAGAAAAGTCTAGTGGTCATGCTTTCAATGTAAGTGTGTGTCCAGGAGCAAAAGCTGAAGCACACTGACAGTTACAGAGTCAATGTCAAGTTACACGAGGACAAAACCTTGAATTCTGGTGAGGATTATGAGGAATGATAGAAACTGCAATATGGAAAATGCTGAGAGTCAGGAGCATGATTAGGGACTGAGCCTGAATTTAGCTACAGGGCTATTGTCATAGTTTAGAAAGGAAATGATGAGAGTTCTAATTAAGGTAATTTTATAGTGGGATGCACCAAGAATAGGACGACTATGTGTATATATCAGATTGAATTGGACATATTGGAATGAATCGCAAAAAGAAGTAGATTTATAGGTGAAAGAAAGAGTTCAGTTGGGACATTTTGAGCTTAGAGAGCGAATTGATGTAAAATGTGAATAATATGAGAGAAACAGGAGACATTTGATACAAATCAAGTTAAATTAAAAGGTCATCAACAAAGGGGTAACATTGGGAACATGGTGCCAGAAAAATATTTTAATAAGATGTTTTATTAATTTTTTTCCTGAAACTGAAGAAGAAAGAAATGAGAATGTGAATAATACATTATAGCAATTAAACCACTCACAGATTTATAGCAATTAAGAGGACAAGCACAGATGATGTTCCAACTATTTAACAGCTAGTATAGCCCACACATCTTCCTATCAAAATCGTTGATTAAAACCCCAAAACATTGCCACCAAAATATTGAAAAATACAGATTTTTAAATATTGCTAATTAATTTTTCTGGAAATCATCAAAGTTATTACCATGAAACAAAATACCAGAGTTTTGCTGAACTTTATTACACTTCATATATTGTAGGATTTATGACATTTATTTTGAATAACATAAGTGTGTTGGGGACAGGGTTTGCTCTCATTAAAATATATAATTTTGCAGAATCCTCTCTAAGATGTGAAAGTCTCCCTTGAGTTGCTACTGTCATGTGTTCTTTGGATGTGAAGAGTAACTCTCCATTTGCTCACTGTCCAAAGTTTTGTCAAGACCCCTGCCAACAAAAAGGTCTGAGATTTTCCTCTTCTTGAAAGCTAACAAGTTAGCCTGCCATGGTTTCATAGATATACACAGGAGACATGAGAATCCTAGGACAGAGAAAAAGGACTTTACTACTCCCAGCACAACAGGTAGTCTGGAATCATGTTTACACTGATTTCTTTGCCAGTAGGTCTTTTTGGGGAGACCCAGAATGACTGGGGCAGAGCTTGCCATGCAGCCTCTGTGTAGGAAATGGTTAGGAAACCAGAATTTAGAAGACCCAGAATCTTATAAGATTGCTGTTGGCAAATCCGTCCAACCTTTGTTTCAGAGGGAGGTATTATCTTTCTTATCCTGGTCACAAAAAAAAAAAAAAAAAAAAAAAAAAAAAAAAAAAAGTTGCCTTCAGCCTAGGAGGAAAACTACATCTTCCAAAACTGTTTTCTTGTATACATCATTGAAATGGATGTCTGTAACCAAAAGTGTCAACACCTCTTCACAAAAATGTGCAGAAATACAGAGATCCATGCAAGATTTTCTCCAAAAATTATCTTTCATTCTCTTCTACCCATCCTAAGAAAGGCTGCAACATTTTGCCAGGAAATTAAACATTTAGGAATGCTAGGAAAACATTGTACAATAAACATAACTCACAGTTGATTCTGGTGTGGAGCTATAGCCTTTCCTTACCCAGTATCCAGTTTAGATCATGGGTAGAGCCTCCCTGACTCCCAAGAGCAGAATATCTCAAAGTGTTTTTCTACCTGCCCCACCTTGTTTAAAATGACTATAAGGAAGCACTAAGGTGGAAAGGGAGAGAAAGCATGCTCTGAATCTAATAAAATGGCTAGTCAGAGTCCTCATTTGATTTCTAATGATCAGTCTTTCCTAACAAGTAAGGTGAGGAATGTGTATTTCCTTCAGATGACAATGACATTCTCCATAAACTCACCCACTTATCTTTGCCACATGGACCGAGGCAGATTATCACAACAAAGTTCATCACCCCAATGTCAACACATCCCTCAGAAGTGGGTTATTTAGTCTTGGCTACACCAGAAGTAAAACATCAATACACAGCTGTATCAATGTTTGTCTGACTTGATGCAGATCTGCTCAGATACTGCCATGTCTCCCACAGAGAATGTCCAAGTCCCTGAAGGAGCTCGTAAAGTAGACACATAACTTAGACCATAGGGGACCCATAGACACAATGGACTATTACTCAGCCATCAGGAAGGATGAATACCCAACATTTACATCAACATGGATAGAACTGGAGATTATGCTGAATGAAATAAGTCAAGCAGAGAAAGACAATTACCATATGGTTTCATTTATTTGTGAAGCATAAGTAATAACATGGAGGACGTTAGGAGAAGGGAAAAATGAAGGGGGAGAAATCAGAGTGGGAGAGGAACCATGAGAGACTAGGGACTCTGGGAAACAGAGAGTTTTAGAAGGGAGGGCGGTGGGAAAATGGGTGAGCCTGGTGATGGGTATTAAGGAGGGTGTGGATTGCATGGAGCACTGGGTGTTATACGCAAAGAATGAATCACGGAACACTACATCAAAAACTAATGATGTACAATATGGTGACTAACATAATACAATAAAAAAGAATACATGTAATTAAAAAAATAATAAAAGCTTAATCTGTCAAAGGTAGTGTCTGCCACGTGGGCTCTAGTGGGATACCATATTGCTGTGCTATGAATGTGCTTCCCAAAATTCATATGTTGAACTCCTAACCCCTGGGTGATGGCAGTAGGGGGTGAGGCCTCTGTTAAGTGATTAGGTCATGAGTGCAGAGCATTCATGAATGAGGTTAACAACACTCTCAGAGGCCTGAAGAGCATCCTTGCCCTTCCCACATATATATCTGCTGTTTATAAGCCACCCAGTCCATTATATTTTGTTATAGCAGCCCACATAGACTGACTCATGTCTAGCTTCCCCATCATTAGAGTTATCTCAGTATTTCCTCTTTATTCAGTCAACACACAACATATGCCAGTGGTTGCAATCATTTCACAAGTATGGTACATCATGGACAAATGCCTGAATCCGCATGTTCTCTTTCTTCTTCGTTTTTTCACTTGCAATCTACTTAACAGAGAATTGATAACCTTCTGATTACTACCCTTTTCTATTCCTGAATTTTAGCATGCTTTGCCAGAAAGGAGTGAAGATCTGTGCAGGCTTCTCCTTCTTCTCCTTGTCTTCACTTAACTCCTGGTCAGAAACAGCTGCTTGAATACAAACGTCATCTTTGCCAGGATCAACAGTGGTCTGCGCCCAGAGTCCAACCTGAATTTATATTTAGAAAAGAGTTATTTCAAGGAGTTTGGTACTTTCAAAAACAGATAACCTCTGCTTGACCACATGAAATGATTCAGTTGCTTTGAGCCCCAGAGGAGCTCCATTAAGCTTCCCAAATGTTCTCTCGCCAAGATGGGACTTTGCTTTACATTTGAATACCTTAATGGCAAATGTTCCAGAGCAAAGCAAGAATGTTTACACTGAACTGACGTCTTCAGTCCTATCCAGAAAGGAAAAATTTACAGACAACTAATCAAATATTTCCTAGCTTTTACCACTCTCGTGAGATTCAAAATTCTGAGTTCTCAGTTTCAGCCAAATTTCTTGTTATACACATTTGATGATTTAACCATTTTCTTCTCTGCTATGCTTTATAAAAGAAATACTTTCCGCTATTCACTAAGTGGTCCCAATTAGAACAGATGATGATAATCCAAGGGGATCAAAATAGATTCTTCTAAAGTAACAGAGCTCAAATGAGTGTGATATTTCACCCATGTCCAGGGTGCAAGCACTTGACAAAAGCAGATTAATCAGACATATTTTTTTATCAAGCATAACATCATGGATACCACAACGCAAAGTTCATGGCTATCTTTCAAAAGGTAAAAGTAACTTATTTCCTCAATCTTCTGTCCCTTTTTCCCTAGTCAATTTAGAAATGCAGTTTGCTCCTGAGATAAGAATGAGTCACTGCCTTCAATCAAAACATAAAAAGAAATATACATTTAGTCTCAGTTGGGGCCAAGGTATTGGGGTCTTACCTACTGACAGAGTCTTGTGAGTGAGTCATGGGGCCAGTGGGATTCCGAATATGTGTCAACAGACCACCTTGGTCCCTCTCTGTTTCTGATCTACAGCTTCGTCTGGTGACTCTGTGCCGCTTCTGTAACAAGCCACCACTCAATGTGATGAGGCCAATTTTGTCAGCTAACTGGCACTTAATCAGTTAAGTTCCTGCTCTCCACAGAGATGGGCAGACAGGGGACCTATCCTTTCAAATGATGGAATTTCATAGGAATGGTTAAAGTGGCTCTTTGGTTGAAAGAGTACAGATACTTCAAAGAGACAGAGGAAGGATTTATAATAGTATTTGGGTTTTTTTTTTCTTTTATTTACTTTTGTTTATTTATTTGTTAGAGAGAGTGAGCAGAGGAAGAGGGGCAGTGGAAGAAGGAGAGAAAGAATCTTAAGCAGATTCCCCACTCAGCATAGAGCCCTGTGTGGGGTTTAATCTCACCCCCCGGAGATCATCACCTGAGCCTAAATCAAGAGTTAGATGCTTAACCAACTAAGCCATGCAGGTACCCCAATAGTGTTTGTTTTCTTAATAAATGTTCCAAAGGGGTGCCTGGGTGGCTCAGTGGGTTAGGCCTCTGCCTTTGGCTCAGATCATGATCTCAGGGTCCTGAGATCGAGCCCCACATCGGGCTTTCTGCTCAGCGGGGAGCCTGCTTCCCTACCTCTCTCTCTGCTTGTGTCTCTGCCTACTTGTGATCTCTCTCTGTCTGTCTGTCAAATAAATAAATAAAATCTTAAAAAAAAATAAAGGAATAAAGGAAGAAAGGGATGTCAGGGACTTACTATCAGTGTTGACTGAAATAAAGGCAGTTTGGGAGAGCACTGGGTTTTTCCAGTCATGGAGGCTAGGTTTTCCCAGGGACTAGATCTTAGGCTGGACGTCTCCCTAGAGATAGGTCAAGAAGAGTCTTTGTCAAAGTCGAAAGGCATTGGCCATTCTGCACTCCCAACGGATCCGCAAGTGAGGGGGTTGGTTGCTACTCATATTCTATCCTTCCAGAGAGGAAAAAAGGAAAGAAATGGGAGCAATTTAATTTCCCTGTGAATATGATTTGAACATTCTTACAGGCAAATGTTTCTTTCTGACAAACATTATCCATTTCCCACCTTTATCACTGGCATTACCCGAAACTGATTATTTCAGCAGTCCTAATTTCTATATCCTGGACTTTCATCTTTTAAGATCTCACACTTAAGAAGTTGCTGTGGTCTTTTGAGGAAGGTTTCCCTTAATTGCCAACATCTGGAAATGTCACCAGGAATTTTATTATATGAACGTTTCTAGGTATTTACACTTCATATATTTCAGGTTACAAATTAACCGTAATATTTCCCAAGCTTGAAGTTCTATTCTATTTGTCACAACTTTGTCCATATTTCCCTCAGGAATTCTAGCTGGACTTTTTATACCTCCAGTTTTGCATTTTATTTTCAAGAGTAAGAGTCAACGTATATCCTTGACAAAAAAATAAAATAAAATAAAATAAAATAAAATAAAATAAAATACTGAACTTAAAGCAAGTATGTTTTGAATAATCTGAATGCTTCAATATGAACATTACAAACAATGGCAAAAAGATAAGCCAATTTTAATTTCTTTCCATAGGAAAAGAAATTTGAAGTTTTTTTTTTTTTTTTTTTTAAGATTTTATTTATTTATTTGACAGAGAGAGATAGAGCAGAACAGAGGGAGAGGGAGAAGCAGGCTCTCTGCTGAGCAGGAAGCTGCCTAATGTGGGGCTCGATCCCAGGACCCTGGGATCATGACCTGAGTCAAAGGCAGAGGCTTAATGACTGGTCACCCAGGTGCTCCTGAAGTTGGTTTTGTACTTCAATATGAACATTACAAACAGAGGTGCCTGGGTAACTCTGTTGTTAAGCATCTGCCTGCAACTCAGGTCATGATCCCAAAGTCCTGGGACTGAGCCCCGCATTAGGCTGGGGGTCCCTGGTCAGCAGGAAGCCTGCTTCTCCCTCTCCCACTCCCCAGGCTTGTGTTCCCTCTCTCGCTGTCTCTCTCTTTGTCAAATAAATAAAGTCTTTAACAACAACAACAAAATTACAAACAGTAAAAAAATGAACTAACCTTAATTTCTTTCCACAGGAAAAAGTTTGAAGTTGGCTTTGCTTTGTCAAACATTTCATAATTTCCATTTTGCAACTTTTGAAAAACTTAAAGAACTGTGTAAAGTGGGTACTGTATCTTTAATACACAGCTTTTGCCGATGAAATATTATACAATATAATATCAGAGCTTATAATATGAGTAACCAAATTAATTTTACTGATAAAGAAACAATTAAGAATTAATTTTTAATTCATAAGGATAATGCTGACTATATTAGAAAGCTATTGATTGGAATAATAAAATAGTGAAAAACCAGTGAATATACACTATACTAACCATCATGTCACTGAGAACCAGAGGAATTTATTTCTACTCATGTAATTAATTCCTACATATATAATTGTAATTTGAAAAATCATCTTTATTCACAGTGTTGGAGACTCTGTAAAGTTTTAATTCATAGGATATCTGAATGATATGAATGTGGAATGAGAAATAAACCAGGTTTATTGTGACAAAAATCTACAGACAGAAACAGATCCTGAACATTTATGCATTTACTTGGAGATTATATAATGTGTGTGTATATATACACACACACACATACACACTCACACACATACACATATAATATATATAGTATATGTATAAATTGCAAACAAGCAAATATATATATATACAAACAAGCATATATGTTTATCAGCACAAATATACATATATGAAAATCTGAACACCATATAAGCTAGCAAAATACTTAACTTGTAGTAAGAATAATGCATTCTGCCAAAGATGTCTATGCTATAATCCCTTAAACCTATGAATATACTGTATTGCCTTTCTCTCTCTCAAATCAGGAAATAAAATCTTTTAAAAAAATATTTTTTCTCTAGCTACTTTATTGTAAGAATAGAATGTATAATCTGTAAAATGTACAAGACATATGCTAATGAACCATATATTATCAATAAGGCTTATAGATAAAAGGTTATTACTTATGTTTCTGAGGAGTCAAAAATTATATGTGGATTTTTAACTGCACAGGGGGAGGGGGTCAGCAGTCTTAATCCCCATGTTGTTCAAGGGTCAACTATACAGAAATACTGCATTCTAGTCAGTAAAGTTGTTTCTCGTAGAGCATGGGTTAGCAATTCTGAAACTGCCATGCATGTATACTGGGACTGAAAAATAAGTAAATGGATAGACAATGGTAGAATCCAAATCTCTCATTGTTAGAGAGCTAAGTAATATATAAGCAAGAGAAGGAAGGCTAGAATAAATTCCTTGGTACTATATCAGAGTCAGAATACTTAGCATGAACACACATGTATACATATGTATACACATATATGATGTGATACAGAAAAATTGCAGATCTATCTGTGTATCTGAGTCTGTGTATACATAACCTTAGCTCTGCTTATTGAGAGAGCCTGGAAGTAGGGACACCTCAGTAGGCATAAATGCATCCAGCGTGCAGTCACTGGCCTCTAAAAGTCATTCTTCAATAAAAGTAATCAGGAGTCCTTGGAGAACTCGTTTTTTTTAGGGCTGGAGCAGAAGAAATATGAGATGAATTTAGAATGTATTTTAAAGCAAGAAAAAAAGGAAGTGCTCAATAAACCAAGTAATGGATATATGTCAAAGGAATATAACGGTCATTCAGAAAGGTTTCCCAATGGAAAAACTAAAACTACATGCAGAAAAAAAAAAATCAATGTCATGTTGGCTTATAACACTAATTCAAGGCCAGTTTGGATTAAACAACCAAAGAATAATATATAAATATGTATGAGTCTATTTTGATATAAATAAACAACTGATAAATTAATCAGTCTCCTTGAATGTGGGCTGAATTTGGTGACTCACTCTCAAAGGATAAAATATGGAAATGGAAAAAGAGGGACTTTACCATGCAAGAACCTGTATATACCACCTTACCCAAGTATTAAAAGTGAAGGTTTTCAGTAATAAATCATACTGGTCTGTTCCCCGAATATGATGTGATGTGATACAATGGAAAGGATACTTCTATCACAAACCCATAACCCAGTGTAATCATGAGGAAATATCAGACAGACCAAAGTGAGGGGCACATAACATTATACTTGACTCGGACTTCTGAAATTTTCAAGCTCTGATCAACAAGGGAAGGCTGAGAACCAGCTACAGGGCAGAGGACATAGGGAGACATACTGACTAGACATAATCACGTGGTGTCCTGGATTGGAGCCTGGAACTGAAGAAAAGGAAATTAGTGGAAAAACTTGTGAAATCAAAATGAACCCTCTAGTTAAATTATTAATATTTTGAACAAAAGTACTATGGTTTTATAAGACATTATCATTAGGGAAATTGGGCAAATGATACCCTCTACCATCTTTATAACTCTCTGTAGAGCTATTTATTCCAAAAGATACATACTTTCAAAGGATTTGGCCAAAAGAACAAAAGTCTCAGAATGTTAATAAAATGCATGTGAAAACAAATTTATACCCATTTGTAATCTATACCAAGAAAATATTGCATTTTTTCAATGTATCTTCTAAGGAAAATATTTACCTTCTGAATTTTTTTATTTACTTTTTTTTTAAGATTTTATTCATTTATTTGACAGACAGAGATCACAAGTAGGCAGAGAGGCAGGTAGAGAGTGGGGGGTGGGGGGAAGCAGGCTCCCAGCTGAGCAGAGAGCCCAATGCGGGGCTCGATCCCAGGACCCTGAGATCATGACCTGAGCTGAAGGCAAAGGCTTTAACCCACTGAGCCACCCAGGTGCCCCAATTTACTTGTTTTTCTTTAGAAGATAGATACATCCATACATAGAGACAGAGACAGACAGAGACAGAAGCGCGGAGAGAGAGACAGACACACACATAGAGAGAGAGAGAGCTGATTATATAAATTGCTATAGCCTCTAATGTTATTAATTAAATTGTTCTTTCCGTAATTTTTTTTATTTCTTTTATTTCTTTTCAGTGTTTCAGAATTCATTGTTTATGCACCACGCCCAGTGATCCATGCATAATATTTTTCTTCATTTCCCTATCACACTTAATTTGTTTGGCACATAGAAGTATGAGGCTCATTAAACATTGGCATTATATACTATTCATTCTGATATATAACTGTGATTGTTTCCTGTGGGATTATGCACAAAGTAGAACATGAATCTAACTATAGGAGCTAAAACTGTAAAATATCTATAAGAAGGCATAACCACCACCAGCTGAAACTTTAGGTCAAGGACTTCTTATGTGATACCAAGAGTATGATCCATTAAAACATTAGCATCCAAATGGAATTCTTCAAAGTTGGACACTCTTTTGCTTCAAGAGATATTTTTAAGAAAATTTAAAAGATAAGACACAGGCTGAAACAAAATATTGTAAATCATGTATCTGAGAAAAGACTTTCATGAAGAATATACAAAAATTATTGCTATACAGTAACAAGAAAAAAACAAGACTTATAAGAAAATGGACAAACTGAACAGACACTTCATCCCAGCAGATGTATACATGGAAAATAAGAACATAGAAGTTGCTCATCACAAGTCATTATGGAAATACAAATTAAAATTGTGAGTTACCATTTTATGTCTATTGGAAAGCTAAAATTACAAAGAAAGGACAAACCAATTGTTGGTGAAGATGTGGTATGGGTGGAACTCTCTTCTATTGTGGAATTCAGAATTAGAATTAGAAAACTATTAGAAAATAGTTTGAGATTTTGTTAAAAGTTAAATGTGTATCTAGCATATGCTCAAGACATTCCACTCTAAGACAGTTACCCAAGAGAAATGAAAGCATGTGTAAATAATTACCTGTGCAAGAAAGTTCATGGCAGTTTTGCTAATAGATAAAATACATAGAAACCAACTCAAATGAATGGCAAATGAATGGATTTGAATGAATGAATGACAAATGCAGTATATTCACAGAATGGAATACTATTTAGCAGTAAAGAAGATTGTTTCATGAATGTATCCTATAATATGGGTGAATCTCAAAAGAAGTGTAGGAATTCTAGAAACTGCAATTTACTATATAACAAAAAGTAAAATCAAGTGTTCCCCAAGATGAGGAACAAGAGTGAAATAGATAAAACCACATGATTACAAAGCAAGTCCAGGTACTAATGTGACCCCTGAGTGATTATGTAAAGTTATAAGGAAACTTTAGAGGTAGGAGATATGTTCATTATCCTGAACGTTATGACAATTTCATAGATACATACATACTTAGAAAGTTTCAATTATGTGTAATTAATCTTTTATGGAATAATTTGCTAATTATTTTATTTTTCAAAGTTTTATTTTCACAAAGTAATTGACCTTTGTTTAAATTCTATTTTCCTAGCTAGATAAGCATGGTTTTAAAAAAACAAAAAACTATTGGGGTGCCTGGGTGGCTCAGTCGGTTAAGTCTGCAACTCCTGATTTTGGCTCAGGTCATGATCCCAGGGTTGTGAGATCGAGCCTCACATGGATCTCCATACTGACCTGGAGCCTGCTTAGGATTCTCTCTCTCCTTCTCCGTCTGCCCCTCCTCACTTGCACTCTCTCATAAAAAACAAAACAAAACTATTTTTCTTATGTATGTTGTCCAATTTTCTGAATAATTTTTAAAATATATTTTATAATGTATCTATTTCATATTGTAGTTACTGTTTGTTTCAGTTACAATATTTTTCATTATGAGAAAATGAACATTGTTTTTTTTTTTTTTTTTTTTTTTTTTTTTTAAAGATTTTTTATTTATTTATTTGACAGAGAGAGATCACAAGCAGGCAGAGAGGCAGGCAGAGAGAGAGGAGGAAGCAGGCTCCCTGCTGAGCAGAGAGCCCGATGCAGGACTCGATCCCAGGACCCTGAGATCATGACCTGAGCCGAAGGCAGCGGCTTAACCCACTGAGCCACCCAGGCGCCCCGAACATTGTTTTTAATAGTGAAGCCACTACTCTCTTCCTTTTACCTCTCTGAATTAGCTAGACTCACCATGAAAATGTGACATCATACCAGACAGTCTTAACTTCTAAATCCATAATTAATGGACATATCTTCTCTTATCAATTCATTTCATTGAAATATGAAGATTGCCTTGCTGTTCTTTGTATATATTGCATATTGCCATGTGCTCTCCCTCTCTCTATATATAGATATATCTATATATATATATATATATGTATAAAATAATGTTAAATGTTAATAGCCTTAAAAACACTCAGCTTTTCAGTATATAAATGAAATACAGAGTTAAATATGTCCTGGGGCACATGGATAGCTCAGTTGGCTAACCGGCCAGTTTGGGATCTTGGCTCAGATTATAATTTCAAGATCGTGGGATGGAGCCCTGCCTGGGGTGGGGGGTGTGTCCCATGCTCAGCAGGGAATCTGCTTGAGATTCCTTGTCTTCCTCTGCCCCTCTCCCATTTTCTCTTTCTCATTCCCTCTCTCTCAAATAGATATCTTTTCAAAAAAATATGTCCTGTTTAAATGCCCAATTTCAGTTTGACTAATACCTGTATAATACTGATAATTTTGATGGATATAGCACTAAGTTATTACTTATCACCTCTTTCTGATTAGGCACAATGAGGTTTGGATTTTATAAAGAAAACTGAGGACTGGCAAATTGAAAAAGCTGCCTGCGGTCACTAGTAAGTCTAGAACATCGTATGAAACCGGATGATGTCTGTTTAGAATTCATTTCTGCTTATCAATTCATTCTATTGCCATTTGATAAGCTGTCCACATAGGCCAATATTAGATTAGTTGATGTTAATATGCATTCTAATATTCAATATTGGGAAGAACATTGATTTATGAAGGAATATGAGGTTTTTAGTGAAATCAAAGGTAGAAATCATAAGCAAGAACCTGGTAAATAAATGTAGTTCTCTCTCAAGGGATGGAAAATAAAATTATGGAGGACAATGTAGTCACCACCACATTTTAGGGGGTGTGGGATAAGGTGACTGCATGGATGTCACATCGATCTCAAGAGAGCTGAGGGCAAAGTGCAAGGAGTTGGAATGCCCAGTTGTGGCCAAACAGCTCACAATTCCACGTTGATATCAAAGAATTACTAAAAGCTATGCAGAGGTAAATACACATCCTGTGAGAAAGGCACACTGGTGAAGGAATCTGATATCCTATCAGGGAGGGTGCTTTGGTATCCAAGACAATCTATTCAGGATTCCTTGCTCCTGAAAATGTCAGAACACGATTTCAGCAGGGATGGACTGAATCTGAAAGGCTGTATCTTGGAGAAGTTCTCAGGTAATGGCATAATCTTTGGATTTGTTCAGAACGTTAGTTAAACGTGCCGGTCACTCATCTATCTGAAAACATGTGAACTATACCTTCATTAAGTCATTTTCACTTAAAAATTTCTTGTTCTAATTGGTCATGTTGAACACGATCAGGCATGCTGTATTCATGTGGTCTAAGTGTGACTTCAAGCAGATGGTCATTTTCTGAGTCAAAGTAGGCATTCCAAGTAGGAAGCAACCAGGAGTTATATAGCAAGTAGGATTATATGTCCATCACTTAATGAATCAAAAGGCACACAACTTTAGGGAGGTACCAAAAATGGGTTATGGCAGGATACTGAGGTTTAATGATGCAAACTATATTTATTGAATTTGAGCTTTTCAATTCCCATACTTAACTTTGGTATTGTCCTTTGAAATTTATATTTAGATAAAATTGAAAAAAAAATTGAATATTTACTGAGTGCAATCCATTATGCAAATTACTATAAATCTCTAAATTATCAGCATATGGAGAGACAAAATTGAAAATATACAAAAAGTTTTGCTAATTAACTGTTATAGATTATCCTGGTTTGACAAATTAGATACTTACAAAAAAGACAAAAACAACACTGAAAGAGAACAGTGGTATATCTCACTGCAACACTTATATAAGATTTTATAAATTCATCTCACATGCTTTACTAAACCACATTGTTCACATACTAGGCTGCTTTCCCTCAGGAGATATGAGGTTAAATAAAGTCTTTTCTGCATTACAGAAAGATAGCTAGGCATAATTTTAAAGATGTTTTACACTTTACATTTGGTTTTTGATTAAAATAAATCAGTTATATACAAACAGAGACTGGATTCTTAATTTTTTTCCCCTGTATTGATCATGTTTTAAAAGAGAAACAACTCTTTCAATAGTAATGTATTTCAGATAACTTTCTTTTATTGAACACCTTCTACCTTTAAAAGGTCAAGTCTTAACATTTTAGAAATTATTATTTACTGAAGACATTTGAAACTAATTACTTCAACTTCTCTGTCATTTTGGGGGGATTTAGTATAGGCAGCATTGCCTACTTTGGCAGAAATTAGAGAATCAAAGTATTACCTGAAAATTAAGGGGACAGGGAAATTTTCATCATGAATTTCACTGTTAGCAATTATAAAGTGATCATTTTGAACTTTTCCATGGAAATAGAACTTAAAAATCTCATCTCATGAAGACAGTTAAAATACTCTAGAATGTTCACATTTATGAATTGAAAGACATCATTAGATAACTTCACATCTTGTAAGTAAAATTCTCTTTTTCATTTGAAATAGGATCTGAATTTAATTACATAAGCATATTCCCTTAGACTCTCCAGGGCCAGAGATTTATTTGAAAGAAATTAGGTTACTGAGACTTAAAATGTATTTGCTAAGAATGTGTATCGTGTGTCATTTAAATGTAAAGAACGGAAGGTAGTAGGTCAATTACAAGAAGAAACCAAGGAAGAGTGACTGTATTTTAGAAAAATCAGTTACACTTACATCTTGGGTTTTGTCATAGTACATAATACATAATTTCATAATACATAATGACTTCCTCAACTTATAATGAAATCTTAAAATAAATCTATATTTTCAAATAATGCAAAGACAAGCTACCCTAATAATTCTATCACTCACCATTTCTCTGATCTCTGTTGCACTCAGAAAGTTTCCAACAAATAAACCATTGGGATTTATTATATTTCTTCATATAATAGGACACTGAAGTACTTTCACTGAATTACTTTTTGAGAGTAGTGAATCAGTTGTCCCACCCACAGTCTTCTCCTCATGCCCGTTGTTTCATCTACAAACCATGGGTTGTCTTGTTCCTATTTCTTGAGAAAATGGGTCAGAGAGTCTCCCATTATTTACTGTTTCTCATTCACCACACAGTTCATATCAACGCTTATTTTGAAAGTTATTCTTTATACTTAAAGTTTTGCTTTTTTGTCCATATGGTATGCTCACTTTAAATTTACATTACTAAATGAAAAAGTCCTCTTATGCTTCTATTTTGAAATATGTTTGCTAATTTGTTTTTCTTCTAAATGTGGATTTTATTTCAGCTTCTGTTTTTTATGCTTTATTGAATAAGAAATACATTGTGTCACACTGTGTCTCAAAGCCTGTTAGGAGGTTAGTGCCAGACCTCTGTGCTGTCCATAAAGACTATGTACTACAGACTTCTGCAGATGCAAACAGTGTACATGAAGAAATAAAATAAATTCCAAAAGAGCCCCTAAAAGTACTTTTTAAAAACTTCAACCTTGACAAAACTGAATGCAAATTTGTAGAGAGTTTTAAAGAGGATTCTGTTACCAAGAATTCAAAACCATATCGAGCTGTTTATAGTAGAACACACGGGGGACTCCGTCACATACCTAGAAAGGAAACTTACACAATGAGGAAAAACAAAACTATTCGAGAATTATAAATGTGTTGCAAAGGTACTGGCATAATATTAATAGCTAAAAATAAAAGTGCCGGTGGATAATTATAAACATACCTAAAATTGAATACAAATAAAATAATTATTAAAATTTAAAAATTAAAATATGTAATAAAAAAGATCGAAAATATAGAAGATAAAATGCACACATTTAAAATTACTAGAAATTAAAAGTAGGTAATTGGCAAAATATTTTAATAAAGAAAAAAATTAAAAATTGAATAAAATACAGAATACAGGCATATCTCACTTTACTCCTCTTTGCTTTATTGCATCGCGCTGATACTGCATTTTTTTATATATATATTAAAGGTTTGTAGCAACCCTGAAATAAGGTCTATTGGCGTCATTTTACCAACAGCATTTGCTCACTTTGTGTCTCTGGGTCACATGTTGGTAATTCTCACAATATTTCAAACTTTTTCATCATTACTATATTTGTTATGCTGATCTTTGCTCATTGATTATGACTCACTGAAAGCTCAGGTGATGGTTAGCACATTTTAGTAATCAAATATTTTTTTTTTAAAGATTTTATTTATTTATTTGACAGAGAGAAATCACAAGTAGGCAGAGAGGCAGGCAGAGAGAGAGGAAGAAGCAGGCTCCCTGCTGAGCAGAAAGCCCGATGTGGGGCTTGAACCCAGGACCTGGGATCATGACCTGAGCCGAAGGCAGCGGCTTAACCCACTGAGCCACCCAGGCGCCCCAGTAGTCAAATATTTTTTAATTAAGGTATGTGCATTGTTCTTTTTAGACTTTATGGTTGCATGCTTAATAGACTAAAACACAGTGTAAAACATAGCTTTTATATACCCTGGGAAACCAAAACAATTAATCCGCTTTATTGCAGTTGTCTGGAACTGAGGTACAAATTATATCAGTTCAACTAGAGATTTGTTAAACTTTACAGATTAAATTCTCCTATTACAAAGCAAAAAAAACATGATTCTCATATTTGATCAAACAAAAATACCTACCTAGAATTTGTGTAAAACATACATATCTAAAAATAAGTCACATAACTGCAAATAAAATGTTGGGCCATTAAAAGTGAAAACTGTATATTGAATATTTTTTAATATTAGGGAATTAAAAATCAAGATAAAAAAACACATTAAGGTCAAGATGGCGGAGAAGTAGCAGGCTGAGACTACTTCGGGTAGCGGGAGATCAGCTAAATAGCTTATCTAAAGATTGCAAACACCTACAAATCCAACGGGAGATTGAAGAGAAGAAGAACAGCAATTCCAGAAACAGAAAATCAACCACTTTCTGCAAGGTAGGACTGGCGGAGAAGTGAATCCAAAGCAACGGGAAGATAGACCGCGGGGGGAGGGGCCGGCTCCCGGCGAGCGGCGGAGCAATGGAGCAAAATCAGGACCTTTAAAAGTCTGTTCTGCTGAGGGACATCGCTCCAGAGGCTTAACTGGGGTGAAGCCCAGGCGGGGTAAGCGCGGCCTCAGGTCCCGCAGGGTCGCAGAAGGATCGGGGGTGTCTCAGTGTCGCAGAGCTTACCGGTATTAGAACGGGGAAGCCGGCTGCAGAGACAGAGCCGAGGAGTGACTCTCAGCTCAGGGTTGAACCTTGAACCGGTCGCAGGCTCGGTCAGCTCGGAGTGCGGCCGGAGGCCAGGGTGACGAGAGTCATTTGGCGCTGTTCTCTGAGGGCGCACTGAGGAGTGGGGCCCCGGGCTCTCGGCTCCTCCGGGCCGGAGACCGGGAGGCTGCCATCTTCATTCCCATCCTCCGGACTCTACGGAAAGCGCTCAGGGAACAAAAGCTCCCGAAAGCGAACCCGAGCGGATGACTCAGCGCGGCCCCGGGTAAGGGCAGTGCAACTCCGCCTGGGGCAAAGACGCTTGAGAATCACTACAACGGGCCCCTCCCCCAGAAGATCTACGGGAAACCCAGCCAGGACCAAGTTCACCTACCAAGGAGAACGGCAGAATTCCAGAGGAGAAGAAAGCAAAGCACGGAACTCATGGCTTTCTCCCCATGATTTTTTAGCCTTGCAGTTAATTTAATTTTTTTTTTCTTTTTCAATTTTTTTTTTCTTTTTCTCTTCTTCTGCTAAATTTTTTTTAACTTTTACCATTTTCTTTTTTTCAACGTTTTTTAAATAGTTTATCTAATATATATATATATTTTCCTCTTTTTATATTTATTTCTTTATCGGCTTTCTTTTTTTTAATAGTTTTTTTTTTTCTTTCTTTCTGAGCCCCTTTTTATCCCCTTTCTCCCCCCTCACAATTCAGGATCTCTTCTGATTTGGCTAAAGCATATTTTCCTGGGGTTGTTGCCACCCTTTTAGTATTTTACTTGCTCCTTCATAAACTCTTATCTGGACAAAATGACAAGGCGGAAAAATTCACAACAAAAAAAAGAACAAGAGGCAGTACCAAAGGCTAGGGACCTAATCAATACAGACATTGGTAATATGTCAGATATAGAGTTCAGAATGATGATTCTCAAGGTTCTAGCCGGGCTTGAAAAAGGCATGGAAGATATTAAAGCATCCCTCTCGGGAGATATAAAAGCCCTTTCTGGAGAAATAAAAGAACTAAAATCTAACCAAGTTGAAATAAAAAAAGCTATTAATGAGGTGCAATCAAAAATGGAGGCTCTCACTGCTAGGATAAATGAGGCAGAAGAAAGAATTAGCGATATAGAAGACCAAATGACAGAGAATAAAGAAGCTGAGCAAAAGAGGGACAAACAGCTACTGGACCACGAGGGGAGAATTCGAGAGATAAGTGACAGCATAAGACGAAACAACATTAGAATAATTGGGATTCCAGAAGAAGAGGAAACAGAGAGGGGAGCAGAAGGTATATTGGAGAGAATTATTGGAGAGAATTTCCCCAATATGGCAAAGGGAACAAGCATCAAAATCCAGGAGGTTCAGAGAACCCCCCTCAAAATCAATAAGAATAGGTCTACACCCCGTCACCTAATAGTGAAATTGACAAGTCTTAGTGACAAAGAAAAGATCCTGAAAGCAACCCGGGAAAAGAAGTCTGTAACGTACAATGGTAAAAATATTAGATTGGCAGCAGACTTATCCACAGAGACCTGGCAGGCCAGAAAGAGCTGGCATGATATATTCAGAGTACTAAATGAGAAAAACATGCAGCCAAGAATACTATATCCAGCTAGGCTATCATTGAAAATAGAAGGAGAGATTAAAAGCTTCCAGGACGAACAAAAACTGAAAGAATTTGCAAACACCAAACCAGCTCTACAGGAAATATTGAAAGGGGTCCTCTAAGCAAAGAGAGACCCTAAAAGTAGTAGATCAGAAAGAAACAGAGACAATATACAATAACAGTCACCTTACAGGCAATACAATGGCACTAAATTCATATCTCTCAATACTTACCCTGAATGTTAATGGGCTAAATGCCCCAATCAAAAGACACAGGGTATCAGAATGGATAAAAAAACAAAACCCATCTATGTGTTGCCTACAAGAAACTCATCTTACACCCGAAGACACCTCCAGGTTTAAAGTGAGGGGGTGGAAAAGAATTTACCATGCTAATGGACATCAGAAGAAAGCAGGAGTGGCAATCCTTATATCAGATCAATTAGATTTTAAGCCAAAGACTATAATAAGAGATGAGGAAGGACACTATATCATACTCAAAGGAACTGTCCAACAAGAAGATCTAACAATTTTAAATATCTATGCCCCTAACGTGGGAGCAGCCAACTATATAAACCAATTAATAACAAAATCAAAGAAACACATCGACAAGAATACAATAATAGTAGGGGATTTTAACACTCCCCTCACTGAAATGGACAGATCATCCAAGCAAAAGATCAACAAGGAAATCAAGGCCTTAAATGACACACTGGACCAGATGGACATCACAGATATATTCAGAACATTTCATCCCAAAGCAACAGAATACACATTCTTCTCTAGTGCACATGGAACATTCTCCAGAATAGATCACATTCTTGGTCCTAAATCAAGTCTCAACCGGTATCAAAAGATTGGGATCATTCCCTGCATATTTTCAGACCACAATGCTCTAAAGCTAGAACTCAATCACAAGAGGAAATTTGGAAAGAACCCAAATACATGGAGACTAAACAGCATCCTTCTAAAGAATGAATGGGTCAACCAGGAAATCAAAGAAGAATTGAAAAAAATTATGGAAACAAATGATAATGAAAACACAACAGTTCAGAATCTGTGGGACACAACAAAGGCAGTCCTGAGAGGAAAATATATAGCGGTACAAGCCTTTCTCAAGAAACAAGAAAGGTCTCAGGTACACAACCTAACCCTACACCTAAAGGAGCTGGAGAAAGAACAAGAAAGAAGCCCTAAACCCAGCAGGAGAAGAGAAATCATAAAGATCAGAGCAGAAATCAATGAAATAGAAACCAAAAAAACAATAGAACAAATCAACGAAACTAGGAGCTGGTTCTTTGAAAGAATTAATAAGATTGATAAACCCCTGGCCAGACTTATCAAAAAGAAAAGAGAAAGGACCCAAATAAATAAAATCATGAATGAAAGAGGAGAGATCACAACGAACACCAAAGAAATACAGACAATTATAAGAACATACTATGAGCAACTCTACGCCAACAAATTTGACAATCTGGAAGAAATGGATGCATTCCTAGAGACATATAAACTACCACAACTGAACCAGGAAGAAATAGAAAGCCTGAACAGACCCATAACCAGTAAGGAGATTGAAACAGTCATCAAAAATCTCCAAACAAACAAAAGCCCAGGGCCAGACGGCTTCCCGGGGGAATTCTACCAAACATTTAAAGAAGAACTAATTCCTATTCTCCTGAAACTGTTCCAAAAAATAGCAATAGAAGGAAAACTTCCAAACTCATTTTATGAGGCCAGCATCACCTTGATCCCAAAACCAGACAAGGATCCCAACAAAAAAGAGAACTACAGACCAATATCCTTGATGAACACAGATGCAAAAATTCTCGCCAAAATACTAGCCAATAGGATTCAACAGTACGTTAAAAGGATTATTCACCACGACCAAGTGGGATTTATTCCAGGGCTGCAAGGCTGGTTCAACATCCGCAAATCAATCAATGTGATACAACACATTAATAAAAGAAAGAACAAGAACCATATGATACTCTCCATAGATGCTGAAAAAGCATTTGACAAAGTACAGCATCCCTTCCTGATCAAAACTCTTCAAAGTGTAGGGATAGACGGCACATACCTCAATATTATCAAAGCCATCTATGAAAAACCCATTGCAAATATCATTCTCAATGGAGAAAAACTGAAAGCTTTTCTGCTAAGGTCAGGAACACGGCAGGGATGTCCGTTATCACCACTGCTATTCAACATAGTACTAGAAGTCCTAGCCTCAGCAATCAGACAACAAAAGGAAATTAAAGGCATCCAAATCGGCAAAGAAGAAGTCAAACTATCACTCTTCGCAGATGATATGATACTCTATGTGGAAAACCCAAAAGACTCCACTCCAAAACTGCTAGAACTTGTACAGGAATTCAGTCAAGTGTCAGGATATAAAATCAATGCACAGAAATCAGTTGCATTTCTCTACACCAACAACAAGACAGAAGAAAGAGAAATTAAGGAGTCCATCCCATTTACAATTGCACCCAAAACTATAAGATACCTAGGAATAAACCTAACCAAAGAGACTAAGAATCTATACTCAGAAAACTATAAAGTACTCATGAAAGAAATTGAGGAAGACACAAAGAAATGGAAAAATGTTCCATGCTCCTGGATTGGAAGAATAAATATTGTGAAAATGTCTATGCTACCTAAAGCAATCTACACATTTAATGCAATTCCTATCAAAGTACCATCCATTTTTTTCAAAGAAATGGAACAAAGAATCCTAAAATTTATATGGAACCAGAAAAGACCTCGAGTAGCCAAAGGAATATTGAAAAAGAAAGCCAAAGTTGGTGGCATCACAATTCCGGACTTCAAGCTCTATTACAAAGCTGTCATCATCAAGACAGCATGGTACTGGCACAAAAACAGACACATAGATCAATGGAACAGAATAGAGAGCCCAGAAATGGACCCTCAACTCTATGGTCAACTCATCTTCGACAAAGCAGGAAAGAATGTCCAATGGAACAAAGACAGCCTCTTCAATAAATGGTGTTGGGAAAATTGGACAGCCACATGCAGAAAAATGAAATTGGATCATTTCCTTACACCACACACGAAAATAGACTCAAAATGGATGAAGGATCTCAATGTGAGAAAGGAATCCATCAAAATCCTCGAGGAGAACACAGGCAGCAACCTCTTCGACGTCAGCCGCAGCAACATCTTCCTAGGAACATCACCAAAGGCAAGGGAAGCAAGGGCAAAAATGAACTTTTGGGATTTTATCAAGATCAAAAGCTTTTGCACAGCAAAGGAAACAGTTCACAAAACCAAAAGACAACTGACAGAATGGGAGAAGATATTTGCAAATGACATATCAGATAAAGGGCTAGTGTCCAAAATCTATAAAGAACTTAGCAAACTCAACACCCAAAGAACAAATAATCCAATCAAGAAATGGGCAGAGGACATGAACAGACATTTCTGCAAAGAAGACATCCAGATGGCCAACAGACACATGAAAAAGTGCTCCATATCACTCGGCATCAGGGAAATACAAATCAAAACCACCATGAGATATCACCTCACACCAGTCAGAATGGCTAAAATTAACAAGTCAGGAAATGACAGATGCTGGCGAGGATGCGGAGAAAGGGGAACCCTCCTACACTGTTGGTGGGAATGCAAGCTGGTGCAACCACTCTGGAAAACAGCATGGAGGTTCCTCAAAATGTTGAAAATAGAACTACCCTATGACCCAGCAATTGCACTGCTGGGTATTTACCCTAAAGATACAAACGTAGTGATCCGAAGGGGCACGTGCACCCGAATGTTTATAGCAGCAATGTCTACAATAGCCAAACTATGGAAAGAACCTAGATGTCCATCTACAGACGAATGGATAAAGAAGATGTGGTATATATACACAATGGAATACTATGCAGCCATCAAAAGAAATGAAATCTTGCCATTTGCGACGACGTGGATGGAACTAGAGGGTATCATGCTTAGCGAAATAAGTCAATCAGAGAAAGACAACTATCATATGATCTCCCTGATATGAGGGAGAGGAGATGCAACATGGGGGGTCGAGGGGGTAGGAGAAGAGTAAATGAAACAAGATGGGATTGGGAGGGAGACAAACCATAAGTGACTCTTAATCTCACAAAACAAACTGAGGGTTGATGGGGGGAGGGGGTTGGGAGAGGGGGTGGGGTTATGGATATCGGGGAGGGTATGTGCTATGGTGAGTGTTGTGAAGTGTGTAAACCTGGCGATTCACAGACCTGTACCCCTGGGGATAAAAATATATGTTTATAAAGCTGTAAAAAAAAAAGAAAGAAAGAAAGAAAGAAAGGATGAATACCCAAGTTTTGTAGCAACATGGACGGGACTGGAAGAGATTATGCTGAGTGAAATAAGTCAAGCAGAGAGAGTCAATTATCATATGGTTTCACTTATTTGTGGAGCATAACAAATAGCATGGAGGACAAGGGGAGATGGAGAGGAGAAGGGAGTTGAGGGAAATTGGAAGGGGAGGTGAACCATGAGAGACTATGGACTCTGAAAAACGATCTGAGAATTTTGAAGGGGTGGGGGGTGGGAGGTTGGGGGCACCAGGTGGTGGGTATTGTAGAGGGCACGGATTGCATGGAGCACTGGGTGTGGTGCAAAAATAATGAATACTGTTATGCTGAAAAAAATAAAAAAATTAAAAAAAAAAACACATTAAATATTTCACAAGCATCAATATATTTTGTCACAATGTGGAATCAATAATAAATGAAGAATCATGGATATTTATACTGTAATGGAACCCTTAAAACCATTTCCCCTAAGGACAACAAGTAAAGTAAAGTTCAATATGTTTTTTTTTTTTCTCCTCTTTGGATGATAAAATAAGTAAAATGTAAATGAAGTTTACATAGAAGTATATATATATATATATATATATATATATATGTATATATATATATATTTATGATTACTGTTTATATATATACATTAGTGTATGTGTGTGTGTGTGTATACTATATGGTATATATTCTACACACTACTACTGTTTAAAGAGCAGCAGAAAGTTGTGCACAGAATGGTTAAGTAACTTGCCCATGGTCACACAGCCAACATGGGAGTGCTGTAATCTGAGACTGATCAAATGGTATTCAGAATCTGTGTTCTTATAACAACACCGGATCATAATAGATACACTAGTAGAAAAACTATCACACCTGGCTGCCTAGATGGCTCAGTCAGCTGACCCTTGGACTCGTCTGATTCTAGCTTATGTCATGATCTCAAGGTTGTGAGATGAGATCAAGCCCAGAGCCAGGTTCTTCACTCAGTTGGGGGGGGGGGGCAGTCTGAGATTTTCTCTCCCTCTCTTTCTGCCTCTTTCTTCCTCTCAAACAAATAAACCTTTTAAAAAAAGATGAATGATCACATCAACAAATAGTACTAATAATCTATTTTTTTAAGATTTTGTTTATTTTATTTGAGAGAGAGAGTGAGCACAAGTGCGGCAGAGGATTCCCTCTCTGCTGAGCAGGGAGCCCAGTTCAGGACTCAATCCTGGGCTTGACCCAGGCCTTGATTCTGGGACTCCTGGATCCTGGGACTCTGGGATCCTGACCTGAGCCAAAGCCAAATGCTTAACCTCCTAAGCCAGCCAGGTGCTCCACAAATAACCTATTTTAAACAGAACTCTGTGATTGAGCTCAGTGAAAGCAACCATAAAACTGAAGAAGAGGGGTGCCTGGGTGGCTCAGTGGGTTAAATCCTCTGCCTTCAGCTCAGGTCATGATCCCAGGGTCCTGGGATCGAGCCCCACATCTGGCTCTCCGCTTGGTGGGGAGTCTGCTTCCCCCCCCGCCGCCTCTGCCTGCCTCTCTGCCTACTTGTGATCTCTCTCTCTCTGTCAAAAAAAAAAAAAAAAAAAACTGAAGAAGAATATGAAAGAAAACTCCAGTCACTGAACGGTTATCTGTTATAGTTCTGGAGGGCTTGATTGATTTATTTTTATTCTTTTTGTGTTTTTCTTAATTTTCTTCAATTTACAAAAGAAATATCTTTCGTAAAGGACACTAATGAAATGAGAAAACTAAAGTCACATGCATTTGGGTCATTCACCAGGTGTCACTTCAGTGGGGTGTAGTGAATCTTTACAGCGCTCCCCGACCCCCATCACCACCACCACGAAGGCCTCTTTATAAAGGTCAGCAAATCATGCGTGATGTATAATGGCTGTCTCTCATCCAGGTGTGTGTGTGTGTTTAAACACACACATATGTGTATGCACCTACATGCATGTTATACTTTTTGTAAACTGTTTCCTACATAGGAAACATGATTTCCCATGATTATATCATATCTTATCATACAACTGTCCAAGATAACAGCAGATGGCAGCTAAACTAGGACAAACAGATTTTATGCAGTAACCATAGACAGTGGGAAAAGAACTGAGTTAATTCTGATTTGTGCAGAGGTGACCAGATGCTCTGAAGGGAGAGTGACAGAGGGGGGTTGGTGGGGACTTGTGCAGAGTCAAGAAAAACATTACAGAAACTGGGGAGGGGTGGTGGTCCCACGTGACACCTACATGAGTTGGGGACTTGGGCCGCAGAAGCTAAGCTCCTACAGTCCCACAGGGTCTGGGGCAGAGGGCTCTTCAGCTGTTGAGTGGAACAAATATCGAATGCTTCCCGTAGCCTTCAGTTTTCTCAGTCAGGCCCTTTTAAGGGGAGGACTGTAGAGACGCGTCCTTGAATGGCTGGAAACTGTTACTGTTGGGGTCTTTATCAGGCAAGTTTGAGGTCTAACCAAGTAGAGAATTCTCTCCTTGGTTAGGAGCCTGGCCAGTGTTTGCTGAAGGAGAAAATCTTTATGTCTGTACACTCTTTTGTGTTAAATAAAATACCTAACATTTATATTAGTTTTTATTATTTTACGATTACCAATAATGATTTAATTATATATATATCATTTTATTTTTTTTTAATTTTTTTTAAGATTTTATTTATTTATTTGACAGAGAGAGATCACAAGTAGGCAGAGAGGCAGGCAGAGAGAGAGGAAGAAGCAGGCTTCTGAGCAGAAAGCCCGATGCGGGGCTCGATCCCAGGACCCTGAGATCATGACCTGAGCCGAAGGCAGCGGCTTAACCCGCTGAGCCACCCAGGCGCCCCTATATATCATTTTAAACACGTATTTCTAGAATTCATCTGTATTCCAAATTTCCCTACAGATTAATTATACTAATGTGAACTCCAATAGTAGTTCATGAACATTTTTACTTCCTTTATTACCTTTTACTTATTACTTAGCTCATATATTATGAGCAGTTTTTCTTTGATTTTTTTTCTACATTATTCCTAGGAATTAGTTTTTCTATGATTTCTCACTTGCCTTTTTATTATTACACCAGTTTTTAATAAAATTGGTGTTATGGACTGAATTGTGTGTCCTTCTCCCCAAATGCATATAGTTTTAATGCAGTGTAACTCTATCTGGACATGGGGTCTGTAAGAAGGTAGTTAAGGTTAAATGAGATTGCTGGAGTGGAGACTCTGCTTTTACAGGATTAGCGTCCTCATAAGGAGAGCAACCAAGAACTCACTATCCCCTGTCGGCTCTCTCCATCATGTGAGGACAGAGCAAGTAGGTGACTGTACCCATACATGCCAAGAAAAGAACGGTCACCAGAGACTATCCTATTTTACTTGATCTCAAACTTTCCAGGCTCCAGAACTATGAGAAAATAAATTTCTATTTTAAGCCATGCAGATTGTGGTATTCTGTTATGGCAGGCCAAGAAGATGGAAACAACTGGCAATTTTCATGTGCTTTAATTTATCAATATATTATTTTCCATTATTTATGTTGTGACTGCTACGGGTATAAAGCCAAAGATAAAAAAAAAATGATATTAACGTATTACTAAACAGTTAATAAATAGCCTCAGCATTTTTTATTGCTACTCAATTATGATAAAATTGATCTACTACTCTATTACATTAAAATGCAGTGTTTTCATATATATATACACTAGAGTTCACTCCTGGGTTCCTGTTTTATTCAACTGACCTAACTATTTTGCTATTTCCACATTTTTTCATGTTGTTGCTCTAACATCTGTTTTAATATATGCAGGTTCAAGTTCATTTCCATTATCTGAGGACAATCTAGCCCCATGCTGTCCCATCAATACATAATCTGAGCCACATAAGCAATTTTAAATTTTGTCCTAGTAACATTAAAAAAAGTAAAAAAAAAATATATATATATATACATATACATATACACACATATAAACATATATATATATATATAATGTTAATATTGACATTTTATTTCAACTTAAAGTCAACAAAATTATCAATAAGGCATTTTATGCTTTTTTTTTAACTGCTGCATGATTCTATTTATATCATGTTCAAAAACAGAATGCAAATTGATAATGATGGAAATTATAACACAGGTTATTTTGGGGCTGTAATGACTAGAAGGTATTTTATGTTTTTGTGTTGTTTTTTGGTACAGATGGGAATCTGTAGTATATTTTATACTAAACAATGTATATGAGTGTAGTGTGTGTATGTGTGTGTTTGAAAAATTGGATTCGCCATGTTTTAACTGCTTGATAGCTACAGGGACTTACAATATTAGAAAGTGTGGCTCAAGTACTTAATTTTAATGAGAAACACTATAATTATTTATCCCAGACCTAGAAATATAGTGAAATGAAATTATGTTGAGGTTATAAGTGAATTTTTAAAGGATTTAGAAGTTCACATAATCTTAATTACAGAATTACTTGATTAATTGCAGACATGGGTCAGACACAACACACAAACAATGCTTACCTCTCAAATAATAATATTAGGCTTACTGTTCTGTCCTTTTTTGGCACTTAGAGGTTTTTCTATAGAGAGGAGTCTAATAGAGAGCTCTCTAATAGAGAGCTAAATAGAACTTTTTTACACAGAACACTATTTTCATAGGACAGGCTTCCCACAAAAGAATTTAAGTAGCAATTAAAAAAATAAAAATTCAAGGATAAAACTTTTATCAGCTACTGCAGAATTAAAACAACTAGTATACTAAAACACCTGCAGCCAGTAAAACACTGTGTAGGAGGCTCTTCAGTAGACGGATGGGGAATTGCTGCATTCTCATGACATTCTACTAGTGTTTTGAGTAATTGATGCTCCCAGTAACCTGAATATAGAATAGTGACCCCCTAAATAATTTGAGTTGCTCTGTTGAACTAGTATTATTAAATACTGTGCCATCAAAGTGACATAAGATAAAGAAACTACGACCTAACCGAGAGTGTACATTTATGTTGGAAAGGTCACTGCTGTGGGTTATCTGGAATGCTTAAGGATTGTGACCCGAGCAAAGCATTCCAAATCAGAACCATGGCACCCGTCTTCGTGGTGGTGCCTGCATGTCGCTGTGAGTTCAGGGTCAAGGTGTCAACAGATAATATTGATTCACCAAACGGGGATCTCAAAAGAAATTTCTGGATGCCTGGTTCGTGCTCTTACAAAGAACATTGTCTATTTCACCATAAAAAAATATTGAATTGGAAAATGAAGCCAAAGCATAGAGACATTTTCCCTGCACATCTTTTGGTTTGACTATTTTTGGTTTGGTTGGATCTGTAGACACTGTCCATTCTACATTTTCATTTTGCTTGTGTGGGCTAAGACTCGAGTCACTGCTGTGTGTTCCTACAGGACCGTTTCCCCCTCAATCAGAGCTTTCATCAGTCTTAACAATTGATTTTTGCAAAGTCAATTGGATAGATCCAGCAGTTCATAAAACTTTTTCTGGGCAACAGAAAAAACTGTCACGGCAACATTCTGTCATCCAATATTCTACTTTTATTGGAGATAGAAATATAGCTGTTCTGTGCTCTCTATGTCACAGTGAGTGATGTCTTACCTTTCATCTTCTAAAAACTTTCAATCCGCATTAATATTGGCATGGTCCTGAGCTCAGCTCTATTTACACTTCAGCTGTTTTTAGAACTAGGTTGTTGTTCATTATTCCAAGTTCGTTTATTCTTATCTTCAGTTGTTTTTAAAATACCACTCATTCCATGTCCCCACTATCTAGGACAAAGCAATGCATTTAGAAGTTACTAAATACATATTTTGAAATGAGTGAATGAATGAATCATCTATCAATCCATTCAAGGAGTCTGGCTGAAAAGTGACAGAATATTTCAAGTAAGAATAAGTATCAGGTCTGTGGTAAGCTAATTTTAGATCTGCGGTAACTGAAAGGATGAGATATCTCTCATCTAATCTTTTCAGGCTGCTTTTGTGCTAGATCTGTCCCTGTTGTTAATATTCCCTCTAATATGCTGCCAGAAAACCTTGCTAACTCGTTGCCTTATTGTCCTTAGCACCAGATAATACCTTTTCCAAATGTCTTGTATGCCGCAGGTAAATTAGTTTTCATACAAAGATATCAGACCTTTCAAATCTTAGGTATTGCCTCTGTTTATATGACAAACTGTTGACCACAGCAGATAACACATTTCACAGAAGACGCCACCAACCACTCTGGCCTCAACCATTATGACTTCAAAACAGAACCTCTACCAGAGGCAAATGGGTCTGCTACCATTTATACCATCCAGTGGGGGCCTCTTTTGTTTAGGCTAATATCAGCATGGAAATTCTTACCTACAGTTTGATAAAAATGGCCAACAGAGCTTGTATGAGTGATTGTAAACAGCTATAATTTCAGTTTTCTTCTCTTTGTTTGCATACATTGAGTGATAATTGGTAAATTCTCAGGGAAATGACTTCTAAATATCATGTATCAATGATAACTGATAAATTCCCAGGGAAATGATAACTCTTCCTTTTTTTTTTTCCCCCAGAAAAGTACATGTCCCATGCCAAAACTAAAAAACAAAACAAAGCGCACACACACACACACACACACACACACCATAAAACAAAACAAACCAAAACTATAGAATCACTCATTCAACAGGTAGTCTTTGGGTGCCTGTTGTGTGCCTGGAAAGCTAACAGAAGACCAGGGGAAGAGATAATGGAATTGGCTTTCCAGTGGACATAAGGATTGGGGGAGGGGTGGGGGGAGTAGGAAATAAAAACAGTCAAACCAATAAATCAACAACGTAGTTTCAGATGTTATATATTTGCTGACACCTGATCTGTCTTTTATGAGAAAATCTGGGAATGAATGTGAAAACAAAGGCCAAAAAGAAAGAAAGAAAGAAAGAAAGCCAGCCAGCCAGCCACCATTGGTGAGATCAAACATGGACCACTTCTGAAATACCAAGCTCAGAGCTAGTAAGGCTAAGGGGACTGAGGCACTCACTTGCTTTGGAGTAGAATTTAAAGAGATTCAAATAAAACCTCAGGAATCCAGACAGTCATTTTCATGCAGTATTTAAAAACATAAAGACAAAATTAATGTCTAATATCCATAATAAGGAGACTATAAAAGTATTATAAAGACAAGCTGTTCTCTGTCATATGAGCCTGCATTATTGCGCAAAAGGAACAGTGTGGGGCGCCTGGGTGGCTCAGTGGGTTAAGCCGCTGCCTTCGGCTCAGGTCATGATCTCAGGGTCCTGGGATCGAGCCCCGCATCAGGCTCTCTGCTTCCTCCTCTCTCTCTGCCTGCCTCTCCGTCTACTTGTGATCTCTCTCTGTCAAATAAATAAATAAAATCTTTAAAAAAAAAAAAAAAGGAACAGTGTGCTCTGGTCACTCGTGGTCCCCTGCTGCATTTCCTCTACCACGTGGCTTTATGGGGGCTGATGATAGCATGACAGTAGATATATTTATTTATTTATTTGAGATTTTATTTATTTATTTGACAGACAGAGATCACAAACTGGCAGGAGAGAGGAGGAAGCAGGCTCCCTGCTGAGCAGAGAGCCCAATGTGGGGCTTGATCCCAGGACCCTGGGATCATGACCTGAGCTGAAAGCAGAGGTGTTAAACCATAGAGCCACCCAGGTGCCCCAAGATTTAAATATAATTTAAATATATTGCTGCTTTCTTAGTGTGGAGATTTGATTCACTTTTCTGCTTGGTTCAAGACTTGAGAGGATGTTATTTATTTATTTATTTATTTATTTATTTATTATTTATTTATTATTTATTTATCTGAGAGAGACAGCAAGCGAGAGAGAGAGAGAGAGAGAGAGAGAGAGAGAGAGAGAGAGAGCAGAAGCATGGGAGTGGGGGCGGAAGGAGAGAGAGATGAAGACTCCCTGACAAGCAGGGAGTCCAATGTGGGGCTCAATCCCAGGACCCTGGGATCATGACCCCAGACGATTAATTGACTAAGTCACCCAGGTGCCCCAAGAAGGCATTTGGTAAGCATATAGTGCATATTTTCTCTTCTCTCTGGTCCCACTGTTGCTCAGCTGCCCACTGGAGCATCCTGTGTGAGTGAGGAGGAGGGTCAGAAGGAGGAAGACAGGCGCTGGGACAGGCAGTCACTGTTACGGATTTAGGGGAATTTTACTCTGCAAATGTCCCTGTACATTTAGAGGGTAAAGATGAAATGAGTTTTGTTGAGGAGTGATGTTAATCAGTTGATATTCTTTATTATTCTACTCTTTTATTTTATTTTGTTTTCCAGGTTAAGACAGTAACCATGGGTTATCTGACAGTTCAGAATGTCATCTATTTTGTTATTATATCTTCTATTATCTTTGACTCAAATTCCAGTGTATTTGCTCCTTTGTCCTATAGGCTGAGGCATAAGAGATCTGCCTGAAAGATATTATCTCTAGTTATTACATCCATGTTATTCTTTAAGATCATTATATTAGCTTAATATTATATCCTCAGAGAGCGTTACTTGTTAAAATATTTTATATAATGAAACAGCATTTTAGGAAACAAAATGTGTTATTAACACTGAATAAATAAAACACCATATTACCACATTTACAAAGACAAAACGTGGTATTACTTAGCTTGACCACTCTTTGAAAGTCTTTTTCAATCCAGGACTGTCGCGTTCTTATTGAACAATACATCTGAAGTAACCTCATTACAGAAATGCTCTGAATTACAAACAGCAGATCAAGGAATTATCCTGTTTAATGCAGTCACTTAGTTGGCTAAGAACACTGAGAACAGAAATGGAGATTTAAATATACTCTTCATTCTATAAAACATGATGCTGGATATCTCCATTTTGATTTCATTTGATAAACTGTCACCTATGAAAATTAAACTGTAACCCTATTCACCTCCGTCATAGAGAAAGCAGATGTTTAAACTTCCCCACCCTGACAGAAGTATATGGAGAGTCACACAATTCGAAATCTAATTAGTGTTTAATAAGCCATTTGAAATGATGTCATTCAACTCTTACAAATTAATCCTGCTCTTTCAACACCTGCTGGTATTTTGCAACAGTAATTATTTCATGACAAAAAGAGGTCTGAGCCAGTCCACATTCACATAAGCGTCTCTTCCTAGGACTCCACGCATTTCTCTCTGAAAGATGTTAATAACCTCCTCCCGGTTTAAGTGGAGAGAATCTGGAACAGACATAATGAGACCTGCTCTGAATGGGAGACCGTTTGCTATTCTAAAACACAATTTCAAAAGGTCAAAGACAGAAAAGGACCTGCCCCAACCTATAGAGTGTCTTTCTGAGATCCCTTAACGAAGCACTTGTCTATTCATTTTTCAAAAAACAGACTTGCATTGATGGCGTAATAAATAAGGAAATTGAATAGAAAAGTACTCTCACTAAAAGTGGGAATCTTAAAATGAAGTAGTATATCTTTTTTAGAAAACAAATTAGAAAGTGATGTAACTAAAACTGTCAAGTATTGTTAGATCTTCCAGAAACAAACGTTTAATATATCTGTATAACTGACTGCTGTGGTTTAACGTAAATTCAATTTAGGTGTTATCATTTCATGATGAGTAGTTTTCGTTATAAAATTACCAGTAGCAGAAAAGAGAATAACACTTGATTCACAAAGTTTTTGGGATTAGTCACAGTTATGAATTTGAGAATTCCTCCAACTTACTCGTTATTAAACAGAGGCTTCTGCTTTTCTTAGGTCCATTACTGTCCTAGAAGTCCCAGGAAACTCTAGAATTAGGGCAGCTCAAAGTCCATGAATTTGCCTCTACACAACAACTACACCTTTATTGGAAATTCTTCACATAGATTGTTAATCATGAGTTTTAAAATCCTGCATTTCTGGGGCACCTGGGTGGCTCAGTACATTAAGGCCTCTGCCTTCGGCTCAGGTCATGATCCCAGGGCCCTGGGTTCGAGCCCCACATCTGGTTCTCTGCTCGGCGGGGAGCCTGCTTCACCCTCTCTTTCTCTGCCTGCCTCTCTGCCTACTTGTGATCTCTGTCTGTCAAACAAATAAAATCTTTAAAAAAAAATTTTTTTTTTCATTTGAGTAACTCTAATTCATAGTCTTTCAAGTAAAGAGGAATGTGCGGTCACATCACTCAAGTCCTTTAATGTGACCACTTTTCCTTGCTCTGAGCCCCATGATCAGCCGTCTTCATTCATAAGAAATGATTCTTCATTCAAAAGAAATTGGCTCTTTACTTGAGATATTATGTTTCTGGTATCTACTTCCTTTTTTTTTTACTTATATAGAGGGAGGCCTGTGTTATATTTTACAATCCTCATAAATGAAAAAAATAGAAAGTTAAAAAAGGTACTACTTTTCCAAAAGAAGTTTTTGCTAGAAAGATAAAGCCTTGGCAGAATATGCTTCAGTCTCCCATGTTAAATTGCAAACATTTGCGTAAGCAGTCAAATGGTAGATGACTCACTCGTATGAGTAAAATGAGGACATTGACCATCTGTGTGTGTCTCCGCATGTGTGTGTTGTCTAAACTTTTAAGTAGATGTAATGGAAACTGGTATTTGCCAAGCCAATATCAAATTGGCCCCATGTTTATTCTCATGTGTTAAGTATAATGACATACCTGACCTCCTGTGGAGCCAAGGGTAGTAGGTCAGTAACAATTCATGGAATGAGTATGTGGAGAAGACACAGATCTTTTTTTATTTTTTTTTAAAGATTTTATTTATTTATTTGACAGACGGAGATCACAGGTAGGCAGAGAGAGAGGGGGAAGCAGACTCCCCGCTAAGCAGAGAGCCCGATGCGGTGCTCGATCTCAGGACCCTGGGATCACGACGCGAACCCAAGGCAAAGGCTTTAACTCACTGAGCCACCCAGGCACCCCAAGACAGATCTTTAAAAGGTAATAGGTGCTCCTCTTTACATGTCTTTATTCCTTTGTGAATCACTGTGCAGCGTAAGAGGAGAGCTGTCCTGCAACCAGGAGACAAAAAGTGAATGACAAAATCTGGATCCTAAAGTAGGTTGTAAAAAAATAGGAGCTAGGAGTTCCGGCACTTCTGTGGCCCTGCCTTTTCCAGTGGGCACAGACTCCATCGCTCTCCTCTCCTTCCTGTCTGACTTCTTGTCCATGTGGGAGAAAACAAAATCTTGATTTTTGTTATGCTACTGCAAGGGAGTATTCCTAGTACTTGGAGCTACATTCAGCCCATCCAATGGAAGGGGCTAGAGAAATAATGTCCATTGTATCTTTAACAGCTTATTAAAAGGAATTTTCTGACATCTAGAAATATTTGCTGAGGCTTCAAGTTGTAGAGCAAAGCTTAGCTTCAGTCCATCTGCACGAGAAGACAAAATAACAGCAGAGAGAGAAGGATTTCTTTTCAGAGGATTGTTGCATTCTGGAAAAAGCTGTGCTTCTCCCATTTTCAAGCCAAGTGAGGGAGGTTTAAGGAGAAATTGAAAAGTGGGGTTTTCCATCACTATGAAAACAGATGATACCTGCCTCGTCCAAGACAAATTACTTTATGTTTCTGTGTCTGTGCTGTTATTCTTCATTCTAATAGATTTTCCTTTATTTTTATGACCACATGCAGGTCAGATCACTTAAACAGCAGAACTTTGTCCTGTTACTTAAAAAAAAAGTAAAGTCTTAAATTTTTAAATAATGTTTTTCCTGTCTTTTACACTTCTAAATGATTCTCTTCCTCTTTAACCCAATTGAAATCCACACTTCTCTACTGTTCAGTCCCTAACATTTTGGCCCAAATTTTCTGATCCTCTGCATCTTTCCATCTCAAAATTCTATAGCTCAGTGTCTATAATCTTCTTATATATAATCATAATATAGTCATTATATAATCTCCTTATTATAACTTCTTAGTTTTAGGGAATTTGGGGAAGATGGATCATTTTCAATGTGTATAATGTATCTTCTCAAGAAAAAAGGGTGGTTTACAACTAAACTGAAAGTATGTATTTTATTACACTTACTTTCACTTACTAATTTTCAAATCTTATCAATATTACCATTCATATTATTAACTTACATCCTCATCCAGTTTCCAGTTAAACTATAATTATTCTCTGTTTGGATGGTCAGGAGGTAAAAAATTCTGAATTTCTATTATAGTTGTGGTTTTGCTTTTGTTATTCAATGAGTTTTTGTTTGTTTTGTTTTTGTTTTTGTTTTGGTAATAAATAATCCTTCTTTAAATCTGGGCACAGCCTACACCTAAGAAGTGGGGAGTTAGGCTCCACCTCCTTGAGGTTGGGACTATCTGCAAAATTTATTTGGGATTCTTTGCATGACCGATTTGTCTATTCTCCCACATTTATTTCTTTCTAAATGTATTTAATTCTACCATTTTATTCTTAGATCTATATTTCACATTTTATATTATAATCAAATACTCTATTTATTTTGTTGCTCTAATGATCCATCTTTGACCTTTAGGAACTTACTCCCTTGGTCCCTGCCTCCCTTTGACTCATCCCAGTCATAATGTTTTATTGTTGTTGTTGTTGTTTTTTAGCACTTTTTCTCTTGTTGGCCCTATATGGGGCCCTATCATGTGTACTTTTTGTTGTGGCCCCAGATTCAGTCATTTCTCCATGGAATCCTGTTGCTTTTATTGTCAGGATATTTTGCAATTGCATGTTAACCCATATATTTGCACATATTTATAAATATTTCTATATATAATCACTTATACCTTTATTAAGCAAAATAGAACTCATTCTGATGTCTCTGACTCTAACCTAGTAGCACATGAGTCCTTCCAGCCTCTTCCCCTTGCTCATCTGTAATTCCCAATTACAGCAAGGAGACACCTAGTTTGCACCTTCACCAAACATTTACTTACTGGTTTAAAACTAGTGTGCTCATACAGTGGTTTCACAAGTGTTAATCCATAACTCTGTCAGAAACCATTTTATCTACTAAAGCACAGTGTTTTGGTTTTGTTTTTAAGTGGGCTATGAGCCCAGCGTGGAGCCCAAGGCAGGGCTTGAACTCACATCGCTGAGATCAAGACCTGAGCTGTGATCAAGACTTGGACACCTCTCCAACCCAGCCACCCAGGTGCCTCCTAAAGCACAGTGTTTACGGTTTACTTGCAAGTTCTATTGCCTCTAGTCCTACAGATCATGTTAATTTCTGGAGTCACTTAGGTCACAATCATTTCAGCCCATCCCCTTCGGTGAGGTTCCTTCTTACATTTCTAATACAGTTAGATTCTATGTCATAGTCTACATTCTAACCTGTCATGGCTGAACCTCCTAAATTATTCTAACCTGAATACATCAAGATCCATCCTTTGTTCTGCAAATTCTATGGATTTTAATAAAAGTGTGGTGCCATGAATCAACTATAACAGAGTCATTCCTTCTCTTCCTGTGTTTCCACTATTCAACCTTTAAGCCTCCATCTTGGAAATGACTGAGTGTTGAGTAGATATGCAATGCTGACCAAAGACATGTTGTTGTGTTTCAGTTTTAAGACTGAGTATCTTGTCTCTTACTGTTAAGTGTGATGTTAGCTACCAATTTTTTTTTTTTTGAGATGTTCTTTACGAAGTTGAGGAAGCGTACCTCTTCTTAGTTTGCTAAGTGTGTTTTTTTCTTCCTTTTGAGGAATGCATAATCAATTTTGTTGAGCATCTGCTGATGCTTTTTCCACGTCAATTGGTATACTCATATTATTTTTCTTCTTTAACCTGTTGATGTAGTGGATTGCACTGATTGAATTTCCAATGTTGAAATAGCCTTGCTATCCCATTTGGTTGTGGTGTCTAATACTTTGTATACATGGTTGAACTTGATTTGCTAATATTTTGTTGAGGATTTCTGCTTTATGTTCATGAGAGACAGTGCCCTGTAGTTTTCCAGTCTGATGATGTCCTTATCTCGTTTTGAAATTAGAGTAATAATGGTCTTTATTAAGAATGAGTTAGAAAGTATTCTTTCTGCTTCTATTTTCTGGAAGAGATTGTAGCAAACTGAAACCAAACAAATCCTCACTGATTTTTGCCTGCTAAATCTATCATTACTGCAAATGAGGTATTGAAGTATCCAGTGGTACATTTGTCTATCTGTTCTTGAATTTCTTTCAGTTTTTACCTCACCTATTCTTTTGATCTAATGTTAGATGCACAAATATTTAGGATTATTTTTTTGAGAAATAACTCTTTTATCATTACGCAATTCCTCTCATTACTGATATTTTTTCAGGTTCTAAAATCTATTTTTATGGAAATTAATGTAGCTGTTCCTGTTTTATTTTGATGAGTGTTAGTATGATATATCTTTTCCCATCACTTAATCTATCCTAATCTTTATATATAAAGAGGATTTCTAATAGGCAACATATAATTTGGTTTTATGTATTATTCACACTGACAATTGCTGTTTTTTTTAAATTGATCTATAAATTATTCACATATAAAGTTGATCATGGGTTTTGAATTAATATCTACTCTTTGTAATTTTTTTATGTTTATTTTTCTTCTTTCTTATTCTGCCTTCTGTTCTTAACTGATTATTTTCATATAATTATACTTTTGTACCTGCTCTTTTAACATCTCCATTACACTTCTTTTTTACTTATTTATTTTAGTCTTAGAGTTTGAAATATACATTTCTAACCATGAGAAAAATCTCTGCTTTTCCTTCACATTTGAAGGATAATTCCATTGGATACAGAATTCTATAGGAGCATGTTTATGTTCCTCTTATCACTTTAAATATGTCATTCTTTTCTTTGCATAGTTTCTGATGAGAAAGTGCTGTAATCTATAAATCATATCTTTGTTCTTTTCTAGGCAAGTGTTTGTTTTCCTCTTCATCTGTAGGTCTTCTCTTTGGTTTTCAGAACTCTGAATACAGTATGTTTGAGTAGAGTTAATATTTATCCTGCCTGGTGTTCTCTGCTCTTCCTAGATTTAAACATAATTCTATGTGTTCTTTTACATATTGAGGATCCAAAAATGTACACATTCCCAAAAGATTACTTAATTTTGATTAAAAATATGCATTTTTAATAAATAATATTGTTGATTTGACTGGATGTTAATGCTATAAAAAGTTAAATATCTAACCAATATTCGATGGAGTTATACCTATTTTTCATTTATTGATGGAAATACCACTTTTTTTATGTTTGGTTATAACAGCTTTATAGTCATTCAGTTTCAGGAAAATCATACAAAGTAGAACAATGATATCTTACTGTTGTTAAAGAGACTTCATGTCAATCTCTCATATTTTTAGTAGCAGCAGATTTTTTCAGTAATAACAGACATTTGAACAAAATAGTCTTATTTTTCATTCAGTGCTGTAACTAGGGAGATGGAGTTACAAACAAATGAATATTTTCTCATTTTAGAGTTTAATAAAAAACACACATACACATGCACCCAAACACATACACACACACACACACACACACACACACACACACACACAACTCAGCACTTACACATTTACTTATAGTGGACACATTGTCAATTATCAGTGATCTGTTTTATCAATAAAATACACTTGAATTACACAATAGAATGATAAAACTCTCTCTGACTCTCACCAATTGCACTACAGGTTTTCCTTTTGATGTCTCTAGGTTTTCTTTCAAGTCACAGTTCAAGAAGCATATAGAGATATGAAACAATATATTTGAAAAGGGGAAATATTATCTATGCATCTATTATTAGCTAAACATGTAACTTTCTCAAGCCTTAACATCCAGTCAAATGGACAATTATCATTATGAAAGATATATGTTTCTATCAAAATTAAATAATCTTGTAAACATGTATATTTTGTAAGTCTAAACAGGTGAAAGAACACATAAAACACATACAATTATGTTCTGCAATTACATGATACAGACACATGACTTTTTTTCAATTTTCTTTAAAATATAAAAATTTTGGATCTTTCCAACTCTTTGATTTGTCAAGGTTTTTTTTTTTCTTTAAGTTAGAAAACACCTTAGAATCTATTAAAAGTCTTTATTGACTGGATGATAAATAAATTAATATTTAATAAGACAGAAAACATAAAGGTCTTTAACCAAATTATAATAATATATTAATGACAATGTTAATTTTGTAAAAAAAACTTATGATTTATCTCCCCAGCAACTCTGACCATCCCCTTTTCCCCTCTTTGGTTTAGGTTATATAACTAGCAATTTAATGGAGCAGGTAGAGTTGACAAGGAAAGATTCACTTCCAGCAAGTTTTTAAATTTCAATGAAAGGATTTTGGAGATGCAGATATACATACATATACACATATTGATATAAACATCAATAATATATGTATCATATTTTATATATTGTGCATAAATAAATTTATTAAAATTATCTTTTAATTTTAATTTTAACTGCCCAGCATCCTTGCCTACCACTTAATAGGTAACTGGATTTATATTATTTTCTAAATATAGTTGCACAAATGGGTACAATATGGTTATCTCTTCTTGAAGCTTACCCATTGTATTCCTTTAAAAATGCACGTAAATCTGTTGTATAGCTGTATCCTCAGGTAGTGAAAAGTAAGATTTTTTCATTAAGATTTTCTCAATTTTTGACCTTACAATTAGTACCACATATAATAATTTAATATGTGTTATTTCACACATATGGAAATGTATCAGTAGACAACTCCACTGTAATGAAATTGCAATAGATTTTCAAAAAATGTTTCTTTTTTCTTTCAATTTTTCTGACGTCTAGCTGACAAAAAAAAAATGTAATATATTTAAATTGCACAATGTGTGGGGCGCCTGCTGGGTGGCTCAGTCTGTCAAACGTCAAGCTCTGACTTCAGCTCCGATCATGACCTTGGGATCCTGGGATTGAACTCTGAGCAAAGCTCCCTGCTCAGTGGGGAGTATGCTTGATCCTCTGCCCCTTTCCCTTGCTCATTCTCTCTTTCTCTCTCAAATAAATCAATAAAATCTTTTAAAAAAATAAGTGCACAATGTGATGATTTCATATATGTATACATCATGAAGGTATTCTCACCATCAAGTTAATTAACACATTAATAACCTCCCATATTTACATCATTTTTTTGGTATAACACTATTTAAGATCTACTTTCTTAGAACATTTGAATCATGCAATACAGAATTTCAAGTATAGTCTAGTATGTATATGCTATATATGATAATCTCAGACTTTATTCATCTTATAACTGAAAGCTGAAAGTTTTTACACTTTTACCAACTACTCCTCATTTTCTTTCCCTTCCCCCAGTCCTTGGAAATCACCATTCTGCTCTCGGTATATATAAGCTAATAAATCCCCCAACCCAGGTTATTTCACTTAACATAATGCCCTCCAGTTTTATCCACATTGTTGTAAATGACAGAATTTCCTTTATTTTTTTAAGATTTTATTTATTTCGTTGACAGAGACAGATCAGAAGTAGTCAGAGAGGAAGGCAGAGAGAGGAGGAAGCAGGCTCCAGGCTGAGCAGAGAGCCCGATGTGGGACTCGATCCCAGGACCCTGAGATCAAGACCTAAGCTGAAGGCAGAGGCTTTAACCCACTGAGCCACCCAGGCGCCCCCAGAATTTCCTTTTTTAAAAAAAGTATATTTATTTATTTATATTTATTTTATATTTGCTTATATTATATATAAATATATATAGACACATGTATAGATATATAAAACTAAATAATATTCTATTTGTATACATATATGCATTTTCTTTATTCATTTATCAGTTCACATACATTTAGGTTGCTTCCCTACATTGGCTACTGTGAATAAGGTTGCAACAAACATGGGAATAAAGCTATCTCTTTGACATAACTATTTTGTTTCCTCTGGATATACACACAGCAGTGGAACTGCTGGATCATTATAGAGCTTCTGTGTGTAATTTCTTGAGAACTCCCATACCATTTCCATAGTGGCAATGCTAGTTTACCATCCTACCAGCTATGTACAAATATTCCCTTTTTTGTACATTCTGATGAGCATTTATCATTGTCTTTTTGAATATATATCCTAACAGGTGTGAAGTGAGGTTTGGGTTGCATTTCCCTAATAATTAGTGATGTTAGTCTAGCACCTTTTCATATACCTGCTAGCTATTTTTGTACATCTTCTTTGGGAAAATGCCTATCAAGGTTCTTTACCCAAATATTTATTGGGTTGTTGGGGTTTATTTTTGCTATCCAGCTGTGTGAGTTTTATAATTTGAGTATTAACCCCTTACCAAATACATGGTTTATAAATATTTTCTCCCACTTCCTAACTTGTCTTTTGTTTTTGTTGATGGTTTCACTTGATGTGCAGAAGCTTTTTAGTTTGATGTAAACTAACACATTAATTTTAGTGTTTGTTGTCTTTACATTTCTGTTTTTGGTATAATGTTTAAAAGATCATTGCCAAGATCACTGTCCAGAAGCTTACCCCCTAAGTTTTTTCTAAGTGTTTTATGTTTTCAGGTCTTACGTTCAAGCTTTAATCAATTTTGAGTTGATTTTTATTATAGTATAACACAAGGGTCCAATTTCATTCTTTTGCATGTATATATCCAATTTACCCAGTGCTATTTCTTAAAGAGACTATCCTATTTCCATTGTATATTCTTGTTGCCTTTGTTGAAAATTAATTGGCCATAAATGCCTGGGTTTATTTCTAGGCTCTCTAGTCTGTTCTATTGATCTATGTGTCTGTTTCTATTCTAATACCAGAACGTTTTGCTTACTACAGCTTTATAGTATACTTTGAAATCAAGAAAAATCAAGAAAATCTACTGATTTGTTATTCCTTTTCAAGATTTCTTTGGCTATTTTCAGTGTTTTGTAGTTACATACAAATTTTAGAACTTTTCTTTTATATTTCTGTAAAGAATGCCATTGGAATTTCATACTGTTGTGTTGAATCTGTAGGTTGTTTAGGGTACTATGGACATTTTAGCAAACGTAATTCTGCCAATCAACAGACATGGAGTATCTTCACATTTATGTCTTTGTCAATTCTTTCATCAACGTATTATAGTTTTCAGTGTACAGGCCATCCTCTTCCTTGGTTAAATTTATGTTTAAGTATTGTGTTATTTTTATTGTGTACTATATATACTATCTATATTTGTATCATTAACTTTACTGTGTTTATTTATTAGTGTCAACAATTTTTTTAAAGATTTTATTTATTTATTTGACAGAGAGAGATCACAGTTGACAGAGAGGCAGGCAGAGAGAGAGGAAGGGAAGCAGGCTCCCCGCTGAGCAGAGAGCCCGATGCGGGACTCGATCCCAGGACCCTGAGATCATGACCTGAGCCGAAGGCAGCGGCTTAACCCACTGAGCCACCCAGGCGCCCCTAGTGTCAACAATTTTTGATGAAGTCTTAAGTATCAACTCATCTGCAGATAGGGAAAATTATAATTCTTCCTAATTTAGATCTCTTTTATTTCTCTTTCTTTCCTAATTGCTCTGGCTGGAACTTCCAACAATACTTTGTATAAAAGTGGCAAGAGTGGACAACTTGTCATGTTCTATCTTAGTAGAAAAGATTTCTGTTTTTCACTTTTGCATCTGATGATAGCTGTGGGCTTTTCATATATGGCTTTTACTATGTTGACATACATCCCCTCTCTACTTATATTGTTGAGAGTTTTGATCATGAAAGGATGTTGAATGTTATCAAATGATTTTTCTGCATTTATTGAGATGACCATATGATTTTTTGTCCTCTATTCTATTAACATGTTGTGTCACACTTACTGATTTACATATGTTGACCCATCCTTTTGTCTTAGAAATAAAGGCCACTCCATTCTGTTGTGTAACTTCTGAATGTGCTGTTCAATTAAGGTTGCTAATATTTTGTTGAGGATTTGTTCACTTACCTTCATCAGGGATATTGGCCTGTAGTTTTCTTTTCTCGTATAAGGGTAATTTGGGCTTCACAAAATTAGTTTGAAAATGTTCTCTTCTATTTGTTGAAAGAATTTGAGAAAGATTGGTCTTATTTTTTCTTTAAATGTTTGGTACAATTCAATGTTAAGCCATCTGGTCCTGGACTTTTCTTGGTTGAATTTTATTACTAATTTAATTTCTTTATGAGTAATTGGTCAGTACAGATGTTCTATTTTACCATAATTCAGTCCTGGTAGGGTGTCTATACCAGGAATTTATCCATTTCTTCTTGGTAATCCAATTTGTTGTTATAAAATGGCTCGCAGTAGCCTCTTATGATCCTTAGTATTTTATGTTATCAGTTAAAATGTCTATTTCATTTAGATTTGATTTACTTGATCTTCTCTCATATTTATTCTTAGTCTAACTAAAGTTTGTCTGTTTGTAAAAAAGCCAACTATTAGTTTCATTGATCTTTTCTATTGTCAAGACTTTTAGTCTTTATTTCATTTTTTTCCCTCTGATTTTTGTTATTTCCTTCAATCTACTAACTTTAGGTTGGTTCTGTGGGATTTTTTCTTCTTTTTTCTTCTTTTCGTATTTTTCATATCTCCTTGGTATTTTTAATACTTTCTTTTTTTCTTTTTTTAAGATTACTTTAGAGAGAGAGAGAGAGAGAGTGAGCTACTGCAAGCAGGGGCATATAGAGAAGAAAAGTAGAGAATCTTAAGCATACTCTGCACTGAGTGTGGAGCCTAACAAGGGGTTCAATCTCATGAGCCTGAGATCATGACCTGAGCTGAACCCAAGAGTCAGAAGTTTAACCAACTGATCCACCCAGGCACCCCAATATTTTCTTTGTTAAAATATCATTTAGCTCACACATTGGTAAACAATTTTAACACCATTATTTTGAACTCTAGTGGGTATAAATCACTTATTTTGATTTCATTAAGGTCACTATCTGGAAATTTATCTTTTGTTTAGGACATAGCTCCTTGTTTCTTCATCTTTCGTTACTCTGTGTTGCTTTGTGAGCATTAAATAAAACAGTCACCTCTCCCAGCCTGGACAGACTGGTCTCCTATGGGTGATAAACCTCTTCAATCATCCTGGCTTGAGTTCCTATTTGCCATTCAATCTTCTGTGATTTTCCAAGCTGTTTCCATCTTTGTTTTCAGTAGCTCCCAATAAATGAGGATGTACCAATATATCAGTGTCTCAACGGTACATTTTCCTGTTCAGGCTCCCAAAAGACTACCAACTGCCTTTCCCTTTAGCTCCCTGAGGCAGGCTAATGAGAAACCCAACCTGCAGACATAAGCTGGGAAAGTCAGGATGTTAGATATGAAATATAGCCCCTCCTTCTCAGGGAGAACCTGGGAGCTAGGTGTTTTTCTTACTCATTCTTTGCTGAGATAAGGGAACTGTCTGGGAGTGCTTGCACACCCAGATAGCCACCTTGTTGTTTTGTGTGGTCCCATGGGATTCATGAATGTTAAGTCCCATCAGCATTCAGAGCTGAGAGATTTTAGAGCCAGTGCCTCCACTGACAGCCATAATAGTTGAGGTAGTACATATTTGGACAAGCTCCTTTCAGGGAGAAGCTGGAGACCTGATTTTACTGTTGGAAAGAGCCATGGGAGATGGGAGGAATTTGCTAACCAGCTTTTTAGGCTATCAGCAATCACATTCAAGATAATTAGAAGCAATATTGTAAGGCTGTAGGTGAGATTTTATAAAGTCAAATACACTTCAGGGAGAAAGTGGAAGATATTTTTATCTGCTACCTCTGTCTTGAGCCCAGAGTGAATACCTACAGGAAGTACTTACACACAAGTTTAAAAACTGCTTTTTGTTATTTAATGTTGTCCTGTGGAAGTCATAAATGACAACTCCCACCGGCTGTCAGAACCAAACAATTGGAGGGCTCATGCCTCAGATGACAGCTGCAAAAGTTAGAATGCTAGATGTGCAGAGAACTTCCTTTTAGGGAACAGTAGGAGACTCAATTTTATTGTTGGCAAAAGCCAGAGAGAGAATTTGGGGAAGTGTCTACCAGTTCTGTTGGCTTCTCAGGAATATCACATCAGAACTAAAATGCCGACTGCTTAGAAGCTAGGCACCCAGGCTGCAGCTAGTAAAGGATACAGTCAAAACCCTCCCAGGAGAATCTGGGAAGTAGACATTTTGCTTGTTTCTTTTACCCTGAGCCCAGAATTACAGCTGTAGGGAAGTACTCTCATGAATGTTTAACAACTGCTTACTTGTCTGCTATAGTTGTATGTGACTCATACAAACAAACCTTGATTCTCAGAGTTAGGAAACTTGGGGTCCCATCTCTCAGGTGGGAGCTCTTGGGGTGCTACATATGTGGACTAACTCCTTCTAGAGGGGAGCTGGAAACTTGGGTTTATTGTTGAAGCAAGTCAGAGGGAGAATACAATTGTCCTTTTGGAATTGGTAGAAATTTGCCTTCCTACTTACATGTAAGTAAGCCAATCTATCCAGCCTTGGGGGGAAAAAAAAGTATACTCACAAACTTAACTCTTGTCATTCTGAGGATGAAAGATAGGTAATAGGTGGATGTTTACTGGGTACAGTTTTAATTTTTATATATTATATTTCAATGTTGTTAAGCATCAGTTCATAATGTGTGTCTTATACATCTCATTTTCTCTGAAAGGTCTACTCATATTTTGCTCTTTTTTCTATTGACTTTATTATTGACTACCAAGATTTCTTTATAAAATTAGTAATTTGTTGTGATATCAGTTACTGTCATTTGTATTTTGACTTGGTTTTTGGTGTATATGTATGCTGTGTTTTGTGCCACTTCCATCTTATCCATCTGGTCTACCTGACTCTGTACCATAAAACCAGCCTTGTGGACTCTGTTATGAGAGTTGTCTTGTCAGTTGGCTTCTTGTGCTCATCCAATAGAAGGAGACTGAGAGTAGGAAGAGAGTTGATGCTTATCTCTGAGTGTCACTCTGTGCTCTGTCTTAGGCAATAACTGTCATTTTATCACTTTTCTTTCTATATCCCCAGCTCTCAGACTCTTGGTAAAATATTTCCTTCCATTGAGACATGTAGCCATGTGAATGGCAACTAATTTTGTTAGAAACTGAATGCCTTAACCTTTTTTACTTTTCTCTTAAATTCCGACACAATCCCCTTATTTAAGCCTCTGTATTTAAACTATCCTGATGAATCTGGTTTCTATGGACATTCACTACATTTTTTGTTTGTATGCTATCCAGGTCTTCTACTTGTATTTTCAACACATTTGAAATACAAACCAAACTCTCCTCACTGCTTTGGTTCAAGCCACCATTCTACCCAGAACACACTACTGCCTGGTCTTTCTACTCCTAGTTCTAGTGCTTTCATGTGTACACAGAATCTTGACATCACAGGAAGGCATGAATCCTGGCTTCCCAATGAGCTGGTGTGGCCTTTCGTGTGAAAACATGAATAATTATACATGCATATTTTTTTCCTGCAAGGGGACAAAATTTATCATTTAATTGAAAGTTTACATTTTTGCCAACTCACAGGAGATAAGCAGTCTTATAGAAAAGAGCATGTCCTTTTTTCCATGGTTTTTTCCCAAATATTTGACGCATAAATGATACTAATAAATACTTGATATGTAAATCTGTTTTTTTCCAGTACTTTCTCCTATATCTTCTTTCTCAAGCCAAATACAAATAGCATAGAAAACAGTATGCTAAGGAATGCTCACTTTTTTGTACAATTTAGTAGGATAAGATTGATGAATAAATGAGGTCTTTTTTTTTTAAGAAAATCAGTTTGTCAATTATTTTGTGCTTGCTTTAACATAGCAATATTTTTATTTATCTTTCTGTTGTCCTTAGATAACATTCTAGTCTTTTTTTTTTTTTGAGGGAAAAACAACTTTTATTATTATTATTATGTTATGTTAGTCATCAAAAAGTACATCATTAGTTTTAGATGTGGTGTTCCAAGATTCATTATTTGCCTATTAATTTCATTTGCATTTCTGACCATGTGGAGAAATTACCTACCTCAAATGTACCTGTAAAGCTAAGAAGCACAGTCTTTATGAGGAGATGGTACTAGGTTCATCAGGAATGATCTATAGACTCAAACATCAGATTTTGTACCTAGATTATTGTTCTTATTTTTCAGATGGGGCAAGACATCTTGTTGCTATCAATGAAAAAATAAAAGAAATTGTCAGTTATTAAAGAGAGAAATACTTTCAATTCCTGCCTTGTGATGAAAAGGAAAGGAGTTCTCTGCAGTGTGTGTGTGTGTGTGTGTGTGTGGTGATTGTAAAGAGACTGGTAAATGCTTCCAGGTTCAACTTTTAAATTATTAATTTGAATAGACCCTTTGTATTCTGTAGCAGTTTTTCCTTAATGCTAGTGCATTTTACAGAGCTCTTAAATATGTAAATTTTTTTCTAAAAAAATTATGAAAATGCCTCTGGCAATATTGGAGAATACAGACTTATTCATCTTAGTCCAGAAACAGATACTTCTACAACTTCCACAAGGATTATATATATTGCTGCATGACATTTACTGCCTTTACTTAAGACTCATTCACAGCAGGGCAACTGGGTAACCTAGTGGGTTAAGCATCTACCTTTGGCTCAGGTCATGGTATTGGGATGCCAGGATCAAGTCCTGCCTGGGACTTCCTGCTTACTGGGGAGTCTGTTTCTCCATCTTCCTCTGTCCCACCATTTGTGATTTCTCTCTCTCTCTCTCTCTCTCAAATAAATAAATAAAATCTTAAAAAAAAGAAGAAAGACTAATCCAAAGTTATCTATGTAGAAAGTCAATCTATCATTTTCAATCAGAAGCTTAATTATTATATCTGATTTTTCAGATGACTATTTCTTGTATCCAGTAGAAATTTTCAAAACCTGCCCAAGATCCTCATTAAAATGGCATCAGCATAATGAAATTCATGTGATATAGTGTGTGGGAGGGGTGGACATTGTTCCTCCTGGCTGCTGGCTTTAGAAGCACAATATATTTTTAAAAATTGGTCCTATTTGTCAAAGGCAAGCCCTCTATTCTCCACCTTTTAGAAGCTCTACTATCCACGTTGGATAATAGCTATGAAATGAAAATTGAATGCAATACATTTTATTCCATTTCATCATATAAATTCCCATTTCCCAAAACAATCTCCTTTGGGTATCATAATGAGCAGTACCACTTGAAATCACTTAGAGAAGCTGACAGAAAAGAGCTTCAAGCTATTTCAAAAAGCTTTTTTTCTTGATCAATTTTCAAAATATCTAGTAGTTTATACACACAGTAGATATTATTCCCCTAACAAATATACCCATAATTTTACATAATTTGTGAATACCTACCTCTCTTCTGCATGTCTTCCTTCCTCCTCAACTTGTAATAATAAATAACAAAGCTTATTTAAGCCTTTAAATATAACGTGACCTTAAAAGTGAATTAAATTATATAAAGATAATTCAAAGCTGTGAGAAACTCTACTAACTGTGTTTAAGCTACATATGGTCATCTACTAAAACTGTGGCAAAATCAAGCTCTTGCACCCACCAAATTGAGAGTTTTAAAGATTTAATGAAACCCTTGCAAAGCATTGATATAATATTTTGGCTTATGAATCTGAAGATGAAACCTAACTTCCCCTGATTTCTTTGTGACCAGGGTTCTCAGTTCTTGATTCCAGCAACTGGATGTGTACTCAAGAATGACGGGGGCAGAAGTGAATCAACAACCATAATATTACTGAGTTTATGTATTCTGTGAACTCAGTGGCAGAGTCATTCCGTCCTTGAGCCCTTAATGTGGGGTATCAAGAATAGCACCATGAATCCTTGATGAGCACAGATGGGAAAATTCTCACCAAGATACTATCCAATAGGATCCAATAATACATTAAAAGGATTATTCACCACGACCAAGTGGGATTTATTCCAGGGCTGCAAGGTTGGTTCAACTTTCACAAATCAATCAATGTGATATGATACATTAATAAAAGAAAGAACAAGAACCATATGATACACTAAAAAGATGCTTTAAAAGCATTTGACAAAGTACAGCATCCTTTCTTTTTTTTTTTTTTTTTTAAGTATAATTCGGTTTACCGTAATTTTAAGTACGGGAAATTCAGGACAACGAATTGGAATTGAGACTGAACGTCCAGCATCCTTTCTTGATCAAAACTTTTCACAGTGTAGGGATAGAGGGCACATATCTCAATATTATCAAAGCCATCTATGAGAAACCCACAGTGGATACCATTCTCAATGAGGAAAAACTGAGAGCTTTTCTGCGGAGGTCAGGAACACAGCAGGAATGTCCATTATCACCACTGCTATTCAACATAATACAAGAAGTCCTAGCTTCAGTAATCAGAGACAACAAAAAGAAATTAAAGGCATCCAAATTGGCAAAGAAAAAGTCAAACTATCACTTTTTGCAGAAGATATACTTTATGTGGAAAACCCAAAAGACTCCACTCCAAATCTGTAAGAATTTGTACAGGAATTCAGGATATAAAATCAACGCACAGAAGTCAGTTGCATTTCTATACACCAACAACAAGACAGAAGAAAGAGAAATTAAGGAGTCAATCCCATTTACAATGCACCCAAAACCCTAAGATACCTAGGAATAAACCTAGCCAAAGAGGCAAAGAATATACACTCAGAAAACTATAAAATTCTCATGAAAGAAATTGAGGAAGACACAAAGAAATGGAAAAATGTTCCATACTCATGGATTGGAAGAACAAATATGGTGAAAATGTTTATGCTACCTAAAGCAGTCTACACATTTAATACAATCCATATCAAAATCCCATCCATCTTTTTCAAAGAAATGGAACAAATAATCCTAAAATTTATATGGGACCAGAAAAGATCTCAACTAGCCAAAGGAATATTGAAAAAGAAAGCCAAAGTTGGTGGCATCACAATTCCAGACTTCAAGCTCTATTACAAAGCTGTCATCATCAAGACAGCATGGTACTGGCACAAAAACAGACACATAGATCAATGGAACAAAATAGAGAGCCCAGAAATAGACCCTCAACTCTGTAGTCAACTAATCTTGGAAAAAGCAGGAAAGAAAGTCCAATGAAAAAAAGACAGTCTCTTCAACAAATGGTGTTGGGAAAATTGGACAGCCACATGCAGAAAATGAAACTGGACCATTTCCTTACATCACACAAAAATAGACTCAAAATGGATGAAAGATCTCAATTCGAGAAAGGAATCCATCAAAGTCCTTGAGGAGAACACAAGCAGCAACCTCTTCGACCTCAGCCACAGCAACTTCTTCCTAGGAACATCGCCAAAGGCAAGGGAAGCAAGGGCAAAAATGAACTATTGGGATTTCATCAAGATCAAAAGCTTTTGCACAGCAAAGGAAACAGTTAACAAAACCAAAAGACAACTGACAGAATAGGAGTAGATATTTGCAAACGACATATCAGATAAAGGGCTACTACCCAAAATCTATAAGGAACTTATCAAACTCAACCCCCAAAGAACAAATAATCCAATCAAGAAATGGGCAGAGGACATGAACAGATATTTCTGCAAAGAGGATATCCAGATGGCCAACAGACACATGAAAAAGTGCTCCACATCCCTCAGCATCAGGGAAACGCAAATCAAAACCACAGTGAGATATCACCTCACACCAGTCAGAATGGCTAAAATTAACCAGTCAGGAAATGACAGATGCTGGCGAGGATGCAGAGAAAGGGGAACCCTCCTACACTGTTGGTGGGAATGCAAGTTGGTGCAACCACTCTGGAAAACAGTATGGGGGTTCCTCAAAAGTTGAAAATAGAGCTACCCTATGACCAAGCAATCGTACTACTGGGTATTTACCCCAAAGAAACAAATGTAGGGATCTGAAGGGGCATGTTTACCCAAATGTTTATAGCAGCAATGTCCACAACAGCCAAACTATGGAAAAAACCTAGATGTATACCAACAGATGAATAGATAAAGAAGATGTGGTATATATATACAATGGAATACTATGCAGCAATCAAAGGAAATGAAATCTTGCCATTTGCAATGACATGGATGGAACTAAAGGGTATTATGCTTAGTGAAATAAGTCAATCAAAGAAAGACGATTATCATATGCTCTCCCTGATATGAGGAATTTGAGAGGCAATGTGGGGGGTTTGGGGGGCTAGGAAAGGAATAAATGAAACAGGATAACAGGATGGGATCAGGAGGGAGACAAACCATAAGAGATTCTTAATCTCACAAAACAAACAGGGTTGCTGGGTGGGGGTGGAGAGGGTGGTTGTGTTATGGACACTGGGGCCGGTGTGTGCTATGGTGAGTGCTATGAAGTGTGTAAACCTGGCGAGTCACAGACCTGTACCCCTGGGGCTAATAATACATTACATGTTAATTTAAAAAAAAATATATATATATAATAAAAATAATTCCTTAAAAAAAAAAAAAGAATAGCACCATGACATGCCCAAGTGTTTTCTTGAACTGCTTTATTCCTGGTTGATGGCAGAATATGAAATAACTGATGTATTTTAATGGATTTTTAATTGCTTAAATTATGTTGTATATATACAACAGAATATACTACATGAAAAGGGATAAAAATAGACATGAGAGAGTTGACCACTTAACATTAACCTGAATCATAATGTGTGCTTGATTGGAGTGGGAGTTATTGTTTAAAAAAAGAAACAAGTTTGTTTGCCTAGTAGACCTGAACTTTAAGTTTCTGAATACCTACAGTTAATTCTTTTAAGGGTTATAAGGATTTCCCCACAATGAAGTTTTAAAAGACCAGCATTTTATAGCAAGCAGTCAACATCCAGCAAATGGAGGCCGGAGGAATAAATAAGGAAGCAGGGAGGAAGGCCAGAGGAAGAGAATGGATTCCCCCATGTCCATGCAAGACTGTTTATGAACTAAAAGGTGGATAAGTGAAAAAAAAAAGATCATTGTCATTCTCTGGGAATATACTATACATATGCCTGTCCAGACATGTTAAGGGAAGAGAAGGGGTGTTTAGTTACAGGGCACTGAATATTAGGGTGCCCAAATATAAGGAAAATATATATTAATCAAAATTAATTTAAAAAAAATTCCAAAAGCCAAGGTCTTAAAGAAATGTTTATGAGCTGGAGTGTTAATAGAACATGCTGTGTTAGAGGGAGAAGGATTTCAAACAACCTGTTGTATAGAATAGGTATTAAAATAATTCAGGATGTTTATAAAAGAATAGGGGAATGCAAAAATTAATGTTTATATACAAAAGGATAAAGCACACTGAAAAGGGGACATATGAAAAATCAAATAGCTCCATATAATGAACTTGATAGAAAGTCATCAGTTTGATCTAGTTGACACTTGAAAAGGAATATCCCACTCATCCTCACATCTGAATGGAAAGTTTGAAGGGAACATAATTTGGGAAGGTCTTCTGGATGGTTAACCAGTTTCAAATACTGAAGTGGGAATTAAGAAATTCAAATTGAGTATTAAATAATATTAACAATAAACATTTCTTCACACAAAACAGGATGAAACCAAGGCAAGGAGGAGCATTTATAAAAAAGAATAAAGACTAGATGTTAGGGGAACCTGGGTGGCTCAGTGGGTTAAAGCCTCTGTCTTTGGCTCAGGTCATGATCTCAGGGTCTGGGGATCAGGCCCCGCATCAGGCTCTCTGCTCAGTGGGGAGCCTGCTTCCCTTCCTCTCTGTCTCTGCCCTGCCTCTCTGCCTGCTTGTGATCTCTGTCTGTCAAATAAATAAATGAAATCTTAAAATTAAAAAAAAAAAAAAAACAAAAACACTAGATGTTAGCTAGGAGAAAAAGAAAAACACAAATGTATGGTGCATTTCATACATGTTAGACTACATAAAAAAGAAAATGAAGACATGGCTAAATGGGGTTAAATTATTTTGTGTAGGCTTAGTTTTATTTCATTTTTTTTCCCTGATTCATGACTTGTCCTACTAATTTTTAGTTCCTAGACAATCCACACATAATTAAAGATTTGACCATATTTATAAAAATATATTATTTTGAGTCTCTATAATAAGATGATTGTTTATCAGGTTAAATAATAGTAGAATTTGCTGGATCTTTAAATATTCTCACATAGATATAAGAATTCAGGTTTTATAGCTAATCACATTCTATCACATATGAGGAATCTATAACTTTATTAAGTTGCATAACTAATCAAATGCCACAAAACTGGCATCAAGTCCTGGTCTACCACCTGAGTATCCTGGCTTGCTTTACACAATGTAAATATTTGCTACCTTTATTTTACATATATATTTCCAAACTTTCTAATTTTTCTATGTACTTAATATTGCAATTATATATATATATGTGTATATATATATATATGTGTATATACACACACACACATATATATATACTTTCTATATACATTTTAGGTATAGAGAAAAGTTGGAAAGGTAGTTTACATATACCCCACACTCAATTTTCCCTATTAATATTTAATGTTGATATGGTAAATTTGTTAAAATTAATGAAGATCTAAGTATTTCTCTTCTTTTTTTTTTAATTTGTTTTTTGATTATGTTATGTTAGTCACCATATAGTACATCATTAGTTTTTGATGTAGTGTTCATGATTCATTGTTTGCATATAACACCCAGTACTCCATGCATATGTGCTTTCCTGAATACCCATCACCAGGCTAACCCATCCCCCCACTGCCACTCTCCTCTAAAATCCTCAGTTTGTTTTCCAGAGTCCATAGTCTCTCATGGTTCATCTCCCCTTCTGATTCCCTTCCCTTCATTTTTTCCTTTCTCCTCCTAATGTCCTCCATGCTATTCTTTATGTTCCACAAATAAGTGAAGCCATATGATAATTGTTCTTCTCTGCTTTACTTATTTCATTTAGATGAGATCAGGCGCATTCAGGGTGGTATGGCCGTAGACTACTTATTTCATTTAGCATAATCTCCAGTTCCATCCATGTTGATGCGAATGTTGGGTATTCTTCCTTTCTGATGTCGGAGTAATATTCCATTGTATATATGGACCACATCTTCTTTATCCATTTCTCTGTTGAAGGGAATTTGGGCTCCTTCCACATTTTGACCATTATGGACATTTGGGGTATTTACACCAAAGATACAGATGTTGTGAAAAGAAGGACCACATGCACCCCAATGTTTATAGCAGCAAATACCCAGTAGTGAAATCACTGGTTCACAAGGTAGTTCTGTTTTTAACATTTTGAGGAACCCCTACACTGCTCTTCAAAATGGCTATACCAACCTCCATTTCCACCAACAGTGTCGGAGGGTTCCCCTTTCTCCACAACCTCTCCAGCATTTGTTGTTTCTTGTCTTGTCAATTTTTGCCACTGTCTCAGTGTGGTTTTGATTTGAATTTCCCTGATGGCTAGTAATGTTGAACATTTTTTCATGTGTCTGTTAGGCATTTGTACGTCTTCTTTGGAGAAGTGTCTGTCTCTTATCTTCTGCCCATATTTTGACTTGATTATTTATTTTTTGGGTGTTGAATTTGAGAAGTTCCTTATATATCTTGGATGTCAGCCCTTTGTCTGTAGTGTCATTTGCAAATATCTTCTCCCACTCCAAGGACTGTCTCTGCTTTGCTGTACAGAAGCTTTTTATCCTGATAAAGTCCCAAAAGTTCATTTTTGCTTTTGTTTGTCTTGCCTTTGGAAAGGTGTCTTGAAAGAAGTTGCTGTGGCCAGTGTCAAAGTGGTTCTCATCTAGGATTTTTATGAATTCCTGTCTCACATTGAGATATTTCATCCATTTAGAGTTTATATTTGTATATGGTATAAGAGAATGGTCAAATTTCATTTTTCTGTATATAGCTGTCCAATTTTCCCAGAACCGCTTATTGAAGAGACTTTATTCCATTGGATATTTTTTCCTGCTTTGTCAAAGAATAGTTGACTATAGAGGTGAGGGTCCATATTTGGGCTTTCTATTCTGTTCCACTGATCAATGTGTCTGTTTTCGTGCTAGTGCCATGTTGTCTTTGTGATCACAGCTTTGTAGTATAGTATGGCAAATTTGTTAAAATTAATGAAAATCTAAGTCAGTATTTCTCTTCTTTTTTTTAATTTACTTCCCTTTTGATGATGTTTTAAATGGTTTTCTTTTCTTTCAATTTCAAATTTCAATTTTTACTGCTCTAATGACCAGCTCCATCATCTTCTACTACTACTACTTCTTCTTCTTTTTCCTCTTCTCCTTCTTCTTCTCCTCCTCCTCCTCCTCCTCCTCCTCCTCCTCCTCCTCCTCCTCCTCCTCCTCCTCCTCCTCCTCCTCCTCCTCCTCCTCCTCCTTCTTCTTCTTCTTCTTCTTCTTCTTCTTCTTCTTCTTCTTCTTCTTCTTCTTCCTCCCACCATAGAAGACTTCAAGAAGCCTTTAATGAAGCTTCTTTGGGAATATGCTATGGAAACAAAAGTCCGTTGCACTTAGTAGTGATTAGGTTCGATGGTACATTCCAAAATGATCTCCCACCTGTCCTGCCTCAATCCGTCACTCTCTGCTTCTCTCTGGGAATGTGGTTCTCCATCAAGGCATCAACGTCTGCTTTCTGGGCAACCCAGTCTAAACTAAGACAAGTCACAGGTAATGATTTTGGAAAAATAGAAGGAATTACCCTTGTGGATACACTAGGGATACCTAGTGTCATATGTTCTTCCCAAAGCCAAATTGCTAACCTAACCACATGTAAAGTTAGCATTTAATGTATTACAGCCCAGATGTTGAGTAAAGTGTGAGAAACATTGTTTTATCAGCTTTAAAATTCAAGGAAAATTCAAGTGCCTTCAAAGATATTTGTAAGATCAAAATTAACATTCTTCATTCAAACTTCAACCATGTAGACACAAATCAATATGGGGGAAGTTGTTATAAACCTACATGATCCTTAAATTATTTTTATATAGGTATATGGCTTGTATCTTAATAAAAAGGATCAGAATTAATAGTCTCAAAATGTATCTTTCATATTTTTAGCATAATGCATTGCACTCTACAATTTCTACATATTTTAATGGGTCAAATCTACCTTAATTATTTAAACACAGTTTTGAATAAACTTAAACTATCCCTTCCTGCTATTCAATGGAATATATGGGTTTTCTTCAATGCTAAGTATAAGGTTTTATTTTCATATTGTAAAAGTGGACTCAACAGACAATTAGCTCTGCAACCTCATCAATTTCAGAAAGAATGTCACAATGTCAAATATATTTAAACCATAATACTTATTTTGGCAGATGTCATCCAATATTTAATTGGCTTTTTTCCAACAAGTGCATAAAATATATAAAATCTATAAGTTATCTGAGAGTAAATGTATCAAATAATTCATCCTGGGGTTCACCAGGGAGTGATATTACTTAACAACATTTGTAGGCTTAATTCAGTTTCCTTGTATGTGGGTTTGACTGCAATAGCAATTTCAATCAAAAATTGTCAATTACATCTCCCTGATATGAGGGATAGGAGATGCAACATGGGGGGTTAAGGGGGTAGGAGAAGAGTAAATGAAACAAGATGGAATTGGGAGGGAGACAAACCATAAGTGACTCTTAATCTCACAAAACAAACTGAGGGTTGATGGGGGGAGGGAGGTTGGGAGGGGGGTGGGATTATGGGCACTGGGGAGGGTATGTGCTATGGTGAGTGCTGTGAAGTGTGTAAACCTGGTGATTCACAGACCTGTACCCCTGGGGATAAAAATATATTATATGTTTATAAAAAATAAAATTAAAAAAAAATTGTCAATTACAATATTGAAAATTCAATAATGCAAAATTTCAGTTTTTCAATTATCATGTACAAATTGTTAAAGACAACCTCGTATTGTATCCTTAGAATGAACTCATATTCCTCTCTTAGGTCCTTTCTCCATTCTTTATGCTTAGGAATACAGCCATCTGCGTAGCTTCATTTTCAAAAGAGTGATAACTTCTTATTGCATGTGATTAAAAATCTCCATTGATCTATCCAAAGCAAGATTTGGGGGAAAAATATAACCTTAAACTACCTACCTGTTCCTAAACTTTTATTAATAATAATTTTGGAGAAATAGTATTTGTAGATAATTTTCTGATGTGGTATATAGTGAAACATTTTCTCAAATATTCTAAGTTTATTATTAGATTAACTCTATATCATTAAAGAGTTTTTCCTTCAGAAAATTATATAGTTCTTCAAAGAATGTATGCTATTGAAATTTGATTTACCATTATTTTATTGATCTATGTCTGATATTTTAACTTTCATTTCATTGTGGTTTGCAAGGATATTATTGGCAATGACTGGAATTTAAAAATAAAAAAGTCATTTATTCTAGATAGTTTAGAAGTGCTGTGTTTCTTCACATAGTATGTTCCTCAGTAAAACTCATAAGAACTTATCAGTGAATGCTTCCCTGAACTAAAATGTCCAAATTGCTCTTTGTTTGTTTCTTGCTTTATGTTTATTGCTCATTTAGCTATTACTAGAGTCTAAAAACCTTATAATCTTTTCCCCCTTGCCTTCTCCACTAGGATTGCAGTAATAGTTATTTTGTAAAGATGTCATGAGTGCCAACTGAGATTATGAATAGAAATGGCTGTGCTTAATGCTCTAGCCCAGAAGATGTACCCAACTTATCAAGCTTATTGTTACTCTTTTGTACTTTTAGTTTCCAGAGGGCAGAGACCGTCTTCAAATCATTCAATCACCAAGTACTAATGCTCCAAGGAGAGGTAATGATTCTTGACATACAATGCTGGTTTACCATTGCCTGGTAAAAAGGAAATCTGCAAAGTAAAGTCAGTGTCTGCTCATGGGTGGATAAATGCTAGTAAGGATGTTACCAGGGATCATGGATGTACCTGCACTAGCAGTGGGAACAAGAACTAGAACAGCAGGTGCACCTGAGTGTCTCAGTTGGTTAAGCAACTGCCTTCCCATCAGGTCATGATCCCAGGGTCCTGGGATCGAACCTGACTTTGGGCTCCCTGCTCTATGGGGGGGAGCCTACTTCTCTGTACCCCTGCTGCCTGCCATTTCTCCTGCTTGTGCTCTCTCTCCCTCTCTCTCTCTCTGTCAAATAAAATATTTAAAAATAATCAGAACAGCAGGTCCTTGTGATTTTACACTCTTATGTTTCTTACTCTTATTTCAACAGTGTTCCATGCATGCTTGATCTAGTTCAGCTTTCAGTGCACAGCCCTGAAGAGAACAACAAAGTTACTAATTTTGAATCACTGAAATTACTGTAGCTAAAAAATATGTTCTTTTAACAACAGTAATTTGCTTAAGCTGTCTTCCTTCTTTTTCTCTAGAATGCATTTATGCTCCAATTGATGTCTTTCCACTGACTTCTTTTGGATGAACCTCAAGTAAGTACATTGTTCCTCTGTTCTTGTTGGTATTCTAAAAATCTGTATAAATTGTTTTACATTCATATCTGGTGTGATAGCTGACACAAAAAAGAGCATGCAGCAGAGAAGATGGACAGTCAGGAAAATTTCAAGTATTCTGAGAACTTGTTTTCCTTTCATTTGAGACTCCTATTTCTTGAGTTATGGGATTTATATTAAAAAGGGGGAATCAGGTCAGGAGAAAAACTTGGACATATGCAAATTACTCTGATACTAAGTTGTCTCTGGAACTGTACAGAATACGCGATAAGTAAAAGCTTTATTGTAAAACGGAATCCTAAAAATAAGACCTAGTGGGTTAAGCCTCTGCCTTTGGCTCAGGTCATGATCTCAGGGTCCTGGGATCCAGACCCGCATTGGACTCTCTGCTCAGCAGGGAGCCTGCTTCCCCCTCCCTCTCTGCCTACTTGTGATATCTCTCTGCCAAATAAATAAATAAAATCTTTAAAAAAAACATATAATACATTATATTCAAGTTTCTTGGGTGCACATTTGTTTGTTTGTTTTCTTTTTTTGGTTTGGTTTAGTTAAAACTCACCTAAGGATTTTTTTTTTTTTTAAAGATTTTATTTATTTATTTGTCAGAGAGAGAGAGAGAGAGAGAGCACAGGCAGACAGAGTGGCAGGCAGAAGCAGAGGGAGAAGCAGGCTCCCCACAGAACAAGGAGCCCGATGTGGGACTCGATCCCAGGACGCTGGGATCATGACCTGAGCCGAAGGCAGCGGCTTAACCAACTGAGCCACCCAGGCGTCCCTCACCTAAGGATTTCTTGAATGTTTTCCTCTCCATCTTATTTTTAAAGTCAAAAATGATTTATTGTCATTTCAAATAATTTAATTGTGGATTTATTTCAGCCTAAGACTTTTGGGGGTCTTATTATTTATCTATGGTGACATTGTATTCTGTTCTTTTATTTTTTAATTAAATTTGTTATTATTATTATTATTATTATTATTATCATTATTTGGTATTCTGTTCTTTTAATTTGCTAGATAGTTTGTGCCTTTACCATGGGTGGCAGAGGCACCCTAAGTGACTCCCAATGACTCATACAATTGTGTAATCACCTCCAATTTAATATGGGTTGCCCTGTGACTTGTTTCTAACCAACAGTCTAGAGCAAAGTTGATGCCATATAGCATAACTGTAATTAAGCTTTTCAATTTAAATTATGTCTTAGGTGAAAATAGAGACTCTGCAACTGGCTTTGAAGATGCATACGGCCAGTCATGTTGTGATTTTCCAATGGAGAGGACCCCATGGCATGGAATGGTGGGCAGCCTCCAGCCAACCACCATGAGTGTCCTGAACCCTCAGTTCCACAGCCACAGAGAAATAAAGTTGGAAGAGGTACCTGTGCTCCAGAAAGCAACTCAGCCTAGTCAGCACCTTGATTCCATCTTGGGAGACACTGAGCAGAGGACCCAGCTAATCTGTGGACAGACTCCTGACCCAGTAAGATTGTGAGGTAAAGGAGTTTGTGTTAAGCCCTAACATTTTTGCATTTCTGTGAATATATATGTGTATATGTGTGTATGTAAATACACACATATGTATATATACACATGCATATGTGTATATATATATATATATATCTTATAGTTTTAATTATATTTTCAAGTTTGTGGAATAACTATTTCTGTTAATTATTTTAGTAAAATTTATTTAGTGGAATTTTGTAGTATTTCAGTTTGAATTTTTGTTTTGTTTTTTAGTTACATATATACATACATATATACATACATATCTATAGATAGATAGATAGATAGATTTTGTTTCTGAATGGGATCCTTTTCAAATATTTTAACAGTCTTGGGGGGGGAACTTTTAAAATTAATGACTATATTTTAAACGTCCTTTTGATATAACATTTTGTCTGGAAGAAATGCAGAAGAAGACATAATTTTCTCTCTGTTTTTTTGTGTATCTACTGGCTTTTTAATATGCATATGTAATACCTGTTCTACCCAATACAGTAAGTTAAATTTATTTAGTAGATGTGTGGTTACTTCTAAAAAAGTCATACTAGGACTTCCTTATTCATAAGTTCAAAACTTCCATTTATCTTTTGTGCAGATTTAAAAAAATGTGCACTTGGGGATCAGAGTCCTAATTATCCCTTCCAATCATTTGTCTTTGGCTTTTTGAATACTGCTGCCTTGTGCCTCAAAGCCAGTGAGCTTTCTTAATTATTTCTGACCCAACAGCAGCAATGTGTTGGTTCCTATTTTCAGCAATAATCTTCATGAGGTTCTAGGGAATGATCCGCAATAACAACTGTGATGTCAGTAAGACTTCACATTTTTTTCCAACTTTTTTAACATGGTAAAATATTCATAACTTAAAATTTATTATCTTAACCATTTTTTAAATGCACAATACTGTGGTATTAATTACATTCATATTGTTTTGCAAACATTACCACCATGCATCCTTGAGAACTCATCTTCCCAAATTGAAACTGCTCCTATTAAATAATAATTCCCAATGCTCCCTCCACCAGCTCCTTGCACCCACAAATGTGCTTGGTCTCTTTAGCCTGTCTTTACAGATATGACTACACCAGATGCCTCGTATAAGTAGAACAATACAAAAATCTGTCTTTTCAGAACTTGCTTATCTCATTTAGCAAAATGTTCTCGAGATTCATCCATGTTGTAGCCTGTGGAAGGATTTCCTCTTTTTTAATGCCAAATAATATTCCACTGCCTGGGGGGGCATGTGGGTGGTTCAGCCACTTAAGTGTCTGCCTTTAGCTCAGGTCATGATTTCAGGGTCCTGGACTGAGCCCCATGTTGTGTTGGGCTCCCTGCTCAGCGGGGAGTCTGCTTCTCTCTCTCCCTGACCCTCCTCCCTGCTCGTGCTCTCTCTCACACATTCTTTCTCAAATAAATAAGTAAAATCTTAAAAAAAGAAATGCCATTGTATCCACATACCACATTTTGGTTATCCATTCATCTGTCAATGGGCATTGGATTGCTTCTACTTTTTAGTTAGTGTGAAAAATACTGCTATGAACATGGGTGTATAGATACCAAAAATGGTGTACAGACCCTTATTTCAGTTATTTGAAGTATATACTCAGAAGTGGAGTTACTGGATGATATGGTAATTCTATTTTTAATATTTTGAGGAACTGTTAAACTGTTTTCCACAGCAGCTGTACCATTTCACATTTCTACCAACAGTGCACTCAGATTCCACATTCTCCACGTTTTCACCAACCCTTTTATAGTAGCCCTACTGGTTGTGAGATATTGAGAGATTACATTTCAGAAATAAATATTTACAAATATTTTCTCACTCTTCATAAAAATGCCTATACTATTTGGTCTGTATTCTTACTATGCCCTATTTAAAAGTTGATAAAATTCATTTCTCTTAACAAGAAACTCATGGATCAAGTCCTGCAATCCAAGCTCTTTGACCTGAAATCATATTCTCTCCACTACTTTGTTATGTTGCCAACCTCTACATGTCACATAAGGGCCTACAAAGCGTCAATTACTTACTTAAGTGGCAGTATTTTCATTGTAATTTTGACTAATAACAAAGGCTGCAGCTTCAATAAAAGCAGAAAAATTCCTGATTGAATAGCATATACCATTTTTTATGTTTCTCTCCACAATTTGAATGCAGCCAGTTGGTTCTTTTCAGCTGCTTTTCAGAGAAACATAGCAGGAAGCAAAACCACATCTTCAGTGCTCTGAGTAATAGCTTGACACACAGCTTAAAAAGAATCCCAGCTGTGTCGTTTCATAAGTCATATGTTTGAAAGCTTCTGCTGATTTTTCTACATGTGGGGAATGGTTTTGCCTTATTTGCCACTCCAGCTTGCATGATTTCAAACATTCTGCTCAAAGAAAATTTCAAGCACTAAGCCCTTTTCAGAAATCAGGCATGCCTGCTCTGCATAGAAAGGAATGTCACTACCAGCTAGCATTTTCCTTGGACAGGTTTACCTTTCATGACAGAATGTGCTCAACCCTTTTGTTCTTTGCTGGTTCTAGCTACTTTGGATCATTCAGTTCTGTGGTCTCTGAGGCATATTCCAGGGAATGACTGGAGCTAGTATCACGAGCATGACTGTATGTCACAGCCCAATTATATCTCTGCCTTAGAAACCACCTGACCATGGCACATGGCAGGGCAGACCCTCACCAATGTAAAGGAAACAAAGACCTATGATTTCAAAAGGAATTTCTGTTTTCTGAGGGTCCACATTTCTCTAGTTTATAGATCTTCAACCCTCGATCCATTGATTTGTACCCCAAAAATTACAGAGTCAGCACTGCTCTATTAAGAGAAACACTTTTAGGGGCGCCTGGGTGGCTCAGTGGGTTAAAGCCTCTGCCTTCGGCTCAGGTCATGATCCCAGGGTCCTGGGATGGAGCCCCACATCAGGATCTCTGCTCAGTGGGGAGCCTGCTTCCTCCTCTCTCTCTGCCTGCCTCTCTGCCTACTTGTGATCTCTGTCAAATAAATAAATAAATCTTTAAAAAAAAGAGAGAGAGAAACACTTTTAGCTTTTATAGTTTTCCATTTTATGCAATGTAATGATATAGTAGCAGATTAAAAATTGTTTGGTACACCAGGCTGTGTCTACCATGTTTTCTCACTTTCTGTCATTGCTTTAAGCTCACCATGTGCCTTATTCCTTACCAGATTTAGCAGCAGAATGCACTTTGTATTAAATCCATTTTTTCAAAGAAACACCAGAGTTTATTTATGGTCTCATAATATAATATTTAATCAATAGAAGAAAAAAACATTGAGTTTGAATTAGAAAGCTAGTGTTGAAGGAAGTAAAATGTGACAGTAAAAATTTAAGCCCACTTACACCCTTAGATTTTTCATGGATAAAAATGACTCTTATTTGGAACTTCTGAAAAGCATATGCATATATACTTATTAAAAATTAATCTCCAAATATACTCATTTCAATAAATATATTAAGGTATACAATATCTTAAAATACATTCAAAATATAAAGTATATACAAATATATTTAATTGCATTTTTGAAGGTTAATGTAAGAAGATAAAAAACAACTATGGAACAAAAACAGTTTCTTATTCTGCTTTACTTCCATGAACACTTACCCTGACGGACTTTTGTTTTGCCATAATATATGAATTTTAACTATGGATCTCACCCTGGGCCCACTAATGTAGATTTTTTTTCATCTTATTCCAATACCAAAATTATATTGAGGAAATATTTGTTGTCTGCCAAATGTATACCCCAGTTTCACACCTCTCCCTGAGATACTGCCTTTTGTCATGCCTTGCTGGATATCTCTGACATCTCAGTTATGCCAAGTGCAAAGAAGAACTCTCGTGAGTACAACACTCCCTCCTCCAGCAGCCACTTTCTCCAATGCCATGCCCCAGTCCTTTGTTCTCTTTCATTGTTCTTGACAAAAACCATGAGGTCATCCCTGACCCATCACTTTCTTTCACCCTCTAAATCCAAAACCAATAAGAAATGTTGTCAATTATTTCATCAAAATGCATCCAGTTCCTCTACCTGGTCTGTGACTAGTCCTGTGATCATGACTATCACCATGTCACCTGGAGTTCTGCCTTCCCCTCCTAACTGGTATTCACTCCCCATACCACACAGGGAGCATTCGCAGCACAACTGCAAGTGTGATCCTGTTAAAACATAAATATTCAGCATACCACTCCTTTTTCAAAACCCTGCAATGGTGTAACATTTAACTCAAAATAGATGCCACTTCCTTACAATGGTTTAAGAAGCCACATTTACCTGGACTCCTGTCACCTTCTGACATCTTGTATTGTTCTTCTGATACTGCGGGTCTCCTGGGCCACATTTCCTTCCTTGCTGTTCCCAGAAAGTGTCAGGCACACTTCTGTTATAGGGTCATTCCACTGGGAAAGCTCTGTCCCCAGGTGTTATCACCACTCACTTGTTCATCTTCCTCAAGTTTTTGATCAGATGTAATTTTCTCTATATGGCCTCCTATAACCACTTTATTTAAAATTTCAGTCAGACTTCTCCTCTCTCCTTCCCTGTTGTTTTCCAATTCTGTGGCATTTTTCTCCTTCAAATATACTATCCAGTTTTGTGTATTTATTCACTTTATGCCTACTGTCTGTCTTCTCCTGCTAGAATGTAAACCACAAGAACAGAGTTCTCATCTAGAAGGGTACCTGTACAAAGCAGGTGCTCTATCAACAATTCTTTAATAAACATACCCTTTTCTATAGTGGTCCTAAGCAATAAGGACAAAATATAATTAAATAAATGTAATGATACTTATTCACCAGAATGAGTGGGGTGGGGGAAATCATGATTTTCCAGTGCATTCATATTCTGGGTAATCTTTTACTTTCTCCAAAGAGCAAACATGGGGTTGGATCAAAATTTTTGTAGTCCATTGTTTGTAAATGTTAGAGCATTTCACATTCATAAAATCAAGCTCTTCTGGAAAAAGAATGAATGGATGGAAGATACACTGGACTTGGAAGAACTCTTCATAACAACAGTAATTTGGTATCTATCTACAGACATAAGTACCTACATGGGAGATTTGAGATGCAAGTAGGAGATCGTGAAACTGTTGTTTCATTGCAAGACCAAGGAGAGACATCTTCAGAAGGCAGTCTTACACCCAGGTGGCAGACTCACAAACCATGATCTTGGCTATAGACCTAGAAATACTTCCATACCTCTGAATAATTGGCTATAGCCTTGTTGGCTTTGGTTCTGGGATCAGCACCATAGAGCGAGAGACCCAGAAGAAGTCATGCCCACCTATGCATCAGGGAATATACAGACCTCTGTCTCAGCTGTGAACTCTAAAGTGACCTGCAAACCAACTCCAACCCCACTCAGACATGGTCCAGGAGTCCCTGGAGATAAGTTCTTCTGACTCAGTCAGACTGTAGATTCTGAAAGGGATGTGTAATTGGGCTGCAGCCTTCCCAGCCACAGTCTGCCAATAGTTCTGCCAGAAGAGGAAATAAGAGGAGACACTCACAACTGAACACACTGAGACCCTGAAATGGTCCTATATGTGGCTCCAGCTCCTACTAGTCAATGCCCACAAGCATCCCTGTTGAAACAGTGACCAGGCAGGAGAAATTCCTGTCTAGGTCCCCAGAGATCCTGAAAAATCCCTATATATGGTTTTAACCCTCTCACACTAGTGTGCCATCAGTTCTTAGGGCCCATGGTCCCAGTGGCAGACACCCCCATCTGCAACCCCAGAGATTCTGAAAGAGTCTTGTACTTCCTCCCAACTGCAGTACATGTACAGTCCTGCAAACAGAAAGATTCAGCAGGCAACACTTCTCCTTGCAACCTGGGGCATCCTGAAAAGCACTGTACTTGGCTACAGTCTCATCACAGCTACAGTTGGACATAAGACTTGCCAGCAGAAGGATCTAGTTGTAGACGATTCAACCTATCCTCCCAGTGATGCTGAAAGGCCCTACACTCACTTCCAGCCTCTCTAGGCCACAGTCCATGAGCAATACTGCTAGTCCAGAAGACCAGTCAGAAACATTGCTATCCATGCCCCTGGAGATCCTGAAAGGATATATATATAGCTCTAGCCACTCCAGTCACTATCAGGGACCAGTCTTAGCTGACCCATGAACCTGGTTGGTGACATACCTATCCATGCCTTCAGAGCTATATTTACAGACCTCAATCTTTTTTTTTTTTAGATTTATCTATTTATTTGATATTTGAGAGAGAGAGAGAGCACACAAGCAAGGGGAGCAGCAGGTAAAGGGAGAAGCTGGCTCCCTGCCAAGCAAGGAGCCCAATGTGGGAAATCAATCCCAGGACCACTTGAGCTGAAGGCAGGTGCTTAACTGACTGAGCCAGGGCATCCCTATAGACCTCAATCTTGGCTGTGTAATCTGAATAGCCCTGGGGCAGACTTCCTGTCTCTCTTAGTCACAAGGGCTGGTCCTGTTGATTCAGAATCCCACCCAAGGACCAGGCAGCACCCCTTCCAGGGACTTGATGGAAACCACACCAGCTGTGAACTAGGTAAAAGGTTCACTGCCTCAGGACCCAACTATGAAGCTGAAAGTAAATTCTTGTCCCAGCTCCACCCTACTGAACAAGATACTGTTGACAATCCTATCCAGCCAGGGACCGAACAGATTCATGTGCACCCAAGCCCAAGATAACAAGTCAATCAGTCATGGATCTCACTGCATATCAAGTGACAGCACGGTAACTGGCTCCAATCCAGCATGAGCACAACTCAAGAAATAATCTCACTGGCCTGTGGAGCAGATAGGAAAGTCTTTACCTGATGAAAATAGTCTAAAGACTAAAAGGGGTATTTGTTCTTTGAAGTACAAACTATGCAATGTTTACACAGATTATGAAAAACCAGCCAAATATGACACCATCAGAAGAAACTAATAAAGGTCCAGTAACAGACCCCAAAGGAATACAGATCTATAATTTGCCTGACAAAAAAAAAAAAAAAAAAAAAAAAAAAAAAAAAATCCAAAATAAACACCTTAAGGAAACTCAATGAAATAAAAGAGAACACAAATAGACAACTATGTGAAATAAGATAAATAGCACATGAACAAAATGAGAGGTTTAAAAAAGAAAATTAAAAAAAAATTGCTCCAATAATAGACTTGATCATGCAGAAGAAAGTTAGTGAACTCAAAGATCACTTGAAATTAGCCAGTTAGAGAAATGGGGTGGGGGGGCGGGGGGTGCAGAAAGAAAGGAATAAAGAAAGCTTGCATGAATTATGAGAGACCAAGATAACAAACATTCACATCATGTGATTCCCAGAAAGAGAAAAGAGAGAAAAATGGGTAGAAAGTTAATTTAATTAAGTAATAGCTGATGGACACCTGGGTGGCTCAGCTGGTTAAGTGGCCAGCTCTGGATTTTGGTTCAGGTCATGATCTCAGGGTCCTGGAATCAAGCCCTAGATTGGGCTCTATGCTCAATGGGGAGTCTCTTTAAGGATTCTCTCTTTCTCCCCATGTGCCGCTCTTCCACCTCATTATCTCTTTCTCTCTCTCAAAATCAATCAAATACATACATACATACATACATACATATTGAAAACTTCCCAAATCTCAGAAGTAATATGGAAATCCAGACACAGAAAGTTCAAAGGACTCCAGGCAAGATAAATGAAGGAAAATTATTCTGAGAAATGTTATAATCAAAACCTTGAATGTCAAAGACAAGAAGAGAATTTTAAAAGCAGCAAAAAGAAAATGACTAATCACACAAAAGGTAATCTCCTTAAGGTGATCAGTAAATTTCTCAGCAGAAATCTTGCAGGCCAGGAGAGAGTGGGATAGTATATTCAAAGTCCTGAAAGAAAAAAATGCTGAACAAAAACACTATACCTGGCAAACTATTCCCCAGAAATGAAGGACAAATAAAAACATTGTCAAACAAAGCTAAGGGAATTCATTTCTAGACTTTCCTTACAAGAAATGCCAGAGAGATTTCTTCAAGTTTCAGTGAAAGGATACTAAGTAAAAACAACACCACCACCACAACAACAAATTAAAAGGAAAGGGTATTTTACTGGTAAGGGGAAATATATAGTCCAATTTCAGAATTTCTTAATATTATAATATTGGTATGTATATCGCTAATATCAGCAGGTCTAAAAGGAGAAATAGACACGATATAATAATAGCAGAGGACTTCAGTTCCCCACTCTCAACATTGGATAGAATATCCACACAGAAAATTAGTAAGGACATAGTGGACATGAATAACACTGCAGATCAAATGGACCTAACACACATACACAGAAGATTCCAGCCAACACCACCACAGTATACATCTTTCTCATGACATGCATAAGGATATTGTCCAGGTTAGATTAACACACTTAAGAAATCCTATCTCTATCTTTTTCTACATAGTGGTATGAAACTAGAAATCAGTAACTGCAGGAAAACTGAAAATGTACAAACTGAAAATTGAATAACCAAGGAGTTATTCAATTCTGATATACAGAATTGTATATCAATATACAGAATCTGTATATCAATTCTGATATACAGATATCAGAAAGTATATTGAGAAAAAAAAGAAAACACAAATGCTGAAACTTGTGACATGTAGCAAACACAATTTTAAAAGGGAAACCTACAGCAATAGATGCCTATAGTAAAACAAACAAACAAACAAACAAAAACCCAAAGATCTCAGGTAAACAACTTTATACCTCAAGGAATTAGAAAAGGAAAAACAGTCCACAGAAGAAGGAAAAAAGAAGAATAAAGATTAGAGCAGAAATAAATGAAATAAAGATTAGAAAGACAATAGAACAAATCATTGAAACTAAGAGTTGATTTTTTGAAAAGACAAAATTCACAGAACTTTAGCTAAACAAGTAGAGAGAAAAAGAGAGAGGACTCAACTGAACAAAATTATAAATGAAAGAGGAGACATTATAACTGACATTTTGTTGCTGACAAAGACAGTAAGGCTTTTTCCATTACCAGGTCTGAAGGGTATGGGAAAGAGTCTTGAAAGAAACCATTGAAATGAGATTTAAAGGATGAGTAGGTTTTCACTGTTCAAAATGTTTCAGACAAAGAATCAGCATCTTCATTCTCAGCAGTTACGAGAGTGCCTTATAGAAACAGGATGATAGATTCTTCCCCCAAAATTCTTCTACCATCACAGGTTTATTCTTTTTTTTTCTTTTATTTATTTATTTTTTTAAATATAAAAGTGGTGCTCCCAGGGGGTTGGGGAAGAAAAACACATAAGATGCTTAAAAAAATAAACTGTTTTGAAAAGGAAGTCCTCAGTGTATGTATCTGTACTGTGTCTGTTTATTTATCAGTCTTATTTTTTTCTTCTACTTGCGATTTCAGGCAAGCAGTTCAACATATTTGCTTGCTCTTCCCTCATACTGCAAAGGTAGATTGACCAATTCATATTTGAAAGCAAGACTTATAAAAGAATATATGAAGTGATAAATACAAAGACAGATTTAAGCAAGTATGCCACCATAAATTATTAAAGCGGAGAGAGTGAAAAATAAATCCATAGACTATCTTATTAACATAGATACAAAAATCCTCAACAAAATATTAACAAATTGAATCTAACAAGGAATAAAAATAATTATAAATCACAACCATGTAGGATTTATCCCAGGTATCCAAAGCTGGTTTAACATTTGAAATCCAGGAGCACATGGGTGGCTCAGTTGTTAAGCCTCTGCCTTCAGCTCAGGTCATGGTCTCAGGGTCCTGGTATCAAGCCCCACATCAGGCTCCCTGCTGGACAGGAAGCCAGCTTCTCCCTCTCCCACTCTCCCTGCTTCTGTTCCCTCTCTCATTGTGGCTCTCTCTGTCAAATAAATAAATAAAATCTTCAAAAAAATGTGAAATCCAATTAATGTAATTTATCATATTAATAGAGTAAAAAATAAAAATAACATTATCATATCAATAGATGTAAAAATAATAATTGGACAAAATTCAACAACTATTTGTGATAGAAGCTCACAGTAAACTAGGAACAGCAAGGACTAATTCAATTTGATAATGAGCCCATACCAAAAAATTTATAGCTAACATCATACATCCTGGTGAGAAACTTGAGGACTTCCAATCAAGATCAGGTACAAGGCAAGAACATCTCCTCACCCCTCATCATTTTCGGCATCATACTGTTAGCCTTTGCTGATGAAATTAGAGAAGAAAAAGAAGTAAAAGCAGAAAGTAGAAAAATATAAAACTGACTTTGTTTTCAGATGACACAAATGGCTTACAGAAAGTCCAAAAGAATACACACACACACACACACACACACACACACAAGTACTGGAACTAATGCACAATTTAGCAAGATTGTAGAATACAATATTAATACAAAACAGTCAATTGCTTTCCTATACATGAATAATAAGCAAGTGGAATTGGAAATTAAAAACATTATGACATTCATATTAGCACACAAATTAATGAAATACTTAAGTATAAGTCTAGTAAAATATGTTTAAGATCTACATGAAGAAATCTATAAAACTCTTATTAACAAAATCAGAGAAAAGCTAAATAAATGGAGAAACATCCTATGTTCATGGGAAGACTTAATGTTATTAAGATGTAGTTCTTCCCAACTTAATCTATAGATTGAATCGAATCCCAATCAAAATCTCAGCCACTTATTATGTAGGTATTGTCAAAATGATTCTAAAGTTTACATAGAAAAGCAAAGACCCACAATAGCCAACACAGTATTGAAGGGAAAGAGAGAGTGAGAGGATCGATGCTGCTCAACTTCAAGACTTAACCTAAGCTATAGTAGTAATCAATTGTAAAGAGAACAAACAGAGCAACAAAACAGAACAGGGAGTCTAGAAATAGACTGACATAAATATAGCCACATAATTATTGATAAAGGAACAAGGAAATGTAACGAAGCAAAGATACTTTTGCAGCAAATGAGGTTGGAATAACTCGACATTCACATGCAAAAAACAAAAATAAACAGTAGAATCTACTCACAGAGCTTACACTATTCATAAATAGTAACTCAAAATGAGTCATAGATCAAACATAAAATGCAAAACTATAAACCTCTTAGAAAATCACCTGGCACAAAACCTAAGTGACCTGGGCACGGTGATGCATTTTTAGATAAAAGACCAAAAACACAATCCATGAAAGAAATAATGAATAAGCTAGATTTCATTAAAATTAGACTTCTACTTTGCAAATGGTAGTATCAAGAGAATGAGAAGAAAAACCTGATTGGGAGAAAATATACACAAAAGATATGTCTGATAAAAGACAGTTGTTGAAAATATACAAAAGACTCTTAAAATTCAACAATAAAATTGTCGGCTGATTTGACCAATTGAATAATGAGCCAGAGACCATAATAAATCTCTTACCAATGAAGGTATATGCAGATGGCAAATAAGCTTATGAAATGATACTCTACATCATACGTCATTAGGAAAATGCAAATTAAAACATGAGTGAGATGCCTTGACACACGTATTAGAATGAACAGAATCTAAAACAGGTCAACCAAATGCTGGTAAGGATGTGGATCAATGGGGACTTTCATTCATTCCTGTTGGAATGCAAAATGGTACAGTGCCTACAGATGTTTATAATAGCTTTATTCATAGTTGCCCACACTTGGAAGCAAATCACAATTTCCTTCAGTTTGTTAATTGATTATAAAACAACAACAACAACAACAAACAAACACAAACAAAACCTGGAGAGTACACACTGTATGATTCCAATACATGACATTCTGGACAAGGGAAAACCATGGGGACAATAATCAGTGGCTGCCAGAAGTTTGTGTCAGGTAGATAAATAAGGTGAGCCCAGAGAATTTTTAGGGCAGTGAAAATACTTGTTGTGATATTAGAATGATGAAAATATGTCATTATATGTTAATTTAAAAACATAGGGTATACAGCACCAAAAGTGAACTCTAAGGGAAACTGTGGACTTTGGATATTATGATTTGTCAATATTGTCTTATCTTTGGTAAAATTGTACCATTCTGGTAAGTTATGTTGATAATGGAGGAGACTGTGCATATGCGGAGGCAAGGTGTAGATGGGAAATGTTTGTAACTTACTCTCAATTTTGTTGTAAATCTAAAACCGCTCTAAAAAATACATAAATAAAATTAAATTAAAAATAAAAACTTTAAAGAAAAGATGTAAATATAAAAAATGTTTTGTAGCTTGTGGTTCAGCTTCTCATTGACTTATAATTTTCTTATAACATAGCTCCAGGCCAGCCTTCAATAATGCCTCCAGTCATTGTCCTAACCACACAGGGGATGCAAATACAGTACCATTCTCCTTTACATGAAATGTCTAGGTGTTAGACAGCCTTTTGGGGACAGAGGAAGAAGGTCTAGTTCTCTCTGCATTTCTTAATTCACTACTGATCCCATTTTACCAGTGCATTGACTGGTGACTTAGCTCATCAGAATGAAAAATTAAACAGCTCATTGTATATATGGACCACATCTTCTTTATCCATTCATGTGATGAAAGGCATCTCGGCTCCTTCCACAGTTTGGCTATTGTGGTATTGGTTGTTTTGAACATTAGGGTGCAGGTGCCCCTTCTTTTCACTATATTTGTATCTTTGGTGTAAATACCCAGTAGTGCAATTGCTAGGTAATGGGCTAGCTCTATTTTTAATATCTTGAAGAAACTCCAGGCTGTTTTCCAGAGTGGCTGTACTGGCTCACATTCCCACCATTGACACGGATGGAACTGGAGGGGATTATGCTACGTGAAGTAAGTCAAGCAGAGAAAGACAATTATCATATGGTTTCACTCATATGTGGAACATAAGCAAGAGCACAGAGGATCATAGGGGAAGGGAGGGAAATCATAGGGGGAGAAATCTGAGAGGGACATGAGCCATGAGAGACTATGGACCTCAGGAAATGATCTGAGGGTTTCAGAGGGGAGGAGAGTGGGGGGAGGGGGTAACAAGGTGATGGGTATTGAGGAGGGCATGTGTTGTGATGAGCACTGGGTGTTATACTTCACTAATGAATCATGAATGTTATTTCAAAAACGAATTATGCACTATACAGTGGTTAACTGAACATAATAAAAAAAATTTAAAAAATTAAATGGGTCAGCATATGTAAATGTTTTCAGCACGTAGGTCTGAGAGAATCCACAAATAAAATAGTCCACCAGGAGACCGAAGTCTAACATTAGACTATCACAGAGGAACTTAATGTAAAACTGAAATTTAACATGGGTGTTACTTATTCATTTTTCCTTACACCAAATCTTAAAAAAGAGTGAAAGATGAACAAGCCTGAAGGGCATCAAGGCCTCAGTAAAAACTTTGTGAAAGCAGAGAAAAGAACATCATCATGAATTTACTATTTACTACTTTTTGTGAACATTTCATGAAAAAAGATATTTTCAGAAAAGGCGGTTGAACAAGTCAAATCATTTTTCCTTGGTATCTCCCTTAAAAATTATACAACATTAACACACTTTCAATTAAATAAACAGCCACACATGCACATTATAAATATCTGAGAGTGTAAACCTTAAGCTGAAATAAAGGAGGATGTTAACTGTCAGTAGAGATCTACCCATATATCTAAGGCTGTGAGAGTTTCTCTCCATGTTGGTTATGTGATGTGAGTAACCCAAATTAGGATGCCACTTATAAAGCAAGGTAGAACAAAAGAATTGGGGATGTCCACATAGACTCAGATGTACACCATGAGATATCAGAGATATCGATGATCAGAGCTTTACAGTCAACCCCTGAGACCTTTTACTTTTTTCCCCCTTAAAATTTGGACTTCCTCATTTTGTTATTTTGTTTGTTTGTTTGTTTGTTTTTCCCACAGAACCATCCTCAAGGTAAAAAGGAAACAGGAGAGAACAAAATTAACTATGCTGACCACAGTCAGTTAAATATGTAAAAAACAAAAAACAAAAACAAACTTCCACATGCTGAACAGGAAACACTTGGCATCCAAAATTTGTCGTTAGCTACACAAACCTTTGGGGCAAAAGAAGCTGTGTACAAGCACAGAGGGATTCCAAAGATGCAGAAGAATACATTAAAAATAAAAAAAGGGTGCCTGGGTGAATCAGTGGGTTAAGACCTCTGCCTTTGGCTCAGGTCATGGTCTCAGGGTCCTGGGATCAAGCCCCGCATCAGGCTCTCTGCTCAGCGGGGAGTCTGCTTCCTCCTCTCTCTCTCTTCCTGCCTTTCAGCCTACATGTGATCTCTGTCAGTCAAATAAATAAATAAAATCTAAAATAAAATAAAAAAAAATAAAAAGGACTCAGGTAAAACAAATAAACAAACAAAAAACAGATGGAAGAATTTCTTTTACTTTTGAAGCCCCTTTTTGCTCCAGTTCATTTTCTCAAACTCTTTCCAAAATGCTTACTGCATAGAACAGATAGAATTGCTTATTACAAAAATGAGTTAAAAAAAAAAAAAAAACAACTTAGAGGGGCACCTGGGTGGCTCAGTGGGTTAAAGCCTCTACCTTTGGCTCAGGTCATGATCCCAGGGTCCTGGGATCAAACCCCACAACAGGGTCTCTGCTCAGCAGGGAGCCTGCTTCCCCCTCTCTCTCTGCCTGCCTCTCTGCCTACTTGTGATCTCTGTCTGTCAAATCAATAAACAAAATCTTTAAAAAAAATAAAGATTCTAATAAATAAATATACATGATAAAGAATCATTTCAACAAATAAAATAAATTTCCAAACATTTTCCTACGAAGTCTGAAGATCAAGAGATGAAAGGAAAAATAATATATCAATGAAACAATTATGTCTACAGATAATAAGAGGAAGCAGAAGATTTAAAAACATCCGTTAATGAAGTACAGGTTAAATTACAAGCCCACAAATGTAAAATTGAGTTACACAAAAATGATGTCAGTCTCTTAAGAAAGATTTTAAAGGAAATTTGTGAAAACATGAAAAAGCAAAAAAGAAAAGTTAGGATTAATGTATATATGAATCCATATATATGTATTTTATATATACATACATATCACAAAGAGGAAATTAAAAATGAAACAAAATCACACACCAGACAGCATGGTACTGGCACAAAAAGACACAAAGACCAGTGGAACAGAGTAGAGAGCCCAGGTAGGGATCCTCAACTCTATGGTCAAGTAATCTTTGACAAAGCAGGAAAAAATATACAGTGGAAAAAAGACAGTCTCTTCAAAACATGGTGCTGGGAAAATTGGACAGCTATGTATAGAAGAGTGAAACTTGACCATTTTCTTACATCATATGCAAAGATAAACTCAAAGTGGATAAAAGACCTCAACATGAGGCAGGAATCTATCAAAATCCTAGAGGAGAACATAGGCAGTAACATCTTTGACATCGGCCACAGCGACTTCTTTCAAGATATGTCTCCAAAGGCAAAGGAAACAAAAGCGAAAGTGAACTTTTGGGACTTCATCAAGATCAAAAGCTTCTGCACAGCAAAGGAAACAGTCAACAAAACAAAGAGGCAACCCACGGAATGGGAGAAGATATTTGCAAATGACACTACAAACAGCTGATATCCAAGATCTATAAAGAACTCCTCAAACTCAACACACATAAAAGAGATGATCATGTCAAAAAATGGACAGAAGACATGAACAGATACTTCTCCAAAGTAGACATATAAATGGCTAACTGACACATGAAAAAATGTTCATCATCATTAGCCATCAGGGAGATTCAAATCAAAACCACACTGAGATACCCCCTTATATACCAGTTAGAATGGCCAAAATTAATAAGACAGTAAACAACAAGTGCTGGAGAGGATATAGAGAAAGTGAAACCCTCTTACACTGTTGGTGGGAATGCAAGTTGGTGCAGCCACTTTGGAAAACAGTGTGGAGATTCCTTAAGAAATAAAAAATAAATAAAAATTTAAGAAAATAAATGAACATTTAAAAAAATAACTGAAATTAAAAATAGAGCTACCTTATGACCCTGTAATTGCACTACTGGGTATTTACCCCAAAGATACAGATGTAATGAAAAGAAGGGCCATCTGTACTCCAATGTTCATAGTAGCCATGGCCACAGTTGCCAAACTGTGGAAAGTAATAAGATGCCCTCCAACGGACAAATGGATAAGGAAGCTATGGTCCATATATACAATGGAGTATGATGCCTCCATCAGAAAGGATGAATACCCAACTTTTGTATCAACATGGACAGGACTGGAAGAGATTATGCTGAGTGAAATAAGTCAAGCAGAGAGAGTCAATTATCATATGGTTTCACTTACTTGTGGAGCACAAGGAATAACACAGAAGACATTAGGAGATGGAGAGGAGAAGTGAGTTGGGGGAAATCGGAGGAGGAGACAAACCACGAGAGACATGGACTCTGAGAAACAAACTGAGGGGTTTTTTTTTTGGGGGGGTGGGGGGATTAGATGAGCCTGGTGGTGGGTATTAAGGAGGGCACGTATTGCATGGAGCAATATTGTTTATGGTACATAAACAATGAATTTTGGAACACTGAAAACAAAATAAAACTTAAATAAAAGAATAATACAAAAAATCATCTATAGCATATAAGATATACAATATATATGTAGTTTATTCAAAATGGGAAAATTATCTGAAATTCATAGATATATTTTATAGGAATGTTATGCATCATCTACTAACATGATTAATCATAATCCAAGTTTTCTAGTCTTAACAGATATATAATAGGTTATATTATGACTATCAATTGGCTGAACATACTTAAAGGGAATATAATAAAGATAGGGGTCAGGAAAAAATGTCACTAAAATCAAATGATTGATGTTCCTGAAGCAGACTCCATGACCAATGTGACAGAGATAAATAAACATGCACAAATAAAATCATGTCATTGAATTGATGAAAATCTCACCGTGGATATTGAAAAGTCACTATAAACTTCAGAACAAATATAGGAACCAATATGTATTTATATGCTACTGAAGCCAAAACACACTATGCATTAAAAAACAAAATATATATAGAAAAAAAGATGATTTAAAAAAAGAGAACCTAAGGAACAAAATCAGACTTATTCCCCACAATGTCCAAGGCTGTACTATATCCTCACTCACATAATAAGGAAACTCTCCAGTATTCCCAAATATTGATGATTGAGGGATTAAGCTTCCTGAGCCTCCTTTCCAAATTGACTACATAATGAAGAATTTCTGACAACAAAGGCAGTTAGGAGGATTTGGAAGAAGTGGAGAAGAAGTTAATTTCTTCATCTTTGAAAGAGGATGCTAAAAGGTAGTGATTTATTTTTAAGTTATGAATAAAGAAAAAGAGACTTTTGGGTATAAGTACTATAAAGATTAGAAAGTCTTTAATCACCAATAGGCAGAAGTGAGGAAATTTTTTAAATGTAAAAAAGGAAGAAGAAAGGAAAAGAAAGGAAGGAAGGAAGGAAGGAAAGAAGGAAGAAGGGAGGAAGAAAGGAAGGAAGAGAGAAAGGAGGGAGGCAGGAAGAGAGGGAAGGAAAGAAGGAAGCCCATCCAAACTATGCTACAAAGGGCAGAAAACAGGGAAATATTTAGGGAAAAAAAAACACACAAAGTTGAAATAAAATGAAAAAATTCAGATCAAGCATAACTGTTAACAGTCTCCCATGACCAGGTCCTCGAGTCTTAATGTTGTTAGAAATGAACACTGAATTCAAGAGAAAGCAAGCAGGCAGAGTTATTAGAGATAGCTTGTATGTGAGGGAGGGAGCTGGCAAGAAAGGGGACTGCTTTTCTCCAAGGGTCACTTTTCCAAAGGGTGAAAGGCAGGGAGTGGAGAAGCATCCTTCCATCCCAGGGTCATTATCTGATGGTCCTTACTTTGCAGCAGACACAAGACAATCACAGGATGCCCTTCTTCATGGTTGACATTCTTTCAGTGCTCCCATAAAATAGAAATACTGTTCCTTCTAATTTTGCCCAGACAACCATTACTCCTTACTCCTTGCCAGCTGTTATCTCTCATTTGTTCACTTTCCCAGGAGTTGTCTGTCTCTAAACATATGGGAACATTTAACCCCCGCCTCAGACCAGTGGGTTGACAGGAGGTAAGTCCCTCTTGCTTTCCCTATACTGTCTCATAACTACATTTAAAAAGTTTAAAACACTGGGGCCCCGGGTGGCTCAGTGGGTTAAGCATCTGCCTTCAGCTAAGGTCATGATCCCAGGGTCTGGGGATCGAGTCCTGGAGTCTGGCTCCCTGCCCAGCAAGAGAGTCTGCTTCCTCTCATGCTCTCTCTCTCTCTGTTAACATAAATAAAATCTCTAAAAAAAAAAAAAAAAAAAGAGTTTAGAATGCCTAACCATGTGTTTTGTATGAGAGCCAGATATAATTTCTAAGTAGAAATATTGAAAATTCCTAACAATAAATGAAATTCATTTATGTATCTTATTGAACAACATAGCAAATCATTTTATATATGTATAAAAAACACCATAATTTAAAAAAAATACATTTTAAAATATCATGTCAGTCTATAATATATCAAATAAACAAAGCAGTCAGGATGTAGAAAATCCAATAATAGAATCATTAAAAAATAATACATATGCATGCTTAGTGTTGATAATAATCAGATATTCTGCATACAGTTGCTCCTGGGGAGCCTATGTCCAACAATTCAAAAGAGCAGAAGTTAGAAAACACACCTCAGTAAACTGTGGCATAGCAAATGTAGCAAGCTGTCATACGATGTTGTAAACATGACATACTATTGTCATGCTATGTTGATGTTTCATCAATGCATTCCTACCACCAAATGTACAAGAGAACTCTTAGCCCATGTATGTTTGTACTGACCTATCTGCAGTTAGAAACTCCTAACTTCATGTTCCTTCTGCAGTTTTCTTTAGAATTTGATCATCCTTTCCGTGACTCAGTTTATAAGACTGATCAGAAAACAAAGGCTCTTTATGAAAGCCATGGTGTTTGTGCTTTCATGACCAGTCACCCAATGACTGAAAAGCTTTTCCTGGTGAGACACATTTTCTTTCTCCCCAGTTTTATTGAGTTATCATTGACATACCTTACTGAATGAAGTGCTCATAACAATGTTTGACTTAAAAACTTTGTGAAATGATTACCTAAGTAGGTTTAGTTAACATCTATATCCTAATATAGATACAATTTTTTTTCCCTTGTGATGAGAATCCTTGGGATTTGCTCTCTTAACAATTTTTCTGTGTACCATATAGTCATCTAATCTACAGTAGCCATGATATACTTTACCTCCCTAGTACCTAATTTATCTTATAACCGTGAGTTTATACCTTTTGACTAACTTCCTCCAATTCTCCCTCCTACCCATGGCCTCTGGAAACCACAAGTCTGATGATGTCTTTCTATGAGTTTGGTTTTTTATGAGTTTGGGTTTTCTTTTGTTTTGTTTTGTTCTACCTGTAAGTGTGATTATCAAGTTTTTGTCTTTTTCGGTCTTATTTCACTTAGAATAATGCCCTCAAGGCCCATCCATGTTGCCATAAAGGGCATGATTTTCTCAGCTTTTATGGCTGAATAATATCCCATTGTGTATGTATACAACTTCTTTACTCGTCTGTCAGTGGACATGAATTTTGTTTCTATGGTACTTTCTTTTTGTTTCTCAATGTCTATCTATATTCTGACATTTTATTAATCATATTCAGAACATTAATGCAACACATTTCCCTTTCTTTTTTTTGGTGATAAAAGAGATAACAAAACACTCTGTCTATCCATTCATCCACTGATATACACCTGGGCCACCTCTAGCCTTTGGCTGTTTATGAACAATGCCGCCATAAACTGGATGTACAGGGATGTTTGAGTCCCTGTTTTCATTAGTTTTTGTCATGTATCTAGAAATAGAACTGCTTGCTTGTATAGCAATTTTAAGTTTAGCTTTTTGAGGAAATACCAAATAGTTTTCCACAGCAGTTGCACCATTTTATGTTCCTACAAACAAAGCAGCTGGTTATCAATTTCTCCACATCTAATCAATACTAACAATTTTCCTCTTCTTCCCTTTTCCTTTCCCTTTTTTTCTCTTCCTTTACCTTTCCTTCCTTCTTTCTTTCTCTGTCTTGCTCTCATTCTTTCTTTCATCCTAGTGAATACGTAGTAGTTCTTACTATTTTTTTTTTTAATTAAAGTATAATGTATTATTTACTTCAGGGGTACAGGTCTGTGATTTGTGAGTCTTACACAATTCACAGCACTCACCATAGCACATACCCTCCCCAATATCCATAGCCACCCTATCCCCCCACCCCAACACCCTAGCAACCCTCAGTTTGTTTCCTGAGATTAGGAGTCTCTTATGGTCACTCTCCCTCCCCAGTACCATCCTATTTCATTATTTTCCCTCCCTGCCCCCACAATTCCCCACCCTGCCTCTCAAATTCTTCATAGTAGAGAGATCATATGATAATTGCCTTTCTCTGATTAACTTATTTCACTTAGCATAATATCCTCTAGATCCATATCTTCGCAAATGGCAAGATTTCGGGGTTTTGATGGCTACATAGTATTCCGTTGTATATATCTATACCACCTCTTCCTTATCCATTCATCTGTTGATAGACATCTAGGCTCTTTCCATAATTTGGGTATTGTGGACATTGCTGCTATAAACATTCAGGTGCACATGCTCCTTCGGATCACTACATTCATATCCTTAGGATAAATATCCAGTAGTGCAATTGCTGGGTCATAAGTTAGCTCTATTTTCAACTTTTTGAGGAACCTGAACCAGCTTGCATTCCCACCAACAGTGTAGGAGGGTTCCCCTTTCTCCACATCCTTGCGAACATCTGTCATTTCCTGACTTGTTAATTTTAGCCATTTTGACTGGTGTGAGGTGGTATCTCACTGTGGTTTTGATTTGTGTTTCCCTGATGCTGAGAGATGTGGACCACTTTTTCATGTGTCTGTTGGCCATCTGGATGTCTTCTTTGCAGAAATGTCTGTTCATGTCCTCTGCCCATTTCTTTTTTTTTTAAATATTTTATTTATTTATTCAACAGAGAGAGAGATCACAAGTAGGCAGAGAGGCAGGCAGAGAGAGAGAGAGAGAGGAGGGGAAGCAGGCTTCCTGCTGAGCAGAGAGCCTGATGCGGGGCTCGATCCCAGGACCCTGGGATCGTGACCTGAGCTGAAGGCAGAGGCTTAACCCACTGAGCCACCCAGGTGCCCCATCTGCCCATTTCTTGATTGGATTATTTGTTCTTTGGGTGTTGAGTTTGATAAATTATTTATAGATTTTAGACACTAACTCTTTATCTGATATGTCATTTGCAAATATCATCTCCCATTCTGTTGGTTGTTTTTGGTTTTGTTGATTTTTTTTTCCTTTGTTGTGCAAAAGCTTTTGATCTTGATGAAGTCCCAATAGTTCATTTTTGCCATTGCTTCCGTTACCTTTGGCAATGTTTTTAGGAAGAAGTTGCTGTGGCTGAGGTCATAAACGTTGCTGCCTGTGTTCTCCTCAAAGATTTTGATGGATTCCTCTCTCAATTTGAGGTCTTTCATCCATTTCAGTCTTTTTTGGGTGTGGTGTATGGAAATGGTCCAGTTTCATTTTTCTACATGTGGCTGTCCAATTTTCCGAACACCATTTGTTGAAGAGGCTTTTTTCCATTGGACATTCTTTCCTGCTTTGTCAAAGATTAGTTGTCCTTAGAGTTGAGGGTCTATTTCTGGGCTCTCTGTTCTGTTCCATGATCTATGTGTCTGTTTTTGTGCCAGTACCATACTGTTTTGATGATGACAGCTTTGTAATAGAGCTTGAAGTCTGGAATTGTGATGCCACCAACTCTGGTTTTCTTTTTCAGCATTCCTCTGGCTATTCGGGTCTTTTCTGGTTCCATATAAATTTTAGGATTATTCGTTCCATTTCTTTGAAAAAAAATTGATGGGATTTTGATAGGGATTGCATTAAATGTGTACATTGCTTTAGGTAGCATAGACATTTTCATAATATCAGTTCTTCCAATCCATGAGCATAGAACATTTTTCCATTTCTTTGTGTCTTTCTCAATTTCTTCCATGAGTACTTTATAGTTTCCTGAGTACACATTCTTTGCCTCTTTGGTTAAGTTTATTCCTAGGTATCTTATAATTTTGGGTGCAATTGTAAATGGGATCAACTCCTTAATTTTTTACTCTTTCTTCTGTCTTGCTTTTGGTGTATAGAATGCAACTGATTTCTGTTCATTGATTTTATATCCTGACATTTTATTGAATTCCTGTATGAGTTCTAGCAGTTTTGGAGTGGAGTCTTTGGGTTTTCCAAATAAAGTATCATATCATCTGCAAAGAGTGAGAGTTTAACTTCTTCTTTGCCAATTTGGATGCCTTTAGTTTCTTTTTGTTGTCTGATTGCTGAGGCTAGGACTTCTAGTACTATGCTGAATAGCAGTGGTGAGAGTGGACAGCTCTGCTGTGTTCCTGACCTTACTGGAAAAGCTCTCAGTTTTTCCCCGTTGAGAATGATATTTGCTGTGAGTTTTTCATAGATAGCTTTTATGATATTGAGGTATTATCCTCTATCCCTACACTTTGAAGAGTTTTGATCAAGAAAGGATGCTGTACTTTGTCAAATGCTATTTCAGCATCTACTGAGAATATCATATGGTTCTTGTTCTTTCTTTTATTAATGTATTGTATCACACTGATTAATTTGCTGATGTTGAACGAACCTTGCAGTCCAGGAATAAATCCCACTTAAGTGCGGTGAATATTCCTTTTAATGTACTGTTGGATCCTATTAGCTAGTATTTTGGTGAGAATTTTTGCATCTATGTTCAACAAGAATATTGATCTGTAATTCTTCTTTTTGATGGGGTCTTTGTCTGGTTTTGGGATCCAGGTAATGCTGGCCTCACAAAATGAGTTTGGAAGTTTTCCTTCCATTTCTATTTTTTGGAACAATTTCAGAAGAATAGGTATTAATTCATTTTTTAAATATTTGGTAGAATTCCCCTGGGAAGATGTCTGGCTCTGGGCTCTTGTTTATCAGGAGATTTTTAATGACTGCTTCAATCTCCTTACTGGTTATGAGTCTGTTCAGGTTTTCTATTTCTTCCTGGTTTAGTCATGGTAGTCATTTAGTTTATGCATCTCTAGGAATGCATCCATTTCTTCCAGATTGTCATATTTGGTGGTGTATAGCTGCTCATAATATGTTCTTATAATATGTTCATAATATGTTCTTATAATTGTCTATATTTCTTTGGGTGTTGGTTGTCATCTGTCCTCTTTCATTCATGATTTTATTAATTTGGGTCCTTTCTCTTTTCTTTTTGATAAGTCTGGCTAGACGTTTATCAATCTTATTAATTCTTTCAAAGTACCAGCTCCTAGTTTTGTTGATTTGTTCTACTGTTTTTTGGGTTACTATTTCACTGATTTCTGCTCTGATCTTTATTATTTATTTTCTTCTGCTGGGTTTTGGCTTTCTTTGCTGTTCTTTCTACAGCTCCTTAAGGTGTAGGGTTAGGTTGGGGTGAAGTTGTGTACTTGAGACCTTAATTGTTTCTTTAGAAAGGATCATATTGCTATACACTTTCCTCTCAGGACAACCTCTGCTGTGTCCCAAAGATTTTGAACAATTGTGTTTTCATTTTCATTTGTTCTGTGATTTTTTTTTTAAATTCTTCTTTAATTTTATCATTGACCCATGCATTCTTTAGTAGGATGCTCTTTGTATTTGAGCCTCCATGTATTTGGGTACTTTCCAACTTTCCTCTTCTGGTTGTGTTCTAGTTTCAAAGCATTGTGGTTTGAAAATATGCAGGGAATGATCCCAATCTTTTGGTACTGGTTGAGTCCTGATTTGTGGACCAGGATGTGATCTATTCTGGAGAATGTTCCATGCGCACTAGAGAAGAATGTGTATTCTGTTGCTTTGGATGGAATGTTCTAAATATATGTGATGTCTATCTGTTCCAGTGTGTCATTTAATGCCCTTATTTCCTTGTTGATCTTTTGCTTAGATGATCTGTCCATTTCAGTGAGGGGAGTGTTAAAGTCTCCTACTATCATTGTATTATTGTTGATGTGTTTCTTTGATTTTGTTATTAATTGGTTTATGTAGTTGGCTGCTCCCATGTTAGAGGCATAGATATTTAACATTGTTGGATATTCTTATTGGAGAGACCCTTTAAGTATGATACAGTGTGCTTCCTCATTTCTTATTATAGTCTTTGGCTTAAAATCTAATTTATCTGATATAAGGATTACCGCCCCAGCTTCCTTTTGACATCCATTAGCATAGTAAATTTATTTCCACTCCTCACTTTATATCTGGGTGTCTTTGGGTCTAAAATGAGTTTCTTTCAGATAGCATATTGATAGGTCTTGTTTCTTTAATCTATTCTCATACACTGCGTGTTTTGATTGAGGCATTTAGCCCATCAGGGTAACTATTGAGATATATGAATTTAGTGCTGTTTAGTGCCTGTAAGCTGATTGTTACTGTGTATTATTTCTGTTCCTTTCTGGTCTGTTACTTTTAGGCTCTCTCTTTAATTAGAGGACCCCTTTCAATATTTCCTGTAGGGTTAGCTTGGTGTTTGCAAATTTTAGTTTTTGTTTGTCCTGGAAGCTTTTTATTTCTCTTTTTACAATGACAGCCTAGCTGGATATAGTATTCTTGGCTGCATATTTTTCTCATTTAGTGCTCTGACAATATCATGCCAGTCCTTTCTGGGCTGCCAGGTCTCTGTGGATAGGTCTGCGCCAATCTAATATTTCTACCATTGTATATTACAGACCTATTTTCCCTCAAGCTGCTTTCAGGATTTTCTCTTTGTCACTAAGACTTGTAAGTTTTACTGTTAGATGACAGGGTGTTGTCCTATTTTTATTGATTATGCGAGGGATTCTCTGTGCCTTCTAGATTTGATGCTTGTGCCCTTTGCCAAACTAGGGAAATTCTGTGCTTTAATTTACTCCAATATACCTTCTGCCCCTCTCTCTTTCTTCTTCTTCCAGGATCACTATTATTCTAATATTGCTTCAGCTTATTATATCACTTATCTATTTCTCCCTTCGTGGTCCAGTAGTTGTTTATCTCTTTTTTCTCAGCCTCTTTATTCACCATAATTTTGTCTTCTATATCACTATTTCTCTCTTCTGCATCATTTATCCTAGCAGTAAGAGCCTCCATTTTTTTATTGCACTTCATTAGTAGAATTTTTAACTTTAATTTGGTTAGATTTTAGTTCTTTTATTTCTCCAAAAGGGATTTTATTTCTTCAGAAAGGGATTCTCTAATATCTTCCTTTTTTTTTTTTTTTGAGCCCAGCTAGCACCTTGATAATCATCATTCTGAACTCTAGCTCTGACATCTTAGTAATGTCCATATTGATTAGGTCCCTAGTTATTGGTACTGCCTATTTTTTTTTTAAGGTTAGGTTTTTTGCCTTGTCATTTTATCCTGATAAGAATAGATGAATGAGAGAACAAAATACTAAAAGGGTACCAAGGACCCCAGAAAAAATGTACACTAATGAAATCAGAAGAGACCTGAAACTGGTAGGAAAAGAAAGGAGAGGAAAAAAAAAAAGAAAATAGATATATATAGAACAGAGCCACACACTTGATTTTGGGTGTATTTTGGTCTGTTAGAAGGAACTGTCTCCCAAAATTTTAAAGAAAGAAAAACTTATATATATACAAAAATAAGGATGAGCATGAGGAAGGGATGGAATATGACTGTAAAGATGAAAATTTAAAAAAAAAGATTCTAAAAAAGGAATTTATAAGATAAGAAATTGGTTGAAAAAAGAAAAAAAAGGGGAACAAATGTGATCAGGTTGGAGACTAGAACAAGGCATGCACTAGATTTAGGATATATTTTGATCTGTTAGAAAAAATGTCTCCCAAAATTTTAAAGAAAGAAAAATATATATGTATACAAAGAAAAAGGTTAAATACAATGAAAGGATAGAATATTACTATAACAATGAAAATTAAAAAGATTTTTTAGAAAGGCATTGATGAGATGAAATAGTTTTAAAAAGGTTAAAATAGGGGGGCGCCTGGGTGGCTCAGTGGGTTAAGCCGCTGCCTTTGGCTCAGGTCATGATCCCAGGTCCTGGGTTCGAGCCCCACATCGGGCTTACTGCTCAGCAGGGAGCCTGCTTCCTCCTCTCTCTCTCTCTGCCTGCCTCTCTGCTTACTTGTGATTTCTCTCTGTCAAATAAATAAATAAAATCTTTAAAAAAAAAAAAAAAGGTTAAAATAGAAAGAGGAAAAAAATTAAAAATTGAATAAGAAGAGTTTTGTAGTCTTAACTCTTACAACCATTTTGAGTGAATTATTTTATATAGTGTAAAGGAAGGGCCTAAATTCAATATTTTGCACCTCACCATACATATTCATTGGAAGAAAGACATAGTGAAAAATTTTTAATGTTCCAGTGTAGTTGCATTAAGAATCCCAGAGGCCATATGCTGAGAAAACTTTACTTTGAGAGGTGTTCTTGGAGCTATTTTTGCAAATTAAAGCTACAATTTTATGATAGAAATATGTTCTACTCCTTGAGCACTTGCAATATTACTTTTCTATTTTTCTTCTTTTTTGTAAAAAAAAATATGTTAGGTCACTAGAAAAACATAAAAATATTTCATGAAGTATTTATTCTGTGGATGACATTTGATTTTCATTAGTGTAATGATATTTAAAAATAACAAAAATAGAATTGAAAATACAAGTGCCTGGCAAGTTATATTCACCTTAATTTATTTTGTTGTTGTTGTTGTTTTTGTTTTTGTTTCAAAGAGAAACTCAATATCCAATTTCAGAATATCTGGAAAATAACTATAAAGACAAGAGTACATATCAATTATAGACATCAGTTTAGCCTGGGTCAGAGGAAACTCTTCTGGATGTTTTAATAGCACCAAAACATACAACCAGCTCTCTATAATAGGAGCCTATATATCTTGAAGCAGTGCACAGGATGAGGGACAAAGAAGTGTGTCTCAGGAAGGCAGACTGCACTGGTCACACTTCACAGAGGCCTGGAAACCAGACCACATCAGCACCTCCAACAGAATCCAAGAATTGGAAAGAACATGGGCATGTATGCCTGATGCCAGCTCTTTTCTATCTCCACAGAATAGCCACCCAGCACATGCAGAAGAAATACCAAAATGCAGATTATGTATAAGACGAGACAGTTGTTTGAAATAAGCTAGGGGAAATGAGATTGAGATGCCATCCATATACTTGCTGACTTTATTTTTCATCACCAAACTCCAAAGATTTTGTTTTTTCATTATTTCTCAGAGTGTGATCTGAATCACTTACATTGGGATGCCCTGGCATACTTGTGGAAATACAGTTTCTGGGTCCATCTCAGGCCATCTTGAATCAAAATCTTTTTGGGTAGAGCTTGAGAGTCAGCATTATTACCAGGCACTCTGACTCCCTTATTTGGAAATTACAGTCTTAGAATCGAGCTTTATATTTCTGTTTATGCTTCACAAGCCTGAGCTATCAATGACCTCACCCACCTATTAATATCTCTTTATGTTTTAACTAAGTTTCTACTTTTTTAAGCAGTAGTTATGTTTTTTAAATGCTTTAGTGTTCACAGCTATTTTTCTGTTTTTCTCCAAGTTTGGATGGTGGCTGTGAATGGGCTTTGATTTCCAGTCAACTTATAGCTATGTGGTATAGATGGTAAACCCAACCATACATGCCCAGTGATGGAGACCATTACAGGAAGTCACAAGACTGAGCTACAGGTAAACCTCGTCAGCTGATGAGCTATACAACTGATGTAGCTCCTAGAAAACATACTCTTGCTGTCTTGGCCAACAACTCTCCCAATGTTATGTAGATGGGAAACCTGTGAAGCTGAGCTTTTGGGATACAGGTAGATTATCCTGGATATACAGGATAAGATTATCCTACCTGTAGACAGTTGTACTCTTATCAGTGTATTCTGCATCATTCATAAATGTGTATGCCAAGTGTAGTGCTGAGGTATGACATCTTCTCACAAACACTCCTATCATTCCAGGAAAAGCTAACCTTGAGTGAAAGATAACAAAAGCATGACTGAGAAAGCAAAGGGGAAGAAGACAATTCCAATTACCTATGCACAGATTTCAATCCTGACTAAGGAATCAGTTTTATTAAATATCTGAATACTTGGCTTCTACCCAGTGAGACCTCAAGTGTTTATCAAACACTTAGAGCAGTTTTATGCCCCTCCTTGTAAAGAAAGAGAAGAGACAATGTTTTCTGGTATAAATGCCAGAACCTTTGACTTTTATTGACCTTTCCTGTCCACAACGCCCTTGTGGATTTGTGAAAAAGTGGTAACACATGTGCCCTAACTGACAAATTTTATTCCAGATTATTTTTTCCCATGAAAGTATTTTGAACCCAAGAGTAATTTCAAAGGTCTTGTTTGAATAAATTGTAAGAATTTATACTTTTATATTCTATTAAAATTCAGCTCTGACATGACAAACTTCATAAAGCCTTATTTTTCAGAAGACTTGCTCTTAATCAGAGTAGGTGTTACTGAAATATTTTCTGAAGTTAGTTACATTGCTATGCTATGAGCAATAAGCACTCAGTGTTTTAAAGACCTTTGTCTTTAAGAAGACACATCTTCAGATTTAGGAAATCTAGGTACTTTTTATTTTAAGGAGAAAGAGCATAAGGCAGGGAGGAGGCAGAGAGGGAGAGAGAGAAAGAATCTCTAGCCTATTCCCCACTGAGCATAGAACCTGACTCACAGCTTGATCCCAGGACCCTGAGATCATGGTCTGAATAAAAATCAAGAGTTGGACACTTAACTGACTGAACCATCTAGGTGCCCCATAAGAAATATAGTCACTTTAAAAACAATTTTTCCATATATAAAAAGTACATTATTCTATCTAAAGATGACCTCAAAATGCCATCACTAAAAGACTACAAGTCTACTTTCAGGTACTATATGGCCTTTCTCCCATGTCCATTCAACACAGGGTGTACCACATTGATATTTCCATAAAATCGAGGGAACTATTTGCATGAGGTATTGACAGAGCTGGGACATGTGTGCTCTTTGGTCCTGACACTAGTATGGCAAGCTCATGATAGACAGAAGGTGTGCTGGCTGTGCTATGTTAGGGAGTCTGAAAATTTTAATTGTAACCTTATCTTCTGGTTTATTATGAAGATATATTTGTATTATAGGTCATAGATAATTCTATTCAATATTTTAAATTTCTCCTCTTTAGTTGTGTCAGTAATATATAATGATTATAAGAACACATTATTCCTAGAGATACTGTGAAAATTAGTTATTATATATAATATATAATAATATAAATTATATAAGCATGTTATAGTGTTAATATTAATAAACAAATAGAAAATATCTCAAGTGATAGCATGTTAGTGTAAAATACAGAGAAAATTTTGTACTCAGTTGAAAATGCTAAAACAGAAATCTAGAAAGAACAGATAGGAAGAATGGAATGTATATAGAAAAGGAGGGAAGAAAAAATTGTGAAAATAAAATCATGTTTTCAGAAACCAGATTAAAAAATAATTATTTTATTTTTGAGATACATGGTTAAAAATAACTTTTGGCCTCAAATATAAAAAAGGCATTCATGAAAATGTATAGCTTTATTTGAACTAGACCTAAAGATAACAACAATGCCACTGGTTGAGTGGTCCTAGTGATGGATTTTTGCTCCCTTAGGACCATTTTTCCACCAAGTTGAGTCCATGAATGGAAGTGGCTCAGCAATAAATCCCATATTTTCCTGTGAGAAGGACTCCAAATGTTGTACACGATGATCTTGAAAGTTGATTCAAATCTTGAATACTTTTTTTTTTTAAATTCTAAGGAAACGAGCTAATTCTTCTACTTCAAATAAGTTAATGCCTTTGGGTGAGGATAAATTTCTTACCTGTCACACGAAAGACCCTTGCAGATACACTCAAGGGGGAATGTATAAGATTGTGAGGAATTAGAGAGCATGTGCAATGTGTTAGAATGCTAGAGAATGAAAAATACTGATGTAATAAAAAAAAAAAAAAAACAACCAGGACCATTACATGCCATAAATATATAGTCATTAGCTTTAAGTAATCCTTAGGCAAATGTCTTAAAGCAATTAACAATATTTTGAGTATTTCTAGAAAAAAATTCTTGATATGGAGAAAAGCTAAGCTGTAAATAAAATCCATATATTAAGCTAATTTTCCTTATTGAATCCTCATTAGATATGGAAATCGGAGCCATGATGTGTGTGAGTACGCATAATGAGTATATATGTGTGTGGGCCATTGCCTAAATCAAACCAAATCAAACAAAACAAAACCACTCTATTTTAATAATTCCATTGAGTCACAAACTCGTATTTTCCCAAAGATAACAATTCCAACTCTCAAAAAAGTCACCAAGAATTTCTGGGAAAAGCATGTCATGCCATTTCCAGAATCAGAATCATTTAATGGGGGATTGATGATATAAAAGCTATACTCTTAAAGATTCTAAGAAGCTATTGAAATGCTTGAAGAGTCAGCAAGAAATCTTACACAAAAAAAGGTGATTCACTGTCACTTATCTTAGTGGGAAAGATGACTGTTCTAAACTCCATTAGGTTTGCCTGAGAAAGGCAAGACTCTCATGATGTCTTTAGAATTAATTTTAATGAACTTTGAGAGCAATAAGAAGGTACAGTCTCATATTCTTAGTGAAAGGCACGATTTTAAATGAAGAATACAGACTTGAACAGTGCTAATTATTGATTCAAGTAGCAGTTCCACCACTAGTTAATTCTGTAACTTGAATGAAATGTTTAACTTTTATCACTTATTTTTCTAATTTGGGATATAATAATACTAGAAATCTAAAATGGTTATAGGAAAGATTAAGTAAAATAAAGTTTATAAGGCACCTGACAAAAAGAATAAGATTATTGTGTGAATTACTCTTCTTTTTTCACCTTCAGATTGTTTCAAACGTTCTATTGAGAATGAAGTGAGAATTTTCATTATTATGATTTTTTTCCATAGAGAGCAACCAAGCTTTGCTTTGCATTATGAATTTTAACAAAAATCCAAGTCCAAAAGCCCATTTCAAATATTCAAAAATGTTATCTTATAAATGTTAAAACTAAAATAAAATTGACTTGCACTTCTATGAGCAGATTTGCACACTTTCTGCAGTAAATGTTAAGTAGATGGATGTCTGGTTTCCTGTCATGCCAAGAGGAGATAAATTTCAATATGGATAATTTATTTTCATATGATGAATTAAAAACAAACTGAAGAAGCCTCTACATTTTTTATTTCATTATCATTAGAAGGGAAAACTAAATTTAACTATACCAAAATCAAATTACTATTAAATTGAAAGATATATTCTGTATTGACATACACAAGACTAAATAAATCCATTCAGTATGTTAATTTAGTATCACATTTAGAATTATGTTTTATTAATGAAATATTTTTATGGGCTTAAAAAGTAGTGTAAATTAAAACCAAATGTTTGTCTTATTATAGAAAAGCAACGAGTAGTATTTGCCCTAAAAATCCAGGACCAAACTCTCCACAATTTCATTCTGTATAGATTCTCTGGGACTGGAAATGAACTGTCTGCAAATTTGAACATACCCAGGTGAGTATTTTAGGAAAAGAAGAAAAAAGAAGGAAAAAAAAATGATGTTTCCACTTATAGTAGTATGTGAAGCAGACCTCTCTATTGTATGATCATTTGATTGAGAAGAGATATAAAAATTGCTATGTTTTGAGTTTATTGCCCATTTTATTTCAAAGGTAGGCATAGTAAATCATTTACATTGAATCTGGGGTGATGGCTTCTTGAAGGGTTTGACTCTTTACCAAATAAAGGAAAGTGTATTCTAAAGTGACTGCTCTCATTTTAATAGTCAAAGTTTGTCAAAAATTAAGTCTAAAAGGAGGAGAAATCAAAGACCTACAAGAAGGGCACCTGAGTGTCTCAGCCAGTTGGGAGTCTGCCTTTGGCTCAGGTCATGATCCTGGACTCCTGGGATGGAGCCCCACATCCAGCTCCCTGCTCAGTGGAGAGTCTGCTTCTACGTCTGCCCCTCTCTCCACTCATGCTCTGTCTCTCTCAAATAAATAAATAAAATCCTAAAAAAAGACCTACAAGGAATTCATTTAAGTGAATTAATAAAGGAATAAAATCAGAAAATTTCACAAACTATTTTTTCCTTAAAGAACACATGACAAAAATAAAATAGAGTTATGAAATCTGAAAAAAATAACTTTTCTTAGTGGGTATTTTTAAAAGATGTATTTGTAAATTCTTATATAACCTTTACACATATAGTGAGGATTTAATGTAATAAAAAAGTACATATATACATATGCAGTGAAGATTTAAAATGTAAATTGAAGATTTAAAAGCATACTTGTTTTTACTGGAATTAAATGAGTCCAACAAACTACATAAACAATAAAAAAAATGAAGACAATAGAAGGAAAAGGTAATAACAGCAGGAATTAATACAATGGAAAACAACTCTACAAATAGATTCAAAAGACAGAAATAGTTTTCTTAATAACTAATTTTAAAATATACATACAATATATAAATTATTAAATAAAATAATTTTAAAAGACAAATCTGTAAAAATTTAAACAGAGAAAGAAAATAAATTTGTAAAAGAAAAGGGTTCAAACAAACAAAATTCAGAATGAAAATAAGAATATAGTTAAGGATGCAACAAGATTTTTAAAGTTAATAAGAAAATTCAAATTATAGCATTAAATAGATAAATTTGAAAACTTATATTAAACAAGACATCTATAACTTTGTAACATATCATAACTGATTCATGAATATCTGACTAATCTCACATTTTAAAATTTTGAATCAATAATTTAAAAAGTTACTTACAAATAATAATTAAAAAATAATTTACATTCCAATTCCTTCTATAAAACTAATTTAACCCAAATGTCAAAACCAGATATGGACCATGAGCCATTAGTATAAATGGAAAAATCCTAAACACTATAGCATCAAACCAAGGACACTGACACATAAAGCATGTTATGTGGAAATATTAACTTTTATGCTATCAACAATACTTGAATTAAAAATAGAATTGGTTTTAATGAAATGTTATAGTTCACCATTTTTTGAAATAATATAATCATTTCAATATATGTAATTATGAAATGAATCTCAATACCTCTTCATGGTAATTCTTTTTTTAATTTAAATGGTTTCAAGGGAACTTCTTACTTGAAAACATGTTCTATATATCAGAACATCTATCCAGAGCCATAGAACACATATCTTCATTAATTAAATGTGAGAAACATTCTTTAACAAATCAGGGAAAATATTAAAATGCCAATAATTATAGCTTTTTAAAATATGTTACTGAAATTCCTAGCCAATGCAGTAAAAGTGACTTTATTTAAAAAATAAATGTGCATGATCAAAAGTTTCAGGGTAATTAGTTTTAACAGCATTCTGTATATCTATGGATGGAATTTTGGCAGAGCATTTTGCATGGAGAAGGCAAATCTGTATCCAGAGTAGATGTCTACTGCAGTAAGAATAAATTGCTGTTGCTTCCATTATGACCATGGTCCAATGTGGTCTACTTGCCCCAGGTAACTGGCTGATCACTATGGGGAATGGTCCCATATTGGGACTCAATGTTGGTCTCAGTTTCTAGCAGATTGAGCACTAAACAGTGGCCTTAGCCAGGTCTGCTTTGGTGAGTGGAAGTCTATTAGGTTAAGCCATGCATAACCTCCATCCCTAGCACATGACCATTTTGATCATGAGCCCATTGAGTGATGACCAGGGTGACTGGAAAAGCGGCTTACTGGTATCTGGTATCCACAGAACTGGTTGCCTTGTCCATTGAATTATTAAAATCCTCTTCTACCAAGGTCAGCCTTTGGTGAGTGTTCACATGGAACACAAGTATCTTTACATTTGTGGCTATTCAAAGAAGTCTACCAATGAACATCTTACCATATTTCTTTCTCACTAGCTTTCTAATCACTTTTCCTCCAATCCCTGACCATTTAGCCAAATCATTGGCCATAGCCCATGGTTTCATACATAATCACACATCTGGCCATTTCTCCTTCCAAGTAAAGGACACAACCAGGTGCACTGCTTGAAGTTCTGCCCACTGGCAGAATTTCTTTTTACCACCATCCTTCAGAGATATTCCAGAGAGAAGACACGGCGCTGCAGCTGTCCACTTTCAGGTGCTGCCTGCACACCATACAGCCATCTGTTCTTCAGCCTCTCCTGCCTTTCTTAAATGATCATAGAGGAACTCCCTGTGAGACCATAGGTGCAGGCTGAAAGAGAGAAGGCAATGGGAATGAATCACAGACATTAGGGCTACTTTTTTTTTTTTTTTAATAAAGTGTTGTGTTTTTTTTTTAAGATTATTTTTTATAACTTTTTAAATTTTTTCTTTAAAATTTTTCAGTGCTCCAGAATTCATTGTTTATGCACCACAGCCAGTGCTCCATGCAATACTTGCCCTCCATAATACCCACCACCACTTCTTAATGTAATTTACTTGGGCCTTCAGGGTTTGCTTGTGCCCAATCTCATATACATACCATTTCCATTTGATAATAGAGTGTTGCTGTGTGTACCTAACTTTTTGACTTGTTGGGTCAGGTCATAGGCAGTTTATAATAGGCAGCTCAGATCACATGGTAACTTGGTGGTTATGTGTTTGGTGGCAACTAAGGCTCAGTGGGAGGCCAAGAGCTATTTCTCAAACGAAGAGTAATCATCTGTGGAGAATGGAAGAGCTTCACTCTGAAAGCCTACAGTCCTATGCTGCAATTCACATATGGGGCATGCTGAAGACTCCAGACAGCTTCTCTGTCTGCTACTGCAAGTTTGAGCACTACTGGCTCTGCTGGGTCACGAGGCCCAAGTGGGAGAGCAGCTTGCACAGTCGCCTGTACCTATCGTGGAAACTTCTTTTTTTTTTTCTGGGCCTAGATATTGCCTACTTTTCATGGCTGTTCATAAGTGGGGCAGAATAACACATCCAAATGAGGAATATGTTGTGTCTAAATATCAGAAGAGACCCAGTAGACATTCTGCCTCTTTTATGATTGTTGGAGGGACCAGATGCAACAACTTATCTTTCCACTTCAAAGGGATTGCTCAACATGTCCCATACCACTGGGACTTTGAAAGTTTCACAGAAAAGCACAGGGTTTGTTTGTTTGCTTGTTTGTTTTTCCCATCTTCTGACTTACAAATGTCTTGCCAATAAGATTTGAGTCATTGCTACTTTTTCCAGTAGGTCCAATAATCGTAATGTCATAGATATGAAGGATCAGCATTATATCCTGTGGTAGGGGGAATTGGTCAAGGTCCCTGTACAGAAAATTATGACATAGTTATAGAGAATTTATATACTCTTGAGGTAGGACTCTAAAGGTTTCTTGCTGGCCTTGCTGGCTGAAAGGAATCTATTTCTGGTAGATCTTACAGAGAAGGATGGAGAAAGGGTATTTGCCAGATCTATAGCAGCATACCAGGTGCCAAGAGATATGTTAATTGGTGTTAGCAATGAGACTACACCTAGCATAGCTGCTGCAATTGGAGTTATCACCTATTTAAGCTTTGATAACTGATGCTCATTCTCTAAAATCTGTCTTCTGTACAGGTCAAATAGGAGGGTTGAATAAAGATGTGATAGAAATCACCATCCCTGCCTCTTTCAACCAATTGCTACAATCCCTCTAGGAATGTGGAATTGATTTTGGTTTATGATTTTTTCTAGGTAAATTTCTCATGGCTTCCACATGACCTCTGACATCAAATAGCCCTCATTACATAGGTAGGAGAACCAGTATGTCGATTCTGTAACTGGGTGAGTATTTCTATTCCAGCTATCCATTCAGAAACTGGCGAAATTGCAGGATGGATTCTGGGGCCCACTGCACCCACTCTGAGTCAGATCTGAGCTAAAACTCCATGAGACTTTGGTAACACCCTACTCTGACTGTAAGGTCATAGTGACATTTTTGTTACCCTGGAATCAGTATTGATTCAGAGCCAGTATCTAGTGGTCCCTTATAAATCTGATAATTTCCTTCTCCCTGGTGTACCATTACCCTGGTAAAGATTGAAGGGCTCTTTGGGGAAGGATGGGAGAAAGAATACCGATGTATATTTTTGGTAGTGTTCTAGTACCCTTTCTCAAGTGTTTCTGGCCTTCCCTTCATTCGTGTGGCTCTGAGTCTGTAAACTGGTTCAAGTCCAGGAATTGCTTGAGTGGCCATGACATTCTGTTTTTATGATTCAGATTAAATTTTTGTTCACTAGACCTGTAAGTTTTCTGTTTATACAGGTCAAGTAAGAAGTTAGTAGGTGTATTATCTATTTCCCTTCTAGGAACCCCATGATCAACTACCCACCATGGGTTTTCAGGAGTCGGGTTCATTTCGATTACTGCTTAGACTCTTCTGTCCATCCTGGCAACCACCACTCATCTTGTGGTTAGTGATACCATTTGCCCCCTGCCCTCCTCGAACCAATTACTTCCATTGCACTCATGTTTCTCAATTAAGTAACTATATTTCTACACTGAGGTGTGTCTTACAGAGAAGAGCAGTCATGGAGCTCTTAAAGAGTGGTGGGACTTCCCTCCCAAATATATTTTAAAAGTACTGGTGAAAGTTCTGTCTTCTGGACCTTCCTAGTGTGGATGAGTAGGTCTTAAATGACAAATCCACTTGGATACCCCTGTATCCCTAAGCCTTTGAATCCCTTTCTTTACAATGAACCAAGGTACATCCAGCATTTCTAATCTGTTCAATATGGGTCACCTTTTGGGTAATGTTTCAGTCAACCAACCAAGGAAACAGAGCCCTTTCTAACTCACCAAGCTGTAAAATTAAATGAAGAATCTTTGCTTAGTGAGCTCATATAAATAAATTTGGTCTAATACAAGTTTGTTGTTTGTTTTTTTTCCCCACTGTTTTCCTGCACCTTTAGTATCTAAGCTCACATACACTCCCCATATTTCTAACTATATAAATCAGAAAACTCAAGTGTAATGCACCTCCTCATGTGCTTCACCTTTAGGGTCCTCCTTGAACCTCTGGTGAAGACCTATAACCAAGAAAGGGTGGAAGGGGTGGATCCTGAAGACAATCACCATTGCCTTGCAAGGCAATTGCCTTAGAAGGGGCCATTGCATTTTCCTCAAACAATGCAAGGTTAACACTCTCAGAAAGAGGTAGAAAGACCTGTATCATTGTGGGTAAAGAGGCTGATACCACTGGAATGGGGAAGCTGCTTCTACTAGGGTTGGGGAGATTTCTTTTTTGGATAAAGAAGATTCATCAGAATGTAGGGACTCAGTGTACCCAGCTACATTCTAGCCTTCCTACGCATCACCACTCCTACTTAGAGGATTCTGTTTTTTTCTTAGTCAATGTCCTAGCTTAATAGTGGAAGCTATGCAAACCTGGAGTTCAGCTTATGTTGTAATTCAGTCATCTCAGGATGAAAATTTGCATTTGATTTTCAGTAATTTCAACTTTTTGACTACAGGAGATAAAGGTCTGCTTCAGGGCACACAGAGAAGCTCCTTGGTCTTTTTATGTGGTGTTTGAATTGGGTATCAAATCACTGAACTCATGCATTCCTTGTGCCATTTGTCCAGCAAACTTAGGAACAACTAGCTAACATCATTGTACTCCATTAGCTTTTAATAAATGTTCACTTGAAAATATTATACAGACTCACCCATCTCCTTACTTCTTGTAAGTGGTTGATTAAGTTGCCTTCCATGAATCTCTATCCCTAGATCACACATGAACCATCAGTGCTCTCTTTACTACTAACTATAGTGTCATTAGCATCTCTGAATCTAATCAGATTGGAGATTCTCTTCAGGAAACCTGAGAACCAATTCAGAAAACTCATCCTTAACATTCTGTTCTTCTAGAAACACTGTCAGTATCAAATAGTATTAGTCAGGGTTCTCCAGAGAAATATATATATATATATATTTCTCTCTCTTTTTAACAAATGCCATATATATGACCCTTTTCCCTTGACATGGAATATATTCACATTTCCAAGGGGAAAATAATCTTGAAGTCTAGATAGAAGACTAGCAATCTGAAGTCTATTACCTATGATTATGTCCAGTCTCAAGCTTAGTGATAACCTATCAACCCCTGCAAGGCTGAGGCATAAAAACAATCATTGCAACAAAAGCCCCATTCAGAATAAGAGTAGGAGACAAAGGACTCTATAGCTCACGGAAATCTTGTTGGACAGGAAGAGAGAATACTCTCATCTCTGACCATAGATCCAGGGCTTTGAAATCAAATACGGGAGACTCTGGGTCTGCTCTCTGGGAAGACTACCCCAATCCACAATCAACCATAGCTACACCTCCATTAGCTTTGGAGCAAAATATCTGGTGAGGCTGTCCAGCTTTCATCACAAGTTCTAACTGTGTGGCTTTAATTGCACTTGGCTTTCTTTAAGTTTGAATAGTCAGTGTAGGCAGGTCTTTTGCTTTGTTTTTGTTTATTTCAATCTCCCAATCCATTTTCTCAAGAATCGATTGGCTTCTTATATATTTTCTTCTGGTCAGTTTCCTTTGTAAATAATCGAGATCAAAGCCCACTTGGAGATCTACCCATTTGTTCCTTTGTTGCCTTAATTTCCCAACAATGGATGGTTCAAAATGAGGGGAATCATAATAATAAAGCATTCCTTTTCTGATTCTTTTTGTAACACCAATCCTTTTCTTCCACTGATTAAGACATTGCTTCTTCAAAATGACAGCATTGGGACACCTGGGTCTCTCAGTCACTTAGGCAGCTGACTCTTGGTTTAGGCTCAGATCATGATCTTAGGGTCATGGAATGGAGCCCATATTGCTCTTTGTGCTCAGCTGCAAGTCTGTTCCCTTTGCCCTTCCTGCTGCTTGCTCTCTCAAGCAAATAAATAAATAAATAAAGGAAGCATACTGACACCATAACTTACTGACAGTCCTCAAAACTTATTAGTGGCTTATTAAATTACACACCTTAAAAATTATCCTTATTGAGTAACAAATATAATGGTTACTCAAACTGAAAGGCCAAACTGGAAGAGACACCTCTAAATTATACCTATCTTCTCTGACCAGGTAAGTTTCAATAAGTGTACATTATATTTGAGAGAATCGTTAAGTAATGATTCTGCCGTTTGTTCTCAGTAATTAGCTTGCATCAGAATCACCTTGAATGCTTGTCAAAACCCATATGCTATGCCCCAGGCCAAATTTCTGATTCAGTAGATCTAGGATGGGGTTTAAAAATATGCATGTCTAACAAGTCCTCAGATGACCCTGATCTGGTGGTCCCAGACCATACTTTGAGAACCACCTGCGATGGTGAATTTTATGAGTCAGCTTGACTGGTCTATGGTCAAATATTATTCTTGATGTTTCTGTTAGGGTGTCTGGGGATGAGATTAACATTTACATTGTTTGCTGGGAGAAAGAAGATTGCTCTCCCTGATATAGATGGTCCTCATCCAATCAGTTGAAGATGTAAATAAAACAAAAAAGGCTGTAAGAAAGAATTCCTTCTTCCTTACGACCATCCAGCTGAGACATTGGCTTTTTCCTGCCTTTTGCCCGGTACTGGAATTGAGTGTCCTGGGTCTCCAAGTTGCTGACTTACCCTGCAGATCTTGTCAGTCTCTATAATTACATATATATAAATATATTTCTCTGTAGAATCCAGACTCATCCACTGCTACTCTAGGAGGCTTGTCCAAGTTGTAATGAGTTATTGGAAATATGAGAGAAGCTGATATTCAGAAAGAGGATGACAGGTTAAAAATAAATAAATAAATACATACATACATACATACATATATACATACTGGAGCCAAGTAGGCAGCAGAGCCAAGGCTTGGAAATCCACAGGCTTTCATTTTCTGTGCAAATTATTCTTCTTTTTTCCCCCTCAGCTCTTGGTAATCAAAATGACCATTCACTGAATGTGTTGTTAACCCAGCTGCATTGGAGGAATTTTTTTTTTTCTTTCCTCACAGAAGCAAATTGCTCTCTTTAAACAAGTCCCTTTTCAGCGTCCACCTGAGATTCTTGGAAAAGCATATCAATGATTTAGCCTGCAGCTGTATGTGTGCAGACTCCCCCCCTATCCTCGGTGTGCTCTCTTCCTTCTGCTGGTTCCACTTACCTTCTCACTCTTCCCTGCACTCAGTCTCTCTTTCCCCTTCCATGAATCCCTTTGTTCCACGTTATGGGTTTGCTGTCTGTCCCACTGGTTTGAGGGCACTGGAGGGCAGAGTCTGCACTTCTTTATGTTTGTGTTTCCTATACTTTGCTGTGGAACATTTCCTGGCAGATTTTACATGTGTAGGGGATGTGACTGCAAGAAATTACTAGATAACAGAGGGGCTACGTACACCTGATTATCCTAAACTTCATAAGTCATCGCAGGTGCGGTTGGATGACTCCACTGGTAAATAAACTAAGGAGGAGGGTATTATTATTTACATTTAAAACGTAAGCAAAGGGAATTAGGAGGATATGATGACTATAATCTGGAGCTTGACTCATGTGAGTGAGAACTCAATATGCTTCAACTATCTCAACCTCAGTGTCCTCAAAATATAAAATAAAGGCAGTACCATTGCTTCTCTTCTGTACAATAGGAATAATATTGCATGTGCCAGAAAGATAAAAACACACAGAGCCTTTAGACCAGAATCTAACTAATATTTATGTATCATGAATTATTATTTTCTCATTTTATTTAATTTTCTATGGTCTATACATTCCTTTGTTTGCTCTGAGACATATCTTCCTTACTATTGTGATCAATGGGTAAAGGCTGCTGAATTGATTGTCAAAAGCTGAGACCTGTCTGCTGAATTCAGAATGTCTTAATTTCTGTGGTATGATGTTTGCTTAGGTTTTGGAAGAGTTTAACAATTATCTTATCATTTTGTTTTGTTTTTTTTTTTTTTTTTTCACAGCTAATGATATTCTCTTCCCTATGTGCAAATGTGCTCAGTATGAGGTGGGTATCTTTGCGATGAATATGAAAAAGATAGTTCAGAACACACATTATAAATGAGTTAGTAAATTTTGTTAGATCTTGTCAATTGTAACAGCCCCTGCATCTTACAGAAATTGAAATTAAACAATGTTACTGTAGGGATCCTCCTGGAAGTCTTCCTCTTTGCAGCCCTGCATCTTCAAATCACTGGACATGTGATGGGGCGCGATGGCCCCAGTAGAACAAGTAACTTCATCTTCTATGCATCTGATTTCCATCTGCTTGATTAGGAACCATCTAATTAATTTCAGCCCTCCCACATGGCATGATATGGAGATGTTCCATGATTTAGAATTTCTAATGACAAGTAAAATACCCCATAGAAACCTGATATATCTTATGACTCTGTTAATCATGCTTTAAAGATTTCTCAATATCATTAAGGATGTTTAAGATGCTGTTATTAGGAGCACCTGGGTGACTCAGTGGGTTAAAGCCTCTGCCTTCAGCTAAGGTCATGATCCCACCGTCCTGGGTCCAAGCCCCTCATCGGGCTCTCTGCTCAGCAGGGAGCCTGCTTCCCACCCCCCCACACCCACCGCCTGTCTCTCTGACTACTTGTGATCACTGTCTGTCAAATAAATAAATAAAAATCTTAAAAAAAAAAAGGTGCTGTTATTAGTTCAGAGCAATAATCAAAGATTTGATAATCAGAGATAGTTGTTCAGGAGGAAAAGCTAAAACACTGGTTTGAATTTTAAGGTTGATATCTTGTGGTAGGTTTTAAGAATTCAATGGTAAAATCTGACTCTTGGGGCACATAATGAGATTTTTATGTGGTCTTGAGATACACACTCTGATCTCTCAGCTTGTCACCTGGCACTGAGAAATTTAGGAGCAACTCACTAAGTGTGTTTCACTCTGGATTCTACCTGAAGTGTCATTATTTCATGTTCCTTAAGGCCTGTTCACTACTAGGGAACTCCATAATGGCATCTAACCACTTAAATGTAAACCTTAAACTGGTTTACCATAAAAATAGACCAAAACTGAAAGTCAAAAAAATTCTTCTAAGGTAGACATTCCCCATTGGTAATATCATTTTAATACTCATGGAAAATGAAGCTTAATTTCATCCAGTGTTTGATCTCCCTACACTCTGGGAATTTATGCATGCTGAGTTCTCTCGCCAGAACACTCCACCACACTCTCCATTCCCACCCTGAGTGTGCTAATCCCCATTCATCTACCAGATCCAGTTTAGATCCTTTTAAGCTACAACAGAAAACCTTAGTTAACTTTCAAAGGATGGTAGTGCTTCTTTATGTTATCTTCTATTTATCTCTGCATCTCACTGCTTTGATTTTCTCTCGATTTGCTTTTATTTATGACCAGCCTGGGCATTCCTGGCGGATGGCTGTGTCCCAGTCACCGCTGTAGTCTCAAGCTGAGTAAGCTGCCTCCGCACAGTAGAGTTTTCAATATTTGCTAACTCGCAAAGAATCCAACTTAATGAATAAACGAATGAGGAGAGTATTGTTACTTACATTTAAAACTTAAACAAAGGGAGTCAGGAGGATATGATGATTATAATCTGGAACACTAACTACTCTGCACTAACCACTTTGTTCAATATCAAGATAAAAGGAATTTAGTTTATTTGAAAGTGCTGATATCTGAATGGCAAGCGGTATCTCAATTTCACATGGCTTAAGGATTTGATTAACATTCATTTACAACTTTGTAAAAGTGCTTTTATGTCCTAGAAATTTGCTGCAATTGGTTTACACAGGAACAAAATTTTTTAGAGTAGAAGCAATCCAAAAATACCTTACATATTTGGCAATCTACACCTTTTAGTAGTTATTTCCACCAAAATGTAACAAAAGTGATAATCCACATGTTAACTAATAATAAGAATCATCTAATTAAGGTGAGGGAATTAATGCATTGGAGAGAATTCAAAGAGGAATAGAAATTGGTTCTACTGTCCTAATAACATTCCAATCAGAAATGTGGTGTTCCTCAGGACTTAATTTAGATACATCCATTTCAAGCATTGATTTCTGGAGAATGAGGTAACTGATGAGACATAGCTCAGGGGATAACCCGGGCTCAGAGTAAATCAGTTCTCAATCAATGAGAAACTGTCATAAGTTCATAATGGAAATGAAAATAAAGATTAAAAAAAGAAGAAAGGAAGAAAGAAAAGAAAGATGGAACACAGATATACACATTTCAGCCACATTGGAAACTCCAGACAAATGTACAAAGGTAGAATGTTTGCTAAACTGTACCGCTTTTGTTAACTGACCAATGGGTCAAGTTTAATCTTTATGGAAGCCCAGTTGGCCAGCTGTGTAATTTACTAGTCTCCATCCTATTTATATCCTCAAGCAACAAAGAAATAAAAGTTTTAAAACAAAACCAAAACATTGGGGCAAAAACTTTACTACTAGGGAAGATTTAGAGTCAAGATTAATCTTCTCTTTATAATTATATTTTTGTCTTTATAAAGATTCTTAAAAATTTTTTAGGCATAATTGACATACAATATTTTATTAGTTCCAGGTGTATAATATAGTGATCTAATAGTCACATACACTGAAAAATAGTCGCCACAATAAGAATAGTTAACCATCTATCACCTTACAAACTTCACAGTTAACACAATGTTACTGACTTTTGTCCGTGCTCCTTCTGCATTTTCCACTATCCATTTAAAAAACATCATTTGCATTTACAAGTGGATAGAGAATTCATCCAAAGAGATCCTGTTTGAAAACATAATAAATTTTTACAGGTCATCTAGTTGAATGACCTCTTTGTTTTTGCTCATCCAGTCAGAAGTCTTAATTGTGAAGTTGGAAGGCACAGGGAAGGAAGAGAGGCCAGAGGAAGAATAATAGATTTTGAAAGATACCATGTGCTTTGTGGTCCATCTTCTAAAATAAACAGTAGGCTCCATATATAAGGAATTACTGAGAAATTTAATGTCTTGCATTCCAACAAACACCTTTGTCATAATTAGCACAAATTCAATGTCAATGTTTCAGTGCTTTTTTGAACTCCTTTATAACATGGATATTAGTTCAAAAATTTCAAGCCAGCATACTAGTACATCTTAACAAATTTAATATTTTAATACTTGAGGTTGAAATGTTCATTTCCAGTAACAGAAACCGCAAGACCACAAAGAGTTGAGTAACAGGGAGATTTTATTGTGATAATTTTTATTGAAAGCTTTGGGGGAACAGTGTAGCTTTGGTATATTTCTTTAAATATGAGCAACATTATGTCACAACATATATGTACATAAATGGTCCTTTTGCTTAAAGAGTATTCAATGAGAAATTATTGGAATGTTAAAGCCTAGCTCCCATCTGATAGCATAATTAGAAATTATCTTTTACTCTGTAAACAATCCTGACAGGACATTTGCCATTTTCAAAATAAGAGTACTGTCAAATAGTCTCTTTAATGTTTAGCCTGTCCTATGGGTGGTTTGAATTTTAACTTATGATCAGGACACTCTATTATACTTTCTAATAATATAGCTTAATAAGACAGAACTTCCCAATTGAGATATAAGAATCTATTGAATTCCCCCAAGTTTTCTCTTCTTTTCTTTTCTTTTTTTTAAGATTTTATTTATTTATTTGACAGAGAGAGAACACAAGCAGAGGAAGTGAGAGAGGAAGCATGCCTCTCGCGGGGCCCAATGCAGGACTTGATCCCAGGATCCTGAGATCATGACCTGAGCCAAAGGCAGACGCTTAATGACTGAGCCACCTAGGTGCCCAGATTTCCCCTAAGTTTTAACTAAAGTTTAAAACACATGAATTTTGGGGGTGCTTGGGTGGCTCAGTTGGTTCTGTGTCTGTCTTTAGCACAGGTCATGATCCCAGGGTTCTGGGATCAAGCCCCATGTTGGGCTTCCCTGCTCAGTAGAAAGTCTGCTTCTCCCTCTACCACTCCTCCTGCTCCCCTCCCAGCTAGTGCTCTCTCACTCAAATAAATAAATAAAACCTTAAAGAAAAAATAAACATAAATTCTGGGAATGAGGTGATATAAATTTTTAATAAATGAGTGATTTTATTTTTATTTTTTTTTAAAGATTTTATTTATTTATTTGACAGAGAGAGTGATCACAAGTAGACAGAGAGACAGGCAGAGAGAGAGGGGGAAGCAGGCTTCCCGCTGAGCAGAGAGCCCGATATGGGGCTCGATCCCAGGACCCTGAGATCATGACCCGAGCTGAAGGCAGTGGCTCAATCCACTGAGCCACCCAGGCGCCCCAATAAATGAGTGATTTTAAAACAAAAAAATGAGTAACTGAATTTTTAAAGATTCCAAATAATCAGAAAGAATTTAAGGTAGTGACTGAAAAAAAAAAATTGAAATTGTAGTAATAAAGTATAAAACATTTAGGTTGTGATTTTTACACATTCATTTATAAGTATCTTAAGTGCCCTTTCTGCAAGGTATGGGGTAAAAGATATGTAATACTTAATCAGACTTTGCTCTTTTATGAGAACTGCCTCATACTAGTCCACAGAATATTTTATTACATGGACTAAAAATGAGATTTGTAAGATCCACTGACTTTTGTCACTAGAGATAGCTTTTCTCTTGGATAATTTCAAAATAAAATGCCTGCACAATATCTGTCAATTGGATAAAATTTGAAATTTTGGTCATACCCTTTTTTGGCAAGTGTTAGTGAAAATCCAGAAGTGGTGGTTCTGCACATGAATGCACGAGGGAAATATATACTTTTCACTTCATTTTCCTGAGTCCTCCCACATGTATGGGTACAATTTTGAGTGAGGCTTATGGGCATTTATTTTCCTAAGCCAATCAGCTCTTCTTCCCCTTGAAGGACATTTGGAGTATATATATCTGACTTTTAGTTCTAATAATACAAAAAACATCAAATGTTTTGGTATGAAAAATAACATTAAGGTTTACATGAAGTTTCTATAATTCTTGCCAGTACCTTCAATTTCATCTATAGATCCCACCAGACTATCTGAGACATACATACTTCAACTTTTTAGAATAACTCATAATAAATTAACTTTCAGTGGTAAATTCAGGTCTTTAATGAAAATCATTAAAAAACAAAACAAAACAAAAACACAAAGAGGCACCTGGGTGGCTTATACTGTGAACGTCCAACTCTTGGTTTCAGTTCAGGTCAGGATCTCAGGGTCACGGTATATAGCCCCACATCGGGCTCCATGCAGGGTGTGGAGCCTCCTGAAGATTATTTCTTTCCTCTCCCTCTGCTCCTCCCCAGTTACACTCTCTCTCTCTCTCTAAAATAATAATAATAATATATTTTCAAAAAACAGTTTAAGAAAAGGAAAATATGCTTAGCTTATTTACGTAAGGATGCATTCCAGATGTTAAAGGGCCTTTCCTCCTATTTTCCACATGTGACAGTCCTCTACTCCTACCTGAGAACTGCTACCAAATAGATCACAGAGAAAAATGTATTTTCATTATTTAGTTCCAGGAATTTATTTTTATTTGATAGATTCTATATTGTCAGTTGTCCACTTAAAACAGATTGGGACAGTGGTTCTCAAACTTAGCAAGCCTAAGAATCACCAGGAGATATTAAAAAAATATATATTTTCAGGAATTGTCATATAAAAATGTCTTATGCCAGCAAATTTTATCCCAGGAATTTGCAATGTTAATAGGCACTGAAGGTGATTCTGATTCCACCTGTCTTCCACCCTGGCTTCTACCTACACCACAATATTTGTCAAAAGCTGTCCTTTAGAGTTTATTTTGAATTCCTTAATTTGTCAGTTTCCATGTTAAAATATGCTTCTAGACTCTAACTAAAAATTTTGATGGTGTGCATCTATTTTAGTTTCAATGTTTGTAGAATGAAATAACTCTCCCTATAGGTTTTGTTTTGTTTTGTTTTGTTTCGTTCTGGTTTTTGCCAAGAGTGCCATGTTATTAGCTATTAAGGAGATTGTAGATAGGTAAATCTCTTAAACTTATTCATTTGCATCTAGTTCATACGAAATAGTTTTTAAAGCCTAATATAAGTGTGTGTGTGTGTGTGTGTGTGTATGATATATAAGTAATTAATATTTATTTATATTATCTTTTTTTTTCCCCTTGGTTCTGTAACTTGAGGTAATCCAGTCATTCAAGGTATAAAAGCTACTGTCAGACTCTGCTTCTGAGTATTTCTTAAAAAAAAATATATATATATATATATATATATATATATATATATATTTATTTATTTGAGAGTGGGGGGATGAAAGGCAGAGGGAGAGAGAGCCTTCAGCAGACTCCACAATGAGCACAGAGCCTGGTGCAGGGCTCAATCTCATGACCCTGAGATCATGACCTGAGACAAAAACCAGAAGCAGACGCTCAACTGACTGCACCACCCAGGCACCCCTGCTTCTGAGTATTTCTGTATCTCTTTTATTGCCATCACTTGTCCCCTCTTATTTCTGTCCATGATATTTTCTACACCTTTTTAGTCAATTACAAAAATCTATGATCTTCAATGTGTATGTTATTATTTTGTCCTTAAAATAATATTTCTTTAAATTTAAATATAATTTAAATATTTTTTGAGGATTGCTTTGATGTTCCAAACTAATTAGTCAGACATTAACATACCTAGTTTTCACCTGTGGTCATGCACTAGTGATTCTTACTGCAACAAAAAGGGTTATAAAATTAGTATCTTTTGATTGAATGTAACATCCAAAAAGTGGAAAAAATTAAAAATGCATGGCACCTGGGTGCCATGCCTTTAGTTTGGGTCATGATGCCTGGGTGTTTGGATCCATCCCCAAGTCAGGCTTCCTGCTCAGCAGGGAGTCTGGTTTTCCCTCTCCCTTTGCCCCTCCCCCTCCACTAGTACTCTCTCACTTTCTCTCTCTCAAAAAAATAAATAAAATCTTAAAAAAAAATAAAGAAAGAAAGAAATAAAAAATCCATTCCTAATCCTTCTACCTTATATATCATATCTGTAATTTTACCTACTGGTTGTGATGTGAGGACAAAGGCAAAAGAAAAAAAAATTAAATTTCCTTACTACTTACAGTCTATTGACAAGTCCTTGAAAGCGGCAATGACCTTCCTCTAGAAACTCAGCTGCCTCTGAGTTGGGAAAGGGGTAAAGTATAGTCAGAGAGGGACAAAAGACCCCTGCTAAGACAGAACAAAGACAGAGATCAGGAAAATTTAGACCATACTATCCCTATTACTATGGTTAAAACGTTTTTCTAATAATTACATTGTGGATACAGAAAATACAAATAACCACAAAAACTGATGAGGCCTCAGAGGAAAAGTTCACCATGAAGATTAACCTGACCTAGCAAAAGATATCTGTAGACCGTAGATGTCACAGAAACAAAAACTTTCACACAGTGTATAACTGTCATGTCTAGTTTCAGGCCACTGACCTGACCACTGGCAAGTTTCCTGGTAAAGTCCTAATAAAAGGCTAGAGTTGAAAAACCGTCACTGGAAACCCAGTGGGGACCCTTTTCACTCCTGAGAGCTTTTTATGAATCCTTGCTTAATAAAACCCCTATCCCTTTGCTCACTCTCCTTTGTCAGCAAGATTCATTCGTCAACTCTGTGAGACAAGAACCTCACTCTCCTGCTTCACATCCGTGTTAATACTTTGCTAATGGCAAAAGGTAATCTTACCTCAACATCATCCTGACCCCCAAGATCCTGTAAGTCTACTTCAACATATAAAACTTCCTTTGGAAACTTCCTTTATCTCCACTCCTCAGGATATATTTTAACAATCATCATTCAAGCATATGACCTGTAGGGGCCTGTTTAGCCAGAGCAGCTCCATCTGGTTAAACAGTGATTTTGTTGTTGCAGTAAAACTGAAACTGACCCTGCCCCCCCCACCCCTTTCAGGGAACCTACTTAAAAGCAAGTCCCGGAAACCAGTCCCAGGTAACAAAGCCCAAATACAAGGGTGAGTCAGGCCAGGTGGAGACATCTGATCAGTGGGGGCGCACGCTGTCTCCCTAGCTACCAAGGAGTGTGGATCCCGCCTTTTGGACGCCAATTCTGACCAAGGTGATAGGCTGGTTCAAATATCTACTATAGGGTAAATTGTAATTCAATTGGTCACTCGAGTGTGACCTAGCATGACTGTGCAGCTTTCTCTGTGTGTTACAATCTCATTGGCCATCTGTGTGTGGCCAGGCCCAACCACATGGCCTTTGCCCTTTAAAAGTTAGTCTGTAAGGCAGGGAGGGGTCGCCTCTTTGTAAGAGACGGCCCTGGCCAGTCAGTTTGATTCTCGATGCTTGGCACAAAATAAAGCTTTGCTTGATCTTCGCTTTGTATCAGTCTCATTCCTTTGACCATGGACCCAACAGACTCACTGATGCACATCTGAACAGTCTCTTCACTAAGGTTTTATTAGACAGCAATAAATGACATTTTCCTAATAATAGGTCACCCCCTCAACGTCCTAGAAAACTTGCTTCCAGAATTCCTTAGAGATTTAAGCTATCCCTAACTCCCTCCCATCTTGAAAGTATATAATCATCTACCCATCACAACCCCAGTGCAACTCCTTCTGCCCAGGGGTCCTGTCCCCGTGCTTTAATAAAATATCCTTTTTGCACAGATGTCTCAAGAATTCTTCCTTGACCATGTGCTTCAATCCCCAACATTTCCACCTCAGCTGGAATAAGGTGCTGGAGCAAAATAATCAAGATTAGATGACATGGTTTATTAAATGCAGTGTACCAAAGTCATGTATCTCTTTTGTATCCAGTGCAGAGGAAGCAGGGGTGTAGTTTGGGGATGTTGGTGAGGTCCAGAGCTGATGGCCAAGAAAGAAATCTTGAGATGTCTTTGTTACAAAAAGTGGTTTCATTAAAGCATGGGGATAGGACCCAAGGCCAAAAAGAGAGGCCACACTTGGGTAGTGAGTATATAATGGGTCATTATATACTTGTGAGTTATGGGAGATAAGGAAAAAGGAAGGTTTCCAAAAGAACTTTCATATGCTAAAGAGCTACAGGACAAGGTTGTTTTTTCCCTCTAGAAAGGTATTAACATTAAAGTTAACATAGTTCAGAGTTTCATTCTGCAAGTTAGGTTATTGATAAGAATGTTTTTTTCTTGTTAATCACTAAAACACTTGTAAACCTAGGGAGAGTGCTGTCTTGCAGGACTGTGATCTCTATTAGTTAACCATTTGCTTTTCCCTTCCATAGTGTTAGGGCCTCCAGGAGTGCCTGAGGAATGTCACACAGATCCCACCTGGGTGTAAGGGGCAGGGTTTGTGGGGTGTCAGCCTGTGCTTTGCCCACAGCTTGACCTCTGCTCCCTCATCAGTAGGAAGTATAAAACCACATTTTTAGCTGAATTCTTAGAAACTTACACCTCCTTCTTTAGTACATCTGTTTCAGACTACTGAACTAGAACCTATACATTTATGGTCTTTAATTCAATTTATACCAGTTCTAATAATATAATTAAAATAAGGCAAACAAATGTTCTAGAAAACAGGATTTTCCTCAGACATAAATCACAAATCAATCATCACAAATGCAAGATGTCACATGACTTTTTAAAAACACAGTTGGATGTTTAAAAATATTTATCAATTAATATCATTATTCTTCTTCCCAAACAGAAGATACCTGATTTGGATAGAAGCATAAGGCTGAATTTGTTGTTTTTAGTGTAATACTCTCCATGAAGTAGAAAAAACAAAAACAATTGTTGATTATACTAGAGTGCATGTAAAAAGCTCAAAAAGTCCCTATCACATATCTATTGATGAAGGAAAGACATTAGAGCTGGAAGCCAACAGCCAAGAAGGAATTATTGAGATGTCTTTAGTGCAAAAGGTGTTTTTACTAAAACATGAAAACAGAACGCATGGGCAGAAAGTGCTGCACGGGGTCATGAGGAGTGGCCCATTGTATACTTTCAAGTTGGAAGGGGGTTAGGGATAACTTAAGTCTCTAAGAAATTTGGAAGCAAGGTTTCCAGGACATTGATGGGCTTTGGTTGGGAAAATGTCATGTATTATTGTCTAATAAAACCTGAGTCATGAGACCCTTCAGGTGTATATTGGCGGGTCATATATGCTTGGGGGATGATTGCCAACATGTATCTTGGGAATAGTGATAAAGGAAGTTTCCAAAGGAATTTTTTTTTTTTAATTTATTTGACAGAGATCACAGGTAGGCAGAGAGGCAGGCAGAGAGAGAGGAAGGAAAGCAGGCTCCCTGCTGAGCAGAGAGCCCAATGCGGGGCTCGATCCCAGGACCCCGGGATCATGACCTGAGCCGAAAGCAGAGGCTTTAACCCACTGAGCCACCCAGGGGCCCCTCCAAAGGAATTTTTATAGGTTGAAGTAGACTTACAGATTCCTGGGGGTTGGGGTAAGATTGCCTTTTGTCCCCAGCAATGTATCAGCATTGAGGCAATTGAGTCCCTAGAGGAATGTCACTCTGCCTTTTGCAAGGATTTGTCAATGGGCTATAGATAGTAGGAAATTCAATAATTTTTCTTCTGCTTTGCTTCCCACAACATCTATCACTTTGCAAAATTCCAAAGGTGTTTTCACTTTTAGGGCTCAGGACTTGGGACAATTACCAGAGAAATTAAGAGAAATATAGCCAGAACAGAGAGACTTTAAGAGATACAGGACACTCCAGAATGTGCCACTCTGGCATAAAAGTTACTTCTAGTTAAAAGTAATTAAAACTCAGCAGATGCATAGAAAACTCTGATTCCCCCACTGCCTAAATTTACACTGGAAAGGAGGCTTGTACCGGGAAGAATGTTATTGACAGAGACCCCCTCTTTACCTAAGGAACTCACCTGCATGATAGGTAACCTTGCTTTCACAAATATCTCCTTTCACCTTCTTGCTAATCAGCTTTCTCCCCTTTGTATCCTCAGACCCTCTCCCTCTCCTTAGCTCATATAAGCTTCCTGTTGCTTCATTGTCTTTGGAGTCTCATATCTGTGTAACTTCTTGTTAGATATGCCTATTAAACTTGATTTTCTCCTATTAATCTGTCTCATGACAGTTTGATTCTAAGTCCACTAGAAGAAACACAGGGCAGAGGCAAGTCTTTGTCCCTAATGGGCTTAAAAGCTTATATTAAAGAAGAAAGAACTCAAATGAATAACCTAACTTACCACTTTAACAACCTTGCAAAAAGAACAAACCAAAAACAAAGCAAGCATAAAGAAGTAATAAAGATTAGAGCAGAAAGTAATGAAATGAAGACAGGAAAAACGCTAGAGATAATCAAAGTTATCAAAATCCCATTCTTTGAATAGAACAAAAAACCGACAGGTCATTAGCTAAATTTATTAAGAAATAAAGAGGGGGAATCCACTTTACTATATTCAGGAATGGAAGGAGAGGGGACTATCAATATTGTGGAGTATTATGGAAAAAAAATATTGTAAATTAAATATGAACAACATTATGCTAAAATTAGATAACTTAAAAGAAAGGGGAAATAAATCCTAGAAATAAAGATACAGAGTATGAAATCTAACTCATACAATGTATAAAAAAAATCCGGATAAACCTGCAACAAGTAAAAAGATAAATTAATAATTTTTAAACTTTTAATTTTTAAAAGCTCAGTGTCAAAGTAAATAATATCAACTATTCACAAATTCTTCCAGAAAGAAAGAAAGAAAGGTTGTAATACTTCCCATTCTATCTCATTCTATCAGATCAGTAGATGGATATTGATGTGGAAATGTTGAGGTTTAGCTCTCATAAGTATGAACACTAAAATCTTTAGGAAAATACTAGCAAATTCAGTGCAGAAATGTAAAAGGATTATACACAATGACCAAGTGGGAATTATTCCAGGGATGCAAGGTTGTCATAACACCTGGAAATTAACTGATGTAAAAGACATGTGACTATAATGAAGGGAGAAGAAAACATGAACATATCAGATACAGAAAAATCAGCAGCCCATTTATATAAATTATACAAAAGGTCCACAACCAGCACATCCATGGAGGCAGAATTTACATTAGCAGTTAGTTTCCTGTGCTGAGGGTTGGAGGTGGCAATCAAAATGTAGTGAGTATTCAATGCAACAAGGGGTTTACACTGGGGGAAAGGTTAAATAATTCAAATAAGATTGTGGTGGGGGCACCTGGGGAGCTCAGTGGGTTAAAGCCTCTGCCTTCGGCTTAGGTCATGATCCCAGGGTCCTGGAATTGAGCCCTGCATTGGGCTCTCTGCTCGGCAGGGAGCCTGCTTCCTCCTCTCTCTCTCTGCCTGCCTCTCTGCCTGCTTGTGATCTCTGTCTGTCAAATAAATAAACAAATTTTTTTTTAAATTTTTTTTATTTTTTTCAGCATAACAGTATTCATTATTTTTGCACCACACCCAGTGCTCCATGCAATCCGTGCCCTCTACAATACCCACCACCTGGTGCCCCCAACCTCCCACCCCCCACCCCTTCAAAATTCTCAGATCGTTTTTCAGAGTCCATAGTCTCTCATGGTTCACCTCCCCTTCCAATTTCCCTCAACTCCCTTCTCCTCTCCATCTCCCCTTGTCCTCCATGCTATTTGTTATGCTCCACAAATAAGTGAAACCATATGATAATTGACTCTCTCTGCTTGACTTATTTCACTCAGCATAATCTCTTCCAGTCCCGTCCATGTTGCTTTAAAAAAAATTGTGGTGATGGTTGCACCACTCTTGTTTATATACTATAACTGAATTGTGTACTCCAATCAATTCGATGGTGTGTTAATTTTACTTCACTAAAGTTGTTAAAAGACAAAAATGCAAACACTAAGTGCTTAGAAAAGGGTCTGACACCTCAAGGTTTTGAGTAAAAGGGAGAGAAAAAATATATAAGCGAATATTGTAATTGAATCTACTAATTAAATGGGCAGGGTTTATAATCTATTTCAGTTACCATATGAAATTTAGCATAACACAGAAGTCCTGTAAGAAATTTAACTGAATCTAAAAAATCTCTTAGTTTCTCAGTTGAACAAATACTCAAATGATGTGCATTTCCTGTTCAAATTTAAATGTTATTTTGTTCTATAGGACTCAGGATTTTTTTTTTTCCTTAGTTTTGAGGAGAAAAAAAATATTTACTTAGTATCAGAGTTTCCTTTATTTTAATAAATACAAATTTTGTAATCCTATCATTAGTTAAGAAATTATATATCTTGGGGTGCCTGGGTGACTCAGTACTTGAGTGTCTGCCTTCCATGCAGAGCTTGATCCCAGGGTCCTGGGATCCAGCCCACATCAGGCTCCCTGTTCAGCAGGAAACCTGATTCTCCCTCCCCCACTCCCCCTGCTTGTGTTCCCTCTCTTGCTGTGTTTTTCTCTGTCAAATAAATAAATAAAATCTTTTTTAAAATTATATATTTTAAGACTATATATTTTATCAGAAGAAATGTTATAAATTATGGAATCTTTAACTTTGTATTCACAGAAAATTTTTAAAAAATACAACTTTGGAATCAGAAAATTCTACAATTTTGGATTAAAAAAGAAGACCTAGTGTTTATTTGAATGAAATAAATACATATACATATATTCAAAAATATATTGTTATCAAAGCAGAGACCTACTTTTTATTTCTATGATATTATAATTTGTTCCTTTATAATGGTTAGTAGAATCATGAAATATAGAAATGGTAGAAATAATTCTTCAAAGCTTACTCTCAATCTGAAATTAATAAGAATTCCAAAGAAAAAATATGGTTTTCAACTTCACATAGAAAAATTAACATCTTTTATGTACTTTCATTTATATACAAAATATATTTTTGCTTTGTGTATTCATATTCACCAACAGTAACATTGGAGGACTCAACAAATATATTGTAGTCAGTAAAAATTAACTTCAATGTAATTAGATGTTTAGTAATAAAATAGGCTAGAGTTCTGCAAATTTTTTTTTTAAGATTTTATTTATTTATTTGAGAGAGAGACAGTGAGAGAGAGCATGAGCTAGGAGAAGGTCAGAGGGAGAAGCAGACTCCCCATGGAGCTGGGAGCCTGATGTGGGACTCGATCCCGGGATTCCTGAGCCGAAGGCAGTCGTCCAACCAACTGAGCCACCCAGGCGTCCCAAGAGTTCTGCAAATTTAAAGGAAGCAATCACAGTGATGCACTATATTAATTAATTTTTTGTATGTTTATTATATTTGTAAAATTAAGATTTTACTGTAAACCTGCTAAGTGAAGGCAGAACAAAATTCATCTCTTCTACCTTGAAAGGGTCAAATTACACTGTCAAGACTAAAATAAACCACCTACATTCAAAAATTTTCTAATTTTCCTATCTTCTAAAAAAACTAAATATTCTTTTATTATTTGCTTTTATTATTACATTTGCTGAACACATTTGTTAGTTGCTATGTAAGTACCTAGAATGGTACTCACATATGAATGAGCAAGTGAGGTAGGTTTTCTGCCTATTGGGGCTGTTGGTCATGATTTTTATGATTTATCTCCTCCATCTAATAAAAACAATTCTAATATTTTGGGGCATCTGGAAGGCACAGCTTTTAAGCCTCCAACTCTTTGTTTTGGTTCAGGGTCATGAGATAACCCCCACCCCCACCCCACAGGGCTCTACACTCAATGTGGAGCCCACTTGAGTTTCTCTGTCCTCTCTGCCCCTTTGCCCACATTCTCATGTGCTCTGTCTCTCAAAAATAAATCTTTAAAAAAATAGGGGTGTCTGGGTGTCTCAATCTGTTGAGTGTCTGTCTGCTTTTGGTTCAGGTCATGATCTCAGGGTCCTGAGATCAAACCCCGCATCAGGCTCTCTGCTCAGTAGGGAGCCTTACTTCTGTCTCTTCCTCTGCCCCTTCTTCCTGCTTGTATGTGCGGTCTCTCTCTCTCTCTGACAAATAAATAAATAAAATATTTTTTTTAAATAAATAAAAATAAAATAAAGAAATACATAAATAATAATATTTCAAAATACCTTTTTATGGAACAGTAACCTCTAACATGAGGTACTTTAAATTTAGTTTAAACTTATTTATTTATTATTTCAGATTTTATTCATTTATTTATTTTAGAGAAAGAGAGTGCCTATGCACTGCGCAAGAGACAGTGTGGAAGGCGCAGAAGAGAAAGGAGAAGGAAAGGGAGAGAATCCCAAGCAGACTCCCTAATGAGTGCAAGCCCAGTGCAAGGCTGGATCTCAGGACTCCGAGATCATGACCTGAGACAAACCCAAGAGTGGACTTAACTGACTGAGCCACTCAGGGGCCCTTAATTTAAATCTTTTACTATAGTTTTGAAAATAAGACTAAAGGAAATCTGTTAGAGAAAGATTAAAAAAAAAAAAACTGGGAATATTAAGGAGATGACTTATAAAATTACTCTTATTTGACTCATATTGAAGTAGACAGGAAAACTTATTTTGCTAATCTTGGAAACTCTTTTTAGCCCTATAAAATCCTGCACATAGCACAGTGTTTTAAAATTATGGTTTGCTCCTATGAACAAAACTGTGGAACTGTGTTTTTTCACCATTAGATCCAATTACCGCAATGTTTGGTATATATTTAGCCTTCACTAGTGTTTAGGAGAATGATGACCACGTTCAATACCTTTCCTGGTATTGTTTTGTAAGAGAAGAGAAACCTGCTTTGCAGTCAAGGAAGTTTAATTCGCAAGGCAGCCAAGGGAGAAGAGCAATGTCCCCTCCCCCTCCCTCAAAAACTCATCAAACTTTTTTGTGGGTTTATAGGGAGAGCATGGGGGAATAGGATTGGCAGGTGAGGCGACTACTGATTTATGTAGGCCCAGTGATCATCATGTGACATGTTCAAAGGATGGCAGCTCTGACAGGATCATAGTGGAGATTTTGGGCTCCTCGAGGTCAAAAGGTCACCCATTAATCTTCTGAGCAGGCCCAGTAAGGTGGGTGTCTTTAAGGGTCTGAATTGGTCTGAACTGGTAGACGTGAACCTCTTAGTTCCTGGGAAACAGCATGACTGTGCAGTTTAGAAGTATGCAAGGAGTCTATTGTGAAAAGAAATGGGCTTTAGGTTATAGTTTACTTTTTTCTAACTATCCTAAACTTTAGACAACAATAATTTAGCCTTGCTTTAAGTACATTTAAATAAAAACTTTAATTGGAAAGCACTGGTTTCACTGTTGGCTAAATATTGGAAGCACCCTAGAATTCCTGAGATTTTCTTGCTTTTAATAATGTGTAATGATATTTGTAGATGAAGTTTATTTATCTTTACTATTTAATACTTTTACTAATCCTTGACTAGCTGGATATCTCATTTTTTAAATTACTCAGAAAAATGCAAACTCTAAATCAAATCATTGGAATCCTGGAAAAAAATTATTTATTATATCCAAAAATGTTTGGTTGCCTTTTTTTTTTTTAATCTTTAAGAACATCTGTCATTTACATAAAACATACCTGTACATCACGTTATGAGGTCCTGCTTGCATTGACTTACTCTTAATAAATCCTTATCAAAACTTTGATATGATTTTATGAAAAAAATACTTTAAATTTTATGCATAAGACCTTTGCTTATTTGTGATCTTCAGATATATTTTGCTGTTCTAGTAAACACTATATGTGATTGGCATAATTATCCAGGCTTGATAAATGGGAAAACTGAAGTTCCCAGAAGTGATAACTCTTGAAATGAGGGAACTAATAAGTGTCAGATCTATAACTGAAGCCCACATCTGAAAGTTAAGGTACTCAAAGGGTCTCCCTTACCATTACCTTATAGTAGATACTTAAAGATTAAACATAAAGCCACATTTGTCCATATATCCAAAGGATTTCAGGCAATGTTTATAATTTGTAGGGATTAGAATATATTCAAAGTAGGTTGTTTTATCTACCACATAGTTAAAATTTTGCTTGTCTTATGTTGAATTAGATATTATTTTTCTGTCTTGGAAATTTCAGTGTATGAATAGAGCATAACATGAGTGATTAAATATTAGACTTTAGATTAATTTGATTGATGTAGACAGGTAATTAATATCCAACTAATTCTTAGCTCCTTCTTCCGCCACTTAAGACAGATGGATTTCTCAATCACCAGGACATCATTTATCATCAGTGACCAATATTTATTAATTAAAAATCAGTGGCTGTGGAGTGTCAGACAAACACGTATTCTTTTTCTCATTAGGTTGCAACTTAAAGGACAGAGTACTGTCACAAAAGATTAGAACCTGTGAGATATCTTGATAGTTTATGTGTAACTGTGAAGAGAATGCTATAAACAGAAACTTTCTGGAGAACCTAAGATTATAATTTCCTTGTTTACTGAGAAGGCATTGAAGTATATTTTAAAATAGATTTTGGCTCTAAGTTAAGTCTTCTAAATTCACATTTTGTACTAAACGCAATCCAGAAATCGTATTGTATCATTCTGAAATTTACAAATAAATACATTTGGCTCAAGACTTATATGTCTTACTCTGTGTGGACTCTACTATCTTTCCAAGATTTCTGCTATAAATAGGCCTTACAATACTGTGGTTATGGACAATGGGTAAATATTGAATTTGCCCATATTTCCAAACATGATTGTGCTAAATTAAAAATGATGCTTCTTATTTTGCATAGAGAAACATCTATCACTATTGTCATTAATAAGGGTTTAACATCTGTAGATTGAAATAATTGAAGATATTTTTTCCTCTAATTTCCTAATTTTATAGGTTTTTTGTGCCATGTTTGATGTATAATTTTCCATGACCACATTTATAAAACTGTTCCATCTTTTGGTGAGTGTACTCTTTTTAAATACATTTTTAAATGCTCAATATAAGAAAGAGATAGATTCTAAGCTTCTATGCTTGGAGAGATTGGGAGGGTAAGGAATCAGTATCTGTTTCCACTTAGCTATGTTAACCAGGGATCTGCATCCATCTTTGGAACCTAGAGGAACCTTTACATCCACGAAACCCCAAGAGTTCTACACAGCACTTTGACATTTGCCTTCATAAAATCATAATAACTCATGTTAAAACTATAAGAAGGTGATGTTTTCTTTTGTTTGTTTATTTTTTTTAAAGCCATGGAATTATAGGCAGTCTACTGTAACAATACTCAAACCATGCTGGTTTAATAAAGTAAACATTTATTTCATTAAACAGTCATCTAGGGATCCCACAAATACTATTGCATAGATGTCATGAAACCCTTTATAGGAGGTTGGGGAAATGTCTTTGATTAGGTCCTGACTTTACCTTTTACTGCTTTTACCTTTTACCTTTTCCCTTGCTTACCAGATTGCCACTCTGGACTTCTCTGAAGTGGTAATTGCTATGCATGCTTTCTGCCAAGCTCTAGAGCTTCCTAGTTGTCTTCCTGCTAGTAGCTAGAAGACTATTTTAACTCTATTTTAAACTTCATTGAGCCAAGAATTTTTAGTCTGGGCTCATGTCATCCCTGTCAGATAACTGTGTCAATAAACACAACCAAGATTCTTTCCAGACAATTATAGCCCTAAATTTACACCTTTGCTTTTACCCCAGTTGTGTTGGGTTGCCTCTTTCTGTTTCTCTGTCTCTCTCTTTGTTTTGTCTCTCCCCCCCGCAACCCTCCTTCAATTCAGTGGAGAAGACCATCAGCGAACAGCCTTTTCAATCCTTCAAAGGCATGGATTCTCATTCTCTTCCCCCACCCTTGCCTGAAAACCAGTCATTCTTTCCTATGCCCGTATCTTTTATAGCTTCTCTTAGCAGATGCAAATCCAAAATTTTGCCCAACATAATATGAATCACCATTCTGTCTGATCTGTTTTCTGCTGTCCTATAGAATACACAATGTCATGTATGTTTGGTGGTTTTGTAAATAAGGTAGTTTAGTGTAATGTTCTAGAAATCAGAAAGGGTACAACAAGTTCAGACATCTCTCTGTAAGAAAATGAGAGTTTCTTTAATTTGGGAATTTATGCATAGCAAAAAAAAAAGAAAGAAAGACAAAAGATAAGAAGAAGATCTGATAAAAATAATCAAATGAGAATTGAATAATGATATTTACAATTTTGTAGCCAAACTAAGCACTATGGTAAACACATGAAATACTTACTTCACCCTAAAAGATTCATGACACATGTTTAGTGAGATCTATTTTACAAAGAAATTAAACTTCAGATTAATAAAGACATTTGCTTGGAATCACACACTGATAAATTTTCTTTTTTCTTGTTCATGATTTTTCCGTTGAGCAATGTTGTTGCCCTTCAATTATCTAGCTAGTTGCCCTTCATAACTAGCTGCTATGAATTTGATTTGAAATTCTGGTAGGTAGAATTCTAAGATGATTCCCATGACTCTTGTATTAATCTCCCCCCACCCCCCCATATTTTATAATGGTTTGATGTTTTGGAAATCTTGTTGACTGTGGACAGACTGTCCCTCCCAGAGTTAACTAATTCCTGGAGATTATAAATAACCTACCCAACAATATACTTTCATATACAAACCAAGTGATCCAAAGCTTATATTCAGAACTATCTCCAAATTCTAACTCTCACACATTATGCCATTATTTTTTTGTGTCTTAGATCACCCCAAGCTGGATGATGAACAACTACCCCGATAGCTCAGCACCCACCAGAATTATTAAACTATCCAATTATAAGCCTACTCAGTTGGTTAACCAGCCTTGCTCTTTCTTTCCCACAAAAAAAAACACAGTTAAATCTCTGCCATGTCATCTTCTTGCTCCATCTGCCTCCTGACAAAACTTGATGCTTCCATATGTGGCCCTTACGGCATGGTGTGTGCCTCACTTCTCCTGGAACTATAATAAATTGTCCTTTCAATGACATTGACCTTAGTTACCTGTATAAATTGAAATGATGTAGGGATAGTGTGACAACCTTTGCATGTGGAAGGGCTGAGGGGATATGAGGGGAAGGGCATCTCACCTTTGTTTAGGAAGGAGTTGCAAGGAAGATTATCCTAGATAGGTATGGCATCATCAGATGACCACTACAGAGCAGTGTTTTCTTTAACTGATTGACAAAAAGAAACACAACAAGAAAACACTCTGGGTAACCATGAAGAGAGCAAACATCAATATTGTGAATGGTCTTTGGGGGCTAAGTAGCAAGGAACTGTAGATTACCTCTAGGAGCTGTGCAGTTCCTGGCCAATGACTAGCAGGAAAAGAGGATTTTTAGTTCCACATCCACAAGGAAATGAATTCTGTCAAAAAATCAGTGACTTTGAAAAGATCTACAGCCTAAGTTGATTTTAGTCCAGCAAGACAGAAGAAAGAATCTAGCTACCCTGTGCCCAGATTTATAACCTAGGGAAACTTAAAAAAGAAAAAATATATATATAGATAGATAGATATAGATAGATAGATAGGTATAATTTATACAAAATATTAAAAATACAAAATTATATATAAACATACATATAAATACTAATTTTTATATATTTTATATTATATATAAATTATATATTATTTGCTATTGTATGAATATGTGATTATATTGTATTGAACTATATAAAATATATATCACTATATTGTATTCAAATACATATAATATTATATCATATATTTATCTATGATATATTTATATATTATGTTATAAATTATAAATTCATATATAAATAATTGTATAAATAATACAAACTATGAATCTGTAATACATGAAATATACAATATCATTTAAAATACAAAAATATGAATATATAAATTACAATACTATTACAATTAGTATTATATATAATATAATAATAAATATAATAATTTAATAATTTAAATCTATTTAATACTATATATAGTATTATGTACCATATATATGTATATGTATATGTATGTGTATGTATATGTATATGTGTATATATAGTGTGTGTGTATTTGTGTGTGTGTATGTGTGTGTGTACATATATATATATATATATATATACACACAAATATATATGAAATATTATGGCCCCACCATCCCCTCCATGGCCCTGGTGGGTTGGGTCACAAAAACCCCTGCCTCAGTAGCCACAACCCTTGTTGTCCAGAACCTTTGTTCTGGACTGGAGCATCAGCCCACTTGCCCTACTACCCAGCCTCTCCTGGGAGGTGGGCCAGAGCAGCCCAGAGGCCTGGTCCATTCCATCCATGGGACAGTACTGAGGCTGAGCTGGGACAGGAAACCAGTACTCCTAATCACCTTAATAAAGTACCTTCTACATGGTAAGAAAAAAAGAGGGGGCTCCTGGGTGGCTCAGTCGGTTAAATATCTGCCTTCAGCTCAAATCATGATTCCAGGGTCTTGGAATTGAGTCCAAATTCAGGCTCAATCTTTAGCAGACAGCCTGCTTCTTCAGCTCCCTCTGCCCCTTACCACTGCTTCTGCTCTGTCAAATAAAGAAACAAAATCTTTAAAGAAATATAATATATACTATATATAAATTAAATATATAAATATGTAAAATTTATATATCATAAAACATAAACATATAAATACAAATATATGAATATATATTTATTTATTTTATAGATTATATATTTATATCTATTTTATTATAATACAATATTATATTTTATTGAAATTATATTTTTTATATTTTTAAATATTATAATTATATTGTAATAATATACTATATTACTAAACATATAAGATTATATATTTATACATTCATATAATTTATATGCAATTTAGATATTTTACATAATATATATAAATTTGTAAGTTTATATATAGATATATAATATGTAAATAAATAAATATTACTTATATTACATATTATGAGTAAATTATATTTTTGTTTTATTGTATGAATATGTATCAATATAAATTTAATATTATATTTATATATAATAAATATATAAAAATACACACATATATTATATATAATATAAATAAATATACTTAGAGATAAAATGTATAATATATTTTATATAAATTTATATAATATTTAGCAATATAAACATAATATCTATGCATAAAATATAAATTATACAACATATAAAATAAAATTATAAAATATGTATAAAATAAAATACGTATATAATATATATATCTATATATATAATTAATGACATGTTGCATATGATATGTTGCATAAATTATATGTATAAATATTCTATATTTTCATATAGATATGTAAAGGTACATATATTGCATTAATATATAACAAATACATATAATGTATATTATATATTTATATATAAAGTTGTAAATTTATATATAAAATGTGTATATATGTAAATAAATATATATTTGTATTAAATATAATATAAACATGCTATATTTTATTTTATATATAATATATAAATATTCTGTTTTTCTGTATTTATAATATGACTCTATAAAATATATTCTATTAATATCAATATTATGAATATGTTATATATATTTATATACTATGTATTTATATAAGCATATTTATACAAATTGTATATATGAGTCATGCAAATTCCATATAATTATTTATATATGATTCTATTACTTATACATATTACACATTATTATACATATTGTGCATATTGGATTATTTATATATTGTATTATTTATATAAGTTATATATATATAGCTATATACATATATTATATATATTTGCTCTCAGCAAATATAAAACTTCTAAATTATTTTTATAAAGAAGACACATAATTGATAGTAAACCCTAAATACATTTAACATGGAAAAATAATACTGCAGATCAATATAGCTTAAGTATATGTTATTAGCAAACTCAAGTAATAGAATATTAGCAAGTTAAAATTTGATCAAGAAAGATTACACCATCAGGGATACATGGATGAATGAATTCTGTAAAATATATTAATACATATTATATTACTAATACATTCAATTTTTCTCCATAAATGCTGAAAAAGAAATAAGAAAAAGAAAATAAGAAAAAGATGCATAAATTTGGCAACATTACATGAAACATAATGAAAAGAAATTAAATTACTAAGTACTAAGTACTAAAATTAAAATATTGAGATGATGTAACCTCAAAATTAATATTAGACAATAAGCAAATTAGAACATAATAGTAGGGATGGCTGGTTGGCTCAGTCAGTTAAGTGTCTGCCTTTGGCTCGGGTCAGCATTCCAGGGTCCTGTGGGATCGAGTCTCTCCTCGGGCACCTTGCTCAGCGGGGAGCCTGCTTCTCCTTCTACATGCTGCTCCCCCTGTTTGTGCTTTCTGACAAATAAAGAAAAAAATAAAATCTTAAAAAAGAACATAACAGTAATGAACATACCCAAAATATAGCTATGATAAAAAAAAATAAATAAAAATGTGAGAAGCCAGTGTAAGAAACTAAAATGATAAATTGAGATGTCCTTTTAGTGACAATTTGAGAATCCCGAAATATGCATAAACCCATGAGATCATCAGCACAATAGGTATAATATGTGACTTTTAGTGCCCCAAATGTTTCCTTTTTATGCCATCCTTCTAACTCCCCCTGTGCCCTGCCAACTCCTAGTCTGAGACAACCATTGCTTTTCTTTTTGTTATTATAGATGATCTTACATTTTATAAAATTTTCTATTAATGGGAGTATCTTTTCTACACTCCTATTTTGATTTGGCTTTCTTTCACTTAGCATGATTATTATGAGAGTTTATCCTTGTTTTTTCATATATCAATACATTGGCTGCTTTTTATTGAGTTTATTTTGTATTTTCTTGATAATGACTTATATTTGAGCATCTTTATGCTCAATGGCTTCATTGCCATTCACGTATTTCTTTTAATAAAATGCTTATTCAAATTTATTGTCTTTTTTTAAAAGAAATTGAATGACTTGTCTTTGAAGATTTCAGTTAAATGTATGCCTAATATATTCTAGCTAAAATTCTTATCTGGGTACATATTTTGAAAGTACTTTCTCACTATCTGTGCTTAGCTTTTCACCTTCTGAATGTGTATTCTGATAGAGTTCAATTTATGTTGTTTCACTTATATTCCATGGTATATGGTGGTTTGTGTAAGAAATTTTTGCCTAAGTAAATGTCACTAACCTTTGTCTTAAGTTTCTTTTGAAATTATTAGCTTTTGCTCTTGACTTTTAGTCCATGATTCATTTTGATTAAATATTATACATGGGATAATGATGGAAAAGGGTTTACTATTTTGCTCCTCATATCCAGTTGTTTCGACAGGATTTGCTGACAAGAATGAATTTTTCCATATTGAATTTCCTTAGCACCTTCACTGAAAATCAATTGACCGTTTTTGTTTGAGTCCATTTGTGAATTCTTTAATCTGTTCCATTGAAGTATATATTTATCTTTATGACAAAACTATGCTTTCATGCTTATTTTATCTTTACAATAAGTCCTAAAATATGGTAGTGCATGTTCTTCAACTTTGTTCTTCTTTTCCAAAGTTGTACTGGATACTCCAAGTCCTTCTTCCATCTATATAAATTTTATAGTCAGATTTGCTATTTCTTCAAAAATATCTGCTGGAATCTTAACTGATCTCAATTCGATATATGGTGATCTTAAGGAGATTTGACATCTCAAAAGCACTGAATTCTTTGATTCATAAGCATGGTATTTCTTTCCACATATGTAGGTCGTTTTAGTGTTGCCAGCAATATATTTTAGTTGTTAATGCAGATATGTTGCAAAAATCCTTTTCTGTCAGGTTTTTTTTGTTGTTGTTTGTTTTTTTTTTTGTTTTGTTTTTTTAGGATTTATTTATTTATTGAGAGTGTGTGAGAGAGAGCAAGCAGGGGAAGGGACAGAGAGAGAGGGAGAAAGAGAATCCTCAAGTTGACTGGCTGCCCAGAGTAGAGCCCAAGGCGGGACTCAATCTTTGGACCATGAGATCATGACCTGAGCTAAAATCAAGAGTTGGACATTTAATCAACTGAGCCATCCAGGTGTCCCTTGTCAAATTTATCTTTAAATGATTCATATTTTTATAGCATTGTAAATAGTTTTGTTTTGTGATTTTAACTTCCCAAACATCATTGTTAATAGAAATACAGTTTTTTTTTGTTTGTTTTAAGATTTTATGTATTTATTTGACAGAGAGAGAGAGAGCGAGCGAGCATGCATAAGCAGGGGGAGTGGCAAGCAGAGGGAGAGGGACAAATAGATTTCCTGCTGAGCAGGGAGCCGAATGTGGGGCTCCATCCCAGGAAGGCAGCTGCTTATTTCTGGCTAATTTCCTGTATCCTCTAGCCATGCTATATTTGTTTAATTCTAGAAGCAATTTTTATAGTCTATGTAGGATTTGTTACACAGAAAACCATCTATGTTACAGAGATATATCATAAATTTAAAGATGTTTTGCAAAGCCCATTTCTCCCGCCCTCTTCTGGATTGGCTAGGACCTTCACTGCAATACTGAATAAAAGGGATGAGAACAGGCATTCCTATCTTGTTTACATTCTAATGAGGAAGGCACTTAGGCTTTCATCATTAATTATATTATCTATAGATATTTCATAGATTCATTTTTATGTAAATAAAGTTCCTTTACTAATATATATTTGTGTATATGTATGTATGCATATGTATAGACACATATATACATCATTTTATTTAAGTTTACATTTGACTTGTAAACTGGATGTTGGATTTTATCAAAAGGTTTTCCTATATTTACTGAAGTGATTATATTATTTCCCTTTTAGTTTATTTAGTAAGGACTTTATTATTGACTGAATATTGAATGCCATATTAACTTTTCATTTCTGGAATAAACCATACTTGGTCATGACTTATTTATTATACTTTTATTTATAGTAGGACTTGGTTATTAAATTTTCATAAAAAATGTGAACCTGTGTTTATGATGAACATTAATTTGTAGTCTTCTTTCTTTCTTTTATTATTATTATGTTTTTTTATTAACATATAGTGTATCATTTGTTCCAGGGTGCAGGTCTGTGATTCATCAGTCTTACAATCCACAGCACTCACCGAGCACATACTCACCCCAGTGTCCATCACCCAGCCACCCCATTCTCCCACCTCCTCCATTCTAGCAACCCTCAGTTTTTTTCCTGAGATTAAGAGTCTCTTGTGGTTTGTCTCCCTCTCTGGTTTTGTCTTGTTGCATTTTTCTCTCCCTTCCCTTATGATCCTCTGCCTTGTTTCTCAAATCCCTCATATCACTGAGATCATATGATAATTTTGATAATTGTCTCTCTCTGGTTGCCTTATTTCACTTAGCATAATACCCTCTAGTTCCACCCACGTCTTTGCAAATGGCAAGATTTCATTTCAGTTGATGGCTGCATAGTATTCCATTGTATATATATATATATATATATATATATATATATATATATATAATCCACATCTTTTTTATCCATTCATCTGTTGATGGGCATCTAGGTTCTTTCCATAGTTGGGCTATCGTGGACATTGCTGCTATAAACTTCCAGGTGCACGTGCCCCCTTCATATCACTACATTTGTATCATTGGAGTAAATACCCACTAGTGCAATTGCTGGGTCTTTTATTTATTTATTTTTTTATTTGGTATCAAGATAATGTAAGTCTCATAGACTGCAAAGCCTTTTCTCTTTCTGGAAGAGATTGTATGGAATTGATAATTTTTTATATCATTAATAGCTTTCTTATAACACAAGGAAATTAAAACAGAATGTCTGTTGAATCAGTAGTGATGTCCTTCTTTTCAAATCTACTGTGAGTAATTTGTACTCACTATTTTCTTTGTCAGTCAGGTTTTAGTTTTATCAATTTTCTTGATGGCTAAAAACCAGGTAATGATTTCATGTGGATTCTCTTCCTCTCTCTCTCTCTTTTTTTTTTTTTCCTGTTTTATGTTCTATTTATTCTGCACCTTGTGTTTACCCTGCTAACCCTTCCTTGTTCCTGAAGGTACCTTATCAGTTTGTTGATTGTTAATGGTCTTTCTTTCTAAGGCAAATATGTGCAGGTAGTGTATACATTTTTGTCAAAGTACTGCTTTTCGCAGCACCCACATACATTTTGCTTTTCTTAATTTTCATTCAAGTATTTTTTTAAATTTCCATTTTGATATTTTTCTTTGATCCATATTAAAAAATAGGAATGTATTGTTTACTTTATGAATAATTAATGATTTTAAAGGTAACTTTTATTTATTGATATCATGTTTAATTCTATTAATGGTCAAAGAATTAGCAGCTGTTGAGAGCTACTATTGAGCAACTGACCAAAAACTTTAGGGAAAAAATCATATTTATTAGAGATTGAATAGAGAGATAAATCTACAAATTTACAAGAACTAGATTGTTCCATTTTATAACCGAGGCTAAAAGGGATTTCAAAGTTTGGAAACAAAAATAACTCTAAAGAAATAGACCATAAAATTTCAAATTTTAAACAAAGATATATTCTGAATAATAAAAAAAGATAAAGGATAAACTGGGAAATTAAGCATTATATAATTTAAAACAACGTCAGTAATATGTAAAATAATATGTAAAAGAAAGTTTTATAAATAAATAAGGAAGATATGAAATAAAACATTTTAGCCACAGATACAAACCACGAACCAGCATTTTTGAATAGAAGAGATACAAGGGTTAGATTTTGTATATGATGAATCACAGACCTGTACCCCTGAAATAAATAATACATTATGTTAATTAATTAAAAAAAAGAAGAGTTACAAGGCATCAACAATATTTTTAAAAGATATTTACTGAAACTATATAAATTTTAAAAAGGAAGAATTATATATGCATTTTATATTATATTAGCTTGCATGTGTTCTTAATACTTGGATGAAAATGTTGGACTATAACTAGGATTGCTTTGATATAGGGAATCAGATCAGCTATACAGAGTACAGACAGCTATAATTTTATTACAATCTCTATTAAATAATAGCACTAATGAATTATATTATGCAAGAAAACTAATATATACATGGTGAAAAACTTGGATAAGAAAACTGAATGGACAAACATAAAACTGTAGTGGAAATTAAAGTAGGGTACTATTTCATAATCCAAAATTTTCCAAAAAAACAAAACAAAAACAAAAACAGAAAACTACACTATTATGTGTTTGTATAACTGTAAGAAAAGAATCCTATTACACAGAGATGGCAGAAGTATTAATTTTTACAAACAATTTGGAAGATAATTTCAATTAAATTTTCAGTAGACATATGTATGAAAAAGAATTCCATCTCTGTGAATGTAAATTTGAGACATGTTTCTCAAACTAGCATCAGTAAGGGAACATTTTTTCCAACCTCTTATGAACATATATTTTTATAAAATGCAGTGAAATAAATTCCTTGAAATCAAAATAAAAATATATTATATATTGCCAAATATTTATTTATTTATTTATTTATTTATTTATTTAGAATTAACATATAATGTATCATTGCCCCAAGGGTACAGGTCTGTGAATCGTCGGGTTTACACACTTCACAGCACTCACCATAGCATATACCCTCCCCAATGTCCATAACCCAACCAGACAAATATTTATTTATTTATTTTTTAAAGATTTTATTTATTTATTTGACAGAGAGAGATCACAAGCAGGCAGAGAGGCAGGCAGAGAGACAGGAGGAAGCAGGCTCCCTGGGGAGCAGAGAGCCCGATGCGGGACTCGATCCCAGGACTCCGAGATCATGACCTGAGCCGAAGGCAGCGGCTTAACCCACTGAGCCACCCAGGCGCCCCGAATTTTTAATACAAAGATAACTATATAATTTTTCTACCAAGTTGCCAAAAACATTCTAAATGGTTATTCTCAGTTTATGTGTTAATGACACCATGGAGAGTTTGCAGACCATACATTCAGTGGTAACATGTTAGATAAATCTTAGTACATGAGAACAAATCCTTGGAAAAATGTTTCCATATAAGCAATTGTATTGTTCAAACTACTAAAATACCGAAAATTGGAGATCCCAAATGCTCCTATAAAGTAAATAAATAAATGACATGTTAATATGACAGAACAATATTCAAAAGTAAAAATTAATAGCCCTGAGTAATGTTTCAAGTGGAATACATCTCTGAAGGCATTTTGTGTAGAAACAGGAAATGGGAGATCCAACAAACAAGAAGCGAAAGATGAAATGGCATCACATAAAAATATATATGATATACCACCACACATATGAATACCAATATATGAAAAAAATATGTAATTATTACATGGAGATACAATTTCATGAAGCTAAAATATTGAAAGGCAAAGAAATAATTACCACAAGTTTTCAACCTTTACATAAATTTAAAAGGAAATATCATGGGCGCCTGGGTGGCTCAGTGGGTTAAAGCCTCTGTCTTCGGCTCAGGTCATGGTCCCAGAGTCCTGGGATGGAGGCCCGCATCCGGCTCTCTGCTCAGCGGGGAGCCTGCTTCCTCCTCTCTCTCTGACTGCCTCTCTGCCTACTTGTGATCTATCTCTCTGTCAAATAAATAAATAAAATCTTAAAAAAATAAATAAATAAATAAATAAATAAAAGGAAATATCGTGTGGAACTATTTTCAGAAAATATTAATATGTTGGTTTGGAAATTCCACTTATTCCAAAAGAAATAAATGAATAATTCTACAAAATTTACATGCAAGCTATTTATTTTTACTTTGTTTATGGAATACAAAATGGCATGATTTTGTCTACTTAGCGATAGTAACTAGTTTGAGTTATGATGTAATAATTACACAGTGGAACATACTGAAATTAAAATTCTGTACACTCCAAGTAAAATAAAAATAGAAATCTATATTTACTTGAAAGTAGCCTCCTGATACATCAAAATGTAAAATACTATAGATATAAAATATTTGAATTCAATAATAGTGTGATTCAATTTTTCAAGAAATTCACACACGTATGAGATAGTAACAAGTAATAGAAATACCAATTTGAGGACAGTGTGCAAAGTAGAATCTAGAATTAAAAATGATTTTCATTTTATTATTTATAACTTTTATGGTTAACTTAAATAATCTCTAATTTTGTCAGAAAAATGTATTTTTAAAGTAAATCTCAATACACATTTAATATAGTCCAAGGGCATTTTTCTGCTAGTCTGAATAAAAATATTTGTTATTGTGGGGCACCTGGGTGCCTTAGTTGGTTAAGCATCCAACTCTGGACAGTCTCAGCTCAGGTTTTGATCTCAGGGTTGTGAGTTCAAGTGCCACATTGGCCTCCATGCTGAGTGTGGAACCTACTTAAAAAAAAAAAAAGAAAGAAAAAGAAAAAGAAAAAAAATACACACACACACACACACACACACACATACATGCATGTATTTGTAATTAACTACATACAATAACATATCATGTGGTATTCTATGACCAAATGTGTGAGCCTGTGTTTTGCTAATAATAACACTTCAATGAAGATATTTGTATTTTTTTTTCCTATGGCATATTTCTAAGAGTGTTTCTGCAAAATTAATTTCTAGAGATAAATTCCTGTTTGATGGATATAGATGCTATTTCCATTCCTACAAAAACAACATGATTCAAAGACTTGTTAGTAAGTGCATTCAAAGTGTAGCAGAATTTAAATGTGTTCCTATGCCATTTTGTATCTCACTTTGAAAATTATTATTAAAAAATCACACAAAAGCCTACTTTATGGTTTTTGTGTCTGGAGAATCTGGGACAAACAGAATGGGTGAAAACAGACTAGTTTGCACTGTAATTAAAGATTTTATGTTTGAAACATTTTTTATCTTAATTACCTTAAAAGCTAAAGAGAAGAGCAGTTTCAGGCAAGTAGCAGAACCCCTTACATTATCCTATGACTGCACTATGATTTTTGAGAAATGATATCATATAGAGTGAGCAGAGAAGAGGGATAGGGTTTGCTGCATCTTGGAATATAAAAATGCATGAACCATATGCTTTGGGTTATCACCCTATTTTTACAGCTTAAAAACAGCATATTTGACACAATAGATATACACACTGATTTTATATAGAGAGAATCATTGCATAAGAAACCAAATTTCAGTCTTTAAAAGTACAGCTTGACCAAATCCTGACAAAATGAGTCTACAATAAAATAAATTTAAAAAAAAAACTAGCACAATTTCACTATGATGAAAAAGGTGACTATAAAATTCATTTTGAAATTTATCCACTCTGACATTTACAATATTCTCACATTTGTAGCTAAAACCTATTGTGATTGTTCTTAGAATTTAGATAAAAAATGTTTCGGAAAGTTTGAGGAGAATAATTTGAGCCAATTTTGAGTTGTTCAAGCATGAAGAAATGGCATTTCACTGACATTTTAAAAAAAGATTCTCCTTATGAATTCCAGTGTTTCAAAAATACCTTTTTCTAACACACTAAACTAGGAATAGAATATGAAAGGCTGATTTGGGGTAATACGGTACATTTTTCTAAAAGCATGGGCTTATGGTAATAATAGTTGCTCTCAAAGGATATCCAGCAGTTTTCCCATGAATTGTAGTGACTTGATTCTGTAGGACTTTAATCATTGATATCTTATTACATTTGAACCAGTTTTAGACAAAGATGGTTTATTGAGGAATTATCTAATAACCTTTCAAGTATTTAGAAACTATACTGATAAAAAGTATGCTGATTGAACATTAATGTAATATTAAAAGATAAAGTATTTTTTTCTTTATACACACTTTGAGACAGGGAATTGAGATTATGAATTCAATGTCAAGGTTTGCAAAATAATTTCTTTGAAATATTCTAATGTTTTTGGAAGTGTGTGTGTGTGTGTGTGTGTGTGTGTGTGTACAGTTGTTATTTTTTACTGGATTTCAATGTTATGGAAGTAGCTTAGTAAAACTAAAGGAATCATGGAGATGTTATGTTACTTACTATAAAAGAAAAAATATAATTATCTTAGGGTCCAAATAGATATGGGTTTGAAATCAGCTCTACATTTCCTAACTATATTGTTATGTTTCTATAGTACAAAATGAGAGAAGGTAAATTACATACATACATATATATCATTATATATAATGACAACATATATATTTATTATACTACATATAACTATATATATATATATATATGAGTTTATCAATGCATGAGTGGACAAAAAATATATATTTATATATAACATTTTCTGTGTTTATTCATGCATGGTTAACTCTTAGGATATTCCTATTTATCGGGTATTGTGAATAAAGTGCTATAAAGAACATGGGAGTGCAGATTTTTCTTTGTTACAGTTATTTTATTTCCTTTTTTTTTGCTCTTGAGTTCTCTGAGTTCTTTATGTTCTCATCTATTTTGTATGTCTGTCCCTTATTAGATAAATGATTTGCAAATATTTTCTCCATATTTGGCAGCTCGCCTTTTAATTTTGTTGATTTTGTTGTTGTGCAGATGTAGTCCCACTTTATTATTGCTTTTATTGTTTTTTTTTCATGTCCAGTACAAAAAAAAAAAAAAATCATTGCCAGGACTGATGTCAAGAAGCCTGCCTCTTATGTTTTCTTCTGGAACTTTTATGATATAGGTCTAATGTTCAAGTCTTTAGTCCATTTTGAGTTGATTATCCCTTAATGTGAAGACCTGAGCCCAGTTTCACTTTTTGGCATGTGTCTGTCTAACTTTCCCAATACCACTTATTGAAGAGACTGTCCTTTCCCCATTGTATGCTGTAGGTTCTTCTGTCATAAATTTATTGACTATATGTCTGTGGGTTTATTTCGTGGAAAACCAAATTTTTTGCTGTCCACCAGTGGCGTATTTTATCTGTAAAAATATGATTGATTAAAAATTAAAAAATTTTAAAACATGAACTATAAATCAGAAGACAGGTAAAGGGATACGTTAGTATAACAGAAATTAGACTTATGAGAAAGGTATATAACCAGAGCAAACAGATGATTAAAATAAGTAAATGTGTTAATATAGAACACATTTAATGCATGTAGGACAAACAATATATTTTTTAGACATATTAACATGAAAATAAGGTCAGTGGTCAAAAGAGAAGGTGGGAAATCCCAATTACTTCTGGAGATTTAAATACTATACTTTCAATAATGGATTGAGTTAATACACAATATAGATAACAATATAAAAATTTGGGAAGTATAACCAAGCAAATTAATCTACAGAACATTTATAAAACAGTATATCAATTAATTATAAAATCCAAAGCTTTTCAAGGGCACATGAAACATTTATTAAGTTAGGCCTTATTCTTGGCTCTAAAAATAAGATCCCCAAAATGTAAATGGTCAATTTAAAAAATGCCAGCAAAATTCCCAAATATTAGGGAACTAATTAATCTTTTGTAAATAATATATGGATACAAGAAGTAAGACAGGACAATGAAAATTATTTGGGAGTGACTAGACATGGAAACAATAATTTCAGACTTTCTGGGATGATTTAAAAATAGTATTTCTGGGGGAATTTAGAGCATTGCATACTTGTATTAGAAACAGAAAAATGGGGCGCCTGGGTGGCTCAGTGGGTTAAGCCGCTGCCTTCGGCTCAGGTCATGATCTCAGGGTCCTGGGATCAAGGCCCGCATCGGGCTCTCTGCTCAGCAGGGAGCCTGCTTCCCAATCTCTCTCTCTCTCTGCCTGCCTCTCCGTCTGCTTGTGATCTCTGTCTAATAAATAAATAAATAAATAAATCTTTAAAAAAAAAAAAAAGAAACAGAAAAATGGTTTAAAGTTATTGTCTAACACTCCAGCTTCAGAAGGTGGGATATGAAGGAAATAATTAAATCTGATTTATGTGGAAGGAAGGAAACAGCACATTTACAAATGGAAAACAATGAAAAAGAAAACCATAAGACAACAAGGAAAGTCAACAAACCAAAAGCTGATTTTTTGAGAAGGAGAACAAAATTGATGAACAACTATCTACACTAAATTCGGGGAAAAAAACAAAGAGCAAAGAAATATATAAGTATATATGTATATAGACATATATATACATATATACATACATATATATATATACACATATATACATATATATGTATATTTATTTCAGAAGTGAAAAAACTGTTAATTCCATTCTTGCAGAATTAAAAAAGAAATAAAATATTTTTTTAAATGAGTACAAATACTTTTCACATGTGATGTTCGAGTATTACTGCAATGAAATGACTGGCAACAGATGTTGGCATTCCTTTACAAAGAATTAGAAGATAGTAAAAAATATGAAACAACTGTTTTAAGAAATAGGATGATAGGCATACAAAACTGTGGTTAGTGACAAGAGAAAACTAAGTGAGGTGAGGCCTGTGTTCACCACAAATTACTTCTTGTAGCACATTTCGGATTACACAAATAGCAGGGAGGCATAACAGGGGCAGAAGCACACCAATTCTAAAATTAGTACAGAAATCCGAAGGACCTAACATAGTCAAACAAATTTTAAGGTAGAAGAACAGGAATATTTACACTGAACAAAGCTATAGTATTTAGATGAGTGTGGAATGAGTTTGAGTTTGGGGAGATACACCAATAGAATTGAATACGGAGTTCACATAAGTGATCAATCCATGAGTACACATCAACTAATGTTCAAAAAAGACAAAAACATAATTCAGTTGGGAGAGAAAAGATTTCAAGAATAAAAGGAAAATGAACTTTGTTTCCTACTATATGCAGAGAACAAAATTCAGTTTATGATATTACATTGATCTAAAGATAAAAGCTAAAATGATAAAAGCTTAAGATAAAAATACAGGCAAATATATTTATGATCTGAATATAGAGAAAAGCTTGTTAGGTACCCAAAATTATTAAGAAAAAATGATAAAATATATTTATCAAAATGACAAATTTGTATATTCAGATGACAGGGATAAGAAAGTAAGACAGGTACAGTATGGAATAAAATATGGCAAAACATACATCTAATAAATTACTCATATCCAGAATATATAAAGAACTCTTACAACTCACAAATTTAAGAGCAACAAACAACATTAACAGAAATGGAAAGTCTTGAAATAAGCTTCTTACAAAGAAGATGAATTAATGGTCAATATTTTCAAGAAAAAATTCTCAACATCATTGCTCATTGGGGAAATACAAAGGAAAAGGATACCTAAATATTGCTAAGTAGACTAGAGAAGCTCAAACTAAAAATACTGGTAACATCAAAAGTCCGTGAGATACAGAATAGACTATGGAGGAAGGAAAACAGGAACTAAAGGCTATAGTCCCCTATTGAATAAAGAGGTGCCACTGAATTAGCCTTGAGGGGAGCACGTTCTGAGGAGTTAAAAGAGTGTGGTCGGATGCCTCCCATTATTCCTTGCTTCAGCTATGCAAGGTCAGTAATGCAAGGTCATGCCCTTCACGATGCCACCTATACCCAGTGCCTGATATGGGAGTCTAAGGAGGTCTGGCTTTAGGACAAGTCTGATGGATTGTACTCATGCTTGATTTTCTGAGGATTTGTGGGTTTACATCTCATTTCCTCCTCTCTCTCTTCTCAATTCCGCTTCTCTACCTCTTTTCACATGTTAGTCCCCATTAGACATTGGCATCCCAAACTGTATTTGTACTGGACTAGCCAAGTTGCACTTCAAGCACCAAGCTAAAAAGAGTAGCTTTAAACATGCACAAATTGGAGAAATTCTATTTTCATTAGACTCTTTTAAAGAGTCTTGGAATTTCACTATGTGAGTACTATGTGAGGTGGTGAATTTTATGAAATGATTAATTGTGAGTATACTTAATAATAGATCTAAGAGTAAATGTTGCAGTAAGGATGGAAAGAGTATGAAAATTGGAATATTCTGACACAGAGAATGTAGTAGATTGTCTCCTGGGTGATTGGTGGAACCCCAACACCTGCAGTCAGTTATTTTGTTTATTTTGCCCAGTTTTTGTAGACGTTTTCATCAAGGTTGGTCCAACATAAACAAAGAACTACCAGAATGGGAAGACCTCATCGCTTATCCTCTACTGTGTAGATTACAGTGTTTGTTTGTCTTTGTCTTGCTTTGGTTTTGTTTCTGTTTTCTGGGAGACTTACTCCACCATATGCTACCCCGTCATGGTAAAATGGAAGGGATCATTATTAATGTGTGCAAATGCTACAATTGTGCCTTTTTCTATTTCAAATGTGCTTATTTGTGCATTTTCTTCATTTTTCGTCACTAGTCACACTAGAGGCATGTTAGTTTTATTATTATTCTCAAAGTCTGAATTTTTGGACTTTTAAACAAATGTTGTCTGTTAATTTATGCCTTTTCATATATTATTTTTCTCAATCTATATTCTACTTTTCTCTCTCTCACTTATTCATTTTGCATTTCTTGCTGAGTAGCCCAGTTGATGTTAGAAATATTTCTCTTTCATATTTTAGGTGTATTACACAGTTGTTTGTTTAATTTTTCATGTATCAATTATTCACATAAAATATATTGAAATATTCATTATCATATCTTTGACTCAGATTATTTAGCCTTATTTTTCTGGTTTTGTTTCTTTGTTATTTGTTACTATTCATTTCAGATTCATGGCATTTGTTTAATTTTGTTAATCAAATTGCTTCTTTTAGTGCTCAATATTTTAATTCTTTTTTCCCCTATGACTGAAATATATGTTTAAAATGTCTACAGTGATTTGGGGGCTCACCCATTTCCCTTTACACTTCTGATATTTTTGCTTTATGTAGTTTGGGTATGTATGTAAGGCTAATTGACATATAAACCATCACACTTTCCCAGCAAATCTAAATTTTATAATAAAGAATAATTCCCTTATATCAATAAATGCTTTCACTTAAATTCTTTTTGCTTATCATTGCTATAACAATATCAGCTTTTAAAAATATTGTATTTTCATAGCCTGTTCCTATTGTTTGAATTTCAATCTTCTTGTAATCTTATATCTTGGTAGTCACTTGTAACGATCATAGAAATGGATTAACAAAACAAACAAAAAAATTCTTCGGCCAATCTTGGTATCCTAAGGAAACATTGTCCATTTATATTTAAGGTGATCTTTGATAGTTTATATCTATTCTTACAATACGTGTTTCCTTTTTTTATTTCTTATATATATTATGTCTCATTTCTTTCGTTTGTATTATTATTCCCCACTTCCCCCCATTTTTGTTGTTAATTATTTTATTGTTTTTACTATTTTTTAGGAATACAATATAAAAATGCAAAATGCTTAACTGATTTATCAACATTCTGACATACATAATATAATGCTTATCCATTTTTAAAAATATTTTATTTGTTTATCTGAGAGAAGAGAGGGAGAGAGAGTACGCGCCAGGGGAGAGGCAGAGGGAGAAAGAGAGAGAAGCAGGGTCCCTGCTCAACAATGCCAGACTGGATCCCCGGTCCCTGGAACCATGACCTGGAACCATGACCTGTGCCAAAGGCAGATACATAACTGACTGAGCCACCCAGGTGGCCTCTGCTTATCCATTTTAAATAATTTTGATTTAGATATATTCACATATTATAAAATATTGTGCTCTCTATTCATTCTTTCATTTTAGAAATTACACCTCTTTGAAGTATATCTGTTCAGAATTTCTTTGGCGATCTTAAGTGGGAGGGTTCTGCTGGTGGGATTTTGTTTGTCTAAATTTTGAGGAGGTATGGGTCCTGGTCCAATGGATATTATCTTGGCTAAGGACTCTATAATGATGTTTGGTTCTTTTAGCACATGCTACTGTATGTTTTACTTTCCATTGGTTCAGTTAGAAAGTCAGGCTTCAGGGACGCCTGGGTGGCTCAGTTGGTTAAGCAGCTGCCTTCGGCTCAGGTCATGATCCCAGCGTCCTGGGATCGAGTCCCACATCGGGCTCCTTGCTTGGCGGGGAGCCTGCTTCTCCCTCTGCCTCTGCCTGCCATTCTGTCCGCCTGTGCTCGCTCTCTCTCCCTCTCTCTCTGTGACAAATAAATAAAATCTTTAAAAAAAAAAAAAAAAAAAAGAAAGTCAGGCTTCAGTATGATTCAAGGCAATTTGATTTTTTCCTAGCCCCAATGAAAAGTTTTACTCTTCGTGGTCATTTTCAGTTTCACTATGAGCACAATTGTCTTCCTGTGTTTTGTCTGGAATTGACTGAGTTTTTAAATATGTAGATTAGTGTCCTTCAAAAGCCTGGAGAACTTTCTTTAAAAATCTTTAAATATTGTCCTTTCCCCAATTTTTTTTCCCTCTCAGATTAGAGTATCCATTACACATACATGGAGCATTTTCTCACATCATCCTCTACATTCTGACAATTCTATCCACATACTATGTCTTCTCAGAATACCTGTCATGCATACTGAAATATTTACTTCGGCTTACGTTGCACTTTGTTAGCTTTTGCTTTGGCTATGTCTGCCATGCTAAGTCCATCATTGATTTTTAAACTTAAAATACTATATTTTTATACAAGTTATTTTTCAAATTTGCTAGGTCACTTTTCAGTCTCCTAAAGATATATATTTGTAATGTAATAATGATATTTCCAGTAACAGAATTCTTTGTGCATCTTTTTTATATATTTTTTCTGCTTTTTTCCTGCTTTTTTAAATCAATTATCATTTCCTTGTGTATTTAGATGTTTTTGAATGACAAACATTCATTTTTATTAGGAAATTGTTTGTGTGCATCTTGAGGATTTGTGTGAAGGCAACTGAACACAGACAATTTGAATTTGCTTCTGTGAGTCTCTTACAACATCACTGTTCAGGGACCCCCTTATAATAATTCTTGACCTAAAAGCTTTCTGGATTTCCCAAGTGGCATGTTTGGATGCCGCATATAAACAATGCCTATATTGCTGCTATTAATTGTTAATGATTTACTTCTCTTCATCTGTTCAGTTTCAATTCAACTTTGCTTACGATTTTCTGACTTATTTCTGATTCATTTTTACATGGAAATTTTAATCTTTTGGATCATTCATGAGGGATCCCCTATGTGGCTCCCTATCTTGGAAAAGGCTTGATATTTGCAAGTTATCCTATCTGCTGGATGAAACCAAGCAAACCTAAACCTATTCACTCTAGAATATGTCCTTAGGGCAAAACCAGTTCCAGTGTGGGGTATTTTTCTCTAGGTCTCTGATTTCAGATCTTTGCCTAAAGAATTTACTACTTAATGAGACTATTAATGTTTTTTTTATTTTTTTCCCCTAGCCACAGACTCAACTATATTATCAGAATTAGAAAGATAGAGACATTTTGATAAAACTCAAAACTCCATATTTTCCTACTCTAATTGGCTTTTATATACCAGTAAAACCTCTTTTTGCATTTTGGCTACTCCTGACCCTGTTATCTGCTTGTTTATTCTTCTCCACATCGGCGTACTTAAGGAATTTTGTACACTCTTATGTTTCAAGCTAAATATAAACAAAACATATTTGCGATCTCCTATACGTAAGAGCTCAAATATTCCAGACTTAAATTTTCTTTGCCCTTCACTCTTACTGTATGCTTAGTGTTAACACACACAGTATTCTAATTATAATTATACTCATACTTCTCACCTACCACAGATGTAGATTCAAATTTCTACATTATTTGTTTATTTATTTTTAAATATTTTTTTTAAAGATTTTATTTATTTATTTGACAGAGAGAAATCACAAGTAGGCAGAGAGGCAGGCAGAGAGAGAGGAGGAAGCAGGCTCCCTGCTGAGCAGAAAGCCCGATGTGGGGCTCGAACCCAGGACCTGGGATCATGACCTGAGCCGAAGGCAGCGGCTTAACCCACTGAGCCACCCAGGCGCCCCTATTTTTAAATATTTTAAAATTTATTTTAGAGAGAAGGTGAGAGTGGAGAGAGAGAATGCACAGCTGGGGCACGGTGGTGGGGGTAAAGGCAGAGGGAGACAAGCAAGCTCCCCACCCTGCCAGAAGCCTGTCCTGGGTCAGTCCCAGGACACTGAGATCTTGCCCTGAGCCAAAATCATGAGCTGGGTGCTCAACTGGTTGAACCACCCAGGTACCCTTACATCTTTTTAAATAGTATCTATCATTTCTCACTGTTTTGATCTTCCCAACTGAGCTCCAAAATTTTCTAGTGTTTCTTGTCTCAATTCAATTTCTTTGCAGTCTCTCATCCTCCTAAGCATAAACATTGGAATGCTGTGTAAGACAGAGTTTATGTGCTAATGGATTAGGCAATTATTGTTTTTGTTTGGTTGACAGTAGTTAATCTTTTTCTTCTTCATTTTCTGTGTTCTAATTTCCCTTTACTTGGTATATAATATATCTAACCTAGAAAAGAAACAAATTTTTATAAACAAAAGCAAAAATTCACCTAGAAATAAAATGCACAAATAAAATATATAATTAAAGCACAACATACCCATTCGATGTTTTTAGACACCTACTTTTAGTACACTTTTAGTTAAAAACTATATGTTATCTATTATTCCTTCCTAATGCTCTTTTTCTCAAAAATGTTTAACATTCAAAAGTCTCTATATCATTGTAAACTACCTTGGCAGGGCTTGAACTCTGGGGAATTATTGCTGACCCAAACTGTGTCAATCAGAATATTTCACCATCCATAATTCTTTCAATCAATTTCAGGGGAATAATAAATTTCAAAATTGTTTAAGGTACTTATTTCTAGTTCAAGCACATTTGACAGGTATAAACCTGCAGGCAGATTTTAAAAAATATTTTAATTGACTCAAAAATATATGGAAATTTTAAAAATCTACCTATCTTGTCAACCTATGCTTCTTTTTCTTATGAAATAATTACTTTTTACTCTTTAAATAGAAGAAATTAGGTTAATCTTCAACTTTCAGTTCTCTGTTATAAATAAAACAATGTTACAAAAGGAGATATTCATAAAATTAATCCATGATGAGTTTTTCAATTCAGGGATTATATATGTAAAAATCCTTAAATATCTAGATTTTTCTAAATATAACTAGATTAATAATTTATTCAGCATATGACAATTTTCCCTGGAAGCAGTGTCTCCCTTAAAATAATCATGACATTCAAGAGCCCATATTAACTCAAAAGGGGTAATGACTGTTTTGCTCTTTAAAAACTTAAGATATGAATATATATATTTTTATTTTATAATAACTAGTTTGATATTATGTGTTCATCATCTTAACACCACTAGAACCTCCAAGGCTTTTACAGTAAAAGATTATGTCTTCAAATGTTGTGTATTTGTCCCGGGAATTCAAAAAAAGAAATGTGTTTTTTTTTGGGGGGGGGGGAGTGGGAAATTATCTCAAAAACACGAGAGAAGGATATTGAAAAGGAGAAGAGGAAGAGAGGAAAAAAAATAAAACCAGAAAATAGAAAAGTCAGCAATGCATATGTTATTGAACAAATACTTGTGTTGGGTACCAAGACTCAATACCGTTGGAAACCAGGTGGAAGATGCCTCAAAACTGCAGTACCAAGGAGGGAAGCCTGTATATTTACCTCTCCTTAATTGTGAGGTGCCTTTAAGATGTTAGTTTACCCATTCTTCTCTTTCTGTCTCCAGTGACTAGTTCCACTGCTGCTAGAGATAGTCCTTAGGTAGAAATGGAGATTCCACTGCTGGAAGTTACCCTGCCATAGTGTTGAAAATGGTTTTCCTCCCAGCAGCTATGAGTGAGAGGACACAGGACAGATCATTAGAACATCGGCTACAAATACACATCTATATCCTTTATTCTCCATTTGGTGATCCACATTGTATTTTAGAATTTAGAAGATGTAGAAATGCTGCAGAAGATAAACATAAAATCTCTTAATTTATTTTTATTCATTCCATCAGTTTCAGGGAAAATGTTTTGGGAGTTGCTGATGTAAAGAATGCAGCAAAGACATGGGTCAAGTAGAGGGGGTATCACTAGGGAAGGGCATATGGGGCTGCTAGGAAAGACATCAACGACCTTCCCATCTTCTCATGCACTTGGCTCTGCTATCATGCTGGAGATTTGTTTTAAAGGACCAGGTCCCCGCCCTCCAGTAAATTAAAAGAGCACAAATTGAGAACTGAGTTTAGGAAACAGGACTAAATTATCCTGCTCTCAGGTTTTGCCTTGGTTTTAGAAAACAAGTCTTTCAAATTAAGTGCTTCCAGGCCATCTACAGAGAAGAAACATGAAGCCTAACACTCATTTTTGTCAACATTTGGTGAGGGTGTTGGGTAGGAATCAATAAATATGCCCCAGAGACTCGTTTTATCAGAGTTAATCAAATCTAGCGTATTTCAAAATTTTTATCTTTGGCTTGGGTTATCAAAGTTTCACAGACAACTTTGGATTAAAATTGACTCTATATCTCTACTCCCATTTATGATGATGATAATAATGATGATGGTATTGCTGTGTAAATAATAAAATTTTATAACCAAGAATATCTAGGCCCTAGGTATTGAATTTCATCTTAGGTAGCCTTCTTTTTTTTAATTGCCTCAAACCAGGGACATATTTTTTCTTTGCTTAATAGAAGGATCAGAATTCAGCAGTTTTAACTAAAGTAGAATTTACTGAAATTGGTAGGCCCAATAATATTAATTAAACTTAACAGGTAAATGTGCCCAAAATAGCTTAGAGTGGAGTGACTTGAGATACAACCTACAATGATGAAATGTAGGAATTCTATAAACAGAAACGTTTAAAAAAAGTATTATATAAATATTTTACAGCATTTTGAAATAAATGTAAGAGTACTTGGGAAACTCTTAAATAGTTCAGATATTCAACTGAAGACTTATATAATTAGTTACATTTTTTTAGTTCTCATTTTTAATATAACCTGAGTATAATATTCAGTTATATGTAGCCTTCTTGTATTAAAAATATACAAATTAGTGAATGTTAAATGACACTGTGAAGTGCCTGTAAATTTTAAAAATATTTGTATATTATTACCTATCAATACATGTTTCATCAATAACAAAAATATACCATTTAAATTGAAAAATGAAGGAAAAAAATGTACTTACTACTTTTTATAAAATCATATCCATAAGAGCAAATATGTTATGATATTCCAAACACGTCAATCATATAGTCTATGTATACTTTATATGTGAGCATTATAATGGAAGAGTATAATTTCACGTGCTAAGATCTATCACCATAAAGCATAAATTAGTTAACTTTTTATACTCATTTTTTAATTAAGATAGAGTATTTTTATTTTATTTTATTATTATTTGTTTTGCACTTCACCTATTTCACACATTCCCCTCCCTTCCTCCCTTCCTCCCTTCTGGCAACACCAGTTAGTTCTATGTACTTATGAGTCTATTTTTTTTTTTTTTTTTTGCTTGCTGGTTTGTTTGTTTGTTTGTTTATTCTGTTTCTTTTTTATTTCATATATAAGTGAGATCATATGGTATTTTATTTTTGAGAGATCATATGGTATCATATTTCTCTGACTTTTTATAAATACTTTATATAAAGTATAGTATATCAATCTATATCTATCTATCTATATATAGACACACAATCAATTCATATGTATATACACACATACATCTACTGATGTATTGATGTACACTTTGGTTGTTTCCATATCTTGGCTACTGTAAATAATACTCCAATAACATAGAGTTGGATATATATCTTTTTGATACATCAAAAAGTATATAAAAAAATTCACTTTTTGAAGTAGTGTTTTGTTTGTTCCAATTAAATAACCATTACTGGGTCATATGGTAGCTCCATTCTTTTTTTTTTTTTTAAGACTTTATTTATTTATTTGACAGAAAGAGAGAGATCACAGGTATGCATAGAGGCAGGCAGAGAGAGGGAGAAGCAGGCTCCCTGTTAAGCAGAGAGCCCGATGTGTGGTTTGATCCCAGGACCCTGAGACCATGACCTGAGATGAAGGCAGAGGCTTAACCCACTGAGCCACCCAGGCACCCCTAGTAGCTCTATTCTTAACTTTCTGAGGAACCTCCATATGTTTTCCATAGTAGCTACACCAATTTATATTCCCACTAATAATGCACAAGAGTTCCCTTCCTCCACACCCTTCTGACACTTGTCATGTTTAGTCTTTTTGATGCTACACATTCTGAGAGGTACAAGGTGATATTTCATTGTGGTTTTAATTTACATTTATCAGATAAGTAATGTCATTGAGCATCTTTTCATATGTCTATTGGCCATTTGTACACTTCTTGGGAAAAATATTTATTCAGGTCTTTGGCCCATTTTTTTATTGGTGTGTGTGTGTGTGTGTTTGGTGTTGAATTGTTTAAGTTCTTTATGTATTTTAGATATTAACCCCTTAGATACATCATTTGTAAATCTCTTCACCCATTCAGTGGGTTGCCTTTCCATTTTGTTGATGGTTTTCTTTACTGTGCAAAAGCTTTTTATTTAATGTAGTCACAAAAGTATATTTTTGCTTTTATTTTCCTTGCCTCAGGAGACATATCCAGAAAAAAAAAATATTGCTAAAGCCAATGTCCCAAAGATTATTATTTATGTTTTCTTTTAGGAGTTTTATTGTTTCAGGGCTTATATATATTTTTTAATTTGGATGATGTTAAATAAAATAATAAATGTTAAATACTAGGACAATAAATTTGTAAAGTGTCTATGATTTTTGTTTTATTATCTTTTACCCATTATTTAATTTTAAAGTAACCTAATTATAAATTATTAATGTGTTCATTTAATCAAATTGGGGTGTTTACATTTATAAAAAAATTAATCCACAATTTTATATCATTCATCTATTTCACAATAGGGTTATAAGCCTGGCAGATATCTCATGATTTGATGCTATTATCAAGATAGATGGCCCTACTTGTTTTATAAATTTATTGTCTTTTCTTATCTCTATCTTGCTGGCTTCATTCATTTTTCTTATTTTCCCTTACTGTGGACATTAACCTGTCTATGGATTAATCAATGGTATATATCATGGGAGAACAAAACAAAAAAAAAAAAAAAAAAGAGAGAGAGAGAGAGAGAGAAGCACTGTGATCTGCTGGATATTTCTCAAGAAATATTTTTCAGTGTTTAAAGTATTGATAATAATATGAGTCTGATTAAATCAGAACCCAAAGCATCCCATGATTCAGGATGCATGTGGTATTTATGCTTTTTTAAATCAGTAATTGTTGGATTACATTAATAAATGCCAATTTTCTGAAAAATTGTTTAGTCTTCAAATGCTCACAAATGTACAAGTTTCAGAACCATGAAGGGTAACAACATTATGAACTAATTAATGGTAAATGATTGAGAAAATAACGTTTATTTTTTATCTGGAAGATTACTTTGTGTATGGGATTAATGCAAGTTTTGTAGGAAAAGTCTAAATTTAAAAATAGCAAAGACATGCATACCATGAGTTTACTAATAATTGATATTTAATATGCAATGATACTTTATATTTTCCACTGTCATATATTTATTAGGTACATGTTTTATACTCACATGGTCTAAATATATTAAATGAAATTGTAGAATCTTGTAGCCAAGGGTACTTGTTAGAATGCATACACTTGCCTTTCACATACACATGCACCCACAGGCACATATGCAGACACTCAGAAATACTACTGCGTGTGATGTGCAATCCAATGAAAATATGAATTTACTAATTTAATTAATATTATATTTATAAGAGCCAAAAAGTATAATGTATGTTGTTGAACATGTAAAATATGTATACATTAATATTTAAAATGTACAAATAAATAAATTAAGCTGAATTTTAAAAACCCTTATAATATACAATTTATTTTATGAATAGTTTATTATTATTTATAAATTCTGGCACTGGATAAATACTGATTTTTATTTGTGTAGTAATCAGTAATATGAGGGTGCATGTGTTTTTACTATATATTACTTTATTTTTGTTATATACTAAACCACTCAATCTAAGTACCAAAGCTGTCGATAAAATTGTTTTGTGTGTGTGTGTGTGTGTGTGTGTGAAATAAAAATCCCTCTCACGTGATTTGAACATGTTTATAAGCCCAGATGATCATGAGAAGGAGAATATGTTGGCTTCTGCTGCTGATTTAATCACATTATACTAGTAAAACCTGTGAACTTCTCAAATATGGGCTACTACCGTAGAGTTGAGATGAAGGTCTATTTGGTGGGGAATGTATCACATGGAAGCATGAAGTGATGTAAAAAAAATACATATTTATTTTCTTTTAGTGAATAATCAGGTAGCCATCCAGGTAGCAAGATTGGTAAAAGCCCTGTCTGATGGCAGTCATTGAGGTTTGTTGGAGACAGGGTAAGGGAAATGGCCTTGACATGCTATACAGACCACCCGCTTCCCATTCACACTTTTGCAGAGTCAACTGATAAATTCTCCCAATCCGGGTTCCTAGGGAAAAACAAAACAAAACAAAACAAAAAACCATGATGTTAGTTGGGGGTAAATCTGAAACCAGAGTTAGACAAATTGTCAGGATGAGATTACAGACCTCCAAACTGGACAAGTCTGCCCCAAACTTTGACCCAAACTACAGACTGTTAAGGTCTGGCTACAAAATAAGAGAGAAGAGCCCCATGAGACCAATCTCAGTTCATAATCCTTCAGTTTCAATAATCAAACAGGACACAGAAATAAAATAGTGAGGGAAATTATAGCTCGTTCTCATGCGATTCTTAAATTCTAATGCATGGTTGAAGCAAAAATTATAACAACATGTAATGTGGGTTCAATAAATGTAGAAGAAAAAGTAAATAATTATATTTAAAAAGTGGAGAGGATGGGGTGCCTGGGTGTCTCTGCCTTCAGCTCAGGTCATGATCTCAGGGTGCTGGGATCGAGCCCCACATCAGGCTCTCTGCTCAGCAGGGAGCCTGCTTCCCCTGCTCTCATTGCCTGCCTCTCTGCCTACTTGTGATCTCTCTGTCAAATAAATAAATAACATCTTTAAAAAATAGAATCCTTAAAAAAATAAAAAAGTGGGGAGGGTAAAGGAACTTAAATGGAAATTAGATTTTTTCACATCACTGGAAGGGATACTATTACACTGTAGCTGGTTTTATACATCTGTATATATATTATGTGTATATATATATTATTGTACATTTCATATAGTATGTACATACACTATTCACAAACCCTATATATGTTACCAATATAGTAATATATAATATACATTAAATTACCGTCTCTATATATACATATATTTAACAACCACAATAAAAGTATTTAAACTGATATTCTCAAAAGCATTAACAAATAAAAACAAACCAAGTTGGAATACTTAAAAAAATAATAATAATCCATAGAAAGACGAGAAAAATTGTTCCATTGAGATATAGAGGAAACAAATAGAAAATACTAAAATGACAGACTTAACACCTTACATACCCACAATTAGTCTAAATAGCATAAATAATTTAAGCATCCTAATTAAAAGAAAGATTGGCAGCATGGAAAAAAAATGTAGTATGCCTCATCAACATGCTATCTTAAGGAAACATATCAAATACAGCAATAGAAGTAGTTTGGGAGTAAAAGTAAGAAAAATACCATGTAAACATTAATATTTAAAAATTTGTACATATGACAAAATTGTATAGAATTGAAAACACACATATGTATACAAAACTAATGCATTTAAAGCAGGTAAAACAAAGACGGTAATGAATTATATCTGTGTCAATGTCTTGGTGTGATGTGCTGTAGTTCTCTAAGCGGGGGCAACTCTATATAGCTTATGGGACATCTATATGTGTATTTTTCTTAGAATTGCAAATGAGTCTATAATTATGAAATTGAAACATTTACATAATAAATTAGAAGATATTCCAAAACCATCCAATGAAATGACACTTAGGAATATAAGCCTATAATTTTCAAAGTCAAATTTTAAGACAACATCTTATGCAGGATGTCTGTTTTCTAGCATGGACAAATTGTTTTCAGGCATTGTTTTCATAATGAGCACAGGCAATTCTGTATCCCTTCAGAAATATTATCAGAGACTTCCAATTGAGAATGAAAAAATTTACAAAGGAAATATATGGGCTATAAAAATTCCAGTTAGCTTGGATCTATGTGAAAGAAAAATGTCCCTTTTTTTACATTATATAATTGTTTTGCATGATGCTTTGGTACATCACAATTTTGGACCAAGTGTAAAGAGATGAAGAGATTAAATCTTCAGATATGAAAAATTGAAAAGAGAAGGAAGGTCGTCTTTGAAGGTTATTGATGTAACATTTATCATCTGTTGTCACATTTGCCATCATTCCGTGTATGCCTATGGACAGCTGTCACTCACGCTCACAGAGCATATAATGACTAGCTATCAATTAAGCATTATGGAGGAGACTTCCGTTCTAATAAGACTCAGCTCATGCATTTGAAAGATGCATTTTAGGAAATGTTTGTATTAGAGTGAGCCCTTCTTAGATATAGAAGATACAGGAAGTATATATTTCAGACATGGATAAAGATAGTCCACAGGGAGAAAAACACTTATTCAACAGCTAAAAAATAAGAAATGAAAAGGAGATATTATATTCAATTCCTTTTCCATTTACTTTCTTTATCTCATGTAATTCAGCTGGATTCCCTTCAGTTTCCAGTTAACATGGGAAGTTTCATGTTCATTATTTTAAGTTTCCAGCACAATGAAATAATTTTTTTCCGTGAACTGTATTGTAACTGAAAAGTAGGAAGAGTGCCCAATATCATATTTATTGCTCAACAAAACATTGCTTCTCAGGTTAAATTCAATTTAAAGAAAGAGAATTTATTGAATGCATAGCACATACATAATAGGCAATAAAGAAAATGGAAAGAAGGGAGGATCTTGAGTTATATAGACTTAAATGCTGAGTTCTCTCTCACTAAGTTATTTTGCCCTATGGAGGCTAAATTTCCTCCAAAGTAAGATGGGAATGCCAATGGAGATTACACAGGTGTATTACAAATAAAAAACTTTATATTAAGATAACTCTACAAAGCTTAGTAAAAGCCAGGAAATAAGTAGATGTAATATTAATAAATAGCTTATTACATTTGCATACTACCTACTGAGTAGATAAAGCCAAACACACAGCCCTGTGCTTTACCAGCGTTATAATCCAATACTGAATATTGATGTAAAAAATACAAAACAAGCCTACGCATAATCACATGCATTAAATTGAGTTCTCTATGAGTAGTCTTATGCCCCTCACACAAAAGGTTTTCTCAGGCATTTGGGTTTTTTTTTTTTAAGTGTTCCATCTGAGGTATCATTTTTTAAAATAGATTTTTTTTTTTACTTTTTTTTTTTAAAGATTTTATTTATTTATTTGAGAGAGAGAAAGAGAAAGACAGAGGACAGAGTGGAGGGGAGGGGCGGAGGGAGAGGGAGAAGCAGACTCCCTGCTGAGCAGGAAGCCAGACACTGAGTTTGATCCCAGGACCCTGAGATCATGACCTGTGCAGAAGTCAGATGCTTAATGGACTCAGCCACACAAGCACCCTATAAGGTATCATTTTTAAATGTCTCTTTTTCTTTCTTTTTTTTTTTAATATGGTCAACATTATTGACATTTTAAAAAATTTTATATTTATTCATTTGACAGAGAGAGAGAGAAAGCATATGAGCAGGGGGAGCTGCAGGCAGAGGGAGAGGGGAAAGTAGGCTCCTTGCTGAGCAGGGAGCCTGATGCAGGACTTGATCTCAGGACGCTGGGATCATGACCCACGCTGAAGGCAGACACTTAACCAACTGAGCCACCCAAGCGCCCCAAAACTTCCCTTTTTCAACTGTGTTTCTAATGTGTGTTTTTTCAGGTAGAAGAAAATGATCACAGATGGAATCTCAGAGATATAGGGACAAATGATGGAAATTGGAAGGATAAATGTGTGTGAAAATCTAAATGAATACTAACTGAATAAAGCCATAAGGATAATGATTTCTTCCTATCTATCTGTCCATCCATCCAGTGATCATCTATCTGTCCACCATCTGTCTATCCACCTATCATCCTCAATTGAAATATAGAACATTTAGAGTGCAGAAAACAGAACGGAAGTAGGTAAATTTAAAGTTTTAATATTCTTAAATGGTCTCTGATCATCATTATATGAAAAGAAATTTTTGGGCTAGTATCTCTTATATATATAAAGATAATAATTCTAAAGAAACAATTCAAGTATATTGATTTATAAAATGAATACATCCCAGTTTGGGAAGTTAGGTTTATTTTATTGCAGGTATGCTAAAAAGCATATTTTTTAATTTAAAAATAGAAAAATATGCATGTGATGAATATATATGCAATATATAATATATATCTTGTTTGTATATATAACATATATAACTTAATGAATAGAATTTAATTTAAAATAAAATATAATATATATATGTAATTTAAAAAACAGAATTTGGCCAGACCAAATATTTATAATGAAATAACATTGAAAATGATATTATTGGATGATACTTTCCTAATAATTGTGGTGTTGAATAAGAAGTCAAACTTAAAATTTCAGATGGATTAAGAAAATCTCTATGAAATTTTTAAATTTTATTCTATTCAATTATATTATTTCTTATTATTTACATTCTATTTCTCAAAATTTCTTTCTTGAAATGCATACATTTCTAAATTTTGGTCTCTGTTTTCTTTATTCAGGAAATAAGTCTTTATATACTTTTAATCTCATATTTTAACTTAGTTATACTTCTCTCCTGTATTCTTTTTTTTTAAGATTTTATTTATTTATTTGACAGAGAGAGAGGGAAAGAGCACAAGTAGGGGAAGAAGCAGAGGCAGAGGGAGAAGCAGGCTCCCCACTGAGCGGGTAGCCAGATGCAGGACGCGATCCCAGGACCCTGAGGATCATGACCTGAGCCAAAGGCAGACGCTTAACCAACTGAGCCACCCAGACACACTCCTTACTGTATTTTTATTGGAATTTTCACGTTTGTATTCAACCATTTTTGAGTCCCCATATTATCAATTCAGCTTTTTTTTTTTTTTAAAGATTTTATTTATTTGTCAGAGAGAGAGGGAGAGAGAGTGAGCACAGGCAGACAGAATGGCAGGCAGAAGCAGAGGGAGAAGCAGGCTCCCCGCCAAGCAAGGAGCCCAATGTGGGACTCGATCCCAGGACACTGGGATCATGACCTGAGCCGAAGGCAGCTGCTTAACCAACTGAGCCACCCAGGCGTCCCTCAATTCAGCTTTTTACCTCTTTAATATTTGGAGATTCTTTCTGCTATGAGCATTTCTGAGCACTCAGTTTCCTCTTCATCTTGGGTGAGTGTCTGCATTTCATCTGGTTTTCTTTCAAGCATCACATTTCTTCCCACCTTAAGCTATTCTCCTTTATGATTTGATTTTGTTTTGTAGAGGCTATACTTCCTTGCATTTTATAGAAGTGGTCAAAAAGTTTGCGAAAATTCCTAAAGGATGCATCAGATCAAAGTATTTTCATAAATTCTCTTAATTGAAGTATTGAGGTTCTTCATATCACCCAAATCAGTCTTGATCCCTTCATACGTTAGCAGTAAGAAGATATTTGTCCAGAATCTTGCTCTGGCTAAGCCACTTTGGTACTGTCCCATGGCTGTGTTCAAATAACATCTCCTGAATGATAAAGGTAGACTTTCAAAAATAAAATTCATTCTGAGTTTTTGTTTGTTCATTTGTTTATTTTTGTTTGTTTGTTTCCTAAAGATCATCTCCTTAACAATGACTAAAATGAGGACTTGGCAATGGCAGTGGTATAAAATTCTTAAGACAGAGACTCCATGTCATGTAGAGATTTGCAGATTATGGGACTTAATTCAGGTGACAAACTATATAAGTAGAAAATAGTTACTTAGGATTGCTTAGCTCTTTCTTGAGTATTTTTTATCTTTCCATGACTTTGAAATCATTTTACAAATCTGACCTTTTTTTTTTTTTCTTTTTGGTGTGGTGCAAAATGATAAGTACTAATTTTCATCTAAGATTTGTACAACATATTTGCTTTGACAGGCCATGGCCAGCAACTCATTTCACAGCAATTTATAGCATTTCTACAATCAGTTGAATTATTTTTAACTAGATTGCCTTTGCCTTAATAAAAATGTAGAAAAGCAATAGCCTTTTGCTAATTAGGTTCAAAAGTTGACATTCTTTCTCTCTTAGAAAGGATAATAATATAAAACTTTTTAATAGCTTGGTATTCTTTTACAAACACACACACACACACATACACACACACATCATAATACCCAAAGTTCATTCTATTCTATAATCTTATTTATCTTACACAAAATAAAGTGATCATGATATATACTGACAATGAAATTTTATGTACTAATAATTATATTTTATTTGCAAAAGAGTAGAGCGCCTTAGGAGTTCTTTTTATATTAATTTGGAAATTAACTGAACATTATAAAATAGGTAGACTTTTACTTGTAATAATGTTACCATCAAAATAGAACACTGGTGGTATAAATAAAAATTAGGAGGTTGGAAATCTGTAAGCAAGGTTCTAGCCTTGCCATGCCATAACTTTGTGATCTCGGAAAATCTTTTTACGTATTACCAACTCTATGTACACTTCTTTTTTTTTTTTTCTTTTTTTTCTTTTTGTTATGTTAACCACCATACAGTATACCATTAGTTTTTGATGCAGTGTTCCATGATTCATTGTTTGCATATAACCCCCAGTGCTCCATGCAATCCATGCCCTCCTTAATATCCATCACCAGGCTCACCCATTCCCCCACACCCCTCCCTTCTAAACCCTCAGTTTGATTCCCAGAGTCCATAGTCTTTCATGATTCGTCTCCCCCTCCAATTTCACTCCTTCATTTTTCCTTTCTTTCTCCTAATGTATGCAGAAAGGCAGGCAGAGAGAGAGAGAGAGGTGGAAGCAGGCTCGCCACTGAGTAGAGAGCCTGATGTGGGGCTTGATCCCAGGACCCTGAGATCATGACCTGAGCCGAAGACAGAGGCTTAACCCACTGAGCCAACCAGGTGCCCCTCTATGTGTACTTCTTTTATGTTTCAATAAAAGCTTGTTTCATGTTTATGAAGTACTAGTTACTATAATGATTATTTAAAGTTACAATAAAGCAGAAACACATAGACTTTATTTGCAAAACATTGAACATCTAGTTAGAGATTGGGGTCTTGACAATAATATTCAAAGGGATATGCAAAGGCAGTAAGAATCAGTGTTCATCTTATTAGTGGAAATGGGGCATAATTTAAGAAAAGGCAGACATATTTAATAAAGATTTGTAGTAATACCTGGCAATGCAGTCTCATTCACAGTTGTAAGCAAAACAAATTGTGTTTGTGTGTTTTAATATGGTTATGTAAGAGTCATCAAAGAAACTGGTTAATCCAACATGGAAGTTACTAGCCAGAAATAATGCCACAAATAATGTGACCAAGTTGTTCTATAGATAACACTCCTGCCAGTGCAGAGATCTTTCTCTGTTTTGTATTGATCCTTCCATTCTGCTTCCATGTTTGCTACAATGGCTGTCACAGGAAAGGTGATCTCTTGACCACTTCCATTCATGAAGGGAAGCTTTTTTTTTTTTTAACTTCCCCACTCTTAGGTTCAATTAAAAAAAAAAATTAGGGACACCTGGGTGGCTCAGTTGGTTAAGCAGCTGCCTTCGGCTCAGGTCATGATCCCAGTGTCCTGGGATCGAGTCCCACATTGGGCTCCTTGCTTGGCGGGGAGCCTGCTTCTCCCTCTGCTTCTGCCTGCCATTCTGTCTGCCTGTGCTCACTCTCTCTCCCTCTCTCTCTGACAAATAAATAAATAAAATCTTAAAAAAAAAAAAAAAAATTAGTAAATGTGGAGCACCTGGGTGGTTCAGTGGGTTACGCCTCTGCCTTTGGCTCAGGTCATGATCTCAGGGTCCTGGGATCGAGCCTGCATCAGGCTCTCTGCTCGGCAGTGAGCCTGCTTCCCCCTCTCTCTCTGCCTGCCTCTCTGCCTACTTGTGATCTCTCTCTCTCTGTCCAATAAATAAACAAAATCTTTTTTTTTTTTAAGATTTTATTTATTCATTCGACAGACAGAGATCACAGGCAGGCAGAGAGGCAGGCAGAGAGAGGAAGGGAAGCAGGCTCCCTGCTGAGCAGAGAGCCTGATGTGGGGCTCGATCCCAGGACCCTGGGATCATGACCTGAGCCGAAGGCAGAGGCTTTAACCCACTGAGCCACCCAGGCGCCCCAAAATAAACAAAATCTTAAAAAAAAAAAAGTAAATACCTTTAATGGGCAACATTTTGTTCCCATATTCATGAAACAGACACAAAGGAAACATGAAGAGTGAGTTCTTGTTCCTCACCAAAACTCATATGGGGGAATATTCTTCCCAAGAATGAAGAAGGGTTGATAATGAATATCCAAAATAACAAACAAACAAAATGTTAATGTAGCTCACATTTTGCCAACATGAAGAAAAGTAGTGAGGATTATCCAGTGAATGAACACGGAGAGCCACCCGGAACTGGCTGAGATTGAGAGTCTGCCCCCCTCCCCCAGCTGTGAGAGGCAGTATTTCTTACAGGCTGTGCTTCTCTCCACACTAGCTGCTTTCAACCTTCAAGGTCTTGGGGCTGGAATTTCTCCACTAATGATACATGAAACAATGCATGGCCTTGATTTGGACTGTCTGGTCCCACAAGGCTACACTCTGTCCACCACGTAAAACAGGAGAGCAGGAATAGGATCATTTAGCTTCACCATGACTCAAATATGTCTCCCACTGGAAGCCAAGAAATGACCTCAGTGCACCTGCAACTTTCTGTTCCTGGGTTCTGGTCTGAAACAAAGGATGTCACTATCATTTCCTCAGAGACTCTTCAGATCCAATGCCCAAGAACCTAACATCTACATTCACTCTTCTTTACATCTTTGCACCTTGAAAACCTAATTGTATACATCTATGTGCTTATCAATCTCTAGCTCTATCTATCCAAAAAAAAAAAAAAAAGAAGACTATCATATTGACAGATAAATATTTGGGGGCATATTTAGAACAATCTTTCTTGTATTCTATTTTGTGAAAATTTTTAACAAATTACTGTCATTCTTGGTTTTTATATTAATTTTGACATTATATAAATAATATATTGTATTACATATTATAATAACTTGACTAATAGCAATTAACAACTTAAAGTTTATAGCAGGAAAGCTGTAATCTCTTATGATATGTGTATTCTTGTGATTAGATAGTCCATACAGATATCAATGTCATGTAAGATTATACAAGGCCTTGGAAATAGATATATAGATATATAAACCTATAGATACCAACATCTACTTCTACTGCTTTTGTGTTTCCTGCCTTTATGTTTTCACTTTTCATCTCTCCTTTCCACTCAAAGTGTCTTTTCTAATATTTCTTTCATGGCTGGCTTAGTAACCATCAACTCCTTTAGTTTTTATCTGTCTGGGAAACTCTCTCTCTCTTTCTGTTTTGACTGTTAGCCTTGTTGTATAGAGAATATTTTTGGCTACATACTTTTCCCATTCAGCATTTTGAGTATATCATGCCACTCCCTTCTGGCTTGAAAAAGTTTTACTGAAAAAATCCCCTCTTGGTTTAATGGGTTTCCCCCTTGTCTGTTACTGTCTCCTTCTGTCTTTCTGTGTGTGTGTGTGTGTGTGTGTGTGTGTGTGTGTGTGTTTTCTTTATCACTATATTTTGCCAATTTAATTATAATGTGTCTTGGTGTGGGTCTCTTTTTGTTTATTTTGATAGGGGTTCTCTGTGCCTCCTGGATCTGGATATCTGTTTCCCCCTCCAGATTAGGGGAGTTTTCAACTATTATTTCTTCAGATAAATTTTCTGCCCCCTTTTCTTTTCTGGGAATCCTAGAATACAAATGTTATGTTTGTTGGAATCATTGAGTTCCCTAAGTCTATTCTCATCTTGCATAATTCTTCCTTCTGTCTTTTGTTCAGCTTGATTACTTTTCATTACTCTATCTCCTAGGTCATTAATTCATTCTTCCGCTTCTTCTGTTTCTCCCTCCTCCTTCTGCTTCCTCTGCTTGTGCTCTGTCTCTGTCTCTCTCTCTCTCTCTGACAAATAAATAAATAAAATCTTAAAAAAAAAAAAAAAAGATTAAGAATCTCCCCCACGTCATCTACTCTTTTCTCAAGTTCAGTGAGTATTCTTAAGATCATTGCTTTAAATTATCTATCAGACATGTTACTTACATCTGTTTTGCTTAGATCTCTCACCATGGACTTATCCTATTCTTTCATTTAGGACAAATGTCTTCTTATTTTGTCTCAGACTCTGCACCTATTTCTCTGTGTTAGGAAAGTCAGCTATGTCTCCTGTTCTTGAGGGTAATGGCCTAACAGAAAAGAGGTCCTGGGGTGTCCTGCCATGCAATGTCCCTTGTTTTCCAAGGCCTGGCACTTCTGAGAGTGTCTCCCATGTGTGTTTTGTGTGTTCTGCCATTTTGTTTATCTCTCTTTATCCTTTAGGCAGCTGTCTGATGAAGCCTTTAGCCTGTTGTGGACAGTGTTTGGTCCCTGGCCAGAAAGTGACACATTTTAACTGGGTGTGATCTGGTCTTTTGTGAAATGAGACTTATGATCACTACTGCCAGAACTGAGGTTCCATTAAACTCCCATGTTGGGAGACATGGTTTGACCAGGGGTTTGGACCAGTCTTCTGGGGGAGGGAGCTCACCATGCTGGGACTGAGGCAAGTGTGACTGGGAGGGGCAGTTGTACCAGCGCATGGCGTTGGGGCTTGGTGTAAGCAACTTAGGTAGCAAATGTAGGCACTGTGTTGGTTCCCACAAGAGGTTCTATGCTTATGCTGAGGGATAAGACAGGAAAATGGCACCAGCCAGTTCCTTTTCTCCTGGAGGGGTCATTTTGTCTTGGATGCATTCTGAGGGAGTGAGTAACTTCCCACTGTGTGCCCCAGACACTCTTCAGATTGCTATTTCCATGCTGTATGTCCATGGGTGGTGGTTTGCCTGCTTTTTCAGCAAGACAAATGCAATGTCCTATTGGCTCTATCTAAGCCAGGCCCGCTGACCTTTAAAACCCCAGGCTTTAAGACCTGTTGATTGCAAGAACTCACAGAATTTGGCCCCTCTTCCTTTCCAAGCCAATTGCTATGGGAATTCATTTCCCCCATTCATGCTCCTTGTGTGCTAGTCTGTCTCTTGCCTTCTCTGTGTCTGTGGCTCCCTTCCTATGACAGTGGCCACAATCCATTTTTTTTTCCCCGAACTAGATCTCTGTTCTTCCTACCCTTTTTGATGTGGTCTCTTCTACGTTTTTAGTTATGAAATTGGTTCCTTTAGTCGTTGGTTCAATTTGTGGGGGTATTTAGGATGATTTGATAATTAGTTGTATTCATGGGATAAGATGAGCCTAGGGTCCTCCTACTCCACTGCCATCTTTCTAGATCTATATATGGTTATTAGTATTAAGCTTAATCCCAAATGTGTTCAGAAATCACTCTGAGCCAAGTACTTATCTATATAACTACATTTATCTATACCTACATTGATAGATAGGTATGTCAGTTTTGTTAATCTAGCTACTCAATCTTGCTGTTCAATCATGCTAATCTTCTAGTCCCTATTGATTATTTTCTGTTAACTCTATCAGTAACTCAGAGAGCTGAATTAAAATTTTCCTGTAGGATTATCATTTATTTATTTTCCTTGTAGTTTTGTCAATTTATTCTTAGTATAATTTAAAATACTTTATTGACATATACCAAACATACAGAAAAGTACCCCAATAAAACATGCCAGTGAATTTAATGAACCTCAAAAATGAACCCATTTATTTGTCCAGAAGCCATAGGTGAAAATGAAGCTTACTAAAAATTAAAAATACTTTTTCTGCTTCTTCCCAAATACCAAACACTCCAAGACAATTGATTTATTTCATCATAGAAAAACACTTCTTGGGGCGCCTGGGTGGCTCAGTGGGTTAAGCCGCTGCCTTCGGCTCAGGTCATGATCCCAGGTCCTGAGTTCGAGCCCCGCATCGGGCTTTCTGCTCAGCAGGGAGCCTGCTTCCTCCTCTCTCTCTGCCTGCCTCTCTGCTTACTTGTGATTATCTCTCTGTCAAACAAATAAATAAAATCTTTAAAAAAAAAAAGAAAAAGAAAAACACTTCTTGTTGTTGTTTTCAAAATTGATTAAATGAATTGGAGTGTAGATTTTTTTCAGGCTATGTCTTTTCCTGTTCATTTATATTTATTGCTCTTATCTGTTCTACTGCTAATAATCATTGTAGATTAAAGGTAAGTGCCTCTATTTTTATAATTAATATACTTTCTGAGCAGTTTCAGATTTAAAAAAATATTTGAGGAGTGCCTGGGTGGCTCAGTCAGTTAAGCATCTACCTTCAACTTAAGTCATGGTCTCAGTGTCCTGGGATTGATTCCTACATTGGGCTCCCTGCTCAGTGGGGAGTCTGCTTCTTCCTCTCCTTCTCTCTCTGTGCTCTCCCTCCCTCTCTCTCTCTCTCTCTCTTTCTCCAAATAAAGTCTTAAAAAATACCCAAAAAGTAAAGAATACTTGAGTATAAAGTACAAAAAATTTTCATATAACCACTACATGAGATCCAGTTTCTCTTATTAACATCTTGCCTTGGTGTGATACATTTATACCAACTGATGAACCAATATTAATGCCTTATTATTAACTAAAGTCTATGGTTTATATTAGAGTTCAATATTTGTGTTGTATGTTCTATGAGTTTTGAAAAAGGCAAGCACAATACTATATATCCACCACCACAGTATCACATAGAATAGCTTGACTGCCTTAAAATTGCCACGTGCTTCACGGACTCATCTCTCTCTCTCTCCCTATCTCCAACCACTGATCATTATACTTTTCCGTATTTTTACTTCTTCAATAATGCCTACAGTTGGAATCATAAGATATGTAGCTTTTTCAGATCGGCTTCTTACACTTAGCGATATACATTTAGATTTCCCCTATGTCTATTATGGCTTATTGATGTTGTTGTTGTTTGGTTGTTGTTGTTATCATCGCTTAACATTCCATTATTTGTATGTACCACAGTGCATTAACCTACTGAAGGACATCTTTGTTGTTTCCCAGTTTTTTTTTTTCCCATTTTGAATACAGCTTTATAAACATTCATGTGTGAGTTTATTGTGGACGTTAAGTTTTAAACTCATTCGAACACAATGGCTGAATATTGTAGCGGGGCTCTGTTTATCTTTATAAGAAAAATGCCAAACTGTCTTCTGAAGTGTCTGTGTCATTTTGCATTCTCACTAGCAGTGAATGAGAATTCCTGCTGCTCTACATTCTCACCAGCCATTTTAATAGGCATATAGTGGTGGTATTCCTCCGTGGCTTTAATTTGCAATTCCTTAATGACATAGGAGGTTGAACATCTTTTCGTATGGATATTTGCTATTAGTATACCTTATTGATGAGGTGTCTGGTAGCATCTTTTGCTCATTTTTTAATTGCTTTGCTTATCTTCTTAGTGTTGAGTTTTAAGAATTATCTGTATATTTTGGATACCAGTACTTTATTATATATGTGCTTCATGAATATTTTTTCCCACTCTGTGGCTTGTCTTCTGCTTCTTTTAGTGTCTTTTGCTGGGCAGAAGTATATACTTCTAACATTCCTGTCTCATGAAGTGTCATTTTTCTTTCTCTTTGCATTTTGTGAATTCCATGGCTTTTTGATTAACAGAATATGAAATGTGAAACTGGGACAGTTTTTTGTCCCAGATGTTAAAAAAACAAAGAGCATTCACTTCTTATCTTTTCAGACACTCTTTCTGAGTGCCCTGAGTTGGCATAGAAAACATTTATTTACACTGTGATGTGGAGATCACACGTAGGTGCACAGGCTAACAGTCCATCTGAGTACAGCCTTCCGGACATGCCCACTAACTGCCATGCAATGAAGCCATTTTAAATTCCGCAGAATACCTTGCCACTAGTTGAATATTGCTAAGTGACCTCGGCTGACAGCACGTGGAGAAGAATTGCCCAGATTATCCCACTCCAGAGACACTACCGACAAAATTTTGAGGTTAAATAAAGATGTTGTTTTAAACTCATTCAATTTTGTAGTGGATTCTTATGCGGCAATAGATAAGAAGAAAAGTTTCCAGTTAAGGGGTAACTGTATGGTGTGTGTGTGTGTGTGTGTGTGTGTGTTTCGCACACAGTCATTCTATTTGGATCTGCCAAATATTTATCTCAAGTGTTTTGGTTTGTTTTTATCATTTTATTTTCCATATATAAATTATCCAGTTGAGCCACATCTTTGCCCACACTAAGTATTAATACTAATACTAATCTCTTTTTTATATTACCATTATCATGAATAAGAACTAATATAGAGGTTTTAATTTTCCATTCCCCTGCATTTCATCAGGTTGATGATGAAAGTTTCACTGGAAAGTTGGATGTACTCTTTTTTGAAGTACTTATGAAAACTTTCCATTTATTTTTCAAATATAGGTGAAGTCTTTTGTCTTCTAATTATCTAATAATATATTACTATCTAATGATACATACATTAGATAATCTGGGGCAACCATCCTGCTCAGAAAAGAATCAAATATGGATTCATTTTTTGAATTATATTTGAAGTCATCAGAAAATTGGAATGGCAGAGAAGAATTAAATGTCCCAAATCATAAAAAGAAAATAAATAAGTGTATAAAGGAATCCCAGAGTAGGAGATCAGAATTTAGAACTAAATTTTTTCCCAATTTATTCATATGTTCTGTCTGAGATCACAGGCAACCTAACAAGAGCTTTAAATGTAACTATAAATTGAGAAAGAGGTGAACAGAGACATTTGAATTACAAAGCTTGCCAAGGAGGAGGAGACATCAATAATTACTTCAAACTTTACACTGCACCAAATTAGCTGGTTTATAAATAAGGGTAGGCAGTAAATAGACCAGCTTTTGCAGGGGCTTATGAATTGGCTTTAAATATCTCTGTTCTTGATTAGTTGGAGAAAAACAATGATTGTCAGGCTTAGCCTCCTGTAGAAGACAAATATAAATCCAATCAGGAGGAAGTTAGCATCAATCTAGGCCTCAAATTATATCTAAAATTATTTATAATAAATATGCAATATGCCATGGAAAATATCCATGAAGGAAAAGATAGCACATATGATTAGAAACAAATAAAAACAATACATACCAGAAACACATAGGATCCAGAAAGCAAATTTATTAAAATTGACTTTTAAATAATTTATATTATAGTTAAATAAGTACAAGACAAGATTGAGAATTTCAGCAAATATATAAATATTATGAATTTTAAAAAGAGAAATTTTCTGGATTTGAAAAAGTATAATGATAAACATTTTGGCAAGAGTTCATTGTATTTGAGATCATAGTAGAAAAAGAAGTGTGAAATATAAAGTAAGTCATAAAAGCATTTAGATAATTAGAAAAAGAAAATGAAATGAAGGAAAATTTGGAACATATTGCAATAGAAATAAAGATATGCACACATTTCTCTGATGATGAGTGATGTTGAGCATCTTTTCATGTGTCCATTGGTCATCTGTATGCCCTCTTGGAAAAAAAAAAAAAAAGAAGTCTGTTCATGTCTTTTGCTCATTTTTTTAATGTGCTTTTTTTTTTTCCTTTTGCTTATTTTTAACTGGATTTTTTATTTTGGTTTGGTTTGAGCTGTATAAATTCTTCATATATTTCAAATTTAACCCCTTATCTTATGTATTATTTGCAAATATTTTCTCCCATTTAGTGGTTTGCTTTTTTGTCTTTTTGATAGTTTCCTGAACGAGCAAAATTTTTTTTTTTTAAAGATTTTATTTATTTATTTGACAGAGAGAAATCACAAGTAGGCAGAGAGGCAGGCAGAGAGAGAGGAGGAAGCAGGCTTCCTGCTGAGCAGAGAGCCGGATGCGGGGCTCGATCCCAGGACTCTGGGATCATGACCTGAGCCGAAGGCAGCGGCTTAACCCACTGAGCCACCCAGGCGCCCCCCCAAATTTTTTTTTTAAAGATTTTATTTATATGACAAAAAGAGCGATAGCGAGAGAAGGAACACAAATAGGGGAAGTGGGAGAGGGAGAAACAGGCTTCTCGCTGAGCAGGGAGTCCTATGCAGGACTTGATCCCAGGGTCCTGGGATCATGACCTGAGCTGAAGGTAGACACTTAACAACTGAACCACCCAGGCACCCCAGTATTTTTATTTTGATGTAGTTCCAATAGTTTATTTTTGCTTTTATTTCCCTTACATTAAAAAACATCTAGAAAAATATTGTTACAGTCAATGTAAAATAAATTATTGCTTATGTTCTCTCCCAGAAATGTTTTGGTTCTAGGTCTCACATTTAGGTCTTTAATCTATCTTCAATTTTTGTGTGCGTGTATAGTATTAAAAAGTGGTCCAGTTTCATTCTGTTGAATGTAGCTGTCCAGTTTCTCGAGCATCATTTAATGAAGCAACTGTCTTTTCCTCATTTTATATGTTCTTGCTTCCTTTGTCATAGGTTATTTGGGCATATAAGCATGAGTATATTTCTGGACTCTTTTGATCTATGTCTCTATCTTAATGCCAGTACCACATGGTTTGACTACTACAGCAATGTAGTATCTTGAAATCTGGAATCGTGATACCTCCAGCTTTGTTCTGCCTCAAAATTGTTTTGGCTATTTGGGTTCTTTTGTGGTTTCATACAAATTTAGTTTTATTTCTTCTGGTTCTGTGAAAAATGCTGTTGGTATTTTGATAGGGATTACATTGAATCTGTATATTATTTTGGATAGTACAGACATTTTAACAATATCAATTATTCAATCTGCATGCATGGAATATATTCCCATTTGTTTATTTCAATTTCTTTCATCAATGTTTTATAGTTTTGGGAGTACAGGTATTTCACTATCTTGATAAAGTTTATGCCTAAGTTTTGTTTGTTTGTTTCTTTTGTGCATTTTTAAGTGGAACTGTTTTCTTATTTTTTTCTTTCTGATACTTTGTTATTAGTACATAGAAATGCAACCAATTTCTGAGATATAAATCAAAGCCACAGTGAGATATTATCTTCAGATATATTCAGATATATTTTCAGAGAAATTACACTTCTGGATAACTAGAATCAAAAAGACAAGAAATAACAAGTGTTGAGGAGGATGTGAAGAAAACCCCTTGGGCTTTGTTGGTAGGAATATAAATTGGCACAGCCATTGTGAAAAGAGAAACAGAGTTTCCTCAAAAAATTAAAAATAGAAATACCATATGACCTAATAATTCCCCTAGTGGGTATTTACCCAAAGAAAAGGAAAATAATAAGTCAAGGAGATATATGCACCACTGTTTATTGCAGAATTATTTACAATAGCCAATATATCGATGCAGTCCAAACATTCACATGGATAATGCATATAATATATGTAATGGAATATTACTCATCCATTAAAAATGCTAAGATCTTGGGGTGCCTGGGTGGCTCAGTGGGTTAAAGCCTCTGCCTTCGGCTCGGGTCATGATCCCAGGGTCCTGGGATTGAGCCCCGCATCGGGCTCTCTGCTCGGCGGGGAGCCTGCTTCCTCCTCTCTCTCTCCTGCATGCTTCTCTGCCTACTTGTGATCTCTGTCAAATAAATAAATAAAATCTTAAAAAAAATGCTAAGATCTTGCCATTTTTGAAAATATGGATGACCTACAGGATATTTTGCTAAGTGAAATAAGCCAGACTAAGAAAGAAAAATGCCATATGATTTCACTTACATGTGGAATTAAAAAATAAAACAAATGAATAAACAAACAATAAGCAGAATCAGATCTATGAGGACAGAGAACAAACTGATGGTTGCCAGAGGGAAAGGGAGTGGAAGCAAAAATGGGTGAAGGGGAGTGGGAGATAAAGTCTTCTAGTTATGGAATAAATATATCATGGGGATAAACATTACTGAAAAGGGACTATGGTCAATGTTGTTGTACTATGTGGTGACAGATGATACCAATGTTTGTGGTGAGCACAGTGTAACTTGTTAAATTACTCTACGGTACACCTGAAACTAACGTAGCATGCGTGGCAACTATAGTCAAAAAATTTAAAAAAAAAGAAAAAGAAAGATTAAAATTTAAATAAAAACAAAAAATAAAATAAAAATAAAATAAATATTTAATTAAATAAGTAAAAAAATAAAATAAAAATTAAAGAATAAAGAGCATGAAAAACATAAGGATATAGTTAGCAGTCTAATGCATTAGAATTCCAGGAGATGGAATATAACTGATCAGAGTAACATTTCAAGTAGAAATGGCAATTTCCACTTGATTTTACCAAAAATGACCAATGAGATCAGGGCAAAATATCAGGAAACTCTACAAATAAGGGAAAAATAAATACATGTATATACAACCAGTAACATTATAGCAAAACTTCTAAAAACGTGTGAAAAAGAAAAAAAAATATGTAAAGAACAATTAGGGAAAGACAAGGCTAACTTGTAAAAGAGAGAGTTAAATTGACAACAAAACTTTTCAAATTAAAAAGTGAAAGCCAACAAGTGGTTTATTGATACTTTTAAAGTTCTGAAATCAAATAAAATGCCTTTATCCTTGGCAAAACTATCCATCAAAAATAAAGACAAAATAATTTGTCACCAACAGACCCACAGTATACAAAATACTAAAGATTAAAAAGTTGAAACTGATGAAAGTTGATAGTTATAAAGATTTTTAAAGGAATACTTATGAGAGAAATTTAATTGAATATTGATTATATAGCACAATACATCTCATGAAATATTAAAATGTATCAAATACACTAAATATTTGAACAGTTTAAAATGTATCAAATAACAAAGCAATAGCATATAGCTTGAGAGTGGGATAAATTGATCTAAAAATATTGTAAAGTATTATTTTTTGCAAATAGACCAAAGTATCAATTTATATTATACCTTGAAGAGTCAGGAATGCACACTGTAATTCTATTAACCGATTAAAATATTCTGAGACTGGATTTCTTTTGAAGGAACACTTTAAAGATTTTAGAATTTATATGTATGTTTTACATATGGTGAAATTAAATGATGAAAAAGCATGCAATGCAAACATGAACCAACCAAAGCAACCAACTTTCAATGCATCTATATTAACATAAAATGTAAAAAAATAAAAAATGAATAAAGACTCAGTTACCTCTTAGCCATTTCCCATACAACAGAGGCAAACGTGTAGCTTGTATTATATTATGTTCTTATCCTGATTATGTAACAGTAAAGGAAGATTTACATGAGATACTGACAGGATGAGGAAACATACACACACACACTTTATATATATGTATATATATATATTTATAATACAGAGATACAGTAAATAAGATTGGATTTATTATTTCACAGTAAAAAAAAAAAAAAAAAACTGAGAGAGAGAGAAAGAAAAGAGAAAGAAAACTGGCCAAAATATATGAGACAAATATTTTGAAATATTCCACATCAGGCACCATAGGACTGTAGTCCTTGAGAGAGGACAAGAACCAAGATGAGTCCTGCTTTTCCCTAGGCATCTTATGTGAGCAGTATCGCAACTAACTCTAAAGGAGAAAAATTCCAGAGAGGGCAGGGGCACTGACTTGAGAAAACAGATCAAAACTCAAAGCTTAAGAAGATGGAATTTATAGGAGAGTGAAAGAGAAATAAGAAACCAAAGATCAACATAAGGATTCCTCCACAATTCTTGCTAAATCCTAAGCCAGACTTAACACAGGATAAATTCCAAGAAGCTCAGCAAGGAACAGCTATCAGGAAGTTGTCAACTGAGTAATTCTCAGATTACATTGTAGGATGGCATGGTGGCTTTGGCTGGACAAAGTGGAGAATCCTAACTATCCAGAATGCTCAGCAGATATTATGGAAGCAAGGGTCATGGCCGAGAAATAATGCTAAACTAGCTCTGAGTTGAAGACTGCCCTAAATTGACCTAAAAAAATTTAAAGAATAACCTCAACACACACACACTTACATACACATGCACACGCACATGACACACACACACCCCTGATTCTCAGGTTAATAAATAGCTTGCTACCAAAAAAAAAAAAAAAAAAAAAAAAAAAGGCCAAATATTGTTCAAAGGCAGGCAATAAAATTTAGGTACTCAGTAAGGTACTATCCATTCAATGTAATAATCCAATAAAAGTAATATCCATTATCTGATAAAAAAAATAACCTAATGCCAAGAAGCAGAGAAATAAAACCCATAAACAGGAGAAAAATTAGTGACCCAAAAAATGACAGAGAAGAAATAATTTGTAGAATGTTAAAAATATTATAGATGTAGATATTTAAATAAAAGATGAACCTAATAAAGATAAAAATAGAAGATAAAAAACAAAAATGTAATATATAGAGATGAATAGTGATATCTGAAATAGTGAAAATTTCACTGGATTAGTAATGTATTATACACTAAAAAAAAGATCAGAAAATTTGACGACAAAAAAATTATACAAAATGATGCACAAAAAGGGTAGGGAAACCCATAAAATCATTGATATATTAGACAATATCCCGCAGTATAGCATATGTGTAATCACTAACTCAAAACAGGATGAGGATAAGAAGAATATAGAAGAGATAATAAAAGAAAAATCCAAGTCATAACAGAGAGATCTAAGAAATTCAAGAAATTCAACCAAAACCAAGCAGACTAACTTCTAGGAAGAACACACCAAGAAAGACAGAAAAAAAAAAAAAAAAAAAAAAATATATATATATATATATATATATATATATATATATATATATATTATTCAAAGGATAACCCTAGGCATTTAATCAGAAATTAAGCAGCCAGTAGATAATGGATTGAAATTTTTAAATACCTGGAAGGTATCAGGTGTGAAGACCTACTAATTTGATATCCAGTGAAAATATCCTTCAAAAATGAAGTCAAATAAGTGAATGAAAGACAAGTCCAGGGCTCAGATAAAATATTTGCAGAATACATATCTGATAAAGAACTCATCCAAAATAAGCAAAAAACTCTTGAAACTCAACAATAAAAACTCAAACCAAGCAATTTAAAAAGAGAGGAAAAGATCTGATTAGACATGTCATCAAACAAGATATGCAAATGACAGAAAGGCATATGAAAAGATATTTGATATCCTATATCATTAGATAATTGCAAATTACAAGAAGAGAGAGAGAAGATACCACCACACACCTACTAAAATAGCTAAAATCCAAAACATTGACAATACCGAATGCTGAAAAGGATGCAGATAAAATTTAATGGTCATTCATCCTTGAAGAGAATGAAAAATGTACAGCCATTTTGGAAGATTATTTGGCAGTTGCTTATGAATGTTAAGCATTGTTTTGTCAGACAACCCACAAATCATGTTTCTTGATCTTAGGAGCATCATGAAATGAGATGAAGCTTGTGTACACCCAAAAACCTTTACACAAATGTTATAGCAAAGCATGCAAAGTTTTGGAAGAGGCAAAACTATGGAGACAATAAAAAGATCAGTGTTTGCAAGGGATTTGGAGGGAAAATGGAGGAGGGAGCACAAGGAATTTGGAAGGCAGTAAAGCTATCTTTTGTAATACTATAATAATGGACTGGAAATGACACACCTGTCAAAATTCATAGAACTGGACAACACAAAGATTGATCTTTATTTATTTTTTTATTTTTTTTAAGATTTTATTCGTTTGAGAGAAAAAGAGAGAAAGAGAGAGAGAATGAGAAGGGGGAGGGTCAGAGAGAGGAGCAGACTCCCTGCCAAGCGGGAGCCAGATGTGGGACTGATCCCAGGATTCCAGGATCATGACCTGAGCCGAAGGCAGTCACTCAACCAACTGAGCCACCCAGGTGCCCCCAAAGATTGATCTTTAATGTAAGTTATAGACTTTAGTTAATAATGTTGTATCTGTATTTTTTTCATTATTCGAAACAAAGGCATCACACATGCAAGATGTCAATAACAGGAAGATGGAAATCTTTGCATGTGTCTGTTGGCCATTGTAAATCTTTGGAGAAATGTCTGTTCATGTCTTCTGTCCATTTTTTTATTGCATTATTTTTTTTTTAAAGATTTTATTTATTTGACAGAGAGAGATCACAAGTGGGCAGAGAGGCAAGCAGAGAGAGAGAGAGGAGGAAGCAGGCTCCCTGCAGAGCAGAGAGCCCGATGTGGGACTCGATCCCAGGACCCTGAGATCATGACCTGAGCTGAAGGCAGAGGCTTAACCACTGAGCCACCCAGGCGCCCCTTTTTATTGCATTATTTATGGGTTTTTTTTGTTTGTTTGTTTTTTGGGTGTTGAGCCGTGTAAGTTCTTTACATATATTGAACACTAACTCTTTATCAACTACGTCATTTGCAAATGTCTTTTCTCACTCAGTACTTGTCTTTTATTTTGTTGATTGTTTCCTTTGCTATGCAGAAGCTTTTTATTTTGATAGAGTCCCAATCATTTTTTTTTTCTTTTACTTCCGTTCCCTCAGAAGACATATCTAAGAAAATGTTGTTATGGCCAATGTTAGAGAAATTGCTGCCTGTGCTCTCTTCTAGGATTTGTATGGTTTCACATGCAACATTTAGGTCCTTAATTATTCATAATGAGGAAAATGCAAATCAAAACCACAATGAGATATCACCTTACACTTGTCAGAGTGGTTGAAATAAAAAACACAAAAAAAACAAGTGTCAGTGAGAATGTGGAGAAAAGGGGCACTCATGCACTGTTGGCGGGAAAGCAAACTGGTGCAGCCACTGTGGAAAACAGTATGGAGAGTCCTCAAAAAATTAAAAATAGAAATACTATATGTTCCAGTAATTGCACCACTGGGTATTTACCCCGAGGATATGAAACCACTGATTTGAAGGAATATTTGCACTCATATGTTTATAGCAGTATTATTTATAATAGCCAAAGTATGGAAGCAGCCCAAGTGTCATCATCAATTGATGAGTGGATAAGAAGTGGTGTATACATATATGACATGTTTCCATTTACAACAACATGGATAGAGTTAGAGAGTACATTGCTAAGTGAAGTAAGTCAGCCACAGGGCACCTGGGTAGCTCAGTCTTACACTTGGTTTTGGCTCAGGTCATGATTTCATGAGTCATGGGATTGAGCCCCATGTCTGACTCCATACTCCCTGGGGAGTCTGCTTGGAGATTTTCTCCCTCTGCTCACCTTTTCTGTCTCTCTCTCAAATAAATAAATCAACCTTCAAAAAAATAAAAAGTCAGAGTAAGTCAAATACCGTATGATTTCACTCGTATGTGGAATTTAATAAACAAAACACCGGACATAGGAAAAAAGAAAGAGAGGTGAACCAAACTGATGGTCATGAGAAGGCAGGTGTATGGGGGGATGGGTGAAAAAGGTGATGGGGATTAAAATTACCCTTATCTTGATGAACATGGAGTAATGTATAGAACTGGTGATTCACTATATTGTAGACTTGAAACTAAAATAATACTATATGTTAATTATACTGGAGGAGAAAAGAGAAACAAATTATTAATTATTAATATATATATATATATATAATATTTACTGTTATGTATATATTTAGGTAAGCTCCACATCCAGTGTGTGGAGACCAATGTGGGGTTTGCACTCATGATCCTGAGAGCAAGAATTGAACTGAGATCAAGAGTTGGACACTTAACTGACTGAGCCACCCAGGCACCCCAGAAAATAATATTTTTAAACATATGAGTCATGACATCTGGCTCGATAGGAAAATAGGATCATTTATTTATTAACTAATTCACAGATCCAAAGTAAATATTGGGTTGCTGTATCAGTTAGTCAACGAATGCAATGTGATGAACTCCTTGCTTTTTTAGAGTTTATAGTATAGTGGAAAAGAAAAACAAGTCAATAAAAAATGAATAAGCTTAAAAAACACAAATATATATTTAAAGAAAAAAAACTGAAATACTATGATGGAAGTAAAGAAAAATGAGCATAGATAAAAAGTGCTGACTGATTTAAGGAGTAGGCATAAAATTTCCCACAGATACAGAGTGTCTTTGGGATCTATACAATATGAACACAATTTGTATTTTAAGAACTTGATGTTTTATTTTTTTAATTTTTTTAAAATTTCATTTCTAGTACAGTTAACATAAACGTTATATTAGTTTCAGGTGTACAATGGAGCACTTGATGTTTTTAGTAAGCAACTATTTCATGTATATATAATGCATCGTCTCTGTTCTAGAAACAGAGATAAGCAAGACACAGAGTCTCTCTTCTCAAGCAGTTTACATTTTAGTTAGGAGACAAACAATCAACATAAAAAAATCAGTAAATAAATTTCAGATACAACAAAATCTATAAAGAAATTAACATGTTGTCTCAAAAGACAGTATTCTTAACCACAGAAAACTAACCTTTATCTAGGTGGTAGGCTACATGATAATAAAGCATAACATTCATAAAATATCTCTGATTATGTCAATCACTGTAGTTAAAATTCCATTTAAAATTTAGTAAAATGATTGTCTTCCCATAGACATAGCCAAAAAAAAATTCAGCCTACTTTTAAGGAACATACTCATACATAAAGCAAAGGACACTTTGTCTCTGGAATATAGATTTGGTTAAGACTATCCAATTATCGATGAAATGAAAAGGAATAAGGGATATAAAAGATGGGTGTGGGGACACCAAAATCTGTATTTTAGAACCTAAACTTTGTAGAAACATTTTGGATTGCTTCAACTAACTCATTATACTTTGCATTTCTCAACTTAGAGACTTGTTGATTTTTTTTCTTTTTTGCTTAAAACAGAGAAGTAATCCTGATTACTTGAGGTCTATCAGACAGGACTGGACACAGCATTCTCTGAGCAGAAACTAGTCTAAACATGAAGTCAGTATTTTCAACTCTTTTGTGCTCCAAGACACAATGGTCTACACTCAGAGTTACATGAGGTGTAGAAAATAGCCCGAAGTCTGTCACTAGGAATTTCAGGAAAAAAGACCAGTCAACAGAGTAGTCCTCTGAGTACACCAGACATTTGCCACTAGAGCTTGGCGAGATCCATGTGTTTCCCAGTATCCATAAAGTTGAAGTTTTTGCCACTACTGTCATTATATCTAATAGAAGAACTTAAAGGATTCTCAGCTGGTAAGACAGATAGGAAAGAATACTTCCTCAGCAATGAAACTCTTAACACACCTGTAAATTCCATGGGGTGGTAGTGGGAGCAATAATCAGTTTGAATTTTTAGTCTTGACGAAATAATGTACTAAAAAATACATGGAGAAAAATACAAGTTTAAAATAATTAACCAGAAGAAGACAACTGTAGATTTTTAAAACGCTGATAAGATTTTAATTTGCTCCAAGTTGAAAATAACTATATTGCTGGTGTTTTAAGGCACATAATGAGCAATTATATCACACATGATAGATTCAGCAGTGAAATATTATCCGTTAACAGCTGGAACTCATAAAAACATAGCACAGTGTGAACACGAAGTTTGTTAGAATAAACCATCTGCTGAAAAATACTATTCTGCAAATTAAAAATAAAGTTAAAACATTATTTGCCTTATTTAATAGATTTGTGAAAAAACAATGAGATATCGAAAAGTGGGTACTACCTTCATTAATTCCCTGTATTAGACAGTTGGTTACAGTAGTGCCCAGTGAGGTACTGCATATAAATATTGCTAAATTTCCCACACATATATATTATGTATTTAGCATAAATTATTTGAAGATAAATTTCATAGTTAAAATAGTAAATGCATATTCAAAGTTTTTACTACATATTGCAAATACAGCTGTATAAAGGTTTCAGCAATTTACATTCTAAACAGTAGTATTAGTCACACATATTTCTGTTTTCCCTCCACACTTGCAAGGCTTGTTTTGTGACCCTTAGTCTTCCCTGTTTACTTAACACGGGTTAAGTTTCCCTTGTACGATGTTTCATGTAGTTAAACGTCTTCCTGTGTTTGACCATGTTGCATTGTGTGTGTGCGCACGCGCGCATGCGTGGGTGTGTGAAGTTGCTATGGTTGGCCCTCTCTTACTGAAGACTGCGTTCTCACTTAATGATCACTAAAGTAAGAATATTAACCACTGATATTGCAAAATATATGTTTTGCAATATTTACCCATATTCTTATATGCTTTGTAAGTAATTATGCCACCATAACGCATATTTCTAAATATTTATTGTATTTCTCAGTCTCTTTTTTTTTGGTTTCTGTATTTGAACCTATGCTAATAAAGTCCTATAACTGCAAAGGATTATAAACACCATTATTTACATTTTAAGTAATTTCCTTTCCTTTTTCCCCTTTTTTCTTATTTTTAAGTAGCTTTCTAATTGTTTTCTGAGTTCAAGATCTACTGTTTCTTATAAACTATCACATTATCCAAAAATATGGATTGCCTTTTATATGACATGTGTTATAAAAACTTGAGATGTATTAATTTACAAAGATGAAAATATGAGAAATGTATATTTAATCATAATATTTAATAATCTACATATTAACCTAAAATTTAAAAGAAATCTGTGGGTTAGAAAGTCACTATAGTAAGAAATAGAAAATATTAAATATATAACATAAATATTAGAATATCTATAAGAATATATTCTAAATGGAATGGCCATTTAGAATATTATAATAACATTATATATTTATTATTTATTTTTATTATTATTTTATTAATTGATTGATTTACTGTTTTATTAATTATTAATTATTAATTATTATTACATATTTAATATTTTAATAATTTAATAATAAAGACTAAGATATTAAATCCTTGTAAAAGGTCTGACAGTACCTGAAATATGAGTACCAATAATGCAAAGTGGATATGTGTCAAGAAACCTTTTAAGAAATGTAAAGGAATAACCACAGAGGCAGTAAATAAGTTAGAATCAAAGTGTCAAGATAATGTAGCTAATCATGTTATCTAAATAGAGAATATATATTTAAATCCTCTGATTTTTGAGGATACAGTTAAAAACACATGCAAAATCCAAAAAAGAGTTTATCTATATATTAGTCCTTGGCAAATATCAATAGATATTTGAAGAGTCAGTAAACTTAGAAACTAAGAAAACACTTAGATATTAAAAAAATAAAGAAAAAATTTCAATAACTAAAGAACTCAGTTTACGATTGCCAAATATTAAGGACTGTGGTTCTCAGCTTGTGGTGATTTTGTTCCCTACGGGACATTGGTCAATGATTAGACATATCTTGGGTTGTCAAGGCAAGTGGGGGGTTTAATTCCAGAGGGTGGAGGTCGGAATGAGCATCTACCATTGCACAGGGCAGCCTTCCTACAACCAAAGATTATCTGGTCCTACGTGGCAATAGTGCTAGTGTTAAAAAAACTCTCATCTGGAAAAAAGAAATATGTATTTTTAGCTGTTTGAAAAGCTCAGGAAAAACATCAATGCCCAGAGGGAAAAAAGTGTTAAGCATTTTAATTGCTGTGTGAAATTTCAGAAATCCATGCAACACATGAGAAGGAATAAATATACAATCATATTTTCTAGAATTAAGTAAGTGGAGTTTTAAAAAATCCAATCTGATCAGAAATATGGGAAAGGAAAGTAGGCCATAAAGATAATTTTTTAAAAATTTGTATTTAAATGATACTATGAAGAAATTATTTTAAGATAGTAAGAATCAGGTTTTTTTTTTTTTGGTTGTTGTATGCTTACAGAACATAAAAAGTAATAAATCTTTTGCCAATTCCTTTTAGAAATCCAATGATGCAATAATTACAAAATGCAACTATATTGTAGAAAAAATACATATGTAAAATACAGTATCACATAAATATTGATACAAAAATGCCGAATAAAATAAATGTAATCTCCAACAATATCTGAATTATTAACACACACACACAAATATTAAACAAATTTTCACCCTAGGAATTCAAGTGTGATTCTGAATCAAATGATATAAATAACTTTATTAATTAGAACAAATTTTTTTAAAAGTAGATTCTTAATACTTGTTGAAAATATATTTATTAAAAAGTAATATTAATGTCTATAAGGATCATTAAAGCTATAAAGAGTTTGATATTTTATACATACATACACATTTGTGTACATGTCTAAGAGAAGAAGAGAGAAACATTGTTATTTTCATATTTTACTTACTAGAAATAGAGAAATGGATATATAGAAATTAGTTTGCACATGCACAGAGAAAAATCACATAAAGTTTGGTGTCATATTTAAAGGAAATTAAAGACAATTAGAAATTCAATGGTAAATAAAATAAAAGTACAATCGTGGATTAAAGTTGATACAAATATTTGAGTTTATACCATTATATTGATATAACAGGAAAATTCAAATTTAACCTAAAAGTTTGTAGGAAATGAGAAAAAAATGAGGACGTTATCTCCCCTTAACTCTTTATATATAGAGGAGAGAGAGAGAGAAGGAGAGTGAGTTTTAACTTACCCCATCTATATATTTTTCTGTTTGTCGATATTTGTATCTTTTTACTCAAGTATATAAATGTAAACCCGAATAAATAGAAAAATACAGATGATCCTTAAAAAAAAGAATTTAGTATTATAAAGACAAATGCTTTCCAAATTCATCTCTCAATTTATTGTAAGCCAAAAGAAAATTCCATCAGTATAGTTCAGCAAATTTTAAATGACCCCAAGATTCACTTAAAATAGCAAATATGTGTACTAGCAATACAGAGAAATTAGTGTACACCACAGTCAATAGCTATTAAAATAAATCATTAGACCTTACTAACTAAAGCTATGGAGTATTGATTTAAGGATAGTTATATTGGAACTAATAGCTGAAAATAGACCCATGTGTACATGCAAGTTTAAGATGTACTTTCTAGATAACATTGCCAAACCAAGGGCAAAAGCTGGGTTTTTCTTATGGTCTTACTGTCTTGAGGAATCAGAGGAGAGTCAGGGTGACTGGGGAGCTCAGTCGATTAAACATCTCTCTTTGGCTCAGGTCATGATCTCAAGATCCTGGGACTAGGCCCCACATTGACCTCCCTGCTCAGTGGAGAGTCTGCTTCTCCTACTCCCTCTGACTCTCTGCCTTGCTCCTGCTCCCTCTTTCAGTCACACTCATGTACTCTCTCTCTCTCTCTCAAATAAATAAATAAAATATGTAAAAAGAAATCAGAGGACAGTCAAGAGAGCTATGACAGCAATAGAATAAAACCGTAAGGGAAGGTATAAAGAAACCTACACATTTCACAGTGTCAAACATTTTAAATACATTGAAAATGTATAAACAGAAAAATATATACAGTTGACTCTTGAACAACACTGATTTGAACTTATATGTGTTTTTTTTTCCAAAAAATGCAGTACAGTACTGTAAATGTGTTTTCTCTTCCTTATCATTTTCTTAAGATCATTTTTCTTTTCTCTAGCTTGCTTGCTTTATTGTAAGAATTGGATATATAATACATATAACATCCAAAATGTGTGTTACCTGTTTATAATATTAAGTAGGCTATGAATACTTAAGGTGTTTGGGGCAATCAAACCAAATCAAAGCATTCAGAGCATCAGCACCCCTAACACCTGTGTTGTTCAAGGCGTGACAGTATTATAACCTGTAGACCAACCACTAAATGAATAAACAATGGGTATGGCTAACATGTCAACAGGAAATTAAAATAAATTTCTAAAAACATTATTGAGACCATGATTTCCTAAATATATTTGGGAACTAAAACTTATTTTAAATTCATTAGTGTTTATTTGGTTAAAAAATAATGTATGAAATGATGTTCAATATCAATCATCATCAGAAAACTGCAAATGAAGACTACAATGAGATATCACCTCTCAGAATGACTGAAATCAGAAAGACAAAAACCGAAACATGTTGGCAAGGATGTGGAGAAAAAGGAACCCTTGCACCCTTATGGTGGGAATACAAACTGGTGCAACCCACTCTGGAAAACTGTGGATTCCTCACAAAGTTAAAAATAGATCTACCCTAACTACCCATTAATATCACTACTGGGTATTTATGCAAAGAATACAAAATACTGATTTGAAGGGATACATGCACCCCTATGTTTACTGCAGCATTATTTACAATAGCCAAACTATGGAAGCAGCCCAAGGGCCCATCGATAGATACCTGGATACAGAAGAGGTGGTATAGATCCACAGTGGAATATTATTCAGCTGTGAGAAGAATGGAATCTTGCCATCTGTAACAACATGGATGGGCCTAGAGGGTATAATGCTAAGCCAAATAAGCCAGTTACAGAAAAATGTCATATTATTTCCCTTATAAGTAGAATTTAAGAAATAAAACAAATGAATAAAGAAGAAAGAGAGAGAGAGAGAAAGACAAACCAACCAAAGGACTCTTACTACAGAGAACAAAACCGCTGATTACCAAAGGGGAGGTAGATGGGGAATGGGTAAAATAGGTAGTGAGGATTCAAGAGCACACTTGTGATGAGATCTGGGTGTTGTACGGAAGTGCTGAATCACTAAATTGTACATCTGAAACTAATATAGCACTATATGTTAACTGTACTAGAATTAAAATAAAAAAAACTTTTAAAAAGAAATAATAACAATAACAGTAATAACAATAGCAATAATAATAATAATGACATTTTCTATCTTTTCCTCATTCTTATGGTTCAGAAACTTTCACAAGTGTATTTTTTTTATAAATCCTAACATGTATAATAAGTTGCTATTAAAATAAGTGATCGAATATGCATCAAGCCTTCTAGTCATCATAACATTCTAGATCTCTCATATTTACCTGGGTACTTAATAATTGGGACTTATCTTACAATTTCATTGATCCAGTAGTGACATTTTATTTCTCTATAGGGTGAATTTCTCTGACTGGTGATATGTCTTATGTAGAATTTCATGTCTGGTTTCTGTGTGGCCTGATTTCTGGTACCACTCTGTGTGGGTTTGTGGTCACATCCTGACCATTGGTAGAGAAGCCTGATGGTGGAGAAGCTGTTCATCATGGGCAGAGTGAAATTCAGATCTTCATTTCCCAGGATGGCTTTGCTGTAGAAATGTTTTTGTTTTGTTTTGTTTTGTTTTGTTTTGTTTTTGTTTTTAATTTTCAAATGTGCTCCATTTTGTATGATAACTTATATGGTTATCTGAGGAAGAGATATGGGCCGGAGGAAACATTACCTCACACCGATTTTCTATTTGGTGAGTCATGCATGTTTTCCTACCACTGTCACCTCTAAATCCTTCTGTTCCTAGACAACCAACAGCACTGAGCATGGATATCCCTTCACTGGATTAGTCTTTGTGCCATTAAGCTTAGCGCTTAATGGGTTTTTGTTAGAATTTTCTACTTAATTTCCCATAATATTTCAGTCTTTCCTTAGTATGGAATCATGGGTGATTTTCTTCCATCTGGGTCCACCGGTACCATATCGATTTGAAATCACATGCTTATAGAATGAGGAATGTAACTTTTCAATTTCAGTGATGACATAATCCCCCATTTTTAATTTGTGTACTTGTGAGAGTCATCACTTATATTTAATCAATGGCAGGAAGAGATAATATCATTCTATTCTCATAGTTTGATCTCTCACCAAAGGACTAGTTTTTATTAAAATATTTGAGCTTAATGAAACTTTTAAAGTGAGATGTGTCAGAGTATTTTTTGACCATATTCTTTATTTTTTTAAACATTTTATTTATTTATTTGACAGAGAGATCACAAGCAGGCAGAGAGGTAGACAGAGAGAGAGAGAGGAGGAAGGAGGCTCCCTGCAGAGCAGAGAGCCTGATGCGGGACTCGAATCCAGGACCCTGATATCATGACTTGAGCCGAAGGCAGAGGCTTAACCCACTGAGCCACCCAGGTGCCCTTGACCATATTCTTTATTTCATTTCTACTTTTGCATAACATTTCTATCATTGTTTCATCCTTACTTTTACCAGAGTAATTTATCCAAAATCTATTTTGTCATTCTCCCTGTCACTATTTGTAAATGAGTAAGTGAAGTGAAAAACTAGAATGCATATCTGTATCTGGGACAAAATAAGTATCACCAAATCTACAGTCACCAATAAAATCAACCAGCCAATTCTATGGATAATTATTGTACATTTTAAGGGTAGCATGCACCCACTGTCAGAAAAATGATCACTTCTATCTATATGAACATCACTTGTAGGCATCTGAGTAAAAATCAAAGGGGATTAAGTTTTCAAATACTGAATCATATAGATGACAGTATACAGAAACACTAGAAGGCACCGGCCTTAATGGTAAAGGAAATAGGGAAAATCATTCACTTATGTACATGAAGATATAAAATTGAGGAGGAGAAAAAATTTCACAAAATTCATGAGTTAAAGCCATTGATATACTAAGGAAACCTTAATGCATCTAACAAATGTTATCTGGGGTGACATTATGTGGGTATCCATGGTTTCTTTATTCACAAATGTACCAGAGGGAAAGATTTCTCAGAGGAAACCAAGACTGAAATTAGGCTATATGTGGTCTGAAAAGAGAAAGTCCAAGATGTCTAAATATTTTAGATGTCAGATAAAAGAGAATGACAGATATGCTATGATAATCAGCAATGGTTGTTAACACAATATATCAGATCAGTATATGAATTAGCTTTTGAATTACAAGGACAAATGGATCAAGTCCTAAGTCTTTAATAGATTCTTCTTCTTATTATGCTGAGATGTCTTTTTCCCTGTTTTTCCACAAGGAGATTACAAATTTGCAAACCTCAGCTGCTCTCATTTTATGCTCCTGCTAAGCCAGAAGTTCTTTAGTTCATCAATCAATGTCTCTAAGTGCTCACAAGTTATATACAGTTTGTAGCTTAAAACTGCCTTTCCAACTTCCTAAATTATCACCTTCAATTATTCTTTTTTTTTCCACTATGACTTCCTTATTAATCATAGTGAAATTAAGAAGGCAACTCCTTATGCCATTATTGTGAATTTTAGTCAAATCTCTCCAAAGTTAATAATCTTTGAATTCTAGTTGCTTTTCAAAGAATAAATTAATCTGAGTACAAGTGAATGTGTGCTTTGTATTTGCATTGTAATGGCATGAATCTGCTATATTCCTCCATACAGACACGAGTAGAGGCATATCCATACCCACAATTCCAAACATCCAACCAAGGAGACAAAAGGGTTGATGTTGTAGGACCAGTGGTAAATTATAGTCCCCTCTCTCAAGATAAGATTAGTGTATGAGCTTCCTGGCATAACAAATTAATACCGATTTAGTGAATTAAAACAGAAATGTTATCATCTTCAGGTCAAAGTCTGAAATAGGACTCAAAGTCAGAAAAAACAAGGTTATGGGCAGGGCTGCCTTTCTAGAGGCTTAATGGGAAAATCTGTTCCTTAGATTTTTCCAGCATGAGGGGGCTGCCTGCATTCCTTGGCTCATGGCCTCATTCTTCCATCTATAAGTCATCAATGGTGGGTCAAGTGTCTCTGACGTTGTCATGTTCTCCAGTTCTCTCTCCCCTGTCTCCTTCCACTTCCAAGGAAACTTGTGTTTGCATTGGATCCGCCCTCCAGGACAACCTCCCAGCTCAGAGTCAGCTGCTCAGCAACCTTAATTCCATTTACAATCTAACTCCCCACTGTCATGTAAGCTAATATAGCTCTGGATTCTGCAGATTAGGACCTGGGCATTTTAAAGGTGCCATTATTTTATCCTCCATAGTTAGATATAAGTCTATTTACCTATACATTAAAGTGATCTCTATTCTTGTGTATTCTTCATTTCCCAGAAGGTCTTTGTATGTAGCATAGAGAGTGGTAAGAAGGAGGAGGAGGAGATGGAGAAAAGGAAAAAAAGGAGAAAGAGGAGAAGGAGGAGGATGAGAAGGGGAAGAGACAAACCAGTGACATTTATCTCTGAACAGTGAGTTAATCACTCCCTTTCAATCTGTATGACTGTATATATGTATGTATTTTCAATGTACTTTCTAGTGCTTATTTAAATGTTGTTTGCTTTCGTTTTTCTGTTTTCTTCAGGGGAATGTTTGAGGTACTGATTTGAGAACTTTCTAATATAGCATTTAATTCTTCAATTCCCCTCAAAACATTGCTTGAGCTGCATCCTAAATTTGTAAATACTTTGTTTTATTTTCAGCCAGTTCAAAACATGTATTTTAACATTTTTCATATTAAAATAAAATTTTCATATTTTCATTTTTAAACTTTTTTTAAAGATTTTATTTATTTATTCGACTGACAGAGATCACAGTAGGCAGAAAGGCAGGCAAAGAGAGAAGGAGAGAGGAGAAGCAGGCTCCCCGCTGAGCAGAGAGCCCGATGCAGGACTTGATTCCAGGACCCTGAGATCATGACCTGAGCCAAAGGCAGAGGCTTTAACCCACTGAGCCACCCAGGTGTCACCATAAACCTGTATTTTTAAATCATGCATTACTTAGTAATGTTTCATAAAATGTCCATATATATGCAGATTCTTTAGATATCCTTTTGTTAGTGATTTTGTATTCTATCATGGTTTGAAAGCATACATTGTATGATTATTATTTTAAATTTGTTGAGATGTGCTTATCCCCCAGAATATGATTGTAGTGAATGTTCTATTTGCACTGGAAAATATATTTGCTATTGACTATTGACTGTCTTGTTGTTCAATAGTGTTGTTCATGTCTTCTATATCCTTACTGAGTTTGTGTCTATCTCCATCATTTATTGGGAGAAAAATGTTGAAGTCTCCAAATATAATTACAAAATTTTCTATTTTACTTTTTATTTCTGTCATGTTTTACCTCAAGTGTTTTGAAGTTCTGTTGTCAGCTGAAGAATACACAATAGGATTTTGATATGTGCTTGAGAACTGACCCTTTTATCACTTGTAATATATCTCCTTATCCCCGTAATATTCCTCATTCCAAACTCTACTATCAAATATTAGTAAAGCCCTTCCATATAGTTCTTTTTGTTAGTGTTTGCATAAAATATGTTTCATCATTTCTTGCTTTAAATCTACTCTATCTTTATATACTGGCATGAAGATATGTTTATGAGTATAAAATACTGAGTAGATATATTAAAATTTTTAAAAAAGTATTTTAAGGAAGATATTATTCTTCATATGTGCCCTATTTGACATTCCCTGAGTTTCTTGTATCTGGGATTTGATGTCTGTGATAATTTTTAGGAAATTATTGGCTATTTAAAAAAAAAATATCCAGTCTTATTCTTTTTCTGTTATTTTTCTAGAATTATTATAAGTATGTCAGATCATTTGATATTGTCACATAACTTTTGAATACTTGGTTTTGATACTAATAATGTTAATGGAGATGATAATGACTGATACAGGAAAGACATTAAGGTTCAAAGCCAACAGCAAAGAAAGAATTCTTGAGATGTCTTTAGTTCAAAAAGGTGGTTTTATTAAAGCATAAGGACAGGGCCTGTGGGTAGAATCAGGTGTACTGGGAATGGGCCATTATATACTTTCAAGTTGGGAGGGGTTTAGAGATACTGTAAGCCCCCCAGGTATTTTGGAAACAAGATTTCCAGGATCCTGAGGGGACTGGCTATTGTTGGAAAAGGTCACTTATTATATTGCTTAGTAAACCCTCAGTCATGAGAACCTTCATATGTATATCAGTGGGTCACACGCTTGGAGGATGATTGCTAACATGTATCTTGGGGGATAGAGATAAAGGAAGTTTCCAAAGACATTTTTATATGTTAAAGTAGACTTACAGGGTCCTAGGGGGTTGGGCTAAGATTACCTTTTGCCTGTTTCGAGAACTTGTCAATGGGCTGTAAATATTAAGAAAATTTAGTAATTTTCCTTTTGTCTTTGCTTCCCATGCCAATGATTATGTCTTTTTATCTTTCAGTTTGGGAAATTTCTCTGGATCTATATTCAAATTGCTGCATCTTTGTGTGTTTTGTCTACTAGTGGTAAAATAGCAAAAGCATCAGAAATATTGGTTTTTTTTTGGTAACTGTGATGTTATTTATCAACATTTTATTGTATACCTTCTCATAGTCTCTATTTCTCTGCAGAGATTAATCATTGATCTTGTATAGTGCTCACATTTCCCTTTAGAGTTATTAACATATGGATCACAGTTAAGATAAATTCTTTCTCAAGCTGTTCCAACATGTGTGTCTATATCTGAGTATAGATTCTAGGATACAGAATCTAGATTCTATATCTGAATCTAGATTTGATTTTTGTCTTTGTTTAATGAGCATATTAGAGTTCTCCAGGGAAATAGAACCAATAAGATATGTATACATAGAGAGACTCATTTTAAGGAATTGGCTCTGACATTTATGGAGGATGGCAGGTCCCAAATCTGTGGGTTAGAAGCCATCACACCAGAGACCTAGGCAAGAGCCACTGTTGCAGTTCATGCCTGAGGGCTTGTGCTAGCCTGGTGCTTTCTTGTTCATACAAGGTCAGTTTTTCTGTTCTATTCAGGCCTACAAGTTATTCAGTGAGGTTCACCCACATTATGGGCGATCTGCTTTACTCACACTCTGTCAGTTTCACTGCTAATCTCATCAAAAACACCCACACAGAAATGGCTAGAGTCATGTTTGACCATATATCTGGGCATAGGGACTCAGCTTAGTTGACATATAAATTAACCATCACAATCAGTGTGTATTTTTTTTCTTGCTTACCTAAATTCCTTGCTTATAGTTGTTGTTGACATTTGGGCATCTTGTGTAGGACAATATAGACTGAAGTAAAGAATTTTTATGTCTTGAAATAAAATATAGTCCATTCATAGAAACAAATTAAGTTGACAGACAGTGCCCCTGAAGAAGCCCAAGCATCAAACTTACTAGACTAAGACTCTAAAACCACTGGCTTAAATATGTCCAAAGGGCTGATGGAAAACATGAGAAAAGAAATAAGGGAATCAGAAAACAACATATCAAAAACGGGAATAACAACAAAGAGATAGAAATTAGAAAAAGTAACGAGTAGAACTTACAGAGTTGAAATCTATAATAGTGAGAAATAAAACCGAGCAGAACAATTTAACAGATGCGAGCTGGTGGAAGAGCATGTCAGTGAACTTGAATATAAGACAATGGGAGTTAGGAGTTTGAGGAGCAGAAAGAAAAATGGATGAAGGATAGTTAACAGAGACTAAGTGGCCTCTGGAAAATCAGCAAGATGTCACCCTCTCTCTCCCTTTCTTTTTCTTCCTTTCTTTTTGATTATCTCAATTACTAAGAGATGTGCTAAGGACCCTCACTGTATTAATAGATATGGCTATTCTCTCTTCAGCTTTCTTCAGGAATTGATAACAATTCTAAAGAAAGAAAAAAACTACCTGTATGAGCAATGGGCTATTTGTGCTCCCCTAAAATTTGCATGTTGAAATCTTATCACATGTGTGACACTAATAGAAGGTGGGCCTTTGAGAGGTGATTACATCATGAGGATGAGATCCTTTGGAATGAGATCAGTGCCTTTATAAAAGAGACTCCACAAAGCTTTCTTGCCTCTTTCTGCTGTGTGAGTATATAAGCAGAAGTCAGTTATCTAAAAGCTGGAAAAAGACTCTTATGTAAACCTGTCCATGAGGGCACTTGGTCTTGAAATGCTAGCCTCCAGAACTGTAAGATAAATTTCTGTTGTCTCTAAGCCACCCACTCTGGTGCTTTGTTGTAGCCCAAGCTGACTGAGACACCAGACAGGCTTCCATACCCTCCCTAATCTTGGTCTTATAGTTCTTCAGTGCTTTATTGCTTACTGGTGCTTTCATAAATATTTTTCAAAAAACTGTTGTTTTCTTTAGCAAAATGCTTATTTTGAATTATCCAGTCTACATCACAAGTATGGGAAGTTTTGATATAAAAATTATTATACTGGGGACACCTGGGTGGTTCAGTGGACTAAGCGTCTGCTTTCTGCTCAGGTCATGATCTTTGGGTCCTGGGATCAAGTCCCACATCTGACTCCTTACTCAGTGGGGAGTCTGCTTCTCCTTCTCCTTCTGTCTGCTTCTCCCTTTGCCTGCTGCTCCCCCTGCTTGTGGTGTCTCTCTTCCTCTGTCTCTCTGACAAATAAAGTCTTTAAAAAAATAAAAAATAAATAAAAGTTATTATACTGATACTTGTGAAATAATTTATTCATCCATTTTACAAATCCATTAACTACCAAGATGTGACTAGGGACCTGAGCATACAACAATAAAAATGACTTATAGTCTAACCTCTTTGAGTTTATGTAATAAAATACATAAACAAATGAGTAAATAACTAATCAATTAATATTACAAAGAATGGAAGTCATATACACAATAGAGCATAGTAAAGGGGTAATGAATGATTAAAGCTATTATATTTACATAGAAAAAAAGCCTTTGAGAGTAGACTTGAAAGAAATAAGGAGAGCCCCATGTGAAGAAAGAGAACTTTGGTGGATAAAGGAACAATTGAAAAATTCATGAGTCAAGAGTTTTTTTTTTTTTTTTTAAAGATTTTATTTATTTATTTAACAGACAGAGACCACAAGTAGGCAGAGAGGCAGACAGAGAGAGAGGAAAGGAAGCAGGCTCTCTGCTGGGCAGAGAGCCCGATGTGGGGCTCGATCCCAGGACCCTGGGATCATGACCTGAGCCAAAGGCAGAGGCTTTAACCCGCTGAGCCACCCAGATGCCTCCATGAGTCAAGAGTTTTTAAGCAAAGGCAAAGACATGAGGATTCCTTATGACATAGCACAGTAAAAGACAAGTCAGAAAGACATCCTAGGAACAGACCATGACTGAAAAGAGCATATAGGGTCTTGTCAACCATGGTATTTTTTTTAAAATAAATTTTAAATGTGATAAGAACACATTACATAAGTCTTCCACAAGATAACATAATCTTGTTTATGTTTCAAAAGGATCTTTCTGGTGACTTTGGAGAATACAGTAAATTGGTACAGAAAAGAACCTGAGAAACAAGTCTGGGTCTTGAGTCCACGGCTCTGGGAATGCAGGAGGAACAATAAAAATGGCCTCTGGGCTGTCATCTTCCAGGATGCCCTCTTCCTTTACCCATGACTCTCCTGCCAGAAGGATGTATGCTGAGGACACATCACCATAAGTAAACCGATACCTATGCAGGAAACAGGAACATCAGGACTCCCCCAACCTTCCAATCACCAAATACCTTACCTTATATGGCTGTGAACCTATGCCCTATCTTAACCCAAATAAAAGACCCACTCGACCCCCTTCTGGGCGTGACTTCCCGGACTCTCCTCTCCTGAGTCGGGGAACCTCGCCTGAGGGCACCTTTAATAAACCTTGCCTTACACCTATCTCACCTGGTGTCGTGTGTATCTAGACTGTAAAACCTTACACCAGGGGCTCTAGAAGTCCAGACAAAAAGGGCAGTGACTTGGATCGGAATGGTGATGGTGTGGGCGGTGGGAAGTGGTTAGAACATGGACACATTTCGAAGGAAGTTCAAAGAGGAGCTATGGATAAATTGTATGAAGGGAATGAGAGAAATGGAGGATTCAAAATGGCATTAAGGTCTGGAAGATAAGTCCCATCAGAGTGGACAAAGGATGGTGACTTTTATTACAGGACACTTGGAGAGTGGCAGATTCAAAAGAAAAATAAATAAATAAATAAATTGAATTCTGGTTGGCTGCCTCCAGAACCAAAGATTTAGTAACCTCTTCGACCTCAGCCACAGCAACATCTTCCTAGGAACATCACCAAAGGCAAGGGAAGCAAGGGCAAAAATGAACTATTGGGATTTTATCAAGATCAAAAGCTTTTGCACAGCAAAGGAAACAGTTAACAAAACCAAAAGACAACTGACAGAATGGGAGAAGATATCTGCAAATGACATCAGATAAAGGGCTAGTGTCCAAAATCTATAAAGAAGTTAGCAAACTCAACACCCAAAGAACAAATAATCCAATCAAGAAATGGGCAGAGGACATGAACAGACATTTCTGCAAAGAAGACATCCAGATGGCCAACAGACACATGAAAAAGTGCTCCATATCACTCGGCATCAGGGAAATACAAATCAAAACCACCATGAGATATCACCTCACACCAGTCAGAATGGCTAAAATTAACAAGTCAGGAAATGACAGATGCTGGCGAGGATGCGGAGAAAGGGAAACCCTCCTACACTGTTGGTGGGAGTGCAAGCTGGTGCAACCACTCTGGAAAATAGTATGCCATTGTAGCCCATGACTACACAGGCTCTAGTACAATCCATGAGAGCAAAGTAAATTACCACAAAGGTAATTCTGGAGGCAGAAATTAGTGCAACAGCATTCTGGTCTGCAGTCAGCTTTCTTTCGAGCCTGAGATTCATTTCTCAAGCTCATCCAAGAGATTCCACCATCATTTCCAACAATTGGGTACACCTCCAACTACTCATTCAATTCCTCTGTGCTTGTACTCATCAAAACAGTTTCTCTGTCTACAGCTGTGTCTTTGAGTTGCAATAATTATTCCAAAAGTGGCTACAGCTAACAAACCCTAAAGGATGGGAATCTGAATTAGGTTATCTGATCTAGTTAGTCCGGAAGACAGAGAGGATCTGCATATGATTTACTAAGGAATAGAACACCTGGAATGAAGTGCTTATTGAAAGCACAACCTAGGGGCGCCCAGGTGGTTCAGTGGATTAAGCCTCTACCTTCAGCCTAAGTGAATTAAACCTCTACCTTCACCTCTACCTTCAGCCACAATCTCAGGGTCCTAAGATTGAGCCCCGCATGGGGCTCTCTGCTCAGTGGGGAGCCTGCTTTCCTCTCTCTCTCTGCCTGCCTCTCTGCCTACTTGTGATCTCTCTTTCTCTGTCAAATAAATAAATAAATATTTTTTAAAAATAATTAATAATAAAAATAATTAATAATAAAAATAATTTAAAAAAAGAAAGGAAGCACAGCCTACCTTTATATTTTCTGCTCAAGCCATAGTCAGAACCTGAATTTTCTCTTCATTTTTTCTTAACAACACACCCAACCATCTCAATAGTAAAGCAAATTTAACTAAATATCAGAGAGTGAACCTGATCTTGAAGACTGCTAAATTACAACAGTAATTTCCAACCTACCTGTATTTTTGAGCTAATAAGATCAGGTCTTTGTTTAGGAATGAATGATATTTTGAAATTTTGAAACAGAAAGATTTGAGAAAACTCAACTCCAAATACTCTAATCCTTAAACACCATTGAGTTCCTTGTGTTCAAAAGAAAATATTCTGCATACAGCTGATCTTTCCTGATTGAGGGCCATATGTTTGCCTTGCAAAGATACATATATTATCCTCATGCACCAATCTCCTAACATTAAGGAGGTTTCAGATTTCTAAGTAGTGCTGGATAATACCACACGCAGCTGTATATTTAAAAGAGGCCAATTACAGAAATAGCTTGGAATAAGAAATCTTAGGAATACAGACTTTTTTTCCAAGTTGTATCCACAAAAACCTCTGGATGTGTCAGAGAATGGATTCTGGGGTGCTCAATCCAGCAGGGAAACATAATTTTAAATCAGGGAGTGAAGCACTTTCTTCATAACAAAATAGGAAAAGATAATGTAATATCACATCACAAAAGGCATTTCATAAACTAGTGTCAACATCAAACCCTTAAAATATGAAGGGTAATGATTCCCAGCAGATTCACAAATAACCCCTGCATTAATTTTGCCCAGAGAAGAAATGGTTCTGGGAGAATGACAGTGAATTAACATAAGCTGGTTTAGCTGGTGCTTCCAATTACTACCCCTGATGTCCTCTTTTTGCCGAACAAATTAACAAGGTTCTTGGCATGTGGTATGTCGTTATTGATAAAGTTATTGATTTTTTTCTCTAAACTAGCATTATTTAGTATGGTAGATGCTAGACAAATATGGCCCTTTAAATTTAATTACAATTAAATAAAGTTAAATGTTTATGTTCTCAGTCAGAGTTATGTTTGGCTCATTAAACAGGATCTCCAGCCATAACCTGCACACCCAGAGATACCCTCCTCTGAAGATCACTGGAGCTCCCGTAGTTAATAGGCTCTCTCACAGATGTTGAAGCTTTTGATTCCTAACAAGTTTTCTGTTCACAGAATACTTACGAATCACTACCTAAAATCAACACCAAAGGAATTATTTCATAACTTGGTTCATGGTGAAAATCTATACTCTTTAACTTTTTAAAATATTAATTTCCCAGAAGTGAAAATCAAATCTATAAAATATCATAGGACAATGAAAGTCGAGACATTCAAAACTGAAATGATGTGTTTTATAAGAGGTGGTAAAACCACCCTCTAAGTGAACAAGAATTGATCTTAAAGTTCTGCCTTTCTCTCATCCCTTCAACTAATCAATTTTCAGATCTTTTTATTTTACCTCCAAACGCGTGTTTTTTTGCCAGCTGGTGTCTTGTTTCTAAATTTTCCATATATCCAAGATATTACCCTTGCCTCCTGATCTTCCTTTCTTCAAACACATTATCCACACATCTGCCAAGGGCGAGTATACAAAACAAATATGAATGTGGCAGTCTCTGATATAAACTGATAGTCAACGGCGTCAAGATAAAATCCAGGCTCTTAGCCGCCATATACTTCAAGCTTGCTTGCATCTTTTTCACATTCTTCCAGACCCTTCTTTTCACACTGTACTCAAGGAATGATGCACTCTGTGGGGCTTCTATTTTGTTTTCAGTGTATTTGGCCAATACTTAACCTGAAATATTTTATTTTATTTTATTTTCACATATTTTATTATACTGGCTATACTGGCTAGCTTTTCTTTTTTTTTTTAAGATTTTATTTAGAATTGGGGGAAATTGGAGTGGGAGATGAAGCATGAGAGACTGTGGACTCTGAGAAACAAACTGAGGGTTTTGGAAGGGAGAGGGGTCGGGGGATGGGTGGTTAGGTGAGCCTGGTGGTGGGTATTGAGGAAGGGATGTATTGCATGGAGCACTGGGCGTGGTGCATAAACAATGAATCTTGGAACACTGTAAAAAGAAATAAAATTAAAAACAAGCAAAAAAGGAAAAACAAAAATAAAAATAAAATAAAATAAAAATAAAAAAATAAAAGATTTTATTTATATTAGAGAGAGAATACATGTAGGGCAGAGGGGAGGAGGGACAGGCAGACACACCAATGAGCATGGAGCCTGATGCAGGGCTGGATCCCAGGATACCCCAAGAGCATGACCTGAGCTGCCCAGGTGGCCCTCCACTGGTTGGCTCTTAATTATCTTTAATAATACAGTTGTACAACTAAATAAGATGTGCTCCATTTTGGTCAGACCTATCCTTAACATTTCCAAGTGTCCAAGGCACATTACACACAGAATCCTATATATCATATAATTAAAATCAAGCTAATAAAGTGTTAACTAAGAAGTAGCTCCCTCACTAAAATGGCAAAAATATCTGTATAATAATAAATTTAAAAATATTTGCGGATCTATGCCTGTGTCACCAAAAATTGCCAAAATATCAAGGGCCATTTCATTGATCGATTGGTTGATGATTGGTTGATTACACATGTCTGGATATCCTGTTTATGGACAGGAAATGTTTGAGTGAATAAAATAAACACATAACTTAATTTAAAATTTTGTGTTAATTTCACATAATTTATTTCTCCTACCTGCACAGTATCAAAATTACAAATTATGTTGTTTTTGTCAATATGTTTACATAATGTGTGTACTATTGAATGTAATGGTCAAAATATACAAGATGTAAAAATTTGAACATATTTTCAAAAATAGAATAATTAAAAAGTTAAAACATTTGAGAATGAAATCTTGCCATTTACAACGACGTGAATGGAGCCAGAATGTATTATACTAAGGAAAATAAATCAGTCAGAGAAAGACAAATACTGTATGATTTCACTTATATGTGGAATTTAAGAAATGAAACAGATAAGCATGGGAGAAAAAGAGACAGGAGAATCATAAAACAGACTCTTAACTATAGACAGCAAACTGAGAATTGCTAGAGGGGAGGTGGGCAATGATGGGGTGATGGGTTAAATGCGTGATAGGTTAAATGGGAGGGCACTTGTGATGAGCGCTGGGTTTTGTATGTAAGTGATGAATCACAAAATTCTACTACTAAAGCTAATATTATACTATATGCTAACTAAGTGAAATTTAAATTAAAACTTTAAAAAGAAAAGAAAATAGTTAAGACATTTTATATAGGATGCCTCAGTGGCTCAGTGGGTTAAGCCTCTGCCTTCAGCTCAGGTCATGATTCCAGCATCCTGGGATCAAGTCCCGCATCGGGCTCTCTGCTCAGTGGGGAGCCTGCTTCCTCCTGTCTCTCTGCCTGCCTCTCTGCCTACTTGTGATTTCTCTCTGTCAAATAAATAAATAAAATCTTAAAAAAAAAGATATTTTATATAGGTTTTCAAAGTTATTTTTCTTCAAGTATCCAAAATTGTTTATTATAATAGGGAAGCAGATACAAATTTTAACTAACAAACATTTAAAAATTAAATCCAAACCAACTAGAACTAATATTTTTATTTTTTATGATTAATTAGATCCCATTAAATGTTATGTAGGAATAAAAATATAAATAAATCAATGTGAAGACATGAAAATAATCAGTATGACACTTCAAGCATGTTGCACACATGACTGCATTTATGCAAATTTAATCATATATATATATATATATATATATATATATATATATTACTTAATATGTATCCCCACCTTGTCTGCAGGAGATATGGTTTAAAACCCCTGATGGGGGCGCCTGGGTGGCTCAGTGGGTTAAGCTGCTGCTTTCGGCTCAGGTCATGATCCCAGGTCTTGGGTTCGAGCCCCACATCGGGCTTTCTGCTCAGCAGGGAGCCTGCTTCCTCCTCTCTCTCTCTGCCTGCCTCTCTGCCTACTTGTGATTTCTCTCTGTCAAATAAATAAATAAAATCTTTAAAAAAAATAAAAAAAAATAAAACCCCTGATGGATGCCTGAAGCCATGAATAGTACCCAACCTTACATACACATTTTTTTCCTATACATACTTACCTATGATAAAGCTTAATGGATAAATTAGGCATGGTAAGAGATTAACAACAGTAAGTAATAACAGGATAGAACAATTATAACAATACAATGTAATAAAAGTTATATGAATGTGGTCTCTCTCAAAATATCTTATTGTACCATACTCATCCTTCTTCTTGTGATGACATAAGATGATAAAATGCTTATGGGAGGAGATGAAGTGAGGAAAATGACATAGGTGTTGTGAGGTAGCCTTTGGTGGATCATCTCCTTCTGGACCACAGCTGACATGGGTAACTGAAACCATGGAAATCAAAACCTCATGTAAGGGGGGTCTACTTTCTGTATTTCAAAATACTTTTCAGGATTATTTTCCATAAATAGCATAAGTGGAATGGATTCTTACATAATGGATTATCACTTTGGAGTAATGTATAGCATCCATTTTCATGCTTCTCTACATTTCCAGATTTATGGGTCCTAAGGTTCCCAGGAATTATTGTGGTCATCACAACAGTCGTGATTTATGAAGAAGAATTTAACAAGTTAAACAATTTATCTTTCTTTTCACCAAACACATTCAAACTTTCCTAAACTTCTCACATTGCCCACTCCATGAGCCTGACATATATATGATTTATTCACATTAACCATTGGTTCATTAGATGTTCTTGCCTTCATCCATGTTGGTACAGGCACAAGGCACACACTCTTCATGACACTTTTTTCTTTGGGGGACATAAAGGAAGAGATGGGAGATGCAGGTTCTTGGGGACTGAATGGTGTTACTTCCAAGGGTGAATGTTCATGATATGGGTCACGCTGAGCCAACAGTGAGCGTGGAATCCCAAGTAACAGTGCTTCCTGCACGCTCTATGCTATTTTATTACCTACTTATTTATTCAGTCACCCATCCACTAAATCATTCACGTATTTGTTTATTTGAATGGAGAGCGGTATCTGGTGAGGCCATTTCAAGCACAGACACCAGAATGGGGACATTTCTTGTCTGTGTCTAGGAATTGTTCTGTCAACTGAAAACTGGTAATAAGTTTTTTAAAGAATGTATTTCACAGGACGCCTGGGTGGCTCAGTCATTAGGCGTCTGCCTTCAGCTCAGGTCATGATCCCAGGGTCCTGGGTTTGAGCCCCGACTCGGGCCCTCTGCTTGGCTGGAAGCCTGCTTCTCCCTCTCCCATTCCCCCTGCTTGTGTTCCCTCTCTCGATGTGTCTCTCTCTGTCAAATAAATAAAATCTTTAAAAAGAAAAAAAAAAGAGTGTATTTCCTACTGGGAATGTCATTAAACATATCACCATGGCATCTTTTATAAGCTGATTGTCAGAACAACTTAGTGACAAAGGCAGTCTGAAAATCGCTCACCACCTACTGAATTAATATATTTGAGGGCTCTGCTAAGGAACTTATATTTTTAACTGCAGTAAAGACTGCAGAATACAGTTTGGGAAACTTGTCCACACATCATCAGCAACTTTAAGTCTCATGACATGTTTTACTCCCTTTGCTTAGTGGGAGCCTGCCTCATAGCAGGTGCTGAAAAAGAGAAGTCTAGGTCAGCAAAAAGTAGTTTGACTTTCAACAAATGGGTGCGAATACTTTTCAGATAAACAGTGGCAATATAGTCTTCCATTACAATAAGAAGAAGTTATTACTGCCAGACAGAAGTGGGGCATCTTGAGACAAAAGAAAAGAGTAGTGGCCACTGAGCTCTACAACTAAAGAAAGACCCTGTAGAGCTATGATGTTTGCCCAAATTTTACATTAATAAAAAGAAAAATCACAGAAATAGTACATAAAAGAAATTTCCATTTTGTTTTGTGACATTTGAACTAAAATCAAGGAAAAGAATTTTAAGAACTTACATGGACAATCAAGAATAATATTTTAACTAAGCTAGTACATACTTCATTTAAAAAATCTTATAATTTTATTTTAGTAAATGTATTGATTATAAGAATAAAATACAAAAAATTGAGAAAAAAGTGCATGCATGTATACATATATGATTATCTATTTACTTCTTTATCAATTCTATAGGAATTCTTCTAAAAAGCTATTTTAGTGCATTTAGGATACTTAGCAAGAATTGGTATATATATTTCTTCATTAATTCCTTGTACATTCCAACATCAATTTTAATTTTGAAACTCTATCTAATTCCACACTAATAGAAGTTGAGTTTATTTCAAGTATTTTACTACGGTAGGTCTTTAACTAATTTTTTTTTTCAAATTAACTTAATGATATTGTTAAGAAAAATTCTTAGAAGATGGCTGTCAAATAGCACGCATTTTTTTTGAAAGCTCTGCTTACATGTTTCCATCCATGTTGCCATCCCAAAACATACATTGTTTCCGTCCCAACAGCAGTGTCTGAGACATCCAGGGCTCTCATTCTTGATATATCTCTCTTCATTGTAAGCCTTACTTTGCTGGCACAGCCTGGAGAAGGAAGTGATATGCAGGGAATAAATATCACATAGGATTGCTCGAGAAACTGTAGTTGTAAGCTCTGCTCTTGGACCACGTGACATAGAAATAAACTTCTCTCACATTCTGTAACAGCTGCTGACCTCATTTTATTTCGATTTAGGGCCAGGATCAAGATGACATTAGTCAGGAGTACATACAGAGCACAGATGTATACTGTCAGTGCTATTTGGGGATAAATAAAACCGGTACTATTGTGACAAGGCAATCATAACTTTGAGATGTGCTATTACAGCTTACAACCTAAGCACCTTGGATAAATACCTCTGTATGCACGGAGACAGTGGACTCCTCTCTGCTGAAACATGGAAAATGGAGTCCTGCCTCTGGGCCTTTGCACCTGCTCTTCCCTGGGCCTGAGATTCTCCACCTCCAGGTGTCTTCTTTACTTACTTTATCATTTCAGTCTATTCTCATTAGCCATTTTTTAAAATATTTTTTTCTAACCACCTGATTTAACAGAATATAATTGGGATGTTAAGTTTGGGTCTTCTTCACTCATACATAATTGAAAACCACAGCCAAGATAGAGACTGTGACTTCCACTGATCTTTCAGATTCTGTCCAATCTAATTCTTCACCATATTCTCTGAGTCTAGGCTGGTTTGTTGCTTTCTTATATGGTAGCATTAGGCAGCTTTTAAAAATTCTTTTGAAAGTAATGTTACTGACGGGGTATATTCTCTTTTAGTACAATTTCTACCTTGGAATCAATCCAGAATCACATTAGCTCCTCTATCTCCATTATTACCACACCACACTGCATCACCATCATCTCCTACAAAGACCATTGCAATATGCACCTACTGTTCACCTGTATTACTTCCTTACTTAAATCCTTCTGGTGTCTTCCCTTCTCATCCAGAATAAAAGCCAAAGATCCCACATGGACTTTTTATTTGGATCCCTGGGACCTCCTTGACTTTCGCCCCATCCACACTCACTTAGTTGGCCTCAGCTTCTTTAGCCCCCTGAGTGTTCTAAAACACCCCCCTCAAAAAAAAAAAGTTAAAATAAAAAAAAATTAAAGAAAAAAACAAAACAAAAACAAAAACAAGCCCAAGCTCACAGCTACCTCAGGGCCTTTGCACTTGCTTTTTCTTTCTGCCATATTATTCCTTTCAGAGAACCAGGTTTTACCCCTTCACTTTCTGCAGATCCCTCCACAATTGTTGCCAAATCAGAGAGGCATTTCCCTAAACACACACACATGTGCACACACCTGCACACACATACACACACACTATCACTTGCCAATCTCCTATCTACTTTTTCTTAGAACATATAATTAGCAGGGATGATATTTGCTTGTTTATTGCTCCCTTCCTACCTTTGAATACAGCTTCTTGAGAACAGGACTGCCTGTTATGTTTCCTACAGTGCCTTTCAGCCAATGATTGATGTTCAATAAATATTTGTTGAATAAATGAATTAATAAGTTCTAGTGGGATCTAAAACATTTTGACATGAATTAAGTCAAAAATACAGTATTTCCTTGCATTTGTAGAGTCCTCAGGGTCTCTTGACGTGGTCTAATTAAAGAGCTGTGTTTATTGCCTCCATCATTCTGCAAGATTAATGTGGTCACAAAGCAGATGACAGAAATAAGTTTTTAAATTCTTGCATTATAACCTCAGATTGAGGACCAAGCTTAAAGAAAAATTTATTCACTGTCAGAAATACAACTGTCATTACACTTTTATAATTCATTCCCTTTTCCTTGCTTTATATAGTAAGAGTTTTGTTTTTTTTTAATACATTTAAGTCTAAATCTGTATACTTACTTAGGTAAATGATTATGGAATCAGTAAAATGATTTTCTTGAATTATTTTGAGATGGACACTGACACTGATTATTACTACTTCATCATAATGTGCTTTAGTAAAATTATCCCATTTAATTTTCATAACAGTCCTTTGGAGTAAGTCCCATGTATAGTTAAAAGAAACTAAAAACCTTGAATAGCTAGCATGGCATCATAGAAATTAAATGTGATTTCATTGTGATTGAAATCATTGGGTTTTTTTCCTTTAATTTCACATCTGTCCTACTGTTATGCCATAATTTTATAAGAATAAGATTTTTTTCTAGCTCATAATCCTCTAAAAATTTAAGAGAACTATTGCCATCTAAAATTAAAAAAAAATTAATTAAAAAAAAACTTGTGTCCTGATGCTGTTGGATAAAATTTGGAAAATATAACAACAGGAAAACTCATTTACATACATACAACATACTGCCTTCATCTTACTATTTTCAAGAAGCTCTTAGCCTTTCAAAGGACACATGTAATTTAGGCTTTTATTTCTTGGTTTGAGAAATAACATCAACCACGAACTTTAAATTTGAATCAGTCAATATTCTTGTTGTTTCCTGAGCACAATATATGCACTTTTGTTTTTGTTTATGGAGGTTTTGTCTCATATAGTCTCTTGACTTTTCACACACACACACACACACACACACACACAAACACACACTTCTGAATTCTACTGATCTTCAGGAATTTTTTAAGATCTCCTTCACAAAATCATGAAGTTTTGAGTCTACAATGAGCTATCTAGTCTCAGAAAGCATGTATTAATCTGCTTTAATTTAAAAATATATTAATATCATACATATACATATATAGGCATTTATGCATGCAATATGTTTTGTATCCATTCTCCATTTTTTTTCCATTTCATTCTTAATCTCAGTTCCCCCAGAAAACTTCGTTAATCAATGATCTCAATATAAAGTTCTTCATATTTTCTACAAAATGTGATACATAACCATATACTTATGGCACTACTTTGTGTCATTATTGAATTTTCTGTACTTGGCTCAGGTCATGATCCCAGGGTCCTGAGATCGAGCCTGGCATCAGGCTCCCTGCTCAGCAGGAAGACTATTTCTCCCTTTTACACTCCCCCTGCTTGTGTTCCCTTTCTCACTCTGTCTCTCTCTTTACTGTGTCTTTATTTAATAAATAAAATCATTAAAGAAAAGAAACAAACTTAACTGACATGGTTGGATAAAAAAGAAACAAATAAACTGCCTACTCCAAAAATTTGCATTCATTAAGATTTCTGGAGTGTGATGATGCTAACAGATCCTTTAATAGCAGAATGTGATGATCATGGGATTAATTATTGCTAAACTAGTTTTAAAAAAGAAATAAAACAAATTAAACCTGTCATAATCTGACCAAACACGTGTCAATGTACAGTTTCAAGGTTATTTTTTTTTTAAGATTTTATTTATTTATTTGACAGACGGAGATCACAGAGAAGCAGGCAGAGAGAGAGGGGGAAGCAGGCTCCCTGCTGAGCAGAGAGCCCGATGCCGGGCTGGATCCCAGGACTCTGGGATCATGACCCGAGCCGAAGGCAGAGGCTTTAACCCACTGAGCCACCCAGGCGCCCTCAAGGTTATTTTTATAAAATACCAACATTTACACAATAGGCTCCTGGCGGCATTTTCAGACAAAGGTTCTTTTAATTTACCCTGACCTGCTCTAAATTACACTATTTAAAGAATTACTGTCGATAATTGTTCTTTCTCTTGGGTCAGAGAGAGGCAAGAGTGCATTTAAGATTGAGAGGAAGTGCTGATAACTGAGGGAAAAGCACAGGGGCTTAGGGAGGGTCAGCAATCACCTGAAAGCGCACCTGGTGGGATGCTCTCCAAGGTTAAGAATCAATCTGCTCAACTCCAATTAACAAGGAATTTAAAGAAAAACTACAAAATGGTGGTTAAACCCTTAAGGCTTTCGATCTTATTCAAAGTCAGTCCAACTATATATTCTGAGGTGGCAGGAGTTACACCACCAAGTCCTAGCAACTGCAGCACTGGACATGGGTGACTGTGAGTCTTTAAAAAAGGAAAGAATGCCTTTCCCCTTCAAACAAACAAACAAACAAAAGAAAAAAGAAAGAAAGATTGAAATAAAAAAAAATCTGAGGAAAAGTTATAACACTAAATCTAAAATGATTTGCATAGGATTAGGATATAACAAATGGTTTGAAGTAACCTATTAAAAAATTGGAGAGAGGGGCGCCTGGGTGGCTCAGTGGGTTAAGCCGCTGCCTTCGGCTCAGGTCATGATCTCAGGGTCCTGGGATCGAGTCCCACATCGGGCTCTCTGCTCAGCACGAAGCCTGCTTCCCTCTCTCTCTCTCTCTCTCTGCCTACCTCTCCGTCTACTTGTGATCTCTCTCTGTCAAATAAATAAATAAAATCTTTAAAAAAAAAATTGGAGAGATTTTGATTTCATTGTGAGAGTCAGCAAGGCATTTTTGTTGTTAAAAAAAACCCTCATTTCCTTACAGAAACAGTTTTTAGTTTTTAGTGAACTTGTAAACAAAAAAAAAGCTCCCATTTCAAAATGAAAACAAAATCCCAAATCATATAGATGTTTACAGTGATTACATTTATCTAAGTAACATACTGTTCAGTTGAAAGATGTTAACTGAATTTCTGTGACAATTTTTTTAAAAAATATCAAGAACATTATAGAGTTAATGCAGAGTCCTAAGGGTAATCTAGTAGTTACTAAGTTTTTCTTAAGTCTTTGGCTTTAGATTCTGATATTTCTAGCACAGGTAAGCAGGCAGAGTCTATCCTATGCTCAAATACTAGAATTTTTGGTTGCTTCCGTATCATCTGTCTGGCAAACAAGAAATCAACCAGTTTAAGAATTTTTTTTTTTTTTTTTTTTTTTTTTTTTTGGTCAGAGAGAGAGGGAGAGAGAGCAAGCACAGGCAGACAGAATGGCAGGCAGAGGCAGAGGGAGAAGCAGGCTCCTCGCCAAGCAAGGAGCCCGATGTGGGACTCGATCCCAGGACGCTGGGATCATGACCTGAGCCGAAGGCAGCTGCTTAACCAACTGAGCCACCCAGGCGTCCCAGTTTAAGAATGTTTTAAGTGAACAACTTGCAAACCCCAGAGATGGATAAACCCTAAGAATGCACACTCTGAGCATTTACAACCATCACCCCTGTGGCTGGAGACTGTTCATGCCCTTCTTCTGAAAGGAGATCTCAAAGCAGTAGAGCTCAAAATAAAAGATTTTTTAACAACAACAAAATATTGGCATATGCACAGTTTCTCCACCAATTTGTGTGTGCCAACCACTTAGTTAACTTTTCCCCTTGAAAAAAATGTGATAGGAAATGACACCATATTTCACCATCTCCATTAATATTCACAGTTGCAGCAGCTACTCGGGACACGGGACACAGGACACTCGGGACATGGCATCACCAATGCTGCCCAGAGCCAGTTTATTCTGAAATTCAGTTCTTTATACCAAATAAATAGTATAAAGTGGTTCACAACCACTGACTAGTCTACATAGGAACTAAAACTCCTAGACTTGGGGAGAAACAAATGCTGGTCCGATCATCTGGCCGCTTCTTCTGTTCCTCCATTCAAGTTCAGAAACCTTTCAAGTCACTTACTGTTGGTTTTGTCATTTTGTTGCCTGTCCCTGCCCCATGGAGAGGCTGCCTGCTGGGCTGCTTTCTGCTTTAAGGTCGTCCAGTCGCCTGCGTAGTCATGCTGGTGGTTCAGGGTCCTGAGCAGACCACGAAAGTGCGGCCTCAGATGCATGCAGTCCCGGGCTTCCTCAAAGCGCGGCCACCATAGGTGAAGTACTATTTTGGTAATCCCTTAGACAAAACTTCAGCAAGCGTGGACATCTTCTTTCCACTAATTTTTTCATATTTTTGCTTTTTTGTTGCAGACTTTCGTCCCTGCCGTGGCAGACTGGTTCTATGAAAAGACATTACAACACACCCCAATGATGCCGCGTCCTCTAGGCGACTATTCGATACCAAGATGTGCATCGATGCTGGCATACGGGACAGTGCCAGCGACATCTGTATCTTCTCTGTACGGTGTTACCTTGTCCTGCTGTCTCTGCGCGTTCTGGCCAAACCCGGATCACTAAGGACTACCTTATGACAGTGACGCCCAAGACGCACTACAGACTTGTTGAATGTCCCTGGGTATAAAATTCTCTGTTTGCACATACTCAGTTCTACCGATCAGCTAACGTAAGTACAGTTTTCACTGCGAACCCTCTGGAACGGAAACTGAAGAGGTCTTCAGGCTGGGTCCAAGAGGCCGCAGGACTAGCACAAGCTGCCTACGCCACCCTGTGCGCGGGATGCCCGCCCCACCTGGAGGAAGCTCATAGGCTTTGCTCCCGTCCGGCAACTGGGGATGCCTGGGCTTTTATGATTCGAGCTTCGCTGCCACTAATGCGCCAGATCAATATCCCTGAAGGAAAAGGGGCACGGTGGTTTAGGGCAGTGACCTCGCGGCCACCGCAGCAGCCCACTTCCGCTCAGAGGGAGCCCTCTTCCCCGCCGGCGCAGCCATCTTGTTATTCGTCTCCAATGCAAAATGGGCGCCACCTGGAAATGTTTTCTAAATGATCACTGTTATCAAGATTTAAAGTTGACACGTGTAGGGTCTAGTTGTCTTATATTGTTGTGATACAATATTGTAACATTTACGTTTATTGCTAAATTTCAATTGCTAGAATTGGATATTTAGGGTCATGTGTACTTCATCTTGCATCTTGCCACGTGTGTCTTCCACATATGGACTTCCCAATGGATGGTCCTCTCCATAGAACATGTGGATTTCTGGAATTCTGCCTCTTTTCCAAACGTTTTAACGTGAAACCTTTTGCCTAGGTTTGCATTTTCTGATTATTAGTTTGAGCATCTTTTCCTATATTTATTGGTCATTTGGTTTTCCCTTCCTCTGTATTACCTTTGTTGTTATCTGTGCTAGGTTTTTCTTTTTTTTTCCTTATTTATGTAAAATTCATCTTTAGATAATCTCGGATTACTTTCCTCAAGGGTCATAATGATATTTTCTTATGTTTTCTTCTTAAAACTTCAGTCAGATATTTATGCCATTATTTGGTCTATAATTCATTCTTTTAATGTGTGAAGGGATTAAATTTCTTTTCCCCAGAGGATATTTTGCCAGAGAAAATATATTTTATTGTCTATTCTTTACCAGCATCGCATATTGCAATGTCTGGTTAAAAAATTTGGCTGGACCAGGTTGACTCAATTAAGCATCTGCCTTCAGCTCAAGTCATGATGCTGGGGTCCTGGAATCCAGCCCTGCCTGGGGCTCCCTGATCAAAGGGGAGCCTGCTTCTCTCTCTCCTTCTGCCCGCTGCTCCCCTTGCTTGTGCTGTCTCTCCAATAAATAAACAAAATCTTAAAACAAAACAAAAACTTTTTTTCCCTACCACCATGATAATTCTATACCATTATGATGATTACTGCTACATAACAAGTCTTCAGCTCATAGGGAAAATTTATAATTATGATACTTTTAAACTAAACATAGTATGTATGTGTGTATGGGTAGATTTCAAATCTTTAATATGCTTACTAATTTTAAGTGCTTGATTAATAAATTACTAAGAAAGCTGACTTTGAATTTTCATTGCTAATTTTATTTGTGCATTTCTTGTTATTATTTTCAAAATTATCCATTGTATTTATACACTTATATTTTGAGGAGGGCCTGACTGAGAATTTAGTCTGACCTATTGTCATCTTATTCTTAAACCATGTATGTTGACTTTGAATACTGTTATTGTTTTCTACTTGAACATGACATGTCTCCCTTAGTAAATAGTTTCTACAAAAGTGGTATTATAGATTATATTATTATACTCACATTGTCCTGAAGATTTATATATATATTATTTATTTATTATAAAATTAGACAACTTGAAATGTAGAACACAGAAATAAATAATTGGTCCACCTCTTGTTCTTTAAACATTATAGTATTTTTTACTTCATTATTCTGTTTAATGTTCTACATTAAGTTCCATTTAGATATGATACAACTATATGTATTTCTGATTGTAAGCTTCATTTTTATTTGCAAAGTGAAGTGAATTGGTCTTGGATAAATCATACATATACTGGATAGAAACCACGATAACTAAAAGTAAAATGTCTCAATATAATGTTAACACTTAACACTAAAGAATCAAAATTTCAAAATAAAAAAAAAATTGGTTTCTCAGGAATTGTTAAAAGGATCTCTTAAAATAACCTACTTCATTAACTTGTGAATTGGTGGGAATAGTGAAAAATAATGTTTTGCTTCTTTATAAAAGAAACTCTTATCTGAAAAATTACTTTTTATGGAACATTTCAGTTTTCTTTGTCATTTTTCCTCCATGTAGCTGTGTTTCACAATGTTGATATAGTTTTTGTGATTAAAATAAGAAAACAAAAAGCTATTTCAAGGCCCTGCTTCAAATCTGTTTAAGACAACCAGATAAATAAAGTACAAATCTTTTGGTCTGGTATTTTCGATCTGCAAATTTCATTTTCTAACATCATTCACACATATTTATTTTTTCTTTAACTATAGTTGAAATACAATGCTATATTAGTTTCAGGTATACTACATAGTGATTTGACAAGTATAGCTACTCTCTGTCTTCACACAAAGTTATTGCAATGTATTGACTGCATTTTCTTTGCTGTACTCTTTATCCCTATGACTTACTTATTTTATAACTAGAAGTTTGTATTTCTGAATCCCCTTCAGGTATTTTGCCCATCCTCTCACCCTTCCTTCTGGCAAGCACCAGTTTTTTCTCTGTATTTATGAGTCTGGTTCTGTTTCTTGTTTTTTTTTAGATTCCATATACAAGTAAAGTTATCACCCTTATATTTATTGCAGCACTATTTACAATACCCAAGATATTGAAGCAACATAAGTATCCATCATTAGATAAATGGATAAAGAAGTCTTCTAATGGAATATTGTGCAGCCATATGACAGAACGGGACAACAGGATGGCAGCACAAATGTATGCCATTTGTGGCAACATGGAGGGACCTAGTAGGTATGATCCTAAGTGAAATAAGTAAGACTAAGTAAGACAAATACCATATGATTTCACTTGTAAGTGGAACCTAAACAAAACAAATAAATAAACAAAAAGCAGAATTAGACCTATAACTATAGAGAACAAACTGATGGCGCCAGAGGGAAGGGGAGTGGGAGATACAGGCTTCACTTATGGAATCCATAAGGCATGGTGATACAAACTACAGGATATGGAACATAATCTATTATATTATAAGAGTTTTATATGGTGACACATAGTAGCTACACTTGTAGTGAGCATAGCATAAAATATAGAAATGCTGAATCACTATGTGATCAACCTGAAACTAATGTAACATTGTGTGTCAACTTCACTCAGGTAAAAATGTAAATTTAAAAAAAAAAAAGAAATCTTGTCATTTGTGACAACATGGATAGATCTAGAGGGTATTAAGGTGAATTAAGTCAGGGGAAAAAAAAATCCTGCATAGAATTTAGTTTTCTTACTCACATTGTCCTGGAGTATCACTGGACACCATCCTAGGCCAGTATAGCCTAGTACTAATGAATTTTCAAGGATAAAGTTTGGTTTACTCTTGTTACTATTATGCAATCTAATAAACAATATGGTATTTAAATCAACATCCCAAAGTTGCCATGAAAGGGAACACATTGCTCAGTCTAGAATGATAAGTAAGTGACCTGTCCACTGGAATGGTTATAGGCATGTCTGTTTGAAGAGGAATTCGTCGTCCTTTGCCACTTTTGAGCTTAGTGCTTCTATTCTGCAGTCCTTTGATTGGATTGTGTCAAGGTGTAGACGTCTCACTGTCTCCCAGTAAACAGGACTTGTAAATAACCACAGTCTTAGGATTCAACCTTCCTAGTCCCTTGTCTCCTACAGAACAGGGTCTAGTCTGTGTATTCAGAAGGTGGTGGCCATAGAGCTTCTGAACATCTAACTGTGCTATCAGTTGTTGCTGACATTCCTTTTTTCCTAGGCCCAACCAACAATTTCAAATTGTTGTGGAGGTAAATGGGGGTGGGGCTAGTGAAGAGGGGGGACTAATGCTTAAAACACAGACACATGAAAATGTTCTCTTTTTTTTTAAAGATTTTATTTATTTATTTGACAGAGAGAGATCACAAGTAGGCAGAGAGGCAGGTGGCGGGGGGGGGGGGGGGGGGGGGGGAAGCAGGCTCCCCGCTGAGCAGAGAGCCTGATGTGGGACTCGATCGCAGGACCCTGGGATCATGACGTGAGCCAAAGGCAGAGGCTTTAACCCACTGAGCCACCCAGGCACCCTGAAAATGTTCTTTTCAAAATAATTACAAGCCCTTCCAGAATGCACAGTAACCACTTCTAATTTAAACAAACCAGACATTTTCTTTCATGTTCTTTTTGCATGTTTTAAAAGCATTTTTCCACTTCATGTTATTCAAATTCCAAGGTAATGAATCTTATGTTACTGGGTTATCTGTTGTTCTCTACCTGATGGTCACACAGCAAAAACATTTGCTTGCATTGTGCTTCTAGACCAATTCCTTTCAGTTTTTTAAGGTATTTAAAAGAAAAGAAATGACCAAGTATGTTGTCAAAGGATAATATTTTTAAAAACATAAAATTATGACTCTCATATGAATAAAAATAATAAAATACCTAGAAATAAATTTAACCAAGGAGGTGAAAGGCCTATACTCTGAAAACTATAAAACATTGATAAAAGAAATGGAAGATGACACAAATGGAAAGATATTCCATGTTCATGGATTTGAAGAACAAATATTGTTAAAATGTTTCTACTACCCAAATCAATCCATAGATTTAATGCAATGCTTATCAAAATACTAACATCATTTTTTCACAGAGCTAGAATATATAATATTAAAATTTGTGTGGAACCACAAAGCAATTTTGAAAAGGAACAAAACTAGAGGTATCACAATCTCAAATTTTAAGATTTGATTGCTACAAAGTTGTAGTAATCAAAAGAGTGTAATACTGGCACAAAAAATAAATTCACAGATCAATGGAACAGACAAAAAAACCCAGAAATAACATATGCCAATATATGGTCAATTAATCTTCAACAAAAAAGCAAGAATATGCAGAGGGAAAGAGAAAGTCTTTTCAACAAATGATGTTGGGAAAACTGAACAGCTACATCCAAAATAATGAAATTGGGCCACCTTCATACACCATACAGAAAAATATATTCAAAATGGATTAAGGACTTAAATGTGAGACCCAAAATCATAAAAATCCTAGGAGAGAGCACAGGGAGTAATTTCTCTGACATCAGCCATAGCAACATTTTTCTAGTTATGTCTCGTAAGGCAAGAGAACCAAAAGCAAAATTAAATATTTGGAATGCATCAAAATAAAAAGCTTCTGCACAGTGAGAGAAACAATAAATGAAACTAATGAAACTAAAAGGCAAACTACAGAATGGGAGAATAGATTACAGAGGACACATCCAATAAGGGGTTAGTACCTAAAATATATCAAGAAGTTACACAACTGAACACACACACACACAAACACAAGATATGAATAGACATTTCCCTAAAGAAGCCATACAGATGACCAGTTGACACATGAAAAGATCCTTGACATCACTAATCATTAAGGAAATGCGAATCAAAACTATAATGAGATATCACCTCACATCTGTTTGAATGGCTAAAATAAGAAAACACAAAAAACATCAACTATTGGTAAGGATGTGGGAAAAAAAAGGGAACCCTTGTGCACTGTATGTGCAGCCACTGTGGAAAACAGTATGGCTATTTTTCAAAAAATGAAAAATATAATTACCATATGATTCAATAATTCCACTACCAGTATTTATTTACCCAAGGAATATGAAAGCACTAATTCAAAATGATATAAGCATCCCTATATTTATTGCAGCATTAGCCAGAATAACCAAATTAAGGAACAACCCAAGTATCCATGGATAGTTCAATGGATAAAGAAGATGTGGTATATATATATATATATATCTATGTATAGATATATATATATATAATGAAATACATATATAAAATATATAAGAAGAAGGAAATTTTGCCATTTACAGCTTTATGGGTAGATCTAAAGGGTATAATGCTAAGTGAAATAACTCAGTAGGAGAAAAACAAATACCATATGATTTTACTTATATGTGGAATTTATGAAAACAAAGTGGGGCACCTGGGTGGCTAAGTCGGTTAAGCCTCTGCCTTCGGCTCAGGTCATGATCTTAGGATCCTAGGATCAAGCCCCACATTGGGCTCTCTGCTGAGCAGGGACCCTGCTTCCCCTCTCCCTCTGCCTGCCTCTCTGCCTACTTGTGATCTCCCTCTCTCTGTCAAATAAATAAATAAAATGTTTAAAAAAAAAAAAAACAAAAAAAAATTAAAAATAAAGGGCCATATAGTAAATGTTTTCAACTTTAACACCTCTATTGAAACTTTTCAACTCTACTATGGTAGCACAAAGCACCAATAGCAATATGCAAACAAATGTGTATAGCAGTGCTTCAATAAATGTTTTACTTAAAAAACGGAAGGCTGGCCTGTGGGTGGTAGTCTGTGGACCCTCCTAGTAAACCACACCACTGGCATTCCAAAAGATACTGTTTATGTTTATGTCCTCTGAAATTCCGTGTTGAAACCTAATCCCCAACGTAGTAGTATTTGGAAATGGGGCCTTTGGGTAATGATTGGGCCACAAGAGTGGAGCCCTTAGGAACGGGATTAATACTCTCATAAAAGAGACCTTGGAAGACTCTTTCATTCCTTTTTCTGTGTTAGGACAAGGAAAACATGAACACCTATGAACCAGGAAACAGGTTCTCATCAGAACCGAACCACTTTGGCACCCTGATCTTGGACCTCCAGCTCCAGAATTGTAAGAGATAAGTTTCTGTGGTTTATAGCCACCTAGCTTATGGTATTTTTATTATAGCAGCCTGAATGCACTGTGACAGAAAACTGGCAACAGGGGTGGGTTGTTGCTGTAACAAATACCTAAAAATGCAAGTGTCTTTGAAATTAGGTAATAGAGGCTAGAACACCTTTGATGTGCATGCTAGAAAAACCCTATATGGCTGTGGACGGGTAAGGGCTCAGAAAGAAAGGAAGAGAGCTTTCAAGGCAACCTGTGTAATGGCTCAGAAAGAAAAGAAGCTGTCAAGAAAACTCCATTCTTCTTAGAGAATGTCTTAGTGATAAAGAATAGAATTTCAGTAGGAATATGGTTCACAAATGCCAGTCAGATGAGGTCTCAGACAGGAATGAGAAATACAGTGTTAGAAGAAGGAGAAAAGACCATTCTTGTTATAAAGTGGCGAACAACTGGGCTGAACTGTGTTCATGTTCCAGTGTTTCATGGGAGGTATAACTTGCAAGTGATAAAATTGAATATTTAGCTGAAGAGATTTCTAAGCGAAGTGTTGAAGGTGCACCTGAGCTCTGCCTTGCTGCTTATAATAAAACATAAAGGAGAAATGACTTAAAGATGGAAATGTTGGGACACCTGGGTGGCTCAGTGAGTTGAGCATCTGACTCTTGATTTTGGCTCAGAATCATGGGATCAAGCCTCACACTGGGCTCTGCATTCAGCAGCAGAGAATCTGCTTGGGATTCTCTCTCTCCATCTCCCACTGTCTTTCTCCACTATGCATGTTCTCTATTTCTAAAATAAAGAAACAAACCTTTAAAAAAAAATGGACATGTTTACTAAAAGGGAAGCAGAACATAAAGATATGGAAAGTTCTCAGCCCACATACATTAGAAAAGGAGAACACTAAGTGCCAAGTTATCTTTGATAAATAGAATATATGAATCAGCCATCTCAACTTCAAGAAGCTTTAGGCACTATTCTTCAAGAAAATGGAAGAATGGCCCAAAGTCAATGCATAAAGGAATATTCTCAAGCCTTAGGATTTAATGTCGTTGGGACCAATTACCCTTTCTTTTTTCTTATTTCTCAATTTGGCTTAGTATGTCTCTCCTATTCCTATCCCCTAAGTGTATTCTGGAAGCATATATGTCCTTTGATCCCACAGGCTCATAGCTGGAGGGGAATTTGCCTCTGGATGAACCATACCCTGAGGGTTACTTGATGTGGAAATGTTGGGGTTTGGAGCCCATGGCCAAGGAAGAATTCTTGAGACACCTTTGGTGCAAAAGGAGTATTACTAAAACTTGGGGGGCAGGACCCAGGAGCAGAAAGAATTGCACTGGGGTTGTGGGGATGGCCCATTATGTACTTTCAAATTGGGAGGAGTTAGGGATAACGTAAGTCTCCAAGGAATTTTGGAAGCAAGTTTTCCAGGACCTTGAGTGGGCTAGCTGTTGTTGGGAAAAGGTCATTTATTACTTCCTAATAAACCCTTGTCATGAGACCAATTAGATGCATATCAGTAGGTCATAGGCTTGGGGAGGATTGCTAACATGCATATTGGAAGGTGGAGATAAAGGAAGTTTCCAAAGGAATTTTATATGTTAAACTGGAATCACTGTTTATGATCCTGCACTTGGAGTAATGTTAATCTAAGATTGCCTTTTGCCCTTAGCAAAGTATTAATATCCAGCAGTTGCGTTCCTTGAGGAAGGTCACTCTGCTTTTCTCAAGGACTTGTCAATGGGCTATGAGTAGTAAGGGGATTTATTTATTTATTTATTTTTTGCCTTTGTTTCCCATATTGTTATCCATACCTGAATTAGATGACATTAAATGAGATATTAGAATCAGGCTTAAGAGTTGATGCTGATACAAGACTCTAGGGGGTTTGGGGGTAGAATGGATATAATTTGCATGTGAGAAGAACATAAATTTGGGGGGGGGCAGAGTGGAATAATGTGGACTGAATGCATTCCCCAAAATTCATGTTGAAATCTGAGCCCCCAATGTGAACTCTTAGGGGGTGGGGCCTTTGGACTGAGATTAAGTCATGAGGGAGGAGTCCTCATGAATAAGATTGATGCCCTTATCAGAGAGATTCTTGAGAGCCCTCTTGTTCTCCTTTGGTCAAAGGAGGACACAGCATAAGGCCTTGCATAATTGATTTATCCCTATATCCTGTTAAAGGAAGGACATACTCTTATCAGACTCATGCAAATAACTTCATTGCAATAAAGGGTAAGGAGACTCAGTAAAAGTCTGAATTCTGGGACATGAGTGGAAAATCAGGTCTTACTTGAAAATCTGTCATTTTAATTTACAAAGCAGACCCTACTAAATGATTTCCTAAGTGGGTCACCACTTGCTTAAGAAGAGAGGTCTTCCTCATACACTCAAAAAATAGGACATTAAAACATTAAGAAGATTCAAAACAAAAGCAAAAACAAAACCCTAGAAGAGTTTTCCTCATCAATTCATCCAGACTTACATAATAAACCCTTGTTCCACTGCATCTTGGATTAGCAGTCTGCTAAAAGAGCTGTGGAAATCCCAACTCAGTCCGCTGATACTGTGCGGAACGTGCCAACTTCTAGTCTACTCTTGGAAAGGGCAATAGTTTGGAGTAACTGGCACAATGATTTTCCATGGGATTCTGAAAGAGTCTTTTGTTGAAGACACAAAATCTGGCCTATCCTTTAGAGCAGAGTATACAAGTCATGAAGGATAGTTGGAAGAAAGGAAGGCAGGGACAAGGGGCCTCCCCCAGGGATAAGGGGCCTCCCTGCCATAAGGGGAAACCACTCTTAAAAGGATTTTACACCACCCTGGAAGGAGCCCTTCACCCTTTCCCATGTGATAGATGACAAAAACCTGAGTGGGTGACAGGCTCATGGAGGGTTAATTAGATTAAAATAGCTCTCCAACATGCCCCTAAGAGCCCCTAGACTTAGAAACTCCTGTGGCAACCCTCTCAGGTCCCCTACTTCTTCAGGAACTTTGTACTCTATCATTTAATAAACATTACTAATGCTCAATAGACTTTGCTTTGCTGTCCACCACTCTTTATCTGGTCTACATCTTCATTCTTCGAAGTGGCATGTCCCAGAGTGATGTGCGTGGAAAGAGAAGAAATCCTGTAATACAGGAAGCATCAGAGAAAATTTAAAAACAACCAAATAATAATAATTAAAAAAGAAACAGCTCATTCTTCCAGCCTATTAATGAAAGTGATTTATTTATTGCCATAACTTCTAATACTAAAATAAAGGAGAGTACAATACCCCATTGGGAATTAGAACATAACTATTCATGAGTTTTGATCAGTGTTTTTCCCTTAGGGCTATAACATGTTATAGATGGTGAGGATCTTGAAAAATCTCCAGGGACTTCCTATAAAGCACACAATTTCTGAAATATTTATGTTAGTACAATTTTGCTTATAGAAAATTAGGAGGGATTTTGAAAAAATTAAAAAAAATTAAAAAAAAAAGAAAATTAGGAGGGACTAAATATTTCTTCAAATTGAAACTTCTTATATATACCTTAGAGTAGTAACATAAAAAAGCTAATAATTTCTAGCATCTCTCTTTAGGAAGTGAAAGAACTAATATTTCTTATTTGGGGGGACTTTCTGGCAAATCTCAAAGATCATACTATAGAAAAATTCAGAAAGTTATCATTATTATTAATATTACTTTAGAATTAACTAAATGATCATTAGGATATGAATTGTCAGAGGATATGTGAGCAGTTGACTAAGGAACATCACAGGTATTAGGGAAAAAATATACTCTGACGAGTACTTCAGCAGTGACAATACACAATTAAAAACAACATAAAATCAGATAAGGCAGAAGACCATGTCTTCTGTTTCTGTATCAAAATATTTCAAAATAAAAATGAGCTTAGTGGGCGCCTGGGTGGCTCAGTGGGTTAAGCCGCTGCCTTCGGCTCAGGTCATGATCTCGGGGTCCTGGGATCGAGTCCCGCATCGGGCTCTCTGCTCAGCAGGGAGCCTGCTTCCCTTCCTCTCTCTCTCTGCCTGCCTCTCTGCCTACTTGTGATCTCTCTCTGTCAAATAAATAAATAAATAAATAAATAAATAAATAAATAAATCTTAAAAAAAAATGAGCTGAGTAATTTTTAGTAAAGGTGAAAAAGGGTTGAGAAATAAAATAGATTCGGGGTCAGTATTGTTAAATACTCAGGTAAAAGTTAGTTCTTAAATATATGTGTTTCCTTACTCATTCACCCAGAATGGACATTGGACACAATGTCACATCGTGGACATTGGACACAATGGAAATAAAAGCCATATATATGCAGTTTTAAGTTTCAATTAAAACTGTAAATGGTGGTGTGCCTGGGTGGCTCAGGGGGTTAGAGCCTCTGCCTTCAGCCCAGGTCATGATCCCAGGGTCCTGGAATCGAGTCCCGCATCGGGCTCTCTGCTCAGCAGGGAGCCTCCTGCCTCCTCTCTCTCTACTTGTGATCTTTATCTGTCAAATAAATAAATAAAATCCTTAAAAAAATGTAAATGGAAGAAAACAGGGAAAATAATTTTTACGATATCTTTTAAAAATTCATTCCAGTTTATGGAAAAAATTTTGTGATTTCAGTATTAGTTATATAAATATAATAAGATATTTTACATTTTTTGAACATCTCAGTATTGGTGTGTATACAGATTACATAAAGTAAGAGTTGAAAAAGTAGAGTCATGTATCCATTTTGTTCCAAAAAAGTGTTCCAGTAACTAAATCAAGTTTTAGTCTTTTATTTAAATTATTTTTAAAAATCAGCTCTCCACTTACCCTAGCGGCATTTCAAATGCTCAGGAGCCACATATGCTTGTGGATTTTTTTTCCAGATATATCTCAGCTGCCTTGACTCCCCTTCCCTGTCTCTTTCTTATCCTTCCCCAACTGAAGGCAAGTATCAGGTCTCATCAATCTAAGAAAGCCCACGTGATTGCAGGAGGAGCAGGGGAGACAGGCAGAGGGAGAGGGAAGCAAGTTTGTCTAATTCTAATAAAAAAAGCAGAGCCCAGGGCGCCTGGGTGGCTCAGTGGGTTAAGCCTTGCCTTCAGCTCAGGTCATGATCTCAAAGTCCTGGGATCCGGTCCCACATCAGACTCTGCTCAGCGGGGAGCCTGCTTCCTTCTCTCTCTCTCTCTCTCTCTCTGCCTGCCTCTCTGCCCACTTGTGATCTCTGTCAAATAAATAAATAAATTATTTAAAAAAAAAAAGAAGGAAAGAAAGAAAGAAAGAAAGCCCAGCTTTTTGTGAAGTGGTGAAATTCAAGCAATGGTCAGGCATTTTCAGACTTGGGTGTAAATGGGCACTGCACACGTGTTCATGTTACACTCTTGGAACTGCTTAACCATATCCAGCAGCTGCATGCAACAGGAAAGGCATCAGTCTGTGGGGGTCAGTAGGTTTGGAATACCAGCTTGTCCCACTCTAAGTCTCTGACCTTGGGGGAAATAATTGTATTGATCTGAGCTTCAAGATTCTCATCTGTAAACTGAGAATAATAGTATCCATCACCCTAGTTTATTTTGACACTCAAATGTGATGATAGTGGTGACTTAGCTTTGTAAACCATGAATTCCTCTACAATTATGTTGCTATCCTGATAGTCTCCTCCTTATGGTTTGGGGTTCTTCTTCACGAGTATACTAAGTCACTGGAATAAGTGGGCCCTTCTGGCCCCCAAAACCTTTCTATTGATTTCTTACCTCTTTCAGTGGCCCCTATGATCCCATGAAAATTCACATATCCCTGGGGCACTCGGGTGGCTCAGTCAGGTAAGCATCTGCCTTCAACACAGGTCATGATCTCAGGGTCCTGGGATGGAGTCCCATGTCGGGTTCCCTGCTCAGTGGGGAGTCTGCTTCTCCCTCTTCCTCTTCCTTTCCCCCTGCTCATATTTTCTCTCTCTCATTTGCTCTAGGTAAATAAATACAATATTAAAAAAAAATTCACATAAACCTTTAAGAGAGACATATAGTGTTGGTGGGAATGCAAACTGGTACAGCCACTCTGGAAAACAGTATGTAGGTTCTTAAAAAGTTGAAATTAGAGCTACCCTATGACCCAGCAATCCCACTACTAGGTATTTATCCTAAAGATACAAATGTAGTGATCCGAAGGGGCAGGTGCACCTGAATGTTTATAGTACCAATGTTCACAATAGCCCAACTATGAAAAGAGCCTAGATGCCCATCAACAGATGAATGGATAAAGACGATACACACACACACACACACACACACACACACACACACACACACACGATGGAAAACTATGCAGTCATCAAAACACAGAAATCTTGCTATTTGCAAGAACATGGATAGTACTAGAGGGTATTATGCTAAGTGACATAAGTCAATCAGAGAAAGACGGTTATCATATGATCTCTCTGATATGAGGAATTTGAGAGGCAGGGCGGGGAATAGTGGGGGGCACGGAGGGAAAAAAATGAAACAAGATGGGACCAGGGAGAAAGACAGTTCATAAGAGACTCTTAATCTCAGGAAACAAACTGAGGATTGCTGGGGGGTCGGGGTAGGGATAGGGTGGCTGGGTGATGGACATTGGGGAGGGTATGTGCTATGGTGTGTTCTATGAATTGTTTAAGACTGATGATTCACAGAACTGTACCCCTGAAGCAAATAATGCATTAAAAAAAATGTTTAAACCAAAAAAAGAGAGAGAGAAAGAGAGAGTGGGAGAGAGAGATATAATTTCAGCATGCTTCAAAGGCAAGAAAGTCACGGGGAAAATTATCCCCTTTGTGGATTTAGCTGTTCTCTCAGTCGCCAGCTAATGGACATTCCTAAATATCTCTCAAGGCTTTAAGAGCACTTAGAAAACCAAATTTTGGCTCTTTGCATTGAGGCAGTTTACGTAGTGGAAAGAACACAGCCAAAGGGGAGAATCTGGTCCTTTTCATCTATGTTCATGATTTGCTTTGTGATTTAGTTCAAATCACAGTGAAACGGAATAAAAAACTCCTTTAAAATGGAGTCAGGAGGCGAAAGGGAGAGCTCTGGGTCCTACCACCCATGGTCAATTGCAGACCCAATGAGAAGAGAATTACCGTACATTCCCAATAGGGAGTGGCCTACTTCACCACCCCTGCAGGAGGAAGGAAGATTTTCTCCTCCCCAGCAGCAAGCTTAGCCAATAACAAAATACTGCAATTAGGCCAATGAGAAACCATCACTACCCTGAATTCCTGCTTTCTTCCAAAGGATGTTTGTTCAAAGCAAATCTTCCCAACTTCCTCCTTCTCTCTAGAGTAATGTTCCTCTCCTTTGATCTTGGCTATCTTGATCTTGATCTCCTTTGATCAGGGGTTGCCAAAGCTTGCCTGTCCCAAATTGCAGTCCCTCTGTTCTTTCCAAACAAACCTATTTTACTAATGAAAGAATTGTGTGTTTGACCTCTAAGGTCCACGTCACTTATCTTCCCCGAGCCAGTGTTTGTTGTTGATGTTTTGATAGTGGTTGTTGCATTTACGTATTAAGAGCAATAACAGCTGTCTTCTATAACGTTTAGAAATGATGTTACAATCAGATAAGACGGTGGAAGCAGGAGATATGGAAGCGTATTGTTTATTTGTAAAGCCTGCTACAGAGGAAACTATCTTTCTTTCTTTCCTTCCTTCCTTCCCTACTTTCCCTTTCTTTTCTTTTCTTTTTTCTTTCCTTTCCTTTCCTTGTCTTTTCTTTTCCTTTTTCTTTCTTTCTTTCTTCCTTTCTTTTTTGAATTTTTCTTTTTTAGCTAATACAATAATATAGTGACCAGGACATCGATTCTATCTCTAAATCAATGTCTTTTAGGACACAATACAGATAAACAGAAGGTGGATTTTGGTTCTACAAAATAAACCAGCACGGAGTTTCCCTCCAAAAGACTCTCACAGCTTGCTCTAAACTTTTAGATCCTTATCTATATGCTTTTTTGGGAAATTGCAGTAAAATAAAAACTGCTGTCAAAAGCATTTCAATGGCAAGTGGACTTCTACTGAAATTGTAATGCTTTATTTTTTTTTTCAGAGTAAAATTTATCTATTAAAATGTGTCCTTTGTAAAAGTTCATCAGTGAAGATCATTATAGTTTCCTTAATTGAACTTTTAATTAGACCACAGAGATTATTTTAAATGTTTCTTTTGATTACATGTTGAGTACTGTGACTTGTTGCCTTATAGAAATAGCAGAATTGACATTTACTTCCTTATCTCCTTGAAGGCATTCAGATAAGGATAATTTCATTAGTTCCTTTCTAAATGATGTTTCAAATCTAGGCCCCAGCTAAGAAAATGGTTTTCAATAGACTGCACAATTTAGTCTAGTCATGTAGACTAATTAACTTAATCACAGTACTTAAGAAAAGCCTCTCAAAATCCATAATTACAAACAATAAAAAAAAATTCTTCAACATTTTCTTTGAAAAAAGATCATCACACTACGAAAAAATATATATAACATATTCGGAAGAAAAGTTTCGGTTCTTGTCAATCTTTAGTGAGTTTGCCAAAAGGAAATGTCAATTACATGCCGTTTTTTATCTTTAGATATTTGCTTCATTATCCACATAATCAATTATTTATTCTCTACCTCAAACTAATTAGCCCTTTTATAAGAAAAGTATCTTAAAGTTGTAATATTCTTCTAATGTTAATGTGATTATGTCAAACAAATCAAACCTGCATGTGATGATGAGGCATGAGAAGGTTTGCATTAGCTGGTGGACAATTAAAAGTCTGTGAAATCCAGCTATCAAATTGCTGGGGCACATTAAAGCAAAGCACATTATTGAATTTTAATGACCTTTAAAAAGAAAAGTATAAAAACTGTTAAATCTATTTTTGCTGGATTTTGATTTAGGGCTAAACCGTTAGGCATGAAATCAGAAGATACTCTGGCTTCAACTTCTTATTCAAAATGCTGGGTCAAAAATATTTAACCACATGCACAAAAAAAAACTATTTGTCCACAATTTGTATTTCAAATTAAGTGTCATGATATAGACAGATAAATGATGATAGATAGCTAGATAGATCATGTATCCATATATACATACTAGCAAGATGTGAGGAATGATCATTTTGAAATCCTTAAAAAAAGTATATATTGCATGGAAACCTTTTTACATCAGAAATCATGGATGTGTATTAAATGAAGAAACTTAAAATTTATGTAATACGCTTAGAATAACCTTTACTACATTTTTTCTTTATTACATTTTCTATTTTTCATTTATTATAACAATTGAGTAGAAATGAAACCATGAGGTAGGCACACAATGTTGCATATTTTTTTTCTGATTCAAGCAGTACCCTTCCTTATGGAGTCTCAGAAAAGCACAATATAAAGTGTGTTTGCTTAAGCTCTGTTCTGATGTCTGTGAACCCACTCAAAATTCAGTCTGCATTGTGATCGGTTCTCTTTGTGTCAATATTTTTCCCCCTTTGGGTTGGGAAGGCTTATGCTATAGGACAGGAGTTGGGTTGTCCTGAGTAAGCGTGGTAGGACAACTTGTGGGAATTTTATTGCTGCAGGCAGAAAACCTCCTCCCGAGACGATGTTTAGGTCATTTTTTTGTTTTGTTTTGTTTTGTTTTTCCTCTTTTGTGCCATTTTCACTGACACCAAAGCAACTGTGGCAGCCACACCCTGATGGTCTCCACATCTTATAACTCTGGAAAATAGAATTTCTTTCTGATTTCCGCACTGCGACTTATTTGTGAGGTAGAGAAGATTTGAAGGAGGCTAACTGGCAGTCCCGAGACTCTGTAGCTGCCAAAACCACAATTTGGAAAGCTGCATCAGATAAATTACATGAAATTGTCAATAAGACAGAATTCTTGAGCCCATTTGTTCATCCTCTTCCAGAGATCTGGGCGCTAAAATGTTATCCTGAGGTCGATGTGAGAGCACTTCCATTTCCTCTGTCAGGTGGCCTAGAAGCGGGTTTGTCTCACCCTTCTCCCTTTGTGTCAGGAGGATGTTGGAAATATTAGACAGTGTTCCAAGACAGGGACTGGCCTTCCTACACCGCTGGCATCAATCTTTCAGTTTTCTGAAGTACTTACCAGGCACCAAATATCTGTACTATATGTAGTGTCTTTAATTCCCTCAGTTAATAATATCAGCTACCCAGCTTTCTCAACTAGGTGTCTCATAATTTATTTTCATTTAGAGAAGGAGAAGGAAGGAAGGAAGAAGGAAGGGAAGGAGGAAGGGAGGGGGAGGAAGGAAAGAGCCGGAAGTAGACGAAGGCCAAGGGAAGAGAAAAAAAGAGAAAGAGAGACAGAGAGACATAGAGGCAAAGAAACAGAGAGAGAGAGAGAAAGATGGGTGGTTGCCAGAGCTGTGATGTAGACTAGAACGTGTTGGTATTTCTTGTTGCAGCCAAGACTGACAGCTGGCCTGAGTCTCTTCAGGGATGTAGACGCACGTTATTTCCGTGGCATATAATGTCGACAACCCTCCACTCTGTCATCCCTGAGGACCCAGTCAGTCCCTGTCTTGGCAGCATCCTTAATGCCAAATTTAAGCATGTGCTTAATTTGTTTCTGAAAGCTCTTTGCTCGGGCACGGAGGCGTGCCAAAAACAAATCAGAGGATCTTTCACATAAGCAAATTCTTTCATTCATGCCATAAATATGTATCAAGCCCCTACTACGTGCTTGTGATTGCTTCAAGGGCTGCGGTTACAGCATGAGCCAGAATTCCTCTCCTCAGAGCTTGCATTCTATTGGACACATTTATCTGTGCATAGTTTTCGTCAATATTGTTTTTGCGTAATGGAGAGTGTATCCATGTGAGGGACTCTGCGTGACCATGTTTACTTCAGACACAATGAGAAATCTGGAATTAAAAAGCAAAGCAATATTTTGTTTTGTTTTGTTTTGATTTGGTTTTCCCCGGTTAGCATGCTAAACTTTTTACAGACTAAATTATTAAAATTATTAAAAACCTAAACCATATTTATGACTTTCTCATTTGTTGGTGAGGAAAGTGATTCAGAGACGGGTTAAGACACTGGCTCGAGAGTAAAGAGAAAGTGATTATCAGAAATTCAAACTCAGGGGCGCCTGGGTGGCTCAGTGGGTTAAGCCTCTGCCTTCAGCTCAGGTCATGATCTCAGGGACCTGGGATGGAGCCCTGCATCGGGCTCTCTGCTCAGCAGGAGCCTGTTTCTCTCTCTCTGCCTGCTTCTCTGCTTCCTTGTGATCTCTTTCTCTGTCAAATAAATCAATACTTAAAAAAAAATTTAAAAAAATTCAAACTCAGCTGACTAAATCTGTACTTGGCTTTATGCACTACAGGCAGCTAGCCACACAGGTCATTGCTCAACTTCTCCATTTCTTGGTCTTGCTGTCTCTACTCTCTCTTGTATTCTCTGCAATCACTTTGGAAGCCATCTTCTTTTTATCCTATGTTCCTCCTGAGAATTTATCTCATTGCAAAGTGAAGCCATCTTCTTTTTATCCTATGTTCCTCCTGAGAATTTATCTCATTGCTTTCATGCAACCAAACACAGACTAGATTAGTAAGAAGTCATCCTAACCTGGACGAAAGCCCAGACCATCCAGATGAAGTCAGCAGGGTTCCTCCATGTGTCCATGCTTCCATATGCCTCTGCTTCCCTCCTGGTAAAAATGGATCTGTTAATAAGTTTGGATGTGTCCCTGGGAAAGATGGCGGGATCGGGAGACATCTTTATGGAAATAATGAACTATCACTGCTTCCGTGTGGATTAGATGGACACTGATCTTACTGTCTGGAAAGCATCTAAGAGATTTCTGCCAGGTCACGTGAACAGAACGTGAGCTACTCCCACCCGACATATGCAGCGTGTGATGATCCCATCTCTTGGTACAAAACATGTGTATTCTTCATATAAACAGACATGGCAAGTCTGAAAGTATGTTCTCAGTGACCATTTGAAACTTTTCACTTTTAAAATTTTTTGTTACTATAATACTAGAATGAAACAAGAAGCGATGTCAAGTGATTACAGTCTATGATAAAACAAATGCAAGGCATTTGTTGGGATGGCAAAGAAGTGTAAGGCAAGATTCTGGGTACACTATGGAGACAGAAAAAAACTAAAACAAGCCATAACAATTCTTGACTTCATGGAACAGCACTTAAATACATAACTTCTTGGGGCACCTGGGTGGCTCAGTGGGTTAAAGCCTCTAGAATCGGCTCAGGTCATGATCCCAGGGTCCTGGGATCGAGCCCCACATCAGACTGTCTGCTCAGCAGGGAGCCTGCTTCCCGCTCCCTCTCTGCCTGCCTCTCTGCCTACTTGTGATCTCTGTCAAATAAATAAATAAAATATTTAAAAAATAAAAAAATACATAACTTCTTGATGGGTAAATAATACAGATAATATGTGACATTGTTAAAAATATTATGAAGAGTAAAGGTAAGCATTATCACTGTGGGCTAAATGTTTAGAGAGATATTTTATATTTAGAAATAAACCACACCGATATTTGAGAATGAAAAAAAAAAGGACAAAACTGAAATGTGTTTATTCATTTAAGAACTCAGTGGAAATACACGAAATGGAGAAAAATGACATCTACATTCCATTCATATAAATCTTAAAGATATTGATTGTTTTTAAGTATTACTATATTAAAATGTGATTTTCAGTTCTCTGGTATTCTCAAACATGGAGCATTGTAACTACTACTGAGAGAGACTAAGATTATATAACCTACATTTTGAACCCAAAATGATGGTACAAGGCTTAGAAAAATAGCCAATATTCTCAGTTGGATTCTTTCTTCTGGGAAATTCTCACATTTAATTTCAATATTGGGTAAAAACACATAAAATAACAAGTGTCATGCTTGGATCAAATGATTTTTCTATGCAGAACTTTAACTTTTCCTTGACTTGGAACTTCAGCCAGCTTGGCTAAACATCATTTATTGTTTTCAAAGATTTTTATTTATTATTTATTTGAGAGAGAGACAGAGGGAAAGAGGGCACAGCAGGGCGAACTGTAGAGGGAGAGGGAGAAGCCAACTCCTGCAGAGCAGGGAGCCCAATGCAGGTTTGCTTCCAGGATCCTGGGATCATAACCTGAGCCGAAGGCAGATGCTTAACCAACTATGCTACCCAAGGCACCCCAGGTTGGTTAAACTTTAACAGAAATGAATTTTTCTGTCTTTTCTTTTCAGCTTCTCCTTCACCATGTTGACCTTGATGCTGTGTCTGCCTGTCTTTCGGCAGTCCACATAAGCCACATGGCTGAGGGACCCGTTGGTGAAGGGAGAACAGTGCTGTTAAGATACTCAAAATATCCCATTGTAAGAATTATTGAGTAAGGGGCAGAGTTTTTCTGTATTTTTGTGTGTCTCTGTGTGTGTGTGTGTGTGTGTGTGTGTATGAAATATGACTGTTGATAGATGGTTCTTGACTAAGGGTCTTACTTGGCTGGAGAAGAATGTGTTTGCTCAAAGATTAAGACACATTCAACAGGGGCACCTGGGTGGCTCAGTGGGTTAAAGCCTCTGCCTTCGGCTCAGGTCATGATCCCAGGGTCCTGGGATGGAGCCCCACATCGGGCTCTCTGCTCAGCGGGGAGCCTGCTTCCCCCACTCTCTCTCTCTGCCTGCTGCTCTGCCTACCTGTGATCTCTCTTTCTCTGTCAAATAAATAAATAAAATCTTAAAATAAATAAATAAATAAATTTTCCATAAATCCCTATGGGAAAAAGCAAAATCCTAATGATAAGCTCCCTTTTCCTCTTCCCCTTTTAGAGGTTAACCACTTTCTTTTCACGAAGACAGGAGAAGTAACTAGAGGAATAGTTTCAGGTTCCACATCATCTGTCCCCACAGGGTCCTTCTGTTCCTTTGGATGCCCTTGTGAGGCTTCTAAGACCCACCTCTCCACACCACTCAAGTGCGGGGCAACACGCCAGCTCCGCAACTCAAGGACACACTCCAAAATCGATGGCCTTCGCTCTGGCACGCCATTTGTTTTCCGAACACTGATTCGTTTTTATCTACATGTAAACATGCTGCAGTTAATCCCTTTAGAAAAGAAAAATCTGTCTTGACCATGCCTCCCTCACCAGCCAGCCCCATTTTCGCTTCTACAGCCAACCATCTAGGGAGGATCATCTAATAAACTCAGATTCCCCTGAAGCCAGTTCACCCAGGCCTTGGAATCACCAACTTACATTGTTCTCTGTAACTTCCGTGATTTAAATCCAGTAATCAATTCTTAGCTGCCTCTTACTCATTTTTGCTGGTTGCTGCTCATTTCCCTAAACTCACAGCTTGTGGGAATCCATGACTCACAACTCAAAATTCACTCCTTCCACGAGCTTACACATTCTCAGATGTTTAAATACCCCCATGCACTAAGGACATCCAAAAGCATATTTCCAAGCCAGATTTCTTCCTTAAGTATGGATTTCATATACACCTGCCCACTGTATCTTCCTAGAAATGTCTACCATGGATCCACTTTCAACACTTACCAGTCTCAACTCTTATAACCCCTCTTCTTTCAATGTTTCATTTTTCTTTTTTCTTTTTTTTTTTTTTTAAATGTTTTCTTTACTGGGGCACCTAGATGGCTCAGTCAGTTGAGAGTCTGTCTTGGGCTCAGGTCATGATCCCAGGGTCCTGGGATAGAGCCCCAGCTGGGACTCCCTGCTCAGTAAGTGGTCTGCTTCTCCCTCCCTGCTCCTGTCTCTTTTTCTCAAAAAATTAAAAAATTTAAAAAAAAATTATCTTATCTATTTGACAGAGAGAGAGCACAAAAGAGCACAAGCAGAGGAAGCCCCACAGGGAGAGGGAGAAGCCCACTCCTCACTGAGCAGGGAGCCAGATATGGGGCTCCATCCCAGGACCTTGGGATCATGACCAGATGGGAAAGCAGAGGCTGACAGATGAAGCCACCCAGGTACCTCTCTTTCAATGTTTTCTAACTCTGCAAATAATAACTCCTTTTTTTTTTTAGTTGCTCAGGAATCATATTTGATTCCCTGCCTTATTTCATATCTTAGAATGCTAATTCAAGCCACCACTGACTTTCCTTAGTTTATAGGAATAATCTCAAATTATGCTCACTGGCTTTTATTTATTTTACTTGTAACATGGTACACACACACACACTACAACAGTTTCCATAATCTTATTTTATCTTTTCTATCTCATATTCTACTGGAAGGTTCAACCTCAATTTGTTAGCCTTTCAATTCTTCATAGATATTTTATTTTCAATTTTTGCCATTAGAACAATGTTCCAAAAAGTAACCTTGCATAAAATGTTATTTTTCTTGAGTTAATGAATTTATGCAAAGTCAGTTCCTAGGTGTTGGATTATTATGCTAAAGATTAAATTAACCTATAGTTGTGATCCCCTCCCTCACTAGGTGTTATAGCAAATTTTATTCCTGCAAGCAAAGTATGAGAATATTTGTTGCCTACAATTTGCCAACAGAGAGCATTATCAAACATTTAAATATTGCCCTTCGATTTACATAGGTGAAAATTGTCTTTGTAAGTTCAATAACTTACTTAGTATCAGATACTTACTTAGTATCAGAAATACTAATAGGTATTTTTCTTATTATGTAAAAGAGCCAATATAATTTCAGGTTTAAATATCATGAATATTTCTCTCTTTGTGAACTTTTAAAAAAATGTCTTTTGTTTTGTGAGATTAAGAGTCACTTATGGTTTGTCTCCCTGAGGGTTGATGGGGGGAGGGGGTTGGGAGAGGGGGTGGGGTTATGGATATTGGGGAGGGTATGTGCTATGGTGAGTGTTGTGAAGTGTGTAAACCTGGCGATTCGCAGACCTGTACCCCTGGGGATAAAAATATATGTTTATAAAGCTGTAAAAAAAAAAAAAAAAAAAAAAAAAAAGAAAGAAAGAAAGAAAGGATGAATACCCAAGTTTTGTAGCAACATGGACGGGACTGGAAGAGATTATGCTGAGTGAAATAAGTCAAGCAGAGAGAGTCAATTATCATATGGTTTCACTTATTTGTGGAGCATAACAAATAGCATGGAGGACAAGGGGAGATGGAGAGGAGAGGGGAGTTGAGGGAAATTGGAAGGGGAGGTGAACCATGAGAGACTATGGACTCTGAAAAACGATCTGGGAATTTTGAAGGGGTGGGGGGTGGGAGGTTGGGGGCACCAGGTGGTGGGTATTGTGGAGGGCACAGATTGCATGGAGCACTGGGTGTGGTGCAAAAATAATGAATACTGTTATGCTGAAAAAATAAAAAAATTAAAAAAAATGTTTTTTGCTTGATTTTCTTTGGGCATATTTGTCTTCCTAATGGATCCCTGGAACTACTGAAATGTGAAGAGAGTAGCCCTTTGTGATACTGTTGAAACTATCCTCCCCGCCATCCCCCATTTGTCATCTCTACCATTGCCAATGATATCTTTTTTCTTTTTTTTTAAGATTTTATTTATTTATTTGACAGAGAGATAGATCAGAAGTAGGCTGAAAAGCAGGCAAAGAGAGAGGGGGAAGCAGCCTCCCCACTAAGCAGAGGGTCTCATTCGGGGCTCGGTCCCAGGACCCTGAGATAATGACCTAAGCTGAAGGCAGAGGCTTAACCCACCGAGCCACCCAGGCACCCCTGTCAATGATGTCTTAAACACACACGAAAAAGAGTTTGTTTTCTTTCGGTTGTGGTTAATGTTATTTTCCTAATGTTGTCTATTTCAGTGGGCTCAACATTTTCCTTCATGAATTCTGGAATTTGGTATCACAATAAGAAATTTTATTTCAATGTCCTAAAGTCCTCCCAAGTTTTCCTCCTCAATTTAATGGTTTTGTACTTCATATTTAAATTGCTCATCCAGTAAGGAATTTTTGTTATAAGCTATGATGCATTAATCTAATTTTGTTTTGTTTTCTAAATGGCTATCCAGTTATGGTTGCATCTTTTACTGAATTATGATTTCACCTGTCCTAGTTACCATGCTGTAAGTCCTTATCTGTAATTGAATATAATTTCGGACTTTCTACTGTACCTGCTTTGTTATGGTCTCTCTTTACACACTGGAAGCACACACTTTTCATAGATGCAGTTTATTAGTCTGTCCTCATATATGGTAGGGTTGGCTCCACTTACTGATTTTTTTTCCCCCTCAAATCTCTGGTTTTACTTTTTTGCTTAGAGTTCCATATAAACTTTAGGATTAGATTTTCTAGTTCCAATGATAAGGTATCTATGTTTTTTTTTTTTTAATTTTAAACATTTTTATTTGAGAAAGGGAGAGAATGAGCGAAGGGGAGGGGCAGAAGGAGAAGTAGACCCGTGCTTAGCAGGGAGCCCGATGTGGGGCTCAATGCCAGGACCCTGGGATCAGGACCTGAGCCAAAAGCAGATGCTTAACTTACTGGGCCACCTAGGTGCCCTGATATCTATGTTTCTATATTGGGATTTTACAGAATTACAGATTAATCCTTATAAATAAATAAATTTATAAATAAATAAATAAATCCTTATAAATTTTACTGAACTTACAAATGAATCCATACTTTTCTACAAAAGTATCTCTTTCAACTTGTTATCATTGGAGTCCTTCAGTCGTAGTTTTTAAACATATATATATATATTTTTTAATTCTAATTTGTGTTTGGTTGTTACTTTATTATTGAGAAAGCTAAAGATTGAAATAGATTAATTCCGTACCCTGTTTTTCACTAAATTATTTTCTCAGCATTTTGAAAGACATTATATCTCTTATAGTTTTTTACCTCAGTATCTTCTAGTTTTTTTTATTTCGTTGGCTGGAGCTTGCAGGAGTCGGTGTGGGCTTATTCAGCTCAAATTGTTACTCACAGGACTGTTTCCACTGAGTTCCCATTAAGCAAGGTACTGGGTTTGAACTGAGAGACATATTTTATCAAGTTAAGAACAAGTCCATTTGACCTTTCAATGTCCACACAATAAATTTATTATATTTAGTTTGCCATTGTTTTTGTCGTAGTTTTAAATCAAGAACCTTTGTTTAATTTTGCCACAACCCTTTGGGCATCTGTAGGTATATTTGACTTTAAATATATTATAATCACAGATTTATTAATATTGAAACTCCCCTCATTCTTTGAAGAACTTCACTTGCTCATAACTATGCGGTTCTGTTCTCTTTTTTTCTTTTTTTTAATTTGTATTTTGAAATTACATTTATTATGAAAATTGATCTCTGTTTTCCATTGTCTTGTCTTTCCAATACCTGTAAGATTTTAGTATCAACATTATTGTATTTCTTCTAAAGATGTACATGCTTTGAAATATTCAGAAATAATTGAGAAAAATAAAGTGAAAAATTAAAAACTATTGAAATAGTCTTTTTTTAATGATTTCTTAGAATTTCTTTTATTTTTTTAACATAGATTCTTTTTTTTTTTTTTAATATTTTATTCATTTGGGCGCCTGGGTGGCTCAGTGGGTTAAGCCGCTGCCTTCGGCTCAGGTCATGATCTCAGGGTCCTGGGATCGATCCCCGCATCGGGCTCTCTGCTCAGCAGGGAGCCTGCTTCCTCCTCTCTCTCTGCCTGCCTCTGTCTGCTTGTGATCTCTCTCTGTCAAATAAATAAAATAAAATCTTTAAAAAAAAATATTTTATTCATTTATTTGACAGACAGAGATCACAGGTAGGCAGAGAGGCAGGTAGAGAGAGAGGAGGAAGCAGGCTCCCCGCTGAGCAGAGAGCCCAATGCGGGGCTCGATCCCAGGACCCTGAGATCATGACCCGAGCTGAAGGCAGAGGTCTTAACCCACTGAGCCACCCAGGCGCTCCTAGAATTTCTTTTAAAACAGTTTAGTCCTACTGCTCCTTTTATGGGATAGATCTTAGAATATTGGTTTAATTGCATCATAAGTTTAATACGTATATTCTCCTTCTGTAACTTCAGATATTCTCTTTTTTTAGCAAATGATTTTTTCATAAAAGATGACTGCTCAGGGCGCCTGGGTGGCTCAGTGGGTTAAGCCGCTGCCTTCGGCTCAGGTCATGATCCTGGGTCCTGGGTTCGAGCCCCGCATCGGGCTTTCTGCTCAGCAGGGAGCCTGCTTCCTCCTCTCTCTCTGCCTGCCTCTCTGCTTACTTGTGATTTCTCTCTGTCAAATAAATAAATAAAATCTTTAAAAAAAAAAAAAAAAAAGATGACTGATCTACCTGGGTTTTCAAATGTGTTTGCATTATATTAAGGCAAATGTGCCAATTTAACACTCTCTGTTTATGTATTTGTAATATGACTGTTATTTTTTTTATTTGAAAATTTACATTTTATTCTGTTTTAGATTGGCTTTATATATTGCATTATTTTAAAACTTTAAAATAAATATCACTTATATTTTTAAACATTTTTTCTGGTGTTTTCCTTATTGAATCTTTCTGATTTGTTTTATTCACTTTATTGCTTATTTTCCAACTTTTTTTTATGTATACACATAAGTCATTTTATTATTTAGTAGAAAAGTTTTCTTCCAAGCATTGTTTTAGCTATAGACTACCATATTGTGTATTAATGATGTTATTTCTAATTTTTCTAGTTTTTTTCTAGAAAATTGTTATTAATTCCTTTTTGATCTATGAATATTTTAAAAGAAAATCTCTTATGTTTCCTAAAAAGATTTTTCTTTTACAGATTTTGTTCTTAAACTTGCATTTTTACTTCTATTCTATTTAAAATACTTTATCTTTTATTTTTTTGTCCTGCTGCATGAGAATTTGACATTTTATTTATTTATTTATTATTTATTTTTAGTTTTTATTTAAATTCCAGTTAGTTAACATACAGAGTAATATTAGCTTTCAGGTATAGAATTTAGTGATCCAACACTTCCATATAACACTCCGTGCTCACCATGACAAGTGCCCTCCTTAATTCTCATCACCTATTCACCCATCCTCCCCACCCACCTCCTGTCTGGTAACCATCAGTTTGTTCTCTATAGTTAAGAGTCTGGTTTCTTGGGGCGCCTGGGTGGCTCAGTGGGTTAAGCCGCTGCCTTCGGCTCAGGTCATGATCCCAGGTCCTGGGTTCGAGCCCCACATAGGGCTTTCTGCTCAGCAGGGAGCCTGCTTCCTCCTCTCTCTCTGCCTGCCTCTCTGCTTACTTGTGATTTCTCTCTGTCAAATAAATAAATAAAATCTTTAAAAAAAAAAAAAGAGTCTGGTTTCTTAGTTTTTCTATCCCTTTTTTTCCCCTATGATAATTTGTTGTGTTTCTTAATCTCCATATTGAAATCATACAGGATGTGTCTTTGTCTGACCAACATACTGCACTGAGCACAATGCTCTTTAACTCCATCCACACCCCTGCAAATGGCAAAATTTCACTCTTTTTTGTGGCTGAGTAATATTCCATTAAGTATATAAACATATACCATATCTCCTTTATCCATTTATCATTCCATGGGCATTTGGGCTGTTCCCCTAATTTTTCTATTATGGATAATGCTGCTGTCATATTTTTGTATTCTTTCAGTAAAGATTTGCGATCATTCTATTTTTAAATTTTTGAGGAACCTCCATACTGGTTTCCAGCAAGGCTGCACCAGTTTGTATTCCCACCAATAGTATAAAGGGGTTTCCCTTTCTCCACATCCTCACCAACACTAATCAGATTTCATTTTTGCACTGCTATGGTTTAATATTCAGGCCCTGCAAAAGTCATGTTGCGATCCTAACCCCCAAAGTGGGACTGTTGGGAGGTAGGACCTTTCAGAGATGTGTAAGTCATGAGGGTGCAGCCCTCATACCTATGATTAGTTCCTTATAAGAGAGCCTCTAGGGAGATCCTTCCACTCTGTCCTGACAGTAAGAAGGGGTCAGCTTGAACCAGGGAGTGGTCCTTCATCAAAACATGCTGGAACCATGATCTTGGACTTCCTAGCCACCAAAGCTGTGAAAAATAAATATTTGATCTTTGTAAGCTATACCTGTTCTGGTATTTTGTTATAGCAGCCCAATGGACTAACTAGTAGACTAAGATGGGACCTTATATATGTATGACTTTTTAAAGTATCCCGTGAACTTTAAAAAAGAAAAAAAGTCCCTGTTTGCATAACATGTAAATTTTATTTCTCGTTATTAAGATAGCAATCAAAAGTGTTGTTCTTGTTTTTAGAGTTTTTGTAGATTTCCGACCTGATTTGTCTTATTTTAAAGCATGATTTGTCTTTTTTCCCCCCCCCCCCCCATACTTTGCAGCTTGCTGCTGCAGGGGAAGCACAATTTTGTCTCTACCCTCTTAGGCTCCTTAGCTGGGTCTGAGAATCTGACATATATTAACAGGAGAAAAGCATACAGATTTATTTAATATTAGTTTCATGAGACAAAAGAACCACTATAGGAAAATAAAGACCCCAAAATGTGGTCAAACTAAAATGCTTTTTTATCCTAGGTTGAAGAAGGAGAGACAGTTGATAAAAAGTAAGTGCATAGTGAGGAGGCAAAAGGAAGATGAGATACTTTAACAAGGTCTCTGTACAGAATTCTTTAGCCTACACTCCATGTCTCCAGTGGTAAGAATGTTTCTTTCCTACTGGAATAGGAAGAACATCTTTCATACAGAAGCTTGATCTCTGCTTTAGGGAAGAGAATGGGAGGTCAGAATGTTCTCCATGTGCCTGCTGTTTCTTTTGGTTTTTGGTTTTTGGTTTTGTTTTGTTTTTTTTTGGGGGGGTGTTTTTGTTTTTGTTTTTGTTTAAGTATCTTTAGCTCAATAATCTTTAGGCCAAAATGGCTTATTTTGGGGTGGCAGATCCTTCCACTCTTCACTTATTTGTTGATTATTGTTTTTTTATCACTCTTAGTGGTTTTGGCAAGTCTTATATGCACTTGAATTTCAAATTTTAAAGCTGTTTAGCTTAGCTGAAAATGGAGTTAACAGATTATTCTTGCATTAGCAACTTTTGTTTCTGTGTGACATCAAGGAGACAAAAAAGGAAAATCCTTTCCTTATGCCATTGTTTCATATGAGAATCATCCTTGTTCAATTTTATTGTCTTCCTTTTTCTGATAAAATAGGGGTTTCACATGAACATCAATTTTTGTTTATTTTGTTCACTACTGAATGTTCAAACTTCACAATTGCACTTGGCATGAAACAAGTACCTGGTAACAATATAATAGGAAAATTAATAAACATTAGCAGTCCTGACTTGGATTATGTCTTATTTATCTATAGATCTCAATGTTAAAGAAATTCATCAAAGAGAAGATTCAGTCTGACTCAATTAACATTATAAGAAGCAGACCTGTCATGTTATTTTTCTTTTCTACAGTTTCCTTTCCAATTGAATTTCCAATCTATCAGGTTATTTGGTGCAGCTGGTTGATTCATGTTCTAAGATATTTTTAAAAAATTCAAATGAAGGTTCTATGGATACCCATGTGCAAGTCTTTATATAATCATATGCTTCCATTTATTTGGGGTAAATTTCAAGTAATGAAATGGTTGAATCACATGGTAGGAATATATATGTCTTAGTTTTTTTTTTTTTTTTTTGAGATAATTGCAGACTTTGTATTAGAGAATGATCTGGTGCTTAAACAGAAGTTCCATTACAAAGTACCAGTTTTTTATATTTTGTTATAGCAACCTGAACAGATGAAGACAGGTCTGTCCACTTTCATTCCTTTTTCTTACTGATGCTCACATTTGTTAATTTCAGCTTCCTGTCTTCAGGTGTCTGGAATCTTTCCTCAGTCTGCTCAAATCTGCTGCTGTAACCCTCCTATAAAGTTATCATTTTAGTTATTGTTATTTTGTGGCTCTAAAATTTTCGTTCAGTTTCTTATTATAATTTCTGTCTCTTCATTGATATTCTAATTTTATTCATATATTTTTCTTGACTTCCTTTAGTTCCAAGTCCTTGTTTCTCCTTAGCTCTTTAGCAAACTTAAGACAATTGCTTTAAGGTCTCTGTGCAGTAAGTATAATGCCTGGGTTTCATGTGGGATGGTTTCTGTTAATTTACCTTGGTCATTTGGATGAGCCACATTTTTCTTCCCTGTGTCCCCTGGTTCAAGGGAGTAGGGGTCCTGGAGATTGTCCTGTCACCTGCTCAAACAAACTATGACCTACACTCTGTTGGGAAGGCATGAGGCAAAGATGAACAAAAATGTCATGAAACTTTCCTACCATTTTAAAAATGACTTTTTTTCAGTGGACCATTTATTTAGTGTCAGTCACCCTTTAACTATCTTCTGGAGAGTTTACAAAGTTGGTTTAGACAACATCTGGTTGTTTTTTGATATTTCTGTTAGGGAATGGAATTTCGAGCTTCCTACTCTGCTGTTTTGCTGACTTCATTCCAGTAGAGTAATATTTTTAGAAAGCTCTGTACTCACAAGAATGTGCACAGCTTTAGAGGAAATAATTATAATACATTTTTGAAGTTTGGATTGTAGGTGATTACGTGCTAACTGATTTATCGGCATCACAAAACCAAAATCCCCAAACAGAGAGTAGGGAGATATAAGAAATGGTATCATGGTGCACCTGGGTGGCTAAGTGGGTTAAGCCTCTGCCTTCGGCTCAGGTCATGATCTCAGAGTCCTGGGATCAAGTCCCACATCAGGCTCTCTGCTCAGCAGGGAGCCTGCTTCCCCTCTCTCTCTGCCTTCCTCTCTGCCTACTTGTGATCTCTCTCTCTCTGTCAAATAAATAAATAAAATCTTAAAAAAAAAAAAAAGAAAAGAAAAGAAGAAAAGAAATGGTATCATTACCATAGAGTTTCAGGAATTGACAACACCATAAAGGCATTAATAAAAACAAAAATAAAAGTCATTGCAAATTCCTTAGCCTTTTTTTCCCCCCTTACCTGCTATTATCTGTATAACACAGAAAGTTTCCTGAAAAGAAAGAGATGGCTTAACCACTTGGGAAATTGATAAGCATTTAAACCAAGGGTTATTTACAAAGATATGGGTACACACACTGGATGATCAGAAGTGAAAGAGAACATGATGGAGAATACATTGGAAGTAGGTAGCATATCATAGGTCTAAAAATGGCTTGAAAAGCAGTTACTGGGGTGCCTGAGTGGCTCAGTTGGTTAAGCAACTGCCTTTGGCTTAGGTTATAATCCCAGAGTCCTGGGATCGAACCCTGCATCTGGCTTCCAGCTTTGCAGGGAGTCTGCTTCTCCCTCTGACCTTCTCCCCTCTCATGCTCTCTCTCTCAAATAAATTAGAAAAAAAAAAAAAAAAAGGCAATTACTTCCCCGAATAGTTTCTTTTGTGCTTTATAAAATCCAGCTTCTAAAGTTTTAATTGGGGGTGTCTGGGTGGTTCAGTCAGTTCAGCATCTGCCTTTGGTTTGTGTCATGACCCCAGGGTCCTGGGATTGAGTTCTGCATCTGACTCCTTGCTCCGTGGGGTGTCTGCTTCTTTTTCTCTCCTTCTCCCTTTGTGTGCTTATTTACGTTCTCTCTCTTTCTCTAATAAATAAGTAAGTAATAATAAAAAGTTTTAATTGGCCTATCATTTTATCCATTTTAATTTTTCAAATAAAACACTAAATAACTTATTCTACTTAGAATAGGTTAGAAAATTAGTAGTTATCTGTGGGACTTTCTGTGTATCAAGAATACAGATGGTGGGGCACCTGGGTGGCTCAGTGGGTTAAGCTTCTGCCTTCGGCTCGGGTCATGGTCTCAGGGTCCTGGGATCCAGCCCCACCTTGGGCTCTCTGCTTGGTGGGGAGCCTGCATCCTCCTCTCTCTGCCTGCCTCTCTGCCTACTTATGATCTCTGTCTGTCAAATAAATAAAATCTTAAAAAAAAAAAGAATACAGATGGAAATTCATTTTAATGTTCTTACACAGTATATATTTGGTGTTCACATTCAAAAAGTTATGCTTCAGTTTCCTTTACCTTTTGGATGCATGTTTCTTCCATAACTATTGATGCCCAAAGCAAATTATCTGAACAAAACAGAAAAAGGAAACCAATTGTATACTGTTGGGAGGTAAATCTCTGGGTTTCTCAAAGCACTGGCTGTCCTTTGTTCTGCATTGTCTCTTCAAGAATGCTTGCCTGGTAGAGAAATTTGAAAAGCAGAGAGATCACCACTCCCAGACCATAGGGTGGCCTGCTCACTGCCTGATATAATAAATTTGGTATCTTTCTCCAAAGGAAAAGGTAGTCATGCTTATTTCCCATTATAAACAATTTCCATTGTTCTCCTGGAATATAACTCACTACCGATGAAGGTGTCACCTGGTCCTTTTTTATGTTACTGTTACAATGGGGTTGGGGAAACCAGTGGGGGTGGGGGTAAGTTGATATTCTGACTATCACTTTTGTCATAATAAAAATCCTTTATCTCTGACACAGAAGCTTTGTTTCTTCTGTCAGCACCAATTCAACTAGGCCAGTTGATTTGCTAGCTTCAAAGGAATGTAAAATAACAGAGCCTTCATGGTTCTTGACACTTTTGTCAACAGAGAAGGGAAACAGAAAAACGTGATTTCTGGAAGAGGAGGGATGAGCACCCAGTGGACTTACTAATGGGATTTGAAGGAATTCCAAGGAAATCAAGAGCAAACATGGTAACCAAATAGTATCCCTAACTGGGGATTGAATGATCCTCTAGTTATTGCCTCTTAATAAGGAAGAATCAAGAAATGGTTGGAGCTGAACACAGGAAAATAGGTTTGAAGACAAGCTATATCGGAGTTGTACTAGTTGTTGTTTGATATCCTCCTGGGAGGAGGACTTTCTTACCAAGCTGGCAGCCAGACTCAGATTTATCTCATTGTACCACTTAGTGCTAATGATCGCCCTGAGCAGGCAGAAGGTTCAGACTTCTTCCAGGCAAGAGTTTCAGAGATGCACACCACACAGAGCAAGAAAGAGAGGGAGGAGGGGGAAGGAGGTTGAGAAAGAGGAAATTTGTGAACACTGTGAGCAGAAATCAAAGAAATTGTTAGAACCTTGGCTTTTGGTTGATTTACTTGGGAGATGAAGGGCCAGTGTACATAATGCTTTTTTAGGAAGAGGAGTGATGCATGGGCCATCTTCAGGCTTCCTTCAGTTTAACTTACAGAATTTAGATCCATTTAGATAAGATAGTAACAAGTTTTGCTGTGGTTCTTACTATGGTAGAGAGTCCAGTTGCTATAAGAAAACATAGTCCTCTCAGGAAAATTTCCCAGCTACAGACACACTGCCATGGGATACCAGAGATAAAGAGTTGACTCACCCCCCTTTGTTCACTATATATTTTATTTCTTGTGTTTTGGGTGTCAGTCCAAAAAAAAAAAAAACATCATTGCCATGACCTATCCGTATCGAGGAAATTTCTTTTTTTTTTCCTGTTTCTTCCAGTAATTTTATGGTTCCAAGTCTTATATTGAAGTCCTTGATCCATTTTTAGTCAATTCCTGTGAGTGGCATAGGATAGGGGTCTAGTTTCATTCTTGTACATGTGAATATTCAATTTTCCTGGCACCATTTATTGAGGACACCATCTTTTCCCCATTGAGTATTCTTGACCACCTCATCAAATATTAGCTGAAGAAATATGAGTAGGTTTATTTCTGGGCTCTCAATTCTGTTCCATTTGTTTATGTGTCTGTTTTTATGTCAGTGCCATATGGTTTGTATTACTATAGCTTGAAATCAGGAAGTCTGATGCAACCAATTTTGTTCTTTCTCAGGAACACTTTGGCAGTTTGGAGTCTTTTGTGGTTCCACATATATTTAGGATGCTTTTTTCTACTTCTATAAAAAAGTGTTATTAGAATCTTGATAAGGATTGCATTAAGACTATAGATGACTTTGGTTAGTATGGACATTTACAAATATTAGTTATTTTAACCCATGAAAATGGGATATCTTTCCATTTATGTGTTTTTCTTCAATTTCTTTCATCAATATTTTTTTGGTTTTCAGTATATAGCTCTTTCAGTATATAGCATCTTTGGTGATATTTATTCCTAAGTATTTTTTGTTTTTAATATTATTAAAAATAGTATTAAAATACTATTGAATGGTATTAAAATACTATTGAAAATAGGGATCATTGTCTTCATTCCTTTTTCAGATAATTCATTGTTAGGGTATAGAAACTACACCAAATTAAAAAGCTTCTGCACAGCAAAGAAATGACAATCAAAGGAAAGGCAACTTATGAAATAAGAAAAATAATTGAAAATCATTATCTGATAAGGGGTTATATACCGAACATATAAAAATATATATAACGCAATAGCCAAAAGATAAATAATTCCACTTAAAAATGGACAAAGAATTTGAATAGACACTTTTCCAAAGAAGATTAGGAATGGCCAACAGGTACATGAAAAGGCGCTCGGCATCACTAATCATGAAGAAACTGCGAATAAAAACTACAGTGAGATAGTACCTCATGCCATTACAAAAAGACAACTGATAGCAAAATACTGGCAAGGATGTGAGAATAGGAAACCTTTGTGCAGTGTTGGTAGGAATGGAAATTGGTGCAGCCACTCTGGAAAACAATATGGAGGCTCCTCAAAGTTAAAAACAGACCTACCCTCTGATCCAGGGATTTCACTTCTGGATATTTATCTGAAGTAAACAAAATGTCAATCTTGAATGTTTTTTGCACCTATATCCCTTTCAGCATCATTTGTACTAAGGAAGACATGAAAACAATCTAAATGTCCATTGATAGATGAATGGATAGAGAAAACACGATGTGTATATACATATAATGTGGCACAGATATATTTCTATGGAATATTATATATACATATATATCTATATAATGGACTATGTATAATGGAATTTATACACACACACACACACTGGAATATTATTCATCCATAAAATTTTTTAAAAATGACATTTTCAAGGACAAGGATGGACATTATGCTGAGTGAAATTAGAGAGAAAAAGAAAATAACATATAATCTCTCTTACATGTTTCTAAGAGAAAAAACAAACAAACAAACATTGAAACAGAGAACAGATTAGTGGCTGCCAGAGGCAGGGGGTGGAGGATGGAGATGGTCAAAAGGTATAAGATAAGTAATTACTAGGGATGTAATGCACAATATAATGATTATAGTTAACACTGCTCTATGGCATATTTAAAAGTTGTTAAGAGATTATATCCTAAAAGTAATCATCACAAGATTAAAACAACAATAAAGATGCCCCACTTTTGGGTGAGTTATCTATATGAGCTAATGGATGGTGATAAACTTACTGCGGTAACCATTTCACAATACATGAAAGTCAAGTCATTATGCTGTAAGTCTTAAATTTATATACAGAATATATGTCAATTATATTTCAAAAAAATAGAAAACAGAACAAAAACAAAAAAACCTGGTGCTCAGGCTCAAACTCCCTTTAGCAGAAACCAGGTGGAGCACTACATTAGAAAGAATATCAAATTATCGGAGTAGTAGTGTGGCGTTGGGAAGAAGGCTGTATTTTTTTCTAGGCATGAAATAAAATTGGGATGAGGAAAAAGTGAATGAATGAAGAGACCTGGTTTTAGGTCTTTATTTCCGACTTCCATTGACAATTTTCCATCAGAAGGAGATTCGGTTCCCATATTTGATGTCATTGCAGTGATATATCTGCCACTTACAGATTCCTTTTGAGAATTACTTTGTTCCTGGTTTTCAGGTATTTTTTGTTTGTTATAAATCTTTAAATGGGGTACCTATGTACCTGTGTAACTCAAAATGTTATGTGCAACTTAAAATGTGTATGTGATATAAACTTGGAAATTATGTCTTTAGTTATCAAATTTTTTAAAATGTAAAAAAAGAATGCTTATTAAAACTTCCAAGGCACTAAATCACAATGGATTTTATTGAAATTCTAGAACTATATCATATCTACTTTATTTTTTTTTATATGCCAACTTTGTTAAGATATGAGGACTTTTACCCATAGAACACATGTAACAGAAGCATGGAAAATGTAAGGACAGCAAAGGTGTCTATGATATTTCAAGATTTTAATTCAGGTTTCATTCTGAGCTCCCTGAATGTTATGATGGGAAGGAAAATGGTTTTCAAATTCTTCACTCCATGTGTCCTTCATCTTAAAGTCCATTTTGATGTTTACAGATTTGGGGCATCTCCCCCTCTAACGCTTTCTGATCTAGCAGAGATGGCGAGAATCAATGGAAACCACATGAAATTTCATTTCCTCCTGACAGGTTTGGATCCTAGCTCTGACCTCACTGGCTATCTCCATGTTTACATGGCTCTGTTGTTCTACTAGAAATAAATAACAACAGAACAAGATTAAGTAAGCACAATTCTATTACTAGAAAGTTTATTAATATTTGTTGCTTGTTCATTATATGTGAGGCGAAGTGTCAAGCATTTATCACAACTTATCAGTACAGTACCCATCATTTTTTCATTTTACTAGCAGGGACAGTTTTTCTCAGGTAAGATAATAATTTGGGACTGTGTGGACTTTAGCTCTGGGCCTGGCTGCACTAAGCACCACACGACACTGTCCCCCACGGGACATTTGACACAAGGTTTGAGAAGTGATGCCTTCCTCTCCTTCCTATCCTTCAAGATATTTGAAGATTTAACTCCAAAATTCATCAGATCAGAAGAACATTGCATTACACCATTTTTTCACAGAATGAATGGAACAGAAAAATGAGATGTTGTGCCCAAGTTAGTAAATGTGTCTGAATTTTTTTTTTTTAATTTTCCCTTAAGAAAAGTCTGATTTTTATCATCTAATGGCCCTATAGATGGACCCAATAACACTGCCCTTTCAGAGGATATTTCTATCTCTGGTGAACTAATATTCTCCCATATGATGAAGACCACTGGGTAATACTGATGGTTTTCTTTGAGTACCTATTAATCCTAATAAGGTTAATTTATACATAGACAAAAGACATGGACTTCACCCCAAACATACATTGAACAGAAAAATCATCTCTGAAAGCATGATTCTTTTTCTCTTTGTGTGAGTGTATATGTTTACGTGTGTATGAATTTAATGAACTGAAAAAACGCTCACATCCTAGACATACTCCACTAACCCTATTATAGGCTCTATGATGGTGTCTTTTATTATTCATTGGAATATGTGTTATCTTCTCTGTGAGCACAGAATTTAAAGCATTGTCATAAAACGGAAATGTTGATGTTAATATATGGCTCATGCATCAAAATGTCTGAGAACAGAAATGTGCACAAAAGTCTCAAGGAGGTCACATAAAAAGACTAAGGGATTTTTATTTTGCTAATTTTAGAAGAGAGAGATACATAAACATTAATTTTACCAACACTAACGAGTCAAGGAGCTTTTAAAACATGGCGACGGAGGACTTTAGCAATTGAATCTGATGCTTTACTGCAGAACGTGACGCCCAGCCCCAGTCAGGCAGGGGGAGATAGCTGTGATGAGATGCTCCAGATAATTTAGAGGCTGTCCCTGCCCCACCAATGACCAGATTTACTCTCTGATGTTTCTGGAGCATAGTCATGAGATCCTAGCACAGCGTGGCAGCTGAGACAGTACAATGAGGGTTCATTTTCATGTCAGCTTCAATTTTTTTAGCATCAGTATTTCTTGCAATTCTACTGCTAATTCCTACACAGTTATGAATCTATCCAGAGTGCATTTCCTCCAAGGGAGGGAGTTACTGAGGAATATGAGACACACCTCACAGCTCCTTAATTTCTTGTATATACATATGCTGATCCTTTAGTAAAAGCTTCAGAAGTGTTAACAGCAAAGAAAATACAAAAACAAAGTAAATAGGATGGACTTTTTTTTTATTCTAAGATTTTATTTATTTATTTGACAGACAGAGATCATAAGTAGGCAGAGAGGCAGGCAGAGGGAGAGGGAGAAACAGACTCTCTGCTGAGCAGAAAGCCTGATGCTGGGCTCGATTCCAGGACCCTGAGACCATGACCTAAGCCGAGGGCAGAGGCTTTAACCCACTGAGCCACCCAGGCGCCCAATAGGATAGACTTTTAAGGGGTGTTGTTCTTTATAAAGGAATTGCATTTGGACAAGAAACTGCTGTTTTATACCCCTTTTGGATTTTACAGTTTTTATGTCACTGACTTACTCATCTGCTGCTATGTTTCTTCTGATGTCACACTGAAACAACTTCACTGGCCAACAGTAATTCTGTCCTATTAGTTGGGTATGTTTAGATGCAGCTAAAATATCTGTCTCTTATCCCAAATAGTCTCAATTTGGGGAAATTTTATAAGGAACTATCGAGAAACAAGGAAAGACTTTGATACTCAGCATTCCTGTCTGAGAGTTTATCTTAAGTAACTAATCAGGTAAGCGCATAAACACGTGTTGAAATGTCTAAATAAGGGATGGTAAGTGGATAAGATTAAATACTACAGGGGCACCTATGTGGCACAGTCCGTTGGGCATTGGACTCTTGGTTTCAGCTCAGATTATGACGTTAGGGTCATGAGATTGAGACCCACGTGGGCTCTGTACTCAGTACTAAGTCTGCTTAAGACTCTTTCTCTCTAAGCTTCCCCCACTCTCTCTTTCTCTAAAATAAATAAATAAATAAATAAATAAATCTTTCAAAAAAGAGATCAAATGTTACATAGCATAAAATATGATTATATGTAGCAATGCTTACCTACAGGAACTATGTCAACAGCGTACTGAAAGGTAAGACAGGTAGTCCATAAATTATTATGTATTGAGTCTTTATAATTGTTAAATTATATATTTACATACATACATAGTGATAGAAATTGGAAAGATACTCACCAAAATGTTAAGTTTGATAATAGAATTATGGGTGGTTTTTAAGTGTCCTTTTTTATACACTTAGTGTACTATTAGAATTATAAGGAAAATACATTAGGTGTATGGTCAAAAATATTAGAGCAATTTTCATTCTTCAAAGATGAAGAAAACACATTAAGAAAACAAAAGTTACATAAAGAAAATAGGTTTTAAAAAGATACCATGGAACATATAAAATATGATCTTTATAGTTTAGGGCATCAAATCTCTTCTCAGGTTGAATTACTATCCACAAATATTTGTACCATTTCCATGGTGTTTCTGGTAATGTTTAAAACCCTATATAAGAATGAATTGAAATAGAACCATAATGGGTTTTCTAATACTAAAAATTAGGAAATTAGAGCATCATTCTCTTTTTCACTCCCAATGTATGGATGATCCTGATCTGTGCTTTTAAGCCTGAACGCCTCTAACTGTGGTACAGACCTGTCCACTCACCTCCCCCAGGTGGAGTATGATTCCAGGTTTCCTGACCTGTCCTGATTCCCCCATGTGTATTATTGTTGGAGACAAACTCTTCCCTAACAAGCCTCAAGAGTCTCCACTTGAACGTGGTGTCACATCAGATCATGACACCAGATGGACCTAAGAACTCAGAGGGCCTGGAGCACAAGCATGTAGAACAAGAACCTAGAAAGTTACAAAGAGGACTGGAGGCATTTTAGGGCAGCAGGAGCGTACTTTGGATATAAAAATCAAAAGAAAGAGAAGATAAGTTATGCACATATTTAATCATAATTGTGGGTCATTCTCCAGGGGCTAGAGAACAACTCTTTTTCAGTGAAATTTGAAGGGGGAAAAAATTACTGATATTTGAATTCATTGGTTAATGATTAAACAAACATTTTTAAGGTCTTTAATGTTCTAAATCCACACAGATCCCTACCTGCACCTTCCAGGTAGAATCAATTTGTCCTCATCAAATAATAACTATTGAGATAAGAGAACATGTAAGGAGTATACTGGTAAGGAAAGGGTGGTGGGATGATCTTAAATAACTCTCAGTTAACTCACTCCCCCAGATCAGCTCACAGACCCACGTGAATGTTGAGGCAGAACTGTGGAGCAGGGTAAAAACTGTTAAGTCAAACATTCTGCACCCATCTGAGAGAACCTGGTTCCTTTGGCCACGCCTATGCGACTAAAATATGCCTCCCGGCTCAAATGGGGGATTGGAAAAAGTGGACAATCCTCCCAACGTTAGATATTTAGAGAAAATTTCATTGTCATGGAGAATAGTCAAACCTTTTCCTCAGTTTTAGTTTATCAGAATTATTAAAGTCTAGAATATTGATAATTCATTTTATATAAAATTTTTTAAATTAAAAAAGTATGTAATATCTAACTTACAAAAGGGTGCTTTATTTTTAAATCCAATGCTTAATATAAGGATATTTTAGCTTTCCCAAGCATTTTAATATGCTTATCTCAATAGCCTAATAAAGTGTCTTGGAAACCCCTTACCTGTGGTGCATTCATACCTCAATATTATCTTCACATTTCACATGTGTAAATTAGAATAAGGTGCAGGAATTGTAGATTAGAATGTCAAATGGCTAGTGATAATATCCTATATAGTGCATTGTCTCTGCTAACATCTTAATTACTTATGCAAAATAAATTTCTGAAATACGTTCAGTAGCATAAGTGTTTCTTCAGCTTTAGTGTGTATGAGAATCAACAAGGGAGCACGTTAAAATATTGTTTTCTGGGTTCCACTCTGAGATAGTGAATTAATAAATCAAGAAGACCCTGCAATCTGCAATTGTGACAGAATTTTTTAAGGTAATTATAAAGCAGAAATTCAGAAACTAACTTTGTGGAGTGTTGTTCTATAGATTGGTATATGGCTCCATTATTGAATGTATCCACGAAGAATTTTTTTTTTTTTAATCACAGCTAAAGTAACTTTTTTTTCATCAGTTGTTTCTTCTTACTGTTTAGGTACATGTTATGAGCCAGACATTGTATGGGACACTGCAAGGAACTCAAGGAAAAGGGGCTAACTCTCTAAATGACAAGTACATTATTCTGTATAATTTATAGATTACAACACTTTATAAGTCTGTATAGGTAAAACAGATTATAAAATCAATGTCATGAAAATTAGGAGATTGGTTAGTTGCATTTGATTAGGAAATAATGGCCCCATGGAAGAAGGAACACTTAATGCTATCTCTATTTAGGGAGGTTGGATTAAGTTTTGTTCAAGAAATAAAGTGAAGAAAAATGTGGAGATTAAAATTTCAGGATGGTTGTGGTAACTGGATGCAGTCTGTTATGTCTGTATTTGGAGAACGGGCTTAACTATGACTTTTTTTTTTAAGATTTTATTTATTTATTTGACAGAGAGAGAGAGATCATGAGCAGTCAGAGAGACAGGTAGAAGGGGAGGGGGACGCGGACTCCCTGCTGATCAGAGAGCCCGATGCGGGACTTGATCCCAGGACCCTGAGATCATGACCTGAGCTGAAGGCAGAGGCCCAACCCACTGAGCCACCCAGGCACCCATTAACTATGATTTTTGACAAGAATTTAAAGAACTTTGCAATATTCAAAATGTCAGCTTGATAGTTTAGAAAATGTGGAGATAGATTTTTTTTTTTTTTTTAAATATCTATGGGTAGGTGAAGGGTTCTATGTTTTGTTTTAGAAGGAAATTTCCCTTAGCCAGGTGCACGCTGGATTGGAAAATGGGAAGAGAGGATAACACAAATGGAATGGTGGTGTCGAGTTTGGGAACATACAAGGAAAATGAATACAGAGGACCAGTTCTGAAGCAGAGTTGAGGCACGCTGTGACTGATTAAATGTGAAAAGCATAAACACTTGAGGATAGAAATATAATCTGAAGTTTGTATCTTAAGTTTTAGAAAATATGTCTATGCCCTTCATGCGGGCAAGAGAGCATTCAGGGGAACTGGAGGCATGATGGTAAGAGCCCAGGGACATGCCGCGTGGTGACCTTACCCCTTCATCACCCTACTGCTTCTCTATTGTGTGTAATTGAGGACCATTTCATTATTCAAGACCCAAGCTAAAGGACCCTCCCCTCTACAGAACTGTTATCATTCTTGTGTTCTTGGATTGAGAAACTGTTTGTCCATATAGTCATCAGAGCAGAAACACACTCTGTAATTAAACCACATTGAAGAAGACGCCATGTAGTAGATACTCTCAACATCACCGTACAAAATATTTGTCTCTTTGCAGAAACTAGAGAAGTGAGAAATAAGACGCAGGGTTATTTCATAGTTTCTCTATACTAAATAGAAAAACACAAATTATATATGTATAAAGTTATAAAAGCGAACTGTTAAATTCCCATTTTCTGAAAAGTAGAAGATGGCTGTGAAGATTTTTTTATTCATTTTTAACTTTTTTTATATTGCTGTGACTTTAATGTCAATATTCAATAAAGCACCTTCTGGTGCTTTTGATATGAAAATGTGATTGCTGTTGAGCATTAAACAAGGGATGCTGGTAATTTTATGACAATTATGTTTTATCTTTCCATACCAAAACAATGGTAATCAAATCTCATGCTTGAGAACTTTAGCTGATTGTCCTAGGGAGAAGCATCCTGCCACCAGTGGCGTAATTATAGGGGAACATTAATGGGATATTTCACCTTCCTTCGAAGGGTAGGCTAAGTCATTGTGACAGATATAATGCAGCTATGGGCTGATGGGCTGATGTAGCTTATCAAATCGTGCGCTCAGATGTATTTGCATTATATTCTATTTAAATGTCATGTATTATAATTCAGTTACATTTCCATGTTTAAGGAAATGAGCTTGATACTCCCATCTGCTACAGGGTATATGGGTCTTCTGAGAATAGAAAAGAAAGAACTACTCTTGGATGCCATTTCACATATCCTTGGAGTGAGACTTGGCCTCATTTGTGTAGGATTCTAAGCAAAATTTCTGCTTTTATTACTTTTTTCCCACCTTTCATACCAATAGAATCTTCGAACCTATCTTCCTGGAGAGAAGGGCCCTTTCTGTCATCCGGAAAAATAGGTCAAATGTCGCAGAGACACTGAGTATGTGTGAAAAGTGTGTAGGAATCAACACCTTACAATTCAGAGGTTACCATGGAATTTATTTTCATAATGTAACAAAAATAAAATATGCAAGAAAAAGTTTGCCAATGTTTGGTCTGCATTATAAATGTCCCTGTGAGTTCTGTGTGCATACTTATGATTATAATAGGTCACGAAAACTGGTGCCAAACCAAAACAAAGCAACAGGAATTTTACATTATGTTTTAAAGGTAATTTTGCCAGGGAAGATTTCAACTTGTGAATAAAATGATGATGGCTTAATGCTCATAAGCTTCAGCCCTAAAAATATATAAACAATAAAAATATATCTGTATAAGTACAAAAGCATATCCCTGTAAATTAGGTCTTTTATGAACCCAGTGATCCCAAGATTAATCAGACCAGGGGGGACCAGTACATGGGTATTAGCAGTCATTATAAATGGCAGCTCTCTTGAAGACCATACTCAATCTGTAGGGAGTAATTATCAGGATACATTTGAGCGCTACTCTTAGCAAAGGAATTTAGAAACTTCAAGATGAATAGTGATGATTATAGCTAACATTTAAGAATTTGCAATGCATTACATGCTTTATATACCTTATCTCACTTAATAAAGTCATCCTAAGGGATAACTGTTATTTTTACCAATTCTACAGATGTGGAAGCTGAGACGTACCGAGGAATAAGCAATTTGATGAAGTTCATTGAATTTGTATGTGGCCAGGACTCAACTGCAAGCTTGTTTCTCACTGGTGTGATGCCAAAGGACTAAAAAATAGCTCTCAAAAAAAGGCCATTTTTTTGTAGGCCTTTGCCAACATCCATGGTATAAATACCCTTACCATGACCAATGCAGAATAAAACAACAACAACAACAACAATAACAACAACAAAAACTAAGTAAAACCTACTCATAAACTTTGAGTGCTTCCTTACACATCATTGAATTTTGACTTCAAAACCCATTATTTTTACTGTTGTTATACTGTAAGTCCCAAATAAAATGAGATAAAAGACAGAAAGAGCAAAAGAAACAAAAAAGTAACTCTTCAGTGGGATTCTGACAAAGTTTCTCTAATTACTAATTGTGTAGAGGAGTTCTTGTTCAGATCTTACCTCCAATCGAACCTCCGTCTTAGAGGAACTTTCCAATACAATTGGCTATGTCCAATTTAGTATGAGCCTCAATACTTAGGAATTAATATATAGGACAAACATACCCATTTATTAGAGATCAACACAATATGGGAGATAGAAGAGTAGGTGATTACTTATGGAACATAAGGACTAGCATGGAGGGCATTAGGAGAAGGAAGGGGAAAATGAAGGGGGTAGAAATCAGAGAGGGGAGATGAGCCATGAGAGACTGTGGACTCTGAGAAACAAACTGAGGGTTTCAGAGAGGTTGGGAGGTGGGGGGAACGGGTTGTCCCAGTGATGGATATTAAGGAGGGCATGCATTGCATGGGGCACTGGGTGTTATACATAAACAGTGAATCTTGGAACACTACATTAAAAATTAACGTGCACTTTATGGTGACTAACATAACATAAAAAATAGCAATAATTAAAGAAAAGAAGAGTAAGTGAGTCAGAAAGAGAAGAATAAAAGCCTGAGAAACTCTTCCTGGAAAAGCTACTAATAATTGGGTGAGATATTTCCAAGAGGGTTGAAAAGGTGATATTTGACTGATGTCTCCCACTTCTTGGTGACCCTTTATATTGGTTAGACCATTAAATTATCAAAATAGTATTTAAGGTGCATATTATTATGGTGCAGAATTTACAGATAAGCAGAAGGTGGATATGGTTTATGCAGGAACCGTAGCAGAGGGCAACTCCACCTCAGATTTGCTTTAATCTTCTGTATTTTGTGTGATTCCCCTTGGTCCAAAAACGAGCAACATCTCTCCAATTTGTATCCACACTCTCCATACCCCCCGCATCTTCTTCTTTATGGATGCTGTTTATGTTTCTCACATCTTGATGCAACTTGGTCCAAGGATTATTTAAAGGAATTTCCGTTCTTTTTCAGAGGAAACCTGTTTTCCAATGGATTCGATGAACAAAATGTACATGGAGAATATACAACTATATTTATTAAATGATTGGTTTTTCTCCACTCTGCTCTTCATTCCCTCATAGTCTTGAAACAAATTAACCTTTTCAGCCACAAATTTCTATTTTCACAACAACATACACCTACTGGAACATCTATAACAACCTGCCCCCATTTGTCAAGTAAAATTTTGATCTCCCATGTTGAGTGCTAGCAGATAAATGGCTTCACCTCTTTTTTATTTTAAGATTTATTTATTTATTTGAGAGAGAGAGAGAGTGGGGGAGAGCAGCAGAAGGAGAGAGAGAGAGACTCTCAAGTAGAACACAGAGCCTAAAGAATGGCTCCATCCTAGGATCCCAAAACCATGACCTGAGCTGAAATCAACAGTTGGATGCTTAACTGGCCAAGATACCCAGCTGCCCCGCTGGCTTCATGACTTTAATTTTCTTTTTCTTCCTCTCCACCCCCATCCCCAACCTTAGAGTCTGTAAATATGTAGAGAACACATGCTAAATAAATGGTTGTCACCTGGTCGATATGAGACTTTAGTGATTAAATATTGAAGAGAGGGATGGAAAAACTATTAAAAATGCAGTGTATTTTAATGGAATCATAGACTATGCTTTGGCAGGGAAAGAGAGAAGGTCTATTTTAAACTTTTCATTGAATAGTGAGGAAATTGGGAACAGAGAACATTTATTCTTGCTGGAAATTAATTTTAGGAATATATTACAAAGAATTAAAAATTTAAGCAGCAACTTTTAAAAGGAATCGCAACAAATACACATAATTGTGAAAAATAAATTTTTCTGAGGTTACATATATTTTGGGACAAAATGAGATCACAATCTAATATCTGTAATGTATTAAGACTTTAAGTGCCAGACAAAGGGCAAGTACTTTCCACCAAGTGTTATTTTAAAGTTGGTTGGCAATAAATTCTCCTACTTTTCCTTTCTCTGAGAATGGCTTGATTTCCTTTTCATTCCTCCTGAAACACATGAAGTATCATTTTAATGTTTACAGCAGCCCAGCCTGCTGGATACCGTTATTATCCCTTCCTTTCAAATGCAGGAACTGAGGCTTAGAGAGATGGGCTCAGTCCTCAGGGTCCCAGATCATAACTGAGAGGACAGGTGTATAAACCTCCTCTGACCCCCAATTCCAGGATTGTGAGCACTATATTAAATATGTTAATCTCATTTATTTTAACCATATTCGTCTCAATTCCAGCCTCAGTTAAGTTCATTCTAGATGATTCTCAGTTGGCCCAGGAAAGTCCACCTATGTCTGTTGGAGGTATTGGTCTTGATCCTCTGGCCTGATTCCAGATCTCTCAGATAATATTTCTTACCAAAGCAAGTTCTGCCATCAGAGGTGCCCACTGATGGGGAAGTCCCTACACAGGTGCGTCAGTGTGCACCACGGTGGGTTCACTAACACAGAGGTATCGGTGACCACAGATGGGGTCATTCAACAACACAGACACATGAGTGCCCCCACAGTGTATTTACCCACATGGATACACCAGCGCCCACCATGAGGTGTTCACCAGCACAGACATCTACCAGACCACTGCTAATCCTGCCATCACCCATTGTCCATATCTTTCCTGAGGGGGCTGATGCCCAGGGCCTCTTCCTGTCAGGGTAATGAGAAGGTTGCCTCCAGGCTTTGCCAGGCAGGCTTCATGGAAGGATGGTAATGTCCCCACTGCCCCACTGAGTCCCCACTCAGTGTAAAAACTGGGTACATCACGGCTCTCTGAGGGAGTAGTCATTAAGGACTCTGGCTTTCCTGCACCTGCTCTGTTCATACGCATATCTGCATTCCAAGTCCAGTCACTCCCCTATCAGGAGGCCTCCTTATTGGGGGGTAATCTTACCTTTTATAGATTTTATTTATCTATTTATTTATCTATCTATTTATTTATTTATTTAATTTGCTATTTATACAGGAGGAGGAGGGTGAGAGGGGTAAGGGAGAGAGAGTTTTCCTTATGGTCTGCTATTAATTCCTATGACTCACTCATTCCATAGCTGGAGGACTGTATCTCCCTTTCCCTGTCACCCTTTTTGCCCAAAATCCCACACCCTTCTCCTCCGTCAACCATCATTTTGATCTCTTTATTTATAGTTCTGATTCTGCTTTTTGTTTGTTTGTTTGTTTTCTCTAGCAGATGGTGCACTTGAGTGTTGACCCTACGTGGGGTTCGATGCCATTACCCTGAGATCATGACCTAAGCCAAAATTAGCCATCAGATGGTTAATCAACTGAGCCATCCGGCTTGACTTGGGGGTCATTTTATTGGGGACCTTTATTGGGGACCTCCTTATTAGGAGACTGAGCTGAGGCCCCACTGATGCAGTCCTTTTCCACCCTGCTCTTCCTCTCTCCTTCCTCCTGTGTCCCACCAGTGGTGTCCCACCACCCGTAATCAGCAGGGAGTTAGAGGGTTCCCCGGCAGTGAGATGATCCTTGTCTATGCTACCTGCCAACTACTCCTACCAGCAGCTGTTCCACAGAGAGCGATAGAACTGAGGGGCAGCGCTCCTCTGGGCCTCTGGCCGGCATTCTCTGCAGTAAGTTTAAGAGGGCTTGACTATGGCTTTCTGTGTAGTATGCACTCATTGCCACCTGCTCATTGACCTGATGGTCCCACCTGCTCATTGACACCTGACTGCTCTCGCTGGTGACCCTACAGATGTCCACCACTGTTGTCTGCGCCTTAGGATTTTTCACCTATTATCCTCAAAAGTTTTGTTGTGAAGGTTATGAAAGCTTTCTCTTCTTAATATCTTAAAATAGTTCATGGGAAAGCACCTTCTGTTTTACTGTTTTATTGATCACCTTTCTACCCATAGGATTCAAAGCTGGAGCAGAGTTCATTCTATTTGGCAGATGAAGTTCTGTGTTTTGATCCATGGCATTGCCCGTGGCCCTGTTCCTCTTGAATCCATACATGCTTTAATATTTTCTTCCATTTGGAAAAGTTTTGGCCAAGAGAGTTCATGGAAAGATATACTCGGGATCCTTTGCTTCATCTGGATTTATCAGTGTTCCTGTTAGATTCAGACATGTTTAAATCCAGGGGGAAATCAACTTGGTGAATTGGTGAAAACCTGTCTCCCTAGTACATTAATTAATCAAAAATATTGTATTCTTACGTTACATTACCATAAAGCTCTTTCATAACATTTTCTCATTTCAGCTTTAAAACAACTCTAAAAGGGGAATAGCAGGGGCGCCTGGGTGGCTCAGTGGGTTAAAGCCTCTGCCTTCAGCTCGGGTCATGATCCCGATCTCTGCTCAGCAGGGAGCCTGCTTCCTCCTCTCTCTCTCTCTCTCTGCCTGCCTCTCTGTCTACTTGTGATCTCTGTGAAATAAATAAATAAAATCTTTAAAAAAAAAGGGGGGAATAGGAAAAAAAGTATTTTCTATGTTGTAGATAATGGGATCAAGCTCATTGCTGTTCAGTCTTTGCTTATGTGCCATAGATTTGAATTCAGTGCTCTCAGATAAAATTCATTTTTTAAATTTTTTAAAAATTTTTTATTAACATACAATGTATTATTAGCCCCAGGGATACAGGTCTGTGAATCGCCAGGTTTACACACTTCACAGCACTCACCATAGCACATACCTTCCCCAATGTCCATAACCTCACCACCCTCTCCCTACTCCCCTCCCCCCAGCAAACCTCAGTTTGTTTTGTGAGATTAAGAGTCTCTTATGGTTTGTCTCCCTCCTGATCCCATCTTGTTTCATTTATTCCCTTCCTACCCCAAAACCCTCCACGTTGCCTCTCAACTTCCTCATATCAGGGAGATCATATGATAATTGTCTTTCTCTGATTGACTTATTTTGCTCAGCATAATACCCTCTAGTTTCATCCACGTCATCACAAATGGCGAGATTTCATTTCTGTTGATGGTTGCATAGTATTCCATTGTAGATATATACCACATCTTCTTTATCCACTCTTCTGTTGATGGACATCTAGGTTCTTTCCATAGTTTGGCTGTTGTGGACATTGCTGCTATAAACATTCGGGTGCACGTGCCCCTTCAGATCACTACATTTGTATTTTTAGGGTAAATACCCAGTAGTGCAATTGCTGGGTCATAGGGAAATTCTATTTTCAACTTTTTGAGAAACCTCCATGCTGTTTTCCAGAGTGGTTGCCCCAGCTTGCATTCCCACCAACAGTGTAGGAGGGTTCTCCTTTCTCCGCATCCTCACCAGCATCTGTCATTTCCTGACTTGTTAATTTTAGCCATTCTGACTGGTGTGAGGTGGTATCTCATTGTGGTTTTGATTTGTAATTCCCTGATGCTGAGTGATGTGGAGCACTTTTTCATGTCTGTTGGCCATCTGGATGTCTTCTGTGCAGAAATGTCTGTTTATGTCCTCTGCACATTTCTTGATTGGATTATTTGTTCTTTGGGTGTTGAGTTTGATAAGTTCTTTATAAATTTTGGATACCAGCCCTTTATCTGATATGTCATTTGCAAATATCTTCTCCCATTCTGTCAGTTGTCTTTTGGTTTTGTTGACTGTTTCCTTTGCTGTGCAAAAGCTTTTGATCTTCATGAAGTCCCAGATAAAATTTATTTTTATTTCAGCTAAACTGTTACTACTCTCTCTTCAAAATACGTAGTTCTCCAAACCAAAATGAGCAGCAGAGTTTTTTCTTGTTTGATTTTTTTTTTTTTTTTTTTTTGTATAATAAGTTTGAAAAGTGTGAGTTAGCAGATCTTGTTTATTGGTCGAGACCTTGTGCCGAACACTAGGGAAAGTTACACAGCAAGTATTAGATATGATTTCATTTTCAACTGGAAAAATAAATCTTGAAAGAAAAGATTAAGTGAACATGAACTGTAGGAACATACCAACTGCATCCATGTTAACACTCATTGACTGACCAGCAACTTGAGGCACTGGGTGGTATGTGACAAGGGCAGATAATCAAGCATTAGGATCAAAAGGGATAATTTTCATTTTTCTATCTTTTTCAAGTCATGTGGCATGAAGAAGTGTAAATTAATAGATGTTATGGGTACCCTAGGACATCTCTTCCAAGCTAAATTTTAGCAACTCCTTCTGATATTTCTTGATTAACCTAAAATACCAGTACATTATTATCAAGAAAACACATCAAATTAAGTCAGTATTCCACTACTTATGAATATAGTAAAAATACAAAGGGGATGTGAAATGAAATCACACAAAATTAGCCTTAACATTAAAATGTTTGCATTTTACCTTGCAAGCATCTTCTAAAAATACATCTGATGAAACGTACTATCAAAAATTGTGAGCTACTTAAGGGTCCTAATTTTATACCTTTAAGGGTAAATGTCTTATAATGTTCCCTTAATAAAACACATATTTTAAACATTAATTGTTCTCCCTTCTGGCGAATTAAATGATGTTTTAGACCACTCAAGACTATAAGAAATTGCTGGAAATATCAAATCATAAAATTAATTAGAAAATATATTTTTTGCATCTGCAAGATTTTTTCTCCTTATTCCTCTTATACAAAGCTACACGTATATGATCCATCTAAACTCTATTACATAACGAAAACACAAGATGTGAAGAGGAAGAAACATCTGTTGTTCTGCTATTCTGGTGACTGTGTTAAATAGATTTAATTAAGCAGGCTATCTCTAGTCTTCAGACAGTCAATTTATTAAATAAGTTTAAGCAACAACAGGTTGAATAATTTAAGCTTTATAAACACTACATCCCCATCATGACAACCTTCATATTTTTTTTTCCCTAGCTTTGGTATACTGCAGACCTGAAAAATAAAACTTTGGTCATTAAATTTTTGTATGCCCAATTTAATAGAGATTCTTATCGAGTCACTAATTTATTATTTTATTTGTTAGTTCAGATTTTCATATCTTCTACAGCTAAAACTGAGTTCTAGGTGCTGACAATTGAATGATAAGTAAGAAGTTAGCCTTGTCCTCACTAAGCTCAAAACCAGAAGGAGAAGAAAGAGGAGAAAATCTGATTTTTCTTGTTCTGTGCTAGCAGTTGAGGTGAACGTGCTCAAAATGTTCTTCGGCATCTAATATTATCTGGATAATGGGTCAGAAAAGGATTACAAAGGAAGTGATACTTAGGACACATCTTTTTATTTTATTTGGTTTTGGTTTTTGCAGATGTTACTTTAGTCTCAGGTTTATAACTTAGTGATTTAAAAAGTTTTTACATTATGCTATGTTTACCACAAGTATAATTATCATTTGTCCCATTACATTGCTGTTACAATATCACTGACTGTATTCTTTATGCTCTGCTATTCATTCCTATGACTCACTCATTCCGTAACTGGAGGACTGTATCTCCCTTTCCCTGCCACCCATTTTGCCCAAAATCCCACACCCATCTCCTCTGGCAACCATCGATTTGATCTCTGCATTTATAGTTCCAATTCTGCTTTTTGTTTTGTTTTGTTTTGTTTTTTCTTTTTTTCTTTAAGATTTTATTTATTTATTTCACAGAGATAGAGATAGAGAGAGCACAAGTAGACAGAGAGCAGACAGAAGGAGAGGGAGAAGCAGGCTCTCCACAGAGCAGGGAGCCCTATACAGGGCTCGATGCCAGGACCTTGGGATCATGAACTGAGCTGAAGGAAGCTGCTTAACTGACTGAGCCTCCCAGGTGCCTGAGTTTTTGTTTTGTTTTGTTTTTTTTCCCCCTTTGTTTCTTTTTAGATTTCATTTTATGAGTGGATACCTATAGTACTTGTCTTTCTCTGACTTATCTCACTTAGCATAGTACCCTCCAGGTCCATCCATATTGTCTCAAATGTCATGATCTCATCCTTTTTATGGTTCCACCATATATTTTTTTTTTCACATTTTCCTTCTCCATTCATCTATTAATGGACCCTTCGATTGCTTCATGTCTTGACTATTACAAATAATGCTGCAATAAACATGGGAATGGACATACCTTTTCCATTTACTGTTTTCATTTTCCCTTGGTAAATACCCAATAGTGGAATTATTAGATTATATGATATTTCCATTTTTAATTTTTTAAGGAAAATACCTACTGGTTTCCATAGTGACTGCATCAGTTTGCATTCCCACCAACAGTGCGCAAGGGTTCCCTTTTATCCACATTCTCACTGACACTTGCTGTTTCTTATGTTTTTGATTTTAGTCTTCTGACACGGGTGGGGTGATATCTCATTGTGGATTTGATTTGCATTTTTGTACTAATTAGTGATGTTGAGTGTCTTTTCATGTGTCTGTTGGCCATCTGTATGTCTTCTTTGGAAAAATGTCTATTAGGTCCTCTGTTCATTTTTTAATCAGATTTTTTTGGGGGGGTATTGGGTTTTATGAGTTCCTTATATATTTTGGATATTAACCTTTTATCAGCTCTATCATTTGCAAATATCAGTAGGTTGTCTTTTTTTTAATTTATTTACTTTGCTTTGCAAACACTTTTCATTTTGATGTAGTCCCAATAGTTTATTTTTGCTTTTGTTTCCCTTGCTTTCAGAGAGGTATTTAAAGGGCTAACATCAGAGAAATTACTGCTTGAGTTCTTGTTTAGGATTTTATGCTTTTAAGTTTCCCATTTAGATCTTTAACCAATTTTTAGTTTATTTCTCTTTATGATGTTGGAAAGTAGTCGAGTTTCATTCTTTTACATGTTGTTGACTAGCTTTCCCAGTACCATTATTAAAAACACCATTTTTTCCCCATTGCATATTCTTGCTTCCTTTGTCATAGATTAACTGACCATATTTCTGGGTTCTCTATCCTGTTCCATTGATCTAGGCATTTAAAAAAAAATTTTTTTTTGCACCAGTACCATGTTGTTTTGATTACCACAGCATTATAGAATATCTTGAAATCTGGAATTGTGACATAATTTTGTTCTTTCTCAGGATTTTTTTGGTTATTCAGGGTCTTCTGTGGTTCCATACAAATTTTAGTATTACTAGTTGTAGTTTTGCAAAAAAATGCTGTTGGTGTTTTAATAGGCATTACATTGAATCTGTAGATTGCTTTGGGTAATATGGACATTTTGACAATATTAATTCTTCCAATGCATGAGCATGGACTATCTCTCCATTTGTTTGTGCCATCTTCAATTTCTTTCATGAATGTTTTATAGATTTCGGAGTTCAAATCTTTCACCCCCTTGGTTAATTTTATTCCTAGGCATCATATTCCTATTGGTACAATTACAAATGGTGTTGCTTTTTAAAAATTTATTTTTCTGTAAAATTGTTTATAGTATCAAGAAACACTACGATGTCTGGGTATTAATTTTGCATTCTGCTCTTTTACTAAAATTATTACTTTTATTTAATATTTGCAGACAGTTTTTTTTTGTGTTTTTTTTTTTAAAGATTTTATTTATTTATTTGACAGAGAGGTCACAAGCAGGCAGAGAGGCAGGCAGAGAGAGAGGAGGAAGCAGGCTCCCTGCTGAGCAGAGAGCCCGATGCGGGGCTCGATCCCAGGACTCTGAGATCATGACCTGAGCCGAAGGCAGCGGCTTAACCCACTGAGCCACCCAGGCGCCCGCAGACAGTTTTTTTTTTTTTTGGTGAAATCTTTAAGATTTGCTATGTGTAGTACCATGTCACCTATGAATAGCAATAATTTAAATATTCTTTATGAATATGGATATCTCTTTTTTTTTTCTTGTTTGATTGCTGTAAACTAGGACTTTTAGTACTAAAAATGGTAAGAGTAGACATTCTTGTCTTTTTCCTGACCTTAGAGGGAAAACTGTCTTTCACTATTGAGGATCATGTTAGCTCTGACTTTTTCACACATGGCCTTTATTATGTTCAGGTATTTTCCCTCTAATACCATTTTGTTGAATTTTTATCATAAATGTATGTTGAATCTTGTCAAATGCTTTTTCTGCATCTTTTAAACTGATGATATGATTTTTATCCTTCATTTTGTTCATGTGGTGTATGATGTTGATTGATTTACAACTATTGAACCATCCTTGCATCCAAGAAGTAAATTTTACCTGATCCTGGTGAATTATCATTTTAATGTATTGTTGTATGTGGTTTGCTATGATTTTGTTGAAGGTTTTTGCATCTTTGTTCACCAGGGATATAAGCCTTTTGTTTTCTTTGTGGTATCTTTGGTTTTGGTGTCATAATAACGCTGGCTTCAGAGAATGTACTTGGAAGCTTTATTTCCTCTTTTTTGGTAGTTTTTTTGATTACTGATTCCATTTCATTACTTGTAATCAGTCTATTCAGATTTTTATTTATTCCTGCCTCATTTTTGGAAGATTGTATGTTTCTTAGAATTTATTCATTTCTTCTAGGTTGTCCAGTTGGTTGGCATATAATTTTTCACGGTATTTTCTTATGATCATTTTTATTTCTGTGGTATCAGTTGTTACTTCTCCACTCTCATTTCTGATTTTGTGTCTTTTTTCTTAATGAGTCTAAGGATTTGTCAATTTTTTTTAAAGATTTTATTTATTTATTTGAGAGAGAGACAGTGAGAGGGAGCATGAGCAAGGAGAAGGTCAGAGGGAGAAGCAGACTCCCCTTGCAGCTGGGAGCCTGATGCGGGACTTGATCCTGGAACTCCAGAATCATGACCTGAGCCGGAGGCAGTCATCCAACCAACTGAGCCACCCAGGCGTCCCAGGATTTGTCAATTTTGTTTACCTTTTCAAAGAACCAGCTTTTAGTTTCATTTCCTTCCTTCCTTCTATTCTTCCTTTCTTTCTTCCTTCCACTTTTTTATTTTTCTTTTTTATCTGTATGTTATTTATTTCTGCTCTGATTTTATTATTTCCTTTCTTCCTCCCACCATGGCTTTGTTCTTCTTTTTTCTAGTTCCTTTAAGCATAAGGTTGAATTGTTTATTTGAGTTTTTTTTTTCCTTCTTTCTTCTTCTTTTTTTTTTTTTTTCTTCTTCTTTCTTAAGGGAAGGCTGTATTGCTATCTACTTCCCCTCTTAGAACTGCTTTTGTTGTGTCTCAGAGATTTTTAGACCATTATGTTTTCATTTTTGTCTTCATGTATTCTTTTGATTTCTTCTTTGATTGCTTCTTTTTCAATTGCCCTTTGTTTGTTTAGTACCATGTGGTTTAGTCTCCACATGTTTGTGTGTTTTGGTTTTTTTTTTCCAGTTGTTTCTTTCTTTCCTTTTTTTCCCCCTTGTGATTGTGTGTGTGTGTGTGTGTGTGTGTGTGTGTGTGTGTGTGTGATTTATTTCCAGTGTTATCCTTTGTAATTGGGAAAGATTCATGGTATGATTTCTATTTTCTTAAGTTTATTGAGGCTTGTTTTTATGGTCTTATATGTGATCTATTCTGGAGAGTGTTCTATGAACACTCAAAAAGGATGTGTACTCTGTTGTTTTTGGATGAACTGTACTGTACATATCTGTTATGCCCATCTGGTCCAATGTGCCATTCAAAGACATTATTTCCCTATTGGTTTTCTATCTGCATGATCTACCCATAGATACAAGCAGAGTGTTAAAATCCCCAACTATTATTGTATTACTATTAATTTCTCTCTTTCAGTCCACTAATATTTGCTTTATATATTTAAGTATTACAACACTGGGTGTGAAGGTATTGACCACTGTTATATCCTCCTGCTGGATTGATACATTTATTATGATGTAATGCCTTTCTTTGTCTCTTGTTGCAATTAGTGTTAATGTCCATTTTCTCTAGTATAAGTATTGCCATATCTTGAAACTACAATTCATGAGCTGGCTGTACCCATTTGTTTATGTTCAATCTATGGCTATAAGAGCAGAGTTGAATACTCATAAAAGTGACCATATAGCCCACAACTGAAAAATATTTACTAAGTGTTCCTTTAAACACAAAGCATAATAAATACTTTAGACTTTGTAGACCTAGTGGTTGCTTATCACAGATACTCAAGTCAGCCATGGTAGTGAGTAGGAAACTACAGGCCATACCTAAATAAAGGATGTGGCTGTGTTCTAGTAAAATTGTGCACAAATGCAAGCAGCAAGTGGGCAGCCTCTAGTCTGTGAAGCAGTAGTTTGTCAAATTGTTGTGTGGAGAAAGTGAGTGTGGTTATATTTATAAAGAACTTTTTTACCTATGTTGTTTTTTTTAAATATTTTTGGTATCAAATGATAGAATTTGAATAGAGAAATTAGATGATAAATATGTATTAAATTGTTTTATCATAACTCAATTCATACTTTGTCATTGTGATTCCCAAAATTTGCTCACCCAATTTTTTACTTAATTTCTGCAAATTTAAATGCTCATAAAAGTCAACAAAAGTATTATATAGAAAGAGCACATGTTTATCCTTCAATGACATTTGTTACTTTTTTCTCTCTTGCTCTCATATATTATAACACTATTTCTGTGTACATTATGATGTGTCTAAGAATAAGTAAGTTCTTCTGAATAATCATATAAAACTTGAGAGAATAGAAAAAAACCCACATTTCCATGAACCCTTCATCCAACTCCTCCCCAAAGATGACCTCTTGTATAATGAAGTAGAATATCAAAACCAAGAAACTGACAATACTAGTACTATACTGTTAATGAGATTACAGTCCTTATTCACTTTTAGCAGATTTTGTATGCAAACATGTCTGCACAAGTGTGTAGTTCCATGCATTTGATGTCATGAATAAATTTATGTAAACACCACAAATATCAAATCACAGTACTGTCCCATCACCACAGTGGAGTTCTCTCATGGTACACCTTTACAATTGCTTTCACCCTTGTGTATGTACCCTGCCTGGCAAGCAACAATATATTCTTCATCTCTGTAGTTTTGCCACTTTTTAAAAATGACATATGAGGTGTGCCTGGGTGGCTCAGTCAGTTGAGCATCTGCCTTTGGTTCAGGTGATGGTTACAGAGTCCTGGGATTGAGGCCTGCAGTAGGCTCCTTGCTTGGTGAGGAGTCTGCTTCTCCCTCTCTGTCTGCTTTCCTCTCCCCTCCTTGTGCTCTTCCTCTCTCTCTGTCAAGTAAATAAATAAGATCTTTTTAAAAATGGCATATGAATGGAATAATACTTTATGAAACATTTTGAGATTGGCTTTTTTTCATTAACAATAATGCCCATCCCAGTTATTTCATGAATTATTTGCTCTATTCTATGACTAAGTATTGTTCTATTCTGTGAATATTTATTTGAATTTTTTATCCCTTTTCTTGTTGACAGACATTTATATTGCGTCCAGTTTGGGAAGATTGTAGTAAAAGATGCTATGAACATTTGTGTGTGCGTTTCTGTGTGAGCATAAGTTTTCATTTCTCCAGGATAAACAGCAAAGAGCATGATTATAGGTCATATGGTAAGTGCATGTTTAGATTTCCTTTTTTTTAAGAAACCTCTGAAACTATTTTCCCAAATAATATCACTTTTACTTCCTATGAACAATTTATAAGAGATTCAGCTTCTCTATATGATTGCCAGAACTTATCATTGTTTTTATTATTTTTTAGGTTTTATTTATTTATTACTTATTATTTTTTTATTTTTATTTTTTTAAACAGTCTTTTTTTTTATAAAGATTTTATTTATTTATTTGACAGACAGAGATCACAAGTAGGCAGAGAGGCAGGCAGAGAGAGAAAGGAGTAAGCAGCTCCCCGGGGAGCAGAGAGCCCAATGCGGGGCTTGATCCCAGGACCCTGGGATCACGACCTGAGCCGAAAGCAGAGGCTTTAACCCACTGAGCCACTCAGGTGCCCCTAGTTATTATTTTTTAAAAGCCATTTGAATGTAGTAATATCTCATTATGGTTTTTTTTTCAAGATTTTATTTATTTATCTGACAGACAGAAATTCCAAGTAGGCAGAGAGGCAGGCAGAGAGAGAGGGGGAAGCAGGCTCCCTGCTGAGCAGAGAGCCCAATGCGGGGCTTGATCCCAGGACCCTGGGATCATGACCTGAGTCGAAGGCAGAGGCTTTAACCCACTGAGCCACCCAGGTGCCCCCCTTATTATGGTTTTAATGTGGTTTCTTCTAATAGCAACACGTTCTTTTGCCATCTGTATATCTTCTTAAGTGAAGTATCCTTTCATATTTATTGTTCCTTTTCTAATTGAGTCATTTTAATTTTCTTAACTGTTGAATATTGAGAGTTCTTTATGAAGTCTCAGATTTGTTGTTTTGTCAGATAAGTGGTTTGAGCACATTTTCTTGCAGTCTTTTTACCAACTAACCATATCCTTTTCTCAGGGAAAAAAAAAAAAGAATTTTGATAAGTATACTTTAATTTTGAGAATCTAATCAATTTTTCTTTTAATGATTATGCTCTTAGTGTCATGTCTAAGAATTTTTCACCTTCCTTTAGGTGCTAAATTTTTTTTCTACATTATTTCTAAAAGTTTTATAGAATTTTAAATTTCAATTTATGATCCATGTGTAAAGACTTTTTCTATAAGATATAATTTGATTTTATTTTACTTATTTTATTTTACTATTTTATTTTATTTTATTTGTCTATGAATGTCCAATTGTTCCAGCACCTTTTATTGAAAAGACCATCCCTTATTGAATGGCACTTGTATCTATGACAAAAATCAATTTTGTATATTTGTGTAGGCCTATTTTTGGAGGTCTTTTTCACTGATCTGTATGTCTATACATTCACTAATAACATATAGTGTTGATTACTATAACTATGGTAAGTCTTACTACTGGGTTGAATGGTTCCTCCCAATTTATTCTTCTTCTTCAAAATTGTTTAGTTATTTAATCCTTTTGTTTGTCCATATAACTTAGAGAAAGCATGTCTATCAGGGGGGAGGAGAAAAAAGGCTTGCAAGGATTTTGCAAAACATTATGTTGGTCTATAGATCAGTTTGGGGAGAATTAGCCATATTACCATGTTCATCTTTCAGTCCCTGACCCTGCAATTAATTTATTAAATATTTATATAATTTCTTTCATCTGTGTTTCATAGTACACAAGTCTTGTATATGTTTAGTTAGGTTGATACATAAGTTTTACATTCTTGGAGCTATTGTAAGTGGATTTGCATTTTTAATTTAACTTTTCTGACATTCATTGTTAATATATATAAATATATTTATATTTGTGTTGTTTTTCTATGTTGATATGCAACCTTGTTGAATTCACTTATGAGTTCTAACTTTTCTTTCATTTTTTGGAAGATTTTTGGGGATCTTATTCAAATGTCATCTGTAAACAAGGACAGTTTGGTTTCTTCCTTTCTAATCTGTGCAAAATTTATTTCCTTTTCTTGTCCTATCACTTTGGCTTTACTTATGGTACTATATTGAATAAGAATAGTAGAAGCAGGGCACCTGGATGGGTCAGTTGGTTAAGCAACTGCCTTCAGCTCAGGTCATGATCCTGGAGTCCCAGGATTAAGTCCCACTTCGGGCTCCCAGCTCCAAGGGGAGTCTGCTTCTTCCTCTGACTTCTCCCCTCTCATGATCCCTCTCTCTCTCTCTCAAATAAATAAATAAATAAATAATCTTTAAGAAAAAGAATGGTAGAAGCATACATCCTTGTTTTTTTTTTTCCTGTCACTAGGCAGGGAAGCATTTATTTTTTCTCCATCAAACGTGATATTTGTTTTGTGGTTGTAGAGATGTCCCTTATCAAGATGAAGAAATCATTCTCTATTTCTAGTTTGCTCAGTTTTTATCACGAATCAGTGTTAAAATGATACTTCTTTTGCAGCTCATGTGTGTTTCTTCTGTAGCATTGGTATAAAGTATTGTACTGATTGATTTTCAAATACTGGACATAGCCTGAATATATGGGATACAATCCAGTTGGTTGTGGTGTATAATTATTTTTTGAACTGATGAATTGTATCTGTTAATACGTTGTTAAAGATAATTTTTTTTGGTCTAAGTTTTTGAAAGTTTTTGAAATGCTCTGTGTATGCTACAGTCTTCGCCTTGCTATTGTAGCAGGGTACTGTTGGCTTTGTGAAATGAGTTGGAAGTTATTCTTTCCTCTTATATTTTTTTAGGAGATACTATGTAGCATTGACACTAATTCTTTTTAACCTTTTGGTAGAACTAAAATTCTTTAATAGTTATAGAAAAATTTGAACTATCTACTTCATATTTAGTGAAATTCAGTGCATATAACAAGAATAGGTCTATGTCATCCTACCTGCCATATATGTGGGTAGAGCTGTTTATAGTTTTCCAGTATCTTTTTAAATGCCTGAATGATACTTCGTAATTTTCCTTGTTTCAGTCCTGATATTGATAAATATCTTTATCAATAATCTTGATCTTTAATCTTTGTCTGTCTTGGAGAAAGTTTATCAATAATAATTAGAGATTTCAAAGAGCCACTTTTTTGTTTGTTTTTATCTTATCTCTTGTGCTTTCAATTTAAATGATATCTACTTATTTTTTCATTTCTTCTGTTTCCTTTAAGTTTGTTTTGCTTTCTTTTTCTAGTTCCTTAAAGTAGAAACTGACATAATTGATACAATATTGTACCCTTTACCTAGTGTAAACATTTAATGTACAGATTTCCCTTTCTTCACTTCTTTAACTGAATCCCACAAATTTTGTTGTCTTTTCTTTTTCATTTCTGTGAAAATTTATTCTTCTCTAGGTTGAAATAGTTCTTTGATATTTCCACAATTTTTATAACACTATTAGTGCTATATTGCTGTGTAACAAATGGCTACTAATGTGGCAGCTTAAAACCTCATTCATTCATTATCACACAGTTTTGGTTCCATGTCTGATATGGAGAGGCTAGGTTCTCTGCTCAAGATCAATGAGCTGGTTCTGCAATCTTGTGTAGTCATGCTCGCTCATGGAGCTTGGTTTGCCAAGCCTTTTCTTGCCAGATTTTAGTTTCTTGCACTTAGAGGATGGATGTCCCTGTTTTCATGCTGCCTATTGACACAAGGTTGCTCTCAGGTCCTCAAATTCAGCTCAGGTCCCAGCCACATGACCCTCTATTTACATGGCAGCTGATTAGGGGTCCTTACTATATCTGTAAAATCCCTTTACCTGTGCCATACTCTAGTTGAAGAAATAAATCATAGATTCTATCTGCATTCAAGAGGAGGGGGATTATACTAGAGTGTGGCTCACAGGGAGTCTCTTCAGGGTAAATCTGCCATGATAATCTTGAGACTTCATAAAATTATAAGCCTGTTGTCCTTCTGTTTATGTCTCTCTTGCAGTTTAGTATAAGAGTAAGAAGAAACCACGTCAATCCTTTACAATTTGCTCAAAAATCTCCTAAGTTAAATATCCAGTTTCATCGCTTATAAGTTCTGCTTTCCATAAAACACTAAACACAGTTCAGCCAAGCTCTTTGCCACTTTATTAAAAGGATCGGCCTTTCTCCATTGTCCAATAACATGTTTCAAATTCCTATCTCAGACCTCACCAGAAAGTATACTTAATGTTTATATATTTACCAATATTCTATATAAAATTACTTATTTAATCAAAAAAATGGGGGTTTTCTCCCTAGTTCTCCTTTTTGTTTTATGAGCTCTCACCAGTATTACCTTAATGTTCATGTATTTTTTCATCAGCAATCCTTTCAAGGCAGTCTAGAATTCTCCTTGCCACACCTCAAAACTCCTCCGGCCTCTAACTATATTGCCCAATTCCAAAGTGTCTTCCATGTTTTTAAGTACATATTAAAGTCACATTGGAAGGAACTGGAGGCTAGGGCTTCACCATATGAATTTGTGGGGACATAATTCAGCCTGAAGCCATCATGTTTAAAACAGTCACAATTTTTAAAAATTAAAAATTGAGAAGATCATTTGGCCTCAACCCTGATGTTTGTAAGTAAATGGAAGTGCTTTTTTTTTTTAACATTTTGTTTATTCATTAGAGAGAGAAAGAGATAGATCATAGAGGCAGTGGGAGTAGGAGAAGCAGACTCCCCGCTGAGCAGAGAACCTAACACGGGGCTTGATCCTAAGACCCCAAGATCATGACCTGAGCTGAAGAGAGAAACTTAAATGACTGAGCCAGCCAGGTGTCCCAATGGCAGTGGCTTTAAACCTTTGCCATCCATCTTGATACCAGTGTGTTAATATTCCTATAAGCAAGCATACAATTTTAGAAGGTTTGAAATAAATATCAAATATACAGACATGAGCATACTAGTTACAGAGTGTCTTTATGGAAGGTTGATCACCAGGAAATTAATTTTATGAAAGAGATTTTGAGGACTATGTAAATGATTGAAGGGAAGTGTCTTTCAGATATCTGAATAACACTCATACAATGAAGGGACTGAATTTATTCTGCCTTGTTTCAGAGAGCATATTCAGCCAACATCTTAGAATATGAGTACAGGACATATAATTTACCAAGGGTTAATACGTTCCTGTCTTGATGAGTACTTTGGAGACCTCATTCCAGTTATTCCCCACAGGATACCTGTGAAGTGCTTAATTATTACTAATAAATTAATTTCTAATCCCAGCTTTACTGCAAATTACTTCTCTCCATGTTCTTACTTGTAGCATTTATCCTCTTCCTTCTAGTACACATTTATGTTTGTTCATACCCAGGAGCAATCAGAGTGATAAAAATTAAAACAAGTTACACTTTAGCTTGCCAACTTAGTAAACATTTAAAACTTGTCTGAGTATCTTTGTTCTATGTCACATGTGTATTTGTGTGCATGTATGTGCAGAAGTACATTGATAGCAAGGGACAAGTGAAATAAGAACATAAATTGAAATGCTAGTATACATGGTGTGAATTTTTTGCCAATTATTTTGACTATCAACTAAATATATATATTAAAAGTTATCTAAAATAAAGAACATATTTCATGCACTAATGTATTCTTTATGTTATTTATAATAAAAATGTTGAAAGCATAAAAATACCTAAAAATAAGGGCATGACCAAGTAAATTTTCATGCCCATATAAAACATTGTATTATAAAAATAATAATTACATAAGAGTTTCTAACAAAATGAAAAAGGATTATACTAAAATTAAATTAAAATGTCAGCTTACAAAATTAAAAGTATATCATATCAGCTGTGTAAAATATGGAGCTTAAAATTCTTGGGACAAAATGTGATGAGAATAGCTATGTAGGTATTGTGATTACACCGTTTTATTTCTTCTGTAGTATTTTTCATGTTCTGAACTATTTTTAAAAGATTGTTTTAAATAATTAGGAAAAAATAAAATAAATTTCTATAAAGGAAGAGAGATGAATACCTTGATAAATCCTACTGGAGACCTACATAGGTTAATGCATCAAGATCTTCTGAAAAGGAAAATTGATTCAACATCTGGAGGGTAAACCCATATGTGTGTGTATGTGTGTGTGTGTGTATGTGTGTGTATACATATATACATACACACACACATATATATACACACAGAATCTATACATATGTGTATACAGACATAAATATATACATACAAACATAGAAGTGAGATTGAGACATGATATGAAATAAAATGATTAAAATAATTAAATTATACTTCACAAAGTCTCTAGAACTATACTGGAAGTTGCAAGTGCTGATGCCATGAGGGTAGACCTTCCCTTGGTCACCACCTGCCATGTAGAAGGATGTGGTATTAGTTCCACTATAGATTTAAAGCTTGGCCTTATTGGAAGAAAGAGGACTCTGGCCAGGTCAAGATCAGCAAAAGAAGAAGAAGTAGCGATTCACCATCCTCCCATAGCTCCAGAGAAGCAAGAGGTTGTCTGAAGAAGCCTTGATTCTATGGGAGCAATATTGAACATTGTCCCTTACTAAGCACAGGCACTAGTGGTAAGGAAATGTCCTTCTTAGTGGAAGATTGGTCAGACTCCTTTAATGACATGCAGTCCAAGTTCAGGTGACAGCGATTCATTAGGGCATCATTCCAGCACCTGTAAATCATGAATCTATTGAGTATAACACCGCGCCCCGCTCCAAAACACACACATTTGTGCGAGAAGAAACCACAGATGCTGTGAGAAGTTGAATTTGGGGCACTGCACTCCTAAAGAATGAACAGGGCACTGATCTCAGCTAGCTTCTACCCTAGGAGTCACAGAATGAACTTCTGGTCTATTTGACCCTATTTGCTAAGGGAGGATGTTTTGGAGGTATTACAAGGTTCAAAAAATTAAGCAAATACGTTTTGTTTGTGACTGTGTGATTTCATTTGTAGCAAAATAATTAGCTTCAACTGTCCATGCACATAGTAGGTAAGTTGGTGAGATGGGGGTTGGCAGAAGACTGGAGAAGCATTAAAGCTGAAGTACTCAGCTTCTATAAGGCATGTAGAATCATTAGCAGTAAAGTAGGCAGGAAGCCAGAAAGATTCATCATGTCCTTAAGACAGTTCCTTAATGTAAAGAAGAAAGAAGGGTAGAAAGAGAAGACCTTAACAGCGGTGGGATATGTGGTGAAAACAAGGACATGAGAGGAGAGAGTGGAGGTGAAAATTGTACTGGCTGTACACTTAGCTCTGTAGGTGACAAATCTCATCAAAGACCTCTAGTAACATGCTTAGAGGCAAGAAGGGGAGATTCAGTAAGGGAAAGTTAGGAAGGTGCTTTTTACACGGTTTGGGTTGTGTTCAATGATTGAAGGAGGGATTCGGGCATTGAAGTCAGGCCTGGATTGTACACTTCAAGATGCAGGATAATTCTGTGATTGAGCATCTTAATAATTTTTATCGAAGAGACGGGAGGGTTAAGGTAGGGATTGGAGTTATCATTGCTAAACAGCAACCATTACTCAGAGAAAGGTAGAAGATAGGAGGAAAGATAGAAGAAGATGGTTAGTCACTTTGTTGTCTATCCATGCTTCATTCTGAGCAGTGTTTAGGTTGGCATCAGGAATGCTCTTTTTTTTTTTTTTTTTTTCTCTTTCCCTCAGAAGCCAAACAAGACATTCAGCGGCCAGATATGCCAGAGGAAGTTGCTCATTTCCTTTATGAAAGAGTCAGGGAAACCACACATCTGGTTTCACTCTATAACCAGGTGCCATTTTAGGGAAGACATGAGAGGAGTAGTAAGTAAGAGAGACCAAGAATTTTTTTTTTTCTTTCTTTTCTTCTCTTTTCTTTTGACTTTCTCTGAAGAGACTTAGAGATACCCTAAATTATTAAAACAGTCTCATCTAAACAAGCACAATATTCTGGAAGTGAGGACTCAGGAAGATGACGTGATTATTGACAGATGAATCCCATAGATCACATCCTAATTTAGGTTAGGTAAAATTCTGATGTGATCCTTTAAAGAAAACAACTCTCCCTGGTGCATAGATAGCAGTGTGTACATTTAGGCATCTAGAATACAAACACACACATACACAAAACCGTTGACTGTTAATAGCTGTGATGACAGACTGGGCGCTTGGAATGGGGGATACAAATATGGATGGAGACATTCTACCTTTAATTGTGTGTTATAATTTTTTCATAGACTGTATGTATTATTTTTATCACTTAGAACTGGTGACATTTAAACATTTTAAATAATACATAATCTTAAAACTGTATATGTTTTATATTTAGAAAATTTTAGATGATTAATAAGCAGTTAATTCTGATTATTTTATTGAGTTTTTTCAGTACTTGGTTCAGTTGCATTAGAAAGTGTAACAGCATGGTATAATCATGTAATGTTTGCTTTTTCGGTTATTGACAAGATAGCACTCAACAGTTTTTAGACTATTCATTCACAATTGGGTGCCAGATGGTGATGGTATAATCTCCTGAAGGAAGTTACCTCAAATTTAGTGGGTTAAAATAATAGACGTTTATTTTCTTGAAGTTCTGGATGCTGTAAGTCTGACCTCAGTTCCACTGGGTGGAGATCAAGGGCTGGGCTGGGCTTACTTTGGGGGCTCTAGAGAAAACTCCATTCCTTGCTCGTTCAGGTTTCTGGTGGCTGATGCATTCTTTGGCTTCGGGCTGCCTCGCTGTAATCTCTGCCTCAGTGGACACACTGCCTTCTCCTCGTCTCCGTGTGACAAACCTCCCTCTGCCTCTCCTGTAAGAACAACTGTGATTTGATTGAAAGACCACGCAGACAATCCTAGATAATCTCCCTGTCTCAAGAAACTTAACTGCATTGGCAAAGACTATTTTCTCATAAGGTTACATTCGGAGGTTGGATTGATTAGAATTTAAAGTCTTTCGGTGGTCATTATTCAGCCTGTTACAGTGGCGGACTGAGTAAGGGGAAGGAAGCCAGTCTTGATAATAAAAGCCAAATCCCGCCCCCCTCCCCACCTAAGAATTCAATCACACAACAGTTTGAGAACATCTATGATTAGGATCATAGCTAATTCTCCAAACAAAAATTATCCCTTTGGTAGAGAGGACTATAGAGAATTCATGCCTACCTGTAATTTAAAAAACAGTAATTTTTCTGTTCTTAAATATTACCTGGATGGGGACTCTTGTTTTCAGTATTTGGAGGACAAGGAAATTTCCTCAATATAAGCTAAAATTATGCCTAGGACAAGGAAATTTCTTCAATATAAACTAACATTATTAGCCAGACAGTTTATAGTATCTTTACATATTTATATTAAATTTAAGAACTTCTTCAATTTAATAGAACTCTTGTCTAACCTATATAGTGTAAAAAGAAAAAAATGAGAATTTCATAAAAATGCATTTTCTTAATTTATTTGGCTTCCAAATAATTTAAGAATTCCCCAACAATATGTAATTTCCAGCCAAAATTACTTAATATATGTTGTTACTAATAACTGGTTTGACTAATGATATATTCAGGGGGAGGTGAAGGATCAGCAAAGAATCTCATTAATTTTATAATTTCCAAAAAAAGAATAAATATAAAATAAACAGTATACTTATAATTTTGACCTTTTGATCAGGGACTGGTCCTCACATCTTTTCTTATAAATTTATAAATAATTAGTGGCCAACATTTAATCAATACCTTGGGACTCCAAGGACCGAATGCACAGTAACTGGAAATTATGTGTGCTATAATGTCTTGAGATCCCCAGGGGTAAACACAGTATTGATAAATGATCATTGCCAAGCATTACCAAGATGGAGCTAATAATATCACTTTTAAGAGCAGATAATGGATTTTGGAGCTGAAACTGAATTGTAAACATTTCTTTGGAAACTCTCTGTGGAGCACTGATAGTGAGCCATCATAGGAAGTTACAGTGAACAACAGTAACCTTCAGTTGCTAAGAGGTCTCCCTATTCTGTATCTATATACACAAGCTCTTCCAAGGGTCAGGCTTGTCCTAGAAAAATTATTGGATTTTTCATCCCAGGTGACTCTAAATAAAAAAAGTAATTAACCTCATAAATAAGAGTCACATACAGAAGAGAAATTTATTCACATATAAAGTGACGGGAAAGGCAAAGAAATCTTGCCAATCTATATAAATAATTACGGTCTTAAAATATGCACCGAGACTCCGTTGATTTGCATGGTAATATAAACAGAAGTAACCTGAGCCATCTTTCTCACTCAAAGGCGAATAACATTGGTTTCATTTCTCCTTTTAATATTTGATCATTTTCGGGTAGGGATATACCATGCATTTTTTACCTTCTGTTTTCTCTGTCCTTTCCCTGTCATGTAAAGCCTAGTTGAGGACCTGCAGGTGCCACGCCTAAGTGACTATTACAGGATGAGTTTTGCGTTGACGCCAAACCCCCAGGTGTGATTTTTTTTGTACTTTGTTGTACTGCTTATGTGTCCATGAATTTGCTTGATATTAGTTTTTGTGCACGCCACCTCTATGAGACTGGAGAAAGATGTTATCTGTGGATGCCAGCCACTGACCATGGTAAGGGGTTGGAAAAGCTAAGAGCCAGCAGCTGGTCAGGGGTTGTGTGTCCTGGGAAAGAAGGCAGAGCACAGTGAGTGAGAGGCTGAAAGAGTCACCCATGCTCCACAGGTCTTGCCGTGGGAATGAAACCAGCCACTTACAATCAGTGACTCAGGAGCTCTGCTTATGAATAGTTTTAGCATATTAGGGGTCTGAATATGTCCGAAATTCAGCAAAGGCTTCACCTTTGGTAGAAGGACAATGTGTAAATGAGCTGGATGTTCATATCCTGTATGGAAGAGGTATAATTTTTTCTTTTTAAAAAAGATTTTATTTATTTATTTGAGAGAAAGAGAGCACAAGCAGGAGGAAGGGCAGGCAGAGGGAGAAGCAGGCTTCCCTGCTGAGCAAGGAGCCTGATGCAAGACTTGATCCCAAGGTCCTGAGATCATGACCTGAACTGAAGGCAGCAGACACATAACCGACTGAGCCACCCAGGGGCCCTTATTTTATTTTATTTTTTCTTTATCTTCCTTTCCAAAGGGTTCATTTCAGCTGCAAATGATGGTTGTTGAATGTTGACTATAATAGGCATAATTCCTTTTTGACCCACAGACATTTGAGAATAATAGCACATACCTATGGTAGTGGTAGCCTAACTTTAATAATAACATCATATATCATAACTTAATTTTTAAGTGGAAACAAATGTGCTCCAGTATAGGTGGGGCACAAAGGGTGGGATGAGTAGTTGAACCAATTTTTGGACTATATGGATGAATTTGTCATGAAATCGTGACTTCTTAATACCTGGCTAAGAGGCAGAAATATTTAATTATGAATAGTAATAGTATTTTTTTAGAAAAATAAATATAATCACATTTAAGAAATAGCAGTCATTACAAAAATATGTTCCAAAATATATTTTAACAATTCAAGTTTTCAGAAACCTGTTTGAAAACTAAACTACTTTGATAGCCTTCCTGGACAGCCTGAAAATGCCTTGGAAATTTACCAGGTAATTTAAGTTGAGCAGGAAAAGATAAAAATAAATCAATGTCTCTCTCACTTGCTCCATTTCTTCACCAGGAATACTAAAGGAAATTAAACGACCAAAAAGAACAGCATCTGTATCCTCTGTCTGTATCTATATTATTTTATACATCGTATTTGTGACTCTAAGTCCTATGTCAGCACAAGCCTATAAGACTGACAAATGTTGAGCCTTTACTGGTTAATTCCAGTGATCTCTAAGTGTAGGCAACACAGAAGCCCAAGTGAGCTACCATTATGAATAGTAAGTCACCATTTTTATTCTTTTTAGGAGCACAAGCATTAGCTTATATTAACAGTCACGACCACAGTCCATATTCTATTTAAAACACACATTTAATTACAAAACAATTGAATGGATTGTCACAATACCCATAGATTGTAATTAAATATGTAAATGCTATCCTAGACTTGATAATATGAGTCAGGTTGAATTATCAGTCTGTGGAGCACCACTTTCAAGAGAGGAAGATAGTTCAAAAGGGACAGAGAAAGCCAAATTTGGAACAGGCTCAAAGCATTACAAATTTTATGTGTTTGGGGGAGGTACAATTAAACTTGTTGATAGAAAAATCAATGAATTTCTTATAATAGGTGATAAAACAATCATACTATACAATCACGTAATGCTGAAAATAAAAGAATTCAAGGATGTTTTCTTCAGTTGTCTTAATTTTATATGAAAATGTAGGTGAGTAATGCTCTACACTTTGCTGATAGCATTCTCCTGGGAAAGTAAATCAAGTGACATAGACTGAAACAGATACCAGAGTTTTATGATTTCAGAAACTTATTTGATACTCTCTGCAACCTCATTTGCCTACAATTCCGGTAACAACACAATGGTATTTCTAGCGAAAAACAATTCATTATGACAGAAATTTTCAAGAATATTACTCCTGTTAACTACTTGAATGAGGTAGGTGTAAACATGCTTGTCATTGTATTTTAGATGGAGGTAAAATATTTGTATCTAATAACAGTGACAATCATATTAATAAATGTCCTTAAAGGCCATAATGTAGAGTAATTTTTCATTCATTACTTCTTATTTCTAAAATAATTCTGTGTTATGACTAAGAAATCATTGCTAATTTTCTTTTTATACTGACAAGGATATCTTGGTTATATTTCTTAATAAAAATGTGCTTTATCCTTTACAGATAAATACTGACATATTTATAAATAAAATGAAATATTTGTATAAGTGAAGTAACTGATGTTCAGAGAGACAAAACATCTAAAATGCCATGAGTAAATATCAGTGATTTGATTTTACATGGTTGTATCAAAATCCCTCATCATAGTATTTTCATTGCTTTGGACAATTGCTCTATGAGGGAGTCATTTACAATGTTTTTCTGTCTTCCAAGAGATTTTTCCCTAAAGCCAATTGTCTTTATTCAATTAACTTCATCATTAGCATGGATTACACAAAATGACTGCATATTCAAACTTTATTCCCTGGGGGAAAAAAAGGAAAAAAAAAGAAACAAAAACACCAAACCTGGAAAATTCTAGAATCAGAAAGTAAAGAGAAAGATATATGCCAAATTTGGGAAAAGTGTAGGGGTTTTATTGATCTGAAGGTCCACACAGTGTGTAAGTTAAATTTTACAAATTAACTTATCAGAATTTTAGAAGGAACTTGTAAGGGTGTGCTACGATACTTGAATGTAATAGGTTAGAAAAATGAAATACAAGTTGCACAACTTGCCCAGAGTCACAGAGGTGGCAAATGGCAGAACTGGGAATCCAAATTGCATTCTGAAGGACTAATGATTCCTCCATGATGTGTAATAGCTTGCAGACTAGTTCTTAATGGGACCAGGACTTTCCTTCTCTCTCATACAGACACTGTTTCCCACACAACCTTCATGTGAGCCACATGCTTACGCCGGGTAAGTTCCTGAGACCATACAGGTCTGGACCCTTTACACCATCTTACAACTACTTTACTCTTTGCAAAATGGAACAACTATTAGATTTTAGCCATTGCTTTTAAATATTTTTTTTTTTTAATCTACATATTTGACAGACAGAGATCACAAGTAGGTAGAGAGGCAGGCAGAGAGAGAGGAGAGGAGGAAGCAGGCTCCCTGCTGAGCGGAGAGCCCAACATAGGGCTCAATCCCAGGACCCCGGGACCATGACACCAGCAGAAGGCAGAGGCCTTACCCCTGAGCCACCCAGGCACCCCTAGCCATTGCTTTTAAATAGGAAAAGCCAATGGTGCGATGGAGCTGATTCATGTCACAAGAGACAACTGATAAATTTTCAAGAATTTCACAAGCCAGTTTTTAAACAGTCGTTATCAAATATAGATTACATGAACATAAAATTAAATAAATTTTACTTAAAGCCAATGAATAATCAAGATATATTTCTTCCTAACTGGTTCTGCAGCATTTCACTACATACATGCCCTTGAGAATAGAATTATGTCTGTTGTTTCCCTATGGTGGAAAAAGTGTAGAATGGTGGGCCATCGGGAATCTTCCACCTGTATATTTAGTGAAGGCATGTTGGTCACTGAAATCAGTCCTAATGGGAGTACATTATCACAGAGATTTTTCAAATGCCAAAACCAGGGGTTAATATGTCATTTTGTTGAATGTCTGGACTTAAAAACATGAAAGAGAAAATTTCAATAATTCAGATTAAACTTAAAATTGTGTTGCGTCTGCAGCCATTACATTGTGAATACAGTTTTAAAAAAAGGAAATATAACAATATTTGGAATCTGTGATCTTGCTCAACAAAAAAGTTGCTAATGTCATTGAGAAGTTGAGTGAGGTTCCAACATATTCTCCCTTGTTTCTCTTTCACCACATTTGTTAACATAAAATATTCCTGTTAAGACTGGATTCATTCACGGATGACATAAGTGCTGAATCAGGTAGAAGTCAAGCATTTCTTTGTGGTCTGATTGTATTAGTCAATGGCTAAATTGCACCATAGATTTATAGATACACATACAAGGATTTATAAAATTTACAAATTTATATCGAGTGTTCTACATTCTTAAAACAGTAACATTTATAATAAATTTAGATAAAGTTTATAATAAAATTTATAATAATGTTATTTATAAGAACACACATGCTTTTTTTTCCCCTAGAGAGCCATGTAAACATTTGCTAGCACAGTATTGAGTAACTACCTCATTTTGTCTGAAAAGAGAGAATTTTTATTTAATTAGATTCAGTGCATACGGAGCTTGTCCATTTGTACCACAAATAAGGCAAAAATAAGTTATAATTGAATTTCACTAACTCTGCCCTGCTAAGAATAAGAAGATCAGGGAAAAACTCTTTATTCACTGTAACAGGTATCCAGAACTCCTTACACTGCCATTGATTTAGATTGCCAAAAACTCACTTTCCAACTTCATTAAGAGAAAAATGTCAGCTCCAGACTTCAGACATATACTAGCTGATGTATATTACCAGCTCAGGTGTAACTTGATATTGATTAGCCATTGTATTTAATAGAGACAAAATTTTAAAAAGAAAAAATGAAAAACTTGGTCTCAAGTTGTCAGAAAAATGAAGGAATCATTATGTCAGGCTAGGAAAGGAGAGAAAACAGGTATGTCAGAGATTTTCTACCATAGTCCAATTGCATCAACTTTAACAATCACACCAAGAATCCTGTTCTGACTTTTGTCTTTATCTGGAGAAAGATAACCCCTTGGCCACCTGTCTCCATATACATGTTATTACTTCCATAAGTGAGAACATTTCAAGGAAAAGTTTAACCCTTCCGAGGATCAAGAGCCTTGGCTGTTCCTCTATGCCTAATCCACCTCGAAGAGGATGTTGAGACAAACTTTCTTCACAGTCAGCTAAAGCCACCACACATCACATTCTTGGCCTTAATTACCCCATGAAGTATAAGACAATTCACTCACTAGGCTTTGGTCCCAGTCCTGCTAGGCTTGTTCATCCCTTACCAGCTTGTTCCTGCCAATTCTAGACAATCCCTATTCTGCATTCTCTGAAAACATAAATAAATACATACATATGTAAGGATTTATGAATGAATTTATTTATGAATGAATACATAAATAAACATTCTCACTTTTTAAATTTATTTTGCTACTCACTGCTCTTCTTTGCTCTTTTTTTGTCATCTATTGCCGACTTGGCTACTTTTCAATCACTAAAACATTAGCACGTGTCTTGTGGACTCCCTCTATACTATACTCACAGCCCTTCCATCATTCTAAATGAGCTGAAGACTCCTGTTCATGACCCATTCAACAACTTCAGACACATTAGCTTCTTATCTCTAGACCTCCTTATCTCTGGTGACCCATTTCACCCAATTTCTGTACCTCTGCATGTTCACATTATCAAACTCACACTACTTTGTTCTTGTTATCACCTGAAATACTAAACCCATACATTCCACTCTGTAATCCTGCCCTCTATTCCAGATTGCTCGATCAATTCTTTCCAATAGATTGGTGTTTTAAGCTCTGCATGAGGACCCGTCTACCAGTCTTTCCAACTTAGTCTCATATAGGAATCCTTGACAGTATTTGCTGGACTCCTGATTGCAGAAGTTTGATCACTCTTTTTGCCACTACACTACCTTAACCTCTCCTGTCTCCTTTCCCCTCTGCAGTATCTGTCAATAGTCATGTTCTGGAAGAAGCCAGTGGAGAGTTGACTCCCTACTTGTGGCCAGGTTGTTGAGTTAAGCTGACAAAAATTTCATACTCACAAAAAACAGAGCTGTTCTAAACTCATGGTCACCAAACACTGTCTTACACTCCATACTGGTTGACTTCTTATTATACTTCTGTGCCAGAGATCATATTTGTCCTTTAATATCTTCCCTCAGAGAGCAAGAGTTTATTTTAATTTTCAATCGGCCACTATTCATTATCTTCCTTGTTCCTTGTTCATCCGTGAGATAAAGAGCCCCAAGACAGAAGCAGCCTGGGTCCCAGAATGGACTGATGAAGCAGAATTACCATACACTTTAAAAATAGCCTCATTTTAGCTAGGTGTAATAGACAGATGAGTGGCAGTCTTCAGTGTTCCCAGCTCATGATGGGGAATGAGAAGCAAGTATGACTACTACATTTAGAACTGTCCATAGCCAGTTGACTTCCCTGAGATACTATTTATTGTATTTCCCCAATTTTATTGTTTATTGTATTTCCCAAATTTTATTGTTTATTGTATTTCCCACTTTCTATGGTGAATTGGAAAAAAAAATTACTTGCCATAGTGGTTTAAACAGCATTATCAATTGTTACATAAAAGAGAAAGACCCTTCTAGGTAAGGTAAGTCGCTGTAATTTCAGGTCTCCATAGCGTCCAACTAGACATGGATCTCAGCAAATACACTTTACTAAGTGTAACTGATTTCCCTCCTTTTCTCCACAAAATTATTTTAATTGTTTAATATCTTTAATTTTCCATTACTACTTATGCCCATACTCACTGTTAGGGTATTACCTGAGTTTCTATTAACAGAAGTAAAACGAGCAGACTGCATGGAATCTTTTTCACTTTATATCATCAGTCACAGAAGTATAACTGCTTTGGAAACAATGTCATTCTAGATATCTATATTAGACAGAATTCTCCAAAGAAAGAGAACAAATAGGATATATATAGATATATAACCAACAACATCTATGAGAATTGGTTTTAGGAATTTAATATGGAAGCCAGAAATTCCCACCATCTGCTGTCTACCAGCTGGAGAACAAGAAAGCTGGTGGTATAGTTCAGCCCAAGTTTGAGAAACAGGGGAGGCAACAGCAGAGGGCAGCTGAAGATGGATGTACTAACTCAAAAAGAAAGGGCATTTACCCTTCCTTCATATTTTTGTTCTACTTAGGCCTTAAAAGGTTTGGATGGTGCCCATTTGCACTGGTGAGGGGGATCTTCTTTACTCAGTTTACAGATTCAGATGCTAATCTCTCTGGAGACATCCTCACAGACACACCCAGAAATCATGTTTTAACAGCTATTAACAACTAAGGAGTGAACATCCTTAGTCCAGTCAAGCTCACACACATACACACACACACACACATACACACGCACACACACACACACACACACACACAATCACAATATATTTTCTTCAGTCTGGGACTGATTCCCTGACTCCCCATTGCAGTCCTGGAATTTTCTCTGCCTGGCCGCTCTCTTCCCTCTATGTCTGAGTCACAGCTTATGTTCTTCCCTGACCTTGTTCATTTGGTTTCATTCTTGTCTACTCCTTTCCTTTGATTTAACAATGTAACCCTAGCACCTCACGGAAACTGATTTCCTGAGAATGCCAATACTTTGGAATTAATTATCCCAGTGAACACACTGGATCTTTATTTTGCTAGACCTTCCCACAGAACTGTCACTCTTGTCTGCTCTTGAGCTCTTGAAATATGTTTTCTCCTGGGGGCCTCCATCAGAGCTTTCTCATGTCACCCTGTTCTGGGGACCGCTCCAACCTATAGTTCTTAGCTTCCTTTGCAGACTCCTCCTGCTTTATTCATTCCAGGGGTGATGGTTGCTAAGCATTCTGACATAGGCACAGGTGCCTGAAAATATCATCCCTCTACTTTAGAAAGAGTTTCAAATTTCTTTTTATGATTGTTTAATCTTTTTTTTTCATTTATTTTATTTTTTTTTTAATTTTCAGTGTTGCAAAATACATTGTTTATGCAGCACACCCAGTGCTCCATGCAATATGTGCCCTCCTTAATACCCACCACTAGGATCATCCAACCCCAATCCCTTTTCCTCCCAAACCCTCAGTTTGTTTCTCAGAGTCTACAGCCTCTCATGGTTCATCTCCCCCTCCGATTTCCCTCCACTCACTTCTCTCCATCTCCCAATGTCCTCTGTGTTATTCCTTATGAATTAAGGAAAACATCTGATAACCGACTCTCTCTGCTTGACTTATTTCACTCAGCATAATCTCTTCCAGTTCTGTCCATGTTGCTACAAAAGTTTGGTATTCATCCTTTCTGATGGAGACATGGTACTCCATTGCATATATGGACCATATCTTCCTTATCCATTCATCCATTAAAGGGCATCTTGGTTCTTTCCACAGTTTGACAACTGTGGCCTTTGTTGCCATGAACATTGGAGTACAGATGGCCCTTCTTTTCACATCTGTATCTTTGGGGTAAATACTGAGTAGTGTAAATCCCATCAACCACCTCTCACCAAAATGACTAGGAGGAGGAATGTCCAACACAGGAAAAATTCAGAGACTGTGCCCTCTCCATCAGAGCTATTGGAGATGGACTTAAACAGTATGTCAGAAAGGGAATTTAGGGTAACCATTATCCAGGCAATGGCTAGGTTGGAGAAATCCATTAATGACAACATGGAATCAATTAGGGCAGAAATGAAAGCTGCCTGAGAAGGAGTTAAAAATGCTATCAATGAGATCCAATTTAATCTAAATTCTCTAACAGCTAGGGTAACCGTGGCAGAAGACAGAATTAGTGACGTGGAGGACAAACTGATAGAGAAAAAGGATCAGGAGGAAGCCTGGAACAAACAGCTTAGAAGCCATGAAAATAGAATTAGGGAAATAAATGATGCCATGAAACGTTCCAATGTCAGAATTACTGGGCTCCTTGAGGGGGAGGAGAAAGAAAAAAGACTAGAAGATATAGTTGAGCAAATTCTCCATGAAAGGAAAAAAAAAAGTTTCAAATTTCTTAACATGCCTTTTGGTTTTTCCTACCACTTTAGCTCACTATGCCATCCTTGAATCCTAGGTTTTAGTCACAACAATATTTTATATATATCTACATATGTAATATATATACATATGTATACACATATATACATATTTGTCTGTGTATATGCATATTATATATATGTATGTGTGTGTGTGTGTGTGTGTGTATATATATATATATATATATATATATATATATATATATATACTATTCAGGACATGCCACATGCTTAGAAAATGCTTTCATCAATCTTCTTTAGTATTCTTTCAAGCTCCAAATTAGAAGACTTCCCACACTTTCCTACACTGAGTGAGCAGCCCTGGCTATGGACTTCCATCACAGACTTCACCATCCATATAAGAGACTTACTTCATTACCTTATCATGTAAATTGCTTGTTTTGTTCTGTTTCCCTCTAGACTGAAAAGGGAATTACAGAAGGTCTGAGTCCCTCTGGTCAGCTTCACTAGCTACAGTACTTAGCACAGAGCCTGGAACATAATATGGTTGATGAATACTTGCTGAATAAAAAAATGCATTAATATTTTTGGAATTGAGCTGGCAAGTGCACCCTAGAGTAAAGAAGGAGCTGGAATCTTAGAGCTGAAATGATTCAGGAGAATTTTACAACAAAGGAGATACATATCCTTCTATAGCCAAATATTTATGCTATTTTTAATCATCCCTAATCTATTTTTCATCACATCTGACTTACCCATTATATAAACCCAGTGCTTTTGGATATTATTTTCATATTGATTGAAAAGAGCAAAATGTATAGAAATGATATTTCACTGTTTTCCCAAAATTTTATCCTTTATGTTAAAAAGCATGATCTAAATTTTAATGTTTTGCTTTTAGAAGACATATCTTGCAGTTGAGGAGGAAATCAGACATGTGTTTTCTTAGCAAACACACAACCCCCCCCACACACCACACATTTACTTCTTATTCATCAATAGATTTTTAAGGCAATTGTAAGCTATGGTCCAGTTGCTTTAGTCAGTAACATAAAATGAAAAATAAGGTGTTTATCTAAGCCAGATGTAAAATACAATATGTTGGTAGAAATGACCTGTAATATTTCACAGATGGCTGTGCACATTACACCTAAAATCCTTCCCAGAAGCTGGGATGCACATTCCCGCCGGCTTTGCTGCTTGTCTAGGGAGTGTCAGTAGCCAAAGGGGCAGATGCTGTGTTTGTCACCTTCTCATCTGTTTGCCTTCTCTCCATGACTCATTGCATCAGCTCACTGAGAAAAAGACAGGGAGAAAGCTTCTAAGTGTAGGATATGTGATATTAGTGACACTCTAAACAGCCTTCACTCTTACAGCTGGAATTTCCCAAAGAAGGGAACCCATCAAGAAGATAACAGCCTTGTTATCAATAGTGTTATACAAAACTATGAATTGTCAGGTTATGTTGACATTTAAAAAAAAAAAATCTCAATCTGACATTGCCTGGAAGAATTGAATGCATGACCTCTTCCCCTGCTGTGCACAATTTTAAATAACATTCATACAAAATACATCTAAATGCACCTGTATCTTTACCAACCAATCGTACCCTCTGGAGATGTTTACAAATTGCTTTGGTAATGAACTGATTTTTCATACTTTGTCTTTGCAAGCATGTTTTCCATATATAGCAATCAATATGTAGAAATTAGCTTATGCCAGAAGTGGAGCTCTTATGCTACTTGGCCATACCCCCCAAATATGTTACATAATGTACAAAATGTATTATCATAGCTATCATTACCTCCCACTGCAAATGCTTATTGACTTGTATAGTACCTTATAAGTTTCTTTTCAATTTGTGTCACTGTTATTGTTTTACCCCATTAAGATTATAAATTCCAGGGGTGCCTGGGTGGCTCAGTCGTTAAGCATCTGCCTTTGACTCAGGTCATGATCCCAGGATCCTGGGATCCAGCCCCACATCGGGCTCCCTGCCCAGACTTCTCCCTCTCCTGCTCCCCCTGCTTGTGTTCACTTTCTCCCTGTGTCTCTCTCTGTCAAATAAATAAACAAAATCTTAAAAAAAATTTAAAAATAACAATATCACCTTTAAAAAAAAGAATGTAAGTTCCATTAGACACATGCATAGTTTGCTTAATTTGTTTATAGTGTGTTGGGTTATCTAGTACCATGTATGTGCTGAATGGCAATATTTGGGTGAATAGATACATATAAGAACAATTGGATCTCAAAGGAATATTTCCAGTTTATTTCAACTGATGTGTCCACAAGCAGAAAAATAGAAGTAATCTCCAAAATATACTTGTTTTTTTGATTCACAGAGACACGGAATATGGAGATCTTGCTTTTCAAACATGAATTTGTTCAAATGTTGCCTCATCAGTTAGTGTGATTGTAAAGATCACATGAAAACATGCCTTCAAAGTTTAAAAAAAAGAGGTTATTAACAATAAACAGGAACTAAATTGTTTTTAACACATTTACATGATATGAACATAAAAGATTTGCATAAACCTGAGCTTTTACATTATCTAAAAATAAAGAGAAAGAGAGACTTTCACAGGACAACATTTATGACCTTCATAGTAAAGATATGTTTCTCAGTTGTCCCAGAGACATAAAAGTGCCAGAGGGGAGAGGCCAGAAATAGGAACCCGTGTGGCTTTGAAGTGCGGGAGGATGTTAGCTACAGTGGGTTGACCTGAGGTCAACTAAACTAAAGTTTAGTAAACTGACTAAAGTTGGCATTTGGAGATTGATTGATTAGTGATTGATTGATTAATTTTTATTTTACCAACTGCTAAAGGAACCAAAATCCATCAAAAGACTCTGAATTTCCCCCTCAGTAAATAAAAGGGACTAATTTAAGATTTCATCTTTAGTGCCTGGGTGGCTTAGTCAGTTAAGCATCTGACTCAGTTTTAGCTCAGGTCACAATCAGGGTCACGAGATCAAGCCCCATGTTAAGTCCTGTGTTGGGCTCCATGCTCAGCAGAAAGTCTGCTTAGGATTCTCTCTCTCCCTCTCACTCTGCTCCCCCACAAACATATAAATAACTAAAAAAAAAAAAAAAAAAAGGGTTCATCTTAAATGTCATTTTTTCCCCGATCTAATTGTATTTTCACCCAACAATCTTCCCAATTGGTCTGCCTGTTCTTCTACAAATTCTCTGAACTTTTCTTTCTTTTTTTTTTAAATAAAGATTTTGTTTATTCATTTGAGAGGGAGTGAGGGCTAGAGAGAGAGAGAGCACACACAGAGAGGGCAAGAGAGAAGGAGACTTCCTGTTGAGCAGGGAGCCTGACACAGGGCTCAATCCAAGGACCCTGGGATCATGACCTGAGCCAAGACAGACATTCAACAGACTGAGCTACCCAGGCACCCCTCTGTACTGGTTTTTACACCCTGCCCTTGCTTCCTCAATCATTTTGCCAACTCATTATATTAGCAACAGACTATATTCAATGCAGTTTTTTCAGGCCGTTTAAGGAGGTGCCAGTTCTTAGGTATGGGATTCAAAGCCCTCCATCCCTTTAACTAATTCCCACAGAAGACCTGTCTTTCACCATGCACCTCCCAGCATGCTTTGTGTCTCACCCACACATCACACGCCATCTCCCCTCTGGGTGATTCCAGGTATGCCTGCCCATTGGAATGGAAGTCCTCCCAAATGGCGTCTACTTATGAGCTCTCTGTGTATGCACACCCTCTCTCTTAAGAGTATCTGTACTAAAACTTTCTATTTGGTTCCACATTATAAAATAGGTGTATTCTATACACCCATTACTCTAAATAATTTCAGAAATAATTAGCAATAGCTCTGGTAGGCATCTAATTATCATAAGATATAGAAAATGGTGAGTCTTTCAGCCATTTTTCAAGGATCCATGAAGAAGTATCTAGTAAAGTAGTTTCTACTTGGAAGTAAATATAGCTGAAAGGCGCACTGCAGGATACCTGGGATGGGGGGAGGGGATCCTAAACAACTTCATTATGGGATCATTTGCATTATTCCATAATTTGCCTTTTGCTTTTACCTTAATGAAAACAGGTGATGTAAATAATGATGATAATGATCCTTTTCCTCAAAACAGATTTAAATCTAGTCCCATAAGTCTAGTCCCACATGAACTGAATGATAAAATCAGAAAAATAACAAAATGGAAGGCTAAAAGATAACAAAAATCATAATATCATGGCTCTAACACATATTATGTATTCTAAATAAATTACACACATGCACGGTATATGACAGATAAAGCACATGTTAAGGATTTTAACTCTATATTGAGGAAACCAGTCAAATGTACCAATAGAGTCAAAGAATAAATCAGAGAAATATGTGTACCTATATACAGATATATACCCCTATATATATCTACACACATCTATATCTACATATAGATGTGTATAGATACAGACACAGAGCCACAGGCCAAATCACTAAAGACCATATCATCCAACATAGATGGGCGAGAGTTCCCATTGTCAGCCTTTCCCTCGTGGCCATTCTATGTCTCTCAGATAACTGAGAAACATGTCTTTACTATGGAGGTAAATAATGCTGTCCTCTGAAAGCATGTCTTCTCTCTCTTTTTAGTTTAATATCTCTATATGTCTATATCTACATCATCTATATCTATACATAGAAGAGGATATGCATCTTTCTTTAGACTCAAAACAGAGTCTACACTTTTGGTGATGGAGTAGAAAGTTTTAGGGAGGCTCCGGGATGGGAGTGTGAATAAAATCTCCAAAGAACAGGATTAATTGGGGCGCCTGGGTGGCTCAGTGGGTTAAGCCGCTGCCTTCAGCTCAGGTCATGATCTCAGGGTCCTGGGATCGAGTCCCGCATCGGGCTCACTGCTCAGCAGGGAGCCTGCTTCCCTTCCCCTCTCTCTGCCTGCCTCTCTGTCTACTTGTGATCTCTCTCTCTGTCAAATAAATAAATAAAATCTTAAAAAAAAAAGAACAGGATTAATTTATAAGTCCATAAGCAAGAATTAAACTGCATTGCTATCAGTTGTTTACACAAAATTATAGAATAGCTCAAAGGTAATGAAAGGCAACTTGAAAATGTATGCCCTAAGCAATGAATAATTTCCCACTGGAGACATCAAGTGATCTTTTTGGCTTATACCAAACTTCCTTACAGATATAAGAATGTTACAATTTAATAAACACATTTCAGAGATCAAAGAATTTTCCAGCTCTAGCTGAATTACATTAAAAGATATTCCTGCTAATTGCTTAACTACTCACTGATTATATTGGAACCAGCTTCAACTTCCCCAAATTTGAACAAAGGCAGTTCAGGAGACAGTGCTGGAAAATTTTATTTCCCACTTTAAAAAGTCACAGCAGTCAAGTTCGGAGGAGGAGTCAAGATGGTGGAGAAGTAGCAGGCTGAGACTACTTCGGGTAGCAGGAGATCAGCTAAATAGCTTATCTAAAGATTGCAAACACCTACAAATCCAACGGGAGATTGAAGAGAAGAAGAACAGCAATTCTAGAAACAGAAAATCAACCACTATCTGAAAGGTAGGACTGGCGGAAAAGTGAATCCGAAGCGATGGGAAGATAGACCGCGGGGGGAGGGGCCGGCTCCCGGCGAGCGGCGGAGCAACGGAGCAAAATCAGGACTTTTAAAAGTCTGTTCCGCTGAGGGACATCGCTCCAGAGGCTTAACTGGAAGCCCAGGCAGGGTCAGCGCGGCCTCAGGTCCCGCAGGGTCGCAGAAGGATCGGGGGTGTCTGAGTGTCCCAGAGCTTACCGGTATTAGAATGGGGAAGCCGGCTACAGAGAAAGAGCCAAGGAGTGACTCTCAGCTCGGGGTTGCCTTGAACCGGTCGCAGGCTCAGTCAGCTCGGAGCGCTGCCGGAGGCCAGGGTGACGGGAGTCATTTGGCGCTGTTCTCTGAGGGCGCACTGAGGAGTGGGGCCCCGGGCTCTCGGCTCCTCCGGGCCGGAGACCGGGAGGCCGCCATCTTTATTCCCGTCCTCCGGACTCTACGGAAAGCGCTCAGGGAACAAAAGCTCCTGAAAGCGAACCCGAGCGGATGACTCAGCGCGGCCCCGGGTAAGGGCGGTGCAACTCCGCCTGGGGCAAAGACGCTTGAGAATCACTAAACGGGCCCCTCCCCCAGAAGATCTACGGGAAACCCAGCCAGGACCAAGTTCACCTACCAAGGAGAACGGCGGAATTCCAGAGGAGAAGAAAGCAAAGCACGGAACTCATGGCTTTCTCCCCATGATTTTTTAGCCTTGCAGTTAATTTAATTTTTTTTTCTTTTTCAATTTTTTTTTCTTTTTTCTCTACTTCTGCTAAATTTTTTTTAACTTTAACCGTTTTCTTTTTTTAACATTTTTTAAATAGTTTATCTAATATATATATATATTTTCCTCTTTTTATATTTTTTCTTTATTGGCTTTCTTTTTTTTTAATAGTTTTTTTTCTTTCTTTCTTTCTGAACCCCTTTTTATCCCCTTTCTCCCCCCTCACAATTCAGGATCTCTTCTGATTTGGCTAAAGCATATTTTCCTGGGGTTGTTGCCACCCTGTTAGTATTTTACTTGCTCCTTCATAAACTCTTATCTGGACAAAATGACAAGGCGGAAAAATTCACAACAAAAAAAAGGACAAGAGGCAATACCAAAGGCTAGGGACCTAATCAATACAGACATTGGTAATATGTCAGATATAGAGTTCAGAATGATGATTCTCAAGGTTCTAGCCGGGCTTGAAAAAGGCATGGAAGATATTAAAGCAACCCTCTCGGGAGATATAAAAGCCCTTTCTGGAGAAATAAAAGAACTAAAATCTAACCAAGTTGAAATCAAAAAAGCTATTAATGAGGTGCAATCAAAAATGGAGGCTCTCACTGCTAGGATAAATGAGGCAGAAGAAAGAATTAGCGATATAGAAGACCAAATGACAGAGAATAAAGAAGCTGAGCAAAAGAGGGACAAACAGCTACTGGACCACGAGGGGAGAATTCGAGAGATAAGTGACACCATAAGACGAAACAACATTAGAATAATTGGGATTCCAGAAGAAGAGGAAACAGAGAGGGGAGCAGAGGGTATATTGGAGAGAATTATTGGAGAGAATTTCCCCATTATGGCAAAGGGAACAAGCATCAAAATCCAGGAGGTTCAGAGAACCCCCCTCAAAATCAATAAGAATAGGTCTACACCCCGTCACCTAATAGTAAAATTGACAAGTCTTAGTGACAAAGAAAAGATCCTGAAAGCAGCCCGGGAAAAGAAGTCTGTAACATACAATGGTCAAAATATTAGATTGGCAGCAGACTTATCCACAGAGACCTGGCAGGCCAGAAAGAGCTGGCATGATATATTCAGAGTACTAAATGAGGAAAACATGCAGCCAAGAATACTATATCCAGCTAGGCTATCATTGAAAATAGACGGAGAGATTAAAAGCTTCCAGGACAAACAAAACCTGAAAGAATTTGCAAATACCAAACCAGCTCTACAGGAAATATTGAAAGGGGACCTCTAAGCAAAGAGAGACCCTCAAAGTAGTAGATCAGAAAGAAACAGAGACAATATACAATAACAGTCACCTTACAGGCAATACAATGGCACTAAATTCATATCTCTCAATACTTACCCTGAATGTTAATGGGCTAAATGCCCCAATCAAAAGACACAGGGTATCAGAATGGATAAAAAAAACAAAAACCATCTATATGTTGCCTACAAGAAACTCATCTTACACCCGAAGACACCTCCAGGTTTAAAGTGAGGGGGTGGAAAAGAATTTACCATGCTAATGGACATCAGAAGAAAGCAGGAGTGGCAATCCTTATATCAGATCAATTAGATTTTAAGCCAAAGATTATAATAAGAGATGAGGAAGGACACTATATCATACTCAAAGGAACCGTCCAACAAGAAGATCTAACAATTTTAAATATCTATGCCCCTAACGTGGGAGCAGCCAACTATATAAACCAATTAATAACAAAATCAAAGAAACACATCGACAAGAATACAATAATAGTAGGGGATTTTAACACTCCCCTCACTGAAATGGACAGATCATCCAAGCAAAAGATCAACAAGGAAATCAAGGCCTTAAATGACACACTGGACCAGATGGACATCACAGATATATTCAGAACATTTCATCCCAAAGCAACAGAATACACATTCTTCTCTAGTGCACATGGAACATTCTCCAGACTAGATCACATTCTTGGTCCTAAATCAAGTCTCAACCGGTATCAAAAGATTGGGATCATTCCCTGCATATTTTCAGACCACAATGCTCTAAAGCTAGAACTCAATCACAAGAGGAAATTTGGAAAGAACCCAAATACATGGAGACTAAACAGCATCCTTCTAAAGAATGAATGGGTCAACCAGGAAATCAAAGAAGAATTGAAAAAATTTATGGAAACAAATGATAATGAAAACACAACAGTTCAGAATCTGTGGGACACAACAAAGGCAGTCCTGAGAGGAAAATATATAGCGGTACAAGCCTTTCTCAAGAAACAAGAAAGGTCTCAGGTACACAACCTAACCCTACACCTAAAGGAGCTGGAGAAAGAACAAGAAAGAAACCCTAAACCCAGCAGGAAAAGAGAAATCATAAAGATCAGAGCAGAAATCAATGAAATAGAAACCAAAAAAACAATAGAACAAATCAATGAAACTAGGAGCTGGTTCTTTGAAAGAATTAATAAGATTGATAAACCCCTGGCCAGACTTATCAAAAAGAAAAGAGAGAGGACCCAAATAAATAAAATCATGAATGAAAGAGGAGAGATCACAACGAACACCAAAGAAATACAGACAATTATAAGAACATACTATGAGCAACTCTACGGCAACAAATTTGACAATCTGGAAGAAATGGATGCATTCCTAGAGACATATAAACTACCACAACTGAACCAGGAAGAAATAGAAAGCCTGAACAGACCCATAACCAGTAAAGAGATTGAAACAATCATCAAAAATCTCCAAACAAACAAAAGCCCAGGGCCAGACGGCTTCCCAGGGGAATTCTTCCAAACATTTAAAGAAGAACTAATTCCTATTCTCCTGAAACTGTTCCAAAAAATAGAAATGGAAGGAAAACTTCCAAACTCATTTTATGAGGCCAGCATCACCTTGATCCCAAAACCAGACAAGGATCCCAACAAAAAAGAGAACTACAGACCAATATCCTTGATGAACACAGATGCAAAAATTCTCGCCAAAATACTAGCCAATAGGATTCAACAGTACGTTAAAAGGATTATTCACCACGACCAAGTGGGATTTATTCCAGGGCTGCAAGGCTGGTTCAACATCCGCAAATCAATCAATGTGATACAACACATTAATAAAAGAAAGAACAAGAACCATGTGATACTCTCCATAGATGCTAAAAAAGCATTTGACAAAGTACAGCATCCCTTCCTGATCAAAACTCTTCAAAGTGTAGGGATAGAGGGCACATACCTCAATATTATCAAAGCCATCTATGAAAAACCCACCGCAAATATCATTCTCAATGGAGAAAAACTGAAAGCTTTTCCGCTAAGGTCAGGAACACGGCAGGGATGTCCGTTATCACCACTGCTATTCAACATAGTACTAGAAGTCCTAGCCTCAGCAATCAGACAACAAAAGGAAATTAAAGGCATCCAAATCGGCAAAGAAGAAGTCAAACTATCACTCTTCGCAGATGATATGATACTCTATGTGGAAAACCCAAAAGACTCCACTCCAAAACTGCTAGAACTTGTACAGGAATTCAGTCAAGTGTCAGGATATAAAATCAATGCACAGAAATCAGTTGCATTTCTCTACACCAACAACAAGACAGAAGAAAGAGAAATTAAGGAGTCCATCCCATTTACAATTGCACCCAAAACTATAAGATACCTAGGAATAAACCTAACCAAAGAGACTAAGAATCTATACTCAGAAAACTATAAAGTACTCATGAAAGAAATGGAGGAAGACACAAAGAAATGGAAAAATGTTCCATGCTCCTGGATTGGAAGAATAAATATTGTGAAAATGTCTATGCTACCTAAAGCAATCTACACATTTAATGCAATTCCTATCAAAATACCATCCATTTTTTTCAAAGAAATGGAACAAATATTCCTAAAATTTATATGGAACCAGAAAAGACCTCGAATAGCCAAAGGAATATTGAAAAAGAAAGCCAAAGTTGGTGGCATCACAATTCTGGACTTCAAGCTCTATTACAAAGCTGTCATCCTCAAGACAGCATGGTACTGGCACAAAAACAGACACATAGATCAATGGAACAGAATAGAGAGCCCAGAAATGGACCCTCAACTCTATGGTCAACTCATCTTCGACAAAGCAGGAAAGAATGTCCAATGGAACAAAGACAGCCTCTTCAATAAATGGTGTTGGGACAATTGGACAGCCACATGCAGAAAAATGAAATTGGATCATTTCCTTACACCACACACGAAAATAGACTCAAAATGGATGAAGGATCTCAATGTGAGAAAGGAATCCATCAAAATCCTCGAGGAGAACACAGGCAGCAACCTCTTCGACGTCAGCCGCAGCAACATCTTCCTAGGAACATCCCCAAAGGCAAGGGAAGCAAGGGCAAAAATGAACTTTTGGGATTTTATCAAGATCAAAAGCTTTTGCACAGCAAAGGAAACAGTGAACAAAACCAAAAGACAACTGACAGAATGGGAGAAGATATTTGCAAATGACATATCAGATAAAGGGCTAGTGTCCAAAATCTATAAAGAACTTAGCAAACTCAACACCCAAAGAACAAATAATCCAATCAAGAAATGGGCAGAGGACATGAACAGACATTTCTGCAAAGAAGACATCCAGATGGCCAACAGACACATGAAAAAGTGCTCCATATCACTCGGCATCAGGGAAATACAAATCAAAACCACCATGAGATATCACCTCACACCAGTCAGAATGGCTAAAATGAACAAGTCAGGAAATGACAGATGCTGGCGAGGATGCGGAGAAAGGGGAACCCTCCTACACTGTTGGTGGGAATGCAAGCTGGTGCAACCACTCTGGAAAACAGCATGGAGGTTCCTCAAAATGTTGAAAATAGAACTACCCTATGACCCTGCAATTGCACTGCTGGGTATTTACCCTAAAGATACAAACGTAGTGATCCGAAGGGGCACATGCACCCGAATGTTTATAGCAGCAATGTCTACAATAGCCAAACTATGGAAAGAACCTAGATGTCCATCTACAGACGAATGGATAAAGAAGATGTGGTATATATACACAATGGAATACTATGCAGCCATCAAAAGAAATGAAATCTTGCCATTTGCGACGACGTGGATGGAACTAGAGGGTATCATGCTTAGCGAAATAAGTCAATCGGAGAAAGACAACTATCATATGATCTCCCTGATATGAGGGAGAGGAGATGCAACATGGGGGGTCGAGTGGGTAGGAGAAGAGTAAATGAAACAAGATCGGATTGGGAGGGAGACAAACCATAAGTGACTCTTAATCTCACAAAACAAACTGAGGGTTGATGGGGGCAGGGGATTGGGAGAGGGGGTGGGGTTATGGATATCGGGGAGGGTATGTGCTATGGTGAGTGTTGTGAAGTGTGTAAACCTGGCGATTCGCAGACCTGTACCCCTGGGGATAAAAATATATGTTTATAAAGCTGTAAAAAAAAAAAAAAAGAAAAGAAAGAAAGGATGAATCCCCAAGTTTTGTAGCAACATGGACGGGACTGGAAGAGATTATGCTGAGTGAAATAAGTCAAGCAGAGAGAGTCAATTATCATATGGTTTCACTTATTTGTGGAGCATAACAAATAGCATGGAGGACAAGGGGAGATGGAGAGGAGAAGGGAGTTGAGGGAAATTGGAAGGGGAGGTGAACCATGAGAGACTATGGACTCTGAAAAACGATCTGAGAATTTTGAAGGGGTGGGGGGTGGGAGGTTGGGGGCACCAGGTGGTGGGTATTGTAGAGGGCACGGATTGCATGGAGCACTGGGTGTGGTGCAAAAATAATGAATACTGTTATGCTGAAAAAAATAAAAAATTAAAAAAAAAAAGTCACAGCAAACAAGGCATGATGATATTTTAAATACAACTGGGTAAATATGGGTAAGTAAAGGTGGAAATGTGTAAACATATTGTTTACCTTATTTTTGTTTTAAAAAGTGGGAACACATGTCCATTGTCCTAAATGTAAAACCTCCAAGGCTTGTCTGCTGTTACACAAAGACCTCGGAACTGTGATTTACATCCCTGAGAGGAACACTCCCTGAAAAAGCTTTCCACTCACCTGGGGACCCTACCTCTCACTGAAAGTCTCTGCAAGAATTCACCAGCAAGAATGTAGCAACAGTACTCTCATCCCATTATGATTATTTGTAGTGGAATGAGCAAAGTTTGACAAAGATGACGTAACACAACATTTCATTAAAACCAGAAATAGACCAAAAAAAGAAAATCCATTATCATTGTTGATTATCCTGACCATACTTTAAAGATATTAAAACAATGAAAGCAATAAGGGTAAGAAATTTGTCCAACCTCATTAATGAGCCAAACATTTAAATTGGAATGTGATGCCATGGTTTGTCTATCAAGTTAGCAGTTTCTTGTTTGCTTAAATGTATGTATTCTAGATCATTTAAATGAAAATATATAGTATTCCTAAAAGAGTAATTTTCAGATACAGTTAGGGAATTATAAATTATTCTGATCCACTCCTGTGAATTCTTTTCCTCCTCTTGTCTCTTCATTTCAGTTTAAGGGATATCTAAGAAGGTTATAAATGCTATGAAAATATTAATACATGAAACTATCCATTGCAAAATTAGCAGTTACAAAACAGAAACAATAGCATGTCCAAAAATATTTCACTGGATGGAAAAGCCAATAAAAAGTCATGTGTGAAAAAGAATATGAAAGGGACACCTGGGTGGCTCAGTCAGTTAAGCATCTGTCTTCAGCTCAGGTCATGATCCCAGGAATCTGGGACTGAGTCTTGCGTTGGGTTCCTTGCTCAGCGGGAGCCTGCTTCTCCCTGGGCCTGCTGCTCCCCCTGCTTGTGCTCTCTCGCTCTCTCTGACAAATAAATAAAATATTTTAAAAATATATTAAAACTATGGGAATGTTCATGAGATAGTGTTAAGAAAAAAATAAATCAGCCACACTATGATTCCAAAAATGCTTTATTGAAGAGAAGTTGAGGACAATCATTCCTGAATCCCAGTCCCCACATGGACTAGAGGTTGGGCCCTCCACAAAAGCTGAGCTGTATGATTTCTGAGGTCCACAGTGGTTTGCAGACCAGGTTTAGGGAGACACCTGCTTTGCAGAACAAGGAGTTTTTTTGTTTTTTTTTTTTTTTTATTTCTTTTCAGCGTAACAGTATTCATTGTTTTTGCACCACACCCAGTGCTCCGTGCAATCCATGCCCTCTCTAATACCCACCACCTGGTTCCCCCAACCTCCCAACCCCTGCCCCTTCAAAACCCTCAGATTGTTTTTCAGAGTCCATAGTCTCTCATGGTTCACCTCCCCTTCCAATTTCCCTCAACTCCCTTCTCCTCTCCATCTCCCCTTGTCCTCCATGCTATTTGTTACACTCCACAAGTAAGTGAAACCATATGATAATTGACTCTCTCTGCTTGACTTATTTCACTCAGCATAATCTCTTCCAGTCCCGTCCATATTGCTACAAAAGTTGGGGATTCATCCTTTCTGATGGAGGCATAATACCCCATAGTGTATATGGACCACATCTTCCTTATCCATTCGTCCATTGAAGGGCATCTTGGTTCTTTCCACAGTTTGGCGACCGTGGCCATTGCTGCTATAAACATTGGGGTACAGATGGCCCTTCTTTTCACTACATCTGTATCTTTGGGGTAAATACCCAGTAGTGCAATTGCAGGGTCATAGGGAAGCTCTATTTTTAATTTCTTAAGGAATCTCCACACTGTTCTCCAAAGTGGGTGCACCAACTTGCATTCCCACCAACAGTGTAAGAGGGTTCCCCTTTCTCCACATCCTCTCCAACACATGTTGTTTCCTGTCTTGCTAATTTTGGCCATTCTAACTGGTGTAAGGTCGTATCTCAATGTGGTTTTAATTTTAATCTCCCTGATGGCTAGGGATGATGAACATTTTTTCATGTGTCTGATAGCCATTTGTATGTCTTCATTGGGGAAGTGTCTGTTCATATCTTCTGCCCATTTTTTTATATGATTATCTGTTTTGTGTGTGTTGAGTTTGAGAAGTTCTTTATAGATCCTGGATATCAACCTTTTGTCTGTACTGTCATTTGCAAATATCTTCTCCCATTCCGTGGTTTGCCTCTTTGTTTTGTTGACTGTTTCCTTTGCTGTGCAGAAGCTTTTGATCTTGATGAAGTCCCAAAAGTTCATCTTTGCTTTTGTTTCCTTTGCCTTTGGAGACATATCTTGAAAGAAGTTCCTGTGGCTGATATCGAAGAGGTTACTGCCTATGTTCTCCTCTAGGATTCTGATGGATTCCCCTCTCACATTGAGGTCTTTTATCCATTTTGAGTTTATCTTTGTGTACAGTGTAGGAGAATGGTCAAGTTTCATTCTTCTACATATAGCTGTTCAGTTTTCCCAGCACCATTTATTGAAAATATACAGTGGAACAAGGAGAATTTGATCCCTTCTATACCTGCAGTTCTGTCACCATTCCTGTGATTATACAAATCTCTGAATCCCTCTTATTGAAGTCTTTGTTTTCTGGTAAACATAGAGTGGTCTCTATGTTCAAACTTTGATAGTATCAGAATAACAAAGGTAATCTTACTTGAATGCGGACATTCAAGAAAAATGCTCCTCCCACATACTGCAGGCTCCATCATTTATTATAAATAACTGGGGATTTTCAGGGCATGATTAGACTTCTATAGGAATCATTCTTCAGCAGTCTCTGAGTTGAATACAGAATTTCTTTTCATTCAAACATTCTGCCCCTTTTAAATTCAACCACCTTTTAAAATAGCCTGTTTTGGAGGCTATTTTGCGTATTAAAGTCAATTTTTATCATTTATATTTTATTCCCCTCATTTTCCCCAGGATAGAGAAATATGTGCAGGATGGAGGCACAATTTCCCCTTATGACAGCAGGAAAGGGATACCCACTAGGTTTTCATATGGGCATTGATGAACAGTCTTGATCAGGTGCTGTGTTAGTGATCATGTGGGAAAAATCCACTTTCGTCCATTGTTGGTGATGGTTTATTGAAAACTTTATGCTGGTACTTTGGTAATATCTTTATATTATAAAGACACATATCCTTTGCCTTATCAATCCTACTTCCATAAAATTTAGCCTAAACTTATACAGTATGTACAAAATATCATATGAACACAAATATCCCATCCATCATTTTTTTTAAAGAGGTGTATTAGGAACAAACTCCAATTAAAAGAAAATAAAAGTATATGCATAAAGTAGCTGTGGGAGATAAATAATATACAGTTCTGGTTGCCTCTAGGCAGCGGTATTAGGAGTAATCAGGAGGGGGGATTTTATATTTTTTATAATTTTTTTTTAAATTCCAGTATAGTTAACACACAGTGTTATATTAGTCTCAGGCATATAATATAGTGACTTAATAATTCTGTGCATTACTCAGTGCTCATCAAGATAAGGGCCCTCCTTAATCCCCATTACCAATTCACCTAATCTCCCTCACTCACTTCCCCTCCGTAACCCTGAGTTTCTTCTCTATAGTTTACATCTCTTTCTTAGTTTGTCTTTACCTCTGTATTTTTCCTTCACTCACTTGTCTTTTTTCTTAAATTCCACATATGAGTGATATCACATGGTATTTGTCTTTGTCAGACTTATTTTTTCTTCTGGCTTATTTTGCTTAGCATTATATTCTTTAGCTCCAACCATGCCATGGCAAATAGCAAGATTTCATTCCTTTTTATGGATGAATAATATTCCATTGTGTATATATAGACCATATCTTCTTTATCCATTCATCAGTTGATGGGTACTTGGGCTGCTTCCATGGTTTGTCTATTATAAATAATACTGCTATAAACATAGGGGTGCATGTATCCCTTTGGATTAGAGTTTTTGTACTTCTTGGGTAAATACCCAGTGGAACCCAGTATCATAAGATAGTTCTATTGTTAACTTTTTGAGGAACCTCCATACTGTTTTCCAGAATGGCTGCACCAGTTTGCATTTCTACCCACAATACATGAGTGTTCCTTTTTCTCCACATCCTCACCAACATCTGTTGTTTCTTGGTTTTGATTTAAGCCATTTTGACATGTGTGAGGTGATAAATCACTGTAGTTTTAGTTTGCATTTCCCTGATGTTGAGTGATGTTGAACATCTTTTCATTTGCCTGTTGGCCATCTGTGTATCTTTTGGAAAATGTCTATTCATGTCTTCTGCCCATTTTTATTTGTTTATTATTTTTTATTTGGATGGTGATGATGATGATGATTATCATTGTTTTTTAGGTGTTAAGTACTCTGAGTTCTTTATATATATTGGCTACTCACCCTTTATTGAATATGTCATTTACAAATATTTTCTTCTGTTCAGTAGGTTGCCTTTTGGTTTTGTTGATTGTTTCCTTTGTTATGAAGATGCTTTTTATTTTGATGAAGTCACGATATTCTATTTTTACTTTTGTTTCCCTTGCCTCAGAAGATGTATCTAGAAAAAATGTTGCTATAGCCAATGTCAGTGATTTTACTTCCTATGCTTTCTTCTAGGACATTTATGGTTTCAAGTCTCACATTTAGGTCTTTAATTCATTGAGTGTATTTTTGTGATTGGTATAAGAAAATGGTTCGGTTTCATTCTTTTGCATGTAGCTGTCCAGTTCTCCTGACACCATTTGTTGGAAGAGATGTGTTTTCCGTTGCATATACTTTTTTGTTTTTTCAAAGACTAATTGACCATATAACTATAGAGCTATTTCTGGGTTTTCTATCCTGTTCTATTGATCTATGTGTCTATTTTTGTGCCAGTACCATACTGTTTTGATTACTACAAAGTGGTATTATCACTTGAAATCTGGGACTGTGATACCACCAGTTTTATTTTTATTTTTCAAGATTGCTTCAGTTATTCAGTGGCCTTTTGTGTTTCCATGCAAATTTTAAGACTGATTGTTCTGGTTCTGTGAAAAATGATGTTGGTGTTTTGCTAAGAATTGCATTAAATGTATAGATTGCTTTGGAGACTATAGGCATTTTAACAGTATTTGCTCTTCCAAACTCTGAGCATAGAATGTCTTTCCATTTTCATGTGTCATCTTCGATTTCTTTCATCAATATTTTATAGTTTTCAGAGTAAAGATTTTTTTTTTTTAACTTCCTTGATTCTGTTTTATTCTTAGGTACTTTATTATTTTTGATGTAATTATAAATGAGATTGTTGTACTAATTTCTCTTTGTTTTATTTCACTATTTGTGTATAAAAATGTAACAGATTTATGTACATTGGTTTTGTATCCTACAACTTTACTGTATTCATTTAATAATTCTAGAAAATTTTTGGTGGAGTCTTTTTTTTTTTAATACATATTATCATGTCATCTGCAAGTAGTGACAGTTTTACTTCTTTACCAACTGAATGCATTTTAGTTCTTTTTGTTGTCTGATTGCTATGGATGACACTTCTAGTACTATGTTTAATAAAAGTGATGAGGGGGGACATCCTTGTCTTTTTCCTGATCTTAAGAGGAAAGCTATCATTTTTTCCCTACTGAGTATTATGTTAGGTACAGGTTATTCATATATTGCCTTTATTAGGTTAAGGCATGTTCCCTCTAACCCTACTTTGTTGAGGGTTTTTTTAGTCATGGATGTTGTACTTTGTCAAATGCTTTTTCTGCATCCATTGAAATGCATGTGGTTTTTATCCTTCATTTTATTAATTGATGTATCACATTGATTGATTTGTGAATACTGAGCCACTGTTGTATCCCAATAATGAATACCACTTGATCATGGTGAATGATTTTTTTAATGTATCGTTGAATTCTGTTTGCTAGTAATTTCTTGAGAATTTTTGCATTTGTGTTCAACAGAGATATTGAGATAATTATCTTTCTTTTATGGTGTATTTATCTGGTTTTGGTATTAGGGTGATAGTGGCCTCGTAGAATGAATTCAGGAGTTTTCTTTCTTATATTTTTTAGAATAGTTTGAGAACAATAGTTTGAGAACAAGGTATTAACACTTCTTTAAAATTTACTTGTGAATCTGTCTGGTCCTGGACTTTTTGTTTGTTGGGAGTTTTTTGATTACACATTCAATTTCATTGCTGGTTATTGGTCTATTGAAATTTTCTGTCTCTTCCCACTTCAGTTGTGGTAAGTTATATATTTCTAAGAATTTATCCATTTCTTCTGGGTTGTAAAATTTCTTGGCATCTAATTTTTTATAATATTCTCTTATAATTGTATTTTTATGATGTTATTTCTCCTCTTTCATTTGTGATTTTGTTTATTTGCGTCCTTTCTCTCTCTCTCTCTCTCTCTCTCTCTCTCTCTGTTGATTGACTGATGGATTGATGAGTTTGGTTAGAAGTTTATCAAATTTGGGGACCCCTGGGTGACTTCTTGGTTAAATGTCTGACTTCAACTCAGGTCTTGATCTCAGGGACCTGTAATTGAGCCCCATGTCAGGCAATGTGTTCAGCAGGGGAGTCTGTTTCTCCCTCTTCCTCTGCACCCCCACTTGTGCTCTCTCTCTCTCTTTCAAATAAATATGATCTTTAACAGAAAAGTTTATGAATTTTGTGCATTTTTTTCAAAGAACTAGCCACTGATTTCATTGATTTGATCTATTGTTTTGTTTTGTTTCTATATCACTTACTTCTGCTCTAATCTTTATTATTTCCTTCCTTCTGCTGGGTTTCGTTTTTTGGTTCTTCTTTTTCTAGCTATTCTACATGTAAAATTGCATTGTTTATTTGAGATTTTTCTTGTGTTTTGAGGTAGGGCTGGACTGCTATAACCTCCCTTCTTAGAACCAGTTTTGCTGCATCCCAAAGATTTTGGACCAATGTGTGTGTGTGTGTGTGTGTGTGTGTGTGTGTGTGTGTGTGTTTCATTTGTGTCCATCTATATATATTTTAATTTTTTCTTTGATTTCTTGGGTGACCCATTCATTGTTTAGTAGCATTTCATTTAACCTCCATGTATTGGTGGTCTTCCCAGATTCTTTTCTTGTGGTTGAGTTCTAGTTTCATAGCATTGTGGTAAGAAAAGATGTATAGTATGACTTCAATCTTTTTGAATATATTGAGACTGGTTTTGTGGCCTAATATGTGATCCACTGTGCAGAACGTTCCATGTGCACTTGAAAAGAATGTGTATTCTGCTGTTCTAGGATGGAATGTTCTGAATACATCTGTTAAATCCATCTGTTCCAAGTGTCATTCAAAGCCACTGTTTCCTTGTTGATTTTCTGTTTGGACCATATGTTCATTGATGTGTTTTGTTAAAGTCCCCTACTATTACTGTATTACTATTGCTTAGTTCCTTAATATTTCTTATTAACCACTTTATGTATTTGGGTGCTCCCCAAAATGGGTGCATAACTATTTACAATTATTATATATTCTTGTTGGCTTGTCCCCTTTATTATTATATAATGTCCTTATTTGTCTCTTGTTACAGTCTTTTTTTTTTTTTTTTTTACAGTCTAGTTTGTCCTATATAAATATTGCTATGCTGGCTTTCTTTTGACATCTTTTGCATGATAAATGTTTCCATTCCTTCACATTCAATATGCAGGTGACTTCAGGTCTGAAATGATTCTCTTATAGGCTGCCTATAGGTCTTGCTTTTTATCCACTGTCACCCTATGTTTTTGATTGGAGCATTTAGTCCATTTACTTATGGACTAAATGTACTCATTGCAATTTTGTCTACTTATGGACTAAATGTACTCATTGCAATTTTGTCACTCATTTTGTGGTTGTTTTGTATTTTCTCTGATCCTTTCTTTGCTTGCTCTTTCTCATCTTTCCTTGGTGTTCTCTGGTGGGGTACCTGGATTGCTTTCTCTTTATTCTTTGCATATTTGTTACTGGTTTTTGATTTGTGGTTGCCATTAGGTTTGTATAACGTCTTGCGCATTTAGCCATCTATATTTAGTTGATGGTTGCTTAAGTTTGAACCCCTTCTTTACTCCTCTCCCCCATCGTGTTTAAGACTATGGCATCATATTTTAAATCCTTTTATTTTGTAAATACCTTAATTTTTTTTTTACATAAATGTTTATTTTTACTGCTTTTGTGTTTCTTAATTTTCATACTCTTACTTATGGTTTTTCCCTTCCTATTCAAAGAATACCTTTTAACATTTCTTATAGGACTGGTTTAGTGGTCAGAAACCCCTTTAGTTTTGTTTTGTTTTGTTTTGTTTTTTGTTTGCTTGAGAGACTCTTTATCTCTCCATTTATTTTGAATGCTAGCCTTTCTGGATAGAGTATCTTGGATGGAGATACTTTTTTTTCCCCTTTCAACATTTGAATACATCCTGCCACTTTCTTCTGGCCTACAAACTTTCTGATACAAAAACCTCTGATAGCCTTATGGAGATTTCCCTTGTATGTCCTGTCTTTGTTTTGCTGGTTTCATTTTTCTTTTCTTTATCATCACTTTTTGCCATTTTAATTACTTTATGTCTTAGTGTGGACACTTGGATTGTTTTTTAGGAGTGTTGCTGTGCCTATTGGATCTAGATATCTGCTTCCTTCTCCAGATTTGGGAAGTTTTCAGCTATTATTTCTTCAAATACATTATCTGCTCCCTTTACTGTCTTTTCTTCTTCTGGGATCCCTATAATGGGAATACTATTATACTTGATGTAGTCAGTGAGTTTCCTAAGATGATTCTTAATTTAGCATTATCTTTTTTTTTTTTTTCACTCATTTGCTCAGCTTGAATACTTTCCACTACTCTGTCTTCAAGGTCATCAATTTCTGCTTCTGCTTCCTCTAACCTGCTATTTATTCCATCAAGTGTATTTTTAAATTTCATTTATTGAGTTCTTCATCTCTGATTTGTTCCTTTTAATGTTTTCCATCTTTTTGTTGAGTTTCACTGATGTCCTCCACTCTTTAACAAGTCCAGTGACTATCTTTATAATCATTACTTTAAATTCTCTATCAGGCATATTACTTATATCTGTTTCCTTTAGGTCTCTTGCTGTGATTTTGTCCTTTTCTTTCATTTGGGACATATTTCTTTGTCTCCTCATTTTCTCTAACTCTCTATGTCTGTTTCTGTGTGTTAAGAAAGTCAGCTACATCTCCTGCTCTTAAAGTTAATTGCCACCTGAAGAAAAGCTTCTTTATAAATAAATAAATAAATAAATAAATAAATAAATAATATAGAAAAGCTTCTGTAGTGACCTTCAGTGCAGTGTCTCTTATTCCCCAGAACCTGGCATTCAGGGAGTGACTCCTGTGTGTATTGCATGTCCCTGTGTGTGTATGCACTTTTTCCTTCAGTCCTGTTGTCCATAGTTTCTCTCTTTACCTGTTTTGGGCAGTGTGGTCCCCAGCTTGGGCAGTGTTTTTTAACAAAGTATGCATCAGACTTCTCAGTGAGACCCTAAGTCACTGCTGCTGGGACCAGGCTAGCCTACACAGATTTGCAAATAGAATAAGGGCAGGGCATGCACTTTTGACAAGGTGTGCCTCAGGCTTTTGCAGCTCCTACCACTGCTGGGAGCAAGAGCCTGCAAACACGGGGGTCAGGAGACATGATGTTGGTGGTATTTTAGCCAATTTTCTGGGGTTGGGCACTTCCAGCACTAGGACTAAGGCCAGTGTGACTAGAAAGGGCAGAATCCTCAGTGTGGGAGAGACAGGTAGTCAGTTAGGTAGTCAGTGTTAGTGCTGTTCCCACAATTGGCCAGTTGTTTATATTGGGGGATGCGTCAGACAGCTCCTTTGTTCCTAGAGTTCTCTGAAATTCCTAGCTATCTGAGACAGGTTCTGAGGTGAGTAAATCACTCTCTCTCCCTGTATCCCAGGCGTTTTACAAACTGCTGGTTTGGGGCTGTATCTGTTCAGGTGTTTGTCATGCTGTCTCGTTAAGAGTCCCTCTTTAAGGGACTCAGCTTCTTACCACCCTGCAAGGTCTCTCAGAAATGTTTTTGAATTCAAGGCTTTAGGTCCCCCTGGTGATAAGAAGTCACCAAATTAGGATCTCTCACTTTCAAAGCCAAATGTTACAGGGGCTCATTTTCCCAGTGTGGGTTCCCTGATGTGATCATATGTTTCTGGCTCTTCACCATGATTCCAGCCCTTCCCTTCCATGGTCCATTTAGGTCTCATATCAGGTCTCCACCTTTCCCACTTTCTTTTATGTGGCCTCTTCTCTTCCTTTGGTTGTGGAGTTTATTCTGCCAGTCTTCAGATCACTTTCTGGGTTATTCACGCTGCCATGAGTAACGATTAATAATGGTTTATAATAACCATTTGTTAATAATAACCATGCTGCCATTAATTATCTAGTTGTATCTATAGTACAAGGGGAGTTGAGGGTCCTTTTTCTATAATTCTAGCCTCTCCTTGGGAGGGAGAATTTTAGTTAAGGCCTTTCTGTCTCTTTAATTTTGAATTACAAAATTCTATTTCCCTGCTGAAAAGAAATTAAGTGAAAAATTCAAAACTTATAAAGTTAAAAATAAAATCTCTCCTCAGTGTTTTCCCCATAGAAGGGTCTTGTGGTCATAATATGAAGAAGGAGAGGAAAGAAGAGGAGGAGGTGGTGGAGGGGGAGGAGGAGAGGCAGGAAGAGGAGGAGGGGCAGGAGGAGGAGGAGGAGGAGAAGAAGAAGAAGAACAACAACAACAACAAGGAGAAGAAGGAGAAAAGAAGAAGAAAGGAGAAGAAAGAGGAGGAGGAGGAGGAGGAAGAGGAAGAAAGTAATTCTTGACTCCCATGTCCTAGTGTCATCTGTTTCCTTAAATAATCTTTCAGGCTGAAAAACACTGGAATGTCCTCCTTTGCCAACTGCCTTCTATGAAGCTGGTTTGTCCAGATCAAGAGCAGGATTTAAGCGAGAGGCACTATGTAATGAATGGGTGGGACTGTGTCCATAGCAAGGAGATTTGCACACAGGGTTACTAACCTTGTCCTCCAGTTACCCTTCCAAGCTGTTAATATGTAAAAGGAGTAGAGAGAGAAATTTAGGATGGTCTCCATATCAAATGTCTAGCTTTTAGTACTATTATCTTGTATAAATTTACAATTTGAATGTTAAAAGCTTAGTTTAACTGTTCATATTTGAATTTAGACATCAATAATTCTAAACTTTCCTGAAGGAAATGGATGTCTCTGGACAAACAAAGGAAAATCAATGTGGAAAGGCAAAACAGAATAGCTCATTTGTCCATTTCAGACTACTCTTTTTTTTTTTTTTAAGATTTTATTTATTTATTTGACAGACAGAGATCACAAGTCGGCAGAGAAGCAGGCAGAGAGAGAGGAGAGAGGAGGAAGCAGGCTCCCTGCTGAGTGGAGAGCCCTATGCGGGGCTCGATCCCAGGATCCTGAGATCATGACCTGAGCCGAAGGCAGAGGCTTTAACCCACTGAGCCACCCAGGCACCCGCAGGCTACTCTTTTTTACTCAACAACTTTGTAAAGATACTATTTGAATACCATAAAATTCACTCATTTTATGGGTATAAATCAATTATTTTGACTAAATTTATGTAAAATCTGTTTTAAAGTATTCCTAACACTTCAAAAAAGCCCGGGTGCCCATCAGCAACTACTTCTTATTGCCACCTCTTCCCAGGCGATCACTAATCTGCTTCTGTCTCTATAATTTTGACTTTTATGACATCATTTTATGTAAATGGATCATCTAATAAATGGTGTTTGTCATCTGCCTTTTTTCACTTGGCACAATGTTTGTGAGGTTCATTCATGTTTTACATGTATCAAGACTTTGTTTTTATTTCTGAACAGGATTCCATTGTTATGGATACACCACATTGTGTTTACCATTCACCCATGGGTGAACAGTTGGATTGTTGCCATCTTTTGGCTATTATGAATAATATTACTATAACCATTCATATCCAAGACTTGTGTACATCTGTGTTTCATTTCTCTTTAATAAAACTCTAAGAGTCAAATTTGCTAGGTCATATAGTAATTTTAAATTTAACTCATCAAAACCTGTGAAACTGTTTTTCCAGATGGCTTTGCCAGATTGCATCTCCAGCTGCAATGTATGAGGGTTCCAGATTCTCTACCTGTTTGCCAACACTTGTTATTGTCTGTCTTATTTATATTCATTCTATTGGGAGTGTGAAATGGTACCTCATGGTGATTTGAATTTGCATTTCCTAATGACGGATGATGTGTAATTTATTTTGCTACATGTTTTGAGATAGTTGTATGTATCTGAAGGTATATTAAAAACATAACAAAATAAAACAAAACAAACAAACCTGGACAATATAGCAGTGGTTTTCTCTGTACAGTGAAAGCACAAGTGATTTATATTTTTAATTCATTTTTTTCTATTTTAAAATTTTAAAGTACTTTATATAATAAAATTGCACTGTAATAACAATCTATTATAGCTTTCTTTTTGCCAGATTATATAATTTACTGTTAAAGCTAGTATTTTTCAAGATGAAATTCTAAAATCAACTGTTTCTCTATTGACAGTTGATATGCTCAGTTGTATCTTTTCAGGACATCCGTTAATAATGTCCTTAGACTTTTTGCCAAGTCTTAATTCCTCAATTGACTTTGATTCTATATACTTTGACTATTTATGGGTCAGGCTCTATGCACTAGTTCTGGCACTGATCCCGGGTATATGATTCTTTCCCAAAGTCTATATACAAAATTATTGCCAAGATTGGTAGCGGTAATAATGATCTTTTATAGACTTCTGATTTTATATGGAGTTAAATAAGGGTAACTTATGACCCTTTCTTTTGAACCAGTTTGTAGGTGAATTGGTTTCTTCTCTCTACCCAACTTACCCCAACTTTCATTATATTTCTCTTACTAAAGGGTAATTTGGAAGCTAGTTTAGAAAAATAAAGCAACAGGAAAGCTTAGTCAAGGAAAGATTGGGGAAAGTTAGAATCAGAAAACCGTTCTGATTAGAGAAGAAATATAAACATACTTTTATTGTATTCCTTCTTACATTCAAATTTTGTAAGACAAAAATGCAAAATGAGAGGTGCAAATTTTGGTTGAGTTTACCAAGGAAGTATTGATAATAAAACTGGAAGAGTCGAGGTTTTTTTTTTTTTTTTTAATCTTTTTATTGAGGGGGTGAATTTTAACTATTGGATATTTTTTCTTCATGTATTAGAGGCCTTCTGAGGCATCTTTGATGCTTTTGGGAACAAGTGTAGTACTGAGTGCCTGGGACATAAACATCCATATTACAGTTCACATCTGACAATGGTCCAGGAGAAAACAGTGAGAACCTCAAAATTTTATAACACCAGGTCAAGAGTGGAAGTAGGGATTGACATAGAGCATTTTTTGGAAAAGTATTGCCCATTTTTAGCATAATTTCTCATGTTTTATTGCTCTTGGGCCCTGATTTTATTGACAGGCATAAGAGAAAACACTCTTGCAGTGTAGTTACCAACAGAAACTAACTTTAATTTCTAGATGGCATTAAACCTCTTAGCAAATGACTGTTAGAACACTCAGTATCACTCAAAAATTGTTTGAATTTTGACTTTTTAAAGTTGAATTTTAATAGGATCTTTATAGCTGCTGGCAAAGAAAAATCCAACCTCGTTTTACCATGTGCTTAATTATAACTCATTAGATGCCAAACACAGAACTTCTTATTAGTTAAAAAGCAAAAGATGTTGTGAACTCTTTATCTCATCATGTGTGTGGTTATGTGTCCTTGTTTTATCTTCTTTATATATAAATAACTAGTTCTTTCTTTTTGTATTCTCTGTGTCTGTACAATATTAGTGACCTGTGGATTTATTTTGCCTTTAATCATCTACTTCTTCTTGGCTTATGTCTTAAAAGAAAAATCTATATGCCACCTCTGACTGGAGTTTGTTTTAGGAATTCAGGCAATTCTTTTTAAATCATACTAAGTATGCTCTTACAGGCTTAGCTGACATGAAGAGGCCTTAAGATTGCTGTCAGACCAATCTCTTCAAGATCCCTGCAGGTCAGGCACAGAGACATAACATAATCAAAGGTAGGATGGTAACTTCTCAGTAATAAAAAGGATAACACAATCTTATGGATCCATCCTCTTCTTGTTCTGCCTTCAGGCAAACTAGCCTGCCCCGGACCACCCTGCATGCCTAAATAAACAGATAAGTCTATGACTTTAAATTCCTCATTAGGTGATGACAGAACACAGCTGTCAAATAAAGATATTCTTGTAGGAATATTTCTTGGTCCTTTTTCTTCTACCAGAGCAACACAAGGAACAGGAGTGAGAGCTATGTATGTTTGTTGGTAACTATGTAAATATCGATAAATCTCAATAGCTACATGTATCTCTAACTATATGGGTATAGACTGATTACCAGGTGCAGACACTTACATACTATGTATTTCATATATGTAGATGTATTTCATCTACAGAACACTCTCAATTGAAAATATTAGGTCTGTGTTATGGATTAGTGATAGGAGACATAATTAACGAAGTTCAAATCTCTTTGCTTAATCATGATATACCAATGAATGGTCTCTGGGATGCATCTATAACTTTGATTTTCTCTCTCAATCTCTTTTTTTCTCACTACACACACACACACACACACACACACACACACACACACGGCACAACTCACGTATCACTCTGCATTTGGATATACAGGATGATCCAAAGAGGATCTTTTCAAAAACATCAAGCTCACCCACCCAAAATCAAAGTATCAGGATTCCTACTTATTCTACCTGCTGATGGTTGAGTGAGCCCATCCAGTCATAAATCGGATCCATATCCCCTGTAGTGTGTACAGACCACAGAACTTGCCCTTTCTTAAGAGTGTGCATATAATTTAAAATTCAAACCAAGACATTTTTGATTGAAAGGAGACACAAATTAGTCAGGCATAAGCAAGGTCAACTGAGACTCTCTCCAACAAACGCTTGTGTATTTAACCACTCCAACTCGGATCTACAAACTTGTTTGTGACATTAACACTGTTCACACTCACCCCAATGGCTATCTAAACTTTACATGGTCCAAAATTAGGTCTTTTTCTGTTTTCACCCTTTTCCACTCCAAATCATTTTTTCCCAGTTAACTTCTACTTATTCTAGAAGTTTCAGGATTTTTTTTCTCCTAAATTGTCTACATTATTGTATTCCTTTTTACTTATGTCTTTTATACATTGACATAGAAATCTGTGCTTGCTTTTATAATAAAATTTGTCAAACTGCATTGAATTCTCTTTTTTCTAGGATTCTTCCCACAGATCTTTCATTCCTTGGTGCCTTAGTTGCCATCATGTCCCTAGTGCTTAGCAAAATACTTGGATCAATACAGATTTTCAATAAATAGGAACACTGAACAAATGTGGTATTGGCTGCAAACAGGATGATACAATTGCCCAGATACTTAAACTCCTTTCACAACCTAAATTTTAGTTCTCTGCCCCACTTCATACAGTCCTGTCCCAGTCTGGCTTTTGTGTCCCCACTGTCCCCGTCAATGGTAATGTATTGGTGTCCCTCATATTTAGTAGTACCCCTTATCCTGAGGGTCTGCATTCCCACTGAAGCAAAATGAAAGATGCATTTAATATGCATGACAAAAACACACAAATGTGATAATTTTTGAAACTATACACTTTAAAAATTTCAAGCTATGAGTCTTTCGGTAATGTCTTCTTTCTCCAAGATATCTTTGACTTACTGTAGCTTTTGGAAAAGTTGTTTTACCTGAAGAGACATTTTTCAAAACTGCCAAAGGCATGAGAAATATGACAATACTGAGACTATCCCAGGCTAGAGGCATCTAAATGGAGATTATGATTTAATGCAACGAGGCACATTGGATTGGATCCTGAAAGAGAAAAGCCACTGATGGAAACACTGATGAAATGCAAACAAAGTCAGTAGCTAAGTTGATGATATTATACCAACATTACTCTCTTAATTTTGATAAACATCAGATGGTTCCAAAAGATGTTAATATTAGGAGGTGCTGAATTAAGGGGTAGTAGGAATTCTTCTCTAAATTTCAAATTATTTCAAAATAAAATTTCCAAAAATGTAGCCTACCATTTTTGTTTCAAAGTTATGGACTGCCACCACAGGCCAAATTACAGGGCTGGATGCTGGACAAGTGACATAGCACTAAGAAAGACGGAGTAGAAGCCCTCCTAGTAGCTTAGGTCAGGAGATGGTGTGAATGAGCACTGGGGTTCACCTGCAAAGCAGAGTTATAGTAATAAGTGATCCCTCAACAAGAGGCAAAACGAGGGACGCTCATGCCCTCCCAGGAGAATATTTGAGAGAATATGGACCCCAAACCTCAACAACAAATTATCAGATCTGCAAAAAGAAGTAGAATTTGAAAGCAGACCATTTGGATCCATTTCTTGGGTAAGATTTGCCTATATCCTTGTCTCTCTGGGGAAGAATTAAGACAATTCTCATTGGAATTGTAAGACAAATGCATCACCTTAAAAGGGCAGTGTTCTGCCTTTCCCTGCAGAATGTCCTTTCCTTATTCTTTCCCATACATTTTATAAGTTGATCATCTGATACATGTCTCTATTTCAAGGACACTTAACATTGATCCTGTGTGAATTTTGAGATGACAAAATGCAAAGAGAACTGATCTCTACTGTTGAGCTCCCTGGGACTGATGATGTCAGGCAGGACCCCTGTCCACATTTACTCATATTTGTCAATTAATCGTAGTGCAGAGCTGCGGTTGAGAATAAATAGGTAAAGAAAGACAGAAACTCAAGGAAAATGAGGCAATATTCTATAAAAAGACTATTAAGTTAAAGTAATTGCACCTTCAAAAATAATACATTCTGAACATTTTACTATACTACTTTAAATATTCCTCTTTTGAAAGTTTAATAAAACATATTTAATTGAGTATAGCATAAGATGGTAAGCCTGTGATGTGAGCTATTATCATAATTATTATTTTCCAAAATCAGGAAATGTTGAGGGTTATAATTGCTTAAGTGATTTTTATTACTTTTGCTATTCAATATAATAATTTCATAATCTCTTAGAAAAAAATGTCATATATTTAACGAAAAACGTATTTTAAGTATTTTAAGTACATGTGAAAGAAGTCATTCTTAATATGAACTATTTTTACATTTTTCTAAAGTATAATAATGCTATTTTTTGGAACTTTTGTTTTTCTAGAGAATGATAAAGATGGGATTTAAAAATTCTGCCAAATAATGAAAAAAAATAAAGAAAGAGAAAAAGAAAGAAAGAAAGACGGGCACCTTTCTGGGGAAACAAAATGAAACAAAACAAAACACCACAGAAACAGCCCTGTTTGGGACATAAGTAATATTGAGGTTTGCTCTGTGGTCACCAGTGGAATGATTGAGTATGCTAATAAAAATATGCAAGATACCATCATTTTATCATTTGAGTTAGAAAAACAAAACATGACAATTAAGCCAACTCTGAATTAACACTATAATCAAAAATTAAGATGAGATTATTGGTACTTTTGTTGATTTCAATATAATTATTTCAAAAACTTTAAATATTTGAAGAATGTTTACTCTGAGCAAATATGTGAAATCCAAAGAAAATTCAAGACAAACTTTTAGATTTGGATGTTAAATGTTCTTTATGAAATATTGTTATTCATTCTCTGTCCAGAGCTATCACTGGAGCCTTATTTTGTCTATACTGACTTTTTTTACTTTGATTTTTTTCCTGATCACAGCACACCTTATTTCTCTGTAAATATTCTTCCTTAATGAGCTAATTTAATTCTGTGGCTTGGACTACCCATTCACCCCCCGAGGAGCTGAAATTTGTTATTACTCTAATGTGTTAACGGACTTCCAGCCTATATTAATATCTAGAACATGTGTATATGTATGTCTGTTTATAATATGTATTGCTGTATATAATAGGCATGTACATACCTGTATCAAGAACATGTATTTGTGTATACATGTATTTCAAAAGCATGCTATCTGTCTGTATGCACAGATGTACATGCATATAAATATCAGAGTTTATTTCTACATGTATATGGAAGAATACAGGTATACAACTAGCACTCAGTTCTCCTTTGCTATGCTCTCTTTATGTATTTCCCCATATATATAAATATATATACATATATATATAATGTATATTTTTATGTATTTCTCCATATATATTTATATATTGTGCTTATACTCTGTCCATTTAATTACATTTTTTACCATAAATGCATTTGAATATGTTACCAAATTGGTCTACAACAAACTTTACACCTGTATTTCATCTAATCATTTCATAAAAGAATGAAGCGTAAGTGCAGAAAGAGAACGGTTGTTTCTTTAACTATAATAATTTGGAAAGACTTGAGTTGTCCAAAACAATTCTTCTAAATTGGGCAGGAGCAAGTTATCTGTAAAATGCCGGGGGAAACCAACAAGTCATGTGCTTTCATATTGTTGCTCTTATTGTTTGCAAATACCTGAATTCTGGCTTCATCCTAAAGAACCAGAATAGAAAATAATGATGTTGTAATGTGGGTATGGTTGATGCAGAATTCCTATCAGCAGATTCTCCTGCAAAGAAAAACCTGGAGTTCTCATTAAAAAATTGACTAAATGGGAGAAGATATTTGCAAATGACATATCAGATAAAGGGCTAGTGTCCAAAATCTATAAAGAACTTAGCAAACTCAACACCCAAAGAACAAATAATCCAATCAAGAAATGGGCAGAGGACATGAACAGACATTTCTGCAAAGAAGACATCCAGATGGCCAACAGACACATGAAAAAGTGCTCCATATCACTCGGCATCAGGGAAATACAAATCAAAACCACCATGAGATATCACCTCACACCAGTCAGAATGGCTAAAATGAACAAGTCAGGAAATGACAGATGCTGGCGAGGATGCGGAGAAAGGGGAACCCTCCTACACTGTTGGTGGGAATGCAAGCTGGTGCAACCACTCTGGAAAACAGCATGGAGGTTCCTCAAAATGTTGAAAATAGAACTACCCTATGACCCTGCAATTGCACTGCTGGGTATTTACCCTAAAGATACAAACGTAGTGATCCGAAGGGGCACATGCACCCGAATGTTTATAGCAGCAATGTCTACAATAGCCAAACTATGGAAAGAACCTAGATGTCCATCTACAGACGAATGGATAAAGAAGATGTGGTATATATACACAATGGAATACTATGCAGCCATCAAAAGAAATGAAATCTTGCCATTTGCGACGACGTGGATGGAACTAGAGGGTATCATGCTTAGCGAAATAAGTCAATCGGAGAAAGACAACTATCATATGATCTCCCTGATATGAGGGAGAGGAGATGCAACATGGGGGGTCGAGGGGGTAGGAGAAGAGTAAATGAAACAAGATGGGATTGGGAGGGAGACAAACCATAAGTGACTCTTAATAAACCTGGCGATTCGCAGACCTGTACCCCTGGGGATAAAAATATATGTTTATAAAGCTGAAAAAAAAAAAAAAAAGAAAGAAAGGATGAATCCCCAAGTTTTGTAGCAAAATGGACAGGACTGGAAGAGATTATGCTGAGTAAAATAAGTCAAGCAGAGAGAGTCAATTATCATATGGTTTCACTTATTTGTGGAGCATAACAAATAGCATGGAGGACAAGGGGAGATGGAGAGGAGAAGGGAGTTGAGGGAAATTGGAAGGGGAGGTGAACCATGAGAGACTATGGACTCTGAAAAACGATCTGAGAATTTTGAAGGGGTGGGGGGTGGGAGGTTGGGGGCACCAGGTGGTGGGTATTGTAGAGAGCACGGATTGCATGGAGCACTGGGTGTGGTGCAAAAATAATGAATACTGTTACGCTGAAAAAAATTAAAAAATTAAAAATAAATAAATAAATAAATAAATTAATTAATTAATTAAAAAAAATTGACTAACAAGGGCGCCTGGGTGGCTCAGTTGTTAAGCATCAGCCTTCGGTTCAGGTCATGATCCCAGGGTCCTGTAATGCATCCCCACATCAGGGTCCCTGCTCCATAAGCCTGCTTCTCCCTCTCTCTCTGTCTGCCGCTCCCCCTGCTTGTGCTCCCTCTGTCAAATAAATAAATAAAAGCTTTAAAAAAATTGACAAACATATAGGCATATACATTGGAAATTAAACAATAGGGGCACCTGAGTGTCTCAGTCGGTTGCGTCTGCCTTTGGCTCAGGTCATGATCCCGTGGTGCTGGGATGGAGCCCTGCATCAAGATCCCCGCTCAGCAGATTAGAATGAAATGATTAGATGAAATACAGGTGTAAAGTTTGTTGTAGACCAATTTGGTAACATATTCAAATGCATTTATGGTAAAAAATGTAATTAAATGGACAGAGTATAAGCACAATATATAAATATATATGGAGAAATCCATAAAAATATACATTATATATATATGTATATATATTTATATATATGGGGAAATACATAAAGAGAGCATAGCAAAGGAGAACTGAGTGCTAGTTGTATACCTGTATTCTTCCATATACATGTAGAAATAAACTCTGATATTTATATGCATGTACATCTGTGCATACAGACAGATAGCATGCTTTTGAAATACATGTATACACAAATACATGTTCTTGATACAGGTATGTACATGCCTATTATATACAGCAATACATATTATAAACAGACATACATATACACATGTTCTAGATATTAATATAGGCTGGAAGTCCGTTAACACATTAGAGTAATAACAAATTTCAGCTCCTCGGGGGGTGAATGGGTAGTCCAAGCTGTGCTCTCTCTCTTGCTCACTCTCTCAAATAAATAAAATCTTAAAAAAAAAAAAAACCTTAAACAATATGTTAACTTTTATGATTCCTCTAAGTACATTTCAGTCTAACTGACCAAAATACTTAGAGCAACAGATAGCAGAATTGTATATGTTTATGTATATACACAATTTTACATGCACACACACACACACACACACACATACAGAGACACATATGTTGTACATACACACATGCACAACACATACGCACATGTACGCATGCTTACTTGTGTCTATGATAATGTATATGGGTACATACATCCACACACTCCATGCTGCGCTGCTTAGAGTAGTACTAAGTGAAATTTTAGATAGTTGACACTAAATTTTACTGTATCTCTTCTCATTTGAAAGGAAGCCCCTGAGTCTTTGACACTATAGCAGACAGGGACTGGGGGAGTGGGATTTAGGAATAAAACAATTATGGGTTTAGCTCAAGACAGTTTTCCAGGTTCCACATTTTCTTTCCATTCATTTCATGGCCCCTTTTCTTTGCTTTTTCATGCCATCACATGTGGACTTGGGAAAAACCCCAGGACTTGGGAATAATAGTGGGGAGAAAACAAGTCCTTGGGGTTCACGTGTAGGTATTGAATCAGGTTCTTTCAAGTTGGAACTTTCCTATTGGGTTTGACCGTTTAGGATCCATGTTATACATTTTTGTGGCAATGCCTAAGTGACAAAAGTGCCTATTCTTACTGTTTTTCTTCTTTTTCTCTCTTTTGTTTACTTTTTTTTTCAGATTTTATTTATTCATTCCACAGAGAGCAAGCAGGAGCAGGGGGAGCTACAGAGGGAGAGGGAGAAGCTCAGCAGGGAGCCTGATGTGGGGCTCTATCCCAGGACCCCGCGATCATGACCTGAACGGAAGGCAGATGCTTAACTGACTGCGCCATCCATGTGGCCCTTTTCTTGTTTACTTATTTGTGTTTGTGACTAGATCTCAAAGCTGTGCTAGTACCTATTTCATGGCTCATATCTTTACAGCATATTTCATCATTTATTAAAATTAAATGGAATGCCAAAATAAAAGAATAATTACCAGGTTACACACAATGAGAATTTATAGACTATCATTCTCATTAATTTACTAAATTAACATGAGATTATTTCTCCTACAATCTTGCCACAGATGGATACCCTTTTTTCTTTTTTTTTTCCCAATGATGGATATAAATACTATTCATGGGTAGGTATAGATATAGATATATAAATCTCTCTGAATAATTAGGACACACTGAATATTATATATATATGTATATATATGTATACATATTTGTTAACAATTTGATTTCTTTCTTACATTAGCTGTCTAGTTATATTTTTATTAATTCCTTTTTCTTTTCTTTCTTCCTTCCTTCCCTTGTTTCTTTTCCTTCCTCTCTCTCTTCCTCTCTCCTTTCTTTCTTTCTCTCTCTCTCTTTCTTTCTTCTTTCTCTCTTTCCATTGATATTAAGTGGTTCCTTGTATTTGTGGATTAGTAATTTGTGATCTGCTATGTGGATTACTAATGTAGCCTCCAGTCCCGTCATTTGCCTTTGAAATATTTTTCAATTACAGATTAGGTTTTTAAAATATTAGCTATTACAAACTTTTCTTTTATGGGTTTTTAGCCTCCTGAAGAATGTCAAAGGAGGAGATTGGTGGAAGGATTTGAACATTATGTGTAAAGCTTAAATTTTTAAAATTTATTATGGGTGTAATTAAACTTCATTGATGCTTGGGGAAAAAATAATTCCTTCAAATGTTCAACTTTTTTGCAGTTTTGAGTTTTACATTTGTGTTTTGCATGAGAGAGAGAGAGAACTGTGCTCTATTTCCCAATTGGAAAGCTGATAATTGCAATTCACTGTTTCTAGTAGTTCATTATTTTCACACAGATTTTAAATGTTAGCATTATCATATATTAAATGTTTATACATCTGCTTTAGCAAACTCTGCTCTACCCCAGAGACTCATTTGTCTCCCCATGTCCCACACTGCTGGGCCTCCGTGACATGAGGGCAGAGGCCTCATTTTGGTTGGGTTGGCCATGCAGTCCCTGTAGATCCCCCCGTAAGGCTGGTTCACAGGAATAGAATCCCTGTGCTCTTGGTAAATTCTGTTTATATATTCCAGATAAATATTCTGTCCTATAACTTGACTGACAGACCATGTTGCTCTGAGACACTGCTGTGAGTAAACCCATCAGGAATCTCTTCCCAGGCTCACAAGGTCCCAGCTCATTCCCATCCTGTGTGCCTTGCAAGCCCTTGGAAACTCCTGATGAGATGTTAGAAAATCCCCACACAGCTCAGTTCTCATCAGCTTCCCGCCCACACTGATCACACACCCACTGTCCCTCAGCTGAAAGCAAACCCACTCTTTCTCCCATGTTCCAAGTCGCTCACGGCTTGCACCGGAGAACAGGTACACTCTTGCTCATGTATGCTCCTCCCACACTATGATCTGTCTTTGCTCTTTTAAAAATATCCGCTACTTTGAAATTCATAATGTTAGAAACCATGTGCTACCTTCCTTGCTGTCATGAAAATTTGAATCCCTTCCTCATGACTTTCCCCGTTAACCCTGCTCTGGTCACTATTCACAGTGCCTTTAACCTCTATCCATCACGTTTCTTGACCCCCTCGAGGACATCGATGGATTTCTGTTGCCCTCACCTTATTTGCACACCCTTGGCACCTGTCATTAAGACTCTGATAGTTTTCCCTGTAGTTCTCCTTACCTAGGTCCCTCTCCCATCAAATTCTCTCTTAACCAGTTTGATTCTATAATTCAAATTCAAATTATACCTTTAAAAACACCATCATGGCTAATTTTATGTGCCAACTTGCTTGGGTGATAGGGTCCCAGATATTGAGTTAAACTTTATTTCTGGGTGTGTTTATGATGTTTCTGGATGCACTTAAGATTTGAATTGATAGACTGCATAAAATTGATAGACCCCCAATATGCAGGAATCTCCACCAATCCTTAGAACACCCAGATAGGACAAAAAAAATCTGAGTAGGAAAGATTTCTCTCTCTTTCTCCCCTCTCACCACCTCCCCCCAGACACTCATCTTCTTCTGACTACAGACATGGACTGGAGCTTAACCCTCAGCTCTCCTGGGTCTGCAGCTTCCCGACTGCAGGTCTTGGGACTTCTCAGGCCCCACAATCACATGAGCCAATTTTTTTTTTTTAAAGATTTTATTTATTTATTTGACAGAGAGAGAGAGAGAAATCACAAGTAGGCAGAGAGGCAGGCAGAGAGAGGGGGAAGCAGGCTCACCGCTGAGCAGAGAGCCCGATGCGGGGCTCGATCCCAGGACCCTGAGACCATGACCTGAGCCGAAGGCAGAGGCTTAACCCACTGAGCCACCCAGGCGCCCCCAATTTTTTTTTTTTTAAGATCTGTTTATTTTAGAGACAGAGAGAGCACGAGGGGGAGGAGCAAAGGAGAGGGAGAGAGAATCTCAAGCAGACTCAGAGCTGAGTGTGAAGCCCTATGGGGGGCTCCAATCTCATGACCCTGAGATCATGACCTGAGTAGAAACCAAGAGTCAGATGCTTAACCTCCTGTGCCACCCAGGCGTCCTGAGCCAACTCTATATAATCAATCAACCTGCCTTGTCCTCCCAGACCCTATCTCCATGGCTGAGAGCAAATGCACACACACACACACACACACACAAAAGCATACACATGCATACACACACATACACACATACACACACTCTCACACTGGTTCTGATTCTCAGAGAACCCTGTCTAATACACACCTTAACTCGTTCACTTCCTCCCTCTTTATTAAATTCTTTTGGACTCAGTTAATAAAATATTGGATAAGATGTAGTGGTTAAAACCATTCAGGTAAAAACAAATCTGAAGAAGATTAATGAATCATTTTTTCCTGATTTCCAGTTTCATTTGAAGAACTTAACCCTGAAACATACACTTTGATATTTTTCCTCATAATTCTACTACATTCTCCAGGTCTTTTCCACTTCCCCCTTGGAGAATTCTGTTTCTCATGTTCAGCTGTTTTGTCAAATCTCGAATATTTCCGTCCTGCCCCATCTCACACAGACTTGCTTTGTACTTCCCTGGTAGACTGGAAGACAGAGAACCAATGTTCCCATTCAGGTGCCAGGCCCCCCTCCCTGGCTCATTCCACACCACAGCCACTGTCCCCAGCCCCTGCTGCCATCAAGGGTCAAGTGTCTGAGATCCACTCCACCCTCTACCTGCACTTAGCAGTCCATCCCTCCCGACCCTCCCAAAGATCCCTTTGTTGAATATATCCCCTGTCTTTTTTTTTTTTTTTAATAAAATTTCAGAACAAAGTAAAACTGCCTCCCACCTTCCCACTTGCCTGCTCTACTTCACAATGGACTATCTACCAAATGGTTTCTCTGGACCCTGCCTCCACATCCACTCCTTCTAATGTCTTCCATTTGAATCCAGGCTTTACCTCCAACACTCCAAAAGGATTCCTCTTTCCAAAGTCAGTGCTGGAATATCTCAACTTCTCAGTGGCCGTCAACGTGGGTGATAAAATCCACCTTCTAAAGCTCTCGCCTCAATGTCCCGGCTGCTTCTGACTTGTCTCCCACCTCCACAGCTGTGCTTTCTCAGGCTTCTTCTCTCTCCCTCTTCTTTCTTTTGCCCTTTAAACATCAGAGGATGATAGGGCTCATCCTTGGCCACCTTCTCTATCTGTGTTTTCTGCTTGGTGAACTCATGTAGCCCCCGGCTTCACGCACCATGGGTATCAATGGGCATATGTGTTCAGGATTTCTACATCTCTCTCTGACTTCAAACTCTGCACTGAGTGCCAGGCTCATGTTTCCAACTACACAGGTGACAATTTCACTGGGATAACAAATGAATACATTGAGGAAACATGACTGACTTAGAATCTTTGATATCTCATATTATGTTCTCCATCTCAATAAATGGCACAAAAATGCAAGTTTTGGAACCTTAAGCTAAGATTCTTGGATTCCTCTGTTTTCCTAATGTTAACATCCATTGCATTAGGAAACCCCAAAATATCCACCTTCAAGACACACCTCAAATTCATGTGCACCTTCTGCCTGCATCGTTTCTCTTTCAGACCAGTCCACCCTCATCTGGTGCTTGAAACGCAGCACTGGGCTCCTCTTGTTTCTGTTTCAGTTGCTGACTTTGGATAATACACTCTCCACACAATGGCCAAAATGACCAGTTTAAAACACATCAACCTGATTAGTCTCACCTCTGCTTAAAACCTGTGTTTCTGGGGCACCTGGGTGGCTCAGTGGGTTAAGTCTCTGCCTTCAGCTCAGGTCATGATCTTGGGGTCCTGGGATGGAGCCTCTTATTGGGCTCTCTGCTCAGCGGGGAGCCCGCTTCCCCCTCTCTCTCTCTGCCTGCCTCTCTGCCTACTTGTAATCTCTGTCAAATAAATAAAATCTTAAAAAAAAAAACACTCTGGTTCTTAGAATAAAACTCTTCCATGACCCCTGATGCTTTGTATTACTTCTTTGTTGTCTGTGTCCCTAACCTCACATTCTCTCTCACCACCCTCTAGCTTTATTGAACTTCAAATAAATAAACGTTATTGCCAGTGCCAGATCTTTGCCCCTGCTCTTGATAGTCCAGAACATATTTTCCTATTATTTTTATATAAAAAGAAGTCTTTTTAAAATATTAATGTTATTTTTAATAAGATTAAATCTTTATACAAACTGGGCAAATAGGGAAGGTGGGGGAAGAAGAACACCTTCCAGGAAAGGAAGGGAAAAGGCAGAAAGGTGTAGGCAGGCAGGGGGAGGCAAGGGGTTTAACATCAACAATCTTCAGTGTGGGCTCTCCAGAGTAAGGACCGACAGGTCAGGGGACTACAGTAGTACTAGGACAGGGTCCCCCGGAGGGGTAGAGCATGGGGTCAGAAAGATGAGAATATAGAATATAGAGGTTTAAGTTTCAGCAGGCAGGTAGCAGGGCCCTGACTCTTAGGAGTCAAAGGGGCCAGCAGGCTGGGCATCCTGGGGGATCGGGGGCAGGGAAGAGACCCTCCTGGTGCTGTTCTTATGCACTGGAGGAGGGTGGGAGGCCCCAGGAGCGTTGCATCTTCTCCCAGCTCTGCAGCCGAGGATCTGGGCCCTGGGCAGACACCACCCCGGCAGTGGGGTGGGCAGCAGACAGTGAAGGCTGGCCATCAGGCTGGAGGTCAGCAACTTCCCTGCAGACGTTGTCGCTCCAGGAGTGAAGGCTTCTGCTCAGAGGCCCTGGTCTTGGCACGAAGGAAGGGACCACACCATTTCTGATCAGGGGCTTGAAGGCAGATGGCCTGGGCTCTGGCTTCCGCCTCCTGCTCCTGCTCCTGCTCTCTGGGATCTCAAACCAGAGGGGCCCATCAAACTTCCTGTTCCCCTTCTGGCACTGGCTGAGAGCCCTCAGCACGGTCTCCTTGGCACAGGGGTCTGGGCGCTCCTCTGCGGGTGGATGCCCTGCAGGGCAGGCACTGGGAGCCTGTGCCCGGGACACCCAGGGGCTCCCTCTGTGTTCAGGGGGCGCGATCCTGATCGTCACAGGGCTCCAGATCCGTCTTGGGTGACGGGCACTCCAAAGGCACCGCTTCATGTAACTCTCCCAGGCGCTGGAGAGATCTGGCCCCAGGACTGTCTCAGGGGGCGGCTTGGCAGGAAAGCGCCTCCATGCCTCAGTGACCACCCTCTGCGGCTGTGAGGGGTCCCAGTTGGGCGGCATCCGTGGGAGGGGTCTGAAGCGGATGCAGGGCCCACCGTCCTCGGCCTGGGAAGGCCTGGACCACGGGTTCGGGCACCCTTGAGTGAGGGGTTGTGTCGCGGGCTTGGGTGTGCTCAGGTAGCTGCCCATGGGAGCGGGCGTCAGGGAGGGGGCCTTCTAGTGGGGATTCGACTTCCAGAAGTTCCCAATGTCGCCAGAGGCAGCTGCAACCGAAGCGCCCAGGGCTCGGATGACCGTTGGCATCTGTGTGCACGGAAAGCGCGCACGGGCCTGGGCGCTGGAACCCTCCACATCCCGTGGGCGCGTGAGGCAGAAGGTTGGCAGAGGGGATGCGGGGGATGTCTGCAGGCGCAGCTGCAGCCCGCGTGTGCATGGTTATCTGGAGGCCACAGCCTCCAGCCCCTGTTCTTCCCGCTGCTGAGAGCAAAAGTTTGGCTTAAGAGAGAGGCTTAGGAGCTCAGCATCTCCACTCCCAACCCCCAGCATCTTTATCACAACATCGTTTACAGACCATAGAGTTCGCCCAAAGAGTAATGTTCTGTGACTTTCAGCACATTCACCGATTCGTGCATCCATTACCATAGTCAACTTGAGAATATCGTACTTCAAACAGAAAACCTGGATGCTATGAGTATCACCGTCCCATCCACCTGCCCTTACCCCAGCCTTAAGCCACCACTAACTCATTTTCTCTTCAGTTATAGATTTCCCTATCGTAGGCTTTGGTATAAACGGGATTATGTAATATGTAGTCCTTTGTGACTGGCTTCTTTTGCTTCACATACTGTTTTCAAAGTCTATTATGCAGTAGCAAGTAGCAGCTTTTCACTCTTTTTATAATCCAGCAAATAGTGCATTGCATGGATAGATCACATGTTGTTTATCCTTTGCCAGTTAATGGGCATTTGGGTTGTTTCCACGATTCCGATATTATGAATAATGTTGTCGTGAACATGCATGTATGAAAGTTTGTGTGCACAAATATTTTCATTTCTCTTGGGTGTATAGCCAGGGTAGAATTGCTAGGACATACCTTAACTGTTTATTTTTTTATTTTTATTTATTTATTTTTTTTTAAGATTCATTTGTTTGAGAGAGAGCACATACTAGCAGGGGGAGGGGCAATAGGAGAGGGAGAGAGACTCCTCAAGCAGACTCCATGCTGAGCAGGGCACCCTACTTAGGGTTCAATCTCATGACCCTGAAAGCATGACTTCAGCCAAAATCAAGAGTCCCAGGCTGAACCTACTGAGCCACCCAGGCACTCCTTCACTGTTTAACTTTTTGAGACATTTCCAAACTATTTTCCACAGTGTCTGTACAAGTCTACATCTCCACCAGCAGTTGTCTCTACTTTGGTACTTGACTCTAGAGGGAGAAGGTATAATAATTTTTGCAGTTCATAAAAATTACAGATTGCGTATTGACAGACGGCCATTCCCTTTCATTATCGTAAAAACTAAACATAATTCACTTGAATGCTCTTTTAAGGAAAAATAAATAACTAGGTTTTGTTTCTGTAAATGTGATGCATGTTTTATTCTTCTAGAATAGTTGTTAATGTTACTTTCTGCAATTTGCCTCTTAAGGAAATGGTGACAGTAGACCATGATTTATGTTTTAGTCCCGACAATGTTGGTTTTAAGAAGACTGTCTTATAATTTAGGTTCCATACATTCATATATAGATTTTAGTCTTTCAAACGTTACTCTTTTTCTTCCATTTTTACTGGTCATCCATGTTTATGCCGTAGTGGCTCACATTTCCAACTAACAGTTAACAAGCATCTGACTATAAAAACGGGGCTTGAAAACTCTTACATATATGTATATATAATGATGGAGTTTGGAGTCTGTTGAAGGTGATGTAAAGCAAAGTGTTCTCCAGAATGTTTTCCTCAAAAGCACTTGCACAAAGTGCCTTCTGAGTTAGCCAGTAAAGGTAGAGAGAAGTAGAGTCTGGCAAAGTAAGTACGAAATTGAAGAGCAAGCGACAGGTGCTTTCTGGATCTGAGAAGCAAACAAGTGAAGGCTGAGGACATTAAAAGGAGCCTACTGAAAGCTTTACAAGGCTTCAGCAGCTTGGAAAGAAGTCACTTGTTGGAAAGGAAGGTAGGTGTGCCATCAGCCAAGGGATACTGGAGGGTGAGATCCGTGATACTTCCTACTCACTAATTCATTTTCATTTCTTCCACATTCCTAATTTATGAATGATCCCACAGAATATGATTTTGAAAACAAGAACTTCCGATGCTATAATTTTCTTCTTAATAAGACATTTCTTGATAATGACAGCAATGACTTTTATAGCTAAGAAGCCTCTTAAGACAATGATATCATTACCATCAGAATGGACCATTAATGCAATTGGATATAGATTTCTTAAAATGTATTTCAATCCCCAGTATTGACAGAGTTTCCACATCCTATCTGCAGTGTAAGCCAATGGATGTCATTTTGGTTTGTGGTAAAACACTCTTCCAAAAACCACAGTCTCTCACTTCTAAATGCATCTTCACCAGTAAATCAACATGTTTGTTGATTAGTCAAAAGTTATTTGCATAGACATTGAATATGTCTGCTTCTTCTCCTTCTCACACACAAAGAACTAACAGGTTTATTTTGGTTAGTTGACATTAATAATTAAGGTAAATCAGTGGTTCCCAATTAGAGGCAGCTTTGCGGCTTTCCAACCTCTGTCCCAGGGACATTAGAGAAAGTAGGTTGGGGATAAGGGGGAAAGGCCGGGGATGTTGCTCAACATTGTACGGTGCACAAGAAAGGCCCCGCAGCAGAGAATGATCTGGCCATAGATGTCGGCCCTGCAGGAATAGAGAAACTTTGCGCTCAGTAGTTCCCTTATCTTCCCTTAATGTTATTAAGTTAAGTCGCTATGGTAAGTTTCTCAAAACTATGAAATTAACTTCAGTTCAATGTTGTGAAACAAATCCCATTCTCTGTTTAAATGTTACCAGTTGTTCCTTTTCTTTTTCAGGAACTAATCCTTTTCAGTCTGTTCTAATCTATGACAGTTTATCCATCCTTCTTGTTTTCCATGACCTTGACACTTTGAGAACACTGACCGGTATTTTTTAGAAATGCTCATTTTTTTTTTTTAATTTTCAGCAACTTAATTGTTTTATATTTACCTTAAATTTAATTATACATTCAGATAGCTTGAAGCTCTAGACCATCCTGAATTCTTATTGAAAACACTGAAAAAATATATATATATATACACACACACAAGCACACACAGTTTATCTTATTCTCTTTTCCTCACAGAAATCTGGTTTCATTATTCTCCATTTCCTTTTATTCATTTTTTTCCTAAAGTGCTACTACAAATATTGTAGTTCTTTTCATTGTTCCCGTTGACCTGAGCTTGATGATCTTTACATTTATCTCATGCTGGTAGAGCCGACCACTTCCTTATACTCAGCACCTTGGGGCCAAATTTGGATTACAGATTCCATTTCTTTGGTTGTATTGTTTACTTGTACTTATCAAGTAACCTTTTTTTTTAAACAACTGTATTGAGATATAATTTATATAGCATGCAATTCACTCATGCAGAATTCATTGGCTTTTAATACATTCATAAATATGGGAGTTTTCGTATTTCACAGAAATGGGAATTTATTTTTTAAGTTTTAATTAAATATAAATTTAATTTTTTAAGATTTATTCATTCATTTTAGAAGGGGGAGGGGCACAGGAAGAAGGAGAGGGAGAATTCTCAAGCAGACTACTGCTGAGCAAGGAGCCCAACACAGTGTTTGATCTCACGACCCTGAGATCATGACCTGAGCTGAAATCAGGAGTCAGCCACTCAACTGACTGAGCCACCCAGGCACCCCAAATTTTAATATTTCCTTACCTCAGAGAGAACCCTCACCCTTTACCTATCACCCTTTTATTCCCCTACACCCCCACTTCTCAGCTCTAAACAACCACAAATCTACTTTGTCTCTACATAGAGTCCCATATTTCAGAGAAATAGAATAATATAATATGTAGCCTTTTGTGACTACTTCTTTCCTTCAGCATAATATTTCCAAGGTTATCTGTGCTGTAGCATGTATCAGTACTTTATTCCTTCTTACGACCTAACCTTATTCCATTGTGTGGCTAGACCACATTTTGTTTATCTTTTTGTTAGCTGGTGGACATTTAGGTTGTTTCCACCTTTTTTTCTATTAGGAATAATGTGCTCTGAACATTCATATTAAAATTCTATATAGGGGGGTGCCTGGGTGGCTCAGTGGGTTAAAGCCTCTGCCTTCGGCTCAGGTCATGATCCCAGGGTTCTGGGATCGAGCCCCGCATCGGGCTCTCTGCTCCGTGGGAGGCCTGCTTCCTCCTCTCTCTCTGCCTGCCTCTCTGCCTACTTGTGATTGCTGTCTATCAAATAAATAAATAAAATATTAAAAATTCTATATAGGAAAATTCTTTCACTTACCTTTGGTATATATCTAGGAATTACTTTTTTTTTTGGTCATTTGATAACTCTATATTTCATCATTTGAGAAACTGTCACATACTTTTTCAAAATGGCTGCACTATCTTTTAGCCCTGTGAGCAGCAACTGAGGGGTCCAATGCCTCTCTGTCTTCTCCAGCACTGGTTATGATCTCACTTTTCCATTCTAGTCATTGTGGTTTGTGTAAAGTGGTATACCATTGTGGTTTTGACTTGTATTACCCTGATGATTAATGGTTTGGAACATCTTTTTATGTGTTCATTGGTCATTCATATATCTTTCTTAGAGAAATGTCTATTCAAGTTTCTTTTGCCAGGTTTTGTTATTGTGTTCTAAGACTTTGTTATATAATTTGGATATGAATGTCTTAACAAATATATGATTTGCCAACATTTTCTCCCATTTGGTGAGTTGTCTGTTCACCTTCTTCTTATTTTTGTTTTAATGTTAAGAAGATCCAATTTGAGGGGCGCCTGGGTGCCTCAGTGGTTAAAGCCTCTATCTTCGGCTCAGGTCATGATCTCAGGGTCCTGGGATCGAGTCCCGCATCGGGCTTTCTGCTCAGCAGGGAGCCTGCCTCCTCCTCCTCTCTCTCTGCCTGCCTCTCTGCCTACTTGTGATCTGTCCGTCAAATAAATTAAAAAAAAAAAAATCTTACAAAAAAAAAAGAAGATCCAATTTGAAATTTTTGCCAAATCCATGGTCATGAATGTAGATAGGAAGAAATATATATCTGTATGAATACATACAGATGTAAAATACACTCGCAAAACATGATTTTATTATGTTTTTATTAGAAAGGAACCACAAGAACCATAGTCATAATATATCCCTACTTACTGGTCAGGGTTGGTTATTTTGTTGTTGCTTGTTTTGTTTTCTCTCTTCTTTCCTTCCTTCCTTCCTTCCTTTTTGAATCTCCAGTGGTTCATGAGTGGTTCATGAAGTTCAGAATTAACTCACTACCTATTTGGGGTGCCTGGGTGGCTCAGTGGGTTAAGCCTCTGCCTCCAGCTCAGGTCATGATCTCAGGGTCCTGGGATCGAGCCCCGCATCGGGCTTTCTGCTCGGCAGGGAGCTTGCTTCCTCCTCTCTCTCTCTCTGCCTGCCTCTCTGCCTACTTGTGATCTTTGTCTGTCAAATAAATAAATAAAATGTTAAAAAACAACCTCCCTATCTATTCTTCTTATTTATATCATTAACTTCCTAACCTTATAAACCCTCCTTAGTACATCATTAGCTATTTAGATTAAAAATTTTTAGAATTTTGCATCTATTCAAATTTACTATTTTAAAGGGTGGGAGGACTACATCAATTGTTTTTGCAACTGGGAATAGATATCCTAAATTATTCTAAAGACTGTCATAGAACTCCCAGAACTCTTTTTGTTTATTCTGGAATTTCTCTGCATTTCACTTTCACCTCAACTCCAGGGTATGTGTGTATGTATTTCATAAGTTATCCCCATCCATTTTGTATAATCTAGGAGTTCCTTAAAATATTTTGCCTGCTGATGTTGCCCCATCTCATTTTCTAATATTGTTATCTATATATATTTATATCTATATCTATATCTATTTTAAAAATTTCTTTGATCTCATTTTAAGGGAGTTAAATATATTTAAAGTCAATATATTTAAAGTCAATAGTTTAGTTCATGTGTCTTTTAGAAAATATGTTTAACTTCTACATTCTGATTTAAGTTACAGTATTATAATGATTTTGTGGGTTAGTGGTTCTAAAATATAAGTGTGCAGCACCAGAATCACCAGGACATGCTAAACAAAGATTGTTGATCTCACCCCCAGTAGCTCTGCGTGGGTTCCAACAACTAACCTTTGTTAGAAATCTTCCCGCTTGATACAATGACACCTGCCTTGTGACCACACTTTGAAAATTGCTGCTATAGGCTTAATCGCATGTGTATGTGGTTTTAATATCTAGTGTTAATTGCAGTTACACCAATTTAAGTTAGATATTGAAGAGGAAAGGAGACTATCATCTGATATCGAAATTATACCAAATATCATTTTTGTCACTTGGGAAAAATGCATATTTTTAGAAGCATTTCTGAAAATTTAATGTTCATTAGAATCATCTGGAGATGTTAAAATGTAGATTTTAGTTCAGTAAGTCTGAGATGTGGCCTGTAATTCTGCATTTCCAACAGATCACAGGCTGTCCAAAGACTGGCAATCTCAGTCATACCCTGAGTGTCTGTTTGAAGGTAGGGCCTCAGACCTATCCTAGATCAATCACCTCAGCATTTGAACATGTGTATTTTGAAGTGTGGGACGCATGGGTCTTGATCCAAAGCTCTCAATCCCAGTTGCATATTAGAATGACTTGCAAAACTCCTTGTCCTGCTATGTTGTTTAAAATGGTCTGGAGAAGATCTGTGAATAGGTAATATAAGTTTTCAAAGTCCTCCCAGTGAATCCACTTGTCAGCTATGGTCCAAAGTGACTAGGCTGGCTGGTTTGGGGCTGGGAAACATGACCTGCTGTGGATTCTGGCATCCCATTTGTTGGTCAGCCTTGATTTAATTGACATGCCTGATGGTGCAACTTCTTTCCATCTTGCTCCATGTTCACTAGCCCAAGATTTTCCTCTATTAGAAAATTGCATTCATTTATATTCAGTTCTAACTATGGATGAAGAAAGTCACATGCCTGCTCCCTTACATACATATGACCAACTCTCAGAATATAAGCTCGTTCATGCATTAAGTCCATATTACCAGACAATAAAGACAGCACAGAGCATAGTAAGTGGCAGATGTATTGGTACTTAATAAATGCTCATTGAAAGATTATTTCCTTCATTTGCAAAGGTTCAGCTTTTGCCTTCCACTCAAGTATTTGGTTTCTAAAAATAATAATAATAATAATAATAATAAAATTCCTTTTAAGATTTACACTTCTGGAAAGTTTCAGAACATAATCTCATGGTATTGCATTCTTTTTAGAATGATCTATTACGTATCCAATAGTTTGTTAAATATAAATGAAATGAAATGTGTGCCTTCTAATGTCCCATTCAGATATAATTCTATAATCAAAACTTTCAGGCCATAAATGAAAATAGAGGTGGCATTTTATGCTGAACTATTTCCTTCTGAAAATGAAAGTTTTAAGGGCAAACATTATGTCTCTTGAGTACTGCTGTATACAATATCTTAGCTGCCGTGGATGCCCAGCCCTCATAAAATGAGAAATTCACCTCAAGGCCCTGTAGTTAAAATTTTTATCAACTCCCCCAAAAGTGAGCCCAGATAATGGAGTGGATGGCAGGGACGGGCTCTGCCTGGGAAGGCAGGATTGGCACAGTTAGCTGCCTGAACTGCAGCTAGTTTTGTTCTCGTAACTCTCCCAGATCCATAATTCAAAGTCTCCCAGCTTGCATAAGATTCATCAGACAGAAAACAGTAATTACAAAGACATAATGAAGGGGTGATTTCTAGAGAAGGCTCTTTGGAATATTGGATGTCGCAGTAGGAAACGTATTTTTGTAGCTTTTAAGACAGATGAGCACCACAGGTGTTGGCCTTGTAGTGCGTGCTCTTTGGCAGCCAGATCTTCTTTTATTAGGATCATTTCTGATAGTCTCGGGCTCACCTGAAATTGAAAAGTCAGCCTAAAATGTATGAAAAATAATGTAAGTCAAGAATGATTCAGCATCAGAAGCCGTGCGTGTTTCCTGTTGACTTGACTACTGATAGGCATTCTCATGAATGATTCATTTCATGTAAAATAAATGAAATAAAATGAATGAAATGAAACAGTCCCACCGAGGAGCCAGCATGGGCTTTGCCTTGATCACACTTAACTATTATGTCAACGGAGTCACACTACTGAAAAAAAAAATAGTACAGTCTAATAGATTAGACGATGTCTAAAATGTGAAGCTTCAGTAATCCATGGCATATGGTATGTTGTCATCTTCAGGGCAATGCTAGCAAAAACAAACGATGGAATGAGTGCACACCAAAGTTTGTGGGTTGATGGTTATAAACCGTGCAACACATGCAAACTAAGTAAGTGGTTGAATGTTCAGGCATTGGCTATATTGAGTTAATCTATCACAAGTTATCTTGAACGCCAAACTACTGGTTATTGTACCCTTGGCTGAAACTACACATTCCAGCAATTTCAGGACAACATCATTTCCTGAGAAGCTGATTGGTCAAGCTTTGTTGACCAAACCAAACTTACTTGGGAAAAGAATGTCATTTAGCATTCAAATCCACATGTCCAGTTTTTCTTTCAAACTCATTATTGTGCCCACCACCTAACTAGTCTGATCTACAGATTAATTATTTTTTTTTTATTTGATGGAGAGAGAGAGATCACAAGCAGGCAGAGAGGCAGGCAGAGAGAGAGGGGGAGAAGCAGGCTCCCTGCTGAGCAGAGAGCCCGATGCGGGGCTCGATCCCAGGACCCTGAGATCATGACCCGAGCCGAAGGCAGCGGCTTAACCCACTGAGCCACCCAGGCGCCCCTACAGATTAATTATTTAAATCATGTTTGCAAGGTGACTTATTGGTGTCTCAACAGAGACAGCAATATGTTTGTATTGAATTTATTTTTAAGGTACTAGAGAGACTTTTTGGTAAATTTTGGAAGATACATAGTTAAGGTACCTGATTCCTGATCCAAAATAAAAATATGAAATTATGGCCATAACCTAAAATTATGATTCCCATAGACCTACTTGACTCTAAACTATTACTCAAAAGAACATGGGTTTGGTTTTTTTAGTTAAGATAATGATTTTCAACCAAACTCTTATCATATGTTTTGAATGAATTAAAATCAACTTTAAAGTGTACACATTTTAAGAATTATAAATTAATATATTATAAACATTAATTCTTATTAATAAATTATTATATCTTGATGATATGATTATACGAATTAAGGGGCTATATAATATATTAAGTATCTTCACATCTACATTAATATTTTGACTCACTACATTTTAAAATCAAACCATGAAAACCTTTATTTCTTTTGTCCTAAAATATTATGTCACAGATTTCTGAGCACTTTAAATGAGATCTCAGGAATTCTACAAAAAAGAACTGATGTTGGATGACGTAGTCTAAGAAAATAGATCCAATCTCAAGATCATAAAAATGTTCAGTGCTGTAAAGGATTGATGAGTTTATTTTTGTTAATTGTATGAATAAGTAAATAAAAGCAAATATTAGCAGAAAAAAACTTCAGTCCACTGACAGAAGGCATGCCAATCTAAATTCCATATAGGTAATATGCACGATAGCTAAGAGAAAAACAATAGGTATATTCCATCTGGAATTCAGAGGGCCATGGGACAAGAAACATGAGACAAAGTCTTTGTATCTACCCGTATCTCAAAGGCAATACAACTTTAAAAATATTTGCCTTTTAGTGACATTAAGTTTGTGCATTAAATGCAAATTTAAGTATTGAAAACAAACAGAACAACCCAGGCCATGCAATTAACAATTTTTCTCAAATGAATAAGGTGACGTAAGAAGGAATCAGAACCCTGATGTGTGGCAATAGTACAGGACATGTGGAAAGAGGAAACCAAGACGCATAAAGTTTGTGGAAAAAGAATGGAAATTTGCACCATTTGTGTACCTAGCAAAAATTGTCATTGACGAATATCGAGCTAAAGTCAGTTACATGGACATAAGGTAGACTGGTGTTTTAAAGATGGAGAATCAGAACAGTCATGAATAATTCCATGGATAAATTGTGGGTCTCGGCTAAATTATCTTGAATATCCAGGCTTCATGCCTGCAGAGACACTGTTTCTTTTAAACCAACACATGTGTGCAGTCCAGTCTACTTACTTTACCTCATGAAAACATCCCAGTTTAGTAAGGAGGATGCATGTATTTTAATTTTAGTAACATTGAAACAGCATTATAATAGGGTCGATGATACTCCACATAGTGATTTCTAGTGCAAAGGACATGACATCAGTATTGACAAGGACCAGAAAGATTAAGAATGAAAAGAGGTATAAAAAAGGAAATCATATGTACAAAAATGATCCCCTTGATTCTCTACTATTATGAAACATGACAATTCAGTTAGAAGGAAAATTGCACCTGACATTTCCTCGGCATCTTCAAGGTTGTACACCCCACCACCCCACCTAAAATGATAATTGTCATCTGATCCCATCAATAGTTGACATATAAAATGGAGCCTAGTGACACCTGGCACCTGAGTTGCAATAAAGCTACATATTAAAGGTTTAATATTAATCTACCGATGTTGAAATAATGATGCTATTTTATTGCAAATATCTTCTTTTTTATTTTCTGGTGTTTTTCTCATTCTAAATAGATGATCTTTCTCTGCAATGAAGTTGGTCTACATGTCTTTTTTTTTTTTTTAAAGATTTCATTCATTTATTTGTCAGAGAGAGAGAGAGATCACAAGCAGGCAGAGAGGCAGGCAGAGCCAGAGGGAGAAGCAGGCTCCCCGCCGAGCAAGGAACCCGATATGGGACTAGATCCCAGGACGCCGGGACCATGACCCGAGCCGAAGGCAGTCGCCTAACCAACTGAGCCACCCAGGCGTCCCGGTCTACATGTCTTTTATAGATTTTTCTTTTCCTGTCTTTCTCTATCTCCAGAATGCAAACCATGTTTTCCTACTTTGTGGGTTTTCATTCATCTGCAATTTTGGTAAGAATAGGTTGTGTTCTGAGTTCTAGTGTCATACTTATTTGAAAAGCCAGGTGCAGCCTCATCTATGTGATAACCTGTCTTTCTTTCACTGGTTTTAATGCCACCACCATAGTTTTAAATACATTTATCCCTGTGTGTGTTTCTAGGGAAACTACTACAGTCAGTCGCCGTGTGTAACTTTGCCTTAGCATTTCCTTGCTCTTTTAACTACTGTCCATTTACACCTGCTATTTTGGGCCTTCTGGAATGTGAATTCATTATCCTTGTCCTTCCTCGATGCTGACTCGGATATTCTTCACCACTTATTCATCAGTAATTATTGTGACATCTTTTTGCTGAAATAATGATAAAAAAGCCAGTGGCAGATGGACTAAAATTGCAATTGACTTACAGATGGAGGAAACATTGCCATTCCTCATGGCGTTTTTTCTAAGTGCAACCATAAGAACACTCTATCTCATGCAATTCTTCTTTAAAGCCCTTTAATGTTTGATAATCCCTTTATGAAAGTCTTTCATACCTTGTGTTAGATTTATTTCCGTACCTTTATAATGTGCTTCTATGGCAAATGTTATTATTTTTTTAGAAGTGTTTTAAAAATATTTTTGTCAGAGAAGATGGCGGAGAAGTAGCAGGCTGAGACTACTTCGGGTAGCGGGAGATCAGCTAAATAGCTTATCTAAAGATTGCAAACACCTACAAATCCAACGGGAGATTGAAGAGAAGAAGAACAGCAATTCCAGAAACAGAAAATCAACCACTTTCTGCAAGGTAGGACTGGCGGAGAAGTGAATCCAAAGCAACGGGAAGATAGACCGCGGGGGGAGGGGCCGGCTCCCGGCGAGCGGTGGAGCAACGGAGCAAAATCAGGACTTTTAAAAGTCTGTTCCGCTGAGGGACATCGCTCCAGAGGCTTAACTGGGGTGAAGCCCAGGCTGGGTAAGCGCGGCCTCAGGTCCCGCAGGGTCGCAGAAGGATCGGGGGTGTCTCAGTGTCGCAGAGCTTACCGGTATTAGAACGGGGAAGCTGGCTGCAGAGACAGAGCCGAGGAGTGACTCTCAGCTCGGGGTTGCCTTGAACCGGTCGCAGGCTCGGTCAGCTCGGAGCGCGGCCGGAGGCCAGGGTGACGGGAGTCATTGGGCGCTGTTCTCTGAGGGCGCACTGAGGAGTGGGGCCCCGGGCTCTCGGCTCCTCCGGGCCGGAGACCGGGAGGCTGCCATCTTTATTCCCGTCCTCCGGACTCTACGGAAAGCGCTCAGGGAACAAAAGCTCCCGAAAGCGAACCCGAGCGGATGACTCAGCGCGGCCGCGGGTAAGGGCAGTGCAACTCCGCCTGGGGCAAAGACTCTTGAGAATCACTACAACAGGCCCCTCCCCCAGAAGATCAACGGGAAACCCAGCCAGGACCAAGTTCACCTACCAAGGAGAACGGCGGTATTCCAGAGGAGATGAAAGCAAAGCACGGAACTCATGGCTTTCTCCCCATGATTTTTTAGCCTTACAGTAAATTTAATTTTTTTTTCTTTTTCAATTTTTTTTTCTTTTTCTCTTCTTCTGCTAAATTTTTTTTAACTTTTACCGTTTTCTTTTTTTAACGTTTTTTAAATAGTTTATCTAATATATATATATTTTTTCCTCTTTTTATATTTTTTCTTTATCGGCTTTCTTTTTTTTTTAATTTTTTTTTTCTTTCTTTCTGAACCCCTTTTTATCCCCTTTCTCCCCCCTCACAATTCAGGATCTCTTCTGATTTGGCTAAAGCATATTTTCCTGGGGTTGTTGCCACCCTTTTAGTATTTTACTTGCTCCTTCATAAACTCTTATCTGGACAAAATGACAAGGCGGAAAAATTCACAACAAAAAAAAGAACAAGAGGCAATACCAAAGGCTAGGGACCTAATCAATACAGACGTTGGTAATATGTCAGATATAGAGTTCAGAATGATGATTCTCAAGGTTCTAGCCGGGCTTGAAAAAGGCATGGAAGATATTAAAGCAACCCTCTCAGGAGATATAAAAGCCCTTTCTGGAGAAATAAAAGAACTAAAATCTAACCAAGTTGAAATCAAAAAAGCTATTAATGAGGTGCAATCAAAAATGGAGGCTCTCACTGCTAGGATAAATGAGGCAGAAGAAAGAATTAGCGATATAGAAGACCAAATGACAGAGAATAAAGAAGCTGAGCAGAAGAGGGACAAACAGCTACTGGACCACGAGGGGAGAATTCGAGAGATAAGTGACATCATAAGACGAAACAACATTAGAATAATTGGGATTCCAGAAGAAGAGGAAACAGAGAGGGGAGCAGAAGGTATATTGGAGAGAATTATTGGAGAGAATTTCCCCAATATGGCAAAGGGAACAAGCATCAAAATCCAGGAGGTTCAGAGAACCCCCCTCAATATCAATAAGAATAGGTCCACACCCCGTCACCTAATAGTAAAATTGACAAGTCTTAGTGACAAAGAAAAGATCCTGAAAGCAGCCCGGGAAAAGAAGTCTGTAACGTACAATGGTCAAAATATTAGATTGGCAGCAGACTTATCCACAGAGACCTGGCATGCCAGAAAGAGCTGGCATGATATATTCAGAGTACTAAATGAGAAAAACATGCAGCCAAGAATACTATATCCAGCTAGGCTATCATTGAAAATAGACGTAGAGAATAAAAGCTTCCAGGACAAACAAAAACTGAAAGAATTTGCAAATACCAAACCAGCTCTACAGGAAATATTGAAAGGGGTCCTCTAAGCAAAGAGAGACCCTCAAAGTAGTAGATCAGAAAGAAACAGAGACAATATACAATAACAGTCACCTTACAGGCAATACAATGGCACTAAATTCATATCTCTCAATACTTACCCTGAATGTTAATGGGCTAAATGCCCCAATCAAAAGACACAGGGTATCAGAATGGATAAAAAAACAAAAACCATCTATATGTTGCCTACAAGAAACTCATCTTACACCCGAAGACATCTCCAGGTTTAAAGTTAGGGGGTGGAAAAGAATTTACCATGCTAATGGACATCAGAAGAAAGCAGGAGTGGCAATCCTTATATCAGATCAATTAGATTTTAAGCCAAAGATTATAATAAGAGATGAGGAAGGACACTATATCATACTCAAAGGAACTGTCCAACAAGAAGATCTAACAATTTTAAATATCTATGCCCCTAATGTGGGAGCAGCCAACTATATAAACCAGTTAATAACAAAATCAAAAAACACATCGACAAGAATACAGTAATAGTAGGGGATTTTAACACTCCCCTCACTGAAATGGACAGATCATCCAAGCAAAAGATCAACAAGGAAATCAAGGCCTTAAATGACACACTGGACCAGATGGACATCACAGATATATTCAGAACATTTCATCCCAAAGCAACAGAATACACATTCTTCTCTAGTGCACATGGAACGTTCTCCAGAATAGATCACATTCTTGGTCCTAAATCAAGTCTCAACCGGTATCAAAAGATTGGGATCATTCCCTGCATATTTTCAGACCACAATGCTCTAAAGCTAGAACTCAATCACAAGAGGAAATTTGGAAAGAACCCAAATACATGGAGACTAAACAGCATCCTTCTAGAGAATGAATGGGTCAACCAGGAAATCAAAGAAGAATTGAAAAAATTTATGGAAACAAATGATAATGAAAACACAACAGTTCAGAATCTGTGGGACACAACAAAGGCAGTCCTGAGAGGAAAATATATAGCGGTACAAGCCTTTCTCAAGAAACAAGAAAGGTCTCAGGTACACAACCTAACCCTACACCTAAAGGAGCTGGAGAAAGAACAAGAAAGAAACCCTAAACCCAGCAGGAGAAGAGAAATCATAAAGATCAGAGCAGAAATCAATGAAATAGAAACCAAAAAAACAATAGAACAAATCAACGAAACTAGGAGCTGGTTCTTTCAAAGAATTAATAAGATTGATAAACCCCTGGCCAGACTTATCAAAAAGAAAAGAGAGAGGACCCAAATAAATAAAATCATGAATGAAAGAGGAGAGATCACAACGAACACCAAAGAAATACAGACAATTATAAGAACATACTATGAGCAACTCTATGCCAACAAATTTGACAATCTGGAAGAAATGGATGCATTCCTAGAGACATATAAACTACCACAACTGAACCAGGAAGAAATAGAAAGCCTGAACAGACCCATAACCAGTAAGGAGATTGAAACAGTCATCAAAAATCTCCAAACAAACAAAAGCCCAGGGCCAGACGGCTTCCCGGGGGAATTCTACCAAACATTTAAAGAAGAACTAATTCCTATTCTCCTGAAACTGTTCCAAAAAATAGCAATAGAAGGAAAACTTCCAAACTCATTTTATGAGGCCAGCATCACCTTGATCCCAAAACCAGACAAGGATCCCAACAAAAAAGAGAACTACAGACCAATATCCTTGATGAACACAGATGCAAAAATTCTCGCCAAAATACTAGCCAATAGGATTCAACAGTACGTTAAAAGGATTATTCACCACGACCAAGTGGGATTTATTCCAGGGCTGCAAGGTTGGTTCAACATCCGCAAATCAATCAATGTGATACAACACATTAATAAAAGAAAGAACAAGAACCATATGATACTCTCCATAGATGCTGAAAAAGCATTTGACAAAGTACAGCATCCCTTCCTGATCAAAACTCTTCAAAGTGTAGGGATAGAGGGCACATACCTCAATATTATCAAAGCCATCTATGAAAAACCCACCGCAAATATCATTCTCAATGGAGAAAAACTGAAAGCTTTTCCGCTAAGGTCAGGAACACGGCAGGGATGTCCGTTATCACCACTGCTATTCAACATAGTACTAGAAGTCCTAGCCTCAGCAATCAGACAACAAAAGGAAATTAAAGGCATCCAAATCGGCAAAGAAGAAGTCAAACTATCACTCTTCGCAGATGATATGATTCTCTATGTGGAAAACCCAAAAGACTCCACTCCAAAACTGCTAGAACTTGTACAGGAATTCAGTCAAGTGTCAGGATATAAAATCAATGCACAGAAATCAGTTGCATTTCTCTACACCAACAACAAGACAGAAGAAAGAGAAATTAAGGAGTCCATCCCATTTACAATTGCACCCAAAACTATAAGATACCTAGGAATAAACCTAACCAAAGAGACTAAGAATCTATACTCAGAAAACTATAAAGTACTCATGAAAGAAATTGAGGAAGACACAAAGAAATGGAAAAATGTTCCATGCTCCTGGATTGGAAGAATAAATATTGTGAAAATGTCTATGCTACCTAAAGCAATCTACACATTTAATGCAATTCCTATCAAAATACCATCCATTTTTTTTCAAAGAAATGGAACAAATAATCCTAAAATTTATATGGAACCAGAAAAGACCTCGAATAGCCAAAGGAATATTGAAAAAGAAAGCCAAAGTTGGTGGCATCACAATTCCGGACTTCAAGCTCTATTACAAAGCTGTCATCATCAAGACAGCATGGTACTGGCACAAAAACAGACACATAGATCAATGGAACAGAATAGAGAGCCCAGAAATGGACCCTCAACTCTATGGTCAACTCATCTTCGACAAAGCAGGAAAGAATGTCCAATGGAACAAAGACAGCCTCTTCAATAAATGGTGTTGGGAAAATTGGACAGCCACATGCAGAAAAATGAAATTGGATCATTTCCTTACACCACACACGAAAATAGATTCAAAATGGATGAAGGATCTCAATGTGAGAAAGGAATCCATCAAAATCCTCGAGGAGAACACAGGCAGCAACCTCTTCGACGTCAGCCGCAGCAACATCTTCCTAGGAACATCACCAAAGGCAAGGGAAGCAAGGGCAAAAATGAACTTTTGGGATTTTATCAAGATCAAAAGCTTTTGCACAGCAAAGGAAACAGTTAAAAAAACCAAAAGACAACTGACAGAATGGGAGAAGATATTTGCAAATGACATATCAGATAAAGGGCTAGTGTCCAAAATCTATAAAGAACTTAGCAAACTCAACACCCAAAGAACAAATAATCCAATCAAGAAATGGGCAGAGGACATGAACAGACATTTCTGCAAAGAAGACATCCAGATGGCCAACAGACACATGAAAAAGTGCTCCATATCACTCGGCATCAGGGAAATACAAATCAAAACCACCATGAGATATCACCTCACACCAGTCAGAATGGCTAAAATGAACAAGTCAGGAAATGACAGATGCTGGCGAGGATGCGGAGAAAGGGGAACCCTCCTACACTGTTGGTGGGAATGCAAGCTGGTGCAACCACTCTGGAAAACAGCATGGAGGTTCCTCAAAATGTTGAAAATAGAACTACCCTATGACCCTGCAATTGCACTGCTGGGTATTTACCCTAAAGATACAAACATAGTGATCCGAAGGGGCACATGCACCCGAATGTTTATAGCAGCAATGTCTACAATAGCCAAACTATGGAAAGAACCTAGATGTCCATCTACAGACGAATGGATAAAGAAGATGTGGTATATATACACAATGGAATACTATGCAGCCATCCAAAGAAATGAAATCTTGCCATTTGCGACGACGTGGATGGAACTAGAGGGTATCATGCTTAGCGAAATAAGTCAATCGGAGAAAGACAACTATCATATGATCTCCCTGATATGAGGGAGAGGAGATGCAACATGGGGGGTCGAGGGGGTAGGAGAAGAGTAAATGAAACAAGATGGGATTGGGAGGGAGACAAACCATAAGTGACTCTTAATCTCACAAAACAAACTGAGGGTTGATGGGGGGAGGGGGTTGTGAGAGGGGGTGGGGTTATGGATATCGGGGAGGGTATGTGCTATGGTGAGTGTTGTGAAGTGTGTAAACCTGGCGATTCGCAGACCTGTACCCCTGGGGATAAAAATATATGTTTATAAAGCTGTAAAAAAAAAAAAAAAGAAAGAAAGAAAGGATGAATCCCCAAGTTTTGTAGCAACATGGACGGGACTGGAAGAGATTATGCTGAGTGAAATAAGTCAAGCAGAGAGAGTCAATTATCATATGGTTTCACTTATTTGTGGAGCATAAGAAATAGCATGGAGGACAAGGGGAGATGGAGAGGAGAAGGGAGTTGAGGGAAATTGGAAGGGGAGGTGAACCATGAGAGACTATGGACTCTGAAAAACGATCTGAGAATTTTGAAGGGGTGGGGGGTGGGAGGTTGGGGGCACCAGGTGGTGGGTATTGTAGAGGGCACGGATTGCATGTAGCACTGGGTGTGGTGCAAAAATAATGAATACTGTTATGCTGAAAAAAAATAAAAAAATTAAAAAAAAAAATTTTTGTCAGAATTTTTGTCAGAATTTCCCTGCATGTAGGAATGCAGATCTTCCTTGACTTATGATGGGATTATCTCCCAATAAACCCACTGTAAATTGAAAACACTGTAAGTCTAATGTATTTAATACACCTCGCCTACCAAACAGTATAGGTTAGCCTAGCCTACCTTAAATATGCCCATAATGCTTACATTAGCCCACAGTTGGGCAAAATCTAACAGAAATCCTATTTTATTATAAAGTGTTAAATGCCTCTTGTGATTTATTGAATACTGTACTAAATGTGGAAAACAGGATGGCTGTCGGTGTGTCAGTTGTTGGCCATCAACATCAGGGGCTGGCTGGAGCTGTGGCTTACTGTCACTGCCCGGCATCGCTACATAGGATTATACTGTGTATCGACAGCCTAAGAAAAGATCCGAATTCAAAATTTGAAGTGTTGTTTTCTACTGAGTGAGTATTGCTTTCACACCATCATAAAGACAAAAAATATAAGCTGAACCGACTTAAGTCATGGACAGTCTATACTATTGACTTTTGTATTAGGACCTTGCATTCAGCAACATTAATGGACACCTGAGTTCTAATCGTTAGCCTGTGGAGTCTGTTTTGTAGATACAAAAACCACCTCCAAAGACTGAAAATTGTTTTTATCTCTATTCAATCTATATTCCACATGTTTCTATTTTCTTAAAGTACTTGTTTTCTTTTGCTTCTAGGAAAGCACTTACCTATTGAAAATAGGCATCATTTTATTTTTTCTAATAAAAAATAAACTCTCTTAAAGTTTTATTAAACAATGTTTGTTATACCTTGGGATTCTCATATCACATTAATAAGGTTCCTGGTTTTTTAGGAGTATTTGTGTGAATGTGCACTGAATTTTATAAATATTGTTTGTGTATCTCTTGATACATTTGTGTATTTCTTCAACATTGAGCAGTAATTATATTGATCTGTTAATGTTAAATCATCTTTATATTTTTGTGTTAAAAACTAGTTCATGGAGGGAGGTGGGAGAGATGGGGTGGCTGGTTGATTGACATTGGGCAGGGTAGGTTCTATGGTTAGCGCTGTGAATTGTGTAAGACTGATTAATCACAGACCTGTACCCCTGAAGAAAATAATACTTTATATGTTAATAAAAATGCATATGGAAAAATTAAAGGAAAACTAGTTCATCAGTGAATTTTTTCAATTCATTATATTGATATTCATCTAAAATATTTATATATAACTTGATAAGTTAAAATTGACCTTTTTCTTGTAGTACCCTTGAAAGTTTTGGTGTCAAAGAAATACTAGCATAAAAAACTGAGTTAGAGAGCTTTCATCCTTTTTCCATTGTCTGAAACACTTTTATGAAAGATATGGAAATTTGAATCAAGTTCAAAAAGTTAAGTATAGGGGCACCTGGGTGGCTCAGTTGTTAGGCGTCTGCCTTCGGCTCAGGTCATGATCCCAGGGTCCTGGGTTCGAGCCCCGCATCGGGCTCCCTGCTAGGTGGGAAGCCTGCCTCTCCTTCTCCCATTCCCTCTGCTTGTGTTCCCTCTCTGTGTTTCTCTCTGTCAAATAAATAAAATCTTAAAAAAAAAATTATAAAAAAAAAAAGTTAAGTATAGATAGTCCCATTCATGTTTTCTATTTCTGCATGAATAAATTTTAGGCATTTTGGCCTTTTTAAAAACATATACTAGCTACAATTTCCGAAAAATTTGTTTAATATTTTTTTTTGTTCTTTATATTGGTATTTAATGGTTTTGTTTAGATTTTTTCTGTGGTCTTGACTAAGAGTAAATCAATTTTTGAAGTATTATCCAAAGTTTAGCATTTGGTTTTAATCTTTTATTTTCTATTTTACTAATTTCATCATTTCTTTCCTTTTTATTTTAACCCCAACACCTGTTTCACAGATTTCATCATTTTTTAAAGACTTCTTTATTTATTTGCGAGAGAGAGAGAGTTGGGGAAGAGGCAGAGGGGGAGGGAGAGAGAATCTTATGCAGACTCCACCCCGAATGTAAAGCCCAATGTGGGACTGGACCTCACCACCCTGAGATTAGGACCTGAGCCAAAACTGCATGGGACACCCAGGCACCCCCATTTCAACATTGTGTTTGCTTACTTACCTTCTTAACTTCTGTAGTTGAATTCATGATTGATTTGTTCCTACTTTTCTAACACATGTATTTTTCTCTTTTTTCTATTGGAATATGAGTAACATACATTACTCAGTGCTCTAATACATGCATTTTAATCTATATATTCCTTTATACATAATTTTATTTAAAAATCCAAAATTTAATATACATTTTATTTCTTAAGATCACTCAAAATTTTGTTTTCTTAATAATGACTAACAAACTAGCAAACTTTTACGTTATTTTCATCTGTCCCATTTTGTTAACTAAATATACCCTGTTGTTGGCTAAATATATCCTGTAATTTCATTTTGTTTTATAGTTTAGAGACTTAATTTGCACCTTCATTTGATAATGTTTTCTGACAAACTTTTTTTATGTGTACAGAAGAAAATATATTACCAATTATATTAAAATTGGTAATAGTATCATTCAAATACTCTTTCATTTCATTATTTCCTATTTTTCATGTATCATTTAGAAATGTATCTGGTGGGGCACCTGTGTGGCTCAATCTTTAAGCGTCTGCCTTTGGCTCAGGTCATGATCCCAGGATCCTGAGATCAAGCCCTACAATGGGCTCCCGGCTCTGCGGGAAGACTGCTTCTCCCTCTCCCACTCCCCTCGCTTGTGTTCCCTCTTTGGCTGTTTTTCTCTGTCAAATAAATAAACAAAATCCTGAAAAAAAATGTATCTGGTTTAAAATTTCCAAAATGATGGGCAACGTATCAGTCTCCTTATAATTTCCCTGATGTTCATGAGCTTTAAATAGTATGTACTTAAATAAGATATTTATGTGCTTCTGATAAATTTTCTTTTTATAATTTTGAGTGACCTTATTCATCCCAAACAAATTTCTTTTTTTTTTTTTTAAGATTTTATTTATTTATTTGTCAGAGAGAGAGAGGGAGAGAGAGCAAGCACAGGCCGACAGAATGGCAGGCAGAGGCAGAGGGAGAAGCAGGCTCCCTGATGAGCAAGGAGCCCGATGTGGGACTCGATCCCAGGACGCTGGGATCATGACCTGAGCTAAAGGCAGCTGCTTAACCAACTGAGCCACCCAGGCGTCCCCCAAACAAATTTCTTAACGTTACATCTATTTTGTCTAACAATTTTCTTCTGGTGGGTATATGATTAATGTAATTTATTTTTTGCTACTTTTGCATTCAATTAACTTTTGATTTCTCTATGTCTCATAAATAGAGCAGCTAAATTTTCTTTCTCAACTGAGACTTTCTTTCAAAGACCAGAATTGATCTCTTTATATTTATTTGTTTACATACTTACTAACTTGCTTATTTTATATTTGATACATAACATTAAATTAGTTTGTGGTCCACAACATAACAATTCAATATTTGTATGTATTGCAAAATGGTGATCACAGTAAGTCTAGTCACCAGCCATCATCATACATAGTTACAAATTATTTTTTCTATGATGAAAACTTTTAAGATCTACTCTCATGGAAGTTTTTATTTTTTTTTAAAGATTTTATTTATTTATTTATTTGACAGAGATCACAAGGAGGCAGAGAGGCAGGCAGAGAAAGGGGGGAGTGGAGCAGACTCCCTGCTAAGCAGAGAGCTTGATCCCAGGACCCTGAGATCATGACCTGAGCTGAAGGCAGAGGCTTAACCCACTGAGCCACCCAGGCACCTCTCATAGCAGCTTTTAAATAGACAATATAGTATTATTGGCTACAGTTACTGTGTTTTACATTGCATCTCCATGATGTATTTATTTTACAACTGGAAGTTTGTATCTCTTCATCCTCTTTACCCATTTTGCCCACCCACTCCCCCAGGCAACCACCAATCTCTCTTCTATATCTAGGAGTTTTGTTTTGATTTGTTTGTTCATTTGTTTTTTCTTAATTCCACATACAAGTGAAGTCATGGAGCATTTGTCTTTCTCTTTCTTACTTATTTCACTTAGCATAATTCACCCATGTTGTCATGAATGGCAAATTTTCATTCTTTTTTATGGCTAAGGAGTATTCCTTTGCTTACATATACCAGATCTTCTTTATCCATCCATCATTCAATGGACATGTAAGTTGTTCCCATAAAATAATGCTTCAATAATTGTGGGGGTGCATATATCTTTTCAAATTAGTTTCTTCATTTTCTTGGGATAAATACCCAGAAGTAGTATTGCTGAATTATAGTAGTTTTGATTTTCATTCTTTGTGGAACCCCAACTGTTTTCTGTAAAGGCCATACCAATTTATATTTCTCCTGACAGTGCATAAGGGTTCTCTTTCCTCACATCTTCATCAACACTTGTTATTTTTGTCTTTCTATACTAGTCATTCTGTCTGGTGGGAGGTGATTCTCATCCTGGTTTTGATTTGCATTTCCCGGATTAGTGATGTCAAGTATTTTTTCATGTGCCTGTTGGCCATTTGTATTTCTTCTAAGAAAAAGTATATTCAGATCTTATGCCCATTTTTAAATTTTATTGTTTTTATTGTTGTTGTTTCTTTGTTGTTGTTGTTATTGAGTGGTATAAATTATGTTTTGGATGTTAACACTTAATTGGATATATGATTTGAAAATTTTTGTTTTTCCATTCACCAGATAGCCTTTTCAATTTTGTTGTTTCCTTTGCTGTGCAGAAGCTTTTTGGTTTAATGTAGTCCCAGTCACTTATTCGTGCTCTTGTTTTCCTTGCTTTTGGTGTCAGGTCCAAAAGATCAATGCAGGACTGATGTCAGGAAGCTTACCATCTATATTTTCTTCTAAGATCTTTATAACCTCAGGTCTTAAGTTTAAGTCTGCAGTCCATTTTGTGTTAACTTTGGTGTATGGTATATGAAAGTGCTCTGACTTCATTATTTTGCATGTGACAGTCCAGTTTTCCCAGTACCACTTGTGGAAGAGATGTTTCTTTCTTCATTATACATCTTTGCCTTCTTTGTCATAAATTAATTCACCATTTATGTGTAGGATCATTTCTAGTATTTCTGTTTTGTTCCATTGATCCATGTACATGTTTTTATGCCAATACTGTACTGATTTTATTACTATTGCTTTGTAATATAATTTAAAATCAGGGATCATAGTGCCTCTAGCTTTATATTCTTGTCAATATTGGTTTTGCTATTCTGAGTCTTTTGTGTTTCCATAAATATTTTAGAATTGTCTGTTGTTCAGAATCCTTTCATTTGTTTGTGTCTTCTTTGATTTCTTTTTTTTTAAGATTTTATTTATTTATTTGACAGGCAGAGATCACAAGTAGGCAGAGAGGCAGGCAGAGAGAGAGGAGGAAGCAGGCTCCCTGCTGAGCAGAGAGCCCGATGCGGGACTCGATCCCAGGACCCTGGGATCATGACCTGAGCCGAAGGCAGAGGTTTTAACCCACTGAGCCACCCAGGCGCCTCATTGTTTGTGTCTTCTTCTTTTTTTTTTTTTTTTTAAGATTTTATTTATTTATTTGACAGAGAGAGATCACAAGTAGGCAGAGAGGCAGGCAGTGAGATAGGAAGGGAAGCAGGCTTCCCGCTGAGCAGCGAGCCCGATGCGGGACTCGATCCCAGGACCCTGGGATCATGACCTGAGCCGAAGGCAGCGGCTTAACCCACTGAGCCACCCAGGCGCCCTGTTTGTGTCTTCTTTGATTTCTTAATCAATGCCTGATAGTTTTCGGTACACAGGACTTTCACCTCCTTGGTTTAATTTATACCAAGGTATTTTATTATTGTTGATACAAATATAAATACCGCTACTTAATTTTTCCTTCTGATAGTTCAGTGATAGTATATAAAAATACAGTAGATTTTTGTATACTGATTTTACACCCTGTAACTTTACTGAGTTTGTTCATTAGTTGTAACAGCTCTCCCGCCCCAGCCCAACCAAGGAGTCTTTAAGGATTTTTATATATAAAATCATTTTGGTCACAAATAGCAATAGTTTTACTTCTTCATTCCCAGTTTAGATGCTTTATTTTTCCTGCCTAATTGCTCTGGCTGCAATTTCCAGTATGATGTTGAGTAACAGTTGTGAGAATGAGTATCCTTGTCTTGTTTCTGGCTGGTCTTAAAAGAAAAACTTTCATTTTCTCACCATTGAGTATTGATTGATGTTAGCTACGGTCTCATCACCTATGGCCTTTATTACACTGAAGTGAGCTCTTGCTATAATCACTTGTTGATGTGTTTTCATCATGCTATCGCTGAAATTTGTCAAATGATTTTTATCTCTCTTTTGAGATAATCATATGATTTTTATCTTTCATTTTGATTGGTTTAAAAATGTTGACCTATTTTTGCAACGCTGTTATGCATCACACATGGTCCTGCTGTATGATCCTTACATGTACTGTTGAATTTGATCTGCTAATGCTTTGTTGAAGATATTTACATCCATATTCATCAGAGATATTGCATTGACCTATAATTTTATTTTCTTTTATGTCTTCTCCTTCTTCTTCTCCTTCTTCTCCTTCTCCTTCTTCTTCTTCTTCTTTCCCCCTTCTCTGGTTTTGGTATCAGGTTCATGCTGGCCTTATAAAAAGAGCTTGGAAGATTTCCCTCATCTTCAGTTTTTGGAAGAGTTTGAGAAGGATGCACATTACATTTTTGACTTTTTGGTTAAATTCATGAGCAAAGCTGTCTGGTCTTGGACTTTTGTTTTTTGGGGAGGGTTTTGATTATTGATTCAATCTCCCTACTAGTAATCTGTCTATTTTCTTCATGATTCAATCTTGGAAAAATGTATATTTCTGGGAATTTATTCATCTCTTGGGTTTTTCTTGGTTGATTTGTTGGTGAAAATTGTTCATAACAGTCTTTTATGATACTTTTTATTTCTTTGGCATCAGTTGTAATTTCTCCTCTTCAATTCCTGATTTTATTTGAGCTTTCTCTCCTTTTAAGTCTAGCTAAAGATATTTCAATATAATTTCAAACAGTCAGCTCTTAGTTTTATTGATCTTTTCTATTATCTTTTTAGTCTCTTATTAATTCTGCTATGATCTTTATTTCTTTCCTTCTACTATATTGTGTTTTATCTATTCTTCTTTTATTTCCTTTAGGTGTAAAGTTAGATAGTTTCTTTGAGATTTTACTTGTTTCTTTATCACTATAAAATTCTCTCTTTAAAGTGCTTTTGCTTCATTCCATAATGTTTGGTATGTTGCATGTCCGTTTTCAGTTGTCTCATGGTGTCCTGTTGTTGTCGTTTGATTTTTTTCCATCAATCCAGTGGTTCTTCAGTAGCATGCTGCATAATCTTCACATTTTTAAAATTTTTCTAGTTTTATTGTTCTTACTGATTTCTAATTCCACATTACTGTTGTCTGACAAGTCTATAAGCTTCTTCCTTTAGCTTATGCCAAGGTAGAGCCTTATTCCCTGAGCATACCTCTGTAGCCTCTAGCTGTGGTAAACCTGAAGGTTGTTTCTCAGGCTGAGGCTCCAGCACATGTAAATGGGCCTTTTTCACAGAAAAACTGGAGACGTGTTTCAGTCTGATGTCTGTGCAATTCTCTGGGGGGTGATAACCTGCCCAAAACTGTCTCTCTGATTGTTTCAGATCTGTGGGGCTCAGGAAACTCAATCTCCCATTGACCACCAGAGCCAGACAGTCAGGGGGAATGCTCTTTGTGGGCTGTAGCTCCCCACTGGCTTTGATGGGGTTGTAGGAGCTACCCAGGAACAGGGCACTTATTCACCAACATTAACAGGCTGCAGGAGCAACAGAGGGATAGGCGTTCACCCTCCGACTTTAGCAAAACTAGAGGTACAGGGTCAGAATGTTTGCCTGCAAGTTTCAGTGGGGCTGTGTGAGTCAAGCTGGAGTGGAGTGCTTGCCCCGCTGCTGTAGGACTCTAGCAGGGCTCCAGATGGAGTGTGCCCACCGGTGCTAGCATGGTGGAGGAGGATTGCAAAAATTGTGCCCACCAGTGTGGGTACTAATGTAGAACAAAAAGAATGCAAAGATGGTGCCCACCAGCACCCTCATCCCAAGACAGATGCTCAACAAACTGCTGACCTCCAGCCAATAGTTTAATATTAGTAATGAATCTCTTTCACATATGGTGCATTTCAAAGTGGTACTTTTGTGCTGGGTTATGGGCAGATGGGTCTATGTATGAGCTTTTTAAGAACAGACTCTCTAGTCTCCACAGCTCCATGGTTCTCTTGGATGTAAACCTCACTGGTTTTCAAAGTCAGATGTTTTGGGGGCTTGTCTCTTTGACATAGATCCCAAGGCTTGGGATGCCTGATGTAATGCACAAATCCCTCTGCAGGGAGAAGCTCCTTATGAAATACCTCCCAATTGTAAGTTGCTGTGCTGGGAAGATTTTAGCAAGACCATATTTCTTCCTCTTTTACCCATCGTGATGTGACCCTTTAATCCCTTGTTGTGGCAGAATTGTACAGTTAGTTTTCGGGTCTTTTTCAGAGGAAATTTTTCCATATGTAGCCATAGATTTATTGTGTCTGCAGGAGGAAGTGAGTTCAGGATCTTTCGACACCACTAATTTGAATCGCCTCTCCCCGGACAATTTGAGATTTATGTAAAAGCTGTGCAGGAAGTATAGATAGTTTCCGTATGCCCTCTATTCATCTGCACACAGATTCTCCTATTATTAATATCCTGCATTAAGATGATGCATTTCTGACAGTTGATGAACCAATGTTGACACACAACTATTAACTAAAGCCCTAGTATGAATTCAAATTCATAGTGTCTGTTGTACATTCAATGTTCTTTTTATTCAAATGACATGTATTCACCATTGCAATATCATACAGAATAGTTTCCATCCCTATAATCTCCTTGAGCTCCACCTTTTCATTCCTCCCTCATTTCCAAACCTGACAAAAATTTCTTTTTCTGTTTTTACAATATTTTTTTTATTTATCTAGAATGTTACATAGTTGGAATTACACAATATGTAACCTTTTAAGAATGCTTAGCAATATGCAATTAAGGTTTCTTTATATCTTTTCATGATTTAATAGTTAATTTCTTTTTAACACTCAATAATATCCCTTGGTACGGATATGCCATAGTTTGCTTATTTGATTGCCTATTAAAGGATATCTTTGTTTCTTTCAAATTTTGGCAATTATGAAAAAAAGTTACTTAAACATTCATATACAAGTTTTTGTGTGAACATAAATTTCAACTCATTTGTGTGAATGCCAAAGAACATAATTATTTGAATATAAGAAAATGTTGAACTTCTTTTTTTTTTAAGATTTAAATTATTTATTTGACAGACAGAGATCACAAGTAGGCAGAGAGGCAGGCAGAGAGAGGAGGAAGCAGGCTCCCTGCTGAGCAGAGAGCCCCAATGCGGAGCTCGATCCCAGGACCTGGGATCATGACCTGAGCCAAAGGCAGAGGTTTTAACCCACTGAGCCACCCATGCGCCCTGAAAATGTTGAACTTTATGAGCAATTACCAAAGTATCTTTCAAAGCAGCTGTACCATTGTGCACATATACCAGCAATGCCTGAGAGTTCCAACTGCACCACATTCTGGCCAGTATTTGTTGTTAGTGTTTTGGATTTTGTCAATTTTAATAGTCATGCAGTGCTATTTTGTTTTGTTTAGCTTGCAGTTCCTTGATGATGTACAATGTTGAACATTTCATATGCTTACTTATCATCTGTATGTCTTTGGTGAGGTATCTGTTCAGAACTTTTGCCCATTTTCAAATTAGGCTCTTTGAATTTTAAGAAACCATTCTACATCTTGTATTCAAATCATTTATCGCATATGCATTTTGTATATATATTGTCCAAGGCTGTGGCTTTTCTTTTTGTTTTCTCAACAGTGTCTTTTAGAAGCAGAACATTTTAATTTTAATAAAGTTCAACTTCACATTTTTCCTTCATAATTCACACTTTTTGTGTTGTACCTACGTCACCGTGTCCAAGGTCACTTCAGTGTTCTCCTGTGTTATCTACTAGAAGTTTATAGTTTTGTGTTTTAAGTTTGGGTCTCCATGTCAATTTCAGTTCATTTTTGTGATAGTTCAAAACCCAAAAGCTGAAATTTGAATTTGAAAGCTCAAAGTCAATCATCACTACTGATTTTTTTGGTTTTTGTTGTATTTTTTAATATTTTATTTATTGATTTGACAAAGAGAGAGAGAAAGAGCACACAAGCAGGGGGAGCAGCAGAGGGAAAGGGAGAAGCAGACTCCCCACCAAGCAGGGAACCAGACAAGGGGCTCATGACCTGAGCGGAAGGTAGATGCTTAACTGACTGAGCCACCCAGGGGCCCCTCATTACCGTTTTTTTTTTTTAAGATTTTATTTATTTATTTTACAGACAGAGATCACAAGTAGGCAGAGAGGCAGGCAGAGAAAGGAGGAAGCAGGCTCCCTGCTGAGCAGAGAACCCGATGCGGGGCTTGATCCCAGGACCCTGGGATCATGACCTGAGCCGAAGGCAAAGGCTTTAACCCACTGAGCCACTCAGGCACCCCTCATTACCGTTTTTTTATGCAGCCAATCCTTAGTTCATTTTATGTCTAGATTTTACATTTTACAGTTCATTACTTATTGTATCTCAGACCTACAATCTGAGTTTATTTTCCTTCTTTGTTAGGTGTGTCCATTCTTTGTTATTAGCAAGCACATATCAGTGATAAATTCTTTGTTTGTTCCCTAAAAATGTTTTTATTTCACCGATACTCTTGAATGATAATTTACAAAGATATAAATCTTTAGAATGGCATTACTTCCCTTAACTTTTTCCCATTTCTTCTAAACAGTTGAAAAGTATTCATCAGTGTGCTTAAGGGGTCAGCAAATTCCCTTTAGAAGGACAAACAATAAATATGCCAGGTTTTTCAGGCCTTATGGTTTCTGTCACAACTACTCAACTCTGCCTTCATTACACAAAAGCAACCACTGACAAATGTTTTTTACAAAACCAGGCAGTAGGTATGTTGACCTCTAATTCATATGTGTGTGTGTGTGTGTGTGTGTGTGTGTGTGTACATGCTATTTGATGTCTCTTTAGTCACAAATTATTAATGTGTATTTCGAATTAGTGTTGGAAATACTAGTGGCTGAGAGGGGTCCAGTGGACCAACAAGAACCAGTCTGGACAAGAGTGCATTTATCTATGCAGAAAACATAGATGACTCATGACCCAGAGATCATACTGCTGCTACTGCTGCTGCTGCTGCTGCTGCTTCTTAAAGATTTGAAAGGGAAAGAAAGAGATAGTGAGAAAGAAAGCAAGAGGGGGTGTTGGGCAGAAGGGGAAGCAGACTCCTGATGAGCAGGGAGCCCAATGTGTGGATCAATTCCAGGACGCTGAGATCATGGTCTGAGCTGAAGACAGACACTTAATCTACTGAACCACCCGCGTGCCCCCAGAGTTCATGATGCTTCTGAAGATAGCTGAATGCTAATTTGTTAGGCAGTTCTGTAGATGATCAAGTTCCTGTTGAAATAAGTTGAATCCCACTGAGTTACATAGTGGACAACTGCGTAAAGTTAGAAGCTGAATACCTCTCCCCAAACCAAGTATATAGATGATGACTTCGGGAAGGGGTGTGGTGGATAAAATGATTAATTACCTGAGTTTAAATCTGGAACTACTCAGGGTGAACAAGGCAGAGTCAGCTAAGATCATATTTTCTGGCACGATGCACATTAAGTATATAAAGATAGTATCAAACTAACAGAAAAATAAATTAGTTAAAACTTCTATACCAATATTTACAGCTTAGAAATATGATGAGAGGTTTGTTTCACAGCATATGTATTTGAATGTGCACCCTAATTCAAATAATATATCTTCTTTTCAAACATATTTTATATCTCTGTTTTATTTTTTATTTATATATAATAGGGACCATATGGTATATTTGTAAACATCATTAATTTTAGAATTAGAAGTGTCATATCTGTACCCTAATTCCAGCAGTTATTATAAAAGAGCCATCCATTCATCATTCATTCATTCATTCATCCATTCAAAAATAAATCTTATAAACCCGGGCAAATGGGGCTCCAGGTCAGTGATAAACAAAGGCTACAACAATATCTTAGACACTGAATTGTCTTTCTGAATTTTTTGCAGTTAAGGGAAAGGGGAAAAGGAAATCTGAAATTGCATAAAAGGATAACTAATGGCTTTAAAGGGAACAATCAAGTTGTTATGGAAACATTTGGGACATGATCTCACTAACCATTTTAGAGATTTTCTGAAGAAACTGTCATGTAAACTGGTTTTGAAGTATCATTAAAAACCATATAAAGATTGGTAGGGATGGGGGGACATTCAAAAGAGTGAGCTAGATGTCCCAAGAGCTACAGATAAAAGGAATTACGGAATAGCACGTACTGAGTACTTGCAAATAAATTATTGAAATTTTGATTGGCCGTTGATTTTTCAACAAAGAAATGATCTGAATGAATGTACATTTTGAATGGGCATTCTGGGTACACTGTTCATAACCAGTTGTGGAAGGTACAAGCAGAGGTAAGGAAACTACTGGAAAGATTCATCAGTTTTCAGTGAGAGAGAACAATGACCGATGTGATGGTTAATTTTATGTGTGACATTGGCTTTGTCCCAGGGCCCAGATGTGTAGTCAACATGGTTCTGCATGTTTCTGTGGCAGTGCTTGTGGATAACATTTACATTTAAATTAATGAACTATGAGTGAAGCAGATTGGCCTCCATGATGGGGATGGGCCTCACATGAACAGCTGAAGGCCCTACCAGATCAACAGACTGGCCTCTCTCAAGCAAGAGATAATTCTGCGAGCAGACAGCTCTTGACCTTGAGCTGTGACAGGAGCTGCTCTAGGTCTCCAGCCCGCTGGCCCACCCTGCTTCCACGATGATGTGAGTCAATTCCTTAAACAAATCTCTTCCTGTGCCTGCAAAATACCTTATGTTGGTTCTTTCTCTGTGGATGACCCTGACTAGACTTGTATAATGAAATAAACCGCATGGACAGTTGTATGACTGGTGATATGTGGACGGACTTATTAAATAAGTTTAGTCTTACAGTGGATGGCATGGATCAGGGGAAGAGGGAAAAGGCGAAATAGGCGAAGGGGATGTTCAGATTCCTGGCTTGGGGCAATCAGATAAACTCCAACAATTTTCACAGAAATACGGAATATAGAAGGAAATGAAAACCCCATGCATCAAGGAAGGACTAACTTTTCCTCCAGATATGTGTTTAAGGCAGCCGAAGGCTGCCAAGATATTTAATAAGCTATGGAATCGGTGCCCTGAAGAGGAGAGAATGCAGCAGGGTTTTTAAAAGTCATTTGTGCTTAGATCATAACTGAAGTGGCTGACATTATTTCATGTTGTAAGAGACTCATTTTCAGCTTTAAATAGTTAAAGTGGAAATTACACCAACCTTCAAAGAAATCATCATGGAATTTTGTCATTTTAATTCCTCCAGCAACTTGCATATCATTTCTTTTTCTTTTTCTTTTTTTTTGGGGGGGGGTCAGGATAGGTGGCCCATTTCTTTGCATATCATTTTTTATGTTTACTATATGTGTAAATACTCTTGGACATGAAGAATTCACCATTTGCTGTTGTGCATCAGATCACAGTTCTCCAAGGAATCATGGACAGGCCAACAGAGGAAATTCAAAGGAAAACGTCGGTCAGATTGCGAAAGCCATGTGGCTGCAAGTTGTACTTCACTAAGGTTTACTTTTTCAAGGTTCAAGTGCCATTGTGATGTGATTCTTCAAAAAAAAAACAAAAAAATTGGTAACCTTGGACAATGATTTCAGTCATTTTTAAGGGCGATTTTGATCTTGGTATATGGGATAAGAGAAAGTCCCTCTGATAGTAAAAGCGGTAGTGAAATCCGAGCCAAGCAGTACGCCCCTTCCTGTTGGGAACGAGAAGGGAACGAGAAGCTGTCTGTACAAAGGGCACTGGATTCAGAGAATTGCTGTCAGACCTTCAGTAAGGGCCCACCTCCTGATTGGAGGCTCGGGATTTGCATTATATTCCAAACCAGTAATATCAAAGAAGTAGTAACACCTTGTTTGTGATATTAATCATCTGTTCTTAAAGAAACACTGTGCATTTGCAAGTGATATTTGAAAGTGGGATTACCCAAATTAATGCATGATTCAACAGCAGTAGATGCACTATTTAAGCATCTGAGTACACAGTTTAATGCATTATTTCATGAAATATTAATATTAGGACATTAATTTAAATTGATTTATAGATACACACGCTAATAGGGGCAAAAAAATTGAAATGTTATTACGAAATCATCATGCCTTGTTCTGTGCCGAACTGCTAGCAGGGATGTTGCTTGTTCAGACCTTATTTAACATCTTCATTAATGAACTGTAGCAGGGAATCAACAACAGATTAATGAAACTCTGAGAAAATTGTAAATCAGTAAATATATTTAGTGATCAGGGATGCACAGTACTAAAGGTCTTTGATGATGAAGACAAAATGAATTAATTTCTGAAAGTACATAGAGAATATTAAGTCAAAGAAAGGTATGAAAGAGAAGAAAGAAAGCAAAATACGGTCCCAAGCCTTGTTAACTACTGCCATGTAAAAGTGCAGACTCGTTTATACCACATTCTGCACCTTTCCATATATATATATATATATATATATATATATCCATATTTATGTGTGACATTGATATTTATATGATATTTATATGACGTATGATATTTATATATATCCATATATAAATATATTTTTAATTTTTAAAAAAGATTTTATTTATTCATTTGAAAGACAGAGGCAGAGAAAGCTCAAGCAGGGGAAGGAGCAGACAGAGGGAGAAGCAAGCTCTCCACTGAGCAGGGAGCCTGATGCGGGGCTCGATCCCAAGACCCTGGGATTGTGACCTGAGCTGAAGACAGCGGCTTAACCCACTGAGCCACCCAGGTGTCCCTTCTGTACCTTTTCTAAACAAGACACAAATTGCATGGAAAACATACGGTCGCATATGGTGTGATCTTAGTACATACACTTGCTGTTGTCGAGCTGTAACTCATATTATCATTACACAGTCTATTTTCTTGGGAAAATGAATATTGTCCTCAATTTTCAGCCACTTAGTAGAGTTTCTGAAAACAACAGAACAAGAACTATTTCTGTCTCCTGCACAGCTTTGCTGTACGTATTTGCTTCATCCGATGACATTTCTGTTTGCTAGACAAGAACCCTTTTAGTTTCAACTATAACCTTGCTGAAACTAGATCCCATCTGGTTAATATTTGTAGTGAAGAAATTTCCACCCCTCCTTGTGCAACATATACACACCCATGAGTGCGTGCGCACACACACACACACTCCTATCCAGGTGGGGTAGGTTACCATTAATTCATCTGGTTCAAGAAAACCAATAGGGTTAAAATTTATATACACAGAGTTTGAAAGAAAACTGTAAGTGAAATTTGAAACAAATATCCTTTGTCTCTTTCTTGAGGTTGTTTTTTGTTGTTTTTGTTTTTGTTTTTAATCACTCAGCTAACTAAATTTTACTGCAGGTTCTTCTCCCACAGTACTGTAGAAGCCAGAGAATATGCTAGACACTATTCCTATCCTACAGGATCTTTTATGTTTGTTATTTTTCTTCTCACTGGCTTACATGTTCAGGGCTCTTTTGTTGTTGTTGTTGGCAGTACAGTACATCTTTACTCAGATGTAAAGGAGCAAAACAAATACTTTGGACAGGTCTGGGATTAGATTCCAGGGACATCTTTTACTTCTGCCAGAGAAAAATCTCCATTAGGTCCACCCTAACTCTATAGGATTTGAAATAAGTATGTCAAGATGGAGTTTATGTCTTACTGCCCACTATGTCCTGTGCATACATTTCTTTAGAGAACTTTTTTTTTGATAAAACAGGCTTTTTAAAAACATGACAAAGGTGTCTCAAGGCCTTTAGTTAAAATACCATAAAAATCTCATTTCATTGTGTTAGAAACAAATTTTCCTGGCTTACAATTGAAGCTCTCGGATATTCAATAATCAAGATATTTAAATTTTCTTAGAAAATATGTACCTTTTTTAATAATGTGATCAGATAGGGGCGCCTGGGTGGCTCAGTGGGTTAAAGTCTCTGCCTTCAGCTCAGGTCATGGTCCCAGGGTCCTGGGATCGAGCCCCACATTGGGCTCTCTGGTCAGCAGGGAGCCTGCTTCCTCCTCTCTCTCTCTGCCTGCCTCTCTGCCTACTTGTGATCTCTATCTGTCAAATAAATAAATAAAATCTTTAAAAAAATAATAATGTGATCAGAATAGATTTCTTATGAGCATTTTTAAGTTTAATTTTATTTTTAAAGATTTTATTTATTTATTTATTTGAGAGAGAGAGAGAGCACAAGAAGGGAAAGAGGCAGAAGGAGAGGGAGAAGCAAGCTCCCTGCTGAGCAATGAGCCCAACGTGGGGCTCGATCCCAAGACCCTGAGACCATGACATGAGCAGAAGGCAGATGCTTAACTGACTAAGCCACCAGGCGTCCCTTATGAGCAGTTTTTAATCACTGTGTGTTTGTGATAAATACACATCTGTTTGGTAACTCCAATACATTCATAAAGCATATAGATATTCTCTCGGTTATTAATATATACTATGAAATTTCAGGCCAAATCAAAGTTTTGTTTTTGTTTTTGTTTTTTGTTTTTAGTGACTTCTCAGAGTTGAGTAAAACATGCCTAAAGAAAATGCAGAAATTGGACTTGAACAAATCATTACAAGGTGAACACACCCTGTGATTATTGTCCCAGTCAGGAAATAAGACATAACTGTCCCTCTGGAGATCACTTTTATGACTGTTACTATTTGGTGGCCTCCCCCAAATGAACACAATTTTAGTTCCAACAACATCAGCATTTGCTACTTTTTATATGAATGAAATCACACATTTCTTTTGCTTCATATTATGTTTACAACTTTCACTCATGCTGTTTCATGCAGCTTTGTTCATTTTTATTATTGTACACCATTGTGTTGTATGAATATGTCGCAATTTATTGAAGGATTTTATTTCTGGATGCTTTTATATTGTCTACTGTTTGGGATGATTATGACTAAAGCATTTATACACATTCCTGTAAGTATCATTTGAAATACATACATATACATTTTCTTCTGGTTTTATAACAAGAAGTGGAACTCCTGGGTCATATTCAACTTGAACAGATACTGCCGGATGGTTTTCTAGAGTAGCTTTGTCAATTTATGCAGTCCTTGGTAATCCATGTGGTTCCCATTGCCTCCATTCCTCACTACATCGGGTACTATTAGTTCTTTTAACATTTGTCATTCTGCTGTGTGTGAAGTGGTATTAAGCTCAATTTTAAATAATGTTTTCATGATTTCTAATAAGCACAAGGAGACTGGGCATTGAGCATGTATATGACCTTTTTGTGAAGTGCTTGTTCACGTCTTATGCTCATTTCTAAATTCTGGTTATAATTCTTTTGTTAATTTCATGAGGAACCTATGCTCTCCAGTTCATAGCCTTCCTTTTCACTCTTCAAATGGTACATTTTGATGAACCTCATTTTAGTGTAAACCTAGGTGGCATCCCTTTTAAGATTTTTTAAAGATTTGTTTTGTTTTGTTTTGCTTTGTTTTAACAGAGAAAAAGAGAGCACAGCAGGGAGAGAGAGAGGCAGGCTCCCCACCCAGTAGGAGCTTGATGTGGGACTGGATCCCAAGACCCTGGGATCACAACCCCAGCCGAAGGCAAATGCTTAAACTACTGAGCCACTCAGGTGTCTGGGTAGCATCCCTTTTCTTTACAGTGTTTTTGGTATAGCTGACCATGGTTAAGACCTCTTTACCGAACGTATTTCATGATGACTTTTTCATATGCTATCTTTTTTATTGTCTTAGCTTTCACACTTTCACCTTTAACTTAGCAGCAGTCAATCTTTGTTTTTGATATGAGATGAGGGGTAATTTTTTAACTTTTTCCACATTAGCATTCAGTGTAATTTATTGGGAAGAGCACTGTTTGCTGATGGTCCACACTGTCACATTTATCCTAAGTGGAGCCCTTATCTGGATATATTTATTTATCTGGACTCTTATTTCGTTGGCTTATTGGTTATCTTTGGATTAACAGGACCCTCAATCACTATAGCCACAATAAGTCTTAATACCTAGTGAATATGTCCTTTTTCTTCGTTCTTTATATTAGTCTTAATTATTCTTAGTCCTTTAGGTTTCCAGGAATTTTAGAATCATTTTGCAAAATCTATACATATAAAGAAAGTTGCTGGAATTTTTATAGGGATAGCATTGCATGTCTAAATCAATTTTGAGAGGATGGACATTTCTACAATACTGAATCAATCAATGAAATATGATATCTAATTTAAGTCTGATTTAATTTTTGTCAATGTAATTTTTAAGCTTTTTAATGCAATCTTGTCCATTTTTCATAGATTTATTCATTGACATGGGAAGTTTCTGAAGCTATTATGAATGATTTCATTTAAAAATGTTGCTTTTCGGGGCGCCTGGGTGGCTCAGTGGGTTAAGTTGCTGCCTTCGGCTCAGGTCATGATCTCAGGGTCCTGGGATCGAGTCCCGCGTCAGGCTCTCTGCTCAGCAGGGAGCCTGCTTCCTCCTCTCTCTCTGCCTGCCTCTCTGCCTGCTTGTGATCTCTCTCTGTCAAATAAATAAATAAAATCTTTAAAAAAAAAAAGATGGATGTTTAAAAAAAATAAAATAAAAAAATAAAAATGTTGCTTTTCATTAATTTTTCCAATATCTAGATATAAATTTGATTTTTGTATATAGACTTTATATAAAATACCCTGGTAAATCTATTTATATAATTTTTCCCTTGAGAGGGGTAGCTCTAATGTTTCAAGTCTCTTGAGGTAATTTAAATAAAGCAGAAATCTACTTATGCATTTTTTAAGATTTACTAATATATTATTTATATCATTAGATAACATAAAAATATTTTTAAAAGCTTCTCATATATAATTGACTCCAGTATGATACAATTTCCGTATAACTATCATGAGAACTTTTTTGTAATCACATAGTATTTTTGGTATTTTTTAAAAGTTGTTTTTAGGAAAGTTGAAAGAAAAGCACAATTCTCCTAAACTTACCTACCTAATATTCACATTTGACAATATTTGCTTTCTGATTAGACATAGAGGAAAGGAATTATTTTTGCCAGAGTTATTTAAAAATGTTTTTATAAAACTGCTAAAAACAAGAACTTTTATCTACATCGCCATAGGATGATTTTCACAGCTAAGGAAAAGAGTGTTAATTAAATAACATCTTCTAAGATATTTGCATGTACTTCTTTTTTTATTTAAGATTTTATTTATTTATTTGAAAGAGAGAGAGCACAAGTGGAGGGAGAGGCAAAAGGAGAGGGAGAAGCAGACTCCCCCCTGAGCACAGAACCTTATGTAGAGCTCCACAGGCATGGGGCTGGACATAGGGCTGGACTTGGGGCTGGACCCAGCTCCCTGGGGGACTTGACACAGAACTTGCTTCTGGGCTCAATCCCCAAACCCTGAGATCATGACCTGAGCTGGAGTTAGATGCTTAACTGACTGAGCCACCCATGTGCCCCAGTTGGATGTATTTCTAAAATATTCTATAGCTGTTTTTTAACCCAATACACAAGCATCGTTTTAATTTCATTTGGTTTACATCTCTCTTCATGCTTTTTTCTAAAACCTAAAATGATACTCTTATGCTTCTGTTTTTGTTTTTTCTCAGAAATTTGAAAAGTGTAAAAACATGTTTTTCTGTAGAATACCCTATATTTTAGGTTTGTCTATGATTATATACAGGTTAAATATATTGGAAAAAGTAAAATAGAAATGATGTGTATTCATTATTGAATCACATCAGGAGGCACATTGTATTGGGTCGCATGTTTAAAATTAATGGGTGGGTCCTTTTGACTATTTATAAAAGTATCTTCTGCAAACTAGGACATCATTGTTTCATTTATAATCCTCTTGAGTTCATTCTATTTTCTTGTCATATTCTGTTAGAACCTTCAGTAATAGAATTGAAAGCAAATAATGACAGGGAGCATTCTTGTGTTCTCAACAGAAATGTATTACAACATTAGGTAGTGCTTACTGTTCTTTTTTTCTTGTTTTGACTTTGTTTTGTTTTTGCAGATTAAGGATTCCTTTTCACAACTCTACTTTGGTGGAGCACTGTATTAATGTCTATTGGGATAATTGTATCATCATTTTTGTTTCATTATACTGATATCCTAATGTTAAACTAACCCAGAGTTTATAGAGTAAAATGGACTTGATTGTGACAGAGTATCTTTGTATATATTAATAAAAATACATATTTTGTTGTTGTTATTATTATTATCATTACATTCTTATTCATTTAAAGAGCTGGAACTGCAAATGTTCTTTCTTTTGGATTCTTGTCTCGTTTTGATGTCAAATTTTGCTATCCTCAGAAAAAGACAGAAAAAGAGGAAACAGAGAAAGAAAGGAAAGAAAGAGAGAAATAAAGAAAGAAATGGAGAGAAGAAAGGAAGGAAGGGGAAGAAAGAAAGAACGAAAGAAAGAAAGAAGAAAAGAAAAAGAAAGAAAAGAAAAGAAAGAAGGAAATGAAAGAAAGAAAAGAAAAAAGATTTGTCAGTATGGTGTTGTGGCAGATGGCATGGCCCCAGTGTTCTAATCTGTCATTGTACTTTTCTCAGCTTTCCCACCATCCTGAATTTATTATTTAACATTTTGACTTGCAGTTTTTTGGACCTTTGACTCTGGCCTGCTTCATTATCAGTCAGTGACTTAAACCCTAAAGCTGATTTTTACTAGGAAGTAATCTGTCCCTGAGTTCACTGAGCTCTAGGATACCAGTAGTGACCGTAGTTATGTTCTTCCAATGATCTCCTCTTTTATTTGATTTTGTGCTTGTTCAACCTCTATCCCAATGGACGTTCTCCTCTCTCCTATGTTTTGGGTCCACTCCAGGCTTTATTTGTTTAGCCATAGCCAGAACAGATTCCAAAGTTCACCAATTTAATTGTGTCCTGGGTTAATGTCTTTGGTTATCCTTTGTCCTCACAGTCAAACAGATACATGTCACCCACGATAGTCCAACATTATTTTATCTTGTTCTTTTTGCTGCCCCTCCTAAGCTGCTGTCGGCATACCTGTGATTATCAGATCCACCACAATTTCACGCTATGCGACTCTGGCCACTGTTTTAGAGACACTTGGCAATGCTTCTTGTCACCTCTAATTGATTCATTATAACTCTTCTCTTAGCAGCTGTTCAAGATAATCTCCGCTGTTCTCATATCCCCAACCTACTCGCACACCGCACTCCGGGTAAAGGTTCTGGTTCCTATTTCACTATGAAGATAGATGACATTCTACAAGCCACCATCTGTATGATATTTCTAAAATTAAAGAAATACATTAATCACCTCACTCCTATTGCCATTATCTGGCTGCAGCTGATGTCTTTAGACACAAATTCTAATGATTTGTTTGGATTTCTTCAGCTCTCCAACTTTGACACGCTTTCTCTTCCTTTCTTACCTCTACTTCCCCCTTCCTAGAATTTTATTTACTCTTTTCTCCATTTATCTCTTCCCTGCACACCCTTTAAGATTCAGCTCAAATGTCATCTTCTTGTGGTATCCTTCCCCAAGCCTATTTAGATGCAGCTGTCCATAATGCCAGCACTTTGGTTCCAAAACCAGCTTTTACGTGCCCCTATTATCCTCGTTCCTAGGATATACTAAGCAAGTGGAAGGGTAAGATGAGTTTCCATTTTATGACCATTTTCTTCAAGCCTGTCACTCTGCCTAAAATAGAATAAATATCCAGGAGATTATTAATATATTAAAATGTTAATATAGTAAAACTGAACTTTATTGGCAACCCTATCAAAATATATTAATAGGTTTACCAAAACCCTCATTTCTTCTCTTCCTCATTGTTTTCTTTTCCTTTCTTTTTTTATCTACTTCATTTTTATCTGCTTCCCCTGTATCCTTCACTCTCTTATTACAAAAATGTCAGATCCTGCGAGCCTGTGGTCGACTGATTTCTCAACAGATTGGTGCATAACCTGTTTTCTGTGTGTGTGTGTTTCTGTTTTGTGTCTGCCTTATGTAATGTCTATTATTGATTGATTAACATTGGACTTAGCACCAACAGGTCTAGAAATGCTTGCACAGACTTTATCTGGTACCCGTATTTTCTCCATGAGCCACATCAGACTTCTGCCTTTAAAGACCTGAGATGACACTTGAACATCGTGCTTCAGGGCCATCACAAGCAGGTAATTGCTTAACACAACACAAGAATTACAGAAACTGGGAACTAACCAGACCACAAAAAGAACATTAGTTTATGGTATAAGAGTGGAGATGATAGAGCTGGGAACCTACCCTTTGGGTGATTTATTGTAAGTTCACACCCTTAGCAGCTTCCCAGGTGAGATCTGAAATCAGCCCCACTGGTGGATGGTAGGGGGAGACTGAAGAAAGAGATGGACCATCCCAGATAGGCAGGCAGCAGGTAGAATGAAGAAAGGGACTTACATACAAAGTGGGTCTTGGGTGCCACAAGATGAGAGCATCTCTGCCCCTGCCCACGGCAACTTAAAAGCCTTAATTAGGTTCATTCCTAATGTACCATCCAGATGGTTTCCAAACCACATTATGAGCAAAAGGCTGTGTCCTTGGGGCAGTTTTCGGGGCCGGGGAAGACAAATGGGATGCGCTTTACACAGACAGGGAGAGGGTCAAACCGTAGTCCCATTTTCTCAATGACCTCCCTTAACAATAATGTTTTCCAGGGTTAAGGTGATGCTTCCTTGATGACCTTCCCTTCTTGTGACCTGCTCTTTCAATCTCTTATGCCCCTCTCTCCTGCAGTGTGTCCTGCATCATCAAGAAGGAGTTTCCCTACCATGGAGGTGGCTTCTTAGCGGTTTCCCAGCTGCACTGGAGGCAGAGGCCACAGCAACAATACAGGCACACAGAAGATTAAAATAATGATTCCCAAAATTAGTCACAAATTTTTCCTCTTAAGAGTCCCAAAACCACTCCTCTGAACCACTGACTGATGAGGTCTCCTGGACTGGGGGGGTCAAATCACTCAGAACTTCACATGTGTCCTCACCCAGCTTAAAAAACAGGATTCATTAGCAGACTCATCATATATGAACATACAATTTTCTACGTGGATAATGATATAGGCACTTCCTTATGAGGCAGTAATTAAAGCTAAGGCCATCGTATTTTGGAGGATGGCTTTTCTTTCCTTTCTTTTTTAAAAATTTTATTTATTTGACACAGAGAGAGATATCACAAGTAGGCAGTGGGGGGGGGGGGGAGCAGGCTCCCCGCCGACCAGAGAACCCGATGCAGGTCTCAATCCCAGGACTCTGAGATCATGACCTGAGCCGAAGGCAGAGGCTTTAACCCTCTGAGCCACCCAGGTGCCAGGAGGATGGCTTTTCTTATCAGAGACATTTCAGTGTTCAGTAAGGATGGGCTTTGTCAGCTATCATTTAAGTCTAAAGTAAGGACTTCCATGTGTGCTAGAACAGATTCTCCCTTGTAATCAGGGGAAACCCACGGTGTAACAACCCAAACAACCAGGTGGAAGCCATGGCCAAGGATTTGTGGAACACAACTACTGGGTCCCATCCAGGGCTACCCAATAAATACCTGCGTGGTATGACCAGTTACTGCCACCATCACTGTCCTTTAATAGGAGAGAATGACCACACAGTTCTGGGACAATTTCTGGCACAATTAGATTGGTTCTACTTAGAGGGATTTTTCTGTTCCTAAGACAGGTGCCCAGATGTTCAAATGTCCATAAGCTGCAATGAGCCACATAAACCCGTTCCCAAATCTGAGCATACCCACACATGGACTTAATAGTGGTATTTCTAGGACTTTTCCAGCCAGTCACTTGATAGGCTGCCAGTATAGTTTGACTGACAGAAAAGAATACCCATGCCCAGTGTCATCGATAGTGTGTGCCACAGTCCATTTTTCTGGATCAGTACTGATAATAACAGATGCATTAAAGTACTGGTCCTAGCTTGTTCTTCTTTAGTGTACTTCATTAGGACCTTCTAATCGCTACCTTGGAGGAGCGACACCCGCCATGGCCATCCTGACGAACTAGAGAGGGACGGCTAAGGACATAACCAATAGTTGGACGAATGTCTTTGTTGGGCACATAAACGGACACTCTATAGACAGGTATTTCCATCAGGTGTCATCGTCATCCTGTGGCCACAGGTGCAACAGGTTCCTAAGGTCAAGAAGACAGATATTTTGTAGGGATTTGTAAGGGGAGGTCTTCCTTCTTCTATAAGAATTACACTTATGGCCTAATCCGTAAATGTTAATGTGGTTTCAGCTTTAGGAATTTGACCAGGTGATGCATACCATACATTTGGGTCAGGGAAGGCAGCACTGTCAGGTGTGAGGTAGGGGATATGCCCGACCAGGATCCCCAACTTTTCCCATCTATGAATGGTGCACATTCCATTCTAGACACACTGCATTTCAGCAGGTCTGGTTTGCAGCAGGACATAGAGATCCTTGTGGAGTCATGTGGCTTCCCTTCTCCCAGGGGTGCAAATTAATTCATTCATCATGGCAGGAAGTATCATAGCGAATTCCAGTAGATAATCTCTGCCCCAGATGGGATGGGGCCTGTTTTCCTCAGCAGCATGGCAAACCGATCCACGGTGAGAGGCAGGACAACAGGTCCCCTGTGACTTTCACAGGACTGGTGTCTCAACCAGGGTCCCCAGCCTGACATATGGGGCCCCGTAGGATGGTCATTCAAATCTATCAAAGCCTGGGACAATATTTCAGTTAACTCAACAAAGTTGATTCGACCTGTTAGTAATTCAATCTGCCATATTAATATTCCTTTTTTTTCTACTAACCCTGCTGCTTGTAGATGATAGAGGGGATGGTTTCTCAGTTCAGGGTCGTGGGATTTTCCTCAGTTGGACACATCCTGGCCTTTGAAATGTGACCCCCTGACCACTGTGTGTTCAATGAGAGCATCCATACATGGCACTTGGCTTCTCTAATCCCCTAACGGTGGCCCCTTGTTTGCGTAGCAACAGGGATAACTTTGGTTTAGGCCAGCAGAGGTGTCCACACAACCAGGGCATAATTAAACCCTCACTTTTTTTTTTTTTTTTTTTTTTTTTTTTGCCAATTTGCCAATCCTTCCCTGGTTGAACCTTTGGTGAATGCCCCAGACCCCTTTGGCTTGAGCATTGCTGAGAACACAGGACGTGCTCTTATTTCCTTAGCCAAGTCACTGTATTTCAGGGCAGTCCAACATCCCTGGCACTGTGCCATCCCACCTGGTCACTGAGGAGGTCACTCCTTCTGTATACTTAGTCTCCATCTACTGAAGGGTCAGTTGCCGGGGCTTGTTATTCCCAAGCTAGGACAGCATCTTCCTGATTGCCAGGCGCTATCAGTGTCTTCTAAGCAAGGTTGTAGAAGAAAATGAAGACTTCCTTGGGCTCCTGCAGGTGGACCCAAATGGCCCCAAACACATCCTGGCCCCACAAGGGCTTATTCATGATCATCTGTCCCTTGGCTTCCTGTTGTCCAAGCCCTGGTGTTAATCCTTGTAGAATAGCCTAACCATCTGTGTAGAAGGTTAATGTTTAGGCCAAGCCTCATGACTGATCACCCGGCAAACCACTCTTGAGTTCACCCCACCAGCCGCTGAGGTTTGCTTCTGTTTCCACACAGATGGGGTCAGTGTTGGGCTGAGTAACTGTTGTCCCTGTAGGTGGGTTGCCAGAGTAGGGCCATCTGTATGCCAGGCAATAGCAAGAATTTCCCCTGATCCTTTCCTACAAGCCACAGGGAATGGAGACAGGGGCTCCATCCTCTTCAGACCAATGTACACCCGCATTTCTAGAAACCGTGGAGAGGGTGGACAGGGAGCTCCTCTGCTGTGGATAGACATGACACCTAGTCAAAATGAAGGTTTGAGCCATGGTATACATGGGTCAATGGAATATATTTTCAGCCCATCCCTTAATAGGCAGGGAAGCTCTTGTCATGATATGCTATTCCTTTGTGAAAGGCTCTACCTGGAAGAATGCTAGGAGCTATGATTCTATGTGGGTACATTGGGTTTCTGCTTCCTGCCAGAGCTGGGACCAAAATCCCAGGGGTATTCTTTCCTTTTAACTCTGTCATCTCCACAGTACCTGACCTGTACCTTCCAGAGTCACAGACACATCTGACTCAGAATGCTTGGAAGATGTCCAGAGGTCCAGAGCTTTAATCTGCTTCACTAGAGTTTTTGTCTTCTCAAAGGTGACTTGCTCCTCTGACTCAGAATCCCACATGCCCTTTCTTTACCAGGTTGTTAAGGGATGGCAGCACTGGGTCAGATGGGAAATAAAACTCCTCCAAAAATCTCAAAATCCCTACCAAGTCTTTACCTCTTTCACATTCACAGGGGTTGGATAAGCTTGCACATTTTTTTTTTTTTAAAGCTTGTACTTTTTCAAGCATAACTTCTGGAGAAATGCAAGTCTTATCCAACCCAGACAAATTTCAGAAAATTTATGGAAGTGCCTGGGCTTTGAATTTTCTGGGGGTCACTTCCCATTCTCTCCCAGATGCTCCAGCAAAGCCTGCAGGCTGTCCTGCAACAGAGACAAGTCTTTCATGAGAACATTATGTCATCAGTGTAATGGGCCCATCTTACTGATGTGGGAAAGGACAGGTCCTAGGCTACCATCCTGACATACGGTGGGACTCTGTAGGTAACATTAGGGAAGCACTTGAAAGGTCCGTTGTTGCCCCCCACCCCATGAAGACAAATTGATGGGACTCAGTTCCCAGGGGTGTACTGAAAAAGGCTTGTGCTAAGTCCAGCCCAGCATGATACCCTCCTACGACCATGGACAAAGTATCTGAGGTACTGGGAAGGTGGGACACAGCCAAACGGATGGAGCACAGCCTCGTGCACAGTTTGACCTTGTAAGACACCCATGCCCATATGTTCTTTGGTATTAGAGAGAGGAAAACCTCATAATCTCAGGTGGGACAGTGTCCAGGTTGCAGTGTCAAAGGACCTTCCTGACCACAGCTGCTTGCCTCCATTAATCATCATGGCACTGAGTGGGGCAGAAAATGTCTAATGGGTACCGTGTGTTACAACGCATCCAGCTCCAGATTCCACCAGAGCCACCACCTTCTGTTTATTTCTGGAAGACCGGAGAATAGTGAGTTCAACATGAGGCCTCCGATCACCTCCAATGGCCTTTACCTGCAGGCAGTCTTGGCCTGGATCCTATCCCCAGGCATGGGAGACAGGTATCCTGAATAGGACTGTATTCCTGAGGCCTCTTCTGGAGCAGACCTTTCTGCTCCAAAAAGGTCTCCAGAAGATGCCCTTCATCAGGGATGGGAGGGGCAGATGAGGTCAGTCTGACCTACTGTTCAGGTTTTAAGGCTTTTCGTAGGCCAACCTACAGTACTGAGCTGTCAGTCTATTCGTTTAGGTAGGGGCCCAACAGTAACTTTTACGGATCCTGGACTGGATCCTGACCAAAGAAACAAGCAGTACTCAGAGATCTGGAGGATCGGAGGTTTGTGTGATGACGGGAGGCTCAGAGGAGAATAATCCCCCAAGATCTGAGCCCTGAGCACACACAAAGGGGGTAGTTTACACACTTTTACTTTTGTATCTGTGCCACTCTTGCGCCGCAGTCTGCAGGGCAGGAGCAGAAAACCCAGAACGGCCCTGGGGCGGGGACTGGGATTCCTCGCTGGATTGGTCGGCCACCTTAGAAAACAGGTTTCCCTGACCACGATGAGGTCCAACCACATTTACTTTCTGGTTATTCTAATCCAACACTTTAGAGTTGATTGAAATGGTCTTTCGGCTTTCTGAGCTTCCTCTCCTTCTTGACTTTTTCTCACAGCTCAGACCCATTCCTGGGATTTGTCAGCTTTCCCCAAACCAAGAATCACATGTCCAGCATCATAAATATCCTACCCTATGCCAGCATCAACGTGGGTATCAGGGGCTCTGGGAAAAACTGGAGGATCTTGGCTCCCACCCCTGCAGTGAGCATGGCCCCATCTGGGTCTTCAGGGACAGGGACCTGTCTCACTCCCAGATCCCTAAGATTTTATTGTGCCTCGCTATGGATTTCCAGGGTCCCACATGCCCAGGGAGATCCCTCTCACCGGCCAACAACCCTTTGCAGGAAACAATGAGCCAATCCCATAAGGCACTTTGTTCCATGAACTCCTGAGCACCACAGAGGCAATGCTACTCATTTTCTCTGCCTCCTGACTGGTCCGAGAAATGGCATTGCCTCTGTGTCCCACTGCTGCCCTAATTACACCTGGATGCTCTCCTGGCCTTTTGCTGGAACTCGGCAGCTGTAACAGTGAATTCAGTGGGAGTACATTCATCATGAGCCTTTCCTGATCAGAGTCAGCCTCCCTGGCTGGGGTTTCCGTGGCTTTGCTCTTGCGTTTCTCTGCATTAGGGGCCGGGGAGTTCAGAGATCTACCTGATTCACTGTCAGGCACCACAATACCCTCTTTTCTCTGTCCCTGCTTTCTCACAGTGGGCTTAGACAGTCCCTCCAAGGGCACACTGAAGCAGCTGGAGCTGGGGACACCCCCCAGACTCACACGACGTCCACAAGCATCTGTCACACCCCAGCCCTCCCCATCCAGCAGTCGCCCACCGCTTTGGGATTTCCCCATGAGAGCCTGCTTTCTGAGGCCTGTTTTTTCTAGTCTTCCAGATGGTTTGCTAAATGTGGGTTCATGCTCTTGGGAGCTTCCCAGGTGAGATCTGAAATTGGTTCCCACATGCACAGTGCAGAGAGAGAAAGGAGACAGAGAGGAGCCTCTCCAGATGCTCCCATGGCAGGTATAATAAGCAAGATTTACAAATGAGGTTTAGCCCCAGGGTGCTGCAATACATCTCCCTACCAGTCTCCAAATCTTAGTTTCTATAGATGCCTTATTGGGGTTCAGGCATATGCTCTCCGGATAGTCTCAGCACCATATCACTAATTCGGGGCTCTGTTCTTGGGCAGTTTCTGGGAGCAGAGAAGGCAAGTGGGAAGCAATTTCCAAGGACAGGAGAGGGAGTTAGGAGCCTACCAGAGCTGGGGTCCGATCTAGGATCAGTCGGTGGTCATGTCCTCTCAGTGACCCCACCAACACTCTTTGTTTTTGTTGCTCTGTATGTGTTCACAAAAGGTTGTGAAAGCATTCCAAGTATTGATTTGGGGATTACAAATAAATTTCAGCAAGTAGGTGAATTTACACACACAGAATTCATGACTAATGAGGTTGACTTTATGTACATTTCTGCTGCTTTCTTTGCTTACTTACATTCACTTAACTTCTGCTTAGCTACTTAGAAACTCGTGCCTGCCTCAGGACATTCTCTTCCTTTCCTGGGCTAATTCTCATTGTAGCAACGTACCTCCAGCCAAATCCTGACTTTTGTTCATTCAAACCTCATTTTCCTCCCATCCCTGTTTTCTAATGGTTTAAATATTCTTTAAACGCCAGGTCTAGAAATTAACATTACATCAGTCAATGTTTCTCTCTTTATTCTAATATAATTCATTCTTGACATTCCCATCAGTTTTATTTTCATAAAATAGGTGAAAACTCCTCTATGCACCACGTATTTTAATAGCTTCGATTTTTTATGCTTACATTTATGTATTTCAAAAAGCCCGAAGTATTTTTCTGCATTAACTATATATACTTAAAAGAAAGTATTTTATGCTCCAAATATGTTGCAAAATCTCCCATTCATATTTTTTATTTAAATTCAAGTGAGTTAAAATATAGTGTATTATTAGCTTCACAGTGGAGTTTAGTGATTCATCAGTTGCATACAATACCCAGTGCTCATTACATCACGTGCCCTCGTTCATGTCCATCTCCCAGCTACCCCATCCCTCCGCCTCCCCTCCAGCAACCCTCAGATTGTTTCCTATAGTTTAGAGTCTCTTATGGTTTGCCTCCTTCTCTGTTTTTATCTTATTTTATTTTCCCTTCCTTTTTCCAATGTTCATCTGCCCCATTCATATTTTACCAATAACTCTACACAAATATAACCATTGTCCTGATCTTTAACACCATTTTTGCTGTTTTGGGGTCATTGTAATTGAGATCATATAGTATACTGATTTATGTTTCATTTTTCTATTCTGCTATCATACAATGGAGCACGGAAGGATTTTGTTCATGTGCATTGCCACAAGGTATTTACTGACCAATTGTTGATGGAAATATGGCCATTTCCATTTTGGTTTATACTTAGCGCTGCTATGAGCGTCTTCTTTTATTTGCCTCTTGGTGTAAGCATGTACACATTTCTGTGGTGTATACACCTACAAGTGGTATTTCTGCATCTGGAGCCTATATATATCTATGCATCTATATATCTATATATCATATGTATTTGTTATTGCAGATAATTTCACAGTATTCTAGGTTGTTTCAAATTTCCCTCTCAACAGTAGTTTTTTGAATATTACAGACCAACCTTTGGATTATCTGCCTTTTTGAATTTAATCATTCTGGTTAGTCTGCACAATGACACATTAGTGTGTTCTACTATTTATTTCCTTGATGACTAATGATGTTAAGGATCTTCCAGTACATATTCTAGTAATTTGGATAAATATATGGATAAAGACATGAAAATGGCTTAAAATACCGTTTTTATTATTATTCAGGTATGGTGGGGCCACCAGATCACAAGATGATGGTCACTGAAAATGTTGTTAGGTACTCACAGATCTCAAAAGGAAGGGGGATATCACCCATGCAGGGCAACTTGGGGGAAGCTTCAGGATCACACGGGAGGCAGAGAAAATGGGAAGAGATGTAAGCGGGAAATATGTGACTTTAGTAGGAAAGGGATGGCATGACAGGATGAGCAGGTTTAGGGTCAGCTGGCTTGAATAATTTCCCTGGGCTCTGGGTCATAAATGCTATCCTTGATTGTCTGCACCTGACCCTGGGATGGGTAGGACGGGGAGAAAGTGGACCCAAGCGTGAGAGGCCAACAGAGGAAGAGGCCGGGGTGTGAATTCTAGATCTGTTGGTTTGTTTGTGAAAGTCATGCTCACAGCTAAATTGTTTACTATCTAGTGACTGCACAGCTCTGAGAGGGGAAGTCCCTCCAGGGTCAGCAAGGTCCCAGATGTTAAAGCATCAGAAATACAGAAAAAAAAAAAAAAAAAAAAAAAAAAAGAAGTTTAACAGGAGATTGTTTAAGGCTTTTGTTCACGTTTCTATTGGATTGTTTCAATTAGGTTTTAAATCAAGAAATCAGCATTTTATTGGTTATAAAATATTTTCTTTTACCCTATGGCTGACCTTTTCACTTTTTTCTTAATATTTTACTTATTTATTTATTTATTTTAGAGAGAGAGAGAGACAGAGGGAGAGAGAGAAGGAGTGAGAGTGCGCAAGGGGGAGGAGCAGAGGAGGGAGAGGGATATGCAGATTCTGGGCTGAGTGTGAGCCCTTTGCCAGGACTTGATCTAATAACCCTGAGATCATGACCTGAGCTGAAATCAGAGACTTAAATGATTGAGCCACCCACGTTCTCCCCTTTTCAGTTTCTTTCTTTCTTTCTTTAAAGATTTTATTTATTTGACAGAGAGAGATCACAAGCAGGCAGAGAGGCAGGCAGAGACAGAGGAAGGGAAACAGGCTCCCTCCCTGCTGAGCAGAGAGCCCGATGCGGGGCTCCATCCCAAGACTCTGGGATCATGACCTGAGCCCAACGCAGAGGCCTAATGCACTGAGCCACCCGGGGGCCCCCCCTTTTCAGTTTCTTAATGGTGCTTTTTCTCCCTCATTTTTGTTATTAAGATATAATTTACCTGTAGAAAAATGTACTTCCTTTAGTGTAAAATTCTGAGTTTTGACAAACACACACAGTCATATAACCACCATCATATTGAAGAGATAGACTAGGTTCAATGCCCCCAAACCCTCCATGTCCCTTTGTAGTTAAAAAAAAAAAAAAAAAAAAAAAAAAAAAAGTTTGTCTTAGCAAGAATATCATCTAAATGAAATCTTACATAATGCCACCTTTGAGTCTGACTGACTTCACTTACAATTGGATTCACCCGTCTGGTTTTGTGTACCAGCAGTCTGTTCCTTCCTATTGTTGCGTAATATTCCGTGGTGTGGATGTAATTCAGGTTGTACATCTATTCTCCAGTGGAGGAGAAGTTGGGTAGTTAACGATATTTGGTGATTCCTAATAAAATCCATCTACATATCTGCATATGGATTTGTATGAACACACAATTTTCCTGAACACAGGTTCTCAGTTGACTTAGGAAATACCTAGATGAGGAATTGCTGAGGCACGTTTAAATGTACAGAAACTGCAAAGCTGTATTTTGTAATTTCTGTACCATTGTGCATTTCCACCACCAGTATTCTCTAAATTCATGTTTCCTTTTTTGTGATCAAACATTTTAGATTTACATTTGCTCTAATACACAATGCATTCCTGCTAGTTTTGCCTTAGAATCTTACTGGTTTTCTCATTTTTCTCATTTGGTGAGGATACTTGTAATTATCCCTGTAATATTTTGTAAATTCTGTATCCGTAATTTCACTTACTATCTATGTCATATTGTGTTATATGTTTATACTCGCCTCCTAGAACTAGCTGGGGTGTGTATTTTTATGTCCTATTGTCTGGGATGGTTAGGGTGACATCAGTGATGTGTTTTCCATATTATTTGGAGAAGTTTTTGGAAAGTTTTGTTTATCGAGATACTTGAAAAAAATCATTCCTTTTTCTTCTGCCTTACATTCATTTTAAATATTATCTGTCAGTCCTACCATTTCTCTGAAGCTAAATTTATGTCTTACTTCTGGTTGCGTTTTGTGTTTAATATTTTTTTGGTTTACTAAAAGCTTTGGATTCCACCGAAGGAATTTATACATATCTATCTTGCACATGCATGCGCGCGTTTGTGTGTGTGTAAGTTTCAATTATTTTGTTTGGATTTTATAGAGTTCTTTATTGTCTTGGTTTGTATAATCCATCAGTTTTGTAAACCTCCCAGCCCTTACAGCTTTACACCTTCCTCTTCCTAATTCTCTCTTCTCTCTCTCCCCTTCAAAAGATTTTATTTATTTGAGAGAGAGAGAGAGAGAGAGCATACACTTGTGCATGCACAAGTGGGGGCAGGGGCAGAATAGAGTGGGAGAATAGAGACTCCCTCCTGAGCAGGGAGCCAGAGGCAGGGCTTGATTCTGGGACCCTGAGATCATGACGTGAGCCTGATGCTTAACTGACTGACTCAGGTGCCCCTATATATATAAATATAAATATATATATATATATATATATATATATATATATAACACACACACACACACATATATTTTTTTTCCAAGATTTTATTTATTTATTTGACAGACGGAGATCACAAGTAGGCAGAGAGGCAGGCAGAGAGAGGAGGAAGCAGGCTCCACGCCAAGCAGAGAGCCTGATGCGGGGCTCAATCCCAGGACCCTGGGATCATGACCTGAGCCGAAGGCAGAGGCTTTAACCCACTGAGCCACCCAGGAGCCCCCCTACATTATATTTTTAATACATTCAATGTATTTTTAGTATTCCTTCAGTCCAGGACAATCTTTTATCTTCTTTACATATCAATCTGAATTTTCTCTACTATCCTGTTGTCTCATTCACAGCTACCTACTTCTACTATGTTACTGTTACTGTTACCTACTTTTGCTATGTTACTGTTACCATTACTAAGGATTCTGAATTTTAATTTATTTTTGTTTATCTACAATAGCCATTTTTTATTTGTCTAAATATATCATCCATAGATATTTGAACTTTGTGTTTGTTATTATATATAGGTTATAAAACAATTCTTGTTTTATCTCTTAGTTTTAAACCTTTGATCGTGATATTTATGGGACTGCACTTCCTCATTGAAAACCAGTTATCATGTTTCTTTTTTTTTTTTAAGATTTTATTTATTTATTTGACAGAGAGAAATCACAAGGAAGCAGAGAGGCAGGCAGAGAGAGAGGAGGAAGCAGGCTCCCCGCTGAGCAGAAAGCCCGATGTGGGGCTCGATCCCAGGACCTGGGATCATGACCTGAGCCGAAGGCAGCGGCTTAACCCACTGAGCCACCCAGGCGCCCCAGTTATCATGTTTCTTGTGTATAATTCATACAGTGCCAGAAATTGTCTACAAATCGAAGAGGCTTTCACTGATAAGTTCTTTCACCAAAGAACTTTCTTCCATTCTGCTGGAAACAATAAGCAGACAAAACCAACGGAAGGTTGTTTGCCAAGAATTTTGTTTCCATTATATGTCTTCTGCTCCTGTTACGTAAAGTTCTCAATTTTCCAGTTGAGAGCATTGGGGGTTCTCTGCCCCTACGCCCCTGCTCTGTATTTTGAACTCGAACACCTGTTCCTAGTACAGGACTGTCACACGGCAGGCACGTTCAGTGCTTTGACGAGGGTAGACTGAAGTCCTCATCTCATATTGTATACGGAGCAGAGCACTGTTTTAAAAACTTAAAATGTATCAATAAACAAACAAAAATCATTTATCCTCCAGAAGATTAATCTAATTAGAGAGACAGGTAATAAAACTAAATATATAATGATGGAAGAACAGGGTGACTGTTCTGGGAAAAAAAAAAAAAAAGTAAAAAATTAAGGGTAAACCAGGTGATAGTTTTGCAGAAGCCTGAGTGAAGTGGATAAGACAGGTGCACAGACATCCAGAGAACCTTTAAGTAGGGGTGAAAAGAGTAAAATCAAAGACCCCAAAACAGGAGAATTCTTGGTCTTTACAAGTAAAGTTAATAAGGCCAGTGTAGTTGGAATGCATTCAGCTAGAGGATGAGAAGTAGGAAAACAACTAGGAGATTTGGGGGCCAGACCTTTTATGTCTTTGTAAGACTAGTGAATGCTTTGTATATTACTGGAGTGAAATGGAGAGCTCTTGAAGGTATTGGAGCAGGGGAGATGTTTTATGCTTTAAAGACTGATTGCAAAGAGAAAGATATCAAGAAGAGAAACAGAGAGACTCATAAATGAGTCATGGACATAATGTACAGCATAAGGAATATAGTCAATAATATTATGTCATGATAAGTTTGTAAGGTGTCGTACAGTAACTAGACTTGTCGTAGGGTTTTCATAATGCATAAAAATATTAAATCACTATGATATATACCTAAACTAATGGGATATCATATGTCAATTATTCTTTACTAAAAAATTTTCAATGTTGTATCTAACTGGAAAGTTGTAAAAAATCAAGGACTTACTGTGATCATGTTAATCTGTTTTATGACCTTGCTGATACAGTGATCACTCTGGGATGGACTAATTATTGACTATATAGACCACTTTCTCTCTATATATATATTTGTTATTTTTATTTATTTTTATTTTTTTTAAATGATTTTATTTATTTATTTGACAGACAGAGATCACAAGTAGAGAGGCAGGCAGAGGAGAGGAGGAAGAAGGCTCCCTGCTAAGCAGAGAGCCTGATACGGGGCTCGATCCCAAGACCCTGAGATCATGACCGGAACTGAAGGCAGAGGCTTAACCCACTGAACCACCCAGGAGCCCCTTTTATATATAAAAGCCCCTTTTATATATATATAAAAGATTTATTTACTTATTTATTTGACAGAGAGATCACAGGTAGGCAGAGACGCAGGCAGAGAGAGAGTGGGAAGCAGGCTCCCTGCTGAGCAGAGAGCCCCATGCTCCATCCCAGGACCCTGAGATCATGACCTGAGCGGAAGGCAGATGCTTAACCAACTGAGCCACCCATATTTTTCTGTATAGATAGATATATTTTAACGTGTAACCATGAGTTTACACTTATGCCTGCAAATTAATCCATTGTTACAAAAACAATTATGCACTATTCCCTGATTATCTCTAAGTTCCCAATCAAAGCCAGGGAGAACCTAGCTCCAATAAGTAGCTGCACTCTTATTTAAAATTTTAATTCCAGGGGCGCCTGGGTGGTTCAGTGGGTTAAAGCCTGTGCCTTCAGCTTGGGGTCATGATCCCAGGGTCCTGGGATCGAGCCCCGCATCAGGCTTTCTGCTCAGCAGGTAAGTCTGCTTCCTCCTCTCTCTTTGCCTGCCTCTCTGCCTCCTTGTGATCTCTCTGTCAAATAAATAAATAAAATCTTTAAAAAAAAAAAAAGATCTTTAAAAAGTAAAATAAAATTTTAATTCCAGTATACGTGAAAAGCAGCATAAAAATTGTTAACCCAGAGCTCCTAGAATCAACTTTTACACGTTTTTCCTTTTGTCTTAAGTTTTACAGATGTTATTATTCTCTTCCAAAGTTACTTGGGTCAGCATTTTTTTCTTCCACTTCCTTCATTGAGGTTTTTCACAGCTTTGTAATAGGTTACGTTGCTTTGTCATCTTAGAATCCAAATTTAGGAGGTATATTTAGAATATTTATTTTATTTATTTATTTATTTATTTTTAAGATTTTATTTATTTGTCAGAGAGAGAGAGAGAGAGAGAGACAGCGCGGGCGAGCACAGGCAGACAGAGCAGCAGGCAGAGGCAGAGGGAGAAGCAGGCTTCCCGCCAAGCTAGGAGCCCGATGTGGGACTCGATCCCAGGACACTGGGATCATGACCTGAGCCGAAGGCAGCTGCTTAACTAACTGAGCCACCCAGGCGTCCCTAGAATATTTATTTTTTTAATTGTATGCATCTAGATAAGAACTTTGTACTGAGTTTCGACAAGCACACAGTGCCATGTGTCCACCATTATGGTATCACAGAGAAGACTTCTACCACCATAAAAAATTCCCATGATTTGCTCATTCAGTCCTCATTTACTCTAGTCTGAATCTCTGACAACTCCTGATTTTTGTATTGTGTCTATAATTGTGCCGTTTTCAGAATGCCATGTAATTGGTACCATAGTATATGTGGCTTTTCAGATTGGTTTCTTCAACCTTAGCAACGTACATTTAAGTTGAGTGATTAATTTTCATGATCTGATAGCTCATTTCTTTTTATTGCTGAATAATATTTTATCACATAATATAACATAGTTGTTTATCCATTTATTTCTTGAAGGGTAACTTGATTGCTTTCAGGTTTTCACAATAATGAATAAAGCTACTTTAAACATTCATCTACAGGTTTTTGTGTAGAAATAGGTTTTTGAAATCAGTTGGGTTAATATCTAGAAGTCTATTTGCTAGATTATGTAGTAAGATTATATTTTGCTTTGTTGCAAACTGTCAAACTATCTTCCAAGGTGACTGTACCATTTCGTATTTCCAATAGAAAAGAATGAGAATTCCTATTCCCCACACAATCCTCAGATTGGTATGATCAGGATTTTTTTTTAGATTTTATAAATTTTTTAATTTAAAAATTTTAATTCCAGTTAGTTAACACACAGTGTTATATTAGTTTCAGGTGTAAGGTACAGTGATTCAAGAATTCCATACAATACCCAGTGCTCATCACAAAATGCACTCCCTGACTCCCATCACGTATTTTACCCAACCCCCACCCACCTCCCCTCTGGTGACCATCAATTTGATCTCTAGAGTTAAGAGTCCTGTTTCTTGATTTGTCTCTCTTTTTCCCTTTGTTCTGTTTCTAAATCCCACATATGAGTGAAATCCTATGGCATGTGACTTTCTCTGACTGACTTATTGTGCTTAGCATTATACTTTCTGGATCTATCCATTTTGTTGCAAATGGCAAGATTTTATTCTTTCTTATGGCTGAATATGCCACCATGTACTATATATATATATATATATATATATATATATATACACATATATATATGTATATATATATAAAATATTATATTACACAATACATAATATAATACATAATGTATATTACATATAATACATAATGTATATTACATAATACATATTACATGATATATTACATGTGTGTACATATATTACATACATATCATATATACATTATATATACATATAATATATATTACATATACATATATTATGTATATTACATATACATAATATATATTACATATGTGCACATATACATATAATACACATATGCATGTACATATTATATATTGCATACACACTACATGTGCATATTACATAATATATTACACATGTGTACATATATGCACGTATATATACATATTCATACAATACACATATGCATGTACATATAATATACATAATATGCGTATATACATATATTACATATATGTGTAATATATATAAATGTAGTAAATATACAATATATATTTATTATATATTATACAATATATATTACATATACATATTACATAATATATATTACGTATGTGTACACACATGTATGTATATACATATACATACAATACACATATGCATGTACATATAATATACATAATATGCGTATATACATATATTACATATATGTGTTATATATATATAAATGTAAATAAATAAATAAAATAATGATCTATATGTAAATCTCACCTCTTCTTTATGCATTCATCAGTGGATGGACATTGGGCTGCTTCCACAATTTGACTATTGTTATTTGTTGCTATAAACATAGGGTGCATGTATCCTTTTGAATTAGGTTTTTGTTTGTTTGTTTTGTTTTATTTTGTCTTGTTTGTATTCTTTGGGTAAATACCCAATGGTACGATTGCTAAATCATAGGGTGGTTCTATTTGAACTTTTTGAGGGAACTTCCTACCGTTTTCCCCAGTGGCTGCAACGGCTTGCTTTCCCACCCACAGTGCACAAGTGCTCCTTTTTCTCTGTATCCTCACCTCTTGTTTCTTGTGTTTTGATTTTAGTCGTTCTGTCAGGAGTGAAGTGGTATCTAATTGAAGTTTTGATCTGCATTTCTCTGATGACAAGTGATATTGAGCATCTTTCATGTGTCTGTAGACCTTCTGGATATCTTTGGAGAAATGTCTGTTCATGTCTTCTGCCCATTTTTAATTGCATTATTTGGTTTTTGGGTATTGAATTGTGTAAGTTCTTTATATATTTTGGATGCTAACCCTTTATCAGATGTGTCATTTGCAAATATCTTTTCCCATTATGTCAGTTCCCTTTTAGTTTTGTTGACTGTTCCTTTTGCTGTGCAGAAGCTTTATTTTGGTGACGTCCCAATGGTTTATTTTTGTTTTTGTTTCCCTACTCTCCGGGGACCTATCTAGAAAAAAGTTGCTATGGCCGACAGAATATTACTGCTCGTACTCTCTTCCAGGATATTTATGGTTTCAGGTTTCACATTTAGTCCTTAATTCATTTTGAGTTTATTTTTGTATGCGGTATAAGAAAGTGGCTTGGCTTCATTCTTTTGAATGTGGCTGTCCAGTTTTCCCAACACCACTTGTTAAAGAGACTTATTTCTATTTCATATTCTTGCCCCCTTTGTTGAAGATTAATTGACCTTATAATTGTGGGCTTAATTCTGGGATTTCTATTCTGTTCCATACCTTTACTCGATTTTCAAAGACCAATTGACTGTATCTGTGTGGGTCTACCTTGCTGTTAATGATTTCTAGCTTAATTCCACTGTGGTCTGAGAGCATATTTTGTATAATATAGAATATTTTTTTAATTAGTTCTTGTGAATTTATTGAAGTGTGTTTTATCGGCAAGAATGTGGTCTGTCTTAGTGAGTGTTCATGTGACCTTGAGAAGAATGTGTTTTCTGTTGTTGGATGAAGTAGTCTATAAATGTCCATTATATCCAGCTGATTAATGGTACTGTTCATTTCAATTAAGTCCTGAGTTTTTGCCTCATGTATTTCGATGCTCTGTTGTTAGGCCTCTATACTATTAGGATTTAAGTCTTCTGGTGATTTAATATATTTATTTTTATTTAGTGCCACTTTTTACTTCTGATCATTTTTACTGCTCTGAAATTTGCTTTGTCTGAAATTAATATGACTAGTGCAGCTTTTTAAAAAATAGTGTTTGCGTGGTATATCTTTCCATGTAATATCTGTACCTTTACATTTAAAATAGATTTCTCATAGACGAAATACAGTTAGGGTGTGTTTTCTAGTCTCCTTCACAGTTTTCTGTATTTTAATATCTGTACCTTTACATTTAAAATAGATTTCTCGGGGCGCCTGGGTGGCTCAGTGGGTTAAGCCGCTGCCTTCGGCTCAGGTCATGATCTCAGGGTCCTGGGATCGAGTCCCACATCGGGCTCTCTGCTCGGCAGGAAGCCTGCTTCCCTCTCTCTCTCTCTCTGCCTGCCTCTCTGTCTGCTTGTGATCTCTCTCTGTCTAATCAATAAATAAAATCTTTAAAAAAAAAAAAAATAAAATAAAATAAAATAGATTTCTCATAGACGAAATACAGTTAGGCTGTGTTTTCTAGTCTCCTTCACAGTTTTCTGTATTTTAATTGGTGTATTTAGACCATTCATACTTGAGGGATTATTGGTACAATACCTGCTTTCTACTACTGTACCTCTGGTTGGTTTGCTGTTGACTTTGCCTTTAATTGAGCACTTCATATAAATCCATTTTCTCTTCCCTTTTAACATACCAGTTACATTTCTAAGGTTTGCAATATACATTTACAACTACCTAATCTACTTTCAAATAACACTAAAGCCCTTGCTGGGAAATACTTGTCCGTACTAATATAGTTTTGAAATTCCTCCTTCCCTATCCCTTATAATAATGCTGGAACTGATTTCACTTAACCATATGACATAAGCATCTAATACATTGTTACTTATAACTTTTATAAGTCTTTATTAGGTACTTTTATAACAAGAAATTTTTTAAAATACTTATATAGTTTTCCTCTCCTCTCTGAAGAATTTGTATTAACCTTTCTTGCAAGGCAGATCTACTAGCAACACATGTGGTGGGTAGATAATTTTAGGTTAGTGGTCTTTCTTTCTTTCTTCTCTCCCTTCCTTCCTCCCTTCCTCTCCCCTTAAACAAAATACAGTAGTAGAGGATATTCGAGCTATTTGCCCTTTTCCCAGGTCAGATAAGACACCGGTAACATAGTTTCCCTTACAGATTAGATCTTTGTTATTGAGAAGGCTCTGGGGTATTTCAAAATGGCATTTTCCCCTCTTACTCCCCAAGATATGAGTGAATTTTTAACCTAATCTTTATTGTGAAAACCTGGTGAGAATCCTCTAGGCAAAATTCTTGAAAGTGTAGGAGGTTCCCACAACTCAGGTTTTGGGAGTTTTTAACTCTATTTAATCCATACCCGAATCAGTGCCCTATCATGTTCCTACTCTTTTTGGCTTTGGTGGCATTTTGTTTTACTTTGTTTAATACAGAGAGTTGATCTTCACAGCAATTCTCTGTGTTTGCCTGTCTCTCCAGATTTGGGGTGGCAGTTTATTTCATGACCTCAGTTTCTGATGGATCTCAAAAAAGTCTTTTTTTTTTTTTTTCCAGTTTATTCAGCTCTTACATAAGGACTTGAGTGGGGGCTTCTAAGCTCTTTATGTGATGGAGCTGATCTAAGGTTCCTCCTTCCTTTTGAAGGATCTTTCTGATAAATATAAAATTCTGATTCTTGTAGATATAGAATTCTAGGTTGGTGGTTTTGTTATTTTGTTCCAACACTGTAAATACTCCAGTAACTTCTTCTTTTTTTTTCAGTTTTATTTTAATTTTTATTTTTTCAGCATAACAGTATTCATTATTTTTTTTCAGCATAACAGTATTCATTATTTTTGCACCACACCCAGTGCTCCATGCAATCCGTGCCCTCTACAATACCCACCACCTGGTGCCCCCAACCTCCCACCCCCCACCCCTTCAAAATTCTCAGATCGTTTTTCAGAGTCCATAGTCTCTCATGGTTCACCTCCCCTTCCAATTTCCCTCAACTCCCTTCTCCTCTCCATCTCCCCTTGTCCTCCATGCTATTTGTTATGCTCCACAAATAAGTGAAACCATATGATAATTGACTCTCTCTGCTTGACTTATTTCACTCAGCATAATCTCTTCCAGTCCCATCCATGTTGCTACAAAACTTGGGTATTCATCCTTTCTTTTTTCTTTTTCTTTTTTTTTTTTTTTTTAAAGCTTTATAAACATATATTTTTATCCCCAGGGGTACAGGTCTGCGAATCGCCAGGTTTACACACTTCACAGCATACTACTACTACTACTACACTACTCACCATAGTACATACCCTCCCCAATATCCATAACCCCACCCCCCTCTCCCAACCCCCTCCCCCCATCAACCCTCAGTTTGTTTTGTGAGATTAAGAGTCACTTATGGTTTGTCTCCCTCCCAATCCCATCTTGTTTCATTTACTCTTCTCCTACCCCCTCAACCCCCCATGTTGCATCTCCTCTCCCTCATATCAGGGAGATCATATGATAGTTGTCTTTCTCCAATTGACTTATTTCGCTAAGCATGATACCCTCTAGTTCCATCCACGTCGTCGCAAATGGCAAGATTTCATTTCTTTGGATGGCTGCATAGTATTCCATTGTGTATATATACCACATCTTCTTTATCCATTCGTCTGTAGATGGACATCTAGGTTCTTTCCATAGTTTGGCTATTGTAGACATTGCTGCTATAAACATTCGGGTGCACGTGCCCCTTCGGATCACTACGTTTGTATCTTTAGGGTAAATACCCAGCAGTGCAATTGCAGGGTCATAGGGTAGTTCTATTTTCAACATTTTGAGGAACCTCCAGCTTTTCCGCTAATGTCAGGAACACGGCAGGGATGTCCGTTATCACCACTGCTATTCAACATAGTACTAGAAGTCCTAGCCTCAGCAATCAGACAACAAAAGGAAATTAAAGGCATCCAAATCGGCAAAGAAGAAGTCAAACTATCACTCTTTGCAGATGATATGATACTATATGTGGAAAACCCAAAAGACTCCACTCCAAAACTGCTAGAACTTGTACAGGAATTCAGTAAAGTGTCAGGATATAAAATCAATGCACAGAAATCAGTTGCATTTCTCTACACCAACAACAAGACAGAAGAAAGAGAAATTAAGGAGTCCATCCCATTTACAATTGCACCCAAAACTATAAGATACCTAGGAATAAACCTAACCAAAGAGACTGAGAATCTATACTCAGAAAACTATAAAGTACTCATGAAAGAAATGGAGGAAGACACAAAGAAATGGAAAAATGTTCCATGCTCCTGGATTGGAAGAATAAATATTGTGAAAATGTCTATGCTACCTAAAGCAATCTACACATTTAATGCAATTCCTATCAAAGTACCATCCATTTTTTTCAAAGAAATGGAACAAAGAATCCTAAAATTTATATGGAACCAGAAAAGACCTCGAATAGCCAAAGGAATATTGAAAAAGAAAGCCAAAGTTGGTGGCATCACAATTCCGGACTTCAAGCTCTATTACAAAGCTGTCATCATCAAGACAGCATGGTACTGGCACAAAAACAGACACATAGATCAATGGAACAGAATAGAGAGCCCAGAAATGGACCCTCAACTCTATGGTCAACTCATCTTCGACAAAGCAGGAAAGAATGTCCAATGGAACAAAGACAGCCTCTTCAATAAATGGTGTTGGGAAAATTGGACAGCCACATGCAGAAAAATGAAATTGGATCATTTCCTTACACCACACACGAAAATAGACTCAAAATGGATGAAGGATCTCAATGTGAGAAAGGAATCCATCAAAATCCTCGATTTTGGCAGCAACCTCTTCGACGTCAGCCGCAGCAACATCTTCCTAGGAACATCACCAAAGGCAAGGGAAGCAAGGGCAAAAATGAACTTTTGGGATTTTATCAAGATCAAAAGCTTTTGCACAGCAAAGGAAACAGTTCACAAAACCAAAAGACAACTGACAGAATGGGAGAAGATATTTGCAAATGACATATCAGATAAAGGGCTAGTGTCCAAAATCTATAAAGAACTTAGCAAACTCAACACCCAAAGAACAAATAATCCAATCAAGAAATGGGCAGAGGACATGAACAGACATTTCTGCAAAGAAGACATCCAGATGGCCAACAGACACATGAAAAAGTGCTCCATATCACTTGGCATCAGGGAAATACAAATCAAAACCACCATGAGATATCACCTCACACCAGTCAGAATGGCTAAAATTAACAAGTCAGGAAATGACAGATGCTGGCGAGGATGCGGAGAAAGGGGAACCCTCCTACACTGTTGGTGGGAATGCAAGCTGGTGCAACCGCTCTGGAATACTCCAGTAACTTCTTATTTTCATGATTTCTGATGAGAAGTTCAGTATAATTCTTATCTTTTTCTGCTATATACTTAAGGTGTTTATTTTCTCTCTTCGGTCTTCTCTTAAGATTTTCTCTTTGTCTTTTGCTACCTAGAGTTCAAAAATACATCTAGGTGCAGTCATTTTTGTGTTTTATCCTCCTTGTTGCATTCTGAGCTTCATAGGACTATGGGTTGGTGTCTGATTTGATTTTTGGAAAGCTCTCAACCAGTTTCACTTTATTTTTTTTTTCTTCAAGATTTTATTTATTTATTTGACAGACAGAGATCACAAGTAGGCAGAGAGGCAGGCAGAGAGAGAGGAGGAAGCAGGCTCCCCATGGAGCAGAGAGCCCGATGCAGGGCTCGATCCCAGGACCCTGGGATCATGACCTGAGCCGAAGGCAGAGGCTTTAACCCACTGAGCCACCCAGGCGCCCCCCAGTTTCATTTTAAATATTTTTTCGGCTTTGTTCTCACTTTCTTCTTCTGGTATTTCTATCACATATAATATCTACTTTTTTTTTTTTTTTTTTTATGTCCTCAGAAGCATTTTTAATAATTGGATAATTATGGTCTCCTAAATATAAGTTCCATGAAACCAAGAACTGTCTCCTTCCTTCCTATATCACACAGAGAAGTATTCAAAATGATTTGTTGAACTACCAACAAACCAAAAAAGTGAGTTTGGCTCAAAGCCCCTGCGATATGTCACTCCAATTTTGAAGGCTGAGAATCCACTCGAGCTTTTTTTTTTTTTCTTTTCATTTCTCTGTATTTAATTTTTATTTTTTCAGCATAACGTATTCATTATTTTTGCACCACACCCAGTGCTCCATGCAATCCGTGCCCTCTACAATACCCACCACCTGGTGCCCCCAACCTCCCAACCCCCACCCCTTCAAAATTCTCAGATCGTTTTTCAGAGTCCATAGTCTCTCATGGTTCACCTCCCCTTCCAATTTCCCTCAACTCCCTTCTCCTCTCCATCTCCCCTTGTCCTCCATGCTATTTGTTATGCTCCACAAATAAGTGAAACCATATGATAATTGACTCTCTCTGCTTGACTTATTTCACTCAGCATAATCTCTTCCAGTCCCGTCCATGTTGCTACAAAACTTGGGGATTCATCCTTTCTTTCTTTCTTTTTTTTTTTTTTTACAGCTTTATAAACATATATTTTTATCCCCAGGGGTACAGGTCTGCGAATCGCCAGGTTTACACACTTCACAACACTCACCATAGCACATACCCTCCCCGATATCCATAACCCCACCCCCTCTCACAACCCCCTCCCCCCATCAACCCTCAGTTTGTTTTGTGAGATTAAGAGTCACTTATGGTTTGTCTCCCTCCCAATCCCATCTTGTTTCATTTACTCTTCTCCTACCCCCTCGACCCCCCATGTTGCATCTCCTCTCCCTCATATCAGGGAGATCATATGATAGTTGTCTTTCTCCGATTGACTTATTTCGCTAAGCATGATACCCTCTAGTTCCATCCACGTCGTCGCAAATGGCAATATTTCATTTCTTTGGATGGCTGCATAGTATTCCATTGTGTATATATACCACATCTTCTTTATCCATTCGTCTGTAGATGGACATCTAGGTTCTTTCCATAGTTTGGCTATTGTAGACATTGCTGCTATAAACATTCGGGTGCATGTGCCCCTTCGGATCACTATGTTTGTATCTTTAGGGTAAATACCCAGCAGTGCAATTGCAGGGTCATAGGGTAGTTCTATTTTCAACATTTTGAGGAACCTCCATGCTGTTTTCCAGAGTGGTTGCACCAGCTTGCATTCCCACCAACAGTGTAGGAGGGTTCCCCTTTCTCCGCATCCTCGCCAGCATCTGTCATTTCCTGACTTGTTAATTTTAGCCATTCTGACTGGTGTGAGGTGATATCTCATGGTGGTTTTGATTTGTATTTCCCTGATGCCGAGTGATATGGAGCACTTTTTCATGTGTCTGTTGGCCATCTGGATGTCTTCTTTGCAGAAATGTCTGTTCATGTCCTCTGCCCATTTCTTGATTGGATTATTTGTTCTTTGGGTGTTGAGTTTGCTAAGTTCTTTATAGATTTTGGACACTAGCCCTTTATCTGATATGTCATTTGCAAATATCTTCTCCCATTCTGTCAGTTGTCTTTTGGTTTTGTTCACTGTTTCCTTTGCTGTGCAAAAGCTTTTGATCTTGATAAAATCCCAAAAGTTCATTTTTGGCCTTGCTTCCCTTGCCTTTGGTGATGTTCCTAGGAAGATGTTGCTGCGGCTGACGTCGAAGAGGTTGCTGCCTGTGTTCTCCTCGAGGATTTTGATGGATTCCTTTCTCACATTGAGATCCTTCATCCATTTTTGAATCTATTTTCGTGTGTGGTGTAAGGAAATGATCCAATTTCATTTTTCTGCATGTGGCTGTCCAATTTTCCCAACACCATTTATTGAAGAGGCTGTCTTTGTTCCATTGGACATTCTTTCCTGCTTTGTCGAAGATGAGTTGACCATAGAGTTGAGGGTCCATTTCTGGGCTCTCTATTCTGTTCCATTGATCTATGTGTCTGTTTTTGTGCCAGTACCATGCTGTCTTGATGATGACAGCTTTGTAATAGAGCTTTTAGTCCGGAATTGTGATGCCACCAACTTTGGCTTTCTTTTTCAATATTCCTTTGGCTATTCGAGGTCTTTTCTGGTTCCATATAAATTTTAGGATTCTTTGTTCCATTTCTTTGAAAAAAATGGATGGTATTTTGATAGGAATTGCATTAAATGTGTAGATTGCTTTAGGTAGCATAGACATTTTCACAATATTTATTCTTCCAATCCAGGAGCATGGAACATTTTTCCATTTCTTTGTGTCTTCCTCAATTTCTTTCATGAGTACTTTATAGTTTTCTGAGTATAGATTCTTAGTCTCTTTGGTTAGGTTTATTCCTAGGTATCTTATAGTTTTGGGTGCAATTGTAAATGGGATGGACTCCTTAATTTCTCTTTCTTCTGTCTTGTTGTTGGTGTAGAGAAATGCAACTGATTTCTGTGCATTGATTTTATATCCTGACACTTTACTGAATTCCTGTACAAGTTCTAGCAGTTTTGGAGTGGAGTCTTTTGGGTTTTCCACATAGAGAATCATATCATCTGCGAAGAGTGATAGTTTGACTTCTTCTTTGCCGATTTGGATGCCTTTAATTTCCTTTTGTTGTCTGATTGCTGAGGCTAGGACTTCTAGTACTATGTTGAATAGCAGTGGTGATAACGGACATCCCTGCCGTGTTCCTGACCTTAGCGGAAAAGCTTTCAGTTTTTCTCCATTGAGAATGATATTTGCGGTGGGTTTTTCATAGATGGCTTTGATAATATTGAGGTATGTGCCCTCTATCCCTACACTTTGAAGAGTTTTGATCAGGAAGGGATGCTGTACTTTGTCAAATGCTTTTTCAGCATCTATGGAGAGTATCATATGGTTCTTGTTCTTTCTTTTATTAATGTGTTGTATCACATTGATTGATTTCCGGATGTTGAACCAACCTTGCAGCCCTGGAATAAATCCCACTTGGTCGTGGTGAATAATCCTTTTAACGTACTGTTGAATCCTATTGGCTAGTATTTTGGCGAGAATTTTTGCATCTGTGTTCATCAAGGATATTGGTCTGTAGTTCTCTTTTTTGTTGGGATCCTTGTCTGGTTTTGGGATCAAGGTGATGCTGGCCTCATAAAATGAGTTTGGAAGTTTTCCTTCTATTGCTATTTTTTGGAACAGTTTCAGGAGAATAGGAATTAGTTCTTCTTTAAATGTTTGGTAGAATTCCCCCGGGAAGCCGTCTGGCCCTGGGCTTTTGTTTGTTTGGAGATTTTTGATGACTGTTTCAATCTCCTTACTGGTTATGGGTCTGTTCAGGCTTTCTATTTCTTCCTGGTTCAGTTGTGGTAGTTTATATGTCTCTAGGAATGCATCCATTTCTTCCAGATTGTCAAATTTGTTGGCATAGAGTTGCTCATAGTATGTTCTTATAATTGTCTGTATTTCTTTGGTGTTCGTTGTGATCTCTCCTCTTTCATTCATGATTTTATTTATTTGGGTCCTCTCTCTTTTCTTTTTGATAAGTCTGGCCAGAGGTTTATCAATCTTATTAATTCTTTCAAAGAACCAGCTCCTAGTTTCGTTGATTTGTTCTATTGTTTTTTTGGTTTCTATTTCATTGATTTCTGCTCTGATCTTTATGATTTCTCTTCTCCTGCTGGGTTTAGGGTTTCTTTCTTGTTCTTTCTCCAGCTCCTTTAGGTGTAGGGTTAGGTTGTGTACCTGAGACCTTTCTTGTTTCTTGAGAAAGGCTTGTACCGCTATATATTTTCCTCTCAGGACTGCCTTTGTTGTGTCCCACAGATTCTGAACTGTTGTGTTTTCATTATCATTTGTTTCCATAAATTTTTTCAATTCTTCTTTGATTTCCTGGTTGACCCATTCATTCTCTAGAAGGATGCTGTTTAGTCTCCATGTATTTGGGTTCTTTCCAAATTTCCTCTTGTGATTGAGTTCTAGCTTTAGAGCATTGTGGTCTGAAAATATGCAGGGAATGATCCCAATCTTTTGATACCGGTTGAGACTTGATTTAGGACCAAGAATGTGATCTATTCTGGAGAACGTTCCATGTGCACTAGAGAAGAATGTGTATTCTGTTGCTTTGGGATGAAATGTTCTGAATATATCTGTGATGTCCATCTGGTCCAGTGTGTCATTTAAGGCCTTGATTTCCTTGTTGATCTTTTGCTTGGATGATCTGTCCATTTCAGTGAGGGGAGTGTTAAAATCCCCTACTATTATTGTATTCTTGTCGATGTGTTTTTTGATTTTGTTATTAACTGGTTTATATAGTTGGCTGCTCCCACGTTAGGGGCATAGATATTTAAAATTGTTAGATCTTCTTGTTGGACAGTTCCTTTGAGTATGATATAGTGTCCTTCCTCATCTCTTATTATAGTCTTTGGCTTAAAATCTAATTGATCTGATATAAGGATTGCCACTCCTGCTTTCTTCTGATGTCCATTAGCATGGTAAATTCTTTTCCACCCCCTCACTTTAAACCTGGAGGTGTCTTCGGGTGTAAGATGAGTTTCTTGTAGGCAACATATAGATGGTTTTTGTTTTTTTATCCATTCTGATACCCTGTGTCTTTTGATTGGGGCATTTAGCCCATTAACATTCAGGGTAAGTATTGAGAGATATGAATTTAGTGCCATTGTATTGCCTGTAAGGTGACTGTTATTGTATATTGTCTCTGTTTCTTTCTGATCTACTACTTTGAGGGTCTCTCTTTGCTTAGAGGACCCCTTTCAATATTTCCTGTAGAGCTGGTTTGGTATTTGCAAATTCTTTCAGTTTTTGTTTGTCCTGGAAGCTTTTAATCTCTCCGTCTATTTTCAATGATAGCCTAGCTGGATATAGTATTCTTGGCTGCATGTTTTTCTCATTTAGTACTCTGAATATATCATGCCAGCTCTTTCTGGCCTGCCAGGTCTCTGTGGATAAGTCTGCTGCCAATCTAATATTTTTACCATTGTACGTTACAGACTTCTTTTCCCGGGCTGCTTTCAGGATCTTTTCTTTGTCACTAAGACTTGTCAATTTTACTATTAGGTGACGGGGTGTAGACCTATTCTTATTGATTTTGAGGGGGGTTCTCTGAACCTCCTGAATTTTGATGTTTGTTCCCTTTGCCATATTGGGGAAATTCTCTCCAATAATTCTCTCCAATATACCTTCTGCTCCCCTCTCTGTTTCCTCTTCTTCTGGAATCCCAATTATTCTAATGTTGTTTCGTCTTATGGTGTCACTTATCTCTCGAATTCTCCCCTCGTGGTCTAGTAGCTGTTTGTCCCTCTTTTGCTCAGCTTCTTTATTCTCTGTCATTTGGTCTTCTATATCGCTAATTCTTTCTTCTGCCTCATTTATCCTAGCAGTGAGAGCCTCCATTTTTGATTGCACCTCATTAATAGCTTTTTTGATTTCAACTTGGTTAGATTTTAGTTCTTTTATTTCTCCAGAAAGGGCTTTTATATCTCCTGAGAGGGTTGCTTTAATATCTTCCATGCCTTTTTCAAGCCCGGCTAGAACCTTGAGAATCATCATTCTGAACTCTATATCTGACATATTACCAATGTCTGTATTGATTAGGTCCCTAGCCTTTGGTACTGCCTCTTGTTCTTTTTTTTGTTGTGAATTTTTCCGCCTTGTCATTTTGTCCAGATAAGAGTTTATGAAGGAGCAAGTAAAATACTAAAAGGGTGGCAACAACCCCAGGAAAATATGCTTTAGCCAAATCAGAAGAGATCCTGAATTGTGAGGGGGGAGAAAGGGGATAAAAAGGGGTTCAGAAAGAAAGAAAAAAAAAACTATTAAATAAAAGAAAGCCCATAAAGAAAAAAATATAAAAAGAGGAAAATATATATATATATTAGATAAACTATTTAAAAAACGTTAAAAAAAAGAAAATGGTAAAAGTTAAAAAAAATTTAGCAGAAGAAGAGAAAAAGAAAAAAAAATTGAAAAAGAAAAAAAAATTAAATTAACTGCAAGGCTAAAAAATCATGGGGAGAAAGCCATGAGTTCCGTGCTTTGCTTTCTTCTCCTCTGGAATTCCGCCGTTCTCCTTGGTAGGTGAACTTGGTCCTGGCTGGGTTTCCCGTAGATCTTCTGGGGGAGGGGCCCGTTGTAGTGATTCTCAAGCGTCTCTGCCCCAGGCGGAGTTGCACCGCCCTTACCCGGGGCCGCGCTGAGTCATCCGCTCGGGTTCGCTTTCGGGAGCTTTTGTTCCCTGAGCGCTTTCCGTAGAGTCTGGAGGACGGGAATAAAGATGGCGGCCTCCCGGTCTCCGGCCCGGAGGAGCCGAGAGCCAGGGGCCCCAGTCCTCAGTGCACCCTCAGAGAACAGTGCCAAATGACTTTCGTCACCCTGGCCTCCGGCCGCGCTCCGAGCTGACCGAGCCTGCGACCGGTTCAAGGCAACCCTGAGAGTCACTCCTCGGCTCTGTCTCTGCAGCCGGCTTCCCCGTTCTAATACCGGTAAGCTCTGCGACACTGAGACACCCCCGATCCTTCTGCGACCCTGCGGGACCTGAGGCCGCGCTTACCCCGCCTGGGCTTCACCCCGGTTAAGCCTCTGGAGCGATGTCCCTCAGCGGAACAGACTTTTAAAAGTCCTGATTTTGCTCCGTTGCTCCGCCGCTCGCCGGGAGCCAGCCCCTCCCCCCGCGGTCTATCTTCCTGTCGCTTTGGATTCACTTCTCCGCCAGTCCTACCTTGCAGAAAGTGGTTGATTTTCTGTTTCTGGAATTGCTGTTCTTCTTCTCTTCAATCTCCCGTTGTATTTGTAGGTGTTTGCAATCTTTAGATAAGCTATTTAGCTGATCTCCCGCTACCCGAAGTAGTCTCAGCCTGCTACTTCTCCGCCATCTTGACTCCTCCCTCCATAATATCTACTTTTTAATATCTCTCCAAAATTCTTGGGTGTTCTCTATTATTAGCATTTTTTCTTTTTGCATTTATGTTTGAAAAGTTTCCATTGATTTATCTTTAAGCTTAGTAATTTTCTCCATGGCCATGTCTGATTCACTGGGGAGCCTACCGAAGGCATTCTTGAACTCTGTCCAGTGTCTTTGATTTCTAGTATTACCTTTTGTTTCATTTTAAGTTTCCTTCTTTCTAGCTATTGATTCTATCTAAGTCTGGTTCTAATGATTGCTTTGTCTCTTCAGATTATTTTTCTTGTCTTTCTTGAATGCCTTATAATATCAAAATGGGTATGATTTTTAGAGGTAACAGGAACTGAGTTATATAGTCTATAATGTCAGTGTTCATATCAGTCTTTCTTGGGGATGTGCTGAGTTTGATGTTTGCTATCACTGCAGGTGCCAGAGGGTTTAAATTCCTCCAGTTTTCCTACCGTTATTTTCTCTACTTATTTGGGGCTTTCCCAAGTACTCCTCTGCCAAGAGCATCTGAGCAGTACAGCACTTTCAGTTGTAATCCATCATTATTGTTCAGGAGTCCTACTGGTGTTGCTGCAAGGTATGGACCAGAAGGATCATTCTAATATTATGATTAAGTCTGTCTTTTGGTGGCCTGTGTCTTCAGACTATGACTTTCACAAGTGGTTGCACAGTGGTATAGCTCACCTTCCTCCAATTAAAAGAGATCATAAGGTTTATAGGGCTACTCTTGGAAAAAGGCCTATCTTGCAGTTGGGATAGAGGTCTTGGAAAGGACTTTACCCTAAAAAGTAGACCTTTATGAAGGAGCACCAGGCACATTTCACAATGGTTGCTCTTTCCCATCCCCTGCTAGAACTAGGAGGAATCATTCTCAGATATTTACTATGAAATCTGGAATAACATCTGGTGTGTAAAAGTATAAAAGTGCAGAGACCTCCCTAAGTCTTCCAACAACACTTGTTTATACTCTCACGCTAGTTCTTATTTAGCCTCTGGTGTTGTTCAAAATTATAATCTAACTGTTCCTGAGAGCTTATAGTTCCAGAAACTCCAGGAAAGCAGATCTTAGTTGTGACAGTTTGACTTTACCTCCCTCCCCAGATTTTGGGGTGATGTTTTGCCCTATGATCAGTTCCCTGATGGGTCCAAGGAAAGTTGTCATAAAATTGTCCCCATGAAGACAGAGGTGACATCTTCTAATTTCTTTAGATGCCAAAGCTGACAACAGAGGTTTATTATTTTAAATTTAAAAAGTTCCAGAGATTTATTTGTATTATTGTAACACCTTTATAAAAAAAAAAAAAGATTTTATTTATGTATTTGAGAGAGAGAGAAATTGAGCACAAGCTTGTGGGCAGTGGAAGAGGGAGAAGCAAACTTTCTGTTCAGCAAGGAGCCCTACTTCAGGGCTCCGTCCCAGGACCCCGAGATCATAACCTGAGCCAAAGGCAGATGCTTAACTGACTGAGTCACCCAGGTGCCCCTGTAACACGTTTTATTAAAGAATAATTCCTTTTATTTTTATCCTTACCTCACTATTTTTCAAATAATTTATGATAACAAGATTCACATGTGTCACAGAACAACCTTATGTCTCTAAGGGGGGGGGGGGTCCTTTTAAATTGTATTTTCACAGGTGCTACACTTTTCTGCTTAATCCTGTCTTCAGTAAGCCTCACATTTTCTCTAGGATACAGGTAGCTTTATTTCATCAAACATCAATTTGCAGTTTTAATGTGGGTACTTTTCCCCCCACAGCGAGGACATCCTGTTGTGAGGTAGACCTAAAATGAATAACTTGTCTATGAGCAGTTAAGTTCTCAAACTCGACTCTAATAGTTTGTGCAAAAATTCAGCTTTATGAACTGTTACTCCTATCTTTATAGAGTAATTTGGGGGAGGGTAGCTTGGTGAGTTGTCTCTTAATTTAATGGACTTAAATATACCACCACCAGCTGCCAGATAATTTGTGGAATGCGTTATCATTTTGTGCATGTTGTTCTAAGAAAGACAAAAGTAAAAAGGCTGTTAAGTATGTGGCAAAGAAAAGTAAACATCATCCTCTAAAAAGCAATTATATTAGCTCATCTTTCTTGTTTATGGATTAATTAGCACAAAAAATAAAAGAACTCTTTTTATTAAATTTAAAAATTAATCAATTAATGTAGAATTTAGCCATAATTGTTTGGTAATATTTTTTTCCTTCTACCAAATTTAAAAGTTTCAACACTAGCTATATAATAGCTATGCAAAGCTTTACATTCTTAAAGCATCCATGGCATAACATTTTATAGCTGGGATGTTTCTAACCTCATATGTTTGCTTATGCATGTAGGAGTTCAAAGCTACTCTAGATTAAAAAACAAAATAACTTAAGACCATTTCTGTTTCCTTTGTTTTATGTTTTCCCCCTTGCATTGTAATTCTTAAAATTGGAGCTTTAAACCTTTTCTAAATGGATAGATGTACTCTCCCTTGTCACCTGTGTTTGGCCTTGCCTATTTGTGGGGACAAGAAGTCAGCACAGTGTTAGGAGTAAAGAAGGGTTAACCTTGAGAAAATTCTAATGGCACCCATTAGAACCATTGAAAAACTTGGAAGTGAAGGCTGTCAATGGAAATATAAAACACTGCATTTGTAGGACCAAAGGACTTTCATTTACATGCTAGCACATACTGGTGTGCCTCACTCCAGATTAATTGGTTACTGGGAGAATTGGTTACCAATTACAGCAGGACAATTCAGCGGCTCACATATCTTTAAATGCCTCATTTAGATGCCCTTTTATCTGGTCTTTAAAAACAGTTAATATATATTTTTCTTTGTCCACAATTGCCTTCCTTCTTCTTGTCTGGTTTAAAGAGCATGAACTGTGAAGACTGTCATGGATTTGTTATTTTTATCATGTTTTCAGTGCACTTTACACCTTGGAAACTCAACGCCGAACTATCTCTGTGATATCACTCTTATTTAACTACAGAAAACCCGGGGCTCCTGGGTGGCTCAGTGGGTTTAAACCTCTGCCTTTGGCTCACGTCATGATCCCAGGGTCCTGGGATTGAGCCCTGCATCGGGCTCTCTGCTCAGTGGGGAGCCTGCCTCCTCCTCTCTCTCTGCCTCCTCTCTCTCTGTCTCCTCTGCCTGCCTCTCTGCCTACTTGATCTCTGCCAAATAAATAAATAAAATCTTAAAAAAAAAAACAAACCTACAGAAAACCCAAAATAACTGAAGACACTGCTGAGATCCAGGCTTTGGCATTTCACTGAGATTCCGTTACTTCTTCCCCATCAAATATAAATGAGTTCACACAGTGAGCCTAACTGCTTGTTATTAAAGTCTGTTTACAAGATTGGCCCTTTGCTGGTGTCTGGGGACTTGGATTTTAGGAGGGTTCCTACGATTCCCATACCTGATAGGAGTAGCTTACTCTGCCTACATGGTTTCAGGGAACATTGTGGTTTATCAAAGAAAGATTGAATGACATTTGTTAAAACACAATAAGGAAGGCTTTATTCAGGGAGAGGATGATCCAATAGACATAGGCAACATTATAATAGAATTTTAGAATTCTATAGAATTATAATAGAATTCTGTAGAATCTAATAGAATTATAATAGAATAGAATGCAGGGGAGAGAGATTGGATTGAACCTCCAATGGCAGCAGGGACGGTATGAATTTATAGCCAAGGACCAGAGTGGGAGATAGTAGGGGGGAGAAAATTACTAAGTGGAATCATCAGGTGTGAGACGGGTTCTTGCTAAACCGACCGAAGAGGATTCTTTCTGAAGACAATCCAGGGTGCTCAGATATCAGCTGGGAATGTGAAACCAGACCACTATCTCACACCATACAAAAAAATCAATTGATCATGAATCAAAGATTTAAATTAAGATCATAAAACTTAAGAGAAAACATAGGTGACAATTTCCTTGACATTGGTCTCAATAATGATTTTTGGGTTAAATACCAAAAGCAAAAACAACAAATGGAAGATTAAATAAGTGAGCCTACATCAAACTAAAAAGCTTCTGCACAGTAAGGTAAACCATCAGCAAAATGAAAAGGCAACATACCAAATGGAAGAAAATATTTGCAAATCATCTATCTGATAAAGAGTTAATATCCAAAATATATGAAGTCAAAACTCCATAGGGAAAAAACCAAACAGTCCAATTAAAAAATGGGCAGAGGATCTGAGTAGACTTTTTTCCTTCCCTAAAGAAGATCTACAGATGGCCGACAGGCAGATTAAAAATGCTCACCATCACTAACCAAATGCAAATCAAAACCACAATGGTTGCTGTGGAATGTGTAAGCCTGATGATTCACAGACCTGTACCCTGGGGTAAATAATACATTATAGGTTAATAAAAATAATTTTTAAAAAACCCACAATGGTTTATCATCTTACACCTATCAGAATGGCTATTATCAAAAACACAGAAATAACAAGCATCAGTAAAAATATGGAGAAAAGAGAACATTCATGCACTGTTGGTGGAATGTAAACTGATGCACCCACTATGGAAAACAGTTTGGAGGTTCCTCAAAAAGTTGAAAATAGAACTATTATGTGACCTTGCTATTCCATTTCTGGGTGTTATCTGAAAAGAAAAATGAAAACACTAAGTCAAAGAGGTATATGCATCCTCATGTTCATCGAAGCATTATTTACAATAGCCAAAATATGGAAACTACCTAAGTATCCATCAATGGATGAATGAATAAAGAGCATTTTGCATGCGCACGTGCACACACACACACGCAAAAATTATTTACCTAAAAAAAGAATGAAATCTTGCCCTTTGCAACAAAATGGATGAAACTTAAGGGTGTTATGCTAAGCGAAATAAGTCACACAAAGACAAATACCATTTGATCTCACTTATATGCGGAATCTAAAAGCATATCTGACCAACCAAACAAAAAAACAAACAAACTGAGCTCGTGGATACAGAGAGCAGATTGGGGGTTACCTGAAGCCGAGGTCGGGTGAAACGGGAGGAAGTAGGTAAAAAGTATAAATTCCCAACTAGAAAATAATTAAGTCATGGGATGTCTGTGCAGCATGGGGGCTATAGTTAATAATGTATTGCATATTTGAATGTTGTTAAAAGAATAGATCTTAGAGAAAAAAAATTGTAATGATGTGTAGTGATGGATGTTAACTAGAGTTTTTGCAGTGATCATTTCATAGTAACACAGATAGGAATCATTATGATTCCTGAAACTAATATAATATGATATGTCAATTATGTCTATATCATAAAGAAAATAAGTGAAACAATGGCCTCCTGCCTACTCAAAATTCTTCCTGTACATTCCCATGGCACTTAATCAAAATGTCTTCATGTGGCTTCTGCCCACCTCTTCAGCCTCATGTTTTACCAACTCTTTCTCCCTCACTCTGCTTCAGCCACCATTACTCATTACTCCTAAAAGTCTTCGGTTATTCCCACCCCACAACTCTCCCACAGTCTGTTATCTTTGCTTTCTCCATGTTAGTCTTCCTTCCTGGGCTGTACTCTACGGGAGGAAGGTCTGTGTCCCCTAGCTCAGCACTGCATCTCCAGAGTTTCATAATGCCTCACATATAGATGTTCAGTAAATATTTGCTGAATACATAAATAAAAATATTCAACACCTATCTTTTTAAACTCTATCATGGGCCAGGTATGGTGAGAGACACAGGGACCTCTCCATAGGTCAGCTTGCAATACGGCAACTGACTTTCCTAAAAGCAAATCAGTAAGAGCAATACAGAGCAAGACAGAAGCATGTCTTTTTGGAACCTAGCCTCGGAAGTGTCATCTATTACTCTTGCCATATCTGTTAACCAGAAGCAAGTCACTAGATCAAACCCACATGAAAAGCAGAGGTGATTTAACCAGAGTATGAACACCAGGAGGCAGGGATCCTTAGGACCATCTCAGAGGCTGCCTACCAAAGAACTCATCCTATCATGTAAAGATATATAAATCTATCTCTTTATTGTTGAAAGTATATAAAATTCTAAATGCATTATATGTTAACAGAAAATTAATAAATAAAAAAGAAGTTATGAGAGAGACCCTATGGACCATGAAGCCTCAAAAATAAAATCTATAGCATTCTAATGTGAATGAAATAACTGACTATTTAAACAATTTCCTAGTATTGAATATTTAGGATATTTATAATCTCACAAATTTTTATTTTTTTAAAGATTTTATTTATTTATTTGACAGACAGATCACAAGTAGTCAGAAAGGCAGGTGGGGGGCGGGGAGGGGAAGCAGACTCCCCGCTGAGCAGAGAGCCCAATGCAGGGCTTGATCCCAAGACCCTGAGATCATGACCTGAGCCGAAGGCAGAGGCTTTAACCCACTGAGAGACCCAGGTGCCCCCCCCGCACAAATTTTTAAATACACATTCCTGAATACATACATGTATTATTTCTGGAGGATCAATTTCTGGAAGTGAAATTGCTGGGCAACAGAATCTGTGCAATTTAATTATTTATATCTACTACCAAGTTGCCTTCCAAAAATGTCATATCAATTTACCTCATAACAGTTTCTCACTAATACTTTAAATAGCAAATATTAAATGTTTTACTAGTTTCCTTTTCCACCACATGAGAACTATTGGGATCGTGCCACCTCTTTTCATGGTGTTTACTCCCCAGTGTTTCTTCACTCACTCCCCCAGTCAGGTATTTGATGGTCTGAAGGAGTGACCTCTATACCTGCACACTTCACTTAATTCTTCCACATGTGCAGTTTTTCTTCTTTATCAGAGAGATAAAGGACACATTAGCTAGGTTAGACTAAGTTATGCCACAGTAACAAATAAAACCAGAAATCTCAGTGGCTTGCAGATGAACCTTTATTTCTTGCTCACACAAAGTCCGTTATTTTGAGGATTCTCTATGACCTCTTTCTCCCTGTCATGATTCAGAGCCATCTGCTTCCATCAGGTGGTTCCAACAGATCAACACGTTGGTCTCCTTGGATAAGATAGGGGAAGAAGAGAGACATGAAGAGTTAACTAAGAGTTTTTAACTACCTGAGCCAGGATCCAGTATACCTCACTTTAGTTAAAGCACATCCACAAAATTAGTCATGCACCCATACCCAAGGAATTTGGTGAACATTGAATTGCTAATTAAAAGTTGACTTTGGGGACTCCTGGGTGGCTCAGTCAGTTAAACATCTGATTCTTGGTTTTGACTCAGGTCATGATCTCAGGGTCATGGGATCAAGCCCTGCCACAGGCTTATGCTCAGTGCTGAGTCTGCCCCAGTTTCTCTCTCCCTCCTCTTCTGCCCCTCCCACTACTCACATTCTTCTCTCTATCTCAAATAAATAAATTAAATCATTCATTTATTTATGTATTTGTTTATTTTTTTTTAATCTATTTATTTATTTATTTAAGAGAGAGAGAGTGAGCAAGAGAGAGCACAAACCAGGGGGAAAGGCAGAGGGAGAAGCAGATTCCTTGCCTACAGGGAGACCCATGCAGACCTCAATCCCAGGACCCTGAGATCATGACCTCAGGAGCTTAACCAACTGAGCCACCCTGGCGCCCCTAAAATCTTTGTTAAAAAAAAGTGGAACTTTAATAAATATTGAATACTAGTACAAACAAATATTTAATATGAATAAAATGTAGTAACTGATGTAAATTGGCATAAACATTATTTTATAGGCATTTTTATTACAAAATTGTTTTTGTTTTGTTTTGTTTTGATTTGTCTTTATTTTTAGAGAAAGAGAGAGCAGGAGAAGAGGAGCAGAGGGAAAGGGAGAGAGAGAATCCCAAGCAGGCTCCACACTCAGCACAAAGCCTGATGCACACAACACTGAGATCATGACCTGAGCTGAAATCAAAATTGTTTTAGGTTTAGTGTAGACATTTTTCTATGTATTTGATTTTTGGTGCTATTATAAAGAATATGTCTAAAATTTGTATTTTTTTTGTTGCAGGCAAACATACATACACTTTATTTTTTTTTAATTAATTTATTTATTTTTTATTTATTTTTATTTTTTACAAACATATAATATATTTTTATCCCCAGGAGTACAGGTCTGTGAATCGCCAGGTTTACACACTTCACAGCACTCACCATAGCACATAACCTCCCCAATGTCCATAACCCCACCCCCCTCTCCCAACCCCCTCCCCCCAGCGACCCTCAGTTTGTTTTGTGAGATTAAGAGTAACTTATGGTTTGTCTCCCTCCCAATCCCATCTTGTTGCATTTACTCTTCTCCTACCCCCTCAACCCCCCATGTTGCATCTCCTCTCCCTCATATCAGGGAGATCATATGATAGTTGTCTTTCTCCGATTGACTTATTTCGCTAAGCATGATACCCTCTAGTTCCATCCACGTCGTCGCAAATGGCAAGATTTCATTTCTTTGGATGGCTGCATAGTATTCCATTGTGTATATATACCACTTCTTCTTTATCCATTCGTCTGTAGATGGACATCTAGGTTCTTTCCATAGTTTGGCTATTGTAGACATTGCTGCTATAAACATTCGGGTGCACGTGCCCCTTCGGATCACTACATTTGTATCTTTAGGGTAAATACCCAGCAGTGCAATTGCAGGGTCATAGGGTAGTTCTATTTTCAACATTTTGAGGAACCTCCATGCTGTTTTCCAGAGTGGTTGCACCAGCTTGCATTCCCACCAACAGTGTAGGAGGGTTCCCCTTTCTCCGCATCCTCGCCAGCATCTGTCATTTCCTGACTTGTTCATTTTAGCCATTCTGACTGGTGTGAGGTGATATCTCATTGTGGTTTTGATTTGTATTTCCCTGATGCCGAGTGATATGGAGCACTTTTTCATGTGTCTGTTGGCCATCTGGATGTCTTCTTTGCAGAAATGTCTGTTCATGTCCTCTGCCCATTTCTTGATTGGATTATTTGTTCTTTGGGTGTTGAGTTTGCTAAGTTCTTTATAGATTTTGGACACTAGCCCTTTATCTGATATGTCATTTGCAAATATCTTCTCCCATTCTGTCAGTTGTCTTTTGGTTTTGTTCACTGTTTCCTTTGCTGTGCAAAAGCTTTTGATCTTGATAAAATCCCAATAGTTCATTTTTGCCCTTGCTTCCCTTGGCTTTGGTGATGTTCCTAGGAAGATGTTGCTGCGGCTGAGGTTGAAGAGGTTGCTGCCTGTGTTCTCTTTGAGGATTTTGATGGATTCCTTTCTCACATTGAGATCCTTCATCCATTTTGAGTCTATTTTCGTGTGGTGTAAGGAAATGATCCAATTTCATTTTTCTGCATGTGGCTGTCCAATTTTCCCAACACCATTTATTGAAGAGGCTGTCTTTTTTCGATTGGACATTCTTTCCTGCTTTGTCGAAGATGAGTTGACCATAGAGTTGAGGGTCCATTTCTGGGCTCTCTATTCTGTTCCATTGATCTATGTGTCTGTTTTTGTGCCAGTACCATGCTGTCTTGATGATGACAGCCTTGTAATAGAGCTTGAAGTCCGGAATTGTGATGCCACCAACTTTGGCTTTCTTTTTCAATATTCCTTTGGCTATTCGAGGTCTTTTCTGGTTCCATATAAATTTTAGGATTATTTGTTCCATTTCTTTGAAAAAAATGGATGGTACTTTGATAGGAATTGCATTAAATGTGTAGATTGCTTTAGGTAGCATAGACATTTTCACAATATTTATTCTTCCAATCCAGGAGCATGGGACATTTTTCCATACACTTTATTTTTAATGGATACTGTATTAAACAAACTTGCTAAATTTAATTTGTAATTAAAATAACTTTTCATGTTTTATGTATATAATCCCAATATATGCCATAAAGGACAAGTTTTATTTCTCCATTAACAATACAACATTTTTCCTTATTGGACTGGTTAAAGTTACAGCAAAATACAATTTATTTTTTTGAGCAGTTTTGGGTTTATTATTACAACTTATAATTTATTAGCAACGAGTTTTTGAAAGTTTTCATAAAACATTTGGTCAAAATCTTCTAAAAGGACTCATTATCAGAGGGATCCTACATTCCTTCTCTCCAGAAAGCCAACAAGATTGTTCAAAACTGTTTATATATACTGTTCTAACAAAGGCAGCTGCTGACATTGGAAACACTCTCAGCCTAATGAAAACTCTGATACTAGCTGAAGTCTCATATTTTTCCAGGATCTAGAAGCCAATCAGTGTTATGAAGAAGAGACTATAATGTGATTTCCTACCTCTAGTTTACATAAGAATGATAAATTAATTGTTCGGGTTGTGCTGGGCTTTTCTTCTGAAAGAATATTGTTATATTATCTTTGACTCTGGGAAAAAAATAATGCACAGGATATAGTGATAATTATTATTCAAAAGTAAGCAAATATACTTTAAAGTTGTGCTGTATTTCAGAAATAATTTTATACTCTCTATTGTAATTTTTTTTCCAGAAGATGTCAATGCAGTTGAGTCAACTAAGTGTGAAGACTGTAAGATACTACCTACTTCTGCAACCCTTGACCACATCCATCGCACAACTTATCCCAAAGTCATTCTGGGTTAATATCCATGGAATAAAAATATTTGTGAGAGGTTAACTTTGTCCCCATGAGCACAATCTGAAGGTTAGTGTGGAAGTTAGATAGACTATGTGTCTGTCACCATAAATACCCAGTCTTTTAGGATTATTATATTTGGTATTTAATTGACTTCTCATCATTTTCTTAAGTGTAAGCCAGGCAAGAAGACTTTGGATACAGAGACAACCAAGTTCTATTTCAGGATGAGCATTAAAAGCACATAATTTTTTCACTACTGATATCTGCCTTTAAAAGCAATACCCAGATTATGATATGCCTCTACCTTGGAATAGGGAGTGAGAAATGAGAAAATATCAGTACTATTTATAAATTTTATACTTTTTTTCTGCAAACAAAACAAAGCAAAAATGAATCCTTTCCCTTTTACTATCTGGTTCTAGGAATAATTGAGAGAGATTATCTAAATTTCTGGCTAAAGATGTCATTCGATACATTCTATCACAGTTCCCCTATCAGTCACTCTCAGCTACTGCCCAAAATGCAATCTTTTCTCTTCCTTCCCATAAGGTGTCTCTAACCCTCAATAATTTTCACTTAATGATCAGTTGATGTTTATCTCTGTTTACTAAGGCAGTGTCCAGAAATCTCCAACCACATTCTCTTAACTAATACAATTCTCTCTTATAACTTTTCCACATGGATTATATACTACTGCACATCTGCCTTTTAGCTCTAATGGCTGCTTTTACATCATTATTGTTCTTTCATTCAAATAGTCTCATTTATCTGTAGACAGCTACACAATCATTTTATTTGGTTGCCAGTGTCTCTGTACATGCATATGGAAAATTCATTTATGCTTTTTAAAAATATATTTCCTCTTTAAAATTTGTAAAAGATTAGTTGAGTTTGCTAACAAGTATACAAATATAGAATAGCAGCATTGATTAAAAGAAAAAAGTCATTCTTTTAAGTATGGCCATAAAATTGTTCCAAGAGTATATCTAATGCAGAAATGTATTACAGAGACCCAAATATTTGATAGAAAGTACATGCTAGTTATAAGCTTTCTGGAACAAATATAAGCATTTTTCACTTGAATATTTTCAGATTATAGTTTAACAAAGTTCACACATAAAGAGGCTAAATGAAACAAATACAGTTACTTAGATATCAGTGAGGAGATTACGAAATCAACTGTCAACATGCAAAAAGTTCTAAGCTATTTGATTTGGTTTAAAAATGTACAAAGTGCTACTTTTCTACATTTAATTACTTAAAAAATGAATAATTTTCTAAACAGATTGCTAAGGACTTTAACATTCTAAAGCTGAGATGGTTATATTTATATACTATTGTATGGCATAAGAAAAGAGAAGAATTTTTATGTTTCTAGAAAAAGAATGTTGCAAAATATACAGTAATAAAATCATTATAAATCAAATGCCAACGTATTAATCATTGAAAATGAAGTAATCATACTGACAATTTTTAGTAACCAAAAATCTTTTGTTATTGTAAATGATAGCAGTTAATAATTATTAATGAAACTAATATTAAGGGGAAATATTATTCATCTTCATATGAAAAGTAGGATATTGTACTAAAGAGTAAAATATGTAATTAGTACTTCAAAACCTGATTATAGGTTATTGTAGGTTATTATAGATTGATTATATTCTGTTTTCTTATTGAACAGACTGATATTTCTATTTACATTCCATTATTAAGACATTTAAAAACATGCTAGGGTCATCTGGATGGTTCAGTGAGTTAAGCATCCCACCCTTGATTTTGGCGTGGGTCATAATCTCAGGGTCATGGGATAGAGTGCCTCTTTGGCCTCTGCACGGGACATTGGTTCTGCTTGGGATTCTCCCTCTCCTTTTGCCCTTCCCCACTCTAAACAAAAATATATACCTACATACAAACATACATACATACACACATACATAAAATAAAAATAATGTGCTAGTCAGAAAACAATATTATTATCACTATTGCAACACGTTTTGTAACCTCTTAGTGACAAATAAGAAAGTCTCACTGGTTTCACTTGATATACTCAGATTTTACAAATGACTTCGAAAACGTGATACACAACTCCAGAAGTCAATAGCTTTCATGTTTATCAGAAACATTTATTTTGCAATTGAAATTGAACAGGGGCGCCTGGATGGCTCAGTGGGTTAAGGGTCTGCCTTTGGCTTAGGTCATGGTCTCAGGGTCCTGGGATTGAGTCCCGCATCAGGCTCCCTGCTCAGCAGGTAATCTGCTTCTCCTTCTCCCTCTGCTGCTTCTTTCTCTCTCTGTCAAATAAATAAATTAAAAAAAAATAAAAGAGGTAGTGACCATAGCAAGTGGAACCAATGGCTGAGTCTTCTCTTTTTGTAATGCAGCCCAGTTAGGAGTTCTCACCGCAGCACTCCCTACGCTGACATTTCATCCTTCAGTTCATTCTCCCTCGACAAGAACCACCAAGAGTAATGATGCTAACTGAACTCAGCCAGCAAGAAATAAACTTTGACTTTTGCTGCTGACACCTCAAGATCACATTTAAATTTTCACAATGTGAGACAAGAGGTCAGGCAGAGTCAGGCCCACGAAACACAATTCTAGGAGGAAAAATACAGCATTGTTTTCGCCGCTCTTACAGTTTCCTTAAAATTCTAATCAATACTGGAATGACTATTGAAATGTGGGGGAAAATAATGCATTCCAGGCAATTAGCCTGGTTATCAAGGGATAACGTACTTCTCACAGAAATACTTGGCCATTTGGAAAGCTCGATAGATAGATAGATCTCTCCTGACCCCAATGATACATCTGAGATCTATAAACCGTGAGTGCCGATGGCTTGTACAGAGATGCAAAGGAGATACACGTTTTAAATATTCTAATATTTTAAAATTCATCATATACCTTTTCTGAACTGAAAATGCAAACCCTCCTCTAACGTCTCCTAGTATCCCTTATTATCTATGTCTTGATGTTTCAAAACCGAAAATGGTGAATATATCAACCTTTGGGAAAATATGTTGTCTTGCACAGGAACCCTTTCCTTGGCTCAAACAGCTTGGTTATCATACAAGGAAAGAAGACAAACAGTGAAGATTATAGAGCAAAGCCAGAGCAACTCTGCACTGCGTACAGGCATCAGTCATCTGACCTCAGAGTCCCTATCCAATATCAATTACTCTGACCTACCCTCCCTTTTAACCCGGTTGGGTCTTTCAGTACTGCTAGAATCAGCTGGGTAGGCACCAGCTTCATCGTGAAGATTCTCTTGCTCCTCATTTCCACTGCAGCTGGTTTGCCATTTGGGGTCACATTCCTTCGGGAAGCCTAGGAAAATCAATCTATCTCTGGGCTCTAGATGGGGCAAACACAGGGCCCTGCAGTCCCTTTTCGCTAGAAGAGAGGAATGTCTTGAACATGTACTAAGTCTAAGTGCGTATCTACAGCCAAAGCGAGCAGAATGCCAGGATGTAGGCATCACAGTGTTTTGTTGGAGTAGACCTGGATCTGGCAGGGATCATCAATCAAGACAGGAAGAATGACAATGGTGATGATCTCTACCATTTATAGAGAACACATTACAACTTTCCAACAATCTCAATTGTCCTCTCCTGATGGAGTGTGTACTGAGCTTGAAGAGTATAGAGTTACATGTGACAGAGGAGAACACAAAGTTCTCTCATTCAAAGCCCGTGCATCGTATGTGTTTCTTCTCATAGATCGCGGTCATTAGAAATGTTGGGATTATATCTAATTCAAATCCATTGAACGCGGTTTGCCCATTATTTATTTTCCCCAAGGAATGACAAACATTAAAGAAAGTTATTTTTGTTTGGTCGATGGGTTATTTTCCATTGCTTTAGGGAGAAGACTTTTATATTTGTTTATTTCACTTGTTCTTAAATTCATACTAGGGTTGAGGAATAGATAGGAACTTGGGTTCATTTTTCTCATATTGTTTTGACATCTGCTAATAATATTAGAAGAACATTAGAAGTGAATTATTTTTCTTTATTTTTCCTTCTTATTCTCTATTCCCAGTGAAATTAACACAATGGTCTCATTAAAACAGATGGTAATAAGATATGCTATTCGATAATCTATCAGTGCCCACTGCCTGAGGGAAGCCATGTACAAGTTCGTATTTTATGCAGAACTATGTCTCTTTCCTTGATGTTCAGATGAACTAAAAGCTGTGCTTGTACTTTCACAGGAGACTTTATTCCTCTCTTCCTTTCTTCTCTCCTTGTTTTTTTGTGTTTTGTTTTGTTTAATTTATGTTGGCTGACACAAACTAACACCCGGGGGTGACTTTTTCAAAAAGAAGGAAGTATTTTAAAGTATCAGGTACATTTGAAGTTACTCAGGAAAAGCTCAGTGATCTGGAAGCTGGAGCATGACTGGGAAGTAAGGAGCTGCTCCTCGGGCCAGGGTTTCAGAGTTTCCATGAAGCTTCACCTTATTCCTCTCCACAAACATTCTCGTCAACGTGTACGATCCTCCAGCTGCCAAATCACAGGAGTCTCAGCCCGGAAATTCAAATTTGCTTACTCAGTCTTTACCACCAAGTACTTTCTGTATCTGAATGGCAGGTACAGACAGAAAAATTTAGGCTCACAAATGTCCATTCCGAAGTCAAGAATCCAATTCTGAACTAATGGCCTTCATTGTCAGGAGCTGGGGGTGTTGACCAGCTGTGTCTATAGGATTCTTTGACTGAATCGTGACCCCTGCAAAATTCTTATGCTGACACCCCACCCTCCATGTGACTGTTTTTGGAGACTAGACCTTTATAGAGGTGATTAAGGTTAAATGCCGGGCGCCTGGGTGGCTCAGTGGGTTAAGCCTCTGCCTTTGGCTCAGGTCATGATCCCAGGGTCCTGGGATTGAGCCCCGCATTAAGCTCCCTGCTCGTTGTGGAGCCTGTTTCCCTCTCTCTCTCTGCCTGCCTCTCTGCCTACTTGTGATCTCTGTCTTCAAATAAAGAAATAAAATCTAAAAAAAAAAAAAAAAAAGTTTAGGCCTTAAGGTTAAATGCCATTTTAAGTGGGCCTAATCCAATAGGGCTGGTGTTCCCATGTAAGAGGAAGAGGCACAAAGATGTACACATGGAGAAGAGGCCATGTGAGGACGGTGGGAAGGCAGCAGGGCATGGAGGGGCCTTAGGAAAAACCAACACTGCTGGCAACTTAACCTGCACTTCCAGCCTCCAGAACCATAAGAGAATTAATTTCTGTTGTGTAACCCACTAAATCTGTGACAAGTGACATTTGTTATGGTATCCTAGCACAGACAGAGAGAGAAAGAGAGAAATAAAATATTTTTATTTTCATTATGTATATCATGTATTTTATTTTAATTATGTATAATTATATAGTATAATTTAAAGATCACATAAAATAGAAATATGTATTAATATATATTATAAATTATTGCTACTATTATATATAATTATAATATTGTATATGATATATAGTTAATATATAAATATATACATACAAATATATAAATATATATAATTATATGTAATTGTAAATAATATACAATGCAATCACATATTATATAAATGTATACAATATACATCTAGTGTGTATAATACACATCTAGTATATTCAATATATATACATAATTATATAATATATTATATAACAGTATATATATAACATTATATATATATAACATATTATAGAACATAATTATATAATGATGTATTATATATTGCGTATATATACTTTTTTTTTCTGGTAGAAAGTATCATCACAGGAGGTAGGATGGATGACAAATTCTGAGTTTTATATGTAGGAGAAAAGAGCATACTGATCTAAGTTTGTTTCGCTAGAAGACGTCATTTTTTAATCTGTTGCTTCTTTGTGCCCTCTTTCTTTGCCTTTACTTACTCCTTCTTTGTATACAAAATGTTGTGTACAGGCTTCTTTTAGTCATGGCATCTGTGCAGAATTCTCTCCTGAATTCTAGCACCGCATTTTCAACAGGAATTTTAACATTCCTACCAGGTTATACCTCCAAAACTCAAATACATTTTATCTAAAACTGAATTAATATTCATTCTGAACAAATGATCCCCTCCTGAAAGTCTGCCCCCCGACAGCAAAACATGGAAATGCGCGTAGAGCCACTTCTGAATCCTTGCCCTCTCCTTGCCCCCTGCCCTCTCTGCCCTGTCTCCTTGGCCTAAATAATGAAGCCCCAGAGTGTCCTGATTATTTCTTCTTCAAAACGAGCCTTTTCTGTCAAGTTCTTACATGCATACTCCGCCCTACTGTATAAATAACATGACTAATGAAGAGCTTCGTATTGTTGTTGAATAGCATCTCAAGAATATATAAAAGGACAGTTTAGAAGTATTTGCAGGGACTGACAGAAGTAGCTTTGCAGGACCAATCACCACCTAATATATTTATTACACAAATGCTGGAGTTCCTACATAACCACTGACAATTCCTAGTTCAATTCTACTAAGCAGCTAGTAAATCTAAGGGAAGAATTTATGGTCATTAAGGGGACACAAACAAGGGGCGCCTGGGTGGCTCAGTAGTTAAGCATCTGCCTTTGGTTCAGCTCATGATCCCAGAGTCCTGGGATCGAGCCCCGCATGGGGCTCCCTGCTCAACAGGAAGTCTGCTTCTCCCTCTCTCACTCCCCCATTGTGTTCCCTCTCTCACTGTGTCTATCTCTGTCAAAAAAATAAATAAAAATTTTTAAAAAATGTATCTTTAAAAAAAGGGGGGTACACAAAAAACACAATTTAAAAAATCAGCAACAATGTCGCAATTGCATAAAAATTGCTTTTGTTTGGGACGCCTGGGTGGCTCAGTTGGTTGGACGACTGCCTTCGGCTCGGGTCATGATCCCAGGGTCCCAGGATCGAGTTCCACATCGGGCTCCCAGCTCCATGGGGAGTCTGCTTCTCCCTCTGACCTTCTCCTCCCTCATACTCTCTCTCACTGTCTCGCTCTCAAATAAATAAATAAAATCTTTAAAAAAAATTGCTTTTGTTTTTGTCTTTGGATTCTCTTGTAAGTTGGAATTGCAACACTGAGGAAATGCTATTTAACATTTCAGTTAAACTCATAGGGTAGGAAGGTGACTGTCAAAGAGCATATTTGGGGAAATATTGTATGTAAGTCACAGCACCCTAGAATATACGATATTCTATTTTGAACACTGAAATTCCAAACTTGTGTTTCTACGTGGAAGAGGCTTTGTTGTGGGAGGCAGTGAGAGAAAGGGAGACAAAGAAATACCTCAGCAAATCCAGGTGTAGACACGAAGAACAGTAGATGCTCCACTTCAAAATAAACAATATGTGCCTTGTCATCTATGAATGTCACGTGGATGTGTCATCTATAAGACCTAACAATAAACTCCAAATGAACAAATGGATTTATGGAGAAACATGTTTGTTGGTTTTCTACGGCTGCTGTAACAACTTACTGCCGTTTAATGCAAATTTATTCTCTTACAGTTTTCCTGGGGTTCAGAAGTCTAAAATGAATCTCACTGGGTTAAAATCAAGGTGTGTGCAACTATGCATTCCTTATAATGGCTCTATAGGGTTTTCTAAGGGAAAACCCAGGTCCTAGAGGCTGCCCGCATTCTTTGGCTTGTTACTCATCTCCATCTTTGAAACCAGCAGGGGTCCCTGGGTGGCTCAGTGGGTTAAGCCTCTGCTTTTGGCTCAGGTCATGATCTCGGGGTCCTGGGGTCAAGCCCCGTGTTGGGCTCTCTGCTCAGCGGGGAACGTGCTTCCTCTCTCTCTCTCTGCCTACTTGTGATCTCTCTCTGTCAAATAAATAAATAAAATCTTAAAAAAAAAAAAAAACAACAAAACAAAAGAGCAAAGCCACTGAATTTTTCTCATGCTGCCATCTCTCTGACTCTTTGGCCTCCTTCTCCCTCATTTGAAGACCTCTGTGATTTATTAGACTTACAGAGATAACCTAGAACGATTTTTTTTTTTTAAATTTCATTTGTTTAGACAGAGAGACAGAGAGCACAAGTAGGCAGAGCAGCAGGCAGAGGGAGGGGAAGAAGCAGGCTCCCCACCAACCGGAGAGCCTGATGTGGGGCTCGATCCCAGGACCCTGGGATGACGACCCAAGCCAAAGGCAGCTGCTTAACCAACTGAGCCACCCAGACACCTCACAGAATAGAATTTTCTTATCTTGAGGTCAGTTGATTAGCTAAGCGGCTAACTTAAATTTCTACATGACATGCAATGGAACATATTTACAGCCTCTGGAAATTAGGACACTGACATCTTTGGCAAGCAGTACTCTACTCATCACAATAGCCTTGACTGGTTTTGTTCTTATTTTTGTCTCTCTCTCTCTTTTTTTTTTTTCCTTTTGGATAAAAGATTTGGCCCTTTCTGCTCTTATTCTTTTTTTTTTTTTTTTTAAGATTTTATTTATTTGCTTGACAGACAGAGATCACAAGTAGGCAGAGAGGCAGGCAGAGAGGGGGAAGCTGGTTTCTCACTGAGCAGAGAGCCCGATGTGGGGCGTGATCCCAGGACCCTGGGATCATGACCTGAGCCGAAGGCAGAGGCTTTAACCCACAGAGCAACCCAGGTGCCCCTGCCCTTATTCTTGAAATAGGCTCCATTACCATTTTTTTTATTTCTGTTTTGTATTTTACTTTACCTTTTTTTTTCTTTTCATATGTGTGTGTGTGTGTGTGTGTGTGTTTGTGTGTGTGTGTGTATATATATATATAGTGTTATGTTAGTCATCATAAAATACATCATTGGTTTTTGGGTGAGCCTGGTGGTAGGTATTAAGGGGGGCATGTATTTCATAGAGCACTGGGTGTGGTACATAAACAATGAATCTTAGAACACTGCATCTATCACCATTTTTTAAAGACATACCCTCACATTCTTTTCTAGCTCAACTGTGAATCTCAGAACACTGACACCTTAATTTAAAATATTACCTCACATTTTCCCCTTATAAATCTTCTCAATGTATCTTGTGTTTTGGAAGTAGATAAAGCCAGGGATTTCTGGGATTGTAGGCAGGGGAAAGAAAACAAAAACCAGAAAACAAAACAAAACAAAAAAAGTCCACTTTGCAAGACACGAGTTCTCACCACAACCTCAATAAATATTTCAGGTAAACTCCTGAGGTAGAAAGCAAGAAAGATAAAGCTTAATTGAATTCTATGTTACATTCAACTTGGAAAATGTGGCTGATGTTTAGTGAATGGGCACTGACCCTAGGACATCTGAGAAAATTCTCCATTCGCAAGAATCTGGTAGGAGCAACCACACAATGGCACTCAGGGGGTGGTCCCGTGTTACTGCCTAGGGATGCACGCCTTGGTGAAAATGTTTGTTAGGTGGTTACACACCACTTCTTGAATAGAAGCTCATGACCCCTTTCATAGATTTTATTCACTTATAATACCAAATAACCCATTCAAGGAACACTCCTTATAGATTTAAAGTAAAAGTCGAAATCTGCCATTGTTGGATTTGGGAGATTAAGTTGGACACTGGGAGGGGTTTGCAGGAGAAAAGAGAGCAGAACGATCACCCCAATCCAGCTGACCTCAAAAAGCACCAATGCAGAACGTGCTTCTTTTTTTAAGATTTTATTTATTTATTTGACAGAGATCACAAGCAGGCAGAGCAGCAGAGGGAGAGGGAGAAGCAGGCTCCCCACTGAGCAGGGAGCCCGAAGCAGGGCTCGGTCCCAGATCCCTGGGATCATGACTCGAGCTGAAGGCCTTCTCTTAACCGAGCCACCCAGGTGCCCCCAGACCATGCTTTTTGACACGCTCCTAATGTCTCAGTTTTCAAACCCTTATCCTTACATTTGAATTATTTTCCCAAATCCTGCAGTGTGATTCACATTAAATCCACTCTCTGTGTTGTTTCCAACGTCTTGGTTAAAAACCCGATTAGGAAATGAACCACTCTGAAATGTTTCACTGGTAGACTGCAGGTTCCAGGGTGAAAGCCCAAATCCACAGATCAGCCTGTAAACCTTTTTATGAACTGGCCCCTGCCTTCTTAGATGGTTTCAATCTTACTCTATACACGTATCCCAATACTTTCTTCCACCATCCTGGGCTGTTTGTAAATTTTTGAGCATTTTATGCTGTTTAGACATCTGTGCCTTTGCCCATGGATTCCCATCCAGGATGTCCATGGCCATCCTCTTGCCTTGAAATAAGTTGCTTTTGTAATTATTTAACTCCTACACAGGCTTTAAACCTCAGCTGTAACATTATCCACTATTGGAGCCTCCTGACTTACAGATTACTTGAGTGTTTTTATGTGTTACCTTTGCAAATGTTTCTTGTATGATTTATAGTTCAGGCATTTCATTATTGAAATACCTTGTTGAGATTTTTGGAGGACAAAAGAAATTACCTATGTAGCTTTATATTTCCAATGGACTGCACAGCGGCTGTCACATTATGGGCACAGAAACACCTGGGGATTGATACACAAATGCTGTATTTGAAGGTAGACTTCCATAGCTACTAATTAAAAAAAAAAAAAAAAGAAAGAAAGAAAGAAATTCTCTACTTTTTCCTTGAAAATAACAAATTTGCTTGTGAGACTATTGTGTTGTAAAAATAATACCAGTGAATTGAAGAGGAAAATTACCCAGAGCAGGCCCAGGCCAGGAGGCCCAAGAAGATGGCATAGTTGCTAACAATAGCTGGTGATAACCAGAAGCCCTACTGGGAGCAAGAGATAACCACCTGCTTCTGCTTCTGTAAACAGGCTTCCTGCCACAGGCTCCCTGAACTGCCCTAACAGCCTAAAACAATCCCCTGCTCCCCCAAATTAAACCCACCTCCGAGCAGGCAGCACAGCCCTTGGAACCTAACCCCTTGCATCCCCTATAAAAACCCTGTAACCCCGATACCCGGGGCCCAGAACTTCCAGCATGAACTCATCTGGGTCCACCAGCATAAAATAAATCCAAGTTCTCCTACTCCCTGAGTGTCACTTGGTCTCCCACAGGTCTGATTATGTCCTGCAACGAAATCATTTCATAAACAACTAATCTGTAAAGCTTCTGACAAAAGTACAATTATTTTATAATCTTTCCTAGTTACCTATTAAAAAGAAATTGACAACTACCCCCCCCCCCAGTGGTGTTACCAGGTTGGGGCCTTGTTGGTTCTTAAACCTGTTTCGAGTTTCCACTCTAAGTGTTTTTCAAACAGGTCAAATCCTCACCAATTTTTGGAGGAAGGAGGGATGAATAAAGCAAAGGTTTTCTTAAGACCTTAACAGTCTTGTGATTCTATCTGCTATTAGCATTAAAATAAGTCAGAAAACAAATAAGCTTTTTTTTTTTTTTTTCCTTTTACAGTTTCTCTAAAAGCCTTTCTGGCCTACTCTCTCCACACTCATTGAACATCATGCAAATTCTGACTGGAAGTTACATATTCATACTTGTAGGTTTTACCACTGATCAGTACAATGAAGCTTCAGTCCCCATAAAAAAGTACAAGGTAACAATGTTACCCCGCAGTGCCCGATGATAGCTGATTTAAATTACAATAAGCTACAAATAAAAGGAAGAAAATAAAAACATCCCATGAGGCTTATTGACTTCAAAAGCTTAAGTCAAAGACTACTTTATTGTCAATCACAACATCAACTGAGTGGTATCAAAGGGCAACTTTTAGTACCAATAAATACCAGAGTTCAGTGTATTTTCTACACAGTCAAAAGAAAAATGAGTCATAAAATGTGAGAACTGAAAGGAATATTTCAAGTTACTAGGACACCTTGCTTTGTGGTACAAGAAACTTAACTCCTAAGCTTTGCCCACCTGTTGAATCCTTCAGCTGTCAGTCTATAATAGACACACGCCTCTTCATTTTGTCATCTCTTACTAATTAACAAATCATCACACCTTAATGGCTGGGGAAAAACAAAAAGACTCATTATCTCAGAGTTTCTTTTTTTCTTTTTCTTTTTTCTTTTTTTTTTTTTTTTTAAGAGAGAGAAAGAGAGAGGAGTCAAGATGGCGGAGAAGTAGCAGGCTGAGACTACTTCGAGTAGCGGGAGATCAGCTAAATAGCTTATCTAAAGATTGCAAACACCTACAAATCCAACGGGAGATTGAAGAGAAGAAGAACAGCAATTCCAGAAACAGAAAATCAACCACTTTCTGCAAGGTAGGACTGGCGGAGAAGTGAATCCAAAGCGACGGGAAGATAGACCGCGGGGGGGAGGGGCCGGCTCCCGGCGAGCGGCGGAGCAACGGAGCAAAATCAGGACTTTTAAAAGTCTGTTCCGCGGAGGGACATCGCTCCAGAGGCTTAACTGGGGTGAAGCCCAGGCGGGGTAAGCGCGGCCTCAGGTCCCGCAGGGTCGCAGAAGGATCGGGGGTGTCTCAGTGTCGCAGAGCTTACCGGTATTAGAACGGGGAAGCCGGCTACAGAGACAGAGCCGAGGAGTGACTCTCAGCTCAGGGTTGCCGTGAACCGGTCGCAGGCTCGGTCAGCTCGGAGCGCGGCCGGAGGCCAGGGTGACGGTAGTCATTTGGCGCTGTTCTCTGAGGGCGCACTGAGGAGTGGGGCCCCGGGCTCTCGGCTCCTCCGGGCCGGAGACCAGGAGGCCGCCATCTTCATTCCCGTCCTCCGGACTCTACGGAAAGCGCTCAGGGAACAAAAGCTCCCGAAAGCGAACCCGAGCGGATGACTCAGCGAGGCCCCGGGTAAGGGCGGTGCAACTCCGCCTGGGGCAAAGACGCTTGAGAATCACTACAACAGGCCCCTCCCCCAGAAGATCTACGGGAAACCCAGCCAGGACCAAGTTCACCTACCAAGGAGAACGGCGGAATTCCAGAGGAGAAGAAAGCAAAGCACGGAACTCATGGCTTTCTCCCCATGATTTTTTAGCCTTGCAGTTAATTTAATTTTTTTTTCTTTTTCAATTTTTTTTTCTTTTTCTCTTCTTCTGCTAAATTTTTTTAACTTTTACCGTTTTCTTTTTTTAACGTTTTTTAAATAGTTTATCTAATATATATATATATATATATATTTTCCTCTTTTTATATTTTTTCTTTATCGGCTTTCTTTTTTTTAATAGTTTTTTTTTCTTTCTTTCTGAACCCCTTTTTATCCCCTTTCTCCCCCCTCACAATTCAGGATCTCTTCTGATTTGGCTAAAGCATATTTTCCTGGGGTTGTTGCCACCCTTTTAGTATTTTACTTGCTCCTTCATAAACTCTTATCTGGACAAAATGACAAGGCGGAAAAATTCACAACAAAAAAAAGAACAAGAGGCAATACCAAAGGCTAGGGACCTAATCAATACAGACATTGGTAATATGTCAGATATAGAGTTCAGAATGATGATTCTCAAGGTTCTAGCCGGGCTTGAAAAAGGCATGGAAGATATTAAAGCAACCCTCTCGGGAGATATAAAAGCCCTTTCTGGAGAAATAAAAGAACTAAAATCTAACCAAGTTGAAATCAAAAAAGCTATTAATGAGCTGCAATCAAAAATGGAGGCTCTCACTGCTAGGATAAATGAGGCAGAAGAAAGAATTAGCGATATAGAAGACCAAATGACAGAGAATAAAGAAGCTGAGCAGAAGAGGGACAAACAGCTACTGGACCACGAGGGGAGAATTCGAGAGATAAGTGACACCATAAGACGAAACAACATTAGAATAATTGGGATTCCAGAAGAAGAGGAAACAGAGAGGGGAGCAGAAGGTATATTGGAGAGAATTATTGGAGAGAATTTCCCCAATATGGCAAAGGGAACAAGCATCAAAATCCAGGAGGTTCAGAGAACCCCCCTCAAAATCAATAAGAATAGGTCCACACCCCGTCACCTAATAGTAAAATTGACAAGTCTTAGTGACAAAGAAAAGATCCTGAAAGCAGCCCGGGAAAAGAAGTCTGTAACGTACAATGGTAAAAATATTAGATTGGCAGCAGACTTATCCACAGAGACCTGGCAGGCCAGAAAGAGCTGGCATGATATATTCAGAGTACTAAATGAGAAAAACATGCAGCCAAGAATACTATATCCAGCTAGGCTATCATTGAAAATAGACGGAGAGATTAAAAGCTTCCAGGACAAACAAAAACTGAAAGAATTTGCAAATACCAAACCAGCTCTACAGGAAATATTGAAAGGGGTCCTCTAAGCAAAGAGAGACCCTCAAAGTAGTAGATCAGAAAGAAACAGAGACAATATACAATAACAGTCACCTTACAGGCAATACAATGGCACTAAATTCATATCTCTCAATACTTACCCTGAATGTTAATGGGCTAAATGCCCCAATCAAAAGACACAGGGTATCAGAATGGATCAAAAAACAAAAACCATCTATATGTTGCCTACAAGAAACTCATCTTACACCCGAAGACACCTCCAGGTTTAAAGTGAGGGGGTGGAAAAGAATTTACCATGCTAATGGACATCAGAAGAAAGCAGGAGTGGCAATCCTTATATCAGATCAATTAGATTTTAAGCCAAAGATTATAATAAGAGATGAGGAAGGACACTATATCATACTCAAAGGAACCGTCCAACAAGAAGATCTAACAATTTTAAATATCTATGCCCCTAACGTGGGAGCAGCCAACTATATAAACCAATTAATAACAAAATCAAAGAAACACATCGACAAGAATACAATCATAGTAGGGGATTTTAACACTCCCCTCACTGAAATGGACAGATCATCCAAGCAAAAGATCAACAAGGAAATCAAGGCCTTAAATGACACACTGGACCAGATGGACATCACAGATATATTCAGAACATTTCATCCCAAAGCAACAGAATACACATTCTTCTCTAGTGCACATGGAACATTCTCCAGAATAGATCACATTCTTGGTCCTAAATCAAGTCTCAACCGGTATCAAAATATTGGGATCATTCCCTGCATATTTTCAGACCACAATGCTCTAAAGCTAGAACTCAATAACAAGAGGAAATTTGGAAAGAACCCAAATACATGGAGACTAAACAGCATCCTTCTAAAGAATGAATGGGTCAACCAGGAAATCAAAGAAGAATTGAAAAAATTTATGGAAACAAATGATAATGAAAACACAACGGTTCAGAATCTGTGGGACACAACAAAGGCAGTCCTGAGAGGAAAATATATAGCGGTACAAGCCTTTCTCAAGAAACAAGAAAGGTCTCAGGTACACAACCTAACCCTACACCTAAAGGAGCTGGAGAAAGAACAAGAAAGAAACCCTAAACCCAGCAGGAGAAGAGAAATCATAAAGATCAGAGCAGAAATCAATGAAATAGAAACCAAAAAAACAATAGAACAAATCAACGAAACTAGGAGTTGGTTCTTTGAAAGAATTAATAAGATTGATAAACCCCTGGCCAGACTTATCAGAAAGAAAAGAGAGAGGACCCAAATAAATAAAATCATGAATGAAAGAGGAGAGATCACAACGAACACCAAAGAAATACAGACAATTATAAGAACATACTATGAGCAACTCTACGCCAACAAATTTGACAATCTGGAAGAAATGGATGCATTCCTAGAGACATATAAACTACCACAACTGAACCAGGAAGAAATAGAAAGCCTGAACAGACCCATAACCAGTAAGGAGATTGAAACAGTCATCAAAAATCTCCAAACAAACAAAAGCCCAGGGCCAGACGGCTTCCCGGGGGAATTCTACCAAACATTTAAAGAAGAACTAATTCCTATTCTCCTGAAACTGTTCCAAAAAATAGCAACAGAAGGAAAACTTCCAAACTCATTTTATGAGGCCAGCATCACCTTGATCCCAAAACCAGACAAGGATCCCAACAAAAAAGAGAACTACAGACCAATATCCTTGATGAACACAGATGCAAAAATTCTCGCCAAAATACTAGCCAATAGGATTCAACAGTACGTTAAAAGGATTATTCACCACGACCAAGTGGGATTTATTCCAGGGCTGCAAGGCTGGTTCAACATCCGCAAATCAATCAATGTGATACAACACATTAATAAAAGAAAGAACAAGAACCATATGATACTCTCCATAGATGCTGAAAAAGCATTTGACAAAGTACAGCATCCCTTCCTGATCAAAACTCTTCAAAGTGTAGGGATAGACGGCACATACCTCAATATTATCAAAGCCATCTATGAAAAACCCACGGCAAATATCATTCTCAATGGAGAAAAACTGAAAGCTTTTCCGCTAAGGTCAGGAACACGGCAGGGATGTCCGTTATCACCACTGCTATTCAACATAGTACTAGAAGTCCTAGCCTCAGCAATCAGACAACAAAAGGAAATTAAAGGCATCCAAATCGGCAAAGAAGAAGTCAAACTATCACTCTTCGCAGATGATATGATACTCTATGTGGAAAACCCAAAAGACTCCACTCCAAAACTGCTAGAACTTGTACAGGAATTCAGTCAAGTGTCAGGATATAAAATCAATGCACAGAAATCAGTTGCATTTCTCTACACCAACAACAAGACAGAAGAAAGAGAAATTAAGGAGTCCATCCCATTTACAATTGCACCCAAAATTATAAGATACCTAGGAATAAACCTAACCAAAGAGACTAAGAATCTATACTCAGAAAACTATAAAGTACTCATGAAAGAAATTGAGGAAGACACAAAGAAATGGAAAAATGTTCCATGCTCCTGGATTGGAAGAATAAATATTGTGAAAATGTCTATGCTACCTAAAGCAATCTACACATTTAATGCAATTCCTATCAAAGTACCATCCATTTTTTTCAAAGAAATGGAACAAATAATCCTAAAATTTATATGGAACCAGAAAAGACCTCGAATAGCCAAAGGAATATTGAAAAAGAAAGCCAAAGTTGGTAGCATCACAATTCCGGACTTCAAGCTCTATTACAAAGCTGTCATCATCAAGACAGCATGGTACTGGCACAAAAACAGACACATAGATCAATGGAACAGAATAGAGAGCCCAGAAATGGACCCTCAACTCTATGGTCAACTCATCTTCGACAAAGCAGGAAAGAATGTCCAATGGAACAAAGACAGCCTCTTCAATAAATGGTGTTGGGAAAATTGGACAGCCACATGCAGAAAAATGAAATTGGATCATTTCCTTACACCACACACGAAAATAGACTCAAAATGGATGAAGGATCTCAATGTGAGAAAGGAATCCATCAAAATCCTTGAGGAGAACACAGGCAGCAACCTCTTCGACCTCAGCCGCAGCAACATCTTCCTAGGAACATCACCAAAGGCAAGGGAAGCAAGGGCAAAAATGAACTTTTGGGATTTTATCAAGATCAAAAGCTTTTGCACAGCAAAGGTAACAGTGAACAAAACCAAAAGACAACTGACAGAATGGGAGAAGATATTTGCAAATGACATATCAGATAAAGGGCTAGTGTCCAAAATCTATAAAGAACTTAGCAAACTCAACACCCAAAGAACAAATAATCCAATCAAGAAATGGGCAGAGGACATGAACAGACATTTCTGCAAAGAAGACATCCAGATGGCCAACAGACACATGAAAAAGTGCTCCATATCACTCGGCATCAGGGAAATACAAATCAAAACCACCATGAGATATCACCTCACACCAGTCAGAATGGCTAAAATTAACAAGTCAGGAAATGACAGATGCTGGCGAGGATGCGGAGAAAGGGGAACCCTCCTACACTGTTGGTGGGAATGCAAGCTGGTGCAACCACTCTGGAAAACAGCATGGAGGTTCCTCAAAAAGTTGAAAATAGAACTACCCTATGACCCTGCAATTGCACTGCTGGGTATTTACCCTAAAGATACAAACGTAGTGATCCGAAGGGGCACGTGCACCCGAATGTTTATAGCAGCAATGTCTACAATAGCCAAACTATGGAAAGAACCTAGATGTCCATCTACAGACGAATGGATAAAGAAGATGTGGTATATATACACAATGGAATACTATGCAGCCATCAAAAGAAATGAAATCTTGCCATTTGCAACGACGTGGATGGAACTAGAGGGTATCATGCTTAGCGAAATAAGTCAATCGGAGAGAGACAACTATCATATGATCTCCCTGATATGAGGGAGAGGAGATGCAACATGGGGGGTCGAGGGGGTAGGAGAAGAGTAAATGAAACAAGATGGGATTGGGAGGGAGACAAACCATAAGTGACTCTTAATCTCACAAAACAAATTGAGGGTTGATGGGGGGAGGGGGTTGGGAGAGTGGGTGGGGTTATGGATATCGGGGAGGGTATGTGCTATGGTGAGTGTTGTGAAGTGTGTAAAACTGGCGATTCGCAGACCTGTACCCCTGGGGATAAAAATATATGTTTATAAAGCTGTAAAAAAAAAAAAAAAAAAGAAAGAAAGAAAGGATGAATCCCCAAGTTTTGTAGCAACATGGACGGGACTGGAAGAGATTATGCTGAGTGAAATAAGTCAAGCAGAGAGAGTCAATTTTCATATGGTTTCACTTATTTGTGGAGCATAACAAATAGCATGGAGGACAAGGGGAGATGGAGAGGAGAAGGGAGTTGAGGGAAATTGGAAGGGGAGGTGAACCATGAGAGACTATGGACTCTGAAAAACGATCTGGGAATTTTGAAGGGGTGGGGGGTGGGAGGTTGGGGGCACCAGGTGGTGGGTATTGTAGAGGGCACGGATTGCATGGAGCACTGGGTGTGGTGCAAAAATAATGAATACTGTTATGCTGAAAAAAATAAAAAAATTAAAAAAAAAAAAAGAGAGAGAGAGAAAGAGAAGGCCCAAGTGCACATGAGTCGTGGAGGAAGGGGAGAAGGGGAATCTCAAGCAGGCTCCACATCAGGTAAAGAGCCTGAGGCGAGGCTTGATCTCACAACCCTGAGAGCATGACCTGAGGCAAAATCAGGAAGTAGATGCTTAACCGACTGAGCCAGCCAAGTGACCCATATTAACTCATAGAATTTCTATGAGAATAACTTACCTCAGTGATTCTCCTGAGGTTCCAGTGGGGTTGTTGGGCAGATTCAGGTTGCTGAATCCTGAAGGCTTGACCCCAGTGAGGACTCTGCTTTCTAGGAGCCTTGTTCCTGTGGCTGGAATGTTCGTGTTGGCTTTGGAAGGAGGCATCTGTTCTTTACCACCTGGACATCTTTATAGGACTTATGAGATGGCAGCTGCCTTCCTCGGTAGCCAGGGACCCAAGAGAAGGCAAGATAGAGCACAGTTTTTAGGCCTGGCCTCAGATAACATGCATAATTATTTTCATAGTATTTTAGTGATGACAGAGGTCAGCCCTACTCATTGTGAGAAAGGCTACACAATGGCACGGATACCAACAAAACAAGAATCGTGGAGACTCTTATGAACCATTAACAAACACAGGTTTATTTATTTTTTTCTCCCGATGTTTCTTTTCCCTCCTTGTCTTCTCTGATTTGTGCCACAGTCATCACTTCCACGCAAACTTGAACAATGGCAGGGTACATGATCTGGGTTTTAATTCCTACTCCAAAGCTTCTACCAATTACAGAGTTGATTAATGGATTAAAGTCCTCTGTGCTCTCCATTTCTGCTCCCAAACAATTACTCCTCTGTGTTTTTATAAAAAGGACAATGCTATTAGATTCTTGTCATCAACTAACGGGTCATCAACCAACGTGTCAGTCACTCTCCATCTTTCATAAATTTTCTGTCATTTGTAATGCAATCCTTCAGTCCACCTCAAGGCCTATGATCATTGGTCTGTGAAGATGGCAAACCAAATCTCCTGGCTTCTCAGTTCTTTAGCCTTCTTATTACCAAGCAAACTAGCCCATTCCGCTGAAGCCATATCACATGACCACATCATAGGGCTCGAAAAGTAGGTCCCTTTCACCCAGACAATTGTCTTCTACCCATATTTGCTCACCTAAAAAATAAAAATAAATTTTTAAAAATATTTTAGAAAAAAAAAAAAAGATTTCCTGCTATTTGGGGATAATTTTAGATTTACAGAAAAACGATAAAATTATTACAGAAAGTTCCCATAAATGTTTTGGTCGCTTTCAGTTTTACCCAATGTTACATCTTAAGTTGTTGTGGTAATAGGTCAAAACAAAGAGACCCACATTGGCACATTATTTTTAACCAGACTCCAGATTGGATTCAGATTTCTCCAGCTTTTCCATTAATGTTCTAGAATCCAACTGGGACGTACCGCAGTACATTAGCATTACATCTACTTTGCCTCCTCATGTCTGTGACAGTTTCTCAGTCTTTCCTTGTTCTTCATGATGTTAGCAGTTCCAAAGAACGTTGGCCAGGTTTGGAGTTCATTAACATTCTTCTCATGACTAGAAGACTTTATGGAACTCAAGAAAGAATTTATAGAAGTGAAATATTCTTATCATACTTATTGGGAGGATGTGACATCCACAAAGCAATGGTGGTGACATTAATCTTGATCTCGGGCATGGTGGTACTTGTCAGGTTTTTGCATTTTAAAAGCATTTTTTATCTTTCCATACTACATTCCCTAGAAACAAGAAACTAAGTTCTGCTCCCACTTGAGGAGTTGAGCATTAACTTCTAACTCTGATACAGTAATATATCTACATAGGTTACTTACATTTTTCTGTAAGGAAAAGTTGTATATTCATGATTTATGTGTATATGCATGTATATGTATGCACTTATACATTTATGTCATTATGGGTTCATGTCATTTTTTATAATTAGTATTATAATGTTGTTTGCTCATTTCTTTACTTCAACTACTTCCATTCTTTTCCATTCTTTGGTAGGATGAGCCCCTGTAATCCCCTGAACCTTGTAATTTTCTTTCTTTTTTCCTTTTCTTTTTTTTTTTTTTTTTTTACGATTTATTTATTTATTTATTTGACAGAGATCACAAGTAGGCAGAAAGGCAGGCAGAGAGAGAGAGGAGGAAGCAGGGTCCCTGCCGAGCAGAGACCCCTATTCAGGGCTTGATCCCAGAACCCTGAGATCATGACCCGAGCTGAAGGCAGCGGCTTAACCCACTGAGCCACCCAGGTGCCCCGAACCTTGTAATTTTCTTTCCAATCTCCCTCTTCTGGTTCATATCCTGTGGTCCACTCCTTTACCTCATTCTTATGCACATCTCAATTCTTCTTGCTATGCTAGACAGAAGAACAAACCTTAAAAAGAAATACACAAATACACAAAGGCAGACACACTTCAAATCCTACAAATTAATTATTACCAAATAAAAATGGACTTTCAAAACTTCTGAAGAAACCTAATAAGTTCCTTTAACTGATTTCTCCACTGACCTTAGTAAAAGCTTTAAAACACACACACACACAAAAACCACTTTATTTTTCAGGGCAATTTCAAATTTACAAAAAAAAAAGAATTGTACAGAAAGCACAATGACTTCCTACTTATTCCATTTATTTCCTCCTTCCATATACAGTTTTACTTTTAACATCTTGCATTGGTGTAGTGCATTTGATAAAATTGATGAGCCAATATGAATATACTATTACTAACTAAAGTCCATGGTTAGCATTGTATTGAAAAGTCCTATAGATTTTGGCAAATGTATAATATCGTATAGTCACCATGACAGTAGCTTTTAAAATCATTTTTCTATCCTAAAACTTTCCTCTGCTTTACCTACTCATCCCTTTCCCCTGCCCCAGAAGCCCTGGTGATCAATTATCTTTTCACTGTCTTTAGCCCTATGCCTTTTCCTTCAGTCATATCCTATGACCTCAGACATATAGTTAGAATTACACAGCATCTAGTCTTTTCAAATAGGCTTCTTTCACTTAGCAAAATGTGTCGATTGCCTCCTGTCTTTTGTAACTTGACAATTCATTTCTCTTTATCACTGAATAATATTGCATCATATAAATGTACTAAAGTTTATCAACTTGTCTACCGAAGGACATCTTGTTTACCTCCAACTTTAAGCAGTTAGGAATAAAGTGCTGTAGAAATTTGTGTGCAAGTTTCTGTGTAGACATAAATTTTCATCTCATTTGGTTAATACTGAAGAGCATTATTGCTGCAACATGTGGCATGTGTAGGTCTAGTTTCATAAGTAAGAACCTGCCGGAATGGCTTCCAAAGTGTACCATGTTGCATTTCTACTAACAATGAATGAGACGTTCTGTTGTTCCACGTCCTCACCAGCGTTTGGTGATGTCAGGATTTTGAACCTGAACCATTCTGATAGGTATATAGTGGTATCTCATTGTTTTAATTTACAGTTCCCTAATGACATAGGACAGAACATTTTTCTGTATGTTTGCTTGCCATCTGTATACCTTCTTTGCTGAGTTGTCTGTTAACATCTTTGGAGCATTTTGTAATTGCATTGTTTGTTTTCACATTGCTGAGTTTGGCAGTTTCTTTGTATATTTTAGATACAAACCCTTTATGAGACACGTATTTCGCAAAGATTTTCTCCCAGTTTGTGATTTATCTTTTCAGGCCTTTTAAAGTGTAGTTTGCAAAATTGAAGCTTTTAATTTTAATGAAGTTCAATTTATCAAATTTTTCCTTTGCATATCATGTTTTGCTATTGTATCTAAGAAATAGTCATCAAACTCAAGGTCATCTAGATTTCTGCCTGTGTTACTTTTTTAGAAGTTGTAGTTTTGCGTTTTAAATTTAGAACTATAATCCATTTTTATGAAAATATAAGGTCTGTGTCTAGATTTTTTTTTTTTTTTTGCATGTGGATATCTAAGTGTTCCAGGATCATTTATTGAAATGATCACCCTTTCTCCATTTCACTACCTTTGCTACTTTGCAAAGCTCAGTTGTTTATATTTGTGAGGCTTTACTCTGTCTTCTGTTCCACCGATCTATTGTCTATTACTTATTACATGGTCTTGATCATGGTAACTTTTTAGTAAATCTTTATTTTTTTTTTAAATTTAAATGTCAGGTAGTTAGCATACAGATAATATTAGTTTAAGGTATCCAATGCAGTGATTCAACACTTCCATACAACACCCAGTGCTCATCACAAGTGCACGCCTTAATCCCAATAATCTATCTAATGCATCCCCCTCCCAACCTGCCCCCTGGTAACCATCATTTTGTTCTCTGTAGTTAAGAGTGGTTTTTGGTTTGCCTCTCTCTCTCTCTCTCTCTCTCTCTCTTTTGTCCCTTTGCTCATTTGTTTTATTTCTTAAATTCCCCTTATGAATGAAATTATATGGTATTTATCTTTCTCTGACTAACTTATTTTGCTTAGTAGTCTTCTAACTTTGTTCTTCTTAAATAATGTGTTGGTTGTTCTGGGTTTTGTATTTCCATATAAATTTTATAATCAGTTTGTTAATACTCACCAAATAACTTACAAGGATTTTGATTAGGATTGCCTTGAATCTATAGATCAAGTTGGGAAGAACTGACATCTTGATATTAAATGTTCCTATCCATGAACATGATGAAACACACTTGTTTAGATCTTACTTGGTTTCTTTCATCAAAGTTATGCAGCTTTTCTCATATGGATCTTATATATATCTTCATAGGTTTATACCTGATTATTTCATTTTTTAATATAAATAGTGTTATTTCACTTCCAGTTGTTTATTGCCCGTGTACAGGAAAGCAGTTTAATTTTGTAAAAGGGTAGGGGGATGGATGAGCATGGTGGTGGGTATTAAGGAGGGCATGGATTTCATGGAGCCCTGGGTGTTACACACAATGAATCATGGAACACTACATCAAAAACTAATGATGTACTGTGTGGTGACTAACATAACATAATTTAAAAAATGGGGAAAAAAAAAAACCCAAACATTACATTATGTGACCTTGCTATAATTGCTTATTAACTCTATTTTTTTGTTGAAAATTTTGGGATTTTCTATATTGACAGTTATATTACCTGGGAACAAAGGTGATTTCATTGTTTCCTTTTCAATTCATATACCATCTATTTCTTTTTCTTCTCATATTGCATTAGCTCAGATACCCAGTTGTTGAATAGGACTGGTGGGAGGATATATCCTTACTTATTTCTGATTTTTGGAGGAAAGCATTGTATTAAGTACAATGTTAAGAGGTTTCTGTAGATGGTCTTTAACAAGGTTTAATCCTAGTTTGTGGGGATTTTTTTTTTTTTTTTACCATGAATGGGGGCTGAATTTTGTCAAGTTTAATTTTCTGTATCTGTTGATATGGTCTAATCAGATAATTTCCTTCTTTCTCCTATTAATGTTATTTATTACATTAATTGACCAAATGTTGAACAGTCTTTGCATACCTGAAATAATTCCCCTTGGTCATGGTGTGCAATTCTTTTTATATATTGTTAAATTCAATTTACCAAAATTTTTTTTAGCATTTCTCCTCTATGACTGTGAGAGATACTATAATTTTCCTCCTAATAATGTCATTGTCTGGTTTTGGGTAATGCTGGCTTCATAGAATGAGTTAAGTTTCTATTTTCTGGTAAAGATCATAGAAAATTGACATAATTTCTCCTTGAATGTTTGGTAAAATTCACCAGTAAAACCATTTAAGCTTACTGTTTTCTACTGGAACATAATCATTGATGGAATTTCTTTATCTCTTTATTAAATTTTATTTATTTATTTGAGAGAGAGAGAGAGTGCACACAGAAGGAATGGGAGAGGGAGAAGCAGACTCTGCACTGAGCAGAGATCCTGATGTGGGACTCAATCCCAGGACCCTGAGATCATGACCTGAGTGGAAAATTGTTGCTTACCCAACTGAGCCACCCAGGTGCCCTGAAATTTCTTTAATAATATAGACCTATTTAGATGATCTATTTTTCTTTAAGTTTTAGTAGATCGTGTTTTTAAGGAATTGAACTATTTCGTTTCAGGCATCAGATTTGTGGACATAAAGCTATACTTACATCCTATCATTATTCTTCTTAGTTCACAAAGATTTACTTTTATTGATATCCATCCTAATTTCCTTATGATTAATGAATATGGTCTATTTTTAACATTTTTAAAATACAGTAAAGTTTATTTCATGAGAAAAATATGGGTCAAGTTTTATAAATACTTCATAGTTGCTTGAGGAGGATCTGTAGAAAGTATTGGGTATAGGAAAAAACATCAATTAAGCTCCTAAATTCTGTTATTTGCATATTCTATATGTTTTACATTTATCATTCATAGAAAAGCTTGACAGTCATGCTAACTCAATGACTACACTAATAGTTTATGTTTAAAATATGACTGGGGCGCCTGGGTGGCTCAGTGGGTTAAAGCCTCTGCCTTCAACTCACATCATGATCTCAGGGTCCTGGGATTGAGCCCCACATCTGGCTCTCTGCTCCATGGGGAGCCTGCTTCCTCCTCTCTCTATTCCTGCCTCTCTGCCTACTTATGATCTCTGCCTGAAAATAAATAAAAAATCTTTAAAATATAACCAAAATATTTTTCTCCCCAAATGCTGTTAATTTAATTCAGAACTGTTTTCATTGCTTCCCATAGGCATCATGATTTTTCAGTAAGATATAAAACACTGGATGGCAACAATTGAGATGCATTTTATTTTGAAATTAGCTAGGCTTGGTAGGACATCGCAAGTTCTGTCCCACCTAGTTAGTTTAAGGACTAAAAATATTCAGGACCTTTAATAATCTGCTTTTGACCTAAGTGTGGATATGTCCAAGTACCAAGCTTCAGAACTCCCTCTTATTGACACCAAGTATGCAACCATTATGTCTGAACGGGTCTGATTTATCATTCTTTTCCCTACTGGAGTTTTAAAGCTCTTTTGGAAAGGACTAACACCCTTGACTAGTTCTTTCCAGGAAATCTTCTTGTTCTCCATGTATGCACTATGTTCTAAAGGATGCGTAAGTATAGTTTCATGATTTTATTTACATGTTTTTTGCTTTATTTATTTATTTGTTTTTTTTTTTTTTAAAGATTTTATTTATTTATTTGACAGAGAGAAATCACAAGTAGGCAGAGAGGCAGGCAGAGAGAGAGGAGGAAGCAGGCTCCCTGCCGAGCAGAAAGCCCGATGCGGGGCTTGAACCCAGGACCTGGGATCATGACCTGAGCCGAAAGCAGTGGCTTAACCCACTGAGCCACCCAGGCGCCCCTATTTATTTATTTGTTTTGAAAATTTTACTTGTTTATTTGACAGAGAGAGACACAGCAGGAGGGAACACAAGCAGGAGTGAGAGAAGGAGAAGCAGGCTTCCCATGGAGCAGGGAGCCCAACGTGGGGGTTGATGTGAGGCTCATTCCAAGACCCTGGGATCATGCCCTGAGCCGAAGGCAGACACTTAACACTGGGCCACCCAGGCGCCTCAGCTTTGTTTTATTTTTTAATGATCCTGTGGTTCTCTTCTGTCAGGACAGAGTAATTTAGAATTACCTGATGCTCCTGGACTTCTGTTCCCCATGCCTAGAGCTGGCTATCCCTGCACAGAAGCTGACACATAGGAGGACACTATGGAAGGAAGACATTTCCAAAGGAACAGAGTTAGAAAGAAGCTACAGTTGATGTTCTGGGGTGAAAAGACGTTGAGGCAAGAGAAATATCCCAAGGAACCTTGGCATGAAGTCATTGCCAATGCTTAACCTGGGTTCCTCTCATAGGGCCCTCATTCTTGTCCACCTGCAGACCTCATTCACAGAACAGATGCAGCAGTGGAATCGGGCAGAAAACTGTCCCAGTGATCAGACGTTTCTCTGCCTCCTTCTGGGTATTTCTTTGGCAAGGTGGATAGCACATGCTTGCCTTGATGTCCCGAACCCTGGCCAATTTTTGCAGGGAAGGAGAAGAATTCAATTCATTTCATTAGCAGTCCTCAGTGCCAAGGATGCCTGTGTAGGTTTCTCTTTGGCTTTGACAGAATTGCAGATCTGCAGCGTGTTGTTTCTGATTAGGCACTTTCTCAGTTCAATTGCCCGGATGGCAATGCAAATTGTTTGCCTTTGTCTGTTTAACTGCTAAGATTTACAGACATTTTTTTTTTTTTTTAAGTAAAAAAAAGAATTGCATTTTCTATTTGAAAATGTTGAGATCAATTTTTCAGAAGTCTTTAAATGTAAATGAATTAGTTACTGTATTTTTAAAGAAGTAAAACATCTGGGAAGCAAGTTTTATTGCTTAAACATATGGTGTTTTCCTAATGAGGGAAAACTATGTCACCGAATGAAACAACAGAAAAGGTATAATGTATCTTGGATTAGGGAAAAAAAAAAAAGAAAGAAAGAAAGAAAGAAAGAAAGAAAGAAAGAAAGAAAGAAAGAAAGAAGAAAGAAAGAAAAGAAACCTAGTACTTTGAAATCAAGTGAAACTAGAGACTTTTTCTATTTAAAATGATAAAACAGAGCCATAGATTGTACACACTAAGAAGTACCTATTGGCAGAGCACCGGAATATAGAATTGCGTCCCAAGAGAGACTGTTATCTCACTTTGAAGCGTGTCAAAAAATCCTTGTGTGTTGCACTTTGACCATCTCCAGTAATCATTTATAGGAAACAGCTATCCTTTTGGCTTAGCCATTGGTATTCACAGGAGACAGTGGCTTTGAGCAGAGCAAGCAGACTGAAGAAAACATCACCTCGATCACAAAGTAATTAGATAATAAAAGACTAATGTGTTGTTTCTTAGGGAAGTCAAGAATAAAATGAATTGATAATAAAACCGAATGAACCACATCAAAAACAAGCCAATGGAGGCCAGGTCTATGCAGACACACAGGCACTGGGGTGACAGCCTGAGCTGCAGGAGTCCACCACAGTCTCAGAAGAGGATCCCACCAGCCAGATACCAGCACTGCCAGTCTCCATGGCTCACAGGACACAGTCAGCTCCAATGAGTTGGACTGTGGAATCAGTCAATAATTTTGCTATACCAAATTCAAGACAAAAGGTCATCATGTTTCTTTTAAAGATGAACAATCACTTTTCTTTGTACTAAGTTCATGACTTAGTAGAACCCAGTGCCATATATCTCTGAACCAACTGGTCACAGGCCAGCGGCCCATTTCTGAGAATCACATCTCACCTGCCACCAGCAGCTGCCTCATCTGTCAGAGTGTCTAGTGGTTGTTTTGCTATATAATGTTCCAGATTTACAGACCAAGATCATTAGTATTCATGCTCAGATTGTCAGTTCTGAGACAGTATCCTTTTTCTCAACATTCAGTCCAAAAATCTGCCCAGGGTCAACTAAATCAAGACAATGAGATGGATCCTGGATGAAGAATAAAGGAGAAGAAGGATGGACGTGATAGAAAAGACGGGTTGCAAGACCCAAGGAGGGTGAACCTGGGAAAGGACAATCCCTAATCACCCACCAGCTGCCTCAAAATTGGGACATTTGTCTTACAAATGAGAGATAGTCTTTGCTTTGCATCCCAAAGTCAAGTCGCAACCAGTGGGTTCATGCCATATGAATACTTTAAACTCAATTTAGGAAAGAGTTTTATTGAAAATAGTGCTATTGTATAAAAAAGAGAATGCATTTTCTCCTAAAAAAAAAAAAAAAAGTAACATTCAGTATCTGCAGAGTGCAAAGATAAACTAGAAACCACTATAGGATTCTCTGAGAATTTTGTGAGTTCTAGAATTATTTCTACTGATTGATAGAACAGAAGTGTTTCCAGGGATCTTTACTGGTGTGACAATGATCCAGTTATTCAACGGGCCCTAGGCACAAGGAACCAGACCTGTGGATACACAAGCTCCTTGGGAATCTCTGCACAGGAAATGATGGCAAAAGGAACAAAATGACACTTTAATTTTCACTGAGACACTGGTTTCAAGGTACAAAATGAGAAGATTGGGGGATTACAAGACAGACAACATGCATGGTCGCCATGATAGTTTGACCTGAAGATGTTCTCCAACAACAGGCCCTGGAAGCAAGCTCTGTCCTGTCCTAGTCCTTAGGATTCTGCCCAAACCAGGGACTCTTTGTCCCTTTCCCCACAAGGAATGAAGACCCAGTAAAGAAGTGAGAGTGACATTTGGAAACTGAATACTACACACTCTTAACTGGTTGTGAGAAGAAAGAGAAAAGTAAGAACGCCTTCTGTGGGCTGATCTTTTCTGTTTTCATCGTCTAGTAATTGTTTCCACATCATTTTTTTCGTATAGGATCATATTTGTTTATGTGCAGGGTTCTGGCTCTGCTGTTTGTTTGTTTGTTTTCCTTTTGATAGAATCAAACTCTATTTATATTCATGCATTTTTTAAATTAAAAAAAAAAAAAAAAACAACCACTGCCTTAGTGTGAGAAATAGATAGAAAGGGGGCCTTTCTATCTTCTTTCTCATTCTAAGATCTTAACAATAGACTTTGTTTTCTTCTAAATATTTTCTTGCAAATACTTTAAAGTATTACCTTTCCCAGTTAAGTCTTTAATTCCCTTGGAATGAACTTCTGAGTTTCCTGTGGAATGGGGATCCAGAAATGCAGAAATCATTTGTTTCAAAACCACGTGTTGAGTGGAATATTGGTCATCATTGATACATAATAACCCCTTAGCCACATATCAAATTTCCCTATATACCCACCTACCTATAGATTCTTTTCTATCCCATTTAATAGAATATATTACTTATTACAAATTTATATTAAGATTGTACCTGGTACAGGTAATATAGTTTTGTTATTCCTATGAATGACTTCGGCCTACAGGAGGGCTTTGTTCTTCTCTATCAGTGGCCAACACACATTACCTGTAGAGAACCAGACAGGAAATATTTAGGCTTTGCAAACCATACAGTCTCTATTGCAGCTGCTCAGCTTTGCCAACGTAGTACAAAAGTAGCCACAGGCAATCTGTAAGCAGATGATCATGGTTGTGTTCCAATAACGTTCCTTTCACGAAATAAGGCAGCAGGGCCGGATGTGACTCAGGAGGCCTAGTTTGCTGACCCATGTTCTAGATAAAGAGCTTGTTGGGATTTTGAATGGAATTGAAGTGAATCCAAAGATCAACTTGTAGAAAATTGTTAACACAGAGACATGGTCCTTCTGTTATTGAATGTGATAGAACATGCCATAGTCTTTTTAAAGAGGATATGCGTTGAAATTGTAAATGCACGTCCTGGAGAGTTCTGGCCATGTTCATCCCTCAATAGCCTGTGTTTTCCTGTGATTTTTTTCAGGTAAATAGATAATCTAATTAACTAAACAGATTATGTCTTAGCACTTGCACATCTCCCCATTTGGAGTCTACTGCTTGGGGCGCCGGCGGGAGGGGCGCTCAGCCAGTTAAGCATTGGCTTTTGGCTCAGGTCGTGATCTCAGGGTCCTGGGATCGAGCCCTGCATGGAGATCCCTGCTCTTCGGGGAGTCTGCTTCTCCCTCTGCCTGCCGCTCCCCCTGCTTGTGCTCAAATAAATAAATAAAATCTTAAAAAAAAAAAAAAATAGAGTCTACTGTTTGAATTCACTTTATTGCCCTGACTAGAGGACCACTTGAGGGCTGCGTACCGTGCTGGCATCCAACACGCGGGTCCTGCAGTTTCCTTTAGTTTCAACAGTAAGTGTAGTATCTATTGTACGCTCTGGCAGGATTCTTTTCACATAGTGAATTCTATTCTGAGTTTGATTACATGTACACTCAAATCTGGAATGGATACTGAGTTTCATCAGACGGTTATCAATGCCTGTGATGAAAAGGATATCTTTATTTTCCCTTTTAATTCCTTAATGCAGAGATCTTCAACTTGAATGCTTTAAATAAAATGTAGTTAATTATAAAACACCTATTAAATATTTTAGTTTTCTGAATCTACATTCGCAAGTGTGATTAGTCTTACATTTCTCTGTGTTCTTCCTATTTGATTTTGATATAAGGTTAATATAAGTCTTCTTTGGAAGTTTAAAAATAATTTCTTTTCGGGGTGCCTGGATCGCTCAGTGAGTTAAGTGTCTGTCTTTGGCTCAAGTCATGATCCGGAGTCCTGCGATGGAGCCCCCCATGGCGCTGTCTGCTCAGCAGAAGTCTGCTTCTCCCTCTCCCACTCCCCCTATTTGTGTTCCCTATCTCACTGTGTCTCTCTCTGTCAAATAAATGAATAAAATCTTAAGAAAAAAAAAGAATAATTCCTTTTTTCTCATGCCCTGGGACAGTTTAGCAAATATATCAATATCAATAATGTACATTATTAATAACTTCTGTTTGTTGTACAGTCTACGAAAATATGCCAAAATATGACAGCTCTCATAGCAATTGCTCCTTCATAGAAGAAATGGAGGATGGAAGATGGAGTTATGATCTAATCATTCATTCATTCATTCATTCATTCTTTCAATTTTACTGTGGAACAAGTAGAAACCAAATAAAATAAAAAGCAAAATATGAAATCTGTTGGATGGTTACTAAATGACAAGGAGAATGATAAGATAGGGAATAAAAATGTGAAGTGGAAGAGTTAGCATATTTTTTTAAGATTTTATTTATTTATTTGACAGAGAAACAGAGATCACAAGTAGGCAGAGAGGCAGGCAGAGAGAGAGGGGAAAGCAGCTCCCTGCCAAGCATGGAGCCCAATGCAGGGCTCAATCCCAGGACCCTGAGACCATGACCTGAGTCGAAAGCAGAGGCCTAACCCTCTGAGCCACCCAGGTGCCCCAAGAGTTGGCATTTTTGATATAGTGGCCAGAGAGAATCTCTGAGAGGGGGGTAACATGTGGACATGTGAAGGAGTTCAGAGATGAAGCCCCAAAGAAACCAATGAGCAAAAAGACACTGAAATTAGAGAAAATATGTCTAATTTGAAGGATAAAAAAGAGACAAGAAGCCTGGGAGAGAAATAATCCATAATTATTGTTGCCATGTCATCCATTTACCTTTGTGGCCACACATTTTTACTTTCTTGCTGTGACCAGGTATGAATTCCTTATATTCCTTTCAAAGCCAATTCTTTTCTCTCCCACCCCAGGATAGTACATTCGAAATTCTCTCCTCTCTCTTCTATGTCATCAGTTTCCCCTTTGATAGTAGCTAATTTCCATCAGCAAACATTCTATAATTTCTTCCATTTTGAAAAAAAAATAAATCTTTAGGTTTTTCCACCCACTTTCGACAGCTATACCGTCTCTTTCCTTATTTCAGAGCAAATTTTTGTGAACTGTGTATTCTCACCATCTCTAATGACACACTCTCCCTCTCCCATTTATACTGAATTCCATACACTTGGACTTTACTCACCACTGCACCAGATCCCCTCCTGTCAGGCTCACCAGATCCAACGATCATTTTCCAACCCTCATCTGACTGATCTATTGACAGCATTTCACAGAGCTGAGATGAGGAAGACCTTCTTCACCTAACCCTGACTTTGTTTGTTTTTACTTACTATTGACTTCTCTTGGTCCCATATAGCTTGTTTTTGGGGTTTTTTGTCCCCTCACTCCTTGAACTTTAAGACTAAAATGCCCCAAACCAAGTTCTTGGATTTCTATTCTTTGTCTATCCTCACTAATTTGGGGATCTCCTTCACAGTGTTAAAAATACACATATTTGCTGAGGACTGCTAGATTTTTATCCTAGCTTAGAACTCACCTGAGCTTCAAATCATGTGAACAAGACCATCCCTGTCATCCCCATCAGGGGACGAGTTCTGACATTTCCACCAAGAAATGGGCCATTCTACTTTTTTGTTGTTTGGGCCAAACCAACTTTGTTCTCATTCCCGATTACTCTTCAGATTTCACAACCAACCCAGCAGAAAATCTTATCCGTTACATTTCCCAAATATACCCAGAACCTATAGCTTCTCAACCCCTCCCTCACCACCAGCATCTCAGCCGAAGCCGTTACCAGCCCACCTGAATGTTGTATCCTCCCCACAGTGTGGAGGCTTCCCTCCAGTACCTTACTTATGGCAGAGCAGCCCGAGTAAAGCTTTAAAAATGTAAGTCCACTGATGGCATTCCTCTGCTCAGAACTGTTCCACGGCATCAGACGCACTCACAACTGCCTTCCTCATGTCCTCCAGGTCTCTGTGTAAATTATACTTTCTCATAAGGTCTTTCTTGACAACTTTATTTAAAATAAGTAACTTGCACACGACTTATGTCCTTCTCCCAACTTGACACTTTCTATCTTCCTAGTTACATAATCCCCCCCCCATTGTCCTTATCGCTAACTAGCAGGATATATTTTATTTATTTGCGTGTTTATTGCCTGCCAACCCCAACCAGATGATAAGCTCCATGAGCAGAGTGTCATTTAGTTTGTAATGTAACTCGCACCTGGTCATTACCTCTTCCTCCTTATTCAAAGGCACTGTTTGCTGACTGCTATGCCCATAGATGAATTGTGCTTGTCTTTCAACCTTATAAAATTAAGGATTCATAAAGTACATACACTTTGGAGTCTGGCTTTTTTCACTCAAAAATATTTTGCAAGATTTATTCATGTTGTGGTATACAGCTGTAGTTAGTTCTCTTCAATGCTACTTGCTATTTCATTGTAAATATACCCTATTTTATGTATTTCTTCTACTTTTGGCATTTGGTTGATCCAAAATTTTGGGTATGTCATTTAATGTTTTAGGTTTTTATTACTCAAATAATTTGGTGCACACACGTTTCATCCTTATAGAGTATATGCCCTATATATATATATATATATATATATATATATATATAACTCCTTGAATAACTTCAACATGACTGAGAGACAGTCCCATTTTATGTATTTTGTTTATGATGTTTGCATCTGTGCCTGTGAAAAATACTGGCCTATAATTTTCATTTCTTAAAACACAGTTGTCAGGTACAAGTATCGAATGCACGCTGGCTTTATAAAATCAGTCGGGAAGTATTTTCTCTTTTCCATTACTGCAAAGGTTAATGTAAGATTGATGTAATTTTCTTGTTAAGCATTTAGTGGGACTCACCATTGTCATTAAAATAATATAACATCGATAAAATAAAGATAATCTGCTTGATGGTTACATCAGTTTTATAGATATTTTATATTTATGTAAGAAGTCGATCCCTTTTCCTGCTATGATCCAAGGTTGCTGCTGACCTTGAGGTGCGTGTGTGGATGCATCAAGATTACTGGTCGTGTTCTTGGGAACTGTACCTGTGAGAGTGAGAACATAGGTTTGAGGGAGAAGCTCAACACAGGCACAGTTGTGAGAAGGATCTCAGCTGACTCGACGTGGACCTGACAAGGCATTTGGGAATTTCTTACATTGAGAAATTACGCTAAGAGAGCCAAGTCAAACACTTTCCAAACAGGCTTATCACTGGATGGCAACTGTCCCTGGGGAGGAGTAGTGACTTTTGTCAAGGCAGTTCTCTGTAGCCTGGGATGGTTTCTGGGGCAACACTTGGCCCTGAGTGGTCAGCAGCTGGTGGATGAGCTCCTCTGGCCTCAGGGGTACCCTACCTCCACATCAACTAGGACAGGCATTTTAACTCTCCCAAACTAGTGAAGAGTGATACAGGAAACAGCCTAATTTAATAAAGACATGCACAGAACACAGGCATCTGCAATTTGCGCCTGAAGAAAAGACATTGGGCACAAAGGAAAAGAAGGTTTCCTTCTAACTGGGATGAATATGCACCATTCAAATCCATTTACATATCTATAGGGAAACTGGAAGTAGACATTTTTCAACATAAAGAGAGCTTCATCAATGCTGTTATTGTGATATATAGAAGGGGGAAAAAAATAAGCCAGAGATGTCAGGTCCTAGTATCCTGTGAATTGCATAAAGAAAGCAATATCAAATTCGAAGGAGGAAAGGCTGTTCACCAAATCCCCTCCCTTCAGTGCTTTTTGGATATTGAAATGAGATAATAATGCAAATAAGGAAGAAATGGACATCACTATAAGGCTTTGTACCTGGTTATGAAAAATTACTTATGACAGCCTGAGTCTGCCTTGGGAAGCAAGGAAGGAAGGAAGAAAGTTACCATAAAGTTAATCAGAAAAGAAAATCAGAGAGGAGAATTATGGAAGAATTATATACATGGATTTTCATGAAAGGGAGTGAGCCAAAGAGTATATTTGCTGTTTCTCTCCAGCATCAGGTCCCCTTTGGTTACCTGAAAATCCAAAATTGTATGCAACTCAGTAGATGGGAAGGTGATTCCTTGCATTCTAAGATCAAGGAAAAACCCAAATATTTGCTTTATCTGAACACTGCCACCAGGGGCCTGGGCATGTAACTGAAGCTGGTCAAATAAAAGATCTGGGACAGAACTTTCCACCTGGGGCACAAATGCAAAGAAACTCAAATTGTTTGAAATTCCCTCTGCTGCCAGAGGTGGTGAGTAGCCTCCAAGGTCCAGCGGAAGTTAGAATGGAGAAGGCAGGTGTGCAGAAAGTTTCCTGGGAGGTTCCTTTTACTGCAGCTACGGTCCCTTCATCCCACACCACTTCCCAAGCCTGGTTTTTCATCCATCCCATTAGTTATTTAGCTCAATCAAAACTTCTAGTAATTCCTGTTTTGTTTTTTTTCTTCTTTTTTTAAGTTGTCAAAATTTGGTGTTTTCAGACTGATATTGCTACTCAAATCCTGAGTCTGTTGAAGTGGAAATCAATGTATGGTATTAGAAGTCGTCTCTGGAACAATTCTAAGACTCTTGCCAATCTGGTACCACCAAGTTGGATCAGCATGGAGAATGCAGGCTCTGAGTTCTGATTCCTATGTCAAGGGGGGGTATTGTCTCAAATTGGTCAATTTGTTAATTGTTGATCCATTACATGAAATATATTATTAATCTCTTTGTTTTAGTGAAAATTCTAACTCAAAAATATTTACCTAGGGGTGACTGGGTGGCTCAGTAGGTTAGGCACATGCCTTGGCTCAGTTCATGATCCTAGAGTCCCAGGATGGAGTCCTGCATCCAGCTCCCTGATCAGTGGGGTCGGCTTCTCCTTCTGCCCCTCACCCTGCTCGTGCTCTCACTCTGTCTCACACACTTTCTCTCTCAAATGAATTTTAAAAAAATCTAAAAAAAGAAAAAAGAAAAATAGAAAGAAAAAAAGAAATCTTTCCAAGGAATATTCCCAGTTCGTATGTTTAAAGTTTGGGGTTAATTTTTTTCTAAAACGTGTGCTTTCTAATGTGTGTTTTCCTAGTGTGTACTTTTCCAATGTGTGCCTTCATTTCAGACAATTTTTAAAATTGTCATCATAGGACAAAAAATTAAAAAAACAGCACCACAGGGTATGTCCGAAGATCATTTTATTTTATTACAAAGCCATTGAAGGATTTGTGATGAAACATCCCATTATGATTTTAGAATCAGCACTCTGTGATAAATGATGGGGCAATACACAAAATGGGAGATTGTTTTGAAAAAAATTTCAATAATTCAAGAAACTAATTATATTGTATATTATATTTGCAATGGAAATAAACAAAAATGAAATAATAGGGTAGCATTTAAAGTAAGACAAATATTGATAGTGGAGTTCCCATGAGAGATTAAGTCCCAATGTCTTAAGGCACTCACAGTGTGTAATTAATTTACTCTAGTTCTGTGAGTCTATAATGGTATAGTTATGTACCATCTTTAAGATAATGGAGAAAACAGTCAATTTGAATAATTTCTATATCTGTAATTCAGATGAGGACCCTGGTTGAGAAATGCTATGATTATTTGAAGGTCTAATATTGGCCTGAGACTATAGGAACTAGAGTAAGTTTGGGTAAACACAGATGGCAAATTTTATTTTGGAGTTGAAACTGCTAATTCAGGAGGCAATGTTCAGAAGCCAAACTTCATGGATTTGGAAAGCAATAAAAAATGTAAACTGTAGATATAGATTTGGAAATTACCATTGAGTGTGATCATCGAAGTCAAGGGCCAGAAATAAGAACACAACAGGTGAATAGAGAAGAAATAATGGCCTACAGTCCAGAGTTGAGGGGCGGGTAGAGCAGAGCAGTTCTGGTGAAGCACTAGAAGAGATCCGACACATTGGCACATAAATGCAAAGAGAGTTTCCCAGGACAGTAAATATTGATAATCTGTATCACATGAGGAATGAGTGGAGGAGCTTGTCAGAAAAAGACTAAGACTCCACCATTACAAATATTACAAGAGGCAACAATTTCGATAGAATTAATGTACATAAAGTTGCTTAATTCATACAGCTAAAATTAGAGAAGTCCAAGTGGGGGGCAGAGTTTTTCTAAATATGATAAAAGCTCAAAATACTTGGGGTTGCTGGATGGCTTAGTTGGTTGAGGTTCTGACTCTTGATTTCAGCTCAGCTCTGGATCTTGGGCCACGGGACCATTGTGCCTCCATCTCTGTGCTCAGAAGGGAGTCTGATTTCCCACTGTCCCTCCCCCTGCTCACGTGCTCTCCCTCTAAAATAAATATATATATTTTTTTTAATTTCAAGATACTTGAATTGCTAAGACTAAAGTCTAAATAGACCCCATTCAAATAAAAATAAAAAGCCAAAGCAAGCCTCAGGAAATGTCATTATTTCCAGGACTCCAAATGCATGCTATGTTATCTCTTAATGCAGAGTAACCCACGGGGAAGAGGAATGCTTCAGGTAGCAATGTTTCTCCAAAAGTGGGTGAGGGGCACCTGTGTGGTTCAGTGGGTTAAGGGTCTGCCTTTGGCTCAGGTCATGATCCCAGAATCCTGGGATCGACCCCACATCGGGCTCCCTGCTCAGCGGCGAGTCGGGTTTCTCCCTCTCTCTTTCTTTTTTTTTTTTTAATATATATATTTTTTTAAGATTTTATTTATTTATTTGACAGAGAGAGATCACAAGCAGGCAGAGAGGCAGGCAGAGAGAGAGGAGGAAGCAGGCTCCCTGCTGAGCAGAGAACCCGATGCGGGGCTCGATCCCAGGACCCTGAGATCATGACCTGAGCCGAAGGCAGCGGCTTAACCCACTGAGCCACCCAGGCGCCCCTCCCTCTCTCTTTCTGATCTCTTTCACTCTCTCTCAAATAAATAAATAAAAATCTAAAAAAAAAAAAAAAAAAAAAAAGAGTAGTTGAACATTTCTTCTCAGTTTTGATTTAAGCAGTCCCTGGAAATTTGGACTGGTGGGCACAAGGTTACATGAACATGCTCTGAAATCATGAGTCATGTTCTGAGAGGCAGGGATCAACATTTTCTGCCTCTATTAGAAACAAATAATCACAATTTAAAAAAAAAGAAAAGAAATTTTAAAAAAGAACAATTCCCCAGAAGAAAGAGAAACGGTTCCAAGGAGGAGCAAATAGAGCTGGGCGCACACGCCAGCCATGTCCGCAAAGTGTGTGCTGTGGGAGGCAGTGAACCACCGTCCAGTGCGCTCCCGTACGTGGGGTTAGCTCCTAATCTCTGCATGCACTGAGCAGAAAGTATTTAGAATGAGCATGCTTTATGTTCATAAAGAAAGCTAAGGTATAAAAGAAGAAAGAAAGGAAGCAGAGGAAAAGAACATTTCCTGATTAGGTAGGGTATGTCAGTTATATCTCTGAATTTTCACAGATATGGTCTCATTGTTACCTCATGTGGTTATGTCATCTGATGTGGTTACTTTATCAACATTCTTATTCACCTGTTTATGGGTATCCCAGAGCTTGATATCATTCCTAGGACTTTTCTTTTGCTTTGTCCTAGATGTATTTGACTCTTAACACTCTAGGGTCTCCTGGGGGTTTTTTTGTTTGTTAGTTTTGCTTTGCTTTGTTTTGTTAATTTTTTTTTAAATATTTATTTTACTTATTTATTTATTTATTCATTTATTTTTGATCTCCTGATTTCCTCTCAATAGCTTTAGCCTTTTCTGTCTCAGCTCCATGCCAAGCTGGCATAGAACTTGGTCTCTTTTTGAATCTTGTAAACCCAGATCCACACATATGTGCAGGTTTATCAAACAAAGGACATTCACTAATGTAAAACATCATTTAGTCAAAAAGTTTATACATATATATGTATACACACACACACACACATATATGAGATCACTTCTCATAATAATGGTGCTTTAAGTATAATAACAAGCTTGAAATCTACACCTTGTTCTTCCTCATCGCCTTGAGTTTCTGGATTTTTTTTTTTTTTAATTCCTCGGCCTTCCCAGCTATTTATTCCTACTGTAGAATAAATTTATAGATATTTCCCCCTCGTTTTTCTCTAAAGCTTGCTTCCTTATTTTCCATGAAGGTCTATTTGAAGGTTTATTAAGACATCTTGTGTATTCATAGAGACAGAAGTGGATTACAGTTACCAGGGGCTGCAGGGGTGCAGAAGGAAACTGGAAATATTATTTGATGGGTACAGAGTTTCTGTTCAGGATGATGAAAAAGTTGAATTAGATGGTTGTGATGGTTTCACAACAAAATGAATGTAATCAATGCCACTGAATCATACCCTGAAAAAGGGTTAAAATAGCAAAATGAATGTTTTATATATAAAACACAAAAAATAAAATAATTTCAAAAAGAAAGAAAGAAAGCAGTGTGTGGTCCAATCTGGGACAGAGTGAGGTTTATGGGGACCTTTCCTCTGGACCTGAGCCCCAACCAGGCCAGTGTCCCCCATTCCCACCCTTATTCTCCATCCCAGTTCCAAGCCTGGCTCTTACAGGTTAGCCAACCCCCAACCCCTCTCTGATTCATCTGTGAAGACCCCCTTTCCTAGGGATGCCCTCCAACACGCACAGAAGGGGAACAGAAGTTGTCTTGCTTTACAAAGTTTATTCATCACCCAAGATGAGACTGGGTGACACATGGATTTAAATAATACTTTATTTAATCTCAACATGTAGGGCTGCCTGGGTGGCTCAGTGGGTTAAGCCTCTGCCTTCAGCTCAGGTCATGATCTCAGGGTCCTGGGATCGAGTCCCACATCGGGCTCTCTGCTAGGCAGTGAGCCTGCTTCCTCCTCTCTCTCTCTCTCTCTCTACTTGTGATCTCTGTCAAATAAATAAAAAATCTTAAAAAAAAAAAGATCTTTAAATCTCAACATGTAGATACAGGAAAAGGAAGAGTAGAAAAACAGCGAGCTTGCCTACAGTTGCACTCTCAGTAAGTAACAGATCTGGGATTAGAGTCTATGTCTACTACAGCACTCACAGGTAGATTTTCCAACATAACAATAAATGGTTTTCTCTCTTTGTACACAGGAAATTACTAACAGTGCCCTTCCAAATAACAAAATGCGAAGTATATCTCCAAGCATTTGGTTGGGCACTTTTATTCATACTAAATTGCAGTGTTGATAAGAAATACACTTATATAGAGAAAGTCTTGAGAAAAGAGTAAAACCATTTCAGTATCTCATACGGAATGGGCACAGGATTCTAAGAAATATTTTTTGAAAATAGATTTTACAAAATGTGCATTGTTATTGTGTTCTTTAAAGTATTTTCACTGGAGAATTTACATTTTTATTAACCGTGGTAAAATCGGAGAGTATAGATTACATCAAAAACAAAAGGGAACAAAGACCAAAAAACTACAATAAAGATGATTTTTAAAAGGTATATTTAGTATTTAGCCTTAAAAGACATTTGGTATTTTCAAGAAGCTCTCTTAGGAACAATGTATCATATACTGTAGGTCACAGAATGCTATTTAAATGGAAGTCACTCTGAGTAGTATTAATGTTTGCCATTTAGGGAAAATAAAGTGAAACTAGTAGAATCACAAATAATAGCTTTCTTTAGAATCAAATAAAGATCTACAGACTCATTCCGTTTTTAAATCAGAAAGTAGAGAGCATGACTAGAAATTGATACCACTCAATCTTCTTCCGGTCACGTCATCTATAATAATGTCATGGAACCACAGATTAAAGTCTAAAAAATATGGAAGAAATCATCAAATTAGAAAAGCAACATGCATTTCCTTCACATAAAAATTTACTTAGACAGGGGATGTCTGGGTGGCTCAGTCAGTTAAGTGTCTTCCTTGGGCTCAGGTCATGATTTCAGGGTCCTGGGATCGAGCCCCACCTTGGGCTCCCTGTTCAGCGGGGAACCTGCTTCTCCCTCTGCCTTTGCTGCTCCCCCTGCTTGTGTGCTCTCTCTCTCTCTGAAAAATAAATAAAATCTTTTTAAAAACATTTATTTACACAAGGTAAGACCAAGGATTCCTCCCCCACTTCCCCCAATGAACTCCTCAACACTAATTACTGATTCCCAGTTATACTGTAGGTCTGGAACCAAGGCTTTTACATACCTAATTTCTCATCTTCATAACACTTTTTGAATATACATGCTATATAGAGGTGTTAGATACAACAAAGAGGGGGAAAAAGAAGGCTTCAGGAATATTGAGTGAAATGAAGAAAGTCACACAAATTACAAATGGCACGCCACGTGGACACACACACCATAGACACGGACCCCAGAGAATCAAGACTGAGCATGCACAGAAATACTCAGAATCACACAAATGCAGTATGAATCATGGCATGACAACTTCCTCATTCTGTATCCTGGGGCCAGGATTGAAGTGCTTTAACCTCAGTTCCTTCTTTTGATTTCAGGCATAGTATTGCCTGGGTGCCAAGACTGTTAGTTCTGTGTCTCCCATAAACCCTGCTGCAAAATGAATGTTAATAAAAGCTGGTGGCTGTTACTTCAATCTGGGTCCTTTCCATTATTTCTCATGCTTCGGTGTGAATGGAATCCTGTCCCTCCACACTTGGCCCCCAAGCACTCTTACTGGACCCCCATGACCGGGTCCCGGGGTCTCAATGTTATAGAAATGAACACTGAACTTGAGAGAAAAGAAGCAGGCAGAGCTTGTTACAATAGCTTGTATATGAGGGAGAAGGCAAGAAAAGGGAATGTTGCTCCCAAAAGGGTACTTTTCCAAAGGGTGAGGGTCCGGGAGTGGGGAAGCATCCTTCAGTCCCACGGTCATTACCTTGTGGTCCTTACTTTACAGTGGACACAACACAATCACGGGGTGCCCTTCTTCATAGTCGACATTCTATCAGCGCTCCTGGAAAATAGAAATACTTTCACAAGCAGGCTCTAAACTGTTCCTTCTAATTTTGCCCAGACAACCATTACTCCCTGCAGGCTATTCTCTCTCCTTTGATCTTTCCCAGAAGGAAGTATTTATCTTTAAACGTGTGGAAATGTTCAACCCTGCATTAGACCAGTGGCTTCACAGAAGTTAAGTCCCTCTTGCTTTCCCTTTATTATCTCGATAGGGACGCGTGACTCTTCACAAGTCTCACCCCCAGAACCCCTCCATCCCCAGTGAGTACCTCTCACACCTGGGTTTACTTAGACCTGCTCCCTGACGTGGTTTTCCCACATTCGTGTCATTGTCACCCGCATCAAAGCCCTTGTCCTCCTTCAGTCCCTGCTCGTGCTTCTTCTCACCACCAAGTTCACAAAAACCCACCTGGATTTCATTCCATTTCCATGGATAATTAAAACTCATTTCCTCTCCCCTTCTTTCTCATATTTCTCAATTTCTTACTGTCACTCAACCTAGAAAATAAAAAATGGATAAAGGAGTTGGATCTCCATTCATCAATGCTGCTCGTGAACCATCAATCGTTTTGTCAATGTTTCTATCATTTGAAATGCAGTCCATTACTTCCTCCCTGACTACCACCTTTAGATCATCATGGTGACTATACCACACCCAAGCAGAAACTTTTTAAGCCTTTAATGGACTCAGTATAACTATTCAAAAAGGACATGAAACTCAGGAGCCATAAAAGCAAACACAATTATGTTTAGACATAGTATAAACATGCATATTCTTACAGCATGAACAGTTTAAAAGCATGTTAAAAAATTAAAAAAAAAAAAAAAAGCCTGTAGTGCTTGACAATATGAAACTTATTTCCCTAATATTAAATGAGCTCTTGGGAATCAGGAAGGGACTGCAAACTCCCCACAAGGTTAGCATTGACTATGGCATCTCTCCCTTTCTCTTTTTCTCTCTCTCTCCATTCCGTTCACAGAAATCCTCCCATATTCTCATCTTCTTCCCATGAAGGACTCAGGATTGCCTGGTTCCCAGGCACATTTAAATTCTGAGGTTAGTGCTGGATTTCCGGTATGTCTGAAAGAGGCCGGCGCATTTCATCCACGGAGACATGGGTCAGCAGACATGGGTGGGCTTTCCATGTACTGGACCCACGGGGCCTCATCAATGAGGGCAGTGGCTGTGGGATGTGCCATTCTCACCCACACCCACGGCACACTCCGCATTCACACTTGTAAGAGTGATTGGCTGTGTATCCACTATCCTTTAGGAAGTTTCCTTTGATCTCACATTAGGTTACTTCACGTCGTTATGTCTTTCTTTACTACCCTGTGTTCTTCCATCCATAGTATTGATCACACCCAAAACTATCTTCATCATTGTTTCTTTCTCCATGACCTGTGCTTTCTCTGGCTTCCCTGGGCGGCTCCTTCATGACCTGAACCTCTTTCTCTTGTGCTTGTTTTTGTTTGTTTGCTCATTTGTTTCCTCTTTCTTCCCTTCTCCTAAGCCCATAAAGTTTGCAAAGGTAGTATTTTCCAGAAAAAGACCATCTTCGTCTTTCTCTATCTGGCTTATTTCACTTAGCGTAATACCCTGTGGGTTCATTCATGCCATCACAAATGGCAACATTTCCTACTCGTGGCTAAGTAACTTACCATTGTATATGCACACCACATTTTCCTAATCTGTTCTCCAATTGATGGACACTCAGTTTTCCATATCTTGGCTTTGTAAGTAAAACTGTAATCAATTTTTTTTTTCAGGCTAAAATTTCACAAATAACTATCTTCAGGTTATCAATCAAGAAATCATTTCTGGGGCACCTGGGTGGCTCAGTGGGTTAAGCCGCTGCCTTCGGCTCAGGTCATGATCTCCGAGTCCTGGGATCGAGCCCCGAATCAGGCTCTCTGCTCAGCGGGGAGCCTGCTTCCTCCTCTCTCTGCCTGCCTCTCTGCCTGCTTGTGATGTCTCTGTCAAATAAATAAATAAAATCTTAAAAAAAAAAAAAAGAAATCATTTCTGATTATTTCAGAGGAAAACATGGCAGCTAGATAATACACTGCTGCTTCTCAGTGAAAATCATCCTTAAAGAAAATAAGAGTCCTCATATTCAGGACACAGACCACAAAAGCCCCGGAGGCTTAGGTACCAAAGATAGAGGCATTGGATCATGAGAATGTGGCTTTATTTAACATGTTGGTCCAGGAAGTGCCTGGGTGCCTCAGTCATTTAAGCATCTGCTTTCTGCTTGGGTCATGATCCTGGAGTCCCAGGATCGAGCCCCACATTGGGCTCCCCGTTCAGCAGGGAGTCTATTTCTCTCCCTGCTGATGCTCTCTTTTTCTCTCACTCTCTCTCTAAAATAATATATATATGTATATATATTTTAAACTAAAGGAAAAAACAGTAAGTGCTGGTCAAGGGGCACCTGGATGGATGGTAGGATAAGTCAGACTCTTGATTTTGGCTCAGGTCATGATCCCAGGGTCCTGGAATGGAGCTCTACGTTGAGCTCCTTGCTCAGCATGGGGTCCACTGGAGGATTCTCTTCCTCTCCCTCTGCCCCTACCCCCACTTGTGTGCTCTCCAAATCAATCAATCAATCAATCTTAAAAATATAATAAAATGCTTGTCTGGAGAAATTCTGGCTCTGAAAAATCATCATGAGTTCTACCTATCTTAGATTTTAACTTCCTTGTTTTTTGTTTTGTTTTGGTTTGTTTGTTTGTTTTTTAATTAATGGACTTTTTTGAGAAATTTTACATGTATAGAAAAACTGAGTTAGAATTATAAAATCCCCATATACCTCACTCCCCTTGTTTCCCCTGCTATTAATATCTTTCATTACTGTAGTCCACTTGTTATAATGAATGTTTTGGAGTTTTCTTACAATTCGGTCTTGACTCGGTGTGTGTTCAAGCAGCCCCTAGTGAGGAGGGGGTGGAGAGGGGATTCTAAGTGGGGAGTGGTTATTTTTGAAATTGCACCTGTGTGAAAATTCCTATATGACATTATGCAGAGCCGCAGCAATTGATCACTGAGCACCTGGAAGCCCGATCACCTTCCATTTATGCTGCCACCTCCTTTCCCTTTCCGGAATCTCTTCCATTCCAACCGTCTTTTTCTCTATATGGTCAGTGCCTTTCCAAACTTGTATGTCTTCTATTTCTCTATTTCATCACCTCTACTGACCAACCCGTCCTTTTTACAGGATGTCTCTCCCTCAAATGCCACCTTCCTTAACTTTCTGAGCCTGTGGGTACTCAATGCATTGACCGGGTTGGTGTTAACCATTGACATTGGAAGTTTAAGAAAACTTCACCGGTTGGTGGAAATGTTTGGGCACAAAATTTCATCGAGCAATTCATATATTTTCTTCCTCTTTTTAAAGTGAAATCATAATATTTGTTAGCTAAAATGATTATGTGTTCAATGAATTTAGGTTCGTATTTATTTATATAAGAAAACTAGAAAATATTATTGAAACATTAGACGCTTGAACCAGCAAAGCTTACCTTCCTCAAATCAGAAGACTTTTCAGAAAAACACAAATACTCGGGGGCAAGATTTCTTAACATTAAGCTTCGTTTTCACCCTGCTCTGTGGCAACTCTACCAAGCCCGATACAATGTCTAGCTGCTGTGCCTTGGTGCTAGACACAGCCCTAACATAAGTAACGCTTTACACAGGAGGTATAAACTTGGAAAACTATCATACCTTCTTGGTTATTGTTCTCACAGCTTTGTCGAAACTCCCGATGTCAAAGTCTGCGTTTTTGACCAGAGGTGACGGTTTACATTCTAGGCATTGCAACTGAAAACGATCTTACGGTCCTTGCTCAAGGAAACAGCAGTTGCTGCTGGAAAGGACATCTTTAAAGAAGGAAAAGAAAGCCTCAGGCGCTCAAATGGGCAGAACAGTGTTCACTAGAGTAATCACACAATAATCAAAACTGAGATTTAGAACAAGCATGGACTTAAGTTCTAAAAACCAATGAAAGGGCAGTCTGAATTATTTAAAAATCTGTATTAGAAGAAAGGGAAAAGGAACCCAATATTTGAATTCTAGGATTTTTAAATAAAGGTAATGTCTAAGATCAAAGCATTCACCGATGCATACCTGAAGAAGTTTTTCCTAGTAGAGGGATGGAAAACCTGATTGATTTAGAAAACCTGATTTAAGTGACAGATATGACTCATATACATAACAAACCTTCCTTTGCAAGAAATTCACACTAACTTCTCTATTATGAATACTGATATTTGGATAGCTGATCACAAGAACCACCATGTCTGAAAAGATGTTTTAATAGTATATTATAGGATATGTAATATAACATACAGTACATAAAGTATGCCAAGATGAGTTATTGATAAATGGACCCATCACATTTATTTTTTTTACAAATTTTATTTTATTTTTTTCAGTATTCCAGGATTCATTGTTTATGCATCACACCCAGGGCTCCATGCAAAACATGCCCTCCATAATACCCACCACCAGGCTCACCCATCCCCATACCTCCCTACCCTCCAAAACCCTCAGTTTGTTTCTCAGAGTCCACAGTCTCTCATGGTTCGTCTCCCCCTCCAATTTTCCCCAATTCACGTCTCCTCTCCATCTCCCCATGTCCTCCGTGTTATTCCTTATGCTCCACAAGTAAGTGAAACCATATGATAATTGACTTTCTCTGCTTGATTTATTTTACTCAGCATAATCCCCTCCAGTCCCATTCATGTTGATAGAAAGGTTGGGTATTCATCCTTTCTGATGGAGGCAAAATACTCCATTGTATTTATGGACCACGGACATCTTGGCTCTTTCCACAGTTTTGCGATTGTGGCCATTGCTGTTATGAACATTGGGGTACAGATGGGACCCATCACATTTAAATTTAACTAAAAACAGATGCCAAAAGAAAAGGAAAAAAAAAACCTTAATTACACACGTGAAACAAATACTTTATTTTTTCAGCAATTGCAATGCATATATTTATTTAAAATTATAAAAATTAGAGCATCTCTCACTCTTCCCTTGTCTGCATACACACATAAATGTGTCTATGTTTATACTTTATTTATATACTATGTCTATGAAAACCTACATCTATATGTATAAAAATTTTGATACAGTGCTACAGACTGGAGTATGGCAAAATCGCTAATCATGAAGATTTGTGGTTGGAAGAAAACATCCCAACAGCTCTATTATAAGAGTCCACATGTATCTTTGGATCATTCCATTGCTCTTTACTTCTAAAATTTCTCCTCTAGCTTGTTCTATTGTGATGCCATGTACTTAGGGGGAAAGATGTCTGAAAGCAATAAGATTTTCACAAATGGAAGAAGCTCGAAGACATCATATTCTCTCTGTCCATTATGGATAGTCCATCACCATCTTGCCTCTATGGCATAGAGTCGGCCATACAACATCAATAATTTGTCACTTGTAGCCTATTGGCTCATACATTCACCATTCACTCTACTGAAAAGTGAGTCTGGTTAGAGTTATCATTACAATGTGACTTTTAAAAGCATCACGTGCAAGGGGCACCTGGCTGACTCAGCCGGTAGAGCATGAGACTCTTAATCTCTCTTGTAAATTCAAGCTCCACATTGGGTGTAGAGATTACTTAAAAGAAATAAATAAAACCTTAAAAAAAAATCACATGTTAAATCCCTTCTCAGAAGATACGGCTCAAGACAGAGTATTCACCCTGTACCCTCTCTTTCTCATCGAATAGTGCCAGAAGACCTGAAAAGAATGCATGGAAAAGCCATTTGAGGATTGTGAAAAGCAAACAGTAACAGACAGACTGTCTCAGCAAAGAAACAGAACAAAAACAAGAATCAAATAAAAACTAGAAAAGTATAGTTTACTTGTAAAGTAAAAAAATAAATAAATAAAATTATAAAATTTTAAAAAATATAATATTTAAAAAAATAAAAAATACTTGTAAAGTATAAAAATATACTTTACTTGTAAAAGGAAAACCAACAAAAAGAATCATTGTTGTTTCCTATGGCTGTTGTAACAAATTAACACAAACTGGTTGTCTTAAAACAACAGAAATTTATTGTCTCACAGTTCTGGAAGCCAGAAGTCTGAAATCAAAGAGCCCCAGGGAAGATCCCTAGCCTCTTTTAGCATCTGCTGGTCAAAGCCATTATAAAGCATGAAAAATAAAAGACCTACAGATTATAAAGAAAAGGATAATCTGTAACACGATTGCTTATGGAGAAAAATCCCAAGGAATATACAAAAATACCTCCTAGAACTAACAAACTAACTTGGCAAAGTGGCAGGTTATAAGATTGAAACATATTAAATATTATTAAAAATAAAAATTGGAAACTGAAACAAAATAATATGATTATGGTTAATAATAATTTCAAAATTATGAAATACTTAGGGATGAATCTATCAATATAACAGAGATACTCTGTATGCAAAGAAAACTACCAAATGTTAAGTATCTGAATCTGTTGAAAAACATTATTTTTATGGATTGAATAATACTAACAGGTGTCAAGTAACCTCAAAATGAACTATAGATTTATTGTATTCTGTGAAAAATCCCAAGGTGAATTTTTATAACATAGGCAACCTGATTTTAAAATATATATGAAAACCAAAGAAACTAGTATACTCAAAGCAATTCTGAAAAAAAAAAAAAGAAAAAAGATTGCTGGGAGAATCACTTTACCTGGTTTTAAGACTCGCTGTATAGCTACGGTAATCAAGACGGTGTGGTATTGGTCAAGAGAAGAACCATCATTCAATGGAACAGAATAAAGTGTTGATAAACAGACATGCACATATGTCAACTGACTTATTGACAAAGGGACTGAGGCAATTCAGTGGAGAAAGATGTTCCAATGGTGCTGGAACACTTGGACAACTACCCACACACAAAAGGAACCTTATTCTAAACTTCAGAATTTATATAAAACTAACTCAAGGTGAATCATATACTTAAATATAAAACAAAACATATCCAGCTTAAAAGAAAACAAAGAAAATATCCTTCCTGGGATAAAGAGTACGGAACACTAACATCAACAGCACAACGCATTAAAGCTGATAATAAAATAGACTTTGTCAAAGCTGAAACTGCTTGCTCTGGGAAAAGCTTATGGAGACAATGAAAAGACCATCTAGAGACAAGGAAAAAGCATTCTGAAATTATGTAAGTGACCTTTTTGTATTCAGGAAAAAATAATTTTTAAAAACTCCCAAAATTCAGAAGTAAACAATAATCTAACTTTTAAATGAGCGAAAGTGCCAAGTTGACTCTTCTCGGAGAAGTTATGTGGATGATAAATGACCACATGAAAAAATGCTCAATGTCACTAGCAATGTGAATTCAGGACCACAATATAATCGTGATGGTAATTGGGATTCAAGCCTGCTGTGTAACCGTTAGAATGGCAATATAAAAAATAAATACCGGTGGGGCACCTGGGTGGCTCAGTGGGTTAAGGCCTCTGCCTTCGGCTCAGGTCATGATCCCAGGGTCTTGGGATCGAGCCTCACATCGGGCTCTCTGCTCTGCAGGGAGCCTGCTTCCTCCTCTCTCTCTCTCTCTGCCTGCCTCTCTGCCTACTTGTGATCTCTGTCTGTCGAATAAAAAAAAAAAAAAAAAAAAATCTTTAAAAAAAATAAATAAATAAATACCGGAAAGACCACAGATGGGGATGTGGAGAAATGGGTCACACAAGTTACTGGTGAGAAAGAGAAACAGCACCCCCACTCCGAAAACAGGTGGGCAGTTCCTTGTATAAATGCAGCTTACCATGCGACCCAGCCATCCCACAGCCAGTTATGTATAAGAACATAGATTCCCACAAAACTCTGTCCATGGACGTTTATAGAAACACTATTCATAATTGCCCCACTGTCTTTCAACAGGTGAGTAGATAAACAAATGTAGTGATTCCTTGCGACGGAGAGCCAAAGGCACTCTGCCCAAAATGTACCACAATGGAATATCGGTCATTTTGAATTGAGACTATTTGGGGAACAGCCCAGACAAGGACCCTCAGACCCTCCTCTGTCCCCTTGAAGGCAGGAAAGAGATCTCCCATGTGAAAAATACCCTCCCTGTACCAAGAAGTAAAAAGCATTCTCAGCATCAAATATGAGGACCTTACAGTCAAGAAACCAGTAAAAACAAGCCTTGTTTTTTTTTTCTAATCTACTACTCAGTCTATATATTGCCTAGAATTCCTTACTAATTAGAGCCCCCAAACACCTGTTTTCCTTATCCTGTCAATTCCTCACACATTTATTGTCTCTGTATCTAAAATGGATTAAAAACCATACACCATGGTTCTTTCTTTAGGTCTCATTTTAATTTGGGGGCCCTCCCTGTTCAGGTAATTTTTTTTTTTTCTCCTGTTCATCTGTCTCCTATAAATTTACTTCTTAGTCCAGCTGGAAGACACTGAAGGAAAAAAGAATTTTTCCTTCCCTACCCATACAACGGGATACTCTATCACAATCAAATAAAATAAATAACTGATATGTTAAGCAACTGAAATGGATCTCAAAAGCATTATTCTAAGTAACATTGTATATGATTCCAAGGAGAACAGATCGGTGTTCAGCGGCGTCAGGCACAGTCTGACTGTGAGCACGTCTCATTGGGGACAGAGTCATTTCTGGTGGCGATGGGCTTGTTCTGTACCCTGCTTTTAATGGTAGTTACGTACGTCTGTACATCTTTTATAATTTACAGAACTGTACACAGAAAAGTCCATTTTATTGCATATTAATTTAAGCAATTGAATTTAAACACTCCTCTTATGAAACAATCCTTTTCCTATGGTCACTCTAAGACTTCTGGATAAACAGTCATATGTTGCCCTTGGAATGGTGATTGTAAGTAAATGGCTACTTTGCATCTTTCTATGCACTTATTGAATAAATACAGTAAGAGTTTCATATAAAATGATACAGGAGAATCTCACATCTACACTGCCTCAACGGAGATCACTTATTGTGAATGAGTGCGGTCTAAAATAATAAGATTTTGCCCCAGTTAAGGAAATACCTTCTTGCAGACTGGAAATTAATTAATTAATTTATTTATTTATTTATTCTGATACACTAATACCGACATTGAATTCTAACCCAGGCATCAGGCCTCTCATCTTTCTATCAAATAGCTCTGCTAATTGGTGAGATTCCCTCTCCCCCCATCTGCTGTGCTTGTAACTCCCAGCATTTTATGAGAAAGCGATACTGTTGTCTTTCTTGTTAACAGTTAATCAAGCACAGAGACCCCCAGAGAAGACAGTCTGAGTCCCGCCGCACAGAGAATCCTCAGGATGGTGGAGGTTTAGGGCCGGCTGCAGTCCAGAATGAACCGTTCCCCTGCACTGTCCCGGTGCTGCCCCACGGGCCCCCCTCTGCCTCCATCAGGTCTGTCCCCCCCCCCCCCCCAAGTCTTCTCATTATCCCAAGCACCGGGCACCCGGTCCCCCCGTGGTGGTTGGTCACATTTCCAAAACAAAACACAGCACAACACACAGCAAGCTGGTTCCTCCCGTGTCCTCTGACCTGTTTGTGGCCCATCACTTCCCAGCTGTCCAACATCTGAAGATGGACATCCGGCGGGGTGTACGCAGGAGGCGAAGGGCAGAGGGCCCCGTGTGGGATCCCAGCAACAAAGAAAGGGGAAGAAGTGAGCCTTACATTGCACACATTTGGAGGCTGTTTGAAAAAAAAAAAAAAAAAGAGAACTTTCACACTTCTATTAATACTCGCTACAAGTTGGCCTTTTTTTTTTTTTTTTTAAAGAGGCAGGCGGGGGGGGGGGGGGGGGGTTGGGGGGAGCCTGGAGGGACAGAAGGAGAGAGAGAGAATCTCAAGAAGACTCATGCCCAGCAGGGACCTGACACAGAGCTCGATCTCACAACCCTGAGATCATGCCCTCACCCAAAATCAAAAGTCCAGGCTTAACCAACGGAGTCACCCAGGAACCCCTGTAAATTCTTAATTTTTCTTATACAAACAACAAAACAAAACGTATCCTCTTTCCTGATATGAATTGTATCCACAAGTTCTCTTTTCTATTATTTCCTGTCTCTGGATGGAACTTGCTTCGGTGGAGGTCAGAGAAGAGCATGGGGAGGTGATCGGACTCACCGCCTCCCCTTCCCTAGTGGAGAGTCTGTAGGGTGGTGAGAGCTGATCAGGGGACGCAGTTGCAATTAGGGTCAATATTTGGTGGCCATTAGGTCGGTGCTGACTCAAACACGGCAGCGCTGAAGGCATTATCAACGGCCTATTTGTTGTCCATAACAATGTCCCATAATATTCATAATTAGAAGGACCTCATTAAAATCAGACTGTACAGTGACATGTGGCATCGGCGTTTTCTTCACTGCGAATACATCCGCTGATCGTTGTTGACTGACATCAGGAACGTGCTGTCTAGCATAAATGACACAGTTCCGAGTTTAGGTAAAGTTCCAGAAAAAAATCAATTCAAAGCCGTACTCTGATTCAGTATTTCCAAATATCCCCAAATGCCCCTCTTTCTCTGACAGATCTCTCTTTTTTGCCTCGTGCCACAGCGCATCAGTTTCTCCTTTTGCCCACCCCGTCTGTCCCTTGGCGTTCTGTCTTCTCTGCCCTTCTGCTAACACCGTGGTTTTCGGTCCAGGTACTCCCACCTTCTGGGGTGGGGGGTGAAAACCCGAGAGGCTGATTTAGTTTTTCTCAGTAATCGGGACGGAGTTGTGCTGCTGGCGTCTGTAAGCCAACCCCAGGGCGCAGGATGCTGGCTGTGCAGGGACTTCAGTACAGAGCAAGGCATTGCTCGGACCCCATGTAAAATCCATGCACACCCAGCAGTAATACAGGTGAACGTGTGGTTATACTTGTTGACTGAGAAACTAGGCAGAGCTGAAATAAAATGGAAGTGTTTATTCGGGGGTCTCAGAATCGCACTCCAGGAAGCACAGACACAGGTAGCGACCCAAATTGTGTCCCACTTGGGAACAAAAGTCGGGGCTTTTTTTTTTTTTTTAAGATTTATTTATTTATTTGACAGAGATCACAAGTAGGCAGAGAGGCAGGCAGAGAGAGAGAAAGGGAAGCAGGCTCCCCGCTGAGCAGAGAGCCGGATGCGGGGTTCAATCCTAGGACCCTGGGATCATGACCAGAACTGAAGGCTGAAGCTTTAACCCACTGAGCCACCCAGATGCCTCAAAAGTTGGGGCTTTTTAAAGACAAAGGGAATGCTAGTGTGTGTTGTTGACGAGGAATTGTGATTGGTGTTGGTGGCAGAAAACTAATCTTTGCTAAAAAGAACCACCTGCTAAGTCTCTCACTAAGCAAAAGTCCACCACTGAAGAAAGTTGCAGGACTTCCTCCAGAGTTCTTGGAATATTTTCGGTTTGGCCCCGTTAAAAAGTTCATAGTCTCACAGGTGAGGACTTGCCCAAGACCCACCTCCTTCATGGCCTCGTGGCTCCATTTTAAAACCTTTTACCTAGTAAATCCAATTTTTTTTTCTTTCCTCTCTTTAAAAAAAAAAAAATTATTTTATTTAAATTCAATAATTAACATATAGTGTATTATTAGTTTCTGAAGTAGAGTTCAGCGGTGAATCCATTTTATTTCATCTGATACCTAATTATCTAGATACAGAACCAAACTCCACACGTTTCTGTATAAACACAACATATCTGTCCAGTTTTGATCGACTGAATCTTCCATGAATGCAAATATGACAAAAATTGAGGAAAGTCTGTACCTTGTTTTATTACAAAATTATAACCAAAATTGTAACCACTCTTGGTCACGATGTCAGAATAAAACCACACCGCTAGCAGAAATACCTTCGAGCTGTGTGTCTGGATGTTTGTGCTGCTCTGGTACAGTGCCTGACCTGGTTCTATGTTTACCAAATTTCATCTCCTTCTCTTCCCTGTCAAACAGCTAACCTGATTTCCCAGCCTTCCCGGACTCAGGCAGGCTGTGTGGGTATTTCTCACCAACACCTGTCATCCCTGGGTGCTGAAAAACAGGTGTGTCTTCTCATCCGCTCTCCTGCTGGCTCCTGGCCAGAGGCAGAAAAGTGCAGTGAACACTGAGGCCTGGCCACTTGGAAACCAGGAGGCACAAGAGGCTTCTGAGCCTACACAATCACACAGAGTGTCCCTGACCCTGGAGAGAAACCAACCTGCCTCCTTTTAAGCTACTCTGATTTAAGGGACCAGTGCTTCGGCACTTGGTATTACTAATCCTTATGAACCTAAGAAGCAAGCATCAGACTGATTCACTATGTCTTCTAGGATAGCAGTGCTTTGCCATTCGCATGTAAAATTATGCACTATTTTTTTTTATAAATTACTTTCGTGTTCTTTTTCCTTTGTATTAGAATTAAGTAATTATGTATTTTTAAAATTACGTATTTTTAAAGTTTGCTCTTACATAGTTTATATTATCTCTGATTTCATTTCAGAAAAAATAAATGGGGTGCTACCTATATTTCTTATGAACATAGTATGAATGAACCGAAATCCTAAATACAGCCCTGTTTTTTCCTGTGGTCATCTCATGGCTGATTTAGGTAGCTCTCTCATTTAGACTGGCCACTGACGTGGTCAGCAAGCAGCTGTATGCAAGACCAGCCCTCCTTCTGAAACAAATATTAAAAGCGCAGTTTACCCTCCTAAGTAGGATATGACTCCCGACCACTTAAATGTGGGCTGTGCCTGGAGTTTCTCTTCCAAAGAGCGAACTAAGCATGAGGGTAAAATAAAGAGTAACTTGCAGTGACGAAACCTGTAAACATTCTCTCAGCCAGATGACCAGGGATAAGGCCAACTGTAGTAAGTCGTGCTGATCACACCATTCATGATAGGAGGTGACAGGAACGGCAATCTACCATGTGTGGGCTTCCTCCCCCAAACCCCTCAACCCAGAGGGTTCCCGAGAAAAAGAAAAGACGAACCACAGTGGAGGGACTTTCAATCTGACATGCGATGTGCACTCCTCCACACTGTCAAGGTCACCAAACACAGAGAAAATCTGAGAAACTGCTATAGTCTAGAGGAGCCTGAGGGGACATGGTGACTAAAGGCGGTGTGGCATCTCCAGTGGAACTCCAGAACAGAAAGAGGACATGTAATAAAAACCAAAGAATGGGGCGCCTGGGTGGCTCAATGGGTTAAAGCCTCTGTCGTCGGCTCAGGTCATGGTCCCAGGGTCGATCGAGCCCCACTTTGGGCTCTCTGCTCAGCGGGGAGCCTGCTTCTCCCTCTCTCTCTGCCTGCTTCTCTGCCTACTTGTGATCTCTGTCTGTCAAATACATAAAAATAAATAAATAAAAAACCTTAAAAAAAAGAAATCTGAATAAAATAGGGTCTTTATTTAATAATAACGGATCAATATTTATTCATTACTTGGGACAAAGGTACTGTCCTAAGGTAAGGTGTTAGTAACAGCAGAAGGTGGTTGTGGGGTCATACAGGAGCCAGTTGCACTGGCTTTGCAACTTTTAGGTAAAACTAAAATTATTCCAAAATTTAAAAAGTGTACTCAAAAAAATCTTGCCCTTTCTGCATTTTTGGTTCCTTTCCTCTGCTCCTGTTTATCTGTTAATAGTTAAATCTCCACCCAGTAAACAGGGCACTCTGGATATGCTATAAAACTTAACCTTGCCCTTCACGCTACTCCATGGCTTGAAATTCCTGTGAAATCTATAGCCACATTTTCTTTTTTTTTTTTTTTTTAACATGCATTTTATCTTCTGTCTTTTGTGGTAAGAAAATATTTTCTTATCTGAATGATTACCATGTCCTTCAAGCTGCTGCCTTAGTCATTTTTCCACATTGGATTAGATTAGTCCTAATAAATATTGATGTGTATTGCTTCTCCTGTTTGGGAAAGCTTTAATGTCAGACCCAAGCCCAGGCTGACTTTTCTCCCTACTGGCCCACTGCTTTCTATGCTGTCTGCTCAAAGTGATCCGATTGTGAGGCCTGCCAGAGCTACGCTTTCTCATCTTGAGATTACAAAGATGGCAGTCTCTCTATCGGGATCTCTTCTCTTTCTAATTCCATAGATTTCTACTCCCAAAACTTCCCTCTCTGTAAAAAAATTAAAAAATGAAAAAAATTTTCAATGTTCCTAGCAAAAAAATAGTATAACCCTTTTCTTTTCTCCTAGTGCGTACATTTTTATCATCCCTTAACATAGCAACGTCCATATTTTCACGTTAAACTATGCTTATTGAAGTCTGGTTGTCTCTTACAATTTCCCAATGTACCATACACATAAAGGGTGTCTAATAAATGTTTGTTGAAAACATGTCAAGAGGTAATAATTAAATGGGTTAATAGTGCAAATACAAATAACCTGTGCTTATTATTTGATAACCTCCTATATTTTGGTATATTTTCCAAAAGTCTTAAATAAGAATTTGCCAATTTAAAATTAGAAATAACAATAAATCTCTTATAAACTCAGTTTTAACCTGTGTGATGTCAAGCATATTTCTTGAACTTAGGCGTAGGTTCTACGTTGGTGGATGAAGACAGTGACGGGGCAGGAGAGAGGTGGGCACGGGAAGTAAATGCAGAGTGAAACAGGACCAGAAATGAGGTGAATAAACCATAAAACAGACTAAAAAATGTTACCAAGCGTATCGATACCTGAAAGTTCCTTCTCCATTACTTTTACTCAATTATATTTGCGTGGACTTTACTGAAGATGATGGATATGACAGAAGGTCCTAGAACATATCCCTTGTCTCTATCGATATTTTTTTTGTGTTATTAGAAAGCTGCAATTTGATATTATCTCATTCAAAATTCCTTCTATCAATAACTATTTATTACACACTTTAGAAAACTAGGCTCTAAGGTCATAGCCAATTTCAATGTGTAGAAATGACTTTGTTGTTGACCAAGACAACACCATGGTGCTTTCCCACCCCCACCCCAAACAAAGTAACAATTTCAAATGGATACAAAAGTTTTGTCTTCAGTTCTCTTTGGCAGAAATTCTCTTAGAAAACATCAAAATCCTGATGAATCATTAGGAATGTTCCCAATTATAATACTGTTGCATAAAAAGTGTTTGGGAATATTATTAATTCAAATGGAAATCCTTTGTTCCGTGAAACAGAAAATGTTCTTGATGGACTAGCATTTGGCCTGCAAACCCACACTGGCCCCAGGAAAAGATGTGATGTGTTTCAAGTCCCCTAATGTTTGTGGTGTCAAGAGACAAGTTATTTTGTTTCTCTGATCTCAGAATCTGATGGCAGTTACCTTTTCAATATTTTGTTTGTTATTGTGCATAACATATCTGCAATGTACTGGTTTGGGGAGTTGCCATTAATATGGGTATCTCAAACCTGATACAATTAAAGTAGGCTCACTGGAGAAAACTGGTGCCCACAGATAAAAGGGGAAAATAAAATAGGCTTGATTTTCCATTAAAATAAAAAGCCAGGTGCATGACCGCAAATGAATTGCATCCTTCTGTTTTCCTTCCAGAAGTGCACATACAAAAATCCTGCTGATTTTCAATAATTCTAGCACAACAGAGGTTCCTGAAAACTTCCAAAGAGCATAGGCAAGTTCTAAGGGCAGGTGGGGCGATAATCATGATTCTACTTCAATGAACTTGTTCTTTCCGTGGTGCTGCCCACACCACATGGAAATCTCATTTGAAAGTTAGTGAGCCCATGCTGTTTTGGCATTAGGTGAGCATACATTGCAACCCGGCCCCCTTTTTTAAGGAACCACATTTGCTACTGAAAGAGAAACTGGAAAACTTTGAGAGTAAGAGCCTGCATATGGAATAAAAGAATATGGATCCTGCTGCTATAGGAAAATTGCTATGATTTCTTTCCTTAACCAGATGCTCAGAGAGAGTGAGAGAAAGAGCGAGGGGGCAGAAACCTATTGCTTTACCCTTTATATAATCTGATGGAAGAACTGGGTTACTCTACTTTGATACGCTCCATGTGGTCGCACATGGGACTTGGCAAAGTGAAATCTCAGAATCTCAATCTCAGAAGAGTCTCAGAAAAAATCACTCCTGCGGGACAGGCATGGTGTGAACTTGTCCGTCCAAGAGAGGAGTATTGACAAACAGTAGGGGCAGAGGACAGTGGTTTATGGCAATGGGTGCAGAGCTGATAATGCAAGCACTTCTATACTCCTCTTCCTCCCAAGATGCTACCCCCCATGACGGCTTTATTTAAAATCACCTAAAGTTTTTTTTAGTCCTGTCGTGCACCATCTCTCTTTCTTCTGAAAGGATCAGAATTCTTTCTTTCCTTCTTTCCATCCTCTCTCCTTCCTTCCTTCCATCTCTCTCTCTCTCTCTTTCCTCCTCTTTCTTCTCTCGCTTTCTTTCTCTTTTCTTTCTCTCTTTCTTCTCTCTCTCTCCCTCCCTCTTTCTACTTCTGTCTCCCTCTCCCTCACTCTTTCCTTCCTTCCCTCATTTCCTCCCTCCCTCTTTCTTTCCCTCTCCTTCTGAACTATCTAACTCATGTGTGTTTTAACAGAAAATCTCCTTAAATATGATATGTATGGGTAATGTTGGTAATTCTATCTGGTAAGCTAAACTTAACATTGCTCTGCAAAAAGAACAAACAAAGCCCAAAGTTAGTACAAGAAAGGAAATAACAAAGATTAGAGCAGAAATAAATGAAATTCAGACTAAAAAGACAACAGAAAAGATCAAGGAAACTAAAAGCTGGTTCCTTGTAACGATAAATTAGCAAACATTTATTTAGCTAGATTCATCAAGGAAAAGAGAGTACTGACATAAAGTTGGAAACAAAAGAGGAAATATAACTGATACCACAGAAATACAAACCTAGACACTATTATGAACAATTATAAGCTAACAAATTTGACAAACTAAAAGAAATGGAAAAATTTCTAGAAACATATAACCTACCAGGATTAAATTATAATGAAACAGAAAATTTGAACCGACCAATTACTAGCAAGTACATTGAATCAATAATCAAGAAGCTCCCAAGAAGCAAAAGTCCAGGACCAGATGCCTTCACTGGTGAATTTTACCAAACAATCAAAGAATTAGTACCAATCTTCCTCAAACTCTTCCACACAGTAGAAGAGGACACTCATTTCCCAAACTCATTTTGCAAAACCAGGCTTATCCTGATACCAAATCCAGACCAAGATGAAGCAAGAAAATAAAATTATAGGCCAATATCCCTGATGAACATAGATGCAAAAATTCTCAACAAAGTTAGCAAACCAAATTCAATGCCTCAGAAGGAACATACACCATGATCAAGTGGGATTTTTTCCAAGGGAGGCAAAAACAGCTCAACAGCCCCAAATCAGTCAAAGTGATATACTGCATTAACAAAATGAAGGATAAAAATCATATTATCATTTCACTACATGCAGAAAAGACATCTAACAAAGTTCAACATTTCTGATACAAATTCTTTTTTTTTTCTCAAAATTTTTTTTTTAAGATTTTATTTATTTATTTGACAGACAGAGATCACAAGTAGGCAGAGAGGCAGGCAGAGAGAGAGAGGGAAGCAGGCTCCCTGCTGAGCAGAGAGCCCGATGTGGGGCTCGATCCCAGGACCCTGGGATCATGACCAGAGCCGAAGGCAGAGGCTTTAACCCACTGAGCCACCCAGGTGCCCCTCTGATACAAATTCTTAACAAATGAGTATAAAGGGGGCATATCTCAACATAATAAAGATCATCTATGACAAGCACACAGTTAGCATCATCCTCAATGGTGAAAAGCTGAAAGCTTCTCTTCTAACATCAAGAGCAGGGGAAAGATGCCTCTTCCCTCACCTTATTCAACACACTGCTGGAAGTCCTAATCAGAGCAATTAGGAAAAAGAAAAAGGGAAATAAAAAAAAAGGAAAGAAATCCAGGGGCACCTCGGTGGCTCAGTGGTTAAAGCCTCTGCCTTCCGCTCAGGTCATGATCCCAGGGTCCTGGGGTCAAGCCCCACATCAGAATCTCTGCCTCCTCTCTCTGTGCCTGCCTCTCTGCCTACTTGTGATCTCTGTCTGTCAAATAAATAAATAAAATCTTAAAAAAAAAAAGAAAAGAAATCCAAATTGGAGCGGAGGGAGTACAAGTGTTACTATTTGCAGGTGATGTATATTATATACAGAAAACGCTAAAGACTGTAACAGAAAACAGTTATAATAAACAAATTTAGCCAAGTTACGGGATACTAAATCAATACACAAAAATCTGTTGCATTTTTATACACTAATAATAAACTATCAGGAAGAGAGATTAAGAAAACTATCATGTTTATATTTGCATCAAAAAGAACAAAATACTTAGGAACAAATCTTATCATGTGCCCTGGTTTTAAACTATATTACAAAGCTTTAGTAATCAAAATAGTATGGAATTGATGTAAAAACAGAAACATAGATCAGTGGAATAGAACAGAGAGCCTAGAATTAAACCCATACATATATGGTCAATTACTTTATGATCTCTTCAATAAATGGTGCTGGGAAAAGTGGAAAGCCACATGCAAAAGAATGAAACTGGACCACTGTTGGAACACAACCGGTTCCTCATCAATGTGACTGGGGTCGTCGATCCTGGGAGAAAACTCCAGGAGATGGAGGGCAAAAGTCTTCCTGGGCCGACACCCGGAATAAACACGGGAGGATCCTGAAGTGCTTACACGTCCTCCTTTAGATGGATCTGGTAAGTGTAGAGAATCCTTAACTTGCTCTTGTCATTTAAAGCTAAGGGATAATCGTTGTTGTTCACTCGTCTCACTTGATTGCCTGCATGTAGCCCACGTCCCACAGTAGCCCACATCCCACAGTAGCCCACATCCCACAGTAGCCCACGTCCCACAGTAGACCACATCCCACAGTAGCCCACGTCCCACACGCAGTTCACATCCTGCACATACATCTATATCCTGTTTGTAACTGGATCTTGTGTAAAGTATAAAAGAGATGATTGTAAGAAATAAAGTCGTCTACTGATCATCAGTCAGTAGTCCCCCCATTATTTCGGCTCCGATCACCAGGATCCCCACCTCACGAAGGTAACAGACCACTATCTAATACCATACACAAAATTACATTAAAAAAACACATAACTCAAAATGGATTAAAGACTTGGATGTAAGACCTGAAACCATAAAAATAGATCTTGGTGGTGACTTTTTGACACTGACACCAAAAGCAAAAGCAACAAGAACACAATTAAACCAAAAAGCTTCTGAACACCAAAGGAAACCAACAGAATGAAAAAGCAACATACTGCATGGGAGAAGATATTTGCAAATCATATCTCTGATAAGGAGCTTTTATTCAAAATGTATAAAGAGCTCAAAGAACTCTTAGCAAAAATATAAACAATCAATTAAAAAAAGTCAGAAGATCTGAATAGACATTTTCCCAAAGACATAGATGGCCAATAGGTACATAAAAAGATGTCCAGCATTACTAATCACCGTGGAAATTCAAATCAAAAACACAATGGCTATTTTCGAAAAAAACTAGTAAGTGTTGATAAGGATGCAGAGAAAAGGGAGCCCTTGTGCACTGTTGGTAGGAATGTAAATTGTTGCCACCACAGTAGAAATACACAGTTTCCTCAAAAAAATAGAAGAAGGAATCCCACTTCTGGGCATGTTCAGTGAAGCATTATTTACAATAGCCAAGGTATGGACACAATTAGGAGGTCCACTGATGGATGAATGGATAAAGAAACTGGTCTACACACACACACACAGAGGAATACTACTCAGCCACTAAAAAAAAATTGAAATCTTACCATTAGCAACAACATGGGTGAACCTTGAGAGCATTATGCTAGGTAAATTCAGTCAGGCAGGGCCAGACAAATACCACGTGATCTCTCTTATATGTGGAATATAAATATATCTCAATTTAATTTAAATATATCTAAATTTAACATACCTAAATTTGCATGGATTTATATATTTATTTATATAAATACAAATACATATATATGAATCAAGTTCGTGACAACAGACAACAGGTTGTTGTTTGCCACAGGGCAAGATGGGAGGTAGGAGAAATGTGTGAATTTTTTTAAACTTAAATGAATTGAATTCAAAAAGTACTATTTTTATTTTCATCCTTTACTGGAATCTAATAGACTCTAGCAAACTCTAGACATCCATAGATTCCCAAGCAACCAATGAGTGAATGTAGAGAACAATTTCAAATGTCATGGAGGTCTCAAGCCAGAAGATGGAGTCGCAGACATGGGGGCATAGGGCTGCCAGGCAGCCTCACAGAGCTTTGGACTGTGAGGAGAAGGGTCACCATGGTGGCTGAGGGGGTGTCAAAGGCAGAAGATGACCAAAGAAATGTGCCTTGAAGAGTCCCTTCAGTACAGTGCAGAAGTCATAAAGAAACAAATGAAAGAGAAAGAAATAGAGACTAGCCAGACATTGGCAAATGTCAGTCTGTCCTACCTACATTGTACCAAATTATCACTAATACTTCTAAGTTGCTGAAAAATTAGAGACAACAACAGAGTGTTGGTTTTAGTCTTGGAAAATGAAAATTCCAAGGTGAGAGGAGAAGAGGATATCCTTTCACAGATGAGAAAATAATGTTTCTACCTTGTACACATCTGTTAGGTATATTGGAAGAAAAACTTACTTCGTAGTAGAAAGAATGAACTTCTCAGACCCAAGAGTTCAGTGACTCCCTCTGGAGAAAACTCCAGCAGTAATGGTACAGCTAGGGATTTACTTGTTAAGGATTTATAAGTTCCTCTTTAGGAAGCAGACCTTCCAGGACAAGGAGAATTATTCCCAATAGAACGGCGAATATCTGCTGTTCCTCAAGACAGACTTGGATTTGATTTTGCATCTTCTAGTTCAGCTGAAGAAGAACCTGGATGTTCATCTCATTCTTCTCAGAGCCCTGCTCAGTCAGATAAGTGTCTGACTCTTGATTTCAGCTTAAGTCATGATCTCAGGGTTACAGGATCAAGCCCTGCATTGAGTATGAGGCTTGCTTAGGATTCTCTCTCATTCTTCCTCTGCACAACCTGTCCCCACCCCCACATGCACTCTCTCTAAAACACAAACACACACACAAAAACAAACAAGCAAACCTATATCTGCCCACCTCAATTTAAAAGAAGGTCTTATCTATCTATGTAGATTTGCTATATTGGGTGACTTGGAGACCAATCATTTGGCAGAGGAATCTTCAGAATTGGATAAAATTAGACTTTCAGATCAACTAGGACATATATTCTTCTTGAAAATGTAGAACAAATGAATGTCAATGGAACAAGGACCAAGCTGACTCATCATCCAAACTAATCCTCACCGGAAGGGTTAAATCACTAAATCGTGTCATGTTAGTGTCTAACTCCAAACAAACTAAAACTAAGCATAGAGTTGCAAAAGGAAGAAAACAAAGAAAGAAAATCTAACAGAGAAAGGAAATCGAAGTCTATATCAAGGCATTAAGGGAGCAAAAGTAAAAATTAACAATAAGCAAACACTATTTCAAAAAAAAAAGTGGACGGATATGTCAGTTCAAGCATTGCTAACAATTTCAATTTGACACTGGATGTTCATCTCACTCTACTCAGGCAAAATAAAATGAGCAAGTATTCTAAAAAAGAAGAAAGCGGTAAGACTTTTGAGTCTGAAAGGAGTGTCTATGAATCACGTACTTTGGGAAATGACTGTGATGACTTCTACTGGCCCAGAAAACATTTGCAAATTCATTCAAAATCTTACCAGCTAAAGTGAGTAAGCCTGATTCACAGACCTGTACTCCTGGGGCTAATAATACATATATGTTAATTAAAAAAATAAATATAATACAGTCCAAAAAAACCAAAACCAAAAACTCACCAGCTAATCACCCAAGAGCCCAATGGCTAAGACTTGATCTAAACGAGCATGAAAATGTATCAAATAAAACGACTGAGCATGGGATATTGGGAGTGATCAGTGCAGGCCTGAGCAGTAGCATTTCTCAGAAGCTCTCTACAGGACCCTACAGAATCCTACAAGTAACCCATATCCCTTTAAAAATATCTTTTAAAACACTCAAACTTCTTTGTGCTAAAGGGTTGAAAAGGCAAAAATGCATAAAAACAGATACATGGAGATTAAAAAGAAATTTAACTAGGATAAATCCAAACGTTAACTCGTAAATCAGCCTATTTGATAATATTTATCCATAATATCCATCCTGCAGCACCCCCAAAAATCCCTAGAAACCATCCTAATGAAATAACTGAACCATTCTATCTCAAAAGCATCAGAAATTACTTGGGTATATCCTGCTCAACACCGGCACTTGCTGCTTTGCTTGCAAAGTCCCACAATCTGCAAGGCATTTTTGGATTTTAGCAAATCACTTAGAATACTTCATTTCCTCCAGTTTGTGAAATGTGGCGTTTAGACTCTCTGAGCCACGCATCTGTTGAGATGTTGTGTTGTCTGGGATACGGTCTCATCTCAGTGTCCCCAGAACATTTTTAGGGAAACTAGAGAGACCTGCCTTTGTGAAAACAGGCAAACAAACAGAGAAAGATGAACCTTTCTAAATCAGAAAACCCTTACCACCCCACCACCAAGACATGCACCTCTTACCTCATCTTTGCCTGGAGGCTATCACCAATGTCTCCTTGTCTCTTCTACTGAAAATCAGAAAATATGTTTTTCCTCCAAAAAAGAATAAAGAAAATCCAGCTGTGTCTTTGCCTAAGAATAGGTCCACAGCCAGTGTGAACTGGGAGGAAGACACACTAACATTGAAACTGGAAAGATGGGATTCCTTTACAGATTTATGTTTCTTGAATTCTATTTTCAAGAAGATAAAAGACTCTAAACAGAGTTCTTAAAAAAAAAAAATACAATGAAGCTTTTTTTTTTTGGATGCCATTGAAATTCATCCCACCCCCCCCCCCCCCATTCCTCAAAGAGAGATTCTGTGAGAGAACACAGGTGGGTCACACTATTGCCTACCATATTCTCTAGACTGAATTCTATAGATCATGCACATTACTTCAAAACTGTACTTCAACGATGATGTTTTATTTTAAACCTTTTATGGATTTAGGCTATTTTTCTTTTGAATAATGAACGTCTCCTGAAGCACTGTCATAGTTTAAATTTCTTTTAATGATCCAAATCCTTAATTTTAACTGGAACATAGCTTATACAACTGTTTTGGGAAGTGATAATGATTATTAAAATGAAGATGTTTTAAATACAAGCTCTTAGAAACCTTATTTTTCCTTGAAGTGAGAGATTTAAAGTGAATGATGTTTGAAGATAGATTGGGAATCTTTTGAAACTCTGTACTGTAATATTAGGGCAAAATAAATTATTAAATTTCATTGTGTGTTATATTCTTTGTCTGTGGGTCCCTCATCACTGTGTCTAAGATGATCTGGGCTGCCATAACAAAATGCATGGACTGGGTGGCTTACACCAGAGAAACTTATTTCTCATGATTCTGGAGGCTGGGAGTGCACGATCAGGCAAGGTTCTGGAAGCTTCAGTTTCTGGTGAAAGCCCTCTTCCGGGCTTGCCGATGGCCATCTCCCTGCTCTGTCTTCACAAGACACTTCCATGCTGTGTGCTCTCAGGAGCCCAGCAGGACACTCAGTATCTCTTCCTATAAAGACGCCAATCCTATCAGACCAGGCCGCATCCCTTTGGCTTCATTGAACCTTAATTACTTCCTTACACCAAAAACAGCCACACTAGAAATTGGTATTTTGTGGAGGGTGGGGAGTGCTGGGAATAAACCTTTAGTCCATAACAGAGATGCTGATCAAGAGAGCTTAGGTAGGCTTGGGAACTGGTGTATGACAACCACTGATCTAAGACACTAACCTAAGATCTAAGTGTCTGTCATTCAAAGTGATCCCTCAGCAAAAATGAGGAATTACTCTACCAAGGCTTTTCAAGATACTGCCCTTATTTAGTAAAAAGATTTCCAATATGAAATGTTTGAATGCCAAGGACTTTTAAATTTGTTTTATATAAAGATTTTGTTCAAGTAATGAGAGGGTATTCATTCAAATTAGAAAATCGATACCCTACATTGGTGTGTGTATATATATGTATATATATATATATATATATATATCTCCCCATCTCTGCCAAATAAATAAATAAATAAAATCTTAAAAGAAAAAATTAAAAGAATAAATAAACTCCCTCCCTCAGACTTCTCATAAGCATTTGCTGGTGGTGTTATTCCTGTGAACTATAAATACAACCTCATCTAAAGAATCAAACAGTGCATTGTATCAGTATAAAAAGCAGAACTTGACAAGCCTTCTCTCACTCCTCTCTGTAGAAGCGTGGACACTTTGGCAGTCCCTCTTTTTTTTCCCCCTTTTTAAAAGCTGGGCATCTTTCAGACCTATGGTTGACCTTATAATGCTGAGATGGGGAGAAGAGAAACCAGGCGGGCATTGTTGCACACGGTCCCATTGCCAACCCCACTCATTGCAAAGAAGACCGGCTCCACCCGCCCCTGGGAACGAGCCCTAAGATCACTTGTTTGCTCTAAATCTTCAACATTTAGTGTGGTCTCTGGCTCATAATAAATATTCTGTAAGAATGGAGTAGTTAATAGATAAATGACAATAACCAAAGTGCCCAGTGGATCTATTTGAACAAACTGCTTGAAAGAGCAAATCAATTATAATTTTAAGCCAAGTAAACCTCCTATTTGTTTTATTAATAACACTAAGCCAAGGGAGCTTTTTAAATTATTATAGCATGCATTATTTTACTGTATTCATTAGAATAGTACAGATTTTAAATCCTTGAGATTAAGGATTACACATTATTTTTGTCTCCTCCTCAGCTAAGTACGTGCTGCTGATGCTGGGTGGTGATTTGATAGAATAATCTTAAGCCAAATATTTAAATACCAGCTTTCGTTAATGAAAGATTTGCACCCATGAATTATACTTCTAGTAATATAGAAAAAAATGTCGATAGAAATGCTCCTACATGAGCTCGGTAAAAATTCCATCTGCTCTTTTTACAAAATAAACAAACACACACACACAAACTTTTGTTAGTATTATACATAGGACTTTCGGTGCACTTATGCCTGCAGATTTGGTTGCAGTCTTTATAATGTGCATCTGAGAACGAGAATCTCTTATTAAAATCAAAACAAAACAAAGACAAAGACAAAAACAAAAATAAAGAAAGAAAAGAAACCGCCTGCAAGAGATTGAGAATTCATTGTCTAACATACGGTAATCCATCTTCAGAAAATTGTCTAGTTTATCTTGTTTTATTTTTTCTCAAGTGTGCTTTTTCATTTAGCTTAATTGCACTTACATTTTTTAATCTTACTTTTTAAATTGAGATATGATTGACATATAACATTGCACTTAATTTTAAAACATAATGATTTGGCATTTGTGTATATTATAAAATGACTGCCATGATATATTTAGTTAACATTCGTCACCATTTACAGGTTCAAATTATTGTTTTCTTACAATGGGAAATTTTAAGATTTACTCTTTTTTTTTTTTAAGATTTTGTTTATTTATTTGACAGAGAGAGAAAGAGAGAGCACACGCTGTGGGGGCAGGGCAGAGTCAGAGGAAGAGGCAGGCTCCCTGCTGAGCAGAGAGCCAGATGTGGGACTTGATCCCAGGGCCCAGGATCAGGACCTGAGCCCAAGGCAGAGGCTTAACCAACTGAGCCACCCAGGCACTCCCTTAGCAACTTTCAAACTCAGGGTTGGTGTTAACTATTTTCCCTGTGCTATACCTGACATCCCCAGGACTTAGTTATCTTTTAACTAGAAGTTTGTACGTTTTGACCATCCTAACGCCTTCTAAAGCATTTACACACATTTCTTTGTATTTCTTGGAGCTGTTTTTACACTGAGATCGTAAGTATGTGCATGTGTGTGTACGTGTGTGTGCATGTGTGTACACAGAACAACAAAGAGAAGAAAGAGGAAAAGAAGAGTTTTCATACCTTTTTATCGCTACTGCTATTCAACAACATATCCTGGTGTTTCTAAAATAATATCTACAGTTCTCTGCCGTTCTTATTAGAGCCACATAATACTCCGTCATGTAGGCTCACTCTACTTTCCTTCCTGACTGGAACAGTGAATTTCAGTTACTTACTAATTTCTATTTCAGACAATCTTGTAATACATTTATTTAAATGGCTGTGCCCTCATTTGCATTTCTGTAAAATAAATCCTTGGACTTTTAAAGGCTCTTACTAATCACAAGTCCCCAGTGAACACCCCCCCCAACACACACACACACAGTGGTGCTGGCCCATCGCCCCCAGTGCATTTGGCCCCTACTATCATCACCTTTGCCAATGTTGCTAGCCTGGCTTATAAAAATGCTGGGCCCCACTGGGGAGGCTGTGCGCATAGGGAGGGGTACTTGGCATTAGTTAGGGCACATTCTGACCCCTTTTTCCATAAAGATTCTGTTTAAAACCTCGGTTCATTTACTATTAGGCCGCTTTTCTCTTCCACTTTAGGCCACTTCTCTTCCAGAGAAGAACTTTGGATTCTGCTTTTCGCGACATCTGGTTTTGACTTTGTAGTCTGTCATTGTACTCGCATGTCAGGAAGGACATCCAAGGAGAAAGCCTTGGGTCTGGGGCCAGCATTTTTCAGTTCTTCTTCTCAGACCCTTCCCAGTTGCGTAACTGGGTAATGTGAACACAGATGTGACGCGTGTTTACTGTGCACACGTAGCTGTGATCTGTTAATACAAAATGAGTCTCAAGAAACAAATAAGCAAGAACCTGTGTGTAAAGGCTTGAGGGAACCTGTCATAACACCCACCCTCAGGAAAGAGGTGAGAGGAAGCTGGTCAAGTTTTCGTGGTTGAGTTTCTGCCTGAGCATTTGAGTCTAGATATAACTGGTGTGTTCTCTATTAAAAACTGACAAAGTGGTTGAGGAGGAAAAAAAAAAAAAACCTGGTAGGTATTAATAATAGAAAACAATACAAAATAATGTAAAATTAACTGCTGATGTGTGGGTCTGAGAATCAAAGGACAGTAATGGTAGATTTAATGATATTTAAATCATGAAATGTTGTAAAATGAATGAAATCACTTATGGAATGACATTTTGAAGTGAATGAGAGTTTAAAAATGTATAAATAAATAATAAACTTATAAACTTATTTATAATAAATAAAACTTATAAATAATAGGCAAAATATTTTATCTGTTGATAGTACAGGTTAAATATATTTAATTAATATTAATTAAATATATTTAATAGGGTTTTTTAAAAAGCAACAGGGATAAAAGCCTGAGCCTCACTGGGGCATTCCGTACTTAGTCACAGACAAACTGATCTTAAATGATTCTCAAAAATCAAAGATGGATTTGATAAGAATATTTTATAATTTTTGAAAACATAACACATTATGCAGAAATCAGTGGAAAGAAAAAAATATAATTTTCCTTGTACTGCTATCACAATTTCATTGAGTCAGAATCTGAAAGTCCTATCATTTCCATTTTGAATGATTTTTAAAGAAGGCCAGAAAGCAGAGTGGGATGTGACCCTCTCTCCTGCCCTGAGTAATACAAACAGGATATGGAAAAAGGGACATTGAGGAACTCTCTCATGCCCATATATAAAAATCTCACCCTGGAGTTTTGCAGGGAGATACATTGTGTCTCTGATATGTAACCCAGAGAAGAAGGGAAAAACAGAAAAGAGAAAAAAAGAAAAATTTTCAAAAGAACCGATCCTAAATATGAAGGGAATCATTGCATTTGATGAAAAGAAAACAAATGATAACATATTTTAAAACATTCAAGGGACAGAAAGAATTAAAATAGAACAGAAAGATTTTAAGTTGAAAGATTAATAAAAGAAAATGACAAGTCTCTGAATAATGAGGTAATATCTCAGGTATTAAAAATTGTTTTACAGGGGCGCCTGGGTGGCTCAGTGGGTTAAAGCCTCTGCCTTCGGCTCAGGTCATGATCCCAGGGTCCTGGGATCAAGCCCCATAACGGGCTCTCTGCTCAGCAGGGAGCCCGCTTCCTCCTCTCTCTCTGCCTGCCTCTCTGCCTACTTGTGATTTCTGTCTGTCAAATAAATAAACAAATCTTTAAAAAAAAAAAAATTGTTTTACAATGAAAGCTACTTTTAAAAATCTTAAACTTCTGGGATGCCCGGGTGGCTCAGTGGGTTGAAGCTTCTGCCTTTGGCTCAGGTTATGACCCCATGGTCCTGGGATGGAGCCCCTCATTGGGCTTCTGCTCAGCAGGAAGCCTGCTTCTCCCTCTCTCTCTGCTTGCCTCTCTGCCTGCTTGTGATCTCTGTCTGTTGAATAAATAAATAAAATCTTGAAAAAGAAAATAAAAATCTTAAACTTTCATGTGAAGCTTTGCTACATAAATGGTTCTGTGAATGACTCTGTTCAACACTGGGGTTGAGAGAAATTTTGTCCTGTAGGCTGGGCATTATTTTTCTGCACAATGTCTCATTTTTACTTACAGTCATTCATCTTATGAAAATAAATATTTCTGTCCCCTTTGATTCACACACACACACACACATGCTCACTTGTACAATTCAACCTATTACTTCTCTTAACATTAATTATCAAAACTGTGAAATGCGTAAGCCTGATGATTCACAGACACGTACCCCTGGGGCAAATAACACATTATATGTTAATAAAAATAATAAAAAACATTATATGTGATCACTTTTACAAGACGATATGGGTGTGACTGAAGTTTTACCAAGAAGTTTATAATGGAGTGCCTTCTCTCTGTTCTCTGAGACGGTGTCTCACCCTTAGCATTATCAGTGAAATTAGACAAATGTGCAAAGAAAGTGAGTTATCTGGTCATGCCCAATTTCCTCTGACAAGTCTGAACCATAAAGGGCTAGAAGCCCCAGTTCCAAGAAGGGCGAGAGAGGAGTTTCTAGACTCAGATATCTCGAAGTCCAGAAGTGGGGTCTCCCAGGGATGATGAACTCTGGAGCCCCATTCCCCTGCTCTGCCATTCTGATTTGGGGTGTCTTCCTCTTGGACAGATCTGTCTTACTTCCCAACACACACAGGCACCCAGGAGAAAGAGCGGCATGTTTTAGAACAAATCTTTACTGAGGAAGAAAATCTCTCCTGGAAACTTCTCGGTAAACTTCTTAAGACAATGGACAAAGACAGGTGACTTGCAGGGCTCCGGAACTCCCTGGCCAGGGGGGCTGGTTTAAGTTAATCTGGTTTCCACGCACGTTTCTTATAAGGTAAAGGACAGTGGTGCTGTGGGAGGGGATGCACTGCGTGGGCAGCTGGTCCTATCTGTCACATCAGATAAACTAACGTGGTTTTTTGTTTGTTTGTTTGTTTGTTTGTTTGTTTTTAGCAGAAGATGATTTAAGCTAAAATTTTAGCATAAAATATTCTTTTGCGTCTTTGCATTCTGAAATGTGTAACTGTGACTTGGTCATTTAATAAATCGATATATGCTGTGGGACTAGAGATACAAATTGAAATGGGGAAGGGGGAGCCTGGAAAAGCATGTCTGAAAAAACCCTCAAAAATCCCTATATATCAAGGAATAGCCTATATCTACAGTAGCCAACTGTTCACATATGACCAGCCTGGACCTCTAATTAATTACCTGACACAAATCCAGATACACGTCACCTACCTCCTGCCCTGTGAACATCATGGATAAAATGCTTTATCATCCTTAAAAACAGATACTTTTTTTTTTTGAAGATTTTATTTATTTGTTTGACAGAGATCACAAGTAGGCAGAGCAGCAGGCAGAGAGAGGGGGAAGCAGGCTCCCCGCTGAACAGAGAGCCCGATGGCTCGATCCAAGGACCCTGAGATCATGACCTGAGCCGAAGGCAGAGGCTTAACCCACTGAGCCACCCAGGTGCCCCCCCCCTTTTTTAATTAAATATTTAACCTTGAAGCCAAGCCTGTTATAGTCTTTTTGGCAAAAGCACGCATAGGTAGATAGATAGATAGGTAGACAAAATAGTCTCATAGATTGTAAAACCCAACATTTTCTGTCCTTGAAAGGTTCCCATGCCAGGGAGGAGGATGCGAGACATCATTTAAACCAGCCTCTCAAGAACACATCTACACACACAGTAGAAATCCAGGGAAAAACTTTCCCCCAGAAATACTTGTTGTGAAAACATGTCATTGAGACAAATCTGTTGGATTCCTCTGTTTCCAGGGCAAGGTGTGAGCAGCCACCCCGAGGGGAAACTTCTGTATTTCTGTAAGGCCTACCCACCAGGTCTTAGAGACCACATTTCTGATCTCCCAGAGGAAGACCAGGATTCAAGCAGAAGTTCATCCTTACGTCTGACCTCAATGGTGTCTGTGAGGATGTCATATGCCCTCCCTGGGCCTCAGGGTTGCCACCAGCTGGGGATGGTTCATTTGCTTTGTCCCTTTCCATCTGACCAGCACATCATTGAGGTTTGGAAAGGGACTGGTTGGGTTTTAGCTGTGTCCTTAAGTAGGAGACCTTCTCACCTGTCACCTGTGGCTGTGCCCACTTATCCTTTTTGTTTGGCATTCAAGGTCTGAGGTCTGAGGCTGTGTTTAACCCTGGACTATCCCACCAGTCTCCCCCTTGAAGAAGAAATGTTCCTTCTCCAGGGTATTGAATTAAGAGGAAATGATCTGCCCCCTTCATCTGCATCCTGTCTTCCTGTCTGCAGACTTGCTGAGGAAGCCCAGTTCCTGGTTTGCTTGGCTCTGGGCCAGTTTACTGGAACAAGCTCTGCTCCTCTTATTTCTTATTTATTTGTTTATTGAGGATGAGGTGAAGCGGGGTGTGGAGGTAAAGCAAATGCACGATAATAAATCTAACTCTGGACAATAGTAAGAATTGAACTTAGAAGGATAATCAATTATGGAGTTAGAATGAGAAGATAGGTCTGTTCAATTCCAAAGCACACTGAACCACCTAGCTCACACTCCAGAGGCCTGTAAATAAAGAATCCCATTTGTAAATGCTCAGTAGATTTGCTGACAACATACAAGGAGAGAGTAGTCCACTGGCTGTCTTCTTTTTTTTTTAAAAAAAATTTGTATGTTTTAATTTTAATTCCAATATAGTTAACATACAATGTTAACATTAGTTTCTGGTATGCACTATAGTGATCTGATAATTCTGTACATTACTCAGTGCTAACTGGCTTTATTCTGGGGAAGGGACTCTAGCTTAGTCTTAATGGATTAACACGTATTAGGAGAGCAATGTAAAAAAGGCTAATTCCAGAAGAAAAAAGAGTAGTATCAAAACACAAAGTCATCAAAACAAAACACCTCATTTGAAGATCTGTGAGCAATTTAATAAGTTGAAGAATATTATGAATATAGGACTATGGTATAGGGAAAGGCAGGGACATAGGAATCAGATGTCCTCCAGTATCTGTATTAATCAGGTCAGGCTGGCATGACAAAACAGCAGAGGCTAGATAGCTTCAACAGAAGACTGGTATTTTCTCCTCACTCTAGAGACTGGGATCTGTGACCAGGGTTCTCTCTGAGGCCTCTCCTATTGGCTTTTGGGTGGCCACCTTCTCACTGTACACAGAGCAAGCTCTTGGTGTCTCTTCTTATAAGGACACTAATACCATTAAATCAAGATTTCACCCTTATGACCTCATTTAACCTTGACCTACCTCCAGATAGGTCCTATTTCCAAATATGGTCACATGGGGATTAGGCTCGGACATATGAATTCTGGGGGGGACACGATTCAATCCACAGGGTTCCACCCCTGCTCACCCCAATTCATGTCCTTCTCACATGCAAAATACATCCAGTCCATCCCAAACATTTTAACTCATTCCAGCATCAACTCTAAATCCCAAAGTCTCATCAAATGCTATTGTAAATCAGACATAGGTGAGACTCATGTCCCTGAGTGCACAAGTGACCCTCCAATGACAGCTTGGGTTAAGTTTTTGACAAAGAAATGGACAAAAAAAAAAAAAAAAAAGGGCAGAAATATTTCAAAAGATTTAGGGGCCAGCTGGATTTGAAGAATCAGAAGAAATGAAAGTCCACTAGGTCATCTAGGTTTCTAGCTGAGATGAGTTACTATGAGGTGTAATCATTAATCACACGCAATGGGGGGAGAGTAATCGTGGGGAGATAATGGATTTGGAGCGAAGGCACATGCAACTGTTGCTTTCACTTTTCCCTATAAATCTCCAAATCTCATGCATAGCTAATAGAGTACATCAATTTACTCCCTGTATTTTATCAGCCCTTTCTGACCCCATACTTTTTAGCCCCATGAATCTGCATCTGTATGGGTTCATGACAAACTATAGACTGAGTCATTGAGAAAATAAATGGCACTACGTTTTAAGATCTGTGTAAGATCTGTTGAAATGTGGAACTTGCTTTATGCCCTAAGTCAGAAATAGGCAAGCTGAGCTCCTAAAATGTCTTTCATAAGGTAATCTTTAGTCTCCATGTTGTTGGGATGGGGTTTCAGCTCTGGCTCCTGACCCCAAAATAGACTTCCTGAGGCTGAAGAGCAGAATTAGCAGGATGACCTATTTTCTTGGTTTTGAACGGTTCACCTCTGTCCCTCCCCTTGGGATCTGTCCCTTTTACCAAGGTGTCAATCTCTGTTGACCCTTTCAAATACATGCAGGTAGACACACAGACATACACACCTACACATGTGGGTTCTTCTATCAGACACTGCTGAGCTCAGAACAACCAGCATCCTAGATTCCTGTGAGTTCTCTCCCTAGACAAAACCCCTCGTCTGAAGCTGTTACCCCGTATCAGTAGAGGTAGGTTTCTTTTTCCTGATTTGACACCATTATCTAAACTGTACTCCTAGGGGGCATTCTTTAATATTAAATCAGCGCCTGCAGTTGAAGTTCCTCTAAGTTTCTCTTAAGTCCAACTAAGTCAAGGTCAAGGTTATAGTGACAAATGCTATGGTAAATATTTACTTTAGGGGTGCCTGGGTGGCTCAGTTGGTTAAGCATCTGCCTTCGGCTCAGGTCATGATCCTGGAGTTCCAGGATCAAGTCCCACATCGGGCTCCCTGCTTGGCAGGAAGTCTGTTCTCGCTCTGACCTCTCCACTCTCACAGTCTCTCTGTCTCTCAAATAAATAAATAAAATTTAAAATATATATATATTTACTTTAAAGAAATCTTTAAACTTGACTTGAAGTCTTTCTTTTATCGTGTTGCACATAGACATAGTAGTCTGCTCTGTATATTTTTCCCTTTTATAATGTTCTTTTCACATTGCTGCAGATCTTAGTTACATCTTGGGAAAAAGAATATTTCGTAAAACAAAACTAAGCTGTAATCCTTACCCTTCTTTTTGTTGCTCCCAGAACTATGATGGGGGGAGTTACCTGCCCTCAGCCTTCCTTCATTAGAGATACTACCACACTCAGGAATTTGACCAGAAACTTAGATCTCCAGACTTTTTAAAGTACCAAATATAAATAAAAGCTGGGAAAGTAAACCAAATTCTTCAGATTGTTCCTCATGAATATCCCCTTTCATCTGCAGCTCCCCAGAGTGACGAGCCCAGATTCACAGAGGCACCGCAGGTGAGCATTGAGCCTGCCTCTCAGTTCACTCCTCCTCTTCCTCCCAAAGGCTGAGGAACCAGCCCTTCCTCCAGTCCCTCCTGACCCAGGGAAGGAGGCTTTGAGTCCCACAGTGTGGTGAAGCAGAGCTCTCACTGTCAATGCCTGGTTCTACTTAAAGGAAATGCATTAGGCTTCCCCTGTAGAGTTCTTGACTTTAGAGAGATCGTGTTTGTTTTCTCTTGGTCAAGTACTCCTCACATCTTTTGTTATGAGTGCCATTCCAATCTCCGCTTGCAGTTGTGTGGAAAACTCTTTGTAATGAAAGATCTTAATGGAACATCACCTGGAAAATAAACATACTACATTAAATATTTAAAAACAAATCCTAGGAAATGTACCATTTGGTCCAGATGTGGCTCAGTGTTTCACTTGCATTCTGAGTCCCTGCCCTCCTGACAGATTTCATGATGGCTCTAAAACATAAAGCATTAATAGGAGTGATTATCTCATTTGCAAGAATTGCTTTAAGGCAATTAAAATTTTAATAGTTTTTTTTTCTTGGCCCTTTTGGACTCAGGGATGTATAAAATAGGAATATTAATGAATAAGATGTACCCTCTAGAAAAATTTTCTTTCAAGTCCCAAAATAATAATTGCATTATCATTGATAGGTAATTTCAGGTTTTAGAATAGGGCTATAATGGGATATTTTATTAAACATTTTTGTTATTTGGTTAAATATTTTGCCTAACAATTTTTATGTGCGCCATTTTATTGTCTAATTAGAATGAACGTGTTTAATTATTACCATAAAATGTTAGTTCAAAACAAAGTAATACAATTCTATTAGTGAAGAAAGAGGCAAAAAATATCAGAAGCTAAAGGTAAAGGCTAAAGTACTCATAAAATAATGATAAATGCACTGTGAATATACAAACTGGAATTTTATTCATTTTTTTTTCTTCTGAAGAACTTTAGAATTGTAGATAAACATATTAGTTTTTGAAATACTTTGATCATGAGAAGCTTACCAGGACCATTCCTTTCGGAACATGTCTTTCCAGAGAAAGCAAATACACGAGAGAAATTGATGAGCAGGTAGTTATCACAAAGGAATATTTTTTAAGTTTAACTTATTGATCTTTTGTTTGATTGATGACATTCATTATACCCAGTAATACAGAACAGAGGGTGAGGGAAACGGCAGACTTCATGTTTTTCCTGCCTACCATGGCATTCTCTTTGGGTAACAGCATTCCGATCTGTCTTTGAGAAACACCCCCTGACCATTCTGTCCCCCAGGTCTGACACCTGATCTAGGGCTGGCTCTCTCCTGTCTCGGGGCCTGACAAAGTGGTGGGAATCGCTTTAAGATTTAAATCTTTGCAAAGTGAAAATATTCCATCTCCAAGAACAGTAGTCAGAAAATTTGATTCGACAATGGTACCCCTAAAATACTTTACTTGAAGTTTCTCCTGGTTCCTATTTTCTGTAAGCCTGAAATGGATTTCATCAACTATCCATTTCCTTCCAATAAAGTGTTCACTTGTGTTAGGTTGAGTTGGATTCTGTTACATGTAATCAAATAATCATAAGTATTATACAGCTACACAGTCATTTCTCCTGAAATACTTGAGTAGTACTGGTTTCCAGAAATGATTAAAATGAATTAATATCTGTGCCTCCACTATAAAAACAGTAAGCAGGCACACAGTGGGAAAAGCAACGTCAGGGGAACTAGGATTTATGGGGATTAGAACTCAAAGTCTGCTCTCTGCTCAAGTCTTGCTACATATGTGACCTTGAATCAATCCTATAAACACATTCCTTACTTTTCTCAGGAGTGGGGATAACAAAGGCAGCGTCATTTCCTATGAACATTGTATTCTCAGTGCCTTACGGTTTGGGCACCCAATTTTTGCTCTATGAAGATTTTTTAAATGATTAAAATTGTATTCTATTGGCCACTTTGTAGGTAAGAGAGTTGTACTGGTTGTTCATCATTCTTTTGCCTGCCTAATGTCTAAACCTCACACCTTGTAAACCCTGTTCTACAAAACAAGCCATCAGTCAGCAATCGACTATAGATTCTGAAAGTGACTGAGATAAGCTTTGAGCAACTTGTAATGAACAAGGACAAGAGAATGTGACCCGAGTTCCACCCATGAACCCATCTTGGACTATGAATCAGGATTGTGGGATGCAAAGAGGCAGGAACCACACACACACACACACACACACACACACACACACACACACACACACACTGTCCAGGCAATGCTGTTGCAGGAAAAGTGGCAACTCAGGAGAACATTGGGAGATTGGGAGTGTGGGAGGGGACATGTAGCACATGTTTATTACAGTATTTGATGTGGTGGTGGGACCAGTGGTGGTTCCTGAAGGTCTAGCTGGATTCTACTTGTGATTTGGGCCACTAAAGCAGCTTCTTAAGCTCTCCCAAAAAATTACACAAGAGGGAATATTTCTGAATGTCAGAGTCCTGGTTAAACATTTTTGTTTTCTGATCTTACATCATGTGTAATAGTTGGCAAGCACTATACACATATTCCAGGTAGTTTATGCACAGTATAAATGTATACATGTTGATACTTCTACATGACATGATTCACTCCTTTGTTTCTTAGAACTGTTTTTATATAAAATCTTCTCTTTCTGATATTAGTATAGCTACTACCGCTGTCCTTTGGTAGCTATTATCATGGAATATAATTTTCCATGTTTCACATTCAGCCTAATTGTGTGCCTAGCTCTAATATGAGTCTCTTGTAGACAGTACATGGTTGGATGCTGGTTTTTGTTTTTGTTTTGTTTTGTTTTGTTTTAATCCATTCTTCCAATCTCTGTCTTTTGATTGAAGAGTTAAAATGCATTATATTTGAAGTAATTCCTGAGAGGGGGAAAAAAATTACTATTACCATTTTGTTTTCTATTATCTGTATATCTTATAACTTTTTTGTCCATCATTTTCTTCCTTACTGTCTTCCATTACATTTAGTTTTTTTTTTTTTTTAATTTTTTTATTTTTTCAGCATAACAGTATTCATTATTTTTGCACCACACCCAGTGCTCCATGCAATCCGTGCCCTCTACAATACCCACCACCTGGTGCCCCCAACCTCCCACCCCCCACCCCTTCAAAATTCTCAGATCGTTTTTCAGAGTCCATAGTCTCTCATGGTTCACCTCCCCTTCCAATTTCCTCAACTCCCTTCTCCTCTCCATCTCCCCTTGTCCTCCATGCTATTTGTTATGCTCCACAAATAAGTGAAACCATATGATAATTGACTCTCTCTGCTTGACTTATTTCACTCAGCATAATCTCTTCCAGTCCCATCCATGTTGCTACAAAACTTGGGGATTCATCCTTTCTTTCTTTTTTTTTTTTTTTTACAGCTTTATAAACATATATTTCTATCCCCAGGGGTACAGGTCTGCGAATCGCCAGGTTTACACACTTCACAACACTCACCATAGCACATACCCTCCCCGATATCCATAACCCCACCCCCTCTCCCAACCCCCTCCCCCCATCACCCCTCAGTTTGTTTTGTGAGATTAAGAGTCACTTATGGTTTGTCTCCCTCCCAATCCCATCTTGTTTCATTTACTCTTCTCCTACCCCCTCAACCCCCCATGTTGCATCTCCTCTCCCTCATATCAGGGAGATCATATGATAGTTGTCTTTCTCCGATTGACTTATTTCGCTAAGCATGATACCCTCTAGTTCATCCACGTTGTCGCAAATGGCAAGATTTCATTTCTTTGATGGCTGCATAGTATTCCATTGTGTATATACCACATCTTCTTTATCCATTCGTCTGTAGATGGACATCTAGGTTCTTTCCATAGTTTGGCTATTGTAGACATTGCTGCTATAAACATTCGGGTGCACGTGCCCCTTCGGATCACTATGTTTGTATCTTTAGGGTAAATACCCAGCAGTGCAATTGCAGGGTCATAGGGTAGTTCTATTTTCAACATTTTGAGGAACCTCCATGCTGTTTTCCAGAGTGGTTGCACCAGCTTGCATTCCCACCAACAGTGTAGGAGGGTTCCCCTTTCTCCGCATCCTCGCCAGCATCTGTCATTTCCTGACTTGTTAATTTTAGCCATTCTGACTGGTGTGAGGTGATATCTCATGGTGGTTTTGATTTGTATTTCCCTGATGCCGAGTGATATGGAGCACTTTTCATGTGTCTGTTGGCCATCTGGATGTCTTCTTTGCAGAAATGTCTGTTCATGTCCTCTGCCCATTTCTTGATTGGATTATTTGTTCTTTGGGTGTTGAGTTTGCTAAGTTCTTTATAGATTCTGGACACTAGCCCTTTATCTGATATGTCATTTGCAAATATCTTCTCCCATTCTGTCAGTTGTCTTTTGGTTTTGTTAACTGTTTCCTTTGCTGTGCAAAAGCTTTTGATCTTGATAAAATACCAAAAGTTCATTTTTGCCCTTGCTTCCCTTGCCTTTGGTGATGTTCCTAGGAAGATGTTGCTGCGGCTGACGTCGAAGAGGTTGCTGCCTGTGTTCTCCTCGAGGATTTTGATGGATTCCTTTCTCACATTGAGATCCTTCATCCATTTTGAGTCTATTTTCGTGTGTGGTGTAAGGAAATGATCCAATTTCATTTTTCTGCATGTGGCTGTCCAATTTTCCCAACACCATTTATTGAAGAGGCTGTCTTTGTTCCATTGGACATTCTATCCTGCTTTGTCGAAGATGAGTTGACCATAGAGTTGAGGGTCCATTTCTGGGCTCTCTATTCTGTTCCATTGATCTATGTGTCTGTTTTTGTGCCAGTACCATGCTGTCTTGATGATGACAGCTTTGTAATAGAGCTTGAAGTCCGGAATTGTGATGCCACCAACTTTGGCTTTCTTTTTCAATATTCCTTTGGCTATTCGAGGTCTTTTCTGGTTCCATATAAATTTTAGGATTATTTGTTCCATTTCTTTGAAAAAAATGGATGGTACTTTGATAGGAATTGCATTAAATGTGTAGATTGCTTTAGGTAGCATAGACATTTTCACAATATTTATTCTTCCAATCCAGGAGCATGGAACATTTTTCCATTTCTTTGTGTCTTCCTAAATTTCTTTCATGAGTACTTTATAGTTTTCTGAGTATAGATGCTTAGTCTCTTTGGTTAGGTTTATTCCTAGGTATCTTATAGTTTTGGGTGCAATTGTAAATGGGATGGAGTCCTTAATTTCTCTTTCTTCTGTCTTGTTGTTGGTGTAGAGAAATGCAACTGATTTCTGTGCGTTGATTTTATATCCTGACACTTTACTGAATTCCTGTACAAGTTCTAGCAGTTTTGGAGTGGAGTCTTTTGGGTTTTCCACATAGAGTATCATATCATCTGCGAAGAGTGATAGTTTGACTTCTTCTTTGCCGATTTGGATGCCTTTAATTTCCTTTTGTTGTCTGATTGCTGAGGCTAGGACTTCTAGTACTATGTTGAATAGCAGTGGTGATAACGGACATCCCTGCCGTGTTCCTGACCTTAGCGGAAAAGCTTTCAGTTTTTCTCCATTGAGAATGATATTTGTGGTGGGTTTTTCATAGATGGCTTTGATAATATTGAGGTATGTGCCGTCTATCCCTACACTTTGAAGAGTTTTGATCAGGAAGGGATGCTGTACTTTGTCAAATGCTTTTTCAGCATCTATGGAGAGTATCATATGGTTCTTGTTCTTTCTTTTATTAATGTGTTGTATCACATTGATTGATTTGCGGATGTTGAACCAGCCTTGCAGCCCTGGAATAATCCCACTTGGTCGTGGTGAATAATCCTTTAACGTACTGTTGAATCCTATTGGCTAGTATTTGGCGAGAATTTTTGCATCTGTGTTCATCAAGGATATTGGTCTGTAGTTCTCTTTTTTGTTGGGATCCTTGTCTGGTTTTGGGATCAAGGTGATGCTGGCCTCATAAAATGAGTTTGGAACTTTTCCTTCTATTGCTATTTTTTGGAACAGTTTCAGGAGAATAGGAATTAGTTCTTCTTTAAATGTTTGGTAGAATTCCCCCGGGAAGCCGTCTGGCCCTGGGCTTTTGTTTGTTTGGAGATTTTTGATGACTGTTTCAATCTCCTTACTGGTTATGGGTCTGTTGAGGCTTTCTATTTCTTCCTGGTTCAGTTGTGGTAGTTTATATGTCTCTAGGAATGCATCCATTTCTTCCAGATTGTCAAATTTGTTGGCGTAGAGTTGCTCATAGTATGTTCTTATAATTGTCTGTATTTCTTTGGTGTTCGTTGTGATCTCTCCTCTTTCATTCATGATTTTATTTATTTGGGTCCTCTCTCTTTTCTTTTTGAGAAGGCTGGCCAGGGGTTTATCAATCTTATTAATTCTTTCAAAGAACCAGCTCCTAGTTTCGTTGATTTGTTCTATTGTTTTTTTGGTTTCTATTTCATTGATTTCTGCTCTGATCTTTATGATTTCTCTTCTCCTGCTGGGTTTAAGGTTTCTTTCTTGTTCTTTCTCCAGCTCCTTTAGGTGTAGGGTTAGGTTGTGTACCTGAGACCTTTCTTGTTTCTTGAGAAAGGCTTGTACCGCTATATATTTTCCTCTCAGGACTGCCTTTGTTGTGTCCCACAGATTCTGAACTGTTGTGTTTTCATTATCATTTGTTTCCATAAATTTTTTCAATTCTTCTTTGATTTCCTGGTTGACCCATTCATTCTTTAGAAAGATGCTGTTTAGTCTCCATGTATTTGGGTTCTTTCCAAATTTCCTCTTGTGATTGAGTTCTAGCTTTAGAGCATTGTGGTCTGAAAATATGCAGGGAATGATCCCAATCTTTTGATACCGGTTGAGACTTGATTTAGGACCAAGAATGTGATCTATTCTGGAGAATGTTACATGTGCACTAGAGAAGAATGTGTATTCTGTTGCTTTGGGATGAAAAGTTCTGAATATCTGTGATGTCCATCTGGTCCAGTGTGTCATTTAAGGCCTTGATTTCCTTGTTGATCTTTTGCTTGGATGATCTGTCCATTTCAGTGAGGGGAGTGTTAAAATCCCCTACTATTATTGTATTCTTGTCGATGTGTTTCTTTGATTTTGTTATTAATTGGTTTATATAGTTGGCTGCTCCCACGTTAGGGGCATAGATATTTAAAATTGTTAGATCTTCTTGTTGGACAGTTCCTTTGAGTATGATAGAGTGTCCTTCCTCATCTCTTATTATAATCTTTGGCTTAAAATCTAATTGATCTGATATAAGGATTGCCACTCCTGCTTTCTTCTGATGTCCATTAGCATGGTAAATTCTTTTCCACCCCCTCACTTTAAACCTGGAGGTGTCTTCGGTGTAAGATGAGTTTCTTGTAGGCAACATATAGATGGTTTTTGTTTTTTTATCCATTCTGATACCCTGTGTCTTTTGATTGGGGCATTTAGCCCATTAACATTCAGGGTAAGTATTGAGAGATATGAATTTAGTGCCATTGTATTGCCTGTAAGGTGACTGTTATTGTATATTGTCTCTGTTCCTTTCTGATCTACTACTTTTAGGGTCTCTCTTTGCTTAGAGGACCCCTTTCAATATTTCCTGTAGAGCTGGTTTGGTATTTGCAAATTCTTTCAGTTTTTGTTTGTCCTGGAAGCTTTTAATCTCTCCGTCTATTTTCAATGATAGCCTAGCTGGATATAGTATTCTTGGCTGCATGTTTTCTCATTTAGTACTCTGAATATATCATGCCAGCTCTTTCTGGCCTGCCAGGTCTCTGTGGATAAGTCTGCTGCCAATCTAATATTTTTACCATTGTACGTTACAGACTTCTTTTCCCGGGCTGCTTTCAGGATCTTTCTTTGTCACTAAGACTTGTCAATTTTACTATTAGGTGACGGGGTGTAGACCTATTCTTATTGATTTTGAGGGGGGTTCTCTGAACCTCCTGGATTTTGATGCTTGTTCCCTTTGCCATATTGGGGAAATTCTCTCCAATAATTCTCTCCAATATACCTTCTGCTCCCCTCTCTGTTTCCTCTTCTTCTGGAATCCCAATTATTCTAATGTTGTTTCGTCTTATGGTGTCACTTATCTCTCGAATTCTCCCCTCGTGGTCCAGTAGCTGTTTGTCCCTCTTTTGCTCAGCTTCTTTATTCTCTGTCATTTGGTCTTCTATATCGCTAATTCTTTCTTCTGCCTCATTTATCCTAGCAGTGAGAGCCTCCATTTTTGATTGCACCTCATTAATAGCTTTTTTGATTTCAACTTGGTTAGATTTTAGTTCTTTTATTTCTCCAGAAAGGGCCTTTATATCTCCCGAGAGGGTTGCTTTAATATCTTCCATGCCTTTTTCAAGCCCGGCTAGAACCTTGAGAATCATCATTCTGAACTCTATATCTGACATATTACCAATGTCTGTATTGATTAGGTCCCTAGCCTTTGGTATTGGCTCTTGTTCTTTTTTTTGTTGTGAGTTTTTCCGCCTTGTCATTTTGTCCAGATAAGAGTTTATGAAGGAGCAAGTAAAATACTAAAAGGGTGGCAACAACCCCAGGAAAATATGCTTTAGCCAAATCAGAAGAGATCTTGAATTGTGAGGGGGGAGAAAGGGGATAAAAAGGGGTTCAGAAAGAAAGAAAAAAAAACTATTAAAAAAAAGAAAGCCGATAAAGAAAAAATATAAAAAGAGGAAAAAATATATATATATTAGATAAACTATTTAAAAAAACGTTAAAAAAAAGAAAACGGTAAAAGTTAAAAAAAATTTAGCAGAAGAAGAGAAAAAGAAAAAAAAATTGAAAAAGAAAAAAAAATTAAATTAACTGCAAGGCTAAAAAATCATGGGGAGAAAGCCATGAGTTCCGTGCTTTGCTTTCTTCTCCTCTGGAATTCCGCCCTTCTCCTTGGTAGGTGAACTTGGTCCTGGCTGGGTTTCCCGTAGATCTTCTGGGGGAGGGGCCCGTTGTAGTGATTCTCCAGCGTCTTTGCCCCAGGCGGAGTTGCACCGCCCTTACCCGGGGCCGCGCTGAGTCATCCGCTCGGGTTCGCTTTCGGGAGCTTTTGTTCCCTGAGCACTTTCCGTAGAGTTCCGGAGGACGGAAATAAAGATGGCGGCCTCCCGGTCTCCGCCCGGAGGAGCCGAGAGCCCGGGGCCCCACTCCTCAGTGCGCCCTCAGAGAACAGCGCCAAATGACTCCCGTCACCCTGGCCTCCGGCCGCGCTCCGAGCTGACCGAGCCTGCGACCGGTTCAAGGCAACCCCGAGCTGAGAGTCCCTCCTCGGCTCTGTCTCTGTAGCCGGCTTCCCCGTTCTAATACCGGTAAGCTCTGCGACACTCAGATACCCCCGATCCTTCTGCGACCCTGCGCGACCTGAGGCCGCGCTGACCCCGCCTGGGCTTCACCCCAGTTAAGCCTCTGGAGCGATGTCCCTCAGCGGAACAGACTTTTAAAAGTCCTGATTTTGCTCTGTTGCTCCGCCGCTCGCCGGGAGCCGGCCCCTCCCCCCGCGGTCTCTCTTCCCGTCGCTTTGGATTCACTGCTCCGCCAGTCCTACCTTGCAGAAAGTGGTTGATTTTCTGTTTCTGGAATTGCTGTTCTTCTTCTCTTCAATCTCCCGTTGGATTTGTAGGTGTTTGCAATCTTTAGATAAGCTATTTAGCTGATCTCCCGCTACCCGAAGTAGTCTCAGCCTGCTACTTCTCCGCCATCTTGACTCCTCCCCTCTACATTTAGTTTTTTTGTTTTGTTTTGTTTTGTTTTGTTTTTTTGTAATGATGTGGTTTGATTCCTTTATTATTTCCTTTTCTTTGTTGTTACCCTGGGGCTTACATAAAACTTCACCCTAAAGTTATAACAATTTTTTCAATGTAAAATAAATCAACTTCAAACGCATACAGAAATGCATTAAAAATGACTACTCCTTAATAACTCCACCCCGTCCACTAAATGTTATGATGATACAAATTATATCTGTTTACACTGTATATTCATAAACATGGATTTTTTATATTTTTGTCTTTTAAATTCAATAAAATAATAAAATAGTGGAGTTTATACCAAAGTTACAATAATGCATGTTTTTGTTTATCCATATATTTACTTTTGCTAGATAATATTAAATTATGACTTTGATTTACTCTGTAATGACCTTTGGTTTCAACAGGAAAGACTCCCACTAGTATTTCTTATAGGTCAGGTATAAAGGTAATGACCTGCCTGAGCTTCGTTCTTTTCAGTCTGTCTTCATTTCTCTTTCACCTTTGAGCAACAGTTTTGTTGCATATAGAATTCTCGGTCAATATATGTTTTTAAATATTATCTCTTTAAAAATATCATCTCACTACCTTCTAGGCTCCAAGATTTCTGTGAAAAATCTACTTATAATCTTACTGATCATCCCTCATATGTCATGAGTAAGAAGCTTTTGCAGCTTCTTCAAAGATCTGTCTTTCTCTCAGACTCTCAGCAGTTTGGTTGTAATCTGTCTTAGCATGTGTCTTTTGGCTTTATCCTAAGAGGTTCAGTAAGCTTCTTGCATTTGTATATGCCACATTGTGATGGTTAATTTTATGGGTCAACTTGACTGGGTCATTGTCTGTCCAGATATATATCAGGCATGTTTCTGGGTGTTGCTGTGAGGGGGACTTTGGATGAGGTTAACATTTAAATCATATAGGAAGTAAAGCAGACTGTCTTCCTTAATGTGGAATTGAAGGCCTGTCTTGAACAAAAAGAATAACTCTATTCCAAGTAAGAGCTTTCTTCTGAAGAAAGAGCCTTTGAGCTGGGACATTAACTTTTTCCTGCCTTTGGATTTGAATGGGTCCCAGCTGGTAATTTGCAAATGAGCATTGTTCTTCTCCCTTTGTAGTCAGGGACTGAGGTTTCACAGTCCCGCAGTGAGAAATCAAGCTGCTGACTACAAGACAGTGTATAAGACAGGGAGAGCATGAGCTGCGAAGGCATATGGAGATGCCACAATGTTTTCCTGACATCTTCAAGTTGCCCCTTTTCTGGATACAACAGTCGTTTGGTTGCTGTAAACATTTGATCTGAATATTTTCCAGAGCTCTGACAAGTTGGTTCTGACAATTTCTGGGTTTTGTTTTGTTTTGTTTTTGTTTTTTGTTTATTTGTTTTTTGATGTTTCTGTTGTGGGACAGGCACTTGGAGCTGCATTTCCTGTCATTTTGCTGATGCCATTCCTTGATCACTTTTTCTAGTGCTATTTTGTGCTTCTATGTGAACGTTCCTTAAGACCGGAATCTTTCTTGCATTTGTATATTTTCTAATAGGGCTAGATTTAAGTGCCTGTGCTTTGCACTGTCAAATTTATGAGAAATCGCCACCAAAACTATGTGACAAATCTAATGAATTAACAGAAAAATAACAATACATCACCTCAGAGTCAGGTGAGTTCAAAGGATAAAAAACAAATATCTTCTGTTGTTTCTCTCTTACTTAATCCATAAATCTATATTCAAGAACCAGCTCACTAACACCGAGGTCAGTAAATTCCTCTGACACCTCTAGTGACTGAGGTGCAGGCAACAGAAAGGCTGTTCCTTCCTCATTCACTTCACTATCATCTCTAGCATCATTTAGTGTCCATTTCTTTGATGATGACGGAGGAGTATTTTATTTCAAATAATTAAAGTAATATACATTTAATCAGAAATAAATGTTAGAAATTATATGGAAACCGAGTGTTTAATGTTCAAAGTCAATGTTCAGTGATTAACCTGAATCTGTGTCCATGGCTATGCCAAGCTTTTAGATCTTGAAAGCATTTGTCCTGTTCTTTGTTTTAAAATCGTTTGCATTTTCTGAAATGACTTTTTTCCCCCTTCCAATTGCTATTACTTTGTATAATATAAATGAAGGAAATTTCAGTCAAGTAACTCACAGAAGTAACTAATTTTGACAGGAATCAAAATCGCCGGAGTTGGCCAATATAAGGAAAAGAAACAGAAACAAACACTGGGTCATGAGGAGGTGGAAAACATGACTAATAAACAGATGAATGGTATTATGCCAATGGGGAAATTACAAAGGAGTAATTGCAAGAGCCTACAGAGAAAATTAATATGACAGGTGATAACATTATGTCCTTGGGGATGAAAAGTGAGACAATTAGAGTGGAAAGGCTTGAAACAGCTAAAGAAAGAGATTTATTTAAGGAGATATTCAGAAATTGAAATATTTTTCCAAAGAGTGTTCATGTATTTTACCCAACATCGGGCCTTTCTAAACTGGAAATGGACACGGAAATTGTAGATTATCTCCAGCAATCAATATAGGTCACATGTGAAGAAAGTTCATACGACGGTGAAACTGATTAGTGGAAGAATTATACCCACAGAACTGGCCCATTGTAGCTCCAGCAGCGCTTTCAAGAATATTTTGTCTTAAATGGGGATCTAGGTAATACTCAATGGCTTTAGAGCTACCTTGCAATAGCACATCTTTTGTTAAATGCAGAATTATTCAAGGTTATAAAAACTCAGTCAACAATGACACTTTTATGTTATTCTTATAAATTTCTTATATTCTATTTATTCTCAAAAAATGTTACTTGTCTCCTCTACTCATTTTATGCAGAAGAGGCCTTAATTAATATTTCTCACAACTCAAAGTAAGATTCTTTATGATGCTACTTACCCAATCACTGTTTAAATATAATGTTGCCTTAAAGAAGGAGTCAGTTATGGAGCAGCAGAATTAGCTTAAACTAAAAGCACAGCACTGGCTTCCCAACAGTAATACAAACAAAACCCTGCGAAGAAAACACCAGAAAAAAGTGAACCATAAGTAACAGGCTAATGGAGAAGAGGGTTCCATATTTTCAAGATGAAATTAGCTAAAAGAGGGAATTATCTGTGTAAATGTAGAAAGCAATACTTGTAAAAATAATGATAATATTTTAAGGTAACATTTCTTTCAACTAAAGATAAAACTACATCAGGAAGAACTCCTATAAATGAGATGAGTAGAATCACTAAAAGGATTTACTTTAAAGGTCAATATTCAATTAATGTAATTGCTAAGATACTGACATGGGACCTGATTTATGGGTATTTGTAGGACTAAAATGTCCTGTTTTTAGAAACCAAAGCAGTTTTCATAGTTTACGTCATATGCTACAATCTCATATATCCAAACTGATTAGGACTGAAAGTGCCTATGGGATCTAGAAAGGCCAAGCCCCTGTGTGCAAAGCATAATGACTTGTACCCAACACCATGGTGCTTTTCCAGCTAAGCTCAGCAGACATTATATACTACGCATGACACTGACAAACAACCCGTTGGTGATCTAATGTGGATTTCACATGCTACCAAAAAATGATTAGGATTTAGGTAAGAGCTGATAGATTAGAGATGTTGAAAGATAATGCAGTTGATAGATCAAGAGTGGGATATCGATGGTTGTAACCAAACAAAACAGCTACGTTGACTCTACTCAAAATCCAGTGAATCTTCAAAAAAATAAAAATAACAATTCTTATTTTTCCCAAATTGATGCTTATTGACTACGATCTCTAGGACCTTGGCATGGTCCAAGCCCCCTCCCAATTTCTCAAAGTATAACTATAATGTTTATGGGATTCTCAAGAAAAGATTTGAGTCATGGCACTAAGAGTACTGCTCTTAGTGGGAGTAGGATAATTAGACTACACGGAACCAAATTTCTTTACTTCAGTTCCTTTTAAGTGCAGACACAAATATCCACTGTGCATGCATGTGCATGCGTACACACACACACACACACACACACATTTGTAGATACCTGAATTTATTTATCTCCTCTTAGGATTACAGGTGTCAGAAATGGATGATCACAATCCTGTTGTAGGGCTAGAGAAAGGAGCTAGGAAGCCTACTTTTAGCCTTGGGACAGAGGAAAATATATCTTTGCTCACACACTAATTCAAAGTGGCTGGTTAACGTTAGTAGTCTCCTCAGGAAGTGTAAACCAAAGTTCCTATAACGAGGCTTTTAAAGCATACCTATTTGTGAAACAATTTATTTAAGCAACTTGGCAGTGTAATATTTGAAGAAGATAAAATAGAGTTGTTTCAATTAAAGATATGTATGTCCCAGGACCCCACATGTTCACCAGCTACAGTTTGGAAGCAATGGGTCTTTAATAATAACAAGGTTGTGATTATCAGAAAGTCTCTGGAGCCCTGAACTGTGACAGGCAATGGGAAAAATTGTGGGATTATAGATCTTGTTTGTTTTGTCCCTTAGATTTTTACTTACATTTGATGGTGCATCATTAGACAAGCAACAACCTCTCTGATCCCTGCTTTTGAGAAAATGAATGGATCAAGAGCTAGTCACTAGCTAAATTTTATTTACCAGTTCTATTCTATTGAGAAAAAGAATCTGACAAATTTAGACCAATTTGGTCTTTAGCTGCTATCAATTGAGGAAGTCTGCTCTAGTGTTTATAAAAATACAGCTTTTGGTTTAGTCACCAGGACTTCTTGAACTTAATATGTGCAAATCATCCTGTTCTAGTCCTCATTGCTAAGGATTTTCAAAGATAATTGGGATGCAGCCCTTTTTTAATCTTCAAGGAGCTTGCAATAAAGGAGTGAGAAGTACAAATAACAGATAAAACAAGCAAAATCACATGCACGCTAAGATAGAGGTACAAGCAAATTGCTTTTACAAGAGAAAAACAATGATGACATAGCAGTTAATAGCGTTGGCTTGGAGGTCAATGGAAGCAAGAGTGAAACTATATATCTGAAACCACCATAATCTTCAATTGCCTTATCTGTGAAATGGGCTAATGATTTCCTACTTAATGTGACTACTGTGAAAATCAAATATACAGTTATGCTCCTTTATGCATGGCCCATAGCAGCTGCAAAAGTGGTGGTTCTCTTGCCTGAGAGTGTCAGTTTAGACGAGGGAGAGAAAAAAAAAATGGGATTTGGGACTGTTTATTGTGAGGTGTGACAAAAAATCCACATGGAAACACCCAGAGGACATACTTGCATATTTAGGATAACTCATTTTCAAAATATCATGCCATCCCTATTTTTTACTCTGATTTATGTTCCTGTAACCATATTATTTCTTCACTCCTGCCCAAGATACTGAGTGTGGTGAAGGAGGGGATAGGTAAAATCATGCATGTCTAAATATATAGAAATTCTGATTCTGATTTCACTCGTTACTCTGTGAGTTTCTTATCTGTGTCTTGTTGATTCTGTCTTGCCCATGCATATTTAATTAATACTCTTATTGCCAAATTCCTATTATCTCTTCCCAGACTCTCTGGTTTTTCTTGCTCTGTTGGCATTTTCTCTTGCGTATACAGGTTTGGACAAATATTACCAGTTTAATTCAGCATGCGATTATTGAATGATATCTGTACACTAGACACCATGAGTGAATCTGAGGATACAAACATAAAATAAGATGTAACTTTTGTCATTAACAAAGTCACTGAGCGCAACTGATATTTGTAAATATTCCTTTACTTTTTCTGCCGAATAAATTCTATACCAACGTTTCTTCCTTTTGCTAGCCGATTTCCACAAATATGCCTTTAAGGCCATCTCAGTGCACACTGGGTGGATAGAGGTTCCCTCCTTGGGCTTTGTTGCTAGGAAGACCACAACATCAGTGACATGTGCCATAAAGCTGGAGGGAAGACTCGGCTGGAGGTAGCAACTACCAGAGAAATTGACTAGGTAATGGAGTTGGGGAGAGAAAATCAGTGGGAAATGCCATGATGGGGTTAACATGGCCATTGGTTGGCTGGGGACAAGCTGGCCCCAGCCCACACGTGGACAACACTCAAATCTTAATCTAAGGAGGAATCCCGACGGAAGCGAATCACTGTGAAAAACCCCTAATTCTAGCTTTCACAGATCTCTGAAACTCCTCCATGTGATGGAAGGGCCTTCCATCCTGATGGACCTCCTCCTGATGGAATACGAGTACAGAAGAACTTCTCAGTGACACATGGAGCCACCCTCCATATTGTCACGGATTTACTCAGTGTCCTTGGAGGTTCTCATCCCACCACCTCAAGAGCACAGCAGGCCCTGGAAATCCTGAGAACAGCAAAAGGCCCAGGGAAGAGATGGAAAGCAGAAAGACATTCACCAACATGAGACATCACAGGGCTGAAGCCGTAAGCAGGCTGGAGCATGACAAAAGCCGAGGCTAGTCAAGGAGAACGTGATGAAGAGGCTCAGCCAGGGTGTGCGGACAACCACATCTGGGGCAGAGCAGGGAGCCAAGGGTGAATCAGATCCTTCCCTCCAGCTGACACCTTTTTACCTATTCCCTCTCCTGGCCCCACATTCTGGACTTTACTTGCATTTAATAAAAGAGGTCTTTTTCATATCTAATGCTTTTTCAGAGATTTGGGCACCTGAGAAGCTACTTCTAAATATTGTAAAGATGGAGGTTAACAGACTAAAGGAGCTTAAATCAAAGTATCAAGTTAATTGCCCCTTGAAAATTGAGAAACTGAGTTTAGGAATATCTAATTCAGGATTAAGTACTAAAAAGAACTTCTTTTAATCATGGCAGAGGCATAAATAAAAGAATACATGACTCACCCAAAGCTTTGAATGATTAAATCTCTGGAAAATGAGTGTGCTTACATATCTCCCATCAATTACACTCCAGATATAAAGGCGTGCTGAATCTGATTCCCACTGAAGTCCCAGACGAATCCTTCCTTCTCCGCAGCTCCCTCAAAGGCCGTCAGTCAGACAAGACCATTTCCTCCTCCCTCTAATCCTGGGAATGTTTGTCCAATTATCGTAGCTCATATGGAAGAGAGATTAAGAGGCAGACTCAAAAGTCAGACAGTGTTAATCAAATTCTGGCTGCAACACTTCCTAGTTTTGTGGGCATGGGGAAATAATTTCCCTTAGCCTCAAGGCTTCCTCATCTGAAATATGGGAATAGTAATGAGTCATGTTTTACCCAGTCTCATATTCAGGTGTACCAGCAGAGAACACATAGAATAGGTCTGCCTGAGGGGCCCTGTGCCCATGCCGCCCCCACAGCTAGCCCCTGAGCAGCTGGCATGGGGTATAGATGTATCCAGATTTCAATCTTCTGATTGGTGGTGCCCCTGCCTTGTGAGTTTTATTTATTTTATTGTTTATTTTTTTATATTTATATTTATTTTATTTTATTTATTTATTTTATTTTATTTATTATTTATTATTTATTTATTTTATATTTATTTTTTATATATAATAAATATTTTATTATTTATTTATTTTATTGAATTTCTTTTAAAGATTTTATTTATTTATTTATTTGAGAATGAGAAAGAGAGAGAGAGTGCGCACAGAAGCAGGGTGAGGAACAGAGAGAGAAGCAGGCTCCTCACTGAGCAGAGAGCCTGATATGAGATTCAATCTCAGGACCCTGAGATCATGACCTGAGCCAAAGGCAGATGCTTAACCAACTGAGCCACCCAGGTGCCCCCCCAGAGTTGTTAGGTATTTTAATTATCACCCTGCTTCTAGAAAATATTAAATAGATTAATGTTCCCACAGTACTAAGCACATTACCTGGTGCACAGGAAGATAGTATTTGTTGTTAATAACAAAATATGATTTATAATTTTTGACTACTTTCTAAGTCTACTCATTTCTGTTTTTGTTTTGTTTTGAAAGAGAGAGAGAGAGAGTGAGAGTGGGGAGGGGCAGACGGTGAAAAAGAAAATCTTATAAGCAGGCTTCATACCAAACATGGGTGATTTCATGACCCTGAGATCATGACCTGAGTGGAAATCAAGAGCCAGCTGCTTAATCAACTGAACCATCTAGATGGCTCTACCTACTGCTATTCTACTGGGGCCTCCTTAATGTCATATGATCTTTCAGCATATCAGTGACTGACAATACTTTGCACAGAGTAGGCACACAGTAATTGAACACTGAATTAAAATAAAGAAAAAGTTATCTAATTATCATGTGTATCTGGATATTGGACTTGTATAAATAAATCACATTTTCAATCAACTGTTTTCTTCAGTTGCTTGAGTTAGTGTCATAAAATAAGGCCTCACTCCCTGTGGGGGGTGGGGAATACATGGTCTCATACACGGTAGGATCTTCCTGAGAAACCACTTGTAAAGTCACAGCTGTCTCGAGTTTGCCATTAAAAATGGCATAATTGTGTATTTTGGCTTAAGGATTGTGAAAAAAATTGTAAAATGTTGCAGCAACACTGGTTCATCTGGAGATGGGTCTTCTTAGATTTGAGTTGCCTTGACAACATCAAAATACACCAGTGTGGGCTCAACGTTGTATAAACTCATGATTGCCATAAAACCGGATGTAGTATTTCTACTGTAGATCCACGGCCATAAACCAGAGGCAGAAATATCAACTACAGTGTCAACATATTATATACAGAGCAATATATAATTAGCAAGTGGTTTGGGTAATGACTTTCCATGATGGAACTGTACTCCTTAGCAAATCTATATTGGAAGCCAACAGTCAGGAAGTTGCTGGAGAAACATGAGCAGCATTGTGATGAAGACCACAGAGAGCCAGTTTTATTGACCTCCACAATCACCATGGCCATCAGTGCAAAGTCAAAGATGTCACCACGGAGCTTTCTTCTGAACCTTTCTAGGCCAGTGATGCATTAAATCCTGTCCATGGATTGCTGGATTCCAGAAGACAGTATAAAAGAGAAAGATTGCTTGCACTTCCTGGAAGTAACTGTGGCCAGTTTCGCCTGGTCCATTCCTTTAGTCGGATGCCAAAGCGGAAAGATCTCTACTCCTTCTGTTGCACAGACCCAATACCGACTTGGCCTTCCTCTTTGTTCTAGCTTTCATCAGCACCCAATGAATCATTCCATGGGTAAAGCAGGAGGGTTTCCCCATCTGTGTGTGGGGACGCCCCCCCCCTTGCACTCAGCACCCTTGCGTGGATTTCTGCTCTAAGTTTGAGAACCAGAAGCCCTCACTTCATCGCTCCTTTCTAAGCTTCCTCACCTAGAGCTGAAAACTGATCCTCTATTTTCTTGAAAATTTGCATGCTGGAATTATACCGATCATCCTTGTAAGCACAATTATTACAATTATTCTATAGTAAGAGGATTTTAGCTACCACATTGTGTTTTTGTTTGGTTTTGTTTTAAGATTTTATTTATATATTTGTGAGACAGAGAGAGCATAGAGGGAGATTGAGAGGGAGAAGCAAACTCTTGGCTGAGCAGGGACCCCACTATGGGTCTCAATCCCAGGACCCTGAGATCATGACCTGAGCCAAAGGCAGACACTTAACCGACTGAGCCACCCGGGCAACCACTTTTGTTTTTTTTATGTTGTTGTTCATATTGTTCCTTAAGCAGAAATTAAACATCAAAGTTTTTATTTATGATAGAAAAACAATTTCCTTGGATAAACATACCACTTTTTAAAATCATTTATAACATTTTAAAAAATATTTTATTTATTTATTTGACAGAGGAAGACACAGTGAGAGAGGAAACAGGAGCAGAGGGAGTGGGAGAGGGAGAACCAGACTCCCTGCCAAGCAGGGAGCCCCATGTCGGGCTTGATCCCAGGACCCTTGGATAATGACCTGAGCAGACACTTAATGACTGAGCCACCCAGGTGCCCCTCATCTATCACATTTTAAAACTGCTTTATTTCACAAACTTAAAATGATATCTTCAGTGTAATAGAGACTATTCATAGGTCCTCAACCCTTCAAGTAAATGATGCATAGTAAATATTTAATCAAAACAATTAACAGTAATCTAAAAATATATATGTGAGGTGATTATTATGACATCAAAAATACATGCCTTATTAAGTCAGTAATATTTTCCATTATCCTCTATTTTTCTTTGTTATACATCAATTGATTATTTAAATTGAATAATCTATGACTTTAAATAGATCTCATTGTATTATCATTTATTAAATAAAATTCTCTTAAATTGCTACTTGAATATCTACTTGAAACACAATCTCTTATAGTTGTTTAAGACTCTGTTCCTTTTTTTTTTTTTTTTATAAATATACATGTCACAGATGTTATAACAAGAGTGTGTCAGTGCTAATTAGACTTACCACAGCTGGCAATTTCCTAAGTCATTTTTGCTGCCCACATCTTTCTTGCTACATGAAACCTACTTTTTGAAAACTGCTGATTGCCATAATCTACTAAAATATTCTGACATCCACCTGTATCCATTTCCTGCTTTCCAGCCAAACTCTAGGATTTCTGGTTTTCATTAGTCATCAGTGTTGATTCCCCCTTAATATTCTCTTCATGACTCTCTCCAAATATTGAAATAAAAAATTTTGCCTCAAAGCAAATATTCTCAACTCCCACATATTATTTTAAAAATCTAAGAAAACAGTGACTTCAACTAGTGTTTAAATTTGTTTAAGTTCCTCATTTAAATCACTAAAGTTGGGGAACCTGGGTAGCTCAGCAGTTAAGCATCTGCCTTTGGCTCAGGTCATGACCTGAAGGTCCTGGGTGGGGGATCAAGCCCTGCTTCAGGATTCCCCCTCAGTGGGGAGCTTGCTTCTCCCTCTGCCTGCTGCTTCCCCTACTGTGCTCTCTCTTTTTCTGTCAAATACATAAATAAAATATTTTAAAAATAAATCAACCCATCACTAAAGTTATGAAGGCAAAAACCTGCATTTGAGTTGAAAATTGGCCATGGATACCATCATGTGATGTACATTATGCTTAGGGTTTACCAAAAGCATTTCAGGCTCTAGAAAGTCGGAGGGTAATGCAAGGAAGGACATGAAAAACCTCAAGGTGTTTCTATCTCAAGACAGTCAAAGGATTAGCCCAGAATTCTAATCCAGCCAGGGTGTTATGTCCGTATTGGAAGTGACACTACATCTTTGAAATTCAAAGGATGAATTAGTATTGCAGAATTTCATCAAAAGGGATATTTTAATATCACACAAATTAAATATGAGACCAGCCAATAGTATCTTCTTTGAAGAAAACTGTTTAATTAACATTTTTGGATGACAGCTGTTCAAAAGTTATAGCACTGTTGAATTACTGTTTTGGGTTTTTTTTTTATATATAATAATTTTTCTTTCTAAGACTCATGAAATGAATACATGTAGACAGTAATATTTTGAACAAAGGCACAACAAATTCACCAAAACAGTTTCCAATGAGAGACTATCATGGGGAACAAACGGAAATGTGTGCCAGGTCTGGGTGAGCCAAAATGTTTTTTGTTTTGTACATGGACGTGGAGAGATGAGGATCAAGAAGCAGCATTTCTGGGTTCTTTTGTACGTTTGGAGATACCCAGTATATCCTACACACTTCTACACTCCCTCATGTTTAACCTTTACTTTGCCTCAAGCTGTTTTTTGTATTAGCTATTATTATTATTATTATTATTATTTTTAAAGATTTTATTTATTTATTTGACAGAGAGAGATCACAAGTAGACGGAGAGGCAGGCAGAGAGAGAGAGAGAGGGAAGCAGGCTCCCTGCTGAGCAGAGAGCCCGATGCGGGACTCGATCCCAGGACCCTGAGATCATGACCTGAGCCGAAGGCAGCGGCTTAACCCACTGAGCCACCCAGGCGCCCAGCTATTATTATTTTTTTTAAGTGCAGTTTGAGTACAAGATGACCACAGACCTAAAAATGTTGTAAAGTGGGCTCAACATGCTTTCACATCTGCTGTGACACTCTTCAAAATAGAATTTGAGCATAAACTAGGGCAAGCAATCTTTGATGTGGTTCGTGTGTGACATTTTTTTTCTTTTTGTGATCCTAAGTTTCCAATTCTTTTAAAGACAGAAGAGACTTTTTCTAATATAAACCTCCTACAAAAAGAAAATAATCATCAAATACAGCTTTCGGCTAAAACAAAAAGTGCTTCAGCCACTCTCCACCATCTTCAAGAAATGATCCCTGCTTGAACCAACTGTGCTGATGCTCCTTTGATGGTTATTACTTAGGTAAACTCATCTCCACTGAATAATTGACAAGATTTTATGACAGTATTCACAAAATCTATCATAAATTTCCCTTCAGAGTTAACAGAAGTAAAATTTCAGTTTAACAGCACAGCACTTGACAGAAACTTGAAGGACAAGTGATAGTATCTTCACACGTCTATGTACACAAATCTGAGGAGAGAAGTTCTTCAGGGCTCCGGAGGTGCTGTTTGAGATGCCTGTCTTGTGTTTACTTCAGAAAGAAGGTGAACTCTTATATATTTTTCTGTTCTGCTCTTCTGTCTTCCTCTGGGCCTCCAGTCATCAACATTTTCCCTCAAGGTTTCTCATCTCCTCCCTCATTGTTCAAACCCCATTTATTCTCTTCTTCTGGATGTGAGGGGGCATGTCTGTCAGGTTCCTGATAACATTCTTATCATGCCAGACTAGTGTATGCAGCCTTGTGCCTAGTAATTAAAATTATTTTTTTCCATAAGAAATGATTTCTCCACACATTACTCTCCCCATTAACATGTATGCAGGGCTCTGTTCTTTCATAAATCAGAACATATTTGCTCAATTCTTCATTGTTGTTCTAGATTTCTCTGGAAAAAGAGACATCCATTTCAGAACAGAGTTATTTTTATTTATTTATTTATTATTATTATTTTTTTTTTATGTAAACTCAAAGCAGCTAGGTTGTACCAGAATCCTTTCAATACTTAAAATTGGGTTAAGAATGGAGAACTAGTTCTCAGGGGGGACAAAAAAAAGATGGTAAAGGGAACAATTAATGCAGAATTAGATCTTTTTTTGCTTTGTTTTGTTTTAAATATTTTATGTATTTAATTTGTCAGAGAGAGAGAGAGAGAGAGAGAGTAGAAGAAGGGGGAGCGTCAGGCAGAGGGAGAAGCAGGCCCCCCACTCAGTAAGGAGCCTGACTCAGGTCTCCGTCCCAGGACCCTGCGATCATAAGGTGAGCCAAAGGCAGCCTCTTCACTGACTCTACCACTCAGGATTTCAAATCAGGCTTATTTTTGTTGTAAACATAAATCTGAAAAAATAAAAACTATTGAATAAAAGTAAGTTTGATAAATAAATTTAAATATCAACATTAAATAACTGCATTTAAGAGGTAGAAGGAAAGGGAAAAGATAATGCTAATTTTTATTAACTCTTCCCTTATAAAAGTTAACAAACATGTATTTTTCTTAATAGGAAACAGCTCTACTATTTCCTTGATAATAAGATAATTCATATCTATAACATTGTTCAATGCTACAGAATGATCTATATAGTTACCTGTAAGCATAAAACCACACATTTTGGTAAGTTTCTTCTTGTATCTGTCTGTTTTTCTGTTTCTATAAACAGAAATACAGAGACTCATGCACACATGTATATACACAGTCATATAATTTTAGTCTCATACATGTAGCTTCTATATTAAGATATACACATGCACTATCTTAGATACAATTTCATATAAAATATATATAAACCTATAAGATACATTTCAGTATTTGCAAAGAATTCCATAGTTTGGATACATGCTAATTTCTGAAATAGTCATTAATAAAATGACATTGAAATTGCTTAAAATTTGTATACATTCGAATTATTGAACATCTTCACATATACATCTTTGTGAACTTAACGTGATTATCCATTTAGTTAAATTCAAAGAAATAAACTGTCTTGTGCAAAGTAACATGCACTTAATATTTTCATATAAGCTACTATTCTCTTTTGAAACCCACACAAATATAGGCACCAGTTTTTAACAAAAGAGCAAGTCAGCTCAACAGAGAAATGATAGTTTTCAATAAGTAATGTTAGAACAATAGAGCCTCCATATACAAGCACTCGGCCTAGACATAGATTTACATCTTACACAAAAAATAACTTACAGAACTTTGCAGCAGAATGAATGAATCTGAACATGTGAATTTAAAAAAAAATCATTTAGGGGGTTGGACATGTCTAGGATCTAATGCAGAGTATGATAAAATAATCTAGCTGTATTATAAATAACATCACTAAATGGAGCAGGAGAAACATTTCTGACCTAAATAACTTTGGAAATTTGAGTAGACTGTAGGACTAGTAACAAAATGAATGCCACATTATCTCTAGGCAAGTAGGTGAAGTCGTTTTCCATGGGGGCATGGATTAACAAGTCTATCAAGAGTATGCTACAATTGAACAATTAAGCAAATGACTGGCACTTGGCAGAGCCAAGTTTGTCACCACTGGAGTGAGAAGATACAGGTCCTCAAGGATAGAAGTGTAAAATGATCAATGAGGTAATGGGTTAGACCTGGAGACACCACTATGAACTTATGCTTAGCTTAATATGGTGCAGATGGATACATTAGAAATTTTTATAGATTGTTGTGTATACATGGGTTAGGATGCACACATATATAATTACTTGTTTTGTTAGCTAAGCCTAGAAGCCATAATAGCCCAATGACAAGCACACCCAGCACCCAGATGTGGTTCCCAAATATCATTCTCCAGTCAATGGTACCAGGTCTTTCTGGAGAAATGATCAATTCTAAGGCTTGGTATACACATGATGAGCCAGGAGCATTTGGCAAATGCCAGAAGTAGGGATGTACTCTAAGCAAACAAACACCACAAAATACAACACTGGGGGACTGCCATAGGGACCCAAGAGCCAGATGAAAAGATTTTCAATGATGAAAGCTAAAGTAGTTTGGGCAACAAATAAATCATATGAGACTGTATTATAACGCCAAGGATAAGTAAAAATCATGAGTCCATACAAATGCTTTAGTAAACTTAAAAAAGGGGAATTAGAGATAAATCTCCTTTTCAGAAAAATTCTAAACGATGGATACATATACAGTCCCTTCAAGGAGGTGGAACATTACTCCTTACCTTAACCATCTGCTAGATGCGCAGCTGTGCTTCTGAAGAGGTGTGCAAAGGGTAAAAAGGGTCACTTTAAAGTAGAGAAGTCTAACACTGTCTCAGCCAGGTAACCAAGGTCAACATCAACAGTGATCAGCCATATTGGTGGTATTTACCACTGATACAATATGATGTGAAGCCCACTTTCCCATGTGGTCTCCTTCCCCAAACCTGTAATCACGTTGTAATCATGAGAAAAGTGGCATAAAAACCCAAGAGGAAGGGCATTCTACGAAACAGCTGACCAGCACTGCTCTAAAATGTCGAGATTATCCGTAACAGGGGGAGTCTGAAGACCTGCCCCAGTCTGGAGGTGTTTCCAGTCACAGAGGCTGAGTGTGAAGGGAACACTGGATGGGCTACTGGAACAGAAAAGCGCATCAGGCAAACACTGAGGAAATCTGAGAATGGCACAGACCTCTGTTAATAGTAATACATTAATATTGGTTCATTGGTTGTTACAAATGACCATACAAATGTAAGATGTTAATATTAAAGAAAACTGGGGGCATCTGGATGGCTCAGTCAATTAAATATCGGACTCTTGATTTTGGCTCAAGTCATGATCTCTAAGTTGTGAGATTGGGCCTTTCATGGGGTCCTCACTGAGCATGGAGACTGCTTAAGATTCCTTCTCCCTCCCTTTCCCCTTCTCCATAAATGAACAAACAAATGAACAAATAAATAAATAAATAAAGTAATGAGGAAACCTGGGTGTGGGCTATATGGAAACAGTCTGCACTATCTTTAGAGATGCTCTGTAAAACTAAAATTAATCTAAAATAAAAAGTATATTAAATTATGAAAAGCAAGGGAATGATGACTATGGGATTTCAGATAATCACCTTCTCAGATAGGGTGGTACTGGGATAGTATTTTCATTATGAAAATACCAGTTCTTGTTATGGTTGATGGTTTCGTGGATGGCTAGGATATGAAAAATAATTATATCAAAATATAATTGAAAATAAATTATGGTTTATCTGTATAACTAAACACTATGTAATCCTCAAAAATTTTTTTCAAAATTTATTCCTTGGCATTCAAGGAGGTTGACTATCTAATAATGGTGGGGGTGAGAGAGAGTGTGTGTGTGTGTGTTTACTGTGACCCTTGAGTTCTCCATCTCAAGGCACTGGGCTTAGCATTGAAGACAATATGGAGAAAAGGATGCATCAATCATGTACTATATTTTTCCTGAAGGAAGCAAATGGTTTTCATAAGCCACCTTCCTCAGATAATATCAAATGGAAGTACACAGTGATGTGACAACTTTAACAGTTTGGAAACCATATCAGAGATTTTCAAATAATATTTCCTTGAGGAGATGTCATTTGATTAGAGCTGTAAAAGAATAACAGTATTTAGATATTGAATAAAAGAAAGATAATTTTCAACTGAGGAAATGACAGCTCTATGGAGGACAAGGATATGGACTGTTTGAGAAATGGAAGGAAGGAAGGAAGGGAGGAAGGGAAGAAGGGAGCAAGGAAGGAAGGTAAGGGAGGGGGGAAAGGGAGGGAGGGTGGGAGGAAGGAAGGAGGAAGGGAAGAAAGGAAGAGGGAAGAAGGGAGGGGGGGTAGGAGAAAAAGGGAAATTGGATGGGACACAGAAAATAAGTTGGAAAGTAATAAATCATGGAGCTGAAGAGAAAGAGCTGTCATTCAGTCTTACAGGACACACACTGGATTTTTCTTTTTCCTGTTACCAATGGGATACCACTGAAAGATTTTTAAAATAATATAATAGGATCAAACTTGAACTTATAAATTACGACTCAAGCCAAAGTGTGGAGAATGGGTGTGAAGGGGCAAGAAAGAATGTGGAGACACTGTGAAGGGGCATAACCAAAAAACACAGAATCTCTTCCTTCTATTTTAAGCAGAAAAGGATTTTGGTATAACTTCACAGGTGTCTGGGATGGACATGGAATCAGGACTTAAGCTTTTAGAGGGCTCTAGTGTGGTGCTTTGCAAGTTCTTTGTGTGGAAGGATAGATAAACTTTTGGAGAAAAATATGTACACATATAAATATAGGGCTTATATATATATCAATAAGGAGAACATACTTTTATAAAATACAATGAAATAATTACTAGAAAATGGAGGATGAAAAACATAGAAAGTACAAATTCAAAATCTTCATTATTAGATTCAGAGACATAAATTGCCTTTCAGGAAATATAGTCAAAATAAATATAGCACATAGGAACATGAAAAAACTTCAAAACTTAAATACATTTTTACTGGTGTTGCACATATATAAACAATTAATTTTGAGAATCATTACTTATAAGTTTTCACCAGCATATAAGTTGTTCTGCCAACATAGTTTAACAAAAAGTTTTTAAGGAAGTAGTGGTCACCATATTAAACATTCATGCACATATCTTTTTTTTTTTAATATTTTATTTATTTATTTCAGAGAGAGAGGGAGAGAACAAGGGAGAGAGGCAGAGGGAGAGGGAGAAGCGACTCACCACGGAGCTGATAGCTCAATACAGGGCTGGATCCCAGGACCCTGAGATCATGATCTGAGCGGAAGGTAGACACTTAATCGACTGAGCCACCTAGGTACTCCAACATGCACACATCTTAAATGAATGCCATGCACATTGATATTTAAGGTTTTAATGCAATGAATAATTTTGCTTCTTACCAGTTAACATAATTTTTCAGGATTGAGTCCTACATCAGGCTTCCAGCTCAGCAGGGAGTCTGTTTTCTCTCTCTCTCTCAAATAAATAAATAAAATTAAAATAAAAAGATTATATTAGAGAAATCAGTGCCCTACAGAGGCTTGGAATGAAAAAGAGATTTTGAAGCAATTTTGGCAAATGCCAAGTAGTCGCTTATTAAGTTGATCACCATTGGAGGCCTCTATTAGTTGTCAATGTTAACAACTTCATCCATAAAGTTATACTTGTCTTTTTAGATTTTTCAGTGGGAGAACTTGATTTCAAATCCATTAATTTCCTATTCATTAGTCTTCTTTGATAAAAAATAAAATTGAAAACATTTAATCAAATTGTATTGGTTATTCTGTGACAACTCTTTTCAGGTATATGATGTCAAAATCATCACCTAATTGGGATTTTTTTTTTGTAAAGCATGGGATCTATTATAACAATGTGAGAGATACTACTGTTCTAAGCATCTCTCTTGCATTAGTAATATTTACATTTTCTCAGGTTTAATACATTTCTTGGTTACAGTTAACAAATTTACCCAAAATGTCACACGCATCTCACATAGTCCTACAAATCATGACTAATTCACGGATCTCACCACATGGCACTCTCCATGTGAGTATGACAAAACCTTGGTTGGTATCCTGTTCAGTTAATCATCCTCTTGGATTTGTGTGACATCAAGTTGCATAGATCTGTCTCGATGTTTCCTTTCATTTTTCTGGGCATACATCGTCACGGAACAGGAGCCCTCTCAGGCACTGTACCTGTGCAGATATCACTGCAGGCACTCCTGGACATACTACGTGGCACATACCAGCTCTGCTGGACCTCTGGTTCTTCTGTCCCTGACTGCTGCCTCTGACAGAGGCCAGTCAGTCTGTCCTTCTGTGACAGAAGTAACCCCATGACATGGCTTTGCCTTCACATCCTCCACTTTTGAAAGGAATCTCACACTGGTTTGTATCTGACTGGCAGAGCCCAGCTCACAATCACGTATCTGGGCTGCAAAGTCTTCTGAAAACACAGTCCCTGGGTTCCCTACATGGGAGGAAGGACCCATGCAGTGAAAAATGTCAAGTGCCTGGGTGGCTCAGTCAGTGAGGCATTAGCTTTGGCTTAGGTCATGATCTCGCGGTTCTTAGGGTTGAGCCCTGCATTGGGCGCCCTGCTCAGTGGGGAGGGAATTAATTAATGAATGAATTTATTTATTTATTTAATTGATCTGGCTCTACGTTTTACATTGGCATTGGATCAGTAACAACTTTTTCTTTCTTTGTTTATTTTGCTTTATTTTGTTTTTTTTACCTATAAGTTTCTGCCTTCTCCGTGAACCCTCCAGAAAGTCCTTCAGAACACAAATTGTTTTTTTTTTTACTGCTGTATCCATAGGTCTAGATGCCCAGTTCATTGTAGATTCTCAACAAATTCATATAATTTTAAAATATTTTATTTATTTATTTTTGAGAGAGAAAAGGAGCACAAGTTGAGGGTAGGGTCAGAGGGAGAAGCAGACCCCCGACTTAGCAGGGAGCCCAAGGCAGGACTCGATCTCAGGACCCCTGGACCATGACCTGAGCTGAGGGCAGATGCTTAACTGACAGAGCCACCCAGGCACACAATAAATTCATATTTTAATAAATTATTTTTCTACCTACCGCCTGCCACAAATTCCAGACTACAATTAAGCTCAAACTTTCCAAAATCTTCCCTTGAATCTATGTTTCACTGTGTACAAAGAACAAGTATCTTATTAATCTGATTCATGCCCAATGAAAAGGTCGTCTCCTGCCACCATAGATATTTATAGTCTAGTAGTTTCTAGAAACTAAAACTAAAATGGGTATTTAGGTTTGGTTTAATTTCATCAATACAAAAAGCCAGTTTGGAATTGACATTCATCCTCATGAACAAAATGGAGAGTAGGGGGCGGGGTGGGGGGTTGGGCAAAGACCATAATAAATGAGCTTGAGTGTGTTTGATGCTTTTTCTTCCATTTGGCAATATCAGCCATGATATTGATTTGATGCAAATCAAACATAGGTTTATTTATATGGTATGGAAATACATATTCAAATTACAGTTTCTAATCAAATGATTTTCTTTAACGTAGGTATCCATGTATTTTACTCTCACCTTACTTTGCATTTAATTTGGTTTTCTCTTAGGCCAGCTCAGATCACCATTTGCACATTAATCAAAAGAAGAAGAGGTTACCCTAATTGTTTTAATTGCAGGACTGCCAGGCAAGACCTCTGTCCAAATCTTTTCTCTGATTGGTTGAATTGCCTTTTTAAGAAAGGACAATGGCTTGTGTTTTATAGAGAGTAGGGTTTAAAATGGGGAGAGAAGTCATTTGACTGTGAAATCTCTTGAAAACTCAAAAAGATGTTTTTACTCAATCAAAGGAAGGGAGGGCCTGGCTTCTCATTAGGGAAAGGAATACCTTTTACTGGAAGTAGCAGAGCTTTGACCACTTCTCAGTGGTGGGTGGCTCATGCTCTCTACCAAGTTTTTCACCTGTGAGCAGAGCCCAAATTGTGCCTTCCAGAAGGAGCAAAGGAGAAGTATGAAAAATCCCGTTTGGTCCTTTTCCAAAGAGTGAAAATCAGCGCAATTTGTTGCTTTATTATTTGATTCTAGGCTCCTTTACCTCTCTACCCTTCTGGTAGTAACTTTCAAGCCTTGATTTGTTGTTTTTTTCCTGAGTGGTGAGAGGAAACAACCTGCCTCTTTGCCTCCCAGGCTTCAATGCCAGCTCTAAAAATAAACCTGCCTTAATTAAATTGCAAATGTAATCATCAGGGTCTGATTCAATAAAAATGACATGTGCTGGCATTCTGTAAAGTCCTTCTGAACCTCTCCGGAGCCCCGGGAAGCACCCATTGCTAACCCACCTATTAGGTCTAGTGAATCAAGGCAAACACAGAGGCGCACGTACATAGGCAGACCTATCTGAATTTAGGGATCTTTGATTTCGGAAGTGAGGGAGAACACGTGTGCAGTCTAGCACAGGGTCTAACTCTTTTCCAGTGCTCCCACAAAGTCACTACAACTTCCAGAGAAAACTTTGCAAACCCCAGCCATTCCCTGCATCTGGAAACAGCCAGGGCTCAGGCCGCAGCCCTGAGTGGTCACATTCACAGCTCCAGATCTGAGGTGTAATAGGAAACACACATAATGGGTAATGAAACAGGTTGTTGATTGAACTTAGTAATAAAAACACCAGCGAGCCCTTGCCTTAGGCTCTCAACAAATAAAACTTCAGAAAGAGGCAATAAGAGATCAGTGTGGTAAATGTTCATTTTGCGTCCCTGCAAGTTGAGACCGGTCATCAGTCTCATCCAGCTATTTGGTTAAAGGTATCCTGTCCTCACATATTTTCAAGTGAAAACGTGCTTGTTTCTAAGAGTCTCTTGACTTGCATCTAAAATGTGAAGTCCATCAGCTTACGGGAGACTTGGAATGGTAAAACCGGGCTCCCTGGAATACTGAAATGAGGCAGTAGAAGGAATTAAAATTACTTTTCACTATTTTAAATGGAAATACAGCAGATATTGGTTGTGTTACCACAAAATGTGTACGATAAGGCGCACCTGGCCTTCCAGTTGGGATGTCAAGAGAGGAAGTAGGTGATGACCTCAGCTGCACATATCCTGGAAAATCATGAGTGGAAATGAAAAAGATACTCTAAGAGCTTGTAGGAAAGGGTTTTATGATAAGGAAAGATGATCTATTTATATTCTAGAGTAGCTGATTTTTAAAGTTGTCAGACTTGAAAAGTTAAAAAACTGCATACAGACCCATGTATGCTTAAACACATTGCTAAATAAAATGGACCTAATGGCAGAGTGGAATCCATATTTGGTACACGCATTCCGCAATTGCACTGCTGTGTGCTGGTCTTGTCAGATCCTTGTCCAGGTCTGGGTCAGTGCCAGTGGAAGCACAAAAGAAGGTAAAGGAAAGACTGAAACAGGAATCAGATCCAGGCTATATGACAGAGATTTCTAAAAAGCAGGTGTTTATTATAAAGGGGCTGGGAGAGGGGAGAGCCTCTTCAAGTACATGATTGCTCTCTTTGAACTCAGGGAGGTAGAAAGGGATTGGAGTGCTTTGGGGTGAATACAATGGGCAGACCAAGTCTTTTCTCTGATTGGTTGAATTGCCTCAATTGAATTGAGGATTGTGAAGAGGTATACTCTTTTATTTGTTTTCAAGAAATAATCATGGACCATTGATAATTTTGCCAGGCATGTTTCCAGACTCTGGGGATACAAAGGTAAGCAAAAGAGAAAATAAAATAAAATAAAATCCTATCATCATGGAACTGACATTACAATGAGGAAAACAAAACGTTAAGTGAAATGTATGGTCTTCCAGATTGAGAGCAACAGGAGCCCCCAGCTCAAAGCCCACAGAGTGAGGTCAATAAGCCGCCTTTAAAATGCCAGCTTCAACAGACAGCATCACCCCATCACCCCAGCCCACCCTGTCATAAATGCCTCTTCTGTACCAGCTCGAAAGCTGGAGAGCCAATTCTGACAATCTAAGAGAGTGTTGGTAATAGATCTTGACGGAGACACTGCTTATGGAGCATGAAGAATTATATCCATTGTATCATCAGTATCTAATGTCAGATTTCGTCATCTAAATATGCTCTAATTTCTCTGGGTGTTGTTTTTTTGCCTTGGTTTACTTATCATTAATCATTCTGCACATATCTCTACCTTCCCATTTCTTCTGCATTTCCTTGATTTACCATCCCTTCCTTGTTACATTGTCCTTGATATTTGGCTTATATCACTCTAGCCTTCACCACCAGTTTATACTTGGTACTTTAATTTTATTTATTTATTTATTTATTTGACAGAGAGACAGAGAGATCACAAGTAGGCAGAGAGGCAGGCAGAGAGGTGGGGTGCGGGGGGAGTATCAGGCTGTCTGCTGAGCAGAGAGCCCGATGCGGGACTCGATCCCAGGACCCTGAGATCATGACCTGAGCCGAAGGAAGAGGTTTAACCCACTGAGCCACCCAGGTGCCCCAAGTTTATTTTTTATTTACTTTTATTTTTATTTATTTTTCAATTTTGAGGCAGGGGGAAGAGGGACAGAGAGAGAATCTCCCTAAACAGGTTCCACACACAGCACAGAACCCAACAAAGGGCTTAAAGTTAGAACCCTGAGATCATGACCAGAGCCAAAATCAAGAGTTGGATGCTTAATGCACTGAGTCCCCCTGGTGCCCCAGCTGGTACTTTTAAACTTGTGTAGCAGTATATTTTTTTGTACGAGAATGCAGTCTTTTTTTTTTCTTTCCCCTATCGCCTTGGTCCATGTTTTATTTTCTGTGTGTTTCTTTAGTTTATTATAATCATTAACATTAGAATTAAAGAGTATCTCTAGACTCCATTATCCTGGAGTAAAATAAATAAACAACAACAACAAAAAGATGACATTCGTACAGTCTTACTGTTGGACCACCTTCCTTGGGTCAACTTTTACATTGTTCACACACCCTGGGACGTTAGATAGTATTTATAAGAATTAAATTCTTGTATCTGTATGGTGTTGCTCCACATGTAAGAGATCGTCTAAATTTGCGTGTGAATTACCAAGAGGAATTTTGTGTGCCTGCAGATTCCTGAGATGATGAAGGGGTAGGAAAGGGGTCCACTCAGTACTGTTTTGGTATCAAAGAGGGTGTGACTCAAGAGGCTGGGGAACTGGTGGAAATGTTGAATGTGCGCATTTCCTCTAATTCTTTTAAGGGTAGAATAAAGCAAATGTGACCAACTATTACTTTAATTTAATACATTTGTGTGTTCGGTGTTACTCCTTTGGTTTATCAGTTTTTCATAATCCCATATTGGATGTGATTATGTATTCATTCATTTCTGTTTAGTCTTTTTTGCCAGATGGAAGGTTACTTCTCATGAACAGAGTGGGGTGTTGCCTGCTTTTCATCACTACCTTACTCAAGCCATCAGTGTTCTCCCTTGGAAGGCTGGTAACCATAATTTCACATGGCTTCTTCCTCATCTAGGCAACCTGGAGGGAGAAAAGAAATGTGGGTCATCCCAGCAAAACAACTTCATCTCTGTCATCTTTCTTGTCTGTGGGTGAAATGGTTGCTCTAGAAACTAAAATTTTTGTTTGGTTTCTTTTGTTTTGTTTAATTCAGCATTTCCTTTGCTCAGTACCTATAGAAAGAGTATAGTGTGGCTATGTATAATGTCCATTAATATGTTGTCTCATACTATAACAACAAGAACAACAACAAAATCCTATTCCATCTAGGACAGACTATGCCATGTAGAAGAGAAATAGCTCTACATCTGAGCTATAATATCTTCATAGTTTTCTGAGAAACAGCCGCAACTTCCCAGGAGGCTACTCTTAATTGTTAGAGATTATAATTGCTGAAGGAATTTATAATCATTTTCCCTTAATATAGTACACAACCCTTCAGCCCCTCAAACTGCAGGGTCTTGGGGCTCCTAGGTGACTCAGTCTGTTCATTGTCCTACTCTTGATTTCAGCTCAGGTCATGATCTCTGGGTGGTGAGATCAAGCCCCATGTTGGGCTCCATTCTGGGCATGGAGCCTATTTAAGATTCTATCTTTCCCTCTCCCTTTGCCCTTCTCTCCACCACTTGCGCTCACTTTCTCTATCTGTCTAAAACAAAACAAAACAAAAAAATTTACAGGGTCTTGTCTCCATTCCAGTAGACAATGTCTTCCCAGTCACTGGACAGAGAGAATCTGCAAGTAAAACCTCAGTATCCTTCTGAAAGTTCTAAATACATTATTTTCACATCTAAATGAGCAATAATTGTTAGCCATTATTTTCATTTTTATTCCATCAGCCTGGCTCAGATGCCTCTCTCAGAAATCTTTCCCATTTCTTGCCCATTAATGGTACTGTTCTGCAGGCTGGAGATTACAATAATATCTGGGATCTGAGCTAGAGGAGGAAGTGAAAACACATAGGTGTCTGCTCAAGTCGCCATCATAACTAGAACGGACTGGCAAATGGGGTGTTGGGTACTAATAATAGAAGTTTATTTTAGGAGCCGGTACTGGTTAAAAAACAACAGATTCTGCAAGGAAAAGATCTCATTAAAACAAAACAAAACAAAACAAAACAGAATAGTATTGGTGAAATGATAAGATGCTGCCAGATACATAGGTTATATGACTTTTAGCATAAATCTTCCAATTTTGTTAGAGTTGCATAACTCACGTAGAGATATATGAACTAAAAAATAACATTGCTAATTACATGACTAAGAGCTATTAGTAAGAAAAAATTAAGAATTATTAAGAAGTATGCTTTGGAATTCTATCCTTGGCTTATACTGCAAAGATATATTTATTTTTACTTCCATAAGAGTGAAATGACCAAAAAAAAAAAAATTGGATTTGATTACAATCTAAGAATAAGTCTGTAATGATGGAAAATTTAGGATTTTAAATTAGATAAACAATTTGAAGAAAAGACCATTATCTTTAAAATTATTTTTAGTAACAATAAACCATTACTTTTGGCTTCAGGGGAAAATACTACAGTAAATGAAGAACACATCATTCACTCATTAATCTCAGGAAACAATTTTCTTCTCTGATGTGTCAGATAGTACATGAGGTACAAGGAATATATATGTTATGTTAAGGTTTTCATAATTAGTGAAAGGGATGGATTTATGTTTAATATAAGACCTTCCATTGTAAAATGTGATATAGACATTTCTTCAAGGTGAGTCTGAAGGGAGGAGAATGGAGGAATTACCTGTGTCAGGAAGAGGGTGGTCAGAGAAGGAGTCCCTTTTTTAGAGCATAGTTTTATTGACTGGATGCTATCCAACATGTCCCCTAGTCTTCATATTTATAACTCTACGAATGAGAATAGGGAAGGACTAACATTGATGAGACTGACTTTATTAATAATTAAATGTTTATTAAGGATAGTTACCACTATTGACAATAGTTGAGCACTGAATGTGAATTTTAGATTTACAAGCACAACTATAATTAACACTTTGAAAGCTAGATTACACTCGTACATCAATTCAGTGATTCTTCCATTCTCCTGGAGAGCAATTTGCTACCCTATTTTCTTTCTTTTTTTTTTTTTTTTTATTTTTTTTTTCTTTTAAGATTTTATTTATTTATTTGACACACAGAGAGAGAGAGAGAGAGACAGTGAGAGAGAGAATACAAGCAGGGGAAGCAGGAGAGGGAGAAGCAGGCTCCCTGCTGAGCAGAGAGCCAGATGTGAGGGTCAATCCCAGGACCCTCAATCATGACCTGAGCTGAAGGCAGACGCTCAACCCAATGCTCAACTGAGCCACCCAGGTGCCCCTACTCTATTTTCAAACTTGTAACACCTCTCCCCATCATCAGTCTCAGAGGATGGACATTCCTGCTACTTCTTTGAGATACCTAAAACAATCAGAAGAGAACACTGAAGAATTCTGCCACCTCATCCATCCACTTACCAGCTTTGGAGCCATGCATTTTCCATTTCTAGGCCACAAACCAAAGCTCTCCATTCTCCTTACTAGACCCCATTGTTCCACTTACTTTCAAAGCAGTCACCCCCCACTGCTCAGATACATTTCTCTAGGACATCTAACTATTCTCTCTTAAATTATATATTTTTTCTCTTTCTACTAGAATATTTTTAACATACAAACAGGTTGTTGTAAAACAAAAACAAAAACAAAAAGTTCAGGTATACCTGGGTGGCTCAGTCAGTTAAGCCTCTGCCTTCGGCTCAGGCTGCGATCCCAGGGTCCTGGGATCTAGTCCCAATTCCCCTCTGCCTCCTGCTCTCACTGATTGTGCACTCTCTCTCTCTTTCTGACAAATAAACAAATAAATAAAATCTTGAAAAAATATATTCAATCCCAGATAATATCCTATTTTTCTTTACCATTTTGAAAGTAAAATTCCTCAAATTAATTGCTTATTCTCTATCTCCAAATTCTCTCCTCTTATTTTATCTTCAACCCATACCAACACACTTTCACCTCTTCGTTTCACTACAAATGCCCAGTTCAGGGATAAGGAATAACTGATAGCCTTGCTGCTACCTTTCATTGGACTTACATATCTGTAGCCTTCAAAACAGGTGGTTACTTCACTTTCTTCAAATGGAAATCCCAGTCTTTGGGTTTCCTTCCTTCCTACCTCTCTGGTCATTGGCTAGTCTTTTTCAGTCATCTTTCAGATGCCTCTGTTCTCCTACCTTTGAATATTCTTTGCCCCAGTAAATACCTGAAGATGGTTTCTAAAGCCACTAGACTTCCTGAGCACCAGACTGGTGAGTAGATTCCTCCATTCCTTCCTCTATTCTGAACTTTGGATTCACACAGCCAACAATAAACTTGACATCTCTACTTAGTTGTCTCCAGATGTTCCAGGGATGTCTTGAATTTCTATTACTATTGTTTGTAAAGTACTATTTAATTATCCAGGTCTACTCTATATTCTATTAAAGGACATTGACAATGGTAATGATGATAATGGTGATGATCATGGCGGCAGTCCTCATGATGTGATGGTGATGATGATGATTTTTTTTCTTTTTAAATACATACATTCATCCTAATAAGAACAATATTATTATCATTTTCCAAATGAACAAATTGAATCAGAGCAGTTAAGTAACTTTTTAAGATCATAGAGTTAGAAAGGTGCAGGAAAGGCTGTGAACTGAAATATATACGATTTTATAGTTATTCTGAAATGACTCTCTCAATAAATGAGTGATTACCATTTATTTACCAATTTCAGCTTTATCTTCCTTCTGTTCACCCTTGAAAAGGAAAGGTTTATTAGATACTTAATCATTAATTGTTCCATCATTCTGACAGGACCATTCTAGATAAGCCCTCACTTTCTTAGACTCTCCTCTAACCCAAAACTAGATCTTAAAACAAGTTGCTGCTAGCAATTTCCTATATCAATATCCCATGGTCTCCCAAAATGCTCACCACAACAAATACTAATCCCTCTTGTTCAACTACAGGTGTGTTCCTGGTAATCTTTGGCTAGAGGGCATTGATATCTCTGGGAATGCTATGGCCAGTGCAAAGTAGGGGATGAACATCCTTTATATATTTTGAATACTACACTCCAATTATATTAGTCTATAAGGATTATAGAATCAACTCCCCTATTTTGTTTGAAAATCTTATCCCAATACCTTGGCATAATGCTATGGGCTCGCTATTTTTCTTCACACTCCTTTTGAACTTATTCAAATAGTAAACATTTATTTGTTCTAGCCATTGAAATGGAATTGCGGTCATGGCTGCCACCAAACCCGTCACATAGTTTATAATACATAATGTTCATCTCGTTAGCTATCTTATTGTGTCAATATGCCAAGATTATTTATTTCTAAAATTGCAATCTTAAACTTTACAAGTGGACTTTATTACAGGCCCGAATTTTAAGAAAATATTGAATTCAACAAGGCAAAGAACAGAGCCCAGTAGCACTCTTCAGGGATTTCCTTCTACCTCATAGATTCTCATTTTATGTGAGAGAATATAAAATAACTTGGTCAAACACTTTGCTTAGTCCATGTAAACCCATAAGCTGATAATGCTTTTAAGAAGTGATTGATTTCATTTGTCTGGAGATGTCTTAAGTATATTAAGCACTTTGGATTTGGTATGAAATCAAAAATATATATATCAGAAGAAATAGAAGCATGCAAATGGGAAGAGTGAATAATTAGGATAATGTGCAATCAGGACTTAAGAAGAATCCCAGGAAACATAAGGAAACAGAGATTATAGAACTTGAAGAGAGCACAAGGTCTCAGAAGCCGACATGAACTTTTAGCCCATCCATTCCTATACCAGATACCTTAGGGAAATATAAGAACTAGGACAGAGCCAGGAAAGGGCACGTTCTTTAATACAAGTTAGAGTATTTGCCTCAAGCTCAAGATGACTCTTACTCAATTACGCTGGATTAAGTGAAGAAATGCTTCCCACAGCCACCTCTCCTCAATATACGAAGATACACTGGAGATTTCTTTCCTTTTTTTCCCCTTAAATTCAAAGTATTTTGTATGTAAAGATGAGGGCAAGAAAAAGCAGAGCAAATAAGAACAGAAGGTAGAGAGCTTTTTTGTACCAGTTGGAGAAACAGGGAATTTGAATGACGTTGCCGATTCATTGTTTGGGGCTAGATTCTTCATATCATTACTTCCACTAACCAGGGTCCTGGGCCTGAGTTGGAAATACAGAGAATTGAGGTTAACTTCCCCCAGGTGGCAGTAGGGAGAAAAGGGAATACGAATTTTTGGAATTGAGTTGGAATCATAAATATCTGAAACTACCAACTGATAATTGCATTGATTAAAATTTGGATATTTAAAGTTTTCTACAAACCCCAATATAGTGTGAATTGTTTCCCTGGTTCTTGTATAAGGTTGGTGGGTGATGAACTTGCATGTATCCAGCACAGAGCTTAGCATATAGATAACTATATCCAAAAAAAAAAAAAAAAAAAATCCATTTTGTTAAGTTAGATAACATAAAGAGTATATTAGTAAAAATACGCTGAGTCCAATACAAATGCCTGATTCTCAATAACAAAATGCAGTTCTATTTTTCATTAAAGACATATATAGGTTGGTCAGGAGACTCAGGTCTACACAGTTATTCAGGGACTCTGTTAGAGAGAGATTCTAACACCTTTATTTAACTAAGAGCCCCTATGATCACCAATGGAAGAAGAGAAGAAGGAAGGTACTGGAAAGGCACAGCCTAACTTAACTCTCTGAACCTTCTGATACTTGGCATCTATTCTTATTCCATTGGTGAGTTCTAGTCACATGATCCAATCTAGTTACAAGGGATGCCAGGAAATGTAGTTCAGCTGTGTCCTTGGCTTGTTGAGTGTCTAGTCAGTCTTTGCTGTGGGACATATACTCTAGGAACCTTACAAAACTTTTCCTTACACAGTATTTGCAGAGGTGCATCTAGACCTGCCCTTGCTAGTCCCTTTGTAATACCACTCATAGTGATCTACTGAAGATTACCTCTCAATTATTTCTTAATTTTAGATAATTGTGCTAGCCCAAGAGTCAGTTTTTCTTTTGATCAAGATTGTCTAGTGTTTAAAATCCTCCCTTATCAATTTAATAATTATGTGTACCAGACAGTGTTCTAGGCCATGGAGACATCACATTGAAGGAAGTAGAAAATAATCTCTGTCCTTATGAAAGTTACATTCTTATTTTGGTTCATAGCATTATAGATGAGACACTGAGATGTTGATAAGGAAATGTAAAGAGGAAAGTTCAGGAAAAGTAAAATCCAAAGATATAATCTGATATAACACTTGATTAATTTGACTTTGCCATTGGAAAAAGGAAGAAGTTGATCATTCTCTATGTGGACAGATCCTCTTCAGGTTGGTGTGCAGAATACCAAGGGGCACTAGGAATAAATGGACAAGGGAAGCCTTCATTTATGGCCCAGGAAGACACATCTGTCTTGTTCATCAGTTGTGTGGTAAATAGTTTCCAGAACGTCCTTGCATGTGGGCCCCAAGCACTTACTACGGATGGCCCACAAAATTGGTCCTAAATCCTCTCCAAATATAAAGAGGGGAATAAAGAAAAAGAAAAATACTTTCTTGAAAAATAGTCATTTCAAGGAAAGTCTTATAATTCCTCAGAGCCATACCAGAAATGAAGGTTCTTATAACATTCTCCAATAATTCAAACATCTCATGCTTATATAAAAGCTGTGTGCCCACACCCTTCTCATGCCTTACATCTGTTATCTATTTAATTTTCACACAATCGTATGAAGTACCAAAATTCTACCGAATTTATATATGAAGAAGTAGAGACTGAGATGAAATAATTTGCCCAAGATTTTACAGTTATGAAAAGGGATATCAGATTTGAATCTAAGCCTTATTGAGTCTGTACATGTAACCACTCTACAATGCCTTTCTCTACATTTTATTCAAAATAATTCTTAAAATAGAAAAAAAAAAAAAAGGAGTATCAGTAACTTTGGCCTTCGTATACAAATATCTCCCAACCCGGGTTTGCTGTACTGGCCTTGGTAGCATACTGAACAATTAAGGGCTTTCACCATCTTAAGTTTCTGTTTCGGAATGGTTTCCAGAATGTTCTGGTTCCAGAAAATTATGATTTCCAGAATGTCAATCCCCTCTGCTTTGCTCCTGTTACTTACCCTGCTCTAGTATAGGAAGGAATCCTCAGGTGACTGGAGATTATTAATATTGTGGAGCTAAAACATTTTATGGTTGTATCTATATGCATCCTGGAGCAATTTTGACAAGGTTGGCAAATCATCTATGTGACAGTCTCAGTTTCTGCATTTTGGGGAAAATAGTACCTGATTTGTGGAACTGTTGTTTGGATACAAGGAAGTAATCAGTATAAAGCTCTAAGAATACTCTTAGCATATTGTAAATATATCAAAACTATGAGATATTGTGGAGAGTTTTGTTGTTTCAACCATCGGTAACAGACTTCCGGTGAGTGAATAATCCTAACTTGGGGTTACAGCATCTACAAACCTGTTCTCATTTCTTTTCTCTTCTTTCTTTCTTTCTTTCTTTCTTTCTTTTTTTTTTTTAAAGATTTTATTTATTTGACAGACAGAAATCACAAGTAGGCAGAGAGGCAGGCAGAGAGAGAGAGCAGAGAGCCCAATATGGGGCTTGATCCTGGGACCCTGGGATCATGACCTGGGAAAAAGGCAGAGGCTTTAACCCACTGAGCCACCAAGGCACCCCTCATTTCTTTTTTTATCTTTTCCTAAGTTTACCTCGTTCACTGGCATGCAGGAATGTGTGGGTCACGTGCTCATGAATAAAGGGTCCAGTAAGAAATCAAGGAGGTAAATATGTTCAACTCAAGCAAATGCAGGCATAGTGACTAAGCAAGAGGAAAGTGTGACAGTTTCAAACCATAGGACCCAGGGGAAGCAGAGGCTGCTCCTTTCCCCACAGCAGTCAAACACAGAGCCTTGATTTTCACTCAACACTCAGAGCCATCGACAACCTCAGTGGAAGCCGATGGGGCATTTGAGCACGTGCTCCGTAATTAATGAGTACATAACAAAAGAGCCCTTGTTTACAGTAATATTTTTATTCATCTTCCCAATCTAAGAAAGTATTTAATTCCCCTTAATGATATGAGCCACCCTAGTCTTTATGACAACATGGGACAATAATTACCCTGCTTTAACTTAATTTATAGACCTCATTATCACCCCTGCCTTCCAACCATGATTACAAATCTCCTAGGAATCGAGAACTCTCTGAATGGGAGGAGGATTATTGGGATTTATTGTTCACCCTGGCAGTCCGGAGCGCAGACTGATTTACTGTTGCGGATTCCCACTGGGGCGAGCAGAATTTGGGAGGAGAAACGTGGGGCTTCTGGGGAAGTGAGCTTACCCTCCCTGACTCGGAGTCACAGGTTAATACAGAGACTGTCTCTTACTGCACAGAACCAGGGAGGAATCTCAGGAGGACAAAACCTCTAGCAATAACCAGCTTGAGAATGTCACTTCTGCCACTGGGAAAGTAATTGTATCCCTTTATGGGAAATGAGAAGCGAAGGCAAGTCTTAAATATCCCAGCCGCTTTCATTCCCCCCCCCTCCACGGGGACATTGTTCACCCATGGTCTGAACAATCAAGCAGTTACGGAGAACAGGACTTGCGTTACTAGTTCCCATTCTCTTTCTGACGCAAGAGCACATCTCCACATTTTCCCGGGATGATGCTTATTTGCTACATGATTCTTTTTTTTTTTTTTTAAAGATTTTATTTGTTTATTTGAAAGAGAGAGATCACAAGTAGACAGAGAGACAGGCAGAGAGAGAGAGAGAGAGGGAAGCAGGCTCCCTGCTGAGCAGAGAGCCCGATGCGGGACTCGATCCCAGGACCCTGAGATCATGACCTGAGCTGAAGGCAGTGGCTTAACCTGCTGAGCCACCCAGGCACCCCTATTTATTTTTTTAATTAACATATAATTATTTGCCCCAGGGGCAGTGTACAGGTCTGTGAATCAACAGGCTTACACATTTCACAGCACTCACCATAGCACGTACCCTCCCCAGTGTACATAAGCCAGCCACCCTATCCCTCTCTACCCCACAGCATCTTTATTTTTTTAATTCAATTAGCCAACATATAGTACATCTTTGGTTTCTGATGTAGTGTTCAATAATTTATCAGTTGCATGTAACACCCAGTGCTCATCAGATCACATGTCCTCTTTAAATCCCATCCCTCCATCACCAGGTTGCTTTAGAAAAAGATCTACCTGAAGACTTAGAGGAAGCAAGCCATCAGACATGTCATATATTTTTTTTCCCCTAAACTCATTTCAAACTGCTTTAGTACAACTGATGGCAGGGAGAAAGCTCAATTTAATACATAAATTGTTACTGACTTTAATAAACTAAGAAAAAGAATTGGAGACATTTAATTGTTTAATGAATTTTTATTAGTCGTCAGATGCCCAAAGTTCAGAAAGAGAAAAGAAAGAAAAGATTCTTGGTCTTTTTATCCCTTCATTTTTTTTTTTAAAGATTTTATTTATTTATTTGACAGAGAGAGATCACAAGTAGGCAGAGAGGCAGGCAGAGAGAGAGAGAGGGAAGCAGGCTCTCTGCTCAGCAGGGAGCCCGATGCGGGACTCGATCCCAGGACCCTGAGATCATGACCTGAGCCGAAGGCAGTGGCTTAACCCACTGAGCCACTCAGGCGCCCATATCCCTTCATTTTTATACCAAAGCAAAGTAGTCGTGATTCACTCTGGGTAAAGAGTTAATGGAATGTGTGCTTGTTGAGAATGAATCCTGCACCCACCAGGGCTAGAGGATCGGTCCTGACACTCCTAGAAGCTTTGTACCTTGTTTCCAAAGCTCTTTACAAATCATCATAAAAGAGAAATGATCTCAGAAGCACTTAAAGCTTTTTGTACACCCACTTTTCCAATAAATCTCAAACACATCTTTCATTTTGATCACAGAAATGCAAATTTCCTGACAGGCAAACTAGAGCATGACTAAGTCCAAATGAAGTACAGTACATTTACTCAAGTGGAAAGAATAATGCATCGAAACATAATGCAATTCACTCAACTTCAGCTTCAAAACCATGTGTGCTTTACATCGGCTCATGGTTCAGTGTCGGTGTTTTCACGTATGACTTTGAAAGGATTGAACCGGTTAGAAAGAAAAATAATGTTTACACACTGCCGGTTAACTTCATGGGCCTGTTTCTCCTTAACTGTATTTTTATTCTTTCCTATAATTTCATTCATAAGAAGTTAGATTTGATAATAGCAAAATAATTTCAGACCAATCAGGGGTGTAGGTGCTAATTTTTGTTAGGCTGGATCTCCTAATAGGCACAGAAATGGAAATGTGTGGTCTAGTGTCTCCTTGGTGTGCAGGCTAATGGTTGCTAGGCAGCCTCCTGTTTGTAGAGGGGAGAAAGAATTTCTTTATCTGCAGATGTCTTCGACAATGCCTCGTGCTCGGTGTCTCCATCGGATTTATGCAGTGGGATAGGGCTTACTGAGCTGCAGTGATTTCATGTGCAGCAAAACCTGCCCTATTTGCGAGGGAGGTTTTGCAGACCAAGGGTCAGAGTGCGAGCAGAAGTGAGCATTACTGAAACGGAAGAGGGCTGTGAACTGGAGAAACCAGCCTGATAATATCTAAGAGCCTTAAAAGCTGCATTATGACTATTTTAATTGAATTTTATCTTATCAAAGCGATATCCGTACAATGGCTTAGAAAGTTGAATAGGAAACTAAATGGATTGTAACGGAAAGGCTCTCTCAAAGCTATATCAGTTTCCTCCCTTACATCTTCCTCTCCCAAAGCAACCACTTTTAGGTGTTTACTCTCTGTAATTGTAAATGATAGGAATTGATCACTGTCACTGGATTCATTGGTTGTTTTAGATGCTGTCTACTGACTCCTGGTTGGGGTAGGTGAGGATTTAGCTGTCTTATCCTGCCAACACTTTCATCGGCCTCCCTCATTCTCCTATTATAATTCCATTAAAATTTAGGGTTAAAGTACCATTCAGTGTCTATATTATTAAAAAATATCATTGAGCCATGACAGGATCACATTTAATTCTTCTTTTTTTCAGCCTGTCCTGAAGGATTCCTTGCTTATTTGTCTGTTTAGTTTTATTTGCTGAGAATTCTCTGTAGGTATCACTACATCTTCTAGCATCTTCTATTATCCTCTCAGTGCAATTTTCAAAAAAATGAAAAAAAATTTAAAAATCTGGAAACGATGAATGCCAGACTTTCTCTGGATGTCTTACTACTGGAGCCTTTTCTTCTCCTGCATTCTCTAGGACTGCTCCCAACTCTCTACCTTGGAATTCTCTTCATGCCATTCTAGGTCACATACCTTATTAGTTGCATGTCAAGTTTTCTTCTTTCCTGATCTGTATACACCACTGTTGGGTGGAGCGTATCCTCCAGTAGCTTAAAGTTCAAAAGACCATCCAAGGACAGGTGTGTGGTCATGACAACTCCCATTCTTCCTGTGAATTAACTGTTCCAAACTGAACTGAGTGTCCTCTGTGCCTAGTGCACAGGTGTCATTGCACTGCCTTTTCAGGACCTTCCTGGGCATTCCCTTTGCTCAGACTCCACTTTTCTGTGCACTACGTCTTTTCCTGGTATATTTCCTCATCTGGGGGAAAAACATCTCCAGTAGCTTGCCAGGAAAGGAACCAAGGGAGGGGAGTTTTTGGAGACCTTACATATCAGAAAATATGTCTTTATGCTAGGTCACACACACCTGAGTTTGACGGGGGATCTTCTAAGTTGGGAATCATTTTCTTTATTTTTTATGTTTGAAGGCACTGCTCCACTACATTCCAGCTTCCAAGGTTTTCTGTTAGCTGTCGGATGCATTCTGTTCCCAGAGCCTTTTGTTTGATCTTCCTTGTCCCTAGAATTTATGCCATCTTTTTAATTTCAGTGTTCTGAAATGTTGCCATGAAATATCAATGTGTTTCTATTTTCTCAAATGTTTTGCTAGTCCTTGGCAATCTCAAAACTCATGATTTATCAGATTAACGTGGGATATAGGCATCCCCCTTTGTTTAACTCTCCAGATCAATGTGAAGCGAAGCAAGGTTCCGAAACATGAGGTCTTGAACAAAGGATGAAGTAGAACAAAGACCTGTGAATCCCTTGATATCTTCTATAAGCTTGACGCTCCTTTCTCTTTTCCTTGCCTTCTAATCAGGTATATAAACAATATATTCTCTCTCATTTTTCCCCCTTCTCCCATATATTAAGCTATGCCTTGAGAATGACATGATTTTTTACCCTGGTTTTCAGAATTTCAGTTCCCTTTATTTTTGAAAATATTTTATTTATTTATCTGAGAGAGAGAGAAAGTGAGAGAGACCATGAGAGGAGAGACGGTAAGAGGGAAAAGCAGATTTCCTGTGGAGCTGGGAGCCTGATGTGGAACTCGATCCCAAGACTCCGAGACCATGATCTGAGCCAAAGGCAGTCGCTTAACCAACTGATCCACCAAGTGCCCCCCTTTATTTTAATAAGTATCAAAAAGATATCATCAACTAAGCACCTGTTGGGCTGTTACAATATTAGATGATAACTATTATCACAATATTTTTCAACTGTGGAAAAAGTGGTTCAAAGAGATAAAGTAACATGAACAACCATTCAGCAAAAAAACGGCAAAGGCAAAGCATCTGACCAGGTTTACCTGATTTCAAGGTCTTCTTTTCTTACCATCTTTCTTTACACTTTTTTTTTTTTTTTACCTTCTAGAAAACTCTAAATTTATATGCAATGTGTTCAAATTACAGGATGGAAAACATCATGATTTATTTGTCAAGTTTATACATGGCATACATTTTGAAGTGTTACTTTATAGATTCAGCAATATAATCTAGATTCAAAATCATCTTAGAAGAATTTGCTCAGATCAACAGGATGAGGTTCCGTGTGAGTCAAGGATCCTCTGCCCTTTGTTTGCCTAATGTCTAGTTTTATATCAACTTCAGGAGCTTCTTTGTAATATCTTTATTAATATCATTCTGGCAAAAATATCCACTATAGAAATAGCTGAAATATTTGAAAGCATTGCTGAAACACTGTTGTTTCTCAGCTTAAGTTTATACTCTCTATGACTTCGCTTTAGAGTATTTTTTTTTAGTGTGGCTTTTAATTTTCAAATCATGATCTTCCATGCACTCAAGGCAATTCTTATTCTGGTGGGAAAGTTGCCTTAGTAATAATTTACATTCTGCAGACAGTGGTGGAGGAGTTGCTTCTGCTAAAAGGAATAACATTTGTTATCACTCTTAACTGTTTTGCAAGAAAAAGAGCTTGTTATAGAAATAAGTCAATCCATTGCTGAAAGAATAATGCTTGGAAATATGCCTGTGGACAACAAATCACCTGTTAGAGACAGGGAGAGGGAAAAAAAATAAAACAAAACAAAATTCTGCACACATTGGTGTGAGACCACTCTGTTGTTCATCCAGGAGCCTTGCGTGAAGAGACAGAGGAATGCTGAGCCTCTAAAATGCCTTTCTAAAAATACTTACACAAGAATCCTCTTCTCAGCCTCTCTTAAAATGAAATCCAGATTTAGCAGTTATATAGTGATGGTGAGCTACAGAAAATGAAATCAGAAGCAATTATACCAACGGAGACCATAGATGCTAGGGTGGGCTTCACGTTGGATGAAAGGCATGTGCAATTTAAGAAAGGATTATTCCTTCTTCAGAAGCTTAAGACTTCAGAACTAAAGGAGAAGACAAATCTATTTATTTGATACTACATATACGCTTTTCCTATAAGATGCCCATAAAATGCCAAAGTTCCATTTTTGTATATAATCTTATGAATGGAAAAGAAAATTCAGATGTTTTAATTAATTTTATATGTAGGGGTAAGTATTCAAAAAATACCCTTTCTGTGAGGACATTCTTGATCCAACTTTGTACTACAGTATGAACCGAATTTTGTTTGGATATCCTAATGCCATTCTGGGTATTTGTAAAGTATTGTTTTTAATAAAAATCCACTAGAAAGTTGAGAATTATATATAAAGTATATAGTTCTATTTTAACAAATAGTTTCCCAAATCCCTAAAATTTTTCATAAAGCTTGTTACTATGATGGTTAACTTTGTATATCAAATTATAGGGTGTTCTGGATGAGATTAATATTTAAATCAATAAATGCTGAGTAAAATAGATTGCCTTATTAATGTGGGTGAGCCTCACCTAATCAGTTGAAGATGTAAATAGAACAAAAAAGACCAGCCTTGTTGAGCAATGGGAAATTCTTCACGAGTGTACCTTCACATTTTATCTCCACCATCTGCTTTCTTAGTCTGAAACCTGTTGAGCTTTAGACTGAAACTGTATTATAAGCTTTTTGAGTCTGCAGGCTAGGGGTAAACATTGCAGATTCTGAATTTGTCAGCTGCCATAATTATGTGAGGCAATTTCTTATAATATCTCAATCTCCCTGTCTCTTTCTGTCTCTCTGTCTCTCTTTCTCAATATATTTGGTTCTGCTTCTCTGGAGAACTTTCACTGATACAGATTTTGATACCAAACTCGGGTGAAACATGTCAAGATATCTTTTCTAAAAATATTTTATTATTTTATTAATATTTTTTAAAAATATATTTTTCTAAAAAAATAATTTATTAATTTATTTGAAAGAGGGGAGGCAGGGGAGAGAAAGCACAAGCAGAAGGAGTGGGAGAGGGAGAAGCAGACTCCTGGCCAAGCAGGAAGCCTGATGAGGGTTTTGATCCCATGAATGTAGAATCATGACCTGAGCCAAAGGTGGATGCTTAACTGACTGAGCCATCCAGGTGTCCCTCAAAATATCTCTTTTAATGTGAAGGATAAGTTGTTTTAAAAGGCCCTAACCACAGCTAGTGTGTCTCTTTGGAAGGAGACAACATATTACTCATTTGAGTGTATTATTCCAACTCATTGACCAAGTGACCCAAAAAGCTGTTACTTTTCAGTGTGGCCTGGAACAAGAGAAGACTCCACCATAGGTCCAGGCTGCTGGGCCAGCACTCTCCCACTTGGGCTGTACAATCCAGAATATCCAAAGGTGCTTGAAGTGACAGACTGGGAATCTGTTTGAGTTTTTGACCATGTTGGTGTCATAGTACAGCCCCTCAGGATTTTGGAGCAAAGACTTGCCATTCTCCACAGATGATCACCCTCTTTTGGATACACACCTTTGACTCCACTATTGTGCCTCTAGGGAGACTGTGTGCTTAGCCATGGGCCTCCAAATTACCACATGGCCCGAGCAGCCCAACGTGAGCTGGATGTCATCTGACTTAACAAACCACACATTCAGGTGTGTACAATAGCACACCGCCATCAAATGATAGTGGGGTAAAACAGATCAGGCACAAGCAGACCCTGAAGGTGCAAGTAAGTCACACGAAGAAATGACCCAATGGCCCATTCCTGTTACCCTGCTTTCTCTCTCCCAGCCTGCACCCAAGGCCGCATAGAGAGTTCCTGTGACCAGTTGGCCAAGGTTAAAGAAGACCTCAATGTCTGGTTTATAAACAGTTCACACTATGCAGACACTGCCCAAAAGTGAACAGCAGCAGCACTATGGCCCCTGTCTGGGACATCCTTGAAAAGATACGGTGAAGGGGGGCACCTGGGTGGCTCAGTGGGTTGAGCCGCTGCCTTCGGCTCAGGTCATGATCTCAGGGTCCTGGGATCGAGCCCCACATCGGGCTCTCTGCTCAGCGGGGAGCCTGCTTCCTCCTCTCTCTCTGCCTGCCTCTCTGCCTGCTTGTGATCTCTCTCTGTCAAATAAATAAATAAAATCTTTAAAAAAAAAAAAAAAGAAAAGATACGGTGAAGGGAAATCCTCCCAGTGGGCAAGACTTGAAACACTGCACCTAATTGCAGTGCACCAAATCATATATATATTTTTTTTTTTCCAGGAAGAAACATGGACAGATTTGATTTAGGGACTGTGGCCAATGGTTTGGCTAGTTGGTCTGGGAAACACCCATGGGAAGAACGCAAGTGGAAAAGTAGTCACAAAGAAGTCAGGGGAAGAGGTACTTAAATAGATCTTCCTGTAGAGGCAAAAAATGTGAAGCTATTTAAATTTCATGTCAGTGATAACCAACTAACGTCCTTAGCAGAGGAAGATTTTAGTAATCAAGTGGGTAGGATCACCCATTCTTTGGATATCAGCCAGCCTTTTCTCCCAGCCACCCCCTGTCACTACCCAACGGGTTCACGAACATAGAGGCCAAAGTGATAGGGATGGGGGTTATGCATAGGCTCAGCTATATGGACTTCCACTCACCAAGGTTGGTCAGATTACTGTTGAGTGACCTGTCTTCCAGCAGGGGAGAACAGCACTGACTCCCCAAGATGACACAATTCCCCAGTGTAATCAGCCAGCTACCTGGGGGCAGGTTAATTACATTGGACCACTTTCATCATAGAACACATGGCATGTTGTGCTTAATGGGAATAGTCAGTCCACATATGAATTTACTTTCCCTGCACATTAGGCTTCTGCCAACACTACCATCTGGGGATTTATAGAATGCCTTTGCCCCATCATGATATCCCTCTGATCAAGGAGCTAACTTCATGGAAATGGAGTGTAGCTGTACACCTATGCTCCTGGAATTCACTGGTCTTACCATCTTTCCCACTCCCCTAAAATAGCTGGCTTACTAGAGCAGTGAAGTGGCCTTTGGAAGACTTCATTTATAATCCCAGCTAATGGAAATACCTTGCAGAGATGGGACAAGTTTCTCCAGGAAACTGTATATATGATCTGAATCAGCATCTAATATATGGTATTATTCTCCAATAGCCAAGATTCATGGGTCCAGGAGACAAGGTACCGCTCTTTATTACTCCTGGTGACCCTCTTGCAGAATTTTTACTTCCTGTCCCCATTACCTTATACTCTTGTAAGCCTAGAGTTCTTAGGATCAATAATGATCCAGCTGAACTGGAAGTTAAGACCTCCTCCTGACGACTTCAGACTCTTCATGCTTGTGAATCAACAGGCACAAAAAGCTGTGCTGTGCTCCTGTCCTGTGCTGGCTGGAATGATGGACCCTGACTGCCTAGTGGAACTGGATGGCTCTTCCACAGTGGAGCCAAGGAAGAGTGTGTCTGGAAGACAGAAGATCCTGTACGGTGTCCCTTAGTATTGCTGTGCCCTGTGATTCAGGTCAGGTCAATGGAAAACTACAACAACCCCATCCAGGAAGGACTACTAATGACCCAGACCCTTTGAATGAAGGTTTGAGTCACCCCACCAAAGAACCATAACCAGAGGAGATACTTGTTGAAGGCAAAGGAATGAACGATGGAAGAAGGTAGTTTGAAAGACCAGCTACAAACACCTTCTTTGGTTGTAAGGTGTGTGTGTGTGTGTGTGTTAAGCAAGTATTTTTGTTTTTTTTTTTTTTTCCTTCTCTATCCCTTTATCCTGTAACATAAGATATATTGAATTTATATCATATATCATAGCATCTGATTATTGTGATGTTTACATCACAGTATTTTAGTTACAGGATCTAAAGGAGCAGAGCAAACTTCAAGCAAGGACTTTGCATCCTCTCTTGGGAAAGGGTTAGTGCATTTTCAGTTGTGCACAAGATAGCTGTGTCACGAGAGGTGGAAGTATGACTTCATTGTTGTCTTTACTTGGAGATGGAGTGTGGTTTAAGGAGATGTGTATGGGTGCCAAGTTGACAAAGTAGAGACATGTGATGGTTAATTTTGTGTCAACTAGGAGGGTATTGTTGGATAAGATTAACATTTAAATTGGTAAAACTTGAGTAAACTGAATATTTCCCATGAAGCATGTGGGTATCATCTAACCAGCTGAAGGTCTGAATAGAATAAAAAGACTGACCTCCCCAAGAAAGAGGCAATTCTCCAGCAGAGTGCCTTCAGACATCTTCTGTTCCAGAGTCTCTCCTGGATCTCTAGCCTGCTGGCTCACACTGCAGATTTGAGCCTGTCCACCTCCATGATCACATGAGCCAATTTCTTATCAATAATCTCCCTCCACCCCCTCATCCCATCCATCTCTCTGTACACACATGAACATGCACATACACTCCGTAGGTTTGTTTCTCCTGAGAAACCTGCCCAATACAACTATGCATATCCACAGGAAGTATCAGTCTTTGTTATCAAGCTCCCTCCTCCAGGGCTGCTCCCCAGTGGGTCGTTTGTGCAGTGCAGACCAGCAGGAGTTCATCCTCCAGCCGGCTCACACATCTGAAGCTAGAAGCACATCTCCTTCCTTATGGATTCACCTTCCAGCCCTTCCATAGCCGTAACTTGTAACCACTGTTCTTGTGTCTGCTCATTCATTTTCCAAATCTCAGCCAGAGTGCCATTTCCAGATCATGAGTGTCCTTGTCGAAATGCTTAAATGGCATATAATTTTCCTTAGGCTGAGCTCTGAGCATGGCTCATGAGACTCAATGAGATGGGACCTGCTGAACCTCTGGCCATTTCCTCTAACCAATCCCAGGCTTGGAACTTCTTGCTGCTGTTTTTTGTTTGTTTGTTTGTTTGTTTTTTGTTGTTGTTGTTGTTGTTTTTTATCACGATCCAGCAGCCCTCCAGTAATGGCTCTCCTTTGAGGGTGCACCCATCAAACACCTTTGAGGGTGTTCTCCACAGAAACCATACCAATAGAACACATGTAGATATTAAAAAGGCTTTTATTATGAGGGATTGAGTCATGCAATTGTGGATGCTGAGAAGTCTCACAGTCTTCCCTCTGCAAGTTGGAACCCAGGAAGGTTAGTAATTCCTGTCCCAACTTGAAGACCTGAGAACCAGAGGATCCAATGGTGTAAGCCCTAGGCCCAGTGTCTGTCCAAAAGCCCAAGAACTAGAAACACCAGTGCTTGAGTACAGAAGATGGATGTTCTGGCTCATGCAGAGAACAGATTTTACATCCCTGTGTTGTTTTGTTCTATTCAGGCCCTGGATGGATTAGATGTTGCTTGCCTGCATTGGTGAGAGAGACCTTTACTCCGTTTATTGATTAAAATGCTAATACGCCTGGAAACACTTTCACAGGTATGCTCAGAAATGATGTTATACTGGCTATCTGGCCAAAGCTTACCCCATCAAGCTGACACATAAAACCAACCATCACAGAGGGAACGTGGTAGTCTGCAATTTTGCTCACCCCTCATTTCCTGAAAAATTTCTCAAAGCTTCTTCCACTATGCCTCCACAAAAGGTCCTTGTTGTGCTCTCTGGCAGAGAAAGCTTTCATTCAGTTTTAAACTTCATAGTCAAGGGCGCCTGGGTGGCTCAGTGGGTTAAGCAGCTGCCTTTGGCTCAGGTCATGATCCCGGGGTCCTGGGATCCAGCCCCTGCATCGGGCTCTCTGCTCCGCGGGGAGCCTGCTTCTCCCTCTCTCTCTGCCTTCTTCTCTGCCTGCTTGTGATCTCTCTCTCTCTAATAAAAAAATAAATTTAAAGAAAAAAAAAAAGACTCCTATCAGAATCTTCCCAGCCCTCTCTGCCTAGATCAAATGCTCCTCTTCATGACCTATATATATCCATTATTGAGATTATTACATATAAAAACAAAACAAAACAAAACTTCATAGTTAATACTGCCTGGCATTTAGATGGTTCTAACTAAAGTTTTATTTATTGGATAAGTAAGAGAATTTTATGTTTTCCTCTCATTATGAGTAGAAAAAAAAAAGCCTAGTCAAATGGAGCTTCCATTTTTCTCAAATATTGAGCATGAGAGATTCAGAAGACATAAAGAAAATAATCCCTTTAGTATTCAGAAAACAGATATTTATAGTATGTTAAATAAGTCCTCAGGTCTTAGGTGTTTTTTACGTGCATTAATATGAGAAATTTTCAAATGTACCTCTTCTTTCCCTATTCTACTAAGTTCACATGCTTAAGAAAAATGGTCTGAGCTTTCTGTCTGAGTTTTGTTCTTTTATTTTTTTCTTACTGCCAAGGAGATTTAGGACACATAAATCATTAACGTGTGTTTTTATATATCCTGGTGGTCAGTGATGAGAGAGTTTAAGGTAACATAAATCCATTTTGTGGGTGTTTACGGGAGATACTATGAGAGTGTAGAATTCAGTACAAGTCCTATGGACGACCTTCAGAAGAGAGTGCGCTCTGAGCCTGCGCATCCAGAAATGGACAGGGTTCCTTTTTACTGCCTACTTTTAGGAGAGGAGCATCACCTAGAGCTGTAACTCTTCCATTTCACTTTTACAAGACTTGTTATTTTCCTAGTTAGAGAAGGAGTACAAAAATTGTGCCATCTGCCCATCACTGACATCAAGAACAGAACAAAGTACCACAGTAAGAATTTTGAGATAATTTTGTTCAGAAATAGAATTAAAACTTTAGTTTCGTCTATTTAAGAAAACACTAACTTCCTATGTAAACAAAGCTGATAGAAATCTGCTATTATTTGACATAATGGTCTAATTGTCATCACATGCATTGATGCCATGCTTTAGTCCCATGGGTTACCATACTACTTGAGGGTAGACAAATATATATCCTTTAAAATGAATAAAATGAAACTTTTTACTGATTTTATTCCTCACCACTGCTTGGTATGTTCACTGGCTCTTAAGACAGCTATGCCAAGGCATATACTCGGAAACATTCATTGTAAGATGAAAAGTCTAAAAGCGGGGAGGGTGGGGGCCTATACCAGTGATAATTCCAGAAGAATAATTCCATTTTGCAGAAAGGAGGTGATAAGTTCAGTGCCTTAAAATTCTTGTTTTGTTTCAACATGGTCACCTAAAAATGGCCTGACAGCAATACCTAATTCAAGTATCAATAAAAATTGAACCACACTTTTACACTTTAATATAAAATCAATACAAATCCACCTTTTAATGACAAATGTATCTACATGGTTTTGGCAATTGTTAATGGCAATCGTTCCTATGTAAGACCTTTCTCCCTCTCTCCCTCTCTCACCATTGCTTTATAGAACTAAAGATACCCTAACAATAATAAATGAAGTGATGTGATGACAAGCCTAGAGAGTATTGTTGGACATGTCAGAAAGCTCTGGTCATGAGCCCATGCATTTGCTTATGGTGGTCATTTGCTCAAGAATAGTCATAGATAGCACTCTAGGAATCGGGTACATCCATGAGCGTATCTTTTCCTTCAGTAATCAGAATTTGGCCCTCTAGTGTGATCTAATTTTTATATTTATATCTATTCAGATCTTATGTGGAAAAAATGTAACTGTTATCCCATCCCCATAAAGGCAACATTACCACTGAAAAATAAACCAGCAAGTATCAACCAGCTGTTTAAAAAAAATGCAATGATTTTATTGTTAGTTATTATTTTTATCCATTATTTTGGGTGAAACATGGCTGTTTCCTTTTACCAGTATAAGTGGTGTGAATTTCTGGTCTCCCCTAAAATCTTACTGCTGTAAGTCACTTTAGAAAGGCAAAAAATGAACCACCACATTGCTGTGAAGTCATGTGTGGACTCTGAGTTAGATTACCTGGGCTCCTGCCCTAGTTCTGCTCTTTGTAGCTATTGAGACGGACGTGAACCTGACCTGATCCTCAGACACTGGAGCTTTAAAGTGAGAATCCTGCCTCTCGCCCTCACCACTGTGTCTGTGAAATGGAGTTTCACATAAAGCACTTAGAACAGCTCTAGTGCACAGTATGTGCTCAATAAGTTATCTATAAATGTCAACATTAATATTATTAGTGTTTTACTTGCCTTGTCTGCTTTGATATTGTGCTTTTATTGCTCTCATGGAATGAATCGTCATTTTTCAATTTCTTGGAAGAAGGTCATACAATGTTGGAACAATCTGTTCCTTAAAAGTTGGTGAAATTCAACTGTAAAACATTTGGTGGTTTTTTTTATGGGGTGATTAGTAGTTATCGATTCAGCTTTGTTAATGGTTATGTGATTTCAAGGATGTTATATTTTTCTAGAAATCTTCCCACTTTGTCAAAGTTGTCAACTCTGTGGACATATGTTTCCTTATTAAAGTATTAATATCTGATGGACCTATGCGATGTGCCATTTTTCTTTCTTCATGCTAGTGACTTTGGGCCACCTTCTTATTTTCCCTCTCCTCCTCCCCACCCACCCCTTCCTCCCTCTTCATTTCTTCTTCCTCCTCTTTCTCCTCCCCCTACTCCTCCTTCTCCCACTCCTTCCCTCCTACTTCTCTTCCTCTGTCTTGTCCCTTCTTAATTTTCATTAACCTTGGTAGAGGCTCGTCTACTCTACCTTTGCTTTCTTAATTACCCTTGTTCCCATGACCAGTTTTCTATTTAGTTAATTCATAACCTCTATTTTGTCCTATAATCAGCGACTGGTAGGTATATTCTGATTTTTTGAAACCTTAAATTTATGCTTAGCTCATGAACATTCCCTCATCCTATATCTTTATACAGTATCTCATGCTACCGCCCTCCTTCATGCATGACTTGGCTGGGCTTCCCAAGCACTGGTGTGTTCTCCTCTCATGATTTTTTTAGTTACAATTATTTTTTTTTACATTTCCATTGTAATTTCTCTCTTTGTCTGTGTCGTATTTAAAAGCATGGCTTTTTGCCCCCCTTACAGTACAGAGATTTGCCATTTATTCCTTCTTTAATAAAATTCTAACTTAATTATATTATGAACTCATTAATATAAAATCCTGGAGTTTTTTTGCCACTTGGCATACTGCCTAGTAAGAAGTGAAATTTTGTAAATGTCACATGGGTGCAGGGTTCTATCTCTATTCTAATAAATCAAGACTTTTTAATTTTGTTAGATAAAGTATCTCTTTCCTAACTAAAGTTTAATTACCTTGAACTTTCAATAATTTAAAGACATGTTGAAAGCTCTCAACTCGACAGTGGATTTGCAGTTTCATTTGCCACTTACATGTTGTTTTATATTTACATTATTGCATTTTCTAAATTCTTAGTGCATTTATCCTATAATGATATCTTTATCTTCAGTCTTTTTAAATCTATACTTAATACAATAGAGATCTGATATTAATATACACCGAAATTTTCTGGGTTTTGCTTTTTTGTTGTAATTACACACACAGACACACACACATGCACAGAGTTATGCTGTTTTTTATTTAAAACTTTCATGTCACTTTTTAAAACGTCTTATTGAAGTGTAACAGATACAGAACCAAGTCTAAAGCTTGATACATTTTTCCATAATGAACACACCTATGTAAGCAACATCAGATTTAAAAACAAGCAAACAGGTGCGCCTGGGTGGCTCAGTGGGTTAAAACCTCTGCCTTCGGCTTGGTTCGTGATCCCAGGGTCCTGGGATCGAGCCCCACATCGGGCTCTTTCCTCTGCACAGAGCCTGCTTCCTCCTCTTTCTCTCTGCCTGCCTCTCTGCCTACTTCTGATCTCTGTCAAATAAATAAATAAAATCTTTAAAAAAATAATAATAAAATAAAATAAATAAAAATAAAAATAAAAACAAGCAAACAGAACACTACCAACATACTGGTGTGCAATCTTTGCCCCGTTTTAATCACTACCCACACTCCAAGGTTACTTCAGTTTACCAACAATGGAAATTTATATAAAACAAATGATAAGAGTCTTCGTATCTGACTTAACTCAGTGTTGCGTTTGTGTGTTCCTCAATACTGCTGTTTTAGCTCATTTTGTGGATGAATAGTATTTCATTTCATGAAAATACCTGACTTTATTTATCCATTCTAAGAAAATGAGAATCTGTGTAGCACCTAGTCTGGAGCTATTTAATGTGCCACTGCTATGACTGTTCCTATACAGAGCACTTGGTGATCCACGTACTCATGCTCCGTGGATATCCGTCAAAAATAGTGATGCATAAACAATGAATTTTGGGTCACTGAAAAAAAATTAAATCAAATTTAAAAAAATATTATCTAGCTACATTTTTCCTACATGCTATCTGATAATCTTTTTTTTTTTAAGATTTTGTTTATTTATTTGACATATAGAGATCACAAGTAGGCAAAGAGACCAGCAGAGAGAGAGGCAGAGAGAGAGGAGGAAGCAGGCTCCCTGCTGAGCGGAGAGCCCGACGTGGGGCTTGATCCCAGGACCCTGAGACCATGACCTGAGCCGAAGGCAGAGGCTTTAACCCACTGAGCCACCCAAGCGCCCCTGATAATCTCCTTTTAAGCTCAAGTTTAGACCACTTATATTCTCAGTACATATAAAGAAAAAAGAAAATTATATATGTGTGTGTGTTTTATATAATTATATAAATATATGTTTTATATAATACATATATCTGTGTGTTCCATATTTTTTGCCATTTTACAAATCAGCTTAATTTTGTTTATTTCCTTATTATCTTTCCTCAACTGGATTGGGAGCAATTTATTCTGTTTCTCATTTCTATGGTTCCAGTGGGTAATTCTGAAATTTTAATGTTTACTTAGAACATTTTAAGTCTTTATACCTTACATGTTGACCAGTATTAATTCTGCTATCTTAATTCTACCCTAAATATTATCATTGCCAATATACAACATCTGCTTAAATTTTCCATTTTTTTTTTTGGTAAACCCACTTTGAAGGATCATTTTTCTTCTTCCTTTGGTTCAAGCTCTAAATTTGTAAACAAACAAACAAAAAATCCAAACATTTACTTGTATTACTCAGAGGGTATCCTAATTTCCCTTCTTCTCTAGGGAGGTGGTTTGCTGGCTATGAAAGCCCGGGGTCACAGCTGTCGCCTACCTGCCTCTTGAAGACGTGACGCAAACATCTTTGGCTTCTGCTGTCACTGTTAAGAATCTGTTGCTCATCGAGTCAATGTTTCTTTGTAAGCAATCCATGATTTCTCAATCTGCTCTAACTTTGCTTTTTCTTTGATATTCCATTTACATTTTCTCTAAAATATGTCCAAGATTTTCTTCCTTCCTTCCTTCCTCCCATACCTTATGGTATATATTATTCTTGTGAATATGTATTTTTTTAATCACCTCTAAAGCAGTCTTAGCCATTCATCTAATCAATTACAACCTGAGCTCCATTCTTTCTTACTTTTTCTCTCTCTCCGGCACACTCACTCAGATACCAGTTTGACTCTGTCTTTCCATTTTGTCTCTAAACTTCTATTTTGTATTTTCTTCTCTTTATTTTTTTTAAATTACGTTCTAGATAATTTCTTTACCTAGATCTACCAATCCATTGTTTATCTCATGAGTTCTATGTCTAATGTAAATGTACCATTTGAGTTTGGAGTTTTAAAAATTCACATCTTGTATGTTTTGAATGCTTTCAGTCATAGTTATACTTATTTTACATTCTGAGTCTGATATCTAACTCTGTTACTTCTGTTCACTCCATCGCACAGTGATTTCTTCCCCTGTATGTTTGGGATCTTCTATTACGATCTCCTACTTGTTTGAAGCTAGCTGTGGAAATCCAGAAACACAATTTGTGTCTGTTTTATTCCAGGAGAATCTGCATTTGCCTCTATCAGTAATCAGAGAATGTTATCAAAATGGGGCCACTTTAGCTAACTTTCAGAATCTCTAATTTATTCTAAAAATATCAATTTCTCTGTTAGCTTGCTGTTGACCCAAGACTTAGTCTCTTGTGTAAAAGTTTCATGTTGACATTTGCTTTTAGTTTTAATTCAGATAATTTTTATGGGATTTCCCCTACTTTGTGCAAGCCTGTGGGTATAATTAAATGTGTATTATTTGAAGTATATAGCTGTTTTTCAGGATAAAGGAACTTCTGAATATATTGATACCTTGTTTTCTATATTTGAAATGGAAAATGTTATTTTAGTGGCTTTGAGTGCAGTATAATTTTTATTAGATGTTTCTCTGGTGTCATAGAGTGATAGCACAAGAATTTTTTTTTTCTCTAGATTCCTCATTTTTAAAAGGTCATATTCATAATTATACTACTAAACCAAAGTAAACATTATTCTTTCAGGATAAGATGAAAAAATAATTACATAAGAATGGGTATAAATTCTCCGAATGTATAATTCTTATAAAGTGAATAAATAAAAGTAGTATTCATTGTCAGTGCTGTAAAGGCAGATGCTGGCCCAACCTTCTGTGTGTTCTCACACACTTCTCGCTCTTATTGCCATTGGGCAGGACCAAGTGACATACTAAGATCAACAGGCAAAAGAAGAAAGCAATACATACCGTGTTCAGGAAAATGCATGGGACACTGAACAGACCCCTCTGGTTATCTTTTCTCCTCCCTCAGTGACAGCATACACTGGTCCAGCCTTCTGAAGCCAGAATGCTAAACAAGCCTGCATTGCTGAGTCACCTCACTAAAAACAGTGCTCTAGATTACTGCTCAGACATGCAACAAATTTTCACTTTAGTGGGATTAAACATCGAGATCTGAGACTTGTAAGATTTGAGGAAAATACAATGTGTCCATACAACAAAGAAAGAAGGAAAGAAAAAGATGAAGGAAGGAAGAAAAGGGAGGCAATGGAATTCTTTCTTAGACATATGTTAGTGAAAATACAGACAGAAAAAAAAAATATATATATATATATAAACAAAGTTAATTGAAGCAGGCCATGAGAAATGATAGATCACCTACTAAAAAATGTCCATTTGATGGGCAACAAATGTATAATAATAGAAGCAAGAAGTGATGGGACACCATCTTTAAGAGGCAATGATGTAACAGCTGTGAAGTATCGTTGCAGCAAAACCTAGCCTTTACCAGAGCAATACAGCAAAGCCTGCAGTCAGGAGGATTTCCCAATAGAATTTCCCATTCTTTACAGAAGAGTTCACACAAACATTTTTTTCTGAAATGTGTTATATTCACAATCAGTTTCTTCATCCTCCTTCGCCATGCGCAGCCTCCATTTGCACCCAGCACAGTGGTCTTACGCCAGAGTCCTCTGTGCTGAGTGGGCTGCTGGTCATCCATGGAGCCCACACAAGCTACTTCAAAACTTCCATCATCAGGTTTGTCCTCTGGCATTTATAGAAGAGGACTTTGTGTGAGGCTGACAATGGCGATTGTGTAAGGCCCACGTCAGTGTCCAGCATCAAATATTTTCAGAAGAAAATGACAGCTGGTATTACCTAGATATTAGTTGTCTCCATGTACACACTTTGTACATGTCCTGGAATAGATTTTCTTCAAAGAAAAAGTGCATCTCACCCTCACCAGTGAAATGTGAAGCTCTCACTGAAGAGAAGATGGGAGAGCCAAGGGTTACCAGCAGGATGCAAACACTTCACTTGAAAAGTTCTGATGAGGCTGCTCTCAACATGGCTCCTCTTCCAAGGTCACTTGGAAACGTGGCCACCCCTCTCCCTGGAGGTGTTGACTGTCCCTCCGCTCAGGTGCCACAGTATCAGATCTTCTCACTGGGGCTCTCACTCTCTCGCCAGGCTCTTTGATCTGATATCCCTACAGTCCAAATTCAAAATGTGAAAAACAAGCAAGCAAAAACAAAACCCTTCCAGATTTCTGGTTTGACCTCCAATATGTAGAAACTTGTGTCACCCCTGCACTTACTTAAAACCAGTAAAACACACCAAAAAGTGAACACTAGTTTTTCCTGACTCCTACAGAGAACGGATGCCACGGGACAAACCCCTTGACTCTGTAGAGACAGGACAATCCAGGCAAGCACGGTTGAACTCTGCTTACCTAGCACCATAACTTAAAGGAATGCTGAAATCATAATTTTCATCTATGGCTGAAAGCTTAGTCTAGATGAACATGAGTGATAAACTCACTCCTGGGTGACAGAGTCCTCGACAGCTTCCCACGATTTAGATTTTATTTTATTTATTTTATTTTATTTTAGAGTTAGATTTTAACTCTAGGAACGCCAAGTGAGTCATCCAGTGAGGGCCAAGATTCTCTCATGGCTCTGGCAGGAGGAAGGGAGGGGTAACCAATGAGAAACTTTTCAGTGTTTCATTTGACCAAGGCCTACTCTGGATGGAAGAAGTTTCTACCTGAGCCTTACTCATCTGGAGGAAAGAGAGTTCACTATTCTTCTCTCCTGTAGCTTTCTTGCATCATGTAAGTGTTGGGGCAGAAGGGAAGCCGAGAAGCACATAAAAGGTCACAGTTCAGGACAAAAGTCCACTTAAGGACCAAGATTCAGTAGGATGGTAGAATGCCTCATTCCCCCATATATGATATCACACCCACAGAACACAGGTGTAACAGTAGACTACTGTTGAAAGAACCATGCAAGACAGATTCTAATTTATGCAGAATTCTTAGGGAAGTCCTAAAATAGTGCCACATGGACACTGGAGAGATTAAAACATCCAACCCCTGCAGACACAGGGAGCATTGAGCAGAGCCCCAGCAAAGCCAGACGACACAGACCTCACCCTGAGGAATCTCTGCCTCTGTTTCTACCACTAATACTTCATGTCTATCTGTCAACAACAACAACAAAAATCACAAGACCTGTTAAAAGACAAGAAAAGACCCCAAAAAACAAAAACACAGTATGAGGGGACAAGGCAAGCATCCAAGTCCGATTCAGACATGATACAATTTTTGGCATAATAAGACATGCAATTTAAATAATTATGTTTAATATAGTAACGGCACTATTGGGAAAATAAAATGATATGAAAGAAGAAATGGATAAAGTTAAGAGAGAAAAAAGAAACTCTAGTAAAGAATTAAAAAGAAATGCTGGCGGGGTGCGGGGGGTGGTGGTGCGGGGAAGGTAGTGTAAGTAAAGAAAGCCCCAGATTGGGGCGCCTGGGTGGCTCAGTGGGTTAAGCCGCTGCCTTCGGCTCAGGTCATGATCCCAGAGTCCTGGGATCGAGCCCCACATTGGGCTCTCTGCTCAGCAGGGAGCCTGCTTCCTCCTCTCTCTCTGCCTGCCTCTCTGCCTACTTGTGATTTCTCTCTGTCAAATAAATAAATAAAATCTTTAAAAAAAAAAAAAAAAAAAAAAAAAAGAAAGCCCCAGATGAGCTCATCAGACACTGGAAACAACAAAGGGAAGAGCTGGTGAGCTTGATGGTAAGCAACAGAAATTTCTTTCACTGAAATACAGAGAGAGTATAAGAGAGTGAAAGTGTAAGAATGAATGTCTAAGAAATTTTAGAAAAAAAAAATTAAAGATTTTATTTATTTATTTGACAGACAGAGATCACAAGTAGGCACAGAGGCAGGCAGAGAGAAAGGAGGAGGCAGGCTCCCCACTGAGCAGAGAGCCTGATTCGAGGCTCAATCCCAGGACCCTGAGATCATGACCTGAGCCGAAGACAGAGGCTTTAACCCACTGAGTCACCCAGGCGCCCCAAATTTTAGAAAATTTCTAATATTTATATGTATTTGAAATAATAGAAGAAAAAGAGAACAGAGCCTAAGACACATTTGAGATAGTAATAGCTGAGAATAGTCCAAAATTAATTATTAGTTGTAAAACCACAGTTCTAAGACTCTTGGGGACACCAAGCAGAGTCAATACTGAAAAGATCTCTACTAGGTATATAATACTCAAACTGCGGAAAGTTAAAGACAAGAAAAATTACTGAAAGAAACCATATGAAAAAAGTATCTCACCTATGGAAAAATGATATAAATTACACGGTTTTTCATTAAAAAACCAAGCAAGCAAAAAGAAAATAAAATATTTTAAAAAACAAGCAAACAAAACAAAACAAAACAAAGCCACCAGCGCAAAATTTTCTACCAGCAAAATAATCCATCAGAGGTGAAGAGAGGTGCTTGGGTGATTCAGTCAGTTAAGCATCTGACTCTTGGTTTCAGATCAGGTTATGACCTCAGGGTCCTGGGATCCCGGCCTTTGTTGGGATCCAGGCCTTTGTTGGGCTCCATGATCAGCAGGGAGTCAGCTTGAGGATTCTTTCTCCCCCTCTCTGTCCCTCTCCACCCCCACTGCAGCATTGTCTCTAAATAAATAAATAAATCTCTCTAAAATAAATAAATAATTTTTATTTATTTTTTATTTTTTATTTATTTATTTTTTTTTTGTTAAGTGAAGAACTACTTTCTCAGACAATCAAAAATAGGCAATTATTGCCAGACCTGGCCTACAAATAATATTAATTAAATAATATTAAAATAGTTTCCTCAGGAAGAAGGAAAACAATATTGTTCTGACATTTAGATTTTCTAAAAGAAAGAACAATTAAGAGAAAGAATAAATAAAGGTATTTTTAAATTTTTCTTATTCTTAACTCACACAAGAAAAATAAGATAATCTGATTAGGCTTATGTTGATTAAAGAAATTGAATTAATAACCAGTGATTCTCCAGAAAAGAAGTTAACAGGCACAAGTGGTAAATTTTACCAAGTAGGGAAGAACTGTTGCCGATTATCTGCAATCTCTTCCAGAAAATAAAAGTAGAGGAAAGTATTTCTTAAGTAATTCTAAGAGAACAGTATTACTCTAATACTAAAACCAGATAGAGGTATTCTAAAATGGGAGCACCCCAGATAAATGTATCTCTCGAACTGAGATGCAAAACTCCTAAACAAAACTTGTCAAATCAAATCCAAAAATATAAAAAAGTATGATACACCAAGAAAGGGAGATTTATAACACACATGCAGAAATAAGTCATAATTTAAAAATCAGCATAATTCTCCACATTAATAGGCTATACTGATTTTAATTAAAATGTATATGGAAAGGCAGAAATGCAAAAGGCAACACAGTATGGATGTAGAGGAAGGGGAAAAGGTAGAAGGAAGAGGAGAAGGAGGGAGAGGATAAAACAGAGGTGGGGGAGAAGAAGAGGGGAGAAATGAGGGAGGGAAAGAGAACGGAAAGAGGGGGAGAAGACAATTTGGGAATCACACTATCCAATTGCAGAAGTTACTAGAAGATTAAGCATTGTTGTATTGGCAAAAGAATAAAAATATGCAGGGGATAGAACAGAAAGACCAAAAGGAGACCCATTGTACAATGAACTGATTTTTGACAAAATAGCAAGGGGAATTCAATGGAGGAGCATTTTCAACAATGGTGGTGGACCAAGTGGAAAACTGGTTGCCAAAAAATGAACCTTGACACAAACCTTCCTTAAACCTTCCATAAAATATTAACTCCAAGTAGACCACAGACTGATGAAGTTCTAGAACCTAGGTGAGGTTCGGTGGGCTGAGGTCCGGAGCCGATGACCAAGAAAGAATTCTTGAGACATCTTTTGTGCAAAATGATGGTTTATTAAAGCATGGGGACAGGAGGGATGGCAGGTTATGTACCTTGCGGTTGGGGGAAGGTGAAGGGAAGGGAGCTTTCAACGGAGCTTTCATATGCTAAAGAGCACAGGATACGGGAGGTCTTGAGGCTTGATCAACCTTGTCTTTTGCAAGCCATTCACATTCCTGCTATCAAGCATCTTTGTTAGTGAGATTTGGATTTAGAAGAAATTAAACTTTTTTTAGGGCTTGAGGAACTGAGTTATTTGCCTCTGGAAATTGTGCTATTGATAAGGTAACTTCTTGTTTGTAGATCTCTAGGACATTTGTAAACCAAGGGAGACTCTGTCTTGCAGGATCTCTGCAAGTTTCTCCTTTATGGCAGTCAGGGGTGCCTGAGGAATGTCACACACATTACCAAGGGGAGCAGGTGGAGAGGGGTGCAAGGTGCCAGCTTTTGCTTTGTACTCAGCCAGCCTCCTGCTCCCTCATCAGACTACTGTGAAACACAAAACTCTAAAACTTTTAGGGGAAAAAACAAAACAAAACAAACAAACAAACAAAAAAACACACAGAAGAAAAATCCAGGTGACCTTGAGTTTGGCAATACCTTTTCAAGATATATACAAAAGGAAATTTTAAAAAAAAATTGATCATTTGGACTTTATTAAAATTAAAAATATTTGTTCTACAAAAGATGCTGTTAAGAGAATGAAAACAAAACAAAACTATTTTGTCTGGGAGAAAATAATTGCAAAATAAGGTATTGGGACAATAAGGTAATAGGACATATATCCAAAACGTATTAACTGAAAAGATTCTTAAAATTCAATAATAAGAAATCAAACCCAAGTAAAAAATGAACAAATATACCAACATGTACCTCACCAAAAACAATTTACAGAGAAAATAAGCATAGGAAAACAAGCCCTTAGGAAATTGCAAATTAAAATAACAATGAGATGGGACCACACATCTATTAGAATAGCTCAGTGTGACGGGTAATTTCCTGTCAACTTGGGTAGGTCATGGTGCCCAGTTGTTTGGTCAAACACTAGGCAAGAAGTTGCCACTATGGTATTTTTAGTTGTGATTAACATTTAAATCAGTAGCCATCATTTGTCTTCAAAGAATTGGATTTGCCTCCTCCAATCAGTTCAAGGTCTTAGGAGCAAAGACTGCAGTTTCCTGAAGAAGGAATTTAGCCGGAAGACCGCAGTACAGAAACCCTGCCGAAAATTTCCAGCCTGCTTGGCTTGTCCTGCAAATTTGTCTCAAGACGACAACTTTAACTCTTCCTTGTGTTTCTAACCTGCCTGTTTGCCCTGTGGATTTCAGACTTGCCAGCCCCCACAATCATAAGAGCCAATTCCTTAAAATAAATGATCTCACTCATACACCTTACACACACACACACACATATGCACATACACTCATATATATACACATTCAAAACACTCATTAATGTATATATTTTATTGGTTCTCCTTCTCTGGAGAACTGTGACTAATGTTCCTGCCTGAACCGATCAATGACAAGCTCATGAGGTAATAGGAACTCTCGTGCATTTTTGGTGTGCATGCAAAATGGTTCAACTACTTTGGAAGACAGTATGGCAGTTTCTAAAAGACCTAATGTGATAAGGAAACAGAAGGTAAGCTGAGGACAGGCAGAAGCTGACACCCTACCCCACCCCCCATGAGATACGTGTGACTTCCCTCAGGCCCTCTTGGCTGCCCTAAAGGAAAAACAAATATTTAACCTTTAGAGATCACAATCCTACAGGACCGGAGTCTCCCTCTGTATACACATGTCCTAATGATTTACAAGGAAGAGGCTTTCTTATCAATAGCCTAACTCCACAGACACATAACTCAGTTTCCTGAAGCCCTAACATCACCGTCCCCTCCATAAAATTGACAGAGGCTGAAGCAGAAGGAAATGTAAATAAAATTGAATTTCTCTTAAACCTGCAGCCCATTGATAACGACCTGTGAGAGGAGGAATGTGACATTCCTCCTCCAGGAAGCTCCCAACTACATTCCCAGTAATGCCTTACTAGAGGGGTAAACAACCTTAACTTGGCAATAGCAAGTCCTCCTGTATCCTGTGAATCTTCTTTAGTGTATGAAAGTTCTTTCTCTGGAAACCTCCCTTTTTTCCTTTCCTCCCCCAACCCCGTAGTATATAATCAGCCACCCTTCACGACCCCAAGGCAGCAGCTCTTTCTGTCCAGGGGTCCTGTCCCCGTGCTTTAATAAACCACCATTTTGCATTAAAGATGCCTCAGGAATTCTTTCTTAGTCCTTGGCTCCAGACTCTACCACATTGAACCTCACCTGTAGTCCAAAAACCACATCACATGTCATCTTACCATGTGAGTCAGTAATTATACCTCTAAGTATTTACCAAACTGATTGGAAAACGTGTATCTTCTCGGAAACCTGTAACTCAGTGCACAGAGCAGCTTTGTGGATAATTACTAGTCACTGGAAGTAACTCCCATGTCCCGTAATAGATGAATAGTGAACAAATTATGGTTCATCCGTACATAGGATATTTGTCCAAAATAAAAAGAATTGTGCTATCAAAAGACCTAAATGAATTTTAAATGTGTATTGCTAAATGAAAGAAGCCTCTCTGAGAAGATTATATAGTGTGTGATTACATTTCCATGACATTCTGGAAAAGCCAAAACTACAGCAACATAAGGAAAGCAACAGCTGTCAAGGCAGCTTGTGGCTCTCTACTGACCTGCTCCCAGTTAAACTGGTGGAAGAAGAAAAAATCAACCATTTAAAGCCCGTGGAAATAATCCTAAGGACAAGCAGCAAAGGAAGAACTATCAATTCCAAAAAAAATCCATGACAGGTCAGCAAGAGAAGTGAGAGTCTGTAATATCTGAGTGAAGCCGCTCGCTCTGTCTTGAATCCCAGGTCTCCCAGGCAGAGATGTGGCCCCAGCGTGGGGGCAGCAAGGGCATGGAGCTCCCGGCCCCCTCGGGTCTTTCTTCATGGAGAACACACAACTCCAGGGTTTCTCATCCTGCTCGCAGCAACCTGTCCCTGAGGGGAAGCCCTGGGTGAGTGTGGTGGAGAGATGGGGATCTCTTCTGCTGCTCCCCCCACTTATGCAAGAAAGTCTCTACCTTGAGGGTGGGGTAGACCATGGGAAACTGATGGCAAAGCAGATGGCTTGATTCTTCTTCCCCAAGAAATTAAATTTATTGGCAAAAGTATAGGGAAAAGTTCAAACCTAAGAGTAATCTCAAGGACAGTGGAGGTCGTAGTGAAAGGAAATGGGGATGGGGTGGAGCGGGGGAGAACGGGGGGGGGGGGGGGGGGAGGGGAGGCGTTCCTGGTTTTAACTAAGAGAACAGCCTGGGCTCCAGAGGGTATGGTCTGAAGGACAGAACAGGGTAGAGCAGCTGGACAAGCCCTTCTGGTATCAGAACTAGACCTCAGAGGGAATTGCTACACAGAAGTCACGGTGCGATTAGGTATGTTTATAGAACAATGTAGGTTCCGGGGCATTGGAGGAAGCAGCCAGAAATATAGCAGATGGCTGTAGTCAGGGGAGAGAGAGGGAGAGCTTTACCAGCAGCAGTGCGCTGCTAGGGAAATTGTTTATGCAATGCTGGACCTCCCTGGGAGCAAGGTCAGACACACTGGCGGTGAGGCAGAAGGGAAAGGAGACAGGGCAGGGATCGGTACTGGGAGGTAGTGCAGTCTACCTCCTGCATTAAAGTGATCCAGCTAGTTAGCAGAAAGTAAACAAACTAACAACAGTAACAATCTTGTTTGCTTGCATAGTACCCATTTTTAATGTGTATGAAGGGTATCTCAATGCAGTTTTTTTTTTTAAGATTTTATTTATTTATTTGGCAGACAGAGATCACAAGCAGCCAGAAAGGCAGGCAGAGAGAGAGAGGAGGAAGTAGGCTCCCCACTGAGCATGTGGGGATCGATCCCAGGACCCCGAGATCATGTGGGGATAGATCCCAGGACCCCGAGATCATGACCTGAGCTGAAGGCAGAGGCTTAACCCACTGAGCTATCCAGGCGCCCCTCAGTGCAGTTTTGATTTGCATTTCCTAATGACTAATAATGTTTCGCATCTTCTCCTGTGACTGTTAGAGATTTCTGTATCTTCTTTGGAGAAAAATCCTTTCATGCCCTGTTTTGTTTTTGAATCAGGTTATCTGGGGTTTTTGTTTTTGTTGTTGTTGAGTTTTAGGGATTCCTTATATTTTGTGGATATCAATACCTTATCGGATATGTAATTTTCAAACACTTTCTACCATTCTGTGTGTTTCCTTTTACTTTCAACCCTTGTTGAAATCATTTGACTACATATGTGAGGCATTAATTCCGAGCTCTCTATTCCATTTAATCTGTTTAATATGTCTGTCTTTTTACCAGGGCCACACTGTTTTGACTACTGTATTTTTGTGGGAAGTTAGAAAATCCGGAAAATCAGGAAGTGTGAGTTCTTCGAGTTTGGTTTGTTCGTCCTTTTCCAAATTATTTTGGCCATTTGGGATCCCTTGAGATTCCATATGAATTTTAGGATGGGTTTTTCTACTTCAAAAAACAATGAGATTTTTTTATAATCTGTAATATTGATATCTTAGTAATATCCAGTCTTATAATCTATGAACACCTGCAATTATTTATATCTTCTTTATTTTTTTTTCAGCACAGTTTTAATATTTTGTAGCTCTCATTGTTTGAGTTCTCCCTCCCTTGCTTCAGTTAATTCTTAAGGATTTTATTCTTTTTAAAGTGATTGTAATAAAATTACTTTCTTCATTTCTGCTTTGGATTGTTCATTGTTAGTGCACAGAAATGCAACTGATTTTTGTGTGTTACTTTTTTATTCTGCGACTTTGCTGAATAGGTTTATGATTCCTAATAATGTGTGAGTGTGTGTGTGTGTGTGTGTGTGTGTGCATTTTGGCATGTGTGGAATATATACAGAGTTTTCTACATCTAAGATCAAATCATCTGTGAAACAGAGTTGCTTTTATTTCTAAGCTTTTATATAGAGATAAGTTCACTTTAAAAATTTCCAAAATTATCCCCTAGATATTTTTTTCTGTTTTTCAATTCTCATGGGTTCTATTTTATTGAGAATGTTGCCACCAAAGTCATTGTCTAAAAGAAAACTCTGATAATTCCTTTCCCCTGGTTATAAACCTCTAATGTCATCCTCTGACTAGAGATTCAATTTCCTACTCCTGCTAGTGTGCAAGATGCTTTCCTCCAAGTTTTTTTTTTTTTTTCTTAGATTCCCCTCTAGACACTTAAATCATGTGTCTTAGGTCCCCATCAGTCATGTTTCTTACTTCTTCTGCCCAACATTTAATGTTCTTTCACTCACTGTAAAAGAACATTGTGCTTTTCACAAATATCATCTTTTCCAGGTATTTTATTTTTATTTATTTTTGTTCGTTCAGTTTTGTTTTACTAGGGAAACTGTACTTGTCCAGTAAGATGCAGTGACAATGCCATCTCATCAACAAACCTTTCTAACTGACCAGAGAGAATCAGCTGCTTTCCCTATCTGAATTTGTATTAACATATGCAGATGACTAAACGAACAGCAGTTTTACATCGTAATTTAATATCCCTTATTTTCTGATAGAAGAAATGAAAAAAAAAAAAAAAGATAAGTTTTAAGATGAAGACCCTGAGTTAGTGAGGAAAATTTGCCCATTTTTAATAAAGGTGCATTCTAGAATTTTTAATTTACATTTTATATGACCTAATCACATTATTTTATTTCCTACTGAGTTATATAGCCTCAAATTAATGTGACATTCATTCAACAAATAAATGATGTTTTATGGGTAATTTTCTGGAGCTCAATACACAAAGGGTCTCATAAGAATGAACACTGTTATTGCAAAATATTTACTAATACAATGTTTCATAACAAAGATTCCATTTCTTGAGTCTACTGATTAAAAGCCACTCTGGTGCTTTGTATATACTTGAATTTCACAGCCACATTTTCAAACTGTCCTCGTTAACCCCACATTTTATTTTATTTTATTTTATTTTATTTTTTTTAAAGATTTTATTTATTTATTTGACAGACAGAAATCACAAGTAGGCAGAGAGGCAGGCAGAGAGAGAGAGGGAGAAGCAGGCTTCCCGCTGAACAGAGAGCCCGATGCGGGGCTCGATCTCAGGACCCTGGGATCATGACCTGAGCCGAAGGCAGAGGCTTTAACCCACTGAGCCACCCAGGCGCCCCGAACCCCACATTTTAAATGGAAACTTGAGAATGAGAGAACTAAATGAGCTTTCATTCATGCTGGGTTTTTTGTCAACCTTTGGAACCTGCAGTCTTTACCAATATGTGCTACTTAAAATTGGATGAACTGAAATCCTCAGTGCATATGTTTTGCTACAACATACTTCATAAAAATAACTTTTAAAAATGATAAGGCATGAATAATCCTTATTCTACAATTACCTTTAAAATATTTAGAGCTGGTAAAAATGTTGTTAGAGCTCAGAGGAAAAGAGGTACAAACTAGAACACCCCTAAGACCTCTGGGACATTGACCTTGGGAAACTTCTCTCCCATTCTCCTTTACTTGTGTGGTGAGCTTACTATTGTCCTCTGCTAACTGCATTCTCCAGAAATCAGATTATACATTCATTGTTGGGCCTGGAAACACACTGCCTATGCTTAGATATCTCATGGAAGAAATTAGTGGTTTCTAACTAGTTTTCATTCCTGTGATGAGGATCTATTTTCCAAAGCCATCAGTGAGTTTGCTCCTCTCCCTGCTGACTCTCCTCTGGCACTAAACAGTGTTTTAGGGTTCGTTTTACATGTGCTTTCCCAGGCTGAACATCTCCCACCCTTTTAATCCTTCTTCACTTTATCTTTCTGCCATCTAATCACATTAAAACAAACCTAATTATCACTGAACCCTCCTGTGATAGGAAATAAATTTTAAGAGAAAAAAAAAAAACTATTATAGTCCAATCTGCATAAACATGTTTTTTTTTGATGAAAATAATCTTAAAAAATAGTATAAAGGTAGTTAATGATCATTTAACTACAATCATGTAATAACATGGCTGGTTTATGGCTTTAAGAACCACTATGCTTTTTAGTAAAAATGGGCTAAAAAAGAGGGCTCAAACTTAACTTTGGATTTCTAATCTCCCCCAAACTGTTTTCTCTTTGAAGCAAAACCCCTCTGAGCCCTATAGGACCAGGTTGGAGCGGGGCGGGGGGCTGGGGGCAGTGGTGGGAAGCCTGGGAAGGACTGACTCACTGTGCCTCTAGGTAAAACACCTGTAAAGGTTATACTACTTCGGGGGTTTTATTAGGGTTCCATTTACAAAGTTCTATAGGCTCTTTTATTTTAGTGCAGTTTTGCAGAACTTACCTGTGCTAATAACGAGGAAGGAGAGCCCTTGTAAATTACTTTTATTCTCAGTTCTTCAAATTTCCTAATAGCTTGTTCAACTCTAATAATTCTAGGACAGATGTTTAGTTATTTTGCCATGAACAAAGCCAGAACTTTTGTGACTCACATTCTGTCTCTTAAACATGAATTATTCTAAATGGTAACTTCAAGGGTTTGTTCTTGACATTCCAGTTAGAATGTAATGACGGTCACCTTTATCCTTCAAATGACTCATCATGTAAGAAGTACTATGTAGGATTTACTCCTTTCTTGTCACCTTCCATGTGCTTCCCAACCTTAGGACTTCTATCTTTCTGCTATTTGACAAGAAAACAGGAGCCTACTTTTATCCTTCGGGATCACACTGTTCTGTGGCAGCCAGCAGTAAGATGTAGTAAGAACAGTTGAAGAGGCATAAAACGTATTCATTTCAAATCTAACTATTACTGGGGCACCTGGGTGGCTCAGTGGGTTAAGCCTCTGCTTTCAGCTCAGGTCATGATCCCAGGGTCCTGGGATTGAGCCCCTCATCGGGCTCTCTGCTCTGCAGGGAGCCTGCTTCTCACTCTCTCTGCCTGCTTCTCTGCTTACTTGTGATCTCTGTCAAGCAAATAAATAAAATCTTAAATAAATAAATAAATAATAAAAAATAAAATAAAATCTGACTACTACAGTAAACAGACTGATGAACCACATTTTACACCTTAAAATTGCCTTTGTCAAGTTTTTAGAGGTTTGAACTTGAAAGTAAATTTGCTGCTGGCACAACCTACCTGCCATGGAGGGAAATATTGAAATGCTTAACATTTCCTAGCAAAATGGCTTAGAACCTGGTAGTATTGTTTAACTCAAGCTTCTACACTTTCTACTTGTTTAGCAAGGCTTAATATTTGCAATATAAGTAAATGTATGTATATATAATCTTTGTGTGTGTGTGTGTGTGTGTGTATATATATATATGAATGCTCACATATATGAATTCTAACAAACATTCCCCCTTGAACTCTAGTAAAAATCTTTGAATTAATAACTATGTAATTACAAATTCCTATCAAGTCCTAGGGAATACTCAACAGATTGTTTAGCAAATAATCTCTCTGAACCTATAAAAGATCCCTCATAACACGTGTCCCATGCTGGTTCCTTCTCTTGCATTTTCTTACAAAATGATAATGACACAAAATGGCTTGCCAAAACAAAAACAAAAACAAAAACAAAAACAAAAAATAAAAACAACCAAAAAACATAATTGAGGCTAAGAGAACTATTCCAAATTTGGGCGGGGGCTACAATATGTCATTTTTAAATTGGAGCAGTATTTAACAAGCCCAATCAGAGATTATTTTATCTCTGTGTTTGACTGTTACTTTCTATTTGGATACATTCTAGACACTGTGAAGTTACATATTAGTTTGTAGATTTTTTTATTGTGTACAAATGGTAACCCTGAAGATTATGGGTTTATTGCCATGCAAGACATTAACTATTCTGTGTCTATCCAATGTAGCAATCTTATTTTAATATGATTTTTAAAACAAAAACAAAAAACCCCACCAGTTCCTCAGATGTTGTATTCTTTCCATATTTGTAGAAAGGGAATGCTTTTGACTATTTTCAAATTTAATTTTGACTGTGATTACTGTCATTCACACTGATCTCTTATGGTCAGCTGTAAAGGGTTGTTTCTAAATGACCATCGGGGATGTGAATTGAAGTTGGCTGTGCTGCCAGGGGTTTCTCTGCTGCAGGTGCTAGCCATCAGGCGATAATACCCGGGCCCTCTCTATCCCTTCTGAAGGAACATAATAATACTTTGTTTAAAGAGACTTTATCCTACCACCTCATCATCTAGTAAACAGATATTGTGTGCCTATCATTAAATGAACACTATACATAATTTTGAGAAAACAAAGCAACACTGAATATAATATATTTCAAGGAATTATCTTTCATTTTTCAAATACACTCATCCCTTTGCCCTAATCACCATCCTTTTTAACACACACACAGCCATACCATCTTTCATTATTTTCTTTTTGCTATTTAAAAAGAGAGTCAGAATGTATTTATTACTTTTTTTAAAGGCAATTTTGCCTTCTCTAACAAACCTGTGTATTTTATTGTCTATAAGAGGATGGGCTATGATATATTCACTCAATACCTACTCTGATCAGACCACTCATTTAGCTAACACAAGCCTGGCTTAGGATTCAAGGAAGAAGTGAGTTTCTTGATTGCATAGAAAACAACCTTTGGCAATGGGCACAAAAGTTATCTCAGTGTCCATCTTGGTTTTCCTTAGAAAGCCAGACACTGTTGAATAATTTCTGTTTGAGTATTTTATACTTTTTGTTTAATTTATATGAATGCATCCCTGGAACCTACAGCTGGTTATTCAGAGCTCTGATTTAACTTATCTGTGACTTTTGGTTCTGGCGGACACTCCAGAGACACACCGTCTGCCAGACAGAAGGAACTGCAAATCCAGATGTCCTGTATCAGTAATGAACTTGCCAGGTTGAGAAACAGGAAGGTTAGTACATTGAAGAGTGGTAATTGAGAGGAAAATGGCAGGGCCTGGGTTCAGAGATCATATCACATAGGGTCTTGGCAATAATGGTGAGTTTTTTCTAAGTTCAATGGGAAGACCAAAGGATTTTAAACAACTGCATAGGATAATCTGTTTTACATTAAGATATAGATTAGTCTGCTTCAGTGTTGCCAGATTTAGCAAATAAAAATATAGAACACAGGGGCGTCTAGGTGGCTCAGTGGGTTAAAGCCTCTGCCTTCAGCTCAGGTCATGATCCCAGGGTCCTGGGATCAAGCCCTGCATTGGTCTCTATGCTAAGTAGGGAGCCTTCTTCCCCCTCTCTCTCTCTGCCTGCCTCTCTACCTACTTGTGATTTCTGTCAAATAAACAAATAAAATCTTTAAAAAAAAATACAGAACACATATCCCATACAATATTTGGGACATATTTATGCTTAAAATATATTCTTTGTTCATCTGTTTCAATTTTAATGCATTGTCCTATGTTTTATCTGGCAACTCTCTACTGGTTCTGTGTGGAGTATATCATAGGGGAAATCAGTAAAATCAAGAACAGTTCGAGGACTAGGATGATAATCCCATGTGAGAAATGGCAGCAAAAAGGATGTTGGCTTGGGGGGTTTTGGAGAGAAGAGATTGCAGGGATATTTTGTAAGCAGAGCTGACAGTGTTAGAATAGACAGTTAGTGAAGTTCTAACAGGATACCTGGAGGTCAGCAAGGAGAAAGTCATGGCGAGCTATGGAGAAGATCAGAGGCCTGTCCTGGCAGCACTCCACAGAAGTTGAATCACATGAAACAGGCCCAAGATGGAGGTACCATGACAGGAGACCCTTGACCAAATTAGGAAGGAAAAGCACCAAACTCTGCTTCCCCACGCCAAGCAATTAGTCACCCCCCCCACTTAACACCTGCTGATAAAAGATGGAAACCCCAACCAGGGAGGCAGCTGACTCTCTCTGTCTCTGTCTCTCTCTCAGTTGCCTACCCTCACATTTTGAGAACGTACTTTCCACTTTAATAAATGTTACCACATGTGTTGCTCATCTGCTGTGTTGCATGTCCGCCTTGAATTCTTTCTTGTGACAAGACCAAGAACCTTTGGCAATTCCAAGATGGGTCGGGTCAAGACTTCAGGGTCTGGGGTCTCCCCAGTAAGTGTAACTTACTGATAAATGTATTTAGAGGTGATTCATATGGGATTAAAAATAGAAATGAGAATTCCATAGTTTAGTCTTCCTAAACTGTATCTAAACGTTGTTCTACATACCTTTGATTATTTTATATCTTTCTTGGGGCCTCTTTGTTCACAAAATGCACAACTGATCCACTGAAGTTTTAATCTGTTGTATTAAGTACTGATCCTATATTGATGGGATTGTCGATAGAAGAATAATACCGAGGACATACTGGAATTTATATACAAGATAACAGAATGCTAGGTGGTAGCCCCTATTTCAAAGAGAAGAAGGATATTCAAGTGGCAGTGAGAGCAGATTGACGGTGGTAACCTGTCAGTCTCTTGGAGTCCCACCATGGAATAGAGGGCACCAGACACCAACAAGAACATAGAGATCTGAGCAAGTGGAAATTAGAATCAGTGAGTCCTTCTAACGATCCATCCGTGCAGAAACCAGAAGACCTGCCCTCAAGAAAGAGGTTCTTCAAGAACTGTAGAAGCTAAGGTAACCCCAGATTTAGTGAAAAGGTTCAGGGTTCATGCTGGAGTAATAAAGACAGCCAACCAGGAGCACAGATGACCAAGCCCAGAGGCAGCATTGCCCCACACTCCCATATCTGTGTGGAGTAGGACCACCTGTCTACTGGGTGTCTGTTTTCATATCAATATGAATCATGCAAACTCACCAACAAACAAAATATGCTCTACCAATATGGTCACCAGAAATACATTCTTGCTGACAAAATTAATGTCTGTTAAGCTAGTTTTTCATGAATGAAAAGGGGTAAAATATTAAGAGGATAGCTGGAATATTGCCTGGGCCTTGATCTTGAAAGGAGCTGACAATGATTGAATGAGTAATAATGAAATTAAAGACATTCATAAATCATATTATTTTATCTTTATTCCACAAGATTTATTTTTTATCCTCATTTCAACAAATTCATCAATTATGTAATTATAATCAATGCGTTCACATAATTTCTGTGGTACTGTCAGTAATGAGCCAAAGAATTTAAAATCAAAGTGTAATTGTATTTAAAGTGAAAATAATGAGAATATAATTCCACGCAAATAGAATTAAACACAAAAAATAAGAAGTTACAAACATTTTCACATTAACCAAGTTCTATTTCTTCTAAAATATTCATAACTATCTACTGAAATAAAAATTCAAGCTTTGGCTCTTGGCTAAGCCAGTGTAACAGAGACGGCATAAGTCTTCCTGCCTGAAACAAAAAATATACCTTAAAAACTGGTCTTGAAGACACTGGACATGAGGTAGACCAAGAGTAGTGATCCCTGAGAGATGAAAACCACAGGGGATGAAGCTGCAGTTGCCCCAGCCTTCCACCAGGAGAGACTGGGGCAGAAGGATGTGGAGCTGGGCAGGGTGCCTGGGAAGGAGCATCTGGGAGAACAAGGCAGTGAAGTTCTCACCTTACAAGATGCATAGAAGAGAGTCCACAATCCCTCTCCTCTGTTCAGCTCAAATGTCAGGAAGCTCTGACAATCCATCCATCCAAAAGGATGAAAGGTGATAGACCCTGATTTTCACACAAGCTTGAGAATGGTGTTTTGGGGCTTTCTCCCAGCAACCAGATAAGAAAACCTCACGGCTTGTGGGATGCTGGATACAGAGAATATGTTTCCCATGGGGAAATGTTAGAAGGTGATCAATGCATTCTTAATAATGATGAGAGAACAGAAGGCTGTCCGAAGACAAAGCAGAAGCTGATGCCATGCAACCTTCCCCTCCACCCATCCCACTCCTGGGTGGGACTTGTGTGACACTCTCCCAGGATCTCCCAACTATCTTAATGTTAATGCCTTGCTATAGGGGAAAAAACAACCTTAACTTCGACAATGGTGAGACCTCTGGTATCCTATAAGTCCTCTTTAGCATACAAAAGTTCTTTCCAAACCTCCCTTTTTCTTTATCTCCCCCACCCCCATAGTATGTAGTCAGCCACCCATTGTAGTCAGCAACTCTTTCTGCCCTTGGGTCCTGTCCCTGTGCTTTAATAAAATCACTTTTTTGCACCAGAGAAGTCTTAAGAACACTTTCTGGGTCGTCAGCTCTGGACCTCACTTATTTTCTAAAACTTCATCAATAATGGTAATTGTTTCATGAATATTTGGACGTATATCTTTCAGAACTTTTCAGGTTGTTCACCTTAAATATGTGCACTTATTGCATGTCAATTGTACCTCACAGTTTGCCTTGAAATTTACAAAGTAAATGCAAATTATTATCAATCAACATGTGAACCTTCATTTAAAATATTTAAGTTCAGCTGGAATTAATGCTGAAAAAACAATTGAACCTTAAAAATATTCTTATAAGAATAAAGTTTTGTGTCCATGTCCTGGTCGCTGAGAGCTATCAGTTTCATGGTTCGTATATGGCATCCAAGCTCACATATACATACCAGTTAGGAGAGAATGTAATGGTTTCATCTTACAAAAAGCCCTGTGCCGACTCCACAGCGTGTCACCAGTTACCTCCAGAACTGTAAACTGGAACAGAAGAAAAAAAGCAGAAAATGGACTCCCCACAGGTCTGGGAAAAGAAACCCCATTATGCAAGGAACCCAGGGCAACCCTGTTTCCTGAGAGAGAGCTTCTTCAAGTTCACTAGCTGGTATCTCATGTAGGTTCTGTGGTCACCCATACCACCCTCACTGGAGTCACTGTCCTAACTCAACATCAGCTGCTTCCTGGCCTTCGGTGCTGCTCAGCTGCTATTTCGAAGACCTGAGGCCAGTGACTAAGAGAAGTGCCCCTGTGGCCATTAACTGTATTTGTCAGAAGACAGAATGCCCTGAGAGGCGGTTCTCCTGTGCTAGTGTCCAAGCAAGACCCCTGGGAAGGATAAACATTCAGTTCTCTAGTAAACTTATCCTTGGTCTATTTTATGATAAGCAGGAACATCTAAGGCACAAAGCTCAGGGCAGGGCCCCTCTCGCTGGCTTGTTCAGTCAGTGCTGAGTCACACAAGCTATTTCTTTTTCTTTCTTTCTTTTTTATTTAAAAACTATTTCTCATAAAAGACTTTACAAATTCCTCTGGTTAATGGCCAGGACCTAGGGTAGGAACAAGTAGATCCACTTGAGGGTAATGGATATTTCCAATGGAAAATGAAAGAGAAAGAGGAGGAAAAGCAGATATTTCTCTGAGTAATGCATTAGTGTGGTCTGCATAGAACATCCCTGGCCCCAGTAAAATGACTGTATTTTAGCTGATTGCTTAAAATTACCAAAATACTGTGTTTTTCTTTTAAAACATGATTTCACAGAGGGTACTAGTTTACCTGGTACCACTAACAGAGAGATCCTGAGAGATGCTCCCTGATTAAAGAAATTCCTGGACCCTCAAAGGAATGCAATTATGCAGATTTATGTAAATGACATGCAAATCACCTTGTAAATAAAGTGTGCAAGGGATGAGAGCAATGCTCCCAAGCTGTGACTTGTCAGTCTAAAGCTGTTTAGTGGAAAACGATGCAAACCTGACGCAAACAAAAGCTGAATTACAGAGGCTAAACCTTACCTCCTACATCTCTTTTGGAAATAATTGGATTTGGGTGCAATAAGTAGTCATTTTGGCTAACAAGAGAGAAACGTCTCCCTGGTTATCCTGAATACAAAGCAATATGGATTTCTCTGCTATAGCCACAGCCCACTCAGTATGGCATTGTTTTTAGGCATAGCTTCGGGATGGTAGTAATGAGTCTCCAGTCCCTCCTCAGCCATTATTGGCCGACACCTCTTCAATATTTCTTGACCTCCCTTGGGGCTCAGCTTTCCTGTTTATGTTATTGCAGAGATAAAACGGTTAATCTATGAAGCAGCAAGACCTCGCCCTGTGCCATACCAAGTGCTCTATGCTCCGTCACAGCTCTTACTTGTATTTATCTCTTTTTAAGATAAATTTGTTCAAAGCAATCTATTGACTTTATCGGTTGGTTGTGTAAGTATACATAAGCAATAAAAACCTTAGATAAAAGTAGCATATCAGAAAAGGCACTCGCAGACCATCAGAACCTCTGAAGAAATCTTCACAAATACAAAACAGAGAAAATTGGGTTTCATAAGCAGAAGGAGGCAGGAAGATCAGAGCTGCAAACCCAGAAGAATCGAGTGCTCAAAGTCCACAAGGAACAAACACGTAAAATCACACATAAATCAGTTGGGCCCATAGTGCTGTTGATTTCTTCTCCTCCATTGGGTCTTCCCAGTGTCTGCCTTCCCTCCAGATGAAACTGTGAGCATCAAAGGTGGATGGCCCACCTGGGGGTATAGTGAGTGATGTCTCCTGAGAACCAGAGCTTTCGGTGACTCCAGCCTTTGGTGAATCATGAAGATTAAGCACTGTAAAAAGAGACCACCTTGTTTAAGCAGTACATACTTTCTAGAGTCCAGAGTTGTCCCTCCTTTGTTCTAAGTGCAGCTTGTCAGGATAAGGATTGTCCCATTATGGAAGCAACCCACACAGCTCCCTTCCCTCCAGTCAACTAATTAGTATTCCATTTACAACTATGAATCCGCGGTAAAGGACCAGCAGGCATATGAAGAAAGCAAAGAGCCTCTAGAAATGAGCCAACAGACCCTAGAGGAAACAAAGATAATTAAGGTTTCTAAGACAGTTTAAGCATACTTTAATTAGTATCCTAAAAAGTGCTCAGTTTGTAAGATAACCATAACAATGGATTGGCCAGAGTGGTTTGGACCCAAGGCCCCTTCCCAGAGAGAGAGGAGGCAATGTCTGACGACATTTTTTCCTGCTGTACTCTAGCATCTAGAAGCCGGTGATGCTGTTCAGCGCTCTAGAGTGCTCAGGACAGGTGAATACCTATGTAACATAGGGGGGAAGTTAAACATTCTGATTCTGTGGGACTCAGAGCCAAGCTAGTGATAGTGATTTTGATAATAAAAATAAAGTACATCTCCAATGACTCAGATTTGAAGAATGAAGATATCAAAAATAAGAGAAAGAAAAATGCTGTCAGTCATGAAGGAAAGATCCAAGGTGACTCAGATCTATTAATAAGCACATAAGCAGCAACAACTGAGGAGAAAGAATGTCTTCCAGAGTTCGAGTTTGAAAAAGCTTATGCTGTGTCTATCTGGTTAATAAAGATGACCCATTTTATAAAAATCCTTCTGAAACTAAAAATCTATTATGATAATGAAAAAGACAAAATCCCAAAAGGAACTAAATGTGGGGGAGAGAGAAAAAGGTTAGGTGCAGCTTACTTTCCAGGAATTTCCTACAAAAGGGATGGTAGATAAAGGGCAATGCTTTTAAAATTATCAGAGAAAATTAGAAATACATTTAATAATCAATTTCATAAATTTTGAAGATGAATTGAATTTCAGATATGCAACAAAGAAAAGTTATTAGAAAACAACAAAAAAAGTTAGTAGAAAGCAAATGTATGTTTTGAATAATAACTAAAATTCTCTTTAAAATCTGAAAATACAAATATCACAAAATACTGAAAATAACATTATTTTATCAACTAACAGTTATGTAATATTTTTCCTACATTTTGGGGGACGTTACTCAATGATTGGCTTGTTTCTATTAAGACTTATTATGAAGCTGAGTGTTTAAAATTGAGTCAAGCTAGATAGATTGGACAATTTAAAAGCTGCGGAAAACAGAAATAGATTAACATATATGTAGACACTTGATAGGCAGCACTGCAGAGCAGAGAGAAGTAGATCGTGGTCTCAGTAAAGGATTGGGATATGCTGGATAGCCACAGAAAAAAATGAATCTTAACTCCTCCGTCTTTCACATTTAAAAATTAAATTATAAGTGCCTTCGAGATGTAAAGGTAAAAGATGAAATAATAAAGCTTAATTTATCTTTATACCTTTGGGCTAGGGAAAGCTTTCTTAAACAAGTCCCCAAAAACACAAACCACAAAAAATAAAAAGTAGATAAATAGGAGTTAATAATTTCTATTCATTAAAAAAAGTTATATAAAAAAGAGTGAAAAAATAAACCACAAAGTGGGAAAAGTGTTGGCAACGTACATAACTACAGAAGGCTCATAACCATGGGGTGCCTGGGTGGCTCAGTGGGTTAAGCTCGGCCTTCAGCTCTGGTCATGATCTCAGGGTCCTGGGATTGAGCCCCACATCAGGCTCTCTGCTCAGCGAGGAGCCTGCTTCACCCCCCTCTCTCTGCCTGCTTTTCTGCCTACTTGTGATCTCTCTTTCTCTGTCAAATAAATAAATAAATAAATAAATAAATAAATAAATAAATAAATAAATAAATAAATAAAACCTTAAAAAAGAAAGAAAGAAAGAAAGAAAGCTCATAACCAGAATGTAAAATTAGCTTCTAATATTCTAGAAGAAAAAGTTAGAGTCCAAGAGAAGAAAATTGTCAAAGATTCAAATAGATGATTCACAAGAGACTATTTAAAGGGCTAATCAGCATACACAAAGGCACTATACCTCATTAATATACAGGGAATGCTCACTGTGAGACACCAGGGCAAACCCTTCAGAATAGTTGAAACTAAGGATTGATAATACTCTATGCTGGTGACAATATGGGGTAACTTCATGCACTACTGGTGGGAACATCAATTGGAAAACTAGTTTATACTCTAAAGTTAAAGTTAAATACTCTATGTGCCAGAAATGCCACTTCCAGCTCTGCACACAATAGAAATGCACCTATAGTGAAAGACAGACTAATGAAGTTCATAGTAACTTTATTTATATGGCCAAAAATAGAAATAAAACCAATTCCCTCTAAAAATAGACTCAATACATACACTTTTATTAAAAAGCATACAATTGAATACAATCTTTTATTTAAAAATTTTTTTAATCAATGCATTTTTTCCTTTTGCAGAGTTTCATCAGGTCTTCGACAGTTAACAAGAGCAATTTGTTCTTCTGACTTGGAATATAATATTTGGCTTCCTTCTAGAAGACCCTAAGTCCCTTGAAACCTGTCCCACATGATGACTTTCCCACGTCTTCATTCATCTCTGCGACTTGCACTGAATGTTAGGTAGAAAACCACATTCTCATGCCTTTAGCATTCATTGCCATCCTTAATTCTAGTGTTTCAATTTGTTCATTTGCACTGCATTTGCAAGAATGCAAATAATTTCGGGGCACATCTGTGCCTCATTTGGTTAAGAGGTTGACTCTTGATTTTGGCTCAGGTCATGATCTCAGTGTAGTGAGATCAAACCCCATGTTGGGCTCTGGGCTGGCCATGGAGCCTGCCTAAGATTCTCTCTCTCTCTCTGCCCCTATCCCTGCCTTCTTCTTCCTCTCCTCTCTCTCTCAAAAAAAAAAAAAAGAAAAAAGAAAAAAGAAAAAGGAATGAAAATAATTTAATAATTTCTATTCATTCTTGATTATCTTATTTCTTATAATCTTTTTTACTTAGTCTTTTTTTTTTTTTTTGAGGTTTGTTTGGGATCAACATTGCAAAAACAGAACAAAACAAAACAAAAACCCAAAAACCTAACCAAAAAACAATTTTTATTTCCTAACTTACAGAAATCCTTAAAGCTGGATATTCAGAATATGGCTTATTGTTTTGACACATAACACAAATGAAAATTGTAAGATTGCTTTTGTTATCTAACCTCTTTTGAAAGCTGTCTTCCTCAAGTATGAGAAGAGGGTCACATCCTTCCTCTCAGGCTACTTTTTATTTCCCCCCTAACTCTGTCACTTCTAGGTTAGTTTCTTTTTGTCCTACCTCCACTTTTCCACTTTCATAAGCTCCTTCTCCTTCTTCTTCTTCATTAGTAAACTAAGCAGTAGAATGTTTTGGTTCCTGTACAACAGATTTCAAGTTGCTGCACCACTCAGGGTTCTTTTTATGGGAAGTTAAAGCCCTTTCCTGCTTTCCATGCAGCCTAATGTTGTAGAGAAACTCATGATTGTCCAAAAACAGGTGATCTTTAGAAGCTATGCTCTGTCATAAAAGACAACGTATGTTACCTTTTTGAAGTGCCTGAGCTAGGAAATATGAACGGAGTTGTCACTTACGAAAAGGTGAGCTATGGGAAATTGAGTCCCCATACAAGATACAGTTAAGATTCAGGGTAATTGTCTTTTCTTTCTATGCTTTGCAAAGCAGACCAACACAGGTAGCTCCCATGATATCTTCCTTCCAATCATAATGAGGTTTGGCAAAAGAAAGAGTTGTGAATTGGAGTACTCATTTTTACACCTTTTCTCCAATGCTCTTCTAATTCTTCTCTCTACCCTGCTGTCTACCCTGGGTTCCAATAACGACCCTTTCTGCCTTTCCCTTCAGATATGGGAGAAGGAGTAATGGTCCAAAGCTGTTAATAATCCACTATACAAATGTTCTCCCGTGATTTTTGTATGTCTTGCCCACAACTTTACCATGTTATTGAACTTCTTGATAGGCACCCATTGTGAGTGCTTGTTTGAGCCATCTGTTTCCTGCTTGGATGATGACTTATTTATAAGGGGGGAAATAAAATGATAAAGTATATGGGCTGCTAAAGTTAGTAACCACCATTAAGTAAAATAACAAAAATGGAGAGTCCTGGTTTTGACAGATTATATTTTCTCCCTAAAAGGCACATAAATCATGTTAATATTCTTCCTTTAAAAATAACTCTTGTATGTTGCTTGGTTAATTAATGGCACCATCAGGCCTAGAAATCAGATCTATTGATTTAGCTCACATCTTTTAAATCATATATATATATATATATATATATATATATATATATATATTATATATATATATATACATTTTTTTTTACCTCAAACATTTTATTTTTTTATTTTATTAATTTATTTTCAGTGTTCCAGAATTCATTGTAAATCATATACATCTTATTAATTATCTTTTTTTTTTTCAGTTAGTTCACCTAAGTCACTTGAGATTTTTCACAGTATGTACAAAGCAACATGCATATCCAGATGCTTATTATTTTCCTAGGGCTGGGGTTTCGCTTCAGAAATTGCATAGATTTTTTTAAGCACCTTTATTCTGTTCAATTATTCAGATGATTCCACTATTCCAAATATAAGAACAGTAAGACATGTGGAATTATTCCAGCAGTCAAAATAGCTGCTTTAGTTATCAGATAAGTAACAATAGTGTAAAGACATTGAACCTTACAATCCATTTCAAATTTAACAGCATTTCCCAATGCCTGTGGACACTTGCCAAGTCATGAAATTATTTTCTAAACCATCTCTAGCCTAGGGTTACTTATGAAGGAAGAACCAAGACTAGACTCTTTTCATTAGAGATATCCGCATTGCGCCATGGTGAACAATGGATTTTACTTTTCAGATGTAGCAGACATGTTTGCTTGACTCTCTAAGATTGTTTTATGCTAACATCAGTTTTTATTTAATATAAAAATATGTTCCATGTGAAACATAAAATAAGTCAGTCCAACAATAGCTTTGGCTGACACGTGCTATAAAACATAGTTGATGACATACAGTCATGTCTTTGTGCCATAAAGCAGGTTTTATAGCATTATCTCTCACTGGCACCCATGTGAAGAAGAAAAATGATGGTCAAATAGAACAGAAGCTAACTTTTTTTTCCTAATGTACAAATCAACTTCTTTCAATAAATTCAACTTGGGAATGTGTCCCCTAAGCATTGAAGCAATAAGTTTATCTGCATACATTTTTGTTGTAGTGGTTTAAATGAATTTGCTCAGTAAATTATATTGTTACTGCCATAAGAACACCCAAGTCGTGTTGTTCTTGTCATACATGATGACATCACCTCCATCAACATCTCTACATGATTGTGTTCTTTACGTCTGATCTACCTTAGGTGTCATTGTCCATTCTCCTAAGGGACCTATTTTTCATTTTTTATGATTTCATTAAGATAGCAATATCCTATTGGAATAACCATAACCTAATCCTCTTGGACTCTTAAGTGAAAATTAATGATTATGGAATAACTTCAGAAAGCATGAATGAATATAATCTAGTTTGTGATTTTATTTTATTAATTTTTTAACTTAGTTCAGAATAATATTTGGAAAGAAGAAAAACATCTCTCTCTGACATCCTGAATCAATGTACAATTGATCATTGGCTAGTTTAGAACATTTTGTTTGTGAGACAATCAGTTCAGTGGTAATAATAAAAGACCTAAGTAATATAATTTTCCTCTTTGAAAAAAATATGTTTAGGATAACAAAATGACCCTATTAAAGATCTGCAATAGTGTCATAATTTTTTAAAAGAAAGGTCCATATCTATCTATCCATCATCTATCTCCATCTACCATCAGTCATCTATCATCTACTTAACCTATCTACCATCTGTCATCTATATCTATCTATCTATCATCTATCTTTATTATTTCCATTTTCATAAAACTTAAATCAACATTCAGTTCACTGTTTGAAAGAGAACCAATACTTAAACATTTTTAATTAGTTTGTGAAATGAGTAAGTGAGAAAAATATTTGGTATATAATGTATTTTGTTATGATAATTACCAAAAACAATCCGGAAAGAGTATAATTTATCAAGGTATATTTTATATTCTACAATGTGAGAATCAAGATTTTATGAAAAAATGATTATCTAAATTGCTTGATAAGAGTCTTGATAAGCCATAATTTGAGAAATTCTGATAAAAGAGACCAAATTAGAAAATGATAGAAGACAAAGGAAAAAAGTTATCAGGGATTCCCACAGAAAAGAATTGAGAAGAGGTTCAAGAGTTGTGGTACGGATTAGCAATGTCCATCAATTACTGAAAGTAATTATATATTTTTTAAATAATGAAATAACTCATGTTTCATAAGAGAATGTGACTACTTTTACAATATAGAGACACAAAGAGATATAATGCATTCAGAAACATCAACCCAATAAAAAACATGAGTCAGAAAGTCTCCTGGCTGGCTCAGTTAGTAGAGCATATTAACTCTTGATCTCAGGATTGTGACCTCAAGCCCCATGTTGGGCATGGAGCATACTTAAAACAAAACAAAAACCATGAATCATTAAAGTATATATCAAAATCTAAGCACATATATAGAAATGTGTGACCCAATGAGCCTAAGAAGGCAGTCCAGCTGCTGGAGGTAGGCACCAGAGGGCATTGGGAGCTTGATCCCTGATTCCGTAGTCTTGAAGAGTATGCACTGAGTGCTGTCAGTGTAGAAGCCAACTTGGTTGATCCCTGCCCCTGAGTCTCTTGGTTCCAATTTTCCCCAATAGGATCATTTATACTTCCTGGGCTAATTCAGTGCTAATTGAGGGACCAGAACCAATTTTACTTTATACATACAATGACAGGGTATATGGATACTTATGCCTGTGGTTAAACATTAGTAGCTTGAACTCATGTTTATATCAGTATTCTCCCAAAACATCATGGGAAGGAATGAAAGTGTTAAACCCTGAAGGAAAAGAAATACCTATGAAGATTACAGCCCTGAAGATAACAATGCAATTTGGGGGACAGAAAGGAGACGGAAGATACAAGTCATCTTAGAAAACTACAGGAAAGTGAAACCTAAGGGCATGTGATGGGGAAAGGCAGCAGGAAGCACACTCGGAGAACATTAGCAAACCTTAGGAATGGGAGGAGCCATATACATGGGAAAGTTAAGGTTGCTGATTATCCCTTACTAAAGGAAGATTGGGGGAGGGGATATCAGGTTCCTTGCCAACTTGTAAGCATCCAGATATCCTTCCTCCCTCCATAATCACAGAGAAGAAGACAGAACTTTGCTGGGAATTTGAATTAGGTTGGGTCTTGGGCAGACCAGGCACAAGGGCAGTTAGGAACAAAGGTGAGCTTCTGCATAAAAATAAATGGTGATAACTCCAGACTTCACTTGTCTCCTAGCTCAGAGGAAGCCAGGATTGTAGCCTCCAGAAACCATCATGGAAGATTCTTCTCCGGTTAAGTAATTGTTTCAAAAGAAAGTTATCAAAAACACTAATAATTTTGAGTTTCCTCAACATAACAAATTTGGCTTTGTCTCTTCACACTATGGTAAGGGCCAACATTTGGCCAAGTCAATTATGCACACACTTTCCTGTGTGCTTCTTAGCACTTTTTTCCACAGCACCAAAGAACACGCAGTGATCATCAGAGTAGAAAAACCCTTCTACTATAAAGACAGGGGCCAAAACAAAAAAGCGAACAAAAACCACCCAGAGCAAGCAGAAAAAGGCAACAAAACATTAAAAAAGAAAAGGAAAAAAACCCTATTAAAACCATCAATAACGTATTTCATCCATAAAACAAATGCCATTAAAAGAAGACATCAAATAAAACGTATAAAATATACAAAGAGAGATCAGTAATTTAAAATATGACAGAAATTAAAAATGTGCTGGAAAGAAAATTAAAGTTAAGAAAATCTCGGGACACCTGGGTGGCTCAGATGTTAACTGTCTGCCTTCGGGTCACATCAGGATCTCAGGGTCGTGGGATAGAGCCCCATATCAGGCTCATTGCTCGGCGGGAAGCCTGCTTTTCCCGCTCCCTCTGCCTGCCTGCTGCTCCCTCTGCTTGTGCTCTCTCTTTCTCTCTCTATCAAATAAATAAATAAAATTTAAAAAAAAAGAAGAAAAAGAAAATCTCATAGACATAGACAATGAAAGATACAGAAAGGCAGTTGAAGACATGAGATAAATTCTATTCAGGAGATTAAATACCTAATGATACGAGTGCTGGAAGACAGAAAACAAGAGAAGAACAAGAACCAAGTTGTCAAAGAAATAATAGCGGAGAATGGATCCTGACTGAAAGATGGGAGTATAGATTGATGGGACTGACCATGTTTCATATAAATAACAAGAAAAGGACAAATCAAGGAATTAGAGGAAGTGGAAAAGAAACCATTCTCTCCAGGAAAAGCAAGACAGGATTCCCGGGCTCTGTTGAGCAGACATTAGAGATGAGTGAGCTTGGCAATACTCGGCCGCTCACAGGCAGATGCCGCACAAATGGAGGAGTGGGGTCATTGTGCCCTGAATTTATCATGGGACGTCCTAGATAATATGACTTTTTCATTTACAAAAAAAAAAAAAGGCAAGAACATTGAAGAAGTTTGGAAGATCATGAAATTCAAGTTGTGTACTGAGGACCATTATTTTGAAAGGCACTGGGAGGTGGTGAATAAAGCCCATGAGGTGGACGGTGTGAAGTGGTGAAGATTTTTGGAGCACATGTGTCGGACGAGATGACCTGAGAATCATCTCAAGACTAACGTATCTTTAATAATTTTTTATAAAAAAATAAGACAAACAAAATGAAAGCAGCATTCACACTACACCACAGCGCTATGAGTTTCAGAACACCAGGATTTTGTTTTAATCCTAAAATCTTCTTGAGAGAAGAACAAAGGAAAATCTAGGAAAGAAGGTGGTTCATTTGATTGATATTAGGTTCTTCAGTGGCAAGGCCAGAAGCCAGAAGACCGTTGGGCAAAGCCCTCAAAACAATGAGGAAAAATGATTTCCAATAAGATATTCATTATCAACTAAACTCCCTATTGAATGAAAACACAGTAGACCCACCCAGATCTCCTAATATGCATCCCGTGAACAATGAAGACGGTCAAGGATGCTCACCTTCACGCTCTAGACTGATACCTCCTGAAGGTCTCAGCTAAAGAGAGGAAGAGAAGGAATCCAGGAAAGGAGACATGGAATCCTAGAGCAGAATGATGGGAACGAGAAGCTTTAGGAGAACAGCGGGCCAGTAGACATAGGGAGTGCCCAAGGAAGAGTGATATAAATGGATGGTTGGTTCCAGGAAAAAACAAAACAAAACAAAACAAAACAGCCAATTAATTGCTTAAATTATTTGAAAATATTTAAATGCATTCACTGTTTCTTGACTGCTAATATAAAAACATAATTTAAGTAAAGGAAAAAAATAAGGCAGTTATTAGTTTCAGGTTAAGAATATGCAAAAAGGAAATGTAATTATGACATATTATTTGGCACAGTTGCAAAAAATATTGAGATAGTTATAACCACTGACTGAGCAGCAACAACAAGGAGTAGAGGGAAAGGATTGTGTGTGTGTGTGTGTGTGTGTGTGTGTGTGTGTCTGTTTTCATATTGTAGGTTTGCATATGTATGAAAGACTTTAAAACTTTAACTTCCCTATCGAAAAGACAACAGAACACACTAAAACTGGAAAAAAAAAAAAAGAAAAAGTAACTCTAGAGTTATACAGAAATACATACATAGCAAAGAAAATAGTTTAAAATAACTGAAAAAGATTAACTCTAGTGAGCAGAAAATAGGACTGAGAGGGGAAAGGACAGGGAAGAAGTTTTTTTGTTAGAATACAGATAGTGTAATTTGACTTTTTAAATTTGTCTATTTAGTATATTAAATTTTATATCTGATTTATATTTTTATCTTAAAATAAATTAGGGACAAAATAAAAGACAGCTGAGTTATAATGAAAACCATTTAACCCTTTTTTATAAAAATTTTATGTGAAATTTAAATGAATCAAACTTGTTTCAGGGCTCTTTCCCAAACCATTAATGTCATTTCCAGAGTAAAAGAGAGTGAAATATAATTCCTTTAACTTTCTAGAAATGTAAATCCACCTAAAACCTAAGTATGTTAAATGGCCATGTCATTACAACAAGGAAGCTTGTTATTAATCATAAGACCGGGCTTCTGCAGTTATGAGAAATGAACTCGTTCTCCATGAGCAATTATTAACTGTTAAATCCTGGATGGCAGCTGCGAGACAGACAATGTGGGTGCCGTAAATAGAACAATTCTATGATTTTTCATTTAACCTCTGAGCAGCTTATCTCCTGTGATCAACTGCCTATGGAAAAGACCAGGCTACGAATTTCATTTAAAATAAATGGCATCTTACCAGATGGCTTTCATTGCAAATAATGTAACAGCAAGGCACAGGATTCATTAGCGTTGAGAGAAAAGTCATAACGAAGAAAAAAACAGAGAAAAGATGGGCAAGCCAAATGGTGTAAAGTCAAATGAATAAAAAGCAATATTTTTAAACTCTTACGCCCTAATTTTCTCTGTATTTTTCTTATCGCTCTTGCAAAGATTTAATGCCAGAAGAGGGGGGAAAAATGGTGCAGACTAAAGATGACTAGAGATAGAGATAATCTTATACATGGTATGAATTATCTTTGTATTTTGAACATTCAGAAAATTCATTTGAAGAATTTTCTAACACATAACATTAGTAATTAGATTATGCAGTCATGAGAAGTTTTCATAGACTATTGGATAAGTTAGATGAAACTATTTTCAATATTTTTAATTTGTAACTTGAAAATATGGTGTATTTTCAATATTGCCTTCCTAAGGTCAATTAATTGTAATTATCTGTATGTGAACAGAGTATTTTGGAGGTCCCTCTAACAGTGAAATTCTTTGTACAGAATTATAGGGAATGTTACCCAATTTGTTTCTCTATTATTACATATAGATTGATCAAACATATTTGTAAAGGTACAAATCAATGCTTGTTTCCTTTTTTTAATAGATATATCATCCTGTGTGTGTTTCAAATCTACATTTTCTAGGTCTAATCCACAAAGGTAACATAACAGAAAATAAAACTCAATCGGAAATGTCTTGTATAGTGAGATGTAATAATAGTTAGGAAACCATAATGAAGTAGCATTGTTTTAACAGCATCCTGGGGAATATATAGGATTTAATAAGGAAGAAAGAGGTTATTTTAGGACGTTATTTATAGATATGATTCTGGAAATTCACATTTAGATCAGGAAAGCATGAGTTTTGTTGAGAACATGAATAGACTTAGACGTGTTCGAGGAAAAGATGACCACTAAGAATAAATACGTCTGGAAAAAGATACATATGTTGAAGGGGACCTGAAAAACTCCTAGCAGACGGCGCTCACAGACAAATACAATCCGTTTTTTAAGGCAGATCCCTTCCTCATTCAGCCCCTCTGAGCACTTGGTCAAGCAAGTGCAATTACTCCTTTGGTAGCCTTCTTTTAAATTGTATAAAAATCTTATTTTAACAGAACAGTTTAAAGTAAAAGAGGTTTAATTGACAAGAGTAGAATACACTAGTGCACTTAATAGAATGGAAACCTTCAGGATAGGGATGTCGACCCACAACTTCAGAAATGTTATGAACGATGGCATTAACTATCATTTTTTTTTTTTTTTTTACTGAAATATGGATGACATTTTCAGATACCTCTATTGTTCTATCATCCTTGATATGTGTTATGTTCAGTCTGGCTTCAAAATTCTATGCAGACCTATTTCCTTTCAATTTCCAACTGGTCACGTCTTTAGTGAAGAACAGATATTTCAATTTGTGAAGGTTTTCAAACTTTCTTTTAGGACAATCTCAAAGGTCAGATTTTACAATACCAAAAAAAAAACCTTTAGGTTTCCTTTTCTCCTCAGTTTTATTGAACTATAATCAACAAACAAAAATTATATATTATATGTAAATATATATATATAATATGTTAAATATATATTATATGTATTTAAGGTATACAATATGGTTTGATGTGTATATATACACATTTTATATACATATGATAGATGTATATATAATACGTATATACATACACACACCCACAAACACACACACATATATATACACTTTATTCAATGGTCACCATGATTAACCTAATTAATATATCCATTACCTCACACTTTATCTTTTTTATTTTTTTTTCTTTTGGTGTGGTGGGATCACATAAAATATACCTTCTAGCAAATTTCAAATACATAATACAGCATTACTTGCTATACTCACAATGCTATACATTAAACCTCCAGGTCTTATCCATCTGAAAAAATTGAAGGTTTGTAATTTGGGGCCAGCATGGTCCAGGCATAGGGTACTTGTCTTTCTTTGCCTGATTTATTTCACTTAGAATGTTTTCCAGGTTCATCCATGTTGTCAGGATGTAAGGATTGCCCATTTTTTTATTGGCTATTATTATTCTATTTTATTATAGTTACATATATATTTTCTTTTAGTTACATATTATATTTTATATTATATTATAGTTACATATTGTTATGGTTATATATTATATGTAACTCAGTTTAAATATATAAATCAATATAAACATATAATATATATTAATAGAAATGCAAGGTTTTGTACATAGATTTGATATCCTGTAACGATAATGAATTTGTTTATTAGTTCTAATAACTTCTTGGTGGGCTTTAGTTTCCTATACGTAAGATCACGCCATGTGCAAACAAAGACAATTTAACTTTTTCATTGCCAATTTGAACATCTTTTACTTCTTTTATTGCCTAATTGCTCTGTGTAGTACTATGTTGAATAAAAATTGGAAGAATGTGTACCCTTGTCTTTTTCCTGATCTTAGAAGAAAAGCTTTCAGATTTTTGGCACTACATATGATGTTATCTGTTAACTTGTCATATATGGCCATTATTATGTTGACCTTCTATACTAAATTTATTGAGAGTTTCTATGAAAAGATGTTGAATTTTTCAAGTAATTTTTCTTTGTATATTGGCATGCATTATAATGTGGCTCAGGATAATCTTTTAGTTGATCTTTTCTGTTTTTTTTTTGTTTTTGTTTTTGTTTTTGTTTTTGTTTTGAGCTTTCTCAAAAACCTAGATGTTCATATCTCTTCCAGTATTTGGGAAGTTTCCAGCTATTATTTCTTTAAACATACTTTCTGCCTGTTTCTTACTTCTGGAATTCCCATGATGTGAATGTTCATTCACTTAATGGTGCCCTATAATTCATGTTGGCTTTTTCACCCTTTTCATTATTATTTTTTCTTTTTGTTCTTCTGATTAATTTCAAATTACATATATCGGAGTGCACTGATTCTTCTGCATAATTAAATCAGACTTTGAAGCTTTCTACTGCATTTTTCACTCTTCTAGTTGTGTTCTTCAGCACCAGGATTTCTTTTGTTGTTGTTATTATTATTATTATTATTATTATTATTATTATTATTATTATGGCTTCTATTTCTTTATGAAACTTCTCATTTTGTTCCTTTATTGTTTTGCAGATTTCATTTAGTTGTCTGTGTTCTCTTGCATTTCATTGAGTTTCTTTAAGATGATTATATCAAATTATTTGTCAGGTAGTTTGTAGATCTCCTTTGCTTTGAGGCTGGTTACTTGAAGTTTATGTTTCTGGTGGTGTCATATTTGCCCGATTCTTTGCGATCCACATAGCCTTGCATTGGTGTCTGTGCATTTGAAGGAACAATGTCTCTTTCAGTCTTTACTGATCACTTTTGGCAGGTAAAGACCTTCATCTTTTGGTTCCATGAACTGATGGATTAATTCTCTATGAAATCACGATCATGCTTGGATTGTCATGCTGAATCACAAGGCTTTTGCTGGGTCTGCAGTGTGGTTTGTGATCTCCAGGGGCTTAGATGGGTATAGATCTTGTCTGATTTCTGGGTTGCTGGGACTGCCTCCAGGACCTTGTAAGATGATGTGGAGACAAGGGTTTGTTTCAGGATACACAGTTGAGTGTGCAGGGAGTGGACCTGTTACCAAGGGCATGAACAGGTGGATTTCCCATCTGGTCCCTGGGAGGACTTCTGCTAGGTTAGTAGGTGGGTCCTCGGATGGGCAAACCTATGCCTGAACATGGCTGGGAAGATCTAGAACAGTCCCAGTGTCCACTTCTAAGACAGATCTGTGGACATGGTTCTGAAAGCATGGATAGGTTTGTCTCCCACCAGTCCAATAGTGGGCAGGATTTCTCCCTGACTGCGGCTAGAAAGGCTAGAGCCAAGTTACAAGGCCATGTAGGATAGGAGCCTTTTTCTTGCCAACTTAAAAGCTATGTTTACATATATAAATCTATAGATCTATATATGATATCTATAGATCGATATTTATAGATGTATATATAGTTATATATATCTCCTCCTCCCCACTCCATTTTGTCTCGAAGGTGCATACATTCCACTTAAGAACAAATGTAGGGTGAGTACCATGGGAATACCAGCAGGATTTTGGCAGGTACACCAGGACCAGATTTTCTGAGAGTTTCCTGCTGATGAATGTCTGATACATCCCCACCTTACTAATACTCTGATTCCTCAAGGTTCCGCATGTTCTAAAGAAAAGATTCACAGCAGCCACACTCTCATTTTTGAAGGGGGGAGAAAGTATCTCTATTGGTATTACAAAAACTGATTAGAAACAGAAAGAAGAAAAGGGAAGTCTATCCATGCATGAGTGCGATGGTAAGGGGTAAAGGAGAGTAAGGCAGAGTTACATCAAATCAGGTATTACAACATCTGACCTCATTAGCTGGGAAAGCCCCATGGAGATAGCCAGGCCGGAGCAGGACGGGGAAGAGTGTCCTCCCCTCAGGTGAGGCTTCCAACTGAACATCCCCGTAAGGACCCTATGTATAGGGCTAATGACAGGGCCTGAAGTTAAACATTTGTTTGACTACACGTAGTTTGGAGCAAGCTGTATTACTACGTCATCATGTCTTTGCATCTTCAAGGAGCCTGAGCTAGGTCTGCTTGCCTCCCAGATTCCATTCTGGAAGGGGGTGGGGGGCAGCCCAACCTGGAGCAGGAGGGGATGAAAGGTAAAATTTATAGCTCTTGGCATCCAGACCAGAAGAACCAATTATTTTTTTATTTAAGATTTTATTTATTTATTTGACAGACAGAGAACACAAGTAGGCAGAGAGGTAGGAAGAGAGAGAAGGGGGAAGCAGGCTCCCTGCTGAGAAGAGAGAGAGTCCAATGCAGGGCTCGATCCCAGGACCCTGAGATCATGACCTGAGCCTGAGACAGAGGCTTAACCCACTGAGCCACCCAGGCACCCCAGAAGAACCAATTCTGACCTGGAGGCCTGCTAATGTCAACTGTATAATAATGTCAATCAGGCTCCCAAGGTCACTTTGGCAGTGTAAGTCTCACAAACAACATTCTTTAGGCTGCTGCATACGTGCAGGTCAGGATGGTCCATTGTGCAGGACAAATCACAGAAAGCTCCATCCATACAAGACACCACATCCTCCTCATCTGGTCTCGTATCAGGACTCCTGCACCCTCCATTATGAGCTCTTTCCAACTCTCTTTTAAGCTTTCAGAAATCACCTCACATTCATATCAGCTTCTTGACCTCCACTCAGCCATACCATAATTTTCCTCCCAAGCTTCACTTTTTCTCTTTGATCCTTTATTGAACAAAAAAGTGCTTCCTTGGTGTTATATGTTGGCATCTACTTCTTCCAGCTTCTTGCTTTGGACATCTCAAAGGCTTAGTTTCAGATGCCACCTGCCACTACACTTACATTCTAAATATTTCTAGTGATTTCCACCTCAGAAATGGAAGTTATCAACCATGATACAAATCTATAGCAATCATGAAAATTGGAGAAAAGGGAATCTCCCCTATTGTGAACGTTACTTACTAATGTTTTCTGCCTGAGAATATTCTCCTCAAATACCTTTTCTTGTGTTGCTTTATTGGAAAAGATTTTTATATATCACTATCTTTCAACCTCAAACATTGCACTGATTCTTCAGGATCTTCCCTTTGGTATTGATGAGGTTGCATCTATAGTTACTATATTTATGTAGCATGTCAGCTTAAGAAAAAAAAGTTTACATTTGCCATCTTGTTCAACCTTTGAGTTACTTTTGTGATCCTTTCCTTAAATGATTGGAAAAATAAACAATTTTATTTTGTAATAAAATTTATAAATCTAGTAACATTTTTAAAGGTCATTTGAGCATGTGTTGCTTTGGTCATTTAAAAATCACTGATTTACTCGTATTTGTTTTTTTGATCAAATGTTCTAAGATACTCCTTATACTATGGATAATTCTATAGAATGTTTTAAGAGAGTCTTATTTGGTACATATGTAGTTTGGTGTGGGGGGTACAGATGTCTCTGACTAATAAAAGCAATCTTTCTTAATTCTTTGTTTTTCTTTTTATAAAACACATTCAATATATCTCTAGGGAAAAGAATTCTGAAATTGCATTTAAAATCAAATTCATCTCAACTCCAAAACTTTCACTATATTCAGATATGGCTCTTTGTAAACAAGAAACCTGTGTATTAAAAGTTAAATCAACTTCCCTGCATAGACAATATGCAGTCATGAAACATGAACAAAATTGCAATTTAACTTATTTATAAAAGAGAATGGAAAACAACAGTGATCATAATTCCACACTGGTCACTGTATTTTTCTGGGCAGAAATAGCAAAGGATCACTTTCTGATACAGACAGAATATTGAAGAAGTGTCCAATGCACAACAAAGTAGTGATTTTTTTTTAAATTCATTTATTTATTTGGGAGGGAGAGAGAGAGAGAGAGGGCTCACAGCCATTGGGTAGAGGTGCAGGGGGAGGGGAAGAAGGAAGAGCAGGCTCCCCACTGAGCAGGGAGCCTGATGCAGGGATCAATCTCAGGACCCCAGGATTATGACCTGAGACAAAGATGGATACTTAAGTGACTGAGTCACCCAGGCACCCTAAAATTGTGATTTCTTTCTTTTTTTTTTTTTTTTCCACTTTCACAACATGCTGAGGAAGTAAAGCAAGGGAAATTTTACCAGTTCTTTTGCCACTATATTACAAGGATGGCTTAGAAGATACTAGAGCTTATTTCTCTCACACATAAAGGCACAGAATTACATTCTCTGGTACCACCTTGTGTCTTTGCTCTATGAATTATTAAGGAGCTGGACTTCTTCTCGCTTTCCAGTCTGACATCCTGAGAATATTGCCTTCAGTGCCCATCGTAAATCTATGACACTCACATTGTGGAGCAACAGGAAGGAAATGAGGAGAAGAAGGGACAAAGGTTGTGAGGTAGCTCTTAGTAAAGGAAATTTCCCAGAAAAATCCCCGATCCCATTTTCCTTTGTATATGATGAGATAATCACATCATCCCACCTGGCTTCAAGTGTGTCTGGAGAACAGAAGGAAATCAGGAGTCCACTTAAAAAATTGAAAACTTCCTATGCTCTCCTATCACTGTATACTTTATAAAAATTACAGGAGGTTACGTGTGTTATGTGAGTCCTTGATTTCGGGCTTCGTTCCTCTTCAAATATCTAACTCACTTTCACCACAATGTTCATCACATGCTGTTCTCTCTTCCTAAACATTTTACACCTCTCTTGCTCCCCATATAGAAACAGTAAGCTGTTTCTCCCCAATCCTATCTCATATCCAACCACACTACTAAAAACTTCCATAAAATTATGTTTATTTGCTTCCTCTGAATAATCTCAATTTTAATTTTATTTTTGTGATTGATTTTTAATCTGTTTTACTAACTATTTTTTCAAGTTCAACAGAAAAGAGCAAAAAAAAAAAAAAAAGAACAGTTCTGGGGTGTCTGGTTGGCTCAGTGGATTAAATGGTCAATTCTTCATTTCAGCTCAGGTCATGGTCTTGAGATCATGGGATTGAGCCCAGATTCAGGCTCTGTGCTCCAGGCAGAGTCTGCTTGTCCCTCTCCCTACCTCTTTGCCCCTTCCCCTATTTATGCAAGTGCTGTCTCTCTCCTGGTCTCTCTCGGTCTCTAAAATAAATAAATAAGATCTTAAAAAAAATAACAGTTCAACAGCAAAAAGCATGGAGCCAGATATGTAATTATTGCTCAAAATTATTTATTGGAAGAAATGAATTACATGATGAATAAAAACAAGTTAAACAGAAGTATAATGAAGTATGTTGTACACTGCACTAAAATGTAAGTTTCCAGGAGCACAGAATTTGGCCATTTTGTTTGTTGCTAAATTTCATGTTCTATGATAGATTCTTATACATATTAGTGCTCAATAAATAATTAAACCAGTAAAAATTAATAATTAAATGCCATGCCATTTTGTCTTCTTTTAGGTATATCAAACAATTTTGGTTAAGTTTTCTCTCAATTCTAAAGATATGTCACCTTTAGAAGTGCATGTGTGTTTAGATGAAATTTGCTTTATATCTGTTATGTGTGTGTGGTATGTGTGTACGCTCACTAGTTCAAGTGATCTATACTCAGATTTACTAACAGACAAGATTTGTAAATAAGATTTAGCTGAATCTGAGGGTCAGACTACAGCTTGAGAGCACCATATGTACTAGCTTCTTGGTCATCCCCAGTGTGGAGACAATAGTTAGTCTACTTTTTTCTGTTTTTCCATATAGTGCTGATTACTTTCTTAGTGTAAAATTTCATGGTTCTGGGGAATGCAAGTCTTACTATTTCTCTAACTAGTTTAATTATGAGGGTTATACCTTCTAGGTAATGATATGCTTTGATACTCCTTTAATTTTTTCAGGTTATTTTTAACATTAATCTCTGAAGGGATTTAGAAAAATGAGGAAATCATTTGAACATTGTCTCAGATGCATTGCCTACTCAGTAGAGAACACCTAGTGAAATTGTTGGCTACATTTGACCTCATATGTATTAAGACAATCCAAAAAGTATAGAATCTCTTTCATAAAAGGAGGAGGACGTTCATTGCCTCCTGTTCCCTGGTGTACTTACTGCAAATTCTTCTGAGTTTCCAGGAGTAATAGATCCTTCAGTGTTAATTTTAGATGCCTTGTCAATTTTCATGTTTTGATGATTACAGATTTCAGTGGGCAATTGGGAGTGACTATATCAGGTGTTATCTAGATGCCATTTGTCCTTTAAAAAAAAAAATGTCATGATAATCTAATCAGTGCTAGCAGAGTCTGAGACATGACCATTAACTCAGCCAGCTCAGTTTTGGGTTTATTTATCTTTTAATTTTTTAGTCATACAAAAATTTAAGTGGTAACTACTATGTGCCTGACATCATCTTTAGCACTTTGCAAATATTAACTCAATCAATTCTTATAATAAAACTATGACTATTAATAATTTGTTTTTGCAGATGAGGAAATTGAAGCATAGGGCAGTTAGGTTATTGGCTTCAGGATCTAAGCTTTCAGCCAATCCACGTGCAACTTCTCCCTGACTGCTTCTCAGGCACATCTCCACACATCACCAGTGGCAATGCATCTACCAACTTTCACACCCAGATACACAGCCTCCTCTAGAATGTTGTTACACATTTCCAGACAAAGCGTTAAAACTGAAAAAACATGGTGCAATTCTTGCTTTTAGAAAATTTTAATTTTAGTAACATTTAGAAAAATTTAATTTAATTTTAATTTTTAAATTTTTAATTCTTTTAAATTTAACTTACCCTTCCTTTGGAGTCTGAAGCGATGGACACCATCTAATTTTATTTTAAAAACTCAATCAATTTCCAAATTGTCATTACAATGGCTAAATTTAACCCTGCAGAACTTGAGAGGAAAAGCTTATCTTGTGTTCAGGGACACAGAAAAGATAGTCTAGTTTTAATATGGGGATTATAATTCACAGAAACATTTTTACTGTTGTCTCAAGTATTATAATTGATGAATTATATTTAAATTTGCAATTTCAAAACACAATGAAGGTAATACAATGCAGATATTTTGTGTTAGTGAGTATGAATTTTCATAAAGCAAAGTTCAATTTGTCACCTAATTAATAGGGAAGTTACATGTGTGAAAGAGAAACTTATTTAGCACAGTGAGCACCTATTATATTACTTTTTTCCTTTTTTTTTTTAAAGATTTTTTTTTATTTTTTTATTTATTTGACAGATCACAAGTAGGCAGAGAGGCAGGCAGAGAGAGAGGAAGGGAAGCAGGCTCCCTGCTGTGCAGACAGCCCGATGCGGGGCTCGATCCCAGGACCCTGGGATCATGACCTGAGCCGAAGGCAGCGGCTTAACCCACTGAGCCACCCAGGCGCCCCCCTTTTTTCCTTTTTTAATTAATTAATTAATTTAGTTTTTCTCACCATAGCACATACCCTCTCCAATGTCCATAACCCAACCACCCCATCCCTCCCACTCTCCTCCAGCAACCCTCAGTTTGTTTCTTGAGATTAAGAGTCTCTTATGGGGGGCACCTGGGTGGCTCAGTGGGTTAAAGCCTCTGCCTTCGGCTCAGGTCATGGTCCCAGGGTCCTGGGATCGAGCCCCGCATCGGGCTCTGTGCTCTGCAGGGAGCCTGCTTCCCCCTCTCTCTCTATCTGTCTGCCTCTCTGCCTACTTGTGATCTCTGTCTGTCAAATAAATAAATAAAATCTTTAAAGAAAAAAAAAAAAAAGAGTCTTTTATGGTTTGTCTCCCTTGTTTCATTTTTCCCTCCCTTCCCCTATGAGCCTTTGTTTTGTTTTTCAAGTTCCTCACTATTATATTACTTTATTTTTTTAAATTTTTAAAAAAGATTTTATTAATTAATTAATTAATTTATTTATTTATATGACAGACAGAGATCACAGGTAGGCAGAGAGGCAGGCAGAGAGAGGGGAAAGCAGGCTCCTCATTGAGCAAAGAGCCCGATGTGGGGTTCCATCCCAGGACCCTGGGATCATGACCTGAGCCGAAGGCAGTGGCTTAACCCACTGAGCCACCCAGGCACCCCTCATATTACTTTAAAACATAATTTGTTCCATGCCTGTATATTCATCTAGGTATTTTAATATTTTAATTTTTTTGTAAATGGTATGGATTCCTTCAATATGTATCAGTCTCTATTTAACTAGATAACTCAAGTTGAAATTATCAATCTAAAACTATATATTATCTGATTTATAAAGAACCCAAACTCCTTGCCATGCCTTATTCTCGCCTCCTGTGTTCCCTGTCTGTCTGTATCCCTTGACTGCTGTTTATTGTCCCTGGGTGCTGCCTTCCCATTTTCCTATTATTTCTCTTTTAATCTTGTCTGTTTTCCACAATCTGAAAATTAAAATTGTGTTTGCCACATGACATTCTTATGCTTTCTTGTGACCTCCTGTCATCATCTGCCTCTTAATTTCTTTCCAGTGTATCTTGAATTGCCAAGCAGTTTCTTATTTCAAAACAAATGTATTTAGTTCAGTAAACTTTATTCAAAACTAACATTTGGAAACAATAAAATGAAATAAAATTAAAATTTAGAAAAATGCAAGGGCTGTTCTCGCACTTGGACCCTAAAGGCACACAGGGAGATTCGTGCCAGTTTCAGCCTCCCTGGGCCACGACGGGTGAGGAGCTCTGTCTGGAGTGATGGAAGGCTCAGCACCAAATCCAGTGTAGTCACACCTCACAGAGTTCATCATTTATTTAGGAAAACAGGAGGTGATATATAAATTGTGACACAATTTGCAACTGAGACATATCACTAGAAATGATTTCTTGAGCACTCAGGAGAGTGGCAATTAATTTTTGAGAAGAGGGAATTAAACTGGAAGTAAAAAATGGATTAAATTCTGGGAGGACTCATAGAATTTGTGTTGGATTTGGGTACCAAAAGGTCAAAAGCAGAAGGAAGATCTGCATAAATTGATAGATTCTGTAAAGTCCAGGGCACAAAAATGGACCATTCTCACAAGCCATGGCTATAGAAAATTTTAAGTGAGATTTCAATGCAAAGCCTAAAAGGCTAAGAATCATACTTCATTTGGCAAAAAATGGGGGGCAAGTGGTGCTCTTTGAGCAGTGGAGTGACATTGATGTGGGAAACAAGGGCAGAGGAAAAATTACTAACTTTCCTTTCTGTCCACAGCAAATTGACAAATCCTTGAAACAAACAGAGTGACATACTTATAGGAACTCAACTGCCTTGATGTTAATACTTTGCTAAGGACAAAAGTCAATCTTAGCCCAACCGCCAGGATCCTATGTCTACTTTAACATACAAAAATTCCTTTGGAAAATTCCTTTATCTCTGCTGCTCAAGATACATGTTGGCGATCACCCCCCAAGCATATGGCCCACTAATATATATCTGAAGGGTCTCATGATTCAGGTTTTATTACACAATAATACATGGTATTTTCCCAACAATAGCAAGCCCCTTCAAGTTCCTGGAAACATTGCTTCCAAATTCCCTAGAGACTTAAGCTAACCCTATCCCCCTCCTAACTTTGAAGTATGTAACAGGTCACTCCTCAAGACCCTGGTGCAGCTCTTTCTGCCCATGGGTCCTGTCCCCATGCTTTAATAAAACCACATTTTTGCACCAAAGACATCTCAAGAATTCTTTCTTGGCCATCAGCTTCAAACTCTGATGTCTTCCCTACATCAACATGAACAGGGTTCTGTTTCAGGGACTTAATAGGCCATATTTGGGAACTTGTCTTACTAACTCTGTGTGCAAAACTGTGTGCAATAAAACTGTTACAGATGCTATTGTAATAACCTGAAGTGTAGTGATAAGAGAGCATAACAGCACAATGGCAGTGGGATGGGAGAAAAACCAACAGTGTTTTAATTCTTTGAAATTTTTCTTTTTTTTTTTTTTTAGATTATTTATTTATTTGAGAAAGAGAGAGCGAGAGCACACTCAGGGGGAGCAGCAGAAGGAGAGGGAGAAGCAGACTCCCCACTAAGCATGGGGCCCAACTTGGGGCTCGATCCCAGGACTCTGGGATCATGACCTGAGCCGAAGGCAGCTGCTTAACCAACTGAGCCACCCAGGTGTCCCTAAAAATTTTATTTTCATATCATTTTTATTTATTTCTCAAGAATACATTTGCTTACCAAGCTTGTTTTTGCTGATACAAGAAAATTGAAGAACCTCAACAAGAATTCTGAACAAAGTCTGAATTCATTAATCTAAGTGTTGATTTTTTTTTTCCTGGATGGGGTTTTTCATGATTTCTGCTCTTGAGGTTTTTAATCCTCAATTGTTGAGAATCACATAGTGTTACACACAGAGAATTATCTCATTTTGCTTAATTCTTTCATTGAGCCTTCTCTTGACACATAAAGCCAATGTGAATATATTTTCATGCATTTGAAAAATTTTGTCACTAGTGAACTGCAAATAGTGTGAAATTGTAGCAATATCTTATAAAATATTCCCATAGTACAAGAAATGTTTTTGTAGTTTACTATTTCCATATTCTATATTTACCTCTTATTTAAATGTGTGCTACATTTTTTTGTGTCTGTAAATGTATTCAAATCCTGGACTAAATGATAAGAAAATTGTCCATGACAGTCTAAATCTATGAAATTTGCATAAATTACCTAAACTAAATTCCTTCAAAGAGTTCAGTGAATTAGAGCTATGATCTCTGTCCGTGTAAACACATTAAGTTTGCACCATCCTAAAAAACACAAAGGGGATTCTGACACCTATTGGCCATTTAAACATCTTATAACTATGGGGAGCACAATTAACAGTTTGTGACGGGATCGGTGAAAATTTGTCTTTATTTGTAAAGAAATGATCTTATGTTCTTTTGGAGTCTGCCTAAGGATTTATATCCATGTATGAATGGATATAAGTACATAGGATACTTTTAAAGGGTTCTTTTCAAGTGAATCAATTTAATAAAATAATTTCCAAGAAGAAGTTGTCATTGACTAATCTCCTCTTCCTAATTTTCATTGAATTGAAATTTGATTGCATTAGAAACTGAAGTAATGTATCTCTTAATTTAAGGGGTGATTTCTGAATATTTATTAAAAGTATGGAGGAAGAGGGACACCAGGGTGGCTCAGTCCGTTAAGCAACTGCCTTCGGCTCAGGTCATGATTCCAGGGTCCTGGGATCGAGCCCCAGATCCAGCTCTCTGCTCAGCGGGGAGCCTGCCTCCCTTCCTCTCTCTCTGCCTGCCTCTCTGCCTATTTGTGATCTCTGTCTGTCAAATAAATAAATAAAATCTTAAAAAAAAAAGATATTCAGTTTAGCTTCTTCTCACTTTGACTTCAACTGAGGAATACTGTCTACCTAGATAGATCCAATTTTGAATTTGGGTCAACTGTTACCCCATTCGAACAAACCGTGTCCCTACGAATTCTGAATGAGAAGTGACTCATTCAATAGTATGTCTTCTGAGTGTTATAAATAAAACTAAGCCTACTGCATTTGGTTTATACATTAAGATTTTTAAAACTCTACATACCACACTTGGTTGTGCTCAATGTGGGAAAACATTTGAACTTGTAAAATATAAGAAAATTATAAAACCAGAAATCTCCAAATAAATATGGTATGCACTCCTCAGACAGAAACAAAATGCCATGCTGATCATACAGCAGTCAGTACATTCTTGGTGAATGGTAGATCAATTAATATAATCCATTTCCCCCAGATGTGTGTCTTTAAAACAAACAAACAAACAAACAAACTGATTTATTCAGGCATCAGCATTGCCACCACACCCTGTTACCTACATGATATAAAATAGAGCATCAATATGGATTCTCTTAATATTCCTTTGGTCCCATTTCCCTATGACTTCCTATCCTCATGTTTGTCACTGAAAAGCCTTTCCTTGCTTAAGAAATTTTTTAAATAATTACTTGCCTTTGAAATCTCTCTTCAAATTTTTTTTTTATTTCCACTTCCTTCCTTTGACTTTCATTTATGTTCTCCCCCTAGTTTATCAGAAAATATTCTAAAAGGGAGATAAATTCGATTCTTTAGAGCCTGGTAATGACATTAACGCAAATTGGTTATGTGACTTCAATAAAGATACATCGTATTTGGAACACCAATCTTCCAAAAAAAAAAAAAAAAACCCCAAAATACAAAAACCATAAAACAAACAAATCAACAAACCCCTGTGTTTAAAACAAACACAAGATTTCTAAGTTCTCCCTGTCCTGGACACTATAAATTAAAATTAAATATGATATACAGTTAACATGACTCAAACCTAATTTTGAATTTTCAGAATGCTCCTGTTGTAATTAATTATGCCATAGTAATTAACCCATTTAAAATTTTTCCTTTTTAGTTGACACAAACTCAAAGTGAAATGCACACAATCAGTATATTTTAATGGCAAAAATTCACTTTATTTAAAAATGTATTATCATTAAAATGAATTCAAAGACAGAATTTAAAGTTGATATGAAGGCACATTATCTTGAAAGCCAGAAAAAACAAATGTTCACTTCAATGCCCTTATTTTTCCTTTATTTAATCTCTGATGCCTTTGAAGAAACCCTACCATGAAAAGGGGTGATATTACTGTTTCAGCAATTGCTTAAATGGCACAGAAAGAATGGTGTAATGGATCGGCTGCTCATACAGTTATTCTTTGCTTTCATGGCAAGGACTGGGCAGAGGAAGAAGAACCCAGCTCATAAAATAGCCCTAAAATTGGAAAGAAATCAATTATGTCATATGCCAGAGAAGGAAATGCAGCTATGTGTAGACAATCTTCCCTTCTCCACTATTTTTATTTTAGGGAATTCAATCACAAATGATTATTTTGAGTTAGGTCTGCAAATTTTTTTCTAAGTTGCAGAAATTTTAGCCTTTGACTGGAATGATATTGAAGTAAAAGGGTTATATAAAAGCTGACAAAAGAGAAAATGAAAAAAAGAAATTCTAACAATGGATATATTCCCCTCCTCTTTTTATTTCCTAAAAACAAGATAACCCTGAAAATTTTGTAAAATTGTTTTTAGGAATTGTTATAAATTCATTTGACATTTTGAACTACTACTTCTTGTTGACAAGAGAAACAAGTCAGAAATACTTTTTTCCTCTTCTTTGATTTTTAAGGTTGTCTTTTTTTTTTCCCCCTTTAAGATTTTATTTATTTATTTGAGATAGAGAGAGAATGAGCAGGGGCAAAGGGTAAAGAGACAGGGAAAATCAGACTCTCCTCTGAGCAGGAAACCCAACCCGGGACTTGATGCCAGGACCCTGGGACCATGACCTGAGCAGAAGGCAGGTGCTTACTTGACTGAGACACCTAGGAGCCCCTTTTACACTGGTCTTAAATTAACTCTACTATGCTTTGTTGGTCTCTCCATATATAAACATAGGGCCATAAGCGGAATTTTAAAGTGACTCTCAAAGACTTATAACCTTGTATAATCCCCTTCTGCTGAACATGTGGGAGTTTAGGGACTAAGCTGTGATGTTACTCTCGAGATTACATTATGTAACAATGGTAAGAAGGGAACTTGGCAGATGTAAGACACCTAATCAGCTAATTTTGAGTTAGCCAAAAGGAGATTTTCCTGGGCAGACCTGTTGGGGAAAGTCATCAAGATCCTGAGTAAGGGTGGCGCCTAAGTGTCTGCTTTTGACTCAGGTCATGATCTCAGGGTCCTGGGATCGAGTCCCGCATCGGGCTTCCTAATCAGCGAGGAGCCTGCTTCTCCCTCTCCCTCTGCCTGCAGCTCCCCTGCTTGTGCTCTCTCTCTCTCTGTCAAATGAATTCAAAAAATCTTAAAACAAAACAAAACCCCGATGTTGAGTAAGAAAGGGTTAAGGTATAAGCAGGGAGAGCTGTGGGGGTGGAGGGGGATTGGCTGACTAGGCTCTGAAACTATTCCTGGCAGGCAGAGGTGCAAAGATAGAGTGAACAAGAAAGAGATAAGGGACTAGACCAGACCACCTGGCCCTGGATGTTAGGGAGTATTTTTCTTTGGCCTCTACTGTAATCACAGAAAATGACCAGACCTCAAAGAAGTGAGTCATTGAGGGCATTATCAATAGTCCTTGCTCGGACCAAAAGGGCTTAAGCTTCTCGGTCAAGTTTTCAGTAAAAGACCCGCCCTAAAAACACTCAGGGGCAACCCATTCTGGACCCCTCTCACCCTAGAGAGCTTTTTCTTTCCTTTCTGCTTTCACCTTCTCTGAATAAACTTTCACTTCACCCTTTTGTGTCAGCAGGATTCATTCTTTCACTGGGTGAGAACCCTGCAACCTTGCAACGTTGTGACCACCGGCTGACCGGTGAGCTGAACGGAGCGCATCAGAACTCAGCCCCTGCTCCCCACCCCATCTTGGAATGTGCGTCCCACCTGCCTTGCCCACACTAGAAGCTGCCCCAAAGACACAGCCCTGAGGCAGTGACGTGGTATTGAGACCATCTGGATGGTGCGTGTCCCTGAACACACTTAAGGCCTCTTTGGTAACTTTTAAGATTTCAGAGCGGGGCAGACATCTTGACCTTGGGCAGTGCCCAAGATAAGCCTACAAGTAAGTCCCTTTGCTTATCAAAACTGCCCCTGTCAACCAGGAGCTGTCTCTTTCTTCAATCTCTCTCTGCTCTCTGCATGGGGGCTGGTTTCAGGTCTCTCCCGGGAAGCTTCCAGCTTGTGAATAACAATTTGGTGAGCCAGGCAGGAAACTGAGGAAAGGGGCCTTGGGAAAGAGGTGTTCCTGAAGAAATTCCTGGTCAGCTGGCAACCACTGTGTGGGGTGGGATGGCCTGTGTGTCAGATGCCTGTGGACCCCCACGGGAATATGGATGCCTGGAAAACTCTGGCTGCTGTAATGTCCGTGTAGGAGGAACTTCACAGAGCACTGAGGCGGGGAAGGGAATCACAAGGCTATGCCGTGGGCTGACGCCCAACCAGAGGCTGAAGTTCTAGTAAGGAAATGAGAAGAAAAGCTGAGATTAGAGAAGAACGTATGGGTACCCACTATTGTGCGAGCTTCCAGGCCAGCACAAGTTTCTGGGCCAGGAGACATGATGGGAGAGCAGGGTTAACCCTTGCTGACCTTAGCGGGCCCTTGTGCCAGAGCAGGTAGAACTCAGGCTCTTGGTGACAAAAGCTATAGGAGGTGGGATCCCTTGGGAAAGTACTAAGAAAGAGAAACAGGTTGTGGACATTGTTGAGGAAACATAGAAACTGCCCCAAGTCTTCTGACCCCTAGTACAAAGGAAAATTTTAAATAACAATGACCCCAAAAGTCCTAGAAGGAAACTAGTTCTTCATTCATCCCTTGAACTGTAAGTCTTACTATGTCTTTGAAATGTGAATACCCAGGTACAGAACAAAAGGTGGCCCATGGAGACTGAAGGAGGAAAAAAGGGGGTGGGGAGGAGAAAGGCTTTTCACCATAAACTGCCAGAGTTTTCTTGCCCCAGATTGAGAGCACAGCCTCCAGAAGATTACAAATATCAGAAATAAGCTTCACATGTGTGAGTGGGTTCGCGATTCGGAGCTAGAGTCTTTGAATGAAAACTTAATGGTCAGAAAGTTACAGGTTTGTGGAAAGGGAATGATGAGAAAGGTATGTTATTTATTTGTTTGTTTGTTTGTTTAGATTTTATTTATTTATTTTCCAGAGAGAGAGCACAAGCAGGCGGTGTGGCAGGTGGAGGGAGAAGCAGACTCTACACTGAGCAGGGAGGCTGGGATTGTGACCTAAGCAAAGGCAGGTGCATCACGGACTCATCCACTCAGGCATCCTGAGAAAGACATTTTACATGTAATCAAGTTGAGATTGGAATTGATTTATATAAGTTAAAAAGAAAAAAAAAAAAAGTTTTAAAATCACACATCACAAGTACCCTGGTACAAAATTAAAATTTGGTTATCCTTTTGTTTAGAGGAACCACTCTTCTTAGATTATCGGCCTCCTCTTAATAAGAGATTATCAACAAAGGTTGTCCTATACCGTTACTGTACTGTGCCTGGAAAATAAAGGCTCTGTGTTCTGTCTTTACAAGGTCTTTGATTACATGAGTCCTTTCCATTAAAAGAGCTAAGTTTCTTTTACAACTATATAAGTTTTATATATGCTAAATTTCATGGGAAGTGATAGAGGAAAGACATTAGGATTCAAAGCTGTTGGCCAGGAAAGAATTCTTACATCTTTGGTGCAAAAATGTGGTTTTATTGAGGCACAGGGACAAGACCCATGGGCAGAAAGTGCTGCACTGGGGTCATGAGGAGTGGCCTGTTATATACTTTCAAGTTGGGAGGGGCTAGGGATAGCTTAAGTCTCTAAGGAATTTGGAAGCAAGGTTTCCAGGACCGTGATGGGCTAGCTGTTGTTGGGAAAATGTCATGTATTATTGTCTAATAAAACCTGAGCCATGAGACCCTTCAGGTGTATATCCGTGGTCCATATGTTTGGGAAATGATTGTTAACATATATCTTGGGGGGTAGAGATAAAGGAATTTTCCAAAGGGATTTTTATATGTTAAAGCAGACTGACAGAATCCTGGAGGTTGGGCTAAGATTGCCTTTTGTCCCCAGCAATGTATCAGCATTGAGGCAGTTGAGTCCCTAGAGGACTGTCACAGTGCCTGTTTCAAAGACTCCTTAATGGGCTGTAAGTAGTAAGGAAATTTAATTTTTCCTTTACCTTTGTTTCCCGCATCAGGAATCACTGTCAAATAAAAAGTGATGCTAAACTTTTTTAGCATATATTAATATGAAATTCCTAAAATCTGATCTGTCCTAGTATAATGATAGCAGTCATAATTTTATTTTTTTTTTTATTTTTAAATTTTTTATTTTTTTCAGCATAACAGTATTCATTATTATTTTTTTTTTATTTTTAAATTTTTTTATTTGCAGTCATAATTTTAAAATGTAAGTCTCAGGAATATCAAAATTCCCCCGGCAAGTTTATTGCAATGAATTTTCATCAGATCTTTAACTGTGGCCATTTTTAAAGCTTTTGTCATTTGCAGACAGTCATTGTTTTACTTTGATGCCGTGGCAGGAAGTGTTCCCGCAAAAGTACTTTATCTCTAAGACATTTGTGGAGAAGACGGACAGATTTCTGATAACCAAGATCAGTTTGCCTCCATGCGGGCCTTCAAGTGTTCTCTGGAGTTTTCCTACACAGCCGCACAATATGTCATGGAATAGTAGCATGGGACCTGTCCCTGTTCTCCTCCCCGCAACAGTAATGTGGGACCATTACCTTGATAATGTAATGTTAACACATGAAAATATTTCTCTGCTGCAGGACTTTGCTGGAACATCTACCTCTGGAGAGGATGGGCAGGGAACTCACAGAAAATTCAATGTCCAGGCACCATTTTAAGTTCTGACATCGTCTGATGGTGTAAGTTGCATGATGTCCTAAAAGTTGAGGTTGATACGGTGCGTGCTTCTCCAACTATAATTTAACATGCTGCTTTACTATTCTGTTTTCCCTTTCTACCAACCTTGGGTTATAAGAGGGATGGAATTCTCATTCAATGTCATGTTCTTTGAGATGTGACCCCTGATCACTGTTTATTCGACAAAGGTGCCCATGTGGTTTTTATCTTTTCTAATCCCCTAATAGTGGCAGCCTGGTTTGTACAGCGACAGGGGGAAACTTGGAATGATTTCAAAGGCTCCTGTTATCAGTATTTTCTGTAGATACTGCCTGGAGTCCTTCACTACTTTGGGTAACTATTTGTTTTCTTCCCTTCTATGACCAGGCCGCTTCACACTAGAAATCATGTCCGGGGAATGAGCAGTAATTTAATAGAAGATCATTTCTAACCACTGTAGGAACTTAAAGAATGTGTTTGTGTTTCAGTGATCTTCTTATTGGATTTCCAAAAGTCCAACTCACTGACATGCTTCTCAAACATTTATCCTTGCTTCAATTACATGCATACATACGTATATATACATAGTTGCATATATACATACACACACATACATACACATGCACACATTCGAAGATTTGCATTTTTAATTTTTCTAGTTTTATTTGAAAAACTCTTATCATTTTCACCCACATTTTATTTCTCCCCTTTATCAAACATTTTAATGTCCCCCTAATCTTTGTTTTCCAGGCAACGTGAGCTCTATCCCAATGAAAGCCACTGATATGTCTTTTCTATTATCTGTAATATTCCACCACACTTATCAAAACCCAAGAGGCAGCTTATATTTTTCTTTAATGACCAGCTAATATCATCTCCCTTTAAAGTCTTTCCCAATGCTCATGGCCATATCTGAATATTCTTTTATGTTCTAGGAACATGCTTCTCATATTCTCAGTTGTTACACTGAATCTACTTACTCATTTATGGTAAAGTTTGAAAAATATACATTAAGTATAAAATCTAATTAGGTCCTGAGAGTCATGCATTAAGATGAGGTGGCTATATTTCCAGATTTACTGCTATCAAGTCTTTCTTACAAAGCAATTAATGTCTAAACTAAGGCTTTCAAACTTTACCATCATGTTTGAATACCACTCAAGTGCTAATAAATGCCTATTGAAGGGAATTGAACACATTCAATTTACTTTAAATATCCGTGTTCCCATGCAAAGACTTGAAATACAGACTATTACCTCAATAATTTTCAACCTATTTGGTTGATAATTGAGGGAGCAGACATTCTGTTATAGCTAAAATGTCCTCATTTTGGTAACCTGGTCTGCGTAGGTCACTCTTTTGACAAGTCACAAGCTACGGGTGACTTGGAACGAAGTAGCCAGCCACCACCTGCAGTAGACATTATCAGTAAGGGAAGTGGCTTATTGCACAGAAAGCCTCGCTCCATTTTTGATGTGTGACCGCTGACGAGTTTTCAGGCTCATTCCTCCCTACTTCATTTCTGCTTTACTTATGAGCAGGTCTCTGAAAGTCCAAGGGCTCCTAACTTTGATGCCAATAGGAATTTTACACAATATGCAAGTGAAAACTCTTCCCTGGTCCCATCCCATAATCAAGATAAAAATCTCAACACAGTCTCTTGCCCCTACTCTTTCAGTCCTTTCTCAGGTCAGCTTGGGGGGGTCTGCCATGCTCTCCCCAAAAATCCTCATTATATAAGTAGTAAAAATTTATTTTTTGTTTTAATTCCCTCTCGGTTTGTGTGTGTGCTGTCATCTGTCTCAATGTCTGAAACACATTTTTGGGCAGGAGTGCATTCAATGTCTGTGTAGTAGTCACAGCATTTATCAACAATTTAAAAGCTGATCATGAGAGTTAAACAAAAAGAAAATTCTTAGAATGATGTTCTAACACTTATTACAAGCAAGATGTTTCAGAAGGCATTGAAAACAGCATATATTTGTCAGAGGGGGTTTGGACAAAGAGCTAAATAAAACTGATTTAATAAAAAATAATTTATAGTAATGGAAATAATTGGTTCTCCAAATTGAAAGAAAAGTTAAATAACTAGGAACCACATAAACGTTAATAATATTCTTGCAATATGGGGCTTTAGAGCTCAGATGATTCTACAGATAGTGCCTTTCCCCTTGGTTTACTCCGAATTGGATGTCTCTGATTCTCTATCCACATACGATAGTCAATGTTCTTCAACTGCCACAAATCAGTGTGTTCTTCAGAAATAAGCCCATGGACTCCAGTGTGACTACCACAAATAAGACGGCTCTGAAGCTCCGTCTGCATCAGATGCATTCCTTCCTGCTGCAGAGGAAATCATCCTGATGTCCCAGAGAACAAAAGCTCTGGTGGATTTTGGCTCATACCACCTGCAAGAAAGAAGTTTCTCCCTTGGCTGCAGTTAAAGAAGCCTGAGGAGAGAGTTAATTAACCTTCATCAATTCACGTTCTCTCTCCATGGACCGGTCACTGCAGCGTTACCAGTACTGGCCCGTCTGCATTTAGCTGTACTTGTCTGTGACCAGGGATGCTATGAATTCATACGTCATGTGAGAGCTGGAGGAGAGAGAGTAATGTCAGAGACAGGAAGCGTCAGCACAAGTGCGGGCTCCAGAAGAGTCACGGTGTGACTGTCTCTACGACAATCTAGTGTACCACTCTCATAAAACCCATTCATTCTTCTAAAGCAAAATAGATAGCATTTTTCTCATATGAAGATAAGGAAACAAGGACTCAGAGAGATTTAAAGAATCTCTTCTTCATGGTTAATAACTACGGGAGCAAAAATTTATTCCCAGGCTTTTATGATTCCAAGATTATAATTATCCTGATATATAAGGTCTACAGTGCCTTTTAGAAATCAACTGCCTGTCCAAGGAATGAACAAATCTCCCATCCCCACAAATGCATGAGATAAACCAAATGGCTAGAACAAGAATATATTTGTCCACAATTTCAAATGTGGATCACAGTCTTGCAGATACAAAAACATAAAACTTGATTTTTCTTTTAAAAACTTGATTCTTTATCTACCTCTCTCTGCTTGTCTGTTAGTTCCTGATCTACAATTCATTCATTAAATAAACATATTAGGACTCACATATTTAAAAATAATGATTCTTTCATAATGCACATACTTTTAGAAGAGTTAAAATTATATTCAATTCACTGAGTTTGACCTACACAAAAGTAAGATGACTTACACAAAATAGCTGATACACCCTAATTCTCTAAAATGGGACAAAGTAGGATATGAGAAAGAATTACTCTGACATTTAGAAATAATGAGACTGTGGATGAGTCATTTTTTACTAAAGTGAAGTGTGTGTGTGTGCGTGTGTGTGTGTGTAGTTGTTGCAAAGAAAGACAAATGCAAATGAATGCTAACTGTAATTAAAATGAAAACAAAAACCATTACAAAAGGCAATAAGAATCTGTTTTTCTTTTGTTTTGGTTCCATATCTTTTTAACAGTTATCAATATTCTTGCTCACAAAGAAATGTTAAGGATCTTTCAATTTCCAAGACAGTCATTCTCTATACTTTCCCCTTCATTAGTATTCTAGTGATTCAGGACAAGCCATGCACAGCTGATGAATGCTTTTGCTGAACTTTGGTAGTCAGATGTGCCTTGTTTAGTGGAATGCATGTCGCTTGATTTGAATATTGTCACCTTCTTCTACTGACACCTATGACGATGGGGCCTGTCTTGATAGATATAGTGAATCATTTTAATGTTTTAAATAAAATTGGTTTTAATGTATATAACTTTAGATCAAACTGAAATTCTTGTCTGCTAACTTGAAGGCAAGCGCTTTGCCTAAGTTGTTACACTAGTAAAATAAGGGGACTCTATTTGATTTATTTATTGAAATAAAATAGACATTAGAGTGCATATATTTAAAGTGTATGAGTTTATCAATTTCTTTAAGGATTTCATTTATTTATTAGAGATAGAGCACAAGCAGTGGGAGGGGCAGAGGCAGAGGAAGAAGCAGGCTCCCCACTGAGCAGGGAACCCCATGTGGGGATCAATCCCAGGAGCCTGGGATCATGACCTTGGCTGAAGGCAGATGCTTAACTGACTGAGCCACCCAGGTGCCCCAAGTTTATCAATTTTGATGTACATATACCTCCATGAAACCATGACCACAATGAAAAGAATGAACATATATACATTGTCCAAAAACATTTTCTCATGTTCCTTGGAAATAACTCTAGTTCCTCCATGCCATTTATCTTAACTTAAATTATTTTTCAGTTAGCTAAAGCAAAAGCTAATTTTTTTGTGTGTGGGGAGGGTGGGTAGAGGCAGAGGAAGAGGGAGATACAGAATTGTAGGCAGGCTCCATGCTCAGCATGAAGCCCAAAGCAGAACTGGATCTCATGATCTTGTGATCATGACTTGAGCCAAAATCAAGAGCAGATGCTTAACCAACTGAGCCACCCAGCCTCTCCTCTTTCATACTATTTATTGAAAAGTGTATCATTTTTTCCACTGAATGATTTTTGTAGTATTGATGAAAATCAGTTTGTTGATGTTGTTTATTGATGAAAATCGTGTATGCATCGATTTTAGGACTTTCTTTTCTGTTACATTGATCTCTTTTTCAATTTTTATGCTAATACTACACTTCCTTGATAACTGTAACATTACATTAAATTTGGAAATCATATGATGCTCTTTTTAAGCTTTTTAATATGGTGAATTACAGAAATTTATTTCACAATGTTAAATTATAATCTTGGAATAAATCTCCAGCTCTGTTCTTTCTCAAGAGTTCTTCAGCCAGCTAGGGTACATGTTACCATTTTCAACATATCATGCTTTTGATTATTCACTTAAAATATCTCCTAATGTCCCTTTTATTCTTTAACTTGTGGATTATTTGTACATGTTTTATATTGCATCCAAATATTTAAATAATTTTCTTAGATATTTCTGTTAGCAGCTTCCAGTGTAATTCCATTGTTATCATAAAGTATACTTTGTGTGACTTGAATCCTTTTTCTTTTTTAATTTGAGTCCTTTTAAATACATTTGGAGGTCAGTTTTTCTTTGTTCATTTTCTTGCTTTCCCCCACTCCCCCCTCCAGGTGAGAGGTCATATATAGTTCCTTGTTCTCAATCTTTGCAGGTAGTGGAAGTCTTAGTAGGATTTCAAAATAAATAATAAAAAAAATACAGGGATGAACAAATGTTTAATGACTATAAAATCTTCAGTATATATAAACATTTGTTACTAATCATTGTTTGTTTTTAAATAAAATGTGGGGTTTTAGAAGATCCTATAAGAGTGCCCAAATTATATAGCCTTCTTTGTGGGAATAAAAAGAAATACAAAAATATTTTATTTCACTGTCGCTGTGTTTATTACTCCCAGATAAATGCTGGTTTAAAAAGCTATTGTTTTCTTTATCATGCAGTGAAACATTTGAAGTTTACCACTATTTTAGATTCCAGTTAAAGAATCTAATCGTTACTGAATGTGGTCATTTCACTGCCGAGAGGAAGCATTTCAGTGAGCGTGACAGCCAGCAGCCGAAGCATCCGTGTTTCTGTCTGTGTGGACAGAGTCTTTAGATTTCAAGTTTTGGCAATATTCAAGAGAAAATGGCATGGAAGCAGCAAAACCAGGGACAAAACCATGTCTGAATTTTCAATCTCTAGATGTGGAAGGGTTGAGCTTGAAGGCATTGATGAGTCATCCGTACGAGCTTTGGTTCAACAAAGCACTAAGCAAGCTAAAATTACCACATTGTAGTTAAATAATACATGCATAGCATAGACTCTTAAAACCCCAGACACCATGGTATTGGCAAATATGACTCATTGTTATGCAATATCTTTCAATCTCTTGAACTGGGGTCTTCATTCGGTGTAGTCATAATCTGCTGCATCTAAAAACATACCAGTGATGTCATCTTAAATACACTCTATTTAGTGATGAGTCCACTCGCCTTGGGGTTTAAAAACTGCCCCATGTTTTACAGTTTCCTCAGCTGGAAACTGGACATTATAACTCCTGCCTCACTGAGCTGTTTGAGGATGTCGTGACATGGCAAGTCAGAGCAGTATCTTATCAATGCACCTTTCCAGCTCATTTCTGGAAAGATAATCACTCCAGTTCAGTGGTGAGCTTGGCCTTTTTCAGTTAGCTAAAGCAAAAGCTAGTTTTTCTGATTAAAATTCCAGGCACAACATTTAGATACTGCCAAGTATAAAATAAACTTAAAAAAAAAAAAAAAAAAAAAAAAAAGAAAGAAAGACCGAAAGAAAAGCACCATAAATACCGAGAAAAGATTGGTTGTTGCCATCATGGAAAGCAGAAAATAAGCACCCTATAGTGTTCATAAACAAAAGCTAACATCCAAGGTCTTGAGTATTTCAGGATTTGATTTGTGTGCATGTGTTGCTACAATTCAGAGGAGTATGGACACTGCCACTCCTGTTTGCATTATTCTTTGCTTCTTGGTCATGTCACTGCCTCCTGTTTTATAAATACAAGCAAAGAAAGGCTTCAGAAACGTTCATTGTTTTTATTCCAAGATGACAAATTAGAAGAAAGAACATTTTTATCAATGTATGTAGACTATAAGGCCCTTACTGTTTCATTTTGAATGTTTAATGGCAGTTATCATTTTATTATGTATTATGGTTATGCTGATGTGTAGGTATTTTAGTGGCTGGTTTTTATGTACATTTAAGAAATTTCCATTAAAAAACTAAAAATTAACTAAAAGCTCCAATTATTTGCATTTTTTCCCATTCTTTCTAAGCTTCTTTTCAATGCATATAAACATTTCATATAACCCTATTATTACTTACAACCCAATGTTAATATTGTCCACCAGGAAATATTTTAAAACATAGCATTTCTTTTATTTTTACTTTGCTCCACTGTAGGAGAATTTGAACAACAACTACTCACTTTCAAAAGCACTTGTCGTAAAAATCTTGAACATTTTTCCCCTCTTTGGTCAAACATTATTTTCTTTCCTTTTAAATATATCATTTGCTATTACAAGAAACAATAAATACATACATTTGGATTGATCATGTAGCTTATTGAAAACTTGCTTTCCAGAAATTATAACACAGCTTACACTGATGACAAAGTGTTTGTTCATTTGTTTTTAACAGCAGTGTTTAAATAGTTCAGGTTAAGCCTGTCAACTTTAGATTACATCTATTTTCTTTATTTTTGTTAATATAATAGACTCATGTTGGAACACTAATGTTATTTAGTATTATTGAGAGATGAGTTTTTATTTTTACTTCTTAAAGAGTTTCCTTCTAGTTATCAAAAATGTTATTTTATAGCAAGATACCTTAAAAATAAATACATAAATACAAACAAAAACCTGCTGGCAATCTCATCTCCAAAAGATGGAAATATAATAAATATATGAATACAATACTATAATAAGTACAGTATACATATACATATGTAGATTTACATGCATGCACACATATTTGTTGTTGCATGCTATGGAGGTACTATTTGTAGTGTGATAATACATTCTGAACACCAATTGCTGTCAGTGCATAACCTCACTCAATACTATTTAATGACTGCATAGTATTCCATCTTATAGAGTGTCTTCATTTGTTTTGCTTTTCTCTCATCATTTAATATTAAGTTGCACAAATTTTGAGTGGTATAAATTACATTTCAGTGACAATATCTGCACATGCCTGCGTATATCCTTGACAATTCCTTAGGATAAATTTTTAAGTATGAGACTGTTAAATGATGGTGAATTTTGCCAGGAAACAAAACAAAACAAAACAAACTTTATACTCCTTTTGTTTAAATACCTGTCATCAGAAGGTCACAATATTTGTAACATGTACCCTAGGAAAACTTCACAGTAATATGTTATTTGAAAAATAGTGGGCAGAAAAATTAATGGAGGAGAAATCCTTGCCCTTGCCTCCAAGATTTGTATGAGGTAGAAACAGACCCACCTATTTAGTATGACATGTATTAGTCAGCTCAAGCTGCCATAACAAAATATTATAAGCTGGGTGACTTAAATAATGGAAACTTATTTTCTCTCCAAGGTCAGGGTTCACAGGGTTCAGATCTGGTGAGAGCTTCCTTCCTGGTTTCCAGATAGTCATCTTTTTGCTATGTCTTCATGCTGCAGAGACAGAGGGAGACAGAGAGGAGAGCACAAGTTATTTACCTACTAAAGAAGCTATGTAATCTCCAGATACAGTTACACAGGGATTAAGAGTTCATCAAGTGAATTTGCAGTGGGGGGTGGGACACAATTCAGTCCCTAGCATATGATGTGTATCTGTTGAGTTGAACTTCTTTGAGTTCTTAATGAGACTTCTGTAACAAAGAGGAGTCAAAGACATTGAAATCTTTCCATCACTTTCTGTCTATAGGTCATGGTCAATTATGAAGTCTCTATACAACTTAACTGTGTTTTTCAAAAATTACATTTTAAAATGGCTACATTATTAGAGGCTGGGATGATGGTGGAGTAAGAGGGGACTAAGTTCAATTCATCCCATGGATAGAACTAGAAAACACATAAGTGTAAATAATCCAGAAAATGCCCCAAAGACTGGCAAAAAAAAAAAAAAAAATCCACAACTAAGAGTAGAGAAGAGGCCATATTGAACAGAGTAGGAAGAATAGGAAAAAAAAAAAAAAAAATAGGAAGGGCAGAGATGTTGTGGGGAGCTAAAAGGGCCCCAGCCATCTTGGTTAGGAGGTAGCCACAGGTGTGGAGAGGGGAGTGAAACAGACCCTCACACCAGGTAGCCTGCACAGAGAAGTCAAATCCCCATAACATTTGGCTTTGAAAACTAGAGGGGCTGAATTGCATGAGTCTTTACAACCAGCAGGACTTAAAGCCTGGAATTTTAGAAATAAGCAGGCTTGGCTCTGAAACAGCCCAGGGGTGATAGGAGGTTGAGTCTCTACTCTTAAAGAGACAGCATAATAAATTTCCCTCAGAGATACAGCAGAGAAGGAACAGTTTGAAAAACACCCGGGGCATACAAGAGGGAGTTATTTACTAATTTCAGAGCATGTCCAGGAGCTACAGATATCTCTGGCAGGAACTCCTCCAGGAACAAAGGAGCTGGTGAGTGCCATTTTTCTCTACAACCACCCAGCACAAACCCATGGCCAGTTGTGGGAATCAGCACAGCACCAACATTTCACTGTCCAACTTGCTTATACCAAGCCCTGCCCACCTGCACATTTATGAATCTGTACTTTCTTATCAGGCTTGCCTGAGTCCCAGTGTTGCAAGTCCCCTTCCAGAGAAGACGCACATAAACCTTGCCATCACCATATTTTCCAACCCATGCATTTTGTGGGGTCTTAGTCTTGGCATTGGCATCAGCAGTGGGTCCTGTGGAAGACAAAGTCACACTATGTTAAAACTGTGTGCTCCAACCATGCGTACTTTGGGGATCCACCCTGGCTGCCCTGTGGTGATGGCAGGTCTCATTTCACAGCAGATCATAAGCAGGCACTTAGATAATACTGCTCATCCCATACCAGCCTGCCCCGCCCTGGTGGCAGAAGCACATACCCTCTCATCAGTGCACATGCTTTGTGGGCACTTGTGTGCCCCACCCCATGCAATATACTCTTGGCCAGACAGAGCTCATTCAAACTACTGCTACAAACCAGGCATGTGCAAGCAGCCCCAAGGGCCAGCGCCACTCCAGGTGACTCCTGCCCCAAAGAAAAGAGAGGACAACCACACACATTAGTCAGACAATAGCCCCAGAAATGGACTGGGAGCAGAAAATTGGCTTCATCACAGACCCTATCCACCAGTGAAAGCTTCTCAGAAATACCCTACAGTCTGGTGCTACTACATCTTGGGGAAGTGCCTGGTCTGACTCAACTCAAGACTGGAGCAGCCCCAGATAGGTCCACTAACACCAAAGGGACCAAACACTGCCCACAAAAGGCAAAGAAAAAGACTGCAAATAACTGGACTGAAGGAAACAGTAGCCAAGACAAGAGAAGGGCACACATAACACACATAGGTGACACTCCCTGAAGACCCAGGTCCTGAGTATAGGGAGCACTGCACTCCAGGACACTATAGGACCTCTTCTTCATAAGGCCATTACTTTCAAGAGTGGTTGACAAAGCTTCCCTTACATAAACAGACACAGAGAGAAAAACTGGGGCAACAGAGGAATACGACCCAAATGAAAGAATGGGACAAAACCACAGCAAGAGAACTAAGGGAAACAGATATAAGTAATATGTCTAATAGATATTTGAAGTAATGATCATAAAGGTACTCATTGGACTTGAGAAAAGAGTTGAGGACATCAGTGAAACCTTTAGTAAAGAGGTAAAAATGAGCCAATGAGAAATAAAGAATACAATAAATGAAACAAAAATGCACTAGATGGAACAAATAGAAGACAAGAGGAAGCAACGTCATGGGAAGTAATCAAGCTGAGCAGATGAGACAAAAAAAAATGTGTAAAATGAAAATAGATTTAGGGAACTCAATGACCACATCAAGTGCAATGACATACATGTTATAGGGATCCCAGGAGAAGAAGGAAAAAAAGGGCAGAAAAATTATTTGAAAAAATGATAGCTGAAATGTCCCAAGTCTGGGGAAAGAAACATATATTAAGATCCAGAAGATACAAAGATCCCTCCAAAAAATCAACACAAGATGGTCCACACCATAACACATAGGAATTAAAGTGTGAAATTCATAATAAAGAGAAAATATTAAAAGCATTAAGAGAAAAGAAGAATGTTACAAGGGAAACCCCAAAAGGCTAATAACAGATTTTTCACCCAAAACTTTGTAAGCATGGTGTATTCAAAACATTGAAAGGAAAAACCAAACCAACCAACCAACCAATGAAACAAACAAAAAACCGCCCCAAAACCCAAAAAACCTGCACTCAAGAATACTCTACCCAGTGAAGCTATGATTTAGAATAGAAAGTGAGAGAAAGAGTTTCCACAACAAACTAAAGTTGAAGAAGTTCATGACCACTAAACCAGGCCTATAAGAAATATTAAGAGAGATTTTTTTGAGTGGAAAGAGAAGACCATAAGTAAAAATAAGAAAAACAAGTAGCACAAGAGCAGTAAAAATAAGTGTATCTGTAAATATCAGTCAGGGAGCTCACAAAATAAAAGGATAAAAATAGAACACCACATGCCTAAAATGTGAGGAGGGGGAGAAGGAAAGGAGTAAAAAATGATTTCAAACTTAAGCAAACATCAACTTAATATAGACTGCTATATCCAGAAGATGTTATATACAAACTGAATCGTAACACACATAAAAAACCAGTAATAGATATGGAAAACATAAAGAGAAAGCAATTAAAGAAAGGCAGCAAACTGTGAAAGAGGAGTGCAACAGAAGAAAGGAACAGGGAAGAATGGCAAAGAGAACCACAAAACAAGAAATAAAATAGCAATAAAATATACATATTAATGTTACTTTGAATGTAAATGGGCTAAATCTTCCAAACAAAAGACATATGGTGACAGAGTAGATTAAAAAACAAAAACAAAACAAACAAACAAACAAACAACAAGGTCTACCTATAGGCTACCTAGAAGAGACTCATTTTAGACCTAAAAATACATGTGGAATGAAAGTGAGAGGAAGGAGAAAAATCTCTCATGCAAATGGATGTCAAAAGAAAGCCAGAATAACCGTCCTTATATCAGATAAAATAGACTTTAAAACAAAGACTGTACCAAGAGACAAAGAAGGACACTATATAATAATAAAGGGGAGAAGCCAACAAGATGACCTAATAATTATAAATATTTATGCCTCCCACATGTAATCACTCAAATAGATAAAACAGTTAATAGCAAATACAAAAGGAGCAATTGATAGTAATACTATAACAGAGGACTTTTAACACCCCATTTACATCAATAGATCATCTAAAGAGAAAATTAACAAGGGAGTGTTGCTATGAATGACGCACTGGAACAGATAGATTTAACAGATATATTTGAGAACATTCCATCCCAAAACAGCAGAATACACATTCTTTTCAAATGCACAAGGAACATTCTCCAGAATTGATTATGTATTAGATCATGAAAAAAATCTCAACAAATTAAAAAAGATTGAAATCATAACATGCATCTTTTCTGATCATAATGTTATGAAACTAGAAATCAACTACAAAAAAAAATCTGGAAAAAGCAAAAAATACATGGAGATTAAATAACATGTTACTAAACAATGAACGGGTCAACCAAGAAATCAAAGAAGAAATTACATGGCAACAAGTGAAAATTAAAACTCAGCTGTCTAAAATCTTTGAGATGCAGCAAAAGTGGTTCTAAGAGGAAAGTTTATAACAATACAGGTCTGGTTCAAGACAAGAAAAATCTCAAATGAACAACCTAACCTTACACTGAAGGGAGCTAGAAAATGAAAAATAATCAAAACCCAAAACTGGCAGGAGGAAGGAAATGATAAAGATTAGTGCAGAAATAAAGGATGTTGAAAGTAAAAAACAACAGAAGACCAATGAAACTAGGAGCTGGTTCTTTGAAAAGATCCACAAAATTGATAAACCTCTAGCTTGACTCATTAAAAAGAAAAAAGAGAGAGAACTCAAACAAAATCAAGAAAGAAAAAGGAGAAATAACAACCAACACAAGAGAAATACAAAGGATTGTAGGAGAATATTATGAAAATTATATGTCATCAAATTGAACAATCTAAAGGAAATGAATAAATTCTGAACCAGGAAGAAATAGAAACATTGACTATACCAATTACCAGAAATGAAACTGAACCAGTGATCTGAAAACTCCCCAAAAACAGAATTCCAAGACCAAATGTTTTCACAGGTGAATTCTACCAAATGTACAAAGAGTTAACACCTATTCTTCTCAAATTATTCAAAAAAATAGAAGAGGAAGGACACCTTCTAAATTCATTCTGAGGGGGACGCCTGGGTGGCTCAGTTGGTTAAGCAGCTGCCTTCGGCTCAGGTCATGATCCCAGCGTCCTGGGATCAAGTCCCACATCGGGCTCCTTGCTTGGCAGCGAGCCTGCTTCTCCCTCTGCCTCTGCCTGCCACTCTGTCTGCCTGTGCTCACTCTCGCTTCTCTCTCTATGACAAATAAATAAATAAAATCTTAAAAAAAATAAATAAATAAATAAATAAATTCATTCTGAGGTCAGCATTCTAGTCATGGTAAAACCATATAAGGACACCACAAAAAAAGAGAACTACAGGGCAATAACTATAATGAACATAAATGCAGAAATCCTCAACAAAATATTAGCAAACCAGGGCACGTGGGAGCCTCAGTCATTAAGCATCTGTCTTCCACTAAGGTCATGATCCAGGGGTCCTGGGATCCAGCCCTGTGTTGGGCTTCCTGCTAGGCGGGAAGCCTGCTTCTCTCTCTCTCTCCCTCACTCCCCCTATTTGTGTTACCTCTTCCACTGTGTCTATCTCTGTCAAATAAGTAAATAAAATCTTTAAAAAAATAAAATATATTATATGTTTATAAAAAATAAAATAAAATAAATAAAATAAAATATTAGCAAACCAAATCCAACATACATTTAAAAAATAATTCACTGCAATCAAGTGGGATTTTTTCACAGGTTGCAATGGTAGTTCAATATTCTCAAATCAACCCACATGATACATCACATCAGCAAGAGAAAGGATAAAAAACATATGATCATTTTAATAGACACGGAAAAAGCATTTGACAATGTACAACATTCATTCATGATAAAAACCCTTAACAAAGTAGGTTTAGAGACCCTGTATGAAAAACCCACAACAAACATTACCTTCTTGAGCACCATGTAATATGCTCAATACTGTGGAAATAGTAGTCCTTTAAATATTTTCAAGAGGCAGGGTGATATTTAAAAAAACTAACAACTCTGGGGTGCCTGGGTGGCTCGGTTAAGTGTCTGCTTTCTGCTCACGTCATGATCCCAGGGTCCTGGGACTGAGTCCTGCATCCTTTCTCAGCAGGGAGCCTGCTTCTCCCTCTGCCTGCTGCCCCCCACCCCCCTTTGCTTGTATTCTCTTTCTCTTTCTCTGACAAATAAACACAATCTTAAAAAACAAAAACAAAAAACCTCTCGAAACCTCAAGAAAAGGATGCAAAGAGGAGGGACCCTCCCTTCTACATTGTTGATGGGAATCCAAACTGGGGCAGCCCTTTTGAAAAACAGTATGGAGTTTCCTTTAAAAGTTAAAAAAGGAACTACCCTAAGATCCAGTAGTCATGCTACCGAGTACTTGGCCAAAGAATACAAAAAACACTGATTTGAAGGGGTATATGCACCCCTATGTTGATTGCAGCATTATTTACATTAGCCAAATTATGGAAGCAGCCCAGGTGTCCATTAATAGCAGAATAGATGGGGCGCCTGGGTGGCTTAGTGGGTTAAAGCCTCTGCCTTTGGCTCAGGTCATGATCCCAGGGTCCTGGGATTGAGCCCCGCATCAGGCTCTCTGCTCAGCGGGGAACCTGCTTCCTCCTCTCTCTCTCTCTGCCTGCCTCTCCGCCTACTTGTGATCTCTGTCTGTCAAATAAATAAATAAAATCTTTAAAAAAAATAGCAGAATAGATAAAGAAGGTGTGGTATGCACACACACACACACACATTTTTGAATACTACATTTAGAATATATATATCAGAATTAGAATATATATTATATTATGAATATATATTTTAATATCTAAATATATATTTCAATATACATATAGAATATATATATTAGAATATTATTCATCATAAAAAAGAATGAAATCTTGCCATTTGAAATAACATGGTTGGATCTAGAGACTATAATTCTAAGTGAAACAAGCCCATTAGGAAGACAAATACCATATGATTTCACTCATATGTGGAATTTAAGGGAAAAAAAGGAAATTAAAAAAAAGGAACATATCAAAAAACAGACTCCTAATGAGAGAGAACAAGCCTGTTCACAAGAGAAGAGGTAGGAGGGGGGATGGATGAAATGCGTCCTGGGGATTAAGGAGTGCACCTGTAATGAGCCCCAGGTGTTGTATGGAAGTGTGGAATCACTAAATTGTACCCCTGAAACTAATTTAACACTGTATGTTAACAATGACACTGGAATTAAAATTTTTAAAAATGCTTACATTATTGGTATATTGTGAGAAAAAAGTGAAATATGTAGAAACATCTTTCAGCAGAGACCCTGCTTCCCCTCTTCCTATTGCTCCCCTGCTTACGCCCTCTCTCTCTCACAAATGAATAAATAAAACCTTTAAAAAATCAAAAACTACAATACAGATAAGATAAAGAATAACATTTAGTGATATTTTTAATGCTAATCTTATTAGCATTAGACAAGATATTATAAAGAAATATAGTTTAAAAGAAATCAGATTTTTCCATGTTCAAACTAATTTTCTACTTTGGTAATAAAACAGGGAAAATGCCAAGTAAAATGTTTATTTTTGCATATATGCTACAATCTCCCCACACCCATAGGTCCTAATTTACATGACAATACAAAAAAGATAGTGCCGTTCTACAGTTGCCTTCAAAGGGCACCTAGAGTAGTATGAAATCATCACTCCATCATTGTGAGGGATATTCCTTGCAGAAATTACAGATGAGAAGATACTGAGTTAAGTCAGATTTTCTCCTATTGAGAAAGCAACACAGTGTCACGGCAAGTATGTGGATTTCTTGGCCTGATACACCTCCCTTATGCAAGTATGAACTCACACACACACACACACACACACACACACACACACAAATAAATAAATAAATATAAACTAAATAAGTAACTCATTTGCATCAGTTAGCTTCTGTTGCATAACAAACCTCATCGATGTTTGGTGTCTCTCAACCCTGCAAGTCAGTAGTTGGACTTGGCTTTGCTGGGATGGTTCATCTCCATGTGTTACTGGCTGGGATCACACAGTCTGACAGTCAGAGGGCTGGTGAAATGTTGCATATTTTCAGGTTGACTGGATGTTAGTAGAGGTGCTGGAAGAAGCTGAACATATGTGGCCAGGTGTCCAGTCCAACTGGTTGTGATCATGGTGGCAGCATCATTATTGAAAGTAGCAAAAGAGAAGTCAAGCCCCTTTGTGCAGGCACTTTTATGATCTCTACTTGCATCATATTGGCTTTTGTCCCAGTGACCAAAATAAGTCATGTGGCCAGCCTCAGAGTCAGTGTGGGAGGAACCCATCCTAAGTACCTAAGGTAAGAATGTTGGATGCAGGGCACTGTGGATATTGTGGCCATTTCTACAATCTATGAAACTGTAAACTGATTCCACTGTACATGCACAAACCTTGACAAAATTTCGTTATTAGAGCATATATATGGCCCTTAGTGTATGCCTGTTTATTTTTGTTTAAGATTTTATTTATTTATTAGAGAGAGAGATCACAAGTAGGCAGAGAGGCAGGCAGAGGAGAGGGGGAAGCAGGCTCCCTGCTAAACAGAGAGCCCAATGAGGGGTTCGATCCTAGGACCCTGAGATCGTGACCTAAGCCGAAGGCAGAGGCTTAACCCCCTGAACCACCCAGGCGCCCCATATACCTATTTAATTACTAATGGAATATTGAGATGCATGGGTGGCTCAGTCAGTTAAGCATCTGCCTTCAGGTCAGGTCAGGATACCATGGTCCTGGGATAGTCCTGCATCAGCTTCCTTGCTCAGCGATGGGCCTTCTTCTCCCTCTGCCTACTGCTCCCCCTGCTTTTGTGCTCACTCTTTCTCTTTCTCTGACAAATACAAATCTTCTTTTAAAAAGTTAATAATGGGATATTGGCTATGCATCAGGTACCATTCTCACTGCTTAACATGTATTACTATTTTCCAGTAATGTTCGCTTTGATGGCAAATATTTTATTATCTTCATGGATAACGGTGGATATGGCATGATTAAGTAATATGCCAAAATTTACTCAACTAATGAATGTGGAGCCAGGATTCAAATCAAGACAATTAACCACACATTTCATGGCATATTAATAACCTTACCCCTGAGGAAGAAAGGATGTTTAATGGGAGGAAGGAAGGAAGGATGAAAGGGAGAAGGGACAGGAAAGGGGGGGGAAGGGAGAGAGGGGAGGATGAAGGAATAAGCAATTTATAGAAATGTATATAATTAGATGTAAAACATATATGTGGGGAAAAATCTAATAGGGCTTGTAACACAATCCATGAACATTAATTTTTACCTTATAATATGGCAGTTGAACATGATGCTAAGAGCAAACTGTTTAAAATGTGGAGAGTCTAAAACTATTAATACCACCCATACATGTAACTCTTCAGGTTTTTCAGTTTAATATCTAGGAGTCAGGAATCAAAAGTATAGGAGTAACATTTCATGGCTACCAGGCACCTCTATTTTGTTGAAGTCAAATAAATAAGTTCTAATACTTCTCTCTCAGAAGAGGGGATAGGCATTTAACACACGCATACTTACACATATTTTTAATGGTCTAGTCATATAATTTAGCAAGGGAGCCAATCACCTCTCAACCCTAATAAGAACAACTGAAGTCCTACTTATTTATGTGTTATATAAAGTTATAAAACATCTAAATCAAAATCTTGCTGGTGAGCACAGAATTCTTGACATGTAATTGGTATGTGCAAGTGAGATTAGGGCACCTACAAATTAAGCCAAAGTAAATTTTCTCTTGTCATTGCACCTGGTAATACACCTGGCATAAGATGGCAAAATTACCCATATTTCATGACAGGTATTACAGGTCCCATGAGATAGTATTTATAATTATTTTTTTCTAATTGTTGAGCAGGAGGAAAACAACTTTCAAAATAATGGATGTGTATGTGAACCATACGTGAAGTAGAAAATATTCAGCAACTGAATGCTGAGCATTGAATGTTTTTATTTCCTTGCCAACATGCCGTGTTCACCTGTATTGTGTGGGTCCATTTCAAAATGACAGAAGTCCTAGGACACAGTGGTAGGGGAGGTTCACTGAGGGAGAGCCTGACTCCCCACCCAGACATGTCACAGGAGAGTAACTCAGCCTCTCTGTAACTTAGCTGCCTCATTTTATAAAGAAAGAAAACTAATGTATCTTTGTGGATTATTAAAAGAATAAAAAATTATATATGCAGTGTACAGAGCTTAGAAACAGTAGAAAAACTCAATAAAAGTGGGTTTTAATAATAATTAAAATTATTAATATTATTATATTAACCCTTAAAAGACAGAATTTTATATACACCCTCTATGAATCAGTAGGGCATTACCAAAATTCTCAATATGCTACCAACATTTAGAAAAAAACACTTTCACTATAACTAAAGAACTTATCCTTCAAACACTGCTTCAAAAAATATAGATATTGTTTATAGGACCAAATGTATAAGTAAAAAGTTATAAGTATTTTGCTACACATATTTATTTATTTTTCCAATTATAGCCAGTAGTACACACTGATGAACTCTAGATTTTGGGTTGACTTGATGCCTGGATCTAATTCAGGGCTTAGTCAAATCAAATTACAATATAGAAATTGTTAATAAAGTGGACATACTGTTATTCTGTTGGGATTATAATGAAAACATGTAAATATTTGTTTGTATCTAAGGCGATACGTCACTCCTTTGCTTGTTCCTTCCAACTACTTCAACTTTTTACAACTAACTCTGACATTTCTTTGACACTCTTCAAACAGTAGTTCAAGTACTTGGAAAAGAGCCATAAAATAGTCCTGGTCCTGCTTTTAAAGTTTCTAACCACAATCAAAATACTCCTACGATCTGTATTTTATTTTGTTTTGATGCTTGAAGAAGATCTAAGTACGACAATATGTTCAATTTAGTTTCATTTGAAAAAATGTGGTTCCCAACTTGTGACTCCTTTAAGAATTGCTAAATAGTTTCTTCTCCCCAAATGAGTTTATTTTGAAGAAAGTTCCATCACTAAAATTCTCATAGGAAACAAAGCTATTAGCAATATTTACAATGGAGGCTTAGCTCAGCGGGGCAATTTGATTAGAAAGGAAAAAGAGAGGTAAATTAAGGTCCAATGTTTGACCCTTACGTAGGCTGAATGTGGCTCAAATTCATAACAATGGTTGGGGTAAATGGGGCCTGGTCCCGTGTCTCTCTGGGTGTCCACTCAGCTTGGACATGGTAAAATGAGAGACATCAAAGAGCTTTTCCTTTTTTTTAAGATTTATTATTAATTTACTTTAGAGAGAGAGAAAGTGAGGGGCAGGGAAAGGGAGAGGGACAGGAGAGAGAGAATCTTAAGCAGACTCCCTGCTACGCATGGAGACCAACGTGGGGCTCAATCCCATGACCATGAATTCATGACCTGAGCTGAAACCAAGATTTGGACACTTAACCAACTAAGCCACCTAGGCACCCAAAGTCAAGCAGCTTTTAATCATTTCTTAATAAAGTCCCCATATGCTTCATTCTCTATCTCCTTTGCTACCTTGTATTTATTCAACAATCTACTGGGATTTAAGCAGGCCTGAAATGGAATCCAGTTCCTTCTCCTACTATCATGGCAAGTATACAAGATAATTCAATGTGTGACTCTTAAGGAATTTTTTTTTTAAGATTTTATTTATTTGACAGAGAGATATCACAAGCAGGCAGAGAGGCAAGCAGAGAGAGAGAGAGGGAGGAGGAAGCAGGCTCCCTGCCTAGCAGAAAACCCGATGCAGGCCTCTATCCCAGGACCCTGAGATCATGACCTGAGCCAAAGGCAGAGGCTTTAACCCACTGAGCCACCCAGGCAGCCCAGGATTTTTATCTATAAGGTAGAAACTACCTAGCTCACAAGACTATAGAGATGATTTAATAACAAAGACTCTTGAGTTTTTTGTAATATCAATGTTCAATTCTAAACAGTATTACCATTTTAATTCAGGAATGCCTCATGCACTTCCTGTCCCTAGCTATCCTAGCATAGATTGGCTAATAGGCATTAGTTAAGGAGATGGCAATACATTTTGCTAAACTGGTAATGGATTTAAACATCAACATATCAGTTTCTGATGGTATATACGTATTTGGCAATTTATTGATAGTCTTTGATGAAAATAGCACATCAAAAATTCTTAATTATTTTTTAGTTTAAATTCAATTAATTAATATATGATGTAGTATTAGTCTCAGAGGTAGAGGTCAGTGATTCATCAGTCTTATATAGTACCCAGGTCTCATTACCCACCCTCCCCCCTCCAGCAAACCTCAGTTTATCTCCTATGATTAAGTGTCTCTTATGGCTTCTCTCCCTCAATTTTTCTCTTGTTTTATTTGTTCCTCTCTTCTCCTATGCCACTCTCTTATGTTTCTTAAATTCCATATATGAGTGAAATCATATAATTGTCTTTCTCTGATTAACTTATTTCACTTAGCATAATACTCTCTAGTTCCATCAGTGTCATTGCAAATAGCAAGATTTCATTTTTTTTTATGGTTGAGTAATATTTTATTGTGTGTATGTGTGTGTGCGGGTATACCATATTTTTATCCATTTATCTGCTGATGGACATTGGGACTCTTTCTATAGTTTGACTATTGTAGAAATCGCTGTTATAAATATTGTGGTGCAGGTGCCCCTTTGGAGCTCTACATATGTATCTTTGGGGTTAAATCCCTAGTAATGCAATTGCTGGGTGATAGGGTAGCTCTATTTTCAACTTTTTGAGGAAACTCTGTACTGTTTTCCAGAGTGGTCCTAACAGTTTACATTTCCACCAACAGTGTAAGAGGGTTTCCTTTCTCTGCATCCTCACCAACGTCTGTCATTTCCTGAATGGTTAATTTTAGCCATTCTTCTTTTTAAAAAACATTTAATTTCTTTATTAGAGGGGGGAGGGGCAGAGGGAGAAGTAGGGGTAGAGGAGCTTGAGGTGGGGCTCAATCCCAAGACCCAAGGATCATGACCTGTGATATGACCTGCTTAATTGACTGAGACACCCACGCACCCCTATCCATTCTGATTGGTGTGAGTTGGTATCTCATCGTAGTTTTGATTTGTAGTTCCCGGATGCCAAATAGTGTGAAACATTTTTTATGTGTCTGTTGGCCATTTGTATGTCTTCTTTGCAGTAATGTCTGTTCATGTCCTCTGCAGAATTCCTGATTAGATTATTTGTTCTTTGGGTGTTGCGTTTGATAAGTGCATTATATATTATGGATACTAGCCCTTTATCTGATAAGACATTTGCAAATATCTTCTCCCACTCTGTCAGTTGTCTTTTAGTTTTGTCAACTGTTTTCTTTGCTGTGCAAAAGGTTTTTATATTGATGAAGTCTCATTAGTTTATTTTTGCCCTTGGAGACATGTATAGCAAGAAGTTGATGCAGCTGAGGTCACAGAGGTTGCTGTCTGTGTTCTCCTCTAGGATTTTGATGGATTTCTGTCTCATATTAGGTCTTTTCATCTATTTTGAGTCTATTTTTATACATGGTGTAAGGAAATGATCCAGTTTCATTTTTCTGCATGTGGCTGTTTAATTTTCCCAACACCATTTGTTAAAGAGACTGTCTTTTATCTGTTGGAAATTCTTTCCTGCTTTGTTGGAGATTAGTTGACCGTAAAATTGAGGGTCTACTTCTGGGTTCTCTATTCTGTTCCACCGATCTATGTGTCTGTTTTTCTGCCAGTACCATACCATTTTGATGATTACAGCTTTCTAATAAAGCTTGAAGTCTTGAATTGTGATGCCACTGTCTTTGGTTTTCTTTTTCAACATTTCTTTGGCTATTCAGGAACTTTTCTGAAATTTTAGGATTATTTGTTCCAGCTATATGAAAAAATTTGAATGGTATTTTGATAGGGATTACATTGAATGTATAGATTGCTCCAGGTAGCGTAGACATTTTAACAATATTTGTTCTTCTAATCCGTGAGCATGGAATGTTTTCCCATTTCTTTGTGTCTTCTTCAATTTCTTTTTATAAGAGTTCCTTAGTTTTCAGAATACAGATCCTTTACCTCTTTGGTTATGTTCATTCCTAGGTATCTTACAGTTTTTGGTGCAACTGTAAATGGGATTAACTCCTTAAATTCTCTTTCTTCTGTCTCATTGTTGGTGTACAGAAATGCAACTGATTTCTGTGCATTGATTTTGCAACCTGCCATATTGCTGAATTCCTGTATGAGTTCTAAAAAATTTGGGATGAAGTCTTTTGGGTTTTTCACATAGAGTATCATGTCATCTGCAAAGCTTGAGAGTTTGACTTCTTTGCTGATTCAGATGCTTTTTATTTCTTTTTGTTGTCTGATTGCTGAGGCTAGGACTTTGAGTACTATGTTGAACAACAGTGGTGATAAGTCTGCTGTATTCCTGATTTTAGGGGGAAAGCTCTCAGTTTTCCCCCGTGGAGACTGATATTTGCTGATGGCTTTTCACATATGACTTTTATGATATTGAGGTATAATCCCTCTATCCCTACACTGTGAAGAGTTTTAATTAAGAAAGGATTCTGTACCTTGTCAGATGCTTTTTCTGCATCTATTGAGAGGATGATGTGATTGTTCTTTTATTAATGTAGTGTATCATATTGATTGATTGGTAGATACTGAACAATCTCATTTGGATGTGGTGATTAATCCTTTTAACATACTGTTATATCCTACTGGCCAGTATCTTGGTGAAAATTTTCGCATCCATGTTCATCAGGGACATTGGTCTATAATTCTCCTTTTTGGTGCAGTGTATGTCTGATTTTTGGATCAAGGTAATGTTGGCATTATAGAAAGAGCTTGGAAGTTTTCCTTCCAAATCTATTTTTTGAAACAACTTCAGAAGAATAGGAATTAATTCTTCTTTACATATTTTGTAGAATTCCCCTGGCAAGCTATCCAGCCCTGGACTATATTTTGTTGCAATATTTTAGTTACTGCTTCAATTTCTTGGCTAGTTATGGGTCTGTTCAGGTTTTTTACTTTCTCCTTCTTCTGTTTTGGTAGTTTATACAGCTCTAGGAATGCATCCATTTCTCCTAGATTTCTCCAATATACTTGCTCATAATATGTAGTTATAGTTGTATTTGTTTGGTGTTGATTGTAATCTCTCCTCTCTCATTCATAATTTTCTTTACTTGGATATTTTCTCTTTTCTCTCTGTCTCTCTCTCTCTTTTTTTTTTTTTTTTTTTTTTTTTTTTTGGTAAGTTTGCCCAGAGGCTTATGAATCTTCCTCTTCTTTTTTTTTTAATTTTTTCAAAGAACCAGCTCCTAGTTTCATTGATCTGTTTCTACTTTATTTTTTTCATTTTAATTTCATTCATTCAGATTTCTGCTCTAATCTTTATTAATTCTCTTCTCCTGCTGGTTTTAGGCTTTATTTGCTGTTCTTTCTCTAGCTCCTTGAGGTGAAAGGTTAAGTTGTCTAGTTTGAAACCTTTCTTATTTCTTGAGAAAGATTTGTATTTCTATATACTTCCCTCTTAGGACTGCCTTTGTTGCATTTCAAAGGTTTTTAACAGTTGTATTTTCAATTTCCCTTGTTTTCATGAATTTTTAAAAATTCTTTAATTTCCTGGTTGACTCATTCTTTCTTTAGTAAAATGCTCTTTAGCCTCCATGTATTTGAGTTCTTTCCAAATTTACTCTAGTAATTGAATTCAAGTTTCAAAGCATTGTGATCCAAAAATAATGCAGAGAATGATCCCAATCTTTTGGTACCAATTAGGACTTGATTTGTGATCCAGTATGTGATCTATTCTGGAGAATGTTCTATGTGCACCCAAGAAATATGTTTTTTTGTTGCTTTGGTCCAGTGTGTCATTCAAAGCCCTTGTTTCCTTATTGATCTTTTGCTTAGATTATCTGTCCATTTCAGTTAGTTAAAGTTCCCTACCATTATTGTATTATTATCAATGTATTTCTTTAATTTTCTTATTAACTGGTTTATATAATTGGCTGCTCCCATGTTTGGGGCATAAATATTTACAATTATTAGAGATTTTTGCTGGATAGACCCTTTAATTATGATATAGTGTCACCTCATCTCTTATTACATCTTTGGTTTAAAATCAAATTTGTCTGATAGGAGGATTGCCACCCCATCTTTCTTTTGATGTCCATTAGCATGATAAAATCGCTTTCAATCTGGAGGTGTCTTTGGTCTAAAATGAGTCTGTTGCAAAGAACATATTGATGGGTCTTGCTATTTTATTCCATCTAATATCCTGTTTCTTTTCGTTGGCCATTTAGTCCCTTTATATTAAGAATAACTATCAAAAGGTATGAATTTAGTCCCATTGTATTACCTGTAACACCACTGTTTCTGTATATTGTTTCTGTTCCTTTCTGAGTTATGTTACTTTTGGTCTCTCTTTTTGCTTAAAGGATCCCCTTTAATATTTCTTGTAGGGCTGGTTTAGAGATCCCAAATTCTTTTAGTTTCTGTTTGTCCTGGAAGCTTTTTATCTCTCCTATTTTGAATGACATCCTTCCTGGATAAAGTATTCTTGGCTGCATATTTTTCTCATTCAGCACTCTGAGTATATCATGCCAGTCCTTTCTGGCCTGCCAGGTCTCTGTGGCTAGGTCTGCTGCCAATCTAATATTTCTTTTCTTTTTTTTTTTTTTAAAGATTTTATTTATGTATTTGACAGAGAGATCACAAGTAGGCAGAGAGGCAGGCAGAGAGAGAGGAGGAAGCAGGCTCCCTGCCGAGCAGAGAGCCCGATGCGGGGCTCGATCCCAGGACTCTGAGATCATGACCCGAGCTGAAGGCAGCGGCTTAACCCACTGAGCCACCCAGGTGCCCCCAATCTAATATTTCTACCATTGTATGTTACAAACCTCTTGTCCTGAGCTGCTTTCAAGATTTTCTCTTTGTCTCTGAGATTTGCAATTTTCACTATTATAAGTCAAGGTGTTGACCTATTTTTATTTTGAGGAGGGTTCTCTGTGCCTCCTGGCCTTGAATATCTGTTTCCTTCCCCAGATTAGGGAAGTTCTCCACTATAATTTGATCCAGTATACCTTCTGCTCCTCTCTACCTTTCCTCTTCTTCTGGGATCCCGATTATTCTAATGTTTAACTTTATGGTATTACTTATTTCTCGGATTCTCCCCTCATGATTCAGTAGTTGTTTGTCTCTCTTTTTCTCAGCTTCTTTATTCTCCATCCTTTGGTCTTCTTTATCACTAATTCTCTCTTCTGCCTCATTTTTCCTAGTAGTTAGAGCCTCCATTTTTTATTGTATCTCAGTAATAGCCTTTGATTTTGACTTGATTTGACTTCTCCAAAATGGATTCTCTAATATCTTCTATGCTTTTTTCAAGACTATCTAGTATCTTTATAATTGTTACTCTGAACTTTAGTCATATCCATAACTTTTATCCATACCGATTAGGTCTCTGCCTGTTAGTATTGTCTCTTGTTCTCTATTCAGAGGTGAGTTTTTTTCATCTTGTCATTCTGTTGAGAAAAGAATAGATTAACAAGAGAAATAAATACTAAAATGTCAACAATGACCCTAAAGAAATGTACACTAAATAAATCAGAAAAGATCTGAAACTGGGGGGAATTAAAAAAAGAGAGAGAGAATATAATTAGGTGAACAGAACAGAGCAATACATTTGATCCTCTCTGTATTTTAGTCTGTTTGTTAGAAAACTAGATCCTAAAATTATAAGAAAAAAAATTAAATATGTACCAAAAAAATTGCATTGAAAAGATAGAATGTAACTGTAAAAATGAACACTAAAAGAAAAAAAAAAAGAATATAAATGGACAAGTGAGCAGAATAGAATAGCACACTATATATTGACTGTATTTTGGTCTGTTTGTTAGAGGAAACTACATCCTAAATTTGTAAAGAAAGAAAAAAAATTTATATTCAAAAATAAAATTAAATTCATTGTAAGTATAAACATGAAAATTAGAAAAAAAATTAACAATAACAAAAAGAAGTAGGAAAAAAAAAGTGAGAGAGAATATGATCAGACAGGGAAAGAGAACAGAGCAGTACACTAGATTCTGGGTGTATTTTGGTCTGTTTGATAGAAGGAACTGCATCCCAAAATTGTAAAGAAAGAAAAATTTATCTATATACAAAAATAAAATTAATCACAATGAAAGGCTAGAATGTAAGTGCAAAAATGAAAATTCTAAAAAGATTTTAAAAAGAGTTGATAAAACAAGGATTGGTTGAAAAAGGAAAGAAAAAAATTAAAACTAAAAAACTAAACAATTGTTGGGGAAAAAAACCATGAATTCTATACACTAGTTTCCCCTACTGTTGGAGTTTTGCAGTTCTGTGCGATCAGTGTCTTGGCGACATGTTCTTGCTGCTCTTCCAGGGGGGCTTATTTTGCTGGGTCTCAGGTGTCTTTACCTTGGGCAGAATTGCACTGCATCTTTTAGGGGTCCAGTCTAAGTAAGCTGCTCCAGATTGCTCTACGTGGCTTTTGTTCCCTGAAAGCCTTCCATGGCCCTTTAGAGGGTGAGAATGAAAAGGGCAGTCTCCCAATCTCCAGCCCCAGAGCCAAGACATGGGACTCCACTCTTCAATGCACCCTCAAGGAAAAACAGTCGATCACTCTTGTTTCTCTGGCCTCTGTCCGCAGTCTGTGTTCACCCAGCCTGTGACCGAACATTTCTTTCTCAGGCACACAACCTCATTTAGTGTCTTTCTTGCAAAGGCCTGAGATAGACAACCTCATGGCTCCTGCCAGGGGAGGAAGGGGCATTTCACTGGTTCTGCTGCTTGCTGGGCCCTTGCTTCAAAAGCCACTCTGAACCCTAATGTGGCTCGCAGCTTACGGCAACACCAAGCTGAGAGCACTCTCCTAAGCTCTCTGGTTATAATCAGCTTCCCTGCTCCAGTGCCTGGGAATTCTATCACATTCAGACATCCCATCTTCCTGTGACCCCAGGGATCATGAGACGACACTGTCCCACCTAGGATTCCACACTGCTTGGCCACCTGAGTGCCTTTCAGGAAGGGATGTCCCTCACCAGAGAAGACTTTAAAAGTTCTGATTTTCCACTCCACTGCTATATCACTTTCTGGAGCTGGCTGACAGAGGCTCCATCCCCCCATGGTTTATCTTCCCATATATTGACTCATATTCACTTCTCTATACCTCTTACCTTGCAGAAAGTGGTTGCTTTTCTATTTGTAGATTTCCAGCTATTCTTTTCTTAGATCTAAGTTTGAGTTTGCAGGTGATCAGATTGATTTGATAACTACGTAGCTGAATTCCTGGGACCAGGCAAAAACTAAGTGTCCTACTCATCCACCAACCCTGGACTCAAAATTGTCTTTGAAAACCATATGGTAAATGAAATGAAAATCACATGTAGTAGGAAAACAATATCCATGCATGACAGTGAAACCAAAGTAATATATATTTCTTAATCCTGAGTTTGTATTAATTATTTGCTGACTTATATTTGATTATGGCCTTTTGTCCTTACTTTCAATTTTCTATATTGTCAATGTCTTTGTCCTTTTCTGTCATCTCAGAGTTACATCTTTGTCTATTAATATATTCAATCTGGTTTCCAATGTATTAACATTTCATTTGCATTTTTTCCAACTTCCTTAACATGGTTTGGTTATTCTTACACTTCTTAAAACTTTAAACTTCAATTAAATGAACACTCAAAAACCCTTAAATTGTGATTAACTGTAACAACAGAAATATACAGTCTTATAAACACTTCCATGTCGCAGATTAAGTTCAAATTAGACAGCAGGCATTTATCCTTACTCAAAGAAATCAGAAGAGTTTTTAAAAAGGAATATAAATAAATGCGCAGAAACACACAATTATTAACAGTCTCTATCAAAGAACCACAAGTGGCATGTTTCTCATTATTATTATTTTGTTATATTATTTCATGTCATAGACGCCTTTGTAATGTAAGTATCAGATACTTGTGCAATTACTGCCTGACCACATGAATGTCAGGACCAGCTGAACTGGAAGAAATAAAACCAAAAGTTGAACAAGAAGAGAGATTGAGTAAATTTCTCTAGGGACAAGGTATTTGTGCTAGTAGTTCTCTCCAACTTAAACAAAAGGGGGGGTCTCTTTTCCAATATTGTATTCGTTTGACTCTAAATTTGAGAATAGCTATTCCCAGACCTACTCTGGTGTAAAATCATAAAGTGCATAAAATGTGTCTGTGGTTCTTTCTCACGTATGTCCTCCCTCATCATCCCAGCCTACAGTCCTCCCTTCCTGTCTCCTAGCACCTTCAATTTCCTGCAATCAGACCAGATGAGTAAGCGGTATTTCATGATCCGGAACTTCTTCTACCTCCCAATCCTCAAAATATAACTACTAGTGTTTATCTATGAAGTCTCCAAAATCCTGAGACAGAATTAACTGACTTCAGTAAAAGAATACCAGCAAACTTTTATTCAATGGCAAAAAAGTTAAATCAGCTGTTTTCTTTAAAGCATTTGCCTCCACTCCTGTACTCTGTGAGAAGCTGACCACACTCAGAATTAACTGGAAGGCAATTCGTGAAATTGGCAATCTCTAGGTGCTCTGTAAGCCAAGGTTAAAAATGCAAGTCAAGGAAAAAAGACTACTGTCCTGTCGCTCAAGGCACATATGCTGTATTGCTCAGTGAATGTAAATTTGAAAGGTTGGTATTAATATTTGTGTTTTGAAGAAGACAATGCACATATTTTCTCAAGTTCTTTATTGTTTGATGACCTTCATAAAGCCAGTGTTGCTGTTTATTTCAATGTGCTAATTCTGTGGTATGTTTATGATTGCTTCTTCATCAAAGGAAAGCTCAGCCACGTGAATGTTGCAAAATGCCAAACAAGGGAAAGCTTGACAGCATTCTTTTTTTTTTTTAAGATTTTATTTATTTATTTGACAGACAGAGATCACAAGTAGGCAGAGAGGCAGGCAGAGAGAGAGGGGGAAGCAGGCTCCCCACTGAGCAGAGAGCCTGAAGCGGGGTTCAATCCCAGGATCCTGGGATCATGACCCAAGCCGAAGGCAGAGGCTTTAACCCACTGAGCCACCCAGGTGCCCCGTGCTTGACAGCATTCTTAATGGAAGAATGGGAAGAAGTAATGAGTCACCATATGGCAAAAAAAGTTTAGATATTCAGTACTGTGCTAATTCACATTCTATTTATTTCTTAAATAAAATTAGCTTCTTAGTAGCCACACTGTAGTACTAAAAACACAGTGAAATTTTTAATGAAATAATCATTGACTTTTACTATCAAAATTTAAAGTAAATAGTAAAATTAATTAATCCATGAACATACTGTAATTATAGTTAAAATACTTAATTACTAGCTAAGGAAAAATAAAATTGATGATGATGACTCAAACCATAGCTAATCATAATAACAATTGAAAAAATTGAAAGCAAAATAGAAAACAAATTTACCTTTCTTCTATTTAACTATAACTTCAATATATTAATATCAACAAAATTATGTAAAAGGTAATTTCAAAATAAATCTCTTACTTTAATTTACTGGCTTACTATAAGACTGTAGTAGATGCACTGGTATTCTGCCAGACCCTACTTCCCACTTTCCTGGGCCCTAGGAGTGATGATACCTCCAGTACCTAGAGTGAAAGCAACTGACAGCTTTCAGCTTGGTTTCTCTCTCAGACTTATCTGTACCTCAAGAATGTGACACTGACTGTTATCTAAAGTTATTTTCTATCCAATGCTGTATGATGAGAGGGTGTGAAGGGTAGAACCCTTACCACAAAGGGGACAACTCAGAAGGGGCCATTCTCATCCAGAACTCTCTGTAAGGTCACATGATAATTTGTGTCGACTTCATTTCTGTTCCACTTCTCCCTGCACCTAATTTTGATCCTTAGCACATTTTCTAATAAATTTCCAACATGAAAATAAGATTGTGAATGATAAGCCCATGATTTTAAACAAGTCATATATAATATAGATTTTTATGTTCTTAAGCACAACAGATCATGCTGTCTGGCCCATCAAATTTAAAGACAATAAATTAAAATGTTGAATAAAATATGAAATATTAGGGGCACCTGGGTGGCTCAGTGGGTTAAGCCTCTGCTTTTGGCTCAGGTCATGATCTCAGGGTCCTGGGATTGAGTCCCGCATTGGGCTCTCTGCTCGGCAGGGAGCCTGCTTCCTCCTCCTCTCTCTCTCTGTCTGCCTCTCTGCCTACTTGTGATCTCTCTCTGTCAAATAAATAAATAAAATCCTTAAAAAAGTGAAATATTATAAAATATTAATCTGGCTACAAAATACATAATCCTACCACATGCTAAGTCAAAACAAGAATTAAGGGAAAACAGTGGAGCCAGGAAGCAAGCTTTCCTCTCTCTCTCTCTCTCTCTCTCTCTATATATATATATATATATATATATATATATATATTTTTTTTTTTTTTTTTTCAGATCAAAGTGACATTGAAATTGGATTTTCATAGTCTTGCGGAAAGCAAGAGATAGAAAACACAAAGTAGGTGCTGCTGGAGGTGGGCATTCTACAGAAAAGAACTGACATAGCAGTGTGAGACTGCTCTCCTTAAAGACCTTCTTGGAAGGTTGTCCTTGACTAATGTTTGGGAACATAAATTTTAGGAGGGTTCCTTTCATTTCCTGAAAGGGTAAGGGTATTAACTGTGCTAAAACTATTTGTACAACTGTGTGGTTATTCACTTTCTTCCTGGGAGCCTTGAACTTTAGTACATGCTAAACAGAGGGTGCCTACATGATTAGCTCCCAATAAAAACTTTGGACACTGAGTCTCTAATGACTTCTCTGGTCAAATATATTTCATAGATGTTACCACAGTTTATTATTGGAGGAAGTAATCATGTCCTATGTGACTCCACTGGAAAAGTACTCTTGGACATTTGCATCTGGGTTTCCTCTAGACTTCTGCCCTGTCCCTTTCTTGATTTTGTTCTGCATCCTTTTGTTATAATAAATCCAAGTTGCGAGTTTGATTATATGTTGGGTTCTGTGAATCATCCTAGTAATTCATCAAATCTGGGATGTTTTTAGGGATTCTCAACATAGAAGCCTAGTAGTGATATCTCAAAAAAAAGTGTATACACACACACACACACACACACACACACACACACACGTCATCTGTGTAAAGATGAACTAGAAAGAAAAGCCAAATGGAACAGAGGGATCAATGTCTTTCTCTAATCTTAGCATTAATAAAAGTGATAGAGTAAGATATATAGCACTGGAATCTAGACAGAGAAAAGAGAATGACAAAGAAGCAATACTTACGAGATCATTCCTGTGGTTGAGACCATTTTAGCATGAATATATACAATGAGGAAAATTAAACCAGCCCAGGAAAGAGAACTATTCCTTCTCTGACCACATGGAGATTTACTCCTTTATTTATTTAAAAAATATGAAGACCATCAGTTTTCAGTGTGTACAGTTCTATGACTAGAATCACATGGATGATTCCTGTAACCATCACAAACAGTATACACAACAGTTTTTTTCCCCACTAAAACATTCCCTTTTGATATCTCATTGCTATTTCAATGCTAACTCATAATCTCATCCTCTCATATCTCATATCTCATAATCACATCCCCCACTTTCGCAAATTCTGAGAGCCCATTATCCATTTTCCATCACTATAATTTTGTCTTCAAGAATGTTATTTAATGAAATCTTAGATTATATAATCTTTCAAAGAAGCTTCCTTTTTTTAAAGAATAGTTGTTTATTTATTTGACAGAGAGAGAGAGAGAGATCACAGGTAGGCAGAGAGGCAGGCAGAGAGAGAAGGGGAAGCAAGCTCCCCGCTGAGCAGGGAGACTCATGTGGGCTCGATCCCAGGACCCTGAGATCATGATCTGATCCGAAGGCAGAGACTTAAGCCACTGAGCCACCCAGGCGCCCCTCAAAGAAGCTTCTTTCATTCAGCATAATGACTTTCAAATTGATCGGCATTGCTGTATATCAATGATTCATTTCTTTTTACTGTCACATGGATGTATTACGATTTGTTGACCATTTGCCCTTTGGAGAATATTTGGATTGTTTCCATTTGGAAATTAAGAATTTCCATTTGGAATTAAGAAAAGAGCTGATATAAACATTCATGTACAGGTTTTATGAAGACATATATCTTTATTATGCTAGAGTAAATAAATATGCTGGGTCATATGGTAAAGATAAATTTAAACTTATATAAAATCCCCAGCTATTTTCCGTATTTACTATAGCATCTACAGTTTTACCAACAAAATAGAGTATGAGTTGTTTGTCAGCACTGGTATTATGACTGTATTTTATTCTGGCTATTGTAATAGCCGTGCAGAGGGATCCTATCATGGTTATATTGTGCTTTTACCTAAGGATGATGATTTGCTACTTTTTTTTTTTTCATGTGCTTCCTTCTCATTTATATATCCTCTTGGTGAAGTGTTTGTTCCAATATTTGATCCAATTTTTAGTTAGTTTTTTTCTTACTCTTGAGTTTTAAAAGATTATGTGTTCTGCCTAGAAGTCCTTTGTCAATGCTAGTCTTTCTGGTTCATGTGTAGAAAATCTTTGCCTAACTTCAGGTCATATAGATTTTCACCTGCTTTCTTCCAAATGTTGTATCACTTTGTTTTACATTTAGGTCTGTGAATTATTCCTAGTTAAGTTTTTTTTTTTTTTTTTTAAAGATTATTTATTTATTTGACAGGCAGAAATCACAAGTAGGCAGAGAGGCAGGCAGAGAGAGAGGAGGAAGCAGGCTCCCCACTGAGCAGAGAGCCCGATGCGGGACTCGATCCCATGACCCCGAGATCATGACCTGAGCTGAAGGCAGAGGCTTAACCCACTGAGCCACCCAGGCACCCCAGTTTTGTATAAAATATAAGTTTGATTTGTGGTCCATTTTCTGCATATCAATGCCCAATAGTTCCAACACCATTTCTTTAAGATTCTATCTTTTATCATTGAATTGCTTCACACCTTTGTCAAAATCATTTGGCCACATTTGTATGGGCCTATTTCTGGACAAAAACTACCTGTTTTATTGGTTTGCACATCTGTACTTTTGTTAATGTCATCCTGTCTTTAATACTATCATTTTAACATAAGTTTGAAAATAACATAGTATAATTTTTCTGGCTTTATTTCTAACTTTCATGATCACTTTAGCTGTTCTAGTCACTTTTCCCTTTAGTACAGATTTTAGAATTAACATGACTATACCTATAAACAATTCTGTTAAGGTTTGGATTGTCATTGCATAAATCTATAGGTTACTTTGCAAAGAAATGACATTGTATTCATTAAGTGTTCCAATCCATAAATCTGTTATATTTCTCCATTAATTAATTAATAGATTTCTTTGTTTTTTTCATCAACGTATATAGTTTCTACATATAAATCTTGCATAAATCCAAATAAATTGAAAAAGACTGAAGTCACACAAAGGATGTCTTCATTATAACAGGATTAAACTAGAAATAAACAAGCAAAATAAATGTAGGGAACCCCCAAATATTTGGGAACTAAACAACACATTTCTCATATATGATGGTTCAAAGGATATATTACAAAAGAAATTTTTAAAACCATTAAGTTAGACCTGTCTATGACATCATCAGCATAAATTAACTGAAAGACCAGAAGCCTAAATACTACAATAAAAACTACAAAAAAAATTAGGAGAAAACATAAAAGAAAATCTTTACTATCCTAAGCAAGTCTGTCTAAGTAAAGGGTTCTTAGAAATGAAACTTAAAGCCTAATTTACAAAAGAAAAAATTAAAAAATTAGACATCCCAAATTTAAAAAGCTTTGTACTTCAAAAGAAAACAAAAAGGACAGGCTACAGAGAGCAAATAAAATATCCCCAAAGGACTTACAATTAAAATACATAAAGAATCTTTCCAAATCATACTAATAAGAAACCCCAATTTTAAAACAACAAAAAGTTTGAATAGACTTTTCATCAAATAAGATAAAATGGTTAATAAACAGCTAAAAATGTGCTCAACATCATTATTCGTTACAGAAATGGAAATTAAAACTGCACTGAGTTACCATTTCACATACCCTAGAAGAGGTCTAAGAATGAAGACCAACCAGGGCGCCTGGGTTAAAGCCTCTGCCTTCTGCTCAGGTCATGATCCTGGGGTCCTGGGATCAAGCTCCGCATCAGGCTCTCTGCTCAGTGGGGAGCCTGCTTCCTCTTCTCTCTCTGCCTGTCTCTCTGCCTACTTGTGATCTCTGTCAAATAAATAAATAAAATCTTAAAAAAAAAAAAAGAATGAAGACCAACCAAAACAAGTGTAGGTGAGGATGTGGAAAATCAGTACACTCCTGCTTTGCTGGTGGGAACATGACTGGTAGAGCAACTCCATAAGCCAGTCAGTCCAACCATCCTATGCCTAGGTACCCAAGAAGAATAAAAACATCACCCAGGACTCGTACTAGTACTTCATAGCAGCATTACACCAAATGCCCAATGATTTCAATACAAATGTCACCAACTTTTTTCTTTTCCCTAATATTTTATTTATTCAAAAGAGATGGAGTGCACACATAAGAGAGAGCATGAGTGGGGGAGGGGACAGAGGGAGAGGGAGCAGCCAACTCCCCACTGAGCAAGGAGCCCAATGTGGGGCTTAATATCAGGACCCCCGGATCATGACCTGAGCTAAAGGCAGACGCTTAACTGACTGAGCCACCCAGGCACCCCTGTCACCAACTTTTGAATGGATGAACAAATTATGGATAACAATACAATGGAATATTACTCAGCAATATAATGAAATGAAATACTTAGATGATTCTGAGAAAATAGTATTCTAGGTGAGAGAATCCAGACAGAAGAGGCTACATACTTCATGATCCCATTTATATGAAATGTCCAAGGGAATAAAATCTGTATTATCAGATGTGAGATTGGTGATTGTCTGGGACTCAGAGGAAGAATGGGTAATGGTTACAAATGTCTAAAACTGCTTTATTGTGAAGACGGCACAATGCTCTAGAAGTCACTGAAATCCAGTGAGTCATACCCTTAAAATAAGTGACTAAGTCTTTTTGTCCAAAAATAGCATTTTATTTCCTATTTTCCTTTATTGTATTGTTTTTCATTATTTTATTTTATTTTATTATCTGAATGTCTGAGATTTCACTATTCAGAATATTTTAGTTATTCCTCCTCATTCTATCACATTCCTAGAAGTACTGTTCAGGATTTTTCTGATATCAGTGGCTCTGGCCCCTGTATTGTTGGAAGTGGAGGAAATAAGGTACAGCTCCAGCATGATTGTCCCCAGTGCCTTTGCCTTTCCTCCCCGGCTAAGATTTAGACTTTGGAATAAAAAGCCTCCTTATATGTCATCTACTCTGGGTGACCTGTGTGCTGTGACACAAAGGACCCTTGAGAGTGGAAGAACAGGACCCTTTTATTCTTCTTGGAGTATGTTCAGAGAATAGGGCAGGGTGCCTCTGGGAAAGATGTTCTGGGAACAGGGACTAGTACAACTTTCCCTGCCATAATAGTCAATATACTTTGTGAGGTTGTAAAATAAAGCTCTTAAGATACCAGTATCTCAGGGATGCCTGGGTGGCTCAGTGGGTTAAGCATCTGCTTTTGGCTCAGGCCATGATCCTAGATCCTGGGATCAAGACCCTCACTGGGCTCCCTGCTCAGCAGGGAGTCTACTTCTCCCTCTTCCCCTCCCTTCTGCTCATGATCTCTCTCTCTCTTTCAAGTAAATAAATAAATAAATAAATAAATAAAATATTTTTTAAAATACCAGTATCTCCGTGGTTGAGAACAAGCTATAGTCAGGGGAAGTAAAGTGGGACAGAGTGCAAATCACTATCTTGGGTCACAGGGGTACTGGTGAGGCTTCATAAGGCTTAAATAGGCTAGCGACAGAGGCTTTCTTTAGTCTGGAACAGAGAGGAGGCACCCCAGTGACCAGGAGAGATGTGGACAGATACTCAAAATACAAGTTAGATGATATTGCTCTCCTTAATAATGTATGTCTACAATAGCAGTGTTGATGTTTCCTGTTTATTGAAAAAATTTCTCAAGCAACATGTTAAAAATGATAGGCTGATTATCCGGTGAGGTGTTTGTTCCCAGGAATTGCTTAGAGAAATATAACACTCACAACCTTCTTGACCTTCTCTGCCTTCTGTACATAAGTATTAAAAAAGACTTCAGCTTAAAAGTCTACATTTCAAATTGATTACCGTGCTACAGTGCAATCCGAAAGACAATGACTGTCAAATTCACGAATGTTATGTTGAAAGTCATCATTGAGATACTATGATAAAGATTCATGGGAGTCTATAAAATTCTGTTATGGTAGCAAATGAAACTTTGGCTCCTAAAACTAGCTTTCCCTTGTATAAATATCGCTAGCTTTCCTTTGTATAAATAATCCCAGTTTTTTACATGTACATAAAGGATTGACAAACAGCCAAGCCAAGTAAAGAACCAGTATAATAATGATTAAAATATTCAGTCAGCATTAAATTCTGAGTTTATATAACTTTTTTCAAACATGCCTTTGATTAATTTATTCTAGGTGTGATCTGTATATTTGAAGGGGTCACATTCAAACATAGAGCTGACAAGTCCTACTTACGCACAGCTGCGTCCGTGTCATTCCAAACATTAAAACATGATTCCACGGAATATGTCAGTTTCAGTAAGGAAGAGAAGAGGAGTGGAGGGGAGGGGTAGGGAAATGGTAGAGAAGGGAGAGGAGGGAAAAAAAAGAAATCCAGAACAACAGAAAACTGACTCTATACCCACATAAAAGAATTGGCAACCGGAGTTATTAGCATCAGTCAGCTTTAGAAAAATAATGTTTGAAGAAGTGTATGTAGCAAGTCATTATGTTGCTATCTTCAAAAGATTTGACTGTTGAGGTTCTTGGTTCATAGATGCTCTTTTCATGAAAAAACAAAAAACACAAAACCTTCTGACTTGAGCAGATGTATATTGTAAAATTTCTCGGAACCAGTTCCGATGTGTGTGGATACATTCCCCACTTCCCATGGAGTTGCTACCATGGGGCTCTGGGGCCAGCTTCTTCTGAACTAGCCTAACTAGTTTGGTAATCTGACATGTTAATTATCATCAAAACCACTTTGTGGCCACAGATATGTGTGAAGGCATCTGGATTGCCTGTGGACGAATTAGATGGCAAGGGAAGCCACCCTTTATAGTGATATAACACACAGAAAGTTCTTGGATACATTTTATACAGCAGAGAACCCACAAGTACTGAAAATATGAAAACACTCCAAGTCTTTCTGTGAAGAATATAGCTGTGAAACAAAGAAAACATCCAGATAATGACACAAATATTGAGAAGACTTTGAGAAAACAGAAATTGTAGAAAGGTTTATAGTTAGTGGAACATGAAAAAAAAAAGGAAATTTTAATTTGATTTCTTTAATTTTTTTATTCCTTTAACTTCTAATAAAGGAGACATCAAGAAACTAAAGGGCATTTTAAAATATACCACAGAATATCCATCAAAGCCACTATATAAACTTTTCATTCAAGTTTCAGCAAAATTATGACTATTTCAAAAATTATTTACAATCCGTGCCCTCTCCAATACCCACCACCTGGTTCCCCCAACCTCCCACCCTCTGCCCCTTCAAAACCCTCAGATTGTTTTTCAGAGTCCATAGTCTCTCATGGTTCACCTCCCCTTCCAATTTCCCCCAACTCCCTTCTCCTAACTCCCCTTGTCCTCCATGCTATTTGTTATACTCCACAAATCAGTGAAACCATATGATAATTGACTCTCTCTGCTTGACTTATTTCACTCAGCATAATCTCTTCCAGTCCCATCCATGTTGCTACAAAAGTTGGGTATTCATCCTTTCTGATGGAGGCATAATACTCCATAGAGGGCACGGATTGCATGGAGCACTGGGTGTGGTGCAAAAACAATGAATACTGTTATGCTGAAAATAAATTAAAAAAATTTAAAAAAATTATTTACAAGGAGGAACATTATACTGAATAATCAGAATGATACTAATAGAGAATTGAAATTTATCAAAACTCACACAGAAATTACTGTTCAATCTCTCTTTGAAAGTAAACCATAAAATTATTACAAAAATATATCTTTATGCTTTATTAATTGCATTATACTCATTATGTATATACATAATTCCTTAAGATGAAGATGTTGAGTTAAAATATTATTTAAGTGTCATTTTGGGGGCACTTGCGTGGCTCGGTGGGTTAAATCCTCTGCTTTCAGCTCAGGTCATGGTCTCAGGGTTGTGGGATCGAGCCCTGCATCAGGCTTTCTGTTCAGCAGGGAGCCTGCTTCTCCTCTTTCTCTCTCTGCCTGCCTCTCTGCCTACTTGTGATCTCTGTCTGTCAAATAAATAAATAAAATCTTTAAAAAAATAAAGCTTTAGATAGTGAATTGAGTCTCAGTTATAAGAATATTTTGAGCATATTTATATTCAAGAAATAGAAAAAATCATATTGCTATTTTTGAGAATTTCATTTTTTCTCTGATGCCTCAAACTTATTAAGAAAATTATGAATATGTCCATCTATGTTTTAATACTTAAGCTTAGTAATGATGATATTTCTTTCATTGGTTGAAAACTTCTTATGTGTCAGGTACTATACTGAGTACTTAATCTACATTATGTATTTGCTTATTTTCCTGCTTAGGGTCCCTGATACTCTATTTTCTTCCTATGGTAGCCATGACCAATGTCCCTTAAACTTTACCATCTTACAATATGCCAGGATTTCCCTTTGTAACTCCTTTTATGTTCTGTTAGGAATGTGCTTAATTCTAAACAAAGACATGAGCAGAAGAGCATGTGCTGGTCCAGCTCTGTTCTTCTTATTGTTCATGTAAGAGCCTTCTGTCTCTTTCTACCTTAATAACAAGCAACTTTCCAAACATCAGTTGTCTTTGCAGCCTCGATTCTGGCATTAAGAAATACTGAACAGAATCCCACCAGACCCAGAGAGACATGTTGAGAGTGAGAAATAGCCTTTTGTGTACGTAATCACTAAGATGGAGCCATTTTTGTTGTTGTTGCCATATCATAACCCTACCACTTCAGATGCATACAGATACTCCCATTCACAAGGACCTGTTACAACCACTTCAGATTCACAGAGATACTCCCATTCACAAGTACCTGTTACAACCACTTCAGATTCACAGAGATACTCCCATTCACGAGTACCTGTTACAACCACTTCAGATTCATACAGATACTCCCATTCACGAGTACCTGTTACAACCCCACTAGACCATGAGGTACATGGCCTCATCCTAGAGACCCCTGGAGAGCAGCAAGGATAAGCCATTAAAGGCTGGAACTCAGCCTGTGATACTTTTGCTAAACTGTCACATTACTACAGTGAAGTAGAAGGAAAGCAATGATCTACCATCTTTACACTTCAAACTTGTGAAATGTGAAACTGAGTTGGCATTTAAGGAGCAACTCAAAAGCATTATGAGAGATGCTTCATGTCAGAAGTAGACACAATTTTCATTAATAATTAACAAAAAAGATTTAATTATAAAGAAAACATTGATAAATTGGATTATATTTAGGCTTGGAACTTTGGATATAAAGAAGAAAACTTCTAGAAAATGAAAAGCAAGACTCAGTGTGATAGAAAATATTTTCAATACACATACCTGATAAAGGGCTTTTCATCATCTATCTATCTATCTATCTATCTATCTATCTATCCTACAACCAATAGAAATGATAGACAATTCCACGGAGAATAAGCAAGAACTTGAGCATCCCCTCCACAAAGTGGGGTCTCCCAGGAAATAATGAACATACAAAAATGTGTTAAATCTACTTATTCTTTACAGAGGTGTACCACATGCACACAATAAGAAATATACAGACCAGAATGGTTAAAAAATGTTGTCAATACCAAGTGTTGGAAAGGATTTATGTTAACAGGAAATCACATGCTGCTGATAGCAATTTGATGCATCTGCTTTTGAAAACTTGCAGTGCAAACTAAAATTAGATCACACTTAATTATAAAACCAACAAAAATAGCTGCATATGTTCATCAAAAGACATGAAAAATGCTTATAGCCATGCTATTACAGCAGAAAAAAAATGAAAACTGTCCGCATCATCATAAGAATGGGTAAGTGCACTGTCGTACATTCATTGAAGAGGACCATAGAAAAATAAAATGTACAAACTGCATCATGATCAATGCTCCCTCAAAATAATGTTGATCGAAAAAAGGCAGACAAACATGGACGGGACTGGAAGAGATTATGCTGAGTGAAATAAGTCAAGCAGAGAGAGTCAATTATCATATGGTTTCGCTTATTTGTGGAGCATAACAAATAGCATGGAGGACAAGGGGAGATGGAGAGGAGAAGGGAGTTGAGGGAAATTGGAAGGGGAGGTGAACCATGAGAGACTATGGACTCTGAAAAACGATCTGAGAATTTTGAAGGGGTGGGGGGTGGGAGGTTGGGGGCACCAGGTGGTGGGTATTGTAGAGGGCACGGATTGCATAGAGCACTGGGTGTGGTGCAAAAATAATGAATATTGTTATGCTGAAAAAATAAAAAAATTTTAAAAAAAAGGCAGACAAAAAAAGAATTCATGCTGTATTATTTCATTTAAGATAATTTCATAAATAAGCAAAACTCACCTATGCTGATACAACTTAAGAGAATAGTTGAGAAGTAGTAAGTGGAAGGGATAAGAAAGAGGCTTCTGGGGTGCTGGTAAAGTTTAGTTTTTCAACTGGGTGGTGAGTGTATCAGTGTGTTCATCATCTAATGATCTAATTGTACTAATGAATTTGTTCACTTTGTTGTCTTCCTAAAAAAAAAAATTAGAGAAAACCTCAGTTCTGTCAAGACAAACATTTAAATACAGTACCAACTGATATCATGTCTGAATGGAACAACCTTTGCTATAGCACGCTTTTAAAATAAATTTAGATTTTTAATTTCTTTTTTAAGTAGTTTAACTCCTTATAAGGATTGCTGTTTTATGAATTTGATTTTATTTTAGTGAGGTTATAAAGACAAGAGGTAAAAATTACTTTATATTTAACATAAAATATAACATTTATTATTAAAAAAACATGAAAGTATTTTGTAGATGTAATTGACATCTATAATTAGTTGAATTTAAGTGGAGGAAATTATCCTCAATATGGCTCCACTGGACAATTTTATATATGACAGAAAAATTATAGGATTTTAGGGATCTTATTTTACTTTTATCTTGACATATTTTGCTTTTCATCATCTTAGAAATTATTTTATCACTAGTCATGAATTATCCCCAACTTTGCTAAAAGGAGACTAAAATAAGAATGAGACTGAGTCACCTAGAATGATGTAATGGTAAAATAAATCATCAATATTACATCATCCTTCAGTTTTTTAATTGGGTTGTCCAAAATATTTCAGCATCTTTTAAAAAGTTATAAAATAAATTTGGAAACATGATCTTTGTAGTCTTTTTAAATAAAGTGTCCATGGAATACACTGAGAATTCAGATTTTTTTTTTAAATTCTACCAAGGGCTCCTGGGTGGCTCAGTGGGTTAAAGCCTCTGCCTTGGGCTCAGGTCATGATCCCAGAGTCTTGGGATCAATCCCACATCAGGCTCTCTGCTCAGCAGGGAGCCTGCTTCCCCGCTCTCTCTCTGCCTACCTCTCTGCTTTCTTGTGATCTCTGTCTGTCAAATAAATAAATAAAATCTTCAAAAAAAAAAAAACAACAAAACAAAACTTCTGCCAAAATGGCACAGAGAATGATAGCCTTAATTATTATATGAATCAAAATGTGGATGCATTGAGACAGATAACAGCACTTTAGATACTAATTATAATGGTAAAATTAATTATATAAGAGAAATTCCAGACTATATATAATCAGATGAAAATATCCCAGATGGATTTCCTCAAAATCAAGAAACAATGAGTGAACAATATATTTCTAAAAATGGAAGAGGTATATGACATTCTCATCCAGTTAGTTATTCAACTGTAAGGATTTTATCACAAAGTATTTTGTGACATGAATCTGTTTTATAATGTGTCAATGTATTATTTGATTTTTATGTTGCTCATGCATCAACATTTACCTAATAAGATTTTTAAGGGGACAAATGCTGAAGACAAGTGTGATGATTAATTTTATGTGTCAATTTCACCATGCAGTTATTCAATCAAACATTAATCTCTGTATTGCTGTGAAGGTATTTTGTAGATACAATTAACATCCACCATTACTTGACTTTAAATAAAAGAGATTATCTTCAGTAATCTGGTTGGCCACTTCAAATTAGTTGAATGGGTTTAAAAGCAAATCCAAGTTTCTATAGGAAGAAATTACCAGTCTCAGATTCTGTTGGACTAGCATTTCCAGACTGCCTTCTTTGACATCCAGTCCTACAAATTTTAGACTCACCAAGCCAGGTACTACAGTTGCGTAAACACATTTCTTAAAATAAATTTCTATCTCTCTCTTATGCATGTATGCATATATATATGATATATGATTTCTTTATGTAAATATATAGATTGATATATATATCTATAATTTATATCTGCATATAAAATTTTACTTTATGTAATATATATTATATATAGAAAGAATCAAACCTTAACTAACACAGATAATGTGTATAAAAAGTTAATTGATAAAATGGTTATAAGAAAAAGAAAAAAACTTGATTAAATAGGAATTTTAAAATACACCTATTGGGGCGCCTGGGTGGCTCAGTGGGTTAAGCCGCTGCCTTCGGCTCAGGTCATGATCTCAGGGTCCTGGGATCGAGTCCTGCATTGGGCTCTCTGCTCAGCAGGGAGCCTGCTTCCCTCTCTCTCTCTCTGCCTGCCTCTCCGTCTACTTGTGATCTCTCTCTGTCAAATAAATAAATAAAATCTTTAAAAAATAAATAAAATACACCTATTGATCACTTAATTTGATATTTATAAACCTAAATGTGAAAATATTTTGCAATTATAGACCAAAAGTGATGGTCAACACGTCTACAACAAAACTATCATCTTTTTAATTGTCAAAAGCATTGCATTTTGATGACTCAAGAGCATGAAGAAGAAGCAGAAGTAATGATAACTGGAATCTATTTGAATAGTTGAAATCAGGACTCAGTATTTGTAAGATTAATGTGCTTCAAGTTCATTCATGTGAGTTATAACCAGAGGATATTGCCTATACCTTTGCATATACCTTTGCTTTACCACCAGGAAATTATGGAATAAAAACAAGGCTTTGGTATGTTTAAATTCTCATTAAAATTTTTAATGACGTTGTCTTCCCTATACCTTTACTCTTAGTTCTGTAAATTATTTGTAAACAATTTTAAGATATTTAAAATATCTGCTATACCTGTATGGTAAGTAGTGATGTCTGTTTTTCCTGGTTGTAATGAGGGTCAAAATGGTCCTTGAAATAATTTTTGAACAAAAGTACCCAAGAAAAATAAACTAAAGGTTTGACTCTCTCCAAGGAGCCAGTATAGATTCAAAATGCCTGGAGTGAACTGGGGAGACTGGGCCCTGACTTATGTACATTGGCACAGGGATCTCAATGAAATAAAACAGATAAAAAATGTATTTGGTTTATGAGGCCATTGTAATACCAAAAAGACCATGCGCTTAAACTTAAAATTCAATGCCCTTGAGTTCACACATTACTATGAAAGAGAAGCAGACAAAGGAGTCTTCTCAGCCCCCCAAGGATAATGAATTACCTAACACTCAATTCACACGTGTCCAAAGAGGATGAGGAAGGAAGGGCTCCCATAAATGGAAGACAAGAACCTTAGAGAGCTGTTGACTGAGAAGTCCTTCCCAAGAAGCAGGAACAGACCGTTATGAGGAAGATTTCCTTCCCAGGGGAAAGGGATGCATCACAAAATCTGCAAAGACATTGTTATGGTGCTCCTTCCAAATGAGAATTTTAGTGAGATCATCTCCTTCTTGCTCCACACACCACAGGGACAGCATTTGGTTCACGGAGCTCTAGATGAGAAAGATCCACATCTACCCCTAATATAGTCTAACAACTACCTTAAAACACTCGCAGACTTGCATGCTGGGATTGGCTGGGACTTGGGGTGGTTGTCTGCTATAGAACAGGTGAGTTATCAAACAAGCAGACCCTTGTAAATGTTCATATGGTTCACCAAATAGTTCAGCACATGGAAGCTAGTTCTTCCTGATCTTTATGAATTATCTGAGGATAAGCAACTGGCTTTCACTGGTGAGATTTGAGAAGTGACAACTCTCACTGTTAGACCCAAATGTTTGTTTCTTTACAGCCATCTGTAGCTCTCTTCCCTTGTACCATACCAAAAGGCAAAAATTTTAAATGGTGGCTGTTCTGTCAGCCTTGGTTTTGGTGTAATCACTGACCCAACTTGAAAAGGTTATGTGAGAAATAATTCTTTGATTTTACCAGGGAGTAACATTCTGAGTCTATTAGTTATTGTAGTGCAACCTGACATGTTTCCTGTCCTTTCCTTCTCTGATCGCTCTATGCTGGTTTCTTTTGCTGACTTCTCTCCCTCAGACTAAACCTGACATGGTGGTATCTGGCTCCCCTTTCCATTTCTATCTATGTTCTCTCCCACAGGTGCCACATCCATTCCAATGCCTTACAATATTATCTATATGCTAATAAACCCACATTTATGTTCCCAATCCAGGCCACTCATCTGATCTCCAGATTCAGATTTTTTATTCACTACTAAATATCTTCACTTGGATGTTGTTTAGGTTTCTCAAATGTTAACATTGCTATGCCAGAACTTTTCAACATGTCTCTGACTAAGCATGTACTTGGTCTTTCTTTCTTTTTTTTTTTTTTTTTTTTAAGATTTTATTTATGTATTTGACAGACAGAGATCACAAGTAGGCAGAGAGGCAGGCAGAGAGAGATGAGGAAACAGGCTCCCCACTGAGCAGAGAGCCCATACTTGGTCTTTCTATCAGTTAATACCAACTCTCTCTCCAGTTGCCTCAGCCAGATAGTAATCTTCCTTGAATCCTCCCTTATCCCAAGCCTTCATATGTATTCTATAAGCTGGGCCTGGGAGTTTTTCCCAAAATATATATTAAACATGTACACTATTTCCACCTACACTGCCATTCACCTTGGGCTGAACCCTTGTCATCTTCACCAAGGTGCCACAGGAGGCTCCTGACCACTCTTCGCTGCCACTTTTATGCCCCACAGCGCCTTTGCCACACAGCAGCTGGAGCGATGATTTGTAAAAGAAAACCTGGTCATTATACTCTCTTGATTTTGATGTTTACACAAAATCATCCAATGCTTTTCCTTTGCTCTTAAAGTAAAAGCAACATTCTATACCTTGTAATCGTAATTGTACCTTGTAACTTTGGAAACCTTACTGAGAATGCAACCTCCCTGCCTTACTTTACTTCAAACACACCGACCTTTTCTCCCCATTCATTGAACAGTCCTAGCCCTTCCTGACTCACACTGTTGTACCTCAATCAACTTAATATGAGGCTGGCATCCTCCTATCATCCCGTTTCAGCATCTATATCCTCAGGGAGGAGTTTTCTGTCCATTTACTCTAAAATAGACCTTCCCTAGATAGCCCCTTCCATATTTGTATCCTAGAACCCTTTTTATTTTATTCTCTGCATGAATTGCTAGCTTGTAAAAGTTGCATTTTCTTGCTTATTGTCTTTCTCATTGTCTCTTCCGGTGCCACGTAAGCTCTACCAGGATATGGGTTAACCAAGTTTGTTTTCTTCTCATTTATACATTCCTGAAGCCCAGCACCATGTCCAGTGGATGGACATGGAAACATGGCTCAAGGAAACATTGTGGGGCGGTATTTATTTTACAACTCTTTTGTTTTAATAAGTTACATGTATTTGCAATTGTAAACTAATACTTGGTCTTTCTATCAGTTAATACCACATCAGTATGGTAGAAGGTCACATTTCATCTAAGAAAAATGAATTACACCGTTCAAACTTGAAGATCACAAAGTCAATTTCCTTTACTCGGGCCAAACAAATTTCTGCATCTTTCTATTATAAATTTTTGAAGCGGTATTAGTTAAGCATTTTATTTTCTTGTTCAATATGAAGGAAAATTCTCATATACTGAATTCTAAGTAAATCTGCACATTTGTCAATATGGATATTTCTCACAATTCTAAATAGAATTCTAAACTGAATAAGGTTTATTTTGTGTTCTTAACCTGGACATAATTCCACAAGTAACAAATAAATAAATAAACAAATAAAAGAAACACATAAGTTTAAAAAGTGAGAATAGATGTCTGGCATGAAAAATAAAGAATTGTGTAAAGGTTAAGTGAGAATAGAGGGCACTTTTCAGCCTGACCTCTTTCTAAGGGAGATGGCACATAAAAAGAAAACTTAGTTTGCTCTCTATATTTTAATTCTGTTTATTCATTTACCTCTTGCTTCTAGGAGCAAGTACAGACACATCCATAAAATATATGATTTAACACAAAGTCACTTTTACTTCTAAAATGCAAACATATGGGAAGTGCAATACACATTTCCTAAATTATGTGTGAATATATTAAACATAGCTTGTAAGTACCTTGGTTTATGTAAGAACATACATATTTTCCATTCCACAAACTCTAAAATTGTATATCTACCATCCATTATTAATCCATATGATTTACATAATTAATATCTTGGGAAGTTGGAATAAATGCTTTATAAAAATAAAAATTAACCATAGTTGACCAAGATGGCAACACAGGGGGCATCTAAGCTCCCCTTCTCCCACAGATGGACCAATTGTACACTTATACATGGAGCAATTCCCTCTGAAAGAGACTCAAAAACTAGCTGAATAACTCCTACATATCAAGAATACCTACATCAAATTGGATGGGAAAGGCTGAAACACACGCTCATCATAAACCTCACTCTCAGCACTATGCCATGGAACTGGGAGGAAACCCCCAACTCTCAGCTTCTCCCTGAGAATTACAGGGTTTGGTCCAATTTTTAGGAACCTCACTGTAGGGATAGGTCGCCCAAAACTTAGTTCTGAAAGCCAAGCTAGTTTGTGTCCAAAAGACCCATAAGTCTGTAGCAAACAAGGAAGCAGTACTTAATGGGCATGGCAGCTCTCACAGAGGCTCCCCTCAGGGCTCCATGCAGAGGGAGCAGGCAAAATCAGGTATCTCCCAGTCTTTAACTGAAAGGGATTTATCTGTATACTTTACAAGCTGCTGCCTGAGGATCAGACTTTAAACTTTAGTACATATCTTGGAGCTGCCTGTTACCCTCCCCAGAGATCAGGGACACCTCCTCTACTTTCTTTCTTCAACCAGCTCCAATAATAAAACCAAGTCACCATTACCTCTGTGGAAGAACTTTGCATACACTTCTGTTGCCCCCGCTTTTTGTAGCTGCCACTCAAGAGACAGGCCCCTGGGCGGTATGTCTCAATAGCCAGCAGAAATTGTAGTCATGAGTCCCGCAGGACTGTAGCAAACAAATTCCCCACCCAACCAGAGTCCTTACACTCAGGCCCAGAGGAGAGACAGTAACCCAAAATGGCCATATCTCAGTGTCTCCCTGGAAGGGGTTTAACTAAATACATTTCTAAATGCTGTCTGAAGGTTTTGCTCATAATCACCCTGCATCTAGGTGCTGTTTCTGATTCTCTTTGAGGCAGGTCTTGGCACACCCTCAACTACTGTGAACCCCTAAAAACAAAGAAGGCATCTTGGGCAATCAAAAGTTTGAAAGGCAACCAGGAACTTGGATTGGACTAATTGATCAGTTTCACCTACAAGAGACCATTCTGCCAAGACTGGGAGAGGTTATTTTATCCAATGTGCAGAAACAACCACAGATAGTAAATGAGGAAACAGAGAAATACATTTCAAACAAAACAATGTAAACCTATAGAAACAGATGTTAACAAAACAGAAATAAGTGATTTAATTGGTAAAGAGTTCAACATAAATTTAACTGGTAGAGTTACATAATATTAAAAAGAAGCAAACAAAGCATGGAGTTGAAGAATACAATAGCTTAGCTGAAATATTTAAAGAGTGTTTCAGTAACAGACTAGATCAACTGAAGAAAAAAATATCACTTAATTGGAAAGTCAATGGAACTCATCCAATCAGAGGAGCAAAAAGAAAAAAAAAGAAAAAAGAGTTGGATTTTTTAAAGGACTTATGGGTCACCATCAAGAGGACCAATATCCACTTTGTAATTGTCCCAGAAAGACAAAAGAGAGATAAAGGGGCTAAAAGATGATTCAAAGAAATAGTGCTGAAAAAAGTCTCAACCTGGGGAAAGAACGAACAACAAGATCCAGGAAGCCCAGAGAGTTTCAACTAATATGAACCCAACATAACCACACTGAGACATGTTAAAATTGAATTTTCAAAAGTTGAAAACAAGGAGGGAATCTTAAAAGCAGGAGAAAAAAAAAATAAAGCAAACTTACTACATACAAGGGAATCTCCATGAAACTATGAGCAAATTTCTTATCAGGAACTTTTCAGGCCAAAGTGGAGTAGGATGATATAATTAAAGTGGTGGAAGAAAAATATTGCCAACCAAGAATACTATACCTACAAAGTTATCCTCATAATTGAAGGAGAGGTAAAGAGTTTTCCAGACAAATGAGGGCAGGTGGCATTCATCACTACTAGACTTGCCTCACAAGAAATGCTTAGAAAGTTCTTTGGTACATCTGGGTGGCTCATTGGGTTGAGTATCTGAATGTTGATTTGGCCTTAGTCCAAATCATGATCTCAGGGTCATGGAATTAAGGCCTGCATCATGTTCTGTGCTCAGCATAGAGTCTGCTTGGGAATCTCTGTCTCCCTCTCCTCCTGTCCCTCCCCCAACTTGCATGCTCTCTCTAAATAAATAAATAAATGAATGAATAAATAAAGTCTTAAAAAAAAGTTCTTCAAATTGATATGAAAGGACAGTAATTAGTAATAGGAAACATGGAAGTATAAAGATAAAAATAGAGTCAGTTTCAGAATACTCCAGTATTGTAGTGGTGGGAAGTAAAGCAGTTATTGCACTAGAATAAAAGTTAACAGATAAAGGTATTAAAAATGACTATAAATACAATATTTTTAATGGATACAGAATGTTAGAAAAAGTAAATTGCAACATTAAAAATAAAATCTGAGAAAAGGGAATGTAAAAATGTGGAGCTTTTCTATGTGTTTGAAGTTAAGCAGTTATTAGTTAAAAGTAGCATGTGTAAAGATGTTTTATGTAAGCCTCAGGTAACCACGAAGCAAAAGCCTTGAGTAGATGCAAAAAGATAAAGGAAAGAAAAAGCATACCACTACAGAAAATCATCAAATTACAATGGAAAAGAACATGAAAGGAAGAAAGGAGCAAAGAAATTACAAACAACTGGAACATGATTAACAAAATAGTCCATACCTATCAAAAATCATTTTATATGTCAACAGGCTAAATCATCTAATCAAAAGACATAAAGTGGCTTATTAGAAAAACAAAACCTGACTATATGCTGCTTACAAGCCACTTACTTCAGCTTTAGGGACACACTTGGACTCAAAGGAAATGTATGGGAGAATGTATTACATGTAAATGAAAGCTAAAGGAAAGCAGAGTAGCTGTACTTATATTAGACAAAATAGAATTTAAACCTAAGACTATTACAAAAGAAAAAGAAAATTATTATATAAAGTGATTGAGTCTTTTTTTTTTTAATTTTATTTACTTATTTGACAGACAGAGATAACAAGTAGGCAGAGAGGCAGGCAAAGAGAGGAAGAAGCAGGCTCCCTGCTGAGAAGAGCCACCCAGGCACCCCACGTGATTGATTCTTTAGGAAGATATAACATTAGTATTTATGCACCCAACATAGGAGGACCAAAATATATAAAGCAAATATCAATAGATCTGAATCCAAGAAATAAAATAATAGCAAAGAACCTTAATACTTCACTTTCAGCAATGGATAGATCATCTAGACCAAAAAAAAAAAAAAAAAAGAAACTAAGAGGAAATATTAGACTGCAAGTTAAACCAGATGGACCTAGTTGACATGTTACAGAACATTCCATACAGCAGCAGTGGAATAAACATTCTTCTCCGGCATCCATGCAAAATTCTGGTGGGGGATCTTGCCTTCGTGTTGCTGGCTGCAGACTGATCAGGGTGGTGGATACTGAAGGCTGATGGTTGTTTCATCTACTTTGAGAATCTGTTTAGTCTGGCAACCTTCATAAATTATCTCAGCCAAGTTTCTGGCTGAGTTGCTGCAACTTCTCCATCAGCCCCTACTGCTTCACCTTGCCCTTCACGTTAGGAAGTTGCCTTCTTTCCTTAAACCTCAGGAACCAATGTCCGCTAGCTTCAAACTTGCAGGTTTCCTACCTCTCAACCTTCATAGAATTGAAGGGTCAGGGTCTTGCTCTGGGTTATTAGGCTTTGGCTTTAGGGAATGTTGGGGCTGTTTTGACCTTCTATCCAGACTACTAAAGCTTTCTCCCTATCATGAGACTGTTTTGCTTTCTCATCATTCATGTGTAGCATTTTTAATTTCCTTCAAGACATCCTTGTATTCACAACAATACAAATACAAAATGACTAACTGTTTGGTACAAGAGGCCTAGCTTTTGGCCTGTCTTAGCTTTGGATATGCCTTCCTCACTAAGCTTAATCATTTCTAGCTTTTGATTTAAAGTGAGTGGTATGTGACTCTTCTTTCGCTTGAACACCTAGAGGGCATTGTAGAGTTATTAACTGGCCTAATTTCAATATCATTGGGTCTCAGGAAATAGGGAGGCCCAAGGTGAGGGAGAGAGAGGGCTAATTGGTGGAGAATTTGGCACACAAAACATTTATTTACAGTTCAATTTTCTATCCCCATAAGAGATCATTAATCCCAGATCACCATAACAAATAAAATAATAGTGGAAAAGTTTGAAATGTTAAGAGAATTACCAAAAGGTGACCCAGAGACACCTAAGTGAACAAATACTTTTGGGAAAAAAAGCACCAATAGACTTGCTCAATACAGTTTGGCCACAAACCTTCACTTCGTTTAAAAAAAAAAATGTAATATTTGTGAAGCACAATACAGTGAAATGAGGTACAGCTGCACATACACAATGGGATATTATTCCCCTCTAAAAAAGAAGAAAATCCTGAGATCTACAACAACAAAGATGTAACTGGAGAGCATTATGTTAAGTGAAATAAGCCAGACAGAGACTGACAAATAATGCATGATATTACCTATATGTGGATAAAAAAAGAAAAAAGGAAAAAAAAAAACTTGGCGGTCAAACTGAGAAATACATTGTAGAAAGATGGTAGCCAAAGGCTTGGGGCAGGGTTGGTAAATGAGTCAAGCTTTCAGTGATAAGATAAACAAGGTCTAAGGGTCTAATACATAACATGATGACTATCATTGAGAATATTTTATTATAAAATTGAAATTTGCTAAAAGAATAGAATTTAAGTGGTCTCAAAAAAAAAAAAATCACATGTGGTGACATGCTGATTTTAAGCACTTTAGTCAGTGGAGGAAAAGGAACTGGCAAGGATTTCCTCATAAAGGGGAGGGAACCAGCACCAAATCCTGCCCTGTGGTGGGGTGTGGGAAGTGCAGCGAAGGGAAGACCACTCCCCAGCACCACTCATGGGGGCCCAAGTAAAGTGATAAGGGCTTAAGTTAATGCAAAGGAAGGAATCCTTTTACAGTGTATATGGATATCAAATCATCATGTTGTACATTTTAAATATTTTACAATTTTATTTATCTATTATGATTCAGTAACCAAAAAACAAAAACAAATTTGCATATATATATATATATATATATATATATATATATATATGTGTGTGTGTGTTTTATGAGAAAACTTTATTCTACTGTTTTACTATTTTGTCAACATTTTTACTATCTTGTTCTCATGGAACTTTGAAAAACAAGTCTATAAATAGGCTTCATCCTAGGAAAATATAATTAACAGGTTTGGATGTATGCTTTTAAAGTTGTACTTTCTAAAAGCACCGCAGATGATTTTAATGTACAGTCAGGGTCGAAAAATCTTCATTTTATATATATATATATATATATATATATATATATATATATATATATATAATTAATATTAATAATAAATATTATTAATAATATAATTTAAATAAATATTAATGATAAATATTATTAATTAATTATATTATATTAATATATATTAATATAATCAGTGTCTTGGGTATCATCCATATAAGAGAGGCATTTAACATTTTTAGCTCATGTAATAAATATGAAAATGTTTGAGTGATACATAAACAGAACTTGACCAAGGTCAACTTTCCTAGAAAGTGAACGTAGATGGAATTCTACTTCTTTTTTTTTTTTTTTTTAAGATTTTATTTATTTATTTGATAGAGAGAGAGCACAAGTAGGCAGAGCAGCAGGCAAAAGGAAAGGGAGGAGACTCCTTCTCCACCGAGCAGGGAGCCGGATGCAGGGCTGGATCCCAGGAACCTGGGATCATGACCCAAGCCGAAGGCAGCTGCTTAACTGGCTGAGCCACCCAGGCATCCCGGAATTCGACTTCTTCGATGCACTGAATATTTGTGTTTGGGACACATCACCCTTTCCTTTGCACCTATTTCTCCTATTCAAAATGAGAATGACTATCCTTTGTCTGTCTCCCCATTCTATTTAGGAAACACATACATTGTTCGGTTGCCTGGGTTCACAGCTGGAGAGGAATGGTACTTCCAGTCTCCCTCACACTTCATTTAGACTTTAGCATAGATGCTGTTGGGAGGGAATGTATTTTTTTTTTTAATTTTTTTTTATTTTTTTCAGCATAACAGTATTCATTATTTTTGCACCACACCCAGTGCTCCATGCAATCTGTGCCCTCTACAATACCCACCACCTGGTGCCCCCAACCTCCCACCCCCCACCCCTTCAAAATTCTCAGATCGTTTTTCAGAGTCCATAGTCTCTCATGGTTCACCTCCCCTGGGAGGGAATGTATTTTGCATGTGAGAAGGAAATGAATTGGGGGAGGGGGGGCAAGTGAGGGAGGCTCAGTGTCCCTACAGAACTCATTCTTGAAATCCTAACCCCAATGCAACGGAATTGGGGGGGACATTGGGGAGGTAACCAGGTCATGGGGATGGAGTCCTCATAATGGGATTAGTGTCCTTCTAAAAAGAGACACAAGAGAGTTCATTCCTCTCTGCTCTCAGCCCTGTGAGGACATAGGAAAAGAATAGCCATGTGCGAATCAGGAAGAGGGCATTCACCAAACACAGGACCTGCTGGCTCCTTGATCTTGAATTTCCAGCCTGCAGAACTGTGAGAAATAAGTGTTTGTTGTTACAGCCACTTAGTCTATGTTTTCTGTTATAGCAGCTCAAGCTAAGACCATTTCTCTGCCTATTCACATAGGAAACTACCTATGATCTTTCCCATTCTTTACATTTAAATATTTTCTCAATCTTGTTTATTTTTTCCTTAAATTAAATTACAGCTTTATTTTCTCTTTAGTTCTGCTCACTTTGGGTTATTCTGTTCCTTTTTCATAACTGATAAATACTGTGGCATTCTATTAACAAAAACAGTTTGAATTCTGACTACCTCTAATATGCATATAAAAACTCTTCTTTCTCATTAAAAAAGAAAAGGGGAATGCTGGAATTAAGGCAGAAATATTTGGTCACTAAAAAGAATGTAAAAACTGGGGCTTCTGGGTAGCTCAGTCCATTAAGCAGCTGACTCGTGCTTTCAGATCAGGTAATGACCTCAGGGTCATGGGATTGAGCCCTGCATAGGGCTTCAGGCTGAGCAAAGAAAGAATCTATTTAAGATTATCTCTTTTCCTCTCCCTCTGCCCCTTCCCCTCTCTTCCTCTTTTAAAAAAGAATGTAAAAGCTAAATAAATTGGATTGAAAATCAAAATAAACATGTCATTACTCAAGCAGAGCCCTTGAGCCCATTGTGACATTTTGTTCTAGTATTTTTTTCCTGGAGCTATTTTATCCCCATAATTATAATTTTCCAGGCTTACAGGCATTTTTGAAAAGTTATCAAATCCCACCGGAAAAGAAAATTTTTCCCAAAGAATTTCTTCAGTATTCTAGTACATGATTCACACCCGTAATGAAGAATGATTATTCTCTACAAATTGTAAAATAAAACATCACTCTTTGATGAAATTAGTATGATAGTTCAGTCAGGTGAAGCTTACTAAAATGGTGAATGTCTTCAGATCTCTTTTAAAACTTCTTGAGGGTGTTGAAAACCCCCGAGGGTAGTCTAACATTTTGAGAACACCATTAGTTTTCTTTCTTGCACTTTTATATTTTTGCTTTTCATTTTCTTTCATCTTTTAAAGAGATGGATTCTCCTTTTCTTGCTTTTTTTTTCTTTTTGCTTTTATTTCTTCTTTTCTTTCTTTCTTTCTTTTTTTTTTTTTTTTTTTTTTGTCTCCACCTCTATATCTGCCTTCCCCTTCTTCCTCCTCTTTCATTTTAGGTACATAAATGTGATATGGTATCCCATCTATAAAAATACTTGTCTATTTTTCATATGCAAAAACAACTTGCCCAGATATACCAGTCTCAGACCCCCTTATTTTTATACCTAAACTCTATATGTCAACACAACCCTTTAGTTTAGATCCAGTACCTGACTAATTCATATATAACTAGTCTTTCCTTGTGTATATGTATACAATTTACTGTTTGCAACTAAAAATGTTATCAAGAAATTCTATGATTTTCCCCAAATTATTACAACTATTCAAAATGCATATGGTGGGATTTTTTTTTTCTCCCAGAACAACTCCCCTTGCTTCCATGATTATTCTAGAGTCCATGATTTTATATAACCCACCCCATTTCTCAAGATAGTTATTTGTACATGTGGTTCTGAATAAGATCCAGAGATAGTTTTTTCTTGCTCAATTTTATTTATTTCTATGAAAGCCTTGATTACTGTGGTAAGAAATTCATAAGCAATCAGTGCTTCTTATTGGTCTAATCATAAAACTTTTAAAGCACTCTTATTTATTCCTTATAACAGCCCTGTAGTGTAAGCAAACTAGATATTAATTTTGAAAGAAGAATTTCAAGGTTTTATCTAGCATGAACACGCTGTGTGCCAGGCAATGGGGAAATAAGGGAACCCAAAACACAAAAATATCTGTTCTCATCGACTTGTCTAATGGAGTAAAGCAAAATAAATATACAAACAGAGTCTAAATACTAAGCAACAAGAAGGAAAACTTGAAGTATTATTTTAGTTAGGAGTCAGAGAAGGCTTACAGACAAAGTATTTTTATAGACTGACCAGAGAAGGATGTAGCCCTGAAGATTTTCAGATCATTCAGGGCAGGTGTGCCAGTAAAGGCAAAGGTCCTAAAGCGGGCATATGCATTATGTGTTTAAGGGACAGAGAGAAAGCCAGTGTGGCAGGATTATTGAGTAGCATTAGAAGACAAAGTCAGAAAATTGAGAAGGGGACAGATCGTGTTGTACCTGGAGGATCATAGGATGAATTCTGATGGTTTTTCTCTCAGTGAGATGGTCTACTTCTGAAGTGGTCCAAGCAGACTGGAAAAAGGAGGAGGCACTTCGAGACCTATGTCAGGAATTTATGATGATGATGTCTGGGTTCAGATTACTGGTTCTGAGTGAAGTGGAATGTGGCTGATGCTGGTTATATCTGAAAGTAGGTGATTAGAATTTGCTGACGAACCCAAGGTAGATTATGATGTAGAGAATTCAACAATAACCAATGGAAAAAACACTGTTGTCTCTGACTGGCATTGGAAGACAGCAAGAGAGGTCAATCTGGTGAATATGGTGGGGCTGGGTAAGAGTAGCCAGCTTTTGATATCTTGATTTGGCAATTATTATTAGGCAATCAAGTCAATATCATAAAGGCCATTAAAACTCCACGTGTGTAGTTAAATGCTGGAGTCCAATGTAAGAATATAAATTTCAGAATGATCAATCAGCTTTATGTGGTATATAAATCTCAGGCTGAATGAGATTACCTAGTGATGAGTGCAAATAGCAAAGAGAAGAGGTCCAAAGACAGAGTGCTAGGGCTCTCATTTAGAAGCCCTGGATAAGTGGAGGATTCAGCAAAGGATCCATCAGAACTGTAAAAGACAGGGAATATATTCAATAATGCTATAACAACATTGAATGGCGACAGATAGCAACTAAACTTACTATGGTGACCATTTTGTAATGTATATAGATATTGAATCACTATGTTGTATACTTGAAACTAATACAATATTGTATGCTAGTTATTCTTCAGTAGTAAGGAGGAAGAAAAGAAATGTAGGGGGGGACAAAAAATTGAGGATTTGATATCACAGAAGGAAATGAAGAGAGCATTTTCAGAGAGAGACATGACAGCACTGCCAAATGCTGCTGTTAATTCCCCTGTAATGGAAAATGGACATGACATTGCATCTGGTGATAACAGGGGAGAAGGTAGACTACATGGGCAGAAATTTTGTTTGGTCAGTGGTGCCAGCCTGTGCCCTTGTACTCTGGTTGCTTTAAGCTTGTGAAAGAAGAAGAATGGTTGGTAGAAGAGGAGTAAATATGGAGTTGTCTAGAGGAGTGACCAAAAGAAGGAGCAGGAGGTGGAAGCTGGTGGACAGCACTCAGAGCCCAGTTGAAGTTAGATATCTGAATTTCAAGAGGGACCAGGCAGCATGGTTGGTGTTTTCCCTGCAACCGCCGTTAGCATCTTGGGTTCCATTCAGAGCCCTGAAAGGAGATGAGAACTTGACCAGGAGCCAGAGGACAAGAGAATGGTTGCTAGATACAATAAGCACATATGATGATAAAGATTATAAAGGTGAGCTTGAAGCAGAAGAAAAAATGAATTTTCTTGATCTTTGTCTTCACACTATATGAACACAGAAAGGTATAGATTGGCTTATGTGATATTCTGTCACTGCATTTTATTTTGTAATAGGAAGGTAAGTAATAATGATTTCATATATACATATGTATATATAAATATATATACATTCCATATGGAATATATATTTTTAAGAATATTGCATTAAACTTATTTATTTATTTATTTTTCCCACCTGGAGAGTTGGTAAAAATCAAACTAATATTCCAGCCTTCATGGAACATTTGGTTTTTAAAAGAATGTTATTAACGCCCACATCGTGGCTGTGATTACATTTCAAAAGTGTTAGATACTGCCATTCTACTTTCATAGGATCAATATGGCCAAAAGAAGGATGATAATCAAAACAGATTTTGGTCCCCAAATAAGTAGCAATTGGGAAATTGTACTATACTACTCTCCATCAGAGTTTCACCATACACACTGATATTTTGAGAAACTCTAACAGGTAGCATATGAAGTTCTAATCAAACTTTACTTGTGCTATATTAATAGGTTTCGAGACCTATTTTACTTTAAACAGTATTTATTGAGCACTTAGTATAAAAATGTTCTGAAGAACAGGCTTTTAAAAGTTCCCTGTCCTTGTTTGCCCTGTGGACTCATCCCTACTTGCTTAAGGACCACATTTTGTGAATCTGCAGGGCCCCCTGAACAGACTGACCCTCTCTTCTCCAAGATGTCTAGCCACACCCTCAGCAAGATGTCTAGCCACACCCTCAGCAAGTGCTCCATGAAGTCCCCAGATGGGCTTCTGGCAGCTCAAAATATACCAGATTCTAACTGCTCAGATATAAATACATGATACAGCCACACAGTGGGGGAATCTAATAAAAGTCATCACCTGCATTTCATCTTCTAAAAAACGAATGTTCTGAAAAACTAAGACATTTTCAAAATCCATAGGAGAAATGTAAATTTGTATTTCCCAAATCCTGTGCATACTCCAGTATTGTGGAATGAACACTGTAGTAAGTATATTTCCCAGAGGTAGAGGGTCATTTCTTAGCTAACCTGATGGCCATTCCCTGACTTGGATATTGTCCCAAGTCCATGTCTTGGAATCAGTGCACCTGTAATACATTATTAGATAACCTTTGTTAGACACACTAATCATTCTCCAAAGCTGTGTTTGGTTTGGCCTTTTCACTTATGTTGGCCTTTTCTGGGTTTTAGGTGCACTTCATGTCAACATGTAACTAGACATAACTGAATCATAAGGATATAGAGTAATTAAGTCAGTCTTATAACAAAACAAACTTGTAACAGAACTATCTTTATCCAAATGGACATGTGATTATTATCCTGTATTTTTAGAACAGGCCAATTCAATATTATGTACCATTTATACTGAGAAACTCTGACTTACACGTTTTAAATGATTCCTTTCTCATTTGAAGTTCTGTTTCCTTTCATTTAACCCTCTGTGGAGATGATAACAGCTGACTGCTCACCTCAGAAACTAAGCGTGCACAACACTTGAATACTGTTACTTAATCTTAAACTTATGAGACTAAGGAACCTAATCAAAATATTTATTTACTTCCCTAAAATCATATTTTTCTCATGATGTAATAATTTCCTTGAAATTCACTAGAATATCCCCAATGTGTTCCGTATCTCCTTTAGCTATGAAAGTGGGAAATGATTAGACAATCTCATTATAGTAAAAATCCTAGAGGCTGTGTAGCCTAACCAACCATCTGAAGTTTCAGTGCTCACCATGACATGCTCATCTGGTGGTCATCAGACTCACTGAATGCCTGTGACAGCACAGAACTCAATATTCCACCTGCAGACAGCTCTAACTGATAAAAATCTCTATTGAGCCAAATTCATTTAACTTCCCTTCCTCCATGTGCTCTGCATGAAACTTCAAAGCCACAGAGAAAAAGTCAAAGGTTGTTTCTTCCCACTGTCCCCGAAAAGGACTGCTCTTATCAATTTTCAACTCCTGTTTTCTGTCCTCACCAGCTCCTTTAACATTTCTTCCATGGCTCAAAGCCTTTTCCATTTTCAAGGCCAATTCTGATTATACCTCCAAACCTCTCTCTCCCTTCTAGGTAACAGGAGTGGGATTGTTCATAACAACAATGGCCACAGTCGCCAAACTGGAAAGAACCAAGATGCCCTTCAACGGATGAATGGATAAAGAAGATATGGTACATATATGCAATGGAGTGTTATGCCTCCATCAGAAAGGATGAATACCCAACTTTTGCATCAGCATGGACGGGACTGGAGGAGATTATACTGAGTGAAATAAGTCAAGCAGAGAGAGTCAATTATCATATGGTTTCACTTACTTGTGGAGCATGAGGAATAACATGGAGGACATTAGGAGATGGAGAGGAGAAGTGAATTGGGGGAAATCAGAGGGGGAGACAAACCACAAGAGACTGTGGACTCTGAGAAACAAACTGAGGGTTTCTGAGGGGGCTGTGGAGGGTGGGGTGAGCCTGGTGGTGGGTATTATGGAGAGCACGTGTTGCAGGGAGCACTGGGTCTGGTGCATAAACAATGAATTCTGGAACATTGAAAAAAAATTAAATTAAATAAAAATAAATAAACAAATGGCTGGGGTGGGGGGGAAGAGTGGGATTGTTTGACTGACCCAGGATAGAATGTAATTATCTTCCATCTCATCTCACTTCATTAGCAATGCAGTCAAATGTCATACTTAACTTTCCTATGACCACGTCTTGCTGTTGACTAACACAGTGCTTACTATTAACACAGATAAGATGAAATAAAAGTGGTATTTATTCTGTCTTAATGTGATATTTTGTCTAGTATATCAAACTCAGATGATGCAATATTTGCCTTGAGTGAGGAAAACATATTTGAAGCTTTTTAAACCTTCGCCTCTATGGATTGGAGATCTTGCACAGTCTTTGCTCTCTAATAAATTCTCTCATTTATCTTCCTCTTGAGTCTTCTACTCATTAAATTGTGATTTTTTTTTCCAGTGCAAGTGTCTGTAAAAAATGATGATGCATTTGTTCGGTAACATGCCCCAAGGCTGTCTCTCTCCTAATCAGTATATATTTAGCTCCCAACAATGAGACCTCAGTCAGAATCAACCTAAGTGTTTAGCTGCGAGCGGTGGCTTAGCAGGAATCCAGATTAAGTTACTAAATCTTGACAGAAATGCTAAAGGCATTTTGCTTACCAAGTTGTTCCATTTGAGTGCAAACATTAAATGAAAGTTGGAAATGAGAAAAAAATATATTCACTGAAATATAATTCGAAATCTAGCAGATATATTAAGCAGAAAAGATGAATTGGAGATAAATAATGGAACAACTTCAAATTAAGAATAGTCATAAAATGTGTGAAGATTAACATTCCTGATAATAAATGGCAAATTAGCCATTAGAACATAGGCCTCTATTATGTAAATTAGAGATAGAGAAGATAAAAGTGTTGGATATGTGTGAGCAGGTGTAAAGTGGGAGGGTTTTAAGCTTGTTTGGCCACAAGTACAGGCCATTGATTAATCTATGAACTGAAGCAGGTCAACTGGTCAGCCCTGAGATAGTTTGTGGTCATCATACTTACGTACTTGTGGACTTTTCTCTATTTCTAGTGTGAGTTTATGTGCAAGCTGGGAAATGGCCAGTTTACATTTACTGCCCCATTGCAATTTTTAAAAGCACCCCAGTCTACTTTCAAATATGTGGTCCAGTTTGGATGAGATATTAGAGGATCACCCTGCTTGTGTCCCATGTACGGCCATGAAGGAGATGAAGAGACAGGCTGGGAAAGAGAAAATGAAGCTCTCCTTGTCTTGTTCATTTTGACTTTTGCTTCAGCACTTCAGGTATTTGTTGGAAGGTGCCTCAGGGGTTGCCAACTTTCTGATTTTCACCTCCCACCCTGCCTCCTTGCTTTCTACGAGCATGGATGACAGGATGAGGGATACCCTGCTCTTGACATGGAATCTTTACAAAGAGGTCCTGAAGCAGTGGGTGATGTTTTCAAAAGCAGACAAGGTAATTGTAGATGTAGTTACAGCTGTTGGTGCCATGAAAGCTTTCCATGAACTTTGAATCAAATACTTAACTTCTACATGTTCCTATACATACCTGTATAAAGTAGCACGGACAGAATAAAAGTATAGAAAATAACCAAGGGATGTTTGATTCCAGCCCCCCTCCAATGCAATTAGATGCATGGAACTATAGCAAGGTAAACATTTGGTTATCTACATTAAATGATGAGGGAAAAAAGGAAAACGAATAAATCAAAACAGCGAATAAAGTCAATTCTACTTCTCTTAGGCAATGTACATCCTAGTCGTGAGGGGGTGATTGAGCAAAGTAGTTAAAATCATGGATGTAAATACTGTCGATTGTTAGCCATGTGACCTAGGTCAAGTTATATAACCTGTCAAGGCCTTGGTTTACTAACTGTAAAAGGGGATAGAAATAGTATCTGCAGCATGGAGTCAGATGAAGCTTAAATCTGCAAATATAAATATGTAGAAGGGTACCTGGCACTCAGTAACTATTACATAAGCATTTGTTCTAAGATCATTACTTAAACCACAGTCGCAGTAAAAGGTCACAGTAATGCAGTCATCAATTTCTGTCATTCGCAACCCTCTAGAACACTATGGAAAATTAGGAAGTATTTGAGTTTTCTGAGAAAGGAAAATAAATAACAAAGTGACATAAAGTTCATTAAGAATCAATTTATCTTGTCTTTACTCAGAGACTATTAATGGATATTGGGAGAGTGCTTTTTTTTTTTTTTAAGTTTTAACATTGTAAAATTTTAACATTCTAAGATAAACTTTTTAATTTCCAAATCCTTGAAAAAATTTAAGAAGACATTTGGAAATAGGGAAACTAAATTCCACGGCAGCAGTATAATGGCTTACCTTTCTGTGAAGGAGAAAGAAATTATATCATGTGTACTCAAAGCAAAATATCATAGTATGAGTTTGGTAAGAAGAAAAGGAGTCTATATATGCTCTAGTTTTCTGGAGGCATTAGGATATATCAAAGTAATAAATTCTTATGGAACAACAGAGAGTCCCATGATGAGGAAAATTTCCTTCTTGATTATCAAGGCAGGAAATTGACAATGTACTTTCCAAAAGATATCAATGAGATACCTATTTCAGCTTTGTTAAAAAAAACAAAAAAAACAAAAAAACAAAAATCAGTTACCTGGAAAATGTGATCTGTTTTGGGGATTGTTAGGAATATTAGAAAAGAAGGAGATGGTTATGAATGGAACATGTAGAGAAATTTTTAAACATGCTAAACTTTTGTACTCAATTTTTATTTCGTTCTTTATTTTTTTAGGACTTACGTGACATGTTCTGGTCTGTTTCACTAAGATGACTTTTAAAAACTGAAAAGAAACGAAAAAGTTTACATTTCAGGAGCTTTTGATGAAAACTAATAAAGAGGATGTAAGCAAGGGAATCTGACAGCTGGAATGAAAAGTGGGGAAGAATGAAGAGACATGGTGATACAGAGGGAAGTAACCAGATAATTGATTTTTCAGGAGGAGCGTAGGCCTATGACCTCGACCCAGTGGAAGCCATTGCCCAACCCTTATCATTTTTCAGTTTAATAATAAGATTTTTTTCAGGAGAATTCTGGGAGGCTGGTGGGCCCCATACAGCAGAAAATCAGACTGTGCATTCAATGTGTCTGTTATTCCATCTAATATGTTTTTTCATTGGCCTGGCCAGTGTTCTTCTTTTACTACATAACATCTTCCCAAATCTCTCTATTACTATGACCATAGTTCTTATAACTTATATTATATCCTACATTTGATTTTCAGCAAAAGAATAACAATATTTAGTTAAATATCTTTTTCTTTTCCCTCAACATCACTCAGGAATATTCTCTTCATCTTTCTACTTACTATTAACTTGTGATAACTGCTTGGAAGTGAGAGATCAGGAAAGTGAAGTTTTGCAAAAAAAGAAGATGAGGGAAGAGCCAACAGTTGCAAAATTCAGGGCTGCATGGACAGGAAGAATGGCGGTACTGGTCGGCGCATACTGAATCCAGGAACAGACCTAAGTTGAGAGTTTGGGTAAAGACAAGGCTTTTACTTTAGAGATGTTGAATTAGTGGCCTAATGTGGCACTGTGGACTGAGGTCTGTAGGTCTTCAGGTCTCCAACCTTGGAGCTCTGCAGAAATATCAAGGGCAAAGATACAGATGGAAGATGAACCGAGGGTTTAACAGTTGGGGCCTACCAGGAAAAGTTACTGTTCTAAGAGAGCAGGGGAGATAGCTAAGCACTGACTGACTGAAGTGGTGGTTGAAGAAGAAAAACCAGAAAAGAAGACTAAAAGGATCAAGAAAAAAGATAATAAAAGATACAGAGAGAGAGAGACTCCAGATTTTTCAGAAGTCAAACAATAGGAGGATTATAATACTAAAAGAGTAGACAAAAGTATGAAATAACTCATGTGATTGCAATAAATCATACTAAGTAAGGTAAGATGTTATTGGTTTGGCAATTAGAAAGTGTAATGAAATTTAAGAAGTCAAGTCCATTGGAATTAGATTGTAAATCACTAAGGAAGATGTGGGAACATTTATTGCTTAAAAAATTATTTGGTGAGCAAGTAATTTAAAAACAAACAAACAAACAGAAACACCCCAGTATGTAGCATGTTTCCCTAATCACCACGTGGCTAACAATATAACAGATACAGTGGTAATTTTCCCTGCTATTAGTTGCATACAGAAAAAGTAAAGACAACAATATATATATATATATATATATATATATATATATATTTTTTTTTTTTTTAAGATTTTATTTATTTATTTGACAGAGAAAGATCACAAGTAGGCAGAGAGGCAGGCAGAGAGAGAGAAGCAGGCTCCCTGCTGAGCAGAGAGCCCGATGTGGGGCTCGATCCCAGGACCCTGGGATCACGACCTGAGCTGAAGGCAGAGGCTTTAACCCACTGAGCCACCCAGAAACACCAACAATATTTTTTTAAGATTTTATTTATTTGACAGGCAGAGATCATAAGTAGGCAGAGAGGCAGGCAGAGAGAGGGGAAAGCAGGCTCCCTGCCAAGCAGAGAGCCCGATTCAGGGCTCGAACCCAGGACCCTGATATCACGACCTGAGCCGAAGGCAGAGGCTTAACCCACTGAGCCACCCAAGCGCCCCAAGACAACAATATTAACACCGTATTTAGCTTCACTGACCATCAGTGACATCCCAAGGCTTGAGTTCCCTGCCTAAGACTTTCAGCACAATTATTGATATTTGACTGAATGAAATGAAGATAGACCTAGTGAGTTATCATAAGCAGAAATGAGAGTACACACTTTTACTTATCTACACTATTTGTGCCATTAAAAAAGTACCTAAATGTAATCTCATTTAAAGAACTTTTGGATGGAATGAGGAGAAATTGAGTCTTTCAATATCTGAAAGCATATTAATCTTATTGTCAGACTTGATCAATATTTTGGCCGAGTCTAGAAATACAACCTCAAAACTATTTCTCCGAGAATATGAAGGCCATTTCTCCAGCATGTTCTAGTATATATTGTCACCTGTACATGTTTTTTGCTCTGTTCCTATATCTTACTGTTTTTTTTTTAATTATTTATTTATTTATTTATTTGAGAGAGAGACAGTGAGAGAGAGCATGAGCGAGGAGAAGGTCAGAGGGAGAAGCAGACTCCCCATGGAGCTGGGAGCCCGATGTGGGACTCGATCCCGGGACTCCGGGATCATGACCTGAGCCGAAGGCAGTCATCCAACCAACTGAGCCACCCAGGCATCCCATCTTACTGTTTTTGGAGGAAAAAAAAATGTTGCTCTCTTCACTTTTTTTATTCTCTTTCTCTCTCTGAAAGCTTTAAAGACTTTCATTTTTAAAGTTGGAGCCCTGTGTTTTTCTCACAGTGTGCATATGTGTGAGTTATCCCAGGTGCCATTTTATGAAGTATGTCATTATAAACACCTCCCCCTTAGTCCTGGGAAGATTGCTGATTTCAGGGCGCCTGGGTGGCTCAGTGGGTTAAGCCACTGCCTTCAGCTCAGGTCATGATCTCAGGGTCCTGGGATCGAGTCCCGCATCGGGCTCTCTGCTCAGCAGGGAGCCTGCTTCCCTCTCTCTCTCTCTCTTTCTCTGCCTGCCTCTGTCTACTTGTGATCTCTCTCTGTCAAATAAACAAATAAAATCTTTAAAAAAAAAAAAAAAAAGATTGCTGATTTCATCCATGATTTTCCTTTCTCATTTCTCTGTTCTGTACTTCAGGAATTAGATAGATATCACTTGTACTTGTTTTCCATACCTCTTAAATTTTCTCTCCTTCATTACATATTTTTAGATTTAAATTTTGTTTACGTTGAATTTCCATTATTTATATTTTAAGATTCAGTTTATCTATTGCTTTTTAATAGTTGTCATCTTATATTTATTTTACAACATTCTTTTCTTATTTTTGAGTTATTATTATTTTTTTCCTTAGTAGACTATTTTTCTCTACTAGTTATTTTTTCAGTATTTTAAGTTTCACTTCTTTTTCCATGACTAGTTTCCTTTATTAATTGGATTGATTCTTTGTTGCAATTGGATCTTGATTCTTTCCTTTTGCACTGCTTCCCTCAAATATCTGTTAAACCTTGGATTTCCAGTCACTGTTTATGAGTAAATACAGGGGCATTGAACTATGGCCTGTGGCTTTGTCCAGCCTGCTACGTGGTTCCGGAGTGAAGTTGTCTGTTTGCTTGTTTGCTTTAATATAATCAAAGCACTTTTTTCATATATTATCTGTGATCTATGGCAGCTTTCCTGACATAACAGGAAACTTAAATAGTTGTCACAGAGACCATATGGCCCTCAGCACTTAAAATATTTTTTGTACAACCCTTTTTGAGAAAAGTAAGGCCCCAGAATTAAAAGGTGTCAGTTTTAAGTGTCCTCAGCAGTTGGCACTGGCCTGTTTTCAGGGTTTTTTTTTCTCCTTTTAATGGAAATCTTGTCAGCAGGCTCTGTGGAAAGAGATGGGGTCTGAGTGCTGTTTGCTTTTGCTTTAGAAACAGGCAAGTCAGACTAGAGAACACAGTTCTAATTGCTAAAATAGAACATCCTTTTAAAAGATAAGGACTTGAGTATCCTTTGCTCTTGGAAAAACCTAATTAGCATTTCTACTTATTTGCATTTCCCCCTTCTGTTTATTATTTCTGTCTGAAATTACCTTAGATTACTCCCTACTCCTCTTTGGGATCAGGAAACATGTCTCTCAAACACAGTTCACAGGGTTTAGCTGGAGAGAAAACAGTGTCACCTGTCGTCTCAGTTCATGGTCATTAATAATGAACTTATTTTGTTCAAGATCGTGAAAGCCAGCCTACAGTCCATTACCACTCTTGGTTGCATTCAGGATTTGAAATGTCCATAACGCTCAGTTGGAAAGAACCATTCTTACTCTGGAATGGTCAGCTGTGGTCACACAGACAGTAGTAGAGTGCCATCCAGTTTCTGGTGCCCCAGATCCTATCAGAATCCATAGCCCCCAACTAATCCCCTTGCCTGTCTGTAAGCATTGCTGCGAGAAAGTTCCTTTTCTTGTATTCTTCTTGCTAAGCCAAAGAGACCTTGTTGGCTCAGCTTGACCACCATGTGAAAGTCAAATTCTGCTCTGTGAAAACAAAACACAAGTGGAAAAAGATTTTGTCCAAGAATCATTGATTAAAAATATGTCCATTACTACTGACTCTGTTTTTTTCCCATAATACTCAAGTCAAGTGTTCAACTAAACACTGTAGCCATTGCTCTCAATAGGGCTTGTCCTTGTTTTACCTTATGGGAGGCTGGGGAGTGTCTGATGTCTGGACGCTGGAAATGGATGGTCTGGACTTGTGTCAATCTCTGTCTTGTCCTGTGACCTTTGACAAGTTATTTAAACTCATGTGGTATTAGCTTTCTAAAATGTATCATGAAGATAATAACAGATAATAACAATGCCTCGCAGGATTGTTTTGAGGATGAAATGAGTCAATGCACAGGAAGACCTCCTATCAATAGCTGGAACCCAAGATTTATGCTCCATGTCCGTTTGCTAATATTGTGATGTTGATAATGACAATTATGGTAATGATGTAACGTTGAACATAGTCACGGCCTTACTTACCGTAAAGTCAAGTTTTTACACACATCCAGTACTTTTAAATAAAAACAAATGAGATAGAGATGAAGGTGCACATTTTTCAGTTGTTTTGTGTTATACCTAAGTGAAATTGCTAGGAATTTGGTATCTCAACAGGGTAAAATGGGAAGCATTCTTGCAGATACATAGATGTTAGTTCTGGAGAACTGCAGACTAACGTTATCAGAAGTTACGTTATCATGGATCCAAAGGGACAATCAGTTGCAAAGTGCGTGATCAACATATACAGCTAAAGCTACTCACTGACTTAGTGATAAATGGAATTTATTCAAAATACAATAACATTTCCAAAAAAAAATATGTCCTAAGTCACTCCTTCCCTTTAAATCCTGAGTGGCAAAACTACCACTACTACCATCACAGTATTATTTCCCAAGTGCATATTTTAGCGATAGAAAAGCTGTAACTACATGAAAGAACTGATTCCTGTCATTTTATTTTACCCAAAATATTTAGGAATCCATGTTGGTGTTGAAAGGAAAGAGCCAAGGGAGCAAGGATAGACCAACAAACATTATTTTGTGATGGGGACTCATTTTGTGATGTTATCCTTTCGGAACTTGTCTTTGCATCCTTGAGGGCTTCTGCCTCTCTGAGCTGAGATCTCAAGGCCACCCGCAACAGTTGGAATGTCACAGGCATAACCTGTAAAGCCAACATTTCCACGATTCCCTGGGAGCTTTCACAATTTTACGATGACTAGTATCTTATCTGCCAGATCTGAATCCATTGCAGTCAGGTCCTGTGAAGAAGGAAGGAACCATGTCCTAAAGTAATATAACACATGATATCTTTTGACGCCTCTCTCGGGAATACCCCATGCCTTGCTCCAATCCAAACACTTGCACATGCTCGTGACCATATTTAAGTTCACAACAAACATGGAAGTTGAGATTGTGAGGTATAAATCCAATAATCTATCAAGACAGAGTGAATAGTTTAATACACATAGGAATTAAATTGTATTGAAACCCCTGTGTAGTTAACCTACTTTAAAGTTCAAATTGTTCACCACATATATAATACCACCATTCCTTAACTCCGTAAATGTACATTTGTGAAACTGTATTCTTCACAAAACACTTAACACTGGACAGTCCCAGTCGTTTCAGATGTTTCTCTTTAAGTGAAGGGATGAAACTATGGAGTTTATAAATTTCTAGAAGTCTTCATTCTACTTATCCAAAAGTGTTGATAGGAGCTAGATCAATCTGGATCAAATTGAGGGATCACCACATCTGTAAACATAACACAAATATTTTCTGATGTAATAAATATATCAGAACTTCTAACTAAGAAAAAATATTTAGTATAAGAAGAAGGAAGTTAATATGAAGCGAAAGGAATGTAAGTGGGGAAAGCTAAGATCCCTTCAATCATGAAAATGAGTTTAGGTGCCTATAGGTAAAGAAAGAAAATGGGCAGAAAGTCTTTCCCCCTCTGGGACTAAGGCCCTGGGAAGTATTGAACTCAATATCATAAGGAGACAAAAATAGTAATTCCATTGCATTTTTAAGTTCATATCTTTAGCACAGTGCAATTATTACTATAATTATCCCTGCTATACTTGGCAGTTTTATATAATTTTAAATTTATTCATTCTCTAAATGAAGTTGATATATTTTATTTTACTGCCAGACAGAATGCAATCCTCAAATAATTTCTAAACTACACTTTAAGGAAAAAAACTATCATTAAATATTTCATTTCTGAGACCCTCTTTAATTATATAATGATATACAATGCATTTTATATTTTCATAGAGCCTACACATTGTAGTGTATTAAAGAAATATCAGTAAAGCTAGGCCATCTGTCCAGATCATAATAAAATAAGAAAGCATGAAAGAGGATAGTATCTGCCTTGTTCATTGCTGAGTGCCTAGGAGAGTACCTCACACATAGCAAATTGCAATAAATAGCAATATATTATTTGTTAAGTGTAATAAAGATGGAAGGACAAGCTCCATAAATGTTACTTTCTAAAGTAATTATTAGCAAATCTAAGGTCAGCAATTAAAAATGAGGCAAATAAGATCTATCCCCACCCACATCCCCCACCCCCCAGTCCCCCACCAAAAAAGACAGATTTTCCTAATCGCACTATTCTCTACATCTGCGTGAAAAAAAAGTGGGGTTTTTTAGTCATTGATATTTCATATCAGCTAAGAGGTATGTTTTAAAACATACATGGGAATTTAGTGGTACCGGGGTGGTTCAGTTGGTCAAGCAACTGACTCCTGATTTTTGCTCAGGTCATTATCTCTGAGTCCTGAGATCAGGGCCCATGTCTGACTCGGTCAGCTTGGGGATTCTCTCTCTCTCTCGCCCCTCCTCCTGCTTGCTCTATCTCTCTCTCAAACATAAATGAATAAATCTTAAAAAAATCAAATCAAATCAAATGTACCTGAGAATTTGTTTTAGTCAGTTATAATAGGAGGACAAACACAGAGAGGTTGATGCCATTTATAGAAGAATTTACGACATTTAGTTCCCAAGGACTGGGGACCCACCATGCCACAAGGGAAAGCACCAGACCTGGTCAGAAGGCAGCAGGCATGAGGGCAAGCAAGAGCAAAGCCTCAGCTGTGCTTTTCCAGGGGAAGAATGGTCAAGGCAGAGTCACCACTGAGCAAGCCTGAGTTGGAAAAATGTGATTAATCTCAGTGGGCTCTCGGCTAGACAGTCTGTCTAGCTGGTCTGGAGCCTGATCTTGGGGTGACTTGGGGCAGGGAGAATATTGGCTTGATGTGAGAGGTAGATAAAGGAGACTGTTTAGGTAATGGACTCTGAGTGGTTTGGTTTGCACATAAAAGGTGTGCTCACAGGCATGTTGATTACTGTATTTAGGAATTAACTAGCTTTGGGAGAGGCAACCCTCCCCCAGGATACCCAAACCCCAAGATGTCAAAGCATCATAAAACAAAAACATGATTAATGTAAATAAAGCATCAGAAGCAAGAGTCCGGATGTACTTTGAGAATTTTACCCCCATTTTCTAGTGCTTATTTGCATACCAGTTTTAGGCTGTATATCTCAGTTAACACAATTCCTCACAAATAAAATACATAAAAGCAAATTATCTAAATATATGATGTAGTGATAAAGTTGGGTATTGAATGTAAAAGTGCCATAATTTATGCTTGAAATTCAGTTTGGGGAACAAAGTAATTCTTAGGGCCAAGTCTACTTCCTTCGATAAGTAGAGCTTTTGTGGACATCTGCTTAGCACATTGTCACGCTGGAACTATTAATAGTACAGAACAAGAAATAATCAAGAATGTGTGAGTGGGGGCTTCTGACTTCTGGGACTTCCGACTTCTGGTCTGGGACATGAATATTGAGGTCATTACTCCTATTATACATGGCAAGATAAAAGCTGAGAAAATCAACAACTCTTTTTATATCCATGAAGGAATCAAAGTCACAGGGCAAATGGCTGTCCCCAGATTAGAGAGAGACAGGTGGAAACAGCCACAGGAAAGAGTTAATGTGGGTGAGTTTGAGAAATTAAAACACCAGTGAGGCCCAGGGTTAGTAAAGCCATCACACTTTTGTGAGTTCTACCCTGAGGAGGCCTACCAGGTTCTTACAGTAAAGACAAGAGAGAAATCTTCACATGCTTTCAGCACTCCAAAAGTAGCCATTTCAAAATATATCTAGAGCTTTCCATTTTTCTTAACAAGGCTTCTATCATCAGAAGCTATTTTTACCAAAGTTTAAGCTACTAGGGTTTTACCAGACACTCACATTCCTGGGAGAATGGAAATGTCTGGTTTCTGTGTTCGGGCACTGAGATGATGCCAGGGAAATAACCAATGCAGTCAGTAGCCTTCTACATGGCCGAAAATAAATGTCCATCCCAGAGCTCTCTAGTCTTCCTGTATCACCTGGGAGAGGGTGATGGGAACTGAGAAGTGAAATCACAGTTCAGGGCACAATTTCACTAAAGACTAAGACCTAATCACAGGACTACAGAATGCTTCTCTTCCTCCCACACTTTACCACTACATCAGCATGACACCTGCATGATAATAAGGGGATACAGTTGAAAGAACTGAACACTTTAGACCTTATTTAAGAAGTCTCTGTGGCGGATGTGAGGGCGATCTGGCTGCGACATCTGTCACCCCATTGATCGCCAGGGTTGATTCGGCTGATCTGGCTGGCTAGGCGGGTGTCCCCTTCCTCCCTCACCGCTCCATGTGCGTCCCTCCCGAAGCTGCGCGCCCGGTCGAAGAGGACGACCTTCCCCGATAGAGGAGAGGACCGTTCTTCGGTCAAGGGTATACGAGTAGCTGCGCTCCCCTGCTAGAACCTCCAAACAAGCTCTCAAGAAGTCTCTGTGGCATCCCAAAGACAACAGAGGAGATGCAAAAGAAGACAGCACAGGAAATTTTAGCCTCATACCTATTGGTATAGCAAAAACATGCATACTGTCTAACCTCTAGCCACATAAGCATGAAAGTTTTCACTAAAGGCCTATTTGTTTAGTTATTTTTATACAGATTATCATATCTGGCTTGCAATAAAAGACTTAAAAAAACACTAAAAGACAGAAACAAACATCAGAATCAGACTTCGATATGATGCAGATAATTAACATAGCAAGGACAGTAAAGGGAAAAGTGTGGAAAACCGAAAAAAAAATGCAAAACAGAGGGACAAGCAGAGAGATGGAAACTAAGAGAGAAGGAAGGAGCCAAAAGGAAATTCTAGGAATCAAAACACTATGACAGAATGAAAAAATGCTTTGGTCTGCTGACCAACAGTCTGTACACAGTTTAAGAAAGAATCAGTAAGCTTGAAATAATGTCAATATAAACTCCTAGAACTAAAGTGCAGAGAGAAGTTAGAATGAAAATGGTGGAACAGGATGGTCAAGAACCAAGGAACAGCAGAACAAGTGCTATGGCATAATGGGAATTTCAGGAGAAGACAAAATGAGAAAAGAAATTCTTGAAGTAAAATGAGGATATCCATGGCAAACCACAGATCTAGGAAGCTCACAGAAACCAACCACGATAAATTCTAAAAAATCTATACCTCATTGTTTCATATTCAAACTGCAGAATATCAAAGACAAAGAAAACATCTTGAAAGAAACCGGGGGTGATGGGGGGGGGACATCTTCCGTATAGAGAAGCAAGGATAAGCAAGGATAAAAGCAAGGACTTCTCTTCAGAAACTATGTAAATAGGAACAGTCAAGTGAAATATTTAGTGTTGAAAGCAGAAGTCAACAACCTAGATTTCTGTGTGCAAAACAAAACAACTAAAAACTACTCTTTAAAAATGAGGAAGAAAGACTTACTCAGACAAACAAACAATGAGGAAATTTGTCTCCAGCCGTCTCTTGCCTGCCTTGCAAGAAATGTTGAGACCTTTTTAAGAAAGAAGGAAGATGGTATAGGTCAAACATTTGGATCCACATAGAGAACAGAAGACTGGTATAGAAGGAATCAATGAGATAACAAAAAACCTTTTGCTTTGCTTTTCTTTAATTGATCCAATGGATAAGAGCTTGGTCAAAATAATAATAGAAATAATGTATTTAGTGATTCTAGCTTATGGAAAATGAATTACAGCAATGTTCTAATGGATAAGAATGAGGAATTGGAAAACCCCAATTTTATAATAGATATTTTCACAAGCTATGAAGTCCTGTAGTGCTGAGACCAGACTTGAATTCATTGTAAATGTATACTGTACTCTCATGAACAATTGATTTAAAAAAAAAGTCTATGCTAAAAAATGAGAAAGATGGAATCATATAAAATGTTCATTTAAAACTATAGAAAACAAAAGACAAAAAAAACAAAAACAAACAAACAAACAAAAGCAGAGAACAAGAACAGTAATGGAAAATAACTAATACCATAGGCATTAATTCCATCAATATTCAATATTCTACCAATAACCACTTTAAATTTCCATGATCACCAATTAAAAGACAGAGATACAATCGATTAAAAAAAAAAAAAGATGACGACGACACAACTATATGTTGTCACAATAAACACAAGTTCAATGTAAAGGAATAGGGAAAGATTTATCTTCCAAGTTTAATTTAAAGAAATTGGAACTAGCTATATTTATTATAGATAAGGCAGACTTCAGAGCAAGGAAAATTATCAAATGGGAAAGGGAGTATTACATATGATAAAGGGGTCAGTTATTTTTTTTTTAAGATTTTATTTATTTATTTGACAGAGAGAGAGAGAGATCACAAGAAGGCAGAGAGGCAGGCAGAGAGAGAGAGAGGGGGAAACAGGCTCCCTGCTGAGCAGAGATCCCGATGCAGGGCTTGATCCCAGGACCCTAAGACCATGACCTGAGCCGAAGGCAGAGGCTTAACCACTGAGCCACCCAGGCGCCCAGGGGTCAGTTTTTAGAGCAGCCAAATATGTGGGGTGAACTGATGGACTGCAAGGAGAATGACAGGAATCCACTAACGTGTTTGGAGACTTCCACATCCCTCTCCCAGTAATTGGGAGAGCAAGTGAACAGAAAATCAGAAAAGACATAGCTGAACTGAACAGCACCATCAATCAAATTGGATTTAATTGACATTTATAGACTACTTCTCCCAACACCAGCAGAATACACTTTCTTCTCAAGCTTACATGGAACACTGACCAAGATAGATTACCTTCTGAGCCATAAAATGCATCTTAATAAATTTAAAAGAACAAAAAGTATACAAGTTTGTTCTTAGACCACAATAAAATTAAACTAGACATCAATAACAGAGAGATAGCCCGAAAACCTCAAAATACTTAGAGATTAATTGATGCACTTTTAAATAACACATGGAACAAAGAAGTCTCAAAAGAAATTTAAAAATGTTTTAAACTCAATGATCATGAAAATAATACAGCTTATCTTAATACGTGGAATGCAGTGAAAGCAGTGTTTAGAGGGAAATTTATAGCACTGAAGTAGACATTAAAAAAGAGCGTATGCACTTGAAATTTATAAAGCCCTGAGATTTTGATATTTTATGTGATTCTGTCTGATCATATCTGAAGGAATCTCTTTGAACTGTTTTAGTTGGGAAGGTCAACGTCAATCAGTCAAGGGGGTGTTCAGTGTTGTGTGATGTATCATTATTCCAATATGATTTCTCAGTAATGTCAGTCTAGCATGCAACCAGGACATTAATACTCCCACAGAGGCTCTGGCACCCAGCACTCCAGTCAACCTCCCATGACTCACAATGCTACAAGCTACTGCTCTACGTGTTCTCGCCACAGCACGGCCATATCAGCCTCTTCACATGGCTACGGTTTCCTCCCTAACAGCAAGAAATCAAAACTTTTCCATGATGGAGATCACGAGCAGGTATTTTCTCCTCCCTGATATAGGCTATAATCAATCAGAAAAAGACATTACATATATTTCAATCTAATAAGCATAGAAGACAAATAAAATGTGTTACTGAGCTCCCCACCCCCACTCCATTTACCTGACAGTGGGCATAGAGCAGATGGTAGGAACAAGGAGCCTTGTAGTGTGGAATAACACCATGGGCCCAGAAGAAGCACATCTTCTTTAAAGCTTGTATAAACCAAAGTTTATATCTAGGGCCAGTGGAGTTGATTGGTAAGAAAATATTGATTAGGGTGATTGCTGGAACTAGAGCTTGCTTCACATTTAATTTCCTTGGCTCACAGGCTGAAAGCATAGGGCAGAAGCAGGCATATTGAGACAGAATAGCACCAATGACTAATACCATGATTCCCACTGCATGAAGGAGAAACTGAGGCACTGATGGGTTATGTCCATGCTCAGGTTCTAGGCACTGATGGGTTATGTCCTTGCTCAGGTTCTTTTTTTTTTTTAAAGATTTTATTTATTTGACAGACAGATCACAAGTAGGCAGAGAGGCAGCCAGAGAGAGAGAGAGAGAGAGAGAGAGAGGAGGAAGCAGGCTCCCCGCTGAGCAGAGAGCCCGATGCGGGGCTCAATCTCAGGATCCTGGGATCATGACCTGAGCTGAGGGCAGGGGCTTTAACCCACTGAGCCACCCAGGTGCCCCCTTGCTCAGGTTCTTGAGAGAATAAATCACATTTAGATTTGAATGTAGGCCCACTATATTGTTTTTCTTTCCCTATGCCATTTCTAAAGAGGTTTTCAAGCCATCGATGAGGACTTTGGTAGAATGGTCTCCTTTCAACACCCCTGTGGAGATGACTTGATAAGCAAGAGGTTACTGCTACTTGTTCCTTTGCATTCCACCGGACAGATAATTCTCAGGTCCGTGACAGCCCAAAACTACCACAGCACCTGTGAAAGAATCAAAATAAAACAGAACTCTACTAGCTAGAAAGTAAAAACTTACATAAAAGCAAGTTATTTTCTCCAAGTATTTTTGAGAAATTGCCTCACTCCAAATTAACATCTTTGGTGTCTCTGCATTGCAGTGGAGTCCTGTGATCTCTGTGCTTATTTTAGACATTCCTTCTTCAAAACTTCGTTTTCCATTTCCACCAATGAAGATTAATTTGAATTTTACTAGCTATTGCTAGTCATATTTAACACTGGGGACATATTTCAAGAGCAAGGAGCTAAGAAACCATTTTTGCTTGCTTATCTAAAGCAGCTGGTTTCCTGTTATTTCAGGGCTGGGGGATGATTCTTCAGAGCCTGGAAATCACTAAACTCCATAGCATAAACTGTTATACTCAACTGAATGCTCTACTTCCTATTTCTGAATTGTTTTCTGTAGAAAAAAATGATATTAACATCGTATAAACCCATCATTTTATGATAAATATATAAAAATGTCATTAGAGGTACAGAAGTTATTAACACATGATAAATATGTATTGCATTTGATATTCTTAGAGATATACAATTGCCAATATATATTTACTTTTTTTTCCTTTACTTTTTAAATATAGCTCTAAAAATCCTTTTGTCAAGTATAGTAGAGACATTGATAGGTTTGCCAGTATCTTTCTGTGATGAAAGTGTTGTCACGGATATAGATATTACAACCTTAAAAGCCAGATAATCCTTTTTATTTTTGTGAGACACAAGTTGAACTTGAGATTTTCAGATAATCCTTTTTATTTTTGTGAGATACAAGTTGAACTTGGATCTCCTACTTATGTTTAGTTTGAAAGTTATATTTATAAAAGAAAAAGTGTAAAAGGGACTTGAGATTTTCATGAAATGCCACATGTTCTATTTCTTTATGTCCAAATATTTGAAACAGAAGTTTAGAGCATTAAAAAAAAAAATCTATTCAAGTTGAGTTGAAAGTTTATAGATGGATCTGTTAAAATGTATTTGTAAAAGTTTTCATTCCAGTACAGGTAACACACGGTGTTGTGTTAGTTTTGAGTGTACAACATAGTGATTTAGCAATTCCAGACATTACTCGGTGCTCCTTGTAAGTGTACTCTTTTTTTTTTTTTAAGATTTTATTTATTTATTTGTCAGAGAGAGAGTGAGCACAGGCAGAGTGGCAGGCAGAGGCTGAGGGAGAAACAGGCTCCCCGCCGAGCAAGGAGCCCGATGTGGGACTTGATCCCAGGATGCTGGGATCATGACCTGAGCCGAAGGCAGCTGCTTAACCCACTGAGCCACCCAGGAATCCCCATAAGTGTACTCTTAATCCCCTTCACCTAGTTCACCCATCGCCCCACCTACCTCCCCTCTGGAAGCCACTAGCTTATTCTCTGTATTTGTTTGTTTGTCATTATTTTTCTTAGTTTGTTTCTTAAATTGTACATATCAGTGAAATCATGCAGAATCATACAGTATTTGCTTTTCTCTGTCTGATTTATTTCACTTAGCCTTGTACCCTATAGATCCATCCATGTTGTCACAAATGACAAAATTTCATTATTTTTTATGGCTGAGTTATATTCCATTGTGTATATATACACATACCAAGTCATCTTTATCAATTCCTCTATTTTTATAAGATTTTATTTATTTATTTATTTGACATAGAGAGAGAGAAAGAGAGAGAGAGCACAAGCAGGTAGAGTGGCAGGCAGAGGCTGAGGGAGCTGCAGGCTCTCTACTGAGTGGGGAGCTCCATGTGGGGTTCATTCCCAAGACCCTGGGCTCATGACCTGAGCCAAAGGCAGATGCTTAACCAACTGAGCCACCTAGGAGCCCCTATTTTTTTTCCTCTATTGATGGATACCTGGGCTGCCTCCGTATTTGTCTATTGTAAATAAAACGGCAATAAACATAGGGGTGCACATATATTTTCAAATTAGTTTTTATTTTCTTTGGCTAAAGACCCAATAGTGGAATTACCAGATCATATGGTAATTCTATTTTTAGTTTTTTTGAGAAATTTCATACTGTTTTACACAGTGGCCATACCAGTTTGCATTCTCACCAACTTTGCATCATCTCCAACATCTGATGATTCCTGCATTTTTTATTTTCTTCATTCTAGCAGGTGTGAAGTGACATCTCATTGTGGTTATGATTTCCATTTCTTTGATGCTGAGTGATGTTGAGCATCTTTTCCCATTTTGAAATCAGATTGTTTTGGTTTTGGTATTGACTTGTATCAATTCTTTATATACTTTGGATATTAGCCCCTTATTGATCTGTCATTTGCAAATATCTTCTCTCATTCGGTAGGTTGCCTTTGTCTTTTATTGTTTCTTTCTCCGTGTACAAGCTTTTTATTTTGATATAGTCTTAATAGTTTGTTTTTACTTTTGTTTCCCTTGCCTCAGGAGACATATCTAGAAAAATGTTGCTATGGCCAATTTTAGAGAAATTACTCCCTGGACTCTTTTTTAGGATTTTTATGGTTTCAGGTCTTCACATTGAGGTATTTATTTTATTGTGAGTTTTTTGTTTGTTTGTTTAATGTGTGTGTGTGTGTGTGTGTGTGTATGTGTGTGTGTGTGGTGTAAGAAAGTGGTCCAGGTTTATTCTTTTGCACTAATTGTCCATTTTTCCCAATACCATTTTTTGAAGACACTGTCTTTTTCTCATCGTACATCCTTGTATTCTTTGTCATAAATTTATTTGGCCATTACAGCATGGATTTATTTTCAGGCTCTCCCTTTTTTTCTGTTGATTTATGTGTCTCTTTTTGTATCAGTACCATACTGTTTTGATTACTATAATTTTGTAGGGTATCTTGAAATCTGGGATTGTGATGCCCTCAGTTTTGTTCTTCTTCTTCAAAATTGCTTTGGCTACTCAGAATCTTTTGTGGTTCCATAAAAAATTCAAGATTATTTGTATTAGCTCTGTGAAAATTGCTGTTGATATTTTGATAGGGATCATTCATTTTAGAATGGTTTTCAATTTACATAAAATTATAAATATGGTAGAGTTCTCATATACCTCACAACCAACTTCTACCATTATTTGTATTTTAAATTAATGAGGTACATTTGCTATGATTAATGAACCAATATAGGTATGTTAAAATAAAATAAAAGATAAAATTTATTTAGATTTCCTTAGTTTCTATGCAGTATCCATATCCCATCCAAGGCACCACATTGCATTCAATCATTATGTCGCCTTAAGATCCTCTAGAATGTGACAGTTTCTCAGCATTTCCTGTATTTGATGACGTTGATGGTTTGGGAATGTACTGTTCTGGTTTTTTGTAAAATATCTCTCTACTGAGATGGTGCTATGTGTTTTGGGGAGGAAAACAACAGAGGTAAAAGGCTATTTTCATCCCATAGCAAAGGTACATACATCAGTGCAACTTATCACTGTTGTTACTAACCTTGATCACCTGGCTAAGGTAGTGCTTCTCGGTTTTTCCACTCTACTCTTTGGAAGGAGTCTTGGTGTACAGTTCACAGATACAAAGTGGGGAGCTATGCTCCTTTCCCATGGTGGTGGAATGTTAATGTAAATTATTTGGAGTTTTTATGCCTAAGAGATATGTCTACTGTACCTTATTTATTTAGGTATTCAATCATTTCTGTTGGTATAGTTTCATAAATATTCATTTTATACCTAGGTTATAATCCAATACCTACCTTCCTTCTTTCCTTCTTTCCTTTCTTCCTTTTGTCCTTTCTTCTTTCCTTCTCTCTCTGTCTCTTTCTTTCTTTCTTTCTTATTTAGTTCAAATTCTAGATTTAGACATTTGAAGTTCTTTCCTTTGGTTCTTTTCTCTCTCTCTCTTTCACTCACACACACACACACACACACACACACACAGGTATGGGGGTGTTATTTTTGGTTTTAGTTGCTATTTGTTTTCAGCACTGTCTTACCTTCAGGCAGTACAGGATCCCCTAGGCTCACCTTGTATGTTTCCTACCCCAGTACTAGAATCAGCCATTTCTCCAGGAGTTCTGGTTCTTTTACCAGAGAATTTTATTAGAGAAACTAAGATCCAAGCACTAGGTATTCTAATTGCTCTAATGGTGTCTATGGCCACCCAGCTTACAAAACAAGGGGACATATGTTTGCGTATTAACCATGTATATCCACGTAAAACCACTGGGCCTTATCATTTTGGGTTTGGAACATTGTTAAATATGAGTTATTAGGTGCACATTTATTCAGATTGTATTTTTCTCTTAGTGTGACTTTTGGTAGTTTGTTTCTTTTGAGGATATTTTTCCATTTCACTTAATTTACCAATTCTGTGGGATAGAGTTGTCTATAGTACTAATTCACTATACTTCTGATCTCTATGGGATCCATAGTGATTACCTCTCTTTTATTTCAATATTGGCAATTTGAGTCTTATCTCTTTTCTTGGTTAGCCTAAGTAGATGTCTATCAGTTTTATTGATCTTTTCAAAACACCAGCTTTTGGTTACATTGATTTTCTCTGTGGCTTCCTATTTTCAATTTCATTGATTTCTGCTCTAAATTTTGTTAATCCTTTTTGCTTTAGGCATAAATTGCTCTATTTCCTCTACTTTCCTGAGGTGGAAGCTTAGGTTGTTGATTTTAGATTTCTGTTTTTATAACAAATGCATCTATTGTCATATATTTGCTTTAAGAATTAATTTCACTGCATTCTACAAATTTTCATAAATAATATTTTCATTTAGTTCAAAATATTTTCATTGTTCTTCAGACTTCTTCTGAAAAAAAAATATATGACATGTAACCCACATGTTATATAAAAGGCAGCTTATTCCTAAGTATTTGGAAATTTTTTAGCTATTTTTTTTTGTTATTGATTTCTAGTTTAATTCCACCATGGTCTAAGAACATACTTTATATTATTTTTGTTTTTAAATTTTTTGTAGAATGTTTTATAGTATGAACTGTGGTCTATCTTGCTGCACTCGCCATGTAAGCTTGAGAAGAATGTGTCTTCCGGTGTCATTGGACAGAGTGCTCTACAAATGTCAATTAAATTCAGTTTATTGATGGTGCTATTCGAGTCAACTATATCTTTACTGATTTTCCCATTTGCTTTATCTATCAACTATGGAAAAAGGGGTGTTGTTGAGTGTCCAACTGCAATAATTGATTTCCTCCACTGTCTCCATTCAATTTTATCACTTTCTGCTTCAGATGTTTTGACCCTTTCTTCTTAGCTTCGTTCACATTTTAACTGTTCTTCTTCTTGAAGCCTTGGTCTCTTGGTCATTATGTAATAACCTACTTCATGTCTGATAATTTTTTTTTCATTCTGAATCCACCTTGTCTAAAAATGTCTAAATGCCTGCCCCTTTGTTTAAAACTAACATAACACTGTGTACCAACTATACTGGAATTAAAATTTAAAACAAGTTAACAACAACAATAAAGACCTTAAAATATAAAGACAGGACAACAATTTATTTTTGGGAGCCATCATCATCAAACATCATTTCATATAGTATATTTATGTATAGATATTATTTTTCCTTTGTTCTATCTCAAATGTTTTGTTCCTGTTATCTTCCATTTTTACCAAGATAAGGTTTTGTCACAATGTATATATTTTCTAAATACCCTTAAATACATTTTGTAACATAGGCAAGAAAATCACAAACATACAAAAAATGTATATATGTTGAATATATGTGTGTAAACATGTCAGTGTGAATATATGTATCATTTAACATAACATATTTACATTCATCCTCCCAAACCAAAATAAAACAATAAATAATTTATAAAACTTGAGGATATAAGGCTAAAATCTCCAGTCTCTTATCTCAATTTATTCTGTGCCTATTTTCATCCATGCTTATTTATTGACTTGTTTCAACTTTTTAAAAAAGTTTTTGATGAACAAATAAATCTAAAAAAGGTGGAGATTAGATCTGGGGGACAAATGTAATGGTCCTATTTTTGCAAAGTACTATTTGTTGGCTGTATTTGTAAGTTCTACTTTAATATCAATCTTAATTGACTTATTCCTTAAATGTTAAAAATATCCTTCATTCAGCCTTATTTCATTTAAATGGTGATTTTACCTTTAATTTCCTGATTAATTAAGTTATTCATCCTTTCTTTAATTTTGTATTAGGTGTATTTTATAAACTTACAATGGGATTTTTCAAAAGTTTCCATTACAAGTTAGATCAAATCTTTCCTGTGTTGCAAAATGTATTTAAGGGTACTAGAAAATATATACATTGTGACAAAAACTTATCTTGGGATGTATTTAAACCAAAGCCATGTTTTCTGAGATTTTGTCTTCAATCATGCTGTGTTTTATATATAATGCTGCTTCCTTTATTTTAAAAATGTAGATGTCTCTGTGCTTTTCCTTGTTTATATATTCCTGCTCATTTTAATAATTTAAGCTGTTTTTAGTAAATTTAATGGCTATATTAATAAATTTATTGAATTGGATTTTTCATATTTTTCTTAAATTAAAACTTAAGCTTCAGACTCCCACTGTGTTTAAGCAGAGAATAAACAAACTCATCATCCCTCTACCCCTCCTCACGTCACTCCACCGACTAAATCAAATTATATTATTATTCTCCATCAAACCATTGAAACATATTTATATTTCTACTTATTATGGTTTATGTTACTTAAATTCTCTTCTCCACATATATTTCTCAAGGTTGTTTCATTTTGGTTCTTTATTTCAGTGTCTCCACAGCTCGCCAAGTCTTGTCCATGATGGTTTCTGCAATAAGTTTCTCTTTCCTACTAAATTAATAAACATTTAAGCCTTACAGCTCCTTGAAGGGGAAAGTGTCAGTTGAGAGTTTATCTTTGTCAATTGCCAATTGCAGTGTTCATTGAGATTTCTCTCTCCTAAGGAGTCAGCAGCTAAGAGAGGCAGAAGAGTGTCTGATTGCTTGATTTGTGATTCTTTTTTTTTTTTTTTTTTTTTTGAATCAGCACCAACCATTCATTCATCATTCATTTGGAGACTTTTGTGAGATGTTGACAAATTGAGAAGAGGAGCCTACATGACAGAACATTATGAAGCGAGAGCAATCCTCACAGGGCTAACCACATCAATTCTGATGACGAAGGTAGACAAGATTTTCAGAGGTGGCTGCTGCCTCTGCCTGCTTGAACAATGTTATAGGATCATTATAATACCTAGAGCTTATTGAAAACATGTGTTGGCCACAAATTATTTATATAAATTATCAGAAATCCTCAGAATTACTATCAAGTCTAGCCCAATAGATGAAAAAAATCACAGATTAAGTATATTTTTCAACATAAACTGATCAATAGGCTTAATTAATGGCAAAACCTAGATTCAAATTAGATTTGTGACTTTCCGAGTTCAGAGTTCATAATATTTTCACCATGTCATAATGTATACTTGTGTCAATTACCATGCAAGAATGGCCAGCCACCGCATCAGAATGAGGGAAGAAACCAGTGTTTACCTGTTCATAAGAAAGGAGTCTGAACACTCAAATGTTGTCTCTGAAAAATAAATGGTGTGTCTAAAAGTGGGTTGTGTAGAGTCCCATAATTCCTGCAAAGCTAAATGAAGAATATAAATCCCTTTTGATGCAAAGAAGTTGTCTCTAACTAAATACAAAATCATATAATATAACAAGCTAGAAAAATGAGTTACAGGGAAACTTCTCATTAAGAACTTACAGCTATGCCAAAATCTCAAGATTTGACACTCATGCCAAATTTAAGAAATTCATGAAGGTTGCTTTACATTTTGAAAAAAAAAATTGATACAAATCTAAAGCATATTCAGAGTTCTAACTGTGAATGTTAATATCACAATTAAATACATTTTCTCTGATAATTAAAAATGTATGAGAAATTCTTGGACTGTAAAACTACAGTGTTCCTGAAATTTAATTTTGTCTGCTCTATTTCTTGGTTCCTGTAGGTATCAGAGTCGTGCAGAAATGATGAGGTCTCTTAAAATGGAAAATGTTGGGAAGATTTTACTTTTAACTCTACTAAAGAAAAAAAGATGGCTGGATTTTAAAGAAAGTATCAAATGATATCCATAATTTTAAAGAAAGTATTACTCCAGAAAGAAAATTAAAGAATAAAAGGAAGAATTTCAAGAGGACAGAGAAAAAGGAACAATATTGGAAATTGATTATCTGTGAGCTTGAATTTATTAAATTTAATTTAATAGATAACATACACTTAACTAGAATCTCTCTAAAAAGTTCCTAATTATATAAATACATAAAAAAATCTGACCCCAAAATTTTATACAGCTACTATGGTGATAAATAAGACTTTTTAGCTTATGGTAGGAATGCTAATGTGTAATTTGATAAAGAATGGTCTGGGATTTATCAATGTATTCATTAGCTGTTGCTGAATAACCAAAACATACCGATTAAAAAGTAGTGGCTTCAAATGGCTGCTATTTTATCTGTTCACGATTCTGTGGTCCAAATACTCGGGGCCTGGATAATCTGGGCACTTCTTCGCTCAACAGTCAGGGGTCTCTCTCATCTTATCAGCCATCTAATAAATGGACTTGGTTTGGGTGGTGCAGAATAGCACCACTCGTATGTTTGCATTTGGGGGAGCTAGCTGTCACTTTCCCCATGGTCTCTATTTTTAGGAAACCAAAACAGATTTCTTTGCATTATTCTACCATGTTCCAGATGGGGAGAAAATATTTAAGTCCTCTTGAGGCCAAGTTTCAGCAATCCCATAGCATCATTTGTATCGATGCTACTGGTCCAAATGAGCCATGCCACCAGGTTCAAAGGTAAATCATATTGAAAAAAGGTATCTGCACAGAGATGGGAGGAATCACTATGGCCATCTTTGCAAACAATTGCACCATAACCAGTATGTACTTGAGAATTACATATATATATATATCTATATAGATATATATGTATCTATCTATATATATATATGTATTTTATTTTATTTTATTTATTTTTATTTATTTATTTTTACCTCTAGCCAGCTGTTCTGGACTTCCAAAATAGATATTGGGAAATACAAGGAAAAACTTTTTAATAGATCTTAGTTTTCAAGGCAGTTTTAGGGTCACAGCAAAATTGAATGAAATTTACAGAAAGCTCCAATGCATTGCTGATCCCATATACTCATGACCTCCTTCACTATCAATATTCCCCACCAGAGTGGTACATATGTTTCAATTGAAGAACCTACATTAGAAAGTCATCACGCAACGTCCATATTTTATATGAGAGTTCATCCTTGGCATCTACATTTTATAGGTTTTGACAAATATATAATGGCATGTATCCACCATCCTAGTAAAATATAGAAAAATTATGTTCTAAAAAATCTTGGTCTTCTATGTGTTTGTTTTAAAAAGTTTTAAAAAATATCAGAAATGTAAATGGCATTACACAACACAAATCTGACCACAAAGAAATAAGAAAATTATCTATCTTGTATGTCATCCTATGGGTTTCTCATTACTAAGGAATCAGAGGAACGAACAATAAAAATTATTAATTTAAGCAAACTACAACACAAATATGCTCACAGCTGTTAAGAAAAATAAAGTTTTAAAATACTTTAAAAATGCTAAACCACGACCTTTCAGAAATAGAGTTATAGATGGTTAATACCAGGGGAAATTCTCTTAATGTTTATTAATCATGTAGATTCTCTCTGGAATGTCTCCTGTAACTCAGTAATCTATCAAAAGCAATCATAACTTGGGTGTTGCATACATATTCTATCTCTGCAGATGGGTAAGTTGACTTGGGACATATTCCCATGACCCAGGTCCATTAGCTACATGGGTCTTCCATGGCCCCCATATTTTTATGGATCAGAAACTGAGAGTAATTATGCTGCTTTGGTCAGTTCATCCAGATACTGGGACAAACCACCCCTTTCATTGGGGCATGCATTGTTTTGTAAGGAAAAAGACTCCTCATTCAGCATTTTAACCATAATTAATCATGATGCTCACCTTGATGTATGCCAAGTTTATATTCCCTTTGAGACAGTGCAAAACACACAACCCGTGAATTATTTATCCTTCCATACGGAGACCTATTCTAATACTTTGTCTGTAATTCCTAAACGTTAACACTTAATGCAAAAATGTAAATCACTGGTTAAGCTCTGTTTCAAATGCAAGGAGAAAACCAAAAAGCAAACAAATGAAACTTATTCTACCAACAAAAGCCAAACCAAAAGAAATCTCTCAGTGAAAATTTATCTGACAGTCTTAATGAAAACATGGCACAAATTTTGATAGTGTTTTCTGCTGCAGTCTAGTCTCTGAAATTGCTTTTACTTGTATGAAACATGCATTTTATCCTTGTTTCTTTGTATTTTAATGTGTTTCTTCAGCCTGTCAGGTCCAACTCTGTAATGACGGAAAGCGGTGTTACTCCTGTAATTTCCAATTTCCCTTAGGTGTTTTGTTGAGGCTGAGATTTATTAGAGGACAATAAGATAACTTAGATTTCAAAAAAACCTTGTAGAAATAACCTCCCTGTCCATAGTTGCAGAAGTTTACTAAAACCTTTGAAGAGCCAACATTATGTTTGGTTGTTAATCAAACAGGATAAGAAATAGTACAAACCAGAATTTTTTTTTTGTACAAACCAGAATTTTTTTTTTTTCAGTCCAAAGTCATGGCATCTCTATGTGTTTAATATGGATAAATGACCCAGTCTATGCCCATCTTCTCTCCATTCTCCACAGTAGAATTACTGATCTTCCATTTCTACAAACACCCTCTGTCTCCTCCCTCACAAAGCCTTGCTAAGCTAGTGCCAATATCTGGAACGTTCTCTTCCTTTTTTGCTGCTTAGTTAACTATCTAATAGGATCTATTTCAAGAGCAACAAATTAATAACATTCATTCCTTGAGTTAGATGCAGTATAGATAAAGAGAGAAATTAAAGTGAACGTACAAAACACTGATTAATGGCAATACTCTATGAGCTTCTAGATCCCCCAAACATATACATGCAACAAGGGAGCCAGTAGGTATTTTCTTAATTTCTGAAGCATGGATTTGTCCCTTGCATTCTGAGACATCAATAATAATAAAATCTAAGGTATGTTTTCTTTAAAAAATTATAATGAATGTTGTGAATTATCTAAGACTGATGATACACAGACCTGTACTCCTGGAGCAAGTAATACCATAAAAAAAAGTAGATTTTTTAAAAAAACAAATTTAGAAAATTTAAATTTATTAATATTTTTAAAAATTAAAAAAAGATTAAAATCTTTATCATTCTTTAATATATTTATATTCCTCATAAATATATGTAATCTCTCCTATGGGAACCCCTCTCCAAGTTGTTAACCTATTTTAAATTTCAAGCTTCCCCCTAGGCGAAACTTGTTTCCTTTTTTACTTTTACAGTATATATTAATCACCATCAAGCATACTGTTTAATTTTCTTGTTAATTTTTATCTTCCTACACTCTAGAATATTATCGTCATTTTCTGTTTTGTCTATTATGTAACCCAGAGCCTACATCTGTCTGTGATATAATGGTTAAGAGTACCTTTATTTCGATTGATGAATACCTTATTGAAAACAATGGAATAATTTATTGAGGGAGAAAAGCAAGTGAGATGTGAAGTCCAGTGGATTGCGGACTAAGGAAGGTTGCAATAAGTCATTCATATGAGTCTTTAACAAAGACGTTAAGGAGACAGAAGGAAAAACCTGATTGTGTTCCAGGCTAGAATGTAGATTTGGGCACGATCCATGTAATTCATGATTCATGCTGATAAAGAACCAAATGACAAGTAGTTGAGACAGCAGTGGTCTAAGAAAGTTGAAGAATCAGAGAAGAGTCCATGAAGCTGGATTATGTCAGAGTCTTGGCAAAGGGGCACCATGTTTGGTAGAAGCTACCTGGTTGAATGTAAAACACAGAGACAGAGGCAATGACCTGTTTCCTCCGAGACAGAAAGCCTCTACTATTCAGCTCAGCACTGTTCATGTTCAATTTCTTAATGAGACATTGTTCTCAATCTTCTATCTCAGCATCCACGTGCAAGCCAGAATCCAAAAGGCTCCCACCCCTTTCTAGTCTATCATAAAACTTTGTTGATTTTACTTCCAAAATACATGATTAGTTTAAATAAGCCTCTACATTTAAATACCATAATGTAAGTGCTAATATGACCTACCTACACGTATGCTGCATGGCATTACTTGAGTAAATATATCAGAATGTCATGAAGAATATTTGCTTTATATTTTAATAGATTTTTATGGTTCAAAGAATTTAAACAAAATAAGACTAAACCAATAAAACTGTTTATAGGATCCAACTGAACTCAGTTTTTATCTCTAACAGTCTACATCCTTGTACTCCAAATGATACCTATATCCACTTCCTTTTCTTTCTTCTTTCTCACCACAAAACACTTATTTGTCTTTTTTACTCTTCCTGGAATATTCTCTTCCTTTTTCCTCTCCCAGTTAATTAACTGTTACTTTTCCTTCTTATGTCCGTTACATTGTTGTTCCGTGGTCTCTTCTAATTTCTTATACTATATACATGTCACATTCATAAATCTTAACAGAGTCATAATTATTCGTACTTTTTGCTAGGCCATTTAATTAATGGTAGTTTTCCAATCTAGATTATAAATTAAGTGTTTTTTGTGCCCTATTATATACCCTGTACCTAAAATTAAATAAAATATTAATAAATGTTTGGATGAAATCATCCATCCATTCTAGTATCTCTATAGGTCTATTCTCCAGGTAAACTTTTTTTTTTTCCCCCACTAAATAATCAGAGCTGGGTGTTTGCTTAAATCTCTAAATGTCCCTCACATCAAGAGGCTCTCATCAAATTTCCTTAACTTTGGGGAAAGGAATTAGGGTTAAGAAAAGAGACACTCTATTTATTGGAGCAATTGTCCAGTCTATAATATGCTTTAAACTCATTCTATTTCATGGTATCTATCTTAGTCTGTCTGGGATGCTACAACAAAATGCCACAGCCTGGGAGGCTTATAAACAATAGAAACTTATTTCTCAGGGGCACCTGGGTGGCTCAGTGGGTTAAGCCTCTGCCTTCAGCTCAGGTCATGATCTCAGGGTCCGGGATCGAGCCCTGTATCAGGCTCTCTCCTCAGCGGGGAGCCTCCTTCCCCCTCTCTCTCTGCCTGCCTCTCTGCCTACTTATGATCTTTCTCTCTCTGTCAAATAAATAAATAAAATCTTAAAAAAAAAAAAAGAAAGAAACTTATTTCTCATTGTTCTGGAGACTGCAAGGACAAGATCAGGGTGCCAGTAGGTTGGGTTTTTGTAAGAACACTCTTCCTGGTTGCAGAATGCTCACTTCTCTTTGTGTCCTCACTTAGAGAAAGGAGCAAGCAAACTGTCCAACGACTCTCTTATAAAAGCCCTAATCCCATTAATGAAGGTGCTTCCCTCATAACCTAATCAACATCCAAAACCCCCACCTGCTAACACAATCACATTGAACATTAAAGTTTCAGAATATATTTTGGGGGGATATAAATATCCAGACCATAGCATATCTCTACTTCCAACCAACCCCACCACCAAATTCATGTCCTCAAATACAAAATGCATTCATTCCTTTTCAATAGCTCTGAAGGTCCTAACTGGTTCCAAGGTCAACTCAAAAGCCCGAGTCCAAAGTCACATATAAATATAATCTAAATCAGATGTTAGTGAGACTGATGGTACCATTCATCCTGAGGCAAATCTCTCTCCAGCTGTGAAGCTGTGAAATCAAGCAAGCCATTCTCCTTATCAAAGGTTCACTTGGCCGCATCCTTAGTGCTCTCTTTCAAAATGCTTTCTCATTTTTTTGCAGTATAGACAGGCTGAGAATCTTCCAATTTTTAATTTCTGCCTTCTTTTTGATTAACAGTTCTATCTTTAAGTTATTTCTCATCATATTTTACTATAAACATTCAAGAGAAGCCAAGACATACCTTCAGCACTTGGCTTAGCTATGCCTTTGGCCAAAAATCCCATTACATCACTCCCAAGTTTCCTTCCACAAAACATGGGGAAACAAACACAATGCAGCCAAGTTTGTTTTTGTTTTTGTTTTTGTTTTTTTCTCATATTAAAGCATAGGTAGGCTTTCCTCCATGTCCCATAGCTTGTCCTTTTGTTCAATAGCATGTCCCCATTTCCATCCAGGACCTCATCAAAATGACCTTTACCAGTCATATCTTCACCAACATTCTGCTCATAACTACTTGAGTATTCTCTAAGAAGACTGAGGCTCTCTCCACTCCTCTCTTCTTCTGAGACCTCACCAGAATTTTCTTTAAAGGTCCCTCCACAACAACATAGACTTTTTCTAGCAGGCAACTCCAAAATCTTCCAACCTCTGTTCATTACCCAGTTCCAAAGCTGCTTCATTAGCAGGTGTTGGTTACAGCATCACCTTGACTTCTCCATACCAGTTTTTTTGTCTTGGTCCATTCTAGCTTCCACAACAAAACAACAACAACACAAAAATCACAAACCGGAGTAGCTTATATACAACAGAAATTTACTTCTCACAGTGCTAGGGGCTGGATGTCCAAGGCCAAGGTGTTGGCATGTTTGGAATCTGGTGAGAATCTTCTTCCAAGGTATAACACAGCAAACTTCTTTTGCCTCATGTAGTGGAAGGGGCAAGGGAGTTCCGTAAGCTTCTTTTATAAAGGCATGAATCTCACTTATGAAGGCTCTGCCCTCATGATCTAACCACCTTCCCAAATTACCATCTCCTAATACCATCATATTGGTTCTAGAGGTTCAACGTGACTTTTTTTTTTTTTAAAGATTTTATTTATTTATTTGACAGAGAGAGATCACAAGTAGATGGAGAGGCAGGCAGAGAGAGAGAGAGGGAAGCAGGCTCCCTGCTGAGCAGAGAGCCCGATGTGGGCCTCGATCCCAGGACCCTGAGATCATGACCTGAGCCGAAGGCAGCGGCTTAACCCACTGAGCCACCCAGGCGCCCTCAACGTGACTTTTTAAAGCACACAAACATTCAGACATTATCTGTGTCTTTATTTTAGTGGATTATTATATTACAGGGAATTTCCAATTAAATAGAGATTTTGCACAAGCCTATTCAAATCCTACCCCAATGGTAAATGTCAGAAACTCTTCCTACTTTATCTTCCAGTTAGGCCACCTTCTGAGCAGATTTCAGTTAAGAGCATCCCTGACTACACCTTGAATACAGTATCTGCTTTCCTTGTGGGAATACCTGTAACCTTATCTCTGTAAATGGTGCTGCTCCCACACGTCACCTCTCCTGCTCTGACATCACAGACACATCACAGACACTCCAGCCTTCTTCCACTCTCCTCATCAAATAACACTTAGGTGAAAAATATCAATACCTCAAGAAAAGGACTGACTTCCCAACCACTTTCCTGAAAAGATATTTTCCTAACCTTCCCTGCCTCTGTGCTTCTGTAAACTCAAGTTGGTGTTTGGCTAAGAGCCTTGGCAGACCTCTTTGCAAGGCTCCCACTGGTGATGGAGCACCTCATTTGTAAATATGGAAAGAAGGAGCTCCTAACTCTTATTTTGTGTAAAGCTCGTTAGAGCCTCAGCTGCAAGGAAACAACAAATCCATTTAATATTCTCTTGAGTGCACACACATACACACACAAATGTAGAACAACAACAACAAAAACAGGCTTATTTAAGTATATATATATATTTTAAAATGTCTTGGGAAATATCAGGGATATATTCAAATTTTGCTCAATGAGAAATAGGTACTTTTTTTTTTTCCCAAAAAAATTTTGGATTTGAAGTATCTTAAAATCCTTTAAGTAGATTCAGAAGAAGTGTGGAAGCTGAGGAGTACACGTAAAAAGAAATTTACAGAAGTGTTCTTAGTTTAAAAGAAATAGCAGTTTATGGAGAGGTAGTATCTCCCATCACTCCTAAATTTTTAAATAGCTCTAAATTCAATATCTTATTTTCAACTTATACTATCAAAGGGATAATAAATGCTGGCTCTGTGTTTTAAAACGTAATAAGAATTTATAGGAAGATAGAGCTCTAAATGCTTTTAAACGCAAGTGGAACGTGAGAACTGCGACAGTCAGTCGCCCACTCACTTGAAAGCATATGTTAAATGATTACATTCATTAAGCAATTTTGTTCCCAGCAGGTGATAAAAAAAAAAGTTTAAATTTGGACTGTAGAAAGTTTCCACGATGGCCTCCATTAGGTCAGAATGGTTACTAGGCAGTGGGTTTTAAAAAGCCTTAAAAACTAAAAGGAAAACAAATTCTGTCTTTTTTGGTCTGTTTTATTTTGCGTTGCACTTGCTCCATCAATACCACCCATTCTTTCAGGGTGAAATATTTTTTTTTAAAAACTCACGACTAAATAGCCAAAATTCATCAGTCCTTCCTTATAACTTAACCTAGTTTACTCCTCTTAGTTGCAAAACAAACAAACAAACAAAAACAAAACAAAAAAAATACACAAAACAAAATCCTAGCAGAATTGCCCTGTGCTATTCTGCAGTGTCTATGTTGGGTCGACCACTGTTTAAATGAAATGATTGAGGATGGTATGGAGCCCTCGGCTCTACAACAAAGAGGTATCGTTTGTGTGTAGGTAAGTGAGGGGATGTCCACTTGTTTCCAGGAAACACAGAAGTCTGTAGTTTACAAACACATGACTTCAATGTCAAAGCCACTTTGTATCCATTGGCAGAGTAGGTACAGGCTGAGGCAGCAGAGACTGCTAACGAGCCCCAATGTCCATTCTCTCTTGTCCTTTTCGGTGATAGAGCCATCTCCTCCTCCGGAGCTTTGCCACACGCAAGTTCATCCATGAAAAATCACATTTCTGAAAGCCTCTTGGACCTGACGCAGCTGTATTTTGGCCACATTCTATGTTTTGATCAATGGGATGTGAGCAACACTCCTTTGTGCAATTTCTCGGTTGCGTGTTAATAAGAATGTCATTTGCCCAACATACTCTCTTTTTTCTTATCACTGTCCCTGCAACACAAAAGTGCGTCAAAGCTCACTCCAAGCGTATTGAATAAGACCACGTGAGTACCACCCTAGGGAAGGGAGCTACACAAAAGAATTCTGTTTCTGGAAAATCTTACAGAGGGGTGTTTCCCTACCTAGACCTGTTGGTGAAAACCAGACTACTGTGTGAGTAAAATAAACCCCTGTTATTCCAGCTGCTGTTGGGGGAAGGAAACTTTGTCTTCTAATATCTTATCTGTATCCCATCGAATAAAGTGGAATTTTAATTCAATTGAGAAGCATTTCAAAACATATGTAAAACTAAGGTGTGGGCTTCGTTTTCTTTTCCCTTGAGTTTGAAATAAAATAGCCTCCATTACTTGACCTTCATCGGTGGGAAGTCTCAGCTTTCTCCTCAAGACTTCTGTGTATCTATGGGAGTTTATTTTCTTTTAAGCATTCTGACCATGTTGGTTTCCCAATGCCCGGAGTTTTAAACTCATTTGGTTTTTCTTTCTCAAAGATGGTCTTCTCCTTTAGGTCTGTGTGAGACATGTAGAACTCAGCCATTTCTTACCACAATTTACCTCAGAAAAGGAACATTTCCTAAGGGGTTTGAGAGGTGATAAAGGAGATTTTCCATGATTAATGTTTGTGGGCCCTTCTCCTGGGCTCCTGGGGAAGCCATACCTTATCATTTACCAAGGTCTAAATGACTCAACCTCTAAGCACGGGCTCTATTTCTGCCTCAAGCACACATTTTACATTTGCTGCATTAAAAAAAAAATTACCAAAAGGAGCATTTTGAACACAAGTAAGAAAAGGGAAGAAACTTCCTCGTTCCTCGGAAGATTAAAGTCATACAACCCTGAATATACTAGAAACATAAGGCCTGCAACTTTCTGACATGTCTTCTGTCTAACGATTTCTAACTGTTTTATATAAAAAATGTTCCTTTGCCAGAGCACTCTCTTCTTTCTGCAGATTGTATATCCTGGGCAGTTATCCTAACTTGGGCCTAAAAAAAACTTGTGTTTTTAGAAATTCTGAAGGGTTTCTTCATTTTGTATTGACAGAAGCCAGCATCAGGGAAGGGTGCTGTGACTAAGGAATTTGACAGTCATGTAAGCATGAGATCATGTTCTCGTGTCCCTGATTTGAGAGTCATCAAACCATGACAGCGCAGGGGATTTCTTCATCACTGACTTTATTCTAGGGGCATTCTTTACCCACCATGTTCTGCAAAGTCCTCTTCCCAACTCATACCTGCACATACCGAGTACACAGCCGGGCAAGGCCCAGTGTTTCTGAGGGCAGACTTGGATGTCAGCCTCTGTGCCTACAACCAGTTTGGCTAGTAGCTGTGTGGCTTCTTATCATTGTCTTAGCTTGATTTTCAAAAATATTAATAAAATGTGCCCTTCCTTACATGATTATTGCCAGATAAAATAAAATAGTAAATCTGAATCATTTAGCAGAGTATCTCTGATGAATCAATCATCATCTATACCTCTATGCACTTATGTATATCTTTCTATCTGTCCTCCTCTCTAGTTATTTCTACCAGAAAAAGAGCCAGATTAGCATTGTCTTTAAACCAACCACAAGTGAATTAAAGTAAGATTCCTATGTTCCTCTCTAGTTTTCAGTCTATGCCAGTGTCTGAGCTCTGTCAGAAACTATGTCAGATTAAGAAAGACATATGTGTTGGAGAAGGAATGGGTCAAGAAATCAAGGATCCAGGCAGGGGGGAAAAAAAAAAATCTATGTTTAATTGAACAAACATATAACTGAAGACATAGTTCTCAGATTTTCTGTAGTCATTAGCTTCTTGCTTCTCATTGATTTCATAAATTTATCAATTCAGCGAAAAGTGTTGTGAGACAAACCACCTTCAAAGCTAAATCTGCTCTTGAAGGTGTTTGGATAAAATTATTTATTATTACTATTATTATTATTATTTAGTGTGTACGTGAGAGGAGACAGTAGCTGTAGTTCTGGTGATTATCATGATGTAAGGATTGCCTGGACAGAAGTTGATTTCCTAAGTATGCTCTGTCTAATGTTTTATAAAATTTTTGGATTTTTCTCCCTGAAATGTGTTAAGATATCATAGGCCATTTATCACCATTACATGAGTATAGTGTATGTGTGCTTCCATCCAAGTTCACTGACAGCCCCATCTGTCATAAAATAAAAATTAAACTTTTCTAGTTGCATAGGTATACCAGTGTCTGGGGTCTGAGAACAGCGGGCACCTGCCAAATGACCAGAGTGAGATGCTACGGGAAGAAAGTAATGTGCAGCAGTGTCTCATAGAGCAAGAGACTCTGCAGAGACCTTTCTCCCAGCACGGTCACCCTCTAACCTGAATCCCAACCCACAGTACGGCCCACCCCTCCCACCACCATGCTCCTAATGCACAACACACATACGCACACACATCAGGAGGCACTGAATTTCTTGACACTGGTGACAGGGTGGCATTAAGTTTCAGGATTCATCCAGGCTCACACACCACTCACATCTACTGATGTGCAAATCTGCAGTAAACAGAACACATGATTGCAATACAAATCCTCTCCAGTTCCAGGTAAACCTGAGCTAAAAGGACACACTGGGAAGGCTGTAGGTCAAGGGCTACACTGGCCACAGCTGTAGAGCAGTTCTGGGAAACCCAGAGACTCTAGGACTGCTTTGAATTAGAAGGAAAAAAAATAATCAATGAGCCTTTACTTCAGATATGGGAGTACTGTGTTTAAGGCAGTTTCTTTGCTTCAATGATATTTCAGTGAATGCTTCAGCAACTTACGAGTGACTGAGAAATATTTGTGGACTAGTTATGATATTAGAAAATTACTTTATTCACATTTAAGTCTGGACCCTTCCTTTTAAAGTAGCAAGGCAAGAATAAAGAAATGTACCTTGGTGATATATCACTGCTTGTTATAATTGTCTGACCTAAAAATATTTTTAGGAAATTAAAATATTTTAATGATTTTGGAAGTAATTAAAATTATTTTTATTTCATCTAAACAGGGTGGAGAACTAGCTATTTGACCAAATACTCTTAAATGTCAGGTGATAAATATAAAAAAAAATTATAAATAGAAATTATGTAAGTGTAGAGACATGAGAAATGACCATGTTCTTTGAAAGAGAGTTTTTAGTGTCAGAACCCAGAAAATAGAATTACCTTGGGAAAACTATAGTAATATATAGATATTATCTAAATATGGAAGATTAAAAAGCTAATGGCGTCTGCATTGAAAAATGTGACAAAAACATAATCTCCATTGTGATAGCTCAGATATGTGTGTTAACATTGTTTCTTTCTCAAATGCACCTCAAATTTAATGTATCCAGAATCAAAGGTATGAATCAATACCAGTAACTTCTAGAGTTCTGATCTCAGAGAAAGACCCGCCATCACCGCAATTGTCTATGCCAGAAAACTAGCACTGATTTTGAAAAATTCCCTCTTGTGTTCACCTCTCCATATCTTCTTCTTTGTCTCCAAATTGTATTGATTTGTCGGCATTGATTTTTAGAAAAATTGCCTTTTCATCATCCTCTATATATTTTTGAACTTCGCACCTAATTATTTTACCTGAAGATCTTTGAGATATGCCCCCAATTTTCTCCATTTCCTCCGCCCATTCCCCCGCCCACATTCCACTCATCTTGTTCCTATTGGAGATACTTTTCATCTTGTCACCCTTTCAAACAAGTGCTTGGCTTCAGCATTTTCCTGAAACAAACCTGATTGTTTTCCTGCTGCTTTTATAGTCAATAGATTCCCCATGCTCTTAGAATAAAGATATGATCTACAAGGTCCTGCATGATCTTCTTTCTAATCAACTCTCCAGATTTATCTCACCATTTTTTTTTTTTTAAGATTTATTTATTTGAGGGAGAGAGAGCAAGAGAGGGAGCAGGGGCAGGCAGGGAGAGGGAAAAGCAGACTCCCCATGGAACAGGGAGCCTGACACAAGGCTCTATCTCAGGATCTCAAGATCGTGACCCAAGCCAAAGGCAGATGCCCAAATGACTGAGCCACCCAGGCGCCCTTTATCTCACAAATCTTTATTGCTTTTCTTACCACACTGGTCTCCTTTCTCTCTCTCATAGTCACCATGCTTGTCTCTCTTTATACTGAAGCCCCAGGGATGTATCTATATCTTCAAAAGTGTTGGGAGTGAGGATGTCAGGTAGCATGGTGTTCTTATAGTCATATAAGTGGGATATTTATAGTCAATATTTCAGCTACAAAATTGTTTAAGACCATAATTCTTTTTCATTCCACTCCTCTTGTTCATAGAAGATTGGAATAGTCACAAGCACCTTTGGAATCTAGATAAAGGGAATATGAGTTGCCAATATGCCATTTGATTATAATTTTGAAATATGTATTGGGAGATTACAGTGAAAAAATAAATTAGACTTCTGACTTGGAATGGGGGGGACTTTTTTTAACATTTGTGGATTTATATACTGAATTATTAAAAGATAACTAATCTAAAACTTAGACTTATGAAGCACTTAAAAAGCAATTAAATTGAAAAATACTATTCTGACATTGAGTCAAAGTATTAAAACAACAAGATTCAATAAAAAAGAAAAAAGCTTTTGATGTAAATAATAAATAAGGTTTAACCATATAAAAGTTATTTAAATAGCTTGCTGAATTACATGAAATACTTACAGTGATGAAGATAACATAAAACTCACAATAGATTACTTAATACAGACATCAATATATGATGCCTTAATGACAAGCTTAATGAGAATAGCCATTAGCTATAACTATTAGAGTTAGTTCCTATGTGGACAAACTTGAATTGTTTGAAAATTAACCTGAAAGAGATTTTAAAACAATTCTAAAAATTTTTGAAGCTGAAACTTTTGTAAATCATTATATTAAATAACAAACCGTGATCCTCTATGCCCAGAGTAAAGACTGAATTAATTTTCTATGATCTCTATAGAGAATTTATTACGGCATATTGTTATATGAGTAAGAGATCAAGACATATGCAGCCATAAAAGAAGCCAATCTGAAAAAGCTGTGTAATATATGATTCTAATAATGTTACATTCTGGGAAAGACAAAACCCTGGAGAGAGTGAAAAGATTGTGGATGCCAAGGGGTTGGAAGAGGGAAGGATCAACGGTAGGGAAGAGGTTCTGACCTATAAAACAACCCTCTTGTCCTGGGCTCTGCTCTTTATTCCAGCTGGGGAACTGCTTCTGTCTTCATCATGTGACACTTTAGGGTCCGAGTCTCCACAGTTTTCCAAACTCACATGCCTGGAAGTGGTCTTCTGAGAAAGGTCCAATTGCTTTCATAGTGCCTTGGGTGAGCTGCATGGACATATCCCTGAGTGGCAAGATGCACTTTTGAAACTTGGCTTGAGAGTTGTAAGAAATGAAAAAAAAAAAAAAAAAAAAAAAAAAAAAAGTGTTGTCATTTAGGCTTCTCTTCTAAAAAAGAGAAGATTTAAAAAAAAAAAAGAAAGCAAGCCAGGCCATGACCACCACAAGCTGGACCTCCCTCTACTCAGTATGTAAAGGATGAGTTTGTACAATGTTAAAATTGTAATTCAAAATAATCCTTCAGAGAAAAATCTCCTAATTCATGGATGCTCATTGTATCAACTGTTCCATGGTTTTAAAGAACCCAGATATTGAAGTCTGTTTCCCTATTCCGGCAATCCCTAACAAACACATTAGGACAAGTGTTCTAAATGGTCCTCAATGTACGCAGAAAACAGAGTTCCAGTTGGTTGTTAAATTTCTAAATAATGTAACAGATATCAGAGATTAGTCTCTAATCAGAACATTTTTCATTAAATTCCCTGATTTATGTTAATCAAGATTAAATGAAGTATTAAAGTCATCTTTTCTACCCTTAAATAGACTCTGCTTATACTTAAGCACCAGCGTAGTTTGGGGAGAGAAAAGGTAACATTCAGTGTTTATTTGGTTCTTATGATGTTAAAACTATTTATTTCCAGTTTTGAGTAAACATAATTTTCAAACACACATTAAGGCAGACCAATCGATTTAATGACATTTTCAGCCTGATTGCCCATTCACTGGAATTAATTGACAGGTGTGGAAATGTGAAATTAATTTTTAGACCAACATTACTGGAACATGTGTTTTTAAATATAAATTTTGGCTATGCAAATATAGCATGTATGAGGCTATATTGATAATGTTTCTTATTTTGGTTCATGTAATATGATTAAAACTAGAATTTAAAGATATTAGCATTATTTCTGTTACAATGAAGTTTTGCAAGATTATTCTGTCCATGACTCTGCCTCTAATTTTTTTTGTTAGCATTTGCAATCATTTTTATTGACATTTAGGCACATGGAAAATTAGCAACCTTAAAGTGGTACCAGGTTTTGAATTATCAGAAGTAAGGGACATACCATATTTTTCTGAGGATATTACACATATGATAATTAAACTTGGAGAAAATAGTTTGCAATTTAAATCCAGTCTAGATTCCTAATCCTAAATGGATATGTAGTTATATCACACACATTTGTGTCAGATAAATTGAATTGGTGTAGATTATATGGAAGGACAAAAGTAAGTTTTCTCATGAGTCTGGGAAGTCAAGCTCTGAGAGTTAAATAATGATGTCAACAAATAAAAGACCTGAAGAGAGATATACACAAAACAGGAGAAAAATGATGGAAAGAATCCCAATCAGCAACATTGGAAAAGAATGTCAGTCACTTCACAAAGCACTGATAAGGAGAAACAAGCATTGACATTCTCCGTTCTCCCTCTTCACAGTGAGATGTCAATCCAACCAACCCGAATTTTCAGGAAAATAAATACTTAGCCCTGTTGCTTACGTGTACAGAGTGAGACTGAACACCTAATGTCTTGGTGGTAAAATCAGCTCCACTTACAAGTTTTTATTTAATAGAAATGCAGTCTTTCCAGCTTCTAGGCCAATAAAAACTTCAGAATCCATCTTGACTCCTTAATTTCTCCAATAATCTGCATCCCACTTCTTCATCGTCCTCAACAATGAAAAGTAGATCTAGAGTTTGTGGTCAAGTTGTTATTTTTTCTTTTAAAAATGTGTCTAGTGGCTACCCTGGAAATGACAGCATACATCCTTGACTAATGCAAATCACTCTTAACAATTCCCAAATAGCGAGAGTTAAATATAGCACATCTTATCTCTTTTAGCACACTCAGTGTTAGTTTTACTGGGATCTTCAGTTTAGATTTTCCTACGGTTAAGTCTCACATGTAACACTAGCAAGGTTCTGTAGAAAAAGAATCACAGATGTTCACCATATATTTACTTTCTACCTACTTTTTTTCATTTTGCAGATTGAACGTTCCATCTCCAATCATGATCTCCTTCTTAAAGATCTCTTCCTTCTATTTATTTAATACATAACACATACATAACAGACTCTTGTTTCCCGAAAACAGTTTTCTTTCCATTTCATTTTTCATGGATTCTTTTGTGCTAAATATAGAAATCATTTGAAAGTAAATTAATTTCAGCATTTTAAAAATGGCATTCAATTTTTTTCTAGCCTCCATCACTTCTGCTGAAAATGTTTCTTTTTCTCTGGCCACTTTCATTATTTACTCTTGGTCTTTAATTTCACCAGTTCAACTGTTACTTCCCTACATGTGGTTTTCCGTGTTTGTTTTCTCATTTGGTCTCTTCTTTCTATGGGCTGGTGTCTCTCATCAACTTACAAAAATCCTGTGTTCCTCACCTTCTCGACACCCATCCCATTGTTCAGACCTTTTTACTCTCTGACACATGTGTCTTATGATCTTCTCTGAACTTTTCAATATTTTTTCTCTTTTTGTTCCTGTTTTGAAATGTGATTTTGACTTTTCTTCTTATCCTTTAAGTGTGCCTTTTGCCATGTACAATCTGCTGTTAAAATATCCGATGATTTCTTCTTGTCAGAGACTATAATTTCCAGGGCTGGAAATCTTTTTATGGATTACAATTATTTGAGGAAATTTACCATCCTTTGATTGTCCCTTTTCCTCTTGCTCTAATTTTCTGAATATATTAATCATGGTTATTTTAGAGAAATTACATGTTTTTTTTCCTAATGTACATGTCATCTGTGGTCTCCTTTTACATCTGCTTTTTCTCTTCATCTTGAGAATATTACCTTGTCTTTTATCATGCTTAGTAGATCTGTGGCATGACAAAAGAGAGGACAATATGACCAAGATGGAAAGAGTATCCATGTAGGATTATTTCTCTAGGGAGAATATACTGGGATACCTTGAGGACCTTGATCTCCATAATCTGTCTGGGACTGAGCTTAATTATATCAGTTATGCTGGGTTTACCTTTTTTTTTTTTTGGCCCTGTTCCATAGAAATATGCTTTTGAGTTGTAAACTAAAAACATTATGTTTGTGGGCATACTTTTGTTAATATATTTGTGGATCCTAGCAACACAAAATTGTAAGAAATTCAGTTTTGCTTTTCAGAGGTGTTTCTTTTGGTATTTTTTTAAATTTTATTATTTGTAATTATTATTATTTTGGCTTCTGGATCTAGTAGCTCATTCAGCTTCAGAATATTCAAAGATGATAACAATGTGTGATGGCCATACATATCTTTAATACCCATTGTAATTACTGAGAATAATGGTAAAATAGTGCTCCTAAACTTAAAGAATAAGAATCAGGGATACAATTGTAATACTTATATAAAAAGAAATCCAAAGTTTATTAAAATGACACTGCAGAATGTTACATTTACTGGGAATATGATAAAATGAATATCCAAAAATAACCATATTGGTACCAGGACACCAGTCTGATTAAATTAAAAACAATTATTTTAATGCACAAATGATCTAATAATAAGATAAATACTCAAAAATAATTTTGAAAAACAGAGATTCCAGGACCTTTAACATGTCCAAAATTAGGAAGATGCCTCCAGCGCTGCTACTGTGTGAATCTGTTCAATTAGTTTTTGCTTGTGGGGTGTAAATGCAAATCAGCAATCACAAAGGAGCCACAAAATCAGGAAGGAAACCATCGTAAGTATTGAAATGACCAAATAAGCATTATTTTAAAAATATGTGTTAAATACCTTAAAGGAAAAGCAGAAGGTGATGACAAGTATTCTTTTTTTTTATTTAAATTCATTTAGCGTACATATAATAAATCATGAGTCTTTGATGTACTGTACAATGATTCAGTAGTTGTGTGTAACACCCAGGGCTCATCACATCACACGCATTCCTTAATGCCCATCACTCAGTTACTCCACTGCCCACCTACCTCCCTTTCTACAATCCTCAGTTTGTTTCCCAGAGTCAAGAGTCTCTCCTGGTTTGGCTTTCTCGCTGATTTCTTCCTACTCAGTTTTCCCTCCCTGCCTCTATGATCCCCTGTGTTATTTCTTAAATTTCACATATAAGTGAAACCATATAATTGTCTTTCTCTGACTGACTAATGTCACTTAGCATAATATCCTCCAGTTCCATTCACATCAATGAAAATGGTAAGTTTCTTTTACTTTCTGATAGCTGAGTAATATTCCGTTGTATATATGAACCATTTCTTTTTCTTTTTCTTCTTCTTCTTCTTTTTTAAGGAGAAAGGGAGGGAAAGCATTACCCATCTATCTCTCCTTTTTTTTTTTTTTAAGATTTTATTTATTTATTTATTTGACAGACAGAGATCACAAGTAGGCAGAGAGGCAGAGAGAGAAGAATAAGCAGGGTCCCTACTGAGCAGAGAGCCTGATGCGGGGCAGGATCCCAGGACCCTGGAATCTTGACCTGAGCCAAAGGCAGAGGCTTCGACCCACTGAACCACCCAATCACCCCTGAACCACATCTTTTTTATCCATTCATGTGTTGAAGAACATCTCGGCTCCTTCCACAGTTTGGCTATTGTGGACACTGCTGCTATGAACATTGAGGGCAGGTGCCCCTTCTAGTCACCACATCTGTATCTTTGGGGTAAATGTCCAGTAGTTCAATTGCTGGGTCATAGGGTAGTTCTCTTTTTAACTTCTTGAGGAACCTCCATATTGCTTTCCAGAGTGGCCATATCAGCTTGCATTCCTCCCAATAATGTAAGAGGGTTCCCCTTTCTCCACATCCTCACTAACTTTTGTAGATGGCAAGTATTCTTGAGAAAGAAAAGACTGTCAAACTGATGGGACATTTTTTTTTTTCTGATGGGACATTTTTAAAATGGAATAACATAAATGAATTAAAATTATAAATTAAAGATATTGATTAAATTGTTGATATGATCAGGGCACCTGGTTGGCTCAAGCAGTTAAGCATCTGCCTCTGGCCCAGGTCATGATCTCAGGATCCTGGCATGGAGCCCAACATGGGGCTCCCCACACAGTGGGAGTCTGCTTTTCTCTCCTCCTCAACCCATCACCCTGCTCCTGCTCTCTATCTCTTTCTCTCTCTCAAATAAATAAATAAAATCTTAAAAATAAATTGTTCATATGGCCTAAGTAAAAACTCTGAGCCACAAAAAAATGAAGAAAAAAAAAATCATGTAGGTGAATCTACTTAAGTATTGACTTTACAAAGCAATAACTGCAATTATCAGTGAATGGGATTAAAAAAACAAACTTTATCTGACAAAATAGCAAAAATAGCATATTTGCATATTTTGACTCATATTTTACCTAATAACTGAAGCACGTTGCACATATATAAAAATAAAAACAAACAACAAACGTTAGCTGGATAAATTGCACAAAGGAAACACACCATGTGAAAACCACCCAAGTCAAGTAACATAGCATAACCAGTACCCTGAAGCCTCTTCATCCTGTCTTCCAATCATTATCCCTTCTTTCCCCCCGAAGTATCTAGTCTAACTTTTGGACTTATTAGCCCTTTGATTTCAGTCACTCTGTCTATGTGATGGTATTTATTTGCAGCTATACAAAGTTCTTTCTTGATGACCATTTGGTGGATCACTTTTCACATATTTACTTGAATATCTAGATGCCCATTTAGGTAGGCAGGACATGTTCAAGTATCTTTCTTTCTTTTCTTTTCTTTCTTTTTTTTTTCTTTTTTTTTTTTTTTTTTTTTGGTTATTGATATATAGGTGCTCTTTCTTCAAATGAGAGAAGAACCTTTTTCACTTATATATGTGTCAAATTTCTTCTCTCACCCCATAACTTGCATATCCATTCTTTAGTGATATCATAAATCTAATTTTAATTACTAATATTTTCTTTTGTAGGCTGTAATTATAATTCCAATTTAAGAAATGTTTCCCCTTCCAAATTTATGAAGATCTTCTATATTTTCTTCTAGAAGGTGTATGGTTTTACTTTCATATTGAGATAGCCATTATATCCAGAAGAACTGATTTCGAATATCAAAAGTAGGATTTCATTTAGTTTCTTATATGGATTATCACTTGGACATGCCCTAATTGCAAATAGGACAGGTTCATTTGGTATTTGTTTGATATATTTGTTGAAAAGACCATCATTTTCTCACAATTCCAAAGCACTAACCTATCCATTAAGCAATTATCCATACCTAATGGATTTGTCACAATCTCTTTTCTGTCTCATGTTTGTATTTATCTACTCAGAGAGTTGCCACCTAAAAACAAAACCAAACCAAAGAACATGGTTTTTTTTGTAAAGGAAATTATATTCTGGAGAAGTCTTCAAAGATACCTCCTTGAATATATTTTCATTCTTCTGAGTTAAGTAACTTTAGACTCACGTTGTCAATCAAAAAGAAAAGAAAAACTTTGTAAATTTGATTTGGATATCATGGACCCCATAGGTCAACTCATGAACAATTCATATTTTTACAATATTAAGCATGAAAATAAAAAAGCACATGTGTATCTCAAATTATTTATATCTCTCTTAATTTTCCAATGTTTTATCATTTCTGAGTAGACAGCCCATCATAATCACTATCCTCTTCTTATATTGCTTTTTTGGTTCATAACATTTTTTTGGTGTATTTATTGATTGATATGAATCTTAATTTCTCTTTTTATACTGTCCTTGTCTTATTTCATATCTAGATTATACTGGCTTCATAAACTGATCTGTAAAGTAATATTTTATATCTGAAAGATTTTTGTGAAAATTGCATTATTCTTTCCTAAAAATATTTGAAAGAATTTGACAGTGGACATTAATATTTTTGTTCTTCATCTATAAATGTTGGTAAATTTTTTTCCAGATACTTCTGATATCCAGGAAAGTGGATAAGTAGGTGGCTTATTCACATAAGGGAATTCCACTCAACAATTCAAACTAGTAATGCCCTAAGCTAAAGTACTCTTTGTCAATGTATGCATACTGTATTATTCTAGCCATATAAAGTATAAGAACAGATCAAATAAACACATGGAAATAAAAATGAACAAAATACTTATCTATGGGGAAGTATATTGAGTGAGAAGGAGAATGTGCAAACTCTTTGTAGTGTTGGGAAATTTTATATATTAATACAGTGTTTGGTTACATGGCGTATATATGTGTGAAATTAATTGAGTTATATGCTTGATATGTATGCACTTCACTCTCTGTAATCTTGACGTCAATAAAACCATGGGCCAGAAAACATTAACAGTCATTTATATAAGAGAGACGTGAGAAGACAATCAATAAAGTTACAAAATGGTACCCAATCCCTTCATAATGCAAATGAAACCACCAGGAAAGTGCAACTTCACAGCCAAAAGATAAAGATTGAAAGAGGGGAGCTGTGGGGCGCCTGGGTGGCTCAGTGGGTTAAGCCGCTGCCTTCGGCTCAGGTCATGATCCCAGGTCCTGGGTTCGAGCCCCACATCGGGCTTTCTGCTCAGCGGGGAGCCTGCTTCCTCCTCTCTCTCTGCCTGCCTCTCTGCCTACTTGTGATTTCTCTCTGTCAAATAAATAAATAAAATCTTTAAAAAAAAAAAAAGAGGGGAGCTGTAACATGCTCTGATGAAGATGTAGACGGACTGGGGGAAAACATTTCTGAGATGCTCTGCTCCTTGACATCTGAATAAGGCTCAACACTGAGCAATGAATAAGTGAATGAGTATAGCTACATTAGAAAATAAGTTATTAACCAATAAATTTGAGAGTGAAAGTAACCCAATGTAAAACACTTCCAATTTTAGATGTGAATACTGGAGAATCTGTTGCACCTGTGCATCAAGAGCTAAGAATGAATTCTAGAGACACACTGATGGTATCACAGGAAACAATTGTGTCATTGCCTTAATAGATTTCCTTAAGCTTACTTTTTTAAAAGATTTAATTATTTATTTGAAAGAGAGAGAGAAAGAGTAGGGGTATAGGGGGCAGAGGGAAAGAATGTCCAAGCAGACTCCAGCTGAGTGGAGAGCTCAATCTCACAAGCAATGAGATTAGGACTTGAGCTGAATCCAAGAGTTAGATGCTTAACCAACTGAGTTGATTAGGTGCCCCTACATTTTGTTAAGTTTTTAAAAAAAAAGAAATACACATGCATATACAAACATACACACACAATCATATGCTATAAATCTCATATAATAGATTATATGGAAGTAAATTAATTTATTTTGATGCAGTCATAAGTGGAATATGCTATCAAAGTAAAAAATAGGTACATATGAAATTATAGCAATCTCTTCAGAGGTAATATAGAATAAAACATTTAAAGTTCATAGCAGTTACTTGTGTAATACAATTATCCTATATAAAGATCTGACTTTGCAAAACTAGAACATATTTTGATGAATGCAATGAAATATGCTGTGAAATTATAAGGAAACCAAGAGCACGGCAAACACTCCACTCTGTAAAATTGACAAACACGCAGTTTACAGAGAAGTAATGAGAGGTTGGAAGGATAATTCTTGTTTTATAAGAAATAAGACAATCTAGAGAGTTTAGTCATCAAATAGGAGTAAAAGGGGAATTTAAAATGTTATACATGAGAGGCATCTTCAAAAGGAAATAGTGTTTGTGCAATATTAAGTTAATTAAGCAATATTAAGTTTTTGAAAAGATGTTCTGTTAAGATTTTGTTGTTATAATTAATATTTTCATTTGTTCAGTGGTCTGTGTAAAGGACTTTTTTAAAAGATTTACTTATTTATTTAGTTGACAGAGAGAGAGCGAGAGAGAGAGAGAGAGAGAGAGAGAGAGATCACAAGTAGGCAGAGAGGCAGGTAAAGAGAGAAGGGGAAGCAGGCTCCCTGCTGAGCAGAGAGCCTGATGCAGGACTCAATCCCAGGACCCTGAGATCATGACCTGAGCCAAAGGCAGAGGCTTAACCACTGAGCCACCCAGGTGCCCCAATAAAGGGTATTTCAAGAAAGTGGTAGAAATGGGAAAAATGGTAGATCATATTTTTGTCCTTTGAGGAGTGAACATAGAAGGAAAATGTGTGCACTGCTCATAACAGCTGCACTTTCAGGTTTGGAGGATGGAGTAGGAATAATTCAAGAAAGATCACTTTTTTGTTTTTTTTTTTTAGGAAAGAGCAGTTGAATAATTTAGTAGACAAAGGGATCTAAGGAGATCTCAGGCTTTACAATAAAAATAGATGAAATCTGGATTTTGAGATGGTTTTATTTTGTTCTACATAAGCATCAGTCAGTTTTAATGAACAAAACAAACAATTCTGCACTCTATATTCTTTAAAAATTAATGGCAATGTATTCATTTCAGTTTAAAAGAATGAAAAATATTCTTACATGCTGTATGAGGAAAGAATGAGTAAAGATGGTGAACTTCAAAGTTGCTTTTCTACATCTTTTTTTTTTTTAAGATTTTATTTATTTATTTGACAGAGAGAAACCACAAGTAGGCAGAGAGGCAGGCAGAGAGAGAGGAGGAAGCAGGCTCCCTGCTGAGCAGAGAGCCCGACGCGGGGCTCGATCTCAGGACCCTGGGATCATGACCTGAGCTGAAGGCAGAGGCTTAACCCACTGAGCCACCCAGGTGCCCCTGCTTTTCTACATCTTAAGATAACTATCAGTTCTTTCTTACTTCTGGTAGACTTATTTTAAGTACATTACGAGTAATTATTCTCATATTAAGAATGAATTCCCGGGCACCTGGGTGGCTCAGTGGTTAAGCATCTGACTCTTGATTTCAGCTCAGGTTATGATCTCAGTATCATGAGATTAAGCCCCATATCAGGCTGTTCTGGGCAAGGAGCCTACTTAGGATTTTGTCTCCCTCTTCCTCTGCCCCTCCCTGCTCACACTTTCAATTTCATTCTCTCTCACTCCAAAAAAAAAAAAAAAAAATTCCTTATTTGTTTTTAGTATCTCAGGATCATGTGGAAATATAGCTGCAAATATTTCTAACAAAATCATCCCAAGAGCCAGGGTTCCTGTATTTATTGATGCTGATATGGATGTGTATACTGGCCCCAGAATTCTACCTAATTGGGACTTAAATGAGGTAAGCATGTTGCAGAAGAGGGATCAGACTTTTCTTGTTCTGTATTGTCAGAACCAGCAGATTAGCTTGACCTAGCTTGAGTGTTGCTGTGCTTTGGCTGGGGAGAATCTGAGGGAATCACAGACAACCAGACAGAAGTCACAGGAATCCCTCGAAGGCCACTTAGAAGTATGTCCTTGTTGATGGATGCGCTGTTCCATTTGTGTTGGTAAAGCTTGGTGAAGAAACACTTTTAGGAAGCAGGACCACGAAACATGGAAATTGTTCACCTTTCATATTAATTCAAGGTCCCTAATGCCCTCACTTAGTGTAATGCTATGAGAAATCTTTGATAACATAAAATCATACCATCTATTAAAAATATAGGAAAAGTACCCATACCCCCACACTCAGGGAATTAATGATAAAAATTATCTCAATTGTATTAACTTTCTAAATACGTACTGTGTACTAGATCTTTTTGTATTTTATCTAGAATCTACCTGAAAACCCAGCATCACAGGTACTTCCATATACATATTGCAATTAGGAAATAGAAATCTTCCAAATTGCATGAATTACATAGTCCTACAGATAGTAAAAAAAAAATAAAATTGATATTAAACTCCTTTTTTTACTTGAAATTTTATTTCAATTGTAGTGTGTGGTTTCTATGGTTATAAACATTATAGAAATTTGGTGTTCTGTATAAAAGGGGTAATGAGATTCATTACAACTTTTTTTTTTTTTTTTTTTTTTTTTTTACTTTTTAAAAACATGGAAGTAAATTTTCCACTGGACAAGGAATCAAAATTCCTGGCTTTTCTATTTGCTTGTCATATAAATTTGAGAAAGCTGATTTTTTTAAAACCTATTTTTTCTCAACGATAAAAATCAAACAAATGCAGCTGTACTAAGTATTTCAGAGATGTTTCAGGACTCATGTATACAAGTTATATAAAATATTTAATGTAGTTAGTGTGACAGTCTGCACACACCACATCACTTAAACTTTAATCCCAGTGGTGAGCTAACATACTAGCAATAATTTGGAGATCATATTTTTTAAAAAAGCCACTCACCAAATGAGGCTGAAACAAGAATTTCCACTATTAGTGTCTAAATCAATCAAAAATTTTTGTTAATTTGCACAATTAAAGATAAAATGAACTTTTGTGAGGAAGGGTAGTAACTTGTTAGTTGAAGTGATAAATGTTAGAAATCAATTCTCACTGATGAAATCAAGGGATGGTGTTAATAACTCGATCCCTATTGGCTTTGTTCCAGCTATTGGTTTAGAAGGATTTCTGGTTGTATGATGCTTAGATAATGTCATTGTATAAATATTTAGAAGAACAAAATGTTAATAGTCACTGAGTTATGGAAAAGTCTGTGTAAATAACTGCCTGTTAATGAATGTTTAGTAAATATTCTTTTTTTGTAGTAGAATTTTTTATTTATTTGAGAGAGAGAGAGAGAGTGAGAGAGAGCATGGGAGCAGGGAAGGTCAGAAGGAGAAGCAGACTGCCCATGGAGTTGGGAACCCAATGCAGGACTCGATCCCAGGACTCTGGAACCATGACCTGAGCTGAAGGCAGATGCTTAACCAACTGAGCCACCCAGATGCCCCTATTGTAGTAGAATTTTTTAAAGGATTTAGTATTTATTTATTTATGAGATAGATAGAGAGTAGTGTGGGGAGGGGTTGAGGGACAAGGAGAAAGCTGAGCACAGAGCCTCATACAGGGCTCCATTTCATGACCCTGAGATCATGACCTAAGCTGAAATCAAGAGCCAGATGTTTAAATGACTGAGCCGCCCAGGTACCCCTCTTTATTGTTGGAGCATTCAATAACTAAGCTTGACTTTCAATAATTTCTATACCTCAGGTCTCTTTGAAAACCATTATTATGGATAAAAATATCCCTATGATAAACTGGTATGTCCATATAAACTATTTATATAGGCTATGAGTGTCTATATAAACTATTAGGTCTATACCCCACCCACCCCCAATTAAAACAGGTACTCAAGCACATGGACACACATTAAAGCAGGTACTCATACAAATACATGCACACACATGGCTATTTGCAATAGCCCAAAGGTAGAAACCCTCTAAACACCCATCAGTGGGTGAATGAATAAACAAGTGGTGGGATACCCTATTACTGATTCATTGCAAAAGGGAAAATTGTACTGACACATACTACACATGGAAGAGCCTTGAAAACAGGAAGCAGGTGAAAGCAGCCAGACTCTGAAGACAATACAGTGTATGATCTGTCAGTATGAAATGTTAAGCATAGGGAAATCCATTAAGACAGAAGGCAGACTGGGGGTCATCAGGGGCTGGAAGGAGGCAAGGAAATGGACAGGAAATGCTTTAGGGGAAAAAGGTTTCCTTTTGGCGGTGATAAAAATGTTCTGGAGCTAGATGGCTGCAAAATAACCGTGTCTGTATTACATGCTAATGAAATGTTCACTTTGAAACAGTTATTTTTATATTATGTGATTTTTGCCTTATTTAAAAACAATATGTATAAATGTGTGTGTGTGTGTGTGTGTATGTGTTTTGTTTGCCCTAATTGGTATAAGGTCGCTCACAATAGCTCAAGTAACATAAAGTGTTTTAAAATGCACGGTAAATATTAAAATACTGTGAAATGCAGAATACCATTTTTTTTAACAAGGAAACCTTAGTATTTCCACCTTCATCTTTCTCTGAATTACAGTGAAATTTAATACAGTAAAAATAACCTCCCAAGAACTTGTGGGATATATGTATCCAGGGTAGCTTGTTTGTTAGTCATTTGATCAGCTGGTGGCCCCATATCCGTCAATTAGTATCTGGAGTACTCAAGTACTCTTGAATACTACTTATGGTTAGTAGTGAAGGTGCAGTAACCACGGATGCCTCCCTGAGATGCAGGTGACAACATATTCCTTAAAGAGGAGGAAATAAAACCGGAGCCATCCTTCGCTGAGCATCTACCATGTACCAAGCATCCATCCAAGTGATACATCTTATTAAGAATAAGAACCTGGGGGCCCTGGGGTGATCCAGTCAGTTAAGCTCTGGTCATGATCTCAGGATCTCAGGGTTGTGAGATCAAGCCCCACATCGGGCTCCGTGCTCAGCAAGGAGTCTACTTGTTTCTCTCTCTTTCTCGTCTCCTTCTCCCTCTCTTCACTCTCTTTTTCTCAAATAAATAAGTAAATCTTAAAAAAAAAAAAAAGTGAGAACCTCATGGAGTAACCATCTTATTACCCTCATTATACAGATGAGAGAATTAAAACACAGATGTCAAGAAACCTGCATGTTTGCACCAACCCAGGATTCAGATCCAGGCAGGATCTGATCAGCAACTGCAGGACCCTCGGTGGCCTCTCACGCAGGTCAAGTTTTTCAGCAGTGGTGAGCTAACATTCCCTCTAAATCAAGGTGTTTTAAACCTAAAACTTCTGGCAGCCCAGGTCCTCAAAGCATTTGAAGGATGATCAGTTTAGTTAGAAAATACTCCTTCTTAGGTCATGTGGCGTTTTTAATTTCCAGTTTCTAAGAAACACTAGGGAGATATGTAAAAATCCAAAGACAGATTTTGAGGACAAATTAAATATTTGAAAGATAAATGAACAAACACTGTGCTCACCATTTCATAAGCAGTGCACCATGATCAAATTCATCAAAGAGAAAATACCCAGAACCTCTAAGAGGTTGGACAGTGTCCAAACAGAAGCGCATCCATACCAGGCTGTTGGAGTCAAGGGGAGAGAAATGGGCACTTTTAGGGAGAGCGGTCAGCCTGGGTTTGCATCCCAGGACCACTTACTCACAGTGCGACCTTGATCAGGACCAGGCTAGTGAGAGGATCCAGCTATAGGATTATTGAGAACATCAAGGGAGATGATGTGTGGAAGGTGCAGTACATAAATAACAATGATAAATAATAAATTAATCGGTGCTCGGTAATCAGCTCTGATGATGGTGAAGACGATTTTGAATGCAATTTGACTTGGCTCCGTATCGTGTGGAGGACTGGGATCTTCAGGACGGCAGAAAACCACTATACCCCCCAACGCCAACATCTACCAAAACCAAGGAAAGCCAACAGGGTGGTCCATTTATCGACAAGGTCAGCAGCCTCTGGAGAGAGAGTAGAGCTTAGACACAGTTCCCTCATAACCCCTTCTTCCTATGCTAAACAACTCCCCAGGCTGACACAGAAAGCCCTCACCCCGTGCATTTGAATCACTCCCATGATTAATGGATCATTCTGGTGGAGTCAAATGTCCCCAGTTCAATTACCTCTCTCAAGGACGCATCGGTCAATTGCTTCTCCTTCTCCATAAATACCCAAGTCAAACAGAGACCATTTCTTGGAATTTAACTCGAAATATCTTCAGCAAGATTAAGAGTTTCACATAGAACCTATGACTAATGACAACAATTCATTCTGAGCTCATTACACAAACCCGCATACAGAAAATTTATCCTTTCTGTAAAGAACAATGAAGTGCCTCAGGAGAGAGGTCCCTCAGGAGTTTGCATAAACACACGGAGATTTACAGGGAAGTGAAGGGAGAAATGGAAAGGCTTTTGCCCTTTTGCTGCATTTGTTGACAGTTGTTCATAATATAAATACTCCCTCAGCAAAGGCTAATTGCCAGCCCTAGTCTCTGTAACACCCCTGATTGACTGATTAGGATTGTTATAGGAAACAATGGAACAGGGAGAGCCGGAATGCCTCTTTGTTCTGGAATGGATTTCTCATCCACTAGCATGGCAAGCCCACAACTGAAGACATGATGTTCGGCTTGCTAAACTGTAATTGGGATCATTTGTAACACAGCACAAACTTGCTTCATAAACAATTTTCTGTGCTTTCTTGACAGACTGCATAAAGTATTCTTAGTTTGGGATTTGGGAAAACAGTGACATGAGATTCTGAAATCTGGTAACAGCCCTGCAGGCCACCTGTGCTTTCCTGCGATCACTTCGGGACTGTTACCTGGCAATTGTTTCTGGGTTGGTAATGGAAAGCATTACAGCAAGGAAGCAAAATTATTCAAGGAGATGCAGATAAACATTTTGTTCTTTTATCCTGGAGATTTATTGCCTTTTGTTATATATTTTCCCCTGCTCAACCCATGGAGTATATCATCCTTGGAGAGATTTTCTTCCTTTTCTTTTTTTTCTTTTTTTTAACATCATGCTGCATATTTCCACTTTGCATTTATGTTTACACATTGTTACCAAAAGAAGCTGTGCTTTAGTCATTGTTTTACTGTGCTTATAATTTTATTCAGTGCCTTTTCAGTTATCAGGACATTCTGTACAAATACACAAAACAAATTGCATTAGTTAATATTTAGATTATACAGATGTCTCTGAATGAAATTTGTAACCAGGAAAGGACTCCACAAATTATTTTTAATATGTTCATTTTCTTAGAAGAAACAGAACAAAAGTGCTTATAGAGAGTGGTTGATACTTTTGCATTTGACATTGGTAGTTTCGTCTGCTTGCTGAGGACTGTGTGGTGGTCATGGCATGGAGGGCGGGGTCTGGGAACCCACTCAGCACCTGCACCAGGTTCAGCTTTCCTGTTTCTACCTTCCAATAAATCACACTTTTGTTTACAGGGTAACTATGTCAAAGTGCCTGTTTACCTTAATAGTCTCATCTTCTTGGCATTCTGCTTTTTATTTTTCTTTGTTCATGGAGCTTTACAAATTTCTGTAAAAACTTCAGTAGGGGATCCAGGTCTATTGAAATAAAATGCACACACACACACCACAAAGACACACATTAGGATCTCTATGAACAGAAATGCCAAGAAAATCAGAGTTGATTTTAAAAACAGGCAAACAAAATTCTTGTCAGTTCTTAGTTAAAATCATGAATGTAATAACACATTAAAAATTAATGACTCCTAAGCCCATTGACAAACCCAATTTAATCCTTGGTGAACCATAATTCTTAGGGAACATTCCCCAACTCCTTCAACCTTAATCCCCTTCAAGGCTCTCATAACAATGATGGGAAATTCATAACTGGTTAGAGTTTGGTTGCTCTTTCGGGGGGGATAGGGGCAGCCTGCTTTATTTTTATTTTTCAAAGTTTTAAATTTTATTTCCAGTATAGTGAACAACGTTATATGAGTATCAGGTGTACAATATAGTGTTCACCAATTCTATGCATTACATGATGAACGTACTCTTAATCCCCATCACCTACCTTACCCAGGCCCCACTTATGTCCCCTCTGGTAACGATCAGTCCATTCTCTATAGCCAAGTCTGTTTCTTGGTTTGTCTCTTTCCTTTGTTTTCCCTTTGCTCATCTGTTGTTTCTTAAGTTCCTCATATGAATGAGATTTTATGGTGTTTGTCTTTCTCTGACAGACTTACTTTGCTTTGCTTATACTCTCTAGCTCCATCTGTGTCACCACAAATGGCAAGATTTCATTCTCTTTTATGGCCAAATAACAGCTTATTACACATATATATACCACATCATCATCATTTGTCAGTCGATGGACCCTTGGACTGCTTCCATATCTTGGCTATTGTAAATAATGCTGCTATAAATGTAGGTGCTTATAACCCCTTGAACTGGTGTTTTCTGTATTTTTGGTGCACAAATTTTGGATCTTAGGGTAGTTCTATTTTTAATTTTTTGAGGAATCTTCATACTGTTTTCCATAGTGGCTGGACCAGCTTGCGTTCCCACCAACAGTGCACGAGTGTTCCTTTTTCTCTGCATCCTCACCAACACTTGTTTCTTGTATTTTTTATTTTAGCCATTCTGACAAGTATGAGGGGGTACCTCATTGTAGTTGTTATTTCCATCTCCCTGATGATGAGTGATACTGAACATCTTTTCATGTGTCTGCTGGCCATTTGTATGTCTTCTTTGGAGAAATGTCCATTCATGTCTTCTGCCCATTTTTTTTTTTTTTAGATTTTATTAATTTATTTGACAGAGAGATCACAGGTAGGCAGAGCATCAGGCAGAGAGAGTGGGGGAAGCAGGCTTCCTGATGGGCAGAGAGTCTGATGTGGGGCTCGATCTCAGGACCCTGAGGCCATGACCTCAGCCGAAGGCAAAGGTGGAACCCACTGAGCCACCTAGGCACCCCTCTCCTGCCCATTTTTTAAACTGGATTATTTATTTTTGGGGTGTTGAGTTGTATAAGTCCTTTGTGTATTTTGAATGCTAACCCTTTACTGGGTATGCCATTTGCAAATATCTTCTCCCATTCAGTAGGTTGCCTTCTGTTGTTGATTGCTTTCTTTGTTATAAAGAAGCTTTTTATTTTGGTGTTGTCCCAATAGTTTATTGTTGCTTTTGTTTCCCTTGTCTTATGAGATACATATAGCAAAATATTGCTGCAGCAGATGTCAGGACACATCACTGCCTGTGCTCTCCTCGGGAACTTTTATGCTTTCAGGTCTCACAGTTAGGTTTTAGTCCATTTTGAATTTATTTTTGTGTTTCCTTTAGGAAAGTGGTCCGGTTTCATTCTTCTGCATGTGGCTGTCCAGTTTTCCTAACAACATTTGTTGAAGATACTGTATTTTTCCTATTAGATATCCTTTCTTCCTTTATCAAAGATAATTTTGGGTTAATTTGGTGGGTTAATGTTCTACTTCATTAATCTTTCCATCTATATTTGTTCCAATACCATACTGTTTTGATCACTGGAGCTTTATAATGTTTGTAAAGTTTGTAATTTTTTGTAAAGTTTGTAATGATTGTAAAGTTTGTCAACTTGAATTTAGGAATTGTGATACCTCCAGTTTTGTTTTTTCTTTTTTAATTTTTTTTAATAGCTCCATACAAATTCTAGGATTGTTTGTTTTAGTTCTGGGCTATTATTTTTTATTGGCTTACATTTTCCAAGAGATAAATGCACAGTGCCTATTTATAAATCTAGAGCAAGGAAAGGAGTTCTGGGTTCCTCCTTAGCTGTGACAAGAGAGATAAGAACAAGCAAGGGGGCGCTTGGGTGGCTCGGTGGGTTAAAGCCTCTGCCTCCAGCTCAGGTCATGATCCCAGGACCCTGGGATCGAGCCCCACATCAGGCTCTCTGCCCAGGAGGAAACCTGCTTCCTCCTCTCTCTCTGCCTGCCTCTTTGCCTAGTTGTGATCTCTGTCAAATAAATAAGTAAAATCTTAAAAAAAAAAAAAAAAAAAAAAGAACAAGAGGGATTTCTTTGGTCTTTTGCTCCCACCCTCCTCTCTCTTTTCCCCAATGCAGGGTCAGTACTAAAAGTGCAACCAGAGAGTGGCAGGGCCTTTATGTCCCCCGCAGGAGCTTCTCGCAATGCCCTGACCTAGGTGATAGCCTCTGCAGGTGCAGCGTAGAGGAAGTGGTGAGCATCCTACATGGGCAGCCCACATACTGAATGGAAGGACCAGGTCATGAAAGGCGGAAAGAGGAAAATTGCATTTTAGAGGAATAAAACCGGAACCACTATCCCTTCTCTGCCCATGGATAGGCAAGTGTAAGGAACGCAGAGGGCACAGATGTTCATTTTGTTGTTGTTGTTGTTTTGTTTTATTTTAAAATTTTATCTACTTATTTATTTATTTACTTGAGAAAGAGAGAGAAAGAAAGTAAGGGTGTGGGGGGAGAGTCTCCAGCAGACTCCACACTGAGTACAGAGTCTGATATGGGCCTCAATCTCATGACCCTGAGAACACGATCTGAGCTGAAATCAAGAGTCTGATATTTAACCAACTGAGACACCCGGGTGCTCCCCACACAGGAGTTTTTCTTTAACATTTCCTGAAGATGGCAGAAATGTGACTGGACCAATACAGGGATTTTGTCCTTTCTCCTTTGCGGGTCACCGAAGCCATGGTTGACTCCCTTGGGAGGAGCGTGCAACACAGCTTGCCACACTGGCCCTGCTTGCACAGGGCTTTCCTTACAAACCCGAAGCTCAGGAACATGGTGCTGAAAATTAAAGTATCAACATCATAAAATGGACCTCCAATTTGAGCACTGTGAACCAATTCCCATTCTTCAGGGTCCAAGAATAAAGCCCTTTCTTCTTAAAAAAATGGGCCAAATGATTGCTTTGTTTTTTGCCATTCAGAAACTGAAGGACCTCCTTGCTGGAAGGGCAGTTCCTTCTAGCAGCAGCTGCTGGCTGGCATATTTTCTTCACGCCATGGTGTAGATGAAGCTCCCCTCGCAGTGACCACAGTACGCAGCTCTGTCCCAAGCATGACAGCATTTAGGAACTGCATGTGCACCCTGCTGCCTTAGAAGGATCATCATGGACTTGTCTTTGGATCTATATTTCTGTTGTCAAACACGGACTGGAATGAAAACTAAGAGCAACTGGCCAGTAGAGGTTTAGGACACAACATGCAATAAAAGAGAAGTTATTTTTGCTCTTTGTTCATTCTTATAATTTCAATGTCCCTGGGCTATTTACAGGAAACTGCAAGTCCTGTGAACTTATGCCCAATTAAGAGAACACTCCACCAAGGGGTGCCTGCCCTCCCATGTAATATCATTTCCATTAGTGCTTTTGGCTTAAAGAACTGACATTAAAACTGACCGCTGGGGGTGCGGATGGGAAAAATGGGAGAAGGGGGTCAAAAGGTACAAAGTTCCAGTTATAAAATAAGTCAGTCATGGGACACAATGCACAGCATGATGACTATAGTTAATAATAGTGTATTACATATTTGAGAGTTGCTAAGAGAGTAGATCTTAAAAGTTCTTATCACAAGAAAAAATTGTGACTATGTGAAAAAGAAAACTGACTCCCGTAAAGCAGGGAAGGGCTCTTTGACAAAATTCATAATGGTGCTTCAGGAACAATTCCACTCCACTCTTGGTGGACTTCCTTTAAGGACTATGTTCCTATCGCAATGTTGAGTTCACCCTGGGTCTGACCCCCAGGTAGTTCCCCTTGCCGCGAGAGTAGGACATCTATATTGTTATGTTAAACTTTATAGGATCTCTGTGATAGCATACAAAAGGAGAAATCCCAGACTTTTAATTTGACAACAGAGAGAGACAGAAAGAGACAGAGAGAGAGAGAGAGAGAGAGAGAACATTTCTCACAGCCTGTTGGCGCAGGAGCCAACCTGAGCAATGACTGAGTCCACCTCCTGCTCCACTCATGGACTCCATGATACCATGGACTCCGTGATAACCAAGGTAAAGGGTAGTGTTGTATGGAGAAACCATATTCATTCTTCTGTGCTTCTACTGGGATATAACATGTGGTGCTTTTGCTTAAAGTCGATTAAACTGAACCATTCATTCACTTACCTAACTGAGAAGGGATTTAGAAATGAGGAAGAGCAAATGTATGCTTAGTGATTAGTAACCATCCTTAACTTTCAGGTTTCCCTTTTAATCACTTCTTCCCAAACAGAATGCATGGGACCTGTGTTAGTTTACTAATGGTGTGTAACAAACTGCCCCAAACCTAGCAGCTTCAAACAGGAAAATTTGTTATCTCACACAGTATCTGAAGGCCTGGAATCTGGTAGGAGTTTTCCTGGTGGTTCTGGCTCAAAGTCCCTAAGTGGAAGGCAGTCAAGTTGATGGTTGGATTTACAGCCACCTGAACACTTGACAACATAGCTGTTGGCTGGACATCTCTGGTCCTCACCACAGGGACCTGTCATAGGGCTGTGTGACTCTCATGACACAAGCAGTAGCTTCTCCTTAGAGAAGGTGACTGAACTAAGGAAGAGCAAGTAGAAAGGGACAATGCTTCCTATGACTATGTCTTGAAAGTGACATAGCATCACCTCCATCAAATTCTACTCAGTAGAAGCAAATCACTGAATCTAGCCAACACTCAAGAAAAATGAATTAAGCTCCATCTTTTGAAGGCAGAATCTCAAAAAATTGGTAGATGTTTTTACAAATCATCAGAAAGGGGGCGCCTGGGTGGCTCAGTGGGTTAAAGCCTCTGCCTTTGGCTCAGGTCATGATCCCAGGATCCTGGGATCGAGCCCTGTATCCAGGGCATCCTCTCTCTCTCTGCCTGCCTCTCTGCCTACTTGTGATCTCTCTCTGTCAAATAAATAAATAAAATCTTTTAAAAAAATCATCAGAAAGCTTCTTCCAGAGGAAGACAGTAGAAAGTCCAATCCAATCATGAATGACCACCACAAAGCTCAGAACTTTAGGTGGTATGGAAGCAACTCCATCAAGTTAAATATAGCAGCTCTTGACCCAGAGAATCCTATAACAAAAAGACAAGTTTTACTAATCAACCCCCAGCCACATACAATGACCAACAGGAGAAAAATGGGAGACTGTAGGAATTCTGAATTTCTCCTGGAAAATCAAGTGAGAGAGCCACTTACCTGGAGGATGACAATGTTGGTTGATCCTGTCATGTTTCTCTTCCTTTAGAGATCACTCATCTGTTATTCTCTGTGGCCTCTTGTTCCACATTTGCGTAGTCCTTTCTTTTTTGTCATCTTCCTTATTCACATTTGAAAAGGGTATAAATGTATTTACCCTCATTGAAGTCTTGGAAACTTTCTCAACACATTTTCTGATTATAGACTGTAGACTCAAGGCTCAAAAAGTAATAGGTTGTTTATTTATTTATTTTATTTGTATTTATTTATTTTTTATGTACATTCAAGTTAGTTAACATATAGTGTAGAATCTGTTTCAGGAGTAGAATTTAGTGATTCATCACTTACATAACACCCAGTGCTCATCCCAACAAGTTCTGTCCCTAATGTCCATCACTCAGTTACCCCATTTCTCCCACCAGTCTCCCCTCCAGCATCCCTCAGTTTATTCTCTATAGTGAAGAGTCAGTCTCTTATGATTTGCCTCCTTCGTTTTTATATTATTTTATTTTTTCTTCCCTTCCCCTATGTCTATCTATTTTGTTTCTTAAATTTCACATGTGAGTGAAATCGTGATATTTGTATTTCTCTGATCAACTTATTTTGCTTAGCATAATACACTCTAGTTCCATCCACATTGTTGCAAATGGCAAGATTCCATTTTTTGATGACTGAGTAATATTTCATTATGGATATACCACATCTTCTTTATCCATTCATCAGTTGATGGACATTTGAAGTCTTTCTATAATTTGCTTATTGTTGATAATGCTGCTATAAATATCGGGATGCATGTACTTCTCTGAATCTGTATTTTTGTATCCTTTACATAAATACCTAGTAATGCCATTGATGGGTTATATATTTAACTTTTCGAGGAGACTCCATCCTGTTTTTCAGAGCAGCTGCACTAATTTGCATTCCCACCAATGTGTAAGAGGGTTCCTTTTCTCCTTGCCAAAATCTGTTATTTTCTGAGTTGTTAATTTTAGCCATTCTGACAGGTCTGAGGTCATATCTCACTGTGGTTTGGATTTGTATTTCCCTGATGATAAGTCATGTTGAACATCTTTTCATTTGTCTGTTAGCCATTTGTATGTCTTCTTTGGAGAAATGTCTGTTCATGTCTTCTGCCCATTTCTTAACTGGATTATTTATCTTTTGAGTGTTGATTTTTGTGAGTTCTTTATAGATTCTGGATACTAGCCCTTTATCTGATATATTATTTGTAAATAGCTTCTCCCATTCTATTGGTCGCCTTTTCGTTTTATTTTTTTCATGGTGTAGAAGCTTTTTATCTTGATGAGGTCCCAACAGTTCATTTTTGTGTTTATTTCCCTTGCCTCCAGAGGTATGTCTAGGAAGAAATTGCTGCAGCCAAAGTCATAAAGGTTGTTGCCTGTGTTCTTCTCTAGAATTTTGATGTGTCCTTGTCTTACATTCAGGCTTTTCATCCATTTTGAATTCATTTTTGTGAATGATGTAAGAAAGTGGTACAGTTTCATTTTTCTGTATGTCATTGTCCAGTTTTCCCAACACCATTTACTGAAAAGACTGTCTTTTGTTTATTGGATATTCTTTCCTGCTTTGTTAACGATTAGTTGACCATATTGTTGTGGGTTCATTGCTGGGTTCTCTACTCTATTCCATTGATTTGGTGTTTGTTTTTGTTCTATATCATACTGTCTTGATGATTACTACTTTTTAATAGAGCTGGAAGTCTGGAATTATGATGCCTACTTTGCTTTTATTTTTTAACATTACTTTGGATATTTGGGGTCTTTTCTGGTTCCATATGAATTTTAGGATTGTTTATTCTAGTTTTGTGAAAAATGCTGGCATTATTTTGATTGAGATTACACTGAATGTGTAGATTGCTTTGGCTAGTACATATATTTTAATGATATTTGTTCTTCCAATATATGCGCATGGAAAGTTTTCATTTCTTTGTGTTTTCCTTGGTTTCTTTCATAAGTGTTCTATAGTTTTCAGTGTATAGATATTTTGCATCTTTGGCTAGGTTTGTTCCTACATATCTTATGGTATTTGGTACAATTGTAACTGGGACCTATTCCTTGACTTCTCTTTCTGCTGCTTCATTATTGGTGTATAGAAAAGCAACAGGTTTCTGTACATTGATCTCATATCTTCTGACTTTGCTGAATTCATCTATTAGCTCTAGCAATATTTTGGTGGAGTCTTTTAGGTTCCTACATAGGGTATTAGTGACAGGGTTTTTATATAAAGCTCATGACTTCTTTTTTTGGAAGTTCAGTTTGCTTAAAAAAAAAATTCTGAAGAAAAAAAAAAAGGCAGAAAACAAACAAGCAAAAAACCCAGTGGGCTTTTTTCCTTTGCATCTTTGTCAATTTTATGTGCTGGTAGATATAACCTTGGCTTATTTTAACTCATAGTTCTTAAAACTGCCTTTTTTTCTTTCACTTGTATTCCATACCCATAGCTGCTTTCTCTTAACCAAATAGGACAATTTTGAATGCCTGAATCTGTACTGAATGAAAGTCATTACAGGTTAAAGACTTTCTGTCTCATCTTTAACTGGAAACTTTTAGGGTCTCTACTTCTCAAAAACATCTCATATTATTTCAGGTCCTGAAGTTATTGGCCTTTTCCACTTCTAAAGACCCAGGATTGTTACACTTTATCTAGGGTCTTTTATTATTTCTACTTGCAAATTGACCATTTTTGCAGAATTCATATTTTTGTGTCTGATGTCTTGGAAAAAGCAGCCCAAACTAATCAATATATAATTTACACTCTCAACAGTACTATTTCCTTGCCCTTTCCCCAGAAAAACTAGCTTATAATAAATAAATTAATTAATTAATTGGAAGAACAAATGTATATAATACATAATATATATAAATATATATATTTCATATTCCATGAAATATATATATTTCATATTTTAAATTTATTAGAACATTTAAGTGTTAAAGTATGGACATTTGGGTTTACATTACCTAACCAAGAGTAATATGGAATCAGTACTAGAAATCTGCTGCTGCTTTTAAAATTCTTAACATATATTTCCAAAGAAGACACACAAGTACATAATTTGTCATTAGGAAATGCAAATGAGGGGCGCCTGAGTGGCTCAGTGGGTTAAAGCCTCTGCCTTCGGCTCAGGTCATGGTCCCAGGGTCCTGGGATTGAGCCCCGCATCGGGCTCTCTGCTTGGCGGGGAGCCTGCTTCCTCCTCTCTCTCTCTGCCTGCCTCTTTGCTTACTTGTAATCTCTGTCTGTCAAATAAATAAATAAAATCTTAAAAAAAAAAAGGAAATGCAAATGAGAACCACATCAAGATACTACTTCACTTGCACTAGAATGACTACATGAAAAACAATGTATTATTACAAGTGTTGGCGAGGATTTGGGAAAATTAGAACCCTCATGCTTCTTACTTGATGGGAGAATTTACAATGGTTCAGCCTCTTTGGAAAACATTTGTCAGTCCTTCACAAAATTAAATTTGAAATTATCATATTATTCAGCAATTCCAGTTCTAAATAAAGACCCAAAAGAATTAAAAATAGAAACTCAGAAAAAAAAGAAACTCAAACAAATGCATGCACCTACATGTTTAATATCCATAAGAGCAAAAATTTCATAGGAACCCAAAGATAGAAATGATTCAGACTTCAATGGACTATCAATTGATAAAAGAATTGTGGTTTACACACATAGTGGAATGTCAATCATCCATAGAAAGCATGGACATCTGATACATGTTATAATATGAATGAACTTTGGAAATATTATGGTAGATGAAAGAAGTCAGTCACACAAACTACATTTGGTATGATTCCATTCATATGAAAGGTCCCAAGCAGAGATTCTATATAGACTAGTAGTGCCAGGGGCTGGAGAGATGGGAAGATGGGGAGTAACTGCCTAACAAGTACAGTCATTTCTTTTGGGGAAATGGAAATGTTTTCAAAATGAAGTTGGTGATTATGAAAGTTGTAAACATAATTAGTGCCACTCAGTTGTCACTTTAAAATGGTTAATTTTATGAGATGTGGATTTTACCCCGTTAAAAATATTTTTATTACTAATATATGTGGTCCATGCTTAGTAGTCAGGTGAGTGGCTGCAGGAGAAACAACATTAACACCGGAGGTGGTGTGGCTGCTGTGCCAATGGCTTATTTTGTGACTACTGTGTGAATGGGGAAGGAATGGTTACTGGAAATAGGAAGTGGAGGCATAAGCTGTCTAGAAAAATTGCTACAGGAATTATAGTTATGCATATAATTTCAAAAGCAGTGTAGTTTTAGAAAGGAAGAATAGAAAATAAAAAAACATTAAAGACGATATGAATAGAAACAAAGTAGTATCACTATTACAATTATTACTAGAAAATAATTAGAATCTTACCTCTTAAAAATTAAACTAGAAAATATATTTTGATACACTCATGTAGGTTCTATTTCTCTAATTGGTAAAATTGAAATTTAGTGTACAATAAAGAATACTGTAGGGGTGCCTGGGTGGCTCAGAGGTTAAAGCCTTTGCCTTCGGCTCAGGTCATGATCCTAGGGTCCTGGGATGGAGCCCCGCATCAGGTTCTCTGCTCAGCAGGGAGCCTGCCTTCTCCTCCTCTCTCTCTCTCTGCCTGCCTCTCTGCCTTCTTGTGATCTGTCTGTCAAATAAATAAAAATCTTAAAAAAAAAAGAATACTGTTAACTCAAAATACCTTTGAAGAATATTTAGTGACTAACATTTATGTTCATTTTATAATGATAAGATAATGTACAACAATATAGTATGATCAAAATTTTATTTTATTGAACATATAATATCTCAAATCTAAGAAATGTTTTTCACATTTTTACATTTCAGAAATTTTGATACATCCAAAATATGAGGTATATGATCAAGTAATATAGAATCTTGCTGTTGTTCTTCTCAGAAAAAAACTGTCCTGAAACAGATATTAGCAGCACCAGTATGTACAAGAGCCAAATTATGGAAACAACCCAAGTGTCTATCAATTGATAAATGGATAAAGACAGTGTGGTATATATATACAATAGAATATTACTCAGCCATAAAAAATCATGAAATCTTGCCATTTGCAACAATATGGATGGAACCAGAGTATATTACTCTAGCTGAAATCAGTCACAGAAAGACAAATACCATAAGATTTCACTCATATGTAGAATTTAAGAAACAAAACAAATGAACAAAGGAAAAAAAGAGAGGGAGAGAGACATAAATCAAGAAAAGACTCTAGAGAACAAAATAATAGCACCAGAGGGAGGTGGGTGGGGGATGGGCAAATAGGTGATGGGGATTAAGGAGTGTGCTTGTGACGGGCATCCGGGACGAACGGAACTGTTTGATCACCAGAAGGTACGCTTGAAACTAAGAGTACACTGCATGTTAACTGACTGGAATATAAATAAAAATTTGAAAAAAATCCCCAGATATTAGACTTGGCTCTTGGGACTACTGGGGGACTGAAGTCAAGGTGGATAGGGGGAACAAACAGTTACTAGATCTTATACACGTGGAAAGGGCACTAGATGAAAATTGACATAAATAAGATCAAATCTCACATTGCTAAAAGTGGCACACTTTTTATTTTATTTATTTATTTGTTTGTTTACAGATACTTCAGGAGATCTGGAATTTTAGGAGTAACCTTAGGCAGTGGAAACAGAAGCTGCAATTTCTAACTGAAGGTTTTCTTTTTGGTGGTAATTGAGTTTTTCAGAATGCTCCTCAGTGTCCATGGGCATATCAACACTCCTTACCTCTAACACTGTTCTGAATCATGAGGTAAAAAACCACCTCTGTTAATTATCCGAGAAATTCAACCGGCCCTAATAAATAAATGTTGGTCCTCATGTCATTCATCATAAGAAAAACTTGCAGAGTAAAGTAGATTTTTGTAGTCATTGTTGAAATGGGCATGATGTCAAAGCTTTTTCCTGATATATTTCTCCACAGGAATTTCATTATATATTGGAAGTTTCCTTCTTAGAAACAGTGAATTTGATGGATTTTTGGCGATCTCAAGTGTGTATTAATTAATAAAATTATTTAGTCAGATGGTTAAAAATTATTTTCTTAGAGTTCAAAAGTGAGCTACTATTAACTTTAGTTAAAGGAACTGTCAAATATGAAAAACTCTAGTTGAAAGCAACATAAAATTGAAAGCCTCAAAATGTCTTTGTGTAAATGGATTTGTTTATACCTGTAGGCAAATGTGAGGGCAGACTTGCAGTTTATGGGGGGAAAAATAGTGTAAGTAAATATTCATTATGATGTTATCTGGGGAAATTACTGTAAAGCAAGGTAAGCTGTGATATAGGATTGTGAGCTGTGATAAAGGTGAATATGCTGGGGGAACTGTTGGAAAATATATCTACTATGAAGCTATATGCTGAACCTGGGTCATGTTCTATTCGCTCCTATAAGAGAATATAGGAGATATTACCAACCCGTGCATGCTTACCACATTACCAACCTCGCTTACCAACCCATGCAAGCAAACAGGAGTTTATTCACTGGTGATACTAAAATCACTATAGTATAATTTTTATCAGTGCTCCTTCCTCAATCTTGAGATTTTTTTCCTTAAAATAGAGGAAATGCAAGAGGTCATCTTTTTCAAATTTCTATTCATGATGAAAAAAACATAAATCGTGAGAAAGCACATTTTAATACTATCCTTTTCATGAAGATATAATTCATACCATACAGAAATTAATTAGTTTACAAATATATCTCTGCAGAAAGCAGAAAGAGGATGAAAATGAAAAGCTTATTATCTAGGGTAGAGAGGAAACAGATACATATTTTAGCCAAATGTCAAATGACAAAATAATAAAATCAACATTTTTTTTTAAGTTGAGGCTGAAAATAAACAGCATAATCAAAAGTTAAATTCTGGGGGTGCCTGGGTGGCTCAGTTGGCTAAGCATCTCTTTCTTGATTTTTTTTTTTAAAGATTTTATTTATTTATTTGACAGAGAGATCACAAGTAGGCAGAGAGGTAGGCAGAGAGAGAGGCAGAGAGCCCGATGTGGGGCTTGATCCCAGAACCCTGGGATCATGACCTGAGCCAAAGGCAGAGGCTTTAACCCACTGAGCCACCCAGGCATCTTCCACAAAATTTTTAAGCTTCCCATCCACTCTTTCTGTGGTTCTACAGGTGAAGGTGTATCTGTTCTTCAACCCCTTCTGGATTTGAAGGTTTGGTTGATGAAACTGGTAGAATTTCACCAAATCAGTCACATAAGCTGAACTGTAACCATAGAAGAATCTTGTTGAATATTTTCAAATGCAAATTTAAGATAGCTGGCTACACTTAAATGTACACATACATATATATGTATCTATATATACACACATACATACATACATATATATGCATATACATACATATATGTATATGCATATATATATATATTTAATTTCTAACACTATTGTTACTATCTTTTAAGGAATTTGATTTCACACCTCAGATTTAGAAATATGCCATGGAGCTACATAACAGAGTTTCAAGGTAGCACAAGTATCCTTTCCTTTACATTAGAACTCAGCTATTTCTGCATGCACGGAGTAGGTGAGGATGTGTCGTACGAGACTACTAGATTTTCAAGACACTTTTATTTGGTTATGTTTCTTCTTTTATTTTTTTATTGAAATACAATTTACATCTCATAAAACTCACTCTTTTAAAGAGGGCAGTGCTCTGGTTTTGAGTGTATTTACAAAGCTGTGGAATCCTCACAAATACCTAAGACCAGAGTATTTTTATAACTCCCAAAAGAATCCTTGCACCCATGAGCAGATGCTCTCCTCCCCACTTTCTATGAGTCTCTGATAACCACTCACCTATTTTCTTGCTCTGTGGTTTTGCCTATTCTGGACATATCATATAAATGGAAGTATAGAAAAATGTGATGCTTCCTTTCACTTAGTAAGTTTTCAAGATTCAACTATGTTATGGAATGTATCAGTTCTCCATTCCTTTTAATTGTGGAAAAGTATTCCATTGTATGAAAATACAACCTTTTCATTTATTCATCATTGAATTGATGGATATTTGTGCTGTCTCCAAATTTGGGCTACTATGAAAATGCTGTTATAACATTTATGTATATGTGTGTGTGTGTGTGTATATATATATATATATGTATATATATATATATGTACGTATATATATATATACATATATATATATATATATACATATATATATTTGTTTGGGCATATGAGTTAATTCTCTTGGATATAATCCTAGGAGTAGAGTGGCTGCCTCATATGTTCACTCTATTTTAAAATTTTCTTGGACTTGTCACACTGTTTTCCTCAGTGGTTGCACATTTTACATTCACCAGCAAAGTACTAGGGTTTTAATTTCTCTACTTCTTCAATTCTTGTTACTCATAGCCATCTTACTGAGTATGAAGTAGTAACTTGTGAATTTGATTTTGATTTCTCTCATATCTAATGATTATGAGCATTTTTCCCCTATGCTTATTTGTCATTTTTATCTTTTTTGAAGATGTCTGTTGAGTTCATTTACCCATTTTTCCCTGGGTCATTCATCATTTATTTATTAATTTGGAAGAATTGTTTTATATACTGTGCATACAAAATCTTTACTAGATATATGAATTTCAAACATTTCCTCATGTGTGAGTTATCTTTTTAATTTCTTATACGTTTGTTTTTGTTTTTGTTTTTTTTTGAAGCACAAAAGTTTCTCTTTTCTTTCTTTCTTTCTTTTTTGGGGGTTAAGGATTATATTTATCCATTTATTTTAGAGAAACAGTGTGAGTAGGGAGAGGAGCAGAGGGGTAGGGAGGAGGAGGAAGAGAAAGAATCTCAAGCCGACTCTGCACTGAGTGTGGAGCCCCACACAGAGCCTGACCTCACGACCCTGAGATCATGACCTGAGCCAAAACCAAGAGTCAGATGCTTAGCCCCAAGTTTTTCATTTTTATGAAACATATTTTTTTTACTTGCACATCACTTAATTCAAGGCCACAAATACTTATGCCTGTGTTCTTCTAAGGCTTTTATAGTCTTCACTCTTACATTTAGATTCATGATCTCGTTTTGAGTTAATTTTCGTATATGGTGGAGTAAAACGGACCAACTACATTATTTTGCATGCAGTTGTTCTAGCACCATTTGTTGAAAAAAGTATTCTTTCTCATTGAATTGTCTTTGTATTCTTGCCTAAAATCAACTGACCATAAAGGTAAAAATTTATTTATAGACTTCTGTTACAATTATTTGTTTTTCTCTTTATAGTACTGCATACTCTTGATTATAGAAGCATTGCAGTAAGTATAGAAATAGAGTGGGTATAGGTCCTCCAATTTTGTTCTTCTCTTGTGAGATTTTTTTTTTCCAGTCCTTTGTAATTTCTATATGAATTTGAAGATCAGCTTCTCCATTTTTTGTAAAAAGCACTTTTGGTGCTTTGATAGAGATTGCACTGAATCTGTAAATGAGTTTGGGGAATATTACTATCTTAACCTTCTGAACTATGTCCCAGGGATGTCTTCCAATTTATTTGGGTTTTCATTTATTTTTTTCAAGAATGCTTTGCCATAAAACAGTATACATGTATTGCAATTCTTTTATTGAATGTATTTCTAAGTGTTTTATTATTTTCAATGTCAACAACACTTTAGTTTTCCATAAATTAATATTTAGGATTTTTTTAAATTGTTGGCATAGAAAATTTGATTTTCTATATTAATCTTGAACTCTGTAATCTTGCTGAACTACTTTAATTTTTTAATGCTTTAGTTCACTTCTTTGCATTATTTTTACCTACAAAATCATGGCAAGTATAAATAGAAATATTTTTACATCTTTCTTTCCAATCTTCTTAACTTTTTTCATGCCTAATAACCTTTGTTAGAATCTCAAGTACAATGTTGAATAGAAGTGATGGGAATGAACATTATTGTCTTCTTCCCAACCTTTAGGAAAGCGGCCCATATTTCACTAGTAAGTTTAATGTTAGCTGTGGGTTTTCAATGGCAGCCCTCATAAAACTAAGGAAGTTCCTTTCTATTCTAAGTTTATTGAATTTTTGTTGTTGCTCTTGTCTTGAAAAGATTTTATTTATTTATTTACTTGAGAGAAAGAAAGGCAGAGACAGAGAGAGCATGAGTTCATGGGGAAGGGCAGAGGAAGAGGGAGAAGCAGACTCCTCACTGTGCAGGGAGATCAACGTGGGGCTTGATACCAAGACCCTGGGGTCATGACCTGAACCAAAGGCAGACCTTTAGCCAACTGAGCCACCCAGGTGCTCTGTTGAGTGTTTTTATTAAGAAAGGCACTGGTTATTTTCATGTGTTTGTTGTTGTTGTTTGCAACTATTGAGGCAATCTTTTTTTTTTAAATTTCTTTTATTCTATTAATATGAACTATTGAATTGAAGTATTTTCATTTATTGAACTAACCTTGCATTTCTGGGATAAACTTCATATGATGATGGTTTCCAACCCCTTTTATGTGTTACTAGATTCATTTTGTTAGTATTTTTGTTGAGGATTTTGTGTCTATATTTATTAGGGACATTGGTTTACTGTTCTTTTTCTGTGTGATGTATTTTTCTTACAAGATATCAGGGTAAGCATGGCCTCATTTTTTGACTTTGGATGTGTTGCTTTCTCTATTTTTTTGAAGAGTTTGTGATTACTGTCAATTCTTCTTTAAATATTTGATAGAATTCATCAATGAAAACATTTGGGTATATGGGCTTTTATTTGCAGTAGGTTTTTTTTTAACCAATAATTTTGATCAATAATCAATAATCAAATAAAAAAATTTTTAATCAATAATTTAATTTGTTACTTGTTATAAGTTTGCTCAGAACTTCTATTTCTTTTTGGGTCAGCTTTGGTAGTTGCATTTTGCTGAGAATTTGTTCATGAAATAAGATTTTTTTTTTTTTTTTTTTTTGGGCACACAAAAAGTTCTCCTTTAGTTATAATTACCTATCCCCATGTAATCTTTATGTGACAGTAATGTCGGTAGTTATGACCCCACTTTCATTCCTAATTTACATAATCCCAGGTTTCTCTGGAATTCTTTTAAGAGTAACAGAATTGGCAAAGGTATGCCAATTTTGTTACTCTTTAAAGAATTAACTTTTGTTTTATTGGTTTTCACTTTTATTCTTCTATTCTCTTACTTTTTTGCTCTAATCTTGTTATTTTCTTTTTTGTTTGTTTGTTTTCTTTATATCTATCTATTTTTCTAGTGTCTTAAGATCATAGGTTATTGATTTGAGTTATTTCTTCTCTTTTAATATAGGCAGTCACAGCTATAGATTTCCCATTGAGCATTGTTTTATTGCATCCCATATGTTTCAGCATGCTGTGTTTTTTTTTTTTTTCTTTATGTATATGTATATTTTAATTTCCATTGTGAATGTTATTGATTTATAATTTCAATTTATCCTGGTAAAGAACATTCTTTGTATAATTTTTTTTATTTTTGTTCTTTAAAAATTTTATTTATTGGACAGAGAGAGGCACAGTTAGAGAGCGAGGAAACACAAGCAGGGGAACCAGGAAAGGGATTAGTAGGCTTCCTGCTGAGAAGGGAGCCCAATGTTGGGCTTGATCCGAGGACCCTGGGATCATGACCTGAGCCAAAGGCAGATGCCCAACTACTGAACCACACAGGTGCCCCTCCTCTGTATAATTTAATTTTTTAAGATTTATTGAGAGTTACTTTTTGTACTAAGATATGGTCTCTATGGGAGAGTGTTCTATGTGTACTTGAGAAGAAACTTTATTCTGCTATTGTTCTATTGCAGTGTTCTATAGATGTAAGTTAGGTCTATTTGTTTGGTAGGGTTGTTCATTTTCTTGCTACTTTCCTGCCTAATTCTATCAGTTATTAAAATTAAGTATTGAAGACTCATTATTATTGTTGTCTGTCTCTTAAATTTGTTGATTTTACTTCATGTATTTGGGGGCTATTTTGTTAGCTGAATAACTGGTGTAGATTTTTGATGAATTGGACCTTTAATTAGTATGGAATATCCTTCTTTGTACTTACTAATGTTTGTCTTAGTCTATCTTGTCTAATTGTACTGTAGACACTCAAGTTTTCTTTTGGTTAATATTTTCATTGTATATGTCATTCTCCTTTTACTCTCAAATTACTTGTATTTTCAATCTAAAGTTAGTTTCTTAACAGTGAATATGAGAGTAAAATTAGTATCTATATTTGTAACATTTGGCTTCAGATTTATAGCAAGTTAATGTCAATAATCTACAAAAACTTTGTCCACATATAGCGTCTTTCCCTCCCACTTATTTGTGCTACTATTGTAACATAAATCATAGTTACACATCACAAACCTTCAGTACGGGTTTATCATTATTGCTTCAGGCTACTTTATTTAAAAAAATAGAAAAAAAGAGTCACAAAAAATAGATTGAACTTATTTTTTCCATTTAGTTTCACTCTTTTCTTTTTTCTTCAAGTGGATTCAAAGTCTTCATATCATTTTATCTCAGTCTGAAGGATTTACTTTAGCAGATTCTCTTATGAATCATCTTTTAGTGACAAATTTTCAATTATTGTTTACCTAGGAATTCTTAATTCTTTATTTGGTTATGAAGGGTGATTTTGCTGAATATAGAATTCTTGGTTGACAATGTTTTTCTTTAACACTTTGAATATCCTACTGCCTTCTGGCCTCCATGATTTCTGATGAGAAATGAACTGTTACTCTTCCTCAGGATCACTTTAGGCGATGAATTGCTTTCCTCCAACTGCTTTTAAGACTTTTTTTTTTTTTTTGAGCTTTTGAAATTTTTTTTTTTAAACATTTTATTTTTTTATTTGACAGAGAGAGAGATCACAAGTAGGCAGAAGCAGGCAGAGAGAGAGGAGGAAGCAGGCTCCCTGCCGAGCAAAGAGCCTGATGCGGGGCTCGATCCCAGGATTCTGGGATCATGACCTGAGCCGAAGGCAGGGGCTTTAACCCACTGAGCCACCCAGGCGCCCCGAGCTTTTGAAATTTTGATTATGATGTCTAGATGTGGTTCTCTTCAAGTTAATTAAACTTGGCGCTCATTTGGCTGCTCTTAGATGAAAGTTTTTTTTTTTTTTTTTTTTTTTTTTTAGAAGTTTGGGACCATTATTTCTTCCAATATTGTTTCTGCTCCTTTCTTTCCCTCTCTCACTCTATCTCCCCCAGAGATTCCCACCGTGCATATGTTCATAGGTTTGATGTTGTTCCACAGCTCTCTAATATTCTGTTCATTTTTCTTCTTTCCTTTTTATCTCTCTTCCTTAGATTTAATTACAATTAATCTAACCACAAGTTTAAATTCTTCTACCACATTATATCTGTTATTGAGAACTTCTAGTGAATGTTTTATTTCAGTTATTTTGCTTTTTAACTCCAGTATTTATATTTGATCATGTATAATTATATATATATTTGATTAAATATATAAAATTTCTATATTTTATTGATATTTCCTACTTAATGAGAATTACTTATTTTTAGTATTTAGTCATAACTTTCTTTAGTTCTTTGAATGAACTAAAATAGCACATTTGAAGTCTCTGTCCGATAAGTGCAATATGTCAATATTTTTCTGGCAATGTTTATATTGGTTATTTTCCCACTTGTGCGTATACAATATTTCCTTGTTTCTTTGTATGTTTCTATTTTTGTTGTTGAATACTGGACTATTTAAATAATATGGTCTGTCAGGTCATCTGGGTGGCTCAGTCAGTTAAGTGTCTGCCTTTGGTTCAGGTCCCAACTGGGCCCCATATGGGCTCCATGCCCAACAGGGAATCTGCATCTCCTTCTGCCCCTCTCCCTGCTCATGATCTCTCTCACTTTCTCACTTGCATTCTCTCTCTTGAATAAATAAATAAAATCTTAAAAAATAAATAATAAATAATATAATATAATGTGTCAACTCTAGAAACCAGACTTCCACCAACCCCCACCCAGGATTTGGTGTTTGTTGTTGTTGTTTTAAGATTTTATTTATTTATTCATGAAAGACAGAGAAAGAGGCAAAGACAGAGGGAGAAGCAGGTTCCCCACTGAGCAGGAAGCCCAATGTGGGACTTGATTCCAGGACCCAATGATCATGGCCTAAGCTGAAGGCAGACGCTTAACCATCTAAGACGTCCAGGTGCCCTTGGTGTTGTTTTCAATCTTGCTGTTGTTACTGCTGCTTATTTAGTGACTTTACTAGATTAATTTTCTAAAGACTTTATTATTTATTGTATGCAGCTAGTAAACCAACTTCTGATTAGTTTAGTGGTCAGCTAATGATTCTACAGAAATTTCTTAAATGCTTTAAATCAACAAATCTCTCAACCTTTGCAGGGAGACTCTGGGTGTTTCTGGGTCACTGATGTATAAGGAATTGTTTTGGTCTTTGTCCAGGGTTCCTGACACTGGGGTTCCAAACACCCTAGAATTTCCTGAATGGTAGGGCTGTCTTTGTTATTCAAAGCTCCTTGATGCACACTTGAGTCTATGCTAACAAGACAATTCAGGATGGAAGCTAGACACCAGAAGGACCAATTATTTGATTAGAAGTTTGGGCTTTGAGCAAGTCTGATTTCCAGTGAGTGAAGGGAGGGCTGCAGATTGAATTCAATCATATGTCCAATCCATCATGCTACATAATGAAACCCCAATAACATTTCTGGACACAGACGCTTAGCAGAGCTTCCTAGTTAGTGAACACATCTATATACTGGGAGTGTAAAACACCCTAATTCCACAAGGAGAGGGCATAGAAATTGCATTTCGGGACTATTCCAATTTTCACCCTGTGCATCCCTTAATTTGCCTGTTCCTTACTTACATCCTTTATGCTAAAACTGTAATCATAATTATAGCATGTTCTGGAGTCCTGTGAATTATGGAAACTGAGGGGAGGGTGTCAAGGGAACACCCTGGACTTATAGACAACAGATCAGAAGTACCGGTATCCTGGAGACCACACTTGTGGCTGGTGTGTGAAATGTGGGCAGTCTTCCTGGGAGCCATTCCCTTAAACCTGTGGATGGATGCTAACTCCGGGTGGTTGGTGTAAGAACTGGATGACATACCACATGTCGTATCAGGACAGACAGCTGTTCAGTGCTTCAGCCAGCCGTTACAGCACTGCTTTAGCCCTAGCTTACCTCTTCCTTGCATAGACACTCAAGGTCAGTCAGTGATGAGAGACAAAGCCTTTCTTGGCTCCTTTCTGGAAATACAGGTAGCCCTGCACATATCTGTGGTCTTCCACGGTTGCAAGAATATGTCCAAGTTTTCAAAAGACTCCAGGGGATATCTCATTGTCTATTTCTCCATTTATGTATGTATGTATGTATGTATGTATTTACTTATTTATTTATTTATTGGCCAGCTTCTTTCTAGCCCTGTTATCACCGCCTCAGATAGCTACATTGTAAATCAATAGCTGTCAATTCTTTTTTCCCCGGCAAACACCCATGTCTGTGTGGTGAGTATAGTCTGCACCATGTCAAATACAGACAAGGCCTTTAAGGTGGATTCTTGGGAGCTCCAGATAGGTCAGATAGTAGCCGTTCTCTGGGGATGGAGCTTTTAGAGAGATCTAAACTTGTTCTGCTTCACATGTGGGTGATAAGCTGCTGGTTTTCACCCCGCAGGGTTTGCAAGGCTACTGCTCTTTACGGCTGCTTCCAAAAGTAAATTCACTTTTACACTTCAATCAAATGAGAACACGTTCACAAAAAGGAGTGCACATAAGGAGAACTTTCCTTGATGTTGCATCACTTTTGATGTCTATAACAACAAACCCAAATGGCGCGCCTTGTTTTTGTTACTGACATTTCATTCATTTGATAGGATTGTAGTCTCCATAATGACTAGCCATTGATGAAACACATGGGTAGAGTTGCTGGAAGGAGCTTTAGAGTACACAAATTAGCCTTCAAAAGACAAAGGTGGAATCGACTACAACTGAACATAATCAAAACCTATAACACAGGGGCGCCTGGGTGGCTCAGTGGGTTAAGCCGCTGCCTTCGGCTCAGGTCATGATCCCAGGTCCTGGGTTCAAGCCCCACATCGGGCTTTCTGCTCAGCAGGGAGCCTGCTTCCTCCTCTCTCTCTGCCTGACTCTCTGCCTATTTGTGATTTCTCTCTGTCAAATAAATAAATAAAATCTTAAAAAAAAAAACCTATAACACAGAATTCCTCACTTATGAATAAAATCTATGGAACTGTGTACATAGAGTTAACTAAAATACAAATAGAAAAATGGATATAGCAATACTTCCATAAGGGCTGAAAGCTGGAAATGAGTTAAATGTTGACCAAAAGTAGATTTATTAAATAAGATGTGTTATTTTTATAGAAAAATACTACAGAATGATGGGAATGAATGTATAAAGAGTAACTATTTGTAACAATGTAAATGAACTTCACAAGCACAACACTATCCAAATGAAGCCAGTTGCAAAATAATATATTTTTATGATTCCATTTAGATAAAGTTGAAAATGGGCAAAACCTACCAATATAATTAGGAGGAGAAAAATAAATACTGGAAGGGCATTCAAGGAGGATTTCTGAATTGTTGCTAATTCTCTGCTCCATTCTCTGTGCCTGAAACATTTGTTCATGAATAAACAAATGCATTTACAAGAAAGGGTCAACAGTATTTGAGTGTAATTTTCCTCATTCAGTTCCTGGTTTGGGAAGACCAAGTGGAAGTGTCTGATTGCATCCAGTGGTAGGGAACTTGAGAGATTTTTCAAGACAATGGCTAGAAAGAGGACCTATGCAATGTAATCTGATTAAATTATTAGATGGTAAAGCTTAGGTGCCTTCACTTTGGTTGCCATAGCAAATTATCACAAAATGGGGACCTTATGAACCATAGAAATTAATTTCTCACAGTTTTGAAGGCTGATTAAGACTCCAGCATGGTCGTTTTTTGGTGTAGGCCTATTTCTTGGTTTGTTGCAAGTGTCTTCTTGCTCTGCCCTCCACCTCCCATGGTGGAAGCGTCAAGCAAGCTCTCTGGGGTAGCTAGTCCCTCCATGAGGTCTCTACTGTTATGACCCAAGCACCTGCCAAAGGCCCCACCTCCTAACTCCATTACACTGGGGGTTAGGACGTCACCATCTGTAGCTGGAAGGCACGTAAATACTCAGAACACAACAATAAGTAAGCTGGCAGATAAATAGAAAGAGAGCAACAGTGGATGCCTTATGAGTCTTCATCTGTGTGCCCAGACAAGTGTGCTGCCCTGAGTCCTAATTTGTTCAAAATAATGACCTCAGTGTTGGTGCAGTTTCCGAGGTAATGGAAATCTTCAGAGTATAGTGAGATATTGGAGTAAAATGAAAAAAAGAAAGTTATTGGAAACGGAGGGGTAAAGGAATTGAGAGGCACAGAGACATGTGTTGCAGTAATCTGAAAGATGACAGTAATTAAAGGTGGGGGACTGAAAACCCAAGGGCACAGCAGTATCGGGGATAGGTTGGTTGCATCCTGCAGACCTCCCAGGGGAGAAGGGCAGGTGCACACAATTGCAAAAACTCGCATTCCCCTGGAGACAGGCTATATTCTGAAACTGCATATACTTACGTTTGGCAGTGTGAACCTTGAACATGTCCTACAGTGGAGACTCTGCTCAACCAGTCGTGTGGTTTGGGGCTCTGGTTGAAACAAAACTCCTGAAACAGAATGGGATCTGGGCAGCCAAAGGTTAGTTAGCTTTACGAAAGGATATACCACTGGTCGTAGCACGGAATCCTCAGCAACTACACAGCGGAAATCTTGTGATCCATTTCTGGCGTCTCTATCCCTTGTGTTGGGACAAAGTGTGGTCAGGAGAGATGATGCAGATGTAAGTGCTGACCACGAGGCTGCGGAAGTCAACAGCTATGGGGCATCTTTGGCTGTCAGGCCTCCTAGTCCCACAGCCGTTGGGGTGCTGGGTTTCCATTCCTTAGTGTAGCTGCGTCCTGCTGTTCCAGTGACTCTCCTGGATAAACAACCTCAAAAGTGAGGTGCAGGCACTTGGGTTGCTGTTAAGCCCTTGGCTGTATTTTCAATTATTCTGTATCTGTAATAAAATAATCCTCACAGTTCTTTGAGTTACTATTCCCAGGATGAATCCACCAAGGGACCAAACCTTCCGGGTTCCCAAGGCTGCAGCAAAGACCACAGAACAGGCTGTTAATCCCTTCGGTCATGACCCCAGTACAAATACCAAGTCAATGTACAGCGCCAAATGTACTTAGTGGCAGAAGCTCAGTGGTGCATGTCCTACAATATTTGCAAAACAAGGGCAACAACAACAACGAGATAACTGAAATTTACAAATAGAATCGGGGATGGCAATGGGGAATCAATCCAAGGTTTGGAATTCATTATCGAGGCAGGACCTTGTAGTTAGAAGAACAAGGACTTTGGGGTCAGAGAGAACCACCTACGGTAATTGTCTTACCTAGGGTCATTGAACTTCCAGTATGTTCACCACTATATAATGCATTTAATGATATGTATTTAATGAAACTGAAAGGGAGACTGGGCTCTAGGTTTCCCAGCACTCATCTGTTGTCCAATAACTGTCTAATCTTTTCTGCTGCCTTGTATGGTTCATTTTTCTAAGGAAAGGTGACACATATTTAACGTAGCTTTTTTTTCTGAGTTTCTCTTCTGATTCTATTGCCAGCGATATGAAAATAAAAAAATCACACCCCTCAGCAAGTCACAATTTTTGGCTTATTCTTTCTCTGTCTCTGTCTCTCTATTGATCTATTGATAAATATGCATTACTAATACATAGATAAATATTATAGATAATAAGTAGAGATAGATATACGTAATTTAAATGAAAACTTGCCTAGGAGTGGTGTTGTGCTCTAATCATGATTTACCATTAGGTCCTTGTTGGATAAATCATGAAATGCTTTATTTCATATTTCTCACCTATGAAATGGAGACACTGGCCTTGATGAATACTCAATCACTTTTAACTTTAATGGTTTTTCATTTTGATATCTACTTGTTTGGTATTAAGATGCTATCATCTAGCTATCTCAAACTGAAAAAAAAAGTTAATCTTTAGTAATTCAAACTTAATGCAATATTGCTCAGGATATTTTATCAGGACATTACTTTCAGCTTCTGAATAAGAAGAACCAGCATTTGCCAGCACACCAGTAGCAAAATAAAATCAGAGCTTTTGCTCAATCTTGTACTCGTAGGTCAGAATTTTGCACAATTCTCCACCAGGCAGGTAAGCTGCATGATAGGAGAAGAGGTACAGAATTGAGTCGAAGAAGGAAATATTGGACGGGCAGAGCAGACTTTCAGCATTTGTATGAGCACTTTGGTATTTTTATTTTTACTTTACATAATAAAATAAAATGTTTATTTTTGGTTTACTTTTAATATTTGGGATAAATATATATTACACACACACACACACACACACACACACACATATGTATGTTTATATATAATTGATGTGAACAGTGTAGAGAAATGTTTGATATCTGGCCTTTAGTGAGTCAAAATCTGGATATTCCAATAAGCCTGTAAGGCTTCCTTCTAATCTCTGTTGGGCAGCATGATGTGGAATGCTCCACTACTTTTGAATATGATTATTTTTCAAGCTCCTGCATATGGTGATGAGTGTCTGCAGATTCGAGATAAAGCAAATCTCTTAAAATATACAGCTGAACATTCTAGTCCTCTAGGCACAGAGGGGAAAAACAGGAAGTTCCAGACAGACGCTGGCATCTCACCTACCAGGGCTCTTCAGTTGGAAAGTGCCAAGAAGCTTTAGCACTGCCTGAATCCAATTTTCCTTTACACCCATAAACATTTAAAGGTTCAAAGAACCTTAAGGACAAGTTATTTGACAGAGGAAGAAGGGACATTATGGGTAGAGTATTTTGGGGAAAAAAGGCTTGATCACTTACAGGGAAAACCTTGCCCGTGGTGGGGTGCCAGCCTAGCACAACGAGGGCAGGGCAGCAAATGGACTCTCCCGGACACTCAATGCCATGCCGCCCGCTGCTCATTTGCTTCCTTCAATCTGTTCTCAGGCTCAACAATGACGGAGGGAAGTATCAATTCTGGAGAAATGTTGACCTGTGTGGTTATGACGGTACCATAGAGCCAGAACACAGAAAACAAACGAAATTTGTTACAGTCTCCATGCAGACTCTCCCCTCTCACCTCTCCCTGCACCAAACACACAGAAACCCCATCCTGTTTCAGTTCTCCTGTCTGAAAAGCATTTCATGTCTTAGACTTTGTCTTTCCTTCTCTGTAGCCATCACTGACCTAATACCACACAGTAACCAGAGATCCCATGAATGCTGAGCCCAGTGGTCAACATAGTACCTGGAAAGCTTGGTGGTAATTGTTGATTAATGAACTGACTCCCACAAACTCTAGTTCACTCAAAGCTCTATAAGCAAAACAAAGAATATGAATTGTTGTAAGGCAATCAGAAAAGAAACACTTTTATTTTTTCCTTCTGATTGGGCAAAAGATGCTTATATAACTGGGCACTTGGACAAGGTTATGTTACATGATTTTTTTCTCTGAAATGTCACAGACATTTCTAAGTAAGTTGTACAAGGAAAACAAATACAATTACTAAACTTTTATATATTTAAAGGTTAAAACAAAGGTTAAATTAAGAATTACTCTTACTGGTTATATGTTCCTATTTCTGGTATTCACAGTTACTTTCTGTTCAATAATGAGTCTAGTACTTAATGATTTGTTGATTCTCTAAAATGACCAAACCACTAATGATTAAGGTGCACAGGAAGAGAACAAAGAATTTTGCATATTCAAAAAAGTGATAATGATTCTTTAGGTCTTCACCAGTTTTAATACTTTACCAAAAAAAAAAAAAAAAAGTTTAAAGAACAGAACAGGTAATGTGCATAGTCTCATTTAATGCTATAACAACAGTATTTAATTCTTTGTATTCCTGTTTTAAACTGGGTCTCCATTCAAACCCACTTTCTGTCCTAGTACATAATATGCTGTGTTTGCAAAAGAAGAAAGTAGGAAAGAAATCTTGCATTACACCGAGCAACAGTTGTTGCATGCAAGCACGGCCATGCGTGGTTCCAGAATGCATGTGAATATGTTTGGTAGACAGAAGTACTTCATCTTCTCAGTTGCCCACTGTACCTCCAGCACTTATTTAGGATTTGGCATTATATATATTTGGGACATCGGTAGTACAGAAGCAATAAAGTTTATTAGTGAATATGCAACAAGTTGCATTGAAGAGCTCTCCCAAATGTGGGCTGGGGCAGACACAACGTGGTACTCACCCAGGGCCTCTTCTTCCTTGTAAATCATTTTGTTGACTTGTTCACTGTTGCCATTAATGTACTCAGGTATAGAGACTGGATGATGGCTGATGTTTACAGTAAGGTGACAACAATCCCAAGGGATTGGTTGACCCTTAATTCTTGAGTGGGAAAAAAAAAAAAAACAAAAAACAACAACAAAAAAAAAAACCCTTACCATTTTTATTTATAAAGTACAGATACACATTCAGTACATAAGTAGCTATATGGTGAACAATAATGTTAAAACTTTCTAGTGGGAATGATTAGAAAACAATGTCTAAAAAGTCTTCTTGGGAGGAGTGGTGATAAGACAAAGTCTGAGAAGCCCTGTTCAAACCCACTTATGTCATCTTTGTCCCTTTACTAGTGAGTCACAGGGACAGACTGAGTTCTGGCCAAGAAGATACACTAGGGGGTCTGTAAGAGGAATAATAGACAAGGTTGTCTCTCCCTAAAATGACAGGTGTTCTATATGAAGAAAGTCATTAACAGCACTGCCTCACTGATGCTTTGAATTAAGTTGGCTAGTGAATTAAAATCGAGGCAACCATTTTGTTATCAAAAGAGGAAATGAATGGAGCCAAGAGCGGAGCATGGGTTAAGACATCATTACGTCTTTGAGCTAACATTGGGTTGGCCGATTTATGGTTTCTTGGTTGAGAAGATGTCTTTATGGTGTTAGGATTGGTGTTGCTTACATCCTGCAACAAGACCTAGTTTGACTCAAGAACAGGGCCAAGGCTCAAAGGAGAGAAAAATGTCTGATAGAGTCATGGCTCTTGTGTGACTTTATTTTTAAACCCACCCTTCCCTCAAGACAGCATTTCTGTCAATAAGATTTCCCCTGGGGGAAAAAAAAAATGCCGTGACAGAGAAGCAAATAATCAGTAGTAACAATGAAAGATAAACTTCAAAGCTCTATCCCTTCTGGGGACCAAACTAAGCTGACCAATGATCCCTCTTTGCCCAAAACATTACTGGTATTTGTAGCAGATGATCTTCCTCCCTGGAAACCACTCAGTCCTGAGATAACTGGGAAGTTGTTCAACACAGGGCCAGAGACAGCTTTCTACAGGTGAGGAATCAGAATACAAGTGGGTCTAAGACCCTCATTTTCTCCCAGCAGAAAAGGCGCTCCACAAGCTCTGTAGAGGTGAGGTAGGTTCTGGGCTGGCAGCGGCAGTGAATGACACTGGATGGGCGATTCTGAATGATCCACTAGTGAGTAAACAGGACCATGTTAAGAGTAAGAACATATGAGAAGCATTTAGAAGTCAGGAAATAGGGGCGCCTGGGTGGCTCAGTGGGTTAAGCCTCTACCTTCGGCTCAGATCATGATCTCAGGGTCCTGGGATCGAGCCCTGCATCAGGTTCTCTGCTTAGCAAGGAGTCTGCTTCCCCCTCTCTCTCTGCCTGCATCTCTGCCTACTTGTGATCTTTCTCTCTGTCAAATAAATAAATAAAATCTTAAAGAAAAAAAAAAAAGAAGTCAGGAAATATTCACAAATGGGCCAAAGTCCCTGTTAGTGTGCTACAATCTGCTCTCAAGACAGAAAACTTTGGGATCTGAAAGAATAGGGGACCTAATTCGAAACCAAGCCTGATAAGACACTAAAGGTAGGAAAGAAAATTCAAATTAATTGTTGAATCTTCATCATGGGACTCCGATACTCATAGGTAATTATGTAATCAGAATTTTTTGCAAGTGCAGTAACTTACTGACTCATGAGATTTAGAATTATATATTTACTTAATTTATTTCTATTGTATTTTTGTGTCTAGCTCTAGATAGTTTCATTCAAAAGACTACATGAAGCAAAATTTGTAGGAAAATATGAAATTCTTTATATGAATTTTGAATTAAAAATATTGTTTATATAATTGACAGTTTTATCCTCTTAAGATTCTAAAGAGAATTTTGTGAACAAAGACCACAATTTTGTGAACAAAGATCAGCCAAGGATCATTTACTAGATTGCATTCTCATTCTTATAAGTTGGATTCTCATAAATTCTAAGGATATGAAGTGCATTTGAAGGATAAAATGTTTTGGAATCATGTAGTAAATAACTGTCTGAAAAACTGATCTTTGTAAACTAATGATGAATGTTATGCAAGCAAACTCTTGTTTTAAAATGATAAAGTTGAAAAAATATCCCTTATTCACACGTTCATCACACACACAAAAATTATAAATAAAAATTGTGTTCAGTTACTTTTCACTATTCTCTCAATTACACATTTGAGATATACTTTTTTTTTTTTTTTTAATACATTTAACCTCAGGGGTAAACCTACCTTGGGCCATAGCACCAGCATGAGAAAGACAACATATCAACAATGAATAACTCCTTATTTTATCCTGTTTTATTATACTTACTTTTTTTCTTTTTACCATCCTTGCATTTCTGATAAAATATGATGGCTTTATCTATATGACTACATCTACATGATGCATAACAACAATAAAAAAAGAAATTCATTTTCTAGATATGGATGAATGTGTACACATTCATGTTCTCAAAAAGTATTTGATATTTTGCTTCTGAGCCATTGCATTAGAAATAGACTATTTTTCAGTCTCCAAAACTTTCAGTCTCCAAAACATTGCTTCTAAAGCAATGAACAAAGAAGGGGCTGGTCAATAGATCCACATGGGAAATAGTATAATAAGTGTACAGTTGAACCAAACATGCAACAAAATGATACAAGGAACTGCACTGCCCAATATGATAGCCACTAGCTGTATGAGGTTATCAAGCAACTGAAATGTAACTAGTTCAAACTTATATTTGCCATAAGTATAAAATAAAGACCATATTTCATGACTAACAACAAAAATTTTAAATTTTTATATTGATTGCATGTGAAAATGACATTATTTTGGACATATTGAATTAAATAAAATATATTATTAAAATTAACATCATTGTTTCTTTTTACTTTGTTAATATGGATAAGGAAACATTAGAAAAACATTTACAGCTTACTTTATATTCCTTTTGGATAATGGTAGTTCAGAGAAAAGAGGAGCTGGGAAGGACATGAAGAACTAAACTCTCAAAAAGGTGAACATTCATTTTAAAAAATCATGTTTGCTAGCATTTGTAAGTCCTTGATGAACTTTGCACTTCCTTAGGTCCTATCCCTGATAAATATAGTGGTGATATGATTTAATGCCAAAATGGTGGCCATTTTAGGAGTCACTGGCTTTAATTTAATCACTTTGATTTCTAAACTTTAAATACTGACACACATTAATATAATTATTTTTAGGCTGCTTTAAAATTTCCACTGATTTTATTTTATAACATCTTCTCTTTTTTAAGTATTTTCATTAGAAGTATTGCTGAGACACTTTCAGGTAAGATACTGGATTAGGAGGACACTAACCTCACCTCTTACAATGGATACAACTAGATAATACCCACATCTGTGTAAATAACCCAAAAATAACCAGAAGACTGATGGAACAACCTCCACAACTAAATGAAGAGATGAGGCCATAGCAAAGATGGTAGGAAGGATAGAGATGGAGTGGGAAGCTAAATGGACCCATTTGAGACTTGTCCAAGGGAAGGAGGGACACCACAGGCAGGGAGAGGGGAGAGAAGAAGACTTTTACACCGGGGAGGCCACATTATAAAGCCAAATCCCATAACATTTGCCTTTGAAAACCAGAGGGGCTGAATTTCATTAGTTCTTACAACTGTTAGGACTAAAAACCTGGAACATGGAAAATCAGTGGTCTGGGCTTGGGAGAACTAGAAGAGTGAGAGGAAACAGAGTCCCCACCCTGAAACAGACAGCACAATGAACAGCACCATGACATATAAGAGGGAGATTTGAGTACTAATCTCAGAACATGTGCTGGAGGGGCTGAGATCACTGAATAGGCGTTCTTTTCAAAGCCACATAAAACATTCTCCGGAATAGATCACATATTAGGTCACAAAACAAGTCTCAACAAATTAAAAAAAGATTGAAGTCATACCACGCATCTTTTCTGACCACAACTCTATGAAACTAGAAATCAACCACCAGAAAAAATCTGGAAAGAGCACAAATAAGTGGAAGTTAAACAATATGCTACTAAACAATGAATGGCTCAACCATGAAATCAAGGAAGGCATAAAAAATTACATGGAAACAAATGAAATGAAAACAGAACAGTCTGAAATCTTTGGGATGCAGAAAAAGTGACTCTAAGAGGGAAGTTTATAGCAAAACAGGTCTACTTCTATAAGCAACAAAAATCTTAAATAAACAACCTAACCTTACATCTAAAGGAGCTAGAAAAAGAACAAATAAAACCTAAAATCAATAGAAGGAAAGGAATAATAAAGATTAGATCAGGAATAAATGAAATAGAAGCTAAAAAAACATTAGAACAGATCGATGAAACCAAGAGCTTATAAAAGATCAATAAACTTGATAAACCTTTAGCTAGACTCAACCAAAAACAAACAAACAACAAGAACAAAAACAAGAGATGACTTTGAGTAAACAAAAGCAAAAATGAAAGAGGAGAAATAACAACCAGCATCATAGAAAGAAAAGGATTAGAAGAATATATTATAAAAAATTATATGCCAACAAATTGTACAACCTAGATAAAATGGATAAATTTTTAGAGGCATGTAATCTTCCAAAATTGAAGCAGGAAGAAATAGAAAATTTGAACAGACAATTACCAGTAGTGAAATGGAATCAGTAATCCAAAAAATGCCTAACAAACATAAGTTCAGGACCAGACAACTTCATAGGTGAATTCTACAACATTTAAAGAAGAATTAACATCTATTTTTCTCAGACTATTCCAAAACAATTTAAAAGAAAGGAAAGCTTCCAAATTCATTCTATGAGACCATATCACCCTGACACCAAAACTAGACAAAGACACTACAGAAAAGAAACAACTATAAGTCAATACCCATGATGAACACAGATGCAAAAGTCCTCAACAAAAGACTAGCAAACCAAATCAACAACACATTTAAAAAATCATTCATCACAATCAAGTGGGATGTATTCCCAGGATACAAATGTGGTTCAATATTTGCAAATCAATCAACATCATACATCATGTCAACAAGAGAAAGAATAAAAATCATGTAATCGTTTCAATAGAGGCAGGAAAGAATTTGCACAGTACAACATCCATTCATGATTTAAAAAAAAAAAAAAAAAGCCCCCAAGAAAGTATGTTTACAGGGCACATACCTCAGCATAATAAATATCTTATTGAAAAAACCCACAGCCAAAATCATACTCAATGGGGAGGATACAAGACAAGGATGTCCACTCTCACCACTTTTACTCAATCTAGTAGTGGAAATCCTTGCTATAGCAATTACGTAACAAAAAGGAATAAAAGGCATCCAAATTGGTAAGGAAGAAGCAAAACTTTCACTATTTGCAGATGGCATGAACTATATATAGGAAACCCTAAAGACCCCACCAAAAAATTATTAGAACTGATAAATGAATTTAGTAAGTTTATAGGATACAAAATTGATGTACAGAAATCTGTTGAATGTCTATACACTAATGATGAAGCAGTAGGAAGTGAAATTAAGGAAACAATCCTGTTTACAATTGCACCAAAAATAGTAATATACCTAGGAATAAACTTAACCAAGAAGAGAAGGACCTATACTCTGAAAACTGTAGGACACTGGTGAAAGGAGTTGTAGGCAACATAAACAAATGGAAAAGTATTTCACATTCATGAATTGAAGGAACAAATGTTAAAATGTCCATACTACCCAAAGCAAACTATAGATTTCACGTAATCTCTATCAAAATAGTACCAGCATTTTTTGCAGAGCTAGAACAAATAACTCTAAAATTTGTATGAACTGTAAATGACCTTAAGTAGCCAAAGAAATCTTGTAAAAGCAAAGCAAAGCTGGAGGCATCACAATTCCAGACTTTAAGTTATAGTACAAACCTGTAGTGATCAAAACAGTATAGTACTAGCAAAGAAGTACAGACACAGATAAGTAGAACAGAATAGAAAACTAGGAAATAAACTCATGATTATGGAGTCAATTAATCTTCAAAAACAGCGGTAAGAGTCTGCAACAGGAAAAGGATATTCTCTTCAACAAATGGTGTTGAGAAAACTGAACGACTACATTTAAAAGGATGAAACTGGACCACTTTCTTACACCATATATATGAATAAATTAAAAATGGATGAAGGACCTAAATGTGAAAACTGACACCATTAAAATCCTAGAAGAATGCACAGGCAGTAATTTCTCTGACATTGGTCATAGTAACACTTGTTTACATATGTCTCCTAAAACAAGGGAAATAAAAGCAAAATTAAACTATTAGCATTACATGAAAATAAAGTGTTTGAAAAAAAAATGACGGTGTCTGGCTGGCTTAGTAGATAGATTATGCAATCTTGATCTTGATGTTGTAAATTCAAGCCCCGTCTTGGGTACAGAGATTACTTAAAAACAAAATTGAAAGAAAGAAAAAAGAGAAGAGAGGAGAGGAGAGGAAAAGAGTAAGGAAGGAAGAAAGGAGGGAAAGAAAGAAGAGAGAAAGAAAGAAAGGGAAAGAAAAGAAAGAGAGAGAGAAAAAGAAAAGGAGGAAAAAAAAAAAGGAGAGAGTGTTTGCACATCAAAGGAAACTATCAACAACCAAAAAAGAGAACTTACTAAATGGGAGAAAATACTTGTAAATGACAGATCTAATAAAAGGTTAAAAAAACGTATACAACTCAACACCAAAAAACCTAAATAAACCAATTAGAAAGGGGTAAAAGAAATGAACAGACATTCCTCCAAAGACGATATACAGATTACCAACAGACACAAGCAAACATGTTTAATTTAATGTCACTCATTATCAGGGAAATGAAAATCAAAACCACAATGAAATATTGCCTCACACCTGTCAGAATGGCTAAAATAAAAGACAGAAGAAACAAAAAGGATTGCAGAAGATTGCACAAAAAGAAACCCACTTGTACTGTTGGTGGGCATGCAAACCAGTGCATCTACTATGAAAAATAAGTTTAGAAATACCTCAAAAAGTTAAAAACAGGATTACCATATGATCAAGTGATTTGACTAATAGGTATTTAGCCAAAGAATGCAAGAACACTATTTCAAAAGGATATATCCATCCCTATGTTTATTGCTGCATTATTTATATAGCTAAATAATGGGGGCAGTCCAAGTGTCTATTGGTAGATGAATGGATAAAGAAGTCGTGGCATATATATATATACACACAATGGGATATTATTCAAGCATGAAAAAGAATTAAATATTGCCATTTGCAACAACATCGATGGATAAAGAGGGCATAATGCTAAGTAAAATAAGTCATTTAGAAAAAGACAAATACCATATAATTTCACTCGCATGTGGAATTTGAGAAACAAAACAAATGATCAAAGAAATTTAAAAAGATAAAAAAAGAAGCAAACAAAACAAAACAAAACAAAAAACCAGGCTCTTAACTATAGAGAACAAACGGACATTTTCAGACTTGAGTTGGATGCAAGGATGGGTGAAGGGGATTCAGACCACCCTTACGACGAGCACCGAGTAATGTATGGGATTGTTGAATCACCACACTATACACCTGAAATTAATATAACATTATGTGTTCACTATACTGAAATTAAAATTTTTAAAAAGTATTGTTTGATAAGCAAAACAATTCAGAAAAGCAAGAGTATTTCTGGTGCACAATCTTCCTCTGATCTCAGATTGGGTCACAATTAGAGGATGTGTCTCCGTGTTATAGTTAAGGTTAGTGTTTTTTGTGGCACAGTATGTTCAAAGTCCTTTTATCTCTACAGCTCTGTACAATTAGGAGAGAAGGAGTCTTGGAGTGAAACTTATATCTTGCTTCTGTGAATTGTAGTCCTAGCAGATCATCTCACTCAACTTGGCCCTGTTTTAAGAATCTTTTATTGTACAATATCACCCCCCTCTAAGCCCTGGCTGTTCCTCTAGGCTCCTTGGAGTCATTCCTCTGCCCCGTTGAGCCATCCTTTTCCAAACCCCAAACTCAAATGAGCTCTCTTTTTTTATTTTCCTGCATCTCTAGAAAAGCATGGTCTTTTATGTTGAAGGCCCAGATAGTCAAAACTATTGACTTTGGTTAAATTTGCTATCTGTAATCACTCCAAAATGATAATTTATCCATATAGGTGGGGGATTCATATGGAATAGTCCTGCAGGAGACCAAGGAATTTTTCTCAAAGTCATTAATATTTGTCCTTTCATTTTCCTCATTGTTCTGTTTGCGTGGTATTTCTCTCTTACTGCAACAGCAAATAAAGTGTATTTTTAAAGTATATTCTGATATATATATATATATATAGATAGATAGATAGATAGATATCACCCTTTTTTTGAACAATTTGTTCCAACTATAGTTAAGTTATTGGTGCTGACATAAAAAACATAATGTGTGTTGCCAAGGTAATTGATCGAGTCATTGCTGGTCCTGTTAAGTGGGCTTTACACTAATTTGATGGTTCATTCTGAAATGCACTTTCTCAAGACTGTGAACTTTGATACTGCTCTTGCAATGAGGTCATGAAGACAAAATAACATAATTTACATAGTGCATAAATTGTTTGTAATGAGGGAGTTGATATTGAACAAACTATACTTAAAAATTCTGCAGATGTGGGGCATCTGGGTGGACTCAGTTGGTGAAGTGTCAGACTCACTTGGGATTTTGGCTCAGGTCTTGATTTCAGAGTTGTGAGATTGAGCCCCATGTTGGGCTCTCACTGAGCATGGAGTCTGTTAGAGATTCCCTCTCTCGCTCTGCCCCTTCCCACCCTGCTTGCACTCTTTCTAAAAAATTAATAATAATAATAATAGTAATAATAATAATAATGTCTGCAGATATAGTGGCCAAAGGCCTAAATTGTTTCCCTAAAAACATCTGAAAATAAATACATATTTATATTGCAGTGTCAATGGAAAGTACATACACATAGATTTATGCATCACTGGTTCTTTTATTGAAAAAATATATCAGTGCCAACTGTCAGGCGAACAAGGTACTGTGCCTGGGCATTGAGCTGGAGGAAAAATAATCATACTCTCGTGAAGTTTACAATGGGACAGACTTCAAACATTGAACAGATGATTGTGATGAGCTCTTCATGAGAGAGGTTTAAAGAGCCATTGACAAAAAGGTGCAAATAGCTTCTACTCTGTGGTGTAAGGCCATATAGATGTGTCATGTGGTTTAGATAAAGCTCAATGGAGTTGAGGGACTCACATACTCAAGGCTCTTACGCTGCCTCGTAGCCATTATCCTCAGATTCTACTCCAGGTAATTCACTAGTCTGGGTGCTATCCGATGCTTCTCTTTCTTACTGATCATCTCCATCTTACCAAACTTCCCAGCAGCTGACATCAGGTTTTCCTCTTTTTCTCAAACCCTAGGAACTCTGGAAATTGTTCTGTTTCTTCACAAATTGTTGTCAACATATCCAGGCTATCATTCTACAACTTTTTGTGAATATTTTGTTGTTTTTATACAAATTAAAAAAAAATCAACCCTCTTCTGCCCTCCTACACAATAAATCTAAAATTCAAATTCCCATATAAAACAAGAAACTCTCTGGATGAACAAAGCATAGTCTGGTCACTTCTAAATCCTTCTGACTTTAGAAGATTTTCATTTTTCTTGATTTGATGAAATGAAATTTTTCTACATAGGAAAGATGAGTCTTTGATTCCTAGCTCCCTGATAAATTTGTGATACACATATGATTACATATTTTTTTAATCATTTCTTTCAGATATATGTATATATCATGTTTGACCACCTATATCTGCACAGTCCAATATGATAGCCCCTACCACTTGTGTCCATAAGGTAATTAAAGTGTAGATAGTCCCCACGTATATTGTGAGTATAAATTACACAGTGAGTTTTAAAGAATGAAGCACAGAAATGTAAAATTTCTTATTAACATTTTCGTATTGACATACATTGAAATAACATTTCTAATTTATTAGGTTAAATAAACCCATCTGGTTTTTTTGTATTTCTTTTATGTAGTTACTAGAAAACTTTACATTACTTATGTGGCACATATTATATTTCTATTGGACAGCATTGATATAAATATTAAAAAATATTTGAAGACAAGGGACTTCAACTTAGAGCATAATATAAATGTGGAGGAAGGCAACAACTGGGTTGTTTAAAAGACCTACTCTCTTTCTATAGTGCCATCTATTATGAGAGGCTATCAAACCTACCTATTATTATTTACTCTTCCTACTGCATCTAAACTTTATTGGCACTTCAAGGGGACACGCAAATCATCTTTGGGAAGTATTACTGGGAATCTAAAATAATTGTTGGTATTTTTAAAATCACTTCATGTTGTAGTTGTCCCCAAATTTTGCAGGTCTCTATTCCCCTTCAAGGGTACAGACACTTAAGCTCACCGGGATCTTTCCTCTCTTGGATAACTGTGTGAACTCTGCTCTACAGCAGGGTTACTTAACTCTAAGTACGTAGCCTGTTTGGGGGCAAGTAAGATTACTGTCAAATCTACTGAATGATTTTTTTTTTTTTCTAAGCTTTAGTTTCCCCTGTCTTCTCTCTCTAACTCAGAAGCTGAATCAAGGAGATCCTACATGGGTTAGTAGTATTCCTAAATTTCTTCTCTGATAATGTGCTTCACTGTATGTGTGTGTGTGTGTGTGTGTGTGTGTGTGTGTGTAGCACAACTGATTATGTAATTATCAGTGAATGAATGCACTTCATTCCACATTCAGGGGAACTGCAATGCAATTTGTTTTTGATAACTCCTCTGCCTCCAGGTGGGTGCTAAAGACTTCTTATTTGTGTATAAGTGATCTGCACAAATGATATTTTATCCATTTGGAAAGCTTTATCCTAGAAATATAAATGGATGAATGAATGAATGAATGAATGAACAAATAGCGATAGGAGGAGGGTCATTACAGTAGGACACACTACTTGGATAGATTGAGCTAATGTGATATGACAATAGATCAAATGAGGTTGCAGTGTAGCCAATGAGTGAGTGAGATCTTAGATTACAAAAGGAAGACACCTAGGTTGACTGCAGGAAACCATATCTGTCCTGTTTGCAAAATGTGTGGATATAGCATAATGTATCCAAAGAGTAAAGGACCTAAAACTGTTTCCTGAAAGTGAAGACAGCTACAGTTTCCTAAGTAAGCTTTTGAAAAACATAAATACATTTATAGATTATTTCTCTGTCCAAACTTTCAATACCTTCTAATTACTCTTAGAATGAAATCTAGACCCTTTGACAGGGAGCTAAGATCATGACATCTAGCCTTAATGTACACCTTATACTACTTTTCCTTGCTAAGTTCCTTGTATGGGTCAAAGCCTTTTCTCACCACCAAATTCCATTTGCTGTCTTCTATGCCTTTCTAGAATGTTCTTTGCTCAACATCCTTGTTTTCATCCTTTATGTCTGGGTTCCAGTGTTAGCCCATCACAAAGGGTGTTGACAGCCACCCTACCCAAGGTGGTATCAGAGTAACTCTGCAGCACCCTTTTTCATTTACATAACCTTCATTATAATCCCTGATCATTTCATTTTAAAAAAAAAATTATTATTAATATTTTCTACTGAAATGTAATCTCAGAAAGTCACCTACCTAGTTCATAGCTTTATCTCCAACACATAGCAAAATACCTGGTTCATGGTATGTTCCCCACAGTTATTTGCTAGAAACACATTTTAAAAATGTAGAAGATTACAAATTGATATAAACTCAGATCACACAGTGAAACTGGAGGAGAAAGATTATTGTTTGATGTAAGGTCAAACTTTTTAAATGTCAGAATTTCCCAGAAGGACCTGGGTGGCTCAGTGTGTTAATTCCCTGCCTTCGGCTCAGGTCAGGATCTCAGGGTCCTGAGATCAAGCCCTGCATCAGGCTCTCTGCTCAGCAGGGAGCCTGCTTCCCCGCTCTCTCTCTGCCTGCCTTTCTGCCTACTTGTGATCTCTCTCTCTGTCAAATAAATAAGTAAAATCTTTAAAAAAAAGAAAAAAAAGGTCAGGAGCTATCATCAAGAGGAAGGCTTTGCAGCCTAAAGTAGCTACACCTTAGGAATTAGGGTGATCCATAAATAGACAGGCTAGTGGAGGGACCATATATCAGCCCCCTATTATTCCATTTTTATTATTCCATTTTCTTTTTTTTTTTTTTAAGATTTTATTTATTTATTCAACAGAGAGAGATCACAAGTAGACAGAGAGGCAGGCAGAGAGAGAGAGGGAAGCAGGCTTCTTGCTGAGCAGAGAGCCCGATCCGGGACTTGATCCCAGGACCCTGAGATCATGACCTGAGCCGAAGGCAGCGGCTTAACCCACTGAGCCACCCAGGCACCCCTATTATTCCATTTTCTAAAATAAGATTAAGTTGATCTGGGAGTGTTAGTGATCCTAAACTTATGGAGAAAATTTATTCATCCTATGCTAACTTAATTTTAAAATCTGTTTTACAGCTACAATCTATCTAACAATGAAAAATCATCAAGTATAGGGAAAACAGAAAAACACTATAGAGACACACTGAATGAAAATCCCAGAGACCCTAGATACCGGAATTTTCGGGTGAATCTTCAATATAAGTTTGCTTCCTCTGTGCGGAGAGTGGAGGGGGAAATTGAGAATTTTAGGAGATAACAACTAAAAGATTTGAAAAAGAAATGAAAATAAAAACTTGGTGGATAGGATTACAGAGAATTAAGGTTGAAGGGAAGATCGATAGACAGGAGGCCACATCAGAAAAATATCAGAGAATTTTAAAAATATGTAATTTAGGGACCTGTGTGGCTCAGCCAGTTAAATGTCTGACTCTTGATTTTGGCTCAGGTTATGGACTCAGTGTCCTAAGATGGAGCCCTGCCTCAGGCTCTGTGCTCAGCATGGCGTCTAAGAGTGTCCCCGCCTCAGCCCCTTCCCTCATTCATGCACATGCACATGCTCTCTCTCTCTCCCTCAAATAAATAAATAAATAGATAAATAAAATCTTTTAAAAATATGTGTAATTTGGATGAGACAGGCATGTATAAATTCAAGAGGTATAAATTTTCAACTATTCATACTTAATCCATCAAAGTAAAACTTTTGACAACCAAAGATTACTAAGGGAATCCCAAAAACAAACAGCATGAAAAAAAAAAAAAGATGAATTCTCCTCAAAGGGGCAACTAGAATGACTACTTCCTTTTTGTCAGAAATGTTACTAAGTATGAAGGTAAAGGAGTTTAAATGAAAGTAAATAAATATCAATTCAGTAATTTTTGGGCATCACAAAAATTCCTCTGCGAAATAGACACCCTTTAGGAAAGTGGAGTTTAAAACTTTCAGAGCTACGCCAATATGAACAAAGAATAAAAGGTCCTAACTATATGTTGCTCAGCTTTTCAAAATAATAACTAGGGTATATATGCAAATAGATATGAAAATTTAGTGGAGGGACGCCTGGGTAGCTCAGTGGGTTAAGCCTCTGCCTTCGGCTCAGGTCATGATCTCAGGGTCCTGGGATCAAGTCCCGCATGGGGCTCTTGGCTCAGTGGGGAGCTTGCTTCCCCCTCTCTCTCTGCCTGCCTCTCTGCCTACCTGTGATCTGTCTCTCTCTCTGCCAAATAAATAAAAATAAAATCTTTAAAAAAAAAAGAAAGAAAAATTAATGGAGATGGAATTATCCTAAAATAATAAGCCTTAATGAAATAAGTATTTGCAAACCTAATGAAGGTAACTGAATATTTTTAAATAAAGGAAAGTTCATAATTCATACAAACTGCATAGAGAGTTTCATGGGTAATTTCTGCCAACACTGAAGATTTAACATATATCTTACAGAAGCTAGCAAAAAAATGAAAAAGTTGAAGGTGTTATGAAGTCAGCATAATAACAAAACATGACAGTGATATTGTCAGAAGGTGTATGATTTCATTCATGAACACGGGGCAACATTGCCCTCCACCCAAAGTGTCTATGCCCTAATCTCCAAAACAAGTCTTTCCTGGTGCAACTCAAGGTTGTTGTTTTTTTTTTTTTTAATAAAGATTTTATTTATTTATTTGAGAGAGAGAGAGCACGAGATGGGGAAGGGTCAGAGGAGCAGACTCCCTGCTGAGCAGGGAGCCCTACCCGGGTCTTGATCCTGGGACTCCAGGATCCTGAACGGAGTCGAAGGCAGTTGCTTAATTAACTGAGCCACCCAGGCACCCCAAGTTATGGGTTTTTAGACAGATTTTCCTGGGTCAGCTAGGTGGGCCCCATCTAATCATGAGTCTGTAAAAGCAGAGAACTTTCTCCAGCTGGAGTCAGAGATTTGAAGCCCAGGAGAGACTTGCCCTGCTCTTGCAGGAACAGACCCATGTGGAAATCCTGGGAAGAAATGCAGGCAGGTTCTAGACTGCAGCAAAGGCCACCCCTGCCCCCATCTGACTGCCAGCAAGGATACGGGCATGCTATCCTACAATGACAAGGAAGTGACTGTGGCCTAAAACTTGAATAACTGTGGAAATAAATTCATCCTCAGAGACTCCAGAAAGGAATATCTGTGCCAACACCTGATTTCAGTGGCTCAGGATGTGAGCAGAGAGCACAGCTGAGTCAGCTAGACTCTGATTTCCAACTGACTGACCAGTGGCCAATGAATGGGTGTTGTTCTAAGCAAGTGAATTTGTAGTCATATGTAGGTAACTAATATGGAGACACATGCATATGTGTGAATGCTAAAGTTGCAGGAATGGCCTTGCGGATTGGTGGCCTAAGGAGTTATTTCCAATAAATGCTGCTGATAGAACTGGGTATCCATATAGTAAAAAAGAAATGAAAACGTGTCCCCAGTGTTATGCCATACATACAATTTCAGGGAGCTTGCTGATCTCCATGTCAAAGCAAAAGCAAAATAAGAAAGCTATTTGAAGGTAATACGAAAATATATATGCATCACTTTGAAGAAGTCGAAAGACTTTTTTAAAAGGCCCCAAAACCTCTAAGCACAAAAGAAGTGGCTGATAAATTGAACTGTGTTAAAGTTAAGAATTTCTGCTCACAAAGATGAAGGCAAAAGGAAAGACACAGATTGGCAGAAGATAACGCTAACTCATCTAAGAGACAAAGGGCTAATAAGTCCTACAAATCAACCAGGAAAGACAAAAAAAAACCAACAGAAGAAAAAAAAAAAAGGGCACAAGACTTACACAGAAAATTCACACAAAGGTGCTCTCCGAGGATCAATAAATACTCCACAAGGTGCTCGGTCTCTGCTCTAATCAGGGGAGTGCTAAATCAAATCATGTCGAAGTGCCAATATAGGCCCTCCAGAATGGCTAAAAATAGACAGAGTGGCATTCCGTGTTTAGGAAAGAAATTTCCTAGCTGCTGGAGAGAGTGTATGTTGGAAAGCTTACTGTAGTGGTTGGATTAAGAGTAGCTACAGAGCGGTTTTGGGGTAGTATTGATGTTCTGTGGATGGTTTTTTGACCTAGTTCTCATGGTTACAGAGTGGTTTTTTGTTTTTTGTTTTAAGATTTTTTTTTTTTTTTTAATCTATTTGAGAGAAAGCAAGGGAGCATGATCAGGGGAAGCAGCAGAGGGAGACAGAGAAGCAGGCTTCCTGCTGAGCAGGGAGCCCTCCAGGGGACTCAGTCCCAGGACCCTGGGATCATGACCTGAGCCAACAGCAGATGCCTCACCGACGGAGCCTCCCAGGTGCCCCTAGAAGTGTTTTTTTGTTTTTTGTTTTTTTTTGATAAATCTGTAAGTGCTGTGTTTTTGCTCTGCATACTTTTCTGCAGGCACGTGTTATTTCATAATTAAACAGGAAAAAAAAAGAGAGAAGCTGTCTTACACAGTTTGTGAGTGGCTCACATAGCAACGTAATTTCATAGATTTGTGCCAATTTTCTTTGAAAACAAAACAACAGGGATCAATACCCATGGGAGGCTAATGTACATATTTCATGTTGTTTTGTTTGAGGACCTGTAATCACAGCTGAAGTTTGGACTTCGGCACATGGCGCACGGGTGCAGGTATTGTTGGTAGCTGACATTCTCTTTGAAAGACAAGGTCAAGTTTAATCCACGAGCTCGTTTGGAAAGAGTCTGCAAAGGTCAGACTGGGTCATTTCCTCCTGCTCTTGAATTCTTCTCTGAGAAAGTAAGGGTATTTGCTCCACAAGAAAAATTTCTCCTGAATTTTGAAAAGAACCAACACAAGTAAATGGGGAAGCCTTTATATTTATGTAAACTGAGAATACTGTTAAATCAATGTCTTGTCCTTACATTAAAGTATGGAGAAGAATATGGTAAATTGTGGGTTATGTAATAGCAAGACATTTTCGATAAAACTGCCCTAAGAAATATTTCATAGAGTTGGTATGTAAGTTTCCAAGTCTTGAAATTTTGAGTTATCATTGGGTCGTACCAGTTTAGCTTAGTTCCAGTCTTAACTGCTCCAGTGTGTGTGTGTGTGTGTGTGTGTGTGTGCATGAAACACAAACATTGAGAAAAGCCAATTACCTGAGTATACAACTCAACAAATATTTATAGAGTGGACAACCATGTAACACACATGTCAAAAATAGAATAGAAAAAAAGAATAACAGAAGACCCTATATTTCCTTTCTCAGCCACTGTTTCTCCTGTGTATGATGGCAGTAATTATCAAGAGTTTTAAAGCAAACATTCCCTCCATTTTCCTTACAGTTTTACCACCTATATATGTATGTATCCCTAAAGAATATCCCTTAGATTTTATTATTTTTGAACTTGATGGATACATGACCATACTCTATGTACTCCTTTGAGTCTTCCTTTTCTCTTCTGGAATGTTGACATGATTCATACATGTTTTTATTTATAGCAGCAGCTCATTCATATTCATCACTATATAATACCTATTATATAAATATATAAAATCATAATTGTCCATATAACTGTTGATGACCATGTAGGTTTTGTTTTTTGTTTTTGTTTTTTTTTCCACTTTGGGAAACCATGGGCAGTGCTGCTGGGAATCTCCATATACGTGTTTCTTGCTGCACATAAAATATACTTCTGCAACACATAAACCTAACACTGGAATCTCTAGGCACAGACTGTAGGTACTTTTACTTTAATAAATAATGACACACTGCTTTCAAAAGTAGTTGTAACATCTTATTTTCCAAACAGTGTAACGTGGGAATACCTTGCTCTCCGAATCTCCATCATCACTTGGTTATCATCCAACATTAAAACTTTTGTCACTCTGAAAGGTGTGTCATGGTATCTGTGGTTTTAGCTTGCAAATCTGTGACTACTCTGATATTTACATGCTTAACAGCCATTTGGATTTCTTTTTTGTGAAGTGACAGTCCAAGTCATTAGCCCATTCTATAGAGTATGCTAACTTTTTTTAGTAATTTGTTGAACTTCTATTTTACATACCAATGTGAGTTATCATTGTGATAACGGAAATCTGTGTTCTAAGGTGGCTGACCAGTCCATCAGGGGAATCTCAGTCCTGGGCCCAGGGTCATTCCATACCCCACCACCACCACCCCACCAACCACAGCCATAAGAGTGGCAAAGATACGGAAGTAAAAGTATATAAATTAATCCTTTGTTTGTGCTCGGGGGTCAGACCTGGGGAGATTACTCCCTTCTGAGCCTCCTGGCATTGGTTTCCTAGTGCTGTCCGGTTTTTCCATCAGGAGATGCAGTCCAGGTTCCGTAACAATTATACCATTCAGTCACTAATTGCAATGTGTGGACTTTCCCCCACACCACCAGCAATTCTCCAACATCAGCCAAATGTCCTATAATTCACCTCAAAATTCTGACATTATCTACCTAGGAGTAGCATCAGATCTCAGTCCCATAAGATCTCAGGTTAAGGACTCAGTCCCATAAGACTGCCCCCACTTCAGAAGCTAATTGAAAGTCCAGGTTGCTCGCTGTGCCTCTGACTGACCACCTATAAATCAGAGGTTCTCACAACCCCTCCTTGGGTTCAATTAATTTGCTAGAGCAGCTCAAGGATGGAATTCAGGAAACCAGTTCACTCATGAGATGACTGGTTTATTACAGTGGATATTAAAGAATACTAATCAATATCCACATGAAGAAATACATAGGGTAACATATGAAAATGATGTATTTTGCTTCTCTTATATATAGAATTTTATGATTGAAATTTTGGGCCATCTATACAATAGAAATAAGCACACCTTATAGTAATACGAGATTTTGATACTAGTTTCTTTCCTGCCTCTTCTACATGAAAAAATTTAATCAACCTTAAAGACCATGTTCTAATATTATCAACTCCAAAAATATTTCTTAAGAATTTGTTCCTAATATATTACATTTATTAAATGAGATGATCATTATTTATTTGGCTAAATCTCAGGGGGACAGAGTTTTAAACAGATGGGCTAAATTTATTCATATTTTGTTTCATATAGAGCTCCTTGCCCTATGATAAGAATATGGTAGGTCCTCAAACCAGTATTTTTTTATTAATAAATATGTTAATTTCACAAACACATATTGAGTGGCTACTATGTCCAAGAACTGTTCTAGGAGCTTGGGAAACATTCATGAACAAAACAAAGATTTCTCTTCCTATGAGGCTGTTGCCTAATTGGGGAGATGTAGAAAATACTCAATAAACGTAAAGATGCATGTATTATATGGAATAATAAAAAACTATGAGTGCTTTGTCAAAGAGGAATCTCAAAGCAAGGTGTAAGAGTGTGGGCAAGGTGGTTGTGCCATTGCAAAGTGACTGTTTGAACATAGATGTCGTCTTTGAGGTGTTCACATGAGAATGGTTCAGGAATGGAGACAGTCATGCCCAATAGGGGAGGACAATGGAATGTTCCAGAAAGGCCAAAAGCTATTGTGGTCAGTGCAGTGTGGCTTGTGCGATAAAGGGTGAGGAAGGGAGAAGTAGGTGGTTTGGTTAGAAGATGACTGGGGCTGAGCCCAGTTCCTGTTGGAATCCTAGGTCGTAGTGAGTTCTTTGGCCCTAACTGAAGAAAGTAGACTTAGGAGGGACTGAACAGAAGGCACACCATTTGATTACTCTGTCAAAGGAAAATTTAAGTGACTAGGTAAGAATAGGAGATAGGTGACCAGTTGAGAAGCATGTACGGTTATCCAAGCGGACAGTACTTTGTAAAAAAAGAACAGTTAAAAATATTGAAAACAAATTTTAAAAATGGGTAAAAGCACTATTTGTGTGAGCAGAGAAGCTCAGAAAAAAAAAAAAAAAAGCCTTTTTTTTTCCTTAGTTTAAGCTTTGCCTATTCTCTTGCTTCATTTCATTCCAAGGCAGAAGCACAGATCAAAAGAGAGAAGACAAGACAAGCAGGGGCAGAGAATAATAAAGAAATTTAGATATCATGCTTGACTGCACTTACCCTGTGGAAACCCAGTAGAAAATGCACTCAAGACAGACTTTGAAAGGGTGAGAGATTACAAGCGTGGATATTTGAAGATGAAAATGACTCTAATCCTGTTTCCTCAAGGTGGAGTCTCCGATCACTTGTTTTCACTGTGTTATCCAAACAGGAGTGGCTTAGCTCTTTGCAGACTGTCCTGCTGACAGTACAACTTAGACCGGTCAAGGAGATTGAAATGAACTAGGATGTTTTTGACCATCACTCCCTAGAATTCGCAGCATGTGCAGTTGGCTTTTGATACTGACAACGACAGCTCCCTGCAGGGGTAGCTACGGAGGCTTTGTGTCTGTGATGACAGTCAGCAGGGCTTTCTTCTCCGACGAAGCCATCAAGCTCATATTCAAACGAGGCTGATGTGCCCACCTCTGGTGCGTGTGGTCCTCTAACGAACATCACCAACACGGTATATTATGGTGATTTCACTTCATAACGCCATCAGGAGCAAATAGATCAATGTTCTTTTCAGCATTTCTAACTGCCTGCTACAGACAATGTGAAATTTTTCTCCTGGCTAGAATTTCAGAACCCAGATCTGCCTCCTTTTGTGTGACACTTGTTTGCTTGTGGCCTGTGGACTTACAAATGGAAGGTCTCAGAAACACAGGGAGTCATTGTTTGGACCCTAGCCAATGCGGTTCTTTCTTATTTATTTATTTTTTTTCTTTAAACAACCTTATTGGGGCGCCTGGGTGGTTCAGTGGGTTAAGCCTCTGCCTTCGGCTCAGGTCATGGTCTCAGGGTCCTGGGATCGAGCCCCGCATCGGGCTCTCTGCTCAGCGGGGAGTCTGCTTCTCCTCTCTCTGCCTGCCTCTCTGCCTACTTGTGATCTCCCTCTGTCACATAAACAAATAAAACCTTAAAAAAAAAAACTTTGTTAAACAACCTTATTGATAATAGATACACAAAGAACTGAACACATTTAATGTATACAATTTGATGAATTCAGACATGGGCAAATACCCATGTTATCAGCATAATTGAGATAATAGAGATTCGGATGTTTTCCAAAGTTTCTTTGTGTCTCCTTAGCTTTCTCCTTTCCTTTCCTTCCCTCCCATTCCTTCCCCTCTCCTACCCCCTCCCTTTTCCTCTCCTACCCTCCCTGTCCTGCCCCCCTTCCCTTTCCTTTTTGTTTTGTGGTAACAAACAGCATGAGATCTCAACAAATTTTGAAAGGAGCCATACCATATGTGTCGTTACCTACAGACACTGTGTTCTACAGCAGAATTGAAACTTTATACTCACTGTAGTTCTTCATTATTTCTGCATTTTCTGCCAGGCCAGCCTCCAGCCTATGCATCAGCTTCTAAAATGACAGGGACCTGAGGTCCCTGCCATGTGGTATATTCTGTTTTCAGCTTGTTCTCCTACTTGGACAAAATTCTGTACTAATTCTGAGCTCCAGGGTCATGGGGAGTAATTCCAGTCCTCCTTCCCCAGAAAGCTCTTCATCTGTGTGAAGACAGTAGCTCTGCTATCCTGCAGGTATAAGCCTGTAATTCATACAGAGGTCCTGCTGCAGAAGAACCCCCACACCCTGGTTTTCATCTGTGTACCTTCTCCCGTCCCGTAATGCTCTTCTTTTTTTTTTTTTTTTAAGATTTTATTAATTAAATAAATAATTAAATAAATAATTTGACAGAGATCACAAGCAGGCAGAGAGGCAGGCAGAGAGAGGGAGGGGGAAGCAGGCTCCATTCCCTTCTTAAGTACTGGCAGTGAATTGACCAGCTAGTTACGATGTTTTCAGTCCTCTGAAGGTTGGAGTCCAACCCAGCCTCATTGCCAGGCCCGGTGTCCCTCCTTCTAGAGTTGAGACCACTTAAAGCCTCCTGTTGGCTCAGCTAACACCCAAGTCTATGGGGTTGTCCTGAGTGGAGTCAAGGTCATTGCTGAATCCCTATAGTGTGTCTGGTTGGAGAGACCCCTCTGTGGAGTTCTACTGAAGAGGTCCTATTCAGACCATAACAAGGAAATAAAATTCTCTAGTTTCTGGGGACTTTCAGGATTCTACTTAATCATATTCCTATTAGTAAGTAATAATAATAATCGATATTACTATTCTTTTTTAAGATGTTATTTATTTGACAGTGAGAAAGAGAGAGAGAGCACAAGCAGGAGGAGCGACAGGCAGAAGGAGAGGGAGAAGCAGGCTCCCTGCTGAACGGGGAACCTGATGTGGGGCTCGATCCCAGTACCCTGGGATCATGACCTGAGCCAAAGGAAGACACTTAACTGACTGAGCCACCCAGGCACCCCATAATAGATATTAATATTCTATAATAATAAAAGCAAAACAAAGTAGTATAGATTCTAAGTTTTAACCTCATTTTGCACAATTTCAGTGATTTGGGGGGGAATCCAACAGGTGGAGGCTAACAGGGAAAGAATTCACCAGAGGCAGAACAAAGAGACAGTGGTTTATAGAATATGCTGGAAAGGAGTGGTCGGCAGTGCAGCAGAAGAGAGACTGTCTGCCAGGAGACAGTGGTGGGGGGCTGTCGTTAAGGGGAGAGTGAGGAGGTGTAGGAACAAGGAATATATGGAATGATCCTTCTTTGTGACCTGTGCCTGGTTGAAAGAGGCCCATTGGTCAGCTAGGGGTTAAGGCTCTTTCGACATGTGTCACCTAAAGGGCCTGCTGGCATGGCAGCCCAGTGGTCATTGCGGGACCATTTACCTTTGATTGCTCAAGTCCGCTGCCTAAAAACAGCCTCTATAAGATCGTGTTCTTGCTATTCTATCCCAGTACTTACCATTTCTGCATTGTCCTAACACTTTACCTTTTCTGAAGTATTTTACATTTATTACTATCTCCTAGCTATTACATCCCCCCTTCATAGAGGGGCAGAAACTATGTAGTAGTGTTTTTTTTTTTTAATCTTTCAGAAGATAATTGCATTTATTCTGATGAAAAAATGATAATAGAGAGCCATTGTTTACATGTGGAAAAATCAGGAAAATCTATCACACTGGGGAGAAGAGACATTGCTGACTTTTTATAGGGTTTTCTATCTGCAGATCCTACCTCCTTGCCTCTTCTGTGCCATACCCCATAAGGAGCACCCCACCCTTTCCCCTTACCCCACTAACCGCCCTCCCCCCCCCCCGTTTCATCCCTCTGATTTTCCACCACTGCCAGGTTTTAAGTTCAACCACATTTTTTTAAAAAATTGAAGCATAATTGACATATAATATCATATTAGTTTCAGGTGTACAACAGGATGATTCCATATTTGTATATATTGAGGCAAGGTCACCACAGTAAGTACAGTTAGCATCCCTCACCATGCAGAGTAGATGAAATGTATATATATGTACACATTGAATACATAATGTGTACAATGTTGCTAAAACCAGCCTTTCTGTTCTCCTGATGCTGGACCTTTTATTCATGCCTTTTGATCTTTAAAAACCTAGGCTGACTTTGGTTCTGCCTTTTTTTTCTGTTTACTTTCCTCTCCCACTTTGACCTTCAAACCCTGAAATGCAAACCAAGTCCATCAATTGCACTAGGAAGCCTTAGAAACTGCCCTGGGGCTCTCTGTTCCCCAGCTGCCAAACCATTGGCAGCCTGTTCTTAGAACCAGGAGCAGCTGACGTTTGAATACAGAAACACCATCTTTAACATGGTGCAAGGAGCCACCTCCTCATGGATTCCCAGAAGTCTCCAGTCACATCAGATGTCCAGGCCATCCTGTTCAACCTCTCAGGCCCTTCCCCTTTTCTCCTCTGTGTACCCCTTCTCTCACTAGAGGATTTGAGGGGCTGGAGGAGCCCCTCAACTCAATGCGGGCTTCAGATCTCAGCTTCCTGAATTAGGGAAGTCTACACTGGGTTGCTGATGGACAGATCTCCTGATAATACAATGTTTAAAAGTGCTATGGGCCTCATACCATTGCACTTATTCGAAATGTTATTTTTAACCTGAGTGTAGTTAGGACTAAGTCTAAGACTTTTGTTTGGAAATAATTTCAAACTTACAGAAATGTTGCAAAATCATAATAATATAAAAATAATCCATATGCACTTTATCCAATACACTTGGTATCGACATTTTACCTCCTGAGTGTGCATTTTTTTTTTTAATGAACCATCTGAGAATCAGCTACAAAGTTCAAAGTGCATTTCTTAAGAACCAGATAGTCTCTCGTACAACCACGAAACAGTTATCAATGTCAGTAAGCTTAACATTTTTACCATACTCTTCTTGAAACAGTGCTCCATAGGGTAAATGAGCTTGAAACAGGAAATTCAAACCTTGTTTTTTAAGAACACTGTTTCTTCCTAATCTTATCAGACCCCATGAACAGATCTACTACTGTCTTGGCAGAGGCTTGGGCTGAAGGTCACTGGTACGAATAAGCAGGACCCTGCATTTCTTACCCCAGATGAGAGTCCAAGACCCCATCAGTTTGTATGTTTTCTGGAACATGCCCTGGGCCCCTCTTCTTCTCCTAAAGATACCCTCCTGATAACAGGGACCTCGTTCTAATGTTAAGTCTCCACCCCAAAGTGAACATGGTTGTATGTTACATGTCTGTTCAGTGTCCATGCCCCATATTTCCTCGTGACGGAGCTTCCCCATCCTCTCATCAATATGTGTTTCTCCAACCCTTATGATTTTTTTTTAAAGATTTTATTTATTTATTTGACAGAGATCCCAAGTAGGCAGAGAGGCAGGCAGAGAGAGAGAGAGGAGGAAGCAGGCTCCCTGCCAAGCAGAGAGCCCGATGCGGGACTCAATCCCAGGACCCTGAGATCATGACCTGAGCCGAAGGCAGAGGCTTAATCCACTGAGCCACCCAGGCGCCCATCTCCAACCCCTATGGTTATACAAATCCGGTTCTCTCCCACTTTGCGCAGGTGGATCTGAAGCTTGACCTCCTGTCTCCTCTTCTGGTTGCCTCTCGAGTAAACCCTTTCTTTGCTGCACATTCGAGGTTTTAGTGATTGGCTTTGCTGCATTTTGGGCAGATGAACTTGGGTATGGTATGTTATCTATTTTAATTTATGTTTTCAGTCGCTCCTTTATAATTTATTTTTTTCCCTTTGCTGTAGGGTCAGTCTAGGAACATGTATTACATTTGGTCATCATGTCTTTTTAATGTATTTTAATTTGGAACATTTGCCCTGCCTTCCTGCCTTCTCTCTTTTTTCTCTTTTTTCTTAAATTTCCCCCTCCCTCCTTCCCTTCTTCTTTCTTTCTTCCCCTTTCTTTCTCTCTCTCTCTCCCTTTCTTTCTATCTTTCTTTCTTTCTCTCTCTCTCTCCCTCTTCCTTCCTTCCTTCCTTTCTTTCTTTCTTTCTTTCTTTCTTTCTTTCTTTCTTTCTTCTTTCTTTCTTTTGTTATGCTTTATTGCATTTCTTCTTTTTTTATCCTTTTCATTAACAATACTGGTCTTTTCTCATTTTTAATAACAAACATTTCTTATTATGAGTTGCCTAATATTACCTTACGATTCTGGCCAGAATAATTGTGATTAAAGAATAAGAACAATGCCGGGCCCATCAAAACCTCTTTACCTCCAGGAAGGGTGCTCCTGCCACCCATCATACCACCATTATATCCCTATCCCTGGGCCAGTGATTGCTGCATAACAGGTGCTCAGTAAGTGAATAAATAAATGAAGTAAAGTATCTGTAGCATCTACAATTCACTACCCAGACGTAACTACCCTTGATCCATATTTATCTCCAGGGTTTTTTCCCCATGAGTACACTGAGCCAAGAGAATCCTAGAAGAGCTCTGCCTCAGCAGGCCAAGGTCATGACCATTTTCCAGGTGGCAGTGATCCACCTGTGAACACATAGGCTCAGGAGAGCCTCGAGCAAGCAGTCAGGCATAGCTGTTCTGTTATAAAAATTAATTTTTATGGGTTGTGTGTTTACTATTCATAATATCTCCAGCATTGACAAAGGTCACTCTTTAGTGTTCCAAATGGGAAAGGAAAAGCACGATTGAAAAGATGACTCTTTATCATCTTACCTTTCGGACAGGCAGGTGGGTCACGTCAAAGGTGAGAAGCCTGGGCCAGGTCATGCCGGAGAAGACAGGAAGGTGTGGTGAATGCTGGAGCTGGAAGCCTTGGCAACACCTCAGGCACTGGCAAAGAATGACAGATAACCTTGGATTTCCTGGGTAGAAACTTCTTTCCCACCCATGACCTTCTTGAAGTTTGACACTTTCGTCCATTGCCCTACCTCCTAAATGTTTGTAAATATGCATGTAAGCAGGCATGTCCTTCTGGATGTCTTCCAGGAGGCAGTATCTAGGTTAGCATGCTTTCTTATCAACTGCTATCACGTTTAGCTATGCATGTATTGACTGGTAATGGCTGCAGAGTATTTTATCTTATCGACACAATTAGTGCGAAACAATTTCTTATTTGATGATATTGAAGTCATTTAGAGTTTTTCTCATCTCAAAATAACACTACAATGAAAACTGTTGCAAAATCTTTCTGCATGTCTCTGATGATCAAAGAAGTTGAACAGATGGTCAAAGATACACGTATCTTTACAGATTTTGAGGATACTGTTAAAGCAATCTTGCAAATGTCTACACTAAGTTATATACCTAGTTGTGAAGAATGAAGGTCTATTTCTTTAAAACTCTTTCCATCACTGGTTAATAGTTTTTTTTTTTTCTAATTTAATGAATATATTACCATTTTTGTTGATTTAAATTTCACATATTTGATCACCATTTTATTAAATACGTCTCTGTCTTTAAAGTTACGGAATTTCCTTTTCAGATGCGGTCTTCCTTATTAAATAATTCTTTGTCTTGGCGGTCCTGGCTGACTCAGTCACTGAAGCATCCAATGCTTGGTTTCAGCTCAGGTCATGATCTCAGGGTCGTGAGATAGAGCCTAGCTCTGCACTTGGTGGGGAGTCTGCTTGAGATCCTCTCCCTCCTTCTTCCTCACCCCTCTGTACCTCCAAATAAATAAATAAATAAATAAAATCTTTTTAAAAATAATAGTCAATGTTCATATTATTGTACAAATCATAATTAATTCATTAAAGGTGTTAACAACATGCATATATTTCAAATTCCTTTTCATTTTGTCCTTGTTTATTTAGTGAATTTTTATTCTGTTTGCTTTTGATTTGTCTTGGGTATTTTTACTGTTTTCTTTACAGAATTAATAACGTCTAACTGGGGATCTGCACGGCATTAAGACTAATTAAGTGAGTCCATCTACATACAGGACAAGAAACTAGGGGAGGAGATGAAATTATGCTTAGAGTCCTCCCCTGGAGAGAGCGTGGGCAAACTCAGAGTTCAAACACCTAACATGGGAAGGTAGATGGACGTCTCAAGAGTCACCTGGTACCTTAGTTTTTCCAGAGGAACTTACTGAGGCATATTACTTTAAACATCCCTCGGTGCTCCAGCAATGCCATCCCAACTGGGTATTAATTTTAAATACCGGAGGAAAGGAAATATTTCACAAATACACTGCTGTCATCCCAGAAACAGACAGAAGGGGACAATTCAGGCTGCGATCATCATCTCTGCCTGCCTCTTTCCCTGCTCTATGTCAACCTCCCAATAAAGGGCAATTCATCCAGCTTTAAAACATAGTGCCTGTAACAATCTGATTTTCTTCAAAACGTTTTCAGTGATGTAAAATCTATATTAGTTTCTTTTTTGCTCTTATTTTTAGAAACTTATACCAGAGTGAGGCTGGACCGAGATCCATCATTTCCTCTTATTTCCTCTAGCCCTTTCTTTGCTTTTAATTAACCCTTCTAAACAAAGCTGACTTACTGTAAACGTTCAAAAAAATCTTCACGCTGATGTCCCTGCTTTAGTGTGCTTTTAAGGATTTTATTTTCCTGAAACAGAAAGGGGGCTGAGGGATAAAAATAAGGAAGTTTATTATCAATGAGATTAAGCAAATTAACTGCTACAAATAAGATGATAATTTTTTTAAAAAATGTCCAAATGCCAATCATCAGTCTCAGAATAAAATTACTTAAAACTGAAGATAAGCTAGAATGTTTTATTGTAACTTTTCAACATTATTAGAGTTTATTCAAAAACAAAAGTAAATAACAAAATAAAATCCAAGGCATGGTCTAACATGGTTGGTATACAAAAATATAAGGCTCATTTCTGCACCCCCCCCCACACAAACTCTGAGCACGTGAAGGGCAGAATGAACAAATTCTGGGATTATTGCTCATATGAATTTTGCAGATGAGAAACTTCAAGCTCAGACGTTAAAGTGATTCAGGGTCACATCATTTATTAGTATGACAGTTGAGGCACAAACTCATATTTTTAAACTACTAAATAACTCTCTTGCTTATAGTACGGTTGCTTCTATCAGGTGTTAAATTTATTCTCAATATTATTTCTGAAATGAATTAACACTGTGATAATCAGGTATTCCTAAGTAACAACAACCAACAAAAACACAGAAACAAACAAGCAGACGCTCTGATGGAGAATATTCCAGAAATGAAATGAGGAATCAGTTCAATGCTCCTGAAAGGGATCCTCAGGGAACTCATGGCAGGGTACCTTGAACTCCTGCATTTGGGGATCAGAATCCCCTGCAAGGCCAAGTTCTTGAAATGAAATAATTCTGCTGCACACACATCAGAAATAATTTTCTGCCTCACTCTCGGTTCAATTAGAGTCTCCGAATGGCTCCAGGTTAAATAAAGTGAAACTGGCATGCTGGCTGCTGGGAATGCTGATTTTGAGAAGGATCGTAAATAGGTATATATATTTTTTCTGTTTGTGGAAACTGTACACATGGACATTTCTGGTAGGCAGACACACAAGTGCACATGGCAGAGTGGAGTCTTGGCCCATCTTATGAGCCCAATTGGATCAACTGCACAGGTTCCTTGATTAATTGGGCGGGGATTGTTTAAGACAGCCAAAAGAAACCAATTTGGCCAAAAAATATCAACTTAATGGCCATTGAGCAAGACAGTGAGAAGCCTGGAATTACTAGAAGATGTGAGAAACATCGCGTTTCAAGGTGTTCCTTTGAATCTTTTGTGAAGAGGCGGGATGTGGGTTTCTCTACACAAATAATTATATCTGTGTTGATCTATTGTTGATATAATGGCTGAAAAGTAAAAATTATATTAGTTACAAGAAGCCAAATGACATTTGCGCAGATGTTTTAAACCCTGACTCCCTTCCCACCTTCTTAAGGTGGATGGGGCCTTTCCTGTGTTTCTGTTTGGGGGCGAGGGTAGGAGGGACTTGGCTTTGGGCCACTGGATTGCTCCCCCCTCCAGTTCAGTTTGCAGGGGTGCTGGGAGGAGGAGGAATGTATCATCCCAGTCCATGGATCCTTCTGAGATCGATGGGTGGTGTAAAAATGAAACAATGGGTCCACTCCTCCTACCCAGCCCTGGTCTTTTTACAGGAACTCTCGTTCCCCGGTATCACAGTGTATTCTACTATTGGGGCTCCAGAAAATCTACTTTTGCTTTTACTTTTCCTCCAGTTATTATGCTTTTCTCATTTGGAAAGTGGTCTGCTCTCCTATGAATATGTCCTTGGTAATATGTTTGTGGTTTTCTTCAAACATGGATCAACCATTTCAGAAGTGCATTATTGTATGCCCTGGATTCCTTTCATTAACAAGTAAGTTTGTCCTGTCACTTGTAAGCATGCACTTACTTCAGACTTGCATTTTCTTGGTCCATGTAAAAGGAACCTTCTGGATTTCTTTAAGACTACAGGTTCTTCAAGTTACTAGCTTCCAGTAAATGAATTTCTGAACAGATGTAAGAGACAAGACAGATGATAATGTAGGTGAGTAAGAAACAAAATGACAAGGGGTTGCATTTGACTACTAAAGACCCAGTTCTTGAATGATGGATGTAACTGGGAGCTGCTGCCATCCAGTTGTGGCCTCAGGAAAGGCCTGGGTAGGGAACGGTGCTCGGGCATGAGGGCGGGCTGCTTTTCAGTGCGAGGTGACAAGAAACACCAGACTTGTCATGGAAGGCTTTTGGACACAGTGAGAAACTGCAGAGACTGCCCAGAACACTTGTAGGAGAATGCTGGTCAGAACTGGGGCTCACAACACCATGATTTGAAGGGATTCCCTCCATATCTGTTCTAATTTTATGGTCGCACCTTTTTTTAGACTTCTTCCTTCCTTGGTGGGGATTCTGGCCCAGGAGACCATCTGTCCCCAGAGCTGTATTTCAGAGCTGGAGAGTTACATGGAGAGTGGCCCCGTTGACCCTATTTTAAGATCCAGTGTATAGTCCAAGAGTGTTGTAACTTTACTGTGAAAAAGTAAAAGGAAAACCAAACAGGATTCAAAGTACAACTATTTCCCTTTCCTAGGATTGGCCAAAAATGTTGGCTTTTGTGAAAAAAATAATTAAAAAGATTACAAAGATACAGAAAGAACTTTGGTTAAGTAGTTATTTGTGTAGATGAGGTAACAGGGTTAAGGATTTACATGTCATTTTCAGAGGTATTGCTTTTTGAAAGAAATAGAAAATCTCCCACATACTTCTTCTTCTCATGGAGTGGGGCTTAGGAAAAGCAAACTCAGTGGAGATAAAAGGGGGATCGTGCCATTTCCCAGTCAGGATCCTGAAGGAAAAGTCAGAAAGCAGTCTCTCCACGAGCCCAGTTTGCTCTAATTTCTCTAAGGAACAAATACTTTAACCAAATGTATTTTATGTTTCACCCTTTTTAGAACTGTCAAGTCTGTTAATAATTTTCTTCCTTGGTACAATTGGAAGAAAGATTAATCATTTCACTCTATATATATACCACGGCATCAATCTGGCATTCAATCAAAACCTAAAATTAGCTACTAAATTAAAATTTCTCTTGGTTTTCTACCTTTCTCATGGAAATTAGGTACAATTACTCATGTGGTTTTGTAGTCAGAGTCTCTTTCTTTTTCTATTTAAACATAGCTAATAAAACTAGTATGAATATAGAAAACAGGGAAAGAATGGAATCCAGTGGTCTAAAAATAATTGTTTATCAATGGGCTTTGACACAATGTTTGCGACAAGTTTTCTTTGTAACCTTCTAAATGTCAAATTCTCTCCCATTAAAGTGTATATTCAGATGCCTGAATACAGCTTTGCTCTGATGTTCGTCTGCGTAACTAATTGTTGCTTGATAATAAAATGCCATTTCAGAAACATTTGACTTATTTAATCCATGCTACCTTTCAGGAAATAGAAACATTAAAAAAATCAGCAAACTTCTTTAATGTTCTTTGAAATGTTTAAATAGACAGTGTCATGAAAGTCCAAATAAATTTAGATTTAAACATCGTCATCACCAGGCCTCACTTCCCGCTGCCAAATTCTGAAGCCTGGTTAATCTCCCGAAGGCAGGGCTACCTACCCGTCCACCTGCCCTTAGGCAGAGAAGCCAGGATGGGAGGCCACCAACCAATTAGAGAGAACAGAACTTCAAAAGCTCTATAGTACTTCTCTGAGAGAACATGGTCCCTACTTGAAGATGTCAAAGCGTAGAGTGTTGCTGATACTGTAAAATAATGTTTCCTCATTTTAAAGAAGCCAGTGATCAGATTTTTATACCTGTTATCTTCTGAGAAGTTTCTCTCGTCTTCCATAGCATGTATGAAATCACTTGCTTCTGAAAGCTCAAAATGCCATTTTCCTCGATGACCAAATTTAGCTGTCATTTGACATTTCTGAGCCTCCATGTCCCCATGACGAAAGAGTTATTTCCCATATTTTTGTAAGGGATAATTGCCACAAGGTAGTAAAGTACTTGGCAAAGTTATCTACATTCAAGGGGCTCACAAAACATATCAGAGACAGACAGGAGTTTGTCTCTGTCCTAGTTGGCAAAGTTTTCAATTTACATTGGAAAAACCATTTTTGTTTGTATAATAAGTGACCCAGAGAAAGAAAACCTGGGTTTGCTGCAAACACAGAGATGTGTCCAGACTCAGGCGATTCCTATCCTTCAATCCCTATTCCAAACTTTGGGTTTGCTCCAGTTTGCTACCTTTTCATGTCAGAGAAGTGTCCATCATTCCAGGAATCACTTTCTGACGTGAATGTTTCCAAAACAGCGAGGGAGGATTGAGGATCAGACGGACTTTCTCATCACACTTTCATCTGTGCGTAATCCTCCCTGTAGCTCTTACTAGCTGGAGATGGACCATGTGGGCAAGATTGGAGAAACCCATTTAACAGGACTTTTAAGACTCTTTAAGCTCTCTGTCAGTGAGTTGAGAAAGAAAAAGTAGATGGAGATCATATAATCACCCAACAATATTTGCATTAAATTGGTAATCCTATTTTTTATCCTGAAATCATCCATTCTGTGATCATTACACTCCCTTTCTGTTGCACTGAACTGTTTCCATTAGTTAATTACTAGCATCTTCTAGAATGTGTTTTATTTGGATTGCTGCAAATCCGGACGAATTAGATGACATAGCTCCTGGATGGTATAAGAATGCACAGTGAGTCCCCCTTTTGCCCAAGGCCAGATGCCAGCTGATATTTAACAACTGATTGCAAAGCCAAGGGTGTGTCAGAAAGAGGCAAAGTTGTCACGATGTTCATCTCTCCCCTAAAAGAATATACTGTGGCAGTGAGTTCAAAGAACCTAGAAACAATCACATTCATCACAAGCCCTTATTCATGTTAGGCAGAGAACTATCAAAAATTCAGTCCAACAAAAAAATGTTCACTCAGTTATGCGCAGGAATATTTTTAGCAATATTTGAAAGCGCTGTTTATTTAGTAAATAAATCTCTTCCTGCTTGTTCTGTTGAATACATTGGACACAAATCACAGGCTCCACAAAACGTATTAAATGTAACAATGATAAATTCTGACATCAATTTTTTTCCTCCAATAGTTTTGGAGTAGAATAATCAATAATCACTCTGTAGAAGACCAGTTCTATAAATGCCTCAATGTGGTTTGTGGTGTGTGTGTATTTAAAGGTAAAAATTTGTTTTTCTCTATCCAAGTGTTCTAAATGTTCTTGAATCAAATATTTTTAGATCTGCTTTTCAGTAGACTTCACCATTTTAGGACACCTATTTCATGAGTTGAGCTGAAATTGAGAAAAATGAAAAATGTGAATGACAGAATTCTAGAAACAACACAAAAAATGAAAAACGCAACCATGTTGACTCCTAGCCTGGTACTAGGCACTGCTCTTAATCCAAAGACAGAAAGAGAGATAATAAATTAAAGGGTCAGGACTCAAACAGTGTAGCTACAGAGGTTTCTCTTGGCAGAAAGGAAAGCTGGGCATGGAGGGGGGGGGTCTCCCATTTCTCTGAAAATCCTGTGTTTCATAAACAGTTCAGTGAGGATCAAGGGGACTGCTGTATCATTTCATATGTTGGCGTGTGTGGATTTGCAATGTTTTTGATAAGAAATAAGACTTTCTCTGTCATTGTAAAATCACCATGGAGTGGATTTAATGATGTAGGCACCAGAAAAGATGACATAGTGAGGGAAAAAAATGGCAACAATGGCTATGAATAGAGAAAGACAATCTCAGCACTGCCAGAAATGAATGAAGACACTTTGATGATGCACTGTGGCCTGATTTTACAGGTGTAAACCACAGCAAGCCAACTTTGGACCACTGCTTATTTGCGTGCTAAATTTGTCAGTCTTAGAAACAATACATTAATATCTTAATGTAGTATTTTCTATAATTCTATGTATTTTTCTTTTTTCTTTTTTTTTTTTTAAGATTTTCTTTATTTATCAGAGAGAGAGAGCGAGTGCACAAGCAGGAGTAGCAGCAGGGAGAGGGAGAAGCAGGCTCCCTGCTGAGCAAGGAGCCCAGCACAAGACTCCGATCCCAGGACCCTGGAATCATGACCTGAGTCAAAGGCAGATGCTTAACAGAAGGAGCCACCCAGGCATCCTGTGTTTATTTTCTGATACATGTTGATTTATGTGTTTTTATGTTATGTTTTTTGGCTTCCAAAGGTTCATATCTATTTAACTACATTACATACCTATAATGAAATGGAGCAGCAATTTTAAGAGTGGAGTCAAACCGTCCTCCCTCCCGTGCTCCCCTCCCCCCACAAGAAACTCAGGGAGAGTAACTACATCGTCCTGTATCTTAGGTCTCATTTATGTAAAATGGGCATTATACAAACTTCTTCACAAATGAAGAAGGAAGCAAATGATGAGCATAATCCCAGCATTGTTTAAACGTAAACTAGAAGTTAATAATATTAGCTGTACTCTTATTATTGTTAATATTATCATGACATGATAAAAGCAGACATTAGCTGGGAGTAAGCCTTCTTATTCTTGTTTCAGAGAAAATTTTCCCAGGACACAAGTAAAAAGCCTTTTGATACCTACAAATAAAGCCAAGTGTTAGTATGAGACCTAGTTTGCTTCCTATCAACTGCCTTAAGTGCGGAAACCAGTGGCTGCCGTGTATGGCACAATGCTCAAGACGATTTTGTAAAGAGAGCCAGGTAGTTGTACAATATTTTGCTCACAGGCTATGTGAAGTCTTTATTTTATGACTATGAGCTCTGTTTGGCAGTATTCCTTCTGTTATGCAGATACACAGTCTCATTACCCAGAAGAATAACACTCATTGACATTCTCTACCTTCTTCTTGTGTTCTGGAGGAGGATCAACTATTGATTAGGGACCCATCAAACAACAGATTTTAAATCCCCCTTTCAGATAAGGTATGTTGCAATGGCTAAGATCGCTTAGTTATTCAGAGCTTTGGAAAGTGTGACGCAAGAGTTACTCTGACGAACATAAACAACTCAACAGGGCATGTTTCAAATAAATAAAACTTTAGTAAGTTGTAGGTCAGCATTGGAGAAGATCTCCACGTTATTTTACCTTTTCTGTGACTCTGCAACTGAGGGGACCCCCTGACAGTGTATAATGGAACCATCCCCCCCCCAAAGAAAACAGAGAGAAAAAAGAATACAGAAATAAAACCAAAAGGGGGGGAACCCTGTGGGCTGATACGATGAAACATTCATTTTTGTGGGAAAGCAGCCAAAATGATTTATACTTCAATACTCCATACTGAAATCAAAGAGAATGGGGTAGAAATGCCGATACAACTCTGGATGGAGAGAGCTCTGAAGCATGGTACTGCAAAAGAATATTTTGATTGAGACATTTAATGGCAATTCAAACAGACTAATTATGAATTAAGGTACTAAAAATGCATGTGATTTCACTTCTGAGGCAACAGCTGAATTTTTATTTCTAGATGCAATATTTGGCTACTCATCATAGTATGATTGGGACAATATAACTTTATTGTGTAAGTGATTTTGTGCCAACAATGTGAAAAATGAATTTCAGAGCCCGCTTTTATGCAAAATGGAATGCGTTGAAGATATCACTTAGACTCTCTTGGTTCTTTAGCATTTACAAACAAATCACATGAAAACTAATGTTTTTCATGTGTTTCCAAAAATATTGTTATTAGCATTAGTCTCACAAAAATAGACATTTTCATCTTGACTACATACACATAATGCATTACGTTCAAATTCAGTTTTCCTTACCAAGAAGGTTCAAAAAGAGTTATGATTATAAACTACACGTAGAGTAATATCATAAATTGAAGTATGAGGAATTTATATATTTAAACCCCTTATATCATTTATGTGCAATTTATCTTTACTGTAAAGATGTGTAGACCTGCAGAGTACTGTGTGTATTGTTACGTAGTTCGAATCAGTGAGGTTGGAAGTGCAGGTGTGTGTTTCAGGTTTCTGGTTGTCACATACATGATTTTCTATAATAGATGAAGTGAATGTTGACCATTTATTCTAAAAACACTCTAAGGGCCTCATTTAGAAATAATTCTTGAGGGGTGCTGGGTGGCCCAGTTGGTTAAGCAGCTGCCTTTGGCTCAAGTCATGATCCCAGGGTTCTGGGGTTGAGCCCCACTTTGGGCTCCTTGCTCAGCGGGAAGCCTGCTTTCTCCCTCTCCCTCTGTCTGTTGCTCTGCCTACTGTGTTCTCTGTCTCAATGTCATATAAATAAAAAATAAAAAAAAAAAAGAAATTAAAAAAAATTCTTGACCTTATTCTCATTTTTCTTTTCCTGTTTATTTGTTACAATGTCCTTATCACTGATAGTATAGTTCTGCTTCTCCCTGAGTTATAGAAATGATAATGCCCAAATCAAAATGGTACCCTATCAACTTCCATCTCATTGCATTACTCAGGCAACTGAATCATGGGTGGTGCAGTGCTTTAAACAAAATAAGCAAAGGAAAGCACTCTGAAATTAGTTTAGAATATTAGTTTTAATATTTTTTGTCATTGATTTGAAGGTAGCTAACTTTAATTTTATATAATGGGGCCACTTCAAAATAAAAGATTATAATCCACAAAGTCCTTTTTTAAATTTTTTTAAACATTTTTTAAAGATTTTATTTATTTCTTTGACAGATGAAGATCACGAGTAGGAAGAGAGGCAGGCGGGGGTGGAGGGGCACAGGGACCCTGCTAAGCAGAAAGCCCAATGCAGGGCTCTATCCCAGGACCTTGAGATTATGACCTGAGCTGAAGGCAGAGGCCTAACCCACAGAGCCACCCAGATGCCCCCAAAATACTTTTTTAATTAAAGGAAAATACAGTCCATCTTCTCATAAGAATAACTTTTTTTAATGATCCTGTGAATGGGCTTTCTTCTTAAATATTGGAAATTTGACATGATTTAATCATTTAAACATTGGTAAACATATGCTTCTTATGTATAAAGACCTGAGAAGGAATATCAAATTTTATAGAGGATTTAAATTCATCTTTTCATGATAAATTAGAAGCATTTTAATATGTATATTGCATTACATAGTTAATTCCAAACATGTATTCAAGTGTCACAATTTCATAGAAATAAATCTAATTACAATGCAATATTTCTCATGGAAACAACAAATGAACTGATGTATTTATAGCTTTCTGGAGCTTTCTAATTTGGTAAAAGCTAAACACATTAAAAGTCATGAGTGTCTTATCAACAAAATTAAGAAATACTATTATTACAGAGTACCTGTGCAATGGCTATTAAGAAATGTCTTAGCTATGAACAGCATAAAATATGTAGATGCAAATAACAGAAAAATTGCTCTAATCAGACATCAGTTGATATTTCTGAATATCTTTCCACTGAAAAAAGATGACCTTACTAAAAAATATTAAGAGTCAGAAAACCAGGTCTGATGGGAGAATTTTTTTCCATTAATAAGATTCTAAAAGAAAGAGTCAGAGTATGTGGGCAGTCAGTTCTGATTAGTGAGTATGTTACAGTACTTTCAAAGTTCTGATGTATTACTTCCTAAATGTACTTCTTGAAGCATGTCCCTTGTTAATTAAAATTTCTGAATCACCCAGCTTTAACTTTATGAGCTCCATTCTGAACTCTATCCCTGAAACTTCCCTAAGATACTGGATAAGACCAGCCATTTCGGAAGGTAATCGAATATGGTCATGTAAATGGAAGTCTTTGGGGTCAAAAGACTCCACATTGGCATTTTAGGACTCATTTCTTGACATGGCCATGTAGGGAGAATAAATAAATGTACAAATTTAAAATACTAAATAAATAGCTTTCTAGCTTGTCTTCCTGATGGCATCCTGCTGATCCTCTAATGTTTTGCTTGAACACCACTTACTCCATGATCCTTTCCCTGACTGCCTTCTCCCTGCCTCTACATCAGGAGTTTTTTTTATCACATTGTCTGCTAAGCTACCAACACACCTCATCCCTGACATCCCTCTTTCATTGCATGTCATCATGGTGCCCATGTCTAGACTCACTAGACTCCACCTTGGAAAGAACATCAGTGACGTCTTTTTTAATGTCATATCTTGTCTCTTTGGTATAATACCCAGTACAGAGTAAATGCCTCAATAAATATTTGTGCATTAAGTTGAAGACTAGATAGGCTCCTTCCAGAGATTTGTGTCTGGAGCCTTACTTCACAGAGGAAAATATTTCCACTCAGCTAAATAACTACATTTCTTAGATCCCCTAGAGGTAAGCTATTGTCATGTGACTAAGTTCTGGTCAGTATTACATTATGCGAGTGTAGTCTGGATTTTCAGAAAATCGTCCTAAGAAGGGGTGCATCCCTCTTTATACTTTCTCCCTAGGGCATGCCTTAAATGTGTGCTAAATGCATCATAGGCAGCAACTGGAAGTCCAGCCACCATCTTGCACCATGAAAAAAGGGGCCTAACCCCGGGCATATGGGTGAAAGGAGCTGAAAGGATGCTTAGAGGCTTAGTGGCGCCACCACACTGGGCCAGTGACATGGGCTGAAGTGGTTCCCCCAAAGGTCTTACGTTTAAGTCGTAACCACAAGTATCTCAAAATGTGACTGGATTTGGAGGTTGGGTCTTATAGAGGTAATTAAGATAAAATGAGATCATTAGGTTGGGCCCTGAAGCAATACAACTACTATTTTTGTGAGAAGAGGGACAGACATGCACAGAAGGAAGACCTGGTGAAGACAGAGAAAAGACAGCCATCTAGACGTCAAGCAAAGGGGCCCCAGAAGGAACTGATCCTGCTGTCCCCCTGATCTTGACTTTCAGGCCCTAGAACTGTGAGAAAATAGATTTCTGTCATTTAATCCACACCCAGACCACAACACTTTGTTAAAGCAACCCTAGAAAACTAACACAGGTCTTGGTACAGAGAATTGGGATGTTGCTACAGCAAATGCCCAAAATACCAGAACTGTGTCATGGGCAGAGGCTGGGAAAATTTTGAGGTGCATGTTGGAAAATGCCTAGAATGCCTTGAAGAGGTTGCTGGTAGAAAAATGAGCACTAAAGAGATTCTGGTGACTGCTCAAGAAGAAAAGAGAGCTGTAGAGAAATCTACATGTTAGTGGTATACATGTATTGTTATGAACAGAATGCTGGCAGAATGTGAACATTGAAGTCACTTCTTGTTAGATCTCAGATGGAAATGTAGGGGATGTTATTGGAACCCGGAAGAAAGGTGATCCTTGTTAAAAAGTGGCAAAGGACTTGTTCAAAATGTTTTCTAGTGTATTGTGGAAAGTTGAACTTGTAAGTGATGGACAGTTACCTGAGATTTCTAAGCAAAATGTTGAAGATCCAGCCTGGTTTTTCTCTATTGCTTATAGTAAAATATAAGAGAGAGTTATATAAGTTGAAGAAGAAATTGTTAAGCAAAAAAGAACCAGAACGTGAAGATTTGGAAAATCCTCACCCTCTTCATATTGCAAAAAATTTAGAATGTTCTGGAGAGAACTTCAGGAGTATAAGTGGACAACCATTTTTTAAAAAAGATTATAATGTGTGACTTATGGATACAATCAGCCATCTCACCAGAAGTCGGGAATAGAGATGGGAAGCATACAGAGATCTGTGGGGGACCTTCTTATCTGATGCCTTGGCCTTGGGAACTGCATGAAAGACCAAAAAGGTTTTTGAGAAATTGTTACTAACAGAAATGTTCAGTTTTCACTGAAGGAGATAGAAACAAAATGAAGGAAGGTGTCAGACTTCTGTGATTCTTAGGATGGGGCCATACACATATCTGGTGGCAAACATTCACTATCCTCCAGGGAAGAACGACCTTGAAGGTGGTTCAAAGTTTGGCAGAACTGCCGCTCCCACCATAAGCCTAGAAGACACGGGTCCAGAAGGCAGGGCTGTCTTCTCAGTCCCAAAGATTAGAGCCATCTCCTCAGATTCTGAGGGTGGGGCTATCTTCTGCAGGGCTGAGGGGGGGGGTGGTTATTCCCATGGGCCCAGAGGACAGATCATGGAGCCAAAGGGAATGATGCTCAAACCTTACAATCTAATGGAATTGGGTAGTTCAGATGGCTAAACAACCGCCTTCAGCTCAGGTCATGATCCCAGGATCCTGGGATTGAGTCCTATTAGGCTCCTTGTTCCACAGGGAGCCTGCTTTTCCCTCTGCCCCTTTCCCCCATTTTTTTTACCCCTGTCTCTCTCAAATAAATAAATAAATAAAATCTTTTAAAAATTAAAAAAAAAAAATCCAATGCAATTAACTGTGTTAGCTTTCAGACTTGCTTGGGATCCATGACTCCTTTCTTCTTTCCTCCTTTATCCTTCTCTGTTTTGGAATGCGAATGCCCATCCTATGACTGTCTATACATTGTATTCTGGAGGCAGATAATTTTTTGTTTGGTTTCACAGTTTCAGAGCTGGAGAAGACTTTTGCTTCAGGATAAATTATAACCTGTCTCACCCTTACTTGATTAAGATGATATTTAGATGAGATTTTTAATTTAGAGCTGGGGCTGGTATTGGATGAGACTTTGGTGGCTGTTGTGATAGGGTGACCATATTTCCCCGGGGAGAAAGACGTGGATTTGGAAGGACAGATAGAAGAATGTTATGTGTAGAATTCTGTCCCTTCCAAACTCATAGGTTGATATCCTAACCCCCAGAAGCTCTGAATGTGACTCTTTGGAGACGGGGATTTTACGGAGGTAATTGAGGTAAAGTTAGGTTGTTAGGGTGGACCTAATCTGATTATTACTGGTATTCTTACAAGAAGTGTTAAGGACACAAAAATACAGAGAAGGAAGACCCATGAAGACACAGAAAGAAGATAAGTATCTACAAGCCCAGGAAAGAGGTCTTAGAAGAAACCAAACCTATTAGCACTTTAATATGAATTTTTAGCTTCCAGAATTATGAGAAAACAATTTTCTGTTGTTTAAGCTGCTCAGTCTATGGTACTTTGCTATGGTTGCCCTTACAAATTAATACATCCCAGATGCCTGCCTCAATACTTTTGTTATGTGAAAGAGAAATACACTTATATCCTATTGAAGACACCAGTACTTGGGGATTTTAGGTAATAGATAACTAAATCAAATCATATATAGTCCAGGGAGTTGGAGAATGAGATAGATCACAACAATGTCTGCAGACTTCTTAGTGGAAACTTTAAGCCAAAAGAAAACTTCACTCAAAATCATAAAGTATACTTTCCAGGTTAGAAGTCTGTATTGATCAAATTAAGAATCAAACATAATAGATTTTTTAATGCATATTTTCAGGTATGCCAATGGGCCCTTTCTCATGGAATACTAGGAGAAATGATCCATCAAAACAATAAACAAGTAGTGGGACCAAGTAGCAGGAATTTCTCTCATGACGCTGAAGAGAAGCTTCAGGGCAAAAATGTTGCAGCTGGTTTTTAGAGCAATAGCCAGATTGTAGCTGGGGAATAAAAAGGCAGTTAGGGTGGAATGCAAACTATTTAATGAGTCATATGCCATCAGCACTGAGCAGTTAGAAGCAATGCCAGCCCAATCACAATGGATGCAAGCTGTGAACATGATGAATAGCTAGATTGTGTTTTACTGACTAGATATTAGCCTCACTTGGGCTGGCTTCATGGTCACACCATTTATGCAGTAGGCACCAACACTTTCGCAAGAGCCCTGCGTTTTGTTTTATGTTCTGTTTTTCAGTCATTAAGTTCTCAACTTGATCCGTGCACTTGTGTTTTTTGTGAAGTCTGAAGGACCAGCGGAGCATGCATAAAAGCAGGGGGCATCCACCAGGTGGCGTTGTGTGCATGTGGGCTCAGGCCCAGGCCTGGGCAGTCTGCGCCCAGAGTAATTGGGCTGGAGGTTGTGTGTGCACATGAGGGCCAGTCCCAGGCGTAGAACCTGAGCTAAGATTAGTACCAGCAATGGCAGCAGAAGCAGGAGCTGCAGAGAGAGCCAGCTTGCTTTAGGAAAGGAGCCATTCCTCCTTGGGACAGTTTTCTCTGGCTTTTACAACTGCTGCAACATGTCAAAACAAATACCCACAATCTAATTAAACTTTAAAATCATCACCTTTGATAGAAAATAACACTATTTTCATATTGAAATGTCCTTGTCCTGAAAGACATAGCAATAAATGCACAAACATAAATTTTGAATTATATAAAAATCATGAAGCCATTTTCATTTCTGGTACAACCATTAGAAGTTACAACAGGTAACAGACTAAGCATTACTATGCCATTTTATAAATTTACATTTAAGCTAAGTTCAGACTTACATGAAACTGATATATATGAAGAGTTAAATCTTTTGAGAAAAATCATCCCAAAAGAACCATCAGCTCCCCTTACATTAAAATTTATATTCTGAAATAATTCATCAAGATGCATGCTAATATTGTCATTGCCTATAAAAGACTCAACTTCTGTACCAGTTGCAACAGCAGAAAGATCTTTCTCAAAATTAAAAATTATGCAAAATTATTGTGATCTTCCATTTGCCAAGAACAGCCAAAGTCATTTTCGATTATATTGATTGAAAACAAAGCTGGTAAAATAAATTTTGTTGAAGTAATAAATGAATTTACAGAAAAGGAAGCCAATAAAATCTTAAAATCAATCTATATATTAATAAATTAATATTACTTATTGTGTTATTTAAAATTTGATAACACAATTTTTCATAATTTATAAGTTTATGTCACGATTCATACAGTACTGTTACCCCTACTATGTTTTATAAGTAATGTAACATCTTTTAAGAAATAGACATAATCTCTTAGTACTTTAATTTATTTTTTAAGATTTTACTTATTTATTTGAGAGAGAGAGGATGAGAGAGAGAGCATGAGGAGGGTAAGGGTCAGAGGGAGAAGCAGACTCCCTACCCAGCAGGGAGCCCTATGCGGGACTCGATCCCGAAACTCCAGGATCACCACCCGAGCCGAAGACAAATGCCGAACCAAGTGAGCCACCGAGGCACCCCCTTTTAGTACTTTTAATGGGATGTTTGAACAAGGGTGCTTGAGTTTTCATTTTGAAATGATGCAGCTAGACCTTAATTGCCAAAAAACAAACAGCACAACGCTAACAGAATGACAGCTATTTGTCTACAAAATAAAAAGAGCTAAAAGTTTATTAAAATATTTGGAGATGAATTAATGGTAAGTGCAAAGAAAAAACTAAACAAACAATAAAATAAGGCATTGTTTATTCCAGAGGAAACCAAAAAGCATTAGGGGAAAAAAAAAATTTTTTTTTTTTGGGTGGCTCAGTCATTAAGCCGCTGCCTTTGGCTCAGGTCATGATCCCGGTGGTACTGGGATAGAGTCCTGCATCGAGCTCCCTGCTTAGCGGGAAGCCTGCTTCTCCTTCTTCCACTCCCGCTGCTTGTGTTCCCCTTCTCGTCGTCTCTCTCTCTCTGTCAAATAAATAAATAAATAAATCTTTTAAAAAAAAATGCAAACCATGAACTTTGATTATATTGTCATAATAATGACAACACTGGCTATGACAGCACCCAATTGTGTTATACCTTAATGGAGGCATTATAAGCATAGTAATATGAGGTGTGGGCATGAATGAAGGTGTAGGTAAACTAGCTCCTCACTTTCCAAAGTAGCAAGACAACAGTAAATGCAAAACCATGAAGTCAATTCAAAATGTTAATAGAAGCATGCTAATTAAATTAAATTATAGGTTTAAATAAGAGAAGAAATTTCCAACAGAGTTGAAAATACGACCTCCATAGAACACAAGTGAGTGAGGGGTGGGGGGGTATATGATATTGCTTTCTTTGTGATAAGCCTGAAAGAGCCTTTAAAAAAATATTTTATTGTAATATGTAGCACTTGATAATAATTTAAGTTGAAAAATAAATACTACTGCACAATATGGAAAATTATTGAGGAAAATATTAAGTAAAAATAAAAAACAATTATTAGACAGAAAACTTACATTTGTAGGTCAAAACATAGAAAAATAAAATAGATTTAATAATTTAGGGATTTAATAATTTAATAATTTTAGGGAACATTAAAACAAAAGTGATTCATACATAGATCATCCTTCTCTACTATTCCCTGGGATATATATATATATTTTACCAGTGTTATTCACAGCTATAGTTTTAAGGCAATTTTAACTTTTTTTTAATCCTTCAAGGTCCCTTAAAATGTCTGCGATGTGTCATTTAAGAGCATGGGGAGCCCCTGAGCACAGATAGCTCTGCACGTTTCTATCAACGTATTTTGTAGCAACCTTGCCTCAGGAGTGCTTTAATAACATCTGGAACACATGGATTCAAAATATTTGTTACTTGTAGCAGATATGTGCATAAATACCCATGGCGAGTTTTTCAAATTGTAAGCAGCTGAAAATAATTTGTTGACTTAGAGACCATTGACAACAAATAACCTGTTGCTGTGTTGATTTTGTATACATTTTTTCTCTAGCGGGTGATACTCAGAAATAACAAAAATCAAATTATGTTAATTGACTCAACAGTTTGCAACAATTGCCAAGCAAATATTGAATCCCCAAGGTTTGGTTACACAGGGTTGTTTGCTATCCTTAAATGAACAGACCAGATCAGAGAACTGGGCTTTCCAGGGAAACAATTCCTTTAAGTGTGTTCAGGTTCATTCTCTTCCCTGATTTTAGTGTAAACAGATATAAACAACAAATACATTGCTGCTAAGAACTACTTTTAGAAAACACCAACAACAACAACTCATGGTTCAATTAATGGCTAAGTTACTGCTTTAATCTGTTTGAGCATGAAATGTCTCCCTTCCATCACAAGGACCAGGTTCTACACATTGTAATGTCATACAAGGGAGGGTTTCACAGAGAAGGTGGAAAAGATTCAGTAAAATAGTTTATTTTTTTCCCCTAAAGACCATTCATAAATTTATGAAAGTAAATGCAAAAATAAAACAAATAGAAAAAACAACACCAACAAAAATTAATTAGTCACCACCTTATGCAACCATATTGAAAATGATTGGAAGGTAGTAGCGCTAAAGCAAAAATTGGCTTTAGGTAGAAGAGTCTAAAATACATGTTCATTTTTTCCTGAAAGCAGTCATGCTACCTCAGAACATATAAAAACCGTGAATGTATATTTGACATTTGACATGGAGATCTCTATTAGTGTTATTTTCAACTGCCAAGCTATCATTTGATTGTATAAATTTGTAATTAAATATAAACCTCTGGCGGGCCTGGGTGGCTCTCAGTTAGGTGTCTGCCTTCAGCTCAGGTCATGATCTCAGGGTCCTGGGATTGAGCCCCATACTGGGCTCGCCACTCAATGGGAGTCAGCTTTGCCCTCTCCCTCTGCTGCTCCCCCAGCTTGTGCTCTCTTTCTCAAGTAAATAAATAAAATCTTAAAAAATAATAAATATAAACCTCTGAAATAAGTCCTTTGTAACATGGTGGCTGTAAAGAGTTGGAATGACTACTGTTTTCTACCACCATTTTTTTTCCCCCTTGAAGACTTACTTTCCCAAACTAAGTATACTGAAAGGTTGTAGAATTTGGATGGCAAATAGAGGTTATGATACATTTTGTATTAGATTTCTCTTGATGCAACAAATCACCACAAACTGCATGCCTTAAAACAGCAGAATGTGGGGTACCTGGGTGGTACAGTCTGTTGAACCTTGTTCTTTTGGTTTCAGCTCAGGTTGTGATCGGGATCATAATCTCGTGATCAAGATTAAGCCCCACTATCAAATAACACGGTGGTAACCTTAATAGAGTATAAATTACACAAAATATGAAATGAGGTACCGCTTTTAAAAATAAATTACTAAATCTAGCAATTAAATGACCTAAGGCAAAGAAATCCTAGTATTAGTGACCAAACCCAATACCACCTTACAGTGCTCAGTATGGTTTAAGACCCTCCTTTCCCACCCCCACCACAGCTATGGTGCTCCTCTCTCAAATAAATAAATTTTTAAAAATCAGAATTTATTAGCTTATAGCACTGGAGGTCACACACCTAAAATGGATCACAAAAGGCTAAAATTCAGGTGTCAGTAAGGTTCCATTACTCTCTGGAGTTTCTAGGGAAGAATCCACGTTGTTGTCTTTTCCAGGTTCTAGAGGCTGACTGCATTCCTTGGCTTATGGACGCACCCCCCCACTTTTCTTTTTTTAATTTTCAAAGCCAGCAACAATGATTTGAATCCTTTGTATATCACATCTTTCTGAGCTGTCCATTTTAGTTTCTCTGCTTTTAATGATTTATTTGATTAAATTAAGTTCACCCAGATAATTAAAAATAATCTCCCCATCTCAAGGTCCTTAATCTTAATTACATCTGCAAAGTCCCTTTTGTCATGTAACCAAGTTAAATTATCCTCTGGCTCTGGGGATTAGGCTGTGGATATTTTGTGCAGACCATTATTCTGCCTACCACGTATTCCAATATATAGGATGAAAGCGTATTTGCACTTGTATGTTCTAATAATATTTTCATTTATGTTCTAAAATACCATCCATCATTGGAAGAATCTGTTGCAGTCTCAAATAGTAAAGGTAGATATTTTATTTATTTAATTCTTCTGAATATCTATGGTTCTCAAATTATGATTCAGGAAGAGCAGCATCAGTACTATAGGAAATTTGAATAAAATGCAAAAATTTTAAAAGATTGTATTTACTTGTTTGTCAGAGAGAGCACAAGCAGAGGAAGGGGCAGAAGGAGAAGACTCCCCGCTGAGCAGGAAGCCCGCTCAATCCCAGGACCCTGAGATCATGACCTAAGCCAAAGGCAGATGCTTAACTGACTGAGCCACCCACGCATCCTGATAAAAATGCAAAATTTTGAGCAATATCTCCAAGCTCCTGAATCAGAGTAAAGTCCCAAAACTGTGTTTCACGAAGACCTCTAGGAAATGCAGTTGTAGATTAAAGTTTGAGAACTAGTACTCTACCCTGTAGAATTGTAGGTTAAGAAAAATAGTTCGATACAAAGTTTCTAAAAAGCATAAGATTCCCCCGTTAATATTTCTGATAGAGAGTCATCAACAAATTGAATATTGTATATTTTTATTAATTTTATATCCCTAAAAGAGTCCGTAAGGGTTTATTATGAGCCATATGCCAGGCTAAGCTCTCATAATAACATGGGTGTGTCTCTCCCCAATTCTACCTTCAGTGACCTCATTGAAGAGTATCTACAAGATAATTGTGATAGTAATTTTATCAGGAAAATCATTAAGTGCCACTAACCAAGTCAGAATCTGATTTTCCTCCAAAAAGCTGGCTGTTAAATATTTGCCAGCAAACCTTTGAATATACTAAAATGTAATCTCTCTGTCCTTAAAGAATTTATATATAATACAGGATGAAAAATAGTGAAGAATGAGAAATGAGAAAACTACAGGAATAAATGTGTCCTGTAGAATTTGGAAAACCATGAAGGTTGTTCTTATGTTCTCAGTTTTGTTTTTTTTTTTCTTACAATTAAATTTTGTTGTAGTGCTACTATTCTACTAATAGCATGGAGTTAAAAACAATGAAAATAAATATTTGATCCACACTGGATAAATACACACACACACACACACACACACACACACAAACACAAGTACTTATTAAAAGGAAATGAATTCATGTTGCATTGCGACCTGAAATCCAATTCATTGTGATGTAAAAGAAATATGCCTACAAAGTGGGATTCAGAAATGCTAAAGATAAAAGAAATGAGGAAAACTATAACTAGGCAAAGTCAAACCAAATACACAGTGTTTGTAATCATGCTACCTAACAAAGTGAAATTCAGAATAAAAAGCATTAACCAGTCAAAAAGGACAACCTTTAGGCTAAGGGCTATGCTACACAAAGAAGATATAACATTTATGGAAGATGTACTATCAAATAACACAGTGGTAACCTTAATAAAGTATAAATTACACAAAATATGAAATGAGGTACCGCTTTTTTTTTTAAAGATTTTATTTATTTATTTGACAGACAGAGATCACAAGCAGGCAGAGAGGCAGGCAGAGAGAGAGGAGGAAGCAAGCTCCCCGCTGAGCAGAGAGCCCGATGCAGGGCTCGATCCCAGGACTCTGGGATCATAACCTGAGCCGAAGACAGAGGCATTAACAGACTGAGCCACCCAGGCACCCCTGAGGTACCGCATTTAAAAATAAATTACTAAATCTAGCAATTAAATGACCTAGGGCAAAGAAATCCTAGTATTAGTGACCAAACCCAATACCACCTTACAGTTTTTGAAATCCATTACTAATCAAAATGTTGTGATGTTTCTTGGAACAATGGCTCGTTCCTTGGACAAAGTTTGTGGCAGAAGAAAACAAGGTGAGCCTGGAGCATCTTATTGGGCAAAAAATTAAGAAGCTAGCCAAGAATTAATTGTTTCATAAGTGACAAAGAACACCATGACACAGAACTCAATGAAAGGACAGAACTAACCTAAAAGGAACAATTCATGCTTAAAAAAAATAATAATAATGTACTTATAATTTTGACTAAATAAAAATCCAGGTATGTATAATGATAGTCACAAAAGCAGAAGACAAACTGGTCCCTTCCAAAAGAGTATATCCATGCACGATGTTGTTATTTTGTTATACTTGTTGTATACATGTTATGCTTCATGCAAGTGGATATGGTTATGAATAAAAACAAAACAAACAGAATAAAAAACTAAGCTAAAACTCTCACACTTCTGTGTGGAACCTCTATTATTGCTCATCTAGTAAAATTCAAGGGTTTTGTTTTCTTTCCTATTAAATAGAAAACAAGATACCATGCATATAAAGAAACTACTATGAGAAAAAGAAAAGCTCGTGAGAATGTGTGCAATTGCTTTTGGTTTAAGCAAGTGGTTGTGGGAAAAGCAAAGTAAAAGGATTAACGTCAGCAAGATGGTGCACTGGGGAACCCTCAGCCCTCCTTCCTCCAGGGAGACACTGACTTCAAAACAATACATGAGCCAGATTTCTTTGCTGGATCTCTACTTGAGAAAGTATAGTGCCTCAACCAGGCACAAGACCGAAAAGAGGTGCATCGGAGCAGGTAGGAAACTCTGTTATACTTTCCTACCTTAGCCCAATACCTCCCAGCACATTTGAATATTCCCAACTCATTGGCATCTCCTTTGAGATGGAAAGAGGAGTGTGGAACATGAGTTCAGTATTCTGCCCTATGAGGATACTGCCCAAAGACTACTTTCTTTCTTTCCTTTTTTCTTTTTTTTAAAGATTTCATTTATTTATTTGACAGAGAGAGAGAGATCACACATAGACAGAGAGGCAGGCAGAGAGAGAAGAGAGAGGGGTAAGCAGGCTCCCCACTGAGCAGAGAGCCAGATGTGGAGCTCGATCCCAGGACTCTGAGATCATGACCTGAGCTGAAGGCAGAGGCCCAACCCACGGAGCCACCCAGGTGCCCCCAAAGACTACTTTCTATTTCACTTGACTGAGAGAATTTAGAAAAGGAAGCAGCACTTTGCATGCCTGTGTATCTATCACATCACAAAATAATGGCAAATCACACATCTGATATGTGGTTAATGCCCACTATACATAAAGGACTCCTACAACTCAACAACAATCACAAGAAAGCAATCCAATTAATAAATGTGTAAAATATATGAATAGATAGTTTTTCAAAGGAGATATACAAATGGTCAACAAGAAAATGAAAAGATATTCAGCATCACTAGGTATGAGGGAAATGTAAATCAAAACCAGAATGAGGTGTTACCTCACACCCATTAGGATGGCCACTATCAAAAACAACAGAGAACAAAAAGTGCTGATGGAGATGTGGGGACTCGGGCACTGCTGGTGGGAGTGTAAAATGGTGCAGTCACTATTGAAAACAGGATATTGTCCTCAAAACACTAAACACAGAATTATCATATGATCCAGCTCTCCCAATGCTGGTTATATATTCAAAAGAATTGAAAGCATGATCTTGAAGATATATTTCCACACCCTTGTTCATTGCAGCATTATTCACAATAGCCAAGAATTAGGAGGTGCTCAAATGTCCACCAATAGAGGGATAAAGAAAATGTAGTATATATGCAAAATGGAATATTTTTCAGCCTTCAAAAGGAAGGAAATTTTGACACCTGCCTCATGTATGAACTTTGAGGATACTATACTGAGTGAAATTGGCCAGTCAGAAGAGGACAAATTCTGTATGATTCCCCTTATGTGAGATATCAACAGCAGGCAAAATCATGGATTTGGAAAGTTTAATAGAGTTTGCTAATGGCTGGGGAGGAGAGAAAATAGGGAGCTGCTTTTTGACGGGTATAGTTTTAGTTTTTGCAAAATGAAAAACTTCTAGAGAGGTGTTACATGACAATGTGAATATAGTTAACACTAGTGAACTGTGCACTTAAAATGGTTGAGGGTAAATTATATATTATATGCTTTTTACCACAATTTTTTAAAAAGCTGAACAATATAGTCTACATTATTGATGAAATTATTTTTAAAGAAATAATCTATTAAATAAAAGTTGGAAAGAGGCGCCTGGGTGGCTCGGATGATTAAGGGCTGACTCTTGGTTTTAGCTCAGGTCATGATCTCAGGGTCATGGGATCCAGCCCCCTTCCCACCCCATGCTATCCCTGGGGCTCAACACTCAGTGTGGAGTCTGCTTAAAATTATATCTCCAGGGATGCCTGAGTGGCTCAGTCGGTTAGGCAGCTGCCTTCAGCTTGGGTCATGATCCCGGGGTCCTGGGATTGAGTCCCACATCGGACTCCTTGCTCAGCTGGGAGTCTGCTTCTCTCTCTCCCTCTGCCTGCTGCCCCCCCACTTGTGCTCTCTATCTCTGTCAAATAAATAAAATCTTTTAAAAAAATAATATCTCCCTCTCCCTTTGCCCCTTCCCCCACTCATGCTCTCTCTCAGATAAATAAATTAATTAAATCTTTAAAAAGAAGTTGGAGAAAGTTGGACAGTATAAACACAGATTGTGGAAAGGCCGACAGTCAAGGAGTCAATAGGGTGTGGGTTTAGTTAATATACAACAACAATAAAAATTAGCCCACAATGGAAAATGAATTAGTATCTTTACAACCAATTAAGTAATCATTCCTATAATTCGGGAAGACATTATAACAATCCAGGTTAGAAGACAGGTTGTAAGGTAGATAATCCAGCAATGAGAGAAAATAGCAGAGTGATAGAGATCTCATTAGTTATGATGACTAAGGAAAGAATGAGAGCTATTTCATCAAAAGCATTCACCCAAAATTTCCATTTCAACCATCCCATCCTTTAAATATTGGCTCTTACCTTTCCAATTACCTTCTTGTACATTGACCTAAAATTATACAAATCCAGAGACTTCCACTCCAATTATTTTACAATATTTTCACTGATCCCTTGGGTCCTCCTTTACTTCCTTAGCTTAGATTAGAACCCAGGCACAGCTGAATCGAGGGATAGGTAGAGAATGCTGAAAATATGAATATTAAGTGATAATCAATCTGGATAGCGAATTAGAAACCCTAAGCTCCTCCCCCTACTTGGCTACAGAAACACTAATAGTGAGGCTTATATACCCTGTTATGTCCCACCCATCCCTTGCTTTCTCATTCAAGAGAATGGAAGGTTTGTCCTTTGAAAAATAAGTCCAAGAATGGGAGCTAAACATAAAGACCAAAACTCTTCCCTCCTGAAGACCTCTAGCCATCCTTCTTAATCCTCACAGATTATGCTTTTAACTTGTTGAACAGATGTTGGTGTCAGATGACTAGCTACAATCTTCAAATATGTGGGAATTCTTCTTTCCAGGATTCCTTGTCCTCATCATTTTGTATTTACTCCAAAGTTTTCTGGAGCAGACCACTTAAGGATATTCTGAGAAAAGGTGCATGGGTTATGTATTATAAATTTTCATTAACTGAAAAGCTTTATTATTTTTTTTAGCTTTATGTTTTATGTGTAGTTTGTTTAGGTATAAAATTCTAGAGTATAAATGTCTCAGAATGTTGAAGCCACTGGTCCAATTTTCTTCCATCTTTCAATAATAATATGTGGATAACTGATCCCACTATGAAAAAAAATCTCATCATATAGTCTTCAGAGTTCATTTTCTTATTGGTTTTAGGTTACTATTCAACTATCATTTTGTTAAAATGGACAGCTACAACCCCCATTTTCTCCCTTACTGGATGAACTTTGTTGTTTTTATATCTATTGCCTACGGAAAACACTTCTTCAGTCTCCTGCAGAGATTTTTTTTTTTTTTTTTTACTTTTTTTTATTGTGTTACATTAGTTATTATATAGTATGTCATTAGTTTTTGATGTAGTGTTCCATGATTCATTGTTTACATATAACACCCAGTGCTCCATGCAATCCATGACCTCCTTGATACCCATCACCAGACCAACCCACTCCCTACTTCCCTCCCTTCTAAAACCAACCCTCAGTTTGTTTCTCAGAGTCTGTAGTCTTTCATGGTTCCTCTCCCCCTCCGATTCCCCCACCTCTTCATTTTTCCCTTCCTTCTCCTAATGTCCTCCATGATGTTCCTTATGCTCCACAAGTAAGAAACCATATGATAATTGACTTTCTCTGCTTCACTTATTTCACTCAGCATAGTCTCTTCCAGTCCTGCAGAAAATATTGAGGATGGACTGGGCTTTTAGTTTTCTCAGAGCAAGGTGGGAAAATCAGCTAGAAGATCGATCATTCAGTGTGTTATTTTCATTCATATCTTCTCTTGGATTGTCCCACCCACACCTCACACGGGGGGCTTTGTGGTCAACCTCTGACAAGGAAAACCTCACCTTGCCCTCCTTGGGAAGTCACCTCCAAGTTCAAGGTGGAGAAGGGGACTCGGTAGCCACCTGTTTCTGGAGGACACAGCAAATGCTCTTGTTTTAAGCTCATATGCACAATTAATTTTCAGAATCCTTAAGTTAATGGTGGTGATGGTGCACGGTTGTGGATGCATTCGAGTGCATTAAAGGAAAGAATGGCAAGGAAACAAATGACCAATTGGCTGCATAAAAGTGATCAAAATAAATCAAATTAAGAAAATACAATGTGAAAAACATAATGGAAATCATGACTCTCAGAGTGTTCCTATAAATTATTTTGAGGGTAGAAGCTAGAGAATACACTTCAGAATTCAGATCAAATTGGCTGGTCAAAAGTTAGATTTTCTTCAAAGACCCACCTTTGCTTAAAATTAACCCAAAATTTATATTCTTTTTTATATTATATCTATTTATCACTAAAATATTTTAATGACTTTACATTAATGGGTGTTCTAGGAAGTGTACCACATTAATCATATAGCTGTGGATACCTCCAGGAACTCTCCTGCCCTTCCATCCTAGGAGATAAGCATCACTTTAAGTTTGAGAGTTTGGGCTGAATTCAGATGTATAAGCTATACCATGCATAAACCTAACAGTCTTCCTTCAATTTAAGGTACCAATCACTAAAAAATGACAAAGCACTTGAACTTCCCGTGACTCGTCAAAGTCTGTGTTACTAATAAATTGCTTCTATAACATTATAGCATATTGATGTACTTCTGAAGTATGTAGCCTGAGAATCAAAAATTCTAAATGATAATTGGTTTAACACAGTACATTCAATGTGAATTTTTATAAAGCCACATATTTACATCTATTATTAATCAATCATTTTATAAAATATCATGTAGAGTTGGAGTTGACATAGATCAATTGAATTTTTATGATCACTGACACTGAGATATCAAATACCCTTAACCCAACGTAAAATACAAGAAAGTCAGTCAGAGCATCAGTGGGACTGGGATTAGAGTGATCCTCCTATATCAACTAAGGACATTCTCTAAATCATAGGAATAACATTTCTAACATAAAACCCTTCTATAAAAAATGGGGGCTGGACTGGGGAGAGGAACATATAGGAATCATTTCTCCCTTTAGGGCCAAGATGAGTGAGCTTACACATCGAAAACTTAGCAGCTTACTCAGAAAACTGAAAACACACATCTTGCTAAACTCTGAGGCCACTCCACCCACAGCTGCTCTGGATCTCCTTCAGAAGGTTTGTAGGGACTCTGTCCTCTTGTAGTCTTGAAGCACCATTTTCTTGAGAAACCACTGTGCTGTGTGCAACCTTCCCTTCTTCCAATGACATGTAATTCTTAGTGCCCCAGCTCATGTTCTACTTCTTTTTGTTCTTCTCTTTTCTCTTATTTCACATGCTTTATCAACACATACTGATGGTTTCTACTCTACATTGTCTGCCATATCTGCCACTTACTATTGCCAGATAGTCCCTTAATACCTGACTCCAGCTCTGTGTTTTTTTTTTTTTTATTTTAATAAACACTATTCTTGATTACCAACGGCACAAAACATAGGTGTCCCAGGCATTTTCTTAAAAATTACTTTACTGAGGGTCATTATAATTTTAACATTAAATAAGACATGTGTAGGATTTTGTTCAACCACTGTTTTCCAGTTTAGGGAAATAGTGTGTCTTTTTACAAAATGCTCCCCATTCTGTTGGGTGGTTCTGGTGAAACGTTGTACTAATTCTTCCTTCCTCCCTTCCTCCCCCCTTCCCTCCTCTCTCTCCCTCTCCTTTTCTTTCTTTCTTTCTTTCTTTCTTTCTTTCTTTCTTTCTTTCTTTCTTTCTTTCTTTCTTCTTTCTTTCTTTCTTTCTTTCTTTCTTCTTTCTTCTCCTTCCTCCCTTCCTTCCTCCCTCCCTCCTGTCTATCTTTCTTTCTTTCTTCTCCTTCCTTCCTTCCTTCCTTCCTTCCTTCCTTCCTTCCTTCCTTCCTTCTTTTCTCTCTACCACAGTGCTGTGAGGCAGTTGCAGTGTGACGGTGAGAATGTGCAAGCAAGCCAGCCTTTAGTATGGTGGTAATAACGGGGTTAGTATGTGTTTTGTGCTTACAAGGGCCCACTCTCTTAGCCACCTTTCCAATATAACTTGCTTAATGCTTCTAACAATCTTATGTTTTCTACTTTTCCCATTTCATAGAGAAGGATAAATTGGGTATACAATGCTAAATACAATTTGCCCAGCATCACAAAGATAGTAAAGTAAGGACCAGATTCAAACCCACAGTTTGGCTCCTGGGTGCATAGTTAAAACCAGTTACTGTTGGGGTGCCTGGGTGGCTCAGTCATTAAGCATATGCCTTCAGCTCAGGTCATGATCCCAGAGTCCTGGGATCCTGGGATAGAGCCCCACATCAGGCTCCATGCTCAGCGGGAAGCCTGCTTCTCCATCTCCCACTCCCCCTGCTTGCACTCTCTCTCTCGCTGTGTCTCTATCAAATAAATAAATAAAAATTCTAAAAAAAAAAAGTTACTGTTGTTTCATTTTTAGAAAAAAACTATTTTACACTCTATATTCATATGTTCTTCCCCAGAGAAACACAGCATCCCATGCTTATCACTGAAACATCACTCTTTGGTTCTTTTCTATCCCTACATAGTTTTTGGACCTTGATTCAGCTGTTGTTTTTAGCAGTAAGTCAGAGAATCCAGCTTTTGTGCTATCTGCCACTTTATTTCCTTCTACCAAACATAGCTGTTGTTTACCTTAGTGATTCATCAAAATTTCTCATCAATTCATTTCTTAAAGCCATCAAACTCCTCCAAAGCCACTCTCTTTAAAACTGGGGGAGATCTACTTTGTCAAAATAGTTACAGAAGCTGAAGGCAGAAAGGGCTGCTACATCTTTCTTTATGTTCTGGGGTCCTTTTCAAAGTGCCAATTTCATTTGTACCTATAAACTTTAAAGATACTTAGTTCACCCAAACTTTCTGGCTGACACAAAATGGAATTCTCCGTACCTGAATTGCAATCATGGAAGATAACAGGCTCACACTGTGTGCCTTGTACCGTGATTGATTTTCAGATGCTCTTCAGCAAACCACTTGCAGCTTAATTGGAAAAAAAAAAAATATCATTCCTCCAGGCTGTGTAAGGTGCAAACTTAGAGAAAAGTAGATTTTTTCTTGATTAGAAAGAATCCAAGTACATTAGAGAATAGGTATGAACAAAGACAATGCCTAAACACCAGGTGCCTAACCCCACTGGGATAGCTGGGATCTCCTGTTTTTCTGTAGCACAGTGGTTTCAAGAGTTAGGGATTCACAACCGTAAAATGTCAATAAAATATCTGGGGGTTGATATGAGGTTGTTAATATTTTATTTTTATTTTTTTATTATAAGAACACTTAAATAAATGCAGACACGCATTCATTCCCACATGGTCCAGTGATCATCATACCACATACACACAGATAGTACCACGTATAATCTAACCTTTTGAAAATGTCACTATAATGTTCTAATTTTTTCTAATTTCTCCATGAATCCAAGACGATATCTTTATAGAATAAGAGTGGTCAAAGGAAGAAATTATTTTGGAGGCTATAAAGATTCAGCTGGAATTCGAAAATCTGCTGAGAAATCCAATTCAATACCTTACTTGGATATCTACTCATGCAACAAATATTTGTTAAATTTCTATTACATGTCAAATTTCTGTATCTAAGCCAAGATATGACAGCCTTATAAATGAGTAAGAAGCAAGACCTTGTAGAGGGTGACATATAGTCACTGACATATAGTCACTGACATACTCTATCAGTGTATAGTGTATATCAAGTGACATATAGTCACTGTGCACATACTCTATCATGAAACAAAATAAATAATCCCATACAGTAGCCCCCACTTATCTGTGGGAAATATGTCTTACATATAGTCACTGTGCACATACTCTATCATGAAACAAAATAAATAATCCCATACAGTAGCCCCCACTTATCTGTGGGAAATATGTCTTAAAGCCTCAACGGATGCCCAAACCACTGATAGAACCAAACCCTATATATACTGATTTTTTTTTCCTGTACCTACATACCTATAATAAAGTTCAGTCTAAATCAGGCACAGTAAGATATTAGCAATGATAACTAGTAATGAATAATGATAACTAATAACTAATAATGAAGTAAGATAATTAGAACAATTCACTATAATAAAAGTTAGATGAATGTGATCTCTCTCTCTCCCTCTTTCTCAAAATACTTCATTGTCCTATACTCACCCTCCTTCTCCTTGTAATGATGTGAGAGGGTAGTTGCTTACGTGATGAGATGTGGTGAGGAGGATGGAACAGACGTAACATTGTGACATACTGTTAGGTTGCCACTGACCTTCTGACAGTGTATCAGAGGGAGGATCATGTACTTCCAGACCTATAGTTAGGGGGAGACGACTGTATAAAATGAAAACACAGCAATGAAATAAATTTAACAGAGGTCACATTTTTCTTTTCTTTCTTTTTTGGGGTTAAAGTCTATTTTTATTAATAGAAAATAAACACTTATTCCAGTTTCAGTTGTTATACTTGAAATTACTAATTAAAAAAATTAAAATAATCACTTAAAAATCCTGTTTTGACTAAGACAATAAAACTGTGTTTTGTTTTGTTTTTTAAATAAGTATCCAACACCATTTTTTCATAGACTTTTCAGAATTTGTTCTTAAAGTTTCTGGAACTTTCCTGCCTATAAAGTATAGGAATCACTGAGCTACATGAGGAAACCTCTCTGAGACAACCAGTGATAAGTTAAATAATAGTCTTTGTGTGAATAGGTATCCCTGTATGTCAACTCAGTAACACGGACTATACAACGATCCCCTCCCCTCCAGCTCAGGAGGGACAAGCTTCCAAGCCCTGAGGTATGAAGAGTCAGACTGTTATTTGCTGTTAGAATTAGCTAATAAGAGTTAATCTCTAGCACAGATGCTACTGGTCCTTAATACCATGTACTTTTAGGAAATTCTGTAAATAGTTTTGATTTAATTCAATTTATTCAGAAATTAAACATGTTTAATATGGTTCACTCTATATCAGAGTATCTGCTGCTTTAGTGTCCTTATAAAGGACACTAAATACATGTAGGTAAAGCATAGTCTTAAAGCATACTTAGAATTATGCATTATCCAAACCAAAACCTATTTTAACAAAATGTCTATAATTAAAAGCAGCCGATGAAACGAAATCCAAAGTTATGACAAGGGAGACTCATCTCATTTGAAGCTGTGTTGCTTAGAGAATTAAAAAAAAAAATGTGCCCTTAAAGGCATTCAAGGACAGGTAAGGAGACACCCTCTCCTCATTCTTTACCATAGGATTCCAATCAAGGATGGGCCAAAAATTAGCATTCTAAATATTTCAGAAAAGTCCACAGAAGTGTTAAGAAGACATTTAACAATGTCTCTATTTCTGTATTTTTGTATAGTAGTGCTTATATGAATTTCCTAATAACACAAGTCCAGAAGTCACTCAGATGTGCGAAGAATGGGAGGGGGGATTGTTAGGTCATCCTTAGCCGAAGATTCTATGGGCTTTTTCCATATGTTGATCACCAGTGTGAATCAGGTGGACTTCTGTGAGAGAACAGTGTTTGGTGGCCAGGACCAGGCATTTCTTCCTCATAGAATACACAACAGATAAGGGAGTAAGGGAGGTGATACTCTTTCCAGCTCAGAAGTGGTTGATACAGCCCATATATGCACTCAAGAAGTCCATGGGGTCCTCTAGCTGTGGAAAGTGGCCATTGTTGTCACCCAGAATCGACACTGGACTGCGTGGTAGCATTTTCCTGTATAGCTCCAAAAACTCTGGGTAGGGATTTATGGGATCCAATGGCCCATAGATAAAATAAATGTGAATTTATTATGAATAATAAATAATAATATTTATTATTAATTATTAATTATTATAAATAAAATAAATAATATGTGAATAATATTATTATATACAGAAGCAGGAGGTCCCACCCAGAATCTTCTAAATTTCCTCTGGTTGGTGAAAAGACTGTCAGTACCTAAGTTCCATCATTGTTGGGTATCCCTTCCTATGTGTCCACAGATCACTCTCAAAGAGCCTGGTGAAGGCCCCAAAACTGGGGTGAGACCTTAGGAGAATGAAAAGAAGTTCATCAATCATGTAAGGATGGATGACAGCATGCCTCCATCTTTGAGAAGCTTTTGGTGAAGGAGAAGACATTGAGTCTCAGGACATATACATCCATTTGACAGAGACTCTTTATGGTGAGCCGACCAGGTAGATCCTGCTTGAACCTATAGAGCAGCTCCAGATCAATGGTATCTCCATAATCATGAGACAAAGTTTGATCCTGTTATCCTGGAGCCCCAGGTGCCCCAGATGTGCCTCCACAATGCTGACCTACTCAAATATGGAATAGTGACATGGTCTTGGTTTGTCACTGAAGCCAAAGCTCAAGAAAGTTAGGCCAATCACTTGATAACACCTCAAGGTCATACCTTCCCAAATCTTGTACCAATCATAGTTGGATGTTGGAAAGCCATGTAAAAACACAACTCTCTCAGGACTTCCAACCACCTGTAGAAGATCTACAGTCCCTTACAGATGAAAAATTTTCCTAACAACTTCCATGAGTGATGAGTGAAGAACAAGAGAAAGTGGGGAGGGACCAGCAGGGGTAAGATATGCAGAGGCCACCACCAGAGGGACAGCTGGTAGCCCCATATGAACCCATCACTCCCTCATCCTGAGTCAGGTAACACCTGGGCTATAAGACTCCATGTCTGGGGGAAGCTCACACTTCATATTTAATTAGAACCCTGTGGCTGGAATGAGACCTGGGAGATGATTAAGACAGAGAAGTGAGGAGAAAGGAGAGATATATAATCTTAGAAATATATAACATAGGCAGGAAATGCAGTAGGGTCCTAGAGTTAGGGAATCCCCATCACAAAGAATCCCCTAGTGTTGTTGTTTATTATTATTATTATTGTTATTATGTTGAACAGATCCCCCTGATATTTGTATCTCATTCATGTATTATTTTTTAAAAGATTTTATTCATTTATTTGTCAGAGAGAGCAAAAAGCAGGAAGAGTGGCAGGCAGTGGGAGAAGGAGGATCCCCACTGAGCAAAAGCCCAACGCAGGACTTGATCCCAGGACCCTGGGACCATGATCCGAGCTGAAGGTAGATGCTCAACTGACTGAACCACCCAGGCGTCCCAACCCCCTATTGCTTATTAGGAATCAAGGAGAGATGGCATCTCAATTAAGTCATCTAGATCACAGGGACAAGGAGCATCGTTCTAAAGCAGTGCCCCAGATTCTTAGATGATTTAAGCAGGATGACGTGATCAAGCTAGGGTAGGGAGAACTTGCATTTAGTATACGTGCATATATGTCTTGTGGAAATGGCATTGGATTGGGTATCAGTAATTATGAATTCTGGTTCCAGATGTCTTGTGTGTAAATCAGGCCACCTCAATTTCCCTCTCTGTAAAGGTAACTTTAATCTATCTCTCAGGGACAACATATTAATAAAAATGTCTCATAAAAAAATGGGCAATACACACATGGCTATCAATTTTATTGTGCTCAGGGTGGTGTGGCAAATGAATTTCACCCTGTGTGAACACCAATATTCTGAATGGGAGTTGTTCTGGGAGCAAAGTATTGTGACAGCAATCCAGGAGCTAAACAAGCTATCATACGATTTGAAACCTATTCCCTGTATTATAGAAGCAACACATAATTATGGAATTGACCAGCAGAGGTCAATGATACCATTTTCATATGCAAGAGCTATACACAATCCTTTCCAAACACTTTCTGTATATTCTGCTTTTTCATTGGTTGTAATAGCCATAGTCTCTTGGTGTCTCCGTTTCTTTTAAGGATGTGATGAAACCTGATTATCTTCTATTCAGACTTAATTTTCACAGTTTCTTTTGAACTCATCTACTTGTTATCTAACAAAGGAAGAACTAGCATTGTTGCTAGGGGCAACATAAGAAATGAATTCTGTCCTGTGTGAAACAGGCTCTCCTCTTGAAAAGTCTGTCAATAATGATTTCCAGTCCAGACATCTCCAACAGGTAGATAGTGACCTATCAATCGCTTTATCACCCTGTGTTCTCAATCTCAGAGCATCTTCTTCAGTGCTCTTCTGACCCACAAAATGGGTAATGATTGGAAAGAATTTCCCATATCTCTGCTGTCCCAACCCCTAATTGATTATTAGGTAATGATTAGCAAAATTTGTTGGCATCAGGCAACTGTCAAGCTCTTTGCAAATGTTAACTCACTTAATCTACTTGACAATGGGCATGAAATAGGGACAATTAGCATCTCCATATAACAGAAGAAAAAAGAAAAGTATGCAGTTTGCCTAAATTTGTACAAGTAGAGCTGCGATCTGAACCCAGGTAATCTGCATGAAATGTGTTCAGCCACTAGCCAGGTTGACGCCGAATACTTGAGTTGAGGATGTATGTGAATGAGTAATAAATCCGTCCAATTATATTTTAAAATTGTTTATAAAATTCTCTGATAAAAATTTGTTTCTATTTTCCATTTTTGCTTAATTTTTAACTCTTTGGTTTGATCTTACACTTTTTGCTGTGACAACATGGCATCACATCAAGTTAGGACTGAGTTTACAGCAGAAGGTCAAGGGGATAGCATGGGGCTTCATAGCTCTTACCTGGACACAAAGCACCTCTATTTTTAGGGCAGCTTTTCCATTACTAAATTACACACCCTAGTGCTAGATCTATAAACTGGTGAAGGTCATTGAAGTAAAGTATCTTTTTGTGGCCAGAAGCAAATGTTAAGATTTGTCCTGGTCTTCCAGCATGGAGGAAACCAACACCCACAGTCCTTTACTTGCAACTGAGTTGATGTGCCATGATGTCGCTGAAGGCCTGCATGGGTGTCTTTCCTAAGATCTCCCACTGCCATGTCCTCTGGCTTCCCTAAGACCAGGGCTCATCTACCAGTATTAAAGGCAGGGAGTAAGCTTGCCATTTGTTTACTTCAAGCCAACTGTGATCAAAAGCCCCTAACATAAGCTAAAAAGATAGCTTAGTGGAATCAACATCTGGTAGATAATACTTAAATTCCCTACAATCCTGCTTTTACATCCTAGTAGGGTAAAATCAATCTTCCCTTTACTGGGAAAAATGCAATAAGCTATAACTTTCTCAGTGTGAATTTGTTGGTTTTAAACTTTTAAAACTAAATCATATTTGTTTTACACAGAGACAACCGATAACTTTTGAAGTGATTTGTCACATCTCCGGACTAGCTGAGTATCTGATGAAAATGTGTCGATATCTTTTTATGACTGCTGGATCAAACACAAGGTTTAAGTTGAGAAGCAGTATCTTAATGAAGTCTTAAAGTATATTTATTTTTATTATGAAATGATGAAAGTATCCCATAGAGAACTCAAAAGTAAAGCAGGATTTATTCTTTAACTTAGATATATAGAAAGCTGGGTTTAAATTTGAAAATAACAATAATAAAAATAAAATAAAATTATATTTTACATGTATTTTTTTCTAATTAGGTGACTTTGAAAGATTTATCTTTTTTCAACTGTGTCGACCTTCCCATTCTGAAGTGAATCTGAACAAATGAAAGTTATTGCCATAGTGAGTCACTATTTTCTAATGAAATGATTTCAGTTGTCTTGGCGTAGAAAATATTTGAGACTAGTAACTTGAAAATTATCGTACACCTTCATTATATATGGTTTTATTATTATTAACTTATTATTAATTATATGCTATTGATTTAACTTTCTCCAGACTGAATAAAGGTGTAAATAACTAGAAAGTAGTACATTATAAAGAAAACAGACCCTTAAATAAATGTTTTGATTTTCAATAAAAGTCACCTTGCACTCAAAATTTACTAAGTCATATATAATTATAGGAATATTTAATTTGGATTTCAAGTTCCAAAGACAGACCAAATCAAATATCCTTAAGATGCAAGTATTGAAATTGATACACCATAACAAGTAATCAGTAGATAAAAATTATTTAAACCAAACTTTATTTTTATTTTGTAAACTTAAGTTATAAGATAAATCTGGTTGAACTCAGACACCAATCTAGTATAATTTTTTTTTCCAGTTCAAGAGACTCTCTACAAAGTCCTATTAGAAAGGAAAGAGAAAAATACCTCTTTCTTTTCTCACAAATCTTCTCTTAGACTGCCCATTGAAAGTTATTTCCTGTATAATTACCACGTACAGAACAACTTGTTAGGAAAATGGATGGATAGGATGCTCACACCAAACGAACACATCATTTTAGAAAACGTTTTGTGTACTTGGTCATCCTTCTTGGAGCAATGAGACCTCAGTGCGGCTTTTGGACGCTAGGAAAGCAAAGAACCCAGGTCCTTCTCTATGAAAATTCTAACAGAATTTCAGTAGTTTGAGATACTGCACAGAAAACAAATAGGTAATTTGAGAATAACTGTACTTATGCAATCCTTGGAGCTATATGCAATTTACATAATTATATTAAACAGTAACATAGCAGAAACCTATCATGGGACACGTCCACCAAATACAACACCATGTAGTACATATTTGGATTCTGGTATTAATTTCTTTTTTTTTTTTAAGAGTATTTATTTATTTGACAGACAGAGATCACAAGTAGGTAGAGAGGCAGGCAGAGAGAGAGGAAGGGAAGCAGGCTCCCTGCTGAGCAGAGAGCCTGATGCAGGGCTCGATCCCAGGACCCTGAGATCATGACCTGAGCTGAAGGCAGAGGCTTACCCCACTGAGCCACCCAGTCACCCCCTGGTATTAATTTCTAACAAAGCCACACATTGATGAAACACAGCCCTATGGCATAAACCAACAACAACCAACAAGAACATCAGCAAAAACCTGTCTTTCCCTGGGTTTGGAGTGCTTTAACAAAACATTACATACCATATGATTTAGACAATGAAAATTCTGAAGGCTGGGAAGTCGGAGATCAGGGTGTCACCATGGCAGGTTCTGGTGAGTGTGAGTGCCTTCTGTTTTGCTCATAACCTTTCACTTGCTGTGTCCTCACATAGCAGAGGGAGAGAGAGCAAGCTTGGGCACTTCCTCTTCTTAGAAGGACACTAACCTCATCATTACCTGCCAAAGGCCCTATCTCAGAATATTGTCACATGGAGAATTAAAGCCTCCACATATGAATTTGGGAATGGGACTCAAACATTCAATCCATTGCACAGATCAAAAAGGAGGAATTACAATATGTTATAGTCTAGGTAACAGATGCTGAATGCTGTCAAATGCTTATTCTGTATCTATTATGGTTATATAGTTTTTATCCCTTATTTCATTAATGGGTTATATCACATTTATTCCTTTGTGTTGAACCATCCTTGCATCTGAGTGGTAAATTCCACTTGGCCATGGTGTATGATTCTTTTAATATACTGTTGAATTTACTTTGCTAATATTTTGTGGAGAATTTTGCATCTATATGCATCAGAATACTGCACTCTGATTTTCTTGTCATATAGTGTCCTTACCTTGCTTTTTTCTCAGGTAACATTGGCCTCATAAAATGAATTGGAAGTGTTCCTTCCTCTTTAATTTTTGGAACAATTTCAAGAAAGATTTGGTTAATTTTTCTTTATTTTGAAAAAAAAGATTTTACTTATTTATTGAGAAAGCCAGAGAGAGAAAGCATGGGCGGGGGTGTGGGGAGGGGGAGAAGGGAAGAAGGAGAAAGAAACTTCCCGCTGAGCGGGAAGCTAGATGCCAGGTTCCATTGCAGAACTCCAGGATCATGACCTGAGCTGAAAGCAGATGCTTAACTGACTGAGCCACCCAGGCGCCCCTAATTTTTCTTTAAATATTTGGTAGACTTCACCAAGGAAGCTATTAGGCTGTGGGCTTCCCTTTGTTGGGAAGTTTTCATAACTAATTCTATCTCCTGCAGTCATCATTGATGTAGTTTCTATTTTGTCTTCATAATTTAGTCTTGGTAGGTTGTATGTTCTAGCAATTTATCCTTTTCTTCTAGGTCATCCAATTTGTTGGTGTATCAATGTTCATAGTGTTTCTTCTTGTGTTCCTTCATACACCCTTCATATATGATGGTATCAGTTATAATGTCTCTTCTTTAATTTCTGATTTTGAGTCCTCTTTCTCTTTTTCTTGGTTAGTTTAAGTAAAGTTTTGTTAATTTTGTTTATCTTTCTGAAAACCAACTCAGTTTCACTGATATTTCCTACTATTCTTCTATTCTTTATTTTATTTATTTTTATTCTGATCTTTATTATTTCTTTTCCTCTGCTAACTTGAGTTTCGTTTATTACTTTTTCTAGTTCACTTAGATATAATGTTAAATTGTTTATTTACATCTTTCTTTTTTTAAGTGTAGGTATTTATAGCTATAAATTTGTTCTTAGTATAACTTTTGCTGCATCTCATAAGATTTAGAATGTTGTGCTTCCACATTTACTTGTCTCAAGATTTTTTTTTTTTTTAATTCATTGGTCATTCAGGAGTCTGTTGTTTAATTTCCACATGTCTGAGTTTTCTTCCTGCTATTGATTTCTTGTTTCACATCTTTATAGTTGTAAAAGATACTTGATATAATTTCAATTTTCTTGACTTTTTAATACTTGTCTTATATCCTAACATATGATCTACCCCAGAGAAGTGATGTGTGCTTGAGAAGAATATGTATTTTGCTGCTGATGCATGTTCTGTTAGAAAGTTAAAAATGCCCGTTAGGTCCATTTGGTCTACGGTGCTGTGAAAATCTGCTTTTTTCTTATTGATTTTCTGCCCAGATGATTTATCCTATGTTTATAGTAGAGTCGCCTACTAAAGTTTCTTACTATTATTGTCTTGCTGTTCATTTCTCCTTTCAGTTCTGTTAGTATTTGCTTTATATATTTATTTTTTTTAGGATTTTATTTATTTATTTGTCAGAGAGAGAGCGCGCGCAAGCACAAGCCAGGGGAAAGGCAGGCAGAGGGAGAAGCAGGCTCCCTGATGAGCAAGGAGCCTGAAGGGGACTGGATCCCAGGACCCTGGGATGATGACCTGAGACAAAGGCAGATGATTAACCACCTGAGCCACCAGGTGTCCTGGCATTATATATTCAGATATTCTCATGTTGGATGCATAACTATTTACAATTGTTACATTTTCTTAACTAATTGACTGTTTTACCATTATGTAATGACCCTCCATGTCCCTCATGACCATCTTTAATTAATTTATTAATTTATTATTTATTAACATATAATGTATTATTTGCCCCAGGGGTACAGGTCTGTGAATCATCAGTCTTACTCAATTCACAGCACTCACCATAGCACATATCCTCCCCAATGTGGATCACCCAGCCACCCTCTTCCTCCCTCACAATCCCTAGCAACCCTCAGTTTGTTTTCCTGAGATTAAGAGTCTCTTAAGGTTTGTCTCCATCCCCTTTCTTATCTTGTTTCATTTTTTTCCCTCCCTACCCCCCACAATGCCTCACCCTGCCTCTTAAATTCCTCATATCAGGGAGATCATATGATAATCGCCTAATGACCATTTTTAACTTACATTCTATTTTGGTACTCCACGTATAGCTACTCCTACTCTCTTGGTTACCATGTACTTTGAATACCTTTTCTACCCTTTCATTTTCAGAGTATATGTGTCCTTAAAGCTTCTTCTTCCTTTTCCTTTTCTTCTTTTCCTTCCCCTCCTTCTCCTCCTTCTTTTCCTTTCTCCTCTTCTTCATATTTTAATATATTTAGCCACCCTAGGTTTGTTGATTGGAGAATTAATTCATTTACATTTTTATATTTACTTACTATTGCAACATTATTCATTGTTTTTTTACTGTTTCATAGTTCCTTTCCTCATTTTTCTTCTCTTGCTGCCTTCCTTTGGATTTGAACACTTTTTGGGGAGTATGCTTTAATTCATTTATAGTCACCTTTTTGTGTATCTATTATACAGGCTTATCTTTGTTATGACTTACAATAAATACATTATCATTATATCATCTATTTAGGTTAGGGACAACTTGATACCATAGCAGAACTATATTTTATAGTTCACATTTTAGGTTATTGATATAATTTACATTTTTATATTATGTATCCAATATTAAATGATTGTAGTTATAATGATTTTTAATGTGTTTGTTATTCAACTTTTAAAGTAGAGTTTAAAGTGATATAGAGACCACCATATAATATTAGAAAATCTGATTTTGACTATGTATTTACCATTACTGGTGAGTTTTACCTCATAGGTTTTACAATATTAATTAGCATCTTTTCATTTCAGCTTGAAAAACTTCCTCTCTTATTTATTATAAACAAGGTCTAGTGGTGATGAACTTTCTCAGCTTATATTTTTGGTTTTGGGTTTATTTTGGAAAGTCTTTATCATTTCTCCTTTTCTGAAGGATGGAGCTTTGCTCTGAAGTCTACTGTACCTGAAGTTAATATAGCTATCCCAGCTTTCTTTTATTTGTATTGGCATGATCTATCATTCTTTACCCTTTGCTTTTAACCTATGTGTCTTTATATTTGAAGTGTTTTGTACAGACACATGCAGTTAAGTCTTATTTTGGGGTTCAACCTGACCCTGTCTTTTAATTGGTATGTTAAGACCATTGATGTTTAAAGCAATTATTGGCATAGAATGGATTAATATCTACTATATTTGTTTTGCTTTATGTCTATGACACTTATTCTTTGTTCCTATTTTTGTCTTCCACTCTGTTTTCTGCCATTTATGGTTTTAATTGAACATTGTATATGATTCCATTTTTTTCTGCTTTCTTAGCATATCAATTATCCTTTTCTTTTTAACTTGTTCTTAGTTGCTGTCTTAGAGTTTGCAATATACATTGACAACAAATTCAATCCCACTTTCAAATAACCTTATATGACTTCTTGAGTAATGTTAATACCTTACAATAGCAAAATACCATAAATCCATCCTCCCAAATATTGAATCATTTATTTCACTTATATATAGTATATAATCATCAACAATATTATTGCTATTATTATTTTGACCAGTATTTTCTGGTAGATCAATTAAAATTTTTATTATACCTTCATTTATTCCTTTGCTAATTCTCTTCCTTTCTTTATGTAGATCTGAATTTCTAACAAGTGTCATCCTCCTTCTCTTGAAGATCTTTTAACATTTCTTGTAAGGCAGGTCTATTGACCAGAAAATCTTCACAATATTTGTTAGTCTAAGAAAATCTTCATTGCTCCTTCACTTTTGAAAGATAACTTTTCAGGATACAGAATACTAGTTTGTTTTTGTTTGTTTATCTGTTTGGTGTTTTTTAAGCTTTTTTTCCCACTTTTGTTATTTTTATTTTGTTTTGTTTTTAAGGATTTTATTTATTTGTTTGCTGGAGAAATAGAGAGTGCACAAGTTGGGGATGGGGGTCAGAGAGAAGGAGAAGGAGGTTCCACTCTGAGCAAGCAGCCCAAGGCAGGCCCTGGGATCATGTCCTGAGCTAAAGGCAGGTGCTTAACCAACTGACTCACACAGGTGTCCCTCACTTACCACTTTATTATTTTTTTAAGATTTTATTTATTTATTTAACAGACAGAGATCACAAGTAGGCAGAGAGGCAGACAAAGATAGATGTGGGGGGGGAGCAGGCTCCCCACCAAGCAGAGAGCCCCGATGAGGGGCTTGATCCCAGGACCCTGAGATCATGACTTGAGCTGAAGGCAGAGGCCTAACCCGCTGAGCCACCCAGGTGCCCCCCTCATTTACCACTTTAAATGTTTCACTCCACTCTCTTCTTGCTTGTGAGGTTTCTGAGCTGAGCGGTTAGATGTAATTCTTCTATTTTCTTCTTTTAAAGGCACAGTGCTTTCCTCTGATTCCTTTCAACATTTTATCTTTGATTTTCTGGGTAGTTTGAATGCTTAGGAGAAGTGGGCTTTTTTATTTGTTTGTTTTTTATTTGATTTGTTTTGCATTTACTTTGCTTGGTGTTCTCTGTGTTTTGTGGACCTATGGTTTGATGTCTGACATTTATTTGGGGGAGGATTTCAGTTCTCATTGCTTTAAATACTCCTTCTATCCCTTTCTTTCTTCTCCCTGTGGTATTCCCATTATGCATATGTTACATACAACTTTTATAGTTGACCCATAGTAACTGGATATTCTGTTCCCTGCACTTATTTTCCCCCCCGTTTTTTCTTACCCCATTACTTTTTAGTTGTCAAACAGCTATTCACAGATTCACAAATTTAAGAATCTTTTTCTTTAGCCATACCTGGTTTACTAAGGAGCCCATCAAAGGTGTTCTTGATTTTTATCATAGCATTCATTTTGATTTTTTCTTAGAATTTCCATCTCTCTGCTTACATTATCATTCAATCTTGCATGCTGTCCACATTTTTTCATCGTTCTTTTAAACAGAATGTTTGATAATTCCAACGTCCCTGCCATAGGTGAGTCTTATTTTGATGCTTACCTTGTCATTTTAAATTGTGTCTTTTACTTTTTAGTGTGCATTATACTTTTTTTTGTGGAAAGGTGTACATGATGTACTAGGTAAAAGGAACACTACTAAATAGGCCTTTAGTAAGGTGGTGGCTTTTAGTGAGATGAAGAGGCAAATAATTCTATTGTCTCTGTGATGAGATCCCAACCTTCTAGGGAGTCCATGCCCCTGGGCTATGAACTTCACAAATACTTCACTTAGGTGAGGCAGGATAGCTTGAGGTTGACTGGATTTGGGTCTTTCCATTCCCTCAAGTAGTTAGGATCTGATAAAACTCTAATAGGTTTTGGTAATAGGCTCTGGTAAAATAATTTATCTTGAGAGCAGTCTTTTTTAGAAGAACAGAATGTTCTGGCACATTTCCACATAGTTACTTTTCAACTTCCCCTGCCTAAAGCCCAGGAGGATTTTTCTCAGCTATTCACTGTCAAAACCTGGTAGAACTCCAGGAAATAAAACTCACAAAAGTGTGGGGGACCCCCTGGAGTTTTTAACTCTCAGACTTGTCCATGAGGATCCCCCAGCAATTTGTTAATCACAGTTCAGGTTTTCCTGCCCCAGCACTGGTTTCCACTGAAGTTTCTGTTCCTGGGTTGGACTTCTGCTCTAGTAAGTTGTGATTCCCAGTGTCAGCCTATTTGTGTCTCTAATTTTGGGGGGTAGCTCTTTGCCCTGTGACCTCAACTGACCTCTGATAGCCCTCAGAGGTGATATTGAATTTTCAGGATGTTGGACTTTTTACTTGTTAAGATGAAGTGGAGCATTCCATGCTTCTTACATGCTGACTAGAATCAGGAAATACTAAATATCTTTCTCTTTCAGAAATAAAACACAATTGGGGCACCTGGGTGGCTTAGTGGGTTAAAGCCTCTGCCTTCTGCTCAGGTCATGATCCCAGGGTCCTGGGATCGAGCCAGGCTCTCTGCTCTGTGGGGAGCGTGCTTCCTCCTCTCTCTCTTTGCCTGCCTCTCCACCTACATGGGATAACGAAGAGTCACCAGAGACCTCTCTACACACACAGAAGAAAGACCATGTGAAGACATAGCAAGAAGGTGGCTATCTATGAGCCAGGAAGAGAACTCTTTTCAGAAACTCTGTTTACCTGTAACTTAATCATGAACTTCCAGAATCCAGAACTGTGAGAAAATAAATGTCTGTGGTTTAAGCCACAAGTCTGTGGTCATTTACTGTGACAGCCTGAGCTGACTGATAGGGGTACACATATATAAGCATAGCTATGCATATCCCAAGAAAGACCAGAGATTGACCCTGATACGTCATCTATGGCTGACCTTGAGGTCCTGCCTTACAGGAAATGACAGATAAGGATGACTTATGTTAGCTTTTTATCATCCTAAAATTTGAAGTTGTGTCTTTAACCAACCACAAATCCCCATGCTAATGTGTGTAATACTTACTAGGGCAAGTCATTTTAGGGACTCTTCTGACCCATCATTAGCTAATCATCACACTATGCTGACTGAGAGGCAGCCCTTGAGAAGGTCAGGCTTTAAAAAAGCATTCTAAAAATAAAAATGATCAGAGAACACAGTGGCTGCACACAGCCTTGAATACAGAATCTATTAAATCAGTTCTGGAAATCTGTTAGGCAGAAAAACAGAACAAGGAAAAAAACGTGTTAGGAACAAACCCCATGGGAAAGAGAGAACAAATTTCAGATTTGCTATATTATTTAACACTCCTGCTTTCCAACCAAAAAAAAAAAAAAAAAAAGAGAGAGAGAGAGAGAGACAACAAAGCAAAACAAGAAACAAGAAACAACCCAAACCAGAAAACCTGTGTTGATGGGCTTATCTGCATAAAGGTAATATACAATGTATACAACATTGTTGTATAAATCAAGTTGATTGATTTATACTGTATAAAGATGTAATCTGTATGATAATAATAGTACAAAAAAGGGAGAAGTAAGAGAATGATAGGGGAGCCATTTCTATGCATTATGTAATCAAATTAGCATTAAAGTGAAATATATTGTTTTAGGTTAAAATGCATATGGTAATATTCAGAGAAGCCACAAAGAAAGTAATTCAAGAAAACAGTTTTTTTTTTAAAGAAATTTAAGTGGTACACAAGAAAATACCTGTTAAACAAAAAAGCAAGACTAAAGGAACACATAAGACATAGAGCACAAAGAAAACAAATTACAAAACCCAATCATACTAATAATTAGACTAAATGACGGGACTGAATACTCCAATTCAAAGGCAAGCTGACTGATGAGGGAACAGAAGGCTGGCTGAGGACAAAGCAAAAGTCGACACCCTCCAACCTTCCTCCATCCCCACTCCCGGGTGGGACCTATGTGACATTCTTTAGGAATCTCCCACCCATCTTAATGTTAATACCTTGCTAGGGGCAAAATGACATTGGCAAAAGCAAGGCCTCTGGTATCAGTATCTTGTAGGTCCTCTTTAGCATATGAAAGTTCTACTGAAACCTCCCTTTTCCTCACCTCCCCGCAACTCCATGGTACATAACCTACAACCCTTCAAAATCCCGGGGCAGCAGCTCATCCTGCCCACGGGTCCTGTCCCCGTGCTTTAATAAACCACCATTTTGCACCAAAGATGTCTCAAGAATTCTTTCTTGGTCATCGGCTCTGGACTCCACCCCGCGGGACCTCACATTATGAAACTTCATCAGTTATGCTAATATACAAAATAGATTTTAAGGCAAAAAGTATAACACAAATACTATTACTAGAGATGAAAAGAGATATTTTACAGTGATAAAAGATTCCATTCAACAGAAAACAATTACATATAATTATCTAACAACAGAACCCCCAAATGCATGCTACTTAGAACTGAAGGCAGAAATAGTTAAACACAAATAGTTGAAAATTGCAATGTTGCATGCTCAATAATTGACAGAACATCTAGTCAAAAAATCAGAAAAAATAGAAACAACTTGAAAAACACTATCAACTTGACTAGAACAGGACAACCAATAACAACAGAGAACACATTATTTTTTAAAGACTTATTTACTTATGTAAGGTGAGGGGCAGAAGGAGAGGGAGAGAGAGCATCTCAAGCAGGCTCCCAGCTAAGCACAAAGCCAGAGGCAGGGCTGGATGTCATGACCCCAAGATGATGACCTGAGCCAAAATCAAGAGTGAGAGTCTTTACTGACTGAGCCACCTAGCACCCCAAACACATTATTTTCAAGAGAACACAGAACATGCAAAAGTAATATAATATTAATAAAATAAAGAATATAAACCACATGATTAACTCCATATGCACAGGTAAAACATTGGGGAAAATCCAACACCCATTCACAATTAAACATGCTGAAATTTTTTAGACAGTAACTCTTTTAACCTAATAATGGTCATCTATACAACACTTACAATGAACATTGTACTTAATGGTGAAAGACGATGTTCTGCCCAAAAGCAGGAATAAGGGAAACATGTTTGCTCCTGCCACTTCTATTAAATGTTGTACTGGAAATTCTAGCTAGTCTAATCGGCAATGAAAAGAAATAAAAGGCATCTAGATTGGGAAGGAGAAGGTAAAACTACCTTTTCTCACAGACAACATGATTTTGTATTAAAAACATAACAAAACAAAAAAAATAAGGGCATCTACAAAAATAATTAGAAGTAAAATACACAGAGAGCAGGGGTGCCTGGGTGGCTCAGTGGGTTAAAGTCTCTGCCTTCGGCTCAGGTCATGATCCCAGAGTCTTGGGATCTAGCCCTGCATTGGGCTCTCTGCTCAGCAGGGAGCCTGCTTTCCACCTCTGCGCCATCCACCCCCACCTGCCTGCCACTGCCTGTCTCTCTGCCTATTTGTGATCTTTATCTGTCAAATAAATAAATAAATAAATCTTAAGAAACAAACAAAAAAAACACAGAGAGCAAGGTTTTAGAATATTAGGTCAATACTGAAAAATCAATCGCATTTTTATATACAAGCAACGACCAATAAGAAAATGAAATTAAGGGACACCTGGGTGGCTCAGTGGGTTAAAGCCTCTGCCTTCAGCTCAAGTCATGGTCTCAGGGTCTCTGCTCAGCGGGGAGCCTGCTTCCTCCTCTCTGCCTGCCTCTCTGCCTACTTGTGATCTCTGTTTGTCAAATAAATAAATAAAATCTTAAAAAAAAAGAAAGAAGAAAATGAAATTAAGAATACAATTTTGCACAATCACATCAGAAAGGATAAAACAGGGATGAATAAATTTGACAAGACTAGTGTAAGACTTGTACATTAAGAAATAATAAAATAAGAATTGCTGAGGGAAATTAAAGAAGGTCAAAATAAATAGGGCATGTTCTTGGATTGGAAAACCCAATATTATTATGATGTCATTTCTCCCTATTTTGATCCATTGATCCAACAAATAGGATTCAAAAAATATAGGCTGTCAATAGGATCTATAAATATTCTATAAATATTGAAACAAACTTTTTTTTTGTGCAGAAACTTTCAAGCAGATTCTAAAATGTATATGGAAATGTAAAAGTCCAGAGAAACTAATTTTTTTTTAATTTCAATAGACTATTTTTTTAGAGTAGTTTTAGGTTCACAGTAAAATGAAGCAGAAGTTACAAAGTTTCCCAATACTCTGCCTCCACCCCCACAGCTTGTCTCTCCCATGATCACATCCTGCATTCGAGCCATTTCTTGCTACAGATAAACCTACATTGGCAAATGATGTCATTATCACCCAAAGTCTATACTCCACATTAGGGTTCCCTCTTGGTGTATATTCTCTAGGTTTCAGCAAATGTATCATGACATGTGGGCAACATTATAGTTTCTCACAGAAAAGTTTCACTGTCCCCCAAATTCTCTGTGGTCTACCCTATTCCCTAACCCCTTGTTACCTCTGATCTTTTTACTGTCTCCATAATTTTGCTTTCTTCCACAATGTCATACAGTATATTGAGTTTCAGACTGAATGTTCAGAAAAAGCAAATCTATAGAAACAGAAAATAAATGATTGGTTGCATGAGGCAGAGCATGAAAATTGGGATTAATAGTAAATGTGACTAAGGATCCTATTGTTTGGAGAAAATGTTCGAATACTGCTTACTCATGATGATGACTTCACAACGCAGTAATTTTCCTAAAAATCACAGAGTTGAGAACATGAAGTGGGTAAATTTAATGATATATAAAATGTGACTTGTTATAATATTTTTCACAATAGCCAAGATATAGAAACAACTTAAATGTCAGTTGATGAATAAAGAAAATGGGAAACTATAAATACAATATATACAATAGTGTCTTTTATTTTTAAAGATTTTATTTATTTGACAGACAGATTGCAAGTAGGCAGAGAGGCAGGCAGAGAGAGAGAGGGGGAAGCAGGCTCCCCGATGAGCATAGAGCCTGATGTGGGGCTCCATCCCAGGACCCTAAGACCATGACCTGAGCCAAAGGCAGAGGCTTTAACCCACTGAGCCACCCAGGTGCCCCTATAAAATAGTATCTTATTCAGCCTTTAAAAGGAAGAAAATTATGGCATTCATGACAACATGGATGAACTTGGAGGACATTTTTAAAGTGCGCTAAGAGCCACAAAAAGCAAATACTGCATGATCTCACTTTTATGTAGAATCAGAAAAGTTGGACTCATAAGCACAGTCCAGTTGTTATCAGGGTATGGAGGGTGGGGGAAATGAGATATTGGTCCAAGTATACAAAGTTTAGATTATGGGGGATAAAGTTCTGAAGATCTAATATATAACATGACAACTATAGTTAGTAATACCCTACAGTATACTTGAAGTCTGCTGAGAGTTTTACACACACACACACACACACACACACACACACACACACACAGAGTAACTGTGTGAGTTAAGGATATGTTAATTAGCTTGATTGTGGTAATCATTTCACAATGTATTCCCATATCAAAACATCAGGTTGTATACTTCCAATATACACAATTTTTATTTGCCAGTTATACCTCAATAAAGCTGGAAAACCTGTAAGCTATAAGAGCAAGTAATCAACCAAAAAGTAAATATTTCCCACATGCACATCAGATATTCACTTTGAGGAATAATGACTTCCTTCTCAATAGGAGTCAAATCAAAGGGACTGACTCTGTGGAATGTAAGGGGAACAGGAAAGAAATGTGTTATGCAGTCTCTAGTGTTCTCTGTGGCAAAACTGCAGCCCCGAAATATTAAGGACAGAGCCACAAGAATCATGTTCAAACATGATTTCAAATACTGTGAATTTTGACAAGTTGAAAAACCAGTTTTAAAATTTTCAGCAGTATTAAACAATTGCAACCATCATTATCTCACAACTCACCAGGAGCGCACTGTCGGGAACGTAGAGGCAGACTGTCCTGGTTCCAAGAAACACAAATCACCATACCCCATGTGAGGATCCAATAGTTCCCATGAAATTCAAAGGAATTGTAAGTGCATCTTGTTCGATGGTGGTCATTGGCTGATAGTCTTTAACAGCTTGATAAAACTACAAGCAAGAAGAGAGGAAGGAATTTTCCTTTCAGAATTCATCATTAGAGAAATTCTGTGATTTTGTTATTGACCTGGGATTTTTGCAGAACTTGGATCAAAATATCCTATGGCGATACCTTTCTAACAGGTATTTATTCTGGAACAGGGTCCTGGCAGTGATGGACTCTTGTACCCTTACTTACATTAAAAATGTGTAGAATGGTTTTATTTTATTTTATTTTTTTTCTTAAGATTTTATTTATTTATTTGACAGACAGAGATCACAAGGAGGCAGAGAGGCAGGCAGAGAGAGAGGGGGAAGCAGGCTCCCCGCTGAGCAGAGAGCCCGATGCGGGGCTCGATCCCAGGACTCTGAGATCATGACCTGAGTTGAAGGCAGAGGCTTAACCACTGAGCCACCCAGGCGCCCCTAGAATGGTTTTCTTCAATGCAATACGGACTCTTCTGCCTTAGAAGGTGGAGAAAAACAAGTGTTACCAGAAACCAACGGTGGCTTTAAGAAGTATGTGATTCCCCTGTCTCATTTTACAGTCCTCCCCCCAACCCACAAAGAAATGCCAAAACAGCTGGTTGATACACATTCTTTAATTTTCAGATGGATAAATAAAATCAACACAGGTCGAGTTTGTTCTCTCACAGGGCACTGAAATTCTGCTTGCTTTCACCAGGAAATACGATCACTTAAAAACTGACATCAGTTTCCACGTCAGGCAACCAACTATTAGATAAATTACATTTGTCATGTTTTGTGTGTACTAAAATAAAATTTTCAAGCCTATGTTCAGCATTGTTGGAGTTTTAGGTACTGTGGATTTATCTATAAGTTGCTCTTCGAGGAAAACTTTTGGTTTTCCATAAAGAAATATTAAATACTACCTACACGAGTTTAAAAAGTAATGTTTTTTTAAACTGACAACCTAAAAAACCTAATATTCAGTAACTACAAATCTACAAACCTACAAATCTCAATTTGATGAGGATATAATCTCACCAAGTTCAATCTTGAATGATTTTGCTTGTTCAAAGAAAAATCATTCACTTTTCCCCCAAATCCTGGCGCAGACATATACTTGAGTGAGAAAATGCATAAGAATATTTCTTAGGAATCAGCTACTTAAAACATTGTCTGTTGGCTGGTGTGGGATCACAAACTTTTTCTTTTCAGTCCTTAATAGGTTAAAAACAGCAAAATCTAGAAACTTTCATAGTAACTTGAAAAAAATTTTTTTTTGTCTTTTGAAGATAATCATTAAAAATAGATTTTTTTCTTTTGAAGATAATAATTAAAGATCATTAAAAATAGAATGTTTTATGTTATTTTTGTTTCATTTTGTAAAAGTGTACATCTGAGAGGTACTGGAAAACAAAAATTGTCCTTTCACCATAGAAACGGTTTGAGAAACAGTAGTCTAGAAGGTGTGAGATTTGGGAAATAATAATGATTTCTTGTTTGCAGAGGATCTCATGGATATGCAAATAAAATGGGAGGTGGTTGTGTTGATAATTCTTCAAAGTAGACCATGTCTTTACTTAATTTTAACAGTAGCTAAAACAAAGCCACAGCAACTGCTCAAAGTGTGAGGACAGACGCAAACCTCTCGGCAAGAGGTGTGCACACACACGTGAACACACAGATATGCATGTGCCTTGCTTCACTTCTTCACACCCTCTACCCCTGCCCTTGCCCTTGCTGACACCCGTGTCTCCACACCTGCCACTCAAGGCAGTAGCTCTAACCCTGGATCTGCGCCCAGCCAGGCCCCAGCCTGAGAACTCTCTAAGCACAACAGGTACCTCGGCCAGGACAGGTGTGTGACCGGGTCTCACCAGCTCGTGCCTGCACTGCCCTCATCTCTGCATGGATGTCGGCGTGGGATTGTTTCTAAAACAAAAAGAAAACAAAAACAAAACAAAAAACTACATAATAATCAATTCTCCAAATATCTAATGTGTCTAAAATACAACTCGCTGAGTGTTTTGGCATCTGATTTTGTGTTCTACCACTTCCGACGTAGTTTTGGATTTTTAAGACTATTTTTAGCACCTGCGTTTATTACTATGGATTTCTATAAAGCATTTAAAAAAGCTTAGATTTTAGGAATGGTAGACTTGTTTTGTACACATGGGATTCTCTTTTAAACATCGTATCATCTTCAGCAGTAGAGGAACTTTAGTGAGTTTACATAAAGGCAGGACAAAACATTTAATTCTGCTTTTAGTTTTATTTCTAATTAAAATAAACAAATCTATTAAAATGACTTCAAAAGTGATTTTGGGGGGCATCTGGGTTGCTCAGTCAGTTAAGAGTCCAAGTTTTGGTATGGGCTCAGGTCTTGATCTCTTTCTTAGTCCTGAGATTGAGCCCCACAATGGGCTTTATGCTCGGTGTGGAGTCTGCTTCAAACTTTCTCCCTCTCCTTCCCCCTCTGCCCCTCCCTGCTCAGGCACACTCGTACTCTCTCTCTCTCAAATAAATAAACAAAATCTTTTTTTTTTTTAAGTGATTTCTTTTGCATCAAAAATATCATTAAGTAATTCCTCATTGAGAAAATGGCTAAAGGTGAAGAGATCCACGTGGGGACTTTTCCACAATTCAGCCCTGCTGAATCCATGTAAGTTCCTGTTTAGCTTATTTGCTTGATTTTTCAGTAACCCCCTGACTTATTTGTGTAACCCCACTAGAGATTGTGTTTAGGAGTTTTCAGGTTAATTTCCTACTCTCTCTCAGAGCTATAATTTACGGATTTACTTAATCCTCTAGCAGGGTAAGAGCCACTTCTCCAGGGTAGGGTAGTAGTAGTAAGGGGGAAGGGGCAGTCTGTTTTATTGGTCCCTCTGCCAGTTATAAATATTAAATCCTAAAACAGTGTACATTTTTACCTCCCCCCTTCTAACACACAAACACACACACACACACAGAGGGAAAGTAAACAGTATCAGTGATTGATGGCATGTGTCATTGCAAGTTGAAAATCAATGGATGCCTACATTCTATCCATTCATTCCAACAAATTTCAAATTTGTCCTTGCCTCAGGTTAGGTGTTAAATCTCATTTGATTAGCTTCTCACGAATATCACTTCAGTGAGTAATGGCACCGGGGATGTTTTGCTTTTTTCTGAGGATAAACACAAGCTATTGCCACATAAAAATTTCTGTATAAAACCACTTTTTAAGTTTGTCCAATTCCTTGTTCAGTGACCATATGGCAATTTTGTTGAGGTAATTAGTTTCAGTGATTAGTTTCTGTAAAAAAAATTAATGATATTTTCTTTTATTAGGCATTGAAAACAGATACAATATGTTTTGATGGGTGCAAAGCGTAAGCCAAATTTCCTATAAAACTGGGATAATAATCACCGTAGCTTAAATATCTGATATATATATTTTTATCTCCACCCTGGGGTTTCAAAATTTTGTTCTACTTGTATTCTAATCATCACAGGCCAATGCTTCCCTTCTATGCAAAGTTCTTCAAGTCTTGTCAGTCACTCACACGTTGCCACTGAATGCATTATTACTATATTTCCTTTGCTGTTTTTTGTTCTCAACAATTTGCTTTAATTCCACATTGTAATTTTTCACTCAATCCTCTCTAAACAGAAAATATTAATTCCTTAAAACACTTCACAAAAATGCCCTTAATTTTCCTCATGACAAAATTATGCTTCAGTTTAAATAGGTGTATTTCATATTGAGGATTGTGTATGTATGTGTAACTCTCCCTACACACACACACGCACGCACACACCAAATACAACAAACAGACATTTTGAACACAGTTAGCAACATGACGACGTGCTCAACTGTGAAATTACCTGTTCGACAATCCACATACTTGTTAAGGGCGGTAATTCACCTTCCAACAGCTGCTGCAATTTCCATGGGGTCGCTCTCTGATCAATACTGGAAGCACTTCTTTACATTTGGGTTATAAAAACCCAAAAATGATACACGAAATCACCAAATCCACACTATAAATTAAAATTTCAATTTCATACAATAAATTAAAATTTTACATAAACATAAGCTAGGCATCCCTAAATTAGTATTTCCAAGTAGAATTGATTAAATTGTAACCTGTGTGGGCTGAAACTGTTTCCTTCTTCCTGTTTCTGTGTCTGCAATTGGGGGGGGGGGTCCTCTCTCTTCTCTGTCCTGTACTTGCTTGAGTGTGTTTGTATCAGTACCTCTGAAAATCATGGCTGAGGATTTCCAGTCCCTTCTTTCTTGGATCTTATTTTTATGTCTCTACCTATTTCTGATCTTAATTCCATAGGTATTAACCCCCTTCTGTTACTCACTTGTGCATGTGGTGTTCCTTTGTCTGTAAGATACTGCATCTCTCTCCTCATAATTCCATGGTTTTCCCTCTAAATTGTGGTGTCTCTAATTTTGATTTTGACCTCAACAATGTTATGTTTAAATCTTTGCTTTTAACCTTGACCTCTACCTTATTTAGCACAGTGGGGTCTAATCCCCAATTACCACTGAGTCAGTTTATCTGTTTTTAACACTACTTCTAACCTCTTATGAGCTCAAACAGACAGACTGCTATGGTGAGTCCCACACTTCTTTCATCTGATTAAAAAATATATATATTTCTAAGGAAAGAAAAAGCAAAAACTGTATCCTTGGCATCTGACTCTGACTGGAAAGGATTCAAGTTTGGATGGGCATGTCAGGGGCTACTAGTCCAAAGCTCAAGTTAGATAGATTCAAAGGTAATGAGGAATTTATGATCTGTTGGTTGATGTTACAAATAATCCTAGAAATCTCAGTGGCTGAACAAGAATAGAAAACTATTTTTTGCTTATGTAGAATCAAACACTGGTTGGTGGGTGGGTTTGCTCATGTCATTCAAGGACTTAGGTTTGTCTAAGCTGTCTTCTGTTTTCTTTAGGTCCTGGGATTCCTTGCCATTCAGCTAATGAGCATGGAGGACATATACCTTCTTTGGACATAAGATCCAAACACAAAAGTCCATTCATATTCTATCTGGAAAAATGAGTCACATGACTAACAGATGCAAAGACAACTGAAACCATAGCCCAACCAGATAAGGCCCTCTCCAGAATCCTGCCTGATGGAAAGTAAGCACAAAGAGAAGTAGTCAGAGCTATGTTTGGAAAATCTTCTTTCCCCTCAAATCTTTAATTTCCTTCATGCTAAAACTAAAGCCCAGGAATATACATTATATATCCCAAAACACCAAGATAAGTGGTAGCAGATTCAGCTGTGAGCCACTTACACTTTCTGCCCTGCTGCCTTCGATCATGTTCCTATGATGCAAGATCTCGGGCAGGGCTTGGTTCCGTTCATCATTAGTGACTCAGGAATTGTGGCTTTCATGGAGGATGAGGATTGGCTGAAAGAAAAAATATAAGTTGTAACTAGGGTAAGCATATAATTTATAGTCCAGAATAGGACACTTTGAGACTGTCATGGGCAAACCAGGAAAAAAATAGTTCCTTCAAGTGTAATTTAACTCACAAAATTCACCTGTGAAGTTTTTGTAGCAAATACTTCAAGGTGAGAGTTGGTAACATAGTAGTTTCACTTTTGTAGTCCCAATTTAACAATTATAACACATTTCTTGAGCAGAAATTCTTCCCTGTTGACATACCCATTGATTTTTAAAAAGACTCAAAATATAATTCTAAAAACTCTATAAAGACCTTCAAAGAGCAACTTCCATAAAGACCAACAACTGCATCGAACGTAATTCTGAACAAGTTGTTTCCACATTGTGTCTAAAAATTTCAGAATGATCTATTAGCGAGACATGGTGGACAGACAGAAGATGGAAGCCAAGGGTAGAGATTGGGAAGTCACATTTTATATTCAGTCTCCAAATCATCCCAGATATATAAAGTCTTTTAAATATGGCGCAAAAGAAAAAAATTGAAAACAGAAAAAATACTTGATAAAAAAACATACCTTTATGTCATCTTTCCTGGGCAAGCTTCTCTAAGTGCCAAGCCTCGCAACACAAGGAACGTCTCCCTCAAAGCATCTGTAAACATTTGCAATCCCCTGTGGAGTGCCAACTGTAGCTAACATATGGTGCTATCAACGAAGTAGTCCAAAAATGCCTGCCCACACAGATGAATTCACTTTTAGCTGTCCTGTTATTCCAGCTTAATGATGTAGTGTTGGCTAACTCCTGTGATACCTTCCAGCGGGAGACAAAACGGAGTGACTCCCAAATCCTGTTTCAAGCACATTCTTTAAGCAAATTACACCATCATCTATATCAATTTTGCCATGCCATCACCAGTTTTTATCACATCTAAAACATAATTCCTGTTTGGAGATGTTGATATATGGTTGCATGTGATGAGCAAACGTCACATCCAGACAGCTTGGGATTAACAGCCCAATGAAGAGAGAAGCAGGAGTTGGAGCTTCCATTTGGCACTGGAAGAAACAGTGGGTTTCCTTAGGAAATGGATATTTTTGCTTACTTATACAGTTTATAACTTTGTTTATGCAACTGTTAAATTAATAATTTATTATAAGGGGTGCCTAGGTGGCTCAGTTGATTAAGTGTCCAACTCTTGATTTCGGTTCAGGCCATGATCTTAGGGTCTTGAGATTGAGTCCCACATCAGGCTCTGTGCTGGGTGTGGAGCCTCCCAGGGATTCTCTCTCTCCCTCTCCCTCAATCTTCCCCCTTCCCTCTCTAAAAATAATAATAATAATTAATAATAATAATAATAATAATAATAATAATAAAAGATCTATTATCAGAACATAATAATTCCTATTCCTAGCATAAGACAATGGGTGCTTAGAAATGTTGGACTTCGGGCGCCTGGGTGGCTCAGTTGGTTAAGTGACTGCCTTCAGATCAGGTCATGATCCTGGAGTCCCAGAATCGAGTCCCGCATCAGGCTCCCAGCTCCACGGGGAGTCTGCTTCTCCCTCTGACCTTCTCCTCGCTCATGCTCTCTCTCACTGTCTCTCTCTTCTCTCAAATAAATAAATAAAATTAAAAAAAAAAAAGAAATGTTGGACTTCACATTCTGTTAAAAAAGAAAAGCGTTGTGTACATTATCTGGCACAGTGCATTAACAATAGTAGCAAGGGCTGTGGATGGGGGTTTACTCTGCACCAGACCCGGGTCTTAGTGCTTCCCTTGTTAGTTCACTTAATTTTTCCAACTGAAACCCCATGAGGTAGGTGAGCTTAGCAGCCCTGTTGTATTATTAAGGAAACTGAAGCTAAATACGTTTCTCAAGGTAGTTATTTATTTAGTAATAGATCAAAATAGACACATATATGTATATAAGTATATGTATATGTATATGTGTATATATATATATATATATATATATATATACACACACACACAAGTGTGTGTGTGTGTGTGGCATATATATTCTATCACATAGTATAATTGTCAGAATACACATTCACACATATACGTATATCTAGCATATATATGGTGTGTATATAATTCAGAATATATACATCTGTATATATATCTGTCTAGTATATCTGTTTATACACACTATATACTATTTACATAAATACATAGTTTAAATGATACGTGTATATACATATTCTGATATTTATCTTCTCCAGTTCAATGAAATCTTTCCTTATAATCCTAACCAAAAATTCAACCCTCTCTTTTATTTCCTCTAACTTCTTTTTACAGACTTTTGCACAGTAGTCACTATCAGCTCCTTTTTTTTTTTTTTTCCATTAAACTAAAGCCTCTCTCATGGTCCCCTCAACTCTGTAGGTGCCAGGAGCCTTGTCTTCTTCATTGCTGACTGCATCTGTAATAGTGTCTGCACACAACAGCCATTCAGTATTTGGCTAAACAATTTGGTTCATAGTCACTGTTGTATCCAACCTGCTCCTCCCACCCCCATCGCCTGGAATTTACATTGCAAGGGGGAAAAGCCATCAGTTTGAAAGATCAGTGGATAAAGTTTAAATAAAATAATCCTGGTTAAATCCTCAAATCTTTATTCTTCAGGTTTCTTACCTGTACTATAGGGGTACAACCAAACTCAGAAGATTGTAAGAGCCATTATACAATTGCACATCAAATCTGCTACATGTAACTTTGTGATACTCGAACTTGATTTCCACCAGGATTTCAACATGAGTGAATGTCCTGTTTATCTTTTTGGACATCATAACCCCTAAATCACTATCATGCATGACCTTACACTTTTAAACAAGTCAAAGTCAGTTTTTCCCTTCCAAGCCAGCAGGACAGTTAGACCTAAGTCCAGAGGGGAAGCAAAGCCATCAGCCCCCACCACTGGCACCTGTACCTTGCCATGTGGTGTTCCTCGTGAGCACCTCTGGCCAGTTGGCCCCATGCTCTCCATGCAAATGGAAAGAGTGAGAACAGTGAACCTAAAACTCTCCAAGTGTATGCTTCCTGAGGTCTCCATTTCTTTTTATGGAGCACACAAATGCTTTATGAGAAAGTGTTATTTATCGAGCATCTATTTCTCAGATGTTGTACTAAACATACGTATTTTCTCTAATATTCATGGCATTGCTTGAATGAATAGATCTGTTTGGTGAGCTAAACAGAAGCTGGGAGGTAAGTAGATATATTAACATTCACACAGCAAGGAAGAGAGGCTGCAGTGCTCATGTCAGGCATGAAGGACAGAGTGAATGGTTCTCCCTAACAGGCTGGCGAAGGAGTTAAACACTGAAGATAAACAAGTGCAGGCTTCGTGGGCTCTCTCTCTCTCACACCACCTGACAGTGTTCTGGGATGGCTCTTAGCAAAGTGTTTTGATTAAAATACGTGAGTGTGAGATTTTCATTCTTATAATGTGCCCCTCCTTCTCAGCTTCAGCGTTCACAAATCATGAATGTGTCTCTGTCCTTCAGTGCTCAAATTTAGTCTTTTATGCCTGCCTCTTCTGCTCTTAAATCCTGGGGAAAACGATTCTTGAAGCCTGACAAATAAAGTTAATTTGGTCTTTTCTGAGGAGTCTCTGTGTGTGTCTCTCTTTATGCATGTGCACACTCACACACACACACAGACACACACACACACCCTTGGTCAGGCTAGCCAAAAGACAGCATTTAATGTATGCTGAGTAGAGTTCTACTCTCATATTATTACACTCAAAGAATTTGTAATGCAGAAAGTGAGATCCAACCAATGTTGATGAGGAGAGGGTATGCAATCATACCTGGAGTATTCATTTAAGGTTTCTGGATATTTAGACTATTTGTGGATTACTATATTATGTGGATTATTACTATTTAACACCACATATCATACAGTCATATAATAAGGCAAAAATGGGTTGGACATACCTCAACATAATAAAGGCCATGTATGAAAAACATTAGGGATGCTTGGCTAGCTCAGCTGGTAAAACATGCAACTCTTGATCTTGAGGTTGTGGGTTTGAGCCCCACATTGGGTGTAGAGATTACCTAAACATAAAACCGAAAAAGAAAAACAAACAAAAGACACAGCTAATATCACCTTCAATGAAAACAACTGGGAGCTTTTCCTCTATGGTCAGAAACAAGACAGGGATGTCCACCTCATAACTTTTACTTAAAATAATATTGGAAGTCCTAGCTACAGTAATCAGACAATAAAAATAAGCTAAAGACATCCAAATCAGCAAGGAATAAGTCAAGCTTTCAATATTCACAGGCAACATGATACTCTATGTAGAAAACCTGAAAGAGTCCACCAAAAATTTGCTAGAACTGATACACAAATTCAGTAAAATTGCAGACTATAAATCCCATGTACAGAAATCTGTTGCAGTCTTTACACAAATAATGAAGAAGCAAAAAAGAGAAATTAAGGGACCAATTCCATTTATAATTGCTCCAAAAACCATAAGATACCTAGAAATAAACCAAACCAATGAGGTGAGCAACCTGTATTCTGAGAACTGTAAAATACTGATGAAAGAAATTGAAGATGCCACAAAGTAATGGAAAGACCTTCCATTTTTTCAGAAGTAGAACAAATAACTCCAAAATTTTTATGTAACCACAAAAGGCCCTGAATATCCAAAACAATGTTGAAAAAGAAAAGTAAAGCTGGAAGCATCACAATTCCAGACTTCAACAATTTGCCTTCAACAAATGGTATTGGTAAAACTGGACAGCTACATGCAAAACAATAAAACTGGAACACTTTCTTACACCAAACACAAAAATAAATTCAAAGTGAATTAAAGACCTAAATATGAGACCTGAAACCATTAAAATCCAAGAGGAGAGCACAGGTAGTAACTTACTTGACATTGCCCATAGCAACTTCTTACTAGATACGTCTTTGGAGGCAAGGCAAACAAAAGCAAAAAAGAACTATAGGGACTTCAAAATAAAAACCCTCTGCACAATGAAGGAAACAAAACTAAAAGGCAATTTACAGAATGGGAAAGATATTTGTAAATGACATATTTGATAAAGGGTTAGTATCCAAAATAGATGAACTTATCAAACTCAATACCCAAAAATGAATAATCTAATAAAAATGAATAGTCTAATTAAAACATGAGCAAAAGACATGATTACACATTTTTCCAAAGAAGGCATACAGATGACCAACAGATACATGAAAAGATGCTCAAGATCACTCATTATGAGAGAAGTACAAACAAAATTATGATGAGATATCACCTCACACCTGTCATAATGACTAAAATCAAAAACACAAGAAACAACATGGGTTGGTGAGGATATGGAGAAAAAGGAAACTTCTTGGCCTGTTGGTGGGAATGCAAACTGGTGTGGCCACTCTGGAAAACAGTATGGCAGTGCCTCAAAAGTAAAAAAAATAGAGCTGCCCTAGATCCAGCAAGTGTATGACAAGGTATTTCCCAAAGAATTAAGAAAAAAAAAAAAAGACTCATTCAAGGAGATTCATTTACCCTGATGTTTATAGCAGCATTGTCCATGATAGCTGAATTATGGAAAAAAGCCCAAATGTCCCCATCTGATGAATGGATAAAGAAAATATGGTGCAATAATGTAGAGTAGAGCAACTTGCTAGATTGGCAATTATACTCCTGCTGGAAAGAATATTATACAGAAACCCTCCATTTTTGTATGGGCAAATTACCTCAGTGTGGGGCACCTTGAATGTCCTCTCTGCCACCACTGTTGCTAGCCTTCCTGGAATAGGTGCTGGTTATTGACCTTTACGTCTGCTTAGCATGTGCTCTTCATGAGGGAAAAAGGTGGCTATGGAGAGAACATGGGATGCCCTTAAAAATCTCCAACAGTTTCCCTTAAGAATTTTCCCTTGCAGGGCGCCTGGGTGGCTCAGTGGGTTAAGCCGCTGCCTTCAGCTCAGGTCATGATCTCAGGGTCCTGGGATCGAGGCCCGCATCGGGCTCTCTGCTCAGCGGGGAGCCTGCTTCCCTCTCTCTCTCTCTCTCTCTCTGCCTGCCTCTCTGTCTACTTGTGATCTCTCTCTATCAAATAAATAAAATCTTAAAAAAAAAAAAAAAAAGAATTTTCCCTTGCAGTATTTCGATCCCACAAGCCACCACACATCTGGCTCTCGTTCTATGAATTCCCACAGCTACTCAGAGAGAATATTACAGGAAGATATTAAACCCACCGTGGCTGAGCCCTCGCAGTGGAGGATGACGAATGAAAAGCCCAGTTGAAAGAGCCATCTATTTTCCTTAGGTGACATCCAGCACAACATTTGTAATGGGATTAACATTATTCCTTCCAGTCTGAGTCAGGAATGTCCCCGCTTTATCTGCAAAGGTACTCCACTTAATTTGTTTTCCCGTGATGGATGTGTGATTGGATTTAAGACCATCATGGGGAATCAGATGTGCATGCCCAGAGTGAAAGTGCACAGTAAAGGATTACGGGTAGAATGATACAAAAGTAATATTTTTGGTAGAGTCATTTGGACAAAAGAGAAAAAATAAGTGACATAAAGCTGGAAGGCCCTAGTAGCAGAATCATTCCAATGCTTCTGTGTATACCAAAGGAAGGAGAGTTCGACCCTTAGGTTTGGGTGGGTGATGACAAAGCATGAACGCTCTTTCTTCCTGACCGAGGAGTAAATGATCCTCTGTACCCCGCTAACGACAGCATTCTCTGCTCCTCAGAATCCTGCTTCCATTAAGACAGAATTCCCAGCTCCTTTGCATTGTTAAAATACAGGAATAAAACACAAAAGAACATACACAGCACTTGCAGCTTACAAGATGAGGTTAACTCCTATACTTGGTAGTCTGCCTTGGCTACCGACTCATTACCTGAAAATAGACATGAGTAATGTATTAAAATCTGAGACATCCTGCATTGCTTACGTCTTAGCAGCCGTTTACTTTGTGGGGACAGGATGATTAATAATATTAATCAGCTTAATTTAAATGCCAGAGGGTAAATATTTTAGGTCACATGTTTTGGTGCACCATTTTTGCAAATGTTACTAGAGATAAATGAGTGTATTTTACATACACAAAGTCTATATGCGTTTTCTAAGCACTGATATATGATTAATTTTAAATCTTTTATGACCCGAATGTGAACATTTTAAAAGCTCATTAACAAGTCTCCCGGTTTTCAATACTTCTAGGAAAATTATTTACAGCTCTTTTTAAACCATATTTGACAGAAAAAAAAAAATAAAAAAAAAATCTTATTGCCTTAAAAATATAACAGAGAAAATCTAGGATTCCGGAGCACCTGGGTGGCTCAGTTGGTTGAGCAGCTGACTCTTGGTTTCCTCTGGGGTAATGATCTCAGGGGATGTGGGATAGAGCCCCCTGTTGGGCTCCACACATTCCTCAGGGAGTCTGCTTAAAGACCCTGTCTCTCCACCCCTTCCCCCACCTGCATTCATGCATGAATACTCTTTCTCTCTAAGATAAATAAATCTTAAAAAAAAAAGAAAACCTGGGATTTTCAATACATATATTCTTGCTTTTGTTAATTAAAATGTAAATATTTTAAGTATAATTAAAATATGCTAATTACCATAAAACCTCCTTGCGGGAGTCCTATTATTTTGGTGACAATCATTTTGGAAAAGGTAGTGTCTACTCTCGTCTTCCAAGCTCAGCTGCAAGTGCTTCAAATTCTGTCTTTGATTCCTGAGTCACCTGGTCTGATGCGGCGCTCATTTCCTGGACCTTCATAGCAGAATGGGCTTGCTTGTCACTTAGCACTTTAAGGATCCCACAGTTGGTTATTTCCAGTTGAACTTTTATCTTCCCTTTTGTGCCTCTCCCAGTCCAGGCAACCAGGGGTCCTGTCTATCATGGAACCTGAATTAGATCCATCACATAAGGCGCCTGGGTGCCTCAGTGGGTTAAGTGTCTGCCTTTGGCTCAAGTCATGATCCCAGTGTCCTGGGATCAAGGCCTGCATTGGGCTCCCTGCTTGGCAGGAAGCTTGCTTCTTCCTTTCCCACTCCCCCTGCTGTGTCTTCCTCTCTGTCAAATGAATAAATAAATAAATAATCTTAAAAAAAATTAGATCCATCATGTAATGGTTAGCCCTCTGGACTCTGAACTTGGGCTAGATACTTGCTCAGTGTGGGATGCATAAATAAATGGGCACATGGATAAATGACCTCATGTGTAAATAAATGAATACACTTAGGAGGGACACAGATCAGTTATGACTCCTGTCTCCATGTATTCACAGTCTTGTACACATTTAATCCAATAATAAGAGTGAAATGCAAAGCAGAGTAGGTTTAAGTGTTATGAGAATATCCAAATATCCATCAACTGAAAACATTTCATAATTCTTCTCTAAAGAGAATGGACAGGCATCATGGCCCTTCACTGGGGGGCCCCAGTGGACCCCAAATAACCTTCCTGACGGTCTTAATAAACCCCAGGCTCTTCTTTGACTAATAGATATTCAATGGAATGTCCAAAGTCATAACTGCTTCATCTTCCACTCCAAAAACCTCCTTGATTCAATAGAAGTTTCAGTCTCCCAGTTTCTTCTATAAAATCCTGTTCTCTTTTTTTTTTTTTAAAGATTTTATTTATTTATTTTTTTTTGACAGAGAGAGATCACAAGTAGACAGAGAGGCAGGCAGAGAGAGAGAGAGAGAGAGGGAAGCAGGCTCCCTGCCGAGCAGAGAGCCCGATGCGGGCCTCGATCCCAGGACCCTGAGATCATGACCTGAGCCGAAGGCAGCGGCTTAACCCACTGAGCCACCCAGGAGCCCTAAAATCCTGTCTCTTTCTTGTTTTTTAATTTTATTCTCACATTCCCAATACAATCATGTACTGCATCCTGTGGTTTCTATCTTCAAATAATATCTAATATCTGGGCACTCCATCACTGCTTCCAAGACTCCAGTATCCCTTGCCTGGATTATTGCAATAGCCTGCAAACATGGCTCCTCGCTTCCACCACTTTCCCCTTCAGTTTGTTGTCAAGACCTCTATTGAAAAATCATCTTTAAATATAAACCCAGAATATGACATGTATTTGATGTGGGAAACAAAAGCAAAAGTAAAAAATTAAATGTCCTTGCTACTTACAGCCCAATGACAAATCCTTGAAACAGGTAGAATGAACTTCCTCTGGGAACTCTGCAACCTGAGGCTTTGCTAAGGGCAAAAGACAATCTTAATTAACAGACCATTCCCCATTCCCCACGCCCCCTCCACCCATCCCCAGCCCAAAACACACCCCCACGCCCCGTCCTGTGAGTCTTTTTCAACATATAAAAATTCCTTTGGAAACTTCCTTTATTTCTAACCTTCCCCAAGATATACATTAGCAATCATCCCTCAAACATATGACCCACTAATATACATGTGAAGGGTCTCATGACTAAAGCTTTTTATTAGGAAGTAATAAATTAGCTTTTCTTAACAACAGCTAGCACCCTCAAGGTCCTGGATATCTTGCTTGCAAAATTCCTTAGAAACTTATGCTATCCCTAACCCCCTCCCAACTTGAAAATACATAATGGGCCACCCTCTTCATGACGTCGTGCAGCCCTTTCTGCCCATGGGTCCTGTCCCTGTACTTCAATAAAATCATCTTTTTGCACCACAGATACCACAATAATTCTTCTTGGCTGTCTGCTCCAAACTCCAACAATTTTCTACAATATATTTACTAAAATTTCTCTAAGCTTTCCCCATATCAGACAGAGTTTAAGTCAAACATTTTTACTACGGTCTACCAGTCTCGAATAAATAAGTAAAATAATTTGGCTGCATTTAATGCAGTCTTCACCTTGTCTTTTGTTTGTTCTCTAGCCACAGGGAAAGGACAGCCTTGCTCAGTGTATAGAAAACTCTTTCTCAAGGTATTTGTAGAGCACATTTATTTCAAAGCTTTGCCTGGATATCACCTCCTCAGTGAAATCTATCTTGACTACTGAAGGGTAGTGGAATGTGCCTATTTAGCACAAATATTAGTTTGAGATGATTATTTTTTGAGAAAGAGCTGACATGGGAGAAGCTCTGGAAACAAAAGTAGAGAAGTTTACCCTTCTGTAAGATGCATTTACATGTATAAAGAAAATTTCCATTTGTAATTGTCTCCCTCTGTATACTTCCAAGGATGACTTTAAATCACAAAGAATTCTTACTAGTGGTGAAGACAGGACTTAAATTTGCATAACAAACCTACCATGTTTTCTGTGTGTTCCATGGTCACCTCCCATGACTAGCATCCCCTCCTTCCTGCCTCTTTCTTTTCTCTTAAGCTGAAAAGAGTATGTAAGGTGGTGGCTTGGGCCGTATCAGGGAGTTACTCGGTTTTCCCTAAGTAACTCCCATGTATACATGTAGTATACATGTTAATAAATAAACTTGTTTGTTTTTCTTTTGTTAATCTGTCCTCTGTTACAGGTGGTCTCAGACAAGAACGCAGTAGGGTAGAGAAAAATTATTTTTCCTCCTCCCCTACTTAAAAGTTCTCCTCTCTCCCACTCTCCCTCATAACATTTTTCTTTGCCTTACACATAACATTTTCTGCCTCACACTATGAAGTATTTAATTTACTTGTTTTGTTTATTGTATATCTTGATAAGGACAGGGTTTTTATTGGTTTTTATTGGTTTTGATAACTGCTATATCCCTATTGCCCATATCAGTTCCTGCTGATGTGGAAATGTTGGGGTCAGAGCAAATGATCAAGAAAGAATTCTTGAGACATGTTCAGTGAAAAAAAAGGTGGTTTTATTAGATCACAGAGATAGGACCTGTTTGCAGAAAGAGCTGCATTAGGGTTGTGAAGTGCGGCCCATTATACACTTTTAAGTTGGGGAGGGTTAGGGATAGCGTAAGTTTCTAAGGAATTTTGGAAGCAAAGTTTTCAGGACCTTGAGGCGGCTAGCTATTGTTAGGAAAAGGTCATTTATTATTGTCTAATAAAACCTTAGTCATGAGACCCTTCAGATGTATATTGGTGGTCCATATGCTTAGAGGATGATTGGTAACATATATCTTGGGGAGGGTAGAAATATAGGAAATTCTCAGAGGAATTTTTATACGTTAAAGGACACTTACAGTGTCTTGAAGGCATTGTAATGATGTTAAGCTAAGATTACCTTTTGTCAACATCAACAGAGGTCATCATCCAGAGGATGGTCACTCTACCTGTTTCAAGGACTTGTCAATGGCTTTAGGCAGTAAGGAAATTTAATTTTTTTCTTTTGTCATTGTTTCCAACATTACAAGGCATATTAGTGGTGGCTCAAAAAAAATCTGTTGAATTGATCAGAGTTTAGTTATAAAAACAGACATATAAACAGATATGAAACAATATAGTTAGTAAAATAAATATATTCGTAAGTTATTATGAACTTCAAGGAAAGCATTGACTGTGACTTTGACAATGGGATATTAAGTTGATTAACTTTGCTGCCTTCATTGTCTACCATGGACATGAAACAAGTACTTATAATGCTATCAGTGATGATAGAATATGCCCCAGTGGAAAGGAATAAAAATTGTGCTAAGTGTGTTGATCTGCAGAGTTGATGACAGAAATCAACAGACAGCTAAAGAATGTTCATGCTGAGAAGATAGATAAAAAGGGTCATTCATCAGAGGACTTTTGGCGTAGGATTCAGTATCAGCAAAAATGCTGATAAGAAATTTTGAGTAAGATATTTTGGTTATCCCATAAGTACAAGACAATAGTGAGAGTGAAAATGTTGAAAACAAAACTTAGGACCAGAACATAAGAGTGTAAACCTACATCAGGGGATCATAGGGAAAAAAATAAAAGAATCCTAATGATTTCAATAGCTCATATATTTCATATGTTAAAATGGAATTTTATTAATCCTCATAAAGATGCATAAAATTGGTAGTCCCTTGCTCAAGGTCAAGAGCCAGTTTGTTCTTTCTTTGCTAAAGACCAGGCACTTCCAGGAATACTGACACTCATTAACAAAGAGAATCATGGTAACAGGTTTTGCTGGTTGGTATCCTATTTATGATGGTGGTTTAGAAAGATTAGTTTAATGTGACAGGGCAAGGACAAAAGGACAAATGGTGGGGAAACAAATCATTATGTAATATTGTTTAGCTGAGTTCTTAGCTTGAAAGGAAGGTGATGGCAAAAATATGGTACATCAAAAAGAAAAAAATAAAATAAGCATCCATTCAGTTGAAAGGAAATCGACAAAAATAAAGGTATTTTCAGTCTCTACATATTCCAGAAAGAATGCTCCATGGAAAGGTTCTTTGTCACTATAAATTTTATTCAGATCAATACAAACTAAAAGTATCGTTTTCTTTCCAGAATATGGAATAATTTGCTCATGTGTCCGGACCATGACTACTTTTAGTCCTAAGCTTATAAACTTTAGTTATCTTTGATGCATTTCTTTCAACTTCCTATAAATCTTGTCATCCAGTTTCATCTATCAGTTCTTAAAAAATTATTTATTCATATGTACGTCCTTAATCCAAATTATATTTAGAAAAAGAAAACACTTACTTGCTTACTATCATTACTTCTAAATCAAGATTCGAAAACTGGGCGCCTGGGTGGCTCAGTGGGTTAAGCCGCTGCCTTAGGCTCAGGTCATGATCTCAGGGTCCTGGGATCGAGGCCCGCATCGGGCTCTCTGCTCAGCGGGGAGCCTGCTTCCCTTCCTCTCTCTCTGCCTGCCTCTCTGCCTACTTGTGATCTCTGTCTGTCAAATAAATAAATAAAATCTTTAAAAAAAAAAAAAAAGATTCAAAAACTGAAACTCTAGGAGAGTAAATGACCTATATAAGAAAATGTTGCTTGATACCATATGTCAGAAAATACACGTTTTCTGATTTCAAATCTGGGTTTCCATGTACCAAACCGCTGGGCCTCCAGTGATGCCTAAGTTTGGTAGAGTGTCTGCTTCCAACTTTCTCCAAATTCCAGCCTTCCCCCAACTTCCATGTTACCCCATCAACCTTATGTGTCGGACTTTATACATCATGGTGATGCTTTTGATCCATCAACATAAAATATTTGCCTTGAATGGTTTGTTTGATTCTTATAAGGAGCAGGTGAGCGCACTAGGGATGCCACCTCTAACAGGGATGAGGAAAGCTAGATATTTAAATTTACTTTTATAGGAGAGGAAAAAATAATCTTTCCTCTGTCTTTCGAGGTTATCTCCTCCGACCCTTTGCAATAAAGCAGAATAACACCTATAATTACATGACCCCACAAAGATATGACTCAGGAAGCTTCTCTACCTTTGGACAAATAAATAACAAATTTATGACAAATTGACAAGACAAAGGGTTTGAGTTAGCTATAGTAAAATGGTGAAGAAGTAACAAGTTTTGCTTTTACAGCCTTCCTGACCCTAAATTCCCTGTCTCTGATGTTAAGGATGCCATCTTCCCTCCTAGTACAGGGAAGGTTCTGCTCACAGGGGCTGTGTATCTCCTGCTTCCAGGACAAAAGAGGGACAGAGAGTTCTTCTCACACCAGCTATTCCTCAAGTATCTTCGTGTCAAAGTGACATGTTTTGGGGTGACATATTCGGAACCCCTATACTTTACATATTTAAATACTCCTCTGTATCAGAGGAAATGATTTCATCATCTGTTACTTAGATGCAACTTCTAGAAGGGTAGAATGAGCCAGGTTTCAGCTCAACATAAGATGATTTTTCTATCTTCTTTTCGTAGAGATAGGTCAACCACAACACGAAGAGAGTCCGCATTAACATGAACCTAAAGCAACAACGACGACAATAAGAGCCATCACATCCTCTCCCTCCCTGACACACACACAGAACAAGGCTGGTTGTGAGGTTGACGGTGAGCTGTTTTTGACCATGAGACAAATTAGCTGCCCAATAAAGGACATCTGCAAATCTGATTCTCAAGGAACTGGATTTGCTGCCTTTATTATCTCAGGTGTTTAGAAGAGATGACCACTGTGACAAGTCCTTCAGATCTGCGGGTTTGATGGAGTTGATTTAACCTACCTACATAGATGACCCATGTACTTCTGTACTTCTGTACTTCTTAGATCTCAAGGACTGGGTGCAGGCTACTGCGACCCAGAAAGAAGAAGTTACCGGAGCATGTGAATATTTACATCATTGCCTTATTAGTCAGAAGTAATTGTCATAACCTGTAAACTAATACATAAATAAGAATATCTACCCAAATGGGATTTTTTTTTAACATGCTGTGCTTCTGGCTGTACCTCGTTTCTCAGCTATAATTATAATATGAATGCATTTATTTTAAGTGATGGATAGTGTAATCATTTTTCGCATTTGTTGGGAATGTGAATTTTGCATCTCTAGCAGTATTTTATTTTAATAGAATCATGTCATTGCTGAGAAAGTACATAAAGTTTGCTCCTCTTTTATGATTTAAGAGGAAGTTGTTTTCTAAAACTTGGGCATTGTAGTGCATCTGCTGTAATTACAGTTCTACAATTATGGTTTAATAAGCTGTGAAACACCTACAGGTACTCCACATGGTAATTTCTGTGACAGCACAGACAGTGGGTAAGCCTGTCATATGTACTTAGAGGATCTCAACCTGCAGCAAGTGTTTTGATGGTTCACATTAATAACGGTTGAATGCATACATATCTCATACATTTAAAAATATTTAAAACTCTATTAACACCTGGCCAACTGAATTATGACTTTTAGACAAATAAGAATCAGGATAGTCCTCATTTTTGAGTCCCCCGAAGTTCCCTCATCTCACTCACGGTGTTTGAGCTCCAAAGCAAAAATCTCTTTTCTTTACATTTTCAAAGGAAGAAAATCGCTTTGCAGTCTGACAGACCTGAAATTTATTCTGACTTCACCACTTAAATAAAATACATTTGGGCAGGAAACTTGAACTCCTAAAAGCCTCAGTTTCCTTTCCTGTAAAATGATGATTGTGACATTCGTATTTTGGGAGTATTTAAGAATAAATGAGTTAAGGTATCTCAAGCAGTTGACAAAGCATAGCAAAGCCCTAAGGGCTCCCCATTATTTTTATGTTAAATGATGTCACAGCACACCTGCTTACATTTTTCTGCATGTCCATTCTTTTTTCCAACCTCTTGATTATCATGTTACCTTACTTACATATAATACCATGCATATGAACTTGTGCTGTTTTCAACAATATGGCAATGCCAGCCTGACATAGGTATACTTCTATCTCTTCTGTAGATGCCACCTAGATTACTCTCCAGTCAGCTACCATATAGATATAATCACTACTGTGTATCTCACACAGTCCTCTCCATTGGCTTCCCAATCCTCACTGCTGACCGTGTGGAATGCCAAAGTAAGGGTTCAGAAAGCCCGTGCTGTCACAGCCTTCTAGGTCTCTGCCAATAACGGAAAGTACCTGAAAGAAGGTGTGGGACCCACCGACTGAATGTTTGTGAACAGGGTTGTTTTGATGTTTCTTCACCTACCTACCAGATATGATGGTTTCTGCATACCACCCATCTACTCTGCATGGTAGAATAATCCCAGAGATGATACCCACTGAAACAAGTGCTTGAGGAAAGTCTATCAGCATTAAATATTACTGATTTGTCTGTCCAGTGAAATTAAAGTGTTCAGATGCAAATATCTATTTGCATCCATCAAAAGACTTGGCCCTCTGAATCTCAAAGAAAAGCCCAAATACTCCATACTAACTATTTGGGAAATAAATAATTTAATAATGCTTTTAGAGAATGCCAATGCTCCTTCCATGGTACACATGCCTCTATGTCTTTATACTTTTTACTGATGTGTTGGGGATGAGAGCATGGAAAACATGGATTTAAAAATAATTATATCTACAGGGATTTGCTGGATGGGACAGGGTAGAAAAACCTTAGCTCCCCAAGTTCACTTAGATCACTTACAAAGCTCTCTAGCCATCAGGACATCATCAACATGCCTTTTCATATTTTCTCTTACCCTAATAGCTATTTATTTCAACTCATGTAAACAGTATGAATCTGTACACATTCTCCTTTAGCTAAAATTGAGATTCCGCTGGAAGAAATGTTATATAAATTTTTCTCTATTTTTCTATTTCAATTTCTTAGGCAAAAAACAAGCAAACAAACAAACAACTTCAAATACTGAAAAACTATTACAATGTTATTTTCCTAATTCTGCTTAACCTGTGAGTGAAATGGATATGAAATGAAATCACTAAGATAAGTTTTTCATGGATAATATTTACGCATAGATATGCTGGCTTTCTCTGAGTGAGAACTGAAAACATAGCATGTACGTTCAGGAGGACATATCCAGCTGTCCCATTTTGTTATCCAGTGGATGATAAGGAAAAATATTTTAAAGGTATTTTGCATTTTAATTTCAGTCAAAAGCTTACCGTAAATACTAGACATGGTTATAGCTGATAAATATCATGTTTGGATTCTGATCCAGAATTTAAATTTTCACAAGGGGTACTGTATTAGTTTGCTAGTACTGTCATAGCAGAGTACCACAGGCTGGATGAAAAACAGACATTTATTTCTCACAATTGTGAAGCCTGGACATCCAAGATCAAGGTGTCAGCAGGGTTGGTTTCTTCTGAGGCTTGACTCTTGGTTTGTGGATGGCTATCTTTTCCCTGTGTCTTTTTGAATGAACTAATGTGATTTTGCTTCTCGATGAGTTACAGGTAGAGACTATACTTTTTGTCAAGTAAGGAGGTCAGGGAATAACTTCCAAAGCGATGAGTCCCTGAGTAGGGGTGAATGGGTTTCTTTTACTTTGGGTTAGGATGAATATTTAGAAATGGAGTTTGTCATCACAGGTAAAGATGGGCATCAGGGGACACAGGTCCTTAGAAAAGGTGCCTGTACAGACCTTCTATGTTACAGTAATGAGGCTTGTACTTCTCACAGGGTTAGAATTTAACACTGTAATGAAGCCAAGGGAAGGAACTAGAGGCATACCAGATGGTGTCTTGGGCTCTTTATCTCAGGTAAGGAATGCAGGGCCTTGCTTACTTTTACTGCTGACTTATTGTCTGTGATATGGCTGGGCTGGTTAAGAAACAAACTGAGGGGTTTGGAGGGGAAGGGAGTAGGAGTTGGGTGAGCCTGGTGGTAGGTATTAAGGAGGGTACATATTGCATGGAGCACTGGGTGTGGTGCATAAACAATGCGTTTTGGGACAATGGAAAAAAAAAGAGAGAGAGAGAGAGAGACTGTCGTTCCTGCATTCCCTAAGTTCCCTTAGAATCCTTAACTCCTGAAGTTTTCACATTTGTTTGTAATTCTGACACCTCCTAGGGAGTCCTTCAAGAAACGTGCTCAGGCAAGTGGAGCCAGTAGGGGAATCACAGAAAATACCTGCCGCCTCAAATGACTTATTTTTCTGGGGTCCCCTAACTCTTTCTGGTTACTTACATCTTCAAATGGGCTTTCTACTGTGTGTGTCTGTGTCCTAATCTCTTCTTATAAGGACATTGATCATACTGGACTAGAGCTCATCCTCATGACCTCATTTTAACTGAATTACCTTTACAAAGATCCAGTCTCCAAACTCAGTCACTTTCAGAGGTACTTAAGGTTAGAACTTTAACATATGAATTCTAGGTACACAATTCAATGTATAATGCTTATGATATACGAAAGACATTAGGGTTCAAAGCCGAGAGCCAAGAAAGAATTCTTGACACATCTTTGGTGCAAAAAGGTGGTTTTATTAAAGAATGGAGACAAGACCTGTGGCCAGAAAGAGTTGCACTGGGGTCTTGAGGAGTGGGCTATTATATACTTATAACTTGGGAGTGGGTGAGGGATAGTGAGTCTCTATAGAATTTTGGAAACAAGGTTTCCAGGACCTTGAGTGGGCTGGCTATTGTTGGGAAAAATTAATTTATTGCCATCTAATAAATCCTTTGTCATAGACTGTTCAGATGTATATCAGTGGGTCACATGCTTGGGGGATGGGGATAACTGCCAACACGTATCTTGGGGCGGGTAGAGATAAAGGAAGTTTCCAAAGGAACTTTTATATGTTAAAGTAGAATTACAGGATCCTGGTGGGGGTGGGGGGTGGCTTGGGTTAGGATTGCCTTCTGCCTTTAGCAAAGTATTAACATCAGGGGAGCTGAGTCCCTAGAGGAATGTCACTCTGCCTGTTTCAAGGACTTGTCAGTGGGCTGTAGGTAGTCAAAAGGACAACTGCATCTTGACCCTACAACTGGTGGGGTGAACTTTCTGAAGACAGAATTGTTTACTAACACAAACCAAGAATAGATTGATTTGTGAACACCAAAAGAATAAAAGATCAATATATAACCCAAAGCAGCTCAGCCTGATAGTGCCACTTGGCCATTTTATTTTCTTTTGTGCACCTCATGTAATTGACCCCTCTTCTCCTTTCTCATGAAATTTCCTTGCTTTCATCACACAGGTGGGACTATTACTGGTTACTACTGAATCTGTGCTCCCCAAATTGCCATCCTTCAGTCCAATACACTTTCATTTGTCCCTTATGGTAGCTCTTTATCTTTATGTCGCCACCTTTGAATGGACCGATCAAAGTCTGGCTCAAATTCTAATCTTTGTGGAAGGTTCGAACTTAACTTCCGAACACAGTATTCCCACTATCATTTGATTTCTATTACATGTACTAATGACACTTCTTAGTGTAATGTTCTTAGCTATTATTATTCTCTGATTAGTGTGTTGGAGTCCTATTGTCTTCAAAATAAAGCAGGCACTTTGTCACCTTTGTACAACTTAGACTCCACACTAAGTCCATAAAAGTTCTTCCATAAATACCTGTTCATGGCCTGATTAGATCCTATGATTTTACTGAAGCTGCTTTACCTTGTAATTATGCTGTATTCATTCCGTTATGAAAATGAGTTCTAATTTCTTAACTGAGCAGTGGAGAGACACATCCTGAAAAGTGATCCAGGAACAAACTGGAATATGAGGTGATGCAGACGGGGCATACACATTGACTTTGAGGGAGAGCGTGGTTGGTTGATGAACACTGGGGAGGGTATGTGCTATGGTGACTGCTGTGAAATGTGTAAGCCTGATGATTCATAGACCTGTACTCCTGGGGTTAATAATACATTATATGTTAATAAAAAATAAAAAAAAATTAAATTAAAAAAAAAAAAACTGACTTTGAGCAGCATTCAGTTAAGTAATCTGCCCACAGTTGACCAAAAGATGATGGAGTTATAATTGTTTTCTGCAGAAAAGAGAATTTTACATTCCAAAGACCTCACAGTTCTCTTCCAATCATTGAGAAGGGATGTATGTGTTTCATCCCTGGTAAAGTTGATGAACATTATGGAATATGTGTTTGAAGTGAAAACATTTATCACCTCATTATAGGTATTCATATTTAATTTTTTTTTAAAATTTGCAATACACTAGTGATTCTACATATTATCCATTTAGCCTGTAAGTAGCAAGTAATTAATTACTTCGGGTGAGACAGAGCAGGGACAGGACTGGGGTCCCCTCAAACCCAACAGTCAAGTCTGGAGTTCCTGGATAGCTCTGTCACTTGAGTAGCATATCTTCTGGGAAACCTACAACTCGATGCCCTTGAATAGTATATCTTGCAAGAATGAAAGGAAGGATGCCCACAAACAAGAGGGACAAGAAAACTGGTGAAGACTGCACCAAATTAGCCTGCACCAAGATGGACTCCAATGCTGAACTTCCACCAACTCCTCCCCTTCCTAAAAATCGTGCCCAGGTTGGGGGTGGGGGAGATTGAACATGTTAAGGAGACATGGAATGTACGTAGAGAAGCATGTTCTGTCCACTGTGCCTGCATACCCAACCCCCCTGCTCCAACATGTTTAGATCTGTCCCCTTTCCCACCTCAGCCCCTTCAAAACTTTCCAGCGTTTGTTCTGAGAGTCAGACTGAAGGAAATTTTCCCTTTATGCCATCTCCCTTGTGCTAGCACATAAGACCTTATAAAAGCCTCACCTGGAATTCCTGTTTGGCCTCTAGTAAATTTCTATTGCTTGGAAAGCCAAAGGACCCAAGTCAGTAGCACTGGGGTTTCATACCTTTAAATATTTTGTAAATTGACCCTCCTTTGAAAACCTATGGGATAAATGAATTCAATCTCCTTCTTGGAAATGTCAGAAAAACATAAACAGGACTGAACAACAGAATATCCTTATACTCTAGATAAAGATCATGGCGCTAAGAAAACTTGTACTATTTAACCCTTCAAAAACATAAGCAAAACTAAACAAATCTTATTCTAGATTGTCTTCCCAATGAAAGTTTTGAAAGTATACTAAACCAAGTTGAATCCAAGGAAATAAGTATTCAAAGAAATATTGAATGATATATGTAATATCTCTATCCAATAACTTTAATATTATTGATGATAAAAACACAATTCATATGACTCATGAACCATTGCATGCCAAATAAGATACTATACAAATAGATAAAAATAGGCATTTCATAAGAAATGCAATGAAAATTTAATCAAAACACAGTAACAAAGATAGAATTGATAATTTTCTTTGTTTTTTTTGTCTGATTTAGTCAACAGATAATAATAAATAGTAGTAAAGAAAATCTAAATCAACAATATGGGTGATTTCTATCTAATATATAAAAGCATAAAAGTGCTGGAAGAAAATATTTATATAGCATATTTATGTATAGCCTGGAGAAGAGACAGGCATTATATTGAATATCAAAAGAAGCAAACTTGCAGAAAAAATAGATTTGAGTCCATGAGATTTACAAACTTTTGCATTATGAAAAACAAGAATAATAAATTTAAAAAACACCCTAAGAAAGGTATGTATAATATGTAAGAGAGATGAAGGGTGAATGAACTTAATATCTATTGGAGTTGCTGACAATCAGAGGAAAAGTATTCTAACAGAGTTTGAGGAAAGATCATGAATAGATAATTGGCAAAATAAATGAGTGTAGTGAATAGACATAAAAGAGTGTGTTCAAAATTCCCAGTATTGAAAACCTGGGTAAGGTCAGAGAGTGCCCTCCCACATCTCCAGATACAACTGGAAAGAGGCCCCATGGTCCACCTCTGGTGACACTATTTTATGGCTTCATGGACCTTTGTGGTATCACCTGAGATTTTTGTAAGATTCATCTTAATGATAAATATGAGACACTTTATCTACTTAAAAATGTCTTGGAACAGCAAGGTTCAGAAAAACAGCATTTAATGGTTTCCTAAGATAAAATCCCCAATTTAGGGGGAGGAGTCAAGATGGCGGAGAAGTAGCAGGCTGAGACTACTTCGGGTAGCGGGAGGTCAGCTAAATAGCTTATCTAAAGATTGCAAACACCTACAAATCCAACGGGAGATTGAAGAGAAGAAGAACAGCAATTCTAGAAACAGAAAATCAACCACTTTCTGCAAGGTAGGACTGGCGGAAAAGTGAATCCAAAGGGACGGGAAGATAGACCGCGGGGGGAGGGGCCGGCTCCCGGCGAGCGGCGGAGCAACGGAGCAAAATCAGGACTTTTAAAAGTCTGTTCCGCTGAGGGACATCGCTCCAGAGGCTTAACTGGGGTGAAGCCCAGGCGGGGTCAGCGCGGCCTCAGGTCCCGCAGGGTCGCAGAAGGATCGGGGGTGTCTGAGTGTCGCAGAGCTTACCGGTATCAGAACGGGGAAGCCGGCTACAGAGATAGAGCCGAGGAGTGACTCTCAGCTCGGGGTTGACTTGAACCGGTCGCAGGCTCGGTCAGCTCGGAGCGTGGCAGGAGGCCAGGCTGACGGGAGTCATTGGGCGCTGTTCTCTGAGGGCGCACTGAGGAGTGGGGCCCCGGGCTCTCGGCTCCTCCGGGCCGGAAACCGGGAGGCCGCCATCTTCATTCCCGTCCTCCGGACTCTACGGAAAGCGCTCAGGGAACAAAAGCTCCCGAAAGCGAACCCGAGCGGATGACTCAGCGCGGCCCCGGGTAAGGGCGGTGCAACTCCGACTGGGGCAAAGACGCTTGAGAATCACTACAACAGGCCCCTCCCCCAGAAGATCAACGGGAAACCCAGCCAGGACCAAGTTCACCTACCAAGGAGAGCGGCGGAATTCCAGAGGAGAAGAAAGCAAAACACGGAACTCATGGCTTTCTCCCCATGATTTTTTAGCCTTGCAGTTAATTTAATTTTTTTTTCTTTTTTTCTTTTTCAATTTTTTTTTTCTTTTTCTCTTCTTCTGCTAAATTTTTTTAACTTTTACCGTTTCCTTTTTTAACGTTTTTTAAATAGTTTATCTAATATATATATATTTTTTCCTCTTTTTATATTTTTTCTTTATCGGCTTTCTTTTTTTTTAATAGTTTCTTTTTTTTTTTTTCTTTCTTTCTGAACCCCTTTTTATCCCTTTTCTCCCCCTTCACAATTCGGGATCTCTTCTGATTTGGCTAAAGCATATTTTCCTGGGGTTGTTGCCACCCTTTTAGTATTTTACTTGCTCCTTCATAAACTCTTATCTGGACAAAATGACAAGGCGGAAAAATTCACAACAAAAAAAAGAACAAGAGGCAGTACCAAAGGCTAGGGACCTAATCAATACAGACATTGGTAATATGTCAGATCTAGAGTTCAGAATGAGGATTCTCAAGGTTCTATCCGGGCTTGAAAAAGGCATGGAAGATATTAAAGCAACCCTCTCGGGAGATATAAAAGCCCTTTCTGGAGAAATAAAAGAACTAAAATCTAACCAAGTTGAAATCAAAAAAGCTATTAATGAGGTGCACTCAAAAATGGAGGCTCTCACTGCTAGGATAAATGAGGCAGAAGAAAGAATTAGCGATATAGAAGACCAAATGACAGAGAATAAAGAAGCTGAGCAAAAGAGGGACAAACAGCTACTGGACCACGAGGGGAGAATTCGAGAGATAAGTGACACCATAAGATGAAACAATATTAGAATCATTGGGATTCCAGAAGAAGAGGAAACAGAGAGGGGAGCAGAAGGTATATTGGAGAGAATTATTGGAGAGAATTTCCCCAATATGGCAAAGGGAACAAGCATCAAAATTCAGGAGGTTCAGAGAACCCCCCTCAAAATCAATAAGAATAGGTCCACACCCCGTCACCTAATAGTAAAATTGACAAGTCTTAGTGACAAAGAAAAGATCCTGAAAGCAGCCCGGGAAAAGAAGTCTGTAATGTACAATGGTAAAAATATTAGATTGGCAGCAGACTTATCCACAGAGACCTGGCAGGCCAGAAAGAGCTGGCATGATATATTCAGAGTACTAAATGAGAAAAACATGCAGCCAAGAATACTATATCCAGCTAGGCTATCATTGAAAATAGAAGGAGAGATTAAAAGCTTCCAGGACAAACAAAAACTGAAAGAATTTGCAAATACCAAACCAGCTCTACAGGAAATATTGAAAGGGGTCCTCTAAGCAAAGAGAGACCCTAAAAGTAGTAGATCAGAAAGAAAAGGAGACAATATACAATAACAGTCACCTTACAGGCAATACAATGGCACTAAATTCGTATCTCTCAATACTTACCCTGAATGTTAATGGGCTAAATGCCCCAATCAAAAGACACAGGGTATCAGAATGGATAAAAAAACAAAACCCATCTATATGTTGCCTACAAGAAACTCATCTTAAACCCGAAGACACCTCCAGGTTTAAAGTGAGGGGGTGGAAAAGAATTTACCATGCTAATGGACATCAGAAGAAAGCAGGAGTGGCAATCCTTCTATCAGATCAATTAGATTTTAAGCCAAAGACTATAATAAGAGATGAGGAAGGACACTATATCATACTCAAAGGAACTGTTCAACAAGAAGATCTAACAATTTTAAATATCTATGCCCCTAACGTGGGAGCAGCCAACTATATAAACCAATTAATAACAAAATCAAAGAAACACATCGACAAGAATACAATAATAGTAGGGGATTTTAACACTCCCCTCACTGAAATGGACAGATCATCCAAGCAAAAGATCAACAAGGAAATCAAGGCCTTAAATGACACACTGGACCAGATGGACATCACAGATATATTCAGAACATTTCATCCCAAAGCAACAGAATACACATTCTTCTCTAGTGCACATGGAACATTCTCCAGAATAGATCACATTCTTGGTCCTAAATCAAGTCTCAACCGGTATCAAAAGATTGGGATCATTCCCTGCATATTTTCAGACCACAATGCTCTAAAGCTAGAACTCAAACACAAGAGGAAATTTGGAAAGAACCCAAATACATGGAGACTAAACAGCATCCTTCTAAAGAATGAATGGGTCAACCAGGAAATTAAAGAAGAATTGAAAAAATTTATGGAAACAAATGATAATGAAAACACAATGGTTCAAAATCTGTGGGACACAACAAAGGCAGTCCTGAGAGGAAAATATATAGCGGTACAAGCCTTTCTCAAGAAACAAGAAAGGTCTCAGGTACACAACCTAACCCTACACCTCAAAGAGCTGGAGAAAGAACAAGAAAGAAACCCTAAACCCAGCAGGAGAAGAGAAATCATAAAGATTAGAGCAGAAATCAATGAAATAGAAACCAAAAAAACAATAGAACAAATCAACGAAACTAGGAGCTGGTTCTTTGAAAGAATTAATAAGATTGATAAACCCCTGGCCAGACTTATCAAAAAGAAAAGAGAAAGGACCCAAATAAATAAAATCATGAATGATAGAGGAGAGATCACAACGAACACCAAAGAAATACAGACAATTATAAGAACATACTATGAGCAACTCTACGCCAACAAATTTGACAATCTGGAAGAAATGGATGCATTCCTAGAGACATATAAACTACCACAACTGAACCAGGAAGAAATAGAAAGCCTCAACAGAGCCCATAACCAGTAAGGAGATTGAAACAGTCATCAAAAATCTCCAAACTAACAAAAGCCCAGGGCCAGACGGCTTCCCAGGGGAATTCTACCAAACATTTAAAGAAGAACTAATTCCTATTCTCCTGAAACTGTTCCAAAAAATAGAAATAGAAGGAAAACTTCCAAACTCATTTTATGAGGCCAGCATCACCTTGATCCCAAAACCAGACAAGGATCCCAACAAAAAAGAGAACTACAGACCAATATCCTTGATGAACACAGATGCAAAAATTCTCGCCAAAATACTAGCCAATAGGATTCAACAGTACATTAAGAGGATTATTCACCACGACCAAGTGGGATTTATTCTAGGGCTGCAAGGTTGGTTCAACATCCGCAAATCAATCAATGTGATACAACACATTAATAAAAGAAAGAACAAGAACCATATGATACTCTCCATAGATGCTGAAAAAGCATTTGACAAAGTACAGCATCCCTTCCTGATCAAAACTCTTCAAAGTGTAGGGATAGACGGCACATACCTCAATATTATCAAAGCCATCTATGAAAAACCCACCGCAAATATCATTCTCAATGGAGAAAAACTGAAAGCTTTTCCGCTAAGGTCAGGAACACGGCAGGGATGTCCATTATCACCACTGCTATTCAACATAGTACTAGAAGTCCTAGCCTCAGCAATCAGACAACAAAAGGAAATTAAAGGCATCCAAATCAGCAAAGAAGTCAAACTATCACTCTTTGCAGACGATATGATACTATATGTGGAAAACCCAAAAGACTCCACTCCAAAACTGCTAGAACTTGTACAGGAATTCAGTAAAGTGTCAGGATATAAAATCAATGCACAGAAATCAGTTGCATTTCTCTACACCAACAACAAGACAGAAGAAAGAGAAATTAAGGAGTCCATCCCATTTACAATTGCACCCAAAACTATAAGATACCTAGGAATAAACCTAACCAAAGAGACTAAGAATCTATACTCAGAAAACTATAAAGTACTAATGAAAGAAATTGAGGAAGACACAAAGAAATGGAAAAATGTTCCATGCTCCTGGATTGGAAGAATAAATATTGTGAAAATGTCTATGCTACCTAAAGCAATCTACACATTTAATGCAATTCCTATCAAAGTACCATCCACTTTTTTCAAAGAAATGGAACAAATAATCCTAAAATTTATATGGAACCAGAAAAGACCTCGAATAGCCAAAGGAATATTGAAAAAGAAAGCCAAAGTTGGTGGCATCACAATTCCGTACTTCAAGCTCTATTACAAAGCTGTCATCATCAAGACAGCAGGGTACTGGCACAAAAACAGACACATAGATCAATGGAACAGAATAGAGAGCCCAGAAATGGACCCTCAACTCTATGGTCAACTCATCTTCGACAAAGCAGGAAAGAATGTCCAATGGAACAAAGACAGCCTCTTCAATAAATGGTGTTGGGAAAATTGGACAGCCACATGCAGAAAAATGAAATTGGATCATTTCCTTACACCACACACGAAAATAGACTCAAAATGGATGAAGGATCTCAACGTGAGAAAGGAATCCATCAAAATCCTCGAGGAGAACACAGGCAGCAACCTCTTCGACATCAGCCGCAGCAACATCTTCCTAGGAACATCACCAAAGGCAAGGGAAGCAAGGGCAAAAATGAACTTTTGGGATTTTATCAAGATCAAAAGCTTTTGCACAGCAAAGGAAACAGTTAAAAAAACCAAAAGACAACTGACAGAATGGGAGAAGATATTTGCAAATGACATATCAGATAAAGGGCTAGTGTCCAAAATCTATAAAGAACTTAGCAAACTCAACACCCAAAGAACAAATAATCCAATCAAGAAATGGGCAGAAGACATGAACAGACATTTCTGCAAAGAAGACATCCAGATGGCCAACAGACACATGAAAAAATGCTCCATATCACTCGGCATCAGGGAAATACAAATCAAAACCACAATGAGATATCACCTCACACCAGTCAGAATGGCTAAAATTAACAAGTCAGGAAATGACAGATGCTGGCGAGGATGTGGAGAAAGGGGAACCCTCCTACACTGTTGGTGGGAATGCAAGCTGGTGCAACCACTCTGGAAAACAGCATGGAGGTTCCTCAAAATGTTGAAAATAGAACTACCCTATGACCCTGCAATTGCACTGCTGGGTATTTACCCTAAAGATCCAAACGTAGTGATCCGAAGGGGCACGTGCACCCGAATGTTTATAGCAGCAATGTCTACAATAGCCAAACTATGGAAAGAACCTAGATGTCCGTCTACAGACGAATGGATAAAGAAGATGTGGTATATATACACAATGGAATACTATGCAGCCATCAAAAGAAGTGAAATCTTGCCATTTGCGACGACATGGATGGAATTAGAGGGTATCATGCTTAGCGAAATAAGTCAATCAGAGAAATACAACTATCATATGATCTCCCTGATATGAGGGAGAGGAGATGCAACATGGGGGGTTGAAGGGGTAGGAGAAGAGTAAATGAAACAAGATGGGATTGGGAGGGAGACAAACCATAAGTGACTCTTAATCTCACAAAACAAACTGAGGGTTGATGGGGGGAGGGGGTTGGGAGAGGGGGGTGGGGTTATGGATATTGGGGAGGGCATGTACTATGGTGAGTAGTGTAGTAGTAGTAGTAGTAGTAGTATGCTGTGAAGTGTGTAAACCTGGCGATTCGCAGACCTGTACCCCTGGGGATAAAAATATATGTTTATAAAGCTGTAAAAAAAAAAAAAAAAAAAAAAGAAGAAGAAAAAAGAAAAAAGAAAGGATGAATACCCAAGCTTTGTAGCAACATGGACGGGACTGGAAGAGATTATGCTGAGTGAAATAAGTCAAGCAGAGAGAGTCAATTATCATATGGTTTCACTTATTTGTGGAGCATAACAATAGCATGGAGGACAAGGGGAGATGGAGAGGAGAAGGGAGTTGAGGGAAATTGGAAGGGGAGGTGAACCATGAGAGACTATGGACTCTGAAAAACGATCTGAGAATTTTGAAGGGGTGGGGGGTGGGAGGTTGGGGGCACCAGGTGGTGGGTATTGTAGAGGGCACGGATTGCATGGAGCACTGGGTGTGGTGCAAAAATAATGAATACTGTTTTGCTGAAAAAATAAAAATTAAAAAAAAAAAATCCCCAATTTATTTTGTAGTGAAATAACTCCCAACATTTGGTGATTCAGGAAGCGTATCAGTATACTAATGTTAGTATAACATATTTCTATAGTTGAGAAACCTATTAACACCCAGACTCACCGCCCACCCACCCCGACTGCCCTTGCCCATAGGAACATGGTTTGGAATCAAGAGGAAAGTGTAGACACAAGTTGGACAAAGTTCTCTTGGTCACTGCAAACAATGAGGGCGTTATTGTCTTCTGCTGCCCATTGTTTACTTATTATGGGTTGTCTGGTGAGGGTGGGAACTTCATCCCACACTATTGTCTCCAATAGGCAAGAGTCTAGCACTCAGGTAACTCATGGAATTAAGAAGAGTGTCTTGTTTAGTTGTACTTTGTTTAATAGTGTTTATAGACAGGGTCTTGTTTTCCTAGGAAACGGCAGTTTATCTCAGCTACTCATCTGTCAGCCAAAGAACTGATCTTCTTTCCCACTCAATAGTCATCAGTCCTTGTGAGGACATGCAAACCAACTTATCAGCTGTGGAGTTCCAAACATTGATTTCCACTTCTTATTGTTTATTAATTACTATATAATTATGTATTTGTTTATCATTATGTATTTAATTATGTATGTGTTTGTTTGTTTGACCAAATTTTATTTTATTTTATTTTATTTGTTTATTTATTTATTTATTTTTAAGATTTTATTTATTTGACAGAGAGATCACAAGCAGGCAGAGAGGCAGGCAGAGAGAGAGGAGGAAGCAGGCTCCCTGCTGAGCAGAGAGCCTGATGCAGGGCTCAATCCCAGGACTCCAAGACCATGACCTGAGCCGAAGGCAGCGGCTTAACCCACTGAGCCACCCAGGCGCCCCTGTTTGACCAAATTTTAGTCAGGCCCCTGAATCTTCGCCTGGGACCCTCTGACCACTTCATTGTAAAATCCAGTTTTTGCAAGAACCTTGTACCCTTGATACTTAATAACCCTGGATATCTGATTAGGTTCCTCATCCTCTACCCTCTGCCAGGGGATGTCTGATCTTCCTGGTTTGTCTTTGACAAGAATCCCCCACCCTCTGATATTTCCTCTTAGTGATTTTTTTAAAAGATTTATTTATTTATTTGAGAGACAGAGATAGAGAGGGAACAGATAGTGGAGAGATGCAGAAGGAGAGGGAGAGAGTCTTAAGCAGACTGTGCTGAGTGTGAAGCCCAATGTGAGGCTCAGTCCCTCAACCCAGGATCACGACGCAACCTGAAACCAAGAGTCCATCAGTTAACCTACTGAGCTACCCAGGCACCCTCCTCTTAGGGATTTCTATTTACTGAGTCCTTGGTATAAATTCCCACTTGTTTGCACTTTTTTCAGAATTGAGCTTGGTTTTATATTGATGTCTTTTTGCCCCAAGAGCAATAGTCCTGGATAAAATCTATTCTGATCACTTTACTGTCCAACTCTGTTTTTTCCTTTGAGAACTTGCATACACCTCAACAAACACTTTTTTATGGAAGGAACTCTTCCGGTTCCTGATGATTTACAATTTAATGTTTACAAAGTTTACCACAAAGCTTTTTTAAAAACCAGACCAAATCCAGGATTAGCTCAAGAATATATTTTACTGTTTACTTGAAAGGAAACAAAATGTGCCTAAATGTGGTTTTATAGGCTTAAAGAATTACTTTAAAACATTTGTTGTAAAACATCTCTTTATCCCACTGCTTTGAAATATAGTCTCAGAACAATCTCATGTCGGCAACAAAAACTTTCTATGAGTCTGCTGAATGTTGAAAACACATGCTTATTTAATGTTATTTTTTTAACAGCAACAAAATAAAGCACAAAATCTCAAACAAACTGAGTACATCTTTTTTCACTTTTTAAATGTGACATATAAAGTGCATTTTTAGAAGAAGCTGCAGTTACTCTATCATGCTTCATTTACATATACATTTTATTTAGACATTTTAAATATGCTATATATAACCTTATAGATTCATTACTACATATGGAGTATAAAACATTAATCAGATTATTTTATCTTAATTTAAGAAATTAATTGGTAACATTCTTTGACTTATATATTATTATTTTTTGTATTTCTGTTGTCTCCACTAAGAGTACAAAAGAACACATTCAATCATAAATCTACAAAATTTCTGAGTTCTCTGAAAAATCGCTTGGAATGGATTTTATATATTTTGATCTGATAAAAGTGAATAATGTCTATTTTTATTAAATACTCCTAGTTAATTATTTGCTCATGGGTTTACAGATGCTATCTTCCTATATATTAAAATTATGAGTACTTTTAGAGGACTGTCTTAGAAAATTGGAAGTCTATGGGTTATACATGAAAACTCAAGCTACACAAGGAACTCGAAAAGTGGGTTTTATGGCCACTTCAGCCCTGACTATTATATTATTTTCCCTGACTATTATATTAATTCATGTTTTAGAGCAAAATGTTGGGTGAATAGTCAGTAGGCCACATTAAAACGTATTTACCTATAAGGTTAATGTAGACTCAGAGAAAAATAAGTCTCAGATAATTGTTTTGGTTATTTATATTTTGAAATCCCTAAGCTACCTCATAGCTGTTATATTTTAAGAATTTCCATTTGAAATATTTGGGTATTTTATTTTCAGTAGAAAGAAAAAAATGGCAAATCCTTGATTAAGTTGAGCTTATTTTCTTTCATTAACTTAAGGGTTTAAATGTGTTCAATTTATTTGTTGTATTTTTAAAAAGTATTGATGGAATATTTAGTATCCTTAAAGAGATGATTATCTTTAATTTCTTACTCTATTTTCTCTCACAAAAATGTTTTACTCACAAGTGCTATGCAAGTTCTCTTTCCATATTTAGTTGAATGACATTTTGTCAATTTATAACTGGTTTGTTGGACATGACTAACCTGCTGCCCGATTAAAGTGCAACCTTCTGTGTCTTGCTCACTCATTCACTGTCACTTTAAATTATATTTAGTGGGGGTATTCTTTTCCTGCCTCTGGAAACTTTCTAGCAGATTCTATTAATTTTTGGTCGATTTTGCTAATAGACTTCATTGGTCACTTTTACCTCATTAACATTTGGCTATCTATTACTCTGTGATTCACAAGACTTTAAGCCCATCTTATGATTCAGTTTCAGCCTTACCAGCAAAACAAGGTGTATGAGGCCAAGCCCTCTGCTTTCTCCTGTAACCAGTGTCTTCTTTGTAGCTGTTCCCACTTCAGGGTCAAAGTTGACAAAAAGAGCAAAATGAGGGGAATCACAGGTCAAATCGAACTGAAAGTCGGTGGCTCTAGTTCGAGTAGAAATAGAAATAGAGTAATTCCATTGCTCCCAGGTCCTTCTTTTTACAACTAAAAATGCCTGGATATAGCACAACAAACAAGTACACAAACACTCTGAAAATTGGGAAGAAGGAGGCCTTTCCAGGGAATTACAGGAAATGAGGATGACACCATGATGAAGCATCTGGGTTTCTTACAACCTCCTACATCCTGGACAGGACACTGTAGAAGCCTTCAGCCAGGAACCTCCAATAAGTACAGACCAAAAAAAAAACTCCAAGAAAAGCCTACTGTTCCTAAGCATAGGACCAGAGAAAGGAGAATGACTAGAATAAAACTTTCCAGAAATACCCTCCCCATTCTTACCTAATATCAATGGAAAAAATGGCAGTTCCTTCTGATTCTCTCAACTCTCTGTGATTTCACTGAGTTTGAGGGCAGAGCAGATCTTCCATCCCGCCACCCCATTCCATACAAGCAAAGGCAATGCTCTAAGTCCCTTGCACAGTGGTGTCCAATAGCTAAGTAGGAAGGTGGCCCCATTTTTTTTCATATGGCAGAATCAAGCAATGGCACTCTGATTTCCCAGACTTAGCAATGCAACAGGGCAGAGTGAAGACCTGTTTAGCAAACGCAGGCGGTCCTCCAATTATTCTGTCACAGTAGTGTTGGCAGACACCAGCATGAGCTGCTTCCGCACCCACCTGGTATCCACAAGTCTGAATGTGGCCTTTTAGCATTTGTCTTTGCCATCACCCATAGTGGCAGTGTGGCATGGTAGGGGACTGGACCTCCAGTCCAACTGTACAACAGTGAGACTAAACATGGTGGTCTAAAGAGGACTGGCTCGTCATCACTCTGCTCCTCACCCTGTTCCCATGTAGCTTAGACCCCCACTCACTGAAGCAGAATAAGATGGTGGGAGGCAACGCTAGCTGACATTCTGTTCCCCCCTTCTTCCTTTCTTCCACCATCCTCCGACTGCAACAAAGCAATGCAAGTAAGCCTTTCTTTGGTGCAAGCAAGGACCGGAGGGAGCGGAGCTAAGATCTCAATTCAAAGTCAGTGAGGGGTTCTGTGTAGGTGACCTACTTTAAAGGTGTTATTGTGGACAAGAAAGAAGCTAAACTTCCATTGCACCCGCTTGCAATGAAGCAGTTTGAATTTGTTTTCTGCTTTAATCGAGTGTTGTCGCCAAAAACGGGCAAGAATGAATTTCAAAGGGTATACCACAAAAGAGAGTTATTTTAAAAAAACAGGATTTTAAATAGGCTCCCGAGACTCATAATATTACATTTAAAATAACCTGGATACAATGGAAAGGTCAGCCATGAATAATTGTATCCTTCTACCCATAACTTGAATGGAATAACCAACAAACACCAACATCGAGATGAACCAGATACTGGAATCATTGGACAGGGATTTTAAAACATAAAAATGTTTCAGTAAGAACTGACATGTTCTCTTGAAATAACTAAAAAAAAAAAAAAAAAAAAAAGAAAAAAAAGAAAACTCCAGCAAATTTGAAGTGAAACCAAAGCAGCAAATGGAAACTTAAAGCTGAAAAATAAAATCACTGCAATAGAAAACTGCCTGGATAGTGACTGTGATACAGTGGGACAAGCAGAGCACAACATTGGTGAACTTGAAGGCTGCCAAGAGAATTTACCCACTGTAAACCAGACGTGAAGTCGATTTAAAACATGATCAGAATTTCAGAGACTTTGAAAGAATTAACCAAAGAATTAACATTCGTATTATGGTAGTCCAAGGACAATAAGGAAAGGAGGAGGAGGATTCAGAAAGCTGTTCTTAGAAATTATGTTTGGAAACTCCTCAAAGTAGGAAAAATGCATGAGCCTATAGATTCTAGAGGCGGAATGAATTCAAATAGGATAAACCCCAAAAATTCATAACAAGATACATCATAATTGAACTTCTGAAGAAATAATAACAACAAAAAAAAAGTCTTCAAAATAGCCAGAGAAAAACAGTCATTGAAAGAAGGGTGGATTTTTGTGTCTGAAACAATGGGGGCAGAGGAAAATGTCACCACATTTTGTAAAAGAACTGGAGTGGCTATAGTGATATCACACATGATGGATTTTAAAACAAAAATTTTATTAATGACAAAGAGGAACTTTTCATAACGCCGTAAGTGTCAATCCATAAAAAATACTACAAATGTACATCCACCTAATAACAGGTCTCCAAATTACACACAGAATGAAGGGAGAAATAGATAATTAAAAAAATATATTTGGAGACTTCAAAGCCCACTTTTATAACAGACAGACATGAAGACAGAATGTTGATGAAAAAGCAGAAGATGTGAATGTTTAAAGCAGAATTAATCGTAATAACCCAAATATAGAAACAACTCAAATGCCCATTGTAAAGTTTTGCAGGTGAGATAAACACAACACCAGGCGAGGTGGGCGCAAGGCAAGATTTATTAAAGGCATTTCCGAAGTTTCAGGGCTCAGGAGAAGGGGAGCCAGGAAAGTCGCGCCAGAGGAGGTGGGCACCCTTGGGCGAGGTTCCTCGACCAGAAAGGGGAGTGGGGTAAGTCGCACTGGGAGGGAGTTGGCCAAGGTCTTTTATACGGCCAAGGCAGGGCATGGGCTCACATCCATATCTGGTGATCAGAAGGTATGGGGTGAGGGCTCCTGATACTCCTGTTTCCTGCATAGGTATCGTGTTACCTATGGAGACGTGACCTGGGAGTACACCCTTTTGGTGGGAGAGTCTCAGGTTAAGGAAGTGTGGGGAGGGGACTGGAAGATGGCGGCCTGGGCGGTCATTTCTATTGTTCCTCCTGCACTCCCGGAACCGCCGACCCAACAACCATCAGCTGATGAATCAATAAACAAAATGCAATATGTCCATAACAGGAATCTTTTTGGTCATAAAAATGAATAAAGTAGGGGCACCTGGGTGGCTCAGTGGGTTAAAGCCTCTGCCTTTGGCTCAGGTCATGATCCCAGGGTCCTGGAATCAAGCCCCGCATCTGGCTCTCTGCTCAGCGGGGAGCCTGCTTCCTCCTCTCTCTCTGCCTGCTTCTCTGTGATCTCCACCTGTCAAATAAATAAATAAAATCTTTAAAAAAATGAATAAAGTACTAACACTCACTACATCAAGGTTGGATTTGGAAACATTATCTAAGTGAAGTAAGTCACTAACAAAAGGTGATATGTTGTAGCATTCCGCTAATACGAAATGCTCAGAATGGGCAAACCCATAAAGACAGAGTACAGATTAGAAGTTGGCAAGTAGGGGCAGGGAGTGGAGGAAATGGGTATGGGGTTCTTTTGGGAGTGTTTAATGCTATAAAATAGTGGTAATATTTGTACTACTCTGAACATCCTAAAAACTACTAATGTGTACAAGTGAAAAGGGTAAATTTTAGGGCATGGGAATTATATCTCAATAAAGATGTTATGAAAAGTAATATAAAACTAAAGACACACAAATAAGCACAACTGGGTAAATCTAAATGAGATCCATGAGATCATATCCATTAGATATTGTACTGAATGTTATTCTTGTGGGGAAACTGGGTAAAGTATGTATGTACGCATACAAAGGGATGTGAATTTATAATTATCTCAAAATAAAAATTTTAAACAATAAGAACAAAGTACAAAGAGGAGAGGTATGGTGAGGGTTGGCTGCTTTTTTTTTTTTTTTTTTAACTAGGTCTCTGCCCACAATCAGAGAAGGCTGTGTCCTGCCTGTCTCTGGGATAGAGAACTGTTTTATCCAAAGATAGCATTCTCACAAAATCTCCCCTCTCGCAAGGTAACAAAGGGCTTCAGAAGTTCTGTGGCAGGTTCTTGGAGATACTTGCTTACAAACCTGACTCTTGGCCCTTGAGAAGAGAGCTTTGCTCACACTCTCATTGTACACAGCTAGCTTACTTAAAACCAACATAGGAGAGTTTCCATGCTAATCTCCACTGTTCACCTGTTAAAAACAGCAAGGCAGGTTTTATTCAGATGAGTCTAATAAGGGAAAGAGCCTTCAGGATAAAACTGAGTTCAACTTGGAGTACAGCTAAGGCAGCTGGGTGTTGACCACAAACAAGCAGAGTGAGGGGGTCTGTGCAGGAAGTTACCGACAGGAGCCTCAAGAGTAGAGGGGTTTGTGCTCCATTGGCTCCCAGGGTGTGTGCTCCAGGCAGGCAAGAACTTGGACCTCAAGGGTGGGGATGAGGGGTTTCATCAAGTATCTATGGAGAGCTCTGTAAATGGACTCAGGAGTTTTCGTTGAAGTCTGGCCTCAGAGAGGATGGACAGGAAGGCTGAGGTCAGGCCTACTGGAGAAGGCTCAGAGGTGCCTGACTCAAGTCTGGTCAAGGAGGGAGTTCTTGTTAAATATAATTATTAAAATTTAAAATTATTCCAGTTTTTCAGGCACTCCAACAATAATATGACTAAAGTGAGTAGACTACATTAGGCTACAAAGCAGTTTATTTTTTAATTCTGATTGAAGTGTTACAAATTCTATTTTTGTTTTGTAATGTTGTGAGAGTCTTGTTTTATGCATGCAATCATACAAAGGTAAAAAGTTTTATAGGTTCATGATGCATTCACTGAGATAAATTTGTAAAATCTCTCTTCTATTATAGCTGGGGAGTTTCTCAATTTTTTCTCTATTTTGCATATATAAACTTGGCCTTTGAGAGTTATTCCAGATTTGGTTGTATTTTTTATACTGAATGTGCTGGGGATTTCTCTGTATTATTTCTTACAACTAGATGTGAATCTACAATGATCGCAATATAAAAGTTTTAACCACCACCACAACAGCACACTGTACATAGTACATTGAAGGTGATTAAATGTGTTTTCAGGATTATGGTGCCATAATGACAACAATGATTTTAATCAAACCTTGGAATCTATATGGAGTCAGGACATTGCATTAATTTTATATTGTTTCTCTGGGGGAGGTAGCATAATGTTTTGTATCAAGGTTATAAACAAAGCTCTCCTGAGTTTATTTCTACCCATTTGGTATTTTTACTCTAGGTACAGTAAGAAGAATTTTAAGTAGCACAACATAAAAGGCAATTATATAATGAAAACAAGCAAATAAATGGAAACAACAGAGTCATGTCTGGCTGGGGTCTGTGGACGGGAGTTCTGAACGCAAAGTAGCTGCATGAGGAAGTCTTTGGGGTGTTGGCTTTGTTCTTCATCCTGTCTGCAGTGTTGATGACACGCATCTTTGCATTTTCAACAACTCATAGAACTATATGCCAAAAATGGTAATTTTTCTATATGCAAAATACAACCATCTTCAATAATATTGAAAAAAAAAAAAAAGATAGAATGCAAACAAGCAACTGGAGAAGAAGGCCAAAAGAGATAAGCACATCATAAATCTAGGATAATTACTTTGAGTTCTGTATTAAGAGATTGTGTACAAGGTATACACACTGGAATCCAAGAAGTAATTTTATACTTTAGAACTTTGTGGTAGAAGTAAAGGTCAGATATGCTGTCATTTATCATGGAAAGTTTTCTAACTTTTCCATACCATAATTTATCAAATATTCTAATTAAATTGCTTAGAATATAATTATGTGAAGCGTATCTAAGGTCATGCAATTATGGGTATGTAAGAAATATTTTTTATATATCAACAAAGGATTGGAGACTATAAATGACAAATCACATGTTCTGGAATAACAACTCCCTTCTATGACTACCATAAATATTATTCTGTTAAATTAAATTAAAACTTTGAGGAAATAAATTTTATGCCCTTGAAATTAAGCTGAATGACTATAAATCATTTAGCAAAGATATTCTTCTATGACTACAGTCTTCCCTTAAACTAATACGAGAGGGACTATGGATCACCTTTCTCCCGTGTTTTCTCAGACAGGAGTGATAGAATCATGTGGGCAAAGGGATGGCTAACATGACAGTTAAATACCTGCTAGGCTTCTGACTATCTCCAGCAGAAAGTACTCAAGCATTTCTCTTAGAAAAGTGTAGCTCTCTTCACAGCAGAAATACTCAGATGGAACAACTGTAGCAATTAATCAAAACTTTGCCCAGGAAAAAAGCCACGTGATTCGTCATCTCACACATTTTGGGAATCACTTTCTGAAAAAAAAAAAAAAAAAAAGTAGATTTTTATGGTATGAACACTTATGTGTTTTAGGTTGAGATAAAACTGTCCCCTGTGTTTGAAATAATTTTTATTTAATATATTAACATGAAAGGAAATACGTGGTTGTTACAATAAATTTAGAATACAGGAAAAAGGGAAAAAGTAAGTACTTTCCATCCCTTAAACACAGATAATGCCTCTCAATATTTCTGTGTATTAATGTCATAAAACCTTGTGACTTGCTATCTTCATTAAAAAATCTAGTGTATTGTACCTCAGTAAATATTTTTATGAAATGTAGTTATAGTGTCCACAAAGTACAACTTCATGATTGAAATTGCAGATTTAGAATTTACAGCTAATATATAAATCCTGCTATTTCTATTAATTAGCTTCAGGTAGTGGCTAAATCAACCTTTTAAGGCCTCATTTTCTATAAAATGGGAATACCAATAAACTCTTCAAAGCCAACTTGAACTAGCACAAATCCAGGTTTCTTGGCACATGATAACTGCCAAATCATGGTAGCTTTGGGTTATCTAATACCCACAGTCTTAGTATCAGAGTGAAACAAAAGTAAAGACTCAGTCTGAGTCTGAGAGCTTCCATAGGCCCAGCAAACACAAAATAATTCACAAATAATTCGAAAAAATTTGCAAAATTTTGACACTCTGTCCTTTCATGTGCTACAATCATAATTTCACATGAAAGATAATATAAATACCTTGCAACCACATTTTTGGCTGTTTTCCTTAGATTCAGCATCAATAAAGAAGTGGTGCTATGACCTGATGTTTAGGTAAGTGCATATGAGAGCAATTTTTTGTGTCAACTGGGTTGTGGTGCCCAGATATTTGGTCAAACATTTTTTTGATGTTTCTAAAAGGGTGTTTTTGGTTTGTTGTTGTTGTTGTTGTTTTGTTTTGATGGGATCAACATTTAGATCAGTGAGCTTTGAGTAAAGCAGATCCTCTGTATTGTGGGTGGGCCTCATCCAATCAGTTGAAGTACTGCCTAGCCCAAAGACTGACCTCCCCTGAGCAAGTAGGAATCCTGCCAGATTTTGGACTTAAACCATTACTCCTTCTTTTTACTTCATCAGCACACTAGATTCCTATTTAAGCTTTCTTTCCTTTCTTATTTGTCTGCGGTCAATTGAGGACATGAAGATATTTTTAATTTGAAATTTTCATTTTTCTCTTACAGAACTTAATGTGGTGGCAGTTGCTCAGCCGTTGGAACTGTGAGCATATGCTGTGTTTCACAAGCCCGTTAGTACCCAGAAATCCTGCATTTTGACAGGCTGAAGAGAAGCCTGATGTTCCCCAAATAGACCAAAGAACCACCACATAGAAATCACCTCTACTTTACTGTCTATTACTTTCTGGCACACTGGGTGTACAAAGTGAATGCCTATGCATAATCATATTTAAAATAGGTGACATTAGCAATTACAGTGTTCTAAATGTCACATAGCTCTTTTCTCTTCACTCCACTCCAATCTCCTTTCTTCAGACACCTATTCTCAGAATGTTCTTGTCCTCATAACAATGTGGAAAATAGCTGAGAACCTAGGATGTTGAGAGGTACAAGGGACATTCAAATTTATCCAATTTTACACCTCATTTCACAGTTCATTGCTGGCATTGGAAAATAAGTCACTGATGGAATTCAGTGTCTAACTTTATTCTTTGGCAAATTATGGAAAATACAGTTTTGTTTAATAAATGAGTTGCCACAAAGCTCACATATACATAGAGAAAATGAAGATTTTGCTGTAACCCTATCTTGACTTACAAGTCTGTTTTCTCCCACAAGTTTAAGGATCAGGCTTACTCCTCTAAAACTAATGTATGGCTTAAAGTGAAAATGACTCCAAGTGGTATAGGGTCCTTCAAGGAATTCATCATTGAAAGAATGTAAATTGTGAGTGAAAAATAAATGATAGGACTTGTTAAAAAAAAAAAAAGAATAGGACTTGTAAGACAACTTGGAGTCAGATCATAGATCCTGTATGATACTCAGAGAAGAACATGGATTATCATGAGGTAAGCGGAGGTCTTTGATAGCTGTGGAGAAAGGATCCAATGTAATATACATTTGCATTTCGAGCTGTTGTCTTGCTCTGAGATCTTATAACATTTAACCAGTTTGAGATATTTAATATGAAGTGCTATGGATTTTTTAAAGCAGATGTTATTTCCAGTTGGGAAAAAATGAGAAAGACAGGTAGAATGCAAGACTTATACCTGGCTGGCTTTTTCTTTTTCTTCCTTCCTCCCTCCTTCCCTCCTGCCTATTTGTCTGTCCTTCCTTCTTTCCTATCATCTCTCTCCCTCTCTTTCTTCTGAGAGAGAGAGAGTGTGCACAAGAGGAGGAGTTGGGGACAACAGGGAAGAGGGAGAGGGAGAGGGAGAGAGAGAATCTTAAGCCTTCTCCAAGTCAAGTGTGGAGCCCAATGCAGGGACTGATCTCATAACCCTGAGATCATGACCTGAGCTAAAATCAATATCTGGAGGCTTTACTGGCTGAGCCACTCTGGTGTCCCCCAAGACTTATATTTAGCTTTAAAGAAAAAGGGACAAAATTATGAAATGTGCAGTATGAATGGAGAACGCATACACTCTGGTTGGAGTGTGGAATGTTCAAGAGATAAAGAAAGAGATAAAAGATTGAAAGGAGAGTTAAGTCCAGATTACATGGTAGTCTACTAGATAAACAATAACTTGGTATGTGTTCTTTGAGTAATTCCTAAGGATAGTAGTTATAACATTAAAATTCTAACAGGCAATGCTGGGTGTATTTTAGCAATGGCAGTCATTAAATTCTGTACCTCTTTCTGCTCCTTTTCTATAATAAACAAACAAGCACCAAGCTTGATCCACAAATCCCTTTTGATATGTCATATAATATAGCACGACTTAGCTTTCTTTGTAAAAACTTTGGAGACTAAAGTCAAATTATTCTCTGAATTCTTGATCTCCTATATGTCCTCGTCTTCTGCAAAAGAACATGATCAGGTTGATCTAAATATCAGACTGACTCAAAGCCTTTCAAAACCCCTTGGCTTTATTTTTGTCATCAAAGGATTTCTTTCCTGGAGAAGAAAGCCTATTGATTACTAACTGTACTTTCTTAAGAGAATAGAGAGTTTATCTCTCCATCCCAGCTACTAGCATATTTCTGTAATAAGCAAGTAAAGGTTGATCCTTAATAAATACTTATTTTAAAAATGTAAGGTAAAGATATTAAAATAAGTTGGAAGAGGGCAAGAACATCATGGTCTATGGTTGGCTTTGCCTGTTCACTCATGCCAAGATTTTTCAGGGCTCTATGTTGCATGTAACGTTATATTTTAAAAATGTTGAAATTTTGCAAAATCAGTATTTGCCCTGTGCATCTTTACCAATATGAAAACTTGCTTCTAGAGAACTAAATCTGTCCCATGCATCCCAAAATAATAAAATTATAGAATGAGGTTACACCAGAAAGATATTTTTTTTCTTCAATTGACGTCAGAATCACATTTTGAGTTTTTTTGAGAGCCAAGCAAATAAGCAAGCACACACACACACACACAATTTGGTAGTTTTGTGGGTCTTCTCTAATCAAAGAGCGAAACAGTCCATTAGAAAGGGCAAATTCTTTCCTAGCATTAAGCTAAAAATACCTTAGTTTAGCTCAATAATTCTTTTTTTTTTTAAAGATTTTATGCATTTATTTGACAGAGAGAGAGAGAGGTCACAAGTAGGAAAGCAGAGACAGAGGGGGAAGCAGGCTCCTCACTGAGCGGAGAGCTCAATGTGGGGCTTGATTCCCGGACCCTGAGATCATGACCTGAGCCAAAGGTAGAGGCTTAAGCCCCTGAGTCACCCAGGTCCCCCAGCTCAAGGATTCCTAAAATAGGGCTTATTGGGGTAATTTTGCTTTGTACGGTACCATGCTTTTTGTGATCTCTAATTTAGCTTCCAATTATGAAAGAATGATTTTTCAATGCATATTTCCATCTATTTATCTCTGTTTCAGTTCTCTGGATACAATATCCACTGTGCCATATGTAGATTTTCCTTGAGAAGCATAATAGAATTTTAGAATAAATTCTACATAACTTTGTTTTCTGTTCTAATTGTCACTTGGAACATCCAAATCACTTAGTGTTTTTAATTAAATTCTTTTTATTTTGGCCTCTGATCTGTGGACCTTGTAAACTACAATGAGATTTTGTATTTTAAGAGTAACAGGATGAGATTTATTTATTGAATAAAGCAAAACAAATATAGGTAGCTTTAGGAAAATTCAAAACGATAGACCAAGAATGTACTTCTAAAAACAAAATCAAAACTATCATGTTTTGGGGTGTTTTTTGTTTGTTTGTTTAGCAAGTCTAGAATATTCTATTGCATTTCAATGCATAACATACACAAATAAGGTAATAAATTATATCTTTAATTCATTCTACTATTAATTTTGTGAGGTATTTTCCCTTCCTAAATATGAGATTTAACAAGGGTTCTATATTTACTATCTTTGTGTTGAATTTTAACAAAGCCTTCTGTATTTATTATCTTTGTGTTGAATATATTAATAGTTAATGTTATTTCCAAATAACAAATAAATTCTACGAATTGAGAAGAGACAGAGATAAGCCAAAAGTGAATTTTAATAATCATATGAACCTTAGTCATTTAATTTCCAATTAAAAAGCACATTATTTTAATTCACATTGTATGTTTCATTTAAATAACGTTTGAAAGACAATTTCGGTGTGATTTGGGGGTCCATGAGAGTTCTAATAAGCAATAATTTTAAGCTATGCCATGTAAGATAAATTACACAAGAATTTTTCAGTTTCCTCTTTTATTTTGACCATCTACTGTGCTAACAATAATTTATTTTCTTATTTTTTTATTTTTGTAAAAGATTTTAGTTATTTAGTTGAGAGAGAAAGATAGCAAGAGAGAACATGAGCAGGGAGGAAAGGGAGAAGGAGGCTCCCCGCTGAGCAAGGACCCCAGACTTGGGGCTCAATCCCAGGACCCTGAGATCATGATCTGAGCTGAAGGCAGACACTTCACCGACTCAGCCACTCAGGAGCCCCTGTTTGTTTATTATTAAGAAGTATCTCTGACTAAGATTTCACATTACATTATACTATAACATTATTTAGTAAACATTTCCCTTGTTGGATGATGAATGACAGTGAGTAAAAATATGAACTTCTGAGTCAGGCTGCCTGGGTCCATGTTTCATTTCACTGATAACCAGCTTCATGGCCAAGATGGTTTACTTAGCTCCCTGCATGTTCCAAATGCAAAACTTACAGAACCCTGCTACAGGAAATACATAGTTTTTAATGCCTATATTACTAAAAACAAAAGGTTGAATGTTAGTGATTTAATTATTCAGCTTTGAAAGATTTAAAAATTATAATAAATTAACCTCCCAAAATAAAGAAATGTGAATGTATGAATAAAAAGTTAATAAAGTAGGGAATAAACATATAATAGAAATAAAAAAAAATACATGTATGTTCTTGTGTTCTTTGAAAATACAAATAGTAGTGACAAACTTTTGGAGAACTTACAAAAAAAAGAAAAAGTCAATAAAAAGAGGTAAATATAAAGAATGTGTGTGTGTGTGTGTGTGTGTGTGTGTGTGAGTGTACATATATATCTACCTATGTTAAGATTTTATTTATTTATTTGAAAGAGAGAGAGGGAACACAAGCAGGGGGAGTTGGAGAGGGAGAAGCAGACTTCCCACTGAGCAAGGAACTGAATGCAGGACTCGATCCCAGGACCCTGGGATCATGACCTGAGCCAAATAACAGACACTTAATGACTCAGCCATCCAGGCGCCCTTAAAAAATATAAATGTTTAAAAAAAAATGATTAGACAATATCATGAACAACTCTGGGCTAAAGGATTTGAAAATTTACAATAAAAGCTCCAATTTCTGGAATCTATGTTATTTACTCACAATTACTTAAGATAGATTTGAAAATACAGAATGGGCCAATAACCATGAAAGTCATTGATCAGTAATTCCAAATCTTCCCAGAAAGGAGTTACTAGGTCCACATAGTTCCTTAAATAAGTTCCATCAGACAATCTTGGAACAAATCACCCTGAGCAAAAGTTGTAGAATAAAAAACTCAAATCATAATCTAAGTATCAAAACCACTGATACTATTTTTAAAAGGGATAATTACTGGCAAAAACTTCTAACAGAAATAATACCAAATTAACTTCAGAATTGCTAAAAAAAAATCAATACTGAGTTGACATTTTACTTAGATTATGAAGTTTAGAGAATAATTATTGTATATTATCACATTAATCAATGAAAAGAGAAAACATAGTTTTCTACATAGAAATAGAATAATTCGATCATATAAAATTTATATTCAAAATGTCAACTCTTAGCAAACTGGGGACAAAAGACCAATGCTTTAATCTGATGGTGAATGTTTATGGTGTTCCATGTAGCAAGAATCAGATTTAATGGTGAGTGTCACAGCATTCTTGTTAAGATATGGAAATTGCACGTATCAGTGCTCTTAACCTCTTGATTAAGAATTATAAGAGCATGCCAGTCACACAGTAAGGAAAGAAAAATAAAAAAACGGTGTAATAAATTGGGAAATAATACATAAACATTCATTATTATCACTCAATGATATATATATATATATAATTGATAATATATTCATTATATATAAATATATACAGTATATATAAATTATATATATAATTATATATTTATATAATTATATATATTCATTACCAATTCAATATATTCATTACCAATTTTATATATAAAATTGGTAATATAAAATTGGTAATGAATATATTACTCAGTCACTTAATAATTCAAAATGCATTTCTGGAACACCTTCTGTAATATGAAGCACACGGTGGGGAACATAGAATAGCCGCATGGGGGCTTTGTCGTTTGTATACTCAAATAAGAAAGATGTGTACATTGTATGTTAGAAGATGTTAAACATGACCCGCAAGATCAGACTAAATGACGTCCACAAACAACCGAGTAGGGTAAGGGATCGGGAGTGTCATGGAGTAACGTGGGAATTTTATGTAGGAAACAACTCAATGAATAGTGCCATTTTAACAAATGTGTAAATAGAGTGAGGGACAGAAGAAGGGAGTGATCTAAGGAAAGTGTGTACCAAGCAGAAATAAAAGGCTTTGCATCAAATTAGGGTCAGCTCCCATCTTTGCAGAGAGCTAGGAGGACAGTTCACTTGACTAGGGGAGTGAGAAGGAGAGACTCCTAGCTGATGAGGAGGAAGGGGCAGCAGGAGCCAGGCATGGACTGTCTTCTAGAGCATTAGGAATGTGGCATTAATCCAGAGTGAATTAGGGAAGAGTAGAGAGTGTTAAGTGGGCAAATGGCACAACCTAACATCCCTAACATCCCAGTAAGAGGAACAAGATGACTGTTGTAACTGCCAAAATAAATAAATAAATAAATAAATAAATAAATAAATAAATAAATCAGGGTCACACTGTCATACTGTAGTGCAAGAAACAGTTTGATTTACAATAAGATAAAATGATACAAAGTTGATCATTTTCAAATTAAAGCCAACAGAATTTCTTGATGTCATAGATGTGACTGTAAAGAAAAGTCAAGAGTAACTTCAGATCAATTGCTAAAATTAGCAAGAGTTTAACAAACTTGTGGATTTTGAAATCAATACACATCAGATGATTGATTTTCATACAGTGAAAACAAGCTTGAAATATAATTTTAAAACATAAAATTTTAATTTCTTTAAAGTTTTTATTTATTTATTTGACAGACAGAGATCACAAGTAGGCAGAAAGGCAGGCAGAGAGAGAGAGAGGGAAGCAGGCTCCTTGACAAGCAGAGAGCCTGATGCGGGGCTCAATCCCAGGACCCTGGGACCATGACCTCAGCTGAAGGCAGAGGCTTTAACCCACTGTGCCACCCAGGTGCCCCTACAACATAATATTTTAAATGACAGTGTAAAAGTAATTAAATATAAATCTAAAGAAATACACAAGCCATATTTTTATGCATAAAATAATATAAACTGCTACAAGTCACTTAAGCTAAACACATAGAAGACTCAGTATTTTAAAATGTAAAGTTTTCAAATATGGAAATTTATTTATAATGAAGCTAGTATTGTATTTTGAGAGAGAACAAGAACCATTAACAAATTATCTTGAATCAAATGGTTCTCAAAATGAAAAATGATTTAAATCAGAATTTTATCATATAAAATATACAAAATCAGCTCACAGTGGATTTGTAAAGACAGGTAAAGAGTTACAAACATGAGAATGCTGTTTGTCTTTAGAGTGAGAAAAGATTTATTAAATATGACCTAAAAAGTATAAATAACAAAGGAGGTTAAATTAAACTAGATAAAATTAAGTATTACTGCTCTTTAAAAAAAGTTGTGATGAAAGGGAAAGGGAAACACCCAAACTGGGAGAAGAAAAATATAAAGCAGAAAGGACTAGTATCCAACATATGCAAATAGCACTTACAAACAATTAAGAAGCAATTAATTGGGATGTGATAATTTGTGATCCCATTAATCACCAGGGTTGATTCTGCTGATCTGTATGGTTAGGTGAGAGTCCCTTCCTCCCTCACTGCTCAGTATGTGTCCCTCCTGGACCATGCTTTGCTCAAGGGTATAGGAATGGGTGCTCTCCCCTGCTAGAACCTCCATACAAGCTCTCAGTGTGCAGTTCTAGGAGATGATAGGATAGTCAAGCTTCTAAGACTCCAGACATATCCAAATGAGGTGCTGCATGTGGCCATCTGCTTTTCAAAGAAAAAAAGAAGCAATTAATCCAATGGAAACAAATGTGATTGTGCACTTTACTGACAACAAAATATAAGTGAGTTAATTTTTTAGGAAATATAAATAAAAACTAAAATGAAATACTGCCTCACACCTACAAGATATATAAAAGATACAGAAAAGAACTATAATATCAAAACATGGAGTATACATTTCATTCACTTTTTATTCACTACCGGTGAGAACATAAATAACCACTTTGGAAAACAATTAGGTATTTTCACTCAAGTTCAGAGACACATATCTGATTACCTAGCAAATCAATCCTTAAACATGTACATTAGAACAGAGATCCTTAGCAGTGTATGTACTGACATTTTGGGTTAGAAAGTTTTTTGTTGGGGGCATAGCTGTCCTGAGCTGTGCAAGATGTTTAGCTACATCCTTGGCCTATCCGTCTACTAGCTGCTGATAATACTTTCCAGATGGGACATTGTAGAATATCTTGAAATTGTCAAATGTTCCTATAGGATAAACTTGTCCTGGTTTGAGAATCTCTCTTCCAGAAAAACTCCACAGTATCTACCTATCTACCTAGGCAAAATTGTGCCTCGGAACATTACTTAAAATACCAAAACTCTAGAAACAAACCAATTCTTTCTACCATAGAAAGAATAAATAAGTTATGATGTATTCGTGCAATGTAAAACTATGCAGAAATGCAAATGAATAAAGTTCGACCACATTTATCAATGGTGAAATTTCAGGGAGGATCTAAAAACCAAAACAAACAAAAATTCATGGATACAGATAACAGATTGGTTGTTTCACGAGGATCAAAAACTAAGACTATTGATGGGGGCTCTTTGCTTGAGGCTGAAAGTTACAGAGACCATTTTCTTGGATAAGATTTATAATTTGTGACCAAAAAAAGGATACTCTGTGATAATTAAGACTATCTAAGGTGGATAGCATTGAAGACCCCAAACATGTGCCAAAGTCATCAATTTACAAACGAAAACAGTTCTGTGGCTTTATGGAGATCTAGAAAAGGACTTTAAGAAAAAAATCTTTTAATACCATGGCATTAAATTAAAATTTAAAAAAATATTATTTTTGGTATTAAAAAATTCACATCATCAGGGGCGCCTGGGTGGCTCAGTGAGTTAAAGCCTCTGCCTTTGGCTCAGGTCATGATCCCAGGGTCTTGGGATCGAGCCCCGCATCGGGCTCTCTGCTCAGCAGGGAGCCTGCTTCCTCCTCTCTCTCTGCCTGCCTCTCTGCCTACTTGTGATCTCTGTCTGTCAGATAAATAAGTAAAATCTTTAAAAAAAATTCACATCAGCTGATATTATCAAATAATGTAGAAAAGTAGAATATATCATTTGTTATTGCATTTGGATTAATATTAATGATGCCTAAATATTTTGGCTCAATACAACATTTTATGCAAAGTTAAAAATGTGAATTTTACATAGGGGAATATCTGAAATTCGATCAAGAGCTCTCTTTTAAAAATGGAAAGATTGCTCTATGACTTTAGGGCTTTCAGAAACTGTGACTAGGCGCTATTTCAATTTGGGAGTGCTTAAAATGAGAGCACGTAGTCGCTTCCCGTGTCACCTAGTTAAGGCACTGAAATGCCTTGAATGTCTCCAATTAACCTCGACACTGGTTCACTGGTGATAAATTTATTACAAGAAGTTGCTCTAGATCTGTAGCAAAGTCAAGCCATCAATGTGCAATGTATTTCCTAAGAAGACATTCATGGGCCATCCTTAGCACGGTCATAGAACATGTGACCTCTTGTTTGATGTTTTTGTATGTCTCTTATAGGTCTACGTGTCTCAGACGTGTCACAATTATGATATACACTAAAACTGTTATATTTCCTCTAGAAAGTTAAAATTCCAGTATATAAACACAGTGAAAACGGGACTGTTGTAACTATAAAACAAAACAGTGTCAAACAACCGATGCATTGACAGCTCCTTTCTTCAGGAAACGTTAGGGGACTCACTGCAGACTTTTGCTGCCCTGGCTGCTGAGTCAGGCATTGTCTGAGCCTGCAGCCAGCCCTGTCCCCTGTGCAGTGGGGCTGGTGCGCCCGTGTTCCCACGCAGAGCAGGGAGCCTGCCAGCAGCCCTCTGGGCTCCCTCTGAGAGGGAGCTACTAGAAAGCAATTGGGGGAAATGATTAACCTTCACTTGAGAGCCAAGTTGGGACTTCAGATGCTTGTCAAATACCAACTTCTCTGAAATAGAATTGCTCCCTGCCACTGCCTTTCGGGGCCTCCTTCATGGTGCTGGGGTAGCCCTTAAAGAGCTAGTCCTCCACAGGGTTGGCTTCTGAACAGGCCTTACATAACTGTTGTCAGATCATAGACCTAAAATGAAGACATTGAAGAGATGACTGACAACTCTATGTAATGTTTGGAGAAGTGTCGCTACTCAGGACGGACTATGTCCCCTCCAGGTTACAGGACCTGTTCACTTCACCGCAAGTGGCCCCAGGGCCTCCAACATGGTGCCCACCAAAATCTTGCTGAGCGTATACTTGATAGGAGTCATTGCTTCTGGCCACCACACATTCACTCATTTGTTCTTCACAAGTCTATGAAGCATTGTCCTTCTTTATAGCCAACTCTGTGTAATTTTAGAAAGGCTAAGCCAGTTTCACCAGATTGTACACCGCTCAGAGTTTTAGTTGATATTGGGAGTCGAGCCTGAATGATGTCTAACACCGTATCCTTGAGCGTGACATTATGGTAGTCCCTTTGCTACTCTCATTCTTGAAAGTTCTCCTAATACGGCCCCAGGTTCTCCCATGCACAGACACCTGGAGTCATTCTCCATGGCCCTGCTGTTTACGCTCAGCACTTTCCCCTCAGAACTAAACTGTCAACATCTTTGAGCCAGGCTCCTGTTGGATATTCCCTGACTTTACCTATTTTGTTTTCTAGATGGTTATGAACAGGCTCTGTTCCCTCACTTCTGAACCAGCCAAGGAATTCACCAGCCTTCTAAACTTTCTGTGGAGTTCAGAAGAATAAAAACACTAGTCAGGAAAACTCCATCATCAAGGGATTCCAATCCCCTGACCTTCTGTTTGACCCTCCTTGCCATCTGCGTGATCCCTGTTGACACTTGGTGGTGAATTAATTGTTCAGAGGTCTCCACAACTCATTCTCTGTTTTGATGACAGAATCAGACCCTATTATCTGTAATTTATCTTAGATTTCACTCCTTTTCTGAGCTTCTGGGACTGGTAATATCTTCTAGCTCTACATTTATAATAAATAAGAAAGCAGTGATTTAAGAAGTGTAAGAATTATTATTATTATTTACCCTCTTGATTTCATTTCCAGACCACATAGGAATGATATTTACTTATGTCAGGATAAATTAACTTAACTATATACAGCATATTGGATTGTGCAGCAGAAAAGTGTTCCCTTAAGTATACACCATATTTCATGCATCTTGTTCTACTCAGACCAAGATGGCAGGAGAACAGGAGGGAAATTAGAGTGTGCTTTACCTCGTTATTGCTGTTTTAGACAATACCGAAATCCATTTTCTAATTTTCATATTATTATTATTATTAACCATTTTGTGTTAAATGTTCCTTAAAATAGTAACAATATTGCTGAACACATGTATTATGGAACTGGCATATGCACTTTATGTGTAGTATCTGGCTGAAATCTTGAAGCAACCTCTTGAGATATTTACTTGTATTGGTGATGCACGATACATAGTTAAGGAAGTTGCCTAAGGTTGGGCTGATAGTAGTTATTAGTGCCAGCTCAAATGTACTAGGAATCTAAATTTAAAGACTCAACTCTTAACCCTTATGCTAATCACAGGAATGATTTGAAATTATCTTGATCGAGTACAAAGTAGTTTTGGCAGCCTTAAATATTTTTAAAATTATGAAACCATTTATTTGTATTTATTTAAGATCCCCGTTAGAATACTAGAATGTAAGAACCCAGGGGTCATGGGTCTTCTTTGTCTTGTCCACTCTTATAACTCCAGGACTTAAAATAGTGCCTGACACATAGCAGGTGTTCACCAAGAACTTGTGACCTGGATAGATGAAAGGAGGGATGAGAAGGGGACATTTCCATGTAGGCAGGTGCCTAGAAGGCTGGTCAGAGGTCAGGTTCCACCACAGAGTCTCTGTTGAAGCAGATAATCCCTGACACCTTGGACATCTTTAACCATATAAGAGCAAAGATCTTCAAGTGTTTATATTTCACTTTTGTGTATAAACTAAATCTAAATTGTTTGAAGAATTATGACATTACCTCTTCTTCCCAAGCCCCTATCCACACATACTAGGTCATTCTGTAAGTGTTGATTTATATTCTCCTGACATTGAATGGAGGAGAAATTCATCATAAACTTTCTATGGATCTATCTGAAAATATTTTTTCCAGGAGTTCTTTTTTATCTTTGAGATTTACAAAAAAGATTAAAAAAACTTCATTATTAAATTTTCCTGAAATACATCTTACTTTTCAAAGCCAGTTTCTTCATTCAACTTTACCAAGGTTTCTTCAAGTATATATTTGATTACAGTTTTTTCTCTTTGAGGATATCTATTCTTTCAAGGTTTTTACATTCTAAGTGTTTATTCTCTTTTCTAATTTATTAATATCTATTTTAATTTTCTCTAGAATCATTTTTGATATACCTGCTTTGTTCATTCTTCTGTTTCTTTTTTTCGAAATGTCTCTTATAAGACATATTTAATTCCAAAAAATATAATTCTACATAAGATAAATAACTGGCACCTATATAAAGAACAAATACCTTAAAACAACAGAAAAATGAAATTAATGACAAGCTAAAGTGACAAAGGTAATTAAAACTACATGAGAACAGTGATAAAGTGAATTGATTATCATAAAGTAAATTGGGGAGAGAGGAAACAAACTACTTTAAAATAAAAATAAGGGGCACCTGGGTAGCTCAGTGGGTTAAAGCCTCTGCCGTCGTCTCAGGTCATGATCTCAGGGTCCTGGGATCGAGCCCCACATCAGGCTCTCTGCTCAGTGGGGAACCTGCTTCCTCCTCTCTCTCTGCCTGCCTCTCTGCCTACTTGTGATCTCTGTCTGTCAAATAAATAAATAAAATCTTTAAAAATAAATAAATAAAAATAAAAATAAAATAAAAATAAAACTTGACTCCTTTTCCTGAAGATTACTACCATCAACTTTTTGGAGCATTTTCTCTTCTCTCTTTCTGACCCTACATACCCGTGTATAACATTTTGAGCCCGCCGTATTAACAGACGTGTTTCCTGCATCATCATCTGACATCATGACATGAAGGATGATCCCATATATTTAAAATTATATGAAAACTTAAGTTTACTGGTGGTCAGTATGTTAATACACAGATGTATCATTTTTTGTGGTCAAGCTTCTGTTGTTAGGATACCTATGTAATTTCTAAACTGTGTTTTTCTGAATGAGGAGACATGTCCTGGATATAATAGTAACATGATTTCTTTTCTCACTATAAATTCTAGTTGAGTAAGCTTGCTCAGTTGATAAGCATATTCATGGTTTAGACTTTTTGATTCGTGAAGACAGACCTTCTCAGTGGAAGTCATGACAATTCACAGTCTCACAGCCTCTTAAAAGGCACCATCACACTGTTCCAAGTTATTTTCTGTTTTCTTTTGATTTCTGTTTTTGTTTTTGTTTTTGTTTTTCCTGTCTGTAAGTGTCTCCAGTACTTAGGTCTCACTAGTAACAAGCCGGTCCTAACTCAGCAGAGTTCTACTTGGAGCACTGTCCCTTGTGTCGCTTGAGCGGCTGCCCCTGACTTTGGCTGATGAGAACAGGTGAAAACATCCCTGAACATTGCCATCCTCTCTCTCATTCAGGCTATGCCCACTTCCGGATCTGGCCGAAATAGTGTCTGTAAAGGATTCTGCCAGTGTCCTTCTACATTTACATCACTTGTGATGAAAATCCCAGATACGCCCTCCTGGTTTTGTCCTCAGGGAGCAACCAAAAGTCCTCCAGAGACCAAGCTATAAGAGAGGAGAGAGTCCAAGTGGCGGCTCTTGGGTGCCAGTTCAGAAACAGCTTTGTCTTCAGACCAGTGGCTGTCACTTGAGCGTGCTTTGCAATCACTGCAGAGCATGCCAGAAGATGATCGCTGGGTACATTTCCAGGATTCCTAAGTCAGTAATTCTTGGGGGGGGTCAAGAATGTGTGCTTTGAACAAATTCCCATGTGCTGGTGGCACGGCTTGTCAGGACCACATTTGGGGAACCATTACTGGAAACCTTATCATTCCCACATTATGCAGTTAGTTGAAGGTCTACCAGAGTGTTCTCCGTTGACATCCTAGAACCACTGCCACTAATTAGATTAATTCGATCAGAGGGACTTCATTCTAGTGCAGTTGAAAACCCATTTTTCCCTCATCATGGGCAAATGTGTTCAGAATCCCCTTTCACCTGGAGGGGACTTTCCCTTCTGTTTAACTCCTGCACTGACTTCTTAATCTCTACATTCTCATTAGTCCCACTCTGAGAACGTCTATATCAAATTTAACATCCAACCAAGAATACCTTTCATTGGTAAAATATTTGCTATTCTTAGAAGAAATATCTTTCTACTCTCATTTACTATCAGCCCTCAAAGACAAAACTATCAAAACAAAATAATGTTTCACAGCAAGTTTTACCGTAAATCCCCAGCTGCTTTCTATGTGAAGCTTTCCCTATTTTTTTTTTTTTTTTTGGCTTCAGTGATATATTTAGTTTCTTCTGATATGGTGATTTTCCTAATTCTTCCCAAGTTCAATATCAAAGTACTGGGGGGTGTATCTCTTCATTATGAGTTAATACACGGATTAACTTACACTTAGTTACACTTAATTAATTACACTTAGTTACGATGCTAAGTGAAATAGTCCGACAGGGAAAGACAAATATTGTATGATCTCACTTATATACAGAATCTAAAAAAGCTGAACTCATAGAAACAAAAATAGGTTGGTGTTTGCCAGGGGCTGAGGAGTAGGGGAAATGGGTGATGATGGTCAAGGGTACAAACTTCCAGTTATAACATGAATAAGTCATGGGGACCTAATGTGTAGCCTGGTGACCATAACTAACAATGCTGTATTATATACTTTGAAAGTTACTGAGGGAGTAGAACTTAAATGTTCTCACCACACACAAAAATTAGGTTATTTAGTGAGGTGAGGCCAACTGAGGTGAGGTGAGACAAGGCAAAGTAGGTGAGGTGAGGCTGTCTTACCTGATTTTATTATGGTGTTCATTTTGTAATATGTATGTATATCAAATTGCTGTATGGCATATCTTAAACTTACACAATACTATATGTCAAATATATCTCAATAAATTTGGGGGAAAGAAGAAAAAAATTAAGCACCCAAAAGTCAGAGATAATAAGTTTATTTTAAATTTGAAAAAAGAGAACTTCATCATATCCACAGAAAGATTTCAGCAGCAGATCCTTTTATCCATGACTTTTGACATTTTCCTCTCAACTTTACCTTCCTCCTGTTAATATGAATCAAAGAACAAAATAACTGTTTAAAATGCACAAGTCATTGTTATTGCAAATATACTTGTTATTACCCCAGGTTAAAAATTCCTTTAAATATAGTAATGTCTGGCCTGCACAGAAGTCTGGGTGAGAAAGTCAGCCCTTGAAATGGGAGTTGGCACTGGAGTTGGATTTGAGATGTGAGATATTGTAGATTTTCAAAAGTTTACTTATTTTTCTTTTTACTTTTTTAAAGTAAACTCTGTGCCACACATGGGGCTCAAACTCACGACCCTGAGATCAAGAGTCACATGCTACACTGACTTTGTGGGAAGAGTGATGAGTTAAAGTAATTGCAGAATATATGGGTAAAAAATGCTAATTAGGGAGTAGGAAATGAGACACCACCAATAAAAGCTTTAAGAACTGGAAATGAAGAGTTAAATATAAGCCCATGAGTGAATTACAAAAACAGATCCCTTTGCTAGTGAATTAGGAGACAAGTTATAAAATCGATACAGCTATGGCAATGGCTACATTTAAGGAAGAAGAGAAGTTGGTGTGTCATTGAGGTAATGAGGAATTTGAGGTCTGAGAGGTAGGAGGGGTCACAAGATAATGCTGGGTGGGCTGGGGAACAATGGGTACAGGAGGTTTAAAGGAGAGAGTAGAAGACAAGACAAACAAAACAAGAAACACCCAAACTCATAGAGATCAAAATTGTAGGTACCAGAAGTGAGGGGAGGGGAGATTGGACGAAAGGAATCAAAAGGTTCAGACTTGGGGCACCTGGGTAGCTCAGTGGGTTAAAGCCTCTGCCTTCGTCTCAGGTCATGATCTCAAGGTCCTGGGATTGAGCCCCATATCGGGCTCTCTGCTCAGCAGGAAACCTGCTTCCTCCTCTCTCTTTGCCTGCCTCTCTGCCTACTTATGATCTCTGTCTGTCAAATAAATAAATAAATAAATAAAACTTAAAAAAAAAAAAGGTTCAGACTTCTAGATACAAGTGTTGAGACATAATGTATGGCAGGATGACTATAGTTAATGTCATATGCTACATTTGAAATCACCAAGAGGGGAGATCCAAAGAGTTCTCATCACAAGGTGATGAAGATGAAGATACAAGATGAAGGATGTTCTCTCAACTTGCTGGGATGATCATTTCACACAATATGTGTGTCAATCTGGTATGCTGTGCACCTTAATCTTATCCAGTGATGAATTCAATCATATCGCAATAAAACTGGGAAAAAATGAGGGATGGAGAAGGCCATGAATTTATTATTGAAGTCAGGAAAAGCATGGAAACTGAGAAAATGGAGCATTACTTTGTTTGACAATTTGCAGGGGATTCATAATGGAAATAAGTTAGTAGTGGAGGGTTTGCAGAGTGTGGATGCTTACAGTGAATCTTGAGGCAGATGGTTGATGACCCATGATGACAGAAAGGAGGAGCAGTTGGCATGACAGAGGAGGCAACATCTTGGGCAAAGGACAGGCGGGCGGGGGGGGACTTCTTTGTTTTGTTTGTTTTTAATCAAGAAAACTGGGAATATTTGAAGAGGTCAGTTGAGAAAATGAGTGCTACACACTGTAGTCTGAAAGAGGATAATTAACGAGGCAGGATTGTCACCATGGCAGTCATCACTGGATCAAGGGAGCTCAGACAAGTGTAACCTTGGACCATGAGCTCCTCCTGTATGAGTGAATCAAAACAAATAAGATGGAGGTACAGAAATGTTGCAATAGAAAACTTTGTGGAATCTCATGTAACACAACTGTAGTTTTCTTCTCATAGGAAAAGCCTAGTGTCAACCAACTTATCAGGGATTCTAGGAAGGGCAGGACCTGATAAAGAGAGGGAAAGCCTTGGGGCACCTGGGTGGCTCAGTGGGTTAAAGCCTCTGCCCTTGGCTCAGGTCAAGGTCCCAGAATCCTGGGATCCAGCCCGCATGGAGCCTTGCATTGGGCTCTCTGCTCAGCAGGGAGCCTGCTTCCTCCTCTCTCTGCGCCTGCCTCTCTGCCTACTTGTGATCTCTGTCTGTCAAATAAATAAATAAAATCTTTAAAAAAAAAAAAGAAAAGAAAGGGAAAGCCTCCAGCTCCTGCCAGAAAAGGGCCAGTGGGTGTAGGTAGCAGGAATAGACACACTAAAATAAAGTTAGATAATTTTTAAAATAATGGTTTATGTTTTAATAAGACATTGTTATTATATTGGTGGCCCTTTAAAGTATTTTTATGTATAAATTTTCAATTTTATGTCCAGTATAGTTAACATACAGTGTTATATTAATTTCAGGTGTAAAAATATAGTGATTCAACACTTCCATACAACACTGGGTTCTCATCATGACAAATGCAGGCCTTCATCCTCATCACCTACGTCCCCCATCCTACCACCTCTCTCCCTTTTGGTAACCATCCATGTGTTCTCTATAGTGAAGACCCTATTCCTTGGTTTGTCTCTCCCTTTTTTTTACAAAAGTTCTTATTTTTAAAATGTGTTTTTAAAAACATTTTTTGGGTTGCTCGGGTGGCTCAGTTAGTTAACTGGCTGCCTTTGGCTCAGGTCATAATCCCAGGGTGCTGGGGCCAAGTCCTGTACTTCACTCCTTGCTCAGTTGGGAGCCTGCTTCTCCCTCTGCCTGCTACTCCCCTGCTTGTGCTCTCTCTCTCTCTTTGACAAATAAATAAATAAATAAAATATTTTAAAAATTTTCTAAAATATCAAGACAATGTATTCCATGTGCATTAAATCAAATAATTTTTAAACACCTTGTTTATATTGACTTTTCTGAACATTAAAGATCATGAAGAGAATAATTTGTCCTGGCACATAGTTACTTAAGTTGGTTTCTTAGCCAGATATAGATAAATGCATAGCTATAGCTATAGATACAGATATAAACAGCACATCCCTGATATTTTCCAAATTCTATAACCTAGTATTTTAATTTCATAATTATAATTTTCTACAGTTTTATGCAAAGTAACCTTAGACAGTTAATATACTTTAAATTGTTGACACGTTAAATTGAGTCTTTTTTGTAAAATATAATATTTTGGATTGAAGGAATACATTTTCTCTAAGCTTATAGCAAATTAAGCTTTCTGCATAATGCTTTCAATTGTAGTTCTCTTTTAATTGAAATTTGTAAGTATCCCAGCCAAAATGTCATTGTAGGTATTATCTTTTTTTCTTCTTTTTAATTTTTTTGCCTGCAATTCAATTAAATTTTTGACAAATATTCTTTTATTAAAAAAACTCATTAAACATGTGTTTTCATCATTCTTTTTAATATTTTTTCTAATTGAGATGCTGCCAGATTATAGTTTTTTTATTTGAACAATTACAGTGAGTCTATCAATTTATCCAATTAAATATTGGCGCTCTACCAGAAAAATATTCTCACAATTCAAGGTATGTGAAAATATAATTCTATAAGAGTTAAATGTTGTAAACTATTGATGTTTCATAGTTTCTCTTTTCCTTCTGTTAAAATAAGTCTTAATATCTTATTGTTTACAGGTTGTGCTTTTGAAACTACAGTATTCACAAATCTTTAAAAGCCAAATTTTCTGTCACTCCATTCACTGAACACTTCAATTGGAGCATCAATGAACTTTCAAAATGGATTTATTGTTCTGTAATTCACACATCACACAATTCATCCATTTAAGCCATATCATTGAGCGTTTCTTTGTGTATTCAGAGTTGTGCAGCTATCCCCACAATCAATTTTAGAACATTCCTACTACTCCCAAAAGAAACTCCACATCCATTAGCAGTCAATGCTCATTGGCCACAGCTATCCCAGTGCCAGGCAACCACTAGTCTACTTTCTGTCCTCATAGATTGTCTGTTCTGACATTTCATGATACCACACAGTACATGGTGTTGTGTAACTATCTTCTATCACTCAGATAATATTTTCAATGTTCATCCATATCACAATATGTTTTAATACTTTATTAATTTATTGTCAAATAATGTTCCATCCATTGTTGGACACACCGAAGTTTGTTTATCCTTTTGTCAGCTGATGGGCATTTTTGTTGATTAAATGTTCTGGCTTTTCTGTATAACAATACCAGGGACATTTGTGTACCAGTTTTTGTATAGTCATATAACTGTGAGTGGAATTGTGGGGTTGTATAGTGAGTGTATATATATATATATATATATATATATATATATTTTTAAGATTTTATTTATTTATTTGACAGAGAGATCACAAGCAGGCAGAGAGAGAGGAGGAAGCAGGCTCCCTGCTGAGCAGAGAGCCCCATGCGGGGCTCGATCCCAGGACTCTGAGATCATGACCTGAGCCGAAGGCAGCGGCTTAACCCACTGAGCCACCCAGGCGCCCCAATATATTTTTAATTATGTTAATTTTAATTATGCTGTGTAACTTTTGAGTAACTTTTAGGCTTTCTCAAAGGAACTTTTCATATTGCCATCAGCAGTGTATGAGGATTCGAAATTAGAGTCCCACACATTCCGCATCTTCACCAAACACTAGTTATCCCACCTTTTGACTGTGGCCATCCTGCTGGGTATAAACTGATAACTCATGGTGCTTTTGATTTGCATTTCCCCAGTGGCTATGATCTTTTCATGTACTCACTTGGCACCTTCTGTATACCTTTTTTGAAAAATGTCTTTTCAAGTACTTTGCCTATTTTTAACTTAGTTATTTGTCTTTTTATTATTGAATTATAATTTATGTATTCTGGATACAAAACTGATCACACATATAATTTACAAATATTTTCTCCCATCCCATGGCTTGTCTTTTTGCCAACTCAACAGTTTTGAATTTTGATGACGTCTGTTATCTTGTTTTTCACTTGCACTTTTGGGCATCATATCTAAGAAGGCTTGCCTACCTCAAAGTCACAACCATTTATCCTTGTGTTTTCTTCTGAGCATTTTATGGTTTTTAGATCATATTTAGAGCTCTGATCCATTTTAAGTTGATCTTTATGTATGGCATAAAGAAGGTGTCCAACTTGATTTTTTTGCACGTGGATAAGTACAGTATTATATCAGACTGTGAGGACAGAGATTCTGAGAAAGAAATTATTGTTTAGAGGGTTATTGTAGAATTTTACCAAGAACATCACCTTAACAGTATAAAGGATGTAGGATAAGGCAGACAGAACAGCTAGGGTGTGATATAATCATTATGAAGTCTCCAGCCAATTCCATGAGGAACCCTGAAGCTGAAACAGCCTCTGGAGTTGTCCCCTATTGAGGTGTCTGGACTTTGGGGCACTCGTTGAATTTAGGCTGCCCCAGTGAAAGGTACAGCTTTGGAAAAGGCAGCTACTTTTGGCTGAGAGCAATTTCTCAGGAGGCTCTCCACCATGAGCTGTCAGCTGTTGGCTATCAGCAGTCAAGGTTATTGCCAACTGTAAAAATGAGTGCCTTGATCCTGAAGAGTGTCTGAGCGCACAACAGCCCATGACCTATGCCATATTTGTTCCTTTCATTTCTAAAATCATTTATCTTATTTAGAAATGGGTCTGCTGGAATTCTGGTGGGTTCCTTTTCCTGGAGAAATGGACAAAAGGAAAAGTAGTCAGTGAACAGAATCTCCCGCCATCGCCATTTTTAAAGCTGCAACTAGTGTTCCTCCCATCTCCTCTCTCCTCCCATTTTCCATTCCTCTTGCTATTAGTGGGGCAACCTGGGTTCTCAATTCAGGAGAGTTTTAGCTCCTGATCACCATGTCCTTCTTAAGTTGTGGCTGTTGCACTTGTCAATTTACCATTTACTTGGGTGGGTGAGAGCCAAGAAGTTCCCAAAATTAGTATCTGAGTACCAAACATATTCTTCCTTCTACATTGTGCAAACAAAGTCCAACTTCTTCCTGATAATGAGGGTCAATTATCTCTGCCAGGGTGGTGACACCTTTTCATGTATGGTGGTCTCTGGCCACAAGGAGCTTGAAATGGCTGGATGACAAACATAGATTAAGATTTAGTAAGGTTTTTCGCTGTGTTTCCTAGTGGAAGAGTACCTGTCCTCCCACACCCACAATCTGGAATCAAGATTCTAGAGTAATGGGGACAGAAGTCACAAATCATAAATATGTCATTGGGAGGTAAATGAGATGTCCCTACTTCCCCTCTTTGTTTCCTGGATCTATGCCTGTTCTTATTGGAGCCATAACATGCATACAGATAGTTGACAAAAGGTATGTGCTCTCTCCTGCAGAATGATGCCCATCCTTGCAAAGTGCTCTTTCTTTATTGAGTTTCTATGGACATTCCATCACCCTAAACAACTGGAGTCTTCCTGAGTGGTGCCATATGGCCAATAGGAATATTTCCTTGTGTGAATATTGTATGGGCTTCCAATAATCCCTCTATCTGTGTTACAAAAAGCCTGCTCAGGCTCTATGTTCTACATTTGCATAAAACTAATGTGTAATTCTGAGACCCCCTGATAGCTTCACACATCCTGCCAGCCCTGACAGGCCACTTCAAATCTTGCTCACATTTCAAATATCCCTAGAGCCAACAGCATCTGATGACTTTTCTCTCACCACAACTAAAATCATAGGAGTCAACCACTCCCTAGCTGCTACTGTCAATTCTAGAACATATCCTAAACTGCATGGGAAGCTGGAGAAACAGGCATTTGTCCAGATTGTCTCAAGAAATGAGTCAGTTTGCAAAACAACAGGAAACGTCCAAATTGCCATTTATGTGTACGGATATAGAGACTGGTATGCTATCCTCCAACCAGGGGTGCCCTAAAAATATCGTATGGAAAATGCGGTTAAGGAAAAGTATGCAAGCTGACAAGGACAGAATGAGAACAGCAGAGGACTCCAGAGTTAAGAAAAGCAAAATTGGCAGACACCACTTTGCTGACTTGTCCAATTGTGGGGGTGTTCCCAGAGCAGAAATTTAAATAAATAACTAAAACCTGCGGACAGGGACAATTGGAATACCCCCAAATACATGCAGGAATTGTCCTCTGAAATAACAGCGGTGGCTTCAGTGTTGAATGAAACGAGGGTAAACTGATTTTTTTCTGAGAAAGCAGTTTGACTCAGAAGTTTATCTTCTCACCTGATTTTCCTCCCACGTTCTTATGGAATATCGCATGCCTGTATCTCCCATCACTTTGCAGAAGCACACATATGATGAGGTTACTTATCTCCTTTTTCTCTGACGGTGTGTTTCACTTCCCTGATGGTTTCTAAATGGTACCATACTCCCTGCTCTTTCAGAACCCCACATGCTGGGGACGATCTCAGAGGGCAGAATCACACCGAGAGACTGCCAAAACAGCTGCATCAAAGGTACAAAGCATCAGCACCTTTCTCTTCGGTGATGAGCACGTGGGGGCCTTATCTGCAGTGTATCTTGGTTCCAGATGTGCATGGAGAGCTTTTGCCTACCATGCACAGGACAGCAGACATTCCCGTTACTTTCCACTGTAGTGAACCCTGCACTGGAATTCTGAAGTTTCTGAGTGACACAAATATTTATCTGAGTGTTACTCAAGCTGAGCCATTACAGACCAAATGGTTAAACCTCTTTTATTGCAACAGGTGATCTGGTCACCATGGCAGGTCTAGATGGTCTTCCACAGTGAGCAAAAATAAAATATAAAAGCAGAAAAATCTCTGTGTATTTGGAACCCCATTGGCTTTCACCAGGGTGTAGGGGGAGGAGAAATAACTTTCACCAAGTTTCTAAATGATCAGTTTAATTATTTCAGTAATGATTTACTGCAGCTTAAAAAGAGTAAAACATAGATAATTCAACATATATTCTGAGTGTTGTAAACTATGTATTCTTGCATCTTATCCTTCGAACCTTCAGAAAGTATGAGGTGAGTCTAAATATTTGGGCAAAGAGTTGAAGTTGGACCAGTTGGTATTCATGACTTACCTCTCCCCTTATTACTATATATATTTGCTTTAACTATTGATAAATTGATTGTGGTCCTTTGTGTTTGCTGGGCAGAATCACATGCCATTACTTGTTTCTATTACTTGTTCTTGTTCAAGGTGACATCTACGTTGGCAAGTTTGAAACAACTGGCAGCTGTGGTCTGTATCCAGGCCCACAACTCATGTAACATGAAGAAAGTTAATAAAAATGGAGACAGTTTTGGAGAGGAAGGTCATGCATTCAAAGAAGTGATTCCCTTTACAGACACAAAAGGGAAAGAGGGAAGAAAGAGGAAGAGAAAATTTTAAGCAAGCAAATAGAGATAAAATCCTCATATTTATGAAGTAATGACAGCTTAAGTATCAAAAATACAATTTTTGTCTTGTTATTTTTATATTCTTAACGTTGTAGAAACACCAGGGCACAAAACAGTTATATTTTGGGTTAGATGAAGCAGTTAAAAAAAAAAAAGAAAGAAAGAAAGAAAGAAAGAAAGAAAGAACGAACTAGATTTTAGCAAGGAGGTTTTTTTTTTATACTTCACATATACAATATGTTCAGTTGTTAAATATTGCAAGTGCGAAGTATAGAGCTCACAAAATACACTCAATACTTAAAATTCACAAGGGAACATATTCTTATTTTTATTTCTGTGGCCGATGGTCACTGTTCCTCTTTCACACACAAGTGATTTTCCCTTGCAGATTTTCCAAAGATCTACCCCATTATATATAACCACTGCCAATTGTGAGGCTTCCTTGTGGTTCTTATTAACATGATTTACCCTAATAGTTCTCAAGCATTGTCACTGTAGAGATCAGTATATTTATGAAGAGGAGGGCTGATAACAAGAGAGGGTTGACCATTTCTTCTTGTGTCAAATAATTGTATGTCAGCAAAATTTCAAAAGAGGACAAAAAGTATATTCCTGGTAGTTAGAAAGAGTGTGATCTCAGAATAGAAAAAATATTAGTAAAATTGGAAAATCACAATAAATATCTTAAAGAATATGTAAAATATATAATATTAAAATAATTTAATTTATAAAATGTAGCAGTATATAAAATGTCTTCCATGACATATCTCAAACATAAAGAATATTAACAAATGCTAACTTCCTTTGATGTATTTCTTTTCTTTTCTGAAGGAATATTGTGAAACGTTACAAGGCGTTGTTATAGTCTCCTTTGTACCCTCATCAAGCTTATTCCCCCCACTACTTTTCATGATATTTGTAATCATTTTACTGAATTTGGACAAAAATCCTTCCCTTTCATCACACACACACACACACACACACACACACACACACACAATATTCATGATGTTTTGAATGGTACAAATAGTGTCAAGGTGATAGATGTTACCTAAACTTACTGATCTTTTTTTTTACATAAGCTTAATTCCATTAGCCTCTTATCATTTATTAATTAGTTTCTATTCTGTTCATTGTTCTAATGATGTATTTTTCTATAATTTTCTAATGACAACTGCTTATATTATAACGTTATAATAAAACTTGATACTGGGAAAATTTATAATCCCTATAATTTTTTTAAAAGATTTTTTTTAAATTTATTTGAGAGAGAGAGAGAGAGGCAAAGATAGCAACAGAGAGCATGAGTGAGTACTGGTTGGGCGTGGGGGAGAAGGAGGCTCCTAGCTGAGCTGGGAGTCCAACGTTGGGCTCAATCCCCAGACCCTGGCATCATGAGCTGAAGGCAGGTTCTTAACTTACTGGGCCACTCAGGAGCCCCTAAATTCTTATAATTTTTAAAAATTACATTTAAAAGTTACCCCCCCAGAGTTCAATATTAATTTTAAAATGAACTAGTCAAGTTTCACAGAAGCATTTTTTAAGCTCTTGTTGTCATTTTTTTTGAATTTATATTTTATTTGAAGGAATCACCATTTTCGTCATGTTTATTGTTCCCATGTATAACTAAGTTATTTTATTTCATGTATTTTAAAACTTTCATTATGTATTTCCTGAGGTTAATAACTTATTTTGTAAAATTTCTTCCTAGGTACTATGCAGACTTTATTGTTACATTAATGGAATTAAAAAAAATAGTTCAGTCATTACTAATGAACAGACCCAATAATTATTTTATGGAATAGTTAGCAACTCTTTAATTATTTGAAATTGTTACTTGTAGCTCTTTTTGCATTTTTCTGAAGGAATAGTCTTAAAACCTACAAATAATGACAAGTTGTTTCTTCCTTTCTAGGGCCACATACTAAAAACCTGTTTTGGTTTCATGGTAGTTTAATATCTGTCTCATAAGATTCCTTATGCAGATTTCTCTCTCCTGGAAGATTTCTCTCTCCTGCATAAGATTGAGTCTCTACTACTTGAAAGTGTAAGAAAGAAGCCCACGCGGGGTATTTGCACCTGGTGTTCTTGCTGTTACGGTTTTCTGACTTGTGAGGGGATAATGAACAAGTTTTAGGCCTATTTTCTTTTTCATATTATCTTTGTGTTAATTTTAGAAATGTATGTATTTAGAAAGTTTTTCCTTCATTTGTTTTTTTTTTTGTTTTATATTTTCAAAATGAAAATAAATCTGCTAATTTGTGTTTATGTTTCCTCATTTATTCTTATATTTTCTCTCCTTTTCCTTGATCAGCTATGGTTAGACTGTTACCTACTCCATTAATCTTTCCCAAACCAGCTGTTGATTTTGTTTATGCAATCAATTTTTCTCATGTTTTTCTATTACCATATATTCTACTCTGATGTTTTCCTGGTTCTTATCCTTCTTTTTTTCCAGATTCTCATTTCTTTGGTTTTGTCATTGGTATACCAAAAAACAGTGCTTAAATTTTCAGTCTTTCTTGTTCTATGGTATATGTGTTAGACTAAAATTCCTTCTTAGTAATGATTTACCTATTTTTGTCTGGATTTTTAAAAAAAAATTATTTATTTATTTGACAGAGAGAGAGAACACAAGCAGAGAGAGTGGTAGAGGGAGAAGCAGGCTTCCTGTTGGTCAAGGATGCCGATGTGGGACTGGATTCCAGGATCCTGGGACCACGACCCGAGCCAAAGGCAGACGCTTAATGACTGAGTCACCCAGGCACCCCTTTCTCTGGATTTTTAAATGCTTTGTATGCAATGCTATTAGTCTGAACAGTACATTATAATTTCTTTTTTAAGGGAGCTTGGGTGTTTCAGTCAGTAAAGTGTCCGACTTTTGGTTCCAGCTCAGATCTCGGGGTCCTGGAATGTGGTTTCCTGCAGGACTGGCTTTGTGCTCAGTGGGGAATCTTCTTGAGCGTTCTCTTTTTCCCTCTTTCTCTGCCCCTCTCTGCTCTCTAAAATAAATAAATAAATCTTTATAAAAATCTCTTCTTTAGTCAGTAATATGGAAGGTTTCTTTCGTTTCGTATTTTTTAGTTTTCAAATGCATTACATGACCATAGTTAATTTTTTGCTGTTTTCTAACACTATTGAATTGTGTGCAGGAAATATCCATGTTATCTATGTGTTGGGCTTTTTAAAGGCTTCCTTAGTATTAGGATATGGCAAATTTTGTAAATGCTCTAATTTATTTGCTTACCTTGTCTTCTTATGGCCTCCTGTTTCTGTCTTTGATCAATTCCCTTCTATTGAAGTACATATTTCATAGTTCTTTCAGCAAGTGTCTATTGGAGGAAAATATCTCTGAGTAGTTATTTGGCTGAAAATTACCTTTAATTTAACTGAGCACATGAAAGAGAAATTAATGAGCAGAGAATAGAGAATCTTCAGTAATTAGTTTTTTCCTCCATGCTTTGGTGTTATCTCTTTGACATCTTTGTGGTTGCTTGCTCTTCTGAAGTCTGCTTAATTTTTTTTTTTTTTTAAGACTTTCGAGAGTCATTTCTTCTTTCCTTTCTCTTGAAAGATTTTGTCTTTGTTTTTTGATGTTCTTTCTGTGGATACATTTTATTTATCCTTCCTTGGGTTTTAGTATATTTCTTCAGCCTGAAAATCATGCATTTTATCAAGTTTGGAAAAATGTACTGTTTTTATCCTGCTGACTATTGCCTTCCCCATGTCCTCCCCATTTTATCTCCATCCCGTTCATGGACCTCCTATTGAAGATAGGTGGGAATTCCACGTTATCATCCCTATTTCTCTGAACTTCTTTCATACTTTATATATCTTTGTCTCTTTGTGCTGTATTTTGAGTAATTTTCTAATATTTATTGTTCAGTTTACTGATTGTCTTGGAAGCACTGACACAATCATGATTTCATCCTATTGATTCAATGTATTTCCTTATTTTTTATTTCTGTCTTTCTTTTCTACCCTCAGGGGTAGAACATGGAAATAAACATAATTCTCTGTCTATCCCATACTCTTACTAAAATATGTAGAGTTTACTCCTACTTATTTGGTTTCCTTTATGTTTAATGTAGTAAGCTCCTGTGAACCAAAGTCCAGATAAAAGTTATACCTATTGGGTGGCTGTGTGGCTCAGTGGGTTAAGGATCTCACTCTTTATTTTAGTTCAGGTCATGATCTTAGGGTAGTACGATCAAGCTTGCTGTAGGGCTCTGCACTCAGCAGGGAGTCTGCTTGAGGATTCTTTCCCTCATCCTCTTCCTCTGCCCCTCCCTCCACTTAAGCACGCTCTCTCTCTCTCTCAGATAAATAAATAAATCTTTTTTTTTTCAAGATTTTATTTATTTATTCGACAGACAGAGATCACAAGTAGGCAGAGAGGCAGGCAGAGAGAGAGGAAGGGAAGCAGGCTCCCCGCTGAGCAGAGAGCCCGATGTGGGACTCGATCCCAGGACCCTGAGATCATGACCTGAGCCGAAGGCAGCAGCTTAACCCACTGAGCCACCCAGGCGCCCAATAAATAAATCTTTAAAAAAAAAAAAGATATGCCATGAAGACATTCTCCTAACTGTATCACACAAAGCAACAACATAATGCCTTTCTCTCCAGTCCTCCAAAGTCATTCTTCCCCTGAATCCTCTTGTCTTTATTCTTATGAATTTCTTTGTTTTCACTTTCACTTGTTTTCACTTTCTTTAAGGTTCTTTCAATGAGCAAAAGTGACTACTTTATTTTTGATATGGTAATATGTACCAGTCTCTATTTTTGTTGCACATAACTTTTGCATCATATTGATGAATTGCTTTTAGTTTTTTGTGATCAAAAACCTCCATGTCACGGGAGTTTAAGAGATTTTTGTTTATTATTTATTTATTTATTTATTTATTTATTTATTTATTTATCTGAGCGAGAGAGAGAGAGAGAGAGAGTGCTCGCCAAAGCAGGTTGAGGGGCAGAGAGAGAAGCAGACTCCCAGCTGGTCCGGGAGCCTGATGAGGGACTCCATCCCAGGACTCTGGAATCATGACCTGAGCTGAAGGCAGACACTTAACCAACTGAGACACCTAGGTTTTCCAAAATGTTCTGAGATATTTATTTCTCTCTCTTTTATAGTGAGGTACTTTATCTTTTTAAAAAATTTTTAATTTATTTTTTAATTTCTTTTCAGTGTTCCAGAATTCATTGTTTAATGCCCACACCCAGTGGCCCATGCAATACATGCCCTCCATAATACCCACCACCAGGACTTTATCTTTTATTGCAAAAATCAGATAGACATACACAGGTATATGTATACCTCATCTGAACATTCACTTTTTGACAACCATTTTTCCAAATAATTTCTTGATGCCAACCACCATTTTGAGATGCAAAGGCTCAACTACCTTTCTCTCTCACTCTACTTTCAGATGCCTTGGGAAAGAAGATAAAGATATCCTTTAAGGTGGAAAAAACCCATATCTCAAATTTCTTCCTCTAAATTTAGGTTAAATCTGCCCATACTAGGTGACTTTGTAGCTGGCACTGGGATTAAATACCTTGCTGACTTCATCAAGCTCTATATGGTTTTACAATGTGGATTGATTCCTAGATAGACATGTATTAGAATTTTTTTCTATATCTTAAGTGTCTAAATCCCAGCTTCATAAAATTAATATTAAATATTCTTATAGAGAAAGAAAAAGTATAAGATGCCCTCACGTAGATGTCTTAACAGTTTTTATAAAATGAGATCTATAACATGACAGTGAATTACACATTTTTTTGGTTTTTTTTTTAATGATTTCACAAGCACTAGGAAACTTTAAGTCACTTTTGCAAAAACAAAACCAAACAAAAACAAAACAAGACCAAAAAAACTCTATAAAAGAAATCAGTGCTGTTTAAGGAAAATAACCTAGTGTCCTCTGAATATTTTTTCTTATTGCAACACTAGCCAGATTATTTTTATTGTTATTTTTATTGCTAAAAAATGAAGAAATTATTTTTATTGTTAAAGCTGGTTGGATTTCATATCCGAATTTTAGACAACATAATTTTGCTGATACTAAACATTCTCTTGAGAATGGTTGGTGTATAAACCACCAAGATCCAGGACTTTGAAAGAAAACAAACAAGCAGACATTTCTATTCTTATCTAAAAGGAATGCTTTTATCTGAGTTGAATTTAAACACACAAAAACACACACACACAATCTTGAATGCATCCGTTTTATTTTTAGTCTGTGGTAGATATGCAACAAGGTTGTGTTTGGATTAGAATCCCAAAATTTGCATTAAAAAACAACATGTTTTGCACCTGCATGCTTCCCTAGAGTAATTTAATGTTATAATTTTTGACAAGATAATTCCATCTTTGCTGTGGCTGACTGTGCAGTAGGCTGCTGGGAGAAAATAAATGTGAACCCACAGTGAGGTCAGAAAAATACATTTATACAAGATGAGTTTAGCACATAAGCCAGAAAATTCCAAATTGGAAAAGAATGACAACACAAATTGTGAAATCCAAATCACAATTTTGTCTCCCCTGCACTCACAAAGGTCTGTGCTGTGTGTGTACTGTGTTTGCATGTGTGCACAAATTGTTTTGCACACTTTGCAAAAAAAAGTGACTGCCCTTGGAGGAATATGCTGTAGCAGCATTTTTGAACACATGCACAAAAAAGTATGCTGCAGTATCTTCTGAGGGCACTTAGGAATAGTGGATTAAAATAGGACTTCTTGCTTCAAGCAAACTCAAAAGATAAAAGGTTAACTTCAGCTTCTGTGGAGTGGGAAGCAGAATGTATAGGCAGGCACACTGACACTCACTTCTGCCCATATTCCTTTTCACCGTTTATAAATTCATTTTATTTTTCTCTGATGTATTTTTACATACATTTCAATGGAGTTCTAGTCCATCCAGGAGAGCGTCAGTCAGAAAGATTTCTCAAAACTGAACGAGCATTTTGTTTTCCAGCAAGAGATGGACTTAAGTAACCTAAATGAGCAGCAGAATGATGTCTCCGTGACTGTGGAATGACTTTTATTTTCCACTTTCAGAGAGTGAGGTAGGGTTTGTCCTATCTCACTATTCTTTATGACTTTGCTTTAAAATGTCCATCTCTGTGGCAATGATAATAATGTCAGCAGGAAATTTGTAAATATTTCTTAAATTTGTTTAAGTACCTTAAATTATTTCATAGTATACTCGACTCACAGCTCTGAAAAGGTGGCAAGTTGACGATATATTAGTGGGCTGAGGAGCATACCGTGCTCAAAGAGTCAAATAACACCCCATCCCTGTTTTTTGTTTGTTTGTTTTGTTTACAAAAGTTTGCCAACTTAGGTATGATAAACTGGGTCACATTCAGTTTTTTTTTTTTTTTTTAAGATTTTATTTATTTATTTGACAGACAGAGTTCACAAGTAGGCAGAGAGGCAGGCAGAGAGAGAGGAGGAAGCAGGTTCCCTGCTGAGCAGAGAGCCTGATGCGGGGCTCCATCCCAGGACCCTGGGATCATGACCTGAGCCAAAGGCAGAGGCTTTAACCCACTGAGCCACCCAGGAGCCCCCACATTCAGTTTTTTTTTTTTTTTAAGATTTTTTTTAATTTATTTATTTGACAGAGAGAGATCACAAGCAGGCAGAGAGGCAGGCAGAGAGACAGGAGGAAGCAGGCTCCCTGCTGAGCAGAGAGCCCGATGCGGGACTCAATCCCAGGACTCTGAGATCATGACCTGAGCCAAAGGCAGCGGCTTAACCCACTGAGCAACCCAGGCGCCCAACCCACATTCAGTTTTATTTAAAGACTCATGAGTCTATCCCTTGGAAAGTCAGCCCTAGAGGAGGATCACTCTCCAAGACTAAACGTCCTGAACACATTTTGGTCTCTCCACAACCCCAAATTATACGACCCACTTCTCACCTCTAAAGGGCAGACCGTTTGGTGAGAAATCAATACTTTACTTCTTTTATAAATATATATTTCAGTATGTAGCTCTTCCTAAAATCACAAGATCATCAGCTGGGATCAGATTTTTGTAATTATCTCATGCAATGGAATAAAACTTTGACTCAGTTTAGTATCTCTGCTTTCTGAGGCAATACTTCTCACTCAAATGCAGGGTATTTTTAATCATTAGACTAGACTGTGAGATCCATGGGAAGGATGGTTCTAGAGAAAAATGGATTTGATAGAGTAGACCAGTAGAATTTGGGCATTTTGAGTCTATTGTCATTCTAACAATAAAGAAAGAAAAAGAAAGGAGAAATTCAAGCAAAACAAAGGTGTGGTAGACCAAATAATGCTCATAGTATTTGAGATAGAAAAAAAAAGTGCATATATTAATTTGATTATAAATAAAGTACTATTTTTTTATCTCCCCAGTTTTATTTTGAACCTGAAAGTTAATGAAGAAGAATTTGAGTCTCTCTCCCCCTACCTTTCTGTTTCCTGTGCAAATTCCCGTAACCTGTGAATATTTTATGTTACATGGTAACTGGGAATTTAGGTTGAGAATCAGCTGACCTTAGATGGAGGTCATCCTAGATTAGATAATGTACACGGGTCCAACATAAAACAAGGGTCTATAAAATTGGAAGAGGGATGCAGGAGAGGACAGAGCAGAAGATGGAGCCCTGGAAGCAGTAGCAGAATGATGCAATGTTGGGACAGCCTTGAAGGGCCATCGCTGGCTCTGAAGATGGAGGAACTACACCAGTCAAGGAATGTAGACAGCCTGTAGAAGTGGTAAAGTCAAAGAATCAGACTGTCCCTGACAACCTTTAGATAGAAATGCCGCCCTGTGGACACATTGATTTTATCCCAGCGAAACCCATGACAGACTTCAGACTCTAGGACTCTAAGGTAATAACTTTGTGCTGCCTTAAGCCACTAAGTTTTTGGTGATTTGTTATAGCAACAGTAGGAAACCAGTACAAAATAATTATATATATTAAAAAAGTATAATATGATACATACAAAAGAGAATACTGATGATTTTTGATTAATAGAAATAAAATTGCATATTTCTACTTCAACAGTCATACCCTTTGGGGTGTCCTGAATGGGACTAATAGAGATAAAAAGAATCCTAGCACTCCATTTGCCTGGAGCCGAGTAATATCAACATGGTCACCAAAATGTTATAATGCATCAAAGCTTTAGGATGATTTAGGGGAAAAGTTAAAAGTTAGCAACCTGACCATGAAGTTAAGGTGGGAGATGAAAGATCAGGTAGGGACACTGATATTCTTCTTAGAAATGGGGATTCAAATGTACATTATAGGAAAATGATGGCCTGGAAGCAGAGGATTATGTACATTGTTTAAAGGAGCCCTTCCACAAGCAAAGTAATAGAAATATTACAGCTGGTGGCAACTATTTGAATGAACCAATCAGAGCTGTGGCAGCCACTATAACAACTGAACACAGAGGGGAGAGGAGCTCCTTCAGCTTGGTGGATGGGGAGGGGTGGACTTGTACTGTTTTCCTACCTAAGTTTTCTCATATTTGAGATAGAACAAATGTCTGCATATTGATTGGGTTAAATATATATATTTATAAATAAAGTGTTAATTTTTTAAAATACTTATCTCCCCAGCTTTACTTTGTATCTGAAAGTCAGTGTGGAAGAACCTGAGTCTCTGGTAACACTTACTGTTAGTTTTAGCTTACCGACAGTATTATTTATTTCCCCCAGACAAGGAGCAAAGTAGGATTGACTAAAAAGCATGGATGTATGTCAATCTTATTTTGTCCAATCCAATATCTGGATATGCCAAATGATTGTTTCCACATCGTGGTCAAACAATTAGTGAAAGTTAAAGTCAAATCATGAAAACTTGCTAAAGTACATAAAAATAAAGCAGATTTTGAAATATGTTGATTTACCATGTAATCAAGCAGACACAGAGACACAATTGTGGTTAGCTGACATAGTGTATGGCATACTGTAAAGGAAAGTTCATATGAATGTCACGTGGAGACCACATATGTTAATGGCATGTTACTGTTTGTTGTGCCCAGTGACGTGTCCTTTGGCATATGGGCAATAATGGAGAAGGGAGCCTGCTCCAGAGTGGTTTGTCATTAGTTTAATATGTATACATTTAATATGCATTTGTATATAAATATACATTTAATATATGACACATATATTAATATATAATATGTAATATATAATATACATATAACATATATACAAATTAACGCTAATTGACTTTTTGAATAGGCTAAATTTGCATATAAACCCAGAGAACTAAGACAAAAATGATATAACTTCAACTTTCCTTTGAGTGTAATAGGCCCTTAGTAAATGATTGGCAACAGGACAAAGTATTGATAGTAATGAATTAAACACACACTCTTCTCCATTGTGGCAATATAAACGTGCTTTAACATTCTTCCCATTAATATGTGGAATTTATAGCTCAGCCCTTTGACACTGGATGAACTTGTGATTTCTCTGATTAGTTGAGACAAACAGAAATGATGCATATCGTTTGGAAGATAGTTCATAAAATCCCATACATCTTCCTCCTACATCTCTGTGGATGCTTGCTCTGGAAGGAGGCAGTTACCATGAAGCAGCCCAGCAACTGTGACACTGCTGTGCCATCTGTAAGTGGCCCCTCCATCCACTTCAGCTTCTCACTTACCTCTGAGCTGACAGGCAACATCATTTCACTGCCAGAAAAATGCGCATCTTGGTCCCACCCAGCTGACAGTTGGGCTCTCAGATGACTGTGGTCTCAGCCTACCTCAAACTGAAATTATCTGAGATCCCAGGCAAGGACTTCCCAGCTGAGACCTTTTCAAATTCATCACAGGCAAAATATGAACAAAGTAAAATGGTTATCTTAAGCCTGTTTTGTATAAAAAGTAACAGCATATTAGTAGCTGGAACATGCATTTATACTTTGCTATCATGGTTGAGAGGAGAAAGGAATCCTGGGCAAGAAGACAACTTTGTGTTTTACTTCATATTGACAGTATGACTTTGGAGGGGGAAGCAACAGCAGTGACACTTAATCTAGGTCTTCATTTCAATACCTGCAAAGGAAATTGATTATAATACATAACTCCCCAGATTGTTATAAGAACCAAATGGGACAGAAATCAACAGGAAGCACAACATGGCCACCCTATCTGGGAAGTTCGCCAGGTCTCCTAAACCTCCATAATGCTGTGCGGTGTTCTCACCAGACACACAGCAACATCAGTGTTGTGTACTTAGAGATGGGAGGTGTTTCACCTCTGACATCCCTCCTCATTCTGAAGACCTATAAGCCTGCATTTCATTGTGGGTACATGGCTTTGATTCTGTCCTTGGGATTTTTGGAATAAAAGAGAAATGAAAAATTCAAGATTACCTATAGATTTTTTTTGTTTTTATTAATATAGTTAATGAAGATAATCATGCAGTGAAAACAACTTTCTCCTTTACTAACCAAGACAGTCTCCCAGTTAATGAGAATGGGCAGTTCTCTTTAAAAACATTTGCTGTGGTGCTTTTCAACACAAACAATTAACGGCACCCTTTCCTGGGCAATCAGCATCAGTTGTCCATTCCAAATGTGGTTCTCTAACCTTTTCATTCAGAAAAAAGTTATGAAATTAGAAAGAAAAGCTATACAGTAATAACTTAAATCACACAGTAAGAGGAGGAACAAAAAATCAAAAGAAAAGATGACTCATTTATTTAAAACAATTTTATTCTGATTTCAACCATATTATTCACCAACAGGTAAGAGAGAATCCATCTTAATTTGCTCTAAGTTGGAAGAAAAATAGGTGAGCTGTCAGTTTTTCTATGACTGCATTTATGACAACACACGGGAACAGATTTTCTGTTTGTATCCCTTATGATAAGGTATAAGCTAGCCCATGCATATAAAGCACAGAAGTTACCCTCCAAAGAGCTTAAAGCATTAGCAAAACACATTGTTTTTCCCAATAGCGTGTTTCAACAAGGAAGGTACTTGCAAAAATGTTAGTGTAAAGAACAGAAATTCACTTATATGCCTATCTGTGGTACCGAATACAAGCTTTTAAAATGTCGTACAGATTACTGTTTATTAGCAAGAAGCACTTACGAGGAAGGTAACACAGTGTACTTTCTATCAGAACCAGATGGTTGAAACTCCTCCCGGGAAATGTAAGGGAGTGGAGGAAAAGTCACAGTGGGCAGGGTTTCCTAAAACTCAAACAACCTTTGAAAGAAACTTAATCCTCTTCCCGGTAAAAGACAAAAGAGGGACCATCGGCCTGGTGTGATGCTCGCCATGCCACATGTGAAATTCTTTGACCATCGTGCATACTGACTTACGGAATCAAGGAGTGCTGACCTGATATTTTGGAATGTTAAGCACCAATTTGGACAACAATTCACTCGACTAATTTGAAAATCTGATGATGTGCTTATGAAAACTAAATAAATAGCTGAATTGATTTAGGCTTAGTTAGAAATGCCTCTGAATTAAGACAGCACCTGGCCTTCTTCAGAATGGTTACACTGTCAGACCCAAGTCCCTGGAGAAAGAGCTTCAACTTGCAAAATTTGTTTTAAATGCCAGCCCCTCTGGGAAGCTCTCCTCCCCAAAAACACTCTAGGCAGTCCCACTGTGCCCAATAAATGCATGATACTTCTTGTTGAATAATTATAAATGCTTTTTTTTACTCCCTACTTTAAAAATCATGTGACATATAATGTCATTGATTCATCAGAATTCTGTTTCTCAGACTGTTTTAAAAAACAGGTTTCTCGCTTTCTTTGCTTAAACCATGACCTCTATGATACGGTTTAATTCTTGTCCTTTGAGTATTCTCCAGCTAATATGATGTTGAGGTTATTTTATCTACGTTCATAATATGAAAGAATAAATGAATTAAAATGATTTGTGAAAGAGCACACTTTCTCTCCCACCTAGACATTGTGGCATTTCAACTGAATGGAGCAGTGGGGAATCGTTGAATGAATCAGATTAGTAGTTCAACCCAAAACACTTAATTGCAGCCTGTGTAGAGAGTGTCCTAGCTAGAGAACCAACAGAGAGATTGATAGATACATCAATAGATAGATGATCAATAGATTATAGGCAGATAAGAGACAAAACGTTAATCTATAATAAAAGCAACATCATGGAAAATAATATCAGTCCACACATATTATAAAAAAAAAATAATTCTTAATACAGGTCTTGGCCAAAAATTATTCAATTATATTTTTAAAAGTTTTTTTTTTTTTTTTCCCAAGATTCTGTTTGTTTATTTGACAGAGAGAGACGAGAGAGAGAACACAAACAGGGGGAGTTGGAGAAGGAGAAGCAGGCTTCCCGTGGAGCAGGGAACCCGATGTGGTGCTCGATCCCAGGACCCTGGGACCATGACCTGAGCTGAAGGCAGACACTTAATGACTGAGGCACCAAGAAACCCCAGTTTTAAAAGTTTTAAAAATATAATTGTGATCAGTGTTAATTCAACTATCATATCACTATACAAAAATGAAAATATGAGGAAGTTTCAAAAAACAATGAAAGGCAATTAAAGAACTAATACAAATCATATTACTTATGACAACAAATATCAGTGGATTAATCTAAGAGAAGAGCAACCATTTCCTCTTCAGGAATATGCAAAGAGTGAAAATAAAACAATAGAGTAAGGTAAAAAAATGGAAATATTGACAGAAGTTGTAGCTGACAAGTACAAAGAATAATAAAACATGGAACAACATATTTTAGACATAAGTACTTAGGTGTTTAAACTAGATAAAGCAACAAATGATGATGAAGAAATGTGAACAGAATGATCAAATTAAGCATATGGAGAGAAAGAGGCAGACAGACATTTGGTGGAAGAAACAGCACTTTGTTATCTGAAGTTCCTTGCTTTGTTCAAATCCCAGTCATTCGTTTAATTCCTCCATGACTTGGAGAAATGATTCAAATCTTTTTGTCTGTTTGGGTCAAATAGAATTGAAAATAGTTTCTGTTCTATGATTATTTGAATAGTAAGTGAAGTAAGTCATATAAAATATTTAGCACAATTCTTAGTGCATATTCATTACTTAATGAATGTTAATCATCCACCTATTTATCTACCCACCTATTTATCTGTGTGTGTGTATGTGTGTTTACCAAGAATATACCCAAGCTTTAACAGTGTTTACCTCTTTTTTTTTTAATAAACATATATTTTTATCTCCAGGGGTACAGGTCTGTGAATCGCCAGTTTTAGACACTTCACAGCACTCACCATAGCACATACCCTCCCCAATGCCCATAACCGTCCCCTCCCAAATGCCCTCCCCCCATCAACCCTCAGTTTGTTTTGTGAGATTAAGAGTCACTTATGGTTTGTCTCCCTCCCAATCCCATCTTGTTTCATTTACTCTTCTCTTACGCACTTAACCCCCCATGTTGCATCTCCTCTCCCTCATATCAGGGAGATCATATGATAGTTGTTTTTCTCCGATTGACTTACTTCGCTAAGCATGATACCCTCTAGTTCCATCCACATCGTTGCAAATGGCAAGATTTCATTTCTTTTGATGACTGCATAGCATTCCATTGTGTATATATACCACATCTTTTTTATCCATTCATCTATTGATGGACATCTAGGTTCTTTCCAAAGTTTGGCTATTGTAGACATTGCTGCTATAAACATTCAGGTGCACGTGCCCCTTCGGATCACTACGTTTGTATCTTTAGGGTAAACACCCAGTAGTGCAATTGCTGGGTCATAGGGTAGTTCTATTTTCAACATTTTAGGATAGAGGATATGATCTATTTTGGAGAATGTTCCGTGTGCACTAGAGAAGAATGCGTATTCTGTTGCTTTGGGATGAAATGTTCTGAATATATCTGTGATGTCCATCTGGTCCAGTGTGTCATTTAAGGCCTTGATTTCCTTGTTGATCTTTTGCTTGGATGATCTGTCCATTTCAGTGAGGGGAGTGTTAAAGTCCCCTATGATTATTGTATTATTGTTGATGTGTTTCTTTGATTTTGTTATTAATTGGTTTATATAGTTGGCTGCTCCCACGTTAGGGGCATAGATATTTAAAATTGTTAGATCTTCTTGTTGGACAGATCCTTAGAGTATGATATATAGAATCCTTCCTCATCTCTTATTATAGTCTTTGGCTTAAAATCTAATTGATCTGATATAAGGATTGCCACTCCTGCTTTCTTCTGATGTCCATTAGCATGGTAAATTCTTTTCCACCCCTTCACCTTAAATCTGGAGGTGTCTTCGGGTTTAAAATGAGTTTCTTGTAGGCAACATATAGATGGGTTTTGTTTTTGGACCCATTCTGATATCCTGTGTCTTTTGATTGGGGCATTTAGCCCATTAACATTCAGGGTAAGTATTGAGAGATATGAATTTAGTGCCATTGTCTTGCCTGTAAGGTGACTGTTATTGTATATTGTGTCTGTTCCTTTCTGATCTACTACTTTTAGGGTCTCTCTTTGCTTAGAGGACCCCTTTCAATATTTCCTATAGAGCTGGTTTGGTGTTTGCAAATTCGTTCAGTTTTTGTTTGTCCTGGAAGCTTTTAATCTCTCCTTCTATTTTCAACGATAGCCTAGCTGGATATAGTATTCTTGGCTGCATGTTTTTCTCGTTTAGTGCTCTGAATATATCATGCCAGCTCTTTCTGGCCTGCCAGGTCTCTGTGGATAAGTCTGCTGCCAATCTAATATTTTTTACCTTTGTATGTTACAGACTTCTTTTCCTGGGCTGCTTTCAGGATTTTCTCTTTGTCACTAAGACTTGTAAGTTTTACTATTAGTTGGCGGGGTGTGGACCTATTCTTATTGATTTTGAGAAGTCCTCTGCACCTCCTGGATTTTGGTGCTTGTTCCCTTTGCCATATTGGGGAAATTTTCTCTAATAATTCTCTCCAATATACCTTCTGCTCCCCTCTCTCCTTCTTCTTCTGGAATCCCAATTATTCTAATGTTGTTTCATCTTATGGTGTCACTTATCTCTCGAATTCTCCCCTCGTGGTCCAGTAGCTGTTTGTCCCTCTTTTGCTCAGTTTCTTTATTCTCTGTCATTTGGTCTTCTATATCGCTAATTCTTTCTTATGCCTCATTTATCCTAGCAGTGAGAGCCTCCATTTTTTATTGCACCATTGATAGCTTTTTAAATTTCAACTTGGTTAGATTTTAGTTCTTTTATTTCTCCAGAAAGGGCTTTTATATCTCCCAAGAGGGTTTCTCTAATACCTTCCATGCCTCTTTCGAGGCCGGCTAGAACCTTGAGAACCATCATTCTGAACTCTAGATCTGACATATTACCAATGTCTGTATTGATTAGGTCCCTAGCCTTTGGTACTCCTCTTGTTTTTTTTTTTTTTTTTTTTTTTTTTTTTTTTGTGAATTTTTCTGCCTTGTCATTTTGTCCAGATAAGAGTATATGAAGGAGCAAGTAAAATACTAAAAGGGTGGCAACAACCCCAGGAAAATATGCTTTAACCAAGTCAGAAGAGATCCCAAATCGTGAGGGGGGAGAAAGGGGATAAAAAGAGGTTCAGAAAGAAAAAAAAAAAAAAAAAGAAGAAAAATGGAAACGAATAAAGAAAAAATATAAAAAAGAAAAAAATATATATATTAGATAAGCTAGTTAAAAAGCATTAAAAAGAAAAGTGTTAAAGTTAAAAAAATTTGGCAGAAGAAGAGAAAAAAAATTGAAAAAGAAAAAAAAAAATTAACCACAAGGCTAAAGAATCATGGGGAGAAAGCCATGAGTTCCGTGCTTTGCTTTCTCCCTCTCTGGAATTCCGCTGCTCTCCTTGGTATTGAAACTGCACTCCTTGGTAGGTGAACTTGGTCCTGGCTGGATTTCTTGTTGATCTTCTGGGGGAGGGGTCTGTTGTAGTGATTCTCAAGTGTCTTTGCCCCAAGCGGAATTGCATCACCCTTACCAGGGGACGGGCTGAGTAATCCGCTCGCTCGGGTTTGCTTTCGGGAGCTTTTGTTCCCTGAGTGCTTTCCGTAGAGTTCCGGAGGGCGGGAATGAAGATGGCGGCCTCCCGGTCTCCGGCCCAGAGGCGCCAAGAGCCCGGGGCCCCACTCCTCAGTGCGCCCTCAGAGAATAGCGCCCAGTTACTCTCGTCTCCCTGGCCTTCAGCCGCGCTCCGAGCTGACCGAGCCTGCGACCGGTTCAAGGTAACCCCGAGCTTAGAGCTCACTCCTTGGCTCTGTCTCTGTAGCCGGCTTCCCCGTTCTAATACCTGTAAGTTCTGTGACACTCAGACACCCCCGATCCTTCTGTGACCCTGCAGGATCTGAGGCCACGCTGGCCCCGCGCGGACTTCACCCCGGTTTAGCCTCTGGAGCGATGTCCCTCAGCGGAACAGACTTTTAAAAGTCCCGATTTTGTGCTCTGTTGTTCCGCCGCTTGCCGGGAGCCCCCTCCCCCCGCGGTCTATCTTCCCGTGGCTTTGGGTTCACTTCTCTGCCAGTCTACCTTTCAGAAAGTTGTTGATTTTCTGTTTCTAGAATTGCTGTTCTTCTTCTCTTCGATCTCCCATTGGATTTGTAGGTGTTTGCCATCTTTAGATAAGCTATCTAGGTGATCTCCCACTACCTGAAGTAGTCTCATCCTGCTACTTCTCCAACAGTGTTTACCTCTTGACGTTGACACTTGAATATCTAATTTCCCACATGTGTCTGAGTATTTCAACATTCTCTGTGTATTGTTTTTTAAATAATGGTGAAAATTTTGAGAAAACTTTTAAAATCCAAATATTTACTCCTTATTTCTATTTTTTTAGATTTATTTCTAATTTTATTTATTTCTAATTATTTTATTTCTAATTAATCTTTACAGCTGCTCTATAAGGAAAAGAGCAGCTGTAAAGATTAGGGAGAAAAAGCTTTAAAACTTCCTTAGAAAGTCAATTTATTTTGCTGTCTGGTTAGAAAGATCAGGTGTACTTGTATAGCATTTTGTACCTTCTTTGAATTTCCATACTTTAAATTCCAGCAGTGCATTTTCCTCCAGGACAGAAATCACTTTTTGGGTTAGTCTTTAGGAGTTCATAAAAGATGTGTCTGGGATTTCATTGTTCCTTGTTACATTTCAGAACTATTCATCCTTTGCACATACCTTAAAGTTCAAAAGTCTGTAAAGCAAGCACATAATTTTTTCCATTAACTTGTTTCTGAGATTCTTGAGGCTCTCTATATGCACATCCTTCCTGTCTCTACCTTCCGTGTTCCGCCAAATGTGATTAGAAGTACATGAAAGGCCTGACTGTATTTCCAGGCCAGCCAAGCCACTAGGACTAATGAAATAATTATCAATAATAATAAGCAATAATTAATGATATTTTTAGGTCTTAGTTTTGCATGTAGAACCATTATGAAATTGTAGAAAGATTAAAAAAGGAAATATTTTGATAGATATGAGTATTTTATTTTATGTCAATAAATATTTATAAACTTTGAAGTAATGATGTAAGTAAGAGTGATGGAGATGATATTACAATGTTAAAAAAGTGAGATGGTAGATTTACCAACAACTACATTAGTATTTGAATTAAATGTAAATGAAATTAAGACTCAAAGGCAAATATTGTCATACTGGATTTTAAAAATTTGAATATACCATTTATACCAATGCCACTTAAAATACATGGAGTTTCAGATGCTGAAAATGAAAGAATGGGGGAAATGTACTATGAACACCATCAAAAGTAGACTTTTAAAGAAAAAAAATATTAAAAAAAAGAAAAAATTATGGAATAGAAGAGAAATATTTTATAATGATTAACATCAGCTTGGAAACATTTGACAAATATAAATATGTATGAAAATTCTAAATGTGTTATAAAATAATATAACTTTATTTTTTAAAGATTTTATTTATTTATTTGAGAGAGAGAGGGTGAGAGTAGAGGCTCAGAGAGAAATGGACAGAGAATCAGAAGCGACTCCCTGCTGGGTGTGGAGTCTGACATCTTGCTGGATTCCAGGACTGTGAGATCATGGCCTGAGACAAAATAAAGCTGGATGCTTAATTGACTTAGCCACCCAGGTATTCCAAGGAGGGCATTTCTGATGAGCACTGGGTGTTTTATGGAATTGCTGAATCATTATATTTTATACCTGAAATTAATGTCACACTGTAAGTTAACTATATTGGAATTAAAATAAAATCTTAATATTGATTTTTTTAAAAGGTGCTAATAAAAGAACGGCAAGGACCTGGAAATTTCAAAAACGAAGAAACAAAGAAATAAAAATAAGAAATTAATAGTAAGATTTTTTTTTTTAAGTAAGTTCCCTGCCTGGTGTGGGCTTAAACTCATGACCTTGAGATCAAGACCTGAGCTGAGATAAAAAGTTGGTTAATCAACTCTTTGGTTAACTTAACCAACTGAGCCAAACAGTTGCCCTTAATAGCAAGATATTTTTTAAAGAGACATAAAAAATAGTAAAGAGACATGGTAATGAAAAGTAACAAAAAGACAGTTGGATTCTTTGACAAAGTGAATGATATTAAGAAGCCCTGAACAACTGAGCAAATGATGAATACTAATTAGCATCACTCCAGATACTAAACACTATAAACAAAACAAGATGACACTATAAACAATTTTATGCCAATTTTATATAGAACTGGCAAATTCTTTGAAAAACAAAACCTTCCCAATTGGCATGTGATGAATTTTAAAAGCTGAGCCATCCTTAAAGATAATGAATCAGTGATGGAAAACAATCTCATCAGAAAAGCTCAGGCCCAATATTCCTTTGGTAAATTCTTCCAAATGTTTAAGAAAGAAACAGTAACAATCTTATGCAAATTCTTCCAGAGAAGAAAAATGAAGAGAAACTACTATCCAACTCATTAATGAGGCCAGATTAATTCTAAAAACTGAAAAAGACATCAAAAGAAAGGAACATTCCAGGTCAAGATCCTTTTAAACTTGGATGCAAAAAAAAAAAAATGGCTGCAAAGATAGCTTATTGAATCAAAAACTATATGAAAAGTAAAATATTATCATGTAAAGATGTACCCCAGGAATGCAAGGTTAGTATAACATACCAAAAAATTAATGCAATTCACCAATTTAAGCAGATACAAGGGAGAAATATATGTTCACGTCAATAGATGTAGAAAAAAAATCATTTGATAAAATTTCAAAAATTAGCATTAAAAAATTCTTAACAAACTATGAACAGAAGAAAATTCCCTAAGTCTGATAAAAGCTATTTACACAAAATCCTCTAGAGCTAGTCAACAAACACATGAAAAGATCAGTATCACTGATCATCAGGGAAATGCACATCAAAACCATAGTGAGATATCATCATACACCTGTCAGCATGGCTAGAATTAAAAAGACAAGAAATAACAAATGTTGGCAAAATTGTGAAGAAAAAAGAAACCGTATGCACCATTGCTGAGAATTAATTGGTGCAAGTATTGTGGAAAACAATTTAAAAATAGAATTACCATAAGATCCAGTAATTCCACTATTAGGTATTTCCCAAATGAAAGCAAAAAAACCCAAAGAAATAAAATAAACAAAAACCCCACTAATTTGAAAAAATATATGGACCCTATGTTTATTGCACCATTATTTACAATAGTCAAAATAAAGAAGCAACCATGATCATGGATAGACGAATGGATAAAGGTGTGGTATATTTATATATACAATGAGATATTATTCAGCCATAAAAATGAATGAGATCTTACCATTTGCAACATGGATGGATCTAGAGAATATAACGCTAAGTGAAATAAGATAGAGAAATGCAAATACCATATGAATTTATTCATATATGGAACTCAAAACAAAACAAATAAACAAACAATGAAACAAAAGAGACAGACAAACAAACAAATCCAGACTCTTAAATACAGAGAACAAACTGGTTTTTGGGAAAGGGGAGATGGGTGGGGGGGGGATGGGTGAAGTGGACAAAGGGGACTAAGAGTGCATGTACTGTGATGTCCACTGAGTAAGTATAGAATTGTTGAATCATTTTATTATTTACTTGAAACCAATATAACACTGTGTGTTAAACATAATTCAATGATAAAAAAGAAAAAGAATGAGTGTAATAAAAGAAAAGCCATTTACAGGAACCCAAATCCAATTTGGAATAAGACAACTATGTCACTTCAAAGAAAATGTAGTTTGATGAAATCTATTTCCTCAATTTTATGGTAGTTTTCATAGTTGTGATACTTTATAAATAATATCATTTTAATACAGGTCTTTACATTGTGTGGTAAAGAGATAATATAGATTCCATATCACAAAATATTTTCTATTGTTATTATATTGTTATGTAACACCATTTCTTCAATTTCACCATTTTCTATGAAGATTTTTGTGAAACCTATGAATAAAAAAATCTTCTGGAGCTAGTTTTATGCCAATTAACAAAATAGTAAATATTTTTCCCCTGGAAAATTTCAGGAAAAGACAAAATGTTCACTATCCCTGCTTGTATTTATTGTTGTTTGGAATGTTCTACCCAACTCATTATGTCAGATACAAGGTACAAAATTGGAGAAGTTTAAATAAAGTAGCTATTTTTCACAGATGATGTTTGTGCATATGGAAAAGTACAAAATAACATCAAAAGTTATTTTATAACTTTGTTAGATCCAGAGTCAACATACTAATATAAATTGTACTCTTAAGATAAAAATAATACATTTTAAAATGTCACTTATAGTAATATCAGAAATGCAGCTACTTGGGGATAAAACTAATTTATAATTTATAATCCCTCTACATTGAAAACTACATATCTTTTAGAGAAATTAATGAAGACCTAAATAGAGAAATACATTATGTTTATAGGATAAAAACACAGTATTATCATTCAACATACCAAATTGATCTATTGATTTGTTGCACTTTCTACCTAGATCATTCCAGCAGGGTCTGTGTGTGTGTGTAAGTTGATGAGCTGATTTTTAAATATATATAAAACAAAAATGATTATAGTAGGATGGACAATTTTGAAGAATAAAGCAAAAAGACTTGATCTCCCATATGCGAACACTTACTATAAAGCTTAAGTCATCATGAAAGTACTATTCTGATGAAAAAATAGACAGGGAGACCCATAAAATGGAATAAAAAATTCAAAGACGGAGGAGAGGAGTCAAGATGGCGGAGAAGTAGCTGGCTGAGACTACTTCAGGTAGCGGAGATCAGCTAAATAGCTTATCTAAAGGTGGCAAACACCTACAAATCCAACGGGAGATCGAAGAGAAGAACAGCAATTCTAGAAACAGAAAATAAACCACTTTCTGAAAGAAGTGAATCCAAAGTGACAGGAAGATAGACCGCGGGGGGAGGGGCCAGCTCCCGGCGAGCGGCAGAGCAACAGAGCACAAAATCGGGACTTTTAAAAGTCTGTTCCGCTGAGGGACATCGCTCCAGAGGCTTAACACGGGTGAAGCCCATGCGGGGTCAGCATGGCCTCAGGTCCTGCAGGGTCACAGAAGGATCGGGGGTGTCTGAGTGTCGCAGAGCTTACAGGTATTAGAACGGGGAAGCCAGCTACAGAGACAGAGGTGAGGAGTGAGCTCTAAGCTCGGGGTTACCGTGAACCGGTCACAGGCTCGGTCAGCTCGGAGCGCGGCCGGAGGCCAGGGTGACGGGAGTAATTGGGTGCTGTTCTCTGAGGGCGCACTGAGGAGTGGGGCCCTGGGCTCTTGGTACCTCTGGGCCAGAGACCGGGAGGCCACCATCTTCATTCCCGCCCTCCGGAACTCTACGGAAAGCGCTCAAGGAACAAAAGCTCCCGAAAGCAAACCCAAGCGAGCGGATTACTCAGCCCGTCCCCTGGTAAGGGCGATGTAATTCCGCTTGGGGCAAAGACACTTGAGAATCACTACAACAGGCCCCTCCCTCAGAAGATCAACAAGAAATCCAGCCAGGACCAAGTTCACATACCAAGGAGTGCAGTTTCAATACCAAGGAGAGCAACAGAATTCCAGAGGAGGAGAAAGCAAAGCCGGAGCTCATGGCTTTCTCCCCATGATTCTTTAGCCTTGCAGTTGATTTTTTTTTTCAATTTTTTTCTCTTCTTCTGCTAAATTTTTTAAACTTTTACCCTTTTCTTTTTTAATGTTTTTTAACTAGTTTATCTAATATATTTTTTCCTTTTTATATTTTTTCTTTATTCATTTTCTTCTTTTAATTGTTTCTTTCTTTCTTTTTTTTTTCTGAACCTCTTTTTATCCCCTTTCTCCCCCCTCACGATTTGGGATCTCTTCTGATTTGGCTAAAGCATATTTTCCTGGGGTTGTTGCCACCCTTCTAGTATTTTACTTGCTCCTTCATATACTCTTATCTGGACAAAATGACAAGGCAGAAAAATTCACAAAAAAAAAAAAAAAAAAGAACAAGAGGCAGTACCAAAGGCTAGGGATCTAATCAATACAGACATTGGTAATATGTCAGATCTAGAGTTCAGAATGACGATTCTCAAGGTTCTAGCCGGGATCGAAAGAGGTATGGAAGATATTAGAGAAACCCTCTCAGGAGATATAAAAACCCTTTCTGGAGAAATAAAAGAACAAAAATCTAACCAAGTTGAAATTAAAAAAGCTATCAATGGTGCAATAAAAAATGGAGGCTCTCACTGCTAGGATAAATGAGGCATAAGAAAGAATTAGCAATATAGAAGACCAAATGACAGAGAATAAAGAAACTGAGCAAAAGAGGGACAAACAGCTACTGGACCATGAGGGGAGAATTCAAGAGATAAGTGACACCATAAGACGAAACAACATTAGAATAATTGGGATTCCAGAAGAAGAAGGAGAGAGGGGAGCAGAAGGTATATTGGAGAGAATTATTAGAGAAAATTTCCCCAATATGGCAAAGGGAACAAGCATCAAAATCCAGGAGGTGCAGAGGACCTCCCTCAAAATCAATAAGAATAGGTCGAATTCCGTCAACTAATAATAAAATTTACAAGTCTTAGTGACAAAGAGAAAATCCTGAAAGCAGCCCAGGAAAAGAAGTCTGTAACATACAAAGGTAAAAAATATTAGATAGGCAGCAGACTTATCCACAGAGACCTGGCAGGCCAGAAAGAGCTGGCATGATATATTCAGAGCACTAAACGAGAAAAACATGCAGCCAAGAATACTATATCCAGCTAGGCTATCGTTGAAAATAGAAGGAGAGATTAAAAGCTTCCAGGACAAACAAAAACTGAACGAATTTGCAAACACCAAACCAGCTCTATAGGAAATATTGAAAGGGGTCCTCTAAGCAAAGAGAGACCCTAAAAGTAATAGATCAGAAAGGAACAGACACAATATACAATAACAGTCACCTTACAGGCAAGACAATGGCACTAAATTCATATCTCTCAATACTTACCCTGAATGTTAATGGGCTAAATGCCCCAATCAAAAGACACAGGATATCAGAATGGGTCCAAAAACAAAACCCATCTATATGTTGCCTACAAGAAACTCATTTTAAACCCGAAGACACCTCCAGATTTAAAGTGAGGGGGTGGAAAACAATTTACCATGCTAATGGACATCAGAAGAAAGCAGGAGTGGCAATCCTTATATCAGATCAATTAGATTTTAAGCCAAAGACTATAAAAAGAGATGAGGAAGAACACTATATCATCCTCAAAGCATCTGTCCAACAAGAAGATCTAACAATTTTAAATATCTATGCCCCTAACGTGGGAGCAGCCAACTATATAAACCAATTAATAACAAAATCAAAGAAACACATCAACAATAATACAATAATAGTAGGGGACTTTAACACTCCCTCACTGAAATGGACAGATCATCCAGGCAAAAGATCAACAAGGAAATCAAGGCCTTAAATGACACACTGGACCAGATGGACATCACAGATATATTCAGAACATTTCATCCCAAAGCAACAGAATACACATCCTTCTCTAGTGCACATGGAACATTCTCCAGAATAGATCACATCCTGGGTCCTAAATCAGGTCTCAACCGGTATCAAAAGATTGGGATCATTCTCTGCATATTTTCAGACCACAATGCTCTGAAGCTAGAACTCAATCATGAGAGGAAATTTGGAAAGAACACAAATACATGGAGACTAAACAGCATCCTTCTAAACAATGAATGGGTCAACCAGGAAATTAAAGAATTGAAAAAAAATTCATGGAAACAAATGATAATGAAAATACAATGGTTCAAAATCTGTGGGACACAGCAAAGGCAGTCCTGAGAGGAAAATATATAGCGGTACAAGCCTTTCTCAAGAAACAAGAAAGGTCTCAGGTACACAACCTAACCCTACACCTAAAGGACCTGGAGAAAGAACAAGAAAGAAACCCTAAACCCAGCAGGAGAACAGAAATCCTAAAGATCAGAGCAGAAATCAATGAAATAGAAAACAAAAAAACAATAGAACAAATCAACGAAACTAGGAGCTGGTTCTTTGAAAGAATTAATAAGATTGATAACCCCCTGGCCAGACTTATCAAAAAGAAAAGAGAAAGGACCCAAATAAATAAAATCATGAATGAAAGAGGAGAGATCACAATGAACACCAAAGAAATACAGACAATTATAAGAACATACTATGAGCAACTCTACGCCAACAAATTTGACAATCTGGAAAAATGGATGCATTCCTAGACATATAAACTACCACAACTGAACCAGGAAGAAATAGAAAGCCTGAACAGACACATACCCAGTGAGGAGATTGAAACAGTCATCAAAAATCTCCAAATAAACAAAAGCCCAGGGCCAGACGGCTTCCCAGGGGAATTCTACCAAACATTTAAAGAACAACTAATTCCTAGTCTCCTGAAACTGTTCCAAAAAGTAGAAATGGAAGGAAAACTTCCAAACTCATTTTATGAGACCATCATTACCTTGATCCCAAAACCAGACAAGGATCCCATCAAAAAAGAGAACTACAGACCAATATCCTTGATGAACACAGATGCAAAAATTCTCACCAAAACACTAGCCAATAGGATTCAACAGTACATTAAAAGGATTATTCACCACGACCAAGTGGGATTTATTCCAGGACTGTAAGGTTGGTTCAACGTCCGCAAATCAATCAATGTGATACAACACATCAATAAAAGAAAGAACAAGAACCATATGATACTCTCCATAGATGCTGAAAAAGCATTTGACAAAGTACAGCATCCCTTCCTGATCAAAACTCTTCAAAGTGTAGGGATAGAGGGCACATACCTCAATATTATCAAAGCCATCTATGAAAAACCCACTGCAAATATAATTCTCAATGGAGAAAAACTGAAAGCTTTCCCACTAAGGTCAGGAACACGGCAGGGATGTCCATTATCACCACTGCTATTCAACATAGTACTAGAAGTCCTAGCCTCAGCAATCAGACAACAAAAGGAAATTAAAGGCATCCAAATCTGCAAAGAAGAAGTCAAACTATCACTCTTTGCAGATGATATGATACTATATGTGGAAAACCCAAAAGACTCCACTGCAAAACTGCTAGAATTTGTATAGGAATTCAGTAAAGTGTCAGGATATAAAATCAATGCACAGAAATCAGTTGCATTTCTCTACACCAACAACAAGACAGAAGAAAGAAAAATTAAGGAGTCCATCCCATTTGCAATTGCACCCAAAACTATAAGATACCTAGAAATAAACCTAACCAATGAGACTAAGAATCTATACACAGAAAACTATAAAGTACTCATGAAAGAAATTGAGGAAGACACAAAGAAATGGAAAAATGTTCCATGCTCCTGGACTGGAAGAATAAATATTGTGAAAATGTCTATGCTTCCTAAAGCAATCTACACATTTAATGCAATTCCTATCAAAGTACCATCCATTTTTTTCAAAGAAATGGAACAAATAATCCTAAAATTCATATGGAACCAGAAAAGACCTCGAATAGCCAAAGGAATATTGAAAAAGAAAGCCAAAGTTGGTGGCATCACAATTCCGGACTTCAAGCTCTATTACAAAGCTGTCATCATCAAGACAGCATGGTACTGGCACAAAAACAGACACATAGATCAATGGAACAGAATAGAGAGCCCAGAAATAGACCCTCGACTCTATGGTCAACTCATCTTCGACAAAGCAGGAAAGAATGTCCAATGGAACAAAGACAGCCTCTTCAATAAATGGTGTTGGGAAAATTGGACAGCCACATGCAGAAAAATGAAATTGGATCATTTCCTTACACCACACACGAAAATAAACTCAAAATGGATGAAGGATCTCAATGTGAGAAAGGAATCCATCAAAATCCTCGAGGAGAACACAGGCAGCAACCTCTTCGACCTCAGCTGCAGCGACATCTTCCTAGGAACATCACCAAAGGCAAGGGAAGCAAGGGCAAAAATGAACTTGGGATTTTATCAAGATCAAAAGCTTTTGCACAGCAAAGGAAACAGTTCACAAAAACAAAGGACAACTGACAGAATGGGAGAAGATATTTGCAAACGACATATCAGATAAAGGGCTAGTGTCCAAAATCTATAAAGAACTTAGCAAACTCAACACCCAAAGAACAAATAATCCAATCAAGAAATTGGCAGAAGACCTGAACAGACATTTCTGCAAAGAAGACATCCAGATGGCCAACAGACACATGAAAAAGTGCTCCATATCACTTGGCATCAGGGAAATACAAATCAAAACCACAATGAGATATCACCTCACACCAGTCAGAATGGCTAAAATGAACAAGTCAGGAAATGACAGATGCTGGTGAGGATGCGGAGAAAGGGGAACCCTCCTACACTGTTGGTGGGAATGCAAGCTGGTGCAACCACTCTGGAAAACAGCATGGAGGTTCCTCAAAATGTTGAAAATAGAACTACCCTATGACCCAGCAATTGCACTACTGGGTATTTACCCTAAAGATACAAACGTAGTGATTCGAAGGGGCACATGCACTCGAATGTTTATAGCAGCAATGTCTACAATAGCCAAACTTTGGAAAGAACCTAGATGTCCATCAACAGATGAATGGATAAAGAAGAAGTGGTATATATACACAATGGAATACTATGCAGCCATCAAAAGAAATGAAATCTTGCCATTTGCCACGATGTGGATGGAACTAGAGGGTATCATGCTTAGCGAAATAAGCCAATCGGAGAAAGACAACTATCATATGATCTCCCTGATATGAGGGAGAGAAGATGCAACATGGGGGGGTTAGGGGGTAAGAGAAGAGTAAATGAAACAAGATGGGATTGGGAGGGAGACAAACCATAAGTGACTCTTAATCTCACAAAACAAACTGAGGGTTGATAGGGGGAGGGGGTTTGGGAGAGGGGGTTGGGGTTATAGACATAGGGGAGGGTATGTGCTATGGTGAGTGCTGTGAAATGTTTAAACCTGGAGATTCACAGACCTGTACCCCTGGGGATAAAAATATATTATATGTTTAAAAAAGATAATAATAAAATTTAAATTGAAAAAAATTCAAAGATGGACTTATGCATGTTTGGTTATTTATTTTAAGACAATGACTTCACTGTATTGCAGTAGAGAGAAAGATACTATCTTTAATAATTGATGCTAGGGCATTTGGATATCCATATGGAAGGAAAACAAATCATACACCTTAACTTTCAGCATGTAAAATAATTAATTTGTGAGGAATCACCAATCTTAAACAACGAAGCTTCTAAAAGAAAGCCTAGGAAAATTTTCTCATAAAATTAAGAGAAGTGACAATTTTGGAAGAGGATACAAAAGAAAACTAACCATTTTTTAAATTATAAATTGCCCTGGATTAATATTAAGACTTCTGTTCAGCAAAATACTTCTAAGGAAAAAAGAAAAAAAATATAAGCCGCAGACAGAAAGAAGAAATTCATGCTCCATATTTGCATACTTGATAAAAGTATGCGTGTAGACTCCAGAAAGGACCCCTATAAATAATTTATAAAGACAGATAACCAAACTCAAAAAAGAAGAGGAAAAACTCTAAAAATCTTGAGTCGGCACTACGTAAGGAGAATATCAAAATGTTGAATGAATAAATGCAAAGATGCTCACCATCATTAGTTTTCAGAGAAATGCAAGGTAGACACTTTTAAATATCATGATCCACCAAGTAAAATAACAAATTAAAACACTGACTAGGGGCACCTGGCTGGCTCAGTCAGTAGAGCATTCAACTCCTGATCTGGGGGTCGTGAATTCAAGCCCCACACTGGGGTAGAGTTTACTTTTAACACACACACAGACACACACACACCCGACCATATCAAGTGCTGGTGCGAAGGTAGAGCTCTTGGAAATCTGTTCCATTGCTGATGAAAAGTTAAATTGGAAAATATCTTTCAGCACCCACTATAGCTAAGGATATGGACACCCTGTGACCTTGGAAGTCAACTTCTGGGTATGTAGCTAGGAAAAAAAAAAAAGAAAAAAGAAATCAGCCTTTATGTCCACCAAAAACTTGTAGAAGGATATTCATAGCAGTTTTATAGTTTAGTTTTTTATAGTTTTTAGTTTTATAGCTTCAAATTGGAAGCTGGAAACCAGTATATAAACAGGGGTATATGTGTTCAATGAAATCCAAAGCACAAACAAAAAATCCTGATATATGTACCAAATCTGTTTAAGCACTACTTCTGTCCAGTATCTATCTATCTATCTATCTATCTATCTATCTATCTATCTATCATCTATCTATCTATCTATATCTATCTGTCATCTATCATCTATGTACTATCTATTCATCTATTTATAGAGGTACATATATATGTCTATATCAAGATTTGTTTATTTACGTATTTACCTACTTATTTACTTACTTGCTGGCTTACATACTCATTCACAGGGGTTATTACTCCTAACATGACCTTTCAACTAGAAGCTCAAAGACAGAAAAGAAAACTTTCCCCTTAGATCATGTACTGGCCATAGAAAATTCAAAAGAGGAAGAACATTCTGATTTAGAACTCTAAAATCTTTCTAAACTCTTTCTGGTAGAGTTTGGTATCCCATATCCACTGACAACAATTACTTGGAGAAAAATTGATATTTGACTGAAACCTGATAACGAGATTAAAAAAAAATCCTCTTGGGAAATTATTGATTTGTTTTCTTCATCTAATCTCAGTTATTGATACTAATTAATGAGTGAAACTGTTGTCAGAAAATCAAAATTAATCATTTGATCTAAATAATCTTTTTAAAGTACATTAATAATTTTAGGAATGAGGTTTTATAGGAACAAATTTTTTTTTTTTTAGGAACAAAATTTTTTACAATAAAAACTTGTTTTATAATAAAACTTCACAATAAAAACAAATGTTTTTACAACATTCTGTCCAGTGAAAATATTCCAGTGTTGCTGGTATTAAAGTATATATTATAGGAAAGTGAAAGTTCCATTTCTAATTAAAAGACTTATGCCAGGGGCGCCTGGATGGCTCTGTGGGTTAAAGCCTCTGCCTTAGGCTCAGGTCATGATCCCAGGGTCCTGGGATTGAGCCCCGCATCAGGCTCTCTCCTCAGTGGGGAGCCTGCTTCCGCCTCTCTCTCTCTACCTGCCTCTCAGCCTACTTGTGATCTCTGTCTGTCAAATAAATAAATAAAATCTTAAAAAAAAAAGATTTGTGCCAAACACAACTATCATTCTCATTTTTGGATCATTGTCATAAAATGATATTTCCTAAACATGCTTTATTTATGATGAAGAGGAAGGGCAACTCGAATGTAAGAACCCTGGCTTTCCTCACTGAGTTTAATGATTAGTCCTAAACATGGTGATGCCTTAATGGATAGGCTAGATGGATGAGAGATCTGTGGTCTTATAGTTGGCCATGCTTTTTGGGGGTGCCACTGTATCTCCATTTATTTGTGGTAAGTCAGAAATTTCCAAGATGTCTTACTGAGGTAACCCTAACTCTTATCTTCTAACCTCTCAATTTAAAAAAGGAAATGAACCCACAAATATCAAACATATTTCAAAAGGTACCCTGTTTCCCAATATGGTGGACTAGCAGAAACCCCAAATTGTGGGTCTTTTGTAATAGTCATGGTAGAGAATAAAGACCCACTTTCTTTTCAAGCACATCATAGAGCTAGCTAGTTTTCTCCTTCTGGAAGGAATTGAGCAAAGCCATTCCTTTAAAAACAAACAAACAAACAGAACAACAACAGCAGCAGCAAAACCCCACCACAATTTCAGCTAATTAAAAAGGAAAAATCTAGGAAAGACAGATTTTTTAGCTTTAATATGCTAAACTATATCATGGTACTTGATTGCTATTTATGACAAAAATCAAGATAGTTTATCCCTTAAGGTCAGAGTTTGAACAATGTTGTAGAATAGACCTTTCTAAAGTAGAGCCAATTTCTCTGTCCCTCTACAGATGTATCATGTGTGCCTTGGTTAAGACAGGTCACCAAAGGAAGACAACAGCCCTACTAGAACAAGAACTGTGGGCAATAAGGTTGTGGAGGATGAATCAGTCTGGGCTTATACCTAGCCACAGACGGGGTCCCTCTAGAGGCATGGACTTACCCGCCATGAACCAGCCATTTCCACTCGCATATCAGGTTAGAGGTTGGGGTACAGTTGTGGAGACACATTTTCTTGTACTTATAACTATAGCTATCACATTTATTGAGGAATTTGTGTGGCACATCAGAAATATCTTCGTGTACCTTCATCATCCCTTCAACTCTGACATACAGCATCATTTGTAGAGGTCACAAGAGAGCACACAAGGAAGTAATTGTTGTGTTTACTTTGGGAATTTTACTGTAATCAATCTTAAAGATCCTCAAGCTGATTTGTAAACTCAAAATACTTGGATTTTTCTGCACTTTAGAAATTTTCATGAAGAAATGTTTGCTATCACAGTTTCCATCTGAAGGTAGACAGATGCACACAAGAAGCCTAAGGAATCTTCAGACAGTTGCTTGGTACATGTTTTTGGTGTGAAAAAGGGACATCCTCTTATGAAATTATTTTTTTCTGTATATCCTGGAGTTATCTAAGCCTTGAATAAATTCTCTCATTAAATACTAAAAACAGCCTTATGGAAAAGCTATCCTTAGTTTTCAGAAAAACAAAACAAAACGAAAACAAAAACAGGTATTTGTGATTCGAACACTTGAGTAAAGAAAGGCCTGGCAGCTAGTGGGAACTTGATCCAGAATTCCTTCCAGGGTATCTGATGCAAGCCCAAGCTCCAGGTGTTCATCACTATTTGGCATTGTGATACCACAGCAGACTTGAAATCAAAACAAATATGAGTTTTACCCAATATTGTTGCATCAAACTGAGATGCTGAAGGTCCACCATTCAATGTATCATCATCTCCACCACAACATGAATTCCAAGGATCATTTTGGTCTCCAGGACCCTCTACTTGCTATGACTTCGGGGCTGGCTGGACTCTTCTGCTGGATATGTCTATCTTTATATTTATCAAGATCACCTGTCAATTTTCATTCCTGTGTTGCTAATTGGAAGTTAGTCTGTCCTTTTTTATGACTACTTTTCTGCTTTATTCCATGCAGATTGCTTGCTGTTTGATATCTCATAGGTTAAACTTGTTTCTCAGTTCTTGCTGGCCCCTTGATGGAATTCCATTCCCTACCGCAGGACTCAGCCCTCAGGCAAACATGGTGGAAGTGGTGTGAGCCTTATCAGGAAGGGGTCCAAAGATCAGCAGTCTTATACTATCTGAAGCTCCCTTCCATGTCTTGTCTAATGAACACAGTGATTAAGCTTAATTTCCTGATTCATTTTGAACATCTAGATACCTAAGGATATGGTATCTAGAATAAATGAAACAAGATGGGATTGGGAGGGAGACAAACCATAGGAGACTCTTAATCTCACAAAACAAACTGAGCTTTGCAGGGGGGAGGTGGGGAGGGAGAGGGTGGTGGGGTTATGGACATTGGGGAGGGTATGTGCTATGGTGAGTGCTATGAAGTGTGTAAACCTGGCGGTTCACAGACCTGTACCCCTGGGGCTAATAATACATTATATGTTTATTAAAAAATTTAAAAAAATAATAAAAAAAAACAGAAAATAAAACTAAAAAAAAAGAAAAGAACATGGTATCTACTATTTTGATGCATCCTACATATGTTACAAGGTGCTATCACATGTGTGAGCTCATGTATTCTCCAAACAGTTTTTGAAAGAAGTATTGTCATCTCAGTTTGATGAGGATGGGAAGCTCAGATAAACCCTGGGGGGCAATGAGCTGCCTTCTTCAAGCGCTGTATAACCTGGGGGTAAATCTGAATCTTTCCCAGCTTGTCTCCTCCTCTATACAATGGGAATAATACTGCCCTATGGAGTTGTTGACAGAATGTAGTAAAATATGGCTATAAAGTGCCTAACATACTACATTAAAAGAGAACTTGGCACATAGTACATATTGAATATGTGGTAACTTCACTATCCTCATGATCAAATTAAGTCTATTATCCTGTTTAACAGCAGAGGAAGATGAAAATTCAGGTCTATGGCTTCTAGGCCAATATGCTTTGTGCTGTGGTCCTGTGTTCCTTTATAAAATGAAAGATTCTGATATTTTAGATATTTAAATTTCAGAGTCACGATTAAATCGTACTTTGATAGTTATATATTTTTAGGTTTTTCTATAATTAACAAATCTCGTGATGCATCATTCAATCTGAATTATCCCACAATGAGAATATCCTGAGTCTTTGTGAGTGTTTTCATTAACTTTGTTAATGACCCTGCCCCTAAATTTCTATGGAGAATGCTGTCTTGATGAGCAGTGATTTCATCTCAACCTAATAAAACTGATTCTAGAAGAGGCTGTTAGATTTTAAGGTCATGCAATGACTCTCTATAACCTACTTTTTTGTGAGCTACAAGTAATTTTGAAAACATATCATTCTCAACAACACAATCTATTAGTAACTGTCTGGCATTCCTTGAAATTACAATTCAGTCTGATGTGACAAGCCCTCCTTTGAATAATGGGTTTTTAAGCTGGTTGGTGTATATTCATGTTTAACTGCTATCGTTATGAATATCTAGTGAATGCTAATTTGCATTCAATAATGTTCTACACATGGATGGGTATTTACTGTTCTTTCCTTTGGTGTTTCCTTAAGCATTATTTGAAAAATACTAAGACTTTATTAGCTTGAAAAATGATCTTTGCTTAGAGTGATTTAGTGAGAAAAAAAGTTTCTTCTTTTCTGAAAATGCTTTGGACAATAAACTTGATATTTTTTAGGAACAAAGCATTCAAAATATGGCATGCTAAGTAAGGGTTGGAGAGCAGTTGGAAGATATTTTTAAAAACTCATTTGAAGTCCACAGCATTCAAAGTCAGACTTAATTAAATTGGATTTATCATTCAGAAAATGGAAGTAATTCTAGCATATTGCATTATTCAATACTTTGTACCCTGTACTGTTATTGCTGAACATATCAACTTTAGACTGCCATGAAATTCATGGTGTATATATGTGTGCATTTAAAAAAAAATAAGCATTTATCAACTATTTTAACCAGCTAGGAAAATAATACATTTGGAAATATTTCTCTTCTAGTGCATAAGATTTTCATTTTCATTCTAGAGATCTTTTTTCTTTTCTTTTCTTTCTTTTTTTTTTTTTTTTTAAGGAGCAATTGAAAATTTAATGTAGCAAGTATGACTAATCAAATAGATAGCTTTATTCCTTTTGGAAAAAAGGTGTCATTCATCTTTCAGAGATGGACAACTAACTATTGCATTTCTAAAGCCTGACCTTTTCCTAAATCCAAGGTCTTAAAGGGTCCATGAATTTAAACTGACAAGAAGTTCTCCACAAACCATTAATCTTGTGAAATAAAAGGCAAGAGAAGCGAGGATGGAGCACAAGGATGAGGCTTTGGGAGAGCTGACCAATAAGGATGATGCTATTGTCCAGGGATAGAGACCTGGGCCCAGGGATGGTCCAGGAAGAGAGTCTGGGGAAGATGGGATTATATCGTCCACCCTGGCTCTTCTCATCTCACCCATTTCCAACCCCAAGACTGAGCAAGAGAATCCTCCTTGCCCCAATGGCATAAAGGACACACTTGGAAGGGACGTCATTCAATATCAAGGAAAAATAGTTGAGCAGCATCAATGATGTGAGACATATTTAATTTTGTTGGACTCTGGGGCATGGAGGTGGAGGGTGCTCCTGGCCTGGCCTTCATGGATGGCATCTTCACACCTCAGAAAAAGGAGGAAATTTGGGCTTCTCTCTCAAAGCCACACTTGCTTTGATTTAAAAAAAAAAAAAAGATATGTGACATTTCTGAAACCTAAATGTCATTGAGAAATGCCTACTGCCAATACATTCTAAGGAATTCTGCAAATGGGAAATGGAAATCTGCAGATTCTCATATTCCCTACATGCCCTCATATGGACTTTCTGTTTTCATGGGACTATAATACGGAGATATTCACTGAAACGAAGAAAAACAAGCAACAAATAAAAATGACATGTAGCTGACTGCTCTATTTTCAGGGAATTAAAATTGCATAGTAGCTCCAGGTCTTGAGAAAGTCATGCTTCTACTTAATGTCTAGAACAGGTTTTTCAAATAAATGACTGCATAATTTTAATTTCTAGGATTTAATGTTTTATTTATTTTTTCAGAGTTTCATGCTTTCCTTGAGATGTTTTAGGCACACTTAATTAAGACACCTTTAAAGTTGTTCTGGCTTTAATTTTCCCATTTGCTGAATCTGAGGAGTCGTAGTATTTGCCTCAATGTATGTGATTCAGTCCTTGTGTTGACTTTCCTATTTGTCTGTAACCCTCCAGCTCTAGTTCTCCTTGGAAACCTCACTCAGGTTCTGGGTTTTCAGGCCTCTTTGTGCTTGTTGACATTTGCATCTGTCTGGATCCTCAAAACAGATTCAAAAACAAATTTGGATAGGCCACAGATTTCTGTCATTATATCCCATGTGCTCTGACCTCAGTCTGGTTTGTCTGTAGCACTTGCTCAGGGCAGACTATGTGGTGCTGAACTGTGATTCTCTCCTGCGAGACACTCTCTTCAACTATGATTCCAGGCAACAGCTTCCTTCCTGCCACACCTAGATCAGAAAGATGATTTTTCCTCATTCTTCTTCATCCACAGTAGAAGTATCCAGGCCTTGCCCAGGATCCCTCTTCCTGATGTCTGCCATGGAAAGAGTCCATCTCCCCAAGTCCTGTCCCATTTATCCTCCAACTAAGGCATTTGGCTTTAACTAAGCAACTACTAAGCATCCCCCATTTGCCTATCATCTGGAAATGTCCCTTGCTTATTTCCACATTAGTTATCATTCATGTGCTTCAATGTATGCTATAGGGCACCACCAGAGTAGGGGGAAATGTTCCTCCATCTATCCATCATAAGTGACCAAGAATTTTTGCATCTATCTAAAATGAAAATGCTTGAGATTCCTTTGCTTACCAAGTATCTCTGCTTTTCAGGTTGGGGTCATGGTTGAAGTCAGAGTTAAGAAATTTCTTTTTGTTTTGTTTTCTTTGTTGTGTAACAAATGATAGCCAGGAATTGATTTACTTATTTATTTATTTTTTTTTCAAATTTTGCTTGGAAAACTGTGAGCTTGACACACTTTTCCAGGGAGAATGTCTTTAGCTAATATCAGCATTTGTCTATAGTTATGGCTCTAGTTAAACTGACTGCTTCATTTGGGGTCACTGTATAATGATTCATTTTACTCAGATTCTCAAATTTGTTGGGATAATGTTTAAACACTTCACTATGGTTTTCAAAACTGTTCTTTGTACGGGGCGCCTGGGTGGCTCAGTGGGTTAAAGCCTCTGCCTTCAGCTCAGGTCATGATCCCAGGGTCCTGGGATTGAGACCTGCATCGGGCTCTCTGCTCAGCAAGGAGCCTGCTTCTCCCTCTCCCTCTGCCTGCCTCTCTGCCTACCTGTGATCTGTCTGTCAAATAAATAAATGCAATCTTCAAAACTGTTCTTTGTAATTATGCTTATTTCCCATTTCTATTTTCTTTTATTTTTTCATAAACAATTTCAGTTTTATTCTCCTTTTTGTGGGCCAACAATTAGTTTTTATTTCAAAGTGAAAATTATTTTCTTGGACTGTACTTTTCTCTGAAACTTGCTATGTAATGTTGACTGAAGTATTAACAGGAAATACTAAATAACACCAAGTAAAAGTATGGAAGTAATAACATCAAAACTTCATCCATAATATATATGCAATCCTCTACTTATTTTTAACCTAATTTGTCTTTTCTTGAAGAGATATATTAGAGCTACTTTTTCTCAATAATGATTTCTCAATTTCTCTCTAGTTTTTTCTTTTATCTGTGATTGAAAGACCTGACATCAGAGGCATTAAAGATTCTGATTATTATGTCATCTTGAAGGAGTATAAAAATTTTATCAATACAAAATATATTTATCCATTCCATGTTTTTAATCTTGAGATGTACATGAATCTTTACCCATGATTTTATTTTTTTATTTATTTAAAATATTTAATTAATTAATTAATTAATTTTTAAAAAGATTTTATTTATTTATTTGACAGAGAGAAATCACAAGTAAGCAGAGAGGCAGGCAGAGAGAGAGGAGGAAGCAGGCTCCCTGCTGAGCAGAAAGCCCGATGTGGGGCTTGAACCCAGGACCTGGGATCATGACCTGAGCCGAAGGCAGCGGCTTAACCTACTGAGCCACCCAGGCGCCCCTAATTTATTTATTTGACAGAGAGATCGTAAGTAGGCAGAGAGGCAGGCAGAGAGAGAGAGGAGGAAATAGGCATCCCACTGAGCAGAGAGCCAGATGCAGGGCTCAATCCCAGGACCCTGGGATCATGACCTGAGCTGAAGGCAGAGGCTTTACCCACTGAGCTACCCAGGTGCCCCTACCCATGTTTTTAAACTTGAGTTATGCTTTCTCTACATTTAGGTATGTTTACTCCTATTGTTGGTCTTTCCTTTTATATGTTTTTTTTTCCATTTTACTTACAACCTTTCGTATGATTTACAGTACATCCAGATATATGGAAAATAGGTTTTTATTTTTATTGAAATCAGCGCTTATCTTTTAACAAGAGAATTAATGTATCCACATACTAGTGTTAGTGTATCTTTCCTGATATTTTATATTTCATTTGACAGCCCTTTCATTTTTTGTTTGTGTTGTTTTGAGTTTATTGATAATTATCATCCCTCTTCCCCCATGTTACTTCATAATGAATTTTTTCCAGCTTGACTAGTGTTGTCCCTTAAATATTAAGACATAATTAAAATACTTTATTGTTTCTAGATATAATCAGAGTTTACATCCTCTTAGAAATAGACAACATATTAGGTTGTACTCCCTGTCAGCTTGACTAAGCCACATAGAATTGTCATTCTAAATTCCTATTTGATGTTTGTATGTTTGTATATCCATCAATTACCTTTTCTACACAGAGCTGTATATATCTTATATATTTGTACTCTGAAGTTCATATCTTTAGGTAGATGTATTATCTATTATGTATGCTTTGTGTTCTGTTACGTCTATGTTCTATGTGAACTACTTAAGAGTAATAATAATCACAATTATGAATTTTCTCTATTTCTTTATCTATTTGGTTACTCTGTTCATCCATTGCCTTTTCTTTTTAATATCAAAGGACTAAATTTGTAATGTGCAATTTTTTCTTTGTTTTTTGTTCAAATTTCTTTAAATATGTAGCATGGATTATTTTTAAGATACAAATTTTAATCATATCAGGTCTTCTGTTTCCTTTATCAAATCTTTTTCTTCAGGTATTATTTCTTCTCCCTATTGGGTTTGGTGTTTCTCTCATGGTGCTGACTCAAAAAATGGGTGATGGTTGGTGATTTGCTCAACTTTGTATTTAAGAATCATCCATTAATTCCCTGTTATGTTCATTTATCTTTCTCCCAGTGTTGTCACTGGGATGCGAAGTAGATTATATTGATTTCTTCTTTGCTGGAATGACAGGCTTTCTGCCTGGGAAGTGAGCACCAACCTGTCTTTGTAGTCCTGTGCATTTATAGTCCCTCTACCGTTGCTTTACCATCCTGACAAAAGCTACTGTGTAGCCTCAGTGGTGAAGAGGCTAACAGACTTCTGTACTGTAAATTGATTTTCCTCACTCCAAAAAAGCCTCAAATGTCTTTTCAGCATCTTTCAACTCTCTGAGCTCACTAATCTTTGACCTCACTCCCATGATTGCAGACTTTTTTCTACATGTGTTTTTGTCTACAAATACTGTTTTGTTGTTCCTATTTTTTCCTGAGATCTGATACTCCACTTTCACCTACAGAAATTTCTGGAATGCCTCATAATTTTTAAAATACATCAAAAACATTAAAGAATATTTGAACCTATAGTTGACTTAGGAAACTAAAGTCAAATATGAAATTAGAAAAATTATAATATGATTTTGAAAAAAAAGATATAAAATCTTTGTAACTAGCTTAAGGATATTTGTTGGCGTGCTGCTCTCTGGAAATGCTACGATCAGATATACTTATTTTGAGAATAACATTAAGTAACTTGAAAAACTGTCTCAAATGTCAATGTCTTTGAAAGAGTTCCATGGAATGGAGTAAATATAACCACCGCCATCTAATTAAACGTCTGCAAAAATGTTAGTGGAGCGCTGCAACAACCACCCTTCATGAGATAATGGACCGAGGCAAAGAGCCGTTTCAGCCGCAGACCCATGATGTCAACAGTTAATAAAGTATCTTAAGCCCAGTTCACAAAAGTATCTTAAGCCCAGTTCACAAAAGAATTTTTTTATAAATGATTTGAACATGTAAAGTATTTTCTATGTGAATTGATTAATGACCAGTTCTCTCTTTTTCAACCTTCTGCCATGATAAAACAATGCATTTCCATAGTAGGCAGAGGGAATCTCAATCAAGAGACTGAGAGGAATAAACTTCAGTGTTCCTTTTGTGGGTCCTTCTCTCCTGGATACCAGCCCTGCAAGTCCAACAAAGAAAATCCTCCATCTAAATAAGTACCTGTCAAAGTTTTGACTCTCCAATGCTTTATTTAGTCTGACTTGCTTCCATGTATTTTTCAACAGAAAGTAAACATAAAGGACTACTAAGATTATATAAATCAAACATAACAAATAGGAAGAAGATAAAAAATTTCACCTCAAGCTATTTACATCCAAGCTATTTACATTCATCCAAGCAACAAGGAAAATGACACTAAACTATGGCTCTACTGAAACACAGTAACTAGGTGTTTATGGTAACATTTCTTTTCTTTCTTTTTTTTTTAAGATTTTATTTATTTATTTGACAGAGATCACAAGCAGGCAGAGAAGCAGGTAGAGAGAGAGAAAGAGGGAAGCAGGTTCCCCGCTGAGAAGAGAGCCCGATGCAGGGCTCGATCTCAGGACCCTGAGATCATGACCTGAGCTGAAGGCAGAGGCTTTAACCCACTGAGCCACCCAGGTGCCCCTATGGTAATGTTTCTTAATGGGAATTTATAAATTTATGTTTTACAGAGACTATGGCTTTATATGTCCATTTCTACAACATCCACCTTCCTCCCCCAAATAATACATAGGATTAATCAGCCCTAAATCCACTTTGCTTAATACACCAAAATTTGACAGAGTATTCTAAGTTAACATCAACACACCTTTGCCTTCTCTGAGAGAGGAATAGATGAATAGATGCTTATAATGTATTTACCTTTTTTCTGCATCAGAATAATATTCTTTTGGAATTATGGTCAATCATGTTCTATTCTAAACACAAAGAGAAGACTGAGGAGTACATAACCAAATATACTAATAGAATGGATAATAAAACTAAAATGGAAAACCGGGGGCCCCTGGGTGGCTCAGTGGGTTAAGCCGCTGCCTTCGGCTCAGTTCATGATCTCAGGGTCCTGGGATGGAGCCCTGCATCGGGCTCTCTGCTCAGCAGGGAGCCTGCTTCCTCCTCTCTCTCTGCCTGCCTCTCTGCCTGCTTATGATCTCTGTCTGTCAAATAAATAAATAAATAAAATCTTAAAAAAAAATGGAAAACCGTTGTGGAGAATAAAGGAATGACTATACCATACAGCTATGGACAAACACATGTGCACTGAAAGAAGTCAAGCATAAAAGGAAACAAAATGAACAGAAAAAAAAATGACATGTTTCCTTACATGTTAAAGCGACAAATAAGAACATTTAATCTATAGTTTTGGAAGTCAAGACAGTGGGTGCCCTTGCGCATACTGATCTGAAGGTCAAACAAAAGGAAATTTTGTAATCTATGTTTGGTATCTTCATCATGAAGATGAATACATATGTGTACATTATGAGAAAATCATTGGGTTATAACCTTGTGTGTTGCATTTCAGTTAAATGATTCAACTCACTTCTCCTGTCTGTTTCCCAATATCCTCCCTATTATTCCTTACGCTCCAGAAGTAATGATTCATTTAGAAAATGCTACTAGAAAGTAAAAAACAAATAACTATACAAAAAGAACAACAAGAGTAATTATAAACTTGACAACTGCAAAGGCCACCCATGGCAGTGAAGAAAACACTGAGAATATATAGAGGATGAGGAAAAACCACCCTCCGAAAATGAAATTTTAATTTAGAATTCCAGAGCCAGCTAATGAGTCACCCAAAGTATTATTTTGAGTGAATTACGAAAATAACAAGAAATTTTATATTTCTGTAAGTATACTGAAATAAACAGTGAGGAAAACATATTTTAATGAATGGAAAAAATAGTAGAGGGGGGAAGAAATAGTAGTGAACAAATGACTTGTTACTGAGTTGGTACCACTAAAAATGCATTAACTATATCCCGCAATAATGAAAAATTTAGAAGTTTAAAACATAGAGCACAAGATTAGTCAAAAGTAATAAGGAAGATGAGGAGGGAGAATTCTGTGAAAACTTTCTAGGAAGCTCATATTTCTCTGAGAAAATAGACATATCAATTAACTTCAAACTAACTTTTAAATATATATATTATCTAAGGAGAAGAACTAATTAATAAAAATAAGCTTATGTGAAGCTGGGAAAAGAGAAATTAAAATAAAGAAAACAGATGGCTGTGGACTGAATTATATCCTCCACAAAATCCGCATGTTGAAGCCCAAATTCCTTATGTGCCAGGATTGGGAGGTAGGGCTTTTAGGCAGTAATTAAGGTTCAATGAGGTCATGAAGGTGGTGCTCTCGTAATGGGATTAGTGGCTTTCTATAAGAAAAGTCAGAAAGAGAGAGAGAGACAGAGAGACAGACACCTCTCCATGCACAGACAGAGAAAGAAGATGGCTTTCCACAAATCAGGAAGAGGGCTCTCCCCAGAAAGTGAGTTAATGGCCGCTGCGTCTTGGACTCCCAACCTCTAGAACTGTGAGAAACAAATGTGTATTGTGTAAGACAATTAGTCTGTGGCATTTTGTTAGGGAGCAGCCTAAGGTCCTAACACATAGATATTACTCCAACAAGTAGCAAGGAATTAGGCAAGGTTAATAAGAACAAAGTAAATAGCACAAATTAATATTACAAAATTAAATCCTAGGACAAAAATTGCTAATTTTGAAACTATGTATTTAATCACAGAGATGGTCAGACGGGGCAAATGAAAGAGGAGCAATGATAATTTTGGGGGTAAATAAAACCTAATATAAATCTAGCTCAGAAAGATTATAAGCATTAGGAAAATAAACAAAATAAAAGTAAATCAAAGATGTGGCACCTGCGTGGTTCAGTGGGTTAAGCCACAGCCTTTGGTTCAGGTCATGATCTCAGGGTCCTGGGATGGAGTCCCGTATGGGGCTCCTTGTTCAGCAGGGATCATGCTTCTGTCTCCACCTCTGCCTGCTACTGTGCCTCCTTGTGTGCTTCCTCTCTCTGACAAATAAATAAATAAATAAATAAATAAATAAATAAATAAGATTTTATATATATATATATATATATATATATATGTCAAAGAAAATACTATATTTGAGAAAATATTATTTAAGGGAAACTGCATTAGTGGATTTTTTAAAACACATTACTTAATAATTACAGATATAGTCCATCAGCATCTATAAAATTCATCAAACCTGATGTCCCTAGATCACAGTCTCAAAATATATACACTTAAATCAATTACATAGTTTGAGAAATCCACAAAATTTGTGTATATTGTATATATATAATATATGTTATGTATATAATGTATATAATATATGATTTTCATATTATACTGGCATAAATTAATAAATAAAATAATTACAAACAGAATTCTATGATGTACATGCCATATATCTATGTTAGGGTTTACAATAATTACAAGGAAAACTAATACTACAAGGAAAACAACTAAAACTGCTATGTAGCAGGAATGCTTCTACAGACTTTGAAAATATGATTGCATTTATTACAGCAAGACTGAGGAAGATAGTATTATCTTGCTTGTACGTGTAAGAAATAGAAGTCGCAAAGAGCTTGGGGGATTACCTTGAGCCCCCATATGTGCAGATGGTTTTAACTTTAAAAACTTTATTAATATAATTAACAGGTCAAAATTGAGCAGTAAGAGAGGGTCTAGACAATGACATCCTGGTAGTGACAATTACCTCGTGTCCAGAGATCACTTCCCAAATATCATTCTCCTATAGGAGGGACCATAGTATCTTGGAGATATGGCTGATTCTATGATCAGGACAGGGGAAATATAACATGAGCTTAGAACATCTAAGAGTGAAAAAATAAGAACATGTGTAAAAACAGAAGGTCCACATCTCCAAAAGATGTAGGAGCCTACCTGAAGGCATTCCTAATGGTCAACATAAACTAATTTGAGCAACCCAAAATACACAGAAACAGTATAGAGACATAACCCAAAGGAATAACCATGGCCTATAGTGACATAAATAAATGATTGAATATAGAAATAAATGGGGGAGAAGGAACAAAACTCTAGAGAAGCATTTCACAACATACATGTAAATACTCTCCCCCACTCCAGGAGGAAGGCTGAATCTGCTCTCCCTACTCCTGCATTTAGTCTGGGTTTAGTGACTCGCTTCCAAAAAATAGAGTATGGAAAGCAGAGAATAATAATTTCTCAGTAGAGAAACCTGGCAGACACCACCGAACCAAGTGACCAACTTAACGTCATCTGTAATAAGTCAAAGTGTTAGCATCGATCTTCTGATACTAGGTACTTGGCTTTGTCATTTCCTTTCTCATAATCCATAACCACAGTCCAACAACAAGAAAAAAATCAGACCAACCTAAACTGAAGCACAGCTCCAAGAAATTTTCAGAACTGTTAAGTCAGATTGAGAAACTCACAGAGAGTAGGGAGTTGCGATGACTGCATACAGTGTGGTATCCTGGAGGGGAATGTGGAACAGAAAAGGGACATTAGAGAAAAATTAGTCCGATTTGAATGGAGTCTAGATGTTCAATCATAGTATGTATGTTTTCTTAGTGCTGTTTGCATGCTGTTTTCTTAGTTTGAAATTCTTCCCCTGGTATTGTAGGACAGCATTAGGGCAAGCTGGGTGAAGGGATTACACAAACCCTCTGTGTTACCTATGGCATCTCCATGTTATTCCAAAATACAAAAACTAATTGTAAGAGTCGAACAACAAAATGTTCTTAGACTCACAAGAAAGAAAAAAAAAAAAAGGAAAACATTTTCAACAGTAAAAGTTGAACAAAATGTTCTTAGATACAGAAGGAAAAAAAAAAAAAGAAAACATTTTCAACTTACTAACCACCCAGTCAAGATAATGTTCCTTATTTAACAAAGAGTAAAAAGGTGCCTACCAGACTAGAGTAAGACATTGTCTAAACCCATACATCATGCATAAGGAAAATTAACCAAAAATTAAAGCTACATAATATGTAAGAAAATCACTATACTATAAGTGCTTAGAAAATGTGATATTTAGCCTGACATATCTGACAGAAATTGTTATCTAGAATATTTTTTTAAAGATACTATTTATTTATTTACTTACTTCATTTGAGAGAGAGAATGCGTGTGCATACAAGCGTGAGGCAGGAGGGGAATGCAGGGGCAGAGCATGGAGGGAGAGGGAAAGTGTCTCAAGGCCAGTATGCAATGAGCGTGGAGTTCTGCTCCGCTTGGTCTCAGAACCCTGAGATGGTGACCTTAGCGAAACCAAGAGATAGACATTTAGCCAACTGAGCCACCTAGGTGTCCCTAGAGTGTTTTAAAAATCCTTATAAAGGTATAAAACAAGCACTGAATTACTAGGAGGTTAGGCAAAGCATTTCAAAAGGATATTTATAGAAAACTAAAATTTGATTAAGTTTGCAAAGTAGTGATTGTTTAACTGTGAATTAAATGAGCTAGTATTTGTTTACCTTATTATAATGGCAAAAAAAGAAAAAAAAATTAAAGACCAGTAAGGACGGCATGGATGTGAGAGAACAGAAATGCCTCTGCACGTTTGGTGAGAGTTTAGCTTGAATGGACTCCCTTTTGCCAACCAAGGGTCTGGACGTACCTACTTAACATAATGGACTATGGGCTCCAGTAGTGGGTAGCAGCCTGAGCATTTGCCAGGGAGGATCTCTTACCTCACTGAAGCTGGGTGCAGAAGCACTCATGCTTTATTTGCTGTTCTGACAAATTAAAACAACCTAAATCAGTATGAAGGGGAAGCAACACAACCAAGTTACATTTTGCATACTCTTAAGATGGAGTTCTATCCAGCTGCTCAAATGATTAAACTCCCTTGCATATATTAGGTTATATAAATAAGATAAGGCAAAAAAGAAAGTTCCAGAACAAGTGCAAGATGTCACCTTGTAAATATTAAATAACACATTCAATAATAATGTGTACTTCATCCATATGCCAAGTGGCAAAAGCAATGAATCTTCAAAAAAAGCTGAAGTAAATGTACAGAATAAGAGTTGATAATATCTTTGTGACGAGGTCATACTTTTTACTGTTAATCTTTGATGTTTTCTGAATTTTGGAAACATTTAAAAAAAATAGGACAATGAAAGTGCTTCTCTGTCATCTGATTGACTCTACTTTTCTCCACCCACTTTCCCTTCTCTTTGTAATTATACTGAGTAACACAAACATATTGCACACAGAAATATATATTTATAATAGGAAATATTGTCTTGAGTGTATACAAAAATAGCTACTTTGTACATTTAATTTTTTTCACATTAACTAAAAATAATAAAATATTCCTACATCAAAATTTATAAATTTTAAATGCTACATATGCATTTTTACTATTTGTCTTATCTTTAAGAAAATTATTATAGTCAAAGGAGATATTTCTGATTCTTAAACAATTGTATTATTTGCTGTAAAAAAATCCTTAAAAACACATTTTTCTCCTAGATACAGGTCACTTTTAGTTGCTATAAAATAGATCCAATTATAATCTCTTTTCTCTTTTATTCTATAAAATCAGACCTTAGTTTGCAGAAACATGACTTATTTTGAGAGTCTACTTTCATTCTTCCATATTATACTGAGCACAGAACTCCTGAGCTGATGATAGCCTTTCCAATCACTTCTCCTTTTGCTCTTGGTCTCCTGCCAGCAGATGATGGATTGTGTTAGTTGCTAAGGGTCAAGTTGTTGCCTATAGGAAAAAAGATAATTCATTACACTTGCAGCAATCACACCAGTCCAGTTTCACCACTTAAATTATTGCTTCAACCACACTAGCTCAGGTCTGTGCACAAGAGTGGCAGCTTTGGATACAGGACTCATAGTGACGACAGTGCCCAGAACATCAGACAGTGAGGTAGCATAAAAATGGGTAAGTTACGGTAAAGGTGGTCATAAAAACATGCAATTTCTGGAATTAAAACAAACACCCATTTTATGAAGGATATATATAATCTTTTCCATTATTTAAAAAAAATACATTTTTGCATGGATATTTACTGACAGCTTTCTCGTTGGTTTTGAAGATTTGAAGATGGTGGTAACTGGTAGAGTAGCAGCAACCAGAGAACTGGGGACATGCCCTGAGCTTGGATCACAGTTGTCTTGTCACTTGTGTGACCTTGGACAGACATTTGCATCTCAGACCTAGTTTCTGTCTCATCAGTTTAAAATTGGGGGTAGTAGGTACATGACTGCTATTGTTCTTTTGCTATCTAATTGCATGTGATTGTCCTACACACTGATTTTTAATTTGATGAATGTAAATGAGAAGCTGAGTGTAATAAAGTACTGGTAAACATTTTTTTTTCAGCTTTCTATAACAGTGATTCCCAAACTCTGGTTCATTAGAACAGTAGGAAATATTTGATGCCACCATCCAATATAAACACACATAATCACGCGATTATCTACATGGATCTATTATCTATCTATCATCTATCATCTATCTATCTATCTATCTATCTATCATCATCATCAATCATGAAACAAAGGTTTCAAAAACCAACTCTCTTTTTGTGGCAAATTGATATGTTCCATTAAAATTTATTTTATTTAAAGAAAATCTTGCTTGCATGTAGCTACATGGATTTCATTGACCTCTAGTTTGCGGCGTATTCTGTTTGAAGGACATTCTGAAGATTAAGTTTCCAGCCCACTTGCATGGATACCAGCTGTGTCCTCAAATGAATGCTGCCTGCCTCATGTAATCTTACCTGCAGGATCTTTCACACCAGCTCTGTCTACAGCACTGCTCTGTGAACACACACACGTGTGCAAACATACATGCACACATGCACACACAAACACGCTGCTATTTATTTAACTCTTTATTTCTGCACGTGGATTTTGTTCTACTTGGAATTTCTTCTTTTCACTAGGAAAGTTTGGTGAAGGAATACTTCTTTTTTTTTCTTTTTTAAGATTTTATTTATTTATTTGACACACAGAGATTTATTTGACACACAGAGAGAGAGGAAGGGAAGCAGGCTCTGCTGGGCAGAGAGCCAGATGCAGGGCTCCATCCCAGGACCCTGGAATCACAACCTGAGCCGCAGGCACAGGCTTTATTTAACACACTGAGCCACCCAGGCACCCCTGGTGAAGGAATACTTCTTAAAGTTTTATTTGTTATCTCATAAAAATAGAGGGCTTGGGATCAAATGAAACCCTGGTTATAAGCTACTTAAAAAATTCTTTCTGCTTTGATTATATTTTTCTGTGGGAATAAATTATATCAGGGTCTTCCTAAGGTGCAGTGATTATGTGCAAAATGATCAATTACAACAGTACTTTATATTGTCAACTGACATCCTTTTGGAAAAATGCTTCCCTTCATTAAAATTATTTAACTAGGTAAGATGATGTCATTGAATAACCCTCCTACAAAAAAGACAAAAAAGACAAAAAAGTAATCCCCTATTCACCATCTCCAGCTACAAACTGAAGAGAAGAGTCCATTGTCAGGCTGGTCTGTTTTGGGTGGAGAGTGGAAAGCACTTTTGAATGTTCTGGAATGGGGGACAGGCTGACAGTTGTCATTGGCAACATGACCACTCATGCACAACATCCCCTGTGTGCCAGTTGTTAGTCCCTCTCCCTGGAGAAGCTTCATTTCTGAACCCAGAGGAGCGCTGACCATGGGGAAGTGGTGGCTTTTGAGCATGGGGGATTTAGAGGACCCAGTGATCATTGTCCTTTCTATCCCTTTCATTTTGTCCTTTTGTCCATTGTGGTTATTATCAAAGGATGCTTAATTCAGTTAAGACGAGTTGAAATAGACTCTATAAATTTTAAAGTTTGCCAAAAAAAGAGAATTATGCAAACTTTTATTAAAGTGTCTAATTTAAATACCACCATCTCTGGGAAATATTTGAAGACCCTGTGGATAACGGTGTCCGGCTCTTCCTCTGTGTTGCCTTTGTACCTTACACACGCTTCTAATGCCAGATTCACCATACTGAATTAGAATTCGGAGAACTAGCATGTAGTGACAACTGGAATCAGATTCCCTGTATAACCAATGGAACAGAAAAAAAAAAAAAAGAGAGAGAGAGAGAGAGAGAAAGAGAGAAGAGAAGGGAAGGGAAGGGAAGGGAAGGGAAGAGGAGAGGAGAGGAGAGGAAGAAGAGAAGACAAAGGAAAGAAAGGAAAGGAAAGATAAGAAAAAGAAAAAGATAAGATAAGAAAAAAATGGGGACTCCTAGGTGGCTCAGTCAGTTAAGTGTCTGCCTTCAGCTCAGGTCATGATCTCAGGGTCCTGGGATGCAGCCCTGCACTGGGCTCCCTGCTCACTGGAGAGTCTGTTTGTCCTTCTCCCTCTGCTCCTCCCCTCTGTTTCTGCTCTCTCTCACTCACACTCATTCTCTGTCTCTCAAATAAATAAATACAATATTTTAAAAAGACTAGGATAGAATATTAGCATATTCATAATAATGCTCAGTTCTGGTGTGGTTTTATGATTGAATGCCATATAATCTCAGAAAAGGATCCTCAGAATAGCCTGTTGGGATAGAATGATAGGATTATTTCACACTTTTCTATTTGGTAAAGGAAGAAGAGCATGAGATTTTATGCTTGTTCTCATTACTTGAAAAGTTTTGGAAGGAATCCTTCCCCCTCCCCACCCCGAGACTGAACAGCTGATCAGTGTATTATTTAAGGGTTCAGAGCTCTACATTTCCATAACAGAAGCCAGGCACCCACTTCTTTAACTTTTCATGTACAGTCCCCATCCCAAGGCTAGGCCATCTTTGATAAGCTTTCTCCTCTGCCTACCACTGGGGATGTGAGGGGCTTGTCTTTGGGTTCTACATGCCCAAGACAGGACAATGTGTCTGAGCTACCATTTTTCTGTTTCTCCTCTGTGTGGCTGGCTTCCTGGTATTTTGGCTGCACTCACAAAGAGAGGCTCTGCCTCTCTTTGCAAGCGTACCTGTTGATGTGTGACTTGAATTTTAATGTCTGAAAAAGAACAGTAACTTCTATTTTGGCCTTAGGCCCAGAGAGGTTTGTTCTTTGGGTTGTGAACTGTGAGGAGCTTGCACAGAGAAACCAAATGGTCAATTGTTTTCTATTAAGCTACTGAATATTTGGGCCTGTTAATCAGTCCCACCTTTGGAGGGGCTGTGGGGCAAGTGAGATGTCAGACCCTTGGCAATCATCCTCATTGTCCCTTAGACCAGACATGAGTCATTGCCATCCAGGAGCTATAACCCACTCACTTGCGTACCTCAACAACCCATGGCAGGTGGTACATAAAGAATTTCACAGATACCAGCTCTCCTGATTGCACGGAATACGCAGACAAGTGTTGCTTGAAGTCTCATTCTTAATGCAAACATCCTGTTACCCCTGGTTTCCAGTCACTGCTTATCTTCAATGACCTTCTTAGCTTGCTGCACATGGCAGAACCCAAATCACACAGGAAAGAGGAAAAAATCCTATGGGGAGAGGTGGATAAGGGCAGATCTCCATTACCTCTGCCCTTGAAAAAATTATCAGTATCATCATAAAAAGTGCATTGTGGAGAACCAGATATACTGTGGATACAGGAGGTAGGCGAGGTGATGATCAAAAGCGTTGGTGGGGAAAGAATTATCTGGCTGGTGCTGTGGAACATCCAAGATCTTCTTTACTGACCAACGATCATCCTCAGGAAAACACTGCATCTTTTCACCTCAATGGATGTGTTGTGGTAGCCTTTGCCGAAACGGTCCTTGATTAAAATCTAGCCTCTAGGGGCGCCTGGGTGGCTCAGTGGGTTAAAGCCTCTGCCTTCGGCTGGGGTCATGATCCCAAGGTCCTGGGATCGAGCCCCGCATCGGGCTCTCTGCTTGACGGGGAGTCTGCTTCCCTCTCTCTCTGCCTGCCTCTCTGCCTACCTGTGATCGCTGTCTGTCAAATAAATAAATAAAATCTTAAAAAAAAAAAATCTAGCCCCTATTCGAAGGATGAATAATGTCAAAATAAAAATTAGGAGGAAAAAAAAGAAGCACATATTGTGTTTTGTGCAATCCCCATTAGGAGTGCTTCTTCTGATAACTTTTGCCAAGGCAATAAATTGCTCCCCAGAATTCAGTGTCAATTAAGGATCGATTGAGGACAACGTCAGTTCTTAACAATTTTCAATAATCATTAGGGACTTTGAATATTTGAAAGATTTTATCTATCTATATTCATAAATCCTCTTACTGATGAATTTATTTTTGAAAAGGTTCCCAGAAATACTTTGGTACAAACTCATATCTTTTATTTTATTTTTTTTTAAGGTATGTGTGTTGCCTATTTGTACTTATGAATGTTGACAGCACTGTTGAAAATGTATTCCAGGGAATAGTAGTGCCTCCAAAGATACTACTGTGTATTTTGTTTTAAAAATATTTTTGTGGACAAGTAAATTTGGTAAATACTATGCTTTTTTTATAAAAAAGTTAAACCATTTTATTTACTTCAGAATGACCCATTTCTTCACAATATGAATCCTACTGAGGGTACCAAAGCATAGAATGATTTAAAAACTTATTTTCCAAGGGGCACCTGGGTGACTCAGTTGGTTAAGCGACTGCCTTCAGCTCAGGCCATGATCCTGGAATCCCAGGATCGAGTCCCACATCGGGTTCCCTGCTCAGCAGGGAGTCTGCTTCTCCAGCTGATCTCTCTCCTCTCATGCTCTCTCTCATTCTCTCTCTCTCTCTCAAATAAATAAATCTTTAAAAAAAAGAAAAAAAAAACAATCATTTTCCTAGAGATTATTTTTTTTACCACAGTAACATACATTGGCATCTGGAATAGGTTGAATATTGGCCCCCAAGCCAGTAAGCTCATGTCCCAATCCCTGAATCCTGTGACTATTACCTTATTTGGAATAAGGCTCTTTGTAGATGTAATTAATTTCAGGATCTTGAGATGGGCGGATCATCCTGGATTATCCAAGTGTGATCTAAACCAAGTCACAAGTGTCTTTATAAAACGGGCAGAGGAGACCCATGAAAAGAAAGCCGCATGAAGAGGGAGCAGGGAGAGAGGCAGCCACAAGCCAGGGAATGGAAATGGCCACCAGCCTCCAGAAGAGGCAAGAATGACTCTCTCCTCCAGCCCCCACAGGACTGGGCTCCATCAGCACTTCGACTTCGGTCTCCTGACCTCAAAACCTGGGAGAGCATCATTTGTTTTGTTTGGTTGTTTTAAGCCATCCACTTTCTGATAGTTTGTTCCACTGACTATAGAAACTAATACAGTGTCTATATTAAGTCTTATTGTAGACATTTAGTTTTCTTTTATTATTTAATTTTATTGTAAATATCTCTCCTTACCCCACCTTCCATGTACCCTCCTTCCTGCACCGGTGCACAATATGAGAGGCAACTCTTAACCTTAGTTTATTATTATTTTGTATTGAGGTGTAATTTACATATAATATTAGTTTCAGGGGTACAACTCATGACTTGGTGTATGCACATGGTGTGAAGTGATCACCACAATAAGTCTAGTTAATATCTATCACCACACATAGTTGCAGATTGTTTCCTGTTGTGAGGACTTTTAGGATCTACTCTCTTAAGATTGTGTGGCATCTTTCAAGTATGCCACACAATTTTATTTACAGCAGTCACTGGGCTGTATGTCACATCTCAATGACTTAGTTATTTTATAACTGGAAATTTGTACCTTTGGACTCTTTTCGCCCATTTCACTCACTCTCCATCTCCTGGGGCATCTCCTTTCCTTCTCTCTGTATCCAAAAGATTTTCTTTTTTTCTTTTTTTAAATTTATATATAAAAGATCATAGAGTATTTGTCTTTCTCTGAGTTACTTTGCTTGGCACGACGCTTTCAGTGTTCATCCATGTTGCCATAATTGATTCCATTTTTAATGGCTGGATAACACACACACACACACACACACACACACACACACTACAATCTCTTTATCCATTCATTTGTCAATAAACACTTAGGTTGTTTCCTTATTTTGACTACTGTAAATAACACTGCAACGAACACGAATGTGCATGTTATCTTTTTGAATTGTTTTAGCTTTCTCCAGATGTATACCCAAAAGTGGGATGGCTGGATCATATGGTTCTATTTTTAATTTTTTTGGAACCTCCATACTGGTTTCCACAGTGGCTGCTCCAGTTTGCGTTTCCCCCTATAGTGCACGGGGGGTTTCCTTTCCTCCATGTCCTTGCCAGCACTTGTTGTTTCTTTTCTTTTTGACTGTAGCCATTCTAACAAGTATGAGATATCTCATGCATATAGTATCTATGGTGAATATTACTGTAGACATATTTAAACAGATTTGTATTTTAAAATTGGTTCAATATTTAATTTTTTCTTTAAAGAGTTGTATATATTCTTTAATAATATATCAACTAATAAAAATATTAACCATTTCCAGATTTTCTGCAGTATTTCCTGTTGATTTCTATATATGTAACAAATATAGTTACCTAACTAGATACATATATGTGCTTATATATGTATGTGCATATATATACATACACATATGAAATGCATGTACACTATACACACATATATTTAATTTATACCCATAACTTTACTAGCAAGTGTTTATCTAAAGAACTATTACTTATTTACTTTCTTTTTAGAATAATAAGGCAGATACAAAGGAGCTTAATGTTCAGATAATGGAATATATTTTAGAATATACTAGGAGAGTAGATTTCTATTTTTAGCAGAAAAATAGCAGTTTAAAAAATATTTCTGACCCTTTTTAAAAATTGTCTTTTTTAAGTCACAGAGAAAATCCATTATCTAGTTGAAAAAGGAATTCCTTTTCTTAAAACACAAATTGCTATAAAGAACTCACTATACCCTGTAGCATTTGTGCATGTGTGGAAGGATCCCTCCACATTGATCTCACAGGACAATAGTAGGATAAAAATAATATTAACAATAAGCAACGGCAACTCTCATTTATTGAGTGCCTATCATGTGACCCACTCTGTGTTGAGCATCTTGTATATATAAAACTGAGTCCCTGAAAAACATCTGCAAGATGTTACCATCTCCACTTTCAGATCAGAAGTTAGAGGCTCCAAAAAGTTACACAATTTTCTTAAATTTATACATCTTTTATGGGGACATCTGGGTGACCCTCCCTTCAGCTCCTGTCTTGATCCCAGGGCCCTAGGATCCAGCCCTGCATTGGGCTCCCTGCTCAGCCGGGAGTCTGCTTCTCCCTCTGCCTTCAGTACCCTCCCTACTTGTGCTCCCTTTCTCTCCAACAAATAAATAGATGAATTCTTGTAGATGGCTTCCCCCAGGCGTTATGCCCATATTCCTTAATTGTTGCTTGGAACGGATGATAGGAGTTCCTCCAGATGCGGAATGCTATGTACAATGTATACATCTGGCAAAAATGAAATACTACTTTTGTTTTAAAATTCAACATATAGGGATGCCTGGATGGTTCAGCTGGTTAAGTGTCTGCCTGGGTCCTGGGATCTGAGTCCTTCGTTGGGCTCCTTCCTTGGTGGGGAGGGGCTGTTGGCTGCTTCTCTCTCTGCCTGCCGCTCCCCCTGCTTAGCACTCTCTCTCTCTTTCCTGTGGTCCCTCTCATGCTCTCTCTCTCTGGCAAATAAATAAATAAAATAATCTTCTTCTTCTTCTTCTTCTTTTTTTTTTTTTAAAGCAACATATAGGGTCCAAAGAAACATATTCTTAAGCATCTTTCTTGCTTTCAAGCCATCCTTTAGAAAATATATAATTTTCTATGTACACATAAAGGAGATATATGGTCTACTTTTCTCTTCAAAAAGCCCAAAGCTTATTCACGGCTTCTTGCCCATTTGGAATCATCTTATTCTAATAGGTATTAAGAACAAGTCCCAATTCCCAAACAAACAATTTTTGGGTAAAGAGGAAGAAGGAAATATTCTCATTTTTTTTCCCACTTAGACAGATCTTTCTTGCCAGTTGTAAAACTCTGGCCAAACTATGTAATGAGTAAATACTGGGTTCTGAGATTTTGTTTTTAATTAGCATAAGGGAACAATTAACCTCCAGTCATGATTGTTGTGAGGGGTGAATTTATAACGTGATAAATTAACTAATACTCAAATACTATGCTGATAGATAATACAGGTGCAATTATTGTTATTATCTTCCAGAATCATCAAGATCTTGTACGTGAGATCCAACAACACTCCAAGAACACTGACTAGTCATTCAATTTAAAAGGTGACCTAGGCTTTCTATGTTGTTGGCTTTTGTACATATCAACCAAGGTCATCTTTCTTGAAATACTCCTATGACTTGAATTCATGACACCGTGCTCCTATTTTTCATTTATTTCTTTACTTGCTGTTTCTAAGTCTGCTTTACAGGTTTCTTCTCCTTTATCCAGCCTCTTAATAATGAAATGCCGTAATTACATTCTTCCTATATTTGTTCCCTAGGTTATTTTATTCATATAACACATCCCCATGACAATGGCCTTCTGTTCATCATTGTCTATCAGCAAGATCATCAGAGAAGATGAAGCTGGTGTTCTTGGACATGTACTCTTGTAGTTCTCACCGTCACCCCAAATGTAATAGGTGAGGAGACAAAGTCACAATATTTCAGCATCCACACAGTCCATGTCTCCTCCAAAGGTTCTATGTCAATAAATAACACTAATATCCATCATGTATGAAGACAGAAAACACAGAGACAATCAGTAATAGCTTTTCTATTGCACTATCTCATGTCAAGCTGATTGAAGGTGTACTACTTTTATTTACTCTCAAAACATCTTACTAATTTCTCCCCCCATTTTCATTGCTGTTGGCTTAGTACAAATAATATTTCACCATGCTGCTCCAAAGCTTCTTAAAAGAAATCATTCTTTCTCCACAGTGCATTTAGAGAGACCTTTAAATAATGCAAATTTGATTGCACATTTTTGGTTTTATTGAAATTCTCTGATATTTTCCTAAAGTGTATTGCTTTAGTGTCCAGCATGATTTGGTCTCCTTGATGCCCAGTCTATAGGAATTTCTCTCCTCTCTCTGTGTTTGTGATATTTGCATTACTTTTCCTTTCCCTAATGTAATGCCTCCTCATCAATCACATCTCAAAGCAATCTTACCTTTAAAAAAAAAGTCTCTGGAATTTCAGACTGGATCAGTTTCCCTGTCATATAATCTCAAGGCACCCTCTCTTCATCTGCGTGGTTTTTCCAGTTGTTGATCATTATTTATGTATGTTCATTTATTAGTGTTCTATCTCACCCTCTAAGACAGTTCTGTGAATATAGGCAAATATTTATTTTTGGTCAAATTTTTTTTCAGAGTCTTAGGCAAATTAAATAGATATTACATAATACATTTCACTTTTTGAAAGAGTGAGTGAATTCCATCAGAAATGATAATCCTTTCAAGTGAGTTATTGCTGAGGCCACATCTGTCAGAATCCAACTCAAATGATAGTCTAACTCATAATGCCTTATGAAAAGGCCCCTTTCCCCTTCATTTCTGGCAGAATTAATTTCTCTCTCCTTCAAGTTCCTATTAGTGTTTATTGGTACCATTTTAAGCTTTTCTGTGGAATACTGGCCTATTTTTAGGTCTTATAAAAGTTAGTGAAGAAGAGAGACATAGTCATTACTTTTGGGGAGCTGATGTTGAGAAATATCATTATTGCTGACATTGTGATGTCCGTATCCCTCTCCCTCTGAATATTCTATGTTCTACATAAGAATGGAGTGGAAGAAGGGCACCTGGGAGGCTCAGTCAGTTGAGCTTGTGCCTCTTGATTTTGATTCAATCATGATCTCAGGGTCATGGAATCTAGTCCTGGGTTGGGCTCTGTGCTCAGTGGGAGTCTGCTTGGGATTCTTTCTCTCCCTCTGCCTTCACCCCATGCACTCACATGCACCTGTGTTCTCTGTCTCTCTAAAATAAATACATTTTTTTAAAGAGTAAAATGGAAGAGAAGGAGGGACAGTTGGTGGAAGATATCCCAAGAAAGCAGAAGGTGTTAGCTTCAGAAATTAAGGAAATATCTTTTTTGAGAGAGGGAAAAAAAAATCATGTTCGAGGACACTAAAGATCTGGGCCCAAGTTAAATGTCAGTTACAAAGAAGGAAGTAGAAGAGTGTTTTCAGCTTTCTACTTCACTGTATGTTTCTCTGTCATTCAGGTCTCAGCTTCCATACTCACTGATTCTGGGCTATTCTGATATATATGAACCTTTCCATGTTTTGAATGTTTTTTATGCCTGGTTTAAAAAAACAAACAACAAAAAAAGAGTCTTAGGGAAAACTTGGCAAACTTGGCAAATTCTTGCATACGTTTTAGTTGGCATGGATTTATTTGTACATCTGGTGCCACTGCTCATCTTCCAACATGATTTTCAGAGTCTCATAATTCCTTTCTTTGGTTCAGAGACAGAAACATGGAGGATGACATATTCTCATCTGGTAATGACCTTCTGCAAAACCTCTGGCAGCCCTCAGTACCTGACTCTGCAGCACCAGTCTCCTCTAACACAGTCAATTAGCATAGAATCTTTATTTCAAAAGAAGAAGGAATAAAACAGACCACCATGTAAGAGTGGCTACATAATATCAAAACAACAATTTCTATGACAAGAGCTACAATAGAATTTGTATTAATTTTTTTAAAAAATCCTCTGAAGGAGAGAGGGAATGTGGTATGCCTTGGTTTAGGAAGAAGAAATCTGTGACATGAAACATTTACATTTAGGATGAGAAGAGTAAAGTATTAATAATCTAGGGGTGTTAGAATATTAGCCCAAAGACATACATCTACCTTTTTTTTTTATAAGTGTGTGGAATAAAAGGAAATTTATTTAGTCTTTGCCCATGGTTCCTGGCGCAGAATTCTTAAAACACTTAGCATTTCCTGAGTGACAGTCTTCTGTCATTAATACACCGTCCCTTTGAGCACTTCGGAGTTTACGCTAATGAGGTGACTTTGGTGAGACCCCTAGATAGCCTCAAGATGGGGATGGTCCCTGAGAAGACCAAATAAAAGGTGGGGACTTTCAGCTATACCCGCCAACCTCTGGGAAGAGGAGGAGAGGCTACAGATCAGGGTTTATTAAAACTCTCAAACAAGGGGCGCCTGGCTGGCTCAGTGGGTTAAGCATCTGCCTTCAGCTCAGGTCATGATCGCAGGGTCTTGGGATTCAGCCCTGCACTGGGCTCCTTGCTCATCGGGGAGTCTGCTTCTCCCTCTCCCTCTGCTCCTTTTCCTGCTCATGTTCTCTCTCTCTCTCAAGTAAGCAAATAAAATCTAAAAAATAAACAACAACACATCTTAAACAAGGTTTTGTGAGCTCCAGTTTGGTGAACACACCCATAGGCTGGGAGAGGGGCTTCCCTGAGTTCCATGGTGACAGAAACCCCTGTGCTCAGGACCCTCCAGATCTTGCCCTCTGTAAGCCTTCATCTGTCTATTCACTTGTATCCTTTGTACCCTCTAAAATAAACTAACCAATAATAGCAAATACTTGTCTGAATTCATTAGCTGCTCTAGCAAATTAATAGCACCTGAGGAGGGCTTTATGGGAACCTCCAAATTATAACTAGTTGATCAGAAGCACATGGACTAGCATCTAAAGTGAGGGGTGGAGGCCTCTTGTAAACCCTTAACCTCTCTCACCAGGTAAACAGTGTGGAGTTGAGTTAGTTGCTTGGTGGTGCTGAAGCACACACACATACACACACACACACACACACACACACACACACATTGCAACATGTCACTCCCAATCTCTTTGCATCGCTCATAAAATGTCATATCTGAAACACCAATAAGTACCTAGATAAGAAAGTTTCAATTTACTATTAAATAAGTAACTGTGATTTTTTGTTAATCTTATTTTTTGGAAGGAAAGAAGTCATACTTTGATGCAAATATATGACTGAATTATACAAATTACATTTTTAAAATACAGAGATAAATTCTCTCAGACTTCTGTTTCCTCCCATGAAGGAATAGGAGACTTCCTCTCTTACAGTGAACATCTATGTAATTGGACAAAATATATGACAGAAGTGTTTTTAAGCACTAGCTGAAGGTCATTGCAGAGCTCCAGCCCCTGAGGGGGAGAACTCACTTGAAGAACCCTATGACCACCAGAAGGTAATATAAAGGTTACTGACTTTGCTGAGCAGAGCAGAGATCCTAGTAAACTAAAACAGCAGAGATCAGAGTCTACCGCAGCTGAAGCAGCAGCAATCTGGGATGTATTAGAGAAGAGAGCTATATAGAGATTCAGAAATCTGTCCTTTACAAAAGTCATGCTCATATGCACATATTCAGTGCAAGCCACCCTGTCTGCAAGGTACTCAGATAGCAAGTGCTATCATGAGTGAAGCAGACAGTAGACTAAGGATAATGTTGAGATCATGGGAGATTACCTTAGTGCATCACTATCACTCATGGAAACCTTGAGACACCAGAATTGTAGTGTGGACCATGCCCTAGAGTGAAATCTGCACTAGACCCACCCTAACCAAACTTAAAATCGAGTTTTGGGAAGATCTCACAGAAGAGAGAATTTGGGGATTGATCTCCTTCTAGTTAGAAAAGCTTGGAAAACACTTAGGATTTTCTTCCAATCTTCATTAGCCAAGCACAAAATCAGGTTTATTCAAACTTAAAGTGATCAGATGTAGTTGATGTGACAGATGGGACAAGAATCAGCATTTTTTAAGAAAAGATAATGGGATTGGGACTTTCTAAATTGATTGTATTACTCAATATGTCCATTTTTTAAAATCAACAGAATTACAAAGAAAAAGAAAAATGTAATTTATGGTAAAAAGACAATATTGAATACAAAGAGAACTCTAAGTTCCCGGAAGTTAAACTTTATAAACACAAAGAAGTTATTATAAATGTTTGAAAGAACAATAATAAAGTATAGGGAGTCTCACCAGAGTTATAGAAACTATAAGAAAAGGGTCAGATGACAATGTGTAGAACCAAAAATTACAATCACTGCAATAAAATAGCTCCTCCATGATCCTGGCAGGAGACAGGAGATGGGATGAAGGAAGCCATTTCCACAAGGAAACTGGGCCACAGGTTGGGTTCCCTGGGAAGCAGACTCCACTGTGGAAACTAGCTGGAAGGGCACTTTTTTAGGAAGTACTCTTGGGACTAATATGCATAGAGGAGAAGAGAAGGAAGCAAGATTGGACAAAGTGACAAGTAGAATAGCTATTCAGTCCTAGTGAAATCTTCCATTGATTCCATAGAGAGACCTGGAGCTGGGGCTGGCATTTCAGAGCCCCCACATCTGGGCTAGGAGTGTGGAGACTTATTGTCCTTGTGTGGACCAGTCCATGAGTTGTGGCTCCTCTGGAAGGAGGACAGACATTGAGTGAGCTAGCTTTCTTCACCAGAGTCAATTTCCAAGAGGGCCAACAGCTGAATACTACTTTCACTAGCACTCCCAGCAGCTGGGGGAGCTACAGGCTCTGCTTCTGGGACTGGTGTCAAAACTTCAACAGAAGACGATGGTATTCCTCTTTTCCTACCAGTCCAGATTTCCTGCACCTTCAGCCAGCATCTTTACTTATCTTGCTGGTTCATCCGGTGTTGTGAACGTGCCTTTCATCCTCTAGACATCTGAGCCCCTGGCCACCATGTCTACTGCAAAATCTAAAGAAGAAGTGCCAGGAGAGGCCAAATTAACCCACCTAAATGCTAGATGTACTCTTACCTGCCCCGACAGCAGACTATCTCATCCTGATGATCAAGTCTGATTATACCTTCCTCGATCCAGGTGACACTTTTTGCTCACTGGCCTCTGGGCATGAAGAGCGTGCAGTGCCCAGACTGCAGCTGGAGCTTATGGTGCAAGGGGACTCTCACTGTGCTCCTTCTGGATGTGTTAACCCTTAGTTAACAAAGAACTACAAGCATGCAGAGCCCAGAGCTGTGGATACAGAAAGTACAAATTCCCAAACAGATCACTGGAAGTGATGGTAAGTAGAAAGATCCCTACTTTGATCTCTTACTATCTGGTGGGGAAAGAGCAGCATATAATAGTCATTGACTTAAAGGACACATTGTGTTCTGAATATGATGCCCCATTCTCATAAAGTATTGCCCCCAAGCTGGAGCATCCACTGTGCATTTAAATAGATCATTCCATCATTTTATCAGGGTGACAGTGGTGGTTATTTTATAAAAACAGTAGTACTGTGGTTATGAGCTTATATCCTTTACGTTTCATGATATCATGTAGAATCCTGACCCAGTGGATCAAGCCTCTTTAATTGCTAGGATAGTGGTATTGGATGATAAGGTCCTATGGGTAGGAAACCCATTCCTTAGAATACATGACACTTTCTTTTACAAAATGAATAATTGTCCTTCTACCCTGGAAAGGGCCCAATGTAGCCATTCTGCACCATTTTTCACAACTTTGTTACTTTCTTGTCTAAAAGGTTTAAAGTTTGCTGTTCTGGACACTTTTTCAAGTCTCATATACTTATGGGATCCTGTATGTACATATGTAATTAATGTTTTTTTTCCTGTGAACCTGTCTTTTTATTATGGGGAATCTCTGTCAACAACCTAGAATGGTAGAGGGAAAATTATTTTTCCTCCCCTACAGTATTGTCCCAGATCCTGCCAGTACTTGCAAACTAGGTCCTTCAGCTCCTCCCTTAGCAAACCCGGAATATTACCAGTTTTATTGACCTAAATGCCAGGAGAAAACATGAAAGCAGGACTTATGGTATGTGCATGCTTTCTTGCAAGACTGCCCATCAAGCACTGGTCAGTTCCTGACCTTACTAGGAAGTATTCCCTTAATTGAGAGGAACAGGTCACTTTTGCAAGATCAGAGGGTTAAAAGGCATCTGACGATACATGAAATTTGGAGGCATCAACCTAAATGTCCTTTCTTCATCTTCTTTCTTTGTCCTAGAATCCCTTCTTTCCCATCTGGGGTTCTGTACTCCATGTGACAGAACTGTTATTTTACCAGGAAGCTCTAGTTCTGGACTGAGCTTCCAATGCTGTCAGTGAGGCCCTCCAGCTTCCTCATTTAGTGTGAAATTGCCAACTGATCTCTCTCAAGCTTAGCAACAGCCACTCAATCTCATTATCTTTACAGTTGCTATTTACTCCCAGTTTCTCAAACACCAGATTGTACCAGTGACCACAGTCCTCACCCATGGTTTAACACTGCAGTTCGTAACTACTGAAAGTTTCAGCTATTACACAGTGATCTTGCGCCGGGGACTCTGTGTTCCACCTGCCACCAGCGGAGTCTCCACTGCCAGCTGGACAGCATCCAGTGTAGCTCGAAAATTCCATTCTCTTTTTGACTGCACAATTCCTGGCATCAACTGTCAAGATTGAGGCCCAAGGACAGCAAACTCTGAGATTGAAATTAGCATGCAGTATGTTTATTAGTGACTGAGATTGGGGTCAGCACCTTGGAAGAGATGGAAAGTATCCACAGAGGGAGAAGTTCAGTCGTGGAGCATCCCTCCAAATGACCTGCAGCACACCTTGGGGAGCTCTAGAGTCAAGGTATCAATGGAAGTTGTCTTGTGTTGTGGGAGAACATGTAGGTCTTTATCTCCCATTCTGTTGTGACATTGAAGACAGGCTGTCGGGGAACAGAACTGTGAACTTGGAGTTGTGAATCTGAAGAAGGCTGTATCCAGAGGTAAGGAAATAAGTCTTCAATTCTTGAGGGGAGATCTGGGTGCCATAACACCTTCTATCCCAGAAGCCTCCCCTTTGTCAAAAGTGTCTAGTACTGACCTTAAATAGGTCTGCATGGTAGATGTGAACACTAGCTATGAATATCATTATGCCATTTTACCTTTGTATATTCCAAAACATATAACAAGCAGTGTAGCACAGATTCACCTTGGACTTGTCTTTTTTATTTATTTACTATCCTGAGGATGATGCTACTGTTTTTAGAAGAGTTTACATTGCAATATGGAGCCAAGGTTTAGAGGTTATCATGCACCTTCTGACTTTGCCTTTTCTGGAATTCTTCTTTAATGGAGAAGAATGCTAGCAATTCTGTCTTCATGTTTACATGCTGTGATGTGAGCAGAGTAGCCTGCAAAGACCACAGTGTACTGATCAAAGATCAGTGAGAAGTACAGTTGATAGTTCTGAAGCCACAGTATCAGTCAGCCGCAAAAGCTTTCTATTTACCTTAACTGCATTTAGAAAGTGTGACTGTGCTCTGTTCAAGTGTAACACTCATTTAAGAGGAGCCTACTTCCTAAATACTAATAAAAATCACGGTTATCTAAAATGCTGCTTATTGAGGGGGGCGGTGCCTGGGTGGCTCAGTTGGTTATGTGTCTGACTCTTGGTTTCAGCAAGGTTTGTGAGGTCATGGGATCAAGTCCTGATTTGGGTTTTGCACTGAGTGCTGAGTCTGCTTCAGATTATTTCTCTCTCTCCCTCCCCCTCTCTTCCTCCCCTTGCTAACGTACATGCACTCTTTCTCTAGAAATAAATACAAATTAAAAAAATTAAAATACTGCTTATTGGACATGAGCAAAACAGAAACTGGAATATAAACTGATTTTGCATTCCAAGTTGGACTGTTTTTCTTCTTTGCTTTCAGGTTTGCTACATGTGACTTACACATGGTGAATTATTCAGCAAAGGTATCACAAAGCATTACCAACCCCACCATCCCTTCAGTGATGATGGAAGGTACACAGCAGTGACATTAAGTCAACTACATTAAGATTTTCCCACCCTAATGCCTGCAGTAGTAAGTCCTTGCTCTTAAGAATTGCAGTGACAAGAAATTTCTGACTTATCCTAAAATGATCCATGATTACAAACTTTGGAGAAGAAAAGGTAATCTTGTATTCTTACTTTAAATCAGAAGAAAGCCTTAAACATGAGAACATCACCATCTGTCATTGATTTCAAATCCTCTATCTAAAGCCAAAGAATTTCTAATAAAACTCCTTTTCCAAGCATTTGCTGAGGGCTGTCATTGTGCTTTTCATATCCAAAATCTTGTGTGAAGTTTTTGTTTTTAAATATCTTTCAATGAACTTCAGAGATTTTTGGTTCCCAGGAGCAGGCAAGAAAAAAGACATGTATTTGGGACTCTTACTTACTGAGAATGCAAGCACTCTGGGTAACCATCTTTGCTACGGGAGACGCAATGTGGAAGCTTTATGAAAAACACACAATTTGTTTTACGTTTTATATGCATCCAGTAGAAGTCACAACCACTCCATTCTTCTTGTCCTCAAACACCCAGCTGACCAAATACCAAAGAGCACGTGACACACACACCACCCCTGTGTGCTTACTTACTTACAGCACTTACTGTAGCTCACAGAATAGCCAGTCTGTCCCTGAGGAATATCGGATCTTTAGAAACCAAAATTCTGCTTTTGAACATCACCTCTGATGCTTTTCTTTCTATATATCGGTTTTCTTCATCCCTGAAGTAGAGATAAGAATCATTCCTTCCTGTCAGGAATTTTTTTTTTTTTTAAGATTTTATTTATTTATTTTAGAGAGAAAGAAAAGGAGAGCACGAGTTGGGGAGGCACAGAGAGAGAGGAAGAGAGAGAGAGACTCTCAAGCAGAGGCCAAGCTGAATGTGGAGCCTAATGTGGGGCTCAATCTCATGACCCATGAGATCATGCCCCGAGCCAAAATTGACAGTCAGCCATTTAACAGACTGAACCACCCAGGAAGCCCTCCTGATGGGATATTTATATAGAATAAATGGGTCAATGTTTATAAAGCACTAACAACAATGAAGATTAACTACTTACCATCAATTAGTGTGATTTCCAGCATTTACTTTCATTAAAAAAAATTAAGGTTTCACATTAATTCACACACGCATGCCTGTGTAACATGATTTTAAATAATATCTTGATGGATTAAGGAACATACAAGGTCCTTTAAGATTTGAATTGTGTCTTTTGTTATGGACCCAGACCTATTGTTCCACTTTTATAAATGAGGACACTGTAGATCTATTCTAAGTTACTTTAGTTAGCCCCTGGCTTAATGTGAGACAACTCTGTAGAACAATTGGAAAATAAATGAAATAAGTGATTAATAATAAAACCAATGGAGCCTGAGAGAATAGTGTTTGATGGATGGCGTATCATTCTTGGGAAGTAGTATTGTAGCCTTTTGCACCTCTGGGAATATCCAGAATGTTCAGTCTGAGCCTCTTTCAAGAGTGATCATGATTAACCAGAACTACCCATGGTTAAATACAGGAGAATATTAAGAAAGGAAAACCCCATTTAATTTACAGTCTATCTGGAGAAAGTGAACAGAGGTCCTCACCCTTTAGTCCTTTTGTCCTGCAGCCCTGAATTACTACCTGGGTTAGAGCTGGAGGGAGGCAAGTATTGGCTAAATATAGGGTGTTCTCAGTGCCAGTCAGCAGTGGGATTTGCTGCCTCATGAGTTATTGAGGACCCTGTCACTGCAGAAACACATGCAAAGGCTGCATGGCCATTCGTCAGGAATGTGGGAGAGAAATTTCCTGTATTGGGTTCAACTGGATATCCCCGTAGGTCCAAGCAAATGATAAGGTTCTGTGATTCTAAATCTTGTCAAGGTCATGCCATGATTAAAGACAGGTTATACTTGTGAAAAATATAACTAGAGAAAAGAGCTTTGCAATAAAGGAAACATGACTTTTGAAGCTTCCTCAGAGGGGAAGTTTTTCACGATGCATCTCCTGATATAAGACAGAAATGAACACATGTCAGCAGAGATGTAGGGCATCCAATGGATCCAAGGCACTGATGTGGGGGGTACCAGAGACAAACTGCACAAGAGGAGATGTGTCGGGGTATGCTTTCTGACTGGTAATTAGGACACCTCTTCCCATTCTTAGAAAGAAATGTTAGTGGGGAAGAGTACAATTGAAAGCAAGTACCTGACCATCGCCAGGTTCTCTGTATATCAAATGTCAACAACGCAAATGTAGGATAATTATTACATATAGCTCTTGTAATATGTATACACATAAGAGGAAGAAATATATAGCAACAAATAATCATCTGGGTGAAAAAAAGCTTCACTGTGGTTTCTGAATTTTATCTGAATTTATTGTTGAAGAGTATCATTTAATATTAGCTAAAGAACTAACAATGACTTCCATTAGCTAAAAATAGATGCAAGGGCCATACGTGGTGATGAGTTAGAGTAATAATAACTCATATATATATTGAGTGCTTGTTTTCAGTGGACTAGATGCTATCTAGGTGATTTAAAGTATGGGATAATCTCCCAATAACTCAGCGAACTGGGTTCCCCATTTATCGCGAGGTGCTAAGGCATAAGTAGGTGCCATTTGCAGAGTGGAGGGAAGTTTGTAGTGGAACAGAGGAAAATGAAGCTGTATTGGTCTGACTTGAAATCACATGCTCTCGGTCATGCATCAGAACTGCTTCTCTGGTAAGAATTATCAATGAAATTTAAAATCATGTTAAAGCTGATCCATTTTTGTTTTATGTAATCTTCTCTATTCTATACCAAACTCTTCTTTCTTTCCTAGAGCCAGCTTCTTCTTCTTCTTTTTTTTTTTTTTAATTTCTTTTCAGTGTAACAGTATTCATTGTTTTTGCACCACACCCAGTGCTCCATGCAATCCATGCCCTCTCGAATACCCACCACCTGGTTCCCCCAACCTCCCACCCCCTGCCCCTTCAAAACCCTCAGGTTTTTTCAGTGTCCATAGTCTCTCATGGTTCATCTCCCCTTCCAATTTCCCCCAACTCCTTTCTCCTCTCCATCTCCCCATGTCCTCCATGCTATTTGTTATGCTCCACAAATAAGTGAGACCATATGATAATTGACTCTCTCTGCTTGACTTATTTCACTCAGCATAATCTCCTCCAGTCCCGTCCATGTTGCTACAAAAGTTGGGTATTCATCCTTTCTGATGGAGGCATAATACTCCATAGTGTATATGGACCACATCTTCCTTATCCATTCGTCTGTTGAAGGGCATCTTGGTTCTTTCCACAGTTTGGCGACCATGGCCATTGCTGCTATAAACAGTGGGGTACAGATGGCCCTTCTTTTCACTACATCTGTATCTTTGGGGTAAATGAGCCAGAGAGAGTGTGGCGAAGAAACCAGGTCTTGGTCCCAGCTTCCTCTTTTATAGTTTCTCTTTATTCTTTAAAACTTGACTCAATTCACATCTATTCCACAAGTTTTTCATTCATTGCTTCCAAGAATGGACTTTTCTTCTTCCAACTGCAGTGGCAAACTATGGGTTTAGACTTCCTTCTGGTATATATGACTGATTTCTCCAAAGACAATCGAAGCTGTGTTCCATAATGGCCAAATTAGATTGTCTATCACTAAATATTACCCAACCCTTTATTTTCAAGAAGATATACCTTTATAATGATGGTGCAGAATCTTTGGAAGCATCTGAAGACCACCAGACTCAAGAGACCCCCCTGAAAAGCTGATTCCTCATGGATAAGGTTTTACTTTTTATTTTTTAAATTTTTAATTTTATTTTAATTTTTATTTATTTTTTATTTTTATGGAGATTGTCAACTAACATTGCTATTTATACATACACATTTTTGCTATTATGTGGTGATGTTAATTGGTTATATATAATAAATATATATATAAATTGATATATATACATAATTTCTTGATTCTTTATGTCTTTATAAGGTATCCTGTATGTGTATTTTTATAAAATAGTAATAACATAGTTTCCTCATTGAGACATGAAGGTTAAAAAAAATGATAATAAAATACATAGTTGTTACTCCCTCCATGTGGCTCTCTGGGTCTTTCTCCCTGTTTCTTTAGAAGCCCTGCTATGAACTGAATTGTGTCCCCTGCAAATTCATCTGTGGAAGCCCTAACACCCAACATGACTACACTGGAGATAGGATGTTTAGAAGGAGTTTAAGGTTAAATGAAGTCGTAAGAGTGACATCCTAATCTGATAGGATCAGTGGCCTTATAAGAAGAGGAAAAGAGGAACATTTTCCCCAGATGCACACAAACAGAAGCCATGTGAGGACACAGCCAGAGACAGCTCTCCACAAGCCAAGAAGAGAGCTCTCACCAGAACCAACCATGCCAATACCCCTAATCTAGGACTTGCAGCCTCTGGAACTGTGGGAAAACAGCTTTCTCTTGTTCAAGCCATTCTGTCTTTGTGTGATGGCCCAAGCAGACAAAGACAACCTTCTTTCAGGACCTTAGAAATACATTTTTTTTCCCTTGGTTGTAGCTGACTTTGAGACCTGCCTGCTTCTGTTTTTCAGCTTGTGAACACCCCTGGAAACTACCCCCTTCTTTTTTGGTTTTGCCTTTTTAGATTGCTTGGGAAAAAATCAGAAGTTTCCATCTTGATCAGCATGGGGAAGAGAAAGGTAAAAACACAAGTTAATGGATCCAGTAGGTTATCACCTTCCAGAATTCTTACAATCCTTTTCTCAGTTATGGAGAAACTGTTTCAGTCTAGAAGAAAAATGTGATTCTTCTTGCTCTTGAGGCAGAGATCACCACAATCTCTTCCAAGGAGGCTACCATCACTAATTAAATTTAACCTTTTAAGTAACAAAATGAATGTCAACTTCTGTCTTCCTCCTTATTTTCTCACCTTCAGTTATGAAGATGGACATGAAATTTATGTATAACAACTATTTATTTTTGTTTTGTTTTGTTTGAAGGGAAATTTATATTTTTGTGCCCTCCAATCATATCAGGAACTAGTTAAGTAGACCTCTGTTCTACCATGAACAAGAAATTTTGAAAATGGTCATATTTCCAAAAAGGCCAGACTATTTGACATTGTGCTCAGTGTGTTTGGGGCACAGGTGGACAGCAGACTTCTTGTGTATATCTCTATATCCATTGGATCTCAGTGGCCTAAAATAACAATGATTTACTTCTTGTTCTCATTACTTATAAAATCTACTGCAGATCACCTATGACTTCTTCAATGGGATCTTATGTGGAAAGAGCTCTCCTAACAAAGGCATGTTATTCTGTGGCAGAGGAAAAAAAAAAAAAAAAGAGAAAAGACAGAGCCTCTTCTCTACTCAACAGTGATGTCTGTCACTTCCACTTGCAAAGCCAATCACATGTCCAACCCAACCACAGCGCTACAGAATTATCCCCTTACTTCAGGGATGAGCTCTGCAAATCCCATGACAACTGGAGGGGTATGCATGTAATCACTGCATGGGAAAGTACCAGAATACTAAAGGGAACTGAGATAATATTTACTGCATAAATGTACCACTCATTATCAAATGAATTGCAAAACTATCTTGGAAAGTGTTATTTGTGGGGACTCCTAGGTGGCTCAGTTGATTAAGAGTCTGCTTTCAGCTCCAGTCATGAACTTGACGTCTTGGGATAGAGTCCTGCATTGGGTTCCAAGTTCAGCTAAAAGTTTGCTTCTCCCTCTGCCCCTCCCCACTGTTCATGCTCACTCTCTCTTTCTTTCTTTCTCTTTCTCAAATAAATAAATAACATCGTTTTTAAAAAGAAGGAAACCAATGGGGCACCTGGGTGGCTCAGTGGGTTAAGCCACTGCCTTCAGCTAGGGTCATGATTTCAGGGTCCTGGGATCGAGCCCCACACTGAGCTCTCTGCTCAGTGGGGAGCCTGCTCCCCAACCCCCGGCCTGCCTCTCTGCCTACTTGTGATGTCTCTTTTTGTCAAATAAATAAATAAAATCTCTTAAAAAAAAAAAAGAAGGAAACCAAGAAGTTTCTACTTTAAAAAGAAGAAAAGTGTTATTTATGGATCTTTTAAAACTAGTATTTTTAGCCTAGATACTCAGTGGTATGCAATCTATGAAAAATGAGTGAGTGAGTGAGTGAGTGAATGAATAAATAATAAATTAATAATAATATTAATAATAATAATAAAAAATAAATAAATAAAATTCTGTTCTCTGGTTTTTCTCATTTGTGGTAGTATCTGCATCGTAATTTTGAAGCTATTGCCCGTTTTGGATTGTGTAAATGCTATTATCAACATTTGAAGTAAGGGAAATCATTAAAATGATGAAACCATAGGAACAGAGATATTTCAATGTCTCAAGATGAATAAATTGCAAATATCAATGTCAACTCAAGATTTGTAAAAATAAATGTAGGTAGAAATTGGTATTGATATAGATACAGATAAAGGTATTTCTAGGTCTGCTTATTAAAGGGGTCTAAAAGCAATGTCATGTCAGTAGCAATAAGCATACCAGCAGTAGATAGTATCTAAATTGGAGGTTATAAATACCATTTTCTATCAAACTGATCTAGTCTCCTTTGAGGATGGCTGATTTCTAGTCTGGGGGAAAGAATGGGTCATGTGACCCTCCCTGGGGCGTTTGATATCATGAAGCAGAGGTGTTCTCCAAGACTAACAAGATCATGGCTCAAGACACAGAATCCAGTTTGAAGGAGCTCTCATAGGCAAAATTTGTGACAATTTGAGCATAAAAAGTTGCAGCATCAAAACTCATTGAATCACTGAAAATCCATGAAAAATCATGAAATGAGAGACTAATAGCTCCATGGGCAATTCTGTTGGATTTTGGTCAGAGGCATCCTTGGGCCATATGAAGTAACCCCCTCGATCCATCCCATGTGCTATTGTCCAACATATCTTGTCTTTGTTCTTAAATATAGTGCAGGTTGTGTAAAAAATAAACCAAATATAGCTGGAGGACAGTGATGACTCATGTGCCATTTTGGAACCATCAGCCATGAGTCTAATTGTTATTCAGTGACAACCAAAAACATAATTTTGACCAGACTAAGAGAACAGTTATTAGTGACAGATATTATTTTACTTATATCATCTGTTTTAGATAACTTCAGATTTTCACAAAAACATAAAATAAAATCTTACCAGAATGTTTGAATTTTGTGAAGATTGACTACATAGATACTTAGTCAATTAGCATAAATATCATCTATAGAGTTGTCAGGTCAAATTATCCCCAGAGAGAAGCTCTTAGCATAGCTCCTCAGCTGTGGTTATTGATGGTAACTATGCTTGCAATGAACACAGCATTACCTACAGAGTTGTTGAAACACTGTGTTGTGTACCTGAAACTGACATAACATTGTGTCAACTATACTGCAATTTAAAAAAAGAGAGAGATTTAAGAAAAGACATAGGAAAAAGACAGTTAAAAGACATTTAACTGAGATCGATTAACAGGCTATTGCAAAAACTTAAAATTTACCTTGATAATGAGACATTTGGAGATAGAGTGGCAAAAAAGGAAGTGATGTGTGTTGGTCCACGTTATCCTGCATGAAAAACGCCCCGACCTGGATAGGATGAGGCAGGAAAACAGACCTCTGTGAATGTGGATTGCCTATGCTTGGTGTGAGGACGTGGATGTCCAGCGTAGTACAGAGATGTTTGTGTGCTCTCTTCCTGACCCAATGGCCTCTTTCATGCTGAGATTGCAAGTCCAAAGGATAGACCCACAAACAAACAAAAATGTCTATATGGATTAAGGCAGGAAAGATGGTGTACCCTGGTCAGTGTGTGCTTGGAAATTGGGAGCTGACAGTTATGCACACAAAATGGAGAGATGGATAGTTTATAAAACTGAAAAACATGGGAGAACAGCACAGATTGGCTCGTTCAGCTCAGTGTTGGCCTTCTTTGGGGGAAAGTTCTCAATAATGATGGGTACAAAAAGATACACCACATTTCCTACCCTTCATTGCAGGTTGATTTTGGGATCAAAACCCTGTGTGTGACCTCCAAGCCCCAGATAAGCTTTGGATGGCAGAACAAGGTCAAAGCCTTCTTCTGGCTGCTCTCTATCAGCAAGTGCAGCCACAGAGATGCGACTGTCCCCTACCAGGGGAAGGGCCACTCTGAGCGCAGTAGCCACAGCCCCCAGCTCCGGGATGGCAGGGACACTGCATTCCTGCGTGGTGGTGATGGTCTGCGTGACCGTGGTGGGAGCAGCTCTGCAGCTAAGAACATGTACGTGGCTCTGTGGTGGCTGACCTCACACCCTCCCTGTCCTTCAGGTACCTCCTAGGTATCCGATTCTCTGTGTTCAGCCCACTTTCTGCACTAAAACCGGATGTGTACAAGTGGATAACTCAGCTGTTTTTGTCCTATACTGGTGTAAATGGAGGTGGCAGAAACACTGACTTGGGAACTATAGTCAGTCTCTGGGAGTGTTCTGTGTTTTCTGTTAAAACCAAACAAAATAATCTCAGGCAGAAAAAGAGCTTCCCAGGACTATATATCTTAGAACCAAATGACTTCTGTGAACTAGGCGCCAGACTTTGCCTGCGCCTGCTGGTGGTGGGAGGGGAGGGGTGGGGAGTGGTGTTTCAGGGGTCCAGCAAGGAAGTGCCTCCAGCTGTAAGGGGAAGGGAACTCGGCCTCATTGAAAATAAGGGAGAAGACAGATGTAAGGCAGATGCAGACAGTGTCTGCGGGAACGAAAGGAATGGGTTTGGTACATTGCCCCCATTAGGAATGAATGATTGTGGGAAATAACGACTGAGACTCTGAAAATTCATTTCAGAGTAGGGTGAAAGGAATATCTTCTTCACAAGCTAGGTAAGTGTAACCCTCTGAAATTACTTGTGATACAACCCAGAAGGGGGAAAAAAAACGTTATATGGCATTTTCAATAGGGAAAAAATGTGGTTTCTTTGGGAAAGGAAAAGAATGTACTGAGGAAAAAAAAATGCTTTTGAGACTGCAACAGAGACTTTAGGATCCATAGAAATGAACAAGAAAAGGAAATTTGAAAGCAAACAAACTTTCATGAGCATTATACAAGCTGATATTGCAAGTGGAATGAATGAAGAGGAGGACAACTTGAACCTCTCCTGAGCTGTAAAAGGAAAGGAAGTAAAGCATAAAATCATGAGAGAAATCATGAGAGAGTAGGGATTAAAATGGAAGGCAGAGAAGATGTATTCTAATTAAATTCCAGAGGAACAGGCTATATAAATTTGAAAGTATAGTTATCTAAGATATAAAATAAAATTTTCATAATACAAAATATAATCTAAATATCTTATTAATTCTCAGATAACACAAGTGCAATAGAAAAATCTCTGAAAATATTCAGAAAAATAGGGAGGGTGGTGGGCACACATCTATACACAAAAAGTGTATGGATGTCTCCAAAATATGGAGGGATCCTGAAAGTCATTAATCAAACTTAAAAATCAGCACAATGTTTTCATAAATGAAATTATTATATTAGGAAAGAAATTTGGCAATCATTAAGCAATAAAACTTAACAAAATAAACTTCAAAGTTTAAAGCTAAAATAAAAAGAATAATTTAGCCTACCAAATATTAGAATCTAATATAAATCTGCCATAATGTAAATTTAAGAATGAATATCCTTGATAGAACTAAAGGGTATTATGCTAAGCAAAGTCAGTCAATCAGAGAAGGACAATTATCGTATGATCTCACTGATATGAGGAATTTGAGAAACAAGACAGAGGATCATAGGGGAAGGGAGGAAAAATGAAACAAGATGAAACCAGAGAGGGAGAGAAACCCTAAGAAACTCTTAATCTCAGTTAACAAACAGGGTTGCTGGAGAGGTGGGGAGGGATAAGGTGACTGGGTGATAGATATTGGGGAGAGTATGTGCTGTGGTGAGTGGCATGAATTGTGTAAGACTGATGATTCACAGACCTGTATCCTTGAAGCAAATAATACATTGTGTGTTAATAAAAAATAATAACAAAAAAAAAGGATATCCATGAATGGGACAGAATTAGCTAAACAACATTATTACATGTATATATGACAAGGACAAGGGCAAATTCTATCTGTCAAAGGTGTCTAGGTTTTGGGATGAGTATCTTCTAGAATATTAAAAAAAAAGTAACTTTCCTTAATATTATAAAACAAATAATTCAAAATAGTTTTCAGTTGCTGATGAATAAAACTATTCAAGAAATAGGAAAATATACTTCAAAAAATCTTTCAATCTCTTGTTGGAAAATCCTGCCTAATCAAGAATGAAAACTAAAAACATGAAAATAATTGACAGATGTATTTAATTAAAATATCAAGACATAAAAATTCAGACAGCTAAACAAGGAATCACTTTTAGAAACCGAATTAAATGTATATAATCATTGAAATATTGTATCTATTTATATACAATGAGCTTCTTCTATTCAGGAACAACGTGAACAATACTTGACAATAGGAATGGGTAGACCGAGACCTGCAGAGAAGTTCTGGCTTTAGCACTAGTTTAAGGTTTAGGGAGAAGGGGCTGCTGTACCATTTCAGCTCTTAGACAGTGGGGCCTCCGGTCCCCTTAGAGGCGTTACAAAAGCATCAGGATACACCACAAAGCTTGGGCAGGAAGTTTCTACCAGAATATTTTCTCTGTTGGAACTGCAGTCCCAATTTGAGTGGGTAGAGGCTTAATATCAAACTTGCCCCCAAATCCACAGATACAAGTGACTGAATCAACAGACATATTAACCTGCATAATGCAAAGAAAACACTTGATTTTTCATAAAATAATTGAAATGGTTTAAAAAATACATTACCATTTGTTAGCCTGTCGGTCTTACAAGTAGGAAAGACTATGTGGTGAGGCCATACATAACATCTTGTACTTTGTTGGTGGGTCCATTGATTCTACCTTTTAAGGGAAAGACTTCTTAAATTCTCACACACCTCACATTTGAATATCTTTTGGTTTCTCAAGCTAATCTCTAGAAATTGGTGCTACAGTAAGCAAATCACATGTATATGGTGCTCTGTTGCAAGAGTATTAAGTATAGCATTGTGGTAGAAAAAGGACTTAAAAGTCTTTTAATTGTCTAATCATATGAAAATGGTCAAATTTGTAGCGCATTCATCCAGTTTGTAAAACACATCAACTTTCATTGCCCAACATAGAAACTTCATGGATTGGAAAGATGTTCATATAACACCAAGCCAATAAAAAGTATAGATGGGACTTATACAAATACATAAACATGGCATTATAAACCAAGGGTAGCAAAGGCACATCTTGTGAAAATGAAATAAAAGAAGTCAAATATGTATACAGTCTCAGAGGCTACAGATAATGAAACATATAGCCTATAAACAAAGTCGCATGAATTAATAACAAACTTAAAAACAGACACTACTAAAATGGAAAATAGGGCGCCTGGGTGGCTCAGTGGGTTAAGCCACTGCCTTCGGCTCAGGTCATGATCTCAGGGTCCTGGGATCGAGTCCCGCATCAGGCTCTCTGCTCGGCAGGGAGCCTGCTTCCCTCTCTCTCTCTCTCTGTCTACTTGTGATCTCTCTCTCTGTCAAATAAATAAAATCTTAAAAAAAAAGTCTCTTGTTTAAAAAAATAAATAAATAAAATAAAATGGAAAATAAAACTTGTCTACTAACTTAAACAAGCAAAAAAGAAATGGTGCCTAGGAGATCTGACCAAGATCAAAAAAATGTTTGTACGAAGAGAGAAAGAGAGAGAATTTTCTGAGCAAGACACCAAACCCAGGGATCATAGATAAAATTCAATTTCATAAAATAATCTTTTAAGGTATATGAACAAAATTGCCCAAAGTAAAATGATATGTGAATATCAGGGAGAAATTATTCACAACATGTTTAACAATTTCCGTTATTGGCAGGGTAGAGAGAAAGATGTCATGCTTACAGCTAGAGAGACTAAAAATTAGTAGGGGATATTTAGACAATTTTGATTTTTAAAAAGATTTATTTATTTATTTACTTATTGGAGAGAGGAGAGAGAGAGAGAGTGAGCAGGGGGAGGGGCAGAGGGGGAGAGAGAGAAGCAGACTCCTCATTAAGTGGGGTCCCCAATATCAGTGGGGTTTGAGCTCATGACTCTGAAATCACGACCCAAGCCAAAGTCAAGAGTTGGATGCTTACCTGAGCCACCAGGTGCCCTTAGACAAGTTTGTTTTCATGTGAGTTTAAAAAGTTCATATCATTTGATTCCTTAACTATTTTCTTAAGGATCTATATTATAGACAAACAGACATAATATATGTCTGTTTTTATTGAATAATATTTTTACAGTATTTTTTTTTTAATTAGGGACAATGGCTAAACAGGCATGACCTAGCAGTCATTAGGAAGACTGAAGCACATCCACAACTATAGAAAGGAAAATGCTGCAGCTCTTTCTTTCCACAATAGGACAACCTTGGCCCAGCCCTTCCCTAACTTCCCATGAACGAGGAAGAGATGCTAAATATTGATTGGGTCATTCACTTTTATTGCTGCTATAACAAATTACTACAAACTTTACAACTTGAAACAACAAAATGTATTATCTTGCTGTTGTCTAGGTCAGAAGTCCTGGCTCCCTGGACGGGTTCTGTGTTTCGGGTTTCACCCTGAGTTATTACCGAAAGCGAGTTGTTTGTCGTCACTTACAGAGAGGCTCTGGGAAGGCTCTACTTTGAGCTCACGTGGATTGTTTGCAGAACCTAGATCCTTGAAGGACTGACACGGCCACATCCTGGAAGAAACCTCCTTTGTTCTGGAAGCCTCCCTGCCGTACTTGCACCCTTGTATCCCAGAGCTGGCAAAGGCACATCTAGCTATCCCCAGGTTTTGACTCTTTCTGATGGTCTCTCTGACGTGTCTCTTCACCTTCCTTTTCTGCCTGCCTCCTGCTTGAAAGTGCTCCTGTGATTACACTGGGACCGCGTAGATCATCTCTCTTAAGGACATCTGATGAGTAAATGTACATCCATCTGCCAAATCCCCTGACTAACTAGATTCATACTTCATATTTCTGCCTATCACACCCACTAACACAAGGGCACTCTGTCCTTAAACCTCAGAAGGCTTGTTCTCTGCTCTGTATGGGTCTTATCTCCCAACTGGTAAATAGGAAATAGGCCAGGTTTTCTGGCTCCTGGAACAGGTAATTCTTACTCCCAATTTTTTTTTTTAATTTTATTTATTTATTTGACAGAGAGAGACACAGTGAGAAGGGAACACAAACAACAGGGGCGGGAGAGGGAGAAGTAGTCTTCCTGCCCAGCCGGGAGCCCAATGTGGGGCTCGATCCCAGGACCCTGGGATCATGAACTGAGCCAAAGGTAGACGCTTAAAGACTGAGTCACCCAGACACTCCAATTTTTACCCCCAATGTGTCCTCACTGCATGCATGGGATAACTTGCCATTATTACTCCCCTTCTCCCAAGCGCTGACATAACTGGGGACCTTTCCTTAAAAGATGTACCAGCTGATGTCATTGATTGGACGCTCGCTGTACATCCAGGAGCTGTATTTCTTAGCTCATCTTTCCCTGACATAGAGCTGTTTGTCAAAATAAAACACGAGGGGTGTGTGCAGGGGCTCAGGGAATGTGCAGTTGTGGGCACTCTCCCACCTGCTGTCTAGTTCTTGACAGCAAGACTTCAGGGCGGGGGTGGGGGTGAGGGTCATACCCCCAAAGCCCATCTGGAAAAAAGCTGCCTGTTAATGAAGGATATCATCCACCCAGGAGAGATTTTATTGTGTTAAGCCCATAAAAATTTGGGCTTAACCTCACAAATAACCAGGAGTTAAAAAATACACATTTAATTAAACTGTGGAGGTGTAGATGGGACCAGAAACATGTCTGAGGAAGAAATACAGTCTTTAGATGCTACAAATTATAACAGTATATAACTGTCATACATCCTAAAGTTCCAGCCTGATTATTTTAATTACAACGCCACCAAGGCGAGGTAGGAAATGACTAGGAGGACAGGAAACAAGTATGCTGAAGCTTCTCTGCCTAACAGCTAATTATTTTAAATATTACAAGTTCACTTTTGAATTACATATTGTCAGGAAAAAATATTCAACTGGGATACTGATTTCTTTTTTAAGATTTCATTCATTTATTTGAGAAAGAAAGAGCACCTGCATGGATGGGGGAGGGGCAGAGGGAGAGGGAAATACCAAATTATTTTGTTTGCATAGTAGTTTACAAATCTACTGAAACCACTTTTATTAATAAAAAAAAAATAATTATCCTGGTGGGGCATCTGGTGTCTCAGTCCAGTAAGCCTCTGACTTTCCCCAGATCATGATCTCAAGTTCCTCTGATGGAGCCCTTGGGGCAGCAGAGAGTCTGCTTCTCCCTCTCTATTTCTCTCTTCTGAGTAGATGGTGAGGTCTGCCCTTGTCCTGCCTGCCTACCAGATGTGTAGACATCTGGACAGCATCCAAAACTTCATTTTATATCTACAATTTCTATATACTGTGTCTGAAACACAATTAAAAAGAATAAAGCATATGAGAAGACAAGTCTTAGCTGAATATCAAGAGAAAAACCAAAAAGAGAAAAAGGACAAGAAATAAAGAAAACAAAGTTATCAGACATAGATGTTCAAATTATGAGTGCTATATTCAGGCACTCAGAACACCATAGGAAGTGTAAAAACAAACAAAGCAAAAAGAATGAAATGAAAATTATGTATTTAAAAAATTCAAATATTTGTATTAAAATGGGTTATTGGGGCGCCTGTGTGGCTCAGTGGGTTAAAGCCTCTGCCTTCGGCTCAGGTCATGATCTCGGCGTCCTGGGATTGAGCCCCACATCGGGCTCTCTGCTCAGCAGGAAACCTGCTTCCCCCTCTCTCTCTGCCTGCCTCTCTGCCTACTTGTGATCTCTGTCTCTCTAATAAATAAATAAAATCTTTAAAAAAATGGGTTATTATAACTTCTAGTTTCTGGCCCCCTGTGTAAAGAATTTTGAAGACATGACTTTCTTCCTAACAAAAAAAAAAAAAGTGTAAAAATTGATAACTTTTCTTAAATCCATTAGATAATTGAAGTCAAATACCAAAAACTGGAGAGAGAGGAGATACCTTGAATCAGACGTCATTGGGAGAGAAGCTCAGGAGTAGAACCTGGAACTGGAGACAGGATGGGGGAGAGGAACATCTACCCTGAATTGGTCAGATTGTTAGAAACTCAGTGTGGATTAGCATGAGAGCTAAACACTTCAGAGAGGCAGGTAGTAGTCCTGAGTGTGGGACCTCAGCTTGTGATTTTTACTTCAGGAACCTCAAAGTTTCTCATCGTAAAGAATAGAGCAAACATAAAAATTTGACTCCAGGTAAAATCTTTGGTGGATATTTTCAAATATTATTAAATTAAATATTATTTAAAAAAAGATTACAGCAAAATCACTTCATGATTCTGAAAGGGGGGGATTGGAAATACTCGGTTTTCCCATGAATCAACTGTACATACAGTGATATAGTTATCATGGACCAGGAGTATCTTAAAATGTGTATTGTGAACTATCAAAATTTTTCAATTGAAGTATAAATTATATGCAAAGGGAAATGAAAAAGGTATCAGAAAATGCTCAATTAAAACCAGAGAAAGCAAAGAATAAAAAAGGAGCAAATAGCAAATATAACGAAATATAAAATGAAATATAAATAGTAAGTAGTTACCAAAATGGCATATTTTTAATTTAACACTATCACTAATCACTTTCACTGTGAACAGCCTAAATATAGCAATTAAGTTTTTTTGTTTGTTTGTTTAAAGATTTTATTTATTTATTTGAGAGAGAGAGAGAGAGAGAGAGAACAAGTGGGGAGAGAGGCAGAGAGAATCCCAAGTAGACTCCAAGCAGAGCACTGCGCTCAGCAGGGGCTCAATCCCAGAACCCTGAGATCATGACCTGAGCTGAAATCAAGAGTCAGTTTCTTAACTGACTGAGCCACCCAGGTGGCCCAACAGTTGAAAATAGAGATTTTCAGAGCAGTTTAAAAAATGAAGATCCACATATCTACTTCATAAAAACTGTTTATTATAAACATCTGAGTTAAAAGGATTTTAAACAAGATATACCATTATTTTTACTGCATCTCACAAATTTTGATAAATTTTGTTTTGTTGAGTTCAATTTTTTTTTTTAATTCTCTTGACAGACTCCTTTGACCCATGGGAAATTATGCTTAGTTTAACACAGTTCAGGTTGTCTGTATCATTACAGATTTCCTGTCTGCTTTCTTGATCAATACTGACAGAAAGTTGTTGAAGTCTGCAACTACAACAGGATCTTTGTCATCACCCACCAATTAACTTGCAAAAATTAAGTAGAATGAGCATTCCACGTGTTGCAGAGGATGTGCAGACCTGAAATTCTCATGCACCATTCATGGGAGTATAAAATGGTACAACTGTTTTGGAAAGAAAATTTGACAGTCTCTCAAAAACTTAAGTATATGGCTACCCTATGATCCATTCTACTATTTACCTGAGATTAAATAAAGCGTATATTGATAGAACTTTTTTGTTTGTTTGTTTTTAGGAGAGAATCTAAAGCAGACTCCTTGCTGAACATGGAGCAGACATGGGGCTCAATCTCAGGACCCTGAGATCATGACTTGAGCTGAAACCAAGAGTCAGACGCTCAGCTGACTGAAACTCCCAGGTGCCCCAGAACTTTTGAGTGGTGATTCATGGCAATTTTATTTTTAATAGCCAAAACTGAAGCAACCCAAATGTTCATCACCAGGTAAATTGATAAACTACAGTGCACTAATGCAATGGAATTCTACACAGAAATAAAAGGAAAAGATCGTTGGTGCATAAATAATATGGATGCATTCCAAAATGACAATGTTGAGGAAAAGAAGCCAGGGGAAAAAACCCGATGTTTTATATGTCTATAACACTATAAAATGCAAATCGATTTGCTGTGCAGAAATTATGAGAGTAGGTGCTTTGGAAGGAAGGTGCATCAGGAGTGATAGTTTATAAATGAACATGAGAAAACTTTCAGGGAAATGGGCATGTTGATTATCTTGGTCTGGTAATATTTTTATTTGTGTATACACAAATCAAGACTTACTAAGTTGTACACTATAGATACGTACGCTTAATCACGTCAGTTATGCCACAAATGTTGTGAAAAATAAAAATAGCCATCTATGTATGTAGGGTTTCCTTTCCAAAGGGATGCCCCCCCCATCAGCCAGCATTGCTGAGCTGTATTTCCTCCCACCCTCAGAAACCCATTTCTATCGGGGAGGTCTCACTGAAAACAGAAGTTACACTCTAGTTTGGCGGGGGGTATTTCTAATATCCCCAAAGGTAGCATCCAGCTGAACTCAGTGGCCAGCTTGTTCAGGTTTTTGCTCTGATTACAAAATTGCATGTTCTACCGCTAAATCAGCCCAGAAACTATTCAAATCAGTGTCCATTTTTTTTTCTTTTCAGAAGCCAGTGATTTTTTTTCAGAAATGTATATAGCAGAAATACCTACACTGTTCTTCTCCCTGTTTTTTACAGATGAGAGTATATATTAATTGATTTACACTGATTTGAATGTAACAGAATACAAGCCAGGTGGTCTGACTGAGGGGCTGGAAACACTTGGGCAGAGCTGCATCTGGGCACAAGTGTCTGTGGACAGACAGGTCTAATCCAGGAAGCCTCTGGACTTCTCCATCACTTCAGCTGTGAGCGTCTCCAGTTACATTATATCTTTCTTAAACTGCAGCAACCAGGGGGCACCTTTTTATAGGTTCTCTTAGAGACCTTTATGATATACTTTTGTGTTCAGTTTTCAAAGTACCTCCATTGAAGTTAGGGATTTGAAAGGTTTTGACCACTGAACTATTTTCTGCCAATTTCCACAATAGTAGTTCTTCTCTTTGTTGTTGTTGTTCAGCGATTATGGAACTGTACACAGAGTCCCAATGTACAAAGCAGAGAAAGAATAGGCTTTCTTTAAGGAGAATAGGGGTCTGGGGCCACACCCTGGCTTCCTTAGGTTCAAACCACTGAAATGGTTTGAAATGTTCTGAAGGCATCACCATGGAAACCCTGAGTTATCTGGAACACAATTTCCAAACCACTTTTCTCTGATGATGCCCAGACCCCATCATGGGTCGAATCTGGGAACTCGGCTCTCATTCTATAACTGTGATTACTCTTGTGCATCCTGAAGCCAGAATGCCTGCTTTCCATATTAAAGCCCATTTGTAAAATCTCTCTCTCTCTCTTGCTCTCACTCTCTCTCACACACTTGCTCTTTCACAATCCTTAACAATATTTCCAAAAAGAAAAATGATTTTCAGTATTAATAATTTTAAAGTTCTTCCCATTTTTATCATCATACCTTTATTTCTTTAATTGCCTCCCTACTTTTGTTCCTACTTTCTGTTATTTTAACATGATGTATTATGATAGTGAAAAATTGTAAGAGTCTTTCTGTTCTTAATTTTTTTTTTAATTTTTTTTAGGATATAGTTGACACACAATGTCACTTTAGATTCAGATATACAACATCGTGGTTCCACAAGTTTGTACAGAATGTTATGCTCACAGGAGTAGCTAAAAGCTGTTCACTATAATACAATTGACTAGATTCCTTGTGCTGTGCCTTTTATTCCCAGGACTTATCCATGTTACTCCATAACTGGTGGTCTGAGTCTCCCACTCCCTTCCCCCATTTTACCCATCCCCTTCTCCCCTCTCCTCTGACAACCATCAATTTGTTCTCTGTATTTATAGTCTTTTCATTTTTTTAAAGCTTATTTTTTTGTTGTTGCTACTACTTATTTTTTTTTTCAGCATAAAATAGCATTCTTTGATGGAGAAGTCATGTAGTTCAGCCTAGATAATGGCTTGTTAATGTTCTTCATCCTTTTAAATGAAACAGTTGAGAATGGGTTTTAAGATACTTGAGTAGATACTACAACAACAAGGCCCTAAGAAAAGGAGGGTTCAACTGTTTTGCTGTTAGCCTTTTTAAACAAAAACTCTCTTTCATCCTCTGTTTACCCACTATTCAGCATCATGGCATATCACGTGATGGCCGCTCTGGGTAAAGCTACCTCACCCTTTCAGAAATACTAAGACTATAGGCAGTCCTATCAAGAATATAATGAAAAACACCTGTAATGAAATTATTCTTGCATGTCACAATTTAAAATTCCCCTTGGAAATTTCTCCACAGTCCTATGAATTTCATTTAAATAAATTGGAATTCCTGCATTTTATATTTTATAGTATTGAAGAAAGATGTGAGTTTAGCATCTTTAATCAATATTCTGGGGAAAAAAGTTTTTCTGAAACTATAATTTGAAATGAAATGTTGTCATAAATTTGGTGCCTAATTTATTTTTAATATATATATGAGGTTTTTAAGAATGCTAAATATATTAAAACATGGTAGTAGAAACTAAATGATTAGGCTGCAGTATTCTAAAATAAAACTCTTAATAAGCTTTTGTAGATTTTCAATTTTTTCCACAGATTTAGTTATTTCATATTATTCATAAAACTAAGTTCCTAACCTTTAGGATATCTTATTCCCATTATATTTGAAGCCAAACAGAATGTTTTCACCAGTTAAGACCTCCATGAACTCCTTTCAGTATCAACTAATTTTGATATATTAGTCCAGAAGCATCAATGAGCATGCAGAAAATATTATGAATTATTTCATTAGACATTTGTAAGCATTTACCTTTCAGTTAAGCACTAAAAGTTTAATTGCTTGCCCTTAGGATGTTTTATGTTTTATTGCAAAGATAAATAACTTGGTCAAATTTACACAGCTACTAAGTGTCAGAGCTAATGATAAAACACAGGATTCTAAATTCACTTTATTACATTTCTGGACACAACTGACTAGAAGCCAGGACACACACAAAATTGAAAATAGTTTTCCACCCTGAATCCAGAATAATTGAGCATAATGTCAATGATATAGTCAGAAATATCAGTACAGCCTTGTTGTTTCATTTATCCATCACATACACATACGAGAGATATAAGCATCTGTGCACTTCTGCACTGTAGTTATAGATCTTGTGAATGGGCAAGGGAATGTGTTCTCCTCATCTTCCCCCACAGGGCTAACACGTCCATTTGCATCTGGTCCCAGGCTACTAGAGGACTTCTTATGGTCCTTTTGTAATCAAGTCTGCAACAATATTTGAGAAGCCACCCTCCCCTGATCAACAACCACATTTTTACTCTTTTCATTCATTACAACTTGAAGGAATTCCTTGAATTCCCCCTGGATTTCACCCTAAGCAAGACTTCAAAAATGCAGGGCAGAATGTCTGATAAGGATGGCACTTTGAAGACAGAATCCTCTTTTCAAGTTACAAAATAAAGGTCAAAAAGAAACAAGGATGCAAAGGTCAGAAAAATTAAAAATTAAAAAAAAAACGCACAAGAATGAATGAGTGTCAACTGTGGTGTCGTCATACGATGGAATACTATATATGCAAGAAAAATTTAGAATCTACACTTTATTCGAAAGGATGGGTGAGTTTCATAAACATAGTAATGAGCAAAAGAAACTAGACCACTCACAAAGGCAGATGCTATGATCTCATTTATCTAATCGAGAAAACAAGTCAAGTTTTTCTATGCTCTGTGTGCCTTGTGAGAGCAGTGAGGATGGGTAGTAAATGAAGAAAAACGTTGGTGAATTTTTTGGGATGTCAGCAGCAATCTAATTCCTTACCTGGATGTCGGTTCCACGAGCAGGTTCATAGTGTAAACCTTCACAGAGCCATGTGCCCATTTCATACATGTAACCCTTCAGTAGGATATTTTAAAGGTGAAAAAGATTTAGTTGGCACGTCAATACATTAATTTTTCTTTTCTTTAAGAATTTTCTTGTTTTTAAAAACTGCACAGCAAATAAAAAGATAAACTATTTTCTCAAGCAGCAATTAAAGGGAGAATACACTTAATGCCGCAAACTTCAAAATAAGGATGTTTCATTGTCTGTTCTCCCCTTTCCTCAGATTCTATAAATGCTTGTGTACCATGAATGCAGTCTTTATAATGTAGCAGAGAAATATTCCTAAAGACATCATCTTATGAAATAAAATGGGTAAACAACAGACATATCCTCACTTGGGGTACTAGGGCAATGCAAGGACATATGCTGCTCCTGTCCTATCTTACCCTGTCTTAGGGATGGTAACCAAATCAGTCAGAGGAGGACACACAATTAGAAAGGAATGAATCTGTTCCTATTCTAGATGATATAGCTGGAAATCCAGGAAAAGCAACCCTAATGTGAATAAAAGGAATTTTAAAAATGTTGAAGACAATATAAAATAAAGATCATTTCTGTGTAGGGTTATAAAAGAGAAAAAATACTAGCAGGGACAAACTTTATCCAAAATGGCTGAAAAATAGGAGAAGGAGGAGGAGAGGAGGAGACAATGACAAATTTCGACATAAACTTCGGAAATGTGTGAAGATCACAGGAGGAAAACCCCAAAAGAGCCCTAAAAAATGCAACAAAAGACTTGAGCAAATAGAAAGATGTCTGTGCTTTTTGATAGAATGACCCAACATCATGCAGGTGTCAACTTTCTCTGAGTAATTACTCTTTAATGTGACGCAGATAAAATACCAAAAAGGTTATTTTGGGAGTCATAAAGAATGACTTCAAAGTTCACATTTAAAAAAGGAACAATAGATTAGGTACAGTTTGAACACTAAAGCCAGGAGAATAGTGCATTTTTTAAAAAAGAGATTTTATTTTAGAGAGAGAGAGAGAGAGAGAGAGAGCAGGAGGAAGGGCAGAGGGAGAGAGAGAATCTCCAGTGGACCAACCCCTCCACTGAGCATGGAGCCCAACATGGGATTCAATCCCAGGACCCTGAAATCATGACCTGACCCGAAATCAGGAGTTGGCTACTTAAAGGACTGACCCACCTGGGTGCCCCCAATAATGCATTTTAACATATTGAACAAGCAAACATGAACATAGTTGTAAGTAGATAAAATGTTGAAATAACTCATCCTCATGGGTCAATCACCGAGTTTCAGTGATTTTTAGCTTGTCAATCTATCCTTACGTATTTCCCTTTATACTACCCAATTCCCTTCTTTTCATATATGTGAAGCTACTTTTTAGATAAAACTCTCTCCTCATAGGAAGCGTAGAGCTAGAAGGTTATTTTCTCAATTGCTATATGAAATCTTCCCAACGTGTAGCATAGTATAACAACGGATGCAGAGAAGGTGCGGGAGCCATTGGGTGAGTACATGTTGTCAGCAGGAAAGCCTTGCATTTTCCAAGTATTATCCTCCAGATCATGAAATGAAAAGTCTACCCTCATATCACTCTCGTAGAATAAACCACAGGTACTGTTAGCTGCAGCACAATGGAAAACCCACAATTGCGATCATGTCATTTCTTGCCAGAAATGATGAACATGAATCTGAACTCTGGAAACAATAAAAATAATCCAAATTATGGGGCAATTTACAACAAAACTGGTCAGGACTCATTAAAAAGGTCAGTGTCATGAAAGAACAAAAACATTGGTTGGGATGGGACCTACGTGAATGGAGCCTGGACGTACACAGCATTCAAACATGGTGCATGAGCACCAGTTGGGTCCTGGGACTACACCAGGGGAAGCTGTGAAAGGCATTCTGCGGATATCCTGGGAAATTTAAATACAGGCTGCTGATTAGGTGGTAGGATGACTCAAAATTAATTAATTCTGTAGGAGTGGTGTGGTAATGGTATTGCAGTTAGAGAGGAAGGTGTCTTTTTACCTGGAAAATGCATGCAGGAATAGTTGAGATTAAGGCAGCACGTCATCTGCAACTTATTTTAAACATTTCAGCAAAAAACGTATGTATGGAGAGAGATCCAGAGAGAGGGAGAGGTATAAGGCAAGAATTACGTAGTGATATTCTTTCAACTTTATGTATTTATAAAATTTTCAAAATAGAAAGATGAGATAAAAGGACAACTAAATGTGTATGCATGGAAATCAGAGGGAGAGAATGAGAAAGAGACCAAGAAAGGGAGGGTGGGAGGGGGAGAGAGAGAATGAAACTGGGCAAAACAAAAGGCAAATGAGTCTCATTTATCAGTGGTAAGAAAATAATGGAGTAGAATTGACTCACCCTTTTGAGACGATACACCGTACCACATCAAACAAAACTAGAAAAAGTTTAAAAGATATGACAAAAAGTAAAATACTCCTCAGAAGGGAAAAAAAACAAAAACAAAACAAAACAACAAACCATGATGCCACATACAAGTGTCAGAGAGGCTAATGAGGAAAATACAACCCAGAAAAGATAAAAAAAATTCCAAGGGACTCAAGTAATAGAAACCCTAACAATGATACAACTTTAAAAAGAAACAAATCTCAAGAATTAAACACAAAAACAAACAAACAAAAAAAAAACAAAACTGATAAAACAACTGAATGAAATTAAAAAGGAGATTAGAGACACTGTTGGTAAGAATGCAAACTGGTACAGCCATTCTGAAAAACAGTGTGGACATTCCTCAAAAAGTTAAATACAGAACTACCCTATGATCCAACAATTGCAATAATAGGTATTTACCCAAAGAATACGAAAATACTAATCTGAAGGGATAAATACATTAAAAACACTGATGTTTATGACAGCATTATCAACAATAGCCCAATTATGGAAGCAGCCCAAGTGCCCATTGACTGATGAATGGATAAAGAAGATGTCTTAGGGACACCTGGGTTTCTTAGTCTGTTAAGCATCTGACTCATGATTTCAGCTCAGGTCTTGGGATCTCAGGTTTATGGGATTGAACCCCACATGGGGCTTCTCACTCTGCATGAAATCTGCTTGAGATTCTCTCTCTTCCTCTCCCTCCATCCCTCCCCCTGCCCATGCTCTCCCTCTTTCTCTCTCTCTCTCTCTCTGTCTGTCTTTTTAAATAAATAAATAAACTCTTTAAAAAAATAAGAAAAAGATGTGAGATATATCATTATATCTATAATGGAATATTATTCAGCCATAAAAAAGAATGAGCTCTTGCCATTTGCAATAACACCGATGGAGCTAGAGAGTATTACACTAAGCTAAATAAGTCAAAGAAAGACAAATGTCATATGATTTCACTGATATGTGGAATTTATGAAACAAAACAAATGAGTATAGGGGGAGAAAAGAAACAGAGAGACAAACCAAGAAATAGGCTTAACTATAGCGAACAAATTGATGGTTGTCAGAGGCAATATCAGAGGGGAGGTGGGGGGATGGGTGAAATAGGAGATAGGGATTAATGGTTGTGATGAGCACCAGGTGATGTATGGAAGTGTTGTATATTGTATTAACCTTTTGTGGATTCCTCTGAAGGAAATCATCTGCTTTGGACCACACCAACTGGGGTAACTGAAACCTTGGAAAAAAAAACTTCAGATGAGGCGGTGGGGCACTACTTTAATCTCTTTAGAAAATAATTTGAAATAAACATAGTCCAAAGGCAGTAATAAAGTATGGTAGATCTACTTGGAAGAGAATTTTGAAAATTTATTGAAATGTAAAATCCCAATAAGATATTAATTCCAGAACTGTTTCTATCATAGGGAAACTCCCATCTATCTGCATATTTGCTGAGTACTGTAGATAATATAGATTGTAAACAAACTTGATGTCCATTATTAAAAGTCTCAGTAAATGAACTAATTGATTAATATCCATAAAGCTGCCCAGCAGTCAAAACCACGGAGTTAGACCTACATGTACTAACATGCATTCTGTTGCTGCTGTTGAATGAAAGCAAGGAAAGACAGCCTTATAGACATGACGGGATTTTTGCTAAATGTAAAAAAGTTGGGGAAAAAAAAAAACCTAGATATTTGTAAGACTACATATATATGCTGAAAGTAAATAAGTTGCAAAAGGATAAACATCAAATTGATAATAGGGGCGCCTGGGTGGCTCAGCGGGTTAAAGCCTCTGCCTTCGGCTCAGGTCATGATCTCAGGGTCCTGGGATCGAGCCCCACATCGGGCTCTCTGCTCAGCAGGGAGCCTGCTTCCCTTCCTCTCTCTGCCTGCCTCTCTGCCTGCCTGTGATCTCTGTCTGTCAAATAAATAAATAAAATCTTGGGGCGCTTGGGTGGCTCAGTGGGTTAAGCCGCTGCCTTCGGCTCAGGTCATGATCTCAGGGTCCTGGGATCGAGCCCCACATCGGGCTCTCTGCTCAGCAGGGAGCCTGCTTCCCTCTCTCTCTCTCTGCCTGCCTCTCCGTCTACTTGTGATCTCTCTCTGTCAAATAAGATTTTATTTATTTATTTATTTATAAATAAATAAAATCTTTAAAAATAAATAAATAAATAAAAATCTTAAAAAAAGAAAAAAACTGATAATAGAATTATTTCTGGAAATCAGAGGAGGAGGCTGGGAAGAGAGGACTCCGGCTGTTCATCAATAACATTCATTTCTATTCTGAATGCTTATGTTTTCAATAATTCTCTAACCATGGATTCTCATTTAAAATCTGCTGTTATCATACTGATGTATAAATGACTGATAATATAGAGAAGTCACAAAGTGGACTACAGAAAATTCTTTTTTTTTTTCAGAAAATTCATTTAAGATAATTCCCCTAATATGAAGAAAGTGTTGAATCTGATGATGGAATGAGCTCAAGAAAAATTTCCTCCCCCAAAACCAACAAAAAAACCCCACCCAACTTGTGAGTAATATTTAAATAATTTAATTTCAAAATTATAGGAATAATTCTTCAGGCAACCAGACCAAAAGAGAAAGCGGCATATAAAATGAATCAAGTTCTAGATTTCTCCGCAGCAACTTTTAGTATCAGAAGAAAACTTAGCCAGATATTAAAGATGAGTTTGATCCACATTTTATACCCAGCTATCATGACAAAGGTACAGACATTCTCAAACACTCAAACCAAATCAAACCAAACAAACAGTTTGTTGGGGGAAATAAACAGTAAAATACCTTTTAAAAAATTCAATGATTGAATCCAGCTAAACTAAAGAAAATTTAAGGTTTAGTTAGCGACCTTCTTGGCTATCCTCCTTGTCATTAACAATGCAAACCATTTCACAACTGTGCCAGGTTCAGCCCGTATATTCTTTGTCTCTCTCTCTCTCTGTCTCCTGTTCTAGTCATCTCTCTCTGTAAGGTTTCCTTCCCTTCATTCTGGCTTTGTTTCTTCAAAATTTGAAAATGTAACTTTTTCAGTTTCTACTATATGATATTTGCATCTGTCTTCTGATATAATAAATCCTTCATCTGATCACTATTCTCCATTTTTATTGCTTTCAAATATTTTTGTTAACCACAGATGACTTTCTGGACAATATATATATATTTTTTTAAAAATTTTTTTTTAAGATTTTATTTAGTTATTTATTTGACAGAAATCACAAGTAGGCAGAGAGGCAGGCAGAGAGAGAGAGAGAGGAGGAAGCAGGCTCCCCGCCGAGCAGAGAGCCTGATGTGGGGCTCGATCCCAGGACCCTGGGATCATGACCTGAGCTGAAGGCAGAGGCTTTAACCCACTGAGCCACCCAGGTGCCCCTGGACAATATATTTTTGTTGAAGACACATTCAGTAGTCATTGAGGTCCCTCGGTCTGACTTCTGTTCATTTTCTTTTGTGAGAACAAATTAAAAATAAATTTAAGAGATTACATTGAAATAAATATTCAGTGTGATCCTCCCTCTATTTTCTGGAATATGTGAATCATTCTAAAGAGAGATATCATGAAATTATTCACCAAAATTAATTACAGTTATTTCTGATGATAAGACGATTTTTACTTTGTTTTGGCTTTAAGTTTCTTTTCTGTGTTATTTCAGTCTTTTAAACTTAGTAGGAAACATTAAGACAAATTTAGAATGTCAATAATGTAAAAAAATGTACATTATTTAAGTCAAAGCTCTAAGAGTTTACTGATGCAGCATTTCATTCAATAAATACGCATTATGTCATTTATGAATTGAATTTCTATTATGTATGGGGCTTCAGGGGAAAATTGACAAAGACGTAGCCCATAAAACATGGAGAGGGTGACACAAAAAGAAGTAAAGAGGAAAAAAATCCCAACCCCCCCCCAAAAAAAAAAACCCTCTAAGTACTAAGGGAGAAATAAAGATAGAATTAGATGGGGAGGTAATTCCAATCAACTCGGTGGAGATGAACTTGCTCTAAAACAGATAAGGAAAAGGAGTTGTCACTTGGAGGGGACTGCAGGCAAAATATAGTCTGTGCTGAAGCTCTGAGACCCAGGGGAAGTCGGAAAGAATGGGAAGGAGAGGAGGTTTCAGATGTGATCAGAGTCTGTAAGGGATATGGTTTCTGAAAGAAAAATGGGTTTTGTTAGAAATGCAAGGAGAGGCCACTGGAATATATTAAGCAACACATGAGCAGATATAGGAGTTAATATGTCACTGTGCTCTCCAGAAAATATGCTGGTGTCTTCTGTAACAGATTCACGGTTATTGGGGGGAGGTCGCCTCAGAAGTTCCAGTGAGAAAAGGTGGTCCAGATAAACCTGGTCAAAGTGGTGTTAGAGACAAGCTTGGGATCTGCCTGAAGGTAAGATGGTCAGTAGTGGGGAGAGGACAAGTAGGAATAGGGTTCTCCATCCAGTTCCTGCTTTGATAATCACACCAAGTACCAAGCTGGGTGACAGATTTAGGAGGGAATCGACTAAAAGTAAGAAATTAGAGAAACATCATAGAGAGAAGCTGAAAAGAGCCAGGAACTCAGGGAAACGCCAACTTAGTGCAGCATCTGAACTTTGAGAAGGACGAAAGGAAGGACTAACAGCAGCTGTACCCAGAAACATGGGATTTTGTCTGCAGCTACATTTCTACATTGTGTTTCTCATTGGTTTTAAATGATGGGCACGGCTGACTTTGCTCAGAGGCAGTCAGCCATGGGCTCTTTCTATCACTTCCCGATTTCGCAGAACCTTTCAGGGACAGACTGGATGGCATTTTCCTTCAGCAAATTATTTTGACTAATGGAATGAGAACTCTACCAAGTCAGGCACAGAGTCTTGCCAACAAGGAGACTGACTGCCGAGGAACATCAGACAGTCAGGGCCTCCCTGCATATAGTAACAAACCGCACGGAGTGTGCAAAATCAGCTCTGCATCACCGGCTATCCTTGGAATGTGAAAGGTAAATGATGTCTATCCATTCATGAAAACTCATTTATTTCATGGTGTGCTCTAAAATAGCCTTCCTTCCCTCCCTGACAGTTTCTGATTATTAGAATGTAGTTTCATTTTCTTTCTGGAGTTCCCGTGGAACACAGCAAGCCTCTGGGGCAAGGTTCTTTACCTTCACAGTCTGTTCTTGGGAGATGTAAAGTTCTAGAAGTGATGGCTTTAAAATGGAAATGTGTTTTTTCCCAGGGCTCTTCCTCTCTGAAATGTATTTGGCTAGATGTATTAAAGGTGATAAAATTGTTACAGTTTTTTCCTAATAACACCACAGATAAATACTTCTAAATAGTAATCAGAGATACACAGGACTGAGATATAATAGTATTTTTGCATTCCTACTGTATTAGCTCAATAATTAGGAATTATCAACTTATCAACAAGGGATAAATATTGTACATATGGTGTGATTTCAATCTTATAATGAAATAAATCTATGTACATATATGCACAAAAAAATAGAACATTAAGAAATTCATCAAAATGCTGACATTATCTGCTTCAGGTTTGTAGAATTTTATTGGTCTTTTTTTTTTTCTCTTCAATACTTGTCTAGTGTCCAAATTTCAGTATATAGCATGCATTGTTTAACATTAAGAAATTGTAAATGCTATACCAATGTAATAATTTTCAGTAAGAGTACATATGCAAAATCTGTAACATAGTGATTCGGAATTATACAGGCACGTGTTGTGGGGCTTCTGGGTAACTCAGTCAGTTAAGCATCCAACTCTTGATTTCAGCTTAGGTCATGATCTCAGGGTCATAAGATTGAGCCCCATATCTGGGTCTACACTCACACTCTTTCTTTCCCTCTCCCTGGGCCCTCTCCCCCCAATTTAAATAAATAAATCTTAAAAAAATAAACAAGGTCACACATTCTGAATAGTCCTATAGTCCAGATTAACTTGAAAACCTACCACTCAGCCTGAATGAAATGAGGACAAGGAGAAGCCAGACTTCGCCTATGAGAGAAAATAGTCAGAGTTTCTGAACTCCTCACGAAGAAGCAGGTGTTTGACGATACCATGGGTGTTGGAGCATACAAATGTGTCAAATTGGATAAAGAACCCCACTGGTAAAAAATTGAAAAGCCAAACTCTGTGTCTGCATACATCCCTCCATAATCATACCCCTATTTAGATTTAATGTCTACATCACTATAATCTTCACAAATCATGTTTTCCAGCCAGTGAAATCTGGTTTTCCCCTAATGGATTCCTTCTTAATCTCACCATATGCTTATTAGGTGTCTCCATGTATTTTACTTTCCCTTCTTTGCACTTAAATTAATGCAACACACATGACACACAAATTATAACAAGTTATGCTAGAACAATTCAAACATTTCTTAAAATTTTTATGGATTGAATTTTTATTTATTTATTTATTTATTTGACAGAGAGAGATCACAAGTAGAGAGAGAAGCAGGCAGAGAGAGAGAGAGAGAGAGTGAGAGAGGGAAGCAGGCTCCCCGCCAAGCAGACAGCACGACGCGGGACTCGATCCCAGGACCCTGAGATCACAACCTGAGCTGAAGGCAGCGGCTCAACCCACTAAGCCACCCAGGCTCCCTGGATTGAATTTTTATACATTGTCCTGTTCAGATGTTTTCATGTGGAAACATAGTCTTTTTATGTTTGCTTTGAGTATGACTTGATGGCCATGATACTAGGGGGCAGATTTTAGTTTCAGCCAAAGTCGCAATAAGGTAGAGGGTCGTTCACTCACTTAAATGTCTGAAGAAGTGCCCTTCCTCCCTTGTGTTAGCTGCCTTCAGCCATGCTCAGCCTCTGAAAAGGGGAATCAGCACTTACAGGGATACTGGTACAGTTTGGGATATTTTATCTTAGTTCTCAGAAATTTCAAGATACTTGATTTTTTGTCATGCATCGCATGTAAAATTCAACCAGGGTTCTGCTTTCCTGAAATCTCATTGTTGATAGCAATGGTCAGCAGGGACTGTTTTAGACACACCTCTAAAGTGAAAAAAAGAAAGAAAGAGAGAGAGAGAGAGAGAGAATGAAAGAGGGAGAGAGAAAAGTCTTAAACTTTTTCCACAGAAACTTCATGAAGTAGAATGGGTAGTTGGAGAAAAAGTGAACTAAATGTACAAATAGCACATAGAGCTTGGAATGAAAGTCAGGTATGCCTATGTCTGGGTTAACTGCAGGTACATGTGAGACATTAACATTAATTTCCACCTGTACCTCAATAAAGAGGTCAAACAAACCTTTCCTGGAGCAGGGCAGGGGACTAGGTCTGAGAAAGTCTTTTAAAATATCTGAGTTGTATGAATTTCTTCTGTGTACATTGCACTTTAAATCACAGTTCATCTGGTGTTGACCACTCATTATTTTTACATTACAACAAAACAAAACAAAAACAAAAGGAACAAGAAGGAACAAGACTAAGAAAAAAACCCTTTCTGTCTGTAGGCCAAAGAAATAAATGGGTCTTTCTTTGGCCAGGGTGACTTGCTTCCTGTGTAAGATCTATAGGGACAATCAACACCTATGAAACAGCAAGTGAAAATTACGCTCTTTTGCCTCACTTTTAACTGAATTTATTTTTTTTAAGATTTATTTATTCATTCATTTATTTATTTCAGAGAGAGAGAACATGTACAAGCAGGGGGGAAGGCCAGAGAGACAAGCAAACTCTTGGTGAGTCAGGAGCCCACTGTTGGGTTTGATCCCAGGACCCTGATATCATGACCTGAGCCAAAGTCAGATGCTTAATTGACTGACCCCCCCAGGCACTCCTTGATTGAATTTCCAAGTTGATTGACACAAATAACTTCTCCATAGCAGAACGAAGCACAAACCACCTTGCAGGACTACAATAAAAAGGACCAAATCTGGGTTTTTGATTCTTAGATCCTCATGAATTTAGGAGAATGGGAGACTGGGGGGATAGTTTTTGTAGAAATTCATTCATGAATTCATGAATGGCGAGCCCCCCAACTTGTAGGGTGGGAATGGGCTATTTTCCCTCCCCTCAAACCTGGGGAAACATCTCTTAATGGAACCACAGCTTATTTATGTGTCCCCTATGGCTTGAAAGATGGGTGGTCTCTTCCTTATACCTGAGAAACCTAAAAAGCAAGATGCTGTGGCCCAACAAAGTGAATGCAGCCATGGGGAGGGTCCCATAACTCTTTCTGAGAGCCTCTCCCCTCCACCATCGCCCCAGGTCCAGCTAACACACCAGATTCATTACTCACTGACTTTTCTCTACTAGTTGTAAGTTCCATAAAAGCAGGGGCTCACTTGCCTTCTTTACTGCTTTGTTGCCCACACCTGGATAAGAAAGAGCCAACCTAAATTCCAAAACCCCTGGCTGAAGGAATACCTGATGGTTTACTAAAGTATGGGGGTATGTGGAGATGGAGATGTTCAGAGCAGTTCCTGGGCCTCCCTGAGTCCTCAGTAGCTCAGGGGAGGGACAAGGCTGGCACTGATGTGACCATTTATTTTATTCTAATGAGAGTTTGAGAATATAAACAAGCAAGCCAGTGACTTAGTACATGATGTTCTGAGTGAGTGGAGAAGGCAAGTGGCAGGTGTGGGAATAATGTTTCCTCCTTTTGCTATGGGAAATTTAACGATATCGGTGTGAAGACATTGGGCATTCTTATTACCGGATCGCCATCGTAGTGGCTAATGTGTACTGAGTGCCAGTCCCTCTTCTGGGTTTGTCATTGAACAAGTTCATTAACCTTCACAGCAAAGCTAGGAGGAAGCTACTCTTTTCAGGCCCATTTTTCAGAAGATAAACTAAGGCACAAAATTAGGATTAAGAAAATGTTCTTGCTATCTTTAACTAAAAACAAAAACAAAAACAAAAGCAAAACAAACAAACAAAAAACCCAAAACATTGAAACTTGTAGCAAGTAACTGCCTTATACTTTTACTAAATTGCAGTAGAATTTTCCTAAAAGTCCGTAATTTAGAAAATTCTTAATTAAAATGCAAACCTCTGTCACATATTTTAAGTCCATTTAAAATAAGGTATCATTGGGGTGCTTGGGTGGCTCAGTGGGTTAAAGCCTCTGCCTTCGGCTCAGGTCATGATCCCAGAGTCCTGGGATTGAGCCCCACATCGGGCTCTTTGCTCAGCAGGGAGCCTGCTTCCTCCTCTCTCTCTCTGCCTGCCTCTCTGCCTACTTGTGATCTGTCTGTCAAATAAATAAAAATAAAATCTTAAAAAAATAAGGTATCATTAAAAATTCAGTTACTATAAAAATGGAAAAATTAGGAAATTTGTGGAAAAGGGTTATGAAGATACTAGAAGTCTGGGTCTTTTTTGAAAAACTGTCTTTGGTGACAAAGTCTTGATCCCAACTTCAGAGAGGCAAGGTACAAGGAGAGAATGGCACGTACACTTGATCCCTGGGCAATGCACAGATTAGAGCTGCTGACACCCAGCACAGTTGAAAATCCAAGTATAACTTTGGACTCCTCAAGATCTTCACTACTAATAGTCTACTTACTGTTGACCAGAAACCTTACTGATAGCATAAAGTGAGTAACATATATTTTGTATGTGTGTATTATTTTCTGTGTTCTTATAATAAAGCAAGCTAGAGAAAAGAGAGTGTTATGAAGAAGATCATAAGAAAAAATACATTGACAGTGCTGTATATATATTTATTGAAACAAATTCATATATAAGTGGACCCCCGCAGTTCAAGCCCATGTTGTTTAAGGGTAAACTATATATACAGAGTAGAACAAATTATCTGCCCCAAATGGATTTCTCCTCACAGAATTAGTGGTGTGTATATATATATATATCAATTAACCAGTGAGTGAAATATTGAGATGAGAGCTGCTGGTGAACCTCATGTTGTGGAGGAGCTGTCATCAAATATGCTGTGTTTCCTTCCATGTTGTCCCACAGAGTAAGGAAAAACTGGTTGCCAAGATTTTCCAATGACTATGAAGTTATTATTAAACTATAAAGATGTTTTCTCGCTGTCATATTCAGCAGTGGAACACTAGCATTTTTAAATAACGTCCCAGAAGAAAGGTAAAATTGGATTGAGACATTTAACTTATGTCGGTCTTTTCAGAAAGTTCTTCTTTTTCTCCAATAAAACTGAAAGCTGTCATAGAGAAATGGAATGAAGGAAGGAAGAGGAAATGCCCAGTCTTGTCAGGAGTCTGGAACGGAAGCTGTTTAGTAGGACCAATCAGTTGCAAGTGGCTTTCTCAGCATCTGATGGCCCTTACCTTTCCAGCGAGCTTCTACCTGGTCCTCAAACGCCTCCTTGATGAAATGTCAAGTGTCCTCATCAGTGGTGGAGAGCCGGTCAGAATTAACACATCATCTGCATGGTCCCAGTATCTGTGCTGAAGGCTGAGTTTATCAGAAATGCCACATTTTGCAAATGAAGTCTTGAGGATTTGTAAAATGCGAGGAAGTTCAGCAAATTTGAGAAACCTCGGAGCAATGATAATTCAAAAATGCCTAATAATTCATGTGCTTTGCAATGAATTTAACTATGATACTGTCCTCTCCAACTGGGAATATACAGTACAGTTGACCCTGGAGCAACACCGACATTAGGGGTACGTAGTCAAAAATCTCTGTATGACTTTTGATTCCTCCAAAACTTAACTGCTAATAGCCTACTGTTGACCTGAAGCCTTAATGGTATCATAAACAGTTGTGCAAGTTATATATATTCTGTACTGCATTCTCACAATGAAGTAAACTAGAGAAGAGAAAACGTTAAGAAAATTGTAAGAGAAAATACATTTGCAATATTACACTGTAATCGTTAAAGAAAAAAATCCACATAGAAGCAGACCCACACAGTTTAAACTCACATTGTTCAAGGGCTGACTATACGTAAATTGCTATTACGTAGCATAGAACAAGGCTATCTCTTTATTATTTTTTTATTAACACTAAATTTTAATTTTATTTATTTATTCGAGAGAGAGAAAGAGTGTGCAAACATATAGGGAAGGGAATGGGGAGAAAAAGGGAGAGGGAAAGATTCTCAAATCAATTCCACACTGAGTGCGACCCTCACTTAGGGCTCAATCTCACCCTGAGATCTTGACTTGAGCCCAAACCAAGAGTCGGTTGCTTAACCAACTGAGCCTCCTGCTCAGGAGGTGTGTCCCTTAGGTACATTTTAAAACAATTGATATTTTTAGAAATGTTATCTAATAGTCCTTTTCTCAAATGCAGCATTTTTACATAAAGCTGAATTTAATTAAAATTACATGGATTTAAATTCATTCATCTGGAAGACAAAATCTGATATTTCCTCTGCTCCCAAAATTGACATTAAGGTGATGGATAGAATTGTTACCCAGTCTACCTCTACGAAGATTTTATTTATTATGAGAAGTTTATAATACCTTTTAAAATCAGTGATTTCTTTGCCTTTGCCTTCATGACTACTTTTGGTTGCCAAGACCAATATAAATTCTTTAGCCATAAAAAATTCCATTCAGAATCCAGGTGTTACAGTTAATGATGATAATGATTGGAACTGTCACTTGCTGAGAATGTACTACGCACTGGTTTTCCTACTAAGTGTTGTCTACTCATTGTATCAGAAACACCTGGAGAAAATTTTAAAATGAAAATGAACACAGGAAACATGTGCCTCGGGTGTGGGGGTCTAGGCATCTGCACTGTGGGTACTTGGGAGATTCTATGTCACAGGCTAAGATGCTGTATCCTAAACTGAGCCTTGTATGTGCATCACCTCTCTTAGTCCCCAAGTCACCACAGGTGACCTGCACTCAACAGGTCAAGAAATCGGTGTTTAGAGAATTTGAGCAAGTTGTTCAATTTCACAGTTATTGATATGTCAAACCTGATTTTGATACACATGAATCAAAGTCTTTGAGAACTATTTTGGTGGAACAAAGGACTGATGGGGCTTGATACTTCTTCCACGCATATAATTATTTTTGGTAAATTCATTGTCAAGATGGGTAATAGATAAGCATGTGATACATACATATGCACATACATACATAAATTAGGTGATAGATATGTAGAGAGATTTTACTAACTTCTCTGTTAACATCCACACATGACAAATCAGGTGTCAGTAGGGCAGGTTTTGTTGTTGTTGTTGTTGTTGTTATTTTTTGTTTTCCTACTTGCTTTTTAGCTTTTTTTTTATTTGGGAATTAGTTTTATGGGAGCATTTTTTTCTAAAGTTCAGTGTTTTACTAGGCAAACCCATTTTCATTTTGGTGTCACAAGTAGTCACTAAGTATGAGGTTTATGAAAACAACTTATTCCTGATTCTGTAGCAAAGTGATAGAATTTTCCTTTTGTTTTGTAGGATTATTAACAAGTGACTGTCATTTATAAAGTTTACTATTATTTTGAACTGTGTAAGTCAGAATGTATTTTTTAAATGGCAGAGAAGGTAATTGGCTTGGAAATTTATTTATTCCATTTCTGGGATTTCTTTTCTCATTTGAAATGTGCTCTTCTAGATGCGCTTTTAGAAAGGTACCCCATTATGCATTGCAAGATTTCTTCTCTTCTGCTTTCTTCTGTCGTTCCCATCACACACTGGCCACAACTCCCTCTTATATTGGATTGTATGAGCTTCTCCCAGAGCTGTCTCACTGCATCTTTGGCGATGTCTGTTTGGTGCCCTTGAGTGTTTTTGTCTTCATTAATTTAAAGCTTCTTTTGATTTTGCCCCTGACTTATGCTTGCCATGTTGAGACAAAGAAATATTAAGAGTTATTGGATTTGACATTAATTTCCAATTTATTAAAGTTAAAAATTTAAAATACAGGCACCTCTGACCTTTACATTTCAACTTTTTAAATTGCTGTGCATTCTTTTTTAACCTAGGGAATTAAAAATCACCTTTACTTATACTTGGAATAAGGTTCAGTTAACCTTAGTTGAACAAACTAAACTCTGTTTAAAATCTTTTAAACCCTAGTTAATTAAATTTCCTTTAACATATTAAACTGTATTTATGAATTCAAGTATTCTTATTAGCAATTTCACATGCCTGACAATAAAAATTTACATATATAATCAACAAAATATTCAAAAACTTTTAAATGGCTTTATAAATATAGTATATTAAGCATACAGTTAAGAACATTAGGTAAAAAATTGCAACACAAGAATGTGATCAAATTGTATCACACTTTGATACTTAAAATGAAAGATCAACTTCCAAGTTTATCTTGAATGTTAACAAAGTTGTAAGTTTGAAGCATAGTTATGTATCATAAAATGCACAGATCACATGAGTTCCTTTCAGTAAGTTTTAACAAATGTATACATTCATGTAATTTACACCCCAAACAAAATACAGAGCATTTTCATTGCCCCAGAAAGTTACTTTGTATTGACATTTCAAAAAATAAACTTTCACTAAACATTAATAGAAAATATTAGTACATATATCATATGTATTCTATAATAACGATATTATTGCCATGGCTTTGATACACTTTGACAAATCTTCACTTAGTTATTTAACTTTGAACATTAGAAAATTACCTACCGGGCGCCTGGGTGGCTCAGTGGGTTAAGCCTCTGCCTTCAGCTCAGGTCATGATCTCAGGGTCCTGGGATCGAGGCCTGCATCAGGCTCTCTGCTCAGCAGGGAGCCTGCTTCCCTCTCTCTCTTTCTCTGCCTGCCTCTCCATCTGCTTGTGATCTCTCTCTGTCAAATAAATAAATAAAATCTTTAAAAAAAAAAAAAAGAAAATTACCTACCTTTTTAAGCAGTGTTTCTCCATCATGGGTCCTGTTGTCCTACGTGGTGACATTTGGCAATGTCTGGAGACACTTTTGGTTGGCAGAAGAGGAAGGACACCATAGGCATTTAGTGAGTAGCGACCAGGGATGTTGCTGAATATCCTATAAAGCACAGGACAGCTCCAACCCAACAAATCAATACTGCTGAGGTTGAGAAACACTGTTTTGCTTTGTTTTAACTTTGCACATTATTTTTATTGAAGTGCAGATGACATACAATATTATATTGGTTTTGGGTGTACAACATGGTGATTCTACATTTATAAACATTATGAAGTGATTGCCATGATAAATCTAACTACCATCTAGTTACCATGCAAGGATTTTGCATATTATTACATATTATTAACTACATTTCCCATGCTGTACATTGTATACCCAGAGAAAAACTATTTTTAAGGATACAGATTGACCAGTCCAAGTTGAGGTAACTGGGTCCAAATTTGCCCATATTTTTGCTTATCTATCAGGGACATAGTCTGGGATATATATTTAGAAGCTAAGCATATATTCAGTAAGATTTTCTTTTTTTTCTTTTTTTTTCTTTTTTTGAATTCAGTAAGATATTCTACACCAATCTCAGAAAGATATGCTAGGCCCTTTTATATAGTTGATATATCTAAGGGGGACCTCTCTTACATACCATGCACATGCTTATGTGGCAAAGTTCTCAAAACACATCCCCTGAGATCAAGATATACCACAATCAACGATTTGGAGTTATTTTTAAAATATTGCCACCTGATTCAAGCTTTGTCCATAACTCAGTAGACATTTTTATGCCTTCCCCTTTGGTCTTGAATGACTCTCAAACTGTCCTTCAGGCCACAATTCCAAAATCATTGCTATGACAACCTTCCCAGGATAATTTGATTTATTCCTATTTTATATAAAAAACCATCTATAATTTCATCATCCCTTCTGGACTCAACTTTTTACACCTAAGTCTCCACCATTTTAGTGAACATCACAAATGAGAGCAAATGAGTTTTTCATCATTCCTCAGTGTCAACATATCATATAGAAACTGTATCAAGTCCTTGATTTTTTTTTCCAATACCTTAAATAGCTCTTAAATCAATGCACGTCTCTCTACCTAACTCTCCCTAGTCTTCCTTCTGAAACACAGGCTGGCAAATTCCTCTTACATGATTTTTTCTGCCTGTAATCTTATCCCCTATGTTTTATTTGTGATACTACATCAAAAATAATCTTTCAAAAGTCCAAAAGGTTTGCACTTGTCTGTATTCAAAGCCTTTAGTGTTAGCTACCGCTGAATGCTGAAAACCCTGAAGACCTCAGTAAGCATAGCATAGCAGGGTACAATTTTGTTGTTTGCACATCTGTAGCAGTTAGCTGACCTAGACGTGTCTTGCTTGGATGAATTCTGCTAACATGGGCTATTTGTCTCAAGTATGTGCAGATCAGCTGGTTCTCTTTATGCGTCCGTGAGGGTCTGGGGGATCTTTGGGTGGAATCTCATCTAGGGCAGCTTAGATGGGAATGCTCAGTTCACACGGATCTTCTCTCTGCTCCTTTCATCACCTACTGTGGCCAGGATGCTGTCCCAGGCTCATTTGCATGGTGTTGACAGAAGCTTGGGAGTCCAGCAAGAAGCATGCGAGTCTTCTTGAGACCTAGCTTCAGAAACTGACACTTCTTTATTTCCACCTTATTCCAAAGCAAGTCATATGGCTGAACTGAGGGATAGAGTAAGTGGGCATTACAGAGTTACCTGACCAAGGGCATGGACACAGGGAGGGAAAGAATCACAGCCAATCATGCAGTCCACCACAAGTGACTTCTCATTGACCTTAAAGCATTTGTCAAACCCCTTTACATGCTCCCAACACCTTGTGTGAACTTGAGTTACAAACCACGCCTCCCCGAGCTCACACCCTTGCTCTTCTCCTGGTTCAACCCAGCCCAGCTTAACAGCTGCAGATGCCCCTTGCTCTCTAATCTGAGCCTGTGCACATCCTGTTACCAGGGTTACACAATTATATCTGGGCTTCGTGTTCATATTCCTTAGTGTTTTCTTCACAGTCTTCAATGTAAATATCTAAATGAGGGAAAAATCCCTAGATTGTGTGAAATTTTCCTGATTTTGATTTTTATCATTCCCTGAATGTTTCTCAAGCACTTGTTTGTGATTACTTTGCTAATTCTTCTGTCTCCCATAGATGGTAGGCCTTATGGCTGCCAGAGCTATGTGCGATTCTAATTTTATTACTCAACTAGTCAATTTTGTTAAAATTGCGCCCAAATACTCATCACTTTGATATCATATTATAACTTTGTTACTTATCATATGTTTTTAGTTATTTGTCTATTTTCTGATGAAATCTTGTCTTGATGAATGGACAAGAAACAGAAAGGGATTTTTTAAAATACTTATTATATGCTAAGTTATTTTATATTCTATTGCCTTTGACTGTCTCGGCTATCCAGACTCCTGTTTAACCCATTTGGAATTGAGGACTTGAGAGTTTAAATCACTAATATAGGTAACAGAATTCACTAGCACACAGGGACAGGAACTTGAATCTGAAAGGATCTTTCTCTTTGAACTTGATTTTAGTTTCCACTGTTACCAAAAACCCATGTTTATTTTTCTTCCTGGTTTCCACATACAAAACCCTTTTCTTTCTTCAAAATTTGTGTATATGATTTCATATTGATCTCACATAGTTTAATGACTTGTCAGCTATTTAATCCATGAGAAAATTATCTACCTTGATTATAATTAAAGTTTTCAATTTAACTTCAGGAAAATAGTTTATAAAGGAAATGCAAACAAAGTTCTCATCAATTAAGAAAATCCTCTCAAAGTCATTGAAAGGATGGTGAAGATCATTTGAATGCCTTCAAATAACACTCAGGTCAACAATATGCATAAATCAGCTTGTGACCAACTGTTTTCAATTTCCTTCTTCCAAGTGACAAATTCAGGGATCTGGGTTCCTTCCTTCGTATGACTCCATGATTTTTTTTTTTAAGATTTATTTATTTATTTGAGATACAGAGAGAGAATGCAAGCAGGGGCAAGGGCAGTGGGAGAGGGAGAGAGCATCCTCAAGCAGACTCTTTACTGAGTGCAGAGCTCAAGGAAGGGCTGGATCCCAGGACCTCAAGATCATGACCTGAGCCAAAGTCAAAAGTTGGATGCCCAATGGACTAGCCACTGAGACATCCCAATTCTAGGATTTTTTACTTCACATGAACAAGAGAAAGACAAGGAAAATACAGCAGGACATTTTAGGGTAACCGTCTATTTGCCAGAATTAGACACATGGACCTTCCTCTTTGCAAGTGGACAAGGAAATGAGAGGCCAGGAGGCATATGAAGCTCCATAATGTGGGGTCCAGGATTCATCAGTCCGGTGACTATCTGATGAATTCCAGAAAATTTCTGGAGATTGAATTGTGTTGCCAAAGTTTGAACTGGGGAGTAGATTTTATCAAGCTGTTCCAAAAGTTATCTGGCATAGATTTTACTGTTTTCCTAATGATCCGCCAAACATGGTCTTCACTTGATCACCCAATCTAGCTAATAGATGTATGACCATGAAGTGACCAAGAAACAATTTTCTGTGATGAACCTTAGTATAATACTCTGGCATGCACATACATGCACATTGGGCTGATTTGATAATTGTGGTTTTATTAAGCTCTTTTGCTGTGGAATGCAGATATGGCCTCACAGATACGTTCTAATTTAATCCTCTCAGGAAAAAATTATGGGGCAGGTACTCACGTTAGTTCCTTTTAGAGATGAGGGAATTGGAGCTCAAATGAACTGATCTGTTTTTTTAAAGTTCTGTGGCACCTGGTGATGATGGTCCTGAGATCCATGTCCAGCCTCATTTGTGAACCAGGGGCTATGATGCCTTTCAAGATGCTTTAGTCTTTAAAGGTTGAAATACTGCAAGGGAGGCTTTTGGAGCTCAGGGGGCCATGGACTTCTCAGCTACTGAAGTAACACATTTATTGGAGAACTCCAGTGCTCTAAGTTGGAGTAGGGGAGATCCCTGTTATATAAGGCAGTGGGGACCAAGATGAACTACCTATAGATCTGGCTATTAGATATCCAGAAAGTCTCACTATTTAATAGATTAGAAGGACAGTTCCTTTGCCCAAACATGATCCCTTCCTTCCCTCATGAGATCCTGGTGATAAATAAAATCTAAGCACTCTTACCTAACCAAGGACATTATTGCATCCAACAGCTATTGTAAATTCCCTTTCTGTACCACTTCCCCCAGAAAATTATGGTTCTAATTTTCTTGTGTGCAGACATATTTTATTATAATTTCTTATTTAATATAAATTATTACTGTTATGAGTTTCCATAAGTGGGTGTGAGAGGCTGGAGCAGGGTTCTTATGAGCAAGGCACGGACAGAGCAATGGCCATTCTAAACTTACCAGTGACTACAAATGTTGACTCCTAAAGACACAATGATGTCATATTGACTAAATTAAGCACAATGACAAAAACTCTGGCCAACAAAGAATGAGCTCATTGTCCCATGCTAGCAATTCCAGGCATTCTGACCATCCAGGAAACATCACTCATTCCAGACATAATGAGCTCGTTCCTGCAGGGGCCAGGGAGCCCACCCCTCACATGCCCACAGCAGGTACAACAACAGCATCATGATTTTTTGTAACCTTCAGTGAGTATTACATGCACTTGTAAACATTTTTTTAAATTACTTCATTTTTTAGAAGTAATATTAGAATTTCTGTAATATTGAAGTTTCTGTCATCTATTTTGAATTATATAGCTATTATAAGAACTGTATACACAGTAAGTCTATCATGGGGATAAAGTCCTGCAGACTCTTCTCATACCTTCTGAAATGTGAATGAAATCAAAGGCTTGCTTTTTCTTTCACAAGTGGATCTCTCAAGGTGTTTTCTGGGGGCCAGTTTTATAATGAATTTGAAAAGCTTGATATAGTTCTCAATGATAGTTCTCTACGTTTGCCATAGATCATATTAATCAAAAAGTAAGATGTGTCAATACTTTTTAAATTAGAAGAGTATGTGCTACACTTTGTGATTCTACTATACTATTACAGAAGTATCTGCAAATTATCAAAGAGATAAATAATAGAACTAAGACTTATTTTACCAAAAATAACATATGATAGAAGAATTACATACACATTTTTCATAGGGCTAATAGATTTAAAAAATGTGTACTTTAAGCAAACAAGCAACAATGTCCCCATGTCAAGGAGATCAAGTGAGATCTGCTGGCTGTATTTTCAGATAAATTGCCCTCTGTAGGTATGACTAGGCCAACAGTGGCATACTTGCCACGTGACGGTTGGATCAGCACCACCAGTAGAATGCAATAAGATTCTTTAATGACCACACATTCTTCATTGATTCCAGCAGGACGGCATCTTAGGAATTTATAACAGAAAGACTCATTTTTTAATGTCAGTTGGTCAATTGTTGATTAATTAGGTTATTTAATGAAGTCGTTATTTCGGTTTTAGTTTTACATTTTCAGGGCTGAATTACTGAATAGTTCATGATATTCTATAATGTCCCACACTACAGTTTGAGTCATCTAGAATACTATTAATGTATAGTCTGTGGGTACCAGAATGGGGGGATGCCCTTAAGTGTACTTCGAGAAAGTCATAATTGTCTGAAGTGGTAAACATTCTTATGTTTCTAGTATTATTTCTTTTTTTAAAGATTTTATTTACTTTTGACAGAGATCACAAATAGGCAGAGAGGCAGGCAGAGAGAGAGGGGGAAGCAGGCTCCCTGCTGAGCAGAAAGCCCAATGTGGGGCTCGATCCCAGGACTCTGAGATCATGACCTGAGCTGAAGGCAGAGGCTTAACCCACTGAGCCACACAGGTGCCCCTCTGGTATTATTTCTTATGGACTTAATTAGACTCTGACAGGTTCTATAACACATAAATGTAGTCTATGATTGGAATAATTAGTTTGAAGTCTATGAAAACTCCCAATGAAACAAAACCAAAATTAATTAATGGTTATGGACTGAATGTTTATGTCCTCCCTCAAATTCATATTTTGAAGCCCTAGCCCCCAGTGTGGTTGTTTTGGGAGATGGGGCCTCTAAGGAAGAAATTCAGTTAAATAAGGTCATAAGATTGAGGCCCTCATCTGATACATTTGGTGTCCTTAAAAGTGAAACGGAGCTGTTCTCTCTCCATGCATGTAGAGGAAAATCCATTTGAGAACAAAGCAAATATCTCTGTACAAGCCAGGTGAGACCTGTCGCTGGACACCAAACTCTGTGGATGCTATTTGAGACTTGCAGCCTCCAGAAAATTCATTTCTCACGTCTACCATCTGTTGTATTTTGTTATGGCAACCTGAGTGGAATATAATTTATTGGTGAGAGAATGTTAAGACTAATCCTAAACATGGGTCATGAATATGATGCTATTTAAAGAATTGAGAAAGTCCAAGTCCCCTAAGTTTGTTTGCACTTTGCTGTCTAAATGTCTTATATTCCATAATTAAGAATCTTCTTTTGGGTTGTTTTCTTTCATCCTGATAACCAAAGACTTCAGAAATAAAACCAAGTTTCATGGGGGTGAGGTGATTGGAAAGATACTGATAGGAGATGGAAGAGACAAGTTTCATGGCTGAGACTTTACTGAAGGCACCATTCACCTGTTCACAATTTCCTTCTCTTAGTCTGCAGTGTGTCATCCCAACAAAGACCAAGAGCGTCTTTTGATCTTCTGTTTGCCATTAGACTACAGCTCACTCAGTTGCCAAGAGTGTGAACATGACATAACTGTGTTCTGAAGTGATAATTCAAGCTGGCCTTCAGAAACACAATTACACAGTTGCCTGTCAACCAAGATTAATAAACTGGTACACTCCCAACACAAACACACACACACACACACCACCACCACCATCACCACCACTGCCGCCACCACCATACATTTCAAAATGTGTCTTTTTTAAGTGGCTGGCCCATATTTCCTTTTCCCTGACAAAATTAATGATCCTGCATTAGAATATAAAATGGTTCAACAAACATTTATAAAATAAAAAGCATGTTTCCAGAATCTGCTATTATTATTATCTACTTATTCACTTTGGAAAAAAAAAAAAAAGGAAGACAATCTGATTCAGCTTTGGATTGATAAAAATTTTCAAGGTTGGACTCCATAATAAAAAGAAATATCATCATTGCCATTAATGTGATTTGCAGATAAGAGATAAAGATTGTATCAAAATCCAATGTAGGAGGTTTTTCAGGTATTAAAAAAAAGGTGAGATGCATAATTTCTATAAGATTTCATATCAAAATTATATGTTATAAGGAATGAAAAACACACCAAAATGTGAATGTAAAGGAAAGATTAAATATTTAATACGGCCAGAGAAAAATCTCCTTTTAGTCATGAAAATCTGAAAGCCTACTCTTAGATGTGGCCATGTCACTAAAAAATCTGTTGTGGAAATTTCCTTTTGCTGTTAACTCATTTCGGAGAAAACTTAAGTCCAGTAGGAACTCTGAGTATTATGGTTTCATCACTTTGATTCTACAAACACTTTCTGAGTGTCTATTGTGTACAGTTCTGGGTGACTCTGGCAAACTCGAGGCCCCTAGTGCCATGTCAGTGTAAAAAGTTTCCATATTCACATTCACAGAGGAATCCTACATTGTTTAAGCGTGTAGAGGAAAATGAGAGCAACTGTGAACCCTTCCTCTCCAATGTGTTTCAGCATTATTAGGGCAACATTTTCCTAGAATGAATGGATGAATTCAACCCTTGATTGACAGCTCTCACAGATGGTGTTTTCATTTTGAAACCAATCTAATCTTAGAGCCCCAGAGTTGCTACTAAATCCAACTTAATACCGTATATGGCAGACAAATCCATTTTTCCTTCTTCTGTCTCTGCAGACATGGAGAAACCTGGCCAAAATACTGTATAATAATGCTTCTTGTAGTTGCAGAAATTAGCAATATTACCATGTCACAAAATCCTCCACAGAAATGATAGCTGTTGATGAAATCCTTCTTGAGTTCCAGGATATAAAAGAATGACTCATGAGAATAAATGTATCCAAGAAGCTCAGTATTTCAAGTTATTTTGCATGGATTAATTTTTTAAGGATTTCTTCTACCACTTTGGAAATAAAATACATTTAATTTGGGGGTATATTAAAAACTCTTGATGGAACAAATTTAATTCATTGGCTCTAAAGTACATTTCATGAAATACTTTGGCTTCCTTCTCTTATCCATATTTCTCTTCCATTTCTACTGGTCTTGCTATATTGTGTGTGTAGTTTTAAGCTATAAAATAGTTGTTGTGAGCTTTTTTTTTTTTTTACATGAGATGGAGAATAAGGGTCTGAAGTACAGAGAAATATAAGAAGATTGTGGCAGTTTGGATGAAAGAGCTTGTGTGTATGTGTGTGTGTGTGTGTGTGCATGTGCCTATGTGTGTATGTTGGGGATCTGGGGAGGAATTTTAGTTGAACCTTGAAAAACCACTAGAATATGAACATGTAAAAATGCTAACATAAAGACATTCCTGGCATTTAATGGGTCACAGAAGAACAGAGGAAAAGATAACATATATGAAAAACATGAAAGAATTCAAATTTGCCAAGGAGATAGAAATTACGTAGAATAGTAGAAAATAGATGGGTGAAGGCAAATTTGGGTCACATCATATAGTATTTTGAATTTTTAGATATTGTCCTATGAGCCATAGGAGATGGACAATGCAATTAGACAAAGGAGAGACCTGAGAACAGGTAGGTCAGGATGATGGCCCTGACAGGAGAGCATCTCTGAGAATGGCAGGGAGGACCAGACAGTGAGTGTTCATGACTTTTTTGTTTTGTTTTGCTTTGTTTTTGCTTTTCCAATTAGCAGTGAAAGAAAGATAATGAACAAGCATAGCCTTGATTGGATGAACAGAGGAAGATTTTGTCAATTCTCATGTGGGCTGGAGGGAGGAAGTCATTATTGCCTCCAAATGGAGGTAAGCTGAAACTTTTCACCATCAGATGTAAAACGGAAAGATTTAGAAGATACCATCAAGCGGAGACAATAAGTAAGTCACACATACAAGTGAACTTCTCCATGATGGGAGAGGGGAAAAGAGCTGAAGGAAATGAAGGAGGATGCTTCAGTGTTGGTGGGAGCGCCTGTAATGTCCCCCCTGTTCTTGGCTGAGTCTCTGGGATGGATGTGAGAGTTGAGAATGGTCTGGAATGGCCTTCAGTTCCCAGCTAAATTTGGACATAATCCCCATTTCCTGTCCAGAATTCTGAGGTCCAGCAGGTGAAGGAGAAATTTCTCATGTCATATTGTGTTAGCCATATGGTAGGAATGGTAAATTATAGTATCTTGGTCAAAAAGAGTCTTTGACCACACCCTGACTCTTCTAAGCTCTGAGACCCAAGTGTCACAGCTGAACCTTCTTAACCAGAGAGTGAAGGTTAGCTAAGGAGACACCATAGTGGAAAACGGAGTGAATATTTGAAGACCAGAACTGGGCTACAGATATCACAATGGAATGAATGGGATGAGTGCCGTCACGGACTCCATGGTTTCTGCTCGTTGCCTTCTGTCCCCACTGAAGACCACCCATCTCTCTGTGTGCCTGGTACTCACCTTCTGAAAGGAAAAAGGCATAACTTGTCCAAATGAAGTTTCAGTGTACAGATGATTAAAATGTGGAATCTGAGACAGAAGAGGCTTAGGTACAAGTTTTTAAAAACAGGTAATCTGCCGTTACTATATGCCACAAGGCAGTTGAAATACATGTCATAAACAGATAACAGACCAGAGGAAATACAGAGCTGCAGTTAATGGTGGGCACTAAACAAAGGACCAAGTGCTACCTGCCGAGGAAGTCACTGAGGACTGTATTCAATTGTCGATGCAGGCCAGTTTCTGTGAGGTTCTGTCAGAGTCCCGCAGAGCACCGAGTTGAAGCTTGATGAAAATAAGAATTTTGACACCTGTATCTTGGAGAGGTTACAGTTTACTGCTATAAATGCAGAGGATGAGTTCTGCAAAATTCTCAGTAGAAGATATCAAGCTAGATGATATAAGGTGCATCTGGATTTTGTATTCTCCTCAGTACCTCGGAAGAACAGTGTTTAGATTCGAAGTGATGGTATTCGATGTGTCCCAGGTGAGGTTCTGCCTTGATGTAGCAAGGCCCGATTAGGTTTTACCAAATCTTATACTCTAACCACATCACCCTAAAATGTTTGCACATTTATGTATATGAAGGAGATATTTCCTTTACAAATCTCATCACTCAGCTTCTCAGTTCTGAGTTCAATTTCTTACTATATCCCCAGAGACTATATGACGATGTCTAGGCATTTCTTTCTATATTGTCTAGAGACTATATGACAATGTCTAGGCATCACACTAAAGACATCACATTGTAACTATGTGACAGTGACCAGGTGGTGAGCAAGTGAAATTAGTTCAAAGCCTCATGGGTGTTGAGCCCCACCTGGTTAAGGTAAGATACGGGTCTGACAACATGCAAGTTCAGGTTCTTATCTTCCTTTCCCATGTGTCTTTAGAATATCCTTCATAAGCTCAATATGTCTTGTTATTGCAACTTCAAATGCCTAATTTCAATATTAAGTCCTAAAAGCTCAAAATAATATCCCCAAATAACTGAATTTTTCCTACTTCCCACCATTCCCATATAACCTCCTAACTATTCACTTCTTTTGAAGAATGGGGAAACCCATTTATACTCCTGTTTAGTCCTTAGTAGATTGGGTATGAATTTATATCCATAAAATCATAGATGCAAAAATATGTTTTTTTAAAATTTTCTTAGAACTGAATTTCATTTCTATTTCTATCAAAGTTGCCATAGTAGAATGATGAAACTCTGAGGTGTGTATTGTGAACCCTTAGTACTAAGAGCCTCAGAGCAGTGCAACCCAGGTTTGAAATATTCTGATGGACACCTGGGAGGCTCAGTTGGCTAAGAGTCTGCCATTGGCTTAGGTCATGATCCCAGGATCCTGGGATCCAGCCCCATGGGAGAGTCCCGGCTCAGTGAGGAGTCTATTTTTTCTCTCTCTCTCCCTGCCCCTGGTCTTGCTCTCTCTTGCTATCTTTCTATCTCTTAAATAAATAAAATAGAAAGAAAGAAAGAAAGAAAGAAAGAAAGAAAGAAAGAAAGAAAGAAGGAAAGAAAGAAAGAAAGAAAAGAAGGAAGAAAAGAAAGAAAGAAAGGAAGGATGGAAAGAAGGAACGAACAAACGAACATGCTGAGACTCCTGGACCCTCTCCCTGGAGCTTCTGAAATAGAGTGTGCCAGAAATATGTAGGTCAAGTCAGACCAGGTTCCTCTCCTGAAGTGTCTCTAGAGCAAAGGGCTTACTGAGCACCTGTTTGGAAGCACAAGTGACGGGGAACTAACTACAAGAGAATGTCTTTGTTCTTGTTTTTAGGAAATGTACAATGACATTTCAGGAAGAAAGGGATACTTGCTATTGAAATTACTTTCAAATGTGTCAGAGGCAGACAGAGAGGGAGAGAGGGAGCGATAAGGCAAAAGGTGCAAAATATGAGTTGTCGGTGAATTTCAGTAAAAGGGTTACGGGAATTCATTTTATTACTTTGCCAATTTACCCTAAGTGTGGAATTACAGGTAAAATATGAGAAATTCCTTTTGAGATAGAGTTTGTAACTGCAAAAGAGAGCAGAAGAGCAGTGTGGAACTCATGTGGTGTCTTAGGGTCATGGTGTAGGGAACTGGGTAGGGGTTACCACCATAAGAAAATGACCTGATGTGCACGAGCATGTGTGTGTGTTCATGGTCAAGTCATAGAAAACTTAGCATGTGTGATAGTCCTACCCATAATACACACACACATAATAATGCGAACCTTCCCCCTCTGTGAAATTTACATTGTAAGCATCTTTATTACATCATGTCATAAACTCATTATTTAAGCTAGTTTTATATATGTTTGGATGAATATGTATTCTTCATGTTTATAATAATCACTTATTAGTACTTTCTGTACATTATTTTAATGTCTACAAGGACATTACAAGGTAATGTCTATAATTACAAGGTAAATATAACTATTATTTCCATTTTGTAGGAAAATTTATATCATTGTTTCAAGATTCCCAGTTATATTAAATAGCACAGCCAGGATTTAAACTGTGTTTTGTTTGACTCTAAACCCTAGGTCCCTCCAACTGTACTATGTTTGTCACATGCATAAGCCTCTACTAACCTCCAATGAAATAGCCCTCCAGGGTTTGGTCATGGGGAGTGGTGTTTTGAAATCATCTCCACAAGGGCCAAAGGCAAGGTCAAGTAAGGAACTGCTATTACCCATTAGAACTTGCTTGGGGGCTTTCCACCAACACATGTTCCAAGTCAGATTGTGTGAAGTCTTATGCTAATAGAATAACACAACAGTAGTAGACAAATAGAGTTTGTAAACATCCACGTGAGGGAACAACAGCCCCATGGGCAGCCCACTCCAGGACGAGCCTCTTCAATCAGCTCTAAGCAGCACACACCAATAATTCCTATCCATCGAACAGAAACTACTCCTGTTTTTAAAAACACGTGCTGTGGTATCTGCCTTGTACAACTCTAAGTATTCAGCTTGATTCTTTCCATTCCTCAAATATTTATTAACTACTTAATTCTAACAATTTATATACTGATTATTGCTTAATATTAAAATATCAAAATTGTCTATTTCAAGATAGATTTTAAAAGGGTTTTTTTTTTTAGATTTTTGAAAAATAAAAACATAGACGATTACTATAAAAAAGGAAAACAAATATAAAAACAAAGAACAAAAAACTGTACAAGTCTTCCTACATGACGTAGTGTCAAATCTCCTGAACAGAATTTCTCTAGGATAGGCTTACAGATAATACATAGGACTTTGTCTTAGTCTACTTGAGGAGCTATAATTTTTAATAACATAGACTGAGGGGCCACTTGCTGGTTCATAGAGGGCATCTTCTTTCCATGGAAGGAGCAAGGGAGCTCTCTGGTTTCTCTCTTATGAGAGCATTAATCCCATTCAAGAGGGCTCCACCATCATGACCTAGTCATTTCCCAAAGGCTCCACCTCCAAGTACCACCACATTGGGTTTCAACATACAAATTTGACGTGGGGGAAACATTTAACATTCAGTCTATAGCAAACATCCAGTAAAATTTGAATTTCTGATTTCTTTGTAGAATAAAGTATTTCCCTAACATTGCATGAGTAACAAACTAAAAAAAGCAAACACATATTTTTTTTATTTATTTGAACTTCGAATTTACCTCATCGCTCTGTACTTTTATTTGTTATATTACTATGATCTTCATTCTACAGGAGAGATAAGTGTATGTAATGAGCCCATAGGTTACAGAGCTAATAAGTGATGGAGCTGGGATTTCAGCCTAGAAGCCTGACTCAGTGTCTATACACATTTCCACCATAGTTAAAGACCTCGCCTTTAAGAAGTTATGGTGGTTATCTTGAAGTTAAAAATATTATTTGAAACAATAGTTAAATGTCTATTCTATTCTCCTGTGGGTTCTAAAATCCAGCTTCTACTGCATTACATCATTTTTAAAGAAAATTTCTGTGCATATGTTTCTAATAATGTCTTTTATTTCCTTACATTGGATTCCAGTATCACAATTACTGTCTTAAAGTATGACAGTATTTTTAAGCAATGGTGGTAGATATGGCTAATTTTTTTTTTTTTTTTGATGCCACACTGCACTTCTATGTCTTCTAGAGAAGGCAAGAACATACCTGTTGTTGGAAAGTCAGTCTTTTCAGTCAGTGTTGGGAGGGAGACAGGCGCTGTAGTCTGTAAGAGTATAGGAAAGAATCATTATAGGATTTGGACTTTGGTTAGTTAATTTGGATGAGGGTCGAAGGAAATGGAGGTTTGGTCTAGATAGGATGTTACCGGGAAGTGGAGGCAGTTCTATGATTGAGAATGCCAATAAAACCTATCTCTGTACAGGGGAGAAAATGAAGTCACAATTGGTCAAAAAATGAAACTTACTCCTTTTGGCTGAGAAAGAGGGTTTTGGCATTTTGTGGGAGACCCAGGTATAACTTGTCTTGGTCTATGAATAGATAGAATTATTAAGTGACCTAGCTTTGTCACATTTTGTCATGTTATAAAGTAACCTTGTCTGGGGCTGGTATTCTGTGAGATTATGTCTAACAAAAGAAAAACATGACCTAGCAGCGTGCCGGGTCACGGTCTGAATGCCAGCAGCTGTTGTTTGTTTGTTTTGTTTTTTAAAGTATATCAGTATTTTTAAAATACTGTACAGACACTGCTAAATTCTTTAGTGGTACAAAATCATACTTCTCTCAACAGGAAGAATGCCCAGTTTATTACAGCATCTCCGTGAATACAGGATACACCCACCTGTGACTTTGCTCTTGAACTCCAATCTTCCATATTGAATTATGAGCAAGAATAGCCAATGGAAAACTGGGCTCCTGCCCTTCTCCACCTTCCTTCAGCCCTATCCTTTCCATTATTTTTATTACTGCCTTAGAAAATAAAAGCTCCATATTTTCATTGCTTGAGATAAAACCCTTTGAGTCAACCCTTGATTCCTCTCTTTTTCTCACACCCTACATCTAATTCTTACACCCTGGCAGCACCATTCAAAAATGTGCCCAGAATATAATCACTACCTCCCAGCTCCCCTGGCACTTCCACAGTCCAGGACACCAATAGCTCTCACAGAATCAAAGCAATGGTTTTCCCTTGCTCTCTTACATGCTATTATCTTCACAGCATGTAGATTTACCCTTCAATTTGTGACTTCAGTGTAAGTTACAATTATGCCACTTTTCACCTCACAGCTCTCCGATGGCTTCTCATTTCATTCCTCATAACCTAATCTACAGTTAACCCTGAGTTCTTGCCCGATCTTATTCTTTGTTATCTGTCCACCTCACATCTAAAACCCCATGACTTGTCCACTGGATTCAGCCACATTAGCTCCATATCTTTAGGACTAGATTATATTTAAATATATTATATATAAATAAGGAATAATATAATAAATATGCATAATTATATTATAATATATCATGTATCATACATGTATAGTAGTAGTATTTTATGTGTGCATGTATATATCTATATGTGTTTGTTTATATATATATAGAGAGAGAGAGAAAGAGAGAGAATGAGAATCAGAGAGACAGATTTTAAGGAATTACCTCCCATGATTGTGGAATCTGGCAAATCTGAAATTCATAGGGCAAGATGGCAGTCTGGAAACTTAAGCAAGATTTTCATGTTAGGCTTGAAGCAGAATGCTTTTTTCTCCAGGGCATTGTTGCTTTTCCTCTTAAGGACCTCCGTCAGTTGGATGGAGTACACCGAAATTATTGAAGATATTCTCTTTTACTTAAAAATCAATTGACTGTAGATGTTATTCACAACCACCAAACACCTCACAGGACCATCTGGACAAGTGCTTGACCAAAGAACTTGGCACCATAACCTAGCCAAGTTGACATATCCAATTAACCAACATAATGATACTCTACTACTTCTCTTCTTAAATCTGTTATTCTAGAGGATCATGATAATATCTCTTTAGATAGTTTGCAGTATCCCCTTCCTTCATGTTGGAAGTCCTTTGTTAATCTAGATGTATGTGCTGACACCTTTTTGATTTGAACTTCTATTCCTGTTGTACGGCATTCCTTCTGATTCTTACTTGGTCATTCCTGCTTATTGTTGCTGTAACATGTGTGCCTCATTAGCATGTGGTCATCTACGTGGTATGGTTGTAGTACATATTGAAACTCTGCTTTACTTCCAAGCTTTCTATGCTGAAGTGCAAAAAAAAAAAATTCCTCAACCCGATCTAGCTTATACTCTAGAAACGGGTCAAATGAAAGAGAACAGTCTAGTACTTTCAAGTTTTACTGTAACGCTTCTATGAGTTTTTCATAGAAAAACTTTTTCATTTATATAGTGGAATAAACACAATCTGTGGTTTCAAATCCTCTGACATTTACTAAATTAATGACGTTAGATCAGTAACTTAGAATTTCAAAGAAATAATTTTCTCATTTCTCAGTTGGGAAGGTGATACCCAATACTGCAGAGCAGATTAAATGGAATAATTTATGCACTGACACATACTTACCTCAGGAAACTGAACACTGAATTTCTCACTCTTTCAAAGTACCTGGATCAAGATGACCTGGAAGCTAGACAAAAAGTTTTGGAGGGCAACTGTATGGCTGGATGAAATGGTCAAAGCCATCTCCCTTCCCCAAACCATGTCTTCAGACCATGCTCGATTTTACTTTCTCTGTATTCATGTTTAAGATAACTGGGTGATAACTTGTAGTTGGTTCTCTTCTCAAAACATTATTTTTTTCCAAATCCAATAATAATATCTGCTGCAGCTTTTGTTAGAGGATTCTGAACAAATGTTTGACACTTGCTATTATGACTTCTCCATTAAGAATAGTGTAATAGTGATCATTGGACTATTGAACTCAGAGCTAAAGAGCCAAGACTCAGCTTCAGAATCCTTCATGGATTCCTACATGGAATTCAGGTAGCTACGCTCAAAACATCAGTGTCATCATTTGAAATATATCTCATTTATCAATCTTAAAGTTAATATCAAATACTCAGACAGTACAGATGGTGCACCGTCTCTTAAAGAACAGTATGGAGTGTACACATAATTTAGTATAGTTAGTAGACTCCATTCAGAAGTCCTCCAAAGGTAATTCTTAGCAACCAAATTAAAAATCTTTGGGTATAATAATAGAATGTCCTGGATTGTAAGAAGAGATAATTGATGAAGTATTCTGAAAACAACTTGTTTGAAGACAGATTTTATTTAAAATATATAACTGGAGCACCTGGGTTGCTCAGTGGGTTAAAGCCTCTGCCTTCGGCTGGGGTCATGATACCAGGGTCCTGGGATCGAGTCCCGCATCAGGCTCTGTGTTCAGCAGGGAGCCTGCTTCCCTCTCTCTCTCTGCCTGCCTCTTTGCCTGCTTGTGATCTCTGTCTGTCAAATAAATAAATAAAATCTTAAAAAAAATTAAAAAAATATATAACTAAAATATCTTTCTTATTAGAATTAGAATGTTAATTCCCAGAACATTTAGAGGCTGCTTCAGAAATTCTAGCCCTGCTGAATCAGTGTAGACTTGCATCTATACACAACATAAGGAAGACATCATACAAAAGCAGTCCAATTTTTGTGAAAGTGGAAATCAAAGTTTATATGAATTAATTCTTGGAAACAGTTACAGGTATTCAAATACTGAGACAGCATTCAATAGTGATTATTTACATAAATGTGTGAAGCAGATTTGGGCAACTCAGAGAACACATGACACAATTCCTTTGGTGAAGTAGTATTTTCCAGGGAATTTATTAATGGGTGTAATTAGAATTATTCAAATTGTGTTAAAATCATAATAGCTTAGGTGATAAATACTGTGAATGATCATTTTCCAAGTTTTATAAGAACAAAACAAATCACTCAAAGTTCAAAACATAGAATTTTGACAAAGATTCTACTGAAAAATAAATAGTTTATCATTTTCAACATCTTAATGGAAGTCCTTGCTAATGGAATAAAATGAGAAAAGGAAATAAAAGAACATAAAACTGTCTTTGTAGATGACATGATCAACTATGTGGAAAATCTGAAAGTATAGACAAAAAACTCCTAGAACTAATTAGCTAGGTGGCAGGATACAAGGTTAATATACAATTAATCGCTTTCCTATATACTAACAATGAACAAATAGAATTCAAAATCAAACAGTTTTTAATTTTGAATTAAATGTTAATAGAATATTAGCATTTTATAGTATTGTTAATAGGATATCAACAATACTAGTAGTATCAGCACCCTCAAAAAAATACTTAGGTGTAAATCTGACAAAATATGTACAAGATCTACATAAGGACAAGTACAAAACTCTGTTGAATAAAATCAAAGAACAACAGCAACAACAACAAAAACAATAGGAGAAGAGATGTTTCATGTTCCTGGATAGGAAAACTCAATATTATTAAGATGCCAATGAATCAAGGCAACTCCCATCAAAATCCCAATGAGTTATTTTGTGGATATCAATAAACTGATTCTAAAACTTAAGTGAATGGTCAAAAGACCCAGAGTAGCCAACACAATGTTGATGAGGAAAAAAAAAAATAAGTGAGAGAGCTGATGTTACCTGAATTCAAGACTTAATATAAAACTACAGCAATCAAGACAGTGTGGGATTGGCGAAGGAATAGACAAATAAATCAATGCAACAGACTATGGAGCCCAGAAATAGACACCCTTAATTACAGTCAACAGGTTTTTGACAATGAAGCAGAAGTAATATGTTGGAGCAAATATATTTTCCTCAACAAATAGTGCTGTGACAACTGGACATCCATTTACGAAAAACGAATCTGGGCAAATATTATGCATTTCACAAAAATTAACTTGAAGTATATCATAAACCTAAATGTAAAATGCAAAACTATAAAACTCTTTAAAGTTAACAGAGGAGAGAGCCTAGATGATTTTAGGTATAGTGATGCCTTTATAAATATAAGACCAAAACATGATCCATGACAAGGATAATTGATAAGATGGACTTCGTTAAAATTAGGAACCCATGCTCTGTACAACTCAAAGTAAAGCGGTTCCTGGCTGGTTCAGTCAGTGGGGCATGAGACTTGATCTTGGGGTTGTAAATGGGAGCTCCACATTGGATGTAGAGACAACTAAAAAAAAAAAAATCTTTAAAAAAAAAAGAAAGTAAAGTCAAGAGAATAAGAAAACAAGCCCATAGACTGGGAGAAAATATTTACAAAAGACACATCTGATGAAGGACTATTATCCAAAATATAAAAAGAATTCTTTAAACTCAACAATAAGAAAACAAACAACTCAATTAAAAACTGAGGGACAAAATGAGGGTTTTGGGGAGGGGGCTGGGGGATTGGGTGAGCCTGGTGGAGCACTGGGTGTGGTGCATAAATGATGAATGCTGGAACACTGAAAAGAAATAAAATAAAATAAAATAAAATGGGGGAAAAAAACCTGGGACAAAGATCTTACCAAAGAATCTGTATGGATGGCAAAATACATGTGAAGAGATGTACTACATTATACTCCATTAGAAAAATTCAGATTAAACTAGAGTGAGATACCACCACAAGCCTATAAGAATGGCCAAAATCTATAACACTGTCAACACCAAACACTGATGAGGATGTGGAGGACAAGAACTCTCTCCCACGTCACGGATAGGAATGCAGAGTGGTACAGCCTCTTTTGGACACAGTTTGATAGATCCTTATAAAACTGAACATAACCTTACCTTATTATCCAGCAATCATCCTCCTTGGTATTTAACCAAAGGAGTTTAAAACATGCCCACACAAGAACCTACACATGATTGTTTGTAGCAGGTTTATTCATAATTGCCAAAACTTGAGGGCAGCCAAGATTTTCTTTAGCAGGTGAATGGAGAAATGAACTGTGATGCATTGAGGTAATGGAATACTATTTTGTACTAAAAACAAATAAGCTAGCAAGCCACAGAAGGACATGAAGTAGCCTTAAATGAATATTAATAAGCAAAAACTAGCTAATGTGGAGAGGTTACATACTGTCTGACTCCAACTTTAATAAGAGATTCTGGAAAAGGCATAAATGATGATTTAAAAAAAAAAACACACACTGGTTACCAAGAGATGTGTGTTGAGGGGGGGATGATGAACAGGAAGAATGCAGGATTTTTAGGGCAGTGAAAGTACTGTGTATGATATCATAATGATGGATGCATACCATTATGCATTTGTCCAAATCCATAGAGTGTAAAACACCAAGAGTGAAGGTTAAGGTGCATTATGGACTTTGGATGATTACGATATGTCAACATGGGTTCATCCTTGGTAAAAAATGTACCATTCTGGTGAGTGGTGTTGATAATCTGAGAACGCTATGTGCATGTGGGAGCAGAGAGCATATAGGAAGTCTCTGTACCTATCTCTCAGTTTTGTTGTAAACCTAAAAGTTCTTAAAAAGACATAAAAATAAAATAATACGGTTTTTTGTATTTGTTTGCGATTTAAATCAATTTGGAATCTGTAACTTAATGTTTTTTGTAAGTTTAAAAAAAATTCTTAATGATTTTATCTCCTGAAATATTCGTGTCCTACTTTATAACTTGACTTCACCTGGAATTCCAATTATACAAATTACACATATATTAAATCTTTTCCCTAGGTCCCTTTTGTATTTTACACTCTTGTTTCTGTTTCCTTTAACCTTTCTTTCAGTGCTTCTGTTTGCATGTTTTCTTATGTCCTTGTTCTGTTTTGCCTACTCTATTGATAATTCCATCTATAGCATTCATAAAGTCAATTATTATATTTTTTGCCTTCAGAATTTTAATTCTATTCTTCTAAAATATATAGTCATCTATTAAATGTCTCGCTTTTTCAAATTTAATTTCTTGAACAGACTAATTGTTATTTAAAGACTATGCCTGATTAACTAGAATATTTAGCTCTTCTGGAAATTTGTTCATATTAACTATTTTCTTCTTTAACTATTTTCTTCCTCTTTCTCTCCTTCTTTCTCTTGTCCTCTTCCTCATCCCTTCTCCTTCTTCTTTTTGGCTCTAAATCATTTTATCTTGGTTATTCGAATGCTAGACATTGTGTATAAAAACACTGGAGAGGTAATTGAAACTCCAAATGATGCTTTATTCCTCCAGATAGAATTTACTAGATAGGGTTTAACCCAATAAGGGACTGAACTAATTTGGAGATAAATTTTTATTTTTATAAGGAACATTCATAGCCTCAGAAACATCTAAAAACATTATCAATTAATTAATTAATCAGTTAATTAACTTTATTTATTTATTCTTACCAGTGCCCTGCCTCCTTGAAAGTTATTGCCAATGAGTCTGATGAAAGCACCGCTTAGGGTCTGGGTATCTTGACCATTACTTAGGCTAATGACAGATCCCCATCATACGAATTAGGAATGAGTTGTTTCAAGCCTTAGTTTTAGTTTTTGCAAAGGTCAGTATAATTCCAGTTCATCTGTGAAGCTGCCAAATTCAAATATCAGAGGAAACACACAAAACAAAGAAAATAGGCATGGTGGAAGGCTGTGAAAAATGAGAGAAAGAAGAGATTTTTAAAAAATTGTTACTGCAATTGAGAAAATGCTATTTTGTACTGATACAAGTAAAACTTGATTTTCAGACACTAGACTTCTCAGGTTTTGGGCAAGCCATTTATCAAGAGACTAAAGACAGAAATTGGTGCTAAGTTTCAAAGCCATTTGTTTCCCCCTTTTTCTGGAACGTTGGTCCCTCAAGTTTTGCTTATCTTAGTGTTTTCCAGTGACTTCAGTGGTTTAAATATATTTATACATATATTCATATCCTCTAGTTATTCATGGGAAGGTTCAGTATAATAAAAGCCAATCTATTATTTCAGGAATTGGAAATCAAAGTATTATACTTAATAGAGGATTTTCTAGTTTGTGTACAAATTTATTCACAATTAATTGGCTTAGAACATTTGGGTTTAGGGCATTTAAAGAGTGTGGTTATTGAAAACCTTAATATCATGTTATTCAGTGCAGAGTGGGGATGCATATTATTTTAAGAAAAGAAAGGCTTGTATGATTCTCTCCAATGTGATTCTTTCATAAATGTCCTATTGTCCTGCACGATCCCTTTAACTTTAAATGGGCAGAGTTCAGAGGGTGGGTGAATGGTACAGATGGAGGCAGTAGGGAAGGAGGACATTGAGCAACCCATTCATCAGAATGCATTAAAACCCGGCACACACATGCAGCACGGTTTGCACATCATTTCAAGACAATGCATGACTGGCCTTTTTTGTGTGCCCATTACCAAGAAGACCAACTATATGCACTCTCTAGAGATTCCCACTGCAGTTTGGGAAGGGGGGTAGGGGACAAAGAATTCACAAGGCTAAGAAGTGGCACATCATGTGTAAATGCCACACAAACAGCACAGTTGGACTATCAGAAGTGTGAATTTATTGAAAAAAGGAATAAGGCAGCAGTTCTTTAGAAAATATAACGGGGAAGGAAGGGACACATCATGACCCCAGTGCCAATAATTTAAGAGGCTTTTGTTTCCTCCATCTAAATATACCCAAACACTCCCATACAAAATTGCTTCCCATACTTTCCTAAGCAAAAATAATTGGACAAGTAAAAAGGGAGAGGCTGGAGCCTCAGCAAAAACATTTTCATAGAGTAAAAATTCTTAAGTATTTATCAAGAGAACAAATTCAGAAAGTGGATGAACTCTTCACAAATCCCCTTAGAAAATGCCTCTGCAGTCTAGTGGCTGAAAATCAAGTTTTACTTATATTCATATGAAGTAAGGTTTTTTTAATTGTAATAACGACTTGAAAACCATTGATTCATCTCTATTCATAGACTTACACCTTGTTGCGTGTGTTTCTTCTGATACTTGTGGGATGATTACGTGTCAGTTGGCTACGGGACAGTGTTCAGATATGTGGTCAAGCATTATTTTGGATGTTTCTATAAGAATTTTTTGGATAATATTAACATTTACATACATTTTTTTTAAGATTTTATTTATTTGAGAGAGAGCAAGAGCGAGAAAAATCACAGAGGGAGAGAGGGAAGAAGACTCCTTGTTGAGCAGGGAGCCAGATGCAGGACTTGATCCCAGGACCCTGAGATCCTAACCCGAGTCTAAGGCAGTCACCCAACTAGCTTAGCCACACCCCTAAGGGCCCCATCACAGACCTTGAGTAAAGCAAATTGCCCTCAGCAATGTGGTGGAACTCACTCATACAGTTGAAGGCATGAGTAGAATAAACAGGAGCCTTCCCTGAACATAAAGGATTTCTGTGGCAGATGGTCTTTGGATTCCAACTGTGTCTCTTCACGGAGTTTCCAGCCTGCCAGCCTCCCCCATCAGATTATGGACTAACCCATCCTCCACAAATTCATGAATATATACACCTACATATATATACACATACATTCCTACATGCATACATACATTTCTTTTGGTTCTGTTTCTCTGGAAAACTTAACTAATGCATTTGGTGATTTTAAAGTCTTCCAAAATATGAGAAGAAACAGATTCTCTCTGTTCCCTACTTGTCACCTCCTCTTTTATCTCACTCTCCACCCCACCCCTACACACCACACATGGTAATGCTCTTTGTCTTTTTAAATTCACTTTTATTCTTTCTTTCTTTCTTTCTTTCTTTCTTTCTTTCTTTCTTTCTTTCTTTCATTTGAGAGATGGAGACAGAGACAGGGAGAGAGAGCATGACCGGGGAGGAGAGGGAAAAGCAAGCTCACCACTGAGCAGGAAGCCCTGTGAGGGTCTTGATCCCCAGGATCCTAGGATCATGACCTAAGCCCAAAGCAGATGCTTAGACTGAGACCTCCAGGTGCCCCTAAATTCATGTTCTTTTCTATGGTGATCAATGGTACAACTTGATGGCCATTCTTTCTTTCTTCTACTCCTCTTCTTCTGTAATAATTGTATAATTGCTAATATATTCTTTCTTGTTATTTGCCTTTGAACAATTAAAATCAGTGTACCTGACTTGTTGAATGGTATTTAATATCTCTCAGCTTTCATATGTGAATGGTGGGTCTTGGTAGGAAAATACATGGTCAGAGTCTTTATATTACTCCTCATTTGCTATATGACTATGTCTGCCAAGTGCTGTCTGCTGCATTGTTTCCTCATTGTCAGGTTATATCATACTTAGGTTCTGTTTTGTCACTCTAAACCTCACATTTGTTGTAGTCTTAATTCTCTAGCTGAACATTCACCACCAGGTCCTTTTTCTGTGGATAAGTCACTACTTTCTAATAATTATGTAATTATTTTAAGCAGCTTTATGGAGGTGTAATCCACAAAAATACACAACTGTACATATTTAAAATTAAAAATTGGGTAATTGAAAAAAATAATAATTGTTTTTGAGTGAAGCTAATCTTTTTTTTTTTTTTTCTTTTAATTATAGATGATACTTGTTGTGTAGAATCTAAAACTCTTGGGGCACCTGGGTGGCTCAGTACATTAAGGCCTCTGCCTTCTGCTCAGGTCATGATCCCAGGGTCCTGGGATCGAGCCCCACATTGGTTCTCTGCTTTGCGGGGAGCCTGCTTCACCCTCTCTTTCTCTGCCTGCCTCTCTGCCTACTTGTGATCTCTGTCTGTCAAATAAATAAATAAAATCTTTAAAAAAAATAAAAATAAAAAATAAAAATAAAAATCTTTGCATAGCTCAGGATCACAAATACTTTCCCTGACATTTTTTCCCAGGAGATTCATAATCTTGGGTTTTTTGCTATGTTTATGATTAATTTTGAGTTTATTATTTTTATTCAACAATACTTAGTGCTTAAATATTTAATATAGGTAAGTGAGATGAAATATCTCTTCTTTTTTTCTTTTCAAAAACAGTACAGAGCTCTATCCACCCAGTTTCCCCTACTGTTGACATTTTATATAACCATAAAACTCAGGAAATTAACTTGGGTACAATACTATTAATTAAACCACAGACTTTGCATTTCACCAGCTTTTTCCAATAGTGCTATTTGAATTTTTCTAGCAAAAACTTACAGTGGTAAAATGCATCTGACATAAAATTTACCATCTTAACTGTTTTTTTTAAGTATTTTTATTTATTTTTGAGAAAGAGAGAGAACAAGCACAAGCAGGAGGTAAGGGCAGAGACAGAAGCAAGCTCCCCAGTGAGCAGGGAGCCTGATGCAAGGCTTGATCCCCAGACCCAGGGATCATGACCTGAGCCAAAGCAGACGCTTAACTGACTGAGCCACCCAGGCACCTCCATCTCAACCATTTCAAGGTTTAGAATTGTTGAGTACATTCGCACTACTATGTAACCAATCTCCAGACCACTTAAATCTTGCAGAACTGAAACTCTAGACCCATTAAATAATAATTGCGCATTTTCTTCTCTGCCTAGCCTGTGTCAAATACCAACCCTCTTTGGATTTCTATGAGTTTGAATACTCTGGACACCTCATGAAAGTGGAATCATACATCGTTTCATTATTTCTGTGACTAGATTATTTCACTTACCATAATATTTTCAAGGCTTATCTATATTGAAGAATGTAACAGGATCTCTTTCCCTTTTAAATCTGAAGGATATTCCAATTGTACATACATACAACTTTTTCTTTATCCATTCATCTGTCAATAGACATTTAGGTTGTTTTTTTCTCTTGGCTATCATGAATAAAAGTGCAATGAACAATGATGTACAATATTTCTTCAAATTCTGTTTTCAGTTATTTTGGATGCCCAAGAATAACTGCTGGACCATATGTTAATACCATTTTTTAGTTTATCGAGAAATCACTGTACTGTTCCATACAGCTGTACCATTTACATTCCCACTAATGGTGGACACGGGTTCTAATTTCTCCATATCCTCCCCAACACTCCATTTTAAAATTAGTTTTTAAACTCTATCTATGGGAGCACCTGGGTGGCTTCGTGGGTTAAACCTCTACCTTTGGCCCAGATCATGATCTCAGGATCCTGGGATCGAGTCCCACATCGGGCTCTCTGCTCGGCAGGGAGCCTGCTTCACCCTCTTTCTCCCTGCCTCTCTGCCTCCTTGTGATCTCTCTCTCTCTCTGTCAAATAAATAAATAAAATCTTTACAAAAATAAAATAAAATCTATGGAGAGCGCTGTAAATTGTGTAAAATTAATGTATCACAGACATGTACCCCTGAAAAAATAGTACATTACATGTTAATTAAAAATAAATAAATAGGGAGGAGGAGTCAAGATGGCAGAGAAGTAGCAGGCTGAGACTACTTTGGGTAGCAGGAGATCAGCTAAATAGCTTATCTAAAGATTGCAAACACCTACAAATCCAACGGGAGATTGAAGAGAAGAAGAACAGCAATTCCAGAAACAGAAAATCAACCACTTTCTGCAAGGTAGGACTGGCGGAGATGTGAATCCAAAGCGACGGGAAGATAGACCGCGGGGGGAGGGGCCGGCTCCCGGCGAGCGGCGGAGCAACGGAGCAAAATCAGGACTTTTAAAAGTCTGTTCCGCTGAGGGACATCGCTCCAGAGGCTTGACTGGGGTGAAGCCCAGGCGGGGTAGGCACGGCCTCAGGTCCCGCAGGGTCGCAGAAGGATCGGGGGTGTCTGAGTGTCGCAGAGCTTACCGGTATTAGAACGGGGAAGCCGGCTGCAGAGACAGAGCCGAGGAGTGACTCTCAGCTCGGGGTTGCCTTGAACCGGTCGCAGGCTCGGTCAGCTCGGAGCGCGGCCAGAGGCCAGGGTGACGGGAGTCATTTGGCGCTGTTCTCTGAGGGCGCACTGAGGAGTGGGGCCCCGGGCTCTCGGCTCCTCCGGGCTGGAGACCTGGAGGCCGCCATCTTTATTCCGGTGCTCCGGACTCTACGGAAAGCGCTCAGGGAACAAAAGCTCCCGAAAGCGAACCCGAGCGGATGACTCAGCGCGGCCCCGGGTAAGGGCAGTGCAACTCCGCCTGGGGCAAAGACGCTTGAGAATCACTACAACAGGCCCCTCCCCCAGAAGATCAAGGGGAAACCCAGCCAGGACCAAGTTCACCTACCAAGGAGAACGGCGGAATTCCAGAGGAGAAGAAAGCAAAGCACGGAACTCATGGCTTTCTCCCCATGATTTTTTAGCCTTGCAGTTAATTTAATTTTTTTTTCTTTTTCAATTTTTTTTTCTTTTTCTCTTCTTCTGCTAAATTTTTTTTAACTTTTACCGTTTTCTTTTTTTTAACGTTTCTTAAATAGTTTATCTAATATATATATATTTTTTCCTCTTTTTATATTTTTTCTTTATCGGCTTTCTTTTTTTTAATAGTTTTTTTTTTCTTTCTTTCTGAACCCCTTTTTATCCCCTTTCTCCCCCCTCACAATTCAGGATCTCTTCTGATTTGGCTAAAGCATATTTTCCTGGGGTTGTTGCCACCCTTTTAGTATTTTACTTGCTCCTTCATAAACTCTTATCTGGACAAAATGACAAGGCGGAAAAATTCACAACAAAAAAAAGAACAAGAGGCAATAACAAAGGCTAGGGACCTAATCAATACAGACATTGGTAATATGTCAGATATAGAGTTCAGAATGATGATACTCAAGGTTCTAGCCGGGCTTGAAAAAGGCATGGAAGATATTAAAGCAACCCTCTCGGGAGATATAAAAGCCCTTTCTGGAGAAATAAAAGAACTAAAATCTAACCAAGTTGAAATCAAAAAAGCTATTAATGAGGTGCAATCAAAAATGGAAGCTCTCACTGCTAGGATAAATGAGGCAGAAGAAAGAATTAGCGAGATAGAAGACCAAATGACAGAGAATAAAGAAGCTGAGCAAAAGAGGGACAAACAGCTACTGGACCACGAGGGGAGAATTCGAGAGATAAGTGACACCATAAGACGAAACAACATTAGAATAATTGGGATTCCAGAAGAAGAGGAAACAGAGAGGGGAGCAGAAGGTATATTGGAGAGAATTATTGGAGAGAATTTCCCCAATATGGCAAAGGGAACAAGCATCAAAATCCAGGAGGTTCAGAGAACCCCCCTCAAAATCAATAAGAATAGGTCCACACCCCGTCACCTAATAGTCAAATTGACAAGTCTTAGTGACAAAGAAAAGATCCTGAAAGCAGCCCGGGAAAAGAAGTCTGTAACGTACAATGGTAAAAATATTAGATTGGCAGCAGACTTATCCACAGAGACCTGGCAGGCCAGAAAGAGCTGGCATGATATATTCAGAGTACTAAATGAGAAAAACATGCAGCCAAGAATACTATATCCAGCTAGGCTATCATTGAAAATAGACGGAGAGATTAAAAGCTTCCAGGACAAACAAAAACTGAAAGAATTTGCAAATACCAAACCAGCTCTACAGGAAATATTGAAAGGGGTCCTCTAAGCAAAGAGAGACCCTCAAAGTAGTAGATCAGAAAGAAACAGAGACAATATACAATAACAGTCACCTTACAGGCAAGACAATGGCACTAAATTCATATCTCTCAATACTTACCCTGAATGTTAATGGACTAAATGCCCCAATCAAAAGACACAGGGTATCAGAATGGATAAAAAAACAAAAACCATCTATATGTTGCCTACAAGAAACTCATCTTACACCAGAAGACACCTCCAGGTTTAAAGTGAGGGGGTGGAAAAGAATTTACCATGCTAATGGACATCAGAAGAAAGCAGGAGTGGCAATCCTTATATCAGATCAATTAGATTTTAAGCCAAAGACTATAATAAGAGATGAGGAAGGACACTATATCATACTCAAAGGAACTGTCCAACAAGAAGATCTAACAATTTTAAATATCTATGCCCCTAACGTGGGAGCAGCCAACTATATAAACCAATTAATAACAAAATCAAAGAAACACATCGACAAGAATACAATAATAGTAGGGGATTTTAACACTCCCCTCACTGAAATGGACAGATCATCCAAGCAAAAGATCAACAAGGAAATCAAGGCCTTAAATGACACACTGGACCAGATGGACATCACAGATATATTCAGAACATTTCATCCCAAAGCAACAGAATACACATTCTTCTCTAGTGCACATGGAACATTCTCCAGAATAGATCACATTCTTGGTCCTAAATCAAGTCTCAACCGGTATCAAAAGATTGGGATCATTCCCTGCATATTTTCAGACCACAATGCTCTAAAGCTAGAACTCAATCACAAGAGGAAATTGGGAAAGAACCCAAATACATGGAGACTAAACAGCATCCTTCTAAAGAATGAATGGGTCAACCAGGAAATCAAAGAAGAATTGAAAAAATTTATGGAAACAAATGATAATGAAAACACAACGGTTCAGAATCTGTGGGACACAACAAAGGCAGTCCTGAGAGGAAAATATATAGCGGTACAAGCCTTTCTCAAGAAACAAGAAAGGTCTCAGGTACACAACCTAACCCTACACCTAAAGGAGCTGGAGAAAGAACAAGAAAGAAACCCTAAACCCAGCAGGAGAAGAGAAATCATAAAGATCAGAGCAGAAATCAATGAAATAGAAACCAAAAAAACAATAGAACAAATCAACGAAACTAGGAGCTGGTTCTTTGAAAGAATTAATAAGATTGATAAACCCCTGGCCAGACTTATCAAAAAGAAAAGAGAGAGGACCCAAATCAATAAAATCATGAATGAAAGAGGAGAGATCACAACGAACACCAAAGAAATACAGACAATTATAAGAACATACTATGAGCAACTCTACGCCAACAAATTTGACAATCTGGAAGAAATGGATGCATTCCTAGAGACATATAAACTACCACAACTGAACCAGGAAGAAATAGAAAGCCTGAACAGACCCATAACCAGTAAGGAGATTGAAACAGTCATCAAAAATCTCCAAACAAACAAAAGCCCAGGGCCAGACGGCTTCCCGGGGGAATTCTACCAAACATTTAAAGAAGAACTAATTCCTATTCTCTTGAAACTGTTCCAAAAAATAGCAATAGAAGGAAAACTTCCAAACTCATTTTATGAGGCCAGCATCACCTTGATCCCAAAACCAGACGAGGATCCCAACAAAAAAGAGAACTACAGACCAATATCCTTGATGAACACAGATGCAAAAATTCTCGCCAAAATACTAGCCAATAGGATTCAACAGTACGTTAAAAGGATTATTCACCACGACCAAGTGGGATTTATTCCAGGGCTGCAAGGCTGGTTCAACATCCGCAAATCAATCAATGTGATACAACACATTAATAAAAGAAAGAACAAGAACCATATGATACTCTCCATAGATGCTGAAAAAGCATTTGACAAAGTACAGCATCCCTTCCTGATCAAAACTCTTCAAAGTGTAGGGATAGACGGCACATACCTCAATATTATCAAAGCCATCTATGAAAAACCCATCGCAAATATCATTCTCAATGGAGAAAAACTGAAAGCTTTTCCGCTAAGGTCAGGAACACGGCAGGGATGTCCATTATCACCACTGCTATTCAACATAGTACTAGAAGTCCTAGCCTCAGCAATCAGACAACAAAAGGAAATTAAAGGCATCCAAATCGGCAAAGAAGAAGTCAAACTATCACTCTTCGCAGATGATATGATACTCTATGTGGAAAACCCAAAAGACTCCACTCCAAAACTGCTAGAACTTGTACAGGAATTCAGTAAAGTGTCAGGATATAAAATCAATGCACAGAAATCAGTTTCATTTCTCTACACCAACAACAAGACAGAAGAAAGAGAAATTAAGGAGTCCATCCCATTTACAATTGCACCCAAAACTATAAGATACCTAGGAATAAACCTAACCAAAGAGACTAAGAATCTATACTCAGAAAACTATAAAGTACTCATGAAAGAAATTGAGGAAGACACAAAGAAATGGAAAAATGTTCCATGCTCCTGGATTGGAAGAATAAATATTGTGAAAATGTCTATGCTACCTAAAGCAATCTACACATTTAATGCAATTCCTATCAAAGTATCAAAGTACCATCCATTTTTTTTCAAAGAAATGGAAAAATAATCCTAAAATTTATATGGAACCAGAAAAGACCTCGAATAGCCAAAGGAATATTGAAAAAGAAAGCCAAAGTTGGTGGCATCACAATTCCGGACTTCAAGCTCTATTACAAAGCTGTCATCATCAAGACAGCATGGTACTGGCACAAAAACAGACACATAGATCAATGGAACAGAATAGAGAGCCCAGAAATGGACCCTCAACTCTATGGTCAACTCATCTTCGACAAAGCAGGAAAGAATGTCCAATGGAACAAAGACAGCCTCTTCAATAAATGGTGTTGGGAAAATTGGACAGCCACATGCAGAAAAATGAAATTGGATCATTTCCTTACACCACACACGAAAATAGACTCAAAATGGATGAAGGATCTCAATGTGAGAAAGGAATCCATCAAAATCCTCGAGGAGAACACAGGCAGCAACCTCTTCGACCTCAGCCGCAGCAACATCTTCCTAGGAACATCACCAAAGGCAAGGGAAGCAAGGGCAAAAATGAACTTTTGGGATTTTATCAAGATCAAAAGCTTTTGCACAGCAAAGGAAACAGTGAACAAAACCAAAAGACAACTGACAGAATGGGAGAAGATATTTGCAAATGACATATCAGATAAAGGGCTAGTGTCCAAAATCTATAAAGAACTTAGCAAACTCAACACCCAAAGAACAAATAATCCAATCACGAAATGGGCAGAGGACATGAACAGACATTTCTGCAAAGAAGACATCCAGATGGCCAACAGACACATGAAAAAGTGCTCCATATCACTCGGCATCAGGGAAATACAAATCAAAACCACCATGAGATATCACCTCACACCAGTCAGAATGGCTAAAATGAACAAGTCAGGAAATGACAGATGCTGGCGAGGATGCGGAGAAAGGGGAACCCTCCTACACTGTTGGTGGGAATGCAAGCAGGTGCAACCACTCTGGAAAACAGCATGGAGGTTCCTCAAAATGTTGAAAATAGAACTACCCTATGACCCAGCAATTGCACTGCTGGGTATTTACCCTAAAGATACAAACATAGTGATCCGAAGGGGCACGTGCACCCGAATGTTTATAGCAGCAATGTCTACAATAGCCAAACTATGGAAAGAACCTAGATGTCCATCTACAGACGAATGGATAAAGAAGATGTGGTATATATACACAATGGAATACTATGCAGCCATCAAAAGAAATGAAATCTTGCCATTTGCGACGACGTGGATGGAACTAGAGGGTATCATGCTTAGCGAAATAAGTCAATCGGAGAAAGACAACTATCATATGATCTCCCTGATATGAGGGAGAGGAGATGCAACATGGGGGGTTGAGGGGGTAGGAGAAGAGTAAATGAAACAAGATGGGATTGGGAGGGAGACAAACCATAAGTGACTCTTAATCTCACAAAACAAACTGAGGGTTGATGGGGGGAGGGGGTTGGGAGAGGGGGTGGGGTTATGGATATTGGGGAGGGTATGTGCTATGGTGAGTCTTGTGAATTGTGTAAACCTGGCGATTCGCAGACCTGTACCCCTGGGGATAAAAATATATGTTTATAAAGCTGTAAAAAAAAAAAAAAAAAAAAAAGAAAGAAAGAAAGAAAAAATAAATAAATAAATAAATAAAATCAATCCAGCTATCTATCTACATAATAGTCATCCTAATGGGTGTGAGATTATATATCTCACTGTGGTTTTGATTTGCTTTTCTTTAATTAGTGAGGCTGAACATCTGTTCATATGCTTATTGGCTATTTATATGTTTATTTGAAGAAATAGCTACTCACTTCTTTTGCTCATTTCTTAATGGGGTTATATGGTTGTTTGCTTTTTGTTTTGTTTTGTTTTGTTTTGTGTTGTGTTGATTTGCCAGTTTCTTATATGTTCAACTCTTTATCAGCTATAGTACTTGCAAATATTTTCTCCCAGTCCATAGGCCATCTTTTCACGTCGATAATCATTTCTTTACCCTCGCAGAGGTTTTTAGTTTTTTGTAGTTCTACTTATCTATTTTGCTTTTAGTGTCATATCCAAGAAATCATTGCCAAGACTAATATCAAGTCACTTTTCCGAATGTTTTCTCCTAGGGGCTTTACAGTTCCAGATCTTACATTTAAATCTTTCCTTTGGGTTGATTTTTTGTGACACATGTAAGACAAAGATCCAATTTCATTATTCTAAATATGAATCACCAGTTTTCAATGTGTTAAAGAGACTATCCTTTTCCCATTGTATATTTTTGCCATTTTTGGTGGCTTATTTTTGGGCTCTCTCTTCCATTGATCTGCATGTCTATCTTTATGCTTATACCACACTGTCTTGATTCCTGTAGCTTTTTAATGTGGTTTGAAATCAGGGAGTGTGAGACTTCCAACTTTGTTTTCCTTTTTCAAGATTGTTTGGCTATTCAGTATCCCTTGTGAATCAATATGAATTTTAGGATGGATTTTTCTTTCTTTTTTTTTTTAATTTTTTTAAGATTTTATTTATTTATTTGACAGACAGAGATCACAAGTAGGCAGAGAGGCAGGCAGAGAGAGAGGAGGAAGCAGGCTCCCTGCTGAGCAGAGAGCCCGATGTGGGGCTCGATTCCAGGACTCTGAGATCATGACCTGAGCCGAAGGCAGAGGCTTTAACCCACTGAGCCATCCAGGCACCCCAGGATGGATTTTTCTATTTCTTTAAAAATGGCAGTCTAGATTTTTGAATTGCATCGAATCTGTAGATCACTCTGTGGAACAATATCATCTTAACAGTAGGAAGGCTTTGAATCCATCAAAAACAGATGTCTTTCCATTTACCTTTGTCTTTTTAAATTCCTTTCAGCAATATTTTGTCATTTTCAGTGTACAAGGCTTTTATCTCATTGGTTTGGTTTATTCCTAAATATTTTATTTTAAAGATTTTATTTATTTATTTGACAGACAGAGATCACAAGTAGGCAGAGAGGCAGGCAGAGAGAGAGAGAGGAGGAAGCAGGCTCCCCACAGAGCAGACAGCCCGATGCGGGACTGGATCCCAGAACCCTGGGGATCATGACCTGAACCGAAGGTAGAGGCTTTACCCCACTGAGCCACCCAGGTGCCCCAATATTTTATTATTTTTGATGCTATTCTTTTATGGACTGAATTAGCCCCCCTGAAAAACATTCCTTATTGGAGTCCTATGCCCTAATGTGACTGTACTTCAAGATAGGGCCTGTAAGGAGGTAAGATTAAATGAGCTCATAAGGATTAGGATCTAAGCCAATAGTAATGGTGACCTTATAAGAAGGAGAGAGATCAGAGAGCTTATACTCGCCCTCTCTCCCTCCTTCCTCTGTCCCCCCCACTCCTTTCCCCTGAGACATACCAAGGAAAAGACTACCTGAGGAAATAGTGAAAAAGGTGGACTTCTACAAGCAGGAAGAGACCTTCTTCAGAAACTGAAAAGAGGGGACACCTGGGTGGCTCAGTTGGTTAAGCAGCTGCCTTCGGCTCAGGTCATGATTCCAGCGTCCTGGGATCGAGTCCCGCATCGGGCTCCTTGCTCAGCGGGAGCCTGCTTCTCCCTCTGCCTCTGCCTGCCATTCTGTCTGCCTGTGCTTGCTCTCTCTCCCTCTCTCTCTGACAAATAAATAAAATCTTTAAAAAAAAAAAAAAAGAATCTGAAAAGAGCCAGAACCTGTGCTTGTACTTCCATCCCAGAGAACTGTGAAAAATAATTTTCTGTTGTTCTGGCCACCTTGTCTGTAATAATGGCAGCCTGAGCATACATGTTATAAATGGAATTATTCACTGATTTTGTTTTTAGATAGTTCACTGTTAGTGCATAGAAATGCAACTGAATTTTCTGTGTTGATTTTGTCCTGAAACTTGGATAAATTAATTTACTGGTTCTAATAGTTGTGTGTGTGTGTGCATGTGTAATCTAATTTTTTTTCTGCATATAATTTTATGTCATCTGTGAACAGAGATCATTTTGTTTCTTCCTTTCCAATTCACATGTGTTTTATTTCTTTTTCTTGCCTAATTGCTCTGCTAGGATTTCAGTATGATAATGAAGAGAAGTGCAGGGTTGGCATCATTCTCTTGTTCTTCATCTTGGAGGAAAAGTTTTCAGTTTCTCACTGATGACTATAATGTTTGCTAATGTTCTTGCTATATACACTATTAAGTTCAGATAGTTTACTTTTTATTCCCACTTTTTTGGGTGTTTGTATTAGGGAGGATGTTGAAATTTTTTTCCATTTTATTTTATTTTATTTTATTTTATTTCATTTTATTTCTTTTCAGTGTTCCAAAATTCATTGTTTATGCACCACACCCAGTGCTCCATGCAATACGTGCCTTCCTTAATACCCACCACCAGGCTCACCCATCTCCCCATCCCCCTCCCCTCCAAAACCCTCAGTTTGTTTCTCAGAGTCCACAGTCTTTCATGATTTGTCTCCCCTTCCGATTTCCCCCAACTCACTTTTCTTCTCCATCCCCCCATGTCCTCCATGTTATTTCTTATGCTCCACAAGTAAGTGAAACCATAGAATAATTGACTCTCTCTGCTTGACTTATTTCACTCAGCATAATCTCCAGTCCTGTCCATGTTGATACAAAAGTTGGGTATTCATCCTTTCTGATGGAAGCGTGATACTCCATTGTATATATGGACCATATCTTTTTTAAGAGGATGCTAAATTTTGTCAAATGCTTTTCTGTAGCATTGAGATGATCGTGTCTTTAATTATTTTTTAATCCTTCATTCTGTTAATGCTGGGTATTACATTGAGTGATTTTAATATATTGAAACATTCTTGTATCCCGAGAATAAATCCTACTTGGTCATGGTGTATAATCCTTTTAATATGCCACTGAATTCTGTTTACATCAATATTTATCAACTGCAATTTTTTTGTTTTGTTTTGTTTTGTTTTTTTCTTATGGTACCATTGTCTGGCCTTGGTGTTAGAGTCATGCTGGTCTCACATATTGAGTTTGGGAGCATTCCATCCCCTTCAATTTTTTGCTGTTGTTGTTGTTGTTGTTTGTTCAGTTGGTTGGTTTTTTTTTTTTTTTTTTTTTTTTTTTTTGGAAGAGTTTAAGGAAGATTGATGTTAATTCTTAAATGTTTGATAGAATTCTCCAATGAAAACATCTGGTCCTAGATTTGCCCTTTGTTGGGAAATTTTTACTACTGGTTTAACGTGACTTAATGGCTTTACTAATTACAGGTCTGTGCATATTTTCTGTTTTCTTCATGACTTAAAATTGGTAGATTGTGTTTCTAGGAATGTATTCATTTCTTGTAGGTTATCCAATTTATTTGTATATAAGTCTTCATAGTCTTTTGTAATCTTTTATATTTCTGCAGCATGGGTAATAATGTCCTCTCATTTATCATTCCAGCTATGTGAATCTTATCTCTTTTTTCCTCAGTTAATATACCTATACCCGTGTAAATTTTATTGATCTTTTCAAAAAAGCTATTCTTACGTTCATGGATTCTTTTCTATTTTTTTAAATTCCCTATTTCATTTATCTCTCACCCCCACCTTCGTTCTGTTAGCTTTGAGTTTTGTTTGTTCTTTTTACTCATTTCTTGATATATAAAATTAGGTTTTTCTTAATTTCAAGTTTTTATTTAAATTAAAGTTAGTTAACATATAGTGTAGGGTGTATTTTATGGTTTGCATCTCTCTTCCTGCCCCAATGTTTATCTATTTTTTTCTTAAATTCCACATATAAGTGAAATCATATGGTATTTGTCTTTCTCTGACTGACTTAATTTGCTTAGCGTAATGTTCTAGCTCTATCCACATCATTGCAAATAGCAAAATTTCACTCTTTTTTTTACAGCTGAGTAATATTTTATATATATATAAAAAATATATATATATATATATATATATATTATATTATATATATATATCACATTTTCTTTATCTACTAATCAGCGAATGGATATTTGGGCTCTTTCCATAATGTGGCTATGGTTGATAATGCTACTATAAACATCAGTGTGCATGTATCCCTTCAATACATTTTTGTATCCTTTGGGTAAATATCTAGTAGTTCAATTGCTGGATCATAAGGTAGGTCTGTTTTTAACTTTTTGAAGAACCTCTGGACTATATTCCACAGTGGCTGCACCAGTTTGCATTTCCACCAACAGTGTACGAGTGTTCCCCTTCTCCACATCCCTGACAACATCTGTTGTTTCCCTTGTTGTTAATTTTAGCCATTCTGACAAGTGTGGGGTGAAAGCTCATTGTACTTTTGATTTGTATTTCTCTGAGGATGAGTAATGTTGAGCACCTTTTCATGTCTGTTAGCCATCTGTATGTCTTCTTTGGAAAAATGTCTGTTCATGTTTTCTTCCCATTTCTTAACTAGATTATTTCTTTTTGGGTGTGGAGTTTGGTAATTTCTTTATAAACCTTTTATCAGTTATGTCATTTGCAAATATCTTCACCCATTCTGAAGGTTGTCTTTTACATCCTTGGCCATGTCTTTTTCTTGTTCTTTCTTTTGAGATGAATTCATCCATGTTGACATTTTGTGTAGGTCTCTGTTTTCTTCTATGTATTAAGAAAGCCTGTTGTGTTTCCTGTTTCTTGAGAACAATGGCTTTATGAAAAAGAGGTCATGTACTGTGCAGGGCCTGGTGCTTCAGGAAGTGTCTCTGGTGTATGCTGTGTGCAGTCTGCTGCTGTGTTTTGGCTGCTCTTTCCCTCAGGTGAGTCCTCTGCAGAGTTTCTTCTTAACTGCAGTGGGGTAAGGAGGTCAGTCCTCTGCAGGAAGTTTTTCCTTACCTGCACTGGGCTGCCCACTGTCCACACAGTTGACCTCTAAAACTTCAGTCTTTGAGCCCTGCTTGTTACAAAACCTCACTATAATCAACCACTTTCATTTTCCCAGCCAAGGGCTTTGGAGAAGTGTACTTGTGCATATCCCTGTGTACTCTACTTTCTCTCATCTTTCTTCACATCCAAGGCTCCCTCCCCTCCATAGCACCCATGACCTGTTTCTCTCCTAAACCACATCTCTACATTTTCTACCTTCCTCAATAGGGTTTCTTCTCTTCCCCTAGTTGTGCAGTTTGTTCTGTCCATCTTCAGGTTGATATTTTGGGTGTTTAGACAGATCTGATATTTATCCAGCTGTGTTTGGGGACAAGGCAAGTATAGGTTCCTTCTACTACTCTACCATCTTAGCTCCTTCTCAGGTTGTTGATTTGAGATTTTTTTTTTTTAAATAAGCATTTACAGCTTTCAGTTTCCCTTTTAACAGTGCTTTTGCTCAATCCTTTTCGTTTAGGCATGTTATATTTTTTTTTTTTAAGATTTTATTTATTTATTTGACAGAGAGAGATCACAAGTAGACGGAGAGGCAGGCAGAGTGAGAGAGAGAGGGAAGCAGGCTTCTTGCTGAGCAGAGAGCCCGATGTGGGACTCGATCCCAGGACCCTGAGATCATGACCTGAGCCGAAGGCAGCAGCTTAACCCACTGAGCCACCCAGGCGCCCTAGGCATGTTATATTTTTATTGTCACTTGTCTCAATATATTTCATATTTTTTTCATTCATTTCATGTTCATTTCAACTTCTCTTGTGATTTCTTCTTTGGCTTATTGGTCATTTTAGAATGTACTGTTTAACATTTACATATCATTTCCAATTTTCCATCTCCTTTTGATTTATAAAAATACTGTATTATAAAGAATACTTTGTATGATTTTAATGAGTTCAGTGATTTAAATTTGTTTAAACTTGTTTTGTGGCCAAAAATATGGTATATCTTGGAGAATATTCTCTTTACACTTCAGAAAAATGTGTATTCTGGTATTGCTGGCTGTAGTGTTCTCTATTTGTCTCTTTGGTCCAATTGTTCTAAGGTTTTGTTTAAGTTCTGATTTCTCATTGATGTTTTGTCAGATTGTTCTATTCATTAATTGGAATTGGAATATTGAAGGTTCCTATTATTACTATATTTTTTTCTATTTCTCCCTTCAATTTCATTAATGTTTGCTTTATTGCTTTATTTTTTAGGAATTCTGATATTTGGTGAATAAATATTTATAATTCTTGTATCGTCCTGGTGAGTTGATCCTTCTATGATTATGTAACTATAATTATATAATGTTCTTTCTCTCTTGTGAGAGTTTAGACTTAGTCTACTTTGTCTGATTAGTATGGTCACCCCTGCTTTCCTCTGATTACCATTTTGCATGGGGTATCTTTTTTCATAATTTCACTTTCAGCCTCAGGGTTTCTTTAGATGTAAAAGTGAGTATCATGTAGACAGAATATCACTGAATCCTTCTTTTTTTTTTTTTTTTTTTTTTTTTTTTTTTTTTTGGTCCATTCAGCCAATATTAGATCTTTGATTAGGACATGTAATCCCTTAATCCCTTTATATTTAAAGTAGTTACTAACAGGGAAGAACTTAGTATTGGCATTTTGTTAATTGCTTTCTGTGTTTCTTGTAGGTTTTTGCAATCTATTTTAAACTGATTACTACTTAACTTTAATCGCATACAAAAGCTCTACACTTTCACAGTTCTGCTCCCCTGTATTGTTTTTTATGTCACAAAAATAATTCTTTATTATTGTGTTCCCATTAACATAGATTTTATAGGCCTTTTAAAAATGTTTTTTTGTTGTTGTTGTTGTTTTTGGTTTTGGTTTTTATTTACGCTCCATGCCTAGGTTTAGAACCCAGTGAGGGGACTGAACTTATGACCCTGAGATAAAGAACTGAAATGAGATCAAGAGTGAGATGCTTAACTGACTGAGCCATCCAGGTCCCTCTAAAAACACTTTTGTCTTTGAAATTCTATAAAAGGTTAGAAAATGGGGATTCAAATTGATTTTATATAAGAAAATTACAAGAATGCAGGATTTGTATTTATCTGTATATTTAATTTCACCTGAGAACTTTATATTTTCAAGTAGCTTCATGTTGCTATCAGGCATCCATTCATTTCAATTCAAAGGATTCTCTTTAGCATTTCTTGTAGTGTCAGTCTAATTCTTGTTATCTAATGGTTGTCTCAGCTGTTGTTTATCTGGGGATGACTTAATTTCTCCTTCATTTTGGTGGATAGTTTTGGAGGTTTTAGGATTCTCAATTAACAGTTTTCTTTCATCACTTCAAATATATCATCCCATTCTTTCCTTGTCTTCATGACTTCTGTTGAGAAAATTCACTTAAAACCTTATAGAAGCATCTTTGACTATGATGAGGTGCTTTTCTCTTGTTGTTTTCAAGACTCTCTCTTTGTCTTTGACATATGACCGTTCGATTACTATGTACTTTGTTGTGGATGTCTTTGTTTTTAGCCTCATTGGAGTTCAGTGAGTTTCCTGGATCCATACGTTCATTTCTTTCTCCAAAGTAAAGAAGTTGGGTTTTTTTGTTTGTTTGTTTGTTTATGTATTTTACAGATAGAGACAACAAGTAGGCAAAGAGGCAGGCAGAGAGAAAGGAGGGAAGCAGGCTCCCTGCCAAGCAGAGAGCTCGATGCGGGGCTCAATCACAGGACCCTGGGATCATGACCCAAGCCAAAGGCAGAGGCTTAACACACTGAGCCACCCAGGTGCCCCAAAACTAAAGAAGTTTTTGACCATTATTTCTCTAAATAAGTTCTCTGACCCTTTCTATCACCTTCTTATAGATTCCCATATTACATATACTGTCCATTAGATGTTTATCCTGTAAATTCTGGGGACTTTTTTTCTTTTTGACCCACTGACTAAATAATTTCAAGTGACCTATCTTCTAGTTTGCTGATTCTTTCCTCCACTTGGCCAAGTCTGTTGTTAAATCTCTTTAGTGAATCTATTCTTTTATTTTTGTCTCCAGAATTTCTGTACAGTTTTTTTTTTTTCTGGTTCTTATCTCTGTTGATATTCTTATTTTTTTCATGTGTCATTTTACTGATTTCAGTCAGCTGTCCTTCTGTGTCTTCTTTTAGTTCAGTGAACATCTTTAAAAGACTTGTTTTAAATTATTTGTCAGAAAACTCAGTAATTTTCATTTCTTCGTGGTCAGTTTCTGGATATTTATTTTGTTACCTTGATTGGATTACGTTTTCCTAATTCTTTGTATGGCTTCTTACTTTTGTTATCTTTGGTGTGATTTGACCATTTAAAACAATAGCCATCTTTTCCAGTCTTTATGTGCTAGTTTCATGATGGAAAGCTCCTTCCCAATATACTCGGCTACAAGTTTTGAAGCCCACTCAAACTTTCAGGGAATGCATCTTTTCTAGACTTGTGTGGATGCTTTCATTCTAGCATATATGGCTGTTTTCAACTATTTGATTTCCCTAAGTGGCCCGTACCTGTTTCTTCTTAGGAGTTTTCAGCTTCATTTTCTGTTGTATTCTTTTACCTATAATCTTTACTTTCCTTGGTGATAGGCTGTAGAACTGCAGATACAGTAATGTGTGCCTCTGTTTTTAGCAGCTTCCAATCTCAGATTCAAATTATACCACTGTTCCTGTCGGTACTTGAGACCCATGATCCAGAAACCTATCCCTTGGGCAGCTTCCAAACAAGTCCAAATGCTGGATTCAAGTTCTATTCTTTTCCTCTGTCTTCAGGGAGGAGTTAAAAATTGGGACACACCAATCACACCAAGCTTTGCTGGGTGGGAAAATGAGTAGGGACAAGCAAAGTACCATAAAGTTTTCTAACTAGCATAGTTCCTTCTCTTGGTTATACAGTTACCTGGGTATTGCAGTCCCTTAAGTGGTTTCTAGTATCCTCATCAGAGTACTGTGGTTCATGTAATGCTATTAACTCAGTGTCTCCCTTGAGTGATGGAGACCTGGGCTCCTCATCTGCCATTTTATTGTTGTCACTCTTGGGAAGTCATTTCTTGAGTTTATACTCCCCCATAGTTTCCTAAAGTGATGCTTGTTGATAACATAGAGCTTATTTTAAAAACTATTAGCCTGAAACCTTAATTATTGAAAGTAAGCTTAGCTCCACATTAGACACTTGGGTCTCGTTTATATTTTTTGAGAATATTTCTGTAGGGAACTTGAGGCTACATTCTTGAGGCCAAACAAGCGAAAAACCCATCAAGCCCCTGTAACCTCACATATAAGTATAACCTTGAGTATCTGGTGGTTTTCAACATGGTACTTTGGAAAATGATTGCCTTGGCCTTGGCTGTGATTATCAGTTTTTACAGTATCTGGAAAATGGATCCTGGATATGATAGCGTTATTTATAGGATGACAAACCAGGCATTAACTTTTTCTACCTTGTAAGTCAATTGATTTTTTTTCTCTCTGCCCAAACAATTTTACCCCCAAGTGTATACCTTATAAGTTTATTAAGGAAAGTCTTAATGTTTATCAAAAAGGGCCCATGACATATAATATGCACTTTCAATACTGACAGTCAAGTTATTTTTTTAACATCAAAAAACATGCTTTGAATTATGTCTGAATTTGAATTTCTCCAGAAGCAGGCCTTTTGACATGGCCTTGGATACAAGTGATGTCAGAATACAGAGGAAGGAAAGCAAAGAAAGTGAATCTGTGAATTAAGAAAAGGCAGTGAATGTTTGTTAATGATCAGGTTTCCATTGTCAGCAATTGCAGATTAGTCCTATGAGAACTCTCAGAAAAAACATAAAAAATGGAGAAATGAGGACACTGTCATGTTTATCCACCAGCTCTAGGACCTCATTTCTTGAGGGTTATTCCTGGAGGTGTTAGCTACGCAGAATTTCTAGAACGTCCTGAGGAAGGGTTCAGCAAGTTCCCAAGGCAAGCTCTTGAGCTCTCTCAAAAAGAAGTAGAAAGATGAAGGTGATTAATCTAGCAGCAGAAGTGTTGGAAATTATCCACTGTGGTTTCAGATTACTCAGAGATAGGTCAAGGGTATATATGGTGACATATCAACCGTGCCTGTTGCAGTTTACTCCTGTCACTCAAGACTGTTCATGATCCACTGTGAATTCACTCTGTTACTGTACTTCACATTGGCAACCAACTTCAATTTATGCAAATAAATTTTTAAAACAGAATATGGGAAGCAATCCATAGTTCTACTGTTGTAGCTATCATCATTTTCCTCCTATATCACACACTATAGATTTGCCTCATTTTGGAGAATTCTTCTGCTAACTTAGCTTGCTTGTCCAGCCTAGACATTCTTTCTCTAGGGATTCAAGTGCCTGGTTAATGTAGCCTTACCAAGCTGCTATTATTCTAATTTCCATTTTACTATTTTCACCAATCATGAAACCAGCAGAAGTTACCTGGGATTCACACAAACTTGTCCAGGTCCCAGCATGTAGCAGCAATTTTTGTCTGTTATTATCACCATCAGCATTAAACTATTCTTTGCCCATTGGTCTGCCAAGAGGAACAGGTGTCCATGATAGCTTTAGATTAAGTGCAACACATACTATATACTCTGGGGAAAGCATCCCCCCCCCCCCAGTCCTTTAATGTGAGTGCCTTTAATTATATTGAGCCTTAAACTCTGCATTGGGTAGTACAAACTCCACACAGGAGCCCCAGGGAATGATAGAAAGAGGAGTCAATCTTATTTCTACCCTCTTGGTTTATAAATGAAAGAGACCCATGGGAACCCAAACACGTGTAATGCACTTAGGTCCAACATACATACTGCATCCTAAAAGACAGTGCTACGCCCCACAAAGTAACATCTTCAATGAGATGTCCTCACTGTGCCTTTAACACATTTCTACATTCCATTGTGACAGTAGCTTCTGGGGGAATGCAGCAGTTTCCATTATCATATATTAATTCTTATTTTCTCCATCACCATAAAATTGAGACCATCATTCAAAGATGATGCTACATGTGATTTTGTCCTATTAAACAAGAGCATCTGTAACCTCTTAAATAGTAAACTGATAGGGGCACTGTGGGCAAGAGAGGTAAATATTACTTACAGATTCATCAGATAATCAGTTCTAAATGAGGACAAAGTGCTGCCTTCCCCATTGTAGAGGCCTGATGTAATCAATACATCATACAGTGTATTTTGATCTCCTCAAGGTGTGGCGCCTTATGTAAAGCTTAACATTGTTCTTGATAATATGTAGAATGTTCAGCAGATGTAGTAGTTAGATCAGCATGGTGCAGAAAGTTGTGAGTTGTTGAGTTCAGAGACTGTCTCATTTCCACTATCAATACTCTGTGTAAAAACTGCCCACTGACTGCTCTGCACTGATAATTTCTGGTGTGAGATACAGAGACCCTCACACGTTGTATGAGTGTCATAAAGCTATCCTCATGACTCTTCTTTGGACTGTGTTCTCGCTGATATTCTAATCTTTCTCCTTTCAGCTTTTCACCAACACGCCACTAATATTGAGTCCCTATATATCTTCACTGTGGACCACTGTTACTTCATACACGCTGTGTAAATGAATTTAGCACTCAAGCTCAGCACAAGAGAATTTCCTCTCATAACTGTCCTTTAAGGTCTTCCATGCTCCAAACTCTCAATAACTAGCATTAGAAGGTCCTTTTTAAAGAATTTCTAGGCTTTCTGGGTCCCTGGTTGGCTCAGTCAGTTAAGCACCTGACTCTTGGTTTCAGCTCAGGTCATAATCTCAGGGTTGCAAGACTGAGCCCCGTGTTGGGCTCCATGCTCAATGTGGAGTCTGGTTGTTCCTCTCCCTTCCCAATTGTACCTCTCCTCCCTTGTGCCATGTATCTCTCTTTCTCTCTAAAATAAATAAAATAAAGTAAAAAGAATTTTCAGGCTTCCCTTCATGTGAATGGCTCAGAGTGTGAGAACTTGTTCAAAAATGGAAGCAGGCCAAGAATCATATATATATATATATATATATATATATATATATATATATATATATATATTTTTAACTCTGCTGCAACGTGTTTATTATGTACCAAAAAAACTACACCACACATCTGTAGGAGAGTGCAGTCTTGCCTGCATATGCTACAATGAGGTAGAGACTTCACACACAGCTTCAGGAAACCCACAGAGTAGCTGGGATATGCAATGGTGCAAAGGCAGCTCAGCAGGAGGGAGGGGGGTTATGACACTGGTTCTTTGGCACACAGCTTCCCAAAGAGGGGCAAGTAGGTTTTTTGTTTTTTGTTTTTTAAAGAAGAAAGAAAAAGTCAAGTTTTCAAATTCCAGTATCATTTCAGTGACTACAACTGTTGCTTCATACACTTCTCAAATGAAACAAATAAGGGAAGGGTACTTGTCCCCTCTGAGAGAAAGGGCTCCTGTGAGCCTTCATCTGCCCCCACCCAAAAGCAGCCCTTTTTTTTTAGCTCAGTTACAAAAGAAGAAAGTCCTGTGACTTTGTGATTAAAAACTTCTATCAACCCTCCCCCCCCACGTAAGTGCAACTTAAGAAGGTGCCATAAACATTTTAAAACTATACACAGCAGCCGCTCAAATACCGCTTAACCAGTCCAGTTTCAAATCCGGAAAAAAAAAATTATTCTTGGTTGCAAATGCCTTGATTTGAAACTGTGAGAAACAGTGACCAGCAGTCCCCCAGACACAGATTTGCTATAATGTTAAAAGCTACCAGGAAAGAAAAAAAAATAAATTATATATATATATTATTAGGTGGCAGAGAACATCATTCTGCTTGCCACTTCCTGATATTCTTTGTAAGTCAAATAATGAAATCATTCACTCACCCTTAGGGATATCATGGATTATTAGCTACATCCAAAGATCTCTGCATTTCAAACTGCCATGGATCCTACCAACTCCGATACCGATCGCTTTCTTCCTCGTTATTTCTAAGGGTGGGTGACTTCTTTGAAAAGAAAATAGCTTTCTTTCCCCTTTTTTCTTTCTCCTCTGCTTCTCTGAACCAAATGTGCTCCTAGAAGCCCTCTGCAGCCACACCTGCCCATACAAGTTGTCCCTCTCACAGCTGCATACAAGATACAGAGCTTTTATTGGTGAAGTGAGTCTTCTTCTTAAGGAACTGTATGCATATTGACATTTTCTAAAATCTGCAACCTCTGGGCCATGTTCCCACTCTACTTTTTGGAGTTTTGTTTGTTTTTGTTCCATTGTATTTATTCTTTCATGAATGCTGCCTTATCTCTACTATGTTTGCCTTCATCCTGAGAATAATGACTTTCTCTCCTCTATATTATGTTGCTGGCTGTCTGTGAAATCTACCAACATAAGAGACAACATCTACTTCAGTGCTACCCTCCCTTGTAGATCCACAAAATTCCAACAGGTTTTGGTAGTCTGTAAGTGTTTTTACAGCCTATGAATTGTAATATCTTCTACTTTTGATGACAATGATATTTGTAGAGTTCTTTTCCGGCTACTTGCCACCTAACCCCACCCATTCACCTAGTTGCCTTACTGATGTCCTGGAAAAGGATAGGAAGGATACCATCTCACATTACTCTGCTTGTGTAACAATCTATAAATTAGGACCACTCAAGGAACCGGAACTTCTTTCTTGGCAAATAAGATTTAGTAAGTAGAATTCAACTTTGAAATTCTAAAGTAAATGAGATAATGATTTATATGCATTAATAATCAACTCAATAGACATGAAGCTTTGTGCTTTATGTATGTTTGTATGGTCTTATTTAAATATTATAAGCAATAATATAGGCATTATAATTTTGATATCTTGAATTTATCATGAGGACAATGCAGCTCATAAGAAGTCAGTTGACAAACATTGCCTAATATCAGTTGACACAGCTCAATTTTGAGTCCACACCCAACTAGTTCTAAATTCATGACTAATTTTTTTTTTCCTCCTGCCTTTTGTTTTTTCCAGTACATGGTGGTAAGGGTAATACATAGAAATACTTGAAATCTCACTAACAAAGAAAGTTGAAGGTCGTTTATACTTCAGAGAAGGACATTCTCATTCTCAGAAAAGCTCTACTTCAGAACAAACTAACCAAAAATGCATCACACAGGTAGTTGGATGATAAGTTAGTATTATGATTTGTTTCTGGTTTATATTTGGTTTGAAAGCCCATAGAAATTCCACATGCTAGCTTAAATCATAAAGTACAATATACAAAATAGGTATACAAATCATTAATATTAAACTAGAACTTGTTTAAAATTTGGGTAATACAGTAATTTTTATACTTCTGGAGCAAGTGCAGAAGGAGAAATACTTACCAGTTTACTTTCCACTGGTATAATGTGAAGCTAGCCTAGCTAAGAAGGAAGCACTGTTGAGTGTGAAATCTACGTATCATAGTTAAGTATCAGCATTGTGTGTTTCTCTGAATTTTTTCTTTTCCTTCCTAACATCTGAAATCTTTATTAAGAATGATGTGGTTTGCTAAATGTATCTTACTTAAAATCATATTTTAGTTGAAATCAGCTTAATATTTAAATTGTTTGTGGGTTTCTTTTAATGTAAACTTTGCTTTACTCTGGTATATATGCTGTCACTCAAAACAGTACTTTCTTTCTTTTTTTTTTTTTATTTGCCTCTATGATGTTAAACTTCAAAACTGTTATCTGTCATGTTTTCACCCTTTGTACTTTTCCATTCCTAAGCTATCAGAGTCCATCAGAGCTGAAGTGTGAATTAAATTAAAGAACATTTTACTCATTCAATATCCATGATCTATTAATTCCTGTTCTCTCTAATCTCTCTACCTCATTTGGAGGATTACAGAGAGTCGATTTAAGCATGACATTGCCTTTTGGTTATTAGCTTGGAAATCAGGCTTACGTTAAAGAGACTCTTCTTTCATTTGTGGAAAGGTTAAACTACAATTGATAATTCAGAACCAGGTACTTGTGACAACATTGGATTAGCAAATAAGTAGATCAAAAAGAAATTGAAACAATATTCACCACATTACTTGGATGGTACATGTGGAAATAGCAAGACAAATGGATAAATAAAAAAGATCATTGGAAAGGCCCAAACACAGAAATGGGAAGAAAAGGGCATATGGAAAGGCTGACAGCAAAAGAATGAGGGAGATAGAAACAAAGATGGTAAGACTGTTGATTTGACATAGAAGTTTGAGATATCCTTCATTATTCTACTTAAAGATTTCCAAGAGTGGTTTTGTCACTTACTTTCTTTACAATATGCCCAGATCTTCACAACCACCCCCTTCCACCTCCAAGTATCAGTTTTTTTTCTCTGCAGCACTGCCTTTCCCACCATCCAGAATCTTTCTCAAATGGAGCAATGAGGCTCATGTCGGTGAGTGTCTCTTTCGCCCCACAGTGCTGCCACCTTCCTCTCCTTCTCCAGGCCCAGTGAAGGGGCTGCCTCTGTTGGGTCTCCAACCTGTCCTTACATAGAACAAGGCTCCACAGAAGGGCTAGCAATGAAAGAAAGCTACAATTTTAGAGGCAACAACTTGCACCAATTAGGCTGATATTTCTGGCTAAGGAATGGGGCCTTCTATGGAATTAAAATCAGTCTTCCAGAGAAAGGATCAAATACGCCAGAGGAAAGATCAAATAAGCTGGGATTATGGAGATTGGGAGACGTTGGGAGAGAAGCAATGGAAAATTCAAGCAAAGAATCATGGAATATCAAGTTATTACCCATTGGTAAGTTCGAGGAGTGAAATCAGGGCTAAAATTTGGTGTTTAAGTGAATAGAAGTTGCCTAGATATGAGAAGAGAGCTAGGGAAGGGTGGAGTTGGAGAGAACACACAGAAGTTACAAGGGACCAGGGTGACAGCAGGCTCATTTTAATCAAATTTATGTGTGTCTGCTTAATTAATGCACTCAACAGCCCCTATACCTCCATCTCAGTATCCCTGCTTCAGGTTAGAGAGCTTGGGCGGGGAGAGCCCTATCAGATTTGTTCCTACTGCCATCTACTGCACATGCTTGATTTGTAGGTGAGGATGGATTGTCAATGAAAATTATTGTGAGGTCATTCTCCTGGCAGAAATAGGAAAGCTCAAAGAGCCTATCTGGAAATGTCCAAGGTTGTTTGTTTTGTTTTTGTTTTTGTTTTTTAGATGGTAAGGCATTTGGTCTACAGCTATGACTCATACCCCAATTGGGATTCTCTGTCTGCTCGCATAGGGGTAAGATTTTAAAAACAGTTTGATAGCTTGAGTGCCTCAGTCTTCATGACTTATGTACACCAATTTGAGAAGGTTGAAAGCAAATTTACAAAGTCTGGAAAGTGGTCAGCATTTCAAGCCTATGAAACTTCTATGGCCAGAGCTCTAGGGAAAGCATAATATTAACCTATCTGTGTAATGCAAGGAGTCATGAATATTTTACAAACCAGTGGTACCGTATAAATAAACGTTCATTCAACTGAACTGAAACAGTGGTAATAAATGTAAAGGAGAGGATAATGTTTACAGAGTTCTAAACTTGTTCCTATGATTTAAACAAAACCTCTCCCACCTAGCAGTGCAGGGCATCAACAGAATCAGAGTGGAAATAGCTAAATAAGTTACACAGAACACTGCACCTCTCAAGCATTTTTTCTTCTCAGGTGGAATTGAAACCACCTGTGAGAGAGCATTGTGCCTACCCCGGGCTTTCACAAACACCACATATTCAGGCAGGAGGTAGTAGGAGTGAGTACACAAGGCCACCCTCACATGGTTGCTTTCCTCATCCCCACCAACCACTGTGGGAAAAATCTAGATAAAGAGCATTTCACAAACAAGCACTGGTAGAAACGGGTCACCAAGACTATCCATGCATGGTGACCAGTTGGATCTGGCCATGAGAAGGATGTTTGTCTGATGTAGTTTTGGGTGACACTTGATACTGCCTAAGAATGTTCTGCAAATGCTTGCACTTTGAACACCAGATAGCACTCTAACCTATTACAAGAGCTGGTCTGGAGGACCATCCCCAGTATCTCATGGTGAAGGAACTCAACGAGTGGCAACATTCTCCTTCACACACAAGAAAGTAACAGTGCCTAGGTTCATTCAGGGAGGAGTTAAATCAGCAAATAGAACTGTGGGAGAGACACCTATGTTTCCAACAACATCTCTTACCTGCAATGGGCATACTCTCAGTCTCTAGACTCCCATCTTTCTTACCCAGTGATGAGAAGAGATCTCTGGGTTTATATTTATTTCTAGTATTTCCCATGTCTTATAGGTCTAACCTCCAGAAATCCTCAGTTGTTGTATTCAGCTGTTTTAGAGAATAGTTTGAAGAATATTTTGGACTCATCTTAGCCTAATTGAATTGATGGGATGTCTGAGATACCTAGAGCCCAGCAGAGAGAATAAGGACTTGTTACACATCTACTGTTCTGTGTCATTGTGTTACGGACACAGCCTATGCAGTCAGAGAGACCCGGGTTTGAATCCTTGTTCAATGCCCCTTTTTAGCTATGTGATTTGGGATAGTCTATTTTATATCACAGCATCAGTTTACTCACTTGTGAAGTGTATAATCGCTCTTATTAATATTGTTAAAATTTAATATCAGAATTAAAACATCTAATGAATCTCTTACCTCCTCGATGATGACAATGACTGTAACCACTACCATGACACTTTCCACCTTGTTTTCACTTCCTTTCCTTTGTGACTTCTAATAGATCTCAACCAAGACAGATGGACTACAATAAGAACAAATGCATGGCTAAAATGAAAATTATCATGTGCCTAGCTAGTATGGAATAAGAATAAGTACAATGCATAATAATTTAACAAGATGATCCCACACACTGAAAAATCCTAACTTCAATTTTCTTTTACTTCTCTCAGTTTTGTTTCAATATATTCTTTAACTCATTCCTTATCAAACTTTTCCCATTTCCCAGAGGCAAGTATTTTTTTTTTTAATTTATTTGACAGACAGAGATCACAAGTCGGCAGAGAGGCAGGCAGAGAGAGAGAGGAGGAAGCAGGCTCCCCGCTGAGCAGGGAGCCCGATGCGGGGCTCGATCCCAGGACCCTGGGATCATGACCTGAGCCGAAGGCAGAGGCTTTAACCCACTGAGCCACCCAGGTGCCCTGAGGCAAGTATTTTTGAGTGAAGATCCTGTATTTCTACTCAAATTCCCATAACATTCAGTAATACTGTTTTCTAGTTGTATTTTTTATATTTCTATATATTATTGTACATGTCTAATTGTGTGATGTTTCAATCACTAAAAGACCAAAAGGTTTATCCTACAGAAATTACCAGAATAATTTACAATCCATCACAGGCAGAAAAATGCACATTCACTCAGAACCTAGGATGATGCCAGGTAGGATGACAAGAGTATTAAGATTGAATTAAGCTTTCTAATCAACTGACCTTAAGAAAAGGAGATTATCATTCATTATCTAGGTGAGTCCAGTATGTAATCTCTAGGAATCTTAAAATTAGAAGAGGGGATTAGAAGACAGAGTCAGATACATGGCAGCATGAGAAGAACTTACCCCATAATGCTGAAGATGGAAGACTGGACCATGAACCAAGGAATCCATATGGCCTCTACATACTCCTCAAACAAAGAAACAAATTCTTTATTAAATCATCCAGAAACAGGGGCACCTGGGTGACTCAGTGGGTTAAAGCCTCTGCCTTTGGCTCAGGTCATGATCCCAGGGTCCTGGGATGGAGCCCCGCATCGGGCTCTCTGCTCAGCAGGAAGCCTGCCTCCCCTCTCTCTCTGCCTGACTCTCTACCTACTTGTGATATCCGTCTGTCAAATAAACAAATAAAATCTTAAAGAAAAAAAAAATCATCCAGAAACAAATGTGTCCTTACTACACATGGATCTTTACCCAAGAAGATTTATATCAGGCTTCTGATCTACAGAACCATAAGAAAATAAACGTGTGTGGTTTTTTGTTTGTTTGTTTTGTTTTGTTTTTATTTTTTTCTTTTTAGGCCTCTAAGTTTGTGGTAATTTATTACAGCAGCAGTAGAAAACTGATACAACATGCAATGTATGGTCAGAAGGTGCAGAAAATTCACAACTACAATGACTTCGTGAAATGATACTGCAGACTGAAAAGTCCTAAGCACATTGAAGGAACTATTGATTTTCTTTTTTTGGTGCCAGCCCAAGCGCCAAATAAGGTGACTAAGGGAAAGTCTCTATTGATATCATATCTATTCATTTTTTTGTCAAAATCAGCCTGTGGTCTCTTTCACCACATAATTCCAACATAAAAGAAAGTTTTTTATAGTTATGATTATATGATTTAATTATATATTACATTTCTATGATGATTGAGAAGCTATGAATAGAATTAAGTATAACTTACACTTATATTTACATATATTTGTTTATAGTTATTTATATTCTATTATAAGTAAAATATTTATTATAATTTTAATTATACATCATTATAATATGCACTAATTAATGCTATATGAATATTATACTAAGTGGAAGCATAAAAATTATAATACAAATAATTATTGTTATAAAATATATTATATATACATTCTATATTATTATAAATATACAAATATGTTTATATATGTCTATACAAATATAAACATATATGTAATATGTATTGCATATATATTATATATGTAAATAATAGATATTTACATACATTCAATTACATACATATAATATACAAATATATAAATATGATGATTATTTTATACAATAGCCAAAAAAATTTGCAGAGACCACATATTCTCAGTCTAAGGGGAGGGAAAAATATCACATTAAAATCAAGTAAGCATCCCATTGTAGATAAAAATAAGACTTTTAGGTCTTATTTCTTTCTACTGGATATACTTCCAGAATACTTAAGGCTAAAAAAGTAGTGTCTTCACACTTTAAGATACTTGTAGGGAAGAAGAATAAAAAACTGTAGCTTAGGTAATACTTCATGACAGCACACTGTCATAAATTGAAGACTGTTAGGTAAATTGTTTTATACTTTTCATTTGCAGACTACCGCAAATCTTGATATACCTCACTTTTTAATCTAACGGCTTATATTAAGTAGATAAAACTATGAAAACAGAATACATGAAAAGTTTCAATTTCATGGTGTGATTCTGAGATAATAAGCCTTCCTAGTGTCTTCTAAATGTTCAATGTGAAAAGAAGACTCCAGATGCGTTTCTGGCTCACAAAGTCGTAACAAAAATCTTTGCCATAAGAGTAAGAGCAGAGAACAAATCCCTGAGGATTGATAACTGTGAATTTAATTATTGGATATATCTTCATGTAGTCCAGACAAGTAATCATTTAAATGTTCCAGTAACATTTAAATATCCAAAAAATGTATTTATTTTACTGGATTTTTTGATTCATAATTTCTTGAAAATAAAACATATAAAGGCTAAGATATGTACCTTTAAGGAAAAAATGTATGGCTTAAAAGTTTTCTGCTTTAACAAATTAGTTATCATTATATGGCTTGAATGTTCAGTGTAGAAGACACCAAAAGAAAGTGGAAATTGTCAAAATTTTGAAATACTGAAAGATACTTAAAGTCAATATTTTGATGTATATTTCACATTTTTAAAGAGTTCATATGCATCTTACTACATCTTAACTTCGTTAGTCATACTTTTTTTGACATTTAAGTTGTTTTACTTCTCTTTTTTCTTTTAATTTATTTATTCATTTGACAGAGAGAGAGAAAGAGAGAGCGCACAGGGAGGCAGAGCAGCAGGCAGAGGGAGAGGGAGAAGCAGGCTCCGTGCTGATCAGGGAGCCAAATGCAGGACTTGATCCCAGGACCCCGGGATCATGACCTGAGCCGAAGGCAGATGATTAACCACCACCAAGGCATCCCTAAGTTGTTTTCTTTAAAAGACAAATAATACTATAAAATGCCCCATCTGGATAAATCTGTGTCATCACCATGGGGTTTGCATGGGGCTGGTTTCCAAAAGTGGAATTGCTGAGTCAGAGAAAATGTACAGTTTAAAAATATTGGCAGTGAATTTCAAACTCTTTCTGCCATAATTGTTTATGTGTGTCCATATATCTATAAACTTAACAACACTAAAATATTAATTTCTCTATTATATTTTTTCTTTTTTGAATTGTTTACTCATATGCCATGTCCATTTTTCCATTGGGATTTTGCATATTTTTGTTTGTGAAATTTTAATGGGTTTGTACATGAATGGATATTATGAGTATTTTTCTAAAATATTAACTATACATGAGTTTTTAGTGTTTTAAAAATACATAATTAAAAAAAATTAAAATATACAATTTAAATTTCTTATATACACTTAAGTAAATAATAGTGATTTTGGCCTCTTCTATTATTCCTATTCAACCTTTTGATTAATTAGTGAAAGCTTGTATTCACATTGTGTGTGTTTTTGAGCACACGTGAGTGTGTGTGTGTGCCTGTGCAGAGAGAGAGACAAAGAGAGAAAGAGGTAGAGAAAGTTGGCACTTTCACACAAAGCGAGGCCTGGTGAATACGACGGGTCCTGACACCCGGATCCTTAGGTCCCACTGACCATTATGCTTTATTTCTGGGCTCCTACATCTACTTTGTTTTGGAAGTAATTAAGATATCAGATTTACGTAGTTATAATCTTGTCTTTTGGATCCTCATGCACTGTTTCTCATTGTCAATATTTTTACTACATCGCTCAAATATTTACTCTTCAAGGTGGATTCTGCAATCGTTTTGTCGGGAACAAAAAATACGATATTGAGAGTCTCATTGAAAAAGTAACATATAAATATGAATTGAAGGAGCACTGACATGTTTGGAACAGTGATGTTTTCCACCCGGGAACAAAATATTTCTCTCGTAATTCAATTCTCCTTTTCATCCTTTGCCAAGTTCTACAGTCCCTTTACATTATTTTTAGTACCGTAAACAATCTTTCTCTGCACAAAGCAAAACAAATACACTTAGAAGAAGAAAAATATTATTCTAAATGCCTTGTGCTTAATTACCTAAAACTTCTGTCTCCTGCAGGAATCCTGAGAATGTCACAGGTCTTGGTCCTTATGCTCGGGGTGTGCTGTACTGGCTTCCTGAGGCTGTGCCTGTAGGTATGGGTCTCCACACTGTCGATGCCTCTGGGACTCACCTCCATACCTCTGAACTGCATTAGTGACCTGTCTCCTGGTCAGTCTTGTCTGGGCTCTTGGCTTGCCATGCCCTGTGGCCACTGGGCAGCAGCACAGTTTCCTCCACTTCTTACAGTGGCTCTTTCAGAAGGCTTTCCACAGCAAAGATGATTAAAAAAGTCTTTTCCCTGCAACACAGGATCTGGTCAGGGATGGGCGGTGGTACATGTTGTTCAGGAAGCCATAAGTCGGGAGACTGGCCATGCTCCTGCATTCATCGTCTGGAAGCATCTGTCCCATTCAGATCCAGGACTTGCAATTGGGCTAACAGGGCAGGATAATAGCCTTCACTCCTGCTGATTCACTTTATAGTCCCTGTGTCCCTCAGAGCCGACTTGTCTGACTTTAAGGTCGGGTTCTATTTCCTAACCTGGCTAATGGCCTTTGAGTTCCCTACCCCACCAGCAACACACGGTTCGGTTCGCTAGTATTCTTCCAGAAGTATTTTTTGCCACAGTCTTACATGTGAACTTCCATATATACATTGTGTCAAATCAGATTCTTCTTTCTTTTATTTTTATTTTTATTTTTTTAAAGATTTTATTTATTTATTTGACAGACAGAGATCACAAGTAGGCAGAGAAGCAAGCAGAGAGAAAGGAGGAAGCAGGCAGAGAGAAAAGAAGAAGCAGGCTCCCTGCTGAGCAGAGAGCTGGATGCAGAGCTGATCCCAGGACCTTGGGATCATGACCTGAGCTGAAGGCAGAGGCTTTAACCCACTGAGCCACCCAGGTGCCCCTCTTCTTTCTTTTATAATAGACTACTCACTGTTTCAAGTTTTACTGTTTTGCCAAAATAGATAATTACATATGAATACATAGAGAGATTATTTGTTATTGTGTGTTATTCCAATGTATAAATATAATAAACTTATTTAGCAATCCCATGACAGTGGGCTTTTAAGCTGTTCTGGTTCTTTACTACTAAAACCAGAGGGGTATTTTCAGGGACATGTGATATATACACATTAAAAACCCTATCTGTGGAGTATATATTTACATAAAAGAATTGGTCTTTTGGCCACCCTCCAAAAAAATCACACTGCTTTCTCTCCAATCACCATCCAGTTATCTGCAAACCAGGCACTTGAAAATTTGCATCTCATTAAAGTTTTAATTTGCATTTCTCGTGTTATGTGTGGTGGTGTTGCTATTTTCATATTTAATATGTCATTTATAATTCCTTTTCTGTAACCTGTCAGTTTATGCCGATTTCCTATTTTTCTACTGGAATCCTTTTTCGTACTGACCTATAACTCATTAGTTGAGAAGAATTGTTACTTTAAGTGTTGAAAATTTTCACGGTTCATTATTTTTATTTCAATATTTGAAGGGTGATTTTTAACTGTCATTTCTGCCAATTGTTGTTGGTTTTCATATGGTAAAATTTATTTGCTTTGGAGTGGTTTGGACATTTATGTCATGATAAGAAAGAAACTCTTATATTGACTTAACAAAAAAATTCACATGGTTCTATCATGTTTTCATTTTTTATCCACATGATGCTACACTGGGATTTTACATATTATATACACATAAGATTCCATTTTTTTTGTCAAGAGTCCAGTACAATCAATTTTGTGTGAACAACACACACACACACACACACACACACACGTACATTGTACTCCAAATTAGTGTCATGTTAAATAGAATAAAAATGAGACTTTGCATGTAAATGTACAGCTGTTTATGAAGATAAGTGTATTATTGTTTCATTTAGCATTTCTAAATAAAGATTAGATACTGAATTTACTCAAAATTTATCAGCATTTAAGATGATCCCTTTTTTCTGTTTGAATATCCTGTAATAAGTCATTTTATTACTCTTCTTTTTTACAAGATACAACTCTTATGTATTCTTGGGAAATTACTCTTCTGTTACACTGTATATTTATGTCTACCAATATTTTACTTGAATTTTAAAAATTAAGATGTTTGGTTCCCGGGGCACCTGACTGGCTCAGTCGGTGGAGTATGCAACTCTTGATCTCGTGGTTATAAGTTCAAGCCCCAGGTTGAGCATAGAGATTACTTAAAAATAAAATCTTTTAAAAAATTAAAATGTTCAATCTTTACTTTTTTAAGTTTAAGGTTCACAAAAAAATTAAGAAGAAGGTACAGCAATTTCTTTTCTACCTCTTACCTCCACACATACACAGCCTCTTCCATTATGGACATTCCCCAGCAGAGTTGGTGCCTTTGTTACAACTGATGTAAAAAATATTGGCACATCATAATCACCGAAGTCTATGGTTTACCCTAAGGTTGACCATAGTCCATAGTTTATGTCTCATCTTAGGTGTTCTGACATATGTATAATGACACATATCCCTCACATTGCACAGAGTAGTTTCCCTGCCCTAAAAATTGTCTATGCCCCATCCATTCATCTCTCCCCCTCTGTCCAAACCTTAGCAACCACTGATCGTTGTATTGCCCCCACAGTTTTGCCTTTTCCAGAATGTCATAGAATTAGAGTCATACGGTATGTAGCCTCTGATCATTGCTTTCTTTCCCTTAGGAATATGCATTTAAAGTTCCTCCATTTTTATTTAATGGCTTCATAGCTCTTTTTTGTTTTTTTCACTGAATAATATTCCATTGTTTGGATGTACCACAGTTCATTTATCCATCCACCTACTGAGGGACATCTTGGTAATGTCCAAGTTTTGTTAATTATAAATAAAGCTGCTACAAATATTTGGGTGCAAGTGTTTTTGTGGATCTAAGTTTCAACTCCTTTGGGTAAGTACCAAAGAGCATGATTTCTGGTCTGAATATGTGTAGTGTTTGTTTTTGTTTTTGTTTAAGATTTTATTTATTTATTTGTCAGAGAGAGGGAAGGGGAGCTAGCGAGCACAGGATGCTGGGATCATGACCTGAGCCGAAGGCAGCCGCTGAACCAACTGAGCCACCCAGGTGTCCCTGAATATGTGTAGTTTTAAGAAAAACTTCTGAATTGTCTTCCGTAGTTACTGTACTATTTTGTATTCCCACCTGCAGTGGGTGAGAACTCCTGTTTCTCCACATTCTCACCAGACATTGACATTGCCAGTGTTTTGAATCTCAGCATTCTAATAGGTATGTAATGGTATCTCCTTGTTCTAATTTGCATTTCCCTGATGACAAATGATGTGGAAAATCTTTTCATATGCTTATTTGTCATCTGTGTATCTTCTTTGGTGAATTGTCTGTTAAGGTCCTTGGACTTTTTTGGAAATTTTAATCTTTGGTCATAATTAAAATTTTACAATGTTTTTATAGGTTTACATGCTTATGTAATTTTTCATATAAAAATCATGCTTTCTTCAGGAAATTTACAGCAAGAACTTGGACATTGTCTTTCCATGTTCTAGAGCAACTTAGAAAGCATTAGAGCCATATGGCGCTAGTCCATCTGTGAAATACTGTGGCTCTCTTGATTTTTTTTTCCCCCGGACAATATTCTTTATTTCTTTTATGATCAATGTTGCTATTTTGGAGTTTACTTTTGACCATTTTCACTTTGCTAGGAAACTCAACTTTTCAACCAGGTTTTGAAATATTTTTGTAAATACATTCTCAATTCCAGACCACTCAATCCTTATCTTGTAAATTCTCACTGTTTTGTTTGTTTCTTTTTACTTGTCCTTTTCTATGTTTTTCTCACTGGCTTACCTAAGAGTTTGTTTTAGTGTAATTTTCAAAGAGCAGCTCATAGAATTATTAGTTTCTGTTTTCAAAAATGGGATCATTAAATTCTTCCAGAGCATACAGGCTCTGATTTCATTGATCCCCAATCTCGGGCCAAATTTTAGAATATGGAATGTTCCCTTTCTCTCTTTCTGACTCTCTCTGCCTCTCCACCTTTCTCTGTGTCTCTCTTTGTGTTTCTTCACCTTTCTTCTCTTATTGCCCTTCCTTTATGGTATGTTCTCTCCACTTTTTCATTTAAAAATTTGTTTGTTTATTTAAGAGAGAGAGCAAGTGCACAAGCAGGAGGGACAGAGGGAGAGGAAGAAAGAATCTCAGGCAGACTTCCTACTGAGCACAGAGCCCAATGCAGAGCTTCATCTCACAACCCTGACATCACAACCTAAGTGGAAAAAAGGAGTTGGAGGCTTAACTGACTGCACCACCCAGGCGCCCTGGTCCGTTTCTCTTCTTACCAAGATATTTCACACAACTGAAATAAATTATCTCTTTCACAAGTGACACAGGGGTTACTGTCTATTCTGCTTTCAGTCTGAAAACTTTCCTGAAAACAACAACAACAACAACTACTTTACAGAATGAGAGTATCCAAATATCTAAGTGGAAGAAAAATTAATGTGTCAATAAGATAACCTTCCACGCTAACTTTGACCTACCATGGTAGGAAATTATCCACAATTGTTCTGTTCTCTAGAACAATTTATATACCCCTTGAAATTAGTAGGTTCGTATAGATTAAAATCATCATTTGTATAAAACTATCTGTATCATCTGCTCTTTAAAGAGAATTAATAAAAATGTATGATCATTGTTTTCTATACTTAATGATTTCTTTATTGTGAGAGTTCATCTTGGTAAATCTTTGGTAATTCATCTTTTTCCTAGAAAAATCTCCCATTTTTTATTCGTAGTATTTTCTGATTCAATAAACACACACACACACACACATACACACACACACACATTTGTTTTCACTCCTTCTCTTTAAGATAATAATAATTCTACTATAAAAGTTATAACCCCTAAGAGCAAATATAATTGATTAGGTCCTTCTAAGGGTGGAGTATTTCCACAATATTCTAAAGGGCAGATAGCAGTAGAGAGGCAAAGGGATTAGTAAAACTGGACAAAGTACCTCAGGTTAAAGTGTTGTATAACAGAGGGCATGCTTACAGATGAGAAAGGGGGCAAGTAGCTTGAAGAGACAGGGACAGGGATTTGGAGATGTTATAAATATATTCAAGAATGAGGCATCAGACTACGAGTAGGGAGGTAGTGGAAGTTTTATTCTGTGCACAGAAGGGTCAACCCTGGCCCTGATCCCTCCATAGTCAAAGCAGAATGTATTATGGGCAGGAATGTTACTGCTTAGGTAGAATATTGAAAGATCCTTCTCTAAAGAAACTGAATATACTCTTTGGGGAGTTCTAGGGCAGGTAATGAGACACTAGTACTCCAAATCAAAGAGCTCCACTGTCCAAGATAACAGAACCCAAATACCAGTGAAACGTAATAAAGAGAGATTTTACTATTGCAAAAGGGCAAGAACCCAGTATAACCCGAGGCCAACTCTGACAAAACAAAAGGCAGGGGAGTTTTTAAATGCTGGGTGTGTTAAAAAAGAAGAAGAAGAAGAAGCAGCAGCAGCAGAAGAAGGTTTTGAGGGGCACCTAGGTGGCTCAGTGGGTTAAGCCGCTACCTTCGGCTCAGGTCATGATCTCAGGGTGCTGGGATCGAGTCCCGCATCGGGCTCTCTGCTCAGCAGGGAGCCTGCTTCCCTCTCTCTCTCTCTCTCTCTGCCTGCCTCTCTGTCTACTTGTGATCTCTCTCTGTCAAATAAACAAAAATAAAATCTTTAAAAAAAAAAAAAGAAGAAGGTTTTGAGGGTTTTGGTGGAGGGTTTGATTTATATGACTAGGCCACTGGGTTTATTATATATTATATAATATATAATACACACACACACACACATAATATATTTACCCATATGTTGTGTATATGTATGTATGTCTATATATATGACTATATATATATGTGTGTGTGTGTGTGTGTGTGTGTGTGTGTCACTTTAATTCAATAGAATTGAAGAAATCTCACAAAAAAGTAAAACAAGAGACAAAGAGATGAAACTGTGAATACATATAAAGAGAGCATTTCCAAAGGAGACACCAACACTGTCAAGGCCAGTAGGCTGCAGGTCATGTGAACACAGCAAATGTCCTGCACAGTGAACCCGCGCCAACTAATTCCGTAAGTGTGAAGTTTTAGTATCTCATCAGAGTTTCCAGAAGGAGAATAAAACACCTGAGAAGGAGCATGACTATTCTAACGTCCGGCTCCTCACTGACATACAGTTCAGCAGAAGGTGACTGGAGAAGGCCTCTAAATATTATAGAAAAGATTCCCAAACTTAAGACTAAATTACTCTCTCAAAATAGAAACGAAGTGCGAAGGCAGAAAGAACAGATTTTCAATTTCTCCACGAATTCCGATTACCACACACTTACGGAGAGGGCCAGAGAGAATGTCTCTTGGGAATGAAGGAAATCGAATGTTTCAACTAATTCAACTTTTAATAAACCCAGATGATATTACAAAATGATACAGTGGGATGGAGGAAAGTTCATTCAAGTTGGATCCAAGAACAGTATCATCTGAATGTCACAGGGTTCAATAACTTTGGGCCTAGAAAAAAGAAAAGGTGATCAGAGGATGCTGCTTGCTTATGTAATAAACCACATTAAGCCATGGTAATTATGTCCCTATTGTTTATTTTGAGAATCAATCTATAAAGTTAAATATGGTTATGGTAAGTAATATGAATTGTGCTAAAAAGAGGGTTCAGAGTGTGCTAAGAAGAGTTGGCGGGAAGAATAACACATTCTAGCAAGGAATAGGAATTAACACGACTTTTCCTTTTTTTTTTTTTTTGATTAATTTTTTATTTTTTCAGCATAACAGTATTCATTATTTTTGCACCACACCCAGTGCTCCATGCAATCTGTGCCCTCTACCATACCCACCACCTGGTGCCCCCAACCTCCCACCCCCCACCCCTTCAAAATTCTCAGATCGTTTTTCAGAGTCCATAGTCTCTCATGGTTCACCTCCCCCTCCAATTTCCCTCAACTCCCTTCTCCTCTCCATCTCCCCTTGTCCTCCATGCTATTTGTCATGCTCCACAAATAAGTGAAACCATATGATAATTGACTCTCTCTGGTTGACTTATTTCACTCAGCATCATCTCTTCCAGTCCCGTCCATGTTGCTACAAAACTTGGGTATTCATCCTTTCTTTTTTCTTTTTCTTTTTTTTTTTTTTTACAGCTTTATAAACATATATTTTTATCCCCAGGGGTACAGGTCTGCGAATCGCCAGGTTTACACACTTCACAGCACTCACCATAGCACATACCCTCCCCAATGTCCATAACCCCACCCCCCTCTCCCAACCCCCTCCCCCCATCAACCCTCAGTTTGTTTTGTGAATTAAGAGTCACTTATGGTTTGTCTCCCTCCCAATCCCATCTTGTTTCATTTACTCTTCTCCTACCCCCTCAACACCCCATGTTGCATCTCCTCTCCCTTATATCAGGGAGATCATATGATAGTTGTCTTTCTCCGATTGACTTATTTCGCTAAGCATGATACCCTCTAGTTCCATCCACGTCATCGCAAATGGCAAGATTTCATTTCTTTTGATGGCTGCATAGTATTCCATTGTGTATATATACCACGTCTTCTTTATCCATTCGTCTGTAGATGGACATCTAGGTTCTTTCCATAGTTTGGCTATTGTAGACATTGCTGCTATAAACATTCGGGTGCACGTGCCCCTTCGGATCACTACGTTTGTATCTTTAGGGTAAATACCCAGCAGTGCAATTGCAGGGTCATAGGGTAGTTCTATTTTCAACATTTTGAGGAACCTCCATGCTGTTTTCCAGAGTGGTTGCACCAGCTTGCATTCCCACCAACAGTGGAGGAGGGTTCCCCATTCTCTGCATCCTCGCCAGCATCTGTCATTTCCTGACTTGTTAATTTTAGCCATTCTGACTGGTGTGAGGTGATACCTCATGGTGGTTTTGATTTGTATTTCCCTGATGCCGAGTGATATGGAGCACTTTTTCATGTGTCTGTTGGCCATCTGGATGTCTTCTTTGCAGAAATGTCTGTTCATGTCCTCTGCCCATTTCTTGATTGGATTATTTGTTCTTTGGGTGTTGAGTTTGCTAAGTTCTTTATAGATTTTGGACACTAGCCCTTTATCTGATATGTCATTTGCAAATATCTTCTCCCATTCTGTCAGTTGTCTTTTGGTTTTGTTCACTGTTTCCTTTGCTGTGCAAAAGCTTTTGATCTTGATAAAATCCCAAAAGTTCATTTTTGCCCTTGCTTCCCTTGCCTTTGGTGATGTTCCTAGGAAGATGTTGCTGCGGCTGACGTCGAAGAGGTTGCTGCCTGTGTTCTCCTCGAGGATTTTGATGGATTCCTTTCTCACATTGAGATCCTTCATCCATTTTGAGTCTATTTTCGTGTGTGGTGTAAGGAAATGATCCAATTTCATTTTTCTGCATGTGGCTGTCCAATTTTCCCAACACCATTTATTGAAGAGGCTGTCTTTGTTCCATTGGACATTCTTTCCTGCTTTGTCGAAGATGAGTTGACCATAGAGTTGAGGGTCCATTTCTGGGCTCTCTATTCTGTCCCATTGATCTATGTGTCTGTTTTTGTGACAGTACCATGCTGTCTTGATGATGACAGCTTTGTAATAGAGCTTGAAGTCCGGAATTGTGATGCCACCAACTTTGGCTTTCTTTTTCAATATTCCTTTGGCTATTCGAGGTCTTTTCTGGTTCCATATAAATTTTAGGATTATTTGTTCCATTTCTTTGAAAAAAATGGATGGTACTTTGATAGGAATTGCATTAAATGTGTAGATTGCTTTAGGTAGCATAGACATTTTCACAATATTTATTCTTCCAATCCAGGAGCATGGAACATTTTTCCATTTCTTTGTGTCTTCCTCAATTTCTTTCATGAGTACTTTATAGTTTTCTGAGTATAGATTCTTAGTTTCTTTGGTTAGGTTTATTCCTAGGTATCTTATAGTTTTGGGTGCAATTGTAAATGGGATGGACTCCTTAATTTCTCTTTCTTCTGTCTTGTTGTTGGTGTAGAGAAATGCAACTGATTTCTGTGCATTGATTTTATATCCTGACACTTTACTGAATTCCTGTACAAGTTCTAGTAGTTTTGGAGTGGAGTCTTTTGGGTTTTCCACATATAGTATCATATCATCTGCAAAGAGTGATAGTTTGACTTCTTTGCAGATTTGGATGCCTTCAATTTCCTTTTGTTGTCTGATTGCTGAGGCTAGGACTTCTAGTACTATGTTGAATAGCAGTGGTGATAACGGATATCCCTGCCCGTGTTCCTGACCTTAGCGGAAAAGCTTTCAGTTTTTCTCCATTGAGAATGATATTTGCAGTGGGTTTTTCGTAGATGGCTTTGATAATATTGAGGTATGTACCGTCTATCCCTACACTTTGAAGAGTTTTGATCAGGAAGGGATGCTGTACTTTGTCAAATGCTTTTTCAGCATCTATGGAGAGTATCATATGGTTCTTGTTCTTTCTTTTATTAATGTGTTGTATCACATTGATTGATTTGCGGATGTTGAACCAGCCTTGCAGCCCTGGAATAAATCCCACTTGGTCGTGGTGAATAATCCTTTTAACGTACTGTTGAATCCTATTGGCTAGTATTTTGGCGAGAATTTTTGCATCTGTGTTCATCAAGGATATTGGTCTGTAGTTCTCTTTTTTGTTGGGATCCTCGTCTGGTTTTGGGATCAAGGTGATGCTGGCCTCATAAAATGAGTTTGGAAGTTTTCCTTCTATTGCTATTTTTTGGAACAGTTTCAGGAGAATAGGAATTAGTTCTTCTTTAAATGTTTGGTAGAATTCCCCCGGGAAGCCGTCTGGCCCTGGGCTTTTGTTTGTTTGGAGATTTTTGATGACTGTTTCAATCTCCTTACTGGTTATGGGTCTGTTCAGGCTTTCTATTTCTTCCTGGTTCAGTTGTGGTAGTTTATATGTCTCTAGGAATGCATCCATTTCTTCCAGATTGTCCAATTTGTTGGCGTAGAGTTGCTCATAGTATGTTCTTATAATTGTCTGTATTTCTTTGGTGTTCGTTGTGATCTCTCCTCTTTCATTCATGATTTTATTTATTTGGGTCCTCTCTCTTTTCTTTTTGATAAGTCTGGCCGGGGGTTTATCAATCTTATTAATTCTTTCAAAGAACCAGCTCCTAGTTTCGTTGATTTGTTCTATTGTTTTTTTGGTTTCTATTTCCTTGATTTCTGCTCTGATCTTTATGATTTCTCTTCTCCTGCTGGGTTTAGGATTTCTTTTCTTGTTCTTTCTCCAGCTCCTTTAGGTGTAGGGTTAGGTTGTGTACCTGAGACCTTTCTTGTTTCTTGAGAAAGGCTTGTACCGCTATATATTTTCCTCTCAGGACTGCCTTTGTTGTGTCCCACAGATTCTGAACCGTTGTGTTTTCATTATCATTTGTTTCCATAAATTTTTTCAATTCTTCTTTGATTTCCTGGTTGACCCATTCATTCTTTAGAAGGATGCTGTTTAGTCTCCATGTATTTGGGTTCTTTCCCAATTTCCTCTTGTGATTGAGTTCTAGCTTTAGAGCATTGTGGTCTGAAAATATGCAGGGAATGATCCCAATCTTTTGATACCGGTTGAGACTTGATTTAGGACCAAGAATGTGATCTATTCTGGAGAATGTTCCATGTGCACTAGAGAAGAATGTGTATTCTGTTGCTTTGGGATGAAATGTTCTGAATATATCTGTGATGTCCATCTGGTCCAGTGTGTCATTTAAGGCCTTGATTTCCTTGTTGATCTTTTGCTTGGATGATCTGTCCATTTCAGTGAGGGGAGTGTTAAAATCCCCTACTATTATTGTATTCTTGTCGATGTGTTTCTTTGATTTTGTTATTAATTGGTTTATATAGTTGGCTGCTCCCACGTTAGGGGCATAGATATTTAAAATTGTTAGATCTTCTTGTTGGACAGTTCCTTTGAGTATGATATAGTGTCCTTCCTCATCTCTTATTATAGTCTTTGGCTTAAAATCTAATTGATCTGATATAAGGATTGCCACTCCTGCTTTCTTCTGATGTCCATTAGCATGGTAAATTCTTTTCCACCCCCTCACTTTAAACCTGGAGGTGTCTTCGGGTTTAAGATGAGTTTCTTGTAGGCAACATATAGATGGGTTTTGTTTTTTTATCCATTCTCATACCCTGTGTCTTTTGATTGGGGCATTTAGCCCATTAACATTCAGGGTAAGTATTGAGAGATATGAATTTAGTGCCATTGTCTTGCCTGTAAGGTGACTGTTATTGTATATTGTCTCTGTTTCTTTCTGATCTACTACTTTGAGGGTCTCTCTTTGCTTAGAGGACCCCTTTCAATATTTCCTGTAGAGCTGGTTTGGTATTTGCAAATTCTTTCAGTTTTTGTTTGTCCTGGAAGCTTTTAATCTCTCCTTCTATTTTCAATGATAGCCTAGCTGGATATAGTATTCTTGGCTGCATGTTTTTTCATTTGGTACTCTGAATATATCATGCCAGCTCTTTCTGGCCTGCCAGGTCTCTGTGGATAAGTCTGCTGCCAATCTAATATTTTTACCATTGTACGTGACAGATTTCTTTTCCCGGGCTGCTTTCAGGATCTTTTCTTTGTCACTAAGACTTGTAAATTTTACTATTAGGTGACGGGGTGTGGACCTATTCTTATTGATTTTGAGGGGGGTTCTCTGAACCTCTTGGATTTTGATGCTTGTTCCCTTTGCCATATTGGGGAAATTCTCTCCAATAATTCTCTCCAATATACCTTCTGCTCCCCTCTCTGTTTCCTCTTCTTCTGGAATCCCAATTATTCTAATGTTGTTTCGTCTTATGGTGTCACTTATCTCTCGAATTCTCCCCTCGTGGTCCAGTAGCTGTTTGTCCCTCTTTTGCTCAGCTTCTTTATTCTCTGTCATTTGGTCTTCTATCTCGCTAATTCTTTCTTCTGCCTCATTTATCCTAGCAGTGAGAGCCTCCATTTTTTATTGCACCTCATTAATAGCTTTTTTGATTTCAACTTGGTTCGATTTTAGTTCTTTTATTTCTCCAGAAAGGGCTTTTATATCTCCCGAGAGGGTTGCTTTAATATCTTCCATGCCTTTTTCAAGCCCGGCTAGAACCTTGAGAATCGTCATTCTGAACTCTAGATCTGACATATTACCAATGTCTATATTGATTAGGTCCCTAGCCTTTGGTACTGCCTCTTGTTCTTTTTTTTGTTGTGAATTTTTCCGCCTTGTCATTTTGTCCAGATAAGAGTTTATGAAGGAGCAAGTAAAATACTAAAAGGGTGGCAACAACCCCAGGAAAATATGCTTTAGCCAAATCAGAAGAGAGCCAAATCCAAATCGTGAGGGGGGAGAAAGGGGATAAAAATGGGTTCAAAAAGAAAGAAAAAAAAAAAAAAAGAAAGAAACTATTTTAAAAAAGAAAGCCGATAAAGAAAAAATATAAAAAGAGGAAAATATATATATATATTAGATAAACTATTTAAGAAAACATTAAAAAAGAAAACGGTAAAAGTTAAAAAAAATTTAGCAGAAGAAGAGAAAAAGAAAAAAAAATTGAAAAAGAAAAAAAATTAAATTAACTGCAAGGCTAAAAAATCATGGGGAGAAAGCCATGAGTTCCGTGCTTTGCTTTCTTCTCCTCTGGAATTCTGCCGCTCTCCTTGGTATTGAAACAGCACTCCTGGGTAGGTGAACTTGGTCCTGGCTGGGTTTCCCATTGATCTTCTGGGGGAGGGGCCTGTTGTAGTGATTCTCAAGCGTCTTTGCCCCAGGCGGAGTTGCACCGCCCTTACCCGGGGTGCGCTGAGTAGCTGAGTAATCGGCTCGGGTTTGCTTTCGGGAGCTTTTGTTCCCTGAGCGCTTTCCGTAGAGTTCCGGAGGATGGGAATGAAGATGGCGGCCTCCCGGTCTCCGGCCTGAGGAGCTGATAGCCCGGGGCCCTACTCCTCAGTGCGCCCCCAGAGAACAGCACCCAATGACTCCCGTCACCCTGGCCTCCGGCCGTGCTCCGAGCTGGCCAAGGCTGCGACCGGTCCAAGACAACCCCGACCTGAGAGTCACTCCTCGGCTCTGTCTCTGCAGCCGGCTTCCCCGTTCTAATACCGGTAAGCTCTGCGACACTCAGACACCCCCGATCCTTCTGCGACCCTGCGGGACCTGAGGCCGTGCTGTCCCCGCCTGGGCTTCACCCCAGTTAAGCCTCTGGAGCGATGTCCCTCAGCGGAACAGACTTTTAAAAGTCCTGATTTTGCTCCGTTGCTCCGCCGCTCGCCGGGAGCCGGCCCCTCCCCCCGCGGTCTATCTTCCGGTCGCTTTGGATTCACTTCTCCGCCAGTCCTACCTTGCAGAAAGTGGTTGATTTTCTGTTTCTAGAATTGCTGTTCTTCTTCTCTTCAATCTCCCGTTGGATTTGTAGGTGTTTGCAATCTTTAGATAAGCTATTTAGCTGATCTCCCGCTACCCGAAGTAGTCTCAGCCTGCTACTTCTCCGCCATCTTGACTCCTCCCCCTTAACACGACTTTTCTAAAGATTTGATGGCATAACTTCATTGTGGAAAGAAAGTGATAGTACAGAGGAGGCTGATAGACGAGATGGGCAGGCAGAGTGCTCACATCACTGTCCTGGGATAGAAAAATTGCTGTTCTGTGCATTGACCATAGTTTTATGAGCTGAAACCCAGCCATACTGGGTATAGAATGGGTAGTTCATTTTCCATTCTGCTCCATCTGCTTAAGAGTAAAGATGGGGCCAATGTTCAGCTCACAGAATGACTGGCGAGCTATTTTTTAGCGTTTTATTTTCCAAATTTCTCCTTTGCGTGGCCTGTTTTATTTGGAATTTGGAAGAGTTTTATGAAAGGCTGCTAGCCAGCTGCCATTTTGTACTAGAACTCTCTGGATGGCTCTGAATTAGTTGAAAGTCCTGGCTTTTTTGAAGATGTTTTCTGGTGTGAAAGAATTAAACTTAAGACATAGTCTTCCCTACTGGTATCTAGGCACAATGGCAAGCCAGCAGACAGATCTTCATGCATACCCCCCCCAATTTTTCATGCGTTGTTTTTTTGTTTTTGTTTTAACTACTCATGTTATATGTTTTGTTTTGTCTTTGCAGTTGTGGAAGTATTCAAGTATAAAAATGTGCTACTCAGAAAAGCTCTAATGCATTTTTTATTTTTATTTTTTTACTGTAGCAAAATACACAAACAAAATTTACCCTTTTGAAGTGTACAGTTTGGTGGTACTAAACACATTCATAAAATGTGATCCTCACCACCATCCGTCTCCAGAACTCTTTTCATCTTGTAAAACAGCAACTTAGTACCCACAAAACAGTAATTCCTTGGATCCCTTTCCCCTCAGCATTTTTGGAAACATGTCTTGTGGACTTTAGTCCTCTTTTATCCTATATTCTTGTGTTGGCCACTACTTTTCCTTACATTTCAGTAACCCCTATCCCCCTCAAATCCCGATTATGATAAAAGTATAATCAATTATAGTACCTCTTTTTACCCAGGAAATATATGTGTGGGGTATGTGTTCTAAGACATCCAGTCTGGCAAGGATAAGTGACTCAGGAATTGAATTTACCATAGTAGCAATTATGCCATATTTGCAGCAGTATTTCATCCACTTAGGATCTGTGTCTGACCAGATTTAACATTTCACAGGAATGACATTAAACCTTCCATTGGACTTTGGATTATATTTATTAACAGGTGCACTGGCGTTTATTTCATTGTAAGATCTTGACTTTATTCCCTACAATGTAATTTGCTTTCATGTACCTTCCAGCAAAGAGTACCATCTACAGTTACAACTCTTGGAATCAGATAATAAAAATGACCCACAGGTCAGTGCAGTAAAGACATTGTGACATTGACTGATACGTTAATAGCCTGTGAAGACTTCCTGTAAATAGAATCACTTGGAAGCCTTGTTTCCTCTAGCACTTTCCATTCTCCTTTTTATTTGGAGAGGCTGAGTTCATGGGGGTTTCTCCATTGTTTAAGAGTGAGCCTTCCTTTTCAGTTAAATGGTGTTTTAAGATACTTTACCTTAGCAGATATTGTATCCACCATCAGTAAAATAGTCAAAGTCCTTGGCAAAAATATTTCCCTAACTTTTGGGCTTATTAAAAAAATGAAAATCCTGAAATTGTAAACCATATTGAACCTAGTGATTTCCTTCCTCACTGTGAAGATAACTTACTCCTCCTTTAAAACTTATTTTGTATGCTAAAGTGCATGTGAAACATTTTATAAAGGTTTCCCCTCTCCCTAGAAGAGCTACCTCTCTCCCTAGAAGAGCTACCCTGCCTTTTATGCTTCTCTGCACAATCGCAGCTGCCCAGTCTCTTGGATTATGTATAGATTGGATATCATTCTTTGATTTCCCCCCATTCCAGCATAATAACTAGCACTCATTGAGTGTTCCATCAATACTTACCAAGTCCCAGGGGGCCTGGGTAACTCAATCAATTAATTGTCTGACTCTTGATTTCAGCTCAGATCATAATCTCAGGGTCACGAGATAGAGCCCCATGTTGGCCTTGGGGCTCAGTGTGGAGTCTGCTTGTCCCTCTTCCTCAGCAACTTCCCCTATTGTAAATTCTATCTCTCAAATAAATAAATATTTTTAAAAATTAAAAAAAAAATAAGAAATACTAAGTCCTTATCTCCAGCAACCTACAGGTTTCATTTTTTAAAAAGATTTATTTATTTGAGAGATGAGAGAGAGAGAGAACACAGTGGGGAGTGGCAGAGGGAGAGAGAATCTCGAGCAGATTCCACGCTGAGCCTGGAACCCATTGTGGACCTCCATCTCACCACCTTGAGGTTATGACCTGAGCTAAAACCAAGAGTCAGATTCTTGACCACTTGCAACACCCAAACCCTCACCCTACAATTTTCATTTTAATTCGGATCATAGTACTCCCTGGTATTGAACTATTTGTCATCTAAATTTAAAATCAGTAAAATCACTTCTATTCTGAGTTGAGTATTTATAAATGTATATTATTAAAACATTTTTGATAACTCAATAAATGAAAAATATACATTAATAAAAGCTGCATTTGTTATATATTTTCTTAGGTCAGCATGCTTTCCATGTAAACATGAAAAGATTTATATTATTTTAGTAAATTTAGTAGATTTGAATTGAGGAATATACATAAGAATCTTTACTAACTAGCCGTTATCCACAATTTGCTTCACATAAATTTATCTCCCCACAGATTGCCTCCTTTGGAAGCCTTAAACTGATTTCCTTTGTCCTGTCATCTCTGTACAAATGTGCTGCTTTTTATTGAAGTTACTGTATAAGCCTGAATTCCAAGCTACCTCCTTGAGTTATTCATCTTTCCTTGGGTGTCTCCCATGTACACGTGAGATATGCATGTCAATGAACTTTTGCGTTTTTCTTATATGAATACATTTTTTTTTTTTGTTACAGAATTCCCAGCCAAAAGTTTAAAAGGGTAGAAGGATATATGTTGTTTTCTTCTCTATATATTTTGATTTTCTAAGATATTAGTCCTGCTAACCTAACTTTTCAGAGGGCCAACTGGCCAAGAGAATCCATGTGATCTTTAAAAAAAAAAAAAAAAGTTTACATTGCTAATTCCTATGGACTCAAATCATAGTATTTTATGAACTTATTTGGGACACCTAATTTTACTGGCTCTAACAAAATCTTTCAACCTCTAATTTGGGTTCCATAATATCTTGTTCTTCTAAGTATGTTCATATTTTTTCTTAATCCCCTTATCTGTCATCATATCTGGCTCTCTCCTCCCCAACTATTCGACTCTCCCTGGACCTTTTCTTTTTCTACAATCAAATCTTTGGAAGAAACCATAAGTACATATTTTCAACTGTCATAATTCTCAAGACTGTGTATTTAACTATTAGTACTTTTATCATCTGAACCATCATTCATTGACGCGTACATGCATGTTCTTATGCTCTAAACCAGGAACAAATTTCAGAACCTCTAGGTAGTTACCAAGTAAAAAATTAACTTACGACTCTCTTTGCTTAACTTTGGTATGTTGTGAAGGTTCTCTTTTAATAGTTAATTAGTTCCCAATAGTTCATTTTATGATTCTTTAGCATAATAAAGAATCTGGTATCTTACCATGGTCTTACATGGAAGAATAACATATTTTTTTGTTTTATTTTGTTTTGTCTTGTTTTTCTTTCTTAAGAGAGGAAGTATGTTTTTGAAGATTCTAAGCATTGGAAGAAAAAGCCTGGATTCTGACAAAAATTTCACAGGTGATTTTTTTTTTTTAATTTCCTAAATATATTCAGAAATGCCATAGGGGAAAAAATGAATATTCGACAGCCAAATTTCCCTGCAGCATTGTGAGTGGAGGAGCACGGCTGTGAATATGCTCAAACAATTTAAAAGACCTTGAAATTTGCTGCAGAGTATTGGTACCAGACGAAACATCCTTTAGTTCTCATCTTATGCTCTTGGCTGGAGCTCTGTAACAAAGGACAGATAAGAAGAGGAAAAATAAAGAGAAATTTATTGACATGAATACTTCAGATATACATGAGAAAAACGCAGGGATGAGTAACTCTAAGACGTGGCTTAGAATTCAGATCTATAGAGTATATTCAGCAAAGAACAAGACATTTTTAGGGAGGTGGCAAAACAAAGGAAAAAGACCTTGAGTTTCTATAGGCAGCAAATTGTGGGAAGGCAAATATATGGAAAACTATTTGTAGATAAAGTCTAGTTTGTAACGTGTGTTATGTAGATTCCTCTGGTGCCGTCTGTCGGCTAATAAGAGACTAAAGTTGTCTCAGATGATTAACTTTTGTCTTTCCTGGTAGAGAGAGCAGGGATAGTTCTGTAAATGTACGTAGAGACAAACAGAGAGAAGGCAGAGAGCTTTCCTTGCATTTGCTGTTTCTTGACTGTCCTCAGTTCAAAATCATTCTTCTTTCAAAGAGATATATTTCGGGAAGACATATACTGATTCCTTTAAATAGTTATATGGATGAAAGGGATGCTTTCTGGACTAGTGATTTGAGTCATCTCTGTGTGTGTCTGTGTGTCTCTGTTTCTGTGTGTCTTTCTGTGTGTATATTTACATATTTGTGCAAAAATTGGAGATAAAATATTTCTATGCAGACCAGACTGCTCCTGGTGTCCCTGGAATCAATTCTTTAACTTGAGAGGACCCACCCAGAAGCCATCACATCTCCCCTTACTCTCAATGTCATCTAGATCCCTAGGTCACCTATGTTCTCGGCTCCAAATAGGTTCCTTTGTCCTCTTTCACACTTTTCACAAAATCTTTACATTCAGTAACTCATAATTATTCTTACCCAGCACATTTTCATAGAGTGTCATTCTATTATTTTTCTAATCCAACTTTTCTCAAGTCATAACAAGGAAATAAAATATTTTAATTATTGTCATTAACAAAACCAAGAAAATTACTAGATTTTATTGCAACTTTAGGATGTCATTGTCACTACCCTTCCAAGATACCCCCTGGGGAAGCCTGAAAGACACAAGATCAGGGCTTATAGAGTTTATATAAATAAGCACACAGTTCAAAAATATCTCCAATTTTTGACTCTTCCAATTAAGTCATGTCTTTTGACAAGCTCATCCTTTGAAATTAACATCTTCCTAGGAATAATTTAATCAAGTAATCAGTTGCCTAAAATCTAATTGAATTCTACAATATTTGGTAGGAGCCTGAGGCAGTTCCAGTGCATAGAAAAGTTTAAGAATAGATTCAGGCAGGCTTGCACAGGGCTGCCCAAAGGTTGCTAAGGTGAGCTAGATGTCAGTTTCCAGCTCTTCCACTAGAGTCACCACCTGGTAGCATGGGGTGGCGGGGGGCGGTGTGTGTGGCTGATTAAAGGTATGGGCTTTCAGACCTTGCCATAGATTCCCAGTTGCATCCTTCCTTCTTGACTCAAATTCCCCTTCTGAGTTCCTGCCACATGGCGTTGTTTCATTGAACTTAGGAGCACAATGTAGGTCTGGCTGTAATACATCTTAAAAGTTATATAGTGAGCAATATCAAATGCACTTATTTAAAAAAATAATGATAGTATTGGATTTTAACACAAAGAATAAAATAAATACCATGAGTCTATATGGATATCAATGAATGAATGAATAAGTCAGGGAATTAATAAATAACTGACAAATCTTCCTTACAGGGGAATTCCAAATATTAAATGTAAGGGAAGGAGGGAAATAAAATGTCACTGTTAGAATAGGAAGATAAAAGAGCCCCAGAGTATCTCCATCACAATATTTATTATTTACTGTCGTGGTTTTAAGATATGTTCCCAAGTTCCATGTTATTCCTCCATTCAGGAGCTGGAGCTTTATTCTCTCCTCTTTGGTTGTGAACTGTACTTAGTCACTCAGTTCTTTTTTCTATTTTTAATAAAAAATTTATTTGAGTTGACATACAATGTTACATTACTTTCAGGTGTATAATATATTGGTTCAACTTCTCTGTATTTTATGCTATGCTCATAAGAATTGCTCCCATCTGTCACCATACAGCACTATTACAATGCCATTGATTATATTTCCTATGCTGTGCCTTTCATTCCTGTGACATTCATTCCACAAATGGAAACCTGTATCTGACCCTCCCTCTGGCAACCATCAGTTGGTTCTCTATATTTATATAGACTTACATATACGTCTGATTCTGCTTTTTGTTTGTTTATTCATCTTTTTTAAAATTTCACATATAAACAAAATCATATGGCATTTATCTTTCCAGTCTGATTTATTTCACTTAGCTTAATAACCTCTAGGTCCATCTATGTTGTGGCAAATGGCACAACTGCATCCTTTTTTATGGCTGTGTAATATTCCTGTGTGTGGGTGTGCATGTGTGTGTATGTGTGTGTACCACAGTTTTCTTATCCATTCATCTATTGAATCTACCACCTTTGATGACTCACCTCTAAACATAAGATATGAAAAAGGAAAAATATTAACTTTATAGTTGAGAAAGGAGGCACACACTACCAAGTGATCAAAGTTAACATCAGCAGAAATAAACCATTTTGATACAATGTATTCTAGGATATTATTTGATGAAAAGGACACATCATATCTGTAGTATTTTTCAAAAATATTCATAATGCCAATCAAATCATGAGCAAACATCAGATAAAACCAAAATGAAGGATATCCTACAAATACATGATCAACACTTTACAAGCATCAAGGTCACAGAAACCAAGAGAAAACTGAGAAACTATGACAAACAGGAGACTGCAGAGAGGTGACAATTAAATGCAAAGCAATGTCCTGGGTTAGTTAAGTCTTGGATAACAGCAAAATGACATGGATGGTATGCTAGGTAACATGGACCTCTTTTACTATCTTTGCAACACTTTGGTAAATTTAAAATTAGTTCAAATAAGAAATTTTAAAAATCTTCTATAGTAAACACTACTTCTGCTGGTCCATTGTACCATCAACAGATATGTGGCCTCTGATCCCCTTGATCCTAATTCATCAAATTAAAATAGAAAATAAGAATTAAAGCCTTTGCTGTCCAAAAAGTAAACCCTAGAGAAATGATTCAGAATCTCCTATGCTTTACTTCTTCTGGAGGAACTGTGGTTAAGAACTAGGGAAAGTAAGGTGAAGTGGGTCACATGGTGGAGAGAGTTGCTTTTGGTTTGCACTGTGTTAGGACACAACAGGCGGAAACACAAGACACAAGCCCTTGGAGCTACCCTACTGAATCTTCGGAGAGTGAGATGGTGGCTGATGCTTAAGACAGAAGACAGGTGTCTGGTTTTCTGTCCCTATTGTGCTATGACCTGACCCTACTATGCACACAGTCCTAGCTACCTAATCTTAGTAGTCTGGAAGAGGTGGCATGGGACATGTCATAAAGTAGTATTTGAGAGCATAAGTTCTGTAGATCATGCTTTTGGAACTTAACTGTGCCGTACCTATAGAAATGTAACTTTGATCTCATTGTTATCATTTGTAAAATGAGCATAATAATGAAGACCACATTATTATTGGACCGTCAGGAACACCCAGGTCACCTTTACTCTCTGAGATAAAAATGTTAGAGAAAGATGGCAGTTTTCATATTCACACGCAGAAGTAATTCTGACCTCACTATAGTATGAAGACAAATACAACATGTATGAAAGCCACATCATCTAAAGTGTTTATCACTCTTTACAGGCTGCCATTCAGGAACTCTATGATGATTCACCCCTGTTTTTTTATTCTTACAGCTGGGTCCATTTGCTCTTTACTAAGAAGGGTTTATGTGTGTTTTTCCTTCTTCCCCCAAAATGTATTTATTTATTTGGGAGAGAGAGAGAGAGAGAGAATGAGTGTGTGTGAGTAGGGGGAGGGGCAGAGGGAGAGAGAAAGCAGACCCCCCACTGAGCATCGAGCAGCTGAGGGGCTCCACCTCAGGACCCTGAGACCATGACCTGAGCCACAACCAAGAGCCTGATGTTCAACCAACTCAGCCACCCAGGTGCCCCTACGAAGGAAGTTTTATTCAGAAAGTTTTATTCAAGTGTTTATTCCAACCCTAGTTGGAATAAACTAGTTTCTTCTGTTCATAGATGCTTTATGGAATAATGCATTTTCAATGGAAGAAGGTTTATCAACATATCAGAAGAATGCCCACTGTACCAAATGTAGCTCAGATGATCCACAAATTCTTATTCCTAACCTTTCATTGTCCTGGATCTAAACTATAAAGTGTCTATTCAGAATGGCAGACCTGCTATATCCTTTTTTTTTCTTTCTTTTTTTTTGATTCCTTCCCTTTATGCTCCTTTATCTTTTTTTTTTCATTTTCTTTCTTTCCTTCTTTCTTTCTCTTCCCCCGCTTCTGTGAGATCCTCCATTGTTATTCTTATAATTATTGCACATGGGAAAAAAAAAACAAAAAAAAACAAAGTTTGCCAATGACATGGAATTCTGGCGAGGACAATTCCTGAGTAGTGCTCTGGGATTCAACTACTCATTCAGCATTTACTATGTTTATACCCAGAACTGAGAATGGTACCTTTCTGAAAGTGAGCTAGAAGTCAAAGATACAGTTATTAGATTGAATCAGTTCAAGGTTTCCTTTCTTGGTGGCCCATTTTATCTAAACATTTATAAGAGGAGTAGATGGAGCTTATCAGAATAAATAAGTGGGATCAAGTTATGATTTAAAAAAAATATAAGATACTCAAAGTAGTTCTCTCTTGTGTAATAATCACAACTGTCACAAATAAAAACCTTAGAGGTTGATGATATCTGTCAACAGTCTTCTCTGGCTGAAGGTAAAATTCATCTATATTCTTGGTCCTCTGCTTCAATGTATCCTCAGTAATTCCTATTAATAGACACTAAATGAGCATATTAGTTGTTTCATTAGTCCCCATTTACCAGAGCAGTGATCGGGATTTATGAAAAATAGTCATTGATTAGGGGAGAAGAGCTAGAATTTGGAAGAAAGCCTGAAAGGGAGAGCAGATAAATGGCCCAGATAGATGAAAGCAAGGCAAGGCTTACTGTGAGAGCCCCAGGAATGTGGGCAACTGAGGGCAGAGTGTAAATCAAGGGGCAGCCCCTCATCACTCTGTTTCACAAATGCTCTGCTGTCCTTCAGACCACCCATTCTGCCAGTGTTTCTGTCCCTGTCTGATACTCTGCTGTTTTTTCTGCCAGCAGTCAGTGTGTTCACCAAGACTCCAAGGGAGTCAGGAAAACATGCATTGATGTCTCCTTCATTTGGAATGCTCCAGAGTTTCTAGGGAATACAGAGTACCCCTCCGGAGCACTGCATTCATTGTTCTACTGAGCAATCACTGCCTCTACACCTATTCCTCAGGGGAATTCAAGAGAGCTTGGAATTCTCTGATAAAGACAGATGAGAAGTTGAGGTGAAATGTTGACAGAGAACCAGAGGGTGAGAACTCACTTACATCACAGGTCACTGCTCTATCCTGGCTCCTTCCTCTTAAAATTCTGCGGCAATGCTTTTATCAGCGAAGGGAAGCCATGCTTGCTCCCTGAAGCATAAGCCCCAGAACCTCTACCCACTGTCCTTGCAAATCCATACTATGCTGTCCTCTTACTGACACCTGCACTGTCCAGTTTCCATAGCTCTGCTCATGTTGTGTTCTCTGGCTTCCCCATTTCTACCTGGATTCAAACATTTGACATGTACTACTCTACACTAAATCAATAGATCAATAAATCAATCAGTGCATTGTCACTGTCCTTCTCTTCCTTGTAGTGGCTTGTTGTACATAATTACAAGCATGTAGCCCATCCAACCTCTACTGTTGTGAATTCTTTATTCATGTATTCTAAGTTCTTAAAGGAAGAGACCACGGGTTACTCATCTGCGCACACTCCAGAGTATTTATCACAGTCCTGGGCACCTGGGTGTTCCCTAAATATTCATCATAGAAGTCACATTGATGGCACTGGTATTACACCTTTGAAGTTTGTTTCCTCCCATCTGGACTCAAACAACATGTTTTCCTTGTTCACTGTGTGGAGGAAACAGATACAGCAAATGTGTGCCAGGCATGAGAGGATTCTCTGATGAAAAATGGACACGCATCATATTAGCCCTTAAAAAGCTTGCTAAGAATCTGAGCTGAAGCAAACAAATGGCTTGCTCTACAGCGCAAGCACGAGGATACAGATGTGCCCTAAGGGCCCCAGAGAACACAGGAAATGTGATTGGTTCTACTGGAGGAGGAGAGGTAGGGTGATCAAAAATATCTTAGAGGTGAAGTTATAGGTCCAGTTATGGTACAGTGGAGAAGGGAGGAAGGAAAATCCAGGGAAAATTCTCTGCAAGGCTCAGAGATAACTGGGGAGATGATACTTAGACAAAGAATAAAAGGAAATTTCATTAATGGTACAAGGTGGTCACTGTACTTCTATTCTCAAGCACTATCTGATGGCCGGATAGATTCACAAACAAAATAACATGGGATGAGAAATCCTAAGAAGGACTTCTCTTTTTTTATCATTTAAATTCAAATAGCTAATATAGGGCATCATTATTTTCAGATGTAGAGTTCAGTAATTCATCAGTTGCGTATAACACCCAGTGCTCATCATATCATGTGCCCTCCTTAATGCCCATCACCCAGTTACCTCACCACCCCACCCACCTCCCCTCCAGCAACCCTTGTCCTTTCCCAGGCTTAAGAGTCTCTCATGGTTTGTTTCCCTCTCTGATTAGAAGGACTTCTTGCCTCTGACTCAAGTAGACAGTGGCGCTTTCTTGGAGAAGGTGGGCTTCTAGTTCAGTCTACAATGAAGAATATAATTTAAGAAGGTAAGAGGATAAAGAAGGGCCTTGTAAGATGGAACTGTTTTGTGATGTGGAATAATGTACGGTGTAGATGTGGAATAGTATAAAAATGCTTGGATAGAGTAGAAGTTCTGGTGAGTGACAACAGGAGATAAGTTCCACAAGAAATTTAAAGTTTTTTCAAAAATAGTCCCATGATACTGGATTTTATTCTGCCAAAAGTGTCAAAGGGTTTTGTTGTTGTTGTTGTTGTTGTTTTGTTTTTTTTGAACAAGACATTTAGGTGTAAACAAGGGAGTTATGTGTTAGGAGACAGATAAACAGGTTGTGGCCTATTCATGCAATGGAATGTCATTCAGCCTTAGAAGGAAGGGGATTGTGACACCTGTTACAGGTAGATGAACCAAGAGGACAGTATGCCGAGTGATATAAACCAGGCACAAAGGGACAAATACTGTCTGATTTCAGCTATATGAGGGCTTTGGAGGAGTCAGACTTATCCATGGAAAGTAGAATGGTGGGTGCCAGGGTCTGGGGGCAGGGCATGAGGGGTTAGTGTTTAAACAGGACAGAATTTCTGTTTGGGAGATGACACAACAATGTGAATGCTCCTGATGCCGTACCTAAAAATGGTAAACTTTGATGCCATGTGCATTTTACACTATAAAAAGGTATTTGTGCTAGTGAAAAGGTGCCCATAAGTGATGGAGGGCTGTGGCGTGGGCACGCCCTTCAGCAACCTGTGCCTTCTCCTTTATGTCTTTCTCACATTGTCGTGAGCCTGAAATGATACATATATCTGCTCCTATTATTTAAAAAAGGAGATGTGTTGAACAAAATTGATCCGGAAGTAACAGGCCTTGTACATACATTCAATTTAAGAAATGTTGGGTACTGGGTGTGGTGCATGAACAAAGAGTTTTGGAACACTGGAAAAAATAAAATAAAATGATTAAAAAAAAAAAAAAAGAAAGTAATGTTGGTGTGATGGCTGTGGGATAGGAATTGCGCTCCCTTGCCAGGTAGAGATAGAGGGTACGTAGGTGACCACCTTAAATGTGCTGACATTGGGGCGCCTGGGTGGCTCAGTTGTTAAGCAATTGCCTGTGGCTCGGGTCATGATCCTGGGGTCCCGGAATCGAGCCCCGCATCAGGCTCCCTGCTCAGTGGGAAGCCTGCTTCTCCCCCTCCCCCTGCTTGTGTTCCCTCTCTCACTGTGTCTCTCTGTCAAATAAATAAATAAATAAATAAAATCTTTAAAAAAAAAGTGCTAACATCCCCGTGGGGGAGGTGGGGGCAGTAACAATGGATAAATACATGCCTGGGGGGTGGAAGAAACACTAATTTTCTTCTGGCATTTCGTCTGACCACTGACTGTTTCTGAGGGACCACCCAGCCCCCAGGGAGGTCACCCCCCACCTACACACTCACATGAGGACACTGTCCCGTATCTAACGTGTGACACAAACATGTACCCTTCCCTGCCAGGCTGGCTCTCTCTTTCCTGTGTTGTGCTGAAGAGAATCATCCTCTTCCAGGCACCTGCCTCTACAGGATGCTACAGGACCCTGCATGGGGGTCCCCAGCAGGGCTTCCTTCTTCTGTCTGGCCTCCCGGAGCACTGTTTATGCTACTGCAAATATTTGCTGGTGCCACAGCCTTGGCTTGCTGACCGTGCTCTTCCCTGAATTCTTACACTGTGCCAAACTACACATCCCTCCCACCGGTGTGCGGGGACCTCGATTCAGCAAATTCTCGTGCATCTTCCAGAGAAGTGGAGGAAATCCCATTTCCTGACAGCTTTGTCCCATGCACACCTTCTCGTGAGATAACATCTCATGCTGAACTTTGTGAAAAGTAACCTGACATTTCTCTCAAGTCATCTTTCCCTCGGACCCAGGGAAACGTTCACAGGGGATGGGGTGGGTGGTCCATCGGACCGAGACAGTGCTGACCTCACTTTGATTTTACAGTCAATGCCCTCAGGTGACTCGTACTTCCCTTAAGAAGAGTTCTAGAAAAGGAGGCCCTTGTACATGCAGATACGGAGGCTGCTGAGACACATGTTAATCCCAAAATGATCACATTTGAGAGTCAAGCCAGGACAATCCCTAGTGCTGGCTAAAAGAGTAAATACTGTGGAGGACCCAGAAGGATAACGTTGCTTTCATGCCCAGTGGAGAACCACGTAAAACCACACTTCCACTGACACGATAAGCATAATTGCCTCGATGGCAATAAAGTAATTTTAAAATATTTATTTAATGTTCAAATTTAAAAAGCAAAGAGTTTAAAGATTAAAGTCAAAAGAAAATAGGAGGCAACATTACAGGGATAATTAAATCATCAGCGGAACTAGACCTCAATAGACCCATCATGACTTACTAGACCCGTAACAGCGCAGTGAGCTTCCTGTGCTTGTATCCGGGCACTTCCAACTGGTTCATCTTTTGTTCGTAAAAATGCAAATTAACCCAAAATTCAATTTAGAAGTAATGTAATATGGGCCAAAGTAATAACCTTGAAGTTGGTCGTATTACAAATTCTTATTTTTAGAGTTTTTAGGTGCTACTGCATATGTGACTAGTGATTGTGTACAGATGTTCTCCAGTCCTTATTGGAGGGGCCTGCTTTATGGGACAGTGACCCTACGGCTATTTTCCTCACCAACCCACAGGTGCTGAGGAGCCTTTCCAGGGCTGCCCAAGGCAAATGGGAGGCTGGGCACAAGGACCGTGATGCTTTCCTTTGCATTTCAGCTCAAATCCCTCTCCTTTTATTTTCCATATATTTCAATTCTGCCTAAGCTTTGGTCTCATACAAAAAAAAACAAAAACAAACAAACAAACAAAAAAGCCATTGAAGACAACCACTCTGGTGCAACTGTTTGTGTCCAAGTAAATGAAGCAAAAAAAACCCAAAAAACAAAAAACAAAAAACAAAACAAAACAAAAAAACAACAACAAAAAACAAAAACAAAACAAAACACACACACAAAGACACACACACACATACACACAAAAGCCTATGAAATTGGATATTTGAATAATGCTTTACAGAGAGAATAAAAGACCTTTAAGCATCATACGGATAAAAGCAGCAGCCTGGGAGTCGCAGCAGTGCTAAGTGTATAAATGGAGGGGGAGTGTGTAGAGTACCACAGTCCCGGTGTTAACCCGGATGGCCATTTATCAGCTCTCCCATTAAGGATGAAAACTTTTTTTTTTCTTCTAATTAATCCACGAGACACAATTTTCATGTCAGAAGGCATCCACTTAGTCTATTATTAATGATTTCACTCCATCACTTAAAAAAAAGAACTTTTTGATTAAAATTCAATATTTTTTTTTCCTGCAAATTATGCTCTCCTCTCTGCTATAGGGACAAAAATAAACTCCTAGGTAACCAAAGGCCTGTGTCTTGTGTAGTTACATAGCCTTACCTGCTATTCTCTCCTCTCTCTCTTCTTCCTCTTCTTTCAGTGAAAGATAATTTAACCTTTATATGTATTTGATTTATTGGGGCTTCTGTTGACAGCAATGGTCACATAGGCTATAAAATGCTGAGTATATTCCTCATCCTATAGACCAACTGATGGCAGAGTTCTTTCTTTCTCTCATTATTTACTCGCCATATTAGTTTCACTGTTTTCACACAAGGCAATAAATAATTGAGGGCTCCGTGTTCTGAGCACTGATTGTTAGGTGGACTCTTTGAAGGAAAGATGTGTGGTTCTGTGTCCATTTTTTTTTGCCTACAACCCGGCCCTGGCTCACCCTGCCCTCTAGGAGGCTGGATTAGCTGCTGAAACTCTTGGCTCTCACTTTCTGGGCAGTGGGCTTTCTGTTAGGAGTCTGCCATGGGGGATCCTCCAGAGGAGCAAGAGAGAGAAGGTATATCTTTCTGCTATTTTGATTCCTGACCATGAGGTTTTAAATGCAGTAGTCCCATTCCTGTTTTTTTGTGTTTTTGTTTTGTTTTGTTTTGTTTTAATCCTTTGAGTAGCCGAGGCAAAATGCAATCTCCTTAAATGTGCAGTATTGCCTTAAATGTGCAGTACTGCCTCCTCTTGGTTCAGCTTTTCAAAACTTATATCGCTTTCCCCTATAGTAAATACCCTGTGTCAGAAATACATAATATCATGCATTCCCACTCTCCTGGCTAGATCTAGACAGACATGGCCTCTAATCTTGGGAGAATGCATTCATAAAAATTAAATGGTCTCCAATCTCACATACAACAATCTGACCTTAGAATTCCAAGCCTGGAATGAGCTTCATATATGAATGATTGTATGAAATTTTCAATTTATACATAGGCATTGCCTTGTTTTAAAGTTTAGGTGGTATACAAAAATCATTCAGCTTCTGAATAGTATGAACACTAAAATTCAGTTTTCTGTCAATACTTTGATTTGAATTTAATTTTTACACTGAAAATGCCCCGAGGTTGATCAAAAAAAGCAGCTGCCTTAAAATAAAGTTACCGTCACTGAGAAATGCATTGAAAGTCTCATAGAGAAAAAGTAACTAGTTTTTTCGAATTCCTCATTCCCCTCATTCTGCAGATAGCAATGAGCCTTCCAAGTCAATTCTCTTTTCAACATGGCACACAGGCCTTCTTAGTAATGAGATCCCATCGACACAGTCTCCAGAATGCCACAGATGGGAGGGCAGAACGGAAGAGATCAAACTGAGTTCGGAAGCGTCCACTTCTCACATTGAACTTCTGACAAAGTGTTTCCTTTTCTCATCAGTTAGACCTCCTGACCTGGGCATTTTTCATGCTCAACAAAGGTTCCTTAAATTCCTTGCTCATTAAGTATACCTAATCACCCCATTGTCTTCAATAGACAATTCACATGAACAGATTGTGTGCAAGTTTTTGATGTACGAGCCCCACTGAACATATGCTTAATGTCTCAGTACTTCAAGCCAATTAGTGATAAGTAACTTTTCATGGTAAAGTTTATATTTTTGACAGATATATTGAATCTTTCTTCTCTGCAGGTTCTCCTAATATTTTTGACCTTGAATGCTAATAGCAAAATTATCTTGAATACCTATATTAAAATTTTTTAACAAAGCACATTTGCTCGGATGGAAAAAAAACGGACTCACTTAATAAATTTATTTGAGAGTCTTTATTGCCTAACTGAAAGCAAAATAAATAAATGCTCTGCCTTTCCTAAGAAAAAGAGCTCCTCTAATTGTTTATGATATTGCAGGAATTTTGGCATATCTGTATTCATTTATGTCCAGAAAGGTAAGAAATCATTTTTATTTGACCTTACTTTTCACTTAAAAGGGATAGAACTATCGCATCCTAAATTCATTCCAATAATTTAATGAGATTGAAGTTTTAGTTTTGCTTTTGTTGTTTCGTGTTATATATATGAGATATTAGATCAGCTAAAAACAGATTTCAAATACTTGAAATTTCAACTGAAATCACTGGAAGATTTCCAGGGGAGAGAAACAATCACTAGTTTCTATCTTATTAAAACAATAATTATCAGGCAAGAAGAAGAAAGCAACAAGTGACCAGAGTCTGAAAGTGCTTGTCAGTGGACAGTCATTAAAGCTTGGCCAGAAACTCAATGCAAATTATAGTAACCTATCAGGTGACCACTTCCCCAGCCCTCAAAGAATGCAGGATTGCTCAGATAAGTCATCTCTCTTCCATCCCACCCCTTCCATTTTGGCCTCCAAGTACCAGTCTTCCATTGGAGGCATGGGGTTTATAACATCTCATTTTTCCCTTATAACATTCCTGTCCCTCCGCTGTATGGGAGTCATCAGCGCTCTGATTTTTTTTTTTTTTAAGATTTTATTTATTTATTTGACAGAGAGATCACAAGCAAGCAGAGAGGCAGGCAGAGAGAGAGGAGGAAGCAGGCTCCCTGCTGAGCAGAGAGCCCGATGCGGGGCTCGATCCCAGGACTCTGAGATCATGACCCGAGCCGAAGGCAGCGGCTCAACCCACTGAGCCACCCAGGCGCCCCTCAGTGCTCTGATTTTAAATACAGTCACGAGGGGCTGCATGAAAGGCAATGTCACTCAGTTTAGTGATTCAGACCCTGAACCTAGGTTGCCTGTCCTCTGTCCCTTAGCCCACACATGTATATAAGGAGGAAAACACTAGTGATTCTCTAATGAGGATGTGGCGAAGATTCAATGAGTCAATTTACATTAAAAACTTAGAATAGTACCTGGTTCCCTGTTTCTCTACAAAAGACTAAACGGATTCTGAATATTAGCATTGCTGCTAATTTTCTTAATTTTTTAATCTTGTGCAAGATTGCCAATGGATTTATTTACACATTTTTAAATTTGCATTTAAATTATATTTATAAATTTATATTTATATATATCATATATATTATATATGATATATATTTATATTTATATTTAAATATTTATTTATTTATAAATTTTCCATCTTGGAAAACAAACACCTAAATTTCCCAAGAGAATTTTTGGATATATTGGGGGATAAATCTTTTGGAAATATATATTTTTAAAACAAGTATAGAATTACATTTTCTATCCTCAGAGTGAATTATTCAATATGTAAGGAGTCAAATTCATATTTGTGGACCCTGGAAGTTCTCACTCTGTGTTCATAACATTTAATTATTTTAGGGAAGATCAACTGTTATTTTGCAAAACAGCACTATGATTCTAATTGTTTAACTGTATTTCATTTTATTTCTTAAGAAGGAGAGAGTGACAGAGGGAGAGGGAGTAGGAGAATCCCAAGCAGATTCCATACCCCACGCAGAGTCTGGCATAGGACTGGATCTCACAACTCTGGGATCATGACCTGATTCAAACTCAAGAGTTGGACGTTTAACCAGCTGAGCTACCCAGGTGCCCCTGATTCTAACTGTTTTGTATGATGCCATTGGTTTCTTTTAAAACTGGGGTTGTGTCTTAAAAGTATGTTCAAAATATTATGTTTAATATGTTACAAAATTAAAAGGTCTTAATAGAAAGAGGCAGATTCACAAGGACACTCCCTAATTGCTTATAGGGGTGGCATTAAGGTGGTGGGAAATGGGTAATATGCTTCTTTCCACAGACACCACAGTCTCTATATGTACCGCTCCATCACTGAGATAAGATAAAGCTGACCGCCCTTCTGATGGGGAGTGGCAGCCCATGTGCCCTTCACTGTGCCTGCTCCCCTCCCACTCAAAGGTCACCATTCTGCCTGGACCCTAATCCTCAGTAAAGAACAAAATTCTACTAAGCCCACGTTAAAGATTTTACTGGCAATATTCAGTGATTCATGAATCCAACAGCATTCAATCTAGCAGTTAGAAAGGAATTCCAAAGACCTATACGAGGCTCGAGATTTTTATAAGATCAGAGTGAGCAGGAACAAGAAAGTTCTCCTGGGCACTGGCTGATTGGTTAAAGCAGGGTTACTGTCCTTATATGGAGCAAAGGAAAGTCCTGGAGCAGGTCTGGGAATGGGGCTGGCAGATAAGACCCCAATGGCTGGCCTGGGTCTTCCTTTCCTAGGATCACCCAGTGCAGACATTCAGTTAGGGTTGATTTCTGACGTGGCCCTTCAAAGTGACGGCTCCACTTTGGGTCCATCTGATTACTTTAACATCCCCAGACAGGTTCAGAATTAAAGTTGGGAGATTGCTGAGCTAGAAGATAAGTGAAAACACAGTACAACATAAATATTTGTTGCCAGATTACTGCATGCCAAGGTTTGGACCAGCCCCTTCCCAACTAAGACAAAGATCTGCTCCCAGTCCCTGCTGGCTGTCTGACTCTCTTCCCTTAAAACAAATTCCCTGCAAGAAGTCTTCATAGCTTCATACTCCAGTGGGCTTCAAAACCAGCATATCAGGCATACCCAAGCATGTATTACTTCCACTGTGTGCGTCCTTTTTAACTCAGGTTGAAACCTTGCCACATTTGCATGCCGATGCTGCCTGCTAAGCATCACTTGTGTAATAAGTGAGATTAGTGCAATGGACAGAATGACTTGTACAGAAGAAACTGACTAATACTTCTTTGGTTTCCTATGTGGTGCAGGGTGCTGGCAGGTGGCACAATGCCACACATCTGGAAACTCGCCCCAGACAAATGGAGACATATGGGGTTTCTGTCCGCTTACAGAGACTTGAGGGTGAGGAGAGAGTATAAAAGTTTCATGTTTCAAAGCTACAGACCTTCCTTCTTTGCTGCCCAAACGTGAGGCCCGGATCCCATTGTCCTTTCTTTGTTTCAGCAGAAGCTTTAAAGAGTCTTTTGATATACAAAGGCAGATCCAATACAAGTACGAAATGAAAAGCTCAATTTCTCTGCATAATAAAGTAGAGAGACTTGAAGACTACCTGAAATAAAGCAAAAGTGATATTAAGGGGGTAGCTGAATCAGGAATGGAGGAGGCAGAAATGACCATGGAACAAGTAAGACCCAGAGGAATTGGGTAATAGAGCCAATTTGATTTAAACTGCAAAAAAAGCAAGGTGACCTTAGCCAACATTCAGGTTATGTAATTCACCTCTCTTAACATGACATACAGACTGAGCAAAACTTTCTCTCCATAGAATAAACATTGAGAACTGAGTCAATTTATCTTACTGCTTATAGAAATAGATTCGCAGAAAGGAGGCAAGATAATCATCTCTTTCTTATTACATGTTCACATATGTGGGCAAGACAAATCAAAATTAGCATATTAATGAAAATTAGGATAGTATATAATTCAATAGAGATTCTGGGGCTTTCTTAATACAATTCCACTTTTGTAAAAATTTACTTTTTTAATTAGGGTTTAAAAATATTTTCTAGCTATAAAACAACACACTTTAGAAATATTTTTAAATCAGCCATAATTTCCTCTTCCTGGAGAAAAATCAATCCTTACATATTTTAGCTTGGGGGCTATTTTTAGTTGCTTTGCTACTGATATTATAACTTTAAATAATACATTTAAATTCTAACTTCTTAATTAGCCACTCTTTTTTAAAAATAGTCCTTTGAATTTGTTCTCTAAGGAGAAAAAAAAAAAAAAACTGAAGTTCTGGACACTTGTGCTAACTATAAGTTTTGTAAGTTATGCTGCTGTCTTGACATTTACCTAGATTTAAAAACAGGTACGAGAGCTCAGTAGGTTAAGCGGCTGCCTTTGGCTCAGGTCATGATCCCAAGGTCGTGGGATCAAGCCCCACATCAGGCTCCCTGCTTCTCCTTCTCCCTCTCGCCTATCACGCCTATTGTTTGCGTGTTATCTCTCTCTATCAAATAAGTAAATAAAATCATTAAAAAAATAAAAACAGATATGGGGTGCCTGGGTGGCTTAACCAGGTAAGTGTCTGCCTTTGGCTCAGGCCATGATCCTGGGGTCCTGGGAATGAATCCTGAGTTGGTCTCCCTGCTCAGCGGGGAGCGTGCTTCTCCTTCCCCTTTGCCTCCCCCTCCCCTTGTTTGTGCGCACCCCCCCCCCCCGTCAAATAAATAAATAAAATCTTTAAAAAAAATAAAATAAAAACATAAATTCTTTAGTCAGAACACAGCCGTTTTCTCCTGTATGTGAATATGATTATTTAGCGTAATAAACCAGTACATGTAGTGTTATGATTGGGTAACAGTAAATATCACTGCAGTACCAGTGCTGGAATTAAAACAGCTAGATTATAATGTAAACCGACACTGTCAAGTACTGACACTAGAAGAAAAACAGAATAAAATTAAAGGTTCAAATAGCTTTGGATTTCTGAAAATGTCTTTATTTTTAGTTCATATCTTGTGAAATAATGTTTTCCCATATTTCCTCCCAAATTTGGTGGATATGTGCACACATATGTACTAACTATTAACAAAACTGCCAGGACATTTTTAGAGATGGTAAGAAAGACCTTATTTAGGGGGTCTAGTATGACAGGTATGGGGTCACTACAGTGGGATCTGCAGTGGGACAGAGACTGGGCTTTTCTGCAAACACAGTGTGGAGAAGTGGGAGTCTCTAGTGGAAGAACAGGGTGGGGTCAGTGGATAGGAAACAGAAGAGGAAACACCCAGGGCTCAGAGGGTTCCTGCTAAACCAACTTAACAAGGTACTTGCCAAAGGCCTCGGGGGTGTGGAGACATCACCTGGGGTGGAGGATAAGGAATCCCATCAGATATGGAGAGCAAGTAGGCATGAAGGATGAGGGGTTCTGGCTCAGCTGACGGAGCAGTATTCTTGCTGAAATTGGACAATGCAGAGACAAACATGCAAATCCAAATGTCAGGGCCTTGTTGAGAAGAGAGCTTAGTCCATTTGGGTTGCTCCAACAAAAGTACCACAGATTGGTTGGATTTTAAACAACAGACTTTTTTTTTTTTTTTTTTTCATGGTTCTAAAGGCTGAGAAGTCAAGAATCAAGCCCTCTGCCCCCTTAGGTTCAGTGTCTGGTGAGGACTTCCTGGTTCATAGATGGCCATCTCCACTATGTCCTCATGTGGTGAAGAAGGCAAAGGCACCACACTCATGTCTGAAGCACTTCTCAACGCCCCCAATCTCTTGATACCATCATCTCTGGGAATGAGGATCTCAGCGTATTCAGTTTTTAGGGGGTGGGGGACCCAAACATTTAGACCATACCGTGAGTTCAGAGAAGCTAGAGTGGTTCAGGAGAGAAGCTCTGTCAATACATATATGTGATAAAAAATATTGTAAGGGACTGGATGTAAAAAAATGCATATATTTATCCTTATTTTCTAATTTGAGTTAATATCTTAGAAATCATTTTCCCTCAGAATTTTGAAGGAATTGTTCCACTGATTTCTTCTGTCCAGTACTACTGTCAAGAAATCATTGATCACCATATAAACCATGGATCGCTTCGTGATGTCTCACTATTTATGTAGCCAGCTTAATGTCTCTGGAGTGTTTAGGATTTTCGATAGTGTTTGAGGTTGGCCTGGTGTTCCATCATTCTCCTGCCTTGTTGGGTGGGTTGCTCTAATCTGGGTCAATCCTGTACCCTCTCACACCTTTATTTATTTCTCTGCAGGCCATCAAGTTTCTTTTTACGAATTTCCATATTCCTTACCAACTCATCTATTTCTATCTTTCTTTATCTATTTTGGGAACTAGTTCCTTAGCTTGATCTTGCAAATAATCAGTCTGTTGAGTGCTATTATCCTATTATTTAACCCATTCATTTTCGCTTTTAAGTTGGCAAAATATTTTTTTTTTTTCCTCTTTCCCAGAAAATATTTTATGGTGTTTGTTTGGTCCCTTTTGGGAGTAATGCATCTGTAGTTTGTGGTCTTTAACAACTCTTGAATCACACTGATTTCTCATTAAGGTCATTGACTGCCTGGGAGTTTGAGGGCTGGCTTTGAAAATAGTAAGGTATACACTGAACCACCCCATCTTCTGGCCCAAGGACATGAATAAGCCCAACCCCCACATTTCACCCCAGGTCAGTTGCTTTTGCCTATCCTCATAATTTTTTTTTTTTCCTGTGAGTATACAGGAGGATGTTTTTAGGGAATAACAGACATTGTTCCTGATAAATCTGTATCTGAGGTGTGTGCAAAGTTTCTATCAGGATGGGCCCTTTAAATAGACGTTGCCTTTGGCCAGTGATCCAGAATTTATGAAGCCAGTCTTGGGTTGTGTGGTCTGTCTCCTCTAGTTCTGAATGAGCTTTTCTCTACATCTCTGACTACTGAGAATCACAGGGGGTTGAGACTGTGATGGGTGAAAGCTGATAATTGGTCAGACTCTGAAACACAAGACAAATAAACAATGTATTCTTCAAACACTTACCATACAATTCTGGGTTTTCTCAGTCCAAAAATAAGTCAATAGCTTCTTTGCACTGGACCCCTGCCTCTTACACAAATTTATACCATAATTCAAATTCCAGTGACTATCCTTCTAAAGAGCTTAAATACACCAAGGAAAACTTAACATTACAGTGTTAGTTTGGCCAACTTTTGATAAGAATAAAATTATTCATGAGAGGCTCTTTAGAACAGAATGGAAGTAAAATTCCTTTTATTGGCCTGTTTTTTTTTTTATTGGAATGAGAAAGTTTCCAAATGAAATTCAGATACACAAATTGCTTCCTTATAAAATTCTTTAGCCAAGGCAATCAAAATGTTTAAAACTATTTCACTTTAAATCACCACACGTGACAATTTGAAATTAGCGGCTTCAGTCTACTCTTCTTCTCCTCCATCTTATGCGTCTCAATTTCCTTGACCTCTCCTTCTTTCTGACCCTCCTGTTCTCTCAACTCAGCCGGGAACCCACAAAGATCAATGAATTCCTATATTCATATCCCCTTTATAAAAGGCCAACTCCCCAAGGTGTTTTCAGCCTTGGTCTCACTCTGACCTGAGAGTTGGTCAAAGACTTTCAAAACCCTAAACAAGATAAACAAATATTTACAGAGGGGATTTGGAGTGGCCCTAGGAACATATAATCTAAGGCTATCCTTTCTCTACCAGTGTTTTCAGATGTTAATAGAAACCCCAGATTTAAAAGAAAAAGAAAAGAAAAGAAAGATGGAAGGACCACGGAGAGTGGAAAGATACTGAAAAATTACAGAAAATTTCAGAGAGATATAGAAAAGCCTATGAATACTGGATACCACATTTTGGAGACTCTTTCAAAAATCTTTTCTTTCTTTCTTTTTTCTTTTTTTTTTTTTTTTTTTTGCATAAATAGATTGGACACCAGTTCATTTCCAAAGCCTCTAGCAATGTTAGGGATGGGTTCTTTACCACCTTTAGACAGCATGCAAGAGTAGATCCTGCAGAAAATATGTCCTCAGATCTTTTCTTGCTTTCTGTGAATGACACTAAACCAGAAATAAGGGATTGAACACACAAGCAAGTCCCTAAGTGTAAAGCTCTGTTGTCAATCTCCTCACAGAACATCTTGACAGAATTTTAGAACAAGAGCAAAGACAAAACAAAACAGAACAGAAACCCTAACAATATACTGATGGCCTTACAGTTAGAGCGACTAGATATTGCCACCTGAGTCATAAAGCACCAGAGGAGGAAAATGTGTTATAAAAATACCTTTAAGTAATATAAACAAAAGGACATTGGAAAAACACTAGCTAAAAAACTGAAAGAGGAAAAAGTGGAGTAGGTCATTAATGAGGTTTATTCTCCTCTGAGGAAGAATCACAGTTCGATTTCCTTAAACTCACAAGGAGAAATTTCTTTAAATATTAAAGACAGCCTTGCAAAACTGTTAATGATCGAATAAGACAATCTCCACCACGAATTCTGCTGCTGTCACACAAGCTTGCTTCAGCTTCAGCAGTCCTCAGACCCCCCAGTGACTGTCTTTACCCAGACCCTTCCCTGCAAATTCCTTGCTTCCGTGACACTTCTTCTACAAGCTCCCCCGTGTGCGGCCCACTAAGCAAACAGAATATCCAAAAGAAATCCTTGTTGATCCTTGACTACTCTCCTGTTCATAATCTGCTTACCGCTAATGTGAACATTGAACTTTCAATATATTTGTGTTCAAATTAAGTACAACTTAAAGATCATCACAAAGCATGAGACATGCTATGGGCAAAAATAAGTCTACTATGTTGTGTTGAGTCCCATCCAAGACTGTATGGTTTATTACTATAGATCTTGTTCTGGTTTCTTCATGTTGCTTTAGGTCAACGTGTAATTACCTGTTTAGGTCAAACAGGTAATTAATATCTCTTTGACTTTCCCTATGAAGTTCAACAGTCCTCCATGACAGTGATGTCCCAGGGATTTACCGAGGTACACTTTCCTCTTTTACCACAGGTTGTTAACTAAGACTATAAGCACCTTAGTCTTCTGTGTGATTCTCCCTTCAAGTAACATGCGGGGGAAATTTTGCTATACCCTAAAGATAAAGCAAACACTAAGATTCTCTCGTTTAGCTCAACATACAGAGATGCCAAAAATAATGTATAATTTTGTCAGAATAAATATGTTCTATGGGTCATGATTAAGCCATGCTATGGTCCGAACATGTGGATATTCCCCAGAGTTCATATGGTGAAATCCTAATCCCCAAGGTTAATGGTACTGGCAGACAGGGCCTTTGGGAGATGATTAGGTCCTAAAGGCAGATCCTTATGAATGGGATTATTGCTCTTACAAGAGATACCCCAAGGAGTCCTCTTCCCCCTTTCACCACATGAGGACACAATAAGAAGTCTTCAACCAAGAAGAGATCCCTCACCAGACCACGCCAGCAGCCTGATTTTGGATTCCGGCTCCCAGAACTATAAGACATAAATTTATGTTGATAATAAGGCACTAAATGTGTGATATTTTGTTATCATAGGACAATCCTAAAGAGTTAAATATCTCCATCCTGATAGATTATAAATCACTCATACTTTTTTAAAAAACATTTTATTTATTTATTTGACAGAGAGAGAGAGAGACAGTGAGAGAGGGAACACAAACAGGGGAAGTGGGACAGGAAGAGGGAGAAGCAGGCTTCCAGCCAAGTAGGAAGCCTGATGTAGGACTCATTCCCAGGATCCTGGGATCATGACCCAAGCCGAAGGCAGACTCTCAATGACTGAGCCACCCGGGTACCCCATTTTTTTAAAAATCACTCAAAATTTTTCTAAGCTATTAAGAGACAAGAGGTTTGCTAGGGTGTTACTAGCCATTGCAGGCAATGGGGGTCTCCATTTTCTGGAGTCACTACATATGAAGGACATTATAAGTCCTTGGTAATTTAACCTAAATATGAATGGCATTTTGTAATTTAAAATCAGGTTTTCAATGTCTCTCCATTCTGTCCTTCTTAAGTATCATAAAACTTTACACATTTATTTGTACATGATCAATCTGGATAAACCCTTGACATTATGACCTAACTGCAAAGGAAGATTGATATATCAATTTCTTACATCTGCCTTTCTTAAATCTAGGGGAAAATCCTATTTACTTTGTATAAGGGCTGCAGTAGCAGTGACCAAATAGGTGAAGGCTTCTGCTGACTTAAATTTAGGGTGCTTCCTCAATAATATGGACTCTTATGCTACCTATATAGTCCTTGCTGCTTACTGAAAATTCACCACATTTTTCAGTATGCAGGCTTAGTTCTTACAGATTTTTATTATTTTATCCTCCATACATTTCTGTCTGTTGTGATGACACTTTAAATCCTGTTGTTCTTCTTCCTTTACCCAAAGAAGGGAAATCCATGACAATCTAGTCTCTAAGAACTGACTAAGCCTGAACAGATATATTAGTGCCTAAAAACTCCAGATTTAACCTTATTTATTGTCAGGTCATATCTGAAGACTGACACAGGAAATACTCAGACAGGATATGCCTTAACAGATTTCAGTTTATCCCTAGAATATGACCCCCAGCCAAAGTAGAATTTGTTCAGTCAGCAGAACCTATCATAGTCACCACAGATTGCCAATGGAGAAGAGAGTTGCTGTATGCCCAGATAACAAGTACGCTTTTGGAGTAGTCTACAATTTTGAAATTCTGTGGAAACAAGAGTTTAAGCCTCAGCAAGAAATAAAATAAAAATGGTCAACGTATTCAACAGCTGTATCTCTTCTTAAAATCTCATTTGATTCTTTTTACATAATTGGGCAGTGGGTTAAGTTTAACAATTAGGTAGTGACTAATAACTCGCCGCTAGTGAGTGATCAGTTCAGAAGAGCTAAACTTCCAATGGCTTATTGTAAAACACCATTAAATCTTACTGGAAGTTTTCTCTTTTTAATTTGACACCTGTTCTCAGGATAGTCCCTGATACCTCTTTGTACGTTTTAGCCAAAAATTTCCCCCATTTAGCACAAGAAATCATGGAAAAAGTGATTCAAGAGAGAAAAACTGAGCCTTGATTTTCATCCATAAATTTCACCTTTCCAAGTGATGACATTTTATTTTATTTTTTTAAAAGATTTTATTTATTTATTTGACAGAGAGAGATCACAAGTAGACAGAGAGGCAGGCAGAGAGAGAGAGAGAGAGGGAAGCAGGCTTCCTGCAGAGCAGAGAGCCCGATGCGGGACTCGATCCCAGACCCTGAGATCATGACCTGAGCCGAAGGCAGCGGCTTAACCCACTGAGCCACCCAGGTGCCCCAAGTGATGACATTTTAGATGACGTTCTGTTGTCTTCAAGCTACTTGCTAGTGCACATTACAAAAGTCACAGCAAGGGGCGCCTGGGTGGCTCAGTGGGTTAAGCCGCTGCCTTCGGCTCAGGTCATGACCCCAGGTCCTGGGTTCAAGCCCCACATCGGGCTCTCTGCTCAGCAGGGAGCCTGCTTCCTCCTCTCTCTCTGCCTGCCTCTCTGCCTACTTGTGATTTCTCTCTGTCAAATAAATAAATAAAATCTTTAAAAAAAAAGTCACAGCAAATAGGACAAGTTCTAGATGGTAGCAAAGCTATAAATATCCTCAAGGAAGTAGAAATCTTAATTGAAGAATTCATTGGTTCAAAATAGGGCTTCTAGAGATACTTTAAAGGTGATACTTGTGAGGTTTTTTTGCTGTTTTTTTTTTTGTTTGTTTTTGTTTTTTTAATGGGAAGAATGTTGTGCCTACATCTGTAGTGGTCTTTCTGAGATCTTTAATATTTCCAGGAATATCATGAATGTGAATCAAGGGGGCACCTGGGCGGCTCCAGTTGTTTAATAACAAATTATTGTAATCCTCTTATATGTTTTTCTATGAGTCTTTTTTTTTTAAAGATTTTATTTATTTATTTAACAGACAGAGATCACAAGTAGGCAGAGAGGCAGGCAGAGAGAGAGGAGGAAGGCTCCCCGCTGAGCAGAGAGCCCGATGCGGGGCTCAATCCCAGGACCCTGGGATCATGACCTGAGCCGAAGGCAGAGGCTTTAACCCACTGAGCCACCCAGGCACCCCTCTATGAGTCTTTTGAATTGAGGATGAAGCTGAGAATTGGAATCTACTTTTATTTGTCTGTTCACTTCTTTAACTGGGAAACTTCTGGCTCTTAAATTCGAAGTGGATTGCAACTCTGATCAAAAACTTATTCCTCATATTTGTTGATGTTCTATCCACATCTGTGATTTCCAGACTTAAATGCACAGTCACTAATCAGTAAAATAAATGAACAAATGATTACTCAGCACACAACAGCAGAAAAAATAAGCCTAATGTTTACAGTAGTTGAAATGACTACCATTGGAAAGTGGCAGTACCATGACCTGGCTTTTCAAACAACAGTTTTATATTAGTCAGTTAGGTAGGGCTTTGAAACAAAATACCACTGACTGGGTGGTTTAAAGAACAGAGGTTCCTTTTCTCCCAATCCACTTCTTTTAAAGTTTCTAAGACAATGGATTATGCATTTCATCTTTGTTTAATTTTGGTAATTTATGAGGTTTTTGTTTTTTTTTTTTTTTTAAGATTTTATTTACTTGTCAGAGAGAGAGGGAGAGAGAGCAAGCACAGGCAGACAGAATGGCAGGCAGAGGCAGAGGGAGAAGCAGGCTCCTGCTGAGCAAGGAGCCCGATGCGGGACTCGATCCCAGGATGCTGGAATCATGACCTGAGCCGAAGGCAGCTGCTTAACCAACTCAGCCACCCAGGCGTCCCGGTAATTTATGAGTTTTGAAGAGTTGGTCCAATTTACTAAGTCAATATATGAAAGTTAAGTTGTTCACAGTATTTCTTTACCATCCATTTAGTGGATGCAAGATGGAGTGGTAGCCTCTCTTTTGTTCCTGGAAATGGTTGTTTGTGTCTTCATTTAATGTTTCCATCTTTCTAGAAGTTTATCCATTTTATTGATTTAAAAAATGCTTTTTCAGTCCATTGATTTTCTCTCTTATCTTCCCATTTTAACTTTGCTTCTTTCGGCTTTCTATTATTTCCATTTCCATATTGCTTGACATTTATTTTTCTCTACTTTTTGTAGTTTCTTGAGATAGGAACTTAGCTATTAATTTGAGACTCCTTTTTTTCTAATATAAGCATATAGCGCTATAAATTTTCCTGTTAACACTGCTTTATCTGTGATACACATATTTTAATGTGTTGACATTTGATTTCATTCAGTTCCATGTATTTGTTTGGCCTAAAGTAGCTTTTGCTTTGCTTGATAAGCCATTCACACATGAAAGTTTAAATAACAGTACCAGGCTATAATTAGGTGACCAAAAAAAGCTACAGAGAGTATTCAGTTATCTCCTAATAATCCTTGCTAATAATTGCATTATTTTCAGTTTACAAGGTGTTATCTTTTATTTTTTTCTCCTAATAAGAACATCTCTGTAACATCTTCAAGTAGAAATGTAATAAAGTTCAAGATCAAATACTTTAACAGAGACCAAATTAACTATGTTTAAGATAAAGATTATTTATCATATAACAGTCTGCAGAGGGGTAACTGAGGAAAGTCCATATTTCAACCATGGAAAAGAAAAAGAGGAATATGAACAATGATCTTCCTTGTATGGGCTTAAGTGATAAGGGTCACAAGTGACCTGTTCATGTCCCTTTGGCCAGAGCTCAGACATGTGGCCACATCTAGGTGCAAAAGAGGCTAGAAACTAAATGTTACCTGTGGGATCGGTTTTATATATATATATATATATATATATATATATATATATATATATATAGAGAGAGAGAGAGAGAGAGAGAGAGAGATTTATTTTGAGAATGAGAGAGTGTGTGCTAGGGGAGGGGCAAAAAGAAAGAGAGAGAGAGAGAGAAAACTCAAGCAGACTCCCTGTTGAACATGAAGCACTACTGGGGGCTCAATTCACGACCCTGAAACCATGACCAGAGCTGAAATCAAGAGTCAGACACTTATTGTCCTGAGCCACTCAGATCCTCCTAGAAAACATATGGTCAGTTCTATATATTTTAAAAATGTATTTCTGTCTCTTTAAGGGATTCTTTAAATACATTTTGGTTAATTTCCAAGTGTTTGATTTCTCTTGTGTCTTTTATAATTAATTTCTGGTTTGATTTCTTCTTTTTTTTTTCTTCTTCTAGATTTTATTTATTCATTTGAGAGAGACAGAAGAGAGAGAGCATGAGCAGGGGAAGGAGGCAGAAGCAGATGGAGAAGCAAACTCCCTGCTGAGCTGGGAGCCCAATTTAGTGCTGCATCCCAGGACACTGAGATCACAACCCAAGCCGAAGGCAGCCACTTAACCATCTGAGCCACCCAGACACCTCTCCAGTTTCATTGTGATTTCACAATGGTCAAAAGAACACTCTGTATGTGATTCATTTAAAAAAAAAAATATTGAGTTGAAAGGCAATTGATGAATGCATATACTATTGTCTGAATCATGAACAAAATGTTCTATATTTAGAAACTATGACTGAACCAGAAACTAATGTATAGGATATAAAAGTTTCAAAATATTCTTTAAAGTGTATGCTTCCCTCCCAAAATATCACCAGATAATCGGTGAGCAAAACAGAAAGGGCTGACACCACACTGAGAGCTGGGGCTCAGAAAGTCAGGGCCTTTGGGGTCTAGGCTTAAGTGTTTCAAGGTAAGAAATTCAACCTGGTGAATTAACTGGGATTGCAACAATTTCATGATATAACAGTTTAGGGTGTTAAGTGTTAAGTCCTCTGAAGGGGTAAAGCTATTTTAGAAAGACTATTTAACCAGATTGCAGCATTTCTTAGGCTTCCATTCTGTTTCCTTATTTGTCAGTGGTACCCACAGCCATCCCTGACTACTGGAGAATGTAGGAAGGAAAATGTTTTTATCTGAGCATTATAACACTCTTCAAAAAAAAAATTGTTTTTAGGGTCTCCTGGGTGGCTCAGTTGGTTAGGTGTCCCATTCTTGATTTTGGCTCAGGTCATGATCTCAGATCCATGAGATTGAGCCCCATGTCAGGCTCTGCCCAGGGCATGGAGCCTGGTTAAGATCCTCTACCCCTCTCCCACTGCCCCTTTCCCCTCTAAAAAAATCATTTTCACTTAAGGAATAAGGTGAAAATCTATACCACAATTCTCATTAGAAACCCTAAATTTTCTGTCAATCCCATAAATTATCTATGAATAAAATCCATCAAAGTGAAATTAATTTTTAAAAATCCAGAGCACATGAAAGAAACCAATAGCATTCTAACTACAGTGGTCACTAGTTGCATACTACCAATTCATAAGAGGTTTAGTGACATAAAATACATCCTAATTCACCTGATAAATTTACACCAATTTGTATAATATACCTAGGCCTTTATTTACAATCAACTCAATGGAAATTTAGAGGAAAGGTTGATAGTGAAGTTTAATAAACAAAACACTTATTTAGCTTGATAAGTTAGATACTTAAAATCTACTTTACAAAGAACTCCCTCCTATAAACTTTAGAAAAGATTTTAACTAAGTGAAATACTAGTAAATATTCGTCAATGATAGGAAAATAAACAAAAAAGAATGATTCATTTAGAAGTTGGGCAAAAAGAAGCATGAAGAAACATTTCACCAAAGAGGATACACAGATCGAAAATGAGTACATGGAATGTGCTTATTAGATATTAGGAATTCCCAATTAAAACCACAATAAGATGTCACAACATGCCTAGTTACAATGGCATACTTATAAAATATTTTGTTCAAAGCACCAAAATGCCCTTGAAAGTGCCAAGAAAACCACTCACGTTGTAGTGTGAATGTAAAATGTTACAGCCATTCTGAAAAAGTGTAAGGCAGTTTCTTATACAAAGTAAATGTGTAACCCAAAAATTAGCCCTTTGGACATTTATCCTAGTGAAGTGAAAATGTATACTCACACCAAAACATGAACGCAATGTTCATAACACCTTTATGTTAAACAGCTCCAAACTGAAAACTCACAAATCCTATGACAGATAAGTTGTTAAACCGTCAGTGGTACATCTGTACCATAGAAACTTACTCAGGACTTAAAGGAAGGAACAATTGATAGAAGCAGAAACTTAGATATACCATAAAGGAGTTTCACAGAGTGAAAAAAATTCCTCCTCAAAAACGTTACATAGACGATTTCATATATGCAACATTTAATACACACAGAAATACAGGCAGGAAGAATTCCTTAGATTATACTCAGTGCCAGGAGGTGGGAAAGGAAAGGAAGTAACATGGTGGCAGCTCTGAGAGAGTAGCAGAAGAGATCTTTCTGGTGATAGAAATGTTCTAGGGGCATCTGGGTGACTCGGTGGGTTAGGCCTCTGCCTTCAGCTCAGGTCATGATCTCAGGGTCCTGGGATCGAGCCCTGCATTAGGCTCTCTGCTCAGCAGGGAGGCTGCTTCCCTTTCTCTCTCCCTGCCTCTGCCTACTTGTGATCTCTATCTGTCAAATGAATAAATAAATTCTTTAAAAAAAAAAAGGAGAAAGAAATGTTCTGTATTTGTGATGATGGTCAAATAAATCTACACTTTTGATAAAATTGCACACACATCAGTGCTCATAATATTGGTAAAATCTGAGTAAGGTGGGTGTAGTGAGTCACTGTCAGTTTCTTGGCTGGATTATGGTAATATAGTCCACAAGATGGCACCGTTAGGGGAATCTGGGTGAGGGCTATGTGGAATCTTTCTGTATTATTTCGTATAGAACTACCTGTGGCTCTATGGTGATTTGGGAAAAAAAATAAAGTAAAAAACTATTTAGAAAAATTCTAAGCAATGCATTTTCTGACTCAACTATGAATTAGGATGTCCTGGGTTGTGGAAGCACTTTTATAAAAGAGCGGAGCTGGACCCTTTGGACATATATTACCTGGTTCTCAGCTTCATAATATTCAAGGTACAGTTTGTTTGTTTTTTTATGTTTAACTCATTCTTCCAGCTCATTCATTTAATTAATGATTTCATTACAAGCTAGAATTCTACAGCCAAAAATGAAGATATTTGAAGTTCAGTGAACATTTATACCGTGAAAAGACTGAAGAACATAATTTACTGCCCCATTATATATCTATCCATCTCTCTGAAAATCTTATCCCCAGCCAATTGGTGTTATCATGAGCTACCTTGAGGTTTACTAATAGATATAAAATAAAACCTCTTAAGAACTTAAGATATACAAGGCACACAGTAAACACTTGATAAGTGGTGGTATTATTGTCTTATTTGTTCTATATCTGAATTGCCTTCCTCAAAACCGTGTACATTTCTTATTCTGCTTACCTTTAGAATACTGAATACTGGTCTACAGGTCCATGATAGATGAAAGGTAGATAAGTAGATGATTGATAATAGATGATGATGATAGACGATAGGTAGATGATAGATAGATTCATATAAAGTGCAAAACTTTTCTTCATTTTTCAGTGATTAAAATCATATTTGAAATGAATGAAATCTATATTAAGCAAATTTCTTAATCCTCAGTTTCCTCATTTCTAAAATTGACATATAACAATAGCAATTACCTCTTAAGTAGTTTGTGATCATTCAAGGTGATGTTGATTATAATTAGCATAACCTCAGCATAAGGCAAAATAAAATTAGCAATTTTATTATCATTAGAATTAACACATAAAAGTAATTTGCTAACAATTATAACTATTGTTTTGTTCAAGATCCAGTTTTTTATGTACCTGTTTTTTCTATTTGACATTTTGCAAAAACATTCTTATGGATTCTGTACACTTGAATTTTGTGGTTTGGATTTCCAGATTGGATGGCATTCACAACATCTCCTTCAAAAATATGGAGGCCAGAGCCAACCTAGGTTAAAAGTTTTATTGAACTACATAGAAGATTCTGGACAATTTTGAGAGTCACTTATTGATTAAATAACTCACAAATATTATATCTTCTGGCTCATAATAATCTAGAAACCAGAGATTAAAAATTATATCAAAGAAAAAAAATGACTGTTTCCTTGGATTAAAAGCAAGTATAATAAAAATTTACAAAAACTGAACATCTGTATTTAAAAATCACTCATTGATTTTATCCTAGTATTTGTCTCTTTCTTTCATTACCCAGATACAATCACTAGACATTAACAATGAATTATCATTTATTTGTTTTTAAAAAATCTACATCCATAAGCAGATAATGTAAAGGATGATGAAGAGCTGTGATCCTCCAACTTTACTGAGTATTAGAAGCACTTAGACAGCTTTCAAAATTCCTCAGGCTTTTTCACATCCCAGTCGAATTAAACTTGATTCCTTAGGATGGGATCAGGCATTGGCAATTTTCAAAAGTATGAGGTGGTTGTAAAATGTGCAGTAATGCTTGAGAACCTCTGATACAAAGAACATTGTTTTCAGAACTGATTTCAGCTCCAAAGTAGGCAGAAATAAGCTTCTTACTCAAATTAATGAAAAAAGAAAAGCAGATGCCAATTTTCCCTCATTTAAAAACAAGGCAGTGATATCACACTAGGAATTCAAGAGAGGAGTCCTGGCCAGGAGTGACCAGTAATTGAAAAATTCAATAAAGCATTAAATGTAATTAATTTCGGTGTTGAAGATCTTAAAACTCTAGATTGGAAAGTGATATGTATGCCAGAGGCTGATATAATTCAATGTTAGTGCCTTTGGGCTTCTGAATTTACAAGAAGCAGGTTTGCCCAGAGTACTTTTATAGAAATAAAAGACTGTTTTAATTATTACAAACCCGTTCATTCGTTGCCTTCTTATTGCTGCTACAGAGTGCAGTGAAAGGATCTGTGAATTTAGGTACTTTTTACTTGACGTATTTATAGAGGAAAAGGGAAAAAATAATTGTTCTACTGAAGGATAAGACCAATACAGTTTTCTCAAGTCCTGATAACAACAACAACAACACAAAACAAAAAATGTCCCCAAGATTTATTTTCTTATCAAGTTTAAATATTGTTCTGTTGTTTTCTTGACTTTTATCACTGAATTTTCCCCTACACGTGTGTTTGTTAAAATATCTAGTTTATTATGATGTATAGTCCATGGTTTGTTTGTTTGTTTGTTTTAAGATTTTATTTATTTGATAGACAGAGATCACAGATATGCATACAGGCAGGCAGAGAGAGAGAAGGGGAAGCATGCTCCCCGCTGACCAGAGAGCCCGATGCGGGGCTCAATCCCAGGACCCTGGGATCATGACCTGAGCTGAAGGCAGAGGCTTTAACCCATTGAACCACCCAGGTGACTCTAGTCCATGTTTTGTTGTTGTTGTTGTTATTGTTGTTTTTAAGTTCACATATATTTGATTAAGAGAAAAAACAGCTACTTAGTTTGAGAAACAGATTATGATCAGCCTCTTCATTGACTCCTTATTATATTCTGCTATCACTTCCCCTTTCCATCTTCCCAGTAACTGTTACATTCTTGAAATCTGTGATAACTATTTCCCTGATTTTCTTATAGAGGACTTGGTACCTCCAACTGTATTGCTCAGTTTTTTTTCCTGCTTTAAAACTTTTCTTAAAACAAAAACAAACCAAACTTTTCTTCAATGAAAATGTAATTCATGAATCATTCTGTGACCAATATGTCCTGCTCAGGGTTGTGTTTATGACATTTACCATTTCAGTGGTAGTTCAGCAATTTGCTCTCTTGTGTAGTATTTCACTGTACAAGCACAACTACATTGATTATTTAATTTTAACATTAATAAACATATTCCCTTTGCTTTTGCCATTATGAAAAATTGTACTTTACACCATACACAAAAAAGAAAATAGAGATGGATCATAAACCTAAAAGTGAAAGGCAAAAATAGAATTCTTCCAGAAGAACATGGGGGGTATCTTCATGGTCTGAAGGTAAGGAAATATATATTGAACAGAACATAAGAGCCATGAACCATAAGGTGTATTAAAAATAACAGTAAAAAATGAGAGTTAATCACTAGAAACTACAATAAAACAATTGATAAATTAAACTACATTAAAATTAATAATTTTCATTCATCAAAGGACAAGAATTGATCTTACTTTCTGTTTAAAAAATCAAAAATAAAAACAAAGCTAGGTAAAATATTCAGTATTTTAGTCTAGATGGATATATAGAGATAGAGAAATGTATACACATGTGAAACAAAGCTAAGTTTTATCCATTTTTACTTCATGTAAATAACTAAACCCTAACTAACTTCATATAAATAACTAAATTCTTGTAATAACTATAAAGTCATTATGTAAATACTAAATGTAAATAAACCCTAACTTCATGTAAATAAACTAAACTAAATCCATGTAATAAGCATAAAGTTATTAACTTTCTACTTTTGCTGTAGTATTTAAATGAAACCTGTCTCCTCTACTCACACTTCTGACACCAAGTATGTGAGGGGGGGTTCTAACACCAGGCAATTCTCCAATTCTCTGAACACCAACTGGGTTTCCAACAATTCAGTTCTGGCACTACAACTCAGTGCATTTCCTCCAGGTGAAAGGCCAGTCCCACAAGACTTCCCCCCCACTTCCAGCTCCAATCACAAGTAGTGGATCAATGTGGATCCCCACATTTCTGTCCAACTTGGCTACAGATCAGAGGTTACTATGATCTCCTCCTCGCATTCAGTAATTTACTATAATAACTTACAGAACTCACGGTGACACACTCACCAGTTTATTATAAAGAATATAATAAAAGATACAGATGAACTGATAGACAAAGAGGTACAAGGACAAAGTCTGAAAGGGTTCCAAGCACAGGAGATCTTGTCTCCCTGGAGTTCGGGTGCACCACCCTCCCAGTCTGTAAATGCACTCAGAAGACTGGAGGCTCTTCAAATCTGATTGTTTTCAGTTTCTATGGAGGTTTCATCATATAGACATGATTAATTATTAACTCAGTCTCCAGCCCCACTGTTCTTAGAGGATGGAGGGTCTGGTTGAATGTTACAGACTTCTAACCATAGCTTGGTTTTTCCAGGGACCAGCCCCCATGCTAAAATTCTTCAGGAACAAAAAATCACCTCATTAGAACAAAAGCTGCTCCTATCACTCAGGAAATTTCAAGGAATTGAGGAGACTTGTGTCAGGAAACAGGGTCAAAGACTAGCTATTGGACAAGAAGATGCTCACAGCTTTCCCGAATCAGGAAACTACCAGGGTTTTAAGAGCTGTGTGTCAGGAACAAAGGACAGAAAACAATTATAGATTTCTTATTATTTCAGAGTACTTTTTGTGCAGGCAGATACTCTTAATGAAATTTTAAAAGTTGTCTCTCTTTCCTAGTTGGCTAAGATTTTGTCGTTATGGGATGTTGCATTTCCCTAAATGTTTCCTCTGCCTTAGTCATATTACCAAACCAGCTAATGTGATAAATCCTATCAATTGTGTTTCAAACATTAAACTCATCTTGTAATCCTGGGATAAGTCTAATTTTGTCTTTTTGAGGTATTATATTTTTTAAGTGAAATTTGGCTGACAATACTTTATTCAGAATTTTTTCTTCCATGTTCATTCATCTAATCAGATTGTTATTTTCTTTTTTATACCTGTAACTTTTGATATCAAGATTATACTATCTTCACAAAATATGTGAGAAAGCACTTCCCCCTTTTTCTCAAATCTGAAAAAAATTATATGTTAGGAGCTTTAAATTACTGGTGTTTTTTTAGAGGGGGGTTGGGGCAGAGGGTGAGGGAGAGAAAGAATTTTAAGCAGGCTCCATACCTAGTGTGGAGCCAGAGGTGGGGCTCGATCTCATAACCCTGAGATCATGACTGAAGCTCAGATCAAGAGTGAGATGCTTAACCAACTGAGCCATATACAATTACTTGTATATTAAATTATTAAATTATTGGTATCTTGAACATGGACATTGGTGACAGATTGACAAGGCACTACTTACTGAAAGCCAGCAGCCATGGAGAAGTTATTTCACTTCTGGCCCCCATTCCTTCATTAATTAAATGAGAATAACAACATTTATTGTAAGTATAATGCACATTTTCCCAAGTCTTTTCAGTACAGTTATGCTGAAATTATAATTAACATTAACAATAATAGCTTCCTAAATTTTAGAAACTACCATCACTTAATTTTAAAATATAGAATTACTAAAACAGACCTTGAATTCTTACTATGTCATTTCTCAGAATGTACAGGGATATATCATATGAGCCACTAACCATCTCAAATTTTTCTCTTCTTGCCTTCCCTTTGGCATTGTTTGTCTTTAAGGTAGACAAAGTGGCATTACACTCCCAGTTAGCACCTGATATGTCATCTCTAAGGTTTGCAACAAAGGTTGATTTATTAGTGTTCCTGAGGAGATGAGAAACCTCCCAGGAGATGAACAGGGTGCTATGTTTCTTGAGATCCTCTTTGTGCTGAAGTCATATCAGTTTCCTCATAGAAATGAGAAAAAAAATGTCTTTTTTCTTTACATCAATGCCACCGTAAAGGATCTGAGTCCCCCAGGAGCTTCGTATAAACACATTGTTCAACTTTTCCCTGAAAATCCTCTCTATAAGGATAGCCTGAGGATCAGGATCCTGAGAAATCTCACGTTGCTTCCTTACTCCACTCTTCAGCTATCTCTGTTAAGATGATAATTGACCCAAAACCCAACAGTGCAAAATCAAATATTCTACAGTTAATAAAGTTTGTCAAAATGAATTTCTTTTTTTTTAAGATTTTATTTATTTATTTGACAGAGAGATAGATCACAAGTAGGCAGAGAGGCAGTCAGAGAGAGAGGAGGAAGCAGGCTCCCCACTGAGCAGAGACCCTGATGCGGGCCTCGATCCCAGGACTCTGGGACCATGACCTGAGCCGAAGGCAGAGGCTTTAACCCACTGAGCCACCCAGGCGCCCTCAAAATGAATTTCTAACTTGAACCATTGGAAGTCTAAATTCTACTTTAGGCTCCAAAATTCACTTTCCTGCTTAATAGAGAACTTGCTCATAAAGCCCATCATTAGGTAACTGGCCCAATGAGGGAACTCAATCAACCTTTGCTGTCATTGATGTCATAAATATTACTAAGGACTTTGGGGAAAGAAATTCAAAATATGGAAGTCAATATTTTTTTTTTCCTATTTAGGAATTATAGTTGGAATGGTTTAGGAGTCCAAAAGATTGATCAGATTTCAAGTAGCTTTGTCCAAATAAACCATCGCAGAAGCAGTCACCTCCATCCTTCAGAGCATCATTTAAATTATTTTTTTTTATTTATTTATTTTTAAAGATTTTATTTATTTATTTGACAGAGAGAGATCACAAGCAGGCAGAGAGGCAGGCAGAGAGAGAGGAGGAAGCAGGCTCCCCGCCGAGCAGAGAGCCCGATGCGGGGCTCGATCCCAGGACCCTGAGATCATGACCCGAGCCGAAGGCAGCGGCCTAACCCACTGAGCCACCCAGGCGCCCCTCATTTAAATTATTTTAATCTTCATTGCTCACTCTATATTTACATAGATTCAATCACCACAGGCCCATTGTAGAGCAGCCATTTTTGTCAAAATTTTAGTCAGATTGAGAGAGTATGGAACGATGAGACATTAGTGGTAAGATGGGTTTGTTGGAATGTAACTCTGCTGGGGCCAGTTTAGTAAGTGTCATCCCCATAAGAACTCATTACCTTCACACAGAAAGGGCCCTGGTCTCAAGCTGCAGACTGGAACATTGGCTTCAGCCAGCCTTCTGAGACAAGTCTGCCACCAGGCACTTGACCAGGTCACCACAGATCAGTCCACTCCCAACCACCACAGGAAAAGTGATTTGCTGCAGTTGGTTTCCTGCTGGCAATGGAGGTTGCCATTATATATATAATATATAAATATTAAATATAATTACATCATTACTATATTATATACTAATAATTATTATACAATAATAATTATATGTAATTATATAATTATCATATATAGTATATATCATATATATAACATGTATCATGGTATATATATCAGTATAATAATATATTACTATATGTTATATATAATAACTATATATGTCAGTATTTTAATATATAATATATGTATCGAAACATTAGAATTTATAGGTTCCTATCTTTTATTTATAGAGAGAAACCTCTGTAAATGAATTAGTTTGTCTTTATAAATAGTGGGGTTTGCTGATTTTGAATAGTATTGAAAGTCACATTTTGGAGTTGAATCATTTGCCTCTAATATAGAAATATCTATCCTGATTATTAGAATAACCGACAATATAGGCAGTTGGAACAGGTCAGTTAAAGTTAAAAAAAAGCAAAAATGGAGATTGGTATTGATGTAAAAGGGAAATACAAAGACCTCCATATAAACAGTGGCGCCCATGCAGTTTTGACACATTTATCTTACATCCCCATCACCTTTCCTCCAAAGACAGGGACACAGCTCCACGTACTTCCACACCCTCGGCAGTGCCTTAGGGAATCCTTTGTTTCAACTCTTATTTGTGGCCAGTGTCTGAAATTTGAAGGGACTGGCCAAGGTCCCCATGCAGAGCATGTGTGGGACGTGAACTATACAAGGGCACTTGTCCAAACATATGGATATTCAACTAGAGTTAGAGGCATATTGTCAATGCTGGGTTTGCACTCTGCCAGTCCATGGACTCACTTCTATCTTGTTACACTGATCAGTATCTCCTGAGGAAGGCTCTGAGGGGAGTTTCTGGAAAATTCTCTGCTCAGCTTCTCCAGCTGGTGGTTTCCCCCAAAGGGTAAGCATTTGTTTCCTTTGGGTTTCAGTGTCCTTAATTTCTTAAAGCTCAGTCAACTGCCTGCTAATCTTAATATTCACATTAGCTTGATATCCTCATGCAGATTAAAAGTAGGTAACAGGACTGGCATGGCTCACAATTGGTCATGGTGATCTAAGCTCCTTGTCCTTATCCTACTTGATTATCATGAATCATAACCTGAAACTATATGATGCATCTGTTTGCTTGCTCACTTTCTCTCCCGTAAGCTCCCTAAGAATGAAGGCTTGGCTTGTTAATGCATCTGTTCAACTCCTGGAACACTGCCTAGCATACATTAGGCATTCAATAAATTTGTGCTGAAAGAATAAATGAGTTGTAAAAATGACCAATTTTCCAGCTTTGACATTTTCATTCAAATATCTTCCTTATACTGAACTCCAGGAGGTTCTCAGATCTTCCATCTCTGGAGGTTCCTTACAAAGGCTGGCCCTAATGTGTAAGTCTGATGCAGAAATGAACATATATATTCTTCTTATAGGCTTTAGTAATCCATTAAAATCTGTGGAAAACATTCTAATCACTACAAGAGTTTTATAAAACTTCTGCTGTAATTTATACCATTAAAGTAATTATCTGGATTAACAACTTGATGAGGATAGTGAATTCATAAGTATGAAAACCAAGGAATGGAAAGTACATATGGATGCTCACCCCGTGACTTATAAGTGGGTTTCTTTTTTTTTATTGTCAAATTCATTGACAAGAAGTTTTTTCTTTAATTTCCTCATTTTTATTGAGAATAGTTATTATTTTGGAGTAATTTTAAATTTACAAAAATGTTGCTGAGACAATATAGAGAGTCTCTATGCCTCCCTCCTCTAGTCTCCCCCACAACCCCCATTACCTTACACCTTCTAGAATTACTGTGGTATATTTGTGAAGATGATGAAACTAATACTGTTATATGACTACTAGTAGAGACATTATGTGGATTTCCCTAGGCTTCTAATTCAGAGGACAGCAGTGACTTTGTTGGATTTAGTCTAAATCAGTCTGTGTTTGTTCTACAGTCTTCCCTTGATTTTCATGACCTTACTATTCCTGAAGAGAATTTGCTAGGTGTCCTGTCCAGTGTCACTCAGTCTGGAGTTGCCCATTGTTTTTTTATGACCAGAATGGTGTTTAGGGTTTTGAGAAAGAATACAGCACAGATGAAGTATGCTTCTCACCATATGATATCAGAGAGTACATGATACTCACATGACATCAGGGAGATGTTAACCGTTCTCAGTTGATTAAGTTAGTGCTTGAAGACTACACAGGATTTATCCCACTTTTCCCCTTTCTATAGTATTCTTTTGAAGTGAGTGGCTAAGTCTAGCCTAGCCTAGCCTCAAGGGGGAGGCTATAGTGAACAGGCATATTTTATGTATGTATGTATGTATGTATGTGTGTGTGTGTGCATGAGAGAGAGCATGTCAGCAAAGGTAGGGGTTAGAGAGAGAGAGAGAGAGAGGATCTCAAGCAGGCTGCACACTCACTGCAGAGCCCAATGTGGAGCTCGATCTCATGACCCTGAGTTCATGACCTGTGCCAAAAACCAAGAGCCCATTGCTTAACCAACTGAGCCACCCAGGAGCTCCTGCAAATAGACTAATATTTAATTGCTACTCTTTCGTTATGGACTGACAAAAGAAACAATAATATAGGAACTGTGTACTCACTAGAATCTTCTTCTTCTTCTTCTTCTTCTTCTTCTTCTTCTTCTTCTTTTTTTTTTTTTTTTTTTTTTTGGCTGTAAATAAATAAAATGCAAGTTGAACAAGCCAAAGCTAAGTAAGTGAGTATTTATGAAGAGGTGTGTAGCTCCTAAAGGGCGAGGTTGCATCCAGGTTGCAGGGCCCAGTGAAAAAGGACTGGAATGTCTCCAGGACTGTCATCCTTTCCCTTCCTGCCGAATCTCACAGCAAATAATCCTTACTCTCTAACATGGGCTCCCGCCCCACGGGGCTGGGAAGGTGAGGAACACGTCCCGTGTGCTTCATATTTAATCATTTCTCTAATTGACAGAAATGAAGAGAGACTTGTTATCTCTGAGTTCACAATTCAAACCACTGGGTAGAGATCTGATTTTCTTAGCTGGAGGCAGGTGGTCTTATTGAAAGAGTTTTAATCAGTTGTTAGAAAATAGGGCAATTTACAGAATCTACTGAGCAAAATCTCAAAGAAGACAGTAGCTATCACGGATAGAGTGGCCAAATGTATATTTTATTGGAGCAGGGTTTAGGAGAGAGTGAGGTTACCAGAGGAAGGGGTGGGTGACCAAAGCTCACAGGGATGACAAGTAAATAGATGTGTACCCCACGATGGTGTCTTCCTCCAAGTAGAAGCTGGGAGGGGACACTGTCTGATGTGCAGGCTAGCAGGAAGTGCTTCACACATCCCAAGGGTTGACCTCGTTCAAAATGGGTGTCTCACAGTAATATCAAGAACTATATCATCAGTCCAGAAATATTTGCCACATTAATGGTCAGAAATAAAATTTCTTTTTATTAATGGCATAAAGCATGATAAATTGGGGGGGATGCGGAGTTAGATAATCTGCTTTGTGACTCATTAAAAATACTTGGTAATACCAAGTGCAGCAATGGAAAAGAGAAAATATGAATTCAAAAACACACGAGGGGTGCCTGGTGGCCCAGTCAGTGAAGCATCTAACTCTTGTTTTTTAGATCAGGTCCTGATCTCTGGATCATGAAATAGAGCCTTGCATTGGCAAGTTAGCATATGACAATTTACCATTATCACTATGCATAATAGAACATAGATTTCAAATTCTTAAGTAGGTATGATTACTAAATACTTGGCAATGTTCAAGAAGCAGTATATAATTTTTCCTGAGGTGAATATGAGTTGTTATGAAAATTGATATTTAATGAACCAAAATGAAAATTTTATAAGTGATATGACTAAAATTATGGAAACATCCCAAGTGTCCATTGACTGGTGAATGGACAAAGAAAGCATAGTATGTCTCTCTCTCTCTACACACACACACACACACACACACACACACACACATACATATATCATGGGCTAATACTCAGTCTTAAAAAAGATGACATTTTATCATTTACAATGACGTGGACAGAGCTAGAGTATACTATTCTAAGCAAAATAAGTCAGTCAGAAAAAGATAATACCATAGATTTCACTTATACATGGAATTTAAGAAACAGAACTTCCGAGCAAAGAGGGAAAATAAGAGAGAGAGAGAGGTAAACCGAGAAACAGACTCTTAAATATGGAGAACACACTGGTGGTGACCAGAGGGGAGGTGGCCGGGAAGATGGGGGAACAGGTGATGGGGATTCAGGACTGCATTTGTGATGAACACCAGGTGACTATGGAAGTGTTGAATCATTCTATTATATACCTAATATTAATATTGCACTGTATGTTAACTAGGTGACTTTAAAAATTTTTTAAAAAGTGATATGGCTAAAACTGCATGCTAAATAATTAATTGTAATAACTACCAATTATTAACAATTACTCAGCAATTATATATTATGCAATTGATAATTAAATTAATAGCATTTAAACATAACATTAAACATTAAATAATCCTCATTCATAATTGTTAACTAGTCATCAACTTGCATTTAATGATAAGAAATTTTTATCCTATCTCATAGCTAAAATACCCATTCAAGTAACCATTTGAAGCAGGGAAACAACACCATGATAATAAACATTACAGTAGTAGCACATTAGAAACTAATATTAATGGCTTCACTACCTATTAATCTCTGTAGAATAAAATCTAAACAATTTTGAGAAACAGTAAAAGACTTAAGTATTTTCCTAAGAAGAAAGCAAAACAAATACTTCACTACTTGTAAACAAAGGAACAACATATTCTGATAAAGTTTTAGATGAAAGATATGACACAAGAAATAAAGCAGAAAAATGGACAGTGAAATTTATAAACTGAAACTGAGATCTCTAAAAATATTATCAAATAGATAAGACATTTTAAATATAATAAAAGTAGTAGTAATAAAGAAATAGAATAAAGAATATTAAAATACTCCTTAAGAAGCTAAAAGATGAAGCAAATTGACATTAAAAATTCACCTTGAAAATGGCTATTTATGTAGGAAGATACTGAAAAACTTAAATCTACAAATACATTTTATGTTGTGGGTGGGATGAGTGCAGCAGGATGCTGGGAATGCGGGGTTCTGGGTGAATGAGGTAAACACTCCTTCCATGCAGGATGGAAGGGCTAGGGAGACAGGAGGAAAGGTGCATTCCCAGCCTGTGAGCTTAATACAGAGAAGTAGAGTGGGTTAGGACACGATCCAGCTCCCACGAGCATCTTGGCACTGATTTTCAATGTCTGCGGGGGTTGGTTTTAGGTATACAGTGCCCAGTACATTCTACAGAATTGTGTGGAACTTGATACAGAATTGAGATAGTCAGGAATCTAATTTATAATGAATTGCAATTAATTAGCTCCTTTCAATTCAGCTGCACAGAGATTGTCAGTTTTCCATGCTTACTATTTATTGGAAAATCCCACATTTTTACCAGATTGTGTGAAGTAGCCATGCTTTCCTTTTATTTAACCCTAAGACACATCCTATATACCATATCCTTCCCACATCTTCTCTGGATACCCACTATGTTTTTCATTCGAAAAATATCACTGAAACAAATAACAATAAAACACAAAATTATTATGAAACATGGTCTGGGTACCCATCTGACCCAGAAGATTCAAGGAGTCAGAAAATTCTTCATGATCTCTTGCAAGCATGAAAATCCATAATTGTCTGAATGTAATTTTATAGAATACATGAAGATGTGATGACTCTTTCCAAGTTAAGTTATAGATTTGAGTACATTTCCAATTAAAAGCCTAATGAAATACTGTATGAAACCTGACAGAAAGATTCCAAAATTCATTAATAAAATAAGGAAAGAAGACTATTTAATATATTCTGAAATTAAAAAAAAGCAATGAAGGAGTAAAGATCTCATCAGTTATTAGAACCTAATATATATCAAGTATAATTAAACTTACACTGAAGGAACATAGAACTCGGGAGAAAAAAATCAAAGAAATAATGTAAAATATAAACCAAGTTTGATATGTTTAAAAAATATTGAATGGATCTTAAAAGGAAACAATATCTATAACTATTTAGCAATATGGTATAATACAGAAATACAATACAGAATGTACAAATTATAGGCTCATAACCCCTTTCTGCAACTATAGAGCTTCTGTTTTATGCTTTAAGTCAAAAATCCAGGGCGACGTAGGTCTTTCCATGTTTCAGAAAACTGAGTAACTACCATTACTGAATGTAACTTTCATGTTCTTGCTCTTTGTGTCTTTGTCTTATACTATCCCTGTGTAATTTCAGTGTAATTTATGTCACTACTCACATAAATTGTGTGTGAGTCATAAATAGAATGATCTCAAGGGCATACTGGAAGTATAGTGCCTGTTGAATACTTGGAAGAAAAAAATGGCCTTTAAGAAAGAATGAAAACATTCAGGGTGGGGAAAGGCAGAAAGACTCTTAATCTCCTGAAGAGGGATTTGTTTTGGCAGCTTGGAAACAAAACTGTTTGGGTAATAGTGCACATGAGAAAAGGGAATATGGAAGGCCTGCCCATTAAATTGCCAGCTACTTGGTTGGAGAAAAATATAGGTAGGCATGTTAATTAAAGCCAGAGGAAGGTAATCATCAACATCTAGACTAAAAGAAATGCTACTGTAGTGCTTCCTATTAGAGGAAAGGTCCAGCCAAGTTCTGTGTGCTTGGTCTTAATTTTTGGTCATTAATACATGTATTTTAGTTACTCATATATATAAATATATATATCATTCAATACATATGTATATATATATATATATATCAAATGGTTGAAAGTGGTTTCTAAATTCTTCTTTTCTTCTGTTGTCTATTCTTGAAATTTTATGTAATGCAAGTTTAAAAATACTCCACAGGGAGCAATATTTTAATATTTTAAGCAATATTTTAAATATTATATTATAATTAATATTATAATATTATAATTAAATATTATAAATAGAGCAATATTTTAAATTTATGTAAAACTCGAATTATTCAGGACCATCAAAACCAAAATGAATTCGTATACTAGAAAGTACCAAGAAATGTTTTAATACAATATATAATATTTACATTTTTTCCAAAAGCAATAATATTTATATATTAGTTTACATATATATTAATTACATTAAAATGCCTTTTAAAGTATATAAAATATTCAACTGGCATTTTTCCAAGCCAAATGTACATATTTTTATAATACACCTACCATTCTGTTGAAATGGACATATAAACTTTAAATAAGGAAATTTCCATGAAATTATGCAGATGTTTCTATGATACATAATTTTAGTTCTTTATTTTTGATCTACTAAGAAATACCTTGAGATAAAGTCCTGTAAGTAGGATAACCAGGAAAAAGTGAATGACTTTTTTTTTTAAACTTTGGAAGTTTTGTTTTTATATTTTTCTCTGAATCAGGGCATGTTATGACACAAACTACTCATGCACCTAGAGCTTGGCTAACAATAGACTTTACAACACTTTAAAAAATTTAACCAATGAAAGATTTGAATTCAGGGAACATTTATTTGGAATCTTTATGTATAAAGAGAAAAGGTAGAAATGGACAATGTGTCTGCTCCACATATGCATGGTTCTCCTGTTTGGTCTCTACATTCTCTATCAGATCTTGACATTTTGAAATTTTCAGCTCATTCATGGTCTCTCACTTCTCTGAGCACATAAATATAATCTCCCTGAGTCCCAACTTAACCCGTGCACAAGGATTTGTTGGCACATGTACCGTCACATTCAAGTCTCACTATTCGCAGTGATTATGTCCAATAAAGTTTTCATGAATACTGAATTAGTGAACTCTGAACCATTGTTCCCTGGCATATACACAAGATTGTTTCTCCTAGCCTCTCATTACAATATTTCATCAACTCAAAAATATAAGAAAAACTTTGGGGCGCCTGTGTGGTTCATTCCTTAAGTGTCTGCCTTCAGCTCAGGTTTATGATCCCACGATCCTGGGTTCAAGCACCGCATCCGGCTTCCTACTCAGCAGAGACCCTGCTTTCCCCCTTTGCCACTATCCCTGCTTGTGTTCTCTCTCTTGCCATGTCTCTCTCTGTCAAATAAATAAATAAAAATCTTAAAAATATATATATATATATATATATGTATATATATATATATATGAAAAACTTGAAAAAATCATGAAAAAATTGTTTCTATTTAAAGACACTTTCATGAATGTCTACTATTGATTTATTGTCATTGAACTCATATCAACAGCATGATAACTCAAGCATGGACAAAGCTTATACAACATGTTTCTTCTCTGGTAAAGCCCACCACAGTCTTCTTGAACGCTAGACAGGACCTCAGCACTACACATGGAGGCCATTTTAAATAACAAAATGACACCAAAAAAGCACAAGTATGTGAAAATGTGCAACCGCGTAGAAGGACACTTATTTAAAGGTTGAGAGCTGAAACAAGAAGTTGCCTTGTTTGACTTCAGCTGAGAGAGTGACCTTTAGGTAACACAAAATTTTTGCCACTTTTGTCATGTCTGTGAATCACTATGAAAGCACTTCCAAATGTTGATTTAGGGTTTGCAAGTAAGTTTTAGCAAATAGATAGATTTACAACTATGGGTCCATGAATAATGATGATAGACTCTGTGTGTGTGTGTTTAATGTATAAATATATAGTACATATATAATGTATAATGTTATATCATATATATAAGCTCAATCCCCATTTCATCTCATTTACTGGGTATCCAATGGGCATATAATACTCAGTTGTTTAAAACTGATATGGCTTTTCATCATACATGATACACCTTTCCACTCTCACTCTGAGTAACAACATCGTGCATTTCAAATGGCAAGCAGGGAACTTGGCGATTATCCTTGATACTCCACACAATGCCCCTCACATATCCAGTCACTCCCCTGGGCCACTGGATAATACCTCCTCAATACACTATCTACTGTTTTATCACCACTGATGCAGTAAATTTTACACCAAGAAGGTCTCACCTGGCTACCAGCAAGAGCCATTTGTTACCTACACTGATAACTAATTTTTAAGACTAATATTAGACATATGTGCTACTTCAAATCCTTTGAAAGCTTCCCATTCATTTTTTTTTAAAAAAAGATTTTAGGTTTTAGAGCAGTTTTAGGTTTACAAGATAATGGGATGGGAGGTACAAAGATTTCTCATGTACCCCCCGCCCTCATGCAGACACAGCTTCCCCCATCATCAACATCACTCACCAGAATGCTGCATTTCTTTATTTTTTTTTTTAGATTTTTATTTATTTATTTGACAGACAGATCACAAGTAGGCAGAGAGGCAGGCAGAGAGAGAGAGGAGAAAGCAGTCTCCCCACTGAGCAGAGAGCCCGATGCGGGGCTCGATCCCAGGACCCTGAGATCATGACCTGAGCCGAAGGTAGAGGCTTAACCCACTGAGCCACCCAGGTGCCCCAAATGCTGCATCTCTAATGAAGGAATGAACCTCTATGGGGGCATCATAGCACCCAAAGTCTGTAGTTGACCTTGCAATTCACTCTTGGAGTTGAATATTCTATGGGTTAGGACAAGCGTATAATGAAATATCCATCATTATAATATCATATAGAGCATTTTCACTGTTTTAAAAAGCCATGCCCTGCCTATTCATCTCCCCTCCCCACCCCTGGCAACCACTGAACTTTCTGTTGTTTCCATTGGTTTGCCTTTGCCGGAATGCCATATGGTGTGTAGCCTTTTCAGGTTGACTCCTTTCACTTACTAAAGTGATTTAAGGTATCTCCATGTCTTTTCATGCCTTTATAGTATTTATTTTTATCACGGATAATATTGCATTGTCTGGATGTACCACAGTTTATTTATCCCTTCACCTACTGAAGGACATCTTGGTTTTTCCCAAGTTCTGGCAAGTATGAATAAAGATACCATAAATTTTTATGCAAGTATGTGTGGACATATATTTTCAGCTCCTTTGGGTAAATACCAAGGACAGTGATTTCTGGATTGTATGGCAAGAGTATGCATATTTTTCTGAGAAACCGCTGGACTGTCTCAAAGTAGCCATACCATTTTTGCATTCCTTCCAGCAACAAATGGAAGCGCCATTGCTCCACATCCTTGCTAACATTTGATGTCAGTGTCACAACTTTTGGCCATTCTAAGTGTAGTGGTATCATGTTACTGTTTAATTAGCACTTTCCTGATGACAGATGATATGGAACATCCTTTCATATACTTATTTGCCATCTGTGTATATCTTCTTCGGTAAACTATCAATTAAGATCTTTGGCCCATCTTTTATTGAGGTTGCCTGTTTTCTTATTTTGAGTTTCAAGAGTTTGTTGTAGATTAGGTAATTGTCTTTCATCAGATGTACCTGTGGCAAATATTTTGCCCAGTCTGAGGCTTGTCTTTTCATTCTCTTCACATTTTCTTTAGCAGAGCTGAAGAATTTAACTTTAATAAAGGCCAGATTATCAGTTATTTCTTTCATGGATTGTGCCTTTGGTTTTGTATTGAAAAAGGCCAATACCCGATTGGAGGAGTCAAGTTGGTGGAGAAGTAGCAGGCTGAGACTACTTCATGTAGAAGGAGATCAGCTAGATAGCTTATCTAAAGATTGCAAACACCTACAAATCCAACGGGAGATCGAAGAGAAGAACAGCAATTCTAAAAACAGAAAATCAACCACTTTCTGAAAGGTAGGACATCAACAGATGAATGGATAAATAAGATGTGGTATATATACACAATGGAATACTATGCAGCCATCAAAAGAAATGAAATCTTGCCATTTGTGACGACGTGGATGGAACTAGAGGGTATCATGCTTAGCGAAATAAGTCAATCGGAGAAAGACAACTATCATATGATCTCCTTGATATGAGGAAGAGGAGATGCAACATGGGGGTTAAGGGGGTAGGAGAAGAATAAATGAAACAAGATGGGATTGGGAGGGAGACAAAACATAAGTGACTTTTAATCTCACAAAACAAACTGAGGGTTGCTGGGGGTAAGGGGGTTGGGAGAAGGGGGGTGGGTTATGGACATTGGGGAGGGTATGTGCTATGGTGAGTGCTGTGAAGTGTGTAAACCTGGCGATTCACAGACCTGTACCCCTGGGGATAAAAATATATTATATGTTTATAAAAAAAATAAATAAAAAATAAAATAAAATAAAAATAAATATTTAAAAAGGCCAATACCCAAGGGCATGTAGGTTTTCTACTCTGTATTTTCTAGTTTTATAGTTTTGCATTTTATATTTATGTCTTTGATCTATTTTTTAATTTTTGTACTGTGTCTCATTCCCCTTATTTGTATGGAAATGTCTAGTTGTTCCATTGGTTAAAAAAAAATCTTTTGCTCCATTGCATTACCTTTGATCCTTAATCAAAGACCAGTTAACTGTATCTATAACGATCTATTTCTGGGCTTTCCATTCTGCCTTGTTGTTCTGTTTGTCTATTCTATCAGAAATATCATGTTTTCTTGATTAGTGTAGTTTTATATTCAGTCTTGAAGTCAGGTAGTACCAATTCTCCAAGTTTATTCTTTTCCCTCAAAATTATGTTGTTTATTCTGTATTTTTTCTTTCCATACTATAAACCTTAGAATCAGCTTTTCAATATCAATAAAATAACTTGCTGGGATTTTGACTACAATTGCATTAAATCTATAGATCAAATTGGGAAGAACTTACATCTTGATAATACTGAGTCTTCCTATCCATGAGCATGGGCTATAACTGCATTCATTTAGTAGTTCTTTGATTTCTTTCATCAAAGTGTTGTGGTTTTTCACATAAGTCTTGTACATATTTTGTTAGATTTATGCATAGCATTTCAGTTTTGAGGATTTGAATATAAATTGTATTGTGTTTTTAATTTCAAATTCCACTTGTTCCTTGTTGATATATAGAAAAGTATTTGGCTTCTCCATATTAACCTTGTGTTCTGAAACTTTACTATATTTGCTTATTAATTTCAGCAGTTTTTTTTTAAAGATTTTATTTATTTATTTGACAGAGAGAGATCACAAGTAGACGGAGAGGAAGGCAGAGAGAGAGAGAGAGAGAGAGGGAAGCAGGCTTCCTGCTGAGCAGAGAGCCCGATGTGGGACTCGATCCCAGGACCCTGAGATCATGACCTGAGCCGAAGGCAGCGGCTTAACCCACTGAGCCACCCAGGCGCCCCTAATTTCAGCAGTTTTTGTGCTCATTTTTAAATTTTCTTTATAGACTATCATGTCAGCTGCAAATAAAGACAATTTTATGTCTTCCTTTCTTTAAGTAAATCTAAGCTTCTGACCCATATTATTTTCCTCTTCTCCATAGAACTTCTTTTAACATTTCTTACAAGGCAATAAATTCTTTTACTTTCTACTTGTAGTAAATTTCTACTTGGTAATAAATTCATTTACTTTCTACTTGTCTGAGAAAGTATTTGTCATTCACAATTGAAGGATAAATTCATAGGGTACAAGATTCCATGTTGGGGCTTTCTTTCCCTCAATATTCTAAGTATCTCACCCCACTGTCTTCTTTTTAAATGATTTCTGAGAAGTTGGATTTAATTTTTATCTTTGTTTCTGTACAAGTAAGACTCCCTCACCTGACCTTGCCCTGAACTTCATCCAGGATTCTTTTTTCTTTCTCTTTGATTCTGTAATTTGAAATTAATATGCCTTAGTGTAGTTTGTTTTGGGACTTGGGAAAGGCATTGACCTTACTAATGTTCTCTGACCTTTCTGAATCTGTAGTTTGGTATCTAATATCATTTTGAAGATATCTTTAGCCTTTTTTTATTCAAAAAATCTCTGTTGTTCTTGTCTTTCTCTTTTTTCCCTTTTGGTATTCCAAGTAAAAGTATACAATATTTTTGTAAAAGTTGATTATAATTTTTATAATTGTCTCACAATCCCCACTTTGTGGGTTTTTTTTTCATTTTTTTTTCTTTTCTCAGTGTTCTCTTTACTTTTTGATTTTAAAATATTCTATTGATATATTCTCTATCTCAGAGATTCTTTGCTCAACCATGGCCAATCTACTAGTGATCTCATAAAAGGAGTTCTCCATTACTGTTATACTTTTTTTTTTTAACCTCTAGCATTTATTTTTGCTTCTTTCTTGGGGTTTCCATCTCTTTGTTTACATTGCCCATCCAATCTTGCATGATGACTACTTTATCTAGAGGAGCTCTTTGCATGTTAATCATGGTTTTAAATTCTCACTTGGATAATTTCAACATTCCTTTCACATCTGAATCTGATACTTGTTTCATCTCTTCAAACTGTGTTTTTTGCTTTTGGTATGTATTCTGATTTTTTCTTGATAGACAGACTGTACTGAGCAGAAGTAACTATTGTAAAGAGCCCTTGAGTAAGATGGTTGTGAGGAGTGAAGGAAGGAAAAGTTTCTACATCTATGACTAGGTTTCAGTTTTTTGGTGAGCACTGCCTGTCTTCTGTGAACTTCCCAAGTGCTTGTAAGTCCCCACCACCTTTAGAGAGGATTTTCCAGAGTGCTGCAGTGGGTATTTTCCTTTCCCACATCAAGATCTCATAAAACCACAGCAGGGTAGGCTCTACTTACCCAGTTTGTTTTGATGGCAGTCCTTTTTAAGAAGAACAGAGTGGTCTGTTTCAAGATGATTCCTTTTCCCTTCCTGCTGAAAACCTGAGAGGATTTTTCTCTGATATTTACTATAGAGAACCTGGTCAAGCTCCTAGAAATAAATCTTGTAATATTGTAGGGTTCCTCTATGACTAGTCTCCCTGGAGATTTTAACTCTCAGATTTGTCTGGCCTGAGCCTCCAGCAATTCATCAATTATAGTTCTTATTTTCCTACCCCAGCACTTGTACCCAACTTTGTTTCTACTCCTGAGTTTCTGCTCTGAGGAGCCATGATGGCCTGCATTCACCTGTATCTCCAATCTAAGGGGCAGTAGCTTGCCCTTTCCCTTCCCCTCTTGTATTGAAGAAGAATTGCAATTTTTAAATCAGTTTAGCTTATTACTTGCTGTTAAGATAAGTGGCAACTTCCAAACTTTTTACATGCAGAATTGTAAACCTTTTGCATTGGTTTTTACCATGAAAACTTATGTCAATTTTGAAATCATATGCATTCTAGAAAACATTCAAGCACTTTAGATATTATTGGGTGAGGATGAGATGTCTGGAGCTACTATAATTATTGTGCAAAAATGAAAGAAAAATTAAAAAGTTAAGACTGGACTCTGAGGGGGCGCCTGGGTGGCTCAGTGGGTTAGGCCGCTGCCTTCGGCTCAGGTCATGATCTCAGAGTCCTGGGATCGAGCCCCACGTCGGGCTCTCTGCTCAGCAGGGAGCCTGCTTCCTCTTCTCTCTCTGCCTGTCTCTCTGCCTGCTTGTGATCTCTCTGTCAAATAAATAAATAAAATCTTTAAAAAAAAAAAAAGACTGGACTCTGAGTTTGGCAAACCATAAAGGTGGATAGTTCTGTGTGTATGTGTTTTGTAGAATTACTGATCCATTCTCATGTTATAAGAGAGGTATCTAGACCTCCTAGCCAAAGGTGATTCTGTTTTCTGTTTCTTGGATTCTTTCCAAAGTTATTCCGAGTGGATATATAAACACAGCCTTTTTTTCAATCAAGGATATGAGCATTCTTATAAATCTTGCTTTATTCACTTGATATTAATATTGAGAAGTTATTTCATATTAGAATATTTAGTTCTAGCAAATCCTTTTAAAAAGTCACATAATATATCACAGAAGGACTGAGATACCATTTACTAAACCAGTTTCTTACTGAAAGACAGTTATATTATGTAGAAGCTTCTGTCATTATAGACAACAGTGTGATAAACACTCCTCATACATTATTTTTGTGTGTGCCAGAGTAAATGTATCTGTGGCAATGCTGGGTCAAACGACATACAGAGGCTTGATTTTGACAGGCACACGACATCATCTACCAGAGAGCCCTTATGAGTAGGACAGCATAGGACATGTTAGCATTACTGAGTTAAGATGGTTGTTTTCCCACAGCTCCACCAACACTGCACTCCTGTCCGCAGCTGGACACAGGGATGACAGTGTAGCTGAACAAGTCAAGGCAAAAGTGGAATGAAGTCACCCACGTCTTGGGATGTAGACCCACAGCCTTTTATTCTTGTGAAACAACTGCAATGTTTCTGTGGTTGCACGTCTCCAACTTCTTCAGCCTTTTTTATTTTTTAAGATTTTTATTTATTTATTTATTTATTTGTCAGAGAGAAAGACAAAGATAGAGAGAGCACAAGCAGGCAGAGTGGGAGGCAGAGACAGAGAGAGAAGCAGGCTCTTCACTGAGCAAGAAGCCCAATGCAGGACTTGAACCCAGGACCCTGGGATCATGACCCAAGCCGAAGGCAGGGCTTAACCAATTGAACCACTCAGGTGTCCCTCCAGCTTTTAAGGATTTATCCAGCCTTCTTGAGGGTCTAAAGGGGCCAGGTTTACTTCCTTGATAGAGGGCTCCAGACTGGCAGCCTCCCTCTGCTCCTTCATCTTCTCTCGCACTGAGAATGGTTTGGTCTGGGCCCCTTCATCTTCCAGAATGTTACTCTGCAATCAACTCTTCCTGTGATTCTCAGTTTCTTCTCTCATTTTAGATGCTTGATCTTTGGCTCTTAACCTTCCTTGTCCTTTCTCTCAGTCTTTTCCTGTAAACACCTTCATCCTCTGTTCCTCCCCACTCTGATATGGGACGACTGAGTTAACTGGTCCTTCAATGACATCATCCTTATGTCCTGTTTCTATGACATAATAAACCTTTTCATTATTCGAACTGATTTTACTGGAGTTTTCTGTTACTTGCAGTTGAAATCATCCTGAACTTAATATTGAATTGGAAAGAAGGTTTTTGAAAAGCTACCGTTACTTGAATTAGGTAATCTGCATAAGGAGGTCATGGTACCATGGGAACCTTAAACTAAATGAAGCTCTGGAAGACAATGGAGCCTGACTGAGCCTGTAAAGGGGTCAGTGAACATATGGAATGTTCTTCCTGTGGCACAAGGACTGGTTTTAAGGCACCAAGGAAGATATGGGGCTGTGCCCAGCATTGCATAAACAATCTTCCTTTGAGAAAAAAAACAGATTCGAAGAGCAGTTTCCAAAACAACAACAACAACAAATCTAGCTCCTGAGAAGTTGAAAGATATCCTCTGGAGAAAGGAATCCTGAGAAAATAAAGCTTGACAGCTTTGTGGCTGCTGAAGAAAGATGAGCAGACAGATGGCAGGAGTTTTAGGAATGAGGCAGAGCTGAGATCAGAAATACAACAAAGGCATGGTTGGACCAGGATGCTACGGCCTCTGAAGTCCTAATCAGCTCACTATTGATTGATGATGTACACCTGGCCTGAGAACAAGGACGAGTCTAATGGATTAAGTATCTCAAGAAAGGAAAGCTAAAAGCCATCATAAGGGCAGCTAGGCAAATTTGGAGTTCCAGCAATGCTTGGGTAATGTCCAAGCACTCTGGAGATATTGAACTGGTAGAAAGTTCTTATAATAGTCTAGAAACAAAGATCTTATTTATTTGTATTATTACTTAATGCTATTAAACTATTTTCTAGGAAATCGGTGCTTAGAGAAATCCAAAACAGCAATTGTTCTGGGTTTAACTATCAAAAATTAGTGAAGATAATATAAGGATTTTACACTGTTATTTGAACTCAAATGACAGGTTTCATTTTATTTTTTTTTTTCAATTTAAGAAGACTTATTTACTTATTTGTAAGTAAAGAAGGGGAGTGGCAGAGGGAGGAGGAGAGAGAAACTTTAGCAGACTCTTTGCTGAGTAGACCTGGGAACACCACCTGGGCCAAAAAACAAAAGTTCAACACTTAACTTATGGTACCACCTAGGCAACCCACAAATCATACATTTTATGTTTTGATTCATTACAAAAAAAAATGCACTATTAATAATTTATAAAATCTTTTCTAATTTCATTTTAATATACAGATTAACTTTTTTTTTCCTTTTCTGATAATCTCAGCACAGCAGACACATTGTGTGATTGTTTGTTTACTCTTTTTGCAACTAGATTTGCGATAAATACAACTTGGTATTTGTCTGTAATTTCCAAACTTGCGTCGTGGAACAGATACATTAAATTAAGTTATTCCTCACACTTCTAAAACTTTCTTTGCAAAACTCCTCATAAGATAATATTTTGTTTCTAAGGAGCTAATTCATCATGGAAATTCCAAGATGGGAGTCATTAAGTGACCTAATGTGATATAATTTTCCCAACTGATAACTAACCCCAGCGTGGGAGATTTGATGAACAATTTCAGAACATTCCCACACCAGATGTTGCATTTTTATAGTTATTTTTATAGTTATACTTTTTAGTATAATTTTATAGTTATGTTAAAGTATACTTTTTTAAGTATATAAAGTATATAAAATATATAAAGTATACTTTTATAGTTATACTTTTTTATAGTTATTTTTTAAATACTTGGGTAATTTGTAAGAATGGCATCTCCATGTTACATTAATTTATACTGCTTATGATGCTAGGAATTTTCTATAATTCCTAAATCTATCTTCTATCATCTATCATCTATCTATCTAATCTACTATCAATCATCTATATATCTATCACCTGTCTATTACCTATCATCTACCTACCTATCATCTATTTTTTGAGAATGTGAATTATCTGTTCTTTGCAAATTCAAGTCAATCATTACTCTCTAAAGAAATGTTTTCCTTGTGTTTACGTCATCTGATATAATTTTGTCCTTTATTCTATTTGGAAACCTCTTTGTTATGTTGTGTTCCAAATAGAGCTGACACATCAGAATGACCCTACTTGTTGGTATTGATTAACTCTGGCTGATCGGCATCTGTACCATACAATGTGTTACTTATCTTGAACTTTTCTTCTGGCTTTAATCGTGTCTCTTAAAGTCAGTCTTTAATGCTTTATATTTGAGAGGTTGTTCCATTTGTATTTATTTCACACTAGCATTTTTTCAGTCTTGTCACCTTTGTGGAATTCATGAAAATTTTTCATTAATGTTTTTTGCTATTTCCTTGTTTCTCTGTATTTTAGCTTTTGAAACATATGTATTTTTAGATCTTTAGAGATTCCACTATTTTCATCCCAGAGAGCTGCAGCTCTCTGAATCACACTTTAGAAAATATTTCTATATTAAATATTCATGCAGTTTGCATATATGATTCTAATTAATTCTTCCCAAAGACAATGATGAGAAGACAATAGATAAAGCATTTTGTGGAGGAGAAGATAGGAATCTGCTTATGCAGGTGACCAGTGAAATGCACTTTCTGAGTACAGAGCCCCTCATTGTGGGATCTCCAGGCCAACCATGCTGGAATCTCATTAGGATGGAAATATGCAAATTTAAATAGAAGAGCTAGGGAATTATAGCTACATATATTCACATTATATTGAAGTATGACATACATGAAATATCCTAATCAAAAAGCTGAGGGAAAGTGGGGTCCCTCACGATAGTTTTAATGTGTGGTTCTTTATGAAAGAGGTTAAGTATATTTGTATTTCTCTATCTGTGAAATGCCTGGTTATTTGCTTTTTGTTTTGTTTTGTTTTGTTTTGGTATTGAGTTTATAGTTATTTTTACTTATAAGACTTCTTAGCATATTAAGAAAGTTAAACTTTTAGTTGTCATAGGGTTTGCCAACAATTTTCTCGTTTTTGCACTTTTCTTCTCAATCTGTGTATATTTTTGTTCATTGCACTTAGCCTAACCTATCAGCCTTTAATTTTTTTTTTGGTTGGTTTTTTAAATTTTATTAACATAAAATTTAGGAAGATAAATATTTCATGATTTCTTAATTTATTAATGGAATTTTATGAAAATCCATGTGAATAATGATTTTCTCTTATTTTTTTAAAGAATTATTTATCAGAAAGAGAGAGAGCACCCACAAGCAAGGGGAGCAACAGGCAGAGGGAGAATCAGGCTCCTTGCCAAGCAAGGAGCTCAGTGCAGGACTTGATCCCAGGACCCTGGGATCATGACCTGAGCCCAAAGCAGATGCTTAAATCAACTAATCCACACAGCTGTCCCAACTTTCTCTTAAAATTTTATAAGAAAGTGTGTCTCTTTCCTGGTAAAAAGAATTTGAGATTCATCCTGAGTTATGATACAATAGAAAAAACATCATCAGCAGTAGTAATAATATCTGCCATTTATTTATTTATTTATTGTACAGTAGGTACTAGACTAGAGCTTTATATAAGGAAGCAATAACCCAATAAGTATATATTATCATCACCATTACAGAGTTCCAGGAATTTGAGGTCCAGAAGTATATAAACTTTAACTAAAATTAATTTAAAAAATTAAAATAAACTACAGCAAACCCCTATATTACACAACAAAATTCTTTTTTTTTTTCAATTTAGAAAAATCCAGAAAAAAAGGTTTACTAGTCAACCCACAATCCTCATGCCATTCAAGATCTGATCTTTTTTCTCCAATTCAGTGGTTCCACTAATTTTGAGGCAGGAACTCCTTTGCAAATCTGCTGAAAGCTGTGGAAAAATATACACATAGTTCTGGAAAAATCTCTCCCTGGAAAAATCTACATATATTCACATTATATTGAAGTATAACATACATGAAATATCCTAATCAAAAAGCTGCAGTTTGATAAATTTTCTGAAATTAAACACACCCATATCAACAGCATTCAGATAAAAAAATAGAACATTACCAACACCCAACAGGACCTTTCTCTCCCCTTTCTGTCATCAGCCATGAAGGGTAAAGGCTATCCTGACTCCTAACACCTTAATTAAAAATTCTTATTTTTTTAATTAAATTTCATAATATACTTACATTCATAATGGATGTCTAAGGGGAGGTATATATTGAAACTTGTTTCAAATTTATTTGGTACACACTTTTCTTTAAGTATTAAGGAATTTCCATGGAACGCACTGATCTAAGTTCCATCACTATCAGGTACCAAGCATGTGCCAAAGATTAATCCATTTAGTCAATAATTGCTGAAGGCCAAACATTGGGTATACAGTGAAAGAGATAAAAGAAAAAAGAAAAAGAAAAGCAACACAAAAAATGGTTTAGGGGCTAAAAAGTAAATGCCAACTTGGCTCAGGGGACACGTTTTCCATTTGTAGGAGGTATTGAATAATGTATGAACTAGGATAAGGAGCACTGTGAGTTACATGGAAATTCATCTGTGAGAATACAGAGCCACTGTCCCTATGTCATTCTTGCAGACCCCTGGTCTGTCTTCTATCTCCACTCTAAACCCTGAAGACTGAAGCTCGGCTGCTGGTGGCAGGCCAGGGCCACACAGCCAGCTCCAAAGGATTGTGATCACAAGCAAAATGCATTTTGTGAGTTAGTGAATTTAATAGTTGGTATTTCTCCTCTCCCTGTGAACCTGTGCCCTAGAGTAATAAGGGACGGAGCCACCTGCTGGATAAACCTGCAGAGAGAGTGAGCAATGAGTTTCTGTTGCATTAATCAGCTGAGAAGTAGGAGTTGTTTGTTATTGTAGCAAAACCTGGATCTTGTCTGTTCTGACTGATAAAACCTACTAGCTTCTCAGAATATGGAATTATTGCCAGTCTCATCAAAATGCCCTTTTCTTTCTGAAACCAGCTTTCTCCATGAGTGTTGAGACTTCATGAGAACATGTACTGTAACAAAATATTTTGTCACTGTTTTCCTGAGCATATATATTATGGGATGCTTAGCACAATGTAAACATAGAAGACACATTTGTGAATGAACGAATGAAACAATGTATAATTTAGTGTTGCACATTTTCTCTGATGAATGAAATCTGATATCATATAATGACATAACTCCTCATATGCAATTAGAGGGACCTACATTTTGATATAAAATATATAAATTACATTTTATATCGTTTTATAATTCTTAATTTCATATGACTTTTATTTTACCAGACTTTCTGAGAATAAATGCCAAGGAACACTCTAACTTTGGGCGTGGCATGGAGAGGCACGAGGGAGTGCTGGATTCCACCAGTCCAGAAGCTCTGCTTCTGTTGAAATACTATCAAGAACATCAAAACAGCTATCCAAATGTCCAGATACACAACCACAGAGTTAAATTGTGTTTTTCATTACTCATCCCCACATCCTCTTTCCTTCCTTCCAACCGAACATCAATTTCTAAAACTAAATATAAACAGCGTCAATCCTGATCCACAGTGGAAGGCTGTCGGCTGCATGTCAGCGAGGTGTTTGGAATACTAATCAGGGCAGCAGTAAGCAGAGTGGCTCTGCAGAGGCTGTTTCCCCAGCGTTCTGGGAGAGACATGGTGCATGCCCCCAGCCGCAGCGGGGGAAAGCCGTGGTATAATGACACCAGTTTGAAAGCTTTTGTGACTGAGACAGCACTGGGACATTCTCAGAGTCATGTTATCTCTGTATTAAAAATCTATCCTTATCCTATTATTTGGGCCAACCTATGGCAACATGCCAATACCTTGAGGCCTGTGGCATGGGCTCTGTGAAGAAAGAGAAAAGCGTGATTGATCGCCTAATGGAAGCACGGGCCTGACTCCACAAACCTGCTTGCCAGTGTGTCAATTACCTTTCATGGTGAGCCACTTCCTTTGGATAAGTAACCTTGTTCCCTTTAGAAAGGAAAAAAAATATAATAATTTTAAAAGGCCATATGCTGTTTGGCTAGACTCCTTCAGGAAAACATATGTTTAGCATCATGATTTTGGCCACTCCGTAGTCTTTTCCTACAAAGCAAAATAAATTGTTCTAGACCTGGCTTAGAAAAAGTTAATGTTTCATTTAAAAGATTCTTTAAAAACACCTATAGCTCTGAATGTCTCATGAGACTTTTTTTCTAATTATGTAAAAGGTTGTTTCAAACATTTTTTTTTATAAGGATAAGGTTATTCTGTTTTTGACCAAGATAAGTTTAGCTATTTTTAGTTAAACTAGGAATCATTATAAACATACATTTTAGTGAAGTAATAATTGTACCAGATAATCTCCATGTGGCAGTTTTTAATGTGTTCAACCATAAGATACTTAGATTCAGTTGTATTTTTCTGGCATAGTAAACAAAATAATAAAAGTGAAAAGGAGTAGTCTTGTGAATTACTCTCTAATTTCCAGGTATTTATGGTGATTCAAAACTTATCTAGAGTCCGAATGAATAATAACACCATAGAGGAAGCAAAAAGTATCATTCTGAAGCATCTGAGATATTCTGGAAAATACAATATCATGCTTCCATTAGGGTAATATTTAGACTAGAAAAAAGAAAAAAAGCCTTCTCTTGTTATTTTTTTATTCAGCAAATATGTGGACATCACTTCTACACTCACTATTTTTCCTAGAAGGGAAACAAAAAAGAATAGTATATGACCCTTGCTTACCAGCTCTTAGGACAAACCTAGGAAAATTACACTGTCTTGAGTACCATAGTATTTAGTGACAAAAGTTTGTAGCACAAAAGACAGGATGTAGGAAATGGGACGGCTGATGTATCTGTCTGACACCCCTGAAATGATCTGCTGCTCAGGGAAAGTGTCCTTGGGTTTTCTGTCTGTTGGACTGTGGCAGCCCAGACTAATGGACGAATATAGGGGAAAACATGCTAATATGGGGAAAGCATGCAGTGAGAATTTTTGCTACTCAGAAATAAGCTTGTAATCATGGAAAGCCTATTTTACTCCAAAAAAACCTACAATTTAAATTTAAACATACCAAAAAAGAAGAGGAAGAAGAAGAAGAAGAAGAAGAAGAAGAAGAAGAAGAAGAAGAAGAAGAAGAGAAAGAAAGAAAGAAAGAAAGAAAGAAAGAAAGAAAGAAAGGAAAAAGGAAGAAAGAAAGAAAAGAAAAGGAAAGAAAAGAAAAAGAAAGAAAAAAAGAAACAGGAAAGCTAAACAAAAATTTACTGTGACGTATTTAATCACGAATGTGTTGGTAGTCATGACGTACTTTTTCCTGGTTAATTAATGGAATTCATAAAGGAAATGATCTTCATTCATTTAGCTTAATATGATCAAATCATAAATGAAAGGCAACACACCAGGTTTGAAATCTGTTCTTCCACAGTGCTTAAACAGCCTCATCTCACTGGGACATGATCATTACATGAACCTATATAAATAAGATATCTAATTGGGGTTTTATAAACATTCACACACGGTCTTTATATTCTGTCCTCCTACCTTCCCTCACGCTTCCAGCACATGGTCAGGTTATGTAGCTTAATTGCAGACACTTGAGGGATGGTCTTACCTGGCTCATGAAGCCTAGTGTCAGGAGCTTTATTATTTTACATGATATTTTATAGGCATGGGACAGAAAGCTTCATCAATAGCATATTTACATGAATGCATGTTAAAATATGGTCTTTCACGAAACATTAATAATGGTTAACATTCCCAAACGGATCTTAAAGACTTTATTTATTGAGGCGCCTGGGTGGCTCAGTGGGTTAAAGCCTCTGCCTTCGGCTCTGGTCATGATCCCAGGGTCCTGGGATCGAGCCTCACATTGGGCTCTCTGCTCAGCAGGGAGCCTGCCTCCTCCTCCTCTCTCTCTCTGCCTGCCTCTCTGCCTACTTGTGATCTGTCTGTCAAATAAATAATAAAAAAAAAACTTTATTTATTTATTTGAGAGAGAGAATGAGAGACAGAGAGCATGAGAAGGGGGAGGGTCAGAGGGAGAAGCAGACTCCCCGCCAAGTAGGAAGCCCAATGCAGGACCTGATCCTGGGACTCCAGGATGACGACCTGAGCCGAAGGCAGTCGCTTAACCAACTGAGCCACCCGGGCACCCTCCCAAATGGATCTTAGGGAGCCGTGACAGCTCGCTGTAGTAATTTCCTTATTTATTTATTTTGTACATTTTATTTCAATACATTCTCTCAAGAGTAATAGTGAAAACATTAAGATCCCAGACTTTGTAAAAAAAAAAAAAAAAAAGATCCTAGACTTTGTATAAGTGACAAAGTCACTTCAAGTATTAAGCATGCACTTTCAAATAATCTGTGTGTTGTCCAATATCCAGGAAAATACCAAACACCATGTTTTACTGTTGAGATAAAGTTCTCTTATATCTCTGATAATGATTGCATTTCGAGATGACATTTAGACTTGCAATCTCACCCCTTATGAAAAACATTTATCACATTTATACATTTACATAATACATTTATACACATCACATTTATACTTATCATATAATAAACACTTCAATATTACAGAAAATATATACAGGAAAGTTTTCAGAATCCTTAAACTCTAGTAAGTGTTTGATGTAACCATTAAGATGTCTTTTCAAGCAAAACAAATAGAAGTTTCCAAGTCTTTCATAGTAAGGATGCTGGGCTGCCCTGTTTCTAAAATATATATATTTATATTTTATATTATAAAGAGAAGGTAAATCTCAGTTTATTGGCTCAGGTTTGTTTATTTTCTTGGGGAGAATTTATGATGTATTAAAGGATCAATAGCCCTTGCAACAAAAATCCTATATTTATCAGAGAGCAGCATCAGAGAGACACAATAAATCAGAAATGAGACTGAACCCCACTCTCCTATAGGGACCTCAGGCAGGGCTCATCTTTGACAAAACTATGAAACAGCCATGTCCCGTGTTTGGTGCCCAGGAATTTGCAGTTGAGAAGGCTTTTGCCTTCCTTGAGCACGGCTTGCCCTTATGTTTTCCCCATGCTGACCAAGCTCTCAGAAGGGAGTCTCCTCAGAAGAGCACTTCCCAATCTAAGTATCCTTTTTTATAGTCTGTGCTCTAAGCCACTGCCCGATTTACTGCCTATGTGACAATACCTTGGGGAGCTTCCGACGAAATGTCTACTGACTGAAGACTCATGAATGGTTGAAGTAACCTCCTCTTGGGACAGTGGGAAGGTTGCTTTTGGCAGAAAATAAAAGAAAAAAAGAAAATCCCTAAGGCTCCATAAAGCCCTGAGAAATGAATATTAAATGGTGATTTTTCAGAAAGATAAACAAAGGAAATAAAGGAATTGTTGTAAAACAAACTGACCCCAAGTGAACTCGGAGAGTGGTAAAGTTGCTGCACGCCATGTTGTCTCCCTGAGGGCGAAGCTACATCTTCCCTCATTCTATTCTCAGATCCTGTCTTTATTCAATAGGACATTCCTGGTGACATCCTGTATTTTCTCTTATCTTCATACCTAGAGAGGGCCCAAATACGTTTTGGAAACTATATCAGACTATAACAGAATTAAGCCAGTTCCTTTGCTGCAGGAATTTTTAGAGGATCCAAAAAAGTAAAGCACTTTGCAAAGGAAGTATATTATGAGACAGTTTCCAAAAGTCTGTTTACTGTAGTCTTCATGCATGTGCGTATGTACGTGTGTGAGTGTACATGTGCATATAATCAACCACTATCTCTCAGAAATAATTTTCTGTGGAAAAGGAAGTAGTGAGCCAAGATCCAGGGAGGTATAGATTTTAAAGAAGGATATTCCATTTTCATATTCACCTTTTATGATCTGTGGTGTCTTCGTATCCGTTAACTTACCACTGAAGATATTAAAAATCAATATATTATATATTAATAAAAATCTTGAAAAAAAAGAAAAAGGAAAAATTATGCCTACTGAAAGGAAACTATAATTTTCAAAAATGTAAATTTCATTTTAGTTCAAAAATAAAACAATGGGGTTTAATTATTTATTAAGAAAGGAAGGAAGGAAGGAAGAAAGAAGGAAGGGAGAGAGAGAGAAAGAGAGGGAGAAAGGGGGAGAGAGAGAAAAAAAGAAAGAAAGAAAGAGAGGGAGGGAGGGAGGGAAGGAGGAAGGAAGGGAGGGAAATCCTGTGGCTCTGAGCAACACCCATGCCACCAGGACCTCAGGAGGGCCCTGTTTCGGATGATGAGGACTGAGTGGAAGTAAGTAACACAAACAACCAAGGACTTACAAGAGAATCCTGCAGGATCCTTGAGAAGAATATCTCTGAATTAAAAGCAACATTCATGTAGATAGACACATATCTACAGTCTTTCTCGGTAACAAGACCTCTGTTTATTGTAGAACATGGGCTGTTACAAAGAAGGATTGGGGGTGGGATAGGAAGAATAAACTAATTTGGCCTGGGATCTGGTCCCAAGAATATTCAGCCTTCCGGTCTGGGTCGGTAGCAGCAGAGGTAACAGCCAGTTTGCTGATATGGGAGGTATAAACAAGAGAGCCTCCTGTGAGACCCTGCGCACCAGCCTGTCCTCTGTCCTCTGTCTTCATTTCATCACTTTGGAGGGCAATGAAGTCATGATGAGAAAGTCAAGCATCACTGTATCGAGATGAGAAGATTGAATTCCGGAAAATGTAAAGCAATGGGAGAGATTTCATTTGGCATCTGGAAGAGTCTTATAGTGTTCAAATCACAGCACGTGGACAGCATCACCAGCGTGACTCTGCCACCATTCATCGTACCTTGGCCCACCTGGTGCTGTGTAGCTATTATGTAAATTAAGCGCCTGGATCGCAATCTGTTGGTGTGAGGGCATTCTACAGGAAGAGGCTGTCAGGGCTAATGAGCTTCTTGGAATGTTAAAGATGAAGATTTCTTTGAACTTCAAAGAAATCAATGAGGTTTGACTCTGTTATATTTGGCTGTAGACAGAAAAAAAACTTCAGATACCGTAATCAGAAATAACATCTACTTAACATTTAAATATATACTAAGTTTGATTAGAGACAATTGGATGTACTCTAAAAAAAGATTGTAAGTATTCATAGATCCTGTATCACTGAAAGCCATCTAGATAAAGAACATTACAGATATAATGTGAATAATCTAGTGTCTCTCTTTGGAGAAAAAATACAATTAAAGTAAAATACCACAATCTTAGCATTTGTGCATGTGGGATAAGCTCATCCAAATGGTGCTGAAATTTATCTCTTATCGTCAACATAACAAGATCTTTTCCTAATTGAAGAAAATTAGACCGAATTTCAAAATTCAAAGTTACCTATAGCTTTAGAAACGTCTGTCTAGCTGAAGAGCAAGCATACATTTTATTTCATGACAGCTATGTTCCAGGCACTTCAAAAAGGAAACAATGTACATCAATAATACTTGATTTCTTTTCCCAAGGAGTTCACAGTCAGTGAAGTGAATAACACACATTCAAGGAATTATAGCACATAAGCCTCTAAGTAGCATGCTTTGTTGGAAAAAAAAAAGAAATGGGCTCCTTTACTTGCTATCTGGGTAGGCTCTTTGATCTAGCATACTTTTTTCAGTACAACAAATATTTCACTTGTTTTAGTTTGTTGTGCAGTTCAAATGAAAAAAAAGAAAAGAAAAGAAAAAGTATGTGCATGTGTAAAAACACAACCTATATATCACACACATATATAGGTGATCTTGGACATCTACCTCCAGAACTGGGAGAAACACATTTCTGTTGTGTAGGTCACCCGATCCATGCTGTTTTGTTACACAGCCCAAGCTGACTAATGCAGCATCACAGTCTGACCGACTTTTCTATGGCCGCCCACCTGTTGATGTCAAGAGCTGCAAATCACATTGCAGAGAAACAGGGGAGAGTGGTTGTGGCCATTTTAGAAAACAAGATGCCCAAAGACTTGGTTAATTCTAGGGCAAATCAGGAAGCTTTGCAGTGTAAGTGCCTGCTATTGAGCTTCCAATTACCAAGGCATCTGTTTCAAACACACCCATCTGCAGTTAGCACATTGCCAGCTATACAACACAGTTACTAACTGAACAAGTGGATAAGGAGCCAGGCTGCCCCCACACATGAAGTTTTCTCTTTAGAAAGCCCTGGGTGACCTGGATCCCTGGCCACCTGAGGCACCCTGCTATTCTCTTTCTGCTCTAATGTTACAAATTATCCAATAAAGATTGAACTCATGAAACCCCATCTGCCATACCCCTGTACCCTAATAAAGCCAGAGCCCCAGGCTCATTCTCTACCTCTGTCTCTCACCCCTACCCCAGGTCTCTCTGGGAGGCCCCAGTTACACCATGTATCTTTCCAGAACTTTTGAATGATAAACCTTGTCTTTCAAACTTCCTCATGCTTCATCACAGCAGTACAGCAAGTGCAGGCATTCCTAGCCAGTAGCATCACTTTCAGTAGGCAGAGACCGACATGAAACATGCCCAACACCACCCCACACCTCCCGAATCTGTCCATTTCCCTTGACTCAGGTGGCCAAAGGCATTCTCGTTTACTAGATCCCACAGGATCCATTGGGCTGCCCTACACCTTCCCCTGGTCTCTGGGGCACCATTCTCCATCAGGCTTCCCCTGCTCACTGTCTTCTATGTGCAAGCCTGCCAGGCCTGCTCTTCCTGAAGGGCGTATGCACTGGTTCTCCTCTCAGCCCACCTCACTGTTCCTCTTGATGGCTGCAGGTTGGCACGCTCCCTGCCCCCATCTGTATTCACATGCCACTTCCTGATGGAGCCTTCATTGCTACTGAGGTGACAATTCATTGCCCTTCCCCTATGCACACTTCTTCCCCTACTTCCCTGATTTAGTTTTCTTCATGAGTCTGCCAACATTTACAATACCATCTATCTCACTTTTGTGGGATTATTGTCTATCTTGCCTACTTTAGAATATAAACTCCGTGGATGCAGATACTTTGGTATACTTACTGCTGCATCCCCAAAACTGTAATGACCTAGCATAAAACAGATGCTCAATAAATATCTGTTAAAAGATTGACTTCAAGGAGTAACCTTTTAAATGTAGCTCACTAGGTCAGAAACACATAAGAATAAAATAAGAACTACACATAATTTGAATTTTTTATAAATGAAATGAGTGGAATTTTCTCCTGGAAAAGTTTAAAAAGGAGGTTGTTCTCAAGATAGCATAAGGATGAATGCTTGAAAGTGAGAGTTTACAAAAAAGCCCTGTTTCTCCAGCATTTATAGGCAATGACTTAGTCATCAGTATTTTAGAAGGTTGAGAGATAATTGGAAGAAATACTAACATTTATCTTTTAAAATTGCCTTTATTTTGGGGACACCTGTGTGGCTCAGTCAGTTGGTCTTCTGCCTTCAGCTGGCGCCATAATCTCAGAGTCCTGGGGTCAAGTTCCACATCAGGCTCCTTGCTTGGCCAGGAGCCTGCTTCTCCCTCTGCCTGTCTTCCTCCTGCTTGTGTTCTCTCTTTCTCCCTGATAAATAAATAAATTAAATGTAAGAAAAATGTTTTTATTGTGGTAAAATATATGTCATGAAATTTTCCATTTTAACCATACTTAAGTGTATAATTCAATAGCATTCAGTGCATTTACAATGCTGCACAAGCATCAATACTGTTCGTTTCTAGAGCTCTTTTATCACCCCAAATAGGAAATCTGTACCTATTAGAACATAACGCCCCATCATTCCCTTTCCTCAGACCCCAGTGCCCTCTGCTGTGATTTTTGTTGATATGAACTCAACTAATTGAGGTATCTCATACAGATAGAATCATGCAACATTTGTCTTTTCATGTCTAGCCTATTTCATTTAGGGTACTGTCTTCAAGTGTGTCTGTGTTGCAGCAAGTGTTACGTCCTTCCTTTGTAAGACTGAATAATATACAATTGTATGTAGATGCCTCCTGTTGTTCATTCGTTAATCTAATGCTGAACCATTGCTTTGATTCCACCTTGAAGTTATTAGGGAACATTGATGCTATGAACATTGGTTTACAAGTCCCTGTTTGAGTGCCCACTTGCAGTTCTCCTGACATACACCCTGGAGTGGGATTGCTGGGTTTTATGACAATTCTGTGCTTAGCCTCTTGACCCGTCGCCTGACTGTTTCTGCAGAGGCTGCTCCATTCTGCTCTCCACCAGCAAGGCACAAAAGTTGCACTTGCTCCACATAATCACCAACATTTGTTAGTTTCTTTTTCTTTCTCTTTCTCTTTTTCTTTTTCTTTTCTCTCTCTCTCTCTCTTTTTGATAATATCCATCCTAATGAAAGCATATTACCACTTTAAATAATAAATTTTTGAATTAAAGGGCCTAAGGCAATTACTGAGATGGTCCAACTCCTGTAGGTATAGTCATTATGATGGCTTTTAACCATTTTCTGGTCCTTCAGTGTGTCTCACATGAACACTTCCCTTCTTCCAAAAATATGCACGTAGCTCACTGCAATACTTTCAGCATCCTACAGAGTATCCCACTGCGAAATGGGAAGGGAGGGAGGAAAAGAGTGGGTGGCCACATTAATGGGTCACAATAGAAATCTATGTAAGAGACTTCTAGAATGTTATAAGAGAAGCTATTTCACACACAGCCTATAAAAAATACCAGAGGCGTTCCCACTAATTAAAGAAAGGCTCAGTACCAAAAATATAATAGACCAAACAGAGAAAGAGAGAAAAAAAATCAACTGCTTTCCCTAAATTTTCCCTTTCTCTATGTCAGAGAGGCAATGTTTACACTGACCAGAAGGCTGAAGAAAAAATTCACACAATGAGACCAATGTTATTTCACCAAAATGTCTTTTCCAATGGAATGATTTTCCTTTATTTATCCCAAGATCAAACTTCACCACAATATAACCTTGGAGGAAGGTGTCAGACGATGTAATGGGCCCAGGATGCACATGCCCTGTAAAGGGTGGTTGAGCCCTTGAGACCTGAGGGCTAGCAGGCCCCACCCTTGTGGGATCATCATCTTTCTGGCTGAAAAAAAATGCAAAGTAATGACAATGAATGAGTGCCAGAGGCAAAGTGGTGCAAAATTTACAATCCTGTACATTTTTATTATTAAATAAAGTGGGGTATAATAAGGCAAATTATTCAAAGAAAAAAGTTATAGAAACTAAGAAAACACTAAAGGAGAACAGAAAGAATGAAGGGAACAATGAAAAAGGTGAAAGTCTTTTGGAAAATAAAGAACATGGCATTTTTAAATGAAAACCAGATGCTAGTCCTTAAGAGGAAGTAAGTAAACATCAAGTAAATCTAGTCAGAAATGTAAACAGATATATAAAGCATCAAACGAGAAAGAGAATACAACCAAATGTGTAGACAGCATTACAATTTAAGAGATCTTTATGCAAAAACATGTGCAAATAAATTTAAAAATAGACAATTTTCTAGGCAATTAATTCCATTAAATTACCAACAAAAGGAGTAAATCTGATTAGATCAATAACCATGGAAATGTATAAAATATGTCAACAATTTAACTCTCAAAATGCCACAACCAAAACATTTCACGAGTCACATCTGCAGAAATTATGCTGACCAACCACAGCCATGAGTGTAGAAGCAAAAGGACTAAAAGCAGTCTGGCTTGTAACTCCCGGGATCCATGGAAGATTAATGCAGGAAGGCGGGTCACGTGGTCCGAGCAGCTGCAGAGCGGACAGGGGAGTGGCTCAAGGATGTCCATAGAATGGGGTTGTGAAGTACCAGCTTTCAGTTATAAACTAAGTAACTCACAGAGATGTGAAGTACAGCGTAGGGAATATAGTCCCTGATATTGTCATAACTTTGTGCAGGGACAGATGGTGACTCTACCCACAGTGGTGAGCATGTGGTAATGCGTGTAAATGTCAGATCATAATGCTGTACACCTGAAACTAATAAATTAGACTACTATTGTATGTCAAGCATGCTTCAATTAAAAATAACTAATTTTTTTTCTGTAAAATAACGACAACTACAAAAGGATGTCAGTAGGGAGGCAGATGTTTGCCATTCCCTCCTCTTGTTGGGAGCTTTCTCAATCCCTGGTGTTTGCTGATGGAAAATGAACACCGGGGACCACTGGGAAGACACTTCTCCTTGATTTCCAGAAGGAGGGAAAGCTGACTCCTTGTCACTTTCCACTGAGAACCAAGAACTTTTTTAGAAGCCTTCAGCACATCTCTCCTCACTTACAATTGATCAGAATCAGTTCAAATGTCCACTTCTGACACAATAATTAATAGAATTGGTGGAAATCTCCTCAGCCCAACTGGAGTCACACCTGGATGAGGTGCCATTGTCTGGATGTGAATCAGAGAACAAACTGAGGTCTATTTCGTATAGAAAAAGAGAAAATCTGATGCTTGGTGGGCAAGCAACCAACCATGCTTCCTGGGTTTGTATTTTTACTGGTCTGTATCCTGGCACTGGCTGTTCTCTCTCTGAGCTTTGATCAACCCGTACCTAGAAAAGTTTACTAAGGCACCACGAACCCAAGTTATCTCATGAAAAGGACTTTTTTTTAGATAATGTTATGTCTTGGAGTGGGTTGGAGTTGAGGCAAAGTTCAAATCCTCTTAAAAGGGCATACTAGATAAAAAACCTGCTGGAATGTCCTTGAAAATTCCCTGATGATTGGAATTTCTTCTTTGTTAAGGCCCTTAAAGGAACCACTTTCTCTGTTGTTTTCATATCCCTTACTGTTATACTCAAATCTGTGCTAAACCCTAGTACTTCAGCTCCTTCCCATTCTTCCTTCTTTTGAAATATGCACTGTAGCCAGATATGTGTGTAAGGTGTTTTGTTAAACGTCTGCCCTGAAGATGGACATCACTATTCCCCTAAGACACTTTGCAGAGGTGACTAAGATTCTGCTTGCTTGTCTTCTGAGTTGTTAATGTATAAAGTGTACACTTAAGGAAATGAACTCGGAAAGGAAGAGATCAACATGTCAATTTGGTTCGTGGGATGAACAATCATAATTATTTATTTTTATTTTCTTCTTTGAGTGTTTTTACTTATATTCAGTATGACAGTGTTGACAACTTGGATGTGGAAAATATCATGTTGTTTTTTATGACTAAACTTAGGTTTTTTGGGTTTTTGTTTTGTTTTGTTTTGTTTTCTTTCCCCTCTGAAGTGGTTATAAACCGTCTTTAAACAGAGTCCCCCGCCTGGGTGGCTCAGTTGGTTAAGTGGCTGCCTTCAGCTCAGGTCATGATCCCAGAGTCCTGGGATCGAGTCCCACATCGGGCTCCTTGCTCGGCAGGGAGCCTGCTTCTCCCTCTGCCTCTGCCTGCCACTCTATCTGCCTGTGCTCACTCTCGCGCTCTCTCTCTCTCTCTGACAAATAAATTAATAAAATCTTAAAAAAAAGTAAAAATAAAAAAAAAATAAACAGAGTCCCCTGCCCGTGCTGTGATTTCACCTGGGGAATGAAGCGGAAACCCTTCCGCTATGGCATTCAGCAGACCCTTTCTGTTTGCTTCATTATCTCTTCTCCCTCTTCTTGGCGTGAAGTTTTAATTTACTCATTTATTTCCTCATTAGTGCTGGAGGCCTATTCTCAAATACTCAGTCTGTGCGTTTCACTCCACACGGATGGAGACAATCACAAGGATGGAAATCAAAGGCAGGGACAGGTCTGAAGACTGTGTGCATCCTATCTGCCGTAAACCTCACTTCCCTAGAGCAAGGGAGGGAATAGGGACCTGTTGCTATGGAACAAGAATATACCCACAGGAATGGTTATCTTTGCCAGGCAGTCTGGTACGAAGCAGTATGTGAGGAGAGACACTAAAAATGAGACTCAGTGAAGAACTACGGAAGTCCACGTAGATACCCGCCTTCCTTCAGAGCTAAGCGTGTGAGGTCCCAGGGCAGAAATAAGGCTCTGAAAATGATCTGCTTTTTCTGTCTGTAAGCATTTTGTCAACCCCTTTAGACCCACCATTCTTCCTTATTTCCATTGGTATTAGTATATACTTGTCTGTTCTTAACTAATCGTATTCTCTTAAGAAAATATGTTACTGGGGCGCCTGGGTGGCTCAGTGGGTTAAGCCGCTGCCTTCGGCTCAGGTCATGATCTCAGAGTCCTGGGATCAAGTCCCGCATCGGGCTCTCTGCTCAGCGGGAAGCCTGCTTCCCTCTCTCTCTCTCTCTCTCTGCCTGCCTCTCCGTCTACTTGTGATCTCTCTGTCAAATAAATAAATAAAAAATCTTTAAAAAAAAAAAAGAAAATATGTTACATACCCCTTCACAATGCAGCTGTAACTTCATTTACTCTGTCCCTGAAATCCAGCATGCATCGCCTTCCAGATTAATGGTCCTTAAACAGTTAAACACTTTTTAATGTCACTGACAGTTCCGATGACCCTAGGAAAGTGTTCTATTAAATAGATGATTAAACTTAAATGTTGCCACCTTGATTTTAATGCCTTCTACACAACCCTGTCTTATGTCAAAATATCTCTCCGTTCAAGGCAAATTTATTTGAGCGATGTTAGGAAGATTTGAGCTACCTGTGCACTGCCATAGTAAAGACGTGGAGAGGGGGAAGGATTCTGAGAACAGCAGGGACCTGTTCATGGGCTACAGGGTAGATTTCAGGAGAGGTGGGTTTGGTGGAGAGGATCAACCCTGATGCATCCCTCATGCGTCTCGCTAGCCACAGGGGCCAGACAAATGAATACTGGCATGTCCCTTCCTCTGAACTCTGTCGTCAGGACCAGGAGAAACTTTTGCACATCCTTTAATTGTTTTTGGAGAGACATTTTACTGCAGTGGCTAAGATCCAATGTTCTAGACTCAGAGCCTGTGGATTCTTACCCGGTCCTGCTTCCTACTACTCTGGTTATCTTATATAAAATATCTAACCTCTTAAGTCTCAGTTTTCACATCTCCAAGAGGACAATAATGTCCAATTCCTAAGATTGTCAAGCACTTATAACAGTCAGTATCCAGTGAATAAGAATGATGATGATGATGATGGTGGTGATGGTGGTGGTGAGATGGTGACATTTCCACCTTGCCAACAAATTGTAGTGACTCTTTGGGTAGAGCCAATTATTCAAACTAATGCATTGCACAAGCCAGGCAGAACACACATTCAAAATTTGTTTCTTTTCTCATGTATAATATTGTGATGAATGTCAAAACAGAATCCATCACAGAGGAGAATATGGTATCTGTCCAAGTCTGCTCTGATTTCCTTTGGGATTCAGATGAAAAAAGAATTCAGGCTCCTGAGAAAAGAAAAGAAGGATTTAGGGAAAGAAATGGAGCCCAGATGATCTTACAATTCAATGAGAATAGGCACTTCAATTTTATTTGGCTCCTGCTGAACTACTTTCCCTTAAGAAGATACTTAAGGAGCTAAATTTAAGTACAAGTTAAATCAGAGACTGGAGAGCCAGCTACTGAGGTATTTTTATACCACTTGACTTCCCTAAAGATATTCAGAGAGTTTATGGCTTTGGATAGTCCAACTAGGAATTCGGGCTGAACTCTTGCTGAGGTCAACAAAGGTGAGAAAGTTTTTCCCCTGTTGAAGGAACCATGAGAATTCAAATCCGAGGGTCACTATTACTAACTTTTGTTTTCTCCTGATGAAATCACTAAGATGTGTGCAGATGCCTCAGGGAAAGTTTTGATGTTAGATGATAAAATAAATGGGACATTCAAGAAAGAAATGCTATCTGTTGGTAGTTTGAGGTTAAGAAATATTTATGTTCTGTAAATGAAATGGGCAAAAGCTATAAGATGGTCTGTAAATCAAAATCAGCAAAACAGGATGGAGAAACCAGGTGGGACTTTATTCTCTTTGTGTGAATATTTGAGTGTGTGTGTGTGTGTGTGTGTGTGTGTGTGTGCAGCTCAAGTGCTGGTGGGCTTGAGCATGGTGGGAATTAATGTCTATGCTTAGGGGCAAGAGTCAGGCAATGAAGGTGCCAAGGCCTGTTACACTTTACCCTCAGGGCACTGAGAGCAAATAAGGGTGCCTTGTGAGGCCTGGAGACCCCAGCTCACCTTCATCTCTAGCTCCAGGGGCGCATCAACACCAGTACGTCCAGCAGGATACCAACGTGCATAAAAATGAAAAGCAGCACTTAAAGAGTGAGCAGTTGGACCTGCCTTTGAATTTTAATGTTGGAATTCATTCTTCTCCTGTTTCAGGTGACCTGCTGAGTAAGTAAGCTCCTTAGCAATAAAACAATCTGGGGTTTTTCTAGTCCCTAAAAACCATCAGGCTGCTGCAGAGAACCTAAATTTCTTCTAGTTCCATAATACTTCAGGGTAAAACTGAGCAAAATTTCTGACATGCTGGAGGATTTCAGCCAGTTTACAAACATAAATGGTGCAACTTTTGCAAAAAGTACTAGACACTTTCTAAAAAAGAAAAATTATTTTTCACAAGATTCTAAACGACATAGCATTTATTATCCAAAAGTTCTATTAAGATAAAAAAAAAATAAATCCTCAGATCATAGGTGTCTATAGTCCTGACAATGTAAATCAGCCCTTTGCACAATTACACAAGTTACATGAGAGACCCCCTCAATGATGGGGGCGATTTATAGATGCAGTTGATGGATGTATTCACAGAAGCATTTCTGGTCATGATACTCCCAGAAAAGGCCATGGAGAGGCATCTTGAAGGAAAATTAGAAATATTTGCATGTGTTCCTATCAACCACTGCCTAACAGTTCACCTCCGAATTGCTCATTCAGTTTTGGTGGGTCGGGAATCCGAGAGCAGTTCAGCTGCGCGGCTCTGATGCAGCGCGTATCAGGCACCTGCAGTGGAGATGCTAGCTATGCCAGGAGTCACCTGAAGATTGGACGAGGTTGAGGGTCCCCTTCCAAGGTAGCTCATTCCCATCCTTGACAAGTTCACGTCAGTGCTCAGTAGGAAGCCTTAGTCCTTGCCACATGGGCGTCTCTGTCCAGCTAACTGAGAGGTTCTGAAGAGCAGGATGGAAGTTTCAATAACCTTTACGACCTCAACTTCTAGAGTCATCACCTTCCAAAATGGCTCTCACTGATTCCTCACCAGCCAATATTTACTCCTAGCACAATCTCTTTTGTTGTGTGAAAGTTGGACCTAGGAAATTGCTTTAATGAACATAATTTGGCAAGACTGATACGGTGCCACTTCTGAGATTCAGTTACAAGATGCTCCAACTTCTGTCCTGCTGACATATATTCTCTTTATATTGACCTATCCATACATGCATACACGCATACATCCATGCATCCATACATCTTTCTGTCCGTCCATCACCTATTTATTATCTATCTATTATATATCATTATCTTCTCTTATCCATCTTCTTTCTTCTCTTTCCTTTATACTCTTCCCTCTTTTTCCATAAACTATCATCTTTAAGTGGCATTCAGAACTGCCATTTGGTGACATTAGGAAAGTGAGTGAAATTGTACAATAAAGGAGGAAGCAAGGAATCGTGCACAGTGAAGGAAAGCAGCCAACTTGGAATAATGACAAGCTTTTCTGGATGTAGTTTCTGTTAACCAATTCTTTTGTCAGAAAATATGAAGCTTTAAAAAAAAAAGAAAATATGAAGCTTTTATTACTGTTCAATTTTTATATATACTTCACTAGATTTATTTTTTGTAGCTGGGTTTTGTTTTTGGTTTGTTTTAGTATTACTGATTAGATATGAAAATCTTCTTCAAACAAAACAGTGTTCTTGGCAAGGTCCCCAGTGACCTGCACATTGCTAAACCCAATTACTGGTCCCCATCCTCCTTAACTGACTGTCAGTAGCATTATCATAGCTCATCATACCATCCTTCTGGAAACAGTTTTCCTCCTTTTCTTCCAAGACTCTGCACTCTGCTGGCTTTCTTCTTGGCTCATTAGGTGTTCCTTTTCAATATTCTTGTCTGCATCTGCACATTTCCCAGCCTTTAACAGTTGAAATAACCAATAGCTCAACCCTAGGGTAAGAACTTTGGCTTGTCATGCATCTATCTATATACTGACAATTCCACGTGCATAAAACACAGATCTTATCCCTGAACTCTGGTCTGATTTACACACTTGCTTCTTTGATATTTCCATTTTGATGACAATAAGGACCTTGCATTCAACATGCCCCAAACAAAACTCCTGATCCTCCTCCTCCTCCCAGCCTACCACCAATCCCACTCTTCTTCTATGTCAATTGATAGCAATGCTGTAAATCCAGTCCCTGAGTTTTGCCCATGGGAACTATCTTCAGTTCCCTATGTCTCCCCTATACTCCACTCATCCCATTAATAAAACACCTTCAGTTCCACCCTAAAAGTATATTCAGAAGCTGACCACTTCTTACCGCCATTACTGCCGCTGCTGTGGTGTAAGTCAATATCCTTCTTTCCCTGTGTTGTTGGGATCAGCCACTAAAATGGTCTCTCTGATTTTGCTCCCGTGCCATCACAGACTGTTTTTGAAAGAGTGGTCAGTGCAATCCTTCTAAAACATTTTGTTTCATATCAGATTTCAGACGGGTCCCCAGCAGGTTCCTGTCATACTCAGGTAATTGCCAAAGACTTTCAGTGGTTATTCGACCACATGGTCCAGTCTCCCACCACCTCTCTGAACTCAACTCTGCCAAATTTACTTTCTTAATTTTCCTTTAGAACACCATACTCTCACCTCAGGGTCTTGAACTTGCTCTCATATTCCCTCTGGCAGAAATATTTCCCTGGTAGCCTTCAGGGAGTCTCTATCTGAGAAACATTTCCTCCCCACCACTCCCTTCATTTCCTTCAACCAGGTTTATCTTTTTGATGTAACCCTTTACGCCTTTTCATTTACGCATATGTTACTTATTTATCTGCTTGTTTTCTCTGTCTTTCCCTTCAGTGCATGCTATATAAAAGCACTTGTTTGTCTGTTTTGTTGGACAGATATATCCTATTCGAGTAGAATGGACCTGATATATTTAGGTATTTATTGAATGTGGACATCAACTTTGCAATGATCATGATCTATCTACCATCTATCATCAATTTATCTATCATAGTCTATCTATCCATCCATCTATCCATCTATCATATATTATTTACCATCTACCATCTATCATCTGTCTATCATCTATGTATGTATCATCTATCATCACCTATCTGTCATCTATCCATAAAATCATCAGGAACTGTAAAATGTTCACACATCTGTATTGCTGATGAATATCATGTTGGACAAATAGCCCTGAGGCCCCTCACAGGCAGGCAGGCAGTGAAGACCCACAAGGAATACTTTATTCCACTATATCACTCTTCCTAAACCCAGAATACTCAGGCTTGGGAGGGCTGTTCCATAGATCTCAAGAGAAAGGTGAAAGATTCTTGGTTTTCCCCCACCTCTGTTAGTATTAACTATGCTTCTGTTTTAAAAGCTTTGGCATCAAGTGTGGTTAATTTAGATAATCTCTCACAGCTTAGTGGGCAAAGAAGAAATCTCATATATGCCAAAGAGGACTTGAAAAGGACTATCTAAAAGCAGAGGACCCCTGAAGTACCCAGGACATTTGCCACAAGGATGCTACTATGGGAAATGGAGTCTTACTCCTGTTCCAAAGTCATAGCTTGCTCTCAGCTTAGAAACATGGGGAGAAAGAACTTACAGGAAAGTGTTAGGCTGACTGGCTGGTGGCCATCCAGGTGACAAGGCAGTGCCCAACAGAATCCTCCAGGACTGAATCTACCAGGACTAGAGGGGCTTGCAAAGGCCTGGGCAGCACCAGTATCATTTAGTGCTATAATTGACTATCAAGGAACTAACATGGTAGTACTTTAACAACTACTACTAGTGACTACTGGTCTAGGTTATGGCAGTCAGAACAAAGCCCTGTGGTGGTGCATGCTGAGCTTTTGCTCACTGATGTACCCCAGAAGGAAAGGTCAGAGAAATGGCATAGTGTAAAATAAGGACATGGGGCATGCAGCCAACATCACTGGAAATCAAAGCCTGAGCCACCACATGCCTAGTAAAATCCACTGGACTGACTGTGGACTCTGAGAAGCAAACTGAGGGTTTTGGAGGGAGTAGAAGGGTTGGGTGAGCCTGGTGGTGGGTATTGAGGAGGGCACGTATTGCATGGACCCTGGGTGTGGTGCATAAACAATGAATCTTGGAACACTGAAAAGAAAGAAAATAAAATAAAATTTTAAAAAATTGAAAAAAAATCCACTCAGCTGAAATGAATGAAAATCAAGAATGACTCATATTTATGGAGAGTTTAGAGTACTTTTCCAAACAGAGATATTCCTGGCAGAAATCTGAGAGACACTCCAAAATCCTTCTCTTTTGTATTGACTATTGTAGGGGCACAGCCCCTCACCAACCCTGCAGAGACTGAATGAGGGGCAGATGCAGACTTTTCTAGGTGGGTTATAAGTTAATGAGCAAAAAGGAGTTTTGAAGGCCCCTTATCTATTTTCTTCCTGAATGACAACCTCAGGTGAAACATGCTCTTTCCTACCTTTGAGACATGCCCAGATAAACTATTTCTAATGGAATCTGAACATGGAGACTAATAAAAAAATATATTGGAGAATAGGGAGATAGTATAAATCATTGATAAGGTGTTTTTCCTTGTCCTTGCCCTGGTTCAGGCACAAGAAAAAAACCCTTTCAGTTATTTGGGATGTATCTTTCATTCAGAGAATATAGTTATATTTTTTAAAAAATGTCTGCATATTTAGACCACCCTTAAAAAATAAGTGAATAAAAACAATGGAAATTCACTCCCCAAAACTCTACTATAAATTGATAACTGCCTAAACTTGTTACAGATGATTTATTTTTGACAAATTTAAACATTTTATTGTGGTTTACTGGCTCCCTGAGAATCTTAAAAAAATATTTTTTAAAAAATTATATATCACTTATCAGCTGTCTGTCCATGTATATCTGATATATATACCTGAGCTTCTCATGGAGGTTCTTAATGAGGCAGACAGTAAGTACTTACCCATTATCCTTCAAGGTCATCTCGGGAATCAAACAAGATATTAAAAATGAAATTAATTGTACCCTCTAAAACACTGAGCCAGAAAACACATTGGACTTTTATCCTCATGGTGATGAGGAACCACACACCGTTAGAATGGAAGGAGGGACACTAAGAAATCTGTTTGAAGGCAAAACAAAAAAATGGAGGTGATTGTACTAGTCAGGGCAATAGTCAGTGAGCATGAGTTGGGCACCATGGACAGCGATATCTGAGAGGACAGCTGCCCTTGACTCTGGCAGGTCACAACCTCTGTCCCATCCCTTCTCTCCAGGGTGACTTTTCTATTTAGGGCAATGTTCTCCTGCCTGTGGGGGTTGGGCACAGAAGCCTCAGCATGACACTTCCTTCTCCTCAGATGTCCCTTCTAAATGGATCTCAGGGACTCCAATGCCCTCTAACGACATTAAAATGACTGCAAACCCTGATCTGTTTCCCTCCACATTTAGGAAGCTTCTCCTAGACATTTTCTGGCTGTCCCGCAGGGTTTTCTATATTACATTTGCTTCTCTCCACTGCCATGTGCTGATGGAGAAGAGCCAGAGGGCTTTCTCACTAAATACAGTCTTTTCAAAATCCATGACACTTGACAAATGGGTTAAAATTCAAGTATTTTCTACATTTTAGAAGAGAATATTTAGCTGATTACATGCTGTAGCCTAAACAAATGTTGCAAGACCTTGAGTTAGCGGCACGGAAGAAAATCATTCTTGTTTCTTCCACGTTTTAATAACATGATACAGAGCTGGCAAGCTAAATGGCAGTAAATCTGACAGAAACTATATAATGAGAATCAACAAACCCACACTACATAATGAATTGTGCACAGACCTTCCTCCAGGAGGGACACATGGCAAAGTAATGCAAACCATTGTTGCTAAACAGCCTAGTTTGTGATTTTGCTTCCCCAGACAAAAGGAGAGGCTCTTAGCGAGGCCACAGTGGACACCATTTATAATGGAACCATTCACCTCTGCTGTGTGTTCCCAGCTTCTTCCGTGATCCCAGCATCCTACCCTCTTCATTCTTTACAATTGTTACTTGGTGCCATGAATCTGAGAACATTACTGAGAAGTTGTTTTTCCTGTGCAGCTCTGTCTTATGAATGAAAGTTGCATCTCTCTCATTTGCTGGTGTCAGTTTCTATTGATTAAATGTGGCATGATTTTAACAACATGTGACAGTTAAGATAGAGAGGAGTTATAGAACATATCCTGGGAATCCATCCTGTGTCTGGATGCCAGTCACTGCCCACTCTAGATTATTAGCAGCAGCAACATTTGCAATGTGGCCACTCAATTTATGATGTTGTTGATGCAGTGGGATTTTTTTAAAAGGCAGATTAGGTTATTAAATTATTTGTATCCACTATTGCTAATGCCTCGACTTGCTTTGCTCATTTTTTGAATGCCAGTATTCTAGAAATTAACCGCAAGCAAGTGGGTCCACAAAAATAGACAGCCATCTTGTGTTATAAAACTCCAAATTCCGAAGTCTTGGCAGTAACCAGCCAAATGTCAATGGTAAATCCCCATACAAACTTCTTTCAAGAAGTTGCTACATATTTTTTAATTGTGACCACTGTTCTTTTCTCAATGTTGTAACTAAAAGATTTATAACCAAGAGATTTTAAATGACTCGTGGCATTTCCCATGAGATGAAGTAATAATGATAAGATCATCAAACAATGGATGTTGAGATACACAATGAGTCCTTCACCTGGGAAAAGTTGGGGTCATGCCTGGTACCTTCTCTTCGGTCACCCTCATGCTCCTGCAGCCACATGTGTAAGCGCTGGCATTAATGAGCCTAGCCTTTCTCTCCATTACACTGACAGGTTTCTCTGGCCACGTCCAGCAGTTACATTGACCAGAAAATTAAGAAACCTATCCTTTTGAAAGGTCTTTGCATTTTGCTCCCACTGTCTTTTCAAGTTTCTTCATTTGTCAAGAAGGCAGTCATTCTTTTCTTAAAATTGAAAGGGCGACCCTAATGCATTAATCATGCCCCTCCCATCGGAACTTCAGTGATTTTTGAGTGAATTTGTTTGCTATTTTCAACAACAGATTGATTAATCAATTTTCCTCTTTTGCTATTTTGTGATTTATGATTTGTTTTTGTAATGCATTTTGAATTCTGGATCACATCAGCTAAATTATATTTTTGGATCCTAACAAAGCATTAAATTACATATTAAGAATAAAACAGCTTTTCCTGTTAATCATATTATGACTCATGGTCACCTTTATTTTGTTCTGAAAAGGGGCAGGAGGGCAAGAACACATTGGAAAGAGCTAGTGCACTCACCTCTCTCAGAATTCTTTTCATTCAAGGTATACCATATTCTAGGTATTTGAAACAGAGAATATATCAGGACTGTGCATGTGCACCAAGGGGAGAGATGTAGGAGACCAGACACCATCTTCTCCCTCATAGTGGTCTCACGCCCATCTCCTAAGAATGCTGACACATCTGCCCAGCTCTGTGTTCTTTCATGGAAGCTATAAAGGCAAATTAACAGATTTGAGTATCCGCCTATGAGTCCTCAAGATTCAGAGAGATCTTCCCTGAATGAGAGCTCTGAGCATCCCAGAGCAAAAAAGCATCCCCGTGCCTATAGATTGGAACTTGCCCAGTCACTGACATCTCTCCCTTGGGCTCCTTCCAAAGACTTTCTCCCTTCTCTGTCCCCAGCCATCTCAGGGCATAACAATCTGAATACTGCCAGCCTCCTCTTGGGGACTTGTTAGAAATGTTCAGATCTACAGGGAAATCAGTTCAAAGAAATGACCAAGAATCCATTAAAGGTGTGTCCTGGTCCTATAAAATTACCTCACTTCAGAAAAATTTGCAGGCTTTATTTACCCCAAATAAAAGAAGTATGAGATAGAGAGCTATCTCTACAAAAAAGTATCAGGCTCCCAGGTAAAATCATTTTCCTGTTTTGTCAGTTTGCATGGAATTCAGCATGTTACTTCAGTTTTCATGCTTCCCTGAGATGTCAGTCAATATTTTTCTTCTGAAAATTGTATGTGAAAATAATAAATGAATCAAAGTTTTTCCATTGCAATTTAGATTTACTGTGGACACAGCCTCAGCATAGACCTAATTCTGTCTTAAACTCACAACTCATCAGAGTATTATCACTGTAGCCTCCATGTAAAATATAGGTCATATTCCCTGTATAATTTTTATATAGAAGAACATAGTACAATGCACTTGATTCCATTTAGGATTCTCAGTCAATGATGTAATTCCTAAATGCAGTTTATTTTATTTCCTTGCCATAACATTTAGTTTTGTGTTATAAATTGAGAGTGCTGTATCATGATAAAAGCTTAGCTTTAGAATCAGAATCCACATTCAACAGCAATGATCATTGTCCTGCAAGTTTCAAGTTACCATCAGTAAAAGGAGAATAATGCCAACACATATAATTGTGAAATAATTATATAGATAACTTGTGTTTAATTCTTTTTTTATTAATCATTTTTTAAATTTATTTTCAGCATAACAGTATTCATTGTTTTTGTACCACACCCAGTGCTCCATGCAATCCGTGCCCACTCTAATACCCACCACCTGGTTCCCCCATCCTCCCACCCCCCACCTCTTTAACCCAATAGCCAATGTCTTGTTATTCTTATTCTTATTCCTATTCTTTCTTATTCTTATTCTTATTCTTATTCTTATTCTTATTCTTATTCTTATTAATAGGAGTCCTTTTTTTCCTACCCAAGTTGTGGATACATGGAGAAATAAGGTAGGTTAACTGACAGGGGAGACCAGAATAACACCGCTGTTACTATAATAGCTCTGCTGATGTTTCAGCTTTGTGGCATAAGTAGATTCAGGCACAAAGGAGAAGAAGGTTTCTGATCTTTGAAGCTGCTTTCTTCCAGGGAACACAGTGCTGGGAAAAGAAGGGTGGAGAAGACATGGCATGCTGCCTGCCATAGAGCTGTCCCTATAGATCCTTCCTCCGCCTTCTCGAACCTCTTGCCCTTCAAGACTGATCTGAATGGATTGAGGGTCAGCCAGCTCTCTTGTTTGTTGGGTTTACCCATGAGGACACTGATGAAGAAGTCAAAGAGGGTTTAGAGTTAGGCCAGGGTATTTGTCTCCCTGACTTCTTCTTTGATGGCCAACTCAGCTAGTTGAATCCCTTCACTGAGGGCTGTCTCCTTATTGAGTCAGTTGTTTGTGACTGTTAGGGTTTTCTAGAGCCATTAGGATTGTGTGTGTGTGTGTGTGTGTGTGTGTGTGTGTGTGCACATGCATGTGTGTCTGTATGTATATCTAAAGAGATATACAGAGACAAAGAAACGAAGACAGGAACAGAGAAAAATTTGAAGGAAATTGTTCGCATGATTGTGGAGGCTGAAAAGTCCAAAATCTGCAGGGCAGGCCAGCAGGCAGGAGACCCAGCAAAGCACTGAATTTTCATCCTCAAGCCCAAGGACCATTCGGAGGCAGATTCCCTTCCTCCTTGGTGGATGGCCCTCTTTTCTCTTAAGGCTGTCAACTGGTTGGAGAGTTGTCTGCTTTATACAAAGTGTTCTGATTTGAATATCAATTCACAAAGACATCTAGACTGGTGTTTGAACAAAAACTGGGTACCTCAACCTAGTGAGATTGAACGTAAAGTTAACTATGACAATTGCTCTCCTGCTGGGTCCCAGTGAACATTCCCTCCCATCATGTCTTTGAGATGAACAATAACCCTGTGTCTACTCCCAGGTCCAGGTGTTATGCTATCTCTTGTGGCTCCCCTATCCTCCATCCTCTGCAAGCAGTTGCTTTACATGCAAACCCTTCTTAGATTATGGTATTTGTCATGTACCATCTGTTTTTCTTTGAACTTATCACCAGTATAATAATGAGTATTAGAAAAGACCCCAGGATATAGACACTTATAATGAAATTCTGAGGTTGGATTGGTCATACATACAAACATGTATACATGTATAATATGGAGAATGGTTGATGTATGCTATGCGATGCCACATTTAATTCTAATTATCACTGTGGTAGCATGGGATGAAATGCTGGTGAGGTTCAAGGGATAGTAGCTCAAACATTTGTGATGTTTAATTGCAGAGGAGAAACAGTAGGGAGCATACGGGGTCACAGAGAAGTGGGAAACTTGGGACATGTACTTAGGAAGCCTGAGGAAAACTCAGGGCCTTCCATGGCAACTTTGAGTCACCAAGGAGGCTAAGGGAGAATAAGTCACACAAGACTATAGCAGAAGAAAAAGCCCAAGACCCGTCAATACTGTGTTTCACTCAGAGCTTTCACTGATTCAGAAAGAGGAGCCCAAGACCAGGGCTCTTGTGCAGGTAGTTCATTTTGGGAATAACCTTTGAAGTCAAAAGAAGGGGAGGGGAAGAATGAAGCATGGAAGGAAGGAAAGCCAACACAGAGACACACAGCATGGTTGTCATGCTGAGAACTGAGGCTCAGTCATGTTGTGTTAAAGAGCCTTGCAGGAAGCATCTCAGATGTTGTGCACTCAGGAGATAAAAAGCTGGAACGTTTATATACAAGCTCCATTGGCTCCATTGGCAAGCATGGCTTCAGGCCATGGGAACTCACCTGAAATTCCGTGTTGGCATGTTCATGAGTACTGGGAATGGAAGCTTCAGGCAGAAAGAACACTTCTGGATACTGCTTTGGGATCTGATTCCGTGATCTCAATGGAAAATGGGAACCCAACATGGAGAAGGTCAAGTGACTCTTCATTCCACACTGACTCATCAGAGGCAAGGTAGGCAAAATTACCAAAATAATCCACAGTATTAGTCAGAGTTTGAGGCAACAGAAGTGTCACAGGCAGAGTTGTCAGATTTAGGGGAGAAAAGCACAAGATGCTTAGCAAAATTTGAATTTCAAATAAACTACAAACCCTTTAATGTAAGTATGTTCTCTGCAATACTTATCAAAAACATTTGTGTTTGTTTGAAATTGCAGTCTAACGGGGCATCCTATAATTTATCTGGCAACCCTACATCTGTGGCAATGGCAAAATAATGATAATATATCATGAAATAAAAAAAAAATCTGAACTTTCAATATTATGCTTCACATAAATGTATGCTGTCTTCCAGAGACCTGCAATGAAAAAGTGGTTTACTGGTCAGAATAAGGCTTTGGCTTCGATCTATGTCAGATGGGTCCCAGCTGGACCATAGATCCACACTGAGTTTCTTTCTCTCTACCAGATGATAGGATTCCCACTTAGCTCCCTGGCCCATGGATTGAAGGGTATTGTGAGAAGAGTCAAGTGGAAGCCCCCAAACCAACACTCTGCACATCAACATATGAACCCGAAGCACAAAACTACATCCCTGAGGAATTTCCAGAAATCACTGTTAACTTAAAGAGGAATTCCTACCATGTCTCATGTACCTATTAGCCAAATTTACACATGAAAGACGTGTCCAAAGGATGAGGGTTGGTTATCCCACATTGCCTCTGGCGGTGGGGTAGCCTCTGACACTTGGCACACGTGTTGATCTGGAAATTCTTAACAGCAATTCAGAAGCACTTTGCCATTCCGTAGACAACAAAACAGTTTTGTTGATTTGTTTCAAGATTATGTTCACTCTCCTGCTCTTTGCCAAAATATAGTCTGAAAGGACTTGGATGAGCTTGACATCTTACATAATTTCTTGCCGGTTCATTACATCATAACATTATGCTACCTTGACCCAGTGAATAGGAGGCAATAACCACTCAGATATTTGAATGCTTCTGCCAGAGGAGGGAGATAAACCCTGTGAAATTTTAGATCCTGACATACTGGTAAAATTTGCAGAACGGTAGTGGTCAGGGAAGTGTTAGGATAGTGATTCCAACCAAAGGAGAGTCAAGTTACTACACCAGGTACCCTCCACAGAAAAAAAGATGCATGAAACTTCGGGATGCACTATTCTGACCCATTTACCTGGTAAGCCCTAAGCCTATGACAAAAAACAGCCCCTAGCAAGTCCTAAAGGACAAATAAACTCCATAGGAAGGTACATACACTCCAGCTATCGGCAACTAGGGCTCCACATTCCCTGTACCTGTGGCCTCCTGGGGCATGTCCAGCAGCAGTGCACAGAGGACAGGGCCCACAGCTGGCTCCCTATTGCTGCAGACAGTGCCAGGCCAGCAACAGCCACTGAGTTTCATTTCCACGTAGGGGTGAGATTGCTCAGTGGGCAGGACTTAGGGTGGCAAATTCAGTGGTCTGCGTTTTGTGAAAGTATAGGCTAAATTATATTAATCACCAGGGGAAGAGTGAATTGCTGTTAAATTATGTTTTAAATCCAGCACAGCCAGTGAAATACCTTCTAGTTCTCTCATGTCTGCTGGTACTGATGGAGAGGAAGCTGTGGTTGGATAAGGTTAAGTGTCCAAGGACTCAGCAAATTGTTAGCTTTGCCCTCAGAGCTTTGCCTACCTGGGAGGAAGAGCCACCAACATGTAGCCTCCCTTCTGCTGCAGAAGCATCGGACTAGCTTTCTTTTACTATTGATGAATATGCAAAGTGTCAGCAGGTTTTGCTTTAATTGTCTCTTGTCCTAATATATTCTAGACCAGTTAATTTCCATCTCTTCTTCAAGGCATGTTTTTCTGGTATCCAAGTTCTGAATTATTAATGAAGCATGAGGATTTCTTTTGGTCCAAGAATGCTCTGTCTGGAACTCTTGCTGTAGACTTGTCTATGGGATTGTTATGCTATAGCCTAAGGGCTAGAGTACCTGCCTTTAAAGGAACATTTGTCCTAGATGATTAAGCAGTCCAGAAACTCCTGGGGACCACGTTGTGTGTGTGGACAGTGTGGGGATCCATGCTAACCCCATCATATTTCCCTCTTTGATGTAACCAAAGAATGGATTTCACGCAGGCTGATCTATAGCCACAATAATAGGTGCACAGAAAATTCTACTTGGTGCCTAGGGGCTTAAAAACAGAAATATTCTTCTACTTCCTTAATATGGATAACTCTGAAAGAAGAAAATACCCCTTGTTTAGAGCTGAGCCCTCCGGACTGAGATGACTGCTTAGGGAAGGCTGAATCCGCATATGAAGCTTTAGTAGCCCAAATTCTGAGTTTTCTGCATCGGTGAGACCTAGCACGGTGGAGGGCCTGAACCTGCTCCGTTGCCAAGAGGCACAGCATGCGGAAATCCAAGCCTTTCCACAAAGTACTTGCCAGAATGCATGCAAAGTTGACTCCTGTGGGAGCTACCCACAGGACAACATTAAGACCTCTGTCTCTGCAGGGGTCCTTAAAGCTGTGGCTCCTTTTCTGAGGCTGTAATCTCAACCCTTACCCATGTATGCTTAAACACAGTATCTGCAACCAGGCCACTAAAGAACAATCACTTGTCTTTAGGCCAAGCTGTAGTCATCAATCAAGGTTGTTCAACCATGTATCTTAAGGCCTGTGGTCTCCTACCTAAGCTACAACAGAGAAACCTATGGCTATATTAGCTTCCCCAAATCATCCACGTCAAAATATGCATCGTGCACTAAATCAAAGACATGTCCGTCTGGGAATAGCAAAAGTTCCATGTGTTATTTTTACTCCTTTACATTCTATTTTATTTCTTGATGTTTCTGTTGCATATACCAAACACTGGGGAATGTGAGGGGCCAAATCGATAATACACCTCTTGGACATTCTGAACAAGTTGGATGTTAAAAGGATGGACTGGCAGGTAGAGGAAATAAAACTGTATTTCTCTTCTTTGCCTCCCCCTTCTTTCCCTAGTTCTTATCCAATTAGACATCCCATTGAAACTTGCTGTTTCCTCTCAGGACTCAGTGATGTCATTCCAACAACTTGATCTTCTCTGGCATTTACTTATTCATTTAATAGTGTTTATTAAGGGGTACCTAGTGCCTGGATGGCTCAGTTGGTTAAGCCTCTGCCTTCGGCTCAGGTCAGGATCCCAGGGTCCTGGGATCGAGCTCCACATTGGGCTCTCTGCTCAGCAGGGAGCCTGCTTCCCTCTCTCTCTGCCTGCCTCTCTGCCTACTTGTGATCTCTCTCTGTCAAATAAATAAACAAATAAATAGTGTGTATTAAGGACCTGATTGTGGCAGATTTTCCTTTTAAGTATCAGAGATACAGAGTCAGCACAATTGGCAGAAAGTATCTTCATGCAGTCTGTATTTTAGAGGGGTGGGGACAGTAGAGACCAAAATGAATAATTAATTACATAAAATATTTTTTAAAAGTCATTTTGTATGGAAAGATGTACATAAAGAATTGGAATGAAGAGTGCTGAGAAATATTTTAATTATAAATAGAGTTTAGAAGAACCTCACTTAGAATGTGACATTTCATCAAAGACCCAGGGGAAACATGTAGAACTCTGTGGGGCTCCTTGTGAGAGGGACACTCCAGGAGGTGAGAGCAGGCAATGCCAAGAGCCCTGTGGTGGGAAATGTGTTTGGCCTGCAAGAGTGCAGAAGGCTTTGTGTCTGAAGAAGAGTGAGGTGGCAGGGCAGGGGGTGAGGATGGGCAGGACCACATCACTTCTCTGGCTTTGCTCTGAGGGGCACGTGGAACTCAGGACAGCATTCCACAAGGGGAAGGCATGCTCTGGCTCATTCTCCAAAGATAGTTCTGCTCTTTGGGTAGAGAATTTTCATCCTTCAGGGTGAGGACAAAAATTGGGACACCAATTACATGACTCTTGCAATCATTCAGACTAGAGAGGACAATGACCTCGACCAGGTGGGTGGCAGTGAAAATTATGATGTCTTTGGATGGAATCTGTACAGAAGTACAGGAAGATAGTGTTCCTTCTGTTCACTGCAGTCATTTATACAGACATCTGGTGGGCAGAGTGATAGAACATTGTTATTCAGGCTCTCTGTAGAAGAATGCTGGATTAGGACTATTACATCCAATGCATCACTGTGGAACCAGAGTCCTGGTCTCCAACTTTCCCTGTGCTCAATATATTACATAGAAATTGATAAAAAGTAACCACTTTTCTAACCTAAATTACTGCAGCTTTAAATAATAAGTTGGCACATAAATATAGAAACAAGCGTTATTGCCATACAAATTGTGCTATGACCCTCTATTTAGTCCAAATTTGCTCAGTTTTGCCATTTGCTCACAAACTTAACTGCATGCCTTTTCTTTTAACTTAATATAGAAAAAACATCTCATGAATCATTGCACCACCAATTTTTCAAATACAACATATTAAGTTATATTCTTTTCTAAATTTTGTTCATCATCAAAGCAACTATTTCTCCATACAACGTGCCTAGCTAAACTCCTGATTTCTTTAGGTCACTTTGCATTTTCTATCTTTGCTAATGTTGTCACCATCCTTCATTACCTATCAACAGAAAATTGCATTTACTTGAAGCCTATTCTTTTCATCATATAATTAATTAAGAAGTTAATTAATATCAGGCATATTGTTGGCCCCTGTGACACTTCATTAAATACTTCCTTCCTGAAGACACTGTCATTTATTTTACTCATTATTAATGGTCTTCGAACTTCAGCTCTTTTTTATGTGTGTCAAAACTCATATTTAACTCACAGTGAATTAATTTCATAGGTGAAACTTCATCCAAAGGTTATTACATTAATTATTGGTTAAAAGCCTTTTATTGTCTTCTGATACGTGGGTTGAGTTTGTTTTTGACCAACCTTAAATTCCAGACACGATAAGGCAGTTCAAAATTTGACAGATACTTTCTTTCTCACCTGTCGCTATCTATATATGGATAGCATATATATGTATATGCTACCTCCCTGACTTTACAGAAACTTGACTCTATTGTCCTATATATTTCTCTTTATGTATTTTATATAAATATATATTTAACATTATTTCATTCCTCTTTATAGAAGAGGAATCACTGGGAATTTGCCATCGTGTTGTCTTTACTTCCCACACATATTGTCTAAGTCAGTGTTGCACTAAGAATCATGCCCCTATGTGCTGCTTCAATCCCCTGACCTGCTGGGGCTGGATGAAGTCCTCCCCTGTATCTTCTAATGCCTCATCACATTATGTGTGTTACTGTCTTTGCAGTATCCCAAGACTGGATCAGAGATGAATATTCCTCAAGCAGACCAGCCTGGACAGCAGACACCCCTTCCTGCTCCTTCCTTTGACCCCCTCTGGATGGGACCTGCATAGGTCAGCCTCTGGGTGTGGGTTAATTTGTTGGGTGTCAGCTCTCTGGAGCTGTTTCAGCTTTTAAGTCTTTTTCCTGATGGTGTCTGCTGCTGTCCTGGAGGCACAGAGGGGCCATTCTCCTTTTCATAGAACTGTCACCTAATGAGAATCAGCCTATTGTGATGTGTTGGACGTTTTCTCTTGGATTCATCTCTGAGTGGCTGGATCCACATCTGCTCAGCATTCTGGAGGTGGGATGCCCCGAGCAGCCTGTACACTCTTCTTCCCCAGCTTCATCCTAATTCTTTTCATTTTTATTCAAGTACTGTATAGATACAGAAAATCCATGACTCATACATGTCCAGCTTGGAGAACTTGTATCAAGTGATCACAACTCTGACTTCTCTCTCACCACTCTATCTACACTACTGGTCTATATCGCCAACAACTTCCATGATGCCAAGTCTAAAATAAACTCCTCACTACTCACCTACTGAAACTCTGATGTTTTGACAGACCTAATGTATCTTCTTTTTCCACAATAGAATAGTCAACTCTGAGGGCTTCTCTGAGGGCATATTCTCCTGGTTTCCCTCCAGACTCTTTGGATCCTGTTCAATGTCCTCTATGGCTACTCTATCCTAGAGCTAAGTGTTGTCACACTGCCATGTTCCATCTAGTGCCTTCAGTCTCTTTCCCTTTCTCTTCTCTCCCTAGATTTTCTTGGCCATTATCTTGATTTGTTTAGTATCTGATGTCGATGCCCTGATTCTTTTCTCTTAGATACATCAGGCATGTCCTCTTGGATGTCCTTAAGCATCCACACATACCATGCTCCAGAAATAACTCTCTCTACCTGACCCTGAATTCTGAACCCATCCTTACCAGTCTTCTCTAAAGGAGTTCTTGAAAATGCAACTCCCACCACTCAGCTGCATAAACCCCAGAAAAGTCATCCCTCATGCTTCTTTCCTTTAATCAAGTCTTCAAAAACTCCAGTCATTCCCACATCCTAAGAATATATTGTTGGTTGTTATTTAAATTAATCTGTGACTATAGTTTTCTAAATATGCCACCTCCCTCAATGAATTGCCACAGTAGCCTTCTTATTGGATTCTCAATTTCCTCTCCTATCCTCCTCAAACCTTCTTCCACTTAGGCAATGCAGCAATAACAATTGTTTTAGTCAAGGAATTAAGCATGATGTTTCTACCTCAATCCTTCAAGGTATATCACCCTATTAATAAAATCCAAAGTCTTTGTTGAGGCTTAGAAGTTCCTGTATTATTGACTCTTGATGAACTCCATCTCAGACCACTTCTCCTCACTGGCTGGTCTCTTGTGATGTGTCATGCCTTCGGATGCTCCTCTTTTTCATTTCAAAGCCTTTATCCACACAGTTGTCCTTGTGTGAAACGTTAGTTATATGGACCTTCTCAAGGTCAGTTTCTTCTCATCTTTCCAATATCAGCTTAAGTACCACACTATCAGGAAACTCTTTTGCTGATTTAGACTCCCCCCCATTATCTTTTATAGACCCTCTTTGTGGGAGGGTTATATTCCACAGTGATAATTAAAATATCAGGGCTATTCTGGTCTGTGTTCTTTTTATAACCTATCACTCTTACAGAGTACAAACTTTGTAAGGCCAGAGGCTGAGTTTGTTAAATCTACTATTGCATTCCTTATCAAGGCACCCTGCTCAGTTTATGGCATATGTACCTTAAATAACTGTTTAAAAAATGCAGAAAAAGTACTCTATAATTTTACAGTTGTAAAGGTTGAAATCCAGGGAAACTAAAGGAATAGTATGTACCAGCAAGACTCCTTGTACTTATCTAGTTTAATTTTCATATTTGAGGAAGAGAGGTGTGGTTAATCCTATCTGAATCTGTGGACCTTTTATTCAGTTCTTACTTGAGGAGAGCAGGCTCTGTACTCATCACTTATCACACGCTCTTTCAATTTTTGTGAACTGCATTTAGCTCTTACTATTTTATAGAAATAGGTCTTAAAGGAGTCATGAATTCTTCAAGTGCATATGTAAGGAGGAAATTGCAGAATCAAACCTACAACATTGGTGTTCATGTTACTAGATTTAAGCTTTTAAACATGATCTGCATTGTCTCCCTCTCATGGGAAAACACTGGGACCTTGTCTTTGTTTCCTAGTGCTGCTATGGCAAGTTACCGTAAATAGGGTGGCCTAATACAACAGTTCAGAATTTAGAAGTTCAAAATCAAGATGTTAGCAAGGCCATGCTCCCTCTGAGGGTTCAAGAGAAGAATCCTTCCTAGCTGCTTCCAGCTTTTCGTGACTCCATAAGTTCCTAGGTATGCGGCCACATCACTTCAACCTCTGCCTCCATCTTCTGTGCCTTCTTGTCCCTGTATTGTTCAAATCTCCCCCTCATTGTAAACATACTAGTTATTGGAATTCAGCCCATCCTCATCCAGTATACCTCATCTTAACTTGATTACTTCCGTATCCGTAAACACCCTATTTCCAAACAAGGTCTTATGCACAGGTATGCCAGAGATTAGGACTTCAACATGTACCCCTGGAAGGACATAATTCAACTGATAACAGACTCTTCAGAAAAAGGACAGATTCAGGAATGTGATCGATGCTTTAACATGGAAAATTCTATTCAAAGGAAGTTTCCTGAACCTGTTTGAGATCCTTCCTGTTTCAATGGATACCATCAGAACTCATGATTCATAGGCAGGTCCACCAATGCTATTTATTGATGGCATTCTCAAGCTTGAGTCCACAGGCAGCTCTGGTACAAATTATTAAAAAAAAAATAAGCTAATGAATGAAATAAAAGATTTGAGCAAACCTTGTTCCCATTTCTCCAGTTGGTGTTCTTGAGACAAGACTCAGTTGTCATTATGTGAGAATTCTAATTTATATCCCCTAATCAGAAGAAAAGAAAGGTGAAGGAAAGTGTACAGATGAGGAAAAAAAAATTAGCATAATTTTCTTTAAATCAAATCACAGAAAACTCTGGGAAATACTCAGGATCTCAGCAGGAAAAAGATGGCCAGACTTCACTCCTGTTATCTGAATGAAATGATCCAAGGAGCAAGGCAATCTTTTTTGCAGCAGATGAAGTCATCCTGAGTCAGGGGGCTTGTTTAAATATTCAGAATATATCAAGTACTATTTTTCTAACAAATGGGGAAGATAGCTACATGGGAGTGCTCACCCTTCCCCCAATTCTTGACAAATATCAGGTCCAGAAATTGGTACCTAGCTGTCTGATTACTGGGAGAAGAACAGGCTTCAGCCAAATGAGGAGAGAGTGTCTTAAAGTATGTAAAATGTCTAGAAAGAGCTGCCAACGTTAAGTATGAACAAGATGAAAAGAAATACCTTTTTTAATTATGTACATATATTAAAGCCCAAAAGGAAAGCAGCTTAGCAGGCACACAAAAATTAAACAATCTATTCTTTAAAAAAACATATTCCAAGTAAAAGAAGAAGATTCTCAATAAGTCCTTTTCTAATTTAAAAGTACTTAAAAAGTCATGAATTAAATAAAAAGAAAGATAAGCAGGTGAAGCATCAGCCAAAAAAATTAAGAGAGAGATCACAATGGTAAGAAAATAATTTGAGGGCCAAGGCAAACCATGAGTTAGAAATACCTTAGTAACTTTGAGATCTATTCGACAAAGCCGAAAACCAAATTACTGTCATAGCTTGAGTTAATTCCACTGAATAAGAGAAACCAATTAAAAGGATGAAAAATAAGGAGCAAATAAATATTTAAAAGGAAGGTGAAGTCAATCCAGCATGAATTTGTTTGAAGTCAAGAAGTGAATGAATGAATGAATGATAACATGTTTTTAAAGTATACTAAAAAATCCTGTTCTTGAAACGAAGGAATAACTAAATCTAAAAGTTGTATACATCCATCTATTTCCTGATCAACCAATTCAATATTATGAGTTGGTGACTGAACTTCAAGAATAAGCTCAGAATTCTTCAGACCTGCAACAGACACAATGTCTGTTACAAGAAGAAAATACCTAGGCTAAGCTAAACTTTTCAAGGCACTTTGGATTCATCAAAAATCTCCCTCCTTTCCTAAAGTTCATTGTCTAAGTGCTGCCATGGAAAAACACAGTGTGCTGATTGTTACCATTGCCAGTCCTTTACTGGCAACCACAGCTGTCCGTGGATGCCTCAAGACAATCACTTCACAGGTATCTTAACATATGCATCTGCCTGCTCTTCCCTCTTGTAACCATCCCAGATTTTCTTGTCCTCCATCAGCCTTACTTACCCCACTGTTTCTCTTCCCCTCTCTCTCCAGAAGCTGATGATCATGCTGTCTCACTCATAGAGGAAACTGGGACCAATAAAGTTTACGTTACCTCAATTTTCTACAGTTATCCTGTGTACTTGATGAAAGGCGCCCATTTTCTCATTGAAGGACACACTGTCTCCATGTATCATTCCACCATGTCTCTCTGGTTCCTGAATGCTTACAGAGCAAAGCCTCCCACACCCTTTTCAGACTGGCATAAAAAGTCCTCCAATGTTTCACTCTCCTCTTTCTTTCCCAACCTGTGTTCCTCCCCACATTCTCCCATGCTCACATGAATGCATCCTCCTGCCAAACCAATTGTCCTAAAGATGCCTGAACAAGCAAATTATTTGTTCACACTCAATTCTATCCTTGTGTCCAACCCATATCTACTTTCATAATTTAATTCAGGGGATCTTAATGCAATGAAAATTCATTTCATTCTTTTGGGTGGAAGTGTCCCTTTTGTTCATTAAATTTTGATGAACCTATATGCAATTACAGAGTATTAGCTTTTACAACTCATGGCACATTTTTGTTTAAAAGTATAACCTCTCTTACTGGTATTTGAAGTCTTTAGGGGCAGTCTATCCATGTTCTTCTTTGATTGCCTGATATGTGTCGCAGTGGAGACCGTCTGAGGTGTTCATTAGGTCTTTATTGAGTTGAGTGGACTGACTGAGATATAGGTAGGTTAAGTCATAGGGTCACATACCCGATGTGTGAAATGCCTACATTCCAAACCAGGCCTCTCAAACTGTAAAATAAGGGCTCTTTCCACTGTATTGTATGATCTCAGTGAATGGAAATTACTTCTTAATTATGTGGTTCAGTTATGAATACAATTCAATTATGATTTTCAGAAAAAAATTGAAACAAAGGCATGAAGACAAATGAAGTCATAGTGCAAAGTGGTTCAATATCTGTACCACATCTCAGTCACTGGTGCTGGACACAACTCTCAATTCAACAGTGGTTTTTATTTTATTTAATTCCTCAAGAATATGGATTGGGGAACTGGGGGGGGTAGTATATGTTCACACATTTCAATATCTTCCTGTGTAGGTAGTATACAGATGTTTTATTGTTCATAAATTGCAAAAATGCAATTTCAGTGAAAGCTCATATCGATGTCTATTGGGTTATTAAGCAATGAGATGTAAATCTCCATCTAATGGAAATGCAAAATAAGTTCTGAGTGATACATGTCAGGACATTCAGAATATTCATTCAAAAGACGTTGGCTTGCTGAAGAGATAAGAAAATGAACTCAAAATAATAAGGGATAAAATTCAAGGAATGTTGAGTACCTAATCACACTGTGAAAAGAAAGAATTATGGGTCATTTCACAATTGTAACTGATTTATCAGAATTAGATGATAATGCTTTTTATTTCTTTTATGATTTTTGGTGAATATCTCACAATTTTCATTTGTTTCCTTATATTTTTCCTCCCCTTACAATCTTTTTATTACTGAATATTCTTGTCAGCTAAAAAATGGTAAATTGATTTTTTTTTTCTGTTGCAAAAGCCTGATGTTCTCATGGAGAGTTTGTTTTTAAACAATTCTTGCTTATTATCCAATTTTGCCTTTATATTTGCCAAGAAAAGGAGATGTGAGGGCTGAATGTAGATTTGCCCAGTCCAGACTTGAGAATCGGTTCACTAAGGATTTCATCAAAGCTAGATTCAAAGCTAGGTTTTCACCAAATGCTTTCACTGTGATATCACAAACATTTGTGAACATTCAGAAGCTCTGATTTTTGTAAGTTTGTTAAAATGCTGTCTCCCACATAGAGTTGTCATGCTGATTGAGATACAGACAGGTGGAAGAACAGCAAAAGCAAGACACCTCCTTGGGCTCCAGGAAAAGTTTGAGCACTAGTGGCTTAATGTAAACAGTATGGATTAGAGGCAGCAAGCCATTGGTTTGGTTTCTCACTCTGCCATTTACTTCCTGTGTGTCACTGAAGTTATGTATAAAACAGATGAAATACATTCATCTTTAAAACGCAGCTCTCAGTACCGCTGTCAGAGTATTAAATCTAAAGTACTGGGCACAAAGGTTTGCACATAGAAGATGTTCATCAAATAATACGTTTATCTCTATTAAATCAAGATTGTTCATTTTTTTTTAATTTTTTATTTTTTATTTTTTATAAACATATATATTTTATCCCCAGGGGTACAGGTCTGTGAATCGCCAGGTTTACACACTTCACAGCACTCATCATAGCACATACCCTCCCCAATGTCCATAATCCCACCCCCCCCAATCCCCCTCCCCCCAGCAACCCTCAGTTTGTTTTGTGAGATTAAGAGTCACTTTTGGTTTGTCTCCCTCCCAATCCCATCTTGTTTCATTAAATCTTCTCCTACCCCCTTAACCCCCCATGTTGCATCTCCTCTCCCTCATATCAGGGAGATCATATAGTAGTTGTCTTTCTCCGATTGACTTATTTTGCTAAGCATGATACCCTCTAGTTCCATCCACGTCTTCACAAATGGCAAGATTTCATTTCTTTTGATGGCTGCATAGTATTCCATTGTGTATATATACCACATCTTCTTTATCCATTCATCTGTTGATGGACATCTAGGTTCTTTCCATAGTTTGGCTATTGTAGACATTGCTGCTATAAACATTCAGGTGCACGTGCCCCTTCGGATCACTACATTTGTATCTTTAGGGTAAATACCCAGTAGTGCAATTGCTGGGTCATAGGGTAATTCTAAGGATTGTTCATTTTTAAATGGATTTTATTTATTTATTTGACAGAGAGAGACAAAGAGAAAGAGGAAACGCAAGCACTGGGAGTGGGAGAGGAAGAAGGAGGAAGAAGTAGGCTTCCCGCTGAGCTGAGAGCCCAATGCAGGCTTAATCCCAGGACCCTGGGAGGCAGACACTTAACAACTGAGACACCCAGGCACTCCACAAGATTGTTCACTCTTAAAGTTAATACGCTAACAGTACATTTTTTAAACCATTCAGGAAAGTTCAAATTTTAATTTTATCTTATTAGTGGTGTATACTGTTTAAACGTCCTGTGTATGCTTTTAAATGTCTCTTTATAGCAACATTCACAGTATGAATTCTTTGAGAATGAAAATAATACCTTCAAATAAATGAAAGACATGTTTAAGCCTGATATTGTTAATAACAGTGGAATACCTCTCCCACAAACGCTCCATAAACAGTTGCTGAAAAAGGATATACACATCCAAATTGCACATTTATATTGTTTTGGGGAAAGGATCAGAAAGATGGTAAGTAACCATTTTATTCTTCAGTTGTCAAGAAGACCCCTGAGCTGACCTTCCCCTCCCAGCTCATAATGTCAAAAGGATGGTCCAATAAAAGGACAAGAGCACGTTCATTCTGACTAAACTTATTTCTATGTTCATCCTTAAATACAGCACAGTTTTACATGTACTTGATCATCAGGCTCATTACTAGTTTCTGAATTCTACAAGAATAGGAAATATGATATTCATGATATTCATGACCTGTGTGATGTTTGGAACATACTCAAGGGATGTTGTTTCACAAGCCTATGAAATAATGCATAGATAAGTAAATGTATGAACTAATGAGTTAAATACTTATTTTGAGCTTTTGTATATCAGTCTCAGCTCCTGAGCAAATACAAAAAGGTCTCCATGTGCTTTGAACATACTCCTGTGCCTGGAGAATGGCTCTTTTATAACCACTGTCATTATAAAGTCATTTACAACCTATATTCTACATTTACTTGCAGATAAAAGGAAGGCAGATTTTATGCTTGACCATTCAGAAAAAGTAAATGAACAGATGATCATAATTGCATAATTTTTTTCCTACAGGATAGATATTTGATAGTATTTCACTTAAGTACACACTTCTAAGGTTTATTAGAGAGAGATCTTTACAAAGTAGCTTTAAGAACGTAATTTGTCAAGTCAAAGACATGTTTCATTCATAGACTTCACCATCACCTAGCATTTTTGTCCATATTTTCACTCAGTTGATTGTAATTAAAGACCTAGATATATTATGCATATTGATTATAACCATATCAGGTGAGTTGAGAAGTACTAAAACTCATAGCTAACTGGTATTACACAATCACCAGAAACTAAATATAGCTAGGATACTATTGCCTTCTTCAGTGGGTTTTGTTTTTATTAACTGTGGTTTGATGGTATTATTCATGAGATAACCTATAGGGTTGATTGACCAAGTTTAAGTATTTCTAATGAGAATTATGGTATAGATTTCTACCTTATTCCTTAATTAAAACCCCAGTCTCTTTGGGGACCAACAATATTCCCACATCAGAAATTATCTTCCCAGATTTTCCAGTAGTTCTGCATACCTCTGGATACCATTGCTGACTAATGAAATAATATACAAGCCTAGGACATGCCACAGGCTAGTTAAGTCTTATTTTTGAAATAGCTTTACTCAGAAGATTTCACAATGGATGTTAGTCAAACCCACAATTTAATTCCTAATACAAAGTTTTTTAAAATATATATTTTTGGTATAATTGTATATTCACATGCAATTGTGGGATAACAGAGATTCCATACAATTACACCCAATTTACCCCAAAAGTAGCATCTTAAATGGCTATAGAGTAAAATATCATAATCATAATATTATCATTGGTACAACCCAACAACCATCTTCAGACTTCATCAGTTTTAAACATACCCACTTGTGTGTGTGCATGTACCTTTATTTTAAAGTTTTGTCAGCTTTGTCACACATGCAAATTTGTGAAGTTGGGCATAATCAAGACACTGAGCACCTCCATTTCAAAGATATTTCATGCTGCCGTTTTGTAGTCATGGTGAACTCCCATCTTTCCCACCTCCATAATCTGGCCATCACTAAACTGTTCTCCAATTTTATAATTTTGTCATTTTAGAAATGCAGGTAAATGAAGTCATACAGTGCATAAACTCTTGATATTGGCTCTTTCCCCCTAGAATAATTCTCTCAATGTCCATCCAAGTTGTTGCATATATCAATAATTCATCCCATGCTATTGCTACAGATTGTTCTATGCTCTGGAGTACTATACTTTTGTTTAATAGCTTGCCACTCGAGGGACATTGGATTATTTCCACTTCATGGCTATTAAAAATAAAGCTGCCCAGAAATAGTCTATATATGTTTCACTGAGTAAAAATAAGTTTTCATTTCCCTGGAATAAATGTCCAACTGTACAATCTCTAGATCATCTGGTAATCTTGTTTAGTTTTATAAGAAACTGCTATCTTCTTTTCCAGAGTGGGTACTATATTACATCCCCACTAGCAAAGACTGAGTGATCCAGTTTCAACATGTTCTCACCAGTGTGTTTTGTGCTATTATTAGTTATTCTGGGAGGTATGTAATCATATCTCAATGTGGCTCAAATTTGCATTTCTCTAATGACTAATGATTATAACCATTTTTGCATATGCTTATTTGCCATCTGTATGTTCTTTTTGGTGAAACGTCTCCATATCTTTTCCCCACTTTCTAATTGTTTTTGTCATTGAATTTTGAGTTTGTAATGTATTGTAATGTATTCTGGATACTAAGTTGTTTTTTTTTTTTTTTTTTTTTTTTTGGTCAGATATGTGGTTTGTAATACTTTCTCCTAATCTGTAGTTTTCCTTTCTATCTTATTCACATACACTTTCACAGAACAAACGTTCCTTACCCACATGAGGTGCAGTTGATTAATTCTTCCTCTGAAGATTGTACTTTGATATCAAGTCTAAAATCTCTTCACTTAGGGCAAGAGCCCAAAAATTTTCTCTGATTTTTTTTTCCTAAAAGCTGTATAGTTTTACTTTTTACATTTAAGTCTATGGCCCATTTGAGGTCAATGTATTTTTTAATTAATTTGATGGATGTTAGACTTGTCTAATTTGGTGTTAGATTTTCATTAAGTTTCCTTGCTTTGCCTGCAAATATCCAGTAACTTCAGCATTTATTGAAAGGCCCGTCATTTGTCCAGAGAATAGCTTTTCCACCTTTGTCAATAAATCAATTTGGTACATTTGTATGGGTCTGTCACACTCTATTTTGTTCCACCAATATATCTATTTCTATGCTGACAACACATTATTTTAAATACTATAGCATATTTTAACCTTTAAATACAAAGATTCCTTTCACTTCATTTTTATTCATTAAGTTGGTTTATTTATTTTATAGTGTTTCTCTTTCCACATGAAATTTAGAATAAGTATATGTCTGTAAAAACTTTCTGGGATTTTTATAGTTGTTCCATTAAACCTATAAAGCAATTTGGAAGGAATTTGTGTCTTTACCATGTTGTGTCTTCTATTCCATGAAAATGGTATGTCTCTCCATTTATGTCTCCTCTGATGTTTTCCATTGGATATTTTATAATTCTTAGTATATACATTACATAAGTGACATAATAATTATATATGTGTGTTATATATATATATATTTAATATTTTATTTATTTATTTGACAGAGAGAGAAAGCAAGAACACAAATGGGGGAGTGGAAGGCAGACAAAAAGGGAAAAGGAGATTCCTAACTGAGCAGAGAGCCCAATGCGGTGCTGAATCCCAGGACCCCAGGATCATGACATGAGCTGGAGGCAGATGCTTAACCAACTGAGCCACCAAGGAGCCCCATATACTTATATATTTTATTATCTTTCAAGCAGTTATAAATGATGTTGTCTTTTTTATATGTGTTGCTATATGTTTTCTATTTATATATAAAACTGTGATTCACTTACTTGTGGAACATAAGGAATAACCATGGAGGACATTGGGAGATGGAGGGGAGAAGTGAGTTGAGGAAAATCAGAGGAGGAGACAAACCATGAGAGACTGTGGAATTTGAGAAACAAACTGGAGGGGGGTTTGGAGGGAAGGGGAGTAAAGGGTTGGGTGAGCCTGGTGGTGGGTATTATGGAGGGCACATATTGCATGGAGCACTATGTGTGGTGCATAAACAATTAATTCTGGAACACTGGAAAGAAAATAAAATGGAAAAAAAATAAAAATGCATTAGAAACAAACAAACAACAACAACAACAAAAAACCCAACAACAAAAACCTGTGTAGCTTAATAAAAATTTAAAAAAACACTGTGATTGTTTTACATTTATATCCTGCCAACTTACTAAATTCCTTATTCTTAAAAAAAAAATTGATAAGCCTCTCCAGACTTTTTTTTTTTAATTTTTTTATTTTTTTTTCAGCATAACAGTATTCATTATTTTTGCACCACACCCAGTGCTCCATGCAATCCGTGCCCTCTACAATACCCACCACCTGGTGCCCCCAACCTCCCACCCCCCACCCCTTCAAAATTCTCAGATCGTTTTTCAGAGTCCATAGTCTCTCATGGTTCACCTCCCCTTCCAATTTCCCTCAACTCCCTTCTCCTCTCCATCTCCCCTTGTCCTCCATGCTATTTGTTATGCTCCACAAATAAGTGTAACCATATGATAATTGACTCTCTCTGCTTGACTTATTTCACTCAGCATAATCTCTTCCAGTCCCGTCCATGTTGCTACAAAACTTGGGGATCCATCCTTTCTTTCTTTTTTTTTTTTTTTTTTTTACAGCTTTATAAACATATATTTTTATTCCCAGGGGTACAGGTCTGCGAATTGCCAGGTTTACACACTTCACAACACTCACCATAGCACATACCCTCCCCAATATCCATAACCCCACCCCCTCTCCCAACCCCCTCCCCCCATCAACCCTCAGTTTGTTTTGTGAGATTAAGAGTCACTTATGGTTTGTCTCCCTCCCAATCCCATCTTGTTTCATTTACTCTTCTCCTACCCCCTCGACCCCCCATGTTGCATCTCCTCTCCCTCATATCAGGGAGATCATATGATAGTTGTCTTTCTCCGATTGACTTATTTCGCTAAGCATGATACCCTCTAGTTCCATCCACGTCTTCACAAATGGCAAGATTTCATTTCTTTTGATGGCTGCATAGTATTCCATTGTGTATATATACCACATCTTCTTTATCCATTCGTCTGTTGATGGACATCTAGGTTCTTTCCATAGTTTGGCTATTGTAGACATTGCTGCTATAAACATTCGGGTGCATGTGCCCCTTCGGATCACTACGTTTGTATCTTTAGGGTAAATACCCAGCAGTGCAATTGCTGGGTCATAGGGTAGTTCTATTTTCAACATTTTGAGGAACCTCCATGCTGTTTTCCAGAGTGGTTGCACCAGCTTGCATTCCCACCAACAGTGTAGGAGGGTTCCCCTTTCTCCGCATCCTGCCAGCATCTGTCATTTCCTGACTTGTTAATTTTAGCCATTCTGACTGGTGTGAGGTGATATCTCATGGTGGTTTTCTTTGTATTTCCCTGATGCCAAGCGATGTGGAGCACTTTTTCATGTGTCTGTTGGCCATCTGGATGTCTTCTTTGCAGAAATGTCTGTTCATGTCCTCTGCCCATTTCTTGATTGGATTATTTGTTCTTTGGGTGTTGAGTTTGCTAAGTTCTTTATAGATTTTGGACACTAGCCCTTTATCTGATATGTCATTTGCAAATATCTTCTCCCATTCTGTCAGTTGTCTTTTGGTTTTGTTCACTGTTTCCTTTGCTGTGCAAAAGCTTTTGATCTTGATAAAATCCCAAAAGTTCATTTTTGCCCTTGCTTCCCTTGCCTTTGGTGATGTTCCTAGGAAGACGTTGCTGCGGCTGACGTCGAAAAGGTTGCTGCCTGTGTTCTCCTCGAGGATTTTGATGGATTCCTTTCTCACATTGAGATCCTTCATCCATTTTGAGTCTATTTTCGTGTGTGGTGTAAGGAAATGATCCAATTTCATTTTTCTGCATGTGGCTGTCCAATTTTCCCAACACCATTTATTGAAGAGGCTGTCTTTGTTCCATTGGACATTCTTTCCTGCTTTGTCGAAGATGAGTTGACCATAGAGTTGAGGGTCCATTTCTGGGCTCTCTATTCTGTTCCATTGATCTATGTGTCTGTTTTTGTGCCAGTACCATGCTGTCTTGATGATGACAGCTTTGTAATAGAGCTTGAAGTCCGGAATTGTGATGCCACCAACTTTGGCTTTCTTTTTCAATATTCCTTTGGCTACTCAAGGTCTTTTCTGGTTCCATATAAATTTTAGGATTATTTGTTCCATTTCTTTGAAAAAAATGGATGGTACTTTGATAGGAATTGCATTAAATGTGTAGATTGCTTTAGGTAGCATAGACATTTTCACAATATTTATTCTTCCAATCCAGGAGCATGGAACATTTTTCCATTTCTTTGTGTCTTCCTCAATTTCTTTCATGAGTACTTTATAGTTTTCTGAGTATAGATTCTTAGTCTCTTTGGTTAGGTTTATTCCTAGGTATCTTATAGTTTTGGGTGCAATTGTAAATGGGATGGACTCCTTAATTTCTCTTTCTTCTGTCTTGTTGTTGGTGTAGAGAAATGCAACTGATTTCTGTGCATTGATTTTATATCCTGACACTTGACTGAATTCCTGTACAAGTTCTAGCAGTTTTGGAGTGGAGTCTTTTGGGTTTTCCACATAGAGTATCATATCATCTGCAAAGAGTGATAGTTTGACTTCTTCTTTGCCGATTTGGATGCCTTTAATTTCCTTTTGTTGTCTGATTGCTGAGGCTAGGACTTCTAGTACTATGTTGAATAGCAGTGGTGATAACGGACATCCCTGTCGTGTTCCTGACCTTAGCGGAAAAGCTTTCAGTTTTTCTCCATTGAGAATGATATTTGCGGTGGGTTTTTCATAGATGGCTTTGATAATATTGAGGTATGTACCGTCTATCCCTACACTTTGAAGAGTTTTGATCAGGAAGGGATGCTGTACTTTGTCAAAAGCTTTTTCAGCATCTATGGAGAGTATCATATGGTTCTTGTTCTTTCTTTTATTAATGTGTTGTATCACATTGATTGATTTGCGGATGTTGAACCAACCTCGCAGCCCTGGAATAAATCCCACTTGGTCGTGGTGAATAATCCTTTTAACGTACTGTTGAATCCTATTGGCTAGTATTTTGGCGAGAATTTTTGCATCTGTGTTCATCAAGGATATTGGTCTGTAGTTCTCTTTTTTGTTGGGATCCTCGTCTGGTTTTGGGATCAAGGTGATGCTGGCCTCATAAAATGAGTTTGGAAGTTTTCCTTCTATTGCTATTTTTTGGAACAGTTTCAAGAGAATAGGAATTAGTTCTTCTTTAAATGTTTGGTAGAATTCCCCCGGGAAGCCGTCTGGCCCTGGGCTTTTGTTTGTTTGGAGATTTTTGATGACTGTTTCAATCTCCTTACTGGTTATGGGTCTGTTCAGGCTTTCTATTTCTTCCTGGTTCAGTTGTGGTAGTTTATATGTCTCTAGGAATGCATCCATTTCTTCCAGATTGTCAAATTTGTTGGCATAGAGTTGCTCATAGTATGTTCTTATAATTGTCTGTATTTCTTTGGTGTTCGTTGTGATCTCTCCTCTTTCATTCATGATTTTATTTATTTGGGTCCTCTCTCTTTTCTTTTTGATAAGTCTGGCCAGGGGTTTATCAATCTTATTAATTCTTTCAAAGAACCAGCTCCTAGTTTCGTTGATTTGTTCTATTGTTTTTTTGGTTTCTATTTCCTTGATTTCTGCTCTGATCTTTATGATTTCTCTTCTCCTGCTGTGTTTAGGGTTTCTTTCTTGTTCTTTCTCCAGCTCATTTAGGTGTAGGGTTAGGTTGTGTACCTGAGACCTTTCTTGTTTCTTGAGAAAGGCTTGTACCGCTATATATTTTCCTCTCAGGACTGCCTTTGTTGTGTCCCACAGATTCTGAACCGTTGTGTTTTCATTATCATTTGTTTCCATGAATTTTTTCAACTCTTCTTTAAGAATCCTGGTTGACCCATTCATTCTTTAGAAGGATGCTGTTTAGTCTCCATGTATTTGGGTTCTTTCCAAATTTCCTCTTGTGATTGAGTTCTAGCTTTAGAGCATTGTGGTCTGAAAATATGCAGGGAATGATCCCAATCTTTTGATACCGGTTGAGACTTGATTTAGGACCAAGAATGTGATCTATTCTGGAGAATGTTCCATGTGCACTAGAGAAGAATGTGTATTCTGTTGCTTTGGGATGAAATGTTCTGAATATATCTGTGATGTCCATCTGGTCCAGTGTGTCATTTAAGGCCTTGATTTCCTTGTTGATCTTTTGCTTGGATGATCTGTCCATTTCAGTGAGGGGAGTGTTAAAATCCCCTACTATTATTGTATTCTTGTCGATGTGTTTCTTTGATTTTGTTATTAATTGGTTTATATAGTTGGCTGCTCCCACGTTAGGGGCATAGATATTTAAAATTGTTAGATCTTCTTGTTGGACAGTTCCTTTGAGTATGATATAGTGTCCTTCCTCATCTCTTATTATAGTCTTTGGCTTAAAATCTAATTGATCTGGTATAAGGATTGCCACTCCTGCTTTCTTCTGATGTCCATTAGCATGGTAAATTCTTTTCCACCCCCTCATTTTAAACCTGGAGGTGTCTTCGGGTGTAAGATGAGTTTCTTGTAGGCAACATATAGATGGGTTTTGTTTTGTTATCCATTCTGATACCCGGTGTCTTTTGATTGGGGCATTTAGCCCATTAACATTCAGGGTAAGTATTGAAAGATATGAATTTAGTGCCATTGTCTTGCCTGTAAGGTGACTTTTATTGTATATTGTCTCTGTTTCTTTCTGATCTACTACTTTGAGGGTCTCTCTTTGCTTAGAGGACCCCTTTCAATATTTCCTGTAGAGCTGGTTTGGTATTTGCAAATTCTTTCAGTTTTTGTTTGTCCTGGAAGCTTTTCATCTCTCCGTCTATTTTCAATGATAGCCTAGCTGGATATTGTATTCTTGGCTGCATGTTTTTCTCATTTAGTACTCTGAATATATCATGCCAGCTCTTTCTGGCCTGCCAGGTCTCTGTGGATAAGTCTGCTGCCAATCTAATATTTTTACCATTGTACGTTACAGACTTCTTTTCCCGGGCTTTTTTCAGGATCTTTTCTTTGTCACTAAGACTTGTAAATTTTACTATTCGGTGACGGGGTGTGGACCTATTCTTGTTGATTTTGAGGGGGGTTCTCTGAACCTCCTGGATTTTGATGCTTGTTCCCTTTGCCATATTGGGGAAATTCTCTCCAATAATTCTCTCCAACATACCTTCTGCTCCCCTCTCTGTTTCCTCTTCTTCTGGAATCCCAATTATTCTAATGTTGTTTCGTCTTATGGTGTCACTTATCTCTCGAATTCTCCCCTCGTGGTCCAGTAGCTGTTTGTCCCTCTTTTGCTCAGCTTCTTTATCCTCTGTCATTTGGCCTTCTATATTGCTTATTCTTTCTTCTGCCTCATTTATCCTAGCAGTGAGAGCCTCCATTTTTGAGTGCACCTCATTAATAGCTTTTTTGATTTCAACTTGGTTAGATTTTAGTTCTTTTATTTCTCCAGAAAGGGCTTTTATATCTCCCGAGAGGGTTGCTTTAATATCTTCCATGCCTTTTTCAAGCCTGGCTAGAACCTTGAGAATCATCATTCTGAACTCTATATCTGACATATTACCTATGTCTGTATTGATTAGGTCCCTAGCCTTTGGTACTGCTTCTTGTTCTTTTTTTTGTTGTGAATTTTTCCGCCTTGTCATTTTGTCCAGATAAGAGTATATGAAGGAGCAAGTAAAATACGAAAAGGGTGGCAACAACCCCAGGAAAATATGCTTTAGTCAAATCAGAAGAGATCCCAAATCGTGAGGGGAGAGAAAGGGGATAAAAAGGGGTTCAGAAAGAAAAAAGAAAAAAAAAGAAACTATTAAAAAAAGAAAGCCGATAAAGAAAAAATATAAAAAGAGGAAAAAATATATATATATATTAGATAAACTATTTAAAAAAACGTTAAAAAAGAAAACGGTAAAAGTAAAAAAATTTAGCAGAAGAAGAGAAAAAGAAAAAAAATTGAAAAAGAAAAAAAATAAAATTAACTGCAAGGCTAAAAAATCATGGGGAGAAAGCCATGAGTTCCGTGCTTTGCTTTCTTCTCCTCTGGAATTCTGCCGCTCTCCTTGGTATTGAAACTGCACTCCTTGGTAGGTGAACTTGGTCCTGGCTGGGTTTTCCATTGATCTTCTGGGGGAGGGGCCTGTTGTAGTGATTCTCAAGCGTCTTTGCCCCAGGCGGAGTTGCAGTGCCCTTACCCGGGGCCGGGCTGAGTAATCCGCTCGGGTTTGCTGGGTTTGCTTTTGGGAGCTTTTGTTCCCTGAGTGCTTTCCGTAGAGTTCCGGATGACGGGAATGAAGATGGCGGCCTCCCGGTCTCCGGCCCGGAGGAGCCGAGAGCCCGGGGCCCCACTCCTCAGTGCGCCCTCAGAGAACAGCGCCCAATGACTCCCGTCACCCTGGCCTCCAGCCGCGCTCCGAGTTGACCGAGCCTGCGACCGGTTCAAGGTAACCCCGAGCTGAGAGTCACTCCTCGGCTCTGTCTCTGTAGCCGGCTTCCCCGTTCTAATACCAGTAAGCTCTGTGACACTCAGACACCCCCGATCCTTCTGCGACCCTGCGGGACCTCAGGCCACGCTGACCCCGCCCGGGCTTCACCCCAGTTAAGCCTCTGGAGTGATGTCCCTCAGCGGAACAGGCTTTTAAAAGTCCCGATTTTGTGCTCCGTTGCTCCGCCGCTCGCCGGGAGCCGGCCCCTCCCCCCGCGGTCTATCTTCCCGTCGCTTTGGATTCACTTCTCCGCCAGTCCTACCTTTCAGAAAGTGGTTGATTTTCTGTTTCTAGAATTGCTGTTCTTCTTCTCTTCAATCTCCCGCTGGATTTGTAGGTGTTTGCAATCTTTAGATAAGCTATTTAGCTGATATCCCGCTGATAGACCCGAAGTAGTCTCAGCCTGATACTTCTCCGCCATCTTGACTCCTCCTCCATTCCATTATATATTCTTATAAATTTTCTGCATCGACAATCATATCATTGGTAAATAGTGGCAGTTATTATTATTACTTACAATCACGTTACTTTTCATTTCTTTTTCATGGTTCATTGTGTGAAAGAGAAGAGAGCTTCTTTATGACCTGTGAGGGTTAACCATCTCTAGAGACACATTTTCAACACTTCTCCATTAAATATTCTGATTTTAGATATGTTTTGGAAATTTACCCAATAAGGGAAGTTCTTACCTAATTTCGGCTTGCTAATTGTATGTACTCTTAAAAAAAAAAAAAAGGAAGTCCTATATTAGAGCAGTTTTTGGTTCATAGTAAAATTGAGCTGAAGTACAGAATTTCTATATATTCCATTTCTCCACAAGCATACAACCTCTTCACCATCAATATCCCACAAAATAGTGGTACATTTATTATAATTAATGAACTGACACTGACAAATCATTATCATCCAAAGGTCATAGTTAACATTAGGGCTCATCTTGGTGTTGTACATCCTATGGGTTTTGACAACTGTACAAAGAAATGTATCCACCATTGTAGTATCATATGGTGATAATGCCCCCCAAATCCTGTTTTCTACCTACGATTGTGCTTCCTCTTTCCTAATTCCTAGCAACCACACACTATTTTACCATCTCCCTAATTGTTTTTTTTTATTAAAGATTTTATTTATTTATTTGACAGAGATCACAAGTAGGTGGAGACAGGTAGAGGGGGGAGAGTAAGCCAGCTCCCCGCTAAGCAGAGAGCCTGATGCAGGGCTCATCTCAGGACCCTGGGATCATGGTCTGAGCCTAAGACAGAGGCTTTAACCCACTGAGTGACCCAGTCACCCCTATCGTCTCCTAGCTTTGCCTTTTCAAGAATGTTAAGTAGTTGGATTGATACTGGATGCAACCTTTTCAGAATCACTGCCACACTTAGTAGTATGTATTTAAATTTCTTAATTTTTTTCATGGCTTTATAGCTTATTTCTTTTTAATGCTAAATAATACTCCATTGTCTGAATGTTGCTACAATTTGTTTATTTACTCGCTTAAAAGACACCTTGATTGTTTTTGAGTTTGGTTATTATTAACAAAGGTGCTGTAAATACCTATGTGCAAGTTTTTGTGTGCACTTGAGTTTTCAGCTCAGTTGTGTAAATTCCAAAGAGTGAAATGCTGGATTATATGGGAAATTCATAAACTGTCTCCAAAGTGGTTATACTATTTTGGTTTCCCACCAGTAATGAATGAAATTTCTTATTACTACACATCTTTTCCAACATTTGATATTGCCAGTGTTTCAAATTTCAGCTATTCTAATTGGCATTATTACTGTTTCAATTTTCAATTCTGTAATGACAGAATTTAATTTAATTTAATTTAATTTAATTTAATGTTGGACATCATCCAGGATGCCTGGGTGGCTCAGTTGGTTGAGCAAATGCCTTAGGCTCAGGTCATGATCCTGGAATCCCAAGGTGGAGTCCTGCATCAAGCTCCCTGCTCAGCAGGGAGTCTGCCTCTCCCTCTGACCCTCCCCCCTCACACACTCTCTCTTTCTCTCTCTTTCTCAAATAAGTAAATAAATATTTTTAAAAATGTTGGACATTATCCCATGTGCTTACTTGCCATCTACATATTTTCTTTGCTGAGGTATCTATACAGATATTTTGCTCATTTTTAAGTCAGAATGTTTATTATTGTTGAGTTTTAAGAGTTCTTTGGATATTTTGCACAATAGTCCTTTATCTGTTGTGTTCTTTGCAAATATGTATTTTCCCCAACCTCTGGCTTGTCTTCTCGTTCTATTGATATAGTTTTATAAAGAATAAAAGTTTTCATTTTAGTAAAGTCCAGTTTATCAATTATTTATTTCATGAGCCAGGCTCTGGTGTTCCATCAAAAAAGGCATCATCAAACTGAAGGCCAAATAAGTTTTTGCCTATGATAGCTTCCAAGAGTTTTATAATTTTGCATTTCATATTTAGATCTCTACTTAGAGATAATTTTTGTTAATCTAGCCCATGTCTAGATTATTTATCTGTTTGTCTTACATTTGGATATTCAGTTTCATCAGTACCATTTGTTAAAAGACAATCTTTGTTTCATAGTATTGCTTTTCCTTCTTTTTTTCAAGGTTAATTGACTGAATTGATAGGAGTCTATTTCTGGGCTATTTTGTTCTATTGATCATTTGTCAAATCTTTCATGAAGACCATGAGTGTAACCTTATACTAAGTCTTGAAGTTGGATAGTGTCACTACTGAGTTAGATATTGTCTTTTGCCACTTTATATAAATTTCAGGATTAGTTTGTTGATGTCCACAAAATAAGATGCCTGGATTTTGATTGGGATTGCAGTAAATCTATAGGTCAAAGTAGGAAGAAGTGATATCATGAATATATTGAGTCTTTCTATCCATGAACATAGAATATTTCTGCATTAATTTCATTATTCTTTGAATTATTTCATCAAAGATTTGTACTTTTGCTTATGTAAATTTTTTACATATTTTTTTAGATTTATACTTAAGGATTTCATTTGCAGGATGCCCTTATAAATGTTATATGGTTTTAATTTCAAATCCCACATTTTGACTGATAGTATACTGGCAAATGATTGACTTTTGTGTAATAGCATTGTATTCTGCAATTTTGCTATAATCACTAGTTACGGGAGAGGTTTTTTAATCATTTTGTATTTTCTACATAAGTAATCGTGCCATCTCAAAACAGAGTTTTGTTTTTGTCTTCCTAATCTATGTAAAATTACTTCCTTTTTGTCTTATTATATTAGCAAGGACTTGCAGTACAGTGTTGAAAAGCATTGGTAAGAGGGAACATCCTTGGCTTGATCTTGATCTAAATGAGACAGTTTCAAGTTTCTCACCAGTAAGTATGATGGTAGCTGTAGGTTTTTTGTAGATGTTCTTTATCAAACTAAGTTTCCTAATTTGCTGAGGTTTGTTGTTGTTGTTGTTTTTAATCATATGCAGGTTTTGAATTTTGTAAAATATTTTTCTTGCATCTCATGATAGAGTCATGTGATTTTTGTTTTTATGATCATTGATGTGAATTACACTAATTGAGTTTTCCAATGTTTAATTGGCCCTTAATATCAGAGATAAATCCCATTTGATAATGATGTCTAATATGTCATTGGATTTAATTTGTTAATATTGTGTTGAGGAGTTTTGCATCTATGTTTATGAGAGATACTGGTTTTTAGTTTTCTTTTCTTGTAATATTTGTCGGTTTTGGTATTTGGGTAATACTAGCCTCATAGAATGAGTTAGGAATTGTTCTTTTTGTTTTTGTCTTCTGGAAGAAACTGTAAACAGTTGGTGTAATTTCTTCCTTAAGGGGTTGATACAATACCATTAAGCCTATATGAGCCTGGTGCTTTCTGTTTTAAAGGTAATTAATTATTGATTTAATTTCTTGAATAGATACAGGCCTATTTTTCTTTTAAGGATTTTATTTATTTATCTGACACAGAGAGAGAGATCACAAGTAGGCAGAGAGGCAGGCAGAGAGAGAGGGGGAAGCAATCTCCCCACTGAGCAGGGAGACTGATGCGGGACTTGATCTGAGGACCCTGAGATCATGACCTGAGCCGAAGGCAAAGGCTTAACCCACTGAGCCACCCAGGTGCCCTGATAAAGACCTATTTTTGTATGACTTTTTGGTAAATTGTGTCTTTCAAAAAATTAGTCCACCAACTTAGGTGACTAGGTTAAAAATTTGAGGACATACTGTTGTTCAGAGTATTTGCTTATTACTCTTTTAATGTCTGTGAGGTCTGCAGTAGTGTACCCACTTTCATTTCTGTTATTAGCAAACTGTGTCTTTTCTCTTTTTTATTTGGTTAGGCTAGATTATCTTTTTTTTTTTTAATTTTTAAAAGAACCAGCTTTTGGTTTTATTGATTTTCCATAGCGATTTCTTGTTTTCAAATTAATTGGCTGGTATTTTAATTTCTATTATTTTTTTCTCTTCTAATGTATATATTTAATGTGATTTTTTTCTGTGCCAACACTGTTTTTCACTATTTACAATAAATTTTAATATGTTGAATTTTCTTTTTTTTCCCAATGTTTTATTATTATTATTATTATTATTATTTTAATTTTCAGCATGACAGTACTCCTTGTTTTTGCATCACACCCAGTGCTCCATGCAATTGTTTGTCTGAGAAAGTCTCCATTTCTCCTTTACTTTTAAAGATTTATTTTTTATTTTAAAGAGAGGAAGCGAGAGAGAGCACAGGAAGGGGGAAGGGCATAGGGAGAGGGAGAGAGAGAGAAAGAAGCAGACTCCCTGTTGAGCACAGAGCCTGGTGGTATGGGCCTAGATCATGACCTGAGCCAAATTAAGAGTGGGTTGCTTAACTGCCTGAGACATACAAAGGCCCCTCTCGTTTTCCTTTAAAGGATAATTTCACAGGTATAAAATTCTGGGTTGGTGTGTTTTGTTTTCTTTCCTTTTTGGCATTTATTATGTTTGATGTTCGCAGCTCCCTGAATCTGTGATTCATATTTGATGATAATTTGGGGCTGTTCTTTGTAATTCTTCCTTCGAATATTGCTTTTGTTCCTTTGTATCTTCCTTTTCCTTGTGATATTTCTGTTACTCACATGTTATACTTTTTGTAGTTGTCTCACAGTTCTTAGATAAACTCTTTGTTTTTCAGTCTTTCTTCCTTTTGCTTTTCATATTTGAAAAGTTCTATTGATATTCTCAGGCTAAGATTCTTTCCCTAGATATTTCTATTCTACTAATGAGCCAGTCAAATGAATTATTTATTTATTTCAGTGTTTTTGATCTATAGTATTTCTTATTAGTTCTTTCAGATTTTCATCTCTCTGTTTACATTGCCTATTTCTTCCTGCATGCTGTATACCTTTTCTTTTAGAACCCTTAGTATATTAATTATGGTTGTTTTATATCTTCAGTCTTATAACTCCAGCATCCCTATCATATCTGAGTCTAGTACTGATGCTTCCTTTGTGTCTTCAAACTGTATGTCTGTCCTTTTCCCATGCCTTATAATTATTCTGTTAACTGACACACATAATGTACCTGCTACTACTTCCTTCAGATGTTTCTGCTCCAGTAAGTTATGATTCTCTGTATCTGCTTGTCTATCTCTAATTTGGGGGATTGTGGTTTGCCCTGTCCCCTTACTTGTCAGCTGAGTCTAAGAATAGTTGCTGATTTTCAGTTTATTTAGCTTTTTGCTTTATCTTAGGGTAGAATGATGACACCTAACATCATTATATCCCCTTAAAACCTTAAAGCTCTTAGTATATTAATTATATTTTTAATTATTAGTATGATAATTTTAACCTTTTAATATGTATCTGACTCTAATTCTGATACTTGTTCAATCTCTTTAAACCATGATAGTTTTTTTTGTTTTGTTTTTTAAACAAAAACACTTTAAAAAAAAAGATTTTATTTATTTATTTGTCAGAGAGAGAGAGAGAAAGCAAGCACACACCAGGCAGAGTGGCAGGCAGAGGCAGAGAGAGAATCAGGTTCCCTGCTGAGAAAGGAGCCCAATGTGGGACTCCATCCCAGGACCCTGGGATCATGATCTGAATCGAAGGCAGTGGCTTAACCAACTGAGTCACCCAGGTGTCCCTAATCTTTCATTTTTAGTGGGCTTGTAATTTGTTCTTGATAACTGGACATTATGTACTAGGTAAAAAGAACTTCAGTAAAAAGACCTTTAGGAGTGTAGTAGTAAGCTTGTTTGGAGAAGGAAGCATTTTGTAGTTCTTTGAGTCAGCCTTGTGGTGACTTGGTGAACCTGTGATCCCAGACTGTGTGACTGTGATTTTTTCTTAGTTCCAGTCTTTAACCCCCATTTTAGGTGAAATAGGATGGCTAGAAGGGGATGGAGTTGGGTCTTTCCCTTACCTCAGGCAAGTTAGGTTCTGATAAAATCCAAACAGGTTAGGCTCTTACAAAATAATTTCTCCTGATGGCAGACCTTGTTAAGAACAAAATGTTCTGGAGTAATTAAAAATGGTGACTTTTACCTTCTGTCTCCTTGTAGAAGTGATTTTTTTTAATGCTCTGCTTATTTTGGATATTATATCACAAAAATCTAGATCCTATTTAATCTTTACATTTAGCAGTCTGTCCCTCTTTGAAGGTGTAGCATGACAGATTTCTGCCAGGCCTGCCAAAACTGTTGCAGCAAAAATGGGACACTGATTCACATTGCTTCATTACAGATGAATGGGATGGAGTGAATGTCTTCTTGCCTCAGTCCCCTCACCCCCCAACCACCACCTGGCCTCACTAATACCAGAGGAAAGGAACATGGTGGACTGATTCATACTTCTTGTTGCTATACTGTTGGGGCAAAAGCTTAGCCTCCTTGGCCCCAGTAATAAAAGAGGAGATGAAGGTAAAAACGGGTTGCCGACAAGCCCCACCTCCCTCCCTTGACCTTTTTAATTTCATTGATTTCTGGGTAGGCCAGAGGCTCAACTTTTCACCGAGCTCTGCTGATAACAGGGGTGGAAGGGAACTAGTGTTGATTAGCCCTGTGTCTTACTGCCTCATTTCAGACTTACTGCTGCTGGGTTGTAAGGAGATTTATCTCCCACCAAGCCCCTGTGACTCTTAGGGTGTGGGATTAGTGCTGATGAGCTTTGCCTTGCACTGTGATGTCTTGTTGCCACTAGGAGGGATGGAAGCTCAGGTTGCCACTGGACTCAGCTGACCATTCCTAGTGGGAAATCAGATCATTGCTTGCTTCTGCCATGCATGGGTGGATTGTCAGCTTCCTCTCATCCCTACTGATTCCACTTCAGTAAGTGAATCAAAGTTTTCACAGGACAGGGCTTAGAAGGTCATCTCTCTGCTCAGCAGTGCTAATGCTACTCTGCTGGGGGAGTTGGAGTAGTGTTGGTTTCTGTTGATTGGAAGATGAAAGGATAGCAACTTGTTCACTCTTGCTGATGTCAGCCCTGGAGGAAGAAGTAAGAAGACTACCATCTGTTTCCATGGGTCAGGGTCCTGGGGTGAAAAACCAGCTCCAATCTACCAAAAACTGTGGTGGTAGTAAAGGGCAGTTTTTCATTAGCGCTTGGATGGGATAAGGTGGATATTGCCAAAAGGATTATCTGTTCTGTTGGACCACTGTTTCCAAGTTTTTAGCAGAAGGCTACAGACTCTTGGAATTTTTTTTTTTTTCTATCCCTGCTGTGGAATCCAATTTGGAGGCTTCTTAGGTGCCATGTTTGGCATATATGGGAGGCAAAAAGAAAACCCAGTGAACACTTATTTGTGTTGGTCCTCAAGTCCTGAGGCCACTAAGTGACTGCTTTCTCCTTTCAACCTTTCAGTGTCTTCTTATGTCTGTTTGTGTGTTATGTTCAGGGACTTTTAGTTATAAGAATTTTGTAAGTAGTGAATTTATGATAATTTCTCCAAGTGATATCTGAATTTTAGGGAATTTATACACATTTTTAAATGTCAATTTTAATACATTAAAAAACACATTTAGACAACAGCTGTAAAACTAGTCTTTATTATAATTATAATCCCATTAAAAAAAAACACAAGATAATTCACTGGAAACATGAAGACTTCATAGTTAGCAACATTAATTACTAGGATTAAAATGTCCATTCTTGGAAGGAAAAGGTAGAGGGCAGGGAAGCAGGAGCATTGGGGATATTTGGGGCAATAAAGGAAGATGGTACATGTATAATAATGCCAAAAACATGGACTTCAGTATCAGAAGAATCTGAACTTGAATCTGTCTTCACTTCTGCATAATTAATTCCTTATATGCATTTTATTATACACTTTAATTCAATCTTTCATTTGTATAATAAAAATAATAATTTGAGACCATGTGCATACAGTGATGGCTCCTTTTCTAAATCCATACACTCAACAGGAAATTTTTGTTTTATTATGGGAAAAAAAATGGTTTAGCTTTGGTTTGATGTCTTGCCCTCACTTCATCTACACCTTCCACTTCCACTCAGTCTAATTATGGGGTAAGGATTCTTGGCAACCAGCACTACAGGAGAGGGGAGAATGCAAATATGTAAAACATCTTCCTAAAATATGAAATTACACCACACATTAATTCCTGTCCAAGACCCTCCCCGCAACCAGTTTGGGAATGAAAAACATCTTGTGTTTTACAACATTTGGTATTACAAAAACATGCAACTCTATAAAAGAAAAAAAATGTGGGCTGCAAAACCCTTTCCTTAACAGTTGTCTCATGCTGTCCAGGAAGCTGTATCACAGAACTGATAATAAAAGCAGAACTAGGCTCATTTCCAGTAACTTAATGAGTTTTCTTAGCTGCTATGATGAGCAAAGTATCCTTAAATAGAGAGATAGAGTTCCTTGGAAGACCGATGCTGATTTTTATCTTCTGACTGGTTGTCTGTAGTGCACACTAACACATTTTCTCAGATGCTGCCTTTATAGCATGTAAATTATGACTGTTGAAAAAGTGCATTCACTCATAGTGTTATTACTTTTCCCATTTTTAAACAAGCCATCCTGCATCTAATATTGAGGTGGTTTTGAATAGCCACCTACGGGTCACCTGACAAAGCTACACTTGTTACATTATTGCCAATTGCAAAGGCATTTTTTTCAAATCCTTTTGTGGTATAACACTCTTTCTCTTTCCCTTAAAAATGCCCAAACATAAAACGGAACAATAAATACTCTAGGCTATAATAAAAACTTAATTTGCTCATTCTAAATGTAAATTTACATAGATTGCTGAGATAAAATTGGCATTTTAATTATAGATTGCAAAGGAAGAAGGCCATATTTCATTGAATATTTCCAAGTTATTGCATTTAAATGGCATTGCACATAGAGGAGCCCAATCAGTCATTCCTGGAGGCTTGATGATCTTGGATAAATGTGGAAATTCACACTTCTAAATAATTAGTTTAAGTATCATTAAGCCTTTTAAAACCCATTTCTGCTTATTATAGTTTACATATTAAAATGTATTTACTGAGGTTTTGGATTATTTCAAGTGTGAGAAAAAAGGCCAGGCAATAGATTAAAAATATAGTGTGCTACAAGTTTCTCAACTGATGCAAACTTCCAACTGCCCGCCTCTCCAATTTTGTAGCTTTTTGTTTGTCCCTGTGGCCATTCTTCTATTATGCTCAAGCATATACAGAATATACTATAAAGTCTATATTGCTTCTGAACACATGAACATTTATTGTTCAACTCCTGAAACATGAAGAAAAACTCCTTAAAGGGGTTTGTAAATCAAAAGTACTGAATATAGCTAGGGCTCTGCTCCAACTGGTTGAGGTTTGCTTAAATATCATAGTCTACATTCCTATTTGTGGGAGTGCAGAATCAACGATGTCCTTCAAAACTTAGTCACCTCTGAATCAAACTGACATCTGCAGAAAAATTGCAATTCCACTTCTTCCAACTTTCACAGAAATGTCCAAGGTAAGAAAAAATATTAAAGCTCACAAATTAAAAATTTTAGACCAAAGATATTTAGAATAAATAAATGTTATGCATAAGATAGATAGAAATAAGTTAATAAAATAAGTTAATAAAGCTTTGTTCAGGCTTCAGTTCATGAAAAAAATATATCTTAGAGAAAAAAATCATAGCTATAAAATGAATTGTAGATCTCCATCATGAGTTCCCTCTATTATGAAATTTGAGATTCATTTTATTAGTACTCAAAAATGTTACCTTCAGGTAACTCAGAACTCTTTCAGGGATTTCATGGGTGAAAATTGCTTTTCTATCAATACTAAGACATTGTTTGCCATTTTCGCTGTGTTGACATTTTCTCTGATGTTACAAAAACAATGGTCAAAGCATCTTAGCACAAATCATGACAATGGCAACAAACTACAAGTAGTCATTAGTTTCTTAGTTTTCATCTACTTGGAATTTTAAATAAAGAGAATTATGGAAGCAGCCAGTGTCTATTGATAGATGGATGGATACAGAAGATATGTTCTATATCTATATATAGATATAGAGCATACACACACACACACACACACACGTGTATATACATATGTGTGTGTGTGTATTTATTTCGCTCATATGTGGAATATAAGAAACAAAAGAAATAAAGAAGAGAAAAAAGATGAGAGAGGCAAACTAAGAAGCAGACTCTTAACTAGAGAACAATCTGATGGTTACCACAGGGGAGGTGGGTGGGGAGATTGGAGAAATAGTTGAAGGGGATCAAGAGGGCACTTGTGATGAGCACTGGCTATTTTATGGAAGTGATAAATTACCAAATTCTACACCTGAAACTAATATTGCACCATATATGTTAACTAGCTAGAGTTTAAATAAAAATTTTAAAAGAATTACATTGACGTTGTTAAAGCAATAAAAGTTCTTTTTTTTTTTTTTTTAATTATCCCTGGGTGAATGTGCTTTTTATATATTTGTTGTAACAAAATGGGAGTACAGATAAAACACTTCTGTGGCATGATTCTTATCTCAATGAAAAGCACATGTAGATTGAGTTGTCTGCTAAACTATGTGATTCTTTCATAGAATGACATTTCTCATTGAAATAATAAAGGCATAAGAGTTAGGTTATTAAGACTTGGATATTTAAAATGTATTTTCCTGAAAATATAGCATGAAAGTATAACTTCCAGAGAAACGACCAGCAATATTTGTTGACAATGATAAAATTCTAGATTTCAAAGGAAAATATTAGAATTTTTGAAAATTTGAATTGCCATCGTAAAATAAACAGTATCCCAAAATTTATAGACTTTTTTCCAAGTTTATTGCAATACAACTGAAATACAACACCGTGTAAATTTAAGATGTATACCATGATGATCTGATTCACTTAAGTATTAGAAAATGATTACCAAAGTAAGGTTAGTTGACAACTTCATCACCTCACAAATTATTATTTCTTTTTTGTGATGATAACATTTAAGATCTACTCTCTTAAAAAATTTCAAGTATATAATACAGTTTTGTTAACTATAGTCACCATGTTGTACATTAAATCCACAGAACTTGTTCATATTACTGGAAATTTGCACTCTTTGGCCAACATCTCCCCATTTCCCCCAACACCAGCCACTGGCAACCACCATTATCCTCTGTTTTTCTGAGTTCAGCCTATTTTAGATTTCCACATGTTGGTGAATTCACACAGTAATGTTCTTTCTATTTCAGACCTAATTTACTTAGCATAATGCCTTCAAAATCTATTGATGTAGTTGCAAATGGCAATATTTCCGTCTTTTTCATGTTTGAATTATATATATATATATGTAAAATCACAATTATCTATCCATTATCTACAGGCAGACATTTAGGTTGCTTCCCTATCTTGGCTATTGTGAATAATGCTGCAATAAACATGGGAATTCAGATACCTCTTCAAGATGCTGATTCTATTTCTTTTACCCAGAAGTAAGAATGCTGAATCATATTGTAGTTCCATCTTTAATTGTTCAAGGAATTTTCACACTGTTCTCCATAGTGGCTGAACCAACTTAACATTTCTCCAACAGGGCACAAGGGTTCTTTTGTCTTCTTGATGATACCCACTCTAACAGGTGTGAAGTAATATTTTAGTTTTGCTTTGAATTTCCCTGATAATTAGTGATGTTGATGTCCCTAATTTTCATTTTACCTCGTGGCCATCTTCTTTGGAAAAATGTCTATTCAGGTTCTTTGTCAGTTTTTCATTGGATTATTTGTTTTATTGCCATGAGTTGTAGGAGTCTTATATATTTTTGGATATTTACTCCTTATGAGGGAGGTGGGATTGCAAATATTTTCTCTTATTCTGTATGTTTGTCTCATTTTACTGATTGTTTCTAGTGTTCTGCAGGAAGCTTTTAGTTTCATGTAGATGTACTCTTTTTTTTTTTTTAAGATTTTTATCCATTTATTTGACAGAGAGAGAACACAAGTAGGCAGAGAGGAAGGCAGAGAGAGAGGAAGGGAAGCAGGCTCCCTGCTGAGCAGAAAGCCCGATGCGGTGCTCCATCTCAGGACCCCGGGATCACGACCTGAGCCGAAGGCAGAGGCTCAACCCACTGAGCCACCCAGGCGCCCCCATGTAGATGCACACTTTTTAATTTTGATTTTGTTGATTGTACTTTTGGTGTCATGTCTAAAAGAAGGAAAATTATTGACAAGACCAATGTAAAGTTCTCCCCTATTTTCTTCTAAGAGTTCCATGATTTCTAATCTTATATTTAAGTCCTTAATTCATTTCCAGTTCATGTTTGTGGGTGATATAAGATAGGTCCAATCTCCTCCTTTTGCATGTGAATATCTTATTTGCTCAACACTATTAACTGAGGAAATTATCCTTTCTCCATTGAGTGTTCTTGTCTTCCTTGTCAAGTATTAGTTGGTCATATATGAGAAAGCTTATTTGTGCGTTCTCAATTCTATTTAGTTGTTCTAAGTGTCTATTCTTATTCCAGGGTCATACTATTTTGATTATTATACCTTTGTAATCTAGTTTGAAATTATTAAGTATGATACCTTCAGCTTTGTTCCTCTTTCTCAATTTTGTTTTGGCTGTTCAGGCTCTTTTGTGTCTCCATATAAATTTTAGGGTTGTTTCTCTATTTCTTAAAAAATATTATTGGAATTTTGATGGGAATTGTATTTCATCCATAGGTGGTTGTAGGTATTATGCACATTTAACAATATTAATTATTCTGATTCATGAGGACAGAATATCTTTCCATTTATTTGTATTTTCTTCAATTCTTTAACCAAAGTCTTACAGTGTTCAGGAAACAGAGCTTTCACCCCCTTAGTTAAATTGATTCCTAAGAATTTTATGGCTTTGATGATATTCTAAAAGGAATAATTTCATTTGTTTTTCAGATAATTTTTGTTACTATAAAACTGACATGTAGTCATTGATTTCTATATGTTGATTGTATATCTCACAACTTTCTTGAATTCACAGATTAGTTACAACTATTTTTTGTCTAAATATTTAAGGTTTTTATATAGAAAATTATATTATCTGCAAACAGATAATTTTACTTTTTCTTTCTGATTTAGAAGTCTTTTTTTTTTTTTTTGTCCAATTGTTTTGGTTAAGACTGCTAGTAATACATTGAATAGTAGCAGTGAGAGGGAACACCCTTGCCTTTTCCCGATCTTAGAGAGTAAGCTTTCAAACTTTTACCATTGACTATAATGTTAGCTGTGCTTTTTGCATATGGCCTTTAATATGTTGAGGTATATTACTTCTATACCCAATTTGCTTAGGGTTTTTATCATGAAAAGTTGTCATATTTTGACAAATGCTTTTTCTGCATCTATTGAGAGAACATGTAAGTTTTATCTTTTTTTTTAAAGAAGGAGAAAGTATTTTTTGATTTTTAAAGATAACACAATTCAAATACATATTTAAGAGATTCTCACCTAGAGCAATGTTATATAAAATCACTCCTCAAATACATGAAAATCAAAGCTACATCATTCACATAATAAGAATAACAATAATAATAAAGTAGTATAATTGTAATAATATTCTTCAAGCCAAATAAAATTTAGAAAGATAGATAAGACAAAATTATTTAGTTGTTGGTGGATAAATTTCATCATGAAAATAAAGACATAAAGAGAAATATGACATTTCACATGTTTTTCAAAATTGTTAAAAAATATGTAATGAAAGACTTTACTATAATATGTATCATTTAAACAAATATAAACAAGTCTGTAGAACATCTGGGTATTATAAGAAATTATCTCTACTGATATTCATAAATTTTATTATGTGTATTATAAACAAATAGTATAATTCATAAAACCCATAGAATACTTACAAATTGATAATATATTGGTTCAAATGACACAACTATCAGCTATATTCATAATATTCACCCTTATAACTCAATAAGTAAAGGCATTTTTGAATTGGACACATGAACTAGCCAGAGATATGTATTTCTAGCATCAGTCAGTCTATCTGAGGTAGGTTAAATAGCGAAGAGAAAAAGTATTTGCTATCTACTTTTTTGCACTGGATCTTAGAAGGGGGAAAAAAAAAGCAAAGAAAATATATTTACCTTTTTCTGTAATAGCTTCAGGAACATAGACCAGTCAACTATGGAGCCATTCCTAATAGGCAGTAGTTAGGGTGGTGGGCCAGAAAGTGGAAGTATAAAAGAAATGAACACCCTCAGGAAATGGGTCTGCAGCAAGTACATCATTTTGTTTGCAATTCAATACCCTTTAAAGATTATTTACCCTTTAAAAAAATTAAATGTATAAAATGTCCTTTTAAAATGTTATTGTTGAAACTGAAAATTATGTAGAAAAGAGATGTTTACTAACAAAATAATGGATTAAATTTTTAATTAAGTAGTTTTATGAAAAACAAGGGTATATCCTATAAAAACAGAATATGCATTCTTCTCAAGTGCACTTAAGACATTCTCCAGGGTAGATCTTATGTTATATGTATCAATTATATTTCAATAGATTTTTAAAAAATAGATATCATACAAACTATCTTCTCCAACTATAATGGGATGAAATCAGTAATCAATAATAAAGGACTGGAAAATGAACAAATTTGTGGGAATTAAGCAAAACATGTTTAATCAACTAATGGACTAAAAGAGAAATTCCAAGGAAAATTAGAAAGTACTTTAAAAATAAACTCAAACTAGGTGAAAGATCTAAAGGTGAGAGCAAAATCCATCAAAATCTTAAAGAACACAGGCAGCAGCCACTTTGAACTTTGCCACAGCAACTTCTTGATAGACATGTCTCCTACGGCAAGGGAAACAAAAGCAAAAGTTAATTACTTGGACCTCATCAAGACAAACAGTTTTTGCACAGAAAAAAAACAAAACAAAACAAAACAAAAAAAAAAAAACAATCAACAAAACTAAAAGACAACCTATGGAATGGGAGAAGACATTTGCAAATGACATATGAGATTAAGTGTTAGTATCCCAAATCTATAAAGAACTTATCAAACTCAACACCCAAAAAACAAAATCTAGTCAAGAAATGAGCAGAAGACATGAACAGACATTTCTCCAAAGAAGACATATTTGCACTAATAGACACATGAGAAAATTCACAACATCACTCAGCATCAGGGAAATACAAATCAAAACCACAATGAGACACCACCTCACAGAATGGTTAAAATGAAGACGTGTCTGGACGCATCAGTTGGCCAAGAGGTTGTCTTCATCATGCTTACATCATCTCAGGGTCCTGGGGTTGAACCCCTGCTCAGTGGGGAGTCTACTTATTCCTCTGCCTCTCCCTCATGCTAGTGTTCTCTCTCTCTTTCTCTCTCAAATAAATAAAATCTTTAAAAAAGATTGAATCATGAAGATGAGAGAACCTCAAAATATCCATAACTATTAAAGGGATTATATCAATAATCTAAAGTCTCCTGACCAAAATAAAACCAAAACAAAACAAACCAAACAAACAAACAAGCAAACAACAAAAAAAATACTACCACCACCAAAACACTGGACCTGACACCTTCACAAGTGAATTCTACCTAATATGTAAAGAAGACCCAACACTAATATTTCTCTCTCTTTTTTATTTTTTACCTTTTTTCTTATTTTTATTATGTTATTATATTGTTAGTCACCAAACAGTGCTTCATTAAGTTTTTATGTAGTGTTCCATGATTCATTGTTTGCATATGCTTTAAACTTGTTCCACGAGGCCAGTATTATCCCAATAGCAAAACTAGGACAAAGATAATATAAAAAATAAAGAAACAAACTACAAACCAATATCCCTTATGAACATGGATGTAAAAATCCTCAGCAAAATAATACCAAAGAGAATTCAGTGGCATATTAAAAGGATTACACACCATTACCAAATGGGATTTTTTTCTGGAATTCAAGGATTATTCAACACATGAAAAATTGATCAATGTAATATACCACATTAATAGAGTAAAGAAAAAAATATGATCAACTCAGATGTAGAATAAATATCTGACAAAATTCAAGACTATTTTAAAATGGAAATGACCATCAAAGAATAGTAAGAAACTAACTCAAAATAATGAGGCAATTGCAACAAAAGAATATGAAACAAAGAATAAATAATCAGTAAAAGAATGAAAGCTTTTCCTCTAAGATCAGGAACAAGTCAAGGATTTTTGCTTTCACCACTTGAATTGAATAAAGCAAAGGATGCCCTAACCATAGCAATTAGGCAAGAAAAAAAAAAAAAAAAGATCCAAATTGGAAAGACAGAAGTAAAATTATTTCTGTTCACAGTTAGCATAATATTAAATGCAGAAAAATCTAAAGATTCCACATGGACACAAAATAACCTGTTAGAACTACTACTAAAAAAATACATCAGGGCGCCTGGGTGGCTCAGTGGGTTAAGCCGCTGCCTTCGGCTCAGGTCATGATCTCAGGGTCCTGGGATGGAGCCCCACATTGGGCTCTCTGCTCAGCAGGGAGCCTGCTTCCTCCTCTCTCTCTGCCTGCCTCTCTGCCTACTTGTGATTTCTGTCAGATAAATAAATAAAATCTTAAAAAAAAAAAAAAGAATCCATTCTTAAATTGATATAGACTCTCTAGGGACCCTAATTAGCCAGAAAATCTAATAAAAGAAGAGAACAAAGCTGGAGAGATCACACTTCCTGATTTCAAAACTTACTACAAAGTTATAGTAATCAAAACAATGTGGTACCTGCACAAAGACAAACATATAAACCAACAGAAGAGAATAGAAAGTAACCATTACAAATATAGTCAAATGATTTTTGACAAGGATGTCAAGACATTAAGTAGAAAAATTTCAATCTTTTCAAAGTGTGGTAGCAGGAAAGCTTCATATCCGCATGCAAAAGAGTAAAGTTGGACTTTTACCTAAAACAGCATACAAAAACTGACACAAAATTATTCAAAAATCTAAACATAGCAAGTAAAACTATAATACCCATAGAAGAAAACATAGGGAAAAAGCTTCATGACATTGAAGTTCACAGTGATTCATTGAATATAGCCCCCAAAATACAGGCAATAAATTAAAAATAGACAAATTGGGCTTAAGAAAACTTTATATAGAAAACTCATCAAAGGATTCTTTCACCAGCAAGAACTTACAGAATGTGAGGAAATATTTGCAAATTATATTGATATAATATATATTATATATATAATATATAATATATATTAATATATATATATATATATGGAGAGAGAGAGAGAGATAGAGAGATAGATACCCAAAACACACAGATATCTCTTTATATTCAACAACAAAACACAAACACCTGATTCAAAGATGGGCAAAGGACTCGAATTGACATTTCTCCAAAGAAAATATATAAATGGTCAGTGAACAAGAAAATGACCTCAACACCACTAACCATCAGGGCAATGTAAATCGAAGCCACACCAAGATACTATTTCACACTCATTAAGATAGCTTCTATCAATCAATCAATAAAACCAAAAAATAACATGTGTTGGTAAAAGTGTAGACATTGGAGCACTTGTATACTATTGTTAGGAATGTCAAATGGTTTATCCACTGTGGAAAGCAAAATGGTGTCTCCTCAAAAAATTGAAAGTAATGGTCCAATAATTTGGGTCCAACAATTAAAAGTAAAATGGTCCAACAATTTGAGTTCTGGATATATACCCTAAAGAATTGAATCCATTGTTTCCAAGAGTTAGTGGCCAAAGCTTGTTACAGCAGTATTACTTATAATAGATAAAAGATGGAGGCAACCCAAGTATCAGATTAATGGATAAGCAAAGTGTGATATTTATATACAATGGAAGTTGAATTCAGCCACAAGAGGGAAGGAGTTCTGATACTACAATATGAATGACATGTGAAGATTATATTCTGAGTGAAATAAGGCAGCCACAAAAAGGCAAATATTGTGTGACTCCACTTACAGGAAGTATCTAAAAAGAGTTCAAAATCAGAGATAGAAAGCAGAATGATGATTGCCAGAGTTTGAGGAAAGGGAGAAATGGAGAGCTATTACTTAATGGATATAGAGTTTTAGGTTTGCAAGATGAAAAAAATGTTCTGGAGATGGGTGGTGGTGATGGTTGCATGTGGGAATTCATAGTGTCTGGCTAGGTAAGATTTAATAAACATATGCTTCCCTGGAGTAGACTAGTTGAAAGGCAAAGAAAGAGTGTCCAGAAAACTGGGCCCCCTTTAAGGTTTCTGGGCTGAAAACAGCCAAATCCTCCTTATGGATTAATGCACTCATCCAGGGAGTGAATTTTTGACTTAGGAGAAACATTTGTCTTTGGAGGTCATGGGCGCAGCTTGTTCTATTCACACGATAATCCTTATGCCAATGTCTTGATTATTATAGCTTCACATTCTTTCTTTTCTTTCTTATTCCATTGTATTGATAACATTCACAATGAAGATGGAGGCAGAGTCTAGCTCAGGACCTGTTGCCAATAGAGCAACTCGTCCCCATACCCTCTCATTTCTTCTACTAATGCATCTGGAGTAGTCTTTCCATTCACTACCTCAATGTGTTCTGGCCAAACTCAACAGTTGCACAACAATGTAAATACACTTAATGTCATTAAACTGTACACTTAACAATGGTTAAGGTGGTGAATTTTTTATGTATATTTTACCACAATAAAAAAATTGATAAAAAGCAAAGTTATAATATTAATATAAAATTGACACATTATCATGTAAGTCTAGAGTTAAAAGAAACTTTTCTGGTAACTAAAATTAAAACAACTAAAGTGTAGAGATATTGACTATAAAAAGTTTATTTAATCAGAATATACCTATCCTGGGGCGCCTGGGTGGCTCAGTGGGTTAAGCCGCTGCCTTCGGCTCAGGTCATGATCTCAGGGTCCTGGGATCGAGTCCCGCGTCGGGCTCTCTGCTCGGCAGGGAGCCTGCTTCCCTCTCTCTCTCTCTCTCTGCCTGCCTCTCTGTCTACTTGTGATCTCTCTCTGTCAAATAAATAAATAAAATCTTAAAAAAAAAAGAATATACCTATCCTTTGTATAGAAAAGTTCTATGAATAAGTTAATACATACCTTTGCAAAAATAAGCAAATACCCATACTCAAAATGCTCAAAATTGCTCAATGGAATACTTTAGCAATAGCAATATTCAGAAAAAAAAAAAAAACTGACTGTTCACTGATAATAATTAGAAGATAAACCATGCTAGAGCATTGTAGTATATGATTTGCTCTTTAAAAATAATGTTTCAGGGTGCCTGGGTGGCTCAGTGGGTTAAAGCCTCTGACTTCAGCTCAGGTCATGATCCCAGGGTCCTGGGATGGAGCCCCACATAGGTCTCTCTGCTCAGCAGGGAGCCTGCTTCCTCCTCTCTCTCTGCCTGCCTCTCTGCCTACTTGTGATCTCTGTCTGTCAAAAAAATAAATAAAATATTTTTTAAAAAATAATGTTTCTATTAATAGCAGTTGCTATGACCTGAAATTCAGAGCTAAGTAAAATATACAATCTTGAGACAGTATGTTGAGTATAATCTCCCTTTAAAAATACTGTATAGAAAAAAAAAAGAGTAAGATATATAGAACAGGTTAACATTAGCTTTCTCCAAATATTGAGATTGTGTCATTCACTTTTTCTTTTTCTTTATTTTACTTGTACATTCTATTTATCAATACAAAAGTGCTATTTTGTAATAAGAAAATGCCAACAAAAGTTATATGTAATTAAAAAATTAAATTAAAATAATGCAATTTGACTTCCCAAAAACTCATTATGAAAATTTAACTGTATTATGATGGCCTTTTGTTCCTCCTGGGTTTTTCCATGGAAGCAATGTTATTTCAATGTATTTTCTAATTGTTGCATTTATATTTAATTAACCCTTGAAGATGGAATTAGTTAATTGTTCCTCTAGACGGATTGTTTTGAAAGAAATTAAGTGGAAGGAGATGTCAACCTTCATATTCAGGTAGTGATATTCGTTTTAAATTTAAGTGAATTAAGTGTAAGTGTCTGTATTATGACCATATTTATCATGCTGCTCTCTAACAGTTCTATCTAGATACTTGTTTGGTAGCCATTCCATTGTTCAACAGATCGCTTCAGGTGAAAATAAAGGAAAATACGGTGTTGTTTGTTAGATCTCACTAACGTATTTAAACTATTAGAAACAAAGTCTGAATATTTTATAAATTCTATCTTTGTATTCGATTTTATAAAGCATAACTGGAAATAATATACTGGTGTGATATAAACTAAAAAAAAAAAAGAAAGAAAAAAGAAAAAAGAAAAGGTCAGAAAATATTTCCAAAATGTACTGCTTCCCAAACTTTGTTTTGTGGAACGCTAATATTTGAGGGAAGGCTGGTAGGTTTCATTGAGATGGAAGAAAAAGAGGTCTTTTATTATGTATTCTCTGAGAAAAAGTACAGCAAATTGTAGTGACTGAAAACAATCATTTTGTTATATATAGGATTTTATGGGTGAGGCATTTGGATAGGGATCAGCAGGCTGATTCCTCTGCTCCACATGTTGCCATCTGAAGTCACTCTGTAATTTGAAGCTATCAGATGGGATAGTGTGCAGTCCCCAAGGCAGCTTCATTCAGATGCCTCACCACCTAGTGTGGAGAGCCCGAAAGTTGGTTTCAGTAGTGACTATGTTACTTGAGCACCTACCTGTGTCTTCTTCACATTGGGTTATTGGACTTAGATCTCAGGGATCCCTGGAATGTTATTTTAAGTGTGGAAGTTGTAAACTTTCTTTTGAGATAGCCCCAGATTCTATCATTCTGTGAAATTTCATTAATCAAGCTTGTCACTAAGGCCAATCCAAACTAAGAGAGGGGAATTAGATTCCATCTCTTAGAGAGAGAATTAGTAAAACATCTGTGGCCATCTTTTGCCCATCACAAAGAAGGTTTTGGTTGAAAATTCTGATTTCCTGATTTGAGGTTTCTTAGAAACATTAATACTTGTATAAGACACTATAGATTGTTAAGTGGTTGTGATGTAATGCCACTTGCCTAGACTTCTTTGAGAAAAATGACTTTTTCCTAAAAATGTTTCCTGGAATGTTTTCTTCTTTAAGTGTATTTTCTAAGTATTACTTTTAATACTCTTAGTCACTGATACTCCTCCCTACCCAGATATCCATCTAGTTTCTATTCCCATATTATTTATTTATGCTGAGTTTAAAAGTTTTATGAGTGAATATTTGCTTGTATGAATTGCTTTTTAAAAATAACTTTTGAGATACAATTCACATAGCATATAATTCACCCACTTAAAGTGCATAATTCAATGGATTTAATATATTCACAGACATTTGAAACCATCTCTACAGTCAACTCTAGATTTTTATCACCTCAGAAAGAAACACTACAGCCTTTATCTATTGCTTTCCTACCCCCAACCCACTGCAACCCTAAACAACCATTAATCTACATTCTTTATCTATAGATACCTGTATTCCATACATTTTGTTTGAATGGATTCGTATAGCATGTGGTCTCTTTTGACTGGCTTCTTTCACTTACTATGTTCTCAAGGTTTCATCCACATTTTAGCATGTATCAATTCTTCATTTTGATAGGAAAATAACATTTCTTTGTACAGATATACTACGTTGTTTAACACTTATTCATTGATGGAAAATTAGTTTCCACTGTGCAATATTAAAAATAATGCTGCTGTAAACATTCATGTATACATTTTTATGTGGACATATGTTATCATTTATCTTGGGTATATACCTGGAAGTGATTTTCTAGGTTATTTGACAATTCCATGTTTAATTGTTTGAGAAACTACCAGTTTTCCAAAGTAGCTGAGTTATTTTGCATACCTACCAGCAGTGTATGAGTATTCTGACTCCTTTAAATCTTCACCAACACTTATTGTTTGATTTTTTTTTTCATTGTAGTCATCCTAATGTATGTGAAGTTGTATTTTATTGTGGGTTTGGTTTGAACTTCTCTGATCACTAATGATCTCAAGCCTCTTCTCATGTGCTTATTAGTCATTTACATATATTCCTTGGAAAAATGTTCAGGCAATTTACTTATTTCTTAAATTGGGTTATCTTTATTGACTTCTAAGAGTTCTTTCTAGAAGCAAGAACCTCGTAACACATATATAATTTTTAAAACTTTTCTTCCATTCTATGGGCTCTCCTTTCACTTTATTGAAGATGTCATTTGGAGTGTAAGACTATGATCTTTAATGAAGTCCAATTTATTTATTTTTTCTTTAGTTACTCAAAATTTTGGTGTCATATCTATGAAATCTTTGAGAAATCCAAAGTCATGAAGAATTACCTTCACATTTTCTTCTAAAACTTTTATATTTTTAACTTCTACATTTAGACTCTTAGTGCATTTCTACTTAACTTTTATTTATGATGGGAGGTAACAATCTAATGTCCTTCAATCACATGTGTCTAACCTAGAATCATTTGTAAAACAAATGAACAAACAAAAACAAAAACAAAAAACCCTGTTCTTTCCCAGTGCAATAAGTGAGGTTGGAAACAGGCTTGATGCAATGAACAGCAAGCTGAAAGAGGCTGAGGAATGAGTTAATAAACTAGATGACAAATAATGGGAAAAAAATGAAGCTGAACAAAATAAAGAAGACATGCAACATGAGAATAAACTTAGGGAACTCGGTGACTCTATCAAAGGTAATAACTTTAATATTGTAGGATTTCCAGCAGAAGACAGAGAAAGGGGAACAGAAAATTTATTCAAAGAAAGAAGCTGAAAACTTCCCTAATCTGCAGACATCTAGATCCAGGAATCATAGAAAACTTCCATCAAATTTTTTTTAAAAAATGGGCCAATACCAGGACATATTGTAATTAAATTTGCAAAATGTAGTGAGAAAGAAAAAATATCTTAAAAGCAGCAAGACAAAAGGAGTCCTTAACTTATAAGGAAAAGCCCGTAAGACTAGCTGGAGATTTTTCTCCTTCTTTTTTTTTTTTTTTTGTTTTTATTAAAATTTATTTTTTCCCTGTTCCAAGATTCATTGTTTATGCACCACCCCCAGTGCTCCATGCAATCCGTGCCCTCCATAATACCCACCACCAGGATCACCCAACCCCCACCCCCTCCCCTCCAAAACCCTCAGTTTGTTTCTCAGAGTCCACAGTCTCTCATCATTCATCTCGCTGGAGATTTTTCAACAGAAACTTGGCAAGCCCGAAGGGAATGGCATGATATATTCAAAGTGTTAAAAAGGAAAATCTGCAGCCAAGAATACTCTATCCAGCAAAGCTAACATTCGGAAGAGAGGAAAAGATAAAGACTTTCCCAGATAAACAAAAACCAAAGGAGTTCATGATCACTATACCACCCTACAAGAAATATTAAAAGGGACTCTTTGAGTGCAAAGGAGAGGCCAAAAGTGACAAAGAGAGGAAAGATCAGAGAAAATCTCCACAAGCAATGACAAAACAAGTAATAAATGGCAATAAATGCATGTTTATGAAAAGTTACTTTGAATGTAAATGGACTAAAGGCTCCAATAAAAAGACATAGAGTGTCAAAATGGATACAAACACAAGACCCATCTACATGCTGCCTACAAATTCACCTGAGACATGAAGACACCTTCAATTTGAAACTGAAAATACTTAAGTTGCAAATGAATGTCAAGGGAAAGCTGGAGTAACAATATTACATCGGGCAACTAGAATTTAAAACAAAGACTGTAAAAAGAGACAAAGAAGGGCAATATATAGTCATAAAGGAGATAATACAATAAGAAGATCTAACAATTGTAAATATTTATGCACCCAGACATGGGAGGTCCCAAATATTTAGAACAATTAATAACAAAACATAGAGGAACTCACTGATGATAATACAACAATAGTAGGAGACTTTAGCATCCCATTTACAGCAATGGACAGATCATCTAAACTGAAAATAAACAAGGAAACAATAGCTCTGAGTGACACAGTGGAACAGATGGACTTGACAGATATATTCAGAATACTCCATCCTAAAACAGCAGAATACACATTCTTTTCAAGTGCACATGGAACATTCTCCAGAATATATCACATATTCGGTCACATAATAAGACTCAACAAACACAAAAAGACTGAAATCACACCATGAAGCTTTTCTTTTCTTTTCTTTTCTTCTCTTTTCTTTTCTTTTCTTTTTTTTAAAGACATCTATTTATTTATTTGACAGAGAGAGAGAGAGAGAGAGAGAGATTGATCACAAGTAGGCAGAGAGGCAGGCGGAGAGAGAGAGGAGGAAGCAGGCTCCCCGCCGAGCAGAGAGCCCGATGCGGGGCTCAATCCCAGGATCCTGAGACCATGACCTGAGCTGAAGGCAGAGGCTTAACCCACTGAGCCACCCAGGCGCCCCACCATGAAGCTTTTCTGACCACATTGTTATGAAACTAGAAATTAACAAGAAAAAATTTGGAAAAGCCAAAAATACATGGAGGTTAAACAACACAGTACTAAGCAATAAATTAATCAATCAGAAAATCAAAGAAGAAATTTAAAAATGTAGAGAAAAAAATGAAAATGTAAACACCATGGTCCAAAACCTTTGGGATGCAGCAAAAGCAGTTCTAAGAGGGAATTACAAAGCAACACAGGCTTAACACAAGAAGCAAGAGAAATTTCAAATAAACAACTTAATGTTGCACTTAAAGGAGCTAGATAAAGAACAAATGAAGCTTAAAGCAGGAGGAAGGACATAATAAAAACTAGAGCCAAAATAAATGATATAGAAAATACAGTAACAGTAGGACAAATCTGTGAAACCAGGAACTGGTTCTTTGAAAAAAAAAAATCAATGAAACTGATAAACCTGTAGCCAGAGCCAGATTTACCAAGAAAAAAGGAGAAAGAACACAAAAAATGTAAAATCACAAATGAGAGAGAAGAAATAACAACCAACAACAAAGAAATACAAGCAATTTTAAGAGACTAATGAAACTCTATATGCCAACAAATTGAACAACCTGGAAGAAATGGATAAATTCTTAGAAAAACACAAGCTACCAAAACTGAGTCAGGAAGAAACAGAAAATTTGATTGAACAGACCAATTATCAGCAATGAAGATAAATCAAAAACCCCCAATAAAGGAAAGTCTAGGACTAGAAGCTTTCACAGGGAAATTCTACCAAATATTTAAAGAGGAGTTAATACCTATCCTTCTCTAATTATTCCAACAAATAGAAAAGGAATGACAACTTTCAAATTCATTCTATGAAGCCAGTATTACCCTGATACCAAAACCAGATAAACACTTACTTAAAAAATGAACTACAAGCCAATACCCTGATGAACATAGATGCGAAAATTCTCAATAAATACTAGCAAAATGAATCCAATAATATGCTAAAAACTCATTCAGCATGATCAATTGGGATTTATCCCTGGGTTGCAAGAGTGGTTCAATATTCACAAATCAATCAACATGATACAACACACAAATAAAGGATAAGAGCCATATGATCATTTCAGTAGATGCAGAAAAAAAATATTTAACAATGTACATCTATTCAGGATAAAAACCCTCAACAAACTAGGTTTAGAGAGAAGATATGTCAACATAATAAACTCCATATACAAAAATAAATAAATAAATAAACATAGCATCATCCTTAATGGGGGAAAACTGAGAGCTTTTCCTTTACAAAGAACAAGACAGGAATGTCCACTCGCATCACTGTTATTTAACATTGTATTGGAAGTCATAGCCACAGCAATTATACAATAAAAGGCATCCAGATTGACAAGAAAGAAGTAAAACCTTCACTATTTGCTGGTGACATGATACTCTATACAGAAAATCTGAAAGGCTTCACCAAAAACGTGCTATCACTTCCACACGAGTAAAGTCACAGGATACACAATCGAGGTACAGAAATCAGTTGCACTTCTATACACTAATCATGATGTAGTAGAAATGAAATCAAGGAATCAATCCCAATTACATGCATACCAAAATACGATACCTAAGAATAAACCTAACCAAAGAGGTGAAAGACTTGTACTCTGAAAATTGTAAAACACTGATGAAAGAAATTCAAGATGACACAACGAAATGGAAAGACATTCTATGCTCATGGATTGGAAGAACAAATATTGTTCAAGTGTTTATACCTGGCAAAGCAATCTACACATTTAATGGAATCCCTATCAAAATACCAACAGCATTTTTCATAGAACTAGAACAAACAGTCCTAAAATTTGTATGGGACTACTATTAAAGACCCTGAAGAGTCAAAACAACCTTGAAAAGAAAAAAGGCTGGAGGCATCCTAATTGTCTACTTCAAATTATATTACAAAACTCCAGTGATCAAAACAGTATGGTACTGGCACAAAAATAGACACATAGATTAATGGAAAGAATACAAAACACATGGGGCGCCTGGGTGACCCAGTCATTAAGCTTCTGCCTTCAGCTCAGGTCATGATCCCAGGATCCTGAGATCAAGTCCCGCATTGGGCTCCCTGCTCAGTGGGAAGCCTGCTTCTCTCTCTCTCTCTCTCACTCCTCCTGCTTGTGTTCCCTCTTTCGCCATCTCTGTCAAATAAATAAATAAAATCTTAAAAAACAACAACAACAACAACAAACAAAAACAAAAACAAACCCCAAAGCCCAGGAATGAACCTACAACTCTATGATCAATTGGACTATGACAAAATAGGAAGGAATATCCCAATGGGGAAAATACATTCTCTTCAACAAAGTGCTGGGGACGCTGGACAGCAAAATACAGAAGAATGAAACTCGACCACCTTCCTTTACCATATACAAAAATAAACTCAAAATGAATTGAAGACCTAAATGTGAGACCTTAAGCTATACAAATCCTAAAGAAAGCACAGGGAATGCTGTCCTTTCAGCCTCTTTGACACTGAGTTTCTGACATTTCTCTGCAGGAAGATGCAGATGTGGATATTCCTGTGGTCATCTTGGGAATATGTTAGGGCCCTCTTCCATTCTTGCCTTGACCACAAGCATCTTAATTTCTACTAATTGAAGGTCAACGTCTTTAGTGGTTTCAACAATGCTTAATGGGTATAAATCTGAGAACTAATCCAAATTCTTCCTCTTTGGGAAAAAAGATTTTAAGGTCTATGTTTGGTATTAGTTGTGAGCACAGGAAGGTTCCTCCCAGATGTCTTCTTCCCTACTCTCTAGATCTCTCCTGCAAATGGGCCATCCTAGTATCTGTGTTGTGTCTTCACTCCTCCATCATCTCCTCCCAACTGCCCTTTAGCACTACCTCCAGTGTTCTGCAGAACACTTTAAGGTTTGAAGTTTGTCTTGCTTTTCTGCAGATAAAGTTGGTTCCTTTGTGCATAGAGTTAGAGCTATCTGCTTTATGGCTGGCTTCTCCTCCCAGGTAACATCTCAGAGCCAGGGCTCTGGAGATGGGAGTAGGGACAATGGTGAGCTTCTCTCTGAGTGACATCCTCCCTACTCTAGAAGTTGAGCACTTGGGAGAGTGGCGGTAGCTTGAGGTCCTCCTGCCTTGCATCTCCTGGCATAGAATTACTTTCTCATGATCCAGGAGAAGGACCATCAGGGTCCCATATCCTCAGCATTTTGCACTCAAGGTAAATCTGGTATTTTATGTGTGGGGAAGGGGTAGCAGAAGGACTCTATCTCTCAACAGCAGTGTCCAGGACTTAGTCTTGGTAACAAGTGACTGGGGTAGGAGAGAAACTCTCAAGTCTTCTCTTCTTGAGAAGAAAGCTCTCTGGGCAGTGGAAGAAGGAAACCTGAGGTCTCAGATGGCTACAGCAGTCTGGAGTGGAATCCCCACTTCGTAAGCTCGAGGGATAAGGGAGGGTGTGACCTTGGTTCAAATATTACAGTTTAAATTATATATATATATATATATATATATATATACACACACACACACATATATATACAATATTTTCATGTATATATATACATATATATACATAATATATACATACATATATACAATATTTTCATGTATATATACATATGTATACATATGTATATATATGTATACATAATATGTATCTATATGTATATATTTATTTTAAGCCTTATATTATAACTGGGATGAATTAATTTTACTAGTTCATCTCTGAAGATGAGCAGTATTAACATCAGGGACATGCTGATTGCAGAATTTTAGGCATTCTCATCAGTAAGTGGAGTGGACTCTGTGAGAAAGACATTCTGTACACCCTAAATTGTATGACAGCTTGGGACATCTCCCACTTCAGGCAGGGCCAGCTCTAGTTTTGTTTTTCTCCCCTAAACATAATTGTATTGTTAAAGTTTGTATTAAAAGTGCAAATAAAAAATAAATTGATGAACAGCATATTACATGGAAAAAGTTGTTCATTTAGAGGGAAGAGATACAAATGCATGGTATGACAGATATAAGACATAAAGTTCCCAAATCTAAGTTTTATAAAGCTAGTTTGAAGTAGTTCATGATTTTTATAACAAAATGCACATTAGTCAATCATAAGTCATTTTATCTTTCCACTTACTCATTTTTACTTGCTAAATACTCTCAGCTCTCCCACTTTGTTTTTCATCATGATACTGAATTGTATATATCATGAAGAAAAAGAAAGGTGCTCTAATGAATTCCTCAGTGGATTTTATTATGAACTGTGATTCCTTAATATATTCTTAACATATTCTTTTCTGCTGAAGGACTTGTCAAGTTAAAAATAACTGAGCCTAATATTATGCTCTTATCATCTATTTATATAAACTCAGGGAGTAAGTTCTATCACTTTACAGTCGAACTAAAGAAAAACTGAGTCTGGCTTCAACTGTATGGAGAAAATATTGAGCTTCTATATGACACTATTTGTGCTCCAAAGAGTAGCCAAAGATTTAAAATCTACTTGAAAACCTTCAAGCAATGAAGGAATAAATACAGAAACTAGATCAAAATAACTGGAAATAAGTATTTCATATTTTTAATTATAATTACAAATAAATAACATTTGATATATAAAGCGTGGCAACATAAATTATTAAACTTTTACCTCTGAAACCAAAAATATAGCCGTTTAATCTACTATCACATAATAACTGTATGCACTTATATGAAGATTTATATAAAGAGTCTTCACACTTGATCTTAGCCAAAAGGGCGAGAAGCGATTTATATGAAGAGTGTTAACCACAAATGTGTAACAATTTAAAATATACATTCAACCAACAAAGTTTCAAACTATCTAAAGCAACCTGGGAAATGGGAGAAAATATTTGCAAAATCACATGTCAGGTGGGAGATTAATATCCAGAATATATGGAGAACATCTAAAACTCAACAGCAAAGAGCCAAATCCCCAGTTTAACAATGCATAAGGGACTAGAAAGAACATTTTTCCAAAGATGATATACAAATGACTAATGAACACATGTAAAGATGCTCCACATCATCATTAGGGAAATTAGTCATCATTAGGGAAATACAAATCTAAATTACAAAATGACACTAGTTAGGATGGGTATTCAGAGAGGAAGAAAGAGGATCCCTGGGTGGCTCAGTGGGTTAAGCCTCTGCCTTCAGCTCAGGTCATGATCTCATGATCTCAGGGTCCTGGATCGAGCCCCACAGAGGGCTCTCTGTTCAGCAGGGATCCTGATTCCCCCTCTCTCTCTGCCTGCCTCTCTGCCTGCTTGTGATCTCTCCCTGTGTCAAATAAATAAATAAATCTCAAAAAAAAAAAAAAAGAAAAAAAAAGAGGAAGAAAGAAAGAGAAAAAGAGCCATTGATGAAGGAAACTATGAGTAATTATGAATAATTTTTTTTAAAAACCTGAAATAGAAAAGATTACAGAAACTAAAATTTGCCCTTTGATAATACTGTTAAAATATATAGACCACCAACAATAGTAATCAAAGAGAGAGAAAAATCACAAATTACTAAATTTGATGACAAAATGTCAGATGTCATATACGGATCCTGCATTTATTTAAAATATTGAGTATAATACAAGGTTACAAAAAATATACCATATGTGTGAAAATTTCTATGAACTGTAAAAATTCCAAAAAAATTTTGTAGAACTGAAGGATGATATTATCGATTAAAAATATTGAGTGTGAGGGACCAGGGTGGCTCAGTTGGTTAAGTATCATACTCTCTATTTTGGCTCTGGTCATAATCTCAGTGTCATAAGGTGGAGCTCCACCATAGGCTCTGGGGACCATAGAGCTTACTTGAGATTTTCTCTCTCAATCTCTCCCTTCCCACCAGTTGTGCTCAATCTCTAAAAAAAAAAAAATTCAATGTGAAAATGAGGGCTTATATGTTAAAAAAAGTTAGAAAAAGAAATACTACCATATTTACATATGTACACATGGTATACAAAACTAATAGCTTCTCTAAATAACATTGCAATCCACTAGACATAATAATAATTTTTAAAGGCTCTTTACTCAGGCGAAAAAACAGCTCGCAAAATTTTTAGGAAGAACTCTTAAAGGTATCAATAAACAAATAAGAAAGGAGTCAAAAAACTAAAAGAAATATGCTCTTCTTGAATAGAAGACTCATTAGAAAATAGAAAAATATTAATTATTACATAATACCCTATTAAAAATGTCCTAACAAAAATAAAAATAAAATTATTTTTAGAACTAAATAAACAATTAAAAAAACCTAACTAAACTGATCAAAATGTCATAAAATATTCCCAGAAATTCTGAAAAGAAGGAGGAAGAATGAGCGAGGAGTTCTACACAATACCTAACAGTTTGCTAAGTAATAACGTAACAGGATAGTGCAGTTTTGGTATAGGAGTAGACAAAAACACCAACAGAAAAAAACTACACTTTAATTCAGTAAAAATTGTTGGAACAATCATGTGGCAATTTTTAAAAGAAAACAAGCTGGATTCTTAGGACTTTCGTCATCCCAGACTGAATTCCAGAAAGATCAAGACTAGTTCCTAGAAGGTATGTGAACTTCACAAGAGAAAAAAATGTAAACCAACAGAAAATACAAACAAGGAGTAAGAACACACATTTGTAGAATAAGAACCATGAAACACTCTCAAACATTACTTGGCTTTGCTTATTATAACTGTGAGACACATTAAATATATTTGACATACCTTTTTTTTTTTTTTAACCTGCCATATTGGCAAATGTCAATAAGTCTAACAAAGCTCCTTGTTCCTACCACTTAAGCAGCCCCTTCTACATTTTTCATTTGGGAGAACAATGTGAGTCACAATTTGAGGGGTGCCTGTATGGCTCAGTCCGTTGAGCATCCTGACTCTTGATTTCTGCTTAGGTCATGATCTCAAGATGGTGAGATCCAGCCCCTGCCTCTGTGCTGGGTGGGGAGCGTACTTAAGATTCTCTCTCTGTCTCTGCCCCATCCTCCTTCTCTCTCTCTCTAAAGAAAGTGATTTGATAGTAAAAGAAAGTAACTCATTTATGAAAACTAGAAAACAATTTACAAATTCCACTTAAATATCCCAAAAGGCACACTGATACCAGGAACGATTAGGACCTGCTTCTGGGGACTGAAATTTGTTGTTTTTTTTTTTTCTGTCCCATCAAGAGGCCTTCTCCATAATCATGCCCACAGAAGAAATGCTAGAAAATCTGACAACTTTTCCCTTCCTCAGTTTGGGTGGGATTCACAACAATGGCATTCACATTTTCTTAGCATATATGTGTCCACTTAATACCCAGAGGGCTGGATCACCTGCCATAATTCTTTCATCTATTTTGAGTTTCCACCTGGTGAATTTATTACTTTCTTCAAAGATAAGTGATTAAACATTTAATACAGATATAAGAGAATAGAAATGATCAAACTCTGATTTCACCCACATGCAACTATACAGACCATGTATTTTCAGCACTGCTGATAATAATAGTGAGTAATAGACCTGTGCAAATGAATTGTATTATATAATTTAATATGACAATTAATTAGAAAAGATATGATGACTTTGTAAAACATTATTATTTTAAGCTAAAATTAACTACCTTAAATACATTTTTATCAACTTTTATCAACATGAAAGCTACCATATTTAGGAACATTAATTATATAATATTTTAATATTTGCATTAAAATAATACCTATATAGATTCCACTGTGCAGCATAAATAAGAAATCAGTAACTTCCAAATAGGAAAATAAATGTAAGAGACATGAAGAAGGGGTAGTATCAGAAGTTTTAAACAGTCTATCCCAAGCTTGACTTAATTAATTTAAAAAAATATTTATTAATTACTAATAAAAGTATAGAAGTACCCCTACTACCAGTTGGAAGAAAAACCAAAGAAATGTAGTAAAATATGAAAATTAAAAAATAGAACATTTTATAATTTTTATTGCAAAAATTATGTATTGGGTAAATCACAAAATGGAAAGAAATATAAAAATATAAGTTTACTTTTATTATATAGAAATATAAGTTTATTGCAACACTTATGATAAAAATAGAGAGTAGAGACATATATCTTTTTCCTTCTGACTAGTTATTTTCAGTTATTCTAATAGCTTGCTTTTTCCCTGATTCTCAAACTTATTGACTTGTAGACCATCACTAATGACTACTAACGCAGTTCAAATGAAAGAGACATTTTAAGATATGTTTTTCAAGCCATATAAAATGTGATATATCACATTTTTCTACCAAAGCATTTAGGATTTTTTTTTTAACATTGCAGTGTGTTATTTTATTATAGTCAAGGTAACCATACATATAAGAGTTTACTTCTGGATTGTTTTTTGTTTCATTGTTTAGTTTGATTATTCTCACAATAATATCACACACACACACACATGCACACACAGAATAGCTTTATAATGGTAGTATAGTTTTCGAGTTTTGTGATTCTTCTTCAAGATAGCCTTGGCTATTCCCTGGCCTTTGAATTTCCATACGAATTTAAATCAGTTGCATTTAGGATTTTTTAAAACATACTCAGTATACATCTTAAAAATTTTATATGTCGCCACATGAAGGGCTTTTTTATTAACAAAAGAAGATGCATTTCATGCTTAAAAGTGTGCTCATAACTATCCGAATCTGACATCCATTAAATATCTCTCTCTAGAATACAATATGTTCTTTTTATCTGCACGCCACTTGGGAAAGGAAGGGGAGATAGATGTCTTTTTTCTCAGCCCTAGAGTGATTTTCTCATTTATCTTTTCGGGGTTTTGTTTTTTGATCCAAATTGGCAGATTTCATCTCAAGCGGTAACTTCTTTTTTTTTTTTTTTAATTTTATTTATTTGACAGAAAGAACTCACAAGTAGACAGAGAGGCAGGCAGAGAGAAAGGGGGAAGCAGGCTCCCTGTGGAGCAGAGAGCCCGATGCGGGGCTCGATCCCAGAACCCTGAGATCATGACCTGAGCTGAAGGCAGAGGTTTTAACCCACTTAGCCACCCAGGCACCCCACGAGCGGGGACTTCTAAATAAAATACGTCAAACTGAAATACATCTAAAGTACACAAATCTAAGGTGCACAGTGTTATAAAGTGAACAGAACCCCAAGCTCATGAAACCACCCCACAAAACTTCCCTGCCACGCTCTCCGCTTCATTCAGTTTTCCACCTGTCATCCACCTTTAGCAAAGAGTCCCTTCCTAGGTTCAACCACCATGCTCCCCCACACTGCCTCTCCGGCTGTCTCACTGTCTTCAGCATGGTCCTTCCCTGTCACAGATGGAACTTCCCCAAAGTCAGTCCCAATGTGAACATCTTCCCCCCGCCCCACCCATGTGGACTTCTGATTCTGATATTTCACTATTGCTTTCTCAAAAATCCTTCTGAAATGATCGTTATATTTCTGTCATTCTCTCATTCCACCTTATCCATTCATTATAACTTTATGCTTTTATTTCATAGTTAAAATCCTCTTGTATTTTCTTGAGAATGACAATTTCTTAACATTTTCTTCTCACACCTCTAAAGGATATGTTCAAAGGTATTATTCTAACCGAAATTCTTAAAATCAAGTCACCTTTTTGTACATACAGTTTTTCCTTCTTGGCTCCCATTTGGATCCTTCTGTGTCTCATTTGTGCAGAAAGTCCATCCAGACCCGGTGGCTCCCAGCCAATGAACATGTGTCCTTGTTGGGTACCATCCTCTCTGCCACTTACAGATCTGCATGGAGGCTGGTGTGTCTGGTCGGTCTTAAACCTCTTCTGCAAAGTAACAGGCTTTCATTTAAAGGGACTCTGTAGGACTGGGTCTTCCTGCCTTCCTACCTGTTTCCCTGGCATGTTTATTTGATGTGGTACATGAAAACTTACAGACCTTCATACAGGACTCCTCTCTTTTCTCTCCCACATTTAATTTTCAGCAAACTCAGCTCTCAGAATATCATTGTTCCAGTACCCTCTCCCTTCCAGTTTCGAGTGTTTGGAGATTTGAAATTTCTTGGTAGTTGGAAAAAAAAAAAATCCTGTGATGGAAATAGTGATGGACAGAACATCCTAAGTCTTTGTCATTGGTGTTGAGTTGTTGAGTCCTTTTCGTCAAGATGTCCTATCTCCAAATGCCATTCTAGATAAATTTTACTAGTGTTATATTGAGAAGAAATCCTCTTACATTCTGCTGCTCTCTGTCAATCCTAGTAATAACTGCTCCTGTTTATGGGTTAGTTTCATTTTTCTTTGCTTCATAGGTACTCATTACTTGTGAACATGGCAAGTGAGTAACTCAGCTGAAGGTAGGATAGGGGAATCATGGGATCTAGTAAGGCCTTTTTTCCTCCCCACATTCAGCCACGTTTGTCAATTTGGGAAGCAATTCTGCTCTCATTCTGAAAACTGAATCTCAAGGGGAGATTTTAGAGCTTCCTGAATTTTTTGCAAGTTACTCAACATCACTCTTTTCTCTTCTCCAAAGTGAGGACAGTATACCACATCTACCTCCAAGGATTGTGGTCAAGATCAAAGTACTTAGTTCATGAAAATAATTGAGAGAACAGATGGCAACCAGTAAGGGCCCACTGAAAGTTGCTGCTGGTGGTGTTCCCATTTGCCGTGGTGAAGTTGCTTGATGTCCCTCAATATAGGCTCTTCTGCTTTTCCTCAGCAATGTAATCCCTAAATACTCTCTCTGTATGTGGCAACTCAGAATAAACACAGCATTTCCCAGCTTCCTTGGGGTGAAGTATGTGAGTAACTTCTGGCCCATATGATGGTCATGAAAACAGTAAATGCAACTTCTTAGAAGGGGTCTTGATAGGAGGAGAGCTATACTACTTTCTCCTCCTGCTGGCTGGAGTACAGATTTAATGGCTGGAGCTCTGGCACCCCTCTTGGGCCATACTGCTGCAGGAAAGCAGTGAGATAAAAAGGAGCTGGGACCTCTCTACCAGTACTGTGTGGTAGTACTAACTGTCCATTTCACATGGCAAATAAATATAATCTTCTATGTGGAGCCACTTTTCATTTGGATGTTGGGTCCTTGCAGTAGCTGCATCTAATCAGAAATAAGTACTGTGCTTTCTGTTGTTCTGTGCTTTTGCTTTAATTTTCATCTAAATGCTGATGACTCTTTTTTTTTTTTTTTTTTTTTTTTTTTTTTCCATCTCCAGTTCAGACCTTTCCTCTGAGATCCAAGCCCATGGACAGCTAGTGAACTGGCATGTCCAGCCTGGAATTCCAGCCAGTAATCCCCAGGACATCTCAAATTCAATATACATGAAACTCATTATTTCCTTTCCTGTTCCCACATCTAGTGCTGTTCCAGGGCTCCTTTTCTCTGTTTCAGGCCCTGCATTCATCCTAAACAATCTAGGAATCTGGAAACCCCCATGGCCACTACTGCCTAATTCTCTAGATTCAAAACTTTATGAAGTCTTGTTGATTCTACCTACAAAACACTTTAATTTTTCCATTCATCTCCATCTTCTCCACAACATACATGAGTCATCGTGAATGATAAATATCACAAATTACCTTCTAGATCTCTAGTTCTTTGCCATTCACAATGCTGTTCTCCACAAAATGATGAGGTGAAATTTTTTATAAAGAAATGCCTTTTCTAACGTTTATAGGAGAAAAACCCACGTTGTTATCCTATCCTAGACTTCATGGAACCCCATTCTCTAGTGCCTGCCTCCCTTCCATGCTCTGCCTCACATTGAGAACCCCAGATTTATTGGGTTCTTTGGTCCTGGGAAATTTTATGCTCCATTTAGTTACAACTGTTTTGTGTTTACTTTTCCTGGAAGGATGTCCCAGTCCTTCCACTATGGAAACATACTGAAACAAAACACTAATCAGAAGGAAACACACAAACACAGTCCAGTATGTATGAATGATAGTACAGCGAAGTGGGAGACTTTTGCTCAGTTGCCCTTAGAAGAGCCCTGGGGTTCACGTGGTAAGGAGATGCACCCAGGCAGAAATAGCACTCCTGGAAGGTGAGTGGGCTTTTCAGCATAAAGCCCTCCCCCTTTTGTGATTTGAAGAAGTTTCAGTTAAACCAATAAACCAGCCATGCCCACATCCCCCGGGATTGCAGTGAGCCTTCTCGATCTAGGAAAAGACCTTACAGAAAACAGATCTATATCCCTAGCAGCATAAAATCAAGAACTCTTACCTACACTCTGAATTATAAATAGAGAAACCTGGACCAGCAAACACATGAGCAAATTTATCAGGGTAAAAAAGAAAGACCAAATCAATAGATGATGGAGAGTGGTAATCCACAGATAACTCCGGGAGCAGAGGAGCACTTTACAGTGACTCCCTGCTGTTTACCTCTGGGGTCCACAAATCTAGTGGGATGCTGGGCATTCACAAGCTTAGGTGGCCAGTAGTAAACAGGGTTTTTCTGGTAACAGTATGCTGAATGCACATTTGATTGCTTTAGAGTCTATAAAAAATGTAAAAATCCAAACAGGTCATTAACATATGGTCCATTGGATCTAGGCTTGGTATTTCGGTTTCAGTTATTGAGCAAAATGCACGGTAACATTGTGGTTTCTCCTGTCCCTCCATTTCTTCTGGTGGAAAGGGAGATCTTGGTGAGGCATCCAGGCCAACAAGAACTCTTACCTCCAGGGTGGTTGCAAGCAATGGAGTTGTTACAGGCACTATTGTTTACTTAGAGGTTAGTGAGAAGGGCAATGGTGAGGCTAAGGATACGCTGATTACTCCAAAGGTCACAGATAACCTGCTCACCCACATGTTATCCTCCCACTTCGCCAGGTCCTTGCATTTGCTTGTACCAAGTCTAGCTATAGCTCCCTGTGCTAACCAGATTTATCTTACATATCTGTTTCATGCAGATGTGGTCAAGTGAGCTAGACGTTTCTCTGTTTGTCATCAGATGTTCCAGCTTTCCTTAAAATGTACCCCATCTTATAGAACGCAGTTCAAGTCGGCAGTAAACAGCCAACTATTCCAGCAGACTGTTGTTTTTCCAACTGTATTCCAAATCTGCCGCTTTGGTAGACCCCCAACTTGGTCCCAAGTCACAAAAGTCAGGAGATTAGCCACTTTAATCCTCTTCAAAGACTCCTCCTGGCTTCTTTTCCTAATACGGGTAAGTCAATTCCAAACTGTACATTCTGCCACTTGCGAATCCAGTAACGGTCCCAACTGTTGCTGAGCCAGGAGTTTTTCAATGACGAGTCAGAGAAATCCATTACAAACTAGCTTATGCAAAACGAGAATTTGGGGCTCAGTGAGCTAAAAAGACCTGGGAGTGTTTTTTTTTTTTTTTTTTTTTTTTTTTTTTTTTTTTTTTTTTTTTTTTTTTTTAAGTTGTGGGTCCACAGGGATGTGGATGCTTTCAGAATGTCATCAGGGGACGGCTGGCACAGAAAGATTCCATCTCTTAGATCTACTCGCTCCTGTGTTTGCCTGTGCGTGCTGACTTTGACTCTTTTCTGTGTGGGGGCCAGTTGCCAAGAGCCAGTAGGGGTAATGAGGTCCTTAGAGTTGATGAGGGCAGCAGGGCCAGGATCCTCTCCCTACTAACTGTCACGTTAGCCCTCCAAAAGGCCTCTGACACACTTGGAGTCAGGTGAACGAACCCCCTGAGCCATCACACACTCCGGTGCTTCCTTTCTTGACACAGTCCCAGCCTGGGCCACCCCAGTCTTAATGATCACATCTGTAGAGAGACAATCACGTCCCCAAATTAAGTGAAGCAAGGAAGAGAGGTAACAGATTTCCATTGGAGTGGTAAAGTGTTATTATTTAGAGCTTCAGAAACACCTACATAAGACCTAAAATATAAATAAATAAACAAAAATGTTGCCTCTGGAGGGTGGGGAAAATTCTGAAAGAGATAGAACGGGAGTTTTGTTTTTCATGACAGCTTCCTCTGGTGATATTTGATATTTGTGTTCTGTGCAAGACCTACCTCAATATGTATTTTTTTCTTTCTTTTTTATTTTAAATTTTAATTTTTTTTTTTAATTTCAGTGTTCCAGAATTCATTGTTTATGCACCACACGCAGTGCTCCATGCAATACTGGCCCTCCGTAATACCCACCACCAAGCTCACCCAACCTCCCACTCTCCTCTCCTCCAAAACTCTTAGTTTGTTTCTCAGAGTCCACAGTCTCTCATGGTTCATCTCCCCTTCTGATTTCCTCCAACTCACTTCTCCTCTCCATCTCCCCATGTCCTCCGTGTTATTCCTTATGCTCCACAAATAAGTGAAACCATATAATACTTGGCTCTCTCTGCTTGTCTTATTTCACTCAGCATAATCTCCTTCATTCCCATCCATGTTGATACAAAAGTTGGGTATTCATCCTTTCTGATGGAGGTATAATACTCCATTGTATATATGGACCATATCATCTTTATCCATTCGTCCGTTGAAGGGCATCTTGGTTCTTTCCTTAATATTCATTTTAAAATAGAAATAATAGAGACACCTGGGTGGTTCAGTGTCTGCCTTCGGCTCAGGTCATAATCCTGGGGTTCTGATATCAAGCCCTGCATTGGGCTCCCTGCTCAGCAGGGAGTCTGCCTCTCTCTCTTCCTCTGCCCTTCCCCATTGCTCATGGGCTCTCCCTCTCTCTCTCTCTCTGCTGTCCTCTCTTTTTCTAAAATAAATAAATAAAATCTTAAAAAATAAAATAGAAATAATAAATGGGAGATTCAGTTCATGCCTGTATTTGCAGGATGAAGTAGGTGTTTTTTTGTCCAGTTCCAAGAGGACACCTGCTCTTCTATTTCCCAATGCAAAATTCGCTGAATAGTAGGGGAACTTAAGACCAATGTAATTTGAGTAAAGGTGTAATTGGAGAGCTTTGATTTTTGTTTTTAGTTTTGCCAGAAGTAGTATATTAATAACATAGTAATGCTTATTTTAAATCCTGATCAAAAAATTGAAAAATGATGAACCAGTTCCAATTAAGATTACAGTTAAAAAAAAACTAAATTAAAATAAAAGAAAATTAAATTCAATGGTATATTAAAAAATAATCTACCAAGACCAAGTAGGATTAGACCAAGAATACAAGGCTAATATTCTATTTGGGAATCTATTTCTGTAATACATCAAACCAGCAGACATACTTCATTATCTAAGAAGTTATTCAATGCAATTAAATACACTCACTGATTAAAAAAGCAATAAGCAAAATCCTTTCAGAGGTGAAAGGGTACTTCTTTTTCATAACAAGGAAGATATATCTTCATACATTATTCTTTTCTATGATAAAATTTTACTTAAAAAATTAACACCAGTAATGATTGTTAATATCATTATTATTTTACAAGATTCTGAAATATATAGCCAATTAATAAGATAGGAAACAAACACAGGGGGTATGACTCTTATCACTCCCCAAAAAGAATGAACAAGTTCAAAAATGCAGTTGCCTTCCTAGAACACCCAGCAAATCAATGAAACTTTAATAGATTTTAAATGAAAAAATTAAACATAAAAATCTATTTAAATCATTTCTATGTATCTTCGAATGGTTATTTGCTAGACCTTAATCCTTGTATTCTTGCATTTTAGTTTTATAGTTCTAATCTTTTTTTTTTTTTTCTTCAGGTAAACATAAGAAAAATCTATGCAAGTGCTGTAATCCATGGCAGTTTTTCTTTTTCTTCTTCTTTTTTTTTTCCCTTTTTTTTGAAGAGAGAGAGAGCAGGAAGGGCAGAGGGAAAGGAGAAAGAATACTAAGCAGGGTACACACCCATTACCAGGGCCAACAGTCACAACTCTGAGATCGTGATCTACGATGAAATGAAGAGTTGGATGCGTAACCAACTAAACTGCCCAGGCACCCAGCTTACGTTCTTAATGAAGCTACCCAGGGTTACCTGCTCATGGGATTATTCTATTCTCAACAGCAGCTGTCTCTGCCTGCATCTTCCAAACTCCTCTTTCTTTTAGTATAAGTAATGCAAATCCATGAGGATCTTTAGTCCATCTTGCATCATTCCTAAAAATTATACAAATACATCTCGAATTGCAAAGTCCAACGTTTTTATTCCCTTGTACTCCTTCTCTTCTTTTTCCCAGGGTCTAAGATGCTGCAGCTTTCCATTTAAATGTTCCCTGACCACTCGTGTAATAAACTGTCAAACCAAAACTTGTTCCAGAAATGCAGACACACCTCCCTGCTGGTCTGATACGAGCACATCATGAGCTAAAATCGTAGCATGCTTCTGTAAAGGCAACATCTAAAAATGATGAAATGAAAAAGTCTCCCTTTCACATAACCTGAACGCCGTATTTAGAGCGTAGAGCTCGCTCTTCAAACTGGTACATTCAAGTGGAGCCCTAGTAGATATTTGTAAAACCCTGACCTAAAACTCGTACGGAGCAACATTCTGGAACCTGCAAGTGTGATCAAGAAAGACATGCATGACAGTCAGCCTGCCTCAGAAAAGCAGCGGTTGCCTGCTGCACAGGGAGTGGCCTCTCCAGCAAGTGGGCCAGTCTGGCTCTAAGGCAGCCACTGAAATGTCAGGGGTCCCTCCTACGGGTATCTTCCCATGCTACGTAGAACCCAGTATTTTAGTGGGAAGAAGAAGAAAGCAATTTCCAACAGGTTGCGTGAGAAAGGAGGCGTGCCCCCACAGAATGTCATTTCTTAGCTTTGGATTTATGATGAAAATAAAAAAAAGGGTCTGTATGAACCAGCTTTACCCAGTTTTCCTGAAGAAAAGGATCCTGGACATAAAGCAGCAGAGCCTCTTCAAACTCCCAGCCCCAAAATAGGCAATTTGGACACCATGGGAAACATCTACTGCCACCTTATGACCAAGCATCCGGGAAAGAAACTTTTAGATTAAAAAACAAAACAAAACAAAAAAAACAGACAAATTCTGAACAAAACGCAAGGAATGAATGAGTATTCAGTAATATCCGCTGGTTTACTCCATGCCCACTATTGAGCTAGACACAGAAAGGATGCCATGGGAGAGAAAACTCCTCAGCATGCCAGCAACACACTGTTATTTGGGAACACAAGGCATGCATGAAGCAATGATGTAAAAATGTTAAGATGAACTATGGAGACGGTAATTGAATTCAGGGGTGGGGAGCCTTTAGGAGACACTGTCTGAGAGAGGATTGCTGGAAGAATATTTATTCAGAAAGTTCTTCAGGAGTTTACTGTATTGCTTTTAGGAATTTTTCTTCATGCATTGATTTCTTTGGAGGAAAATTCTTATCTGTGCTTGTCTAGGAACACACAGGGATATAGAGTAATAAAATATCATTTTAAAGTTACATTATTCTAAAGTTATTTTGAGTAAAATGTGTATTCTTTTGGGGCAACAGATACCAATTTACTCAAAAAAGTATGAAAACAAATTCCTAAAAACAATATTTTAAGTAATACAATGTATTTTGTACACTTATTTTTTTTTAATTTTAGAATACTTTAAGATTTACAGAAAAAAAATTGCAAGGATGGTAGAGTTCCCAAACATCCCACATCTAGTTCCCTCTATTAACATCTCTCCTGAGTGAATAGATATCTGTACATTATTATCAAAGTCCATTCTTTATTCATTTTTCATTAATTCTTATTTAAGGTCTTTTTTTTTTTTTTTCCTGTTCCACCATCCCATTCAGGGTACCATGTTACATTTCATCATCACATCTTCTTAGACTTTTCTTAGTTGTGACAATTTCTGATTTCCTGTGTTTAATGACCTTGACAATTTTGAGCACCGGTCAGATGTTCTGTAAGGTGCCACACTATTATGATTTTTCTGATATTTTTCCCATAATTAGACTAAGGTCATGAATTTAGGCAAAGAAGACCACTGAAATAAAATATCATCTATGACACCATAAGTTTGCATACTGTCAACCAAATTTATGACTACGGAGTTTAACCTTGGTCATCTGGCTGAGGTAGGGTGTGTCAGGTTTCTCCACTGTAAGTTACTTTTTCCCCCATTTGCATTCTTCACTCTTTGGAGAGAAGTCACTCTGTGTAGCCCGCACTCTGGAAAGGAAGAGTGATGCTCCTTCTGCCTGAGGGGGAGAGACCTACGCACGTCTTTGGGACTTCTGAGCAGGAACTGTATCTACTATGAGGACTCATTTATTTACTGACCCAATCATGTAGTAATATTAGTATGTACCCGTGGGTATTAATTTATTTAAAACATGTTATTCAAGTTACAAAATATACAGTATTATATCAGTTTCAGGAGTACAACAGAGTGATTCAGCAGTTCCACACATGACCTAGTGTTCATCATGATGAATGTACTCTTAATTCCCATCACCTGTGTCACCCACCCCTCTACCCACTTCCTCTCTGGCAAACAACACTTTGTTCTTCGTTTTTAAGCATTTGTTTTCTGTTTATTTGTTTTTTTCTTGCTAACTCTTTTTTCTTTAGTTGTTCATTTATTTTGCTTCTTAAATTATACATATGAATAAAATCATATGGTGAGAATGCAAACTGGCACAACCCTTCTGTAAAACAGTACAGAAGTTCCTCAAAAAATTAAAAATAGAAATACCATTTGATCCAGTAATTCCAACAGAGGGTATTTCCATCATCCTCAGATGAAAACACAAATTCAAAAAGATATATGCACCCCTATCTTTGCTGTAGCATTATTTACAATAACCAAAATATGAAAGCAACCCAAGTATCCATCAAAAGATGAATGGATAGAGAAGAGGTGATATATATGAATATGGCATGTCTTGTATATGATCATATATATATGGCATGTATCTGTGTGTGTGTATATATATATAAAATATATGTGTGTGTGTGTATATATATAATTGACTATTACTTAGCCATAAAAAATAATGAAATCTTGGCACTTGCATCAACATGAAAGGACCTAGAGGATATAATGCTAAGTGAAACAAAGCAGTCATAGGTACTAATTTATATATAAGGCTATAATCTCATGCTGTTATTATTATTTTGGGGGAGCTCACATTGTTTCAGCTTCGGCCACTGGGGGCCTTTCAGGTGGCTCTTGTGTGTTTACAGCACACTTCCATCCATGCAGGGCTATGATTTCTGCTTTTGAGCGCATCTTCATTTTCTGCTCTCAAGGTGCCCCAGGCTTGTGTCGTCTGTTCCCTGCCAACAGCCTTAACATCAGCCATTTTTCCAAGGATCCCTGGTTCTTTTTGTTGGACAGTGATATTAGAAACCAACACCTGGGTGTGAGATGTGCCATTGCTTTTAGGTGTCCACACGGAGAGAGCAAGGAAATATGTGTGATATAATCCATGTATATATGCTTATCTATAAATACTGCTATATGAAGCCATCTGAGCCTATCTTTGCTAAACCTGAGCTTATAGTGATGTCTCCAGTTCTAATCTATCACCCTGTGGGTCTTTCTGGCTTCTCTCCCTTACTTCTCTGTAACTTCCCATTCTAACGGTGAGATATCTGACCCAACCATCCACATCTACTTATTTGTTCAATCCCAAGAATACATGTACAGTGGTTTCAGGATTATGAACTCATAGTCTTCAGGGAAAACAACTTTATTTACTGGAGTACAGTGCTTATGCACAGTTCCTTTTGTCTCTAGTCTCACAGACTCTACTCACTTCCAAAAATTACTTCAGGCCACCTTTCTCCCCTCCCCCATTCAGTAAGGTTGTATCATACATTTATAAGTTAAATTCTTTTGCCACATTCTGCATTCCATCCCGGAATCTTCTTCCCCCTAAATGCTCTTTTAAAATGTGCATATATTAAGGTTTACTCTTTGTACTATAAAGTTCAATGGCTTTTGACAAATGCACACTGTCATGTACCCACCATTAAAGTATAATACAGAATAGCTCCTCCCTGATGGAAAAGTCTGTGCATTTTACCTATTCAAACACTTCCTTTTCCTGGGGTCCTAGCAGCCACTGATCTATTTACCATTTCTACATGTTGCCTTTTCCAGAATATCATAAATGGACACCTACAGTAGTTAACATTTTAAGAGTGATTTCTTTCATGGAACAATATGCTTTTATGATGCAGTCATGCCTTTGTGCGGCTTGCTAGGTCATTCCTCTCTTACTGCTGAGTGACATCTCACTGTGTCAATATACAACAATTTGTGTATCCATTCACCTATAGGAGAAGATCGTTGTTGCTTCCAGTTTTAAGAGATTATGAATAAAGTTGCTTTAAAAGTTTGCTTACAGGTTTTTCTGTGGACATACATTTTCGAATCAGCTGGGTAAATATCTGAACATAGGGGCTTGATTGCATGCTAAAGCCATATTTAGTTTCATAAGAAACTACTAAATTGCCTTCTAAAGTGTCTGTACCAGTCTGCATTCAGGCCAGCAAAGAATGAATGAGAGTTTCTATAATTTACATCCTCACCAGCAACTGGAATTCCAGGAGCTTTCCCACCTAATTTATCACCCAAATAGGTGGGTGATGGTATCTCAGTGCAGTTTAATTTGGATTTCCCTAATAAGAAACGATGTGGATCACCTTTTCATATTTGCCAGCCTCTCCCTCTGTGGCGAGGTTCATGTTCAGATCTTCTTCCCATGTTTCAACTAGATTGACTTTTTACTATTGAGGCTTAAGGGATCTTTGTATATTTTGGACACAAGCCCTATCAAGATATGTGCTTTGAAAATGTTTTCTGCTATATATTTATTCTCCTATATCTCTGTATAACCAACTTTGATCACTTGTCCCCGTGAAGGTCGAAACGTGTTAAGTATACCAGCAGAGGGCAGGAAGAGTCAGGAAAGAAAGAGGAAATCAGCATATGCATTGGCTATTTTATTTTTAAACTTTGGAATTATTATGCACATTTCTCACCAGAACTTCTTGGAGGATAAGGGGTCAGGGAAGGTTGAATAAGACCTAGAGGAGTCACTCTTGGCATCTACTTAAACAAACAATAAAGTTAGCGTATTCTGATCCCAAAAAAGACAGATTTCACCCAGGTGTTGCAGGAGGGAGGACATACTCCCAGGAATGGGAGCTAACAGAGAGGCATGGGTTGGGGCCCATTCAAGGAAGCCTTTGTCTGGGTATGAAGTTGGGGCAAAGTCCCCATCGCTCACAGCCTACTGCCTCTGCTCCTGGAGTCCTGAGTGAAAGACAATGGACCACCATGTAGACAGCCTTCTGAGCCCATCAGTGTTCCTCTGGTCCTCTGAATTATTTAAATATGGCCTATCCATCTATGAGCCAAGTTTTCCAATAACCTTTGAGATCAGACAGCTTCCATCAAGGTGAGTAGCTACTCGTCAGAGGTAGTCAAAGGCTTACTAGAAAGCCAGAGGGTGCCTCTTTTAGATTTTATTATTATTATTATTATTTTTAAAGATTTTATTTATTTATTTGACAGAGAGAGATCACAAGTAGACGGAGAGGCAGGCAGAGAGAGAGAGAGAGGGAAGCAGGCTCCCTGCTGAGCAGAGAGCCCGATGCGGGCCTCGATCCCAGGACCCTGAGATCATGACCTGAGCCGAAGGCAGCGGCTTAACCCACTGAGCCACCCAGGCGCCCTAGATTTTATTATTATGTTGAGTCATATGTCCCCTGCTTGGGGTAACCCAATGTCACTGAGCTGTCTTGCTATTTAATATCTCGAAAATATCAGCTTGATCTATATCTTATGATTTGTTAAACTCAAGGATCTCCTCATGTTCCAGGAGCTTTGTCTCTTAGCTCCTGCTTCTGCAGAACTGAAATTTTGATCATTTGGTGTCCATCAAATTCAATCATGCTTCCTATTTGAAGGCCTAAGAGAGGGAATTGGGGCCCTTTCCTTGATTTCGTGAAAGGAAAAAAAATAAATAAGGAACATGCAGCACCATAAACACACACACACACGCATACACACACACACACACACACACACACACACACACACACACACACACTGAGCGTTTGAGAAAGCAGCAGTTTTTGCTGAAGGTTTCGGGCTGAGGACAAGCAGATACAGCAGCAATAGGAAGCATTTACGTCTCCCGCCTCTCTCTTTACAGCTCTCAGCTGCATGGACCTGGGGGTTTCCACTGACATGCAAGTCCAGGGTGGCCCCGCCAGGCTTGCAGCAGGTTGCTGGCTTCTCTGGTCTGCTGCCCTCTTCCCTGATCTTTCCTTCTTCTTCTCGACCTCCAGGATGGCCCACCACCTCCATTCCAAAATCCTCAGGTTCTATTATGGAGTAGAAATTAGCTCGCGCCTCAAGGACTACACTTTCATCTCGAAACCATTCTGATGCGCTCAGCAGAACACCAACCCCATGTAGTCATTGTGACAGATACAGAAGACCCAGCAGAAACCTGGAGGTAATCCCTAACTGGCTGCTTGACCAGGATCCTTCATCCTCCAGAGGCATCTGTGACTTCAGAGATGTTTTTCTTGGGGTCCCCCTGTGTTCATTGAAGCAGCACGGAAGGGAGATGCAGCTCCTTTCCCTCGGTCCCTCTGACCTCCAATACAAGGTTACAAAGGCCTTGCACGCTAAGGAGCTTTGAGCCCCTTGGGCACAGGTACAGCTCCGGGCACTGGGCCAGTCTCCACATCTTTCCATTCATTTGTCTGTGATCTTAGAGGTTCCTGGAAACTCAGGTGCTTATATCCTTTACTTGTGTTTAATCTCAGATTGTTCCAACAGGCTGGCGTTTCCCATGAATGCAAGCCTATCTACATATCACTCTCCCAAAATCCTTCAAGTGTGTGTTACTGATGATAACCACCTCTGTTTTCCAAAATGTCCTTAGGATCTGTATATATATTTGGATATGTATCCAATCAATATATCTATATCTATCTATCTATATTTGTCTATCTATATCTATCCAACTGTATCTATCTACCAAAAGATATATACAATCTTCAAGTTGTATATACAATTTCAAATATATATACAATCTTCATCCAAATATAAAAGGATAAAAAAACAAAATATTTTATATAAAATATAAATTTAAAATATACATATAAAATATGCATTTCAAGTATACACATATATTTGGGGTTTTTAAATTTATTTTTTATTAACATATAATGTATAATTTGCTTCAGGGGTACAAGTCTGTGAATCATCAGTCTTACACAATTCACAGCACTCACCATAACATACCCTCCCCGATATTTATTTGGGTTATTTTAATGGATGTACTGAAGGAAGGAAGGTCCATCTGTGAGCTGAAACTACTTTTATTTAAAAAAAAAAAAAACCTAGTTAAAGCAACTGTGTATATTAATACTGTAATTTTTAATCATATAAATGAGAAAGTCATCACATTAGTTCTAAAATATTCATTGATGGGCGACTTTAAATAGTGCTATGAACTTGAAAAATTTATTAGATTTTTAAATTGAAATTACTGTCTAATTTTTAGGATGGAAATTCTTACATAGAGCATGCTATAACTGCATAGATATGTCATGAAAATTCAAAGAAAAATGTTTTCTAACATCTGCTGTCACATTTACTATGTAAATGATTATATGGAGAGAAGCTGTTACCAAAGAATATTCACAAATAGGAAAAGAGCATAATCTTCCAGGATGTGTACCTTTTGCAGAGGATCCATTTAAATATGAACCCACGATCAGCATCCAGTAATGAGAAGGAGCTATGTCCAGCTGCCCAGATCCAGCCTGTGCTCTGTGCTATGTTTGACTTGCGTAATTGCTGAGTCTTGGCTGTTTCCTGAGGATAAGCAGTCTGAGTTCAGTCTCCCCTTGTCCTATTGCTTGGGAATGAGAAGTGACATGTAACAGTAATTATTTGTAAATATTTTCATATTTATCATCCCATTAGATTTGAGATGTGAAAAAAAAATCTACAGATCTTTAAGAAGGCATGATTAAATGTCACAAGTCCTTTCAAATCTTATTTTTGATAAGGGGCTCCATTTTCCAACTGTAATCATCAGGAACAACCTAGCAGAAGTAAAACGCTGTCCTGAAAAATACAGCAAGCACACTTGCAATGCCTTAAAGGTGAAACCTGGGGGAGAAAACCAGAGTTTGCCAGAGCAAAATTTAAAATTCCACTAAAGTGGAGAAGAAAATAAAAGCTCAATGTGCCCACTTGGTGACATTAATATTCACCAATTTGTTGTCCAACTCCCTTACTGGAAGGCATCCACCAACGGGAAGGGGTAGCAGCACCTGACAGTTACGACACCTACACAGGAGTCTGGATTCTGGGGGTAAATCCTGACATCACTAGATTTCTCTCACTAGATTTCTTTCACAGATTTCATCACTAGATTTTCTCTCACTCCTTCCCTCTCTCAAATAAATAAATAGAATCTTAAAAAAAGATACAGGGCAACTTTAAGAAATATATAAAAAAATAAAATAATTGGCACCATGCCTGGCCCTGGCAAGTGCACACACAACAAAACTGCCATTATAATTTTAGTGGAAATGTAATGTTTTATAGTCGTAATTAACACAAAAGTGCCCCAAGGAAGTAAGACTCAGAACTTAAAAAAAAAAAATGAGTCGTTTTTTATGTTGTTTCAGTGTCACTGATTAGTCAATGGCTCTTTTATGTCTTTGTGGATGTTTGCTTTGGGTCACCTCTGTGCCAAGACACACCAATGACAAGAAGACTGAATTTACCTCAAAACTAGAAACCTTGTAAGATGGAGGATAGAAAGGAACAGTAGATCTAACAGAAGCATTCACCTAACCGAGCATGACTCAAAGTAGGTAGTTCCTTCTAGCAACTTCCATCACATGAATAAACACCACTCACACAACAGGAACAGCAGATGGCAGAAGCCACAGAGACAATACAATATTCCCCTTCTAAAGGCCTTCTAAGCATTCTAATTCTCCATACAAAACAGGGACCACTTGCATATTCTTCAGCAGAAAGCACTGGAGAGAGGGACTTCAAGCTGAGGTGACAATAGGGCCCCCAGGTTGCAGCTGAAGAATAAAGACTCATTAGATCAGCAATTATCTGTAGGGATTAAGAAATAGAAACTTCTGGGTATAAAAGGAACAAATGACAGGGATGAAATGTACAGCCTAGGGAATATATTCCATAACACTATGTTAACGTCGTGTGGTGGCCGATGTGAGTACACTTAACAAGCTGAGCAAAGAGAAATGTATACAATTGTTGAGTCATTATGTTGTACACCTGAAACTACTAAAACATGATACAGTAATTATGTTTCAATTAAAAAAAAACTTTGGTGAAAACTCAATTGTATAAGGTGCATAATGATATTTATGTTACAGGGTACGTTTTAAGGCATTGATGGGAGTATGATTGACATAGAAAGAGCAGTACATACACACGAGTTATTGAGTTTGGAGATAGCTGCACACACAAAAAACCATCACCATGAGCTGTGCCATAAACAGACCCAGCCCTCCCAAAATGCCCCACTGCCCTAGTTATTCATTATTATTTTTGTGAAAAAGATGCTTAACATAAGACTTACCCTCTTAGCAATCTTTTAAGCACATAATACATTATTGTTAAGTGTAGACTCCATACCATACAGTAGATCTCTAGGATCAATTCAACTCACAGAAATGAAATTTTGCACACTTGGCTGATACAGTTCCCTCTTCTCTCCTCCCCCAAGCCTTTGGTAATCACCATTCCACTCTCTGCTTCTATGAGTTTGAATATTTTAGATTGCACATGAAGTAAGAATATGCAGTATTTTCTCTGTCTTTGGTTTATTTCACACAGCATAATGTCCTCCAGCCTTATTTACATTGTCACAAAAGGCAGAGTTTCCCTCATTTTAAAGTCTGAATAATATTCTACCATGTATTTATACATTTTCTTTATCCACTTGCCCGCAGATACACATGTGAGTTATTTCCATGTATCACCCATTGTAAATAATGCTGCAATGAACACGGGGATGCAGATACCTCTGTGATCCTGAATTCAATCACTCTGGGAATATACCCAGAGGTGAGATTGTTAGATCATAGGGTAGTTCTATTTTTAGTTTTTTTTTTTTTAAGATTTTTTATTTATTTATTTGACAGAGAGAGAGATCACAAGTAGACGGAGAGGCAGGCAGAGAGAGAGAGAGAGGGAAGCAGGCTTCTTGCTGAGCAGAGAGCCCGATGTGGGACTCGATCCCAGGACCCTGAGATCATGACCTGAGCCGAAGGCAGCGGCTTAACCCACTGAGCCACCCAGGCGCCCCTATTTTTAGTTTTTTGAGTAACATTCATACTGTTTTTCTTATAGGCTGAACCAATTTACATTTTCAATACTGTAGAGTTGTGTGTGTGTGTTTTTTTTAAGATTTATTTATTTATTTGAGAGAGAGGGGAGGGGAGGGAGGGGAAGAAGGAGAGGGAGAATCCCAAAGAGACTCTATGCTGCATGCAGAGCCCAACCTGGGGCTCCATCTCATGACCTGAGATCATGACCTGAGCCAAAACCAAGAGTTGGACGCTTAACCGACTACACCACCCAGGTGCCCCAATCCTATAGTGTTTTTAATGCAAAAAAGATTGCATGCATTAGGCAGCAAGTATCAGGATTTGGGAAGGAAATATAGTTAGTAACAGAAGCACTAGGTCACAGAGGACAGTGCATAAAACATGATTCTTTTTTTAAAACATTTTAAGTAGAGCTGTACTTGAAATTCTGGTAAAACTGATGTGCTATATATATATATATATAGAGATAGATAGATAGATAGGCTGGAGGCAGATATATATATATATATATATATCTATATCTGCTTTGTTGTTTGGGGAAATTTGCAGAATCAAATTTAGGTTCATTTAGGTACCACAGACAAAGAGAAAGCTAAAATATAAATATTTTCATTTTCCCAGTAAGAAGTCTTCATATCATGAAGATAAACTATTATTATTATTATCAACAAGAGAATTATTCAGAAAAGTGGGAAGTGATCCAATGATGACTAAACATTTATTTCTTTATGGATGAGGAGAGTAAAAAGGGGATAGAAAGAAATAGAAAAATAAACAGAGATTGTTATGACTTGAATTTCTCTCAAATTTTTATTTTATGACAACCTGTTGATAGAGTCATGACATTTACATATTCACTATTTTACTTTTATAAACATTGAATACTCAATTAATGTATTCCCTTATGTATTAAAAGAAGTGGAACCATTTTTTGTATACATTTTGATTTACTCTATGTAGCAACAAAAGTTTTTATTATGAACTATATTTACTTTTAGAAGGGAGTTACGGTTGCCATGTTGGGTCCCTCTGTTAGATTACACACTTTATTTTTAAAAACTTATTTTTACTTTTGCTTAAAATATAAGGTTTCAATTGGATTTGCTTTCATAGTAAAATAATGAGGGATAGCACTGGTAGTAATTTAATTAACTATACATGTGACACGAAATGACACCTGCTGTATAAATGTATAACAAAACATGGCAAACTCAGACTATTTTCAGTACCTGAAAGCACCAAAAATTTCAAGACATCAGTAAAAGTGCTTACTATATCATGACAAATAGGTATGTCACATCATGTCATAACCTTAAAGGGTTGATGGCTACAAAGAAATGTATCATTTATATCCCTGTTCTATTAGACTTGACGTTTGGGAAGTGGCAAATATATCTCTCATGTGAAAACTATGATGGCAAAGATTTTCCATCATAAAACAGGTGTGAAGTTGACATTGTTATTTCTTCCAAGAGGACCAAAGCCATCTATTCCTCTGGATCTCGCACATGGTAAGATACAAACATGAAAAGCCCCAAACCCAGACAAATGCTGGGCTGTGATTTTTCACTTGATTGCATGATAGGAATCAGGGATGGGGGTCCAGAAACGTAGTGTAACTATGAAGGGAGGATTAATTAATACACAGGTAAAACAATCACTTCTCATGAAGAAGATTCTAGAAGAAAATCAAACCAGCCTTGGATGCTTTTGAGCGGCCACGAGACCCTGAGAGAGGGTTGAGGGAGCACAGGCATGTTCTCGCAGGACCTCTGCTGCAACCTGGCTGTCTTCGCTGGCCTCACGATTTCTCCACTCACACTCATCTCCCCATATTTGATGTCTGCCATCCAAGTCCTATATAATATTGGGACTTTCATTCAGACGTTTTCTATGGGACCCTCAATCAAACAGATCACCAAACCGAAAGGACAAGCAAGGAGAAGAAAAGGCAGAGAGCAAGGAGACTAGCAATGGAAAGTGCCACACAATCGCAACTTGGCGATTGTGGCTCCGAAACTATCCTGTGTTCCAGTAAGATTTGCTATGCGTGCTGCTTCTCATTAGCTTGATATGCCATACCTGGGCCATGAGTTTTGTCAAATGTTTATTTTTAACATTAGGACTTCCTTTTTTTTTTTAAGATTTATTTATTTATTTGTTTGTTTATTTTTATTTGACAGAAAGAGAGAGAGAGAGCACAAGTAGGCAGAACGTCAGGTAGAGGGAGAGGGAGGCGGAGGCAGAGGGAGAATCAGGCTCTCCACTGAGCAGGGACCTCAATATGGGGCTCGATCCCAGAACCCTGGGATCATGACCTGATCTGAAGGCAGCCACTTAACTGACTGAGCCACCCAGGCACTCCAGGACTTCCTTTTTAATAGCTCCAAATTTCATACATGTTCCTTGTAGGTAAATTGTACAAAGGAGATGTGTCATAAGCAAAATAAAATCTACCTGAAATCCCACCACCAGAAAAACAAGGTTCCATAGTTTGAACATTATTTCCATAAAAACATGCACTGCATTCACCTTCAGAACTCCACATGTGAAAATATATAATAAAATTTTGTTGCTAAGTTCAAGTTTCTCATGAGCTCCTCACTATGAACTTCTCAGTAGTGAAAGTGAGTAATTTTCTTCAAGCTTAACATTTTGTCATTTCCAGAGTAGATCGTGGTCTTGACTGAGTAAACGGTTTCCCAGGATTCCTTTCACTTGTTCTCCCATTTGTCCTTCAGTCCTACTGCCTTCCAGGGAGGCTCACACACATTCGAGTCACAGGAGAAGCATCGGGGAGGAAGGCTCACGCCCCTCAATGCTGGTGACACTGTTGCTGTCTGTGCGTGTCACTCTTGCAGCCATTCCTGTGGCTGGGGCGGTTCTCAGAATCAGAGCACACGATGACACACAGCTCAGAAGGAGGCACCTGGGTGCCTCAGTCCATTGGGTGTCTGCCTTTGGCTTAGTCATGATCTACAGGTGCTGGGATGCAGGAGCCCTGTTTCAGGCTCCCTGCTCAGTGGAGAGTCTGCTTCTCCCTCCCTCTGCTCCTGTTCTTTCTCTTTCTCTCTCTCTCTTTGACCCCCTTTCAAATAAATAAATAAAATCTTAAAAAGTAAAAAAAAGGAAGGAGAAGGAGGCAAGATGAACGAGCCTGGCATGTGTGGCTCTCTGCTTAGTCTGATGAGCTACAGGAGAGTTTCTGTTTCTTGGACAGAAAACACTTTGGCCCAGAGAGGTGTCTCTAATGAGTGTCCAGTGTGAATGCTTGAGGGCTTCTAAACACAGGGTCCTACATGCCTGGCTCCTTTTGGTTCCCCCTACACTTGCCCTCCAGGTAAGTGATCGAAACATGCCACATGTCTCATGGATTGCTTCCAGATTATATGAACTCACTATCCACTGGACACCTCTAACACACTTGTTATTTTCAAAAGCGCCTTTTGTTCTTACTTGTCTTTAATGGCACAGTTGAACTTCTACTGAGTGTTCAGGAAACGTGCGTGGTGTTCAGCTTCTCAGTCCAATGTGTTGCAAATATGTTCTGACTATTTTTTGTCGTTTTCAGAGAATTGCCTGCGATTCTCTTCTGAGTCAACATTTATGGTTAAAAAAAAAAAAAGAATTTTGACAGCTTCATCGATCTCTGTAGACCCCAGAAAAGAATGTTTTCTTTACAGATGCTGAGACAATGGGTGAGCTCAGGGGAAAATTCTGCCAAATGGAGAAGATTCACAATTCAAATGTTTCACATATTGAAGTGTGTAAATATTTCAACCCACAGACTTTTACGAAATTTTCAATTTGTCCTTTCTCAGAGAATCTTTCTTTTGCAAACACCATTAGGCAACAAAATGTGTCAAATATGTCACCAGTTTATTCTTCTTTTGATCATTTCCCCAAATTTAGGTTTTGTAAAACCATGGACCCTCTCAACTTCATTTTCATTGTCTGCAGAATATGAAGTGTCCCATTAAACTTGGCATCCCCTCACAGGACTGCAGATTAGGCATTAAAAAGTGTTAGTAGAGAGCTGGAACTCTCGAACAACACCTGAGTTAGGGTAACTTACTTTGTTCTGTTCATTCTTGGCTTTCTTTGAGGTAAATCGTGTCTTCCCTCTCTGCAGGACTGGTTTTCAATGTTTAACACTTTTTTTTTTAAAGATTTTATTTATTTATTTGACAGACAGAGATCACAAGTAGGCAGACAGGCAGGCAGAGAGAGAGGGGGAAGCAGGCTCCCCGCTGAGCAGACAGCTTGATGTGGGACTCGATCCCAGGACCCTGAGATCATGACCTGAGCCGAAGGCAGAGGCTTAACCCACTGAGCCACCCAGGTGCCCCTGTTTAACACTTTTCTGAAGCTGAAAATATATGGGATTTCTGTCATCACACAGTCTATGACTGTTTTCCAACAGAATTTACACTGCATGTGACTGAATTCCAGAGGATTCCTTTCTAAATATAGTTTAATGCAATTGCAGGCACCTAGGTTGATTTTTAAAAGAGTTATTTAAAAGTCACATACATTTATTTTGATATGCTGAGAGGCAGTAAAGAAAGAAAGTGTATCCTGCCATCGGACACAGATACACACACACTATAGATACAGATACTCTGTTACTTATCTATCATCTCTCTGTGATTTATCATATGCATTTTGTAGTTGTGTAGTTAAGCTACAACAAATGTTGAGTGCATATCTGTGTACATATGTGTGTGTGCACGTGTATGCATATAATATTTGTAACAACCATAGATTTTATTTTTATCACTAGAATAATGTATTTGGTTTGGATGTCATATCAATTGTATTTTTATAACAACCAATTCAAGTGCATTTCTACTCCAGAGGTTTCTTTTTTTAAAAGATTTTTATTTATTTTTAAGATTTATATTTATTTGTCAGAGAGAGACAGAGCATAAGTAGGGGGAGCGACAGGCAGAGGGAGAAGCAGGCTCTCCAGAGAGCAAGGAGCCAGATGCGGGACTCAATCCCAGGACTCTGGGATTGTAACCTGAACTGAAGGCAGACGCTTAACAGACTGAGTGACCCAGGCATCCCCAGAGGTTTCTTAATATAATAAGAATATTATGGGGTGCCTGGGTGGCTCAGTGGGTTAAGCCTCTGCCTTCAGCTCAGGTCATGATCTCGGGGTCCTGGGATCGAGTCCCACATCGGGCTCTCTGCTCAGCAGGAGTATGTTTCTCCCTCTCTCTCTCTGCCTGCCTATTTTGTGATCTCTCTCTCTCTCTCTGACAAATAAGTAAATAAATAACTCTTAAAAAAAAAAAAAGAATATCATTTCTCCATGATGCTATGAATCACCAGAATCTCAATTTGGATTTGTTTTGTATGGCACCTTTTCCTTTCCTTTTTTTTTTTTTTTTTTTTTTTTTTTTTGAGATGGGGAAACAGGGGAGGAAAGGAGCAGAGGGGGAGGGAGAGAGAGAATCTTAAGCACGGAGCCTGATACAGGGCTTGTTGCAGAGTTTGATCTCATAACCCTGAGATCATGACCTGAGCCAAAGTAAAGAGTTGGACACATAATCGACTAAGCCATGCAGGCAGTTCTAAGTTTGTTGTTGATGTTGTTGTTGTTTTAATACAGAGCTTTAAAATGACTTTAAAATACCACTTACAGTAACCTGTTGGGTCTGGAGAGAACTGGAGAAGAAAGAAGGGTCATCACAACTCAGTTTTCAGACTTAATCTGGTATTAAAAAGACCACTCTGCTTGCTGTCCACAAGTACTCTCTCACACTACTCAACTAGACTGTGGCAGAAGCTGAATTTGACATTATCATATTATAACAATACTTTATTTAAAATCTTAAAAATCCAGAACTAGTGCTAAGCCTGGTGGACTTTGGAACAGCAAAGGTAAACCATGATTTATGGTCACTCTAGTTTTAATGGATATGAGTGGACATTGTACTGGTATCCCACGTAAAGCTGCCATCTTGGAATGATCCATGTCTTTGGTGAGAGTTGAAATACAAATAATTGATAATAAAAATAACAGTAATAGCAATAATAGTAATGAACCCACAGGAGAAGTAGGAAGGAAATGGCCATCTCACCATTGGTCCTGGGAGGAAGAAGGAAAACCATGTGCTGAAAATCACACCACCCATCATCTCTCCAGTGCATTTAGAGCCTGATTCATGGGTAAGTCATACAGATCATGTTCTAATAATTATTTAACTCTGTCAAGAAAAAAAAAAAAAAAAGATCTGAATCTATGGCTAACAAAGTACCTAAAAATATAGTGAATTCTAGTGAATAAAAGCAACAAAGATAATCACACTATTATGTATTTAACTACGATTCTAAGAAGTAAGATAAAAAATGTAAAGGATAATATAAAACATTTCAGGAGAAGGTGTAAATGTCATTTAAGGTAAGATTTCAAGAGGAATTGAAAGAGCATAGAAGGTGCACCTGGGGATGTAGAGCCCCTTGAAGAAGATGTAGAGCATCTGGGGATGTAGAGCTTTAATTGGGAAAACCGTGACACATATATGGATCAGAAAAGATTCACTTTTTGTTTTAAAGCTATGTCTATTGACAAGATATGAAAATGTAATAATTAATTTGCATTTATTTAATTTCTAATACTTCTCATCTGCTTATGAGTGAAGCACATTTCTTTTTTGATCCTGGAATGTCTCTTTATAATCCTGCTCATTTCCTTTTACTTAAAGCAGAAGACAACTTTTAATATAATTGTCAAATAGAAGAAGAAAGGGACTTTCTTGAGAGTGTGGGGTGGATAACTAAAGACTTCAGGACACTGTACTGGCATCAATCCTATCTCCAAAAATGAAGGATCAGGAAGAGAAGAAAGGAGAAGAAAGGTCCCAGAAACTCACCCAAGGCACAGCAGGGGGTCACCAAACTAGAAAAACAAGTCAGTTTGATTTACCAGTTAGTCCTGTGAGAGTCAGAAAGGGTGGTCAGTACTAGAATAAGGTCAACTATTAGTTTTAACAATGTTTTATCCAGTGTTGGCTTCCCATTATTTTGAACTTGCTTGCTTTGGTGACATGGGGGCATTATCAAAAAGAAGCTTCTGTGTTGGATGATCAAAGTTGGAGTCCCTGGCCAACTCTGTCCCCATGTCCTCTCCCATTTCAGTAGTTCCAGGCATACCTGCTCTTGGACACTGTAATCAAGCATCCTGTTGTGCTGTCTGGGACAGCCTCATGGTTAACAGTTGGATGACAATGCTTGTGCACCCCTCAGCTGGGCTTGGCAAAGAAAATGTTCTCAATATATTCATAGCAAATGAATCAATATTGCATTAATTGAAATAATAATAATGCCAAGTATTATTATTTCTTAGTAAAGACTAAATTGAATAAGAGATTTTATGTATGTAAAAAATGATATATACACACCTATAGAGAGGGAGAGAAAAAGAGAGGCAGTCATATTTTTAAAATAAATAATAATAAATAATGATATATATAACATATTTAAATACATGAATCTCACACATATTCTTCCAGCCAACAGGAATGAATGGAATAGAAAAAGCAGAGCCTTAACCCCTATATTCAATGTGGCATGAGTTAGACCTGGTATGCCACTATTTGTACTCTACCTTACTTATGTGTAGGTGTAATGTTGTGCAGAAGATACCTTGAACTGTTTTGAGACTGTTTTTATATTTATATGTATTAATATGGTGACTTATTCATAAGGTTATCATAAAGATTTAAAATGAAACAAAAAGACAATCTACAGAATAGGAGAAGATATTTGCAAATGTTATATCTGATAAAGGGCTAATGTCCAATATAATATCCAATATAAGGATCTTACATAACTCAACATCAGATAACAATAATAATCCAATTACAAATTAATAGAAAATGTCTCTAAAGAAGACATCCAGATGGCCAAGAGACACATGAAAAGATGTTCAACATCACTGATCATCAGAGAAATGCAGATCAAAACCACAATGAGATATCACTTCACACCTGTCAGAATGGCTAAAATCAACAACACAAGAAATAACAAGTGTTGGCAAGGAAGTAGGGAAAGGGGATTCCTAATGTAGGTGGGAATGCAAACTGGTGCATCCACTGGGGAAAACAGTATGGAGGTTCCTCAAAAAAATAAAAATATAATCACCTTATGATCCAGTAATTCCACTACTAGATATTTACCCAAAGAAAGGAAAAAATAAGAATTCAAAAAGATAGATGCACTCCTATGTTTATGGCAGCTTCATTCACAATAGCTAAGCTATGGAAGCAGCCCAAGTGTCCGTCCACTTCTGAATGGATAAAGAAGATGTGGAATTTATAGATAATGGATTATTACTTATTCATCTAAAAGAATGAGATCTTGCCATTTGCAACGACATGGATGACACTAGTGGTTATAATGCTAAGTGGAATAAGTCAGAAAATGACAAATACCATATGATTTTACTTATCTGTGGAATTTAAGAAACAAAAAAATGAACAAACAAAGAAAGAGACAAACAAAAGTAGGTTCTTAAATACAGAGAACTAACTGGTGGTTGCCAGAAGGGAAGTTGGTGGAGGATGGGTAAAGAAAAAAAAAAAAAAAAAAAAAAGGACAGATTTAAAAAGGGAAATTCTCTGGCCTTGAACAACCTCTTCATTGTAACTGTACTTACCTCTTTTTTCCTTAATGTATGCTAAGCCTATGAACATCTCTCAAATCACTCAGTCAATGAGAGAAAGTGCCCTTTCAACTGTTCTTTTGGGGGGAATGATTCCAAATCTCACTTTCTAGCTCAATTCTCTGGCAAAGCCTTCCCCATCAACAGGCCATTTACTACAGATTGAATACTTGTGCCCCCCCACAGCAAACATCAAATCTCCCAGTGACTTGACCATAGACATCCAGGCTCCAGAATTGTGAGTATTGCTTTCAACCCACCAAGTCTATCGTATTTTGTCATAGTAGCCTGAACAGACTAAGCCACCATCCAAGATATGTCAGAACAAATCATAAATCTAGAGTTGCATTCATAATCTTCAAAGTTTCTGATCTTAACTACTGTAGATATATTAAAAAATGTATTTATTTGTACTTTTATACAGTTATAGTTTCATAGACTGGTTTGAATTTGTTTTTGTTTGTGTATCTAGTCATCAGTAAGAACATTTTGAGTAATCTAACACTAAACATCTACCAGTTCCAAAAAATCACCAGCCACAACATTAAAGAAGAAACAAGTGTTTATCATGTGCTTTTAGGAAATATCTTGTTATAACATGAAGTAGATTGGAGTAGACACTATTATTCACCCAGAAGAATGGACAGATCAGAATCCATGTCTGAATCAGTAGGGAATATAAGTGCTTTCCATGGGATCTTTCAACCCATTTTCAACCTAAATATCCCAGGTACATTTGCTTTTAAATAATTCAGCCTTTAAAAAATAATAATAATAATAATTCAGTCTTTAAAATATTATATGTACAAACATAAAATTACAGAACCAATCATGCCATTCAAACTCACTGTCCTTGATTGACTGAGAAAGACAAAAAAGGGGAGGGAGACACAAACATTTCAAAATGGAATTTAAAAAATTAGTTTAGTATCACTATTTGAATAATTAGATCTCCTCCTGATGAGCACTATATTGGTTGATAGACAGATGTGGCCTAGAACACTCCTGGGTAAACCAATGAACACTGTCTTTATAAGGAAATAGTACAAGGTTGCTATACAAATGAAGAAATCAGTAACATCCTCCCAGGAAGGATTAGGGTTTCCTGGCTCAATGCCTTTCACCAGCAGGAGCATGAATGAGGTGGACCATATCTCTTCAGGCAGCATGACCCGCCCCCCCCCCCCACTTCAGGCCCAGACCTTTTTACAAACAGTAGAGCTGCCCATGTGGCCCCTGTTTTCTACATATTTTCCAGAAGCCAGCCCTTTGCCCAGGAGCACTGACTCATTTGTAGGCTTATCTGGGGCACTGTCACAATATTCAAGTGTGAGCACACCTGCTCCCCAGTACTGCTGGACTCAGGGGTGCAGAAGCACAGCAAAGGCCAGTGGCCCAGACATCCTGGGGACCCATGTCAAAAGCCTCTGGAGCACCTACAGTTCCTTATCTTTTACTTCCCAGTACAATTCTCATGAAGGAAATATTACACCTTTGGATGTATGGACTGTAAAGGACTCATTTTAAAAATGCCCTTAGTTGGTATCCATAGCTTATAATACATTGCTTCTGTAAATGGCTGGTCACAAACAAGTTTTACCTTATTCCTCCATTAATTGACTAGAAGACTCATCAGTTAAGACATTAAGTCATTCCTTGTTCATAATTTCAGGTTGGAAATACCAAAGTCTGCCAATCAACCCATTTTTGAATGGTAAAGCATAAATCATGTAGTTTGTCCCACTCCAAAGATCCTATTTCCAGAATCAGTAGTGCTTCTCGAAAAGTATAAAAAAGCTACGGTTTGCTGTATTAATCCATGTTAGTTTCTCTAGCCTTTTATTGGCAATAATCTGATCACTGATTACTAGCTCTATGAATCTCCAAATACCGATATCCAAATATTTTCCCTCTGATCTTTCTTTTATCTACATAAATATCTCCATTTCATGGAAGCATGTCATTCTTTTAAAATATTTAATCACTTACCCAAGCTTTACCATAAAAAGCAATTCTTTGAAATAGCTGCACTAAGAACTCCTGACATACAAAATTTTTGACTTACAAAACTATATGACTTTGTATCTTGAGAAAACTGTAGGTGACCTAGCGGCTAATTGAAGGCAGTATCGTACAAAATTTTTCAAGCTGCCTGTATGGGTTATTTCAAACAACTAAATATATTTCCAAGATAGCCAGAATTTATAACTGCTAATCTTTTATTGCAGGTTAAATGCAGAAAGCCTTAATAGTCATTGATTTTTTTCTAATATATTGCTCAAATGATTAAAAAATGGGAATAATAATTTGAGCTTCTTGTAAAATTTTGTCTTTTTCTAAATTGTAGGGGAATGTTTTACTTTCATGCCCAATGCAAATGTATTGCCACTTGTAAGTAAGAAATTAATTTCAGAGGTATCTTCAATAGCATGTAGCGGAGTCCTTGTTGCATTTGGGTGTATGTGTAATTGTTTTCTCTGTTAGCAAATCAGAAACTAACCTACACTTCAAAGGGAGGAAAGCATACCATGAGTTAGCAGCATATGGTTCATAGCAGTGATCAGGAGGAGGACGGCAGGACATTTAATACAGTGCCTCCACGCATCAACCACAAAGCAGTTACCAATTCTGTAGCTTGCAGAGAGAGGAGATATACTCATGTATCTGCCCAAATAAACCTGGCCCAGGAAAATCATAGAAGAGTAATAAAGCACTTATGTCAAGGAAATGGTTCTCGTGAATATCTAAGGTCACTAGGGTAGAGGTATGTAGCCCCCATCCCTCTTCCCAACGGCCAGGGGATATTACGGTGAGAATCTAATCCTGAATCCCTTAGGAGCACACTTCGCAAAATGATAGCTTTTAAGAAGTTTAATAGAAAACATGGTCAGCATATGCCATACATTCAAAGTGAAGACTCTATAAATGTTTGGAAAACCTACTCTTTGGGGAAGTTGTTGTTCTTTGCCTTCCTTTACCAGACCATAAAGATTAGAAATGGGGTGTCCCTGCTATCTTAGATTCCAGTCTCTGTAGAATCAGCTGTGTAATGTTTGTGGTTGCAGGAAAATCAAAGTGAATGCCTTGATGGCCATCCCTTAAAGAACTTGGGAATTGCTCAGATTACAACGTATCATGTCTTCCCTGGGAACAGCTGTATCCCTCCTTCTTTGACATAATGTCTTAGCATTTTCTGTATTTTTTTAAGACTTGAGGGGAGTGTTGGCAGAGTCTTATTCCATTCCTGCCCCCGGAAAACAATCTGTCCATGTCAAAGGACCTCATTCCTGCTGACAGTTTTGTTTTCTAAACTTTCCCATTAAAATATAGAGCATTCTAAGTTCCAAGGGCAGTATCTACTAGGCAAATGTTTGGCTTTATAAGATTTTGCATGATGTGTTACTGATTTATAAATGTAACCGTATCAAACTGATAATGAATTCTTCTCTGGCATACATCTGGAAAATAGCATGATAAAGCCATATTGAATGAGTGTTGTGGTTTTTCAAATGAGGATTATATTGATAACGATGTGCAACTCCTTTAATGTAGGAAGGCAGGTTCCCTGAACTGCATGTGTGATTCCCCCCATTGTTTAAAACAAAGTTTTGCATATGTGAAAATGTCAGCCTCTGCCAATAACAAAAAATGCCAGTGTCTCATCCACCCACTCATTCATTCCTTTGTTCATTCATTCATTCATTTTTTTTAAATTTCTTTTCAGCGTAACAGTATTCATTGTTTCTGCACTACACACAGTGCTCCATGCAATACGTGCCCTCTCTAATACCCACCACCTGGTTCCCCCAACCTCCCACCCCCCGCCCCTTCAAAACCCTCAGGTTGTTTTCCAGAGTCCATAGTCTCTCATGGTTCACCTCCCCTTCCAATTTCCCTTAACTCCCTTCTCCTCTCCATCTCCCCTTGTCCTCCATGTTATTTGTTATGCTCCACATAATAAGTGAAAACATAGGATAATTGACTCTCTCTGCTTGACTTATTTCACTCAGCATAATCTCTTCCAGTCCCGTCCATGTTGCTACAAAAGTTGGGTATTCATCCTTTCTGATGGAGGCATCATACTCCATAGTGTATATGACCACATCTTCCTCATCCATTCGTCCGTTGAAGGGCATCTTGGTTCTTTCCACAGTTTGGCAACCGTGGCCATTGCTGCTATAAACATTGGGGTACAGATGGCCCTTCTTTTCACTACATCTGTATCTTTGGGGTAAATACCCAGTAGTGCAATTGCAGGGTCATAGGGAAGCTCTATTTTTAATTTCTTGAGGAATCTCCACACTGTTCTCCAAAGTGGCTGCACCAACTTACATTCCCACCAACAGTGTAAGAGGGTTCCCCTTTCTCCACATCCTCTCCAACACATGTTGTTTCCTGTCTTGCTAATTTTGGCCATTCTAACTGGTGTAAGGTGATATCTCAATGTGGTTTTAATTTGAATCTCCCTGATGGCTAGTGATGATGAACATTTTTTTTCATATGTCTGATAGCCATTTGTATGTCTTCACTGGAGAAGTGTCATTTTTTTCATGTTTACCAGACACCTAATATGAAATGGGCATTCTGTTCTGGTGAAATGTGTGGACAGAAAAGAAAATCCCTTGCTTCCAAGGATTTACAGTCACATAGAAAATAGGTTATGCAGTAGTTAATATTTTTTGTGTGTGTACTTTGTGCCAAGCACAGTTTTCAACATTTTACAAGTTGCTAACTCATTTAATTCTCACCACTGCAATATGAGATGAGTATGCCATTTTATCATCGGTTTTTCCATCAAGGAAGCAAATATAGAGAGGAGTTGTATAACCTGTCCAAACTAGTGAGTGATGAGGCGTGGCTTTGCATCTAGTCTGATTCCTGAGCCTGACTGCTGACCAACTGCTTTATAATGCATTTTGTTTCTTTTCTTTTCTTTTTTTTTTTTTTAAGATTTATTTATTCGAGGGGCGCCTGGTTGGCTCAGTGGATTAAGCCTCTACCTTCGGCTCAGGTCATGATCTCAGGGTCCTAGTATCAAGCCCCACATCGGGCTCTCTGCTCAGCAGGGGACCTGCTTCCCCCGCTTCTCTCTGCCTGTCTCTCTGCCTACTTGGGATCTTGGAACTCTCTCTGCCAAATAAATAAATCAATAAAATCTTAAAAAAAGATTTATTTATATGAGAGAGAGAAGGAATGAGAATGGCAAAGGGAGAAGGCAAGAATCCCAAGCAAATTCTGTGCTGAGTGTGAAGTCCCATGCAGGGCACGGAGCCAAACTCAGGGCTTGATCTCACAACCATGAGATCACAACCTGAGCCAAAACCGAGAGTTGAGTAATTAACTGAGTATGCCACCCAGGCACCCAACATAGTGCTTTTTCTTTAGAAAAATATTGCTTATGGGGATGCCTGGGTGGCTGAGTCAGTTAAGCATCTGTCTTCTGCTCAGGTCATGATCCTGGGGTCCTGAGATCCAGCCCTGTATCTGGCTCCTTGCTCAGCAGGAAGCCTGCTTCTCCCACTGCCTCTGCTCCCCCTGCTTGTGCTTTCTCTGGCTCCCTCTCTTGCTCTCTGTCAAATAAATAACTAAAATCTTTTAAAAAATTGCTTACAAATACTTAGCTCTACACACCTACCTGCAAGGTTGTCCTAAGTATTCAGTAATGGAGCTTTCCCTGCTGAAGTGAAAGGGGGATGGACAATGTTTCAATCTGCCTGGTGCAGGTTTTATGGGAAATAAGGGCAGATAGGTATGAGCAGAGAGAAGTACTGAAAATTAAAGCCTATTTGTTGTATAAACAGAGTATGTGTGGTTGATGCATTGACTGTGATATAGGACAAAACTTCATGCAGAAAGTTAGCAAGATTTGTGATGCTGCCCATAAGAGGGGTAGCATCATGAGTAACAATCAAGACTTATGCTCAGCTGGCTAGAAGATATTGCCTAGATAGTAGGAGAGTCCTTATTCGCATGGTCTTGACCTCTTCAATGAATGAGTAGCCAATCGGAAAGACAACAGAATATGATTTTTTTTTTTTTATAAAGCATCACCAATTAGCCAAGGGATAGGTCTCTGAGATATTGGACACATATCCTCTTTTCCTAACTAACCTTTGATGGGTATGAACTGCTACTGAAGATTTAAAGTTTTAAAACTTTGCTCTTACGTCAATTTTTTTTTATGCAGTGCGTTTGCATAATTCAAGGAGGCATCTGAGGTTTGAAGAAACATAAGTTCCTCTTTCCCATCAATATGCCCTAGAGCAATCTCTATGCCTTCACATTCCATAGTAAATAAGTCATCCAAAATCTTTTTATGATACATTGGGAACAATACCAAACCAAGGGTAATAAAACCCCAGCAAGGAATTAGAGTTGTGTAGGCATATCTTTTAAAACAGAATTTCTAACAATAAGGATGTAGTCTCAGATGCGTGACAGAGGAAATCGCAGCGGGCATGTGGGGCAGAAAGCCCAACACTGGGAAAATTGATTGGACAGCTCATCTCCAAGGACTCCATGTCTTGGCTCCAATGGCCTTGGAAAAGGTAGCTTCCTGCCTAGTCATTAGTGTCTACTCTCTTCTGTAAAGTATCTGTACAGTTACCTGACTCCCATACATCTTCACAACTTACCACTCATCCCAGGCATTGACTTCACTGGACCACATGCTGAATAAAAGTAGGAGTTTATTCAAAATTTATTAAAAAAAAACAAAAGGGGGTTTTATTATTTCTCAATTTCATTTTTTTTTTTAAACCAGGGCTATTTTGCACAAGAAATCACAGATGCTTTCTGCTAGGCTGGGTGTAATTGCTTGGATGTCCATCCCAGAGGCACCACATCTGTATTATGAAACTGAGAGCAAGCACTTAGTTCACCCCTGACGACTTACAGCTGCCAAGGGAACTAGGTGGTAAGAGCATATTTGCTAAACAATTTTACCTCTGTGAACTCTTAAGTCTCTGAATAGATAATCATGCTCTGTAACTTCTAATTTTGTAACAGAATTGATTAACACTCACTTTGGGTGCACCAAATTATGATCCTTATAGTAAGGCTTCGCTCAGCATCTTACTCGCTATTAGCCAGATTGTCAGGGGACCTCCAAGTTCCGGAGACTAATTGCATGGGAACATTTAATATACAAATTACCCTGAGCTAATTTATCTGTATATGTCTCATTTTTAAAGTATAACTGAACAGAAACCTATTTCTCAAGCTTGGAAAAATGTGAAAATCCTCAGTGCTTACACGGAAGAAGTTAGCGGGCTGTGTATTCAAGATGGAAAGTCCTGAATTACTGTTTAAAATGGCATCTGTTAACTGCTGCTGATAAAATAACTATAAAGACAGCAAAAGGGAAAAGGATCTTGGCCTCAAAATGTCATGGAAAACTAGCATGAACTGTTGAGTGGGTAGTGCAAAGATTTTTCATAGGCGATCAATGTTTGCAGCATTTGCACACACCCGAAGGAAATAGACCGCCTCTCTCATTGACCATAGCTTGACACTTCTTTTTTCAATTTAGTGGGTCATTAGTGGATTATTTTGATGGAATATGTGCAGAGAAGAGTTAAAATAGGCTTGATACCATTATCCTTACAAAGTCTTAATTGCCAGCAGGTCTCTTGTCTGACATATGGAAATTGGAGTGGTATGCCTTTTCCCACACTGATGGAAAACTTTCTCTAAATGATGAGTGGTTCACTGTGTCTAAATTGTTTATGCAAACAATACAGTTTTTACTGAAAATCTGCCTTTCTTCTGGGAATGAGAGATACACTAGGCAGAGAGAAACTATGTGATCAGTCCCCAGTACCAATCTTAGGCACCGAGTCTCTCTCTAAAGAACTGATAGACAATACTACACACACAGCCTGTTGCTGGGAGACAGTGTGCATTCTCTGTGATTTGCCTGGAAGAGAAGAACCCTTGGAAACTTGCCCCTGGTGTCCGCTGGGTTTCACCCCATGCATGTTTTCTATTTGCTTCTTTTCGCTTTTGCTGTAGTAAGTCTGAGCCATGAACATAGCCATGAAGAAAATAAGCTATGGCCATGTGAAGTCATCTTTTGAAAACTACTTTTGATGATACAGCTTTTTACAGTATTCCACACGTTTTACATAAAAAGTCATACACATTTTTTTTAGAATTTCATGTAGGAAAAAATGTTTCTCTCTTCAGTAGTTGGTATGCTTTTTTTTTTTTTTTTTTTGGATAACAGCTATTTACACATCTGTGTTTCTCATTTGCCTTTTTTTAAATTTTAGTTTTAATTAACATATAATGTATTAGTTTTTTGGGGGTAGGTCTGTGATTCATCAGTCTTACATACTTCATAGTACTGACCGTGGCACTTACCCTCCCCAGTGTCCATCACCCAGCCACCCTTCCCTCCTAGCCCCCTCCCCTCCAGCAACCCTCAGTTTGTTTCCTGAGATTAAGAGTCTCTTATGGTTTGTCTCCCTCTCTGGTTTCATCTTTTTGCTTTTTTTTTTTTAAAGATTTTATTTATTTATTTGAAAGAGAGAGAGGACAAGCAGGTAGAGGGGCAGAGTAAAGGGAGAAACAGACTCCCCACTGAGCAGGGAACCCAATGCAGGACTCAATCCCAGGACCCTGAGGATCATGACTTGAGCTGAGAAGGCAGACACTTAACCAACTGAGCCACCCAGGCACCCATCATTTGTCTTTTTATTGAGATATAATTGACATTGAATAAGTTCAAGGTCAAAAACAAGGATTTGATATATTTGTGTATTGCCAAATCAGAGTTGCAAATAGGGGCACCTGGGTGGCTCAGTTGTTAAGTCCCTGCCTTTGGCTCAAGTCATTATCCCAGGGTCCTGGGATCAAGCCCCACATCAGGCTCCCTGCTTGGCAGGAAGCCTGCTTTCCCTCTCCCACTCACCCTGCTGTGTTCCTGCTGCTCTTGCTGTCTCTGTCAAATAAGTAAAATCTTAGAAAAAAAAAAAAAAAAGGCAAAATAACAGAACAAAATAGATTACCACACATATTTGTGATTTTTTTTCTTGTGAGGAAACCTTTTAAGATTTACTCTTTTAGCATTTTTCAAATCTACAATAGAGTATTGTTAGCTATAGTCACACTGCTGTACATTCCTACCCATGACTTACTTATCTTCTAACTGAAAGTTTGTACCCTATGACCACTTCCTTCCAATTCACCCCCTCCCAGCCACCACCTATAGCAACTAGGAATCTACTCTCTGTACCTGTGAGTTCAGTAGCTGTTTTGTTTGTTTTTCCGATTCTACATACGAGTGAGATCACACAGTACTTGTTTTTCTCTGTCTGACTTATTTCACTTGGTGTAATGTTCTCAAGGTTCTCTAGATAAACATATTATATATATATATATATATATATATATATATATATATGTGTGTGTGTGTGTGTGTGTGTGTGATATATGTATTTATGTAATAAAATCACATTTTTTTATCCATTCATCCATCATCAAGGAATATGACGAACATGTAGGTTGTTTCTATGACTTGACTATTATAAATGCTGCAATAAATATGAGGTAAAGGTCTTTTTGTGATCATGATATTATTTCACTTGGATAAATATCCAGGAGTGCAATTGCTGGAACATATGGTAGTTCCACCTTTTTTTTTTTTTTTTTTTTTTGAGGCTCCTCTATCCTGTCTCGCACAGTGGCTGCACCAGTCTGCATTACCATCAACAGTGCACCAAAGCTGGCTTTTCTCCACATCCTCACCAGCGCTTGTTATTTCTTATCTTTTTGATAATAGCATCATAACAGGTTGAAGGTGATATCTTGTGATTTTGACTTGCATTCCCCTGAGGATTAGTTGAACATCTTTTCATGTGTCTGTTTGCCATTTGTCTTTTTGGGGGAAATGCCTTTACAATGCTTCTGACCATTTTTTAGTTGGATTTTTTCTCTATTACCCTGTGTAAGTTTATATATACATATATATGCACACACACACACACACAAGAAACACACACACATATATTAACCCTTCATCAGATATATAATTTGTAAATATTTTCTTTCATTCCATACATTGCTTTTTCATTTTGTTGATGGTTTCTTTGATGGTACAGAAGAAAATTTTAGCTTGCTGTAGTCCTACTTGTTTATTTTCAGCTTTTGTTGCCTTTGTTTTTGGTATTCAATCCAAAAACTCATTGCCAAGACCCATGTCAAGTAGATTACCTCTCTGTTTGCTTTTCTTCTAGGAAACAGAGTGTTTAGAGAAGCCTATTCTAGACAACAAATATTGTCTATTCTAGACAATCAGAAGGATAATGGCTACTAGCACAGAGATCACAAAAACTGGTTCAACTAGCTCTTGAATTCATCTTGTTAGTTGACATTGATCTCAACCTGCCTGGAGATCAAAACCCAACATTTGGCCATTTGAAATGGAAAACTGCCAAAGAACCAGCCCTGACTGAATGGAGAAACCTGAGTTCCAGGGTGGGAATGAGAAAGAGACACAAAGGATGGGATCCGGAGGGTCATAGCCAATGCTGCTAAAATGACGTTTATGCAATTAGAGCAGTTTTATAGGATTCAGGCACAATATAGTCACTTGGAGTCACCTCCATCATTGCATTTACAATTCAATAGATCAATCAACGAGAGAATCTACTGGTGAATACCAGTTTTCTCCTGTTACTACATTGTGTCAGATCAACTAGCTTCAGGCAAATCCACTCTGTGGTTTCCACGCTTCTGCAAGCTGTGGTTATGGCCCTGCTTTAGAGCTGAACCGTGGGGAGTAGCGCTAGTCCCTGACCTGGCCTTAAGACCAAAAGGACCCTGTCAGCTTGCTGCCTGGTCATCACAGTTCCCCTTTTATTTATTTTTTAAACGAAGCTCATGGAGGCCAGATTGGAGGGGCCAGAGAGATGGGAATCCCTGCTCGGAGGTAGGCGGCAAAAGACATGTGAACAAAACAAAAGTTAGGGTGACAGCAATTGAATAAAGAAAGGAAGTAAGACCATTTGAGTGCAATAAATTGTGTATATTATCAGATGCTCGTTTGGCAAATTCAGATGGCTTGAATAACAGCCCGGGGGTTTGCTCTATTGCCTGTATTTCAGAATGTAATTGAGCCACATCTAAAGTCAAATCACCTGCTGTCCATATGCCCATAAGATGACTTTTTACTTTATCCCATCCCCGAGTGGTATCATATTCCTTCTTTGTAACACAGGTCCAAGAGAATTCTGGACGATGTCATAAGGCCGTCCGTATTAAAAAAAAAAAAAAAAAAAAAGACTTTTGTACAGTTTCTTCTAAAGCTTTAAATCTAGTTTCTAATTTTCTATCTATAACTTCTTGAGTCCCTAAGGCAATAGATACATTCTTCGCTAAATTATTAACATAATGAGCTGTGTGCACTTCTTGTGTGAGAGCAATAGCAGAAGCAGTAGCAGTGGCAATGACGATCACTAACGAAACTATTCCTGCAATAAGAAGCCCTAAAAAGTGTTTGCCTCTACATAGCAAATTATTAAATTCTTGGAGAATCTGAAAACCGGTACTTTCGTACCAAGGTCCTGTAACATTAATTGGAAGCATGACAAATGAAGGTTGATGTAAAATAATTATAGCCAATGGGTAATTATGAGAAGTGATACAATTGGTGAGATTACTGTTATTACAGGCAATATCATAATAACCTGATTGAACAGAGATACAAAGACTTCCTACCAGCAATACATATGGGGCAGGAACACATGCCATAAGATGATGTGTAAGGACAGACCGATTATGGGAAATGACAACGGTGGATAAAGATGCCATGAGGTACTAACCTCCCAATTGAACATGACCTTGGCGAATAGAATATATCACTTCCACTCATCCTGCCAAAGGTTGTGATTGTAAATCCCTTTGGGAGAGAGGATTAGGATGAGACCAGTCTAAGATAGCCTCAAAAAGAGAAGGGATATGATGCTATAGTGGGAATTCGTAATGGCATCAGCACCAATGTGGAAGGGATACAAAGGGGCAAGGATTGTTATGATTACAGACTGGAATGTGAGAAGGTAGAGATTCATCATAAGCTACAAGAACTTGAGAAGGCAGGCCCAAGGACTGGAAAGTCCATTCCTTATAGGTCTTATCTGTAACATGCAGTATGGGTCCTGGGGCACATCTAGCCTCATAAGAGATCCCAGCCATTGAGCAGTAGTAGTAAAACAAAAGGGAACTTGTGGAGGATTTCCCATGATAAGTATAATTACCAACCCATCGAGGGATTAAATGATCAGCAAAGGATCCACCAATTACTTGTGAAACATTGGTAAAAACAGACACTAGGATCTTCCCATGTAACAGGTCATAAAAAGGGGGGTCGGGGATCTAGGTCCAATAAGTTGTATCAGCATATGCAATGGATACCTGCAGGCGATAAGCACTATCATGGCTAGAAAAAATGTTTGGGGTCATTCTTAACCTCCTGACCCTCCAACATTTCCCATGCCTGCACAGTGAGGGTCTTCAGGTGCCTCCAACTTGGGATCATTGTTTGGTGGGTTGTTTTCACAAGAGGTGGGCGTCATGGAGAGGCAGGCATCGGGGGTGTAATCTTCAGCCTCTGCAATGACAGGAGGAGGCATTGGGACAGATCCAGAAGTTCCTCTGGAGTGGGATCCATTGTAGGTACGCACGAGGTGCTCAGGGAGCCAGATGGGTCCATCAGCATCCCTGGGAAAAATACACCCATGCCCTCATCCCCAAATTAAAACAGGATCGGGGCCAGAACATTGACTTATTAAAGGATCCTTATACCTCACTTCAGTATAATGTGTTCCAGGCAGAAACCACAAAGTCAGCTGGAGAAGTACCATCAGCAGAGAGATTTAAAAATTTAAATTATATAAAACTTGATTAAGATGAGAATGTGGGGAGGTTTCAAAAGAACTTTCATATGCTAAAAATGACCTACAAGATACCAGAGGCCTTGAGGCCTTGCCATTGTCAGGTTAAGGTTGTTTTTCTCCCTCTACCAAGGCATTAACTTTAAGATGGGTGATTCCTGCAAGAATGTCATATATGTGCCACCCAGGAGTAGTGGGGTGGGGGAGGTTGTGGGGTGTCAGCTTCTGCTTTGTCCTCAGCTGCCTTCTGTTCCCTCATTATTCCCTCCCAAAACAATTCTGACCCCTAAATATTTAAGGTTGTTGAAGGTGGAAGGTCTCATCTTCTTCAACTTCTTCCTGCTGAACAAGGGGCGTAGCAGTGTCTCTACCTACTCAGGGTCAACATTGGTCAGTTGGGGAATATGTAGGGGAGTTACAAAAGACAGAGGCAGCTGAATCCAATGATGTCAACACATGAACCTCCCTGAAAGAAAGGATCATCTGTTAGCTGGAAGTCATGGCAGTGAAGGAATCTTGGCACCAGGCAGGGAGACACCAGAAATGACAAAACAAGCTTAGTACTGAAAGGAGAAAGAGAAGTCCAAGTAAAAGACCTTCGATAGTCAACCTCTGAGAGAGAGAGATATATATATAGATAGATAGATATAGATATATATATGGAGATATGTATGGAGAAAGATATATCTATATATATATCTATATATATATATCAGTAAAAGACCTTCGATAGTCAACCTCTAATTATATATATATATAATATATATATTATATATATATATATATTTTTTTTTTTTCCCCTCCAGTCCAGGAGATTAAAGTGATCCCTAAAGAAAGAAATCATTTAAAGCACCATTTTGAGTATTCATGTCAGTTAGAAACCTAGAAATTTCATGATAATCTGGAACATATGCATAGTATTTCATTTTTGTGACAGCACAACTTCCAGCTTGTGTAGCAGTTAAAACATCTAATGTCCTTCTATTTTGGAAAGCTGCTTTACACATCTGTATTATCATAGCATTTAAGAAATTCTATTTCGAGGGTCATTTAGGGCTGACCATGGGCTTAGTAAGTTTCCATGTACCAAATAACATTCTCCAGTCTGAAAGAGGGAACAAAGATGGAAGCTATATACCAATGCAATACAAAACATGTCCCCCATTGTTTTAATTAAATTTGGAAGACCAGCTGGGTTGGTATGATGGCTTTAATAATGCTTCTGTGCATTTGGCAAACCCTAAGGTCCAGCAACCTATCCACCTCGAGGATGCCAGGGCCATGAGTTAGGTCCACATACTCAGTGGGTTCCATTTGGAGCTGGACATCTGATGCCAGGTCTCCTTACCCAATCAGTAACAAACCAGGCAGTAGCCAGAAGTAATATTATTTGGGAACATGTTTAAACCACCTCTCATTGTATTTTTAATAGGGCCATCTGGTTGACTAGAATAAGCAATATTAATAACCTCTGAACAGTACAATGGTCAGGTCCAGGCATAAGGGTAGCTGGGTTTAAGTCTGACAGGTTTCAAGTATTATTTTAGGCACATATATAAGCATAGCCTGATATTTAATGTCAGCCTCCATCATTCATTGTTGGTCTTTGGTCTTTAAGATGTTCTGGACCTGATGTGAAGTCATTACAGCCAGGGACAGTCCTGTAGTGAGCTTTGAGGGTCGTTTTATCAGGAGCACTGTTGGATGCTTAGCTAAAGCCTTTACTTGTAATTGTTATCTCAATAGAAGTTGCTTCTAGGATAAATATGACTAAAAAATAATACCATTAAGAAGACCTCTTTGCTTCCAAACTCATTTTATGAGGCCAGCATCACCTTGATCCCAAAACCAGACAAGGATCCCAACAAAAAAGAGAACTACAGACCAATATCCTTGATGAATACAGATGCAAAAATTCTCACCAAAATACTAGCCAATAGGATTCAACAGTACATTAAAAGGATTATTCACCACGACCAAGTGGGATTTATTCCAGGGCTGCAAGGTTGGTTTAACATCCGAAAATCAATCAATGTGATACAACACATTAATAAAAGAAAGAACAAGAACCATATGATACTCTCCATAGATGCTGAAAAAGCATTTGACAAAGTACAGCATCCCTTTCTGATCAAAACTCTTCAAAGTGTAGGGATAGACGGCACATACCTCAATATTATCAAAGCCATCTATGAAAAACCCACCGCAAATATCATTCTCAATGGAGAAAAACTGAAAGCTTTTCCGCTAAGGTCAGGAACACGGCAGGGATGTCCGTTATCACCACTGCTATTCAACATAGTACTAGAAGTCCTAGCCTCAGCAATCAGACAACAAAAGGAAATTAAAGGCATCCAAATCGGCAAAGAAGAAGTCAAACTATCACTCTTTGCAGATGATATGATACTATATGTGGAAAACCCAAAAGACTCCACTCCAAAACTGCTAGAACTTGTACAGGAATTCAGTAAAGTGTCAGGATATAAAATCAATGCACAGAAATCAGTTGCATTTCTCTACACCAACAACAAGACAGAAGAAAGAGAAATTAAGGAGTCCATCCCATTTACAATTGCACCCAAAACTATAAGATACCTAGGAATAAACCTAACCAAAGAGACTAAGAATCTATACTCAGAAAACTATAAAGTACTCATGAAAGAAATTGAGGAAGACACAAAGAAATGGAAAAATGTTCCATGCTCCTGGATTGGAAGAATAAATATTGTGAAAATGTCTATGCTACCTAAAGCAATCTACACATTTAATGCAATTCCTATCAAAGTACCATCCATTTTTTTTTTTCAAAGAAATGGAAAAATAATCCTAAAATTTATATGGAACCAGAAAAGACCTCGAATAGCCAAAGCAATATTGAAAAAGAAAGCCAAAGTTGGTGGCATCACAATTTCGGACTTCAAGCTCTATTACAAAGCTGTCATCATCAAGACAGCATGGTACTGGCACAAAAACAGACACATAGATCAATGGAACAGAATAGAGAGCCCAGAAATGAACCCTCAACTCTATGGTCAACTCATCTTCGACAAAGCAGGAAAGAATGTCCAATGGAAAAAAGACAGCCTCTTCAATAAATGGTGTTGGGAAAATTGGACAGCCACATGCAGAAAAATGAAATTGGATCAATTCCTTACACTACACACGAAAATAGACTCAAAATGGATGAAGGATCTCAATGTGAGAAAGGAATCCATCAAAACCCTCGAGGAGAACACAGGCAGCAACCTCTTTGACCTCAGCCGCAGCAACATCTTCCTAGGAACATCACCAAAGGCAAGGGAAGCAAGGGCAAAAATGAACTATTGGGATTTTATCAAGATCAAAAGCTTTTGCACAGCAAAGGAAACAGTCAACAAAACCAAAAGACAACTGACAGAATGGGAGAAGATATTTGCAAATGACATATCAGATAAAGGGCTAGTGTCCAAAATCTATAAAGAACTTAGCAAACTCAACACCCAAAGAACAAATAATCCAATCAAGAAATGGGCAGAGGACATGAACAGACATTTCTGCAAAGAAGACATCCAGATGGCCAACAGACACATGAAAAAGTGCTCCATATCACTCGGCATCAGGGAAATACAAATCAAAACCACCATGAGATATCACCTCACACCAGTCAGAATGGCTAAAATTAACAAGTCAGGAAATGACAGATGCTTGCGAGGATGCGGAGAAAGGGGAACCCTCCTACACTGTTGGTGGGAATGCAAGCTGGTGCAACCACTCTGGAAAACAGCATGGAGGTTCCTCAAAATGTTGAAAATAGAACTACCCTATGACCCTGCAATTGCACTGCTGGGTATTTACCCTAAAGATACAAACGTAGTGATCCGAAGGGGCACGTGCACCCGAATGTTTATAGCAGCAATGTCTACAATAGCCAAACTATGGAAAGAACCTAGATGTCCATCTACAGACGAATGGATAAAGAAGATGTGGTATATATACACAATGGAATACTATGCAGCCATCAAAAGAAATGAAATCTTGCCATTTGCGATGACGTGGATGGAACTAGAGGGTATCATGCTTAGCGAAATAAGTCAATCGGAGAAAGACAACTATCATATGATCTCCCTGATATGAGGGAGAGGAGATGCAACATGGGGTGTTGAGGAGGTAGGAGAAGAGTAAATGAAACAAGAATGGATTGGGAGGGAGACAAACCATAAGTGACTCTTAATCTCACAAAACAAACTGAGGGTTGATGGGGGGAGGGGGTTGGGAGAAGGGGGTGGGGTTATGGATATTGGGGAGGGTATGTGCTATGGTGAGTGCTGTGAAGTGTGTAAACCTGGCGATTCGCAGACCTGTATCCCTGGGGAAAAAAATATATGTTTATAAAGCTGTAAAAAAAAAAAAAAAAAGAAAGGATGAATACCCAACTTTTGTAGCAACATGGATGGGACTGGAAGAGATGATGCTGAGTGAAATAAGTCAAGCAGAGAGAGTCAATTATCATATGGTTTCACTTATTTGTGGAGCATAACAAATAGCATGGAGGACAAGGGGAGATGGAGAGAAGGGAGTTGAGGGAAATTGGAGGGGGAGGTGAACCATGAGAGACTATGGACTCTGAAAAATGATCTGAGAATTTTGAAGGGGTGGGGGGTGGGAGGTTGGGGGCACCAGGTGGTGGGTATTGTAGAGGGCACGGATTGCATGGAGCACTGGGTGTGGTGCAAAAATAATGAATACTGTTATGCTGAAAAAATAAAAAATTAAAAAAAAAAAGAAGACCTCTTTGTTTGAGGTATATCATTACTGTTCTAATTACAAGGAATCACTGACAAGTGGGAGAAAACTTGTCTCAGGAGATAAGGCTATCCCCAAGTGCATTATCCAATCCAGTCACAAAGGAAGTGGGGCCATGTATTATCTCCACATGTCTGTAGTTAACCCTATGGAGTGGCATATGCTCTGGCTTTTCGGGAATTATTTCATTATCCCAGCCACATAGGGATCAAGGTGATAGTAAAGTTATACAATTGTTGGGGAAGCAAGTCCATTTTCCAGTTTTTTATCATGTGCCCATGGGGTTCTGTTATTATCCCCACAGAATAAAAGACAAGAAAATTATCTGAATGAGCTATTGTGCAACTTACCTAAAGTTTACCTCAAGTTGTCTAGCTTAGTTAAACAACAAACATTTAAAGACAATCAGATTTAGTTATAACATTCACAGAGGTTTGTTACTGAAACATAACTTTTCTCTCTAAAATAACCCTCATTTCCAGAAATAGCCAAATCAGGACTAATTTACTTGAAAAACAAGTCCAGTTTTAACAGACTTGGTCTAATTATTTACATAAGCTCAGCAAGAACAGTGAGTGATCATATAGATCTTTTAAAATCTGCTTTGCTGGAACTTTGATAAGGAATCTCTAGGTTGAACTTTTAGTAGCCTCTCCAGGCCAGAAGCCAAGCCAATTACTTGCCATCAGACATGCCTGCAATACCAGTAGGATTTGGGCAAATTCCTCTTCCTGAGGTTTCCAAAGTATCCAAGGTTCCCGCACCTGCCAAGAAGTGGCATTCTTTACTCACCTGGTGAGGCTGCTGGGAGCTCTGTAAGCAAGGTATCAGGCCAACAGTTCCCAGGGGCTTATGACTCCAAGATATCATAAAGTCAACCTTAGTTTCTTTAAGCTGTCTGGTCATATCGGAGTTTATGCATGTCTTTCTCAAATATGACATTCCAGTCAAAGCCTTGGTAAAATAACCCATGTTTCCAATGGTGTCCTGTTTACTGAATTTATGCAAATGACTGGGATTACATGGAAGAAGGAATACTGAGACCTTTTGAGTTTCAGAGGGTTTAGATAGAAAAGTTGAGTGCAAAAAAAAAAAAGTTGAGTGCTTTATTTGTTTACAAATGACTATTTTTACATTTCTGTAAGTCACAAATATTTTAAGAAAAAGCTTCTTTAGTCTGCAAAAGTGGGCATTGGGGAGACAGCAATGTTTCAAACAAGAGTCACAACACTATAATCTTTTAGTTTATTTAGTCCCATGTTACCAATTCTGGTATAGTTCAATGCAATTTTTAGTTAGTTCTGGAAACTCTTACTCATTTCAGTTCTGATCTTAAAGATATTGTTTACCTGTGTTTGTCCTGAAAGTCCTTTATATCAGTCTCCTTGAAGATGAAACTCATTTTACAAGAGAATTAGAACAATTACAAATGACAAAAACTCAGAAATGGACCTTGTTAAAGATCCAGTATAAGAGTTTACTATGATGCTATAGACAAGGAAACTCAGTTATTCTGTGATCCACTGACACATAACATTTCACCAGCCAGAACCAGAAGGTAACATACCAAGCAAGCAAGCCTAATTAGTCAATAAGACTTTGTTCATGATTTAAATCTTGGGGAAGTTTGTTAAAACCTTAGACAGTTTTAAAGCACATGCCTAAAATAGGCTTAGGGATGGTCAAAGACCTGATAAAGGCAAAATATAGAAACCATTTTATCTGGGTAGGCAATGAGAAAACAACTATTTACATTTTCTTATCAAAAGCAGACCAACAATTCTTTGTCCTTTAACAGAGGGCAGATTTTAAATCTTTTACCAAGGTACTTAAAATCCATTCATTTTGATCTTATTCCATGCTGACCACACCTAAAATCTGTTTCCAAAGATTTCCCATCAGAGGGTGCCTGGGTGGCTCAGTGGGTTAAGCCGCTGCCTTCCGCTCAGGTCATGATCTCGGGGTCCTGGGATCGAGTCCCACATCGGGCTCTCTGCTCAGCAGGGAGCCTGCTTCCCTCTCTCTCTCTCTCTCTCTCTCTCTCTGCCTGCCTCTCCGTCTACTTGTGATCTCTCTCTGTCAAATAAATAAATAAAATCTTAAAAAAAAAAAAAAAAAGATTTCCCATCAGAAACCTTTTACAACTTTCCTTTGCATTCTGTTTTTGTCCCAAGCCATTTCTTCACCAACAACCCTCTCATTTAGGGCAAAATTACCTTCTTTAACCTTCAACAAAGATGTATTCTTATTTCATATATTTTTCTTACATGTCTTCTACTTTTCCACATACAGAGTTGTTTCCCTAATTTCTATCAGTCTTACTTACAGTTAACAGAATTCTGCAGTCTTAGAAACACCTTAGTTTCCAGTGACAACTAAGTATTAACCAACTGTGAACTGTTACACCAGAATTCTTCAGATGGCAAATTTGTGAATCAGTTATTACATGTTTACCAACAGATTTAAATATCCAGTTTCTTTGTAGTAAGAAGTCAAAAGCACAAACCTATGTCCAATAATCAATGATGTAGCACTTTATCCCATTTGGAAAAGATGTAACGTATTTAATTCCATTTATCATCCAAGCAAAACTTTAAAGTTTCAGGTTACCAAGGACTTTGAAAGCTATCTTAATTACCCATGGTAATTAATTACCAGCAATTAATTAATTGCTTTGAGGCAATTAACAATCAGTTTAATTATCTTTTTGTTAACAAATTTCAAGAGATAATATGACCTTATTTGACCTTCAGCCAACCTTGATAGAATAAGTTTTACTTTTAGTGCTGATAACTTTAAAGACACATCTATCTTAATTAACCAGCAAACTTAACTTAGTTTAAATACTGATTTATGTTCCACCTGGGCCCACCTGATTTTCAATTTTTACCTGAGACCCTGGTGGGGAAATCTGGAGTGGGAGGTGTTAGGTCCAGGGGGTGCTCTTCTCGCTCCTAGACAGTGAAGAGAGGAGGAGCCATTATGCAGGAGGCACTAAGGATGGTCTAGAGGCCAGTTATGTGAGCCACACCCAAGTTGGTATAGAGACAGAAGAAGGGGGAGACAGAAGAGATGAGTGCTGCCAGAAGCCAGAGAAAGGGTTCCCGGTTTTAGAGCTCATCAGCTCCAGCAGAGGACCAGATGCCAGGCTTTCCTGCCAACAAGGAGGGAGGGGTTAGGCAGTCTACATTGGGCCAGAGAAGACAGGGAATTTCCCTGAAATAAAGGGAGTTTTGGCAACAGCTTGGCAGTATCCCTTGAAGTCTCCATCCTGAGGAAGACTCACCACAATTGGCTCCCTTTACAGCCCTTGACCGGGAAATGAGGGAGGGAGAAGCCCCACATCTATTAGGAAGATTAAGTATGCCCTCCTCAGGAAACCAGTGGCAAACTTCTTGGAAAATTTAAGAAATCTCTCTATTTGAGCATCACTAACTTTTGTTCCACAATATTTTCATAGATTTAAGAACTTGTACACAAAGTACCTGATTCTTGGTCTGTAGCTGCCCCATAGTTTATTCCTCCCAACGCACATTGCTCCTTCACTCACCAACTCCAAATGCTAAGATGTCCCTACCCTGGAGGAGTTCCTCACCTGCTGTGGGGTCTGCCCATCCTGAGTACTCAGACCCCTGTTCAGGTGCCTCTTGCCAAGGAACCAGCCTTAACTGAATGGAGAAACCTGAGTTCTGTGGTGGGAATGAGAAAGAAAGAGACACAAAGGATGGGACCCGGAGGGTTGCAGCCAATGCTGCTAATACGAAGTTTATTCAATCACAGCCATTTTATAGGATTCAAGCACAATACAGTCACTGTGGAGTCACCTTGATCATTGCATTTACGATTCAATAGATCAATGAGATAATCTACCCATGAATAACAGTCTTCTTGCTGTTATACTACATTGTGTCAGATCAACTAGCTTCAGGGCAAATCTGCTCTGTGGTTTTTGGGCTTCTGCAAGCTTCCATTATGGCCCTGCTTTAGGGCTGAACCCTGGGGGGATAGGGCTCGTCACTGACTTGGCCCTAAAACTGCAAGGACACTGTCAGCTTGCTATCTGGTCACCACAGAAAACCTGTGACCTTGGCTGGCTTCTCTTCAGAGTCTCATCTAGAACAGTCCAAGAAAAACCAAAACAACCATTTAAAATGCATATATAATTATGAATGCAAATGTTTTTAAATAACCACTCTGTGCCAGGCTTTGTTCTAGGTCCTTCATTGCTCTTCTGTTTCTATCCTAATAATAAGGCATTTGTTTCTTATACCACCTTCCTAACATCTGGGTTACAGATAGAAGTTCTCAAGATGGATTTCAACCTCTTTAGTAAGAAATTAAAACTTAATAACCAAATAGTAATAGTAATATTACTATTCTGCTCATAGCCCTTGCCAAAATATGCCAACTATTTATAGCTTTGATTATACCAGCTTATACCAGAAAAAATTGGCAAGCAAGTGGGGACTTCTTCCTTCATAAAAGTGAATCCACATCACCCAGACTCCTTGAATGATGAGTCACTGAGATTTTTTTTTTTTAAGTTAGAAAGCATCATCAGGCATCTTATGATAAGCATTACACATCCTTAAGCTCCTCTCCAGAGCATCTCCTGGGTAAAGTGGACTTTACAATTGGAATATACTCTATGGCTGCACTAATGAAAAACATGATCAAAGAAAAGAAAATGTTAGGAAATACACCCAAATATGTAAAACATGATATGAATCTCTATCAAGAAAAGCAACCATTTTGTGTGAATTTTCCCATGATTTGATGCAAGTTCTAAAATACATCATTCCCTATTTTTGTTGGTAAACTCTGTGCAGTTCACTGTTCTGTCAATGGATGATTCTAATTTCCATGCTATGATTTTAGCATCTTCGGGCCAAGGCCATGTTAGAAAATAAGAAGCAAGAAAATTTATTTTGTACAGGACCTGGAACTTTTCCTCCTTCTCCTCCTGGCCCTTCTTAGATGCCCCAGCATCAGGTCTTTTCTTCTTATCCAAGTAACTCAAAGAAAACAGGAACATTCATCCTTCCAAAGTGCAATGTCTCTAAGTGTCACCTCTGATAGGACTGTCACCAACCTGAAATGTTTCAGGTAAAGGCTGTTGCTCCCTAATGGAATTCTAGTGTCCAAATCAGGATGAAGTCTGATGAAGAGACTGACATGTGTTACCTCCAATAACTGGGGTGCTTTACTTCTGTTTGGTGCTGAGCCTCTGCATTCCCTTAAACAAACTTTTGCTTCAGGGATTGTAAAGACCTTACTACTTATCCATTCCACCTCTGTAGGCCACCTTCATACACAAAACTCTACTTTATTTAAGAAACTTGTGCTTGTTCACTGCAGAATGTAGATGTTGAGTACTCTGCCAAGATTTTCTGGATTCTTGAACTTTGGACATCCAAGAATGGCAATTTAAAAATCAATATGGGTTGAGGAACAGTAACCAAGTTAACATTGCACTCCTGTTCACACCCAGGCTTTAATGAGTCTTCTTTTTTATTTTCTACAAGACTGATCATTATAATTATTTATGCCTCAATTAGTCAGATAAAGCAAATTGCTTTAGTTCTATTAAGCTATATTCTCTTTTCAGCCTGTGTCTCCAATATGCCCCTGTCTGGTGATGTTGCAAAATAAAAGGTAGCCTGGTTCTGTATTCCCACAGTTTCCTTAAGTCCCATTTGCTTTCACAGTTTGCTGGTTACTATTTTTCTTATGATTTCCTCCTAATATCAATATTGTGTGAAAAGTGCACTCTTTGAGACACCCCAGGTTTATGTTCTTTCTGGGTCTTTTTACTAACTTCCTGAAGTGTCATGATAAATAATAAAGCATGTGAAATGTCAATGTGTAACCAGCATACAGGGCACACCTGATACCTATCCACTCCAGTGAGACACTGCCAAGTTGAAGGAGAGTCTGTCCCTTTCAAACATGTTTAATATTTAAAGGACTGTCTAATTTCAACATAGAATTAAAGCTGTAACTATCAGATTTCACCCACAATCCATAAAGAGCCATTAATTTACTTTATCTAGATTGATTTGATCTCTAACACAATCCAAGAACAACTTATACAAAAATTTTAATTAAAAAGAAGAAAATGTAGCATTTATTATTTATTATTTACGGTTCCATTCATTAGACAATCAATAAGAAAAAAAGGTGTCCTTCTTTCTACATTTTTCATCTTGAAGTAAAACACATGCAAGTTTTTCAGACACGGTCTTAGTATTTAGGTCATGTCACAGTGCTGGCGCAGGCACAAGACACCTCAAATGCAAATGAGCCCTATGCTATTTAAGCAAGAGCTTTATTACCTGAGTTGAGGGTCTAATATTTGAGACTTTATTCTACCATTAATATTCCCACTTTATCAATTATGGATCAAAAATAAATTTCCCTCTCCTGTTATTGCACATAAAAGAGCAAAAGTGTTTTTACCAGATAAAATTGAATTTAACGTGACTATTTTGACACATTTCAAATTTGAAAAATCTAATATCATGGTCCCAGTATCATATTTAGCTACTATTTCAATGTCATTAATCATAGTCCCGTGCACATGCGTGCAAGAACACACACTGCAGATACACATTCTTACACAGGCACACACCCAAACCCAAACACAAAAATCGTAGATTTCAACACTTGGCGTTTCTGAAAGCAGCAACCCAATTAGCAGGAACTTGGCTTGTTTAGTTTTATTTAACCAACCTAGGCTTTTTCTCTATTACTACAAGAGCTTAACAGAAGAATTAAGCACCCAAGAAATTTGTTCTGTTCTTTTGGCTTGAAAATAAAGGTCTTAGTCTCTGACGCTGTAACATATTTGAATTATAAGGTTAAAATTCAGATGTTTAAAAACTCATCTATAGGGGCACCTGGGTGGCTCAGTGGGTTAAAGCCTCTGCCTTCGGCTCAGGTCATGATCCCACGGTCCTGGGATCGAACCCCACATCAGGCTCTCTGCTCAGCGGGGAGCCTGCTTCCTCCTCTCTCTCTGCCTGCCTCTCTGCCAGCTTGTGATCTCTGTCTGTCAAATAAATAAATAAAATATTTAAAAAAAAAACAACAACTCATCTATATACTAGGATCAAATGGAGAGATTTTTTTTTCATTTTTATTTTTTACCTGTTTGAAAAGATAAAGTTTTTTTTTTTTTTTTTCATTATAATAAGTGTACTTAATCCCCATCACCTGTTTCTCCTATCCTCTCTCGCCCCACTCCCCTCTGGTAACCATCAGGTTGTTCTCTATAGTTAAGAGTTTGTTTCTTGGCTTGTTTCTGTCTTTTTTTCTTCTCAGTTATTTTGTTCCCTAAATTCCACAGATGAATGAGATCATATGGTTTTTGTCTTTCTCTGATTGCTTTATTTTGCTTAGCATAATACTCTCTAGCACCATCATATCATTGCAAATAGCAAGATTTCATCCTCTTTTATGGCTGAGTAATATTCCACTAGGAATACACACGCACACGCACACACACACACATATAAAATGCTCTTTTTTATCCATTTGTCTATGGATGGATACTTGAGCTGCTTCTAGAGCGTGACTATTGTAAACGGTATGGCAATAAACAGGAATGTATGTGTCCCTTTTAATCAGTGTGGGTTATTATTATTTTTTGTATGGTAATTATCCAGTAGTGTAATTACTAGATCACAGGGTAGTTCTATTTTTACTTTTCTGAGGAAACTCCATACTTCTTTCCAGAGTGTCTGCACCAGTTTGCATTCCCCACACCAGCACTCATATGAAGGTTCCTTTTCCTCCACATCCTTGCCAATACTTGTTATTTCTTGTGTTGTGGATTCCTCCCATTCTGACAGGTGTCAAATGACACCTCATTGTAGTTTTGATTCACCTTCCCCTGATGATCAGTGATGTTGAGCATATTTTCATGTGTCTGTTGTCCATCTGCATGTCTTCTTTGGGGAAATGTCTATTCATGTTTTCTGGGTGTTGACGTCAAATGGAGTTTTTAAAACATTCTGATTGGGAGGTGCTCTGTGAGATGCTGATGAAACAAGAGCGGTGTGGTGTTTTAGTCTGGTTTCTCCAGAGAAACGGAAGCTACAGGATGCATGGGCATATACAGAAAGAGATTCACTATAAGGAATTGGCATGGGCAATAATAGAGGCTGGTGAACCCAAAACCCGCAGTGTGAGCCGGTCTACGGGAGACCCAGGAGGAAGTGTGCTGCAGCTCAAGTCCAACGGCCACCTGACGGACAATTCCCTCTTGCTGAGGTACATTGAGTGTTTATTCTTTCAACTGTCTGAATACATATGACCCCATTACAGAGCTTTGTCTCTTTATTCAAACTGACCAATTTAAATGTTAATCTCTTCCAAGAACACCCTCCAAGTTGACACATAAAATTAACCATCACAAATTTACTCCCTGTCAGTTTGCCTCCGATCTGCATCTCCTTAAACAGCACTTAACCTCCAAATAAAGGCAATAATAAGATTGTGCTTTCATCTAACATAAACAACTGTAGACCATAACCAAAACACAATCATCCTTTCCACAGGAGAGGGATACAGAGTTTCTGGATGACATTTAGTCTTCTTGATCTCCATAACTTATATATTGGGATATAAAGTTAATGGAACTTAAATATGATGACATTCTGATACTAAGTCAACACATCTTATGTCATATGATAAGAGGATAACAGGGAAGAAAACAAAGATATCTGTGTGTGTGTCTGTGTGTGTACAGTCATATGCACATATACATAAATTTATAAAAGTAAAAAATACTTATGACAATTATAGTCCTTTTTCTGTAACCGGTCACATGGACATAGTTGGCATTCATAATCCCCTTCCACTACCCATCCTATATTTCCTTTGCACTCTGCAAGCACCTTAGCTGACCTTGGTTTGGGGCCATGTTTAGGCAACCCTAACTTAATTCTTGATGGGACCAGGCCATTAGTAGTCCTGCTTGCACTGATTTCTTATAGATTTCCATTGATCTCAATCACAGGGCCTGCTAACACTGAGACACCCTAGGGGGTGTCCTGCATTCCAAGCATATGCTTCCTTACCTGCAATGTGGAGTAGCACTCTGATTTCCCCATGGTGGTCAGGATCAATACCTCAACCAGCACAGGAACTCCTTTCTTTGTTGATTCTGATGCATGAAGAGTACAAAATGGCCAGGTGGGAAACTTACAGTCCAGTTTAATAAAATCAATGTGTCTCCTACTGAAAGCAGGCCTCCCTTTGGAACTAAGCCACCAGAGTATAAGATCACAGGAACAAGAAGCAAAAATTTTGGTGGTGGTTTACCAGGGGGTAATAGTGAATGATGCCACTCCCATTTCTATCCCTTGATTTCTGAACCTGGGAGCCCTGGCTGTGGGAGAAATAGAACCAGGACCATACACTCCTTCAGAGCATATGGTCTCCTGGAAAACCTCACTCCACCCTACAAGGTGTTGGCACCTGGCACTTAACTGAGTTTCCATCATTCTATAAAGGAGGCTGCTTCAGTGTGGTGGGTAACATGGTAAGATCAATGATCCCCATAAGCATGGACCCACTTGCTGTGTAGTGACTTCCTTCATCAGAATCTATACTGTATGAAATATCATGATAGTGGATAAGGCACTCTCGGTGCATGAATGTAGAACGTCAGTGATAGTTTTGGCAGAAGCATTGTGGGCAGGAAGGCAAATCTCTATCCAAAGTGAGTGTGCTTATTCCAGTAAGAGCAAAATGCTGCCTGCCCCATGGTGGAAGTGGTCCAGTGCGATCTATCTGCCACCGAGCAGCCGGCTATCGCCCTGAGGAATGGTGTCTGCTAGGAAAATATTATCAGTCCCCCATTCTGTTTCTCCTTTATTCTTATACTATACCACACTCCTCATATTTCTGGCACTTCTGGTCACCAGCTGTGTGGTCTTCTCTCCCCACTCTGTGAGACCAGCTGGATGCTTTACAAGTTAACTCAATTCTAATACTGTCTACCTGGAAATAGTGTCAAATGCCACAGATTAAGGGCTCAGTCCCACAAGACTGTCCCCTAATTTCAGACACCAAATGTAAGTAGTGAGTGCCCAGTCCATCCATAACTTCTGTCTGACTTGACTATAAATTGACCGTGACCTCCTCCCCTGGATTCAATCATTTGCTAGAGTAGCTCACAGGATTTAGGGAAACACATTTCCCAGTTTATTAAAGAATATGGTAAGGACACAGATAAGTAGTCAGATGAAGAGATACATAAGGTGAGTTCTGGGAGGGTCCCAAGTGGGGAGCTTCTATCCTTGTGGAATTGGGGTCCATCATTTTACTGGTGTGGAGGTGTTCAGAACCTGGAAGCTCTCTAAACACCATACTATAGGGATTTCTACTGAAGTTTTCTCATGTCAGCATGATCAGTTATTAACTCAATTTCCTCATCCTTCTTTGGACAAATATGTGTGTGTGGCAGGGGCTGGAGGAGGGCAGCAGGGTGACCTAGGGTGAGTAAGTTAGAAATGCCAAACTTGCCTTCTCTACTCTAAAGGAATGTATTCAAAGGATTAGGGAGATTGGAATGTTAGAGTGGATTTGTCATTTAAGACCTAACATGAAAGGACCCAGGGAACAAGTTTTCACCATAACTGTGAGAAATGAATTCCTAAGAGGTGCCTCATCACCTCTAAAGAGCTCTAGGATTGTTGTTCTCTGTATGTCAGACCTTACAGTGGAAACTGCAGCCACTGAATTGAGAATCCTAAATGCGATTGAGTTAATTGGATCCTGGGGTGGCAGAGACCGAGTGATGGCACTCAACGACCAAACACAAGGCAGGCATGGTCCCTGTGATGGACCATAGAGCCAAAGCAGCAATTAGAAAAGTCTGACCCTCACAGTTCAGGCTTGTGTTATTCAAGTGTTAGCTGTATATATTTTTTATTTTCTCGCAGTGCCCTATCAGTGATCTGTTTGGTCAACATTTCAGCCAACCAACCAACCAAACAACATTAGAACCTTTCTGATTCTCCAAGCTGCAACAGTAAATACAGAATCTCTCCTATGTGGACCCACATTGGTAAATTTGACCTGATCCAGTTTTAGTTTCCTTCGACCATTAACCCACACACTTAATATCTATAGTCACACTTAATTCTGAGAATTCTGCCTGTATAAATTCATAAACTTAAGTAGTTCCTCCTTATGGGTTGTACTTTGTACCTCACTTTTAGAGTCTTGTTGAGACTTTAGTCAAGTTATAGGTTTAGAAGCAAAAAGGGATGGTAGGGTTGGATTCTGAGGAAAAGCAACATTAGCTTGCAAGGCAGCTGCCTCAGTGGAGGCCATTACAGTTTCCCCAGGCAACGCAGAGGTAATACCCTGGAGGAGAATCTGCTTCTAACGGCAAAGAAGATGCATCAGAATTTAGGGGGTTAATGTTTCCAGTTTCATCCGGGTCTTCCCCCACACGTCCCTATTCCAACTTCAGGATTCCATTTTTCTCTAACCAATGCCCTCACATTAACAGTCGATACCCTGTGAGGCTACGAATTAGAGAAGCTTTGTAAATGAGTTATGGCCATTATGAGATTCTGGGTTTGGTTTTCAGTAATCTCTGTTCAGGGGTAACAGGATGGGTCTCTTTCAGGGCAGGCAGAGAAACTTTCAGCTCATGTACTTGGTAGTTGAGTTGGGAATATGAATCCCATGCTTTCCTTTCTTTTCCTTACTTTGTCCAGTGACATTAGGACCAACCAGTCAATTACCTTGTACTCATTAGTTTGACAAAAATGTTTAAAAGTATCATATACAGGTTCACTCAGATCCTAGCTTCTTTTTTTTTAACATATTAATTTAATTTTATTTTTTTCAGATCCTTGCTTCTTATAGGTGTTTGATTAAGAGTATCTATAGGTGACATTTTTGGGTATCTCTATTGTCAGATCATACCATGGACTATCAATTCTCTTTTTACCATGGGAAATAGAGGCATTAGTGTTTTTGATTCTAATCAGAGTCAAAAGTCAATTCCAGCAACCCCAAAATCTATTCAGAAAATATACTTCCAGATTCTATTCCTCTAGAGACCCTCCCAGTACCTAAATTTGTATTAGTCAGGGCTCTCAAGAGGAACAGAAGCAATCCCAACACTCTATGGCCTCTTACATAGAAGAGTCCTCCTGACCTGATCAGTTCCAAAGATCCCACCTTCTAATATCATCAAGTTGGGGCTTAGGATCTCAACATACAAATTGGGGGGGTGGGCACAGGGACATACACAATCAGACCATAGAATTCTGTTATAGTAACCACAATAGAAGGCAAACCTTAAAGAGCCCTATATTAAAATCTAGAAAACAAAATGAAATCCTCCCAAAATAAAATCTGATATGATGAACAATGAATATTTGAAAAAAAAAAAAAAAACACCTGAAATCTAATCACAGTACTATTACCTAAACATGCATTTATTTTCTTCTCTGCATGGCTCATGATCAGGAGGGAGGTTTTTGATCTCCCCATCCTCGTTCCCATTGCTACTGCTGCATTTGTCCATTCAGAGCTCCCTAATCACATGCCATTTCTCTCTCCAAGCCTTCTAGCCAGCAATTTTTGTTCTCAAAGATTCAGCTCTGGGGTCAGGGACTTCCTGTCCAGCCCTCATCCTCAGCCTCTTCAGTCCTTACAGAAACATCAGCAGGAGGAGGAGAGGAGAGGACAGGGGTGGGTAGAGGGTACGGAGTCGGAGTCGGGGGAGAAACAGCCTGATCAGGAGGCACCTGGTTTAGTAATGCAGATGTATAGGTAGGAACCTGGCGGGGGGTGAGGGGTCAAGAGCTTCCTTGGGTTGTGCAGAAGGCAGCTTCCCCCAAGAGGCTGCCAAGCCAGGTCTTGCCTGTAGTCAGGCCCCGAGCCATGACACAAGAGATTCTGGCCTAAGTCAGACTCCTCAGCTATCATGATGTTGTCCAAGCATGAGACTCATCTTCCCCCTTCATTTCTTTCACCATCTGCCCCTAAGTGACCAAATGTGTGATCCATACTCCCTCTTAACCATATTCTGGACCAACCTACTTCCTCCCTGTGGCCCATAACCCCAGGCCCCTGAATTTTGGAATTCTTGTAGGAGACTCCCAACAAAAGCTCTGGCTAGGAGTCCTGGTTCCTTACATCTGTCCTCCACATTCCAGACAGCCTGTGCCTCCCTCCAGGACTGAGCTGGACTCTCACTTTTCACTGGATAAATGTCAAAACTCCCCTCCACCCATTTTATGTAGCATCACTTTTCTCTTAACATACTTTCCAGACAAGCCAGAATCTCCCCTCATCTGGACTTCAGCCACACACATGCAACCCTTTTGTTTGAAAGAGCCAAATTTTCTGTTGTTGTCATGACTCCAGAATGCTGCTTTCTCAGCTTGCAAATGCTCACCCCTCCTTGTCCCCCCAGCCCATCCTGCAGCCAATGTCCACGCTTGCCCTGTCTGCCTCACTCACTTCTGTTCACCTTGAAATATCTATCCAGGTTCTTTCCTTCAAAATGTCGACACCAATACTACCTAACCCTCCCAGGTCATTTGCTCTTCAACTACATGTTTCAGACCCTAAACCAGTGACTCATTTGTCTTTGTTTCTCACCATGACAACAGCCTGGGAGGCCATGCTGCCTCCCTGTGTCTCCCTCCCGAAAGGTCTGCAAGGTCATGTTCAATGAATTGTGATCAAATGGGTGAAGTTAGCAATTATTAATGGTGCTTTGGCTTTCAACATGCATGCAGGTATGAACAGCAAATTGAGTTGACTTAATAAGATAAAATATTAGGTATAGGGTGGAAAGATATTGTGTGTTAAAAGAGAAACTGAGGTATACCAAATATTTTAAGAGTCCATTTGAGTAATAATCAATTCAATTGGGTAGGCATACCATCTCACAGATATCAAGGAGCTCCTGGAAGCTGTCCCAAATGATAGACTTTTATAGACGTAAGAAAGCAGGGACAAGGAAGCTGTACTGGCTAAAATGGCAGGTTGTTTACTGCAAGGTCCCTTTCTTTAAGGGACTGCAGGGACCTAATGAGACAGATGACCTAACTAGTGCTGCTCAGGTGAGTCCTGATCCATCAACGGGCTGAAGATTCCATTTCTGGGAGAGCCAGAACCACGCTTAAATCTTGGTTTGGTGACAGGGGGTTCAGCATAATTGGCTGCATTTGGGGCCTGTTATCTTGTTTTTTTGGCAAGTATTTAATAAAAAAGAAGGATTGGAAATTGTAGTGTTCGTATAATCAATGTGTTTTCCAAGCACGTACATGAGTGCTGGAACTCTGTAGCTTGAAAATGCAGGTAGTTTTATTGTTTAAAGAATTTTAAGAAGTACTTCAAATAAAATACAAGATTCTTATTTTTTTCCTCCCCGACCCCCTAAAACAGAAATTATGATATATCTCTCGGGGATGAAGGGAAAGATTGTTATCAAGCTCGATGCTTTTCAGGGAATAGAGATGACATTTATTTCAGAAAAAAATCTAAAACCTGACTTTTCTGGTCACCAGGCAGTGTGCTAAAAATGTTTAGTTATCAGAATGTGGAAAACCAGAAAATATGTGTACAGGCTGGTGCTTTAAACTGACGTGAGTGCAGAGAGACAAGTAACTGAAAAGGATCTATAGGTTTCCAAGGTGCAGTCAGTGAAAATGAATTCAAGCCGGGCTCTGCAGCCAGGGTCCAAATCAAGCAGCAGACATACATTTCACCTGCAGAGAAGGTCTGGAAGCCAGGATTAAGCTCAGGAAAGAGTGATGTGATACTTCTCCAGCAACAAATCTCACAGAGAGCTCTATGATTTTTGTAATCCCAAATAACATAAACTTTCTACCCATGGTAAAGCTAAAATATTTCAAAATTTAGTACATTCACCTGATTCATAGTTTCCTTTCACAGGGCTGCTTCACAAAACTGGTGAATAAATGCAACGTTTCCAAAACACGGGAATCCAGCATGGAATTGGAAATTTTTTGGTGAGAGGATGTGGGGAAACGTCACAGTGTGTGCTATATGGCTGTGGAAACTGATCCAAAGTGGTTACATTTCTTGAGCCCCTCATTCCTCAAAAATGAAATTTTGGTTTTTGGAAAGAAAGCACTTCGAAAGTAGTCTCTTGGATTTATGTCTAATAGCACTATCATTGAAATGATATTCAAATAACTTTCCAGATACTTTCTATACTTCTAAGACCTCAGAGTTGTAAGTATTGTTGAACCTCTAAGACCTCAGAGTTGTAAGTATTGTTGAAACTAAGACCTCAGAGTTGTAAGTATTGTTGAACCTCTAAGACCTCAGAGTTGTAAGTATTGTTGAACCTCTAAGACCTCAGAGTTGTCGGTATTGTTGATGGTCACCCTGTGTTTAAATTCATCTAACATCTTCTCCGGTAGTGCCCAGCTGAGTAGGAATCTGTGGTTACCGACACCTCCCTTACAAAGAATCTATGATCTCTTAGAAGGATGTTCTCAATGTCCTGTGTTCATCAAAGCATTTGTGCAGGATGGTCAACACACAGAGATCCTGATTATACCCCCAAACCTGCAGAGTATCCAGAGCATACCCAGGAGAGGAGCCCGGGATGAATACTGTTGCTTACCCTCCATCTGTGACTCTGGTGTACACCCTTGATGGTGAACTGGTGTGCTTTATTTCAGGAGTATTACAGTAACCTAGACAGTGTTGATGTTTGACTGCACTTGTATTTGTTTCAAAGAAATAAGGGGTAAGTGTTCACTTACACAGTATAAGCTCTTTGACACTGAGACATAACTAACAGTCTTAGAAGGACCCAGACACTGTGCTTCTGACCCTCGTGGTCTTCCGAGGCTGTTCTCATCGTCATAATGCCATAGGCAGGAATTAAAGTGATTTCATTCACTCAGAAAATTTGAATGTTGAATTATTTTTTTACAAAAATACTGGAGAAGTCACTAAAGAGTTCAGGAATAAGGCAGGTTGGAAACAGAAAAGGTTGTGGACTTGAAATTAGTTTACTTGTTCATACAGGCAGTTTTTGCTGAGTGTCAAGAATGTGCCCAGCAACGTGTGAGTTACTGTGGACCGAGAAGGAACAAGAATGAGAGGCTCTCAGGCACCTGGGTGGCTCAGTGGGTTAAGCCTCTGCCTTTAGCCCAGGTCATGATCTCAGGGTCCTGGGATCGAGTCCCACATTGGGCTCTCTGCTCAGCAGGGAGTCTGCTTCCTCCTCTCTCTCTGCCTGCCTCTCTGCCCACTTGTGATTTCTGTCAAATAAATAAATAAAATCTTTAAAAAAAAAAAAAGAATGAGAGTCTCTCTGCCTGCACGGAGACTGAGTCCCTAAAAGGGAAGCAGGTGATGTGCCGGTAAGCACACATGGGTGGGGATAGGTGTAAGTCATGGCAACACTGTAAGGGGATAAACCAATGTGGTGTGGTAGAGAGTGACAGGGAGCGAGTCCATGGGTTTCTGTTAGCGAGCACTCAAGGAGGTGCCTCTGAAGTAACGGTGATGAGGAGGACCCCAAGCAATGTGGGAAGGCTGTCTGGGCAGAAGAAATAGGAAAACAGAAAGAAGACAGAATAGTGGAGGAGTGTGAAAGCAGGAGAGCAGGAGATGAGGTCGGACCAGGTCGTGCACCCTTTACTCCATTCTCAGTGTGAAGGGAAGCATTACGACTTAGTTTTACACTCAGTTCTAGAGTGGGTTGTGGATTCCAGCATGGGGGCATAGTGTAAGTAGAAAAACCACTTAGTGACTGCTAACTGGTTCACAGGAGTAGTAGTGGCTTAGATTGACCTTGATGGTACTAGGGGCAGAAAAAATCCACAAGTCTCACTGATTGGGCTGGAAAAGTAGAGGAAGTTGTAATACCAACTTTGAACGTCAGTAACCTCAAGGTCATTATTATTTGATGCATGTTTCTCTAGTTATCCATTGTCCTACATGTTTGTAATGATTGATATTAATTTTTTTGACAAATGCAACTTATCACAACTTTTTTATACTTTAAAACTTTTACCTAACTCAACATGTATGTAAAGCATTATTAGACCTAATAAACTATAATCCCATAAGTAATGATTAAATCTAATTAAATTTATGAAATTTATACAATCCTAAGAAATTTCCCATATTTTATGTCATTATTGAGTATGTGGAATAATTTATTAATATTATTTATAGCATAGTGAGAGAAAACACTTATATGTTCATCAAAGAAGCCTAACAGTAAATGATTATTTAACATAAATTTGTTTTGAAATCCAAAGTAGCTACTCAAATGAGTCATAAATGTGAAATTAATTTGGAGAAGTTTCAAAGTTGGACCAGGTGGTTCTAAGGGGGTACTTCAATCATCCAGACTTGGATTATCAAAATACCTGATTGTGACATGAAGTGGAGACAAGTTATTTTGCACTGTGCAAATGACTACATCTAAGAATATGGCATTTTGATCGCTACCAGAAAATCAGTGAGTCAGGGGAGCAGTTGGGAGAAGCAGTTGTGTGGTGGTCTGTATGTAAGAGAAAAACCACTTACAATGCCGATTTTATGTTTGCCTCATTATGCTTTTCCCCACATAATTAATTCAAGCTTACTATAATCCATATTCTTGCCACGAAAATAAAATATATACATTTTTTATATTTTGAGATACCACTTTCCAAAAATGTATTTTGCCTAAATTTCCTTTTTTTCTTCTTCTTGGTAGTGGTGAACAGTTGGGGAGATGACACCCTTGTATCTTTGTATACATAAATTTGAACCAGATTTGTTTTTATTTTTTTTTATTTTGTTTATCTATGATAAGAATTTTCATGTTGTTAAATTTCTTTGAAAGTATTATTTGTATATGATCTGAAATATTCCAGTCTATGTAGCTCTAAAAAATTACTTAACAATATTTTTTCCAATGTTGGAAGCCTGGGATATTTATGCACACACACACATATCACCCATACATATATAACAGTACACACACTCACATGTGTGTGTGAGTGTGTGTATCTTTTTTCCTTGTTTTTTTTTCTTTAAATTCCATAGAAAGAATGAACACTGGCTCAGTGTCTTAAATAATTTTGATTACTATTTTTTTAATATGATATTCCAAAGTAACTTCAACATTGAGGTAAGGAAAAAACCTCCAGATAATCATTACATTTCAGAATGTAATAAGACACAGATAAAATTCCAAGTAATAAAGTCAATAGCCTCAGGGCAGCCTGGAGATCTTTTAAAATACACACATATACTTCTGAAAATATAATGTGAAGGTAGGAAGAATATCTAAAATACATTTTTAAAAAGGAAATCATAAATACATTGAATGGAAATATTACTCAATAAAGGAAAATAAGAGAGTGTACAAAAAGTGATAGATCATATGTGAATTACAGTTATCTCATGGGTCAAAAATCACTCTATAAGATCCTTGTGAATTGTCAAAATATCAGAGCCCTCCCTACACTGAGTTTCCATAATATCAGAGGCTTCCTGCTGATGTCCAATGCCATGCAGGGGCACCTCTTCAAGCCCAGCCTTCTAAATGTGTTGGTCTGTCTTGTTCCTTGTGCTGGATCCTTTCCTCTGGACCAGAGCTCTGGACAACCCATGGTTTTCAACTTATTTGTCTTCAGGCTCAATCTCAACTGACTTTGGATCACAACTTTCCTTTGTCCTATAGCTGCACCATAGATCAGGTCTCCAAAATTTACCCCCATCCAGATCAGCATCTTAGACCTCACTCATCTTGGAGAGGTTTTAGGAGGAGGACAAATAGAAGTATAGTATCAAAAATAAAATATAGGGTGCCTGGGTGGCTCAGTGGGTTAAGCCGCTGTCTTTGGCTCAGGTCATGATCTCAGGGTCCTGGGATCGAGGCCCACATCGGGCTCTCTGCTCAGCAGGGAGCCTGCTTCCCTCTCTCTTTCTGCCTGCCTCTCTGTCTACTTGTGATCTCTCTCTGTCAAATAAATAAATAAAATCTTTAAAAAATAAAAAAATAAAAAAATAAAAATAAAATAAAATATAAAAACTTCTAGGAAGCACCACCAGCAGTGTGGCAAAATGAAAGTTTCTATGGACCCAGTCCCCAGTAATACAGCTAAACATTATAGGAAAATACATATTTGGAAATGACCCTAAGGGTATACAACAAAAGAAGAAACATTTATTCAAAAATATATACTAAAAATCAGTTACAATATTCTGTGGCATTTGTGGCACAACCCACTCCTTCTCTCTCCCCCTAGCTTAGCATGACGGAAACTCTACTCCAGATGGATGCAATGAAGAACATTCCAGGTTGTAAGGTTGCAGTATCTCCCAGAAGGGACCGGGTGTCAGCATTTGTCACACAACTGTGGCTACCTGCAGTAGAAGCTAAGTTCTGGGTGAGAGGCTGAGGATGAGTGAGAGATGGGGCTTCCTTCTCCCTAGCTCCTACTCATATGATAGAGAATTTACTTGGAGTGCACTAAGAATACTGGGGATGAGATTATTGACATCCCAGCTCATCAGGTAAGAAATCCATGCTGGGAGAGGAAAACCAAGAAGACCTGAGGCTACAACTCTCCCCACCGCACCACTCACAGCATTTCCAAAGCAGGGGTGTAACACAGAAGCATCACACTGTCCCCATCCCCAGCTCCAGACCCCGGGCTTATATTTTGCTTGGGAGGAGAAACAGGCCATAAAAACAGAGCTCCAAATTTCTTCCCAAAGGAACTTACTCCTTTTGTGACAAAATGGAAGAATCTCAAACTTAGGGACCCACTCAAGATCAATGGAGGCTATGATTAATAGCAGTTGAGAGGATACTGGTAGACTCATTAGACTTACAAGCTAAATTGTAGGGCACAAGTTTACCAGAAATGACCTTGGAAAGACAACGAATAGCCCCTCTGGGGGTTCTCGACACTGATGGAAAAATCTATCCCTCTAAAAGAAAGAGTTCCTTGTAGGGAATAATTTGTGCCACAAAATACTGTTGAGAACAGTAAAGGAATCCACCAGCAATTAATGAAGTTTAAGAGATGGAAGACAGAGTCAGAGAAAGGCTACCCAAACTGCTCCTCCAAGGGTAACTGTGCCGGTGCCCAAGGCAGCAGCCACCAAGGGAAAATATCAAGATGTTCACACTGTGAGGATAAAGGAGGAAGAACTGACTTTGTAAGCAGAAAGAGTTAGGAGTCCCTGGTAAAAGAAAGATAAACATAACTTTCCTGACGTAAGAAAAGTCCGTCTCATGAAAGAGTATAAGAATAAATAGCCACTACCAGGCCAGGAGACGGCCTAATCCTATAGGAGACAATAAATCAGCGATAATATTCCAGTGTTGATTCCCAAGTGAAGTCTGACCTGATGCACACTCTTGAGCTACCTTTGCAAGATCTATTCCTCTCTGAGCACTCAGACACTGGACCGGATTCTCATGACTTTGACCTGGACTCAGTCACTTTAAGATGACTTTTGTCCCAAGATGGAGAGGAGAAAGGAGTTGGGGGAAATTGGAAGGGGAGGTGAACCATGAGAGACTATGGACTCTGAAAAACGATCTGAGAATTTTGAAGGGGTGGGGGTGGGAGGTTGGGGGCACCAGGTGGTGGGTATTGTAGAGGGCACGGATTGCATGGAGCACTGGGTGTGGTGCAAAAATAATGAATACTGTTATGCTGAAAAAATAAAAAAATAAAAAAAAAAGACTTTTGTCCCAATTCCAACCTGTATCCTCTTTCGTGTAAGTCCCTTTCCAAATCTGAATACACCCTGAGTTTAAAACATCCCCGATTTTGTTGTTCAGGAAGACACTGTTTTGGGAAAGATCCCCAGTGTTCTCCTTTACTTGTTTCAAGTAAAACTCTTTCTTTTCCTATTCTTTGGCTCAGTTGTCTTTTGGCTTCACACCCACCAAGAGGTGAACCCACAAGAAAAAACTTCACTGAAATAATCCAGCCACTCACTAAATAAAGAAATAACAATAATAAATCCTGAGGGGAGCAGTATCCAGAATTGCTACAATATATTATCAAAAATGTTCACTTTCTAACAAAAACTTATGGGATACATAAAGATACAGAAACGTCTGACCTATACATAGTTCAAAAAGCAGACAACAGAAACTACTGGTGAGAGCAGCCAGATATCAGTTTTAACAGAAAAATACTTCAAAGTAACCAGTATAAATATATTCAAAGAACTAAAGAAAGCCATGCTTAACAAAGTAAAGGAACTTTTGATGATGACCATGATTCATCAAATAGGGATAATCAATATAGAGATAGAAAATTATAAACAAGAAATTCTGGATTGAAAATTACAATAATTAACTGAAAAATTCACTAGTTAGGTCTGTTGGTATATTTGAACTGGTGGAAGAAAGAAATAGTAAATTTAAAGATAAATTGATAGATATCATGTAACCTGATGGATGAAGAACAAAAAAAAAAAAATGAAAAAAAAAATGAACAGAGCCTCAGAAGAAAGTAAGATCCCATCAAGGGAACCACCATATGCAAAGTGGGAGTATCAAAACAGAGGAGGGAGAAAAGTGCAGAAAAATATTGGAAGAACTAATAGCTTAAAAACTTGCTAAATTGATGGTAAACATGGATCTACACATTCAAGAAGTTTAACAGACTCCAACTGGAATAAGTTCAAAGAGATGCACTACAGACATATCACATGAAAAACACCAAAAGATAATGACTAAGACAAAATCTTGAAAGTCCTAAAAGAAAATGACTCATCACTTATGAGAGAACCACAATAAGAGTAAAAACACAAGTCCTCCTCAGAACAACAAAGATCAAAAGGCAGCAGGACACATGTACTCAAAGTGCTTAAAGAACAAAATAAATGCCAACCCACAAACCAAGCTATCTTTTAAATTAGAAGTCCAGGTAAAAGTGCTCCCAGATAACTAAAAATGGAGACAATTTTGTGAGCAGTCATACTTTACAAGATAAACTAAATGGAGTTCTTCAGGATCAAAGTGACTCCTGATAGCAATTTGAACCCACATGAAAAAACAAAGAGCAGTGATAAAGTTAATTATGTAATTTTAAAAGATAGTATAAATGCATATTTCTTCTCTGTTCTTCTCTTAACTAATTTCAAAAGCAATTATATAAAACAATATGTGTGTAATTTTATTTTTCAGCCCAAAACAGTTAGAGCATAACATATTTGCCGATAACAGCATAGAGGAGTTTGCAGGAGCAAAGCTGTTGGGGCAATGTAAGTGACTCCAGATGGTAACTGGAATCTACAGAAACAAGTGAAGAGAACCAGAAGTGCTAAATAAGAATGTTAATATAACAAAAGCTATAATATAACAAAAGCTATAATATAACAAAAGCTATATATACTTATTCTCTCTTTTTCTTTCAACTTCTTTAGAAGACAGGCAATTACATAAGGTAATAATTACAACAAGGTATGTTTTGGTTTGTGACATATGCAGTTGTAGTATGTATAATAATAAGCCCATAAAGGAGAAAAAGTGAACATGTAAGAATAATGTGTCCATATCTCACTGGACTTTAGTTTGTGTAAGTCTGAAACATCTGAAAAATAAAGGTATGTGTGGCAAAGCCTAAAGGAGTCCACTAAGGAAATAACTAAAAAATATGTATATAGTGAAAAAAAATTGACAAGTAAACTTAAATATTATATTAGAAAATATACACTTAATGCAAAATCATGCAGTAAATGAAGAACAGAGGAACAAAAAAGTATGAGACGTAGAAAGCAAGAAGTAAAATGGTAAGTCCAAATATCCAACCAAATTAACAAGTAATTGAATGTGAATGAATTAAATAATCCAATAAAAAGGCAGAACCTATCGGACTGGATACAGAAATAAACAAGCAAGATCCAAATATATGCTATTTACAGGGGACTTATTATTGAATCAAAAATACAAAGATATTTAAAATGAAATGATAGGGGCACCTGGGAGGCTCAGTTGTTGAGCATCTGCCTTTGGCTAGGGTCAGGATCCCAGGGTCCTGGGATCCAGCCCCCATTGGGCTCCCTGTTCAACAGAAGGCCTGCTTTCCCTCTCCCACTCCCTCTGCTTATGTTCCTGTTGCTCTTACTCTCTCTCTCTCTCAGTCAAATAAAAAAATAAAATCTGTAAAAAAAATAAAATGAAATAAAGTGAAATGATAGGGGAAAAAATCATGCAAATAGAAACCATGAGAAATCTGGAGTAGCTACGTATCAGGACAACATAGATATTAAAACAGAAACAAAGAGAGAACTTGAAACTTCAGCAATAACAATTAGAGCCTCAATACCTCACTTTGAATCACGGATAGATAAGTGGGCAGGATTTCAATGAGTTCACACAATAAATGAGCTTGACCCAATGTATGCCTACAGAACAATGCACCCAATCCATGCAGAATACATATTCCTCTCACCTACACATGGGACTTTCTTCTGGATAGAATGAACTAGGCCATAAAACAAATCTCAATACATTTAAAAGACTTGACACAATACAAAGTAGATTCTTCTGACCACAATGTAATAAAATTAGCAATCAATCTCAGAAAGAAATTTAGGAAATTAACAAAAATGTGGATGAGGAAGAGCACACTGCTAAATAACCTATCACTCAGAAAAGAAATTGGAGAGGAAATTAGAAAGTTTGAGATGGACAAAAATAAAAGCGCAATACATTACAACTTATGAGATGTAGCTAAAGCAGTACTTAGAGGTTAACATATAGCTGTCACATATACCCTACATTAAAAAAAAGTTGGGGGGGAGCACCTGGGTGGCTCAGTGAGTTAAGCCTCTGCCTTCAGCTCAGGTCATGATCTCAGGGTCCATCGGGCTCCCTGCTCAGTGGGGAACCTGCTTCCCCCCTCCCCCTCTGCCTGCCTCTCTGCCTACTTGTTACCTCTCTCTGTGTCAAATAAATAAATAAAATCTTTTAAAAAAATGAGATTTTAAATCAATAACCTAAACCTCTACTGGAAAAACAAGAGCAAACTAAACTTAAAGCAAGTTGAAGGAGAAAATACCAAAGATTCAAGTGGAAATGTAATGAAATAAAAAGCAGAAATACAAAGAGAAATTTGATGAAACAACAATCTAGTTCTCTGAAAAGGTTAACAAACTGGAGGGCCTGGGGGGCTCAGCCAGTTAAGCATCTGCCTTTGGCTCAGTTCATGATCCCAGGGTCCTGGAATTGAGTCTTGCATCAGACTCCCTGCAGAGGGTCTGGTTCTCTCTTTGCCCCTCCCCCCTTCATTATCTCAATCTCTCTCATTCTTTCTCTCTCAAATAAATAAAATATTAAAAAAAGAAAAGAGCAACAAACAGTAAAATCCTTATTTGGTTAAGATTAAAATTGCCAGAAAAAGAGAAAAGAAAAGAAAAAAAAAAAAAAACAGAAGAGGTAAATTCCTACCATTGGTAATAAAAGTGAAGACATAAATGCCTGACCTTATAGAAATAAAAATGGTTCTAAGGCAATGCTATGAACAATTGCATGCTAACATATTAGGTAACATGATGAAATGACAAATTCCTGGGGCATCTGGGTGGCTCAAGTTGGTCAAGCCTCCAATTCTTGATCTCAGCTCAGGTCTTGATCTCACGGTCCTGAGTTCAAGCCTCATGTTGGAGTCCATGCTGGGTGTGGAGCCTACTTAAAAAAAAATAAAAAAAAAAAAGACAAATTTCTAGAGAGGCACAAACTACAAAAACAAATTCAAGAATAAATAGAAAATGTGAATACACCTATAAGAGATAGAATAATTAAATTAGTATAATTAAATTACTAAATTATAATATAATATAATATATTATATTATTATATAATATATAATAATATAATATATAATATAATTAATTACAATTATAATTAAATTAGTAAACAAACAAACAACTGTCCACCAAGGAAATGTCCCAGATGGCTTCACTAGTACCAATACCAATTCTTCACAAACACTTCCAAAAAAAATGGAAGAGGAGGGAACACTGTCAGTTCATTCTGTGAGGATCGTATTACCCCAACCCTAAAATCAGACCAAGATATCACAAGAACACTACCTACAAATAGCTCTTGATAATAGGGTATAAAAACAACACTGGCCAATTAAATCCCATGATAGATGAAGATTGTAGACCATAACCAAGGGGGATTAATCCCGAGAACACTAATATGTTCTAAAACCCAAAGTCAATTAATTTAAAATACCACGTCAACAAAATAAATGCCCCATACAACATGATCTAAGCCTTTCTTGCCTTAGAGTAGTTGGTTTCAAAACCTGGAGTGGGCCCAGCCCTAGAGAGTTGAATAAATAAATGTAAAGATGTTAGGAGAACATGATACATAGATTCTCACCCTAATACTGGAGTATTATCTTCCTCTAAATGAGTGTGGTCAAAGGCAGAGCATAGGCCTAGAAGACAGTGAACCTCCATTATTCAAATGCTTTTATCTTTGTTTTGCATTACCTTTATGTTTTTGAAAGTATTATTTTTTTCTTAAATATGAACCCCTCCCTCAACATATCATGATCATTTACCACTTTGCTAAATGACATTTTAGTGCCCAATTTATGTTGTTTGTATTCATGATTGCCAGTTTACTTTCCAAAATTCACGATATTAATTCAAAATTACATTTCAGATTTCCTCTACAATGAGTATATTTCTAATATAAAACTTTTTTTTCAAAACCATGCCCCTAAATAAGGCCTCCTCATGTCTTAATAATGTTTCTTATATGCTATATGTTCAGGCAAATGTCTTCATGCCAACTCCTTGGTTCAACATAATTGCTTGTTTTAGGTATATGGCCTTCTGCTCTTTCTTATTCTCTGAACTGAGGCTTCTAGATACATTATACAGATAATTGGGGATTTTGTATACATGGGTTTGTAGCAGGTTAGGGATTAATTAGGGTGTTCTGCTGGGTGACATTGTCATAGGCATGTTTCCTGGGTAGTTTTAGACAGAATTGTTAAAGGGGGTTGCATTCATTTTCTCAGATATATCACCTTCTGGGACTTTCTGGAAACTCTGAAACATTAAGAGGTGAGATGAATGTCACGTGGGGATAGTGATGGATAAGGGACTTCACTGTAACCCTTGTTGTATAGAGATATGTACAGCATATCTATGACCACTGACCAGTGAGACTCAAAATAGTGTTAGAATGCAGACTCTATCACTACACAAAAGTGTGTAAGCATGCGTGATCACCAAGTAGATGACCAGAGCAGCAAAGCCACATTCAGCTTAGATAATAGAAGTTTATGATCCACACATACCTAGAATGGAAGAGGCAGCCAGCACCTGGGTTTGGAGTTATACCTCCTGGGCTGGTTCCCTACTCCTGCCAAATGCCAGCTGATCCCTGAATAACCCACCTACCCTCTCTCCACCTGAGACTTCACATACCTTCAGTTTGGATAATGATTGTACCCATTTCTTAGAGCCAAGAGGAGCTAATTCATCTGAGATGCTCTAAGCAGGGAACAGAGCAAATGGTAAAGCCTCAATTAAAATCATTCATTTTTATTTTTACAGTGTTTAGTTCTGATAGCTGCACATCCAAAAAGAAAGAAAGGCTTCAGCAACTGTTAGAAACTTTCAGGTTAATGGTGAGATATGCACAAATAAAAAAAAATGCTTTCCAACTCTCATTAAAAGATGCAACTTGGCAATGGTCCTAGAAATGAAAGAGTAGGACAGCATGTTACAGTACAGAGAGAAACTTTCAAGTAAATACCTACATAAGTAAAAAGAGATTTAGACTGCAAGCCCTTGGCTGCAAACCCTCAGTACTCTGAATATAGGAAGCTTTAATGTGAATAAGAACTGATACCAAATCCTTCCTTCTGTCAACTTCCAACATCATGACAGAAGGGATAGATGTCAAGAAACACTCTGAGTCATTTATAAACCAGAGATGGGAGGACGTACTACAAAATGCAAGGTTGAACAAATGAAAGGAAGTTGAAAAATCAATAGCAGACCCAAAATAAAAGCAGAATTGGCGCTTCTGAAATGTGATTCAGCAATGTGGCAGACAAACCCAAGGCAGTCTCCAAAAATGAAGAAGAAAGAAGGGGCAAAGCTATTAAAACAATAAAAAACAAAAGATGGCATGCATTCAGGAAGGGAAATAGTGCTCCAGCTTGAGAACTAAAGATCCCAATGAGAAAACAAGTAGTGGAAGAAACAGTACCTAAAGAAGTGCTTGAAGAACAGAGTCTGGAAAATAAAACTCAGAAGACACACTTATGAATGTTCAAAATACTCTCTTGCCTAAAATTCAGAAGAGTAATTAAGCTACATTATTGAAAACAATATAAATACTGATATGATAATTTATTTTGGTGGTAAAAAATAAAGCAGGTAAATATAAATAAATGGAAAATTTATCTTCCTCCAGAAGTATGTTATAAAAATGCTGGGTGTTTTTGAGCTTCTTTTCAATCTTTTTTATAAGGCACCACAATATTTCACTCTGTCTTTGTGTCAAATTATTCTCTGTGGCTGTCTGTTGATTTCTTTGTGACACGCCATCGTGTTATTGACATATATGAAGTATGCATGAACCTAAAGCTTCTTCTTTCCTAACTTGTCTGGTTCACTTTTATAGAGCTGATTTAGGGACCCATATTTAATATTCTGGACACCTAATTTTATTTCTGTTGATAGATATTTATAGACTGCTCAAGTCAACTTCTCTGATCCATGCTGGTCCTGTGGAATTCAATAACATTTACCAACATTTGCAGAAATGCAAAAAGGACACCTGAACTAGCTATGGTGTCTTTACCTGTGGCTGCAGAGATTGCCGTGGAACTGTGTTTTAAAAGTTTCACACTTACAGGGTATGCATGAAAAAAATCAGTCCAAAAATCTGGCACAAATTACACAAAACAGTGCTCCAGAAATCCTTGAGGAACCTGCGATTTCATTTTTAGAATATAGTCATTTTTGATAATGATACTGAAGCCTCTATATGTAATTGTTGAAGGCAAATGCACTGAACACAAGCACGCTCACATACATGAACACACACAGACAACACGTGTACACATGTACACACACAGAAATATACACACAACCACATACTCACATAACACAAAGGAACATAAAGAATAAAATTAATTGAACCATATTTTTCAACTCTGAAAAGGGATGGAATAATAAAGGGCATTTTTCCCCTACTTTTCTTTAATGTCGGGTTATCATTAGCTACAAATGTCAAAACTCACACAAATGTGTTTTCTTTAATATAGTGATTAGTCCCAAATTCTACCTATATCAGAGCCATACATCTCATTTCCAAAATTATTAATCAGATTTACGTATCATAGATAAAAGCTGTTTTGATTATCTTCCAAAGGTGTGCTTGGTGGGGACTTTCTGAAAAGGAACCAGATGCATCACCGGGTTTGCAATTGCTTAGGCTGAAAGGAAGCTCTCTTTGATAAATTTAATCACATAATTTATGCTTAACACTTCAGTAGTTGCTATGGAGACTTCAGAATCATTTCATATGTTAAATATAGTATTCTTTTACTTGTATCTAATCTGCATTTTAAAGACCTAATGTCTATCATTTCTCCACAAGTAACTTCTGTGTTGGTAGCTTGCTTTTAGGTGCTTTATCTGACATGTTTTTAATGTAGTCTACAATTTGGGTGTACCAAAACTGATTTTACATGAAATGCCTTTTCTAAATTACCCTTAGAGGGATTTACATTTTCATTTAATTTTTATAGTAGTAGATCATTTTCAATATTCAAAAAAGTGAAGCATTATTATTAACCAAATATCCAATGATTTAATTTTAATTCCAATCCCATTATAGTCAACATAATGACACAGACAAATTGATAAAGCAGAACGATCACCACACTTGCAGAAAGATGACAAAGCTTCTGTCTTTTCTCCACTGGTAACAGGTGGATGTGCTCTTAGCCCTTCTCCGAGCTTCAGTTTACTCAATGATCAAAGGGGGATAACTCTTCTTATCCCAAGCCCACAAACCTTTTGGACACTGGAAACTGCAGACACAAAAACACGCTTCTAATGTGAAAATAAAATGCAAGCGTTACTTGTTATATCCTTCCCCAATATTTAAGTAGAAGGAAGCTCATATGCTTTTTTTTTTTTTTTTTTTAAGGAAGAAACAGGGAGGCCAAATGAGATGCTGGACGCCTCCTGCATTGCAAGTTCTTGGGGCCTGATTTACACTGATGTGTGATATTTGAGTCAAGAGCTCAGAGATTCTGTTTCTTCATAAAGTGGTATTTTGGGTTTTGTTTTTTTTTTTGTATTTTTTGTTTTCTTCCCCTACCACAGTTGTGACTTTAAGTGCTAACACACTGGGATGTCTTGCTGAGTTTTAAAATACTTTATATTTATACTACAGAGAAATGGGCCATAAGAGGTTTTCAAGCAAAGCACATACCCTCTAAGTTAAAAAGAAATAGTAGTAAGAGAAAGAATGGCACATTCTGAAAGTCACAAAGATTTGATATTAATGCTTAAGCAAATATATAGCACATCGTGAAAACTGTTTTTAATTATGATTTTGCTTCCTTCTTAACGCATAACTGGTAACCATATTTGAGATTTAAAAGAAGTGATATATGTCTTTTTTGAGTAAGATTTTTCTAAATAAATGTTGATTTGACTTCATGAATCTTCCTGTCCCTTCCAATACATTGTTCCCAATTAAAAAGAGAGAAAGTTCATCTTGTATGATTGAAATCTGTCCCCTTTGACTGGAAAGCTCTAGAAACCTACTGGACAGATAGTGTCTATAGGTAACAATACTCTAGCTCAGGCTGATAGCAAGAGCCTTGGCAGATCTCCTTTGCACAAGTTTTGCCATGAGATTTTGTAGGTGGAGACTTGTCTTTGAGCAGACTTCATCTACCGGTGATTTAGAGCCTCAAGGCTCATGGAAGATTATTACCAGTTTTAAGATAATGTCAATGACATCATAACTATTCTTTAATGTTTGTCAATATAGTAAAATAAAATGTTGGAGTTTCACTGTAAGGTGTGATGGAATAAACACACTGCATCTCTCAAAGAATGCAGTTATAAAACCTGAAGAGGGGGGCAGCTGGGTGGCTCAGTTGGTTAAATGTTTACATTAGGCTCAGGATCCCAGGGTCCTGGGATGGAGCCCAGCATCAGGCTCTCTGCTCAGTGGGAAGTCTCCTTCTCCCTCTATCCCTCCCCCTGCTTATGCTCCTTCTTCCTCTCTCTCTTTCAAATAAATACATAAAATATTAAAAAACAAAAAACTGAAGTAATGCAAAGAGCAGATATCTTGGGATTCGAAATTAAATAACAGCAGATTGATTAAAGAAAAACACCAGAATTCAAACCAACTACCTCAATGACCTGAGTTTCCTGTTTATTTTATTTATTTTTTTTCCTCTACTGGCACCCCTGAACTGGTATCAACATAGCCCCAAACCTTAGAAGTAGACACAAGGATGTAGACAGAGAGCCTTGTAGTTCTGTCTTAGAGAGATAAAGGGAAGTCCTAATGCTCCAATATAGACTGAAAATCCCTGCTGCTTTTGTTTCCTTTTACTCTTTTCTATCTGGGCACTCTCCCCATTCATCCCTGGGGCAGCAGCAGCCACGGGATCCACAGAGTCCAGGTGGAGCTGAACTTTGCTCTCAAATCAGAAAAAAATAAATATGGAAAACTTCCATTATTTTTATTTCTCTCTCTCTCTATCCTTCGCTCACTTGTTTCTAGATGCAGACAGAGTTACAACATTGTGAAGCAGAGAGTCATTAAAGGCTCAGCTTTCTGGACGGAGAATTGAAAAGGGAAAGCATTGACAACTGTGAATTATTGGAGAGATGACTGAAGAAAGAGCTGAGGAAAACAACCTCATAAAGTTGCTTATGAGCTGGGCTTACTCTTGTGCAGACTTGTTCCTACTTGACATTCCAAAAAAATTGAGATCAGAAATAAAAGAGAGCACCCAAGGCCCAGGCTGGACAAGAGTGGCACACAGATCCAGCTGGTCAAAATAGCACTTGCAAATAACTTAAAAACAAATGACCCTGGAACCTCAAACCACAGAGTGCAGGTTAGAACTTAACAACCTCAACCTCACCAAGTGATTGTTTGACTACCCGCTAAAAAAAATCAATACTCTCCATAAGGTTTAAAGATTTATACTATAGTAATAAATGCCAAGATACAACCCCAGACCATTTAGTATCTGAAGAAAAAAGGATTATGTCAACTTACAGAGAAAAAGGCTTTTACAAGATGTTAGTAACAAGAGGACACAGATGTCAGAATTCTCTAACAAAGACCAAAAGCAGGGATTATAAAAATGCTCAAACAAGTAACTGCAAACAATTTTGAAAAAAAATATATAAAAAAGAAAGGCTGTGACAAAGAAATAGAAAAATGGAATGATGAACCAAATAAAAAATTGGGAACTGAAAGGTATAATGATGAAGAAAAAGGAGGAAGGAAAAAGAGGAGGAGAAAATGCAGAAGGACTGATATGTTGAGTGGGCAGGACAGCAGCATGGAAACAACAGAGGAAAGAACCAGTGAAAACAAAGACAGATGAATAGAAATGAATCCTCTGAGCCACAGAGTGAACATGATTTTTAAAAATGGGTAGAGCATCAAAGACATGTGGGTCAATAAAAATGTCAAACCTCATGTCTGAACCCCTGATCAGCCAACTCCTCCTTGCTGTACTTGTCCACTTACCACAGAAACTGGGAAAGAGAGCACCAAAAGATGCCAAGCAGATCAGAGGATGCAAACATTTCCTCCCTTGCCCCCATGTCCGGCAATAGCAAATTCAGCAGGTAGTCAGTTCACAAAGAATAGGTATAGTTTGCATGATTAATTTTCAAATACATCACCTTTGCAATGCCACAGTTAGGAGATTTTTTTTTAAGTTTTTATTTTACTTCCAGTTAGTTAACATACACTGTTATATTAGTTTCAGGTGTACAATCTAGTGATATGTAAAATTTTCCCTGAATATGTTAAGACTATAAAAAAATTTTTATTGCCTGCAATGAAACCGTCACATGCCCACTATCTTCTCATAATGACCGTCTCTTTCCTTCCTTGAAACAGAGTGGAACAATACCCTAGATAGCTAACGTGCTGAAAAATCGAGAGTGGAACTAAAGAATAGTAGGCTGGAGGCAGGAGACATCTGCATACCAGACAGTGGGGTGGGGTGGAGAGAGCCTCTGTGGACATTCCAGAGCAAGCGAGGACATGGGAAGGGTCCAGTGGGGGAGTTCCCCTCTCTATTCTTTTAAAATCTATGTGGTATGCTGCCTAAAACCTCATCTCAGACTCCTATGGGAGTTTCTGTAGGTAGATTTTCAAAGTTCATGCTCTAGGGAACTGTGTGCTACGTAACAGAGACCAGGATGAACAGAGAGGACACGTGGAAGCCCAAGAAGTCAGGACTTTGCCCTCAGTTTGACTGAGAAATTAATGGAAACCCTTTGTCTCCAAAGGAGACCCTTTGATGCCACTGTCAAAGTCAAAGCTGTTTCCATAATGCTATGAAGACATTACTGGTCTTTTTCACTCCCGTGTTGTCATGAGAATTCAGTAGAGATTTCCTGAGGCTCTGTGACATGGGATATCAGATTCAAATTCGAAAGCAGATTTAAGACTGAATATAAACAAACTAAATATAAACCAGGTTCTAAAGAGATTCACAAAAATATTAACCAATACCATTCTTATCACTATTTTTCTTTTTCAGTTTGGGAAACTATAGTTTTATTTTCACAAAAATGTTATGTTAACATAAAATGGGTTATTAAGGTTATTTATAAATGAATCAACAAAGGAATTTCTAAAATAACTGAGCACTAATTTTTAATTTGTTAAATGTGGAAATTATAATTCATATTCACAAAAACACTTTGGGGTCACAATAATTTTAAGATTGTAAAAATGTGGGGCAACTGGGTAGCTCTGTTGTTAAGTGTCTGCCTTCAGCTCAGGTCATGATTCCGGGGTCCTGGGATCCAGCCCTGCATCTCGCATCAGGCTCCCTGCTCAACATGAAACCTACTTTTCCTCTCTCACTCCCCCTGCTTATGTTACCTCTAGCCCTGTGTCTCTCTTTGTCAAATAAATAAAATCTTTAAAAAAAAAAAAGCAAAGATTGTAAAAATGTTCTGAGAAAAAAAGCTGTAAATTACTGACATAGAGGAAGAAACCTCAGAGCCATCTTTCCCAGATGACAGATGTGTGGATCATGATGTTCTCACCTAAAAGCCAGTAACCACCAAAGAAGAGGAGATTCAAGAAAAAAGAGACGGTTTGGAAGGCATGCTTTTTCATGGGCCTGAGTTCAGGGTATTGAACTACTTGAGCTAGTGAAATGTGATTGAAGCGTGTCAACATAGAGAAGATAATTTAAGCTAAGGTAACCCAGAGACAGTGTGAAGATCAAAAACCCAGGATACCAAAACCCCAACCTTCCCCAAAGCAGCATGTTTGGAGGGTAGGAGTAGAGGCAGATTTCTGAGAATGTAGCTAGAAATTCCCTGGCTTTGCATTTTTATTTATTAGTAATTGTCTTATTATCCAGTCGGCTTCACTCCCTACCAAATAACATTCAGTCACTAGTGTTACCTAGAGAGGTTAATTTGCATGGATACAGCCATAGCATCTAACCATGATATATTAAGTAGTATGTGTGTTCCACTTACATATGACAATGTTTTCTACTTTTTAGCACTCTCTTTGTCTTTGATTTTCTTTTGCAAGTTTCCGAGCCACTCAACTTCCAGGTAGCATATTAAATGGATTCACATTTCAATTTTAAGAGAAATTATTCTCCGTATTGTCTGGTTTCAGCGTTTTTGAAAATGGAAATGTCATTTTGGAAGTGTCAGCAGGAAGCTCTCAAAATTGCATGAGTGAACTTCAATTGTATATTCCAAATCAACTAAAAGACCAACCACCCCTTCTACCAGCACAACAGAAACAACAGAGATGTCTGGAGACCAGGAAAATTAAAGGGTTGGTTTTTAATTTTGACCATAAGGTACTGTCCAGCTTCATGTGATTTTGATTATTTCTGGCCCAAAATGACTGAAAGAGCAGAGGGTGGGATCTGCAGTAACTGGCCATAGCTAATCCCAGTTCAGTGGCTGATACAATTTAATTCAACTTTGCTCTAAGGAAAGATTTTCAGCCATTTATAAAGATATGTTTTCTTTATTCCATTTATAAAGGGGTTAATAACCCCACATCTCATTCTCAGAGTTTCCTTCACCTCCTGTGCCCTACAGTATCTAGACTGGTTTTTTTGTTTTTTTGTTTTTTTTGTTTTTTGCAGACTGCCTATCAGTTTACTGTGATTCCTCCTCTGTATGCTGATTGGTATGCTAATTTAAGGGACAATTATAGATCAGTATTTACAGTCTGTATATAAGAACGGAGGGATAGAAATGTTAATGGAGACGGTTGTTTGACTTGCTTCTATTAAGCAAGAGGAAAAATTGCAAATGGAAACAACAAATGGACCGAAGTAGGAGAACTTCATGCCTAAGATCTCTGCTCATTAGTTCCATTCACTTCATGGTTTCTGATCATCATTCAGGATATTTTCCTCTGGGTGTTTTAATAAATGACAGGTTACCTTTTTTTATTAGCGTGAGAGGAGATTTCTTATGTCACGACATGTAATTTTTTCCCCAGTAGATGTTTTATAAAAAGCTAGGAAATGGTGTTTCATGATGATAAATCTCTTTGATTGGAGGCAATCTTCATCACAAAAGGAATATCCAAGAAACATGGTGCACTCTAGCACTTTAAGAGGCAAAATGCATGACAGGTAATGCCTCAGTGGAGACTTATCTAGACTTTGGAGTAATGATGCTGTTTCTTTTCTGAGTTAATCCATGACCCTGAGCAAAGTAAGGACATAAAAGGAAGTAGTGGATAGAAATATTCAGTGACTTGATCTGCTCCCAGAAATAATGACAAATGCATAACATGTTTAAAGATGAATAAATCAAGAAATGGCTAGAGTGCCCAAAATACTATATATTCAGAATGAATTAATTCCACTCTTAAGCTGGTGCATGGCAGACTTACCTACTTAAAAATAGCCTTGATATTTTGTGTACACATTAAAAATGTGGATTATAATACCTTAGTCTTTTTTTTTTAATCAGAAGAAAGAAAATAAATGGTATTCTCACATCTAGGGTGTGAATAAACATAGGGAACCTCTATGATATTCCAGTTTAAATTTAGTACTTTACTTGTTGACATGTCAATATTGAAAATCTCCTCTTTACAAACAACTTTAAGAAAAAGAATAGAAAGGGCAATGTTCAGTGGAAATCGAGAGAGAAAAATGACTTCTCACAGGACATGCCTTCACAGGACTGGAAACTAGTATATGACAGTCACTGGCCAGAAGCTGGGAGAGTGCATTTGAATCACTCTACATAATTGTGACTTTATAGTTCATATTTTATTTGCTGTTGTATTTAATACTTGTGAGCCTACTCCAGTATCCTTACATTTCTTTAAATACATTTTTAATGATTATGTAATGATCATTTATAGATATATGTGAATGCAATTTTCATCCATTTGGAATATCCAACCTAATAAAATAAAAGAAATCATGTTCTAAAAAATTTCTTTATCAATCTTGGTCTATCTCTTCTGGTGTTCTTAGTAAAAAGAACTTTCTAAACAAAAGGTTAAGAATACATTAGAGCTATTGAGATACATGTTCAGTTTGGTTCTAGTAGGGATGGAGCAAATTTATTCTTTTATCTGCCTTGAGGCACATCACATAAGTGACTTCAATAACAATTCCAGATGCACTTAAAAACCATACTCTGAAGTTTTTGATCTTCTATATAGTCCCTTATAAATAACCTAGTCAATTAAAAATAAGTCAACTTTTTAAAGATTTATTTATTTATTTGAGAGAGAGAACACACATCAGCAGAAGGGAGTGGAGACAGTGGGAGAGAGAGGGGGAGAGAGAGAATTTCAAGCAGACTCCCCACTGAAGGGAGAGTCCAATGCAGGGCTTCATCTCATGACCCTGAGATCATGACCTGAGCTGAAACCAAGAGTCAGATGTTCAACTCACTGAGCCACGCAGGCACCCTGAAGTCAATTATTTATTTTGTCAATTTATTTTTTATATTAGTATTGATTGCTTTGTCAGGCCATTCTAACAGTTACTGATAGAGGTATTCTAATTTTCCACAGTGCTTGTTAATATTTATTTTTTTTTTATTCTGTTAATTTCTGATTTATTTAAGACCATGTCATTGTATACTGCAAGATTTAGAATCTTAATATGTTTCTCATCATGCTGCCCTTGGTATCATTTTGAAAATTATTTAAGTCTAATGGTTCTTGCTTTAAAGTCTGTTTTTGGTATCAATATGACTCTATCAGTTTATTTTGATTATAATTTCCATGTTTACATTTTCATCTTCTTAATTTCATCTTTTTTTGTTTTCTTATATTTAAGGTGTCTCTCCTATAAGAAGTATATATTTTTATTGATCTGAAACAACCTTTTAATTAGAATATTTTGTCCATTAATATTTACTTCAATTACTGGTGAATTTAAATCTATATATTTTTTTAATTTTCTCTGTTCCTCTTAACTCTTTTTACTTTTTTATTATTAATTTTTTCAGGTGGAAGGGTGAGATGACTAGGTTAGCTACAGTAATGAAACAATTAATTCAATCATGAAGAAAATCTAAAGCTGGCATTCAGTCTGCATAAAAGTCAGTTCACTTCCCATTTACCTTTCTCCTTAGAATATAAGCCTGAATATTTACGAAGGATTCTGTTCCATGACAGCATCTGAACATATTTGTACTCCCTCTTTAGTGAATCTGCTGAAATTCTGCTAAGTTTCTGATCCTCAGACACTATACTCAGTGTTGGCAATTGCTTCAAAAGGGAAAGAGACCAAATGCTAGGCTCAACTCTGTCTTCCCATTGTTCCAGATTCTGAGCCTTTAATTCTTCACTGGCTTAGAGAATCCAAGCCCATGTTTTCTTGGAAATGATTTTATCCAACTTTGCTAGTTGTTTTCAGCAGGGAGGATTGTGCAAAACAATCCATTTTGCTATTGCCAGAAGCAGAATGCTGGTTTGAATCAACTTTCAACTTACAGATATATGAGTAATGTTGTTCATTCTGTGTCTAGTTTATTATTGGGCTGGGTTCCAAAATTTCACTTTTTACAATTAGCTTGTTTTTCTCAAAGAAATAAAGTAATAAATATTGATTAGTTACAGGCCAAGGCATAAAGCACTTTTTCTCTATAACACCCCTGAGCTGTAATACCAATAATGCTCTCATTAATCATTTAAATCCATTTCTTTTCCTATGTGGAATTACAGCATACTTTCTGTGATAATGAAGGCTTTTAGTTATTTTGGAAACGTTTGTAGGTTTAGATTTCCTTCCTCTTCCTTATCTCCTCCCCGGGATGGTGTGTTGGTGCTTCAGGGTAGTTGTACTACCCTGTGTCAGCTAAATGGAAGGATGCCTCAGGTCTATACTACCAAGTGGTCCACAGTGTTCTTGTGTCCTTCTTGGTCTTGGCTGCAGACTAAGTATCGTCCCTGCTAGGTGGTCACTGAGATACCATTTTGTCTTTCCATTCAGGTGACATGTTTCCACCAATCACAAGGTCTGAGATTTCTGGTATCTGCCCCAGTTCCCAAGTTTCTGGTTCCTGCTTACAAATTTCATTCAGTCCCTCTGTGCCTATAGTATTTCTGGGATCTTTCAGAGAGGTTCCCGAAGAAGAACCCAGGATTCCTGGCTTTCTAGCAGGGAAATATAAGGAGATCCTTTAAATCCAAGATCCTAGAATGGAAATCAGACATCGGCCTCCTCTCTTTGCCAGTGCTGATCTTTCCTACCTGGTTCTGTGATGGTAGCACTGGTAATACAAATCTCTTCCAGGGACTCAGAATGTGCACTGGGCAAAACCTTTCTACTTCCATCTTTCTTTTCAGCCTATTAGCACATTGCTTCATTCCAAGACTTGAGCTCAAAGAAGAGAATTTGGGACACTTTATTTGACCACATGATTTTCCTTAAGTCATTGCTACTCAAAGTGTGGTTCCCTAGACCAGCTGCTGCCACATCATGGGCCTGTTAGTAAGAAATGCAGAATCTGAGAACATAGTCCAGAACTGCTAAATCAGAAGCTGAAATTTAAAAAGACTTTGGGAGAGTATAATATCTGAAAATTCAGAAGCACTGCCTTCATCATATCCTGAACACTCTCCAAACTTGGACATCATAATCACTGAGACCAATTTATCAGGCCTGTCTTTTATATTTTAAAGTTACACTTCGGGGGCACCTGGGTGACTCAGTTAAGTGTCTGCCTTCAGCTCAGGTCATGATCCCAGGGTCCTGGGACCAAGCCCCATATCAGACTCCCTGCTCAGCGGGAAGCCTGCTTCTCCCTCTCCCATTCCCCCTGCTTGTGTTCACTCTCTCCCTGTGCCCCTCTCTGTCAAATAAATAAAATCTTTAAAAATAAATCAATAAGTAAAGTTACACTTGTGAATTAATTGTCTTGTCACAGATTTAAAAGTTCTATTGAGGTGTTAGAGCAAGCGGAGTGAGGCTTCTTTTTTCATTGCTACCACTAGATGTGTATCAGTCAGTTCCAATTGGAGCAACAGAAGCAGGGGGAAATACACAGCAAGAGATTCATCACGAGAAACTGGCCAGGCTTGTGCACACTCTGTGGGCAGGCTGTCAGGAAGAAGAGACAGAGGGTCCCAGTTACCACTGCTGGATAATTTCCTGTACATAAAGTCACCTGATTATGGATTATAATTTTCAATCCTATCTTTGAAACACCCTCCCAGCAACACTGGCTTCATGAGTGGTTGAATGACTGGTGACCGTAGCCTGGTCACACTGACATGTCCAAAGACATGGAGGGATGTAAGTGGGGGCGGAGGTAAGGAATAAGAAGTACAAAGGGGGCAATAGAATAAATAAATAAGGGGCACCTGCATGGCTCAGTGGGTTAATAAGCCTCTGCCTTCGGCTCAGGTCATGGTCCCAGGGTCCTGGGATGGAGCCCCGCATTGGGCTCCCTGCTCAGCGGGGAGCCTGCTTCCCCTCTCTCTCTGCCTGCCTCTCTGCCTATTTGTGATCTCTGTCTGTCAAAAAAATAAATAAAATCTTTAAAAAATTAAAAGAATAAATAGTAAATAAGCATGTCATAAACAGTCAATGAACATGCTTCCTGAGACAAAAGTAAAAGCTACAAAATAGAAACAATCCCATGGCAGGGGGTAGAGAGAACGATTAACAAAGAACCATAAGGTCTATTCTATCCTGGACATTCCAGCTTTCACCTCAGAGTTCTCTGACGGGCAGTAAAGCGGTCAGGTTCAGACCAGGACCAGACAGCTTTGGCTCTGCTCTTGGGTTTAAGGGGCTACTTCTCTGTGGGAGGACATCTGTGTCCCCGATCATCCACATACCCAAGCCCCACGTGATGGTTAGGTCAGTCTGCCACCTCACCTCAGACTTGCCCGCTAGCCTGCAATCTTTCCTCATGAGTTTAAAAAAGCATGCGTGAGAGAGAAAGTCTTGGGGGGGTGGTTGTTGTCATGAGCTTGAAGCGTTGAGAATTGTCTACGCTGATCTTTGGGTCTTCAAGTACCTATTAAATACTAGCGACGGCTTTTACTTGGGTGTTACCAGTTTTTACTTTGCTGCTTTCATTAGCTTTAATCCCTCTCTCATAATCAAAATTTTCTTCTGAGCACACTCACATATGCTCGGGTTCATCAGCATCAATTTCTCCAGCACCTTTTCATAGGTTAATATTAAATATTGATATTTAATGATACTGTTTTAATATTGACTTGTACTCAGTAACAAAATCTATATATTCGAGGAAAACAGTAATGAAAATCTCATTAAAAATAGGTGTCATGTTTGCTTTCAAAAAAAGCCCAAGTGACATCTATATAAAATGTGATTTGATCAAAATTCACATATACCACATACACATTCAAAAACACAAATTCTATGGCATATATACATGAAAATTAAAGCAGTATGCATGCAAAAATGTAGTACATGAAAAATTTGACTCTACAACATGACCTTTCTGAGAGTTGGCAAATATAGTTTGGGAATATTTAGGGAATTTTCCCCCGAGATGCAGAAGAGTACTAATGTTTATTAGGTTGTTTCCGTGTATGTGATCTCATATATGGATGTCTTTGATGAATAGAAACTAAGCTTCAGGGAGACTGGTAGATTTAATGCTAAGTGAAGGAAGAATCAGGGTTGCAACCTGGGTCTACGGCTGCCAGGTCTCGGTACATATATTCAGCGTTTCCTATATCTGCTATTTTTCCTTTCCCCAAGTGGCTTTGCTGGGAGGGAGTAAATACAGAGAGGACACAGGAACTCCAACTCACAGCCTGCTTATTGGTAACACAGCTTGACTTGAAGGGGTTCATCCTGTCTATTGCCTTCCCAGAAAGAAGCAAAAAAATACAAACCAGAGCCGTTATGAAGAACAGCATAGAACTGGACATATAGGATGGGAGCATACCCATTTGCTAGGAATTCTGTGACTTCATTCCTTCATTGCAGCCCAGGATTAATTCAGCCATGCTCCATGTGAGTGTGAACTCAGTTTTGGGTTTGAAAGCAGTGGCAGGAGGGTGTATGGAAATGTTAACTCTGAGAAGTGCGGTTGTTGGAACGAGAGCGGATCACGATTAGGGGCTTGATGTGTAAAGTAAAATCACTGTGGATTCTTAAAACATGAAACAAATATGCAAAAATGTATTTTAGGGAAAAAATTCGGGCTGTGTAATAGGAACAACACCAAGTGTAGATAGCAGATCCATCAGGAAATGTGTTAAAATGCTGTACCAGGAGGCAGAAGCAGTGTGGACTCCCTGAAAGGCTGACTGCCACTCTCCATCAGATTTCTATCTCTTTTGTCCTTATGGTCGGATCCTGCCAGGACTCATTCCCAAGCCTCCCTTGCTTGGAGTTTACACATGTGTGAACAACAAGAAATACCCCTTCCACACTGATGCCTTCTTTTCTATGTTCTCCCTTCTTGTCTCCAGACCACAAGAGTGGGTCTAGTTACATTTGTTAGATAGCTTGGATGCCTTGCGTTTGAGTTCCTCAAGAGCTTGCATGAAAAATACCACCCAAAACACCTCCTGTTCTCGAAGCAGCCTGCTCAGAGAGTTATGTGAGAGATGAATAAGCATGTATTCTGTTTGAGCCACTGCATTTTAGGGTCTGTTTTGTTTCAGCAATTTAGTGGACACAAGGAATACAGACAAAAATCCATGTAATGCTGAAGACAGGAAGGTTATTAAAAGACGGAGACAGAAAGAAGCACACAGGATTCCAAATAGCAACAAAATTGCCATTTATTGAGCACCTAATGCAACTCAGGAACATTCACTTTATAATTTTGTGTCCCAGAATGGACAGCTTCCCGACAACTTCTAATTTGCCCATTTTTGTCAGTAAGAATACTGAGACTCTGATAGTGAACTTCCTGAGATAATGAAATTTGCATGGCATGATTTAACTTCAAGGATGACTTCAAAAACACACGCTTTTCCCGTAAGTTGTCTCAGATCTTCCACAAATACTTGTGAGATTAGGAAGACAGTGTTTCACTCGGCTTTCCCCCAAAGAGAATCTACCCCTCATTTGTCCTGAAAAAAAGTAAGCATCTCATAGTGAAAAACTTAATGGAGGCTAAAGAGTACTTACCATGTTTGAGAAAGTGACTCATCTTTTTGATGGTTTTAATTGTTTATTAGTAATATTTTCCTTGGTTTTACTTCTTAGAAATACTGAGGGTGCTTTCATTTGAGAGAAAAACAGGTCTTAAAGCAAAGGCTTAAAGGCACTTATCAACTTGCTAGCTTTTTAGAAGAACGCTTTATCTGCAACTTTAATAGCTTTGTGCTGGCAAAAGTCCTTTATGGACAGTAAATAGGTTTCTCTTGAAGTTCACAGAACCATATAATTTCTGAAGTAGAAAAAAAAAAAAAAAAACAACTCAGAGGTCACATGGCCCAGCCCCTCTATTTCACCCTAGTGAAGGAAAGACGCAAAAATGGAAAGGAACTTACCCAATGTCATAAAACCAGCTTGAGACAAAAGCAAGAGCACCTGTCCCTAATTTTCTCCGAGCTGATTTTTCTGCTGTAACTAACCCCGCAGATTTCCAGTCTCTCATGGCTCTTCTGACAAAGGAAGATAGGTCAAATTAGCTGCAAACACAACCATGAAATTGGCTTTTCTAACAAAAACATATCTTCTAAGACAAATTTAAGACAATTTTAAAATTTTAATTCCTTTGGTTAAAAAGCAAACAATACTTACCATCATAGAAAGACTTTGTTTTTAAATTCTTCCCTTAAATGTTGCTGTTAAAGTTCATCTTTACTTTTCTCAGAATATCAAAATGGGAAGGCATCTATCTCCTGACATAAGAGGGAGGGAAAGAGACGGAGGGAAGAATGTGCTACCCTGTTAAATGTTGAGACTATATAGGGCTTAATGCAGAGATGGACCTGGAGGGCTATTTGGTCCCATGATTACAAAAAACCTCAATTACTTGTGTTGACTTAATATCCCATTTAGGTTCTCCAGGGCAAAGTTGCTTTTTTCTTTTAAAGATTTTATTTATTTGAGAGACAGAGCCTGAGACAGAGCATGAGCAGGGGGAAGAAGGCAGAGAGAGAGGGAGGGTGGGAAGGGAAGATTCCAGGGAGCACGGAGCCCAACGTGGGGCTGGATCCCAGGACCCCAAGATTCCAGGACCCCTGATCCAAAGGCAGAAGCTTAACCAACTGAGCCACCCAGACTCCTCAATATGATTTATTTATAATTACAGTTTCATTACCTAGCTCAAAGAGAAAACTTCGTATTTCATCATTTAGCTTATTTGTATTGGACTTTTGGGAAGCTATGTAGCACATTAAGGAAGTTTCTGCCCTTTTCTGTTTCATTGTTTTTTTAAAATTATGAATGAGTGTTAAATTTTGTCAAATATATTTTCTGCATATATCAAAACTATCATGAATTTCTTTTTCTTTTTAATGTGACTATTATGTAAAATTAAATCAATTGATTTTTTAAATACCTTATCAATCTCAATTTCCTGGGGGAAAAACAACAGGGTAGTGAGAAATTATATGTTTTCTATGTTATATATTCAATAGGCTTATACTTTCTTAAGGAATGTTGGCTTGCTGTTCATGAGAGAGGTTGATACATAATTTTCTTTTACTGTGAGGTACTTTCCAGGATTTGGTATCAATATTACACTGACCTCAAAATAGTTAGGAAAGATGAAATTTAAATTTAGAGGAGGATTTCTTTGGTTTTCTCCCTTAACTGTTTTATTTCTTATATAATTTTTCTTAAGTAATTGCTATTACTGAGTCTATAGAAATCTGAGTCTATAGATTTCTTTTTGCAGAGTTTTTAATTAAGAATACAATATGATATAGGACCATGAAGATATTTTTATTTCTTTTTGCATTAGTTTTGGTACCTTTTTGCCAAGAAATTTGGGAATTTTACCTTAAAAAATGTGGAATTTCCAAATGTTCTCCTAATATATATATTTTTATTATCAGTAAGACCATAAATGATGCATGCATTACTAACAATTAAGAGACTACTCTATTTTCTTAATTATTCTAAGTACTTACCAATTATATACAAACATAAAAATATTATTTATTTTATGTTTTTATTTTATTAAATTATTTTATCATTTTTGCATGATTTTTTGGATTTATTTATTTTTTTTTATTTTTATTTATTTATTTGACAGAGAGAGATCACAGTTGACAGAGAGGCAGGCAGAGAGAGAGAGAGGGAAGCAGGCTCCCTGCTGAGCAGAGAGCCTGATTCGGGACTCGATCCCAGGACCCCGAGATCATGACCTGAGCCGAAGGCAGCAGCTTAACCCACTGAGCCACCCAGGCGCTCCATACCTTTGGATTTAAACTGCTATGTGGGAGCTTCACCCATTGCTTTATTCTGTATGAACAAGCTCAAATTTGTTGATAATACCGATCAAAATTTCTATACTCAGGCAACTTGTTTTATAAGTTATTGAGAGAGTCTTGAAATATTTTCCACTATAAATTTGGATTTTCTAATTTATAATTGAAATTCATGAGTTTGCTCTTGCTGCATATATTCTGAAGCTAGATTATTAGACACATACAAAATAAAAATGGTTAGATTTTGCATTTAAATAGAAACTCCTATTACTGCCAAATACCTCAATTTATTTCCAGTAATGTTCCTGTCTTCCTCTCTTGGAGCTCCTTTCTTCTTATTAGCATAGCTAGTTTAGTTTATATTTGTTTGTATTTGCATTGTGTAACTTTTTCCCTCCATCCATTTGTCAGCTTGTTTGGGTCTTTGTTTTTAAACTGGATTTCTTGAAAGTAGCACATAGTTAATTTTTTCAGGTGATAAATGTTGCTTTTTATGTGGAGTATTTAGTCCATTTAAATTCATTGAACCGCTGACACATTTGTCGGTGGGTCTTTTAATCTCCTTTCTTGCCCCCTCCCTCTGTTTTTTTGGAATTATTTCTGTGTTTGTAACATTCCATCTCCCCACCAATTACTTTGTTTCATTATTCATTAGGTTTACTATTCTTTTCATAATTAACCTACATTTTTGATGTGTTACAGCCCATTATAAAGGAGCACATTTAGTACCAGGAAGTGGTGAATCCAGGATGTGAGAATCAACTTTCCCCCCTTTTTTTTTTTTTAAGATTTTATTTATTTATTTGACAGAGATCACAAGTAGGCAGAGAAGCAGGCAGAGAGAGATAGGAGGAAGCAGGCTCTCCGCCGAGCAGAGAGCCCGATGCGGGGCTCGATCCCAGGACCCTGGGACCATGACCTGAGCCGAAGGCAGAGGCTTTAACCCACTGAGCCACCCAGGCGCCCCAGCAACTTTCCCCTTTTGATTGATTGTTTTCATGTTTTATTGCCATTTATATGTTATTTCCTTCAAGAGCTGTTATTGTTTTACATAGTCAATGTTCTTCTAAATTAACCCACCTGTTCATTCTGTTACTCTTAGCTCTTCCCCACGTTTGCAGACTTACATTAGCAGTTATTTTGTTCCATCTATATAATCCCCATTAATATTTCTCTGCATATACAACTTTAATAACACATTTATCAGTTGTTTTTCTAAAAATATCTCCATTTTCACTCTTCTCTGGAAGACTGTGTTTCACTTTGTACACAGTTTTCGGTTAGCAGTAATTTGCTGTTAGCACATAAAGGCATAATTCTATTCTGTCTACCTCAGATTCTGTTGAGAAGTCAATTTCTAATGTTATGGTTGCAACTTTTCCCCCCCTGGCAGATTTGTAATTTTACTTTGATTTAATTATCTGTTTTCTTTATCTGGACACATAATTATATTTATGTTAGAACACATTTCTTTATACTACATACATTATGCAATACTTTATGTATCTTCGTCCTATTTCTTTCTTCTTCTGCTTTAGTCTGAACATCTGTTAAACTATGTTTCAGATCATAAAATCTTTCTTCTGGGATGTTTTCTTTGAAACTCATCAATTGAGTTCATTATTTCAGTTAACATATGTTTTATTTTGTTGCTTTAGACTTTTCATTGTATTTTTTATTAATATCAGTTCTCTAGGGAGTTTTTTTGTTGTTGTTGTATCACTTTTTTTTTACCATCTTAATCAAAATTACTTTAAATTCTGATAAATTCAATATTTGGATTTCTTTTTTTAATTTTATTTCTTTTATTACTTTTTTTTAAGATTTTATTTTTAAGATTTTACTTTAAGATTTAAGGCAGAGAGGCAGGCAGAGAGAGAGAGGAGGAAGCAGGCTCCCTGCTGAGCAGAGGGCCCAATGCGGGGCTCGATCCCAGGACCCCGAGATCATGACCTGAGCCAAAGATAAACTCTTAACCAACTGAGCCACCCAGATGCCCCAATATTTGGGTTCTTTAAGGGTCTATTATCTTTCTTTCTTTTTTTTTTTTAATTTTATCTTTCACTATGTATGCTTACCAGTTTTTTTTTGTTTTTTGTTTTTTTTTTTTTTCCAGTTCTTTTCTGAGCAATAGAAGCTCTGGGTGATGGTTATTTTACTTCCCTCAAATAAGATTGGGCTTCTACTGCTTTTAGGTAGTTGCAGGTAGTTGCTACCTGAAATCATTCAGTGAATTCAGTCAGTGATTGAGCTAATCTGAAGATGAGTTCCATCTTTATGAGAGTGGACTGACATTTAGCTTTTACCTATTTCCACGATAAGGTCCCTCAAGAGTAGAAATGTGTAACTAGAGATTTGACCAGGTCTGTCCTCCCTGTTTGCTTTTGGATTTCAGTTTTGTGTTTCCCAAGAGACCAATGAATTCCTTTTGTCTCTCTCTATCTTAGACACTGCTTTCCGATAGCCATCACAGTCTACCACCTCAGTCTGTAGACACCTGCAGGGACGGGTGGTAAGGGGACCCGGGCTCACCTCAGGGCGTTCTCTTTTTCTCCTGGATCTTGGCCACCTCACAGTAATTCTCTTAGTAGAATTCAGATACTTTCATGCAGATTTCTTATGTATTTTTGTTTTGTTTTAATTTTTGTGGTAGTTTTCAGAGGGAAGTTTGGATTGATATGTTATTGCTTTAGATGTGGAAACAGATGTCATACAATTTTAAACATCATTCACCTCACCGGAAGAGACTGTATGTGGATGAAAATTGAGCTGTATTTTAGGGTTATTTAATTATCTTCTGAGCACCATAATTATTTTGCATTAAATTTGTGAGCGTGTTAAAAAAAAAAAAAAAAAAACGGTGTTATTTGGCTAAAAGTAAACAGTTAAAATGACAGCCAAATGACTTTGACTTCTGGAAAGTGGAAACCTCCCAAGAAAACATTACTTTCTACCCAAATGATGAAGCAGGGATGATAGTCTACAAAAACGTAATGTTTTCAACTTAGCAGAGAGCTGAAGATTATTTGAAGAACTGAAAGCCTAATGGTGACAAGCCCTTCCAAGGAGAGATAGTACTCAAAACGGTTTAACCCTAGGAATAATAGCAAGAGATGTCACCATTATGGCATCCCTCATTTTGGTCCTCTCTTTAACACCTGAAATGTGGCATCCACACATGGACTAAAGTGTCTCTATGAGAGGTGTGAGAACCAGCACCATATGCCAAGGAACATGGGAGAAGACTCCCCCACCTGTGCATTGGGTAATAAGACAGACCTCAGTACAAGCTGCATATCTGGCAGTAGACCCTGAACCAGCTTCAGTGCCTCGTAACCATGGCCAGGAGCACCTGGAGAACACAGACATGGCAGACACCCTCAGACCAGAAAGACTTTATAGAAGTTCAGGTTTCAAGAGAAGTCTCAACACTGCATTGAGTTTGGGCTCATGGAGTTTTCCAGCATCACCCCATTTTCCAAGGCAACACAGCTTAGAGCTAGCAAAAGATAATGATCACTCCTGCGGGAACAGGGAGAGCAGTGAGAGAATGCCCAGCTTACCCAGGAAGCTGCTAACACTCCTAAAGAAACCCATGACATTGGTCTTGGCAACAACTTTTTAGCTATGACAGCAAAAGCACAAGTGAAGTGTAAAATTGTCTCTCTCGTACTTCATTTGTTGGTGCTATTGGAAATAATGTAGTTGATTTTTTCCAAGTTCCACTTGCTCATTGCTGATATATAGCATATGATGGCTTTTTATACCAAGGTTCCAAGGTTGTAACCTGTGACCTTACTAAACTTATTAATGCTTAGAAACTTTTGTACGTACTTTGGGGTTTTCCACAGTAAATAGTCATGTCTGACTGTGAACCAAAATACTTTTCTCTTCCTTTAAGGCCATGTTGGTTCTACTGATGAGACAGTTGCACGAAATCTTGATGTCTGTCTCTAGTGTCTCCATGTCATTCTTTCATAGAGCTTCCATTTTTCTGCGGAAACAAGCTGTTTGATCTTTCATGTTGTCAACATTTTCCATTTGAGCCATTAACATATTATCCAGAGTTCTTCAAGTTCCCCGTCAGATGCTTTCCACATTCCCCCTCAATCTGGTTGTGATAATTGTTTCATTTCTCTGGGCTATGCTATTTATTGCCTATTTGTATACTTCACAATTTTTTGTTGAAAGCCAGACACAGTGTACAGTACTCAGGTAAATATTACACTCCGGGATGAGCACACATTTCCGTCTGTTACGGCTTTGCTGTGTGGGTTTGTGTCCATCTACTTAGGCAATGGGTTGTGTTTAAAATTTGTTATTGTTGTGGTTATTCTCAGAACACCAGAGGCTTGAAATCTCTCTAGAGATGACAGTTGTTGGTCTGGGTGAACTTTCTAGAAGAGTTCCCTCAGGTGTTCTCTAAGCCTGACTTTGGGTCCTCCCCAGAGAAAACTCATTTCTGGTTGGTCTCCCAGGTGTGTTGTCAGTGCTTGCCAGTGTGGTTGTATGGGTGGAAAAGGAAGAATTCCCTCATGTTCTGATTAAGCCTGAGGAGTAGGCAGGCCCCGTCAGCCAGGTCCCCACGTCTGCATTTCATGAGTGTCTTTACTTCTCTTCTGGATGTAATGTTGGGCTGAGTGTCTCTTCTTATCCCTGAACCAGGGGTAGAGCTTGTTTTTTCCTTCCCTTCATTCTCTTCTGTATATGGATTTTTACTCTGTTCTCAGGCAAGTTCTCACTCTGTGTTGTACTTCCTCCTTCAGATTAAGGATATGCTCCATCGAGCTAAACAGGAAGACTGAGTCCAGCCAGAATGTTCCCAAAGGCTTCCCTTACCCATTCCCAGCAGCTCAGGGACAGCTTTCCCAGGATTCCCTTATCCCCCTGGGAGTCCTCGATGGGAAAAAGCCAACCAGAGGGTGCAAACGCTTCAAGTCTGAAGCCAACAGCATCATCTCACTCCCACGGTGGCCACACTACACATTTAACAATTGGTGGAAAATGTCTACCTGCGCCTTCCCAGCAACTTATATGGCAGGTGATGATGTCTGCCCGGGTAAGCAAATACCCAGGGCCTGTTTCTTTCTCCAGAATGCTCTCTAAATTTCAGGTTAGCTGTTTGCTCTGACATCCATTTTTGGTAAGTCCAAGAAAAGCTTATAGTTTGCCGTTTGTCCAGCTTTTTCCTTGTTGTGAGGATGCAAGTGACAAAGATTCTCTCCTTGACCAAAACGTGGCCAGGCGCCTCTGATCTGTCTTCTCAAGCAGGCTTCAATCTTAGCCTGTACAGATGTGAACAAACACGGACATCATTTCTAATAGCTCGAGGCCACATCTGTAATAATGCTAACCCTCCACAAAGTGGTCCTTTGAGAAAACTCAAGACTTCCAGAAGGATTAACTGTGTGTCCCCGCCAACACCCGAAGATGCGGCCCTGGTTTCCAGTCTCCTAGTCTGGGAGTGTAGGAGCTTGACTTCAGTAGGCTCAAGTCAGCAAACTCAGGCTGGTATCATGTGGACCAACTTTCTGTAATTTTTCACTTCCCCGAATCTCTGAGCTCCAGCTATCCCCCTCCTCACTCCTTCCTTCTCCTTTGCAAATCCCCAGTCACCTCTGCATAAGTCAAAATGGAATTCAGTTTCACACTGCGCACTTTTCTAATGCTGTAGTTGTTTCCGATTAAACCCTGCCCTTACCACTTTAGCTAGTGGCTGGCCCTGTTTATCTCTGGTAGGAACAACATTCCTTCCAGCTTTCTTGATCTCTGAGCCAAAAGCGAAAGTCTGTATTATAACATGGGTTTATGTGGGCTTAAATACAATGCTTTCTTCTTTGTAAGTTCCTCCTAGATTCCAACACAAATATCCCTCACTATCCACTCCATAATCTTAGCAGAGGACTTTCATTAAATTGACTTTGTCAACAGTATAGCCCTGAGATATGGAAGGTCTAATTTCTGAGAGTATCTAACTGACCCACCCAATAATAAGCAAGTGTAAATGAGCCTAAAGCTTTGAATTACTTCATCTCAATCCACACTGCCAGTCTCCCTAATAACCCTCGTAGTGGAAGCCGAAAGCCATCCCTATACCTCTATAATATCTTTCCATTTCCTAACTAATACAGAAAAGTGAAGCGCTATACTCCTTGAACATAAAAGAAAATGACTTTTATTTTATTTCTGAGATCCGTCAAATGTAGCATTCCAATTGAATGCAGAAGAGTTATATCTCTCTGCATATTTACCGAGAGCCTAAATCTTAGACTTGTATTTCTCACGTTTGAGTGGCTCTCAAAAGTGCAGTGGTTGATGAAGTAAAATGCCACATTCAGTGACTTGCAAATATAAAGCAAAATGCTTTTTGGGAAGTCAACTGAAATGCTTTCATTACTGACATGATCACTCTTATGTTGAAAATACAAAGTTAATAAAAGCACAGTGGAGGGTGGTCTGCCATGCCCTTTGTTTTATTTTATCCAAGTAGAGCCTGGCTGTGACAGTTACAGTAAAGTATGGTGCTGTTTCCATTGTAAATTCCAATTTACATGAGTTTATAACGTAGCTCTGAGAGTTCAAGATGGGCTCCAATTTCCAAAGAAGCGTCAGCCCAAAAGCAACATTTTAAATGGCTTGTCTCTGCTATAGAATTCAGAGGAGGAAAAAAATGAAATAGAAGTTTTCTTGACTGCATGCCTTTTATTTTTTTGTAAAATATATACCTATAACTGAAAATATGTGCTGCTATATTGAATGCAGAATTGCAAGTCATTTCTGTGTATTGTGTGCTGCAGGGCCCTTGAATATGATGTTAAAATAATAGCTTATACAATAATAAAACCTAGAATCCTCTAAAAAACATCAGTACTAAAAACTCTTACTTTCCTCTAAATTCAGTAACATAAAGGCTCATGAAATATTAGGATAAGGTGACATAAATAGTGTATTGTAATTTCTTGAAATCTATGTATAACTATTGAAAAAAAATAATGTGAATCCTTCTTAGAACAAAATAATAAGCTTGAATAAAGATTGCTAATTTCAAGAGCAAAACTACTGTTACTCAAAAGGAACCACACTTATCTGTATTTGTGGTATCCTTCCTACAATTGGAATTAAAGGGTGTTTAAGAGGAACAGATAAGCCGACTCTGATCATTTCGGCACTTGCTCAACATTATGATGAAATCTAAGAAAGAAAATGAAGTCAATCAAATCTATTCCTTATTTAAAATCCAAATTATTTGAAGACATTTTATTTATTTTAGAGAAAGAGAGAGAGATCAATGGGAAGAGGCAGAGGCAGAGGGAGAGAGAAATTCTCCAGTGGACTCTGCACTGAGTGTGGAGCCCAAAGTGGGGTTTGATCTCACAACTCTGAGATCATGACCTGAGGAGAAATCAAGAGTCAGAGACTTAACTAACTAAGCCACCCCGGCACCCTTAAACCCCAGCATTGATAAAAATACTGGCTACTGTGAGCTCATAATGGTTCTTTTAGGAATTTATTTAGGAATGGATTCGTTACATGAAATCACTTAAAATATTGTAAGCTTTTAATAATTATTATTAGTGTCATTTATTAGAGACCAACACCTGTAGGTCTGCCAATCCTTGTCTGCTTTTCAAAAATGTATGTTGACCAGATGGCTGAGCAAAACAACATCCTTCAGTTGTTTTGGCTGTAGGCTTACTCATATTACAAAAAAATCTCTTACGAGCTGTTGTACACTAATTTTTATGGAAGCATATTTCTTATTTCTTTATTCTTGGTTATGTGTTCAGACACCTAGAGAACACTTTGCAAGAATCATATTATTAATTTTTAGCCTTGATTGAAATATATAATTTTTTATCATACAAATTGTTATTATCATTTTCTAATAAATAGTTAAACATTAGCAAATTAATAGATTTCTTTTTATTAAATTTTTATTAAATAGATTATTTTATTAAAATAATAAATTTTATTATTATATTTATAATAATTATAAATTATTATAAATAATATTTATTATTTATTATTATAAATAATAATATTTATTATCTTTTTATTAAATAGATTTCTTTTTATTAGATTTATTTTCTTTTTGTTTCCTGTTTTTTTTTTAATTTTTTTTATTTTTTCAGCATAACAGTATTCATTATTTTTGCACCACACCCAGTGCTCCATGCAATCCGTGCCCTCTACAATACCCACCACCTGGTGCCCCCAACCTCCCACCCCCCACCCCTTCAAAATTCTCAGATCGTTTTTCAGAGTCCATAGTCTCTCATGGTTCACCTCCCCTTCCAATTTCCCTCAACTCCCTTCTCCTCTCCATCTCCCCTTGTCCTCCATGCTATTTGTTATGCTCCACAAATAAGTGAAACCATATGATAATTGACTCTCTCTGCTTGACTTATTTCACTCAGCATAATCTCTTCCAGTCCCGTCCATGTTGCTACAAAACTTGGGTATTCATCCTTTCTTTTTTCTTTTTCTTTTTTTTTTTTTTTTTTACAGCTTTATAAACATATATTTTTATCCCCAGGGGTCTGCGAATCGCCAGGTTTACACACTTCACAACACTCACCATAGCACATACCCTCCCCGATATCCATAACCCCACCCCCTCTCCCAACCCCCTCCCCCCATCAACCCTCAGTTTGTTTTGTGAGATTAAGAGTCACTTATGGTTTGTCTCCCTCCCAATCCCATCTTGTTTCAATTACTCTTCTCCTACCCCCTCAACCCCCCATGTTGCATCTCCTCTCCCTCATATCAGGGAGATCATATGATAGTTGTCTTTCTCCGATTGACTTATTTCGCTAAGCATGATACCCTCTAGTTCCATCCACGTCGTCGCAAATGGCAAGATTTCATTTCTTTTGATGGCTGCATAGTATTCCATTGTGTATATATACCACATCTTCTTTATCCATTCGTCTGTAGATGGACATCTAGGTTCTTTCCATAGTTTGGCTATTGTAGACATTGCTGCTATAAACATTCGGGTGCATGTGCCCCTTCGGATCACTATGTTTGTATCTTTAGGGTAAATACCCAGCAGTGGGAATGCAAGCTGGTGCAACCACTCTGGAAATATATAATTTTTAACCCCAGCAAAAGCACGTAGTGTGCGTGGGTTAATTTCTGTTTAATGCTAGTAGAAAAATAGGTTTTAGAAAACTAGAACTCTAAATCGAGGTGGTCTTTTCCTAGAAAACAAATATATGTATATGTAATTCAGTTATTAAAAGATACAGAAAAGAGAATAAAAATTAAGCATCCTTTCCAGGACATGAACAAATTTAGAGTTCTGTACATGTCCACAGGGGCTAGTCATTGTTATGCCAACAAATACATGAATCACCACTGATTCTGTGTATTTGAGTAACTGACCATCATCATGAATATGGCCAAGTAAAATTTAAATTTTAATCATTCGGTCAACATAATCAAAAACTATGTCTATTCTAAATTTAGAAAAGACAATTTTACCCCTTGGAATTATTTTCTGTTCCTAATATGGATAACGTTTTTAAAACATCAAGTAACAATATTACTGCCAAGAGAGTAGCCACCTACAATATTTTTTAATGTTTTGTAAAATGAAAGCAAGACCATTGCTTTTCCCTACAGCAAAACACTGAAAGGAAAAAAAAAAAATCCTAATGAATGTTTGTAAAGCACTTTGGCTATTGTAAGGGGTGTGACAAATTATTCTCCCACACCACACACGATGAGAAACCAGGGTAAGTGAGCCGCAACCAGACAGTCGGGAACCCCGGGGTGTTATTTCATGCTCTGAAAAATGCATTTCTAACCATTTCTAGAAGAGTGGGTTTCCAGCCACGTTAAGGGTCTTAGGTTCCCAGAAGGCATTTTACACACCATCCTTCACTGACTGTCTGGAGGATGAGACCCTCTCACGTGAGAAGGGCTCCTCCATTTGATCAAATGCCCTCTTGGCTCTTCTTACGTGAGCTGAGAAGACAAATTCAGATGAGCCTGGGGCTTGTCTTGCCCTGGGTTGTGGCAGCTGAGCAGTGAGCTGGCCCAGCAGACCTGAAGGAACTCAAAAGAAGAGGAAGGTACAGGCTACTGGGTTTCAGAGGCCCCTTCCTGGACGCATACAGTTCCTAAGTTACATAGTGAATAAGATGTCCCAGTCTGCTCACCCAATAATCAGGTAGAACATAGATAGGGTGCGACCCTTCCAGGGGAATGTTGGCCAATGTGCATATACCATCTCCCTGATCTAAAATCTGGGACGTTGAGACATCAGAGGACTACAGACACTTTATTACATCTCTACTTGTTGGTTTTCCCTCACTTCTATCTGTACCACATGGGGTGTGTTCCTGCCCCATTGATAAGACCCTGAACCCAGCTAACAGAACTAACTTGCATGTGTCTATATGCACAGTACACTCATGTATTCAATGTATGGAATGCTCGTTTTTACATGTCACTAAAGAGTTCTTTCTGTCACTTTGTATTATGTTCTAAAGAACAGAACCTGAGTAAGTGAACAACTTTATCTATATGTACCTACAGCTAAGATATCTAGGCAGGTGATCAGCTAAGAAAGCCTTCATGGTCATCACTATCTTTATTCCCTGGGACAGTGAATGACCCTCTTGTAGCAAAACTCTCTGTGTGGTTAGGGAGAATGACTTCACTGTTGGAATTCCAGTTTCTTTATTTGAAATTTGAATTTGATGATTCTATTTTTTACAGATTTTATTTATTTATTTGACAAAGAAAGAGAGAGAGATCACAAGTAGGCAGAGAGGCAGGCAGAGAGAAAGGGAAGCAGGCTCCCTGCTGAGCAGAGAGCCCGATGCAGGGCTCGATCCCAGGACCCTGAGATCATGACCTGAGCTGAAGACAGAGGCTTAACCCACTGAGCCACCCCGGCCCCCTGAATTTAATGATTCTTATTTCATGTTTGGTTCCTTAGGAATGACAGATAAATCGATAATAGATAAAAATCTGTCTTTTAAATGAGCTGATGCAGTGCCTGGCATAGAGCAATGACCTCATGACTGTCAGTTCCATTCACCTCTTTTTTGGGGGTGGGTATTCCTTAACATTTAATATCTCTTAAAATCTGTCAAGGGATTTCTGGGGCTTTGAGGTTAAGGATATGTTAAATGTTTCTTATCCTTAATGAAAATATTTGGTTTTTTTTTTTGTTGTTGTTGTTGTTATTTTTATCTACTTACAGACACATTCCTCCCAACTGGTATCAAATGCACCAGTAATTCTGAGATCTGGCGAGAGTTTGCACAATTTAAGTCTGTAACATATTGTTAAAAGAAATGTGAGAGCCTCCAGTTGGGATCTGGTCTCATTTTTCACTTATTTCCAAACATATGCCTCTGAAACCCAACGGTAATCCATCTCCATCAATCTTCGCAGCTTTAGAAGCTTCAGTCCTTGCTGTGGTTTATGTTTGCATTTAGCTGAGGACCACATCATACCAGTGTTTAAGGCCTCATTTTTAATCATTTATGCCAGACTACCCAAGTGCTCTTAGGACTTTATTTCTCAAAGTCAAAATGCCACAGGGTCCCCAGAAGGCATAATAATATCCACCAATCATCAAAGGAGCACTTTCCTCATTTGGACCTAACTTTCCAACTTGTGTAACCAAACATGAGTCTCCCAGAACTTCATGATGAATGCTTTTGGGGGGGATGGTCCTTAAAAGCATTGATTTCAAAAGTTGCAGATAAACCCAAAGGGAGTTCTTACTCTATTTATGTGGCAGATTTCAGTGTCAGGAAACACTAGACTATGAGATAGGACACAGAGTGCTTGAGTAACTGCAGAACAGTAGTTCACAGTGTGAACCTTCGATTTCCAGATTTATAAAAGGCATGCATGTGTGCCTTCCATGTGACCAACCAGGTGAGGAACTTACCATGCCTCAAACATGCACCTGTCCACTCTCCCTACTTGGTCTCCTTACATCTCCTTTTTCCAGCAATGTAAAGACCTGCAGCCGGGGATCATGCTTGCCTGTTGGAAGTACTTGGACCTGCACAATATTATGGCACATGAATGGCTTTAATTGGGAACTTGCTTCTTCTACAGTTTTCTATGGGCTCCAAAATCCTGCACTCTCTCACTTTTGGTGATAATGCATTTACCTTTTCTACCTGGCTCTGGAAAGGCACACATCTCTTTTATATGTGTTACCAGAATGATCACTACAAAGACATGAAAACAGTTTGTTTTCTACCAAAGAAAGCTAATTTTTAAAAAAGATTTTATTTTTATTATTTATTTGACAGACACAGATCACAAGTAGGCAGAGAGGCACGCAGAGAGAGAGGAGGAAGCAGGCTCCCTGCTGAGCAGAGATTCCGATGTGGGACTCGATCCCAGGACCCTGAGCCAAAGGCAGAGGCTTTAACCTACTGAGCCATCCAGGCGCGCCAGAAAACTAATTTTATTTTGCTTTGCGTTTTCTTCTTAGTATTTGGGAAAAGCGTTCTGAGCCTGAGATTGCTAACAAAAGCATGGTTTACTCTTCTGAGACACTTTATCTATCCACATGTCTATCTATCTATCCATCTATCCATACAGAGAGAGAGAGTGCATGCACAAATGTGCAAAATTAGGTATAGGTACAAAAGTAAGTAATGTATATGCACATTAATACTGAGTTCTACATTTGCAAAGATATAAATAATATTGGAAATTCCAAATACTGTGTGCTCTTTAGTGATTATTTTAAGGATACATTTCCAGAATTTCAATCATATTTTTAATGTTTATCTTGCATTTCATAATTTATTGGAAACAAGAGTAATTAATTCTAAATGTTTTTTGCATTTACCTTGTGTGACGTTTTATGTCTTTGAAAACATATACAACTTATATAAAAACTACACTTTTTATCTCAATATCAGTGACTTAGTTTTTCTTTTTTTTTTAAGATTTTGTTTATTTATTTGACAGAGAGATAGCACAAGTAAGCAGAACGGCAGGCTGAGGGAGAGAGAGAAGAAGAATCCCCGCTGAGTGGGAAATCGGATGCAGGACTCAATCCCAGGACCCTGAGCCAAAGGCAGCTGCTTAACCCACTGAGCCACCCAGGTGCCCCTGATTTAATTTTTCTATTTCAACTTCTTTATGTGACATTCTTAAAGAAAATGTGACTACTTAACTATTTAAATAATTGCTAAAGATAAAACTGTTCCTGAGACTAGCATATTATCAGACTGTTGGCATGTGTAAGCAGTGTTCTCCAGGGTTTGCCTCCATCTCTAGATGTTTGGAAACTTTGAGTTGGGTTTACAAAGGCAGGTGATGAGCAGGGTGGCCACCAGATGTTGTGTGCCCAGAACAGTGCAGCTTTATGCCCATTGTACCAGCATAACCATGAACCAGGATTTCTTTCTCTCTTCAATGTCTGGACCATAAATTCCACATTTATGTAGTTACTGGTGTTGATTTATCATGTCAGTCAGTGTGTGTCACTAAAGGAGTAAATAAAGACTTGCTGAAATCCATCTGGAAAGCAACCAAATTTTGTGTGGGTCGTACAGATTATATATTTTTATATAGTTTAGGTGACTATTTTATTTTTAAAGTTTATTTCCATATTCTCGTTATAGATTTCAAATAGTCACTCTTCGATCCCGCCGATGAGGAATGGATTCCTTGTGACCATGGAAAGGGGGTAATACAGGAAGGAATGCATATGTTTCACAGAAGTGGGACTATTCCAAAGTTTAAATGAACAAAATAGGCATGTATGGGACCATACTCGGGAAGGCCCCGTGTTAAACATTACAAGGGTTGCAAAAATGAATGAGATGTAGTTGTTATATAGGGTGCTGTCATCATGATGGGGGCAGCAATAGAAAGCAGATATTCATCCTTACCTTTACAAGATACTTAGGATTTCTTTGTTCTCCTAAACTTTTATCCTCATGGAAAAAATATTTCTGTCACAGGTCACAGACTAGTGAGGCTTTGTACTTGGTGTCTAAACTGCTCTTGGGGTGCCTGGGTGGCTCAGTGGGTTGAGCATCTGCCTTCAGCTCAGGTCATGATCTCAGGGTCCTGGGATTGAGTCCTGCATCAGGCTCTCTGCTCAGCGGGGAGCCTGCTTCTCCCTCTCCCACTCCCCCTGCTTGTGTTCCCTCTCTCTGTCAAATAAACAAATAAAATATTTTAAAAAAATAAAGATTCCTCTTAAAAGGGACCTTTATGCATGTCACCTGTGAAATGCATAATGATATCCTGAGCTATTTACATGAACACAAGTCACCCATACAGGTGGGGCAGGGATGAATGGATCCTGAAGGTCTAGGATTTGGTGACTCAGGATTCATTTCAAATCTCTTCCTCCGAGATGGCATTTCCAGAAGTAAACATAGTTTGCAGAGTTATGAAGTTGGAAAAAATTCAGGTACATTTAGGGGGATTGTAATAAATATCACCTGATCAGAGTTTAAAGGTCCTTTTGGAAAAAGAGGAATGTGAAGATGGGAAGGTAATTTGAGGGCACATTAAGAAACTTTAAATTCCAGGTTATGCCCAAAGGGGCATGTGCACCCGAATGCTTATAGCATTAATGTCCACAATGGCCAAATGATGGAAAGAACCTAGATGTCCATCAACAGATGAGTAGGTAAAGAAGATGTGGTATATATACACAATGGAATACTATGCAGCCATCAAAAGAAATGGAGTCTTGCCATTTGCAATGATGGATGGAACTACATGGTATTATGCTGAGTGAAATAAGTCAATTAGAGAAAGACAATCATCATATGGTCTCTCTGATATGAGGAATTTGAAAGGCAGGGTGGGGACTTTGAGGGGTTGGGAAGGGAAAAATGGGAAAAGATGGGATCAGGAGGAAGACAAACCGTAAGAAACTCTTAATTCACAAATGAACTGAGGGTTGCTGGGGGGTAGGGATAGGGTGGTTGTGTTGTGGACATTGAGGAGGGTATGTCTATGGCGAGTGCTGTGAATTGTGTAAGCCTGACGATTCACAGACCTGTACCCCTGAGGCAAATAATACATTATATGTTAATAAAAACAATTCTAAATTAATTAATTAGTTAATTAATTAATTCCAGGTTATGGGGGGATATGACTTATGTTTGAGCAGCAGAGTGATATTACTACATAATAATAGCTACACATAATGAGCAGGGCTTGAGAGTGAAAATTTTCAAGAGCTTTATTTCATTTAATGGGTAAATTAAAATTAAAGTTATGCTTTGGTAGCTTATAACAGTAATAAAGAATAAAATACGATTAAAGAACTGTATAAACTAGGTCTAGACAGTGGAAAGGAATGTTTTGCTGCAAGGTTACCATATTGCAAAACTCAAAAGAAATTACCATTTATATTGCGGTCTATTTAGAGAATGAAATGTTCAGTGGAAGAACAAGAGATATACCATGGACTCTGAGGTTGAACAATGAGGTTGAACAAAGGCCTCAGAGAGAACTAAAATCCGGACCTCCAATTCTACTTCTGCTTTTCTTCATATGCTGGTTTACTTCTGAATTTTCACTGAAGAAGATTGCTGTATGCATGGGGGACAGAAGACGGCCACCAACTCTTCCTATGTTTTGCATCTTACGGCTTCAATCCCAGGATATAGAACAAATGTACTCTCTTGGTTTACTTCTTATACTCCCAAAATGTGTATGCAGGATCACATGGTACTAACATGACACGGACACTCTGAAGACACTATTTGTGTGCAAAAAGAGTAAGAGAAAAGACTATTTCTTTCATGAAAAGACTATACACTGATAAATAGATATTCACTCAAACATTCATGGGTATATAATAATGTGTCTGTGTTTTTGATTAAGTCAACAGAATTTTACTGAGTGCCTATTATATGTCACATACAATGGAGGACAATGGAATATCATAGTAAATAAGGTTGGGTCCTGCAGTCAAGGAAGGCAAGTATAGAGCATATTTTAAAAATCACACTGCGTTTCTTCTGTACTTAACTCCTAGGATATGGGAGGTAATAAAATTGATTTGTATATGTAATTCACTCAAAATGCCTGGCATATAATAAGTACAACTCACATCTAAGTATTCATATCAGAAAAATCAAACATTCCATACTGGGCTGCTGGATCTCATATGGCTTTGGATGCTACTACCAGTGTCATTGCTTCTAGTCAGGATCCTTTGAGAAGCCAGGGGAAAATATCTTAAATTATTTTAATCAAAACGTGACATTGTAGGGACACCAGGGTGGCTCAGTCGGTTGAGTGATTGTGGCTCAGGTTATGATCTCAAGGTCGTGGGATCAAGCTCTGTGGAGGGCTCCACACTCAGCAAGGAGTCTGCTTGTTCTTCTCCCTCTTCTTCTCCTCTCTCTCTCTCTCTTTCTCATAAACAAATAAATAAACAAAAATCTTTTATAAAGGTGACATTATGAATTCATTTAACCATCTGTGAGGAGGTCAAGTGCATTGGTAGAAATCTTTACTTAAAATGAACAGAAATGAACTTTAGAAAACTTAAGCAGTATGGAGGCTTATTAGAAAGATAGAAGTGTCCTCATAACTGAGGGGAAGCTGAAGAATTGGGTCTGGAAGAGGCAGAACCAGAACAGAATGAGGACTCCATGAAGCTGGAACTAATGGACAGGATCTCGAGGTCAGAGCAATCAGATCTAGTGAGCTGTGATACTCTGGGTCCTTCCCCTCACTCAGCATCTAGTGCAAACCTCTGAAAGCAATTCTTGATTCAACCACAGTTGGGTCATGTTCCTCCCCACTGGCAAGGGCCCCTACTCTGAAAACTCTACCAAGAATATGTTGAGAGGAAAAGGCAAAAGTAGGTAACTTTATACTTGCTAGAAAAAGGAGAAGGTTTGGGGACAGAAAATCAGAAATATCTAGTGTATAACATGGGGATTCCATGGTGTATGACACTTTTATAAGTTTTGTAGAATGGATAAGAAAACCCACACTATAACTATGTTTACTATTTCTTTAAAGCAAATTCTAAAGTATATATTTTCTTTAAAATTCCTAAAGCATGATTATTAGTGGTTAAAATTTTCACTTTTTATTTTTAAGGGCAATCCTTGTAGAAAAACAAAACAAAACAAAATCATAACCTTAATTTCCTTTCTGTGCTATCCAGGTCCCTAAGAACACTAACACACATAATAAATATCTGCATAAATAACTTATATGTGGAATTTAAAACAAAAACATTTTTTACTCAGCACTTTATTCTAAATTTGTATCATTACTGGTAAGACATAGTGATTGTCACTACTCTGGATGCAAACAAATTGTGGGTTTTGTTTGTTTTTACCATCTCTCTAAGCACTGGAATGCCTTTTTTTTTTCCAAAACAAATTTTATAATGTAAAGAAAAATTTTATCCATTCATCTGTTGAAGGGCATCTTGGCTCTTTCCACAGCTTGGCGATTATGGCCATTGCTGCTATGACCATTGGGATGCATATGGCCTTCTTTTCACTACGTCTGTATCTTTGGGGTAAATACCCAGTATTGCAATTGCAGGGTCACAGGGTAGCTCTATTTTTAATTTCTTAAGGAATCTCCACAGTTTTCCAAAGTGACTGCACAAACTTGCATTCTCACCAACAGTGTAGTAGAGTTCCCTTTTCTCCACATCCTCTCCAACGCTTGCTGTTGACTGTCTTGTTGATTTTGGCCATTCTAACTGGTGTAAGGTGGTATCTCAATGTGGTTTTGATTTGAATCTCCCTGATGGCTAATGATGATGAACATTTTTTCACGTGTCTGTTAGCCATTTGTATGTCTTCATTGGAGAAGTGTCTATTTATATCTTCTGCCCATTTTTTGAAATGATTATCTGTTTTTTTGGTGTTGAGTTTGAAGTGTTCTTTAGAGATCTTGGATATCAGCCCTTTGTCTGTAGTGTCATTTGTGAATATTTTCTCACATTCCCTGGGTTGCCTATTTGTTTTGTTGACTGTTTCATTTGCTGTGCAGAAGCTTTTGATCTTGATGAAGTCCCAAAAGTTCATTTTCGCTTTTGTTTCCTTTGCCTTTGGAGACATGTCTTGAAAGACAAGTCTTTCATGTGGCCGATGTTGAAGAGGTTACTGACAATGTTCTCCTCTAGGATTTTTAATAAAGAAGACCTGGTCCATATATACAATGGAATATTACACCTCCCTCAGAAAGGATGAACACCCAACTTTCGTATCAACATGGATGGGACTGGAGGAGATTCATCTGAGTGAAATAAGTCAAGCAGAGAGAGTCAATTTTCATATGGTTTCACTTAATTTGTGGAGCATAAGGAATAACTTGGAGGATATTGGGAGAAGGAAAGGAAAAGTGAATTGGGGAAAATCAGAGGTGGAGACGAACCATGAGAGACTGTAGACTCTGAGAAACAAAATAAGGTTTTTGAAAGGGAGGGGGTGGAAGAATGGGTGAGCCTGGTGGTGGGTATTAAGGAGGGCATGTATAACATGGAGTACTGGGTGTGTTGCATAAACAATCAATCTTGAAACACTGAAAAAATAAAATTAAATTAAAAAATAAAAATAAAATATTCCAGATTTATTTAAAAAATAAAATTAAAAAAATAAAAATGTAAAGAAAATGTTATGTTCCCTTGAAACTTCAAATATAGTCCAGGTCCCGAGGTTGGTCAAATGTATATGTTTTCTCTTAATAACTATTAGCAGATGTTACCTAGTATTCATACATAAAATTTCTTCTGAAAAATGATGTTCATGTTTTTTGTTTCATTGGAACTCCCATATATATTTGCCATAAAATGTGAACTTCACGTTGGAATAAATGAGAGTCAAGCCACATTAAGCACCCATGCGCTCAGATAAAAAACTAAGTTTGTACTTGGGTAGGGATGAGGTAGACTCCCCAGCCTAGTGAATATGATCCAATCTGCATAAATCTCTTTGATGCCAGGGATCTGGAGTGAAAATATTGACCCATGATTGTTCGTATTCATGTTGCAAACAAAGATGTCTCAACACTCAAACTACATGTCCCACTCTTGTTTTTCTTTCTTATATATTCAGTGGAATAACAAACATTCTGCATCTTTTATCACAACAGCAACACAATATCCCAAAACTGTCCAGACCACCAGGCATGAGTTGAATGTCTATGTGTGGTGTGTGTGTGTGTATGTATCACAGATAGATAATGATATATCTTGGATATATATGGAGAATGTGTGTGTGTGTGTGTGTGCGCGTGCGTGTGTGTGTGTGTGTGTGTGTGTGTGTGTATGAAATCTCCAAGTACTTAAAGTGTTTCTGGGCAAAAAGACTGAGAGTTGGGTTGGACTCATTCACTTGACTCCTGAATGTTTCTCACCTGTCTGCCCACCTATGCTCTATCAGGATTCATACCCCATTTTGACCCTAGTTGCTGGGTCCAGAAATAAAGTATGAGAGTCAAAACAACATAGGATTTTGTTAAAGATTTTATTTATTTATTTGTCAGAGAGAGAGAACACAAGCAGGGAGAGTAGCAGGCAGAGGGAGAAGTAGGTTCCCTGCTGAGTAAGGAGTCTGATGTGGTACTGGATCCCAGGACCTTGGGATCATGAACTGAACTGAAGGAAGACACTTAACCAACTGAGCCACCCGGGTGTCCCCACAGAGGATGTTTTGAATGATGCATAGTAAACATAAAATTTGATAAAATTTATTGATAACCTGATAAAAAGACACAACTGTGACTTACCAGGAGATAATAACCAAGTGACCAGAAAGACAGGCTGAAAACCTGTGGTGACAAGCCATGTCCTGTGACAAGATCACGGATGGTGGTTTACACTGTTGATGGTTGCACAAGGACTGCCCAGATCGTGAGCTTGAGGCTCTACTTAGCACAGCTGGAGGTGTTGAGGGATTGTGTCACAGAACAGCTGAGTCTTGTTTTCTTTTTCTTTCTTTCCTTCTTTCTTTCTTTCTTTCTTTCTTTCTTTCTTTCTTTCTTTCTTTTTTTTTTTTTTTTTTGAAAGTGGGAGAGGGAGAGAATGGGAGTGTGTATGTGTTCAGGAGAGAAGCAGGGGAGAAGAGGGGAGGGACACAGGGAGAGGGAGAGAATCTTCAAGCAGACTCTCCTGTAAGCGTAGAGCCCAAGGCAAGACTCCATCTCAAGGCTGAGATCATGACCTGAGCTGAAATCAAGAGTTGATGCTTACCTGACTGAGTCACCCAGGTGCCCTAGAAATCTGAGTATTAAGGGTGGTCAGGAATTAACGAGGTGACATGGCTTGGGGAAATGGTTCTGGACAGTGAGAGGGGCATGCATGAGGGTATAAGACAGATTAAAAAAAAAATCACCTGAAAGTAAAAGAAAGATTGCTTTACATGTGATCTGTGCATGAGTCACAAATGTTCATCAGTAATAACACCAGTGAAATCAATATAAACAAAAATTTAAGGAGATGGAAGAAGAGGACAGACTTGGTACAAGCAGAGACACGGTAAGATATGAGTGCCATAAGTGTTGAGATGCTCTCCTCAGTCACTTTATGTCTGAATTTTATGTCTTCCACTAACTGCCATATTTCTCTCTTTCTCTCTGTATCCAAGCTCCTTGGAAAGAAAATCTTTAGTAACTGTATCAGCTGTAAGAACCCACTGCAAAATTATTTTATTTTGAGAGAATAAAAATATGTGACAAACATACGCCAGAAAGAAGGTGGCACATAGTTACTAAGTAGCTAGATCATTCCCAGCTATTCCTTTGGCTCCATTACCCTTGTCCTACCAGCTTGGGACCCAGAAGTGGAGTGATGTCCACTATATACATGGAAGCCTTTAGCCCTGACTTTGGTTGGATCCAGGAATAGGAAATCACAAGCAGAAGGGAGGGACAAGAGTGAGATCCAGGTTTCCATTCTTCTATTTCTATCCATGATGGATCAGTGTGGGCTGGGTTCTTTGGCCAAAAGTCTGTTTCTGTCAAGAAGGCCTCCAAATACTCCTCTTCCTCTTTGTCTTTCTGTCTCTCTTCTGGTAACTTCCTTCATTCCAGACGTGGATGGTGGTGATGCCTTAGTTTTAACTATTCCTGGGTGCTACAATCTCTTATGCTTTCCCTATACCCTAATTTCCATTTTATAAATAGTTGCCTTGTTCTTTCATAATCATCCAAATTGAGCATGCCATCTGTTATCCTGTCAGGACCCTGACTGGTTTGGTAATCAGTAGTAGGAGTGATTGTGAGGACACAGACCCCTTAGAACACTCTGTGGCTGAGTGGTTTGCACATTTGAGAAGTGCAGGGTAAATGCCTAGGTTGGTAGGGACAGGACACGGGTGGTCCATGGCCTTCAGTAGAATCATGCTTGAGATGATTCATGGGAGACTGACTTTGGGAGATCAAGCCCCTGAGGGAATTTGTCACTCTAGCACCCAAAACAATTATGATGCTGAGGCATTGACTGACTTCACAATGACTCTAGTACCCAAGGACTAGAGAAACTTAAAATTGCTCATCCTCCAACTGGTAACACACAGGAAACATTGGAAAACTCTCATATCAGGTCCATGAAAGCCTTTATCCTGTACATTTACAAGGCAGATACAACTAAGGACCAAGCTCAATGCCCAGTGTAAAGGGTCTTTTTACAGCAGAATAACATCCAGCACTCATTGGACCCTTATATCAGAGATGGGAACATTTAAACAGACACATAAGAGTCTGAGAGACTAAAGCCCCAATTTCCCTGTGGGAAACATCACTCTGCACAATGATTTCCAATTATATTTCTTGAAGCATTCACGTAAGGAAAACTCCAGAAGATGTAGACCCACCATCTTCCATTCATTGCCTTGAGGCCCATAGTGAGATTTACATTCCATCATAACCCAGGGGAAAAAGTACAAGGGCTTCTACAATGAAAAATGTACCTTCCCAATTCTGTGTAGACAGCAGCATATAGGATATATATGATAATGGATTGTGAGAATGTGAAGCCAATATAAGCCCAGATGAGGCTGGATTAGTTAAAATGAGAACATTCACCCAGGATTTAATGGGTTGACTCAAGCCCCTGATAGAGGCACTTACTTTCTGCTGGTTGTATAAGTGAAGTCTGGATGCAAGGCTTACATAAAATAAGGAAGGCTGAGAAGCTGAGACATTTTTGGTACAGTGTAGGAAGAGCCCAAGTTTTAGGGGGATGGCATTTCTTGAGAGGATGGCATACAGACAGGCCGCTCAGCCTCTAATCATGCTCCCTAGGAGAGCCCCCAAGACACTCTCTTCACTGATGCAAAATAATTTGGTAAACAGTGCCCAGGGTCCTTGAAATTTTTCTGTCATTTATGGCTCAGAGAGAGGAACCTGTGGTGAGAATGCTGTGGTGGAATTAGATTTTCTAGTCTCCGTGGAAATAAAGAGCTCTGGAAATAAGGGTCATTTGACCCACAGGGATCTCCAGTGATCAGAATTCCCAGAAAATAAGTGCATGCTACAACAAGTCAAAGGTATTTTTCTAGTGTCTTCCCTCAAAAATTAGCCAAAGAGACCTTGGACTACTGACAAGGATAACTACAAGTAAGTCCCTGAGCCCAAAGACGACGAAATGGCAAGTAATGATGTGGGGTGTTACTGTTTGCTGCAACAGGGGAGACCGTGCACACTGAAGAACCGTGGAGCATCTTAGCAAGGGGTGTTAGGAGAGGAATGATGAATTGGCCAGGATTCCTCAGAGAAACAGAACCATCAAGATGTATATGTATATACATTATATATGTAGATAGATAAACAGAGAGAATTTTATGGAATTGGCTCCCATTATTATGGAAGTACACATCCAAAATCTATAGAATAGGCCAGCAGACTGGAGAAGACTTAGTGTTCAAGTCCAGAGGCAGTCTTTGGCAGTATTCCTTCTTCTTCAGCAGAAGTGGAGGCAGTGGGAATAAGACTTTGTGCTATACAAAGCCTTCCACTGATTGGATGGGGCCCAACCACATTATGAAAGTTAGTTACTCAAGGCCCAATGATTTAAATATTGTCATATAAAAAGTATTTTCACAGAAACATCCAGAATTACATTTTACCAAAGAGTGGGGCATGATGGCCTAAGAAACCTCATACATATAATTAAACATCAAGGGGCACCATGGTGGCTCAGCAGGTTAAAGCCTCTGCCTTCAGCTCAGGTCATGATCCCAAGGTCCTGGGATTGAGCCCCGCATCAGGTTCTCTGCTCAGTGGGGAGCCTGCTTCCCCCTCTCTCTGTCTACTTGTGATCTCTGTCTGTCAAATAAATAAATTAAATAAATAAATAAATAAATAAATAAAATCTTTAAAAAATTAAACATCAAAGTTATATTAGGACTGAGACTTGCAATAAATAATTTTGGGGAAAGTCAGGAAAGTGGGACTTTGCTTCAGAGTGGGAGTTGTCAGAAACATTCAAAATGAATTCAGTGATTGTCACCTGGATGTCTTTTTTCTAGGATGATGGAGCAATGCTAAATCTCTCCCTGAATCTTGTAACTTGCAGTCATCCTTGTTACCCAGATTGAAGACTGGTAAATGTTGTAGCTTCACAGGTATTTCTTTATTTATTTATCTGTTTGTCTGTGTTTGACATTATAAAGCCATGTTTTGTTTCTGCTTTAAGTTTGTTTTTGTTTGGTTTTGTATCTTTCTATCACAATGACATCATCTAATGTGTGTGTTTTGTGAAATTCTTGATGTTAAATAAGACATACAAGGGTCTGACCAGCTTAAAAAGAATAGCTACCAAGTATCTCTCTCTCCCCCGCCCTTTCTCACTATTCACCAAAATAAAAAATTCCCATACTGTCTTTGATTTGACACTCTAATCCCTTGGACTTGAAGTGCTGTTGTGGTGCAAAGTGGATGCCGGTGCTATAGGAGGCCTAAGTATAGACGGATTTTGGCCAAGGCATCTCACAGTGGTCCTGGGAGCCCTCTCCTGAGCTTCAGAACATACAATGGGAAGAAATTTCTCTCATACTGTGATACCAAGTGGCATCCCCTGAAATATTCTCCTGTTGTCTCATCTCATCCCATGTCAGACTGCAAAGCAAAAACAATACCACATTCCTGGGATCACAGAGATTGCGGACACCATCAAATTCCAATCACAGGATGTGAGGCAGATGCACACCACCTGTAACTTGCTCCTTTGGCTGTTGCAAAAGGCAACTGTGATAAAATTTGACTCTGAAACCTAAGATAAACCAGAGAAAAACCACCTGAAGTTCAGCTCAACAGCATCGATGATGTGCCCAAAAGCATTGCCATAATATCCTTTGTAAAAGGAGAAATATGGGGCTGTTTCTCTTTGCCCTTCCTTCCACCAAAAAAAGGGCAGGGGGATAAGGGAATGTCAATGGAAAATTAGTAACAATGCATGTGGACTTCTGATGCCATCAACCTCTTTCTCCAACTAGATCTGGTTGACCATGTGTCCTGGTTTGCTTGGACAGTCCCAATGTATGCTTGCTGTCTGACAAAACGCTAAGTCCCTTAGTCTCAGAAGTGCTCCTGTTTAAATGACTGCACACACACACACACACACACACACACACACACACACACTCACACATTTATTAGAGAAGAGCTGACACTCAATATTACATTAGACTCGGGTGCAAAACTCCATGGTTTGGTAAGTTTATGCATTATGCTGTGCTCACCACAAGTAGGGCTACCATCTGTCCCATTACATGGCTATTATAATATCACTGACTATATTCCTTATGCTCTCCTTTTTATTCCTTTGACTCACTCATTCTGTAACTAGAGGGCTTTATCTCCATCTCTCCTGTACCCATTTTGCCCAGCTGCCTCCCCCTACCAGCAACCATCAATTGGTTCTCAATATCTATAGTTCTGATTCTGCTTTTTGTTTATTTATTCTTTTTTTTTTTTTTTTTTTGGATTGCATTCATATCACTTCTCGGCCTTTTGGGTAAGATCAAGTGGATTGCATTAATAAATGAAATCAGATGGTATTTGTCTTTCTCAGAGTGGCTTATCTCACTCAGCACAATACCCTCTAGATCCATCCATGTTGCTTTAATGGCAGGATCTCATCCTTCTTTTTTATGGCTGTGTAATATCCCAGTTTGTATCTATAACACATTTTTCTCATCTGTGCATTTATTGATGGACATGTAGGCTGCTTCCATTGCAATAGTCTTGGCTATTGCAAATAATGCTGCAGTAAACATAGGAGTGCATGTATCTTTCCAACTTAGTGTTTTTTTTTTCCCTGGGCAAACGCCTAACAGTGAAATTATTGCATCATACCATAGTATTTCTATTTTTAGTTTTTTGAGGAACCTCCATACTTTTTTCTACAGTGGCTGCATCAATTTGCATTCTCACCAATGGTGCAAGAGGGGTCCTTTTTCTCCACATCCTCAATACTTGTTGTTCCTTGTCTTCTTGATTTTACCCATTGTAAAAGGTATGAGGTAATATCTCAATGTAGTTTTTCTTTTTTTTTAAGATTTTATTTATTTGACAGAGAGAGAGATCACAAGTAGACAGAGAGGCAGGCAGAGAGAGAGAAGGAAGCAGGCTCCCCGTTGAGCAGAGAGCCTGATGCGGGGCTCGATCCCAGAATCCTGAGATCATGACCTGAGAGGAAGGCAGAGGCTTAACCCACTGAGCCACCCAGGTGCCCCTGTAGTTTTTATTTTGATTTTCCTAATTATTAGTGATGTTGGGCATCTTTTCATGTGTCTCTTGGTTGTCTATATGTCTTCTTTGGAAAAATGTCTGCTCAGGTCTTCTGCCTAAAAGATTTTTTTTTTTTAATTTTTACATTTTTATTTTTATTTATTTTTAAAATTTTATTTTTTCCGTGTTCCAAGATTCATTGTTTATGCACCACACCCAGTGCTCCATGCAATATGTGCCCTCCATAATACCCACCACCAGGCTCACCCATCCCCCCACCTCCTTCCCCTCCAAAACCCTCAGTTAGTTCCTCAGAGTCCACAGTCTCTCGTGGTTTGTCTCCCCCTCCGATTTCCCCCAACTCACTTCTCCTCTCCTTCTCCTAATGTCCTCCGTGTTATTCCTTATGCTCCACAAGTAAGTGAAACCATATGATAATTGACTCTCTCTGCTTGACTTATTTCACTCAGCATCATCTCCAGCCTAAAGGATTTTAATTGGATTGTTTTTGTTTTTTTGAGTGTTGAGTTTATGAGTTCTCTGTTTATTTTGGGTATTAGCCCCTTATCAGATATATCACTTGCAAATATCTTCTCTCATGTTGTCTTTTGGTTTCTTGATGGTTCCCTTTGCTGTGCAAATGCTTTTTATTTTGATGTAGTCTCTATAGTTTATTTTTGCTTTTGCTTCCCTTGCCTTAGGACACCTATCTAGAGAAATGTTGCTCTGGCTAATGTCAGAGAAATTACTGCCTGCACTCTCTTCTAGGATTTGTATGGTTTCAGATCTCACATTTAGGTCTTCCATCCATTTTGAATTTATTTTTCTGTATGGTGTAAGGAAATGATCCAGTTTCATTCCTTTTGCTTGTAGTTGTCCAGTTTTTCCAGCACCATTTGTTGAAGAGATTGCCTCTTCTCACTATGTATTCTTGCCTCCTTAGTCATAGTTTAATTGACATGTGGGTTTCCTTCTGGAGTCTCTATCTTGTTCTGTTGAAAAACATGTTTATTTCTGTGTCAGTACCATAGTCTTTTTTTTATAGGAAATTTATTAATTTTATTTTTTATAAACATATATTTTTATCCCCAGGGGAGTACCATAGTCTTTTGAATATTATAGCTTTGTAGCATATCTTGAAATATAGACTTGTGATACCTCCAGTTTTGTTTTTCTTTCTCATGATTATTTTGGCTATTTGGGATCTTCTGTGGATCCATGCAAATTTTAGAGTTATTTCTTCTAGTTTTGCAAATAAATAAATAAATAAATAAATAAAAATTGCTGTTGGTGCTTTTATAAGGATTGCATTGAATCTGTAGATTGTTTTGGGTAATATGGATGTTTTGACAATATTTACTCTCCAATCAATGAACATGGAATATATTTCTTTATTTATGCCATTTTTAATTTATTTCATGAGTCTTTTATAGTTTTTAGAACAGAGTTCTTTTACCTGTTTGGTTAAGTTTATTCCTAGGCATTTTATTATGTTTAGTGCAAATGTAAATGTTGTTTTCAAATTTCTTTTTCTGCAACTTCATTGTTAGTGTCTAGATAGGCTAGTGATTTCTGAGTATTAATTTTGTATCTTGCCAATTTACTGAATTTGTTTATTACTTCTAGCAGTTTTGGGGTGAGATCATTAGGATTTTCTATGCATAGTATCAGGTCATCTGTAAATAGTGACAGTTTAATTTCTTTACCACTATGGTGCCTCTTATTTGTTTATTTTTTTGTTTTGTTTTTTGGATGTTTTGTTTTGTTTGTTTTGTTTTGTTTTTATTTGACAGAGAGAGATCACAAGTAGGCAAGGAGGCAGGCAGAGAGGCAGCAGAGAGAAAGGGGGAAGCAGACTCCCGGCTGAGCAGAGAACATGATGCAGGACTCAATCCCAGGACCCTGAGATCATGACCTGAGCCAAAGGCAGATGCTTAACCCACTGAGCCACCCAGGCACCCCTAGTGTCTCTTATTTCTTGTTGCTTGACTGTTGTGGCTAGAACTTTTAGTATATGTTGGATAGAAGTGAACATTCCTGTCTTGTTTTTGATCTTAGGGGAAAAAATCCTCAGTTTTTCCCCATTGAGGATGATGTTATCTGTGCATTTTTCATATACAGCCTTAATTATGTTTAGGTATGCTCTCTCTAACCCCATTTTGTTGAGCGTGCTTATCATGAATGGATGTTGAATCTTGTCAAATGTTTTTTCTACATCTATTGAAATAATAAATCATGGGAAAACACAGTTAAAAATATGTGTAGAATGTGTCTCTTCAACCTTGTGATACTGACTTACTGATGCCCAAATAAGAAATGCTCCCAAATGGGAATGTAGTCATGATTTTGGTGAAAAGGACACTAGGTCTATCCCTGACCATCAAGCTGCTCAAACCAATAATACAACTAGGAGGGGAGGGAGTCGCTATACTGCCACGACAGGCTGACCCAGTCTGTGGAGTGAAAATTGGGTTGCTGCCAAACAACACAAGGAAGAATTACCTCTGGAGCCTGAGAGAGTTTCTGAGATGCCTCTTAGCACTTCTCTTTCCAATAGCCCTGAATAATGGGACATTGTGGCAACCAGACACCAAAGGAGACAAAGATATATATATATAGATATAGATATAGATATAGATATAGATATAGATATAGATATAGATATAGATATAGATATACTACATTAAGCCAGGGGCTACCCAAGGAAGCAGGACACAAGATGTGTAATTAAATTAGTGACCTATAGCAAATGTGTTTTATAAAAACACATCCCCCAATAACTTAGATGAAGTACACACAGACAGTGGCTAAGAATTTAGATTTTTAGAGAGGGAGATGGCTGAATGGACATCATCCCCAAATTATTCAGTGGCTGAAGGAACTTCACATGGATTCTAGAAGCAAGATGGCTGGTGCCTGTGGGAAATCTTCAATATGCCCAGACCCAGTCACAAGTCACTCTTCTCACTCTGCTTTTCACTCCAGAAAGATGACTTGTATGGACAATAGCATTGAGTCTCTTGTCTATCCTGGTTTCTCACTAAATTTAGCCAATAAGAAATCTAGCAAGAGATCAGAATGGGAGGGAGAAGCTTAGCTATAGACTCCCAGGGTCTTCTCCACAGTGTTGCTCTGGCTGGCTGCACATCTTAGCCATTGGTGGAAGTTTCTGTCAGGCAGCCCTCCATACACAAAATGAGAGAGTAGATGGAGGAAGGGCAGAAGACCAGTCAATAGGCGCTCCCACATTGGAGGAGGGCAAAGGGGTCTCCATAGGGACTGTGTCAGTGGGTTGCTTGATGACCACTGCAGCTCCAGAAGAGTGGAACTTTGAAAGACAGAAGGTCAAGGGATGGCATCAAGATTTGATATTAAAGCGTCATGTTCCTCCAACAAAATCACAGCTTCTTCTCTTTTCTCTGAATTGTAGCTTTTTTTTTTTTTTTTAATTTTAGAGAGAGTGAGAGGGAGCACATGAGCAGGGCGAGGGGCAGAGAGGAAGAAGAAGCAGGCTTCCTGCTAAACAGAGAGCCCGACATAGGGCTCCATCCCAGGATGTCCAGATCATGACCTGAGCTGAAGGCAGATGCTTAACCAACGCAGCCACCCAGACACCCCTGCCCTTTATTTTTAACCACAAATTTTCCTGAGAGGAGTAATATCACACAAGAAAATTATTTAAATTATTTAAATTGAGTACTGAATAGATGAGGTCCAGAGAAAATTATCTGTGCCTGTGTATGATGTTTAGAAGCTATGGTGTGTCTGTATGTGAATGAGAGTGGCAGCTGTACCTTCTGCAAGGGCATCTCTCTGAAGCCCCATCCCAGTTGTCAGGGATCAGCATGTCATCCCTCTGGTGGGGTTGCAGAGACATGCATGTGCGTTTTTTCCCGGGGTTCTAAGATACAGTGGCACTGCCTCCCCAAAATTTTGTGACAAATAATTGTTAAATACACTTTTACAATCATCTTACTTCCATATCAAGAAAAGTAAAGTTGCCTGAAGTCAAAATAAAATTCCAGCCAAGTAACATATTCTGTTAGAAAATGCTAAGCATTGGGGCGCCTGGGTGGCTCAGTGGGTTAAGCCGCTGCCTTCGGCTCAGGTCATGATCTCGGGGTCCTGGGATCGAGCCCCGCATCGGGCTCTCTGCTCAACAGGGAGCCTGCTTCCCTCTCTCTCTCTCTCCCTCTGCCTGCCTCTCTGCCTGCTTGTGATCTCTCTCTGTCAAATAAATAAATAAAATCTTTAAAAAAAATAAAAAATAAAAAAAAAGAAAGTTACTGACTGTGTAACCAGGAAAACTCAGAAAGAACATACACTTTAAGTGATAAAAATTATGTTATTTTTTCATGGAAATATAGAGGTATTTAGAAGCATTTAATCAGAGTAGACCATGTTGTTCTAAGGGTCAGCGTCAAATGTGGCCATAATCTTATGTAACACTACATTGACAGAGAGAGGGCTGGTCACGCTCTCTTCTTTAATTGCCCCGAAAGTCAGCCTGAAATCTATGCTTCAGTGAAAATGAATTTCAATTAATTACACGTTTTATTTATTCATGCACACAACAATCACTCTGGTTTATGAAGAGAGAAGAAAGAAAAAGAAGAACTTGTTCTCCAACTTACAAAATCTCTACAGTAGGGCACCGGGTGGCTCAGTTGGTTAAGCGACTGCCTTCAGCTCAGGTCATGATCCCAGAGTCCTGGAATCAAGTCCCATATCAGGCTCCCTGCTCAGAGGGGAGCCTCTTTCTGCCTCTCCCTCTGCTGCTCCCCTGCTTATGCTCTCTCACTCTTTCTGTCAAATAAATAAATGAAATCTTAAAAAAAAAAAAAGAGGTGGGTCACAAGGTTTCAGCACATGCCAGATCTCATCATCGTTATCATTATATTGCGGTGTGGTTATCATCACTATAGGTAATTGTAAAGATATATTTATTATCTTCCAAGACAGTCTAAAAAATTGCTTCTACTAAGTATTTGTTACCCTAGGAATGGCATCTACAGGACAGAGACACACAGCGTGCTCTTTTTCCTTCCCACTATCAGAGTGGGAAAAATATTCACAGCCCTTAGCTTGCAGTAGAAAGAGTAGCATCAGTGTGAGTGTGCAGTGAGACCACATTTTGAGAAGGAATGTAAACTCTGTGAATAGTTTATCTTTGCAATTTTTTTCTCCACTTAACACCCTGTGACATCTTGCAGCTTCATTTGGTTTGGCAGGTGAAGGAAAGTGAGCGGGTTTTCGTGCTGAGGTGATGCAGCTTTCCCGTGAGTTCATGCCTAGAATTTGTGCTGTATAACGTTGATATGCCTACGACGGTCCTGAGCTGAATGGGAGGCATGTGATCCTTCTGGAGCCAGGAGACTCACAGTAACCTGTATGTCACCTACACGTTTGAGTATAACATACAATGCATCCACGAACAGCAGATAACATATAATCACACCTCATTAGAAATCATAAAACGAGTACCCTAAAACAACCTCCATCCTAGAAATCCCCACTCTGTCGCATTCCATTCACAGCCACACCTCAGCCTGGGGAACCGCCCACCTGAACTTTGTGACAGTCCCTCCATTTGTCAACTGCATGTGTGTCCTTGCTCTTTGAAACCCACAACTTGAATCATTTTCCATGTGTTCTTTTCTTCCTTGTTTGTTTGCACAGAACTACCACTGAAGTGTTTAAGGCATTTGTCAATTCACTTTTAGACAGACATTTTTCATTTTTTTCTCTTCTTTTTAACTGTCGTGGCACCCTGTGCATAAACCTGAAGCACACATGAGTGGACTCCTTGAGGATGTTTAACCAAGCATGAAATACTGAGGCCTTTGTAGTCAACGTTCACAGATGTTGCCAAACTGTATTCCAAGTGGCAGGTGCCAGTTAACCTTCCCCTCTGAAACATATGGAAGTTTCTGTTGCTCTGATGGTGTTTTTTCCTACGACTTTTAAGTTTTTGGCCATTAGATTGTTTTTACTTGTTTCTCGTTGTGCTTTTAAATGGCAATTTTCTTGACACTAAAATTTTTCTTATTAAGGAACTCAGATATACTCTGAAGTCTTAATGACCCAAGAATATATTATGTCCTATAATCATTATAATTTTGACTTAAGTAATTAAGTTTGTAATCCCCTGAAGCTGATAGTTGTGTATGAATAGGAGCCCCCCTGCCTTTTTTTCTTTAAATACCTCAGAAGATTATCATCCAACCAATCAGCACTCACTGAAGTAACCATTCTTTGCATATGGTGCTGTAGGGCATCTCTGCCATTTACCAGTGTCAGGGAGCTGTTTGTGGACTTGGTGTTCTGTCTCTTCTGTCTCTCTGTCTCTCTCTGCACTAAAATCATGCTGTGTTAATTATATTAGTTCTATTTTCACTCCCAATAGCTGATTGAGCAAGGCTTTCTGCTTTATTCTTTTTCATCAAGTGTGTCTAAACTCCTCTTGGTCTCTTCATTTCCATGTAAATTTTAGAATAAGCTTGTTAATTCTCATAAAATGCTCTGTTGGGGAATTTGATTGAAGATGGATTAAGTCTACAATTCAATTTTTCACATAATTGGTGCCTTCAATACATTTATCCTCACAATCCGTAGGACATTGTATACCTCTCAGCATCCATAGGTCTTTAATTTTTTTCCCGGCATAATTTGGCCACAAAAGTCTTGGGCACATTTTATAATATGTAGTTATTTTAAAATTCCATTAATTCATATCTTGGCCTTTTAAGCATAACTCTTTATATACTTGGAAGTGGTCACTCCAGGGATCATAGTATATACACTCTTACGTTTTCAATTTAGAGTTAATATTGTACCATTTCCTGAAAAATGCAAAAACCTTGAATTTATGTAGATCCATTTATTATGACCAGCATTATTGATGCAATAGGTACCATATGTAACAGCTATATGGATTGCAAAGAACTTAAGAGATATATAACCTTTTACATTTACCCACACATTTGCCATTTCTGATGCTCTCTCTTTCTTTCTGAGGATGTAAGTTATTATTCGACATCATTTTGTCTCAGCCTAAGTAACCTTCCTGGGAAGTTCTGTGGTCAACTGGCGACAAATGCACTTATCTGAAAATATGTTTAATTCACCTTCATTCTTAAAGGATATTTCATGGACTATAGAGTTCTGGGTTGGCAGTTCTGTTTATCTTTCAATGTTTTCAAGATCATGTTTTCCTGTCTTCTAGTCTCCATTGTTTCTGACAAGAAATAATTGGTCATTTGTATCATTTCTCCCCATATGTCATTTGTTTTATATATATATATATATATATATATACATATATATATATATTTTTAAATTAACATATAATGTATTATTTGTTTCAGGGGTATGACTTTTCAGTAGTTTGATTATGAAGCCCTTAGATGTGTCTCCATTCAATTTATCCTGCTTGGTGAACTTGAGCTTCCAACAATGATACCTATAGGGCAGTAATGAAAAACTAATCTTTGTAATAGGCAGTGGCTCCACTGTATCCACATAAGGGGAAAAAATGAATCTTGACCTTACTGTCACACTGTACACAAAAATCAATTTCCAATGGATCCTAGATAAGCAATGGTAAAACTTTGAGGTTTTTAAAAGAAAACATAGACCATGCTCATGACTTTGAGTTGGGAAGAGTCTTCTTAACCAGGATGCAACAAGCACTGGCCAACATTAAGAAACAACAAAACTGATTTTAATTTTAATTTTAATTTAATGCTAAATTTTTAGGAACTCCTGTGACATAACATCATGATGGTGAAAGGCAAGTCATAGAGTGGGATATGATAGCTACAACATACCTTTCTGGTAAGGACTCATAACTTACATATATAAAAGAAAACAATATGGTGAGCATAGTGTAATTTAAAATTGTCAAATCATTATGTGTACACTCGAAACTGATGTAACATTGTGTGTCAACTATATTTCCATTTTAAAAAAAAGATCAGGGGCGCTTGGGTGGCTCAGTGGGTTAAGCCGCTGCCTTCGGCTCAGGTCATGATCTCGGAGTCTTGGGATCGAGCCCCGCGTCGGGCTCTCTGCTCTCTCGGGGAGCCTGCTTCCTCCTCTCTCTCTGCCTGCCTCTCTGCCTGCTTGTGATCTCTCTGTCAAATTAAAAAAAAAAAAAAATCAGTAACAGAAATACAAGCCATTAAAAAAATGGGCTAACCACTTGAGTGAGCTTTTCACAAATGATGAATGGCTTTTTTTAATGACCGGTAACTACATTAAAACTCTATGACAACGTGTTCAACATTGTTAGTTATCATAGAAATACAAATTAAAATTATAATTAGCTACCATAGTAGGACCACAAGATGGCTAAAATCAAAATGCCTGACAATAATAAGTGTTGTTGAGGATGTGGAGTCACCAAAACTCAACTGCACCATGGGGCGGGGGGGTGGTGAAATTAATTTATACAAGTAGAAACTTTCTTGTAAATTTGAAAATATATATTTTGGCCTAGGTTCTAGGCAAAGAATCTGAAATAAGGGTTAAGATGTCAGCACTTTATATGGAAGATGACAGTCTACGTACAGTATGAAGGATCAACCAAAAGGAAGAGAGGGAAGGAAGACAAAGCAATACAATGTGGAATGTTAATTCACTAGCTATTGCTTCACAATGAGTGCACTTGGCAATGAAGGGTTGGAGGACGAAGTAAGCTTCAAAATGTTCCATGGCAAGTGAAAATGGGAGGGGAACTACCTGCCCCATATCGCACTGGTCTTGGTTCACCTAAAGGGGAGATAGTCTCTTTATTTAGCTTCTAAATTTTACCTCAGGATAATTTCTGCATTTGGCTGCTGGTGGAATTTAGTGTTGTCTCAAGTTTGAGGCTAGAACATATAATCCTGCTTTTATTGTTGATTAACATACATGCATATTTTTCCGTTGCTTTTGTACTTAATGGTAAAATTCCTGGGCCATTGGGTATGTGTATGATTGGATGCAGCTTTCAAGATTCCCAGAGATGCCTCTCTATGTCTCACTAATGCCCAGAACTTCTGGTCTAGAGGAAAAACTACTTAAATAAGTAAATGGATTTCCATATCCATTGACGTATTTATAATATTTTCCTTTAGGTTCATGCATCAAATTACATTAATAAAATGACAAGTGTTACATTAAGCTTATTTTTCTTGAATAAGATGAATTTCCTCTTTGCAGTCTTACTATATATCCTTGGACTTACTGTGTTAACTTTTAAAGATATATGCTTCTATGTTTATGAATGAGATTACTTTCTCATGTATATTTCTCATCATGTCCTTGTCGGGTTTGTCCATCAAAGTCATCCTGGATACTCTAAATTAATCAGAAGTACTTCCATTTTTTCCTATTCTCTGGAAGAATCAGTAAAATCTCAACATTATTCTTCATTAAATACTTACTGGACTTTATCACAGGAGTCACTTAAGCTTGGAGTTTTCTTTGGGGAAATTTCTAATTAGGAGTCTATTTATTTAATTACTATATTACTTAGATTTTATTTCATTTGGGTTTTAGTAAATTGTTTTTCTACAAGCTATATATTTCATCTGAATTTTATTTGCATGAACTTACTGATAATACTCTCTAATTCCCTTTACATCTACAGTATGTTGTGCTATTCCCTTTTCATTACTGGCATTGACCATATTTATCTTCATTAATTCTCCTGTTCATTTCTTCCAGAGGTTTATTCACTAATTGCAATTGCCTGAATCAATTATTAAACAGGATGTGGAGAAATAATTATTTTTCTGATTTACTCCATTTTTCTCCATTTATTGGCTGGCTGTATTCTGTATCTGTGAAAAGAAATTCTATTCTTGCTTTCTGAAAAAAACAAAATGTTTCATGCTTGCTTTATTATTTTTCTGCCTGAAACCCATAATCAGGCATTTCTCCAAGGAATCACAATTCCTTTTATATGGAAACATATTTACAATGTAATCTCTGGTTGTTCTCAGCACTAATTGGCCATCATTGCTTCTAAGCACTTCTGGTGGATGGGACTAAAAAACGTATTCAGAAGTCATGTGTTCGTACTGACAACCTCAAATCCAAACTATTGGATTCTTGCTCATATTTTCCTTTTCTGTGTGTTTTCTCTTCACCCATAGTGAAAACACTGGTTACAAGCACAATTGATAATTTACTCATTTGCTGTAGCTTATAATACATAGAAAAAAACTTTCAGAATTATGATATTACAAAAATTACAACAAACCTACATAAACATCAAAACTTTTCTGCAATTTTGTTTTGTCTTATTTTCCTTTTTGAAATTCTCCTACACATACTCAGTGAGTTTATTTAACTTTATCATCTTCACAATAAATTTATCTAACTTTAGAAAAAAATGTATGGTTTTTATGCAATCACATAATATGTATGGATTCACAAAAAGAGAAATGACGTCATAAATTTGAATCATCCTATCAAAAAAAAAAAGATACATTTTGCCACTTGCTCAAGCCTACTTTTGTGTCTCTCAGGGATATTTAAAAATGTCCTCCATAGATATTTTGCACATTTCTTATTATGCTGCCTTCCTGGGTATTTTTAACTTTTGTTATAGTAATAAAAAGATGCTTTCTTCTGCTTTATATCATCAAACTATTCTTTGTTTGTGTATATAAATGCTGATTTTTTTCTTATGATTTTATTTTAAACTAAATTTATTAAGCTATCAAGTGGACTGTCCACTTTGATACACTTTGACAAATATAATTCCTGTGTGATGATCATCATCCTTCATGTAATGACCAGACACAGAACATTTCCACCATACCAGAGAGCTGCCTCATGCCAATTTTCAGTCACTCTCCCCACCACCAGGTCCAGACACTGAGTATACTCTATCGCTACAGATTAGGTTTTCCCTGTTCTTAAATTTCATACAAATGTAATCATGCAAATGCCATCCAAAGATGTCCATGACCTAATGCACTAGTCCCCAGAAATTGCCAATGTCACCTTACATGGCAAAAAGGAATTTGTCAATAACCAAGAAACAGAATCTGGAAACACACTACTCAAGTTGTGATGAGCTGCCATGCAGGGGTGGAGTGGGAAGGAGAAACACTAGTAATATATCACACCACTTGGAGTGAGCCTCAGCTCTGCATTCTAACCCTTGAACCAAGGAGAAACAACCATTGTTTTTTGTCTGGTTTCTTTTTCTTAGCCTAATGTAACTGAGATTCATTTGTGTCATTTCCTGTTTTAATGCTGTGAAGTATTCCATTTTATGACGGTAACACAACATGTTTATCCATTCACCTACTGAGGGATAACTTGGTTGTTTTAAGCACATGGTTATTGTCAATAAATCTGGGTTTAGAAAGTGTAAGTTTTCATTTGTCTCAGAAATAACAGGTAGAATAACTGGGTCACTGGGCAAGTTTATGTTTAATTTTATAAAATTGGTTTTCAAATTGGTTGTGCAATTTTATATTTTCATCAACAAAGTACAGGAGATCTATTGTTCTAAATCCTCTCCAACACATGGATTCCAGACTTAATTTCAGTCAGTCTTAGAGGTCTGTGATGGTGCCTCATTGTCCTTTTCATTTTCAATGTCCTTTGTCACGTTCTATTGGAATTCATATATCTCACTGTATACAGTATCTATTAAAAGTTTTATCCCAGTGCACCTGGGTGACATAGTTGGTTAGGCAACTCTTGATTTTGGGTCCAGACATGATCTCAGTGTTATGAGGGTTATGAGAGTGTGCCGCGTGTTAAGCTCCACACTAGGCATAGTACTTGGTTAAGATTCTCTGTCTCCCACTCTCTCTTCCCATTCCCCACAACTCTCTTGATTTCTCTCCTTCAAAAAAAATTAAAAGTAATATAAAATAAAAAGTAAAATAAAAGTTTGAATCCCAAAGTCAACAATTAAATAATTAAAATTTATTTTTTTGTTATTAAATTGTAAAAGTTCTTTATCTATCCTAAAGAGAAGTCCTCTGTCATACTTACATATTACTAATACAAACTAGTAGTTTGCCTTTCATTTTGTAAATGATATTATTTCAAAATTTATATTTCTAATAATTGGATATTAGTGTAAAAACACATTGGCTGTTTCTTTTCTTTTCTCTTTTTTTTTGGTAAATTTCTCAGAATTTTCTACATAGACACCATGTTGTCTCTGAATGGAGACAGTTTAACTTTTTTATTTCAAATAAGGGTACTTCCATTTACTTTTTTTGTCTAACTGAATTTTATAAGTCACCTTCAAAATATATAATAAAATGATGAGAACAGACATCCTGACATTGTTCCTAATCTTAGCAACTGCATGTTCCATATGCCACATTTATTTTTTTAAACATTTTTTAAAGATTTTTATTTATTAATTTGTTTGTCAGACAGAGAGATCACAAGTAGGCAGAGAAGCAGGCAGAGAGAGAGGGGGAAGCAGGCTTCCTGCCGAGCAGAGAGCCTGATGTTGAGCTAGATCCCAGGATCCTGGGATCATGACCTGAGCCGAAGGCAGAGGTTTTAACCCACTGAGCCACCCAGGCGCCCCATATGCCACATTTAAGTGTGATAGTAGCTATATTTTCTTCGTAGATATTTGCATTAGTTTCTTGTTAACAAATAACAAGTTGCCATAAATTTAGCAACTTTAAAAGATTATTATTTATGTTATGTAGGTGAGAAGTCCAAAACAGGTCTCACTGGGTTAAAATCAAGGTATTAGCAGTGGTCTTTCACCAGAGGACAGACATCTCCACATTCTTTGGCTTGTGCCCTCCTTTCTTCATTTTCAAGATGACAGCAGTAGGTGGAATTCTCAGCACACAGGAAATAACTTCTGACCACATCCAGATCACATCAATGTTATACTCTTTTTGTGGCAAAAAAAGTTAGTTTTCCTTTTTTCTTTTTTGGGACATCATTAGAATGTGTACTGACATTATAGTATTTTTTGTCATTCTGCTATCCTTCTCTTCTCTTCTTCATTGCTTTTAGATTTTGCCCTTTTTGGCCTTATTATCTCCTTCCTTCTTCATTTCATTTCACTTTTCTCTTTTGCTTCTCCCTCTTTTTTTAATTTTTTTATTTTTTTTTTATTGAGAGAGAAAGTGTGCATGTGAATGGGGAGGGAAGGACAGAGGGAGAAGGAGAGACAAAGTCTTAAGTATACTCAATGTGCTCAGAGGGGAGCCAGAGGTTAGCTCCCTCTCATGATCCTGAGATCATGACCTGAGCCAAAATCAAAAGTCCAACTGATAACTGACTGAACCACCCATACACTTCTCTCCATGTTTTTTGAATTTGGCCTTTATTTCTTTATTTCTACTATTTCATTTGTATTTCAATAAATATCTAAGCTCCAGCTGCTTTATTTTTAGCCATAGGTTCTGGTTTATAGGATATTATTGTTGCTGTTTTAAGAAAATATGAAAATTTGAAGTTTATATCCGTTTAGAACTTAGTGTTGATTAATAGAGTTATAAAATCTTCAAATATATGTGAAATTTTACCTGATTTTCATTATTACTCTAATGTATTATTGCATGTTTCTTTTTCTAATCCATATAGTTTATTTTAATAAGAAAATAACATTTAATGAAAATGAAGTAGATCAATTATGACCCATATAATTTAATAAGGATTTCTGCATGAAAGTTAGCTACCCGAAATTCTTATGTTCTATGAAAATGTTGCAGCACTCTTTTTAAAAAAATGCATTCATTATTATTGGGATAAAATTGTCATATGTACATGTGTATGACATATGGACATGTACGTAAGATCTGTCTTACAGATTTCTATTGTTATGTCTTTTTTTTTTTTTAGTAGTCTCTGCTTTTTGAAATAGATGCTGTGTTGTCTGATGGTTCCTGTGTGTTTTATGATATTTGTTGTACTTTTTCCTTTATGTGGTTTGCTTTTTAAAATTTTATTTATTATTCCTTTTGGTGTATGTGGAGCTTCACGTGTTTGTCAACATGGACACCTTTATTTTTTATTTTTTTTTTTTAAGATTTTATTTATTTGTCAGAGAGAGAGCGAGAGCGAGCACAGGCAGACAGAGTGGCAGGCAGAGTGGCAGGTAGAGGCAGAGGGAGAAGCAGGCTCCCCATAGAACAAGGAGCCCGATGTGGGACTCGATCCCAGGACGCTGGGATCATGACCTGAGCCGAAGGCAGCGGCTTAACCAACTGAGCCACCCAGGCGTCCCCATGGACACCTTTAAAAGTACCTTTTATAATGTACTTATTTTGATTTCTGCTGTTTAAGCATCTTTAAATAATGTTCTTTGGCTCTCATGTTACTCTGTCATAAATTAATAAGCTCTCAAACATTTATCTTCTATCGCTCTTTTCTTCCAATTTTAAATAAATATAATGTTTTTATACTATTAAATACTATAATGTTTTCATGCAATTTTTCCATTCTAGATATAGATCATTTTTAAAAATCTTAGATTTCCAATGAAAATTAGTCAGTGGTCACTGCCTGCCACATGTCCTCAGTCATCTCTTGCTCCATTAAACATGTTTCCATTGGATCCTTTGGGAAGTGCTTTTGAAAGTACTTTCTTACCATTAAGGAAATGCAAATTAAAACCACAGTGATTATATATATACCAAAACAGTGATATATATATATATACATATTATAGTGATATATGTGATATGTATATATAAAAAACAGTTTTATATATATATATATATATATATATATATATATAAAACAAAAAAAAGTGAAATACCACTAATCACATATTAAATGGGTTAAAAAAAACTGAATGTACTGAGCTTTGGCATTGATGTGGGGCGATTTTTAGGCATTGTCTTGGAATGGTCTTGCAAAATTTTACAGCTACTTTGGTACAAAGTTTGGCAGTTTCTTAGAAAATGAAACACACCTGTTAAATAACCCAGCTCACATGCCTAGCTATTTATACAAGAGAAGTGAAAACCGATGTTTACAGGGAATGACATGTCTTGGCTTCTCTTTCACATCTTATTTCCATATGAAAGTAGAAAGTAGAATCGGTTTGTCAATTTAAATCAATTTAATTCAATCTGGGGAAACTGACTTCTTTACATTATTGAACATTCATCAAGAGAAGAAAAAAAATTTTTAATGTTATACTGCTTTTTGTTTGCATATAGGTACACAAATAACTTACTTTAACATTTTATGCAATAAATTTGTCAAACTAGCAATGTTTTCTAATCATTTATATAGACAAATTTTTCAATGTTTGAAGTACATAAGTATGTCATGGGTACAACCAAATTAATTAAATCAGGGATTGATTTGCCTAGAGGTTGGTTTCAGATCCTGTGAGGAGAAGTGTGTTCAAATAAACCTTACCATTTTGCAGCCCAACTGAATATTGGATGATAATTACAGGGGGGTCTCTCCTTTCTTGTTGAGAACACCTTTTGTCTCATTAGCTGCATGAGTGGGTTAGTATTTTCGCTTAGCCTGTCAGCTTCTTAGCACCTCTACTGGAAGCAGAAGTCAACAGACAACACTAGAACTACCAGATTTTTCTGGAGGAAATAAAACCCCCAAAGCTGGGCTTATCTTTCTGGCTTTCAATTTTTTTTAGTATTTCAACCACATATTTTAGCTTTCAACTAAATTAATGTTACCAATTATTAGACAAATCAAAATTCTATGTTTTCAGATAGAATGCAATGCAAAGATCTTAGTATCTCATATGTAATATTCTTGCCAAATTCCAATAGTGAGTGAAATCATGAGAACACATGAAAATTGGAAAACATGATAAAATGACTGACTTATAATCTTCAGAAGTGTCATGATGAAGCAATCATATATATGCATTCTAAGTTATCAATGATATCCTTGTTCTAGAATGGCTGAATATAAAAGATAAGCTTGAGATTATAGCTCCTAAATTCACAACATTTTGCATATCCTACGGAAAGCCTTTAAATTCATTGGACAATGAGATTTCTAGAAATAGCTGGTTCACAAAGGAAAGTTGTTTCAGTAAAGATAAGTTATTAATGACTTTTCATATAAATACATTTGTGAGGAAGAGAGGAAAAAGAAAATAAGACAATTTGTTTCAGATATTTAGTCAATAGCTTATTGGAAATATGGCTCCATGAGGATTGTCATCTTTTCCACAAGTTCCCTAGCTCAGGATGAATTAGTCAGAAGCTGTAGATCTAGCTATCCCTCTACACAGGCCTCTGGCATACCCCCAACTGATTCCTTATTATGTGCATAGAGAGATCTGATTATCTGACTGCCTCTCCAAATATGACAAATTCTGTAATACCCAGAAGAAAACTCCTTAGGGTTAATTATGTCAAAACAACAATCAAAGGGGTACCCGGGTGGCTCAGTTGGCTAAGTGGCTGACTCTTGATTTCAGCTCAGGTTATGTTCTCAGGGTTCTGAGATAAGTCCTGCATCAGACTCCATGCTGTGTATGGAGCCTGCTTACGATTTTCTCTCTCCCTCTGCTCATTCCTCTTCTCCTCTCTCTCTCTAAAAAAAAGGGGGAGAGGGAGAAAATAACCAGAAACTCAAAAACATAGGAATCAACTCAAAACTACTTCTGTTTAGGTACAAAGAATGAAGATTCTATTTTCTTGAACATTTACTGAATCCAAAGTTCCCAAAAGCACATAATAAATGATCTACTTCAATCTTTGGTAGAAAAGATAAAAGAATAATTGAAAATGTTGAGTAGTTAACAAAGACAATGGAGCAGGTGACATCATTATAATATTCTTTCAATATTATAAAAAATTATTAAATTGTGAACAAATGAATTTTAACTCATAAGATTGTGAAAACATTTAATTTCATCAGTACTTGACAGTTTGTTAAGCTCAAATGGCTAGTTAGGTCAATATTAAGTTAATCATGACAGATGATCAGTCAATGAATGGTAAAACAGATGTGAATATCTTCTATGTACCATGGCACAAGGAACATAAAACTATAGATTTTTAAAGTGAATGACAACACCCAGTCAAATAGTTCAGCAGTCTGGGTGCGTCAGGTGACAGCTTGTAACACAGTGGGGTTGGTCATTTGAAAAACTTTATTTCAAATTTAAAAATATATATATATTTTCTTTAATGAATATTTGTTTTACTTCACAATTGTAAAAGACTATAGAAATATTTAAGCAAAGAAATTACAAATTGCATATTAGTAAAAGAAACATATTTTATCTTTGCTCTAATCTGACAAGTAATATTTTTTTTAAAATATGTTGGGGTGCCTGGGTGGCTCAGTTAAGCATCTGCCTTCAGCTCAGGTCATGATCCTATTGTCCTGGGATCAAATCCCACATTAGATTCCTTGAAGAGGGGAGCCTGCTTCTTCCTCTCCCTTTGCCCCCTGCTCATGCTCTTTCTCTCTCTCTCTGTGTCAAATAAATAAATAACAATCTTTTAAAAAATTATAAAATAATGTGTAAGAAACCAGCTTTCTGGGGCGCCTGGGTGGCTCAGTGCGTTAAGCCGCTGCCTTCGGCTCAGGTCATGATCTCAGGGTCCTGGGATCGAGCCCCGCATCGGGCTCTCTGCTCAGCAGGGAGCCTGCTTCCTCCTCTCTCTCTGCCTGCCTCTCTGCCTGCTTGTGATCTCTCTCTGTCAAATAAATAAATAAAATCTTTAAAAAAAAAAAAAAAGAAACCAGCTTTCTGCTATTAAATAGAAGTAGTGCTATATGGAAAACTCAGAGAACAGAGAAGCTTAAGTATAATAATTTTGCCATTTGTAGGTAATTATTGGAAACATTTTATTTTGTTAGGGACAAGGGTAGCATCCTGTGATTTTATCTTAAGATAGAGACACTCCAGATTCATTACCTTTTATCATTCATGGTTTCTTCCCCTCACAATTCATTATCACACTATTTCTTAGAAATCTTTGTAAAATGGGGTATTTTCTGAAATACTGGATATCCACAACTTATTCCCTGCCCTTGCCCAGAAAGGAGCATTGGTTTGAGTGGGGATGGTGATCAAAGCGAAGACTCATAGAGGAGTGAACTTGGAACCCTACGTCTCTCTGAGAAGTACAAGCTTGCTTACATATTCCAGGTTAAAAAGAAGCATGACTCCCACGGACTGAAGTATATCACCCATTTTGTTTCATTCTTTTTTTTTTTTTTAATTTGTTTTCAGCGTAACACTATTCATTGTTTTTGCACCACACCCAGTGCTCCATGCAGTCCGTGCCCTCTACAATACCCACCACCTGGTTCCCAACCTCCCACCCCCGCCCCTTCAAACCCCTCAGATTGTTTTTCAGAGTCCGTAGTCTCTCATGGTTCACCTCCCCTTCCAATTTCCCTCAACTCCCTTCTCCGTTCCAACTCCCCTTGCCCTCCATGCTGTGTGTTATGCTCCACAAATAAGTGAAACCATATGATAATTGACTTTCTCTGCTTGACTTATTTCACTCAGCATAATCACTTCCAGTCCCGTCCATGTTGCTACAAAAAGGTAAGGGGCATATTTAAAGTCATAAAAGGGGGCACCTGGGTGGCTCATTGGGTTAAAGCCTCTGCCTTCGGCTCAGGTCATGATCCCAGAGTCCTGGGATCGAGCCCCGCATTGGGCTCTCTGCTCAGCAGGGAGCATGCTTCCTCCTCTCTGCCTGCCTCTCTGCCTACTTGTAATCTCTGTCTGTCAAATAAATAAATAAAATCTTTAAAAAAAGTCATAAAAGTAGTTAGAGCCTCTACAGGGAATATTTGCCTTGCTGGCAATAACATGACTCTTCCACTGAAGAAACTAAGCACAAAACAAAACAAACAAACAAACAAAAAACATTCAAAATATTTTCAAAGAGGTAAATATGCAGAGATGAATAAATATGAATGGGGATAAGGAAGAGTTATGGAGGGGAAAAGTGGAGGGGCTCAAGAAGGTCAGTTCCTTGGCTAGAGCACCTTTACATTTGGCTGAGGCTGGAGGGGAGGGCAGAGAGAGAGGAGATTAGTTTGATGGGGCTCAGAGAATGAAATTAGAGTCCAGGCCTATGTAAAGGGAATCCGAGTGAACACTTCTCACTTCGATTTGTAATCTTTTTTTTTTTTTAATTTATTTATTTATTTATTTGACAGAGAGAGATCACAAGCAGGCAGAGAGGCAGGCAGAGAGAGAGGAGGAAGCAGGCTCCCCACTGAGCAGAGACCCTGATGCGGGCCTCGATCCCAGGACCCTGAGATCATGACCTGAGCCGAAGGCAGCAGCTTAACCCGCTGAGCCACCCAGGCGCCCCTCGATTTGTAATCTTAAAGAAGTGTGCTGTAGAAGAAATGTTACCAGGAGTAAATACATTGTCATGGGGGCTATAGTTCAGTTATGAATTATTTTAAATCCCCAAATGGAATTGGTTGAGTTAGTCTCAAACTGCTATTATCAAGGCATCAGGCAGAAACAAATGAAAATACTTTATGTTAAAAAAAAAAAAAAATCTTTCCCAAAAGTTCATTTTTGCCCTTGCTTCCCTTGCCTTTGGTGATGTTCCTAGGAAGATGTTGCTGCGGCTGAGGTCGAAGAGGTTGCTGCCTGTGTTCTCCTCGAGGATTTTGATGGATTCCTTTCTCACATTGAGATCCTTCATCCATTTTGAGTCTATTTTCGTGTGTGGTGTAAGGAAATGATCCAATTTCATTTTTCTGCATGTGGCTGTCCAATTTTCCCAACACCATTTATTGAAGAGGCTGTCTTTTTTCCATTGGACATTCTTTCCTGCTTTGTCGAAGATGAGTTGACCATAGAGTTGAGGGTCTATTTCTGGGCTCTCTATTCTGTTCCATTGATCTATGTGTCTGTTTTTGTGCCAGTACCATGCTGTCTTGATGATGACAGCTTTGTAATAGAGCTTGAAGTCCGGAATTGTGACGCCACCAACTTTGGCTTTCTTTTTCAATATTCCTTTGGCTATTCGAGGTCTTTTCTGGTTCCATATAAATTTTAGGATTATTTGTTCCATTTCTTTGAAAAACATGGATGGTACTTTGATAGGAATTGCATTAAATGTGTAGATTGCTTTAGGTAGCATAGACATTTTCACAATATTTGTTCTTCCAATCCAGGAGCATGGAACATTTTTCCATTTCTTTGTGTCTTCCTCAATTTCTTTCATGAGTACTTTATAGTTTTCTGAGTATAGATTCTTAGTCTCTTTGGTTAGGTTTATTCCTAGGTATCTTATAGTTTTGGGTGCAATTGTAAATGGGATGGACTCCTTAATTTCTCTTTCTTCTGTCTTGTTGTTGGTGTAGAGAAATGCAACTGATTTCTGTGCATTGATTTTATATCCTGACACTTTACTGAATTCCTGTACAAGTTCTAGCAGTTTTGGAGTAGAGTCTTTTGGGTTTTCCACATATAGTATCATATCATCTGCAAAGAGTGATAGGATTTTATCAAGATCAAAAGCTTTTGCACAGCAAAGGAAACAGTGAACAAAACCAAAAGACAACTGACAGAATGGGAGAAGATATTTGCAAATGACATATCAGATAAAGGGCTAGTGTCCAAAATCTATAAAGAACTTAGCAAACTCAACACCCAAAGAACAAATAATCCAATCAGGAAATGGGCAGAGGACATGAACAGACATTTCTGCAAAGAAGACATCCAGATGGCCAACAGACACATGAAAAAGTGCTCCATATCACTCGGCATCAGGGAAATACAAATCAAAACCACCATGAGATATCACCTCACACCAGTCAGAATGGCTAAAATTAACAAGTCCGGAAATGACAGATGCTGGCGAGGATGCGGAGAAAGGGGAACCCTCCTACACTGTTGGTGGGAATGCAAGCTGGTGCAACCACTCTGGAAAACAGCATGGAGGTTCCTCAAAATGTTGAAAATAGAACTACCCTATGACCCAGCAATTGCACTACTGGGTGTTTACCCTAAAGATACAAACGTAGTGATCCGAAGGGGCACGTGCACCCGATTGTTTATAGCAGCAATGTCTACAATAGCCAAACTATGGAAAGAACCTAGATGTCCATCAACAGACGAATGGATAAAGAAGATGTGGTATATATACACAATGGAATACTATGCAGCCATCAAAAGAAATGAAATCTTGCCATTTGCGATGACGTGGATGGAACTAGAGGGTATCATGCTTAGCGAAATAAGTCAATCGGAGAAAGACAACTATCATATGATCTCCCTGATATGAGGGAGAGGAGATGCAACATGGGGGGTCGAGGGGGTAGAAGAGTAAATGAAACAAGATGGGATTGGGAGGGAGACAAACCATAAGTGACTCTTAATCTCACAAAACAAACTGAGGATTGATGGGGTAGGGGGTTGGGAGAGGGGGGTGGGGTTATGGATATTGGGGAGGGTATGTGCTATGGTGAGTGCTGTGAAGTGTGTAAACCTGGCGATTTGCAGACCTGTACCCCTGGGGATAAAAATATATGTTTATAAAGCTGTAAAAAAAAAAAAAAAAAAAAAAAGAAAAAAAAGAAAGGATGAATACCCAAGTTTTGTAGCAACATGGACGGGACTGGAAGAGATTATGCTGAGTGAAATAAGTCAAGCAGAGAAAATCAATTATCATATGGTTTCACTTATTTGTGGAGCATAACAAATAGCATGGAGGACAAGGGGAGATGGAGAGGAGAAGGGAGTTGAGGGAAATTGGAAGGGGAGGTGAACCATGAGAGACTATGGACTCTGAAAAACGATCTGGGAGTTTTGAAGGGGTGGGGGTGGGAGGTTGGGGGCACCAGGTGGTGGGTATTGTGGAGGGCGCGGATTGCATGGAGCACTGGGTGTGGTGCAAAAATAATGAATACTGTTATGCTGAAAAAATAAAAAAATTAAAAAAAAAAGCATCCCAGGGGATACTGTCACCCACCTCCCCACAGTTAAGAACCACAAGGTGTTAAATAAATTTTCATTAATTCTGAAAAAAAAAAAATCTTTCAAAACACCCAACAAAAAAGAACAAGAGAGTAATTTAAAAGTTGACTCATACTTAAGTTGAGACTAGAGCAGCAGAACTTGAACAAACAAAACACTCAACAAAAAAGAACAAGAAAATTTAAAAAAAATCTTAGACTTCATAATATTTCTATAAATAATTTTGAAAAAACAATGCCATGTGCAGAACCAAACATAATCAGACAAATATGGAGATAGGATCACAGTAACAGAACAAGCATAAGCAATAAAAAATAAAAACAGACACATAGAAGGACTTATATTGAAGTTATCATACACAGATATTAACCATAGTTCTTAATCTTGTGGGCAAGGTGATGACATTGCCATGAGACTAGATTTATCCAATCCTTTCCCCAGACTAATAAATGAAGTGGGATAGCAAAAAATAAATAAATAAATAAATAAATAAATAAATAAATAAATAATAAGTAAATAAGTTTAAAAAAAAATCCAGAAAACCTCTTCAACAAAAGTATGTAACAAGAGTTTTCTAAAAATACCAGATTTTAAGGTAAAAGGGCCAGGAGATATAAGATAATTACTTTACCCCCATAAGGAAGGTCCCACCCACACTTTAACTGAAGTATTTAACAGTCAACAGGTAGATCTATACCAGTTGAACCTTAGGCAAGTTTTCAAGTTTTCCTTATTAGATTGTATAGCAGAGCACAGGAGGAAAGGCTGAGTAGAGGGAGTCAACTGAGGCCCTCAGGATCTCAGAAATATTCTGAGAAATGTGAAGTGTTATCTGAGTAGAAATTTCCCAGGACATAGGCAGTAACCTCTTCAACATTGGTCACAGAGATTTATTTAATGATACATCTCCAACAGCCTGGGAAACAAAAGCAAAAATGAACTTTTAGGACTTCCTCATGATAAAAAGTTTCTACATAGCAAAGAAAACAGTCAATAAAACTAAGAGGCAACCCACGAAATGGAAGAAGATATTTCCAAATGACATTACAGATAAAAGGCTGGTATCCAAGATCTATAAAGAACTTCTCCATCTCAACACCCAAAAAAAACCAAATAATCAAGTCAAAAAATGAGCAGGAGACATACAAATGGTTCACAGACTCATGAAAAAATGCTCATCATCATTAGCCATCAGGGAAATTCAAATTAAAACCACATTGAGATACCACCTTATACCAGTTAGAATGGCCAAAATTAACAAGGCAGGAAACAACAAGTGTTGGAGAAGATGTGGAGAAAAGGGAACCCTCTTACATTTTTGGTGGGAATGCAAGTTGGTACAGCCACTTTGGAAAACAGTGTGGAGGTTCCTTAAAAAGTTAAAAATAGAGCTAATCTATGGCCCAGCAATTGCACTGCTGGTTATTTACCCCAATGATACAGATGTAGTGAGAAGACGGGCTACATGCACCCCAGTGTTCATAGCAGCAATGTCCGTAATAGCCAAACTGTGGAAAGAGCTGATAAGCACTTCAACGGACAAATGGATAAAGAAGATGTAGTTCAAATATACAATGGAATATTATGCCTCCATCAGAAAGGATAAATACCCAACTTTTGTATCAACATGGAGAGGACTGGAGGAGATTATGCTGAGTGAAATAAGTCAAGCAGAGAGAGTCAATTATCATACAGTTTCACTTATATGTGGAGCATAAGGAATAACACAGAAGACATTAAGGGAAGGAAGGGAAAACTGAAGGGAGAGGAAATCAGAGGGGGAGAAGAACTGTGAGAGACTATGGATTCCAAGAAACAACCTCAGGGTTTCAGAGAGGAGAGGGGTAGGCAAATGGGTTAGTCCAGTGATGCGTATTAAGGAGGGTATGTGTTGTAATGAGCACTGAGTGTTATACACAAATAATGAATCAATGAACACTACAGCAAAACCTAAAACAAAACAAAACAAAAAAAAATTCCCAGAATATAATAGAAATCCACAGACCAGAAACTCTGGGACTGACGGAGAGATATTTGCTTATTGGTGGGGGAGGGAATAAGAAGGGATATATCTCTGAAAGTATGGGAGAGATGATCATCCTGAAAGATCAAGGTCTTGAGTACTGCAAGGTAATGAAAGAATCCCCACCCTTAGGTACACCTAAAGGAAAGTAAATTAGTATATCATAGAGATATCTGAACTGCTTTGTTCATTGCAGCATTACTCACAATAAGCAAGATATGGAAACAATCTAAGTGCCCTTCAACAAATGAATGAATAAATATATATATTTTGATAGATATTTAACTTTAAACACATTATTTATATATTAATATTATATTTATATTATTTGTAAAATATATACTATATTTTAAATTATATATTTGTATTAATATAAAATATGTTTCTATTATTACATCATATTTATATATAAGGTTTATATATAAATATATATTTAATTATTGTGATGTAATTGTATTTTAATATAAAAAAGGAAGAAAAGAACATTTTGCTAACCACATGAAAGGCTCTTGAGCATATTATACTAAAAGAAATAAGCCAAACAGAGAAAGGCAAATGCTTTATGATCATGTGAAATCTTAAAAAAAAAGAGAGAGAGAGAAAAGGAAAGGAGAAAAAGCTAATTCCACAGAAACAGAAACTAGAATGGTTGTTCCCAGGGGCTGGGGGAGGGTAAAATAGGATAATGTAGTGTAAGATGCAAACATTCAGTTGTAAGAATGAATTTTGAGGATGTGATGCACAACATGGTGATTATAGTTAATAAGTAGTAATGCAGACACAAATGTCCCAAAGAGGAGGTGTTAAGCTTTCTCACCACACATACAAAATAGTTAACTGTGAGGTGATGGATATGTTATTTACTTTGTTCTTATTGTTCTTTTCATAATGTATATGTATTTCACAGCATCATGTTGTACATATTACGCAACGGTATTTGTCAATTATTTCTCAATAAAGTTTGGAAAAAAATTAAACCCTCCAGCAGTGAAACAGGAAAGTTATTCAGGTTCATCTTATTTTCTATAAGGAATTTCATTGTAATTATACATAACAATTCAAAATGATGTGTTGTATAAAACACTAAAAAAGAATATATTCTGTATTGGTAAAATTGGTCAAAATTGTTAAAATTGAGGAATTTCTAATAAAACTATTGAAACTCAAATGGAAGAAAAAAGTCTCTGCATGCAAGCAAAATGACAATATTTCTTATAATTGAAAGGACTCCTTATTCATCAGATTTTTTCTACAATACTATTTTATACCTAAAACTAGTAGATGTCCATGTTTAAGATATTCAAAGAAGGAAGAATTAAAAACCATGGATTTAATATCCAATTAAATAGTCTTTCAAAAATAAAGCAAACAGAATTGTGGACATTTGAGAACTTAGAAAGTATGTAAGTATCCTCCTTTTTTTTCCCCTAAAATAAAAACATTTATTTTACCACATATTTAATAAAATTTTTGTTTTCATTATGGCTGTGCTAATTCTCCTTTAACAAAGAAGGACACATTTTGGTATAATTTTTCCACTAAAATTGTGTGATAGTCTAATAGCATTCTTCGCTTTGCTTGATTTTCTTATTATTTATCATTACAGAGTAGACCTATCACATTGGTTTAGGAAAACTGTTGAGCTTTAGCAGTTTCTCAAGGAATTTTTCTTTTATTTTTTTTTTAATTTTTTAATAAACATATAATGTATTATTAGCCCCAGGGGTGTAAGTATCCTCCTTAATGAATCAACTAGAGAATGAGTTTCAGAAAGCCAATGGACGGTTAAAAAAGTTTCCACAGAAATATTTGGTGAGCATTGTATATAATTAAATGTTAAACTTAGGTGAAAAGATGAGATTAATATGACAAAAACTCAGGTATCACTGCTGAAGAGATCTAACAATATAAATATAATGCAGGAAATTAAGTGGCAGCAGATCACAAGGGAAGCAGAAAAGGCTTTTTTGATAATAATGACTATTGTTTCAAACATATCCTGAATAGAGATAATGGAAACAAATGACACTGAGGAGCTGTGATAATGGTCCCTGTACAGAACAGTAGGAAGTGTCTACCAAGGGGTAATATGAGAGACATCAATTGTGCTTGTTTGTGGTAAGAAATATTACAGACAATATTGAAGGATTTGGAAGAAAATTAGAATCTAAACAAGGACCTAAACAGAAATCATAGAACTAAAGATTCAAGTAACTGAAATTAAAAACATGGTGGGGGCTTCGAGGTGGCTCAGTCACTTGAGCATCTGAGTCCTCATCTCAGCTCAGGTCTTGATCTCAAGGTCATGAGTTCAAGCCCCAGAAAGGGTTCCATGTTGGGCATGGGGCCTCCTTTAAAACAAAGACAAAACCTAAAACAAAACATTATGGATAGTAACAGCTATAGAAGCTTCGAGTAAAAGGAACAAAATGTATGTATTTAGAGTCTCAAAAGGGGAGATGTGGGAAATTGAGGCAGATGCAATATGTAAAAGGTCAGTGCTGGTAAGTTTCTGCAGCTAATGGGAGATACTGAGCCACAGCTTCCAGAAGGCCAGTACAACCACCCCAAGCACAATCAACAAAAATAAATTTGCTGGTGGAAAATAAAGAGGAGGGAGAGGAAGACATAGAGGAAAAGAGACAGAGAGAGAGAGACAGGGAGAGGAAAGACCAATCACCTCCAAAGGGACAGAAATGAAACTGGCATCTGCATTTGAAAAAAAAAAAAAGGGAAGACAGTGGAAGTAGAACACAATTGCCCACCTAGAATCCAAGCCCATCACAAATATGTTTCCAGAGTGAGGACGAAAGAAGTTCAGACACACAAGCACTCAGAAAATTATGACCCACAGACTTGTCCTAAGAGAAACACAAAAGGATGTTCTTGCTGAAGAAAGACAATCTAAATGCAAAGTTCAGGAAGTGGAAATGAACAAAAAAGTAATGAGATACGGAATTATATGTGGTCTTATTGGCCTTAAACTTGGGCACACACCAGGATTCTTCTTGGTAGGCTGTCCCCAAACACTCAAAAATGTAACAACATACCTTCTTGTTTCTTCCACATGAGAAAATCCTCACGTTTTGGTCTGAGTCATGAGAATAGTTACAACTTACGTTTTTATAACACATAGTGATATTCCTTTAATAATATAATCAGCATAGTCAATGAAGCAATCTTTTTATCTGTACTTAAGTTATTCCTATCCACAGCTGCTACCATGAGGTCATTGTGACTGATTTTCCTATTTTACGGGGGATTGCAATGATGCACCAAATTGTTTGAGGATTTTCCAAGCCCACATGTAGGCTTCAGAACTACTTAGAGTGCTTTATTTCACAAGAGCCTATGTAAATGCATATTTCTTTTTCCATATGCCATGGTAGAGTACTCTGCATTCTGGTCCTAGCTCTTGATAATTAAGATATGTGTATGTTCATGGAATACATACTCCTCCTTCACAATAACTAATATCTCATTTTAAAACTAACATCCAGGGGCACCTGGGTGGCTCAGTGGGTTAAAGCCTCTGCCTTTGGCTCGGGTCATGATCCCAGGGTCCTGGGATCGAGCCCCGCATCGGGCTCTCTGCTCTGCGGGGAGCCTGCTTTCTCCTCTCTCTCTGCCTGCCTCTCTGCCTGCTTGTGATCTCTGTCTGTCAAATAAATAAATAAAATCTTTAAAAAAAGTAAAATAAAACTAACATCCACTGACTGTTGCTTGAACAGCAAACAGTCCATTCATCCTTGATTCCTGTGTATAGTCTAAATTTTATTCAAAAATCAAGGAAGAGAAATATCTACCTAGAATTTTTTGAAGGTTTTTTGTTTTTGTTTTTTGTTCCTTGATGTGCTAGTTTTACTGGATTGGGGTTTGGCATTATGCCTTCAGCTTCCATAGAGGAACATGTAAGAATCACCCATGCACATAAAATGCATATTTATTTTGGGGATACTGTTTTGGGTGTTGTCTACTATATCACAATTTGCCTCTTTTAGGAGGACTCAGGAGAGTAACTTTCCTTCAAACCTCTGTGTTCCTTTCCTGAGAAAATGGTTTGTTCTTCTCTTGAGGACATATTTTATTTGTTCTTCTGCCTATAGCAATTTTTTAGGACTTTATGATATTCTTCACATTATTTTGTATCATAGATTGCTCTCTATTTTTAGCCTCACAGCACACTTTAGGCATTTATGTAAGTTACATTATATCATTTTTATTTTTTAAAAAATTTGACATGCAGATAAACACCTATAATACATCATCACACTCATTATATGGTGGGAATTAATAAGTCACAGAGAGATTACTGAACATATTTTGCAATTCTGGTGGAAAAACTTAGATTCTAAAAACAATAGCCTCTGATTCTATTTCTGCCTAGGAATCTGGAAAAAGCATCACTACAATACTAACAATGACCAAACGTTGGAAAACCTACAAAATTAAACCTTATTCTGAAGCTGTCAGAGAAATGAGGTTGCAGGGCAACGACCAAAGAGCCTGAGATCCCGGGAAAGATGGGTCCCCAAATGAAAGGTAAGATGTGCAGATTGGAAAATAGGGGTGAAAATAAATCAGCTAAACTTGGAATGAGTTGCTAAGACTGATTGTTGGCATGGCAAGAAAGAGACTCTGCAAAGCCCAGATCTAGGGAAATTCATGTCACTCACTGTCTCTTTCCATGGATCTCTGTTCATGCTCATAAGAAAGACAGGGGAGGGGCACCTGGGTGGCTCAGTGGGTTAAAGCCTCTGCCTTTGGCTCGGGTTGTGATCCCAGGGTCCTGAGATCGAGCCCCATATCAGGATCTCTGCTCCATGGGGAGCCTGCTTCCTCCTCTCTCTCTCTCTGCCTGCCTCTCTGCCTGCTTGTGATCTCTCTGTCAAGTAAACAAATAAAATCTTTAAAAAATTAAATAAATAAATAAATTTTTTTAAAAAAAGAAAAGAAAGAAAGAAAGACAGGGGACATATCTGAAAAACAGATGATGTCGCATTTTTTGTGGCAGCCGTGCCAGGATCACCAACCCTTCCAGGAAAGGCATGAAGTACCCCCCTCCCCCCTGCTCCCTTCCCTCATATACAGCAATTAAATTCTGAATCCAGAGGAGAAGCCATAGTGTTGTCACACCTGGTACCCAGGTAAAGAACCCCAGTTGATTAGTGCAGTAAAGATAAATTGCTCTGCACCTAAGGAAAGAACAGGAAATGTCTAGTGATGCGTACCTATGCCAATACCATTCAAGGTCTTTTGCTAGCAAGGGAGAAACAGGAAACTGTTAAAAAAAAAAAAAAAGCTGTCTTGATGATGACAGCTTTGTAATAGAGCTTGAAGTCCGGAATTGTGATGCCACCAACTTTGGCTTTCTTTTTCAATATTCCTTTGGCTATTCGAGGTCTTTTCTGGTTCCATATAAATTTTAGGATGATTTGTTCCATTTCTTTGAAAAAAATGGATGGTACTTTGATAGGAATTGCATTAAATGTGTAGATTGCTTTAGGTAGCATAGACATTTTCACAATATTTATTCTTCCAATCCAGGAGCATGGAACATTTTTCCATTTCTTTGTGTCTTCCTCAATTTCTTTCATGAGTACTTTATAGTTTTCTGAGTATAGATTCTTAGTCTCTTTGGTTAGGTTTATTCCTAGGTATCTTATAGTTTTGGGTGCAATTGTAAATGGGATGGACTCCTTAATTTCTCTTTCTTCTGTCTTGTTGTTGGTGTAGAGAAATGCAACTGATTTCTGTGCATTGATTTTATATCCTGACACTTTACTGAATTCCTGTACAAGTTCTAGCAGTTTTGGAGTGGAGTCTTTTGGGTTTTCCACATAGAGTATCATATCATCTGCGAAGAGTGATAGTTTGACTTCTTCTTTGCCGATTTGGATGCCTTTAATTTCCTTTTGTTGTCTGATTGCTGAGGCTAGGACTTCTAGTACTATGTTGAATAGCAGTGGTGATAACGGACATCCCTGCCGTGTTCCTGACCTTAGCGGAAAAGCTTTCAGTTTTTCTCCATTGAGAATGATATTTGCGGTGGGTTTTTCATAGATGGCTTTGATAATATTGAGGTATGTGCCATCTATCCCTACACTTTGAAGAGTTTTGATCAGGAAGGGATGCTGTAGTTTGTCAAATGCTTTTTCAGCATCTATGGAGAGTATCATATGGTTCTTGTTCTTTCTTTTATTAATGTGTTGTATCACATTGATTGATTTGCGGATGTTGAATCAACCTTGCAGCCCTGGAATAAATCCCACTTGGTCGTGGTGAATAATCCTTTTAATGTACTGTTGAATCCTATTGGCTAGTATTTTGACGAGAATTTTTGCATCTGTGTTCATCAAGGATATTGGTCTGTAGTTCTCTTTTTTGTTGGGATCCTTGTCTGGTTTTGGGATCAAGGTGATGCTGGCCTCATAAAATGAGTTTGGAAGTTTTCCTTCTATTTCTATTTTTTGGAACAGTTACAGGAGAATAGGAATTAGTTCTTCTTTAAATGTTTGGTAGAATTCCCCCGGGAAGCCGTCTGGCCCTGGGCTTTTGTTTGTTTGGAGATTTTTGATGACTGTTTCAATCTCCTTACTGGTTATGGGTCTGTTCAGGCTTTCTATTTCTTCCTGGTTCAGTTGTGGTAGTTTATATGTCTCTAGGAATGCATCCATTTCTTCCAGATTGTCAAATTTGTTGGCGTAGAGTTGCTCATAGTATATTCTTATAATTGTCTGTATTTCTTTGGTGTTTGTTGAGATTATGCTGAGTGAAATAAGTCAAGCAGAGAGAGTCAATTATCATATGGTTTCACTTATTTGTGGAGCATAACAAATAGCATGGAGGACAAGGGGAGATGGAGAGGAGAAGGGAGTTGAGGGAAATTGGAAGGGGAGGTGAACCATGAGAGACTATGGACTCTGAAAAACGATCTGAGAATTTTGAAGGGGTGGGGGGTGGGAGGTTGGGGGCACCAGGTGGTGGGTATTGTAGAGGGCACAGATTGCATGGAGCACTGGGTGTGGTGCAAAAATAATGAATACTGTTATGCTGAAAAAATAAAAAAAAAATTAAAAAAAAAAAAAAAAGCTGAAAACACCAGACATTGGGAAGAAATGAAGAAGTGTCACCTTTAAGGAGTAGACAGGTAAGACCCAACAAAACCTGTGGAAGGACCAGGACCACCCAGCATCCTCCTGTTTTCCCCTAACAAGCTGTCAAGTAAACATTAAAAAGCAGCAAAAGGCTATGCTTTCAGTCTGACATGTAGAGGGTTTAGAGGTCATCATTGTCATCTTCACCAGAGAATGCTAAATAAGCTGAAAAGCCAGTCTCCTTAAACCTGTCAGAGAACTGATTGTCTAATAGAAATGTTGGAAATAAACATGCATTATCATAGATTAAGAGTTGTTTTTATGGGTGTATCAGTAGACTCAAAACAGTAAGTTAACTTAAAGATAGGACAATAGAAAATATCCAAACTGAAACACACACACAAAAAAAATAAAGAGTTGTTTTTGTTTTTGTTTTAGAGAGAGAGAGAGAGAAGAGGGAGGGCTAGAGGGAGAGAAAAATTCTTAAAGAAACTCCATATCCAGCCAGGAGCCTGATGCTGGGTTCAATCTCACATCCTGAAATCATGACCTGAGCCAAATAGTCACCCTAACCTCCTGAGCCTCCCAGGCCCCCAAAAATGAGTTTCTTTTTTAAATTTTTAATTTTTTTTAAAGAATTTATTTATTTGACAGAGAGAGAGACCACAAGGAGGGGCCGTGGCAGGCAAAGGGACAGGGAGACCCAGGCTCCCTGCCAAGGAAGGAGCCAATGCAGGGCTTGATCCCAAAACCCTGGTATCATGACATGAGCCGAAGGCAGATACTTAACTGACTAAGCCACTCAGGCACCCCGAGTTGTTTATTTTTTGTTTTTTGTTTTTTAAGCACTCCAGAGCTGTGGCCAATGCAAAATGACCTGCCATATTTGAAATACCAGAGGTAAGAGAGAAAGTCACAGAAGAAAAGGGATATTGGTTGGGAAGTTTCAAAAAAATAATGAAAAAATATCAAATCACAGTCCAATAATTTCAGAGAAACCTAAGGAAAATGAACTTAAACAAATAATAAAAGCCTATACACACCAAATTCAAGGAGGTTCAAAGCAAATATGGCATGTTTGAAGGCAGCTAGAGAAAGAAGACTCATACACTGAGAAACACAGATCAAAATTGCAGTATTCTTCAGATCATAAAACCTGTAAACCAAGAGACTATAGTGCAGCACCACTACAGTACTGAGAACAAAATCTGAAAACCCAGAATTATGCATGTAGTGAGAATATCTCTCAAAATAAGATAGAAATATAATAATGCTTAAGATCATTGGTAATAGGGATGCCTGGGTGGCTCAGTCAGTTAACCATCTGCTTTTTGCTCAGGTCATGCATGATCCCAGGACCTGCGAGTTAGTCCCACATCTGGCTTCTTGCTCAGACGGGAGCCTGCTTCTTCCTCTGTCTGACACTCCCCCTGTTTAGGATCTCTTTCTTTCTCTCTCTCTCTCTGACAAATAAATAAAATCTTTAAAAATTAATATAAAATAAAATAACTGAAAATATTCATTCTCTGGAGATCTGAAATAATAAAGGAATTTCTTCAGTTGAAGAATATGACACCAGGCATAAACTTAGATCTACACAAAGAAATGAATAGGTTCTGAAAGAGTAAATGGAAATACACCTTGGAAATGGATATTTCTTGTTTTTTTGTTACTTAAAATAATTAAAATTTAGTAAAATTTAAATATACCAAATGGATATTTTTATTTTTTTATTTTAAAGAATTAAAGTTTAGAAATAACAATATTCTGAGTAATTAATAAAACATATTTTAATGTATGGCACAGTTTGGGGAGAGCAGCCAGAAGCACACTACTGTGAAGTTCTTGCGCTGAACAGAAAGCACTATAATGATTTATAGCTGGACGGTGATAAAATTTATGTTGTTAACCCTAGAGCAACATGAAAAACATTTGAAAAAAGGTGTACCTAATAAGTCACAGTGGAGAAAAAGTGGGATCATAAAAACAAATATCAATTAACTTAAAAGCAGGCAGAAAAAGAACAAAAAAGAAAAAAGAAAATGAAACAAAGTAAAAAAAAAAATGCCTTTCAAGGTGGTAGATTTAAATATGACCATAGTAATAATTACCTTAAGTATAGATGGCATAAATATACCATTTAAAAGACAACTTTTTTTTTAAAGATTTTATTTATTTATTTGACAGAGATCACAAGTAGGCAGAGAGGCAGGCAGAGAGAGAGAGGAGGAAGCAGGCTCCCTGCTGAGCAGAGAGCCCGATGCGAGGCTCGATCCCAGGACCCTGGGACCATGACCTGAGCTGAAGGCAGAGGCTTTAACCCACTGAGCCACCTAGGTGCCCCAAAAGACAACTTTTTTATATTGAGTTAAAGAGCAAGACTAAACAATGTATAATTACACTAAAGTCCCCCTACATTTGTTGATACAAATGTTAAAAGTTTTAAGATATACCATGAGGGGGCACCTGGGTGTCTCAGTGGGTAGAGCATCTGACTCTTGATTACTGCCCAGGTCATGGTCTCAGGATGGTGAGACTGAACCCTGCGTGGGCATCCGTGCTGGGCACAGAGCCTACTGAAGATTCCCTCTCTCCCTCTCCCCTCTGCCCCTCCCAACTGCTCACACAGATTCTCTCCCTTAAAAATAAAAAAATGTACACACACACACACACACAAAAACACACACACACACCATGAGAAAAAAACATGCTATGATAACTATGCTAATACTAACCAAAAGAAAGCTGGAGTGACTGCTGCTGGACTCCAGAGCAAGGAATGTACCAGTGATAAAAAGGGAGATATACACATCATGATAAAGGGACTTCTTGGTCAGAAAGACCCAACAATCCCAAACATGTGTCACATAACAGCAGAGCTTCAAAATGCATAAAACAAAAATGGATGGAACTAAAAAGATAAAGTCAACAATTAAAGTTGGAGATTTCAAAAGCTAACTCTCAGTAATCAATGGAACAATTTGATAGCTAATTATTAAGAACAGAATAATAGTATGAATCAACATTTCTGGTCAACAGCAGTAGATTTGTATTCTTTTCATGGAATATTTACCCATACAGATCTCAGCTTAAAAAATGAAAACTTTAGGGGCGCCTGGGTGGCTCAGTGGGTTAAGCCGCTGCCTTCGGCTCAGGTCATGATCTCAGGGTCCTGGGATCGAGTCCCGCATCGGGCTCTGCTCAGCAAGAAGCCTGCTTCCCTCTCTCTCTCTGCCTGCCTCTCTGTCTACTTGTGATCTCTCTCTGTCAAATAAATAAATAAAATCTTTAAAAAAAAAAAAGAAAACTTTAGAAGTTTTAAAGTTTTGTATTCATACAAAGCATATTTTTCTGACCAAAATGAAAGTAAAAACCAGTGACAGAAAAAAAATCTGGAAATTATGCCAATATTTGGAAATTAAACAACACACATAAAAATAATCCATTTATCTATACAAAATTAGTAAATCTTAATAGCAAATTTATTTATTCATAATTTTCAAATATTACAAAAATGCCCACTGACAGATGCCTGGTTAAAGAAACTTCATTACAATGGAATACTACTCAACAATAAAAGTTGACTATGGTACCTGTGGCAATAAGGATGGATCTTAATCCATTAAGACAAAAGAAAAGAAGGAAGACTAAAAATGCTACATACTGAATAGTACAATTTGTGTTCCAATTTGGAAAAGACAATACAATAGGGTTAGAAAACAGATCTGGGGCTTGGAAGAGGGGACTGTTTGCAAAAGACAATGAGAGAATATTTTAGAATAATGTGAAATGTATAACTTGATTACTATGGTACTTACATCACTATACACATTTGCCAACTTTCATAGTGCTGTGCATTAAAATGGTTGAATTCATGCAAAAGGGAAATATGTAAAGGATAAATGTATACAAACTATACCTTAATAAATCTAACTTAAATAAAATAAAATAAAATTTCTTTCAGTTTACCATACCATGAAAGAGGCCAAGACTTTTTTTTAATTAAATTAAATTAAAATTTTTTTCAGCATTCCAAAATTCATTGTTTATGCACCACACTCAGTGCTCCATGTGATATGTGCCCTCTGTAATACCCACCACCAGGCTCACCCAACCCCCACCTCCCTCCCCTCCAAAACCCTCAGTTTGTTTCTCGGAGTCCACAGTATCTCATGATTTGTCTCCCCTATGATTTCGCCCCACTCACTTCTCCTTTCCATCTCCCAATGTCCTCCATGTCATTCCTTATGCTCCACAAGTAAGTGAAACCATATGATAATTGACTGTCTCTGCTTGATTTATTTCACTCAGCAAAATCTCCTCCAGTCCCATCCATGCTGATACAAAAGTTGGGGATTCATCATTTCTGATAGAGGCATAACACTTCATTGCATATATGGACCATATCTTCTTTATCCATACATCTGTTGAAGGGCATCTTGGTTATTTCCAGTTTGGCAACTGTAGCTATTGCTGCTATGAATATTGGGGTATAGATGCCCTTCTTTTCACTACGTCTGTATCTTTGAGGTAAATCTTTGAGGTAGTGCAATTGCAGGGTCATAGTGTAGCTCTATTTTTAATTTCTTAAGGAATATCCACACTGTTTTCCAAAGTGGCTGCACCAACTTGCATTCCCACCAACAGTATAAGAGGGTTCCCCTTTCTCCACATCCTCTCTAACACTTGTTTCTTGTCTTGTTAATTTTGGCCATTCTAACTGGTGTAAGGTGGTATCTCAATGTGATTTCAATTTGAATCTCCCTGATGGCTAATGATGATGAACATTTTTCATGTGTCTGTTAGCCATTTGAATGTCTTCTTTGGGGTGCCTGGATGGCTCAGTGGGTTAGGCCTCTGCCTTCAGCTCAGGTTATGATCTCAGATTCCTGGGATCGAGCCCTGCATAGGCTCTCTGCTTGGCAGGGAGCCTGCTTCCCCCTCTCTCTGCCTCTCTGCCTACTTGTGCTCTCTCTATCAAATAAATGAATGTTTTCTTTGGAGAAGTGTCTGTTCATGTCTTCTGCCCATTTTTTGATGTGATTATCTGTTTTGTGTGTGTTGAGTTTGAGGAGTTCTTTATAGATCTTGGATTTCAGCCCTTTGTCTGCAGTGTCATTTGTGAATATCTTCTCCCATTTCACAGGTTGCCTCTTTGTTTTGTTGACTATTTCCTTTGCTGTGCAGAAACTTTTGATCTTCATGAAGTCCCAAAAGTTCATTTTTGTTTTTGTTTCCTTTGCCTTTGGAGACATATCTTGAAAGAAGTTTCTGTGGCTGGGCATCTGGGTGGCTCACTTGGCTAAGCAACTGCCTTCAGCTCGGGCCATGATCCACGAGTCCCGGGATCAAGTCCCATATTGGGATGTCTGCTCAGTGGGGAGCCTGCTTCTCCCTCTGACCCTCTCCCCTCTCATGCTCACTCTTGCTCTCACTCTCTCTCTCTCTCTCTCTCTCAAGTAAAAAATTAAAAAAAAAAAAAAAAAAGAAGTTGCTGTGGCCAATGATGAAGAGGTTACTGCCTATGTTCTCCTCTAAGATTTTGATAGAAATCAAAAGGCCTCATGTTGAGGTATTTTATCCATTTCGAGTTTATCTTGTGTATGGTGTAAGAGAGTGATCAAGTTTCATTCTTCTACACATAGCTGTCCAATTTTCCCAGCACCATTTATTGAAGAGACTGTCTTTTTTCCACTGTGTATTTTTTCCTGCTTTGTCGAAGATTATTTGACCACAGAATTGAGGGCCCATATCTGGGCTCTCTACTCTGTTCCACTGGCCTATGTGTCTGTTTTTGTGCTAGTGCCATGCTATCTTTGTGATCATAGCTTTGTAGTAAAGCTTGAAATCAGGCAACGTGATGCCCCCAGTTTTGTTTTTCTTTTCCAACATCCCCTTAGTAATTCAGGGTGTCTTCTAGTTCCATACAAATTTTAAGATTGTTTGTTCCAGCTCTTTGAAAAATGCTGGTGGAATTTTGATTGGGATGGCATTGAAAGTATATGGCTCTAGGCAGTATAGACATTTTAACAATGTTTATTCTTCTGATCCATGAGCATGGAATGCTCTTTCATCTTTTTGTGCCTTCTTCAATTTCTTTCATGTGTGTTCTGTAGTTCTTCAAGTAGAGATCCTTTACCTCTTTGGTTAGGTTTATTCCCAGGTATCTTATGGTACTTGGTACTATAGTAAATGGAATTGATTATCTAATTTCCATTTTTGTAATTTCATCGTTAGTATATAAGAAAGCAACTGATTGATTTTGTATCCTGCCACATTACTAAATTGCTGTATGAGTTCTAGTAGTTTGGGGGTGGAGTCTTTTGGGTTTTCCATATAAAGTATCATGTCATCTGCGAAGAGAGAGTTTCACTACTTTGCCAATTTGAATACATTTATGTCGTGTGTGCTTTTTATTGTTTGATTGCTGTTGCTAGATATCTAGTACTATATTGAATAACAGTGGCAAGAGTGGAGATCCTTGTCTTATTCCTGATCTCAAAGGGAAGGCTGTCAGCTTTTCCCCATTGAAAATGATACCTGCTGTGAGTTTTTCATAGATAGATTTTATGAAGTTGAGGAATTCTCCCTCTATCCCTATAGTTTAAATTGTTTTAATCAGGAACAGATGCTGTATTTTGTCAAATGCTTTTTCTGCATCAATTGAGAGGACCATGTGGTTCTTCCCTCTTCCCTTATTGACTTGTTCTATCACACTGATTGATTTGCAAATGTTGAACCACCCTTGCATCCCATGGATAAATCCCACCTGGTCCTGGTAGATAATCTTTTTAATGTACTGTTGGATCCTATTAGCTAGGATCTTGTTGAGAATCTTGGCATCCGTATTCATCAGGGATATTGGTCTGAAATTCTCCTTTATGGTGGGGTCTTTGCCTAATTTGGGGATCAGGGTAATGCTGGCTTCATAAAAAGAGTCTGGATTTTTTCCTACTTTTTGAAACACCTTCAGGAGAACAGGTATTATTTCTTCTTTGAATATTTGGTAGAATTCTCCAGGGAATCTGTCAGATCCTCAGGTCTTGTGTTTTAAGAAGTTTTTGATCACTACTTCAATCTCATTACTAGATATTGGTCTATTCAGGTTGTCAATTTCTTCCTGATTCAGTTTCGGAAGTTTATAGGTTTCCAGGAATGCATCCATTTCATCTAGGTTGCTTAACTTATTGGCATATAACTGTTGATAATAATTTCTGATGATTGTTTCTATTTCAGTGGTGTTAGTCTTGATCTCTCCCTTTTCATTCATAATTTTATTAATTTGGGTCCTCTCTTTTTTCTTTTTGGATTAGTTTGGACAATGGTTTATTGATCTTATTGATTCTTTTGAAAAACCATCTTCTTGTTTTGTTGATGTGTTCTACTGTATCTCTAGTTTCTATCTTATTTATCTCTGCTCTAATCTTGATTATTTCCCTTCTTGTGTGTGAGGTTGGCTTAATTTGTTGTTGATTCTCCAGTTCTTTAAGGTGCAAAGAGAGCTGGTGTAATCTGGATTTTTCAATTTTTTTGAGGGAGGCTTGGAGGACTAGGTATTTCCCCCGTAGGACTGCTTTTGCTATATCCCATAGGTTTTGGACTGGAGTGTCTTCATTCTCATTGGTTTCCATGAATTGTCTTCTTTGATTTCCTGGTTGATCCAAACACTCTTAGGCCAAGACATTTTATTCCCTGGAAACAAAACATAACTTTTGTAGGGGATGGTAGATGAGAAGTTTAGTTCTGCCAATCATTAAAGTGTATTACTAGTTAGACTCAGAAAGCTTAGCAACCTCCTTTGTTCTGGATGTAAATTTATTTTTGGTTTTACCCTAAGGTACAGTGTTGCTTATGGATAAAACCAGTTCTTGTCTAACGAAACACTGAATATTTCTTTGCAATTAATTTGGGTCCTCTCTCAGCTAGAATTAGCTGAGAAAGAGAACTTTAAACTTGATTTTTCCTTGTTGGAAGATTTACATATCATGCAGCAAAAAATATTTCCAAAATAATAGAAACAGGTGTAATTTTTTTTTTCAAAGATCCTCAAAATTTTCAACCTTAAGAGTATATCCACTATGTATTCCCAGAAGCTGCAATCAGCAGCATGCTCCAGCATTTCATACAGGTGGTATCTTTTATTACTACAGTGTCTATTTTACAAGAAAGTTCACTGATAACATACAACTCAAAATCAAAAGATCTTCTAAACATATTTAATTTTGTTTGATATCTCTTATTACATCAAGTTAGGGTCAAATTTTACAAACTTCAGTGACCAAAATAGCAATATAAAATACCTCATTTACAGTTATGAACTCTTTGAAAATGTTGATATTCTTTTTTTTTATTTTTTTAATTTACTTTCAGCGTAACAGTATTCATTGTTTTTGCACCACACCCAGTGCTCCATGCAATACATGCCCTCTCCAATACCCACCACCTGGTTCCCCCAACCTTCCACCCCTCACCCCTTCAAACCCCTTAGATTGTTTTTCAGAGTCCATGGTTCACCTCCCCTTCCAATTTCAGAGTCCATGGTTCACCTCCCCTTCCAATTTCCCTCAACTCCCTTCTCCTCTCTAACTCCCCTTGATATTCTAAACTTAATGTCATTTTAAACTCTTGATGTTTTTCCTAGTTTTTTTTAATTAAAAATAGTGTAGTTAAAAATTTCATCTCACTTTTAGTAAAATATCATTGTAAATACATCCAGATTCAAACATAAAGAGATCCTCCTTCCCAATTTAAGTGTGTTCTTAATGTTTGCCATGTAGGATTAAAAGAAATGTTAGAGATTACATGAAATGGTATATAACACCAAAGGAACATTATGTTTTAATGATGTTAGTAATGGTCTAATAAATCTTATGACGTTGCTATATGAAAACATAGTTCCTCTATATCTCTTTAGAGGACTTGTCTACTAAGGCATAGTTATTCCTGATAAGAATAATGTCTACTTTCAATGACCTCATTAAACATTGACAACACAAGGAAAACATTTTATGTTTCTAATTATGCAGTCTATATCTTAGAACTCATTCAAAATGAATAAATATCATGCATTTTAAAGAGAAATCTTTGTAGGTTATTTGTTATATTTTTAACACTAAATTTTATCAAGTATTGCATTTTCAGTTTAATGAATATTCTTAATAGGACAATTGAGAAAATCATAGAAAAAATATGTTCCTTTGTATCCTACAACCTGAAATAATAGCATTTTTAATTTGCCCTCTGTGTATGGTGTTGTATAATTGGGAGTATTTTTTGAATCTTAACATTTTAAATGATTTTTAAAACAACTTTTTAAATATCATTGTATAATAGGAATCATATTAAAATTCATTTTTTGGGTATTTGGGAAGCACATTTAAACAAAAAAAATACTTGAGGTAGATTTAGGTATAAATTAGTTTTGCTATTTAAATACTATGGTGAGAATGTCTCCATATAGGAGGAGTCAAGATGGCGGAGAAGTAGCAGGCTGAGACTACTTCGGGTAGTGGGAGATCAGCTAAATAGCTTATCTAAAGATTGCAAACACCTACAAATCCAACGGGAGATTGAAGAGAAGAAGAACAGCAATTCCAGAAACAGAAAATCAACCACTTTCTGCAAGGTAGGACTGGCGGAGAAGCGAATCCAAAGCGACGGGAAGATAGACCGCGGGGGGAGGGGCCGGCTCCCGGCGAGCGGCGGAGCAACGGAGCAAAATCAGGACTTTTAAAAGTCTGTTCCGCTGAGGGACATCGCTCCAGAGGCTTAACTGGGGTGAAGCCCAGGCGGGGTAAGCGCGGCCTCAGGTCCCGCAGGGTCGCAGAAGGATCGGGGGTGTCTCAGTGTCGCAGAGCTTACCGGTATTACAACGGGGAAGCCGGCTGCAGAGACAGAGCCGAGGAGTGACTCTCAGCTCAGGGTTGCCTTGAACCGGTCGCAGGCTCGGTCAGCTCGGAGCGCGGCCGGAGGCCAGGGTGACGGGAGTCATTTGGCGCTGTTCTCTGAGGGCGCACTGAGGAGTGGGGCCCCGGGCTCTCGGCTCCTCCGGGCCGGAGACCGGGAGGCCGCCATCTTTATTCCCGTCCTCCGGACTCTACGGAAAGCGCTCAGGGAACAAAAGCTCCCGAAAGCAAACCCGAGCAGATGACTCAGCGCGGCCGCGGGTAAGGGCGGTGCAACTCCGCCTGGGGCAAAGACGCTTGAGAATCACTACAACGGGCCCCTCCCCCAGAAGATCTACGGGAAACCCAGCCAGGACCAAGTTCACCTACCAAGGAGAATGGCGGAATTCCAGAGGAGAAGAAAGCAAAGCACGGAACTCATGGCTTTCTCCCCATGATTTTTTAGCCTTGCAGTTAATTTAATTTTTTTTTCTTTTTCAATTTTTTTTTCTTTTTCTCTTCTTCTGCTAAATTTTTTTTAACTTTTACCATTTTCTTTTTTTTAACGTTTTTTAAATAGTTTATCTAATATATATATATTTTTTTCCTCTTTTTATATTTATTTCTTTATCGGCTTTCTTTTTTTTAATAGTTTTTATTTTCTTTCTTTCTGAACCCCTTTTTATCCCCTTTCTCCCCCCTCACAATTCAGGATCTCTTCTGATTTGGCTAAAGCATATATTCCTGGGGTTGTTGCCACCCTTTTAGTATTTTATTTGCTCCTTCATAAACTCGTATCTGGACAAAATGACAAGGCGGAAAAATTCACAACAAAAAAAAGAACAAGAGGCAGTACCAAAGGCTAGGGACCTAATCAATACAGACATTGGTAATATGTCAGATATAGAGTTCAGAATGATGATTCTCAAGGTTCTAGCCGGGCTTGAAAAAGGCATGGAAGATATTAAAGCAACCCTCTCGGGAGATTTAAAAGCCCTCTCTGGAGAAATAAAAGAACTAAAATCTAACCAAGTTGAAATCAAAAAAGCTATTAATGAGGTGCAATCAAAAATGGAGGCTCTCACTGCTAGGATAAATGAGGCAGAAGAAAGAATTAGCGATATAGAAGACCAAATGACAGAGAATAAAGAAGCTGAGCAAAAGAGGGACAAACAGCTACTGGACCACGAGGGGAGAATTCGAGAGATAAGTGACACCATAAGATGAAACAACATTAGAATAATTGGGATTCCAGAAGAAGAGGAAACAGAGAGGGGAGCAGAAGGTATATTGGAGAGAATTATTGGAGAGAATTTCCCCAATATGGCAAAGGGAACAAGCATCAAAATCCAGGAGGTTCAGAGAACCCCCCTCAAAATCAATAAGAATAGGTCTACACCCCGTCACCTAATAGTAAAATTTACAAGTCTTAGTGACAAAGAAAAGATCCTGAAAAATGCCCGGGAAAAGAAGTCTGTAACGTACAATGGTAAAAATATTAGATTGGCAGCAGACTTATCCACAGAGACCTGGCAGGCCAGAAAGAGCTGGCATGATATATTCAGAGTACTAAATGAGAAAAACATGCAGCCAAGAATACTATATCCAGCTAGGCTATCATTGAAAATAGACAGAGAGATTAAAAGCTTCCAGGACAAACAAAAACTGAAAGAATTTGCAAATACCAAACCAGCTCTACAGGAAATATTGAAAGGGGTCCTCTAAGCAAAGAGAGACCCTCAAAGTAGTAGATCAGAAAGAAACAGAGACAATATACAATAACAGTCACCTTACAGGCAATACAATGGCACTAAATTCATATCTCTCAATACTTACCCTGAATGTTAATGGGCTAAATGCCCCAATCAAAAGACACAGGGTATCAGAATGGATAAAAAAACAAAAACCATCTATATGTTGCCTACAAGAAACTCATCTTACACCCGAAGACACCTCCAGGTTTAAAGTGAGGGGGTGGAAAAAAATTTACCATGCTAATGGACATCAGAAGAAAGCAGGAGTGGCAATCCTTATATCAGATCAATTAGATTTTAAGCCAAAGACTATAATAAGAGATGAGGAAGGACACTATATTATACTCAAAGGAACTGTCCAACAAGAAGATCTAACAATTTTAAATATCTATGCCCCTAACGTGGGAGCAGCCAACTATATAAACCAATTAATAACAAAATCAAAGAAACACATCGACAAGAATACAATAATAGTAGGGGACTTTAACACTCCCCTCACTGAAATGGACAGATCATCCAAGCAAAAGATCAACAAGGAAATCAAGGCCTTAAATGACACACTGGACCAGATGGACATCACAGATATATTCAGAACATTTCATCCCAAAGCAACAGAATACACATTCTTCTCTAGTGCACATGGAACGTTCTCCAGAATAGATCACATTCTTGGTCCTAAATCAAGTCTCAACCGGTATCAAAAGATTGGGATCATTCCCTGCATATTTTCAGACCACAATGCTCTAAAGCTAGAACTCAATCACAAGAGGAAATTTGGAAAGAACCCAAATACATGGAGACTAAACAGCATCCTTCTAAACAATGAATGGGTCAACCAGGAAATCAAAGAAGAATTGAAAAAAATTATGGAAACAAATGATAATGAAAACACAACAGTTCAGAATCTGTGGGACACAAGAAAGGCAGTCCTGAGAGGAAAATATATAGCGGTACAAGCCTTTCTCAAGAAACAAGAAAGGTCTCAGGTACACAACCTAACCCTACACCTAAAGGAGCTGGAGAAAGAACAAGAAAGAAACCCTAAACCCAGCAGGAGAAGAGAAATCCTAAAGATCAGAGCAGAAATCAATGAAATAGAAACCAAAAAAACAATAGAACAAATCAACGAAACTAGGAGCTGGTTCTTTGAAAGAATTAATAAGATTGATAAACCCCTGGCCAGACTTATCAAAAAGAAAAGAGAGAGGACCCAAATAAATAAAATCATGAATGAAAGAGGAGAGATCACAACGAACACCAAAGAAATACAGACAATTATAAGAATATACTATGAGCAACTCTACGCCAACAAATTTGACAATCTGGAAGAAATGGATGCATTCCTAGAGACATATAAACTACCACAACTGAACCAGGAAGAAATAGAAAGCCTGAACAGACCCATAACCAGTAAGGAGATTGAAACAGTCATCAAAAATCTCCAAACAAACAAAAGCCCAGGGCCAGACGGCTTCCCGGGGGAATTCTACCAAACATTTAAAGAAGAACTAATTCCTATTCTCCTGTAACTGTTCCAAAAAATAGAAATAGAAGGAAAACTTCCAAACTCATTTTATGAGGCCAGCATCACCTTGATCCCAAAACCAGACAAGGATCCCAACAAAAAAGAGAACTACAGACCAATATCCTTGATGAACACAGATGCAAAAATTCTCGCCAAAATACTAGCCAATAGGATTCAACAGTATGTTAAAAGGATTATTCACCACGACCAAGTGGGATTTATTCCAGGGCTGCAAGGCTGGTTCAACATCCGCAAATCAATCAATGTGATACAACACATTAATAAAAGAAAGAACAAGAACCATATGATACTCTCCATAGATGCTGAAAAAGCATTTGACAAACTACAGCATCCCTTCCTGATCAAAACTCTTCAAAGTGTCGGGATAGACGGCACATACCTCAATATTATCAAAGCCATCTATGAAAAACCCACCGCAAATATCATTCTCAATGGAGAAAAACTGAAAGCTTTTCCGCTAAGGTCAGGAACACGGCAGGGATGTCCGTTATCACCACTGCTATTCAACATAGTACTAGAAGTCCTAGCCTCAGCAATCAGACAACATAAGGAAATTAAAGGCATCCAAATCGGCAAAGAAGAAGTCAAACTATCACTCTTCGCAGATGATATGATACTATATGTGGAAAACCCAAAAGACTCCACTCCAAAACTGCTAGAACTTGTACAGGAATTCAGTAAAGTGTCAGGATATAAAATCAATGCACAGAAATCAGTTGCATTTCTCTACACCAACAACAAGACAGAAGAAAGAGAAATTAAGGAGTCCATCCCATTTACAATTGCACCCAAAACTATAAGATACCTAGGAATAAACCTAACCAAAGAGACTAAGAATCTATACTCAGAAAACTATAAAGTACTCATGAAAGAAATTGAGGAAGACACAAAGAAATGGAAAAATGTTCCATGCTCCTGGATTGGAAGAATAAATATTGTGAAAATGTCTATGCTACCTAAAGCAATCTACACATTTAATGCAATTCCTATCAAAGTACCATCCATTTTTTTCAAAGAAATGGAACAAAGAATCCTAAAATTTATATGGAACCAGAAAAGACCTCGAATAGCCAAAGGAATATTGAAAAAGAAAGCCAAAGTTGGTGGCATCACAATTCCGGACTTCAAGCTCTATTACAAAGCTGTCATCATCAAGACAGCATGGTACTGGCACAAAAACAGACACATAGATCAATGGAACAGAATAGAGAGCCCAGCAATGGACCCTCAACTCTATGGTCAACTCATCTTCGACAAAGCAGGAAAGAATGTCCAGTGGAAAAAAGACAGCCTCTTCAATAAATGGTGTTGGAAAAATTGGACAGCCACATGCAGAAAAATGAAATTGGATCATTTCCTTACACCACACACGAAAACAGACTCAAAATGGATGAAGGATCTCAATGTGAGAAAGGAATCCATCAAAATCCTTGAGGAGAACACAGGCAGCAACCTCTTCGACCTCAGCCGCAGCAACATCTTCCTAGGAACATCGCCAAAGGCAAGGGAAGCAAGGGCAAAAATGAACTATTGGGATTTTATGAAGATCAAAAGCTTTTGCACAGCAAAGGAAACAGTCAACAAAACCAAAAGACAACTGACAGAATGGGAGAAGATATTTGCAAATGACATATCAGATAAAGGGCTAGTGTCCAAAATCTATAAAGAACTTAGCAAACTCAACACCCAAAGAACAAATAATCCAATCAAGAAATGGGCAGAGGACATGAACAGACATTTCTGCAAAGAAGACATCCAGATGGCCAACAGACACATGAAAAAGTGCTCCATATCACTCGGCATCAGGGAAATACAAATCAAAACCACCATGAGTATCACCTCACACCAGTCAGAATGGCTAAAATTAACAAGTCAGGAAATGACAGATGCTGGCGAGGATGCGGAGAAAGGGGAACCCTCCTACACTGTTGGTGGGAATGCAAGCTGGTGCAACCACTCTGGAAAACAGCATGGAGGTTCCTCAAAATGTTGAAAATAGAACTACCCTATGACCCTGCAATTGCACTGCTGGGTATTTACCCTAAAGATACAAACGTAGTGATCCGAAGGGGCACGTGCACCCGAATGTTTATAGCAGCAATGTCTACAATAGCCAAACTATGGAAAGAACCTAGATGTCCATCTACAGACGAATGGATAAAGAAGATGTGGTATATATACACAATGGAATACTATGCAGCCATCAAAAGAAATGAAATCTTGCCATTTGCGACGACGTGGATGGAACTAGAGGGTATCATGCTTAGCGAAATAAGTCAATCAGAGAAAGACAACTATCATATGATCTCCCTGATATGAGGGAGAGGAGATGCAACATGGGGGGTTGAGGGGGTAGGAGAAGAGTAAATGAAACAAGATGGGATTGGGAGGGAGACAAACCATAAGTGACTCTTAATCTCACAAAACAAACTGAGGGTTGATGGGGGGAGGGGGTTGGGAGAGGGGGGTGGGGTTATGGATATTGGGGAGGGTATGTGCTATGGTGAGTGCTGTGAAGTGTGTAAACCTGGCGATTTGCAGACCTGTACCCCTGGGGATAAAAATATATGTTTATAAACCTGTAAAAAAAAAAATGAAAGGATGAATACCCAAGTTTTGTAGCAACATGGACGGGACTGGAAGAGATGATGCTGAGTGAAATAAGTCAAGCAGAGAGAGTCAATTATCATATGGTTTCACTTATTTGTGGAGCATAAGAAGTAGCATGGAGGACAAGGGGAGATGGAGAGGAGAAGGGAATTGAGGGAAATTGGAAGGGGAGGTGAACTATGAGAGACTATGGACTCTGAAAAACGATCTGAGAATTTTGAAGGGGTGGGGGGTGGGAGGTTGGGGGCACCAGGTGGTGGGTATTGTAGAGGGCACGATTGCATGGAGCACTGGGTGTGGTGCAAAAATAATGAATACTGTTATGCTGAAAAAATAAAAAATTAAAAAAAAAAAAAGAAAGGATGCATGGGTGTTATGTTTCCTTCGTCCTTGCTTGTCTAAGTTTCTTTGTCTCCACACATAAATGGTGGCTAATCTGAGGATAGACCTTTTCCCTCACAGTATAAAGTGTTTTGAAGCCATGAATATTAGGCTTTGTGGAAGTCTGAGAGCACACATTTTTTTTTTTTAGAAATCTCAGGGCTTTTGTAATGTTTTTCTTAATTACTTAAAGTTCTATGTCTATTAAAAAAATTGAATCTGTCATAAATAAGTCTCTAAAAAGAAATTTCGAACTTATCTGATTTCACCAGCGAGTTATATTTTGTAGAAATAACCGCAAATACTGCCTTAGCCTTTCCAGAGAATATGAGACAGAGGTTCCTCCCTTTACACTTTCCTTTTAGAGCCTAATATAAATATCACTGATATTAAAAACTGACAAGGAGTATATCTGACTCTGGCCATCATTAGGTATCTAAGACCAGACTAGCCATTCTGCCTTCAAAAATGATGCACCTAGAAAGAAGATATGAAACCACTCTCTTTAGATGTTGGATAACATGGTCCTGGAGAAATGGAAAACAAGTAGGATATCAAGCAAAAAGCCTCAAAGTAATTTCCAGACTGAAGCACAGGAAAGAAGTGCCTAATCAGAAAAAACAATCCTTCAGAAATGTAGGGGCAAAGCAGAGGGCTCCTGAGACTGGGGCAACACCTGTGGGCCACGGGGTCGTGGACAGAGGGCTGCAGGCCGGCCTAGAGCTGCCTGAAGTCTTAGGCCTTGTACTTAGCTGCATGTGGAAAGAAATGTCTAGGGGGTTCTGGAAGATGGGCAGAAATAGTAAAGGTAGGAGACTTCAGAGAAACAGAGGGGTGGAGATAAAGATTCCCCAATGTCTAGAATTCATCTGAATAACCCCAAGTCAGGACCATATAAACCTCCCTGCCAAAGCCTAAAAGCAAGTGTCAGAACACTGTGGAAATGAACTGACATCCAAGAACAAAATATCAACAGCTTTTAAAGACAGAAAACAAAAATCTAAGTTCTTAAAAACATTATATCCAAAACTTGGGGCCAATATATTATATAACCAGGAGAACAGGGCTGTAAGTTGGCCCAGAAATGAAGGTGATATTGAAATTGGCAGACAATTATTTCTAAACAGACATTATATTCATACCTGTTGAAGTAAATCCAAAGACAGACATAATGAGTCGAGACAGCATGATATCAGCAGAAAAATAGAAAGTATAAGAATGAAATTGAAATTCTAGCACTGAGAAATAGAATATGTGAGGAAAAATCAGTCAGTGGGCAGAACAGCATATTGGAAACTGCAAATAAAAAGATTTGAGAACCTGAGATGGGGGAAAAAAAACGTGGAAAGATGAGCAAAATCTTGACCCCCTGAGGGCAATACCATTATCATATATACGTGCAATTTGAGACCCAGAAGAGGAAAGAGAGAGACTGGGATGGAAAAATATTAGAATAAGTAATAGTTGTTTTTTTTTTTTTTTTCCAGATTAGTGAAAAAAAATATCACACAGGTCCAAGAGGCTTAATAAAATCCAATGTGGATAAAGTCCACCAAAATCATACTTGGACATTTCAAAGTAGGGAAAAACAAAAACAAAACAAAACCAAAACAAAACAAACAAACAAACAAACAAAACAACCAAAGCAGACAATTACACACAGGAGCAAGAATGTAAACATCCAGTAATACTTACTGAAATAATCCAAGTCAGAAAAAATGGAGGAATCTCATTAAAGTGAAGTAAGGAAATAAGAATCCTATCCAACCAGAATTTCTTTATGTACATAAAATACCTCTTTCAAAAATGATGGTGAAATAAAGGTATTTTTTTGATACACAAAATTTGAGATGATGCTCAACCAGCACACATTTTCATTATAGAGAATACCAAATGGGCTTCTTTAATTCAAAGGAAAATGATAACAGAAAAATGTTGATGTAAATGAAGGGATAGAGAGCACTGGATATTATAAAAAAAGAGAAAAAGATTAAAAAAAAGATAAAAAGAAAAAACAGACTAAGTTTTATATTTCTTAAATTCTCTGCAGGAAAATTCACTGTTTAAAGACAAGTGGGCCACTATGTGTTATGAAGTTTATGGGAAGTAATATGTATATTGTCAATACAACAAAACCCGGTAGTGGGTAAACAGACATCTGCTGCTGTAAGGCTCTATGTGAAGTACCATCATACTATTCAGGAAAAACTATCATAGATTAAGAATGGATAGTGAATAGGCAGTGATATGCTTTTAAAAAATGAGTGATACCTAAAAATCCCAAAATATTTTTAAATAGAATGTTGTAAGTATCCAATTTGGTGAAAGAAACCAGGAAGGAATAAAAACAAACAAACAAATAAACAAACAAGGAAAAACAGATTAAACAATTTGAAAGCAAGATGGACCATTTAAGCCCAATTTTATCTATAATTACATTGTATGTGATAAATTAAACACTCAGATTGGAGATAATGTTCAGACTTAATTAAAAAAAATCCAAAAGACACAGTTTTATTATAAAGATAAAGTTGGTTTAAAATTTAAGATGCGAAAATACACACAAGGCATATAGCAATCATAAGAAGCGTTGCTATAGCAGTACATTTTGAGACAAGGAATCATAACATGCAGGTTTTTCTTTACTGCCCTCAACATACAGAATGCTTACAGCATGGTTTAATGTCCTTGTTATCTGGTTGCTTAGAATCTCTTTCTACTGATTGGATTGTTTTACTTTCATTTTTTTGCACATCTGATATATGTTTTGAAACCAGAACTTGTAATAAGAGGAATAGAAGAAATCAAAAAGCTCAAAATAATTTCTACAGATGAAAAGGAATACACCATAAAATGTAAGCTTCCTGAGATTGACATTAGCCTATTAGAGATTCCAGAAGAAAAGGCCCCCAAATTGCAGACATAACTAACAAAATTTCAACAAAATGAGACATAGAGAGAAATACAATTGGAAAAAAGAAATGGCCAGACCATCAGTTGCCTGTGGAAAGATATTAAGCAATTTAAAATATGTGAAGTTGAAGTCCAAGAAGGAGGCACGGGGCCATACAAATATGTAATGAAATAATAGCTATAATATTACTTACATGTAAAATAAATGAAAACAGTGACCTCATGGAATCCTTGAATCTCAACAAATCATGAACAGAATTAACATAACAGGACCCCATGAAGGCATATAATAATTGCATCACTGAAAATCAATGATAAAGAGAAAAAAATCTTAAGACGTTCCAGAGAAAAAATAAGCACATCACGTACATAAAAACAAAAATAAGAATTACAATAAATTTCCTATCAGTGACTATGAAATTAAGAAGATAATGGAGAGTCATCTTAAAGCCTGGGAAAAATTCTATTCTAAATAGAATTTGATTCCCAGCAAAGATATCTACAAAAACAAAGGAAAAAAAAAAAAAAAGAAGATTATTTCAGGTGAAAAAAGTCAAGAAAACAAATTGCTAAGAAATCAGCTCTAGAGGTGCCTGGGTGGATCAGTGGGTTAAGCCTCTGCCTTCCGCTCAAGTCATGATCTCAGGATCCTGGGATCCAGTCCCACATCGGGCTCTTGGGTAAGCAGGGAGCCTGCTTTCCCCTCTCTCTCTGCTTGCCTCTCTGCCTACTTCTGATCTCTCTCTCTGTCAAATAAATAAATAAAGTCTTAAAAAAAAAAAAGAAATCATCTCTAGAAGAAATGTCCAAAGAAAAAGAACGACACTGGATGGATATTTGCATCTATGAAAGTGAATGAAGAGTTCTGAAAATGGTAAACAAGTGAAAGTATAAAGCCTGAGTGATTCTTTATAGCAAAAGTTACATTTTGCCTTGTTTATTGCATACATTTATATATGTAGAGACATATTTATATGACAACAATAGTCCAGGGAATAAAAGGAGGGAGAGATGAAAGTCCTCTTACAAGGTACTAAGGTGGTATAACATTATTTGATATTTGACTATTACAAGTTAGCAATATAGACTGAAAATCATAGAACAATTTTACACACACAACATGCACACAACATACCCCCTTCATACCTCTCTCCCCAGACATATGCAACATATACCACACAGCACTTAAAATAAACACACTATACACACACCACACACCTACAAATACCCATATGCCATACTCACCATGCATACCACATACACCAAACACACAGCACACACATCCACACACACCACATGCCTACATATACATATATGTCATATATACCATGCATACCACACACACTATACACATATACACACATCCACACAACATGCTTGCACTACACACATACCATATGCACACATGTGACACACCACACACCTACATATACACATATGACAGACACACACACATTTGCTGATAGTACGCACATACCATATACACACATACACTACAAAACAAATAGGTACAATTTATAAGCCAAAATTGAGATAAAATGGAGTCATTTAATACATCTCAACTCAAAGGAAGGTGGAAAAAATACAAAATAAGAATAAACACCTGATGAGATACATAAAAACAGGTAACATGATGGTAGCTTTAAACTCAGTAATATTTACACAAATGTTTACACAAATGCTAAAATTTGAAGAATGAAGAAGGATATGGTAATAAACAAAACCTGATCAAATTAAAGTGTGAGTGGATCCATTAGTAACAGACAGGGTAGACTTCAAAACAAGGGATAGTTCCAGAAATAGTGACACTATAAGATAATAAAAATGTTAATTCACCAAAAAATAATGGTAGCAATTGTGTATATACTTAACAAAAGAACTGTAAAAACGCATGAATCAAAACTAATGGAACTGATAGAAAATATAGACATATTTACAATTATAACTGGTCATTTCAATCTCCATTTCACACTAACTGGTAAAAGTAAGAAAGAAGGAAAATACTTTAGGATATCAAAAATTTGAACAACACTGTCCTAATTAACATCTATATAGTAATCTGTACAAGAATAATAGAACATACATCCTTTTCAAGTACACATGGAAGATATATGGTGGCAGAAGATATTCTAGACATAAAACAAGTGCCAATAAATAAAAGAGTATTAAAGTCACACAATGTATGTTCTTAAACTGCAAGGACAAGAATTTCAGAATGAAGAGAATAACAAAGGGTCTGGAAAATCCTCCATACACTAGGAGATTGAATAGCAAACTTCTAAATAATCTATGGGTGTAGTAAATTGCAAGGGATATGTTAACATTTTTAAATAAATCAAGTAAAATAAAGCATACTAAAATTTATGAGATGCACTTAAAGTATGGCTTAGAGCAAAAAATGATAGCATTAAATTCTGATACCAGAAAAAGAATGGCGTCCAATCCATTACTTAAGGATGTATGTAGGGAAATAGAAAATGTAAAGAAAATAAAACACAAAAGTGAAAGAAATAGATGCAGAGATCAATGACACAGAAAGCCTAAAATGAAAAATCATTGAAACCAAAACTAGTTCTTTGTAAAATTCAATAAAATTGATGCAGAAATAGACTAATCGGGGGTAGGGAGGAGTGAGAATAAAAATAAACAAGGAATAAGTGAGGAGACAGGATTTCAGGTCTTGTAGACACCACACAGGTGATATAATGCTAGCTGTAAGATGCTCTAGAAGTGGCAACTCATACATCTGACATAAAGATAACGTGAAGGATATCTGTAAAGAACCTTGAAAAGTTAAGAAGTGAAGTCAAAGAGCCAAATGGAAACCACGGTTTCCACAATTGGTACAGGAAAAGTTGCTCAACCAGGTTTCTTGTCAGAGAAATGCAAATGGAAACAGCTACATGGTGTCACTGTAGAGTCACCTAAAGGACTACGATTTTTTAAATACTTGTCAAAATGTGGGATCCATTCACACTGTCAGTGAATGAGAGATTATCCCTCTCCCTCCATGTCTCCTGCTCATACTCTCTCTCATTCACCGCCAGAGTGAATATACATGGGTAATATTGGTAATGCCACTTTAGAATAAGGTAAATATTATCCATTTACTCTGAAAATGATGACCCTGAATTTCTTATCTTAGGTTCATGCCCATTAGTGAGGCACACTCTTGCTCCCAGGAACCTGTGCAGGAGCAGCATTATTTGTGTGTCACACAAAATAGAACTAATACAAATTATCCATCAGCAAGAGCATGGATACATTAATTATAAATACAATAATGTGCTAGAGGACAGTAGAGAGTCCCACAACAACTGCAGAGAAAGACATGAATGGATCCCAAATGAATTTTTGGCCAGAAAAGGCAGGCAAAAATAACATTAACTTTTGAGCCCATTTACACAAAATTTTAAACACAAGAATATTTCTTATATGTATACCTCTGTTGTACTATGATGAAGAAATGTAAAAAGTATTTACTCTGAATATTAGGGAAGTGACTAATTTTAGGTGAGGGAGAGGACAGTGCTTGAAAGAAAGCCTGAGGGCATTTCTTAGAGTGCTGGTAATGTCCTGTTTCTTTATCTGATCCCTGTTCACATTTTGAAGAATCACTGGGTTGATCATGATGGTTTTTATAATCAAAAGGAAAAAGGTTTAGGCCAAGTGTCCCATGATAGAATAAAAAACAAAAATAACTCCTTTAGCTATATGCGTTGTAAATTATTATTAAGGAATTATCTCACAATATAAATGATAGAATACAATTAATAAATACACAGAGAAATACATAGCACAACATAAAAATCATAAATATTTATACAGAGAAGTAGGTGCAGTTGCTTTAAAGAGTTTCGAGGCAGTAAAAATGCCAGTTGTACAAAATAGTTTTAATTTTACAGTCTCACTCAAAATACTAATGCTCTTTTTTTTCCCTTAAATTTGAAAACAAGGTTTTAACACTTACCTGAAACAAACCTATATGGGACTGTCACCCAAAATGATGAAAATCAAGACAAATTTCCACATTTTGGAATATTTGACAGCTAATAAGATAATTATATGGAAAAATAAATGAATATTAATGAGAAGAATTACATAAAATTATATTAATATAGTTCTAGTATCATAGACCAGTAGATTTGTGTCCTGGATATATATAAAATATTAGCAATGTTCATTTTTATGTTATAGGATTATGTGTATTTCTTAAGATTTTATTTTAATTCCAGTTAATATACAGTGTTATATTAATTTCAGGTATACAGTATAGTGATTCAGCACTTCCCTATCTCATCCTGTGCTCAACACAAGTGCGGTCCTCAATCTCATTACCAATTTCACCCATCCCCCCACCTACCTCCCGTCTGGTAACCATCAGTTTGTTCTTTATAGTTAAGAGTCTGTTTCTTGGTGCATCTCTCCCTTGCTCTCTTATTTTATTCTCTTTCCTTATTTGTTTTGTTTCTTATTTTTTTAGTTTAAATTCAATTAGCCAACATAGTACATCATTAGTTTTTAGTACAGTGTTCAGTGATTCATTAGTTGACATTAGTTGCAGATAACACCCAGTGCTCATCATATCATGTGCCCTCCTTAATGTCTATCACCAAGTTACCCCATCTTCCCACCCACCTCCCTTCCCACAACCCTCAGTTTTTTTTTTTTTTTGTTTTTGTTTTTGTTTTTTTCCTGGAGTCAAGAGTCTCTCATGGTTTGCTTCCCTTTCTGATGTCTTCCCATTAATTTTCCCTCACTTCTACTCCGATCCTCTGAGCTACTTCTTATATTCCACATATGAGTGGAACAATATGATAATGTCTTTTTCTGATTGACTTATCATAACTCCCTCCAGTTCCATCCATTTCAATGTAAATGATAGGTATTCATCCTTTATGATGGCTGAGTAATATTCCAATGTATATATGAGCCACATTTTTATCCATTCATCTGTTGAAGGACAGCTCACTTCCTTCCACAGTTTGGCTATTGTGAACATTGCTTCTATTAACATGGGGGTATAGGTGCCCCTTCTTTTCACTACATCTGTGTCTTTGGGGTAAATACCTTGTAGTGCAGTTGCTGGTCATAGGGTAGCTCTATTTTCAACTTCCAGAAGAACCTGCCAGTACTGTACTGTTTTGATTACTATAACTTTGTAATATAATTCAAAGTCTGGAATCATGATGTCTCCAGATTTATTTTTCTCTTTCAAGATTTCTTTGGTAATTCAGGGCCTTCTGTGGTTCCAGACACATTTTAGGATTCTTTGTTCTAGTTCTGTGAATGATGCTGTTGGTATTTTGATAGGGTTTGCATTAAATGTGTAGACTTCTTTCAGTAGTGTAGACATTTGAACAAAATTTCTTCTTCCAATCCATGAGCATGGAACATCTTTTCATATCTTTATGTCCTCTTCAATTTCTTTCATAAGCGATTTATAGTGTTCAGAGTATAGGTCTTTCACCTCTTTAATTAGGTTTATTTCTAGGCATCTTATTGTTCTTGGTAAGTATTTTGGTAAGGTTCTGCTTGTTGTGCCTTTTCTAGCTCTGTTAGGTGTAAGGTTAGGTTGTTTACTTGATATTTTTCTTGCTTCTTGAGGTAGACCTGTATTGCCATAAATGTCCCTGTTAGAACCATTTTTGTTACATTCCAGAGGTTTTAGATCCTTGTGTTTCATTTTCATTTGTTTCCATGTACTTTTTACTTTTTTTTTTCTTTTATTTCCTGGTTGACACATCCATTGTTTAAGAGCATGCTATTTAATTTCCCTCTATTTGTGTTCTTTTCAGATTTTTTTCTTGTGGTTGTCTTCTAGTTTCACAGCATTGTGATCAGAAAATATGCGTGGTAGGATTTCAATCTTCTTGAATTTGTTGAGGTTTGGTTTGTGGGCTAATATATGTTCTATTTTGGAAAACATTTTGTTTGCACTTCAAACTAATGTGTATTTTGCTGTTTTGGAATGGAATGTTCTGACTAGATCTGTTAACTCTGTCTCTCCCAGACTGTCATTCAAAGTGATCATTTCCTTGTTCATTTTCTGTTTAGATGATCTATCAGTGTAAGTGAGGTGTTAAGATCTCCTGATGTTATTATATTATTATCAATTAGGTCTTTCATGTTTGTGTTACCTTTTTTATGAATCTGGGTGCTCCTGTGTCAAGTACATGAATATTTACAATTGTTTGATTTTCTTGTTGGTTTGTTCCCTTTATGATTATGTAGTATCCTTTAAAAATCCATCTTGTTTAATATAAGAATTGCTACTCTGACTTTCTTTGGATATCCACTTGCAAGATTGATACTTGTCCATTCTTTCATTTTCAACCTGCAGGTGTCTTTAGGTTTAAAATGAGTCTCTTTTAGGCAACATGTAGATGGGTCTTGGCTTTTGTTTTGTTTGTCTGTTTTTGTATTGTTTTGGTTTTTTATCCACTCTGTCACCCTACGTCTTTTGATTGGAACATTTAGTCCATTTACATTCAGAGTAATTATTGATATACAAGTATTTATTGCCATTTTGTTACTTGTTTTGTGGCTGTTTGTGAAGATTTTCTCTGGTCTTTTCTTGTCTTTCTTTCACATTTTGCTGATTTTCTTTGGTGATATACTTGGATATATTTCTCTTTATTCTTTGCATATTTATTAGTAGTTTTTGATATATGGTCACCATCAGGTTTGTATATAACCTTTTATGCATATAGCAGTGTATATTAAGTTGATGGCTGTTTAAGTTTAAACCCATTCTTTTCTCCTCCCCTCCCCATGTTTCAGCATGTTATTATGTTTTATATATTTTGGGGGGCATTCCTTGACTGATTTTTAACATAAATATTCATTTTTCACTGTTTTTGTGTTTCATAACTCTATACTGTAACTTGGCCTCCCTTTTCTGCTCAAAGAGTCACTTTTAAAATTTCTTTTAGGGCTGGTTTAATGGGTATGATCCCTTTAGTTTTTTTCATCTGGGAAACTCTTGATCTCCACTATTCCAAATAATTGTCTTGCTGGATGGTGAACTCTCAGCTGCAGACTTTTCCTATTCAGCACTTTGAATATAGCATAAAACTCCCTTCTAGCTTGTAATGTTTCTGCTGAAAAACTTGTGTATAGCCTTATGGGCATTCCCCTGTATGTAACAACTTTCTTTTCTTTTAATTTTTTATTTTTTTCAGCATAACAGTATTCATTATTTTTGCACCACACCCAGTGCTCCATGCAATCCGTGCCCTCTACAATACCCACCACCTGGTCTCCCTCCCAATGCATCCTTTCTAACAGAACAAACAAACTTGACATATTTCAGTAGATTGAGAGAAGGATGAAACTTTCAAATTAGTGCTTTTATTAAAAGATTAAAAACCGACACAAGGAAAACTTGAACAAAATTGGACAGAAGGATAGGCGCCCAGGTGGCTCAGTGGGTTAAGCCTCTGCCTTTGGCTCAGGTCATGATTTTGGGGTCCAAGGATTGAGTCCCACATCGGGCTCCCTGCTCAGCAGGGAGCTTGCATCCCCCTCTCTCTGCCAGCCTCTCTGCCTGCTTGTGATCTGTCAAATAAATAAATGAAATCTTAAAAAAAAAAATGGACAGAAGGGAACAAACTATATATGGTCTTAAAGAACAAAATGCTTAACAACAGCACTGAGAGCATATTTACCCTCTTTAATTATTATGTAATTACTGTGGATGGATCAAAGCTTTAATCTCAGACTGGGCCTAAATGTGCATGAGACATTTAGGTGTCTGAAACAAGGTGATCCTAGAAGCCTTGTAAATTACACAGATTCAACAAAGATGAACTTTAGTGAAAGATAATGCAGTTGCTTACCCACTGGGGTAAAGATCAAGGCTGGTGTGAACCACAGCCAATGCAGCAGCTCAAGGCAGTGGTTGGGACTCTCCTTTCCACATCTAGACTCTGAATAACTCTGCCCAGCCTCACTCTGTCAGTAGGCTTATTCCCCATGGCAAGAGTGGAAACTCTTGGAGTCCCAGACTCACAATCAGCACACAGAAAAGTTTCAATATTCTTGGGATATTCTCCAAAGAGCACTGATTCCTCTAGCTTCAGTCATCTGCTTGCACCACAGCAATCCACATAGCCAGGATTCTTTGGGCTTGATTCACGGTGCCATCTTGGTGACTAGAGATTGGTGCACCCAACTTAAATCACATAGAATATGTTCCTCATGAGAAAGAACTATATCCAGAAGAAGGGGGAGAATGGACTTGGATCAATAAAATAGCACAACCAGAAAAAAGACAAAAGTATTTAACAAAACTTTGATCCTACTTATTTATATTTTAATCCATTTCTATGTGCATATTTTCAATGTTGTAAATACATATAAAGAATTGCATATTTTGGGGCACCTGGGTGGCTTTGGCTCAGGTCATGATCCTGGGGTCCTGGGATGGAGCCCCACGTTGGACTCTTTGCTCAGCAGGGAATCTGCTTCCCCCTCTCTCTCTGCCTGCCTCTCTGCCTACTTGTGATATCTGTCTGTCAAATAAATAAATAAATCTTTAAAAAATAACTAAACAATTGCATATTTTAATATTCTTTTTAAATGTTATTATATCTCAATACAGAGAACAGGAAATTTTTCCCTCTAAATAAAGTATCCTTGAATACTGCAACCAGAGATAAACACTTGTGTTATTTAAGTGAACTTATTCCAGTAAAAAAAAAAACTTGAACAAAATTGGACAGAAGGATAGGCGCCCAGGTGGCTCAGTGGGTTAAAGCCTCTGCCTTCAGTTCAGGTCATGATCCCAAGGTCCTGGGATTGAGCCCCACATCGGGCTCTCTGCTCCACGGGGTCCTGCTTCCTCCTCTCTTTCTGCCTGTCTCTCTGCCTACTTGTGATCTCTCTGTGTCAAATAAATAAAGAAAATCTTTACATATATATATATATATATATATATAAAATAAATAAATATGTAATATATATAAATATATAAATAAAGTATATTTTATTTATTTATTAGAGAGAGAGAGAAATAGTGAGAGGGCATGAGCATGGGGAAGAGAGAGAGAAGCAGGTTCCCCACTGAGCAGCGAGCCTGACGTGGGGCTCAATCCCAGGACCCTGGGATCATGACCCAAGCCAAAGATGAATGCCCAACCGACTGAGCCACCCAGGTGCCCAAGAAAAAAATAAAATAAAATATGGCTACACTGTTACGTTTAATGGCTGCCTAATATTTTATTTTATGCACAAAATTTGCAGAACTAGCTCCAAATGGACATTTATATATTTCTTTTTCTGTTTGTATGTGTTTGGAGAGAGAGAGAGAGAAGGAAGGAGGGAAAGAGAGATCCATATGTGTTTAAATTTAGGTCTAAAACTGTGTCAAACGTGGAATATATCAAACCATATCTTAAAGCTTTTGGAATGCTTGACTAAAATGTTTTGTTTTCTGCCAAGTCCAAATAGATTTGATAACAATAACAAAAAGATTGTGAAATATGGAGATGTTTTTCCCCTCATGTTGGGTGCAATATTTTTTAGGGGCTTTACTCAACTGAGATTAATGCAGATAAGGAAGGATGAGGAGGGTGTTAAGAAGGTAAGTTGGACTATACTGTAAGGTGGGTGGGTAGACCCAGATAGTGAGGAAAAGAGCTGGAGTGTCAGGTTGAAAGTTTAAGTTACAATCTGTCCATGATAGACATAGCAGGTTGAATTAAAGACTGAATACTGGTTTTATTCAGCGAAGAAAACAGAGGAGGGTAGCATTTCCATATTTCTTTCTTCGGCTGTGCATTGATTGAAATAGGTAAGGTCTACTTTAAAATATTACACATAGACAAAGTGTAGAAGCTTTTTTTATTTAGGTTCAATGCTCACTGCTTTCTGGCTTTTATTTGCAGGGAAATACTTCAATGTTCTCTTTCTTTCAGTTTGGTACAATTAATTCTGTTATGTTCAGCCAAATCCAAAAGGTAAAATTTTCTGTAACTGCAGCCTGTGTTCTAAATCTCATCTTCAGGTAGCAAATAGCTTTCTTTTACAACTTTCTGGACTTGTATATCCTAGTGCTATATATCCTGTTGATCCTGCAAACATGGGAGGCTTTATATTTCTTGCCAGTAAATCATATAGACTAACACTATACCTTGAAGCTGTAAGTCTTTGTTAAATGACCCTGTATAACAACATTAACTTAAATGTACTATAAATTTAAACTGTTTCTTTTCTGTTGGGTTTATAGCAATATTACTGTAAACAATTTCTATGCAGACCTTGAGTTTTGGGCTGATTTATACATTGTTGTTTATGCATTGTGTGTCCTCTATATTTTACATTCTTACTCTTTCTCAGGCTTGTATCACTACTGCAAGTATATGAAAAATAAGAAAACTTTTTCAGATGTTGGCAGTTGAAAATTATTTTTTTAAATTTGCCTCTAGAGACATCAGTTCACTTTATGATTCAGTTAATTTTAAAATATACATATGAGAATTGAAGAAAAAAATGTAGGCACTCAGCATACCTAGAATCATCTTTCCTCGTCGTCTTTATTTCTAAAATTTACTTAAAAAATCACTTTTCTTCCCATTGTGTTGAAAATTGTTTTTTTAAACTTAGTTTGAGCATTTGCCATCAAGTAAAGATATCATAAATGTTAAACAAACTGGGTAAGATGAGAAATTGAATGATAAGCATGTATAAATCCTTATGGCAATAAACCCTACACTAAAATACTCTTCAAAGGGGGAAACACCAACAAAGAGAGCCTTCTGTCCCTCTAGGCACAAACTCCAGGTCTTAAACTACAGCTGTGTCTCCTATCCGCTACAAGTGATGAGATGGCATCACAAATAAACAAGATACCCTTATTGGAAGAGTCTGGTATAAAAGTAATTGAGAAATAATGATAAGGTCCAAGATACCAGATCCAGAAGAAACAGATAAAAATAATAAGTATTTTGCCTCAATATATTGTATTTTTAAAATAAGAACTGTTTGTGAAGTGGTTTTTATAAGAATGAAGTTAATTTCCTTTCATTTTAAAGTATTCAAAGAAGTAGTTACATATTATAGAATGGATATCTGATATGGAGGGAGATAAAAGTCTGTCTTGTCTATGACTAAACCAGGGCTGAAGAGATGGAAGCAATGCAACCTTCGAGATCTGGTTTGTGTCATGGTATGCTCTTAATTGAATGTTAATTGAATGTTGACTGCATTCTTAATTGAACATTGCAACCTTAATGATACTCTGCATTTCATTTACCCACCCTTGATAAAATTCATTTTGTCTTCTTATAGCCTTTTCAAAACTTCATTACACTCTTCATACCCAACACTTGCCTTTTACTCATCAGCAGATGACCTTGTCTCCTAACTCATTAAGAATATTGAAATTGATAAGTGAGCATCACATGGATCCATCTTACAAGACGTGATGATGACTCAGTTTTTACTATTAGTATTATTTAGTGTCAGTGTCATTTTCTGTTGCTGTTATTAATGAGAGCATTATTTCCTGACATCTTATATTCCTGAGGAAACCCATGAGGGAGGAGGCTTGCTTCAAAAACAAGGAACTTCTCCACAGACTAACTTGCATTCCTAGAACATAACTTACACATTCTTTCCTTGACATGATCTGACTATGAGGTAGAGTTGCCATATCAATACACCAGGTTTCTATTCTTGGTTCAATAGCTTATTTAGAAGAATCACGGCTCCTCAAGAAACTGCTTTGAAAGCTGGAGAATGATATGAAGAAGATTTGACTGAATGGCTCAAGATTCCATCTGATGATACTAACTTATTAGTTGGGTGGCAGGTTGACCAGAAACCACACATATCTCTGACTATTCTAACAAATTCTTGCTCTGAGTGGGACATGACCCCTATTAGGAATATAACAAGGTGTACTTGACCTGCCTTCCAGGATGATGGGTATATATTCATCAGAAGTCTACATCAGGGCACCTGGGTGGCTCATTTGGTTAAAGCAACTGCCTTTGGTTCCGGTCATGATCCTAGAGTCTTGGAATCAAGTCCCACATTGGGCTCCCTGCTTGGCGGGAAGTCTGCTTCTCCCTCTGACCTCTCCCCTCTCATGCTCTCTCTCTCAAAAAATAAATAAAATCTTTTAAAAAAGTTTACATCAAACATGACCTTGTTGGATTTGTATATAAAGAGAACAGTTAAAATTAAGTGCATCATATAACATTTCCAAAAAAAATAGACAGCATAAAGAAGACAATAAGTATAGCAAAAACATAAAGTTTAAATATATATAGAAACATAAATCATAATACAAATACAAAAGATTAATATTTGAATCTTAGCTATCAAGATTAATAGTTTAGATTTCTCTATGAAAAGACAAGAGTGAGTTCAGTGAATGAAAAGGCAGTAGAAAATGCTAGAAAGATATAAAATGAGATGACAAAGAGCCTTCGATTAATTTGTAATAACATATGCCAAAGTAAATTTTAAATGGATTGTAGAGTTGACTGTTTACAAAAAGAGTAAGAAACTACTATATTTCATCAATTCTAGTATCAGTATACTTCAACATTTTAGTATCTTTGAATAGGGCTGCATTTTACAATGAATGGCATATCATAATCTTATTTCTTAATGGTGCATAAAATAATTGTGTATCTTATAATTGGGATGTCTAATTTTGATGAAAAATGGTATTTACCAAAGGAAAAAAAAAAAGGAAATTACTTATCTGATCTTGTGCGGGAAAATAATTTCTAAACAATTTGACAATTACTCCAAAAGCATAACTGAGGAGTGCCTGGGTGGTACAGTGGGGTAAGCATCCAACGTGCCTTTTCGGCTGGTCGTGATCTCAGGGTTCTGAGATCAAGCCCTGATTTGGCCTCCATGCCTAGCTCAGGAGTCTGCTTGAGAGTCTTTCCCTCCCCTACCCCTCCCACTCGTGTGCTCTCTATCTCTTCAATAAATCTTTTTTTTTTTTTAAGCATAACAACTGGCCCAAATGTATAAAGAAAAATTTTACTGAATTAAAAAATGGCAAGAATCATATTAAAAATCAAACAGTAAACTGCAATGTAAGTGACATATATGTGTTATTATGCAAATTTTTTTCATTGAACATAACTTTACTCTTAAAAGTTTGAAAGCCAGTATAAAGAATTCCAGTATGCTCTTCACACAGATTCTTCAAATGGTAACATTTCCCCATATTTGTTTTAGACTTATCTCTTCCAGTAGAAAGATGAATATATATATTATGCATACACACATCCTTTGTGAATAAATTGCAGAGATGATGTTTCCTTTTTTTTTTAAGATTTTATTTATTTATTTGACAGAGAGAGATCACAAGCAGGCAGAGAGGCAGGCAGAGAGAGAGGAGGAAGCAGGCTCCCTGCTGAGCAGAGAGCCCGATGCGGGGCTCGATCCCAGGACTCTGAGATCATGACCTGAGCCGAAGGCAGCGGCTTAACCCACTGAGCCACCCAGGCGCCCCAGAGATGATGTTTCTTAATCCATAAATACTTCAATGTGTATTTCCTAACAATAAGGACATTTTCCTACAATACAATTAGAAAATAAGAAAATTGCAATGATATAGAACTATTAATTTGCATACATTTAAATTTTAATAATTGTTCCAATAATTTTATTTATAGGAAAGAAAATCCCAGGCTACGAGTTGCATTTAGTTCTCATACTTACATTTTCATTAATCTAGAAAACTTCTTTTACTTTATCTTTAGTGATCTTAAGCTTTTGATGGGTCTAGGCAAGTTATTTTCTAAAATGTCCCTTAATTTGAATTTGTCTGAGATTTCCTTAACATTGAATATACTTTATTCATTTTTGCCAAAAATACCCCAGAAGTGGTGCTGTGATAGTCTCATGGCCTCAAATCAGAAGGCAGAGAATGTTAATTTGTTCAAATACTGATGATGTCAGTACTTTGCTCAAACTTGTGTCTGCCATATTTGTCCAATATAAAAATTACTATTTTTATAGTAAATATGTGTAGATACTTTGTGAATATGTATATCCTATTACTTTTTTTTTTAAGTTGATTTATTTAATTTGATAGTGATCACAAGTAGGCAGAGAGGCAGGCAGGGGTGGGGGAAGCAGGCTCCCTGCTGAGCAGAGAGCCTGACATGGGGCTCAGTCCCAGGACCCTGAGATTATGACCTGAGCCAAAGACAGAGGCTTAACCCACTGAGCCACTCAGGTACCCTTGTACATATCCTATTACTAATCAAACTTTCCGTCACTAGTATTACCACTTGCTATTGTGTCTTGCATAAAACAATTAGTAGTATAATGGCCACCAGGATTTAGTTCCCTAATTCTGCCAATTCTTTCTGTAAACAGTAGTTGGAATTCCACTATTAAAAAAAAAAAAAAAAAGCCCTCCACCATTTACTCGTACACGTATGGGCACAGAACCTTGTTTTATTTAGTAGGCAATAATTGGTTAGTATTATTTATTCTGATGTGCAAATTGTCCCAGAATTATCCAATTATAGAATTGAAGTCCTATAAATCTATCTCTGGTGTGTGTGTGTGTGTGTGTGTGTGTGTGTGTTGTCATGATCCTTTATTCCCTAAGCATTTCCCTTACTTCCTGGCACAGAGAGATGTGGTACACCCATCTTATATATTTTCACTCACCAGAACAATTTTGTTGGGTTATGGGGACTAAGTTTACTTATTGCTACTATGGTATCATTCTTCTAGTCTTTCTCAGAAAATAGAACTAAGATGATGACAGATGATAGATGATAGATAGATGATAGAGAGATGGATGATAGATAATATATTTAGACACATAGCTTATGATGAAGTTATATCCAATACATATCTATGCCTTTATCAATAGTGAAAGTAAATGTAGTTATGTACATATACAATTATCAATCTATATATCTATATATCTATATATTTATATATAGATATCTATAACCATGTCTATATATCTAGATATATTTAACCTTATATAAATTTATATAAAATTATATCTGTGTCTGTTTACCCATCCATCTGTGTAAAACTCTGAGTTCCTGTCAGTGTCTTCAACTTCGATGCAACCTCAAGAGATTCATTTAACATTTATAGTTACCGTTTCTGACAGGGAGAAATCTGGTTCCCAATACCCACAATACATTTATACATTTCCTCAGTCCTAGAATGTGCAAAAGTCACTCCAAAATAGCTAATATCTCTGCAAAAATATAAAGGAAGAAATTAGTCAGTAGTTATTACTATTTTTTTTTGTTTAAGCCTGAAGGTGTAGATCAACATATTTTGTGCAAATGTTACTTGAGTCAGAACTTGCTTCTCCACTCAGTGTGGCAATGCTATTCATTTTAAATAGTTTAAGTACATTTGTTTCTGCTTCAGGTTAGAGTTTTGTCCCCATCCTTATTGGTTGTGGTGTGTGTGTGTGTGCACACGTGCATGTGTGTAAAATATGAACATTAACACAATTTCCAAAGTCAACTATTCAAGAAAATATAGTCAGAGAAATGACTCTCCACCCATTAACAGTGTTTTTGAAGGAGGAAGGACATTCTTGTTCAACAGCCTACACAGCAACATGGGACCAGATCTCTACAAACAATTTTTACTCAACACTTTGCCTGCTCCTTAGAGCATTGAAAAACTTCTATGCATCTGTTTCATAGAGTAGGATCATTGAAAGTCCTCACAAGGCTTCAAAGGGTGAACTCATAATGCTTAAGATAGTGGACGTAGAGAAAAATGACTCAAGCAGGCACAGTGAATTACAAGTGTCCCCTTCACTTCCTGGGGAATCTCTCTCAGAGGCAAAAGCAACACTGTAGGCTAATCAATGCATGTACTTTTCCTGGGACTTTCCTCATTTTAGCACTTAAAGTTCTAGGAAATTCTTGAGTCCAGATAACCTGTGGTGGTTGGCACCACGAACTTTGCCTTCAGATTATGAGCCATCCGGTGATGCATGATGAACCCTGCCTTCAGGAAACCCCAGGCAAAAGTTTCTAGTGAGGTCTTATATATATCTCACTGGTCTTATAGCAAAGCCAGGTGGATAACCTGGTGTACACAGGTGTAAAACCCCAATCAATACATTTCTGAAAAATGTAGAGACACTAACCTTGGGTGCCTCCAGGGAAGTTTCAAACTTTAAACAGCACATTAAAATTCACTAGCCAACCCAGCTCATTCTTATCTTGGGCAAAGGTCAGTACCAGACTTCCAGGCATTGCAGAAAAAAGCACAGAGCTGTCCCACTTCAGCTGTAAGATTGCCTGATCTTTTGCACCATTAAACTCTTCCCAGAATCTCAGAAATGTAGAGCTGTAGAGAGACCTTTAGAATAATCAGCCTGTGGTAGCAGTATCCTAAGATGATCTTCAAGATTCCCACCTCCAAGTATACATACACCTCTCCTTGTGGACAGAGGAAGGCACTATGATGGGACATGATTCCCATTGTCTGAGGATGTTAATCATTTGGCTTTGAGTTAATCAGAAGGGAGATTGTTCTGGTTGGGTCCAGCCTAATCAGCTGAGCTTTTTGAAGGAATGTAAAAGGTCAGAAAGACATCCTCCTACTAGCTTTCAATGGAAGCTAACAGCCATGTTGTGAAACAAGAGATCTGTGTGGCAAGGACCTGTGGGTAGCCACTAGCAGTTGAGTGATGTCCCTGGTTGACTCAGTCCTGCTGCTGCAACAGAATGATTCTGCCAAAGACCAAAATGCCTAGAGGCTGAAGAGCCCAGGGCCTTTGCCTCTACACGCTGACATCTCAAAGATGGCATCAACTTGCAGAGCTGAACAAATTCTTCATTCTTTAAAATCCAAGTAGTTGTTGTTGGTGCTCAAGAGTCAGTTTATTCATGAATAAGATGACTGGCCAAGGGCTGGAAATACATTTCAACAGATCACTCTCAGTGGACTATGGGATAGATGGAGGATTACACAACAGCCTGAAAAGGTTGTGATCTTTATGCCTCATCCAGAGACATCGCTAGCACATGAAGAGAATTTAAATTGTATTGAAAGCATTGTTTACCCATCACTAATGACCGAGCTGAATATCCCTTCCTTTGTTCTTATAGCAATCTTCTAAGTGAATGGACATGAGTTTGGTAAATGGGTTTAACCTTTCTCAGATAGAGAAATAAGAGGATTTTCATTTAATCTCTCTTCTAAAAAGCTAATGTTAAAATAAAACCTTTTGAGCTGTTGGGATTTTATGTACAATGCATCGTACATTACAATACTTATAACTTTAATCATATATTTACAAAGGAGATTATTACCATACCAGAAGCTCCTAGACAGATAGAGGTCAAAACTATTATTGTGTTCAGGGCAAGGATATATATTTCCCTGACAAAACTCATTATTACTTAGTCTTTTAGTGTTGAAATTGTCAAATACCTAATTTTCTACCCTAAATTCAATTTTGTCAAGAAAACAATTATTGTAAGCATTAATATTTAATACCAATATGCAAAATGGCATAGAATAAAACTCTAATCTATTTAAAATTTATGAAAACTGTAAATGTCTAATACTACTTGAAGCCTTAATTCAAAGAATCAGGGAACGAAAAGAAGATAAGAAGATTCCTAACACTCAGCCCCAGTGCCGCAATCCCTGTGAGACTCCTTCCTTCCATTATGACAATAATTCTCATGCAGTTTCCTTTTCTCTTCTTCCCCTTCATCCTCACCCTCTACCTCACTGAGAAACCTTAGTCCCCTTTTTTTCCAAGCCAGCTCACCCTCTGATGTTCCCATCCTAAATTACCTTCCTCTCTCTTTTATTCTAATTTTTATCCTTCTTTTAGGATAGAATGGAATCAATCACACCATATTTTATTCACAAGTCTTTCTTGTTTAGTCTGCATTCCCCACTCAGTGGTTGACCTTAAAAGGAAAGGACACATTTCCGTGACCTCAGACAATCTCCACTGTGGCCTTCAGGTTGAATGCTTATAGTTCAGCTTTCTTCTTGGAAGACACCTTGAATCTCTGCTTCTCCTCAGCTGTGTCCATAAGGCTCCTGGACCATGGTTCCAATATTTTCCTTTCTTCAATGGCTTTTATCATTGGTCACTAGAATCTTAACACCCTGTGCCAGTATTTTAATCTACTTGGACATTTTGTTGGAGATGGGGCATCAATATTGGAGCGTACTTTACTCTGAGCACAACAGGGGCGCTTATGAGATCAAACGTGTCAATCATTTTGACCCTGGGTAACCTATCTTTACAAGTTAAATGAGTGCATCAGACTGATAATCAGAGTGGGTACGGAGGGTGTTCCTAAACTTGAGAGAAGAGAGTCATTGTTCTCAACCAGAATAGCCATGATTCCATGGGAGATTCTAAGGGAAAGAGGAATGTCATCCACAACAATGAGACCTGAAAGTTTTCAGATTTTTTTGCTACATAAGATAATGACAACTAAAGCTGATGACAGCTGCTGCTCTTTATTAGTCTTTGTCATCGAAATCTTGCTGGCTTTCTGATTCTTGGCTATATGGGTAATGTCACTGATGTCAAACATCTGTGTGTTGTCTAGCTTAGTTTTGTAAAGTTTTACTCAACAGAGTTCAGGGCCGTTGGCCAAGCAGGCATTCTGCTTTTTCAACAGGACACAGGTTTGGAGATAATAGAACTCAATCCCCCTTCGCTGGGAGAATCAACTTCAATTCAAGACCAGGTGCTGGGAAAGAGAATTTGCAGCTACCATGTTCATAGCATTCTAGAAATAAGTGTCCTCACTGATATACATCATGTGCTTGGTTTTTAATTCAATGTTAAACGGTTGCTCATTCAAAAGTCAAGTTGTGTACTCATATGTGTGTCCGAGGCTGTAAATATTGCATTGTAAATAATATTTTTATTACTAAAGATAGTCTTGTGAAAGAGCAGACCCTTAGGTCAAATAGCAACACATTGTTTTGTCAACTTCTTGAGCAAGCTGTGAGCAGTAACAGTGGCAGTTGACTCACTGACTTTCTGAGAATACAACACCAGCATAGTGTCAGCATTTTTAAATTTCTAATGACAGAAGTAGTTAGGCTAGTGCCATCGATGCCATTGGTAGCAGTGATCATTGCCAGAATAGTAGTCAAAAATAATATTTCTTATCAAAACCATTCAGTGTAGACCTTTGACCTGTCAGCCCCTTTCACCACTGGGAAAAGCCAATCGATGTTCCGTGTCTAACTGGATAGCAATAGCATCATATCTAAATAAAATCAGATTTTCAACAATAAGAGTGCAGGCCACTTTCTTGGGCCTGTTACAGCTTAATCATCTGCAGTCTTGCAGAAACCAATCTTTCAGTGTCTGTAAGAACACAGAGCTCAGGTGGTCCTGTGCCCCTGTGCCCCTGGTCCCCTACCTGTTCTGGCTGCACTTCACTCAGTGGAGTAGAGGGTCAAGGCCAGGTGGACCTCTGGTGTGCTTGAGATGGTTTCTGCCCCACTGGAGAACTGAAGAAATGGGTCTGTATTTAAGAGGATGAGACCACTCTGAAAAGGTTATCTACATGCTATATCTCTATTATAATGTACTTGATTTTTTTTATAGAGAATGTAATCCTTTTTTTTTTCTTTTAGATTTTTTATTTATTTATTTGACAGACAATGTTCACAAGTAGGCAGAGAGGCAGGCAGAGAGAGGAGAGGAAGCAGGCTCCCTGCTGAGCAGAGAGCCCGATGCGGGACTCGATTCTAGGACCCTGGGATCATGACCTTTCCACTTAATTCATGTTTTTATGTTTCTTTACTGAATCTTGCCTATTTTGCTTTGTTTTTAATGTTTATAATCTGTTTTACATTTTGTTAAGTACAGGGAACTGGAAATTAAAGAAGCTGCTTAAAATTTACGCACTCACTGAACTTGACAAATATGCAAAATATTATAAATGTTTTCATAATTATTCAAATATAGAATCTTTTAACATGTTTATCTTTAAATGTAGGGAATCTATGCTTTTTACTTCTCCCTCTCACTGTATTTTTAATTATCTTTTCATTCTCACCTTACCTCCTCATTCTTTCTCGTAACTTTTCCAAGACATTGTATATTCTGACATAGCAGATCTAAAATACAGGCTGATTTTCAGCCAAACTCTGTTTTCCATGATTGGATTTACTGAAATTTCTGTTCTGCTCTACATTGCCTTTGATGTTGATTTGATTTTGTCTGGTGTGATTTTACTTGGTTTGCAATCTCTGTTTTCCACAATTTTTACCTTAGCTAAATATATGTGACTGCCCATTTGATCTCACAAACAAGAACAGCATTAGAATATCATTTTATTTTTTAAGGTAAATGTACTATCTAAAGTGGAAAATGCAGTTAACTTTAAGTTTTCAAAGATAGCATCCATGCTTTTTCTGGCAATTAGTACAAAAATGATATTGTAAATTAATCTTCTGCATGCTGTCAGTAAAAGCTAATGTGACTGGAGGATACCATTATATTGATATGCATTGATGATGGAAATATTAGTAATGGGTGTTGAAGCACTGAGTTCAAAAGCTCTGAGGGTTATGGACAGCAAGGGATTCTTTTTTTTTTTTTTTAAGGATTTTTTTTTTTATTTGTCAGAAAGAGAGAGAGAGAGCGAGCACAGGCAGACAGAGTGGCAGGCAGAGGCAGAGGGAGAAGCAGGCTCCCCACAGAACAAGGAGCCCGATGTGGGACTCGATCCCAGGACGCTGGGATCATGACCTGAGCCGAAGGCAGCTGCTTAACCAACTGAGCCACCCAGGCGTCCCCAAGGGATTCTTCATAAGTAGAGACATCTTAAGTAATGGGGAAGGCTGGGATGCCCAGCTTCCTAAAACAAAATATCCCCATTCACATCTGCTTAGATGTCCCCAAAGGCTATCTGATCAAATCCTAGAATTTCCCTTGAGCCACGTCACCAGGAACATAATAGGTGCTTATGCCGTTTGTCAGAAAAATAAATTAATGCATGAATTAATAGACTAAAAATAAGATTAAAAGAAAAAGAAAAAACAGAATAATATAGTCACATGAGCTCAGTAGCTTCTCCATCTCTATTCATGTCCATATATCCACGGGATTTCCCCATTCACAAAATAGAATCAATGCCCCTCAGATTACCAAGGCTTGCTATAGTTGTGGGTAAAATTAAGTGCTTAGATGTTCACTTTATAATCATAGCACTTTACATTATATAACATTTCAAAGTTTTCATAGTGCTTTATAAAATGCATTATCTCGGGACGCCTGGGTGGCTCAGTTGGTTAAGCAGCTGCCTTCGGCTCAGGTCATGATTCCAGTGTCCTGGGATCGAGTCCCTCATCGGGCTCCTTGCTCAGCAGGAGCCTGCTTCTCCCTCTGCCTCTGCCTGCCATTCTGTCTGCCTGTGCTTGCTCTCTCTCCCTCTCTCTCTGACAAATAAATAAAATCTTAAAAAAAAAAAAAATTTTTTAAATGCATTATCTCATTTAAATTCATTTTCTATGAATGACTTCCCTATTGCCAGATGAGTGTCAATACATCTTAACAAAATTTTAAAATGAAAACAGTCCTGTTGTGTGATGAATACAATTCTGCTCACAAATTTTTTTTTTTAATGGTTAGAAGACTCATTGTTTTTGTGTTTAAATTTGTAAGCAGGGAAATGATATTTAAAAATATCACTTAGCAAATAAATGAGATATTGCTTTGCTTAAATCTATTCTTGGTTGTTTCAAATAAAAGACAGCTTTCCTCCTTGTTCAGGAAACAGAAAAAGCTGGTTGAGCCTGGAAAATCAGATTATGCTTTTAAACCCTGGGGTCACTTTGGAGATTAGGATTTGAACACAATAGTGGCATTCCTGGTGGGGTGAGTGGTGGCAGGGATGGCCCATCCTAATGCAGGTAATAAGGGGTGTGTTGACTGTAGCGAATTCAGCAACAACAATAAAACGAACCCAAAGTCAGTCTCTGTATTGTCACCATGCTCTTATCATTCTAAATTGTGTCAGTAGTAAAATGCAGACTTTAGCCTCCAACCTTTACCCTACCCACAGCAGACCTGAAGCTGAATCACGGAAGTTCAAACTAAAACTTCTAAAATAGAGGAGATCAAACTTGGAAGTCTTTGTACAGAGTTCAGGCTACTCCCACCCTACAGAAGTGCCAAGTCCCTAAAGCCATAAGCTTTCCAGCCGTATCAACGCTGATTTCCAATGCGTATCATAATAAATACCATGCATCAGGAGAATGTATGAGGACTTACGTTCACCTAGATAATTGACTGATTATCCTAATAATAAACATATTAAGTTATGACAGCTAATTTTTCTCAAAGAATAAAGTGATGTTATTTCAAATGTCATGCTTTGAATATTTGAGTTTCAATCCCCTTATTAATCACCCACAGTAAACTGACTCATTACAGGTATTAATTTGATCCTGTCTTTCGCTGTCAGATTATTAATGCTCCAAACATAAAGTGTGTCATTATAGAACTTATTGTCAGTATCAACTTTCTGCAAAGATTATAAAGATTTGGTTTGATAAGAGGAAAGTAAGTCAAGAAGGATGGGGAATAATTATCTGAAGTGATTAAAATAAACAATCTTTTTAGCTGGAAATAAAACCACATTGTCAATGTTAAGACTAACTTTTAGAGACGATGGATTCATGTGGGGGGTGCTTCCTTAGCCCAGAAGCTGCTGAGGTACTGGAAGACAAATGTGGGTGACTTCGATTCTGCAGTCTATGACAGGACCTGACTCCCCAGGACCTCCTCCTTTCCCTGCATTGTCTGTCATTCACTGGCTTAAAAGAGGCAGAAAACTCAGAGCCTTTTCAGATGTCTTTGAAATCAAGGTAATGTTCTCTGATTTATTTTCCTTTTTTCCTCTGAAATGGCATTCAAAAGCTGTAGGAATTAAGTAGTGCATTATTTCGCCTGGTGAATTTTAGAATATGTGGAATTAATCTCCTTTTAAAGCATGGTTTCAGTGTGTGTAACTGGTCTACTTTAGCTCAAACTTTAAGTACCCAAAAATGAAAATGAATTACTGATGACAAAGCAATTATTCCAACTCTCGTAGTTCACAGTATTAAGCTGGAATAAAAGTAATTCCATTGCAATGAAATAAATAAGTCAGTCCATAAGAGACACGGAGAAAATCTGGGTGGAAACTACTTTTGTATTTGTATTTTTACTAGCATGAATTCAGCGTCCTTATAGCTCAAAGAAGATAAGAACTAAGGGAAAAGGAAACTAGCACTCACTGAATCTCACTGTCTTCCAGGATTTTTTTTGTCATATGGAGCTTATCATGGGCTCTTGAAACAGAGACACAGGTCTTTTTTAAGGAGAGCGTACTTGTTTTGAGTGCTTGAGCAAATCCTAACTAATACCTCTTGATAGTCTACCTTAGTGCTGGTATCCTAGCATCAGGAAGTAGACATGTTCCAGGTATCCAGAAAACCAATCCAAACATTCTCTTCACTAAGATAAGGTTAGAGGGTGTGACCACCCTGTGTTCCCTGAAGAAGAATGATGTAACTTTCAGAGCTACATTGCAAACCCCAGCAAAGTATGCACTAGAGGGAAGTCTACCTACTTTTCCTACTCTTGGTTCATTTTGATGTTCAATTATATGGCTCCATCTAATCCTCTGGAAGAGAGGTTAGGGTGTCAGGGTTCATGTTATGACATTCATATACAGTAACATTGGCTTGTACACATGGGAAGGAGGGATGAAGTGGTTCAGATAACCTCGCCGAATTGCACATGCTCTAACAACATGGTGAGAAAGAACAATAGATTTTTCATCTGTGTGCATGAAACATAGGGAGATGTAATCTACTCACTTAGCAGCCCTAGAGACCACCAATGAGGACGCCCACCAGTTCCTTGAGGACTATCAGTCCATAGATGTCCTGTTCATGTTGTACTTGGGAGCTCCATTGACAAAGCATCAGACTCTTGATTTCAGCTCAGGTCATGATCTCGGGGTTGTGAGGTCAAGCCCTATGTCAGGCTTTACACTTAGGACAGAGTCTTCTCGATATTCTCCCCCTCTACTCCCGCCACTCCCCACCCTTGCGTGTGCATGTATGCTCTTTCTCTCTTTCTCTTGCTTTCTCAAAAAATAATGTCATGTTCACTCTGGGAGTTGGCCTTACAAGCACTGGAGAATCTTAGTATTGTACCCCGTCTTTAGGGAACATCTCAGGGTTAGAGAAGGCATTGAGAAATTTCTAATATAATAGAGAAATGAAAGCATTTGTATTTATTAGGAATCCTGGGTCATCTTTCCATGCAATAGAATGACATGAGGACCAGACTGACCGAGCACAACCATAACTATAACTGATCACTGGTTAGTTCCATCCAAAGCAGACCCTGTTCTAATCAAGCACAAACACTCACAGAGGTGGTCAGTATATTTGGGATTCGTTTACATGGGATTATATATGTGATCCATTTATATTCATACTGCAAATATTATTGTCCACTTCTGGCTACATTTAAGTGTAAATTTCTCCCAGAATCCCATTTCCAAATATTGTTAAAATTTTCTAGAATGATTTAAGTGGCCTATGGGACTATTACTTAGGTAAGTTTTATTTATGGATGCTTTTGGGGGAACTAGGTGAATACAGTTTGTTTGTTTGTTTTTGATTTTTGTAAGTAAATTATACCTCAAGAAAGGCATTTAAAATATAATAAAAGCAAAGACTATTAAAGTGTCAAATGAAAAATCACCCATCCTAGTTCAGCTCCCCAAGGATGATCACATTGCAAAAAATTTTATGTGAACCCTTATAGAAGTTTATTGCAATATGCATGAAAATTTTCATGTTTATTTTTTAAATAAATAATCTTAAGTTAAAAAAAGAGAAAGAAACCCAAAATAGCCAACACAATATTGAAGGAGAAGAACAAAATTGATAGACTTACAATACCCAACTTTAAGTTTCACCAGAAAGCCACAGTACTCAAGATAGTATGGCATTAGTGAAAGACTAGAAAAATGAGTCAATGGAACAGAATAGAGAGCCCAGACAGAGACCCACACCATATATTCAACAGATCTTTGATAAAAGGAGCAAAAACTTTTCAATAAATCAAATAAAGTTTTTTTTCAACAAATGGTCTGGAATAGGTAGACAGCCACATACAAATAAATACATTTAGACATAGACCTTACATCTTCAAAAAATTGGCTTGAAATATATTATCTAAATGTAAAATGAAAACTATAAATCTTCTATAAGATACTATAGGAGAAAATCTAGATGACCTTAGGTATGATGTTACCTTTTCATATACAACACCAAAGACACAAATCATGAAAGAGATAGTTGATAAGCTGTGCAGAGAGAGTCAATTATCATATGGTTTCACTTATGGGTGGAACATAAGAAGTAACATGGAGAACACTGGGAGAAGGAGAGGAGAACGGAGTTGGGGGAAATAGGAGGGAGAGGCAAACCATGAGAGACTGTGGATTCTGAGAAACAAACTGAGGGTTTTGGAGGGGAAGTGGGTGGTGGGTTGGGTGAGCCTGGTGGTGAGTATTATGGAGGGCACATATTGCATGGAGCACTGGGTGTGCTGCATAAACAATGAATTTTGGAACACCAAAAAAAAAAAAATAAAAATAAAATAAAATTCAAAATAAATGAATAAATAAACTAACTAACTAAAAACCTCTGCTCTGCAAAGGACAGTGTCAAGAGAATGAAAAGACCTGCTACAGACTGGGAGAACATATTTGCAAAAGACACATCTGGTAAAGAACTGCCAGCCAAATGCATAAAGAATTCTTAAAACTCGGGCGCCTGGGTGGCTCAGTGGGTTAAGCCGCTGCCTTCGGCTCAGGTCATGATCTCAGGGTCCTGGGATCGAGTCCCACATTGGGCTCTCTGCTCAGCAGGGAGCCTGCTTCCCTCTCTCTCTCTCTGCCTGTCTCTCTGTCTACTTGTGATCTCTCTCTGTCAAATAAATAAATAAAATCTTTAAAAAAAAAAAGAATTCTTAAAACTCAACAATAATAAAACAAACAACTTTATTCAACAGTGGCCCAAACTCCTTAAGAGACACTTCACCAGAGAAGATATACAGATGGCAAATAAGCATATGAAAAAATGCTCTGCATCATAGGCCCATCAGGAAAAAGAAGATTAAAAAACAATGAGATGCCAGGACATACCTATTAAAATGGCCAAAATTTGGAACACTGATAACACCAAATGCTGGTAAGGATGTGGAGCAACATGAGCTCTCATTTATTGCTGGTGAGAATGAAAAATGATACAGCCATTTTGGAAGACAGTTCAGTGTCTTCTTACAAAATGAAACATACTCTTACCATAAAATCTAACAATCAAGCTCCTTGATATTTATGCAAAGAAGTTGAAAACTCATATCTACACAAAAGCATGCACATTAATTTGGATAGTAACTTCATTCATAAGTCCCAAAGTTTGTAACCAGTCAAGATGTCCTTCAGTAGGTGAATAGATAAATAAACAATAGTACACACAGTCTATAACATATTATTCAGTGCTAAAGAGATATGAGCTGTTATGCCATGAAGAGACATGGAGGAAACTACATGGGTATTACTAAGTCAAAGAAATCAATCTGAAAAGGCTATATGATGTTTGATTCCAATCTACAACACTCAAGGAAAGGCAAAACTGAAACCAATAAAAGGATCGGTGGTTGCCATGAGCGGGGGTGACCAGAGGAAGAAGATGAACAGGCACAGCATAAGGGTGTTTTAAGGCAGAGAAACTACTCTTTATGATATTATAATGATGCCAAGATATCATTACACTTTTGTCCAAGAGCATAGAATTTGTAACACCAACAATGAACCATAAGGTAAACTGGACTTTAGGTGATGATGGTATGTCAGTGTAGGTTCATCCTTGGTAAAATGCACCATTCTGATTAATGATGTTGATAATGCAGGAGGGCATGTGTGAGGACAGTGGGTACTTGGGAAATCTCTGTACCTTCCTCTCAATTTTGTTGTATGCCTCAAAGTGCTCTAAAAAAATAGTCTTGAATCAAAGGAGAAGAAGTAAGATAAGGAGAAAAAGTAGGGGAAAAATAAATAAATAAATAAAGTAGAATAAGTTAAAAAAAAAAAAAGTTGTGACACTGGGCTGGTAACTCATACTGTCTGGGGCCAGAGCAGAGGACCTATAGGTGCAAACTGGGAGACAGAGAAGGCTTTCTACCATCATGGATGGGACATGGAGGAATTCAGTGAGGTGACACAGTGGGAAGGATGTGCTCATGAAGCCTGTCAATGTGCTCGAGAGTGTACTCTCCCTTCTCATTGTAGCGGAATTATTGGAGGATTTTAAGGCAAGCAGGGTAGGGCGGGGGGGCTGGTTTGATTTGATTTGAAGCCAGAGATCATTTGGCTTCTTTGGAGAGAATGGACTAGAGAGAAATTAGAAAAATGGGTTTTGACTAGAAAATGGTGCATCTGGGGATGACTGTGGCCTCTCATGCCTAATACCTTGAATTATGGAGTGAGACCACATGAAGCCCATGTCCTTGTTTTTCACATTGGCTCTTTTCTATTCCATGGAGGATGTTGCATTCACATGTTTGGGCACACTAGTCTTCATGGGAAAGTTCCATTCACACCCCTAGATGAGACTTCTAACCCACCATAGTTTGCCCACTACACAAGCCCTGGAAGAGAGCTCAGGCCCATCATAAAGGAAACTCCAATGGTTCAGGTTCCCAGAGTATGATCTAGCAGGATGGGGACAAGGTATCTCCTTGGCATGACTGAAGGTCTCCGCTGAGGAAGGGAACAGCCAGGGGAAGGCAGCTCTGGGCCTTCTAGAGCACAGGGCCCAGAATAGAGTCTCCTTGGTTGCCTTGGGCCACACTCCAACAGAGATGCTGCTTTGTTGTCTTCTCCAGGATGCAACATGCTATATAGCCAGTATCTGAGCTGAAGGCTTGTACCCACTAGATAAATACATCGCTGAATGTCAGTAGAAGAGAGGGCTCAATGTCTCAAAGAGACATGATATATCATATATTCCATGAAAATTGAAAATTCTGTGTTAAGAACACTTGAATACTTGATAACATTAAATATCTTCTCTGAACATTCTTTGAGTTGAGAAACTTTTCTTTCCAGAGCCTATCAACCTAACAGAATCTTTCCTATCATCAACCAAATGTTATACAAATATTTTCTCCCTGAATTCTCATATCGAGTTTGACATAAGCATCCCTGTCTCTCACAGGTGAAGTAAGTGATAATAAAAAGATTAAATCCCAGAGAATTTCAGATTTAAGTCTAGGCTTTTAAGGTGCATAAACATCCCTTTACAGCCTTCTGAGAGCTTAGAAATCATCTGCCCTCATCCTTTCCCATACCCCAAATCAGAACCCTGGAGACTGAGTGAATTAGCACCAACTCTCTGAGTTGAGAGGAACGTTTCTCACTCGTGGTTCTTGCCATGCAGCTAATAATAGTTCAGTTGTTCCCTAACACTCCCCATCCACACCCACTTCTCCTGGTCATTGCAATAAAAGGTGGCTTCTTTGTATTCTGTTTGTTTGTGTGTTTTTTTTTTTCCCCTATGGGAACCGGTTGCTATTATGTTCTACCATTTTGAAGAGGCTATGTAAAGATAAACTCTGCATCTCATAGTGACCAGATTTGAGGGCAAGGTTAGAAATAGAGGTCAAAGTATGTGTGCTGCTAGAGGAAAAGCATAATTTTATGTTCCTTTTTTCTACTTGGCAAGCAGATGGCTGGAGTCTTCAATGAGAGCCAGGAAGAAACAGCTGGCAAATCAAAACACACTGAAAGTGGTTAGAAGTGCTTATGAGCATTTGGAAGAAACAACATTTTTGAAAGAAGGGGAAAAGTTCAAGCCATACTTAACATGCAGAGATGAGCTTGAAGCAGGAAACTGGAATACTAAAAACTATGCATGGAGACAGATCTTGAGCTGATTCCAGCCATCCTCAGGATGATTCTGCTTGGGTAGGAGACAGTGGGTGTAGTGAACTTAGATGGAAACCTAACTGAGACACAAGGAGGACAAGCTTGGGAGAGATTAAGGGATGAAAGAAAGAAGGGAGGGATGGATCACAGGTGCTTAGGAAGACACAAGTCCCCAGGAGCGAGAGGGGGATTGAGGACAAAGCAAAGGGAATTTCATGGTAGTGTCCTGAAGTCCTTCTAAGACCCATGGAACCTCGCAAGTGAGTGCTTTTCGTGTGTTCATGAGATGAGTTTTGGCCCTGGTCCTTAGGTCAGGGTGAGAGCTGGAGGCCAGAATAGCATAGTCAGAGGGGTGGAACTTCTGGCACCACCCCAGCCACTAGAGATTGAGCACAGACCCTCTTCATTGGCCCAAATCACTGGCCACTGATTCACCAATGGCTAATGATTTAATCAGTCATGGGTATGTAATGGATCTCCATAAAATCCCTGAAGGATGCTGTTCAGAAAGTTTCTGTGTTGGTGAACACGTGGAGGTTGTGAGCCTGGGGAGGGTGTGGAAGCCCCACACATGTCCCCCTCATACTTTGCCCCATGCATCTCTCCAACTGGCTGTTCCTGAGTTGCATCCTTTATAATAACCCAGGAAGAGTATGTTAGATAAATAAAAGGAAATGATGAATGTCATAATGACCCCCCAGTAGGAAGCATCTCATCACAGAATACCCGAATTTCCTTTATTATGACTCTCCCCCTGAGCATTTAAAGAAAAACACTTGGTCCACAATACCTCATCTTTCTGAATGGGGAAAAGAACCAGACTATGGCAGGCAGGGATGAATGCAAAGATCCACAAAGACTTTCCTGAAGGGAACAGGTATCTTTTAGTCTGCAGTTAAGAGCAAACACTTGGGAAACCTCCCAGGCTATGTTACTCAGACCCATTGGAGGCTCCAAGGCCTCCACGATTCATCAAATGAGGAGGACACATTCCAGAGAAATGTCACCATAGAGAACAGTGAGTAGTATCAAATACACTTCTAATCCTTGCACCAATCTGTGTGTGATGCCACACACACCCAGAGGTCACTCATACTCTCTGGGTCTTGAGCACCTCATTTGGAATATAGGGATAACAGCTACCTTATAGGCTTGACATGGGAATTGACTGACATGAAACACCGAAATCTGCAAGCATAACATTCTGTGCAATTGGAGATATTCAATTAATGTGAAGGAATGGGCATTTCACTGATGAAATATGAAAATAGTTATAAACCATGACAATGGTAAACCTGGAGTATGTATTAGTTATTCCACATTCCTCTAGGTTTAAGAGTTGCCATATAAGACTTATCATTAATTTTTTATAAAGAGTTTCTTTTTCTTATATACTGAGGATCAGGGAGATATGGGCATCATGAATTTCAAAAAGGGTAGGTTTGGTATCCAACGTGTTTATGACTGAGACTTTAATAATATCACTACCTTATGAGGCAGAGTGGATTTCATCAAAAAGACAAGAAATAACACGTGTTGGTGAGGATGTGCAGAAAGAGAACCGTGTCGCACTGTTGATAGAAATGCAAACTGGTGCAACCACTGTGGAAAATAGTATGAAGAGTTCTCAAAAATTAAAAATAGGACTACCATGTGATCCAGTAATTCCACTTCAGGGTATTTAAGCAAAAGAAATAAAATCACAATCTCAAAAAGATAAATGCACCCCCATGTTTATTGTTGCATTATTTATAATATTCAAGACACAGAAACAACCTGAGTGTCCATCGATGGAAAAATAAAGTAAATATGTATGTGTGTGTATCTACCTATCATCCATAGAGATCTATACATTATTATATATACAATATTTTTCTTATGTAAATCTTTTTAAAAGATTTTATTTATTTTTTTTGTCATAAAGAGAGAGAAAGAGAGGGATCACAAGCAGGGATTGAGCAGGGAGCTTGATGTGGGACTCTGGGATCATGACCTGAGTTGAAGGCAGACACTTAACCAACTGAGCCACCCAGGCGTCTCTATATAAAATATTTTATTTAATATATATTGATAATATATACTTATATATTCACTAGAGGCAGATGGTAAGAGATGTGCAAGATTGGTGAAGGTGGCCAAAAGGTACAAACAAAGATATGGCAACTTTAGTTAACAGTACTCTACTGTACATTTAAAGAAAAGTTGCTAAGAGAATAGATCTTAAAAGTTTTCATAGCAAAAAAAAAAAAAAAAAACAGTTTATAATGTCTGGTGACGAATGTTAACTAAACTTACTGTGGTGATTATTTCCCAATATATACATGTATCGAATCATTATATTGCACACCTAAAAGTAATACACTGTTACGTGTCAGTTACATCTCAGTAAACTGGAAAAAATACTAACACTGCTTGACTATTTTGATGAAATTTATCCAAGGCAGACTAATTAACTCAAATATCTAGTAGTTAACCAGAAACTATTCAATGGTTTTATATACAAAAACAGTTGAACAAACATGAAATGACCCCAGTGTCACATCACTGTCAGGTAAACCTAAGGTATGTATTTAAGCTTTGATGCCTGAATATGCTCATTTAAAATTACAGAGTATGGATTAAATGAACCGGATATCTCTTCCCATCTATCATATCCCTTTCTTTTAGACAGGACCTCCTGCTTTTTTGCAGAACAGAACCCAGAGGGATTCATGAATGAGAATTTGCTCTTTTCTTCACCTTTGATAGATTTCATCCTTGGCCGCTTCCACAATCTTTCAAAGCAACTTCCTGAAAGCCTACACTCTCCTACTCAGGACCCCTCCTGAAACTCATTCTAGTCAAGGGGGGCGAGATTGGTCCTTTACTTCACCTTCCTCTGACATCATAAAAGTTACTTGTACTCTCCCACTTTCCATGTTTTCATCACGTAAGTCTTATTTAGACCATATATAAGACAAAGAGTTTACTTGAAATGCTAGTATCCAGGAAGGAGTGGTTGGAAGGTACATCTGAAGGAGGCTGGCACGCACCCTGCCGAGCGTGCTCGCTGATCTTGGCTGGCCCACTCCTTAAGCCTTTTTAGTGCCAGCACAGTTTGAGGGACAACATTCTAGAAGGAAAAATGGTCACGGGAAGTCTCTGCATCCAAAGACCCACTGCCTAATTATCAGGAAGACTTATGTATGAGATACTCAGCCATGTAACCCTACTCCTCTCTCTATTTATTTAAAAAAAAAAATTCTCCCAGGCTAGAGGGCTTTCCTTCATATCAAATTGCAACATGTCTCCCTACATTTTCCATTTATTGGTCCTAGTGCTGTCCACTGGAGCAGATCTTCTAACTGAAGCCTTGCTTCAGCACACATTGCATGTGCTGCACACTCCCGTGGGAGCAGAACTGCCATGACCACTAATGATATATCAGAAATCATTGTTCCCTTGAGGTGTTTCATTACAAAGACAAGTGGTGGGGAAGGCACAGTTCTGAATGCAACAGCTTGCTTTCTTCTTTAAGAAGTCCTATCCATCCACTCATTTCTCTCTCTATTCATTAACAAGTATTTTTTTTTGTTGCCACCTATGGGCCAGATAGTATTCTAGGTGCTAAGTTTTCATCAGTGATCAAGACAAACGAGCAAATAAGCAAGCAAACAAACAAACACATCCTCAAGAAAATGACAGTAATACTTTAAATAGAACTTTGTGCTCTGCTTTCTGAGAGTTTATGCAAACAGATCTTTCAGCTAGTTAGGGACAGCTCTGGGAGGGACTGTATGGGACAAGGTTAACCTCTTTTCTGCTTAGTACTGCTCCAGATGGTGAAGCCATCCACCACATTCTCCTCTGAGTTCTCCTTCCTAAATCTATTCCTCTTGGGTCTGCTTCATGAGTCTCTCCCTTTATTGGTTGATCTCCTTTATGCTCAGAAGCCAGAGCCAGAACTGAAGTTTAAATGGAATTGAAAGATTGAGATAAATAAGAAAATCCAATGTCTGAAAGTCTCAGGAGCCTGGAGAAAATGGCAAGAGTAGAGTGGGGTCAGCGGGTTGTGTGGAGCAAGTTGAATTAGGGAGTCAGAGAGTTTTACAATGGGACAGTTCCCACCATAATTCCAGCTGTGTGACACAATCTTCACCTGACAATGAGGAAGCAGTCCAGCGGATTAAGTGGGGAAGTCAAGAGGCTGTCAGGCTGAGGTATGGAAGTGGTTTTCACCTTGAGCATGGAAGTAATAAATGATGACACTGGACTTGGCATGGATAAAAATGTAAATTGAGATAACATGTTTTCAGCAAACGCAGATGGTAGATAGGAATGACACTCAACACACACACTTCTCCCCTTGACTGTGAAATCATAATGGGCTGGGAAGGGCACTGAGGAAGTAGAGGACAGTTCACCTCATCAACAGCCGTTTGTGATTCCCCATGCTTGGGAGCACAAGCAACCTAACCTTGAAGACCCTTGAAGTCTCCAGGACTTTAAGGATTGTCTCTAGGGGGAGAGAAGGGATTCTGTTTCCTTTAAGACAAAATAATATGAGTCATTTGTGAAGTTATCTACCCCCATGCCAGGCAAAGGGGCAACAGAGCTTGCCTGGGATGTTAATGCAGGAAGAGGGGGAGGATGGGGGAACCATGTGGGGTGGGCTCAGGAGCAGATATCCCTGTTGCTCAAGCCCCTCCCCATGGCGAACCAGGCTGACCCACTGGGTGTAGCTTTTTTATCGTTGTTTCCTGAAAATGCCACCAAAGGATCAGAGATCAAATACAAATAGGCAGTTTACTCTTATTACAGGGAACAGGAACCTGGAAACCTGGAGCAATTCTCTGAAATCATTTAAGATTTTGTTCTGGGTTGTTAGTTTCCTATTACTTGCTTGGACTGGATTCTAGTAGCTACCCCAACCAGTAGCAGGCTAGTGGTAATTTGCTAGTAATTCAGTGTTGGCCATTGCTAATAGGTTATGCCTAGCTGGTCTCTAAGATATTTAGCTAAACCATCAGGGATGCAACGGAAATTAAACATTGCTACCCACAGCTGTAAAAGCCAGAAACTTTTCTGGCTTAAACAGTCAACCTGCTCACTCATTTCTATTTTTCTACACTGTTGATTAGTTCCAAAGACAGAATAACCACAATACCTGGGGGGTACCTGGGGGATTCAGTTGGTTAAGCATCTGCCTTCGGCACAGGTCATGATCCTGGGGTCCTGGGATCAAGCTCTGCATCAGGCTCCCAGCTCAGCAGGAAGCCTGCTTCTCCCTCTGCCTGCTGCTTTTCTCTCTCGCTCGCTCTTATAAATAAATAAATAAATAAATAAATAAATTTTAAAAATTTTAAAAAATGACTTCAACACCCGGATAATCTCTGTTTAACTTTCAAAACCATGTGCTATTGGATTTTAAGACTATAACCCTGTTCAAATCACATTATTCTGGGGCACGTCTAACATATTGGGAGCATGTGGACCGATGCTATGCTTCTAATTCTCTCTCCTCTTTCCCAGATGATTTCCTCCTAAATGGTGAAGGAAGGCCTCTCCCAACCTTACCTCTTACAGTTTTTTTTTTTCTTGTATGTCTCCCCCATATGTCTTATTGCTCTCTTCCTCAATTCCACTTTCTTAAATATTTTTCCTAAAATATTCCAAATTCAACCAACATTTACATAACTGATTAGGGGTATGGGGAACAAAGCATGAAGATGTGATTCTTGCAAACAAATATTTGTACTATAATGTGATCCTTTGCGATGACAACCTAACTTCTTTCTGGGCAGGTGTGTGAGATAATTAATACACTTAAATCTTCAAGCATGATCCTACTAATTATGTCATCTTAAACATCCTTTCAACTGTGTACACACCTTATTTCGAGAATTTGCCCAATTTCTTTCCTTAAGGCTATACACTATAAATCTATACACTTTATTATTATTATTATTATTATTATTATTATTATTATTATTTTTACTCATTTCTAATTGCCTGTCTTTGTTCTCCAGGGTGGGATGTTTTCTGCTTTTTGCTCGGTACCTAAATCTGAGTCATCAGGCAAGTTGACCGACATTGCAAAATAAAATGAATATATTTTACTCCTCAAGCCTTTTGCCCTCCCAATCCCCACCCCAGCACATTTGACACAGTTGGGTCAATCTTTCCTACCTAAATATTTGCTTCACTTTGACAACTGGGATGCCACTTTATAAATATTCCTCCCGTTTTACTGGGCATTTCTTCCTGCTTTCCTAGTGATTGCCTCCACTGGGAATTTGTACTTCCCAGCATCCAGTACCGCTGCCTCTTTGCCTTCTTGGCCATACCTCCTCCCTCATCATCGCTTCAATATCTATGCCTTGGCTCCACAGTTCCTCCATCAGAAAAAAAAAAATTTCCCTACAACATAAACTTTGAATCTCTAAGTCTACCCATACCAGTGCCATTTGCAGGTTTAAGGGACATCTCAAGACCAACTTATCCAAAACAGGATTTGTGATTTTTTTTTTAATGACCTACTCTTTGGAAGACCATTTCTATAAAAGAAAAGTCCATTCTAACAGTTGCCAGTGCCACCTAACACCATAGACTGCCGGACATGTTTTTATACCCCACATCCAAACAATCAGCAAATCCTATAGAGGTTCAGTGCAGCATTATTCCCAATAGCCAAGACACAGAAACAACCACAGTGTCCACAGACAGATGAGTAGACAAAGAAAATGCAGCGTATACATACAATGGTGATAGGAGATCCTGACATTTGCAACAACACGGATGAACCTGGAGGGCATTATGCAAAGTGAAATAAACCAGACAGAAAGAAAAATACTTCATGACCTCTCATGTGGAAGAAATCTCAAATTCATAGGAGCATAAATAGAACATTGGTCACCACGGATGGCGGGGGAGGGGATGGGAAGATACAGATCAAAGGTTTCAAAGCTCCAAATATGTGGGATGAATACGTTCTGGAGGCCTGATGCACAGCTTGTGACTATCATTATTAACACTGTTTCATACTAGAAATTTGCTAAAAGCAGGCTCAGGTTCTCTCTTCAAAAACAGAACAAAACAAAACTAAACTAAACAAAACAATCCCACCAGGAGGAGGTAAACTTGTGAGGGGAAGGGTATCTTAATCGCTTGGACAGAATAATGATTTTACCTGGTATATGTTTACAAAAACATCATGACAGTTTTATTTTTGTTTTTCAACATTTCCTTAGCTATTTGGGGTCTCTTCTGATTCCATACAAATTTTTGGATTATTTGCTCCAGCTCTTTGAAAACTGGGGACATCACGTTACCTGATTTCAAGCTTTACTACAAAGCAGTGATCACCAAGACAGCATGGTACTGGCATAAAAACAGACACATAGACCAGTGGAACAGAGTAGAGAGGCCAGATATGGACCTTCAACTCTATGGTCAAATAATCTTCGACAAAACAGGAAAAAATATACAGTGGAAAAAAGACAGTCTCTTCAGTAAATGGTGCTGGGAAAACTGGACAGCTATATGTAGAAGAATGAAACTCGACCATTCTCTTACACCGTACACAAAGATAAACTCAAAATGGATAAAAGACCTCAACGTAAGACAGAAATCCATCAGAATCCTAGAGGAGAATATAGGCAGTAACCTCTTCGATATCAGCCACAGCAACTTCTTTCAAGATACGTCTCCAAAGGCAAAGGAAACAAAAGCAAAAATGAACTTTTGGGACTTCATCAAGATCAAAAGCTTCTGCACAGCAAAGGAAACAGTCAAAAAAACAAAGAGGCAACCCACGGAATGGGAGAAGATATTTGCAAAGGCCAGCACAGACAAAAGGTTGATATCCAGGATCTATAAAGAACTCCTCAAACTCAACACACACAAAACAGACAATCATATCAAAAAATGGGCAGAAGGGGGCACCCAGGTGGCTCAGTGGGTTAAAGCCTCTGCCTTCAGCTCAGGTCATGGTCCCAGTGTCCTGGGATGGAGCCCCATGTTGGGCTCTCTGCTCTGCAGGGAGCCTGCTTCCACCTCTCTCTCTATCTGTCTGCCTCTCTGCCTACTTGTGATCTCTGTCTATCAAATAAATAAATAAAATCTTAAAAAAAATGGGCAGAAGATATGAACAGACACTTCTCCAATGAAGACATACAAATGGCTATCAGACACATGAAAAAATGTTCATCATCACTAGCCATCAGGGAGATTCAAATTAAAACCACACTGAGATACCACCTTACACCAGTTAGAATGGCCAAAATTAGCAAGACAGGAAACAACATGTGTTGCAGGGGATGTGGAGAAAGGGGAACCCTCTTACACTGTTGGTGGGAATGTAAGTTGGTGCAGCCACTTTGGAGAACAGTGTGGAGATTCCTCAAGAAATTAAAAATAGAGCTTCCTTATGACCCTGCAATTGCACTACTGGGTATTTACCCCAAAGATACAGATGTAGTGAAAAGAAGGGCCATCTGTACCCCAGTGTTTATAGCAGCAATGGCCACAGTCGCCAAACTGTGGAAAGAACCAAGATGCCCTTCAAAGGACGAATGGATAAGGAAGATGTGGTCCATATACACTATGGAGTATGATGCCTCCATCAGAAAGGATGAATACCCAACTTTTTTACCAACATGGACGGGACTGGAGGAGATGATGCTGAGTGAAATAAGTCACGCAGAGAAAGTCAATTATCATATGGTTTCACTGATTTGTGGAACATAACAAATAGCATGGAGGACAAGGGGAGTTAGAGAGGAGAAGGGAGTTGAGGGAAATTGGAAGGGGAGGTGAACCATGAGAGACTATGGACTCTGAAAAACAATCTGAGGGGTCTGAAGGGGTGGGGGTGGGAGGTTGGGGGAACCATGTGGTGAGTATTGGAGAGGGCACGTATTGCATGGAGCACTGGGTCTGGTGCAAAAACAATGAATACGGTTACGCTGAAAATAAATTAAAAAATAAAATAAAATAAAAACAAAACACATCATGACATATGCCTTAAATATAAAAAAAAATTTCTTCAGAAAAAAAAAAAAAAAACTAAGAAAGAGGTATAAAATTCCACATGGCCTCTTTGCCCCTTTCTCCTTGCCATTGCTGGATGCTCAAAAAATTCCCATTACAGAAATGATAAACCTGTTTTTGCCTCCACCTGGATTCCTCTCTCACTTCATTGATGTCTCTACCCAAATCTCACCTATCAGAGAGAACATTCTTAAACACAATTCCAAAACAAACAAACAAACAAAAAATAAAAACATTTCATCCCTCTCTGTCCCCACACACTGCCTGATTTTCTTCACAGCACTTGATAACACCTGACATATGACATATATGTTGTTTCAACCTGACCTTATATGTAACTTCTATGAGGGCACAGCCTTAGCCATTTCCTTCACTATCATACTCACTCTAGACAAATAAGCGAATAGATGAATGATCAGATAATTAAAAACCTAGCTCAAAATCTGACTCTTGGCATGGGCCCTTTGCAGTCGTGTACGACTCTGCCCTTAGAAGGGCTATGTTAGGTTCAATGCTCTGTCAATGTTGTTGTTGTTCAATGCACTTGAAATCCCTACTAATTTTTGCACCAGGGTCCCCCCAGTTTCTCCTTGTGCTGGGTCCTGCCAATATGGAGTCTGTCCTTCCTTTTGGACTACCTCCATCAATGCACTTGATGCTTTCTCATTACCTTTATGGAAAAGATTGATTAGCAATTTCATCTTTCCTTGTATTCTTCAGCAGTTGGTTTTTAGCTGTTTGGAATTCAGTCTTCACCATTAACATGGAAGGTCAATGTTGGAGAGACGGTCAGTGCCAGCTTCATCAAAGACTGAAACCCCTGTCCTGGGGCACATTGGGCTCTAAGGTAGAACCAATACAGCTGTTTGCTTTAAGCAAAAAATAGGAAACAGTTCTGATATCATGATGTTATTCCCCCCAAATTGTTCATTGCAAACTCTTTCAGATTTCCTTCCTATCTCATCCCCTTCCCATCCACATACATCCACAAACAACTCAATTATTTTCATGGGCTCTCCCACAAAAGAATATGCACTAATAAAAAGTAAAACAAATGTTGAGATTTCAATGAAATATGGGAATTAAAATAAAGGGAAGGAGAACAGAGGCCAAGGCAACAGAATCATATCCCACCATTTAAGAATTTTCCCTAGTGATTTCTTACATTTCTTTTTCCATTACTGATTTAACATTTTGCTCACAATTATCTCTTAAGTTCGAGAGAGGGAACACAAGCAGGGGAGTAAGAGAGGGAGAATCAGGATTCCCACCGAGCAGGGAGCCGATGTGGGGCTGGATCTCAGGACCCTGGGATGGTGACCTGAGCAGAAGGCAGACACTTAATGACTGAGCCACCCAGGTGCCCCCTGATTGCTCTTGATGTTTATGTTTTCTATCTATACTAGGTTCAGATTAGAATGATCATATTTTCTTACCTGTGAGGACATCTAATTTTCCACATTTTCCTGCAAGCCATTTAGGAGAATCTGTTATGTCTTCTGGGTTTGCTAATTTCTTTGTGTAACTTTGTAAAATAAATACATGAGTGTTTTAAATGTCTTTGCTTTGATATTTGTTTCTCATTAAATTTTAGTTTTCCAATTATTTGGCTAATAACAATTTCTACTTAAGAAAATTATTTTTGGTAGTGCATTGATTATTTTTATCCATTCCCAAAGACCAGAAATATTTTATACTCTTAAAAATAACAAATATACAGAAAGTATACACATACCACATATGCAACTTGGTTTTTTAAGGGGGGGGTTCACATATTCATGACTAAATACACTCACGGTGTCAAGCAACCAACACATCTATTTAATTCCAAAGCACTATCATAATCCCAAAATAAAACCCTGTATCCATTAAGCAATCATTCCCCATTCCTCTCTTCCCCCAGTCCCTGGAAAGCTTAAATCAGCTTTCTGTTTCTTTGGATTTACCTATATTATATATTTCATATGAAATCATACAAAATGTGATCTTTCGTCAGGTTACCTTTGCTCAGCAATGTTTCCAAGGTCATCCGTATTATGACATCTCTCACTACTTGTTACAGCTGGGGAATATTCCATTTTATGGACATACTATAATTTGTATATCATTAATCCCTTGATGACACTTAGGTCATTTCTATATTTGGCAAGTGTGAACAGTGTTGCTATAAACACTCGTGTACAGGTATCAGTCGAACACCTGTTTTCAATTCTTTCGGTTTTCCATGCAGCTGCAGAATTGCCTGACTACATGGTTGTTCTAGGGTAACTTTTGAGGGAGTACCAAACTATTCCACGGTGGCTGAACAACTTTTTATTCCCACCAGCGATATACATGCATTCTAATTTCTCCTTATTCTTACAAACACAGGCAGTTTTCTGGTTTTTCGTTTTTGTTTTTGTCTTGTTTTAAGGAGACAAGCTAGAGGTGGTGCTATGATATCTGGAGCAGGGGCAGGTCCTTTCCGAGCAGGTTAATTGGCGAGAACGCAGTCCTATAAATACAATTAACAAACTGGTGTAGCTGCTTGACTAGTTCACCTCAGTCTTCAGAATAACAGAACAGCACACAGTTTAGTGAACAGCCAGTAAGACTACACCACACCAGGCAAAGCATTTATGTAAAGAAGCTTGAAGGCCCTAAAAGAGCACAATATAGGAGGAAATACTAATTTAATAAAATACTATTTTAACAAAATCAAGTCTTCTAAATATATTACCATTTTTATTTTATATTGCAGTATGAGGGGAAGTTCATGTAAATACTTTATTTTATACATGCAAAGGTTCAAAAGATTTTTTCATGGCAAACCACTTGGAAAAGTTACTAAACATAAGTAAAGATGAGTTAAAGATTTTTCTTTTGTAAAACCGTGGATTTTCCATGGTCATCTGGCTACTCAGCTGGCTAAACATCTAACTCAAGCTTTTAGCTCAGGTCATGATCCCATGCTCATGAGACCCAGCCCCACTATGCCAGGTCTGTGCAGAGCCGACTTGAGATTCTCTCCCTATCCCCCTCCCCCTGCTCATACCTGTTTGTTCTCTCTCTCCTACCCCCTCTAAAATAAACAAACAAACAAATAAATAAAATTTTAAACATAAGTAAATAAAAATAAATAAAACCTTTGTTTCTCCAAATTAGCCTACTTTTTCTACTATGATATATATCCAACCAATCACATGATAGCTATTGAATATTTTTTTAAAGATTTTATTTATTTATTTGACAGAGACAGACAGATCACAAGTTGGCAGAGAGACAGGCAGAGAGAGGGGGGAAGCAGGCTCCCCGCTGAGCAGAGAGTCAGATGTGGGGCTCAATCCCAGATCCCTGAGGCCAGACCGGAGCCGAAGGAAGAGGCTTAAACTTAACCCACTGAGCCACTCAGGCGCCCCCCTAGTGGATATTTTTAAATGAAAAACTTACTTTTAGTCTGTATCTACACGTTATATAAAATGTGAAAAACAAATTGCATTTTGAAAACTGTTATTTGAAAATGTTTTGATTGTATGCAATCCTGTTGCCAAAAATGCCATGAAAAGTACAAAAAAACCCCTATTATTTTCATGCTAAGTAACTTGGAAACAAGTTTTTCCAACATGTGTAAATTCTCCTATGAAAGAGCAAAAATTTTTGAGATTTAACATCGTTCTTAAAATATTAAAAAATAAATCACTTTGATTAGTTTACATTGAAGTAACATCAGAATAATAATAATTTTCTTCCTACATTTTGTTTAATGTTTGCACAGTTGGTGAATGACAACAAAAATGTCTTTAGAAGTACTACATCTTATTGAATTAAGAAACAGTAAGGAGAAAGATATGTAACAGAGATATTAAAATGCAAACATAAATAATACTGTTCATCTTAAAGTATAAATTCGATAGTGCACAGACTCAACCATGCGTGACTTCCATTTATACCTGCATGTCATTGTGCGGTTTCTTCTTCAAATATGACAGCCACTAATTTTAATCAAAAGGATAAAGCAAACTTGGAACCAAACCTTCAATTTGCTGCCTCACAAAATGTTAAAGGCAGACACTAAAATATAATGAGGTATATTCAATCATGCCACACCTCGATATAATAATAATAATGCTATTGAAAGAAAAAAGAATTTGGTACAATTAGTAAGTATAATGGATTTAAAAGTATATTGAAATATTGTTCATTCCACTATTGTTTTTAAAAAATGTCATTGTAAATCACCATAGCATGCATGCATAATTTTAAATGAAAATAATCACTAACAGATATATAAATTTTAAACTGAAGGAATAAACAAACAAAAAATGTAAGAGGAAGACTTTTGCTAAAATAGATCCCGGAAGAAAATGTTCTGAGCTCTGGGGTCCACTCTCCTTGGCTTTGGCAGCCCTCTGTCAACACCTGTATCAGTCTCTCCCTCCTTGTCCTCATTTGGGTTTTAGGACTCCCCTCCAGGAGCTGTTTGCAGTCTTCAAGTGCTCTATGACTGAGTATTCAGACCTGTGCCTGAGATTATGGTACACTTCTTTTCTTCTCCATAGATTGAATACCTTTTTTTTCTTTTAAAATAAAAAAGGATATGAGCTACCCCACCCCATCCTGTTACCCCTTCAGTCTCCCCTAGAGCGTTTTCATCACCACATCTATGCCTTTTGCCATGTTCTGTTGGCATGTCTGCTGGTCACCACAGACCGTGAGCTCTTGCAGGATGGTGGAAAACTGAGTTGTTTTTAACGTCCTAACTATCCCACTCTTTGGCTCTCAGAAAGTCACCCAATAATTCATTAAATGAATAGAAGAAAAGTGAAAATAACAAATCCCATTTATTGACCTCCTTCCAGGAATTGGATTATACTCTTTACATATGCACTCATTAGTTTAATCATCAAACTACCCTGGAGAGGGAACCTACTCTGAGAAGTTAAATAACTGTTGTATGATTGAAATATTAGTAAATGCCAGAGATTGAAAACAAAGCAGTCAACGTTCTTTCTCATGTTTATGCCATTGCACAAGTGAAGATACGTTAATGGATGATACATGCTTAATTCTGATGTTTGTTGATATCATATCTTACTAAAAGTTGAGATGAGGTATCCAATTTCTGCATTTTTACAAATAATTTAGTCTATCTAAAATTATAGAAGGCACTTGCTATTTAAAAACTGGATTATAACTTTATCATCCAATTTGAAACAGAAAAGATATTTTTTTAAATATATATGTTGCAGGGCCTTTGAACATGATGTTTAAGAAAGAATTCTTGAGACAATTTACAGTGCAACTTAGTAAATTTATTTAAGTAGCACTGGGACAGGACCAGTGGGCAGAAAGAGCTGCACTTTTTGCTGTATGAACCTAGTGGTTGCGTGCCTAGTGCTCAAGTGGGAGGGGACATGCAAGGAGTATTAGACCATAAATGTCTTTTTCAAATTTCTATTTGTAAAACTATTTCCACAAGATTTATCTGGTGCTTATCATTCAGTTCTATAGTAAGTATCCGTGAGATTTACAGATAGTCATAAGACCTTTAAGAACGTAACAACCCTCATGTGTTTACTTGATCCTTATGGAAACTAGGCAGGCATAGCATGAGTCATATATAAGGTTGTATGGGTATACACACACACACACACATATACATGTGCATATATATATGTGTATATATATATATATGTGTGTGTATACGCGCACACACACACACACACACACACACATAAGGTACTATAACACTACCTTCTAAGCCAAACTTGAACAGTTCTTTGCTTTTTTCTCTCATCATATATGTTCAGTACCTTCTGAGACAACTCTCTCTGGTGGTCTTATTTAAATAATAAATCACTTCAGCACAGAAATGCTAGGAATCCACACTGTAGTGGATCCACCTGTCTCCTGTGTGATGACCCTGGGCAAGAAAATCCTCGGGCAATGTCTTATCCTCATCTGAGAGCCTCCTTAGAGGCTGAAAGTTTGCCCAGGTCATATGATTTTAGGTAGCCTAGGAAGTGTCATCTATTTCCCAACTAATAATCCTACAGAAAATGTGTCTACAAGCAACATGCTCACCATTCTATGGATGAAGACATTTTGGGGGCTGTGATACTGTAATTTATAATAATAAACACATATTTTGTCTTTGAGCTAGTTCCTGGCACAGAACTCCTAAAAACCTTGAAATTTTCTAACTGGGGGAGTGTGATAAAGTGTTTGTTATGTTAATGAGGTAGATTTTGGAAAGCTCCTGAGGGTGGGGTCTGGTTGAGAGAGGAACCAACCTGAGTGGTTAGAGGGTTGGAAATCCCAGTCCCAGCTTCTCCCCTCTCCCTATCCCTCCCACCTACCTCCCTATCCCTTACCCCTGGGGAGGGGAGAGTGGCTAGAGATTGAGTTCAATCACCAATAACCAATCATTTAATCAGTCATGGCTATGTAATGACAACTTCATAAAACTCTGAAACCACAGGGTTCAGAGAGCTTCCGTGTTGACGGACACATTCACACTGAGAGGGTGAAGGAGTCCAAATCCCTAGGAACAGAAGCCACTGAGCTCAAGGCCAGTGTGATTTCAGCCTGATATCTCTTGGCCGATCCTCTGTATCCTTTATCATATGCTGTAATACACTGGCAAACAGAAGCGTCTCCCTCAGTTCTGTGAGTCACACTGACAAATTAATGGAACAGAAGAGGGGGTTGCAGCAACTTTTGATTTGTAGCTAAATCAGACCAAAGCTCTGGGTACACCTGGGACTGACATCTGAACTCAGGCTGGAGGACAGTTATGGGACTGAGACTTCACCTGTAGAATATAACACAACCTCTGGGTAGATAGTGTCAGAATTGAGTTAAAAGGTAGGACCCCCAGCTGCAGTCCCAGAGAATTGCTCATGGTGGGGAAAACCTCCACACATTTGGTGACCAGAAGTGTCGAAGTGAAGCCTGCTGGGTCAGAGTAAAGGAGACACACAGCAGGAAGACACATAAGAACTGCGAGTTTTTCTCATACAGACACCTTGACGTTTACCCTCTGGCTACATTAGAAACAGAAATGACTTTGTTCCTCTCCCTCTCCCCTGAGCTGCAAAAGGAAATCAGCTCAGCCTCTGCCTCTGGGGGCCCTCACTGGGTTCCCACTGGCCAAGGGGACCCCCTCCTTCTTCTCTCCCACTCACAGCACATGCCAGGGAGGTGACTCTCGTGCAGCTACAAATTCTATTCTACACTCAACAACAAAGCCAGTGACATATAATCTTTACTGAAAGCTGCTTAAATGATAATAATTGATTTGTCGATTGAATTGCCTAGTCATTTATGGAAGCTCTATTACATTTGAAGTTCTGTGCCAAGAGCTAGGACTTAATATGGGAATAAGATGCAGTCCCTCTCTCCAAAACGCTTCCAAGCAAATAGACACAGAGACAGGGACAGGACGCCTTATAAAGGTGTGGTAGCAATCAGGAAGGCCGTGTGAAGATAGAGATTGCTTTAAGCTATAAAATTAGGAAAGAGGGGGAAGGATGAGAAAAAAAATAAGATGAAAAAATATTTCATCAAAGCACAGAGGCTGAAAGAACATGGCATGTTTAGAGACACCCTCCTTGCTCCCCTTCAGAAGCCCCAGAACATGCATAGTCGGGCTCTAGAGGGGGTTAAGGTGGAGGAAGTAGAGAGCTGGTTGTGTCCCCCTGGGCAGAGTCATTGGGAATCCTTCACAAAGAAGGACCAGAATGTTATGGCCAAGTTTTCGTGTCCAAGGGACCACCAAGGAGCCAACACCGATGCAATCACATCAGTGATTATTTGACAAGCTTAAGCTTGGGCCCAAGTATACCCAACACAACGGAGTAGGGACTTGGACTCTGAGGTGACATGCTTAAACTTGGGCCCAAGTATACTCAACACAGCGGAATAGGGACTTGGACCCTGAACCAGATTACAGTCAGAGTTTTTAAAGGCAGAGTAGGGGTGGACTCGGCAGTGGGTGAGGACAAAGGGGATTAGGGATGATGTAAGTCTCTAAGGAATTTTGGAAGAAGGTCTCCAGGACCTTGAGGGGCTAGCTATTGTTGGGAGAAAGGTTATTTATTACCAGTAATAAAAATCTTCTCGTGAGACCCTTTAGATGTATATCAGTGGGTCATCTGCTTGGGAATGATTGCTGACACTATCTTGAAGGTTTAGAGATAAAGTTTCCTGAAGGAATTATTAAAATAGACTTACAGGATCCTGGTTGGACCTGTTGTAGCAGGAGGTCGGTCAGGCTAGGATTGTCCTTAGCAAAACCTTAGGTGAGGGCAGTTGAGTCCCCAGGGGAGATCCACTCTGCCTGTTTCAAGGGCTTTTCAGTAGGTAAAGAATTTTAATGATTTTTTTCTGCCTCTGTTTCCCACATCACAGAACACATGCCCAGGACTCCTGCTTGGGTGATGGGGTTGGGCGGATTCAGCGATGATTAAAGAGAGAGAGAGAGAACAAAAAGTTTTCCTGTGCAGTGTGCAGAGTGGGAAGAATGCAATTGAGGCTCTCCTGGGGCATCGAGGTGGAAATTTGGAATTAAAGTTTGAAACATGGGAATGTGCCTCAGAAAAGGGATCTGAGCTGGACATGTAAGGAGGACTACTTTGCAGTCATAATCCTGGACTTTTTTGGAGAACGATGATTGATTATACTTAGCTTTTCATGACAATTTAGCACAACTCGCCCTCATATCTTGGAAGGCATTTGAGCACCCCTCTGCCCCATCACACACCTGCAGCCAGTGGGATAGTCATCCTGAGCCCATGAGAGCTGCCTCCTCTGTCTCCTCCCAAATCCCTTCTCTCAGAGGGGTCAGTCTGGGGAACCCATCTGCCAGTTTATCTATCATTCGGTGACTTTCCTCCTCCTTTCTGGCCCAGGGAGGAAGCCCCACCCCACCGCCGGTTGGCCAAGAACTAATCCATAGCTTATCCTCTCCTTCATTTATCTTGTTTGGAAACGTCTCATGGCATCTCTCAAAATTTGAGACTAATAAGGAAAAGGCTTCTATCAGGAGATTCTGCGTTTTGAATTTATCACACTCGATTCTGCTCTCCATCCCTGACCACACATTGGGCACACGGAGGGTAAAAGACTCTGGGAGACACGTAGAAGCCTTGGCAGTGCCTGCAACAGCTCGGCCTACTACCATGGAGCCAGACTTTAATTTTACTTTATTTGGGCCCATTTACTCCCACGGAAGAGAGCAGCTGACTTGAGACGTTCTTCCAAGAGCGACAGGTTTGATTCAGACTGTCGCGCTGGGGCTTCCCACACAGGTGCGGGCGGGTCTGATGCCAACATCTTCCAGACGAGCAGGTTACCCCGTGTGACTCATGCAAGGATGTGAATTAATTACTTCTGCCTTCCGCTCAGGCTTTGGACCACTGCGATTCAAAATAATCACTCAGTCTTAAGTTCATCAATAATTAGCAATTTCTTTCAATTATGTACATAGAAAAGACAATGATTGCATACAAATTAAAGCAGAAATGTACCTTTTGGTGCAATTCTAATGACACATTCCTCCTTGGGAGGGCAAAGGAGGGACAGGCCTCAGCTGAATGTGACACTTAAAAGGAACAAGTACAGCTCAAACTCCAACCTCAGGGAGCCACAAGCTGACTTTGAAGAACCGAATTTTAAAAGTAGGTAATGTTTTTCCACTCCGCAAAGTGGTTAGCCACAAGTTTACCTTAGTAAGTAAATTTTCCAAAATGCATTTATTTGTACTTGAGATTTTCAAAACTCACAGAAAAAGAGACTGAAAAATTAAGAATGGTCCGATTACCCAACCCAGGACTGGCCCCCCGCCTCCTCTCCACAAGCACACACCAAAAGTTCATGCTTACCCAACATATATTTGAGTATATCTCATGCTGGGAAAATTGTTAGTACAAGAGGAGTACATCTTTGAAATGTCTGACTCTCCAAAATGTCTTCCTTTTATCTGGCTTCAATCTGTATCTGTAAACTCCCATATTAACTTCTGTTTCTTTCTGAACACAAAACAATTTTGTGACTTTTGAACATGGTATTATTCACATATAAAACCACTTAATAAAGGTAAGATGTGAGGGTTTTTTTTTTTTTTTTCCCTTGACTTTTGTCACATTTTATTATGTTCTATTAAGACACACAGGATTTGACCTTGGAAAGTTACATCCAAAAGATAGTCAATTACTTTTGGAAATCCTAAAAAACCACAGGCTATTAGACATAAATAAAATGCATTGAAAAAATAAGCAAATAAAAGAAAATGCGACTCTGATCAAGAAAAGGGAAGGTGTTCACCAAAGGAGAGAGGAGAAGAGTAGTGGGGGATAGGATGTTTTTGATGAAAGTCCTACAAGTCAGTAATTTCTCTTTCCTGGTGCTGTGAAGGAAAAGACTTCAGGGTCTATCTCAGGAAGATGAATCTGGGTAAAGGGATTTAATTCAAGGTAATGTCACTTAAATATTCTGCTCAATATGCACTGATCATTTTTTAAGTGATTCACTATGTTCGCTCATTTAATTCTCACAGTGAGCCCGCAAGGCAGGTACCGATACCCCTCCCTTTTACAGATCACGGAAATGAGAGATATAAATATTAATAATTTGCCCAAGGTTACATAGCAGATGAATGACAATGCAGGGTCTTAAACCCTGAAATCCCCTTAAAAGACCATGCTTTTGATCACTGAGTCGATAAGACTGACCCTCTGAGTCCAAACTAGTTGTCATCTCCAGATAGCACGCTGTCAGTGGCACTGGGATAGACCACCTGTGCCCTTCAAGCCTGGAGGTAGCAAAGTTAAAGGATCTTGGTTAAAATCCCTGTAAGATTAGACCAGGTTGTGTAACTAGGAAAATGATGCAATTGATTGTCCCAAACAAGGCATGTTTTAGAGTGAACAGAGCACATTGAAAATCAGATTATAACAGAAGGATCATAAACTTTTTACCTCACATCAAGATAAGTGAATATAAAACTTTTTTTCTTATTATTCATATATTAGGCAGCAAGACCCCATCAAATAAATTAAAATTTTAGATGTCAAGAAGAATTAGAACTAAGGGGCAGATGTCTTTCTTGTGGATGCATGTTTTTTCTCTATCATTCGTCTTCTGTAAAACTGTAACATTTACCTTACATCAGCTCATGCATTAGAAAAAGGGCATCTCAACATCGAAGTACAGGAGGTTGGCAGAAACCCTGAAATGTCCTTGCCATCACAAAGACCGGTGATTTTTCTCTGAAAGCAGATTTTTAGATGGTTTTAAACATTACTATGGTTGTGTCCTTGGGACATTTGTCTTCACACACTCTCCCTTGTCATCAGAACATCCATGCATCTGTTCGCTCACATCCACTCTGACTTTTTTCTCTTGCTGGAGTCGGAGGTACTCTGCTTTGCCAAGCACAGTTTCATCATTATAAGCAAAGCTATCTTTCCCATTTTCCCCAAGAGTCCTCAGATAATAGGGATAGAAATACTGTGAAAGTACTGGTGGTCCCCTGTTAGTCATTCATTATATATAATACAATAGCAGAGAAAAAAAGAAAGAGCTCATGATAAATTTCTAGAGGTTTGAAGAAGAATCATAAAAATGAACAATTAAGGGGTATTTAGAATGGTTAGACTACATGTCCCATTTTAAGAAGAAAAGGCATTGTTCTCTCCTATCTCCCTTCTAAAGACTGTCAGAAATTGATTCTGGATTGACCATCAGGTGTTTCTTGTGTTTCTCTGTCCTCACTAGCTTTGATTCATTTCACCCAAGATGATACATTTTAAAAATTGCATGTTAAACCTGAATGTACTTCAGTAGATTCCCACGTGTCTTTGAAGGAGAAGGATGAAGTCCACAAGGTAATCTAGAATTCAAAGGAAAAAAAGGTACATGAGGAGATTCCCTTCATTTAGGTGGTAATGCTGCCTTATCCTGCTTAGCGTATGCAGGCCACCACTATTAAGAATCACTCATTACAGGGGCGCCTGGGTGGCTCAGTGGGCAGCCTGCTTCCCTTTGTCTCTCTCTGCCCGCCTCTCTACCTACTTGTGATCTCTCTCTGTCAAATAAATAAATAATCTTAAAAAAAAAAAAAAATCGACTAATTACAAATAACATGGAGGACAAGGGGAGATGGAGAGGAGAAGGGAGTTGAGGGAAATTGGAAGGGGAGGTGAACCATGAGAGACTATGGACTCTGATAAACAACCTGAGGGTTTGGAAGTGGCGGGGGGTGGGAGGTTGGGGGAACCAGGTAGTGGATATTAGGGAGGGCAGGGATTGCATGGAGCACTGGGTGTGGTGCAAAAACAATGAATACTGTTACACTGAAAAGAAATAAAATATTAAAAAAAAAAAATGAATAGAATCATTACGGGCGCCTGGGTGGCTCAGTGGGTTAAAGCCTCTACCTTCGGCTCAGGTCATGATCCTAGGGTCCTGGGATCAAGCCCCCTCATTGCATCAGGCTTACTGCTTCCTCCTCTCTCTGCCTGCTTCTCTGCCTCCTTGTGATCTCTGTCTGTCAAATTAATAAATAAAATCTTTAAAAAAAAAAGAGAGAGAATAGAATCACTATAGGGACAACATAGTTATACATTCTGGATGCAAGTTCTTTAACAGATATGTTATTTGCAAATATTTTCTCCTCATCTATAGCTTGTCATTTTAGCAGTGGCTTTCAGAAAAAAAAAATCTTCTTTAATTTTTTTTTTAATAATTAGAGTGCTTTAATCAAGTGATAGAAGCCATTGAACTGCAACCTGAGCATCAGTTATGTTGTTAAAGATGCTATTTCTTTTTATAAACATATATTTTTATCCCCAGGGGTACAGTTCTGTGAATAGCCAGGTTTACACACTTCACAGCACTCACCATAGCACATACCCTCCCCAATGTCCATAACCCCACCCCCACTCACCCAACCCCCCTCCCCCCATCAACCCTCAGTTTGTTCTGTGAGATTAAGAGTCACTTACGGTTTGTCTCCCTCCCAATCCCATCTTGTTTCATTTACTCTTCTCCTACCCCCTTAAACCCCCATGTTGCATCTCCTCTCCCTCATATCAGGGAGATCATATGATAGTTGTCTTTCTCCGATTGACTTATTTCGCTAAGCATGATACCCTCTAGTTCCATCCACGTCGTCGCAAATGGCAAGATTTCATTTCTTTTGATGGCTGCATAGTATTCCATTGTGTATATATACCACATCTTCTTTATCCATTCATCTGTTGATGGACATCTAGGTTCTTTCCATAGTTTGGCTATTGTAGACATTGCTGCTATAAACATTCGGGTGCACGTGCCCCTTCGGATCCCTACGTTTGTATCTTTAGGGTAAATAACCAGCAGTGCAATTGCTGGGTCATAGGGTAGTTCTATTTTCAACATTTTGAGGAACCTCCATGCTGTTTTCCAGAGTGGTTGCACCAGCTTGCATTCCCACCAACAGTGTAGGAGGGTTCCCCTTTCTCCAATCCTCGCCAGCATCTGTCATTTCCTGACTTGTTAATTTTAGCCATTCTGACTGGTGTGAGGTGATATCTCATGGTGGTTTTGATTTGTATTTCCCTGATGCCGAGTGATATGGAGCACTTTTTCATGTGTCTGTTGGCCATCTGGATGTCTTCTTTGCAGAAATGTCTGTTCATGTCCTCTGCCCATTTCTTGATTGGATTATTTGTTCTTTGGGTGTTGAGTTTGCTAAGTTCTTTATAGATTTTGGACACTAGCCCTTTATCTGATATGTCATTTGCAAATATCTTCTCCCATTCTGTCAGTTGTCTTTTGGTTTTGTTCACTGTTTCCTTTGCTGTGCAAAAGCTTTTGATCTTCATAAAATCCCAATAGTTCATTTTTGCCCTTGCTTCCCTTGCCTTTGGCGATGTTCCTAGGAAGATGTTGCTGCGGCTGAGGTCGAAGAGGTTGCTGCCTGTGTTCTCCTCAAGGATTTTGATGGATTCCTTTCTCACATTGAGATCCTTCATCCATTTTGAGTCTATTTTCGTGTGTGGTGTAAGGAAATGATCCAATTTCATTTTTCTGCATGTGGCTGTCCAATTTTCCCAACACCATTTATTGAAGAGGCAGTCCTTTTTCCATTGGACATTCTTTCCTGCTTTGTCGAAGATTAGTTGACCATAGAGTTGAGGGTCTATTTCTGGGCTCTCTATTCTGTTCCATTGATCTATGTGTCTGTTTTTGTGCCAGTACCATGCTGTCTTGATGATGACAGCTTTGTAATAGAGCTTGAAGTCCGGAATTGTGATGCCACCAACTTTGGCTTTCTTTTTCAATATTCCTTTGGCTATTCGAGGTCTTTTCTGGTTCCATATAAATTTTAGGATTCTTTGTTCCATTTCTTTGAAAAAAATGGATGGTACTTTGATAGGAATTGCATTAAATGTGTAGATTGCTTTAGGTAGCATAGACATTTTCACCATATTTATTCTTCCAATCCAGGAGCATGGAACATTTTTCCATTTCTTTGTGTCTTCCTCAATTTTTTTCATGAGTACTTTATAATTTTCTGTGAATATATTCTTAGTCTCTTTGGTTAGGTTTATTCCTAGGTATCTTATAGTTTTGGGTGCAATTATAAATGGGATGGACTCCTTAATTTCTCTTTCTTCTGTCTTGTTGTTGGTGTAGAGAAATGCAACTGATTTCTGTGCATTGATTTTATATCCTGACACTTGACTGAATTCCTGTACAAGTTCTAGCAGTTTTGGAGTGGAGTCTTTTGGGTTTTCCACATAGAGTATCATATCATCTGTGAAGAGTGATAGTTTGACTTCTTCCTTGCCGGTTTGGTTGCCTTTAATTTCCTTTTGTTGTCTGATTGCTGAGGCTAGGACTTCTAGTACTATGTTGAATAGCAGTGGTGATAACGGACATCCCTGCCGTGTTCCTGACCTTAGCGGAAAAGCTTTCAGTTTTTCTCCATTGAGAATGATATTTGCGGTGGGTTTTTCATAGATGGCTTTGAAAATATTGAGGTATGTGCCGTCTATCCCTACACTTTGAAGAGTTTTGATCAGGAAGGGATGCTGTACTTTGTCAAATGCTTTTTCAGCATCTATAGAGAGTATCATATGCTTCTTGTTCTTTCTTTTATTAATGTGTTGTATCACATTGATTGATCTGCGGATGTTGAACGAACCTTGCAGCCCTGGAATAAATGCCACTTGGTCGTGGTGAATAATCCTTTTAATGTACTGTTGAATCCTATTGGCTAGTATTTTGGTGAGAATTTTTGCATCTGTGTTCATTAAGGATATTGGTCTGTAGTTCTCTTTTTTGATGGGATCCTTGTCTGGTTTTGGGATCAAGGTGATGCTGGCCTCATAAAATGAGTGTGGAAGTTTTCCTTCCATTTCTATTTTTTGGAACAGTTTCAGGAGAATAGGAATTAGTTCTTCTTTAAATGTTTGGTAGAATTCCTCCAGGAAGCCGTCTGGCCCTGGGCTTTTGTTTGTTTGTAGATTTTTGATGACTGTTTCAATCTCCTTACTGGTTATGGGTCTGTTCAGGCTTTCTATTTCTTCCTGGTTCAGTTATGGTAGTTTATATGTCTCTAGGAATGCATCCATTTCTTCCAGATTGTCAAATTTGTTGGCGTAGAGTTGCTTATAGTATGTTCTATAATTGTCTGTATTTCTTTGGTGTTCATTGTGATCTCTCCTCTTTCATTCATGATTTTATTTATTTGGGTCCTTTCTCTTTTCTTTTGGATAAGTCTGGCCAGGGGTTTATCAATCTTATTAATTCTTTCAAAGAACCAGCTCCTAGTTTCGTTGATTTGTTCTATTGTTTTTTTTTTGTTTCTATTTCATTGATTTCTGCTCTGATCTTTATGATTTCTCTTCTCCTGCTGGGTTTAGGGTTTCTTTCTTGTTCTTTCTCCAGCTCCTTTAGGTGTAGGGTTAGGTTGTGTACCTGAGACCTTTCTTGTTTCTTGAGAAAGGCTTGTACCGCTATATATTTTTCTCACAGGACTGCCTTTGCTGTGTCCCACAGATTCTGAACCGTTGTGTTTCCATTATCATTTGTTTCCATGAATTTTTTCAATTCTTCTTTAATTTCCTGGTTGACCCATTCATTCTTTAGAAGGATGGTGTTTAGTCTCCATGTATTTGGGTTCTTTCCAAATTTCCTCTCGTGATTGAGTTCTAGCTTCAGAGCATTGTGGTCTGAAAATATTCAGGGAATGATCCCAATCTTTTGATACCATTTGAGACCTGATTTAGGACCAAGAATGTGATCTATTCTGGAGAATGTTCCATGTGCACTAGAGAAGAATGTGTATTCTCTTGCTTTGGGATGCAATGTTCTGAATATATCTGTGATGTCCATCTGGCCCAGTGTGTCATTTAAGGCCTTTATTTCTTTGTTGATCTTTTGCTTGGATGATCTGTCCATTTCAGTGAGGGGAGTGTTAAAATCCCCTCCTTATTGTATTATTGTCGATGTGTTTCTTTGATTTTGTTATTTTTTTTAAGATTTTATTTATTTATTTGACAGAGAGAGATCACAAGTAGGCAGGCAGAGAGAGAGAGAGAGAGAGAGGCAGGCTCCCTGCTGAGCAGAGAGCCCGATGCGGGACTCGATCCCAGGACCCCGAGATCATGACCTGAGCCGAAGGCAGCGGCTTAACCCACTGAGCCACCCAGGCGCCCCTGATTTTGTTATTAATTGGTTTATATAGTTGGCTGCTCCCTCGTTAGGGGCATAGATATTTAAAATTGTTAGATCTTCTTGTTGGACAGACCCTTTGAGTATGATATAGTGTCCTTCCTCATCTCTTATTATAGTCTTTGGCTTAAAATCTAATTGATCTGATATAAGGATTGCCACTCCTGCTTTCTTCTGATGTCCATTAGCATGGTAAATTCTTTTCCACCCCCGCACGTTAAACCTGGAGGTGTCTTCGGGTTTAAGATGAGTTTCTTGTAGGCAACATATAGATGGGTTTTGTTTTTTAATCCATTCTGTTACCCTGTGTCTTTTGATTGGGGCATTTAGCCCATTAACATTCAGGGTAAGTATTGAGAGATATGAATTTAGTGCCATTGTATTGCCTGTAAGGTGACTGTTATTGTATATTGTCTGTTTCTTTCTGATCTACTACTTTTAGGGTCTCTCTTTGCTTAGAGGACCCCTTTCAATATTTCCTGTAGAGCTGGTTTGGTATTTGCAAATTCTTTCAGTTTTTGTTTGTCCTGGAAGCTTTTAATCTCTCCTTCTATTTTCAATGATAGCCTAGCTGGATATAGTATTCTTGGCTGCATGTTTTTCTCATTTAGTGCTCTGAATATATCATGCCAGCTCTTTCTGGCCTGCCAGGTCTCTGTGGATAAGTCTGCTGCCAATCGAATATTTTTACCATTGTACGTTACAGACTTCTTTTCCCGGGCTGCTTTCAGGATCTTTTCTATGTCACTAAGACTTGTAAATTTTACTATTAGGTGACGGGGTGTGGACCTATTCTTATTGATTTTGAGGGGGGTTCTCTGAACCTCCTGGATTTTGATGCTTGTTCCCTTTGCCATATTGGGGAAATTCTCTCCAATAATTCTCTCCAAAATACTTTCTGCTCCCCTCTCTGTTTCCTCTTCTTCTGGAATCCCAATTATTCTAATGTTGTTTTGTCTTATGGTGTCACTTATCTCTTGAATTCTCCCCTCGTGGTCCAGTAGCTGTTTGTCCCTCTTTTGCTCAGCTTCTATATTCTCTGTCATTTGGTCTTCTATCTCGCTAATTCTTTCTTCTGCCTCATTTATCCTAGCACTGAGAGCCTCCATTTTTTATTGCACCTCATTAATACCTTTTTTTTATTTCAACTTGGTTAGATTTTAGTTCTTTTATTTCTCCAGAAAGGGCTTTTATATCTCCCGAGAGGGTTGCTTTAATATCTTCCATGCCTTTTTCAAGCCCAGCTAGAACCTTGAGAATCATCATTCTGAACTCCATATCAGACATGTTACCAATGTCTGTATTGATTAGGTCCCTAGCCTTTGGTACTGCTTCTTGTTCTTTTTTTTGTTGTGAATTTTTCCGCCTTGTCATTTTGTCCAGATAAGAGTATATGAAGGAGCAAGTAAAATACTAAAAGGGTGGCAACAACCCCAGGAAAATATGCTTTAGCCAAATCAGAAGAGATCCCAAATCGTGAGGGGGGAGAAAGGGGATAAAAAGGGTTTCAGAAAGAAAAAAAAAAACTATTAAAAAAAGAAAGCTGATAAAGAAAAAATATAAAAAGGAAAAAAAAATATATACATATATATTAGATAAACTAGTTTAAAAACATTAAAAAAGAAAAGGGTAAAAGTTAAAAAAATTTAGCAGAAGAAGAGAAAAAAAAATTGAAAAAGAAAAAAAAATTAAATTAACTGCAAGGCTAAAGAATCATGGGGAGAAAGCCATGAGTTCCATGCTTTGCTTTCTTCTCCTCTGGAATTCCGCCACTCTCCTTGGTATAGAAACTGCACTCCTTGGTAGGTGAACTTGGTCCTGGCTGGGTTTCTCATTGATCTTCTGGGGGAGGGGCCTGTTGTAGTGATTCTCAAGCATCTTTGCCCCAGGCGGAGTTGCACCGGCCTTACCCGGGGCCGGGCTGAGTATACCGTTCGGGTTTGCTGGGTTTGCTTTCGGGAGCTTTTGTTCCCTGAGCACTTTCCGTAGAGTTCTGGAAGACGGGAATGTACTTGGCGGCCTCCTGGTCTCCGGCCCGGAGGAGCCGAGAGCCCGGGGCCCCACTCCTCAGTGCGCCCTCAGAGAACAGCGCCCAATGACTCCCATCACCCTGGCCTCCGGCCGTGCTCCGAGCTGACCGAGCCTGCGACCGGTTCAAGGCAACCCTGAGCTGAGAGTCACTCCTCAGCTCTGTCTCTGAGGCCGGCTCCCCTGCTCGAATACCGGTAAGCTCTGCGACACTCAGACTCCCCCGATCCTTCTGTGACCCTGCGGGACCTGAGGCCGTGCTGACCCCGCCTGGGCTTCACCTCGGTTAAGCCTCTGGAGCGATGTCCCTCAGCGGAACAGACTTTTAAAAGTCCTGATTTTGTGCTCCGTTGCTCCCCCACTCGCCGGGTGCCGGCCCCTCCCGCCACGGTCTATCTTCCCGTCGCTTTGGATTCACTTCTCCGCCAGTCCTACCTTTCAGATAGTGGTTGATTTTCTGTTTCTAGAGTTGCTGTTCTTCTTCTCTTCAATCTCCTGTTGATTTGTAGATGTTTGCAATGTTTACATAAGCTATTTAGCTGATCTCCCGCTACCTGAAGTAGTCTCAGCTGCTACTTCTCCGCCATCTTGACTCCTCCCTCCAAATCTTCTTTAATTTTGATGAAATCTGATTTACAATATTTTATTTCATAGACCAAGCTTTTCACGCAATGCTTCAGAACTCATGTCTTGTGCTGTATTACAGAATCGTTACAGTTTTAAACATGTAAATTTCAAAACTATGTGTTGAAATAACTGCCCTTTATCGTCTGAATTGCTTTTGTTACTTAATCAAATAGCAAGTGGCTGTGTTTGTGGTTGATTCCTAGACTCTATTCTTTCTCACCGGTCCACATGACTATCTCTTTACCATGCTCACTTGAATATTATGGCTTTATGGACAAAGCTTAAATCAGGTTGTTTGTGATTATTCCAAATGTATTTTTCTTTTTCAAAGGTATTGTAACTCTTTTAGGGCCTTTGCATTTTAAATGAAATTTAGAATCAACTTGTTCATATTAAAAAATACCTCTGGGAGGGGGAGGAGTCAAGATGGCGGAGAAGTAGCAGGCTGAGACTACTTCAGGTAGCAGGAGATCAGCTAAATAGCTTATCTAAAGATTGCAAACACCTACAAATCCAATGGGAGATCAAAGAGAAGAAGAACAGCAATTCTAGAAACAGAAAATCAACCACTTTCTGAAAGGTAGGACTGGCGGAGAAGTGAATCCAAAGCCACGGGAAGATAGACCACGGGGGGAGGGGCCGGCTCCCGGCGAGCGCAGAGCAATGGAGCACAAAATCAGGACTTTTAAAAGTCTGTTCCGCTGAGGGACATCGCTCCAGAGGCTTAACTGGGGTGAAGCCCACGAGGGGTCAGCGTGGCCTCAGGTCCCTCAGGTCACAGAAGGATCAGGGGTGTCTGAGTGTTGCAGAGCTCACAGGTATTAGAACGGCAAGCCGGCTACAGAGACAGAACCGAGGAGTGAGCTCTCAGCTCGGGGTTACCTTGAACCGGTCGCAGGCTCGGTCAGCTCGGAGCGCGGCCGGAGGCCAGGGTGACGGGAGTCATTGGGCGCTGTTCTCTGAGGGCGCACTGAGGAGTGGGGCCCCAGGCTCTCACCTCCTCTGGGCCGGAGACCAGGAGGCCGCCATTTTCATTCCTGTCCTCCGGAACTCTACGGAAAGCGCTCAGGGAACAAAAGCTCCCAAAAGCAAACCCGAGCAGATTACTCAGCCCAGCCCCGGGTAAGGGAGGTTCAACTCAGCCTGGGGCAAAGACAATTGGGAATCACTACAACAGGCCCTTCATCCAGAAGAGCAACAAGAAATCCAGCCAGGACCAAGTTCACCTACCAAGGAGTGCAGTTTCAATACCAAGGAGAGCAGCGGAATTCCAGAAGAGGAGAAAGCAAATCACGGAACTCATGGCTTTCTCCCCATGATTCTTTAGCCTTGCAGTTAATATAATCTTTTGTCTTTTTCAATTTTTTTTCTCTTCTTCTGCCAAATTTTTTTTAACTTTTACCCTTTTATTTTTTAACGTTTTTTAGCTAGTTTATCTAATATATATATATATGTATATATATATATATATATATATATATATATATATATATATATATTTCTTTTTTATATTCTATATTTGTTTTCTTTTTTTAATTGTTTCTTTTTTTTTTTTTTTCTTTCTGAACCTCTTTTTATCCCCTTTCTCCCTGCTCATGATTTGGGATCTCTTCTGATTTTGTTAAAGCATATTTTCCTGGAGTTGTTGCCACCCTTTTAGTATTTTACTTGCTCCTTCATATACTCTTATCTGGATAAAATGACAAGGTGGAAAAATTGACCACAAAAAAAAGAACAAGAGGCAGTACCAAAGACTAGGGACCTAATCAATACAGACATTGGTAATATGTCAGTTCTAGATTTCAGAATGGCAATTCTCAAGGTTCTAGATGGGCTTGAAAAAGGCATGGAAGATATTAGAGAAACCCTCTCGGGAGATATAAAAGCCCTTTCTGGAGAAATAAAAGAACTAAAATCTAACCAAGTTGAAATAAAAAAAAGCTATTAATGAGATGCAATCAAAAGTGGAGGCTCTCACTGCTAGGATAAATGAGGCAGAAGAGAGAATCAGCGATATAGAAGACCAAATGACAGGGAATAAAGAAGCTGAGCAAAAGAGGGACAAACAGCTACTGGACCACGAGGGGAGAATTCAAGAGATAAGTGACACCATAAGACAAAACAACATTAGAATAATTGGGATTCCAGAAGAAGAGGAAACAGAGAGGGGAGCAGAAAGTATGTTGGAGAGAATTATTGGAGAGAATTTCCCCAATATGGCAAAGGGAACAAGCATCAAAATCCAAGAGGTTCAGAGAACCCCCCCTCAAAGTCAATAAGAATAGGTCCACACCCCGTCACCTCATAGTAAAATTTAAGAGTCTTAGTGACAAAGAGAAAATCCTGAAAGCAGCCCGGGAAAAGGTGTCTGTAACATACAATGGTAAAAATATTAGATTGGCAGCAGACTTATCCACAGAGACCTGGCAGGCCAGAAAGAGCTGGCATGATATATTCAGAGCACTAAATGAGAAAAACATGCAGCCAAGAATACTATATTCAGCTAGGCTATCATTGAAAATAGAAGGAGAGATGAAAAGCTTCCAGGACAAACAAAAACTGAAAGAATTTGCAAATACCACACCAGCTCTACAGGAAATATTGAAAGCGGTCCTCTAAGCAAAGAGAGACCCTAAAAGTAGTAGATCAGAAAGGAACAGAGACAATATACAATAACAGTCACCTTACAAGCAATACAATGTCACTAAATTCATATCTCTCAGTAGTTACCCTAAATGTTAATGGGCTAAATGCCCCAATCAAAAGACACAGGGTATCAGAATGGATAAATAAACAAAACCCATCTATATATTGCCTACAAGAAATTCATTTTAAACCAGAAGACACATCCAGATTTAAGGTGAGGGGGTGGAAAAGAATTTACCATGCTAATGGACATCAGAAGAAAGTAGGAGTGGCAATCCCTATATCAGATCAATTAGATTTTAAGCCAAAGACTATAATAAGAGATGAGGAAGGACACTATATCGTACTCAAAGGGTCTGTCCAACAAGAAGATCTAACAATTTTAAATATCCATGCCCCTAACGTGGGAGCAGCCAACTATATAAACCAATTAATAACAAAATCAAAGAAACACATCGACAATAATACACTAATAGTAGGGGAGATTAACACTCCCCTCACTGAAATGGACAGATCATCCAAGCAAAAGATCAATAAGGAAATAAAGGCCTTAAACGACACACTGGACCAGATGGACATCACAGATATATTCAGAACATTGCATCCCAAAGGAACAGAATACACATTCTTCTCTAGTGCACATGGAACATTCTCTAGAATAGATCACATCCTCGGTCCTAAATCAGGTCTCAAATGGTATCAAAAGATTGGGATCATTCCCTGAATATTTTCAGACCACAATGCTCTGAAGCTAGAACTCAATCACGAGAGGAAATTTGGAAAGAACCCAAATACATGGAGACTAAACACCATCCTTCTAAAGAATGAATGGGTCAACCAGGAAATTAAAGAAGAATTGAAAAAACTCATGGAAACAAATGATAATGGAAACACAACGGTTCAGAATCTGTGGGACACAGCAAAGGCAGTCCTGTGAGAAAAATATATAGCGGTACAAGCCTTTCTCAAGAAACAAGAAAGGTCTCAGGTACACAACCTAACCCTACACCTAAAGGAGCTGGAGAAAGAACAAGAAAGAAACCCTAAACCCAGCAGGAGAAGAGAAATCATAAAGATCAGAGCAGAAATCAATGAAATAGAAACAAAAAAAAAAACAATAGAACAAATCAACGAAACTAGGAGCTGGTTCTTTGAAAGAATTAATAAGATTGATAAACCCCTGGCCAGACTTATCCAAAAGAAAAGAGAAAGGACCCAAATAAATAAAATCATGAATGAAAGAGGAGAGATCACAATGAACACCAAAGAAATACAGACAATTATAAGAACATACTATGAGCAACTCTACGCCAACAAATTTGACAATCTGGAAGAAATGGATGCATTCCTAGAGACATATAAACTACCATAACTGAACCAGGAAGAAAGAGAAAGCCTGAACAGACCCATAACCAGTAAGGAGATTGAAACAGTCATCAAAAATCTACAAACAAACAAAAGCCCAGGGCCAGACGGCTTCCTGGAGGAATTCTACCAAACATTTAAAGAAGAACTAATTCCTATTCTCCTGAAACTGTTCCAAAAAAATAGAAATGGAAGGAAAACTTCCAAACTCATTTTATGAGGCCAGCATCACCTTGATCCCAAAACCAGACAAGGATCCCATCAAAAAAGAGAACTACAGACCAATATCCTCGATGAACACAGATGCAAAAATTCTCACCAAAATACTAGCCAATAGGATTCAACAGTACATTAAAAGGATTATTCACCACGACCAAGTGGCATTTATTCCAGGGCTGCAAGGTTCGTTCAACATCTGCAGATCAATCAATGTGATACAACACATTAATAAAAGAAAGAACAAGAAGCATATGATACTCTCTATAGATGCTGAAAAAGCATTTGACAAAGTACAGCATCCCTTCCTGATCAAAACTCTTCAAAGTGTAGGGATAGACAGCACATACCTCAATATTATCAAAGCCATCTATGAAAAACCCACCGCAAATATCATTCTCAATGGAGAAAAACTGAAAGCTTGTCCGCTAAGGTCAGGAACACGGCAGGGATGTCCGTTTTCACCACTGCTATTCAACATAGTACTACAAGTCCTAGCCTCAGCAATCAGACAACAAAAGGAAATTAAAGGCAACCAAATCGGCAAAGAAGAAGTCAAACTATCACTCTTCACAGATGATATGATACTCTATGTGGAAAACCCAAAAGACTCCACTCCAAAACTGCTAGAACTTGTACAGGAATTCAGTAAAGTGTCAGGATATAAAATCAATGCACAGAAATCAGTTGCATTTCTCTACACCAACAACAAGACAGAAGAAAGAGAAATTAAGGAGTCCATCCCATTTACAATTGCACCCAAATCTATAAGATACCTAGGAATAAACCTAACCAAAGAGGCTAAGAATCTATACACAGAAAACTATAAAGTACTCATGAAAGAAATTGAGGAAGACACAAAGAAATGGAAAAATGTTCCATGCTCCTGGATTGGAAGAATAAATATGGTGAAAATGTCTATGCTACCTAAAGCAATCTACACATTTAATGCAATTCCTATCAAAGTACCATCCATTTTTTTCAAAGAAATGGAACAAAGAATCCTAAAATTTATATGGAACCAGAAAAGACCTCGAATAGCCAAAGGAATATTGAAAAAGAAAGCCAAAGTTGGTGGCATCACAATTCTGGACTTCAAGCTCTATTACAAAGCTGTCATCATCAAGACAGCATGGTACTGGCACAAAAACAGACACATAGATCAATGGAACAGAATAGAGAGCCCAGAAATAGACCCTCAACTCTATGGTCAACTAATCTTCGACAAAGCAGGAAAGAATGTCCAATGGAAAAAGGACTGCCTCTTCAATAAATGGTGTTGGGAAAATTGGACAGCCACATGCAGAAAAATGAAATTGGATCATTTCCTTACACCACACACGAAAATAGACTCAAAATGGATGAAGGATCTCAATGTGAGAAAGGAATCCATCAAAATCCTTGAGGAGAGGAGGAGGAGGAGTCAAGATGGCGGAGAAGTAGCAGGCTGAGACTACTTCGGGTAGCGGGAGATCAGCTAAATAGCTTATCTAAAGATTGCAAACACCTACAAATCCAATGGGAGATTGAAGAGAAGAAGAACAGCAATTCCAGAAACAGAAAATCAACCACTTTCTGCAAGGTAGGACTGGCGGAGAAGTGAATCCAAAGCGACGGGAAGATAGACCGCGGGGGGAGGGGCCGGCTCCCGGCGAGCGGCGGAGCAACGGAGCAAAATCAGGACTTTTAAAAGTCTGTTCCGCTGAGGGACATCGCTCCAGAGGCTTAACTGGGGTGAAGCCCAGGCGGAGAAAGCGCGGCCTCAGGTCCCGCAGGGTCGCAGAAGGATCGGGGGTGTCTCAGTGTCGCAGAGCTTACCGGTATTAGAACGGGGAAGCGGGCTGCAGAGACAGAGCCGAGGAGTGACTCTCAGCTCAGGGTTGCCTGGAACCGGTCGCGGGCTCGGTCAGCTCGGAGCGCGGCCGGAGGCCAGGGTGAAGGGAGTCATTTGGCGCTGTTCTCTGAGGGCGCACTGAGGAGTGGGGCCCCGAGCTCTCGGCTCCTCCGGGCCGGAGACCGGGAGGCCGCCATCTTTATTCCCGTCCTCCGGACTCTACGGAAAGCGCTCAGGGAACAAAAGCTCCCGAAAGCGAACCCGAGCGGATGACTCAGCGCGGCCCCGGGTAAGGGCGGTGCAACTCCGCCTGGGGCAAAGACGCTTGAGAATCACTACAACGGGCCCCTCCCCCAGAAGATCTACAGGAAACCCAGCCAGGACCAAGTTCACCTACCAAGGAGAACGGCGGAATTCCAGAGGAGAAGAAAGCAAAGCACGGAACTCATGGCTTCCTCCCCATGATTTTTTAGCCTTGCAGTTAATTTAATTTTTTTTTTCTTTTTCAATTTTTTTTTCTTTTTCTCTTCTTCTGCTAAATTTTTTTTAACTTTTACCATTTTCTTTTTTTTTAACGTTTTTTAAATAGTTTATCTAATATATATATATTTTTTCCTCTTTTTATATTTTTTTCTTTATCGGCTTTCTTTTTTTTAATAGTTTTTTTTTCTTTCTTTCTGAACCCCTTTTTATCCCCTTTCTCCCCCCTCACAATTCAGGATCTCTTCTGATTTGGCTAAAGCATATTTTCCTGGGGTTGTTGCCACCCTTTTAGTATTTTACTTGCTCCTTCATAAACTCTTATCTGGACAAAATGACAAGGCGGAAAAATTCACAACAAAAAAAAGAACAAGAGGCAATACCAAAGGCTAGGGACCTAATCAATACAGACATTGGTAATATGTCAGATATAGAGTTCAGAATGATGATTCTCAAGGTTCTAGCCGGGCTTGAAAAAGGCATGGAAGATATTAAAGCAACCCTCTCGGGAGATATAAAAGCCCTTTCTGGAGAAATAAAAGAACTAAAATCTAACCAAGTTGAAATCAAAAAAGCTATTAATGAGGTGCAATCAAAAATGGAGGCTCTCACTGCTAGGATAAATGAGGCAGAAGAAAGAATTAGCGATATAGAAGACCAAATGACAGAGAATAAAGAAGCTGAGCAAAAGAGGGACAAACAGCTACTGGACCACGAGGGGAGAATTCGAGAGATAAGTGACACCATAAGACGAAACAACATTAGAATAATTGGGATTCCAGAAGAAGAGGAAACAGAGAGGGGAGCAGAAGGTATATTGGAGAGAATTATTGGAGAGAATTTCCCCAATATGGCAAAGGGAACAAGCATCAAAATCCAGGAGGTTCAGAGAACCCCCCTCAAAATCAATAAGAATAGGTCTACACCCCGTCACCTAATAGTAAAATTGACAAGTCTTAGTGACAAAGAAAAGATCCTGAAAGCAGCCAGGGAAAAGAAGTCTGTAACGTACAATGGTAAAAATATTCGATTGGCAGCAGACTTATCCACAGAGACCTGGCAGGCCAGAAAGAGCTGGCATGATATATTCAGAGTACTAAATGAGAAAAACATGCAGCCAAGAATACTATATCCAGCTAGGCTATCATTGAAAATAGACGGAGAGATTAAAAGCTTCCAGGACAAACAAAAACTGAAAGAATTTGCAAATACCAAACCAGCTCTACAGGAAATATTGAAAGGGGTCCTCTAAGCAAAGAGAGACCCTCAAAGTAGTAGATCAGAAAGAAACAGAGACAATATACAATAACAGTCACCTTACAGGCAATACAATGGCACTAAATTCATATCTCTCAATACTTACCCTGAATGTTAATGGGCTAAATGCCCCAATCAAAAGACACAGGGTATCAGAATGGATAAAAAAACAAAAACCATCTATATGTTGCCTACAAGAAACTCATCTTACACCCGAAGACACCTCCAGGTTTAAAGTGAGGGGGTGGAAAAGAATTTACCATGCTAATGGACATCAGAAGAAAGCAGGAGTGGCAATCCTTATATCAGATCAATTAGATTTTAAGCCAAAGATTATAATAAGAGATGAGGAAGGACACTATATTATACTCAAAGGAACTGTCCAACAAGAAGATCTAACAATTTTAAATATCTATGCCCCTAACGTGGGAGCAGCCAACTATATAAACCAATTAATAACAAAATCAAAGAAACACATCGACAAGAATACAATCATAGTAGGGGATTTTAACACTCCCCTCACTGAAATGGACAGATCATCCAAGCAAAAGATCAACAAGGAAATCAAGGCCTTAAATGACACACTGGACCAGATGGACATCACAGATATATTCAGAACATTTCATCCCAAAGCAACAGAATACACATTCTTCTCTAGTGCACATGGAACATTCTCCAGAATAGATCACATTCTTGGTCCTAAATCAAGTCTCAACCGGTATCAAAAGATTGGGATCATTCCCTGCATATTTTCAGACCACAATGCTCTAAAGCTAGAACTCAATAACAAGAGGAAATTTGGAAAGAACCCAAATACATGGAGACTAAACAGCATCCTTCTAAAGAATGAATGGGTCAACCAGGAAATCAAAGAAGAATTGAAAAAATTTATGGAAACAAATGATAATGAAAACACAACAGTTCAGAATCTGTGGGACACAACAAAGGCAGTCCTGAGAGGAAAATATATAGCGATACAAGCCTTTCTCAAGAAACAAGAAAGGTCTCAGGTACACAACCTAACCCTACACCTAAAGGAGCTGGAGAAAGAACAAGAAAGAAACCCTAAACCCAGCAGGAGAAGAGAAATCATAAAGATCAGAGCAGAAATCAATGAAATAGAAACCAAAAAAACAATAGAACAAATCAACGAAACTAGGAGCTGGTTCTTTGAAAGAATTAATAAGATTGATAAACCCCTGGCCAGACTTATCAAAAAGAAAAGAGAGAGGACCCAAATAAATAAAATCATGAATGAAAGAGGAGAGATCACAACGAACACCAAAGAAATACAGACAATTATAAGAACATACTATGAGCAACTCTACGCCAACAAATTTGACAATCTGGAAGAAATGGATGCATTCCTAGAGACATATAAACTACCACAACTGAACCAGGAAGAAATAGAAAGCCTGAACAGACCCATAACCAGTAAGGAGATTGAAACAGTCATCAAAAATCTCCAAATAAACAAAAGCCCAGGGCCAGACGGCTTCCCGGGGGAATTCTACCAAACATTTAAAGAAGAACTAATTCCTATTCTCCTGAAACTGTTCCAAAAAATAGCAACAGAAGGAAAACTTCCAAACTCATTTTATGAGGCCAGCATCACCTTGATCCCAAAACCAGACAAGGATCCCAACAAAAAAGAGAACTACAGACCAATATCCTTGATGAACACAGATGCAAAAATTCTCGCCAAAATACTAGCCAATAGGATTCAACAGTACGTTAAAAGGATTATTCCCCACGACCAAGTGGGATTTATTCCAGGGCTGCAAGGCTGGTTCAACATCCGCAAATCAATCAATGTGATACAACACATTAATAAAAGAAAGAACAAGAACCATATGATACTCTCCATAGATGCTGAAAAAGCATTTGACAAAGTACAGCATCCCTTCCTGATCAAAACTCTTCAAAGTGTAGGGATAGACGGCACATACCTCAATATTATCAAAGCCATCTATGAAAAACCCACCGCAAATATCATTCTCAATGGAGAAAAACTGAAAGCTTTTCCGCTAAGGTCAGGAACACGGCAGGGATGTCCGTTATCACCACTGCTCTTCAACATAGTACTAGAAGTCCTAGCCTCAGCAATCAGACAACAAAAGGAAATTAAAGGCATCCAAATCGGCAAAGAAGAAGTCAAACTATCACTCTTCGCAGATGATATGATACTCTATGTGGAAAACCCAAAAGACTCCACTCCAAAACTGCTAGAACTTGTACAGGAATTCAGTAAAGTGTCAGGATATAAAATCAATGCACAGAAATCAGTTGCATTTCTCTACACCAACAACAAGACAGAAGAAAGAGAAATTAAGGAGTCCATCCCATTTACAATTGCACCCAAAACTATAAGATACCTAGGAATAAACCTAACCAAAGAGACTAAGAATCTATACTCAGAAAACTATAAAGTACTCATGAAAGAAATTGAGGAAGACACAAAGAAATGGAAAAATGTTCCATGCTCCTGGATTGGAAGAATAAATATTGTGAAAATGTCTATGCTACCTAAAGCAATCTACACATTTAATGCAATTCCTATCAAAGTACCATCCATTTTTTTCAAAGAAATGGAACAAATCATCCTAAAATTTATATGGAACCAGAAAAGACCTCGAATAGCCAAAGGAATATTGAAAAGAAAGCCAAAGTTGGTGGCATCACAATTCCGGACTTCAAGCTCTATTACAAAGCTGTCATCATCAAGACAGCATGGTACTGGCACAAAAACAGACACATAGATCAATGGAACAGAATAGAGAGCCCAGAAATGGACCCTCAACTCTATGGTCAACTCATCTTCGACAAAGCAGGAAAGAATGTCCAATGGAACAAAGACAGCCTCTTCAATAAGTGGTGTTGGGAAAATTGGACAGCCACATGCAGAAAAATGAAATTGGATCATTTCCTTACACCACACACGAAAATAGACTCAAAATGGATGAAGGATCTCAATGTGAGAAAGGAATCCATCAAAATCCTCGAGGAGAACACAGGCAGCAACCTCTTCGACGTCAGCCGCAGCAACATCTTCCTAGGAACATCACCAAAGGCAAGGGAAGCAAGGGCAAAAATGAACTTTTGGGATTTTATCAAGATCAAAAGCTTTTGCACAGCAAAGGAAACAGTGAACAAAACCAAAAGACAACTGACAGAATGGGAGAAGATATTTGCAAATGACATATCAGATAAAGGGCTAGTGTCCAAAATCTATAAAGAACTTAGCAAACTCAACACCCAAAGAACAAATAATCCAATCAAGAAATGGGCAGAGGACATGAACAGACATTTCTGCAAAGAAGACATCCAGATGGCCAACAGACACATGAAAAAGTGCTCCATATCACTCAGCATCAGGGAAATACAAATCAAAACCACCATGAGATATCACCTCACACCAGTCAGAATGGCTAAAATTAACAAGTCAGGAAATGACAGATGCTGGCGAGGATGCGGAGAAAGGGGAACCCTCCTACACTGTTGGTGGGAATGCAAGCTGGTGCAACCACTCTGGAAAACAGCATGGAGGTTCCTCAAAATGTTGAAAATAGAACTACCCTATGACCCTGCAATTGCACTGCTGGGTATTTACCCTAAAGATACAAACATAGTGATCCGAAGGGGCACATGCACCCGAATGTTTATAGCAGCAATGTCTACAATAGCCAAACTATGGAAAGAACCTAGATGTCCATCTACAGACGAATGGATAAAGAAGATGTGGTATATATACACAATGGAATACTATGCAGCCATCAAAAGAAATGAAATCTTGCCATTTGCGACGACGTGGATGGAACTAGAGGGTATCATGCTTAGTGAAATAAGTCAATCGGAGAAAGACAACTATCATATGATCTCCCTGATATGAGGGAGAGGAGATGCAACATGGGGGGTCGAGGGGGTAGGAGAAGAGTAAATGAAACAAGATGGGATTGGGAGGGAGACAAACCATAAGTGACTCTTAATCTCACAAAACAAACTGAGGGTTGATGGGGGGAGGGGGTTGGGAGAGGGGGTGGGGTTATGGATATCGGGGAGGGTATGTGCTATGGTGAGTGTTGTGAAGTGTGTAAACCTGGCGATTCGCAGACCTGTACCCCTGGGGATAAAAATATATGTTTATAAAAAAAAAAAAAAAAAAAAAAAAAAAATCCTTGAGGAGAACACAGGCAGCAACCTCTTCGACCTCAGCCGCAGCAACATCTTCCTAGGAACATCGCCAAAGGCAAGGGAAGCAAGGGCAAAAATGAACTATTGGGATTTTATGAAGATCAAAAGCTTTTGCACAGCAAAGGAAACAGTGAACAAAACCAAAAGACAACTGACAGAATGGGAGAAGATATTTGCAAATGACATATCAGATAAAGGGCTAGTGTCCAAAATCTATAAAGAACTTAGCAAACTCAACACCCAAAGAACAAATAATCCAATCAAGAAATGGGCAGAGGACATGAACAGACATTTCTGCAAAGAAGACATCCAGATGGCCAACAGACACATGAAAAAGTGCTCCATATCACTCGGCATCAGGGAAATACAAATCAAAACCACCATGAGATATCACCTCACACCAGTCAGAATGGCTAAAATTAACAAGTCAGGAAATGACAGATGCTGGCGAGGATTGGAGAAAGGGGAACCCTCCTACACTGTTGGTGGGAATGCAAGCTGGTGCAACCACTCTGGAAAACAGCATGGAGGTTCCTCAAAATGTTGAAAATAGAACTACCCTATGACCCAGCAATTGCACTGCTGGTTATTTACCCTAAAGATACAAACGTAGGGATCCGAAGGGGCACGTGCACCCGAATGTTTATAGCAGCAATGTCTACAATAGCCAAACTATGGAAAGAACCTAGATGTCCATCAACAGATGAATGGATAAAGAAGATGTGGTATATATACACAATGGAATACTATGCAGCCATCAAAAGAAATGAAATCTTGCCATTTGCGACGACGTGGATGGAACTAGAGGGTATCATGCTTAGCGAAATAAGTCAATCGGAGAAAGACAACTATCATATGATCTCCCTGATATGAGGGAGAGGAGATGCAACATGGGGGTTTAAGGGGGTAGGAGAAGAGTAAATGAAACAAGATGGGATTGGGAGGGAGACAAACCGTAAGTGACTCTTAATCTCACAGAACAAACTGAGGGTTGATGGGGGGAGGGGGGTTGGGTGAGTGGGGGTGGGGTTATGGACATTGGGGAGGGTATGTGCTATGGTGAGTGCTGTGAAGTGTGTCAAACTGGCGATTCACAGAACTGTACCCCTGGGGATAAAAATATATTATATGTTTATAAAAAATAAAAAAGTAAAATAAATAAATTAACAAATAAATAAATGAAATCTTTTCCTAAAAAAAAAAAAATAGCGCTGGAATTTTGAATGCATTAAATCTAGATGTCAGCTTGGAGACAATTAGCCTCTGAAATTGTATTATGACTTTCAATCTAAGTTCAAGGTGAGTCTCTGTATTTATTTACTTCTTTAATTTTACTTCTTTATTTACTTCCTTCATTAACCTTTTGCAGTCTTCATCATATAAATCCTATTCATATATTTTATATTTACACATCAAAATTTATAAATACTAGGTGATATTATTTCTTTTATTTTGTTTACATGTGTACATGGTTGGTATATAAAAGTATATTTCATTTTTATTTGTTAAACTCCTCTCTTGTGACCTCAATGTCTCTGTAGATCGTCATGTCATTTACAAATAGAGACACTTTTTTCTTTTTTTTTTCCCCCCCAATATATATCAGTATTTGTTTTCTTGCTGCTCTGGCTGAGAATTCTACATCATCATAGAGTGACGAAAAGGAACATTCTTGCTCTTTTCCCCATGTTGGGAGACATACATGGTCCTCCCTCACTACGTATATCAGCATAGGAGACATAGGGAGTGTCTGCTTTTTTTTTTTAATATTTTATATGTATGTATGTGTGTATGTATGTATGTATTTTAAAGAGAGAGAGCACACAGGACTGGGAGGTGGGTAGTGGGAGAAGGAGAGAATCTAAAGCGGACTCTGTTCTGACTTGGAGACAGATCTCCCGACCCTGAGATCATGACCTGAGATGAAATCAAGAGTCAGATGCTTAATGGACTGAGCTACCCAGGTGCTCCGGTAGGTTTTTTTTTTTTTTTTTTTTTTTTTTTTTTTTTTTTTTTTTTTTTTAGGTAAACTCTATGCCACACGAGGGGCTTGAACTCAAGATTCTGAGATCAAGAGTCACATATTCTACTACCTGAGACATCCAGGTATCCTCTGCTGTAGGATTTTTATAGATGCCCTTGGTCAGACTGGCATGAATGACCTACTCCTACTTTGCTGGATGTTTTTGTCATAAATGCATGTTGTATTTTGTCAAATACATCTATTGGTGTGACTATGTAGTTTTTCTCTGTTAGATTGTTAAAATTGTAGGTTTATTTCATTGACTGTTTTCTGCATAATGACTTAGTAGACATCCCCTGGTAATGGTTCATTATTCTTTTCTATACAATACTCAATGCAGCTAGCAAATACTTTGTCAAGGATCACTGCATGATTGTTCATGAGGGATATGGGGCTGTATTTTTTTTCTTTCTTTCTTTCTTTTTTTTTTTTTTTTTTTGTAATTTCTTTGTGGACATTTGTTATCATAAATACAGATCCTGACCTCATAAAACGGGTCAGGTGTGTACTTTTTCTTTCCAGAAGAGACTGTGGAGAACTGGTGTTATTTCATTGTTTGATAGAATCTACCAAGAAAACCATGTGATCTTGATGAATTCTTTTTCAGAAGGTTTTTAACTGCAAATCTAACTTATTTAATAGTTACCGGACTGGTCAACGGAACTGCTTCATCTCAGGTGATGTGAATGAATTTGGTATTTTGTGGTTTCTGAGAAATTGGTTCATTTCATCAAAGTTGTCAGATACGTACACATACAGATACTCATAGTATTCCCTTGTGATCCTTTTAATGCCCATCAGGTATATAGGGATAGTCCCGTCTTTCATTCCTGATATTAGCAATTTGTGTCTTCCCTTTTATTTTAATTTGTCTGCCTTGCTAAAAGATCAATTTATTGATTGTTTCAAAGAACCAACTTTGATTTTATCAATTTTCTGCTCTTCCTTTAAGTGTTAAGTTTCTCAGTCCTGAGACAGAGCTAGAGTTGTTCTGCAACTTGTTCTGTGTCATGGTGATTACTTCTCAGTTTCTAGGTGTGTTGAGTTCAGGTGGAAGATACCAGAGAGGAAAAAAAATGGTAAATTCATCTCAATTTGGTGACTTCATAATCTGATGTTGTTCCCCAGTCTGCCTTCTGGTGTTTACTTTTCAGTCGTTAGATAGTTCCTTGGACATTCTTTCCAGATTTTGCAGCTATATTTGGTGGAAGAAAACGTGTGAGATGTTCTTCCTTTAACCCACCCACAACTGGAGCATGCCAATATATACATTTTTTATGTTTTCTACTGCAAATGTTAAGCTCCATCCCTGTCACATGGGCTCCTCCATGAAGCCTTCCATCATGGAGTGTTTGTGGGCATCCTGCCATGGTAAGTATTGGAGGTAAGCCCCCTAGAAGGGGATCTAATGTCCTGGATGGTTAAAATGACTTCCACAGCATGCACCTACTTTTTCTGCCTTCCATTTTGTCTCATGGGACACTTTTATAATATTTTTGAACTTAAGGAAACTTTCAACAATAGTACACAGAAGTCCCAAATACCATTTACAATTCACCATGTTAGCATTGTGTCCTATTTACTTTGTCATCATCTTTCTTCCATCTCGTCAATGGGCTGTAACTCATTGCTCTCACTCACTATTTTGTTGTTCAAGTTTTCCTAATCTGGAGTGAACACCATCACTGTGAATTATTCTTCACCTTCACATGACTTCATCATGTTCGTGGACATCCTTACTTTCTGGTGATAGGATGTCCAGCAATGAAATTGTTTCTCCAAGAAACCTAAGTTTCTTTTATTGAGATGTCTTTTCTAGAAACCAAATTGTGACTCTTATCATCACTGCCAGGCTGCCTTATTTCATGCCTTCTCTAAATCCAACTAAACCTGGCTTTAGTTTCCCCTAGGTTGAAGAAATTCAAGACTACTCAACTTGGGTGCCTTCCTTCTGTTCAGTGAGTTATACTCCAGAGCTCATGTAGCCTGGAAAAGAAAAGAGGGGCCCTGTCATCCTGGCATGATGGCCACTGATATTGTTTCTTATCCTGGTCCCTGACCTAACAAATTGATCAGCTCTATGGGCAGGTTGACTCCTTAGGAAGAGCTCAGGTCTGGAGATCTCTACAGAGTGGCTCAGCAATGGGGCCCTTAACCCCAAGGCCTTACAGACACTTATCCCACTGCTCTGAGGCAACTCAGGCTCCTAGACTTGTTTCCACGGCTTTTTAGCAGGTGGAGCAGGTGAAGACACACACGCTTCCTTACACGTGCATGTTCGCTGATATACTCATATACTCATAAATCTATCTGCCAGTCATGAGGACTCCAATATCAATTCCACATGTACCAGCCAATCCCAATCGAACATCATCCAATTCGTTCTAGTCTTTTCTCTTCCCCTATATTTCTCTGACGGTGAAAAATTCTCAATAATTCAATCATTTGCTCCATCCTGTACTACATAATAGTAGTTTCAAAATTGCTAATCCATACCACTTTGAAAAACAAACGTGCTCTGAAAAGCAAACTATATATAACAGTTGAAAAGAGGAGAACAGTTCTTTTTTCATTAGCCAGAGGGAACCTACGGTTTTTTAACATTACTCAGGCTAGTTCTTTCTCCACCTATGGGGGAGCTGTTGTTCAAGTAAGATACACTTAAGTCCATTCATGTCTGTTTGGATTCTACTTTGGCTCTATTTTTTTCCCATTGTTCTTTCATTTCTATTGTTATTTGTGTGGGGTTTTTTGCTGTTTTGCTTTGTATATCTGCAGTATTAATGAAGTTCCAAATGTCAAAATCTACAGAAAGTTATATTCAGGGAAATATATGTCTTCCTCATGTTCCCTCTTATCACATGTAGGTAAACAATCTCCACAGTTTCTGGTTTATCTTTCTTGTGTTTCTATTTGTAAAGATAAGAATAATTTTTAAATTTTGTTTTTTCCCTTCTTTGTTAAAAAGATGTTAACATACATACTTCTCTCTCCCTCTGCCTGTCTCTGTCTCTGCTTGTCTCTCATATATATAACTTGCTTTCCCCACTTAATACCCTGTTATATAGATTGGCTACATTTGACTTCATAAAGATATTCCTCAACCTTTATTATATCTACAAGGCATTTCATTGATTGACTCACCACAGTTTATTGAAATTAAAAATAATACCCGACTTTTGTATCAACATGGATGGGACTGAAGGAGATTATGCTGAGTGAAATAAGTCAAGCAGAGAGAGTCAATTATCATATGGTTTCACTTACTTGTGGAGCACAAGGAATAACATGGAGGACATGGGGAGATGGAGACAGAAGTGAGTTGGGGGAAATCAGAGAGGGAGACAAACCATGAGAGACTGTGGACTCTGAGAAACAAACTGAGGGTTTTAGAGGGGAGGAGGGTAGGAGGTTGGGTGAGCCTGGTGGTGGGTATTGTGGAGGGCACATATTGTATGGAGCTCTGGGTGTGGTGCATAAACAGTGAATTCTGGAACACTGAAAAAAATAAAATAAAATAAAATAAAATTACTAAAAAATAAAAAAGTATTTCCTCTTCAACCAGGCTATTGGTAAGTACAACTTCATGATTTCTTACTGTATTTTTATTGTATTATTTCTTAATGGCTCTCTGATCCATTTAGAGCAGAATTTCTCAACTTTGGCATTATTAAAATATTTGGTAGAATAACTATAGTTTTTTTTTAAGATTTTATTTATTTATTTGACAGAGATCACAAGTAGGCAGAGAGGCAGGCAGAAAGAGAGAGGGGGTAAGCAGGCTCCCTGCGAAGTGGAGAGCCCGATGCGGGGCTTGATCCCAGAGCCCTGGGATCATGACCTAAGCTGAAGGCAGAGGCTTTAACCCACTGAGCTATCCAGGCACCCCAGAATAACTATAGTTTTAAGGGTCTTCTGCGTGTTGCAGGATTTTATCAGTGTCCCTAGCCTTTATCCAGTAAACATCATCTCCCAGTTATCACAACCAAAATGTCTCCAGACATTGCCAAATGGGCTTAAATTGCCCTTGTTTAGAAATACTGATGTAGAGTATATTCTTGTATTTGTGTTCATAATTTGGATCTAATTTTATTTTATTTTTACCCAAAGGAACCACTACTTGTACCAACACCATTTATTTAAAAGTCCATTTTGTGCTAATAATTCAAGGTACCATTTTTATCATGTACTAAATTTCCATATGTATGTGGGCCTACTTCTGGATTTTCTATTTTACCCACATGTCTGTCTATCAATATGTCAGTACTGTACTGTCTTAACTAAAGAATGTTGTACTAACCTTAAATATCTAGTAAGATGAGTACTTTTTTTTTTTAATTTGATAGAGTGTGAACATGAGAAGGCAGAGAGGTAGGCAGAGGGAGAGGGAGAAACAGACACCCTGCCAAGCAGGGAGCCCGATGCAGGGCTCGATCCCAGGACCCCAGGATCATGACCTGAGCTGAAAGCAGATGCTTAATGGCTAAGCCACCCAGGTGCCCCAGGATGAGTACTTTCTTATAGCTTTATTTTTTCAAAGGTTTTTAGCTTTTTATTTTTTTTTTCTTACTGGTATGGTTTCCATAAAATGCATACTGGTATTTGTGTTGGAATTGTGTTAAATTTATGAACTAAATTAGAGAGCACCAACATGCAACGTTAAAATAGCTTGCCCAAAAATGTAACTGGAGATAAATACAGTGAAAACCAAACAATGGTATTAATAAAATGGTATTAATAGGACTAAATATATTATAAACCAGGAAAAGAGTAGTTATAATTACTAAAATGAATAACAAAAATGCATGTCTAAAAATAAGTTCCTCAGCTAGAAGACTCAAGAAGAAAGAAAGATTCAACCTTGGTAAGATATTCCGATATGAAAAAGAAGTGGTAATTCCATATTTTGAGTACTTGTTTCTGAAAAATAAGAAGTATGTATCCAGATTTTCTGGCAGAAGAGGAAAAAAAATCCTAATTGAATTTGTATATGCCATTCTCAGTAGAGTTTAGTGCCAATAAATAAACTAAAGAACTCTCTAAAATCAGTGTGCAGGGTCAAATTAGTTGGCAAAGTCTGCAAAATCATGGAAAGAAAAGGTTTTGATATTCAGTTTTAATTTATTCACTCAGAAAATAATGCTTCCTATGATATTTATTTATACAATGCCCTTTTTATAAAGTTCAAAATATATTATTTCAGAAAATGATTAAGCAGTTTGCTCTAACCATGGAGAGAATTAAATACATTAAGACCCTTCCAGCTTTGATTTTATAATTACCAGAATTATTGTATTAGTGGAATGTTACCTTATGCCTAATGTTGGATAAACTTGGGTTGATCCAACAAGCAATATTCTCGCAAAATATGCTAGAAATTGTGGATTTGCAAAGGCCAACTCCTATGGCAAACCTGAAGTTTACCAGCAACTCATACTGAAAGAGAATATTTCTGTGCAGAAAGCATGAGCTGCTTTTTTATAGATACTGTGTTTCTTTTCAGAAAGTGACACAAAGAGTCAATCAAGAAGTGTTCCCTGGTGATTTTAGAAATGCTACCAAATGCATCTTTTTAATGGATGCTAGTAGATTAGCAAAGGTCTGTAGTGTATCAATATAATTCCCTGAGCTTTATCTTAGGTGGGACAACTTAAGCATGTGGGCGAAATCAACCCATTTGGGCAACTGCAGCTTTGGTAACATCTCTTTACCACCTCCTGCCTCACTCCCACCTTATTTTTGCTATGAAGTCAATAAATCTAGAAAACTCTTCTTCAGTTGCATGATTTGTTTTTCACTACATGTCTTCATATACTGTTTTATTTTATTTTATTTTTTGTTAGTTTTAAAAAACAAAAGATTAAATGTATTCATTCATTCAATCTATCATTTCTTTTATTGGGGCATATTGACTTTGTTCCATTTGTGATAAAAACTGTTGTTTTTCATTTTTGGTGATGCCTGTTAACTCTATAACCTGCTATGTTATTTGAAAGAGGCACAAAATCAATCATTTTGCAAGCTTTGACCTTTATTACTTTGACCATCAGCAGTAGGTAAAATAAATGTCTCATCAATTATTTCACTTACTTTTATTGTTCAATAAATGAGATTTCCAGGGTTTTAGCATTTCAGCCTCTGTCAGTCTTGGGTTCACTTCCCAAGATCTAACACCTTGGCTTCAATTGTCCCTAAGCCTTGCAGTTACTCCTTCAGAGTTTTCTAATTGCATTTGGAGGTGGTTTTCTTTATTACAGAATTTATATTTCCAAATATTTACACATAACTCATAGATTTATTTCTATTACTCTTTATTAAATATAAACTCCAAATAAGTTGTGGCATATTACCTAAGTTTTTATTTGTCTTGTACTGGAAATTTTTTAACAGATGTGGAGATAATCATTAATCTACCTCCACCCATGTTTATATGCAGATACAGGTCACATTTGCTTAAAGAAGTGATATTGCCAACCAAAGCGTCCTTTTGGTATTTAAAACACCAGTATTCAAACATGAATTCATATAGGGTTTAGTTGAAAAAGAAAGGGAAGAGGGAAGGAAGGAGGAGAAAGAAGGCTGCCTCTCTGGTTTTTCATTTCCCCTGAAGAAAAAGCAAGAACTATAAAAACTCCCTTGACTGTTTTTTTACATTAAATTTTATTTGTGTGTGTGTGTGTGTATGTGTTCCAAAATTCATTGTTTATGCATCTCACTCAGTGTTCCATGCAATATGCAATCTCCTTAATACTCACCACCAGGCTCACCCAAGTCCCCATCCCCCTCCCCCAAACACCCTCAGTTTGTTTCTCAGAGTCCACAGTCTCTCATGGTTTGTCTCCCCCTCTGAATTCCCCCAAATCACTTCTCTGCATCTCTCAGTGTCCTCTGTGTTATTCCTTATGCTCCACAAATAAGCGAAACCATATGATAATTGACTCTCTCTGCTTGACTTATTTCACTCAGCATAATCTCTTCCAGTCCCATCCATACTGATACAAAAGTTGGGTATTCATCCTTTCTGATGGAGGCATAATACGCCATTGTATATATGAACCATATCTTCTTTATCTATTCATCTGTTGAAGGGCATCTTGGCTCATTCCACAGTTTGGAGACCATGCCCATTGCTGCTGACGTACGGATGGCCCTTCTTCAACTACATCTGTATCTTTGGTGTAAATACCCAGTAGTGCAATTGTAGGGTCATAAGGTAGCTCTATTTTTAACTTTTTAAGGATTCTCCACACTGTTTTCCAAAGCGGCTGCACCAACTTGCATTTCCACCAACAGTGTAAGAGGGTTCCCCTTTCTCCACATCCTCTCCAACACTTGCTGTTGACTGTCTTGTTGATTTTGGCCATTCTAACTGGTGTAAGGTGGTATCTCGATGTGGGTTTGATTCGAATCTCCCTGATGGCTAATGATGATGAATATTTTTTCATGTGTCTATTAGCCATTGGTATGTCTTCTTTGGAGAAGTGTCTATTCATGACTTCCTGATTAAAACCCTTCAAAGTATAAGGATAGAGGGGACATTCCTCAACTTCATAAAATCTATCTATGAAAAACCCACAGCAAATATCATCCTCAATGGAGAAAAGCTGACAGCCTTCCTTTTGAGATCAGGAACACGACAAGGACATCCACTCTCGCCACTATTGTTCAACATAGTACTAGAAGTCCTAGCAACAGTAATTGACAGCAAAAAAAAAAAAAAAATAAAAAAAAATGTATTCAAATTGGAAACAAATTCAAACTCTCTCTCTTTGCAGATGACATGATACTTTATATGGAAAACCCAAAAGACTCCACCCCCAAACTACTAGAACTCATACGGCAATTTAGTAATGTGGCAGGATAAAAAATCAATGTACAAAATCAGTTGCTTTCTTATACACTAACAATGAAAATATAGAAAGGGAAATTAGAGAATCAACTCCATTTACTATAGCACCAAGAACCATAAGATACCTGGGAATAAACCTAACCAAAGAGGTAAAGGATCTGTACACGAAGAACTACAGAACACACATTGAAGAAGACACAAAAAGATGGAAGAACATTCCATGCTCATGGTTCGGAAGAATAAACATTATTAAAACGTCTATACTGCCTAGAGCAATCTATACTTTCAATGCCATCCTGATCAAAATTCCACAGGTATTTTTCAAATAGCTGGAACAAACAATCTTAAAATTTGTATGGAACCAGAAGAGACCTCGAATTGCTAAGGAAATGTTGAAAAAGAAAAACAAAACTGGGGGCATCACGTCGCCTGATTTCAAGCTTTACTACAAAGCTGTGATCACCAAGACAGCATGGTAATGGCACAAAAACAGACACATAGACCAGTGGAACAGGGTAGAGAGCCCAGATATGGACCTTCAACTCTATGGTCAAATAATCTTCAACAAAGCAGGAAAAAATATACAGTGGAATAAAGACAGTCTCTTCAATAAATCATGCTGGGAAAACTGGACAGCTATATGTAGAAGAATGAAACTCCACCACTCTCCTACACCATAAACAAAGATAAACTCAAAATGGATAAAAGCCCTCAATGTGAGGCAGGAATGTATCAAAATCCTAAAGGAGAACATAGGCAGTGACCTCTTGGACATTGGCCACAGCAGCTTCTTTCAAGACATGTCCCCAAAAGCAAAGGAAACAAAAGCAAAAGTGAACTTGATCAAGATCAAAAGCTTCTTCACAGCAAAGGAAACAGTCAACAAAACAAAAAGGCAACCCACGGAATGGGAGAAGATATTTGCAAATGACACAACAGACAAAGGGCTGATATCTAAGATCTATAAAGAACTCTTCAAACTCAACACACACAAAACAGATAATCATGTCAAAAAATGGGCAGAAGACATGAGCAGACACTTCCCCCTCGACTGTTAATAGAGCACATTGAGAAGAGAGTACACTATGGAGAATTATCTGTAGGAAGTGGAATGTCGGTACGTGCTGCTGGGCTGGTCAGTTGGTCCTTCCTTGCACTTCTCAGTCCTGAAAACCCCATCAGCTACCCCCATTCCAGGATCACACTCTAATGACTGGCTTCCTGGTGGTGGCCACGTGGGTATCCTCTCACCTCCCATTTTATCTTTTACTTCAGTTCTTGAGGCCCTGACACCTGTGGCATTTTAGGAGTCCACTTGCGATCCTGTATATTTTCTCCAAGTTTTATTTCTTTGTAAAAATGCAACTCAATCATGGAAACACAGGGAGGGGTCATTAGATGTTTAAGGCAAGTATATGATCTGGTTTTGACAATACAGTAACCCCAAAACCAGGGTTTAGAAAATTGAGTCTTTCCGTCTATTTAGTCCAGAATCATTCAGAAATTATACTGGGTTTTTTATTGTTGTTGTTGTTTTGTTTTGTGGGGTTTTTTTGTTTGTTTGTTTGTTTTTTAAGTAGGTTCCACACCCATGGAGCCTGATGTGGGGCCTGAACCCACAATCTTGAAATCAAGACCAGAGTAAGATCAAGAATCAGATGCTTAACTCACTGAGCCACCCAGGTACATGAGAAATTATAGCCTTTGCTTTTTTTTTTTTTTTTAAGGATTTATTTATTTATTTTAGAGACAGAGTGAGAGAGAGAGTGCATGCAGGATTAAGGGGAGGGACAGAGGTAGAGAGATAGGGAAAGCAGACTCCCCACTCAGTGAGAAGCCTGATGTGGGACTCGATTTCACGACCCTGAGAACACAACCTGAGCTGAAAATGAGAGTCAGGTGTCCAATTGACTGAACCACCAAGGTGCCCCTGGAAATTGTAGCTTTTATTCTGGAGGGACACAGAAGCATTACCATGTTATTTGATAAAAATAGTTACATCAATCTTTACTCATCAAAATCATTAAGTCCTTCACATTTTGCTTCCAGACCCAGAAAGAGCATCCTTATGAGAATGTGTGTGGATATCCCCATTGTACGACTTATAATGGTGTTAAAATATATACATGCACACATACACATGTTCCCAGATATTCCCCAATTATATCCCAGAAACAATAAATGAAATAAGTGGAAAATAAGAAAAAAATATTTTAAATAATGAAATTTTTTTTTCTTTTCTTCTATAGGATGTCTGTATCTTCTACCTAGTGGTTTATCACATGTCAGAGACAGCGCCAGGGGTCATGGCTGCTGCTGCCATGTGGTACAAGCTCCCTTAACCCCAGAGCCCAGAGTCCATGGTTAACTGCGTTGCCATATAAATTTTATGGCCATTATCTATTTGCTTTATAACCATCTCTGTGTATGCTCATCACTTTATCCCCAGAGCCAGCTTACCGCCTGGATGCCCAAGAGCAGAAGCTCAATAAATACCCAGTGAATGAATAAATGCATGAACTTCTCGTGACTTCATGATATTCAATGATAGTTCTGCACCTGACTCGCCTACGGATTCCACACTTTTAACCCTGTTTTCTCTGCTGTGGGATTATCTCCTGGAGGCTGGGTTTACTGTAAGGTGTGTTCTTTTCGGCATTCTCTGCGGGGAGACTCCTTTCTCTACTTGGACAAATCTCCCATGCTCTCAGGACTCCCCACCCCTCCCCCCATGTTCAGCCTGAACATGCAGGAGGAAAAGAGACATTATAGGCTTTTTCGCTCTACTCCTTTTGTTCTGAGTCTTCTTCCCCACCTTCCAGAACATTCTAGATCCTCTGTGATAGGGAGGGAAAAGGGGCAAGTGCAGGTCTTACTTGTTGGGGTCCTTTGTCATTTCCTCTGGGCTTGCTCAGCCCGGAGGATGTTCAGAGCCCTTTATCCCATGGATGCTTTCTAGCATCCTTGGAGATTCTCTAACATACCCCACTGGTACATCTCCTTAGTGTCAGACATGCTCTCCTTCAGCAGACTACCCAGGATTTTGTCCTCCAGGCCTGCAGCTGACCTTTGACTTCTGGGCTCTGCCTTCTCCAAGGTCTTTATAGAGATCCTTCAGCCCTCCCTGTTAAACGGACCACGATGGATCCCAATCATTTTTGAGCAAATAAAATTGGAGGATACCCAGTTAAATTTGAATTTCAGATAAAGGAATCAATTTTATTATAAAAATGTCCCAAACTTTGCACTGGATATAGGAAGTCCAAACTTACCCAGAGGCCCTATATTTTGTTTGACAATTCTAGGCCCTCTGCCCACCTGCAGACTTTGTGGAGAGGAGCCCTGTTTCTCCCCACATTCCGGGCATATCCCCTGCCCTGGGCCACTGCCATCTCTCTCTTCCTGGAGGCTGTGGACACCTGTCTGTGTTTGTCACATCACAAACACCCCCAGCCAGCCGCCCCAGCTCCTAGAAGTCCTGGCATTGAGCTGATGTAATCCCCCATCATTCTGGGAGAGGTTGGAATGAACAGCCCTTCTCCTGGAAAATCATCTTAATTCCTCCCAATCTTCAGGGCAACTTTTGAACTGAGAGTCACCGTTTGGTCCCTGAGCAGGAAACCCAGTACTGCACGTTGCATACAAGCGAGTATTTGCCGCCTACCCTTGGCTCTTAGCTTTTCTGGCATCAGTCACAGTTACAAGACAAAATTCCATTGTTAACATCCAGTGACACACCGATATTTGCTTTCCTCTCTCATGTCGTTTCCTTGGGAAAGCATCTCAATGGCATGATGGTATGAATATGCATGAGCGTTTCTGTGACTCCTAAAACTCCACTGCCTCTCATTTTAACTGTTTTTTCCGACTCCTCGCAGCTGGCCTCTTGGACGCCCACCAGAAACTGAAGCTGTCTGAGGCGGCTTAGACCTCTGAACATCACAAATCTGGAGGTCTGAAAGGATTTACGCGTCTCCTCAGGGCATGCAAAGAGTGCAAGCAAGCGTTCAAGTTCCAACAGACACCTCTGGGCGCTTGCTCAGAACACCGGCTCTGTGTCTGGCTGAGCCACCACCAAGGAGTGCAAGGAGCCTTGGCTTTTTCAGAGTGCAGGACAGAAGACCAAGAGGGGTTTGTGCCTCTCTGTTCCCATGGTCAAGCTAGTCTGGCCCACTTACTGCACAGGTGAAAACTGGCAGAAACTCTGGCCGAGGCAGGGGCTGCCAGGCCAGTGTCAGACTCCAAATCACACATCGGGCATCCCACTGCCCTTATCCTGTGCAGTGTGAAATGGAGACATCCAGCTGTCTGCAGAGATAAAGTCACAGTTTTTCCTGCCAAGCTGTGAATCTCTTTTGTCCCATGCAGAGTTTTGCAAGAGTCACCTGGTGTTCGGTTTCCATCTTCAGGCCTGGATTCTGTGTCTACTTCAAATAAAGACTGTTGCACACCTCCCTGAGTTCTCCGAGCAGACATAAATGGGACCTGGGCAAGCTTTTCAATGTCAACTTCCTGTCCTCACCTTCCCACTCCTCTGCCCTCCCTCAAGGGCTTCCCTCAAAGCCTGTGCCTGATGAGCTCTTTAGCCCTCGAATATCCTTGTTCTTCTTTCTGACATTGCTGGATGGCAGTCAACGCCCAAAGCTGACACATGTTCTGCCTCTTTCTGGGTTTCTGTGTCTGTCTCCAGCTCACAAAAGAGCATTTTTTAGCTCTGCTGTGTTTCCAGTTGAAATACCTTGCATGTAATACCTCTATGATTAAGAAGTGGTTAGGGCAGTTTAATTAAGCTTTCTTATGCAGGATGCATGTCACTAAAGTACAAGGCTTTTGGTAGTGAAACATCTGACTTTTTCATAAAAATAATTCGAAATAATTCGAAATAAATATTTCACAATTTTATTTTGAAAAGTTATGCAACATGTGATCTATGCAGATTCACAACAAAGGGGAAAAGAAAAGAAGACAATATTGCATTTCGAAAAGTTAATAGAATTGTCCTGGTTCACCACCAATTTGCTTTCACTTTTCTTTCAATCCAAGTGAAAAGGAAAACTTGACAATTAGTATAGTTCTTATTTCAGCAGTGAAACAACACAATAGCTTATCAAAAGCACAAAAATCTTTCTGCCACTAAATACTAGAATTGTCTCACATGGAAATTCACACAGGAGGTACCAAGATAATGTCCTTAATGATATCTTTTATAAAGCACACTGAAGCCGATTTGACTAAACTGCTTTTTGAGAAATTCTGGATGAAACCAAAAGGCATTTCATTAAAGTGCAGCTCAGAAAGGCTTTTCTTTGGGAGGTTAAACTTATGTGGTCCAAAATTATGGCTTTCTAATGGTTCAACTCAATGAAAAAAAAAAATCAGGATACAGAGTAGAAAAGAGACTGAAAATAAATTAGACTCTCTTTCCTAAATATCATTATTGTCCATGGGGTACACAACTATTTTATGCAAATTTTTAACAGAGTAAACAGAACACAACACAGATTGGCCTTTTTTGTACCATCCGATGATAGCCTTCAATAAATTTATAAATTTGTATATATAAATATGGGCACAGACAGGCAGACAGGCTTATATACATATGTGTGTACATATACTTGAATTGTGTCCGTAACAACCTTTAAATTACATATCTTTTATTATAAGGATATAAGATTTCCTTATTGTAAAATAAATAAATCATAAGAATATACTGTACAGCATAGAGAGTAGTCAATTATATTGTAATATCTTTGTGTGGTAACAGATGGTGACTATACTTATCATGGTCAGTGTCGCATAATGTGTAAAAACACTGAATCATTATGATTTACACCTGGAACTAATAGGATATTGCATGCCAATTATCCATCAATGAAGATACTTTAAAAATCTGTTTTTATATAATATGTTCCACAAAACTCAAGGTAACAAGAGTTAGAAAAAAAAATCAAATACACCCAGGAAACAAAATCATGCATATTAGGGGCATGTGTGTGGCTTGGTCAGTTACGCCTCTGCCTTCAGCTTGGGTCATGATCTCAGGGTTCTGGGATCGAGCCCCAAGTAGGGCTCCCTGCTCAGCTGCTCAGAGGAGAGTCTACCTCTCCATCTGCCTCTTCCCCTGTTCATGTTCTCTCTTACATGCGCTCTCTCCCAAATAAATAAATAAAATCTTTAAAAAATAAAATAAAACGATGCAAATTAAAGTAAAATAAATACCTTTCTCTTCCCATTTTTCAAAGTGTTCCATCTTGGAAGGTGGGAGAGGAATGGGGGAAACAGGTGATGGGGATTAAAGGCACTTGTCATTACAAGCAGGGGGTGATATATGGAAGTGTTGAATCACTGTATCACACACCTGAAATTAAATAAAAACTTTTTAATGATTTAAATAAAAACTTTTTAAAAAGCAAATTGTTCTATCTCAAAATATAATAAAACAAGAGACATAACAATGCAAGAAATACTACAGGCATTTTTCATGGTTTAGGACACAGACGATTACAATATGGTACATGCTGAATTGCAGACTGTGAGAAGTAGCCTGGGAACAGAGAGGAAGTAGCCATAAAATAAACCAGGATAGGTGCTAAGCGTTCCGTGGAGGATGCAATATTGGAAAGAGATCTTGAAGGAGAAAACGATGTTGCTTAATATGAAAGAGGAGGAACACTGTTCTCACGAGAGAGAACATCCTGTGAGGTTGCACAGGGACCCAGCACAGCAAACCACCAATGGGCCAGCAGCTTCCATCCTGGTAGCTGGAAAACATATGACAGACACAGAGGATGGAGGCACAGCATGTGCTATGTCAGAAGAAATGTGTCTGCTGCACTAATGGGGTGTGTCAAAGGTTATTACTGAAAGAAAAGAATGGTAAATGTATGGTTGATCACATGACCATGGAATTTAGAAAAATAAATGGTGCATGCAGAGCTGGGTAGCAGAGATGAGACAATGGAAAAAGACCAACAGGGCATCCACATCGCAATCCAGAAAGTGGTTATATGTCCCACTCCTACCAATGTGTCAAGACATTTGTTGCTTTACTGCATATGTCTCTCCTTTCCTATCTTTTTTTGCAATTAGCTTTATTATTGTTTTTAGTCTCTGCCAAGGTTTTAGTTCTCTGCTACTTCTATGATTGCTCACTCAACCTTTTCCCTTGTGGGCATTTCTTTACCTCTGATTCCTCATTTTGTCTCTCTCTTCCCCGGAGCTCCCGCGTGGTGAGCCCAGCAGCTGTTGACTTTCTTGACATTCTATAATGATTAATAGGGTTCATTAAAATTTGTAAACCATAGTGACCTTACCACATTCCTAATATCTCAGTTTTTTTTTCAGTCCAGTGAAAATCAAAGTTGTGTTTCCTTTTGTTTTGATTTCATTGCATTTAAAGCTACAAACTGTAAAACTCAAAAGAGCAAATTGGGATTCTGTGGGTCAAGTAACTACATTTTATAAATTCAGAAAATGAGCCCCAGAAAGAGTAAGTATTCCTTTTTCCAAGCAATAGCCTCCTGAAAACAGAGATGTCTGCCCCTTTTCACAAAATTCATTTCTATTCTACCCCAGTTTGTTGGGTTTCCAGAGGGGTGAGGAGTTGAGACTTCTAGAGGTTGAAGAGCTGACCATGTTCCGGTGACCTGACCCTCCAGATAGAGGTGAAGATCCCCCCTTCTTGTAAAACTCAAGGAAGCAACCACAATGGATGAGTCTCCATGTAAATGTCATTGGAAAGCTGCAAAGAGAAATTCTTCTCTTCTTACAGCTATCTCAAAAATAATGCTTCAATTAATGGTCTCCATGTACTCAACCTGATTTTTATTAATGCTAGCCTTTATTTAGCAACTGATAGATGGAATGCTGCCAAAATAATAAACAATAAACTTTTCTTTGTATCTTCCAACATTCACAACTTTTTATAATAGAGTTAATTGAAGGACTTATCGTTATTTTACACTTTTATTTTTTTATAGAAACAAGAAAAGTCCACTGAATGGTTTTACACAAAGGCTCTCTAATGGCTATGGTTCATGTTATGAAAGTGATATTTACCCAGTGCTGCAGATGGTTAGAAATGATAGGCTTTTAGTTTATCATTTGGAATCATGATGATGAGAAGACTACTAAAGATGTTTTTGTATTAAAACGCTTGTGTGCACCAATGAGTGAAGAATTTGAACTTCAGAGTGTATTGATTTAAAAATGTGCAATGATCCATACTTCAATAATTAGACAATGAGACCAATCTGTGCTCGTAACAAACATACTCACTTGGAAGAAGATTATGTGAATGGAGGGTGAGAATAAAATGGTAATAAAAGTTGCATCTTCATAAATTTCATCCCTGATTTAGAAGACACTCTTAAAATGAAAGTCACCTAACTGTGGAAGCTGGATTCATCCGGTCCCCGTATTTACTAAAGCCTTGTGGTGGGTAATAGGGAGGGCACGTACAGCATGGAGCACTGGGTGTGGTGCATAAACACTGAATTTTGGAACACTAAAAAAAAATTAAATTAAAAAAAAAAAAACCTCCTCTCTAGTCTGACCATTTGCTGCACTTGCTATACCCTCATTCCACTGGTTTCAACTGTGCCAGAGATAAAAATCTGTCTGTAAGCCAAGGCCCTGCAGAGTGTGGCCGCAGACCTTCCTCACAGCTGACGGCAGTTTGCTTTCGGTGTTTATCTGACAATGATCACATCTACTGTCTTAGCTAAGAGTGGGAATCCTTTAAGCAATGGTCTAACCTTACCGTTGGCTTCAGAACTAGAACAGTCTGCAGCCTGTACACTAGAAACTATCCTGTGTGACTCGAGAAAGGAAAAACACGCACACACATTCATGGTAATTCAAATCTATTTTTTTAGTATGGGATTCCCTGTCCCCACAGCTTTCACTGAAGTTCTTAGAATCAAACTGGAGAGAAATAGGTATTTTCACATTGAAAAATGTGATTTTCTTCCAGAATGAATCCTGACAATGAAGCCTATTTTGACTTCATTGCTTGAAGGGCCTCTCCATTCTGCTCTCCAAGACCAATGCAGGGAAAATAAAATATTCAAAAAACATAACAGGACATTTCAAATAATATGACAATAGAATAAAATTATGGATAGAAATATGGAAGAAATAAATGACATCCTTCTATTAGTTTTCATTATTTGCTGTCATATGAGCTTAAAGAAATAAATTAAAATAAATAGGCAATTCTGTAGAAAGCAATAGCTTGAGGTGACCTGCATTACTGGTGATGATTATTTTCTTTAAACCAGGACACTCAGAGTTGGATGATCAATGCCACGAGGCATAATCCTCATTCCAGACAGAAGTCACAGTATGTTCTGTTCAGCAGAAGTCCCATGAGGAATTAGAGAAGAAAGGAAAGAGAAGAAGGTGGTTTTAGCTGATTTAGAGAGCAGGCAGGCTTCCCTATTGGTACGCTCACCTTGAAGCTTCATGGAGAAGGCTGGAGGTCTGGCCCAGGTCACCTAGCACTGAGAAAACAGTTTTCAAGTTTATCAGGGTAGCTGCATCAGGGCCCAGAGTAGAGACAGATCTTGTAGTGAGAAGGCTTCCTATGACCCCTGGGACATCATGAAAGCCCTTCCACCAGACAGATTTCTCATATAATAAGAGAAAGACACCTTATGTTGGCAAATCATTAGGGGGAGGTTGAGAACTCTGACATAGTCCATAGGTGAACCAAAGGACTTACACTGTCCCTGATGTTCTCTTTGTGGAAGAATTTGAAATCCTGATCTCTTGGGTAGTGCTATGAAGCATATGCATTTCGTGTTCACAGTCTGCAACTTCTTCCAGCAAGAGTTCTTTCTGTATCTCAAGAATGAGAGGGTGATCATGGGTCTCCTAGTAAGGAATACGAATCTGGGTTTATAGGATCCTTGTCTTCTGGATTTCTCCCTCTAGTTCTTAAATCTTCACTTGTGCATATTCCTTCCCACATGCATCTTCTCTTCCTTTTCTCCTCATTTATTTTTGCTTCCTGGCTCAATTTTCATTGGAAACACATTTATGGTCATTGTGTTTTCACTATGTTGGGCCCATAGCTAATGTACATTTCCTACTCTCCCCAAAAATAAGGATGGTCTTAAAGAAAAGTTCTCCCCAATGAAATGTGGACAAAAGGAACACATGCTACTTCTAGATTTGGCTCTTGAAAATATTCCCTGCTCTTTCCTTTCCATCTCATGGGTACAGATAATGAGGTATCCTGGGGCATGACGGTGCAAAACAACCCTGACCACTGACTACCCAAGTGGAAGAGAATACTACTCAGCAGACCATTCACCTGGCTGGTATGTAACGAAAATAGAAAAATTTCTTGTGACTTAAGATTCTGCTTTTTTGGTGGATAATCGATTGTAATTTTTCTACTTTAAGTAATATAAATTCTTTTGTACAGCCAAATTTTTCCACATGTTGGCATCATTAATACATTTGCTTTTTTTCTGTAAGTGTTCACAGTCATTATGTTGAAAGAGTTTGGGTCACAGAACTTCTTGATTTGTTCCTCAGCTAACATTTCATCATTCAGAACTATTTCAAAAATATCTCTATGTCTTCTGTTTTTAAATATATATATATTTAAATATATATATATATATACATATATATTTTTTTAATTGGGAAACATCCAACCTCTGCCTTACCTGATAAGTTTTCTTCTCACTTCTTTCTAAGCAACTTATTTTTGCAAATCCAATCAACAACAAAGCATTCATGACTACTGATAATAATTTTAAAAAAGAAAAAAAATTTCTCTAGAGGACACCACCCTAAATTTCTCACAGATTTATATTCTTTTATTCATTGCTAAGTAGAAGAATAATAAGAAGGTTTAGTGTGAAGACAGGAGACAAGACTAAAGTTCTCATAAAGTCTTGCCCTGCCAGCCCTTCATGAGGGCTGATGAAAGAGGAGTCTTCCTGGAATTGCCACACACTTTAGAGGGTAAAATGACACAGCCCAGTGCCACACTTGTCCCCACACCTTTACTAGACATGAGTCAACTTGAAGTAGTCTACAGGAGTTCCATGTTTTCCAGTAGATCTCTGAGCATCCTACTAGCACAGCACAAGGATTATCAATTCAGTAACATGAAGCCAATGAATGCAAGTCCACATCCATCATCGCTGATGCCACAAATCAATGTCTATCTGTGGCAGTCATTGAGAGCATAGCAACTGGCAAGTCTGTTTGGGATGCAACGTACCCAATATGCCTCTTGACTATACCTCCCACCTGCAGTTTATAACTAAAAATGTGTTGGAGAACATGCTCCCTTATAAACTGCAGACCTGTCCCTCCTAGATCTGCCCACCCTTTGGGATATTGGAATTGGAGGAAGCCGGTGAGACTAGACCTGCTGACATCAGTCATTCCCTGCAGGGCTGGAAATTGCTGCCACCAAGTACAAACCAAAGGTCCAAAATTCCAAACAAGATTGTTGGTTCTATTTAATCTCAAATAAACCGTGGGTTTAATTTTACAAAGATTAATTTCCTTATAGGGGCTGACTACATTGGTCATGTTTTCTTTCTCTGCACCTGACAGGAGACTTTCCTTTGAGGCCTTGATACCTTGTTTGCCCTTTTATCAGGTCACTGACTTGGCCCCCAGCCAAACAAGCTCCCCTTGCTCAGAAGAACAGGAGTTCTTCACCAGGGTGAGAATCCACAATGGGCAGAAGTCAGGGGACCCAGCATTAGAGGGAGCTCTTTCTTCACCCTAATGTCTTCCTGTAAGACTGGTGTCCAGCTTGAAGGGGCCAGAAGCTCCTGGAGAAACCAGTTTTCAGGATGGAATCTTGGTGGGGGTCACTGAGGCAAAAGGACTCATACTTTCATTCACTCCATCCCACAGGACCTCCAGTCCTTCCCAGGGAGATTAATAATCTAACTCTAGAGCTAAAAATCACATTTGCACCTAAACACAAAATCTGTTCCCACCAAAACCAGAATAGACTCAGATCCTCACTATGGCATTAATTGATTTATCTAAATGTCATATAGTACAAATAAAAATAATCTATATCTTGGCAATATTCAACATTATACCCATTTGATTATTATGAAAGCTACCCAAAAATCCTTGATAATGAATTGAAAATTGTTAGAATGACAGTCCAGGGAAAATAAGAATTCAGAGTAATAGCTAGTGTTTAACAGCATAATAAATATTCAAACTATTTAATTTGATATGTATTAGCAGTAACCCGTTGAAAGTATTGATGTGGGAAAAATCACATAAACACTAGCAACAAGAATTACTTAATATGTAAGTATTGTAAGTATTTAAGAAGAAATCTGCAGAGATTTTATTGGTGAAATGGCCCAATTTCCCTTAGAAGCATGGAGGAAAACTTGAATGAATAGGAACAGGGCTCAATATTATAAAGATGACAGTTATCAGTAAGTTAATTTTAATTCATTGAGATTAGATCTGAATTAAAAAAAAAAAGATTTTGGGCTAAGCTTTCACTAAATGGTTTTGTGTGGAGACAATTCCCCATGGGTCTTTCGGTTTTTTCAAGATTGCCTTTCCAAGGACAACTGTAGAACAAGACACCTTGGAAGATAAAGCGTCTCCCTCCAGAGCACAGGTTTGTGTAGCCCAGTATATAAAGGTAACATCTTCCCTGAGGGAAGATGGGTCTGTAAGGAGCTCCTTATAAAAGATTTAGCCCATGGAACATGAGCCAAGATATTTTGGTGAAGTTTTTAAACTTAAAAAAAAAAAAAACACAAAATGATTAAAATCTTACTATACTAAAATTAAACTAGAAATCAACAGAAACACCACAAAAGTCCCCAGACACTTAGAAATTAATGCATTTCCCAATAACCCTGAGTCAAAAAAGAAAATCTCAAAAGAAATAAAAAGCACATAGAACTGAATGGAATAAAAGCAACTTATCAAAACAGACAAAATGTGTCTGCAGCAAGGCAGAGAAGGAGACGCATCCCACACAATGCTTGCAGGTCAATAATCTTAGTACTTTCTTCAAGCATTTAGAAAAATAAGGACAAAATAAATACAAAGTAAGCACAAAGAGGAAAATTGTAAAGATAAAAGGAGAAATAAGGAAAACCAAAAACAAGGAAAAAATAGAGAAACCCAATGAAACACACAAAAAAATTAAAAATAAAATAAAATAACAAGATCGATAGAGATAAAATAGGACACAAGTCCTCAACATCAAGAATGAAGCAGGAAGGAGGAGTCAAGATGGCGGAGAAGTAGCAGGCTGAGACTACTTCGGGTAGCGGGAGATCAGCTAAATAGCTTATCTAAAGATTGCAAACACCTACAAATCCAACGGGAGACTGAAGAGAAGAAGAACAGCAATTCCAGAAACAGAAAATCAACCACTTTCTGCAAGGTAGGACTGGCGGAGAAGTGAATCCAAAGCGACAGGAAGATAGACCACGGGGGGAGGGGCCGGCTCCCGGCGAGCGGCGGAGCAACGGAGCAAAATCAGGACTTTTAAAAGTCTGTTCCGCTGAGGGACATCGCTCCAGAGGCTTAACTGGGGTGAAGCCCAGGCGGGGTAAGCGCGGCCTCAGGTCCCGCAGGGTCGCAGAAGGATCGGGGGTGTCTCAGTGTCGCAGAGCTTACCGGTATTAGAACGGGGAAGCCGGCTGCAGAGACAGAGCCGAGGAGTGACTCTCAGCTCAGGGTTGCCTTGAACCGGTCGCAGGCTCGGTCAGCTCGGAGCGCGGCCGGAGGCCAGGGTGACGTGAGTCATTGGGCGCTGTTCTCTGAGGGCGCACTGAGGAGTGGGGCCCCGGGCTCTCGGCTCCTCCGGGCCGGAGACCGGGAGGCCGCCATCTTTATTCCCGTCCTCCGGACTCTACGGAAAGCTCTCAGGGAACAAAAGCTCCCGAAAGCGAACCCGAGCGGATGACTCAGCGCGGCCCCGGGTAAGGGCGGTGCAACTCCGCCTGGGGCAAAGACGCTTGAGAATCACTACAACAGGCCCCTCCCCCAGAAGATCTACGGGAAACCCAGCCAGGACCAAGTTCACCTACCAAGGAGAACGGCGGAATTCCAGAGGAGAAGAAAGCAAAGCACGGAACTCATGGCTTTCTCCCCATGATTTTTTAGCCTTGCAGTTAATTTAATTTTTTTTCTTTTTCAATTTTTTTTTCTTTTTCTCTTCTTCTGCTAAATTTTTTTTAACTTTTACCATTTTCTTTTTTTTAACGTTTTTTAAATAGTTTATCTAATATATATATATTTTTTCCTCTTTTTATATTTTTTTCTTTATCGGCTTTCTTTTTTTTAATAGTTTTTTTTTTCTTTCTTTCTGAACCTCTTTTTATCCCCTTTCTCCCCCCTCACAATTCAGGATCTCTTCTGATTTGGCTAAAGCATATTTTCCTGGGGTTGTTGCCATCCTTTTAGTATTTTACTTGCTCCTTCATAAACTCTTATCTGGACAAAATGACAAGGCGGAAAAATTCACAACAAAAAAAAGAACAAGAGGCAATACCAAAGGCTAGGGACCTAATCAATACAGACATTGGTAATATGTCAGATATAGAGTTCAGAATGATGATTCTCAAGGTTCTAGCCGGGCTTGAAAAAGGCATGGAAGATATTAAAGCAACCCTCTCGGGAGATATAAAAGCCCTTTCTGGAGAAATAAAAGAACTAAAATCTAACCAAGTTGAAATCAAAAAAGCTATTAATGAGGTGCAATCAAAAATGGAGGCTCTCACTGCTAGGATAAATGAGGCAGAAGAAAGAATGAGCGATATAGAAGACCAAATGACAGAGAATAAAGAAGCTGAGCAAAAGAGGGACAAACAGCTACTGGACCACGAGGGGAGAATTCGAGAGATAAGTGACACCATAAGACGAAACAACATTAGAATAATTGGGATTCCAGAAGAAGAGGAAACAGAGAGGGGAGCAGAAGGTATATTGGAGAGAATTATTGGAGAGAATTTCCCCAATATGGAAAAGGGAACAAGCATCAAAATCCAGGAGGTTCAGAGAACCCCCCTCAAAATCAATAAGAATAGGTCTACACCCCGTCACCTAATAGTAAAATTGACAAGCCTTAGTGACAAAGAAAAGATCCTGAAAGCAGCCCGGGAAAAGAAGTCTGTAACGTACAATGGTAAAAATATTAGATTGGCAGCAGACTTATCCACAGAGACCTGGCAGGCCAGAAAGAGCTGGCATGATATATTCAGAGTACTAAATGAGAAAAACATGCAGCCAAGAATACTATATCCAGCTAGGCTATCATTGAAAATAGAAGGAGAGATTAAAAGCTTCCAGGACAAACAAAAACTGAAAGAATTTGCAAATACCAAACCAGCTCTACAGGAAATATTGAAAGGGGTCCTCTAAGCAAAGAGAGACCCTCAAAGTAGTAGATCAGAAAGAAACAGAGACAATATACAATAACAGTCACCTTACAGGCAATACAATGGCACTAAATTCATATCTCTCAATACTTACCCTGAATGTTAATGGGCTAAATGCCCCAATCAAAAGACACAGGGTATCAGAATGGATAAAAAAACAAAAACCATCTATATGTTGCCTACAAGAAACTCATCTTACACCCGAAGACACCTCCAGGTTTAAAGTGAGGGGGTGGAAAAGAATTTACCATGCTAATGGACATCAGAAGAAAGCAGGAGTGGCAATCCTTATATCAGATCAATTAGATTTTAAGCCAAAGATTATAATAAGAGATGAGGAAGGACACTATATTATACTCAAAGGAACTGTCCAACAAGAAGATCTAACAATTTTAAATATCTATGCCCCTAACATGGGAGCAGCCAACTATATAAACCAATTAATAACAAAATCAAAGAAACACATCGACAAGAATACAATAATAGTAGGGGATTTTAACACTCCCCTCACTGAAATGGACAGATCATCCAAGCAAAAGATCAACAAGGAAATCAAGGCCTTAAATGACACACTGGACCAGATGGACATCACAGATATATTCAGAACATTTCATCCCAAAGCAACAGAATACACATTCTTCTCTAGTGCACATGGAACATTCTCCAGAATAGATCACATTCTTGGTCCTAAATCAGGTCTCAATCAGTATCAAAAGATTGGGATCATTCCCTGCATATTTTCAGACCACAATGCTCTAAAGCTAGAACTCAATAACAAGAGGAAATTTGGAAAGAACCCAAATACATGGAGACTAAACAGCATCCTTCTAAAGAATGAATGGGCCAACCAGGAAATCAAAGAAGAATTGAAAAAATTTATGGAAACAAATGATAATGAAAACACAACAGTTCAGAATCTGTGGGACACAACAAAGGCAGTCCTGAGAGGAAAATATATAGCGGTACAAGCCTTTCTCAAGAAACAAGAAAGGTCTCAGGTACACAACCTAACCCTACACCTAAAGGAGCTGGAGAAAGAACAAGAAAGAATCCCTAAACCCAGCAGGAGAAGAGAAATCATAAAGATCAGAGCAGAAATCAATGAAATAGAAACCAAAAAAACAATAGAACAAATCAACGAAACTAGGAGCTGGTTCTTTGAAAGAATTAATAAGATTGATAAACCCCTGGCCAGACTTATCAAAAAGAAAAGAGAGAGGACCCAAATCAATAAAATCATGAATGAAAGAGGAGAGATCACAACGAACACCAAAGAAATACAGACAATTATAAGAACATACTATGAGCAACTCTACGGCAACAAATTGGACAATCTGGAAGAAATGGATGCATTCCTAGAGACATATAAACTACCACAACTGAACCAGGAAGAAATAGAAAGCCTGAACAGACCCATAACCAGTAAGGAGATTGAAACAGTCATCAAAAATCTCCAAACAAACAAAAGCCCAGGGCCAGACGGCTTCCCGGGGGAATTCTACCAAACATTTAAAGAAGAACTAATTCCTATTCTCCTGAAACTGTTCCAAAAAATAGAAATAGAAGGAAAACTTCCAAACTCATTTTATGAGGCCAGCATCACCTTGATCCCAAAACCAGACAAGGATCCCAACAAAAAAGAGAACTACAGACCAATATCCTTGATGAACACAGATGCAAAAATTCTCGCCAAAATACTAGCCAATAGGATTCAACAGTACGTTAAAAGGATTATTCCCCACGACCAAGTGGGATTTATTCCAGGGCTGCAAGGCTGGTTCAACATCCGCAAATCAATCAATGTGATACAACACATTAATAAAAGAAAGAACAAGAACCATATGATACTCTCCATAGATGCTGAAAAAGCATTTGACAAACTACAGCATCCCTTCCTGATCAATACTCTTCAAAGTGTAGGGACAGACGGCACATACCTCAATATTATCAAAGCCATCTATGAAAAACCCACCGCAAATATCATTCTCAATGGAGAAAAACTGAAAGCTTTTCCGCTAAGGTCAGGAACATGGCAGGGATGTCCGTTATCACCACTGCTATTCAACATAGTACTAGAAGTCCTAGCCTCAGCAATCAGACAACAAAAGGAAATTAAAGGCATCCAAATCGGCAAAGAAGAATTCAAACTATCACTCTTCGCAGATGATATGATACTCTATGTGGAAAACCCAAAAGACTCCACTCCAAAACTGCTAGAACTTGTACAGGAATTCAGTCAAGTGTCAGGATATAAAATCAATGCACAGAAATCAGTTGCATTTCTCTACACCAACAACAAGACAGAAGAAAGAGAAATTAAGGAGTCCATCCCATTTACAATTGCACCCAAAACTATAAGATACCTAGGAATAAACCTAACCAAAGAGACTAAGAATCTATACTCAGAAAACTATAAAGTACTCATGAAAGAAATTGAGGAAGACACAAAGAAATGGAAAAATGTTCCATGCTCCTGGATTGGAAGAATAAATATTGTGAAAATGTCTATGCTACCTAAAGCAATCTACACATTTAATGCAATTCCTATCAAAGTACCATCCATTTTTTTCAAAGAAATGGAACAAAGAATCCTAAAATTTATATGGAACCAGAAAAGACCTCGAATAGCCAAAGGAATATTGAAAAAGAAAGCCAAAGTTGGTGGCATCACAATTCCGGACTTCAAGCTCTATTACAAAGCTGTCATCATCAAGACAGCATGGTACTGGCACAAAAACAGACACATAGATCAATGGAACAGAATAGAGAGCCCAGCAATGGACCCTCAACTCTATGGTCAACTCATCTTCGACAAAGCAGGAAAGAATGTCCAATGGAACGAAGACAGCCTCTTCAATAAATGGTGTTGGGAAAATTGGACAGCCACATGCAGAAAAATTAAATTGGATCATTTCCTTACACCACACACGAAAATAGACTCAAAATGGATGAAGGATCTTAATGTGAGAAAGGAATCCATCAAAATCCTCGAGGAGAACACAGGCAGCAACCTCTTCGACGTCAGCCGCAGCAACATCTTCCTTGGAACATCACCAAAGGCAAGGGAAGCAAGGGCAAAAATGAACTTTTGGGATTTTATCAAGATCAAAAGCTTTTGCACAGCAAAGGAAACAGTGAACAAAACCAAAAGACAACTGACAGAATGGGAGAAGATATTTGCAAATGACATATCAGATAAAGGGCTAGTGTCCAAAATCTATAAAGAACTTAGCAAACTCAACACCCAAAGAACAAATAATCCAACCAAGAAATGGGCAGAGGACATGAACAGACATTTCTGCAAAGAAGACATCCAGATGGCCAACAGACACATGAAAAAGTGCTCCATATCACTCGGCATCAGGGAAATACAAATCAAAACCACCATGAGATATCACCTCACACCAGTCAGAATGGCTAAAATTAACATGTCAGGAAATGACAGATGCTGGCGAGGATGCGGAGAAAGGGGAACCCTCCTACACTGTTGGTGGGAATGCAAGCTGGTGCAACCACTCTGGAAAACAGCATGGAGGTTCCTCAAAATGTTGAAAATAGAACTACCCTATGACCCAGCAATTGCACTGCTGGTTATTTACCCTAAAGATACAAACGTAGTGATCCGAAGGGGCACGTGCACCCGAATGTTTATAGCAGCAATGTCTACAATAGCCAAACTATGGAAAGAACCTAGATGTCCATCTACAGACGAATGGATAAAGAAGATGTGGTATATATACACAATGGAATACTATGCAGCCATCAAAAGAAATGAAATCTTGCCATTTGCGACGACGTGGATCGAACTAGAGGGTATCATGCTTAGCAAAATAAGTCAATCGGAGAAAGACAACTATCATATGATCTCCCTGATATGAGGGAGAGGAGATGCAACATGGGGGGTCGAGGGGGTAGGAGAAGAGTAAATGAAACAAGATGGGATTGGGAGGGAGACAAACCATAAGTGACTCTTAATCTCACAAAACAAACTGAGGGTTGATGGGGGGAGGGGGTTGGGAGAGGGGGTGGGGTTATGGATATCGGGGAGGGTATGTGCTGTGGTGAGTGTTGTGAAGTGTGTAAACCTGGCGATTCGCAGACCTGTACCCCTGGGGATAAAAATATATGTTTATAAAGCTGTAAAAAAAAAAAAAAAAAAAAAAAAAAAAAAGAAAGAAAGAAAGGATGAATCCCCAAGTTTTGTAGCAACATGGACGGGACTGGAAGAGATTATGCTGAGTGAAATAAGTCAAGCAGAGAGAATCAATTATCATATGGTTTCACTTATTTGTGGAGCATAACAAATAGAATGGAGGACAAGGGGAGATGGAGAGGAGAAGGGAGTTGAGGGAAATTGGAAGGGGAGGTGAACCATGAGAGACTATGGACTCTGAAAAACGATCTGAGAATTTTGAAGGGGTGGGGGGTGGGAGGTTGGGGGCACCAGGTGGTGGGTATTGTAGAGGGCACGGATTGCATGGAGCACTGGGTGTGGTGCAAAAATAATGAATACTGTTATGCTGAAAAAAATAAAAAAATTATAAAAAAAAAAAAGAGGAAAAAAAAAAAAAAGAATGAAGCAGGAAGTCAATTATCATATGGTTTCACTTTTTTGTGGAGCCTAACAAATAGCATGGAGGACAAGGGGAGTTAGGAGAAGGGAGTTGGGGGAAATTGGAAGGGGAGGTGAACCATGAGAGACTATGAACTCTGAAAAACAATCTGAGGGTTTTGAAGCATCGGGGGATGGGAGGTTGGGGGAACCAGGTGGTGGGTATTGTAGAGGGCACGGATTGCATGGAGCACTGGGTGTGGTGCAAAAACAATGAATACTGTTACGCTGAAAATAAATTTAAAAAAAAAGAATGAAGCAGGATATGACTACAGATCTTGAAGCCGTTAAAAGGATAATAAGGGGCACTGTAAACTACAGTATGGTCATAAATTGGAGAACTTAAGAAATGAACCCATTTCTCAAAAAACACACTACCAAAATTCAAAGCAGACAATTCAAATAGTCCTGTAACCATTAAAGTATTTGAATTCAAAATTTAAAAACTCTCATGAAAAATTTCTCCAAGCCCCAATAGTTTCACTAGAAAATTGTACTAAATCTTTAAGTAAGATTAATACCATTGATACAAAACCTCTTCCAGAAAACAGAAGAAAACAAAATACTTCTTAGTGTATTTTATGAGACTAACCTTACCCTGATGATAGAGCCAGACAAAGACAGTAATGAGAGAAAGAGAGAGAGAAACTACAAACTAATAAGTCTTATGAACTTAGAGGCTAAGATTCTCAAAAAATATACTCAAACTGAATCCAGCACTGTATGAAAAGAACTAAACACCATAACCAAGTAAGTTCTATTCCATGAATACAACGTTAGTTACCACTTTTTTTTTTTTTTTAGTTACCATTTAAAAAACCAACCATTACAATCACATGTGTCAACAGGCTAAAGAAAAAAACATGTGCTCATATTAATCAGTGTATAAAAATCATTTGGCAAAATCCAATAAACACTTATAATAAGAGCTTCAACACAGAGTGGAGGCGACATTTCTCTATTTGCAAAACAGCCATCTACAAAAGCTTACAGCTGACATCATACTTAATTTTGAAAAACTGAATATTTCACCTTTAAACTTGGGAACGAGCTAAGGTGATTTTACGACTCTTAATCAACTTAGTTCTGGAAGTTCGTGCCAATGTCATAAAACACAAAAAAGGGTTAAGTGGCATAAGTGATTGGAAAGGAAGACGTGACACTGTCCTACTTGCAGATGACAAGCTAGTCTACATTAAAATCCACTCAAATCTGTGAAACAACCCCTAAACTTAACAAGTGAATTCAGTGTGGTTGCAAGATAAATGATTTACAAACAAAAATCAACCTGATTTCCTTGCTATAATAATGAATGGGCAGAAACCAAAATTAGAAACACAATACCATTTTAAATTGTCCCAAAAGAAAGATTTTGTGTTCTATAAGATCAGAATTCCTTGTCTATGAAGCAAACCCACACCATGGGGCTCTGACATTTATTTTCTGTGTGACCTTGGGCAAGATGATCTTGCCTTGGTGTCCAGATATTTAAAATAGAAATAGTAAGACTGCTATCAGGGTTACTGAAATGATTAAATCACTCAGTAGACGTAACTTACTTCGTTGAGGGTCTGGCACCTTAGTGTTTGCTTGTTTCTTAAGAATAGTTCATTTACCTTGGGGCCAGTTATAGTAAAATAACTGTCATTCTATGGACATCCTATGGACACGAACTGGCTCGTGTCTTACCTTTGTTGGTTTGGGCTACGATGACAAAGTCCCACAGATCTGACTTGCTTCTCACAGTTTTGGAGGATGCAAGTTCAAGATGAAGATACTAGCAGATTTGGTTTTGGCTGAGGGCCTTTTTCCTGGCTTGTAAAGATTTTATTTTTTTTTATTTTTTTGAGAGAGAGAGAAACAGGGACAGAGATAGCAAGAGAGAGCACAAGCAGGGTGGAGACAGAGAAGCAGACTCCCCACTGGGCAGGGATCTAGATGTGGGACCCGGTCCCAGGACCTTGGGTCATGACCTGAGCCAAAGGCAGACACTTGACTGACTGAGCCCCCCAGGCGCTCCCCTGTCTTGTAGATATCTGCCTTCTCACTGTCTCGTCACATAGAGGAGAGAGAGCAAACTCTAGTCTCGCCTCCTTTTCTTATAAGGCCTCTGATCCCGCTATGGGAGCTTCACCTTCATAACCTTTTCTAAATCCAATTATGTCCCCCAAAACTTACCTCCTAATACCTTCATATGGAAGGACAGGACCTCCTCCGCATATGAATTTGAGGGCACAAACATTCAACCTGTGGAACAACTGCGTGGTTCAGGTGGTTTGGGGGCTGGCTCTTGGTTTTGGCTCAGGTCATAATCTCCAGGTTCTAGGATCAAGCCTCCTGTCCAGCTCCACGCAGCAGGGAGTCAGCCTGAGGATTCTCTCTCCCTCTGCCCCTCCCCCTGCTCACTCTCTCTCTTAAATTTTATACACACACACACATATATGTGTGTGTGTGTGTGTGTGTGTGTGTGTATATATATATATATATATATATAGTTTTTTTGTTTTCTTTAATTTCAGCTTCTAATGTTTCCAAATCCTGGAAATTCCCTTGCCTTCTACTCCTTATTTAAAAAGTCTCCTCACTCTTCAAGGCTCTGATTAAGTAGCAATGCTCCATGAACTAAACATCTGAGCCAATGTAATCTGCAACTACTGCCCTCTCTATGGATTGTCCTCTCAATACCTTTTATCCTTTATGGAAACTACAAGTCTAGGACTAAGTGGAGAGTTGCATATCTATATAAGGTAGAATAAGTGTTAGTAAGAATTGTTTGGGAAGTTATGAGAGGAAAAAAATAGAGACAACAAATATTGTTTAATAAAAACAAATAATGCAATGAAATCACAAAGTGTAACAGCAGAGGAAGCTGGCCCACAAGGACCCAAGAGGGGGTGATCTTTACGCCTTTGAACAACCCCATAAAGCACACATGCATATACTCAAAGTTCAGTATTATTCATTTAAAGACTGATTAGAAGAAAGCAATTTTTTTAAGATTTATTTATTTTTTAGAGAGAAAGCATGAACAGGGGGAGGGGAAGAGGAAGAGGGAAAGAGAGAATCCTCAAGCATACTACCCACCCTCTTCCCCGAGTGTAGAGGCTATCACAGGACATGATCCCAGGACCCTGAGATCATGACCTGAGCCCAAATTAAGAGTCAGACACTCAATTGACTAAGCTGCCCTGGCACCCAGAAGAAAACAATCTTTTTAAAAAGAAAAGTTTAAAGAAAATAACTTAGAAATTCAGCAAGGATCTATGTGCCAGAATATTGCCATAGGGTAGCAATTGCAAGGAATTTGCCAGGAGGGGCACCTGGGTGACTCAGTAGATTAAGCACCTGCCCTAGGCTCAGGTCATAATCTCAGGGTCCTGGGATCAAACCCTACATCAGGCTCTTCACTGAGCAGTAAGTCTGCTTCTCCCTCTGCCTCTGTGATCCCTCTCCCTCTGTGATTACTTTTGTTCTCTCTCAAGTAAATAAATAAAATTTAAAAATCTTTTTTAAAAAAGGAGTTTGTCATGAGTTTTATAAAGCAAACTTTTCAAGGTCAGTTCATCTCGCTGTTTTACTAAATTAAAATTGATAAAACTAATTCTCTTCAAATGTATGGCATTAGTTGAAAAAAATAATTGAATGCATTAACAACTTGAAAATTGACCTCCTTATACTGGTATACACTCATCTTCAATAATGTAATGATTTGAAATATACTTCTTTATAACAATTTAGAAATAGCCAGTATCTTAAAATATAAAAGCACACCGCATTAAGTAAGACTTATATTAGCCAAGTTTCGTCGTGAATCAACTTCCCTATTTATAGAATACAAGGTAAGATGATTGTCTTCAATTATAAACTTCTATTAAGATTAAATTTAGTTATAGAACACAATCTCTTGGCCATAGAATATATATGGTTTTGCAAAATCTATAGAAACACAAATAAGGAGTAAATTTTAAAAATTAAGTGAATCTGACGCATGGGAAGTGCACAAATACTTGGGAAGATTTTTTTCCCAATATAGGGAAATATTCTTAAGCATATTTCTATTTTGGAGGCGCCTGGGTGGCTCAGTTGGTTAAATGACAGCCTTCAGCTCAGGTCATGATCCTGGAGTCAGAATCAAGTCCCACATCGGGCTCCCTGCTCGGCAGGGAGTCTGCTTCTCCCGCTGACCTCTCTCCTCTCGTGCTCTCTCTCTTTCTCTCAAATAAATAAATAAAATCTTTTAAAAAATTTAAAAAAAATTAAAAAAACAAAACAAAACAAAAAACATATTTTTATTTTGATGACATAATCTACCAGTTCAGTTAAACATGAGCACAACAGATAGGAAGTGTATTGTTATTGGCCCTTTGAACAAATGAAATTTGATCCTTCACAGTCTCTATTCCCAGTGGACTTTTCTGATTGAGAATCTGTTATTTGCAGCCACTGCATTTCAGTTCAGATTTAAATAGGTGGTTTTATACAGTAAGGACTCCAGGGGAAGAAAGGGTACACAGTGCCAGGGACACGAAAATCTAGAACTAAAATATGAGACCTTTCCACATCTGCTCCATGGTGGAGATGGTACTGGGACCTGGAGAAATGGTGTCAACAAAGTCTTGGGGACCCACAAGTAATTGTTCTTTGGGGCATAGAAAATATCTGAAAGATTACAATTATCCATGATTGTAAATAACAATGAAAAGACTCTGAGAAACAAATGAGGGTTTTTTGTTTTGTTTTGTTTTTGTTTTTGTTTTTAAGATTTTATTCATCCATTTGACAGAGAGAGATCACAAGTAGATGGAGAGGAAGGCAGAGAGAGAGAGAGAAAGAGAGGGAAGCAGGCTTCTTGGTGAGCAGAGAGCCCGATGTGGGACTCGATCCCAGGACCCTGAGATCATGACCTGAGCCGAAGGCAGCGGCTTAACCCACTGAGCCACCCAGGCGCCCCCAAATGAGGGTTTTTGAAGGGAGGGGGCGGAAGGATGGGTGAGACTGGTGGTGGGTATTGAGGAGGACAAGTAGTGCATGGAGCACTGGGTGTAGTACATAAACAATGAATCTTGGAACACTGGAAAAATAAAATTAAAAAAAAAAGATAATCAGTGTCACTATTATGCAATTGTATCCACAGAAGAGCAGTTTCTACATGGACACTCATGCTGGACAAAGAGGTTAAGGATAGATTTTTGGTTTTGTCTTTGTTTACTTTTGTTTCCTCCTTTACATGATAGCTTAAAAGATTCAAGATTGATTTTGCAAGTGAAGAAAAATGTCCATGCCATGTCAAATCTATTTTACCAGAGAGTATCTTTCTTTGTAAGCTACAAAATCCTTGTTACCAAGAATCACTGCATGCCTGATGCATATTAAGAGAGAAAAGGAAAAATGGGGAATATTAGTGAGTCAGAAAAATCTGCCTATAGTACTATCTTCCAGAGAAATGACTCTAGTTTTCAAAGCAAAGGAGATTTGAACCACCACAGAGACTCTAGCACCTGCATAGGTATCTTTTTTTTTTTTTTTTAGATTTTATTTATTTATCTGATAGAGAGAGATCACAAGTAGGCAGAGAGGCAGGCAGAGAGAGAGAGGAGAAAGCAGGCTCCCTGCCAAGCAGAGAGCCCAATGCGGGACTCAATCCCAGGACCCTGAAATCATGACCTGAGCCTAAGGCAGAGGCTTAACCCACTGACCCCCTTCAAAGATACCCCCAGGCACCCTGCATAGGGTATCTTTGAAGGTCACCGATAGGGGTTCCCCTCCTTTTGAGTGAATGGGAAACTATAGTTCCCACCCTCCTGTGAGTAGGTGGATACTGACTAATTCTGGCCAATACCCAGGAGTGGAAATGATATGTCACTTCTAGACTAAGACACCAATCTTGTAAGATCCTACTGCTCTGCCCATTCTCTTGCCTCCATGTGCTAGCAGACAGCCTGTTACCAAATGTGCAGCCACAAGGTAGAGGTGTCTCTCACTGCCTGTGTTCCCAAGTGATTGTGTAGAATACAGCCTTTTTCATGTCAACATTCAATGACTACCTTTCACAAAAGATGATCAATGATAGACAGAGAGATAGATAAATAATAGATTTGGGGCTTGTTTTTCATTGAAGCACAACAAAATCTATGTTTATTAATGTAACAAAATATGATTAACTTGTTATTTTTCAACTATTTCCCCTAAAATACAAGGAGAGTCTTCAAGAGATAAGAAAACTTGCAAACAGGGGTGGCTGGGTAACTCAGTCAGTTAAGCATCTGCCTCTTGGTTTCCACTCAGGTTGTGATCTCAGGATCCCAGGATCTAGCTCTGTGTTGGGCTCCCTGCTCAGCGTGGGTTCTGCTGCTCCCTCTTCCTCTGCTTGTCCCCTGCTTGTGCATGTGCACATGAACTCTCTCTCTCTCTCTCTCTCTCAGTTTATTTCTCTCGCTCTCAAATAAATATATAAAATCCTAAAAAAAAAAAGAAAACTTGAAAACATTGAGAATTAATTGTGGGAGAACATGGAGATACACAATCTCACTAATTACCTTTGCAACTCATGAAGTAGGCTTTCTTTTTTTTTTTTTTTTAATTTTTTTATTTTTTTTCAGCATAACAGTATTCATTATTTTTGCACCACACCCAGTGCTCCATGCAATCCGTGCCCTCTACAATACCCACCACCTGGTGCCCCCAACCTCCCACCCCCCACCCCTTCAAAATTCTCAGATCGTTTTTCAGAGTCCATAGTCTCTCATGGTTCACCTCCCCTTCCAATTTCCCTCAACTCCCTTCTCCTCTCCATCTCCCCTTGTCCTCCATGCTATTTGTTATGCTCCACAAATAAGTGAAACCATATGATAATTGACTCTCTCTGCTTGACTTATTTCACTCAGCATAATCTCTTCCAGTCCCGTCCATGTTGCTACAAAACTTGGGGATTCATCCTTTCTTTCTTTCTTTCTTTTTTTTTTTTTTTTTTACAGCTTTATAAACATATATTTTTATCCCCAGGGGTACAGGTCTGCGAATCGCCAGGTTTACACACTTCACAACACTCACCATAGCACATACCCTCCTCGATATCCATAACCCCACCCCCTCTCCCAACCCCCTCCCCCCATCAACCCTCAGTTTGTAGGCTTTCTTTTATTTCCCTTATTTTACAGATGAGGAAAGTGATGTATGGCAATGTTGGGAGAGGTAGACCGATTTTTGTTCACTTGGTTAATAAGGGACGAAGTTTTAGTACAAACCCATGCTCCATTTATTTATTTTTTTTCTTATTTTATACACTGCATCACAGATGGAGTTTCTGGAGAAGAAAAATCCTGTATGTGGAGTTTTCTTATCTCTAAACATGGTCTCTTTATAGATAAAAGGATATCTCTCTAAATTTTTAAATCTCTAAATAGCTTGGAGTTTAAAATCTTTATCCTTTAAATAACATCACTATTTTCTAAGTATATTACATACATAGAAACATACAAACATTGTGCTTTTTTTTCTTTAGTGTTTATTTAAACACAAGCTAACATACAGTGTAATACTCATTTCAAGTGTACAATATAATGAGTCAGCACTTCTGTACATCATCCAGTGATCATTGCAAGTGCCCTCCTTCATCTCTGTCTCCTATTTCCCTTATCCCCCCACTAATGGGATCCCCTCTGGTCACCATCAGTGTGTTCTCTATAGTTAAGAGTCAGTTTCTTGGTTTGCCTCTCTCTTTTCCGCTATGATCATTTAGTTTTGTTTCTTAAATTCCACATACGAGTGAGATCCTATGGTACTAGTCTTTCTCTGACTGACTTATTTCACTCGGCATAATATTCTCTAACTTCAAACACATTATTGCAAAAGCAAGATTTCATTATTTTTTATGGCCAAGTAATATTCCATTGTATGTATACAGCACATCTTTATCCGTTCTTTGGTTGATGGGAATTTGAGCTCTTTCCATAGTTTGGCACTGTACTTTAAAGATCAAAATAAATGTGATTTTCTTTGGTTTGTTTACCATTTTTAATCTTTAAAAAGGCCAGTTTTAAAAATTCTCCATGATCCATATGAAGCATTGGACCACATTGAACTGATGATATTTAACTTCATTAACTAATTAGTCTTTCAACCTAACAGAAAGGGTATGGACTTTGGGGTGAGAAAATTCAGAGTTTGAATTTGAGCTGTGCCATGTCTTGTCACATGGTTTAGGGCAAATCCTTTTTTTTCATAAATCCTATCCTCCTCCTCTGTAAGACAGCATAACAATGCTTATTTGAAAAGATTGCTGTTATAACTAAAAATCATATGTTTCCTCTGTTTTTTAGCAAAAGAATTTACGTTGTGCCTGCTTCATAGTAGGAAAGTAGAAACTGTTTGAATTAGGCTGTTTTCAAATTTGATTAATGGAATGGGCCATCTTTTAAAGTCCATTATTTGGGAGCACTCCTGGAATGTTAATTTCATGACTCATCCTCTCAACTGTATCAGGGTAAATCAGACAAAAAGCATCATCTGTCTTCTATAATTGGCTCTCCATACTTTTTGCATATTTATTATTCCTATGTAAGTGTTAACGATTTTTCAATAGACAATGACTATACATAATAATCTGTGGGTGAGGCATTTCTTCCTGCTCAAAGGAGTATTTTTCATCAAATGTTTTTAAGTGAACATCAGGAGGTTGAAGGTGGGTAAAGTGATTATATGAGGTTGTGAAAATGATTTTCCATTTAAAAATTGTTTATCATTCACCAAAACCATGATCATTTTAAAAATATATTGAAAAGAAAAAAAATATATATATGTAGAAAAAATTTTTCTTTTAGTGTATTATATGCTGAAATAATAAGTTATTAACATTTTTTTGAAAAACAAACAAAACCATCGTTGGAATTTGGACACATGAGAGATTCCCACCCAGGACACTAACTAAGAGAACTTGAATAAGTGATTTATTTTTTTCTTATAAACTCACAAGATAAAATAAGGTAATAATTAGAATAAAATAAGAATTAGAATTAGAATAGAATAAAATAAGGTAATAATTAAAATAAGGTAATAATTCTATTGTCCTCTCACAGAGAGATGCATAACACATATCCAAGTGCTTTACCAATTATGTTATTAATACAAATATGTATTTTTTGATCTGCATAGACAGTGAGCAATTACATCATATTTTCCTGTACTCCCCCCCAAAAAAATATATATTGAAATTTTGCTTTTTATGGAGTGCTGAGTGGCTTCTTCTTTTCTGATTTGATACCCAGATCTAAAATATAAGTTATTTTCAGAGAACACTGTTTTGGCTGGTTTGGTTTCATAACTTAATTTGACATAGAGACTAATGAACTTGAGTGGAAATATTCTTTTTATCTTTTTTTGTCTTTTCTTTTTGCCTCTAGACTTTGTAAGTGCTTGAGGTTTGGAAATTCCACCCCACCCCCACTTTTTTTATGAATATTGTCAAATAATAATAATAAATTTCAGCTATGCTGTCATTTTTTTAAAGAATGTAAGAAGAAATGGTGATTGATTTTCATTTTCTACATTTTAGGAGGTGATTATTACACAAAAATGTTTCTGAACAATGAGGATAAAAGGATTGCGAAAAAGAAAGTGCTTATTTATGTTAAGGCTGATAGAAGAATTACCTTCCTGTTAAGTACTTGTTCGTAGCTCTCATTATTGTTCACATATGGAACTTTTATTTCCAGGATAAAATGTAATGGAAGTTGCTTTAAAAAATAATTTCCACTCTCCACCTTTTTCTGTTATTCTAATCTAAATCCTTTTTGTGAGCCATAGATACGGAATTCTCACGTTCTGATGGCTGCTTTTTGTGCTGAGGAGATTATATTTGAATACTAAATTTTATCTGAGCTCTGAACTAACAATACATATAAAAATAGCACATTGGACTAGTTCTGAATTTAGAAAAGAGCATATAATTGTGCTTCCATTTCCTTCTGATATTATTCAAATTGCCGTATTAAATAGACAAAGCAATAGATTTTTAGTTCAGCTCTTACATTTCATCAAACCTAAGGAATTAAATATAGGGAATGATGGTGACACATACTGAAAACCAGACTTAGAGAATCCATTCAGTCCTTCTAACATGCTTAAGAAAAATTTTCTGGCAAGCCCAAACATTACTTTTTACAGCTTTTTAATACTTCAGGATATCAGTTTATAGTCTCAGACCAAACCAAGTTGAAGATATCCCTAGCGAAAAGCATGCATGCATGAATAATGAGGAACTTAGTCTTCTGGTATTTTCTACCATCAGTGGTCATTCTGGGGTGCAATGCAACCAAAATAAATTTTAGTATAAATCAAGAATAGTAAACCCAATTTTCCACTAATTTTTTTTTCAAAATACCCATTTATGTATTGCAACTGCATTCCTAATCACTCTCTTTCCATATTTTATGATGTAATTCTCAATCACCTTATGCACTTTGGGAGACAACAGGAGAAAAAAGCAAACCAACAAAAAGCAGAGTTACCTGGGATCTGTCTTACTGCTAGAAACAAGGAGCTCTGAAATAGAGAGGAATTCTAAATAAACCATAAAGGTTTATCAAAGGCCATTAATACACAGCATAGAAGTCAGTCTAGTAGATTTCTGCAAGAACTTGAATTTTCTAATTCTGAGAGTGAAAGATACCACAATTTCTATAAACGTGTAATTGTGTTAATATTGCAAATTATTAACACTCTCATTGAAACTGATAGTAAAGGGCACTCTCCCTGTTGAAGCTTCCTGCTCCCCTGGCTAGATTAGTACTTCTCTCCTCTCCCCACATCATAGCATGGCACTTTGAGTTTATCATTTAAAGTAATGATCTGAGTTGTAAATGTATGACCCTTTGTTGTCTGCATACTGTTCTTGCTCACTGAGGGAAGGACCACAGCAAGTCTTGGCCACCGTATTTCTATTACCCCAAGCTCCATGCCAGATATGTAGGTACAAAAAAAACAACTGTCAAGAATGAGCTCATGAAAACATCTGGTAAGATTTTATTATTTAACATTTTTTTTCCCCTCTGTGTATTCTCAACCCCTATTACTATCTGCACATAAATTTAAAGGAGGCTCTTTGGAACCGAAGATGGAATCTCGACTACAGAAATATGGCACCCAACAAGGATCTCTGTGCCCGTTCTCCACACGCAAAGATCACAGGTCAGGAGGCACTTTCCCTTCCACAACCCTCACAGAGCCATTATTATGGAGTCAAAGTCAAGGAGTCAAGAGGGCATGACAGATTGACCCCAAATTTGTCATTTTGTTGTGTTGAGAATCCAAATCCACTGAAGAACAGGATTAAGAGCCAGGTGCCGAGGGTTTTCTCCCTGGTGAGATTCTGTGGTCTTATTTATGGGGAAAATACAGTACATTTCTTCTAAGTGTCTAGGCGGGTCAGTGGACTGAACCTGCGTGAAGTCATTTTAACTTCTGGGACGGCTAGTTTTTTGTGTCAGTTTGACTTGGTCATTGGAGTGTCCAGACTAGTTACCATTTCTGAGTGTGTCTGAGGGGTGTTTCTGGAAGACATTAACATTTGAATTTGAGGACTCAGTGTCGTAGATTGCCACCCTCTGATATAGATGGACATCAGCCAATCCATGGAGGGCCAGACTAGAACAATAGCAGAGGAAGGAAGGATTTGCCCCTTCCTACCTGCCTCAACTTGTCCTGCTCTTGGACTGGTATTTATACCATCAGATGTCCTGCATCTCAGGCATTCAGATTCACACTGGAATTATACAAACACTTTCTTGAATGTCCAATTTTCAGACTCAGATTGTGGGACTTCTTTATCCCATGAGTCAATTTCTCACAATAAAGCTCCCTTTCCACCAATATGTGTGGCCACTTTCCACAAAGCGTGTGGCCAATTTACTACTGAATATTTGAAATACCTGCACATAAAATATGGAGGTGTTTAATTCATCCACCATGTACTATGCACTGCACTGGTAGCTGGAATAGAGTGAAGAATTTAATCCAGGCTGAGCCCTCCAGGATAGAAAGAAAAAGATGGGGCAATCAGGACAATCATAGCACTAGGATAAAGGAAGCAATAGCAGGAGGGGATAGAGGGTGCTAAGAGCGTAGGGAAGAGGAATCCCTAATATTTTCTGGGGGGAACAAAACCCTCAGAATGGTTCCTAGAGGAGGGAGTTGGTGAAACAAAGTCTTAACTAATGAAGAGCATTTAGCCACAATAAGGAGGAAAAAAACTATTCTAGACTAAGAAATTCATGTGTGAGGGCCTATGTGCATACAAGCATGGCACAGTCAGTGGTCTGAAAATAGTTCAGAAAGATAAAAGAGCAGTGTGAGTGAACAGATGGAGAAATAAAGAAGTGAAGCTCACAGAGGACCTTGTATTCATGTGTATGGAGCTCACCTGAAAATAAAGGCAACAACTGAAAGGATCAGAACCAGAGTGTGGTAGCTGGACACATGCTGAGAAACGGCTCCAGGTAGTAGTGTGCAGGTCTGCATCAACTGCTTGGGAAGACCTTCCTTGGGAGCGACCAGCATGGTGGAGCGCTGCACTGGGCCAGGCTCAGCCTGAAGGATACTGTGAAACAAGGACAAGAGCCAGGGTTTCAGGTATTGACTGAGGACATAGGTGGCCCACCAGAAGCTTTCAGAAGAAGGAGAAACTGCAGAGGAGAATGATTAGTGAATAACAACAAGTGACAGAGAAGAGACTGGACATCTTGGTGAGATATGGTTGGAATGAATAAATGTGATGATCGAGGCTGGGAAGTGATCGTCTATCACTTTCTCAAAGTTGAATTTCAAATACACATGTAAATAAGACCAATCTTTTCCCAGCTTAAGATTTCACAGTATCATCTTGTACTTAATTCATGTAATATATTCCACATACACTAAAATACTCAGAAATGCGTTATTCTCGTGTAGTATACACCCTTCATTATTCCAACTGCTTGTTTGATTCATCCTCAAATTCTGGAAGGTCACCTGGCAATCTAAAAGCAGTTTGATTGACAACTAGTCTTTGAGGATGGATTTTAAATTTACATCCTGTGCACTGGGCATATTATTTGGCAGTTGGCACAGATTTTGCTTTTTGTCACATCGTTGAAGATCTGCTGGTGACGAATTACTTGCATACCCTAACCATCCAAGATTGTCTTTCTTCTTTGGATTTTCTCTATTGTTAGCTCATTTAAATCAGTATTCAGCAGTCAAAAGAGAAAATCAGATATTCGTCTGATTAATATCTGTTGTTTGATTAATATTGTTCTCACTTTTATAGGTCTTGTTCAGCATTGATCAAGCAGGGAATCGTTTCATACCTTTGTTTTATCATATTCCCTTAATTTTCTTTGCCAGTCAACTTCCAAGTGCAGGATCTGTTAAAGCTCATTGACAGTATTGCAACAACTCTCTTGTGCAGAAAAATGTCCCTCACCAAAAGAAGGGAATAGATGTTCTTTGCTTAGATAAAGCTGGAAAGTTTGAAGGTAAGTTCAGTTAATGGAGTCACATTTTAATGGTTGTTTTGATCTCTAAGAGGTGTTCAAAATATGCTTTCCAAACTTATTAAGTTTCTTTTTCAATGAGTTGGGAATGGAGTTGGAATTCCCCAGGATTCTTTAAAAACTCGGTCCCGCATGCTGTGTCTGCCTTCATGTTTTCCTCACATCTGTTCACCAGTGACCTTCCTTCCAAAAACTATCTGCAATTCCTCATTGTCCACAGAGAAAAGTCCATCTTCTTTAGTAGACACCCACAATTTGTCACAACTTTCTCAGAGTTCAACCACATCACCCTGACACCGTATTGTTCGGCCATAGTGATCAACGCTCAAATACTCTATCGATGTTTGCATAACCCTCCATGACATTTCCTCTCTTTGGAATGCCTTTTGCCTCTATGCACAGAGAAACTCATACTAAGCCTTTTATTCATGACACAAAGAAAGCTTTCCTCTATAAACCCAATGTTTTCCCTCCTTATAAAGACAATCTAAAATCTTTATCATAGACTACAGAGCCCTTAATTGTCCCTGGCTGCTTCTCCAACCACATTTTCTAGAAATGCACTTTCACCAACCTAAAACCCCTCCATTTTTATTCTCTTTGTCTAAAACATTTTTCCCTTTATCTAAAATTATTTTTCCTTTTGCCTAAAATTATTTTCCCTTTGTCTAAAATATTATTTCACTGCTTGGCTTACATCATGTACTCCTTCACTCCATTTAGTCTCACTTGAAATACCTCCTCTTCTGAGAAGCCTTCCTTGACCACCATTGACTACTCTATTGGGATAGCATCTTCTTTGGGTCCTTCTTCCCTAAACATTTCCTTTATCTTTATTTCCAATTACCTCCGTATTTTATTTGTTGGTGTTTGTCTCTCCAATGAGAATGTGAGCTCTGCCATGACAGGTACTTGGACTCATGCTCATTTTGGTTATCTGTGATTGATCTATCACAGAAGAGTTCTTGGCTTACTAAATATATTTGTTAAATGGAAAAATGAATAAGTGACTTAAGAACAAATTAGGAAAAGTAGATACCACTTTACCAGGCTTTCCCCTTACTGTTGTCATTTAGAATATAGATATAGATACCTAGAGACAAAGATAGAGATTGATAGATACAACAGAATTGTAGTGGACATTGGAAGACTTTCTTGCTACTTGACATCTATTAAAATATGTTTGTAGCAACAGCACCTCAGTTCCTTTTTTGCATTTATTCCCACCATATTCAGTGTTGGTAAGATCATCCATCAGGTTGGCCTGCCCCACACAAGCCAAGATGGGGGCATCTGAACCAAATTGTACCAACTGGATTCCTCTCCCAAGAGGCTTTTAATCTCAAACAGAGCAACATCTTACAGGAAAACGGAAATAGTCTGACCTAATTTCATCCCAGTGAAGGGAATTCCTGATGCTTTCTGGGTTTCTGACTGTTTTTTCAGCTATAATTGAAAAATATTTTCAATATTTTGAAATATATTTTATTTCAATATCACATATATCTTATATCAATATATATCAAATATTGAAACATATTTTCAATATTTTCAGAAAAATTGAAATCTGTGAATTTATGGTACTATAATTGCTTTACTAATCTAGCTCAGGATAGTTTTTGCTGCTGGTAAACAAACAACTTCTAGTTGTTTATATCATATCGCTATTGTGCATGTCTATGTGATACATTGAGAACTTCAGATGTGGTAAGTGCTGTATTTATCTTTGAAAATATTCCATTTCTTTCTACCCAGTGAGGCATATAATAGGCTCTTAATAACTTTGCTAACAAAGTTTGTTGAATAAATTCCCAGTCACATAATCATCGTTTACTTACATTTAGGATAAAAAGAAAGCTATTCCAGAGGGGACCTTTAGATAGTTTTGATAGAAATAACAAGCATCATCAAGGGAAAAGTTTCAGTAACAAATTAATCATCACTTATTGAAAAAGTGATAATGTGCCTACAATTTTTTTGAAATGAATAAGAGCTGGGTTATATTTTGAATTTTCAATCTCAGTAAAGTCACATTTTCTTTCTTTTTTTTTAAAGATTTTATTTATTTATTTGACAGACAGAGATCACAATTAGGCAGAGAGGCAGGCAGAGAGAGAGAGGGAAGGAAGCAGGATCCCTGCTGAGCAGAGAGCCCTATGTGGGGCTCAATTCCAGGACCCTGGGATCATGACCTTAGTCGAAGGCAGAGGCTTTAACTCACTGAGCCACCCAAGCGCCCTCATATTTTCTTTCTTGATCAGAAGTTCTTAATGCAGAAATTTAATTACAGAAAAAACACCAAATTCATACAGTGTATCATATAGGTATATAATAATTTAAACAGTGTTGTCTAAGTATTATGCTTGAGGCATAACTCTTACACATCAGGTTTGTATAACTTGGGTAAAGCACTTAAATCTCTGAGTTGCAATTCCCTTGGCTATAACTGTTCTCAATAATATACCTACTTAGATAAATGATAGTGTGGATTAAGTGAGATATAATATAAGGAAAGCAACAACCAGAGACCTTGACACATAATAAGGAAAGTTTCATTAATAGTGCATTTATGCACGTAGGTTATGTGACAGAGCAGAAATACTGTGCTCGATTTCTGACAATTCTACAGATTAATACATTTTTGATGAAGGCATAAAATCAGTTTTTAAAATATCAGTAGTTTAGACATCAAGTATACAGAAATATTTTGTGTTCTTTAGAACAGGAAAGAAATTACTGAATTCCACACTGCATTAATTTTGCTCTCACTTAAGTGGTTCAACTCCATGATTTTATGATGGAATTAATATGGGTCTTGGTTTCTATTTTATTTGGCATGTGGTTCAAGAAGTATGGAGCACTGGAAGTATACAACATGAGAAATGGGATTGTTCAAAATACTTTGCAATTCAGACAAAATAAATTCTCTCATTCTATAATCTCAAAACATGATCTGTGTTGCCTATCAATATTGTCAGTGTTCCAAGTTGTTGTTATATAGGTCATCGTGACATCAGAAAAATGAGTGTAAGGGCACCTGGGTGGCCCAGTGGGCTGCCTTTGGCTCAGGTCATGATCTCAGGGTCCTGGGATCGAGCCCCACATATGGCTCTATGCTCAGCAGGGAGCCTGCTTCCCCCTCTCTCTCGGCCTGCTGCTCTGCCTACTTGTGATCTCTCTCTGTGTGTCAAATAGATAAATAAAATATTTTTTAAAAAGACAAGAAAAGAAAAGTTAGTGTATGTCCTCAAGAATGGACAACTAGTTGCTGTTTTTGAATAATTTTGCCTTCAAACATATTCTCATCATCTTCAGATGTTTTGGACAATTCCATGTTGCATTTTCAAAAAAATGTAAATCAATCTTAAAAGAGTGACACCTGAAAATTCTTGTTTACCTGAACACTTCACTTTTAGATTGAACTATCAGTAGATTTATTGCACTTGTTTGATGTTTTCTGGGATGCATTAAACAACATATTATTAACAATTGTGAAAACATGATAATAAATTTTATATATTTTATATATATAAATTATATATATAATAAATTTTATAATAAAAGTTGTCCTTTTGGAAAAGTATAATTCTTTTTATTTTTAATAAACACAGACACTTTTCCTTTTGAAAAATCTACCACCAACTTATACCCACATTTAACACTCGTCAAACCAATCATCTTACCTTCCATCCATGTCTGGTATGTGCTCCTCAGTCAATGAGACAAAGTGCCTGAGATTAGTCCGTGAAATCTTGGAATTAGGCACTCATTTAAATCATACTATTCCCAAAACATCTGCATTCAGTATATCTTTTAATGCATGAATTTTTGCCTCAAAATCTCTCTCATGGTGTCTATTCTGCCCAGATTTTTGAGCAGACCCTTAGCCATTCTCCCAGATTCCAGTCTTTTTTACTTTGCTTTATATTCTTCACATTTACCACCAACAGATCTTTAACAAACATTTCTCACCAGTGTATCTTCTGCTCAGAATGAAATAACCCATAGCCAGTTCCACTCAGATTCACCTTGCCTCTCAGATTGTGGAGATCCAGAATTTAAGTGCAATCGCTCCTAAGTTTCCTCTCTCTCTTTCTTCTCCAAGGAGGCTTGACCCCAGGAAGATACAACCTTGCAGGTCCTCGCACCATCTGAGCCATCTGGCCCACCTCTCTGTATGCTGCCCTTTCCGGTCTGGTGTGTGTCCTATCACACATTTCTTCCTTCCCAGATCTTGCCCAAACACAACCAGCTCATACCATTCTACTGCTTTAACTACCTCAGCAATAATTTAATCAAATCATGGGAGGGGCACCTGGGTGGCTCAGTGGGTTAAAGCCTCTGCCTTTGGCTCAGGCCATGATCTCAGGGTCCTGGGATCGAGCCCTGCATCGGGCTCTTTGCTCAGCAGTGAGCCTGCTTCCCCCTCTCTCTGCCTGCCTCTCTGCCTACTTGTGATCTCTCTCTCCTGTCAAATAAATAAATAAAATCTTAAAAAAAATCATGGGAAAACATTTTTTTGACACAACTCTAAAATTCTTAAGATGGCTTGAACTTCTATGTGAACTTGAACAAGAATATTCAGCTCGGTGGTATGTTGGGGATCTTCTTGCATTTGTATACCTCTCTATTTTCTTCATGAACAAAACTGGTATGATTAAATAGACATTTCCCGTGTACTAACTTTTTTTAATAATGCACTTGTAATTTCCCCAACAGTTTAGGGATTCTAATGTTTGCTTAACAGCCACTATATAACAAACAGTATACTATCTGTTTTACAGAAAATTAAATTTCTGATTCTTAAATGAACATGAAGTCTCAGTGCTGATGATCACTGGAGATTACAGCATGAGTCGTATTTTCTACAAAAGAAGAAAAGAGAAGTGAGGATTTCTTTTTAACCTCCAAACTTAAGAAATTTATCCTTGTTTAAAGACCACACACAGTTTGAAGTTTGAATTTATCACAAATAATTTACACAAATGTTGAAAATTTACCCAACCAATATAGGATAACAAAACTGGTCTGAGATTGTATCACTCACAGATTTCTATTTTCACATCAAAGTGGTTTATATAGTAAACCAAACATAAGGATAAATTGAGAAAAACGTACAAACTTTAAATTCCTATTTTTCTTATGTTTTCTACTTTTTAACTACATATGCCTCCTATCTTTATTTCTATACCCTAGATTGCTAACCATACTGTTCATTATTTTCATGAATAAATTAGTACATAATTTACATAGTTTTGACCCCTCCCCTCAGAACACCATAATGAGATTTTTCATCAATTACAACCTTATGTATGAGATTTTATAGGGTTTTAGTTGTCTTCATTCATTTGCTTACACAACACAGAGGGGGACTTGTGTGCCATGTTGTTCTACCCCATAAAATTTTAAATGAGAGTCTTCATCCATCATATTAATAGTCCAATTAAGAGTGCAGAGCATGCTGTGGATCTACCTGATTTACCTCCCCTGGCAAACAAGTAGACAATATTTCTGGTTAGATTCATAGTATTAAGATTATTGGGAAAACTAAGATTTAAATCTACAGTTCCACTGTTAATAATGCTAAATGTAATGTTTTCAAGCAGCAAGAAATGCATACTGTAATTCTTATCAGGAAGAGCCCTGTAGGAAGGTCTTCTCAGCGGATGTGAAAGCCATTCATTGTCCAGAACTAATTATAAACTATTAAAGATGTGGCATTTTCCAGTGTGCCTAGACCTTTCATGAGGGTTGTGATAGCACCACTAAGTCAATTGATTAAAATACTATCATTTGTCTACATGACTCACTTTCAATGTAAAATGTTTCACGTTATTAGTCAATGGAGTAGACTGCACAAAACTAACGCTTAATCTCAGTAATGAGCAGCATTAATCAAAGTCTAACAGGACTAATCAGGCTTCAGACAATGCAACCATTTAAAAAGTTTGCTAATGAGTGTTTTAAGTGGAAGTGAGTGATTTTATTCTTAGGTAAAATATCACTATTCATGAGCATCCACTGGAAACATTAAACTCTAGTAGAAAGGCCACTATTGTAACCTTCCATAATTACCTGTAAAAACTTCCTCAACAATGGTCAGGAATTGAATATAATTGCATAATATGCAATTCTGGTGCCCAGTGGCTTTCTAGACCACGTACCGCCTGTCACACTTCATCTTAGGTTAGCATAATGTTTTTTTCCAGCCACTCAAGGCGGTTGGGTCCACTCTGCATTCGTTTTCTGAGTTTAGCACCAAACAAACAAAAAGAAATGACAAAGTTCCAAATAAATTAAGCAAAATAGCAGGAGAATAAGACACAAATGAGAGGTGTGGAGTGACTGCATCCAACCTGTGTTCATTATTTGCTTTCTCTTATTTTTTTCTTCATCACTATAGTAGGTTGAACAGAAACCCCACCCATAGGTGTCCCCAGACAACTCTATCCCTGGTACCCTTGAACGTTGCCTTACATGGTGAAAGGTGATTAAACTAAGGGTCTTGAGATGGAAAATTCCCATGGAGACCCCAGAGGAATGCAGTTCTGCAAATACCTTGAGATTAGCCCAAGCAGAACCATTTCAGACTTCTGACCTCTGGAACTTTGAGATAATAAATCTGTTGTTTAAAGACACCATATATATGGCAATTTGTTATGGTAACAATGGGAAACCAATAATACTGCTCACTCTGCATCTACAGTCAATGCCTGTATATTCTTATCCATCTAAATGTTTTCCCTTTGCATCTTAAAAAATTCCCTTTAAATCAGAATGTCACTATGATCTTCTTCTATTACCTTCTTTATTTTTTTTCTTTTTAATTTTTTTAAAGATTTATTTATTTTTAGAGAAAGAGAGAGCACACATGCATGTAAATGGGAGTAGGAGTGGAGGGAGAGGGAGAGAGTGAGAATCCTCAAGCAGACTTCCCACTGAATGTGGAGCCCAGGTGAGGTTCCATCCCAGGACCCTGAGATCATGACCTGAGCCAAAATTGGAAGTGTGGCATTTAACTGACTGAACCACCTAGGCACACCGTATTTTTTTTTTTTTTTTTTTGCAATTGCCTCTTCTAAATGAATATTGGGTAAACATCTCAGGGTATTTGGCATTTTGCTGTTTTCAGGAGAACTTAGTGGTCTGAGCATTCAGACTTAGGGGAGGTTCATTCTTATTGAGATAGCAAAATTTTTGTTGACAGGAATTAAAGTGATAATTTTTACTGTTCTCTTTTGTTTTCAATTTTACCATTAGACATTGAAACAATAACAACAAAGATACGTTTCATACAGAAGAAGAGATAAATACCCCAACTTGGTATTTGTGGTCCCCATGTTCTGCTCTCAGCTGCATGGTTCACTAAAAACATTTCAAAAACTAGAAACTAACGTGATCTGATAAGGGAGTCTTAGATTAATTTCTTTCTCTACAAAACTGAGTTTGTGTTGATATACTGTGAATTCAGTTCAGAAAGTGATCTGTTTTTTTTAATTTTTAAATTTAAATTTTAATTTTTTATAAGTGTACAAATTGTTTGAAACTGTAGTGAAAGAGAATCCAAGAACTATGATAACAAAATCATGACTACACTGGGTGCACTGCTAAAGCCATATCCCCAGAACTGCTCTCACCTCCCTCAAATTGCCTTTCTGCCAGAGTCTCCACTAATCACACATAACAAAAGTTTAAGATCTTGAAAATGTCTGATTTACACTTGCTCAGTCGAAAATCTATCAAGGGTGGATAAAGTTCAATAGCTGATGACTTCTTTCTCTTAAAATCAATGGCTGTTCTTCCACATCCTGGAGGAATTGATTAGGTATCACTGATGTCCCTGCTCCAATTCTGATTAGATCATTATCTTAGTGAAGAAGAGGATCTGCCTATTAAGGCCACTGCAGTACATGATCAAGGTCATCTAGCCGTGTTTTTACCTCATTCACTCTCCATGGATTTTATTCCTTGTCCTAACATAAAGACCATTTCACTCTAGTGACCTTGATCATAGAAAAGTTTTCTTAGGGTTTCACTTGGATGAAAGCAATGATTCAAAATGCTGACTTAGTCATTAACGCACCAGGTCACCAGGAGTTCCTGGTTCTCTACCTTCTGGGTTTATGCTGGGAACGCACTTTAGGAACCCCTGCAGGTCATGCAGGTTCCTGTCCCAAGTTCTAGTCAATATTTTTTTTTTAAGATTTTATTTATTTATTTGACAGAGAGAAATCACAAGTAGGCAGAGAGGCAGGCAGAGAGAGAGGAGGAAGCAGGCTCCCTGTTGAGCAGAAAGCCTGATGTGGGGCTCGAACCCAGGACCTGGGATCATGACCTGAGCCGAAGGCAGCGGCTTAACCCACTGAGCCACCCAGGCGCCCCTAGTCAATAATTTTTGAACAAGCTTCTGGCATGTGGGATCCTTCCCTAGAGTATGAGGACTGGTCATGCTCAAGATGATGCCTGATCCATCAATCAAAATATCAAAGCAACCCAATGAATAGAATCTGTTTCATTGACAAGTGAAGAGACATGAACTATGAAGAGGATAGAATTCTTAGTTATTTTGGGCACCTGGGTGGCTCAGTCAGTTAAGTGTCTGACTCTTCATTTCAGGTCAAATCATGATCTCAAGGTCATGAAATTGAATCCCCATTGGGTTCTGTGCTGAACATGGAGCCTGCTTGGGATTCTCTCTGTCTCTCCCCTCTCTCAATGCCCTTCCTCCACTTATGTTCACTCTCATTTTCTCACTAAAAAAAAACAAAACAAAACAAAAACAGTTATGGATCATAACAAATAGCATGGAAGACAAGGGGAGATGGAGAGGAGAAGGGAGTTGAGGGAAATTGGAAGGGGAGGTGAACCATGAGAGACTATGGACTCTGAAAAACAAACCTGAGGGTCTTGAAGGGGTGGGGGGTGGGAGGTTGGGGGAACCAGGTGGTGGGTATTGGGGAGGGCACGGATTGCATGGAGCACTGGGTGTGGTGCAAAAACAATGAATACTGTTATGCTGAAAAGAAATAAAAAATTAAAAAAAAAAGACTTTTGAAAAAAAAAGTCTTAGTTGTTTTGAGCCATTGGTATTTGGGGATTGTTTGTTACCACAACATAATCTACCCTGTTATGACTGATGTATATACTTATGTGATGGCATACACACAAAAGTGAGAAAGTAAGACTGAGAGCAAGAGTGAGTGAGAATAGTATATTTAGTGAGATAAAAAAAGAATTGAACAGGCAGCAAATAACCAAGAAACAACAGAGGTATAAATTTCCATTCATCTGTCCTTATATACTTCAGAACTAGCACCCAACCCCTTTATGTATAATGATCCATTTGAACAACGAGATATCTGAGGAGGCCTAGATGAGGAGATGAGCTTTTCATATTTATTTATTGAGAAAATAAATGATGAAAAGTTCCTAATATGAATTTAGACATCCATCACAAACTTTTAATTCAAAATGGCTTATATATGCGCTTTAAATACATTTTTGGACATTAGAAAAATGTAAACCCATATGTATAAAATACATTATTCAATCTTGTAGGCAGTACTTGGTGTGTTTCTGTTTTAACAATTACTGACAACATTCTATTGTCTGTCAGGAATATCTGTTTTTCAATGCTTCAATGCAGAGGCCACACAGCTTAGTTTAATGCTGTCCAGAAGCACACTCCCAGGCATCATGGTGTAACTCTCTTCTCAAACTTCTGTTCTCAGTATGTTCCCCTGGCCTAATCATTGTTCAAAATCTAACTAGCTCCTTGAACCATCGGTATTTTGGCTATTCCCTATTTTCCCTAGGGCATATCCTAATCAGAAAACTTCTAAGCTAACCGGTTGTCTTCTTTATTCTCAGCATCAAAAGCAGAACCTCACAATCTCTTCTGTGATCCATCATCAGCTTGTCTTACAGATAACATGATAAAATGAAGATACCACTTATAGATGTTAACTGGCAACTGAAGCCAGATGCCCATTCTGACATTATCTAGGGAACTCATTCAACAGATATATATTGAAACCCTTGGGGTAAATACTGGAAAGAGTTGGAATTAGGAACTGGGCTTTAAATTTCACTAGCCAACAATCACAGTTTCCACAAATGGGACAGATTAACAGCAAACAGTGTCAAGACCCATACTACAGAAATAAGAATGGTGTTTATTGATTTGTCATTAGAAATGTAGCTATAAGCCAATCAGAGAAACACAATTATCATATGGTTTCACTCATAGGTGAAACATAAGGAATAGTGCAGAGGACAACAGAGGTAGGTGGGGGAAATTGAATGGGAAGAAATCAGAAAGGGACACAAACCATATGAGACTCTTGGCTCTGAGAAAAAAAAAACTGAGGGTTGTGGGAAGGGAGATTGGTGGGAGGATGGGGTAACTGGGTGACAGGCATTAAAGAGGGCACATGATATGATGAGCACTGGGTGATGCACTCAACTAATGAATCACTGAACATTATAACAAAAACTAATGATGTACTATATGTTGGATAATTGATTTTAAATAAAAAACTTTAAAAGTAAGTAAATAAATAAAAAATAAAAGTAAGTAAGTAAATAAATAAATACAAGAAAAATTGAAAAGAAGGAAATGTAGCTATCAGGGGTCCTAAGATGCTCAAATCTATTATTCAGTATGAGCTTCCCTTACATATAATCAGGATGGTGATTATTGAGCCAGAATAAATAAATGTAGTATAAGTTGTACAACAATAAAATCTCATATTACCAAATCCATTATTCATGGCACCCACATTTCTAAACCAAGAGTGGTCAAAGCTCACTCCTTCCAGTTTCCATCTACAGCTTTTCTGGGAACACAGTCTTTCTTCAAATGTAGTTGCAAGATAGACTGGGGTAAAGGATTGATCTAAGCATAGATCTTTACCTGATCTACATTTTTTTTGTTCTGCATTTATCATGGAGGATGTTTGCTTTTATATTAGTAATAACAACATCATCACTATTACCATCACTATTACCATCACCATCATCACTATTACCACCACCACCACCTTCATCACCATCATCACCATCATCATCACTATCACCACCACCACAAATGCATGTGGAAAGTCTCAGAATTTTAGTGAACTTTCTGTATTTATGTATTTTGGTGGGACACATTTGGCCACCCTTTTTCTCTCTCTGAAATGTAAATGTCCTGGGAAACTTTCTTTATTCAGCTTTGAATTCAAAAATTCAAGTTCAAATTTTTCAAAGCTATATTATATATATGTAATATATATATATATTACACACCACAAGTGCTTTAATAGAAATTTGCTTTCTCAACTTAAATTGAATTAAGAGAGTGGTGTCTTAAAAATGGTGAATTAGGGCTTTTTCTATCATCTTTATCCCCAAGAACACCAATTTTGACAAGAGTACATTTGTGGGAGTTAAGGGGCTCCGTGAGAAAATTCCAGTTCAATGCTGGAGAAAAAAAAAATTCCAAGTCTGGATGCATTGATATGAGTAATAGGAGCAATTTCATTTTATCTGCATCACACTTTCTTCCAAGGCAACAGAGCTCAGTGCCCAAAAGAGACCTTCTCTAATTAGGTCTGCTTCCAAAAAACAAAGCAAGTGGAGGTGAGTGAGCATCCAGCTTTCCTAGGTATATGATTGCTGTAGGAAAGACCCATTTCACTCTCACCCTGTCCAGAAATCTGAGGTGACTGAGGGGTGAGGAGCAGCTGGGAGAACAGCATCCAGTTTTCTCACAGGGTACAGAAATCACAGTAAGTTCTTAGTGGACTCCATCAGGAAGTCAGCTCATGAGCCATATGGATTCCTCCCCTGTATATCCCCCTCCCCACAACTGGCCCACAGGCAGCCTCAACAGTCCACATGCCTCACGGGTACACACACTCTGTCCAGAGAGGCCAGTTCCCTGTGTAGGCTGCAAAGTGTAGTAAGAAGGAGCCTTTGTGGATGGCTAGTGAGCATGTACAAAAAGCAGGCCCAATACTGCAGGACTTGGAGAAAGGATAAAGACCTGAGAATTTTGAAAGACCTTATGGAAAGCAGGCAGAAAGCTGGCAGAACCTGGCCTGGCTTTGCGAGATGGAGTGAAGGCATACGATTATAAGAAATCACCCCCAAAAGATAACATGAAGAAGGGGACAGGCACATGCATAGAAAATTTCTGAGAGGGGTGCCTGGGTGATTCAGTTAGTTAAACATCCAATTCTTGATTTCAGCTCAGGTCATGATCTCAGGGTTGTGAGACAGAGCCCCATGTGGGGCTCCACAATCGGTCTGGATTCAGCTGGAGAATCTCTCCCTCTCCCTCTGCCCCCTCTCTGCTTGTGCTGAATAAATAAATAAATAAAATCTTGAAAGAAAGAAAGAAAGAAAGAAAGAAAGAAAGAAAGAAAGAAAGAAAGAAAATGTCCTGAGAAACACTCAGAATGCTTAACAGGGCCCCTGGAAGGTATTTCTCTCCTGAAGCCAGTCCATAAAGACTAGAGGTGGTTTATCCTCCTTCAAATGCAAAGACAGAAACGTAAGATCTTTTTCTTTTTTTAAGATTTTCTTTATTTATTTGACAGACAGAGATCACAAGTAGGAAGAGAGGCAGGCAGAGAGAGGGCGGGGGAGAAGCAGGCTCCCTGCTGAGCAGAGAGCCTGACGCAGGGCTCGATCCCAGGACCCTGGGATCATGACCTGAGCCTAAGGCAGAGGCTTTAACCCACTGAGCCACCCAGGCACCCCAGAAACGTAAGATCTTAACGAACATAAAGCATCAAGGAAAAATGACACAACCAGAGGAACATAATCATTGTCTAATAATTGATGCCAGAAATGGAGTTCTGCAATTTGCATAATAAAGAATTCAAAACAGTGAGTTATATGAAAATAGCAACAACAACAAAAAAGGGCAACTCAATAAATACAGTACACAAACTAAATGAGAAGTTATATAGAGAAATAGAAATAAAAGAAAAAAATTCTGGACCTGAAAAATGCAATGGGAATTTTTGTTTTGTTTTGTTTTGTTTTGTTGTTTTCTTTTAATGCAGTAGAGTGTATTAATGACAGATTTGTTCAACAGAAGAAGGTATCTGTGAAGAGGGAGACAATTCATTTGAACATATCTAGTCAGAGGCAAACAAAGAAACAAGAATGAAAAAAGTTTAAAAAAAAAAAGAAAAAGAAAAAGCCTACTTGCACTGCAGGAAACCATTAAGAGAAACAACCTGCAAACTGCTGGAGTCCCGGGAGGAGAAGAGGGGGAAAGTTTATATAAAGTAATCATGGCTCAGAGCCTCCCAAATCTGAGGAGGGATTTGAACATCCATGTTCATGAAGCTCATATGTTCCCCCAAATTTTGACCCAAAGCAATCTTTTCCAAGACACAGTATATTAAAACTGTCTAAAATCAAAGACAAATAAATAATTCTAAAAGAAGCAGGAGAAAAAAATGCCATCACATATAAGAAACTTCAGTGGTTTCTCAGCAGAAACCTTATAGGCCAGGAGATAATGAAATAAGGTAGTCAAGGTGCTAATAGACAAACTGGCACCCAGGAGCCTTTGTCCTACAAAGGCGTCCATCAGAAATGAAGGTGGGATAAAGACTTTCCCGACACTTAAATGCTGAGGCATTTCATCAGCACCAGGCCTGCCTTACAAGAAATGTGGGAAGTTCTTCAGCTGAAATGAAAGGACATGAATTAGGAGCATGAAACTGAATAACACATCCGTCAAGGCAAATATGCAGTCAAATTCAGAATATGTAATACTGTAATATGGTAGTGGTTAACCACTTAATTCTATTATAAAGGTTAAAGGACAAAAGCATTAAATGTAACTACATCTGCAATAATAAGTTAATGGATACACAATATAAAAAGAGGTAAATTGTTACCTCAAAACATAAAGTGTGAGGGGAAGAGTAAAAGGGCAGAGTGTTTCTAAGGGATCAAAGTTAGGCTGTAATCAGCTTACAGTAGACTATTATAGCTATAAAATATTTTATGTAAGCCTCATAGCGACCACAAAGCAAAAACCTACAGTAGATACACAAAAGATAAAGAGAATAGAATCAAAGCATATTCACAAAGAATACTCAATGGGGGAAGGACGGTCTTTTTAAATAGTGTTGAAAAAGCTGGAAAGTCACATGAAAAAGAGTGAAATTGGACCTCTCAAGCCACTCACAAAAGAAAAGCTGAAATAGATTAAAGACATACATGTAAGACTGAAACTATAAAACTTCTTGAAGAAAGCATAAGGAAAAATCTCCTTGGCATTGGCCTTACCAATAGTTTTTTGGATATGAATCCAAAAGCACAAATAAAGAAGTAGGACTGCATCGAACATGAAAGTTTTTGCACAAAGAAAACATCAATGAAATGGAAAGGCAGCCTATGGAATGGGAGAAATTGTTTGCCAACCACACATTGGTAAGGTGTTATTGTAATACTGGATACATACGTTTTAATATTGGATACATATATCCAAAATACATGAGAAACTCACACAACTCAGCAGCAAATAACAAATAATCTGATTTTTTAAATAGGTAAAGAATCTGGATAGATATTTTCCCAAAGACATACAAATGGTCAGTAGATATGTGAAAAGTTGTTCAACATCATTCATCATCAGGAAAATGCAAATGTGCAAATACCACTTCCTATCTGTTAGAAAGGCTGTTATCCAAACAACAAAAGTTGAGGAGTATTGGCAAAGATGGGGAGAAAAGGGGACCCTTTTCTGCTGGTAAGAATGCAAACTGGTGCAGCCACAGTGGGAAGTGGCATGGAGTTTTCTCAGAAAGTTAAAAACAGAACTGGCATTTGATCCAACAATCCCACTTCTGACATATATCTGAAGGAAACGGAGTATTTCTCTCTCTCTCTCTTTTTTTTTTTTTTTTTGGAAACTGAGTATTTCAAAGACATATCTACACTCCCATGTCCAGTGCAACATTACCCACAATAGCCAAGATGTTGAAACAGCCTAAGTTTCTACTGACTGGTGAATGGTTAAAGAATAAATTAAAAAAAAAAAAACATATATATATATATATACACACACACATAGATATAATATATACAATGTAAAATTATTTTTATATATATACACATTGAATAAGTTTTAGGGATTTTATGTATAATTATATTATATATTAAATGATTTATATTAATTATATTTAATATATAATGTTTAATAATAATATTGGTTAATAACATTATTTCCCTAATAATATTATTTCCTTACTAATATAATTTCCTGTAATTATATATTATTAATATGGCTATTAAATAGTGGTTATTGATAATATTTAATATAATTTAATATGTCATATGTAATTAGTATATATATTTATGATATATATAATTAGTATATATAATGATATATATAATTGATATATAATTAAGGGTTTACTATATTATATTCCTTATATTTATATATAAATATATTAAAATATATATTTATTAAATATATTATTTATATTTACATATAAATATAAAGAATATTTTTATATAAAGAGTGGTTATTCTTTAATCATTCATCATACATATATACATATATGTATATGTATCATACATACATATATGATGAATGATTAAAGAATAAATATATATATATGATGAATGGTTAAAGAATATATATATATATATACATATACATATGTATATATATATATACACTTTTCTTTTTACACCCAAACATTGAATAAGTTTTAGGGATTTAATACACAACACGGTGCCAGTAGTTTATAATACTGTATATACAGAAATTTGCTAGGATAGAGGCCTTAAATGTTCTCACCATACACACACTCACACACACTCACACACACACGCGCGCGTGCACACACACAAAGGTAATTATGTCAGGTGATGATACTGGGGTAATTATTTTGAAATATATATATTGCAAAATAATATATTATAATAATATATTGTAATATATTATAATAAATAGCAAAATATTCAATATTTAATATAATATATTTTGTATATATAATTACAATATTCAATATAAATATTATTGTATATATATCTTAAATTATATACAAAATATATATTTATACTTTCAACTTATATAATGCTAAATGTCAAATATATCTCTTTAAAGCTGGGGAAAGTTTCTTTTTAATAATAAAATAAATTGGCCTAAAACATCCAAAATGCTAAAAATGTAACCATCTGCTTAGATCTAAGTGGAATAGTGATAGAAAAAAAATATCATTGGGAAAAACAACTCAATAGTACAAGTACAAGTGGCACTATACATTTCTTGACTTCAGTATGAAAATGAGAATTTGAAATATTTTCTAGGGAAATAAGCAAAATTAAATGTCATCTGGATTTTTCCATATTTCCATATTTGAAAACTTGATAATTGATTTTGTTGTTGCTGTTTTCCCACACTTGTAAGTTTGTATGCATTATTTTAAGAAAGTAAATATTCCTCCATCCTGAATCAATTAATGTATTTCTGATCTGACTTTTATTGATTGCATGGATGATATTCTAGCAATAAGAAAAGAAATAATATGAAGGAAATATAGTCATTCGATATATTAGCTGTTTTACTTTATGCCATGAGTGCATGCATTTTTATAAATTTTTTATTTCTTTTCACAGTATTCATTGTTTTTGCACCACACCCATTGCTCCGTGCAATCCGTGCCCTCTCTAATACCCACCACCTGGTTCCCCCAACCTCCCACTCCCCCACCTCTTCAAACCCTTCAGATTGTTTTTCAGAGTCCATAGTCTCTCATTGTTCACCTCCCCTTCCAATTTCCCCCAACTACCTTCTCCTAACTCCCCATGTCCTCCATGCTATTTGTTATGCTCCACAAATCAGTGAAACCATATGATAATTGACTCTCTCTGCTTGACCTATTTCACTCAGCATAATCTCTTCCAGTCCCGTCCATGTTGCTACAAAAGTTGGGTATTCATCCTTTCTGATGGAGGCATCATACTCCATAGTGTATATGGACCACATCTTCCTTATCCATTCGTCCTTTGAAGGGCATCTTGGTTCTTTCCACAGTTTGGCGACCGTGGCCATTGCTGCTGTAACCATTGGGGTACAGATGGCCCTTCTTTTCACTACATCTGTATCTTTGGGGTAAATACCCAGTAGTGCAATTGCAGGGTCATAGGGAAGCTCTATTTTTAATTTCTTGAGGAATCTCCACACTGTTCTCCAAAGTGGCTGCACCAACTTGCATTCCCACCAACAGTGTAAGAAGGTTCCCCTTTCTCCACATCCTCTCCAACACATCTTGTTTCCTAATTTTGGCCATTCTAACTGGTGTAAGGTGGTATCTCAATGTGGTGCATGCATTTTAACCATAATAAAAGTTATGGCATCGCTTTCTTATGCTTTTTCATTTCATATTATACTTTTTATTTTATGTTATAACAGACACATATTCATGTTAGCATATAGTCCTTACAGTGCCTACAGTGTCACAATATTTAAGTATCCTTTTAATATTGTGTCATATGTATGTACCATCATTTACCTAATCCCTTATCATTCAACACGTGTTTTCACTTTTAATTTCTAATACATAAATAATACTGCAAAATCTATATGTGTGCTATATATTTTCCTATTTTGAATTATATTCTTTGGGTAACGTTTCTAAGGGCAATGATTTCAGGGTACAAATTGATAGGGTCCTTATGTTTTACATTACATATACAATAATGTGCACATTCTCCCACAGTTTCTCATGGCTCTATTTTTTTTTCTTTTTCACTGTAGTATTTGCAACACTAGTAAATGTGACTCCACCTTTCTTTCAAAAATTCTTCTCACTTGTACCTGCCTGGCTCTAGGGAATGGACTCTCCACTCAACTCTATTAACAGCTTCATGGGGAGGAGGTAATTTTCCCAGCAGTTCCCACTCCTAGGGATTGTGTTTTGAAACTTTCTTCTTGGAGAGACTGTCCTGAGGAAAACATCTTTCCTTGAGCCTGAGCTTCTAAGAGTGGGAGGATCTGTCCTGAAAATAGAAGTTTTCACTTAGCAAGCCTTTCCTTCCTGATTCTGTGACACTCCCTGAACTCTGGACTCCAGTTTACTTACTAAAATGCTGTAGTGTAATTCCTGCTATGGGGGAGTCTACATGATGGGAATTACACAGCCGTGTCCCAAGTGATCAAAGTATCCATGGACATGGGCATTGGCATGGTCTCCAGGAGCAGCCTCAGAAGAGTGGGGCACAGCCAGGGGCACCTCCTCACCTGCATATAGGAAGGGCAACATCCCAGAGAGTCAGAGTCTGAAGGAAGCCCTGCTTTGAGGGCCAGAGTGCTGCATCAAGTCAAGTGCTGATAAGCCTGTAGACTTGGATTTGAAACCCTCTCTTACAGGCACATGCAGATAGGGCTTACTGTTGGTTACAGAAAAAGAAATGCAATTATAAAAATCATTGATTATTTTTCTACTTACATTATTTTCTTATAAGAGACTTTGAGAGAGGTTATTTCATGAAAAAGAACTTGGCTTTAGAGTCTTAACTAGTTCTTTTTCCAATGTGGGAATTTATGTTCTCCAGAATAGGGAGAAAAATGCAATTCAGGTTGAATCATTGTGAAGATTAAAAGTTGGGATGATATCGATATTATCATCATTCAGATCTGTCCATACTTTTTCATTTAACCATGCAGTGTTATAACATGTGCTATTATTATCCCTAATTTGCTGATGAGAACACTGAGATTCAGGGAAATGAAGTATGGCATTGAGTTATAGACGTAGACCAGACTACAGATAGCCAACGGGTAGCTGTTGAAAACTTACCTACTGCTCTTTTTCAGAGAGCATTGAGTAGTAGTATGAATCATTTATATTCTTCACTAGACATTTCGTTTCATACATCTTATTGAATTGCCTCATTCCTCTCATACGTAACATTTGTTGAGAACACTTAACATAAGGTCTACCCGCTAGTGAACTTTTAACTGTACAATATAGTACTATTAGCTATATGCCCAATGTGATAGAGAAGATCTCTAGAACTTGATCATTTTGCATGATTGAGTACCTATTGGAGAGCAGCTCCCCTTCCCCCCCACCAACCCCCTGGCCGCCGACAACCACTACTCTACTATCTGCTTCTGTGAGTTGGACTATTTTGGATTCTTCATGTGAGTTGAATCATGCAGTATTTGTCCTTCTCTATATGGCTTGTTTCACTTACCCTAATGTCCTCAAAGTTCATCCATGATGTTGCTTATGAAAGGATTTCCTTCCTTTGAATGCACAATAATATTCTATTGTAAATAGGATAAATATAACATAAATTCTTTCACTAGGGGCACCTGGGTGGCTCTGTGAGTTAAAACCTCTGCCTTCGGCTTGGGCATGATCCCAGGGTCCTGGGATCGAGCCCCGCATCGGGTTCTCTGTTCAGCAGGGAGCCTGCTTCCTCCCCTCTCTCTCTCTCTCTCCCTATCTGCCTGCCTCTCTGCCTACTTGTGATCCCTATCTGTCAAAATAAATAAAAATAAAAATAAAATCTTTAAAAATTTTTTTTTTTCACTAATGAACATTTATTTCTACACCTTGGCTATTCCAAATAATGCTGCAGTAAAAATGGGACTGCAAATGTCTCTTTCAGGGAGTGATTTCTTTTCCTTTGGATAAATACCCAGACAGGAGATTGATGGACCATACAGTATTTCTACTTTTTACTTTTTTTTTTTTTTTATTTGACAGAGAGATCACAAGCAGGCAGAGAGGCAGGCAGAGAGAGAGGAGGAAGCAGGCTCCCCGAGAGAGCAGAGAGCCCGATGCAGGGCTCGATCCCAGGACTCCGAGATCATGACCTGAGCCGAAGGCAGCGGCTTAACCCACTGAGCCACCCAGGCGCCCCTACTTTTTACTTTTTGAACAATGTCCATACTGTTTTCCAGAGTGGCTGCACCAATTTACATCCTCACCAACAGTGTATGAGGTTTCCAATTTCTCCACATCCTTACCAACGTTTGTTATCTTTGTGTTATCTTGCTTTTTTTGATAATAGGCCTCTTACTTGGTATTTATTACTATATTTTTATTTAATGCTTTCACTAACCTTGTATGTATCTTTATTTATTAAAATTCCCTTATATATAAACAAACAGTATAAACAAATGAAGCTTGTTTTTTTTTTCTCTACAAGTAATATACATTTCTCCTTACATATATTTCTAAATAATATTGGTGTCTAATTATGTGAACATTTAATTCTCATCTTCTAACTTATCACTACCAGATGCATTAATGCCTCTGTATCTGGTCATCATAGTCTATATGTTATCAGGCTGCTGCTTTTCCTTAATGCCCACTTACTGTTTTATGAAAGAAACACAGCAGGATCATATTTTACTGAGAGTTAAGATCTAACACCGGGTGATGAAGGAAAAAGAGCGGAGTCAAAATCATTCCAAATGTCCTCTAATACATAAAGTAGAGAGAACCTGGTCTTCTGAAGTATTTCAATCTTTCCAAACACTAGTGAGCTGATCAAAACAAGAGAGGTTACCACTGCCAGGAGGGAGCAAGGAAGGTCAATGAAATAATAATTCTGAACGTAGAATATATACATGAAATTATTCGCTTTATAAAGTTACTCAGGAGTTCGTTTTGGAAATAAGCTTTTTAAAAATACTTTATTTATTTCTTTATTTATTTGAAGGAGAGAGAGTGCAAATGCATGAGCTGGGAGAAGGACAGAAGGAGAAGGTGAGAGAGCATCTCAAGCAGACTCCACTCTGAGCACAGAGCCTGTTGTGGGGCTCAATACCATAACCAAAATCAAGTCACAACCTAAACCAAAATCAAGAGTTGGTGGCCCAATGGAATAAGCCACCCAGGTACCCCGGAAATAGGCTGTAACATCTCAATCTTTATCTATTTCTAATAGCAGCAGGCTTCCTATGTGCCAGACATATGTAGATGCATTATACCTGAGACCTGATGCTTTTGTCATGATCTTCCTATTTTATACCACTGGTGCAAACATCTAGTGCATGGCAGAGCCAAAATTCAAACCCAGTATTCCTGGCTGCAAAACCACATTCTGCTAATCACATATATTGCTATGCACAGAAAGATGCAGACAATAAATTAAAAACTCTAAATAATCTTATGAAAAATGTTAATCCCACCAGACAGATCCATAATTTTATAATTTGCTGTCAGCATTAGACATTATTACCACATGTAACAATTTTGTTGCCTTCCAAATAATTAATATACTTGAAACAATGTCATAAAAGTATCAATCACTCTGTATTTCCCAAATAATGTCAACGGCTCTAGCATTTGTTACCAATGATACAGTGACATTAGAATTTTAAAATCAGTATTTTGAAGAGTCTAAGTTAATGTCAGAAAAGTTAGCAAAGAAATACAGCTATAGCTCTTTTCCCTCAAGCTACGTTTGTTCTCATTATAGAAGAAACGTTTTCTAGGTGGAAGTCACCCAAGAAAAAAACCTTGCCAGCCTAATGCAGTATTTTGCAATTACTTAAGTGAGATGTAGGCCCCAAATTAGGAAAAATTTAGTATGACTCGTTTTGGGGACCCACAGAGGCAACTCTCTGTATTACTTTGAATAGTGTTCCACACAAAATGCAGCCATTTCCCTGCAATTACCTTAAAGAACAAGACCAAATTTCCTTATTTAACCTGAAATTATAGATGAGTGGAGAGAGTGGTCTCTCTATCAGAAAGACCTAGATTTGATTCTACAAGGGTTTTTGGTTTTTGTTTTCCATAGATATGTATGTTCTGGAGCAACAGAGTGATTTTTGTAAGCACTAGTTCCTGCATCTGTCCAATGAGTGTACTACTGTGCCTCCCACAAGGTTATTGTGAAGTTTGGAGGTGGTTGATTCCTTAAAGCACCTAACTCAGAACTTGGCACTTAGGAAGGTCTCTTGGGCAGATAATGCCTGTCCTTCATTTTGCCATTCTCTTTATGTCCTTCTCCTCCTCCTCCCCCTCCTCCTTCTTCTCCCTCTCCTTCTACTACTACTACTACTACTCTACTACTACTACTAGTCATCTCCTCTTTTATTTCTATCCTTATCATCACCATCTATCATCACCATCACCACCACCATCACTATTATAATCATAATCATCGTCATCACACCATCATCATCATTCCTCCATATTAAGTACTTATTCTGTTCTAGGCACCATGCTGAATATATTACAAACATAATATCACATTTATTCTCACAACAAGATGCACTCTACATGAGGACATTGAGGTCAGAGGTAGTTAAATATTTCACCCAAGTTCCCCATAGCCTGAGGATTTCTTCCCTTTGACCTCTTAATGTTAGAGTATCCCAGGGCTTTAGGATTGATCCTTTCCTGCCAAATTTGTCTATTATCCAGCATATCTATGTAGTCTCATAGCTTTAGATATCATCTGTACATCAATAACAAATATATATGTGTGTATATATCCCAGCTCAAATAATTTCCCTAAATTCAAAGACCCATGTAATCCTGAAATAAAATACACTCATTTATGTCAGTCTCTGCTCATAACCTGAGTGTGGTTTCTTAATTCAGAGCATAAGAACATTGGTCTTGCTCAGGCAAAGTTGTCTCAAAGCTTTAAAACTCATGCATCTTGTCACTTAGGTCTCTGACCTTGCCACATACCTATCTTGCCATCATTAGGTCTGCTCTTACCATGAAGGTCTCTTTGCTCTTAGTTGAATACTGCAGGAATTTTGTGTTTGTTATTTTATATCCTGTTACCTTATTTACATGGTCCTCTTTCTCACTCTCTCTTAGTCTTTGCTCAAATGTTCCATTCTCAATGATTTTCATGAACCACTCTATTTAAAATTCACAATATATGCCCAGGTCAACATTCTCTGCCTTACTTCATAGCCTTAATTATTTTATAGCACAAAGTACCCTTTTAATATTTGCTACAAGTTTTTTATCCATGCATTTGTACTCATTCTTTCCCCTATTAATCTGTAGGACCATGAGGGAAGCGTTTTTTGTACACGTTTCATGTACAATTTTGTACATGAGTGGGTCAAAAGAATCAAGAACAGAACACGATGACCAATAAACACTGAAATAAATGGATGGGTATTTGTATTGAATAAGAGGAGTAGTTACTGTTGATACTGACACCTGAGGAAACCATTCCAGAAGTTAGAGGACACAGAATGTCAGCAGACATGCATTCTCTACAGAGTAAGCTGGAATCACCATGTGAAACAATAGATGGCCATGGGTAGAAATTGGAAATAGATTATACAGATTATCATGCTATTGCAATCATCCTAACAAGAACATGTAAGGACATATTCTAGGTCCAAATGCCCAAAAATAAATATAGATTTAAGAGACACTGTGAAGACAATATTAAACAACTTGGCAAGGGGATGGAAATAAAACATGAAGACTATGGGGAAGATACAATCATGCTATAATTTCAAGTCACAGGGATGTCAAGGTCAGTGTTGCTGTTAACAATACTAAGAAGCAACAAATGCATGAATCAGTGAATCAAAGGAAATGTTGCAGACATGTAGAGCAAAGATAAATTCAAGGAGGAGTCAGGCAGTTGTTGTGCACAGAAGGGATTTTGTCCTTAAGGGGACACATAGAAATGTCTAGAGATGTTTTTGGTTGTCACCAAAGGGGGATATAGGAGAATGCTACCTACACAGCACCCACAACAAATTTACATCTTACATCCACATATCACATGGTCCATAATGGCAATAGTACTGAGTTGGAGAAACCCTAGCATTAGACATGCTGATTTCGAGATGCTTGCTATGTATTTAGATAGAACCACTCACAAGTCCCATTTAGAATTCAGAAGAGAAGTTCTTTCTAGTAATATAGTTTAATGTTCTGTGTTTCATATTAAGTTTATTAATATTAACTAATACTTCATAGTTTGATAGTAAGTGTTTCTGATAGTAGTCGTGAAAACAATTAAGATCATCAAGAAAACAGAGTTGGAATAAGAAGCCAAACACAGAACTTTGGCAAATACATTTATTTGTACCTGGATCTTTAGGGAAGTTAAGTCAGCGAGAAAGGCAGAATTTGAATGAAACGCAAGGCAAAGACTCGATAATAGTGTGAAGATGTTTTAAATGACAAGTGAGATGTTGTCTTTGATCCTTTGAGAATTGAGACATAGCAAGGAATAGACAGCATGTAAGACACAGCTTGACCAAGAGTCCAGGAGCAGGGCCTGGGCCACGGGGTACTAGTGGTGCCACTACTCGAAGTGACAAAGCCAGAAGCAGATGTTGTTCCAGAGGTGGAGACCAGTAGTGGAAGAGAGACAAGATGGTGTAGGGATGAGAGAATTCTGTTCACTTGGGTGGTGTTCTTTCTGTACTGCGTGTTGACTTTGAAGATTATTTATTTATTTATTTATTTATTTATTTATTTATTTATTTGAGAGAGAGAGCACACACAGAAGAAAAGAGAGGGAAAAGCAGAGAAGCAGACTCCCACTGAACAAAGAGCCGGACATGGGACTCAATCCCAGGATCCTGAGATCATGACCTGAGCTGAAAGATGCTTGACCTACTGAGCTACCCAGGTGCCCCTTCTTATTGATTTTTATTTGCTTGATGCTATGTTTCTTCTTTTGTGATTGGTGACAGTCGATTTATGTTGTGTGTCTGTGGTCAGGATTAAATGGCAAGATGCATGTGGGATACTCATTTCTTTCAGAACCCCTTTTTCACCTTCCTCTTCTGGGCTCTGTGTCAGTCTTTTTCTCAGGCTCTCTGAGGAGCTTTGCCCAATGGTAGCCACTGTTGGAAGATTAGAGGGTAGGAGGAAGGGAGAGATCGGATATTACCTCCTCCTTGTCTTTGTTTCTGGGAGACTCTCCTCCATGGCTCTAACTTCTTCTGTATGCTCTCCCCTTACTCCATGGTTTCAGCTCAGCTCATCTCAGCTTTGTCCCAGTGCTGGATTCTCAATAGCTCTGGTTCCTGGGTTGTAGCAATACCCTGTTCCCTTGTCCTCCTTCTTTTCTGTGTGCTGTCCAGGCATCCCAGAATGCCTCATCATGCACTGCTTGAGTTCTCTGCTTCTCTATCTGCTCTGCAGGCAATCACGTGGTTTACATTCATGTTTCTGTCTGTTCTAAGGTGTCCAGCGACTCTAATACTGCAGGCAATTCAGAAAGGGATGCAAATGTCATCTTTTGGGTACATCGAGTTGCAAATATTGACAGCAAGTCCAGATGAGGACGTGTAAATTATTGTGGGCTCAGCACGACTTATGTATAAATGTCTGATATCAGTACAGCCCTGAATCATCAATCATGAACCATCCCTGAGTTACTCATGTTTTATATTTATTATGTTCTGCTAAAGAGAAGCCAACAAATTGTTTAAATTAAGAGATGCTCTTTCCTGGGTATAGATTCATGAAAATTAATTCCCTTCGGTTCTCGTATAAAGGATTTTGGAATCCACAGGCAATATTTTCAGCTACTACAAGTTTCCAATTCTTCAAATGGATGTTTCTCACAAGGGCATTCAATAAAAGCGAAGAGTAGAAGATACAATTTACTGGGGACAGTTGTTTCTGGACGTGTGTAAATAAATTGAGTGTAGGAATGTTGGTTTCTGATGTTGAAACTGAGCACAGTGAGAATCTTCAAAAAAATAAAAGAGAAATTTCCAGCACTCTTTATATTGTTCTTAGGAAACCCTTCTGGGGAGCTGGAAAGGCAATAAACTCATTCGTCAAGAGAAGAGCCATGTACAGTCTGAGCCAATCTTTCTTCAAAGTGAGTAATCTCATTTGGTCTAATCCCTGTATTTCAGAATTCTTAAAATAAAAACCGCCACCATGAACTCTTTGAGAACCAGGACTTAATTCTTCTGTTAAAGCCAATCTATAAAAGAAGGGGTCTTCCTCAGGTCATAGTGTACACATTTCTCTCCCTTCTGTTTTTTTTTTTTTTTTTTTTTTTTCCAAGCCGTAGCTCAGAGAGGTGACCCACAATGTTTAGTCTGGTGGGCTCACCTGATGTGCTGACCATCTCACCTCTTGGACCTACCCAAACCTTTTCATGTTCTTGCAACTTAGCAAAACCCTAGAGCAGAGAAGAGAGTGGAAAAGTCAGAAATTCTCAGGACACCTGGGTGGCTCAATCAGTTAAATTTCCAACTCTTGGTTTTGGTTCAGGTCATGATCTCACAGTTGTGAGCTTGAGCCCCATGTCAGGCTCTGAGCTCAGTACAGAGTCTGCTTGAGATTCTCTCTCCCTCTGTCCTTCCCACTCATTGTGCGCTTGCTCGCTCTCTCTCTGTCTGTCAAATAAATGAATCTTTAGAAATTCTCAATGAAAATGAAGAGTAAGAAATATGCTTTTTCTTTTTTTCTTTTTTTTAATTCTCCTGATCTGATGCAGAAGCCTACAGATTAGGTGCCTGACACCTTGAATAGTGTTCCAATCCCCTGCACCCAGCTCCCAGCAGGGGACACACTCTCTCTGAATCTGTGTCCCACCTACACAATGACAGTAATAATAGATTCCTTCCCACCTCATCACTTGCATCGGGAATCAAATAACTTACACTGAAAGGATTTTCTCACATGTACGGTTCTCAAAACCATGAATAATCAATAAAGTTTTATAATGCCAAAAATAGATGCATTTTTGAGGCACCTGATCTTTGCAAGAAGCTTTTACCTGTGAGATTCTAACTGTGCACTAGCCCCTGGCAAGCCCACATTCAGGTAACCCTTTATGTCCTATGATGCTGTGCTTTTCTCCTACACCAGTTACAGTTCTGACTGTGCAGAGTGGACAATTACCCAGTTATGGTTCATGGGTCTTGAAAAACATATTTAAAGATCATGAAACAACTTTGTTAGCTAACTGTCACCAAGGAGATGATTATACAGCATTAGGCAGCACAATTAAGAATGCACTTGAGGAGGTGGAATGAAAGCTTTTTCACTCTGCCCTGGCCAACGCTTGATTTTAGCTCGTGATTTTCCATTTTAGTCAATTAAATGAAAAAATAAATAAATAAAAAAGAGAAAAACACCAGCTCTGGTGAGGTCACAGCAGCTCACTGTGATTGCAGGTACTTGTGACTGTACCAAAAATGGGGCAGAGAACGAGCCCTGAAACCACACTGGGAAAGGGAGATTGTGGTCTTTAAGTTGTTTCTGGGAGACGTAGTAGGATTGAAGGGATTTTTACCCACCACACCTTGTTACCATGTGCCCCAACACGAAGCTAAAAGATGTGCAGGGATGAGGGAGACAGGTGTGATATGCCACCTGCAGTAGAAATTCTGTCCCAGAGGGAGTGGCCATGCCCAAGGAGGCTTTGTTACTTAATGTGCTAGACTTCATTTCTCTTGAGGCATTTGCATGGAGGAGGCTGATCACAATGGCATGGGGCAACAATATCGTCCTTCCACTATGCTCCAAAGCCACCATGCCTGACTCCACCAATGTGCCTGCCCAACTGTTTGACTCAGTGATGGGTCAGATGCCCTCTATGGTTCATGCCCACCTCATCTTCCCTCATCCCCAAGGGGGCTCTGGATGCCCTTGCTGCTCTGAGGAGGGCATGTCTCCTGCCCCATGAATCACTTGGTTATTGCATTCATGCTCTTCATACCTTTAAGCCAGGACTGTCTCAGAGAACAGGACTTCGGTGTGGCCAGTGCAGTTTGTCAAGTCTGTTTCCTTGCCCAGGGACACATGCCAGGGCCCACTTCAAGTGGTGTTGCAGAATAAGCTAGTATGCACTTGTTTTAATCCCAGATGACTCTATCTTACTTAATTGTACCTTCACCTATCACCACTCTTCTTCACTTCCTCTCTGCCTGGCCTCTCTAGCTTTTCATACCAGAAGAAGTCTTCTCCTGCTCAGGCTGGCTGCTTGCTGGTATCTTGGAGCTTTTCTTGCCATGTCGGTTCTCCAAGCTGCATTCTTGGTGATGCCTTATCTCCCTCCCTGCCACTAACCAGTCTGGGTCCTGTCTTTCCAGGTATCCCTTGATGTGAAGAGAGCTCAGCTCTCTTCCACTGCCAAAGTGGGGTTCTTGCAACACAAGAGGCTTGACTGTGGACAAGATTGGTGCAGTGGCCCAGGAGCCAGGGAGGCCACGGTTCTGGTAGAAGCTGGGCTGTGAATCACATGTGTGCCAAGGAGCAGGGCACACAATTTTTCCAGAAACCACCACCCTCAACCATATCCTGCAGCTCCAAAGAATCTATGTTCTCTGTATGCAGACCTGGAGGCAAGTCCAGGTGCATGCTTGGAATAGGAGTACATTTCAGGGCACTTGTGAGCATGGCTGGTGTTTCAGCAGCTCACACTCAGTCACCTGGAGGAACAGACCCAGGCCCTTGGGCCAATGGAAAACCTGGACACTCAGAAATTGCTTAGGAAGCTCGCAACTCCAGTCCATGGACTTAGCCCATGGGAATAGAATGCAATTGCTAGTAGGCAGAGAGAAAGCACAAGGTACACCCTGACAGGTGGGCCTATAAATATGACCCAGCAGGACCCTGTGAGGAGTACCGGGTAGGAGGTGGAAGAGGAAGAAGAAAAACAGTCAGGAGAGTGAGGGCAGCTGGGACACAGAGACTGCAGACCAAGTCAGAGAGTGTGTTCGCAGGGAGAGTGGGAACCTGCAGGCCCACGTCAGAGGGTCTCCCGAGGACGAAATGAACTAACAGATGTGAAGCCTACAGAATAATAACCGACAAATAGTCCGTCCTCAATTACGTTAGCTCCGGTCCTTTGCGTGGACCTGGTGCCTTTGAGGATGGCCAGGCGCCCACCTCTACGTCCATGTCCAGCACTCCTTGGAATCCCCGCCACCCCTCTGGCTGATACCCCTCTGCCACCCCTGCCCCTTGCTCTTGCCTCCTTCCACTCCCGTGCCACCTCCAGTTCTCTTGTCCACCCAGCACAGCGGTTGACGGCTCATTTCTTCTATTCCTTTTTTACTATCTTGGAGCACCTTGAGAATCCATTAAAAGCTATGGACCTCCCACAAGAATATTCACATATTCGTGTATCTAGGGCATTGACATAGCCTAACCCAGATCTATTTCTGATGATTGCTGGGCCTTTCCCCAGCATCCTGCTTTGCCTTTCAACTCCATTGCAGACTTGACTTCCCTTCTGCTCCCTGTCGCTGGAGACACTACCACCCACGAAAGCCCTAGGGTGCGCTTTCTGTGACACTCCATCATGCCATGCCGTAGGCATTCCTGATGCCATTACAAAAATGTGCTGCGTCAGTACATGTTCCTGCTAGGGAAGTCGCAGGGGTGACCCCTCCACTCCCCACCTCCTTTCTCCAATTGACTTGAGGTGAACAGTGTGACCCTGTCCTTAAAACCTGACTGAAGAGCTGAATGTCTTGGTCGTCAGCAGATGGTTTGATAAAGCTCTCTGTGAAGATGTGAGGTTATAGAGCTCATTACTGATAACAATTAAAACCCACTTAAAGAGAGCACCGTTTGGCAGGAGGGGACTCGACAGCCTTGTGATCATAGCGCACAGATAAACAGTAACATCTGCTCTCAGAACAACATCCATACTCATAAACAAAACATTTCCTATTGTAAAAACCATTATCTAGAAAGGCTCTCCTGATATTCCTTATTTTTGCGAAATCCCTTAGCACATTCAGGGTACTCCAAATTTCCTCTCTCGTTCTCACTCAATCATTCTTTCTCAGTATCTTTGGCTGTGGTATTAGCACCGTATCACTTTTAAGGCCGTAAAGGGACCACTGCTGCATTCCCATCATTGTTTACACCAACTGAGTGCTCGGTTTCGTAAATAAACATACGTCTCAGAATTTTACCTCTTGATCTTAGCTTAAATTTGTCGTCATCCTTTCTCATCACCTAGAATGATGACGGTCTAAAGATCTTGTCTTCCTTTTGTAATTTTGCTTATTTTGAAAGAGGGTACTCAACTCCAGCGTTCCCCAGACAGCTGGATTTGTGGCTGTTTTGATAAACAACTGTACTCAATATTTTATCACTTCAGCAGCACAGTCTCTCCCCATTCCAGGGTAGATCCCACACAATGGTCCATATGGTGAAATCGATCCATTGGAAGAAAAGCACAATAGCTTGTGGACAGCCAGATGCATGGGGCAGTTCAGGAAAATTAGCACCAACCGAAGTGCCAAAGTCCTTTGAATTGTTAGTAAAGCAAGTACCATGTTTCTAGTGGCTTTTGACAAGCTGAATTAATACAGCAATTATGCTCTGGCTCTTGAGACTTTTCTGTATAGCCTTTGAAATAGACAGATCGCTGAATCTCCCATTCAGACATGCTTTTTCATGTCCACTTCTTGACAGTAGACCTGATATTCTTAATTAACAGCTGACATGACCAGCTGATTGCCAGACCCTAACCGACAGGTTGATTTTTTTATTTTTCAGCATAACAGTATTCACTGTTTTTGCACTGCACCCAGTGCTCCATGCAATCCGTGCCCTCTCTAATACCTACCACCTCGTTCCCCCAACCTCCCACTGCCCGCCCTTCAAACCCCTCAGATTGTTTTTCAGAGTCCATAGTCTCTCATGGTTCACCTCCCCTTCCAATTTCCCCCAACTACCTTCTCCTCTCTAACTCCCCTTGTCCTCCATGCTATTTGTTATGCTCCACAAATCAGTGAAACCATATGATAATTGACTCTCTCTGCTTGACTTATTTCACTCAGCATCATCTCTTCCAGTCCCGTCCATGTTGCTACAAAAGTTGGGTATTCATCCTTTCTGATGGAGGCATCATACTCCATAGTGTATATGGACCACATCTTCCTTATCCATTCGTCCTTTGAAGGGCATCTTGGTTCTTTCCACAGTTTGGCGACCGTGGCCATTGCTGCTATGAACATTGGGGTACAGATGGCCCTTCTTTTCACTACATCTGTATCTTTGGGGTAAATACCCAGTAGTGCAATTGCAAGGTCATAGGGAAGCTCTATTTTTAATTTCTTGAGGAATCTCCACACTGTTCTCCAAAGTGGCTGCGCCAACTTGCATTCCCACCAACACTGTAAGAGGGTTCCCCTTTCTCCACATCCCCTCCAACACATGTTGTTTCCTGTCTTGCTAATTTTGGCCATTCTAACTGGTGTAAGGTGATATCTCAATGTTTTAATTTGAATCTCCCTGATGGCTAGTGATGATGAACATTTTTCCATGTGTCTGATAGCCATTTGTATGTCTTCATTGGAGAAGTGTCTGTTCATATCTTCTGCCCATTTTTTTATATGATTGTCTGTTTTGTGTGTGTTGAGTGTGAGGAGTTCTTTATAGATCCTGGATATCAACCTTTTGTCTGTACTGTCATTTACAAATATCTTCTCCCATTCTGTGGGTTGCCTCTTTGTTTTCTTGACTGTTTGCTGTGCAGAAGATTTTGATTTTGATGAAGTCCCAAAAGTTCATTTTTGCTTTTGTTTCCTTTGCCTTTGGAGACATATCTTGAAAGAAGTTGCTGTGGCTGATATCGAAGAGATTACTGCCTATGTTCTCCTCTAGGATTCTGATGGATTTCTGTCTCATGTTGAGGTCTTTTATCTATTTTGAGTTTATCTTTGTGTACGGTGTAAGAGAATGGTCGAGTTTCATTCTTCTACATATAGCTGTCCAGTTTTCCCAGCACCATTTACTGAAGAGACTGTCTTTTTTCCACTGTATATTTTTTCCTGTTTTGTCGAAGATTATTTGACCATAGAGTTGAGGGTCCATATCTGGGCTCTCTACTCTGTTCCAATGGTCTATGTGTCTGTTTTTATGCCAGTACCATGCTGTCTTGGGACGACAGGTTGATAGTGTTTTTGTTTTTTAGACTTCATATTTTTAAAGATCTTCCCCCCAAAACTGGTTAAAAATGAGCCCACTACTAACTTTGACAATATGAATTCAAGAAAGGCAGTCCTGATGGTGTGGAAGAGGCTTCCTGAGTCAAAGTCAAAGTCAGTATAGACTGCTTTCCTCTGGAGAGAATGTAGGCTGGGGTGTCTCCTGGGCATTCATCTCTATTTCCTTAAGACCCTGATGTTCTGTTAGAGAGATAATGGGTGCAGCTCCCTCTCTCCTTTGGACTTTCCCTTTCTGAATTAAATAATAAAAGATGTGGAAGAAAAACAAGAATTGATTTTTTTTTTTTTTTTTTTTTTTTTTGCTTCCTGACCTAATCTACTTCCTTTAGGCATTTCTCAAGGTTCTGACCAATCATTCCTTTCCCCTTGGTGAGCATCCTTCCACAGCCCCATAGTCCTGGGATACACATGGGTGATCTCATGGCAGTCAAGGGCAGCCTGTGCTCCTCAGTATCCTGGGCTTTCAATTTCCCTGTAGTGGTTAAAATCTCAATAGGATAGGGGATGATATAATAAAATCACTGGCTAAAAAATATCTAAATAGAGAGCATTACAAAAGGTGAACAGAAATATAATGTAACTCATTATTCCCGTATTCAGCAGTAAGCAGTGTTTATAAATTTTTACAAAATTTATAAAAAAGCAGTGTTTATAAATAGATACATGTATCAAATGACTTCTTTTTTTTTTCCTGGTTTTCTTCTGGATTTTTACCTGCTAGAGAACTTGGTTAGCTAACAGGAAAATGTGCATACTACACACCTAATTTTAGAAAAACTTTGAAAATAAATATAAAGCACTATGCTCATTTCACACTTGTGTTAACATTTAGTTTAGCCTTTGAATGACCTGATTTTGTTCCCCAAGCAGTGCTGTGGTTACGAGGGTTATGATCATTTCAATAAAGAACCAAGGCATACAGGCAGCTAAGAGAATCCAATTTTAGGTAAGGGTTTTTTCCTGAAACAACAACTCAGATTATATAGTGTAGGGTCAGAGAACATTTCCAACTGGGTGTCTCTGCCCTGGACCCAGCTCCATGGCTCAGTGCATGCTCTTAGCAATCTGACCTTCCGCAACGTTGAAGACCTTCATTGTATTTAAAAGAACTACAAGTGAGATCATCAGCTAATGACCAATTACCCATTTCAAAGAATAGTGTTTGGCTCATTTCTGAAAATCTCTTAAGAGGTGCAGAGCCCTTTCTGAGCAATCAGTCTCAAATGTGAGCACCATCACGGCAGGCTTTTTGTCATGCTGGGGGCATTCATTAGCACTAATAAGGTCTGAAGCATCAAATGATTTCTTTTGTCAAATGTAGTGCACCATTTGATTTTTCCATGAATCGAGTGATCATCTTTATGTTAAACTTCAAATATGTAATTTGAACATAAGTGTTTTTAATCTGAAACCTGCCATTTGTAGGTCATTGAAATCCACAAACTTCTGAGTGCCCAAGTATATAGAGGCACCACCTGTGTTCCAGGTTCTAAGAACCTAAACCAAAATCCACCCACGGATGAAAGGAGGCAAAAGATGAAAACGGGTCATGTCCGGAGCTCATCTTATGGTATTAGAGCAAGAAGAGCCAAGTAGAAATACCAAAATAAGAATTATCAGCTAAGTAAGAAAAAACTTAGGTCACATAATTTTGGAACTGTGAGAAATCTTACAGACCCTTCAACTCACTGATTCTCAAACTCACACGGGTGAGGGACAGACTGGCTTTGCTTTCTGTTTTATTTACTCATTTATGTTCATCTTTAACCCCATTCTTGCAATTGCAAGGAATCAAATTCTCAATAACCTGAATGACCTTGGAAGAGAACCTTGAGCTCCAGATGAAAACTCAGTTTGGCTGGCCCCTGGATTTCTCCCCATGAGATCCTGAGCTTGGTGCCCAGATAACTTGCCTGCACTTCCAAAAAATCGTGGTAATACACCATGAGCTGAACATTTTGTAACTAGAATTAATATGCACTTGGCTATAGGATAATGAGGAGTTATGTTTCTTTCTCTTTTTTTTAAAAATATTTTATTTATTTATTTGACAGAGAGAGATCACAAGTAGGCAGAGAGGCAGACAGAGAGAGAGAGAGAGGAGAAAGCAGGCTCCCTGCCAAGCAGAGAGCCCGATGCGGGACTCAATCCCAGGACCTTGAGATCATGACCTGAGCTGAAGGCAGAGGCTTATTAACCCACTGAGCCACCCAGGCGCCCCGAGGAGTTATGTCTCTAAACACACTCCATATCTGTATTTGCAAGGCTTTTTATAGACTGATTTACGTGTCCTCTGAGGATCAATGTTTTCTGTAGCCCACACGGCAAGTAGTGGTTTAAACATACTGTTTTGGGCGCCTGGGTGGCTCAGTGGGTTAAGCCGCTGCCTTCGGCTCAGGTCATGATCCCAGGTCCTGGGTTCGAGCCCCTGTGGAAAGTGAGAGCCAAATAATGTCTTGGAACCCAAACCCGATGCTTGCCTATCAAAAATGTTTAAAAGACATCAAATAAAATTAGCAAGGAGAAGATGCTCTTGGATTTGTTACAATGAAGTTATTTATGATCTTTCCCAATTCTGTGTCATGTGAATGGATATATAATTTTTCCTTTGATGAATAACAAAAGACCATGAGTTCAGCAGACAACAACTTCCTGTGTCTGATTATGTCAGACTCACGGAATCCTCTCCCTTTTGATTCACTCCAAGTCCCCAAGAACAGTATTTCACTTACAGGTTCTGCCTGCACTTGGGAGAAGAGGTTTTGTAGGGTGTGACCACCAGGGATGGAGATATTGAAGTCATCTAGAAATTCTGCCCAGCATAGTAGATCAGTCAGAAATGAGAACACAGATCACTCACATCTTCACACACCTTCCCAAATGGTACTAGAGCAGAAAATGTGGGACATGCATGTTTGTCTTTAGCTTGTTACTATTCCTATACAGGCAGCTCATGAAAGAACAAATCTAATGGGAACAAATCTTGGGCAAAAGCATTTAAATTCATGGGGCGCCTGGGTGGCTCAGTGGGTTAAAGCCTCTGCCTTCGGCTCAGGTCATGATCTCAGGGTCCTGGGATCAAGCCCCGCATCAGGTTCTCTGCTCAGCAGGGAGCCTGCTTCCCCCTCTCTCTCTGCCTGCCTCTCTGCCTACTTGTGATCTCTGTCTGTCAAGTAAATAAATTAAAAAATCTTAAAAAAAAAAAAGCATTTAAATTCATGAGGTTACTGTAGGGGCCTCTACAGGACCCAAATCAAGTACTAATTATTATTAAATAACAAATAAGTGACCCATGGCAGGATAGTACACTAGAGCGTATGCTTTGTAACACTGATAGCAGGTCAATTTGTGGACATAGTTCATGCTAAGTGACATACAATCGCCCCCACAACTCATCTTTTATCTAAGTTGCTTCATTTTGATCTAGATAAATATTATCTTCAAATAAAATAACACCTAGAAGATGTGAGGGCGATCTGGCTGCGACATCTGTCACCCCATTGATCGCCAGGGTTGATTTGGCTGATCTGGCTGGCTAGGCGGGTGTCCCCTTCCTCCTCAGTGCTCCATGTGCATCCCTCCCGAAGCTGTGAGCTCAGTCGAAGAGGACAATGTTCCCCGATAGAGGAGAGGACCCTTCTTTGGTCAAGGATATACAAGTAGCTGTGCTCCCCTGCTAGAACCTCCAAACAAGCTCTCAAGGTCTGTTTGTAGGAGGGGGAAAAAAAAAAAAAAAGATGTTTTTTTCTAAAACATCTAAAACATCTAAAAATAGATGTTAAGGAGTATCTGTAATATACCACACTGTGCAACCAAGAACAAATTTTAGCATCATCTCACACGGCAGCCCTAAAAGGCAGGGTTGTATCTACTTGGACAGCCAAGAAAGGGGAGGTCCAAGGACCTGAACTGAAGCAGTAGTCAAGAGTTAAAGAGGCTTAAACCTAAGCCTCTCTGGCCTCCAAGCCTGGCCCCACACAGCCCCACACAGCCCACTGGAAGGTCGCTTTTGACCTTCTGTAGCTTGCCCACCTTGCCCACTGTCCACCTGAGTCAAGGATTCTTAGCTGCAGTAGCAAAAAAGAAGTAGGCAAATGTCTGTTACACTCCCAGGAGGCCTAGAGTCAATGAATACCTTGCTTTTTTGTAATTAACACACACACACACACACACACACACACACACACACACACAGCCTTCTTTTCCACCTGCTACTATATCAGAAAACCATCATTTACCAGGAACTTTAAATAACACAGCTCTGAGGAAAAAAAAAAATCAGTGTTCCTACATTTACAAAGCTACATTCCTTCCCCAAATATAGAGGTGTTTCTAAAAAATAAATGGCACTGGACTTTAAGAAAAGAGAGAGAGAGAGAGTGACTTCTTCATTTTTTTTTTTCACAACACAGTAATAGGCTGCAGTTCCTGGTAAAATACATTTCACAGAAATGCGTGGAAGACAAGAGTGTAGCAGGGAGAATAAATTGAGGAGCTGAGGGCAAAAGCAAATATGAGATAAAGTACAGAGAAGTAAGAGAAAATGCATGCAGATTGAGCTCTAAAGTGATGACCCTGGGAAAAGGCCCAGGGCCCAGATGGAAGGCCCCTCCCCAGCTGTGACTCCTAAAATGCATGTCTCCCTCTGGATCTGGTGACTCTCAGGGGTTCCTAGCTACCCTGGGTCATCCTACCCTCATTGCTGACTCATCTCCAACTTCTGGGCTAGAGGAGGGGACTTCAACAGGGCTGACCCAGAGAAAACCTGAAGCAGTGGGATGGCCAGAGCAAGAGAAGTCATAGTGTAGTCCTGTTTCTTATTATTATTATTACAGGTTGAATCGTGTCCCCTATTAAGGGTCTGTTGAAGACCTAACTCCCAGTTACTCAATGGCCTTATTTGGAAATAGGGTCATTGCAAGTTTAATTAGTTAAGATCATGTCATACTGTTATGGTGGGGTCCTAACCCAGTGTGACTAGTGTCCCTATGAAAAGACAGCCACATGAAGACACAAGGACGCCATTTGACAATGACACAAGGATGGAAGAGTTGTGACCAAAAATGAAGGATTTTCAACCATTGCTGCCAACCACCAAAGCTAGAAGAGGCAAGGAAAGCGTGTTCTTTACAGGCTTCAGAGAACATGGTCATGCTGATGCTTTGATGTTGGACTTCTGACCTCCAGAACTGTGAAACAATAGCTGTTACTATAAGCCCCTGAGTCTGTTGTACCTTGCTACAGCAGCCTAGGAAACAGATTCAACCTGGTACATGGGTTCTGATTCCAGACCCATCCCCACTGCATTCAACCACTTTGTTCTCTGTGCTCATGGCCAGAGGGGACCATGCATGATTTCACTAAGACAAAAGAGAGAGTCTTTCTGGCAATAATTTCTACAAGATGTAAAGAACAAAAGACGACTTGCAGTATAGACAAATGGGAGGGAGAGGGGCTTCTCAGCTCTATGCCCAGACTAAAGATGTCCTAGGCCTATTTGGGGGCAGGCAGGGATGGAGAGTGAAGGATATTGATAAGAACAAAGAGGACAGTGGAAACAGAGAGAGGCCTGAACCCTGCACAGAGGAAGGACGGGTCCACAAAGGACACAGAAGGAAGGAATGTGTCCTGAGGTCCACTGAGACCACATGATCTCCCACTGCTTGGCTACATGTGCTGCCCTTCCAATGTGGGACTGGTAAGCCTTTCACTTTGGCCACTCCTTCATTTGGTGACCACACAGTATGGCCGAAGCCTGCCTCTGCTCTGGCATTGTGTGAGCCCCCCTGCTGGGCCCAGGCAGACATCCCTCCCCACTCCCTATAAGCTCTCCCAAGACACACGTAAGTGTATAAGAAATAAGAAAAGACCTGGTTATTGCTGAGTGGGGGTAGGAGGAAAGGAAAAGGCCCACCTGACCAAGGGAGAGCAGACCGGTTTGTGATACCAGCACAGGCTGGTTCTGTGTGTCTCCTATTTGCTGGGGGTTTGGTGATTCAGTAACACAAAGAGGCTCATCTACAAACCAGGGGCCATCTTCGAAAACTGGGGCTTAAGGGCAGAAAGAACAGCTTGAAGAACTATTTAGATTCAGTGACTTTTGTGTTTTTGCCACTGATGCACGTGACTGTTTCTGCATAGCAATGAACAACTCTGAAAACAAACAGTGTCCTCTCTTCAGAAACTGCAGGAGATGTCTTCTCACTGATGGGTGCCACCCTACCGACAAGCTCCCCATTCTTTCTGGATTCTATACGGGATCCAGGTGGCCAGGTGCCATTCCGTAGCTCCCGCGTCTGCCCATTAGTTCGAGGGGACAGTCCTCCATTCCATCGAAATTTGCAGAGAAAACTTTCTGTTGTGGGTTCTTCCTTTTCTTTTTGAGTTGGTGGGAAATTTTGTTTATATCTTCCATTACAGAATTAGATTTCTAGGGATGTTACAAAGTCAGTACAGAGTTCACCCACTGTCAGTTTTCCCTCAAGTCATCATCTTACAGGACCACAAAACAGTTGCCAAAGTTAAGGAACAGGTACTGTGGATTACTCTTAACTCCATTCCAGATGTCATGCAGGTTCCAACAGGTTTTCTACTAAATAGACTTTTTCCATTCCAGGATCCAGTCCAGGAAATTACCTTACATTTAGGGACATATCTCTAGCCTCCTCTGGCCCATAACAATTTCTTCGTCTTTCTTTTTCATGGCTGATGCCTGGACCGGCCCCTGTCATGCTGCCATCACGAGAGGTGAAATCTGAAAACACAGAAAAAAGACAAAACACGTAGGCAAAAACGTGGAAGAGGTCTAAGCTCTTCCTGATGCCATCTAGCCCTTGACTCCAACAGCCTACCTCATATTAGATGTAGGCTAGCAAATGCCTTTAAGGTGAAAAGCCATTGAAATTGGCTTAAAATGCAGCTGAAAATAAACTGTCTCTAAAAGCTGTGGGACGTTTGAGGGTCCAGTCTCAGAGGGAGGCCCATGGCAGAGTGCATGGGATGTGTTTAAAGAGGAGGAGTAGCCAAAAGAAAAAGGGACCATAGGAGCTTAAGAAGGTGACCACATATATTTTTTGGACTCCCAAGTTCGAGGGCAAGCTGGGTCTTCAAAGCAGAGGACAGGGAAGGGACCAGGCACCACAGACTGTGACGGTCATACCGTGAGGCACTGGCTTTTCAAAACCACTGTGGGGCAGATTAGAAAGAGAGAGCAGAGCATGGAGAAGGTGTGAAATATGAGTAATTTCATAGCAATGCCAATCAAGGTGGACAGAGCATGAGGAACATGGAGATGTTCTCCTGAAAAGCCCAAGAAGTATCTTTGCATTAATGCCCACTGACAGGAGTGCTTCCAGAATGAGAACCTGGCACCTGTGGAGTGAGCTCTGAGATGGCTCTTTCCAGCTTCCTGACAGCCTCAGTTTCCACAGCCCAGAGTCAGGAGCCAGTGCTCATGAGTGGAAGTCCTACCTGGGTGGCTGCAACTTTTTCTAGAAAAAGTTGGGTTTTTTTAATCTTCTTTTTTATTAAGAGTTTCTTTTTTAATCTGAAGCAATTAATCACCAAGAATTGTACAAAGTGTGTCTTCAGAAAAACCCTTGACATTGCAAGTTCTTTCTAATTTGTCCATGTTTCAACTTTGCCAGAACAGTTCACAAGAACTGAAAGAGGCTCTGTGAGATCAAAGAGTCTCAGGCTAGAAACACCTAGGAAACAAGTGAGAGAACACATCCGAAAGTCAAGACTTCTGCTTACGAAACAAGAAAAGTAGCACTCAAAATATCAAGAGAGGGGAAGAAGCAATTATTGGGGATGCAAAGATGCCAGAGAAAGAAGAAACACAGGGAGGTCTTGTCTGGAGAATACGCAATTTTCAAGGAGAGAAAAAGGCACTTCTCTTTGGTTTTATCCTTTCACACCTCTTTAAAATAAAAACAAAAACATGGAGAGGAGAACTGATGGGACTTTTTATTATTTAATTAGAAACGTTTAGATAATTTCATTTTTATTTTCCCCAAATAGCATTTTTTTCAAAATACAAAAAAAAAAAAGGGGGGGTTTCTTACAAATGTTTTGTTCTTTCCTGGCACTGTTAATAATTTTGGAGAGTGAGTCATTCTGTGCTTTAGAAATACCATCCTATAGGTTGGAAATGATTTGTAATTCTTTGGGTTTTAAAACCTTTTTTCTTATAAAATCTTTATTTTTCTTCTTACAACACCACCCCAGGCTGAATTCTAAAGAACAGAAGCCTAATTTAATTATGTCCATTGAATTCCACTAAGTAGATTTCACTGATTTTTACTCTCATTTTTCAAAGGTTAGCTATGCAGGATGGAGAAGCCCAGGAGATGGGCTACACAACGAAGTAATTAGGGCCATTTTGTGAATCTCCAGCCCAAGTTTGCCACATAGATTTGAATTTTCCCAGGAAGACTTTGCTAATCCTTCCCCTTGCTCAGAACTTGGTAAACACCTAGAGACCATCCCTCGACCCGCCCCCCAAACCCCTGTGTTTGCCAGATCCCGCACCGAAGGCGGCTTTGGTCATGTGACACACCCAGAGACTGCACTACAGACCCCTGGAGGCACAGCCTAAATCACAAAGTCTTTTCCATCCCAGGTAAAGCCTCTGCCCTCTGAAGTGCCCAACCTGCTTTGGCTAAACCAGGAACCAAGAACAACCAGGGAAGGTGGAATCCCTCTGGGCATTCCAGAGTACACAAAAGGATGTGCACAATTTCTCCCAAAAGATCCAAGTCGAGGGACAGTGCATTCTTCATGCTTTGCTCCTTACACGCGAACAGCTCTCACACACTTACCATGTAATGAGCGTTTGCCACTGCCTTCCATGGGCTCACAGCTTGACTACAGAAGAGATCCCAAGGGCCCTACTAAACCCACCCACATTCAGGTCTCATCTCATGGCATCGATCCCTTGTGGCTTATGTTCCAGAATTGTCAGAACACTCAGGGTTTTTTTTTTGTTGTTGTTCTCCTTTCTCTCTCTCTCTCCCCCCCCTTCTACCTTCCCCAATTCTCTCTCTCTCTTTCTCTCTTTTAACAGAGGAAAGGTCCCTGCCTAGGATAGACCACCAGGAGGGTGGGAGTTGATCCAGGCCTGATGTTTCCTGATCTTGCCTGGCTCTGCAGTCACAATTCTGGAAACTCCCCTGGGGCTCAGGACTAGGGGGTTTCTTTAGGACCTTATGGCCCTTGAAATGGTGTAGACAGAAGCCTGTGGGGGGATCTCGCCCATCCCATAATTCCTCCTATAATCTCACCTTATTTTATTTTTCCCACTAGCACCCTTTCTAGTCTCTAGCAACCACCAATTTATTCTCTTTATCTATGAGTTTCATTTTGTTTTATTTTTTTTTAAGATTCTACATAAAAGCGAAGTCATGCAGTGTCTTTCTCTGTCTGGCTTATTTCGCTTAGCATAAAGCCCTTAAAGTCTCTCCGTATTGTCACAAATGGCAAAGTGTCATCATTCCTGGTTGAATAATATTCTATTGTATATTTATACCACAATTTTTTTAAGGGCATTGATGAATTCAGTGATGGATTTGCAAGTTGTTTCTGTAATTTAGCTGTTGTAACAATGCTACAATGAAAATGATGGTACATATATGTTTTCATTTCCTGTGGATAAATACCCAGAAGTAGAATTACTGGATCATACGGTAATTCTACTTGTTTGTTTGTTTTTCTTATTTAATTTTATTTTTTTGAGGAGACGCCATACTGTTTCCCATAGTAGCTGCACCAATTTACATTCCCACCAAAAGTGCATGAGAACAAAATCTCCACATCTTCACCAACACTTGTTATATCTTGACATTTCTATGATAACATTTTGACAGGTGTGAGATAATATCTCATGGTTGCTTTGATTTGCATTTCCCTGATGATCAGTGATCTTTTCACATGTCTGTTGGCCATCTGTGTATCTTCTTTGGAAAAATGTCTGCTGAGATCATCTGTCTATTTTTTAATCAAAGTGTTTTTTGTTATTGATTTATATGAGTTCTATATATATATTTTGGATACTACCCCCTTCTCAGATATATAATTAGAAAATATCTCCTCCCATTCAGTAAGTTGTCTTTTCATTTTGTGGGTTGTTCCTTTTGATGTGTAGAAGCTTTTTAATTTGATATAGTCTCATTTATTTATTTTTGATTTTTTTTTTGCTTTGATTCTGGTATCAGATTCAAAAAAATCATCTCCAAGAGAGCCTTTTGAGTTAGCATCTCTCTCAAATGTCTATCCTGACAGCTGGATTCACCATCTAGAATTCCCTTTTTACACAGTTCCCTCCATCCCTTATTAGTGGTTACTTTTCCACCATCCCAGTGCTCAGACCTCTTCACCTCTCACAACTTTCTCCAGTGGCTTTCTGCTATCAGAGAGGAAATCTCTCTCTCTTGGGTCTCACTCATGCTGCTTCCCCTCATGAACTGCTCCCCACATGTATTTTGTTACTGTGTCCCTTGCAAGAGGCTAGTTTTATGTATACTTGTGTTTCTTAAACTTCCCAGTGTGGAGGAGCTGGGGCATAAGTATTCAGTGAATTGAACCAAACTTTGAAATACATGAATTTTATTTCTCCTGTCCTAATATTTGACCCCCAGCCATCACTCCAAGTTTACATCCTACCTTTAACGACCTTGTCCTGGCAACAGACTGGAATTGCCTGAGCCCTGAACCCATTAACCACTACCCCCCATTAATAAATGAAGACATTGCTTTAGGCTGAGTTACTTAGCTTCCCTGTACCTCAAGCTTCTCACCAATACAATGGGCACAAAATGGAAGCTCTGCCTCTTACAGCTGATGTTACACATAAAGGACGGAGCATATAAAAAGCACTTAGGCTGGTATTAACTCAGGGTGAATCTCACCTCTCAGTAGAAGTTTGTTGAAATGTGGGTTAATTTATCACTGTTGCTAGGGAAAATAACCAACAAGTCCATGAATTCTGCTAATTCCAGTAGATCACCCATCACAGAGTATCTTTGACAGTCCACAGCTTCACACTTTGGCCAGCCACGGAAGGGAGGTTTGGACACGTGCGTTAAAAATGTTCTGAGCTACATATCTCACAGTAACTATTCCCATCAGGTACAAGAAGCCTGTAGCCTCTCCTGCCTGAGACCTAGATGTGACAATTCTTTATCTACAGAGACAGAGTACAGAAAAGTTTCTCTCTCCAAACTTCAGGAACAGTCAAATCTCAAGGAGGGAAGAAAGAAAGAAAGAAAGAAAGAAAGAAAGAAAGAAAGAAAGAAAGAAAGAAGAAAGAAAGAGAGAGAGAGAGAAAGAAAGAGAGAGAGAGAGAAAGAAAGGAGAAAAGAAAAGAAAAGTGAGCTTGTTTGATTTTAGCTTGACCTTCCAAAAATGTTAAAAGGCAAATGTTTTCATTCTGGTGCAATAATATCGCAAGGTGCATCTTTTTAACTCTGGTCTACAGGTGAGAGAATGGAGATTCCACGAGCTTCTTACTTATTAGGATCTTGCAGCTTCTGAGCAGGGGCCGCCAGGTCGTCCGGAAGCCAGGACTCACTCCCTTCCCGGGATGGGAACCCACACTATGTCAGGCCTGTCAGAGGTGAGAGCAGCACTACGCGCCTCTGAGTTCCCGCCTTACATTTGCTGCCTGAGGTTTATGTGAATGGGAGATTCAGGTCGTCGGCTGCCTCCGCCCACACCCCACCCCCACTCTGGGTAATCTGCTCTCTTTATTACCAAAAGACACTTTAATTTAACATGGCAGAAATGGGAATTCAGAAAGATTTCCCTCCCTATTTCAGCGGAGGAAGCCTGTGGTGTTTAGTTTCAATCAACTCAACTGATAAAACAATTGTTTGCTTTTGGCATCATTACCCTCGAAAGCACTGCATAAAAACTGACTTAAGAATTTTTCATCAAATTTTATTTTAAAGTGCTTTTTTCTTCTTAAATATAACCAAGATAAAGCACGTCATCAGGGGTAAAATCCATGAAATCCCTGAAATCTCTTGAGTTTTCTCTCTCCCTCCTTAAGCTACTGGCTTTCCAAAGGAAAATCTTCCTTCCAGCATACTGTAGCGTCAGAACTTAGTTTATGTTAATACGTTGTATAAATAAATAGGACTTGCCAGACTTTTCAGAAAGCTAAATAGGTTCCAAAAACAGAGATCATTGCAATTCTTCTTATTAAATGTCCACAGTCGTCGTGTGTGAAAGAGGAAAGTCGCAGACCCGATGACGTTGTGCTTTTCCTGCAAGGGCAGAACGTACCTTCCTTGCGACAGGAAAGGCCATGTTTATATACAGAAATTCAGTGATGCAACATGTCCCCTGGAGAGTGGGAATGACCATTCAGGCACCTCACAACCTTCAAAATGTCATTACCCCCAAAAAGAAGCCTATGTAATTGCTCCCAACTCAGTCTCCCAGAGGAAAGGCACTGTGAGAGAAACACAGTGTTAACAGAGCATTGGCACTGATCACAAGTCACATGTACAGTAGCCCCACACTGAAGGGATGAATCCAATATCCATTAAAAAAAAAGAAGCAGCTATGATTGAGAGATGCTTGAGAAAGCCAAAGTTGAGCCAGGACGAGTCTGCCTTCAAATGGCATTTCTGAAAATGCGATTGCTGGGCACCTAGCTTCAGAGTCATTTCAAAAGCTGGTTCCAACGAAATTTCTGAGTGTTCTGGGAAGACTGCATGCATGAACGAACCCACAGATGGACTCAGAAGTGTGAACTAGCTCCTGAAGTGTGTTCGGTGCTCCGCACCCTTGGCCCCGTAGCGTCCCATGCCAATTGCAGAAAGAGAAGGGGGCGCTATCAGGAAGAGAGCAGCACAGACCCAGGACCTCTGAGGACAAAGCCGCACTGGACCCCAGACACCAGCTATGAGCACTTCTGATGTTGAGAGAAGAGTCCCTGCGAATGTTGACTGGAGTAGGAGTGTGAGCATACAGAAGAGAGAAGGACCGAGAGACACAGAACAAAAGAGAACAGCAGGTGGTGTCAGGAGCTCTGAGCAGGAGGGGGAGCCCCTGTGTTGTGAGTGAGAGGGACAGGAAGGAAGAAGGGGCAAGGCAGCCAGGGAGACAGGAATTAGATGACTTCTATTTTTATTTATTTATTTATCTCAGAGAAATTTAGGGATGAGACTATCTATTTAAAGACAACATCTGGAATGGACACTTGGCGGACAAAAAGCTGAGTACGGAAAACTACTGAGACGGCTCTGGAGAACCACAGGACACCTGCACAAGTTCTGAGCCCCAGGGCCCTGGGGCAGGATTTGGAAATTGAGGACACGGAGGGCTCAGTCTTCTGTCTCAGAAAGTGGAAATGAAAATAAATAAATAAATATGTAAGAGGTAAAGACCGATAGTTGACAGCATGCACTTGATACAGGTTGATTAGAAAAGCCAAGATGTATTGACAGCAGCAGAGATTTTTACAGTAGCCCCTTCCCCTGTCCCCACAATTCCTGAGGGTCTTGCTGTGGTTTTTAATCAGGCTCCAAGCCAACGGGAAGTATCTGAAGGAGCTTGACTGGTTAAAGCCATTATTCACTGACAGTTTTCCTCCTTGGTGTTAAAGCAACATTTCTCTCAGTTAGATGAAATAAATTTTAAAAGTTTATTTATTTATCATCGCGATGCTTCCAGAATATTGTAATGTTTCTCATAGAATACAAGAACCACTCTCAATCCTTTGAAGGCTTTTACATCGAAATGTTATGACTTAAATTACATCGGAAGGAAATTCTCCTACCTGCCTGTGTGCCTGATAGCAGTTTTGGATGAAAAAGTGAAATACAAACAAATAATAAGCCAAACGCAGTAAGCCCTGGTGGACAATTAAGGCAAAAACCAACCACACATTTAAGAAAGTCCAGGATGAAAAATGACCCTATTACTTTTATATCCATGCTGTGCACCTGATGAACCAATTTTAATTAAAAACAGACACAATAATATTTTTAAAGAATGTGATGGATTTTCAGCAACTACAAAGTTTACAAAGACTGTAGAAATGGATTTAGAAAAAGGACCGCCCGTTGTCGAGGAAACTCTTGTCTATGTTCGTGCACCGCCGAGCACTCCTGAGAGAGTCAAAGGGAAAAAAAAATTCGACCCAACAAATATATGTCTGATAATTTATGTTTGTTGTACAGAACATGTCATATGATTCCTTAAAAAGGACATAGTCACCTGTCACTTATAGGTACTTGACTGCACCCTCGTTCCCCTCGAATAAACGGCAAGCAATAACACCTTCCTTCAAACATGTAGGACTCAATGTTCCTGTTGGGACCTGTCTGGTCTGTGTGTGTCAATGACATTGGTATTCTGCATCTGTGCCTTTCGTGGAGGGGGACCTCCCTCTGTCCTTTCTGCTACTCCTTCCCTCCCACACACATGCACACTATCTCTGGCTTTATCTCTGCCTATGTCCACACTTGGGCACCCCCACACTTGGACCCCACACTTGGGCACACTTCAGTGTGCCATTACCATGAGCGCAGGAAGAGCAAGGCGGTGTCTCTCCCTGTCTGGCTCCTCGCCCATAGAATCTTCCAAATTTGTTTTGGCCAGAGTCACCGACACCTTCCCATTGCTGAATCCAAAGGCAGTACTTCAATCTTTATCTTGCTGATTGGCTCTGCTCAGGTTGACAGGGTGGAAGAAAACCTCATCTCCCTGATGCCTTGGATTTCATGGTCATGAGCCGCTCTGCTTCTCTTTTTGCTACGGTTCCTTCTCAATCTCTTCCCTTACCACTGGATTTTCTGGAGGGTTCTGACCTTAGCCCTCTTCTGCATGCTAACATCTAAATGTGCCCAACCCAGCTCTTCCTCCTAAATTCTTGATCTGGGAGTCCATTTAGATATTCTGCAATGACCTCCGCTCAACCCAGCTAAACTGGGGGTCCTTCCTCCACCCCCACCCATCCCCCAACCCTTGCCTTCTGCTCCTCAGTTATTTTGTCCTGAGGGAACATGTGTGGAGAGCTCATTCTGTGCCAGATATCAGGCACGAGGACCGAGAGGCCTGGGAAAAATCAGTCCCCAGGCTGTGGACTCTGTCTTCTTACAATTCTCTCCATGCTTTTAATCTGGGCTCTTATCATCCCCGACTTGGATTTAGACAATACTTTCCTAACTTGCTTAATCACTTCTAGGCCTCCGTCTTCCAGCCACAAAGCTAACTAAGTGGAAGGCAAAACTGATCTTGTCATTTTCTTAATTAAAACACCTCATTGTACACTGGAAAAGCTTATGCAGCTTACATACGGAATACAAAATGAGCTTCTCCCACACACGCACGGCTGTTTCCTAAATATATGTAGGCACTCTTGTGATGAGTGCGTGTGTGTACTTACACGTGAGCTTAAACTTTTATTACTTCCTAGCCGTTCATTATTTTATATATTACATTAGTGTATATATATATATTTCATTAATGTGCATGAAAAGCATAATGACCATCTGCGGGTCATTTTTTGTTGCTGCTGTTTTTAAAAATGGATGGAACGCTCTGAGTACTGGGAATGTCCTGCGGGGCCATCCAGGCCTCCTTCCTGTGCAAGTTCAATGCTTGGTCATTGATCCCCATGCCCTTGGACCACCCAATGGTCCAAATCACCAGAACTTCCCAATACTGGCTCCTTTCTGAGGTGGATGTCAGGGCTTTGTCCTCCCTCAAGCATCTCACCTGGTCCTTTCTTCCCGATTCAGAGAGCCTGTTAGATTCCATGGGAGGGCAGAGGTCCTGTCACCCCAGGGGGGAAGCCCTGCATGAGCAACCAGACCAAGCATTGCAATCCTGCTTCCCAGCCCCGCTTGGCCCCTTCTTGGGCTCGACCCCTGTCTGGCGGAGGAGAGGGAGGGTTTGGTTTACCTCTTCTAGGATAAAACGGTGATGCCTCACAAGGAGAAACTTTCCCCTGCTCCGCTCCACCTTCTCCTTTCTTCTCTCATTCAGCTGCAATGACTGCCTTGCAGCAGCTGAGAAGGAGACCAAATGTGCATCCTCAGGGACTCTCCCGTCTGGAGCTGGAGACTGTCTGCTGTGCGTCAACTGAGATTACAGAAAACCATTATTATCGGGGGTTTGCGTAACTTATGTCCAAATAAACCCTGACCAAAGCACTCCTCGTGCCGGCTCACCTTTGCCTGTGCTGGAAATATTGATCCTACCTGGCTCCCCCGCCTGAATCAGTGCCATCACTCAAGAATCTGCTAGGTCAGCGCTTTTCCCCAAAGCCTCTGCGGGGCTTCATAGCAGTTACCAAGCAACGCTATAGGAATCTAATTGTCTGTCTGCTGCCATGGGGCTGTGGTGTCCAGTGCCTCCTGCCTCTACATCTACGCTTCATACACTCATCAAATTCCTGGAGGCCAGCAACACGAGACCTCGGCACAGGACCTCTTAATTTGGAGTGCCCAGTTCTGGCTCTCCCTCACACCATTCCTCACCCCATAGAAAGAAATCCCTCAGAGGACAGGGATAGGGCCACTTAGACCCCACGCTCATCTTCTAGACCACATGTGTAAACTTGGCAACCCCAGAATTCCTTCCCAAATCAGCTCTGAGCCCAGTTTCAGGGACTTCACTGGCTTCCCACGCAGGTTCACACTCCTGATAGCTGAGAGTATGACAGATGTGTGCGTGCCTGGCCAGGGCGGGGGGAGGGGGACAGGAAAGGATATCTAGAGGGACGTCACAAAGCTGGAACGTGTTGTTGAGGGTGTCCAGGAAGACTGTATGAGATGAGCGGCCTTGCAGAGACATTCAAGGTGGCCAGAGCTGTGCTTCCAGGGTGATTGTGGGGCCTAAAGGGAAACAGAAATGGGACTCTCACCTCCACAACAATCAGAGGAAAGAGCGAAGAAGAAAACAATAATGGAAAAGAAAGACTACCCCAGCACCACCCTGGCACACATCTCCAGGACATATGTTCCTGTAATTATATAAGGTGTTCTCTGGCCTTGGACACTGAAGGCATCTTTGTCCTTCCTGCCCCTGGCCACGTGTGTTCCACCAAGTAGGGCCCTTTCTCCATGTCCCCGCCTCCCCCCACCATGCAGACTATAGGGAAGCACCGTGGTGGGGACCCACCCATCCACACACCACCGTAAGCTAACATGAGGAGACCGTCAGGGGACCAGCGAAAGGAACGTCCCAAGAGAACAGCTCTCCACAGAAAGAAGCAACACAACTAAATACAGTGATTCGCTCCTGCAGCTGAGATCAGAGGGACTCTGGGTAGTGACAAACTATGACTTGTAAACGTGAGCACAGTCTACTGGGGACAAGGCCCCGTGGAGTTTGTAGAAGTGGAGATCCAGAGATCTGATGCTGAGGAACTGCACAGGTGCACTCACCAGAGTGAGAATGAGCAGGACAGAGAGAGAGAGAGAGAGAGAGAGAGATGGATGGATGGAGAAAAGGAGAAAGAAAATGAGATAATTCAGGCAAAATATAAATCTAGGAGACTCCAGATCTTTTTAAAACAATTTCAAGGGGCGCCTGGGTGGCTCAGTGGGTTAAGCCGCTGCCTTCGGCTCAGGTCATGATCCCAGGTCCTGGGTTCAAGCCCCACATCGGGCTTTCTGCTCAGCAGGGAGCCTGCTTCCTCCTCTCTCTCTGCCTGCCTCTCTGCCTACTTGTGATTTCTCTCTGTCAAATAAATAAATAAAATCTTTAAAAAATAAATAAATAAATAAATAAATAAATAAAACAATTTCAAGACAGAAGTGAACAGCTACATGGAAGGACATTAGAACAGAAAGGAATGTTTGGACAAATGGCCAGCTTTGCAGTCCGTGGGGAGGTGATTTGCGGGGGGCATTTCATTTCCTTCCATCACCCAGCAGGAAGCCTGCGCTTAGGGTCTGGGGCTGGTCCAGCTGCTCCGCTGTGACTCAGCCTCCTTCCCTTCCTGGGCTCTGTCATCTGTCCTCATGGCCATTCACAGGTGCACCTTCCCCTGAGGATGGCTTGCGCCATGAATATTCACTGTTGCTGTTTACCTGCAGGATTCCCGGTCTAATTACATGACAGGAGAAAACATTTGGTTCTGCAAAAAATAATACTTACATAATCATTATGTTATATATCTCAGATTCTGTGTTTGACATACAGACAAAGCAGAGAAAGGCATAATTATAAATCTAGAATGAAATGTTTTAAATCATAGCAATACAAAAATAAACAACGTATTGGACAAAATCAGCAGAGGTGGACAGAAGAAGTAGGTGATGACTTTGTGTTTCATAGCAGGGAGTCAAATATATTGAAAATCAGGAAATGGGGAAAAAGCATTAAATTCTTTGTTTAAAATTACTGTTTCTGGAGAGTGAGATGTCAGTGGAGTAACAGAAATTCTTGTACATTTTTATCCCCTCTGAGCTGTTCAATCATGTTTTAAGCAGGAGCACAAGGTAGTTTTATGATCTATATAATAATGTTTTAAAAAACGTTTGATACAGACTATACGAAGAAAAGGTCATTCTGAAATCCTGTGGTCGGTGATATGGGGACTGAGGAGGGAAGCAGGGAGACTAGTGTCCCGGCCATTGCAAAGACCCAGGTGAGAAATCCCAGGGAGGATCCAGCTGAGCTGAGGGAAACTTGGTCCTTGGAGTCCACACTGTGTTTCGAGGGTGGATGTGGAGCTGGAGAAGCCACATTTGACCACATTGCTGTGTCATTACTGGGTTCTGTCTGTTTAGAAGGAACAGAGATGAACAGTCATAAGCACAAAAGACAAAAGATGCACTTTATGATGTTCCGGGTGCACAGTAAATGGCTTCAGGCTGTATCAGTGTTGGCAGGTGCCTCTCGTGGCCTCATGTGACTGTCACCTGGCTTCCCGGAGATCCGTGCATTTTAGACAGACATCCGTGGATCTGAAAACCCAGTTTGGCATTTGGCTCAGTAGAGTCAGGGATGCCAACTGGCATTGCACACGGGTTACTCCCTTCTGCGGGGTTGCAGCCGAAAAAAATGAAAAGGAGCTAACAAAAGCCCCAATTCCCCAAATGTGGTCATGAGTTTTTCTTAAAAGTGCTCTGTACAAAGTGGAGTTCTAAGCCTAATTGCCACCCTGCTTTGTTTGCACACACTTAACATGATTAAAAAACTGGATGATTTGTAAAGAGGATCACTGTCCTGAAGTGGTAAGTAACTTTTCAGCAGCAGAAAAAGTCAACAAGGAAAAACTGCATCAGCAGTAACTGGATCTTAAATAAAAGGGAGAGTCTACATATAGAACTTTCAAAGACCCCTAAATCTTCAGATCCACACTGTCCTAATGTATATATTTAAATAAATTAGCATAAGCATAAGGCTCAAAGACACCGTTCCTAACAGTATGCTTTATTTATTCCCAATTTAGGGCTGAATAAGTCTCTGTTGGAAGCCCAGGCACTGAGGGAAACGGAATACTGCTTATTCAAAAACCATTTGAATCACCTACTGGAGGAATGCTATTATGCATGATATATTGTTCCAAACACAGCATTGCACCATGAAGTTAATCCATGAGAGTAGTTTCTGATAAAGCAGGAAGCAATTTGTAGTTACTTAGATGTGTGTTACAGTCGTCTGAATCACCTTTTCTCCTATATTGGAAATGTAATCTTTGGAGGACTTGCGAAGACATTGGGCTTGTATTAAGGGTGTTAACAAACTTCTGGCAAGCCTTGGAACCCCCAAAAGGTGCCTAGGTGCTACTGTGTATCAGAAAGATAGAGGCATTCAACATAAATTGACAGAAACTACAAAATACCAGTGTATTTGTCTACCAAGTGAGACACTAGAAAAGAAAACGGGAAGGCAGGACATTAAAAAAAAAAAAAAAAATTGAAGCTAAAAGCAGATGAAGTCCATCTTTGTTAGAACATGGTTCAGCCCAGTAATTTCAAAATGCTTTGGGGGATGCAGGGTAGCGGATTCAGCAGTTGGTGGTCTTGCAGACAATATGATCAAATTAATTTCAAATATAAATACCTCCAAAAACGTGTTTCTCTCTCGTCTTAAGGCAGACTGACCTTTGTTGCCTGCTCCTGCTACGGGATTGATTGGAGGCTAACGCTGATTGACGGGAGCTGCCGCAGACTCTGTGGGCTTTGTACAGCTCTGCACATTTTATTTACTGTCTGTAACTTAGATAGAGCTGAAGGAGGCCACATCCAGGAAATCAATCATTTTGGACAAATACATTTTCAAAATTCTTCTGTTCCCAATGACCTTTTTTTTTCCCCCACCGTTGTATGTACATACCTACCTTAAGTATGTTTTTTCATAATGTATTCATGTAAGTGGTTAATTTGGTGACCAAGACATAGAAGATACAACCTGATTGTAGTCATAGAAAAGCCTACAGTCTTTCAATAGAATTCATCAGTCTTCACAAAAAACGGGAAAAATAAAACAAAAAGACATAGGTTGAGGCCAGACCTGGTTTACCCAAAGACCTCTCCTTAAATCAGTTGTGTTCTTGGGTTGTTCATCCTAAACTCACTACTTCTGGATGGCAGAGTGGTACCCTTGGAGGCCACTTGTCTGATATCAACATGTACAACATCTAGAGATCTAGGAGCCAAAAATGCACCAAGTTGCACGGCTGCTTCGACCTTGCCTTCTTCATCCCTTTGTGATCATGTAAGATCAAGTCTTCTACTACATGCCTAAGCCCAGTGGCTGTGAATGATTTATCTATAAAAAATCAGAGAACAATGCAGGAGAAAGTCATTGGTTGGGCCTAGTCAGAAGGGGAAAAAATGAGGTAGATCAAAAAATATGTATTAGAAATGTTCTCAAAATCCCAACAGCTAGTTAAAGTCCCACGTTAGGAAATTAAGAGTTATTTAAAGCCTAAAAATGATTGCAGTGCAATTTTATTTGATGAAATATTCACAGATCAGACACACTGGGAGTCAGAACTAAAAATTTCTGCTCCTTGACTAGTCCAACCTTGCTCCTCCAATCCTGAAATCTTCACTGTCTTATTTAAATGAACTTGATCTTTTAACAAATCACCGAAGAGCTATTGAAATGTGATGAAACTGGAGGCCACAAACATATTTGGTCTGTGTATATTAAACTTGTATCAGATTCATCAATCTTTTTTCTTATTAACATATGATGTATTATTTGCTTCGGGGGTTTTAGGGGTACAAGTCTGTGAATCATCAGTCTTACACAATTCACAGCACTCACCATAGCACATATCCTTCTCAGTGTCCATCACCCAGTCACCCCATCCCTGCCCCCGACCCCCAGCAACCCTCAATTTGTTTCCTGAGGTCAAGAGTCTCTCATGGTTCGTCTCCCTCCCTGGTCCCATCTTGTTTCATTTTTCCCTCCCTTCCCCCCACGGCCCCGCACCCTGCCTCTCAAATTCCTCCTATCAGAGACATCATTTGATAATTGTCTTTCTTTGATTTATTTCACTTAGCATAATATCTTTAAAAAATCACATACCATTGTGTATTCTAGAAGAGGAGGAAACACCTGCCTAATTCTTAGCAAACTTGGAATGAACCAGAGGAAATGCAGGCTGTAGCATCATGAACCAAAACCCATTTCCTTTACCCCTGGACAAGGGAAGATTGAAGGAGGGAATGGAGAAAGCAGAGGAGGAGGAACAGGAAATATCATGGTGTAAGTGATCAAAGTGCAAGCATTTCCTGGCACGTAGCCTTGTGTATGGAACACCCAAAGGGCCCCAGTAGTCTGATATCAGAACAGTTTCTGGTTAGGATTGCTTCCCTCCCCAAAGCTGTTGAAAATGCTCTCCACTCCCCTTCCCTGTCTTTGCTGCTGAAGATACTCCTGCTTCCTTCACTTTCCCGCCTCCCAGTTCAAACCCCCAGTTGGACACTCTTCAGACCCTGCCCTGCAGGGATGGAGGAGGCTGTCTCCCGTCAGGGCCCTGGGTGTTGGAACATGGTGGGATTGCTTCCATGCACCAGGAGAGCTTTCCTTTAGCCATGCGAGGAGGTGGGAAATTAAAGAGGAGCAGGGGCCAAGCCGGCTCATAGGATCAAAAGACTAGAGGCGAGACCCATAGCACACCAATTTTTTTTTTCCCAGTTAAGAAAATGCCTGCACAGCCCACGAGACCTGATGCCTGCTTTTATTATTCCCCTAAAGCAAGGTCCTGCGGACACTGTCGACGTCATTTCTCATTTCACAAAGGAAATGAACGACACTCCCTATCACTGCACATTTCTGGCATCAAAGAAGATGCATTATGATAATTAAATTCTAGTTGTTAATCTCCAGACATAAATGCATGTATGTTTGGACCACCCTAAAGTATATTGGGAACTGCAAAACCTAAAAAAGAAACAATCGCTTACTGTTTCTAATTTAACTTGGATAATTGTATTTTGGGTACATTATGATAATCCAATCAGTGTTTTACAAATGCCGTTTATAAATGGCATTTTTAAGCATTTTTACATCCATTTAACTGTGAGGCACATCAGGAATCATTTCCATTACAGGTACATTCTCCAGCCCCTTGCCATGACGAGACCAACAGATAAAAACCCAAGGCTGTCATTAGTCTTGCTTGGTCTTCAACGTTGTGCAATGACCACAGATTGTCAAGTCTGTGTTCTGCTCCTCCTTTAATTCTGTCAAAGCAGATGAATAGCACATCAGCAAATCTCAAATAGAGCCTGCAACCCCATCACGTGTCTGAAGTTCTTTTATTTTTTTTAAGATTTTATTTATTTATTTATTTGACAGACAGAGATCATAAGTAGGCAGAAAGGCAGGCAGAGAGAGACGGGGAAGCAGACTCCCTGCTGAGCAGAAAGCCCAATGTGGGACTCTATCATAGGACCCTGAGATCATGACCTGAGCTGAAGGCAGAGGTTTAACCCACTGAGCCACCCAGGAGCCCCAACGTGTCTGAAGTTCTTATGTGTGTGTGAAAACAACATCTTTGTCTATACAATGCAAGGGAGTAACAGTTGAGACCAAGCTTATATCTAAAGAAGAAGGCAAGATAACAGAAGCAGAATAACAGAAGCAGATGTTCCTTATTAGAGAAAGACTCCACCCACTGGTTCTGCCAGCCCAAGGGCAGGCAGTACACCATACCCTGGGTGGTCATTCCCAATGATCCTTGGCAAAGCTGAGCTCTGAGGAGCAGACAGATGAGTCTGCAGAAGGACCCAGGAGCTCCAGGAAGAAAAGGGCTCCTCCCTAGGGAAGTCAGTCCTCCCAGATGAACTGGAGTGGATCTGCCAAGAGTCATTGTCAGGAAAGAAGTCTTCAGAAGAATTCACCGTGGAGTAGGGTAGACTGGAGTAGCAGCCAAGACCAACAAGTGGGACAGGGCCCTCAAAGTGTGGACCATAATGTGGGTGATTTCTAGGCTGGCTGTTACCTTAACTTGAAAGGTAAAGGATATAATATCCTCCATCTCTCTCTCTCTCTTTCTCTCTCTCTCTCAATCTATCTCCCCCTCCACACACACACACACACACACTCCTCATATATTGGAAAGTTTACATAAGTAATGATTTTCACTAAAAGCTCATTATGTTCATATTAGCAGTCATGAGGGACTAAAAGGCTGTTATATATTACATATAATCTGTCACAGATTATAATCAATCTCTGATCACAGGTCCTTTAGTTGCATTACAAGTGGGCTTCATGCCATTTCATATTACTTCTAGTTGTCAGATTTATGTTATTGTTATTTCTATTGTTTTGTGTTAGATTTTTAATTCCCCAAAATTGATTCATTGTAGAACAATGGCTCACCACAGTGAAAAATTCATGATGAAAACAGTAACTATGTTTTTATAGTTCCAAGTAATCTTGTAAAAACAAATAGTAAACAGAATTCCAATGTAAATGGAGGTTGTGGCATTGTGAAAATGTGACATTCCTCTGGGGTCATACGACACATGCAGAATTAAAGAGGACACTGTGAATTGGAAGTATACATGTAAAGAACGGAAAATTGGATTTTGTAGGATCAGCAATCCATTTGCCTTTCAAATTTAGTACAAAACCTTTTAAGAACCTACTTCGCTATTAAAAAATAATAATAATTTGGGAACGCCTGGGTGGCTTGGACGGTTAAGCATTTGCCTTCAGCTCAGGTCATGATCCTGGGGTCCTGGACTGGAGCCCTGCCTCAAGGCTCCCTGCTAGGCAGGAAGCCTGCCTCTCCCTCCCCTTCTGTGGCTCCGCTGGCTTGTGATTTCTTGCACCCGCTCTCTGTCAAGTAAATAAATAAAAAATCTTTAATTTCTTTTTAAATTTTTAAGTCAAAAACATAACTTTTTAAACGTTAACTTAGTCATACTTTTTGTTTTGAATAACTATGAAATAGTTATTTTCAATATAATAATATATTATTAAATGATATATATATTATTCAATATAATAATATAATAATATGAAATAGTTATTTTCAATATAAATTAATAAATTTTTCTGTTTATGCAAAGGAAAGAACAAACCATGGAGCAGTTACTCAACATTCTACTTCATGGAACAAAATTACACTGTGACTGGAAGTTGAACATAAAGTGTTCACAGGATTACTAACATGGAGAACTGGAGTTCTCTTAATGGACATTGAAGTCAGTGATCCCCAGATCTGCTCCCCACCCCCGGGGGTAAACATACTGCTGATGTTAGCATCAGACCTGTTGCAGGTGCCTTTCTGTGTTCCCACACTTTCCTGCCTCCCCCACTTCAGTGTTTTTCTGTAGGAAGACTCCATTATCTTTCTTCCCAATTGTTTACGGCAGTTAGAGCATTGTTGTAATATTTAATTGTATTAATTATTTTGGAATCTAATTAAACACAATGTAACAAAAAGTTATTCTAATCAAAACCAAGTTGAATGCCTTGGGGGAAAAAAAGAGTTAAATATTTTCCTTTTTTACTAATTTATTTATTTTCTGTATTGTAAACATCTTTTATTTTTTTTTGTATGTTCAGTTAGCCATGTATAGTATATCCTTAGTTTTTGATATAGTGTTCAATGATTCATTACTTATGTATAACACCCAGTGCTCATTTTTAAATTTTAATTCCCAAAGAGTGTACATACAGTGTTATACTAATTTCAAGTGTGAAATATAGTGACTCAACCATTCAAAGCATTATTCAGTGCTCATGTTAAGTGCACTCTTTAATCCCATCACCTATTTTACCCATTCCCCACCCACCACAGCTCCAGTAATCATCAGTTTTTCCTCTACAGTTAAAAATCTGCTTCTTGGGACGCCTGGGTGGCTCAGTGGGTTAAACCGCTGCCTTCGGCTCAGGTCATGATCCCAGGTCCTGGGTTCGAGCCCCGCATCGGGCTCTCTGCTCAGCAGGGAGCCTGCTTCCTCCTCTCTCTGCCTGCCTCTCTGCCTACTTGTGATTTCTCTCTGTCAAATAAATAAATAAAATCTTTAAAAAAAAATCTGCTTCTTGATTTACTTCTCTTTTTTTCCCCTCAGCTTGTTTGTTTCTTAAATTCCACATATGAGTCAAATTATATGCTATTTGTCTTCCTCTGACTTATTTCACTTCACATTATACTCTCTACCTCCATCCATGCTGCTGCAAATGGCAAGATTCCATTCTTTTTTATGGCCGAATAATACTCCATTGTATATTTTTACCTTATCTTCTTTATCCATTTATCAGTCGATGGACACTTGGGCTGTTTCCATAGTTTGGCTATTGTAGATATTTTTGCTATAAACATAGGGGTGTATGTATATCCCTTTGAATTAGTAGTTTTGCATTCTTTGGGTAAATACCTAGTAATGTGATTACTAGACTATAGGGTAGTTCTATTTTAACTTTTTGAGGGACCTCCCATATTGTTTTCCACAATGGCTGCACCAGCTTGCATAACCACCAATAGTGCACGAGGGTTCCCCTTTCTCTGCATCCTCACCAACACTTGTTGTTTCTTGTGTTATTGATTTTAATCATTCTAACAGCTGTGAGGCGATATCTCATGGTCGTTTTGATTTGCACTTCCCTGACGATGAATGATGTGGAGCATCTTTTCATGTGTCTGTTAGCCATCTCTATGTCTTCTTTGGAGAAATGTCTGTTCATGTCTTCAGTCCATTTGTTAATTGGAAAAAATAATTAAATGTTAATTGCTGAAAGTATTGTTGCCAAATTTGACAAGAGTGAAAGATCTCGGGGGCAGGGAATCATGCAAATTTAGAGGTACTTTGCATGCTGATTGCTTCCCAAGTACATTTAGATCCTAAGTGCACTTAACAGAGTCCAGAATTGGAAGTCTTGGATGTTGCCTTATGAGTGAGGTATAAAGATGATGCTGAGATCCAGCATGGATCATATAATAAAAATACAGAGATCTTGTCCCTTAACTGAATAGTCACAGTGAATGTCCACTCATATTTTTAAGTTAAAATAAACTGTCTAATTATGCTAATAATCTTTTCATTCCATATCTTAATTGAATGTTTCAATTAAATGAACAACTATATTATGTTAAGCAAATTGGATAGATGGGCTTCCACTGTAATATATTCACTGAGATTTCACACAAGCCATGGGGAATGTTATTTTAATGAATGACCCTGTTGTATATTGATTAAGCGAATGACACACAATCTGAGGGAGTAATTACTATCACACAGGCACACCAAAAGTAATACAGTCAGATAAAACAACAGATGCGCAGGAGACATGTCAGTAATTTGGCATGTATGAAGCAGACTTGCCTCAACACTATGTTATCTGTAAATTTCAAAAACTCTTGTAGCAGAAAAATTCATGCTAGAGGAAAACCAGTGGCTCAGAAGAAGACATGCTCAGGAGAAGATATGCTGCAGGCAAATTGCATTCTACTAGTGACCCCGAACCCAAGCTCTAAGTTAAATGCACAATACAAGTGAGTGATGAGAAGCTATGCTAGTGATGAAGTCATGCTCCAGGAGGACCTGTGTAGAAGAGAAGGACACCACAGGAAAACCACACTACAGTGCAGTGGATGCTTAAGAAGTCCTGCGAGCTTTGTCTCCACATATAAAAATGGGAGCCACGCTGCAAGAGAAGGCATGTTTTCCTTTTAGTTAAAAATTACTCCGAGAGCACAGAAATAGACTTGATTATTATAGGCATTATGATGCGTCCAGCCTGCAGGCCAGCTAGAGTGTCAGTGTCTTGGTTGTTGAAAGTTGAGATCATAGTAATAAAAGGGTAACTTCTGGAGTACTTACAGCAGCCAGGCAATGTTCTGAGTACTTTCCATGGAGTCACTGATGCAACCTGTCAAGTAGATACTATTATTACCCCATTCTATAGATGAGGAAGCAGACACAAAGACAGAAAAGTAACTTATTCAAAACAGCCAGTGAATAAAAGGCAGAGCAAGAACCAGGATCCAGTCGTCTGGCTACCTTAAGTCGGCTTAGGACCTCAAGGCTGTTATTCCTCTCCCAGCCTGACCTGCCCAAGGATGCGGAGCAGCTTACTGGGCACAGACAGACAGCAATACGGCTCCTCCTTTCCACACTGGCACATGAGAAACAGAGGGACTGGGCTGACCCAAGTCTTTGAAATAACTTCTCTGAGAATGCCAGTAAAACCATTCCTATAATTTCAAGTGACAGGTATAAGTTATATTTCTCAGCAATAAATTCATCCCCTTGGAGATGCTCAAAGAGCCTGTGTCAAAATATCACATTTTTTTTTCAATGTTGAGAAGAAGATAGCAGGGTTTCTTAAGAAGACTGGGGATTATGGTCAATGGTGGTAATGCCAAATAGTGGCAATTTCCTAACGATTTTCTTCTTTCATTAGAACAAAATATTCAACAACAGATGATTAGCCATTAACATAAAATAAAAAGAGAAACAAAATGAAATGTCTTTGCTTCTTTCCATAAGTAAGAAATGCTTTAAAGAGTAAGATATATCAGAAGAGTGAGTCAGGAACCCACCCACCACCTACCTTCCCAAAGCAAACATGTAAGCACTGCCCATGCCTGGCAACTTCACATCCAACAAAGGCTGAGGCAAAGCTCATTGAGAAGACAATGTAAGTATCTGGGACTATCCGACAGAACCACTAGACCCTTGCTGCATTCCTCCCCACTTTTAACAGTGAGTCAGAGAAATAATAATTATATAGAAATAAAGAAAATAGGGGCACCTGGGTGACTCAGTCGTTAAGCCTCTGCCTTTGGCTCAGGTCATGATCTGGGTCCTGCGATCAAGTCCTGCATCAGGCTCCCTGCTCAATGGGAAAGCTGCTTCTCCCTCTCCCTCTACCCCTACTTGTGTTCCCTCTCTCTCTACCCCCCCTCTCTGTATCAAATAAATAAACAAAATCTTTAAAAAAGAAGAAATAAAGAAAATAATTATTATTATAAAGAAATAAAATAATATATATAATATATAATTATATAGAAATGAAAATAGTAAGTGGGAGAGTACACTCTTCTAATAATAATATAGAAATAAAGAATATAATAAAAAGAATTGTATCTGTACATGACCTAAGACTCAAAATACGGACTGCTGGGTCAGAAAAAGGAAGCTTGAGGAGAGATTATAAAAATATCTTCCCTCTCCCTGCATTCAATAGTGAGCTTAGTCACTAGATTTTTACGATATTACAGTTCTTCAAATTATATTTAATATTGTGATTACTGCATCTTGGGTTTTTTTCTCATTTTTTTTCTTTGTATAGAACAAAAATCAGCACTCTGTGTGGTTGATTCAGCTTAGCGTGTGGCTGAGTGTGAAGATCCCACCATGTATGGCTCTTAGATGTACCATAGCCAACATTCAGTTTCTCCACACAGCTATGTCCTTCTGCAAATTAATAAAGGAGGGGGAGGAGGGAGTGTGATGTGGTTCTGTTCACTTGATCCACTGAAATAGGGACAGTTTTAGATAGCTCAGCATAGGAGTAAACCCACTGAGAGAGTACACTCTTCTGTAAAAACCTGCTGTGGTGGGGCGCCTGGGTGGCTCAGTGGGTTAAAGCCTCTGCCTTCGGCTCAGGTCATGATCTCAGGGTCCTGGGATCTAGCCCTGCATCGGGCTCTCTGCTCAGCGGGAAGCCTGCTTCCTCCTCTCTCTGCCTGCCTCTCTTCCTACTTGTGATCTCTGTCAAATAAATAAATAAAATCTTGAAAAAAAACAAAAAAAAAAAACCTGCTGTGGCCTCATGAGCTATCTAGCCGGGGCTGAAGATACATCAAACTATGTGGCCCAGTGGCTGTGTGGTAGCCAGAGACCTAAAGAAGCCTAAAAACTGGGCCCACTGTAAAACAATTGCTGATCCAGTGCCCCAGACCTCTCCCCAATGGAGTTCAGATGTATAATTTGCTCCCTTAGATCAAATAATCCTTGGGAGGATGTGAGGGCAATCTGGCTGTGACATCTGTCACCACACTGATCACCAGGGTTGATTGGGCTGATCTGGCTGGCTAGGTGGGTGTCCCCTTCCTGCCTCACTTCTCCATGAGTGTCCCTCCTGAAGCAGCCTGCTCGGTCAAAGAGGATGACCTTAACTGATAGAGGAGGACTGTTCTTCAGTCAAGGGTGAATGAGTAGCTGAGCTCTCCTGCTATGACCTCCAAACAAGACCTCAAGGTTCATTTGTAGAAGAACATAGGGTAGTCAAGCTTCCAAGACTCCAGACACATCCAAAGGAGGCACTGCAGGTGGCAGTCTGACTTAAAAAAAATAAATATACAGTAATAATCCTTGGGATTCTTAAAATGATCTAAGTGGTCCATGAGAGCAAAAATGGATAGTCCAATAAATTGAGAATACAGAGGTTCAAGCAGTTAGTCAACCAATTAAGTGTGACTTATTGATAAGCTAAAGTAACCCAACTTGTTCACAGATTAATTCATGTGTATACACAAATGGTAACAATGTGTTGGACCTGCACGCACCAGCATCTGAGTTCACTGTTCACATCACCTTCCAACTCCATGTTCAGTGATGTCATATGGGTACCTGGAATTAGTCATGAAATCAGTAAACACCACAAAACCAAACATCTTCCCTCAGAGAACCAGTTGTTAAGCATTTTACCCACCCACTGGGAAAATCCATCTCTTTGATTCTCTGTCTCTCTATCTCCAGGTATCTCTCTCTTTTTCACATTCACACATACAGATCCTGTTTTTTCCAGTTGTAAGTATTGGCTTCCATGACCAGAAATCTTAGCCAATCAGATTATTGCATCAATCTTAACCCTGGATTTTACCATCCTTCACAGATACCAACAAAGATAATCTGAAATTTACCTTGCCATTTTAAATTCTCACTATGTTTGGGGTTATCCTACCAAAACAGAAATTCTGCTCACCACACTTTTACACCCAGAAGAAGTTTCTGACAACTACATCACACCTCCTCTTTCTTCAGAACCTTCTTGCACTAAGTCTCCATTAGCTTGGCAGTGTTCTAAGTCTGACCGAGCTCTTGTCAGTATGATTGTCCTCTCTCCTGTTCAACTAGGAACCAAGCAGATGTCCGCATGACAGAATATGCTCTATCTGCTCTATCTGGGAAGCACTACTTCTGCATCCATTGAAAGGAATCCACCCTGGATATCCATCACACTCAGACCCAATGCATAGCCATTGTGCCATTTGGAGGCTCCCCTGATTTAGATTAGTGGTGTCATTATCTAGAGACAAATTCTACAGCCTAGCTTGTGCCAGACATCATCTGCCATATGAAGTGAGGTTCACAACCTCAGATTATGTTTCTTCTCCCGACCTCGCTATCCAGCACTGAAGTCCTTATATGATGTTTCACAGTGAAAAATAACTGGCAAATTGAACCATCACCCCTCTCTACTCTTCCCTCAGTGGGTGGTACATAAACTATGAGGCATATCAAAATCCTACTTAGATAGTTGATGAGTTGAAACATTAGGATGTGAATAAAGATTTTATGCTATTATTATTTCTCATTAATCAATAGTCAACACTTCTCTCCATCCATGACATGTCCAAACCATTGCTCTAGCGTTTGGAGAAATGCAGCAGACATATGGGTTTTGCTCTCTGCCCTCACAGTCTGATGAGGGACAGAAGCTGAATTCATAAAGCAGGACACAGAGTAATGGCATCTTCCATCAAGCTATTGTTCAGTGTTCATGTTTTTATTCCTTTGGGGTATCCTCATGTGTCCATCATTTTGTATTCCTGTAGGTCTCTGTGGACAGTGTATTAGATAACAGGCATTTCAGAGTAATTTGACTCCCCCAATTTCCCATAAAATTCTGTAATCCCCACTTGTTTACTGCTAGAAATAGGTTACTGTATTTTTAATCAAGAGATAAGCATCACTGTAGAGATCCACAGAAGAAAAGCTCATTATGGAACCTGTCAGTTCTCCAAAGCAGTACGTCTTTGTGGACACATGTGGCTGAATGTGTCCTTGCCCCCCACTACACCCATCTCCTTCTTCATACCCAAAGGAACCCTGCAACCCTGCTGACATCTGTTTCCTTCTGAGTCCTAATCACGATTTGTCCTTTCATTATGTCACCCCTAGTTTCTATCTGTATTTCTTAGATTGTAAGCATTCTGAAGATGGAGAACAAAGATGCCTTATCTGCCTTCCATCTCCCATCCCTAGCACTCTGCCTGGCCAGAGAGGATGCTCAATAAACAGGTATTGCAATAAATAAAACAATTGACCTGATTTGTCTTATTCTCCTAGTTTCCTTAAAAATATCTATACTAGGGACACCTGGGTGGCTCAGTCAGTTGAGCAACCCACTCTTGATCTCAGGGTCCTGAGTTCAAGCCCCATGGTGGGCTACATGCTGGTTGCAGAGTCTATTTTTAAAAAGGAAGGAGGGGTGCCTGGGTGGCTCAGTCAGTCAAGCACCTGACTTTGGCTCAGGTCATGATCCCAGGGTCCCAGGACCTAGCTCCACATCAGGCTCACTGCTCAGTGGCGAGCCTGCTTCTCCCTCTCCCTTGACCCTGCCCCAGCTTGTGTGTGCACTTTCTCTCAAATAAATAAATAAAATATTTTTTAAAAAGCTATACTAGCCTTCATTATTTAGATAATTTGGTAAGAATTATGAGATATTACATACTCGACTGGAAATATGAAATGAACCATATGCAGACTGTCAGGGAAAGGTGAGGCACAAGACTGAAAACCTAGAGTGATGGTTTTGCTCTGATCTCCCTCAAAATTCCCAGTGCCCTTGATCAACTCCTCTGACATCTCTGAGCTTTAACTTTCTCATTATAAATTATAAAATGTTGAACAGGATGTTTTTCTAGCCCTTGGAATCTTCATAAGTGCTGTCCATTCTTAATAATTCCCCAAAATAATGTTTGTTAATGGTTTTGACAAAAAGAAAGAACGTTCAAGCAAGAAATCCGATAAGTTAGGGTTCCCTCATATTGTATTTTCTTTACTATGTATTCGCAATAATTATGTATTGTAGATACTTATGTATCTACAGAGGTACATTACATAATGACAATATTCAAGTTAATAACCCAGGAAACCATGGAAGCCAAGGTGGGTCCAGCTTTTCTTGGACAGAAACTGTCTTCTCTTGGATGGAGGAAAAAAAAAATTTGGAAAATAGGTTCAAAAAGTAAATAGGAAGTTGAGAAATAAAAACAAAGTGGTTATTTTACAGTCTGAAATATCTGCTCTATTTCCTTTCTTTCAGTTTCAAATAATAAAAACACATTTTTTTTCTTTTGCTTCTCTGCCCCATGTCTCTAAAACCAAAAAGACTTCACATGTTTTTATTTTTTCTTCAATTGTGATGGGATATAAGTGGTCTTCAACATCCACTAGCTTCACAGTATTTTATTTTTACTTTGCTTATCAAAGAAACCAGTCAACTCACATTTGATGTATTTAGGAAGGTACTACATATGCTCCTGTCACCATCCTGAACAGGAGCCCTGTCCTGAAGAGGGGTTCCCCCCTGAAGAAAGGTGACCCCCTGAATACGAGTCCCCCATGAAGAGGAGTCCCCATGAAGAGCAGCATTGCTCAGAATAGGAATCCCCCCAAAAAGGAATACCTCATGAAGAGGAGCACTGTCTTGAAGAGGAGTACCACCCTAAAGAGGAGTACCTCATGAAGAGTACCACCTTAAGAGAAGTACCCCCTGAAGAGGAGTACCACCCTGAGAGGAGTACCCCCTGAAGAGGGGTACCACCCTGAAGAGGAGTTCCCCATGAAGAGGGCACACTGCCCTAAGGTGGAGACCCCTCCCCTCCAAAGAGGGGCATTGCCCTGACGAGGAGCACTTTATGAGAAGACAGCACAACACTTTCTTGTTTATGTTTCCGCAGATGAGAGTTAAGGTCTAGGTCATGGCTGTGTCTGTATATGGCAGTGATGCCGTTAAGAAGAACCAGAGTAACCAGTAACACAGTTCACCGATGACTGGTCTACACATGAGTAGTGATGAACTGACCAACATAAAAATCTGCTACTGAGAGCTCATCTTTGTGTCACAGTAACCATAATTCTAAAGTGTTTCACCAAATCACTATAAGGATTCCTTCCTCTCCATTATGAAAAGGGGCACAGAAAAAAGAGTGTGCACATCTTTGAATGTGTTTTTGCATGGGTTTTATTTTTTGCCCTTTCTGGGGGGGGGGGGTTAGGATGAATGGTAGATCAGAAATCTATTCTCTGGAAATTAGGTCCTTGATGAGAAGGATGCATTTCTGTGGAGGGGCCAGGATTGAAATATGGATTAAATTAAACAGCTGGCTATTTGCCCAATGTCTGGGCCTGAGATCCAGTTGATACTAGAAGGTGAAGTTGAGGGTTCTAGGACCTTGCTTTCAAAAGTATTGCTTTACAAGAGATTAGTTCACCACTGCAACAGTGTGAACCCTGCTGTGTACTGCATTTCCACAATAAACTGAAGAAGGGAATTAAAATACAGAAAACACCTTGGTCATCCCTTGGCAACTATTAGAGCTTTATGAACTCACCAAGATATTATGAGAATACAAAGTGAGTCTATGCACAGGAATTAACTTCAGAAAGGAGAGAAAAGACAAAGGTCCGTTTTTAAAATCAACCATTCAAGATTTAGAACAGAGGTGGTGTGTCATAATTGTTTTAAAGAAAAGCACAGAATGGCACGCAGGTTGCTCCTCTGACAGCCAGTAAACTTAGAGCATGAGACCCTGGTCGATGCAGAACACCACTATTCAAGGCCCTGAAGAACACATATGGGTCTAGCTCACCTGTCCACTCCCAGCACCTGACACCATGGGCAAGGGCTGGACATGAGGACCTCATCTTTTCTTTTATTTTTTTAATATTTTTATTTATTTATTTGACAGAAAGAGAAAGGGAGAGAGCACAAGCAGGGGGAGAGGGAGAGGGAGTTCCCAGGACCCTGGGATCATGACCTGAGGTGAAGGCATATGCTTAACCAGCTGAGCCACCCAGGCACCTGAGGACCCCCAGTCTTCATGGTCCTTTGGTGAGGTGTTCCAGTCATACTGGAAAAGAGCCCCCTCTCTCTGTCCCCATCCACAAATCACAGGTATATGATCTTGAACTCTGCATGCTCCTTCGCCATTTGCCTCCTCCTTCAACCAGCGGAGGACTATTCAAACCTGCACACGGGAGCCCAGGATACTTGCTCAGAAGACAACTGAGAAGAGTTTGGATTTTTGTTTAAAACTCTGAATATCCCATGAGTGAGGGAAATGATGGGTGATTTGAGCAGCTAGGCCAGGTACCCCAAGAGATCCCCAGTGTCCTCACTGACCAAATTGGAGAAGCAGGTCAAGCTAAACTAGGGGTCAGCAAACTAATGGCCCCAGGGGCCAAATCTGGCTTGCTGCCTGTCTTGGTAGAAAGTTCTGTTCTAATGCACCCATGCTCTTTTGTTTACGTATTTTCTACAGCTGCTTCTGTGCTGCAGTGGCAAAGTTGAGTAGCTCAAACAGAGGCCTTAGCCTTTGTTATCTGGCCCTTGGCAGAAGGAAATGTGTCCACCTCTGGCTCAGGGGTGGACACATTTCCTTCTGCCAACGGCTGATTTTTCAAGGTGGGAAACTGGAATTAGACAAAGTTTATGACAGAGAACAAGATCTTAATAAACAAACTGCCCTTGGGAAAGTGAACAATTTGTCAGAATGTTAAATTTTGATACAATCTTATTCTTAGTTCCAGGTTTTGTGTGTTTTGTTTTTGTCCTTGTTGTTGTAGCCTTCATAACTGCATTAATTTGCAGGTGAAGAAAAGCTAAATCAACCCTCCAGGTATTGTTGTAAGTTTCCCATGCAGCACCACAGGTAACAGTTTCTCATGAAATATCATAGGGGTGCTAAGAGACACCAACACACAAGAACACTTCCTCTCTATGTTACTTAGTATCATCTTGAAATCTCTATGGAGCAAAGACAAGATATAAATGCTGATCTACTTATTAAAAAAGTGATGAACCCAGGGGCACCTGGGTTAAGCCTCTGCCTTCGGCTCAGGTCATGATCTCAGGGTCCTGTGATTGAGCCCCACATCGAGCTCTCTGCTCGGTGGGGAACCTGCCCCCCCGCCGCCTGCATCTCTGCCTACTTGTGATCTCTCTCTCTCTCTTTCAAATCGATAAATAAAATCTTTTAAAAAAATATGCTCCTAAACAATCCAAAAGTATAAAGTACACTATTATAATTTTAAAACACAGCAGCAGACCCCTAGAAAAGATACACAAAAGTTTATAAACTTTCTTCACACTGGTAATTACTGGTTTAATTTTATTTCAAAGGAAGCCGCATTTTAAATTATAACAAGAATATTTAAAAACTGGACCACAAGAAATGTATGTGAATATATGTGAACCATCAGAAGGAAACCATGAAATTTGGATGCACAGAAAGTCGCTATCTTTCAAATGTCCCCACTGACATCACTCAGGATAAGCTTCCAATCCTATCTCTTTCCCGTTCTCTCTGTCTCTGCCTCTTGTTCTCTCCGGGCTATCAGAGCAAAGGCCTCCTTTCTAATATCCTCCAGAATGGTTAAGGAAGTTCTTTTTTTTTTTTTTTTAAAGATTTTATTTATTTATTTGACAGAGAGAGATCACAAGTATGCAGAGAGGTAGACAGAGAGAGAGGAAGGGAAGCAGGCTTCCTGCTGAGCAGAGAGGCCAATGTGGGACTCGATCACAGGACCCTGAGATCATGACCTGAGCTGAAGGCAGCGGCTTAACCCACTGAACCACCCAGGCGCCCCTGGTTAAGGAAGTTCTAACAGAACCACTAAATGTGAAAAATTTAACCATAAATTAGGGCAAACACAGCAGCATTATACACACATATGTGTGTACATAAATGTACACGTGTGTATGTACACACAAATATGTATGTATGTATGTGTATATACATAAACATACAAATATTTATATTGATTTATTTTATTATGAGACAAATGTACATATATATTTCAGTAGCATGAAGAAAATACGTAAAATAATGTGAGAGTGATTGTCATTGGATGGTAGAATTAGAGTATTTAAAGTATCTGTTCATTTTTATACTTTCTGAGTATTCTGCAATCAGAACATATTACTTAAAAAATAACAATAAGGTGTACAAAAATTAAGTTGTAAAGATGGTTTGATGGGTTGAATGGATGCACAAAGTGTGGTACTTACATCTAGTGAAATATTTTTTTTAATTTTATTTATTTATTTGACAAACAGAGGTCACAAGCAGGCAGAGAGGAAGTCAGAGAGAGAGAGAGGAGGAAGCAAGCTCCCCACTGAGCAGAGAGCCCGACGTGGGGCTCGATCCCGGGACCCTGGGATCATGACCTGAGCCAAAGGCAGAGGCTTAACCCACTGAGCCACCCAGGTGCCCCACATCCAGTGGAATCTTAAGCAGATCTTTAAAAAGAAGGAAATCATGTCACATGCTAAACACTTGGATAAACCTTGGAGATATTATACCAAGTGAAATAAGCCAACTGCAAAAGAAGAAAATTCCCTATGATTCCACTCACATGAGGCATCTAAAGTTGTCAGAATTGTAGCTAGAGAAATAGAGTGGTGGGTGCCAGGGGCTAGGGAGAGGGTAGACAGTTGCTTCAGGAATATGGAATTAATAGTATTAATAGTATTTCACTTTGGAATATAGCAGAAGATATTACTAACATGGTGATTGAAAATGAATTTAGTCTTAAAAATTATATCTTATTATGTTCCTTTGTAACGAAACATTTTTTTGCTCAGTTAAATTTTTATGTTTAATATCTGTTCTCATCTGTCGGTTTCCAATTTTAGTCCTTATTTCAATGCATATCCCGAGGATTAAAAATAATAATCTTAAGGGCACCTGGGGATCTCAGTCATGTAAGCATCTGACTGCTGATTCCAGCTCAGGTCATCATCTCAGGGTCATGGGATAGAGGCCTGCATCAGGCTCTGCACTCAGCAGGGAGTCTGCCTGAGATTCTCTCCCTCTCCCTCTGCCCCTCCTGCTCGCTCTCAAATAAATATATAAATCTTTAAAATTAAATACATAAATATTATAAAAAATGATAATTTGAGAATCACAAAGCATGCATTTGAGTAAGCACTTGCAGTAACACATGGGGACCCCAGGAGGCTTCCTTTCCCGTGTGCTCCGTTCACATGAACAGATCAATGTTCTGAAGTACTTACATGGTTCTGCCTGGCATTCGTCTTCCTGGTGGAGAGCAGGGACCTGTTTACCTTGGCCTGCTTTCCACCCAAAGAATACCCTGTACTTCCTCGGTACCTTTAAATATGTCTTCAGTGATTCAGTTCAATAAACTCCGATCGTGGGGACCCTCTGGTTCAGCCACTGGTTCAGTACTTAATTTTTAAGAGAATTCAACCATGATTATACATAAGGGTACGTTCTTGAGGGTAATTTTGTTCAAAATGTTTCATTGAAAACATAGATATTGTCCTGAAAAGTAATTGATCTATATCATCTGAAATAGTATCATTGATTAAATTAAATTAAATTTAAACATATTCAAAACAAATAATCCATTCAGTGTTTGAAAAAGTATCAATGTTGAATAATGAAGAGTATTAATAAATGGAGTGATGGGTACTTTCTCTCTCTCTCGTGTGTTGGGGGGTGAAGGTTGGAGATACAGGGATGCGGGAGGTCAGCACAGAGCCCTAATTTCCCATTGGAAAGAAGGCATGCATTGCATTCACTAATTAAGGGCCAGAGGTCACTCTGGTTTGGGCAGGAAGGATCTAAATCCTTTCTTAATCGGCACACAAATGAGACCTACTTTCCCCATTTCAGCTATTGATTGTTTGCCCTCACCTTAGGGAATGTATTTGTCCATGATCTCCTGCTTTAATGGACATCATCTCCTCATTTTTCTAGGATGCACCTACCTTTGTGACACTGTGTGCCCTGAACACTTGCTCCTAAGAGTGCCATTCAATTACAGTGCAGAAAAATAGCTACTGGGAATTCAGTAATGAGAAAAAACTTTGGGGGCTGAAGCCACCAATACATCAAAGCCTTTGTACATGAGAAAGCAGAATAGCTCTTCAGACCAACAGGGCTGCTGTGCGTGGTGGGGAGTTAAAGGGAGAGAAGCAGTGGATGGGAGCCTGAGAAGGGAATGAACAAGAGTGTGGCACCGAGTGTGCTCAGCGAAACGGTTGCTGGTATATTTGTGCTTGAAAATCCATGACAAAATACGAGTGGTATTTGAAGACATACCGGACTTTCTGGATGAATCTCTGAAACTCTATGGCAGAATTTTCATTGCCGTCTCTAAAACTATTATTGTTTATTCTTTTTTGTCATTAATTTTGTTGGATAAGGTTAAAACATCTTTTCTTTCAATCTGTATTGCTACAGGCATATGCTAGAAAATAAATGTTAAATGTTATTTCTTCTTGGTGTAAAGGATATTTTCCCAGACTCTCTTTGTTTATGTTTTCATAATTATTATAATTACTTATATATTTATACCTAAGATTTACATGAAATATGCTAAGTGTCACTGTCTGTGTATCTTAACATAAAACATCTAAAATTTATATTTATATATAAATATATCTGAAGCAGGATAACCCATGTCCCATTTTTGCCCCTTAAAAAAAAATCATTTTTCTCTATAACCTAATATTTCTTAGCCCATGATGCCCACCAATCTGCTTGTGTAAATCCTTATATTTGTGCTTATATTGTAATGGCTCATGTGAAATGCTATTGCCTGAGATTGTTTTTTATTAATTAACAAATCCTTCTACTGAGCTTACTCAATGCCAAGCGCTTTACAAATGTTAACTCTTTTTATCCATGTAATAACCTTATTAGGTAAACCGAACCGTAGCCCCTATTTTATAGATTAAAACAACCAGAAAATAAACCTTTAGCACAACGACTGGAGAAACTTGCCCAAGATTGCACAGGTAATAGCCTCCTTAGGATTCAACCCTCCAGGGCCTGTCATGTCTTTACCTCTGGCTGTTTGTACAGGTGTCACTATGCTGTGGCCTTGAGAGCTGGGGCTGAGTCAGCTGGGGCTGACTCTCTCTTTGGGATTTCCAGTTCTCAAAGTTCCTTTGTGCAGTCAATGCCATGGTGCACTCCCCACATCACTCCTTCTTGACTCTCATGCCCATTTTTTCAGTTGCCAAGAGAAGTAAAGGCTGAGGGCTCAGCTGAGGCCCACTCCGAGAGTTGCCTTCAGCTGATGAAGTGAGCATTATGATTTTTGTTCACCAACTCCATCTCTCTGTCCCTCTCCATCTCTCTCTCTCCCTCCCTTAATCTCTTTCTCTCTCTGCTCACAATTTCTCCACTTGTCTGTAAGGGAAGCAACATCATATCCAATTGGACCTTCCCACTCTTGACCAATGAACCTCCACTACAGGTCCTCTGATTGCTGTTCACTCTGGTCATTATTTCCACATGGCCTCTTGGCTGTTCAGTGCAACTCTTTGGCTTCTGCCATTCCAGTCTGGAACCCCATGTCATTATATCCTACTATCAATATATGTCCGAAGACGACAGTCCCTACTGAGCCTCTGGTTCTCCCAATACATGAACCATCCAGGGGAGCTCCTGACCTCGCAGTGCTTCCATTCTAACATTGTTACCTCCTTTAGCTTCCTGACCCTTCTTCAGTCTACACCAGGGAGGTTAATGAGCCACAATCTGTAGGTGACTATACTTACTGTAGGTTTTCTACATTGTAACAGCCATTAGGATCAGCTCCAGGAGTTCCTGTCAAATTGTTAATTTTTGAGTCATGGATGAGTTCCCCCATGTTAAAAATTTCTCCTTTATTTAGCCTTAGGATTTTATTCCCCCACCCTGTCCAATACCCTCAATATGTTCTTCCACGTGTGTTCCAACAATTCTTGGTGGCATATATTGGATAATTACTACAAAGATTCTCATGTGTGAGCTCTTCACTCCCAGAGTTGGGATCGCATTTCCCCATCTGGGCCACACCCTGAGTTTAGTTTTAGGCCTGGAGGCAATGAGGGCTGGTAGGATCATCTTAAAGAGTGCCAGTTTCAAATCATAGGTGCATTCCTCATCTGATACCTTTAACAAGAGGAGGCTACTACCCTCTAGAAGGAGTTGCTCTGACTCACAGAATGTTCAAGGGAATCTGGGTTCAAGATTCTCAGATTTTCCTTCACAAGTGTTCCCATTTAAAGTCTCATGTTCCGGGGCGCCTGGGTGGCTCAGTGGGTTAAGCCGCTGCCTTCGGCTCAGGTCATGATCTCAGGGTCCTGGGATCGAGCCCCGCATCGGGCTCTCTGCTCGGCAGGGAGCCTGCTTCCTCCTCTCTCTCTACCTGCCTCTCTGCCTGCTTGTGATCTCTCTCTGTCAAATAAATAAATAAAATCTTTAAAAAAAATAAAAATAAAAAAAAAATAAAGTCTCATGTTCCAATTTTCTTTTTAACCAGAGCCCTGATTTTGCTCCAGGAGATGTATCGTAGCTGGAGAGTCCATCTCTTCGGTGGCTCTGAAATTGTTTCAGTTAGAACCTGGGTTTGGACCTCACCATGGTCTTCTTTGGAGCTTTAGGAGATGAGGGTCTTCTTTAAATATGGTCACAGAAGACTTCCAGTTTTCAAAACACACTTGAGTTGTTAGTTGGCTGCTCTGGGACCATGTTTTATTCCAAGACTTCTGGCTAATCTCAAAATTCTTAAAATTACTATTACCCCGCCTTCCCAATACTGATCACATGCCACAGCGAATGCACAACTGGCTGTTCAACTACTCCTTTAACCTCTTCCCAGATCTCACAGGGGTTGGGCATGAGTAGTGGTGCTCCGTGCTCAGACTAGCACCATCCACTTACTCCAGCAAGGGGGTCTTTTCACCTTCTCACTAGAGAATGATCCAGCTATGAACTCCTACCTAACAGGCCTATAAAGTCCCACATAATAGAGTTAATTCTAGTACCCACAGTGAGCCTGGGTTCCCCCGCAGTGTGGAATCTGAGGCATGTGTGTGGGTGGTTTAATTAGGTAGCACTGTGAGGGATGGAGGAAAGCCAGAAGGGAAGGCATGCCAGCCAAATCATGGGCTACCCAATTTTCCACTCTTTGGGGGAACTAGTCCTCCATCCTCAGCCCTTACTAAAGAGTTTTTCAAGACGAACCTGAGAACAAAGAGCACAGTAGGGACACTGTTCCACTGATTGACTCCAGTGCACTTTAGCTAAGCATGTCTCATGGGTGCTGACCCCCACCTTATTAGGGGGCAAGTGGCACATTCCAAGAGCAGCCCATACTAGGCTTAGAGAAGCTCTCTGACAGGAAGCCAGGTGGAGGTAGCATGGGGCAGGCCTAAGATGAGGTGCTGATGAGTACGTTTAAGCCAAGCTGGTCACAGTATGCATGGGAGAGAAGAGGAAGAGGGCTTGAAGCATGAGCAAGAAAAGCACCGATGCGTGGGCTCCAGAGATGAATCTGCTGGCAGATGTTAAAGCTAGGAAGATTGATTGTGCATTTATATTATGCTAACTCCTCCTGGGAACCTCATGGCTAAGACCAGGCGAACAGATCTGAATCGGTGGTCTGGAGAGGTGATAACTGTATTGACCTGGAGTGTTGACACAGTCTTGGGTTAGTTTCCTAGGACTGCCACAACCAAGCTCCACAAACTGGGTGACTTAGAAAAGAAGAATTGATTCTCTCCAAGTTCTGGAAGCCAGAGGTTCCAAACAAAGGTGGAGGTCGTCCCTCTGAAGGCTCTGGGGATGATCTTTGCCGGGCTCTTTGCAGCTGCTGGTGGTTGCTGGGACCCCTCGGTGTTCCTTGGCTCAGGGCTGCATCACCCCATCACATCCTACACCTTCACCCAGGACCCTTTCTCCCATGTGTGCAACTCTGTGTCTTCATGTGTTCTCAGCATAACAACAGACATGGATTTAGGGCCCATTGTACTCCAGTGGGACTTTGCCTTAACTAATTACATCTGCAAAGATGCTAGTTTCAAATAAGGTCACATTCTGATGTTCTAGGGGGACATTTGTTTTGGAGAGACACTATTCAACCCAGTCCAGTCCTGTACAGATGAGTGACAGGTGATAAGGCTGAGGGAAGAGCAGGTCATTGATTGTATCTACAAGATATTCTAACAAAACTGTTGGCTGTGGATTCACAGAAGTTCCAGATGAGTCTACTGTGGGGCCATGGTATTTAATGACATTCAATAAATTCGTTCAGTATTTAATGACATTCAATAAATTCGTTCAGTATTTAATGACATTCAATAAATTCGTTCAGTAAAGTCTGTGTCCTTGGAAAACGATAGGAGACAATTTTTGCAGCGCTCAGTAGACATACATAAAAACCTTCTTACCTTTCATCCAACTTGTATCTAGGAGCCTTCTTCAAGATAGATTTCCCTTTTGGGAAGAGAAACCAACTATATATAAGTTACTTAAGATTTTACAGTTTTTGGAAGAAGAGTCTGGGCCACAGGTACCTGTTTGGCTGTCTTTATTCACATCTAATATTGTTAAAAGTGAAAAAGCAGAACATCTCAGTTCTAAGTCCAGGCCTCAGACTATCTATCTGAATACCGCTTCGCTGAAAGAAAGTTATAAGGTAGAGCTTTGCGTTGGCTCTAACTAATCTACTTTGCTGAGCTAAATTGCTTGAGATTTAGCACAGAGCTTTGCTGCAATATTCCAACGGTGAGAAATCAGGTGCAGAGCAAATGAGATTAATGTCTCCGGCAGCGCCGTATTTTTCCTTTGCTGAACGTGGAGCATGCCATATTTCCTCTCGTGGTGCGCCTTCACAGAATTATCATATTTTAGAGTGGAACTAATTGTCAGAGAGAATGGAAGTTCATTTCCACAGACGAGTTAGCTCCTGGGGCCTAGGAAGAAAGTGGTTTTCGTTTATCTTTATTTGCATTCTCAAGGATGACTAGAGAGACACAGGCATAAAGACGTCTGCACTTAAGGCTGGCCAGCTGCTCAGGCAAACCCTTTGTCTTCTGCTGATGCACGAGATCCGCTCTCTCCCCAGCTGCACTTGGACCAGAGAACAAAGAGATGTAATTCTTCAGCTGATTGATATGATGATGATGAGGAGGAGGAGGATACCAGCTAATAATTAAACAAAGGTACAAGATGCCATGCTAGGCACGTTATGACAAAGCTTCACTTAGCAAACCCAATATGGCTATAGATTACATATCATTCACAACATTCTATAAATGAAGGAGTAGGCTCAAAGAAGCCCATAATCACTCAGGATGTGACTAAAACTCATCCTTTCCTTTATTTTTCTTTGACTCCTGATGGAAGGAAGACACTACACTTTATGTTAGTGAACATTATTCAAACACATGGGATTGGCCAAAGAGCAAAACTAGAATATTAGAACAGGACTCTCTCCTTAAAAACCATTTATTCATTGTCCCTTATTTTTGAGATTCAGAACGGAAGACCAGAGATTTTCTGCGGCGCAGGTCGACAGTCACTGCAGTTAAGGATTTACATAATTTTACCGTCTGTTCAACAAAGATGGAGATTCTACTTAACCTAAAATGTTGTTGGCAAGGCCTACAATGAGTTGAAATAACTTTTTGTATCGGATGCATGAAAATCCAGATTTGCTGAACTTAAGTCAGAATATCAGAAAATAATGTTTGAAGAAATTACAGTGTGCATAGGAAGGTCGGTATCCACAACTGAAATTCAGGGGGTAATTTATCTGGACATAGAAAACGTGTAGTTTCTATGTGTGACATTTTTTCAGGCAAGGCCAGACATGCTCCAGAAGGTTTTCTTTCTCTTTTCTTGGATGTAGAACTCTGTCTGAATCAAGGAGGTCTCTTTGTATGTCACTTCCCACCATGACCACAAATTACTGTAGATTGGTATCGGGAGGCAAAGTCACCATGAAACAAAACTAAAACTTCACAGGGTTTCACATGCATGACTCTTTCTAACGCTCCCTGGGACACATCCTACCGACTTGTTCACCTGCCTACATGTTTCCATGAAATTTGCCAAAATAAAAATAAATTCACTAGGTTAGGTTGAGATTCCCACCTGCCTCCATTCTGGCACTCTTTCTTCACACTTCTCCCCAGTGCCTCTTGGGACGCTAAAGTAACTGGGGGCAGTTTGGGAATTTGGTTAAAGGGAAGGCGATTAGAGAAACTGAATTTGGGTTTGGAGTGATAGATTCATGTGCTTGTTTCATTGAGATTCATGTTTTAATTGAGATACTGCTAGCACCTTAATGTAGCAAGAACTAAAGGAATATTGAGATCGCTCCCCTCGATGACTCACTCAGGGATGTGTCCCTTGGCACCAGTCCCAAACCTACATGACCAATGGAAGAGAAAAGGAGGCCGAAATGTCAGAGAGATAAGCATAGTCCTCTATGAAGTTGCTTCTCTATCCTGTCCTCTAGCCTAACATTGGTTCTGCTATGCAGAAAAAAAAAAAAAAATACATGCAATGGGTAAAATACAAAAGCATGACAGAGGGCTTATCAAGAAAAGTAGTGGACTCTCAACCCATTCCTTATCCCTGGCCCCATTCCCAATACCAAAATCCAAGAACCATAACTGCTGTCTAGTCTTCTTTTCACGCTTTTTTATTTTGTTTTGCTTTTTAGAGAAAGAGCATACATAAGCTGAGGGAAGGAGGGACCGAGGGAGGGAGGGAGAGAGAATCTTAAGAGACTCCAAGCTCCATGCCCAGTTGGATGTGACACTCCACCCCTGAGCCTGAGTTAGGGACCTCAGCAGAAATCAAGGTTGTACACTTAACCAACAGAGGCACCCCGGGGCCCCATCTTTACATGTTGGATCCCATATCTTGTTTAGTAATTTCATAAAACATCTATTCATCATATTGTTAAAAAATGGTATTCAGCCTTAAACACTGACCTCCCCCTCCACAATACCCAGGGATTATTTTAGTTCTTCTAGTTGGGGCTCTAAGTACCATATTTTTCTTTTTTTTTTTTTTCTTTTTTTTTTTTAAGATTTTATTTATTTATTTGACAGAGAGAGATCACAAGCAGGCAGAGAGGCAGGCAGAGAGAGAGGAGGAAGCAGGCTCCCTGCTGAGCAGAGAGCCCGATGCGGGGCTCGATCCCAGGACCCTGAGATCATGACCTGAGCCGAAGGCAGCGGCTTAACCCACTGAGCCACCCAGGCGCCCCATAAGTACCATATTTTTCGTTCCATCCACTTAAGACGTATTAACGCAAAGACTGCAGATTTGTGTTTCACATTCATAATCGATCTCCCATAAGCCACAGGAGATACAAATATCACCACAGGACAGAATGCAAACAGTACCATCATTGTCAAAGTAAAAATGTTTGTCTGATGAACCAGACATGGCTAGGCCAAGGGCAGAAAAGAGGAAGGACAGCTGGTCCCCGTGGCCAGTGCCGCTTATGGGTCGAAACGGTCTAAAAAAGGCAGCAGGGAGAGGACAAACTAAAGCAGATTTCAAATCGATGTGTCTTGGGGCACCTGGGTGGCTGAGTGGGTTAAAGCCTCTGCCTTCGGTTCAGGTCATGATCCCAGAGTCCTGGAATCAAGACCCGCATTGGGCTCTGCTCAGCAGGGAGCCTGCTTCCTCCTCTCTCTCAGCCTGCCTCTCTGCCTGCTTGTGATCTCTGCCTGTCAAATAAATAAATTTAAAAAAATATATTTAATAAAAACAAAAAGAAATCGATGTGTCTTTGGTGACTCTACTATAAATATGTACCCGGATCCACAGCCGTGTGTGCGTGCACCTGTGTATGCATGCTTGTCCCTTACATAGCTTCATCTCACCCTGCCTCAAGATAATCCTGCAAGATATTTAGATTTTGGTCAATTTTAAAGTCATCTCTTCATGTTCTAATATTGCTTTCAGCTTATTGTAACATGTAGAATAGTACAAGTTAGTGTTCCCATCTAAAAAAAAAAAAAAAAAAAAAAAAAAAGCCAGCATTATGTAAGTTGGAAATACCTACCTAAGTATTTCCGTGGATCCCATTTAAAGTTATCTCTCATGTAGTTCTGAATAATGACACAAAACCACCATTGCAGGCATTGGGGGGAAGCAGGCATTTTACAACGTGTGGGGGCAGCAAGCTTTGCACTGGCGAGCTTCCGCGCCCAGTGTCTCCAGGACCCACAGTGAGGGCTGGTGGGGCGGGCGCAGGGGCCAGTGATTATAGACACGTGAGCGCGCCAATTCCCTGTGTTAATTACTTGCGGTTTGAAACCTAGATTGAGGCGTGATTCCGCCCTGTGCAAGTCTTCCTCCCCTTTTCCTTCCTAATGAGCACATTAATTGTAGCTATTTTAAACATTCACACTGCTAAAGAACAGGGGATGTTGTAAATTGCTGATATTTTGACTGTGTGAAAACACAACATGAGGTGATTTTTAAAAAGAAACTTTAAAAAAATAGTTTTCATAAATGAAAGGGCAATAGCAAATTGTGCTCTGGGAAACTGATTAAAGTAAATTTACTTTCCCCCCGCCCCCAAGGATTCATTAAATGACAAAGGTGGATTCCTGTTGTTCCATTGATCTATTATTTGCAAGATTTCTGTTCTATTAAGAGCAGGGTCAGCACCTTATTTGAGTCAACCAAAATTGCAGAAAGGATCATTTTTTAAGGAAGAATTGGAAACAAAGGCCAGTTGAGTCAAAGCCGTCTTTTCCTTGTAGACTTAAAGGGAAATTTCCATAAGGTCAAAGGAGACCTCAAATATATTTTTATACCTAGGTGCCTTAAACATTGAATTTTCTCCCACATAAAAATGAGCTATGTATCGCATTTTACAACGGTATAAACTTGAATAAGCTTATTGCTGCAATATTACCCAAGCATAATTGATGCATGCTATTTTTCATGGTACAAAACAAACTTAGCAGTGCTAACTTAGAACACATCCCTCTTTTCAGCTCACTCTTTCTCCACAACCCCCACTCCACATGCCACATGGTTCCTCATTCCTAAATAATTTTAACACCTTACCTAGCGTGTTCTCAGCTTTCTTTCTCAAAGGGAAAGCAGGAGAGTGGGTGGGTTCAATAGTGAAGAACAGAATCAGCTTACTCAAAATGTGTCCGTTGTGCTCAAGAAACTCAGCTCTGCGTTTCTTCAAAGAAGCTGGAAAGATCTAGGGAAGATCGGATGGCTCTTAACTATTAAAGGTCGAAAGAGAGTTCCAGCCCATGAAACTGGGATGATTCTGCACTCCACAATTAAGTTATTCCTGATTCCACATCTATGCTTTTCCCAAATTTCCGTTATTGTCTTGGGGCATACCGGGAGAAAAGGAGAAAACTCTGTACTGTCACATATTGTTGGATATTTGTCTGTACATTTAGTCCTTCAGAAAACTGTGAGCCAGGCATTGGGCTGGATTCCACTGGAAATACAGTTATTTCAGGCCACACTGCTAAGGAAACAGAGCATGGATACTGTCACAAAACTGAAAACATAATCAGCACTTAATATAAGCATTTGGGAGACAGAGGGGTCCTACTATATTACAAGACAATAGTGGAAATGATAGTACCAGTAGGAAGCCCCGTAGACCTGATAACTATGATGATGATGATTTTACTAAGATCCATACAGGTTTTAGCTGGAGAAAAGAGCAATATGTGAATCTCAAGGAGGAATTAGGACACAGGACCGTAGGAGCTGACCTTTGAAAGGAGACTTTTGAGATAAGGAAATGATGGAAGAGAGGGTTTTAGGAAAATGGGCAAAAACGTGTAAATCACAGAGATGAAACGTGCCCGTCACGTGGGCGAAATACTGAGTCAGCCAGCATGACAGCGGCCCAGACCTTATAAATAGAGACCAGGAAACGTGAAATTAGAAAAACATCACCGCCAGAATATGGATGCTCATGACCTTCAAGCTAAGAAGCTTGGATTGTAGCTTGTCAGTAATAGGGAGCCATGGAGAACTCTGGTTTCCTTCTAGTGCCCCCTTCAGTGGCAGATTTGCTAAAAGGGTTGGCAACAGACACAGACCCTCCAGCCACCAACACCTTCAAGGACTGCCCTACACAGGGAGAATCTTTGCCCAGCATCAGGGGCTGCCCAGTGCTGGGATAAGAGGGTCTGGCCATCTCAAACTAAGGGAGGTACCTTTCAAGGGCCATCGTAGATCCAGAGCTTCCTGTGGGTCGGTGAGGCTGGTGTTGAGCCTGTGTGGCATGTCGTCTTCTTCCTCACCCCCTCCTGCTTCCCTGGCCCCTTTCCACAGGTGCTGATCCTAAAGGCAGTCCTTAACAAATGTCCTGTGTCCTCCAGACTCCACCTCATAACCTGGTGCCCAGAGCACCCAATTTGCCACACGTATTTAGAGCTAAAGAGTAGCATGATTTAGAATTTTTATGAGGAAATACTGAATAGCAATGAGGAACAGGGAAAATTGAGGATTATGGCCATGAGGACACATCTTAATATTTTAAAAATCTGGTAAGAAGTAACGAGGGACCACAAGAGCCTGACATGCAGAAAAAAGTACCAGCCAGGAAGAATATGCTAAAATGAAAACACCGAAAGGCTTTGTGACTGTCCAGATGTTTGTAGAAAACAGGGCCGAATCAGAAAATGTTTGATCTTGGGGGATAGAAATGGTATCGTCAGTAGAAAACAGAAACGCCCAGGACAGGACAGTGCTGGGAGAGGATGGTGCACTCAATGGTAGTCACATGGATTCTGCAATGTGGGAAGGACACACAGGCAGGTGCCCCTCAGGCAAGGGAACTCCGAGGCTAGAGCCTACGAGCAAGAATGAGGTAGAGACAAAACATAAGAGAGCCATTCTCAAACACAGTAGTAGGGGACCACGCAGACCATGAAGCATGTGAGAACGCAAACAGCAGCTTTTTGGGGGAAGCAGCAGGAGGAAGAGGGGCCAGAAAATGACAGAGGTCCCGAGCAGAGGTGCAGGAAAAGAAAAAAGGCCAGGAGGAATGGTATCCTGGAAGCCAAGAGAGCAAATTAGACATGACAGTAGCCTGAGGAGGCTGTGGACCTAACCTGCGAGCAGATGCGAGTCACGGTGTGTGACCTGCGGAAGGCGGTTTGGCACAGCATGTGTGAGAGTGCTATGAAGGCATCGGGTAACGAGAGCAGGAGCTGCTGATGAGTGGGTTAGAAAGGTGTCTGACAATCGAAGTAGTTGAAGCTTTGAGGAAATGTGTTATTTTATGACCGGAAGAGGAGAATTTAATTCTCCAAAACGCCATTCTCTGAAGATCACATGAAAAGGAGTGAGAGGAAAAGCTTTCATCTTCCTCAGAGTGCCTCCAGCTGCAAGTCGAAGGGGGACTGGAAGGATGGGAGCCACCTAGTCTTCCTGCCCAGGTAGAGAGCGGGTGATGGGATTCTAGGAGACCTGCCAAAGGGAAGCAGTGCTGGGCCAAGGGACAGAAGGAAATGTTCATGGACAATATTGAGAGGTTGTCAAAGGAGAGCTTTGGAACATAAAAGAATTGAGGAGGAGAGCAAGAGACTCTTGGGAAATGTTTCAACGGCTGTGACTTCTCTTGTAGAGATACTATACCTGGACAGATACTAATAAGTAGCTTTTAAATACTTTTAAATACTTTTAAATTGCTTCTGTCTGTGATGTGACTGTAAGCAATGACTGGACCACTTGGGGACCCAGCATTTGCATCCAGCAAAACCAGGTCTGCATCTTTTATAGACAGAGGAGACTAGCCCTATGGAAGGAAAGAGACTGGAGGTTCCAAAAAACATGGAATGGAAAGAGATGACACTCAAGTGGAGAACTAAATGGGCACAGAGGGGACTCCTTGTTTCTGAGGAGAGAAAGGGATCAGCATGTTCAGGAATGAGCAAAAGAGCCCGTTGGGTTTTCCTGAATGTATGACAGAAACACACAAAGTGCATTAATGATGCTGTCATCCGGGTGAAGATACAAAGGCCTGCCCACATTGTGACGCAAGATGGAAACTGTATATAGCAGCACCACGAATGAGGGAGAAAGTGTGTAGGATAGAAGGGAAAGGCGTGAAGCATGAGGACAAAATACTGCCTCAGTGATGTTTGAGAGAATGAAGCTAGTAAAGCATTTGTGAACCGGCGGAGAACTGAGAGATGCTCGCTGTCCTCTCTTTCAGCATAGAAACTAGTGGCTCTCAAACCTGGCTGTCTGCTCCTATCCCTTCAATTAAATCAGAACATCTGAAGATGAGGGGTGCCTGGGTGGCTCAGTCAGTTGAGCGTCTGACTCTGGATTTCGACTCAGGTCATGATCTCAGGGTCCTGGGACAGAGCCCTATGTCGGGCGGTATGCTGGGCGTGGAAAGCCTGCTTAAGATTCTCTTCCTCTCCTTCCCCCCTGCCCTTCCCACTGCCTCTCTCTCTCCCTCCCTCTTTCAGAAAAAAAAAATCATCTGAAGATGAGTCTAAAATAAATGTTCCTGTTAGTTCCGGGGCTAACTCTCAGGTCACACTCTTTACTGTAGTCTCTCCGTTTCGGATCATTAGAAGTCTAACCGGCATACAGCTGAGTGTGCATTTCTAAAGCCTGGAGCGAGGTGAATATCCAGAAAATGTATGAGCCCATGTAACGGGGGCTCAGATGGAGAAACACTACATGCCCAACACCTGCCTCTACTGTCTGTCCCAGGGACTGCCATCTGCCCAAGGGTATGACAGTGTGTCATCTTTTTCCTTTGCTCAGACCTTCCCTTGCTCCACATTTTGTTTGCAAGATTCCTCCATCTTTTGATTCAATGTTGATTCTCATTGCTGTACAGTATTCAGAAGGGAACATGACACAATTTAATTACCCACTTTGCTGTGGCCAGTCACTAAAATCATCTCCAGCTTGAGTGGGACTGTTACACACATGCTATCACGAGTGTCTTCGGGAGCATACGTACAGACTTGTATTTCAGATCTCCCCAGGGGTGGACTGAGTGGGTGTATGTTCAGCCTTAATGGAAACCAACAAGTTTGTGCCAATTTACAATCCCAACAGAATGGTATGAGAGGCTGAGGGGCAGTATGTCCCGACCCCCACCCAACCCTTAGTATTTTTCAGCTAATAAACTTCAGCTCATTTTGATGGAGAAGAGTGATTTTCTATTGTGGTTCTATTTTGCACTTGCTTGGCAATAAACTTGAGCCTCTTCTTGTGTTTATTGGAGATTTTGATGAACTTTTGTTGGACATATCTGTGCTAGTGTTTTGTCCCATTGGGTTATCTAAAGTTTGTACTGATTTTAGAAATTATTTATATGCTCTAAACACAAACTGTTTGTAACACTCTATTTACCGATTATATCTATCATCTTTCTTTCACTCTCTCTCATTCTTTCAGTCATCGATCTGCCTCATCTTGTCTGTTTTATGGGTTTCTTTTCCATTCTGTTAATGAGGTCTTCTGCCTAAGAGAAGTTCTTAATTTTAATTTGGTCTAATTTATCATTTTCTTTCTTTTATAACTAGCACTTTTGTTCTTGTTCTCCTTTAAAGATATCTCTCCTTTACCATTCTTAAATATTTGTGTTCTCCAGGGACTATCCCTGGCCATCCATCCTCTTACTTTGCACACTCCTCCTCAGTGAAGTCATCCTTTCAACTGTGAAGAGTGTGTACAGGTTTTCAAATTTCCAGCTGAGATCACTTTCCTGAGTTTTAAATCTGTACTGTTTTACCTTGGGTAAAACTTACACACAGTGAAATTCATAGATGTTAAGTGCAAAATTTGAAGAGTTAAATATATGTATATAATGTGTGTGTTTGTGTGTGTGTGTGCATGTGTGTAAAACCATCATTGTAATAAAGGCCTTAGAAAGTAGAAATTTCCTTCACATCAACCTCTTCTTCTTCTTCTTTTTTATTTTTATTTTTTTTTAAAGATTTACTTATTTGTTCTTAGAAAGACAGCAGGGGTGGGGTAAAGGGAAAGAATATCAAGCGGACTCTCCACTGAGCTCAGAGCCTCACTTGAGGCTTGATCTCATGACCCTGAGATCATGACCTGAGCTGGAACCAAGAGTCAGAGGCTCAACTTACTCAGCCCCCAAGGCTCCTCACCAACCTCTTCTTTAGAGGCAAAATTTGTTTTGCCTTTTATGACCACTGACTGGATTTGCTTGTTGTAGACTTCACACAAAATTGATTAATGTGGTGGAGACTCTCTTAGCCCAGTGTTCTTTTTCCACATGATGCTTTTGAGAATCCTTCATAATGTTGTGTTCTTAGAGTCCATAATTCCTATTGCTGAGAAACATTCAATTTTATCAATATACCATCATTTTTATACCCATTCTCCTCTTGGTAGACACTGGGTTCTTTCCGATTTGGGGCTATCATGTATTAAGCTGCCATGAACATTCCTGCACAAGACATTTTTTCCACTGAGTCATGATTTTTTTTTTTTTTAAATATCATTTTTTTTAATTTTTTTATTTTTTTCAGCATAACAGTATTCATTATTTTTGCACTACACCCAGTGCTCCATGCAATCCGTGCCCTCTACAATACCCACCACCTGGTGCCCCCAACCTCCCACCCCCCACCCCTTCAAAATTCTCAGATCGTTTTTCAGAGTCCATAGTCTCTCATGGTTCACCTCCCCTTCCAATTTCCCTCAACTCCCTTCTCCTCTCCATCTCCCCTTGTCCTCCATGCTATTTGTTATGCTCCACAAATAAGTGAAACCATATGATAATTGACTCTCTCTGCTTGACCTATTTCACTCAGCATAATCTCTTCCAGTCCCGTCCATGTTGCTACAAAACTTGGGGATTCATCCTTTCTTTCTTTTTTTTTTTTTTTTACAGCTTTATAAACATATATTTTTATCCCCAGGGGTACAGGTCTGCGAATCGCCAGGTTTACACACTTCACAACACTCACCATAGCACATACCCTCCCCAATATCCATAACCCCACCCCCTCTCCCAACCCCCTCCCCCCATCAACCCTCAGTTTGTTTTGTGAGATTAAGAGTCACTTATGGTTTGTCTCCCTCCCAATCCCATCTTGTTTCATTTACTCTTCTCCTACCCCCTCGACCCCCCATGTTGCATCTCCTCTTCCTCATATCAGGGAGATCATATGATAGTTGTCTTTCTCCGATTGACTTATTTTGCTAAGCATGATACCCTCTAGTTCCATCCACGTCGTCGCAAATGGCAAGATTTCATTTCTTTTGATGGCTGCATAGTATTCCATTGTGTATATATACCATATCTTCTTTATCCATTCGTCTGTAGATGGACATCTAGGTTCTTTCCATAGTTTGGCTATTGTAGACATTGCTGCTATAAACATTCGGGTGCACGTGCCCCTTCGGATCACTATGTTTGTATCTTTAGGGTAAATACCCAGCAGTGCAATTGCTGGGTCATAGGGTAGTTCTATTTTCAACATTTTGAGGAACCTCCATGCTGTTTTCCAGAGTGGTTGCACCAGCTTGCATTCCCACCAACAGTGTAGGAGGGTTCCCCTTTCTCCGCATCCTCGCCAGCATCTGTCATTTCCTGACTTGTTAATTTTAGCCATTCTGACTGGTGTGAGGTGATATCTCATGGTGGTTTTGATTTGTATTTCCCTGATGCCGAGTGATATGGAGCACTTTTTCATGTGTCTGTTGGCCATCTGGATGTCTTCTTTGCAGAAATGTCTGTTCATGTCCTCTGCCCATTTCTTGATTGGATTATTTGTTCTTTGGGTGTTGAGTTTGCTAAGTTCTTTATAGATTTTGGACACTAGCCCTTTATCTGATATGTCATTTGCAAATATCTTCTCCCATTCTGTCAGTTGTCTTTTGGTTTTGTTCACTGTTTCCTTTGCTGTGCAAAAGCTTTTGATCTTGATAAAATCCCAAAAGTTCATTTTTGCCCTTGCTTCCCTTGCCTTTGGTGATGTTCCTAGGAAGATGTTGCTGCGGCTGACGTCGAAGAGGTTGCTGCCTGTGTTTTCCTCGAGGATTTTGATGGATTCCTTTCTCACATTGAGATCCTTTATCCATTTTGAGTCTATTTTCGTGTGTGGTGTAAGGAAATGATCCAATTTCATTTTTCTGCATGTGGCTGTCCAATTTTCCCAACACCATTTATTGAAGAGGCTGTCTTTGTTCCATTGGACATTCTTTCCTGCTTTGTCGAAGATGAGTTGACCATAGAATTGAGGGTCCATTTCTGGGCTCTCTATTCTGTTCCATTGATCTATGTGTCTGTTTTTGGGCCAGTACCATGCTGTCTTGATGATGACAGCTTTGTAATAGAGCTTGAAGTCCGGAATTGTGACGCCACCAACTTTGGCTTTCTTTTTCAATATTCCTTTGGCAATTCGAGGTCTTTTCTGGTTCCATATAAATTTTAGGATTATTTGTTCCATTTCTTTGAAAAAAATGGATGGTATTTTGATAGGAATTGCATTAAATGTGTAGATTGCTTTAGGTAGCATAGACATTTTCACAATATTTATTCTTCCAATCCAGGAGCATGGAACATTTTTCCATTTCTTTGTGTCTTCCTCAATTTCTTTCATGAGTACTTTATAGTTTTCTGAGTATAGATTCTTAGTCTCTTTGGTTAGGTTTATTCCTAGGTATCTGATAGTTTTGGGTGCAATTGTAAATGGGATGGACTCCTTAATTTCTCTTTCTTCTGTCTTGTTGTTGGTGTAGAGAAATGCAACTGATTTCTGTGCATTGATTTTATATCCTGACACTTGACTGAATTCCTGTACAAGTTCCAGAAGTTTTGGAGTGGAGTCTTTTGGGTTTTCCACATAGAGTATCATATCATCTGCAAAGAGTGATAGTTTGACTTCTTCTTTGCCGATTTGGATGCCTTTAATTTCCTTTTGTTGTCTGATTGCTGACGCTAGGACTTCTAGTACTATGTTGAATAGCAGTGGTGATAACGGACATCCCTGCCGTGTTCCTGACCTTAGCGGAAAAGCTTTCAGTTTTTCTCCATTGAGAATGATATTTGCGGTGGGTTTTTCATAGATGGCTCTGATAATATTGAGGTATGTGCCGTCTATCCCTACACTTTGAAGAGTTTTGATCAGGAAGGGATGCTGTACTTTGTCAAATGCTTTTTCAGCATCTATGGAGAGTATCATATGGTTCTTGTTCTTTCTTTTATTAATGTGTTGTATCACATTGATTGATTTGCGGATGTTGAACCAGCCTTGCAGCCCTGGAATAAATCCCACTTGGTCGTGGTGAATAATCCTTTTAATGTACTGTTGAATCCTATTGGCTAGTATTTTGGCGAGAATTTTTGCATCTGTGTTCATCAAGGATATTGGTCTGTAGTTCTCTTTTTTGTTGGGATCCTTGTCTGGTTTTGGGATCAAGGTGATGCTGGCCTCATAAAATGAGTTTGGAAGTTTTCCTTCTATTGCTATTTTTTGGAACAGTTTCAGGAGAATAGGAATTAGTTCTTCTTTAAATGTTTGGTAGAATTCCCCCGGGAAGCCGTCTGGCCCTGGGCTTTTGTTTGTTTGGAGATTTTTGATGACTGTTTCAATCTCCTTACTGGTTATGGGTCTGTTCAGGCTTTCTATTTCTTCCTGGTTCAGTTGTGGTAGTTTATATGTCTCTAGGAATGCATCCATTTCTTCCAGATTGTCCAATTTGTTGGCGTAGAGTTGCTCATAGTATGTTCTTATAATTGTCTGTATTTCTTTGGTGTTCGTTGTGATCTCTCCTCTTTCATTCATGATTTTATTGATTTGGGTCCTCTCTCTTTTCTTTTTGATAAGTCTGGCCAGGGGTTTATCAATCTTATTAATTCTTTCAAAGAACCAGCTCCTAGTTTCGTTGATTTGTTCTATTGTTTTTTTGGTTTCTATTTCATTGATTTCTGCTCTGATCTTTATGATTTCTCTTCTCCTGCTGGGTTTAGGGTTTCTTTCTTGTTCTTTCTCCAGCTCCTTTAGGTGTAGGGTTAGGTTGTGTACCTGAGACCTTTCTTGTTTCTTGAGAAAGGCTTGTACCGCTATATATTTTCCTCTCAGGACTGCCTTTGTTGTGTCCCACAGATTCTGAACTGTTGTGTTTTCATTATCATTTGTTTCCATAATTTTTTTCAATTCTTCTTTGATTTCCTGGTTGACCCATTCATTCTTTAGAAGGATGCTGTTTAGTCTCCATGTATTTGGGTTCTTTCCAAATTTCCTCTTGTTATTGAGTTCTAGCTTTAGAGCATTGTGGTCTGAAAATATGCAGGGAATGATCCCAATCTTTTGATACCGGTTGAGACTTGATTTAGGACCAAGAATATGATCTATTCTGGAGAACGTTCCATGTGCACTAGAGAAGAATGTGTATTCTGTTGCTTTGGGATGAAATGTTCTGAATATATCTGTGATGTCCATCTGGTCCAGTGTGTCATTTAAGGCCTTGATTTCCTTGTTGATCTTTTGCTTGGATGATCTGTCCATTTCAGTGAGGGGAGTGTTAAAATCCCCTACTATGATTGTATTCTTGTCGATGTGTTTCTTTGATTTTGTTATTAATTGGTTTATATAGTTGGCTGCTCCCACGTTAGGGGCATAGATATTTAAAATTGTTAGATCTTCTTGTTGGACAGTTCCTTTGAGTATGATATAGTGTCCTTCCTCATCTCTTATTATAATCTTTGGCTTAAAATCTAATTGATCTGATATAAGGATTGCCACTCCTGCTTTCTTCTGATGTCCATTAGCATGGTAAATTCTTTTCCACCCCCTCACTTTAAACCTGGAGGTGTCTTCGGGTGTAAGATGAGTTTCTTGTAGGCAACATATAGATGGTTTTTGTTTTTTGATCCATTCTGATACCCTGTGTCTTTTGATTGGGGCATTTAGCCCATTAACATTCAGGGTAAGTATTGAGAGATATGAATTTAGTGCCATTGTATTGCCTGTAAGGTGACTGTTATTGTATATTGTCTCTGTTTCTTTCTGATCTACTACTTTGAGGGTCTCTCTTTGCTTAGAGGACCCCTTTCAATATTTCCTGTAGAGCTGGTTTGGTGTTTGCAAATTCTTTCAGTTTTTGTTTGTCCTAGAAGCTTTTAATCTCTCCTTCTATTTTCAATGATAGCCTAGCTGGATATAGTATTCTTGGCTGCATGTTTTTCTCATTTAGTACTCTGAATATATCATGCCAGCTCTTTCTGGCCTGCCAGGTCTCTGTGGATAAGTCTGCTGCCAATCTAATATTTTTACCATTGTACGTTACAGACTTCTTTTCCCGGGCTGCTTTCAGGATCTTTTCTTTGTCACTAAGATTTGTCAATTTTACTATTAGGTGACGGGGTGTAGACCTATTCTTATTGATTTTGAGGGGGGTTCTCTGAACCTCCTGGATTTTGATGCTTGTTCCCTTTGCCATATTGGGGAAATTCTCTCCAATAATTCTCTCCAATATACCTTCTGCTCCCCTCTCTGTTTCCTCTTCTTCTGGAATCCCAATTATTCTAATGTTGTTTCGTCTTATGGTGTCACTTATCTCTCGAATTCTCCCCTCGTGGTCCAGTAGCTGTTTGTCCCTCTTTTGCTCAGCTTCTTTATTCTCTGTCATTTGGTCTTCTATATCGCTAATTCTTTCTTCTGCCTCATTTATCCTAGCAGTGAGAGCCTCCATTTTTGATTGCACCTCATTAATAGCTTTTTTGATTTCAACTTGGTTAGATTTTAGTTCTTTTATTTCTCCAGAAAGGGCTTTTATATCTCCCGAGAGGGTTGCTTTAATATCTTCCATGCCTTTTTCAAGCCCGGCTAGAACCTTGAGAATCATCATTCTGAACTCTATATCTGACATATTGCCAATGTCTGTATTGATTAGGTCCCTAGCCTTTGGTACTGCCTCTTGTTCTTTTTTTTGTTGTGAATTTTTCCGCCTTGTCATTTTGTCCAGATAAGAGTTTATGAAGGAGCAAGTAAAATACTAAAAGGGTGGCAACAACCCCAGGAAAATATGCTTTAGCCAAATCAGAAGAGATCCTGAATTGTGAGGGGGGAGAAAGGGGATAAAAGGGGGCTCAGAAAGAAAGAAAAAAAAAAAACTATTAAAAAAAAGAAAGCTGATAAAGAAATAAATATAAAAAGAGGAAAAAATATATATATATTAGATAAACTATTTAAAAAACGTTAAAAAAAAGAAAATGGTAAAAGTTAAAAAAAATTTAGCAGAAGAAGAGAAAAAGAAAAAAAAAATTGAAAAAGAAAAAAAAATTAAATTAACTGCAAGGCTAAAAAATCATGGGGAGAAAGCCATGAGTTCCGTGCTTTGCTTTCTTCTCCTCTGGAATTCTGCCGTTCTCCTTGGTAGGTGAACTTGGTCCTGGCTGGGTTTCCCGTAGATCTTCTGGGGGAGGGGCCCGTTGTAGTGATTCTCAAGCGTCTTTGCCCCAGGCGGAGTTGCACCGCCCTTACCCTGGGCCGCGCCGAGTCATCAGCTCGGGTTCGCTTTCGGGAGCTTTTGTTCCCTGAGCGCTTTCCGTAGAGTCCGGAGGACGGGAATAAAGATGGCGGCCTCCCGGTCTCCAGCCCGGAGGAGCCGAGAGCCCGGGGCCCCACTCCTCAGTGCGCCCTCAGAGAACAGCGCCAAATGACTCTCGTCACCCTGGCCTCCGGCCGCGCTCCGAGCTGACCGAGCCTGCGACCGGTTCAAGGCAACCCTGAGCTGAGAGTCACTCCTCGGCTCTGTCTCTGCAGCCGGCTTCCCCGTTCTAACACCGGTAAGCTCTGCGACACTGAGTCACCCCCGATCCTTCTGCGACCCTGCGGGACCTGAGGCCGCGCTTACCCCGCCTGGGCTTCACCCCAGTTAAGCCTCTGGAGCGATGTCCCTCAGCAGAACAGACTTTTAAAAGTCCTGATTTTGCTCCGTTGCTCCGCCGCTCGCCGGGAGCCGGCCCCTCCCCCTGCGGTCTATCTTCCCGTCGCTTTGGATTCACTTCTCCGCCAGTCCTACCTTGCAGAAAGTGGTTGATTTTCTGTTTCTGGAATTGCTGTTCTTCTTCTCTTCAATCTCCCGTTGGATTTGTAGGTGTTTGCAATCTTTAGATAAGCTATTTAGCTGATCTCCCGCTACCCGAAGTAGTCTCAGCCTGCTACTTCTCCGCCATCTTGACTCCTCCCCCAGTCATGATTTTTTTTTTATATTTAGTTGGATTTGATTTGCTAATATTTCCTTAAGTATTTACTATACTTAGGTTCATGAGACACACTGGTCTGTAATTTCCCTCTGTTATGCTTTTTTCAGGCTGTGCTGCTCAGGGATATTCTGGTCAAATAAAGTAAGCAGTGAATCTTCCATCTTCCTGTATTGCTGAAAAAAGTTGGCATTAAGATTGGTATTATTTTTTCTTAAATGTTTGAGAGAATTTACCGGTGAAACCACATGGGTCCAGATTTTTTTTTTTAAGAGATGGGCTTTGATTATGAAATCAGTTGCTTTTTAAAAATATACAAATATTCAGGGGTGCCTAGGTGGCTCAGTGGGTTAAAGCCTCAGCCTTCAGCTCAGGTCATGATCTCAGGATCCTGGAATCAAGCCCCACATCAGGGTCTCCACTCAGCAGGGAGCCCGCTTCCCCCCCCTCTCTCTCTGGCTGCCTCTCTGCCTACTTGTGATCTCTGTCTGTCAAAAAAGGAAAAAAAAAAAAAAAAAAAAAATATATATATATATATATATATATATATTCATATATTCTATTTTATCCATTTTTGAAACTTTGTTTTAAATAATTTGCCTGTAGTGTTTATATTGTCTCATTTATGGACATTAAATTGTTCTTTGTCCTCCTTATGATCCTTTTATCATTTCTAGGATATGAATGGATATCCAGCCTTTTATTCTTGGTTTTGATACTTTGTGTTTATTATAATGGTTTTCTTGAGCCATGTTATTAAGGGATTTGAATTTATTTATCTTCTCACAGAATCTACCTTGGACTTTGTTATTCTTTTTTTTTCTGTGTTAAAATTCATTAATTTCTGCTCTTTGTTCCCTATTTATACCTTTTTGATTCTTTTTTTATATTTCCCTAGTTTCTTTTTTTTTTTAATTTAATTTCTTTTCAATGTAACAGAATTCATTGTTTAGGCACCACACCCAGTGCTCCATGCAATACGTGCCCTCCATAATACCTGCCACCAGGTTCACCCATTCCCACCACCCACCCCTTCAAAACCCTCAGATTGTTTTTCAGAGTCCATAGTCTCTCGTGGTTCATCTCCCCCTCCAATCTCCCTCAACTTCCTTCTCCTCTAGTTTCTTAAGGTGGAAATTTATTTTATTTAAATACTTGACCTTTCCTAACAAACATTTAAAATATACTTGTCCTTAAGCACTGATTTGGTGGTATTCCATAATTCTCTCTATGCTATAATTCAATTATCAGTTGATTGGAAGTATTTTCTGATTTCTTTTGCCATTTCTTCTTTGAAAAATGCATCATTTTAGAAGTTTATAAATTCCCAAATTTGGGGGTATTTTATAAATGCCATATTTTGTTATGAATTTCAAATGATTTCCTTCAAGGTCAAAAATATATTCTGTTTTAAGATTTCAAACTTGAATTATTGAGACTTCTTTTGTGGTAGAAAATATGGTTTAGGGGCACCTGGGTGGCTCAGTCTGTTAAGTGGTTGAGCGTCTGCTTTCGGCTTGGGTCATGATCGTGGGGCCCTGGGATGGAGACCTGGGTCAGACTCCTTGCTCAGCAGGGAGTCTGCTTCTTCCTCTCCCTCTGCCTGCCATTCCCCCTGCTCCTGTTTGATCTCTGACTGTCTCTCTCTGTCAAATAAATAAATAAAATTTTCTAAAAATACATGAATTAATTTGGTAAATATTGGATGTGCCCTTAAACAGAACATGAATTCTGCAGTTACTGTGAATAGCGTTCTATAAATATCAATTCAGTCATTGCTGTTGAGCATCTTCTCATATCTTTCATAATCTTAAGGATTTCTTGTCTAGTTGTTCTATCACTGAGAAAGGAGTATTAAGATTCTAACTGTACATGTAGATTTGCCCATTTCTCTTATTAGCTCATTTAGTTTGTGTTTCATCTTTCTCTGTTATCAGATGATGATTGATGGTTCTGTGTTCTTAATGATCTTTAATTGATCTTTAATATTTTATTGATCTTTAATATTTTATTGATCTTTAATATTCAAGCTTTAATTGATCCTTAATACTATTATGAAAGGTAGAATAATGGCCCCTAAAATATCCAAGCACTAATTTCCAGAATCTGTGACTATGTTACATAGCAAAATTGCCTCTGTGGATGGAATTAAAGAGTTTGTGGTAGAGATATTTCCATGAAATATGTGTGGACACAGTGTGGACACAGTCCAATCACATAAGCCTTTAAAATCAGAAAAAAAACTATCTCCACAGGGAAGACTCTGAGGAATTGAACCTAGGGAATAATGATCAAAGGAATGCAAAGTTGTGGGCTTGGAAAATGGGGACAGATTACTCAGCAACTGTAGGCAACTTCAAGAAGCTGGAAATGGCAAGCAAAACTAGTCTCACCTAAGCTGCTAAAATAAATTAAAAATTTTTAAAAAATCAGAGTTAACACTGAAATAGTGCAAGGTATGCCAAAAAAAAAAAAAAAACACTACTCTGAAATTGATGTTTTAATAAACACTTTATCTTTGCCATAGATTTTACCAATAAATAAATAAATAAACAAGCAGCAAATAAATAAATAGTGGATGAATACCAAAATGTTAAGAGAGGTGAGCACTATATGTAATTTTATATTTTTGTTTTACTGTAACTTACAGGGGGGAAAAAACGAAATGAGTACACATTACCTTTGTAATTTTAAAAATTTATATCAAATAAAAAATAACATTAACTAGAGATATAATAACATACAGAAGATATTTTAAAATAATAAGATAACATAAAAATTTTAAAACAAACAAAATTCTTCCCTACAGACTGCAGACAGGAATACAACTTTACCAACACTTTTCACCCACTGAGAGCCTGTTCAGACTTTTAATCTGTAGAACTTTAAGATAATAAATTTTCAGTGTTGAATACTGCTAAAACTGTGATAATTTATTTATTTTTTTTTTAAAGATTTTATTTATTTGTCAGAGAGAGAGAGCATGAGCACAGGCAGACAGAATAGCAGGCAGAGGCTGAGGGAGAAGCAGGCTCCCCGCTGAGCAAGGAGCCCGATGTGGTACTCGATCCCAGGGCGCCGGGATCATGACCTGAGCTGAAGGCAGTTGCTTAACCAACTGAGCCACCCAGGCGTCCCAATGTGATAATTTATTTTAATAGCAATATAAAACTAATACAATTACCTCATCTGATATTAATATAGACACATCGATTCTCTTGTGCAAATTGTTTACATGTTATATCTTTTACCTCTTTTCACTTTCAAACTATTCCTATCTTCATATTTAAACTATTTCTTTGGAAGAAATTGGTCTTGTGGTTTTTTGTACACTCTGAAAATATCTGCCTTTTAATTTGAGACTTCTATTTCATTTACATTTAATGTAATTATTGAAATGGTTGTTTGAGAGTTTTCCACTTCACTATTTGTTTTCTTTTTTTCCCATCATTTTTGTTGCTCTTCTACTCCTGTCCTATTTTGGGTAAACCACATACTTTTAATATTTCCTTCAATATTCTTCTAAAGACGTTTAGTTATATAACTTTCTGTATTTTTGTGATTGTCTGTAGATTAAAGTATGCACTTTAACTTCTCATGATCTACTTAAAGTTAATATTGTATTAGCATCTGTAATTTGTAAGAACCTTGTAACCATATAACTGAAAATACACAAGTTACTTGTAATATAGTTTTACACCTATTACACTCATATACTTAAAAAGCCCACAACAAAATGTCATAATTTTCAGGTGCACCAATTGTGTTGTTTTGTTTTGCTTTTTTTTTTTTCAATTAAGTTTAGCTTTTAAAAAATCTATTTTATTTTATTTTATTTTTTCAGTGTTCCAAGATTCATTGTTTATGCACCACATCCAGTGCTCCATGCAGTAGTGCCCTCTTTAATACCCACCACCAGGATCACCCATCACCCCACTCCCCTCCCCTCCAAAACCCTCTGTTTCTCAGAGTCCACAGTCTCTCATGGTTTGTCTTCCCCTTCAATTTACCCCAATTCACTTTCCCTTTCCTTCTCCTAATGTCCTCCATGTTATTCCTTTGTCCCACAAGTAAGTGAAACCATATGATAGTTGACTTTCTCTGCTTGACTTATTTCACTCAGCATAATCTTCAGTTGGTCCGTAGTGATACAAAACGTCTTTTTACTTATCAACATTTCAAATGCTTTTTATTCCCAGTAGGACTGAGTTTGCAGTTTCTATGTGATGTCTCATTCCTTCGATTTAAATAGTTCCTTATTTATCTCTTCTCATGAAATTCTATGGTTAATGAATTTTATCAGCTTTCGTTGATCTGCAAATATCTTTATTTCACTCTTAGTTTGAATGAAATTTTCATGGAAAATATAACTCATGGTTGGCAATTCTCATTTTTTCTTTGCCTTAAAGATGTCTTTCCATTGTATTCTGATCTCCAGGAATTTTGTTGGGAAGTAAGCTCTTATTTATGTCATTACACCCTTCTATCACATGATTTTATTTTTGTCTGACTTCTTCCACGACTTCTTCACTGTCATTGGTTTCGATAGTTTAACTATGAAGGACCAACGTTTTGGGTTTTTGGTTGTGCTGGTGATGGGGGTTTTTTCCCATGCATGTGGTTTGAGGAGATTTGGGGATCTAGAAGTTAATGTTTTTGACCAAATTGGGAGGACTTTGACCTGATTTCTTCCTTTTTATTTTTTCTCCTCTTCTTCTGGCATTCCAAAAATGTGCTTGATATTGTTTTATGGAGTTACTGAGACTCTGTTAATGTATTTCCATTTATTCTCTCTTTTTGATATTATATAATCTTTTATGATTTATTTTAAGCCCACTGATAATTTCTTTATGTCCCTTCTACTATTAATTAATTCCACCAGGGACACTTTTCATTTCAGATAGTATACCTTTTATTTCCATATTTTCCAAGTTTTTCATAGTTTTCATTTCTTTGCTAAGACTAACTCTTCCCTCATTATGACCATCTTTTATTTTAAATTTTTTGACTACATGCATAGTAGCTGCTTTAAAACCCTCAACTATTATTTTTTTATTAAAAAGAATAAAATTCTCCAATGTTAATTTTAATATTGTCATCATCTTAAGTTCATTTCCTGTTACTGCTTCCTTTAGGCATAGGTTATATACTCATGTGTCTTTGAATTTAGTAATTTTGTGTTAGATACTCGTCACTGTGTATGATTCGTGGGGTATGTTATAGAGACTCTCAGTTCTGCTGTCTTCCTCTGAGAGTGCAGTTTTTGTTCTTACATGCAGGTAAAGTACTGTTTTTGGAAATTAATACTTCGGAATTCTGTAGGCTTGAATTTGCTTTTGATCAGAATGGGCTTATTTTAATGGGGAATCTGGGGTACTTAGCAAACTCTTCTAATTTGTTAGGATTTAAACTCTAAATTGTTTCTCTTGTGATGACAGCAGCTAATGTTTTACTCCACTATTTCAGCTTTCCCATTCCAGCTAACCAATGAGCTCCCTGAGATCTCCAGGTGCACAGTTCAGTGGTTACTATAACCTTTGAGAAGAAAGAAAAAAAAAAATGTGTGTGTGTGTGTGTGTGTGTGTGTGTGTGTGTGTGTGTGTGTGTGTATAAATTCCCTCCTTTAATTCCCTCCTTTGGGGGATTCCAACCTTCAATTTTTCAGCTTCTGTAATAGCCCTAGTGTCCTTCCTTGTGCATATCAAAGCATAATGACTGTGGCTTTCTACCTGAGCTCTGGTTTCTCAACACTATCCTCCCTCAAAATTCTCTTCTGGGGAAAATATCATTTCTTCCTTTCACTGGTCATCTCCATATTCTTTTTGCTTTTTTCTTTCTAGTGCTTACAGACAACTGGGTTTTTTAAAATACTTTGTTTAGTGATTATTGTTCTCTGCTATAACGTGTGTCTAATTCAAATCACTACACCATTGGAATTCTCTGGATCATTATTTCAACCTGATTCTTGAACAGCTTCTTCTGGGTAACCTATAATTCTTCATCCCATACTTCATGTGACATCTTTTGTCACCCATATGTCCTCTGTAAATATTAACACAAACCATTACATACTTATTCTTTAATTTAACACATATTTACTAAACACCTAGCATGAGTCAAAAGCTGTTTGAAATTTTAAGAGCGAGCAAGTCTGGCAGTGTTGCCACAAGAGGCTAATTTTTCCTTGACATCATCCCTCATACTGAGCGAGTCACCAAGTTTGTTGATTCATCTCCACAGAACTCTGAAGTTGGTCCACATTTTTATACCCTCATAATTCTGGCCCTTGTTTCTTGTGTAGACATTGGAAATGTCTTCTAATTAGTCTCTAAACCTCTAAACACCTTCCTCCTTTCCCAAAGAACATCTTTTTTAACTTCCCAAGTGACCTTTCTAAATATATTAACATATTATTTCCATTTTTCTAATGATTTAATTTATCTCTATTATTGACTTAAGGATGAAACCAAATAATTAGTAAATCTAGAAGAGCCTGTGACTTAGTCCTTTACTAACATCTTTCTGGCCCCATCTTTATTATTTTCCCACATCCACCTTATATCAGTCATATTTAAGTAGTTAGACTTCATCACCAATTTCCAATATTTTTTAAGAATATTTCTTATATATTTATACTTTCTGTTCTTCTTATAAGAAGGGTTTTTATCTAAAAATAATTTAATATATGATTACTTTCTAAAAATCTCTTCAAATTTCAATCCATGGTCTTTCTTTTTTAAGCAACCTCATCCCTCCCCCAAGTAAAATAACCCTGGCTGAAGAAAAGCTTCTGCCACATACTTTGTATCCTCCATCAACTCTAATCTACTGTCTTCTGGTTTATCATCTAAACCAGAAAAAATATCCAAGGATCTCATCACATTCATGTGTCATTAGCAGATAACACATGACTTGTTCTATTCTCTACCTCATTGTTAACAAAATAGAAATTGGTATAGAAAACAGAGTTGATGCCCCTTGACAAATGCATTAATTTCACGCAACAACTACCTTTGTTTTATTCATAAAAGAGACCCAGAATTACCTCAAAATATGTATCTTGTTATGTCATTTTTATCCCTCTTTCTGTTGGAATTTGTTGTAAGGTGACTTGTATATTTCCTCCAAGATTATCTATTAGCAAAAACCAAAACAAACAAACAAACAATAGAAGCAAAACAAAGCTTGTGATCATGTTTTACTTCATCGGGTCATATCCATTATAATCAGACTTGCTGTAAGAGTATCCCTCTGTTGGACCATCTTAGAGGATGTAATTTGTTGACATTAATTACTCCCTATCCACGTTCTTTTACAGCTTAAGCAATCTTTTTAATTATACCTTTCCACTAAATTAATTGTCCAATGAGTTTCATTTTAATGTTTTCTCCACTCATGAACTGAACAGAATTTAGGGCTGGAAGGGAACTTAGAAATCATCTCACAGAATGCTTCTCAAATTTAGAACTATAAATCCTGTGGGCACATGGTTGCATGGCTGGTGGGGTTGGGGGAGGAGGTGTTGAAAAGCTACAAGAAAAATCTCTATGACATATCAGTTTTCCCCAAAGCTTTGAGGAGAGAAGGAAGTCAAGTCATTTAGTTTGCAAGTAATTAAAGAATCATTTCACATTAAAAAAACATGTATATATTATGAAGTAGAAAGCAAAATTCCCATTAGCAGTTAATCAGGACATTCAAAGAAATCTAACTTTGCAATGAATATTTTAGTAGTACATCTTTCATCATCCATTCATTCTTTTATGACCTCAGGTATTTGAATGAAAAGAGTTTGAGAAACAGTAATCAATTATTTTTCTTCCCTTCACAGAGAGTAAAACATGCTCAAGACAGCATTTATTAGCTGGTATACTTTGAGCTTTTATGACTCTCAGTACACTCCTCTATCTGCTCTGTTCTGCTCATTTCTGATTTGGCAAGTTTTCTTTAACTACCATGATACAGATCAAGGTCTTGGAGAATGTTTTTCTTTCTGATTGGGTTCTAGTCAGTCCTGCATTCACATGGCAATGGGGTAATACTGGTGGTACTACATCAACTCTATTTCATAGTACAGAAAATTCTGGCTTACAGAAACTTAAAATTTTCAAAAAGGAGAAAACATGAGTGTGGAGCTAAGATCCAAACCACCTGTCTAATTCCTAATTCCACTTTTCCAGAATGGTTCCCAGTCACAGCTAAAATCTGTCTATATAAACAGTAACCAGCAAGTTCTGTACTTACACCATAACACTCAGGATGCATTTTAAATGAGGCTCCCTGAGGTTACTAACTGAACAAGTCATGTAGATGACCTCCTCCCTTGATGCTGATAACTCCACTCATAGGTGACAGGAGGCACCTAGAGTTGACACTGTACCCACAGATGCCAGGTGAATGTTTCCTATTGAAATGGATATCAGACATTCTTTTACTCTCTCTTTGATCTTGGAAAGCCAATCTGTGACTTTTCCTTTAATGGCTTCTCTCTAACCCATGAGAAAAAAAGATAATCATGAAGTCATTGAAGACTTTTGAGGTGGAGTATGTTTAAAATAATTGATTAAATTGGTAATTAAAAACATGAAAAAATATCATTTGTTTTACTCAATTCTTCAAAAAAGTTCTTCATCCATGTAAAGCTATAGATCTTTTTATTAAAATAAAGAATTCCTTAAAGTATAGCTCAATTCACAATTACGAATCTACTTCTTTTGCTTAATATTGTAAAACATAACAGTCTCTGCTAAACACATGCTAATAGTTAGCTTTAAAATAACAATAATAGTCTGCTTCATAAACCCAAGTGCTAGGTAAACTGACAGTTATATTCCTGAAAAGGATGACAAATGTAATCAGCTCTTCAGAGGAAGTCACATATATTCTAGAAGTTGTGAAAATGTCCTAAATGCAGTGAACATTTTATTTAATTTGCATGATTTAGAAAGTCTGGCCATGAGCCTAAAGCAGACTTTTTTAGGCTGTGCTACATGTGGAGCTCCTTCAAGGAGATGGACTATTGCAGGACGGAATTCTCAAACCATCTGTGGGGGAAACAGTCTTGGAGAAACCCACCAGGACAAATAATTTATTCTCTGTTGGTGCAGCTAAGTGAGGCATGTACCACATGCCATTTATATATCTGGTTAGATCTATCAAGGTCTGTCATCAAAGAAGAACTTTAACCCCTGATTGAGAGAGAGCATGGCTTTCTGAATAAGTCACCATTCCCAGGATGAAAGAGATTGTGACTCAAGTCTTAGGAAAGCTCCAGTGTTGGAGTGTGCTTGCATGTATTTGAAATAATGTAGTTCATCCTCTTTCTTGCTTGATATTATGGATTGGGCCAAATCAACTTTAAAAAAAAAAAAAAAGTATGATTATAGCAGAGAAGAGGATTTTGAACTGATCCCTGGGAACTCTCAACATTTTATTTTGTCCACAGAGGAGCAACAAGCAAAGGACACATCTAATCTAGCTGAAAGTAAACCAAAAAGAGAATGTAGCATCTCAAAAGGCCAAATCCAGATTGCATTGCAAGGTGGGGGGAGTGGTCTTCCATCACTGGTAAGAGCTGGAGTAAACTTTTGTAAGAAGTAAACTTAACTTCAGAAAGTTAATGCTATTTAGACAAAAGCATTCTAGGATGAATGGGAGACATTTTAATAGATAGAATTAGCACTAAGAATTGAGAAAGCATAGACAACTTCGATGGAAAGCTTCCTGTGAATAGACAGCACAGACACAGTGGGATGTGAAGACATTATGGGAGGGTCCATATCTCTTAAATTTAATTTGCTTTCCATTATGCAGTTTGGAGCTCTTAAAATCTTTGTCTATATCGTCCCTGACTTCAAATAGCTTACAGTATAATATAGGATATTTACTGATGCATTTGAATAAGTAAAACAGAGAATGTGGAGGAATCAATTAACTAATAAATATAAGTCCAATGGAAAACTTGTAGTGGGGTGGTTGGGATGGGAAGCATTCAAGGGCTGTCTAGGTGAGTTACCACTGAAGGTAAGCCCTGAAGTTTTGAGAAAGTTATGTCATATAGGGAGATGAAGGAGGGGTGGGGAGAGAGCTGGACCTGTGACAGTACATTTGCTTGGTTTGTCTCAAGTATAAGAGTATTTGAAGGGAATCAGAGGAAGCAAAACTGGGAGGTACAAAAGCAGTCATGGCTCATATGACTTTGAACGCCCACATGAGAATCTAGACTCAAGAGCACAGACAACTGAGAATATCTACAACGGGAGATTAAAGTCTGTATTCTAGGGTCTTGAATGTGCATCAAGAATATACAAGTATTGGGACACCTGGGGGGCTCAGTCAGTCTCTAAAATAAATAAATACAATCTTTTTAAAAAAAGAATATATAAGTATTATATTGGGGCTCCTGGGTGGTTCAGTCAGGTAAGCCAACTCTTGGCTTCAGCTCAGGTCATGATCTCAGGGTTGTGAGATCAAGCCCAGGGTTGGGCTCCACACTCAGTGGAAAGTCTGTTTGAGATTCTTTCTCTCTGCCCACCCCTCACTCATGTTTTCTCTCTCCTTATCCCTCTGTCTCTCAAAAAATAAATAAATCTTATTTTAAAAAAGAATATGTAATGGGCACCAGGGTGGCTCAGTGGGTTAGGCTGCTGCCTTTGGCTCAGGTCATGATCTCAGGGTCTTGGGATCGAGACCCGCATTGGGCTTTCTGCTCAGTGGGGAGCCTACTTCCCCTTCTCTCTCTGCGTGCTGTTCTGCCTACTTGTGATGTCTCTGTGTGTGTGTCAAATAATAAATAAAATCTTAAAAAAAAGAATATGCAAGAATTTAAAATACCCACACTGTGAATTTTGAGCTTTCCTAACATTGTCAACAAAAATAAGAAGTCCATTTTGGTATAGCAGCTTAGGCTGGGAACTAGAGTCCCATTGCCCGGGTTATAACATGTCTCCACCTATTACTACCAACACTGATTACTGAGTGAGTTACCCATATTTTCAATCCCTTACCCAGCACATTACAAATGTCCAAAGAAGTATTAACTATTGTGATTACAACACCTTTCCCAAATCCTTGAGATACATTCATTACCCCCAAGATGGGTTAGTGAGAATGAGGCTCATGTAGCATTGTAGTGGGAGGGTCGGGAAAAGGTAGTTGAGGTCAGAATGAGAAAAGTATGTCAGATCAGAGAAAGGAATTGCAACTAAGTTCAACAGATAATAGGGAGGCACTGATTATTATGAAGATGCAAACTATCAGAAGTGTTCTTTATGTGATAAAGCAGCAAACAGAGTGTAATAGAGCAAGAATTATTCACTCAGGGATTCTTTCAGTAAATATATATTGAATACTTACTGAGCTAATAACTTGATCTGCAGAAATAAATGAATCATACTTGACTTCTGTGAGATGGACCTCACAGGCTACCAAGACTGAGGTGGTAGAGGCTAGACTAGGGGCACAAACATACACACTTTGGAAATAGTGAGGTTGAGGAAGGCAGAGGACCTGAGCCACAGGTGACACTTCTGACCACAAAGGTGAGTGGGAGTATGCACTACTCCTGAGCTTGGCAAGGCTTGGGCTCTGACACCAACCTGATTCCCCTCATCTTCCTCTCCCCAGAATGAACAAAAGTCAAATCTGCAAAGGCTCCCTTGATTTTAAAGGAGTGTAACCCACATATCTCCCATCAGGATACCTGGCTCACCTGAGGGGAGGTGCACACAGGAAAACAGAGGATCCTTTCCCCCACAAGGACCTCAATGCTCAGACACCAGCTTTCTTCTCTGCTTGGATCTCCTGTCTTCTATAATTCCTATAAAACTGCAAGTACTAGAATTTTCTCTGGTTCTCAACTGATTTCTCCATCTTAAACGTTCTTACTTTCTTCTCCCCACTATTTATGCAAACCTAACTCATCCTAGTCTTTCAATTTCTAGGTTAAAGATTATATCATTGTAATCCCACTCAAATTTAGAGCATTTTTTACTTCTTTCTAATGAAAAATTATTTTGTCTGGGCCTTTGTCATAGCCCTCAGCATGCTATGTTACTATTTTCACTGGCCTCTCTCTTTCCCCAGGACAAACAGTTCCTAAGACTCTACACCTCTTTTTATATCCACATCAGTGTGCACTTACTGTGCACTTTTCCATGGAGTATTAATTAAACAATGAAAAACGGAACATTCATTGTTCACACTTTGTATTTTATATTCTTGTGCATACTAAAGGTTCATATTAAGCTATTGAATGTGTAGTATTATTAACCCAATATTACAAATAAGGAAAGAGAGGTATAGAGATAAGGTGCGAGTTGTCTAACATAGCATAAGTAGAAGATTATAGAATTCAAATGATCAACTCCAAAGAAAGTTACTCAAATTTTGTAGGCTCCTGGGTCCTCAAATATAAAATGCTTACTGAGTGTTGATGTGACAGGTTCAGCCCTTCACGTTTTCATGTTGCATGAAGCAATATAGGATAGGTTATTCTGCTACAACTATCAGCCCTAATATCATAGTGATTTAATACAAAGGAACTTACTTTTCAGGGTTCTTATTTGGATCAGTCAGTAGAGCATCTGGCTCTTGGTTTAGGCTCAGGTCATGATCTCAAGGTCCTGGGGCTCTGCTCAGTGTGGAGTCTGCTTGTCCCTCTTTCTCTCCCTCTGCCCCTCCTCCTGCTCCTGTGCTTTCTCTCTCTTTAAGATAAGTAAAGAAATAAAATCTTAAAAAAAAAAAAAAAAACACAGAGTTTACTTTTCACTCAGGCTACATTTCCATATTGCATTGGTAGGGCACCATCTTAACTCCTTCTTACGTCAAACTTGTGGAAGATAAAGAGCAAGACAGAAAGTTAAGACCAACAATTAGATGGTTTTCACCCAAAATAGATACCTATCCCTTCCACTGATATTTCCCTAGCCAGATGAAGTCACATGGCCGTGCCCAACTCTAAATGGATGAGATACTACACTTATTCCATGTGCCCGGAAAGAGATGTCAACCAGACATTGACAAGGTTCCATTGTCTTCCACACAAGTAACAACCCCTTCAGTTCCTTACAACAATGCAATGGGATAGATAAGGTGACGATCCATGAATTATGGATAAGGAAGCTGAACACAGAGAAGTAACTCACTTCTGTGTGTTTGGGCCAGAACTGGCAAAGTTGCTGGATCCAACCTAAGCAGTCCAGCCCTGACTTCATGTTCTTCTCTCCTGCATTCCCTTTGCTATTGGGATGATAAATCTAATCTACCCGATGCAGGACTCATGACACTTTTAGAAGCCTATGAAAATGTTCTAGGTTTTAGTGTCTTTTTAAATCAGAAGGGAAAAATGAATATAATCCAACCTGAATTGTATTTGTCATTACACCAGAGTCATCATAAGATAATTTTATGTATGTACAAATGTACACATGTATACATTTACATGGATATTACATGTGTGTTTGGGTAAAGTAGTGGTCTAACAAGGCAAAAGCACTCTGGGCCCATTAAATTCATAATGTGGTCTTCATCCTCTGTGTCATTGCCTGTGTGACTTAAGTGAGCACCTAGGAAAATACCAGGACAAATCCAGAATATTGGACTTTATCTTACAGTGCAAACAAGTAGACCAATTAACAGTTTATAAACATGGATATGAGCTAATGAAAGTTGAATCTCAAAGAATTTAGTCCATACTCATGGCTTAACTGTTATAATCACTGATGCCTTAAGACTCATGTGCTCAGGATAAGAAGAAAGAATCATATCTTTCTGATGTCTCTAAGATAGCCTTGAATTTTACCTTCTGGCATTCTTGCTCTTGTGTAATAACCTCTCATTGGGTGTGGGCCAGAGCAAGTGATGGTGTCTAAGGAATAGAATATGGCAAAAGCCACATAAAGGTTAAGAAGAGACCATGGGTTTCATATTGTGCTGTACTCTCTCATGCATCTGCTCACTTTGAGGAAGCCCAAGTGCTATGCTGTGAGGTGCCTTGTGAAGTATGCCCAGCAAGTCACTGAGGCAGGGCACTACCAAACTTCCAGCAAGGACATAAGGTTCTCAGTCCTACAACCAGAGAAGAGCTGAATCCTGCAAACAACCATATAAGTGAGCTTCAGATAGGACATTTCCCATGCTGAGCCCTCACTTGAAGTCACAGCACCAACCAATACCTAAACTGCACTTGGAGGCAGTTGAAGTCAGAGCCACCTGAGTAAGACTGCCTTGATCTCTGATGCAAGGAACAATGAGAAAAATCATTGGTAATCAAATCATCAAATCATTGGTAATCATCGAAAGGTAATTTTATTACCTTAAGTCCCCAAGTGTTAGAGGCGGTTTGTTATGCAAGAGTGGGCAACTAATAAATACATTCCCCATATGGCATCCGGGATGAGATCCAGTCAAGTCTCAACACAGCTCACTCCTAGAGAAGGCAGCTCAAATGGCAAAGAAATTTTAACCACAAGGGAAACATATATGGAAGAAAATGCTCATGTACTTTTGTGCAGCAGTCAGAATATAAATCTGGATAGGAAGAATGTAGTAGCTTATGGTATATCATTCATGACTTGGAAATCAAAGTTCTAGCTAGGAGCCCTGGAACTGATCTTACTGCACTGCAGGAATGGCTCCTTGAAATCTGGACACAATATTGACCTATAACAAAAGAGAAGGAGACGTTGAATCTGTCTCAACATCTGAGGAGAGGATAAGGAGAACTCAGAAGAGACTGACCTCCCAGGGACCAGGAGACTATAGCTACCCACCATAAATTAGGTCTTTTCAAATCCACTGAGCCATATGGTCAGGTGAATGTAGCAGTCCCGTATTTGATGGAAATGTTATGAGGAGAAAGCTCCATTCAGGTCCAGGGTTAACGAGTAAATTTTATTAACAGATAGTCCAGATGTCCATGGCATCCACTTCTTTTGCAAGGAAGCCTCCACTTGAAAGGACACTTAACTGGGGGAGATTCCCCATGCTCACCTGATAGAGAAGGAAAAAAATATATATAACCTAATTCACAGCTGTCCTGACATAATAAGTTGGCGTCAGTAGAATATGGTCTCTGCCACTTTCTAACCACTCTCAGTGGTGGTGCAAAAGAATGGTGGTGGAGGAGGATCTTAGCAAGAACAGTACTGAGAGAGGTTCACTTTGTTCTCTATTTTATATGGAGAGAATTGTGCTGAGCTATGGAAATGCAGAGTCCTGGGCAGTGGTTAATGTCATGGCTAGTTAGTGAGAGATATGGAAGAGGCCAGGTACAAGAGATCAAGTAAAAGAGGGGCTGGGGTAGTTAGCAAGTGGATCAAACAGCAGAAACAGGCAGGAAGCAGACATAAGTCTAAGGTCTCACATAAGCACCCACCAGAAAGCATATTTCTCAGGATGGCTCCCAACACCAGGGTGGACAGGATGATTCACCACGCATTTCTCCTTTGTCACCCCATTGCTGCACTATGGTTCCCCATTCACGAAAGCAGGCATGTAACAGGGATAGAGTTACACAGGGGCCAAGGTCATGGACTTGCTCTCTCTCACATACACAAATCCAAGAAAGTTCACTGCTGCTATCAACTACCCAACCTGCCAAAAACAGAGACTGGGGCTGGGCACCTTTATTATTATTTTTTAAAATATTTTATTTATTCATTTGACACAGAGATCACAAGTAGGCAGAGAGGCAGGCAGAGAGAGGAGGGGAAGCAGGCTCCCCACTGAGCAAAGAGCCTGATGCGGTGCTCAATCCCAGGACCCTGGGATCATGGCCTGAGCCAAGGGCAGAGACTTTAAACCACTGAGCCATCCAGGTGCCCCGAGCACCTTTATTTGATCAGACCAGTCACCTCAAGGACCCTTTCCACCTTAACACATTTATCTTTATTGGAATCAATACACACTTGTCATTATACATATTCACAAATGGTTTGCTTCCTGGCACAGAGAGCCTAAGCCAGCACTACCATGTGAAGACTTAGGGGATATGCATTCCAACATGGCATCCCCATACAGTGTTGCATCAGACCAATGGGAACATTTTACCACAAAAGAGGAATAAAGATGGATAGATGACCCTGGGATGCACTGACCTGATCCAGTTGTAGCACCCAGACACAACAGATCTGAGAGAACTCTACAGTAACCTGTAAAAGCTCAGGTAAGAGATTACACTGGGGACACCACCTGTAAGGTGAGTGTTCACAGGCCAAAACAGCAATCAATATAAGGAATTCAAGCTCTACATCTCCCCACCTTAGGCTCAATGGAGTTAGAGGTACTAATTCCTAAGGAATGTTTCTGCTGGAAGGAATCACAAGTGGAACTCATCAATGGCTATTGCCTGCTCACTGGTGTCTATGGAACAGGCAAAGGAACATCTCGCCAGGCTGACAGGGGTGATCATCTCTGGTTGCCACAAGGGGTGAGGCTTGCTCGGTCATATAACGGAGACAGGATTGATTCCCTGGACACCTTTTGGAGCTTCTTTGCCCAGTGATAGCAGGAAATGGGTCATTGTAGTTATGGTTCCCAATCAAGAACAAGGCAGCTGATTAGTTTCCTTTTGGGAAAGAAGTGAGGACTTTTGTTTTCACAAAAGTGGAGTCCCCACATGGTATTATGGGAGTCAAATGTAATGGAGATGGCGCATGTTGTGAACGGTGTGCATTCTTCATGCTGCAGTCCAGACTTACTTGGGCTTCTGATGCACCCACCTGGGCTGCTGCTCCTGTGGCCAACCCTGCACACATGGGACAGGTCCATCCCACCACAGCTCAGCGACACCTCACTGCACTCCCCTTCAGATCCCAGCAGAGATGCCCCTGTGTGTGCAAAACCTAGGAGCACATAGAGTTAGACTCCTTTGGATTTAAATTATGGGTGATAAAACTTCGTAAATGATCCTTCCAGGTTTCTCCCCCAAGGCTCTGCCCCTGTACTTCCTGTGTCTTCTCCTTTCTCTCACTCCACTTCCATAGGATCGCCCTCTATCATAAAAAGGTGGCTCTTGCACCTCTCCCTCAGCTGCAATTTCTGAGGGACCCAGTCTTGGAAACCCTCCAGTGCTCCCGTCTCCTTCCTGCCACGAGTCACTCCCTATTATATCACATGTCTTTCTTCCCCCCCTGCTACAGTCTAGCCTGAAATTACATATCCATTTCCCTGGTGAAGGAGACTAGAGTTAATCAATCTCATGTACCCTGTATACTCAATGCCCAAAACAGTTCCTGACATGAGTTGGAACTCAATAATATTTGTTGAGTGAACAAATAAATCCTCCAACAACTACCAGAGATTGGGCTCAAATGGCAGCACCAAAGTCTCATTCAGCAAACCTAAAGAAACTAAGGAGGGAACAGAAATGTAAGACCCCTATGTTCTGCTCTGAGATCCCCCAATTGCAGTTAGCTTGACCCACTGCATTCCCCTCTCTTGATCTTGACTGTTCTTTCCATAGAATGGGTTGCCTTGCCCCTCATGAGTACTTCATTACAGAAAGTCCAAATGCTGTGCCAAAACTCACCATTCCAATGAGAAGCTATTGATGCTCAGAGACTCATACAGACTCCAGCTTAGTAGGAAAACTCATCACAAACTTTGGGACTGCTTCAGAGCCCGCTTAACAATTGGGAAGTGGGGGTGGGGATTATGCTTAAACACTTTCCTTTGAATAGTATTAAATATTAAATGATTTGCCTCCAACTGTTAAATGATTAATAAATTTCCCTTTCCAGAGTGATTTTAATAATGCAGATGAATTCTCTACTTGCACCTCTAAAATAAGTTATTTTCAAATAGAAGTATAGGCAATCGTTATTTTGCAAGCACAGATGGCTCCTAACATAATCAGATGGTTAAATCCCCAATGTCTTCCTGGTTCGTGAAGAATTTCCAAAAGATTACCGGGAAAATAGAGTGCTGACCCCTGGAAGTAGGCTTCAAAGGGTCTTGCTGAAAACTGTCTATGTTAGTTCCATCAAAGGCAGGATGAATGCCAGATCCCGAAGGTCTTCTGCTGTGAGGAACTGCCAGCCTTTTCTCCTGGGAAACTGCCCAGGAGACTGGTCTCTCTGGTCAAGATCTGCTGCAGCTTCCTGTGGACAGGACTGCCTGTAGGCTCCTCTTTTGAGACCAAGCCTGGGAGGTATGCTACCCTAATGCTTAGCTTTGGCCATTCTGAAAAGAGAAGAATCCTTGATAGAGGGGTGGCAGGTTTACTAGCAGTTTAGGTGGCTGACCTGACCAGCAAGCGTGCAAGGATATAAAGCTATACAGTTGGGCGCTGGGGGCTTAAACGACTACACACTCTCCTAGTGTGACCTGGATGAGTGGTTCTGATTCTCTGAATCCTAGCTTCCTTATAGAAAGGAGATAGAAGGAGGGAAGTCAAGAGTGGTCGTAAAAATTAAATATGACCTTGGTTTTCCTAAACCTTAACCGCTGTACACGTTTAAGCTCTTGTACTATCATGACTTGATGTGGGAGAATCTAAATGGAAGAATCTCTTTCACAGAGACGGATGATTTTAAGAAGACTCAAATTCCAGCTCTTCGACCTCTTAACCATGCATCCTCTCTCAAATTACTTACCCTCTCTGAGCCTCAAGCTCCTCATCTATGAAGTGGGGTAAAAACAGCACCTAGGCTACAACTTATCTCAGTGCATTTTAAGATGAGATAAATTACTAAATGAAGAATGTTTGGCAATGCCTCATGCTCTATCTCAGTGTCTGTCACTGCTACTTTGTGGAACAATTGGAACACTTCTCAACATGCCCTGTAAAACAGCACAATCTTCCTCGTGTTCTAAAGTATTTAATTCTGAAAATAGAAATGATAGTTCAAATCTCGCTCCTAGGCTAACTTTTCCAAGCATCAATATGATCTTCCTGTAAAATGAATCCATACATGAAGTGTCCTCCTGCCCCTGTTCCAAACATTCTCCCTAATTCACAATGCAAACCCCAGGTACCCTGCACCCCACAATCACACCTTCCAGGACATGCCCTGCTGTCCTGTGTCTCCCTGCTTTCACATACTCTGCCCTTCCTGCCTGGATGAGTCCCCTCCCTGAAAGCTGTCTCCAAAGTATTTATTAAAATTCTTCTCAGTCATGACTCCACAGTGAAACTTTTCTTCATGTCTTCTCCTGTACAATTGCTCCATGTTTGGAGATGCTGTTATAATTTCTACATAAAATGTATCTAACTCAGAATTATTTCTTCTGTTATTGTGTTTATTTCTATGACATATAAGGAAAGCAGAGACTGCTTTCTTCACCCTACATCTGTGGCATACCGGAATCATGTTGAGGGTAGGCAGTAGGTTATAAGTTGCCGCCTGACTAACCCATCTTATCAGGGTTGGGCTCAGTTCTCTCTAACATGGTACTCCAAAATAAGGTAGAATTTCATTTCTCTATTTCACAAAACAAAGTTGACAGGTGATCTTCCCAGGGCTGTTTAGGCTTCCCATATTCAGCAATCATTCAGACTCTTTGCCCTTGTCAGCACCATTTTGTCAGAACACGGCTTGCATCTTCAAGATTACTTCAAGATCCAAGATGGCTGTAGCTGCTCAACCATCACGACTGCATTTCCCTTAGCAGGAAGGACATGGCCCTTTCCTTTAGGGTGATTTCCAAAAATTCCTACAAATTTTCCTTGACATTTAACCAGCAAAACATTTTCCAAGGCCATGACTCGCAGGAAATGAGTCTGGGAAATCATTGCCTTTATTTCATAACAAAGTAAAAGTGGGTTGTGTCAAGAGAAGAGTAGGTAACTGGCATGGGAGGCAACCCGTAGTGGATGACACATGATTTCTCGGTACCCTTATTGCGCCATCTAAACGATCTATTTACATAGCTCTTACTTTCAAGACCGTGGGGACTCTGAGGACAGGGACCTCATAGACTTACTTTTAGCATCAGCAGTCTGGTTCAATGCCCCAGCACCTACGAAGCATTAGGTTTGCTGGAGGAGTGATTTAAAGGATGCATAAATAATGTAATCAACAAACAAACAGATGTTTGGAATGAAGAGAGGCATTTGGCAAATGTACTTCAGAAGTCTCATTTTACATGAGTTTCTTCAATTATTGAATCTAATATTTATTACCATTTAAAGTTTAACAAATTGCTTAACAGGAGACTGAGATTATTCTGACATTTCAAATGAGAGAGACTTTTTCTTTGCAAACATTACAGGGCTATAAATTTTCATTAGTTACGTTTGCCCATTCCCTAATGTGGATGTGGCTTTTTTTTTTTTCTTTTCAAAGGTTAATTGTGTTTTTCAAATGTCTACTTTTTCCTAACTCTCACAGGTATACTATTTAAACATAGTGACCTCATTCTTTTTCATATTTTACTAGCATTTATTCTAATCTTGTTACTAACGAGATCTGAACATAATATTCCAAAATCTGACTTGGTTGCTTTCAAATGATATTGACTTCAATTTATTTTGAAATTCTAAAGCTTTTGCAAGAATGTGCTGTTTCTTTTCCAATATAAACAGGTGCATTTTATTGAAGCTTGCAGCTATAAATAAAATGTGAAGGCAAGGCATAGATTCCTCTAAATCTTTAGGTTTTGAAAAATAGAAGAGTAGAGAGTGCTGAATTTCAAATATATTTTGATTTGAAATTAATTGCTGATTTAGATCCTAAGGCTTTTATCATCTGTGCATATTTAACTAGAGATGTACTTGGAAATGTAACAAATTTCATACATCATTAAGCACTTTAAATAATTAATAGTTGATTATTTTCTCTTTTAAGATGGCCTCATGTATAATTCTGCCTCAGCAATGAGATTGACCTTTAGGTTAAAATCAAGTTGCATTTCTATTCAGAAAATAAGTCTTTACTTAGAGAGAGTAACAAATGGAACTGTCAAGCTTTATGCTATGTGAAGGGCGAAAGGCTTGGCCAATGTTATATAAACATTAAGTGAAGAAATCAATAATCATCGTAATGATGCAATGTTCAAATTGGTGTTTCTAGTGGCTGACCCCTGGGGCCCTGTAGCTAAGCCACCGACTATAATTTAGTAAATGGGACACATCTTGTGCCAAGTGTTCTTCCCCAGAGCAGGACGGTAGTATGGCCATGGTAAAGGAGACCACCAAGAAACCACACTTCCATCAACAAGACAGTTGATTTTTTTTTTTCTTTGTACCTTCCTTACTCGGGAACTGAGCAGAACCTTGAAAGTTTTTGGAGCCAGCGTTCGCAAACTGGGGCTGAGCTTCTTTAGACAGTAAATGCATTTTTGTAGTATAACAATATATGTTTCAAATCTACATGCATGCGCCTTAAAAGGAGTCTTCAATAACATCTCATCTAAGTCTTTGTGACCAGCAGAGTTCATGCTTCAGAGTAAAGGACAAGAAAGTACGTAGATCCTGGAGACATGTCCAGTGTGATGGAACCTGGTAGCTAAATAAAATGTTATGGACCCCCAAGCACAAATTCACTCCTCTCCATAATTAAGCATTAAGCTGACCTTCTAGCTAAGCAAGACTAACCACAGCTTCGGGTTCTTCCAAGACCTCAAGATAGACCCCAATTTCAAAACAGCCAAACCAAACTTTCACTGGAATTAACTAAAACAAAATGTCACTCACTGGCCTGAACTCTCCTTGTTCTCATCAAAAACCTGCCCATCACCGTTTACCTGATTTCTAAAGTATTGAATGCAAAATGACCCACTGCAGGGAATGTTGTAGGTGTTCAGCTGGGCATGGTGCCTTGGGTCCACACAACCAACAAAGCAAATTGGCCTGGAATTGGCATCCCCAGTGGTAGGGAAGCCTTCTCACAAGTAAAAGGAGAGAGAAATTAAATAGCAGAATTTGACAACTATGTTTACATGACAAACTCATCCAATCCTCTTAACAGTCCTGTAGGGTAAATATGATTGCTTCCAATTTCTAAATTAGGAAATGGTGATGGAGAGAGGTTTTAACTCAACAATTATACTATTTGTCTAAGTAAATGGCAAGAAGTCTGCAATCCCAAAGGTCTGGGAATAACAGATGAAGAAAGAAAGAAAAAAAATGTGGTTTAAGGATTAAGCAAAACAATTACGTAAACCACACCTCTTGGAGTAAGCAGATGGAGAGACAACGGAACAAAGAAAAGAAAGGCACAAAATGCAGACTTCAGTATGTTCTTTTTTTTTTTTTTAAAGATTTTATTTATTTATTTGACAGAGAGAGATCACAAGTAGATGGAGAGGCAGGCAGAGAGAGAGAGAGAGGGAAGCAGGATCTCTGCCGAGCAGAGAACCCGATGCGGAACTCGATCCCAGGACCCTGAGATCATGACCTGAGCCGAAGGCAGCGGCTTAATCCACTGAGCCACCCAGGCGCCCAGTATGTTCTTTTTTGAGTGTATTTTTCAGTTTGGGAATCAGGAGTGCTCCTATACACTTCCTTAAAAATCCTATAGAACGCTTCAACACACAAGTTGTGAAATACCATTCTTGTAATGTGGACGGTTCAATTTATTGTATATAAATCTTTTAGAGATGGTTAGCCGGAAGGCTAATCACATGTGGAGTGTACTTGAAATCTCATTCCTTCCCTTGGCTCTTCTGGACTTATTATGTGCTAGAGGTGGGTTAACTTTACTCATGTAATGTAGGAAACATATAAATCTCGATGCCCTGAAATAGTCTTCAGGGAGGTATTGACTTTTTATGGATGTAATTATTTTATGAATGATCACAATGTTTTAAGCCTCAGAGTGATATTTCACAGTGAGTTATGATGTTTCACTGCGTTAATATTTTCACAGATCCTTCAGTCACCAGAAAGTTCCAGAGAAGGGAGAGGAGGCATCATAACTGCCAGACTAAAGGAAATATCAGAGAAGTCAGGTCAAAGAGGATTATGATATTAAGTAAGTACAGGTAATATTTGGGGCATACATTTGGATTCTTTCTTAACCCAAATCAGGCCTGCATTTGCAAAATGGATGGGTTTATTACAACGATGAGGCATATTCCAGAACACTGACAACTGAAAGTCCACAAAGAATCAACCATCTTCCTCTGTCTCATTCTCAGCTCTGCTCCTTATTCTTCTTCTCCCCCTCTTCTTTAGAATACTTTTTAAAATTTTATACCAAATGGTGAAAATTTTTATTGCTATGTTTTACGTATTTTCCATGCAAAAATGAAAAATACTAGCCCAAACTGAGACGGAAAACTGCTGGCTACAGATCCAAGTTCCTGGGAAGGGATTCTGATGTGCTTAGTTCCAACTGGGCACCCAACCCTGAGCTCACCCACTACAGGACTCCAAGGGGTGTGTGTGTGGAGGTTGCTGGCAGGATTATCCTATACAAACTTGTGTCCCAGAAGCACAGCCTGTGACCATTGCTTGATTCCTTCCAAAATGAACACATTGCTTCCAGAAGCCAATTTAGAAAAATACAAATGTCCATTGTTTCTGCAAATGACAAGTGAATTGTATATATCTAATTTTCCTTTTCATCTCTAGCACCAAACAGTCAAAATGAGGATGGAAAATCAGAAACAGGAAGAAGCTTACATAAGAACTGAAAGTAGGAAAGAACATGAAACATCAACATATATATTTCATCTGAGAGTGGTACAGATGGGGTCACACACCTATAACATCCTGGTGAATTTTGAGAAGAAATCCTGGTGAAAACTAAATTTGAAAGACCAGTGGTGGGAGAGGAGGATGGGCTTAGAAGTTCTTATTTCAACCACTTTGTTCTCCGGAGAATCATCGGTAGTTGGAACTGGCTATACGGACTTAAGGTGGAGATACTCCAATGGAAAGCATGTGAGTTTAGGCAATATTCTTGGATAAAACCTCACCAGCATGAGGGAATGAAAAGCATACCCTCCAAATGTCATGACAGTCCACCTGATTCCTGCAGCCAGTGCAGGGGCGGGGAGACAGAAACAAAAAGGTCAATAAAATGGGATCCAAGAAGAATCCAACCATATTTCAGGGCACAAACAGGACACAGAAGGAAATGGCTTTTCTTCATAATTATTACCCTGGAGAACATTTCATTTTGGTATCTAAAAAAAAAACTGTGAATCCAAAAAAGGAGGTAAATATATCATTATCGTCCCTTAGCAGATACCACAATGAGAATCCAAGGAACTACAGCAAACATAGTGAATTAAAACAGTAAGCATCATTGAGCTGGAGGCCTTGGGGGCTGATGAGAAAGTCTAGACTTTGTTTCTAATCCTACCAAGTGCATTCACATGTCTAGAAGTTAGCTGGTGGTCACTTGAAATGATGGACACACTTGTTATATGTGTTTTGTCACCTAGCCAATGACAGTGGGCATTTTCCTTGCAGGAGGCAGGGCTCCAAGAGAAAAAGCAAGGAGCTCTTAAGGGTGTCTTGAAGCACAGACTCAGAACAACACACGTGCCTTCTGCTTTCACGTCTACTGATCAGTTCCAGTGACAAGCTCCACCAAGATTCAAAGGGTATAGCAACAGGTCCCACCTTCTGATGGGAGGAGCTATGAGGTAATATTTCAAAAGGTATGGACACAGAAGATAGTGGGAAATTGGAGTGTCTTTTGCAATCAGTATACCACACCATACATGAATTGAAAAAGAAATTTTAAGATTTATCACAAGAAATAATTGATAGGAGCTATCTACTTGTTCTCTGAAGGAATATAAAGAAAATATGGATCCTTGAGAGTAAACACAGATGAATGAAATTTTAAGTCAAGAGACAGAGATTTTTTTAAAAAAAGGAGATTGGGGCACCTGAGTCGCTTGGTCATTAGGTGTCTGCCTTTGGCTTTAAGGTCATGATCCCAGCTGACACATCAGACTTCCTGCTCAGGGGAAGCCTGCTTCTCCCTCTCCCACTCCCCCTGCTTGTGTTCCTGCTGCTCTTGCTGTCTCTCTCTCTCTGTCAAATAAATAAATAAAATCTTAAAAAAAAATTAAAAAAGAAGATATGGACTTGAAAACATAAATATTGCTATACTGGAATTTATGGTACCTGCAAAAGTGCTCTGGATTATTATTTTTTAAAAAGATTTATTTATTTATTTATATACTTATTTATTCTAGAGAGAGACAGAGTGGCGGTGAGGGGTTGAGGGAGAGAAAGAGTGAATATTAAGCAGACTGGGCTGAGCACAGATCCGCACATGGGGCTTGATCTCATGACCCTGAAATCTCATTACCTATGCCACAACAAACAGAGGTCCAACCAGCTGTGCTGCCAGCCCCCCGAAACAGTGCTATGGATTATAATAGGCAATGGGAGTAACTTAGTCTGAGGAGGTAAGTTCTGGGGATCTCTTATGGAATAGTGACAAAGGACAGATGGGAATAATAACAGGAGGAGAAATGATTTAAAAAAAAAAAGTGGGTCAAATAGTGAAATCAGAACAGTAACACCCTCATGACACCCCTGCAAAGTGAACGGCACAAATGGAGAGAACACTATTGAATGGACTTAAAAGAAGAATATATTGTTAAACGGGTGGAAGACCTACACATGTCAATCTATACAAGTTGCTGAGTATCCAAAAAAAAAAAAAAAACCAACGAACTAAACAAACAACAACAACAACAAAAAAAACCCAATGAATCCAGAAAGCAAACTAATTGTAATATCCCACTGCGTGCATCTACCTCATTTCCTTCCTCCATCTACTCACGGATGGACACTTGGGCTCTCCCCATGTCTTGACTGTTGTGAATACCGGTGCAATGGATGTGGGAATACAGGTATCATTTTGACATCCTGAAGACAATTATTTGAATATATACAAAGAAGTGTAATTGTTGGATCATAAAGTAGATCTATTTTTTTAATTTTGTTGAGGAGACTCCATATTGTTTTCCACCGTGCTTACAATAGTTCCATTCCACCAACAGTGCATCGGAGGTCCGATTTCTCCACATCCTCAACGACACTGTTACCGTTTATATATCTATATACACACAAAAGCAGAGACACCAGAAAACTTTTGAAGGGACTGGATATTTTTATTCATTTTGATTGTGGTGATGATATCCTGGGTGTACACATATGTCCATATAGGTATGTAGATATATTGATATATAGACTTAATAACCATCTTAACAGATGTGAAGTGATATGTCAGTGTGGTTGCGATTTACATTGCCCTGATCACTAATGATGTCGAGCATCTTTTCATCTACCTGCTGACCATCTGTTTGTCTTCTTTGGAGAAATGTCTATTCTAGTCCTTTGCTCATTTCAAATCAACCTACCTATGATTTGTTGTTGCTGCTTCTGTTATTGTTTGCTACTGAGTTGAACGAGTTTCCTATCAATTTTGGAAGTAAACCCCTTGTCAGATATATGATTTGCTAATAATTTCTCCCTTTCTTCATGTTGTCTTTTCACCTTGTTGATGACTTCCTTTGCTGTAAGGAAATTTTACTATTCGTGATAACATGAATAGATCCAGGGGATGTTATGCTGAGTGAAGCAAGTCAGTCATAAATGCTGTGTGGCCCATTTATATGCAGTATCTAAACCAGTCTAACTTACAGAAACAGAAAACAGAATGCTGGTTGCTAGGGGACAGAAAGAGGGAGAAATGGGGAATTCTTCAGGGGACATAGTTGCAGTTATAGTTACACCAGACAAATCAGCTCTAGAGATATGCTGGACAGCATACTGCCTGTAGTTAACACAGGATTCTGCACTTAAAAACTTGCTAAAAAGATGGAACTATATTAAGTGCTCTTCACACACACACACACACACACACACACACACACACACAAGCAAAAAGACACCAGAAAACTTTTGGAGGGACTAGATACGTTCATTAATCTTGATTATGGTGATGATATCCTGGGTGTACGCATAATTCAAAAACTTACCAAATTGTATACATTAAATATAGGTAGTCAATTGTATATCAGTTATACCTCAATATAGTTGTTAAAATATGTACGTCCACAAAACAGAACAAATCAAAACAAGAGATTTTATTTAATTTTTTTTAATTAAAGTGTAATTGACATACAACATTATGTTAATTCCAGGTATAAATATAGTCATTCAATATTCATGCACATTGTGAAATGATCCCACTACAAATCTAGCTGCCATCAGTCACCATACAAAGTTGTTACAATATTATGGAGTATATCACCTTTGCAGTAACATTACTGCTCTGTGTCTTATTTATTTTATAGCTGGAAGTATGAACCTGCTAATCCCCTCCCCCACTCACACATCCTCTTATTCTCCTCACCTCTGGCAATAGTCATTAAAACAAAAAACAAACAAAAAAAAAACTAATATAGAGAAATATAGGACATAAAGACTTTATAGAATTAAAAAATTCTGATTAACGAATAAATCAAATTTCACTCCTTTAAAAAGATACTCTAGTATAAAAGCCACTGACAAGGAACAATTGAACACAAATACATAACAGAAGACAGAAAATCTACAGTGAAGTTAAAGACATGTCTTTTCAAATTTACAAGAAAGAGCTAAGTCCCAATCCAAATCATGAAAGGGAATTAAAAAATAATAATTGAATGCCATCCTTTCTCTTTTATAAATCCAACATAAGGCCGACATCAAAGCTAGTCAAAGCAATTCAAAGAACACAATATCTTCAAATGCGTATGTGAGCATCTTGACTATAATTTAAGTATGTTTATTTTAGCATTATATTAAAATGGTAATGTACTGCGACCATGATATATAATTTAAGAATGATGTAACATTATGACAAAATAATAATGTGAATCCTCATAGTAATAATTAAAAAGGAAAAAAAAAAGCATATGTTTTGAATAATTCTGAAAGGCATCTCATAAAATTCTATCTCTTCTAGCAAGTAGTTCCTAAACTAGTAATAAATTTATAGAACTTTAACATGACAAAGAAAAATCATATAAAACAAAAGAGATCCCAAGGAATAGGGCATCATGCACAAGTCTTAGAAAGTACCAAAACCATTTCTGCCACCACTGTTGCTTACTAACATTTTCAATCCCCATCTCTCCAGAAGCCAGTAGAAATCAGAGACATACCTGTGGAAAAGGACTGTAGTGTAAGCCCTGACAGTTGCTTTCTATTTCTTCTTTGTAATGCAAGTGACTGACGTAAGCTTTAACTGGAGACATAACCATTTCAAAGCTTCAAAAGACAGCTATCTCCAACAAACACAAGGCCAGCCTCACAGCCCCCTCCCACTGACAGTCCTTTTTCCAGGTCTCCGGTTGATTTTGGTAAGTGAACAATTGGGCCACCTGTATTTTCTCTTTCCAAGCTTTAAATTACTGCTCTTATGTTTTAAATTCACCAGTAAAGAGTGAGCCCTCAACCCCCTAGGCCCCACCTCAAGCCCATCAAGGCAGAACTTCAGGTTTGTCCTAAAGTTTGTCCCTCTCTGTCTCTGTCTCTCTCTCTCTCTCTCTCTCTCTATTTGTCCCTCTCTGTCTCTGTCTCTCTCTCTATTTGTCCCTCTCTGTCTCTGTTTCTGTCTCTCTCTCTCTACCAATGACCTCCCTGTGTGGCTTTAGGTGTGCTGTATAAATTCCAGGCCTTATCAGTAATAAACCTTTATTCTTTCGGTTTTCTGATGGTTGTCGCTGAATGACATCTTGAAATCATACTAAGAACCACAGAGGTCTAACCACAACATGGGTTATTGGTAGGCTGAGACCAGCAAAAACAAGAACAAACAGTCGTCTTTACTTACAGATTTATGATGCACAGCAAAAGAACAAGCTGAAAAGCTCTCAGAAGTAATGACGGTTCGGTGATGAGGTCTTGTACAAATTAAATATTAAAGCAACTGTTCTCCATTACACCACTACGCAGTCTGCATGCACCCGTGATCTTTTTTGAAAAGTTTCAAGATGTAGAAAATACTTACAGAGATCATTCAGTAGTAAATACACAGCAAACGAAATTATACAGCAGCACGGAGGGAGATTGGAGCATCCTAAGGGGGAGACCCTTCGAGTACCAAAATGGGGTCTTTCTGTATAACAAATATTTCCAATGTTATAATTTTCACATGATTTTGATAAAATCACATTGAAATTGTCCTGGAACTGATCAAGGTTGTCCTAGTTAATATCTGCAGGAAAGACAGGAAGGATGAAGGACTGGAAGGATTCAGACTGAGTGGGTCAGAGGCAGGCACAGAACTCCATGGTTCCACAGGAAAACAAAGAAAAAACGTATAGAGACAAATGGTGAAGACTACTTAAAAGGTCTAAACCATTTATTTAAAATGGAACCTCTTGGCAATCAGACTCAACCCAGCAAACAGTCACATCTTAACTTGTCACTTGGCTAGGAGAACTTAAATAATTTAAAACTTAAATAATATAAAACTTAAATTATATATATATATGTATACACACACACGCACACACGTATGTGTGTGCGTGCGTGTGTGTGTGTACTCATCCCAAAGAACATCCGTATCTAAAAATTCAGGCCGCTTTTTGGGAACATTAAAAATTGCATGTAACACTGTGGTGTGGAATGTGTCTCTAACAGCCTCTCCTTAAAGCACTTCCTGTACAGCTACTGTCCCAAGCCAAAAGAGCTGCAGGCCAGTCCCACCAGTGGCAAAAGGGTAAGAATCACTTTCCTTCTGGACAACTGGGTGAGATTTATCAAAAAGAGCTCAGGATGCAATTATGCCAACATGCATGATGAAGAGAAAGGTAACAAGGTTTCCATAAGGGGAAATATGGTGCATTAATCTACTGACGATCTATCTGAAAACGAGTAAATAAGTATGATGACACAAATCTTTTTTTCCTTTGGCAAAATTTCAACTGGGAAGCTGTAAAATGAATGATCATTAAGGCAATGCTTTATCATGAATAAGGAACTAGAAATTGAAATATGCCCCTGCCACTAGATTAATCTTCTCTTGGTATTCTATTTTATTCCTCTACTCAAAAATCAATGAATTCCCACCACCTAGAAAATATGATGTGAATTACTTAATCAGGTATGCACGGGCCTTGATGCACTGACTAATTTCTCTCTCCCTAAAATAACCTCATGCTCTAGTCCAACACTGTCCAATGGAAATATAATCTGAACCACACATGCAATTTTTAATTTCCTGGTAGCCACATTAAATAAGTACGAATAAACAGTAGAAGAGCTTTTCATCATATCTGTATTTAACCCAATATACCCAGAATAGTAATGCTTCAACGTGTGATCAATATAAAAAAAAAAAAAAAATCAATGACACATTTTTCCTTCCTTTTTTTTTTTTTTTTTAATACTAAGTCTTTGATACCTGGTCTGTATTTTTCACTTACAGCACATTTAGTTCAGACTGGCCACATCTCAGGTGTTCGATAACCACAGACAGGGAGTGACTACTGTGTTGGACAGGGGGGCCCCAGCTGAACACTCTGCCCTTCACACCTCCACTCATTATGCATCCTGCGTCTACAACACGTATGCTGCCTCCGGTAGAGCGGCAGCCACCATCTTCTGAAGCCTCTTCTCTAAGGACCTCCTTTGAATCATGACCCATACTCACCCGGCTGAAAATCCTGGAGACAAAATGGGGGAGGGGGACTTTCGAGTACAGGAGGGTCTTTATGGATATTCTAGTTCGTACTAATTCGTAATTAGACAAATGGCAGCTGACAGTGGCCTCTTCTGAATTACACCATCTGTTGGTCATTCTTATGGGGCAGCATTACGGAAAATGGTACATTGAGAAAACATACCAACTTTGTCTTTGAGAAGGCAGGAACTATAGATATTTTGTTTATCTTTGTAACTATAGTTTCCACCATCTTCTGCTTGCTAGGTACTATTCTAGCACAGCATGCATTTTTTTTAACATTTTTAATAAATGTGTCTTGAAAGAATATGATAAATAAAAGTGAACAATTTGGTCCTTTATTCAGTGCTTTTACACTTTTATAAATGGTACAGGAGTGGAATATACCATGAAATACCCTATTTTACAGATCTCAGAGGTAGCGAAATGCCAGGCTGACGGGGATAAATTGGAGAAAAAAGGAAACTCACAGGGCTCAGTGAGTGAGCAGAAACCTGACAAATGATCTCGACTGTGAAGAAGGGGAAGATAATGCATCTAAGAAGAAAATCTACCTTATTTATAAAATGATGTGCTCTGAGCTCTCGTTTTCAAGGCAATGATGGAAGTAGAAAGAGGTGGGCTCCTCTTTAAGCACAACAGGGCCATAGGTTACTGAAGTGGCTTGAATAAAGCCAGCAAAACTGACCCATAATTTGTCAAGAGTTAGGAAACTGCTCTTTTACTGAACAAAGGCTCAGTTTGAACTTAGAACCAGCTGGGTGCAAAGGGGTTAACAGAAATGGTTTGCAAGAGGGGCGCCTGGGTGGCTCAGTGGGTGACTCAGTGGGTTAAAGCCTCTGCCTTCAGCTCAGGTCGTGATCCCAGGGTCCTGGGATCGAGCCCCGCATCGGGCTCTCTGCTCTGCAGGGAGCCTGTTTCCTCCTCTCTCTCTGCCTGCCTCTCTGCCTAGTTGTGATTTCTCTCTGTCAAATACATAAAATATTTTAAAAAATAAAAAATAAAAAAAAGAAATGGTTTGCAAGAGAAGCCAGTAGTCAGAAAACCCAGAAATGGACATGCCCATTGGGGTAGGGTCAGCTCTAGAGGATGTAGGGGTGAACACAGATGACAGAGAGACCACCAACTCCCCACAGAGAAGTGTCTTAGACAGTAGCAGGTGTTCAGAAAAACATCCAGGAACAAGTCTGATTCATTGACAAGCAAGGCCACCAAGACGCAAAACAGATGCAAATGGCCAGTAACCTCCACAGGGCTGTGAGGCTGAGGTAGGTCTGTGGATTACTGGTGCCGCTGATTTGGTAGATTGGGAAGGGCAGGCTGTGTCCCGTTCTCTTAGCCAGGTTTTCATGCTTAATATTAGTAAGGGGGAAAAAAGACACAACCCTAGGTAAGAGAATGAGCTCCAAAGTAACAGGAATGAGAGAGAAGCCAAATTATTGAAACAAGCAGAGCTGGGAGAGCAGGAACTCATCATGAAGTCATCCCAGCCATGGCTTAGCTATGCTACACCCACACAGGTCTGATGCCAGCATGTCTCTGAAGCTACAGTGGTGGCTATCTGGGTTTGGGTGGGAGGATACAGGATTTTGGAGAAATAAGGAATCAAACAACTAAACTTGATGGCAACATCAAGGGAAAGCACATCTAGAGTACAAGGTATCCAGAATTCTTCATGTGGTTCTAGGTCAACGTCATCTGAAACAGCTACACTGGGAGGCTTTGTGTCCCCTGCCATAGCTGCACCACAAAAATCAGATAATAGAGCTTCTCGCCACCACTTTAAGCATCATGGTGACAAAGATCCTTGTGGCTAGCAACACATAAAATTCACTGCAAATATAAGGAACAGAAATCCAGTTTCCAACACACCTGTAACAAATACAAAGAATAAACTATGTAAGCTTAAGTTTCCTGCTGTGGAAAGACTGTTGCTTCTAGTAGTCTCCCTCACTCCATCAAACTGACAAATGGTAAACAAGCGATATAAATGTAACTCATTATTTTTTCAGCTAAAACACAAGAAAAGGCATCAAAAAGAAACTAAATAGACAATGATGAAATCCAAAGACAACGTGTGCTCTCCTTTTATGATCAAACACAGAACCATTCATTTGAGGATGATTACATTTTAAACATTAACTATCATCAATTTTCCAATCATTTTTATAATATAGAAGAAGGAAAAATTCAGACTGAAAATATAAGATTGAAATATGTTATACATCATAGTTAGTCATCCAAATGTCTAGATTGGAATCCAGAATTATTTGGTATATGAAGAATTAGGAAAATCTCAACACACATGGAATGGTACAACAGACACCAAGACTGAGACTAAGACACAGACATTGGAATAATCTAACCATCAATTTTGAGAACTCAAAACAGAGGGAAATACGGAATGTTTCAGCAAAGAAGCAGAAGAAAGAAAAACCAGATGGAAAGATTGAAACTAAAAAAAAAAACACTAACCAACATAAGAACAAATTAATTAATAATAGTTAAATGATAAATGTGAAAAAATTAAAATAAAGATAGAAAATCAAAGCATCTGATTAACTATAAAGATTTACCGTAAAGCTACGGCACGGTGTTGGCAAAGGAATTGAAAAATGTATCAATGGAATGAAATAGCATTCAGAAATTATGTTTACAGAAAAACCTGTACATAAATGTTTATAGTAACTTTATATGTAAAAGCTAAAAGCTAGAAACCATTCAAATTCCTTCACCATGTAAATAGATTAAGTATCTGGGATATATCCCTACAATGGAATATTGACCAGCAATAAAAATGAGCCAACTATTAATATGCACAAAAACCTGAATGAACTGCAGAGGCATTCTGTTGCCTGAAAGAAATCTTGTTTGAATCCATTTCTTGGATATTCTAGAAAAGGCAAATATGTTTCCAGGGACATGAAACATTAAGTGTTGTCAATGGCTATGGGTTGAGGGAAGGTGTGACTATAGAGTTCATGATGGAATTGTTTGGATAACAGAACTGTTTCATATTCTGATCCTGGCATGGTTCCACAAATTTATACATGTGCTAAGACACATAGAACTGTACACCAAGACAAACTGCCCATTTTAATATTGCCATCTTTATCACCCACTACCGACATATATGACATATGTATGTCTTATTTAGGGATGTAAATCAAATGCCATTGTCTTCACCAAAAACAATGGAACCACTACCATCATTGGAGTATACTGCTAGTGAAGAGTCAGGGCATCTGCAAGCTAGATTAGATAGAAGCCAGAAATGGTGTCACCTCTGGAAAGGTACTATGGAAAGATTCTTGCCAGATAAACTGTATCTAGTAATAAGAAATAACACAAAGAAAAAATAATGTCGAAGACAGTCACGAGGGACCAAATGCCTAGGGCTATGTAGGTTTGCTCTCATACAGATAGGACATCTGAACAGGAGCTGTAGTTGAAGTCTTCAGTGACAAAATTTAAGGTAATACACAGACATTTTCTAAGATACCTGTTGTTCAAGCCAAATTTGAAAGTTAAAAAGTGATGAGGGGTGCCTGGGTATCTCAGTCTTGAAGCATAAGACTCTTGATTTTGACTCAGATCATGATCTCAGGGTCCTGATATCAAGCCCCACATCAGACTCCTAGTTAGGCATGGAGTCTGCCTAAGATTTTCTCTCACCCTTAAAAAAAAAAAAAAAAAAAAAAAAAGTCATGAGGAAAAAAAAAAAAAAGAATCCACAGTGTAACTTTTAGGGATCTATATTGGCACACATTTCTGTAATGAAGCACATACACATCAGGATCGTTATGTCTTCTTGTAGAATCAGCTCCTTTATTATTATGTCCTAGGTCTTTACAACCCTGATAATTTTCCTTGCTTTGAAATCTGCTCTGTATGAAATTAATGCAACTATTCTAGCTCTTTTGATGAGTAGCATCATTTTCTGACACTTTTTAGTCTATCTGAATATATATTTAAAGTGGGATTCTTGTAGACAACATATAATTGGAAGTATTTTTTATACCCTCCAAAAGTCTGCCTTCTAATTGGTATATTTGGACTACTGGTGTTTAAAAGAATCTTTGATATAGCTGGGTTAGTATCTATCATATTTGTTACTGTTTTCTGCTTGTTGCCTTTGGTCTTTGTCTCCTTTTATGCGTTCCATTTTTCTTTTTCTTTTTTTTTTTCTGTCTTCTCTAGTTTTAACTCAAAATATTTTCTGATTCCATTTTTTCTACTGTCTTAGCATATTTATTATACTTCTTTTTTAAAATTTTTAGTGGTTGTTCTTGAGTTTGTTATATTCATTTACAACTGATCTAATTTCTTTTCAAATAAACATACAAAAACTTCTTGGGTAGTGAAAATAACTTATAAAAAATATTCACAATTCCTCCTTCTTACTGTTTATAACATTACAGTGACTCATCTCAATTATCCACAAACTATAATCACTGAATACATTGCTGCTACTCTTTTGAACAGTTGTCTGTTAGATCAATTAAAAATAAGAAAATAAAAGATTCTGTTTTATTCTTATGTATTCCTTTTCTAATGTCCCTCCTTCATTTTTGTATGTCTGAATTTCTGAATTTTTGAACCTACACAGTTTTCCTTCTTTCTGTAATATTTCTTTAAAAGAAAAGTTTATTTATTCGTTTAGTAATCTCTATACCCAATGTGGGTCTCGAACTCATGACCCTGAAATCAAAAGTCACATACTCTTCCAACTGAGCCAGCCAGGTGTCCCCTGAAATATTTCTTTTAACATTCATTCAAGCCTTATCTACTGGGGATAAATTTCCTCAATTTTTGTTCATCTGAGAAAGACTCTATTTCTCCTTCAGTTTTGAAGGATAATTTTGCTGGATACAGAATTCTACGTTGGTGGTTCGTTTCCTTCAATATTTTAAATATCTGAATTCACTCTCTTCTTGCTTGCATGATTTCTAAAGAGAAGTCTAATATAATTCATATTAATGTTGCTCTGCAATGTATTTATTTCTCTGGAATCTTTGGGATTTTTTTCTTTGTCCTTGATCTTCCGTGGCTTGAATATGATTTGCTTGGATGTAGTTTTGTGGATTTTTATGTTTTGCTTTGTTTTCATATTTGTCCTTTGTGGTGTGTTGTGAGTTGCCTGTGTCTACATGTTGGTGTCTATCATTAATTTGGGGAAATTGCCAGTCAGTATTGCTTCAAGTGTGGATTGCTGTTCCTTTCTCTCCTTCTCCTTTCATAGTTGTTCCACAGTTCTTGGATATTCTATTCTTTCTCTTCCATATTTTTCATTTATTTTGGTTTTGGAAGTTTCTTTTGGCGTTTTCTTCAAGCACACTGATTCTTTCTTCGACTGTCTCCAATCTACAGGTGAAACCATCTAAAGCATTCTTCATTTCTGTGACCGTGTTTTGATTTCTGTCATTTCCTTTATATTCTTTCTTACAGTTTACATCTTTTTGCCTCCATTATCCACTCTTCTTGCACGTTGTCCACCTTTCCCATTAAATTCCTTATTTTATTAGTCATATCTGCTTTAAATTTCCAGTCTGATAATTCTAATCTCTCTGCCATCTCTGAATCTGGTATTTGTGCTTACTCTGTCTCTTCAAACTCTGTGGGGTGGTTGTTGTTGTGTTGTTGTTGTTGTTTTGTTTTGCTTTGTGGGTTTTTTTTTTTTTTTAGTATGTTTTATCATTTTCTGTTGAAATCTAGGCATGGGTAAGAAAACCTGAGGCACAGAACCCTTTCATGTGTGGTTTTATTCTATATGGTTAAGGGTTATACTATGTTACCACTTGCTATAAGTCATATATGTCAGAGGCTGATATTTCCTCTCGAACCCTTGTTTTTGTGTCTCTTGTTGCCTTTGAGTTTCCCTGGATAATGTTTTTTAAAGTGTCTGAGTTTTCAATTGTATTCCTCTGTTATCACACATAATCCTTATTTATGTGGTGTATGGGTAGAGGGACAGGAAGAGAAACTATATTCCTGTCAGTACGTATCAGACTTTTAGTGAGCCTGTGCTTCTGGGTTGTGTCATTCCCAAGTGCTTCTCACGTTAATTTTTCTTTCTTTTCTTCTTTCTTTCCTTTTTTTTTTTTTTTTAATTTATGACAGGAAGTCTAACAGACTTGAGTTGGAAATTCCCTTTACCCAGTTGTTTTGGCTCTGGTAAGGTGGTTTCTCTGGGGTCAGGCATTGTTAAGGGCACCAGAAAGCTTTGGATGTACTTCCAGATGTCTACTTTTCCTTCCCCTGCCAAAGTCGGAGGAGGAGGATGGTTCTCTGATCTTTCCTGCAGGAACCTGGCCAAATTCCTGGAGATAAAATTCACCAAGCTGGGACTGTCCTCACACTGGGCCTCTGGGTATTCAACTCTCAAACAGCTGCACACCGTATCTCCAGAAACTTCTTGATCACAGGTTCCACTCATCTTAGCTAGGACTTTTTTTGTTAAGATTTTATTTATTTATTTGACAGAGAGACAGACAGAGAGCACAAGAAGGCAGAGCAGCAGGCAGAGGGAGAGGGAGAAGCAGGCTTCCCTCTGAGCTGGGAGATCGACATGGGGCTCAATCCCAGAGCCCTGGGATCAGGTCCAGAGCTGAAGGCAGTCAGTCACTTAACTGACTGAGCCACCCAGGTGCCCCAGCTGGGACTTGTTTTTATGGAATTTTTGCTTCTGGACTTTGTGCTGGTGAGTTGTGATTCCGTGCATCTACCATCTGTCTTCTCAATTTTGGGGGCAATTGTTTCCCCTGTGTCCTCAGTACTGTAATGGATCTAAGAAGAGTCCCTAGTTTTCAGTTTGTTCAGCGTTATTCTTGTGGGATGGAAGTGATGACTCCCAAGCTCTTTACATGTGGGGCTAGAAACCAGAAGTCCCCAAGAACTTCTCTCATGAGTATCATGAAAGATACTCAATATTGCTGTTGTTGTTACTCATGGTACTAGTTCTGGCTAACATTTTTAGACCAAGAAAGGAGACACAACGCGCACTGATTTAAAAATAAAAATAAAAATAAAACAATAAGTAAAATGCCCATTATTTATAGATGTTTATGAATAAGTATAGATAACATCAGAATATTAATATACTACTAAAAGTAAGAAGAGTAAAATTTTGCTAGCACAGATTTTTAAAATAACCAAGGCAATTCCTCTATATCGGCAAGGGCAAAACAAAAATACATATCTAGGAACTAAGCTCACAAAGAAAGCGCACTACTCTATGAAGGAAATTCTTAAACCTTAGGGTACAAAGAGAGAAAAATATATTTGTTAATCACAAATTAAATCTATAAATTTATAATTTAATGAAATCACACTAAAAATTCAGTTTTTCAAGTGCTCAACAATTTTTTAAAAAAACTATAAGAATTCAGATCCATGAATAGCTAAATTAGTCTTTAGAAAAAACAAAGTTGTCATATAAGAATTTAAGATGGAATATAAGAATAATAATGTTAATTTTAATCATAAAAAACAGCATGATTCTGTGGTGGCAATTAAAAGAGGAATAAAAGAGCAAGCTTAGAAATAAGCCCTTGTAAAACAGATGAAACTTGATATATAACAAATGTGGCACCAACTAACCAATAATGAAAGGAACAATTATTAAACAGCTGATTTGGGGATGACCATTCACTTCACATGAAAATCAAGCCGAGACTGTATCTTTCACTAACTACAAGGCAGATGCAGAATTAAAGATTAAAAAATGAAAGATTAAAAATTGGGCAGAAGGCATGAAGAGACATTTCTCCAAAGAAGACATCCAGATGGACAACAGACATATGAAAAGATGCTCAACATCACTTATCATCAGGCAAATGCCAAACAGAACTACAATGAGACATCACCTCATACCTGTCAGAACGGCTAAAATCAATAACACAGGAAACAACAGGTGTTGGCAAGAAGGTGGAGAAAAGAGAACCCTCATGCACTGTTGGTGGGAATGCACACTGCCGCAGCCACTGCAGAAAACGATATGGAGGATCCTCAGAAAGTTAAAATTAGAACCACCCTATGATCTAGCAACTGCACTACTGGGGACTTATCCAAAGGATAAAACAATACGAATTCAAAGGGATACATGCGCCCTGATATTGACAGCAGTATTATCAACAACAGCCAAATTATGGAAACATCCCAAATGCCCATTGACAGACAAGTGGATAAAGGATATGTATATCTACATGTACATAGATATAAAATGAATTACTACTCAGCCATAAAGGAATGCGATCTTGCCATTTACAATGACGTGGGTAGGCCTAGAGTGTATTATGCTAGCAAAAATGTCAGTCAGAGAGAGGCAAATACCAGGTAATTTCACTCATGTGTGGAATTTAAGAAACGAAACAAATGAGCAAAGTGGAGGTAGGGGAGGAAAACCAAGAAACAGACTCTCAGCTATAGAGGACATATTGATGTTTACCAGAGGGTAGTTGGGTGTAGGGATAAGGGAACCAGGTAATGGGGATTAAGGAGCACGCTTGCGATGAGCACAGAGTGAGGTATGGAAGTGTTGAATCACTGTGCTGCACACCTGCAACTAACACCACACTGTATATTAACTAACTGAAATTTTAATAAAAACTTAGAAAGAGGGCACCTGGGTGGCTCAGTTGGTTAAACGACTGCCTTCGGCTCAGGCCATGATCCTGGAGTCCCGGAATCGAGTCCTGAATCAGGCTCCCTGCTCGGCAGGGAGTCTGCTTCTCCCGCTGACCTCTCTCCTCTCATGCTCTCTCTCTCTCTCTCTCAAATAAATAAATAAAATCTTAAAAAAAAAAAACCAAAAAACTTAGAAAGATAAAATAAGATAAAATAAAAATGAAAGATAATATAAAGCTCAGAGGTGAAAATACAACATCTTATCTTCGTGATCCAGAAGTAGGGAATTATTTCTGCAATAATATGAAAGACTCAGAAACCATTAAGATCAATAAAATTACTGGAACTTACTATATCAAAATTTGAAATATCTGTTCAACGAAGAGAGACAAGTATGAGGCTATTTGGCAGGTGATAGATAGGGAGAAGATCATCGAAATGTAGAAATTTGTTGAAGATTTGTATCTAAGAATATATGAGATTCCTAAAAATATAAACAAATGCAGGAAAACGAATAAAAATGCAATTCAGCAAAGACACGAAATAAGCAAATAATAAAGGGGCAACCCCCAAAGCTAACAAGTTAAGAAAAAAGGCAGTTATATTTTTTAGTAGTTGGACCCTTTAAAAAAAAAGCAGTAATAGGTCATCATTCTACCAACCACCTCAATCATGACTTGCTGGCCAAACCCAGCCAGCTCCCTATTTTTGTGCAGTCTGTAACCTAAGAATGATTTTATGTGTTTAAGTGCTTGGAGGAAAATCATAAATAAAAAAAAAAGAATATTTCATAATATGTGAAAATTATTGCAAGTTGTACTGGAATTTTTTAAAATTTTAATTAGAAAGAAAAATATATTCTACACCAATCAGATTGACAAAAGCAAGTAACCATCCCAGAAAAATTCACAGGTCATAAGGTTATACTCACAGGACTAATCTTGGCCTCAATATATGCAGCATCCTAAGTTAGAGGGAACTTCCATTTTCATTCCTAAGAAAAGAAGCAAATAAAATGTGTTGTTTACATGACAGAGAATACCAGACAATAGTTAAAAGTAATATATTTTCTCTACATGTGGAAACATGATGGTCTTAAATGCTTAGGGTTATGCCGAAAATAAAATTAAGAAAAAAAAAAAAAAACGAGAGAGAGAGAAAGAAAAGAAAACATCTATAGCATAATAGCATTTATAAAATTTTAAAACATGCATGTCTAAAACACCATCATGTGCATGCAAACAAAATAGTGAATGACTTCCAGATCACACACTGTTCCAGATACTGGAGATTATCTCGGAGCAAAAAAGAAAGATAGAAACCCTCGTCCTGGTAGAATGTACCTTGAATAGTGGACACTGAAAATTAACTAACTAAATTAATGATAGACAGGGTAAGAGCTTCAGGGAATAACAGAGTAAGAGAGCACCAAGCAAGCCAAGAAGATGAAGAAGCAGCAGCCAGTGAGATGGGAGGGAAATTCGAGGACAGCTTTTCTAGAAAGGGTGTGGCCAGTTGTGTAGAACTCTACTGGGTGAGAATAGGAGGAGGAACCATAGCGGCATCGGATGGTGTCACATGACATCACCAGTAAACACATCACAAGCACCCTCCCTGCAGCTGTGGGGCCAGCTTCCCGGAGAACCAGACCATGACAAGACTGAGGTGAAATGGACACAGCAAGTATGTGCCCCTCCTCCAGGAAGCATTGAGGAACCTGCCTTCCCGAGGGAGGTGCGTTGTTTAGATTTAATGTGGGAGTTACAGGATGTCTGTTGGCTGAAGAGGAAGAAAGAAGTCAGTGATGACAGGAGGAGAAGACAATCCCAGGTGCAAAATACTCATGAAGAGGAGCAGGACCGGTGTCCCAAGGATGGGAATGGGAGCAGCCTTTGCATGGAGAAAGAGCACTTTGCATGAAGAAAGAGCACGTTGCCGTGATTCCAGAGCTGAGCCCCCAAAGTGGACGCTGAGAGGAGTGGAGTCGGCAGAACTGGGGGCAGGAAAGTGAGAACGTCCCTTTTTTGCTTTTCTCTGTTGAATGTGAAGCAGGATACCAGCTATGACATAATAGCTTCGGAGAATTATCTGTAGAGTTTCAGCCCCTCAAGCTGTGAATCTTTGGGTCTGGACACAATTGAGTTCAGATAAAGAGAGAAGTCTCAGGAGGTGATTTCCCTGACCCCACATCAGAACTTTAGGAGTTGGTAAGAGGGCTTTGTTCACACACGGACCTATGGGCACACTCTCACGTAATGGGCAATGACAATAGGGTCCTGCAGGTAGAGGGACAATCATGACAGAGGAAAAGACCCTTCAAAAAGGTGAAGAAAGACTAGAGCCATCAAAAACCAAAACAGCTCATGCTCATTAAGAAGTTCTGAAGACATCCAGACGCCAACAGGTAATGAAAATTTGCTCAGCATCGCTCATCATCAGGGAAATGCCAATCAGTACCACAATGAGACATCACCTCACACCTGCCAGAATGTCTAAAATCAACAACTCAGGAAACAACAGGTGTTGGCGAGGATGTGGGTAAACCGCAATCCTTAGGCACCATTGGTGGGAATGTAAGCTGGTGTAGCCACTGTGGAAAACAGTATGGAGGGCCCTAAAAAAAAATCAGAAACAGAACTACCATATGTTTCAGCAGTTGCACGTCTGGTTATTTTCCTGAAGGAAATGGAAACACTAACTCAAAAAGCTATCTGCTCCCTGTGTTCATTATGACATTATTCACCACGGTCAAGATCTGAAAGTTACCTAAGAGGCCCTCAGTGGATGAACAGATAAAGAAAGTGGGCCATATATGTGATAAAGGTGTCAGATAGATAGATAGATGATAGATATCCCCCTAGCCATAAAGGCAATCTTGCCATTTATAACAACTTCGATGGACCTTGAGAGTTGTTCTTGGTGAAGTAAGTCAGAAAAAGACAAACACTCTATGATCTCACTTCAAAACAAAACAAAATGAGTTCATAGATGCAGAGAAGAGATGGGTGGTTGCCAGAGGTTGGGGGAGAGGGGATGGGAGGCAGCTGGCTGACTAGATGGGTAAAGAGGGTCAAAAGGTACAAGTTTCCAGTTACAAAATACATACGTCACAGGGTGTATGGCACAGCAGAGTGATCATGGCCAACACTACTCTATTGTATATTTGAAAGTTGCTAAGTGGGTAGATATTAAAAGTTCTCACCACCAGAAATAAATCTGTAAACATGTGTGGCCATGGAAGCCATCTAAACGGATTGCAGTGACCATTTTACATTATATACAAATATCACATCATTTTGTTGTAAGCCTGGAACTAATATAATATCAGTTATACATCAAATTAAAAAAATTATCTCAGGGGGCGCCTGGGTGGCTCAGTGGGTTAAGCCGCTGCCTTCGGCTCAGGTCATGATCTCAGGGTCCTGGGATTGAGTCCCGTATCGGGCTCTCTGCTCGGCAGGGAGCCTGCTTCCCTCTCTCTCTCTCTCTCTCTCTCTCTCTCTCTGCCTGCCTCTCCGTCTACTTGTGATCTCTCTCTGTCAAATAAATAAATAAAATCTTAAAAAATAAATTAAAAAAAAATTATCTCAAGCAAGACTTATTCCCTCCAGGGTGACAACATATTAGTAGGGCTTGAGAACAACATAGTGGGTCAAATTCAGCATTTTAAAACTGAGAAAGAATGGAAGAGATTAGACAAAAGTGAAAGATCGAGCAGGCACCTCATGGCTGCACACGTGTGTGCGTGAACCTTGTCCTCTTGCAGGACACGGTCGTTCAAGATATACCGGTGGAGGGCATAGAAAGATGGAGAGCAGCAGCCGTTGGAGTGCCGGGCGGGGGAGTCACTGGACCGCCAAGTCCTCTGGCCACGCCCCTTCTTCCCACCTCAAAACCAGTATCCACAAGATGCAATTTAGTCTCACGTTCCTAAACACCTGTGCGTTGGCTTCTACACCTCATGTTACAATGGTGGCCACTTTCAGTTTGTTTTTTTGTTTTTTTTTTTTTTTTTTATTTGACAGAGAGAGAGATCACAAGTAGACGGAGAGGCAGGCAGAGAGAGAGAGAGAGGGAAGCAGGCTTCTTGCTGAGCAAGGAGCCCGATGTAGGACTCGATCCCAGAACCCTGAGATCATGACCTGAGCCGAAGGCAGCGGCTTAACCCACTGAGCCACCCAGGCGCCCCGGCCACTTTCAGTTTTTAAAACCCCTTCTGAATTTTCTCTGGAACCCATTTCATTGCTGGAAAACACAGCGAGAAATGGGGTGTGTCAGGGCTTTTCTCTTGCTGCAGATATTAGCTACCAGGTGGGCGTTTGCAAGTTGTGAAGGCGGGCAGGGGGAGCTGCAGGGGATGGTGGTGTTTTTGTGCGATTTACCAGGACTTGGGGGCTAGTTTTCTTTTTTCATTCCTGTTTGTTCTTCATTGTTTTTCATACTGCATAGAAATATCCTTTGGGTTGTCTGAACTAAAGCACACAGATTCAGAAGCCAGATTTAGAAAGAAAATTGAACAAAATGTGTGTATGTTTCAAAGACTTTTTGCCATCCTGAATATTTCATCAGAGAAGGGATAGTGGTTTAACAGTAATTCCTTCCCTTTTGCAAAGGGATCATGTTTTCCACAGAACTCTTACCTTTTCTTATACTTATGCTCTCATATTTTCCATAATAAACATGATAAAATTCTAAATATGGCATCCCATTGATGATTTTCACTAACATATCTACATTTTATTTCTTCCTTTTTTGAAACAGAAATGTAGTAGCTTTGTTGGTATAACCTATTTATGCAAATTTCCATCCTGGTTACTCCATTTAAAAAAAAATCTTTTTAAGGACTCTGATCACTTTTATTGATTTTAAAACTACTAAAACATAGGGAATGTAGCTTTTATCTTTGCATTACAGCAGAAGCAAAGAACTCCAGCCAGGTGCCCACACCACCCAAGGCTGGCACTACTCACCCAGCGGGCTGTGCCCAGTGTTTTCCTGGGGACCCCATGTCGATGCAGTGGACTATGCACCCATCCAGACTCCTGGAAGACACCTGGCAGCTCAGCCACAGCTGACTGGGAAAATGTTATACTTAAAATAATTGGAAACCTTCAGGGCAGCAAGTTTTGTTCTAGAAATTGGGACAAATGTTTCGAGTTCAAGGGAAGGGAGAAGCAGCATTCAAAACAAAATGTTAGCTATGCTGTTGATGCTATGGGGGAGCAGAGGGAGAGGGATTCTTTCGGAAGATAAATGTGTCTGCAGGCCTTTAGGTTTTAGGATCTGGCACTGTATCCCCAGGCTTCAAATGCACTCACTCTGTCCTCCTAGACTTCCCTGAGAACCGTCTTTCCCCTGAAGGAGGCTGCTGAAAGCAGAGGCATCTCCTTCTGACACAGACCCCCACATGACAGCCAATAAAGCATCTGGGGAGGTGGGGTTTTCCTTGTGCACTTCCACTCATACAAAATCCCCTTTCTCCTTGGCTGAAATCCATGACACAAGGACATATGGATACAGAGTCCCTGACTTCCACTGGAGTAAGGGACAGGTAAGGCTAGGTCTCGAGAGGATAGGTAGGGAGAGACAGGTAGAGGGAGACCTAACCAGACTCTCAGCATTCCCAGATGTGGAAAAACAGTCCAGACATGAACTGGAGAGACGGGAACACCTTGTTTGTTTCCATGACAGTTATAGATAGTTACAAGTCTACCTTGTTCCTGCTGAATGCAGACGTGATATTTACAAATCCACCATGATATTGATGAGCAGTTTACCAAGTTCCCTGGTCAGTTTCCTATAAAAGACCACAAAAAGCCTCAGTGGCAACCCATTTGGGAACCCTTAACTCTCCAGAGCTCTTTCCTTTCCTTTCTGTTCTCACCTTCATTAAATAAACTTTCGCTTCATTTCACCCTTTTGGCCTCCTGAGATTTATTCCTGGACTCTGTGAGACAAGAACCCTGAAACTGTGCAACACTCTCACCTGTCACAACCATGCTGGAAATCTCAGACACTCATCCCCTGAATTTGATCACTGGAACTCTCCACAGGAGTGAAACAGACTCATGACACAGCAGGCAGCCGTCCAGTGGTCATGGCCTGTGACTCCTCATCACCCACAGCTGATCCGTACCTGGAATCACAGCCTCTGAGCTACAGGCGCGCCCCCTCCTCACTCCCACAGCTTCTGCTGTCTGGGTTCATCAAGTGTCCCAGCTTCTGACCTTCCCTTGTCTGTAGCTTCTCCAGCCTTCTCTGGCCTCACTGTTTCGTATCCATCTTATACCTCATCGTCCATCGTGGAGACTGCCCTCCTGTTCTCTGAATTCTATTCTACTTGTCCTCTCAACATCCTTTTGTCTGCGCCGTTAAATCCTCCCCTGCTCACCCTATCATTCAAAGGCCTAACCATGTCCACAGACACAGAGGTGTCCACAAGACACTCTTTTCTCCCTAGATCAGAATTGACCATATCTCATTTTCATCTCCCTAATAAGGTTCCATGCCCCTATGTGACTCACGGGCTACTTTAAATATGTGTGATATCTCTCCAATCTCCTTGGACTTGACTACTTGACTCTGAGTAGCAAGTCCACATTTTTAATTTCCCAAGTAAAACAGCACTATTAAGAATACAGGTGTGCAGCATGTGCACTGCACAAAATCAACTGGCTTAGGGGCAGAGTGGAAACTGACATGCAGTCTGTGCTGGTACAGGGCTTCCTCGGTTTGTATAATTTGTCTGATGGGACCGGGAATGGTTTAGTGGTTGGTCCACCAAGAGAACTTCTTTTAATGATTTATGCAGTTCTGCATGTGGCATGGCTTTCTTCTGACCTTCGCTTATCTCTGTCTCTCTCTCTCTCTCTTTCTCACACACACACACACACACACACACACACACACACACACACACACACTTCATTATTCCCATCCACACCTTGTTCTCTCTCATCTTAATGAAGGTCAAACTTTTCTGCTTTAGATTTATCTGTACACATATGTTCTCCATCTCACGACCTTGATTTTTCCCTAGAATCTCCCACCAGTGTTTTTTCTCTTTCTCTCCTGGATCTTCAAGATTTCTTACGTGACTCATTTCCAAAATAATCCCAGAGCTGGGAAACGACTTTTGGTGTTTATAGCAGAACGAATCCTTAGCTAGGGGTTTTCTGCACCATCAATTAGGTTAGAGGAGTTGAAAATAAGTTGAGGTGGATAAATTATTACACAGGAAAAAAATATCATTCAATATTGTTGGGTCGGCAGCTCCGGGAATGCAAGAGGAACAATAAAAAGGGCCACCGGGCCATCATGTTCCAGGCCATCCTCTTCCTTTACCCATGACTCTCCCACCGAGGACGTATGCGGAGGACACATCATCATAAGTAAACCGATACCTATGCAGGAAACAGGAACATCAGGACTCCCCCTACCCTCCAATCACTGAATACCTTACCTTATATGGCTTGAACCTATGCCGTCTGAACCCAAATAAAAGACCACTCGATCCCCTCCCGGGCACGACTTCCTCCGACTCTCCTCTCCAGAGTGGCGGAACCTCGCCCAAGGACACCTTTAATACGCCTTGCCCTGCGCCTATCTCTCCTGGTGCCGTGTGTATCTTGCCTGTAAAACCTTGCAAATATGTTTTGAAAATGCATCACCAACATTTTCTTAACATCATGAGAATGGTTTGTGGCAGCTGAATGTGGAAACACAGAATCAGAGCAATAATGCGCTTCCTTGTTCCACGAATGCACTGATAACAACACTTAACTGCTGAAGTGTGTTAAGAAATATGACACTCTGCTACCATGGGAGATAGAACTTGTGTGTGTGTTGTAGGGGTAGGGGGAGTAAAAACAGATAAAATATGGGTTTTTAAACTCAGATCAATTATAATTCCTTAGTCCCAAAATTCACTCACTTTTCCTCAGTTTTTCATCTTCCTTGACCTTCATGTAGTATTGGACATTGATCATTATTCCCTTTCTTCTTGTTTGTTTGTTTGTTTGTTTGTTTAAATTTTTATTTATTTTTTGAGAGAGAGAGAGATCACAAGTAGGCAGAGAGGCAGGCAGAGGGGGTGAGGGAAGGAGGTTCCCTGCTGAGCAGAGAGCCCGATGCGGGGCTGGATCCCAGGATCCTGAGATCATGACCTGAGCCGAAGGCAGAGGCTTTAAAGAACTAAGCCACCCAGGTGCCCCCCCTTTCTTCTTAATTGGCCCTCTCTCTTTGGGTTCAGGGACCGTTATTACCTGGCTTCTCTCCTTGCTGTGTGGTTACTCCTGGGAGACCCCAGCATGGACCTGATAGAGGAGTGGTCCTGAGCCTCCGTCCTTACTTCCACACTACAACTCCAGCCACCACCTTTACATAATGAAATCTCACTTCTGCATCTCTCCTTACGGTGTTCTTCTGACACAGTTCTGAATAGAAGCTACAGATGTATTTCTGTTAATAGGATTAAATCAACCAACTTGTGTTTCATTTCTAGTAAATAGGTCCTTGTGTTGATCAGGGGAACCACCCCCCCACCAACCCATCTAAACGAGGATATCTCTTTCTTTTTGACAGTGACCTCACCTAGGACTTCTATTCCTGTAAAGGAATTCATGATGGTCAAGGTCTGCCCCACTTGGCTCACTGCTCTGTCTCTGTGAATGCAGCTTCCCTTCTACCTTCCGTGCCATGTCTCATTGTCCTGATAGGACACAGTGCCTGGGATCCGGGTCAACCCCTGTGCTGGGGCATGGAAGTCTCTACACATCAGCTAAAACAAAATGGACTCTCTGACACCATCTTAAGCTCATGTGGTCCCCTCAGACATACCCTTTCTGACTCCAATGGCTCCCTGAAAAGTAGGGCTTCTCCTTCCATTCTTATCACCCATAGTGGACTATAGCAGAAGTCTTCTTAACGCTGCCACTTCTTCCATCCCTCTGGGTAGAATCTCACTGCTGCCAGATCAGCTTTCCCAGGGCACGGCCCTTATCAGGGAATTACATTGTTCAGCAAAGCATTATGGCTAAAATCTTCTGATAAAACAACTTCCCTTTCTCTAAAACCTTCCTTTTTCCTAATCTACATGCATACATCCTTTTTTAAAATTCTTTTTATCATTATAGCCCCTCCCTTGTGCCAGAGTTGATTTCATGAGGCATAAACACATGCACAGTTGGAGTCCATTCTTCCCCACAAATTTTGAGCAAGAAAAGAGAAGGTTGGGTCAGTCCCTCTTTATGTCTAGGCCCTCATGGTAAAGATTTTCAAGTCAGCCGGAAACTGACACAAAGTGACATCATCCATCTCATGACTGTTACTCAAAGGATGTTTAAGAATAGCTTTGGGGGGCGCCTGGGTGGCTCAGTGGGTTAAGCCGCTGCCTTCGGCTCAGGTCATGATCTCAGAGTCCTGGGATCGAGTCCCACATCTGGCTCTCTGCTCAGCAAGAAGCCTGCTTCCCTCTCTCTCTCTCTCTGCCTGCCTCTCCGTCTACTTGTGATCTCTCTCTGTCAAATTAAAAAAAAAAAAAATTAAAAAAAAAAATCTAAAAAAAAAAAAAAAAAGAATAGCTTTGGGATGCCAGGGTGGCTCAGTCAATTAAGCATCTGACTCTTGATTTCAGGTCATGATCTCACGGTCATGAGATTGAGCCCTGCATTAGGCTCTGTGCTGAGTGTGGAGCCTGCTTGAGGTTCTCCCTCTCCTTCTTCCTCTCCCCTCCCCACCCCCTTAAAAAAAGGCTTTGACACAGGACAAAAATAATGAATGCTGTCAATTCTTCCTTGTGTGTTTCAAACAACAACAACAACAAAATGACAACAATGGAACTATTTCTCTTTTTTTTAATTTTTAAAAGATTTTATTTATTTATTTGACAGAGAGAGAGATCACAAGTAGGTCGAGAGGCAGGCAAAGAGAAGGGGGGAAGCAGGCTCCCTCCCTGCTGAGCAGAAAGCCTGATGCAGGGCTCGATCCCAGGACCCTGAGACCATGACCTGAGCTGAAGGCAGAGGCTTAACCCACTGAGCCACCCAGGTGCCCCTATTTCTCTTTTTGTAATCCTCATATTGTGCCACTTACTTACATATATCATAGATCACTTCTATGACCTCAGCATTGTTTGGACAGTCAGGGAGGTGGGAAGCATCCATCTTCTTATCACTAGTCGCTAAAGACCTGCAGGGCACAAGGCACAGTGAGGATACAGAGCTGCATTAGACAAAGATTTTATGCACAAGAATCTTATAGTATAGAATTGGGGAATATGACTATCATCCATATCAAATTTTCTCTATTTCATTTAGCATATCTTAGTTCACCAAAGGAAAAAAGAAAAAAGGAATCATGTCAAAAAACAAAACAAGAGGGGCGCCTGGGTGGCTCAGTGGGTTAAGGCCTCTGCCTTCAGCTCAGGTCATGATCCCAGAGTCCTGGGATCGAGCCCCGCATCGGGCTCTCTGCTCGGCAGGGAGCCTGCTTCCTCCTCTCTCTCTGCCTGCCTCTGCCTACTTGTGATCTCTCTCTCTGTCAAATAAATTTTAAAAAAATGTTAAAAAAAAAACAAACAAACAAGAAAAACAAAAACAAATAAGAAAAAAATATGTATTGGTAAATCCCTACTTACGAACAGCCTATGGAAAGTGGGGGAAAATGACATTGTTGTTAAGATTTCTGCCACTGACTAGTGTCCAAAATCTATAAAGAACTTAGCAAACTCAACACCCAAAGAACAAATAATCCAATCAAGAAATGGGCAGAAGACATGAACAGACATTTCTGCAAAGAAGACATCCAGATGGCCAACAGACACATGAAAAAGTGCTCCACATCACTCGACATCAGGGAAATACAAATCAAAGCCACAATGAGATATCACCTCACACCAGTCAGAATGGCTAAAATGAACAAGTCAGTAAATGACAGATGCTGGAGAGGATGCGGAGAAAGGGGAACCCTCCTACACTGTTGGTGGGAATGCAAGCTGGTGCAACCACTCTGGAAAACAGCATGGAGGTTCCTCAAAATGTTGAAAATAGAACTACCCTATGACCCAGCAATTGCACTGCTGGGTATTTACCCTAAAGATACAAACGTAGTGATCCGAAGGGGCACGTGCACCCGAATGTTTATAGCAGCAATGTCTACAATAGCCAAACTATGGAAAGAACCTAGATGTCCATCAACAGACAAATGGATAAAGAAGATGTGGTATATATACACAATGGAATACTATGCAGCCATCAAAAGAAATGAAATCTTGCCATTTGCGACGACGTGGATGGAACTAGAGGGTATCATGCTTAGCGAAATAAGTCAATCGGAGAAAGACAACTATCATATGATCTCCCTGATATGAGGGAGAGGAGATGCAACATGGGGGGTTGAGGGGGTAGGAGAAGAATAAACGAAACAAGATGGGATTGGGAGGGAGACAAACCACAAGTGACTCTCAATCTCACAAAACAAACTGAGGGTTGATGGGGGGAGAGGGGTTGGGAGAGGGGGTGTGGTTATGGACATTGGGGAGGGTATGTGCTATGGTGAGTGCTGTGAAGTGTGTAAACCTGGTGATTCACAGACCTGTACTCCGGGGATAAAAATATATTATATGTTTATAAAAAATAAAATTAAAAAAAAAAAAGATTTTTGCCACTGATTAAAGCTATTCAAGTATTACAAACATCTGGGGCGTCTGGGTGGTTCAGTGGGTTAAGTCTCTGCCTTAGGCTCAGGTCATGATCTCAGAGTCCTGGGATCGACCCTGCATTGGGCTTTCTGCTCAGCGGGGAGCCTGCTTCACCCTCTCTCTCTGCCTGTCTCTCTGCCTACTTGTGATCTCTGTCTGTCAAATAAATAAAAACAAAATCTTAAAAAAAAAAAAAAAAGAATTACAAACACCTGAAAGATCATATCCAATTTCAAGCTTTTAAAAATTCAAATAATTTCAATCCCTAGTTTCTCTTTCTTCATCAGATAATATGCATGTATCCGCCTAGGAACCAACTGAGGCAAAATGCTGAAATGTTACAGATTAAGCTACTGAGACAGCCCCCCGCCTTCCATTACTCTGTGAATTCTGAGTCCTCCTCTCCCCCACCACCACAGGAAAGCAGGCACCAAAAAAGAAAGCAGATGCCTTTCAGTCAAAGCCCCTTCTGCCCTGGGAAACTAATTTCATAATCAAATGTTTCTTTTCTCTCTTCTATTGACACCCTCAGGGTGAACCCTCAGGTGAAAGATTTTCCTTCTATTGGAATTGCCAGTTCTTATGTCTTTACCAATCCTAATGACCAGTCCCCAGTGATTTTATTGGCCCTGTCAGCAACCTTGGTCTCAATGTTCAGTTTGGGGGTAAAGAGAGGGACCACCTAGAAGGCCATTGGTTGTTGAGAATGGATCTACAAATAGCCTAACTAGACAGGAAATTCTGTTACAGAGAATGGAGCCTAGTTGTGGCCTGTTAACAATGAGAAATCAAAACACACACCTTCTTGTGGGGACATTGCCAAGTTCCTGGGAGCCTTCAATCCCAGGGCCCTGAAAAGTGCACACACCCCTTTCAGAATGCAAGAAAAGGCTGCACTATTGTTATCCTGCGTACCTCCTGATCTGTGGGTTATCCTGCGTACCTCCTGATCCGTGGGTTATCCTGCGTACCTCCTGATCCGTGGGTTATCCTGCGTACCTCCTGATCCGTGGGTTATCCTGCGTACCTCCTGATCTGTGGGTTATCCTGCGTACCTCCTGATCCGTGGGTTATCCTGCGTACCTACTGATCCGTGGTAACAGATGGAACGCTTGGCAAGAATGGGCACAGCTGTGATGGGGCCAGGACAAAAGAAGAAATACATTGTTACATTCCAAGTAAGCACTTGTAATTATCTGCTTCTTTTTAATATGGGGAATGTCATGGTATCTGTCTTCTAAACACTGAAGGCAAAGCACATTTATTTCCATCTAGGATTTCAAGATGTTATCCATCCTATGCAAAAAGACACCCACTGCCCCAAGTCCTATTCTTCTTAGTGTATCAATATCATTATGATGTCCCTGGTTTCTAGAAAGTACCATCAAAATTCCCTTTATTGGAACCATTTCTTTTTCAGAAGCTGTTACTCTATGGATGAAACAAAAATAGTATTTTGAAAGAAGCTGTTATTTTTCCAGATAAGTTGCTTCCCCCCCCTTTTATTTGACACTATTATGCCTATCACAAAGGAAGGGAATTGAAAAAAAATCAGAAAACTATGATTGTTAATCCATCCCCTGCCATACAATGTTGAAGGAAATGTATTTAACCCCTCTGAGACGCATTTTGGAAAGAAAAAGAAGAACATCAGTTTCTTTAAAAATTTAGTTTGAGGATTAAATACAACCATGACTATTTGTTACCCTTCCAACAGTGAGGCAGGTAATAGGTACTTATGAAGTATTTTTCAAATAAATGATTAGATCATCTTATTACTATGGTAACTTCTACCATCTCAGTTTCTCTTAAGAATGTTTTAGGAGGTGGATGTGGCTCTTTCTTCATTGTGCTGTCTTTCCCTTTTGATGACCTAAGATTTTGGTTCCATGGATCAGGTGCATAGCCAGGCTGGACCTCAGCAAGTTCAGGGAGGAGTCAGCTGTGCAGGAAGAGCAGAGACAGTCACCATTCCCAGGGTTGGCTGCCCTGGAACTCACTGACTCTGGGACAGTTACCATAACGGAAAGTGTGCTGTCTTTAGGGTTAAGCAAGCCTAGCTAACTGGGCTGGCTGTTACTCCCACCTCATCTCACCCTTGTGGCTTTACTGTTCCAAGTTTGCATTTCCTCAGTTGCTTGATGGGAATGCTGAGAACTACCATCTAAGCTGTTGGATGTATCATCTGTATTAGAAGTCTAGCGTCGTGCCTGGCACGTAGGTCTCCAGTCAGTGTGGGCCATGGTTGTTGACTGTGTTCATCTCCACTCTATTTTGATTTTGTGCCCCAAGTGAGTTTCATTCTAGGTCTCCTGATTCTGGATCTATAAATCCATATACCCACACACATCACACACATAACACCACACACATACATAACACAGTGCACACAGCACACACACCCAAAGCACCGGTGACACAGTTCCAGACCCCAGCTCTCCGTGAGCAAGCCTCCATCAACATGCTGGTAGAGCAGAGTCATTCCATCAAACAAGGGAGTCTCTCTGCCATATGTAAGACCCAGCCCACAATGTCCCAACATCCCAGCTTTGGGTTTCGTGTCCTGCCATCTTGGACAAATCTCCTGGGTAGAGACTTGATTAAGACTAGTGATGATCCCTTTTCCAGATTCCCCAGCCTTCGGCCTGACTATGGGCTGCTGAAGCACCATTGAGCTCCCCAAAATCTCTATATGTTGCATCTCAAATTCTTCTGTGGTAGATCCTGAGGGAGTGGAAGAGGTTGTGGTATGAACATTGAAGGAACTTGTCTATTTAAAATGGAGTTACTCAGCTTATCCCTAAATTGGTGATGTCCTGGGAAATAGAAATCTTACAAAGAATCATCAACCTCATCATTCAAACTTAATCTACTTAATATAGTACTAATTTCAATTATATTACTGGTTCAAATGAATTTCCCAGTATGTATCTGAACTTCCTCATCTTCAGAAGTAAAGAATGCTGCTAAATTATAAAATACTTTGAAGTTTTCCTCACTTTTCCTTTATTAAAAAGTGAACAACTAACATTTATGAACTTACTATGTGCCAGACCCTGAACAAGTCTGAGTCTCACGTGGATTACCTCATGTACTCCTCACAAGAAGTAAATAAAGCTGGACACCTGAACAGCTCAGCAGGTTGAGTGTCCTACTCTTGATCTCACCTCAGGTCATGATCTCAGGGTCATGAGATCGAGCCCCACATTGGGCTCTGCTTGAGATTCTTCTTCTTTCTCTGCCCCTCCCCCACCACTTGCATGGGTTCTCTCTCTTAAAAAAAAAAAAGAAGTACATATAAAGCAAATATTATCATAATCCCCATTTTAAAGATGAGCAAACCATTGCTAACCATAGAGCCAAATTTTGTTAATTATAACTCCATATATTTCAGACCATATCAACTTTGAGTTCAATACCAACGAAAGGCTTTCATTTAATTACCATATTCTTACATTTCTTCTGAAAGTTGATGTTCATAGATGCACAAATGAACTGGCAAACCTTAAACAAGTTCATTCTGCTTCTGACCCCAAAGCCCCATATTTAATACCTAAAGGTTCTTGAAACCAAAGGTTTGCAAGTTTATTATAAATGCGTTGATCAACAATTTTGTGCATGCTGTGTGAAGTGGACAAGCTCTGTCCAGTAACAAAGCTATGACAATGACTCTTCTTTTGTATAGGGAAATGTGGCCAGCAAGAGCTAGAGCTGTTTATGGTTGGGAGCCCAGCAAACCAATGACATCTGCTCTCTGCAGCCAGACCTTACTGGTCGTGTGGGGATGAAATGGCACCTAGGAAGCCCTCAAGGGAAAACATACTGAGAAAAGGAAGGACTTCAGGGCACAGGAAACATTCCATTGTTTTTGGTTTCCAAAAAGTATTCACGGGCTGGATGGATAATGAGGAAATGGGAAGTGAACAGTCCATAAAGAGCATATTACCAAAAGGTCTGTTTTTCTGGCTGATGTTCCAGATGCAGAAGTAAATGATCTCTCCTGGGCAAGCATCTCACACAAACAGCAAATACTGTTCACCCCGAGACCACCTGATTGGATCAAGCGGTTTGAAAAATGAACCTGGCAATGTCATAGGAAAAATGCTGCAACAGAATAACGAAGCCAGATGAAATCAACTTGGTCCTCAGAGCAATTTAATTAAGACATGAGAGATGCCCAGTACTGTGGACAGAGACAGAAGAAATATAGTGGTTACTGAGGAAATAGCGATGGGGCAGGGGCGCTGGGGTCAGGGGAGGGGAATGAGAGAGAAAGATTCTATTCAAAAGTCAAAATCATATAGGAAAAAAAAAGAAATTTGTTCCTTATGCCAAAAAACACAGAAGCATGAGCATGCATAGCCAGAAAATGTCCCTCTGCGGGGAACACAGAGCACAAGAGCATGTGACAAATGGTGTGTCCACGTATTGTCCTGCTATTGGCCAGGACGCTGGACAGCATGTCTGGGAGGACCTCAGAGGTTATGTTCTGGAAACCCCCATCAGTGGCTCAACAACGACCCCTCCAAACCCATCACTAGTTCTTCTCATTACTCTGTTCTCCTCCAGAAACGGGTCATTTCTGTACCAGAAAGAGTTCTTTGGGGTAGTGAGAAACAGAAAGTTTCTGTACCAGGAAGAGTTCTTTGGGGTAGTGAGAAACAGAAAGTTTTCTCTTGTACGTTCCTTCTGTTTCCCTTCATGTCTCTCCCATCTGACCAGGAGGCTGTTTTTGTGTGTTTGTTTTGTTTTGTTTTGTTGTTGTTTTCATATCATGTGCCCCTTGCTTAAAATGGTTCAGGGAATGCTTTGACTGTCCCTTGCCCACTATGTGTGGATGCAGCAGAAACCCATCGGCGTTTCCTCCCACCTGCTCGGACCACCCGACTCTCTCATAACAGGGCACTCATCCTTCATCAGTGCTCTGCAGCCCCTCAAATCCTCCAGGACAGATGCAATCAAATCCTGGACACGTGGGTGGAAAACCCTTCAGGGGCCCATTTCTTGAACCTGGCAGCCTAAAACACAAGAATATTCACCAGAAGAGAAGCAGGGACCGAGACTTTTACAGGAGACCAGATTGCATCGTCCCAGGGGTGCCTAAAAGGAAACCAAAAGCCTCAACACATTTGAAAACGAAAATGGAGAATTAATCAATTTATTTGAACTTGGAGTTCAAGGTTATTCATTCAGCCGAAACCTCTGGCACATTTCAAGTTTCTTTTCTTTAAGTTCAAAGAGTTCATGCATTTGAAATTTGAAAAAAAGGTCAAACTTTACATTTTCACAGAAGGTGGCAAGTCTGTGGAGTAATCGCTATTTGGGATTACATGTTTTGTACCTTTTATTCAGAAGACTTTATTTTTATTCTACTTTGTCCCAGAGTTGGTGAGAAGATTGAAATGTTTCACTCTGATCCAGGGCTCATAATTGTGCTGCATATTAGTCTCTTTGGGATGCATGAATCAAGTCTTTCTAGTAGTAAGTCAAACCTTAAGTCATATCCTCCTTTTGATTTATCTTGACTTGTTCTTTCATGCAAAAGGGAGCTTGAGGACATGGGCAGGATAAATCTTCCTCTTTGGATAGAGCCAAAGACTTTCCAGGCCAAAAACTTCTCTCCCAGCTGCCTTTCTGATACATGCAACAAAACAAAACAAAACAAAAACCAACAACAAAAACAAACAAAAAAAAAAAAAAAAAAAAAAACCCCAGAAAACTCTTTCTGGGACGATCATAACACGGACATCTTTTATCCACCAACTTTGAACGCAGGTGAGGTTATCAGAATAGCTACAACTGCAATAAGATTGTCTCCTTCATGAGTACTGGCTAGGGCTCTTTTCAAGGGAGAAGATGGTCAAGGAACCTAATGTGTGTCTTACCCATTCCCAGGAGGCTGGCTCTGGAGAAAACCACCGTAACTGTCCACCAAGAGGTGATGGCTAAGGCCATACATTTTGGAGTTGGAATGGCTGAAAATCTTGCCTAGGTCTTTGTGCCTCTGTTTGCTCATCAGTAAAATGAGGATTAAAACTGTACCTCTCCTATAGGGTTTTTTCAAGGATAGCTATGTTGCAAAACATGAAGATCAGTAATGAGCACATCAAATGCTACCTAAATATTGCTATCATCCTCCTTTTGTTCATCAACATTCCCATTAAAACCAGTACAAACATTATGTATTAAGAAGATTTTAAATGCAAATGTTAAAATCCAGAAAGATTAACTAATTCAGAACTCTGAAGATAGCCAAAAAGAAATGACAATGATCCAAGAAGGGTAAGATGAGGTGGAAATTAACTGGAGACAGAAGGACCATATTGAGAAACTAGATTTTTTTTTTTTTTTTTGTACTTGAAAGATGACCAGTCAGGGATTAGGAGACCTGGGGCATCAGCCCTGCACTGCCAGAGCTGAATGGTCACAATGACATAACTCAGTTTGTTCGTCTTTGAAATGCTTTTCTTTTCTGCCTCATAGGATTGTAATGAGGATTCAACAATATAAAAAAAAAAAAGGAAATATCTGAAAATTATACAGCACTATGGAAATAATTATGATAGCTAATATTTACTGTGAGTTTAATTTTCTAAGAGCCTGCTAATTTTCTAAACCTTTTTCCCATGTTAATTAATTTGATGGTCACAACTTTGCAATGGGACAGGACTATTACTGTCCCCATTAAAACAGATGAACCCCAGGGGCCTGAATGGCATGGCCAAGGCCACAAAGGTAACATCAGGTCCACTGAGTATCTCAACACATCTGCCTCCAGGCCCTGGACCCCAACTACTGGACAAACTGTCAATAAAATCAGCCAGTTCATTGATTGATCAATTCCACCCATGTGCATTGAGCTATCAGGTGCCAGGCACTGTCACAGGCACTGGGATTCAGCAGCGACCATGAGTGACAAACAGTCCCCTCAAGGATACCACTTTGTAATATAGGAAACTGACAAGTAACTATGATGGCAGATGGCAGAGGCAGTTAGAAGAAAAGTAAATCAAGGCAAAGGTGTCAAATAGTCGTAGAGCAGAGACCTGCTTGGACAGCACTTGCTGCATGAGATGGTCTGGTGAAACACACACACGTTGGTCAGGGAGGCAGCAGGAACAGGAGGCCAGGATGGTCATAATGCCGACAATGGCTACTTGCCTGTTTGCACATGGCATCTGCAGGAGGAAGTTGGATAAAACAGTCACAGAATAGAAGTGGCAAGGAAGTTTTAGGGAGAGTGAAGTGAAGGTGCTATGGGTACCAAGAAGGCAGGTAGGGTCCCCGCTTCACGAGCAAGGGACGAAAGACAGGCAGAGGTGTCCAGGGTCCAGACAGCATGTGACAGGGACACCATGATGTGGAATGCTGTCATGGAGCATGATGGAGCAGCCCATTCATATAGGCAACCATCACACCACAGGTAGGGGTATGATGTCATGACTTACAAGCTCACAAAGAAAAAATTCACCTAACCAGACCATGCATTGTACCAACAGGGAAGCCAGTCTGGGTTAACAGACACACCCAGTGTCACATTATAATATATAGGCTGCTGAATCACCAAGTTTGATGGAAATCAGGCTGTTCCTGCTAAATTCTACTCACCTGCAAAATGATCTGCAAAAGTATGATTTTATCATCCAAAAAAACTCTTAGAATATATCAGTAAACAAGTACCCAAGCTATGATATGGTTTCCAAACATCTTTCTGTAGAAATACTCAGAGGTAGTCATTAGAATTACAGTTGGTTAGTGAATTAACAAACTTTTATCCATTTTTCTGTTGTGTATAGTTGTCAAGTGAGAATAGTCCATCATTTATCAAAGACCCAGAAAAGACTTCCAATACAATTGATTTACTTTCTCAATAAGAAAGGTCAGTGTCCTTGGATGCTAACAACATCTGAAAATATCCATCTAATTAGACCTTAAAAAATCTATGAGAAGAATTCATTTTACCTACCTGTCATCTGAATTTCGATTGTTGAAATTTCTAACAAATGAAAAGCAACTGATAAAATTGCCCAGCAAATAAGACCAACAATGTCAAATGCTGATGCCATCAGTCAGAAGCGGGAGAAAACATCAAGGAGACTCGGCTTCTTTATTCGGTGGGCCCTCCAGGATCTCACTGGCAGGATGTGTGCTTGGCTGTGACCTTGACTCTAGCACTTAGAACAGAATAAATAAAGAACTGTATGTTAAACTCACATACACTTCTCAATGATGCCATCTACACATTCACACAGGGCTGCTTGGGTGAGATGGTCTCCAACACAGCACAGGTTGAACTGAACAGAGTTAGATTAATAAATGGGAGGGGGACAGGATTTATCAGAATGCTGTTAAGGGCTAAGCCCTTCCCTTGTGTGGTGTCTATAGAAGGTAATTGGGTAAAATGAGTTTTCCCAACATGGAGAAGGGGAAAATGAGGCACTGTCCTACTGTCACTGTGTGCTTGTGTGTGTGGATGGATGGGGTAGAAGTGACGGAAAGAAATCTCAGCCTATAGTCTACCTCCTCACTGCTCCTCCTAGAAATCTCTCTGGGCACTCAGGATTCCAGGATAATGCCCTGCTCTGACTCTAGTACCAGAGAAGACAGCCTGTATTCAAATCCCAGCTCGCCCTTGTGAGCAGTGACTTTCAGCAGTTAGACAACCACTCTGCCCCATGGCTTCTGCGCCATCTATAAAAGAAATGGGTAATAAATAAGCTTCACAGGGTTGTCAGAAGAATTAGGTGAATTAAAACACATCACTCAACCAAATTACTACAGGCACATAGGAAGTGCTCACTAAACGTAAGAACGAGATCCATATAAAGGAGCTCAAGTTATGCTGGATAAAATAAGAACCTCCATGAAAAATATGGGACACCCGTGGAGCTCAGTCAGTTAAGCATCTGACTCTTGATTTCTGCTCAGGTCATGATCTCAGGGCCATGGAATTGAGCCCTGCGCCAGGCTCTGCAATGGGTGGGGCCTGCTTGAGAGTCTCTCTCTCTCCCTCTCTTTTTCTGCTCCCATGCAAATGCGCATGTACGTGTTCTCTGTCAAAATAAATAGTTAAAAAATACATATACAAATAAAATATTTAAAAATAAATAAACTGCACAGATATTACAAAAGAAATGAGTAGACATAAAGTAGCATTCCTTTCCAGCTGAAGGTCCTAGGGTCATCTCCAACATTGGAGCTAAGCCTTAAAGGATGTGCGAAAGTCAATAGCAGAGTTAGTCTCTGGCCATCTGGGGTAGAGGAAGGACTTGAATGTGAGGGTTCCTACCGGGCACATTTTCGATAGATCTCAGCTGGTTTGACTCAATCATGGGATTTGTCTTGATGGAAATATTAATTAACATTAAAACTGTTATAGAGGGCAGCAGGTCTTTTCAAACTGCTTTATATAGGCATTAATTAATCTGTTTAACCTCAAACTGCCCCTCAACGTAGTACTATTATTGTCTTCGTTTTATACATGAAGGACTAGAGCACAGAGAGGCTTAGTAATCTGTCAGAGGTTATAGACAATATTCGAAGGAGCTGGACTTCAAATGAAGGGAGCCTGAGTCCAATCCCTGTGCTCTTTGCACTATACTCATGACCTCTGCAACAGCCAATGACAGCACCAAAGGTTCTTCAGACTCTGCATCTTCTGATAATTCATCTAAAAAGACCATATCATCTGGCATAGGACAAAAGGTACTAAAGGATCCTTTGGAAAAGTACTGAAAACCAAATGTGTTTTTTAGACTCTGAAATAAGGGTGTGGCTCTACCACTTCCATCTTTCTTCCTTATGCAGATGCATTCTGCATAAAGACGATTATGAAATACTGAATGTCATGTGTCATTGGTGCTCCTGCCCTTGAGGATGTATTACTGTGGTCAAATAGAGTATTTAAAAGCTGCTGGGAAGTCTTTGACTGAGCTGTAACCAGGTTCAAGTAAATAGGACGGCACTGCTCCCGCACAAGCTGCTGACTTGGAAAAGGGCCTCCCACTTGTGCTACAAAATGACCCACATCTGGATTTTTCAACATTCATCCTGACATGCTTTAGCTTATTCTTCTGTCTTCATGTAGTTAACTGAAAGCTAAATCTAAAGGCTCCACTACATCAGGTTATGTATTTCAAGAAGAATCTTCACAGGAGCTGCTATAGACTTCATTTGCATCACCTCAGGGGACACATCCAGTGACACAAGGTCACTAATAGTGATGCTGAGATTAATCACTGGGTTAAGCCAGTGACAGACAGGCTTCTCCACTGAAGTTGCATTGTAGCCCTCAGGACTCGTGATGATATGTGAAGTGATAACTTCGCACAATGTGAATACTTCATTTTCTGACAAACTTTCCAATGATAACTTTGCCACCCTTTGATGATGATTGTCTGAATCAATTATTCCGTTAAGATTCATAAATACAACAACTCCTTTTGTACAAAGAGCTTTTGCTTCAGAAATTGACATTTTGGTTACCTTGACCTACAGTTGTATTGGAAAGGCAGTTTAATACTTATTTCTTTCCATCAAATTTTCAATTTTCAAAGAAAGGATTTGGTGTAATAATCACCTCCAATAGTGTCAGATACAATTTTTTAATTTTTTAATTTAATTTCCATTTGGTGAATATAACTGTAGAATTAAATAATGAACACACAAACACAAGGATAGACTTTTGTTTGTTTGTTTTCATCAATTGTGATCATCATTTTTGGCGGAGGTGCTTTAATTGTGTCAATTTTGTCCCATAGAATCTCCTTCAAGCTGATTCAGAGATCCTTTGTCAGATCCCTATGCAGTTTTGAGGACTTCCTTGCCTCCTACTACAGCAAGATTCTCTCTAAATTGAAAGAGACAGAAGAGATCTCAGCTTCCAAAAAAAAAAAAAAAGAAGAAAGAAAGAAACAGACACAATATTCTCTATACTTACACAGATAAAATTAGTCTTAGCTAACCTTAATTACAATTAATACTCCTGGATATCATACATAAAACAGACATAGAACTACCCTATGATCCAGCAAACACATTACTGGGTATTGACCCAAAGAATACAAAAAACTAATTCATAGGGAAATATGCACCCCGATATTTATAGTAGCATTATCTACAATAACCAAATTATGGAAAGAGCCCAAAGTGTCTATCAACTGATGAGTTGATAATGGATAGAATGTAGTGCATGAGCGTGTGTGTGTGTGTGTGTGTGTGTGAGTGAGTTGGAATATTACTCAGCCATCAAAAATAATGTTAAGTGAAAATAAGTCAGTCAGAGAAAGACAAATAGCATATGATTTCACTCACATATGGAATTTAAGAAACAAAACAAATAAGGGAAATAAAAGAGAGAGAAAGGCAAATCAAGAAACAGATTCCTAACTATAGAAAACAAACTGATAGTTACCAGAGGGTAGGTGTTGGGGGATGGGGGAAATACGTAATGGGGATTAAGGAGTTCACTTGTGATGAGCATGGGATGCTATATGGAAGTGTTGAATCAGTATGTTGTACATCTGAAACTAATATTACACTGAATGCTAACTTACTGGAATTAAAATAAGAACTCAAAATAATAATAAAAACATAAATCACAATTTGGATAAAGTTTCCTGGAAATCATATACAAAACGGATATAGGAAGACTCTAAAAGGTGTAAAGAAAGCAGTTTGCTCAGGGATCTCGGGACTCAAGCAGCTGCACAGTGGTGATTTCTTTAGGTGTTCTTTTTACTTCATAATATTTCAGACAGCAGCAAATCAGAAATGTGAAGAGGCATGAACAAAACAATAAAAATCTGTTTCCCAGTAAAAATCTTCTCTCTGTGTCCAGTGGAACAGGAAAGGACAAAATAGCAAGATAGAAAACTTTTATATAATAAACATTCTACCACAACAACTTGGGAAAAACTGTGGTCCACAGTAAAGGCTCACTGAGGAAAATGGACTACTCCCTTATTGAGGCTACAATGAGATGCCCCAACTCCCATGTCAGGATAGAGTTGGACAAAGTCAAGGAGAGTTAGAATTTCCATTCCCCACTACTGTCAACAAAAGCTCTTTTTTTCTCATGGTGTTAGTAGAGACTACTGGAGAGCCCAGTTTCTACATCCTTCCTGGCCGGGTAGTGTCAGAGAAGACCGAGTGAAGACTTTCATCATCATCCAGTAGAAAAAGGGCCACCCCTACACAGTGACTGGAGACCATGTGGAAAGAAAGAACCCCCCACATGGCAGTAAAGAGAATGGCTGTCAGTGGAGGTTAACTGGGGAACATGGACTTCTAATTCCAGAAGACAGTGATGATGCAATACCCCCTCCCCTGGAGTGCCAAATAAAGACCTCTAAAACGAGATTTAGGGGCACCTGGGTGGCTCAGTGGGTTAAGCCACTGCCTTCGGCTCAGGTCATGATCTCAGGGTCCTGGGATCGAGTCCCACATCGGGCTCTCTGCTCAGCAAGAAGCCTGCTTCCCTCTCTCTCTCTGCCTGCCTCTCTGTCTACTTGTGATCTCTCTCTGTCAAATAAATAAATAAAATCTTTAAAAAAAAAAAAACGAGATTTAAATAAGATGCAGCCTCTCATAACATAATATGAAAATGTCCAAAGTGTGGTTTTAAAATCACTCATTATGTCAAGGAACAGATCTACAATGTAATGAAACATAGAGAATTAACATAATTCAACACCAGGATGGCTGTTATGGTAGAAATATCTGACAAAGGTTTTATAGCAGCCATCATCAAAATGTTTTAAGAAACAATTACAAACACTCTTAAATAAAAAAAAAAATACAAAACCTCAGCAAAGACACAGAAGATATAGAAGATATGAAGAGAGGTGCCATGCGTGGCTCAGATGGTTAAGTCTGCCTTCAGGTCAGATCATGATCCCAGGATCCTGTATTGAATGAACACTGCATTGGGCTCCTTGTTCAGTGGGAAGCCTGCTTCTCCCTCTCCCACTTCCCCTGCTTATGTTCCTGCTCTCACTATCTGTCTCTGTGTGTCAAATAAATAAATAAAATCTTAAAAAAGAAGAAGATATGAAGAAAAATCAAATTGGAATTTTAGAAATGAAAAATACAATAAATACAAGATAAAGCTCAGTGGATGGACTAAACGGGAGAATGGGGAGGACACAGGAAAGAATCAATGAGCTGGAAAATAAAATAAGAAAAATTACTCAGTCTTAACAACAGAGGGAAAAGAGACCATTAAAAAAAAGAATAAAGAGAATCTTAGGGGTCTTTAGGACTATAAAGAGATATGTAGCTTTTATATTATTAGAGTCCAGAAAGGAAGAGAAAGAAGTGAGTCTAAAAGAACAGTACCCAAAGAAATAATGTCTGTTAATTCCCCAAATTTGGCAAGAGTCATAAACCTATAGTTTCAAGAATCTTAGTAAATTTTAAACAGAATAAACCCAAAGAGATCTACACCTGGATATCTCATAATTAAAATTCTGAAAACTAAAGGCAAAGGAAAAGATTTTTAAAGAAGCAATAATAGGGCACCTGGGTGGCTCAGTGGGTTAAGCCGCTGCCTTCGGCTCAGGTCATGATCTCGGGGTCCTGGGATCGAGTCCCGCATCGGGCTCTCTGCTCAGCAGGGAGCCTGCTTTGCTTCCCTTCCTCTCTCTCTGCCTGCCTCTCTGCCTACTTGTGATCTCTCTCTGTCAAATAAATAAATAAAATCTTTAAAAAAAAATAAAATAAAGAAGCAATAATATAAGTAGTACTTTACTTACAGTGGAAAATAATTTGAATGGCAGAAAATTTCTCATCAAAAACCATGGAAGCCAGGAAAGTACAATATTTTCAAGTGTTGAGAGAAAAGAACTCCTACCTAGCAAAATACTCTTCAGGAATAAAGGGGAAATCAATACATTTTCAGATGAAGAAAAACTGAGAAAATGTGCCACCACCAGAGTTACCATAAAAGCATGGCCAAAGGAAATTCTCTAAACCGAAAAATAATGATAAAAGGAAGAAGCTTGGAAATGAGGAAAGAAGAAAGAGCCTCATAAGCAAAAATATGGATAAATAAAGTAGACTTTCCTTCTTTTGAGTTTTCTAAACTATGCTCGATGGCAAAAGTATAACAATGATATGCTTCCAACTGTTTATAGGGAATGTACTCAAAACAATTTGAGTGGAGAAGGATAAAGGGATGGAAAGAGAGGTAAAGTTTTTGTTTTTGTTTTCTTTTTTTTCCAATTCACTGGCAAAATGATGATACCGTTAAGTTGTGATAAGTTATGTAAATAAAATATAATAGCTAGAGCAATCTCTAAAAGTGCTATACAAAGATATATACTAAAAAATTTATAGAAAAATATAAATGCTGTTCTTGGGCACCTGGGTGGCTCAGTGGGTTAAACAACTGTCTTCAGCTCAGGTCATGATCTCAGGGTCCTGGGATGGAGCCCCACATCAGGCTCCCTACTCAGTGGGAAGTCTGTTTCTCCCTCTCTCTCTTCCCGTCTCCCTCACTCATGCTTTCTCTCTCTAAAATGATATAGATGTAGATAGATATAGATATAGATGTAGATATCCTGGCTAAGAAATGGGCAAACAATTGACAAAAAAGGAAGGAAAAAGAAAATAAACAGCAACAACAAAAAACCAGGAAAAGAAAAATAAGATGGAAAAGTTAAGCCCTGCCATATCAACAATTAAATTAAAGCAAAAAGTCTATGTAACCCAATTAAAAGACAGAGATTAGGGCCACCTGAGTGGATTAGTCAATTAAGTGTCTGTGTTTGGCTCAGGTCACGATCTCAGGGTGCTGGGATCAAGCCCCATGTCTGACTCCCTGCTCAGTAGGGAGTCTGCTTCTCCCTCTCCCTCCCCTACTTCTGCTCTCTCTCTCTTTCACTCTCTGTCTCAAATTAATAAATAAAATTTTTTTTAAAAGAGAGACAGAGGTTAGTAGAGTAGGTTATAGAACATGATCCAACTGTATGTTGTCTTGAGAAAACTAACTTCAAATATAACAATCTGGACAGGTTGAGAATCAAACATAGACAAAGTTATATTAGATAAACTTTAATTAAAGCACAACTGGAATAACTATATAATATCAAATAAAGTAGAGTTCAGGAAGAAAAAATGTTACCAGAGACAATGATGTATACTCTAATGGACAAAAGGCTGATGCACCAGGAAGTGACAGCCATCCTCAGTGTTTATGCAGCAAACAAAAAAGCCTCAAAATGCATGAAGTAAAAACTGATAGACCTTAAAGAAGTAGATAAGAATAGTTGGAAACTTCCACATCAACAAAAGAAAGATGAGAGCATTGATTTTAAAATATTTCAACAACAACAACAACAAAAAACAAAAAACAAGCAGAATCCAAAACCATGAAGTATATATGGAAAAATGACATCAATTGTTAAGTCAACAGAGATTGTTCATTATACTATTCTCTCAATTTCCATATAAGCTTGAAAATTTTTTATAATAAAAGTTAAAGATAAGTAAATAGTAAGTGGTATGTCCTTAATAACCAGTCAGACCTTTCTTGTTAGATAGCTTGCTTTTGATTATTAAGACATGGTATATAAACCTGGTAGAAGTTTTTAAAGTACTTTAATAAAATAGAGTCAGTACTACTTGAGTTTGTAAATATAGAGGCTCATAGGTTTGCAATTGTCTCCACTCTTCTTTTAAATAGCAAATATTGCTTGAGTGTCTATTTGGATGAGATGGAAAAGACAAAGCCCTTTTTCTAAAGGAGCTCATACTCTAATCAGGGAGAGAAATATGTGAATAAATATTTGATATACACCATGATAATTGTGACACAAATATGTACAATGTACAATCAGTCAGAAGGAATGTGGCAATCATGCCCCAAGAGCATGTGTTGACAGGGGTGGTACAAGATACCTGATATTTGAACTGAAGTTGGCTGGTTTGTAGGTATTTCCCAGAGAGAGAAGAGTAGAATCAGACTTCTACATAGAAAGAAAAACATACTTAAAGGCACAAGGTAAAAGATATAAACAAAAAGCAATGAATTGTAGACAATATTACTATTGTTGAGAGAGAGGCTGGAAATAAGGCAAGATAAGTAAACATTAATGACATCAAGAATGGTGTTACATATCATGTACTGGGATCACCTCCTAAAGTCCACATTCATCTCTTTGTCTTCCTAGGAGGAGGTAGATGGCCATCTCAACCTGTCTGTGTGTTGACAATGAGAAGCTGTCAGTATTCCTGAGAACTACATGGCAAACCCATGGGGATTGTAGGTAGGAGTGAGAGTTTCGTGGATCCTAAACTTGCAGCTAAGGACTGAGTTACATAATAACCAATCAAAGGCTTACAATCAATACTTTTTTGGCCAGCCATTACATCATTATGGGCAGACATGAGAAATCCCAATTTATTTCCCATGCACTCCAGATACCAACTGCTGGTGCCAACTCCCAAGGAGATGGAACCCTAATGAGTATATTTCCCCTGACTTGTCTGTTTTCCATTTTTAAAAGGAGTTTGTGGGACCTCAGATAATAAGTAACCATGAAGCTGAAATGCTCTTGTCAAGTGGTAGAAAATATGAGTCAATGACTTTATCCTGGAAATAATGGGGAATGAAGGAAAATTATTGAAAGTAGTCAAAAATAGATGGTAGGAAACATGTCTTCGGTAGTAGGTGAAGAAAGGGTTGGAGATGGATGAGACCATCATAGCTGTTCAAGTGTTTGATTATCTGGGGCTGAAATAAGGCCCAGATAGTATAAATCCAAGGAGATAATATGTTTCAAAGGCTTCCAGAAGGTAAAGTAAGTCTGTCTCACTGATGGAATACAGAGGGGAATCAAAGCACCTTGGAGGTGTGGGTGACTGGGTGCTGGCATCACTGTTATTCAGGACAGTGGATAGGGGGGAAAATAATACTTGGGGGTAAAATGAAGAATTCTTTTTTCTTTTTTTAATGGATGAGCTGAGAAAAATCAAGGCTGAGGTACACTGTATACTGTTGCTGTTTCAAAAGGAAAGTCTGAATTAAGGGCTTTTGGAAGTTTTGAGCATGTAAGTGATAGTAATGACACTACGAGAAGCAAAGAATAGATGGGTGTTATAGATATTACAGATATTTGCTTGGAACATAAAATAAATAAAACAAAAACTAATAATAAACACAAACCAGCTTGCATTATAGGCTTCATCATCAATAGGAAAACAAGGTAAAATAATGTGTATTGCTTACAGCAGTGATGCAAACTTATAGTAACAAAAACATTTAACAGCAATTATGCAATCCTTTCAAAAGTTATGTGACTTTGTCAGACAGCTTAGGTCACATTCCATGGTGATAATAATAATAATAAAAAAAACTAAAATCCTGATGACTTACAGACACAAAACATATATTATTCATATATATATACATATATATGAATGACAGAAAGAGAGAGAGAGCAGGAGAACACACAAGCAGGGGAAGCAGCAGAGGGAGAGGGAGAAGCAGGCACCAAACTGAGCAAGGAGCCCAATGTGAAACTCGATCCCAGGACCCTGAGATCATGACCTGAGCTGGAGGAGATATTTAACTGACTGAGCCATCCAGGCACCCCAAATCATGTATTTTTCACTCATGCTATGTGTGCATCACAGATCAGCTGGGGTACTATTCCATGAGTCTTGATTTGGTTGTCAGGGCTGAAAAAACATACCTGTCTAGACATTTTTGATACCATTAAAGAAAAGAGGACACTGCAAAGCCACATCACTTCTTAAAACTCCCTCTTAAATGTAGCAATGCCACTTCCAGTTGTATTTTCTTAGTCAAAAAGCTCAGGTCTGACTTAATGCAGCAGGAATGTGTGCTTATCCCATAGATTGGAAATAATTCTATTATTTTATTTGAGTACAACTGACACAGTACTACATTAGTTTCGAGTGTAAAACATAGCAATTCTACAAGTTATGCTGTGCTTATCACAAATGTAGCTACCATCTGTCTCATATAATGCTATTACAACACCACTGACTGTATCCTAAATTCCCAACTAAGTGGCATTGACAAATTTTATAGTGGAAAAAGTGACTTTTGTGTGCAAAGAGAAAACTTCATATAAACAAGGTAAAAAGAAAATGGATAATTATTTGTAAAATGTATAACATAGATTGTCGCACAAAAACTTAACAGCAATTCCCTGGAGCATGGAACTTGTGAGCCATTCTATTTTATTTGAGGTTACCCACCCCCTCCGTTAGATGATATAACAATGGGAGAAGACACAGATTTGTCATTTTTTGCAATTCACCTTGTTCTCACTACAGGCCTCTGTATGATGACAGCAACATACCTCTTTATGCTTCTCTATACATATTTATTGTTATTGCAATTAGCAAGTATCTCTTTCACAAGAATTCTGATGGTTCTAAAATTGTAAGGAAATTATCAACACTCCAATAGATAAATGGGTAATTATTATGAGTGGAACCATCACAAATTAGGAAATAGAAACAATAAAGAAACATATGGAAAATGTCCAAGAACATTCATAATGAAAACATAGAAATTTAAGCAACAATGAAACTCAATTTTATACCTATTAAATTAACATAAATCTAAATACATGTTAGGATTTAATCCAAAATGAGACACACAGAATCACACTAATCCCCTCCCAAGAACATTGCAAATTGGTACAATTTGGGGAAACATAATGGGAATATATTTCAAGAGCTAAGAGGAAGTTATTAATCTTTAAGCTATTAATCCAACTCTTGGGTAATTATTTCTAAGAAATAATTCAATGGAAGAAGTCTCCCTGGTGCTTATGCTATTTTGCCGACAGAGGCATTCATGGGAACCAAATTCCCCCCATGAAAATCAGTTCCCAAATCTTGGGGCTTCCCAGCGGAGATGTGCTTTCAATTGGAATAGAATGATGGGGCTGAGAAGTCAGCATGGCTCACGCCCTAATGCCCCGCCCGCTCCCATAAACCCCAGGCTTGAAATATAGCTAAGAAGCAGCATTGTGGGAAATGGTAAGCACTGAATGGCTACTTCTCCAGTGATTTAATTGAAGTTCTCACCATAAAGAAATTATCTTAATTATAAAACAGTAGCAACAAGGATATGCTATCTGTGACATAATTGGCCAAAATAATAAGTTAGAAAAATAAGGAAAAATTAGCTGAAGAAACATTGACTGGAAAGTGCAAGATCATTGTCACGCAGCTAAGTGATATTTCTGAGGTGAAATTCAAAAGATATTTTTAAGCAAGACAATCACTGAGAACTATTTTCCTGTTCAAAATAGAAGTGCATCCTCACACACACACACAGAGTCAATTATCATATGGTTTCACTTATTTGTGGAGCATAACAAAAAACATGGAGGACAAGGGGAGTTAGAGAGGAGAAGGGACTTGGGGGAAATTGGAAGGGGAGGTGAACCATGAGAAACTATGGACTCTGAAAAACAATCTGAGGGGTTTGAAGCAGAGGGGGTGGTGGGGGTGGGGGGGAGGTTGGGGGAAGCAGGTGGTGGGTATTAGAGAGGGCACGGACTGCATGCAGCACTGGGTGTGGTGCAAAAACAAAGAATACTGTTACGCTGAAAATAAAAAAAATAAATTAAAAAAAATTAAAAAAAAAAAAAAAAAAAAAAACAACTGTGCAGAACATAAGGAAATATCAGTGAACTCCGGGGCTGTTATTCCTTGTGTTCTATTAATGTAGAGCTATTGTCTTGCGAAACAGAAGAACCTTAAGGGGATCCTGGCTGGGAGACGTGTGGGTAGTGCTACCTTTTTAGGTGTGGGCAGTGCTTCTGTTTCCGGTGTGGTTAGTACTTCCGCTTCCGGTATCTGGCTGCACTCCCCACCCCTGGCCTGCCTCCTTGATTCTCTCCATGTTCACAACAAGGCACCTGCTGAGTGGACCGTTTGAAACATTCTACACACTGCACTTTTAAACTTTTGATTGATTAAAACCAAACTCCACCTTGCACTATCAGTTGACTTAAATTCCAAGTATCATTAGCCCGAATTTTTAAAGAAGTTACAATGTCATCCATACTCTGTTTCTGTTTTCTTCGTCTAATGGAACTTGGTCCCTTATCTGAAATGAGCTCCACTCTCTGGTTCTAAAGTCAATTCTTTCTTCTTAGCATCTTCATTAACTCCTACACATGCAGCAGTGCTTGGCCCGATAAATCTCTTTGTGTAAATGGTTCCTCCCTCAGGAGTCCGCATCTGGCCGTCACGTATTGATAAATTCCCAGAGAAAATGGCTGAATCATTTGCACTCGCTTACTTTGCTTTAAATTAGCTTCTTGCTTCTTTTTGTGTCCCATTTTTCTCAAATGATAGCTGGAAGCCAGCAAGATCACAGGAGCCATGATCTGTGCACACAATGCAGTTCTACTTTGCAAGTCAATTGATCCTTCTTTGAGTGACTTTCTCAGGAGGGAATTGATTGATGAGCTACCCTGTAATATGCCAAAGCGGAGAATGAGCCCAAACCATTCATTCAGGTATTTCTTGCAACTAACATTAACTGTCTGGAACTTTTGAAACTTAATGTTGAAGCCTAGTTATGCCATTGGGAGAGCAAAGTGCTCGAATGGGTAATTCTTGATTCAAACTAACTTTAGGTTATTGACATTCTAATTTTGATCTTTATCTAGGGGCCTCTGACTTTTCATTAGCAGTTTCCCTGCTCCCTGGAATCCCTCAGATCAATTGTTTAATCTTTCTCATCTCATTCATTTCTCGTCACCATAGTTTCACATCTGCCATTAAGCTGGGCTTTGGTTTCAGGATGCAATCTGTCAGACAAACCACCGGAAACAAAATGGAGAAGTAGCCACCAATAAACTATACTTGTTGTGATCACACCTACAAAGAGATTTATGTCCTTTCATGTGAAATTTTGCCAATCTTTGAGAGTAATCAACAAGTTAAGGGAATAACCTGGAGCTTAAGAGACTTCAAATGTTGGCTTCTATTGAGCGACAGGTACAGGCAAGGACACAAGCAATCCCTCATCACAAATGTCCATTGGGTTGCCTGAAATATATGCCCAGATCTGGGTAAACAGGAGGCTGGGCTTCTAACAGCCAGTGCATGTGAGGGTTCCACATTCCTGTGATTCTCAGCCTTTCCAAGACCCTCACTTCCCTGTCCCAGGGGCACCCCATCACAGTGAGATATACAAAGGAATATTCAGACAATAAACAATAAATTAAAGAAAATGAGTACTGTATTTTATGGCCTAGTCAGTCTGGGATGAGTTGTTCCAAGTAAAGCTGAAAAACCTCTTAATGAGAAACCAGGAACATCATCAGTCATAATAGCATTAAAATTGAACTTGGAGGGGGCAATATAAATAGCCCCTAATACTTATGGAATTCAACAGTTGCTTCAAAAATCTATAAATACCATCAGCACCTATAGATTTCCCTTTGATTTTTTCACATATTTCCAGTAATGAACTTTATGCCACAGAAACTAGTATCTCACATTCTTCAAAGATCTTAGCATACACATATATCAATTCAATGTTATGAATTCTTATTCTGTGCCAGGTACCCTGCTATGTATGTACTTTCACCAAAAACAGCATTTTGCCCCAGAAAGCATTATGAAAAGTATGAGTCATGAAAACGAAGACCTGTGAAGCTTCAGTGCCTTCTTGTGCATCATATGGGTAGTTAAGGATGTCATGTGGAGGGGATTCTGCCCAACACAATAGTCATGTCTATTATGCCATAGTTCCAGTTTCACCATTTAGGGGAAAATGCCAGATTCTGAAAGCCTAGATTACCAAAATTCTTGTGTTTTTCAATGGCACTTAACTTTTAGCCAGCAAGTAATTGTGGTATTGAGAAAAAATATCTGTCTGTCTTACTGGTGGTGATGGGTTTCAATGTTTCCACCTTTTGTCCCTTTCTTCCTCCTAATATGACCTGATACTTTATATCACTAAGACTGGTAAATGAGTAAAATTTGTTTTCCCATCCTCTTTATCTTACTTTTGTCACTTACTGATTTTCTCTATCTGCTCCAAGGACCAAATGCAGGTCAGTATTAAGTCTCCTCCTTGCGGTCCAGTCCCAGACTTGTCCACCTCTCCAGGTGTGGCCTTTTCCCTCTGGCCACATTTTGGTTATCAGGAAGCAAGTCTCTCAGTGGTGTTTTATGGAGCTATTCACAGTTTTAAAAATTTTCACATCCATGACCCAGTTGGTCTTTACCAACTTGTGGGATAATCTGGTATGAGCATTTCTAGTTAACAGCTGGAGAGACAGAGTAAGGTAGAAAGTTGCCCAGCCATTACATATGGAGTAGAATTAAGAAGCTCAAATACTTAGAATTAGAATCTAATTTAGATTAGATTCTAGAATTTAGATTAGATTCTTAGAATCTCATTTCCTAAGCTTCTGATCCTTTCACAATGTTAACAAATAGAATTAGACTACAGGAGGCTTCCTGTTGTATTCCAACATGGGACTCTGGAACCTTGAGCTTCGTGTTCTTAAACCATGGTCCCTGGACAAGCAGCATCCATCTTACTTGGGAACTTGTTAGACATGTAAATTTTTAGGTCCCTCCCCACACTTGTTGAATTAGGAATTTGGGAGAGGGGCCAGCATCTGTGCCTTGAACAATCCCTCCAAGGATACCATGCATGCCAGACACAGAATCACTAGCAATCAGCCATAGGAGCCACTGAGATTTCAGCAGCCGGGAACTTGAATCAGGGAATGGTTGGGAGCCTGTTCTACCCCTTGGATCTATAAACATGGGAAGATTATATTAGGTTCAGCTGGTCTTTGACCTTTCTACTCTGGATGTCCAAAGTAGGAGAACTGATGACAAAACTGGGAACAGAAGAAGCAAAGTCTTGTACAGCTCCACTATGAGCAAAGGGCTAGTGGCTCCACAGACACCTTTTCTGAGACACTCATCTTTGGAAGGACATGCTCAAGCTGCTCTTGTTTCCTCACCAAGTCTTATTCGTTCATCTTGAAAATCAGAGAAATAACCGCTTAGTTCTTAAAATATGCACAGTATGGTGGGCACGGCATATCCTATGAAGTGTGACTGCCAAAAATTTAAATATGAATTTAATCAAGCCTTTTGATAACACTTAGGAGTTATAGAAAATCAAGGAGGGAGGAGCAAGATAAATGGCACCATGAGGAAGCAGTCAGGTCCACAATGAGGGACTGTCGACATGTTTAATATCCTTTACATTCGATGCCTTGAAGCTAAAAGGTAGGGTGGCTGTTCTAGAATAAATGAAGCTAAATAAATGTAATAACAAATATATGTTATGTGTGAAACTTAATCTGTTCCTTGGTTTAGAAACACTCTGTTAAGGGCAGATAGACAGAGATAGGTGATAAAAATATATATACAAAACAATTGTTGCAAAATGTCCACAGTTGTTAAAGCTAGATGGGTACAGATGGTTATTTTACTATTTTCTTTGAATTTTTGTATGTTTGAATTATTTTTCAAAATTAAGTGTTGGTGAAAAGTAGTAAAAATAAATAAGGTTGTATAGCAGAAAGTTTTGTTGTTGTTGTTGTTGTTGTTTTTAAGTCCTTCTCTGTCTGTCTACCCCAGAATTCTATGAGTGAAAAAATCTGGATGAGTAAAAGGACAGAGCGGCAAACAGACTTTTGTTGAACGACCTAACCCATTTCCTTATCCCTTGTTCTATGGTCATCAGACCATAACCCCTGGTCTAAAACCATGTCTTCTCAAGTAACATGAATGCAAGAGGCCTGGCCAACAGTTTGAAATGTTGCAAGGAGCGTGGAGATACTTACTCGATCAGCTGTTCCTCCCTTTCAGAGGGACTCTGTCCTCCTTGTTGTCCTTCTTAGACAATGACATATAACAGGGAAAGTAAAGAGAATAGAGCCAAAGAATTTTGGGTTACTGGTGATAATAGACATGAACACTCACCTGAAGTGACAGACAGATTGAAGGAAGTGGGTGTCGGCTTTCTCCAAGTTTTGTGACATAACATCAAATTAATTATAAGGTTTCGACAGAAAAAAAAATCTTACTTCAAATGCTTAGAAATTTTCCTCTCCCAAATGGAAGCACTCAAAAATATTTGGGTTTTCATACATGGGACCACAATTTCTACTAAAACGGGATATTCTAACATCTCCCTAGTCTTTGATACCCCTCTTCAGGATGTGAGGCTTCATTTTTTGAATGCTTTATATCAGCTTTGTATTAAGAAGAAGGTCTGTGATACCTTGCCTATATTTTCATCATGGTCACTCTCTGAATTCACCTTTTCCATGTCACATGATGCAAGTTGAAAATTATATGAAATGACACAAAGGATGCATATAGGCAGGAGTATGGGTGTGAGTATCTTAAGGTGAAATATGAGTGTGGGTTATATGCAGGCACGCATGTGTGCTTGAAGAGAATCTTTCCTCCACCAGCTGCTGCTGTTGACGAGGGTTTGAAGACTAGTGATTTGCTTAATATCTTAGGTTTTGGGACTGTAATGTTATCTTGCCTCTTTCCTTTTTTGAAATTTCCCCCTATGCATTTATTATTTCACTGAAATGAAGCAGATTAAGATGGCAAAATCTCCAGATACTGCATTACAGCTTCATAAAATAACAGGGTACAGCTGCCTGGGCTTTGTCCCCGAGAGGAAAGAAAACAGTCTTGAGATGAAAGCACAGAGAGTTGTTAATCACTTTCTAATATGCTGTGCACAGAAATATTGATGAGATATCCGAAACTAGACCTGCACAGCCTGGGGTTTTACTTCTGCATTTTCATAGAATCACAACAGCCATGCAAATGCTCAGCCCCTGCCCCGTGCCGTGGGATTGGAGACCCGTGTCCCCCTTTCCTAGAGCACACAAAGTGTCATTTTAATCTCAATCAAACACATAAATTAAGTCCCATGGACAGCTCCAGGTTTTGCATTTTCCTTTTAAAATGCACTCATATCTCATGTGTGTTTTTCTACTGTGGCTTCTCAGGAATATTCCAGGGAGGGCTCCAATGAACGAGCATACAGATCATGATTATGGTTGCTTTGCTTTGGGGTATATGGATTTGCCTTGGGGTATAACTCAGGAAATAGTACGGCACAATTCCCTGTGTGTTTTTGTTCTTGTTGTCTCAAGTTGGAATGAGACCCTAAAAGCAACCCTTAAAAGCCAAAAACTTATTATCATTCTTCCCCAGTTAAAGGGATGCCTTACATGGTTTGCTAATGATAGAAAAATATAGTTTAATTCTCTCTTGCCGAGAAGTTTGTTCAGTAAGAAAACCTAATACATATTTGATATTCTAAAACAGTCCATGTTTATTCAATTGATTTTAGGAGGGACGTAGTTTATAGCTAAAAGTGTGGTGCAATTTCTGACCCAGGGAATGAATTATTGGTTCACCCATGATTGAACACACTGATTATGATTTCATTTTCTCCAATAAAATGGAAGATTCTGCAAGTTGGATTGATTCTTCCTTTCTCTTTTTTTTTTCTTTCTTTTTTTTTTTTCTTCCTTGTCTGAGTAGCTGCACTATTCTACTGGAATAGAAAAATAGAAAAAAAATGGTTGATATCCCAACCATGACACCAAATCTATAGTATCCCCACTGATCAACTCCTTTGCAAACAATTCTGTGGGGTGGGGTGGGGGGGGGAATAATGGGGGAGGTGTTCACTGTATGATAGTATCCAGATAGGAATTCAATACTCAATTTCACCAAAACAGCAATTATGAGCATGAATAATCTTCCTATAATCACCATCACACAATTCAAACCTGCTATGTAGCACCTCTGAGACGTTATTAATAAATATTACCTCAATCAGTTAGGAAATTTACAAGATAGTTTCTGAGCTTACAGATAGGAACACCTATGTCTAGAATTATTTTTTTTGTGACTATTTTTTTTTATTTTATTTTTTTATAAACATATAATATATTTTTATCCCCAGGAGTACAGGTCTGCGAATCGCCAGGTTTACACACTTCACAGCACTCACCATAGCACATACCCTCCCCAATGTCCATAACACAACCCTCCCTCTCCCAACCCCCCTCCCCCCATCACCCTCAGTTTGTTTTGTGAGATTAAGAGTCTCTTATGGTTTGTCTCCCTCCCAATCCCATCTTGTTTCATTTGCTCTTCTCCTACACACTTAACCCGCCATGTTGCATCTCCTCTCCCTCATATCAGGGAGATCATATGATAGTTGTCTTTCTCCGATTGACTTATTTCGCTAAGCATGATACCCTCTAGTTCCATCCACGTCATCGCAAATGGCAAGATTTCATTTCTTTTGATGGCTGCATAGTATTCCATTGTGTATATATACCACATCTTCTTTATCCATTTGTCTGTTGATGGACATCTAGGTTCTTTCCATAGTTTGGCTATTGTAGACATTGCTGCTATAAACATTAGGGTGCACGTGCCCCTTCGGATCACTACGTTTGTATCTTTAGGGTAAATACCCAGCAGTGCAATTGCAGGGTCATAGGGTAGTTCTATTTTCAACATTTTGAGGAACCTCCATGCTGCTTTCCAGAGTGGTTGCACCAGCTTGCATTCCCACCAACAGTGTAGGAGGGTTCCCCTTTCTCCACATCCTCGCCAGCATCTGTCATTTCCTGACTTGTTAATTTTAACCATTCTGACTAGTGTGAGGTGGTATCTCATTGTGGTTTTGATTTGTATTTCCCTGATGCCGAGTGATATGGAGCACTTTTTCATGTGTCTGTTGGCCATCTGGATGTCTTCTTTGCAGAAATGTCTGTTCATGTCCTCTGCCCATTTCTTGATTGGATTATTTGTTCTTTGGGTGTTGTTTGCTAAGTTCTTTATAGATTTTGGACACTAGCCCTTTATCTGGTATGTCATTTGCAAATAACTTCTCCCATTCTGTCAGTTGTCTTTTGGTTTTGTTAACTGTTTCCTTTGCTGTGCAAAAGCTTTTGATCTTGATAAAAATCCCAATAGTTCATTTTTGCCCTTGCTTCCCTTGCCTTTGGTGATGGTCCTAGGAAGATGTTGCTGCGGCTGACGTCGAAGAGGTTGCTGCCTGTGTTCTCCTCGAGGATTTTGATGGATTCCTTTCTCACATTGAGATCCTTCATCCATTTTGAGTCTATTTTCGTGTGTGGTGTAAGGAAATGATCCAATTTCATTTTTCTGCATGTGGCTGTCCAATTTTCCCAACACCATTTATTGAAGAGGCTGTCTTTTTTCCACTGGACATTCTTTCCTGCTTTGTCGAAGATGAGTTGACCATAGAGTTGAGGGTCCATTTCTGGGCTCTCTATTCTGTTCCATTGATCTATGTGTCTGTTTTTGTGCCAGTACCATGCTGTCTTGATGATGACAGCTTTGTAATAGAGCTTGAAGTCCGGAATTGTGATGCCACCAACTTTGGCTTTCTTTTTCAATATTCCTTTGGCTATTCGAGGTCTTTTCTGGTTCCATATAAATTTTAGGATTCTTTGTTCCATTTCTTTGAAAAAAATAGATGGTACTTTGATAGGAATTGCATTAAATGTGTAGATTGCTTTAGGTAGCATAGACATTTTCACAATATTTATTCTTCCAATCCAGGAGCATGGAACATTTTTCCATTTCTTTGTGTCTTCCTCAATTTCTTTCATGAGTACTTTATAGTTTTCTGTGTATAGATTCTTAGTCTCTTTGGTTAGGTTTATTCATAGGTATCTTATAGTTTTGGGTGCAATTGTGAATGGGATTGACTCCTTAATTTCTCTTTCTTCTGTCTTGTTGTTGGTGTAGAGAAATGCAACTGATTTCTGTGCATTGATTTTATATCCTGACACTTGACTGAATTCCTGTACAAGTTCTAGCAGTTTTGGAGTAGAGTCTTTTGGGTTTTCCACATATAGTATCATATCATCTGCAAAGAGTGATAGTTTGACTTCTTCTTTGCCGATTTGGATGCCTTTAATTTCCTTTTGTTGTCTGATTGCTGAGGCTAGGACTTCTAGTACTATGTTGAATAGCAGTGGTGATAACGGACATCCCTGTCGTGTTCCTGACCTTAGCGGAAAAGCTTTCAGTTTTTCTCCATTGAGAATGATATTTGCGGTGGGTTTTTCATAGATGGCTTTGATAATATTGAGGTATGTGCTGTCTATCCCTACACTTTGAAGAGTTTTGATCAGGAAGGGATGCTGTACTTTGTCAAATGCTTTTTCAGCATCTATGGAGAGTATCATATGGTTCTTGTTCTTTCTTTTATTAATGTGTTGTATCACATTGATTGATTTGCGGATGTTGAACCAACCTCGCAGCCCTGGAATAAATCCCACTTGGTCGTGGTGAATAATCCTTTTAATGTACTGTTGAATCCTATTGGCTAGTATTTTGGCGAGAATTTTTGCATCTGTGTTCATCAAGGATATTGGTCTGTAGTTCTCTTTTTTGTTGGGATCCTTGTCTGGTTTTGGGATCAAGGTGATGCTGGCCTCATAAAATGAGTTTGGAAGTTTTCCTTCTATTGCTATTTTTTGGAACAGTTTCAGGAGAATAGGAATTAGTTTTTCTTTAAATGTTTGGTAGAATTCCCCTGGGAAGCCATCTGGCCCCGGGCTTCTGTTTGTTTGGAGATTTTTGATGACTGTTTCAATCTCCTTACTGGTTATGGGTCTGTTCAGGCTTTCTATTTCTTCTTGGTTCAGTTGTGGTAGTTTATATGTCTCTAGGAATGCATCCATTTCTTCCAGATTGTCAAATTTGTTGGCGTAGAGTTGCTCATAGTACGTTCTTATAATTGTCTGTATTTCTTTGGTGTTCTTTGTGATCTCTCCTCTTTCATTCATGATTTTATTTATTTGGGTCCTTTCTCTTTTCTTTTTGATAAGTCTGGCCAGGGGTTTATCAATCTTATTAATTCTTTCAAAGAACCAGCTCCTAGTTTCGTTGATTTGTTCTATTGTTTTTTTGGTTTCTATTTCATTGATTTCTGCTCTAATCTTTAGGATTTCTCTTCTCCTGCTGGGTTTAGGGTTTCTTTCTTGTTCTTTCTCCAGCTCCTTTAGGTGTAGGGTAAGGTTGTGTACCTGAGACCTTTCTTGTTTCTTGAGAAAGGCTTGTACCGCTATATATTTTCCTCTCAGGACTGCCTTTGTTGTGTCCCACAGATTCTGAACCGTTGTGTTTTGTTTTGTTTTTTTAGGATTTTATTTTATTTATTCGACAGAGAGAGATCACAAGTAGGCAGAGAGGCAGGCAGAGAGAGAGGGGGAAGCAGACTCCCTGCTGAGCAGAGAGCCCGATGCGGGACTCGATCCCAGGACCCTGAGATCATGACCTGAGCTGAAGGCAGCGGCTTAACCCACTGAGCCACCCAGGCGCCTCCTGAACCGTTGTGTTTTCATTATCATTTGTTTCCATAAATTTTTTCAAATCTTCTTTAATTTCCTGGTTGACCCATTCATTCTTTAGAAGGATGCTGTTTAGTCTCCATGTATTTGGGTTCTTTCCAAATTTCCTCTTGTGAAATTGAGTTCTAGCTTTAGAGCATTGTGGTCTGAAAATATGCAGGGAATGATCCCAATCTTTTGATACTGATTGAGACGTGATTTAGGACCAAGAATGTGATCTATTCTGGAGAATGTTCCATGTGCACTAGAGAAGAATGTGTATTCTGTTGCTTTGGGATGAAATGTTCTGAATATATCTGTGATGTCCATCTGGTCCAGTGTGTCATTTAAGGCCTTGATTTCCTTGTTGATCTTTTGCTTGGATGATCTGTCCATTTCAGTGAGGGGAGTGTTAAAATCCCCTACTATGATTGTATTCTTGTCGATGTGTTTCTTTGATTTTGTTATTAATTGGTTTATATAGTTGGCTGCTCCCACGTTAGGGGCATAGATATTTAAAATTGTTAGATCTTCTTGTTGGACAGTTCCTTTGAGTATGATATAGTGTCCTTCCTCATCTCTTATTATAGACTTTGGCTTAAAATCTAATTGATCTGATAGAAGGATTGCCATTCCTGCTTTCTTCTGATGTCCATTAGCATGGTAAATTCTTTTCCACTCCCTCACTTTAAACCTGGAGGTGTCTTCGGATTTAAGATGAGTTTCTTGTAGGCAACATATAGATGGGTTTTGTTTTTTTATCCATTCTGATACCCTGTGTCTTTTGATTGGGGCATTTAACCCATTAACATTCAGGGTAAGTATTGAGAGATATGAATTTAGTGCCATTGTATTGCCTGTAAGGTGACTGTTATTGTATATTGTCTGTTTCTTTCTGATCTACTACTTTTAGGGTCTCTCTTTGCTTAGAGGAACCCTTTCAATATTTCCTGTAGAGCTGGTTTGGTATTTGCAAATTCTTTCAGTTTTTGTTTGTCCTGGAAGCTTTTAATCTCTCCTCCTATTTTCAATGATAGCCTAGCTGGATATAGTATTCTTGGCTGCATGTTTTTCTCGTTTAGTGCTCTGAATATATCATGCCAGCTCTTTCTGGCCTGCCAGGTCTCTGTGGATAAGTCTGCTGCCAATCTAATATTTTTACCATTGTACGTTACAGACTTCTTTTCCCGGGCTGCTTTCAGGATCTTTTCTTTGTCACTAAGACTTGTCAATTTTACTATTAGGTGACGGGGTGTGGACCTATTCTTATTGATTTTGAGGGGGGTTCTCTGAACCTCCTGGATTTTGATGCTTGTTCCCTTTGCCATATTGGCGAAATTCTCTCCAATAATTCTCTCCAATATACCTTCTGCTCCCCTCTCTGTTTCCTCTTCTACTGAAATCCCAATTATTCTAATGTTGTTTCGTCTTATGGTGTCACTTATCTCTCGAATTCTCCCCTCGTGGTCCAGTAGCTGTTTGTCCCTCTTTTGCTCAGCTTCTTTATTCTCTCTCATTTGGTCTTCTATATCACTAATTCTTTCTTCTGCCTCATTTATCCTAGCAGTGAGAGCCTCCATTTTTGATTGCACCTCATTAATAGCTTTTTTTATTTCAACTTGGTTAGATTTTAGTTCTTTTATTTCTCCAGAAAGGGCTTTTGTATCTCCCGAGAGGGTTGCTTTAATATCTTCCATGCCTTTTTCGAGCCCGGCTAGAACCTTGAGAATCGTCATTCTGAACTCTATATCTGACATATTACCGATGTCTCTATTGATTAGGTCCCTAGCCTTTGGTACTGCTTCTTGTTCTTTTTTTTGTGGTGAATTTTTCCGCCTTGTCATTTTGTCCAGATAAGAGTATATGAAGGAGCAAGTAAAATACTAAAAGGGTGGCCACAACCCCAGGAAAATATGCTGTAGCCAAATCAGAAGAGATCCCAAATCGTGAGGGGGGAGAAAGGGGATAAAAAGAGGTTCGGAAAGGAAAAAAAAAAAAAAAAGAAACAATTAAAAAAAGAAAACCGATAGGGAAAAAATATAAAAAGGAAAAAAAATATATATGTATATATATATATTAGATAAACTATTTAAAAAACGTTAAAAAAGAAAACGTTAAAAGTTAAAAAAATTTAGCAGAAGAAGAGAAAAAAAATTGAAAAAGAAAAAAAAATTAAATTAACTGCAAGGCTAAAGAATCATGGGGAGAAAGCCATGAGTTCTGTGCTTTGCTTTCTCCTTCTCTGGAATTCCGCTGCTCTCCTTGGTATTGAAACTGCACTCCTTGGTAGGTGAACTTGGTCCTGGCTGGGTTTCCCGTTGATCTTCTGGGGGAGGGGCCTGTTGTAGTGATTCTCAAGCATCTTTGCCCCAGGCAGAGTTGCACCGCCCTTACCTGGGGCCGCGCTGAGTAATCCGCTCGGGTTTGCTGGGTTTGCTTTTGGGAGCTTTTTTTCCCTGAGCGCTTTCCGTAGAGTTCCGGAGGACGGGAGTGAAGATGGCGGCCTCCCGGTCTCCGGCCCGGAGGAGCCGAGAGCTCGGGGCCCCACTCCTCTGTGCGCCCTCAGAGAACAGCGCCCAGTTACTCCCGTCACCCTGGCCTCCAGCCGCGCTCCGAGCTGACCGAGCCTGCGACCGGTTCAAGGCAACCCCGAGCTGAGAGTCACTCCTTGGCTCTGTCTCTGTAGCTGGCTTCCCCGTTCTAATACCTGTGAGCTCTGCGACACTCAGACACCCCCGATCCTTCTGTGACCCTGTGGGACCCGAGGCCGCGCTGACCCCGCGTGGGCTTCACCCTGGTTAAGCCTCTGGAGCGATGTCCCTCAGCGGAACAGACTTTTAGAAGTCCCGATTTTGTGCTCCGTTGCTCCGCCACTCACTGGGAGCCGGCCCCTCCTCCTGCGGTCTATCTTCCTGTCGCTTTGGATTCACTTCTCCGCCAGTCCTACCTTGCAGAAAGTGGTTGATTTTCTGTTTTTAAAATTGCTGTTCTTCTTCTCTTCAATCTCCCGTTGGATTTGTAGGTGTTTGCAATCTTTAGATAAGCTATTTAGCTGATCTCCCGCTACCTGAAGTAGTCTCAGCCTGCTACTTCTCCACCATCTTGACTCCTCTCCCTATGTCTAGAATTTTAACTATTTACATCATGAAGCTAGATGTTTGAAGAAGTGATATTTAAACCCAGGCCTGTCTGATCCCAGTTATGAAAATTTTAAACATTCTGAACTAACATGCCTTTCATAACAACCTTGAGAACTACTGCTAGACTCCAAAAGGAATTTCTTTAAGTTTCAGTACCTACAAAGCCAAAATGGGAATTTTTATAATTACAGCTTATGCTGGTAATTTGTCACTTCCCTACTTAAGGGGGAACAAGGCCATCGGTGAGAAGGATGATAATTTAATTTATGTCTCATATCACCTCTCTCAAATCTCAGAAAGATACAGCACTTCAGATTAAGTTAACCAGCCATTGAGAGCTGTTCCTCTCCTGTTCAGGTTCTGTGTCCTTTTGTCAGTATAAATCCTCATTCTTATACATCAACTCTTCACATTGAGATCCCAACACATTGAGTGCCTCCAGAGACAGAAGGAGACATCTTATAATCCTTAACATTTAAGGTTTAGAAGATATTCAGAGTGCTATATGCAACTGATGAATCCCTAAGTTCTACCCCTGAAACTAATAATACCCTGTATGTTAGCTAAATTGAACTTAAATAAAAAAAAATTAAGAAAGAAGAAGATATTCTGTGATAAATAAGCTTACTAAGTCTTATAATCTAAGGACAACAGTTGTTCATTTGCTCTTTTCTATTTAGAAAGAAATAAAGAGGGGCTCCTGTTGGTTGGCTCAGTTGGTTGAACATCTGCCTTGGGCTGAGGTCTTGCTCAGGATTCTGGGATTGACCCCTCAGCCAGTCTCCCAGGTTAGCAAGGAATCTGCTTCTCCCTCTCCCCAAGCCTCTCTCCCCTGCTCAAGCTCTCTTTCTCTCTCTCTCTTTGTTTCTCTCTGTCTCAAATGAATAGATAAAAGGAAATCTAAAAAAGAAAGATAATTTCAGATTCTCAAATAATGAATTTTTCACCTTCTTATATATAGCAATAGAGAAACTCTGTCTCTAGTCCATCTCCCACATGAAATAAACAAGTCAGAGACAACAAGATTTTGACCAAAAGCTGTACACATTGGTAGATTTAAACTTCAAATTTAAAAGGAGGAATCCATCAGCCATCAGGTGGACGAGGAGCACCTGGCCTCTCTAGCCAGGGCACGGGCACAGCTGGCTGTGCCACTCCTGTTTCAGGGAAGGTTGCACGATGTTGAGGCTGGACCCAGAGGCCCTGGAAAGAACAGTAGTATTCATGATAAATAGGAAAAGCATTGTTTTTCAAATAGCATACACACCCGGAAAATAGTATTCACCCCAGGCCTTCAAGAAAGTAAGAAAGTATAAATTCTGAACCAAGATTCAAAACAAGAGATGGGGGGGCGCCTGGGTGGCTCAGTGGGTTAAAGCCTTTGCCTTCGGCTCAGGTCATGATCCCAGGGTCCTGGGATCGAGCCCCGCATCGGGCTCTCTACTCAGTGGGGAGCCTGCTTCCTCCTCTCTCTCTCTGCCTGCCTCTCTGCCTACTTGTGATCTCTCTCTCTGTGTCAAATTAAAAACAAAACAAAACAAAACAAAACAAAACAAAACTAAACAAGAGATGGGATGCATGTAGACCAAGTTGAGTCCCCTGAACCTCGGCACAGGCAGCCCCAAACCAGCCAAAAGAGGCACGACCATGTCCATCATAGGGGGAGGGTTGGGGAAGACCCAGAGAAGAGCCAGAGTTTCCAGTGGCTTCACCTCCAGGAAATCGGTCTGATGGAGACTTGCAGTTCTACCCTATGGGGTTTATGTACACTCAGCAGCACACTGACAGTTCTGAAAGATGTTCTTCATACAACTTTATATTTGCCATATTGCTAAACCAATTTGTCTATGGTCCACTGTGATATCAAATCTCCTAGTTGCTTGATGATTTTTATAAATTGCCCCCTATATGCCAGTTAGTGATCTTAGTCTCAGGTAATATAATAACTAATGCAAGAGACAAAAGCCTCTTCCCCCCTGAAATTTGTATTTTGGGAGGATGGTAGGAGGAAGAGAGCATAGATAATTAACAAAACAGTGTGTTGGTTAGAAACTTAGAAGTTTCAGGGAGAAAACTAAAGTAGAGAAAATGACTAGGGAATCTCAGGAAGTAGAAGCTACAAATTTTACAACGGTATTAATGAAGGCCTCACGTAGAATGAGACATTGAAGAAAGAATAGAAAGGTTTGGGGCCAGCTGTGCTGGCATCTTCGGGAAGAGCTCTGGAGTGAACAGGTGCTCCACGAGCATGGGGACAGAGAAGGTGGCCGGGTTGCTGCAGAACAGTGAACAAGGGGGAGTTCTGCAGGAGTTCCTGTGGGGGAGGGAGGGGGTGGCCGGCAGGTCCAGCCTCACCCAGGCCTCTGCAAAGCCTCTGGACATGACCAGCAGTGAATAGGGGAGATGCTGGTAATTTGAAGGAGAGGAGTGACATTTCCTGAGGAAATTAAATGGCTGCTATGCTGAGAATAGACTTTAGTAGGGGCAGAGATCAAAGTCAGACAAACAAAGACCCCTTCGGAGGTTATTACAACAGCCCCGTTAAAATGTCATGGTGAATTGCAACAGGGTCATAGGGACGGCGGGAGAAATGGCCGAATTCTAGACAAGCTTTGAAGGAAAAAGATTTTCTGGTAGATTCTATATAGACTGTGAAAAAAAAGAAAAGCAAAATGAGTCTAAGACTTTGGTTTAATCAACAGGAAAAGTAGAATTGCTACTACGAAAAAATCTGGGACATTCTAATGGCAAGAATTTGGAGAAGTGAGGATATAGCAAAGTATCTAGATAATATATATGGCAGGGGCGCCTGGGTGGCTCAGTGGGTTAAGCCTCTGCCTTCGGCTCAGGTCATGGTCTCAGGGTCCTGAGATCGAACCCCACATCGGGCTCTCTGCTCAGTGGGAAGTCTGCTTCCCCCTCTCTCTCTCTGCCTGCCTCTCTGCCTACTTGTGATCTCTCTCTGTCAAATAAATAAATTTTTAAAAACCTTAATATATATAAATATATATGGCAAAGAAGAAATGAGCGAAGTAAGGGGGAAATCCGTAGCATAGTGTCCTAGAAACTACCCAGTGAAAAATGTGAAGGTAGAGGGAAGCTGTATCCAGTGATTATTTCGGCACAAGTCAGGGGAGGACTTGAGCATGACCATTGGAGGTATCAACAAGAAGGTCTCTGGTGGCATTGGCAGTGTTGGTGGCAAATGTCACCTTGGGAGAAGTGTGGCAGAGAAATGGAGGAGAGAATTCAGAGACAATGAGCCCAGATAACCCTTTGGAAGTGTTGGTGATACAAGACAGAGAAAAGAGGTGGAAAGTGGGGAGTTCTAAGGAAAGATCCATTTGGGAGAGAAAAGACACTGATGTCTGAAGGCTAGGGCAGAATTGCTGAAGCCAAGTCCTTGACTGGCTAGTAGAGGATGGGACTCAGTGAGCCCACAGAGATTCTGGAGAGATAACAGAATGCAGCACTTGGAGAAGGTTACCGTCAGATGTGAGCCCCTATGACATTGAGGGGTGTGTGCTGCAGGCTAGAAGGAAGTGTGCACAGGAGGGTGGGGGAGGGGCCCTGGGTAGCTCAGTTGGCTACGTGCCCAACTCTTGATTTCAGCTCAGATGGCAGAACTAGTACTATATGCATTCTTTTCTCTTGTAATATAATGGACATGTTTCTTATAAACATCCCAAAATATTGAGGGTCTATTATAAAAGTTTTTTTAGAGATACAAGGCCCAATCATGTTCACATTTAAACAAATGTAAAATGTATTTTGAAACAGTATGATTCTGGTTTTACAGATTTATAAATATATACACATTTGTGCCATGCAATTCAAACACTAATTTTCTCTTAATCATAAGATTGCAAGAGGGTCTTATTCACCTATTTTTACTTTCCTGTGTTATAAAAATTTATTCAGAAGACTGGCAAACAGTTTTGTTGTTGTTTTTTTTTTAAGGAAGAAATGTTATTTTGTGAAACATCTTTTCTACTTCCTGAAAAGAACAAAATTCTAACTGCAACTGTTTAATAAGATAATAATTCAGAAGCAACCTGTTAATTGCCTTCTAAACCTAAAATAGATATTTATGTCAAATGTTCCTTTGTATCATGTGAAATATATGGATAGGCATAGAATAATAGATACTTTTAACTCAGAGGTGAGGGCACTCGGTTCTGAGTCACATAGGAAATGTTCAGACACGTATTGCTGTGAGTTGAATTTTGGATTGAGTTCCGAATTACTGATATAAGAACTCTGTCAGCTATGAACGGACAGACATTGTTTTCACCCCCCTTCCTGCCCTTACCTCTAATTTATAAAGCAGAACACAAAATCTGTAACAGCAAATCCTTGTTGTAGAAACCAGATTCTAGGGAATAATAACACCATCCACCCATCACAATACTTCAACCACAGCATGCTCAGGGTCTGGGAACAGAGTATAAGGATGGGAATCCATTAGACATAAAGTCAAGTAGCCAGAAATGTAGGGTTAATAAGCAAATAATAACAGCGAGGGGCACAAAAATGGAAACATTAGAGAATTCAAGGATGCTTCTCTTTTCTCCACAATCAGTTCAATCAGATTCTCCTCCAAGTGGAGAGGGTGATCTGATGCCAAGGCTTCACTGACAGGAGTTTAAAATTTGCTGAGACAATTGCCATAACTTAGAGAAGACACAGCCAACTAAGCCAGTCTGTTGTTCACAATTGTCAGGCTTCTCAATCAAATTACTAAGCACTTGGTGACAATGAGGTAAAAGCTCTTCTTCTGTATCCACTGAAACAAATGAGGATTTACAGCTTAACCTCTTGGGGTGCCTGGGTGGCTCACTCATTCAGCTGCTGCCTTTGGCTTGTATCACGATTCCAGGGTTCTGGAATCGAGCCCCGCCTCGGGCTCCCTGCTCACAGGAAGCCTGCTTCTCCTTCTCTCACTCCCCCTGCCTGTGTTCCCTCTCTTGCTGTGTCTCTCTCTGTCAAATAAATAAATAAAATTGTAAAAGAAAATTAATAAAGCTTAAAACCTCTTGAGGACAGGGAATGATATGCACTAAAATGAAAGGAGTGGCTCCATTCTAAAATGGAGAAGAGAGGGGCGCCTGGATGGCTCTGTGGGCTGAGCAGATGACTCTTGATGTCAGCTCAGGTCCCTATCTCAGGGTTGTGAGATCGAGCCCCATGCTGGGCTCCGTACTCAGGGGGCGTCTGCTGGAGATTCTCATTCTCTACCCCTTTGGCCCTCCCCATCGCATGCACTTGCACTCTCTCTCAAATAAATAAATAAATCTTTAAAAATAAAAGAAAAATAAGTAAATAAAGTAAAATGGGGAAGAGATAGGAGTCAAAAAGGCTAATGTGCCAGTGTTTATAAGGATTTTAGGAACACCTGGACCACTACTATTGAAGAAAATATGTTTATGGTTATTGGAACCCATCCATCACCTCCAGGCAGGTGAGTGTTGGCCGCAGGTCAGATGTCTGCCTCATGGCCACATGACTTATGCACACATTATAAATGTCCAAAGAATACAGTTCCCAGCAGCACTAACGACAGGCAAACAGAGAGTCCGTTGTTACTTGTTTTATTGGAAGAGCTTGCAAGGTTAATATTTTGTGGAATAAACACTTTAGGAAAAGCAGCACCTTGGGAGATTTTAAATGAGTGATGGAAAAAGAGAAAGTGAAGATGGGTAAAGTATGCATTGTTATTGCTATTCTCCTTTTCATTTCTTATTATCAGATAATGCTACAGAATCCATCAAAAATTCGCTAACATAACTGCAATAGCCTTCACTTCAAGCATTTTTCCAGACACTGGATGAATTTCATCATGCTATGTTTCAAAATTCAGTTTTCTGCTTGATAATTTCTTCAGGAAAAAAAGTAGGCAAAATAGCTATGATCGGTGATGCCACCACTTGGGAACTATTCGAACTTTTACCCTTCTCTTTTATAAATTTTGCATTAAAATATACACCTGTATCAATATGTTTCTAAAAGCCCAGCTGTTCAAACACATTTGAAATTTAATGGAGGACTCCTCTCAGTGCATTTGTGCTGCAAGGTGAAGCTAACAACAAAGATAGTGTCCGTGTTACCAATGGAAATCTTGGAGTTTATTGGAATAGTGGTAATAATCCTGGTTCCACTTGACCTGTTTTAATATAAAACAAAAAGGAAACCACTCCAGTAATACATTTCATTTTCTCGTCCTGCACCACGAAGAAAAATGTTAAAATGGTTTTGCTTTCTGCTCCCTCTCTCTCTTTCTTTTTTTCTACTCCATCTTTCCGTACCTTGAGATTTTTTTCTTTAAATACATCTCTAAAATGACTATTTTGTAGTCCAAATGAAAATGCACATAGGATAAGCCTTGTAAAGGTACATTTTCTATTTGTTTCTTCTGCCTCTCTGCATCTCTGTCTTTTGACATGTCTGTATTTCTACCATTTTTAATAGAAATTGGAGTCATTCGAGCTGTGCATAAAATCAAACTAAAAATCAATATTGAAGAATAGCAAATGCAATGTAAAGGACAAGGGGAAGAGGGGGAAAAAAAGGAGGGAACTCGATTCAGGAGAGTTCTAGTTGTGGGTGATGTTACCCTGAGACAGGTGGGGAAAATAAAGGTCTTTTCTCTGTATCTTTGTTGCTTCCTCCCCCCCACACCCTCTTTTCCCAAGTCCCCTGAAGGCAAACGTCAGACATGCCCACTGTCATTCCTCCAGAAATTACTGTGTAGATAGGACATCAGAGTGTCCACTGAGCCACCCAGATGCTAACTCAGAACTCAGTACTGGCTCCTATAGCTCTCCTCCTTCTCCCACCTGTAGTGCATGACCCAAGTCAAAGTGTAAAAGACAGATTTGGTTTGATGGGAGATCCACTGGTCCGGTTTGGCACTTGGTTATGTTTTTAGTGAATGTCACAAGAAATCATTGCCAAGAAACTTTTCCCCTTATATTTTCTGCTAGGAATTTTGTAGTTTCAGTTTTTAACCTGTTTTGCAACTATATTTATATATGGTGTAAGATAGAGATCCGATCACTTTCTTTTGCATGTGAATATCGAGTTTTCCCAAAACCAACTGATGAAGAGACTGTCTTTTCCTCATTGTGTATCCTTGCCACCCTCATGGAAGATCAGCTCTGTGGGTATTTTCCAAGGCCCTCTATTCTGTTCCATTGGTCTATATGTAGACAAGTGGGACTATATCAAACCAAAAGGCTTCTGTGCAGCAAAAGACGCAATCAACAGAATGAAAAGGCAACCTATAGAGTTAGATAAAATATTTGCAAACCATGTGTATTAGTCAGGATTCTCCAGAGAAACAGAATCAACCACACACACACACACACACACACACACACACACACACACACACACGGGATTTATTATGAGAAATCGGTTGACAAGATGATAGATGCTGGACAGCCCTTGAGCTACTGACTGCAAGTTGGAGACCCAGGGAGTGAGAAGAGTAGGGACAGTCCTAGCCTAAAGACCTGAAAGCAAGGAAGCCAGTGTTGTAAATTCCAGTCCCAGGATGAGAGAAGATCAACATCCTAGCTCAATAGGCAGGCAGGAAACAAAGGGACAAATTCCTCTTTCCTCCCCTTTTCCATTCTATTCAGGTCCTAGATGAATTGGATGATGCTTGCCCACATTCAGAAGGGCCATCTACTCAACAAAGTCTACAGATTTAAATGCTAATCTCACCTAGAAATATCCCCAGAGGCAAATCCAGAAATAATGTTTAATCTGGGCACCCTTGACCTAGTTAATCTGAAATATAAAATACTACATATCTGATAAAGGGTTAATATCCAAAGCATAAAATAACTCCTCCAACTCAATAGCAAAAAAACTCAATAACCTGGTTTTTAAAATGGACAAAAGACTTAAATAGACATTCTCCGAAGAAGGCATGCAAATGACTGACAGGTGCTCGACATCACTCATCATCAGGAAAATGCAACTCAAAATCACAGTGAGAGGACATCTCACATCAGTTTGGGATGGCTCTTACCAGAAAAAAGAAAGATTTCAAATCTTCTTCACTTCTTCTCCTCCACTGTTGGTGAGACTGAAATGGTGAAGCCATGAAGAAAACATAATGGAGGGTCCTTAAAAATTAAAATTAAGATGACTACTTCTTTGTATATATTCAAAAGAATTGAATTCAGGATCTCAGAGGCACACGTGTGCTCCCATGTTTATTACATCATTGTTCATAACTGTCAAGTTATGGAAACAATCCAAATGTCCACTGACAGATGAATGGATAAAGAAAATGTGGAAAACACGTACAATGGAATATTATCCATCCTTTAAAAAATTATCTCATTTTTGGCAACATGGATGAACCCAGAGAATGCCATGCTAAATGAAATGAGTCAGTCACAGAAGGCAAGGACTGCATGACCCTTACATGAGGTGCCCAAAATATTCAACTCACAGAAGAAGAGAATCAAACAGAGGCTGTCAGGGCCAGGGAGAGGAATGGGAGTTGTTCAGTTGGTACGAAATGTCAGTAAAGCAAGACGAATCAGCTTCAGTGACCAGCAATGCTGTGTCATGGGCTAATGTTTTGTTGAGAGGGTAGATCTCATGATAGGTGTTCTAAGCACTGAAGAAAAAAGGAATTAAAGACAGAGAGGCATGAGGAAACTCTTGGAGGTAATGAATAGATCTCTGACATCAACTGTGGTGATGGTATCATGTCCAAGCTGATCAAACCGATTACATGTGTGCGGTTTATTGTGGATGAGCTGTATTTCAGTAAAGCTGTTTAAAATAAATCAATAAATAGGCAGGTTTGAAATCACCACATGCTCTGTCTATCACATAACATGACTTCCACAGTATCTAACTTCAAATTTAAGAAAAGCGAGAAAAGCTGGAACACTGGTGAGACCCTACTTCCTCCACTTTCACTTAAAGTTGGAATAATTGCTTCCTCTTTCTGAGAGGCAATGCTATTCTGTGACTGAAATCCTTGCCTGGGGGTCAGGTGTGTGAGCCTCCAAACCAGACACCGTCTTTCACATGCAGTGCCCCAAATGGCAGTCTGCAGAAACAGCTCCATGTGACATCTAACCCTTCTGAACTGTACTTAACAGAGACACAAATAAGCATGGCTTTACTGAAATGCAAGTCCAGCCATGCCCTCCCTCCCCCCCCCCGGCTCCCCCTCTTCCCCAGAGGTAAGGACATTAAGGAAGAGGGTCTGGGGCTCAGGTGTTTCCCTCCTGCTCCTGAGACTGGGCAGGGGTGGAGTGGGGAGGCTGTTTCTGCCTTTACTGGTCTTTGAGGCACCCTCCTTCCCCTACTTGACCTTGACCTACTTGACCAACCTCCTGCATTCAATTTCCCTTGCTTTTTATATTTTGAGGAATTCAATGGTTGGACCTTGCCATCTTTCAAGGACCAAGCTTCCCTCCATTTTTCGGATCCATCATGTGCCAACTACAGCTGTGGGCAAAATGAGACCCAAAGCCCGTTTCTGTAGACAGCCTTAATATTTAAAGATTGTCTGTGGCTGCTTTTGTATAATCAGAGTTGGATAGTTTCCACCAAGACTATTGACAAAGATTTTCACCCTGACCTAACTCTGGCCAGAGTCCCCTCATCCCTCTTCTGAGTAGGTCTCAACCATGGCCTGTACAGGATTGGACAAACACTGAAGTAGTTCAAAGAGCTCAAGGCCACATCTCTAGAATGACCCTGTCCCCCTTAAAGTGCCTGGCTGTGCAAACTCAAGGTCAACAGAAGCATTCACTGTTTGTCCCTCAACACCTGAAGAGGGGTCCCTGTACCCCAGACCCCTGGGAGGGTAGAAGCTTAATTTCAGTGGCACCAGTCAACAAACACATGTGGGATTTATTACGTGAACCAACCTCATCTCCCCACTTTTTGTACTTTTTCCGTTCCCTGACCCTACTGAGCTGCTCACCAACCCCATTCTCTCTTTAAAATGCTCTGTCATGGGGCACCTGGATGGCTCAGTCAGTTAAGCATCAACTCTAGATCTCAGCTCGGGTCTTGATCTCAAGGTTGTGAGTTCAAGCCCCCGTTGAGCTTTATTTAAATTAAATTAAATTAGAAAAAAAAGAAAAGAGGGGGGCACCTGGGTGGCTCAGTGGGTTAAAACCTCTGCCTTCGGCTCAGGTCATGATCTCAGGGTCCTGGGATTGAACCCCGGCTCAGGTCATGATCTCAGGATCCTGGGATCGAGCCCCGCATCGGGCTCTCTGCTCAGCGGGAAGTCTGCTTCCTCCTCTCTCTCTGCCTGCGTCTCTGACTACCTGTGATCTCTCTGTCTCTGTCAAATAAATAAATAAAATCTTAAAAAAAAAAAAGAAAAGAAAACAAAGTGAAGCAAAATGCCCTTTGCCCAGTCATGTCTACACTCATCACAGTTGCATTTCATTCATGCTAGACACTCTTTCCTGTTGCAGTGTCATTATTATTAGCTGAAATCTGTTCTCACCACATTAACTACTCAGAGTCTGACTTTATTTCTCTTTGACATTGGATAGCCTACAAAGCCTGAGGTACTGTCTGGCCCCTTACAGAAAAAGTTCACTGGTTCCTGTCCTAGAAAACGCCCTCAATCTTCGGGAATGGGATGATTCACTAGCACAGCCAAAGCAAGTCCAAGAAGGGAGGAACAAGGTCATGGCCCAGAAGCTACGCATAATTTCTTTTATCCTATCTTACAGATCTGGGAACTTAGTTACAAAGGAGACTGGGAATGTCTGCCTTTATCTGTGTAGCCATGAGCCAACATATAAATTGAAAAACCTAGCACTTTAAGAGGTGAGAATTGTAGCTCTCAGAATAAGAGCTGAGGCCATCCTTATTTTCATTTGAGCTAAAAACAGCCCAAAGCAAAGACATGTAATGCCTTGAATATTTGTGATGATAAACAAATGTTTTTACTAAAAAGTGACAGTGATCCTTTTAAAAGTCAGCACCCGACTCTGTCTTCTTGAGCCCTGACATTTTATGATTGTAACAGCGCCTACTACAAGTTGTTTACTGAATTTTGATGACTTTATGATTATGCTAGAATCATGTGGGTGGGCTTAGCCAGTAAAATCCCCACAACATTCAGAAGGGGGTGGGGGGTGGGGGGCTCTGTTAGAGATACCTGCTCAGCAGAGGGGTGGAGGGCCTATCTCTCCCTCTGCCCCTCCTCCCAACTCAGCGCACTCTCTCTCTCTCTCTCTTTCAAATAAATAAATAAGATCATTAAAAAATTTTTTAAGTTTTTGAAGGATGAATGAATAGTAAAAGATCAGACCTTATTCTACTAATACAAATACCCTAAACATTTAGTGTAGTTCTTTGTTTTTCTCTTCTCCTTTTATTCATAATTATATTATGACATACATAAAATGTGAGCTAAGGAGGTATTATCATGGCGAAGCATTTACAGCTTGTAGAGATGGCCTCTGAGTCATGGGATATCTGTGGTTGGTGGAACCTGGAGAGATTTTCTTTGACAATGCTGTAATCCATGGCCTGGGAATCAGGCCCAGACTGGCTGCAGAAGAGAATGGTTTTATAATAATTTCTCTTCTGTCAATGCCATCCCTGCCCCAACACCACAGCAGGATTTTCCACATCCATATGAGTAAATCCCCATTATATTCATCTGATCCATCATTATAGAGAAGGTATAATACAATGACAGTCTCAGACAAAACCTCGGGTATTTTAATATTTGTGCAGAAAGAAAACCTTTCTGTACTCTCTAGGTTCTCAGTGTTTGGGGGCAAGTGATTTCAATTGAAACTGACACCATACAAGGGGGAAAAAGACCTAAAGTTTTAGTGGCACTCTAAACAGTAGAGATGGGGATATATATATACACCTCACTTAATGGGGAGAAAAAAAGATATGGGAAGAGCAAACAGGTTTCTAGGAAAACAAACAGGAAATAAGAAAGTGTGTGATGATGTTTGTTTCTGCAAGTGTGGGTGGTCTTTGCTTTTTCTCCTCTGAGGAAGGGATTCCTGACAGCCTCCCTCCCAGATGTTTCTGTTTTGGGGGAGGTCGGGGAAGCTGCTAGAAGGCTTCTTTCTTCATCTGTTGAATCTCAAATCTCATTAGTTGGCAGTCATCTTTATAAGTTCCAGGGGACTGCATGGCCCCACACTACCTTGTCTGGTTCAAGGTTCACAAAAACCTGGGCAGATTCTGCTGGAGAGAAGTTTCCCATTAGTTTTGAGAGAAGAGAGCTGCAAAGGGAAGCAGAACAAGGAAATGGAAGGAACCAAGGTGAATGCTTGGAACCAATGATTAGCCCGAGGTCTGGGGAGCGGCCAGAAGTCTGGATGTAGGGCTCAGACTGTGGTTAGTTGCGGGTTGGGGCGGAGGCCGAGAGCAGAGCTTGGAAAACCTACGTGTTCCAGCAAAGTTCCTGAGAAACCCACGAAGCTGAGGGGATAAAGCCTTTGACCTCTGTGCTGAGTCACTAGGCCCTGAGAAAAGGCCAGTCTTCATTCTTAGTGACATATAAGACAAAGGGATCCAGTTCCCAGAGAGGTGGAAGGAGCTAAAAAGCAATGCACAGGGCTGAAAGCTGATGGCCCCCACAGTGTGCCATCACTTTCTGTTGGAACGCAAGATGGCCTGCCAGCCATCTTCAAGGTGTGACCAAAGATAATCAAATTGAGATCAGTCCAGTGTGCAAAATCAGTCTTATCTCCTTACCTTTTGACTCATGACTTACCTCAGTGCAGCAATAATGGTAATCCATCACATAGGTCTTTCCAAGTTTGCTTGGTTGGACCTTGGGTGAGGTCTCTGAGACTGGACTTCTGAAGGCCTCTCAGGACTGGAAAGCCAAGCCAAGACTCTGTCGTCGGATTTTACCAGAAGTACCTACAGATTTGGGTCACTTCCTCTCCAAAGTATACTAAGATTCCTGGACCCGCCGGGAGGGGAGCTGCCTTACTCACCGCTGTTGGGGAACGTTCTTCTACTTCCCGGAAGCACTTCCAAGCTGGACTAATAATTAAATTTACATGAGATGGGTTAACAGGAGAAAGAAAAAAAGAAAAACACCAAGTTTTTGTTGTTGTTGTTGTTGTTTTAACCAGCGTGTACCCAGAGGCCTGATAATGACATTGAGATCCAAAAAACTGACCAAGGCAGGCAGTTTTTACACATTTTAGACAAAGAAACAATAAATTGGTGAAGAATTGACACAATAAGGGAAAGAGGGGTTTAGGGGTTTTCACCAGGAGGGAATCCTGAGCGGAATTTGGGCTGATGTAGTAGTAAAAAAGTAAGAAGGGTTATTTTCAGAGGATTCTTAGCTTTTAAGTCTCTGTTGATAAGGTTGTCTTTTTATTTCTCAGTATAGGGAGAGTGTATTTCCCATGGGAGATGTGTTTCCTGCTTTTAGGGGGACAGAGGAGGTTCTGAGTGTCCTTCTGGCATAGGCTGTCTCTTATGTAACTTTCATTTACAATACTTATATGACAAAGTGGCACATTTGGGGGAAGCCTGCCTTTGGCCCTTACTCCACGAGACATGTTTCCAAGAGGGTTTTGTGAGCACTGGCTTCACACAGTCAACCTCAGATCCTTAAAGCTGGTCACATGGGAGTCGATGGCCATCACTTTCAAATGTGGCTTTTCTAGTCAAAGCCTTGGTGATATAACCGATGCTATCAATTACATCCTATTGTGAGGAGGACAGAGTCTTTTTTTTTTTCAGTTTTATTGAGGTATAATTGACGTATAACATTGTATAAATCACATTTCTTTACCAGTTCATCAGTCAATGAACAGTTAGGTTGTTTTCATATCTTGGCAGTTACAGAAAATTTGGCAATTAGAGATAATTCTGCAGTGAACATGGTGGGGGTGGGGTTTGCTGACATCTGCTTGAGATAAGAATTTCATTTTCTTTAAAAAATGGGCACCTGGATGGCTTAGTCCATTAAGCATCCGACTCTTGGTTTCAGACCCAGTCATGATCTCAGGGTCATGAGGTTGAGCCCCCCACAGGGCTCTATACTCATTGTGGAGTCTGCATATGATTTCTCTCTCCCTCTGCCTTTGCACGTCCCCATGCTTGCACTCTCTCTTTTGCTCTCAAATAAATAAATAAGCCTTTTAAAAAATTTGTAATTATTTGAGAAAACTCCATGCTGTTTTCCACAGTGGCTGTACCAGTTTACAATCCAAAAAACAGAGCACAGGAGTTCCCTTCAGGAGAAGAGATTCTTGAGGTTATGCAAGTAACAATATTGCCAAGAATATTAAAATATTCCATAAGAATTTCTGAATTCTGGAGGGATCAAACACAGAAAACCATAAATGTTTTATTTCTATTTATAAAAGTATGTTCTACTAAATTGCTGTTAAATTATACAACTTAAGAGAAAAGAGAAAAGGTGATCCTTAAACCCATAAAATAAGATGAAAAAAACAGCAATATTCAAAGCAAAAGTCTTAAAAAGAATCATAATTATCTTATCAATCCTCTCAGTCCTATGTAGTTAATTCCAGTCCTGTTTGATCTTGGGTTAGTAATTTCTCAAAGCCATCAGCTTTTAATGGGTTCTGGGAATCCTTACCCAGTCTGGTGATATGATCTCAAAGTCATTAATGCTATCCGAAGCCTGAACCTCAAAGTGACTGCCAGAGTCCTTTCCAGGAGCCTCCGGAAGGCTTCCTTTTGTTGAAAACAAGCATCTGGCCTGTAGCTAATTGTGAGAACTTTCAGAGAAGCCTCAGAATAGAACAGTAACTATCTGTGAATAGCTTTGACATGCTCTTGGTTAAAGATCTGACAAAAGAAATTTAGTTGCCTCTGTGATATACAATATTTTAAGGCAATAATTGACCAATAACATTATATCAGGACATACCATGGACAGCAAAGACATTGATAAATTTCTAGGAATTTTATATAATTTCTAAAATACTTATATTAATAACATATGTCCATGTAAATTGAACATAGGGAGTTATGTAATTTAACATATGACAATTTAATTTAGCAAATAAACCCAATTAGTTTAACACTCTTTTTTTTTTTTTTTTCCTAAGGTGAGAGAATAAATCAAGATTTTCCAGGGACCCTCTGAAAAATCTCAAGGTCACCTCAATGTCAAGGAGATTTCATTTAGAATTCGATTTCGGAAAGTTGTCAAAAAGGTCAAGAGGTCTCCACATTTGATTAGATAAGATCACAGGCCATGGTGGAACAGCATTTAGTTACCCATTTAGCCAAGGTAACCACAAATGATTTCAAAAATAAGTACAGAAGATCACATGATAAAAAAGTTCTTTCATTGCCTAAATCATCGAAGACGTGATAAAGTCAACATGACACGCAAGAAATGATTTTGAAAGAGAGAAAAATTATTGTTTCCTATGCAATTTACTCAAAAGTTAAGAAAAACTTTTTACAAACTCTTGTTAGAAGCAGACCAACATTCCAGGAAAACTTTGCAAAGAAAACCAAAGTCAGCTTAAGCATTGGTGCATTCTAGATACTGAAGTTCATTTTACAGTTTATAACAAGTCCATTCAACTGGGCTAGTGTGACCATACAAGATAGGATTCTTTCTCTTTTTCTCGTTTATCCATAAACCCTGTAGTTGTTGTGTTTTATTTTCTCATTCCATTAACAGTCTTTAACCTCTAAAAATCACCCAAGGATAAAAGTTACTTTCCTTTAATTTTCTTTTTTTTTTTTAAGATTTTATTTATTTACTTGACAGACAGAGATCACCAGCAGGCAGATAGAGAGGGGGAAGCAGGCTCCCCACTGAGCAGAGACCCCAATGCGGGGCTTGATCCCAGGACCCCGAGATCATGACCTGAGCTGAAGGCAGAGGCTTAACCCACTGAGCTACCCAGGTGCCCCGTCCTTTAATTTTCTTAACAACAATGTATCCTTCGTATTGTACACCTCGTATTCTTGTCCTTATTCAAAACTCACCTTATTTTCCTGTATACTTTGCATACAAAGTTATTTCCTTTCACCCTTATTATTTTAGGTGTATTTCTGACTGGGAGTCAGAGTGAGAACCTCAGATGCTTTCCTTTAAAAGAGATAGCTTTCAGGCCCTAAGAGGGCTGTGCTGGGTGGTCCATAAAGTACATCTCAAAGGAGGAAAGAAAGGTTGAGAGCTTTCCAAAATAGCTGCTCTAAGAGTCATTTTGGGGCAATATTTGCCTATAACCTGGTTTTTGACTGGAACTAACATCAAATTCTCCAGGAAGCAGGAGACATTTTAAAACAGTGGGGGAGGGTTTACAGTGGGCGTGGATTTAATTTTTGTTCTAAATCTCATGTCTGCTCTTTAATTCTATCAAAGGAGTATTTTAAGTAAACCACGAGGTTTTTTTCCCCTTCTATTAAGTTGATCCTTCTATGGGTACCCTTAGAACATTCATTTAGTGTGAGAGCTTTCTTTCAGTCTTTTTTTTTTTTAAGATTTTATTTACTTATTAGAAAGAGAGAGAGAACAAGAAGGTAGTGCTGCAGGCAGAGGGAGAGGGAGAAGCAGAATTAAGGCTGAGCAGGGAGCCCAATGCGGGGCTCTATCCCAGGACCCTGAGATCATGACCTGAGCCAAAGGCAGATGCTTAACCAAATGAGCCATCCAGGGGCCCCTGTGTTAGGGCTTTCTCAGTACAAAAAAATCTGTCATCCAACCACTGGCAATTTAGAATACCCATGAGGTACACCTGTTTCAAAATGTGACTCAAATCCACACGCAAGTAGACAAATCAAAAGTGACAGGAGAGTCACAACACCCAAGGAATTACTTCCTGTGTGTGATTTGTCCTGCTTCATGTGCCAAGGGCCAGGGGCTGATGGGAAATGCCTGTTCTTATTGAAGAATAACATGAGGTCATGAGACAAACAAGCATCAGCCTGTTACAAAATTAATATTAAATTCATATATACAAAATTTAATATAAAATTTGGTATTTTATCTCTCCATGAAGGTTTTCATTTAATTTTGATTTTTTCACAATGTTGAATTAATATAATATATTATTTATGGTGATTACTGAGTTTTTCTCACCCTCTTATATTTTGTGCCAAAGATGAATGCTGTAGAGGAAGAAAAATCTGCCCTTCTACCCTTCTAGGTTCTATCACTGGTCCAAGGATTAAACTGACATATGAGAGATTAACAAGAGAAAAAAATATTTGAATTATGCATGTATGTGCAGAATTCCACAAAGATCTAGGAGACTCAGATGGCAGCTAGACCACTGAGGCTTACAGATCATTCTGAGCTAAAGAAAGGGACAGGAGTTCAGGGCTTCGAAAGGGGAAGTCAATTTACAAGACAGTGACAAGAGGAAATGTTTGGTAAATGAAGGTTGCCCTGCCTGGCCAGTAAGTCTTTCCAGTAAAAAGTGATCTCAGGGTATAGCTCTCTTACAGGTATGGCCCCCCATCTAATGTAAATTTCCTTTGGAAATGTAAATTTTGCTTACAAAAGTTACCTTCTAATCTCTTTTCAGAGCTTCTCCTATATCTACAGGTGCTCAAAAGAATCTTTTTTTTTAAGATTTTATTTATTTATTTGACAGAGAGAGAGAGATCACAAGTAGGCAGAGAGGCAGGCAGAGAGAGAGAAGGAAGCAGACTCCCTGCTGAGCAGAAAGCCTAATGCGGGGCTTGATCCCAGGACCCTGAGATCATGACCTGAGCTGAAGGCAGAGGCTTAACCAACTGAGCCACCCAAGTGCCCCTCAAAATAATCCTTATGCCAAAGGGCACATTTTTGGATAACATGTTCTTTTTTTTAAAATTTAAATTCAATTAATTACCATATATTGTATTATTAGTTTCAAAAGTAAAGGTCAGTGATTCATTAGTCTTATATAATATCCAGTGCTCATTACATTACACACCATCCTAAATGTCCACACATCACCGAGTTACCACATCCCCCATCCTCATCTCCCCCAGGAAGTCTGTTTTTTCCTATGATTAAGAGTCTCTTATGATTTGTCTCCCTCTGTGATTTAATCTTGTTTTATTTTTTCCTCTCTTTCCTAAGATCATTTGTTATGTTTCTTAAATTCCACATGTGAGTGAGATCATATGAAAATTGTCTTTCTCTGATTGACTTATTTTGCTTAGCATAATACCTTCTAGTTCCATCCACACCACTGCAAATGGTTAAGATTTCTTTCTTTTTTTTTTATTTGATCACTAAGTATTATTCCCGTGTATGTATGTGTGTGTGTGTGTGTGTGTGTGTGTGTGTGTGTGTGTGTATACATCACATCTTCTTAATCCATTCATCTGTCTATGGACATCTGGGCTCTTTCCATCGTTTGGCTATTTTGGACATTGCTGCTATAAATATTGGGGTGCAGGTGTCCCTTCCTATCACTACCTTTGTATCTTCAGGATAAATATGTAGTAGTGTAATTGCTGGGTCATAGGGTAGCTCTATTTTCAATTTTTTGAGGAACCTCCATGCTGTTTTCCAGAGTGGCTACACCAGTTTGCATTCTTAGCAACAGCATAAGAGTATTTCCCTTTCTCCACATTCTTGCCAACATCTGTAGTTTCTTGACTTGTTAATTTTATCCGTTCTGACTGGTGTGAGGTGGTACCTCATTGTGGTTTTGATTTGTATTTCCTTCATGCCAAGTGATGTTGACCATTTTTTCGTGTTCTGTTAGTAATTTGAAGATCTTCTTTGGAGAAATGCCTGATCATTTCCTCTGCGCATTTCTTGTTCAGATTATTTGTTCTTTGGGTGTTGAGTTTGATAAGCTCCTTATTGATTGTGGATATTAGCCCTTTATCTGATAAGACATTTGCAAATATCTTCTCCCATTCTGTCAGTTGTCTTTTGGTTTTGTCTACTGTTTCTGTTGCTGTGCAGAAGTTTATTTTACCTTAATGAAGTCCCAATAGTTCATTTTTGCCTTTGTTTCCTTTGACTTTGGAGACTTGTCTAGTAAGAAGTTGCTCCGGCCAGGGACAGAGATGTTGCTGCCTATGTTCTCCTCTAGGATTTGATGGGTTCCTATCTCACATTTAAGTCTTTCACCCATTTTGAGTCTATTTTTGCATGTGGTGTAAAAGAATGGTCCAATTTCAATCTTCTGCTTGTGACTGTCCGATATTCCCAACACCATTTGTTGAAGAGACTGTCTTTTTTTGACTGGATATCCTTTCCTGCTTTGTTGAAGATTAGTTGAACATAGAGTTAGGGTCCATTTCTGGATTCTCTATTCTGTTGCATTGATCTAGATGTTTGTTTTTGTGCCAGTACCACACTATCCTGTTGACTAATGCTTCGTAATAGTGCTTGAAGTCTGGTATTGTGATGCTATTGGCTTTGGTTTCCTTGTTCAACATTTCTTTGGACTTTTGGGATCTTTTCTGGTTCCATACAAACTTTAGGATTATTGGTTCCGGCTCTGTGAAAAAAAGTTGATGGTATTTTGATAGGGATTGCACTGAATGTAGAGATTGCTCTATGTAGCATAGACATTTTAACAATATTTGTTCTTCCAATCAATGAGCATGGAACATTTTTCCATTTCCCTCCAATTTCTTTCATGAGTTCTATAGTTTTCTGAGTATAGATCCTTTGTCTGCTATTAAAAAAAAAAAAAAAAAAAAAAGCAAGCAAGCAAGCTGGGGAGTTTGCCCCTGTGTGACTCAGGTGTCTAAGTATCAGACTCTTGATTATAGCTCAGATCACAATCTTAGGGTAATGAGATCAAGCCCAGGTACAGGCTCCATGCTCAGTGAAAAAACTCATTGAGATTCTCTCTCTCTCCTTTTCCCTCTGCTTCTCCCCCTCCACAATTGCATGCCTGTACTCTCTTTCTCTAAAAAAAGAAAAAAAAAAATAGTCCACTATAAGAATAAAAATAAGAATCAGCAGAAGGGAAAACAAAGTGTGTGTGAGTGAATAAACTGTGGATAATTTAATTAAAGATGGAGAAAAAAAGCAAAACGGCACAGGAAACAGATGGGCAATAGAAAATGTACAAGAATATGATAGAAATAAATCCAAGGAATATCACAACGGATCCACTTGCCTTTGCCAGGGATTCCTTCAGGGTCTATTTGTGTGCTGCTGTTGTGTAAGAAGTCATCACAAATTCAGTGGCTCAAAAAAAAAAAAAAAGAAAAAAAAAGCCCACATCCATTATCTCACTCCCTCTGTGGGGTGCAGCTGTGTTCCCTGCTCAGGTTCTTACTAGACTGACAACCGGGTGTCAGCCAGAACTGGGGTCTCATCTGAGGCCCAGGTCTTCTTCCCGCTCACAGGTTGTTGGCAGAATTCATTTCTTTGTGGTTGTAGAACTGAGGCTCCCCCCATTTTTCTCTGGTTGTCCTATGCAGACTTCCCGCAGCTCCAGGGGCCTGACGCCATGTGGCTGTTCATCTCCTTCCAGCCCAGCAGCACACAACTCGGATGCTTCACGGTTTTTAAAAGGCTCTTCTTATTAGGTCAGGCTCACCCAGGATAATGTCCTTTTTTTGATTAACTTAAGAGTTGACAGATTTATAGCTTCTCTGCAGGAATGACCTCACATCACAACAATAGGTTCCGTTCACACTCAAGGGCAGGGATCAAACAATCCGTATACACCAGGGGTAGAATCTTAGCACCATGTTAGGATCTAACCTACCATTAGTGTGAGCATCAGACCCAAATCTAACAAAAGAAATAGAAACAAAATCCTTGGAAGATTTCTAACATCTTTCCTCTTAATGGAAGTGAGAACCTTTTGAGGAGAAATTTTTCCTGCTTTCCTGATTTTCCACTTTGCTGTAGGGGGAAGTGATGTTTGAGATGCAGGCTACAGCCTTGGGCGGGAAACCTGGCAACCATGGCTAAGCTGTGCACAAGCCCTGGGTGAGCCTAAACTTCTCGCTAAGTGACACAAAGCAGTGCTAACAGGAGAGGTCTCACGGACTCGGGTAGTATATCGACTTCAGCAACTAATATATCGAATGACCCGGACACCTGTATGAGATTATGAAGACATACCCAGAAAAAGAACATGGGCCTCTGGCATATGGTTTCCTGTGCAGGGTGGAAAGGAGGGAGACAGATAGGGGGGTGCCTTCCCCAAATCTGATTATTTTTTACTTTTTTAAAAACTTGGCAGAGAAACTACAAAAATGTTAACATTCTGAAAATCTGAGTCATGAGTTTTAATGAGGCCATCATATTACATCCGGTGCTTTTCTGCATTTTGGAGTGTTTCTTCACTTAAAATAGGGCATAGCTGACACAGTTGAGGTAATTCCACAGCTCTGTAGAGTGCTCGCGGGATGACCTGACACCTCCTCCCTCCAGGTCTCCAACCTTCAACCTTCCCTTTCTCCAGAAAGCACTTATTCCAGCCTACCATTTTCTGAATGGACCATGACTAGGTATCTTGGTGCCCCATGGAAAGAATCTCATTCATTTTATTTCTGACGTTGACTATACCTGATGAGAAAAAGATTATTGCAACACTTTTACTAAGTGTTTTACTAAGTGCTATAGTTAGCATGTCATCAAATACTTATGTTAAGTGTGAAATTCCACGAATTTCAGTGAATTCACAACATCCGCCATCAACTACAGTTTTACAACACTCCTATCACTGACGAAATCCCCGCACTCATTTAGTTAATTCTCTTCCCCGTGCTTGGCTTGGACAACTACTAACCTACTCTGTGTCCCTTCAGACTTGCCTTATATGGACATCTTGGATCAACCAAATCAGACAATATGGGATATTTTGCCTCTGGCTTCTTCCACTCACAGGGTTTCGAGGTCTTTCCCTGTTACAGCATGTGTCTGTTCTCTGTTCCCCTTAAGAACTGGATAGTATTCCATTGACTAGATACACTACATTACGATTATCCATTCATCAGTTGTTGGACATTTGGATGGGTTTTACCTTTTCGTTGTTACGAATCAAGCTCGTGAACATTCATGAGTAAGTCTTCGGATGAACATATGTTGTCGTATTTCCCTACTTTAGGAAGATACTTAAGAACAAAATGGCTGGGTCATCTGGTAAATTAAAAACAAAAACAAAGGGGCGCCTGGGTGGCTCAGTGGGTTAAGCCACTGCCTTCGGCTCAGGTCATGATCTCAAGGTCCTGGGATTGAGCCCCGCATTGGGCTCTCTGCTCGGCAGGGAGCCTGCTTCCTCCTCTCTCTCTCTACCTGCCTCTCTGCCTGCTTGTGATCTCTCTCTGTCAAATAAATAAATAAAATCTTTAAAAAAAAAATTTAAAAAAAACAAAAACAAAAACAAGATCTTCTCAAGCTTTCCACATCTCTCGATTATTTGCAGAAGCCCACGCTGGTCCAAGACTGGAGGTCTATTAACTTACCAAGTGTTGTGTCTCATTCAGTTTAAAAAGGGAACAATAACGACTATGCAGTTAATGGGGCTTTCAGAGCTTCTATCTCAATGACTTTGGGGGACGTATCACATGTGGCAATTTAAACATTTTCTGGGTTAATTTATAATTCTGTTTTGCTAATACACATTTGTTTGACTAGTCTGCAGTCTATAATCTACTTGTTCGTTTAATATCACATCATATACACATTTTCAGTGTTGCTGTGTAGTCTTTTAAATTGCTGCTTAAAATGCCAGTGAATAGACTTGATATTTACTTAATCATTCTACTATAAATGAGTACTCAACTTATTTCCCCTAAAAAAAAATTCCTTACAAAAGCTTCCACTAGCATCTTTGTGCAAACAGCTTTCCCATGTTTCTGGGTAATTTCCTTAGCAAAGGAACATCCCAATGCAATTGCTGAGTTAAAATAAGTGTGTGTTGAATGGCTTCTGACCCATGCTGCCAAACTGCTTTCCAAAAAGTCTATACCAGTTTATGCCTGCCAATAGCACTGTAGAGATACAGCTTCATTACATCCTCACTAGCACTGAGCTTTACCTTTTTCCAGGAATAGCATTCTTGCAGTTCTCGTTTTTTCCCAATCACAATGAATCAGCATAGAAAAAACAATCTGAGGTCTCCTGTCTTCTTTTCCTAAAATTTGTAGCAAGTCCACAACTACCTTCTGGTTCACAGCTCTCAAAAAGGGCATATGTTCTTAGAAAAGTTCACATTCTTTCTTAAGCATATGTCTTTTCCTTTGCTCTATACTTTTCCCCTCACCCCTTTCCAGCTTCTTTCTGAGTAGACCTGCATCTCTGGCTGAAATCAATAATATATCTGTCATCATATCTTCTTAACCAGAGAAATCTTCCCTAAAATCTACTCAGTAAGGAAGGGTCTACTCAGGACGAAAATTGCCAGATTGGCACTGCCCAATTTCTCTTCAGGGTGCTGAACAGACAGTGGGGCAGGCAGGTTGCTTCCTAAATACGGAGTCCCATGTCCATAATGGTTATCATGGAGCCATGTGAGATGATAGGGCCCCTCACCCGCTTCTGAAGGGGCTCCTTGAGGTGGCTAGTGGTGGCCCCAGCTCCTATGGCTATCTTTAAACCTACTCAACAACTCATGGTGGTTTATCTCGGTGACTACCGACATCAGATGTGTCTGAGCTGCAGTGGCTGGACAGTTCAATGGGAAGCTCCAGCGTCATCTCTCAGTTCCCCCTAGGTAGACTCAGTCACTACAAGTTCTTGTGGAAACATCTCTCTAGAATTATCAGGAGAAAGCTGGACAGTAGCCAGTAGGTTACCTTCTAGAAACTCAGAAAGTACTACCCACACAGGTTTCCCCTCCCCACCTGGATACCACTCCCTTCTGGTAAATCCCCAGTATGGGTGTCTACCACAGTCTTAGCCAGGGCACATTTCTCACCAAAGAAGGACACTCCTAGTCAGCAGCAAAGGGCATGCTCAGCAACTCTGACCCCCAAGACTTCCTAAGACAAAGAGGAAACTAATTGCAACAATGATGACTACCCAATTTTCTAAGTAATTGCAAAATTCAGCACTAAAAGTAGACAGCAGTTAGTGACAATGGGATCCTGGGATAGATTCAAGAAGGAAAAAAAATAGAAGGAATGCAATTAGGAAACGGATATTTTTTGAATACCGATTAAGAGATAGGTGGGGTTTTTGAAACATCTTCACAGACATTGCATCTATTTGCACACAAGGGAAGCCCACCCTTCGTCCACCCCTTCCTCTGCTCAGGCTCTGTGTCACTGCTCTACACTGGCTTGATTTAGTTCTCGTTAGGCAGTGACAAGCCTGTCCGATGAAATGAGATGGGTAAAGGGACTTGAGGTCAAGGTTGGTGAGTCTCAATTAATCAGAACCAAGACCTCAGGGTTGGAGGAAGCTGGTGTGACATTATCAAAGTCTACAGCCCTGTGGCAGACAGCCAGACATCAGTCAAATCAGAAACTTCATCCAGTGGAGCTGAAAAGGATAAAAGGTAAATGCCAACCACCCCTTTGACCCTCTTAAATATTCACCATGTTTGAGGAAAAAGAAAAAAAAAAAACAACAACAAACAAACATTTTGGACGTTGCAATCATTCTGCGTCCTCACAGTCAACTGGAGGCTAACCTGAGAAAGCACATGAGCATTGTGTCTCCCAGTGCCTATACAGGACGGCCCTATTAATGCCCACAAATAAACAAACAAGTAATGTAAAAAAACCTGCTCCGTTGCCTCACCAAACTGGAGTTGATCTTCCTTTCTCCATCTTGGCGCCTAAAAATCTACTTCTTAGCACGTCATGTAGAGACAATCCTGGTTGTTTCAAACTCTTGTACCCATCACTTTCCATTGGTGAGGCCTTGGGAAAGTCAAGAAACCTCACTGAGCTGAGGACCCTCTGTCTATGACAGAGTGATGACTAGTGATCTCAGTTTAAGTGTTCAAGAAGCTATGAGTGTAAAGAACCCAGAACACAGCAAAACCGAAAAATGTGAACTAACATTGCTGTGGCAACTGTCAGGTCATTCTCTCCATAGAGGTCCCTCATCCAGTTTCCAAAATCAGTTTATAAAGGAGGAAGCCAAGATGCAGAAAGGAAAATGCCAAGCCAGCTGGTGAGAACCAGGCCAGAGTCTGAAGATCCCTGGACACATTCATGAATCTTCTCAAGGCAGAGCATAAATACTGCTGGTTCCAGCCCAGCAAGTAATAGATGCTGTGATTTTTTCAAAAAAAATTAGTCAAGAGCCATAAAATAAAAAGCCAAAAAATAAAGCTGTGTTGTATGTAATTTTATGAAAATTCCTTGTACTCTGTTTTCTCATATGTAAAATTGAGATTTTTTAAAAAGATTTTATTTATTTATTTGAAAGAGAGAGAGAGAGAGAACAAGCAGGGTGGAGGAGCAGAGGGAGAGGCAGGCTCCCTGCAGAGGAGGGACCCCCCCCCCTCAATGTGGGGCTCAATCCCAGGACCCTCTGATCATGACCAGACCCAAAGGCAGCCACTTAACTGACTGAGCCACCCACCCATCCCAGGATTTTTTTTTTTTTTGAGGTGATGAAAATGTTCTAAGGTTGACTATGGTGATGGTTGTACCTATCTGTGGATTGTGCACAGTGGATGAATTGTATAGTATGTGAATTGTATCTCTTTAAAATGGTTAAAAATAGCAAAGGGGTTTAAATAGATAAAACCAACATTCTTTCCAACCACATGAGAGAAGATAAGAAATAATCTGAGCTTGAAATTGAGGGTGCGACATCTACCTTCATCTGGACCCCATTCTGTCAGTTGGACAGATGACCTAACCCGGTGGACCTCTGAGTCTGCATCAGTCACAATGGGCTAGTGTGAAGGTGCTGACTAACAAGTAGGCCTGGGAGCTCGGTGAGGATGGGTGATAATGCATGACACTCAAGAAAATAATCTTTTTTTATGTCATTAAAATTTTGAGCTATTAAAGAATTGGCTAGAAACAGCTAGAAGTGGCTATTTTTTTTTAAAGATTTTATTTACTTATTTTAGAGAGAGAGAGAGAGAGAGAGCAGGGGGAGGAGCAGAGGGAGAGAGAGAGAGAATCCCAAGCAGGCTCCACAACCAGCACAGAGTCCAACTCAGGGCTCGATCTCATGACCCCAAGATCATGACCTGAGCCCAGATCAAGAGTTGGAGACTTAACCAGCTGAGCCATCCAGGCACCCCAGCTATGGCTGTTTAAAAACCAAGTGCATCTCCCAAGTACAAGTCTCTCGCTCTCTCTGGTGTACAAACCAGCCATCAGATTATCCTACACAGATATGCACTTTTCTTTTTTTGGCAAGAGTTGGGTAGGTGACTTGGCTGTGCGTGTCACTTCCTTTGTTCCATTGAAATTTAGATGCAACAAATAATTACGATCATACAAAAGACCACTCCCCAGATCTTCTTACCTGTCTAAGCAGAAATGCACGTATCAGAATGCAGGGCGGACGGCATTTGCATGTTCTCCCTATCTGCACAGCCCTCGTGTGGCCTTAGCTGGAAGGAGAGCTCGCTCAGGGCCCAGAGGACTGCTCTGAAACCTGCCGTTGGCTTTCCACCTCTTCACTGCCAGGGAAATGGATTAACACTCCAAGATTCACATGCTTGCTTGCAAAATGCTTGCCATGATACCTATAGTACAGAATGATCATAGAAAGTTGGGGCGCCTGGGTGGCTCAGTGGGTTAAGCCGCTGCCTTCGGCTCAGGTCATGATCTCAGGGTCCTGGGATCGAGCCCGGCATCGGGCTCTCTGCTCGGCGGGGAGCCTGCTTCCTCCTCTCTCTCTGCCTGCCTCTCTGCCTGCTTGTGATCTCTCTCTGTCAAATAAATAAATAAATAAATCTGTCTGTCACATAAATAAATAAAATCTTTAAAAAAAAAAAAAGAAAGTAAAAGAAGTGCTGTACATAACAACAGCCCAGCACCAGATGATACGTCCTCCAATATTTGCTGTCTTCCCTCTCAATAAAAATGCAGAAGTTGGTTATCACATACGGGATAGAAAACTCACCCGTCCGTGCAGCACCGCATGGACCAAATTGCTGTATGTTGAACTGATCTTACCTTTCACCCAGGTGTGTGGAGGCTGAACGGCATCATATGGGTTGGGAAATGAAAATCCCTGTTCTTGAGAAACCTGGGGAGACACTGAGAAGTTAGCTGAGGCGCCCATCTCCCCTACCGGGTCCTGAGTCCTGCCGAGAGCCGACTGTGTCCAGTCCGCGCCAAATTCAGGAAGGAATTTCCACCGCCATTCCAGGCATCTCTGCCTCTTGGCTTTCCTTTTCTTAAATTCACAGGGGAGAAAAACGTAAAACCTCCCCCAAACCTCAAATCTTTTACTGAGGCTGCTAAACTGTCCTTTTTTTTTTTTTTTTTTTTCCTATGTAGATATGAAAAAGATATGGTCTTGCCTCTGGTGCTATTTGCTCTGTGGGAGAGAAGCTGAAATAACATTCAGAACGCAAATAGACTACAAATGACTCGAGCCCTTTGAAAATCACTCTCGGTTTGGATTCACTGTGGAAATGAAAGCCTGTTGGACCGACTAAAGCCAGCCCTGGGCAAACACAGACCCAGGGCTGGAGAATTCCACGGGGGACGCCAGAGTACTTGGAGAGATTTTAGCTGCCAACGGCACTTAGCAACGTGCCCACCAGCAAGGCATGCTTTAACTTTGTTCCAGCCTTTGAAAGGCTCTCAATATATTCTGAACACACTCGCCCCTGTTTTCAAGGGATGGGTTCGGAAAAGAAGAATGAAATCGTTATTTAATACAGTAGCTGTGATCAGCAAAGATAGAACAACACTGTGCTTTGTATTTTTTCAAAGCTCTTGACTAAACATGATTGCATTTTAATCTTCTCCCCAGCCTGTCAGTTATCTTTATTGCCCTCGCTTCACAGCGAAGGCAAGTGAGACTCGGGGACCTGTCCCGAGTTGCTGCAGGCTCGGTGTTGGCCCGGGTGGAGGGAGGGTTTGAAATCCCCCCCACCCCCGCCTCAGCCCCTGATATCTGCTCCAGACCATCACACCTCACCAGCAGCTTCTGAGGCTTCCACCAGAGTCAGAAATGCACTAAATGACTGTTCATCAGAGTAGGGCAGTTAATAAATTATGTTAGAATCCCCTGATGGAAAATCATGTGGCCATTTGCAAGCACGAGTTAGAATCTGTCACTGATGTGGAAACAAGTCTATCTATGCTGTTTGGGGTTAAAAAAAAAAATCAAGCAGTGGTACAAGAAGGGTGGTGTAATTCAGTTCCAGTTTGGAGAAATATTTCCATGTTTTACCAGTTTTTGCAAGGAGGATGCTAACAAGACAACTTAACGAATATATGATCCCCTCCGGAGCATGAAAGGCATGACTGGTTTGGGGGTGGCAGGCCAAGAAACAGTTAACATATTTCGCTCTCTTCAAGTAACAGCAATGGTACCAAGTCCTTCCTGGACCGCACACTAACTAACCAGCCAACAAGGTCAGAGCTCGGATGTCTCTGTTTCTCCCAGTGTGTTTGCTGCGTAATGATACTAAGTTTAAATAAATGTAACAACTTTTGTTGAGCTGACAGAGTGCTTAGAGCCCTAGTGCAATCCTCTGGTATTTCTCCCCGCTGCCCTGCAGGGAGGTGCCGCCTGAGGCTGGCATTATCATGAAAACAAATAGCTCTTCTGTGCAAATGTGGGGCAGGGGTTTGCAGGGCACCAGGGGAGCTGCACATTTACAGGGTCTCCTCATGCGATGTTGGTGCTGAGTGTGTGCAGCTGAACAGGCCCTTATGCAGCTCTGAAGAGACCTTCATCTTTCATTATGTCAAGGAAACTGGAGCTCTCCCAAAGAGCAACCCAAGTCATCCACCACTCATAGCAGAACCTAAACCCAGATCCAGTGCTGTGGTCCACACTCGGGTTCAACCATGGAGATGTGCACACACCTGATGGGAAAGACTAGTAATGGTTTCCCGTCTGAGAGCAGAGAACATAAAGGACCTGACATGATGGATTGTCCCAGTGCCAGGAGGAAACCCTGCTCTAGCTCCCCGATCTTGACCTCCTGGCACCAGGATGCAGCTATGTATCTACTCATCTATCTGCCTGTTGCCAGATGGGCTGGTGGACAGGTACCTTTCATTTGGCCACTCTTTCCGGTATCACTTTTTTTTTTAAGATTTTATTTATTTATTTGACAGACAGAGATCACAAGTAGGCAGAGAGAGAGGAGGAAGCAGGCCCCCTGCTGAGCAGAGAGCCAGATGTGGGGTTCTATCCCAGGACCCTGGGATCATGACCTGAGCCAAAGGCAGAGGCTTTAACCCACTGAGCCACCCAGGCCCCCCCCTTTGTGATCACTTTTATGGGTGAACTTCTCGCTTTAGGAATCTTAAACGGAGGCAGAGACCCCCTCCCATTTTGGACATTCACAGTGCCAGAAAATTCCATCCCCAAGGCAAAGACATGTGGCCTGGGTTCATTACTCCTATTCCCACCCTGGCTGGGACTAGAGAGCCAGTCATCCAGAAGTATGGACATCACCCAGAACACCTTGGACATGAGGGGTCACAGGAAGGAATAACCTCTCTTTTCCAGGGGTTACAGTGAAAGTCTCTGTAAGCAACATCTCTTGTCCCCAGTACTTGGTGTGTCAGCTGTCACAGAGCAGCAAGTGAAATAGTCATGAAACTTGACTTGTGTTATTTTTTCCCCCTTAAAGATTTTCTTTATTGGAGAGAGAAGGAGAGCATGAGCAGGGGTAGGGGAAGAGGGAGAGGGAGAAGCAGATTTCTGAGTGGAGAACCAGACATGGGGCTCGATCCCAGGCCCTGAAATCACAACCTAAGCTGAAAGCAGATGCTTAACTGACTGAGCCACACAGATGGCTCTCACAAGACTTGACTTATAATGTGATTTTATTTTATTTTTATTTTTTTCAAGTTTTTATTTAACATATATGGTAAAATTGGTTTTAGGTGTAGAATTTAGTAATTCGCCGCTTACATGTAACACCAAGTGCTCTTCTCTAGTGCCCTCCTTAACGCCCATCACCCATTTGCCCATCCCCCACCTACCTTCCTCCATCACCTGTCAGCTTTTTCTCTGTGGTTAAGATTCTCTTGTAGTTTGCTTCCCTCTCTCTCTCTCTTTTTTTTTTTAATCTTATTTATTTATTTGACAGACAGAGATCACAAGTAGACAGAGAGGCAGGCAGAGAGAGAGGAGGAAGCATGCTCCCTGCTGAGCAGAGAGCCAGATGCGGGGCTCGATCCCAGGACCCTGAGATCATGACCTGAGCTGAAGGCAGAGGCTTTAACCCACTGAGCCACCCAGGCGCCCCACTTCCCTCTCTCTTTTTTAATGTGATTTTAGACTTTGAATTCTGTTGTGGTCTTCAAACATAGACCTGAGCTTTCCTGGAAACTGTCTAAGCTGCTCAATATCTTAAAATATATTACCATTCTACTGAGATTAGGCAAAGCCCGTTGCTCACTACCCAGATTGGCTTCGAACTGTGGATTCATTGAGTGAATGATAAATATGAATCAATGGTCAATTGTCAAGTTCTTCTTAGTTTCTCTTCCCCTTGACGATGTCAAATCAATGGCAGGTGAACACAGAACTATATTTATTTCCTTTATCCCAGCGTCCTGGGATCGAGTCCCACATCGGGCTCCTTGCTTGGCAGGGAGCCTGCTTCTCCCTCTGCCTCTGCCTGCCACTCTATCTGCTTGTGCTCACTCTCACTCTCTCTCTGACAAATAAATAAATAAAATCTTTAAAAAAAAAATAAAAAAAGTAAAAAGCTGTGGCCTAAGGTATTATATAATGAAAGGATATGAATTGATGTGATGTCATACATAGCAATACTAATAAGAATATGCTTTTATATGACATATTATAACTTACAAACTGTTCACATACCTCCAGCATTTGACTTAGTCTCTCTGACGTTACCAATACATTTAAAAAAAAAAAAAAAAGGGCACCTGGGTGGCTCAGTGGGTTAAGCCTCTGCCTTCGGCTCAGGTCACGATCTCAGGGTCTTGGGATCAAGCCCCGCATCGGGCTCTCTGCTCAGCAGAGAGTCTGCTTCCTCCTCTCTCTCTGCCTGCCTCTCTACCTACTTGTGATCTCTGTCTAATAAATAAATCTTTAAAAAAAAATGCTCTTCCTATTCCCCAATCAGCAGCAGAAAATAATTTTGAAGCTCTTGGTAATGCTAGTCACTAGTTTGAAATTCCATCTCTTTCTGAGAAAAAAAAAAATAATAATACAAATAATGTATCACTATGAAAAGCACTTTTCTTCCCCTTCCGTTCTTCTTATTGTGGTTCTTAAACCAAAGGGTTTTCACCCTTTTCTCACAAAGCAGGAATAGGGAGGGAGAGAGGGTCTTCTCAGTTGAATGGGACAGGAGACCTTCTCCATCTTATCTCCATCTTAGCCAGACGGATGGGGGGAGATGCTGAGGTAGGCCACTGGTCCCTCATTTCCAATGCTGGCTCTATCATGTGGCACGCTGGGTGGTGTCAGACGCTGAGTTGGACTGAGCTCAGTCTCAGGTAGGTACCATCCTAAAATCATTTGACCAAATGGTCTGCAGCCTGTGCCAGGGACAGTCCTCTTCCTGCCCATCACATTTGCTGCAAAGCCCCTGAGAGGCTGGCACTAACGAGAAGAGCCCACCTTCTTATGAAACCCCCAGACCCCTTCCCCTCCAAAGTAACTGCACCTGTGTCTTCAGGACACAGGTTTTGGTTGGGGTCCCTCTCTTGGTGGTAGAGGTGTACTATCTATCTACGATTCCATCCTCATGCCAGGCACCCCTGGGGCCTCTCAAACACCACAGAAAACCTGGCCACCAGAATTTTGTTCAGAATCATGGCCAAACTCTGAGGAGATTCCCTGGGTCCTTCTTGTCTCCAGATCTGGGTCTAAAATCACCTGAGAAGTGCTAATGGGCAGCAGAAAGCAGTGGTCTTCAAAGTGAGCGCAGAGGGCCAGCAGCATCTGCTTCATCTAGATACTGGTTAGAAATGCAATTCCTGCGTCCCACCCCGACCTCCAAATCAGAAACTCTGGGGGTGAACCCAACAGCCTCCACTATCATAAGCCCTCTAGGGGCTGCTGCTGCTGATGCCTAGAGCTTGAGAACCACAAACTTAAATCACCATTAACCGGCTTCTCTAATGCCTGGACCCCAACACAGACATGATTCTTTTTCAATTTCCACTTTGCCTAGCAGCAAAATGATTTCTGCACCTCACATCCTGGTGATAACCAGAAGAGAATGACTCCTTGGGTTAGGTTCCATTTGAATTTGGCTGTGTGGAATATTCCCTACCGTGTGCATGCGTATGTCATGCATGTGCCTGTGTGAGTGTGCATGCACACATGTGAGTGTGTGTGTGTGTGTGTGTGTGTGCTCACCCACGTGTATGCTATATCATGCCAGAAAAGATAGGGAAGCACTATCTTACACTCTCATTTTATACTCTTGTCTTACAATCTGGCCACGAGTTTAATTGTCTTGACCTCACCCAATGATGTCTTGATTATCACACCTAAGAAGTTCCCCCTCCCCTTCCTCCAATGGCTGAGCTAACACAGGTCGTACAACAGGGCTCCCATGACAGTACCAGGATACTCAGGAAGCTGTCCAAGTGCCAAGGGAACTCTCAAGGAGAGTTTCTGAACCTGACCACAACTCCCTTTCTACTTTTCTTCCGAGGCTCTTGTGGGTTCTGTCCTCTCCTTCCTTCTGTAGGATTAAGAATGTGAGTAGACATGGAGGTAAGAGAGGGGGTGGAGGTGACTTGGACAAAGACTCCTCCACATGCATTCTCAGGCACTTTTTTTGGAGCAGAGGGCTTCCCTGCACGTTGAGCTCCTTGCCCCGCCTACGGGGGCATCCCCATTCTGAAGGGCTGGTCACTGGACAGAATGCAGGGGTGGCCTGGATATGCCTCAAGATGAGATACATAAACACAGTGGAAAGTGAGCAGGACAGAGGCTAAATCCATTTATAAAGGAAAATGGAATTCAGATGTTTGTAGGTGGGTGTTGGGGTGGCCGAGGCAAGTCTCCGGAATCCTCGAGGTTGACGTGTCTTCTGAGGGACGCCCTTGGTGCCGCCCTCATGGTACCGTGTGCGCCCCAGACAGCTTTCAACTGCAACATGAGACACTATGTAGGAGCAGGGAAAGTTGAAACAAGCCTTTCGGAACTTGTAGGTGCACGTGGAAAGTACAGGGAAAAACAACTGGAATCATTTCAGGCTTTGAAAACTTATAATTACAGGTGAGCGGCTATTATGTTATTGGAACAGCCATTATCACTGAAAGGTACAATTTGAGATAATATATGTGGGGACATTAATACACCATCAGATTTTTACAGCACAAGCATCACAATTCATCCAATTTCAAATTAAAGGTTACCTTCCTGGGTTTTTTTCCCTTCATTCTCTGCCTCTATTTTTAAATAGAGCATTCATGTGAACTAATGGTATCATTTCTCCAAAAAAAAAAACCAATAATTTTTGGTTCTACATCTTTCACTACCATTTAAAAGTCTGCAGGTCTTTAGCATTTTAAAGAAATAACAAATCAAAATTACCCATCAGTACATTCTCCCCATGATGGTCACCTCTAAGTTACTTTTGCTAATTAAATAGAAGTATGGCGTGGATAATCCAGATGGAGGGCAATATAGAAATCATCTTTATTTAATGTAGAATTTACATGTAAATGGAAATGGGTCTGATGCATCCGAAGGCCATGACCACTGGATGCAGAGGCTCGGGGTGCAGCACAATAAACATGAAAATCTGAGGGACCAATGGAATTTGGTCCTTGACTCGATCACTTTGTCATTGGGCCACGACATTAATATCCCTGGGCCTCGGTGCCCCACCATGTGACCGTCCTGAGGATGACAATGATGGACAAAGGAAGCCTTCAGACAGAGGTAAAGAGCCAGGAGGAGTACAAGGACATCCTCACACAACCCTGGGCGCTGAAGCACCTTCCATGGGAGGGCTAGTTTCCTTGGCCACATTGCTCGTAGCAAGGCCACACTGTCCCTGTCTGAACGGTAACTAGGGAAATCCCAGTGTGATACCACATAGGCACGTGCTCTTTGTCATTCCCATAGGATTTTTGTGCCATTCTGGCCTTCCCAAATGCCCAAGACAGTCTCTTGCTAAGCGGTCACATGTTCACTTGTGGAAACAGCTGAAAAATGAATCCTGACAACCCAACACTTGGCCTGAGTACTTACTTTGACACTGGGTGAATTATAGGTCAATATCCCAGGTGTCCATCCCCTTGACAGGCTTGGATCTCAGGTCATTGGAAAGACAACTAGCTCAGCTCAGTGCCTGGTCTGTTATAAATTACTTTCTTTAATTTTTAAACATTTTTTAAGAGTTTTTATTCTTGTAAGATTTCATTTTAATTCCAGTTAATGGATATACAGTGTTCTATCAGCTTCAGGTGTACAATATAGTGATCAGGACTAACATACATCCACCCCGTGCCCATTCCAAGTGCCCTCCTGAACCCCCACCACCTGTTTCCCCCCAACCCCCCCCACCTTCCCTCTGATAACCACCAGATTGTTTTCTGTAGCTGAGAGTCTGTTTCTTGGCTTTTCCCTCTCTTTTCTCTCCCTTTGCTCATTTCTTTTATTTCTTAAATTCTTGACATGTCAGCTTTTTTTTTTTCATTTCAGAAGAATTGCCAATGTTCTCACTCTCCAAAGTCCCCTGTCAAAATTCCATGCAGAACAATATATGTACTTCCACGATAATTATGCAAACATGGGTGTAAATAAATCTGAATAAATCTGCCTTTTATTTTTGCATTTTTTTCTTTTTTTTTTCTTTTCAGTGTAATAGTACTCATTGTTTTTGCACCACACCCAGCGCTCCATGCAATCCGTGCCCTCTCTAGTACCCACCACCCGGTTCTCCCAACCTCCCATGTGTTCTGGGGTTACTCCAAGTACCTAGTTGGCTTTAGGCTTAGTTCAAAGACTAAAACACAGAAACTAGCTGGATTTCTTTTGTGGCTTTCTCAGAGAGACTAGTGGTTTATAGGTTGTTGGAACAAGTGAAAGAGAATTGTGGCAATGACGGATTTTATTATAGAAGCCACAACGACAGGAAACTGATCTAAATAAATGCAGAGCAGGGCTTGAGAATAACACAGATTATAAATGATTAAGAATAAACTGGCTTTGTTAAGATGCAAGTTTACTCCATACATTGTTTTCTGTATAAAATCAAATATAAAAAGCCCAAATTGATTTATAATCCAAGTTTTCTTATGTAAAAAGTCATCTCACACCCATATATATGACATAATTCTGAAAATAATATGAAAATTACATTGTGCATGATTTTCTTGAGCTGTGTCAAGTCGTGAGCATTTTCCCATCAGGAAAGAACAGCTTATACATATCAATTTATGAAGATCAAAGTCAGAGACAAAGTCGGCCTAAAGAAATGTGATGTGGGATGCCTCTATCAGACTGTTGTAGACACTGGCTACAAGAACAAGAGACGAGTTAGGGACACACATCAGTAGGCATGTTTGTTATGTGATGGGAGGATGTATTTTGTGTATTGCTATTATATGAAAATAATTATATATCACATAGAAAGCATAGATTTCCAAGCAAAATATTATGACTCTCTACATACTGACACATCGGCTCATTTTCAGTATGAAGGCACAAAAAGGAAGGGAAAGGAGCTCTGAACAAATATGTTCTGTGTGAGCAGTGAGTGACACACTTCCTGAGAAATAGGTTCCTTGCTTGTGCCAATTGTATGGATTCCACTAGCAGGACTATGGACCCCAGTTGCTCATCCCTGGGTCTCAGGCACCTTCTCCACGGTGTCAGGCACTGTGCAATACAGACTGTGAGGGTCCCTGTTAACTCTGTTGGATTTACTGTGTCAGTTTGATTGGCCATGGAATCCCCAGATTCAACATTATTCCTGGATGTGTCCCTGAAGACACTTCTCGATGAGACTAGCATTTGACTCAGTGGACTCAGTAATCACCTTGCTCAATGCTGTGGGCACCATCCAATCAGTTCCTGCCCCACTGCGTGCGCTGGGACATCTCTCATCCAAGACTTAAACCACTGAGTCTTCTGGTTCTCGGGCCTCTGAGCTGGGAACAAATCGTACCTCTGCCTTTCCTGGGTCTCCAGCTTGCACAAAGCAGATTAGAGAACGTCTCAACCTCCATCAGTGTATAAGCCAGTTCTTCCCAATTTAAAAATAAATAAATAAATAAACTACATTGTTGGGGGCACCTGGGTGGCTCAGCTGGTAAAACGTCTGCCTTTGGCTTAGGTCATGATCTCAGAGTCCTGGGATGGAGTCCAACACTGGGATTCTGCTTCTCCCTCTCCCTCTGCCATTCCCCTTGCTTTTGCTCTTTGGCTCCATCTTTCTGTCAAATAAATAAGTCTTTTAAATAAATAAATAAATAAATAAACAAACAAAATTATTGTTTCTCTTTCTCTAGAAAACTATGCCTAAAACAAGACATAGAAACCAATAAGCAGAACCCCTGTCCCCAGGGATAGGACTATTAATTTCTCTCCTTCCTCTACCACCTCTTTCTTTCACTCACTCGCACTTGCTCACTCCTGGATGACAGAATTCCACAAGTAGTGTAAATGATTAAATGAGGTCTATTCAACCAATCAAAACAAATTAAAACATGATTTGACAGATAATAAATGTATAAACAAAAAAATCTATTTTTCTCTACAACCAAGAAATTTATTCTTTTCCAAACAAACATAATAAAGATGAGACTTTTTTGTTCCCAAACCTTCAAATATGGGAGTCTTTCCTAACCACATTCATATAAAAATAGTCTATAGAAGTGACAAAGTTGTTCACAAGGTCACTGAGCTGCAATTCACATACTCTTTAAATGTGGACTTATATTCACACGTGGCATTCCATTTTCAGAAGGCATTTCATAAGCAATATGGCAAAGTTACAGAAATACTTTCAAAGCATGTGCATTCATAATGTGCAAATAACTGTGGTGCAAATTAGTTGAATTATTCATTGAGGTGCAGTGCCAAACAACATTATCTGGACTTGAATTCCTTGCAGGTTTGGTTCATTTTTCAAAAACCAGAATTGACAGTTCCTTATGATGCCTGAGTGCACACCGAATCCATGTCTATATAATGCTAAAGCATTAGTGGAGAAAAGAAAATATTCAGACAGTCATCCCCCATGATTCTCTGTACAAAGCCTAACACATCTGGATGAAGAATTTGGATGAAAACACCCGGTTGATTGATTACAATGTTAAGGTTAAATCCGGGAAACAGGATCCATTTTTGACATTTTTATAGAACGTAAGTCAAACTCCTCCATTCTATGTGAATAAAGAGGCCAAGATTTGCCCTGACTACATCTTTGACGACTAGGAAAGCCAGGCGAGCTGTAAAGTCAGTGCATTGTCAACCTGCATGGACTTCCCCTCTATTTGCTTGAGGTCTTTGTAAAAGAAAAACCAGTGATTTGGGATAGGAAATTCCTTCAAAGTGAAACTAAGTCTTTTTCTGAAGATTATCACAGAAAACTATTTGTGACTAGTGTTTCATGTTTCAAGAGAAGCATCCAGCTGAAGACACATTTCATGGGGGGATACCACTATGTTGTGGGGTCCAATTCCCATCTTGATTTCTTTATGTGTGAGATTTAGTAGTGAGATTTAGTAGTGCCTTAATTCACACTCAGCCTCCCTCCCTCCCAGCCTTCATCCTGGGATTAGAGGTCTACAGGACACAATAAAGATGTTCTGGAGGAGTCTCTGGAATTAACTGTGTTGTGGTAGGTTACCTTTAAAGATGGCCTCCAACAACTGCTCACTGGCCCCTATGGGCATGCTGATGTCTCTTCCCTCAAATCAGGGTGGGCTTCCTATTTGACACTTTGCCAGTTTTAGGTTTAACAAGCCTAGCACCTTTCACTCTAGTCTCTCAGGCTCTGGTCTTCACACTCCCAGGAAGCAAGCTGAGACCGCTGGAGGAAGAGAAATGCCTGAGGCAACACCACTGTTCGGGATCAACCATAGTCAACACTACAGGGAACAGAAAGACTGCTCAGCGGGGCTCAGATAACTCACAGAATTATGAGGTGTAATAAATGGCTGCTGTTTTGATCTACTCATTTTGACACTGTTATGCAACGATAAGTAACTGAATCAAAAAGCATCCAGGTGTCAGAAAACAACACATGTGGGGCATTTTTGGTAATTTTTACTTTGGAACTTCCCTTGCAGAATTGCCATGCCACATGAAAGCCTTGAGCCAGAGGTTCCCCCAGCTATGTTGCAAACATTCTGAGATAGGGCAGGGAAGGGCTGACTTCTGATACTAAAATGTCCTTCCATATAGAGAAGATAGAGGACTGACCCGTTAGGAGGGAAATGCAGAGAAAGAAATAGGAAAGCCTAGTGAAAGCATGTTGGATTCTAGCCTCATGACACTACAAATAATCCAACCAGTGAAACCTTCCAGCCGGTTCCCAGTTTCTCACCATCCCAAACTGGGAAGTTACTAGAGCAGGTGCCAGAATTCATCATGTACACCTTTTGGATTTTGATCCCCAAGGAGTGTCAGAAAATTGATAGTGCATGCATCACCATTAACTACAAAAAAATGCAGTTCTGTACCTTCCTTTTTCCTTAAATAGTCCTAATGGACAGGGCTGGAGAGGGTGTTGGGTTTGTCATACCACACAATCAAGTGAGATTGTCATGCACGCTTATGTGCTTTCTTATGTCCAGTGCTATTTGTACCCAGCATATAATATATGTCATGGCTCCAATGATGTTTCCTCCTCGATGGTGTCCTTTTGCAGCTCACTGATTATATAGCAGGCCAAATTTTACAATGGCTACTTATGCAAGTTTGAGAGAGCCAGAGATGATATTGAAATGTGATCTATATCAAGCTTAATGTTCCATTTCATAGCAATTTTAAATGGGAAAACTGATATGCCCGTAGTCCCAATAATCTTGAACACTCAGCTATCCTATAATGTGACAATCTTTTCTAATCAGTGAGCAATGAGCAGATGAACTCATAAAATGAGAACCCCAGAGACTGTGAAAGCTAAACCTGCCCCCTTGAACATAGTGACCAAGGGAAACACCACTGGTCCTTTTTCCAGGGATGAAAACAAAACAAAACACCAGAAGACATGTGCAATGCCAAAGAAGGTTTTTTTTTTTTCCTTTTTAAAGATGTATTTATTTATTTATTTATTTATTTATTTATTTGGAGAGAGAGTGAGAGAGAGAGAGCAAGCATGAGCAGGAGGAGCAGAGGGAGAGGGAGAGAGAATCTCAAGAAGACTCTAAGTATGGAGCCCAATGTGGAGCATGGAACCCATCACAGGATTCAATATCAGGACCCTGAGATCAGGATCTGAGCTGAAACAAAAAGTGGGATATTTAACCAACTGTGCCAGTCATGCACCCTGCCAAGGAAGCTTTGAGCAGAGAAGACAACAGGTCTGAGAGTCAGTCTTTCATTCATTAAAATTTTTAGTGTCCCCATTGTGCTCTGTGTGGGTGTCCATCAGGAAGAGAGGCCATGAGAATTCTGTTGAATATACATTGTCCTTCCCTTTGAAACTTCAGCAGCTGGGGTCAATAGTGAAAGACCATGTCAAGTTTTATAATTCAATTCAGAGAACAAGTGACCAGCTTTGTACTGGCACAGGAAATTTTTTTAAAAGGGTCTAAAAGATATGGAAATTTTAAACATTTACAACACACTGTGATGCATGCTCAACACATACAGACACAGAATACTACAGGAGCATAAGAAAGGATGGCTAAATCAGCCTTCAGAAATCCAGAACATTTTCCTTGAAGAAGAGACATATGTTCTGGGTCTTTAAAGAAGAATATTTGGAAATGGTGAGTACAGAATGGAGAAAGAGCATATGGGGTGGAGACAACAGTGGATGACAGAGTGTGACACATGTAGATTGGCAAAAGAGTCCTCATGGCCACCATCACTCAGGAAGAGCATGCGGAAAGCAGGATGTGAGTGTGGCAGGTTTTTATGAGGCTGAACACCAAGAAGTGAAATGCCACACTACAGAGTATAGAGTTCGTGGAAAATCAATGGGGGAGACAAACTAACTCGATGTAAGACAGACACAGAACACTCTACCCAAAAACAGCCGAGTAAAAACACATTCTTCTCAAGTGCACAGGGGGCATTCTTCAGGATAGATCATATGTTAGGTCACAAATTAAATCTCAATATATTAAAAAAGACAGAGTGTCTTCTCCAACAACAATAGGATGAAGTTGGAAATCAGTAACACAAGGACAACTAGAAAAGTTGACAATTTATGTAAATTAAACAACACACTCTTCAGCAACCAGTGGCTGAAAGAAGTCAGAGGGAAATTAGGAAATATCTTGAGACAATGAAGTGAAAGCACAACGTACTAAAACTTAGGGGATGCAGCAAAAGCCCTGCCAAGGGGGAGATTTATAGTTATAAAAGCTTACATTACAAAAGAAGAAATGTCTAAAATCAATAACTTAACCTTACAGCTTAAGGAATTAGAAAAGAAACAAACTATACTCAAAGCTAAGAAATCAGAAAAATTATGGCAGAGATCAACGAAATTGAGAATAGAAAGACAACAGAGAGGATGAACAAAACCAAGTGCTGGTTCTTCAAATAGACCAACAAAATTGACAATTTTTCTGCTAGATAGACTACAAGAGAAAGAGAGAACATGCAAATTACTAAAATCAGAACGAAAGTGGGGGCTACAAAAATAAAAATGGATTCTAAGAGAGCACTATAAAAAATTATACACCCACAAACTGGATAACCCAGTTGAAATGAATAAGTTACCATTTACAAAACCTACCAAGACTGAATCATGAAGAGAAAGAGCTCCAAATAGACCCATAACTAGTAAAGAGATTGATTCCTTGATCAAAACTCTACCAACAAAGAAATGGTGAAAGACTGAAAGATTTTCCTTTGAGATAAAGAAAAAGCAAAGATGGCCACTTTTACTGGGATTTTCTGGACAAAGCAATTAGTCAAGAAGAAGAAATAAAAAGTATCCAATTTGGAAAGGATGAAGTAAAATTGTCTGTTTGCAGATGATATGATCTTATATGCAGAAAATCAATTTTAAAGATTTTATTTATTTATTTGAAAGAAAGAGGGGAGGGACAAGGGAGAGGGAAAGAGAGACTCCTTTTTTTTTAAGATTTTATTTATTTGACAGAGAGAGATACAGGGAGACAGGGAACGCAAGCAGGGGGAGTAGGAGAGGGAGAAGCAGGCTCCCCACCAAGAAGAGAGCCCAATGTGGGACTCAGTCCCAGGACCCCAGGATCATGACCTGAGTCAAAGGCAAATGTTTAACAACTGAGCCACAGATGCCCCAGAGAGAATCCTAAGCAAAGTCTCCACTGAATACCAAGCCAGATGTGGACCCTATCTCTTGACCCTTGAATCATGACCTGAACTAAAATTAAGAGTCAGACATGTAAGTTACTGAGCCACCCAGGTGCCCCATTTGCAGAAAATCTTAAAGAGCACACACACATACACACACACACACACACACACACACACACATACACACACACATACACACACATACACACATATACACACACATACACACACACACACACACACACACACAATGAATAAGCGAGTTCTGCAAAGTAGCAAGATACAAATTAACACCAAAAAATCAGTTGGATTTTTACACATAACAATGAAAAATCTGGAAAGGAAATTAAGAAAGCAATTTCATTTGCAAAAGCATTAAAAAAATAATCTACTTTTGAACTAACTTAACCAAGAAGGTAAAAAACATCTAAAATGAAAAGTACAAAAAATTGCTGAGAGAAATTATAGAAGATATAAGTAAATGGAAAGACACCCACCTTCATGGATCAGAAGACCTAATATCATTAAAATGTCAATGTTACCCAAAGCACTCCACAAATTCAATGGAAATGCTATCAACATCCCAATGAATTTTTTTTTTACATAAATGGAAAACCCATCCTAAAATTTATATTGGCATCCAAATAGCCAAAAATTATTGAAACAAAGAACACACAGAGTTGAAGGACTCATGCTCCCTAATTTCAAAGCTTACTACAAAGTTACAGTCATCAAAACAATATGGCACTGGCATTGAGGCAACCATATAAAGCAATTTAATGGAATAAAATCCTGGAAACAATCTCCACACATATGGTCAAATTATTTTAAACAAAAGCACCAAGGCCATTCAATGAGGAAAGGAGAGTCTTCACAACAAATGGTGCTAGGCAAAGTGGGTATCCACCTGCAAAAGAATGAAGTTGAATACTGTCTCAGTCTGCCCACACTGCTATAACAAAATAGTTTATAAAGGTAGCTTATAAACATCCTTTATTTCACAAATTTCTGCAGGGTGGGAAGTCCAAGATCAAGGTGTTGGCAGATTTGGTGTCTGGCGAGAGCCTGCTTCATCATAGTCATCTTTTTTTCTAAAAACTCATATGGCAGAAGGGGAAGCTAGTTCTCTGAAATCCTTTGTATGAGGGCATTAATAGCATTCGGGAGGACTGTCCTTGTGACCTGGTCACCTCCCAAAGGCCCTACTTTCGAATGCCATTCATTACCTTGGGGGTTAAGATTTCAACGTATGAATTTTAGGGAAACACAAACATTTCGACCCTAGCAGAACTTTATCTAAGATCATCTACAAAAAATTAACTCAAAATATATCAAAAGCCTAAACTAAACATAAAAACAGAAACTATAACTTTTTTTAAAAGAAAACACAGGACAAACCTTCATGGCATTGAATTTGGCAATGGTTTTTTAGATGTTACACTAAAGGCACAAACATATATGTGGTATATACATACAGTGGAATACACACACACACACGCACACACACACACACACACACACACACACACACACACACATATACAGTGGAATAGTATTCAGCCTTAAACAGGGAGAATGCTACACTATGGATGAAATTTGAGGACATTAGGCTAAGTGACAGAAGCCAGTCACACAAATAGAAAGACTATGTGACTCCACTTATATGAGGTCCCTAGAGCAGTTACACTCAGAGACAGAAAGCAGCATGGTGGTTGCCAGGGGTTGGGGGAAGGGGAGTTCCTATTTAATGGGGACAGAGTTTCAGCTTTGGAACATAAAAGAGCTCTGGAGATGGATGGTCACACAATATGAATGTACTTAATACTACTCAACTGAGCACTTAAAAATGGTTAAGAGGATAAAATCTATGGCATGTAAATTTTACCACACTATAAAATAATGTGTTATTATGGGGAGGAAGCAATGAGGGAAAAATGGAGAGAGGAGAGGGCACATACTCAGAAGACTGTCATGCAATGTAATTGGCAAGCGTTGGTGATCTACCACAATGAGGGGCAGGGAGAGGTAGATGGAAAGTTCTCAGGATCCTTCTCCAAGGTGGAGAAGACAAGGATCTGGTGAACAAGGTAAGTTCAGGGTTTTCCTTGAGCTTGAAAGAGATATAATTCAAATGAACTTCTCCAGGAGGACCTTGGGTGTGGGTATGTCCGTCTCATGCTCAGGAATACCTTGCTTGGGATAAACATTTGAAGATCGGGAGCATATAGATAGTAAAGTTCAGAATGTGTGAGAAATAACCCCCGGAAGGCTTGATAACTGAAGCTAAAGGGAGTCTACCATCTCCCCAGAATACTAATCCCTCACTAAAGCTTTTCTGACATATTCCCTTGGATTAAATATTTGATTTGATGTGAAATAATGACCCAATGCTTTTCTAGAAATTGTTATTTTTACTACTACAAATCTGTAAGCCACAGTAGTTTGGGATAAGAAAACAAATCTTCCGAGGGGTAGGAGTTATAACCTTAATTTTAAAAAGAAAATATCCTATTAGTCTCTGTGGATATTGCATGTTTGGGAGTAGTACAAAAAGGTTATGGCAAACACCTTTAGGAAACACAGACCTGCATAATTTTCCTAGCTGTGTCCAGAATTTAAGAGCTATAACATTTACTTATTGGGAACATCTAATTCTATTAAAAAGGTGGGAACTGGCAGAATCTCCGCTGTATCTATGATGAGTTTAGGCTGCCTGGAGGCAGAGTTAGGGTGGGATATATTTCCCAACAAAGCCTCTGAGTCCTGAATTTCAGAGCAAGCTTCCTTGTGTTCTCTTAGTGGAAACTCTCACAAAGTAAGCAGTCAGGAATGTTCATGGAGGATGCTAATCCTGGGAAATACTTATTGTTGAACATATTAGCAAGGTGGTGGTTTTCTTGTGGACAGAGGAGTGAACTGAGTAGCCAATAAACATTCTCAGAGTCAAACCTATTGAGAGGAAGTAAGCAAGTATGATATACTCATCATGCCATGGTCCATTTAGGTTTCCATGGATACGAGAAAACTATGCTGGTGGAGGGAGGGAGTCTTCTAGGAGCGACATTGGCTGGTCTTGTTGTCAGATACTGCAGGGTGCACTTACTTCCCACAGGTAATCCGGTTTTCCTCCAGGAATAAATAGTACGTCGAGGATGTCTGGCACAGCTTCCCAGAAAGGAGGCCAGTGTGCTGGGGTGTTTAGAGGAAGGACCATTACCAGGGAAGCCTAATGCGGAATGGAATGGCTTCAGAGTCTTTACCTATTTAAAGAACCATCATGTGATAGTAGAGGAGGGGGCATTTTCACCCACCCTAAGGCAGAGATTGAATGCCAAATTAAGTCCTGTGGGTGAAGCCATGCCTTCCATCAGGCCCATTCAGACCATCAGCTAGTGGGCAGACAAAGATCACAGTCAAAGTTTTACATGACTTCCCTAAGAGAGAGCTCAGCCCTTTACTGCACGGACATCATGGTGAGAAAATTATATGAGTAAAATAATGTATCCTTTGCTTACAAAGGGCTTTTTATACCTACAGTTTGCTTTTTAAAAAGTCAACCTTGATGGTGGACAACTTAGTGTTAGCAACCGGCAAATATGAACAGTCAAGAGTTCTAAGTATTTTTCCTAATCTCGAATTTCCTATTTTCCTTGGGGGTATGATTGTACAATGGCATTTTATGAGCACTATCATACTTGGAAACATAGACCTCATTTTATTACAGTTCTGTTTCTTACCTTCTGTGTGACCCGAGGTGTTGGTCTCTTAACTTCCCTTATGATTTGCAGATAATTATTCCTGACTAAGAAATGCTACTTTAAGGTGTGGAATGAAGTATAAAATAAGCTACTCTTTCCCCTTCTATATGCATGGCATTGAAAAATTGTATTTCAAGAACTTGCACAAAAGCACACACTTTAACTGAACATACATTTTGCTGCCTATAGAGATTTTTATTACTGCAGAATTCGGAGTCCAAAAAGGCCAAGAAAGTGGTTTCTTTCTGAAACGTGCACTAATTAAAACCCCTCTGGGAAAATCTGGATCCATTTTCAATTTTCTTTTTCAAAGAATGAAAGAAATGATAAGCAAAATTTTGGTGGGGGGGGGAGGACAGAATTTGTGGTCTTTTTAAGAAGAACGGGACTTTTTTTTAAAGATTTTATTTATTTGACTGAAAGCACAAGAGGGTGAGTGAGAAAGGGAAAAGTAAACTCCCTGCAGAGCAGCGAGTCTGCTTGACTGGATCCCAGGACCCTGGGATCACAACCGGACCTGAAGGCAGAACTTAACTGACTGAGCCACCCAAGCACTCCAAAAGAATGGGACTTCTGAATAAATGGAACCCAGCCTGGAAATGTATAGGGATTTCTAGCAGAATCTGGGGCTGATTATTCAGTGGTTGTCTGGGATTTACAAAGAAGATTAACTGTGGCAGCAAAGGTATGTGACACGTTTATCTTGACTAGAATTTAGATCATAGGCAAAGACAAATCCCTAGAGGCAACTTGTGGAAAATAAAGCCACAAGGGGAGTTACACAGGAGAATTCATCCTCAGATTCTGAGAAAAAAACTAAGGATCTGTTATTAAAAGCAGCCCAAACAGAGGCAGAAATAAGTACTGGCTGGGAGCAGTGAGTATATGCAAAATATTTCAAGACAGTCGAGACACAGCCAGGTCAAAACACCGTGACAGGATTGAAGAGGTGGTTAAAAAAAAAAAAATCCATTTTCTATCATAAAAAGTCCAGTGTTTACATGAATAGGGCTCCAGAAATTTCAATTTTGGGAACAAAGTACAGTAAATGTGAAATTAAGAAATGAGAATCCCATGCCAACTGGCTCAAAGTTTCCAGTTTCCAATTCTTTTAACTATTGCTTTTTATATCTTTCAATTTGAACAGAAACTTGGGTTTATATATATTTATTGCATACAAAACAAATTATGTGGATCTTGTATGTCTCCTTTAACACTGTATGACATGCTCGGCTATACAACCTCAAATAGAGAAGAGAGAGCACTGCCATGTGTCACCTGAGATGCCAAATACCAGGCATCATACTCCCAGAGAATTTCTCATTCCTAAGGGATTTTCCCTGCCATTCAACTTACCTCTCGTATAATAATAAAGTCCTATAACTATACCTCTTTCATGAAACGTATAACTTTCTCCAGTTTCCCCAAGATTGGGCACTGAGATAGGTATAAATGATCCATAATACAGGAAAGGCACTCTTTCCTGTCCCAGAAGTTTAGTGGAGGGAGGTAAATTTCTAAGCATATAGTTAAGATGGCATGGTGAGAAGTACTATCACTTTCAAGATAATAATAAGAACCATGGGAGTAGGGGCACCTGGGTGGCTCAGTGGGTTAAAGCCTCTGCCTTCGGCTCAGGTCATGATCTCAGGGTCCTGGGATCGAGCCCCGCATCGGGCTCTCTGCTCAGCAGGCGCCTGCTTCCCTTTCTCTCTCTGCCTGCCTCTCTGCCTGCTTGTGATCTCTCTCTCTGTCAAATAAATAAATAAAATCACAATAAAAAAGAATCATGGGAGCACAGGGAGGAAAACTCAAGCTTTCTAAAGCAGAGGGAGTAAAAATAAAATATGAGTTGATAAAATTAGGCTGGATGGTGAAAATAAGTGGGGTGTATCAGACTCCCAGTAGGAGAACATGCATATGTAAAGAGCTGATACAGTTAAAGAATATTGCCTATTTGGTCTTGGCAAGTGCTTTCATATGCCTTAAGCTCACTGGGTATTATCAAGGGTGAAACATAAAACAAAGTTAGATACATAATTTCTGTACAATCCTAAGAATATTAGAAATGGGGAGTAAAGGAAGATTTTTTTTTGGCAGAATATTGATGCAATTAGAATGCTTTTTTACAAAAATGGATTAAAAGAAAAAAAGAAAAACAAAACAAACAACAACAAAAATGGGTTGAAGAATAATGTGCTCTGGAGGAAAATAAACCAAACAGGATACTATCACAAGGTTTGGGTGAGGTTTAGAAACACAGGCAATGGGGAAGGAGAGAAAGAATGGATTCTACAAGGTGATGTGAAGAACATGTGTTCAAGAAGAAGGTAAAGAGAACTTCTGAGTTTCTAAAGACAAATTGATGGGGCACATACTTAAATATGTCCTATGCAGGGCCAGGACTAGTGGCATGAGTGAGAAACTCACCTTGGATGCAAAACATAAGAGGATGCTAAAACACTCAGTAATCAAGATATGTAATATTTAATGTAATGTTTTTAAAAAGTAAATACAAACTGACTCAAAAACCATCTCTATCTATCTATCTATCTATCTATCTATCTATGGGAGAGAGGGGAGATTTATTATAAAGAATTATTGGGGCACGTGGGTGGTAAGTTGAGCATCTGACTCTTGATCTGGCTCAGGTCCTGATCTTAGGGTCCTGGGATTGAGCCCTGCATCCAGCTCCACACTCAGTGGGGAGTCACTGGAGATTCATTCTCTCTCTCTCTCTCTCTCTGCCCCTCCACTGTAGCACATGTGTTCTTGCTCTCTCTCTCTCTTTCTCTCTCTCTAAAATAAGTTAATAAAGCTTAAAAACAAAAACAAAAACAAAAGAATTGGCTCACATGATTATGGAGGCTGACAAATCCAACTCCCACCATCAGTAGGGTGAGTCAGCAAGCTGAAGTTCTCAGAAAGGTTATAGTTCCAGTCTGAGGCCAGCAGGCTTGAGAGATCCAAGAAGAGCCAATGTTTCAGTTTGAACTCAAAAGCAGGAAAAATCTGATTTCCTATTTTGAAGACAATTTTATTCAGTTCTATACAGTCCTTCAACTGATTAAATGTGGCCCACTGACACCAGGAAGCACAGTCTCTTTTATTTAATGTTTACTTAAACACTAAAATCATCGAAAAACATCTTTACAGGAACACAGAATAATGTTTGACCAAATATCTGGGCACCCTGTAGCCAGGCAAGTTTACACACAAAATTAACCACCACAACAAACAAAATATAAAATTTTTAAATAAAGACAGGATTAGTATCACTGATTTTTTTTTTCCTCAGACTCCGATATGGCTTGGTGTGGCACTGCTTCTGAGTCTTTTAACATTATTTGGTACAGTCTCTCAAAGGAAGCCATCATGCAATGTTCACTCTCTATTCCTCTAATGTTTAAAGTCTGCCATATACCACAAAAAGAGTTAATAAGTATATTTAACCCATAGTGATGCAAGTTAATTCCTGTGACAGAGAAATATTTTCCATCACTGACATCAGCCACCTAAATTTAATAGCAAACAATCTAGAATCCCCTTACATATTGCTTTTGGATGTGACTCCCAAAATGGATTTACATTACATTATTTGTTAACCAGTAACCAAGTTTGCAAATGAATGGAGCCTTGTTATTTTCTTCGCTTTTCTATGGATATAATTTTAATAGTTGTAACCACAGAAATGTCAGCCCAAGATAATGGAAACAGATTCCCAGCACATTATTGCATGTCTTATTACATGCTATTAAGATGGTTATCTGTGCTATATAAATTAGAACACTAAGGCTCAAAGATTTTAATTAACTTGATCTTGATTGCATGTTAGTGAGAACTATGATACAGCTCCACTTCTGTCCAACTCCCAACTGTAGGACATTTCTATGTCGACCTCCACGATAATCTCCCCAGAAAAGTAAAATGGAAAGAAACCATCCAGCCTTGTGTTCTTGAAATGGAAATATGTACTTTTAAGAAATCTACAACTATAAACAACTAATTTTTAACTTTCATCCATAGATCTGCACCAAATTGCCATAGAAATGATGATTTTTTTAAAAAAAAATGTCTAGATGCAAATCAAGTGCCTTTCCCCAATAAATTAAATGTTACCTGAAATCAACTTAAAATAACCAACTATTCAATAGTATCGTTCTAATCAGGAAGAGTAACCATAGCAACATAATTATTAACTTACACAGTGCCTCGCCCCTCCATTTTTATTTGAAAAGGCAATTTGGTTGAATTATTTGTTTATTTATTTTTTATAACCTGGCTTTCTATTGATATTATCTTCTTATTCCAGTCAGATACCTCCCCCTACCACATATATTCTAAAATGAAATTTAAAAAGCAAATCTCTCTAATCTGTCCTCATCCTTTCCCTGACAGATAATTTAGTAAATTTTGTTTTTTCACTTGTAAATAGGGAGACAAAAATGTTTCAACATAAAATTGAATATACAGTGTCTCAGTATAAAATATTTCAGTATGAGACCAAAGATGTTTTAATAAAAAACTGGAATATCAATCGGTGTGTTTTCTATAGGATTTCTTGTTATCCTGTGACCTTGTGCTATTCAACAGCTAGACCATGAGGCATCTCTTGCTTCAAGGAAATGTTTTTTTACAAAATGCACAGAAAAGTAATAAAGAAAATAGGCAAATATTTGGCTTTGAAGTTTTCTAAGCAAAGATCCAAGCATGAGATACAAAGGATTGGAGATAGCCTCTGTAGATCACCCTCAGGATGACTTAGAGGGTTTTAGCTTCAGACAGAGATGACAGGTACATCCCTGACCTCAGCAATGTCAGCTCTCCAGGACTTAAACTCATACTTGGCTACAAGGCTTCAGTGGACTCTGGGAAGGAGCTCAGTTGCATGAATTTATCAGTTAATGGTGATTACATCTCTAATGCAAGTGGGAGGGCATTCAAAGCATATTCAGAGCAAATATAGAAAATGTAAAGTAATAACATTCTGTACATACCTAAGCTTGTGGCCAAAGATTTGTATCTGCTATAATAAAAATACTCGTATAGTACCATCATGAAGATGAAGTGAGATGAAATGTAAGACCTCTCTTGTTCTTGTCCTGGACAGGTATCCATAATTCTGGCTCCCACCACAGTCTGTATTCACAGTTGGAATTACTTCTTTACCAGTTCTTGATTGCAACCTTACAGCTCTCAGAAGATTGTCAGAATGCCATTCCTGAAATGCACCAACCTCATCACTTTCTTTAAAATGATTCAAGGTAGGGGTGCCTGGGTGGGTCAGTCAGTTGGGAGTCCAAATCTTGATTTCAGCTGAGGTCACAATCTCAGGGCTCTGGGATTGAGCCCTGCATCAGGGTCTGTGCTCAGCAAGGAGTTTGCTTGAGATTCTCCCTCTCCCTCTGCCCACCCCCACCCCACTGCCCCCTCAAATAAATAAATAAATAAATAAATAAATAAATAAATAAAGTCTTTGAAAAATAAAATAAAATCATTCAAGGTAAAGTCTAACTAAAGGACTTCTGTGTTTCTGTCCTGTCCCTTGCCTGTGCATGGAGTATGCACTGAGATGCTGAGTTGCCCCAATCCACCTCACATCTGACTAACTTTTCATATCTGCTGACACTGACCCCCCCCACTACCACACAAGAACTCCTTATATACGTGATGACTCTCTTCCATGCCTTAACATTTGCCTGAAATATTATCTTCCCTGAGATTCTATGAAGGAAATCCTTTTCTCCAAGATGGACCTTAAGCAACTGCTTTCTCTGTGCCATTGGAGGGCCAATGTAATCTTCTACTCTAGACTTGTAACATACCATGCAGCAGTTTATTTTTTTGTCTCACTTCAATGACTCTTTCATTAGATTGTAAACTTCATAATGACCCCCCCAAAAAATTAGATTTTTCTGTACTTCCTGTAACAATATCTATCTAGTCCAATATCTGACATACAAAAACTTCTAAGGGAAAATATGATTTTAAAATAAATTTCATTGAAATTTACTATACAAAATAGAAAAAAATGCATCTCTTTCTAATGTAGTATTTTTTTTTAATCAGAAAGGCTATGAGAAAAATCATTGTTAAAATACAAGCTATCCTGCACTCAGAAATGTTATCGCAAATTTAACTTGTGTGTGTGATTGTAGCACTCACAACAGTCATCCTTGAGTGACTTTTCTTATGGGTTCAAGTTATCATACCTATTAACCTTGATTCCTAACTGCATTTGAAGTGAGTTCCAATGATAAAATAATTTTGAAAGTTTTAATCCTATAAGGAGATGCCCTTGCTTGGGAACCCTTCCTTTCCTCTCTCCTGTCCTTCATAACCACCCTGTTCTCTGTGCACCCACAGGACTTCCATTGTAACACTCAGGATGTTCATAAGACATGCAAACTTTGAGATTCCATGGGTAGCTTCATCACCGAAGCAGACATAAAATGAAATTTATGGCTGTAACTAGAATCTTTTAACTCCTTCAAGTTGCTTGTAGCACAATGTCCTTTACAATATTATAATTTTGTTTTCAGATGTGTGATCTTCCATCTAGGTATATTTGCCATCAGCTTAAAGAACACCCTTTAGTTTGTGCCAAACAATGACCAATTATTTTAATTTTTCCTGGAATTTTCTTTATTTGGCCATAATTTTGAAGAATGCTCTCACTTCATTTATTTTTTTAATATTTTATTTATTTATTTATTTGACAGAGAGAGAGAGATCAAAGTAGGCAGAGAAGCAGGCAGAGAGAGAGTGGGATAAGCAAGCTCCCTGCTGACCAAAGAGCATGATGTGGGGCTCGATCCCAGGACCCTGGGATCATGACTTAAGCCAAAGGCAGAGGCTTAACCCACTAAGCTACCCAGGTGCCAACTGTCACTTCATTTAAATTCTATATTAAGGTAGAAGCAAATGAGTGGCCCAGTTGGTTGAGTGTTGGACTCTGGTTTTGCTCAGGTCATGGTCTCAGGGTCCTGGGATCAAGCCCTGTGTCAAGTTCCATGCTCAGTGCAGAGACTGCATGTTCCTCTTCCTCTCCCTCCTTACCTCCCCCCTACTCACTTTAGCTCTCTCAAATAAATAAACAAAATCTTAAGAAGAAAAATTCTATATTAAGTTACTTTCGTCCTACATCCAAAGCATATGATTCCATTATCCTTTGCCCTGTATAGTTTTTCCTGGGAAACTTGCTCTAAGACACACCTTGGCTCTATTGCACCTTTAAATTGCTTTTCTTTTCTAGCTGCCTAGAAAAGTTTATCTTTTACCGCTGTTTTTAGGAGTTTTACTATGCTGCACCACAGGCTTTGCTGTGTTTTATTTTAAATCCTGCCTGAGTTCTGCAGTAATCTTTGAATCTATGAGTTGACTGATATATTTCTGTATTTGGAGAAAATATCTCTCATCTCTTAAAATGTTGGCACTGCCTCTGAAACTCCAGTTACACATATATTAGGCTTTTAAATGTGTTCCTTACACTCCCTGTATTGTCTGTTCTTTTCTTTCTCATGCTTCCATCTGGTATTTCCTATTAACCTATCTTCCAGGTCTGTTATATTCTCTTTCACTTTATCTAATATGTTACTAAAAGCATCTATTGTGTCACTAATCCCAGTTATTCTATGTTTCAGTTCTAGAGTTAACAGTTAATAGCTTTTCATAGATCTCTGATATTTGATGAAGCTGTCTGACTTGAATCTGTACTCTTAAGCAGATTATTCCTTGGTTATCTTAAAGTCCATGTCTTCTAACACAGTTAGATCACCTATGGGTTTGATTCAATTGCAAACAAATTATCAATGATCAGATCAGCAAAACTTCTAGAAGTTTGAGAAAACTCGTGATGAGGCTTGATGGAACAGCCACAGCCCTATATTATGTTATCAAAAAAAAAAAACCCTTAGATAGGATATTTTTGACATATATCCATAAAAATCACATACACAGGGGCACGTGGGTGGCTTAGTGAGTTAAAGCCTCTGCCTTCAGCACAGGTCATGATCTCGTGGTCGTTGGATCGAGCCCCACATCGGGCTCTCTGTTCAGTGGTGAGCCTGCTTCCTCCTCTCTCCCTCTGTGCCTACCTCTGGCTACTTGTGATCTCTGTCTGTCAAATAGATAAATAAAATCTTAAAAAAAAAAATCACATAAACACACACCCCACATACACAGAAACTCTTTGGCCCAGAAATCCTCTTTCTAGGAATATAGCCTGATGGTAAATTCCATAAATATGAAGCACTGAATAAACAAAGTTACCTTCTATAACATGTTCTACAAAGTAGAAGACAAGAAACAACTCAGATGCTTTTAATTAAGGGACTGTTTGCATATATGATATATTCACACAATGGTGTATTCGCAGCTATAAGAAAAAAATGAATCCCTAAAGTAATGATATGAAGAGGGTTCCAGAATGTATATATTGAAGTAAAAAAGACAGGTCCAAAACAGTGAATATCTAAAGCTCCCTATGTTGTAATAGGAAGAATAATATAAATGTATCTAATTGGGTGTGGGGTTTTTTGCCTAATTAATTAATTAATTAATTATTGGTGGATAAAGCAGAAAGAATAATGGGAGTAAAAATAGAATGGATGGGAAAGAAATAGAAATGAGGAGTCTCTGAGTATACCATTTAGTTTTCAATGGAGTGAATATTTTACACAATCAAAATAAAAATTGAAAACTAAAGGGGAAAATAAAAGACATGAAATTGAGAATGACATGAAGTTAACAAGTGTACCTGTGTCAAATTGGGAACATAATCACATAGGAAATAATTATTTCAATATATTTTATAATATCTTACATTCCTAATGTGATATATTCACTATACAAAAAATAGCCCTAATCCCAGTTTATAGAAAATAGAGGCCTTATAAGAAAAAGCAAATGGTATATAATATATATAATAGTAATAAATAAATATATATATATATGCATACACAAAGAGAATAAAAGAAATAGAGAAAAATATAAACAATTGTTGAATTTAAGTGGTGAGCAAATGGGTGTTTAATTATTCCTTAAATTTTATTTGTATTTTGGAAAAACCTTACAATAAAATTGGGGAGTATAAAAAAATTAAATGGAATTATCTCTTGCTGACTTGGGCTCATTGTGATATGCAGTAGAAGTTGCTCACTACTGCTCTGTTGTCACAAACCGGAGAGACGCTGTGGCATATCAAGTACATTTGTTCTAGCAGTGGAGAACTCAGAGCCTCATGTAGACTCCTTCTGTCATGCTGCAGTTCTCCATCCTGTTTCACAACCCAGAGAGAGAGCATCTGGCGTATATATGCATGGCCATCCTTCAGTGGATCCTTATCCCCTGCAGAACAAAACCCAAACCTGGAACTGAAACAGAATTTGGTTCCCAAATGACACATCTCTTCCCTGTAGTCAGACTCTGCCCATGGTGTGCCATGCTGTAAACAATGACTTGAGTTCTCTTTTCCCTAAAACACCCTGTTCCTTACGATAGGTGTTTGTTGTTGTTGTTGTTTAATATATTTATTTATATCTTTCAGAGAGAGAGAGAGAGAGAGAAGAGTAGGAAGAGGTAGAGGGAGAAGGAGAGAGAATCTTAAGCAGACTCTGCACTGAGCACAGAGCCCCACATAGGGCTATCATGACCTGAGCCAAAACCAAGAATCAGATGCTTAACCGACTGCACCACCCAGGTACCCCTGATCAGGTGTTTTAATATGGCAAAAGTCCTTTTGTATCCCCCCTCCTGCCCATGGATTCTCCCTCTTCCACATTGTAAAGTCCTTGAGAATGTCTCTGCCTTGATTTTGTATAGGTAACACTTCCATTTGCAATTCATTACCTCCTAAATCATAACCTCTTTGAAAGTAAAGATTTTATATTCTTGGGGTACCTGGGTATCTCAGTCAGTTAAATGTCTGCCTTTGGCTCAGGTCAAGATCCCAAGGTCCTGGGATCAAGACCCACATCAGGCACCCTGCTCTGCAGGAAGCTTGGTTCTCCCACTGCCCCTACCCTCTGCTTGTGCTTTCTCTCTCTCTCTCTCTCTCTCTCAAATAAATAAATAAAGTCTTTAAAAAAAAAGACTATATTCTTGGCACCTAGTATTGAGTATGTATATACATGTCCATTGCTTTAATCTTATCATATTCAATAAATACTTACCAGCAGTTTAGTAGACAAACACAAGGTTAGCCATTGAAAACTGTCAACAATAAGGAAGGAAAGAAGGAAGGAAGCAAGGAAGGAAGAAAGGAAGGATGGAAGGTAGGGAGGGAAGGAGGAAGGAAGGAAGGAAAGGAGGAAGGGGAAATGCCCTCAAACCTCAGAAAGTCACATTTGGAATCCTCATACCTATAATTATGACTGCACAAAGAAAGCCATGGGCTGCCTTACAGTGTTTTGTGAGCATACAATGTCTTGGTTCTAACACTCTCATAGTGGTCACATCCACAGTTCTGAACCATATGTGAAATTCACAACCAGATGACTCGAGTGTGGCAGGGCACAATGATCCATCAATGAATGCACTTTGTCAAAATGACATGCAAAGCTATCAACAGAATGTTTGCTTCCCTAAGGAAAAGTTTTCCCTTTGCAAGAATGTCGATTTGTATAGATACGAGGTTTCCCTCAAGAACACCAAAAATGAAAAATGTGCCTATTATTTAACAAACACAACTGACATTGAAAAATGCATGAAAGTAACACTTTTGAACCTTTTATTTTCCCCAGTAATATTCCTTCTTTCCTTCAGTGTCTTGAACACAACTATTTCCATGATTCTTGCCAGGATATTTTAGAATTTTATTGCTATACTTCCCTTCACATGATCTCAATCCATCATGTGCCGCTGATTCCTTTGTATATTTCCATTGCATTCCAAGGTGCGGTCTTTGGTGGAAGGAGATCGGGGTTGGAATTGTCCATGAAAAACCATGCAATGGAGTATAAATGATAGTTTTCTATGATTATTTCAATTCAGAACAATTTTGAGAGAAAAAAGCATTTTAAAGTCCCAATTTTTATAAAACGTGATGCTGCTATCTGTCAGATCTTAAAAATAAAGAAAGGCATGGCCACTACTACCCCTCCCTGGAAACAACTGCAAGATAGTAGGAAAAATAATATGATTGTAAGTAGAGGATAGATAGATAGATAGATGATAGATCAGATAGATATAAATAAATGACTAATGATAGCTGGACAGATAGATGATAGATGTGACAATATAGATCAATGATTGATGATAAAAAGTTGGAAAATTGGTAGTTGGATGGATAGCTGAAATAAGACAAGCCATAATAAGGATCTACTACAGGATCACAAGTAGGCCTTAGAAATACAGGGAAGAAAGGATTAACTGTCCAAAAAGAAATCTCAGGAAGCTTTTAAGATTATTTTTTATGATTCCTGGATCCATTTTAGTAATATCTATGTTGTAAAACTCTTGTAAACATAAAAAAAGTCCACTGTGATTAGGAGAACTGGTTGTGAAGTGCTTGGGAGAAATTGGGCATTTTGGAGCTACTCACAGGCAAACTTCATTCCAGGCCACAGCCCTACTCCAACCATAAAATTACCAAGACACCTCATAAAAACAGTCAACAGAGCATCAAATGCCATTCTCTAATTTGAAAATGACCAAGAAATTGTCAGCAATGAGTGAAATAGAGGCTTTTCTTGTCTGGCTTGGTTTTACTTTGTTCTCCAAAGATAAGAGTCGCCACCTAAAACCTCCAAAAAGGAAGTGAGTCCCATTCCCAAAATAGCGACCCAACAAATTGCAGAACCCACCAATGACACTAAGACTGCCATGTGCTCAAGCAAAGGGTTCCATGAGATTTTTGTTTTGACATCAGCCCAATTCATGTCATAACACCTCCCCACCTGTCCAGATCCACCCTTGAAGAGCCAGGCCCCAGGGACAACCCCATCTATGTTGGGAAGATTTAGGGAAACCTGGCACAGCCCTAGTGTACATGTTTCATTACCGGTCTCATTCTTCATAAGCGAAGCATAGGCAGGTGACAGCAGGATGTGGAAGAGGAGTTCCAATTCTGAGATCTGAAAAACAACTGATTTTAAAAGTAAGGAGGATAATTTGAGCAGAAAAGTTAATTGGAGGCCCCAACGCTACTAAGATAAGAACAACCATTCCTTATTTTCAAAACTAAGTGTCCTTCATAAGTGATTATGAACAAAATAATAAAGGTTGCCAGGTGTTTTAATGCTTTTTTAGTTCCAGCTACTATCCCTTAATCCTTCCAGGGAAAGCATCACAAAACTGAATTCCACATGAGGCACACTGAAGTCCAGAGTTCAATGAGTGTGCCAAATGCAGAATGCAGATCTAATTCTGAAGGTCACTCTTGCTTGCTCTTTCTCTTATGAAATTATGTGTGAATGTGTGTGTTTGTGCTCATGCGTGTATAGATATATGCACACATGCATATATACTACATATGTGTGTTAATTAGTGTGCTAATATCTGAATATAAATAAACTCCAGGTAAACAATTTTCAGAGATGCATTACTAAATTGCTATAAATAATTGTTAGGGAAACAATTAGCCAACCCAGCTTCCTGTGTTTGCTACTTAGCTGTGCTATCCTGGGCAAGTCATTTAAACTCTCTGTGCCTTAGTTTTATCATCTGCGAAAAGAGGATAATTTTAGTACCAATCTCACAGGATTTTCTGATGAAATGAGATTGTATATCTGAAGTCCTTAGAATTGTAATTGTAATTGTAATTACATTGTAATTGCCATAAAATTATTAGCTCTTGTTATCCTTGTTGTTATCATTGACATGTTTTATTGAAACCTGGTTTTGTTTCCTTTCTTCTTGCCTTTGTATTGTTTAGTTGTTTTATTTGGTTTCCTGTTTCATTTTCCATAAAAAACTTCAGCAGGTTTTGTAAACCAAATTCATCTGAGGGAACAACAGACTCAACTGCCTTCCAGAATAGAAGTCTCTCTCGTAGCACCCAGAATAGGACCTCTTGACAATTAGCAGATACCTCAGTTGAATAACTCAATTGACACAGCACTGCATGGCTATGCCACCATAGGCTGTTTTTCACTCACTGAAGAATGGGTCATGGTCCTAGGGAAGAAGAGGGTCTATTCATACAGTGTCCAGAGTGGCCACTCTGGAACATGTGCCCAGAGTTTTTTTCCAAGGCCCCTGGCCAGACTCACAATTGACCAATGGTCGTCACAGGCCATGGAGTCGAGTTTGAACAATATAAATTCTCATTTGTATGATTTCAGAGTCCAGCCTATCAACTTTTATCTCCAGCTCATAAAACCTTGCCAAACCTATTTTCTACTCAATTAACTATTTACTGTTTTCAGTTTCCCAATAAACCAGTGCATCTCAACAGCCTCCTCTCCATATTTTCCACATGTGCATTCAGACTGTTGGGTCCCTGGAAATCTGAAAAGGATTTGCTGAAAACTCACAAAATTTATTTTAGCCTTACAACAGTAGAATAAGTCTCAGCTAGTAAAAATGCATATTCTAAGTGAAAGTTTTGTGATTTTCAGAATGAAAACCATTATTAAATGGAACAACCCAATCCAGGGTGTTAGAAGGATGCCCCAAAATGCCCAAGCAAAGTACAAAGCAAAAGCAAAAGAAAAGGCAACAAACTCAGATAAATTGTCCAGTCTGTCTTGAAACTCAACCACCCTTTCTCTTACAGAAAGGCCAACTTGATGTCCTCTTTATGAATGAGAACATGGAAGCCTTGATAGGTGTTGGAAATTCATTCCTAACCACAACCCCTCCACACGCACACAATGCAAACACATAAAGGCATGTGTCTACACAATGCACTCATATATGTACATACAAGCATACACATGCACGTATGTGAGTATACTCAGGCATGTGTATACACTTGCACCCACATATACTCACACATGTGTATTCACTCAGACATGTATACACACATGCATGTGCACAAACTTGCATGAACACACAGGTGCACATACCATTAGGGAACAGGGGAATGGAAACTATGCCTTTTCCTGCTTTCCCACAATAATTTTCCAGGACATGGTGCTTACACACAGTCCACTGTTTTTCCACCTCTTCCTGCTCCCAACTCCTCTCTGGTAGTTCTAGAAAAGTCTCAAGGAGAATTTTCATATCTTCCCTGGAGGCCAAAACTATTAATAAATTGGATTGTATAAAAATTTCCATTTTGTTCCTGAAAATTATCTTATAACCAATTTCACACAGTTCAGTCTAATGTGTTGTGTATTTTGACTTACGGAAATATAATACACATATAATAAAATAAACAACTTTCAAGTTTGCAGTTTGATGGAGTTTAACCAATGTGTAATCTGTGCAGCTAAGATACAAGTCATTATATAAAACTACTCCATCACCTCAAAACATGGCCTCACACCTTTTTACAGCCAATCTCCTGCCCTCCACACAGCACCATTTTAATTTTTATCAGTATAGCCTATATACAGAACAAGCCTATAGCTTGTTCTGGGACTTAATATAATGGATTAATGCAGATTCCCTTATGTCTGGCTTCTTCCATTCAGCATAATATTTCTGAGATCCACTGATGTTGTTTTATGTGCTAGCAGACATTCCTATATATTGCTGAGTAATATTCCATGGAATGAACAAACCATAGTTTGTTTGTTTTTAAAGATTTATTTATTTATTTATTTATTTAATTTATTTCATTTATTTTAGAGAGGGTGAAGAGAGACAGAGGGGGAAAAGAATCTTGAGCAGACTCCATGCAGAGTACAGAGCCTGATGAGGGGCTCGATTTCATGACACTGACATCATGACCTGAGATAAAACCAAGAGTCAGGCACATAACCAGCTATGACACCCAAGTGCCCTCAAACCAGTTTTTTGTTCTCCTCTCAATGGGCATCTAAACTATTCACAGTTTGGGCCTAATATACAAAAAAATAGATAGATAGATAGATAGATAGATAGATAGATAGATAGATAGATAGGAGTTAGATGATAGATTAAAGCTTGGAAGTGGAGATATAAAAGCTGCTGTGGACATTCTTGAATGAACCTTGACATAGAGGTATAGACATATGCTATCATTTTTCATGGGCCAGTTCATGGGTATGGGATTGCTGTCGCATTTATGAGGAACTGCCTATTGACTAAAGCAGCAGCACTGGTTTTCTTGAAGTGATCCTACATTCTCAATAACAGTGCGTTCAAGATGCCCTTACTATGCATCCAGCCCTAAGCATCGTCAGTCTTTGTAATTACAGTCATTCTACTGGGTGAAAAGTGGTATCTTGTCACATTTTGTCCATGCATAGTGATGTTGAACACTGTTCATGTATACATTGGGCATTTACATTTTTTCTGACATACGATTTAATTGAGATTCAGAAAACAGCTAATTGAATTAGGCACATGACTAAATCAGTAACATGCAAATTCAGGAACACAAGTGGGAGAATCACTATTTCTGCACCTGAACTGAGGCTAATCAGAAGGAGAACAGCAGAGCAAAAGCTATACATCAGGAGTGAGATGGGACACAAACATCATAGGGATGCTGAACATTCCAAGTATGTCTTAGACTGAGTCCCAGTGGTTTCCTTGAATGTGTATTCTGTTCCACTATAAGCTTCCTTTTCTTGCTTAAACAAGGTCAAAATAGTTTCTGTTATATTCCATCAAAAGCAACTTAAATAATCCCAAAATTTTTCGATTATTAATTTTTTAGCCTATTACAAGTATTCATGCCTTTTAGTTTCTCTTTGAAGTTGCAGAAAGTATCTTTACCTGAATATTTTACCTATCTTAATTTAACCCCTCTTAATTAAAATAAATTAAAACTACATTTATGACAAACACCTCCTTCAGCAGCATTCCAGTTATTTTTTAAGGAAATATGTAATAATTTGTCTTTTGCCGATTTTTAGGGGAAAAATCATTGGCTAGAACAAAAGTAAGCTGAAACAATAAGTAGTTTGAAAATTAATATTTTCAGACCATGGATTTTGTGTGTTTTATTTTTTCCCTATAATTAATTACTTTAATGGGGCACTGGGTGGCTCAGTGGGTTAAGCCGCTGCCTTCAGCTCAGGTCATGATCTCAGGGTTCTGGGATCGAGCCCCGCATCGGGCTCTCTGCTCAGTGGGGAACCTGCTTCCTCCTCTCTCTCTGCCTGCCTCTCTGCCTCCTTGTGATCTCTGTCTGTCAAATAAATAAATAAAATATTTTTTAAAAAATTAATTACTTTAATGTATAATGTGAAAGTTTTATAATTTTTAATTTTTTTTAGTTTATATTTAAATCATCTGCTAACAAAGGTAAATGAATTTCTCTCTCCCTAATCTATACACTTTTTTTTCGTTGTCTTATTGCGTTAGCTAAAATTTGCAAGAGTAGTGGGGAGATGGGATGTCCTTACTTTATCTCTGATCTTAGGGAAAAAGAATTCAGTTTCCCACCATTAGGTAAATATTAGCTGAAGGATTTTTGTTTTTTATCATGGTCAGGAAGTTTTCTTATATTTCTAGTTTTCTGAGAATTTTTTTTTCATGGAAAGGTGACTATTTTTGTTGATTTTTTTCTGTATCTATTAACATGATCTTACGATTTTTCTTTTTTTTTTTTGACCTGTTGATGTAATGAATTAAAATAATTGATTTTCCAATGTTAACTAGCCTTGAATATCTGGAATATATTCTACTTGGTCATGGTCTGTATTTCTTTATACACGTTGTTAGATTCAATATGGTGTTGAGGATTTTTACATTTAGGTCATGAGATAAATTGACCTTTTCTATAGTGTCTTTGTCTAGTATTAGTATTAGGGTAATGCTGGCCTCATAGGATGAGGAAGGAAGTATTCCTTTCTCTTATATTTTCTTTATAGATTGTAGAGAATTGGCACTATTTCTTCTTTAAATGCCTGGTATACTTCACCAATGAAAACATCTGAGCCTGGCACATTCTGTTTTGGAAGGTTATTATTTTTTTTATTCAATTTATTTAATACATGTTAAGATATTGGTAATTTACATATTATCTCTTTTTCTCTTGGTTACTTGGCTAGGGTTTTATCAATTCTGTTGACTTTTTCAAAGAACCAGCTTTGAATTGTGTTGCTTTTCTCTACTATGTTCCTATTTCAATTTCATTGATTTTTCCCAGATATTTTTTATTCTTTTTACTTAAAACTTAATTTGCTTTTATTTTTCTAGTTTCCTAAGGTGTTAGCTTACATTAGATTTTTTTTTTAGATCTTGTTTTTCTTTTCTAAGATGTGCATTCAAAGCTGTACATACATTTAGTGCTACTTTCACTACATTCTACAATTTTTGATAGGTCATATCTTATTTTCATTCAACATATCTTGTTTCATTCATTCAAAAATACAAAATATTTTTAATATCATTTGAGATGTCTTTGATGCATTTGTTAGTTAGAAGTGTGATTTTTAATGTCTCCACATTTTAGGATTTGCCACTTGTATTTTTGTTATTAAGTTCTAGTTTAATATAATTGAGGTCTGGGAGCGCACTTTGTATAATTTCTATTCTTTTACATTTAAGTATATTTTATAGCCCAGAATGTGATCTGTAATGGTAACTCTTCCATGTAAGACTGAGAAACATGTGTATTCAGCACCGTTGGGTGAAGTACTCTATAAATGTCAATTCGATCCAGTTGATTGATGGTTGCTGTTCAGGTCCTCTGTGTTCTTTCTGATTTTCTATCTGTTGGACTGTCAGTTACTGATAGAGAAGTGTTGAAGTTTCCAACTAGGAAGGTGGATTCATCTACTTCTCTATGCAGTCCCATCAGTTTTGCCTTATGTATTTTGATACTCTGTCATTAAATAACTTTGTTATATCTACTTATAGAATTAGAGCCTTTATCATTATGAAATTCTTCTCTTTATCTCTGACAATTTTCCCTGCTTTGACAGGAGCTTTGACTGATATAAATATACCTACTTAATCTTTCTTTTGATTAGTAATAGCATGGTATAGCTTTCTCTATCCCTTTACTTTTAATCTAAATCATTATACCTAAAGCGAATTCCTTATAGACAACATATAGGTAAGTCTCTTAACTTTTTAAATGCACTCTGACAGTCTCTGTCAATCTCTATTTTTATTTGATGTATTTAAATTATTGGTATTAAAGTGATATAGCTATATTAATATCTATCACATATGGAACAGTTTTTTATCTATTTCCTTTTATCTTTGGGGTGTGTGTGTGTGTGTGTGTGTGTGTTCTCCTTTTCTACATTCTCTGGCTTTATTTTAGCATTTATATGATTGCATTTCTCTCCTGTCTTAGCCTATTAATTACACTATCTTTTAAATGTTTGCAGCCAACTCCATTTTTGAGTGACATTTTACTGCTTCACAGGTGGTGCAAATATATTTTAATGGAGCATTCCCAATGCCCCTTCCCACCTCTTAAAATGTGGTTGTAATTCCCACCAACAGTGCATAAGGGTCCTTTTTTTCTACATTCTCACCAACATTTCTTTCTTTTTTTTTTTTTTAATGTTATGTTAGTCACCATAAAGTACACTGTTATGGGGCACCTGGGTGGCTCAGTGGGTTAAGCCTCTGCCTTTGGCTCAAGTCATGATCTCAGGGTCCTGGGATCGAGCCCCATATTGGGCTCTCTCTTCAGCAGGGAGCCTGCTCCCCACCCCTCACCCCTCCATCTCTGTCTGCCTCTTTGCCTGCTTGTGATCTCACTCTCTCTGTGTCAAATAAGTAAATAAAATCTTTTAAATTTTTTTTAAAAAGTACACCATTAGTTTTTGATGTAGTATTCTGTGATTTATTGTTTGAATATAATACCCAGGGCTCCATGTGATATGTGCCCTCCTTAATACCCATCACTGAGCTAATCCCCTTCTCTTCTAATACCCTCAGTTTTCTTTTTCCTGTAGTCCATTGTTTCTCATGGTTCATCTCCCCCTCCTATTTCTCCCCCTTCATTTTCTCCCTCCTTCTCCTAATGTCCTCCATGCTATTCCTATATTCCACAAATAAGTGAAACCATATAATTGACTTTCTCTGCTTGACTTATTTTGCTTAGCATAATCTCTTCCAGTTCCATCCATGTTGATGCAAACATTGGGCACTTGTTGTTTCTGATGGCTAAATAATATTCCATTGTGTATATGGACCATATGTTCTTTATCAGTTCATCTGTTGAAGGGCACCTTGGCTTTTCCCACAGTTTGGCTATTGTGGACATTGCTGCTATAAAACATTGGGGTGTATGAGGCCCTTCTTTTCACTTCATCTGTATCTCTAGGATAACCAGTAGTGCAATTGCTGAGTCATAGGATAGCTTTATTCTTAATTTTTTGAGGAACCTTCACACTCTTTTCCAAAGTGGCTCTACCAACTTGCATTCCCACTGAGAGTGTAAGAGGGTTCCCCTTTCTCCACAGCCTCTCCAACATTTGTTGTTTCTTGCCTTGTCAATTTTTGCCATTCTAACTGGTATCAATGTGGTTTTGATTTGAATTTCCCTGATGGCTAATGATGTTGAACATTTTTTCATGTGTCTGTTAGCCATTTGTGTGTCTTGTTTTGAGAAGTGTCTGTTCATGTCTTCTGCCCATTTTTTGACTTGATTATTTTTTGGGTGTTGTTTGAGAAGTTCTTTATAGATCTTGGGTATCAGCCATTTGTCTGTAATGTCATTTGCCAATGCCTTCCCCCATTCTGTGGGTAATCTCTTTGTTTTATTGACTGTTTCCTCTTCTTTGCAGATGCTTTTTATCTTGATGAAGTCCCAAAGGTTCATTTTCACTTTTGACCCCCAGAAATTTTGTGGAATATGGACATGTGTTTGTGTGTGAAGCGCCATGACTCTCATTAGCAGCTAAGACAATTATGTAATGAGCAAGAGTATAACAGTACAAAGAGCAGGTAAATGCTCTGGGAACTCATCCTACAAAATCCTACTCTACCTACAAAATCCTACTCTACCTACAAAAGCTCCCTTCTTCCAGTGAGTTGGAAACAGATATTAGAGAGTGTTTGTAGAGACAAAAGAGGCAGACAGACAGACTTGCATGGATTTAATGCTAAATGCCAAGAAGCCTCACCCACCATGTTCACAATGACTCTTGGAGAGGAGGGAGAACAAACCCCAAAATTAGCAGAGAAGTATTTTTTTTTCTTTTAGGCTTAAGGCTGTTTGAGATATATCACTAGTATCCATTTATATAACAGATGATCAATCCTTCCATTTTTATTCTGACACAAAGTGACTACTTAATGTTTTAAATTTCATCAGCTAATGAGTAATCATTGTCATTAAACAGCCATATCACAGAAATAACAGAGAGAAAAGTCAAAATCCGCAATATTTTCATTTTCATTGTAGCTGACTTAGGTACTCTTCTACGGATAACAACTCTAGTATTTTAAGTAACATTTCATGCAGGCTGATTCCTCCCTGCTGTCCTGCTCCCCCCAGTTGCTCACATGGCCTCTTCCTTTACCTTCGCCCTTTGGGGCAAAAAAAAAAAGGCCAACATGTCTTGACTCTGTTCACCCAGAAAAGGGTAAGACTGCAAAGAGAATGAAATATAATAGACATTCAGCCTTAAACTCAAGGCACAAGGAGAGAAGATATTTTTGCAGAGTTAGAAGGGAGTGGGAAGCCATCATGCCAGGGAAGGTCAGCAGCATCTTTAGTTATGGCAGCCAAATATTGCCTCACTAATTGGATCATTTACCTCCCCGAACTGTGACAAGGGTCGCTCATCTGCACTTGTCAGACCTGTAAACGCCTCAGCTGATCAGGTGGCTTGAAACTGAAAGATTCTGTTAATTAGTGCTAATTGATTCCACCTGGCATGACTTTATATTTAACCCTCCACAGGATGGCCAGCTTCCTGACCGGTGAGGAGTGCCTTGTATATCTGATAGGTAGGAAAAATAAAAGGTCTGGATTAAACAGGGAGAAAAGCACATAATTTTAGCAGAGAAAACCAGCGTCTGTGGATTTATTTGTATGTCTCTCTGACTTCCTAAAGTTCACAGTCTTTTGTTGGGACAGTTTGTCCACACATGCCTCTGAGAATTGCCAGGTAAAGCCAGGATCTATTCCTAGAAAGGGTGGGAAGCCACAAAGCTTATCAGGAAGCTTTGATTGTTAGACAGTACTCTTTCCTGGGAGATTAAGATGCCTATGCTATGTATATCATATATTATTAGGATTATATATATTTTACTCAGAACACAAGATTTTTAAATTAACAGCTCAAAACATGTTATAAAACTCTTGCTGATCACAATCCTGTCCCCCATATATGATTAAAAACATAAGTATGAAATTCCATTTATCTTGTTCTAATTTTCTTGCTCATTAACAGCAGTTCTGCCCAGCAAGGCATTTCAGGTGAGCAGAATACACTTTGTGCATTTGGCAAATATCCCTCTATCATGACTGGAAGTATTTGAGGAGAACTTATAACCAAATAGCAGGAATAACAATTGAATAGACATGAATAGACTTTCTAGAGAACATTAGTGTGGAGGCAAGTTCCCATACCTACATTTCTTTTCTTTTTATAATTTTTATAATGTTATGTTAGCCACCATACAGTACATCATTAGTTTTTGATGTCGTGTTCCATGATTCATTGTTTGCGTATAACACCCAGTGCTCCACGCAATCCGTGCCCTCTTTAATACCATCACTGGTCTCACCCAACCCATACCTACATTTCAAGAAGCTCAGAGCTCTTTACAGATCTAATAACTTGTCCAAAAAAACCCAGCCAGATCTCATTTCTTTCTTGTGTCCTGTTATGCTGCTGGTGGTTTCTCAGACATAGGATATGGTTACACATCTGTGGAAACTTGTGTCCTCATCTTAGTGATGTGGGGTTGCATTGTTTTGTAGAAGCATCTTAAGTAGCTCTGGGAGATTTTTTTTTTCTTTTTTGTAAGGACCAGTTACACAAAGAATTGCAGATTACATTCTCTTGGTAGAATCCTAAGAAGCATAAAATGGACATGTCTTCCCAGAAGGCAATTGACAGCAACTATCAAGATTCTGTATATATGTAGTCTTTTTTTATGTATCCATCTATTTCCTTCAGTGTGCATAAGTTACCACTGAAATATACAGTGTATAACATATATATGTTATCTATATATAATATAGATATAATTATCTCATGTTACACATGAAATATTATATATATATATATATATATATATTATACATACACATACACGTGTGTGTATGTGGTATATCTTTTGACCTAGTGAAGCCATTCCTAGAAAATTTTCCTATAGTGACAATGGAACAAACATGCATAAATAGGTATAGAAAAAAGTATACTGAAGCTATGTTGCAAGCATGAATAAATGGAACTGCTGCCCATGAGTGGAAATAAGTTACGGAAATAAATGAATCACAGTATGTCCATCCAGAAGAAAAGTCTTCATCCATCAGTGATAATGCAGACTTATTTATTCATATAAACAGGCATCAAGAAGATTTAGCTGAAGGAAAAAAGAGCATTGTGTGTAATAATATAGTGTTATATATGTTGAGAGAGAAAATAGCTGAAAAGCTGTTTTTATTAAAATGTCAATCTCCAATGGAGATTGTTTTAACTTTCTTATAATATTTAATGCTCTTAAATTGTATTTATAATCATAAGTAAGACAATAAATGTTTTCTTTAAGATTTTATTTATTTATTTATTTGAGAGAGAGAGAGCAAGGGGAAGGGCAGAGGAAGAGGGACAAGCAGACTCCCCGCTGAGCCCAGAGCCCAACACAGGACTCAACCTCACCACCCTCAGATTATGACCTAAACTGAAATCAAGTGCCAGACAGTCAGCCAACTGAGCCACAAAGATATCCCAAACTTTTCTTTCTCTCTTCCTTCCTTTCTTTCTTTCTTTCTTTCTTTCTTTCTTTCTTTCTTTCTTCTGTGATGTCTGATCTTATTTATTTGTCACTCTTAGAAAATCTCATTTTTGACTGGACTCAGGCTTAGAGGTAGAAACTCTCATAGAGGACATTCTCCATCTCAGTGATCTGTTCCTGGTGTTTTTCTTTGGCCTCCTTCATTCTCTTGGCCAAAAGTTTAACACATTATGCAGTCTCTTCCTTATTTGTCTTAGTACACTGTTTATTCAGAGCAATATACCAACACTTCTCTGAGAGGACAATTGGAGTAACAAGATGCTGAACCTTGGACAATTTGGTTCTAGGTTTCTTGCCTTCTTTGCTTAGGGACTTTCTCACATCATAATGGTAGAGTCATCTTCTTTAGAGAGATGGAAAAGTTTGCAGATTCTTCTAGCTTTTTGGGGTCCCAGGCAACAAGCACGAATCCAGAAATACCCTTCTTCCCTTTCTGTACCTGACCAAGTTGATAACACTGAAATTGGCCTCCACAATGAAACCCCAAAGAGATTTGTGCTTTCTCTCTCCAGTCCTTCTTGGTCTAGAGCAGAAATGGGTCCAGACACCCTGCCTCATGGGGAAGCCATGTTTGTCATTGCCACCACTAATTCAGACCATATAATCCTTCCATTATTCACCCAGAGTATCAGCAACAACTTCAATGGCATAACCTTCTCATAAAAGGTACTAAGTTTGCATTCATCATCCACTTCAATAAGTTTCTGGCAGCCGGTAGCTGGGAAAGAGATGTTCAGCTTCATCCTAAAGCAGATTACCACCTCCAAGATGCCAATAAAAAAGAGCACCTATTTTCATTTTACAGAGAAAACCCCACGTATAGGACACATTTGAAATAGCAAAATAACGGAAAATAAGGGGGGACTGGAGATTTGAACTGCTACCCACACCCAGACACTACCAGCCTAATAGCCTGCAGTGTGCAAAGATCCTTCCAGGGCCTGAGCAAACAGGAGTTCTCACAGCTTCTTGCTGGATCCTCACTCCCAGAGCTGTTTACTGGGCAAGCATTTCTTTTGAGGTTTTCAGCTTAACAACCACTCTGCCCAGTGATTGTTCCCCTACATTTCCACTGTGTACAGCGACTCCCATTCGAACCCCTAGATAGTGCTCCACTGTTTCCGTGTAGAAAGTTACACCTGCTGAAAGAAATGACGGATTATGATAAAGAACCTTCCACTGAGATAGCAGAGTAGGCACCACTCTGATTCCACTCTGACAGATAACTATCGAGATAACAGAGTAATAAACACAGGAAAACCCTCACGGATGCTGGAACTAGGGAAGTGAGACAGGCTCTGCGAGGAAACAAGACATTTCTGCTGCATGTGATGCAGATGGGGAAAAAGCAAAGAAAGAAGAAAACAGCTTCCTGGAAAGGAAACAAAGGATATGTGGCAGGAGCCAAATTATCCCCCTGTTTAAGAGAGGTCAGAACTAGAATTGGGGGTTCTGGGGGCACATGTGGACTCATGAACAACTCAGAGAACTCTCAGCCTGGACGGCACCATGGGGGCCCACATGTCATCCTGATGATTCTGTCCCTACCTAACTGTGGAACCATACCCAGGACACAGAGGAAATTCAGAGAAATAAAGATTCTGAGCTGAAATTAAATTTACAGCAAATTTTTACTTTTCCTAATCAAATGAAAATCTGGACAGATTCCATCTGAATTCTTGTCTGAGATACAGAGGCTCTTCTCTAGAAGTATACATTTTAAAAAGCACCTGCTAAGAAATAAGGGGCAATGGACACAGAGACCACTGTGTCTCTCTTTGAGAGAAATGAGGAAATGTGACGAACCCTGAATCACATCTCCCACACCATTCAATGGCCTGTGATATGCATGACACAATCAAGGACAGTCAGGAAGATGGGGCAATCCAAAGTCAACCATCAAGTGGAAACAAAAAGTTGTCATTGCTGAATTTAAAATTGCAGCAGGGGCAAGGAATATGTGATGGGATACTCAGAAGCTGAATTAAGAAAACAGAATTCAAGTGTAAGATTTTATCTCAAACTCTAGGAAAAAGTTCCAAAAAAGTTAATGTATTAAAGTAAACATACAAACATATAAAATGAACCGAAATAAACAGAGCCAGAAAGCCATCCTCAATAGAGAGCCAAAATGCAGAGAAAAAAGAAAAAAAAATAAGTCAATAAATAATAATCAAAGAAATAAGAGTGTCACTCCCTTGACCCAAAGCCCTGGCTCAGCCCTCAGGCCACACATTGAGCAGTTCTATTCATTTCTGGCTTGTCTCCCTCCCTCACCCACTGGCCTGGATGTAAGAGCACTTCCGTTTCTGCAGTTGGACAAGCACCCTCTCTCCTGGGGACTCTGTTTGTGCCAAGACACTCAGCTGACCCACGGCCTCACTTCTTCCTGGCCCGCTCAGACTCACAGTCCCTACATGTGCACTTCTGCTTGTTTCCTAGGGTCCTCTATCCCACCTTCTCTGCTTTCCTTGTCTCCACAGCATTGCTTTCAGAGAACACACAATGTACTAATGTATTTTTTTTTATCTCATGTCTCTTCAGTTACCTCACTCGGGCAGGCATATTATCTATTTAACTCCCTAGTGTAGGGTTTGGAATCAGGAACAATTTTTTCCCCAGAGCAACATAGGCGATGTGTAGCAACATTTGTGGTTGACACAACTGGGAGGAAGAGGGGTTGCTACCAGTGCTTCTTGGTGGGGAAATGCTGCCAAACATTCTACAATTCATAGGAGAGCCTTCCCCTTCACAATGAAGAATTATCCGGTCAAAAATGTTTATAATCCTGAGGTTGAGAAATCCTGCCCTATGATACCTCCAACACCTAGAATGTAATAAGTACACAATAATATTATTGGATTAATAGTGGATGAAAGGACAGATGGATGGAGTGATGGACACATAGATGATTGGATGGATGGATGGATGGATGAGTGAACTGAAGATAACATTCCTGAGCTGAATGTAACCTATGGAGTTTAAAAAAGGTAACAGATTGTTAATTTAAAATAATGGGAAGGGGAAACAAATGCATTTCTATAGGTATTCTGGCACTTTGAAATTCAGCGTTTTTAAATAATTACAGACACTGAAGCAGGGGAAAAGTTACCAGTAGATAGACAGATAGATAGATGGAGGGAGAGAGACATATGGAGAGTCCTAGGTGCTTCCACACCACAACTGCCAAAGATAATACATAGATGGTTACAGGTTTGGTGGGGAATGATAGGAGCAAGATATTTTAACCTCAGTTAAGTGTTGCAATATGTGGCCGTGTAGGATACAGAGCTTGAACTTGCCAAGAGTAAATTCTAAAAACTGCACTCTAGGTAAATGAGAAATAAGTCAAATCAAATAATTCAAGATTGGTAGGCAGCACTGGCACACAAGGTTGTCCCAAAGCAATGTAGAGTCATTTGACTAAGTACTATTAGCAAGTAAATGAAACTTTATGCAAATGGAAAAAAATGAAGCTTGGAGAGGAGACATAGATAAAGTCTAAAATAAAATCTGCATATGAGATTATAGCAAAGAAACTGGGATTGAAATCACTTAAATATAAGCAGCATTAGAAACATCACAAGAAAATATGGTCAACATTTAACAGATCTCAAGTAGGAAAATGGCTTTCCAAATATCAGTACAAACAAAAGAACTAAAAAGGGAAAATATGACAGACCTCCAAACCCAGCTAGACAAAATTTTAAGACCTACAAGAGAGTAAATTTTACAAGAACAAAAGGCAAATTGCAAGCTAGAAAATAGATGAGCAACATATGGGTATGGGCATGCAGTTGGGAATATATCCCAATGCTCCTCAAACATTAGAAACAAAACCTCTTCGAAAGAAAGAAGAGAAAGATGAGCCTCTTCGGAAAAACCTGAACAGGAGAAATACATGTGCACATAAATTCTAATGGCCAATAAGTACTCTTAAAATGTTCAACATCTACTTGTAATAATTACACTGTTCTCTCATATTATTTTTCCTATGTAAGTAGAAATTTTTGTAACAATTGAAATAATAATTATGTGGAGTAACAGTATTGTGGAGCCCAAGGAGAGGGGTGTACCATGCTCCTTCTGTAAAAGTGGAGAACTTTGGACAAACCACCTGGAGGCCAGTGAGGAAGCATGAGGATTCAAACTCAAAAAACCACGTGCGCTCTAATGAAGGGACTTCATTTCTAGCAATTTGTCCTAAGGAATCAGTCACAGATGTTTAAAAAGATGCATGTGCAGTGCTGCTCTTTGCAGCATAATTTATAAGAGTGAAAAATTGGAAACAATCTAAGTGGTTGCCAATAAGAAATTGGTTTTTAAAATATGGAACATATAAACGATGATGAAGTTCAAGAGAATGACTAGCAGTCATGTGCAAGAACACCAAATGAAATGGAGAATGATCAGCGAGGGAAATAGGCTCAAAATAATGTGTAGTGTGACCTAGGGTTGATTAAAATATGTACAAATATAATGCTAACTATTTACATGTATGAAATATGTACAAGGGAAAAGGTTGAAATTAAATATAACAGTGTGTTATTGGAGACTCTCTAAGTCAACTTTGAAAAACAAGAGCAGAGTGGAAGAATGTTCCCTGCCAAGTCTTAAAACACATTACAAAGTCTTGGCAAAACACACATTTATTGGGCCTGAGGAACAGTCTGTAGGAGGAAGCTTGCTTCTCCTTGCTAGACAGAACGCTTCCTTATTCACGAATTGCTGAACAAAGCCAACTCGATCCTCATAAAAGACTATAAAAGAAAAACAAAGAAACAAAGAAATGTCTGGAGGACAATGGAATCAGGTGGAGATGTCAGAGATAGACTGATTTATAGACGAAAAATAATAATAATAATAACAATCACCTTTGATAAAGATGCCACCAGAATTCAACAGAAAATGTACAGGTGGTTTAATATAATGATGAGAAAATTGGTTCATTGAATGAAGGAAAAACAAAAATTGCTTTCTACCTAATGTCGTGTATAAAAGTGGAGTCTGGCTTTAATAACAACTTAAATGTAAAAGTAGATTTTTTAAGTTAATAGGGAACATTGTAAGAGAACATTTTTCTGGCAGAAAGAGGAAGATTTATGAAAGAAAACTTCAGATATATACACCCTATCAAAGAAAACAGTGAATTTAACAATAAAATTTAATGAGATCTCTTCACTTTTAATAGCTTTCCTTGAGGTATAATTGATAGAAAGAACCACACATATTTATGTGCATGGTTGATAAGCTTGGACACCCGCAAACACCTTACAATAGCATCCCATTGCCACCATCAAGAGTTTCCTAAGTTTTTCTTTTGTGGTAAGAACCCTTCACGGGAGATCTACCTTATTAGGGAATTCTGAATTGCCCAGTACCATATTGTACAGACCCTCAGCTGTGCAACAAATTTCTAGCACTTACTCATCTAGCACAATTAAAATTTCATTGCCGTTCAATAAATTTTATGAAACAATGCCAAAGCGGGAGGAGATATTTGTCATGCCCAGATGAAAGGGATCCATCTCTATAATAGCCAATAAGATCTTGCAAATAATGAAAACAATTGCTTTAATTTTAAGAAGGGTAAATGTTAAAAAAGGGGTAAGTGTTATAAAGAGAACACACAGACAAGTAAACCTAAAAATCTATAAAAATATGAAAAGATGCTCAAATCAAACAGTAGTCAGAGAAATACAAGTTAGAGAGGAAATAACACATCACTATAATATACAAATGAGACCCGGAAAACTTAGGAAGCTGGAAAATGCTGGAATGGGTGTGTAGAGAAGAGAACAACATACCCTACCATGAAAATGTAGATTGGGAAGACATTTCAGAAACCAGTCTGGTTGGCAGCAATGGGTCAAATATTTCTATGTTTGTAACATAAGTTACATTTTGACTGGTGAGTATGGAACCTAAAGATACTCTCATGCAAATGGATTAGAGTTATTTATGTAAACAAAGCTAGGGAGGGATTTTACCAAGTTGCTAAGTGAAGTCATACAAAATGTTTTAAGATAAAATTAAGGAGAAATATTCAGGCAAAGACCTTTGAGAAGAGAGTTACCAAAGCAATATTCATAACAAAAAAGAGAATTGAAGGCAAATGCATTTCTAGATATAAAGTATCAATGCATAATGATAAAAGTTCACATAATGGCTAGATAAGTCATTGCAAACACTTATGCATCAAATATACAAAAAACAAACAAACAAACAAACAAAAAACTTTACAAAACTACAAGGTGAATTAACAAATTAATACATTTCCTTTAGTACTTTATAAGTCAAGGAGTCATAAAAACAAATAAAGCAGGAAGACTTTATTTTGATATGGTGAACACATTTAAATTTAAAACACTTGGATGTTATACATAAACAACGAATCTTGGAACACTACATCAAAAATGAATGGTGTACTGTATGGTGACTAATGTAACATAATAAAAATAATAATAATTTTAAAAATGAAAAAAAAAAACCCACTGTACCCAGCAGCTAAAGAATAGGCATTACCTTCAGGCACACCTGCAATATTTACCCAAAGTGTGACCAACCATCAGGATACAAACCAGGCCTTGACATAATAAGTCCAAGGATAATAGAAGGAGAAATGATGAAAATGAGAGGCAAAATGAATAATATAGATTTGATTCGACAAACTACACAGTGCATTTACAGAACATATACAGAATATAATATATAATAGTATCAAATACACAGGTGTATATTATATATTATAAAATGTAGGTTTCATAATATATTTTATACAATGTTATAGAGCATCTAATATTTCAGCATATATTTGAAATGAGTATAAAGTTCTAGCAGGAATAATTAAGCAGAAGACTTCAACACAAGGTTAGAAAAAAATTATAAATGCTGTGGTGACAAGGATAAAACGGTATTGCTGTGATGAGAGAGAGAACACAGCAGATCTGATTTTCTCAATTCTTGCTTCTCTCAGAGGACACCTGGAGTCCTGGCACTGTCCCAGGGTCAAATGCTGAGGGCTTAATCCCTGGAATATTCAGGCAGTCTGTGGTTAGGGTTAGGGTGCTGTTCTGTGTGCCCAAGGCAGTGGATCAGGAAGTCTCAGGCTGGCCACCTCATTTAAAGTGACCATGAAAAATCACCCAGGGCACCTGGTTTGGGATCAGCACCATGACTGGCTGTAGAGCCACTTGAAGACTTTATAAGAACTCAAGACCCCAAGACCCAAGTGGGCTTCCCTGGGTGTGAACACACTTCACGTCTGTCTCTGGGTCTTACAGCTAGAAGGAAAGCATACCCATGCAAACCCCATGGGGAGGGACTGCTTAGATCCTGTGCCTGCCCTTCCAGTCTTCACTTCGCAAGTATGCTCTTTCTGCTGTACTATATCCCATGCTGCAATAAATCCTATTTGGGACGAAAGCTTTATATGGAGGAGTGTGATCCCTCTAGTGAATCACTGAATTAGTGAATGGTCTAGGGCCCCAAAAATAATTTTAAACAACTTTATAACCATAAATATGAAAACCTGGAAGAAATAGCCTCTTAGACAATATAGCTTAGAAAAACTGACTCGAAAAGAAATAGAAAACCAGAAGTCCTGTAACAATTATAGTATTCGAATCTGTAACTATTCCAAAAAGTAAAGCACTAATCCAGATGATTTTATAAGTGATTTTATCAAAGCTTCAAAGAAAAGATAAATTCAGAGACTAGAAAAGTGGTAACATCCCAAATTATTTTATTAATTGTACGAAACAAAGCGTAAGGTTATGGGGCCAGGCAGACATAGGTTTAACTCCCCAGTCTACCAGGTGATAGGTGTGTAACTCTGGAATAATTTAACCTAAGCTGTAATAGTTTTCTCATCATCCACCCAACAAATATTTATTTGGCACCTACTATGAGCCTAGAACATGTGTGCAGAGTAGAGATACAAGAGGGAGTAAAAAAGGAAAAGCTCTTTTATTCATGGAGCCAGGGAAAGAACATACTGACAGGTAGGGAGCAAGCATTTAGACGAGGGCAACGTGCACACAAGGTCAGGGAGGGAAGCAGGGCAGAGATAGCCATGGCCCCAGATAGGAGAGACCAGAGACTTAGAAGGTATGGTTGGGCAGGCTACCAGGGCCTGGGCTGCATTTGACCTTGTTTGGCAGGAGTGATAAAAATGAGACAAGGACTCCAAGGTTCTTAACATGAATAAATGGAGTTGTTTTTAGATGATGGGGAGCCATTTAGGGAAGAGTGCTTCTTTTCTTTTTATGGAATTTAGGAATGGAGACTAAAGTAATAACAAGTAGGGAAACCACAATAAAAGTAACTTCAAGAAGACCAGCCTTTGATAGTTTAAATAAAGGAAATTCAAAGATTGTCTTCAAGTTGGTACGGAAGACTATCAGTCAATCACAGTAAATAACATTTGGGCATAGGTAGAAAGCATTTTAATATTTTTCTAATCAAACCTCTGTATCTTGTAATAGTCAGTGGGAGAAAAATTATTCTGGGTAATTAGGAAACTTGGGAAGGACATCCGGTGGGAACAAGATCAAAAGGAAGGATGAAAAATCAGGATCACAAAAGGATTGAAATCAAGGTAGCTTCAGGGGGTCTTGAAGGTAGAAATGTAATAATAATGTTGATAATAGTGTTGGCAGCAATAACAATAGTAACCTAGCTTCTTCTGTTGATAGGTATCATGCCTGACGAAGTCATTAATTCTCAAGACAAATAACTATGAGATACTTGTTAATATCCCATTTGGAGATGGCAAAACTGTGACATGGACATCCCTTGCCAAACCTTTATGAGCTTGTACATAGCAGGAAGCCTCACTTGAACCCCACTGTTACCCACAGTGACTCAGTTTCTTTCAAGGGCACCAGCCAAAGGACTGATTGGCTCTAACCAGTTTCTTTGTTACACCAGTGCCTTCAAGGCTCACAGTACCGGGGGATCCCAGAACCTGGGGTTGTAGAAGCAGACCCCCCTATACAGGTCCTAGAAGTCTATCCCACTTTCATGCCTACCTCATAAGGGTACACCAAACCTCACACTTATATGATCATTTGGCCCAATTAACTCCCTTGTGTCAAATAACTTATGAATAAGTTCAAGGTAACAGATTCCTTTTTCACTGAAGAAGTTTGACTTCACACACACATACACACACACAGAGCACACCTATCCCTAACCCCATCTGGCCATGCCTAGAATTTACCAGTGACAGATAAAACAGAGTTAAGGAAGAACAATCAGGATTCTCCAGGAGTCTTGTCCACCAAGCACTGGGCATTGTATTTCATGAAGACATCGTCATCCCATCCTCAAAAACACCCGGTAGTGGAGGTCAGATTAGCTCCATTTCACAGCTCTAGACATCCTGTTTAGCGAGGCTAGGGAGCTGCCCCCTGGACAGCCAGTCGGTGGTCCCAGCGTGATCCCCATCTGGTGCTCTCCACTTCCAGAGCTCAGGCTCCTGTTGCCCACGTACGGTAGTGTGCACATCTGCCAACAGTCATAAAAAATTAATGCCACTTGCCATTGATAGGACAGCTGGGTCATCTTCTGCAAAAAGGCTGAAGCTCATATCCTAATTTATCACTTTAATTTCTTCTACGAGGAGAGAAGTCGGGGAAGTCATTGCAGTGCCACGGTGCTCAACGCAGATGGTCCCAGAAAAAGTCAGCAGAAGTGCAAAGAGCCAGCAAATTTGAGGCAACTAGTTTTACTACACAAATACAATTTAATTCTCCTTGAAATAACCAGTGTAACTCCATTCCTGCAACTTCCTGGGTTGTTTTTTTTTTTTTTTTAATTTTTTTTTTCAGCATAACAGTATTCATTATTTTTGCACCACACCCAGTGCTCCATGCAATCCGTGCCCTCTACAATACCCACCACCTGGTGCCCCCAACCTCCCACCCCCCACCCCTTCAAAATTCTCAGATCGTTTTTCAGAGTCCATAGTCTCTCATGGTTCACCTCCCCTTCCAATTTCCCTCAACTCCCTTCTCCTCTCCATCTCCCCTTGTCCTCCATGCTATTTGTTATGCTCCACAAATAAGTGAAACCATATGATAATTGACTCTCTCTGCTTGACTTATTTCACTCAGCATAATCTCTTCCAGTCCCGTCCATGTTGCTACAAAACTTGGGTATTCATCCTTTCTTTTTTCTTTTTTCTTTTTTTTTTTTTTACAGCTTTATAAACATATATTTTTATCCCCAGGGGTACAGGTCTGCGAATCGCCAGGTTTACACACTTCACAGCACTCACCATAGCACATACCCTCCCCAATATCCATAACCCCACCCCCCTCTCCCAACACCCTCCCCCCATCAACCCTCAGTTTGTTTTGTGAGATTAAGAGTCACTTATGGTTTGTCTCCCTCCCAATCCCATCTTGTTTCATTTACTCTTCTCCTACCCCCTCAACCCCCCATGTTGCATCTCCTCTCCCTCATATCAGGGAGATCATATGATACTTGTCTTTCTCCGATTGACTTATTTCGCTAAGCATGATACCCTCTAGTTCCATCCACGTCGTCGCAAATGGCAAGATTTCATTTCTTTTGATGGCTGCATAGTATTCCATTGTGTATATATACCACATCTTCTTTATCCATTCGTCTGTAGATGGACATCTAGGTTCTTTCCATAGTTTGGCTATTGTAGACATAGCTGCTATAAACATTCGGGTGCACGTGCCCCTTCGGATCACTACGTTTGTATCTTTAGGGTAAATACCCAGCAGTGCAATTGCAGGGTCATAGGGTAGTTCTATTTTCAACATTTTGAGGAACCTCCATGCTGTTTTCCAGAGTGGTTGCACCAGCTTGCATTCCCACCAACAGTGTAGGAGGGTTCCCCTTTCTCCGCATCCTCGCCAGCATCTGTCATTTCCTGACTTGTTCATTTTAGCCATTCTGACTGATGTGAGGTGATATCTCATGGTGGTTTTGATTTGTATTTCCCTGATGCCGAGTGATATGGAGCACTTTTTCATGTGTCTGTTGGCCATCTGAATGTCTTCTTTGCAGAAATGTCTGTTCATGTCCTCTGCCCATTTCTTGATTGAATTATTTGTTCTTTGGGTGTTGAGTTTGCTAAGTTCTTTATAGATTTTGGACACTAGCCCTTTATCTGATATGTCATTTGCAAATATCTTCTCCCATTCTGTCAGTTGTCTTTTGGTTTTGTTCACTGTTTCCTTTGCTGTGCAAAAGCTTTTGATCTTGATAAAATCCCAAAAGTTCATTTTTGCCCTTGCTTCCCTTGCCTTTGGTGATGTTCCTAGGAAGATGTTGCTGCGGCTGAGGTCGAAGAGGTTGCTGCCTGTGTTTTCCTCGAGGATTTTGATGGATTCCTTTCTCACATTGAGATCCTTCATCCATTTTGAGTCTATTTTCGTGTGTGGTGTAAGGAAATGATCCAATTTCATTTTTCTGCATGTGGCTGTCCAATTTTCCCAACACCATTTATTGAAGAGGCTGTCTTTTTTCCACTGGACATTCTTTCCTGCTTTGTCGAAGATGAGTTGACCATAGAGTTGAGGGTCCATTTCTGGGCTCTCTATTCTGTTCCATTGATCTATGTGTCTGTTTTTGTGCCAGTACCATGCTTTCTTGATGATGACAGCTTTGTAATAGAGCTTGAAGTCCGGAATTGTGATGCCACCAACTTTGGCTTTCTTTTTCAATATTCCTTTGGCTATTCGAGGTCTTTTCTGGTTCCATATAAATTTTAGGATTATTTGTTCCATTTCTTTGAAAAAAATGGATGGTACTTTGATAGGAATTGCATTAAATGTGTAGATTGCTTTAGGTAGCATAGACATTTTCACAATATTTATTCTTCCAATCCAGGAGCATGGAACATTTTTCCATTTCTTTGTGTCTTCCTCAATTTCTTTCATGAGTACTTTATAGTTTTCTGTGTATAGATTCTTAGCCTCTTTGGTTAGGTTTATTCCTAGGTATCTTATAGTTTTGGGTGCAATTGTAAATGGGATGGACTCCTTAATTTCTCTTTCTTCTGTCTTGTTGTTGGTGTAGAGAAATGCAACTGATTTCTGTGCATTGATTTTATATCCTGACACTTTACTGAATTCCTGTACAAATTCTAGCAGTTTTGGATTGGAGTCTTTTGGGTTTTCCACATATAGTATCATATCATCTGCAAAGAGTGATAGTTTGACTTCTTCTTTGCTGATTTGGATGCCTTTAATTTCCTTTTGTTGTCTGATTGCTGAGGCTAGGACTTCTAGTACTATGTTGAATAGCAGTGGTGATAACGGACATCCCTGCCGTGTTCCTGACCTTAGTGGAAAAGCTTTCAGTTTTTCTCCATTGAGAATGATATTTGCGGTGGGTTTTTCATAGATGGCTTTGATAATATTGAGGTATGTGCCGTCTATCCCTACACTTTGAAGAGTTTTGATCAGGAAGGGATGCTGTACTTTGTCAAATGCTTTTTCAGCATCTATGGAGAGTATCATATGGTTCTTGTTCTTTCTTTTACTAATGTGTTGTATCACATTGATTGATTTGCGGATGTTGAACCAACCTTGCAGCCCTGGAGTAGATCCCACTTGGTCGTGGTGAATAATCCTTTTAATGTACTGTTGAATCCTATTGGCTAGTATTTTGGCGAGAATTTTTGCATCTGTGTTCATCAAGGATATTGGTCTGTAGTTCTCTTTTTTGTTGGGATCCTTGTCTGGTTTTGGGATCAAGGTGATGCTGGCCTCATAAAATGAGTTTGGAAGTTTTCCTTCTATTTCTATTTTTCGGAACAGTTTCAGGAGAATAGGAATTAGTTCTTCTTTAAATGTTTGGTAGAATTCCCCTGGGAAGCCGTCTGGCCCTGGGCTTTTGTTTGTTTGGAGATTTTTGATGACTGTTTCAATCTCCTTTACTGGTTATGGGTCTGTTCAGGCTTTCTATTTCTTCCTGGTTCAGTTGTGGTAGTTTATATGTCTCTAGGAATGCATCCATTTCTTCCAGATTGTCAAATTTGTTGGCGTAGAGTTGCTCATAGTATGTTCTTATAATTGTCTGTATTTCTTTGGTGTTCGTTGTGATCTCTCCTCTTTCATTCATGATTTTATTTATTTGGGTCCTCTCTCTTTTCTTTTTGATAAGTCTGGCCAGGGGTTTATCAATCTTATTAATTCTTTCAAAGAACCAGCTCCTAGTTTCGTTGATTTGTTCTATTGTTTTTTTGGTTTCTATTTCATTGATTTCTGCTCTGATCTTTATGATTTCTCTTCTCCTGCTGGGTTTAGGGTTTCTTTCTTGTTCTTTCTCCAGCTCCTTTAGGTGTAGGGTTAGGTTGTGTACCTGAGACCTTTCTTGTTTCTTGAGAAAGGCTTGTACCGCTATATATTTTCCTCTCAGGACTGCCTTTGTTGTGTCCCACAGATTCTGAACCGTTGTGTTTTCATTATCACATGTTTCCATAAATTTTTTCAATTCTTCTTTAATTTCCTGGTTGACCCATTCATTCTTTAGAAGGATGCTGTTTAGTCTCCATGTATTTGGGTTCTTTCCAAATTTCCTCTTGTGATTGAGTTCTAGCTTTAGAGCATTGTTGTCTGAAAATATGCAGGGAATGATCCCAATCTTTTGATACCGGTTGAGACTTGAATTAGGACCAAGAATGTGATCTATTCTGGAGAATGTGCCATGTGCACTAGAGAAGAATGTGTATTCTGTTGCTTTGGGATGAAATGTTCTGAATATATCTGTGATGTCCATCTGGTCCAGTGTGTCATTTAAGGCCTTGATTTCCTTGTTGATCTTTTGCTTGGATGATCTGTCCATTTCAGTGAGGGGAGTGTTAAAATCCCCTACTATTATTGTATTCTTGTCGATGTGTTTCTTTGATTTTGTTATTAATTGGTTTATATAGTTGGCTGCTCCCACGTTAGGGGCATAGATATTTAAAATTGTTAGATCTTCTTGTTGGACAGTTCCTTTGAGTATGATATAGTGTCCTTCCTCATCTCTTATTATAGTCTTTGGCTTCAAATCTAATTGATCTGATAGAAGGATTGCCACTCCTGCTTTCTTCTGATGTCCATTAGCATGGTAAATTCTTTTCCACCCCCTCACTTTAAACCCGAAGGTGTCTTCGGGTTTAAGATGAGTTTCTTGTAGGCAACATATAGATGGGTTTTGTTTTTTTATCCATTCTGATACCCTGTGTCTTTTGATTGGGGCATTTAGCCCATTAACATTCAGGGTAAGTATTGAGAGATATGAATTTAGTGCCATTGTATTGCCTGTAAGGTGACTGTTATTGTTTATTGTCTCTGTTTCTTTCTGATCTACTACTTTTAGGGTCTCTCTTTGCTTAGAGGACCCCTTTCAATATTTCCTGTAGAGCTGGTTTGGTATTTGCAAATTCTTTCAGTTTTTGTTTGTCCTGGAAGCTTTTAATCTCTCCTTCTATTTTCAATGATAGCCTAGCTGGATATAGTATTCTTGGCTGCATGTTTTTCTCATTTAGTACTCTGAATATATCATGCCAGCTCTTTCTGGCCTGCCAGGTCTCTGTGGATAAGTCTGCTGCCAATCTAATATTTTTACCATTGTACATTACAGACTTCTTTTTCTGGGTTGCTTTCAGGATCTTTTCTTTGTCACTAAGACTTGTCAATTTTACTATTAGGTGACGGGGTGTGGACCTATTCTTATGATTTTGAGGGGGGTTCTCTGAACCTCCTGGATTTTGATGCTTGTTCCCTTTGCCATATTGGGGAAATTCTCTCCAATAATTCTCTCCAATATACCTTCTGCTCCCCTCTCTGTTTCCTCTTCTTCTGGAATCCCAATTATTCTAATGTTGTTTCGTCTTATGGTGTCACTTATCTCTCGAATTCTCCCCTCGTGGTCCAGTAGCTGTTTGTCCCTCTTTTGCTCAGCTTCTTTATTCTCTGTCATTTGGTCTTCTATATCGCTAATTCTTTCTTCTGCCTCATTTATCCTAGCAGTGAGAGCCTCCATTTTTGATTGCACCTCATTAATAGCTTTTTTTATTTCCACTTGGTTAGATTTTAGTTCTTTTATTTCTCCAGAAAGGGCTTTTGTATCTCCCGAGAGGGTTGCTTTAATATCTTCCATGCCTTTTTCGAGCCCGGCTAGAACCTTGAGAATCGTCATTCTGAACTCTATATCTGACATATTACCGATGTCTGTATTGATTAGGTCCCTAGCCTTTGGTACTGCTTCTTGTTCTTTTTTTTGTTGTGAATTTTTCTGCCTTGTCATTTTGTCCAGATAAGAGTTTATGAAGGAGCAAGTAAAATACTAAAAGGGTGGCAACAACCCCAGGAAAATATGCTTTAGCCAAATCAGAAGAGATCCCAAATTGTGAGGGGGGAGAAAGGGGATAAAAAGGGGTTCAAAAAGAAAAAAAAAAGAAACTATTTAAAAAAAGAAAGCCAATAAAGAAAAAATATAAAAAGAGGAAAAAATATATATATATATATATATTAGATAAACTATTTAAAAATCGTTAAAAAAGAAAACGGTAAAAGTTAAAAAAATTTAGCAGAAGAAGAGAAAAAGAAAAAAAAAATTGAAAAAGAAAAAAAAATTAAATTAACTGCAAGGCTAAAAAATCATGGGGAGAAAGCCATGAGTTCTGTGCTTTGCTTTCTTCTCCTCTGGAATTCCGCCGCTCTCCTTGGTATTGAAACTACACTCCTTGGTAGGTGAACTTGGTCCTGGCTGGGTTTCCTGTTAATCTTCTGGGGGAGGGGCCTGTTGTAGTGATTCTCCAGCGTCTTTGCCCCAGGCAGAGTTGCACCGCCCTTACCCGGGGCCGGGCTGAGTAATCCGCTTGGGTTCGCTTTCGGGAGCTTTTGTTCCCTGAGCGCTTTCCGCTTTCCGTAGAGTTCCGGAGGGCGGGAATGAAGATGGTGGCCTCCCGGTCTCCGGCCCGGAGGAGCCAAGAGCCCGGGGCCCCACTCCTCAGTGCGCCCTCAGAGAACAGCGCCCAATGACTCCCGTCACCCTGGCCTCTGGCCGCGCTCCGAGCTGACCGAGCCTGCGACTGGTTCAAGGCAACCCCGAGCTGAGAGTCACTCCTCGGCTCTGTCTCTGTAGCCGGCTTCCCCGTTCTAATACCGGTAAGCTCTGCGACACTCAGACACCCCCGATCCTTCTGCGACCCTGCGGGACCTGAGGCCGCGCTGACCCCGCCTGGGCTTCACCCCAGTTAAGCCTCTGGAGCAATGTCCCTCAGCGGAACAGACTTTTAAAAGTTGATTTTGTTCCGTTGCTCCGCCGCTCGCAGGGAGCCGGCCCCTCCCCCCGCGGTCTATCTTCCCGTCGCTTTGGATTCACTTCTCCGCCAGTCCTACCTTGCAGAAAGTGGTTGATTTTCTGTTTCTGGAATTGCTGTTCTTCTTCTCTTCAATCTCCCGTTGGATTTGTAGGTGTTTGCAATCTTTAGATAAGCTATTTAGCTGATCTCCCGCTACCCGAAGTAGTCTCAGCTGCTACTTCTCCGCCATCTTGACTCCTCCCCAGCTGGGTTGTTTTTTGTTTGTTTGTTTTTTGGTTTTTGGTTTTTTGTTTTACTGCTTGGTGCCCGCCCAACACTTCCTCCATTGCTGCAAACTTTGATTATTTCTGAGACTTCTCCGCTGTATTTTATCTCTCAGTTCTATTTGTGGCACTGCTTTTAGATTACAGGGTGTTGACACAGACACAAGCTTCAAACCAAAATTCAAACAAACAAACAAACAAAAAAATCGCATACATAATGATTCCCGCATCAAAGATCCCACGGAGGTAAAGAGGAGTGGCAATCAAGGACCAAATTCCCAGGGTAAGTCCAGCTGAGAGCAATGAAGAGGGTGGGAGAGTGAAGGTTACAGAGGAAGCCTCTGAGCGGATTCCTCATGGCCAGCAATCCAAGCAAAATAAGCTAAAGCCGGCCATCTGCACTTGAGAGAATCATACTGACCTCAAGCTGCAAGAGGGGAAAAAATGGCAATAAAATGTTGAAAACTCTAGAAGTAAACATCCCAATTGAGCCTAAAAACCAAACTGCATTAGGTCTGAAGTCCATCTTTTCCTCTCTTCTCAATTTCACTCCCCCTCTGCCCTTCCAGTTGGGCTTTTTAAATTTAACTGTAATTAGATATTTTCACGACATTTTTTTCTGTAATCTAATTTTTGCACAGTTCTTTAGAGCTCCTAAAATAATGTTTCAGTGTGCAGTCTAAAGAGAAAACTAGGACCAGCCTCTCTCCACAAGCTGATAAAGGTTCTACAGGGCAATGTATACTGGGCAGTATACTAGCAGTATACAGGGCAGTTTGGCTAAGACCACAGGGGGTCGTATTGGGGAACAGGGACCCTCTGTGTGAGCACAGTGCAGGAGTCCCAGGGTATGGAGCCCCAGGGACCGTCCGTGGGAAGGTCACTGGACCATGGATTGCCTCCACCTACTCTGCACCTCTTCCGTGTGTCTTACCTACTGCTAACTTGCCTACTGTTGGCAGATCAGCCAATTCAGGACTCTCCAAAAACACACTTCAATCCCCCAATGATACAAATATACTAACTGACTCCAATTCCGTGAGAGAGAAGAAGAAACTTCTTCCCCCAAAATGCAGAGTTGTGCCTTCCCCCTCAGCTGAAGTCAATGAAATTATTTGTTCTCATTTTCCAATCATTGCTTCACACTCCCACTGCCTCTCCTCTGTCCCCTCTTCCTACAATCCCCTTGATACCTCTGGTTCCTCCAGAACATTCTCCCACCTTAGTACTGAATTCCTTGGGAGTTCTGATCACTGTTCCCATCCTAAAGGTACCTAGGACATCAGCCCCCTTCAACTAAGGAGCATATCTAGAATATCTACATAATAAACATAAACGACAGTGCATATGGAATTTTTAATTTTCTAGTAGACACATTTAATAAAATAAAAGGAATAAGGAGAAATTCATTTGACTAATAGATTTAATTGAATCCAATATATTCAAACATCATTAAGTCCATGTGTGATGGAAATTTCCACACTTCAAGTGATTGAAAGTGACACATGGCCAGTGGCAGCTGGTGGAGAGGAGACCTACCCCCTGCTGAGCTCTTGCTGTGCAGAAGAACTTCACATATATTCTCACAATGGGGTGATCATCTCCACTGCACAGTGAGGAAGCTGGAAGTCAGGGAAATCATGTGTCCTGCCCAATGTCACCCGGCTTGTAAACAGAAGAGCTGGAATTTGAATTCAGTTCTCTTTGATTGCCCAGAGCAGGCTCTTCCACATCATCATGAATCTTTCTGATTCCAAAACAGGCAGACTCACCAACCTAGTCCTGCAGCCAGCTATGCAGAACATGCAAAAATCCTTGAGAACTTCTTCTCTCCAGGCTAATTATGCCTCAGTCACCTCCTCCAAACTCTGTGCTTTTGATACAGAGAGAAGAGAGGAAGGGAGAGAAAGAGACAGGGAAAGATTAATGTCTATGAACTTATACTACCCAAAAGCACAAGGAAGTGTTCTCTGAGCACCTTGACAGGTTTGCTACTTCCCGTTGACACCCCCATGTGGCCTGAAGTTTCTTAGAATCCATAATCTCAGAGTCACATGACTTCCTTTTCTACCACTCTATTGGAATGCTTTTGGAGGTCTTGGGTCATCTTTTGATACCATGTAATGATCATCTTTTTTTTTTTTTTTTTCACTTCCACAATAAGAACCCAGTGCCTTACAAATAGATTATGCTCTGTAAACATTTTTCATGAATTATTATTCACATGAAGTTCTTAGTACTTCTCTGAAAGATACTTATTATGCTTCCATCTCAATCTGCTTTAGCTGAAACTAGACCAATTATAGATCCATCAGAAGAGGATTTCTGTTTTTTATTTTTTTAATATGTTCCTACATTCCCCTACATTTTAGTTGGGAAATATTCATTAACCTGCTTTGGTCTCTAAATAAATTCTTTTCGAGTCTTCACTGGGGGTTTGTGTAAATCAACGGCATAATCAATTCTCATTTTAGATATGGCTATTTCAACTATGGTTATAAGACATACTAAATGGTTGTTAGGGGAAAAAAGGAAAACACAACTATTCAGTTCCTAGAACACAATATTTTTTCTTAAAACAGTTTCACATATATTGATACTTTGAATCAAACCAAAGGCCAACACTGCCCCAAACACTGGCTTTCACCTGGCCCATCGTTTTGCCCCATCTGTTTCTCTATCTTTTCCTCACAGCTTCTACCTACATCCTTCTTCTATGACTCGGTCACTTCTTTCCTTCCCAGAGACCTTCTGATATGCATGGTTTCCTGGAGGGACCCTAAGGGTTGCAGACTTCCCCTCAGCCTTGATGCACTTTCTCTTTACTGACTGGGTGTATTCCCATCTGTTCCCAGTGCCTCACCAAGTGCCTCACATGTAGTTGGTGCTCAGTAAACAGCTCTGGAATGAATCAACAAATAAATAGATAATGATGGACCAACTGAGTGGACACTAGTCTTAGGAGATACTCAACAATAGACTTCCATGATATGGGGACTGCCCCAACCACTCCATCATAGGACAATGCATTGTCGATTCCAGGTCAGTATGACTGCAACCAGTAAGCAAGGCATGTGGGATGCTGCAGTATCTCGGACACAGTTGGCGTGAACCAGGGAACATTAGGGATGTACATTCATAGGGACTCCAAGCCACCTTCCACACTGCTGCTAAACACAGAGATAAATCATGGCTGTCCCCACCTCAAAAATCATCCTGGTCTCCCTAGGGACGGTAGGAGAAGCTTCAAGCCTCTGTTACCTAATATGGCTCATGTGGTAAGGCAGGACCCATGGAAGACCTGCTGTGCTAAACGCTCAAGCTCCAAGGTTCCCAGATTTGCCTTCAGGTTCCACAGCTAACTCAGGGCCCTGAGGCCAAACCAGAGGGTAAGGTATGTTCATCCCTGGAAAGACTGGGGAGAAAGGAATTCATTTTTTCATTCATCGAGACAAGCAGTATATAAGCATAGTACATATAACAAAGAGTACATTATATTATAAATGGTATATATGTATATATACACATGCACATTATATATGGTATGTGTGTGTTCATGTGTATGGTACATATTTTTATTTTTAAAGATTTTATTTATTGCGAGAGAGAGAGCCAAAGAGAGAGAGAGCACAAGTGGGGGTGAAGGGCAGAGGGAGAAGCAGACTCCCTGCTGAGCAGTGAGCCCAAGGCAGGACTCGATCGTGGGACTCCAGGATCATGACCTGAGCAGAAGGCAGACGCTTAACTGACGGAGCCATCCAGGTGCCCTTATAGTATATATGTTTAAAAACCAGGATCCCCAATTAACATTCTTATAATTCCACGATGATTTCCATTTCCAAGATTACCTGGTACTTTCAGCGTTAGCAGGGGTTCTAATAAACACTATTTTTTGTAAATTTCTTCCTTTTAAGATTTTATTTATTTTATTAGACAGAGAGATAAATCACAAGTAGGCAGAGAGGCAGGCAGAGAGAGAGGGGGAAGCCGGTTCCCCACTGAGCAGAGAGCCCGATGCGGGGCTCGATCCCAGAACCCTGAGATCATGACCTGAGCTGAAGGCAGAGGCTTAACCCACTGAGCCACCCAGGTGCCCTGTAAATTTATTTTCGAGTGAGAGAGAACACCAGCAGGGGGAGGAGCAGAAGAAGGACAAGCAGACTCCACACTGAGCACAGAGCCTGATGAGGGGCTTGATCTAATGACCCTGAGACCATGACCTCAGCCAAAACCAAGAGCTGACCACTTAACTGATGGAGCCCCCCAGGCACCCCGCAATAAATGCTATTTTAGAACAAGGTGAAAACAGGACAATCCGATTTTACCAAAACAGGACAATCTGATTTTACCAAACTATGATTATTTAGTTCACAGACGATGGTAATGTTGGTTTCAGCACATGCTGAACTGAACAATTCTAACATTTGGTTCATGGGGAAGGCACTGAAGGAATCCACTGTAAGAGTGCCAGAAGTTTGGTCAACTTCACACAGAAACCTAAGCAAGATGAGAAAACTAGAGTAAAACCAGATGGCACATAAGTTCCTTTCTCTCTCAGAGATAATCCAGGCAAGAAGGGTCCTTTTCTTTCTTATTTTTTTTAAAGAATTCAATTTATAAATAAAAATGTAAATATTTTTCTTGTTCTCTGCTGTAATGCTGTAATTTCTGATTAGGACCAAAGCATCAACAGCTCCTCTATGTGGAGGTCAGGAATGAGAGGGATAAGGGAGATAGTCTGAAGGGGAAAAAAAAATAGCAAAATGCAGAGAGATGGAGGGGAGGAAGAGGGAGAGGGAAAGAGAGCAGCTTTGAGCAAGAAGCTGCATTTTTTTTTTTTCAGTCTCTGAATACTAGACAGTGACTCCCAGGAAATATGGAATACGGTGATAGGTTAAAACAGAAGATTTTAAACAGCTTTGTGGTTGGACGCAGCTCTCAGTTGAAAAGAAAATAAGACAGAAAGTAAATTTATTTTTATCCTTATGATGTACCTTAATTCTTTCAATTAATTGATCTGAATGACAGTTGTGGATAATTAATGAGTTACAGATGTCCAGCTCCAAAATTGCAAGCAAGAAAAACACGGCTTATCAGTTCTTTTTGAGAAAAAGATAGGGATTTATTGTGCCTTCTTTTCCATCAACTCTGCCATCTTTGTGAAATCTCTCTGGCTCCATCTTCAGAGAAGTCCTGTGTGTGCAGCTTGGAAAGAGAGACTCATCTGTGAAAACCCAGGCTAGTTTATCAGAGCAATAAGGCACGCCGCCTTCCTTCGCGATACAGACCAATTCCCCGGCTGCGAAGACAACAAGAGACAGACCTACAGCCTGATGGTGATTTTCTATGCTGAATTCTTTCTTGCAAGTTGATAATGTATTTATTTCTAAGATACATGCACAAGCTCTTCGGAAAAGGAGTCCTATTGCGAGGGATGCTGTGGACGATGATGCAAATCTTCAGCATTGACCTGAGTGTTTCAGGAGGAAAATCGGAGCAAGACAGGTCTGGCAGGTGGATGGGCAGCCCAGTGCTAAAATGGCTTTCGATGGTTATGCATCAACTTTAAATACCAGAGGTGGAGGAGTCAGAAGCCCACTCAGATTCAGAATGAGAAAGCTTAATTCTAACATCCTAACCACACGTGAGGTTCAGAGACTGCGCCTTTGGCCTGTGGCCAAAGGACCGGTTGGAACACAGATGAGCTACCAGCAGCGGTGGGAGTGGAGAATGTCCCTTAAAGGAGACATCTGGCTGACACCCTGACAGCTGCTGCCTCCAGCCAGTCCTGCAGCACACCAACGGGAACTCCCAGGAATCAGAAATGTTGACCAAAGGGTACGGTGGTGCACAAGGTCAGAGAATAAAAGCAAATAGAAATCTAGATTTTTCTCTTCTCCTCCTGAGGCCCACATCAGAACAGATTGAACCTGCTAAGCTCACAATTACAAGGACAGTGTGGCTTTTAGTGGGGCCTCGTATATCAGATCAGGGGAACCTTTTTTTTTTTAAGATTTTATTTATTTATTTGACAGACAGAGATCACAAGTAGGCAGAGAGGCAGGCAGAGAGAGAGAGAGAGAGAGGAGGAAGCAGGCTCCCTGCGGAGCAGAGAGCCCGATGTGGGGCTCGGTCCCAGGACCCTGGGATCATGACCTGAGCCGAAGGCAGAGGCTTTAACCCACTGAGCCACCCAGGCGCCCCCCCTTTTTTTTAAGATTTTATTTATTTATTTGACAGAGAGAGATCACAAGTAGATGGAGAGGCAGGCAGAAAGAGAGAGAGAGAGGGAAGCAGGCTCCCTGCTGAGCAGAGAGCCCGATGCGGGACTCGATCCCAGGACCCTGAGATCATGACCTGAGCCAAAGGCAGCGGTTTAGCCCACTGAGCCACCCAGGTGCCCCAGATCAGGGAACTTTTACAGTATATCTTTAAAAAGCCATCCTGCCGTGATTCACCAGACACTCAGGCGGTAATGAAAATGCCTTGATGCCTTAGTATTTCCAATAACTGAAATTTAAATCCAAGAGAGTCAATACTTACATTATTTATGCTTTTCAATAAAAACTAATTAAAGCTACTTAAGTTTTTAGCGATGGGCCTGGGAATGTAATTGAGCAAGCTCAGATTTAGCAGGCCATTAAGTGAGATCTCGATAAGGATCTGAATGGAGAATGAATCAGTGGCTTGTGGATGTGAGTGCATCCGTCCCCAGAGGTCTACCAGCAGGCAGGGAGGGAAGCCTCAGTCTGTCTTTTTCTCTTGGACCCTTGAGGGACAGAAACCAAGATTCTTTTAAAGGCATTGTCAGGAGTTCTCAGAGACAGAGTCTAGATGAGGTTTGTTTTTAATTTTTCAGCTGGGTCATTATTTCTTGAGTCTGTGAATGGAGGCAAATGCCAATCACGGAACAGGAAAAGAAGGAATAATTAGTCACAAGATGTTCAGGTCCCTTTTAGCTCTGACTTTTGTCTCGAACACTGCCTAGAAAACACTCCAGTTCTATTTTAAAGACATCTTTGCATTCACAAAAGGCTACGGCACATGCTCGCTGCTGGCTGCTGTGAAGGGAAATTCAAATTCGGGCAAACTGCTGCTTTCATCTGGTCCTTGAACAAAGAAGCTATTTTGAAATTCTGATTGCATCTTGGGGAAAATAAGACATACCCCAAAATTTAGAAAATAAATTTAGCACATTCCATGTGAAACTGTTAACATCCCCAGGGAAAAGGTAGAGTCCTTGCACCAACACAACGTTCTAGAATTGGGATGATTTCCAGATCAAAGGCAGCATCTTCCCACTGGAGCTGCCTGCACGGATCCAGGAAACTACGGGGTCCAGCACTGGCCAGTGGGCAGCAGCAATACCTAACCTAATTTAGAGCAATGCCAGGGGGACTAGGCACAAGCTGAATTTTGTAGTAACACCCTTCAGCTTTACTTTTCAAGATTTTTCCTCCAAATAACTCAGGCTCTCCTGTAGGAAATACACAGTTAGATTCAGATACGAGTGATCATTCATCCCTAATGACCCAGTTTTACTCCCTTTCCACAAACAAGTGCTACTGAGGATGTATTTTTCCTGAATGACACCTTGTCTTCTGCTCATCTCTACTCACTGGACTCTCTAAGCTTCTCACTTGGAAGAACTGCAGGATGAGGTGCGATGCTCCTCTCACACTCTCCAACAATCAGCAACACACAATACCAAGGGCACCCCCACCCAAACGCTGCATTGCCTATTCAACATCTGTCTCCCCTCTGGGTGGAAACATGGTAGGAAAGGGACCTTGAACATCCAGTTTGGTCTGTGCTCCCCAGGGCCTAGCACATTGTAGGAAAGCAAAATGAATGATGGTTGAGCTTATAAAAGAATTAATCATGGAGCTGATTTTTCCCCATGATCATATCACAATATGATCATGCGATTACAACTATATGTAATAGCTCACAAAATTTTGTTTCATTTTTCCAAATCAGATCAGTGTTTTATAATATTGTATGCCCAGAAAGAGGTTTTTGATTGGCTATTTAATTGAAAATATTTCTCCTGGATTCTGTGATTTTTTTTTTCTAAAATAGTTGTTTTAATACAGTGTTTTCTGGTGCTATAAACTCCTTGTATAGGGAAATAACCCTAATCATCCATGGTATTTGCAGAAAGAAATGTTGTGAAGGCACAAATTTAACCTCAGTGTCTGGGAAACATTCAGCAAACCTAGTCAACAGCCCGTGTCCGTATCTCAGCTTGTTTTTTTTTTTTTTTTATTTGATATAGGTCCTCATCTAATCATCACATCAAACACAGAGAATACAAACTAAGTGCTATTTGCAAGTTTGTTCTCGAAGGTCTAAAAATGTCAAGGATCTTGTTCAGTTTGCCTCAAACACAGCTAGATGCAAAAAAAAAAAAACACCAAAAACCCTACATTTTAAGGCATAACACTTTGCACCTGCTTTCTGTGTAAGACAGAAGTGCGTTTTCGTGATTGTGCTCACTTTTGAAGGGCATTATGTGCGTGCGTTATGTACATGCACACAGTCATCATGCCATACATGGCTCAAGCTGAGACAGAGTGAAGCTTTATAGGGTTGGACAGATTCACATACAGACAGCCCAGCAGAGGAGAAGTCCCTTAATTAATGGTTCATTAATGCATATCCTACTCATCGAAGGTGATTCAGGCAATTCTGATTGTATCTGGCTGACTTCCTCCCATGCAGGCTTTCCCAACCTTTGACATGTAAGGCCCAACAATTCACGTTCATTGTGGGTTAGTTAGCAGCATCTCTAGCCAGACCACGGTCTGCCAAGAGCACCGTCCCTAACGTGATACCCGAAAAGGTCTCCAGGCATTGGTAATGATCTCCTGGTGGGAAGGGGATAAAATCACCCTACTTGAGAACCACTGCTTTTTGTAGAAATAATGCTAAACGGTGGTGCTGGTGAAGTAGACAATACATGTCCTCAGCATCCCTACCACGTCCCTACCACAAACACCCCCTATTCCCGCTACTCAGCAGGGAGAGTGTAAGCACCGCTCCACAGCAGACCTCTATCAGAAGAGCAAATGCACCTAAAAGAAAAAAAAAAAAATGACATGTTTAATGGCTCCCAGTTGAGACGTTACAAAGCTGTACTGAAAGCCCGGCGGTCATCATGCAGGACTGTGTACAATGCACACGTTGTGCACTTAAATCGTTTCATTCAATCTTCTGCAAAACCTCACAAAGAAAAGAATGTCAGTCCCTGTTTATAAATGGAAAACAGGCTTGGAGATGTTAGGGATTTGTTCTACGTCGCACAACCAGGGAGGGACAAGAGTGGCTTTGGGTTCTGCACTACCTGGTCTCAAGTCTTCTGTTCTCACGTTGGCATCATGGGATCTCTCTTAATCTGCAGTTTCTGAAAGTGGGATTCAATTCATTGACACAAGCCTTGAAATGGAGTCAAGAGGATGGTGGTGAAAGACAAGGTCTGTGACAAGCCTAGGGCAGTGACATCATCCTCTAATGTAGCCTGCTTCTGCCTCGAGCTCTACTCACCCCTGGTGGTTCCCAGATCTAGGGACCTTCCACAGCCCCTGCCCAGAGCCTGTGCCATCTGTCCTCACTCCAAGTGTTATCTCCCCAGAAACCATCCTATGAGGTGGAAAAGCTAACCCGACTGTCCCAGGGGAAGGCGAGGAAACCTGCAGACCTTATCTGGCCTCTTCTGCTCCAGGGCTGATGATGTTTCTCTCCTACAGGACAGGAAGACAATTTGGGGCCCAGAGAAGCCCAGCCAGGTCATATACCTTGTAGGGGAAAGGAGTTCCTCAATCCTTCACCCCCAGTGGTTCACTGTTCCTAGTGTCTGGTTTCCCACCCAACCTTCTATAACTTGATTTTAATATGGTATCCTATTTCCTGTGGTCTTGTGCTTTTCCATAGGGAAGTGTAGGTACCATGGACAGGAGAAATGGAGGTGGGGGCTCCTAAGGAGCCCCTTTCCAACTCCGCCAATCTCTCCATCTGCTCAGCCCTGCTCACCTCCTCTGTTTTCTCCCTTTATTGGCATTTTGTCCTCCTTTTCCTGCAACTTGGATCCATTAACAAGAGACTAAAGCAGGAGCTTTCCTATGAGGACAAGGTAAGGTGTCTAACCCCCACCATCCCCTAGGTTTACCGAGCCCCAGAGCATCAGGAGGGGCCGAGCCTTCTCCAGCCTTGCCAAAAGGTCCCAGAGCCCAGGTCCCCACCTGAAACTGAGGCAGAGGTCTGTCCCCCGCCAAGGCCATGGGCTCAGCAATTCCTCCGGCCATTCATCAGGCTGTGCTCATCATGCTAATTAGAGTGAGCAGCGCAGTGCAATCTGTCTGACTAATGATGTTATGAGAGATGGACAGAGAAATCAGGTCATGAAACAGGCTTATTAGTGATCATCAGCATATGTGCCTGCAGCTGTGTACCTGTTTTAGCAGCATGAAGACTGGCTTGGGCATCTCTCTCCATTATCTGAGCATCCGGGCTTCACTCAGCACTCAGCACTGAGTCTGAGCAGTCACTGCCTCTTGCAAATCTTTCTTGTCCTCCTACAGATGTGTCTGAGAGAGTGTAGGCTCTGGCTATGTGGAGGGGCCCCTGGGCCAGCAGCACAGACTCATTAGAAATGCAGATTCTCCTTCCTATCCCAGAAAAACCACATCATGATCTGAATTTTAATACCATCTCCTATGGATTCATGTAAACATCACATCGTGGTAGGGTGAGCACATTGTGGTAGGAGGGCACCGTCCATCTAGGAGATGTCAGTGGTCTTAAAATGGCTTAAGTTCCAACAGAAATGGTTGTGACAGGTGAATCGGGATCCTTAAAAATGCGTATGATAAAGCCCTAACCCCCAAGAACTAAGAATGTGCATGTACTTGGAAATAGGCTCATAGCAAATGTAATTAGTTTAAATGAGTTCATCCTGGAGGAGGATGGACCCCCTAATCCACGATGACTGCTGTCTTTATAAAAAAGGAAATTTGGAGATCGTCACAGGACAGGCAGACCCCCAGGTGGAGAGGGAGGCAGAGATCAGCGTGGTGTTGCCTTAAGCAAGGAACACCAAAGATGACCAGTAGCCACCAGAAGCTGGGGGCAGGCACGTAAGAGGTTCCTGGAGCCCTTGGAAGGAACCCACCCTGCCAACACCCCAATCTCACATCCAGCCTCCAGCACTTGGAGAACCGACATTTCTGTCTTGTGAGCCAGGGTTACAACCCAGCAAATGGACACAAGAATGCAGAGTGTCAAGTGAGAACATGGGAGATTCTCTGTGCCATGATTTCCTCTCCTAGAAATCGGGACCATTGGTTTCTTTGTCCTGGTTTGTCATGGGCTTAGAGGAAGCAAGTATGAAGACCTGGCCAGGTATCTGTCATTCTGTTGCAAGCCAAACCTCTCCAGACAAAAATCAGGACCAATGACTGTCATCTTCTGTTTGAGAATGTCAGAGAGGTGTTTCCTAAGAAGTCCGCTCTTCGGCAAGATGTTTCTAGGCTAAAATCCATGAGTATGAATATTCATTGTATTCGTGTTACTATTAAAGCACAATGACTGTCCAACCATGTGAGAATATCTTCACACTCACCAACACACAAGTGGCTCAGGAGGGCCCCCACCACACCAAGTAGAGTGTCTTGATACATTGTTTGGCTGCAGACCCTTTGGTTTCTCCTGACGCCTCCAGGAATTGTTGTAGAACACTGAGACTTTTCCTTTTCTCCTCTGCTCTTCACCATGTCCCTTGCAACTCTGCCCACTCCCCAAGGGGTGTCCCAGGATGTGGGATATCTAGTTTTCACCCTGGGGGAGTCTCAAGACAACTGGGATAAGCTGGTCAATCTTAGAGGTGAAGTGTGACCACCAAATTCACATGACGGAGTCCTAACCTTCAGTGCTCAAGAACAAGGACTTCTTTGATGACAGGGTTGTTGCAGATGTCATTAGTTAAGATGAGGTCATCTTGGGACAGGGGACCCCTCCCCTGATGTGGCAGGTGTCCTTATACGAAGAGGGCACTTGGAGATAGTCACGCACAGAGGGAGAATTCCGTACGAACATAAGACTTACATCATGACCTGCCAAGAAATGACTAGAAGCAAGGAGAGGACTGGACTAGATCTTTCCCTCACAGCCTCAGAAGGAGCCACCCCTGTGGACACCCTGATCTTAGACTTCCAGCCTCTAGAACAGTGAGACAGTGCACTTCTGTGGTTCGAGCCTCCCAGTCAGTGGTGTTTTGTTATGGCAGCCCAGCTCAGCATCACCCTGACTGATCGACTCCGGAAGTCTGAGATAGACAAAACTTACAGAATTCATCTCAGCAGTGCTCTATAAATACCAGACAGAAAATCAGGGTAATCTCCCAAATTAAAAACAACAACAGCACCACCCTTCCTTGGACTTTCTGTTCTGAGGTCTCAGTGGCCAAACAGTCCCTGTCCTTGTTGTCTCCCCTTAGACTGGTGACCATCCTTGAGGCTCTATTGAAGCCATATGGTCTTGTCTACATCATCCTAATTCCCATGATGCAGGCTGGAGTTGGCATGGGAGGATATCTACAGAATTGATAAGATGCAGAGACATAATTTCACAGCCCAGGACAAGCTGGCAGAACCAGACTATGTTATAAGAGGAAGCACTGCATGTTTAAGAAATGAATTTTACATCTCTGGCAGGGATGGATCTCTTGCTGGCTGCTCGTTCATGTTAACACAGACCCTAATTTATTATTTATGTAGTTTGAAAGGTGCCAGCTATCTGTCATTTAAAAAAAAATTAACATGTCAGTATGGTTCTTGGGATCTTAAATTTAAAAAAATAATAATAATCCTTAAATTAAATTTACAAATCTACTTTTAGACCCATTTAAGACATGAGTAATTGAAGATCAAGAAAGACAAGTGAGTTGTTTAGCATCCCAGAGCAAGTAGTGCTCGAAACTTTGGTTCAAAGTTTTCTTTCCCTGCTTTGTATGAACAAGAACGACTTGCTTGCTTTTGTTTGTTCCTGGCATCATTCCCTGCTCACAGAAGACTCGATAACATAGTGCTCAAGTTCATAGAATTCAGTGGGGAACATTTGAAGAATTAAGGACCTTCCTTCCCCCTACCTTCCAAGCCCTACAAACGAATGACAGCCTGCCTCTCATGCAAGGAATCCATGGAATGGGATTCAGCCGCTGTGCACCTGCCACGTGGATTGTGAGCAGATGGGAGAGTTCTGGGCCACTGGCAGCAGGAGCAACCTCCAGGGCTTTGGGTTGGGTCATCATAGCAAGTGACACTGAAAGCATGCACAGTGACAGGGAGCTTTCCAGAGCCAGGGGCAACCAGGTCCTGCACTGCAGAGGTCTGTCCCCTCCACAAGGCACCTTGGCTTACTCTCCTGGGAGCATGCAGGGGATAAGGGCACAGACCTTAGTGCTCTAGATGTGCTTTCAAACATGGGTCTGCTGATACCTTAACTCTTTTGCATTTCAGTTTCCTTGTGTGTAAAATGGGGCTCTAGTGGTATACATGTGTCAAGAGCTCTTCTGAGTATTAAAGTGTGTGTCATGCATGTGTTCTGAACCCACCAGGAACATCCAGGCAGTGAGCAATGCCTGCTTCTCCAGAGCCCCTGCCAGGACTCCCTCCGACTGGGGAGACTTTGGGTGGGGGGGACCCTAGCTCCTGAAATATGACCTCTTGACCCCCTTCTCTGTATGCCCTGAATGTAGCACACATGCTACATCTAATGCCTTAGACCCACTCAAGCTAAAAGAATTGTAACCTTTCTCTAGTTAGACACCCAACCTTAGCTTTGCTCCAAGATACTGGTGATCAATTTTGCAGACTGTGGGAACCCAGACTATAAATACCCTGGCCTTTGGGCTCTGGCTGCCTTGCCAACCTGGCTCCATCAGGCCAGCCGATGACACAGGCTGCACTTGGATGGCTGTGTTGCCTGCCTGCAATGTCACATGGTCTTAGGGTGTGTCCCATTTTTGAAATGTGCAGAGAAGAATGACTTATGTCCATGCTTACTGCATAAAGTCCCACAAGCTAGTGCTCAGTCTCGAGCAAGCATTCTCTGTTGCATTTCCTTGCCACTAGAAAAGCCATCCCTCTCTTCCCCTAGCAGTCTACAGGCCAAAGCAGGGGAGAGGACCCTGCCCATGTGAGTCCCAAGGGAGCAGTATGTCTGGGGTCTGGCAGTGCAACCTCACCCTTGAGTCCAACTTCCAAGAGCCTTAGAAAACCAGGGGAATCTGTGCTCCATCCTTGGGAACAAATTTCCATGCAGACAAAACTATAGGCGCATTCTGGAAAAACTACTGGAGACAGTGTGACGTTCTGTCCGTCCCTCCATCCTTAGATATCACCCTGGGAAGTGGATCAAGCATTGACTTCTTACAGCATCACTCACCAAGCTTTTAAAAATCCCCTTCTCTGAAAGAGAATTTCAGTGTCAGATAGAATTTCCCTGTTTTTGCTTTGTACTTACATTTTTATGAAATTTGTTTCCCTAGCACAGCAACATAAACTGTTGATGCATAAAGATGCTTTCTTAAGTAAAATGGCAAAAAAAAGCACGAATCAGGATCACCTTGAATATCTGTGGTCTTTCATCACAGCACGTTCAGAAAGCATCTTTCTTCACAGAACATATATCTAAGCTTGTCAGCAGAGAGACTCTAGTAATACGGGGTATTATAGGGTTTTCCACATAGACAATAACTTCAGCAGAGCCTGGATTTATGTCCTTTTGCTCAGCGCTGTCTGATCTGCATGGAGTCCTGTAAAAGAACAGTGGACCGTAAAATCAGAGGTTTTCCTGAAAAGATCTGTTAGAACAGGCAGCCTATCGCCACATGGCCCAGCCCCTCAAGATAACAAGATGAGATTTCTCTCATCTTTATTGACGATTTTCTAGTTCTTTAGCAAGTGTAAAGCCCTCCCCTTCCCCTGATTACTTGTCACAGCACCAACATTTTCTTCCTCTTTCCCCTTTGTCATCCTCAGCACATCACGCACTTTCTGATAGCTGTTTGTACTCGTTTGAATTTCCCTACCTTTTTTTTATCCTAATATTTAAGGTGTTATAAAACTAATATACATTATTTAAAAGGTGTATTCTCATTGGCTGACCTTGCCAAGTTACAGGAAGTAAATAAAGCCTCATGATGAACCCAGCACATAGAGACTTTGTGCTGTACTAAAGCAGTGGGAGCACTCCTGCGGGAGCCACTGATGTGGTGGGAGCACTCCTGAGGGAGTGTCTGATGTGGTGGGAGCACTCCCCTGGGAGCTTCTGATGTGGTGGGAGCACACCTGTGGGAGCCTCTGATGCAGTGGGAACACTCCCACAGGAGCCAATGATGTGGTGGGAGCACTCCCCAAGGGAGCTTCTGATGCATGGGAGCACTCCTGCCAGAGCTACTAATGTCCTGGGAGCACTCCCACAGGAGCCTCTAATGCAGAGGAGTAGTTCCATAGGGCCCCAACTTGGGTTCAACCCCAAAGTTATTACATACAAGATGCTGGTTTTTAACCTGCATTTACCCTAATTCTCAGCTGACCAAGCTTTGGAATCCATGGAACAATATATATGAAATACATAGAAATATTTTTTGTTTACATATTATTCAAATATCAAATATACATTTTTTACAAATGTAAAGTTACATAGAGTCCATACACCTCAGGGATATTTATGTGTGTGTAGTTCTTTCCATTCATACCAGGTAAATCACTCCACTACGTCTGGGATTTTATCATTCCATGATTTAAAAGGAAAGGCTGCGAATGAGTGGAAATCTATACAACACCTAAGACAAATGTTACACCCAGTCAGGTTTCTAAATTTAACTTCTAAAATAATATTGATGTGAAATGCTCTGCTACCTTTGAAACTCTCCGGCAGTCACAAAATAGCCTCCAAATGAGATGAGCTGAAAGCTTTCAACTGTATAAGTTCTAAGTTCCTGTGAGGGAAAATCCTTACAAGTAAAATGTTCACGCTCTGACCTAAATTCCAAACCAAGTCACGTCATTAAGATGTAAACTTGCACTTCTACAAATTGTTGGCAAGTCTATATACACATTGACACTAATAGTTAATATTTTGAAATTAATTGGTGGAAACGTAGAAACACCTGTCCAGGTGAAACAGCCACTTTCTAAGGATGTGCTTCACCCAGACACAACAACTCATAATGCCAGATGAAGTTTCTGGGCCTTTCTTCATCTGGTCCAAAGTGCTTGCCTCTGGGTATGTGACGTTTCCAATCATCCCTCCCTGCCCTCTTTGGGGGAAAAAAAAAAGATGAAGGAGATACAAGTCCAATCAGAAATTTGATGTCTAAGAGTGATTTTTTTTCTTTAATTATCTACTTGTAAAACTCACTCAGCCTAATCTCCTCCAGTCCCATCCATATTGATACAAAAGTTGGGTATTCATCCTTTCTGATGGCTGCATAACACTCCATTATTTGTAAAACCTTTATATACAAAGTCTCTAAAACTGTAAACATATGCAAAACTTTCAATGGGATGGCATAAAACATCTGTAAATGTGACACTTAAGAACAACTCCAGGGGCGCCTGGGTGGCTCAGTGGGTTAAGCCTCTGCCTTCGGCTCAGGTCATGATCTCAGGGTCCTGGGATCGAGTCCCGCATCGGGCTCTCTGCTCAGCAGGGAGCCTGCTTCCCTTCCTCTCTCTCTGCCTGCCTCTCTGCCTACTTGTGATCTCTGTCTGTCAAATAAATAAATAAAATCTTTAAAAAAAAAAAAAAAAGAACAACTCCAAAGGTCCAGTCTTTGAAGGCATGGCTTCTCTCACTCTCCAGACAACCATTCCTAAATGTCTATGACACCATCAGGTAAATGTGATAAATTGCTCCATAGACCTGAACATCGATGGTGGAATAAAGCAATGACATACCTACCTCAGTTTGAGGGCCTCATGGGCTTCTGACCTCCTGATTAAGAGCAAGCCTTCCCCAGGGGGGCAAATCAAGCTTCCAATCTCTTCTTTGCCACTTACTTCCTATACAAACTTGGACATATTTCTTAATTTTTGAGTCACCGTTTCCTCTTAGTGACATAGAAGTAATACCTGGTCACCATGTCATTCTAAGGCTGTAACAAGATATTGCATGTATAATTCCTGGAAAGTTTTTAACAATCTCAATGCATAATAGTTAAAACTAGAATTGCCTGTATCCCATGGATCCCCTTTCAGTTGATAGGACAAGTCCCAGGATGGTGCTCTGTAATGACATAGGTTTGGTACTTCCCCACACAGCATTTCTGTCCCTCTCCTCTGCAAGCCTGCATACCTCCAGAAAGGGTAGTTACTCATCTCCTTCCTGAAGGCTCGGCCATTGTGATCACCCAACTGCTCCAGACTGCAAACAACTTTCCACTGTCCCTCAGTGTCCTCTTCTCTGAGAAGCATAGACACACAGCCTGAGAATAAAAGTTTAGTGTTGGACATACTATTTAGTGCAAAACAAAAGCTTCTCCCAAGTGGCTGATCAGAGCAAGGGATCTGCTCACCTGGAGGGTTCCATTATCCACCGGGAAGTGTGAACCTCCAGAAGCTCCTTGGCGGCCACAGGCATTCTGACTCTGAACACCTCACTAACACAACATACCTGTGAAAGAGTCCCCATGTCCCACAATAACTATAACTGATACGGTGTTATGGGAGTAGAATGACAGTCAACCGGATGAGTCATTGTTATATTTTATAGGAAGCTAGGCATCCATTCTATTTGATTGTGGAATCTCTTTCCATAAATTTGAGCCATTTTCCAAAGTATTTTACATTTTTTAAGCCTTTAGAAGACCACATGTCTACTGTGACTTTGACTAGAGCTAAAGTAAGGTCTGCCTGCAATGAAATCAAGAACTTGTACCATGATGTAAATGCACATACTGTTTCCTGCATCAAGAAAGTTTTACTAGTTAAAAAAAAAAAAAAAAGATCAGCTGAATGAAGCATTGGTTTAGTGAAGTAACTGATTTATAGTCTGGCACAAGTTCCTTATTGCTTTGCACACTGGTGACAAACAGACTTTGGCAGGCAGCTTTCCTCACTAAATCATGTCTGGAATACTCCTTGATTACCCCCAAGGCTGGTGCTATTACAGCCTATTTTATTCTTCTTCCTGCATAAACATAAGCACAGGGGCACTAAATATTTCCCAATCAATATTGCCCATAATCGTGTGGACCTAAGAAGCAATTGGGGATCTTGTGGAACACACAGATTCCAGGGACTCATCCCCTTTAAGTCAGTAGGTTTTTTCCTAGGGCTCAGGGTTTATATATACTTTTTTAAGATTTTATTTATTTATTTGACAGAGAAAGAGATCACTAGTGGGCAGAGAAGCAGGGAGAGAGAGAGAGGAAGATGCAGGCTCCCTGTTGAGCAGAGAGCCAGATGTGGGGCTTGATCCCAGGACCCTGGAATCATGACCTGAGCTGCAGGCAGAGGCTTGACCCACTGAGCCACCCAGGTGCCACCAGGGTTTATATTGTTAACAATTACACCAAGTAATTCTAATATTGGTGATTCATGAGAAACACTATCCTTTGGGCTGTGCTATCAGAAGTGTCTCAGTTTCTTCTCATAGAGAGGTGCCCTCCCAATCACATCCAAAGACCCAAAGGGAGTACTGGAGAGTAAGAAAGCTGTAGACACCCCTGATGCTATGAAAGCTTTCTGTATCAACAACCACATCCCTTCATCTTATAGAATACTCATCCAATGGGAAAAAGCAATGTTGTGGTCCTTTTACTGCCATTTGCAACCAACTATAATCCATGGAGTCATCTCCCAACTGGGATGAACTACTGTGAAGTCCCTCTCTCCATGAGATCACTTCTCATTAGAACTCTTTTTGTTCCTGTTCACTCTTTCATCACCTTACATCATTTCCCTTGTGCAATTCTGTATTATGGATGGCAATGTTGTCATCCCAATAAGACTTTAAGTGATTTCAGAAGTGTTTTCATAGTATCAGCCATGGTGTAAGTCCTAAAAATCGGTACTGGTGATCCAAATCAAAATGGTTGCCCCTTTCAACTTATCACGTGCCATTCCCTCATAGGCTCTAGGTACTTAAGCCACACAGGAGTTTTGGAATTCCTTGAACCTACCTTTTTTTTTTTTTTTTTCCATCTATTTTTTTTTAATTTATTTTCAGCGTAACAGTATTCATTGTTTTTGCACCACACCCAGTGCTCCATGCAATCCGTGCCCTCTCCAATACCCACCACCTGGTGCCCCCAACCTCTCACCCCCCACCCCTACAAAACCCTCAGATTGTTTTTCAGAGTCCATAGTCTCTCTATGGTTCACCTCCCCTTCCAATTTCCCTCAACTCCCTTCTCCTCTCTAACTCCCCTTGTCCTCCATGCTATTTGTTATGTTCCACAAATAAGTGAAACCATATGATAATTGACTCTCTCTGCTTGAGCCTACCTTTCTGTTGCAGGGCTGTTTCATATTCAGTGCCCCTCTCCTGGTGTACTCTTCCTCACAAACTTGGTCTTCCTAATCCCTACTCACACTTCAGGTTTTAGTGTGAATTTATCCTACTCTCACGTTAGGTACTCCTTTCTAACATTCCCAGAAGATGCTGAATTTTCCACTGATCCTACTTACTGCAATACAAATTACTAGTTGGTTGCAGGTCATACAACCAGCTCTGGAGGCTACACAGTTCTTCCTAGGACCAGTGTGGAAAACAACGTATTGTGTCTATCTTTCTGATTGAATGCTTAGCTCTTAGTCCAGTGGCCATCACATGGTTCCCAATCAATCAGTGTTGAAAGAAGGTAAGGATAAGCTAACAGATGGTTCGAGTTTCACAACCTCTGACTATGACTTTGAAATTGGCACTCAGTTTTCCACCATCCTCTGGAGTTATTCACTCTTTAGAGGTTATATCCCTGAGGTCCAAACAGCATCTTGGATCAGATACATCTCTCTGAAACATCTCTTGAGCCATGAGAGCTCCAATTGCTACAGCATCATGGACGGAAACCATCTTTGAGGCTACAGGACTCAAGTGGTATGAATAAGCTCAAGATCAATGGCTCTGAGCAATGGTTGAGGGAACCCAGAAGAACACTGATGAAAGATTTTTTTTTCCATTATCTTTTTACATGTAAGAGACAACTGCCATGATAGTCAAGTAGGTTTTTTAAGAACACTATGAGCCTCACACTGACCCTTTGTTACAATATCTGCAGGAAAGTATCTTCAATTTTAATCCAAAACCCTATTAAATAAATGAAGGAGTTGGGGAGACACCCAAATCGGGTGGAAACCTAGGGACAGCAAGGCTACCAGCAAGGAGAGGCTGACATCAGTGGGGTAAAGACAAGAGTTCTCTAGATTTGGGAAGTCTCATCAACCTCAGTGTTCCTGCGCCCTTATGTCTAAGCAACATGTACATGCTGACTTACAGCAGGGATGGGGAGATGGATGCTGAAAGATGTCTGAACGTCTTTTGTAAACTAATATTCAACAATCGGTTACTCTTTCTATGAATGGGATCAAGTGAATCGTGGTAAGTGAGTTGTCTGAGCAAATGATTTTAGGTTTCTATTATTTTATTTTGTGCACCAGGGGGGAAAAATATGTAATAGTTTAAAATGGGGCAAGAAAATAATTAAGGACCCCCCCCCAAAAAAATCTCCCCAGTAGTGCAAATGCAGATACACTAAATTAAAACATTTCACAATAATATTTTTGAGAATACATGCTGTCTTGTGGTCACCATAGTTCTCTAGGCAGCCCTATCTCTACCCAATTTTGAGCATGCTTTCCTAGGAGAGATTTGAAGCCACTTTGATTGAAGAGACTTTTAAAAATACCACTGCTACCAGTGAAAGGTATTAAAATTAAAAACTAGGGGCACCTGGGTGGCTCAGTCTTAAGTGGCTGCCTTTGGCTCAGGTCATGATCCCAGTGTCCTGGGATGGAGCCCCGCATCAGGCTCCCTGCTCTTCCTCTTCTTGCTGGTTCCCTTACTTGTACTCTCTTTCTCTTTCTGTGTCAAATAAACAAATAAAAGTCTTTAAAATAAAAAGAAAATAAATTTAAAAATAAAAGTAAAAACTAAATATGGCATATCACCATACTGTATATAGTCCACATACCACAATTTATATTTGAAAATGAAAACGTTTGAATACTTTCTTAGCATGATTAAGAAGAGGCAGCCAATAAAGTGCAGTGTATAATAACTAGCCTTATTTCGTTTAAAAAAAAAGGATATTTTCTTATAATGATTTTATGACAAAATTAATGAATGCCCAGGCCACTGCATTAAGAAATAATGATACTCTCCCCATGATACTTTCCGACTAGGATAAGACTTTCCATGTGGCTTCGCCTATGGGGAGATAATTCATCGGCTGGAAGATGTAGGCTGTTATATTTTTCATCTTATAATAATTAAAATTATTTTTTGACTTCTACAAAGAGAATCAATGGTATTTCTTATTAAATTTAATCTTGCAAAGGAAAGAGGGAAAAATCCTTTTATTACTAGACCCCAATGCAATATGCTTCAAAACATCCTGGAGTGTTCTCAGTGCCCCACGGTCAGCTTGCAAAGAATAAAGAAAGGCTAAGTATTAATCTCCCCCTCATGGAGCCTGCACAAGCTGGTGCAGGCAGAAGCCAACAGACAGGGTTCAAGGGCGTGTCTCCAATAACGCCCGCGGGCAGGGGACTCTATCAAAGTGAGTCCAAAGTAGGGAAACCTGACAATTCAATTTCATATCAAAGTCTTTCAGGGAAACTTGATGGAATGCTAATAAATACCATCTACTTTTTATTGTATGTATAATTGATGTGCTATACAGTCTTTATAATAGTCATACAATCACTTAAACATGACGATATCGGCACTCTAAGAGGTTAGAACCCACCAGTTATATGGTGATTGAGCCAAAGTTGAATTCCAGTCTCTCTACCACTCTGAACACCTTTCCAGTTTGCTCATGTTGACTCTCCAGTCCCCAGGGGGAGAGACCAGTCACAAATTAGGAATCCAGAAGGGAAGGATGGTTTCGTCAAAAGAGGCAGAACAAAGCACCAGGTGCATACAGGAAAGGAACTCACAGGAAGCATATAAGAAAGGCCCAGGTCATTTGCTGCCAAAGAGGTGGAGACTGCTGGTCCAGGGGTTTCAGAACCCCGGGTCCTGGGCCAGGGATCAGGTCCGGATCAGAGTCCATGGGGAGAGGCCAGAACAGGCAACCATGCATCAGATCTTAAAAGCCAAAACTCACCAGCCACTGTAATCATTTCAACTGAGCACAGAACCGGGGGGTGTGAATCCTCACGGGAGTTAGGTTAGAGAGAAGGAGGAAAGAACTAGCACTTCCAAACACTAATCAGCTATTGAAACGGGTTTTACCATCAGAGAGCCCTTCATCTTCTGGAGCGGGGAAGTCTTGTCTTCCCTGAAGCCTGCAGAAATTACTAGCCAAGCTGAGCAGATGGGACTCTGTTCTAGGATCGTGTAAGGTTTCACATATAAAGACCATTTTCTCAAATTCTTTTATCAGACCCCCTGCTAGATTGCTCTCCTCAGACATTTAAAAAAAAAAAAAAACAAACCCAAGAAGATTGAAACATGGTACGCTTTGAGGTCAGAAGAGCCAGCCGTGAAGAGCCAGGTAAGAAAGACGATTCCTAGCTCAGGTCCCTTGAAACAAGAGCTCTTTTCCATCACTTCTCTTCAAACCAAAAATACCGCTTCCTCTTCTTCTCCTTTTCCTTGCAATGAAAGCTATAAATATTCATTAGAGAAGAATTACAAAGCATAGAGAATCTAAAAGAATGACAGAAATCCCCATCTGTACAACTCTGATATGGGACAGTGGTGCTTTAGTATTGTTGTATGTGTAGATCTTTATTTCTGAAACGTGTGTGTGTGTGTGACTGTGTTCAAAAGAATAATGAGAAAGAAGGGGTCTCATCTTGGGTGATAGGGCTTGACAAATACGAGGGAGAACTTCCAGGCAGCAAGTGTAGCTGACAGATCTCTAAGACCAGTGGTGGCCAATATGACCAGAGTATTGGCTGTAGGTCTATAGTTGGTTGGCTGAATGAGGTACATCCCCAAACACCTTCATTCTCCTCCTACCTTCCCCAAATTTTCTCTGTACAATCCCTTCTCCTACTGGCAACTTGGCAGGAAACTAAGGAAAAGAGGCCCTGTAATCAACCTTTTCATTGAATCCAAGTAGGGAAAATTCAATACTCCCAGATGCAAAGTCACAGAGTGGACATAAAAAATTCAGTGGAAAAATCAAGTTGACCAGAAAACCACAAGCCCTCAAAGAATTCTTAATGGTTTGGGGAAAGATCCTAGGCTCCTTACTCTTTAAAGGAACTATCTCTGGACAGATTCCTAAAATCATGAATGGGAGGACTGCTCGAGAATGGTATAGAACATGGGGACTCAAAAGTCCTGACAAATCTTATCTGGTCTCAAGCAACCCAGTGTTGAGGATGACATCCCATTTCCATTAAACACAGTCCAGCCACCTGAAGTGACTCCCAGCACTTTAAATGTTTGTGTAGTCCTTCAAAGCAGTGCCCAACAGAGTTTGCATTTGGGCTGTGTGACCTTGAGGGATTTTGTCCCTTCCCTGAACTTCACCTCCTGCTCTGGAAAATGGCAACACCACCCTAGAACTGTGGTGTGTACCTACAAGGACTTGGGGACAAGGAGACCAGCACTATGCCTGGCACCTGCTCGGTAACTCACTAACACACATTCCCACCTTCCCATCTTGTGCCGGGCTTTGCTGACACCCACACAGCTCAAGAGTGTTCCCAAAATTGCCATTCCCCACACCAGAGTTTCCTGGCATGAACTTTCTCAGTTTCTATCTCACCTTCCTTGGATTACATGTTCAGTGCCTTGCAAGGTGGTAATGTCATAGTTTAGGATGTTTGTTGGCAACAATCTGCCAGTGAAAGATGGTGTAAGCAGAATGTCAAGACCCTTCACCACCTGCTTGGTCTCTCTCTCTCTCTGTTCCCTCTCAAATTTCACCCTCCAGAGACATCTAGACAAGCTGGGACAAGTGCAGAGGAAATAAAACAGTGAGGGGAAGCTCTTGCCATGCTACATGTGAAGATTTGCAGGAAGCATGTGAGGAGAAAAGCAGAGAAAAGATCCAGAGGACTATATGGTCACCGACTTCAAGGGACATAATCTGGGATTGATGCTACACGATTCAATATTCAGTAACTTTTCCATCGGACATAGCATCCATCTTCTGTCACAGTGCATCATGTACTCACTGGATGACTTCGGAAGTACAGCCCTCGCTGTGGTTTCCAAGAGAAGTTCAGCTGCTATCTCCTTCACACCTAAAATCCAGGGCTCTCGGAACCAGAGAAAATTGGAACTGAAAAAAGATGGCTCATCTTAGCAATGGTGGAAAGCCCACAGGTTGACAACATTGTAACCTGCAACATAGGAGCTACCCTGTTACCTGTCAGGGAGGGGTCATGACTAATAAAGCAGTAAAATAAAACAAACCTCATGCTTATTTCCACCCAAGTTCTCTCTGAATCCTTTTTATTTTGCATCTAAATGGCTAAGAATTGAGTGGGCGGGGGGGGGGTGGATTTCTCTTGCAGAGGAATGAGTGATCTTAGCTTAATCTTTATTACTTCTATCATCTAGAACTAGGACCACAAGAGAACCTATTTAAGTTCAATGGGAAAAGGAGCCAGGGAGATGGGGTGATGGGCTAAGCCATCTCAGTGGGAAGTGTCTTCCTCACAGGATGCACTCCAGCACAGGCTGTGTGCCCACGCTGCAGGGATGCGACAGAGAAGCCTCCATGGCCTCACACCCTCCAGCAAGACAGCACTGAGGTTGTCTTCTACATCTGAGAAGTTATATAACTGTCTGAAGGAGGGAACTCAGTGGAGGGAATTTGAAAGCAGGTAACAAGGGAGGACCACAGACATTACAGGGCAATGATGCAGGATCTTTGATCTGTTGAGATCCTAATGCATCCCTTACACCATACTGCCACCGTTTATGGGAGTGGTAGAATTTTACCTACTCCTTCTATCCCCAGCATCACTGGAGATCCTACGACAGAAAGACACATCAGTGTCTGCTCTAGGAAAGAGATGGAATCCCCAGGTTACACGGTCCAGGAACTTTGGACCAGATGGAGACACTTTGAAATGCATCAGTCCAGTCCTCCAGAATTTGTGTTCCACTGAGAAAAAAACTCGTTGTGGATTCCAAATTCTTCTCAGTTAATCTCCAGATCACAACTTCTATAGGCAGCCATAGGGCATCCTGAAGAAAGAGGTCATTAGATGGGCCAAGTCACTCGGTTATCCATAGAAAATATGAAAGAACAGTGATTTCTCTCCCTTGTAATGAACAGTGAACTCATCCTGATTTTTCCACATCTGTAGCATCTGTGCATTTGAATTACTCTTCAGCCCATGTTTTCAATACTTCCTAAAATGCCCACCAAGTTCATGCAGGTCAGTTTTTCCTTTTATGCCCAACTGATATACTGTTATTTTTATCATCAGTATTTCAATAGATCTTTAGTCCAGCCCATGACTCCCGCACCTGGAGGAAGGTGGAAGCAGGGTCTGTGACCCTCCTTGAGCTAAAGACGCTCACTGGATTCCATCACTACCGGGAGGTCTCAGAAACCCTTGACATTCAGGACCTGTTCCATTTTTCCCATTTCCAAATGAGCTTCCTCTACTCTCCACGGGCACTCTGAGCATCTCCAAATACAAGTGGCAAAGGCAGGGAGTTCCAGAAGGAGGGATGCAAGACAGCTGTACATCACCTTCTCGTCTGCAGGGACGGGCACGCGGAAGACCAGCAGAGCCACTGAGTCCTGCTCTGCTGAAGCACACAGTTTCCAGGAAACAAAAAGGCATGTACTGTTTGCATAACTCTAGTTGCATATGAAATGTGGCAGGTGTCCAGTCCCTGTTCCTTGTTCTTATACAGCACAATGAATATATCATTCCATTACCCGAGGCTTAGATCAGCTTAAGCTTAATCAGCAGCTTAGAGCTGATTTTGCTATCATCACTCGTTCAGGACTAATAGTGTTTACCAAGGTTTCCATGGGGTTCTTTGTGACAGGCAGCCGAAGCCAGCCCGGCAATTGTAGCTAAGGGGCTTGGAGCAGAGCCGTTCCAATGCAAGCTCACTGGTTCACAGCGTCTCAAGGCATTTGGCCAGTGTGATCTGAAAAATCAAAAGGTTCTAACAAAGAAAAATTAACTGCTAGCAATCAGGATGGGCAAGGAAAAGAACAGATCACCTACAAAGAAGCATTAGGGTTTCTTAGCAGCCTGGCATGAGGAGGAAGGAAGAGAAAGGAGGTGTTGGGGCCCACTTATCAGATCACACCAGTGGGAGTCAATGCCTGGACAGAAGCCCTGTGACTTACTACTGGCCTCCCACAGACACCTGGTGTGAGTCAGCAGTGTCTGAGTGGGGGCTGCTGGCTGCCACCACGTGAGCCGCACCTTCCCCCAATCCTCTGTGGCCACCAGTACTGCGCCTTGCATGAAGAGAAGCCACGCCCACTGTGTGCAGAGCAGCCAGCCTTCCTTCTGGCCTGGCCTCCTCTCCCCCAGGCCCTTCCACAACCCAGGGCTCATCAGCCAGGGTCCTGCCACCAGTGACCTGCATCTAGGATGGGGGCTGGGCCCTCCTTGTGTGTGTGTCAGTGTGCAAAGTCTGCGTTCACAGTAGTCATCGGCATGCCCTGAATCCCAGAGTCGCTAAACAGGAGCCTTCTAGAGAATCATACTTTCTTTGCTTTTTACAGGTTTTTCAGAGATGTTAGATTTTCACTGCTTTCTGACCTCGGTCCTGTCCTACTCCCTTCTCAAGAGACTGACCACTCTCCTTCCCACTTCTGTGTCCAGCATGGTGACTGTGTTTGGTGCTCTAGTCCTTGCAGGAAGAGCATCTCCTGATAAAGGACAGCACACAGTGACAGGTGGCCTTGGCTCCTGATGTCTGAAAACACCTTGAAGGTGACAGGCTGGTGCATCCATGGCGAGGGAGGAATGTGTCCTGAGCTCTCAGGTCTGGAGAGCTGGACCTCCGAGGTCCAGAGCTTCCCAGCCTTCACCCAGACGAGGTCAGCTGGTATCTACACTGCTGTCTTCCCACCTGATTTCCCCATTTAACTCTGGGTTTCAGTGTGCTCATCATTAGGACTAAAGTCACAGGGGCCTCTTCCCTAGAAGAAGGTGGGATCACGCACCCAGCCCAGAACACAGCCTTTGCATGGTGCTCCCTACTGGCAGCCGATGGGGCCAACTGATGTCTCCACTCACCAGTGAGGCTGGAGACCCAGCCAGAGGACAGCCACATGTCAGTATGGACCGGATGTGCTGCTCAGCCCTGGGGACATCAGTGGCAACCCCAGCCCTGGTCTCTTCCCTTCACAGCTGTGATGGGAACCCCTCAGCACCACCGCCTTGGTCCCACAACCACACTCCTGACTCTAGCTGTCAGGCTGTGCTCGCCCCCCAAGCTGGAGAGGGGCTCTCTTACAGGACTCTAACCCCAGCTTCCTGGAAGCAGTTCTGTCTCTGGGAGGGTGGTAGAGCCGAGCAGGGTGAGGGGAGGGAAATCAGCCTCCAGGCTGGGACGCCAGGATGGTGAGATTCCGCCGGCTCCGGGAGGTTCCGCCGGCTCCGGTCCTGCCCCGTGGAGGTGAAGTGGCCCAGGTAACAGCTTTGGGAGACTCCCAACCAAGCCTCCTTGGACGGGATGAGACAGAGTCTTGTGCAGGAGGAGAATCAGGGTATGGAAGAGAGACACCGGTCGGATCCCTGGTTGGCTCTTATTTATAGCTGTTGCCAAACTCTATGACCCGGAGAGCAAGGCTCTATGCTCCTGAATTCCGTGAGTGGGGATGCGACACAGAGGAGGAGTGGGCGGGCGCAGGGATGCTGCTGGGCGGGGGTCTGACCCACAGTGAACACCCAGTAAACAGTGGCAACTACGCCTACGTACAGCTTCGCACTCTGCCGACATCTGGAAGACCCACACGGGGTGCCTCATGTACGGGACAGGCACAAAGGGCTGCTGCGTGATGAATGGAGCCACTTAGCTCCCTCAAACCTTGAGACACCAGACATCCATCAGCAGAGATTATCTGTCTGGCAGGAGATGCCACAACTCTCGTCCCAGACAGAGCCACACAGGGCCACGTGGGCAAATCCCGAGGCTGGGCTCCCTGTACAGGGAGCTGAGAGCAGCCCTCGGTTCAGGCCGACCTGGGGGCTGGAGGTTTCAGAGTGGGTCTGAGGACCAGCCTGTAAATGCCCACAGCAGAGCTCCCGAGACGTCGTGTGTGGGCTTCCGAGCCGCAGGGACCTGAGCTCCCCCTGCAGGAGGCTGGAAGGTTACTGGCAAACGCCAGGAAGGAGGTAGAGCGAAGGGGCAGGGACCAAGACTTAGGGCAAACTGTCAAGACCCGGCAGAGCGGAGTTTGTGCAGGAAAGTGGGTAGGGGAGGCCATGTGGGTCAGCTGCTCCTAACAGGAAGTGGGCAGCATGTCTGTTATGAGCCGAATTGTTTTACTCCCAAGTTCACACGCTGAAGCCCTAACCTCCCGTCCCTTAGAACGGCCCCTTTGCAGACACAATGTGTTGAGATGAGGTCCCACTGGAGTCTGGTGGGCTCCTAATCCAGTATGACCATCGTCCTTATACAAAGGGGACATTCAGAGATGGGGACACGTATAGACACGATGGCACGTGAAGACTGGAGTTCATGTCTCCTTGATGGGAGACAATGTCACATGAAGACAGAAGTGAGGAGAGAGGCCCCAACAGACCCCTCCCCAGGGCCTGCAGAGGGAGCCCTGCAGACCCCTTGACCTCAGGCTTCTGACTTCCAAGACAGCAACGTTCTGTGGCTTATCCCCCTGTGTCCAGGCAGCTTGAGGCAAGCTCACATTCTTGGCATAAAGCAATGAGATTGAAGTAAAGAAATACACAAAAGCCGAAATTCAGCCCATAGAGGTTCTGGTTTCTGGCTCGGAGGCAGGAAAAACTCTGACATGTAGTTACTTAGATGTGGGAAGCAGGGAGTGGTGGCTGACATTTTTGAAGGGCTGGTAAACATTTTTCTAAGCTGCCTGGCCATGTAGAAACACTGCTTTTGTATTTATTTATTTGATAGAAAGCATCAAGGCTCCTCGGGGTTTTAGAAGTCAGAGTGGACTGTGAAGGTTCTCTGAGCTCCTGTCCAAATGCTCCGCATGCTGGAGAGGAATTAACACCAGCTTCCCAGAAGCGCAGTTGGGAAAGGGCACAGCAGGATCCTTGTGGCAGGACCCTGATGCATGAACGGACTGTGTTTCGATTTACACGTTGCACCTAATTTCTGAATACTGCTGGTGAGCTTTCTAAATGACCTCTCCACCTGTTTCTGGCACCGGAGGCTGGACCCATCACCGTGTGGCATGGGAGCCTCAGGAGCTGTGTAAGCCATAAGCAGGGGGAGGGGTTGGAGGTGAGACCCTGGGTGTCTGCGACCTTGAGGGGACTGGCATCTGTCAGCATGAGAGGAGGAGGGTGTGAAGCTGGTGTCTGTTGCCCCATCACTTATCATCACTCACCTCCTGGTTCCTGTGACCCACGTTGGGGAGGACTGCCGGGGGAGGGAGGAGGACCAGTCCTCAACCCACCTCCTCCTCCCACAGCCATATTCCACTCTCTCCCCTGCTGCCCTCCCTCCTTCTCACCTGACTTCTATTTTCCTCAGCTTCAGTGATTTGCAGCCTTGTAACTCAGATTCTCGGGGAGGCACCGCGTGCAAATGAACTGTCTTATATGTGAGTAATTCTCCAATAAAGCTGTTGTGAGCAGCTACGGTACCGAGCAGTAGCATCCAATTGAAACAGAACGTGAGTCACATATGTAATATTCCACGGGCCACCTTTAGAAAATAAAAAGGAACAGGTCAAATTCATTTTCATGACCTGGACTTAGCCACACGTGTCCCAAATGTTATCATTTCAATATGTGATAAATATGAAATGTCCATTTTTCTCTTTCATAGTAGGTCTAAACTCACTGTGTATTTTTTGCTGACAGCACATCTCGATCCAGATGCCACATTTCTGGGCGGTGCCCCGTGGCTGGCTTCCTGTTGCACAGTGAGCTCTGGAAGCCACGGTGCAGGTGCAGGAGGATCCCTGTCCCCAAGACCTGTGCCCTGGGTGGGGCAGCAGGAAGCTCAAGGGCAGAAGCCATTGAGGTACAGCTTATGCCTCCCACCCCGAGAGGCCCTGGGATCATGACCTGATGCGAAGCAGATACCAACCAACTGAGGCACCCAGGGGACCCTGCTCAGGCACAAGCCTTACACACCCAGAACAGCTGACCCTGGGTCTCTGACCTGGAATTAGCAGGTAGTGTCTGAGGGGATCCTAATACTCAACTGGACCTCAAACAGCATAAAGGAAGTGGGGATAAGACAGCTGGGAGACCCCAGCATTGCCTGGAAGGGTGTGGGTTGAAGGAGGACTGCCGATGGCCTGGGGTTGAACTATTCAACTTAAGAGAGACCATGACTGTGGCACTTGAGTCCGTAGTGGGTTAAAGCCTCTGCCTTCAGCTCGGGTCATCCTAGGGTCCTGGGATCGAGCCCCGCATCGTGCTTTCTGCTCAGCAGGGAGCCTGCTTCCTCCTCTCTCTGCCTGCCTCTCTGCCTACATGTGATCTCTGTCTGTCAAATAAATAAATAAAATCTTTAAAAAAGAGAGAGAGAGAGAGAATAGCTCTCTCTGTCTTGTGGTCACAAGAGCTGTGTCCCTGTGTCTGTAGGGCATGCCTGTAAACGGGGCCAGGCGAAGTCAGGGGCTGCTTGAACTTTGAACTTTTTGGACTTTATCTATTCTTTTTCTATTGCAAGTCCAATTATTCTTTATTTTTATTTTTCATATTTTTGTATGTATTATATATTTATTTTACATTTTTATTAGGTTCTCAAGCAAATTTATAGCTGTGAGTAGACACTGACATGTTTCTTTTCCTGCATCTCTTTTAAGTCTGAAACTTAATAGGACATGGAAATAACATTCACTATCAAAATAATAACACCGCCATTCACTGTTAACTCCCAGGGCATTTCGGCGGCAAACATCTACAGAAAACATGTTGCCTGGAGTACACTCAGACTTCTTCCAGAACTTCAGAGACCATACGAAAAACAGGACATTTCTGTTACCATAGGCTAACCACAGGAATCCCAGCGAACACAGAATTAAGAATACTATAAAGAAGTAGGTGAGACCAGCAGTGTCCCTATGACCCAAAACTTTATTTGAAATGTGAATTTCATGTCACCTGGGTGACTCAGTCAGTTAAGCATCAGGTTCTTGGTTTTGGCTCAGGTCATGATCTCAGGGTTTTGAGAATAAGCCCCATGTTGGGATCCTGCTCAGCAGGTGTACACTTGAGAATCTCACCTCCTCTGTACCCCCCCCCCCACACTCTCTTTCTGTCTCAAATAAAGAAATCATTAAAAAAAGTAAATACTAGGGGCACCTGGGTGGGTTGGTTAATCCTCTGCCTTCGGCTCAGGTCATGATCTCAGGGTCATGGGATCGAGCCCCACACTGGCCTCTCTGCTCAGCAGGGAGCCTGCTTCCTCCTCTCTCTCCCTACCTGCCTCTCTGCCTACTTGTGATCTCTGTCTGTCAAATAAATAAATAAAATCCTTTTAAAAAGTAAATTTAAAAAAAAAAAACATAAAATCCTTAGGCCACACTGAAACCTACCAAATTAAGAATTCTAGATGAGCTTAGAGCTGAGAGACATTACATTTCTGCATTACATTAAGACTGAATACACACCCCAGCAGACTCTCTGACACTCACATCTGATTCCCACAACTCAAATCTCTCTGTCCTTTGTTGCCACCATCTTTCAACATTTCCTGAAACTTCTAAATGTTCTGACCCCCACCTCCTCCAGGACCCTCCCTAGGTGCAGTGTTTCTGGAAAATGTTGCCCCTTATCCCCATATCTGTACATTATCCCATGGGAAGCAGCATTTGTTACTGCATGTTTCTTCTCTACTTTCTAGAGTTTTCTCAGATATGACCCCAAAGAGGGCCAGGAAAAGTGCCTACTTGGCTTCCCTCTCCTGAAAGATCCAATTAATTTATCTGAGTTAGACTCAGATTTTACATAATGCTGACGGGGATATAAAAGCACACAAGTGGAAAATCTTTACAGACCAAGAGATCATTTTTAAATCAATAAAAAGTGAAATAATGGTAAGGGAAATAAAAGGCCTTGGGTTTTCATCTGGGCTCTGCCCATATCTTATTAGCTGATGTTGGGTATCCACAAGACTTCTCTGCTCATCACTTTCCTAATATTTTAGGGGAGGAGGTGGAGACAGACCCATGTCTCCCAATCGAGTTCCACATTCAAGCAAAGATATTAGGCAAAGAAAGTTATGAAACAGAATGCAATTTCAAGCCAGCAGACTCTCTGATCCTTTCAGCCAGTATGGAATGTACAGGATTTTGTGGAGTTTCTGGGGAGGAACCTGCCAATGGTGTGCATGGCAGGAACGAATGCCTGGGCATCCAGACAAACCTGCATGAGGTCCGAGGAAGCTGAGGTTTGGACAGCTAGACAAGAACGGAAGTCAAGTCAGGGATGAGACCACTGCTGAGTGAGTCTGAAGTTACGGTAGATGAGGTGTAGTCCTGGAAGTAAGGTAAGAGGAATGTAAGGAAGCAGGGTCTGGCCTTGGAGGCCTGAGAGTTTGGGTAGGAGCCTCCATCCAGGGCCACTTGGATGCCCATGCTCTCCCTGGACAGAGGTGCAGGTGTATGACCGCATGTGGCTGCTTCATTGCCTTCCGCTCACCTTGGGTGATGCTGAACCAAACTCAGGTCATAGATGCCACGCATCCTTATTTCTCACAGCTAGCATTTATTTGGTGGTTGGAGAAATTAAAGTTTATCTGATTGGTACAAGCAGAGACTGGGGGAAGCATACATTTCAGTAATGATCTTATTGATGTTTCCATAGACAGATCATGTCAACTAATTTAATTACAAAAAGAAACTTGAGAACTACTGGATATCTCTAAAGAAAGCAGAACTGGGGTACCTGGGGGTCTCAGTTGGTTAAGCGAGTTTGCCCTTGTTTTAGATCATGATCTCGGGTCCTGGGATGGAGGCCCACATAAGGCTCCCTGCAGAGCGGGGAGTCTGCTTCTCCCTCTCCCTTTGTCTGCTACTCCCTCTGCCTACTTGTGCTCACTCCCTCTCTGTCAAATAAATAAATAAAATCTAAAAAAAAAAAAAAAAAACTAAGTAGAAAGAAAAGAAAAAGTAGCAGGGGAACAGACAGAAGGACTGCATACGGGAAACCCCTGAGGTTGAAGGGCCAGGAGCAGGTGACAGAAGGGATTGTCACCCCAGGGCACTACCTGTGAAGGAGGGGACTCCACCCTCTCTATCTTTGACCAGTCCATGGAACAATCACATTCCTGGGAAGGGGACAGGGTTGGCCATGCTGGGACCCATGTCCATCCTTTACCAGGCAGCTGGCCCCGAGGCATGAGGCAAGTGGTATAGTCTCTCAAAAGCAGAAAGTGCAGTGATTGAGCAATTCACCAAATGCAAGGGTCAGACAATGTCCCGGAAATGTCCTCCCTGTGGATGGCAGAGCTGATTTGGCAGCGATGACTGTGGGCGACCTTTGGCTGGGCCTGTTGGGGGCCCAGGATGGCAGGGGTATTTTTGCTTTTGTTGATTTGGGTGGCCAAGATGAGGTGTCTGGCAGGGACAGTCCCAGAGGAAGACAAGCGGGAGGAAGAGCGTGCTTCCCTCTGGTCCAGGAGCCATGGTCACTGCTGTTTGCTTTGCCTCCCAGTGAGGTGCTTGCTTCAGGAGATGCAATGTGGGGTCCCCCGCCGGTCACCCTCATACACTTAACCACCAACCAGGACAGAGGGGTCCTGGCAAACCTTTATTTTCGGAGGTGATTTGGCCAAAGAAAACATTCTGCCTCCGCCCTCCCTGCTGAACACACAAATTTTAGCTTTTCTGTGTTTTGACCTGGGCCCTGACATTTCAAGTGCTGGAATGGATTTAAAGGCTTAACCCAATATGGGTTTAAAACACTGTTCTTCCCTCCTGTTTCTCTCCAACCATGGGATTAAATATCGGTGTTGGAAACAGTTGATGTTCACCACTATCTTCTCGGTATGCGTGTATCTGTGCTCTGTCTAGATGGACCGTATTCAGGGAACTGGGAATGCAGAGAGCAGGTGAAGAAAGTCCGTGGTGGTCAGGGACCAGAGTCTGCGGGACAAAGTCGCACCAGGATGGCTGGCTGTCCTGCGAGCAGGGTTCCTGAGCTGCAGGAGACTTTGCTAGTGAACAGAGCAGCGGGGGTGCACCTCTGAGGCCCGGAGATCTGCTGACCATGTGGGGATCTGGTATGACCTTGGTACAGTTTTATTTTTATTTTCTTTCTTCTTATTTTCTTTTTAGGAGCAGAGAGGGGACCTTGGCACCCAGGCTTAACTGGACACAGAGGAGAGACCTCCTCAACATTGAGGTCAGAAGTCATCTATCTCAGTATGCCAAAGCCTTGGAGGAGATGGGCAGGAAGGGAACCTGGCCCCACGGCCCGCATCAGCTCCTCTGCAGTTGATGTGAGGACAGATCCCATGCCCTCACTACGAAGGCAAATCCATAGCATCATTTTTCCCAGGAGCACAGAACGGGGCTCAAACTTGGCCCTACACATCCCATCACACAATAACCCCATCTGCTGCCCTGCCTGAGAAGTCTGTGTTTCTGAAACAGAGTCTTCTCCTTGGTTCTGAAACAGGTAAGGACCCAGGAACTACAGAAGATGGCAACACGGAGGGAACAAGGGACATTACTTTTATTGAGCACCTACTACGTGCCTGTGTGCCACATCACTGCCCATAGATTTTCTCTGTCCGCCTTACAATGTCCCTGTGAGCAAGGTGGCAGCAGTCCCTCTTAGCACATGAACAGACACTTTGTGTGACTCGTCCTCCAGGAAACATCAGGGTTTAATGAAAGGGGGCCAGGACCAGAGCTTGGGAGGCAGGGCCAGCCAGATTTGCTTTTGTCTCTGCTCTCGATCAGGCGTGTCTCTCAAGTTCCTCATCTACAAGATAATGTATTTGTATAATAACAGATATTAATGTATACCGTTCAAACTCATTGTGAAAATGGGATTTAGTACACATCATGCGTCTGGTCTGGCACATGAGCATTTCATAAAATGGCCCTCTACCCCCCTCCAAAGATATGTACCAGTCAACTCTGAGCTTGGGCTAGGAATTCGGCCCTCCAGGCTGCAGGCCTTCTGGGCTGTCTGCTTCATTCTCCCAGACTGAGATCGTTAGAAAGCAAGTTTCAAGTGCATTCAGAAGAGAAGCTGGGAGTCTGTTTCAGGGTCTCCAGCTTGGAGACAACTGCGTGCAACCTCACCCAGCTCGTGTCCGTTCTATGAACACACTTCTCTGTTATTCCTTGCAAGATTTTTCCCCAAAATATTATGAGCTAGGCACTGCCAGACAAACAGATATTAATGATTCTTTTTTATAATCTTTAGCTGTGAAGCTGGCCCCAGTGTTGTTAATACCAAGGTCTCCATCCCAGCCATGGACTTCACTAAGTGTAATGTGAGCTCCTTTCCCACCAAGCCTGATGTCTCTTTAGAACAAAGCACAATAGGCTTTGCTTCTGGTTTCTGGTTCCTTCTCACATCTTCCACTGGGTTTGTTCTGATCTCCAAAGGTCCTATAAACTGGAAAATATCCTCCCAGAAAGCACTAGCTTTTACTCAATCTTTTGTTCATGCCCTGTTCATCCAAGGCCATACTGATTTAAGTGTCTGACAGCCACACACACATACACAAGCACACACACACGCAAACACACACGCATGTGTGCACACATGCACACAGAGACACACACGTGCAGACATGCAAATGCACACACAGGGGCACACACACCCCATCTCCACTCACATACACCAACACGTCTGAGAGCACAACACTCTGACTGTTCTGGTTCATGTTACTGGTGTGCAGCTCAAAACTTCACAGAACCTAGTTCAAGCACTTACTGCCCTTGAATCTCAGTTCCATACTCCACTAAACAAAAATGGCAACACATGTCCCACAGGGATGAGGCCATTCCCATGAGACAAAGGAGGTAAACCCTTAATATAGCATATTCGCTATGCTAGGCACGCCATTAGCTCCTTTTTTTTTTTTTTTTTGGTACTATTTACTGCTGTTCAACTCTGTCTATCTAACTTACAGAGTTCAGGAAACCATCAGACTGACTCTCAAAGTCTCCCTCATTAAGGCTCATCCTCAGACAACTCTTTATTTTCTCATATTCATTATGCATATGCTGAACCAGAAAACAACAACAAACAAACAAACCTGTCAATCAAGGGAAACAGAACAGGCCAGAAAGGGACATTTACTGTACAGTGTGCTACCACAAGCAAAATTTAATTCAAAAACAAAAGCAGATGGACACATTAATTGGGAAAGCTGACAGCACACCTTTTGCTAAGTTCACTTCATAGTGAGTAATTATCCAGATATACTTAGATTGAGATGAAACACGGCACAGGGCCCAGAACTTCTTTAACAATCTACAGTGGAGCCTACTTGCACCGTGTGTCATTATCCCAAAATTCATGACAGATAGGTTGGTCACGCAATTTCCTCCAGCACAGAAGGGCCACGTGAGAATTAGGCAATATATAAATAAATGTTAACATTGCTCTTAAAAACATTTTCAAGAAACATAACTCTCATTTAGTAGGTTAGACTTCCAACAAGTTTCACTGATTTAGGGGTACGCGAGAAGGATTCGCTCTCCCGAAACACTTCCCTATCTGTTTACTGATGCATCCCCCACCTTTCTCTGTTCAGTTCAAACCTGGCTCTCATTTTCAATGCTGATATGGGTGGTCCTGCTCCTGAGCTTATTAGTGGTTGATGTTGGGCTGGGCGTTTGTGCTCCTCCTGCATTTGTATGTTGAAACTCTAATCTCCAGTGTGATGGTATTTGGAAATGAGGCTTTTAGAAGGTAATTGCATTGGGATGGTAAAACCATCATGAATGGGATTAGTACACTTATAAGAACACAAGAGAGCTTTCTGTCTCTCTGTCTCAGTCTCCGTGTCTGTCTTTTCTCTTTCTCTCTTTCTCTCTCTCTCACACTCAACATGTGACTACCCAGTGACAAGGATGCTGTTTATTAGCCACCAGGAAACAGGTCCTTCCCAGGAGCCAAATCTGCCAACACCTTGACATTGGACTTCCCATCCTTCACAACCATTGGAAATAAACGTCTATTGTTTAAGCCATCCTATCTGCAGTGTGTTGTTATGGTACCCTGAACTGACTAAGACAGTGGTCCATGAGGTCATCTATGTCCTCATTTTCCGTGTCCGCACAGGGGCCGGTCAGTCTTCTCCTGCTCTTTCCGTTCACTGCCCAAGCCCACAAAGGCCTATCACAAGATCGCTTGGCAGAACAGCACCATGTGTTTAACATTAACTAACTCAGTGCCTGGAAGCTGGGCAGGATATTCCCTCCGAAGAGACACAAGATAGGGTCAACTTACGACACATGGCAGATGAGCAGAAGCCATCAGCAGGACACCCAACCAGATGGAGGAAGAACACTTGAAGAAGAAGCTGGACCTCTGTACTTAGTGGAAATAGTACAAGGGAACTGCAAATTTAAGCCAGCCTCTGGTCTGACTGGCAACTATCTCCCCTGGCTATTTCTTCCTCTCAGATATTTCTAACTATAATATGTTATGGATTTTTGTTGTGTCAACATCTTGCTCACTGGCCTATAATCTTTCCACTATTCTGAGTCATAAAAACCCTTGGAAAATTCCTGAGAACCTTGAGTAGCACCATGTAATTTTTTTTCTTTACCTTTGAAAGTAGATCAAATTATAAAAACCATAACTATTCTTATTCTTTTTAAGTAAGGTCATCAAGAGCTGTGTGGCCCTTCTGCATAAAATAGACCCATAGTAAAAGACAGTAGGAAAGGAAAAAAGAAGGGAAGGGGGGAGGGAGGGAAAGAGGGAGGAAGGAAGGGAGGGATAGAGGGAGGGAGGGAGGAAACATAACACAGAGATCTCTTATCAAAGTCGTTCTGAAGCTGTAACAGGGTGTTTGGCATGCTTCTTCTAGACTAGATGAAGGAAAGAAGATTGCCACCTCGAGCCCCAAATAAGAGAGAATGTGAAGGTCACCCAAGCATCCACCCAGTCGTTCTGAAAGAGAAAGACAAATGCTCCTCCCACCCTTTGACGGTTTTCAAGTTCTGATCACAGAGCTTAAATGTGCAGAAGGCCTAACTCCTGATGTCTAGCCCTTCAATAAACAGGACAGCATGTGGCTGTGCCAAAAAATCCTACCCAGGCACAGGGCCAGCAGGTGTCTATGCAATACTGGAATTGTGGTTGGCATGGTCTCAGGGAGCAGAGGGGCCACAATAGAATGTGCTTGAACTCTGTCTCTTCGTTTCCAGAAATATCTTACTTCCTTCAAAGTGTATCCTCCCTGATGCAGCTAATTATCACCATCTGCACCCCAACACCAAAACCCAAGCTTTATCTTCCCTCACCTAGACTATTCAAATGGTGCCGTGAGGGTCTCCTGAGGCCAGTTATCCACCCAGCAGACAGGAATGTACCACACCTCTGCTAATCCCTTCTTTGGTTTTCCGTGTAACTTAGAGCAACAGCCATCAACATTCTGCAGAACCTGCCTTTTTTCCAAGATCCCACAGGATTTGTCTTTCTCCAGTGAGCTCCCTTGCTTCCTGTACTCCAGCTGCACTGGCATTGCGGAGCCTCAGACAAGCCTGTACCAGCTCCACTGGAAGGCCTGGACGCTTCCTGCCCCTCCCTGGAACACTCCTGACCACGTGCTCACACAGCGTCCCCCTCATCGCCTTTTGGTGTCCATGCAAACGTTTATCAGAGAGACCTTCCTCAGCTATTCTGCCAAAGGCCACGTCCTCCCCCTGTGCTTCCCTCTGCTGCTACCCTGACTGTTCTGTCTTAGCACTTACCACCTCCTGACATCCATACTCCCTGAAAGCAGGACATTTTATCATTCCTTGACCCTCACATGCATGGTAGTGTTGGAACATGGTACGCACCCAATAAACACGAGAGAAGGGGTGCCTGGGGGGCTCAGTCAGTTGAGTGCCCAACTCCTGATTTCAGCTCAGGTCATGATCTCAGGGTCGTAAGATGGAGCCCATATCAGGCTCCGTGCTCAGCGTGGAGTGTGCTTGAGAGTTCTCCCTCCATCTTCTCTTCCTCACCCTCTCTGAAATAAGTAAGTAAAATATTTTTTTTAAAGATTTTTTATTTATTTATCTGACAGAGAGAGATCACAAGCAGGCAGAGAGGCAGGCAGAGAGAGGAGGAAGCAGGCTCCCTGCTGAGCAGAGAGCCCAATGCGGGGCTCGATCCCAGGATCCCGAGATCATGACCTGAGCCGAAGGCAGCGGCTTAACCCACTGAGCCACCCAGGCGCACCTGTAAGTAAAATATTTTTTTAAAAGTAATAAAATAAAAAAAAATAAATAAACACAAGAGAAAGCAGGGAAGAAGAGAGAGTGCATTGGAGCTGAAGAGAATTTGTGACTTCCTTCCCCAGGCTGATAAAACTTTGTGCTTCATGTGGCCAAGCTACTCAGCCCTTAACCCAATTTGGTGAGCTACTACTCAGTGTTCTTCCAGTGATTTTTTTTATTAAACAAAACTGGAGCCCATTTCTATGACTTCCAACCATAGATCTCTGAAGGACACATAGCCCCTAAGTGTCATCCTCTTGAACACAAGCACCCTGACACTGCTCCTCTGAGACAAGCTTTTCTGACATTTTGCCCTTCTTGACCTTTCTCATCAGGTAATGACCCAACCTCTTCCGCCTTCTGGCTGTTTCACCTGGGATATCCCCATTGACATTTCCAGATCTCAGCTCATTCTTCAGACCCTGGGGACTTTAATAAAACTTCTCTTCATTCGACTCTCTCAGAGTACAGGAATGCATCTAGTGAAATAAAATATAAATAGAGAGAGACTTTCATAAGGACAAGTATAAAATGTGTAAGTGTTTGCTGCTTTTATTTAAGGCAGGGAAAAGGAAACAACAGGAGAATCACAGGAGCAATTTGGATGGGATCCATTTGCTGAAATTTTCCACTGGCAGCTGTGTTCATGTTAACAAGCTGAAAGGCATTCTTTTTTGTCATTTTTCTAAATGTTTACCATTTATACAGGATCTTAGGTCCATAATGTAAAGCTTCATATAAAATTTAGGAGCATTCTTGAAGTAAACAGACCTCTTTTATCACCCTATCTTTCAGGCTTTACCAAACCAGAGGCAATGAGGACCACAGTATCCTCATAAAAATGTCAAGCAACTTCAACTCACTACACTTAACTTATGGAAAGATTTAACAGATTATGGTCATTTAACGTTTTATGACAATTCGAGCTGGTCATATTGTATGCACAAAAGGCCATGGCATGCACAATGAACCTTCACGTTTCATAAAAATGCTGTGTTTTGGACAGCATGCCTTCAGAGGTGTGCCTATTATTGGATAATGTCTTCTGAGAGTCCCACATCCATGACCCACGCCATCTCTCCACAGCTCCTGAGCTACAACCCATGCCCCAAATACTATAAAGGCCTGACACTAGTTACAGAAATGTGGGAGGGGTCCTTCTTGCGGAAGGGGTTTTAGAAGGGAAAGGTGGCTCTAGGACCTATCCCTCTGGCCCTCCCAGCTGAATCCAACCCAGTCCCTAAGTTTTGTTTTTTTTTTTTTAAGTTACTTTGGGACCGTGGGGGGCTCAGTCGGTTAAGCGTCTGACTCTTGATTTCCACTCAGGTCATGATCTCAAGGTCATGGATCAAGCCCCACATAGGGCTCCATGCTCAGCATGGAGTCCACCTAAGGATTCTTTCCCACTCCTCCTCAGCCCCTCCCCTCTGCTCCCCTCTAAAATAAATGAATAAGTCTTTTTAAAATTGTTTAAAAATAACTTTGGATTTATTTATTAAAAGTAAATTTGACTAGAACTCCTATGATATTTATCCTCTTGACAAAGAGTTGGCTCCTTGAGCCAAGGGGCCAATATTGACCTCAAGGCATCACCTGAACAAGTGGGATACTCACCACCTGGGCGGCTCTCAGCTGTCCAGTACTGCACACCTCCCAGTCAGAAGGCATGTTTCTCCTCAACCTCTCCCTCCCAAAACTTACTCAGTAAGTGAGGTGGGTTTTTTTTTTTTTGGGGGGGGGACTATACGTATCCTTGGCCCTAGTGCCTTATCTTGTTTAGGGTTTGCAATTTAAAGATCAGATTCAGGAGACTTTGACCATCAGCCTGTCCACCTAGATCCTGAACAGGGCCCATGCTTCCGTTTCTCAGGGGAAAAGATAAGCAAGAACATCCTGTACCATAAACCCCCTCCTCTCTCTTCCCACTTCCTCTTCTACCTCTCCTCAAAGCACAAAACAAAGTGTTGTAGAATACCAACCCGAAGAACTTTGAGAATTTTCCTCTACATAAATCTCCAAAACAAAGGAAACTGTTCTCCTCTCTTAGGGTATCCATTTCCAGGAAAAATCCGGCTGTGTTGCTTCCCAGGAGGGAAGCGGGAGGCAGCAGAGCTTCTAGTCCCAGCCCCAGGGGCCTGATAAACTGAGATTGAAGGAAACGGCATTTATTAAAGATTATTCAGGTAAAGAAATGATTCTCTTTTTGGAGGTTCTCGCAGCTTGCCCTGGTTCCCAGGAACATGAGAGGCACTGAGCTTGTGGGATGCCGCTGCTGGTTGGAGTCGTGCTTGGCAGCCAAAGGCAGCTCAGTCAAATTAAACAGACTCATTTAACAATTCAATGAGCAGGACGGCACTGGCAGCCAACAGGGGAATTAGTGGGACCATGGGTCCGTCTGAACAGGCACCGGCCATGCCCGTGGGGCTGAAGGAATCTGAAAAAGGTCTGGCCACATTCCCTACCTTGTCTCCGGACACCTGCCACCAGGACTGTCCCTCCACACTGGGGCCAGCCAACAGACACCCACAGTGGGTCACAACAGGCAAGAGGCACCTAGAAAATCCAAGTCCTGGTTCAATCTCAAGATTGGCATCATGCAATATTGTTTTGACATATTTCTAGCAGGTCAATGGCATTCTTCCCTAGATTCAGAAGCATTAGTCCACAAAAGCATGGATTCTGGCTTTGAAAGATGCCTTGTAAAGCATCTAATTCTTGCCTTCAAATTCCATCTCCAGTTCCCAACCCAAGTCTGCTCAGACAGCACACACCCATGTTCTCTTTGACTCACAGCCTGTCTGCCATTGCTTTTGGAAAGCATGCTCCCTTGATTTAATTGCAAATGCTGTCAGAATAAACCATTTTTTCACACCAAACTCTCTCCTTTCTTCCATCATGAATTTAAAAAAATGAAAAAAACTAGTTTTTAGGAGCACCTGGGTGGCTCAGTCTGTTAAGCATCTGTCTTTGGCTCAGGTCACCATCCCAAGCCTGTGTTGGGCTCCCCGCTCAGTGGAGAGTCTACATATCCCTCCCCAGCTTGTGTCAATCTCTCTCTCTCCCTCCCTCTCAAATAAATAAATAAAATCTTTTAAAAAAAAACCAAAACACTAGTTTTAAAAAATGTCCCAAGTTGTTTTGTACCCACTAATCAAAATCACTCAAAGATTCCTCTTTTGGACATCTTACTGTTGGGTCCCTCCAGGCTTTCCTGGGGCTTGTTGGTTATGTTCATTCTCTATGTTTCCTTTTAAATCAAGAGGTTTAAAGTTTCTGTGCCAAAAAACATGGTGATTCAAGGAAGGTTCCTTGACAAACAGGGCTAATCGCTGAAGTGTAGGTGTGGATAGGGGAATCATGGACCCAGCCACCTGACACTAGGGAAGGATGATGGAGGGAGAAGCCACCAGAGCCTGGGAGTGGAGATCTGTGGCCAGAAGAGCAGTGGCTTCTGTGTCAGGGAGCCGGGGAGTAAATGCCCCCCTGATTCTCCCTCCTGCAGAGTGAGGGAGTGTGTGTAGAAGCCCTCACGACCACCAGCCTGAGGAGTGGGTCTGGGCCAGGTGCCCCACGCAGACCCTGCACTTGGGAGCAGCAGCCCCCGTCCTTGCCACACAGCTGTACAGTAATCCCTCCTGAGGATCCTCTCATCCCTGAGCCTCCTCTCCCTCTTTGTCCAGCGTCGCTGTGTAGGGTCTTGTCTGCCTGTTCTATGAACTACTTAAAGCATCTTCCCACAGTTTCAGTGACCCAGCGGACGGCGCCCTTCTCCCCAACTTGACCACAAATCATACTTTCCATTGCCTTCCCCCTTTTTTAGCCACTCTCATGTCACCAAATGTTGGCAGAGCAGGGGGCCTGAGGGGTGGAACAACAGAGCCTCAATGGGACTAAGGGAGCAGTGCCCATTGGGAGCGTGGACACAGAGGGACAAGGACTCAGGAGAAAAAGGCCCCCACAGTGAGGTGGGAGCCCACGGACTGCCTCTGGGTGTCCGTCGCCAGTGCAGAGCTAACCCTTTCTAGAACGCCTCACTATCCTGAGTCAGCATATCTATGTGGTTTCATTTTCCTGGATTTTCAGAGCTCTTTCCTCCCTGGGAAGCAAGCCTGGACCTTTGCAAAACCACATCTCTTTTGTGTCACATGCAATCCTGGGGGTCACTCTCCAGTCCCTAATGGCCCCACTGAGCCCAGGCTCTGATGGGGCATCACCACTCAGCAAAGCCCCTCTACTCTGCCTTAGTTTCAGCCTTAGTTTCTACCAACACAGACTGCAAGTGAGTGCACATGTCCGACAGGGACACCCCAACAAGCTTCACCTGACCTTAGTAAAGCTGCTCACCTGCCAAGCTCCATCTCTCATCTACCGAGCCTGGGAGCTCCACTCCAGGACTGCCAGCAAATTGTATGGACGCACGCCCAGTGTACAGAGAAGACGTGCAAACCGTTCCTGCCTACCTCCCACCTTCCACACGTCTGCCATGCAGGCGATGCTGTCTCTCAGTTCACCTGCCAGATGCCAGCTCCCAAAGCCACCTGCGGGGCCAAATTAAAATTCATGACTTGGTGACTCCCGTCCCAAGAGGGAGAAGAAATGTGCTTTGAGCCGTGAACCCCTAAAACCTGGTGCTCTGAGGCGCCTGGTGGCTCAGTCAGCTAAGAATCTGTCTTCAGCTCCGGTCATAATCTCAGGGTCCTGGGATTGAGTTCCGCATCAGGCTACCTGCTTAGTGGGGAGTCTGCTTCTCCTTCTCACTCTCCCTCTGTGCTCTTTTTTTCTCAAATAAATAAAAAATATATATTTTTTTAAATAAAATAAATAAAATAAAATAAAACCTTGTTCCCCCTAAAAGGCTGCCACCTGCTCCCTGTGCAAAGGAGGACTGGGAACCATCCCTGGTGTCCTCACCAGGGATTCACTGCTCGTGACAAGATATTCCTCTTTTCCCAGAGCAGACATGCCCTAAGCTGCCACAGAATTGCTGTATGTTGGGGCGCCTGGGTGGCTCAGTGGATTAAAGCCTCTGCCTTCGGCTCAGGTCATGATCCCAGGGTCCTGGGATCGAGCCCCGAATCAGGCTCTCTGCTCGGCAGGGAGCCTGCTTCCTCCTCTCTCTCTCTGCCTGCCTCTCTGCCTACTTGTGATCTCTATCTGTCAAATAAAATAAATAAAATCTTTAAAAAAAAAAAAAAGAATTGCTGTATGTTGACTTCTTCACAGAACTTTGCAACAGACCCAAAATTTCAGGGTACTTTCTCCCCAGGGAACTACAAAGCACCCACATCCTCCAGCCTAACACCAGTGACCCGGAAAAGTACCAAATAAAAAACACCTCAAACTTCGAACATAAGCAGGTGCTGTTAAGTGTAATAAAAGGACGAGATCTTACATTTGAGGCCACATGGACAGACCTCGAGGGCCTTGTGTTAGGTGAGATAAGTCAGACAGATGAATACATTAGGATTTCATTCCTATATCTAGATCCTATTCTAGATATATAGATCTAGATCTATACAGATCACTCCTATTTCTAGATCCCTAGAAAACAGAAGAAATGAATGAACAAACAAAAAGCAGAAACAGATCCATACATGCAGAGATCAAAAACTGATGAGTGCCAGAGGCGCGGAGCAAAGGGGAGTGGGAGGTGCAAGTGTCCCGTTCTGGAAGGAACAAGTCACAGGCACAGAAGGCTCAGCACAGGGAACACCATCAGTGGTACCGAATCGGCTTTGTATGGGACCGATGGGAGCTACACTTGGGAGCACAGCGTAAAGAAGAGGGATGAAAAATCACTGTGTTGTACCCCTGAAACCCATGTCACACTGTCTGTCAACCGTACTCAAATTAAAAAAAAAAAAAATTCAAGAATCAGGTGGAAAGATTTACCCAATTTCTTTTCTCATGGAATGTTTAAACTGTCTTCCACTTCCTCCCTCTGAGGGCAGGGCCCCTAAGACTCCACGTTCCACCTGCCGCTGTCCCACGATGTCACCTTCTCCATCCTCTGGTCCCCTCTCTCTCCTGTGTTTCTAGGAGATCCCGGGGGTGGCTGCTGGGTTGTGGATATACTGGAATTGTTGCTGTGGGAGGAACATGTGCCTTTCTGTGCTCCTGGAGGGTCTGTGTGTTTCTGTACTCTCCCCCACCCCCGGTTTACTGCACCCTTGCTTTGCACAGGCAAGCAGCTCGGGGTCTCAGAAAATAAGCGCATCCCTGAGCGTGGCTGGCTTTTACAAAGAAAGTTAAACACTCCTCTGTCCTAAGGGCTCCAGTCTGTTCATAGCTTTGCCTGTTGAGCCCATGCGCTCCGGAGAAAACCAGACGTCTTCACGCCTGTCCCACCACAGCCTTCGGAAGCGCTCGCGGTGCAGCATGGCCAGCCTTCAGCCTCCACGTCCCCGTCTGTGATGTCTCCACATTTGCATTTGCCCTGATCTGTCCTGCTTCCTGCCCACTGCTGTTTGCTCTTTTTAGTCAAAGAGTAGACAGCATAACATTTTCCTCTGTTGGTTTAAGATCCCAAAGCATGTGCTTCCATCCCTGCTTGATTTTCTCCTCCTTCTTTCTCTTTCTTTCTTTTCTTTATTACTGGCATTTGACTCAAGGCCTTTGTGAGGCCCTGCGGCATTTCTCCGTCACATTGGCCATGCACCTTACAAGGTGCTTTTTAACAATTTTGCAGAGTGCTGAGCACAGTAAATGAATCATTTCTCTGCCGTTTATATGTTTGGGTACAATGAAAGCTCTTGACAAGAGGCAAGACTTTCCCAGCCTGGCATTTATGATCAATTTCTGTAGCTATTCAACAAGGTCATAAGCTTTTTGGAAAAGTCTACCCACCTGTGACTTTTTTGTTGTTGTTTTTCTAACTGATGCAGTTCATGGCTGCTGAGTGTTCTTTTCTAGCGTCATGAATAATACACCAAGGGTAATAGACTGGTCTCTATTTTTTATTTATAAGTCTTGGATGTGGGGCAGGAAAATTCAGGGCTTAGGTTTTTCTGTAGAAGGACTATCCCCCACGTGTGCCTCTATGATGCCCAGGCCCATGTGTGTGTGTGGCTCACCTGGAAGACCAGACGCACGGCCGTGACCTTTGAGCCCCAACCGTGAAGGGTCAAACAGCACGGCCCTCCAGGAAACTCCCCAAGATCAGTCTTCACCAGAAAGGAGCTTTGTGCAAATTAGGGAGACTTTTATCACCTTAACCTGTTCGAGACAACATGCTAGACTTGTGTTTGAATTCACAAACGTAACCACAACAAATGAGGTCGCATTTCAGGAATAAAAATTAAGCAGCACATGAGCGGTCAGGCTGCCCAGTGCGGGAAGATTGTTCTAGAGCCGTGCTTCAGCTGTGCATTTCTACCATCCATCGGTGACTCAGAAATGACTGAACGGCCCCGATGAATAGAAAACCCCATCCCCCCAAGCTGAGACAATCATGCCCCGGCTTGGAAGCCAAACCGCAGGGATCTTTCTGGGCCTTCATGATGAAGATAAGTGGACAGTCCTTGGTTTCAGGTCAGCTGGCCCAAGGAGGCTGAGCCGGCGGGCTGTTTCTGCTCTCCTGGAAATTCATAAACAAACACAGAAGGATCCATCTTCCTGGGCTTCAGCTTTGCTCCACTAGTGGTTTCCCGGGACCAGAAAGCAAGGCGCCGTGCCAGGCTCCGACAGCGACTCCAAGCTATGTGCCACTTGGCTCACCAGCCCTGGCAAAATGTTTGCTTAGATATTCAAGAATTAGTCATGAGAGAAGCAACCTTCGACAGCGGGAATGGTGGACTTGGCTGAGATCCGCAGGTTCATCCCGTCCGGCCTCCCCGCCCACAGCCACTGGCTTAGCCAGAGGAATATAAAATGCGGGAAGAGTTCATCTTCACCCTTCCTGATCCACTGCCCCCCAACAAAAGCCAACAGGATCCAGTATGCATAGGGCAGAGCCTTAAACCAGACGGTTTCAGTCGTGTGACGGGCGTGAAACAGGCGAAGGCGTCAAGCCACATTGTGTGCACCTGCCTCCCGCTGCCTGCCCCCGGACCCCTCCCAGGGCTGTGCTGATCTTGACTCTGCCAGACTTACGAGAGGTGACACGCTACTCCAACAAGGTCAGCTGCCTTTCAGGAGGGAAGTCAAGAAATTCAGTAGGGTAATTCTGCCTCCCAGGCTGTCAAGCTTCAGGGAGAAAGCCTTAGGAAGATAGAGTGAGAAAACCAAACTGAGAAAGATCAATCTTTCCTGGCCTCTGTGTCACAGGCCCTCTCCTCCCTTGCTGACGATGACACAACTCCTCGATCCCACTCTGACCTTGACCCTGGGATTGTGTTCCTGCCTGCTCCCCGGGGTCCATCAGATTTGAAGCTGAGATGTGCTTTTAATGTGTAGATTCCCACCTAACTGACTCCTTAGGCTCAGTCCCTACTCCATACTGATTTGTCCACTTTTTCGTACTTGGAGAAGCAATATTTAGTACCTCTAACACTAAAGAAGTAAGCCCACACTGATGAGTGCAAGGTTTCTCTAGTGCCCTTAGGCAGGACAGCACCTTCCAGTGCTCTCATAATATTCCCTTCTCTTTTTTCTCTTTTTTAACTTAACTTTTTTAACTTTTAAGATGTAGATCTGTGAGCATCCTGGGAAATTCTCCAGATGCCAGGTCAATGCGGTCCTCACCAGAAAGGAGCTTTGTGACAATTTTGAAGGAAATGATAAACAGATGTGACAATTTTGAAGGAAATGATAAACAGGTTTCCCTTTGATTTGACTTATCTGTGGCTTCTTGGCCACAATGTGCTACTTGGCGTCCTGGCCTTCAGTTCAATGCTTGACTATTTTCCCTGCTGTAGCCTATTGTCTCCTTCACCTTGATATTTTGCAGAGGTCATGGAGTGCCCACTATGTGCCAGCCATGAAAATAGGTGCTGGAATTCAAAGATAATTAAGACAGCTTCATGCCTGTCCTAGGAGCTCACAGACCCCAACACAATGTAGCCTTCCTGGGAGTTGAGGGCAAATATGTGTAAGATATTAAGATCAAAGCATCCCCAAAATGGAAAGTAGCCCATATAACCATCTGCATTCAAACAAATACATAAACTGTGTCATATTCGTACCATGAAATAATTCAGAGCCATGATGACAAATGACAATGACAACAAACAACACGCAACACCGTGATTTAGGCTGACAGAAGTAACTGACATTGAGATGACAAGCTTCTGCAGATGGTTTCACTTCTGTAGCATAAAATCAGTGGAAACAATCCATTATTAGGGTTATGCACAAGGAAGGCAATCAACTGTAAAAAAAAAAAAAAAGCAAGGAATTGATTAACGTAGATATCAGGACAGTGATTGTCTCTGGTGAGAGCAAAGATGTTCTGATTCAGAGGGAACATCTAAGGGCACTGTGTTTTCATCAGAGCCAGTTTCATGGGTCACCCGAGCATGGACAGGGATCGATGTTTGAAAACCCCATACTTCGTCTAATGACTGCTGACTCCAGGCAGAGATCTGGGGCCAAGACATCTAGGGAGCTCAGCACCTCCTTTGTGGCTTCTTTGAGCAAACAAGTGGGTCTAATGCCTGTTTCCAATAATGTATGCCTTCAGCTCTCGTTCGTACTTGGTCTTCATAGTCTCATTTGCTAATATCATTTTTAGTCCCCCTTCTTTGTGAAAGGTGCCTCAAGTGCATTCTGGAACAAACTGGGGAGAAGGCACAAATAAATAAATAGTTGACCAAATGAAAATCACGAGGTCCTTGGTTTCTCACAGGAGAAAAAGTGAAGCTTTGGAGACAATTCTAGCCGCCATTAATCAAGTCAGTGATTTTACTTTGGAAGGTTCAGGAAGCATGAGCATGAGGAAATGAGTCACTGAGCAGGTAGCTTTCAGTGAGGGTCAAAAGAGAAGAGCCACTCCAGCAGGACATTCTAGATGATGGTTGGAGACATGATGCTGAGGCGATCTACAGGTGGGCTGACCCTGGGAAGATGCTGGAGAGTGGCAAGGGGGTATGATCGAGCCAGGCCCCAGGAGTTTTGGCATTCTAGAATATGGCAGTGTGAGCAAACCTACATGAGCTTCTGAAGGCAGCATCAACCTCCCTAGTTTCAGTCTAGTGACTGAAAGCACATCATCTTTACCTTCAGTGTTAGGCACCAGTGATTGGTTGGTTCCAGACCGAGATTAGATGCTGTCCATTCCTGGGATTCGCGCCTGCCTAAGCCTCTGGGAAGTGGGTAGGGGGTAACCAGGATGGCGATAGCACCCACTGACATCCCCTTCTAGACTTCCCCCATCCCCCATCTGGGGTTTCTCTAGGAACACTGCAGTGACACATGCCTTCCATGGGGTCAGCTCAAGGATTATTTTGATGACCTTCCACAGGTTTGGTTCCAAGGATCTTAAAACAGGAAAAAACTATCAGGAAATTTTTTATGCCATCCTCAACGTTTTTTTTTTAATTTAATTTTATTTTGTCAGTGTTCCAAGATTCATTGTTTATGGACCACACCCAGTGCTCCATGCAATACATGACCTCAATACCCACCACCAGGCTCACCTAAACCCCACTCCTCTCCCCTCTAAAACCCTCAGTTTGTTTCTCAGAGTCCACAGTCTCTTGTGGTTCATCTCCCCCTCTGATTACCCCCAACTCCCTTCTCCTCTCCATCTCCCAATGTCCTCTGTGTTATTCCTTATGTTCCACAAGTAAGTGAAACTATGATAATTGACTCTCTCTGCTTGACTCAGCATAATCTCCTCCAGTCCCATCCATATTGATACAAAAGTTAGGTATTCTTCCTTTCTGATGGAGGAGTAATATTCCATTGTGTATATGGACCACATCTTCTTTAGCCATTCATCTGTTGAAGGGCATCTTGGCTCTTTCCACAGCAGCAATGGCCATAGTCACCATCCCTTGCTGGGTTATAAACCCCTGAAAGGCTGGATTTCTTTTTAACCCAAGCTTTCCACCAGTGCCTGGGACATGGCAGCCCCTTAACAAAGATGTGTTGGAGAGGATGTAGGGTCACTGGGCGCAAGGCCAGGTGCTGCCCCTAGTGGGCCAGACATGACACTGCCTGAGCAGCTATTACCCGGATGACAGGAAGCAACTAATCATCTCAAAGGCCTTCCTACTCTGGACCTTGAGACAAAATGTTTTCCAGATCCACTTTTCTAGAAATGCTGATGAATACTTAACAGGACTTTGATTCATCCCTAAATGGGGATAAAGAAGCAAAGAAGCAAAATAAATAAATAAACAAATAAATAAATGCGTTCCTGTGTATGGAAAGAAAGTCTGCCCATATGGAAAGACCTGGAACTCAAACCCTTGAAGGCTGCAAATGTTTGTAGCTTCCCCCGGCAGAGCTGGTTTAAAATAAAGAACAAAGCCGTGGGAGTCCTGAGTAGGCGGGAAATAACTTAAAACAAGGAACTCTACTATTTTGGCAGTTTATAAAATTTTCTGTCTTTAAACTCTTTTGTGACCCTAAAATCAATGCTTGAGGAATGAGTCTGTGGAGGGTCAGGAGACATTTAGTGAGCTGAGAGCCAGGAGACCTTGCTTCCCACCGTTTAAATTACACCTGCCAGGCTGCAAAGCACAGGTCTGAGTTTAAAAAAGGATAATCTTAATTGTAATAATATCAGCTTGCCAAATAACACTGTGTAGCACAGTGTTACATCTAGGATCTGCCCGAGTATCCTTGACACTGCTAAGGGCTGTCCAAGCACGGGATGCAAGAGGATGCCCACCTGGATGGACCTCCTGGTTTCTACGGATTTAAGCTAGGTATCCTAGACCAACGTTCTTCAACTCTGACCCTTCAATTCCCACGTTCGTAAAATGAGGAAGGTTCTAGTTCAACGCTCCTAGTCAAGATTGTTTCCGCACCTCTGGCCCCACTCAGCCCCACCATTAATGCCAGCCGGACACCTGCTGCCCACCTCCCTTGTTTAAGACCAGATACACCCCATGCAAGCACTGGGCTTCCATATGAGCAGCTCCACTGCATACCCTGGTATATTTTCTTTCCTTTTGGGGGATACTTTAGAATCTAAAAAGGGAAACTTGAAGCTTATATGCCCCCCTAAAAAATTAAAAGTACACATGTTAAGATCACTGGAAGGCAAGTCCAAACTCTCACATTCACTTAACCTCAATTTTCTTATCTTGTAAATGGAATTAAATCATTATAATGCCTTTCTCCTGGGTGGTTGTAGAGGTTAATTGAGATAGTGCCCATGGGAAAGAGCTCGGTACCTGGCACACTGCACACATTTGATAGATTTTGTTTCTCTCGGCACAGTGCAGTGTGGTTATTGAATGACCACCCTAGCCTTTGCTACCGAATTGTTAGCCGTTCGAGGGCAAGGACTGCCTTTCTCATTAAGCACTACCTAGTATAATGTAGTAACCAGTTGCAATTACGCTATAACATAATTAAATTGAGTAGTATATTTATATATTCTGACCTATTGGCTCTCAGCTCTGATACCTCAAGTGTACATTGAATCACTCAAGCAGTTTATGAAAATAACTGTGGCAGCCCTTCGTCCCCAGCCAATCCAATCGGGACCTCTCGGAGAAGTTCACGGGAGTGTGTATTATATAAAAGCTCCCCAGAGAAGTCTTAAGAACAGCCAGCGCTAGAAGCACAGCTCCTGACCTTCACCCACCCGTCCACTCATTGATGGCTACACACTCTGTGCCAGGCACCCCTGTGCGCAATGGTGACTCCCAAGTCAGTAGGATGGTCCTTGTCCTCACGACTTACAGAAGCATGCATAAATCAGTCACTAAAAAGTTAACACAGCACCTGTCGGGCAAGAAAGTCCTCTGCAGAGAGGACCACACAGGCTCAAGGAGACCGGAAGCTCATTTAGAGGAGGAGGGGTTTATAAATGAAGGAAGGAATCCACCAAAATGACCTTCGGTGAATTGCGTTTCATTGTTATGCACTCTGTATTTATTCAGGATCATCATTATGAAATAAACGTTTCCACTGTCTGACTCAGGGGTCCCACTAAAGGATTGTCATGACAAACTTCTTTAGTTTCCTCTTGCTTGGCAGAAGAGAAGCAGCACCTCACTCTCCCCTCCAAGTGTGGTCTCTTAAGACATTTCCAGACTCCCCTCAAAATCCAGAAATGTTACAGACAGGTTTCTGTTCATAGGTGAATCTTGTGTTTACAATCATGGCTGAACTAAAGGTTTAATTTTATTTTCCTTTGGACCAACACTCTTATTTTTTTTAATTACCTTGAATTCTCTATTTAGAAAAGATGGAGAGAAAATAATTAAATTTAAATGTCAATGCTCTATAATCCATTCATAACCAAGATCCACAATTTGTATGTCTTAGTTCTGTTGAGTTAGAATAGAGGTGGGGTAATACATATTTATTGAGCGCTTAACACATGCCAAGCAATTTGTTATTGCTTTACATACATTATTTAAATTTTGTCTCCCAATAATATCATGACTTTGGTATCAACCTCCCATTTTACAAATGAAAGGAAAATGAGAATCATCGAGGATGGCATAAGACAATTGGTAGGTAACTCTTTGAAGGGCTGGAAGATACCACGGTAATGCAAGGTCCATTGTACTTTTTTATAAAGATTTTTATTTATTTATTTGAGAGAGAATGAGAGTGACAGAGCACAAGTGGGGGGGGGAATGAAGAGGGAGAGGGAGAAGCAGACTTCCCGCTAAACAGGGAGCCCAGTGTGGGGCTCAATCCCAGGACCCTGGGATCATGACCTGAGCTGAAGGCATACACTTAAATGGCTGAGCCACCCAGGTGCCCCAGTCCATTGTATTTCTGATCAGTGTCTCTTCCTCTCTTAAACTTTACTGTCTCTTTGTCAAAGATCTCCAATCCCCATTCAAGTGACTTTTCAAATGCAAGTCCCAAGTCTCAGCAGTTCTACATCAGGTACATGCACTTGTTAATTTAATAAATATAATGTATTGCTAGCTGAGGCCCATCTGGGGATGAATCAAAAAGAGATGAATCAGAAACACACTCTGCTCTGAAGGGAGTTTATAAACTATTAGAGGGAGAAAAACACACACATGATAATTAAAACCAATACATCAGCACATCCCTATCCAAGACAAGGAGCCACTGAGATGTTACCATCAGATAGGAAGACTATTGTTAGATAATTCCCAGTGGGAGTCTCTGTAGGGTGGGCCCCCTCCTGGGGGCCCCAGGAAGATCAGGACCTGGAGTCAAAGAGAGCAACAGTCCCATGGCCCAAACAGGTAGTCAGAATTATGATGTGTGCACCACCATCTGGGAAACTCGTACAAGGGCTGGTCACGATTCTCGACCATCTGGGAAACTAGTTCAAGGGATGGTCCTGAGTCTCAGATTTGCATTTCCGAAAACTCGAGGCTATCAGTTCAGGGACCACATATTAAGTAGGAAGGGTCTAGCAAGGGTCAAAATTCTAAGTTCCATAGAGTGAGTATTATTCCCAGAAGAAGAGGAAAACTGAAGTTCTGGGGACAGGACAGACAAATAAAGACAAGGACAAAGCAGGGAGGATCACTGTCATCTTCTGGAGGCTGAAACATGGTGGTCAGCCAACTTAAGCTATCATAAGGATGGATGGATGGCCACTCAGGGCTCTCGCTAAAAATAATTAACGAACCAGAAATGGGGCTTTGATAAACTAGAAATCCATTCAAGCCTCATTAAGAAAGCCACATCAACATACTTCCAAAATCATCTTTGAGTAGTTAGGTTTTGTTCACTTTGTTAGCTTTTTGTTGTCTGTTTCTGGGTTGCTTTTGTTTGGCTTATGGTGGTTTATTTTTAATCACAGAGGAGTTCGGACATGTTAGTGAGCAAATTGCGATTGATGTGTTTGGAGCCAACAAAAATCTATTTTGAGTAAAGGAGTTGATATGAAAGTGTTGTGTAAATACCAGACATGTGGATTTTTCAGAATACAATTTAGAGAGCTCATAATGTAAGAGAAAAATTACCTTAAAATCCAATCTCAGCCCAGTACCCAAAATTCCATGATTTATTTAGCATTAATGCAAATACGACTACCTTTGGTGTATGCCCTACCAAGAATTTGGAATTTTGAATTCCAATTTTGAATTTGTTTCCCTTACTGCTTTGGTTTATATGTGAGCATGTGGGCTGAAAACTTTCAAAAAGAATCTGACTTTTCAGTTCTGAATCAGAATATGAAAATGACAGCCAGGGTAATTTGACAAAATGGGGCTTTGCATAAACTCCATGCCCTGTCATCTGAAGTAGACTTCCAAAGGCTAAGACATTTCCCCCAGAGAGTTCTGAAAGTGGGATCCAAGGGCACATACATCCAAAAATGGAGGAACCCATGTCCCGGACCACTACGCCCACTGGTTTAGCACCCATGTTAAGGTAGGCGGTTGTTGGCTCTCTGACAATTCTGGGGAAGCAAACCATGATTGAGTTCAGTTCTCAGAGAAATAAAAGACGAGATGCTTGAGTGAATGAAGAAATGTTGCCTACTTCAAGAGACATGAGCCATTCGAACCCACAATAAAAGAGGTCATCTAAAGAAAAGAGCCCAAGAATTCATTCTAAATCCAAGTGGGGGACATTTGGCCAATGGAGACTTTGGGGTCCTGGCAATTTGATTAATGTGAAAACCACACATTGACCCTCAAGCCCTTTTCATTCTCCCCAAATACTATATAATGGGCCACATGTATTGGAAGGGAACCCACAGCAATGAGAACAACTTTGAACAATTACACTTGCAATAAAACTTGGAAACATTGGATTTGACATCCCATACAAGAGACACGTGACCACAAATTTGGCTGGCAAGCCAAACTAGCCCAGGGTCTTCCATAATCCCTTCTCCATCACACAACAAGGCAAGAACAGGGTGAGAAACGGGGGAAAAATTATATTTTTAGTCCCTTTTCTCAGTTCGACCAGGGACTATCACTCTCCAGACTCAGCAGATGGCAGACCAGACAGTTTTGTCTGATGAGCTAATTAGTTTTCAGCTCCTCATTATCACCTTACAATGGAATCTAGAATAAAAGCTTGAAGTGCAGGATGTTTAAAGGGCTTATTTGAATGCAGTAAAGTGCATTCTTTAACTTAAATTCTTTCATCAGAAATGGGCTTTATCTGCTCAGGAGGCATGAAGATTTAGGAGAAAACTGCTAATAGAGTAGCTTGTCTCTAATGTGGAAATGTTGTCAAAATTAGGATGTGCATTCCAGACAACCACAGATAAGCCACATTTTGTACCGAAAGGAAACTGGGACCAGAAGACCTAAATTCCAGTCTCATCTCTGCCACTCATTAACTCCATGGCTGGAGGCACATCAGCTTCCCTGAGCTCCATGCCCCTATCAGTGAAAGGCACTCGCTGGGGGAGGTCCTCCCGGGGCTCCAATTCTATCTTGCTAACTCTTCTTTAGGGTCAACCCTGCAGTCTTCTAAGGCACATTTATGAAATGTCATTTCTTCAGATAAAATAATTTTTAGCATTGCTAAGCATTAGAAGATTTTTTTTTTTAACAGAGCATAATTGCCTTGGCAGATCCATCTGTCTCCAGCAACAGCGTTCAACACACCATGTGCCCACATGCACCAGTTGAGCTGGCAGACGCTGAGCCTGAGCAGCAGAAAGTTAAGGTCTCTGGAGGTTACACGACATCCAAGCTTCAACTCCTTGCTGGACAACCACGTCAAAGAGGGCTGTTAAAGCCTGGGATTCCCAGGGCAGCAAGGCGTGCTGGCTGAGCTAGTGAGAAGCTGGGGAGCTAGGTTCCATATCTTCAATGTCTAGCTCTCACTTAGTGCTTGATAATTATTGCATATAGATGGATACAAAGCTTTTTTGCACAACAGTTAAATGCACCTGAGATGTAGAATTTTTTTGGGCCAACGTCTGGTTTTTCTGACATGACCTAAGCTACAAACACTTCCAAACAGCAAATGTGTCTCCTCTTCATGCTACGAATGTTCCAGGACTGCACGGCCCCAGTTGGTAACCACTAGTCACATGTATCTCTTTATATCTTAGTTTTAATTACTGTTAGATGGAATTTAAAATTCAGGTTCTTTTTTTTCCCTTTTTAAAATTGTTTTATGTTAGTCACCATACAGTACGTCATTAGTTTTTGATGTAGTGTTCCTAGATTCATTATTTACCTATAAGTTTCTTATTTGCACCTGCCACATATCAAGGATCCAATAGCCACGTGTGACTAGCGGGAACCAAATGGACAGTGCAGGTCTAGACCATTTCCAGGATCACTGGATTTCCAGACGCACTGGAGAGTTCCTAACTAGACTGAGCGTTCCTAACACCCTGTAAGTCCCTTTCATTTTTGACTTAGAGTACACAACCAACACTGACACATTCTTCGTGTGCTAATAACATGGTAAGAACTCCTCCATGGGTCATCCGGAGGCTGGGAAGGTGGGACTCAACTCATGGTAAAGTTGAGAGATTTCTCTCACTTGTCTTTGGAAAAATACCAAGTGCTCTTACCCAAACAGCTCTAAGAGTACCTACCATTGGGAAATCTTGGGTCAGAGTAAGAAGAGTTAAGGGGGGGGGGGGGGGATGAAGAACCTGTGCTCTTTTCATTAATTTGTAATGTAAAATGCTGTCCTTATTTTATACTTCATATACCTACATTTATATCCCTCATACAGGTAGGATTATAAACTGTACAGAGGCATGATCTAGAGGAACACTTTGAAAGGATTCCACAATTTATTCCCTACCTTCTTAGTATTCCCTTTTGTTTCTTACCTCACTGTCTTATATACAGCATCTTTTTTTCTTTTATTTGATCTAATTAAAATGTTGGCTTTTACTGGCCTTTATAGACTTCTTATTGTGGAGATTTTCTTTTTTCTTTTTTGACTCCTCTTTCTTGAAAAGCTTAATTCATAAGGAAAAAGAATGAACTGATGATCATTCCTTTGTGGCCACTAATACTTTTTAATTCATTTTAAGTAAATTCTACATCCAATGTGGGGCTTGAACTCATGACCCTGAGATCAAGTGTTGCATGCTCTACCAACTGCGCCAGCCAGGCGCCCCTATGGCCATTCATGCTTTGTCTGCTTTTCTTTCTTCCTTTGAAAGATCCCTTTCCTGCTCCTTTGTTTGAGGCATTCTACTCAAAACATAAAATAGCACACCTTAGTAACCTATATTATGTGTATGAATTGTTTCATAGTTCTACAAATGCTTCCTTTTCCAAAATATGGAATTACAGGGTATTGATTTACATGTGAAATTATTCAACACTGGATAGGCTAGCATACCTCTAGGGATAAATCATGGATCTACATGGGGTTTACCATCAGCTTCTAACCCCTTTCCTCTAGTTCCAGTTCCCTGGTTTTCTCCCAGGACTTCTGTCTCTTCTCTGGGAGGCTGGTCAAAAAGCCCATTCACCTGGGCACAGTGTTGGCACAAAGATGGCCCCCCAGTTGATCAGGAGCACAACAGCTCCAGTGCATGCCCTTCAACCTTCCCTGGAAAGACTCATTTCAGACCTGCAGTCCCACACGGTGTCCCTGATGTAGAACAGAACCAGTGCAGGAGGGGGACACAGAGGTGGAATCAGAGAAACTGCAGGCTGGGAACATCTCTGAACCTTCCATTCTTCCAGCCTGGGGGTTGGACTTTGTACTCCAGGATCTTTCGCACTCCTGATGAATATGCATGGAATTTCTATGCATCTGACTTCCAACGGATCCTACAATCCTTCATCGTGTGTGGCTTAAATTGTGAAAGTCTTTTGAAAAACATCTTAATTTGGTGCTAATCCAAGCAAATTATTTCTGAAAACTGACAAGGATTTTCACAGAGAAAAACTTTCCTCAAACTATCCAATTAGCAGCAATGTAAGAAGAAGGTGGTGAGATTCTCCCATAATTAATAGGTGCATTGTTAAGTGAATTATGTAATATTAAAATATCACCAAGGGGACAGAGTTAGAGACAAATGTCCTCATCTGGGCTGGATGGAGCTCTTCTGGAGAACCATGTTATAAAGTTCTTTAATTAAAAAAATACATTTCCAAGGCCTAATATTGTCAGAAAGACAAATCATCTGGCCCAGTAAGAAATATAGATTTAGAGGATTGTACTTAAGGGCCTAGCACAGGGGATGTACATCATTGTCAAGTGCGAAGGAGTTGGGCCACAGAAGCTGCATACCTTTTTTCACGGGCGAGAGTGGTTGGAAAATGTATCCTTGAACATCTCTAAATCTGAGAAGGCTAAGAGCCCAACCTCTCGCTGATACCCTGCCAGGCTCACGGGCTGTTCTCTCATAGGTTTTATGATCACTGATGGATGGTGAGGCCAACAGATCAAGAGAGAACTTCCATTAAAAAGATAGTTTGTGGTTTACAGATCCCAAAGGAGGGGACAAGCCACACCATCCGGGCTACCCTGGGGAAGGGCCAGAGTCCATCAGGAGACCAAGAGGGAGGGGAAAATGTGGATCTGATCCCTTATCATGGTTTCTGTGGAAGGAACAGAAGAGGCAGGATCAGTGGGCTTAGGATTGTCTACTTGGAGTAACATCAGTGGGGTGTGGGACACAGTGGCTGTCCCCAGTGGTCTGCTACCTGGCCCTGAGGTGTTCAGAATGGCAGAATAGTAACCCAGATTGTGAGAGCCTCAGTGGTGGGGAGAGGGGTAGCCTAAGGGCTTCAGATGGGTTGGTTTGCATATGAAAGGCCTGCATCTCTAAGAATCCACCTCCCCAGGAGGAGCAGTAATTTCAGGGTCAGTGAGAAAACCCAGATGTCCAAGCATCAGAATACAGAAAATAAAGGACGCTGTTAATAGTCACAGTTACTGGGCCAGGTTCACTGGCAGATGGGTGACCGGTGGTGTCACTGGGGGCCCTTCTACCTGGTGCAGAGGGAGGACCCAAGATACCAGTAGTGACCAAACTCTGCAGATAGAGCCAAGAAGCAAAGCAGAACAAACTTGTTTTGTGTTTTGTTTTGTTTGTTTGTTTTTTAAATTCACTTGAGAGACACAGAGAGCATGAGTGAGAAGTGAGGTGGGAGGGACAAGCATGTTCCTTGCCAAGCAGAGAGTCCAATGTGCGCTGGATCCCAGGACTCCAGGATCATGACCTGAGTAGAAGGCAGACACTTCACTGAGTAAGCCACCCAGACGTCCCTAAAACCAGCTTGTCCTTGTAAGGTGTCCCCATGAAGAAGTTTTGCCGCTCACCACCAGCGTGTTTCATTTCCCTGTTATCAGTATCTGCAATGCACCAATGGTGTTCTCTGAACTAATAATGTTGTGAGCATTCTGGAAGGCACAGCCCCTCACTCTGTCCCCCAAATCCCTCCTGAGAGAAGTCTAACAGTGTCAGATCTGGAGAGATGCTTGTTGCCTCCACACTCCACCTCAAGAGATCTCCAGCACTTTGGAAACTCTAGGTTCTAGTGAACACTATAGGCCCAGAAGGAACTCTCTCAACAGGCCTAGGACCAGACCCTGAGCTCCCTGAGCATCCCAGCAAGGAGCTGTCCACTCTTCCACCGCATACCAAGGACAGGACCCCAACAACAGCCCCTACTCTGCCCCTGCCTCTGCACCCAGAAAAGTATGGCTCTCCCCTTCACCACACCTGCGGTGGCCCAGCACCTCCCAATCAAAAAGCAAAAACAAAAGTCAAAAAAATGCAGCCTATGAATCCATGAGAGCCTGTCCTTTTTTCTCCAGCCTAGGAAGGAAACCGACAAACCAAAGATTAACTTTCTCTTGCTTCGAACCCCCGTCTGCCCTAAAGGCCCAAGTGGCCTGAACAAAGATACAGGAGGAAGGAGAGAACTAGTATGGTACCAGGGCTCCTTAACCTGAAGGGGAATGGAACCCCAGAGAGAACAGAGCAGGACATAGGCAGGCCGGAGGAGCAGAGGGCCTCCCCATGAGGCAGTAATTATGCCCACGTGGCTCCACACTGGTACCTGGCCCGTCTCCAGGAACAGTCTGTGGGGCACCCCTACCTTCTGACTCACCTGCTGTGGCTGCAGCCTGAGCAACTGGGGTTTTAAAGGCTCCCCCAAAGGGCACCCGGGGAGCTCAGTCAGTGAAGCTCCTACCTTTGGCTTAGGTCAGGATCCCAGGGTCCTGGGATTGAGCCCCTTGTCAGGCTCCCTGCTCCGCGGGGAGTCTGCTTCTCCCTCTCCCTCTGTACTCTCTCCCTTTCGCTCAACTAAATAAATAAAATCTTTAAAAAAAAAGAAGAAAGAAAGAAAGAAAGAAAGAAAGAAAGAAAGAAAGAAAGAAAGTTAGTTCCCCCAAGACTCTACTATTAGCTAAACCTGAGAAGCACTTCTGTAAAGAGATGTTGAAAAACATTTTTTCTGATTTTTTTTAAAGATTTTATTTGTTTATTTGACACACAGAGAAAAGATCACAAGTAGGCAGAGAGGCAGGCAGGGAGAGAAGGGGAAGTAGGCTCTCTGCTGAGCAGAGAGCCCAACGCGGGGCTCAATCCCAGGACCCTGAGATCATGACCTGAGCCAAAGGCAGAGGCTTTAACCCACTGAGTCACCCAGGCGCCCAACATTTTTTCTGATTTTTTAATGCAATGAAAGGAACTGAAAATCAGAGCCAACAGTGGTTAGTCATGAATCTGAAACACATGGAAAGTCAAAGGGAATACTCCCGCCCAACATAGCACAGAGCATCAAGAACCTGAAAGCTTTTGTATTTATTTCCTAAATGCTTATCTGGCACTCATGTGTAAGACATTGTTATGAGTGCTCTGCAAATATTAACTCGATTACAGTCCTTGGGAGCCTATGGGATTGGTGCTCTTCTTACATGTTTTTGTAGACCAGTAAACAGAGGCTGGGACAGATCATGTATGTAATTCAACTGAACCCACATGTCCCAGGGGCATAAGTGAAAAGGTGAGAGGGAGGCACAGACCAGGGAAAGCAGCCCCGGGCAGCCCCTCAGGGTGCACACTGCACTGTGATCCTGTTCAAATGCAGATTCTGATTTTGGAGGTTGGGCTGGCTCAAGGGTGATGCTCCAAAGGTAGAAGGAGAAGAATTTATGCATAATGTTAGGTCCAAAAGAGAGCAGAAGAAGGACAAAGAAGAGAAAGGATAACAAAAGTAGAGCTGAAGAAAGACTTGAAAGAACTTATTTTCTGTTGATCCAAAGATTAATGAAAATGAGACCCTGGGCGGCCATGAGGGTCCTCACCCATGTCCAGAGTCACTCAATTACTTACAAATAGAGGAGTGAGCCCAGCGTGGAATGCTGACAGGCCACCAAGGATGGGACATGGGGCAACAATAAAATGGGACACTCGGGGGACAGCAAAGATGCCTCCATCTGTCCAAAGATCCTTTTACTGTGTAGATGAAAGGCATCTTAGCTTCATGAGGACTCAAGAACAATTAGGCCGGCTCATTTTTTGAGGGAGATCCTGTGGAAATGCCTAGCTTGTGGAATAATATTCAGTTAGAACAATGGCCCCAAAGCAAAAGAAAACAGAAAATACAGTGAGCTTTTCTGGATACTGGATTTTTTGGATTTGGATTTTAAATGCCTGGCTTATCGTAAGCAGTTACAGGTATTGATGTAAATGAAGAAAATTCAGTTTTGTCTTGCAGGGAGAGGGAGGAATGAGGTGGGCAGTCGGAGATGTGAAGAGCTACAGCTTTCTTTGTCGGCACCTTGAGGAAGAGAGAAGCAGCAAGGATCACTCAGGAACAGAGAGAAGTTCATTCAGGCCCAGGAAGCCACGGAAACACGTTTCTTGAGGAGCTAAGTATTGAATATTCCAGAGACTCGCTCGGGACAAGGTGTGGGAAGGGGGAGAGCTTCACTAGACTGTCCTCTGGGTTCAACTTCATGTCTTGGGTTCAGCTTGAATGGAAGGTGTAGGGGCACCAAAGTCCTTTCCCATTACGGGCTTCCAACCATCTTCACCTTGCTCTGGAGGAAAGCCGTCTTAAGAAACCTTCACCAGGGGCACCTGGGTGGCTCAGTGGGTTAAGCCTCTGCCTTCGGCTCAGGTCATGATCCCGGGGTCCTGGGATCGAGCCCTGCATCGGGCTCTCTGCTCAGCAGGGAGCCTGCTTCCTTTCCTCTCTCTCTGCCTGCTTGTAATCTCTCTCTGTCAAATAAATAAATAAAAATCTTAAAAAAAAAAAAAAAGAAACATTCACCAGCAGCAGAGGGACACAGACCCCCACATCCACACACGTAGCCTGGGCCACCACACTGAGCCCGTGACACTGACCGAGAACGTATGACAGGAAACATAGTTCTTTTAGCCACGACTGATTCTTTCTCAAACATTTTTTCATGGTAACATTAAAAAAATTTACACGTTCACCTCTACATCCACCACTCTGGCACAATGAATGATTTTTCTACTTGTCTTTGTGATAGCATCCACACACCTATCTGGTTTTTACATACTCTGTACTCCATGTAATCAATGCTTTTCTTTCATCCCATCCTTTCCAAGACTGTGACCCAGTTGTTGTGTTTACCATTCTATCGACTACACAATGTGCATTTGTTGTGCTGTAATTTATTCATGCAAAGTCAGGGCAATGGATATTAATACTATTTTCCAAACGGATTTTTGCTAAGTTGAGAGATGCAGTGACAAAGACTGAAATGTTTTAATTTGAGGATTTTCTTGGTCTTGGGAACAAGGCCAGTATGAGACAACACAACATGAGGATCTACCTGAGAGATGGGACACATCTGCATGTGGCCATCGCATCCTAAGGCCATGGTCAACGAAGACCAGGAAAGTAGAATGGTCTGGACTCCATCTGGGAAAGTCCAAGCAGGATCCCAGAGAGAGTCTGATATGCAGCCTGGTTGGGGATTGGGAAGGTTAATGGTCAGGCCAAGAAAAGCAGGTTAGGTTGGACCAAGAATATCCCATCTGCACCTCCTATGAGCCTCTGGCAACTCTGCACCTACCCCGCACTCTGAGCAGCATGCTGCACGCTGGACATAAGGGCACCTGTGTGGACAGCACAGGTGAGGAAGGACCTGCGATGACGTGCCCACTCGGCAGCTGGAGCTGGGCAGCAATGGTGATTATGACCAGCCCGGCCCCCACAGCTCCTTACAAGAAGTCTTAGGGGATTCCCTAACACACGATTTATGACAATGGAAAGAAAGGGTTTGCTGAAAATTAGTAAACTCACCAAATTGACTAAGAAAACTAGGCAGTTGGCAGTTTGTGAACTCACCCAAGACTCATGGTTGTTGGGCATTTGCAAAGGTTAGCTCTCAAGACTTTCAGAAATTCCCAAGTTTATGATGTCATACAAGCTTGTGTAGTATCCTGGCTTCCCCTGAAACTCTGTTTCCAGCGACAGTCATTTCTTTTCAGGGAGTATCATCATACAGCATGCTAACCAACTTTCAACTCACGTTGAGTTCTCTCTCTCCCTCGATGAGCATGAGGTGGAGTTGGACAGAGGGCTTCTTAGACAGTTTCACCCATCAGTGGGCTATCACTGGTGGCCAGAACGAGACGGGGTCCCTGAACACTCATAGCCCCCAAGGCTGCGGACCTGGGAGGCATGGCTTCCCTGGGAAATTCTCATATTGTAGCCTTGATGAGATGAGGATTCCCCATCAGCCAGCCTGAACCCCAGGGAACAGTCACACGGGGAAATATCTGTGGGCAAACAAGAGCCACCCTAGAGCTACCAAGAAGAAAAACAAAGCAGAATCTACAAAATTGAAATCAAGAAGCTGCTTCAATTCAATCACCCAGCCCATTCTTGCTACCGTTCTTCTGCCCAAAGAAAGAACAATTTGGGTATATAAAATCTATCAAGCCAGGGGTGCCTGGGTGGCTCAGAGGGTTAAGCCTCTGCCTTTGGCTCAGGTCATGATCTCAGGGTCCTGGGATTGAGCCCCACATTGGGCTCTCTGCTCAGCAGGGAGCCTGCTTCTCCCTCTCTCTCTGCCTGCCTCTCTGCCTACTTGTGATCTCTGTCAAACAAATAAATTTAAAAAAAAAAACCTAAAAAAAAAAAACCTATCAAGCCAGTTTGAACTACTTTGTTTTCTTTTTCACATGATTTGAGATGAAGAGGATAGGTAAAATTCAGAGAAACAACCCCTCACCCATGACTGGTGAATTCTTTCCTAAAATACAAGGCTGCTCCTGACCAAGCTGTGTCCCACCACAGGCTTCTGTCTAACCGTGCCCACTGACCAAATCCCTCATCTCAGCACACTGCAGACAGCACCAGTGCTCTCGGACAGAACATGAAACCAAAAGTATCAAAAGAGGTGATCACCTGTCTGCTGAGGCAGAGTACACACTCTAGCAGGTGGTACCATAGCCCAGGTAAGACAGCTTCCACTTAAAGCACCAGGACTGACCCCGGGTGAGCAAAGAACCTAAAGTGACTTTGTCCCTCAAGAAAGAATCTTGGATGTCACGACCCTTGCCATTTTCTGGGAAGTCTTAGCCTTGCAACTGTCTAGTATGGCCTCACCAAATGGTTTCTCAGACCTTGAGCTGTTTCTGTGTTGAGTCTGTGGGCTCCTTGAGGACTCTACAGGGGAATCTGAGCTACCTGCCTTTTAGCAGGTGATGATGAGCCCATTACCACATGCGACCCAATCTCTTTGCTTTGCAAGTGAGCCTCGACTAAATAATAGTAGAGACAATCATAAAATACCTAATGCTCTGATGTAGTTACTGTGCTAAATATTTTCATGTGTTAATTTAAACCTTGAGTATTTATTATTCCATTACAAACATAGTAAGAGTCGGGTGAAGTTTTCCAGAACAAAAGACGGCCCTAGGCTGTTATTCACAAGGGTAGGGATGGCAGACAACCACAAAGGGCCCTGAGGAGGAAAAGATACTGATTCTAGGACCCTGGTCCTAGAATCAATGGTCCCAATTTTAGAAAGCTGAGGCCATGTTGCATTGATTCCAAACAATATTATCCTACTAAATATGTATTTAAATAACAGCCATGATACATACTCCAAAAGATTGGAAGGCAGAACACAGACCATCTATTCAAAGTAAAAGATTCCAAACACCAGAGTCACTGCCCTGGGGTGTCACAAGCTCTTGTAAGCCCACCCGAGGCACTGACGGCTGACACAACACTGTCGTGTGGTTCTGTACTACACAGCCAGAGGGGGCAGAGAAAGCTCTATTAACTGTGCTTGTCCGGGATCTTTCTTACCGTTCTTTCTTCTGCCCTGTTTCAAATGCTGTTTTTCTCCCAGAGCTCTCTTGCAGATACTCCTGTCAATTTGGATGCTCTCCCTACATGATCCCATCTCTTCTCTGGCTTCATATAGATAAATTGTATATGAAAATACACCCTAGGTGAACCTGGGTGGTTCAGTCGGTTAAGCATCTGACTCTTGGTTTCAGCTCGGGTCATGAACTCAGGATTGTGAGATGAGCTCCACACTGGGCTCAGCACAGAGTCTGCTTGCTCTCCATTTGCCTCTCCCCCACTGGTGTTTTCTCTCTCTCTCTCTCTCTCTCAAATAAAAATAAATAAATCTTAAAAAAAAAGAAAGAAAGAAAGAAAATGCACCCTAAATAAACATACCCACACCAGATTTATATCCTGAGCTCCCCAACTTCTGCAACAGCTTACTGGGTATCTCTATTTGGATGCCCCCTAGCCCTACCTTCTCATCACCTTCCCTTGAAAGGTGGTGGCCTTGTTTCCCTGGGCTCCACCTTATTGAATTATGAAATTCATGTACGAAAGGTATGTATGCAGCATTGTTCTTCACCCACAACCACTAAAATCTTGTAAAATACAGTTCTCTGCCCTCTCAGAGCACTTCGCTTCTTTGCCTTACTTATACTGCCCTCATTCAGTTTTTCACCACTCGTCCCTTGTTTCTTCCCACAGCCTTTTAACTGTTCTGCTCTTTTCCAGCCTTGAGCTCTCCACATTGCCAGAACAGTACAGTTACTGACTTATGAATCTATAGCCACACCCCTATGTAAAATCCTCCTCTGGAGCCTCAGAGCCTTCAGAATAAAATCTGACATCACTGGTTGACATCCTATGTCCTTCAAGATCTTGTCCTGGCATTTTCTCAGCCTCACAATGGCCCCACTCCCTACTCTACCTTCCAGCTACACTGATAGGAATGCACCAGCCTGAACACATTTTGCTCTGGCCTACTTTCATGCCTAAATTTCCCTTACTAAGGGTTTAAGCTCTGGCTAAGCTCTTTTCAAGACTCAGTTCTTCTTTTTCCACATCTGCTTTTCCTGTAACAAGATGTCGTTACATCTACTGATGAGCAATTGAAAGCAGCTGATGAGCTAGATGGAGTAGAGAAGCACATCTCCCCAGACCTGAGTTATGTTGGCCTCTGACTGCCTGTGATGGGCTGCAGAGGATAACAAGGCCACTCCACCAGTTAAGTATAATCAGTTGGGTGTGATAATTTTATTTTTTTAAGATTTTATTTATTTATTTGACAGAGAAAGAGAGAGAGATCACAAGTAGGGAGGCAGAGAGAGAGGGAGAAACAGCCTCCCCACTGAGCCTAGAGAGCCCAATCCGGGGCTGGATCCCAGAACCCTGAGATCATGACCTGAGCTAACGGCAGAAGCTTAACCCACTGAGCCACCCAGGTGCCCTGGGTATGATAATTTTAAACACATATGCACCTAACAACTTATCCTCACAATGACATGAAGCAAAATCTAACAGAAAAGAAGGAAGAAATAAACAGTTGAACAGTGACTGGAGATCCCGGTATACCACTTTCAGTAACATATAAAACAACTAAGTCCAAGATCAACAAGGCAATAGAAGATTTTACAATATGACCAGCCAACCAGCCGTAACAGATATCCCTCGAATACTCCACTGTACAGCATCAGGGCATATCTTCCTCTCACTCAAGCACACCTAGAATGTATCCAGGATAGACACTCAGTTGGGATGTAAAGCAAGCCTAAAAGAGTTCCAAATGATTGAGATCATAAAATGTGCATTTTCTGACCACAGTTATAATGAAATGATGAATCAATAACATAAGATAATGTGATAAATTTTAAAATGTGAAAACCAGTGAGTCAAAGAAGAAATCACAAGGAAAACTAGAAAATACTTCAAAATGAGTGAAAACAGAACCACCACATACCAAAATTTATGAGCAGCAACTGCACCTGTGCTTCAAGGGAAATTTATGGGTGTAAACACCCCCCATCAAAAAAGAAGAAAGGCCTCAAATTGGTACTCTAACCATCCATCTTAGGAGGACTGAAAAAGAAAAAAATGGTTTAATTCAAAACAAGAAGAAGGAAAACATAATAAAGGTTAGAATGAAAATAAATGAAATAGCGAATAGAAAACCAATAGAGAAAAATTTTGATACCAAAAGTTTGTTCTTTGAAAGGATCAGCAAAACTGACAAACTTTTCATAAGACTGAGCAAAAGAAAGGAGACTGATATTACTAAGGGCACAAAGAAAGAAGAGAGATCACTACTGACCATACACAAATGAAAAAGGCTGTGAGAGAACACTATGAACAATTGTATGCCAGTAAACTGGAAATCTAGATGAAATAGGCAATTCCTTAAAAGACACAAACTACTGAAACAGACTCAAAAGGAAAAGGAGAATTTGAAGGGATCTGTAATAAGTAAGGCAATTAAATTAGAAACCAGAAAAACTACCCACAAAGAGAAGTCTAGAATAACATCACTTTACTGGTAAATTCTACTAAATTTTTAAAGACTTAGCATCAATCTCTTACAAATTCTTCCAAAAAACAGAAAAGGCAGAAACAATTCCCAACTCAGCCTATGAGGCCAGTATCAATGATACTTCAACCAGGAAAAGACATTGCAGGAAAAGTGCAGACCAATATCCTTTATGAATATAAACACAAAAATCCTCAACAAAATACTATCAAACCCCATCCAGCAGTATACTAAAAGGATTCTGCAACATGGATAAGTGGGTTTTATCCCAGAAATACAAGATTAGCTTAACATCCATGAATCAGCCAACATAAGAATTAATAATTAGTAAAAAAGAGCAAAAACACATAACTATGTCAACATTCATAGAAAAAAAATGCCGTGACAAATCCCAACATTCTTTCCTGATAAAAACTCTCAACAAACTAAGGATATGAAGGAATTCCCTCAACCTGATAAAGGTCGTCTGTTAAAAACTTACAAATATTACAGTTGTTGATGAAAAACTGAATATTATCCCCTAATATTTCAGCACTTCTATTCAAGGTTTTACTAGCCAGGACAATTAGACAAGAAAAAGAGATAAAAGGTGCCCAGCCTAGAAAAAGAGAAGTAAAACTCTATTTACAGATGCCATGATCTTAAACATAAGAAATCTTAAAGAATACACATGCACACGTACACAAAATTAATATAACTAATAAATATGTTCAGCATGATTGTCAGATATAAAAGATCAATATACACAAATCAATTTTATTTCTATACATAGAGATTAATAATCTACAAAGTTTTAGTTTCTATACACTGAAAATTATAAAATATTGTTGAAAAAAATTAAACGAGATCTAAGTAAATGGGAATAATCCCACACTCACAGACCGAAGGCTTAATTAATATTGTTGAAACTGCAGTACTAACCGAAGTGATCTATGAATTCAGTACAATCCCTATCAAAATCCTTGTTTGCTTCTTTATGGATCTAATGCTCATATTCATATAGAAACGCAAGGGACCCAGAATAGCCAAAACAATCTTGAAAAAGAACAACATTCTTGGAAAACTCTCATTTTCCAACTTCAAAACCTATTATCAAGATACAGTTACCAACATGGTGTGATACTAGCATCAGGATAGACATACAGGTCAAAAGAATAGAATAGAGAAGCCAGATAAAGCACTTACATTTATAGTCAATTGATTTTTTTCAACAAAGATGGGTAGAGAATGGTTTTTTTCAACAAATGATGTGAAAACTGGATGACACATGTAAAAAAAAAAATTTGAGTTAGACCCTGATCTCACTCTGCACACAAAAACTAACTCTCCTTGACTTATTTCACTCAGCATAATCTCTTCCAGTCACTTTCACTTACTTGTGGAGCATAAGGAATAACACAGAGGACACTGGGAGATGGAGAGGAGAAGTGAATTGGGGGAAATCGGAGGGGGAGACAAACCATGAGAGACTGTGGACTCTGAGAAACAAACTGAGGGTTTTGGAGGGGAGAGGGATGGGGGATAGGTGAGCCTGGTGCTGGCATGTATTGCATGGAGTACTGGGTGTGGTGAATAAACAATGAATTTTGGAACACTGAAAAGAAATAAAGTTAAATTAAATTTTTAAAAAAACCTCAGTCGAATCAAAGACCTAAATGTAAAAACTGAAACCATGAAAGTCCTAAAAGAAAACATACAAGTAAATATTTATGACATTGGTTTTTATAGAGATGGCATCAAAAGCATGAGCAATTTTAAAAGGTAGAAGAATGTACTTCATCAAAATTAAAAATTGTGTACTTCAGAGGACACTATTAAGAAAGTCTAAAGAAAACCCACAGAATGGGAGAAAGTTTTGAAAAGCATTTATCTCATAAGGGTCTACCATCCAGAATATTCTAAAGAACTTAAAACTCAACAATAAAAATACAAATCACTTTATTTCTAAATGGACAAATGATCTGAATATGTATATCTTAAGCGTCTGCCTTCGGCTCAGGTCATGATCCCAGGGTCCTGGCATCTAGTCCCACATTGGGCTCCCTGCTTGGCGGGAAGCCTGCTTCTCCCTCTCCCACTTCCCCTGCTTGTGTTCCCTCTCTCACTGTGTCTCTATCTATCAAATAAATAAATAAAATCTTTTAAAAAATTTAAAAACTTGACATCATTAGTGATTAGGAAAATGCACATCAAAATCGGAATACAATGAGATATCACATCACATGCACTAAGATGGCTAAAATAAAGTAACAGATGGTAACAAGTTTTGGTGAGGATATAGAGCAAGTAGACCTCCTCTGCATCGTTGGTGGGTTAAAATATGATGCATCACTTTGGAAGAGAGTTGGGCAGCTTCTCCATGTGTTAAACATGGAGTTACCATGAGACCCAGAATTCCACCCATTGGAGTACATCAGAGAATTAAAAACATCCTTGGAAAATATTTGTGCATGAATATTCAAACCAGCATTACTCACCAAAAAATATAAACAACCTAAATGTCTATCAACTTATGAATGGGTAAACACAATATGTTATATTCATTATTATTTAGTCATCAAGAGTGAAGTACTAGTTGGTGCCACCGTGTGGGTAAATCTATAAAACCTTTATTCTAACGACAGCCAGACACAGAAGATCACATATTGTAGAATTCCATTACAACAAATCTCCCAAAGAGGAAAATCTTCAGAGAACTGGGGTAGATTTGGGGTTCTCAGGGCTAGAAAATCACAAGGTGCTGGTTTCCTAAGGGCAGTGATGGGTACACCACACTGTGAATATAACCAAACCACTGAATTTTATACTTCAGGAGGGTGAGTTTCCTGGGTTCATAAATTTTATCTCCATAAATCTGTGACAGAAAACAAAATTTAACCAGTAACATAAGCAGGGCGTTAACATGGGGTTATGTGAGCCCAGGAGGTAGGGTCCACCATCCGACATTATTATCTGTCTCTGATTGTACTTATGCTCTACTTATGATTACTCCTTTCACTGTAGTACCACATCCCTTCCCTCCTCTTCTTCTGCTTCCAGTTAAATCTGCATGTCTCTGTAGTCTGGTTGCCTTGGGTTCTGTCTGTGATCGGCCGTTGCCAAGGTCAGCTCTGCCGAGTGCTGTCTGAGCACACGCAGGTCAGCCCCTTCCAAGGGCATGTGGACAGCCCAGCTTTGAGCCTGTGACTGGAGCCAGAACCGTGGCCTTGGCCACCTCATTGCACAAGCGCTTTGACAAAGATTTAAGCAAAGGCTCTGTCACTTTTCCTTAGTAGTTATTGTTCAGTCAACGAGCGGGTCTATTTTCCCTTTGTAGGAATGCCAATAGGTACCATAACATGGCCGTGTTAGTGTATGTGGGCATTTGTAGGCAATAGAGATACTGCAGGAAAAGCAGGTCTATTATGCTGTGTTAGATGAGATTGGCAGGTCTTCCTGGATGGCCCAGAATGAGATCATTATATTACCTGAGAAGGGCATACGTGTGCTCAGAGATTCAGGTAATACAGAAGCCGAGGATTTGTAAACAGAATGGTGCTTTTTGTAAAGAATCTGGCATCATACTAGGATCCAAAAATAGAAATATAATATGTGAAACAAGAGCCCTGCTGATCCCAGCTCAGAAGCAGCTCTCGTAACCTGCTCTGCTTCTCTGAACCACTGCCATTCTCCAGCCGCTCCTTTCCCAGCCCTCATCCTGACCACGCAGAAGGCCCCCAAACTGTCCCTCACCCACAGTGGAATCCTCTGAACTGGTCTTGAGCACAACCTCTAGGGACATCTGTCTAAAAAGAACTGTGTCCGTAATCCACGAGATTATCGTTCCACCATAGGTGAAGCTCCTTTTCAGCATCCTTGCCTTGTCGCCCTCGTGATGCCGTCCTGAGGAGGTTTCTTGAAGCCCCGGAGCTTGTCATTCATGCCTTAAGCACCAGCAGGTGCCACACTGAATGCCTTACTTCATACAGAACACTTTAAAATATTTTATTTATTTATTTGACAGAGAGAGATCACAAGTAGGCAGAGAGGCAGACAGAGAGAGGGAGAGGAGAAAGCAGGCTCCCTGCCAAGCAGAGAGCCCGATGCGGGACTCGATCCCAGGACCCCGAGATCATGACCTGAGCCGAAGGCAGAGGCTTATTAACCCACTGAGCCACCCAGGCGCCCCACTTCATACAGAACACTTAATGCTCCTATCAGAACTGCCCCTCTTGAGGGGCAAAGACATGACATAAATCGTCAAGTTCAATCAGGCACAAAGAGTAAGGTTGTCCCAGCTCCTCTAGGGTACAGCCAAACCTGACGCCTGGGCACCTGTGCTCTCTGGGACCTGCACACCATCGCCCACGATGCTCCTCTCCCCACACGTCCACATTCCTTTGCAGCCCATCATGCTGCTCTCAGGGTCCAGGCCAAATGTCAGCTACTCCGTGAAGACCCTGGATTGTCAGAAGTTGCTATTGCTCACATCTCAGCAGAACCAGGACTGTTTCTATTACTCTGGGTATGTGGTCTCAGGACCTGTGGGGTGGAAGCTATTTCTTTCTCATGAAGGGGTGACATGTAGGGGAAAGATGCAGAAAAACATCATAGGTCACTTATTCGGACCAAGGAATGAATGTTGGAATGTACTCTACAGGCCGTTGTATAAATTCCTATAGACAACATTTCAGCAAATCTCAGAATTCCCAAGAGTGGGCCACTCACCATCAGAAAGGGCAACTCAGTCCATTTTTTTAAAAATATTTTATTTATTTGACAGACGGAGATCACAAGTAGGCAGAGAGGCAGGTGGTGGGGCGGGAGTGGGGAGGAAACAGGCTCCCTGCTGAGCAGAGAGCCCGAGCAGGGCTCAATCCCGGGACCCTGAGATCACGATTTGAGCCGAGGGCAGAGGCTTAATCCACTGAGCCACCCAGGCACCCCCAACTCAGTCCATTTAAAAAAAATAACTTTTGTTTTTCAGTTCTTAGAATAAGATCTGAACTGCCTGCCTTGTGGGGATACTCGGGCCACCTGAGACATTTTTCTCCCCAGGATTCTTCAGAGCTCTGTTCACGCACAGCTTGGCCAGGGAAACCTGCCATTGACCTCTCTGTCCTCTTCCTTCACACGTTTGTCACCACAGCAAACAAACAGAAGGTGTAAATGTGATTGTTTCTCGTCTGTGTCACTCTTAGAATGTGAGCTTGTCTCGTACTATCCCACAGGGCTGAACACCGTACTTTGCATCCTGTGTTCACTTACTATCTGTTAGATGAATTCAATGACTAGGTAAATTCATCCTTTGAGAGTTTATACTGATATTAATTGAAAACCACTTCTTTATCATTTCTTACTATTACAGACTGCATGTTTGGGTACCCTCCAAATAATAGGTTAACGCTTTTACCCCTGAGATGATGATGCTAGGAGGGAGGCCTTTTGTTTACATGAGATCATGAGGTAGGGAGCCCCCAGTAAGGTTAATGTCCCAATGAGACGGAAAGACTTCTCCCTCCCTCGCTCTCCTTTCTCCTTCCCCTCCCTCCCTCCCCCCCCTCCAAGTAAGGACACAGCAAGACTGCTTTCTGCAAACCAGGAAGAGTGCTTGCACCAGGATCTGGTTGGCCAGCATCTTGATTTTGGACGGCCAAGCCTCCAGAACTGTAAGAAGGTAGAGTTCTGTTATTTAAACCACCCAGTCTGTGGTCTCTTGTTATAGTAGCCAGAATGGTCTGAGACACTTCTCATTGATTCTATTCATCAAATTATCCTCCCATGACAAAGATGCTGTCACTGGGGAGGTGGGTTGGCACAGCTTTCCCTAGGGCCAACACTGGAAGTGGAGATGTATCTCCTGCTAGATGGTGTTGCCCCATACGTGATGTGCTCTGAGCTCTGCTTGCTTTAACCTGCTAACATAAGGGCTCTGCCTCAAGATCTGAGCAGGCCTAAGCAGTCCAGATGCACACCTGCCTCAAACCACCAGCTTCCCCATAGAACCAGGGCCTGTGCCGATGCTCCTGGAGAAGCAGTCTTGTAGAGAGATATTTTTAAGTGTTTGATCTATGATATAATGTCTCGTTTCAGTATTCGGATTTTGTTTGGTCCAAAGACAATTAACAGATGTAGAATGAATGCAAATGACATTCTAGAATGGGTGCGTCTGACAGCAGGATCCCCCCCCCCAGTGTTCTAAAAGGCACTATAATCAAGCAATTGTTATGTTTTGTGTGGATATAAGCCTCAAAGCTTATACCTGGCTATGTTGTGGTATAAGTTATGATCTCATACCTGGCTAACTTCATGAATTGATATGTTAGCTGAGTGACCCTGAAGTATTTTGAGATTTCTGCATGGAATGTATATAATTCAGGGGCCATCCTTGGGCCGGGGGCGGGGGAGGTAAATAGGATTTCTACCCAACAGCTGTGAGTAGAGAGCCTGCAAACTCTTTCGAGCAGATTTGAGGAAAGTTTCCTGGAACCAGCAGAGTCTTTGCTCATCTCGGGGATCAACCAGTTGAAAGGTTGGGGTTTACAACTGTGGGGGCAGACTCAGGAATTCTACCCTCAACCCTCAGTGCACAGGTCCTGGAATGCCTGGAGATGGTGTGATGGTGGGCCTCCAGGATTGCTTAGACCAAGAGCTGATGGAAGGCTCAGACCCACAAGGGATTGCACAGCCAATAGTATGTCCTCACAGAATCCCTGCACTGGCATTACACAGATAAAATACGATGTGTGTCCGCTGGCCCTATACAAAAGATCATTTTCCTATCTTTGTTCTAGTGAAGACACGCAAGATTAGACAATCTGTAAAATGTCCCATTTACTGTGGGCTGTGTTTAACAGAACTGGTCCAAGTGGCAGCATTAAGGACCTCAATGGTGTCCTAATCTTGGTTGTGGAAGCCTGGCTTAGGCAACATCTGGGGCTGTTTTCTTCACAGAGGAAAATGGGAGGAACAGTGGGAAATGAAACATATACATGCAAGTCCCCATGGTGCAGGTCTGTGTCCTACACACTTGACCTATGCCACAGACTGGCCAAGCACACAGTGCTGGCTCAGTCAGGGAGCAGTTCAGCCCCAGGTCAGTGTTACATCCACAAACCTGCTGACCCACCTTCCTCATCAAGCCCCAATACCAAGGTCACTGACAGGATTCGACCCCAGCCCTCCATTCCCTGGCCACTAAGGTCTGGATGTTTGTGTTCTCCCAAGATTCATCCATTGAAATCCTAACTACCACCCTCCATGTGATGCTGTTAGGAGGTGGTGCCTTGGGGACGTGAATATGTCATGAGCAAGGAGACCTTGTAAATGGAGTGAGTGTCCCTGCATGAGGAGACACAGAGAGCCCCATTCCATTGTCTCTGTCCACCACGCACACATGCAATGAGAAGACACCATCCACAAACCCAGATCGGCCGGTGCCTTCGTCTTGGACTTCCAGGCCCCAGAACTGCGAGAAGTAGATGGTGTTGTTGAAGAGCCTGCGGTAGTCTCATGACAGCAGTCTAAACAGAGGCTGATGGGGTGGAGTGACTTGGAGGCCATCCCACACCCTATGGTTACTCACTGTCTCTGAGCAGCGAGCAAGCTCCCTCTCCCCAGGCAGTACTTTGCTCAGCTGCTGTGAGGTGTTCGGGTTTTCTAAACCAGCTGCACCACTTGAGGAACTCTGAATCAACCTAAACCCCCATCTTTTCACCCATTCTTCTGTCTTGCTGCGTCTCTCGGCCATAAATCACAGATCACAGGCACCTCTCTTGGATGAGCCTATCTTCCATTATTAGCTGCGTGATCTTGGATGACTCTCTTGAAGTCTGACTTGAGTGTTCTCATCTGTAAAATGGGAATTGTGATATCTCTGTTATCTCACTATCAGGATTCAGTATGATCATGGAAATTAACCCATGCCTGACACATAATAGACATGCACACCCCACTGGACACACTATCCCCCAATTTCTGTTCCAAAATAGAAGCCAAAACTTTGGTCACCCCCCACACATCATGACATCAGTTACATACTCATGAACCTCTAAAATGATCAAGTTGTTTAATTTTTAAAAGAATAAAAAGCTTTTAAAAGGCCTGTTTTTAGGGCCACCTGGGTAGCTCAGTTGCTGAAGTGACTGCCTTTGGCTCAGGTCATGACCCTGGAGTCCCGGTATCGAGTACCACATCGGGCTTCCTGCTCAGCAGGGAGTCTGCTTCTCCCTCTGACCCTCTCCCCTCTCAGGCTCTCTCTCACACTCTCTCTTTCTCAAGTAAATAAATAACATCTTAAAAAAAAAAAGTCCTGTTTTTAAGATGTGAAAACCTAAGGACACCTGTGGGTTCTCACGTTACTGTCACCCCCTTCTGCAGGTTTAAGTAGGTAGTGGGACCCACCAGCACTGCAGGTGGGTCCAGGCAGGACCAGCAGGTGAGCACTGAGCTAAAACTGTAGAAGCTTCCAGAATGATGGTTACAGATGCCCCAGAATCCAGCGCATGCCCCGCTCCACCCAGTGTGACCACTCCCAGCTCATGTCCTCACCCCTTCTAGTGTCAGCGTCGTCTCTCCATTTCCAGGTAGGGAGAGGAGTATGGCTTATGGGTCCTTCAGCACAGGGATTTGGATCGGAAGCTGACAAGCAGACACATCTCCGTAACCCCTAGACAAGGGACTGACATCACACGCCCAAAGTTGAAGGCTTCTTCACGTTTTCTGTGGGGGATTGAGGGATTTGACTTTCCTCTTTGCTGGGACCCGTGACCACAGTTCCCCATTTGTGCCTTTAATAGGCCCCTGGCTGTGTTAAAGGGGCAAACTTGAGTCAAACCCCAGACAAGCACCTCCCGTCGCAGGTGTTGCCTTGTGGCTGGGAGGTGAGATGAAATTAGATGAAAGCTTGCCTCAAAACAGACATCAAGCTTTGAGCCACGGGCCTGGGAACTATTTTTGCTCCCTTTAAAGTGTTTTCAGCTGGGAGTACAGACTGGGGTTTTCACAGCAATGGTGGCTCCTTTCCAGAAAGTCTGCAGGACCCAGCACCTGGGGGCGAGGGCCTTCAGATCATCAGTGCTGTTTGCTCCTGTTGCTACCTCCAGAGGTAAGACCTCAACATCTCAGTCATGCTGCAAACGTCTTCGTGGCTACAGAGGGCGCAGGGCCCACCAATAACCTGGTCCTTGGGGTTTGTGTACAGAACCCAAAGGCACTATGGGCTCAGTGGGATTGCAATGGGTTTCTTAAAATAAATACACCTCGGCCTGTCTTTGGGTTTCGGGACTCACACAGTGAACTGAGCCCTGGAAGAAGGATAAATGTGATTTGGGAGCAGATAACTAACAACACGCATGGGCCCGGATTATGCCAGAAAATGCTTCTGTTACGGGGTGAGGTCAACCAGCAATCCCAACAGCAGAAGGGCTCTGTAATGGCCCGCTGCCTTGGGAAATCAACTAGAGGCTGGATTGGGTTGAAACTACATTTTGTCCTTAGTATCAGGAAAGAAGCAGTTCCGGCTGAAAGGAGAGGGTCTGATTAAACTGGAGGAAAAAGAGAGACCCCTCGGGATAAGGGTTGTGAGTTTGGGGCCAGCTCCAGACATGGGGGAATGTAGGCGGGGCCTTGTCACCCCTCAGCCCTGCGGCTTAAGGACCAAGGAGGGACAGGGTTCAGCTGCTGTCATCAGCTGCATGACTGCTGACCACAGATACCCAAGAGAGAAGAGAGATGGGATTCTAAGGTTGAACAGGAATTGTACCCAGAAAGGCCCCTCGAGGGTCGAGTAACTGCACACCAGTCATATTCATCACAGGAAAGTCAAGGAGAAGATCGGATTGGTTTGGATCACGAATGTTTTTAGGAAACCCCTGAAATGATTGATTTCATAGTTCTCATCTTGGGAGATCCATGGCATAAAATCTAGAAGGAAAACAAGCTTCTAAGCCTGAAACCAAAGGCAAGTTTAAGGGAAGAACAGCACTGTGACAAAGTAGCCAGGTCACCCTGTAGGGGTGGGGAGCTGGTGCAGAAGGGAGAGGAGAGACTGCACATGACCTTGGGGTTTGGCTCAGGTCATAGTCTGCATCTGTAACAGCAGGCTGAGCGTCCACACACCCACCAGAATGACTGCTTTCAAGGGAGGGGAGCCAGAGGCTTAGAGGATAACTGGCAGATGTGCAGGGAAGAGCTCTGCTGTCCTGAGAACCTTGGACCTGCCCCAGCCTCTCCCCTGCACTAGGGTCTGCAGCCTTGCCCAACATGGGGAGGGAAGGAAGGAAAGTAGGACCATGTTGGATCTGTGACTCAAGTTTTTAAATGAAAGAGATTAGACTAAGCGTTTACCAACTGAGAGTGCCCAGAAAGCATGCAAAGCTGCCCGGGATGAGAAGGGGCACGTGGCACTGGTAGGTAGCCCCTCCACCTGAGAAGACACACCGTTTTCTTTTTAGCCCACCAGCTTCTGATCATGCGGTTTGTGCAGGATTCTGGAGCAAGACCTCAAAAGGATTCCTAAGACTCTGGCAGGACCTCTTTGGCTGAATGCAAAAGGAAAAAAGGCTGAGAAGGGTAAGAAAGAAAAGTGCCAGAAGTCTGGAACAGTAGCTCTGGGAGGTGGAAAAGGGAGCCCTTAAAAGTTGTGTGCTCAGATAGAATTCATAATAACATCAACCTGCATGATGATAGAGGTCCATGTGGACAGAAGCAGAGAAAGAGAAGGGCACGGAGGGATCTTTGAGGACTTGTAACCATGGGCCATGGTACCCGACCAGGACAGCTGCCTAGAGTGGGCAGCAGATGGCGAGAGTTCCATGAGGTCATAGTGTTGCCTGAAAACTTTTTGAGATCTAATTTGTTAGAGTGGAGTCACTCTGGATTAAGAGCTAGCGGCAGATGATCATGACCCTGAATAACAAGTAAACTAGGGGTAAAATCCCTCCATCTGAGAAGGTGAAGAACTTGAGTGCTGGCACATGGTAACGGCACGTGACAAGAAGATTGAAGACATTTCCAGACTCCTAACCAATGTGAAGGAGTAATCTTAAGGGTGTTTGGTGGCAGGGATGAGACAAGTATACCAAAATCTGTGAGATGGGAAGAAGATGTCTTTGCATAAGCAGAAATGAATCCTGGAATTTTCAAAGGAGAAGCAAAGAAGCCACCACAGTTTACCTCCAGGCTGTGGGTACAAATGGTCAGACATCTCAAAAGGACCGCCAGGTAAAGGTGTGCTCGATAGGGATCTAGTTTCCACTGAGGCAAGCATCTGGGAGAAGTGTGCTGGGAACAAGAGGAAGAGGGAAGACAGCTGTTCGCAATACCTGAGTCATGTGGAAGAAGTCTGGCAGTGTATGGAAATAAAGGGACAAAGGAAGGTTGAAGCAACCAAAGAAATTGTGTTTGGGGAATCCTTCAAAAATTACAGGGCTGAAGGGCTGACACGTTGTCAGAGCTCTTCCAGACATGTCACTTGGGATCAGCCACAGGGAACTGTAAACATCATGCCCTGTCCATGGGTATGGTGGCAGCGGTGGGGGGGGCGGGGGAGATGTTCAGTGTGTATTTCAAGTTCACTCAAAAATCAAACGATAGAGATCTCTTTGGTGGATAGAGTTACCACATCTTCCCACTCAGTCTCAAAGCCCCTTTCTCCCTGAGCTTCTCATCCCAGCAGGAAGGCTGAGTGATATCCTACTGCAGAGCCCAGTGGTTGATGACGGACGATTCATGTTACCAGGGAAACTTTGATAGGATGTAATCTGCAGAGTTCAAACTTACACAGGGAAGGAAATTATAATAACTACGACCTTTTGCTGCCTTTATCATAAAACTACAAATACAACCAACTTACACACAGCTTAAGAATCAAAAAACCTTTATATGTTATTTTGTATGACAGTCTGCCTTTCTGAATTGCTCAACTTAACAGGATATTTACATAAATAGCACAATGACAGCCCCTATCTGCCAAACACAAGATTATATTGAACACTTTACTGTTCAGAGAAGCCCACAATAACCCTGTATGAGGTAGGTATGAGTCTCCCCATTATACAGGTAAGAAAATATCCTATTATCCAAAACCATATAGCTAACAAGTATCTCCCAACTTGAAACTCTATTACTACTCTGTTATTTCTTATATATATATTTCTAAACTGTATTGCCAAAGGAACTCTTCCAACTGTAATTTGAAATGACATGGAAAAAAGTATTTTTCAACTGAAATATAGTCAAAGCCCTTGAAGGGGTTATGAACGACATTAACCCTAGGGGAAAAAATTAGTGTTTCCCATCTGCTGAATCACCACCATGATCCCGAGTGCAGTCTGCCTCCCCCGCCCCTTCACTGCGAATCCAGAGTCCTGCTTTCAGAGAACACAAGCGAGCTGTTCCCCTCCACCTCCACAAGAAGATCTTCATATTCCCCAGAAAGTGGTAATGTTTTCTGCAGATCTGCTTATTTGCAAACTATATCTCTTCAAACCCTTGCAGATATAAGTATCAGTGCATCTCTCAAAGCCAAGAAATGAAGCCAGATGACCTATTTGGGGAAGGCTTTTCATTTAAAAGAGAAACAAAGACATTCAGACAGCCCTCATACAAGAGCCTCCTTTCTAGAGCACCTAACCTTGTGTGTTTATCTGTCGGCAGTTTACGTGGTGTGGAAAATCACAGAGGCACAGTAACCACTACAGAGAAATGTTCTTTGCGTTCTTCTGTGCTTTGTGTCTGACTGGACGACCAAAGTTGGGCCAGCTTTCAGCTGTGAAACTTTGTGGCACACATTTTACCCTCCTTCCACCCAAGTTTCCTAGGGGGTCCGTCCTAATTCTCAAACACTTCCATTAAATAACCACCTGGCCTGTCTCATCACACGTCCTGCTTAGCACCCAACCCTCAGGTCCCGAACATGGCACCCACCACAAGTGTTCCTGAATGAAAGCAGGAGCCAAAGCAGAGGTAAATAGATAATACGCAACCATGGGATGTGCCTTACTGTGAGATTTTCTATTCAACCTCCTGTTTTTATTATGAATAATTCAATTTGGGGTATTCATCTTCATGGTCCCTAGTGGAGCTACTAATGGTCTGGGTACACATTAGAGTCTCATTAAATATGAAGTAATGATGAAGAATGAATAAAACTTTCACAGTTAATAAAAGAGAGACCCTCTTGCCACTAATTCAGCTGTGTGTGGCCTGCATCAGGCTGCCAGAGGTGGACCTGGGAAGGCGGCCCCCCTCGTCCTTGATCTCCTCCACCCCAGTGCTGGGGACACATCTCTGAGCACCTTGGTCCTCCTGACTAAGCAAATACCCTGGCTCCAGCCAACATTTGGTGGGTGTCCTATCCCTATCTCTTGGCCACCACTAGAAAGGCCTATCCAGCCTTTGCCAGAGCACATGTGAATCTAGTGAGCAAACAGGTTTCCAGTTCTGCAGAGCCCAGCTCTCTGAGGCATAAAACAAGATCTGGGAGCTAAACCCTGGCAGTCCATCTGGCTCTTCATTAAAATAATCCCAATAAAAATAAAGCCTTTCCCTAATACCCATGAGTATTTCTATCTTTCAAAGTGCAATATAAGGTCCCAGAGGATGGGAAAGAGGCAAGTCTACACTGTGGGCTGCTTGTGCCTGGGCAGCTCATCAACCGAGTCCCATTGATAGTCACATCTGGGTCATAGGTGGAGAGGGCACACTTCCTCCATGCATCGATGCCTGGCCCACCATGGCCATGAGAACCATGGAAACACCATCTCACCTCTTTCTACCACAAAACAGAAAGTGACTTAGAGCAACCCATAGGGACTTTTGTTTGCATGCTTGGAAAAGACACTCAGATATTATTGAAGACAGCTCTGGAGGAGCTGAAGTTTCTGTCACTGGAGTTGGGATCCCTGGCCACCAGGTAAATCACATCCCCTCCCTCCCCTCTTCCTCTTCCCTCCCCACCCCCTCCAGTCCCTCTTATTATCTTCCTATCGCTGTTCTCTGGTGTTCTCTGCTTGGCATTATTCTGTAGAAAATCCCATTCCATGGAATGGGCAAGATGGTCACCGTCAGCATCACAGGATTCCAGATCAGCGACCCCATGCAACCATTTTCCAATATCTATGCCCACTTATATTTAGCAAATATTTATTGAAAACCACTGTTCTAGTTGCTTTGACTATGATCAATAAAAAACAAGCAAAAAACCAGGCTCTGTGTCTGCGGCTAGTGGGTCTGCTGCAAGTCCTTGCTGCCATCCTGGTTTTCAGGAAGAACTAAAGATGGTTGAATTTCTAGATGACCCAGGACACTCAACTGTGTTACAATTGCAAAAAAAGAAATTCCTGTGTTCAATTTTATCATCCATGAGACCCACTGTCAAAGGAACATTGGTATGTGTCCTATCTGCAAGGAACCATTTCCCAAATCTGACATGGAGAGTCACATGGCTACAGAACATTGTCAGGTGACCTGCAAATGTCAAAGAAGTTGGAGAAGGGGCAGTTAAAGAAGCGTGAGGAGACTGAGGGTCCTCTATGGCTTACCCTCTGCCAGCACTGTGATTTTGAACTTTCTATTCTCAAACTGAAGGATGATGGAGATTACTGTGGTGCCCAGATGAAGTTTTGGGGCAGTTGTGGGTGCAGTGTCCTAGTGAAAGATCTGAAGGCTCATCCTGATGCTTATGAAAGAGACGGGGAGGAAAAGAGAGATGAGGTTGCCCTGCCTCCTAATGCATCTGATGAGTCCAGGGGTCAAGATGGCATCCACATTGCATCCCAGCTCCTCAGGCAAATTGAGGTTCTGGACCCACCTATGAGGCTACCCCAAAGAGCCCTGGGAGCCTTTGAATCAGACACTTTCCATAGTAGAACTACCAACCAAAGGAACACGACAGCCCAGATTCTAGCTCAGAATAATCTACTGGAAGAACAAGAAAGGCAGGGAAGGAATAGAACCTGACAGCCCCCAAAAGAAGATAGTGCAAACTTGGACTTCAGGTTAGCCCTAAGTCTGGAAAATGAAGGACAGGCCTGCAATGTGGAAAAACAGGACTTCTGGAGGGCTGCCTGTGGTACAAACAAGTCCCTTGAAGCGTCCAAAGCTCTGAATGACATGAAAGGTGCAGCTGACCAGGCCATGTTGCCTTGTGAGTTTTGTGAGGAGCTCTGCACACAGGAACTGCTGGTTGACCATCAGACAATCTGTAGTCCTTCCTGTGCCTTACCTACACTCAGTATGGGCAATACTTCCCCCGAAAGGGGTGGAGGACCCGATGTCATCTTCTAAAAGTCTTTGCAGCAGGCTGTGAGTAACCAGTTCGACTCCTTGATGGTCCTGAGAAATGCACCCGCTGTGAGGGATAGTATCATCATCCCATGTGAATTCTGTGGGGTACACGAGGAGGAGGTGCTTCTATTCCATCACCAGGACCAGTGACCAAGGCCCGGCCACAGAAAACAACCGTGTGACAGAGGGGACTCCTAGACAGGATTTCCAGCCTCCAGAGACCCCACCAGAGCTACTCAAGGAGTGTGTCAGACACCAGGGAGACTTGTTTTCTAGTTACATGGATGATGTTAAGCAGGGAAAGGCTAAAGGGTGCACCTACCTTCTTCCCCTCAGCAGACCTATTATCGATATGACAGCTAGACAGCTACTTGTAACCAAATGTCCACATCCACATCAGGCCCCAGATCCGGGTGCCAGCCTAGCCCTCCTCGCATACTGAAGCTCAACAACTTAGACAGCCAGGATGGCCGAGTGCGCCATCAAAATAGCCATGACATGGCCATGGCCACCAGACGCATTCCAATGATTCACCCAGTGCGAAATCTCTACCCAGAAAAACTTCTACCCACCTGCCCCCATGGGCATTCAGGGAGATACAGAGTAAGTGGTAAGAGCGGAGGTGGCAGGAACTCACGGGTCACCCCCACAGCCGCCAGCTACTGGAACAGAACTGCAAAAGCAAACCCCCCCCAAGCAAGGGGGGGATGCAAAGGAGGAAGAGGAGGAGGAGTGATGTGGTCACATAGAACCTGCAGGGTGGTTCCGTCTTCTCTGCACAGCCGCACATGCCGTGGTTCAGGACCCACTTCTCGGGCTCTGTGGGCAGAGGAGATTCTACAGATTTTAACTTTTTCTAAGTCATGGCCATTCTGTGTCTTTTGAGATTGTGCTGTGGGAGTCTGAGGGTTTGGGGGAAGGTTAGCTGGGAGGCTGTTGAGAAATGTTTCGTCTTTTTTTTTTTTTTAAAGATTATTTATTTATTTATTTGACAGAGAGAGAGATCACAAGTAGACAGAGAGGCAGGCAGAGAGAGGGAGGGAAGCAGGCTCCCTGCTGAGCAGAGAGCCCGATGTGGGACTCGATCCCAGGACCCTGAGATCATGACCCGAGCTGAAGGCAGCAGCTTAAACCACTGAGCCATCCAGGCGCCCCAGAAATGTTTCGTCTTTAACTGCTGCCTTTTGGCTGAGCAGGAATACGAGTTATGTATGGCCTTTCAGCCCCTAAGGCTCCCTCTTTTGACTTACTTACTATTGTCACTGCTTCTTGATGCTGTATCATCCTGGAGGAAAGAGGAGAGAGGGTTCTGGAAACCTGGTACTCATCAATGAAGTGATTCTCTTCTCTGCAGGGGTCTCAGTTTGGGAACTTTTAGGAACACTCTCCTATGTACTGTCCCTCCCCACTCTAGAATCTGGGCCTCTGGGGCAAATTGAGGCCGTCTGGTGAAGTGTTCAGCCAGTTGCAATACATGTTAGGAACAAAGTCTTGGAGATGAATTGAGCTAGAGGTGAGTGCACTAGAAGCTTTGTTTTAATCTGCTTCTTTGGCATTTGGCATAACTGCCTTCTGTTTCTGGTGGGGAGCACAGCTCCTTTGTCTTTACTGTCTTCTGATGGAGAAGGTTGGGGGTTCCCTGTTGCCACCAGAGTCATGATGGGTTCTGCCTGGATCAGGCCTGAGGCCTAAGCTCCAGGGCTTGTTCTGAAAACCATATAACAGAATCCCCATCCCCTCTTTTCACTACCACGACAACTACTGCTTTTATTATTAACATACTTGCAATAGAAATAAGGTTTGTACTTGGAGTGGCGGGGGAGACAAAAACCAAACCAAACTCAACTGAATTCCATGGGATGAAACACATTGACCCTGCCTGGGTCATGGTTCCAGCCGCTGGACTGGTCCCTTGCTAAGGATGCTGCGGCTGGCCAGGCCTGGGTCATGGGCCCTTTCCAGAGATGAGCAGTTGAAGGAGTCACCAATATTGACAACCCTACCAGGCATAAGGAACTTGCAAAGGGAAGTAAAAACTAGGATATGCCCAGAGTGCCATCTTGCTTTCTAACACCGCCCCTTACCCTCAGGCACCAGGCTGTCCCTTGCTTGTGTAACGCACTCATCTCCTCCAAGAGCTTTCACTCCTGCCCCATTTGCCTGCCCTCCTTCCCTGCTGACCTGCCCCTACAAACCTCAGCCCCCACTCAGGTGACGGATAATTCACATATCTTCTGGAACACTGTAGTCCTCTATTCCTAGCCACCTTTCAGCAGAACTACAGTCTCATCTCTGAATTCAGGATTGCCCACTTCACCCACAGAAACTTGGAAATCTGTTTGGGGCTTCCATCATCCACCACCTGCCTCTCTCATTCCTAACAGCCTTGTTCTTGGTTATTCCTCAGTACTATTATCTTGGGTCCTAATCTCAAGAATATTCCTGGGTTCAGTTGCTAGCCTTACCTAGACTAAACCAAGTACTGGTACTACTCTGCCCAAGAGTACTGTGCAGCAAGGTCACCCACTGTTCTCCGTGTTCTCCACAGAGCTTCCTGGGTACCATGGAGACATTCTGGAGCAGCCCCTGACTTCTTCTCTGGGAATACTCCTCTTCTTCCCTTCTTGTTTTTTATTTTTCCTCCTACATCTTATTTAGCCCAGCCATTGGTCTTGCTCCTTCTTTCCCCACGTTTTCCAAAAGCAGTTCCCCCAACGACTTCCTTCTACCCACCTTTCTCCTTGATCAACACTTCGGAGGCCCCACCCCTGGCTAGTTCCTGAGGCCTGGTGTCCCCCAGTTCTCAATGAGAACTGCCCTGGAATGGGTCTGAATGTGATGCCCATCTCCACTTGGTGAACTGCATGCAAGTGTGTTATCACGTCACGTTTGTATTCTCAGTGCCTGGTGTAGTATCTGAAACACAAGCACCATAGAAATTATTGAGCTGAAGGAAGTTGAATCACATCCAGTTTGAATTGCACTAAATTATAGTGTATTCTTTTGTGCCAGAATGGGAGTGCAAGGGGGAAGATGAATAAAAACCGGACTGGGGGACAGCCTCTTACAAGATCATAGAGAAAATACCGCCTGCAGTGTCTGTGAGAGCTCACCAAAAATAAACAATATGCTGTAAGTCCTAGAGTTTTAGAACTAAAGTAGTTTGAGAGGATCTGGGAGCTGCTAAGATGGGTCAGGTGCAAGTCTGGCTTTAGCAAGCAGAGACTCTGAAAGAAGAGAAAATGGACAATGGTTCTAACTGGGAAGCAGTAAAATAACAGTACTATGGAAAAAAAATAACTTTTCAGCAGCCTACACCCACCCACTGAAAATGATTCATAAGCACTTGTGCAAAAAAAGAGAGAGAAGTCACCGTAAGAAAGAACTCACAATTCATTGGTGTCCATTGATGAAGTCCTCAGTGGGCTTTCAGCCCACCCCACTGCCCACTGCCTTTTTATCTAAATATTTTCTCATTGATCTCCAATCCCTGAGTCAGCTGAACCCATGGAATTCCCAAGCTAGATAAATGATTTAATTTTAGATGCTCTCAGTAAGCGCCTACCATGAAGGAGAGCTGGACAGAGGCTGTGGGTCATGCTGTGGTGAACAGGCCAGGTCCCTGCCCCTCCTGGCTTCCAGCTGAGACAGCGAGGCGTCCCCACCCCCTACAAATGAGGGCAGTCACAGCTCCCTCTGCAGAACCTTAGAAATAGACCCTCCTCTGTCTACGTCATACCTTAAAAAGAATCATTTCAGATTCATGGAGTGCAGGGCAGGGTTAAATTTGTTCTTTCCAGCCATCTTCCCACTCCAAGTGTAGATCACCCTGGAAAGATGGCAAGAAACATATTCCTCTGATCAGGGTACTAACTACTGTCCTAGAGGAAATGGTATTTTCCAGCAGGTGAGCAATAAATGAAGCATGCCTGACGGAAGGTCAGGAAACATGCTGAGCATAAGGTGTCTCCAGGCGAGCTGGAGTGGGCTGAGGCGTAGGGACAGCTGTGGCACGGGGACGGACTAAGAGTCCAATGCAGGAGGAGGACACAGAGTGGCACCAGAGCAAAGAGCAACACCCTCAGGGATAATGTTCCCTCTCTAGGGCCATTCCTACCACGTCTACCAAAAAGGATCCAGGGGATGTTGGTTAGCTCTGGAAGAAACATCAAGATTGTCTTGTCAATTTCCCTGCTTCACAAACTGGAAAAGGAGTGGCTTCTTGTAGAAACCTCAGCTGATAACCTGATAGCCCTCTGCTGATAGCAGAACTTGACTAAAATCCAAGTTCATTCACTTCCCATCCATGTTCTTTCCACAATATCAAGCAACGATGTTCCAGGACACAAGTCTGCTCTGCTTCTCTGGGGATCTGTGCAGCCGTGGTGGACTTGCCCCTCCAAAGGCTTCAGAAAAGTGACAGGGAATCACCCAAGAAAAATGGGAAAGCTTGCTTTGATAAATAACTCTTAGAAACGAGAGGAAGGGCTTGGGGATAGGGATCACAGTGTGACATTTAAGCAAAGCAGTAAAGTTAGTATTGGAATCATGACATGTTTATTAATTGGGGAGACAATGATGATGATGGTGGTGATTCTATGTAACCAACAAGTTGGAAAATGTTAGAAAGTACAACAGCCACAAATTGGCCCTTCCACCATAGGCAACAGGCTGTCGGCTACATTAAACACTTTTTGAAATTAATATGTCCCCAATAAGCTTGGGGCCTCCTGTTGTCCAGCCAGTCCCAGTGAGTCTTTGACCCTGTGTATCAAGAAGCACGTCTCAAATGCCACTCAGCTTGTCAGAGTTGCACAGAGAAAATAATCCCAAGCCCCCAGAGCATTAAAAGCAACATTGCATGAAATGTCTCCTTATTTATTTCCTCATTTTTTTAAATAAGCTTCTAGCAGAAATTCATGTGTGTCAGTCAGGGTTCCCCAGAGAAAGAAATAACAGGACACACACGCACACACACAAACACACAGGAAGAGATGAGAGATTTATTATAGGACTTGGCTCACATGGTTATGGAAACTGGGCACTCCCACAGTCAGCCACCTGCAAGCTGGAGAATCAGGGAAGCCATTGGTATCATTTACTCCAAGTCCAAAGGCCCAAGAACCAGAAGCTCCAGTGCCCGAGGGCAGGAGAAGGTGGATGTCTCAGCTCAGGAAGAGAGAGGGCGTGCCCTTGTCCTTCACCCTCTCCTTCCATTTGGGCGTCCGTGAGATCCGCTGATGTGGCCCGCCTGGGTGAGGGCAGATCTCTTGACTCAGTCTTCTGAATCAAATGGTAATCTCCTCTAGAGACACTCTCACAGACACATCCAGAAATGCTTTACTAGCTCTAGGGCATCTCTCAGGCCTGTGGAGTTGACACCATGAAGTTAACCATCACAGCCACATAAGAAAATAGCAATTATTAGGTAAAACCTCAGAGCCTGGGAAAATGCCATAGGAAGACAAGGGCAAAGGTAAATGATGGATTGCAGAAATAATGACCACTTGGGCTTGCACAGTTGGTGTAGATGAGCCACCAAATGGGCTTTGAGGTTCCTAGTGTCCAAAGGTAAGAGAAGGAAGGCTCTTGAAATGAATTGGGTACTTTATATAAGGATGATTGTTTTCATTTGTTCAGCAACTCTATGGAAGAAGAATTATTACTTTACTGTAGATAAGGGAATCAAGGGTCAGAGAAAGCTTAATGTGTACTTGGATTCCAGCCCGGGCCAACCCAACCCCAGAGCCAACCATCGCATCACATGGGGGCAGGAAACCGCTGCGTGCTCACTCTGTTAGGGTCACACTCATCCGTAATGCCTTTCTCCTTACAGTGCTCAGAGCTTCGTCTAGACCATGCAGGTGCTGCACCTGCCCACAGCTCTGCCATACCTCAGCACTGTGCTCTAGGACAGAGTCCCGTGTGGACGAGCCCCAAGGGTGACACAACTGGAAACAAAAGGGTGTGAGGGAGCACAGGCTTTGGAGTCCTCCAGCCTTGGGTTGGAACCATAATCTCCAGTTGCCTGGGGGCCTCAGGCGCTTAATCATCCAACTCTTTTTTAAAGGATTTTATTTATTTATTTGACAGGGAGAGAGAGAGAGAGAGAAAGCACGTGCACAGGCAGGGTGAGTGGGAAAGAGAGAAGTAGAATTCCCGCTGAGCAGGGAGTCCAAGGTGGGACTCAATCCCAGAACCCAAGGATCATGACTTGAGCTGAAGGCAGACACCCAAAGGACTGAGCCACCCAGGCACCCCTAATTGTCCAAACTGTTTTTTTTTTTAATATTTTTATTTATTTATTTGACAGAGAAAGATCATAAGAGCAGCAGGCAGGGTTGGGGGTCAGGAAAGCAGGCCCCCCCTGAGCAGAGAGCCCGATGTGGGGCTCAATCCCAGGACTCTGAGATCATGACCTGAGCTGAAGGCAGAGGCTTAAGCCACTGAGCCACTCAGACTCTAATTGTTGAACTTGTACACAATGGTATCAGCTCTGCTGGTTGGGCTTTGCAATATCTGACCCAGCAACGCCGTTTTCAGCATAACACACCAGCTCTGTCACACACCGTTGGAAAATTGTTTTGAAAACAAACATGAACAGAGCTGCTGGAGGGAAATTATAGAATGTCTCCATAGGCTTTTCAAGCCATTCTTTCACTAAATTAAATTTTAACTTCTCAATCAATTCGTAACCCAGACACTTCTAACATTTGCTTGGAGAAGAAAGAGGGAGTCTGGCTCTCTGGAGCCAGTCTTTCTCCGTCTTGCTCTCTTAAGTGAGTGTGAGCACGAGTGGGAGGGGCAGAGGAAGAGGCAGAGAGAGCATCTCAAGCAGCCTCCATGCTGAGCATGAAGCCCAATGTGGGGTTCGAGCCCATGACCTTACGATCATGACCTTAGCCAAAGTCAGACACTCCACCCCTCGCCCATGAACTCACACCCACCTTATCAAACTGCATGAAGTACTGTGAAGGTTATAGGGCTTGGCTCACCGCAATTATCCCCCTTCTGATGGTTGCATGGAGGGAAAGAGCCCCCTGGCAAGACAGAGTCAGAGTCCGGGCACTCTGGCCTGTAGGCTGCAGCCAAGTTAACTGTGGCCCCAAAGGGGATGGAAGCAAGGAAGGAAGTGGCAATGAGAAGGAGCGGTGAGTGGAGGCGATACGGAGCCCCCGTGTAGGAGGAGCCTCTCACTGTAGAGGCCGGTGGCTGGTTTACATGCCAGCTCATGTCCCAGGGATTTGGCGTTCCAAGGAAAACACTTTGGGGAACAACCCACAAACTAAGGAAGTGGGGGTAGGATATAAAAGTCATTTTCTTCTACTCGGTCTTAGAAACTCAAGGTCAAAATAGAAACACAAAGGGTGCCCATAATAGTCCCTCCTCACACTCTTTTTTTCCACCCCCAGAAGAAAGGGAAGTGATTACTTGATCTGTGCCCGTTACAAGGCCAGTGGGAATTCCAGCCTCTGACAATGTCCCACTTCCGGTGGAAAGTCAGGACAGCTCTCCCAACCTCGGCCTCACACCCTGGCTCTGGCGTGATGTATCATCACTAGAGGGTCCCGCTCGAAGCCCCACAGAACACTGAGACCCACCCACATCAAACTCTGTGTCTGTGGCCTCTGTCCCAGCTCAGCAACTCTTCAGGGACTATTCCAAGCTTTTGAAAAACTATTTCCTCCTGTCTGACTTCCTTTGCGTTTGGGTCCCTCTTGCCCTGGATCTCAAACTTTGGCTCTGCCTCTTAACACCAAAGACCTCAATTACCTCCACTCCCAGATGGCTCAGTTTCTGCCACATAAGAACAAATAAACAAACAAACAAGCCTGAGTCCTTCTTCTCTCAATAAGCAGAAAACAGGCTCCCCATAAACTGATCCCACCAGAACCCCCGAAAAGCAGACCGGCCATGCTTCTGGGGCACATGGCAATGGTAGAGAGCCCATGTCTAGCCTGGAGTTGGGCCAAAAACTCCAGCTCAGGCTGGGAACAGGACTTTTCCGGAGCTCAAACTTAATCTGTTACACATTTGTGGGACTTTAGCTCGTAAAATTTCTTCTACTGGGCTATGTTCAAAGAAGGTTGACTTCGAACCAGTGTTGACCTACTCACTAATTTGTGCAACAAATACTTCTTGCTTACCCGCTGGTGTTGGGCTCTGGGCTCACAGCAGTGAGTAAAATACAGACTTGGCCTCAGGAGTATACAGTCAAACGGTAAGAACGGGAAGTGGGTGAATATTGCAAGAGACAAAGCTAGGCTCTGTGGCTGCCCACCTGGTGGGAACTTGCTGGATGAACAAGGCTAGAGCCAAAGATTAAAATGATGTGTCACTGTCATAAATATTACAAATAAGCTCTACAGAGGAAAAGGAACAGTCTGTTTTAGGGAGAAATCCTAAGGTCAAAGCCTGGCTTCACCATGAAGAGCTGTGACTATCAGGTTATGATAAAAAATGGAGTTAATGACTCTTAATAAATAAAGAGTGAATTAATGAATTATGAATTAATTAATTGATTGATTAATGAAGCTGCTATAAACAGTCAGCAAGTCCTGAGGAGTGATTATCAAGTAATGTATAAGAAAACCACTTAGTTTATTTTTTTTTTTTACAGCTTTATAAACATATATTTTTATCCCCAGGGGTACAGGTCTGCGAATCGCCAGGTTTACACACTTCACAACACTCACCATAGCACATACCCTCCCCGATATCCATAACCCCACCCCGAATCCCCAAGTTTTGTAGCAACATGGACGGGACTGGAAGAGATGATGCTGAGTGAAATAAGTCAAGCAGAGAGAGTCAATTATCATATGGTTTCACTTATTTGTGGAGCATAACAAATAGCATGGAGGACAAGGGGAGATGGAGAGGAGAAGGGAGTTGAGGGAAATTGGAAGGGGAGGTGAACCATGAGAGACTATGGACTCTGAAAAACGATCTGAGAATTTTGAAGGGGTGGGGGGTGGGAGGTTGGGGGCACCAGGTGGTGGGTATTGTAGAGGGCACGGATTGCATGGAGCACTGGGTGTGGTGCAAAAATAATGAATACTGTTATGCTGAAAAAAATAAAAAAATTAAAAAAAAAAAAAAAAGAAAACCACTTAGTTTAATCATCATGGTGATAACTTATTTAGGCAAATATCCCGAATCAAAGTTGAAATAGAATTAGGTGATGAAAGTTCAGAGGGACAGGATATTTACCTAGCCTCAACATATTTTTAACAAATGATGTTTTCATTTTTAAAAATAGTAACTGTAGAATGAAGAAACAAGATCAAAGTTGACATCACCTGGTCTGACAGAAACCATCGTCACGTGCCTCTGACACGATGTTGAGAAGGACACAGCATCACTCAGAAAGCAGTCCTACCCCAGCATGCCTTATCTGAAACATCAGGCAAACCCAAGCCAAGACGACCTTCTAGAAATAACTGCTCTGTGCTCCAACAATGTCAGTGACATAACATAAAAAATCACATTTCAAAACAACCGGGAAATTGGCCTGAGGGCTGTAGGTTTGATGATAGTACTGTGACAATGTTAAATGTCCTAAATTCAATAACTGAAGTGTAGTTATGTTAGAAAAGGTCCTTGTGGGGCTCCCGGGTGTCTCAATCATTTAAGTTTCTGGCTCTTGATTTCAGCTCAGGTCTCGATCTCAGGGTCCTGGGATCCAGCCCCACTTTAGGCCCTAAGCTGGGCATGGAGACTGCTTGGGATTCTCTCTCCCTTTCCCTCTGTCCCTCCTCCTCTCCCCTCTCTGCATACTCTGTCTCTTTCTCTGTCAAAAAACAAACAAACAAAAAAACAAACCAAACTTGTTTTTAGGAAACGCCCTCTGAAGTCTTCAAGGATATATGATATGACACATGTGATTTAGAATCAGATGGCTCAGAAAACAATTAGATGGTTAGATGCATAGATTCATACATTCATATCTACATACTTACACGGATCCACGTAAAACCTACATAAGTGTTCTTTATTCTGCTCTTGCACTTGTCTAGAAGTGAAATTATTTTACAATCTAAAACTAAAAAAAAAAAAAAAGGGAAGGACGCTTATATATCAAAACATCATGGAATTGATTCTGATAAAATTCCATATTTTTGCTCCTCTCTGAATCTCAGTTTCTGTAAAAGCATCATGGAGAAGTAACAACACGCCTTTCCCGGGCTGGAAAGGAGCGGCAACGTTAGTGGGCACCGATTACTGGACCTCCCCAGAACAGTGGGCGTTCAGGGAACCCAAGCCAACTCTCATATGTTGAGCGATTATCCACAATACAGATACAGGCTGACTGGCAGTTACACATGTGGCTCATCCCTTGTTACTCCCCGAGACTTATGCTTACAAACCTTGCAGTCGAAGTACATTATGTGCCATTGGTTAGCAGTTTCTATCCTCACTCAGTGTTATTCTCAGTACAAATGTGCTTCTGTGCCTAATGCTGACTTTTAAAAAATGTTCAATGTGTGAGTAGCCTCCAAGTTAAAATAACAATAAAAACCCGACATACACTGTGTTGGGCTTGACGTGTAATCGCACCTGAACAGAAGCCAGAAGCCAACGCCAGTGTGCTCACTAGAAATGGGTACCGGTGTTCAGAAAATATTGTCTGCCCAGGGAGGTTTAGAAAACAAATAGAAAAGGAAGTATATCTTCAAATGGAAAAGAGGATAAAATACCACAAATACGAGCATTAATGAGAGTCAATATAGGCGGAAAGAGTAAACAGAAGTAAAACTTATCTCAGAGATGCTCTGAAAATGTCCTGAAAATAACAACCATTTACTAAGTGTCTCATGCACCTGAGATGCCTTTCATACCCGCCTTGCAAACTAACCTGCGATTACTCTAATTTTCTAGATGAGGAAATAAGTCTCAGAGTTACATAGTTGTTCAGGTCTCACTGGTCACTTGACTAGAGGTCTCCTCAACCCTGGGCCAGTTTTCTTACTCTGGTCTCCAGAGGAGGTCACTCAGATCGACATGTCCTCTGTTACACCCTGTGGGTTCACATAGACTCTCTTCTCCTGTTGTGCTCCTTGCTCCTTCCATAATCACATATTATCCATATGTTCCTCCTCCAGAAGAAAGGTGTGGACTAAGAAGAAGGGGGGAATCTATCCCATGCGGGCTGCTTTATTTGCCTCTAGCAGGTGTCCCTACATCTTCCTGGCAGCGAGGACCGGATGTAATGAAAGTAAGACTTTAGTGGCATTGGAAGATTTGAGTTATTAGTCCCCACCCATTTACCATATTGACTTTGTTTCTCTACAAGCATTGAGGAATCTGTCCATTTGATCTTTAAGGCTTCTGGTTCAGAACTGCTAAAAGGTAGATGGGACAGATGAGTCACACCCAGATCCCTCAAATACTTGGTTCTGAGAAATCCTCTGCCAACTGAAAAAAGAAGACAAAAAGATGGTTCTGGATCACATGGTCATGAGATAGACTAGAATTCTAGAGCCCAACGTTGAGACATAGAAGATAATCAATCATCTGAATGACATTGTTTCTCATGAGATGGTAATGTTCTCAATAGTGAACCACAAGGGCTGGTGAATAAAACATATGGAAAATGGGAAGCTGTCTCACTGGAAATACTACTTTGAGTATTTTTTTCTTTTACTTTTCTAATGTGTAATTTTAACCATCTTTAGAGTTACAAAGGAATCTTCAAGAAGATTCTGGAAGGTAGTGAAGATGGTCAACACACAGTCTGTCTTATTCCAAGTCATAGTTTTGCCAGATTCCAAGAGTTTGCTTAAACACTGGCTCACCATTTGCATCAAGATGGTTGGAACTAGAGGAGATTACGCTGAGTGAAATAAGTCAAGCAGAGAAAGACAGTTATCCTATGGTTTCACTTATTTGTGAAACATAAGGAATAGCATGGAGGACATTAGAAGAAGGAAGGGATACCATAACAAATAGCATGGAGGACATGGGGAGTTAGGAGAAGGCATTTGGGGGAAATTGGAAGGGGAGGTGAACAGTGAAAGACTATGGACTCTGAAAAACAATCTGAAGGGTTTGAAGAGGTGGGGGGGTGGGAGGTTGGGGGAACCAGGTGGTGGGTATTAGAGAGGGCACAGACTGCATGGAGCACTGGGTGTGGTACAAAAACAATGAATAATGTTATGCTGAAAGTAAATTTTTTTAAAAATGATTAAAAAAATAGAAGGAAGGGAAAAATGAAGGGGGGAAATCAGAGAGGGAGATGAACAATGGACTATGGACTATGGGAAAAAAACTGAGGGTTTTAGAGGGGAAGGGTGGGGGGGTGAGCCCAGTGATGGGTATTAAGGAGAGCACATATTGCATGGAGCACTGGGTGTTATACGCTAACAATGAATCATGGAACACCACATCAAAAACTAATGATGTACTACTGTAACATAACAAAAAAAAAAAAAAAGAAAAAAAGTCTGTAGAAAGGAATAACAAAACAGCCTTTTCTATTTAAAAAACAAACAAAAGGAAATTAAAGGCATCCAAATCGGCAAAGAAGAAGTCAAACTATCACTCTTTGCAGATGATATGATACTATATGTGGAAAACCCAAAAGACTCCACTCCAAAACTGCTAGAACTTGTACAGGAATTCAGTAAAGTGTCAGGATATAAAATCAATGCACAGAAATCAGTTGCATTTCTCTACACCAACAACAAGACAGAAGAAAGAGAAATTAAGGAGTCCATCCCATTTACAATTGCACCCAAAACTATAAGATACCTAGGAGTAAACCTAACCAAAGAGACTAAGAATCTATACACAGAAAACTATAAAGTACTCACGAAAGAAATTGAGGAAGACACAAAGAAATGGAAAAATGTTCCATGCTCCTGGATTGGAAGAATAAATATTGTGAAAATGTCTATGCTACCTAAAGCAATCTACACATTTCATGCAATTCCTATCAAAGTACCATCCATTTTTTTCAAAGAAATGGAACAAATAATCCTAAAATTCATATGGAACCAGAAAAGACCTCGAATAGCCAAAGGAATATTGAAAAAGAAAGCCAAAGTTGGTGGCATCACAATTCCGGACTTCAAGCTCTATTACAAAGCTGTCATCATCAAGAAAGCATGGTACTGGCACAAAAACAGACACATAGATCAATGGAACAGAATAGAGAGCCCAGAAATGGACCCTCAACTCTATGGTCAACTCATCTTCGACAAAGCAGGAAAGAATGTCCAATGGAACAAAGACAGCCTCTTCAATAAATGGTGTTGGGAAAATTGGACAGCCACATGCAGAAAAATGAAATTGGATCATTTCCTTACACCACACACGAAAATAGACTCAAAATGGATGAAGGATCTCAATGTGAGAAAGGAATCCATCAAAATCCTCAAAGAGAACACAGGCAGCAACCTCTTCAACCTCAGCCGCAGCAACATCTTCCTAGGAACATCACCAAAGCCAAGGGAAGCAAGGGCAAAAATGAACTATTGGGATTTTATCAAGATCAAAAGCTTTTGCACAGCAAAGGAAACAGTGAACAAAACCAAAAGACAACTGACAGAATGGGAGAAGATATTTGCAAATGACATATCAGATAAAGGGCTAGTGTCCAAAATCTATAAAGAACTTAGCAAACTCAACACCCAAAGAACAAATAATCCAATCAAGAAATGGGCAGAGGACATGAACAGACATTTCTGCAAAGAAGACATCCAGATGGCCAACAGACACATGAAAAAGTGCTCCACATCACTCGGCATCAGGGAAATACAAATCAAAACCACAATGAGATATCACCTCACACCAGTCAGAATGGCTAAAATGAACAAGTCAGGAAATGACAGATGCTGGCGAGGATGCGGAGAAAGGGGAACCCTCCTACACTGTTGGTGGGAATGCAAGCTGGTGCAACCACTCTGGAAAACAGCATGGAGGTTCCTCAAAATGTTGAAAATAGAACTACCCTATGACCCTGCAATTGCACTGCTGGGTATTTACCCTAAAGATACAAACGTGGTGATCTGAAGGGGCACGTGCACCCGAACGTTTACAGCAGCAATGTCTACAATAGCCAAAATATGGAAAGAACCTAGATGTCCATCAACAGACGAATGGATAAAGAAGATGTGGTATATATACACAATGGAATACTATGCAGCCATCAAAAGAAATGAAATCTTGCCATTTGCGACGACATGGATGGAACTAGAGGGTATCATGCTTAGCGAAATAAGTCAATCGGAGAAAGACAACTATCATATGATCTCCCTGATATGAGGGAGAGGAGATGCAACATGGGGGGTTAAGGGGGTAGGAGAAGAGTAAATGAAACAAGATGGGATTGGGAGGGAGACAAACCATAAGTGACTCTTAATCTCACAAAACAAACTGAGGGTTGATGGGGGGAGGGGGGTTGGGAGAGGGGGGGTGGGGTTATGGATATTGGGGAGGGTATGTGCTATGGTGAGTGCTGTGAAGTGTGTAAACCTGGCGATTCGCAGACCTGTACCCCTGGGGATAAAAATATATGTTTATAAAAAATAAAATTTAAAATCTTTAAAAAATAAATAAATAAATAAAAATTAAAAAATAAACAAACAAACAAACAAACACTGGCTCACTTGATACTCCCAACAGACAGAAATACTTTCCTCTTCTAAAAAACTCAAATTAGCAGATCACATTCAAAGCCATTCGGCCCACAAACTGAAGCCAATTTCCTGAGTGCATTCCTCTTTCCTGGATTCCATACTCCTTGGTTCTCTTTAAAGCAGCTTTAACCAAGTTGAACTTCAATATCATCCCAAGATAATTTGCCTCCCGTCTTGCCCTCACATTAAAGCATAACTCACTTGGGGTTGCCTTCTAGGTCCTTGGGACAGGAGGAACCTTGTTTGACCTTCACCCCTTGTTAGACTTTTATGGAAAACCTGATTCCTCCTGTCCTCCCATTCACTTAAGTCCCCTGTACATCAAAGAAAATAAAAGGAGAAAAAAACTGGCAATAATTGCCCTTTTCCTAATAAAGTAGCAGCCAACGATAGCTAGGAGGGCGGCAGCTCTGTCTGTACATTCATCTTGACGAATTAGCCACAAGCAGGAGAAAACAGTCCCACTCAGATGACTGATCTTAATGTGTTTCTCAAATTTGATGGAAAGCAGGAGCGCATCATTGAGAAATATCCGTCTTGCTGTCAGAATGATAATCATGACCCAGAGAAGGAGTTAGGCCGCGACAAGCATTGCATGTGATGGACTCCACTCAGGCCCTCTACAAACAAAAAGTGAAAAATCCACCTGCCGGCAGCATTGAAAAATCTGTTTCCAAAGGTCCTGGCAGTGTCCTCCAGACAGGTGCTGCGAACTTTTGGAAGCAGCTAGATGACCCTAGTTCTCAAAGCGGCTGCCAAATTCAGTGTCCAGGGATAAAGCAGAAGGTAATTTCCCTGATACAAACATTGCCCCTACTACCGGCGTGAAGAATAAAGGAGTAAATATTCAAGAGTTTTAATCAGACGGGACCTCGTATTTCCCAATAGTTGGAGAAAAGCCTTGGGTCAAAAGGCCCTCCATGTCAACGGAAGCCAACCAAGCAGTGGGCATGGTTTGGGTGTTTGCTTGTCACGTTCAGGCTCCTTTTGGCTCCCCTAGCCCTGAAAACAGCATCTTCCCAGTAGGTTGAAGTGACCTAGATGTGTATCAGGACCCCAGCCGTGAGGGACCAGTATGGCAAGCCCTTGGCACAGAACCTTATGCAAAGGACCCAGCACATGTTTGCTGAGACTGGAGGACGGAAAGTAACAGGCTCACCTATGCAACAGAGAAGGCAGAGCGCATTCTAAGCCATTTGGGGGCGAGGTTTGATCCAAGGAAAGGGATACTCCTTAGTCATCTACCAAACCATATAATGGTTCCAAGGAAACCCACAAGCTCAAGGTGGGCTTCAAATGGAAGGGATCACAGATGGAAAACAGGAAGGGAGATGACAAAGGAAGCTGTTCATGATCTTTTACTGGGTGTGAGGCCGAATCCACTTGGAGTATAACAAGATGTTTCATTCTGTGTACAGGAGAACTCCTCCCAGGAGAACTTGCTATGCCCGAGTGCCAGCCAGCCTCCTGTGAAGCCCCAGTGGTCCCTTCCCACAAGGAGAGTATGGCAGACGTGATTGTATGTTAGTTGTCAGAGACCAGCAGCTTCCGTCTTGGGCGCTCCCATGCCTGCCCCAACTTGTTCATGTTCTCTCTCTCTTTCTCTCTGTCACCATTGGCTCTCGGGAAGCCATGCTGTGAGCAGCCTGTGGGACACCCACACAGGGGATGTGAAGCACATGCGTGAACTTGGGGCCAGGTCCTGCGGCCCCATCAGGCTTCTGAGACTGCCATGCCAGCCAACAACTGGCCCCTCTGTGAAAGACCCTCAGCCAGAACCATGCAGCTCATTCTGTGAGGTAATACCTGTTTCCAGCTAAGGTTTGAGCCAATGTGCTGCAGAGTGGTAGGTTACCAAGATCCCTGGCAAGGTAGGACGACTCTGTCAGTGAAGACAATGCCCCTTGCAGGGGGGCGGGGTGAGCATGGGCCAGGAGGGGTGTGGGCGGAGGAGCCCCCTACTGTGCATCCTGAAAGTTCTCACCAAACAGGCCTGGAGGGACTGGGCTGGGCCTCCTTGTAGCCCTGTGGTCTCCCTAACAAAGCACCACAGAGCAGGCAGCTTAAACCACAGGTATTTACTGTCTCGTAGCTCTAGAGGCTGAAAATTCAGGATCAATGCATCAGCAGGGTTGGTTTCCGCCCAGGCTGTGCAGAAGGGACATGTTGCAGGCCTCCGTCCTGGCCACATATACAGCCTTCTCATCATCTTCACATCATCTTCCCTCCACAGCATCTGGTCCCAATCCCCCTTCTTATAAGTCATATTCATTTAGGGCCCACCTAATGACCTCATTTTTTTTTTTTGAAAAAGCAATGCAGAGATTTTTAATCTATAAAATTCTCCACTTTAGGATACAAGATGAAAACAATTACTATAATACATGCTTTGCAACAAGTAAAATCAATTGAGGTTGGGAATTCATGAGGAAAAAATAAAGCAAGACTCATTTCTGCCACTCCCATATGTCTGATGAAAATTACCTCATTTTTTTAAAGATTTTATTTATTTAACTGAGAGGGAGAGAGACGATGAGCATGAGCACAAGCGGGGGGAGGAGGCAGAGGGAGAAGCAGATTCCCCACCGAGCCAGGAGCCCAATATGGGACTGGATCCTCCATCCCAGGACCCTGAGATCATAACCTGAGCTGAAGGCAGCTGCTTAACTGACTGAGGCACCCAGGCACCCACTTCATGACCTCCTTTTAACTTATTTGCCTTTGTAAAGACCCCATCTCCAAATATAGTCACGTTCTGAGGCCCTGGAGGTGGGACGTTGACACCATGAATTTGGGAGGGGGAAAACAATAGAATCCTTAGCACTCCCCTACTCTGTATGTCTTGCCACCTACTTCATTACCAGGTGAGGAATGGGTGGCCCAGTGAGCAGGTGCATTTTCTCAGGAAGGGACCCCGTCCAAAGTTCTAACACCCCAGCTTGAAGTCACCATGAGGAAAAGGTCTGCACCACTGTCTTGGTGACTTTGCCCAACCAAGAAAGAGTAAGAATCTAGATGGCCATCCATCTCCCTTCCTCCATGCTTGGCCATCCATCTCCCTTCTTTCATGCTTGCTTTTGGAAACCACACCAGTCACGCAGAGGTGACATTGAGACGGAAGTCAGAGCTGGTGGGTGATCTGTATGTACATGAAGCCCTTTTCCTGTGATTGGGTTAGACTGAAATCTGCCTTATCTTTTATTCCATCACTACTATTCTTCTAAATGTATGCCCAGAGGCTATTTTCTGTGATGGCCACCTACAAAATTTAGAACAAACGTGCTTCTATGGCTGTCACATTATTCAAATGTATGAGAAACACACACCTGGCTGAAAGATTAAATTTTGAAGTAAATCTTTTTTTATTTTTTTTAGTATTTGAAATTTACCATCAAATGGCTATAAAAGATATCAGCTCTCCGCTGATGTCTAAGGGAAGTGAGATGCTCTTTGATGTCTGTCGGGATTAGATTGCTCTGTAGGTTGCCAGCGGACCTTGACCACTGACTCGAGGTGTAATATCCTGAGCTAGAGATGACACAAGAAAGACAACTCCTCCCACCACTCCCCATGTCGCGGCGGCCTTCCTACTGATGCGACTGGCCGTGTGCGATGGGAGCTAGCAGAAGGAAGGTTAGTTTCTCCAGCACGCCTAAGCAGTATGTGAACGGTTTCTTTATAAAAGAATATGAGTAAGCCTCAGAGAAAATATTGCAGACCCTGGAAATAGCATAGGATTTTAATAATAGTTAAGTAAACTTCAGTGCAAGTCAGAAAACAGATATTAGTAAGGAAAGTGACAGACTGGGAACATGGTTTATCGTCTTCAAAATGCTGGATGGAAATTTGGAGGAAGTGAGAAACGTTAAGTCCCTTCCAGATCTGGTATCTAGAGGAGGGAGCTGGAGCCTCACTCTGGCGTCCCTGAGCCCTGGCTTTCTCCTCTGTCACACAGACGTGGCATTTCCAATGTGACAGCCACATGCTGGAAACTAAAAATCCAACTTCAAAGAAATCAGAGATCAGAGAGGGGAGGATCGTCTTCTGCCATGTGTTCAACAAGTAGTATGGAGTCAAAGACTGTTCTAGGCACTGAAATATCCAAAGGCACAAGATAAAGACCTTGTGTGAAGCTTTGTAATCCAGGGGTTAAGGTTATGGAGACTAAAATATGGGTCCTTAAAGGACGTCAGGAGCTGGAGACCACTGGGGTCCTCCATTCATTCCATTTCTGAGCATGAGAGAACCCCACACAGATCAACGTCTGGCCAGTACCAGTGACACCATGATGGGAGAAAGTCCCTGTTTTCTGCCTCAGGGGACTTAGCTCTAACCGGGAGGATAGACAATTAAACAAGCAATTAAAACAAAGTACTCCTCACAGTTAAGCTAAATTTTGATGTAAGAAATCACAGTAATTAAATGACATGGCAAGGTGGCCGGCACAGAATGGGCACTCAAAAAATGCTTGTTGTTTTTAACAAGCTAAACAGCTTCACTTGTGTGCAGAGAGAACTTATAAACAATAGTAAATTGTAATGATTTCAGGTGCAAAGAAGGTTAACACAGGGAGTCTTAATGGATCCTATAACCTTGAGTTAAGCACAAGATCTTTGCTCCCCATCTCTGTGGACTCCTATTTGTCCTGCCAGACTAATTTTTCTTCCCTAATTTCACTGTCTGGGAGAGCTCATTAAGAGATTTACCTGATCAGACTAAACGTTTCTTTCCTTAATCCATCTCATTATGCTTCTGACACCCCCCCCCCATACCGGCCCAAACATTTGAATTTCATAGCTTCCATTAATGCAAATAGAATCTCATCAAGGTCTAAAGATTCCTAGGAGAGCTGAGATTGAATGTCCTCATTTGAATGCATAAACTAGCAGCCTCCCTTTGGATAGTTCCCTTGTTTACAATGTTTCCTTTGGTCTGAGGTGAGATCATCTGAGCTGGAGAAAGGAATGAATACATTTCAGATGCACAATTCACTAAATGCCTGAGTGAACAGGGCTCCTTGATTCAACTTCAGACCCATCCAATACAAAGTTCCTGATGAGGTAAGGGAGGCAGGAGCAGGGAGCACACAGCACAGAATTTGTAACGTTCAAAAAGGTGGTTGACACTCCAGCCAAAAGGAATGAAAATCATGAAAGAGAAACAAAGTAAGAAAGAGGGAAGGATCCCTATCAAAAGTGTGGGACCAGTAAGAAAGCTCTGTTCGCCCATAGGAGTGCTGGAGAAGACTTCCTTAGAAACACCAAAGTGGATTTGAATCCTCGTTTCAGTCTACCAGCTGGAGACCTTGATGGCACGAGTTCGCATGCATTTGCCTCTGTTCTTCATGTAAAAACAGGGCTACCTACCCTGCCTCAGAGATGTAGGAGGACGAAGAATAGCAAAAATGGACACTTTACTTGCAGATTAAAGTAGAAAGAAACAGAGATACAATGGGGATTAAATTTCTATGAGAATACTTGAAAATCCCTACTCCTAACAAATTCAAGAAACTCAAGTGTAGTGGTCAATTTGTATACTAACAGAAGTTAATGTAGTTAACCCAAGAAAAAGCAGATGGGAAAGAAGTTTCTTACTGGGGCGCCTGGGTAGCTCAGTTGGTTAAGCATTGGACTTGATCTTAGCTCAGGTCTTGATTCCAGGGTCATGAGTTCCAGCCCCACATCAGGCTCCATGCTGGGCATAGAGCCTACTTTGAAAAAGAAGGAGAAGGAGAAGAAGGAGAAGAAGAGGGAGAAATTAATTGTTAAAGAAATTGAACAATATACACATGCAAACACTTATACAAACAGGTACAAGGAATTGAGAAAGAGTTGATTCCCTTCTTAAACAAACTAAAATAAGAGAATTTTTTAAAGCTAAAAAAAAAAAACTCATTATTCAGCTATTGTGAGCTAAACACAAGAATTGAAAAAGGGTAGTGCAGGAAACATAATTATAGGTCAGTCAGTTTCTGTTGGAACAAATAGGCCAAAACCCTAAATGAAAATTCCCACAGATCATTTTCTGCAATGTACTAAAAGCACATAAGGGTCAAGTAAAGTCTCTCTCAAGAATACAAAAGTACTACAACATCTAAAATCCTAATAATATTCCCTATTTACAGGTTAAAAAAAGAAAAATCTATGATCATTTGAAATGGTACAAAAATAAAAGGTGAAATGTAATGTATTTTATAATTAAGATTGTACTTAGCAAGCAAGCTGGAAATAAAAGAGATTTCCTTGGCCTGGCAAATGATAGTTGACAGAAACCTAGATCAAATACCATAACTAATAATAAAATATTAGATGCGTTCTATTTAGAGGCAAAACAAGAAAGGGATGCAAATTCTCACCGCTTCTGGTCAATACCATACTGAAGGTCCAGACCAATGCAAAGAGAAAAAAAAAAAAATTACTTTAAACATAAGAAGAAGAGGGACTCCTGAGTGGCTCAGTGGGTTAAGCCACTGCCTTCGGCTCTGGTCATGCTCCCAGGGTCCTGGAATCAAATCCCACATCAGGCTTCTTGCTCAGCAGGGAGCCTGCTTCTCTCTCTGCCTCTGCCTGCCATTCTGCCTCCTTGTGCTCTCTCTCTCTGACAAGTAAATAAATAAAATCTTTTAAAAAAAGGAAGAAGAAGAATGAGAAATCAAACTATCTTTATTTGCAAACAATATCCTTGTTTGTAAATATGACATCTCCAACAGAGTCAACATGGAATTCAGTAAAAGCTGCTTAAAAACAAAGTAACAGGAGACCTGGATGTAACAAAGATTCTCTCCTTGACCAAACTCTTCACAAGATCCCCAGATTTTTCTACTTGGCTCACTTCCATGTTGCTCTCTGCTCTGTCCCTTTGTACTACCAATCTCAATAAGTCAGTTTCAGCAGCACATTCACTTTCTGTGCTGATCACATCTTCATCTGATGGGGTTCCTCACCCTCCAGTTCCCCCAGGGGAAGTCTGACCACCCTGGCCTATTTTCATCAAGGAGCCTATTAGGTTAGTTAACTAGAATCCCCCCCACCCACCCTAGTGTTTCCTCTTATGATTTCCTCCCACTGGCTCCCCTCTGCTCCTTGGCTACAAATCCCCACTTGCCTACACTGCTTTTGGAGATAAGCTGTCTCTCTGACCTGCTGCAGATCGCCTTACACTGGTTTCCACACCCATCATGATGGTGCCCCCCCTTTTTTTAAGATTTTATTTATTTATTTATTTGACAGACAGAGATCACAAGCAGGCAGAGGCAGGCAGAGAGAGAGAAGGAAGCAGGCTCCCCGCTTAGCAGAGAGCCCAACGTGGGGCTCGATCCCAGGACCCTGGGATCATGACTTGAGCTAAAGGCAGAGGCTTAACCCACTGAGCCACCCAGGCACCCCCATGATGGTGCCCCTTTAAATAAAGTCTGCCTTGCCTTGCATTTACAAGTGTCATGGAATAGTTTTTTTCTTTCACAGATATAAAACAGGCATGCAAACATCAGCAGTATTCCTGTATAGCAAGCAAAAATTAAAATGTAATAAAATTATAAAATACAGTTCCATTCACAATACCAACAGGAAGCATCAGGCTTTTGGAATTTAAAAAAAAATCTTTTTTGAGATAGAATGTGGGGCATGGGGAGTAGAAGGAGAGGGAGAGGGAGAATCTTAAACAGGCTCCATGCCTCCTGCAGAGGCCAACACAGGGCTCGACTCCACAACCATGAGATCACGACCTGAGCCAAAATCAAGAGTCAGATATTTAACCAATTGAGCCACCCAGGTGCCCCTAGAATAACTTTTTTACCAAGATATTTAGAAACTCAACGAGATAAGCTACAAATTGTTTCTGAATAAAAAATGAAAACCTGTGGAAATGTAGTATATCTTTACAGCTATTGATATAGTTCTAGAACTAGAGACAGAGACAGACATAGAAGAGAAGTAGAAACAAATACAGACACACATGGATAAGGATCCAAATGCAGGGACAGATGGGACAAAGATGCAAATAGAGATATAGACAGATGTAGTGAAAGGGAACACTGAATGCAGTGAATATATCAATTCTTACCCCCCAATTTATTTACAAATTAATTATAATTATAGTCAAAATCCAATCAGCTAATTTGTGGAACCTGGCAAGCCAAAATTTATATGGAGCAGAGAGCCAGGATTAGCGAAGCCAATTTTGAGGGGAAAACATAAGGAAATAGACTTTCTTCATATTGTTTTATCATTAAAGTTAAAACAAAAAGTGTGGAATATAAATCAATAGGAAAAAAGAAACCCAAACAGAAGCAGCATAGATATAATATACCGATATACGGCAAAGGCGGAATTACAAGTAAATAGGATAAGGATGAATTATTCAAAAAACAATGCTGGAAATTGACTATCCAAATAAGAAAAAGTATATAGTAACTCGCAACATAGAGGAAAAACAATTCCATAAAGAATAAAGTCCTACACGTGATAACAAAGCCTTCACACTGTAAGGAGAAAAGAATATCATCATGTCTTCAAGCAGAGAAAGATTTCTGTAAGAAGACACAAAAAGCACAAACAATGACGAAAATGTTGGTAAATCACGTTGCTTTTTTTTAACTTTTTATACTGCTTTGTGGAGGTATGACTGATTTTTTTTAAAGATGTTATTTATTTATTTGAGGGAGAGAAAGAGGTTGATAGAACAAGTGGGAGCAGGAGCAGAGGAGAAGCAGGGTCCCCACAGATCAGGGAGCCCCACGCAGGACTTGATCCCAGGACCCTGTGATCATGACCTGAGCCAAAGGCAGATGCTTTGCTAGATGAACCCCCTGGGTGCTGGATATGACTGGTATTTTAAGGACTGACTGAATCCTTCTTCTTAATAGTTTGATTTGAAGATGGTTGACACATAATGTTATATTCATTTCGATGTGCACCATGGTATATACGTTGTGTTTTGCTCACCCCGGGGAGCTGCCAGCTGTCATCATCCAGCACCATTACAGGGCCATTGAGTGTATCTGCTGTCCTGTGCCTCTTACTCCTGTGACTTACTCATTCCCTACTTAGAAGCCTGTATCTCTCACTCCCCATCACCATCACCCATTTTGCCCAGCTTCCCCTACGTTAAATTTTCAAATTTCTGCTCATCAAAAGACAAAGATCAAAAAAAAATTAAAAAGAAATTACAAACGGGCTTTAAAAAATGTTTCAGAAGTATACATATGGAAAAGAACTAATATGAAAAATAGGTAAATAGCTATATATTATATATAAATTATATCAAATAGACAAGCAAGCCGATACAAAATTGAACAAATGATATTAACAGTTAACTAATGAAAGAGGAACTCCAGAGAGCCAAGACACATAAAAATATGCAAGTAACAGAAATAATAAATAAAATAATAATGTACCATGTAATATCCATGAATTTGACAAAAATTTAAAAATATGGTAATATACCTGACAGAATGAAGAGAAAGAATGTTGCTAGGGGAATAAATCAGTGTGAGCATTTTGGAGCCAATTTGCAATAATCTAACAAAGTCGAATACATACATTCCTTTTACTTTGTAAGTTCACTTCCAGTATTTATCCCCAAATAGCTTTGGCCTATATGCTCAAGACACTATGAAGAAGAAGGTCATTTTAGCAACAACAGCAATGACAAAAAAGAATCCAAATAGCCCTCAACAGGACGATATAAATAAATTCTGGTCTATCCAGGCAATAAAATACTATATAGAAATTAAACTGAATGAAACAGAGTTGTGTGCGCTGACAAGTGTAAATTGAAAACTGTAATGAGTAAACAAGAGCATATTGCAGAATCAAATGACGAATAGCTTATCATTCAACAACAAAACAAGCAAAGCCATAGGGTATATTATTTATAGATAAAACAGCATGATAGCAGGGGACAGTCCTCTTTCTGGTATGACCAACTGGCTCCTATAAAAAACAAAAAACAAACAAACAAAAAAACCTTCTGATGATAGCAACTATATAGTCTTAGAGAAAGATAGAAAAGATAACAAACATAAAGAATCAGAGATTAAATAAATGGAGGCCAAAGATAGAGAGGAGTTGACAGTTGGAAAAAGAAAAAGGAAAAGTGTGGATTTTCTGTTTTAGAACTTTTAGCCTGAAGGTGGGCCCAGGTCTATGCTAGGAAGTATCTAAGACTCTGAAGGAAAAGTCATAATCTTGCTATACCAAATAATAATAATAATAATAATAATAATAATAACAACAACAACAAATGGATATGGTTTGGCGATATTATAGGCAATGAAGAAATGAAGAAGAAAATGTCCAAAAGGAGAAAGCCAGAAAAACAGTCCTATATTCTATGTATAAACTCCCCAAGTCCCTGGCTGACCATTCATGTATTGTGTATGGGGTAAATACCAAGTAGCTCAAGTAATATGAAATAATTAAACTGAAATTTGAACGGCCACCACAAGGTGTTTTTCAAGGAAAAACAATTATAATTTCAGCCACTTATCTGCCTGTTTAAAAGAGAGTAATTACATTTCTAGAAGAATTTCATAGAAATCAGGATTTCTACAATGTATCAATTACAAGTTCTAAGATAAAATTCCAATTTACTTCCCTGATGCAGAAGAAAAACATAATTATTCTCAGAAGGAAAGACAACAGAAACCAATCCCAAGATGAATCAGATATGAAATTACCCAATGAAAATGCCTAAATCCCTAATCTTCAAAGGGATTTTAAAACTATGCTAAAAGACAGAAACAAAAGCATCATCACCATGAATAAAAAGATGTGGTCTCAGCAGAGCAAGAGAAACAATAAGAGACAACAACCAGAAATTATAGAACTGAAACTCTAACATCTGAATTTTTTTTTTTTAATCACCAGGAGGACTTAGCAGCATAATGAAGGTGATGGAGGAAAGCATCAGTCCTTGATATCCCTCTGATCCTCCACCACAATCATCCAATCTAGAGAACAGAGACCAGAAGTGAGCAGAGCCACTGGGACCAGTGAGAAAAACATGGAAATGTCGGAAATACTCAGAACTGGAATCTGTGAAGGAGAGGAGGAAAGAGGAGAAGACGGGAGAAAGAAAATGTATTGAAAATGTATTGAAGAAAGACTGACCGAAAACTGCCTAAAGTTAGTGGAAGATGTAACTTCACAGGTTGAAGAGCTCAGGGATCTTAAGCAGGATTGATAACCAGGAAACTTCAAGGTCAGGGTCAGAGTTGCAGAGATGAAGGAAACCTTCTCTTTCAACACATATACATGTGACTTAAATTTAAGATTTTACATTCTCAAAAATTTTTAATTTTAACATAATAAAATCAGAGATCTGTGACCAAAATGTGAATTCTACTAATGTTAAGAAAACATATGCCCATTATAGTCATACATAGGCACATTGCGGTATAGGATGGCAATTAGAATGACTACAGACTTCTCCTCAGGATAAAATAAAAACTGAAAGACCAGGTCAACTTCTTTTCAGATCTGGCGTTAACAACAAATGGGGTTGTAATGAGGGCTTCAATCACACTTGGAATGAAATCCAGAGTAAACCTGACCCCATAGGGGTTTTCGGCAGAGAATAGAATAGCGAGGCTCTCTTAATGCTTCCGTTAGTACTTATAATAATGAAAAATTAATTTTAAAAAACAAACAAAACAAAAAATAGGGTGCTGTGTAGGAACACAAGTAGAAGGGGAAGAATAGGGATCTAAGGGACGTCTACCACACCATAGGAGGAGGGAAGTGCAAAATGCATCATTCGTAACAGATGCAAATGAGTCATTCATACATTCAGGGGAAAAGGTACATATCAGTCCCACATATTTGTAGTGAAAGGAAGGAAAACAAGCCAACAAGCAGGGAGGTTAATGTGTGAATAGGGAGCTGGATGTGGGATAAAGCCAGTGCATACAATGTCAACTGAAGAAAACGGATCTGAAAACATGAGCATGTATTGTGCAATACTAGATAGTCTAGAATGTTTATACTCTCCTGGCAACAAAAATGAGGACAGTAAGAAAAAAAATGCTTGACAGTGATGTTGAGGTTGTCTAGAGAACTTTCCAGCCTTCCTTGCCAGAGCAGCACAGTCCTTACCCCAATTAATAGGATCTTGTGCAGCTTCATACAGCGTGTTTCCCCAGAGTATGTTTTAAACATGATATTGATCTGTGGTGTGGTTACATTTTCTGAATGGGGAAAAGGACCTATAGCAGAGGACAGTACTGAAAAAGAATGAGTGTGTGAGAGGGGGAAGAGAGGAAAATGAAAGGCTTCAGGCTCTGCTGTGGCAACCAGGAGCTGGAAAGCAAAACCCAGTGCTCAAAGCACACAGATCTATAGGAATCCCGCTTCTTCATTGGCTATAGACCTCAGGAACTTTAGGTTCTCTGCTAGAGAGAGCAGCTTTCACAAACCTGAAAGCTACAGTCACCTTCAACCTCTCTAGGTTGAAATCATTCATCTTTTTTTTTTTTTTAAACCCCTTTTATTTTTTTATTTTTTTTTTTAAGATTTTATTTATTTATTTGACAGAGAGAAATCACAAGTAGGCAGAGAGGCAGGCAGAGAGAGAGAGGAGGAAGCAGGCTTCCTGCTGAGCAGAAAGCCCGACGCGGGGCTCGAACCCAGGACCTGGGATCATGACCTGAGCCGAAGGCAGCGGCTTAACCCACTGAGCCACCCAGGCGCCCCTCATTCATCTTTTTTGATTTCTTCTTTTTTCTTTCTTTCTTTTTTTTTTTTCTTCAGTAAGCTCTATACCCAATCTGGGGCTTGAACTCATAACCCAAGATCAAGATTCACATGCTCTTTTCATTTCTTCCTTTCTTTGTTACTTCATTTCTTTGTTATTTCGTTTCTTTGTTACTTCCACACCCTGTCTCTGGATTGCTGTCTTCTCCCTACAGGTTCCTGAGTCTTCCTTGGACACTCATTCTCCTGTCTCTCTGCCCCCTCCTTTCTCCTCTGGCCACACTCCATCCTTCTAATGGCTTTTCCTTTTCATCTCACTCCTGGAATAACAATGAGAACAACAAACGGAAAATATTGAAGTTCTCTGAAGTATTCAGTTCACCTGCCTGCCCAGATACGCTGGCCTGGAGACCCCAGTGCGGAGTGCCCTGGAATTTCTCCTTTACGAAGAGGACAACACCCTCTTGCATTCCACTAAGGATACAAAGAGGCAGTTGCCAATCTTTCCAAGGTGGGAGAAGTGTTCCAGGTGTCTAAACACCTATTATACGGCATTTTTAAAAAGATTTTATTTATTTATTTCACAGAGGGAGAGAGCCAGAGAGCACAAGCAGGAGAAACAGAGAGGGAGAGGGAGAAGCAGACTCCCCGCTGAGCAGGGAGCCTGATGCGGGGCTCGATCCCAGGACCCAGGGATCATGGCCTGAGCTGAAGGCAGCTGCTTAATCAACTGAGCCACCCCAGCATTCCTTCTATACAGCATTAAAAAAAAATCATTATTTCAGCTCCGACCTCCAGTCCCCAGTTTTGTAAATGCTTATTTCCTCCAAATCCTGAACTCCTGGGATTGTAAAAATGGATTTGCTTCTGCTGGGCTTTTCACGTTGCTAACTCAGGTTCCAATCTTGCTGCACTGCTTTGCTCTCATCCATTACTGCTGACTTCTGGGCTTTGTCACTAGTTCTCTCTGACCTTGTGGGTATATGCCTTTTAAAAAATCGTTTTCCCATCCTGTGGTGATATTTCAGGAGGAAACTGGTAAGCCCATGGCTTCACATTGTTCAGGAGCCACATACGAAACCTGTCAAGTTGGTTAACCTCTCTGGGACTCAGATTCCTTGCCTCTAAAATGGCTATAGCAGCTTTATGAAGTCATTCGGAGGATTAGGATTAGGTGGGTACGACCCATGAAGTGCTTGAACAGGAAATTATATAATCCCAGGCACCAGGGGAGAAGTGTGGGTCAGTCCTTCCAAACAAACCAGGAGGTTAAAAAAAAAAAACAAAACAAGAACAAAAAAACCTGCCCAAGGTGTTTTCCCTCAATATAAAGGGCCCTCTGCTTCTTTGAAGGAGGAAGCCTCTACATTTTTGAAGTGTGCAAGTTCAGAGGTACGTGCACTTAAATAGAGCAATAAATACGAAAAAAATCCAGTTAACATGCGTATTATCCAGAACTCAAAGAAACACAAATACCTGGTGTGGAATGTGAATGGGAGCCCTGATGCTTCCAGTGAAGCATTTTTTTTTTTTTTTGGAAAGAAAACATTTATTGAATCAAAATCAATATTTTCTTTTAATATCTACAAGCCAACACTGAATGAACACAATGTACAAAAAAAGTATGCTTATATTATAAAAATATGTCAATTTTATCTTCTGGGTGCTGAGCAGAAGTCATTTTAAACAAAATCAAGGCAAACTTACTTGCTCTCTATAATGAAACTGCTATAATTTAATAACAAAAGTGAAAGCTAATATATACTCACAAAATATCTTTAAAGGCGATAATGCTGCATTGGGAAGTCCATGGTGCCGCGCCCACACCCACGACGCTTCTTGAGCACTGTTTTTGTGTCATGACTGGTGTCGTTTTTGGTAGCACAACGTGAAGTTCAAGTGCAGGAGCATGATTTCAACGGCTCACCACCTGGGTTCAGATCCTGGCCCAGCCATTTACCAGCTCAGTGGATTTGGGTGAATTACTTCCCGGTCCACAGCCCCACATCACCGCATGTGAGACATAGAACACAGCAGCCCGTGCCTCACAGAGTCCTTACCAGGACTACAGGATGCAATCTGTAAAGTACTTAGGAAACTCCCGGTAGCGATGAAGGTGGGGTATCATTTTATTTCAGTGGCCATAAATGTATCTCTAAATGCCTGTTATAATGGTCACTCAAAATCTTTGTTTTCTTAAGTTCACCTGTTCTAGAAAGTTCCCGAGGTTCAGGAAGACAATTCAGGTGGTTTGGAAGGAAACGTGGCACATTCAGTAGGCAGACATTAGTTCTCACAGCCTGCAAACATGGCGAGCAGCCATTAAAGATGGCGGTGGCCAGAGCCTGATGGTGATGTATATAATGAATGGTCCCATTGCAAACACTGGGCCCAGTGAGATTCTGGCAGGTCTGGTGGCTCTTCGACATTGTTTCTAGCTTTTTCTTTATCACATGAGTAAGTTTAGAAAGTCAGACTCACAGGTAGACAACTGCATGAGTAAATAAATTGCCAAAAAAAAAAAAAAATCCCTGGATTCAGAGACACCAGGAGGAGTCCATGAGTCTAATTGTGAGAAATGAGACAGATTTTAGGGAGATTAGCTGGGGAACACATGGCACAATAACTTAAAAATTTAGAAAACTACTAGTTACTAAAGTGGTTCTTAAACTGTGTTCCCAGAGGCATAGTGTTTTATGAGCCGCTCAGAAGCGTCCTGCCCCTGGGATGCCGTAGTCGCATTCTTGTCACCGGAAACCATCACTCCATTTGACCAAGTTGTCCCGGCCTTAATTTAAGTTTTGCATCCACTAATATATAAAAATATCCCATGCCTATTCCTGTTTCTGGACTCCAGCCCTCCTGAAAACAACTCCAGAGCAAAAATTAAGCAAAATGTCTCTGAGCCCCTGACACCTTTGCATCCCTGGCTCAAGGCCATTGCTTTCCGCTGCCACCCGTGGCCAGAATCTTGTTAACCCCTGTGTTTTGAAGTCACCTTCACTTTCATTGCAACAGGATGGGAAGCCAGCCTGACTCAGATATCTCTTAGCTGATTGGTCACACTTTAAGCTGGTGCTTTCCTCTTTAACATTCTAGCTTGTTAGTATTATAAAAGAAATTCATTGTTATGTTGAAAATAGGAACGTATAGAGAAGCACAAAGCAGAATTCAAATCACCTCCAGAGATAGCCACAGTTAATAATATCTAACTTTCTGGTAATCATTGGACATATTTTTATAAAAATGGGGTCGTGCTTTTTTTAAAAGAGGGGGTACTTCCTGCACACTGAACATTTTCCCATTTTTATTCTTCTTCTATCACATAGCTTCCATGGACCACTGTGGGTTCTATCTCTTACATATGCCAGAATGTAGTGAATGAATCTCTCTTTGCAGGAATTCAGTATGTTTCAAATATCTCATCACTACGAATAATGCTGAAAATATTTCAATGTCTCCTTTCACATCAGTAATGTCTCCTTAGGTTCATCCAAAAATCTATGTCACAGGAATTTAAAAAAAAAAAAAAGCAGTCAATATGCCTTCATTAGAAGGGAGGGAACTATCTCTTTAGGAAGATTTTATAAAAAGAATTTAGGAAGGTTATTATTTTAAATGGTTAATATTTTATGGATGTTTGAAGTGGGGTAAACTTTATTCATTTACATGGGAATGTCAGTCACTTCAATGACTCATTCTCCCAAAACGTCAAGGAATATTAAGAAACTTCCCCTGGACAAAATCCAATATAGATGAAATTAGCAACAGCTCACAGATAACTGTTCTTTCCCTCTGTATTGACTATGACTTTTACTCTCCAGGAAAAACTTGGGAACAAGAGGATTGACACAGGGACAGTGGTATCACCAATCTTGTTCATTATTCCTATGATAAAACTGAGGTTCAGAGAGAGCAAATGACTTGCCCAAGGTCACAGGCAAAGCCATGACAGAGCTTTGAGCTCTGGACTCCAGTGTCCTGGACAAAATTTTCACTCTCTAGAACATTGCCTTTGTCAAAACCACATGCACTGCTGTCCCTTTCCCACAAAAAAGTTGAGTGGTTCTTTCATCAAAGATACGCAAGGTCACTAGTTCTCCTGTGATGTGGGAGAGTACCACCTTGCCAGAGTCTTAAAGGTGTCTCAGGTGGAAGTGATCAGGAGAGGATATACTTCCAAGTATTTGGGTCTGGCCTCAAGTGGTTTGTGTGGGTCTTTAATGAGGGGAGCTGATTGGATAAGGTGAGGAGATGATTTAGGATTGGTGAACACAGTGAAGGGAGTACCTTCAGCCCATCCTGATAAGTATACTATTATGTGATAAGTACAATGTTTGCTGAATAGTTCTTGAGAGAAGAGCTATCCATCCTTAGGAATTAGTTTACAGGAAATTTCTAAGGCAACCATTGAATTATCGGTTGGTTTATAGCCTTATCTTTCCAGGAATTCCAAGAATATCCTGGTACAAAGTTGAGTCATGTGGTGACAGAGGATGATTTTAGTTCTCAGCTGTGAAAGTTCAATTAAGAGAATGCAGGTGACTTCAATTCTCAGTCACTTCAGGAAGGAGCCTGTAGTGAAGACACAAGTGGTTGCTTCACCATCGTAAGATGTCACTAAGGAGTCTGTCCAGGGCATCTGGTGAGTAGAAAAGGATGCAGAGTGTTGTAAGACCCTCATACAGTTGTTGCCACCACCAACAATTCCTATCACATCACAGACTTCGAAGAATACATGATGTGGGAAGACCTCTGCTTACTCTAAAATAATTACTCTGGTCTGGAAGTCAGGGTTGGGGCTGATCCTGTCAGGGCCAGTCAGGACCAGTCAGTATATGCCAAGACCAGTCAGGATCAGTCCAGGTCACTCACGACCAGACAAGACCAGTCAGGACCTTCTTTAATCCAACTTCCATTATATTTTTTATATTATATATTTTTTTTTAATTTTTATTAAGTCCCCACTGAATGTCAAGCACTGAGTTAAGCATTAAGAGGCATCTTAAGAGGTTTGTGATGCAGTGAACAATACAGATGAATACATTAGTATCTCCATTTGATGGAGCAAAGTGGCTAGGAACGGTCTCACAAAGATGGCATTCATTGCAGGCTCTATGTGTCCTCTCAAAATTTCTATGTGAAAGCCCTAACACTCAAATGATAGTATGTGGATGTGGGGACTTTGGGAGGTGATCATGGTTGGATGAGGTTGTGATGAGGTCATGAGGAATGGGATTAGTGCCCTTATAAGAGGAAGTACCCTCTCTCTGTCTCTCTCCCCCTTTTTCTCTCTTTCTTGACATAGGCTGAGAAAGTTGTTATAAATACACAGCAAGGCAATGGACTGCCAGCCAGGAATCAGGTCCTCACAGACACCAGATCTGATGGTATCTTAATTGTGGACTTCCCAGCCTCCAGAACTACAAGAAATAAATTTCTCTTTTTTTTTCTTTTTTTTTAAAGATTTTATTTATTTATTTGTCAGAGAGAAAGAGAGAGAGTGATCACTGGCAGATGGAGGCAGAGGGAGAAGCAGGCTCCCTGCCAAGCAAGGAGCCCGACGTGGGAGTTGATCCCAGGATGCTGGGACCATGACCCGAGCCGAAGGCAGCTGCTTAACCAACTGAGCCATCCAGGTGTCCCAAATTTCTCTTTTTTTTAAGCCATCAAGGCTGTGGTATTTTGTTATAGCAGCCTGAGTTGACCAAGACAGCATTCAAACTGGGTCATAAAGGACAATGAAGATACCAGGTAAAGATGGGAAGGAAGGTCATTTCACAAAAAGCGTGTCAAGTATCCTGCAGAAATGATGTATTCTGAAAACATTAGAGGACACAGGGTATGTGACAAGGGTTGAGCAAGATGAGGTAGGAAATGTAGGTGTGGGTCATGTCTTTCATGGACTTTTATGCCCTTCTAAGGAACTTCTTCCTTAAGCAGATGTGAGATAATGAAGATTTTTAAATCAATATTTGATATGAGTTTTATTGAGACATGCTTTGCACCCTATGGAAGGTTGATTGAATCGGGAGACAGAGATACAGACCAGAAGGCCCTTGACCAGACGACAAAGATGCTCCACATGTTAGACTAGACAGAACCTGCAATGGACACTAAAAGCAGGGGAATATCCTAGTCCCCCAAGTCACAGTCGTGTGCCTGCATTTTGTTGGCAACACGTGAAGGGTATGGGAAAATGTCAGTTTCTGACTCAGAAGGGGAAACATTGACTTTTTTCAAATGCCCCCTCAGCATGGTAAATGAGAAAATCAAGAGTGAAAGCAAATTTTTCTTATGCAACATGCTTTTAAACTCAGCGATCTGGTGAATTGTTCATCATTCCTTACAGAATGAGTCACCAAAGTGCTGCATAGGTCAATCTGACATTGGGCAAGAATGTTTCAAAAGAGGGTTCTCATCTTGGTAATAAGCAGAAGTTTCTGCCTGTAGAGCGGGCACCATTGGTAGCCATTGAGGACTGGCTCTGGGAATGGGCAGACTCCCAAATCCCAAATTCAAGAATGGAATCTTCCAATCAGCACAGGACCCCTCACAATGCAGGCAGTGGGAAATAATGGGAAATTGCAAGTGAAGGACACACATAATTGGGGGCGGCTGACATAAGGGACAGACGGAGTGCTCATTCGATCTACTCAGTTGAGAGCCCTCCTTGTTGACCTACATCATTGCCTTTGGGTATCCTGGCTTCTTTAATTTTGCTTCTGAAAGAAGAGTGTACATACTCTTCCTTTTTTTGTTTGGGATTGGGTTCTAGTAAGTCCATAGTAATATACTTTAGCCTGATGTCATCTTAAAATGTGCCAGATATTTTTTTTTTAGATTATTTATTTATTTGACAGACAGATCACAAGTAGGCAGAGAGGCAGGCAGAGAGAGAGAGAAAGGGAAGCAGGCTCCCCGCCAAGCAGAGAGCCCGACGCGGGGCTCAATCCCAGGACCCTGGGATCATGACCTGAGCTGAAGGCAGAGGTTTTAACCCACTGAGCCACCCAGGCACCCCTGTGCCAGATATTCTTAAGATGCATTTATAGGGGCGCCTGGGTGGCTCAGTGGGTTAAAGCCGCTGCCTTCGGCTCAGGTCATGATCTCGAAGTCCTGGGATCGAGCCCCACATCGGGCTCTCTGCTCAGCGGGGAGCCTGCTTCCCTTCCTTTCTCTCTGCCTGCCTCTCTGCCTACTTGTGATCTGTCAAATAAATAAATAAAATCTTTAAAAAAAAAAAAAAGATGCATTTATAGCAGAGACTCTTCAGAAATCTCCCTAAAAGAGTCCATTAGTGATGAGAAGTCTGATTTACTCAGTAGTCGTTGCACGAAGCTTTATGGGATGCCCAATATGTCGGGTGTTCCCAATGCTAACGGGAAGTTGCTATGTACCACAAGATGTCAAGGACCCACAAAAAGACAACCAGCTAATATTTCTGAGGACATACAAATTCCCAGTGAAAGCAAGGTCACATTTTTAGTCTTAGACATCTCATTTCTCATAAAGATTCCCAGCTGTTCATGAATTGTTAAATTACGAGGGGAATTGTTAAAGTACGAGAGAATTGAGCTGGACATTGTTGAAAGTATGAGAGGATTGCTCAGCTGTACCCAAGACTTACAATCCTGGCGTGCAGGGGTTGCATCTGTAGACACTGTTGTATGAGGTTAGCTCCTTAGGCTGGCTTTAGATGTTTATAATATCACTACTACTTCTGAGCATAATAAGGTCAGTGAATCCTCCCACTGTCCATAGCAGATAATGCTGCTAAGGATGGGGTGTTCACTGGGAGGTCCTGGACTGACATATGACTGAGTGCAGACAGGCCTGGAATTCCTCCTAAAAGATGAACTAACTCTAACTTTGGTCATTTTACTTGGTGCACATTAGCCTCAGTTTACCCACTTATAAAATGGGAAGTCTTATGAAGTCTTATGAAAATTACCTATAATATATGTTCAGCACTTCAAAAAATACCAAGAATTACCATTTATTATATTAACTATGGGCCAAAGACCTGAGCTGAACAATCTGGAGAAACCAATTCATAGAGATGAAGATAATTTCTGTTTTGGGAGGTAACTGTTGAAAAATGTCTTTCAACTCTCAATCTGACACTCTCAAGAACAATACAGCTAATTTCAATATATGTAAGAGGTTTTTCCACAGACCACACTGTGGTCATTGCCCCACCAAGATGACTCAGTTTTTCCTTTGGCAAAGATGTGGTACAAATCCAGGTGGAAGAGGCAGATGTGCCTGGCATGAGGCCGGCACAGCAGCTTCCAGGATTCACCATGCTGTAAACACTCCGAATGATCGTGCTAGAGTTGCTATCGAGCGTCCGTCTGTATATGTGACTTTATGACTTCCAGGAGTTAGAAAAAAAAAATGAAACTATAAATTGAAGTCCCTGGGGTAGAGTCGTTGGACTTGCTATGCCCTCAGCATGTGGGGGATGGTCAGCCATTGCGGTAATAAATGCAGCCGCCCCGAACCCCAAGTAGGGGGTTTTACTTCAAAGGAAATATGTTCGCTTACGCCTCTTACCTTTCCAAATAGCATTCTATTGGAAATGTGAAAATAATCTTTTAGAAATTGGGCACTTGGTGACTGAATTTAAATTGAGATGAAGCTGTAAGGTTTACATCCATTACCTTCAATGCATCTTGAGAAATCTGAATTTAGAAATCCATAGCTGTGGCCTTCTCTGGCATACAAATAATTTAAATTATAGCTTTTCCTCACGACTATTGCTGTCTGTGTTCTCTGTCTATCACCAAGGAAAAGACAGAACTATGAGGGAAGGACAGTTGTTTCGAATCCTGGCCCTGGACAGAGGTCAGACCTTCCCAATGGCCAGAGCTGACTCAATATTTTAAAATTCACAAAGCCAGTGTGTGAGTTAGTGTGTGGAGTCATGGAGTGCCCCATTGCACAGATGGGCAAACTGTGTCTCTAGGGAGTTAAAAGGTCTGTCCAAGGTCACCAGAAGTGGTGAACAAAGGAATGCAGGGGAGATGAGTCCTGTTTTTTGAAATAAGAGCTACTTGAGGCTAAAGGTCAGGATGAGAATGAAAGATCTGACAGCATAGCTCTTTTTTTTTTTAAAGATTTTATTTATTTATTTGACAGAGAGAGATCACAAGTAGACGGAGAGGCAGGCAGAGAGAGAGAGAGAGGGAAGCAGGCTTCCTGCTGAGCAGAGAGCCCGATGTGGGACTCGATCCCAGGACCCTGAGATCATGACCTGAGCCGAAGGCAGCGGCTTAACCCACTGAGCCACCCAGGCGCCCCAGCATAGCTCTTTATAACCGAGGTTAAATTCAACAGCCAGGTTCCACAATGAGATCGGCTGCGGGTAAGTCCGGGACTGGAATAGGATTCCAGAGCTCACCCAAAGCTCACTTCCCAAAGCAGTACTTCCTGAAGCTCCAGGGAGAACGTGTCCTCCAACACACTCACCTTCCCATTTCCATGGAGAAACAGGAAGGAAAACAGTGCTATCCTTTCAACAATCTCAATATTGAGCTATCCTGGGAGCCATTTTAGAAATGACTGCATTAATTAGGCTTAATTAATCTCCTCTGAGTTATGTGCAGATGCGGGGAAGGGCTTCTCTGCAAGGTCAGAGGGTATCAGACATTTAGAGGTTTTGCCAAGAAAAAAAAATCAGAATATTTTTGCTAATTACCAAAATTACTGTAATTCCACAGAATAATCTGAAACAGCTGGTCATCCGTTTAGGAGACAATTTCACATCATCACATGAAATAAATGTGTGCCAGGATCCCTGCATTGGCCAATTCTTGCCTGTATTAACTCAGAGTTGGAACAAGTGATATTAATCATAGACCGTCATGCTCATATGAGTCACAGACTTCCTCTGCCCTTCCGGGTATCTCACAGCAGGATATTTCCGCAAACTTGAGTCAGTAAAACAGCAAAGTCACTTCAAGACTTCAAGTATGAAAAGATCCACGTCTTCCTATCACTATGAGAGAAAACGATTGACAATTCCTCTCAATTTCTCTGCATTAAGGCATGAGTGACTTAAAAATCTTGAATAGAGAGGCATTGTGAGTTTTTGCAAAAGCAACCCACACCCTCCACATCCTAGGCTTTCAGATGCTCCTCATACCCGCATGAAAGCTGAGCCTGTCAAACAAGGAGACCTCTGTTTTAGCGTTCTGCAGATTCAGCCGAGAACTAGAAAACCATGTCCGGACAAACATCTCCATTACAGACAAACGCTGCGTTCATAACACCAATTAAAGGTGTCAAGAAACACAGTGGAAACTTCTGCCAGGATCACACAGGCAGTGAGCATGAGCCCAGTCTAGCAGGGGTGACACGGTAGAATTACAATTGCAAATATCCCATCAGAAGGGGGGGACTTGAACATACAGACGTGAAGCATGTCATAAAAGCCTCGGGAGAGGCTGCAGGTTGCAGAGGGAAGACGAGGCCAGGGTTCAAAACCCAAGGGAATCCTGGAGAGCCCAGCTGTGGTCACAGGGTGATGAAAGCAGGATCACGCGCTGTGGTCGCAAGTCATCACAGGCCAGAGAAGTGAAACTCAGAACCTCCAGTGCATTCAAATTCTCCATCCAGATATGTCAACCTCATCCTGGTCCCAGGCCTGGTCACTTCCTACATGTCATCTGCCTGCTGAAGACCAAAGGATCATGTGATTATTTTACATCCTTCTACTGCACAGATACCATCATGAGTGACTATGAGAGATCGCTGCGGGTTTGTGCATGGCTCCATTAAATAACAAAGAAATAAATTTATGCTGCAAACACTTAATTCATTGAAAGTGCGCTCTTGTCTCTGATTTAGTTTGTCCGTCTTCTGCGGACCCAGCCGAGCTGCTGCATAAGGCAGTCATTGCCAGCTGCCGTGAATAGGGCAGTTCCTAACTTAGTTGTAGAGAGAATTCACAAGATCCATTAGTTCCCTGAAATCTAAGCTTCTAGAGTAATGAAAATGGTCCATGGGGTTCCCAGAGAATCACTAAGAATTGCTCCAAGGCAGGAATGTCAGACTCCGTGAAAAAAACAGAGGATGCCAAGATAAATGTTAATTTCAGTATGCGCAAATAATTTGCTAGTGTAAGTATGTCCCAAATACTCATGAAGCCGTGTAAACACACGGGGATCAGCAGAGCCATGGCTCATTGGTGTTCAATCTGGCAAGCCAACTCCAAGGTGAAGAGTTTGGAACTAAGAAGAACATGCAAACCCCTACTACCCCACCACCACCAAGACATGACGGCCTCAGTGCTAACCTGTCTGTGCACAGCCATGAGCTGTGTCATTAGCCACAGCAGCATATCTGCATTATACAGGCAGCCCATGGACAGTATTTTCAATGACACAGGTGATTCGGTGATTCAGATATGACCATCACCAACCATTGGAGACTTGACACCCAATTGGAGGGTCCCACATAGTTCACGTTGATGGCTGCCAGCCTTAATGGCCCAATGCATCAGCGTAATGCCTATAGCACTTAAAAAAGAAAAAAAAAAAAAAACAAGCACACACATATCTATCTTTTTATTCCCTTCAGATTCAAGTCAGGAAGCTCCATTTCAAACAGTCAATTTGGGTCCCCGAGTGGCTCAGTCTATTAAGCGTTTGCCTTTCAGCTCAGGTCATGATCCCATGATCCTGGGATGGAGGCCCAATCAGGATCCCTGATCAGCGGGAGTCAGCTTCTCCCTCTGCCCCTCACTCCACTCGTGCTCTCTCTTGCGTGTGCATTCTCTCTCTCTCTCTCGAATAAATAAATAAAATCTTTAAAAACAAATATCAAATCTTAAATTCTATTTTAAAATTGTAAAAAACGCCAAGTGGAGACAGTTGACTCTGAGAAGGAGAGGCTAAGCCAACCAATCGTTCCGTTCTGAAGACCTCCATATTTGTGCCTTAGTCTCCAAGGGCAACAGAAAGCTGTAAACTCTGGGCTCAGTGGCTCATTCTCCTCCGAGTGCAAACGCACTCAAACACGCACATGTGACTGTCCTGGTAGGCTCATGACGTAGGTAACATACGTAGGTCATAGAACATCCCTTCTTTTGTTTAACTAATAAACTGCGTTTTTGGAACAGTTTTAGATTCACAGCAAAATGGAGTGTAAAGTACAGGGAGTTCTCATATATGCCCTGTCCCCACACATGCACGGCCTCCCCCACTATCAAGATCCCCCAGCAGATGGCGAGGATGCGGAGAAAGGGGAACCCTCCTACACTGTTGGTGGGAATGCAAGCTGGTGCAACCACTCTGGAAAACAGCATGGAGGTTCCTCAAAATGTTGAAAATAGAACTACCCTATGACCCTGCAATTGCACTGCTGGGTATTTACCCTAAAGATACAAACGTAGTGATCTGAAGGGGCACGTGCACCCGAATGTTTATAGCAGCAATGTCTACAATAGCCAAACTATGGAAAGAACCTAGATGTCCATCTACAGACGAATGGATAAAGAAGATGTGGTATATATACACAATGGAATACTATGCAGCCATCAAAAGAAATGAAATCTTGCCATTTGCGATGACGTGGATGGAACTAGAGGGTATCATGCTTAGCGAAATAAGTCAATCCGAGAAAGACAACTATCATATGATCTCCCTGATATGAGGGAGAGGAGATGCAACATGGGGGGTTGAGGGGGTAGGAGAAGAGTAAATGAAACAAGATGGGATTGGGAGGGAGACAAACCATAAGTGACTCTTACTCTCACAAAACAAACTGAGGGTTGATGGGGGGAGGGGGGTTGGGAGAGGGGGGGTGGGGTTATGGATATTGGGGAGGGTATGTGCTATGGTGAGTGCTGTGAAGTGTGTAAACCTGGCGATTCGCAGACCTGTACCCCTGGGGATAAAAATATATGTTTATAAAGCTGTAAAAAAAAAGAAAAAAAAAGAAGAAAGAAAGGATGAATACCCAAGTTTTGTAGCAACATGGACGGGACTGGAAGAGATTATGCTGAGTGAAATAAGTCAAGCAGAGAGAGTCAATTATCATATGGTTTCACTTAATTGTGGAGCATAACAAATAGCATGGAGGACAAGGGGAGATGGAGAGGAGAAGGGAGTTGAGGGAAATTGGAAGGGGAGGTGAACCATGAGAGACTATGGACTCTGAAAAACGATCTGAGAATTTTGAAGGGGTGGGGGGTGGGAGGTTGGGGGCACCAGGTGGTGGGTATTGTAGAGGGCACGGATTGCATGGAGCACTGGGTGTGGTGCAAAAATAATGAATACTGTTATGCTGAAAAAATAAAAAATTTAAAAAAAAAATGATCCCCCAGCAGAGTAGCAACATTTAAACCTACACTGACAGGTCACCATCACCCAGATTCCTACATTAGGGGTTCAATCTTGTTAAACATTCTAGAGGTTTGGATAAATGTGTAATGACATGTCTACCATTATAGTATCTCACAGCCTAGTTTCACTGCCCTAAAAATTCTGTGTGCTCTGCCTGTTCACCTCTCTCCCCCATAACTCCCACCAACCACTGATCTTTTTGCTGCCTCCTTAATTTTCCTTTTCCAGAAAGTCCTAGAGCTAGAATCACACACTTAGTAATACTTAGTAACTTCTCTCACTTAGTAATACACAGTCACGTTTCTTCCAGGTCTTTTCAAGGCTTGACAGCATCTTTCTTTTTAGCACTAAATAATATTCCATTGTCTGGATTGCAACCATTGATTTATCCACTCATCTCCTGAAGAACATCTTAGTTGCTTCCAGGATTCAGCGATTATGAATAAAGCTGCGATAAAAATTCATGTGCACATTTTTGGGTAGACGTAAGTAATCAGTTCATTTGGGTAAGTACCAAAGAGCAGGCCTGCTGGATCCTATGGTAAGAGTGTGCTTAGTTTTATAAGAATCTGTCAACCTGTCTTCCAAAGTGACTGTACCATTTCTCATTCCCATGAGTATTGAATAAGTGTTCCTGCTATCCACATACTTGCCAGCATTTGCTGTTGCCGGTGTTTTAGATTTTGACCATTCTAATAGGAGGATATTTGTAACTTTTCTTTCTTTTTTTTTTTTTAATTCCCTAATGAAGTTGGGCTCTTTATTACTTGTTTGTCAAATTTCAAGAATTGTGTGTATATTTTGGATGAAAGTCTTATATTCCATCGATCTTTTACAAATATTTCCTCCCAGTCTGTGGTTTGTTTTCTGTTTCTCTTTACACTGTCTTTAAAAAACAGATTTTTTTTTTGTTATAATGAAGTGTCACTTACCCATTCTTTCTTTCTTTTCTAAAAAGTCATCACCATACCCAAACAAGGTCATCTAGGTTTTCTCCTGTTATTTTCCAGGAGTTTTATAGTTTTGACATTTATGCTTAGGTCTATGATCCATTCTGAGCTGATTTTTGTGAAGGCTATGAAGTCTGTCTAGATTCATATTTCTGCATGCAGACGTCCAAACGTTCTGTTTATTGAAAAGCCTTTCTTCACTCCATTGTGTTCCCTTTGCTTCTTTGTTAAAGATCTGTTCATTCCATCTGTGTGGGTCCATTTCTGGGCCTGCCATTCTGTTCCACTGATCAATTGTTTTCTCTCCAATAATGTAATAACTTGATTCCTGTAACTTTACACTAAGTCTCATGGTCAGATGGTGTCAGTCCTCTGACTTTGTTCTTCCCTTTCAATATTGAGGTGGCCATTGTGGTTCTTTACCTCTCCCGATAAACGTGAGAATCAGTTTGTCAATATCTACAAAATAATTTCCAGAGATTTTAATGCGGGTAGTGCTGAATCTATAGATCAAGTTGAACAGAACTGAAATCCTGACAATACTGAGTCTTTTTATCCATGAACATGAAATAAGTCTCCATTTCTTTAGTTCTTCTGTGGTATCTTCCATCAGAGTTTCATGGTTTTCTTCATATAGTTATGGGTATACAAATTTCATTAGGTTATACCTAAGTATTTGAATTTCTGCTTACTAATGTAAGTGGCAAGGTGTTTTTATTTTCAAAATCTACTTGTTCATCACTGTTGTATGAAAAAAGAAATTGACTTTTGTGTATTTACCTTGTATTCTGCAAACTTGTTATAATCACTATTTCCAGGAGTTTTGCATATTCTTACAGATTTTCTACATAAATTATGTCATCTGTGAACTAAGACTGTTTTTCTTCCTGCCCAATATGTATACATTTTACTTACTTTTCTTGTCGTATTGCATCACCTAGGACTTCCAGTATGTTGTTGAGAAGCAGTGGTGAGAGGAAGCATCCTTGTCTTATTCCACCTTAGTAGGAAGCTTTGAGTGTCTCACCATTAAGCATGATGCTAGCTGTAGGGTTTTTTTATAGATATTCTTTATCAAGGTAAGGAAGTTCTCCTTCATTCCTAGTTTTCTGAGTTTGATCATGAGTAAATGTTGTATTTTGTCAAATGCTTTTTTTTTTGCATCCATTAATATAATCATGTGTTTTTTCTTCTTTAGCCTATTGATTTTATGGGTTATATTAGTTGATTTTCAAATGTTGAAACAGCCTACATGCCTGATATAAATTCCACTTAGTCTTGGGGCATAATTCTTTCTATCCATTGTTTGATTCAGTTTGCTACTATTTTGTTGGGGATTTCTGCATTGGTGTTCATGAGAGATAGTGGTCTTTAGTTCTCTTGTAACATCTTTTTTAGTTTGGGTATTAGAGTAATGCTGGCCTCATAAATGCATTAAAGAGTATTTCTTCTGTTTCCATCTTCAGAAGAGAACATAGAAAATGGGTATTTTTTTTCTTTAATTTTTGGTAAAATTCATTAGTGAACCCATCTGTTTAGTGCTTTCTATTTGTAAAGGTTTTTAATTATTGGTGCCATTTATTTCATAGATTTAGTGCAGATCGTTCATTTCTTCTTGTGTGAATTTGTTTGATTGTATCTTTCAAGGACTTTGTCCTTTTCATCTAGATTATAAAATTTGAGAGCATAAGAGTTGTTCATTCTATTCATCAATTATTTTAACATCCATGGGATCTGTGTGATGTTCTCTCTTTCCTTATATTGACAATATTAATTTGAGTCCTTTCTATTTTTTTCTAGTAAGTATCAATATTATTGATATTTTCTAATAAACAACTTTTCATTTCATTAATTTTCTCTATCGTGCCATAATTTTCAATTTCATTGATTTCTTCTCTGATTTTTATTATTTATTTTCTTCTGCTTACTTTGGTTTAATTTGCTCTTTTCTTTTTCTAGTTTCCTAAGGTGGAAGCTTAGATTATTGATTTTAGATCATTCTTTCTTTCTAAAAATGCAGCCAATGCTATAAATTTCCCTCTGAGCACTGCTTTTGCTGTATCTCACAAATTTTGATAAATTGTATTTCCCTTTTTAATTTCCTCAAAATACTTTTTAATTTCTCTTGAAATTTCTATTTTGATCCATGTGTTACTTAGAAATGTTCTGTTTATCTTGAAGTATTTAGTATTTTCCAAGTACCTTTCTTTATTAATTTGTAGCTTAATCCATGGTGGTATGAGAGCAGACACTGTCTGATTTCTATTTTTTTTTTTACATTGGTTAAGCTGGGTTTTTGACCCAGAAGGTAATCTATCTTGATGAATGTTCCATGTGAGCTTGGAAAGAATGTGTAATCTTCTGTTATTAGATGAAGTAGTCTATAGATGTCAATTATACATAGCCAGCTGTTGGTGCTCTTGAGTTCAAATATGTCCTTATGATTTTCTGCTTGCTGGATATGTCCTGTTGATAAAATGATGTTAGTGATACAATAATGAATTTATCTATTTTTCCTTGAATTATGTTAGTTTTTAACTCACATATTTGATCGTCTGTTGTTAGGCACATGTACATTACAGATTATTATGTCTTCTAGGAGGACTGACCCCTTTATTATTTAATGCTTCTCTTTATCCCTGATTATTTTTTTCCCTGATGTCTACTCTCTCTGAAATTAATATGGCTATGCCTGCTTTCTTTTTCCTAGTGCTAGCATGGTATTTTTTTTATACTTTTACGTTTACTTTTAACGTATAGGTATCTTTATATTTTAAGTGGATTTGTTGGGGTGCCTGGGTGGCTTAGTCATTAAGCATCTGCCTTTGGCTCAGGTCATGATCCAGGGGTCCTGGATCAAGCCCTGCATCAGGCTTCCTGCTCTGCGGGAAACCTACTTCTCCCTCTTCCACTCCCCCTGCTTGTGTTCTCTCTCTTGCTGTGTCTCTCTCTGTCAAATAAATAAATAAAATCTTTTTAAAAAATAAAATAAAATGGATTTCTTGTGGACAAAATGTACTTAGGTCTTTTTCTTTTTTCCCTTTGAATTCACTCTGATGATTTTTTTTTTTAAGTGAGGGAGAGATGGGGGAGAGGCAGAGGGAGAAGGAGAGAAGGAAACTAAAGCAGGCTTCAAGCTCAGCACAGAGCCCAATGCAGGGCTCAATCTCACAACCCTGAGATCCTGACCTGTGCCAAAACCAAGAGTTGGATGCTTAACCAACTGAGCCACCCAGGCAGCCCAGACAATCCCTGTCTTTTAATTGTGTTGCACCATTTATATTTAAAATGATTATTGTTATAGTTGAATTGAATTCTACCATATTTGTCACTGTTTTCTATTTGCTGACCTTGTTATTTGTTCCTCTCTTTTTCTGCCCTTTTTGGTTTTAGTTGAACAGTTTCTATTAATTCCATTTTCTCTCCTCTTTTAAAGGGGTATTAATTATATTTCTTTTTTTTTTCTTTTTTTTTTTTTTTACTTTTTGGAGTGTAGTGGTTGCCTTACACTTTGCAATATACATTACAGCTAATCCAAATACACCTTTGAGTACCTCTAAACTGTGTCATGTATACAGTGACTTATTTATAAAACAATATTTCTAATGTATACACACACATACCCATGTGCACACCTACATAATAGAATACATTATTCCTATCATTATTTTGAACATACTGTTATACGTTAGCTCAAGTAGGAATTAGAAAAATAAATAGAGAGGGAGACAAAGCATAAGAGTCTCTGGACTCTGAAAAACAAACTGAGGGTTACAGAAGGCAGGGGAGTGGGGGATGAGTATTAAGGAGGGCAAGTGTTGGGATGAGCACTGGGTGTTATATACAACTAATGAATCATTGAACACAAAAACTTATGATGTACTATATGCTGGCTAATTGAACATAAAATAAAAAAAGAAAAATGTTTTTCTTTTACCTTCACCAATACATGATATTTTTAGGGTGTTTTTTTTTTTAATTTCTTTGACTGTGAGACAGAGAGAGTACGAGCAGGGAGAGCAGGAGAGGGTTAGCAGGGAGGCTGATGCAGGGCTCGATCCCAGGACCCATTGTGACCCAAGCCGAAGGCAGATGCTTAATTGACTGAGCCACCCAGATGCCCCAACACATGATTTTTAATGATTTTTCCTTCCTTTATGTGGACCTCAGTTTCTGACCTATATCATTTTCCTTCTCTCTAAAACACTTCTTTTAACATATCTCGTAAGACAGGTCCACTGTCAATAAATTCCCTTGATTTTTGTATGTCAGAGAAAGTATTTAATTCTCCTTGAGATTTGAAAGATAATTTAACGAGGCCAGTGACTATTTTTCTCCTAGCACTTCAAAAATTTTCACTCCACTCTCTTTGCTTGCATAATTTCTGAGGAGACTAAAGCTATAATTCCTGTTTTTGCTCCTCTAGAAGTAAGGTATATTTTGCCTCTAGCTTCTTGTAAGTTTTTCCTTTATCATTGATTTTTCTGAAGCTTGAATATGATATGCCCAAATGTGTTTGTTTTTTGGGGGGGTTGGGGGGGGAGGCTTTTATCCTGCTTGGTATTTCTTGAGCTTCCTAGATCTGTGATTTGGTGACTAACATTAATCTGGGGAAATTCTCAATCACTATTGCTTCAAATCCTGTTTCTGTTCCCATGTCTTTCTCCTCCTCCCAACAGTCCCATTATACTTATGTTGCACCTTTTGTAACTACCCCCACAGTTCCTGCGTCTATTCTGATTTATTTACTTATTTATTTTTTTTATTAGTTTTTTGCCCTGTTTTTAGTTTGGAGAGTTTGTATTGTCATAGCCTCAAGCTCACAGATTCTTTCATTAGCCATGTCCAGTCCACTGACTAGCTGAAGACATTCTTCATTTCTGTTGCAGTGGCTTGTTTTGTTTTAATCTCTGACATTTCTCTCTTATTCTTTCTCAAAGTTTCCTTCTCTCTGCTTACATCGCTCTCTTACTTTTGTGCATTGTCTAATTTTTACATTGTACATTATGTGTGCTATATACATCACATAAATTACATAGTACATTATGATTAATGTACTATTCACAGCATTTGAAAATTTCTGATCTGATCATTTCAGCATTCCTGCCACACCTGTCAATGGCTCTGATGCTTGTTTTTGTCTCTTTAAACTGTATGTTTGCATCACTATTATTTGTTGAAAGGTGGACATGATGTATCTCATAAAAGAAACTGCAGTAAATAGACTGTTAGTAATCTAGTCACAGGGTGTGGGGGGAAGGGAAGCATCCTACAGTCAGATGATTAGTTCTCACTTGTTTGGTGAGCCTGAGCCCCTGAACGGTGAACTTCCCCAGTGCTTCTCAGTTTTTGTTTTCTCTCTTCAGGTGGAACAAAATAGCTGTAAGGGCCTAGAGTTGGGTATTTCCCTATCCCTAAGCAGGCTAGGCTCTGATAAACCCCAGTAGGTTAAGTTCTGGTAAGATCATTTCTTCTAAGAACAAGCCTTTTTTAAAAGAACAAAATGCTCTGGCATATTTCAAAATTGTCCCTTTATCCTGCCCACTGCTGGAAACACAAAGGGATTTTTCTGTAAAAATCACTGTAAGGACCTAGTAGAGCTCCTGGAAGTGAAATTCACAAAATTGTGGCAACTTCTCCTGTGACGGGGTCCCCCTGGAGTTTTTAACTTTCAGACTTGTCCACACTGAGCCTCCAGCAAGTCACCAGTCACGGTTCAGGTCCGCCTGATTCTATAGGGGTTTCTGTTCTGGTGAATTATGATTCCCTGTCTCAGCCTGTCTGTCTCTCTAGTTTGGGGGTCAGCCATTTTCCCTGCAACCTCTCTTCTCTGGCAGATCTAAGAGGAGTTGTTGGATTTTCAGTTTGTTCAGCTTTTTACTTGTTAGGATGGAATGGTGACTCTTAAGCACCTTGCATGCCTGACCAGAAAAATAAAGTCCTCTGCTTGATTCTTTTTAAGGCAAAGAGCTACATGGAAAACAAACAAACAAACAAAACACACACACACACACACACACAAACCAGCTTGTGTATTTTTTCTTAAATTTCTGTTAAAATATTGATTACTCTGTGGCTCAGTGCTCAGGGTGGCTTATCTAGTCTTAAAAAAAATAAAAGCTCTCCTGAGCTTGAGCTGAGAAAATGGTGACCTTTCTGACAATCTATTACATCCCTTATAGCTTCCTATTTTGCGGGGGGTGGGGGGGAGCAAGCACACCCTTGTAGGCAGAGATGAAGAAGGAGTGAAGGGACAGAGGGAGAGGAATAGAGAATCTCACACTCCCTGTTGAGCACAGAGCGTGATGCAGCCCCAGTCTACCTCCCAACCCTGAGACCATAACCTGAACCAAAATCAAGTGTCACACGCCTAACCGACTGAGCCACCCAGCTGCCCCTACAGCTTCTTTTAATAAAACACAAGAGTTGCCACCTGCTTTATGATTCTGCCTTCACACAAACTGCCAAGGAATGAAGGGTTAAGTGGACACGGCAGTCTGGTGGGAATTCTGCTTAGAGCCCCCTTGCTCAGGCTCCCCTTTCAAATGCACTTTTTACTTCCTTCCCTCCTGAGGGAATAGTATTTTATTATGATTTTCCTCAAGTCCTTTGTTCTAACTGCTATGGTATAAATACTCATGATCTTTTCCAGAGCCAGTTCTCCTTTTAAAATAGTCTCCCAACAAGTTAAGGGTTCTTCAAGGAGGTACTTCAATAAGCCAGTGGCCGTGGTGGTACCAACAGCATTCTCTTCTCTGCTGGTAGGAACCATCGTAAGGAAGAGGTTCCCAACCCAGAAGTCAGGGCTGCCTATCTGAGGAGAGGACATGAATGAAGAAACAGAAAGGAGGGCAAACTTTGGAGCGGGAACACTAAACTGAAAAGTTTTATTGACTGACCTTTAAAGAAGAACCTGGTTAACTAAGGATACTTTTCACTGAAAGCCTCTGTGCCAGAACCACTGAATTCCATGATCTGATTTAAAGCCCAGCAGGCGCGCTAGGGCCTGAGTGCTAATGGCCCCAGACAGCAGTGTGAACATCAATTCTGGCTCCTGGGAGAGCACTTTAGAAAGGGTCTGTTGCCAGTCAGGGCTTAAAATAAGCACAGAGGAAATCCGAGTGCTCCTGTGCTTGCAGGTAGAGTGGTGGAGGGAGGGGGTGCTGGAAGGCCATGCCTGGAGGTTCTAGGACTCTGCAGAGAAGAACAGCAGCTGGAAATGACCCCAAATGTCGGTTTCCGGTTCTAGAGAGAGACCAGTCGACGATGCATGTCCTCAGGCTGCCAGCACGGCCTGCCACATTCATCCTTAACCCACCTTGAACTGGGATTCTCCCCAACATGTGGCCTCTGGTCTGGTTGAGAGACATATGGTCTTTGGAGTTGTAAGAATAACACATAGGATAAATGAGAAAGAAAATCCAAAGATACCCAGCTAGAGGCATGTTTAGGTGAATACATCTGAATTTGAATGAATCACTATGTTAAATCTGCACATAATTTTTCCCTCTGTCCTCTTGAACAGAAACTGCATTCTCACTTCTCCACTTGGCATTGAGTGTCTCATGTGTCCATCGGTCTCTTATTCTTCTCCTCCAGGGGGACAGTTCTCAAAGGGCAGGCCCCAGACCAAACCTGTGAGAAACAGCAGCTCTGCGGCCTCGTGCCAGACTTACTAAGTCAGGAACTCTGGGTGTTGGGCCCAGAAATTTGTGCTTGAATGTCCTCTTAGAGCTTCAGAGGCATGACCCTGTGAGAACTTCTGCTCCCAGAAAACCTGTCCTCACCTTCCCATTCCTGGAGAACCTCCACAGGCTCTGACCCATCAGCTCCCACTAAGGTGTTCCTCTTCCAGAATTTGGCCTGTGAGGGGCAGGTTTCTGGGAACACTGCTGTGTGAGCACTTCCCTACTGTCAGTGCCCACTTCCAACTGTCAGTGCCTACTTCCAGCTCAGTGGGGCAAGTGTCTCCCATGCCCAACAATCAGTTCCTCAGAGGCATAGTGGCAATAACGAGGCTTTCCTCACAGGGCTGACACGAAGGGCCATCAAACTAGTATATACAAAGCCCGATGCCTAGAGTAAAGAGGCTAGTACAGGACAATTATTTCTTTCCACCCAAATGATGATTTATCCCCTGTTCTATCTTAATTGTACTTGGCATCATTCAACACATGTCATAAATGCTGAGAGGGAAGGAGACAGTTTCCAGGAAGATTTCCTAATGACTAGCAGCAGATTTTTAACTTCTACTAAACCCTGCTTTGTTTTATTGTCACAAAGGTGATTCTCCTATTCCACAACTCAACTGAAGCTTCCCACAGAGCACAAGGCACAGAGGGTTAGCTATGTCTGCAGCGCAACACAGAGACACCTGAGTTCACCCTCCTTCCTGCCTCTGATGCTTCAGTACAACTCCTCCTGTGGGAATATTCTCCATGCCCTCCTCAAGACTTGGGAGTGTTGCCTAGTGGACCCGCATCACTCTATGGAGTCCAACACCACTGGTGGCTCCATGGTGTCCCCCGAAATTCATACATTGGGGTCTGACTCCCTGTTCCTCAGAGTGTGACTCTGAACATAGGGCCTTGAAGAGTTGATTAAGTTAAACTGAGGTCTCCAGTAAACTGTTGTCCAATATGACTGGGATCCTCATAAGAAGAGGAACTTTGGACACACATGCACAAAGGGAAGACCACTGGGAGAATAGGGCTGTCTACCCAGCATGGAGAGAGAGGACTCAGGAAGAACCAACTCTGCGGACATCTGGATCTCAGACCTCAGCCCCAGGATTTTGAGGAAATACAAGTCTGTTGTTTAGGTCCCCAGCCTGTGGTCCTTTGTCATGTTGGCCCCAGGACCCTCGTGCTGCTCTGACCAGGGGCGCAGTGACACACCTTCTTCCACCCTGACCCAACACACAGAGTGGGACACAGATACCATGAAACAGGCTCAGTTCTCTCTGAGAGAGGGAGTAGAAGTGAAGGACGTAGGTTCTTCCCATCTAATGGGAAGGAGGAGGCCAAGGGTGAAACTACCTCTGGACAGACTCCCAACTGGCTGGCAGGACCCAGACTGTAGCAGAAAGTAGTAATGGCCCTGAAAGTGGCTCCACCAGCCTCCAACTGGCCTCCTAACCTTTCCTGCTTCTCCACACATGCACACACTTGCACCCATGTGCACACACACACACACACACACACACTTCAACAGAAGCTCCATAGGTTCATGACACCAGAGGTAAGTCTCAAGTACTGAGGTGCTCCCTGAGGTCCCAGAAAAATGAAGGGCACCCACATTACAGAGGAGGTGTGCCAGCAAGGTTTCTATTCCAAATCCCATCTTCCTGTATTCTAGGACCAATACTTCCCTAGCTCTGGGAGAACCTCTCACAGCTCATTTGAGGAGCCCCAGAACATATCCTTCAAGTGCTGGCAGCCCAACTTCTCCTTCTCTCATCCCTGAAACTCAGGGTAAATGTTCTCTGCCCACTTGCTTGTGGAAAGCCTGGAGCAGCCCCATCCTCCCCTTCAAAAACAGCACAGCTGGTGTGATGCTAAGGCCCCCTATTGTAGTTCATCTTCTAAAAGTGGCCTGAGAGGAAGGAAGAGACCTCCACCCAACCTACACTCTTTATTATGGGTGGCTTGTGCCCCAAAATTCATAGATTATATGCCCATGTGTGATGGCATTTGGAGGAGGGGACCTTGGGAAGTAATGAGATTTGGATTAGATCAAGATGGTGGGACCCCCAGGATGGAATTAGTGGCCTTAGAGGGAGAGGAAGGGACCACAGCCCTGCCCCTGCTCTGTGAGGACATAGTGCAGCGATGGCATCTATGAACCAGGAGGCAGAGCCTCACAGACCTTGATCTTGAACTTCTAGCCTCCAGAGCCATAAGGAGTGTGTCTGTTGCTTACATCCCTACCTGTCATGGCCAATTACAGCAGCCTGAGCTCACGGAGACACCTCACAGACTGGCCCTCTGCAGCATTGCTTCGTTCTCTCTCTTGCATGTGTTACAAAAACATCTCTTTACCATGGCTTCCATCCTTGCTCATCCGATCCAGGCTCCAACACGTGCATGTGGAGCTGGGGAGGGGGGCATTCTGTGCTCAGAGTCACCCCTTCCCTGGTCCTTAAAACAAAGCTCGTATCCACCCCATCTGACAAGGGAGGCTCTTTCCTCCCTCACGGGCCTGCCACCGTCCCCTTTTGCCTTTTGGACTAATTTCGGCATATGAGAAGACAGCATGAGGCTCCCAGCTGGGAGCCCCCATACCTTCTTTCTGTAGTTAATATGCTTTTCTGCAGGCCTGTGACTAAGCTGTTTTTGCTGGAGGGGGTGAGGGGTTAGATTTAACAAATTCTAAGGGAGGAAACATCTTAAATAGCCTTGCCAGGGAGACCTAGCATTGTCACTCAGTATTAACCAAGAGGAAGGACATTGTTAAGAAACCGGAAGGAACCATCAGGTCCTATCTCCAGAATCAAAAAACTGCCCCAAATTTGGCAATATTCTAATCCATATTATTTCTATCATCAGAACGGGAGACAGAAAATTCAAGCCAAACATGCGTCCCACCTCCACCTTTATGCCTGTGATCTTAAAAAAGCACCTACCAAATAAGACACCAGTTGTCTTGTCCCCAGCGCAACAGCCTCCCTTCCCCACAGAAGGAATGTTTCCACCTACGGCTTACCCGTTGTGTTCCTGGGCGACCCCAGTGATAACAAGCATCACTGATTCCCAGGTGAAGCCGACATCATCCTCAACAGGACTCAGATGGTCTAGGCTCCTCCCAACCTCACCCCCACTGACATCCTACCACGTCCTCCACTCTTCATCACCGGCTTGGTTGGTCCTTGGTTGATGTTTGCCCTCTGTAGGTCCTTGGCTAATCCTTGGTTAATGTGTGCCCTCTCTAGGTCCAATGTAAGCTTGAGCCTTTCCTTGAGGCCCTTCCGGGCTCCCACATAGCTTCAAACGCCACAGCAGAACCTCCCATGTTATGTAGTTACTGATTTCCGCACCTGTGTCTGGTTGGCAGACACAGGCACACTCTCAAAGGGGCTCTATCTTCTTCCCCCTCGGATGGGACATCTGCTGACCTGATGCAAAGCTCAGTATCGGGGCACTCAGTTTGGATGATTACGATACTACTGTAATCCTGGACACGGCATGTGGCCAGAACTGCCCCAAACGGATCCTCATCCCTGTTGCTCTCTACAGAGACCGAATAAACTTCGTTATCCACAGTCCTTAGTTTCTAGCTAAAATAAAGGGATGGTTTTGGAGAACTCCAAGTTTGGGGCAGTACATATAGACACTTCTAGGTATAACACCTTCAGTTGTAAATATGCAGTTCTCCTGATGAACCCAGCCTGAGCCTGTGTGCCGTGGGGGACAGATCCACTGTCCTGGGCGGAACAAAGCCCAGGATAACAATAGGACTGTCACTTCCCCACGGGGAGCGTGTCCTGGGTGGCTGGTGTTGAACTTGGTATGCAGGAGAGCTGCTCACGGGAGATTCTGTGCACACGGCAACAGTATAACGGGGAGACGCGTTTGTATATGTGTGGGGGGAGGCAGGTGACTTAACTAGTGTGCTCAGGACATTCCTGATTGCTTGATTGGAGACTGATTTCTGGCAGAGCCAAAACTGTAAGTCTGGGTTTGGTGACATGGGGCTTAGCATAAATGACTCCATGTGGGCCCTGCTGATTGGTTTTCACAAGGAGGCATTCAGGAGAGAAGCCAGGGCTGGGGGCATGTGGAGGGTTGATGAGGAAGGAATGGGGCTGAGGCTGGAGAAGGTGACGTGGGGGTGGTTGAGGGCTAAGAAGAGAAGTGAAGCGCAGGTGTGAGACGTGCAACCTTCTCAGCATTTAAGGAGTGCTGGGAGCAGAAGGAACGTTCTAGAGTCAGAGATGGGCACTGTGGCAGAAGAAAGCACCCTGGAAGCAAAGCCAGGAGAATGAGCGGTCCTGAGTGTTTGAGGGAGACCATGAATGAACTGTTGGATTTGGGGGTGCCGGCAGCCTTGGCAATAGGGTGACGGGGACAAGGGAGGAGTACAGTGGATTTGAGAGAGAATGGGAATTCAGGAAAAGCCAGAAAAGTGGTTCTTTTGAATTGCAGAAAAGACAGGTGAGTTTACAGCTCACGTGCACCCATGTGAAAGGGGGAATTTGTGTTGACCCAGGAGCAAGAACATGGGAGATCAGCAGAGTCCACTTCTCTTGTAGTCCAGAGGATCAGGGAGCCAGTGCATCTGGGCATGGGGAGGGACCCCAGTGGTCACTGTAGTCCAGCGGAGAGGGGCCGGAGGCAGGCGGAATGGACCTGATGCTGTAGAAAAGAAGGGCATGCTTTCTGGTTGATACCATTTTCTCAGTGAGGTAAGGGCATTGACTGAGGAGCAGGAGGACTGGGGGACTGACAAGAGGAGAGGTGAGAAGCATTGTCCCCGGAGCCCATGGAACCATCAACTGCAGGCAGAAGGGGGAGGGAGGTTGGGTAGCTCTGAGCCAGCTGGCGCTTCCAGAAGAGATGGAATAGGGCACATGTCTCTCCACGATCCCACAAGCCTCTTTACCCTAAAGACACAAAAAGCAGCCAGGAAAGATCTTACGGACAAAACACTGGCATCCGTGGCAGTGGATATAAACTCTCCCCAGGCACATCTCCAATAGGTGCCAACAGAGGAAACAGACAGAAAACAAGAACAGCAAATATTCGACCTATGGAAAGACAGCCTAATCCTTTTTCTGTCTTCACAGGCACCCATTCGTTCTGCATTCCTTTTTTTTCCAACGTTTTCAGACGTTTCCGGCACGCTTGCCTACAGACTACAGCTGTTTTGAGGGGAACCCTGAGCGTCCGGCCTTACAAACATTTAGAAAACATGCATCTGTACTGAATGGAAAGATCCCCTTGCTTGAAAGGCCCATCCGATTGCCAAGGAAACAGTAGCCTCAGGTTTTCAGAACATTTTGGTTCCTACGCTGTTGCACACGTCCCCCGCCGTCTTCTCAGGGGCTGACGGCGCTTGCCCACGTGGGCTGGTGGGTCAGCCCAGAAAGGCAGGACTGGGTGTCTCCAGCCTGTCTCACAGATGGCAGAGACATGTCAAAGGGCTGGTCCAAGTCAAGGGCGAATAACTCCCCAGCTGCACGGCATCGACTAGACATAAGTGTCTGCCTTCGTGAGGTTTCAGAGGAAAAACAAACACACCAGAAACGGTCCTTCAGCTGGAATCCAATCTCTCACCAGCCCTTTAGAGCACACATTTCTGGTTTCTTGCCTACCCAGGTAAGTATTTATATTTATAAAGTAATTTTATTCCCATATCCATCACAGCTCTAGTGCGCATTTCAGAATTTCCTTGATACGATATTACGGCACCATAGAGGAAAAATTGATTGTGCTATGTTGGAAAGAGTTAGGCCTCTGGTTTAAAAAGCAGTCATTCCCATTGACGTCTTATTTGGCAGGAAGCCAGGAGATGGGGTCCTGGCCTACAGTGACGGAGTCCCAGGAATGACAGGGCAGAGTAGGGGAAAGGAAGGTCCCTTCGCCCAGAGGCAGCCACGACTTCAACCTGGAGCTCTGACCCTGCTGGGGTCATCCAGCCATGACTGCAGACGAGCCTGGAGGGTCTAAGTACAGGGGTCCTGATTCTAGAATGCACCTGTGCTGATTCTGATCAGATCTGCTGATTCTTTTAAGAGAAAGGTTTTCTTTGCTATGTGGAAAATCTCCAAATGTGCAAATACCGTGACCAATTCCTTTCCATTCACTGTGTGGACCAAACTGAACACGTCTGCATACCAAACCTCTTGGGGCCTCCAGTTTGCAAACTCTGCATTAGATCAATTCTCAGCTGTAAAAAACAAAACAAAACAAAAAAAAAACAACTCTGTATTTTATCAACCCCCATCCGTAATGCTGTTTGTTTTTTGCTGTTGGTGGCATTTTATTCTAACCTTCAAATGTTGGTGAAGGGGGCTGATGGCCTCCCTCCTGTAGAGCGAGGAGGCTGGAGAGCCCCAGTTGTTGGCTTCGCTGAGAAGCTGAGCTGTTGGCATTACCTGGCACACTGTCACTGGGATTTCAGTCAGCTTTATAGTTCCTGGGTTGGCTCTACCCTTGGTGCTGGGGGCAAGAGAACGATACTAACAAAGAGATTTCTTTTTCCCTTTCCCTATGTTTGATTCGGCTCCTATAGCCAAGGTCAAGCTACCTCCGGCTCACAGGGGACCACAAACTTCCAGTCAACTCAGTTGCACTCCCTGTCTTTCAACTACAGAAACTCAAAGGCCACAGAACTCCCAGGGAAATAAAAGGGTCCAAAACCAGAAGACAGGACCATGGCAGCCCCAACCTACAAGAACATCCCACCTGACATTGTCAAGCAGATGACAGGAGCCACAGACTCCTCTTTCTCAGAACAGAACAACCTTGGGTTAAGTTTGCCAGCTGCCCAATGGGCATAGCTCCAGCTAAATGGGAGGGCTCACTGTGCCTCCTTCGTTCATGCAGGAAGCCAGTGCCATCCTCACAGGCCTATGCCCAGAAAAGCCCATGGTGCTCACTGCCTTGCTGGCACTGTCTCGAAATTCTTAATAATTTCATTGTTGAATTTGATTTTCTGTAAGTGAAATATGCTGGCAGGAAGGAAGATGCTCATGAACAGAGGAGATGTTATATTTATTACCTTAATATCATATTTCAGTATGTTTCACAGCATTTTTCCCTTTCCTGGGAACAGGAGGGCCCATGTTTCCATTTTGCACTGACTAAAAATTAGGTCCCCATTCCCGCCGGCCGAAACTGTCTCGTGACCTGGGTCTGCAGCAGGGGGAGGTTAAGGAAGGAGGATCCACTAGCTTCATAAACACACGCCACACCCTTGGGGAAGTGTCTGCTGCCCACTGGAATGTACGTCGTCCTAGATGAAAAGTTATGTCTCTCTAAAGGCAGTTCTATACCCAGGCTCCCTTCAGCTTTATTTGATCTAGGCTTAGAAGGTCCCAGCAAGCCTAGGCAGTGGGCCTCCACCCCCACCACCTCCCTCACCCTGATCAGCAGAATGCAACACAGAGAGAATCAGGAGAGAGAGGAACCTGCCAGAAAGCCTCAGGAAGAGCAGGGGCTTTGCCTCCGGCAGGATTCAGCAAGTATCTGAAGGTGCTTCTCTTCACAACCTAAGTGCCAAGCCAGCTCATGTGGACACCTTTCAGAGTGAATCACAGCAAAGCTTTGTTCTGTATGAAACTCCTGGAGGCCTCCTATGGCACTCTCTTGCAGATTTCATGGTGGTAACTTTCATTTCTTCCAATGCTCCCTGCACTGCCTCCCCCATGATCAGCACAGCCTGGGTTAGCTCTCTTTCCTTTGTGTCTGCACTGAGCTCTGTCCACAGAGCCCAACATAGGCAGACACCATCCCGGGCTATCTTGACCTTTGCCATGGGTTGGTTGGTTGAGAGTGACCAACCATTGGTGAAGAGCCCAACTCAACTACTGTATTAATTAATTAGTTTTTAAAGAAATGTTAATATTGAAATATAGTTGACATACAGTATTATATTGGTTTCAGGTGTACAACATAGTGATTGGACCATTACCCTATGCTCGCCACAAAGGTACAGTCAGTCACCTTCTGTCACCACACAATGCTTTGTGCTATGATTATGGGGCTTTATCTAGGTTTTAAATTTTTATTTCTTCCTGGTTTTAGGAAGCAAGAAGAATGCCTAAAATCTTTAAAATACAGTTCTTTGATTTTGTTTTTGTTTTTTTTATTTTTTTTTTAATCAGGACAAGTGTACTCCTTCATCCCTATCACCTGTCTCTCCCATCCCGTACACGCATAGGTCCCCTCTGGTGACCATCAGTGTGCTCTCTGGAGTTAAGGGTCTGTTTCTTGGTTTGCTTCTCTCTCTCTCCCTTTGTCCATTTGTTTTATTTCTTAAATTCCACATATGAGTGAAATCATATGGTATTTGTCTTTCTCTGACTTATTTTCACTTAGCATAATAGTCTATAGCTCCATGTATAACATCGCAAATGGGAATATTTCATTGTTCTTTATGGCTAAGCATTATTGCATTGTGTACATATATATACATATATACATATATTCTATAAAAATATATACTGCATATGTAATAAACACGTTATACATATACACGTATATGTATATATACACATATATACATATATATACATATATACACATATATATGTATATGTATAACATGTGTTTATTATATATGCAGTATTATATATAAATATATATCTATATATCACACCTTCTTTATCTATTCACCTATAGATAGACACTTGTACTGTTTCCAAAGTCCGGCCTTTGTAGATAATGCTGCAATAAAATTTCGGGTGTATATATCCCTTCAAATCAAATCCCTATTTGAATTAAATAGTAGCGCACTTGCTGGGTTATAGGATATTTCTATGTTCAACTTTTTCAGGAACCTCCATACTGTTTTCCAGAGTGGCTTACCAGTTTGCATTTCCACCAAGAGTGTACCAAGACTCCCCTTTCTCCACATCCTCAGCAGCACATGTTGTTTCTTGTGTTGTATATTTTAGCTGTTCTGACATGTGTGAGGTGACATCTTATTGTAGTTTTGATTGGCATGTCCCTGATGATGAGTGATGTGGAGCATCTTTTCTTGCGTCTGTTGGCCATCTGGATGTCTTCTATGGAGAAATGTTTGTTCATGCCTTCTGCCCATTTTTAATTGGATTATTTGTTTTTTGAGTGTTAAGTTGTGTAAGTTTTTTATATATTTTGGATATTAACCATTTATCAGTTATATCATTTACAAATATCTTCTCCCATCCCACCAGTTGCCTTTTAGTTTTGTTGACTGTTTTCTTCACTCTGCAGAAGCTTTTTATTTGGGTGTAGTCCCAATAGTTTATTTTTGCTTTTGCTTCCCTTGCCTCAAGAGACATATCTAGAAAAATGTTGCTATGGTCAATGTAAGAGAAATTACTCCCTGTGCTCTCTTCTAGGATTTTTTATGATTTCAGTCTCATATTTAGGTCTTTAATCCACATTTAGTTTATTTTTTATGTATGGTGTAAGAACTATTCCTCCGCATGCTGCTGTCCAGGTTTTTCCAACACCATTTGTTGAAAGATACTGCCTTTTCCCCACTGGATATTCATTCCTCCTTTGCCAAAGATTTTTTGACCATAAAATTAGGAGTTTACTTCTGGGTTTTCTGTTCTATTCTATTGATCTGTGTGTCTATTTTATGCCAGTGCCATACTGTTTTAATAACTATCATTTTGTCATTTAACTTGAAACCCAGAATTGTGATGTCTCCAGTTCTGTTTTTCTTTCACAACTTTGCTTTGGCTATTTGAGGTATTCTGTGGATTCATACAAATTTTAGGATTATTTGTTCTAGTACTGTGAAAAATGCTCTTGGTATTTTGACAGGGATTGCTTTGAATCTGTATATTGCTTTGGGTAGTATAGTATTCTCCAACCCATGATCATAGACTATCTTTCTATTTCTTTGCATCATCTTGAATTTCTTTCATCAGTGTTTTATCTCTGAAGGAGGTCTTTAAGTTCTTTGGTTAAGTCTATTCCTAGAAATTTTATTGTTTTGGCTTGATTTTAAGTGGGATCATTTTCTTAATTTCACTTCCTGCTGCTTAATTATTATGTATAGGAATGCAATGGATTTCTCTCCATTGATTTTGTATCCTGCAAATTTCATTTGTCAGTTCTAACAGTTTTTTGGTGGAGTCTTTAGGGTTTACTATGTATAGTATCATGTCATCTGCAAATAGTGAGAATTTCACTTCTTCCTTACCAATTTGGATGTCCATTACTTGTTTATGTTGTCTAATTGCTATGGCTAGAACTTCCAGTACTATGTGGAATAACGGTGGTGAGAACGGACATCCTTGTCTTGTTTCTACCTTAGAGGAAAAATTTTCAGTATTTCACCATCAGTATGATGCTATCTGTGGTTTTGTCATATGTGGACTTTATAATGTTAAGGTGTGTTCTTTCTAGACCTACTATGTCGATGGTTTTTGTCATGTTGGATGTTGTTCTTTGTCAAATATTTTTTCTACATCTATTGAAATGATCATATGGTTCTTAGACTTTCTCTTGTTGATGTGATATATTCGTTGATTGTTTTGCAAATATTGAAACACCTTGAGTCCTGGAAATAAGTTCCACTTGATCATGGTGAATGATTTTTTTAATATGTTGGATTTGGTTTGCTAGTATTCTGTCGAGGATTTTTGCATCTGTATTCGTGAGAGATATTGGCCTGTTGTTCTTTTTTTGTGTGGTCTCTTTATCTGGTTTTGCTATCAGGGTGATAGTGACATCATAGACTGAATTTGAAAGTTTTCTTTCCTCTTTATTTTTTGGAATAGTTTGAGAAGAATAGGCGTTAACTCTTCTTTATATGTTTGGTGGAATTCCTCTGTGAGGCCATCTGGTCCTAGACTTTTGTTTTTGGAAGTTTCTAAATTACTGATTCAATTCTACTGCTAAAAATTAGTTCATTCAAATTTTCTGTTTCTTGGGGCGCCTGAGTGGCTCAGTGGGTTAAAGCCTCTGCCTTCGGCTCAGGTCATGATCTCAGGGTCCTGGGATCGAGCCCCGCATCGGGCTCTCTGCTCAGCGGGAAGTCTGCTTCCTCCTCTCTCTCTGCCTGCGTCTCTGACTACTTGTGATCTCTGTCAAATAAATAAATAAAATCTTTAAAAAAAAAAAAAATTTCTGTTTCTTCCTGCTTCAGTTCTGGTAGGTTATATGTTTCTAGGAATTTATCCATTTCTTCTAGATTGTCTAATTTTTTGACATATAGATTTTCACAATATTCTGTTACAGTTGTATTTCTGGGGTGTTGGTGGTTGTTTCTCCTCTTTCGTTAGTGATTTTGTTTATTTGGTTTCTCTCTATCTCTCTCCTTTGATGAGTCAGTCTAGAGGTTTATCGATTTTGTGGATCTTTTCAGAGAACCAGTTCCTGGTTTCATTGATCTCTTCTATTGTTCTTTAAGTTTCTGTATCATTTATTTCTGCTCTAATATTTTTTTTAATTTTTTAAATTTATTTTCAGCGTAACAGTATTCATTGTTTTTGCACCACACCCAGTGCTCCGTGCAATCCGTGCCCTCTCCAATACCCACCACCTGGATCCCCCAACCTCCCACCCCCCCGCCCCTTCAAAACCCTCAGATTGTTTTTCAGAGTCCATAGTCTCTCATGAGAGACTATGGACTCTGCTCTAATCTTTATTATTTCCTTTCTTCTGCTGGATTCAGGCTCCATTTGTTCGTTTTTTTCTAGCTCTTTTAGTGTAAGGTTAGGTAGTTTTGAAGACTTTTCTTGCTTCTTGAGGTAGGTGTGTATTGTTCTAAACTTCCATCTTAGACTGACTTCTGCTACATCCCAGAGGTTTTAATCCTTGTGTTTTCATTATCATTTGTTTCCATGTAATTCGGATTTTGTCTTTGGTTTCCTGGTTTACCCGGTCATTGTTTAGTAGCATATCACTTAACTTCCATGTATTTGTGGACTTTCCACAATTTTTCTTTTTTTTTTCACTTGTTTCTTGTTTTGGGGGGGTTTTGTTTTTTTGTGGTTGACTTCAAGTTTTATAGTGTTGTGGTTAGAAAAGATACAGTCTTTGACTTCAGTCTTTTTGAATTTGTCGAGACTGGTTTTGTGACCTAAAATGTGATTCTGAAGAATGTTCCCTGTGCCCTTGAAAAGAATATGCATTCTGCTGTTTTAGGATGGAATGTTCTGAATACATCTGTACCATACAATGTTATTACAATATTATTGACTACATTTTCTGTGCTGTACTTTTCATCTTTGTGACTTATTTAATTTATAACTGGAGGTCTGTACTCTTCATCTCCTTCACCTGTTTTCCCCATCTCTCCAGTGTCCTCCCCTCTGGCAAGCTCCAGTTGGTTCTCTGTATTTATTCATCTGTTTCTGGCTCTTGTGTGTTTGTTAATTTTTAAAAATTAAATGGAAGACAAGGAAAAAAAGAAAAAGACCAAAGTCCCAAAAATGACCTCTGTCCCCACAGGTATAGCCATTTAAGGCAGGGGTATTTATCCTACAGTACATGGAGTTTGACGACCCCTGAATGTATTTGAATAATTTCTTGAGAATCTAATAATTTACTGGGGCACCTGGGAGGCCCAGATGCTTAAATGTCCGCCTTTGGCTCAGGTTGTGATCCCAATAGAGCCTCACATTGGGCTCCTGGCTCAGCAGGGAGCCTGTTTCTCCCTCTCCTTCTGACTCACAGCCTGTGTTCTCCACACCCTTGAGCTCCATAATTTCCAGCAGTTCCAGAGCATGACCCTCCAGCCCAGTGAGGAGATGTCACTGGAATGGCCTCTGGTACTCAGATCCTTCGTTTCCATTTGATGAATTACCCTCTTGCCAGCATTCACAATTCTTATTCACACTCCTGCCTTATCCCACAGCAACCTGGGCCTCTGCAGAGCTCTGTTCCCTCCTGGCCTGGCTGGGTGTCCAGTCATCCCATGACATGACATGTCTTCACCCTAAGTACATGACTTCAACTTCTGGGCTCTGTGGGAGCTCTTGGCTCAGGCTGTTGTGGGTTTCCCACCCCAACCCAACAAATTGCAGGGAAGTCTTGGTGCCTGGTCATGGGGAACTGGGTGAGCAGTGAGCAATAAAGCTGTCAAATGAGACCCAGCTTCATTTCAGCCCAGGGTTCAAGTTTCACTTAAGCAGGACTGCTTCCCCAGAACCAGGTACAGAGCCCTTCCTTCTGTGCAAGACCTTGGATTTTCCTGTGTGCTCCCCAGACCCCCAACAGCAGCATCACTTGGAGATTTGTTGGAAATACAAATCCTAGGACCCCACCCCCAAATGACTAAACCAGAATCCCCCAAGCTGGTTGAACACATCCCCTCAGCAACACTGGTGTCTAAGACTCAACCTGTGGTTCTTCACACCTGGAAACATTCTGTCTTCCTTCAGGGTTCCATTCAACTATTATCCCAATTTAAGGCTTTCTGGATCTCCACTCCACACACTGCATCTCTCTCTCCACACTCCAGAAAATCAACCTTTTCTTGGTCGGGACTCCATAACCTTTTAATATCTAATTTACAGCCCTTTTCACAGATTGATGATGTCTGACTTTAGGCATCCCACCCAAAGTACAGAGCACCATGCTCCCAGCACTGGAGACGAGGCATGAAGGACACAGTCCTGCCCCACATCTGTGATGCTCACCTGTCCATGGGGCCTCAGACTTGGGCTCCCACTGAGAGCCAGGAACATTCCAGAGGGTAATTCACTCCTCCAAGCAAGTTACATGGGCGTGATTGTTTGCAAGCCCATTTTGCAAGCAAAGAATCAGAAGCTTGTAGAGGTCCAACCCCAGAATCAATCAATAGTAAGTGGTGGAGCCAAGACCTGTTCTATCTGGTCTCCTTCTGTAGGATCATCTAGGACAAGGACTTGATCTCTCTGCAGTATTTCCAAAGCTGCCAGATTGAGTGTGGCAGGTAACTCCATTGGCTTTTGTGGAGCTTAGACTTGTCCAGAGGAAGCCCATGGCCAGATATGATGATGCCGTCATCATATGGAGGGCCCTACGGAGGGCCATAACACAGGTACCAGCAGGAACAAGCACCTGTGTCAAGATGGGATTATCCTCCACCATAAATCTATAGACAATACACAAAATAGATCATGGCCTTTAAGTCACTGACAATAACTCTTTACCATCACTGGTCATCACCACCTTTAAGTTCTGCCTCTTGGTGTTCCCAATACTCTCCCCATCTCAGTGTTGTCTTTGCACCCATATGCACTGCTCAAGCATGCTTGCAGGGGCACACACACTATGGGACACCCTCAGGAGCATAGTCTTCCAGCCCTTCCATATAGGGCTCACCCCTTCCTTTCAATGGATAATTTCTCTTAAAGGTCTTTGTCTTTTTTCTCCAACAAAAGTTGGCTCTCTGAAACTAGGTCCTCTGTGGTCCCCTTTCCTACTCTGTCAGTGCAGGCAGGGTTTTTGGCTTATCTCAGGTATCATAACCTACATGCAAGCCTCAATTAGCTAATGCATCACTTTGTGGGATCCTGTAACGTAACACTTCTGATCATCCATCCATCCATCCATTCATTCGTTCAATAGCCATTGAGTATTTTCTGTATTACAGGCTTATGATAAGATACTTCAGACTTCTCATTGTGTAACATCTCCTATTGGGATGAAATGAAATTAATCAGTGCATTGGATCAAATTGATTTCATTTCTTTTTGCTACAAAATCTTCTTGGATCAGATCTTTATTTGGCTACTTCAATAAAGAATAAAAGAAAGAGATTATTTGAGAATGGGTAAGATCAATTTTAAATCCAATCAGTTAGAGTTAACATTCCTAACAAGCACGTGAATTCTGTATGTGTTAGCCAGGGTTAGTGGCCAATGAGGAGTGCTCATATGCAAGCACCCCAAGTCGCCATCCTGTCTCAAGTTCCATGGGGCCAGCTGATGTCTACTTCTCCACCCTTCTGTATACTTGGTTGTTTTTTCCTTTTAACATATCTTACAATGATCTTAGAAAAACCCTTCTGAATTTATTAAACATCTAGTCTTAATCCAGTAAGTGTTCTGCCCCTGGGATAGTATAAGAGCCCTCTGAAGACCAGTTAAGGCTTTGCTGCCTATATTCTCAACTTTTCCTTCTGTTACCTGTACTGGTACCTGAGGTCATGTTCATCCCCAGGCTCTGTTGCACATCTCTGTCCAGTGTCTCCCCATCACCTTGTTTGTGGAGCGTCTGACAGTAGCAAAGAGTGAAGATCTTGGGGCTGATGGGCCACTCATAATTCATTCCACCGTTGAATACCTGGCTGGATTTGTTCAAGTTACTCTTCTTCTTGGGGCCTGTGTATTTCCCTGGGTATCATGAGGATATTTTTTTTTTAAAGATTTTATTTATTTATTTGACAGAGAGAGATCACAAGCAGGCAGAGAGGCAGGCAGAGAGAGAGGAGGAAGCAGGCTCCCTGCTGAGCAGAGAGCCCAATGCGGGACTCGATTCCAGGACCCTGAGATCATGACCTGAGCCGAAGGCAGCGGCTTAACCCACTGAGCCACCCAGGCGCCCCTCATGAGGATATTATGTGCTATGGTATGTAAGGGGACAGCATTATCATCCCTGGCCATGGGCTTCTGCTGGACAAATCTAAGCTCCACAAGAGCCAACGGAGTTACCCTCCACACTCAAGCCCCCCCCCCCCCCCCCCCCCCCCCCGCTGCAAGGACTCTCACACAGTGACACTCACAGTTCATTCTGTGCCTGGTGGTAAATGCCAATATCTTACCACCCCGAGCTTCAGGGTGAAAAGTGGTACCTCCCAGTCAGAGGGGAACAGGGCCCCCAGCATACAAACAGAATGCCCACATGCTCTGTTCTCTTCCTTATTCAAAATGCTTCCTTGCAGGAGCTGCAGAAGAGAAAGTTCCTTCCCACCCCTCAAATCTGCCTGAGAACCAAGCATTGCAAAATGTCAGGTGCTTTTACAAATTGCCTTATGGCCACCCCCTTTGTTCTCATATATTATATTTCCTATTATACACATCACCTCAGTTCAGAAAGGATTTGGTCTAGCTTGCAACAATGTCTACAAGAAACTAGAAAATACGGGTAAAAACTTAGGCACAAAAAACAAGACTGGGAGAAGAGTAGGACAGTAGATTAGCCAACAGTGCCTAACCGTGGCGGCCATGAGGAAGCGGCCACGGAGGCTCAGTTCTCATCTTCCAGCAAGCACCCAGAGCTCCTCTGCTGTAAGGAGGGACACGGTGATAGGATTCCCAGGGTCTGTCAGATAAAACCTGACTGATGCTGACATTTCAAGAGAATTTCTTCTGTGGGCTCTCTCATGCAAGATAATTCATACTTCCTGCCTCTCTTATGGATTCATTACGTATGTTCTGATTACAGTCTCTCAGCCTCTGATCTAAAAATACGAAAATGAGAATAATGAAGGGAGTGGATTTTTTCCTCTGGTCTCTGCATAAGTCCCTGCATTTCTTTTTATAAAATTACCAGTTTTAACCTGAAAGTTTATTTTTTTTCAAAATGTACTTCCTGGACCTCATCCGTTCAGGTCAGGTCCATGTTCAAAGTCTAGACGACAAATGCATTTGGCTTTTGATGAGAAGGTTTTCAGGATTTAGGCTATATTATTAAGATATCCTCTTATTTTTACTATATAAGTAAGATATCCTCTTATTTTTAATGCATTTTTCTCAGACTACACTGTAAAGAGAAAAGAATGAAACCAAAGAGATGAAACAGGCCCTCTAAGAAGTTCGGTATTCAATTTGGATCTATGCATACTTGGATCTTCGTTTAAGTGGATTCTTTAAGAATTCTGCATTTCCAAAGCAAGTGCTGTTCCCTCTCTGGAATCCCGCACCCCCTTTCCTTCGGAGCGGTCCCACCCTGGCCCTGCAGACTCTGCACAGTCAAGTTTGCAGAAAACCAATAATAAATCATTGAAGGAGATCACTAGCAAAGGATTATTAATACGTATCACTCGGAGTCATTTCATTTTATTTGGGGCTGCTCAAATCCATTAATTCTCTAGCCCCGAGTTCAGTCCGTCCAACATCAGCTAAGAGAATAAGCCTGAAAAAGAGAGAGGCGTAAATCACTTCAAGTCTCACTGTGTTCAGCCGTTCCAAAAAATGCAGGAAGGAAAAGACTCATCTTTTCTAGAGTTGGGTAGGAAAACTGGCCTCTGCTGTGAAGAGCCACAGCCCAGTGAGCGCTGTCGGCCACTGACGCACACGCGTCCCCCAGGGTGCCCTTCATACACTCAGATTTGCAATCCTCGTGGTTTAGGGGAAGATATTTTTGTTGAACAAGCGATTAAGTATTTCCAAGTGAGACACTTTATGAAAGCATAATGGTGATTTCAGTTTGGGGGGTGAGGGGGGGGGAAGAACGCCATTCTGGGGATTCTGTGATCCCGCAGTGACACCCAGTGGCCAGAGGTGCTCGCTAGGTTCCAGAAATCTCTCCTTTAAATCCAGAATTAGTGGACCGAAACAGGAAGTCTTCAAGGATCAGGTGTTGAGAAAGAATCCAAGGAAGAAAAGGTCACAAAGGTGAGATGAGCAACGTTTGTGGAGACGTGGGTAGGAGAATCGGATACAGGCTCGGGCCAATTCAGTGCCAAGACCCAGAGAACACAGAGGAGCCCAAAGAATGATGCTTGTGAACCACTGTGAAGATGGGACGAGGACAGGCCCCTAATGCCTGGCCAAACCACAGAGGTCACCAAGGCAGAGGTGGGCCCCATGACAGCACACTACTTCAGAAAATGACTCTACAGCTTGGATGTCCTACGCCAGCCGTTTTTCTCCAGGACATCAAAACACACGGCGCTGAGTTTGAGGGAATATGGAGAAGTGTGTGGGAAGAAGTCAGAACAAGTTTCTGATCTTTGCTGGTCTTTAAACTAATACTGAAATCCTCAACACTGCGAATTAGCACAGAGTTGTCAATCACAACAAGCTGGAGATAAATCCTAGTGCCACGAATTGCTTTGTCCTACTCTGAAGGAGGGTGGAGGTTTAAATGTGGAGCAAACGCTGCTGGCACTCTGGAAATCCCCAGAGTCTGTTCCTGTTTGAGGGTGAGCTGTTCTCCTAAAGGAAGACAGTCCCCCTGACCAGAGTCAAGGACTCCGAGCTGCTTCCCCAATCACAAGACATAGTTGCCCCATGATACCTCCCCTCCACTCTCAAAAGATGGTTTGCTTTTCAATCGGTAGAAGGCAAGACACTACAATGGAAAAACAGATCCAGACCACCTGGGTGTGGATGGGTGTTCCATGCCCATTAATTACATCTGTTTGGTCAACTTCTTTAGACCTTCTGAAACTCAGTTTCCTAATATGTATTTAAAATAATAACAATACTTACTTATAGCAGGGGACTAAAAAGGATGCCATAGGCATTTTAGAGTGCCCATCACTCAATACGGAATAATTTTTATTCTGACATCTTATTTCAAAATTTTTCAAACACACAGAAAAGTTGGGAGCACGTCACAGTGAACTCCCATAGACCCACCACCCAGATTCTGCAATTGTTTTCTTGTACTGGCTTTATGACTTCCCTCTCCATCTTTGTTCCTCTACCTGTTCATCAGTCCATCTTATTATTTTTTGGTGCCTTTGAAAGAAGAGCACAATGTTCATTTCCACACGCCGTTAGCTAGAATGCAGTATTTGTTTCTGATCCTAGGCTTTTCTTGGGAAGTGAAGTTCACGTACAATGAAAGGCACAATTCCTAAGTATGCCTTCAATGGCTCCTAGTAAATGCTCACACCCTGAACCCAAGACTCCCATCTTGATAGAGAACATTACCATCACCCCTCAAACCCTTCATGATGCATTCCAGCAAATTCCTGACCCACCCCCAAGAAGCAACCACCCTTTGATTTTTTTTGTCATGTAGTCTGGCTCCCATCTACAAGTGACCCGAAAGGACCCAGAATCTGTGTCACATGACTAGAGCGCTTGCTAGAAAGAGTAGACTTTCCCAACTAGCCAAGAGTCCTACCCCCACACCTATGCATCCTTCACCATTGTTGGCATCCTGGTTTCTAAAGAAGAGCTACGGCAATGAGGTGACAAACGCATGGGCCTGTGCTTTCCGTGTCCCTCTCTAGAGGCTGAGTTTCCCATTCACCCAAGAAGCGCCTGCACCAGCAGTAAGAAGCGCCGCCACCAGATGGCAGCAGTCCCCCATCGTGCTGCTCAGAGACCAGTCTCCCTGGCTTACTCACCAAGTTCCCATTTCCTTAGGAACAGGAGGCTAATGAGTGAAGAACACCTATATTTAGGGGCAGATTTTGTAAGCAGATAAACTAGCTGAAACAAGAAATTTGCAAGCAGAAAAAGAAAGGGGTTTCCAGAAAAAGAAAGACGAACATAGCTTTCCGGACATAAGAGAAGTCATTTTAGGTCCTGGGGGTCTTATGAAAGAGTGTAAGAATTAATAGCCTGTATCAAGCCAGGAGATGGCCCGATCATGTCAGGAATAGATCAGCCACAAAGCTCCCAGTGCTGATTCCAAAGTGAGGTCTGACCTACACACACTCTTGACTTACCTTTGCAGAGTCTAAACCCCTCTGAGCACTCAGAGGGCTCCACCCGAGCCAGAGAACTGATGAAGCCCACCCCGCTGGCCCTTGGGACTTTGACTGGACCTTAAGATGACCTTTGCCCCAATTCCTTGCTGTAGTCCCTATTGCGCAAGCCCCTTCTTGAATATGGATGCACCCTTAGTTTAAACCTTGCCCAATTTTGTTCCGGGACACACTGCTTTGGGAAAGATCCCCGATGTTCTCCTTACTGGTTGCAAGTAAGGTCAATTGTGTCTTTTGGCTCCATACCCACCGAGGGGGTGCCCAGTTTCCTGTGACGAATCCACAAAGGAGCCTGATGAACATGAGAGATCTGGTCTCTGGGTATCCTTATGGGTCTCCGTGCAACTCCAGAAAAGATGTAGGATGTGTAGACCACAACTGCGGGTGATACAACCCATGGGCTGGTTACAGATTACCAGTTACAGATGCGATTCCCAAACACTCCTGATATTTAACAGGAATGAAAGAAAATGCCTTCACTGGACCTTCAAAAAGTAACTGCTAGCATCGTGGGGAGAGGGTGGCTGGCAGCACATCTCCCTCCTGGCCCTCCAGTTCTCATGCCAAGTGACAAAGGGACCTGAAAGCCAGAGAACGCTGGAGTGGAAAGTTGGGAATGGAAAGACCCGCATCCAAGAATCACTGGAGAATGTTTCAGAACAGACTGGAGAGCGGTTAAAGGAAGTTCCTAAGGGCCTAAGTTGTTTGGTTTTTTTGTTTGTTTTGTTTTGTTTTGTTTGATAAGATTTATTTATTTATCTTAGAGAGGGGGAGGGGCAGAGGGAGAGAGAGAGAATCTGAAGCAGACTCCCAATGAGCACAGAGCCCAGCACGGGGCTCCATCCCACAGCCCTGACATCATGACCTGAGCCGAAATCAAGAGTCCCACGCTTAACCATCTGAGCCACCAAGGCGCCCCAATACTCGCTAGTTTTTAAACGAAAGTTTTCACTGTCCTGAAACGAAGAAGGGGCCCGTTACCAACTGTGTGACCCCAGAGGAAAGAGCCAGAAAAACCTGAACACACAGACATTCCAGAGCTGTGAAGGCTTGTGCGGTTTAAGACCTTCCAATGACTAGAGATACTCCGCGGCGCAATAACATTGTTTCCATTTTTAGCTCTTGCATCCCTTCTGCGAGATTTCCAAGGCAAAGACACTGGCATCCAGGAGATACTGAGAAGGGAAGTCCGCTTGCCTGGCTTCGGCTAGAACAGATGGGTGCTTTGCGGGTGGTGGGGCTTCCGCCACCCAGGGGAAGGGACACAAACTATCCTTCTAATTCGGAAGGAGATGCTTCCCATGAATAGATTGTGTCCTCCTTTCCCGACCCTCCTGAGCATTTCCCACCACACAAAGCCCACCAAGCAGAATGCCCTACAAGGGCTTCCTAGCATGGACACGCCCTTCGCTTGGCCCCCAGGTGTGCTTGCTGGCCCAGCCACTGTGTGACAAAGACCTGCCCTGATGCTGTCTCTCCAGGGCCTCCCCAGTCCCCCTGCTCCTCTGTTGCAGACGCGTGATGCCCAGGAAGTAAGTCCTTGCACGGCGACCTCCCCTGCCCCCCTCTCCCTCCATCACAGACAGTGCTGTCACCAGACTCAGACTCCGGGTCACACCATGGAGACGTCTTTGCTTCTGAGGCAAGTTTACAGACTGTTCATACATATGCTGATTAACGATGGCTGTAGTCACAGCAGTGATACAAATTTTTCTTATCATATACATGTATTTAACTAAAAAAGCATGACCCCTTAAAGGGTATCAGTAAAAATTAGCTTAAGGGATACTCAGATTGACAGACGTAGAGAATATAGGAACAACAGAAAGTCAGAGAAATTAAGAAATAAATGAGCTCATGAAACATATGGCTGATATTTAAAGCAGTAATTATAAGCCAGGACTCTTCCCATCACTGTAAACTCCAAATCAATTTGCTTATTATGTTCTCATTTTTTACAATTTCAGATATATGCATGTTTTTAATATTTTCTTTACTTATAAAATCCACCATAGAATGAAATATTACCTATTGGCACGATCTTGCCCAAGCTCTGTCAGAGATCAAGTCTATGGAAACTGAAATCCATTCAAAACACCTTGTTCTTCCAAAGCTCTACCTCTGGGTCCCCAGTGATAGACATCTAAGCACGCGATGTGCGTCTTCCACTGTTGCATAAAAATCCTATCCATTAGCAAGGAGGGATGAGCTTACCTTAATGTACTCACCAGTGTTCAGATGACTGATTCCATAGTCCGACAAGAAGCACATATTCAAGATCACCATAGTTAAATTTTTTTTTTAAAGATTTTACTTATTTATTTGATAGACAGAGATCACAGGTAGGCAGAGAGGCAGGCAGAAAGAGAGGGGGAGGCAGGCTTCCCATCAAGCAGAGATCCTGATGCGGGGCTCAATCCCAGGACCCTGAGATCATGACCTGAGCCGAAGGCAGAGGCTTTAAACCACTGAGCCACCCAGGCGCCCTCCATATACATTCTTATTTATTTTTATTTATTTTTAATAATTAAAGAGGAAATCTCTACTCTCAACTTTTTTTTTTTTTAAAGATCTTAAAGAACAAAATTTTAATAACTACTGCCACAAGATGTGCCTCCCAAATTCCTATTTCATCACCATAGTTAAATTTACAGCAAGACCCTAACTAATGGTTTGAAAAAACAGAAAGCGGTACCGGACCTGTCTGCCCACGTCAGATGCTCCCACCTCTGGCAACTCATTCAGAAAGACAATCAACAAACACATTCAAGGGCAGACCGATGAACACGTCAGGTTTAGATCAGACACCTGTGTTCTCACCTTACTCAGTTACTGTAAATATTGTGGGAAATATCTCTCACGGCAATTTTAATTGCAGCACACAGCAGTGTTCATTACTCAGAAAAGTTACAGGATTTACTGTTCTCTCCAGGGAAAGGGATTTAACGTGAGCCGTGTACTCATTAACACGCACGGTGTCATCTCGTTTAATGTCCCAGGAGGAAAGGGGGCCGGCTCCCTCCTTGCACAGAAGGAAATTGAGCTTTGGAAGGTTCCAGAACATGCCCCCCCCCACCCTAGCAAGCGGCTCTTCCTACTGGTGGCCCTGAGCCACCCAGCCCTCCAGTGCCTCACACAGAGCTGGTGACAACATCTGTAGCCTTTCCTGGCTTCACTGATAAGAAAGCCAGGCTGACTGAGAGCAAGACTTTTCTAAAATCACAGGACCAGGGTCACCTGAGTGGCTCAATGGGTTAAGCCTCTGCCTTCGGCTCAGGTCATGATCTCAGGGTCCTGGGATCGAGCCCTACACTGGACTCTCTGCTCAGCAGGGAGCCTTCTCCCCCTCCCCACCTACTTGTGATCTCTGTCAAATAAATAAATGAAATCTTTATAAATAAATAAACAAAGAAATAAATAAAATCACAGGACCAGCAGAAGTGCACTGAGCAGAAATGGGACCTTCAACTCCAGATCTCACCCTTGTATGCTTTCCACCGGTATCATCATCCTTAAATATACCTTTCTCCACTTCTTCCTTTTGGTCCTATTTCTCATTTGCAAAATATTCTACTATGACAATAAGTAGACTTTATTTGTTAGAAGATTTGTCACAAACGTCCGTATTTCCTTCTGTCCCTCCTACAGTTTCTTGGTACCTTCAGTTACTCTCCCTTTCCTTGAATCTTGGGAGCGGTGCCCCTTGTAGCCTACTCCCTTCACTTCCAACTCTGACAGCACCAGAGCCCAGTCTGCATGAACGCCCTGTATTCTGTCATCTCTCTGCTCCTCTGCACCCACCCTGTCCCAATGTCTGCACATCTCTGCCCTGGCGCACCAGCCCAATGAACCTGATTCCTCCCCCTGGGCACTCAGTCATGCCACATTTCTCATGCCCCTGGCATCGAGGTAAGAATCAGGGTCCCTGTGCCCAGCTGGCCAGCAGCAGGATGCTGGGTCCCTTCAGGACTTGACAGTGAAGAGTGGCATGTCCTGCTCGAGCCCCCCATTCTTCCCTGGATTGGGCACAGGCCAGAACCGGGACCCCCATTCTATGGCACTAAAAAGGTGGAGTCTATATACTGACTCTTTAATCTTTAGCTATCTGGTCTCCAACACTCCCCTTGACAGAAACCCTGTAGCTGCTGGTCTTTTGAGGGTCTGGAGAGAGCCCTGAGCATCGCCCACCTGTGACCTTCCTAACCTACCCAACACACTGCTGAGCTAGAGCAATCCATCGCTGAAACACGTGCTTTCCTCTTCCTTTCTCCGGGACGGCTTTGTTTTCATCCCTCCTCCCCCAGTTCGAGCTTTGACTTCGGACATTCAATGTTCAAGATTTGTTTGACCTCAAGAAAGTTACTTAAATTCTCTGAGCCTCTCTTTCCTTACCTGTAACCAGGAAAAGATGAGGGAACAACTGTAAAGGCTTAAGTGGGAAAACAGACAAAATGCATGGCAGAGGGGACGTGTCATAAGAAGCTGATTTCCTGACCATCCTGTTCTATTTTCATGTCTATATCCCACAGGGATCTGGCAGGGGGAGCACTCAGTAAATACTTGTGAAGGCACACAGGGTCCGTATTCACGCACAATGACCAGCTTCTGCAAGATAGTAGTTAAGCTAAAACTGGAGAGAGCAGAAGACACAAAATAAGTCAAGTTTCTTGCTAGGCAAATTCCTTGCAGATTTCTCATCTGTAGCCCTTCTTCCTTTGCATCACCCTCCCACGCCCCCAGAGAGTGTCTGCAAACCCACTTATCAGTAGCCAGTGGAATCCACAGATGTGAGAGGTGAATTGAGCTCTTCAAAAATAGCACATAGCTCAGAAGTGGATGCCAGGGGGTAAAGACAGAGCATATGTTTGTCCTGCCTTAAAAAAAAAAAAAAAAAACAACCTCCCTATTTCTCATGAACATCAAGTTCTTGTATAAGCAGTATACAATTGATAGTATTATCATATTTGATCCAGAACTTATAAGTTTTTTTCCTTTGACACAAAGTTTATGCTCCTGTGTTTAAACCCCTGAACCATCTTTGTATTTTGTCCTGGCTCCCAGTACATATTTAGAATTAAGATGGCATCATAAATTCTCAGAAATTGTGACTGTAGGTTATGATTCACAGCAAATTCTGAGGGAGAAATGATTTATTCATAGATTCAACATTCATGTGTATCAAATTTCCAAACTGGGTTAGCAGTGCTTTTAATACAATGAAAAATGTGTTGCTAATTTCCAATAAATGTCAATACTCTCATTGAAACTGGCACTCTTTAAAGTCCTTTTTAAGTTTTATTACTCAACAGAAGTAAAAGCACCCCGGGGCACTAATGAAAATAATTGGTAACAGCTTTATTGAAATATGATTCACATATCATAAACTTCCTCATTTAAAGTACATAGTTCAATGGTCTTTATTATCTTCCCAGAATTGTGCAACCATCAACACAGTCTAATTTTAGGACATCTCATTCACCCCAGAATGAGATCTAATAGCATTCACTCCCTGCGTGGGTTGAACTGTGTCCCCCCCAAAGGTCAGATGTGGAAACCCTAACCCCCAGTACCTTAGAATGTCACCTTGTTTGGATCTTTGCCATCGTAATTCATTAAGCTAAAATGAGGTCATTATGACTGGTATCCTCACACAAGGGGGAAATCTGGACAGTGCCAGGCACGCTTCCACAGAGAACATCATCTGAAGATGAAGTAGGTTTCAGGTGGTGCTTCTCCAAGTCAGGGACACTGAGATTGCCAGAAAATTGCCCTAAGCCAAGGAAGAAGCATGGAGTAGATTCTCAGAGCCCTCAGAAGGAACCAACCACGTGGACACCTTGATATCCCCTCCAGAACTGGGAGAGCATACATTTCTTTTGTATAAGTCTCCCATTCAGCATGCACCCCTGTCCTGACCCCAGCCTCTGGCAGCCACTAACCTGCTTTCTGTCTCTAAGTTTGCCTTCTCTGGACAGTTCCTATGAACGGAATCATGTAATATGGGGTCTTTGTGACTGGCTTCTTTAGAATATGATTCATATTATTTACAGTATAATGTCTTCAATATTCATCCAGGCTCAAGCACTTCTTTCTTTTCATTTCTTTCTTCCTTTTCATTGCCGACTTATATTCCGTTGTACGAATATACCCACTTTGTTTATGCATTTATTAGTTCATAGGTATGTGGGTTGTTTTCACAGTTGGACTATCAGGAATACGCTCTGATCATTCACGTGCAAGTTTTATGTGGACACGTTTCATTTCTCTTGAGGATACAACTAGGAGTGGAATTGCTGTATCATATGCTAACTCTTAAAATTTTGAGGAACTTCCAAACTATTTTGCAAAGTGGCTGCACCTTTCATGTTCTCACCAGCAAAGCATGCAGTTTCTAATTTCTTCACAATCCTCATCAACACCTGTTACTATCTGTCTTATATTTTAGCCATCCCAGTGCATGTGAAGTGGTATCATTGCATTCTTTATTTGTATTTCCCAAATGACTAATGTTGCTGCTGTTCATGTGCTTATTGGCCATTTGGTTATTGTCTTTGGAGAAATGTCTACTCAAATTCCCATCCAAATTTTATCTGGTAACTTGTCATATTATTATTGAATTCTAAGAACTCTTTGTATATTCTGGATATTGATATCTTATCATGTCTATGCTTTAAAACATTTCCTCCTTGTCCATGGGTTGTCTTTTTGCTTTCTGGGTAGTGTCTTATAAAGCACAAAAGTTTTTAGATTTTTTTGAAAAATCCAATCTATCTACTTTTTCTTTTGTTGCTTGCAAGTTCTTCATGATCTAAGAAACCACTGTCTAACTGATGGCCATGAAGATTTACTCCTGTGTTTGTTTTAGGAGTTTTATACTTCAAGGAGTTTTAATATAAGGCAAAACTTTTTTTTTTTTTCATTTTGGCCTATAAATCACTTAGAACTAATTTTTGTATAGATGTAAAGAAGGAGGTGAAATTCACTCTTTTGCATATGGACGTCCAGTTGTCCCATCATTGCTCTTTGAAACAACAATTCATTCTCCAGGAAATTCCCTGGTACCATGCAAAAATTCAGTTGACCATAAATGATGAATGGTTTATCTGAGGACTCTCAACTCTTTTCTATTGCTTACACTTATGCCAGCACCTCGGAGTCTTACTACAGTTTTATACTAAGTTTTGAAATTGGGAAATGTGAGTCCTCTAACATTACTGTTCTTTTCAAGAGTGTTTTGGCTATTTTGGCTTCTCTGCATTTTGATATGAATTTTAAGAGCAGTTTGACATTTTCTGCAGGAAAGCAGGTGGAATTATGACACAGATTGCACTGACTCTGTAGGTCAATTTGGGAAGCATTGCCATCTTACAAACGATAAAGTTCTGATTCTTGTTTTGTAGTTTTGCTGTGCAAGTTTCACACGTCTTTGGTTAGATTTTTATGTATTTTATTTTTTGATGTTATTGTAGATGGAATTGTTTTCTTAATTAATTTTCAGATTGTTCATCACTACTGTATTGAAATATAATTGATTTTGGAGCACCTGGATGGTGCAGTTGGCTAAGCATCTGGCTCTTGGTTTCAGGTCAGGTTGTGATCTCAAAGTCCGGAGAATGAGGCCTGAGTGGGGCTCCCCAGACAGCACAGAGTCTGCTTAAAGTCTCTCTCTCCCTCTCCCTCTGTCCCTGCCCCTATTCTCAAAATAAATAATCCGTTTTCTTAAAAAAGAAAGAAATATGGTTGATTTTTATACCGATCTTGTATCCTGCCACCTTGCTCAATTTGTGTATTCATTCTAATTATTTTATATTACATTCCCAAGGATTTTCTATATACAAGACCATGTTGTCTGCAAATAAAGGTTAATTTCACTTTTTCCTTTCCAATGTGAGTGGCTTTTATTTCTTTTGTTTGCCTAATCGGCTTACTGGAACCTCCACGACAACGTTGAATCAACGTGGTAAGAATGGACATCTTTCTCCTTCACGATCTTAGGGGAAAGCATTCAGTTTCTCACCAGCAAGCACGATGGTAGCTGTGTTGTCATAGATGCCTTCGATCAAGTTGGGGAGGTTTATTTTATTCCTCATTTATTGACTACTCCCATCAGGAAGAGGCAATAGGGTTAGTCAATGTTTTTCTTCATCTATCAAGGTAACCATGGGCTTTTTTGTTGTTGTTGTCCTTTATCGATATAGTACATAACAATGACAGGTTTTCCCCATGCTACAGTCTCCAGGGATGAATCCCAGTTGGTTACAATGTGTCTCCTTGTTCTACTAGATTTAGCTAACTTGTATTTTGTTGAGGATTTGGGTGTCTAAACTCATAAAAGTTACTGATTTATAGTTTTCTGGTGATGTCGGGTGTCTGGTGTGAGCATCAGGGTAATATTGTCCCATACAATGAATTGAGAAGTTTTCCTTCCTCTTCTGGGTTTTGGAAGAGTTTTGAAGGATTGGTATTCATTGTTATTGAAACGTCTGATAGAATTCACCAGTAAAGCCACCATGCTTATGTTTCTCTTTGTGAAAACCTTCTAAATTGCCAATTCAGTCAGGATGCCTGGGTGGCTCAGTCAGTTAAGTGTTTGCCTTTGGCTCAGGTCATGATCCCAGGGTCCGGGGTTGGAGTCCACATCGGGATCCCTTCTCTGTGGAGTGTCTGCTTCTCACTCTGCTTCTGCCCCCTACTCTTTCTCTCTCTTTTTCTTTCTCTCTCTCTCAAATAAATAAAATCTTAAGAAAATAAATTAGCAATTCAGTCTATTTATTTGTCAGAAGTATATTCAGATGTCCTGTTTCTTCTACGATTTTTGGTGCTTGGTGTCTTTCTAAGGATTTGTCCATATGTCTACATCATCAAATGTGTTGGCCATCCTAGCAAAAATTATTTAATGATGCATTCTATAAGCAAATATCTACTGAGTTTTATCATATGCCTGGGACTATGCCAGATGTTTCAGATCCAAGATTTTAAAAGAAATTGTGCTTGCCTTTAAAGAACTCCCAATCTAAGGAGAGAGAAAAAGATAAACAGGTAAAACCTTGTGGAGTGAAAAGTGCTAGGGAAAAGTTTGAGAAAAGATTGGAGCTTAGGTGGAAAAGTAATGAACTCAGCCTGAATAAACAGGAAAAAGAAGAGAGGAGGAAGCAAGCTGGATTTGGGAGAAGAGGTATCCACCTGAAGACAAGAAGCCAGGCCATCCCAGAAGGTAGAAAACATTGCCATCCTGGCACCCTGCAGGAAGCCACGGCAAGAAATTAATTCTGGGCAGCCCTTGCAACACCTGTCCACCATCAATTGATGGTGTGGGCACCACAGCTTGGAAGTCCAGATTCTGCCCACAGTTTCTGAAATCAACCATTCTTTGGACAACTCTAAGGCTCATGGGCACTCACACAGATGGTACCATCTACCATGTGGAAGACCGGCTAGGACAAAAGGCTTCTTCATGCCCTACAGATAGACTCGGGGATGCTTGCAAAGAGAAACACTGGATCCTAGGCACCCAGAATGTGGTCTGGAAGGGAATTTGGAGTCCAGATGGGCATAGACCCTTGGTTTTGTGCATTTTTACCCTGAGTGGGCAGTCACACGGGCAGGAGAGGCAGGTCCTGTAAAGCAGAAGCACCTCTGGACCAGGTGTAAGGAAGATTCTGTCTAGGAGACCAACCCAGCATCACCTCTACCCTCACACTGTCTCCAATCAGAAATCAAGTCTGTGCATCCCACCTCATCGTTCCCTTCTGTCCCAGCGCCACTTCTCATCCATCTGACGCTTCATGTGACTGGAACCTGCAAAGATACAGCATCACTTCACACCCTTTGGGGGCAAAATTAATTATACAAATGAGGCATCTGGCACTTAATAGAATGAAGAGGTTCATTACAAAATTCCTATGAAAATTGGTCTTGTCAGTTAAATAGTTGAAGCCTCCACTAGCTCACATCCTTTAGGATAGGATAGCTACTATCAAAACAAAACAAGCATTGGCCAGGATGTGGAAAATGCCACAATGTAGATGAATCTTAAACCTCTGATACTAAGTACATGAGCCAAGTGCAAAATGTATATGTATATTATGATCTATGATCTATGATATATGACTATGACATATGTGTGATAGTATATATAGTATATTTTCCATTAAATGAAGTAACTAGAGGAGTCAAATTCATAGAGACAAATAGTAGAATGGTGGTTGCCGGGAGGAGGGAGAGGGAATGGGGTGCTATTGTTTAATGGGTTCAGAGTTTCAGTTCTAGGAGATTACAGAGTTCCGGAGATGAGTGAGATAGTGCTTACACAACATTGTTACTGTGCTTAATGCCACTGAACTGCATAATTAAAAATAGCTAAGGCACTGTATTAATCAGGGTTATTTTTTAAAGAAACAAATCAATGGGATGTTTATGTATATATCACATGTATTTATGTTTATATGTAAAGAGATTTGTTACAAGAAATCGGCTCACACGATTATAGAGGCTGATGAATCCCAGACTCTGCAGGGTCTAGCAGATAGAACGGGGGTCCCTCAGCACATGGACCATCAAAAAAGAGATCATCATGGGTGGGCTTCTGGGCCTGGAGCTCGAAGAATGAAGTCAGATTCTCCCTCCTGCTGGACTCGAAGACGCAAGATGCCATGAGTTGTACAGTCTCGAGGAAAGGAATTCTGTCAACCACCAATGAGCCTAGAAGAGGAGCCCAGACTCCAAGGAGCCCCCAGCCCTGGCCAGCGCCCTGCTCATAGCCTTGTGAGATCCTGAGCTGAGGACCCAGCTGAGCTGTTCTCTGAATCCTGATCCAGGGAAACTGTGAGATGAGTTCTTCAGCATTGTTTAACCTGCTAAATGGTGGTAGCCTGGGGCGCCTGGGTGGCTCAGTGGGTTAAGCCGCTGCCTTCGGCTCAGGTCATGATCTCAGGGTCCTGGGATCGAGGCCCGCATCGGGCTCTCTGCTCAGCAGGGAGCCTGCTTCCCTCTCTCTCTCTCTCTGCCTGCCTCTCCGTCTACTTGTGATCTCTCTCTGTCAAATAAATAAATAAAATCTTTAAAAAAAAAATAAATAAAAAAAATAAATGATGGTAGCCTGTCATGCAGTGGTAGAATGCTTACAAGAGTGGAGTGCCATTAGAGTAGGAACAACATTTTCTTATCACTAAAGTCACATGTGCAGAAGTGCATCTTCACAACCCAAACTCTCTTTCATGCACTCATCTTCCCTGATGGGGGGGAAAAAAAACAAAAACAAAAACTAACATCTGGATTTTCTCAATCACTTTCCAATGAGATCTCTGAGAACTCAGGCATTCCTGATTTCTGATTTTGCACCCAGAGCTCCATCTGATATTCAGGGACTGAGGCAGCATCACAGTTGGAGATGGGCAGTGGCGGGAGGGTGTCCATGGGTCTGATCCATGAGTATCTAGGACACGTAGACCTAGATGTGCCTTCTCCTCTGTGCTGATATCCATTGTGGGTTTTCTCGTCTCCAGAGGCTTCCGTGCACCACCCACATCATCTCTCAATTGGTGCCCTGAATCTCTGCTCTGATGTCCACATATATGAGACACGTGGTCCTTGCCTGGGGCCACCTGAGACTCAGAGTGCTGTGCAGACCTGCTTTGTCCATGTGTGCCATCAACCAACCGTAACTGACTCCCCTAGGCTTCACTGGGCTCCAGAAGATGGGCACAAGCCCTCTCCTATGGGACAATTCCCAACTCCCTAGAGAGCCCATCTTTCTTTTGGTGGAGGTGATGCTTCTGGGAGCAGGAGGCAATGCCCTTCAGGACTTATAGTCTTCCCCTACCTGCAAATCTCTTGTCTTCCTCAGTCAGAAGAGAAATTTTGAACCCTCAGTAAGTACAGGGGGGAAAGTAACTTCTTCAAGAAGTAGTTCTCAATCCTGTCTTCCACTATGCCGTAGTAGTTGAGCCTGGAGAACAAAAAATTGGATGGACGCGTGCTCTGGTTCACCAACTCTTTGGAAGGGTAGACCTGAAATCTAGCCCCCAATATGAGGGAATTGATCAGATTTCGTCTCCAACAACAAACAAAATTCAATGGCTCAAAACACAAAAGTCTGTTTCTCACTCATGTGATGTCTGTTTGTCAGTAAGGCCACTGTCCTGGTTTTTCCACACAGAGACAACACATGGCCAGTGTGAAATTGGTCTTGGTGGAAGTATTTACACCATGAAATTGGCAAATGCCTTATTCACATTGCCTTTGTTCCCCCAGAAGCAGCAAATGCTGTTCAACATCTACCAGCACAACACTGCACACCTGTCTGAACACGTGGCCTCCCATGTCATCAACGCAGAGGACAGATCCTCAGCACGGTGCCCCAGTGCTTAAATGATGTCACCAAGAGAGGACACATCCTGCTCCAATAACAGCCCATTGGCCAGAACTAGCCACATGGCCCTGCCTCGCCACCAGCTGGCAGGGAAATGTGGGGCAGCCCATGAGGATGCTGTGAGAGTCTCTGTCATGCTGTTGAAAAGTGGGGTGCAGAGAAAGAACATGTCCACTGATGATAGAACATTCCATTCTACCGCCTTGTCTGCATGGATTTCTATGGAAGCACAGTGGGAGAGGCACATTATAGAGAGGCTTAGAAGGGACATAGATGTGGAATACAGAATAAAATAAAATATTTAGAGGGTGCTTGTGACAATTGTTTTCAGAGGTTTAAAGAAACTTCACTTGTATGAAGGGCTCCACTTGTTCTGGGCTACTGGATTGCAGAGTGAAGAGGGCTCTCGTAGGCTAAATTAACTGCTTATGTGGAGCCATGAGCCGGATGGAAATAGAACAGAAACAGGGCATTGTCCTAGGGAGTGATGAGAGGAATTCCAATTTAGATCAACCGGAACATGAAGACCTCACCACACTAGCACTCGAATGGTAGGGAAGAACTAGTCAGGAGCAGAAATTGCATATGCATGGAGAATGCATGGGTGGATATTCCAGAACAAGTGATGTCTCTATGTAACAAAAACATTAGAACAACTGTCACATCAGGGGCTTCCTGCTGCACAGTTGTGAACGTGATTCATGGCTTTGTTCAGAGCAGGGACCTGGAAGTGCTGAGAAGTCCCTGTTGACTCGAAGATTCAAGGATCCCCAAAATGGTCAATGTGAGGATAACGGGGGTGTGGGGTGGGGATAGTTCTTAAAGACTTCAAAGTAAGAAGTTAAGAAAAGGGGTAGCAGAGAACGGGCGGTCTTTGGAGAAATAAAAAGGCAAAGGGAAATGAAGTCTCGAAGCCACAGTCCTGTCCATGTGCCAGGGAGGAGTTGGCTCCGTGAGGCAGCCGGTGAGCACAGCAGAGGTTGTCCAGCTGGATCCGCTGCTGCACCTGCTGGCTGGGACAGGGCTGAGACCACCCTGCCTGCACCTAGGAGCCTTCCCCTATAAACAGCAAAGAAGGCATGAGAGTTACTTCTACTCAAATACTCAGATTACTCAAATGTCCTCCTATGAAAACTCGGTACTCTGCATACATAGAGTCATGCCATTAAATAAGGTTAGTGGAACTATTCATGACCCATTTATTGCCAAATCCCAAAGAGATCAGAAGCCACTCGCGGCTTACTGAGTTTACCGATTCATTCGTGTGTCTGTTGCTTCTCTCTCAGCCCATCTCTTATTCACTGGGCTTCGTGGTCTGGAACATTCGACGCTTCCCCTCTCCTTGGGTTTGGAGTCACCACTTCTGCTCCCACCAAGGAGTCCCAGCAGTGTTGCCCCCCAAGGGGTTTTCATACTGAAGATGCAGGTGGCTTTCCTCACTGTGTCCTCACTGTTAATGGAAGACCATTAACCCAGAGGAAGGAGACCAGGAATCCTCACTGTGCTGTGGGAGCTGTACCCACAGTACCCAGGCCTGATCCCTTCAGAGGACCTTTCAGTCCCCAAGCCTGTGTTTTGCCAGAGTGCCCACCAGACACAAGTGGCTGCTAGGGTTTGTGTCCCATGTGTTCTGAGCAAGCACGTCACTTGCTCCAGGTCCCCAGGTGGGAGCTGCAGGAGGAGCCCTGTTGGTCTCAGACGGAGATACACCAGCCACATTCTTGCAGATCACAGTCAATGTCTGGCCATTTACCCAGTGCTGGGCGTGCAGTTCCATCCACTCTTCTTCACAGACGCCCGCCAAGGCCGGTGCCTTGCTGGCCCCACTTTGCAGAGGGAGAAGCTCTGTAAGTGGTCAGGCCCAGGCTTTGGCTGCCGCACGGGATGGACACATCACCAGGGCCACCTCAGCAATGCAGGTGACATTCACGGGCACAGACTCGCTTGGCCTCCCGGAGCACTGCCAGCCTGCGGAGTGGGGCTCCAGTGCCCCACCTGCCGCATGCTGGCCCCAAGTTGTGGAGCCTGGATATCGAGGCACCACCTGCACCCCTCACCCTGCTTGTGGCTGGCCCTTCGTCTATTTCAGACCTTCCAGCAATCCGTCTGTCTGGCCTGAGCCCATCCCGTGTCCTGGGTGGCTCCCCACTCCTCTCACTTCATGGCACTGCTCCTGGACGGAAGGACATCCCTCTGCAGCTTGCCCTGCCATATACATTTGGGTAAGGTGGCATTGAGATCTCGACCCTGGTCCTCAGCCCCAGTACACACCAAACATGCCTCCGGTCCTGTCCACACTTAAAACGCTGCTCTGGTGCATCCGTGGCAAATCTGTGGTGGGAAGTTGCATGGCATACTCTGTGCCCACAGCAGACACGAACACTGGCTTCTTGGGCTCCACCTCACCGGCCAAGGCAGGCCGACGGTCGTCATCACCAAGCCCAGGGGGGCACCATGATTCAGTAGGCTTGAGAGGACACTGCACTGCCCAGCACCCCTGGACTAGGGCCCCTTGCCTCGAACCCCAAGAGAATCCAGGCATAACTCGGGGACACCATGGTTTTGGTTCCAGACCACAGCAATCAGCAAATATTGCAATAAAGCAAGTCAAATGAATGTTTTGGCTTCCGATGCATCTAAACATCATGTTTATACTGTACTGTAATCTATTAAGTGTGCAATACCATGATGGCCAAGCAAACAATGTACATCTTAATTAATAAACACCTTATTGCCACATAAATGCTAACAATCCTCTGAGCTTTCTGTGAGTTGTAATCCCTGGTCACACATCACCACAGTAACCACAATAGTGATGAAAAAGTTTGACACATCGCAAGAAGTACCAGAACAAAAAGCGAGCGAATGGTGTGGGAAGAATGGCATGGACAGACTTGCTTGACACAGGACTGCCACAACATTTTGCTTCATAAAAAATATAGAGTCTAAGACACAATAAAATGAAGTGTAATAAAACAAAGTAAACCTCTATGGTTTTTCCCATTGTCTGAAATCAATTTGATTACCTTTTAGAAAATGCTGCTTTTAGGGACAGTTGGCAAAGCATCTGAGTCCTGATTTTGGCTCAGATCATGATCTTGGGGTCCTGGGATCAAGCCCCGTTTTGGGCTCCCTGCTCAGCAAGGAATCTATTTGTCCCTCTCCCTCTGCCCCTCACCCGACTCTCTCTCTCTCTCTCTCAAATGAATAAGTAAATCATAAAAAAAGAAAATGCTGCCTTTGTAAAATATATTCCTAGTGATGTTGCCATCATAAAACATAGATAAGCATCTCTCTCCCAGGAAAGGTGGGTAAACTCTTCTGCTCTTAGTGACTTCCACTAGGAAATTCACACATTTTAATTGACCAGATTAGTGAATTCACATCCTCAGCTTAGAGACAAAGGAAGTAGGTCAGGGAAAATCCCTGGAAATGACAAGCTGCCAGACCAGGAAGTACAGACAGGCTAGCCGGTGTCCACCACTGTGGTCTTTGAAAGGAACCCAGGACACAAGCAAACATTTCTCCCTGCTGGACGCCCCCAGCCACCTGGCAGACAAAATGCAAGTGAGTATTACTGTTTTCCTCTTTTCTCCCAAATTTGGAATCCTGTTGTTTATATGTATATTTTTAAGATTTTATTTATTTGAGAGAGAGAGAGAGAGAGCATGAGTGGGGGGCAGAGGGAGAGTGAGAAGCAGACTCCCCACTGAGTGGGAAGCCCGATGCTGGGCTGGATCCCAGACCCCAAGATCATGCCCTGAGCCAAAGCCCAATGCTTAACCAACTGAGCCCCCCGAGTGCACCAGAATCCTATTGCTTATAAATGCAAGTTATGTAAGCCCACTTTGTGTGAGTGGAATCGTGTCACATGATTCATTATGTTGGTTTTAAGCAAGAACACTTGACTGACTTACATGGGTTTGTCTTTGATCCCTAATTTATAGTCTCTGTTCCAATCAGGCTGTGGCTGATCTTCATCTAGCTGTTCTTCCTTCTTTGCTTTCAGTGTGAACATTTCTAAACGATACAAAAATAGAGAAAAATCATAAAATGAACTCCTGTGTGCCCATCACCCCATGTTGGCAACACACAGCCAGTGGGAACCTTCTCTCCCACCATTCTCCGTGCTCCACGTTACACCGGAGTCCCCAACACTGGATCATTTCATCCATACATATTTTAGCATTTCTAACAGATAAGTGCTCCCTGAAGAAAATAATCACAATCACTCTGCCGAAAATTAACACTGATTTCTTTATGCCAACCAGCCAATATCCAGGCAGCCTTTAAATGTCTGTGAATGTGTCTTTGTTTCTTAGTTTCTTTTTTGAATCAGCTCCTAAAAATGTCACTTGCAGTTGGTTGACATGGCTCCTAAACATCTCTGTTTTATTCCTTGACATGAATTTGTCAAAGGACCAGGGTCATGTCTCCGGTAGAGTCTCTATGAGCCTGCACGTTGCTGACCGCACACATCCTGGGTGGTGTCAAACGTGTCCCCTGGTGGTGCATTTTGGGGACCTTCCTTTAATTCAATTTTTTGATAAAAATACACAGATGGTTTCTGTGCTTTCCTGAAGTCTGTCTCTCCTTTTGTGATGTTAAGGACCATTAAAGATTAGGGCCAAAACCTATTTATCCTTGAGTGAGTGGAGAACAATTGCTTATTAATTCTTAAATACTAGAAACTAAAAATTTAAAAAACTAGAAAATTAATGTATTTATATATACTCTCCAAGTTCCAAAATGATCTGAGGCAAATAACACATAAGGGTACTCCCGGGAGCTCTACCAGCCAGCTCAAAACCCCGGGATCGCCATTTTATCCTTATATGCAGAAAGCTGTATCAGCCCAAGAAAATTACTTATTGACCCTAACTGATTTTAGTCACTAACATTTGCTCCAAAGTAGAAGGGCATCTGTAACTCTGCCCATGCTGGGGTCTAGGGAACAAGGGTCAAGGTAAGGGCAAGCACAGTGTCACACACCCATAGACAAGGAGCAGAGGAGAAGCATGGTCAGACTCTTGAGAGCAAGACACCTGAAAAAGGAGCATAAAGCTGGAACACTGAATCCTCATGGACAGGCCACCTACATGGATATGCAGAAGGTAGCGAAGCACCCTGTGATGTCTCGTGAAGCGAGCTCTTTTACCAGGAGCCCTGAGTGGAGACTTGGTGATATGCCTAACAGTATGTGCATAGTTTTCACAGTCCCACCTCCTGTGCTCCCCCAATGGTGGGCCTAGATTTCTGGGAGGTGGGGGGCACTGTTTGGGTTACATCAGCTCACTCAGTGACAATCCACTATGTGGATTTCCACCACCACCCAGTGGACTGCCCTGGAACTGACCATAGTACCTCTTTCTATCATTCCTACTTCCCATCCCGACCTCTCCCCTCCATGGTCAGGGCAGGCTACTAAAGCCTGATTGAGATGCAGAGTCTCAGAAGACCAAATAAAACATAGAAGGCAAGACAAATGGATTTTTATAAAGGGAAGCAACTGGAAATAAAAGGCTACAGCATTGATGGTCTACCACTTTGAAAGACCATGTGGAATGGTCCCTCTGCTTCTGTCTCCAACAAGTAGTAGATAGATATGAGGAGGAGAGCTTCATGCCATCTGCCAAGGGCTGTCCTGTGGCCCATTGCTGACTAGAATAATGACGGTGGTAGTACTGATAATGTTGATGATTAATGGTGGTGATTGTGTTGATGGTGGTGATGGTGGTGATGATGACGATGGTGGTGATGATGGTGATGATGGTACTAATGGTGGTGATGATGATGATGATGATGATGATGGTGTTGGTGATGATGATGATGGTGGTGGTGATGATGGTGGTGATGATGATGGTGGTGATAATGATGGTGATGATGGTACTAATGGTGATGGTGATGATGATGGTGGTGATAATGATGGTGATGGAGATGATGGTGATGGCGATGGTGGTGATGATGGTAGTGGTGATGAGATCAATGGGGCAATTATTATGTATCAGGAACTGTTTTAAGTGTCTTAAATGTCTAACTCACTTAACCCTCACAGTAACTCCCTTTCTGGCATGGTGAGTGTCCTAGAGGAACTCCTGGGAGCTCATTAATAAGATCAGGATCCCAATCAGGATTCAAAGATGCAGAAATTGACAGAGATGTTGAAGCTGTCATTATTATTCAGTAAAGTGTTGTGAGTGGAAAGAGTTATAACCAATTACAACTAGTGTTACAGCTGGTTAACCATGAACATGGTTGTCCTGAGTGAGGTTTCCTGTCATTATCATGATAAGCTCTGGAGATGTGGATGCTTTTCAAGTGTCTGGTTGATATCCCCCATTTGATATTTTGCCTGTCCCAGCTGTGCAGTAGACGAGCAAGCAGGATTTTAGAAAGTCTCCATCACCAGTCTGAAGACCAGAACCTCATAGTGGGCCATATGCATGCGCTAAGGGGAGCTTGCTGTGCTGGAAACTATATTATTAAACACAGTGAACACAGTTGCTCAGGAGAGGCTCCCTCCTGTGAGCACCTGCACTAATGTGGACACATTTGCTCCATCACTTGTGCCAGGCTTTCCAAGTTCCTAGAGGGGAGAAAAGACTGACCTAAAAGATGCACAATCTCAACACCATTTTGATTTTATATCCATTTGTTCAATCTAATAAAATGTGTTTCTTCTTAAAAAAGCAGATTGAAATAGTTGCGTGTGTTTTCAGATACCCATAGAGGTTGGAATAAATCACACAACTCAGAATGAAGACTCTATAAGTCAGATCCTGAGCCCGGGAGAGAACTTAATGCCCCATCCACCACCAACCCCAGCCCTGTCCTTGCATAGGCATGTCACTGGTGTTGAGATCACATCTAATGTCACAATGCCCTGGGGCGGGGGGGTGGGGGAGGGGTGTCCATGTGTTGGGGATCTACAGGCCCTGCATGTGGAAGGCAGCATTTCTGTACAAGGATGCAGACACCAGGGTGTGCTGGGACACAATGGGTTGAACAATTATTGTAGGTGCCCTCTTGTCCTGTAGTCCATGATGGACAGAGGGAGGGAGCAGAAATAATACCTCCAGGGCTCTCAGAACACTGAGGCAGGTGCCATCATCCCACAACCTCCCACCCAACCTCATCCAGAACATGAATGTCACAAATGGAGGCTTGGCCTCCCAAAAGTGGGCCAGGAGAAGCTCTACAGAGAAAACTCGGTGTCAGATTCAGCAAGTCAGATACATTTCTTTGTTGTGGGCCCTGAGCAGACACACAGCTATTTGCTTTTATAGGTCCCAGTGGGATTGAGCTAACACAGCATTTTTCATCTCTCGGACTTCTTCCACCCCTGGATGCTCACTGCAAAAACTCTCAGAAGAGGGCTTCACCCAGGTAATAGGGGTGTTCAGAGAGGAAACTCCATCAGACAGGTGCAAGATTTGGAGGCCTGACAATGGGGAGGATCCTACCTAGGGAGTATGGGCAGAAGGCAGGGCAGGATGGTTTGTCCTCTCCCCCCCCCCTGCCACAACTCTTTGTAGGTCCCTTGGGTCACCAGACAGTTATAACAAGAAGGACATGACTCCCATAGAGAAAATGGTTTCCCCGCGCCCCTGGAAAAAAAAAAAAATCAAGGAGAAGGCATGAATCCTCTCTAGCTCTCAAAGATACAAAAGTGAGACAATCAGAAGATATTTCAATCTATTAAAAAAAAAAAACTTTTTAAAATGGCAGCAGCAGCCATGGGAAAGCAGGAGCCCTCGATCAGCTCAAGTGTTGGTCAGTGGCTTCTGCCCCTAGAAAGATCCAAGGACAGCAGCTTTTCAAGACTAAAATAATGTTCGTAATCCTTGACTGGTACTCCCACCTAATAATTTTAGCTAATTTTCATCTCCCATCTTCTCTATTTTTTGATTAGTCTATATTTTACAAATTTCATACCCTAGTATCAAAGAAAGGGAGAAAGGGGAGAGTTGGGGAGATGGTGAAGACCGTGGCTGGAGCCGCTAGCAAAAGGAGACGGGGAGCACTGTGATGGGCCAGGTTCCTGGGCTAACCAGAAGTTCGAGATGGGTGTGGAGGTCCACTCAGACTTGCAGAGTAGGCATTTGGATAACCCTGAGTTTCAGAAGAGAGGGTCTAGTTACACTGTATTTCTATCTTAAGTGTGTGTTACCTTTATATGCAGAAACAAACAATGTGACTTTTACTACAACTTAGTATCAATAAATGCTTTGGTGGTTAAGTATTTGCAACCATTCATCACTAGAGGGCAATAAAAATGATGTTTTCTTATTTAACAAGCTAAAAAGAGAGAATTAAAGCAAGCCTGATAAAATGATGGCTATTACGCTAGAGAGTTGGGTGTTGTAACCCAGAATGTCTTCTCCCATCCGAGAAGTATTGGATGTTATTGGCATTTTCCACTGTGGGATCATTCATGTCAGACCAGCCAAGGCGGGAGATTTGCAAACTGACACGTTCAAAATGAGTGAAAATTCGTCCTTCACTTAACTTAGAGCCACCACTTACTTACTACATTTGCCCAAATGGTAGGTAAAACACTCCCTCTATCTTCTTCACGGGTTAATGTGCATACCAGTAGAGATAAAGAGAACATGGTCAAGCACAGCTTCCATCCTCAACAGAAGGCAGAGTGAGGTCATGGCATCACTAAGGCCCTCACTGATTTGTCCTTGGCTCTCTACCCACCTTATCACAGTTTTCTAGAAGGACATGAGGTACAGAAAAGGGATACCATGTGTTCCAAGAGCACTATTGGCTGGGAGACAATAGTAAGGCAAGGAATAACCATGGTGGCACATTGGGGGCAGGTCAAATGCAAGTGAGGCAGTGGGTGGGGGGAGGGGGCAGTGAGGTTGCTTATGCACTGGGGGAAAGAAAGGGATGAGATTGGCCCCGGGCAAGATCCAGAGCCCAGCACAAGTTCCTGGGGAAGAGAGAATCCCCAAGGGCAGGCCATTCTGCTCCTGATTCACTGCCCCCCCCCCAGCTGGTCTGTTGTCATCCACACAGGTCACCGATGCTCAGGACCTCCCCTAGGATGCAGGAGGGGAAAGTCGGTCTCCCAGCTTTCCAGTGCACACGTCAGCATGCTTCTCTACGTAACTTGGGAGGAATGTTATCTTCAGGACAAGGAAAGACATGACAATTGACACATTCTGTCCAATCCATGGATCTCCATGCTCAAGACACAATCTCTGAACTTACCCAACAGTAGTAGTTCGATTCCCATAAAAGATGCTAACAACAAAGGCTCAATATAAAATACACAAAACATAAAATATGTTTATATGTGTGTGTGTGTGTGTGTGTTTCAGAAATACTTGAAATGTCCCAGGAATACCATAAGGTGAATACAATTTTTATTTGTTCTTTTACTGGAAGAGTTATGGACAGACACTTCCCTTGTGCTCTAGAAGAAAACAAATTTTAGGTGTGTGCTTGAAATGTTCTCCCTCAGTATAGGGAAAGGTAAGGTTGCTGTAAGTAAAGGAAAGCCCTGTAAAATAACAATGTGGTTTCTATTTCCAGGAATATACAAAAGAATATAAGATGCAGAAAAGCATATCCATCATTGTTTTATTATTTACAGCTTAATTTACATTATGACAAACTAGTCTAATTGTTGGGGTTCCAGGGTGGCTCACTTGGCTAAGCACCTGCCTCTTAATTTTGGCTCAAGTCATGATCTCAGGGTCATGAGATCAAGTCCCATGTTGGGTTCGGAGCTGAGCATGGAGCCTGGCTAAGATTCTCCTTTCCCTCTCCCTCTGCCCCTCTCACCACCACTCTCTTTCCTGTAAAAAATGAAAAAAAAAATTTTTTTTTAAAGAAACATAGTCTAATTGTTTAAAACTGTTCTTCTGGTAGCAGAACGTAGCCCCCACGTTCAGGAGGATCTCCCAGCGTCCTACATGGCTGTCTCTGAGGCTCCATCTTAGACACAACATGAAGATTTAGGCTAAAACCCACATTTGCTTAATGGCCAAGGTAATTTTTTTAAAAACTGTTTAATCTTGAAAAATAGACATAATTTATTGTCCAAACTGTGAGGACTTGGGAATGAGTGGGAAGTGTTTCTGTGTCCATAATTAGATGGGAATGATAAGGCTTCTACATCATAGCCACGGATCAGCCAAGATACTTACAGGTTAGCTCCTAATAACCAAGCCCAGAATTCTGTTTAGGTGCCTCGTTTCCATTATAAACACAGTCACTAAGGTTGTGAATGGAAAACTCATTCTTCTTTCCCAACATCTGAAACCCGTTCACTTCCTGCCAGCATCTAGCCTCTGTGTATTTCTAGAACCCCACCAGCAGTGCTCAGCGTCCTCTCTGTTATTCATTCTGCACATGACGGCCTCACTGTTGGAACGTGGTCCCCACTGTGTCACTCCCTTCTTTCCTACCCTCACCAGAATGAGGTCCAAACTCACTGGTCCATGGGCCAGGCCGTCAGCCACATGGGCCAGGCCGTCAGCCACATGGCCCAGACTCTCACTCCTCTGTCTCGCTGAGTCCCCACCTGATTATTTAGCCTTGGCGACACTGTCGATGGTCACCGATGGCACAAAGCCAAGGCAAGGGCATTTCAAGGTGGGGCTGAACTGGGAGAAGGGTTACCTCGGTCATCCAAGGATGCAGGGAGGGATATGGAGGGCTGAATCATTACCAGAAGGGCCAATGTCACTGAAGGACAGAGAATACAGGAGCCAATGCCAAGGGGCAGGGATGGAAAAAGAAGAAGGAAGGAAGTGTAAGGCCAGGGCAGTCAGAGCAGAGTGGGTATTAGGGGGTTGAGGATCTGATTGAGGGGCCTCCACCTCTAAGAGGTGTGGCAGGCAGGAGCTAAGAACAGAAATGAGAAACCTACCTAGAATTCAGCTACTATAGGGGAGAGAAGACCCTAAAGGGACCATGACAGGGATGTACATTGCAGTGAGCAATTAGAGGCTACACAGAGGGCTGAGTTCAAAGGACCAGCATGATATGGTTCTCCAAGTACACCTGGTCTCGCTCACCAGATTTCACTCACCTGGTCTCACTCACCTCTACGATCTTACTCACATGGTCTCTCAACCTTAGACCTTCCTTCTTACCAGCTTCCCATAAGCTGCTTCTATGTCAAGACCCCGTGAAAATCCTCCAGTTTTGATGAGACCACACCAGAAGTATCCCTTCCGCCAGGTGCAGATGTCACACGTGCCACAAAGCAGAGACAGACTGTACACGTTACATCGCACGACGGCTTCTGAAAGGAGGTTACATTTTATATCATAGGTTGTTTCAGAACCGTCCCTGGATCTAAGTCAGAATGCAGATTTAAGGGTTGTCACCCCAAACGTGAGAACCACACTCACGGTGGAGCTGTCCTGTGAGTGTGTGTACATGGGGCGAACGGGGCCAAAGATGGAGATCTGGGGCTCCCTTAGTAAAGAACGTGTAGTGAATCAAATGCCAGGAAGGAAAGGAGTGAAGGGATGGTGAGAGGGTGGGGAGATCGGGAAACCCTGCTTCGTGGACAGCAGCAAGGAAAGAGCATCTTCAGTGTCCCATGACGTGTGAGGCTGAGGAACGGGAAGAAGAGGCCACTGGACCTCACTGCATTCCAGTCTGTGTGTAAAGAACAGAGGGACCTGCACAAGGGAGAGAAGGCTGGAGATGGGAAGAAATACAGTCAGGATCTAGAGTTAAAGAAGCTGGACAACACAAGGAAGGAGCCCAGAGGATGGACATTCAACCCAGTGAGCATCATTCTGGAAAAGACCAAGGATCACATCCACAACAGAGGTACATGGCCATCTGCAGGCCCCTCTTGAGCTCACCTCGCCACTGTCACGCCATCCCAGTTTGGAGTCTATCCTCAGCTTCCCAAGGAGAAATCAACTTTTTCTACGAGCTGAGCACTGATTTGATCAAGGACAAAGATTCACATTAAACAAATTCATAAGAGCCAGATGTAGAAACCAGAACATCCGCTTACTCTGTTGTGATGAGCACGAGTCACCAGGCAGCGCTCTACTATCAAATGCAGTGAGGCTCCTCTGTAAACATGTCAGAGTGGCCGAAATGTATAAGAATGACAATGCCAAGTACAGTGCGAGTGTGGATCGCTTGGGCCTCTTGTACTCTGCTGCAAGGAATGTGAACTGCTACAGTCACTTTGGAAAACTGTGGGGAGCTTCTGCAGCTGGATGTATGCTGACTCAATGGTCCAGTAATTTTATTCCTAGATGTAACATGAAGAGAAATGAGTGCTCATGTGCACAAAAACACACTTACTAGAATGTGTATAGCAGCTTTATCTGTAATAGCCAAAAACTAGAATCAGCCCAAATATGAATCAAGAATAGATGAGATATCGGGGTGGCTCAGTCCGTTGGACATGTGACTCTTGAGTTTGGCTCAGGTCATGATGTCGGTGTTGGGAGATCGAGCCCCCCATTGGGCTCCACGCTCATTGGGGAGTCTGCTGGAGATTCTCTCTCTCCCCTTCCCTTTGCCCCTCCCAGCCACTGCTTCTGTGTGTGCGCTCTCTCTCTCTCTGTTAAAATAAAAGTATAGACTAGATAAATAAATTTTGATGTAATCATAAAACAGAATACTGCAGAAAAACGCAAAGGACAAATGGCTACTACATGAAACTCCACATGACTTCAAGGATGAATCTTGAAGAAGAAGAAGAGAAGAAGCCATACACAAAGAAGACATAGTGTTTCTTCTGGTGATAGGGAGGGAAGAGGGAGCTGTGTCTGGATACTGGATACTGGAAGTGAGTCTGTTCTAAATTTTGAGCCAAGGTATCCATATTTATAAAAACTCATGAAGAGCTCCGGGCCCCTGCATGGCTCTGTTGGTTGAGCACCAGTCTTCAGGTCAGGTCCTGATCTCAGGATCCTGGGATTGAGTTCCACACCGGGCTCCCTGCTCAGCAGGGAATCTGCCCCTCCCTCTGCCCTTCACTCTGTTCATACTCTCTGTCTCTCAGATAATTTTTTTTTTTAAATCTTTAAAAAAAAATCATGAAGAACTTTAAGAATCGTGCTCTTGGCCACATGTACACACACAATAAAATTTGAATAAATAAGAAAAGAGCTTAATTAGATAGCAAATGCAAGTTGTAGAACGAAAACAGCATTTTATTAGGTTAATAGGACCCTTTAAAAAAACAACAACAACAACAGAATAGTGGAACTCCAAAAAGATGAGCTATGAATCAGAAGGCCCTTTCCAGCAGAAATGACTTCTGATCTAGCTCAGAGCACCCAGTGCCTGGAAGAGATTCTAGAACATAGAAGGCACTCAATAAATCCACTGGTAATTAATAAAAAATTAGTAAGCAGAAGCCAATCTAAAGGATTAACTGAAAGACGTAGCACTTTGAGATAAAACATTAGTTCAAACCAACAATAGAAACAATAGCAACATAGTACTTTGAAAGCTCACTCTGGCTCTCTCCCCACTCTAGATTTCTTTGTTTTTTAATGACTATATCCTCTGTGGTCGAACTGAGGCTCATATTTGTGATTCAAATACAATTTGTTTTAATTTTTATAAATGTGATACATTTGGGAAACCTCATAAACAGAGTTTTCATTCAATTAGGGAATCCTGGATTTTTGCCAAAAAGCGGTCAGCCCAAAATGAACAATGGCTAAGTGGAACTGCTCTAGGTGAGGGATAAAGGCTGTCTTTGTCAAACTCCTCCACCCAAGGGAAACCTGTCTAGCAGGTAAAGTGCAGGAATTTGGACAGCAAATCCTCCCACGCTGCCAGTTTCAGGCTGCCGCAGAAAATGGTTATGGATCAGGGTCAAAGCGGAACAAAATCCCAAGGAAATTTTCCCACATGCTGCTACTTGGAGAAACGACATCTCATCCAATGACACAGTGTCACCCGATAGTCTGGGAAAGGTTGTTTAATGAGCTGAACTACTACCCTGTCACATCCAACAGCCACTTCTAAAATTTATCTTCATTTCTTACCCTCTGGGGGTTCAGCACTCCATTTGTAAAAACCCAGAGAGCACACCTACACAGCGATTAGTGTGATCTCCGGGCGCAGCGGGGGTCATAGCGCCACGTCTGGCACTCCCTGGTAGTGAGGGACAAGCCAAAAACCAGGTAGTGGGATTCACACCAAGGAAGTGGAGGGGCCATTGTGTGTGTCCAGGCCAGGTTCCTTTCACACTATAAACTCATCTCCGTTCACTGTCTTATCATCAGCCTCAGGTGGAAGTTTCTGTGTATGTGTAAGCCCAGCGCTGATTTGTTTAAAGAGAATGATTTCCATTAACCAAATCCACAAGAGAGCAACATAGAAACCAGATATCAACTTCTTAAATTGTGATGAGGTCTATCAATGCCAAGAAGAGATGTTAGTCATAACCTACGGGAGGTGTCTTTGCTCCGGTTGGAAAGCTTGCACGGAAAACAGATCATAGCCAGAAAAAATGGAATCAGAAACAGGAACGTTCATTGGTCTGAAAGCAAAGGCCATAGAGCTGGTATAGCCTGAGGCCACCGTTTCTCCTGGGGATCCTGAGTCCACTGGTCAGGATTCAGGCTCCCCGCAAGGTCAGTTCACCTTTTTGGACCAAAGTCATGGAATCTCTAAAACTATAGTGTAGGGGCGCCTGGGTGGCTGAATCAGTAGAGCATGGGACTCTTAATCTCGGTGTTGTAAGTTTGAGCTGCATGATGGGTGTAGAGATTACTTAAAAATTCAAAAAAATCTTTAAAAAATAAAATAAAATGTCAGTGTATAGGGCAGTATTTAGATGCAATGGCTTTTTGAGGTTACTTCCAAACTGAGATCCAGGTTTTCAAGGAGAAGCAAGCCTGAAATTCAAGCACCCGTGCACAACATAGCTAAGATTGGCACAGAGAGCACAGGGCCATGGCTGATCCCTTTCCTGGCACAATTTCCCATGAGATTTTTGCTAAGACTTTCCTTAGCGGTTAGTTAAATGGTACAAGAGGAAATATACCCCTTGTCCTACAGCCATTCCTAAGCTAAGTTCAGCAATCTACTGTCTACCAAACTTTGCTGCTTCATAACAGTTATACAAGACATTCATTATTCTTTGCCCCGTTTTATAGACTGGGAAAAGGAGCCTCAGAAGCTCTAAGTGATGTGCCCTAGTTTCTATCCTTGATAATGATGAGCTGTGTGCCTAACTTCAAATGCAGCACTGTCGCTAGTAAACAAAGCGTCTGCCCTCAGGTTCCATTCGTGTTTTCAGAGTTGACAAGGAATTGTGGGGCCATTCACTCACTATCTGCTTTAAGTTAGTGCCACCAGCATGCACAGCAAGGAAATTTAAACCCAAGAAGATACCAAATGCAGCTTAGCGTACGTTCCCGCACGTGTAAGTTGAAGTGGGGCCACTACACCCCCGGGGAGAGAATTACTCATGGAACGAGGAATTACCACACAGGTCCCTGAGTATCTGAAGCTTCCGGAAGGGAAGGGAAGGGATGCCAAGGCAAACTTGACACCAGGGATCCCATACGTTCTTCCTCATGGATTGAAACTCAGCACCTGCCTTCACAGTGCACACCCTGCTATCCTCTTCCTTATTTGGAAGGTGCTATCGGAGCTCAGACCTGAAACGTGAACGGCCCTACCACTGGACAGACTATATCGTGTGTCATGGGAACATCAGATCCAGAAAGAGACACTGCCGTGCATATGTGCTCGCCGTTCTGCGCAGCTCCACTCAGATCTCTGATGTGCAGGTGGCCAGCCGGACGGTGTGTCAGTGGTCATGCCTGTGACCACTAAAGAGGAAATGTTGCCCAGCGGCAATGGTGGGGTCAAGAAACATGACAGAGAATGTTGATCTCTTTCCCCCTTAACATCCATGTGAGCCCACTGGTTAATGGATACTCCATCCACCCAACCACTGTTGACTCCTCTTTTCTTTGGAGATGTGCCTAATTGCACATGAGTAAAAGGAATGGAGTTTAATTTATATATCTTGTAGCAGAGAAGCCATTGGTCTTCTGCCCTGTCAACTTCTCTAATTCCTTTCCAACAAAAAGGAGAGGGAGAGAATTTTTAAATATGTGTCCTTCACCAGTGTATGTCTATAGTAAAAACTGATTTTAAAAATTCATGATGGAGCTGCCTGGCTTGCTTAGTCAGTACAGCACATGACTCTTGATGTCAGGGTTGTGAGTTCAAGCCCCATGTTGGCATAGAGCTTACATTTTATTTTATTTATTTTTTAAAGATTTTTATTTATTTATTTGCCAGAGAGAGAGAGAGAGCAAGCACACAAGCAGACAGAGTGGCAGTTAGAGGGAGAAAGAGAAGCAGGCTCTCTGCCAAGCAAGAAGCCTGATGTGGGACTTGATCCCAGGACCCTGGGATCATGACCTGAGCCAAACTCAGAGGCTTAACCAACTGAGCTGCTCAGGCATCCCTAGAGCTTACACTTTAAAAAGTTATAAAAATTCACAATGGAGCAGCACCCTTCTGTAGTGATATAACCACCAGAAACACATTTCCTTAGGAAAATGTTCCCACCAATTTGCAAGACGCTAAGGATAGGAGCTGGGGAAACCAGATGGAGGTCAGTGACAGTCATTTGCATGACCTTTCTCTTTTTACACTTTCAAAATAAAATACTTACCTATCTTGTCAATGATTGATATTGTCAGGAATATATCTTATTCGCAGAGTAATTTACATAAAGGAGTATGAAGAATACACATGTTCTAATCAAGTCTTCACTATACCTTTATTTTTTTAACTACACTGGCCAGTCAGAGTCTTTGCTTATGACTGACAGGCCACAGGAAGTAATCCAAAGTGTCAGTCTTCGATACACTTTGCACAAAATAGGGGGTTTTTTAAATAAATTATTGCTGATTTCTTCATTCACTGACGTAGTCATTCATATAAGCAATTCATGTAATTCTTAGGGTGCGTCCATGACTGACTTTTTTTTTTTAAGATTTTATTTATTTACTTGACAGAGAGCATGAGCGGAGAGAGGGGCAGAGGGAGAGAGACAAGGCAGGCTACCCGCTGAGCAGGGAGCCCGATGCGGGGCTCGATCCCAGGACCCTGAGATCGTGACCTGAACCCAAGTCAGACACTTAACCAACTAAGCCACCCAGGTGCCCCCATGAATGACATCTTTATTAGCTTATTTAATAGGTGGGACCAGCAGCCTCATGAGTCCCTCACTCAGTTCTCCAGCTTATGGAAGCCTTTGACACACATCCACCACTTCTACTGAGGTGCCTGCCCAGAGAGCAGCCTCATCCTGGAAGTTCTACTCAACTGTGCCATCTTTTAAGATTAATATTTTGGAAGAACATTACTAATTTGGGCATTCTGTATTATTGATTGTGTATCCCCAACTGCATCCCATTTTTGAATATGTAATGGCCCACTATGTGACAGGTTGCATGAAGAAACTTTTTTCCTAAAGATTTATTTACTTATTTTAGAGAGAGGGAGAGTGTGAGCAGGAAGAGGAGGGGCAGAGGGAGAGAGAGAGAGAATCTCAAGCTGACTTACCACTGAGGACGGCACCGGTCTCCAGGCTTGATCTCAGGAGCTTGAGATCATCACCTGAGCTGAAATCAGGAGTCTGCTTTTAACCCACTGAGCCACTCAGGCGCCCCACACGTGAATGAACTTGTAAATAATGGAAGCTTGGATGAATGAATGAATCATGCTTGTTTCCTCATCTGATCCCTTGAAAACGTCTCTTTAATATGCCCACCCCTTTCATTTCATCACCGAGAAGCAAAGAAGGCTGAATCTCTATTGATATTTTCAAGGAATTTTTAAGCAACTTTTTAATTTTGTAAAAAATGATGCATATGCATGATGTGTATATCAAACAATACAATAACTTTTTAAAGTTTAAAGTCACCACAGATCCCTTCATCAGAAGTAAGCACTCACCACATTTTATTGAACTATTTTAAAATCTGTGTGTGTGTGTGTGTGTGTGTGTGTGTGTGTGTGTGTATACATAAATAGATCATTCCCTTCCAAGTTACTAGAAAGGCATAATGGATATACCTAAAATAATTCAATGGAAGAATTCTGTACATAAAAATATTTTGTTAAAGGTCCGAGACACCTGGGCAGGGAGTGGTCCTATGTGAAAGTTAACATATTACTTCAGCTTGGGCTCTAATGGCATATGAAAATTCTCTGATGGAAATTTGTTGCTAAGGTCGAAATAATGGAATGTGTACTACAATCTGCAGCCACTTGTCAAAGTTGGCTAGAATCTATTTTAGATATTAAAGATATATCCAAGTACAGAAGATAAACTGAGAAGCCATAATCTAATATTCTTTCTTCTAAGATTTTATTTATTTATTTTAAAGAATGAGAGCACGAGTGGGGGGAAGGGCAGAGAGGGAGGGAAAATCTCAAGCTGACTCCCCGCTGAGCACAGAGCCCGTCATTGGGTTCGATCTCAATACCCTGAGATCACGACCTGTGGTGAAATCAAGAGTTAGACACCTAACTGACTGAGCGCCCATAATCTAATATTCTCCAGAAATTTCCAAATGGAAGCAATGCTTCCTGACTCCTTTTTCAGTTTTCTGTTCCTTTCATCAGGAGTAGGAGAACACTGTTTTCACTTTTATTAAATTTTGTTGTTTTCCGTGGCCTCTGTACTGGAGAGGGCATTCGGCATGTCCCTGCTGGGTGGATGCTCGCTCCCTTTCAGCGCCAGAGGTGAAGGAGGCAATAAGGCAGAGGGGGTTGCATACGCAGGGGAGAGTGGAAATTATGGAAGGCTCGTTTGCCAGCCTACCAAGAGTTGATAATTTTTACATTTTCATCTGAATCAATAGAAACGTTAAGAATCAACTTTACACTGTGAAACAGACCAAAGAGAACTCTGGGTTCTGATATGTGAAGTGGACAGCTCCCCGGGCAGGGCGGCGTGGCCCCTTCTCCCTTGAGACAGTGTGAATCCAAGCCGAGAACTTCACCGGGGATGGTGACCCGCTTACAGACTGTTGAGTCCACTGGACCCGCAACACCTGTCAGATGGCAGGGTCCCTGAAAACAAAAGGCTTTTGTTGACGGTTGGCACCATCTGTGAAATACCCCCACAGCTGCTGTACACATTCTATTTGTTTCCCCCTCATCGAAAGTGGGAGAAAAGGGGATGTTCAGATGTTATCCTACAACTAAGGAAAGGGTCTTTCTTTTCAGAGTGAGAAGGCAAGGTCTCACAATCAGTAACAGCAGGACAGATCCCCAGAAGGCAAGCCCATCCTGGTGCCTGCAGACGATCTCTGGTCTGGCTCCATCCAGGCCTGCTTAAGAGTGACCACAGCCCACTTCTCGCCCTGTTGGCGGGAGATCTGATGTTTCACGTTGTATTATTTTATGCCATCTGGTTTCATGTCGACAGTTGACTAAAAACTCCAACACTGAGCACTGCTGTTCAAGGAAGGACAGAAGAAACACTCAACTGCTCACATGACTATTTTGTCAGAGTCTGAGAATATATTTACATTTTGTGCTGGGGCCCAAATGGCTAATAACTACTTGTTTTCCTGCTTCTCGGTTTCTCCTTTTCATGAGTTTGCACTTCACAATGTATCACAATCGGAGAACTGACAAATAACAAAGAAGAACCGAACCTCACACACACACACACACACACACACACGCACACGCGCGCACACACACACACTCACAGGCCTAAGACCTTAGGGTGTAATTTTACTGTCATGGAGGCACACATTTGCACCTTGCCATAAAAATCAGAGTTTATCTGAATGCCAAAAGTCTTTGGAGGAGTAACTTCATTTCCTCCTTTAGTAACTTGTAATAGGAAATCAGTTGTTTGGCTCTGGAAAATCTGGGTCCAAGCTCTTCTGCTCTTCAAGCTAACCAAATATACTTTGTTAATTATTTGGGGTGGTTTTCTGTTATCTCATCCATAGGCTAACAAGGGCTTTGGTGTAACGGCAGTCACAGGAGAACTTGAAAAGTGTGAATTTTATGAACTGTCAATGGCAACTCAACAGAGTACAGGAGATTCCCCCCACTACCTGCGCCATATTTAGGTAAATATATATGTGTTTATCCATTTCCTTGTTTCCTGTGTGTTTCACTCTCAAAGGAAATTTGAGAAATAAGGCAGGACTTTTGGCTTTCTTCCGTCTCCAAACACAAGATTCGGGGTTCTCTTAAAAGTCATAACTCTATAGCTTTTTCTACATTACATGCACTTAGTTCTGCATGTTCTATATTTATAATCCATTTCTTATTTGTACTGGCACTTCCTTTACATGACCTCAAAGGACCCATTTATTTATTTGTGCTTGCTTTTGTTATTTATTTTCTGCAGGATTATAAATCATGCCTTCTTGTTCAGCCCAACTCTGTTGTATAATCATTCACATGAGGGTCAGCCCTGGCTTTGGTCCTCGCCTCCAGACTAACAAAGGAGATGCCTCCTTTGTTGGTTCAAGTCAGCCACACCTTACCATACCTCCCTCTCTTCAACCTTTCTCCAATCTCTGAGCCTGGTAGAGCTGTAATTTACCTCTAGGCAATGATTTCTTCCTTTTTCTAAAAAATCACCATTTGGCTGCATGCAGAAGACATCTCCTGCTCTCCTGGGCCACAACCTTTGCTGGGTTCTTGACCTGGTCCCTGGTCAGCTGGCAAACCATTGAAGAAAAAAAAAAAAAAACACACATTAAAAAAAAAAAAAAAACCTCTCTCTGGTCCTTTTCGTTCTTTCTTTCTCTCAACTGTTCTCCTCTCATGGAATCTCATCATGCATGTTGCTGAGTTATGGAAACCACTATCTGCCAAGGTCACTTTGAACTACAGCCTTCTGCTGGGGCCCGATTTGTCCCCATCTAACTCTGTATACGCTGCACGTGTGCAAAGCCTGCTTTCCATTCTGTCTCACCCAGGTCATTGATAAAGATGTTAAACAATACTGGGCCCAGGTCCAACCACTGAGGAACACCTGTTCTGTTGCTCTGCGTATCACTGATCCATCGATAGCCGCTCTCCAGGTAAACACCTCAGGCCAGGCGCGCCGGAATGCTCGCAGTGCATTTTCCCCTGGGAAACCTCTTATCTATCTCCGGAAATCATTCCCGGTTCAAGATGTTTTGAAAGTGAGAAACAAGCACAAATGTGACATAGCTCAATATGTAATAGAATGTGAAATCATTTTCTATGGGAAAGAGAAGGACCATGAGGCTTCATTAATGTGTCTTGGGTGTAAGAGAAAATACAGCCATGAATCGTTCCGTAAGGGGGTGGGTTGAACCGCCTCGTATCTACCCTCCACTTATCCACAAGCCCTAATGCTTACTAACAGGTTGTTTGCAGTGTGCACATTACAGTTAACTTCCAAGGGCGGTGTGGAACCCACAGCAGTCTCAACACACCATTCACTTTTCTCTGTGCCACGTTTTCCTACATGATATTGTTCTCCATCTAGCTGCTTTATCTAAACATTTCTGACTTGTTGACATCTTTCTCATTTATAGTTTCTACCTTAAAATGAAACTAAACCGAAGCAGAATGTGGGGCTAAGTTAAAGAGTGTCCAGTCCCAGGAGTGAGGGTGGCCTAAATAGCATCATCTAGAATTTTATTTTTACTTTCCGATCAACCATAAGAGTCACACGTTGGGATGAGATCTGCCCAGTGGGCATTTTATCTTTCCTCAAAGCCCTGAACTCCAAAGGTGCCTCAGTGTGCTCCCTCGCCTCTCCCCACCATGGAAGAGCCCCTCAGGTGTCTTCCGCACCCAGGGCTGCAGCTGGGAGGGGACCCCAGGAGATGTCCAGCCCCAAGTCTGTCCTGGAGGAGCCACAGCTCGTGGCCGAGTGTAGGCCGAATCCCCTCTTCCCACTACCGTGTGAATGCATGATTGCATGCCCTGTGTCCTTGTCCGCGAAATGGGGGTAAATCATTACTTCAGGAGGTGTTGCAAGGATTTTTAGTAACTTAATATGTTTAAAAAATAAAACACAATATCACCTGCCACATAGTAACAGGTCAGCTTATTCTAGAAGTCCATGGTATTCTTGCCAAAAATGGCTTCATCTAATGATGAGACGACATCAGACCAACTGGAATTGAGGGACATTTTACCAAACAATAGTCATAATTAATACTAGACTGAGGAGCTCTCAGAGATCGGAGGAGGCTTTGGTGATGTCACCAATAAACGCAGTGAGGGAATCTGGGCTGGATTTGGGGGTGAAGAAAGGACATCAGGGGACAGAGTTGGTGAATATCAGCTGAAAGCTACGATTTAGTTAATCCACCTTGCCAATGGCCATGGTCTGCTTTGGATAAAGGTGCTGTTGTCATGTGACATGCAAACTACACAAGGACTCTCGGGGCCGTATCTGCAACTTATCTGTATGTCTAAAATAATTTCAAAACATTTCAGTTTTCACCTGGTTGGCTCATTTGGTTAAGTCCGACTCTTGGTTTCAGCTCAGGTCATGATCCCCGCGTTGTAGGGTCGAGCCCCACGTCAGGGGGCCACGCTCAGCTCAGAGTCTGCTCAAGACTCTTTCCTCTGCCCCTCCCCCTTCTCAGGGGTGCTCGATCGTTGTCTCTCTCTCTTCCTCTACTAAGTAAATAAATAAAATATAAAAAAACTGGAAAACACTTCAGCATTATTTTTTAATGTAAAAATTATTAAAGTTCTATTTAGTGTTTTGAAACTGCATGGAGGAGAATGTAACTTGTTTTTCCTTACTGCTCTTCATGCCTTCTTTACATTTTTATCATTTTATTTTATTTTTTAAAAAATTTTATTTATTTATTTGAGAGAGAGAGAGCATGAGAGGGGAGAAGTTCAGAGGGAGAAGGAGACTCCCCACCGAGCTGGGATCCCCATGTGGGACTCGATCCCAGGACTCCCAGGTCATGACCTGAGCTGAAGGCAGTTGCAACTGCCTAGCCAACTGAGCCACCCAGGGGTCCCAATTTTATCATTTTAAACACCAGCCTTTTAGAGAGGGCTGCATGGAAGGTGAGGCCCGCGCTGAGTTTGCTTTGCCCACGGGCAGGTGATGGTGGCCCCGGGAGGGGCAGGTGTAGTGGGGCCCGGAGCTTCGTGGGGGAGGGGAAGTGGGGCTGGGTCCCGCAAGCCTGGACCTGTAAGGGAGAGCAGAGAAAAGGGGCAGAAGTCCAAAGAGACAAGGTGTCCGCAGAGAGGATGTAAACGGACGGCACTCCAGCATCTTGGCTTGCAGCTGGGAGCGATCTGGTCCAGAGAGAGATCTGGGGATGGGGACAGGATCTCAGAGTTGCTGGAACAGCACCCTGGGTATCCAGCGGGGGCTTCAGGAGCTGCTCCCTACCCCCCTGAGCAAGATGAAGGGCGGCTTCCCAGGGACCCAGGCAGGCTGACGGAGAGACTGGAGCACATGAGAAATTGATCTTCCTCTGGTTCATTTCCTCATGAATGGATGAACAAGGCCTTAAGAGAAGAGAGAGTGGTAGGGAGTGAAGTGGGGGTCTGGGGAGATGCCAAAGGTTGTGAAATGGTCCCGTGGAGAGTGGCCAGCAAACCCCTCAGGAAAACAGAGCCCAGGGCTCCCTTGAGGTACATGGTCCTCAACTCAGAGCTCATTCTCCTTGGTGGTCACTTTCCTCCAGTCCCTGCCCATTCCTCCAGCGGGGCTGAGGACACAGGGCCCAGGGCCTTCAGGGGAGGCCAGGAGGTGGGTGGATGGGCCAGCAATGAGGGCACGCAGGGAATGCCTTCCAGGGCCCTGGGGCAGCTGACTTCGGCCTCCGGCAGATCAGAGGACGCCACCTGGAGATTTGGTTTTCATTGCAGAGGATTGGGGAGCCTGGGTGGCTCAGTCTTTAATTAAGCCTCTGCCTTCAGCTCAGGTGGGATCTAGCCCCGCATCGGGCTCCCAGCTCGGTAGGAAGCCTTCTTCTCCCTCTCCCACTCCCCCTGCTTGTGTTCCCTCTCTTGCTGTGTCTCTGTCAAATAAATAAACTTAAAAAAATAATAATAATAATTACGGAGGATTCCTGCCCCATTCCCTTCCCACGCACTCTCTCTAGGGGATGGGAAGGAACTTAAGAGCAATAGTGCATGAGTCTCAGCTTGTGGAAGCCAGAAGCACCACCCAGTCCTCAGGGCGCATGGGCTGCGTTGCAAACGCAGAGTCCAGGGCCACAAAGCAAAGGGCAAAGGACCCACAGGATGGTTTGCTCTAGGGATGCAAATGTCCTGGGCCCCTCAGCTCTGATCTTCTCTTCCCCCACACCTGGCCTCGGTCTTTGTGCTTCCCCCTGATCTCCAAATCTGGAGACATGGGTTTTTAGCTACCTCGTGGCCTGCACTGTGACTCTACTTCCCAGCTAAGCCTTTGGCATCAAAACACCATTTTTCTTTTTTTTTAATTAAATCAGATAAAGTAGTTTCACTGGATCTTTTTTTTTTTTAAAGATTTTATTTACTTGACAGATAGAGATCACAAGTAGGCAGAGAGGCAGGCAGAGAGAGAGAGGAGAAAGCAGGCTCCCCGCGGAGCAGAGAGCCCGATGTGGGGCTCGATCCCAGGACCCTGGGATCATGACCTGAGCCGAAGGCAGAGGCTTTAACCCACTGAGCCACCCAGGTGCCCCAAAACACCATTTTTCAAAAGGTGAACACGATTCGGCTTGTTCTCTCCAGAAACCAGCTTCCAGAATGTGCTCCTGGCTCCGTAGGCAGCTCCTGGGGTCAGGCTTGCTGGGCGACGCCCCACTCCCTGCTCTGGCTGTCTGCCTTCCTCCCCGCTCCTCCTGGGCGGACTTTCGCAGGGCACCTTTTCTTCCTTGGGACAGCAGACATCAGCTTACTTTCTTCTCTCCTGTCCTGTAAAATTGAAAAAAAGGCGGGGGGGGGGGGGGACTTTCAGGTTCATCCTAAAAGGCAGTGTGCACCCCAAGGTTACATCAGCTTCAGATCAAAAATACATCACAAATGCTTGGTTCAGCATGAGGCGTCCCGTTCACCTTTGTCTCCCCTTGCTTCCTGCAAGCCCTGGGACAGGAGAGGCAATTGCGGTATATTTTTGTTGAATGAAGAGAGAAGATTCCAGGAAAGAGTCCTTCCAGGTAACATCTGAGTGTGTTTGCCCAGCAACACAGCTGTATCGGCTTCGACAAAGGGAGGTCAGCCTGGGCACCTGGGGCAGCCTCCTCCAGGAGAAAACCTGGAAAGAGAGTGTGAAGGTGTACCAAAGCAGAGACAGAGACATAAGGAACCCCGGAAGAGACAGCGGTCATAACGAATTGAGTCCCATGAGTCAGAGTTGAAGTATTTTCTCCCAAGAGTACTCCTGCTTTACTGGGTCCCCTCAGTCTTGGATAGGACAGTCACAGGACAGAGAAAACGGCCATTGGGTTGATGTCACTGCTGTTGCTGTGGGCTTCTCTCTTGCTCTTAGCGGAGCCTCGAGCAGGTTCTGGAACATAGCCTCTGGAGAGAACAAGCCTAATCTGTAAGAGAGACTTCTGCCTCTGTCTCCCCCGCTGTCTGTGGGGACATTAAAGCCAACCACAGATGGAAAAGAAAACCTCAGGCCCCAAAATGGTGTCACTTGGGTCAAGGCCCCAAGCCAGGAAGCCAAGACTTAATACCTAACCCAGCCACAGTCTCCCCGCCCCCCGCCCCGCCAGGAATTCCATGTTTAACCAGCCCACATGGGATTTCAGGTCGATACTAGGAATGTAACGATACCCCCTTCTGCTCCCCTTAGGAAGGCAACCTTGCCTAAACAATAGATTCCTTGCTGAAAAATATCTTTCTTCTTCTTTTTTAATGCCTTCTCGCTGCCTTTCAAAACCTTCCTTTTGTTGAGCTCCCTGGAGCTCTCCTCTCCTTTCTAGGTGGGATGCTGCCTGATTCATGAATCATTTAGTAAAGCCAATTAGATCTGAAAATTTTTCAAATTTACTCAGTTGCAATTTTGTTTCTCAGCAGCTGTCAGCCTGGTGCCCCCCAAAGCTGGCTCCCTCCCCCCACCCCCACATTCTTAGCTCCCCACGCTCTGGGGCCACACAAGATGGACCCTCCTCGGGAAGAAGACAGAGTTCTTAGAGGAAATAGCGGGCACCTACAGAGAAGCGCGTGTGCCCCTCACCTGTGGCTGAAGCACTTGGTATCTCTCCTTCGTAAAATACTTTCCCTGAGTCCCTGCAAGATGTCCCCAAGATGTCACCAATGACCTCTGTGCCCTGAAATTCAGAACTTCAATTCTGCTGTCTCTGATCTGACTGCTTCCAACAGCGTCTTCTCCCATTTCCGGGGGTGTAGGTTGGACCCTCGTACCCATAGGACTGGGGGGGGGGGTGTCTAGAGTCCTGAGACATGGAGGACTGACTTCTCTCTGGGCCCTGTGCTAGCAGAGCCCCCCTCAGCCAGACTTGGAGGCAAAGAGGGACACACATGGTCATCTCTGTCTGATGAGCACCTCCAGATCACCTCAAAGGACTCGGTCTGCACCAAGGGCACACCACAGGAGGTGACCTCAAAGGAACCCTGCAGCCAAGTGCCCCTGATGGGGCATCCTTGTAACACCAAACAAAGGGCCAGACCATTCAAACGTCTACAGAGAAAACCTGGAAAGCGTTTCCCCGGGGGCCATGTGAGCTGATGCCGCCCACCTTGCTGGAGACATCTGGAGACGCAAGTAGGAAGACAGGCTCCAGAGAAGCCAGGAGGGAGTGGCCCAGAGAGCCATCACTCTGCTGGGAATAGGCACGGGGAGAAGAGAGAAGGCAGACTCACTGGGAGCAGAGAGGCCATCTAAGAGGGGTGGTCCCGGCAAGGCTGGCAGCCCTGTGAGCCCAAGGAGGGGCTCCACTAACCCAGAAACACTGAACTGGTTTGGTTTGGTTTGGTTTGGTTTGGTTTGGTTTGGTTTTATTTTGTTTTGTTTTGTTTTCCACGTGCACCAGGTACATGAACTTGGTTCTTATTTTTCCTTAAATGCATATGGAAATAGTGAACATAGCAGGACTCCAAAACCAGCAGGCATTCCAATCCCACGCTGGGGCCCCTCCCCGCCCCCCACCATTGCATGTTGCTTGCTGCGCTTGTGTCCTTGTTCTCATCTACACGCCAGGACCCCGGGGCCCTGGTCACTAAGGCACATCAGGGTTGGGCCGCAGGTCTGTCTGCTCCTTGCACAGTCAGTAGCATGAAAACAGCAGCATGATAACATACGAGGTGAAGTATAAGGAAACATCAAAAAGGATCTGTCGTTAGGAGAAGGAAAGGAAAAGTGAGTTGGGGGAAATCAGAGCGGGAGACAAACCCTGAGAGACTGTGGACTCGGAGAAACAGAGGGTTTTGGAGGGGAGGGGAGTGGAAGGTTGGGTGAGCCTGGTGGTAGGTATTGAGGAGGGCACAGATTGCATGGAGCACTGGGTGTGGTGCATAAACAATGAATGCTGGAACACCGAAAATTTTTTAAAAAATAAATATAAAAAAATTAAAAAGTACCTGTCAGATTCGGTGAGATTTAGTAAGGGGAGGGAGCTCTGGGCTTGCAGGAGGTATGAGGAGCATGGAGGGTTGTCTGACACTGATAATCCCCTTCTCCTTTCTGGATAAGGTAAGCCGTCCTTTCTAGAGAACTATTATTCAAGCAAGTCCAAGAATATGACAGGCAGAAGGTGGAAACGTGCTGTGGTGAAAGCCAGGCTTCCTGCCCCTCTCTCACGTAGGGGCACCACACGTTGACTGAGGATTTGAGGACAGGAACCCCTCCAGCAGAATGTGTTGTCTCCAGCCCTCTGCTCTTCCCGAGATTAAACGTTGGCTGCCGGGGATAGATTTTTATTCTGTATCTGCAGGTATCTTCAGTTTAGTCCATAGAATTTTTTATTAACAGCTTTACTAAGTATAATTCACATTTAAATGTACACTTGGTTAAGTTTTGATATCCCTGCAGTCAAGATAAGTGATCAAACCCGTCACCCCTGGATTTCTCGTGCCCTTTTTAATTGTTCCGTTCAGGGCATTTTACCAGCCTTTCCCTGTCCAGGCAACCGCTGATCTGCTTTCTACCAGGATAGATTAATTTGCGTTGTATAGAGTTCGATATAAATGGAATCATACTGTTGTCTCATACTCTCTTTGTCCAGCTACCTTCACTTGTCCTCAAGGTATAATTACTTGGAGATTTTGCCATATCGTTTGTGATTTGTCAGAAATACATATTTGTTCTTTGCCCCCGGTTCCTGGCTCACAGCTCCCAAACGCTTGGAATTCCCCGAGTGATAAGAGCAATGGGAATATCTTCTGTTATAATATTCGGTCTCTCATGCTTAGTTCCCAAAATCGCTTCAGGGCCATAAGGGCGAAGCAGGTGTCTTGTCATTCATGAAGAACCCCTTTCAACTTCAGTCGCTTTAATGTTAATGAGGTGATTTTTGGAAAGCTCTGGAGCATAGGGCTGGTTGCCAGGGGAACCAAACCTGGCACTGGAGGGTTGGAATATTGAGTCCATGGACCCCCCCAGACCTCAGGGGAGGGAAGAGGGTGTGGAGATTGAGCTCATTCTCCAATGGTGTGTCATTTAATCAATTGGGCCTGTGTAATGACATTTCCATCAAAATCTAAAAGGACAAGGCCACCTGGCCGGCTCCATCAGTAGAGGATGTGATTCTTGATCTCCAATTGGGAGTTCAAGGCCCTTGCTGTGTGAGGAGCCTACTAAAGTTAAAAAATAAATTAAAAAAAAAAAAAAAGCCAAAGGACAGGGTTCAGAGAGCTTTGGGTTGTGAAGACATGAATGTTCCAGCAGGAGAGAGCACAGAGAGCGGGTAGAAGCACTCACCCTTTTTCTCATAATTTGCCCTATACCTCTCTTTCCAGCTTGTCTTGAGTTACAGCCTTTTATAATAAACTGGTAATCTAACAAGTAACACTTTTCTCTGAGTTCTGTGAGCCACTTTGGGCGGTTAGTCAAACCCAAGGAGCTGGAACTCCAATCCAGAACCATAGGCCGTGGGTCCAAACCACGGGACTTATATCTGGCTTCTGAAGTGAGTGTGTGTGTGTGTGTGTTGGGGCCACGAGGTGCAGTCCTATAAGACTACACTTGCAAACTATGGGGTCTCATACTGTCTCCCCAGTAGTACCAGAACTGAGTTGCTCTGTGGGTTCCCCATACACACGTTGGAAAGTGGGTGCAGAACCCAAAATGTGCATATATAAATAGTAAATTCTTTCTTACTGATAAATAGTATTTCATTGCATGATGCCACGGTCACGTGTTTTTCCACTGGTCCGTCATACACGGGGTTATTTGCAATTTAGGATTGTTGCAGAGAAGGCGATGGGAACACTGGTCTGTGAGTCTTTGTGTGGACACATACTTTCCTTTCTCTTGAGTAAATTACGAAGAGTACCATGGCTGGATCCTATGGTAAGTACAAGTTAAATGTGTAAGTTATTTCCAAACCGTCTTCCAAGCAACTGTATCATTTTTACATTCCTCCAGGATGTAGACGAGAGTTTAGCTTCTCCCCCTGCTCTCCAACACTTAAGATGGTCAGTTTCTCTAATTTTTGCTATTCTACTAGGTGCGCAGTGGCATTTTCCTGTGGTTTAATTTTGAATCATCCTTCTGAGCATGTTTTCACTGCTTACTGTCAGTCCATATATCTTCTTTTAAGAAATGTCTATTCAGGGGTGCCTGGGTGGCTCAGTCAGTTAAACGTCTGGCTCAGGTCATGATCTTGAGGTCCTAGGATTGAGCCCCACATCTGGCTCTACATTGGGCACAAAATCTGCTTGTCCTCTCCCCATGCTCCCCTTCCCCAAGTCTCTCTGTCTAGAGGTTTGCCAGTCTTATTGGCCTCATCGTTCTTTCTCTGAAATTTTGGCTGCATTCCATTTTATTTATTTCTTCTCTTCTCTTTATTATTTCAACTGATTAGTTTGGGTTCACTTTGCATTCCTTGCTCTAGTTTCTTCAAGTGGAAACTAAAGTCACCTCATGGAGACCTTGCTTCTTTCCTAATACAGATCTTTACTGTTTTCCGTCCTCAGGCTGACCTACCAGCAACCCACCAAATTTATACCGTGTGTTTTCGTTCTCATTCAATTCAAAACACTTTCTAATTTCTATTTTGATTTCTTATTTTACCTCTGGCTTATTTAGATGTGTAGCATTTATTTTCCAAATATTTGGGGTTTTCCAGATACTGACTTTGTCACTGGTCTCTAATTTACTTCTATTGCGGTCACAGAACACACTTTGCATGATCTGAATCCTTTTATGTTTTGGGGATCTGAAACCGTTTATGTTTTGTGGTATAGATTTTTTTTGTTGTTGTTTACCTTGAAGACCGTTTCCTGTCCGGTTGGAAAGAACATACATCCTGCTGTGATTGGGGTAGAGAGCTCTCCTTGACTTATGGCTGAGAGAACAATAAACTCCAAGGTAAGTAGAAGAAAGGCAGTAAGGAAATTTTCAACTTTAACACACTCCTCTCCTGGGTTCAAAACTGCCAGTCTCTCTGTGCTATATTTGCCCTGCAGATATGTTTGATATAGCCCGCACAGTGCTTTAAAAATGTCTAAATAATCTCAACATTTTAAAGTTGGATTGGAGGGGTGCCTGGGTGACTCAGTAGGTTGAGCATCTGACTCTTGGTTTCAGCCCAGATCATGATCTCAGGATGGTGAGATCGAGCTCTGTGTAGAGTTTTGTGTTCAGCTCAGTCTTCTTGAGGTTCTCTATCTCCCTTTTCTGCCTCTCCCACTCCCCCCAGCTCTCATTCTCTCTTACTCTCTCTATCTCCCTCTAAAATAAATAAATCTATCTAGATAGGTAGATAGGTAGATAGATAGATAGATAGATATAGATGTTGGATTGGTTCCCTGCTAGGTTTCTAGCTCTTGCGACCTAAATAATCCCAACCCCAGGTGACAGGTCCAGGCAGAGCCAGTCCTGCTGAAGATCTTGAGGGCAAAGTGAAGTCCAGATTAATGAGGGTCCCTGAGTAGTACATATGGTGCTTAGATCTGACTTTTTCCAGGCCCTGGGAGCCAGTGAAGAATCGTCCAGGAGAGTGATGTCAGTTGGTGGTTTGAGGCAGGACTCATGTCCCTTCAGGTCATTCTAAGACAGCCTGAGCCTTACAGGAGCTAGAAGGAGGCATCGGAGGCTGGTGCTGTGGTCCAGGCGAGAAATTATGAGTGCTTGAAGCATTGGTCTGAAACATCACGGAACTGTGGGTCATTTTCTGGCCCCACTGAAGGAAGAGGGAGGCGTCTTGTGCCTACTTCCTCTTAGGCATTAGACACGTCCGTCAGGCTAAACGAGGTTGGTTCCAGCAGCCTCTGGGGGTTTTCCTTGGCCCTGAAAACATCATTCCTCTGTTTATTCTTTTTTTTTTCAAGATTTTATTTATTATTTGACAGACAGAGATCAAAAGTGGGCAGAGAGGCAGGCAGATGGGGAAGGGGAAGCAGGCTCCCCGCTGAGCAGAGAGCCGGATGCGGGGCTCGATTCCAGAGCCCTGAGATCACGGCCTGAGCTCGAGGCAGAGGCCCAACCCACTGAGCCACCCAGGTGCCCCTCCTCTGTTTATTCTTATCAGCTAGAGCTGCCAAGTAACCAAAATAATGAAGAAGGAATAAAGATTGAAGTCCAAAATTGGGGGCTGACTACTCTAGACTTGCAACTCACCGGACCGAGAAACAATCATGGACCACCTCCTCAAGTGTCCGGAATTGACCTTGTATCACAATGAAAGTTTAAACTTTTCCATTTATGTGATTTCTCTTCCACACAGAGTAACCATGGCAGAATATGCCAGTACTCCTAACCATGTTGTCTGAGACAACAAACATCTGAGTGTGCCAGTTTTCCGTGCATGTCTTGGTCGTGGTTCTGAGATGGGAAATCTTATGGTCTCCATGGCCAGGGCACCCACAGACGCTTTGCTTTGTTCTAGCCCCTTGCAGCCTAGAGCACAGAGAGGCCATCTCTCTACCTGGGAAATGCTCCTCCATTCCTCCTGGTTCTAGAGCTCAAGATATTGCCTGGGGAGCATTCCCTGTATTCGCTTAAAACTCTCTAGAAAAGGATGCCTGAGTGGCTCAGTTGGTTAAGCATCTGCCTTCGGCTCAGGTCATGATCTTGGGGTCCTGGGATCAAGCCCCACGTCAGGTTTCCTGTTCAGCGGGGAGTCTGCTTCTCCCTCTGCCTGCTGTGATCCCTACTTGTGCTCTCTCTCTCTCTCAAATAAATAAATAAAATCTTTTTAAAGAAAAAAAAACACCTCTCTAGAGAGATTATGTTTTGGAAAAGGGAAATCCATCCCTTACTCTTTTCTCAACTCAACTACATACACTTTTGTGCATTACATACACTCACACATGGGCACACACAAACACACACACAGGCAAACACGTGTGCACACACATACATACACAGAAACACGCATACCCCTGCCTATACACACGCACACATCAGTACACACACGCAAACCCACAGCCGTAAACACACGTCTACAGAAGTGCACACACATGTACACACACACTCAGATTCCCGGCCGGTAACCCGGTGAGCCGCAAGACTCGACACTCCGCTGCCAGGAGGAGAAGCCCTGAGTTTTCCTCATCTGCTGCTTTATACCTGCAGGCAAGTCGTCCTCACCAAGCCCTTCCGCCGAAGATGGTATCACACAGGAAAGGGCAAGACGGGACAGCCCGCCGACCGCGTTCAGCCCTCCCTCACCCGTCGGGGCAGGCCGTGCGCGTGAGAAGCGAACTAGGGAAACAGCCGCGGTCCTTCGGGGCGGTTCCCACGGCTCCGCGCGCACAGCCGCGGGAGACACGCGTGTCATAGGACGAGCTCTCGCTCGGGTCTCATTCCACTTCCACTTAAAACTGACGTTAAGTGGTATAAATCGAGTGCTGATACTCATGCTGATGGCTTAGCACTGGGAGTTTTTACTTCACTTAGGATGACCGTAAACAGCATAAAAACATCACAGCAAGTTGAAAGACAGAGGATGGGGGAAAAAGGGGAAAGCTTTCTATTTTAGTACCTCTAGCTGGATCCTTGCCCTCTACCCAGCTTTCGAGCCAAAGGCCTGGCTGGCACTGTCATTTCCCCTGGACCCTGGGAGCTGTTGGGCCCTGGGAGCCTGAGGACAGCCTCTGGTGGAAATGAAGGAAGTAGGAGGACATGAGGCAGGGACTGCCCTGTCACTGCTAATCCCCGTCAGGAGACAGATGTTAATGGAGCAGGCTGCTGCTGTCCCACTCCACTCTCCCTTTTAGTCTCTGGGGTCTCACCACCACTTCCAGCAACTCTTCAGCTCCAGAGAACCTCAGTCTGCCCTGTTCCTTCCCTAGATGAGAACGGCTGAGTTTGGCATCCACCTTGGACTAGTGTCAGGAAAATAGGTCATGCCCCTCCATGTGGCCTCATGTGTCAGGGCCGCCCGTCCCGCGTGTGGGTTTGCTGTCTCCTCCTCTTCAGAGAGGGGGTGACTGCAACAAGGCCAGGTGGAAGCCCAGCCACCCAGAATCACATCCCCCTCATTCTTGCCAGGATCACTTGCATGAGCTGTGAAAATACAGGACAAGCTGGTTCCTTTGGCCCCAGAGGGGTGACCTTATAAGCATGACTGTTCCTTATGTGACTTCAATCCATTGTCTCACCCTGGTTGGAGCTGAGCTGGAGATGGGGCCCTCCTGCTCTAGAGTCCAGGAATCCATCCCGTCCCCCAGGGTCCCGGGGTCTGTTAAGTGCTGAGCGGATCCCTAGAAGGTTACGAGGAAGTGCAAGCTTCCACTTAAGTTGGCAGCAACCTGTTAGGACACCGATGGGCTCTAGTTCCCACGGAGGGAGATCTGACCGGTTTACTCCACCGACTCTATGGGATTCTTGGATAAACCACCAGAAGCGGGAGCCTCAAGATGGAGGAGTGGACTCACTGCCAAGAAGGCATGTGATGGTCAAATGACTCGCTGGGAAAACAAAAGTAATATGTGCAGAGGCGTAGACATTCCAGAGGTGACCTGCATGTGAGACATCTGTTAACTCGGGAAAATTTTTAACCTGGGAGTGTGAAAGGCAGATAATTCTGCACAATTCTGGCATGGCTGTCTGTGCTGACACCTGTTGTGTCTGAAAACTCTCTCCTTGCTTGGCTTTTCATTCAATTGGTGAAAGAAAAGAAAAAAAAGGTGGGGGATTGCAACGCGGAACACCACAGGTCTGCAGCATTCAAGGCTCTGATAGTCCATTCTGCTTTTTCATTTTAAGAAAATGCATGAGTCCCTGCCAATGAGGAAAGTGATGTTCTTCTGTTGAGCACGGGAGAGAGATGCACCAGGGAGTCCTTGGCTGGTTGAGATCGCTTCGTTCCTCTGGGCAGTGGCATCTCAATTCAGCCATGGTTTTTCTGACTCAGCAGACAATAGGCAGGAGCTCTTGGCTGGGGGTGAGGGGGTAAGGAAAGTTGCACACATTTCTGTTGTTCGTGTGTGAAAAGTTTCCAGTTAAATAGTGAACCCTTGTCATGAAGACATGCATAACGGCAGAGGCCTCCCTTCTGAAATATATCATTCTAGAGAAAGCCAGAAGCCTATACCAACATCTCTGTCATTATGAATCTGCAGATTCTCAGAAAACACTCCTGGAGAATATGTTTGTTATATACCTGGGGTTTCCTAGGCTATAATAGTCTGAAAACAAGAGTAATACACAACTAGGCGTATGTGAGAGATATGCATATATGTAACAAAATACTACACAGCTAGAAGGAAAGGACACGATCCTGCCATTTACAACAACACGGATGGACCTAGAGGGTATGATGCTAAGTGAAAGAAGTCAGATGGAGAAAGACAAATACCATCTGATTTCACTCATATGTGCAAGCTTAAAAAAAAAAAGAAGAAGACAAATAAACAAACAAAAAGCAGAACTATAAAATACAGAGAACAAACTAATGATTGCTGGGGGAGGAGATGGGCAAAATGGGTGAAGGGGAGTGGAAGACGCAAGAGTCCATGTACGGAATGAATAAGCCACAGGAATAAAAAGCACAGCTTGAGGGATATAGTCAGTGACACTGAAACTGTGATCGGTGGCGACAGGTGTCAGCTCAGCTGGTGGAGAACACAGTACCCCGCGCCCTCCTGGCGAATCCCTCCATTGCACACCTGAAACGTGTGTGATGTTCAGTGTCAACCAGACGCGAATGTAAATAAATAAATAAATAATGCTCAACTAGCACCCAACATCCGAGCACCTGAACATTTAGAGCAAATAGTAACAGAACTAAAGAGAAATAAACAGAGCACCTGGGTGGCTCTGCTGGTTCAGTAACTGCCTTCAGCTCAGGTCATGATCCTGGAGTCCCAGAATCAAGTCCAGCATCGGGCTCCCAGCTCCCCGGGGAGCCTGCTTCTCCCTCTGACCTGTCCCCTCTCATGCTCTCTCTCTCTCATTCTCTCTCTTTCTCAAATAAATAAAGAGAAATAAACAGCAATCCAATGCAGTTGGGGACTTTAAAACTCCACTCTCAGCATGAGTAGCTCATCCGCACAGAGAATCAGTAAGTAAAAGATTTAAACAACAACACTATAGACCAAATGGACATAACAGGCACACACGGCAGAATACACCCTCCTCTTCAATAGCAGAGAAGCATATTCTGCTCAAGTACACATGGAATGTTCTCCAAGACAGACCACATGTTAGGCCCCCAAACTGGCTCTGCAAATTCAAGAAGATAGAAATTATATCAAATATTTTCTCTGACCTCAATGGAAAGGGAAGTATAAATTTACAACAGAAGGAAAGCTAGAAAATTCACGAATATGTGGAAATTAAACAACACACTCCTTAACTACTGATGGACCAAAGGCTAAAGCAAAAGTGAAAATTGAAAAAGGATCTTGAGAAAAATGACGGTGGAAACACAATATACCAAAAATTCTAGGCTACGGCAAAAGATGTGCCAACGGGGAAGTTTGTCGTGATAAAGGCACACATCAGGAAAATGAGAGACCTCAAACAAACAACGACACTTTATACCACAAGGAACAAGAAAAAAAAAAAGAGCAAACTATGCCCAAAGTTGGCAAGAGAAAGGGAAATAATACAGATTAGAGCTGAAGTAAACAAAAAAGGTAAAAGAAAAACAATAGAAAAGTTTAATAAAACCAAGAGTTGATCTTTTGAAAAGATAAACAAAGTTGACAAAACTTTAGCTCGACTCACCCCCCTCCAAAAAAAAAAAAAAAAGAAAGAAAGAAAGAGAAAAAAGAGAAAAAAAAAAGATGGGGTGGCTCAGTGGGTTAAGTCACTGCCTTCAGCTCGAGTCATGATCTCAGGGTCCTGGGATTGAGCCCCGTGTTGGGCTCTTTGCTCAGCAGGGAGCCGGCTTCTCTCCCTCTCTCTCTCTCTCTCTCTCTCTCTCTCGCTGCCTGCCTCTCTGCCTACTTGTGATCTTTCTCTGTCAAATAAATAAATAAAATGTTTAAAAATTTAAAAAAATTAAAAAAAGAAAAGAAAAAAGGAAAAGAAATAGAAAGGACTCAAATAAATAAAGCTATAAATGAAAGCAGACACATTACAACTGACACCACAGAAATACATAGGATGAGAAGAGTCTGCCTTGAACAACTCCACACCAGCAAATCAGAAAACCTGTGAGAAATGGGCCCATTCCTAGAAACATCCAACCTCCCGAGACTGATTATAGAAATAGAAAATAGAAAATCTGAAGAGACCAATAAGAGTAAAGAGATAGCATCGGTAAGAGAAGACTAGACCAGAGAGCTTCACTGGTGAATTCTACCAAACATTAAAAGAAGAATTAACTTCTTTTTTTTTTTTTTCTCGAACTCCTCCAGAATTTCAAAGCAGAGCAAATACTTCCAAACTCATGTTAGGAAGCCAACACCTCCTTGATACCAAAGCCAGGCAAGAATGTTGCAGGAGAACAAAACTGCAGGCCAACATCCTGATGAATACAGCTGCAAAAATTCTCAACTGAAAATTAGCAAATTCAATAACCCAGGAAAAGGATCATACACCATGATCAGGTGGGATTTACTTCTGGGATGCAAAGATGGTTCAACATCTGCAAATCAGTCAGTGTGACACCTCACAGTGATGGGATGAGGGTAAGAATCACATGATCCTCTCGAGAGATGCAGAAAACACATCTGACAAAATTCAACATCCATTCCTAATTAAAACTCTCAACAGAGTGACTAGAAGAAACACACATCAACATACTAAAGGCCGTGTAGGGCAAGCCCACACCTAACGTTACCCTCAAGAATGAAAGATGAAAGCATTTCCTCTATGATCAGGAACAAGAGAAGGGTGCTCACACTCACCACTCCTTTTCAACATAGTACTGGAATTTCTAGGCAGAGAAATTACTCAAAAAGAAAACAGAGGGGGAAAAAAAGGAAAAGATGTGGCACCTGGCTGGTCCACTTGGTAAAGTATGTGACTTTTGATCTCAGGGTTGTGAGTCTGAGCCCCCTGTTGGGTGTACAGATTGCTCAAATATAAAAATAAAAATTTTAAATTTTATTATAGTAAAAAAAGAAAGGCTATCCGAATTGGAAAGGGTGAAGTAAAATCGTCTTTGTTTGCAGATGGCATGATGTTATATGCAGAAAATTCTAAAGACTCCACCAAAAAAACTGTTAGATTTAGAACAAATGAGCAAATTCAATCAAGTGGCAGGATACGAAGTCAACCTACAAAAATAAGTTGTGTTTTTATACACAAAAAACAAAACATCTGAATGAGAAATAAGACAATCCCATATATAACAACATCAAAAAAATGAAATACTTGGGAATAAATTTAAGCAAGGAGGTGAAAGAACTCTGCACTGAAAGCAATAAGAAAGCAACAATGAAAGAAACTGAAAAAAAAAAACATAAATAAATGGAAAGATATCCTGTGTGCATGGTTTGGAAGAAGTAATATCATTAACATGTCTATGCTACCCAAAGTAATCTACAGATACCTATCAGTATTCCAAAAGCATTTTTTACAGAAATAAAAAATAATCCTAAAATTTGTATGGAACCACAGATGACCCCAGACGCCAAAGCCAGCCTGAGAAAGAAGAACAGAACTACAGATATTGTGATTCCTAACCTCCAACTATACCACAAACCGATGGCAATCGAAACAGTGTGGCATCGGCACAATCACAGACATGTAGATCAACAGAACAGAATCAGGAGCTCAGAAGCCAACCCATGCATATACAGTCAACTGATACTTGTCACAGGAGCCAGGAATACTCGATGGAGAAAAGACAGGATCTCTAAAAAGTGGTGCTGGGAAAACTGGATGTTTACATATAAAAGAATGGAACTGGATCCCTATCTTACACCATCCACAAAAAGTAACTTGAAAAGAATTAAAAACTTGAATGTGAGACTTGAACCATAGAACTCCTAGACTAAAACATAGGGACAAGCTCCTTGACATTGGGCTTGACAATGACACCAAAAACACAGCAACAAAGCAACATAAATGAAGTGGGACGACGGTGAATCAAAAGCTTCTGAATAGCCAAAGAAACCATCAATAAAATGAAAAGGGGACTGGCAGAGCGGGAGAAGATATTTGCAACCACATATCTGATTGATAAGGGGTTAATATCCAAAGCGCACAAGAAACTCAAACGACCCAATTGCAAACAAACACACACACAAACAGAAACCAAATAACCCAATTTCTAAATGGACAAAGAACTTGACTAGACATTTTTTTTTCAAAGACGATATTTAAATAGCCCACATGTGCAAAAAAAGTTGCTCAGCATCACTCATCATCAGGGAACTACAAATCAAAACCACAATGAGATACCACTTCACACCTGTCAGAATGGCTAGTGTCAGAAAGATAAGAGATAACACGTGAAAGCGAGGGTGTGGAGAAAAAGGAGCCCTCATGCACTGTTGGTCGGGACACAGACTGGTGCATCCACTCTGGAAAACAGTATGGAGGGTCTTCAAAAACTTAAAAATAGAACCACCATATTATCCAACAATTCCACTTCTGTATATATCTAAAGGAAATTAAATTAGCCTCTTGGAGAAATAACTGTCCCGTGTTCATGGCAACATTATTTATGAGAGCCAAGGCATGGAAATACCTAAGGGTCAATTAATGGCTTAATTGGTAAAGAAAATGCAATATACACATAAAGATACAGGTTTGCAATGGAATATTACTCAGCCATAAAAAGGAAGGCAATCCTGCTGTGTGAGACAGGATGGATGGACCTTGAGGGCGTTATGCTGAGTGAAATAAGTCCCACAAAGATGAATGCTGTGTGCTCTCACTTACATGTGGAATCTAAAAAAAAAAAAAATCAAAAAACCAAAGTTATAGATACAGAGCACACTGGTGGTTGCCAGATGCTGGGTGGGGTGGGGAATGGAGGGCAAAATGGTGAAGGTGGTCGAAAGGTACAAAATTCCAGTTATAAGGTGACTAAGTCCTGGGGATGTCACGTACTGCGTGGCACCTACAGTTAGCAAAACTGGACTCTGTATTTGAGAATCTCGGGGAAGCACCTGGGGGGCTCAGTCGGTTGAGCGTCTGACTCTTGATTTGCACTCAGTTCACAATCTCAGAGTCCTGAGGTCTGGTCTCACGATGGGCTCCACGCTGGGCATGGAGTCTGCCTGAGAGTCTCTCCCTCCCTCCACCCCTCCCTGCCCTGCCTGCGCTCTGGCTCTCACGAAAAAAAGAAAGGAAAATCCCTGAGAAGAGATTGCAAAAGTTCTCAGCACAAAACAAAACAATTCTAACTATGTGAGATGTTAATTAACATTATTGTGGGGATCATTTAGCTGCATAAACATACACTGAATCATTATATTGTGCACTTTAAATATACAATATAGTTTGTCAATCCTACCTCAGTAAAGCAGGAAAATAACAAAATAAATAATGCCCAAAGACAGGAACAAATGAGAATGTTCCTGCCTCTATTCTTCGACCCTTCCGAACTCCAGGCTGCTGATAGCTTTGGGAGTTTCCCAAGGGAGATGAGTACTCCCACACACCCAGTGGCACCCCCGAGCCCCTCCTACGTCTCTCTGTCCCTTGTCGCTGCCGTTACCTTCGCTCAATTCTAACTACCGTATCTCCCATCAGTTTCCCCCGATGCCAGCTCCTTCCTTCACTGTCCACAAAGCCCTGCGGCTCAGGGGCCACTGCCTCTTGGACCTGCCAAAACCAAAAGAATCCACAGAGGTCGAGACCCAGTCAGAAACTGAAGAGTGAAACTGCATGAGGCTAAAAGCCCCCAGTCCTCCTGATGACAAAACCCTTGGTTCCTTGAGGCACTCCTCTACCATTTATAATGAGTTCCTTCTGGGAGGCGTCTCAGCTCTTCCTGACATGGGACCCTGGCAGATTACCCTGCTGTCCACCCCGCATGCCTGGACTGGCCTGATGCCAAAGATACACACAGAATGGCTGTCAGCCGAGAACCTTCCTTAATACTAAATTTGGGGGAATATAAGAATACAGAACCTGTTCCTTCCTCTTTCTTCTCCTTGGGAAATATGGCCTACACACTCACAAAAAAGATGAGATTATCACTTTGGGAATGGGGCCTTTGGTTGGGACAAGAAACCACCAATAGTCAAAACCATAAATCACAAACTGGGGAATGTCATTATATCTCATTGGTTGGATTGCCCCTGTCTCCGTCCCCCCGTTCTTGGACTATGTTAGAGAACAGAGTTTGAGCACACAGGGCAGTATGAAAGGTGATGTGTAGTGCTGCTAATCCCAGAATAACACCAGAATCGAATGAAACTGAACCGTGTGAAAGATACAGTCATACATTCTGAATCTTGAGCTGACCCCCAAACCAGAAAAGTTCTCAAAGGCCAAATCATTTATAAAGGCAGAACACACCACAGCCCAGGTCAGAAAATCCTATTTAGTCAAACGTCCAAGGATGCACGTTCTGAAGGGCTCCTATTTCCAGAAAACACTGCGAGGAATCCTAAACCCGGTTGCATCACCCCTGTGTGGGTTGACGCTGGAGGTGCAGCGTTACGTAAGTTCACAGGCTGAACATCTCAGCAGAAAGGCGAAGAGATGCTTCCTCTTCTCAGCACACGGTGGGAAAGAACCACTCTTGGTGTGAGCTCAGCCGGAGAAAAATTGTGACAGCTGCTGGCAGGAATGGAAGCTTCCCGGGGGAGTGGCAGGAGAGCCAGACTTACACACTCTCTCCATTCGCCGCTTGGCAGTGAATGGGGCACACATTTGCTGACAGGTCCTAAGTGCCGGAACTGCCTCTGTGTTGAACGGTTCAGGGGAGAAACGGGCTCTGGGCACAGAGGAAAGCAATTGTGTTTGCATAATGGCCAAGAATATAAGGTCCCGGGTAATGTCCGGGCACAGATCCTTGCTCTGTGTAATCTTGGGCGATGTAGTTAATCTCCCCAACTCTTAGTTTTTCCATTGCTGAAATGGGGACAATAGAACCTATCTTCTGGGTTGCTTTAAACATTAAATGATTAGGGTTGTTAAGAGTTCAACGTAGTGCTTGGTACCTGGTATTTGTCCTTAATGTTAACTATTAATATAGTTACTGATTTAGCCCACACATGTTGTCTGTCAAGTACACAAAGTTAGTTATTATAATTACTATTAAAGAAAGAAAAAGAGATGGGTATTTTCTGGTATGTTGGAGGGTGATCCAAAGAAATGAGCCAGGGATGGGAATGGAGGCTGATTTAGCCCACAGACTTGTGACTTTGAGACCCAGAATATGCAAATCTCTCCCAGAGGTCCTAGCCAGGAACAGCCCAGAACCTACCATATCTTGTTCATAACTCGTTCTGGGATGGTCCTATTCCCTCTTTCTCAGGTCCTATTCTGGTTCCTTTACTGCCAGAGGATTCTAGGTTTGGAGCCAAGAGGGTCCGACACCCCTCCATCCAGCCCCTGACAATAGTTTCAGAATTCCTGGGAATCAGAACCCGCCCCCTGCATTTCCTCCGAGTTTGCTAATATCTGACACTACTTTGTGGGTTCTGTCCCTTGGATTAAAGTCTGATGGATAGTCTAATGGGATTAGCCCAGACAAGGAGCAAAGAGGTTAAGCTATAACGAATTATTTTTTAAGAGGTCCTAATCAAAGAGTAAAGTGCATGGTGAGAGGGCTTGAGTCTGAGGATAAGCCCCACTAGTTCCCAAATTTTCCTGTGCTTGACCTTACCCATTAAATCACTGCTTTGGAAAAAAAAAAACAACATAGTGTAATAATCATAAAAAAGATTAATTCTCTACAATACATAATATACCTTTTTTTTTTAAGATTTTATTTATTTATTTGTCAGAGAGAGCGAGGGAGAGAGAGCGAGCACAGGCAGACAGAATGGCAGGCAGAGGCAGAGGCAGAAGCAGGTTCCCTGACGAGCAAGGAGCCGGATGCGGGACTCGATCCCAGGACGCTGGGATCATGACCTGAGCCGAAGGCAGCTGCTTAGCCAACTGAGCCACCCAGGCGTCCCCAATACATAATATACCTTTGATGAAGCAATGGCTTCTTAGATATGACATGAAATCATAAGCAACTTAAGAGAAAATAAATCAGTTGAACTTCATCAAAGGTAAGAAATTGTGTGCTTCAAAATATACCATTAAGAGTGTGAAAGAGTAGCAGTATGGGAGAAAACATTTGAAAATGATTTATATGATAAGGGACTTATGCACAAAATACGTAAGAACTCTCAACTCAAAAATATACAGACCAGGGCCCCAAGGGCGAGGAGGGGTGCTCAGTCAGTTAAGGGGTGCTCAGTCACTTAATTTTTGCTCAGGTCCTAATCTCAGGGTCATGAGATGGAGCCCTGCATCAGTCTCCATGCTGAGCGGGGAGACTGCTTGAGTTTCTCTCTCCCTCTCTCTCTGCTCCCCATCTTTCAGGCAAGCGCGTGTGCGCGTGCTCTCTCTCTCTCTCAAACAAATAAATAAATAAAATCATAAGAGTGTGAAAGAATAACTCACAGTATGGGAGAAAATATTTGCAAATCATATATATGATAAAGGACTTGTGCATAGAATACATAAAGAACTCTCAACTCAAAAACATAAAGATGAAGGACCTAATTTCCAAAACGGGCAAAAGACTTGAATCACATTTCTCCAAAGAAGGTACACAAAAAGTCGTGAAGCACCTGAGATGTTGGTTGCCGTCATTAGTCATCCAGTAATGCAAACACAAACCACACTGAGATATGACCTCACAGTAGTCGGGGTGGCTATAATCAAAGACAGACAATAACAAGTGTTGGCAAGGATGGGAAGAAATGTTGCCGGCGGGCTAGAAAATGATACAACTACTTTGGATCAGTGTGGCAGTTTCTCGAGGGGTGAAGCATGGAATTAGGCTATGACCCAGCAATTTTACTTTGGATGTACACAAAAGGGAAATCAAAATATACATCCACACAAAAACTTACGTGTGAATGTTCATAGTGGTATTATACATAGTAGACAAAAAGTGCACATCATTGAAATGTTCATCAGTCGATGACTAGAAACAAAATGTGGTCCATCCATGGAATATTACTTGGCCATAAAAAGATGAAGTATGGGGTGCCTGGGCAGCTCAGTTTGTTGGGGTCTGCCTTCAGCTCAGGTCATGATCTTGGGGTCCTGGGATCAAGTCCTGGATTGGACTCCCAGCTCAGTGGGGAGTCTGCTTCTCCCTCAGCCTCTGCCCCTCCCCCTACTTGTGCTCTCCCCCTCTCTCTCAGATAAATAAATAAAATTGTGGGGAAAAAAAGGGAATAGGCCATAACATGAATGGACCTTGAAAACATTATGCTGAGTCCAAGAAGCCATGTTGTTGTATGATTACATTTATGTAAAATATCTTGACTAGGGGAACCCAGAAAGAAGAGAGGTTGCTAGAGGGTGGCGGGAGAGAGGAAGAGGAAGAGAATGCTAATGGGTGTAAGGTTTCCATCCGGGAGGGGCTGATAAGAATGTTTGGAAATTAAGTAGTTTGGCGGTTGCACAAGTCTGCGTTTAGGCACAGAATTACAAAACCATGGAATTGTATACTGGAAAGAGGTAAATTTTATGGAATTTGAGTTGTATCTCAATAAAAATAAAGGACCCTACATAAATGTTTCTTTGAGTCACTAATGTCAGGTAAGGATCTCACATAAAATTAGTCCTGTCTAAGCTACTGAGCATTCTAAACAAACAAAAAAACAAACAAAAAAAGATATTAAGTTCTCACCCAAAGCAAACTCAAGGAAGGAGTGAGCTCTGGCCTCTCTTCCTATTCCTGTTATAAGGACGCCAGTCCTACAGAATTAGGACCTCCTTCTTATGAACTCATTGAATGTTGGTTACCTGGCAAAGGCCTTATTTCCTAATACTAGTCCCATGGAGGGTTAGGGCTTTAGCCTTTGGATTTGGGGGGACAGAATTCGGTCCATGGTACATTCGAAATAAATATCTACTTTGCCATTCAAATTGTATTGCTCGTAAGGTACACTTTGTTCCTTTTTAAAGGTACTGAAATTGTATAGTCAGGCCCAGCAAAGCCTGGCTTTGGCCCCGATTATTCCTTTTACAGAGGACATGACTGTTTTAGGAAGAAGTGCTCTGCTCTCAGCCACTTTGCTGCTGAGTGGGCCTGCCGCTACACAAAGCAGGGGTGGGGGGGTTCCCTCCATCAGCAGCCGCCACATTGCTGGGAGCCTGTTTCGGGAAGTCTGACTCCTGGGTCCTACTGTGGACCCACTGTGCCAGAATCTTCCTTTTAACAAGATCGCAGGAGTGTCCTGTGCATGTGCAACCTTGGAAAGCCCTGTGGTGGGCGAGGCTGTCCCCATCAGCGGGCAGGTTTTCTGTGAATTCTTCCCATCCTGGCCTTCCCACAGGGGAAGCTGGAGCAACTCTCAGGGTGGCCCAGGTACCCCACCTCGATGCAAGGGGGGCTGAGCGCACAAGGGGCATGGAGCACGGACAGGCTATTTCTCGCCCATAGAGAGGAGAGGTGAGGTCTGGAAGGGGAGGCAGCAGCCAAGCAGGGGCCTGGGCTCAGAGCAGGGGAAGAATGTTCCTAAAAGGGCCTCAGTCTGGTTCTCAGCAACGGTGACAGTTCCTGTTCCCCCGGTCCAGAGCCGCCAGCATGGTAGTCCAGAGTCACAGCAGGGCTGGCCAGGGACCAAGCATGGTGCCCTGAGACACAGAGCAGGCTCAGCCCAGCTCTGCGCATGAATGGGGCCAGGTGGAGCTTTCAGACAGTGAGTGCACAGGAAGGCAAGACCCACGTCACCACAGCAGCGTGCTGGAGCCGGGAGGCCTGTCTCTAACCTGGTGTTCCTGATGGGAGCCGGAAATCGGTGACCTGGGAGCATTCATATCGCAATGATTGGCAAACGCTACCAGTGGGGGCCTTTTTTTTTTTTTTTTTTTGAGCCATTTTAAAACATTTGTCAGCGCATTCTTGGATTTTTCCAACACTTGAAATAGATAATGTAGAAATAGTATCTGAAAAGGTGCTAGCTTTAGGCAAGGAAATTCAAAAGTCAGTGGGGAAGAAGCAGTAAGGAAATGAATGCCCTTGTCTGCAATCAGTGCTGTTTGCTCTAAAAGGAAGGCGGGTAAAGCAGCACAGGAGAGCCTCCTGCTCGAGGCCTCGGGGACAGTAAGAGCAGTCCTGGGGACCGCCCCCAGCCCTCTGCTTCTCAGCCTTTCCCCCTGGAAGAGCTAAGCCCCTGTCTGTCTTCTGTTTCCCCTGTGGGCTCCCTCGCCAAGATGGCTCTCTCCACACCACACACAAAGGCTGACATATGGCAAATGCGCCAAAGTATCCAGTGAACCGCCCAATTTTGAAAACACCTCTGCCCTGCTGGGTCTACTGGGATCCTCACCAGTAAGGGAATCTGTGTGGCAACACACAGAGAAATCGGACCCCTGTCTACCTGCCTCCCAGGCTCTGCACCATGCCCCCACCACTGGCCACAGGATTGCCAGGCCCGGCCTATTCGGACTCTCCACTGAGGGTCTTGGGAGCTCAGCCCTGCTCCAGCGGCAAGTCTGACTCCGTCCTCTGCCTCATTGTGACATCCCTCCCCAGACTCCACCTTCCACCCCATTCCTGACCAATGGTGCCTGATGGATTTTGAGGTCAGAGATGTCTGGTGGCCTCCAGGAATTGGTGGTTGAAGCTCAAGGCCCTTCAGGACCTTCATCCCTGGAGAGCACCTCAAACCTCAGCCTGGAGGCGGGACACTGCTTCCTTCCTTAGACAGGAACTGTCTTGCTGAGAAACTCTTCAACAGCTCTGATCCCAGTTTCAGTGCCCCCCCTCCCATCAGGTGCCTCCTGCTGGCTTTGCCAGGCCCTCAGGTTAGGAGTGATCTGTGAGCTGGATTTCCTGCTGGGGTCCTCAGCTGGGACCAGGCCCACCATCCCTGGTCCACTTCTGGGCTCTGGTTGTGCTCAGGTTGCTCTTTCCCACATGGTGTCCAGAGCAGGGATGGGGGAGGGGCGGTTCCTGATCTTGGGAAGGATCTTCTGACCCAGAAACCTAGAGGTGGAAGGAGTAGTAATGGATTCATCCACTCAGTGCAATTTCTGTGTATGGTGCACCAGTCCCCCTGGCCTGGCACTGTTCCAGAGGCTGAAGCTTCACCGAGGAAAAAAAGAGGCAAAAGGCCCAACACTCACCGAGATCACATTCTGGGGAAGAGACAGGTGACAAGCACAAAAGCAAACTGTGTACTGAGGATGGTACGTCCTTACCTATTTACATCCCATTGATATATAATGTATGCACCCATATTTATTTTTTATTTTTATGTGGGTATGCACCCATACACACACACACACACACACACACACACACACACACACTCACAGCAACATTTTATTTATAAATGTAAACAAACATAAGCAAACACAGGGGAGGCTTTCCAAGGGAGGCTTCCCTACCGAGCAGGGAGCAGAGAGCAGGAGGAAAACTGTCAAGAGAGCATCCCAGGCAGAGGCCTGCAGTGGGAAAGTGCTCAGCCATTTGGAGAATAGCCCAGAGGCTGAGCTGCTGTGTCCTGAGCTCCAAAGCCATGTGCAGAGGAAGGATCAGGGTTCCGGGAGGGCCCGCCAGCTGAGCAGCCAAGGCCCGGTGGGTCATGGCAAAGACTGTGCTCTGTATCTAGGCTGGTTGTCTCCTTTTGTCATGGAGAAAGCAGAGGCCTAGGGGTACAAAGGCTCAGGCTGGCCTGGGGATAGCTCATCCAAGCACCAGATAGGAATGGAGAATGGTTCCACCGCAGGCTCACCTGATTCTCTGTCTTCTCTGCCTGTTACTCAGGCACCTGGTTGGAACCAGGTGGAAGTGTCATTTTTGGAGGTCAGACTTTCACACTTATCCCAATCTCTTTTGTTGCTTTAGGTGGGTTCTGAGGAGTGTGGGGGTGAAGTTGGGGTAGATCAGGAAGCTGAGCTGACCTGCCCTGGGCCCAGAGTGGGCTGCCTCTGCAGGGCATTTCTGGCACAACCTCAGAGCCCCATAGACCAGCCTGGCAAACCAGAGCATGCTTACAGCAGGGACTCCTGGTAGCAAGGCTGGGCCCTGCTCCAGCCCCCATTGTTTCTGATTCCACAGGACTGGCTGGGCGCCGAATCTGCATTTCTAGCACGTTCGTTCCCAGGTGCTGCTGGTCAGGGCCCCACTTTGAGACCCACTTGGAGACCCTAGATAGCTGTTGCATGGACAAAGGTTCCGTTGGGATCCAGGGCAGAGCCAGCGACACCAGTCACTCACTTCTCATTCTCCAACCTCAGTCCTTCCCAGCCGAGACCAGGTGCTTCCCCCTCCCACAACTCCTCCCCGCCCGGGCGCGCCCCGCGCCTCCGGATCCCCCACGCCGCCCAGGCAGGGACGCACTCCCTCGCAGGGTGGAGGAGCCCGGGAGAAGCTCGGGAGGGGTGCTGCGGCGGGCGCGGTGTCGCCCCGGGGCCCAGGTGCCGCCAGCTTCTTCCCAGGACGCGCGCGGCGGGCAGGGCGGGGAGCTCCGGAGGCGCGGGCGGGCGGGGGCGGGGGCGGCGCTCCGGTGGGCGCGGCGCACCTTGCTCCCGGCGCCCCCGCCCCGCGCCGCTCCAGCCCCTCCCCGCGCGGCCCGCGCCCCCGCCCGCGACCGTTCCAGCCCCTTCCGTCCGCTCGCCCCGCCGCTGTCCTCCGCCGGCCCGCGTGGGAGGACGATGGGTCAGCGCGGAAAAAGTGAATGAGGGCGGCGGCAGCGAGTGCCTGACTCCGCCGGGCCCGGGCCCTGCGCGCGCCCCCCGCCCGCCGACTCCATGGACGCACCGCGCGCCTCGGCGGCCAAGCCCCCTACCGGGTAAGTGTCCGGGCGGCCCGGCTGCGCGCGGGCCAGGGCTCTGCTTGGGCCGGACGCCCTCGTCCGCACAGCGCGCATTCCGGGCAGGGGCACGGGCACTGGGGAGAGCCTGGGGCGCGGGCGCCCCCCCCTGCGGCCCGCAGGTCCGCGCCCGGCCACGGAAAGGGGTTGTGTACTTTGTGCGCCCGGGTCGTTGCCCAGGTAACAGTGTCAGGCCGAGGCCGTAGCACTTTCGCGCCGGTGTGTTTGCGTGCGCGCGCCCTTTTTGGGGTCCCCGCGGGCGGAGCCGTCACCGAGTCCGAGCCTTTCTCAGCCACCTCCGAGTGATCGCCCCGGGGGCCGCGAGGGCGGTGGAGACCCGACCTCGGACTCCAGTCCCGCCACTGACTTGCTGGGCGTCTGCCCCGTTGCGGTGGTCACCGCTCACCCGGCCACGGTATGCCGGACACCGTCCTTTTTCCCCGGCGAGCAAGAGGAGGTTCCGGGACCTCGCAGACGCCTGGGTCTGGCGGTCACAGGAGCGCTGTGTGTAGGGCACTGCCCTGCGGGCTTTCCTGGCCTCTGCTCCGCTCCCCAGCTTTCTTCTCTGGGGTTCCCGGGAACAGCCTGCAGGGCACCGGCTGGGACCCGACCCGAGGTGGAGACCCCAGTTTCCCAACTAAACTCTGACCATGCATCTTGCCGGCGCCCTTCTACTGGAGCCCAGACCTGTCCCGATGTCAGCTGCCATCTCCACACCTCCTGTGTAGGGTTTACACTCCATGTTCCGGTTTTACTCGCAGAGTACCTTCCCCAGTAGAAGAAAAACTATCCTGACCTTCAGCAGGACCCAGAGTCAGAGTCTGAACCGCGCACAGCAGGAGCAGGCCGCGGGGTCGCGCGCAGCCTCTGGGAACACTTGGGGCGCCCTGCCCTGCCACCCGAGAACCAGCTCACTGGCCTGGAGAGAGTGTGCTATGAGTCCTGCAAATGGAATGAGTGGTTGGGTGGGACCTGCACCTGCTTACCGAGTGGGCCCACTTTCCGCTATGGCAACTGGCCTTGAACTAGGCAGCTTTGGGGACAACTAATCTCTTTTCTTTGCAGTTGCGTCCCACTGACTCACGCTGCCCATGTTCCCATAGGCCGTTGTGTTGCCCAAGTCTGCCTAAGGTTTTTGTACTTGCCCTTTTTTTTTTTTTTTTTTACTCTCTTTAATGCCAGGAAAAAGTGAGCCAGGTTAGCAAATCAAATAATCCTGAAGCTGAGGAATGTTAAAAAGAACTTTTTTTTTTCTTTTTGCAATGCACTTAGTGGTGGTTATGTAACTCCATTTGAACAAACACATTTCCCAAAAAGAAAATAAAAGTGGGAAATCCCTTTACCTGGTAATGGGTATCCCGAAATGACAGGATTCAGAATTATCTTCCAATCTGTCACTTTGGGAATCTGTTTAATCAGCCAATTTAAGGAGACTGAAACCTTTCCTCAGTATCATCTAATATGAAGGAAATGTGAAGGTGAGAGCATTTAAGAAGCCAGCAAAACTGGATTCAGAGATTATTTGTAAAGTTCTTGCAAGGAATTTGATTGTGGAGGTGAAATGTTGAATCCCCGCTCTCTAGCCCTGGGGCTAGACCAGCAAGAGGCGAATCCCCAGCCTGGTTCTTCACACTGCTTCTCTGAGCTCTGGTTGGATTTCCTGAGTCTCCCCACCCTGCGCCCCCTCCCCAGCCCCTGGGGAACTAAGGGCCTTTGCTGTGGGTATGATAACAAAACCATGCAGTTGTTACTATCCATGCATTTAGTTCTGTCCCTCCGATCTGCTTGTTTGAACGTCTTTGTCTGAGAAATGTAGACATATTGCTTTTACTTTCTATTATTCCCAATTATTTTATCACGTGCCATAGATTTTTCTTTTATATCAAGAAAATACTGATGTGCTTATATTTTCTAGATAGGAATTACATGATTAATAAAACCGTTGTGTATTAAAATTGGAGGAAAATGATCTTGGGCTTTTGGAATATTTTATGTAACTTAGGGGCATTGCTTGCCTATCAGACAGGGCAGATTCAGACGGGGAATTTCTGGCTTTGGTACATTGTCAGTGGCCATCAAGTTCTGCTGGTTCTTCTCTGGTCTGCTCCTTCGTTGCTTGAGAATAACGCGGTGCTTGCCATGTGCTCCGGGGAAATTTGTTTTCTGTCTGATAGGGCAAGGTTCGGCTATCAAATTAAACTTGGAGCAAGCGATCCTTTTCCCACAGGGTAGCGAACTACGGATGTGATGAACGTGTTGACTGACTCTAGCGTTCCTTCTTGTGTTATGTAGAGGAGGGCTGACTGGGGAACAATAAATAAGGAGATTCCACATTAGAAAGTAAGATCTACAGAGGTCCTTCTTAAAGATCACTGAAGGGACAATCTGTTAGTGGACATAGATTGTATATCCCACTAAATTATTCATAAGTAGGTATTACTTATCTTTATTGAGTACACAAGTATACATTTTTAGTGGGATTGAAATTGTATGTTTTTAATAGTAATTTCATTAAGACAAGGATTTATGACTAACTTAACTGGGAAAAGTATCCTTGTAGGAAAGAGGCAAAAACTGACAAGCAGACTCGGTGTGACTTCTAAGGAATTTTGGAGCTCAGTTACAGTGTAATAATTGACGGAATATTCTGGAATACAAGGGAAGACACATTTCCTTTGGGTGAAGCTTTTAAATACATTTAAGTCCATGTAAGATAAACTTTGAGTTTATCTCTTTACTTTTAGTTTCCCTGTTTGAGTGTGATCTGTGATCTGGGCCGGTCGTGAGTGATAATGGAACACAGAGTTAAGCTTCCCTCTGGACTCTGTATGAATGAGACGGAGTGTTTGGGTTTGGCAGGATACTGGTTAACTTTTTTTTCTATGGAGGAAACACATAGTTCTGTAGAATAGAATAGTCTCCAGTGACACAAAATGTCAAAATTGCCAGGGCCTTTGCTCAGTGGCTGCATTCAGACGCTGTCCTTACATAAAAATCAGGGGACATTTGTTCAAGTTCGTTAAAATCTGAGCTTCACGAAGACATAACTGATGTTCATTTCTCTGCATCAATTTGTATGGCTTTCATCAAGCTGTTAGAATGAGAATTTTTTTTTTAATTAGTAGAACTGGATAATTTGAGCTTCTCCTGTCCTGTCACCACCCAGTAAAACACTATAGGAGCTGCTATCTTGATAATGACCGTGGGCTATCACAGTGACATCTTCCATTTTAACTCTGACAAGTGTACAGATGTTGCTGAAATATGTATACCATAATAAGAAAAAAGTTTAGGTTTCTAGCCTTTTTTTTTTTAAAGGTTTCTAGGCTTTTGCCTGACATGTTTGCAATCTTTAAAATGATAGTCTGATTATTTGTGGCATTGAACTTTTCCCATTTAACTTAAAAGTTGTTACTTGTGAGCAAAACTTTTGGTTGACAGTACAGTTAAGACTGCAAAAGTTAGGTGGTGTTGGGTGTAATCTGGAAAGTAGGCCCAGGAGTCTTATTCTTTTGTACTTGTAATTTTTCTGAATAAGTTTGAGGAGTTGGACACTCCTCTGTGACAATATCAAATGAACTTTGGGCTTTTTAATATTTCCTCAATGGCTGCATAAGGATGATAAAGCTAAATTAGGATTTAAATTGGGAATGTAGATATTTGTACCATGTTGCTCCTCTCCTACCTGCTGGACCTGCAACCCCTCGTCTGCTCTCTGCGTGGCCTTTTCCTGGCCAGCCAGGGCCGGTGATCACTGGAAAGGCAGCGTGACAGCCCTACACCCACACAGGCCTGTGTTCCAGCAGCCGGGACCTTGGAAGCGAATCCCAACTTGAGTGCATCCAAGAGCCGTCATAGTTCTTAAGAAAACAGTGATTACAGGCTACGTCTACACACTGTCATAAGCAGTTTGGGTTTCTAGGACTTCCGTGCTTTGTTATTAATCGTAAAACTGAATTTTATAATTGGTTGGAAAGTTTAAGCAGTGAGCAGAAGTATTTGATACCACAGTCGTGTACAGACCAAGGACAGGCGGATTTCAAAGACAGAAACGTTTGGTTGTGATTTAGGCTTCAACTAAGTGAAAGCATGTAGTAGAGACTTAATGTCTTTATTATGTGACATGTCCCTACACCCTTTTGGTCTCTCCCAGTCCACATTTAACCAGGGGTTCTCTGGCTTTTATGTGTTGGTTCATTTTACTGAATGCGGTTTTTCATTTACTTTGTACTTGAACAACAGATTTTATGTATCTCTTCATCTTTGTGCTTTTTCTCTACTGAACATGTTTGATATCGAATTATATTGTTGATATATGGATGATAACGCCTTTTTTCCGTTTTAGGATTTTCACTTATTTAGGCAAATTTTAAATTTTGGCTCCGCCCATGTTATACCTTCGCTTTCTCATTTTACTGTGTCACCAGAGTGTTTACTGTTCAGGGCCACTTGCTGGCTCTCAGCACTCGAGTGGGTGGCAGCGTTGACTCATGTCACTTTTCCTTCATGTTCCCACTGGCTTTATTTTGCACCTGTCTCTTCTTGTGATAGCATTCATTTTTTTTGCCCGTGTATGTAGACTTTGATTTCATTTGCTTTATACGAGCTAATGATCGCACTTGTTTTCAAGACCTAACAGTGTTGATTTGAGAGTACATTTTGCTGTACAAAAAGACTTCCTGCCGCCTGCCTCAGGGGTGTCCCTGCGCTTCTGCATAAGCCACTCTGGAGACAGCTCGCTTCCCAGCTAGGAGATACTTTGTGGCCTCTGGGGTTTCTACAGGCTTCCATCTGGTTTCCTAATTAGGTGGTGAGCTGTTGCTTGCCAAGACCATATTTTCTACAGGTCATGTCCAATTAGAAAAAATTCCACAGCCAAAAACATTTCCAATAAAAAAAAAAAAAAAAAAAGAAAGAAAAAACTTTTCAAGCGACCATTAAAATGCATTTCATTTGGGTGCATTTGATTAGATTCCCATACCACAAATACTTTTGCACAAACAGTTTTGTAGATTCATTCACCAATTCCACCAAACCAAGCAATGCCTTTCCACGAGACACAGCGTGGTTCGGACCAATCCTTCAAGTCCTTGTCCTTTTTCACAAAAAAGTGATACACACCCCCCAGACGGCCTGATACGTCAGGGGTCCTAGTTCATGGGTTCCTACCCCACCCCTCCCTTTTCCTTCTGTGACCCAGGAACCCAGATGAGGAACCATTGTCTCCAGGACACCAAGCTGTCCTCTTTCCTGAGGACAAATGTGGACATGCTCGTACCCTCACCGGGCGCCGGGGATAGGGTCACGGCCAGGCGGACCTAATCAGTCGTGCCTCTGCTTAGTCAGTCATCCTGTTGGACTCTCTCCTACCAAAGACTGATAGGCAGGGTTGGGGCCGGGGAGGACACTGGCTCAGAAGTAGGAAGACTTGGGTCCTGGGACCAGTCATGTAAGATTCAGCGAACCTTTGGTAGCAGGGCCTGCAGGCTGGGTCCCGATCGATGTAGGCTCCGGCCCGGTTCCCGGTCCGGCACGTCTAACCACCGTGCCTGAGGGATGTGTGTCTGTGTCCGGTACTACAGCTGCCCAGCGTTTGAAAGGAAGAGCTGAGTTTCTCACCTTCTTTAATTTTCATTAATTTAAACGTAAAGCGTCGCGTGTGGCCAGTGGCATCTTAGTGGACTGAGCAGCTCCAGCTTCTGTTTTGTCACTGTCCCTGTGTCCTTCCCGAACCTTCCTACCTTATCCTACTTTGCCTCTCCTCCTGGCCTGTGGGAGTCTTGTCTCCTTGCCCAGATGACTCCTGCTCATCCTTCCAGCCCCTGCTAGGAGCTCCAGCCGTGGCTTCCAGACTCTCCTCTGGGCTCCGTCTCTCCTGCCACTGTCCGCTCTTCCTTCTGGAAACCCTTACATGGAGTCAGGGTTTTCCATCTGCTGGTCTCCAACCCACTGAACTGTGAGTGGCTCAGAGGCGGGGACGTTGCTCTGTGAGTGTTGGGTCATGAATCTGTGTCACAGGACGTGGCACACAGCTAGGACAAGGTTCGCAAGCTCTGCTTCCCATCCGTCAGGGGAGGGTGCCGGATAAGATGATCTCAAGACCCACGTGAGCTCCAAAGTCATAGGATTTGACGTGCTCCCAGAGATCCTAAATCCCTCCTTGAAACTGCCGCTTAATCTTGTTTTTGCCAGACTCTGTGACAGCAGACAGATCAGTTGTCAATGAAATATTCCAGACGGATAGGCTCCGACCCGCTTGCCAGCTGTGCAGACCTGTTCTTTGCAGACCCGGGAGGTGTTAGGTGTCTTATTTTGAGGAACATAAAGTATTAGACACCCCACAGCGATAGTGGCTAAAGGAGGGGATGATTTTTCCCTCGCCCGTAAGTCAGAGTCCACATTGGTGTTTCAGGGCTGGTATTGCCCTCCCTGTCCCCAATTAATACTGTTGAAATCCTCACCTCCAAGGTGGTGGTGCTGGGGAGCGGGACTCTGGGAGGTGCTCAGGTCACGAAGGCACCATTGGGATTAGTGCCTCCTAAGAGACCCCTGAGCTCCCACAGCCCTTCCACCATCCGAGGACCCAGCGAGAAGCCCAAAGCACAGAAGGGGGCACTCACCACACCTCGCAGGCACCTTGACCTTGGACTTCCAGTCTCCAGGGCTGTGAGCAGTAAACTTTTGCTGTTTATAAGCCGCCCAGATGCCGGCATTTTTTGAGAGCAGCCTGAACGGACTGAGAGGAGGTGCCGATCCCGGGGGACGTGCTTCTCTCCATCCCCTTGCTGTGCCGTTTTCAGGGACTCACCCAGACCTGCTGCAGCCCAGCCCCAGAGTGATGATGGAAGGGTGGGGGGTCGTGTCCTGTGCTTTAGAGTCTGACCCAAAAGTTGCACATTTCCCTTCCCTCCTATCTGCTGACCCAATCTGGTTTCTTGTTTGTTTGTTTGTTTGTTTATTGTGGTAAGCTTTACATAGGGTAGCGTTTACTGTTTGTACACTTCAGTGACATCATGTGCGTTCACGCTGGTGTCCAGTCATTCCCCTCCAGAACTCCTTCTTCCCAAAGTGAAACTGTATCCATTAAACCCTGACTGCCCGCACTCCTGTCCCCAGCCCCCTGCTGCCACCATTATACTTTCTGTGCCTGTGGATGTGACTCCTCTAGGGACCTTGTATGGATCACAGGGTCATTTTGTGACTGGCTTGTCTCAATGTCCTCAAGGTCCCTCTGTGTCATGGCGTGTGTCGGGATGTCCTTCCTTCTTAAGGCCAGTCGATACTCCATAATGGGTGTTTCCCATGTGTTTATTGCTACACCTACCGGTAGACACTTTTGCTTGTACCTTTCGGCTCCTGTGACCAATGCTGCCATGGACATGGGTGTGCAAGCAACCGTCCCTGCTCTTGATTCTTTTGTAGACACACGCAGAGGCAGGATTGTGGGACCCTATGGCAGTGCTCACCTTCATTTTTGAAGAGTCACCACGCTGTTGTCCGTGGCAGCTGTGCCATTTCGTATCCCCACCAACAGAGCACGAGGTTGTCCGCGTGCTGGTCATGGGCCCAGTGTCCGTCACCTGGTCGTTTAAAGTCGTGGAGGAGGAGGGAACAGGCATGAGGCACAGGGAGCAGGGAGCTTCCAGCAGCCTCTGCAGACATGGTCCTCTGTCCCGCTCCTGGTGCAGGCTGGGAGGAGCTCTGGCCGAAGTGGGCAGATGGAGTGCTCGGCTGTGCTACCCCTCCTTCCTCCAGGATCCCAAGAGACCCCGGGCTTCCTCAGGATGAGTGCCTCTGGCAATTCCTTGGCCTCTGCTTAAAGACATGTCTTTGGTTTGCTCTGGGCATGAATCACAGAAAATGGCTCGGGGCTCCCTACTGTGGCCGTGGTCTGCTTGACGCGGAGCCCGGCTGGCGGCTGGCATCCCCGGGTGGCAGTCTCCCTGCGTGTGCTGCCTCAAGCACAGGGACGGTGGAAACGCCTGCCCCCGGACCCCAACCGAGACCACGATGACACACAAGGCCAGTGTCCGGCATCGACTGGGGCTTTTTGTCTGCGACAGAGCAGGCCCTCCCGTTTGTCCCTTCTCTGAGGTCTTGGTTCTTGCCGTGCCCTTGATCGCCTGTTCAGACTCGAACAGTAGGAGGGAAGAGGACCTCAGAGAATGGGCCACCTTGGGGCCCTTGGGGTGGGAAAATCAGGGCTTCCTGCCCCCCTGCTAGCCCGGGCATCGGGTGGGTTGGGAGAGGTTGTCTGAAGTCCGGAGAAGCTCCTGCAAAGCATTTGTGTCTGTGTCTGTGTCTGTGCTGGGTGGCCTTGGGAGTCCCAGGGTCGCGGAGAGAAACCAGATTATACTGGCCCCACAGTCATGTGTGAAGAGCTTGAATAGTTTCATACATACGTAGCAGACTGAGGTCCACAGACTTGCTGGGAAGATGGGTTGTGTGTGCCTGAGGGTGTGAGTTTGTGCACGTGTGTATGTGTGCGTGCGCGTGCACATGTGTGAGCATGGGTGTGTGCGTGCATGCGTGTGTGTGCACGTGTGTGTGTGTGTGCACGTGTGTGTATACGCGGACACGAGTGTCAGGTTTGAAATCACTTGCAGCACTTGGCAGAGCAGCACATTCCCACGTCAGATCCTGGCAGTTTTTTCAAGCCTAACGCTTCAAGCGTTGAATGTAAAAATAGATCGGGTGGGAGTGGTAACACAGAGTGAGTGTGTGGTTTTGTTCGTGTGGCTAATTTTTGAGACTTCAGTAGAGTTTTTGTTGTCTGGAGCCCTCTTAATTAAGAGCACAGTCCACTGGTGTTCAGTAAACACTCCATTAGGTTGGAAGGAGACAGGTTCCCTGTGGCCAGAAGCAAGACATCTGCCAGGGAGCCTAGCCGAGTCTCCCCGCCCACCTGCCAGCCTGCCCGTCTCCTCACTGTCTGTAATTATCATGTAGACTTGGTTTGGGGCAGGACTGGAAACTTTCTCCTGCTCTGGGTGGAAACCACTTCTTACATCAGAAAGGCTAACAGTGTCCTGACAAAGCCTGCAGGAAGGGTGACTTACAGGTGGCTCCCAGAGCCCAGCCAGCCACCTTGCTTTAAAAAAAAATTCTTGAGGGGGGGCATCTGGGGGGCTCATTCAGCTGGGCATCTGCCTTCGGCTCAGGTCATGATCCTAGGGTCCTGGAATCGAGCCCCACATTGGGGTCCCTGCTCAGCGGGGAGTTTGCTTCTCTCACTCCCTCTGTGCCCACTTGTGCTCTCTGTCTCCCAAATAAACAAAATAAAAAAATAAATAAAAATAAATAAAAAGAAAGAAAGAAAGAAAGAAAGCATCCCTGAGGGTCATGAGGTCTGCTCATTTCTCTTATCCAGCCACTGTAGATCAGTCCCCTTTACCACTTACCTGTGTGGCTGGTTTTCACGCATGACCCACAGGTGAAGAATGTGTCCTAGATGAGGTTAGTGCCCCATTTCCAACAGTCACGGAGCTTGGAAACAACACTCATTTAAATTGAAAAAGCTAATTTGGAGAGCTTGTTTGGAAACTACTGAAAAAGACCTCAATTGGGATATTCCTTTATTATTCATCAATATTTTTTCCAGCCCGTCAGAATGTTTCACATTTTTGGAATGCCTAGTTGGGTTACGCATCTTTCTAAAAGGAAGAAATGAAAATGTTTCGCGCAATGACTCGCCTTATCTCAGCGATGTTGACGTCTGGGGCAGTGGTACTTTCCAGCTGACCAGAGGGTCTTTGCCTGCCCGGTGCCAGGAGGTCGGGACCCCCTGGGCTCTGCAGAGCGCGTGGCAAGGGCCATGTGCCGTTCAGGGGTGAGACTGTCACGTAACTCTGGGGTCTCCTCATCCCGCGTTCACCCCACCACACCAGGTAGAAGCCTGTTCCAGTTTCCAAGGCCACGTTCCTCCAAGCCCCTGCCTGGCCCCGTGAGGTGGTAGGTGGCCTGGACAGGCTTTTCTCAGCAGTGTTTTTCGGAAGACACGGTGGGCTTGCATCCACCTGGCTTCTTCCCCATGCAGGAGGCTGGTGATGTCATCCCTTTGACTGTCACACTTGAGGGCGGTTCTAGATGCATCGCTCCTAGGACTCTTGGATGGGCTCTTTTTGGCAGAGCTGCATGGGATGTGGGTGGGGGAGAGGGCCCAGCCCAGCTGCGGTGTGTTTGCAAATTAACGTGATATGTCAAAAGCAGACGTCCGTTCTTCGCCAGGAGAAACGACTCAGCTTACGAATTCACCAGAGTCTCAGAGCCTCCCCTTTGGTCCTGGACGTTGACTCAGCCCACTGCGTCTTTTGCTCACAGTTTAATGAGCACATGGGGGTCTGCTTTGCACCTGAAATGAGCTTTCTCTGGAGTTGGAGCTCCATGCACCCGAATGCACACCTTCACTGCCTTCCCTGGCTGTGTTTTCTTGTGGACCACGTTAGCCAGGCCCTGGGCTGGGCTGTAAAGGCCACCTGTGAGCGGGGCGGTCCTCTGACTCCTTCCACCGTAGGTGAGCGGGCTCCTGGCACAGAGGGTTCTGGGGAGATGTCATCTGTCCCTGACCCTGGGCCGGGATGCGCTAGCAGGAGGCAGAGACCCCTGGGGTGGCCCTCCAGAGCGGACTTGCTCAAGGTCCGTGGTGTTGCTCGTGCTCTGCCGTACTCACAGCTGGGGACCTTGGAGGTGGACGTGATGGCCGCCGAGCAGAACTTAGGGAACGCCCACGTGGCATCAGGGGGCGGGGGGGAGCTAGGAAAGAGTCCTGCACATCCCACCTGCACGTGTTCTCTGCTCGCCCAAGACCGATGCCAGCCGAACACCCCTCAATCTGTTTTCTTCTGATATTTTTAAAACTTAGAGTTTATGAGTCTCTCTCACAGAAAGAGTGGGTCCCTCCTGATGGTGTTTGACTTAACCTGCCCGTGGTGCCCTCCCCTGTGAGTCCCAGCCGCCTTTTACAAGTGACATACGCGCCGCTGGAGGACCAGAGCTTGTGTCCCGTTCCCTCTGGGCCTGTGGAAAGCATTGCTCAGGAGTCGAGGCGCCTGGGTGGCAACCCCAGAGGAAAATGACACGTTTGAGATGTTTTCTGGATGTTTACCTCTCGTTTTGTGAGTTTAAAATTATACAGTGCTCTTGGGTCAGGGTTGGGGTTTCACCGGCGAGGTGCATGGGAGGCAGAGAACGGCCCGTTGTCCAAGTGGACAGACTTCCGTGTTACACGTGCGCGTGCATGTGGGGGAGGGGGTGCACACTTCATGTCCGGAACAGTTTCACTCGATGGGGTGGCCTTGATGACGCTAACTATTCACTGGCATTAAAGCACGTCTGCCTTTGCTCTCTACGTGCCTAAGTGCCAAATCAGTGGGGGCAAAAGCCACCCGTGTCCCTTTGTCTGTTGTCACAGTGAGGTAGAGACCACGGTTTGCTCCTGGTGAGGCTCCAGCATTACAGGGCTCGGGGACCTCGCATGAGGACAGTTGGAAGCTTTCTAGTCACTTCTGTGCTGCAGGTGTTGGCGTAAAGAGGGAGGGTGGGAGCCGGGGGGCTCTGTCAGTTGAGCAACTGACTCTTGATTTCCGAATAGGTCGTGATCTCAGGGGTCATGAGACCGAGCCCCATGTCAGGCTTTGCACTCAGTGGGGACTCTGCTGGAGATCCTCTCCCTCTGCCCCTCCCCCGTCTCACACAGGTGCATGCGCCGCTGTCTCTCACTTTCTCCCTATAGTAAATAAATAAACCTTAAAACAAACAAACACACAAACAAAAGAATTGTGAGTGGAAGAGGAGGCCTTCAGGCCAATGTGTGCCCCGAGCAGCTGTGACCTCTGCATCCCTCAGTCCCTCCCGGGATGAAGGTGTTTGCAGCAAACTGGGACTGGATTTTGGTCTCCGACCGTCGGACCAGTGAGGGGCTTTTGGAGGAGGAATTTGCTCTGAACCCAGGCGGTGTCGGATGTCACTCCTGACACCCTCCACCCATGGAACAGGGTCTGAAATAAGCATTGGGGTTCAGCGCTGGACGGAGTCTGTCCTGCGTGTCCCGCTAGCTGCTCTGCAGGTGAGGCACCACAGAGTCCTATCTTACTTAGCGTGGTTTGCTTAAAGCTGAGCACATCTGTGCATCCATTAAGAAAATGCCAAGAAAGGAACGCTGCTCCGAACAGGACCCCTCAGAGGACACGGACACATTCCATGGCCAAGTCAGATTGGTAGACAACCTCAGTTCTGATAAGTCTGTCCGTGTTCATCATACGAAAGACCTCGGAGCCCCGTCAGTGCCCCGCCCCCAGCACACTGACATGGTGTATGTGCCAGGCACTCGGTGTCAGTCGCTTTGACAAACCTCCTCTTCACATGACTCGCCTTTTGCTAAAGGAAAGTAGTGATGATGGAGAGGCTGACCCTGCCCTGTTTCTGCTGCTCCATCAGTGCAGGGGCCTGCGGATGCCACCCACCGCCTCCCACCCCTCACCGCGCCCATGCTGTTTGCATCAAGGCATAGGCGCACGCTGACCTCATCCCTGGATTTGGATCCTGGGCTTTCTGGTGCACGTTCGATCCTGGTCCAGATTTTTTTTTTTGTTCTTGTTTTTGTTTTTTTTCTTGGTTTGTCTTCTTCTTTTTTCTTAGGATTATTTATTTATTTTTGAGAGAGAGGAGAGAGAGAGCACAAGCAGTGGGGAGAGGTAGAGGGAGAAGCAGACTCCTGCCGAGCAGGGAGCCTGATGTGGGGCTCAATCTCAGTACCCCGGGATCATGACCCAAGCCAAAGGCAGACACTTAACTGGCTGAGCCACCCAGGCATCCCAGCCTAAAGAGTTTCTATGCCCCTTCTCCATGCAAAGGAATGTAGAAGCACAAGCCTGAAGTTATGGTCTATTGTATGAACTCTGGAACCAGGTTTGGGAAATCGCCCTTTATTAGCACATTTTGGAACATTCTGGTTTCTGAAGTGTAGGTCTTTCTCATGGTGATGTCAGCAGGAGCTCAGGGAGCCATGGCCACAGTGTTAGCTTTGCTCTGGGAAGACTGAGCCAGGGATTGCGCTCATGCCCAAAGGTGTGTCACCACGACTGCCTGGTCCAGGTGGCAACGATGTCGGTGACACACATCAGCAACCACACTTTGTGTCCTGTGTCACGTAAAATAGTGGTACTAATTCTTTATCTGGGTGACGGTGAATGCAGGACAGGTTCCCAGGTTTTGAAAGCATGATTATCAACAGAATTGTGACTCTTTGGGGGAAAAAAATGGAAGGTCTTTTCCCTTTATCTTAGCAGGAGACTGTCTTACTGTGGAATTTCCTATCAGAGTTAACTGCTAAGAATTGATGGCATCCTTGCTTCAGTGATACTGCCCCTCCTCACAGATCATGCTGGGGCGAGGCCAGAGCTCCACCCTTCTTAGCCAGGGAGATGGTCCACTGCTATTTGATAAGCACCCCCTAGCACTGAGAGGGACCAGGAGAAGCAGAGACTTTGAAGACCACTTAAAACCAACCGAAAGGGAAGTCTGGCCATACTGTAGAGCAGAGTCACCTCTCTGAAGGGGGGAGATGAGGAAAATTCCCCAGGTTTTGAGCTGGGGTTGATAGTTGGATAAAAGGTCTGGGTAGAGAAGCAGAGACTGAGGTCTGTGGGAGGGGACCATCATAAGTGGAAGAAGTGTGAGGACAGAGGGAAGCCTCAGGCCCCTTCCCACCGGTGTGGGGCCAGCCAACAGGTGGACAGACCTCCCACTGGCTGAGGGGGAACCTGAGGGATGGCACGTGTTTAGATGCCCAGCATGGCGCTGGGAGTGAAGGGCCGGCCTGGGAGTCTGGATTCTATCCTGAACAAGTAGGGGGTCCGTCCGTTTTGAGCACAAGAGTGCCATCTTCATGGACAGAGTATGTTCTCAGACATTCAGATTGAAGCCAGGGTGTGAGTGACCCCGTGAGGGGCAGGGAGAGGCTGGGAACTGGCTGAGGCAGCCAGCATGACAGTGGCCCAGGCCCTGATCTGGAGAGGAAGGGACAGTGTTAGAGACTCCAGGTGTACAACTCTGGGAGCCACAGGTCGCAGAGTGGCAAGTCCCTGAACATGGGTAGCTGGGAGAGGTCTGTGACCTGTATGGATAGGAAGGGGGGAACTGGGTGGAAGGGAAGGGGGATGTTTGGAAGAAGGTCATTCACGTGCTCCTACTGAACATGAGGAAGGTTAGGGAGAGGCTAAGAGATAATGAAACAGGACTCCTGTCCTCCAGATGCTTAAATCCAGTGGAGGAGAGATAGACAGAACATGCTGGAGCCACCGGGCCAGGGAAGCTCAGAGGAGGAAGCCCCCGGCCAGGGCAGGAGAGAGGAGAGGGGCTCTTGGAGGGAGCCATGAATAGCTCTGTGAGGACATGGGCATCGTGGTCCCACCTCCCGCTACATGCTCAGTTCCCATACAGCAAACACAGCCAGCATCACTAGGTGCTTACCAAGCTCTGTTTGAAGTGCATATATGTGTCACCTCATGTAATCCTTACAACAGCCCAGGACATGTGCGCTTCTGTTTCTCCCACTTGTAAACGAGGAGCAGGGACACAGAGAGGTTAGTCACTGAGACCAAGGTCAGCAAGGTGACACAGTTAACCTGGCACAGATCTTAATCCCTCCATGTACTCTTCACATATTTGTAGAAAGATCCCTGTGGGCCCTTGAAGACAGTGCTAGGTTGAAGTCTAAGACACAGGGAGGGTTTTCTAAGAGACAAGAGTAGTGGGAGTGAAGTCAGGTCCTTGGGGAGGTCCAGATTTTGCTGGAGAAAACGGAGCATCCATGGAGTGTGGGGTAGACTCAGGGTGGGGCTGGGCTCCTGGCTTCTTCACTTCACTCCCAGCACTTCCATTGTGAAGACCGTTACTCATTTCACTTAGGAGGCAGCGGGCCTCAGCCAGTTTTCCCGCACCAGGTGGTGGTACCAACCTGCAGGGATTCAGGTACAGGCCTGCCAAGTGTGCACCGTGTCTCACTCATCATGGGACATGTTTAGTACCAACTCTCAAGGGACCTTGGCCAGTTATGACAACCATCTGTGCATTAATAACTGCAGTTTGAGTCTGAAATCAAAGGCAGTCATTAACACTTGTAATAATAAAGTGAGAAGGAAGCAATGAACTGGGTGTTGGGGATCAGGGATGCAGAGTCTGTGTTTGCAGCAGGCCTGGCAGCTATTCAAAGTGTGCCCTATGGATCTGTCCACACTGAGTAAGTCTGTGGTAGAGATGGCTGACCAGAGGCCCTTAAAGCAACTTGATGTGTCTGTGACATCCAAGTGCCCAGTCTGAGAGGTGATGTGGTTGAACAGAGTGTGGGCAGCTCTGGTCTCATAGAATTGTCATGGGAGGACCTGTGGGGTCAATGCTTTCTGTGCATTATGTCATTTATCCCCCTCAGTAGGCCTGTACGCAGGTACCATTATTATCCCTGGGGATGAGGACACCGTATCTCAGAGAAGAAACCAACTTGCTCAGGGTGACAGACAGCACACCTCTAGCCAGGAACCAGTGCTGTGGCCATTCTGTGCACCTTGTCCGTTGTCAATATATTCTCTCATTCTCTGAGCAGGACCGCCAGCCTCCTGCTGCCCCAGGCCCGTCATCGTGCCAGCAGTAGGACCCGGGCCCATGGTGGGTCTGAGACTTTCCAGGCATACTGTTGTTCAGTCCCCAGTGGATCCCGGGCCCTTGTGCTGGGGATTATTAACCCTGTAGCCAGTTTGAAACTTGTGACTCTAGGAGGGAAGAGATGGGCAGAAGAAGACAAGGGAAGCCTGGATTTCTGCAGTCTCCGTGGATGCAGTTCATTTCCTCCACAGCACTGTTGAGGCTGGGGATTTTCCACAGTTCTCTGCAATACGGTACTTTTGATGGTCAACTCGGTAGTTCCCAGTCGCTCAGGTGGCGGCCTGTGGCTGCCGGGCCCTTGCCAGCAGCTTCACTCTGTCCCCCAGGGTCTTCTCAATGCCATTGCCCTGAGAGGAGCGTATGCACTCGTGTATATGGACCTTGGAGGTTGTCTGCTCCTTCCGGGGTAGGGGGTGGTGCTGAGTTCCTCTCCGGCCTCAGACCAGGGCAGGAGGACTCCGGTGCTCACCAGGAACACCTCCTGCTTTCCTGGCCTGGACGAACGTGGCTCAGGAGACATCAGTCCTTTATGCTGCTTCCTTCATTCCACAAGCACGCATTGTCACAGAGCAGGGGTGGTGGGCTGGGGAAGAGTCTGGTTGGAGAGCAACTGGCGGAGGGGTGGGGAGGGAAGAGCTGTGACAAAGGAGTCCCTTCCACAGAAGCCCCATCCTGGGGCAGGTAGATTTGTGCCCAGAGCCTGGTGTCTTCTGTACTTAACCCAGGAGAAGCTGCTCCAGGCTTGTGTGTGGTTTTAAATGGTACAGAGTCACACCTGCTGGGCAGAGGTGCTCTGTCCAGTTGCCGGTGTCCGGTGACTCAGACCAGCACTACAGTACGTGAAGGGACAGGGTCTCCCCAACGGTAATTTACACTTAGGTGTGATTGGCTGCTTTCTGAGCACCAGCATCTGCATTTTGTGTCACTTGGCGTCATACTGCATTCTTTAGAAGCAAGTCGCCAAGTCGAGCCCACTCTCACGGGGGTGCGATGAGGCTCTTGCTTTTGAGGGAACCGGTATAAAACATTCGTGCCCACCTTTTGAAGCTACCCCAGGGCAGTCTGGACTTGCCGCGTGTTACGGTCTCTCAGCCCAGATCCTGAGTCGGTCTAAACAAGCACGAGGGGCTGGGTTCCATCCTGATGGCTGCTAACCAGGGGTGTGTGTCACACTGCTTTTGGGGTCTTCGTGGTTGTAGTTCCATGAAAAATGCCATTGGAATTTTGATAGGGATTTCACTGAATCTTTGGGTGGTGTGGACATTTTATCAGTGTTGATTCTTCCAATCCATTGGGGCGCTTGGGTGGCTCAGTCGTTAGCATCTGCCTTCAGCTCAGGTCATGATCCCGGGATTCTGCGATGGAGTCCCACACCGGGCTCCTTGCTCAGTGGGAGCTTGCTGCTTCTCCCTCTGCCTGCCGCTCCCCCTGCTTGTGCTTTCTCTCTCTTTCTCTCTCTCTCTGTCAAACAAATAAATAAAATCTTAAAAAAAGTCTTCCAATCCATGAACACAGGATATCTTTCCATTTATTTGTGTCTTCTTCCTGGGGAGCTTTTGAATAAAGACAGACCTTGGGTTCTCCTGGGAGAGGTTCTAATTCAGCTCACACAGGTGGGATTTAGTGGCGAGTTAGAGGTCCCATCCGGGCTAGAGAAAATCCATCCACTTGTTCATCCACCCATCAAGCCCTTAAATGAATTGGAATAAAAATGCCATTCCCGCCGTCCGGGAGGCCAGGCGGGGAGCTCTGTTTAGTCTGAAAGAGCTGTTTACGTAGCGCACAATTGTTCTGTGTTACAAAAATTTCCTCTTCAGAGGCCCTTCTGTGTATGTTTTAATGTACTATACGTGGCTTAATCAGGTTGCTTTGGAAAAAGACAGTCAAGCCCAGACTGCAAGCACTCGGGCTATACTTACGCCTCGCTGTGAGTAACCCCCACCATCCAAGCCGCTGTGGAGCCTCCCCGGCATCCACCACAGAACAGAAACCGCGCTCTAAAACACTCGCAGGGATATTTATGTAACTGTTTTCCTGCAGAAGTATTTCTCTGAAAATACATGTTAGTTTAAAAAAAAAAAAAAGACATGGAATGTTTAGCTTGTGTAAATAATGCTTTGATAACACACACACACACACACACACACACACACACACACGAGTTAAAAGAAAGAAAGCCAAGATTAATTTCTCCTTTTCCATTATCCGCGTTTGGTCAAACATCTTTTCAGCATTTAATAAGCTTTGAATTAAAACCATGCATATAATAGTCTCTGTGTTCAGTTTCTGTCGGATTTCTCTCCCTACGACGGGTGTTTAAAAGGGACACGATCCATTTTTTACTGAAGTAGCATTATTTTTTAATGTATTCACTTGCTTAGCTATGATTTTTTTAAATTAAAGAATTGATAAGAATTAATTAAAATTCGTCCATGCACTGGCAACTTAGGGGTGGGGAATTTGTCCCTGACCTGACAGAGCCCACAGCGTGGACCGAGGGACAGACCCCGAGCGAGGACGCATGACACACGCTGTCAGATATGCGCAGTGTTTTCAGAACACCCAGAAAAGAAGGCACCTTCAGTCCTCCCCATAGGGTGGGGCTCCAATCAGTCCAATTTATTTTTCCGAAAGGCCTTCTCCTAAAGCCGTCCTCACTGAGAACCCTCCTTCCTCCTCCTCGCAACAGCCACGCAGAGAAGCTGTAAATATCGCACCAAGATTAGCTCATGTAAATACACGCTTAGAGGTTTGTTTAGGGGGGAATTTTTTTCCCCTCCCTAATGCTCAAAAAGGAGAGTACAGAGGTGTGGAAAAGTGCCGACATGTGAGATTGGACACTTTTCAGAAAAGAAAGCCGAGATGAGATTGTCCCGTGGATCCCCCAGCTGCGGTGGCTGTCAGTGGAGCCACGGTACAGAACCGTGGGAAGGGAGTGGCACCGGCAGTTACGGAGGGATGTGTCAGACGGACCCGAGCGTGGGTCGTGTCCCGTCTTGTCACCAGGGTGTCATGTTTTGCTGGGTGCCTGGTGGCTCCTGTCAGGGATGGTGTAAGTGGGCGGCCCCACGTCCTGACTGCTTGCAAAGCCAGGCGTTCCCGGGGTTCTGTCTTTGCTTCCGTTTGATGGGATCATTCAAAGTTACCCAAATGATACAGGTGAGCCTCACTTCTACATAAAGTAAGCACAGGCAGCATCTGAGGACAGTGCTACATTGACGGGGGGTACAAAATTATGTGTGTATCCCTAATGCGATAGTGACGGGTGAGATCAAATAAAAATTATTAAACTTTTATTTGGGCAAAGTCAGGGCTAATGCAGGGCGTGACTGATGAAAAACTTTAGCAAGTCGTTACAATGGGAGGAGTATCGTTTCTACCCAGAGAACGCTGGGCGTGGTCCAGTGGCCTTCACGCAGGATGCAGTAACTAGCCTTTATGTATGTATACATGTGTGTTTGCTTATTTATTTGAGAAAGGGAAAGGGAGAGAGGAAGGGAGAGGGAGAGAGAAGCTGAAGCAGACTCCGCACTGAGCAAAGGGCCCGACATGGGGCTCAGTCCCACAACCAGGAGATGGAGACCTAAGCCGAAACCACGAGTTGGCTTCTTTGCCAACCTGAGCCACCAGACGCCCGGAGATACTGGTCTTGTAGCGAGAGGCTCTGTTGGTTCTCCGCTACAGATGAGCTAACTCACACAGTCATGCTTCACATTTTGAAGACTGGGGTTCTTTGTTAGAGATTTATTCTTCCTCCTCGTACGATGGAAAAGACGCACTATATTTTGAATGGACAGATTGAGGCGAGCTTATGTACCGCGAGAGGCACGTGGTTTGACGTCCTTGAAATCACCGTGACAGGCAAGTTGCAGGGTTGGTCTGTCACCTCCAGACGTTTTCCATGTGCCTCTTTGTAGCCTGTCTCTGTGTGCTCCTGTCCCTGGGCTGCCAGGGACCAGCTCTTTGCCACACAGGGGAGTGTACATTTTCTAGAATCTTCTACAAGCCGGGCCGTAGGTATAGCACACAGTCTTCTTGGTCTGGTTCTTTCACTCAGCATCCAGACTTCGTGTTCATTCCTCTTTAAGGACAACCCGGGTTCCTTTCCAGTAAACACCTAGGGGCGGAACAGCTAGGTCACTCTTTGCTTTTCACTGGCCTAATGCGGGCAGGTGTATCGGGCGTCAAATGTAAGTTTGTTTACCAAGGCATCAGATTGCGTAGGAGCTTACCTTTGGCACTTCAGGGATTGAGCTTGGGCAAGGCTGGGGTGCACAGCCTGGGCTGCAGGGCGTCTTTGCGTGTGAGTGTGTGTGTGCCTGGGGCTGGTGCACAGGCCCCTCCACTAGACCCGGGCCAATGCGCACAAGGACTCAGCCTCCAGCAAGCTCCCGGACTTCCCCAGCTTCTGAGTTGGAAAAAAAAAAATTAAGATTTTGTTTATTTATTTGTCAGAGAGAGAGAGCAAGAGCATAAGCAAGGGGAGTGGCAGGCAGAGAGAGAAGCAGGCTCCCCACTGAGTAAGGAGCCCAACACAGGACTCGATCCCAGGACCCTGGGATCATGACGGGAGCCAGAGGCAGACGCTTAACCAACTGAGCCACTAGGGTGTCACAGCAAATTTTTGTTTGTTTGTTTGTTTGTTTGTTCTTACATTATCAGTAACTTTAAACTAGTATCTCCCTAGAACATACAAAGAGATAATTTTGGAATAAGTCACTTTTCAGGGTACTTACATGAATTTTATAATAAACCGATGTTGGTTTGAAGATTCGGTTAATTCCATCCAGTGGATGATTTTAAATGACAAAACCAGAATCGTGTTCCTTTTAAAACATAGGCTGGGCGATTTTAAGTGTATGTGAATTAGAGATCATATTTTGGGAGCTCCCACATGCCCATTGGCAAGAATAACATTTTTTAACATTTTCTTTGGCGTGGTTATTTTATAGGCAAAGCCCCCATGGGTTGATTTGTTTGCAGATGGTTCCATAAGCATCGCTCACTCCCCACGCGGTTTTCCTGGCCGTCCTGTCTTCTCCTTACCGGGAACCAAGCTAACAGTGGTTCCTTATCTGCGCTGACGTCCTCATGCATAACTGGGACTTCCCAGATTGTCTTCAAGGTCACTTTTCAAGGTTGTCAGAAATATTCCCAAGCCAAAACCAGTGGGGAGGACGACCGGTTAGACAAGGCATCTAAGCTCAGTACTTTTCCTTCTGGCAGATCTCTTGTTGGTTCCTGTCACCTCATTTCCTTCTTGTGTCTTATCACCCCAGCTCCCTCCATGTGTGTCAGCATCTCGGCCTTGCTCCCGTGTGCCTCGGGATCCTCACCCTGTCATCGAGGGCTGTGCACTGTGCACCCATGAGTGCAGGCGACTGATGGGACCTCGGCCACCTCACAGCAGCTGCTTGAGGGACACTGTACCGTCTAGGCGTGGAGAGGGGCTGGGTCACCATCTGGGCAGTACAAGATGATAAGGATGACTTCAGACTTCAGGGCAGACTCCATGTCCGAGGGACCAGTGCAGGAGTCCTCAGAAGGGAGGGGCACAAGGGCTGGGAAGAAGGTCAGGGCGCTCATGCAGACAGAGGAGCGTGTGTGAGGTCCAGTGGGGCTGAACTTCTGCTGTTCAGTGCAGTCATCTGACCAGCTTTGCCCGCCCACAGCATGGAGGTGGGAGGAGGCTGAGGTCCCCAGGGAAGCAGGATGAGGAGCAGTAGGGTGCCCAGACTTGGACGGTCATGTCTGAGTTTCAGAACAATGACTCACTGCTTCTTCACTCTGCCTCCACATTGGTGTTTATTTGGCAGGGGGGGTCCCCTGACCTCGGGGTCAAGACAAGATTAAAGGTTGGTGGAGCACAGATCGTTGTGTGACACAGACACATCTTTTTTTTTTTTTTAAGATTTTATTTATTTGATGCACAGAGAGCGAGAGAGATCACAAACAAGCAGAGAGGCAGGCAGAGAGGCGGAAGGAAGGAGGCTCCCTGCTGAGCAGAGAGCCCGATGTGGGGCTCGATCCCAGGACCCCGAGATCATGACCTGAGCTGAAGGCAGAGGCTTAACCCACTGAGCCACCCAGGTGTCCCCCAGACACATCTTTCTTTCTTTTTTTTTTTTTAAGATTTTATTTATTTATTTGACAGACAGAGATCACAAGTAGGCAGAGAGGCAGGCAGAGAGAGAGGAAGGGAAGCAGGCTCCCTGCTGAGCAGAGAGCCCGACGCGGAACTCGATCCCAGGACCCTGAGATCATGACCCGAGCCGAAGGCAGCGGCCCAACCCACTGAGCCACCCAGGTGTCCCCCAGACACATCTTTCTTGAGTAGACTACCTGCGCTGTGACATCGCGAGGTTCCCATTCACTCTGCTGGGGGCCTATGCTCTGCTTTGCCTGTCACTTTAGAACCCCGAGTTCCCCAGCGATGAGCCATTGGATTTCAAAGTAAGATAGAGAAGGTGGGTGGTGCTTGGTGGCCTCCAGTGGCCAGCAGCCCATGGCTGATGCAGCAGACACTAGACTGGCTGCTGTGTTGTATCCCCTGGATGGCGCATTATGCCCTTGATACTCTTGGCCCAAGGATGGGCACTGTCTCTCCAAGGTCATTTGAAAAGGTGGCCAACCTAAGGTTGCCACTATTTGGGAGGACATCTCACTTCCCAATGATTTCTTCCTACACCACTGGTTTCCTCTCTGCCCCGTCTGTTTCCACAAGGAACCCGGTCGAGGGTCTGTATGCGGGAACGTTAGTGAACACACAAACAGAAAACCAGGCCAGAGCCCAGCAGAGAGAGGAGAGATTCAGCTGGGAAAGCGAGTCTCTGTGCAGTGATGGGCATCAGCTTTGCCTTTGTGTTTTTGACAAGCTGGGCAGAAAGGGAAGCACTGATTTCCACGGTTCTCATCAGTGAAATTAGGACAAGTTCCTGTTCCTCAAGGGAGGCAGCTTTTTTCCTGGCTCTGGAGGTAATTAGTGGCTGGCACTGGTTTCTGCTGGTCACTGCTGCCCACCTGCCCTCCATGGCTTGCTGGAAACATCTGCTAGTGGTACACAGACACTGCACGCACCCCTACTGTGTGCATTGGAGAGCCTGGGAGGTCGCCGGCTGGGGAATGAATGACCGGCTCTTCCCCATTAGGGCATGGCGGGAGCAAGGACAGGTGTGCAGTGCATGGCCTGGTTCGGGATGGTGAGGGAGGCTGGTTCTCCGAGAAGGCAGGCCAGTTCATCTGCTGTCTTTGGGAAACGAGCTCTGGAGCCATGGGAGGGCAAGGCTGCAGCTGGAAGAAACTGGTTGGGAGGCCACTGTCAGGAGAAAGGGGACAGTTGTGAGCCCTCAGGACAGGCTGTGGGCGGGGATGGAAAGTGGAGGGATCTCATACAGGGGTCAGAGATGGGACTGATGGGCTGGTGACCAGTTGCAGGTGAAGGATGAGGAGTAAAAACGTGATTTGGGGTTTCTAGGGATGTGACCTCATCAGATGTGACCTCCTTTCTATGAAGGAGATAACAATTAACATTTGAAGGGCATTTGGCACGTCCCTTTGCCAGTGCTGAGAGTGCATTGTCTCCAGAGCCCCGCATGGAGGGTAGAGCAGGTCCTACTGGCATCACCACATGTGTGGCACAGCGAGATGCATGGACTTGTTCAAAGTCACGCAGCCAGAAGCAGCAGAAGCCTCCTCGGCCCAGGGTGTGACTCTGTGAGCCCTTTCGTGGCTGGCAAAGCAGGAATGGGAAATCTGGAGCTACCTGTTTGGAGTGAGGAGCAAAATGACAGCTTTCACTTTGCATGTGGTTGGAACGAGGGGCTGTGGAGGGCAGCCAGCCTGGCATGTGCAGAAGTGGGGTGTCTGCACCTCAGCAGCAAGGCTGGGCTTCAGAGGGGAGCCTGACTCAGAACAGGTGCTTGCCGAGTCTGTGGTGACGACCTCATTCTGAAGGGCCTTCCTGCATCTGAGGGGTCCCATGGCCCCATGTTCCTGAGGTTGCTGTCGCCTGGTGAGGCCAGACTAGCCAGATAAAATATAGGATGCCAACCTGCATGTGCATTTCAGATAAACAACAAAGAGATTGTACCCTAACTATGTCCCAAATATTCAAGTTCACATGTAACTGAGTCTCCCGTAGTTTTCACTGTCATCCTAGCAGACTCAGGGAACCGAGATTACGATACGTAACACCAACCTGGTTGGTTTCTCCGCTGTCCTGCGGTGCTGATGGCACCGCGGTTGGAGAGTGAGTGATATCCCAGGGGAAGTGTGTGCCGTAAGCGCAGAGGTGGGCAGTGACATCCCAAGGCTCAGGCAGCAAATGCCGGAGGTGGTTTAGGAGGTGAGAGAGGATGGTAAAGCCCCTGCTGATTCTCCTGCAGGTGCTGGTGGTAAAGGAGAGGGGAGAAGTAGGGTGACTAGCCCAAAGGATAACCATGTGGTAGACTCGTTCATTATTTGGGACTGAAGGCCATGAACCAATCAGTTGCTTCCCATTGCTCATCAAAATGTGATGACCCGCAGAAGTCGCTGGACCTCAAAAGCGATGGGCGTGCCGGGAGTGGCCTCTGTTGCTGATGCAGGCATCTCTCTGCTTTCTTGCCTACTTACTACCCAGGCTGTTTCTCTGTGCTACCATTATTCACAAGTGAAAACAGTAAGTTCTGACCTCTAATGACGGTTTCCTGTTATTTCTTAAAAAAGGCAACAAGGAATCATCACTGTATCCAGGAGGTGGGAAGGGAGGACTTTCTATGGACTTCTGTCTTAAAGACTGATACTTAAATTTCATTATTTTCTCTTTGTATTTCTAAATTTATTTTATTTTTTAAAGTCTAGAGTCAAACTGGCTTCTTTGGTGTACAGTTCTTGAAGGTTTTTTTTTTTTTTTTCAAGATTTATATATTTATTAGAGGGAGAGAGAGTGTGAGTAGGAGGAGGGGCAGAGGGAGGGGGGCAAGCAGACTCCTCATGGGGCACAGAGCCAGTTGCTGGGCTCGATCCCACGACCCTGAGATCATGACCGGAGCTGAAATCAAGAGTCGGCTGCTTAACCAACTTAGCCCCCCGGGCGCCCCTGCTTCCGTGAATTATAATGCACGTACAGGTCTGCGCAGCCACCTCCACAATCAGGATACAGAACAGGGAGGTCACCCCTGAGACTCTTGCTCACACCAGCCCTTTCTTGTCTTCAGACAGCCACCGATCTTCATAGCTACCCTTTTGTCTTTTTGAGGAGGCCGTAGAGGTGTAATTCTTCAGTATGTGTCCTTTTAACTCTCACTGGATATCTCAACTCTGAGATGCAACTTCGTATATGTATCAATTCGCTTATTTTCCTGGATGGGTAGCATTCCATTGTACAGACCCATGCCAGTTGGCTTATCTCTCACTCATCTCAAGGCATCCAGGTTGTTCTCATTGTTGCATGATTTGTGTGTTGATAAGCTGTAAACCTTCTTTTACAGGTGTTTGTGCAGACTTAAACTTTCATTGTTCTGGGGTAACTACCCAGGAATGGGATTGCTTGGGTCATGCGGTATATGTTTGTAAGGAATTGCCAGACTGTTTTCCAAAGTAGGTGTACGTTTTCTGTTCCCACCAGCAATATCAGAGGGTTCCTCTTGCTTCATACACTCGTCAGCACTCAGAATGTCCAAGATTTTTCCTTTCAGCCACTCATATAGGTCCGAAGTGGGAGTACATTATGGTTTTCATTTGCATTTGCCCAATGGCTACTGACTTCGGACATTTTTCATGTGTTTATCTGTCATCTGTGTATCTTTTGGGGGGAAATCTCTGTTCAAGTCTTTTGCCTATTTTAAAATAGATTTAAAATCTAAAATGCTGTATTTTGAAGGTTCTTTATATATGTGTATACAACTCCTTGGTCATATATGGGATTTGCAAGTATTTTTCTCCCAGGCTGTAGGTTGTCTTTTTGGTTATTTAACAGTTTCCTAAAAAGATTAGAATCCTGTCGTTTTCTGTTTTTGTTTTTGTTTTTCTTCCTCCACTCCGTGCCCTGGACATGTTTTGAGTGTCATGTCTGGGAATTCTTGCCTAAATAACCCCAGGCCATGGAGACTTTCTTCTGTGGTTTGACTTTCCATTTAGCGTGTGATTCACTTTGAGTTCATTTTTGTTTAAAGTGTGGGATTTACATCAAAGTTCTCCTCCTGTTCCTCCTCCTTCTCATTATCATCTTCTGGCATCCAGTTGTTCCAACACCATATTGAAAATGCTGTCATTGGTTGCCTCCATGCTCAGTTGGTTGGGTGACTGCGTTCGGCTCAGGTCATGATCCTGCAGTGCCGGGATGGAGTCCTCAATGGGGCTTCCTGCGAGGCGGGGAGTCTGCTTCTCCCTCTGACCCTCCCTGCATTCCCTCGCTCGCGCTCTCTCTCTCTCTCAAATAAATAGAATCTTTCGGGGGGAAAAAAAGAAAATGAAGAAAATGATGATATTTGTTTGTTCATTTGTCTTTGCACCTTCATCAAAAATCAGTTGACCATATTTGTGAGGATCTATTTCTTTTAATGTTTTTTTTTTAAAGATTTTATTTATTTGTTAGAGAGAGAGAGAGCATGAGCACAGGCAGACAGAGTGGTAGGCAGAGGCAGAGGGAGAAGCAGGCTCCCCGCTGAGCAAGGAGCCCGATGTGGGACTCGATCCCAGGACGCTGGGATCATGACCTGAGCCGAAGGCAGCCGCTTAACCAACTGAGCCACCCAGGCGTCCCAAGGATCTATTTCTTGATTCTCGATTTTTTGTTTTTTAACTGACCTGTTCCTTTACCACCATTTTGCATTGCAGCTTAAAAGTTAGTCTTAAAACAGGGTAGTGTGATTCCTCAGACTTTCTTGTTTTTCCCCCCAAATTGTTGTGGGAATGGCTGTTCTCATTCTTTGCCTTCTCTTACAAAATTTTGGAATCAGTTTGTATCTCAAAAAAAAAAAAAAATCATGCTGGAAATTGGATTAAAATTTTGTTAAATCTATAAATCTATTCGAGTCTTCTAGTCCATGAGCCAGATATATCTTTTCATTTTTCTAGGTCTTTTTAAATTTCTTTTAATAGTATTTTGTCATTTGCAGCATATAGATTCTCTCCACGTTGGCTATATTTATAATTAAATATTTTACCTTTTTAGAGCCATCATAAATGGCACCTTAAAGTCCCAGTTTCTAGTTCATCATTGTAAGAAATATAATTGATTTGTATGTTGACCTTATCTCCTCTGACTTGCAAAATTCATTCGTTAATTCTATGAGGTTTTTGTCTTGTTTTTTTGCAGATTCTCTAGGACCATCTATATGTGTCTAGAAGATATGTATGGTTTTATTCTATTCTTCCCATTATTTTATTTCTTTTTCTCTTCTAATTGCATAGTGTAGGTTTCCAATTTGAGGTTGAACAGGAGGAATGAGGGTTTCTTTTTTTTTTAAGATATATTTATTTATTTGAGAGAAAGAGCATACACACAAGTCGGGGGAGAGGCGGGGGGCGGGGAGAGACAATCTCAAGAGACTCCCTGTTGAGCACAGAGCCCAGCACAGGGCTTGATCACAAGACCTTGAGATCATGACTTGAGCTGAAATCAAGAGTCAAATGCTTAACTAGACTGAGCCACTCAGGTGCCCTGAGGCTGTCTACATTCTTGCCTTGCTACAATCTTAGGAAGAAAGCATTCAGCTTTTGACCATTTAGTGTAAAATTTAGCTGGAGGTGTTTTGTAGAGAAAGATCCATCCCTTCTATTCTAGTTTGCTGAGAGTTGTTGTTATTAAATTAGGCCAAATGCTTTTCTTTGTTTCGGTTGATCTGTTCATGTGTACATGATCAATCTGGTGAGTTTTATTTATTCATCTGTTTTTTAAAAAAGTGAACTGGCTATTTCATATACTGTAATGGTGGAAAAGACATCCCATTTATCGATTTTTAATTCATAAAACAGATTTTGACTTAAAGTCCTATAACTTAATTTGTCAATCTTTCAAAAAATAAATTAATTTTTTTAATTGAAGTATAGTGGACACACAATGTCACAGTAGTTTCAGGTGTACAACATAGCAATTCAGCACTCCATACAATATGCTGGGCTCACCACTCATATCTACTGTTTGTCGCCATACAGTGCTATCACAGTATCATTAACTGTATTCCCTGTGCTGTATCTTTTATTCCCGTGATTTATTCATTCTATAACTGGAAGTACATTTACTGATTTTTGAATATTGAACCAGCCTTGCATTTCAGAGATAAAACCCACTTGCGTGTGGCATTCTTCTTATATACTATTGGATTCTATTTGCTAATTTTGGGGGGATTTTTGCATCTGTGTTCATGAGGGGTATAGGTATATAGTTTTCTTCTTGTGATACATTTTTCTGCCTCTGGCAGCATGGTAATATTGTACTCATAAAATGATTTGAGAAATATTCCCTCCTCTTCCATTTTTTGGAAAAGATTATGTAGAATTGGTATAGTTTATTTATTTTTCTTAAATACTTTGTAGAATTTTCCCATGAAATCCTATGGGCCTGAAGTTTCCTTTCTCATACGTGTCTTAACTACAAATTCAGATTGGTAGGGAAGTATACTTGGGTTCTCTATTTCATCTTCAGTGAGTTTGGGAGTTTGTGATTTGGGGAGAGTAAGTTTGTTTCATGTAAGTTGTTGAATTTTGTGCACACAGATTTATGCCGAGCACTTCCTTATAATCCTTCTAAAGTCTGTGGTTTATGTAGTGATCTATTCTTTTTCATTCTACATATTACCAATTGGTGTCTTCTCTCTTTTCTGTCATTCTTATTGTAAATTTATTAATTTTATTGATCCTTCTAAAGAACCAAATTTCATCTCTATTTCTTTTTGTTTTCTGTGCTCTTACCGTTATTATTGGCAGCCTTCTCATGATTTAGGTGTTTTCTTCTTTTTCAGATTTGATTAGGTGGAGTTAGAGTATCAATCTGAGACATTTCAAATTTCAAATGCTAACATGAGCATTTGATGCTGTACCACTTAATCACTTCTTTATCTTCTTAATCACTTCTTTAGTATCATCTCACATCACCAATTTTGATTTTTTAAATTTATATTCAAGTTCTTAAGCCTTCCTCCCTACCCAATCAATTATTTAGAAGTATGTTGTTTAATTTCCAAGTACTTACAATTTTTATGATTTTCTTTCTGGTAATGATTTGTAGTCTGATTTCAGTATGGTTAGAGAATATACTTGGTCTGGTTTCAGTTTTCTTTTACAATAGGCAAGATTTGTCTGATGACCCAGGAGATGTACTGTCTTGGTGAACGTTCTGTGTGCACCAGAAAAACCACGTGTTGTGGTTCAGTTAGCTAAGCGTCTGCCTTCAGCCCAGGTCATGATGTCAGGGTCCTGGGGTCGAGCTCCATTGGGCTCCCTGCTCATCAGGGAGCCTGCTTTTACCTCTTCCTCTCTGCTTTCCCTCTGTCTCTCCCTCTCCCCCTTTCTTCAAATAAATAAAATTGTAAAAAAAAAAAAAAAAAGAAAATTGTGTTCTCTGCTAAAGTTGGGTGAATTTAGAGAAATATCAGATCTGGTTGATTAATGTAGAATTGTTCGATTCAGTTGATGTAGAGTTGTTCAATTTTTTCATATCCTATAGATTTCGTATTGTTATCTCTCAGAATTTAATTGTGGATTTGTCTATTTCTCTGATTGTATTTCTCAGTTTCTGTGTCATGTATTTCAAAGCTTCATTGTTTGATGCATTTAAATTTAGGATTATTATGTCTTTTTGGCAAATTGGTCCTTTTATTATTATGTAGTGTTCTCTTTTTATCCCCAATAATTTTCTTTCATTTGTCTAACACTTCCCCTTGCCTGATCTTGATTTAAGGCCACCCAGCTTTCTTTTGGTTTGTATTTCATGGTGTTATTTTTTTGCATCATTTTACTTTTAACTACCTTTTCACTATATTTAAAGTGAGTTTCCTGAAAATAGCATGTATAGATCTTCCTTGACTTATGATGGCATTGTGTCCTGATAAATCTGTCATAAGTTGAAAATAGTGTAAGTTAGAAATGCACTCAATATATCTAACCAACTGGACATCAGGGCTTTGACTAGTCTAACTTGCATGTGCTCAAAACCAGCTGGGAAAAACTTTTTAATACAAAACATGTGCAGTAATAAAATATTGAATGTCTCATGTAATTTATGGAATGCTGTATTGAAAGTGAAAAGCAGAGTGGTCTTATGGGTAAGGAACGGTTGTAAGTGTGTTGGTTGTTTCTCTTCATGACTTCATATGCAGGCCCCTGCCACTGGCCAGCATCATGAGGTAGTATCATACTGCACATCACTAGCCCGCGAAACAGATAAAAATTCAAAATTTGAAATGCAGTTTCTACTGGGTGTGTATTCCTCTCACATCATCGTAAAGTCCAAAAAATCGAACCACTGTAATTTGAACGATTTGAGTCAGGGACTGTCTGTATTTGAGTAATTTGTCTTTAAGCTGCAATGTTTAGATCATTTGCAATAAGTCATTACATCAAACCATTATACTATATTTAACCATTAAATAAATGAACAATATTGATCTATAATTTTTATGGTATTTGTGGCTTTAGGTCAATCATTTAATTATTTTTTTTCTTTCCGGTTTTGCACTCCAGTTTCCCTTCTCCTGTCTCATTTTGAGTTATTTAATAATTTTTATATCTTGTTTTAATTTTTCTCTTGTGGTTTTTAGTATATCCTTTGTTTATTTTTATGGTTTTCCTAGGGCTTAAAATATGCAAACTTTTCACAGTCTCCTTAGAATCAACACTTTCTCATTTCATGCAGAACATAACTCATTATCCTATAGGTATCTTCCATGATTATGGGTTACCCCTGTATTTTAAAGAACTCGAGATGAAAATAGTGTATTACATTTATTATTTCTCTTGTTCTCATGTTCTGGGTTTCCTTCTCACATCATTTCCATTCTATCTGAAGAACTTACTTTAGCCATTCTTTTAGACCAGTTCTGCTGGCAGTGAATTCCCTGGGTTTGCCTTCCCTTGAGAATGTCTTTTATTTCACCTGTATACAAGAAGGATATATTTGCTCGGTATAGAAACCTGGGCTTATGTTTCTTTTCCTTCCACTTCATCCTAGCTATTAGTTTTTGTAGTCATTCAAATCATTCACATATAAGAAATGTAAATTTCCCTGGTTGCTCCCAAGATTCGTACGTTGTCCTTTGTTACTTTTAAGTAGTTTCATTATGATGTCCCTGAGTATGGGTTTCTTTGTATTTATCCTGCATGGGATTTATTGAACTTTTCAAATCTGTAGGCTTATGAGTTTTACAAAATTTAAGGAGCTTTCTGCCATTATTTCTTGAAATACTTTTTTTGACACACATTTTTTCCCTCTTCCTTCTAGGACTCTGTTGATATGCACTGTAGACCTTTGTTGTCTGATAGGTTCCTTGGGCTGTGTTCATTTCTTGGTGGTCATTTTTCTTTATGTTATTCAGTGTAGATAATTTCTGTTGATATGTACTCAGAATTGGTGAGTCTGCTACTGAGCCCATCCAATGAAACCTTGTTTTGTTTCAGTTATTGTATTTTCTAATTTAAAATTACCTTTTGGTTCCTGTTCATGTCTTCTGTTTGTTTACTGGAACTTCCCACATTTCTGTTTATTTCAAGTGTGTTGGCTCTTACTTCTTGGAGTGCTTTTGTAACAGTTGCTTTAAAGTTTTTATCAGACAACCCCAGTATGCGGTCATCTTGTGGCCTCTGTGGGTTCTTTTTCTATGCAAGTTGAGATTTTCCTGGTTCTTCATATGATAAGTAAATTTGGGTTTCCCTAATATTCCCATTTTGAATAGTATGTTATGATATTCTGGCTTTTATTTAAATCTTATAACAATATGAACACTCTTTTTTTGTTTTATCAGGTAATTGACTCATTTGGGTGTGAGCTTACATTTCCAACAAGCTTTGTGTGGTTGTTTTCATGTTGGTTCTGTGTACAAAGCCTTCACCGTGCATTCATATCTCCCCAGGTTCCTGTTGCTGGTGGCCAGCCTGGCACCTGGGTGGCGTCTGTCTCATGGAGCAGTTCTCAAAGCCTGTGGCATGATGTGAGGATCATTTCCACACATGAACGGTTCAGAGATGCCACCAGAAGTCTATAAATGACTTTCTGGAATGTCCTGAGCTGCTCCTTCCCTACGAGCTCTTCAGTGAGGTCTATTCTGTAGGCTTCCCCTTTTGGTCCTCTAGCCAGAAAACTGGGGCTTTATTAAATTGCTTTCAGTTCCTCTTCCTGTGACTGACTACTTCAGGGCAAAGCAGCAGAACAAAGAGTGGAAAAAACAGTGGGGTTTACTCTGCCCTCATGGGACCTCAGCCCGTCTGGTAAGAGAGAAGAGGATCCCCCCTCAGTTTCGGGCTCCGTGGGACACCTGCCACTGCCACTGTTGCTGTCAGCTCCTCTGATACCCCAGGATGTCTTAGGGACTGGGCTCATAAGAAGAGAGGCAAGAATACAGGAGAATCCCCTGTTCTCTCTGAGCATCAGGGGAACCCCCCCTTTTATTTCTTGGAGGTTGGCACTAGCAGGTTTTTCCTGCGGTGCACTCTGTCAGTACCTTTGCCCTCTGCAGAGCTTAGGCTGCACTGAGTCCAGGATTAGAAAAAAAAATTTTAAAAAGTGGTAACTTAGCATCCATTTGGAGGTTTGGGAATTCTGCAGTTCATCCCCAACTTACCTGTTAGAGTTTACTTCTCAGAGTCCTCCAACAGCTGTGCCATGCACCTGGCCAGTTTTTATAGCTGCATTGAGTGGGAGACAGAGAATACTGTGTTTGGCCCATTAGAACCACTTCCCTTTTTCTTTGAAGACGCATGTGCTGGGTACAACCAGACAATGGATTATATTTAGCATTAAAAGGAAATGAGCTATCACAACATGAAAAGACACAGACCTTAAATGCATGTTACTCAATGAAAGAAGGCCATCTGAGAAAGCTACGTACTGTATGATTCCAACTCGATGATGTTCTAGGAAAGACAGAACTGCAGAGACAGTAAAAAGGCCAGTGGCTGCCCCGGGTTAGGGTGGAGGGCAGAGATGAGTAGGGGAAGCACAGAGGATTTGTAGGGCAGTGAAACTAGTCTAATGACCCTATAATGTTGGATACATGTCATTATACATTGGTCCAAGCCCACAGAACTGACAATACCGAGTGAACCCTCATGTAGACTATAGTTTCTGGGTGGTAATGATGTTATTGTAGGTTCCTCAGTTTTAATATGCACCTGTGATGAGATGTTCCTAGTTGGGGAGGCCATAACACGTGTGAGGGTGGAAAGTGTATGGCCACTCTCAGTACCTTCTGAATTTTGCTATGAGATTTTGCTGTGGAACTGCTCAAAAAAAAAAAAAAAATATTAAAAATGCGTGTGCCAAAGGACCTCATTTTTAATTTTTTTTTTTTAATTTGGGAGGCAGTGTCGGGGAAGGGGGAGGGCCAGAAGGAGAGGGAGAAGGGGAAACACGATGTGGGGCTCAATCCCAGGGCCCTGAGACCATGACCTGAGCCGAAATCGACCAACTGAGCTACCCAGGCGCCCCAAAAGATTTCCTATTAAAATAATTGTGGGGTTTGGTAAATATAGTTGAAAATTTTCCGTGCTTTATTTTAAAACAAAAAGGAAATAAAATGATCAAAAGCTGTATAATATACTTTCAAAAGTGCACAGGGTAAATGCAACACATTTCATTCTCCCTTTTGTAGTTAGGACACGACTTCAGTTACTTTGTTCCATACATTGTCATGTTCTGGGCTCTTTCCCTTATTAGTATTGTGTGGCTTTCAGTATATACTTTTAGAGACATAAGTTCAGTGTTTAACTTAGAATTTAAAATGTGTGCAGCGCCTTTCATAGGAATGTGTCATGTGGCATGTCAATAAATCATTGACTTTTTTTAAAAGCTCAGCCCTACGTTATTAGCCTGTAAGTGCTGGGCTGGTACACAGGGCGGGACCTGCCGGTAATTTGAGAGGGACGACAGCTGTGCCGGTCCTCCTGGGGCCACAAGCGTGTGGGAGAGGAGTGTCCCCACAGGCCGCCTGTCGCCTGGGCGCAGGGACTGGTCAGAAGGAAGCGTAGGAAGGGTCCTCACGCTCCGCGCGTGCAGAAGCTTGGCTGTTTGTGTAGTTGCCAGCTCTCTCCAAGCTAGAATCATCTAGAAAAACACAACGCATGTTGAGGGATTGTCTTCCCCCTCTTCCGTAGATCACTCTTGCCATTTTATTAGGCTTCATTTTGTTATTTTTGTCGTTTCTGCCTTTGGAAGAAGAGCCCATGGAAGAAGGCTCTGTATGTAGTTCACTCGCTTTGGCACGCGGAGTCACAGACCTGCCTAAATATAGTGCCCTTGTCCCCTGGCGTGGCTGGAAGGAGGGGATGCAGGTGGCCATAAATGGGAGTGCTCTTCCTGTACATGCCCAGCTCGGGTGAGCTCGGGATTCGGTTAATCTCCGGATCAAATTTACCCTGTTTGGTGTGCATGTGCGTGGGAGTTTCTGTGAATGTGGGGCTTCTAAATTTGTGTACCATTTGATACGGGTGCTTAAAAGTTGTAGTATTTGTGGCAAATGGCACTCAAGGCCAGCCACTGTGATTTTAGCACCGAGCTACGCTTGTCCTTCAGGAGTCGTCGCCAGGGGCCCGACCACTTACCCTCTGTGTCCCTCTCTGTCCTGGCTCACGTGGGCACACAGAGACAGGTACATAACCCGAAACCGATCTGCTCTGTAATGTTGACAAACGCATTGCCTTTCACCTGGTGAGTTCCTCAGAGGCAGACTGGGAATAGGGCTGGGAGTTCTGAACGTGTTCTGAGAGCCCGGACGGAGGGAGATGACCCGTCTACTCACCGAAGACCGTTCACTGATCGCTTTTGCTGGGTCAGTCTTGTGCTTGCTGTGTACCCAGGAGGCCAGGGACAGGGTTCCCAGAGCAGCCCTGGAAGGATGGCGTGATTGTCACCTGCTTCCGACAGGGCAGGAACTATGGTGGAGGGACCCCTGGGTGGGGGGACCCAGTGGGTTAAGCCTCTGCCTTTGGCTCAGGTCATGATCCCAGGGTCCTGGGATGGAGTCCCGCTTTGGGCTCCCTGCTCATTACGGAGTCGGCTTCTCCCTCTCCAGCTCCCCCCACTTGTGTTCCCTCTTTCCCTAACTCTCACTGTCAGAAATAAATAACACCTTAAAAAAAAAAAAAGAAAAGAAAAGAAATTGCTGTGGACAACAAATGTCCCGTCCTTGTGTCTGTCCACCAGCCCATCCATCTCTCCATCGTCCCATCTGTCCGTTCCTAGGACTAGCTAGCAGTTATACACACGTAGGTCACTGAGGTCAATAGTCAGGGTCACAGAATCTTTAATTTTTTTTTAAACTACGGATGACTTACTGACAGAAAGGAAAGGCCCATACACAGTAAAATAATAAAGATAACTATTATTATTGTTGTTTTAAATCCAGAGAGAATTTTTTAAGTGACTTTTCACTTATTACACTTATAAAATTAAAAATGCAGCCATAACTTTTATTTGGAAAAAAAATAACATTGTTTTAAATACAGTTTCTCAAATTCTTCTTAAATTGTCTGTATCTTGTACATCCTAAATACAGGAATTCCCAATCACGCTCCTCCAGTTTTCCCTCTTACTGGCATGTACATATGCTCTGTGTTCTCCTCCTCCCCTCCTTGAATTCATGTGTGTGGACACACACACACACACACCTGTCTCGGAGCAGGACAAGTCCCGGTTCACACCCACACCTCCCAGGCCCGCATCCCTGCCTCACTCTCTCCGGCCTTCTCTGTCTCCGGAAGGTGCCCCGGACCCTGACTCCCAGGGTCCTTGACGTCCTCCCTTCTCGGTTTGATCCCCTGACTGTAGTCAGCCCCTTGGCCGTGACAGCCACCATCAGCGAAGGCGGCACTTTTTCTAGAAAAGAAAATCAAGAGGGAGGGAAGAGTGCCTTTTCATGAAGCAGTGAGACAAAGAAAGTTACACCATCAGTGAAGTTTCAAGGGAGTTCCAGAAGTTTCCTTGGAACTTTAGAGTTTTGGTAGGCAGAAAAATTTACATTGAAACAAACGTTTGGTTTCCATAATGTTTAAAAACCAACAGCTTTCCTGAGATGTAATTCATACCTCGTGAAATTTACCCATTTATTTTCTTGAAAGTTTCAGATACAAGGAGCCTCTGAACAATTTCAGGCGAGAGGCGTGTCCTTGTAAGTAAGCCCAGTTACCGACTCACCTCCCACACCAGTGTCCTTAGGGGTGGAGAGTTTAATATCTCTTCTTCAGGGGTTGTTGCCAGTGTCTCTCTCCAGGGAAATCAGTGGTCAGGGAGGAGACCTCGTGGAGCTGCGTGGCTAGGCCAGGACCACGTGTGCCTAAATGTGGGGTGGGGGGAGCCACACCCTTCCAGCCACGGGGAAGAGTCCGGGCCATTCAGATGCACAGAGCCTCACAGTGCAGATCTGGCTCTTTGGGGGTTGCACCCCATGTTTGCTTGGACCCCAGAGCATCCATGACTGTCCCGGCAGCAGAGGTCTCACCCTGAGCCTGGGCCACAGGGATCCCATCCTGACTCGGCTTGCGGTCCAGCCCCGGTGACTGCCCCACAGAGCGTGATGGTGGCAACTCAGGGGAACCAGGACTGAGGGGGCCCCGGCTGTGTCTGCCTCAGGCCCCACCACCTGGGCACAGTCATTGCCCCTAGACTATGTCCGTGACCTTGGTGCCACACCCACTGTTGACCATCCACATGCCTTCTGCTCCACTGCACAACTCCTCCCTGGCCAGTCTTGCATTTTATGAGTCTCCACTGACCCCTCCCCATGTCTGCTGAGACACAGACTGGCGGGGGCTGCGGACCCCTCCCCTCTGGCCCTGGGACACTTTAAGGCTGATCGGCACCAGTGTCCAGCTGTCCCTTTTCTCCAGCCTCCCAGACGCAGCCTCAGAAGCAGCAGCAGAACCTCATCTCACAGGCTTGAAATGGCCTGATGGTGCGTGTTGGCCACGCAGCCCGGGATCTGTGGTGCTAATTTACTGATTCCCAAGAATTCCTGTCTTCTGGGAACTGAAAGGAGGTTCATGTCTTCGGAGTCTGATGTCTTCCTTTGCAAATTTCACCATGTGACCCCGTATTTATTTCTTCCAACAACGTGCCCCCAGTGTTTAAAACAACAGCTTTTGTTTGGAGGAACCAAAGGGTGTTCCCCAGGAAAAAGGGCTGAGCTCACTGCCCTTGAAGAACAGACAAGGGCATGATAAGGGCTGTTTTATTCAAACAGAGAAACCCACAAACCCTAGCTGGAGAGATGAGGGGGAAAAGAATAGAACTGGGGAGACCGCGGTGGAGGGCTAGAAAATAGGCAGTCTCCGAAGACAAGTGTCGGAGAAATGGAAACAGTTGCTACTCATTTTCCACTGTGCGGGAGCAGCTGGAGTCCCTGGCCTTCTTTTTTTTTTTTTTTTTTTTTTTTTTCTTTTTTTTTAAACATTTTATTTATTTATTTGAGAGAGAGAGAGACAGTGAGAGAGAGCATGAGCGAGGAGAAGGTCAAAGGGAGAAGCAGACTCCCTTGGAGCTGGGAGCCCGATTCGGGACTCGATCCCGGGACTCCAGGATCATGACCCGAGCTGAAGACAGTCGCCCAACCAACTGAGCCACCCAGGCACCCCGAGTCTCTGGCCTTCTGATGATGCTTTTCCTGGCCTGGTGGAGCTGCGTGAGGAATGCAGAAAGCCCCGAGGCAGATGAGTGGCGTCCCCTCCCTAGGGCCTCAGGGCCTCAAGGCCTGGGCTTCTGTGTGTTTTCCAAGTTGCCCAAGTGACCCCAGTGGCTGCAGGTGGTTGAGGACATCTGTGCCCGGCCGCAGCATCTCTAAGCCTCGACCTGCCAGTCCTCTCCTGGGTAGTGGGCACCCTGGTGTCTGTTCTCCGCTGGGCATTCCCTTGCGTGGAGGCTCGCCTGCCTTCTCTCCAGGAGCCTCGTTCCCCTGCTTCTCTCTCCCCACAGATGGGCTTTGGCAAGTGGGGGGCCCACGGGCACGGCGGGGGCAGAACTCCAGAGCAAACCGGTCCTGTTGGACGTGGCCCAGGGACGCAGATCTGGAAGCGGGAGTCCCCAACGATGTAAAACAAGGATTCATTGTGAAAAGGACATTCTGAGTCTGGACAGAGAACTCGCCTCAGAGTCATAGCATTACTGGTGGAGAGAAATCAGGGGAGGGTGCAGGGGATTTCTGCTTCAGGACTTGGATACAGATCTTGTTCCCGCATATCCTTATGTCCCACCAGCCTTTTCCTGCAGCTGGGGGAGGCTTGGATCCTGGGTCAGACCTGCCTTCCTTCTGGTCCCTCCGGTCCCTTTCCCTCTGTCGGCCAGCCCTGTGTCTCCCTGTCGCTCTCATGCGTCTGAAGGGGAGCTGACATTTACTGTGTCATAGCTTCCCTACTCCCCCATCCGGGATCCTGTTGTCTTCCCCGCAGCCCAGCCCGCATCACTTCTCACTGATCTGTTGCTCCAGACTCTGGGGGTCCAGACAGTAGAGAGTGAAAGAACACGGCCAGATCATACTTACTTTAATTTGATAATATTGGTGTTTCCCACTTCAGATTAAAAAAAAAAAATCATTGTGTATAAAATGCCAACCTGAAAATCAAGGCAAATTACTTGCATCAGAGAAAAATTCATTCTAGTAAAAGGACCTCAAAAGTCCCTTAAAAACTTGACCCTCGAGTGGTGGCAGTGACCGTGGACAGGAAGGGGTGTGTTGGAGGTTCCTATAGAGGGGTGTGGTCCGCGAACTGTGGCTGCCCTTTGGGCATCGGGACTGTAGTGATGCTCTTTGCCTGGCAAACAGCGAGGATGTGATGACATTGCAGGAAGGGTCGTGTGTTGGAGAGGGGAGATGTGGAAACAGGTGGGTGTGGGTTTGAGGCCCCAGTGGGTGTGGGGACTGTGACAGCTGTGGACACACTCAGCTGGCAATGGGATTTCTGAGCAGAAGAGGAGAGAAGCCCCGGCCCGAGGCAGAGGACGCATCTGGGAAAGAGGCAGAATCCGAGGCCAGGGTACCATCTGATACAGTGTGGTTGGTGCAGGTGGGGGATGATTGCACTGACTGGAGGAGACCACCCTCGGTACGGGGGGGGACATGGGGGTCCCATTGCTGCAGATGGCACTGACATCTGTCTCCAAAGAAGAAAGTCCCGTGTGGGTCCCTGAGCCAGGGGCCATTCGTTCAGTGACATTCAAAATATGAATACCTCAAACAAGTTTTATGGGGTGGGAATTCTAAAACCAGTGGAATATTTACATATTTTTGGAATTATTTTGTGATTATTTTGTGATTATTTTGTGATTATTTATTATTTTGTGATTATTATTTAGGCAAGCTCACCGTTTTCAGATAGGTAAAATTAGCTTGTCTGTCTGGTGAAAATTAGAGTTCATTTTTAGAATCTTGACTTTCAATGCCAAGTAAACCCAGTCACTATAAATATGCCATGAATGGGGCAAACCAGGCTCTGGGGAGGGGAGAGCCGCTGATTGCAGCAGGGGTAGTTTCCCTCCCAAAAGCAGAAGCAAGTGTGGGAAGCTAAGTCCACCTCCGCGCCTGCTCTCACCCACTTGCTAGAATGTTTTTGTTTTGTTTTGTTTTGTTTTCGGGAATGCCACTGCAGAGATGGGTTTCTTTCTTGGTCAGTGGGGAATCGTGAGTGAGAGAGCTTGCTGTATCGTCCCAAAGATTTTTGTGACAAGCTAGGACGCCGATTAAAAATTCACAGTGTCTACAACTGTGTGTTTCGAGGTGGCTTTGCAGTCGAGGTTGATTTTTTAGTCCTAGTAAAGAGGGTGCAGGTGTCTGGGATTGCTTCTGTGTGTGCCATAGATGAGCGCTCACAGACAGAGACACCGAGGCAGCCGGCCAGCCACCGGACAGGCCGTGAGGTTTCTCGCATGGGCTGTGGGCAGAGACGGGGACAGCAGAGGACCCCCTCAGCACCTCAGCCCACCTGCTGGCTCACCTCAGACTTTATTCAGATATGGGGAGAGTCCCAGGGGGCAGGCTTTGGTGTGAAAACCTCAGGAAAGCCCCATGTGCGTGGATGCCTCGGGCCCTGTGTGTCCCCCAGGGTCCCTGTGCTTGGGTGAAAGGTCAGCTGTCGGAGCGTGTTTGTGGCTCTTGAGGGTCTAGACTGTGGCTCTGCTCTGTCTCCTTCCTGAGTATGTTTATTCTCCGGGATCTGGATTTTCCTTTTAACGGTTCCAAATTTAAATGATTTTTTTTTCTTGCCTAGCCAGTGGTGGAGTGTTAAATAGCAAAACATCTGTAGTTCTGGCAATTTTAAATGTCCTTGGGGTCCGGCTTCTTCGGAGTTGGAGTGACAGAGGGAGGGTGGAGGCTGCCTTGGCGTTGGGCTGTCCAGGGTTGAAGGTTCCTGGTCAGGTGACCTGCGCTGTGGGGTCCTACGTGAACAGCGGGGAGTGTGGGGGAAGCAAGCGTAGGATGGCAGAAACCATTCCTCTGACCTGAGTGGGATTAGGGTTGGATCACAGCATTAAATGCAGGAGTTTAAAAGGCTGAATGTTTTTACAAAATCCATATGTGTTTTTGCAATCCTTTGATACCAGCATGCCCAGCATTCATCACCTGTGGCTTCAGTTCCAGGTTCCCAAAAGTCAACTAAGAGTGTTAAAAGAGTTTTGACAAAATCTGAGTGCAGAACCTTCCTGGTACTGACAGATTTGTTTCTTCCTCCTGTTCAGTGGTCCCTCCGTCACCTAAATAAACAGGCATTCATTCATCTATTATTTTTAACCACTCACTTTGTCTTCCTTAAATGTTTTACTTAGTTTCCCTGAAAACCATCAGACTGTCCCTCTTTACACTCATTATGTTCTGTAATGTTCTATTTAAGTAACATGATTACAGTTACGTACTGCAAGCATAAACAGTCTGGAAATAACACATTGGCCTCTTGGGAAGAAAATCCCCAGACTGGTGGGAGCCACAGAGATCCTGCTGACCAGCCAGCAGCCCACCAGCTGCCAGGATCAGTCTGTGCATTTTCCAGAAAGGGTCGGGCAGAGTGTGGAATGAGACAGTGTGCGGAGGGAGTGAGATGGTGAAGGTGAGGGTCCTGGTGCTGGTGGGTCTGTGCACCTGGCCAGCTCCCAGAGTCATCCTACCAGTCAGGAGTCCACACGCTTGTCAGTAAAGGGCCAGAGGGCAGGTCTTTCCAGCTCTACCAGCCACGTGTCTCTGTGGGGACCCCTCAGCTCTGCGGCTGTTCCGTCAAAGCAGCCTCAGACCATATGCAAATGAACGGGCCTGGCTGGGCGCCAGTGAAGCTTTATTTATGGACCCTGAAATTTGAATTTCATGTAACTCCACTTGTCGTGAAATATCATTCCTCTTTTACCCACCCCTCAACAATTTTCATATTGTGAAAACCATTCTGAGCTGGCTGGCCATATAAAACCCGGCCGACGGGAGTTTGCTGACCCCTGAGAGAGACCGCCCTTGCCTTCTACACCATGCGTTTGAACCAGAGAAATTGAGACAGAACCCGCAGTTCATGCCTACCCACTGTACTGGGACTTACGGCTGGGCATCTGAATTTCAGTTCATTCTTCCTAAGTACCCCGGCTGAAGTATTACAGAATGTAGGTTGAGGTTAATTGAGGAGATTGGGTGTATAGTCAAGAGCTCTTTGTTTTGTCTTGTTTTGTCTCCTTGGCACTCGCTTCTCCCCTGTTGTCTCATATCATTGGTTCTCAGATGTGCTCCGCATCTCCCAGGATGCTTTGTGACTGTTGAGGAATCAGAATCTCCCAGGGAGTCATCGGAAACCCTCAAGATGGCTCTTCATATACCAAAGCTCATGAAACAGTCCCCCGGCCTCCAGCATGGACACGTGGCAGGCCCAAGGGCTCATCCCGTAAGCGTTCCTGGGTGGAGGAGTTTGTGCAGGCCACAAAGGACAGATAGGATTTGGGTGGCCGCCGAGGAGGCCTGTCCATGTCCCTTAGCTAAGGAGCTCCCCGGGATCCTTATAAAAATAATTAAACTTAAGAAAAAAAAATCAATAAAACTTCAGTACCGTGTCTTGGGAGCACACATACACACTTGCAGATTTCCAAGTTCTGACACTGTTCTGGGTGTGATTGCGTGTGTGTGTGTGTGTGTGTGTGTGTGCAAGTCAAACACTAAAAGGTACTTGAGGCGCACAGCAAGTACAAGCGGATCGCCATCAAACCAATGTTGAGGAAAAGTCCCGCAGGGCTCTCCAGTCTCCACCTGTAAATTTTGTGGCCCTGTCCTCCCCTTTCCTTCTTTTTGCTAAAAATGTCCTCCTCTTAAGCTCCAGTCTCGTGATAGGACCTCTGACAACGGTAACTGAATTTATGTCACCGTGTTATTTCTCTGGTGAGTGTCCATATCATCTCTGTTTAACGAAAAGCACTGCCTCTCTTTAAAAGTGAGTCAGGTCGAGCGTCGGCAAGCCAGATGTTCTGGTCTGCTGCCAAACGCACTCTGCGTCCCCGGCCCTCTCTTGCCCGGGAGACTCGGGAGAACAGTGCCTGGCACACAGTAGGCACATAATAAACGTGAGGATGAATGCGTGTATTGAGGAAATTCAGGCCTCTAACCAAGAATGTGCGTCTTTGGAGGAGATCTTGTTTTGAAGTCTTTCTTGAACGGAACCAATGCTATTCACCACATCACAGCCAGAGCTGGCCCCGAGTTTCCCGGTGTTTGGGCGGCATAAAGGAACCTTTCTAGAGTCAATGTTTTCTCTTCCCCTCTTCTTAAAGGGGTGCATTTTATTTTGCTCTGACGGAGCCGCATGTGCTCGGATGGGTGTCCGGTGTCGGCCGCTGCCCACAGGTTATCCTTGGCAAAAAGCGTTTCTAAGACAACACAGGTGCCTCACAACCCAAGTCCATTTCAGAGGGCATATAAACAGATCCCAGATGGAAATGTGGATGTTGGAGACGTTTTGGTTCCTCTCTTTTTTCCTGATTTGCTAACTTAACCATGGGGCAGAGCAGGGCCAGAAAGACGCACACACACAGCTTCCACCTGACTCCTGTCCTGGGCGAGTGCGACTGTCCACTGGATCTGGACTTTCTCTGGTGCCCGTTCCTGCCGCATCTCTAATCATGGAGGCACAGCATACCTGGTTTCTTGACCAAAGAGTCTTTGATCGGGAAGAGCGGTGTCACTGTGAACATCACGCTTTCTAACTGAAACTCTAAACAAAGTGTCTGTCACGAGACTCCAAAGTACTCATTCGCTTCCCTGACTCTGGCTCTCTTAAAACCAGGCGTTATCATGACGAGGCAGAGTCACAATTAGATTTGCTTTGGTTTCAGTGGAGTCCTGTCTGTCCCCCTGGAGGACACCAGGAACCCACCTCCCACCCCCGCGCTGGCTGCATCCTGTCCCTTGTCTCTAACCCCACACATCTCTGTCCTCCTCCCCTGACATCACTGAGGTATGACAGACTTAGGACCTGCTTGCTGTGAAGGCAAACTCATCTGTAAACAGAGGATAAACAAGGGCTTTGTAGGATACAGGGGAAGAGCTGTCAGCAGTGCACCCCCCCCCCCCCCACTAACTTAATCCCACTCCCCTCCCTCCGTCTCACCCTTGCTTACCTGGGATTGCACGAGCTAGGACCGGGTCAGCACAGGAACTCAGTCTCTGTTATCCAGGGAACCTGACTAAGACATCCCGCGTTCATCATTCCTCATCTGTGAAGAGGGATTTTGGTGTGCCTGCTTTGTAGAACTGTGAGGACTCAATAATTTAAGCTACAACCCTGCAATGAGCACTTGGACTGTTAGTGTCTCATCGGTGTGTAAAAGGGTGATGGGAATGACGTTTCTGAGGAGGAGTGGGAGTCCCACAAGTGCTCTGCTGCTCTGAGGCCGTGGTCAGCAAGGCGTGTGTGTACCTGCACGTCCGTAGGCCCGGCTCCTGCAGTGAGGGGGATGGTAGTCGGGTTGCTGCTCTCTTGCACGAGCTCTGCGATACACACGCGGAACAGAGTCCCTATTGCATGTTCTTTGTCCCTGCCCCCCCAGAGAGAGGAGAGAAAAGCTTCCTTCTTGCATCTATAAATAGGTACATTTTCTAAGTGGAGGTGGAATCTTAAGGTCTTTCCGGAGAAGGTCGCGCTACAGAGACTCTCTTACTGCCACCACTGGCCGGCGCGAGTGGCTGTCATGGTCAGACCTGACCTGGCGTGGTTTTGTCCCCACCTCACCTGTGCACATCAGGGGAGCCCGACCACACCTCAGGCCGGGTGGGTTCCTGCACAGAGGTGCCCGGGGTTCCAGAAAGTGTCGAGGGATTGGCGTTGTTAGGGTAGAGAAGTAAGAGTGCTCTCAAATTGTATTTACTGAAAAATCAAACTTAAGTGAATGAGATACACTTTCATGCTAGAGTTTCCCTGTCAAACATTGCCCCCTGGATGGTCTCTGGGAGAACTGGGACAGATGGAGATTTTTGAAAAGTCAGGGAGTATCACAAGCCCTTCTGGGAATTTTGACCACTGTACAATTTCACATGCTTTTTGCCTATGATCTCATTACTTCGGCTCCATAATAAATCACAGGTTACAAGTAAGCAGCAGAAGAGTCTGGACGTCGACAGATGAGTTAACAGGGAAGATGAAGATGGGGCTCACATTGCCAATTTGCCTAAGATCCTCCTCTCGAGACAGCTAAACTGTGTATCTGAATAAAAATGTTAATCTCTTGGGCTGGGGTCCTGAAATCTCTTCTTTCTCTTCTTTTGGATGTTACCAACTTGATGTACAATTAAAAGTATTTGGTTCATTTTTCTTCAACCTTTGGGGAATGGCCTATTATTATTATTATTATTATCATTACTATAGCAGCTACGTAAAGCAGCTACCTTTGCGCACAGCAGCCTCATCTCTTTGTGCAGCTGCGTGGGACGCCCCTGGAGGGCTGGATCAGACAGTCCTTACACAGCCTACATGGTGACCGGCAGGTCCCCTCCGAGCTGCCCTGCGCCTTGGACCTCTCCATCCCTGTGCTTGGATCCTGAGGTTCGGAGAATCTGGGGAAACTCTAGTCCAGACCCGGGTCGCATTTCATGGCAGGCAGGCAGGCTTGCATGGACCCAGAGGGGAGTCCTGGCCCCACTCTTTACTAGGAATGTTGCCTCGTGACAGTTACTTAATCTAAAGGATGGGGATGCTAGCACGTCCCTCGCACGCGGCCGCGAGAACGTGGGAGACGGGGTGTCCGGTGCCCACCCCCACGCTTCTCAGCGTCAGCATTCCGCAAGTGCTGGTTGTCGCCTCTCCTTGTTTGCAGTGGGGACAGGGCTCCTTGTGTCAAACGGCTTTGTGTAGGGAACATTACAAAATGCCTGGTAGTTGTCTGCATGGCATTAGGACTGTGTCTCCTTCGGCAGTCCCGTCCTACCACACTGGTCTGGCCGGTTCTGTCTCTCCCAGGGCGTGGCAGCCTGTGAGCTGCAGGCAGGCTGGAACCCGCCCCCCCACCCCCCCCACCCCCGTTTAGCTGGCAGCCACCCCCGGGGCTCCGTTCACCCTCAAATGGACTAGCGTTTTAATGGGAAGCTCCAGGCATGGACCCACAACTCAGTCCTCTTTAATCGCTATGCCCCTGAATAGTGGGTGAACACGCGAGTCTTGGCTCCACGACTGGTTTGAGATCCCAGGTAGGGCGACCAGCTGGGTGGGTCCCGTGGGGCCAGGGCTCCACTGTCTGTGCAGATCTGCAGCAGACAGGAATCCAGGCCGAGATTTTGGGAGCACCTTGGAGATCCACTCTGCCCCCTATCTTTCGTAGCCCAGATGGTTAACTGACTTCATGAGCTAGGACAGCATCCACCAGATCTTAGCCATGGGTTGGAGGGCCCTGGCGGAGGGGGTGGGGGGGGTGCCCTGCAGGGAAGGAGGCGGAGCCAACCATCCTCACAGAACCCCCCAGGGGTCCATCCTCCACAGCTTCCGGACACACCTCATGGTCTCCGTCCTCCCCATGCAGCCTGGGTCCAGTGCAGGCCCTTGTCAGTGCTGTCCCTGTCCACTGCGGATGCAGTTCTGATGTTCTGGCCTGTCTCTTCCCCTCCTTCATGCTGCGACCAAAAATGATTTTGAAATTTGCGCATCTGACTTTTAATTTGCCTGCTTAAAAAGCCAATTCGTTTGCTGTCCGGTTCCATGACAGCACCACCCGTACCTCTCCCCAAAGCCCAGGGCGGGAGCACGTTCCTCATCCCCTTCCCAGAGGGAGGGACGGCTTCTCCGTTCATCTTGTGTGCCTGGACTTGGCACTTGGCCACGTGGCTTCCCAGTCTTGTGTTAATGTGTTCACACAAGTAACATCTGAATGTGCTTTTATCACTTAAATTATTTTGGTTCTTTGTTTTCCGACTTGTGTATGATGGTGAGTAGGGAGAGAATGTGGTCCCCCTGCCCTGTTGGGGCACAAGTCCAGGACTGGATGGCCTGCCGTGTCTTCTCCTGGTCTAGACCATGGAGCCCAGCCCAGCCCTTTGTGACTGAGCCTTTGCTCCATTGCTCTAGACACACTCCTCAAGTCCAGGAGCCCCTTCCCATGTCCCCTACTCCCTGATGTTCCCTCAGCCCTGGTTTCACTGGCACTGTCCTCCCCCATGACTCTGATGACCGTCTCTTCCTGGAACCTTGTCTCTGGCCTCCTTGAACCAGGACTTATTCATGCCTCCATTTAATAGGTACTTATTGCGGACATACTGTTCACCAGTGTTTTATACCCAGGAATATACACACTGTGTCCCAGAGATAGATAGTACATGTTGAAAACATGTCATTTCAGGACAGTTATGGAGAGCATGAAGGGCTGATGTTTGGGGTAAGCTGTCAGGGAAGCTTCTTGGAGAGATTTCATTATACAGAGATCTCAATGAGGAGAGGAGTGGGCGATGCCAGGTTGTGGGACAGCATGTACAGATGTCCTGGGGTGGGGCTGAGCGTGACACACATGTGGAGTAGGAAGGCCGTCTCTGTGGTTGGAGTTGCCAAGCTTAGAGAGAGTGGCAGGAGGGGAGGTGGGAGAGCTGGCCCTTAGAAGTGGGTATCAATCTTTCCTAAGTTGACGGGATGCCCTCAGAAACTTCTCAGCCATGGCAGGATGTGGTCTAAACCTGCTCTCCTCACATCTTCAGGGAAGTCCGGCTAACCGCAAACACCACCTTGTTATTGCCCAGCCTGGAGCCTTCCGTGGGTTTCCTGTCCTGAGGGGGATGACGTTCAGGCTTCTACACCTGGTTCCCACGCTGTCCCGCCGCACACTCTCAGCGTCTAGCCAAGTATCCCGTCCCACTCTTAACACAGAGCGCAGGCTCTTGGGTGCTCCCTGCCCAGCACCCTTTCCTGAGGCTGAATGAACTGATATTCTTATCCTGAGCTCCCGGGGTGTGATGTCTTTGTCACATCACCAGCCTGGCGCCTGGAAGGTGTTGTCTCTTTCCCACCAGCGGTGGACTTGCCCTGGGAAGGGACCTGATGTGGGGATATCCAGCCTCCATCCCAAAGACTGACCCACACACGATAAACAGTAAATGCCTTTTGAATAAGTGAGTGAATAAAAAGCATGCAGTCTTCCTCCCTTTAAATTTTTAATGCAAACTTTAGGTATTATACGGTTCAATAATCTGGTGTACAAGAGCCATTTTGTAATTTGCTTTAGATGTTTAAAAATACTCTATACTTTTAACTGCTCAAGAATAATACTCTTTTAAAGATAACGTGCTCTCTTAATTTATTTAGAAAAGTAAACTGAACCTGCCTTCGTTAAGAGCACCCACAAGTATTATTTCTAGTTATAAAAACATACATTTCTAAAAGAGCTATTTTATTTCCAGGAAAAGTAATTTCAAAATTAGCAAACAAGTACATTATATTACAGGTGCATTATTTAATGCATTTCCTTTGTTATGAGGAATGCATTATGTCCTGAAAGTGTTGCTTTAAAGTTTAATTCATTAAGCAAAGCAGTCCTCATTGATTGTCGATACCTAATTGAAGATCTTTTCTCATAGGAAGGGAGAGGGGAGAGATTTAATCAAATCTGAGTGAATTTTTGGTACTTCTGTTCATGCATCTATTTTCCTTTAGATCAAGCTACTTTGCTAGACATTAAAATGTCTCTAGTTTCTACGCTTTCCTATTTTGTGTGATTGATGGCAAATATTAACAATTATTTTAGAAAATGATTTTAACTAAATGCTTTATCTATACATTTTATAAATATGTGTACATTTTATAGACCTATCTATAGGAATCCCAGAATAAATTGACATGTTCTCCAACAGTTAGAGCATACTCAACTGAAATATTAAGTTTATAGGCTCTCCTTGCTTATAAAGAACAAACCTTTGTATATTGCTTGAACATATTCTGTATATACCGAATTATTTCCCTATTTTGTAAAACACTGGAAGTGTTTTGTAAAACTGTGTTTTACACAGTTCTCTGTGTGCACCTGCTGTGTCTTATCCCTCTGCTTCCTTTAGATATGCCATGTTTTGGGGCCCCTGGGTGGCTCAGTCGGTGAAGCGTCCTACTTTTGGTTTCAGCTCAGGTCATGATCTCGGGGTCATGAGATCGAGCCCTACGTCGGGTTCTATGGTGGGCAGGGGGCCTGCTTGGGTTTCTCTCTCTCCCTCTCCCTCTACCCTTCCCCCCTAAAAAATAAATCAATTAAAATAAAATGTAAAAAAATGGATATGCCATGTTTTATCCTCAGCCAAGCCCACCCAGAAGATAGTTGCATATTGGACTGCACTGTTTGGACTCTGACTTGGACTGAGCCGTACTTGGTGTCATACTCTTGGTTTTATCATGGGCATAAGCTGCTGTTGGGAAACTGTTACTGTAGTTTTTGTGTGTTTCTGCAAGCCATTAGGGACATAACTCATTATTTAACATGGTATTCTCACCAGCAAGGCCAGCAGAAAAGCCGTCCTTTGGTGCATTGACTTCTTTTATCTTGGGCCATGGGAACTTGGTATCTTGGTATCTTTACTGTGACCACTGGGGAGCTCAGAGCCTTGGGTTGCATTTGTAGGGGCTGAAGGTCCTGCCCAGCTCACCCTTATTGTGGTTCTGTTCTTCATTCCTTCTTAAAATCTTGTTTGTATTGTATACACTATAACGAATGAATGAGTAACACCAGTAAAGTACATGCTAACCACGCTTTGGTTTTTGTCTGTAAAGATCCCGTGTCTACGAGAAGCAAGACTTCTTCACCATGAGCAACAACTTAGGGAAACAGGATGTCAGACAGGAAATATCTTTGAGTTTCAACAATGCAGCGAAGTAATAAAACTTCTCATGAGAACACCTGTCATTGCGACCTTTGTCAAATCGCATAGGTTCTGTGAGCTTTCATCCGTCACGAGTACCTGGGGACGATGGTCCTGGCCCTCACGGGATCACAGGGGGTAAGGAACACAGTCGAAACAACTTGCATGTGTAAAGAAGGGACATGGAGGGTCTGACCAGCAGGGTTGCCGTTGAGTACCGATCCCGAGCCATGCTGTTACTCGTGGACCTGATTCCGTGGGAGCCTGACCTGTGCTCCAACCTCAGCTCATTCCAGTACAGAGATTGAGAAGCTGATTCCTTCTCTATGTGAAGTACCCAGGGTGATACTAAGTGGGCGTCAATGAGCATGGGTGGAGTTTGCGGGCGCCACCTGGGAACACCCTCGCCCCTGGTCTTGGGACTGCCTGTATGGACAGCTGCCACCACCACGGTGCCACTGGACAGCCCAGGTCTGGGCTGAGCCACACAGCTTTCCAGAACACTTGTCAGCATTGCTTCTAACCCCGGGTGTGTCAGAGCAAGGAGTAAAAATAGCCACTAGACCTTTGGTGGAGAGATGGCCACCTGCCAGCCCTGGGGCCAGGCCACCGGTTGTCTCCATTTGGCTGTGTCTACATGAGGGGGGCTTCCCACACCACACGGGAGCTCGGGGGCAGAGCGGGGGCTGGGCAGGAACCAGGACTGGTGACCTTTGCTGAGTGAGGTAGCCTGCAGCGCTGGACTTGTTCCCCTGTTGCTGAAGGTATAATTCCGCCCACCTCTGTGGGTGATTCTGAGAATTTCACGAGATGACATGTGAATGAGTGCCTGGCTCCCAGCAGGCTGGGTTTCACTGTGCATCCCCTGTACTCCCCACCTTGGGACCTGGGAACCTTTTGTCCTTGCCCAGAGGAAGCAGCTCTCAGCAGGGTGATTTTCCCTAGGCCGGCCACAGGACTTTCCTACAACATGCTCAGTCTTCTTGATTATTCTCTTCCGTGGGTGAACTCTTGCCTGGGTGAATTTCTGGCCATGTGAGTCCAGCTTCTGAGAAGCGAACACCTCCTTGGGACTCAACACAACATGAAGATGAAAGACAGCTAGTTCCCCCACAAATAAAAGAGGCCCCGAATGATGCTAGTTGCTTTTATTTCTCTAGTATGGTTATGTATTTATAAAGATAAGCAAGAGAAGATATAGGAAAGGCACAGTATGGGTGTTTGACTCTTTCCTCCAGAGAATGAGGTGTGCAACTCCACATGAGTCAGTAGAACACTGACCCTGTGCTCAGCAGAATCTCAGGTGACCATACAGGTGTTCCACGGTTAGTCCTCCCAAGGATGAGAGCAAGGTACAGGGTGGCTAGGAGCATCCCTCTTTTAATTACCTGGTGCACTTTAAACACTTATTTTTAGGAGACCTGGGTGGCTTAGTTGGGTAGGTGTCCAACTCTTGATTTCCCGTCAGGTCATGATCTCAGGGTCATAAGATCGAGCCCCACATTGAGCTCCATGCTGGGCATGGAACCTACTTGAGATTCTCCCTTGCTCCCTCTCCCTTTGCCCTGCCCCCCACCAAAACAGAAAATGAAAAATAACCCTTATTTTTAGGCCCAGGAGTCAGCCTGCTAGCAACGCGGAGTCAGAAATGGGATACAATATTCAGATTGATACAGGTTCACATGGAGGCTGTGCCGTGCTTTCTTATGAACCGTTGTAAGAAATACGTTTGGCCAACAGTTTGAACTATTCACAAATTACTCTTTAAGAAGCACAAAGTAGGAAGAGGGATGAAGATTGAAGTAACTTATAGAAAGTGACCTTTTAAATACACTTAGAGTTTTTAAATATTGCCTGAGAGAGAAACCCTGGGACCAGCCATGGTAACTGAGTGCTGCGCCCAGGTCCGAGGAGGGTCAGCAGGAGGCATAAAACACAGGACACAGCCTCCCAGGAGCTGTGTTGTCCCCTTGCACGGCCCCATCGCCAGGCCCTGATTCATAGCAGGTGCAGGGCTCATGGAGATCACATCACACTGGCTGGCAGACTCCTAAGAACTTTCTAGAGAATTCTAGGCAGTCAACAGTTGCAGAATCGAATCTGGAAGAGTGGTGGAGAAAAGTCATCCTGACTTTGATGACCTCAAAGAAGATGGGGCAGGAGGGACCAGGGAATGACAGGAGTCCCACGACCACGCACGGGTATCATAAGGGTCTTGTCTGAAGCTTGGACCATGAGTTTGTTTTGATTTGGCCTAGTTCAAGGCTTAGTTCAAGCCAGATTAGATGTAATAGATATTTTTTGTGTTTCCATTTATTATAATTTAATAGTATATTTTGCCTTATTTACAAGTTCCCATTTAGCTCCCAATTTAACACAAATAATAGTTAATTTTGCGATGGAAGGACTACAGTTTAATCACCAAAAGTCATATGCTACCCCCATCCTATCTTTTGGTAGAAAAAACATTATTGACAGTGTTGCATCATCTACTAAAATTATTTACATCCTCCAAACACATGAAACGGAAGAATCATTATGAGCTGACATGCAGGGACTCCCAGTGCCCTTTGTCGAAGGACAAAGCACACATGGACTCTTGTCACGGAGTCCCACCTTTGGTGCAGGAAAGAAGGGGAAATGAAGATACACCTACATTTGCTTTATTTTACAAAAAAATAAAGACCAGGAAGGGTGGAGGTATGTGGGGATGAAGTGACCAACTTAGAAATGGGAGCGAGATTTCCTGAGTATGCCTTGTTCTGGGGCCTTGCTTTTGAACCACAGCATGTTTGACACAAGCAGAAAATAAACTAATATCACAAACCACAGGGAAATCATAAAGTTGATTGCAAACGGAAGCACGTGAACCTAACTGTGTAAAGTTGGTAACACAACTACCCAGAATAAAGGCTTTCTTTCTGATAATTTTGAAGAGTCTTCTGACTATCAATCTTTAGGAACAGATTTTAAGAACAAAAGAAATTGCAAAGATCATTTGAGCTTTACCTACTTCAATTCTAGTTGATAGTGGTGTTGGTGTTATAATTCTGAAGTGATTTTGTAGGGATATCAGGAGAACACAAAAGAGAAAACTGCACTGATATTATCAGGCACAGAGTCATCATTAACTGGGAAAAGGGGGTTGCGAGAAGTATGAGTTCTCTCTCTCATACATATCTTTGTATATGACAGGGATGTGGAGAAACTGGAACCGTCATATTTTGGCTGAACATAATGTGTTGCAGGCATTTTGAAAAAATGGTCTGGCAGTTCTTCAAAGCTACAGTCATCGAGAGAGTGTAATGCAGACATAAGGGTAGACTAAGAACAATGGGACAGGATGGAGAGTGCAGAAATAAACTCTTACCTTTGTGTTCACTTGATTTTCAATAAGGGTGCCAAGAGCCTTCAACAAGAACAGAATAGTCTTTCCAGTTAACGGTGCTGGGTGTTGAGTGGAAAAGAATGAAGAGGATCCCTCCCTTATACCACACATATACATTAATTCTAAATGAATCCTATAACAACGTGTAAGAGGTAAAACTGTAAAAGTCTTAGAAAAAACAGAGGAATAATTCTGCATGGTTTTAGGTTGGACAAAGCCTTTTTAGAAATGACACCAAAAGCACAAATGACAAAAGAAAATAGATCATTTGGATTTCATAAAAGTGGAAAACTCTTGTTCTTTAAAGAACACCATCAAGAAAGTAAAAGGGTTGGGGCACCTGGGTGGCTCAGTGGAGCCTTCCGCTTGGGTCATGATCCCAGGGTCCTGGGATTGAGACCCACATCGGGCTCTCTGCTCAGCGGGGAGCCTGCCTCCTCCTCCTCTCTCTCTGCCTGCCTCTCTGCCTACTTGTGATCTCTGTCTGTCAGATAAATAAAAATCTTTAAAAAAAAATCTTAAAAAAAAAAAGAAAGAAAGTAAAAAGGCAACCCAAATAAGGGAAATATCTTTGCAAATCATATATTTGATAAAGACTTGTGTCCAGAATATATGAAGAACTCTTAACAACTCAATTATAACAGGACAAAGAATCCCACTGAAAAATGGCTGAAGAATTTCTGCAGGCATTTCTCCATAAAAGGATATCCTGATGGCCAACAGGTACCTGAAAAGATGCTCAACATCATTAGCTATTAGGGAAAGTAAAATAAAAGCACAGTGAAGGGTGCCTGCATGGCTCAGTGGGTTAAGCCTCTGACTCTTGATTTTGGCTCAGGTCATGATCGCGGAGTTTATGAAGCCCCGCACTGGATGTGGAGTCCGCTTAGGATTCTCTCTTCCTCTACCTCTGCTCCTCCTTCACTCCCTCTCTTAAAAGATACAAAACAAAAACAAAAAGAAAGAAAAGAAAAAAGAAAAAGCCAATGCTATGAATAACAAAAGACAAAAATACAGGAGACAGTCTTTAAAGAGATCTAATAATGAAATGTGTGAACCTGGATTGTATGCTTGATTGAAAAATAAAAGCTATAAAACCTCATTCTTGGTATAGTTAAGGAAATCTGAATTTGGATAAGATGCTAATTGTTATTAGGTGTAATGAAGACATCAAGTTACATAGCAGAATGTCCTTATTCTCAGGAGTGCTCGCAGAAGAGATCATTTATTCAGTAACTTACCTTCTAATGATTCAGAAAAAAAAGAGTGCGTGCACACATGCACATACCACATAAGTAGACACAGAGAAAGTGAATCTTGGAGTGTAGCTGGAGGGTACACAGGTGTTCATTGTGCTAATCTCTCAACAGTCTTGTAGATCTGAGATTTTAGTTTTAGCATTTCAGCTTTCGCATTGTTTCTGTTCCATCAAATAGTTATTGGTGGGTTCCTACTGTGTGCTTATAGTAGTAGGTGAGTGCCTACTGTGTGCTTGGCATCAGGGACAGTCAGAAAAGTACAGTCTTGTGATGACCATGCCATGGGTACTTTGAAAAGTGTAGAGAATTCTGTATTATTTAGAGATATGATTCCTACCTTTAAGGAACTTGGTTTAGATACATCTAAATCATGATAACTATTGTTAAAAATAAAAATCTAAGTGAGCGGTGTTGGTTGGCTCCATCGGTAAAGCATCTGCTTTCAGCTCAGGTCATGATCTCAGGGTCCTGGGATCGAGTCCTACATTGGGCTCCCTGCTCAGTGGGGAACCTGCTTCCCCTCTCTCTCTGCCTGCCTCTCTCCCTGCTTATTCTCTTTCTCTGTCAAATGAATAAATAAAAATCTTTTAAAAATTAAAAAAATAAAATCTAAGTGAATTGAAATCATTTTAAGCCAGTGGTAGCTTTGCTTGTGTCCCTTGGTGTAGGGGTCATTCAGGGATGATGGTACTTGTATAGTTTATGCTGGTGCATTCTACGTACATAACATCCTGAAATAAGTGGGCGGAGTCCTTTATCACCAGTGGTTTCCTGTCAGTAGCATGAAGATGTTAGCCTTTGACCTTCACCCTTGGAATAGTCTGAGCTAATAACCTGTTGGGGATATTTTGATCTTTGAGCTCCTAGAGTCTGTGTAAAATACAGGAAGCAGGGTACCTGGCGTGTTTATGACTTCTCCCTCTGTCCTTCCCTCAGTAGTTTTTATATGCCCTCTTTAGCAGGTGCAACCTCAGCCCCCTGCCACCAGGTGACTTTTACCACTCACTGCTCAAGATGTTTTTAATCGCTTAAAATTTAAAGAGCGTACTGTAATTTCTTATCTGAATATGACTATCATTAAGTAGACTTCATAGCTCTGTAAAACTTGTCTTATCACAAGTAGGACCAGTAATTGGTCAGCTATTTAACTTATTTTTTTATTGGAGCATAATTGACACACAATGTTATGTTAGTTTCAGGTGTACAACATCGTAATTCAGTGACTCTATCTAGTGCATCATACAGCATTATTATGATACCTAATTGACTGTATGCCCTATGCTGTGACTTTTATCCTGTGACTTATTCATTTGATAACAGTATTTTTATATGTATATATAATTACACTATAATGATATAATATTGTATATTATATATATTATATATTGTAGCACTATATAATACAATTTTACATATATATATATCTTATAATAATTTACATACATACACACACACCCCCCACACCTTCTTTATCCATTCCTCTCTTGGATACTTAGGCTATCTTGGCTATTATAAACGACGCTATGATAAACCTAGGGATATCCCATCTTTTTGAATTAGTGTTTTTTGGGGGGTTTTTTTTGGTGAATACCCATCAGTGGGATTACTGGGTTGTAGGGCAGCTCTATTTTCAATCTTTTGAGGACGCCCATGCTGTTTTCCACAGTGGCTGCACCGGTGTGCATTCCCACCAACAGTGCACGAGGGGTCCTTTTTCTCCACATCCTCGCCAACGCTTGTTATTTCTCATGGTTTTGGCAACAGCCACTCTGGCAGGTATGAGGTGGTGTCTCGCTGTGATTTTGATTTGTATCTCCCTGACAGTCAGTGATGTTAGCAACCTTTCATGTCTCTGTTGGCCGTCTGTGTATCTTCTTTGGAGAAATGTGTATTTGTGTCTCCTGCCCGATTTTTAATCAGATTGTTTGGATTTTTGGTGTTACGTTGTATAAGTTCATTCTCAATCTGGGATATTAACCCTTTATCAGATAAGTCATTTGCAAATATCTTCTCCTGTATAACAGATTGCCTTTTCATTTTGTTGATGGTTTTCCTTTGCTGTGCAAAAGCTTTTTATTTTGGTATGGTCCCAATAATTGATTTTAACTTTTGTTTCCTTTGCCTGAGGAGGCATAGCTAGAAAAATCTTTTAAAGACCAATGTGCAAGAGCTATGGCCCGTGCTCTCTTCTAGATTTTTATGGCTTCAGGCCTCACGTTTAGCTCTTCATTCCATTTTGATTTTAATTTTCTGGATGGTGTCAGAAAGTGGCCCAGCTTCATTCTTTCGCATGTAGCTGTGTGGTCACTTGTTTTAAAAAGTCAAGTAAAGCAGGGAATGATCAAATAGGATACATGCATGGATGGGTTGTTTCCATTCTGAAAGGCACAGGTAGGCATAGCAGTGCTCTGTTTGATGTGTCCCCTTCTCGAGTATAGACAGAGCTGCTTGGGGTCTTAAGACCCCAAGATCAAGAGTAACGTACTCTACTGGCTGAACCAGCCTGGCATCCCTTAAGACTACTTTTTAAAGATAACAGCTATTATCCAGTTTGTCCACAGTATTTCATGAAGTTTTCATGAAGGCATCACCTGTTTTAATTGCCAGTTTACATAATGTGTTGATTAAATTATGTGATTGTAGGAACCCAGATACAACCAGCAGTGATAAATCTAGAGGCAAAAACTGCTTTGCGGGACACCTGGGTGGCTCAGTTGGTGAAGCGTCTGCCTTCAGCTCAGGTCATGATCCCAGGGTCCTGGGATGGAATCCCGCATCGAGCTCCTTGCTCAGCGGGGAACCTGTTTCTCTCTCTGCCTCTCCCACTCCCCCTGCTTGTGTTCTGTCTCTCTCTCTCTCTCTGTCTCTGACAAATTATTAAAACCTTTGCTCTGGTCATTGCAAAAGCCGTGGGTGGGAGGAATTCTCTGAGCATGTCCCCACCCCTGCACCTACCACACTGTGTCTGGTGTGAGGCAGATTCTGCCCGTGCTCCTCATGGAGGGGAGAGCAGCACCTGCCGGGCTGCGGGTCATGGAGGCTGGTGGAGGGAGCAGTCTGCACTGTGTTTGTATTGGGTTTTGTCCTGTTTTATTTTCTTTGTATTTTACTGTTTGAGATCTAACCAGCCTGTAACCTTGCATTAGTTTTAAGTGCACAGTGTAATGATTTGAAATACATATTTATTGCAGAATGATTGCTACCGTAAGTTTAGTTCACATTTGTCGCTCCACATAATGACAGATTGTGTCATGAGAATGGTTAAGATCGAGTCTCTTAGCACTGTCCTGCATTTTCTCTGATGGCTTTGGTGTCCGTCGTCACCCGCCAGGCTTGGCGGAGGGCGTGTGAGCCTCGGCTCGGTGCATCACCTGACGGGTGCCCTGAGCTGCCAGTGCCGCCCGGAATCCCGTCATTAACATTCTGATGAGTGGAAGAAGCATAGCAGTGAGATCACAGCCCTTCCTGAGGAGGCAACGTAAGGTCAAAGGAGGGTCACGGAGCAAAGGGGGCGATGAAGGACGCCACGTGTACTCTGCTCGAAGGAAGAGGTTATAGACTCTCCCTTTATGAAAACCAGTTTAAAGGGAGGGACATGGGAATCTTTTAGGATATGATTCAGATAATCTGTCGCTGAAGGATTTATGAAAAATTCATTTTAGGGTCCCTTGGTCCACCCTCATTTAAAACGTGATTCCTGGCATGATTCCCAGTCAGCTTCCCAGGCTTCTGTCTATCTGGTGGGGAAGAGGAAGAGGGTCCTGGAATGCTCATGCTTGGGGGTTAGCAGATTTCTTGTTCATTTGCTGTTGTCAATACATGCCTTTCCCTAGCAAAGATTCTGCTTTGGGAGATACTGCTAAAGCCCTGCTTTTTGGGTTACAGGTCCTCCTGTTTTCCCTTGGATGTGAGTTTCTGTGCAGGAGTCCCTGGGGCGGGGGTAGGGGGGCTCCCTCACACCCCTCCCTCCTCCGTACCTGTCAGAAGCAGCCTGGCCTTGTGTGTCCTTTATCTGGATCTGACTCCAGACAGTCCACTGAGGATAAGGGATAAATTGGCTCAAAAGTTCCATCGTTTAAATATATCGGAAAAGCATAAAGGCGTACTTGGATAAATAAATACTGTATATTTCAGAAAGGACTCATTCAGAACGAGTCTTTATCAATTCAGTTTATATTCCAGCATATATTACAGGTCTTAGACCATTGGGATGTTACTGAAATCAGCTTGGAAAAGTGAGTTATTTTCAAGGGACGTAATGGTTGTGAAGTTTCTGTTCATTAAATTGGACTTTGAGATAGTTCTGTAGCTTTTGAAATGAGTTGAATAATTCTCTCCTTAAAATCCAGCCTCATCCCTTGGTGGCAGTTTTGAGGAGGGGCCATTATTCTGTGTGAGGCTTAAAAATATTTTTTTCTAGTTCTTCTAAATTTAAACTCTTGTTTAGATACAGAGATTGGGTAAGTTAAGGATAGATGGGTATAAACTGACGTGAAGATACTGTGTATCATCAGAAAATAAACTTTAAAGAACCCCAATTTGTCCCCAATTTGTAAAACAGAACAATTTGTCACATGTATATTACCTGCTTTCAAGATGCACGGGCTTAGATCCCTGCTCTCCCGTCTTGTGCTGTTCAGCTGAATGTGGGGGTGATGAGAAGAGTGGATCGTTGTCCCATGGTGTTTCATGAGAGTCTGTGCAGACCAGATCTTCTTAAGGCTTTGTTGATGGTGGTGGGAACCAGAAAGCCCATGAGTCAGGCGCCCGCTGCTGTTCTTAACATCCTTTATCCATGGGATGCCTGGGGGGCTCAGTCGGGTAAGTGTCTGCCTTCAGCTCAGGTCATGATCCCAGGGTCCTGGGATTGAGTCCCGCATCAGGCTCTCTGCTCAGCGGGGAGTCTGCTTCTCCCTGCCCAAATCTACCCCTCTGCCTGTTTGTGCTCTCTCTCTCTCTCTTTGTCAAATAAATGAAATTTTTAAAAAATTCTTTATCCATATGGATATATATTCATATGCTGATTTGGTGGTGTTTTCCCCCATTAAATTAGTGATCCTATCATATACACACACACATATATAAACACACACACATACACATATAGATTCATGTATATATGAAATATATATAGATATATATGCCCATATTATAAATCCAGGGGATAGAACCACATTGCTTTATGTGTGTTTTGACAAACATAACCATGTTGTAAACAGAGGGTGTGCTATAAAACCAGATTCATTTTTCTTTCCATTAAACTCTTGTCTGTTTGTCTTAAGGTTAAAGTTCTGTGTGCAAAGGCTTCAAAACAACCTCCAAATACCAAAAACCCTCTTGGTCTTCTTAAAATAGTAACTCCGAGGACTGGCCTGCCTTAGGGCAGTTCCGGTAGAGCCCATCATGGCCAGGACTGCCCTAGCCAGTTCTTTGCCACAGTGACTCAGAAACTTAGTAACCCACTGTGAATGAGTCAAGGAGAAAGACATCCATTACCCCAGAAACGCCCTCATTTTATAGGAGATAGGGGAGAGAAAGCCTCATCCGTGGCCTACTTCAGGGATGTTTTCGGCAGTCTCCTGTCCCTGCCTCTCTGGGCATCCACCTTGTGTGCACTTTTCTCCCCCCACCGCTCCCCCCCAAAAAAAGGAAGAAAAAGAAAAGAAAAGGGGAAAAAGCTATCATCTCTTCCAATCAGACAACCAATTTTAGTTTTTCAATGTTTAGAATTTTAAAAATGAATTCCTATTTCCTTTTCTTCACCTGAGAGCTCTTCCAGGGGAGGTGTAGTCTTATCTGTCATTTATACCTTGCTAGAGAGATCCTGGGGAGATCCCGTCCCAAAGGCCGGTTTTGATAGTTGAGAGGGAGGAGAGAACACGATCCCACTGGGTGAGAGGAAGAAACGGCGTCACAGAGAAGCCCAGGGCTCAGAAAGAAGAGGGACATCAGAGCTCCCTGTGGGTCTGTGGCCATTCAGGGGTGGAGCCCGTTGGAAGGCTCACCTCTGTCGATGGTCTCTGGTCTTTTGGGTACGGGCCTGTGACTTAGCATGGCTAAGGAAGGGAAGGACAGGGAAGCAGAAGGTAGAACATGCTCCTGCCTGAAGAGTGGAAGGCACACCAGCTGCAAAACTCAGAAGGTGTTCAAAGGCGTTGGCTGGTCCCAAGGCACCCAGTCCCAAAGGCCCCAAGTGCCTGGTGTTGGCAGAGATGCTGAGCCTAGCTGGGCGTGCATACATGAGCCGGGGAGACATGCTGGGCCCAGGGCTTAGGACTTGCTGAGTTAATTAAGACACTCAGACAACTCCCCCTCCCCCCACTCCCTGTGAACTGAAGCGTACCCTTGTCTTGTTTCTAGCATACAACTCAGTTTAACTCCTTGCCACTCAGGCTGGTCAGAAGCAGACAGCCATGGACAAAATATCACTGCATGTCGCTAGAGTCAGTTTAAGAGTCAAGAGAAACACCTTCACCTCCTGCAAATCACTGGCCAGGAGCTTGTCACACCCGCTAAGTCTCCCATCCGTGCTTATTGAGTCCAAGATTTTCTGGAAACATGCTCTACTTTACCAGGTCCTCTACTGGTTGTCAACATGAGCACCGGAGAAAGGCAATCAATTTTCCATGGGAACCTACCTTGAAATAGAAACTTACATACTCAGGAGAGCAGTTCCATAAGATCCAACAGGCTCTGTTTGTTGAAAGTGTGGGTGTGCCCCGAACGGATTCTTAGTCCCACCCCAAACAACTGGAAAACCCAGTGTGGTAGAGGGAACTGGTTTGGGGTATTGGTTCTGCCACTGGGGGAGGGACACCCCTCCCTCAGCTGGATCAGAATAGCCAGTCCACCCTGATCCTGGGCAGAGACAGTACGTCTTCCTAGGGGAAGGGGAAGGTGGGCTCCCCAGATCACAGCATCCTGCCAAGCTCTAGGGACCTCTGAACTCTTTCTAGAGTGACCCGGCTTCGTCAGTTTCTGATGCCTTCTTGATATTTTGCTGGCATTCTGATTCATGGCTCTTAGCTCTTGGCTTGTCCTTGATCCTCCTTCCTCTCTTAGCTCCCTGCTTGTGACTATCCAGGGTGGGATTTGGATCATCTCTGAGTGTCTGGTTTTGGGGTGTCCTGGTCCCTTGCTCTGCCTGAGTCTGCATGCTCCCGAGGGGGGCTCAGTGATTTCCTTGTGGCCATAGAGAATATGCCCCTGTTGTCGCATCATGTCCCAGCTGGGCCAGACATAGTTCTGTGTCCGTCCTGGATGTTCGGACCTTCAGAGAGCTTCTCGTTATTGTTACACCGAAATCCAACTTTTAATCCACAATAACCAAGAGGGGGAAACAGTGTGAGCATCCACAAAAGATTGAATGGATAAACAAAATGTGATTTTTCCATACATGAGAAGTTACTGAACTTAAAAAGGAAGGAGTTCTGACACAGGCTAACACGGATGAACCTCCAGGACATGACGCTGAGCAGAATAAGCCGGGCGCAAAAAGACAAATATGGTGTGATTCTACTTGAGGTTCCTACAGCCCTCAGGCTCCTAGAGACGCAGAGTCCAATAGAGGCTGCCAGGGGCTGGGGGAGGGGGGAAGGGGGAGTGGCTTAATGGTACAGTCGCTACAATTAAAAAAATAACAACCTTTAACAAACCTAGGCTGTGGTATCCTTATTAAGTTAGGGTGATGGCTAGTATCCGTGGAGGGCTCCTGTATACCAGCTGCAGCTCGGAGGGGGCTCGCTTTAGTGTATCAGCTTGGTGAATCCCCCAGGCAGCCCCCTGCGGCTGGTGCTGAAAACCCCACTCAGTGACAGGTCAGACAACATACCCACGATCGCAGGACTGCCTCATTTAGGGCCCCAGACTCACGCCCTTTCCTCTGTACGGCTGGAACCTCGCAGCCTCCTTGCCAGCTGCAGGCCCCGTGGATGCCTCATTTGAAATGAACTCTCCCCTCCCCCGGGGTTTCCACGTGCACGAGTGATCCGTATCCAGCCTGCGCCGGGAGGGCTACTCGGTGGGATGCGAGCCGCCGTTTACGGTAAATGGGCGGTGAGGACAGAGGGATGAAGGATGCCCTTTTGCGTTGAGATGGAGAAAAACTCTTCTCTTAAGGAGGCACTGGTCTGTCTGTAAGAAATAGGTCTTTGTGAGACTATGTATGGAGGGGACATGGTTCTCTGCACTGTTCTACCAGGACTAGAGATACCAGCTGGCCAGATGGTAGCCTTTCAGGGCCCAGAACTGGCCAGGAGTCCAGGAGTGCTCCCCTTGCTCTAATGGCCTCAGTGCAGAAGCTGTGGGGAATTAGTTGTTCTGACGTGCTCAGTTAGTGTAGATCTGGGACGGGTTTCTAAGTGTGGCGCCATCTCCATTTCCAAACACCTAGCTCACAATCCTGGTGGGAGGATTAAATGAGGTGCCAATAAGGGAGAGCCCTGAGTAGCCCTGACACGGAGGAAAAGTGGGTGGGGAGTTTGAATCACAGCCCCGCCTCTGTCCTCCAGGGTGTCGGGCATGAAGACCTTTGGTGTGAAAACCTGGACGGTCCCAAAGCCCCCTTCTCTGTCCGCAAATTGAAGGGGCACACCCGATTTTGTCTTTTAACAAAAAGTAGACATTGATCTCTCAAGTGATTTCACAGTGATTGCCAAAAATGCACGTAAGGCGTCTGCGTAAAATAAGCCCGTTTGTTTGTCCCAAACTTTGGAAGAAGTCTGCAAGTAAGACAATCTGTTTATAAGTAATGGAAAGCAAGATCGGGTCAAGGGTTTTGTGGAATAACAGCCACGAGAACTGATTGTCTTCTCCCTCATGAACATTTCATAGTTAGCCTTTAATGCACGTTATCGTGGTGATACAGGAGTTCTGGGAATGTGCTCTAGGGCCCTGCCCTGTGCCAGGCTGGGTGTGCATGGGCCCTGCCCTCTCCTGCCCCTCCTGGGGCTGACAGCCCAGCAGCTGAGCTGCGTGCCAGGGGTGAGGTTCCCCCGTGGAGCTCGGGGAGTGACCGGTGAACGGAGGTGGAAGGACAGGACTGGTGGGCAGGTCCAGGGACAGACAGAAATGCCAGCAGGGATGGGACTCCTTTGCGACATACATCCTGTTGACGAGGAATGACATTTACAATGAGGTGCAGGGACACCACAGGGCAGGGCAGGGCTGTCTGGTTGCCCTGGCTCCCACGCTGCCAGGGACAAAACGAGGGTGTCTGTGCTTGTCTCCTGGGCGCCGGTTGATTTCAAGTAACAAATTTCGATGCTTAGCTCCCCTTTCAGCAAGAAAAGAGGAAGAGTAGGAAGTTTATATTTATTTATTTATTTTAGCTTTGAACTCATGGAGCGATAAAAAGAAGTGTTACATATTTTCCAAAAGCTACTGGCTATTTTTAGTCCTTTCTGTTTAAAAATCAGTGACACAGATGTATCACATGGTCTCATTCATAGATGTCTGATTTCGCATCTGCAGAGACCTCTGTCGTATGGGAAATAAGTCTTTGGAAAACATGCTACTTGTATGAAAATAATTTCCTCACAAAATTGTAAGTTACTCTGCAGGCAACATTTGTCTCTTACCCAACCTTGTGTTTCATGATCTAAAAATGTCAATAATAGTTTTAAAAGTTCCAACATTTTATAAGGTGCTTTTTGTACATTTCATGTCACTTACTTAATCATGTGCTTTCCTTTCCTGTGTATCTGGACACATCTAATGGACTCTTGGCTAGTTGAGACCTGGGACCATAAATTATGGGATAAGTTATGTCACAGACCCCCTAGAAAATAGTAAAGTTGTTTTTTTTTATTAACATATATTATTTGCTTCAGGAGTATAGGTCTGTGAATAATCAGTCTTACACAATTCATAGCACTCCCCATAGCACATACCCTCCCCAGTGTCCATCACCCAGCCATCCCATCCCTCCTAGCCCCCACCCCTCTAGCAACCCTCAGTTTGTTTCTTGAGATTAAGAGTCTCTCATGGTTCATCTCCCTCCCTGGTCCCATCTTGTTTCAATTTTCCCTCCCTTCCCCACATGGCCCCCCACCCTGCCTCTCAAATTCCTCATATCAGAGAGATCATATGATAATTGTCTTTCTCTGATTGACTCACTTAGCTCAGCTTAATATGCTCTAGTTCCATCTAAGTAGTTCCAAGTGGCAAGATTTCATTTCCCTCGATGGCTGCATAGTATTCCATTGTGTATATATACCACATCTTCTTTATCCATTCATCTGTTGATGGACATTTAGGCTCTTTACATAGTTTGGCTATTGTAGACATCGCTGCTATAAACATTCGGGTGCACGTGCCCCTTCGGATCACTACGTTTTTATCTTTAGGGTAAATACCTAGTAGTGCAATTGCTGGGTCATAGGGTAGTTCTACTTTCAACTTTTTGAGGAACCTCCATGCTGTTTTCCAGAGTGGTTGCACCAGCTTGCATTCCCACCAACAGTGTAGGAGGGTTCCCCTTTCTCCGCATCCTCAGCAGCATCTGTCGTTTCCTGACTTGTTAATTTTAGCCATTCTGACTGGTGTGAGGTGATATCTCATTGTGGTTTTGATTTGTATTTCCCTGATGCCGAGTGATATGGAGCACTTTTTCATGTGTCTGTTGGCCATTCAGATGTCTTCTTTGCAGAAATGTCTGTTCAAGTCCTCTGCCCATTTCTTGATTGGATTATTTGTTCTTTGGGTGTTGAGTTTGAGAAGTTCTTTTTAGATTTTGGATACTAGCCCTTTATCTGGTATGTCATTTGCAAATATCTTCTCTCATTCACTGGGTTGTCTTTTGGTTTTGTTGTGCAAAAGCTTTTGATCTCGATGAACTGTCAATAGTTAATTTTTGCCCTTGCTTCCCTTGCCTTTTGCAATGTTTCTAGGAAGAAAATAGCAGTTTTTTAAAGATTTTATTTATGCACATTTTGTTTATGATTTTATTTATGTACACAAATAGGGGGAGGGGCAGAGGGAGAGAGAGAATCTCATTCAGAATCTCAAGCAGACCCCAATGTGGGGCTCAAACCCATGGCCCTGAGATCATGACCTGAGCCAAAATCAAGAGTTGGAGGCTTAAGCAACTGAGCCACCCAGTCGCCCTGAAAGTAGTAAATTTCTAATACTTGTTTACAGAATGTGTGAAGTTGCATTTAGAATTTTATATCCTTTGCCAGTCATGGATGTCATGTCTATGGATGTCACTCACTCACTTGGCTTGAGCTCAGGTTTTCAGCACCGAGTGCTGGTGGCTCCTCTTGGTCACAGAGTCTGTAAGGGGACAAAAGCTTACACTGCCGGGAAGGGGTGAAGTCAGTACAGATAGCTGTGGAGCTCCGGAGAAAGTGTTTAGTGCCCCCGAATTAGAATCATAATGTTGCCGAAATTACTTCTGCATTTGGCAGGGGTGGAGCCTGAGGGCAGGGGTTGAGAGAGACCGTGAGGCTACTTGTGTGTGCTGGACGTCGGAGGCATCTGCAGGCAGAGGAACGTCATCGCAGAGAGCCACCGAGGCGGGGGTTACGAGGGTGCCGGGCGGTGAGGGTCTGGCTGCTCTCTCTGGAAGTTTCCCCTTTTGAATGGAGGAGTACGGACAGAGAGGACCGGGCAGAGAGGGCCTTGCCAGTGAGCCCGGAAAGTCCACTCCGCACGTGGGAGGGCGGACGGGAAGCAGGTCAAGTCTCAGGGAGAAGGGAGCCTCGCCTTTTCAGGGTGGAGCTCGCACTGACCCCCCCGGCCCTCCCTGGGCCACCGCGGACAGAGATCCCGGGTGGCCTTGACTTGGCAGGAGCCCATGGGTGAGGTGCAGGCGTTACTGGGGCTGCGTGAAGTCGGAGCTCCTGGGGGTGACGGAGCGTGAGTGGGACGGGAAGGTCCTCTCGGCCCTGCTGTGTGGCCTGTGGTGGGAGCGAGTGGCCGCAGGCAGGGCTGGGCCCAGGGACCACCGGGGGGCCCCAGAAGTGAGGCCTGGGGGGAGCCCACACAGGCTCCTGTTGCTGGAGGAGCGGCTGCCGAATCCAGGATGTGGGGCGCGCGAGGGGCTGTCTCCGTAGCTCCTACGTGGCCGAGAAGGGCCTGGGATCCGACCGAGTCCAGGAACGAGGAGGTGTCTGCAAAGACGGAAGTCCCTGTGTCTCAGCGGCCGCTGCGAGGGGGGAAGGGCGGAGACGGAGAGCGGGCAGAGCCCCCGAGGACGGCGCGCAGGGCAGGGCCGCTAGGACCCCCTCGGTGCTGGCTCTGACTTTGCTTCCTCCGGGCTCTGGCGACTATTCGCCAAGTGCGGCATCGGGACGCCCCCGTGGCAGGAGCCCTAGGACCAGAGGCTCAGGGACGTCAGTGCCTGGAGCACCGCGGGAGGCGGACGCCACAGGCCAGCCGTGCTGCGGGGACGCCGTGGCCACCGCCGGAGAACCGCGTTTGCACGTGGCGCTGCTCTTCTCCCCTGGCTTGCTCTTTCCACATTAAGTGTGAAAGACGCAGAGAGGTCCTGTGTAGCCTTCCCCTAGGTTCCCCTGACAATGCCACAGCTTGTGGCGGACATAGTACAAAATCACGACCTGGAAGTGGTCGCGGGCATCACGTGAGCCCAGAGCTGCCTGCGGGTGGATCGCATGTATGTCTGTGTGACCACCAGCTCAGTGGAGATGCAGGGCTGTTCCCCTCCTCAGAGTCCTCCCTTCTCACAGACCTCCTTCCTCAGAGTCCTCCTACCACAGAATCTTTCCTCCTCACAGACCTCCTTCCTCGGACTCCTCCCTTCTTAGAGTCCTCCCTCCTCACAGACCTTCCTTGGAGTCCTCCATTCTCAGAGACTTCCCTCCTCACAGAGCTTCCTTGGAGTCCTCCCTTCTCAGAGACTTCCCTCCTCACAGAGCTTCCTTGGAGTCCTCCCTTCTCAGAGACTTCCCTCCTCACAGAGCTTCCTTGGAGTCCTCCCTTCTCAGAGACTTCCCTCCTCACAGAGCTTCCTTGGAGTCCTCCCTCCTCAGAGACTTCCTCCTCAGAGTCCTCCTACCACAGAATCTTTCCTCCTCACAGACCTCCTTCCTCAGAGTCTTCCCGCCTCAGAGACCTCACTCCTCAGAGACCTCCCATTTCACAGCCCTCCCACCTGAGAGACCTCCCACCTCAGAGTCCTCCGTCCCCAGACGTCTCCTGCCACTCATGTATAGTCTGCTACCCCAGCAATTACTCATCTGTTCTGGACCATTTTCTCATTTTGAGAGTGTTTGCTAAGTGGAGTCATACTGCATGAGAGCTTTCAAGATTTTTCTTTCACTCAGTAAAATGCCCTTGAGATGCACCCAAGCTGGAGCTTTTCTTCCTTTGTATTGCTGAGTAGTTTAATCGTTTGTCAAAAACCCAGGATGGTATTTTTGCAGATGTGTATCCAAGATTATACCTTGGCTTAGCTGGAATTGTAAGAAAGTTTTAAAGTTTTAAAAAGTTTATGAAATAAGGAAAAATGATCACTCCTAAACCAATCCTTCTTGAACCACCGGGTTTTTTTTTTTAATTTACTTTTTCTATTTATCGAGTTTTTTATTTTGATTCTAGTGTAACTCACATACAGTGTTATATTCATTTTGGCCATCCATCCAGGAACAGGAAACGGGGATGGGAATCCCGTGCAAAAGGGGACAAGCCCTATGATCACCTCAGTTCACGTCTGTGCCTCTCTGCTGCCCTGTCAGGTGCTGGGAAGGTTGAACAGGTGGGGGTACAGGTATGGGGACTGGGGTGCAAGCCAGTGGTTGGAGAGGGAGGCAACCTTTCCTTTACCAGTAGGACAGCTTGGCCCTTGGTTGCTATGGAGGAAAAGTGATGCCCAAAGAAACTGGCATTTTTGTGGGGAATTAAAGAAAAACTGAGCCCTGAAAACCCTCCACTGTGCGTTTTCCCCCAAGCTGGCAGATCCCACGCACACAACCGACAGCTGTCTCTGGGCTCCTCTGGGAGGCCTGCAGGCAGCCAGTCAGCCTCCCTGGGATGGAAGCCTGGGGTACGGGGGGTCAGGGCTGCTCTGTGACCCACCTGGCAGCTCAGGGAGGTCCCTGCAGCGCCTGTCATGTGTGTTTTACTGCATTCTGTACTTTGCCAGTGGAAGAAGACACACACACACACACACACACACACACACACACACACACACACAGGTTCAAGGGAAAGCCTGGAAGGGGAGCAGTCAACACTGTTTATTTTTGAGGAAATGGATTCAGCACATTGAGACTAGGACTCCATCATCTTCTTCATCATCATCATCATCATCATTATTACTGTATTCACTCTCCTATGGCTTACGTCCGTGTGATGAACATACAGTTTAGATTTCCCAGGGATCCCCCGATCGCAGCTAGGATTTCTGCTGAGTTTCTTGCAGTCTTCGTGCGTGTCATGCTCAAGACCCTAGGAGGAAGTAGCACTACTGCCACCTCCATGTAAATACAGGGAGCCCAAGGCACAGAGTGGTGACATGACCCAGACAGGCCGGCAAGCCAATAGGAGGTCCCGGGGAGTAAGCGCACAGCCATGGGCTCCAGAGCCTGTGCCCCGTCACTCTGCCACCTCCCAAGCCCGTCCGACAGAGGGCAGGCTGTTTCAGTTTCAGGGGACAGCTTCTAGACAGACCCCCGCGGCCCTCAGCTGTGTCTTTACATCAGTTTCGGCCATGTTGCCCATCTGTCCTTAGTGGGACTGAAGGGAACTGTTTACCCACCCGGCAGAAGGTAGACACTTGACCTGGCCCTGGTGCCCTCTGTGGTGCCCTCTGTCCTGCCCTCCAACCCTGGCATCCCGTGAGCTCCAGCTGCTTGCTGTGGGCCCGGATGCCCCCTCATGGAGCTCACCAGCTCCTCGGTCTGGCCGGGCCCCCATCCCCTCGAATTAGTCCATGCGGAGGTGTTAAGATTGGCGTCAGACAAGGCCTCCTGGACAAGACCCTGGGTCAGAGTCTGGGAGCAGATCAAGGCATAGCCCCCTGCCCAGCTCTTGCCTGGGGGACTCACTCTTCAGAACAGGCTGCAAGGGTGTCAACTCTGTGTGTGTCTGCCGTAAGATCCAGTCGCCAGTATTTATAAAACAAAGCAGCTTAGATCCTGGAAAGGTTTCTCGCTGTGTTTGGATCCAAATTGACTTTTTGTTTGTCTGTGGGTCTTAGAACCTTCAGGTCATAAAATTAAAAAGCAGCAAGTAGCTGTCCCTGAGACATCACCAGGTCATTTTATGGGTGAGGAGTTGGAGGTGCTGTGGGTCAGTGGCCAGCCCAGTTTCATACAGCTGCCCCGTTTGGACAGTTCTGGAATTTTCCAGCACTTTCTTTGTGCTATTCAACATGGAGGTGAATTCAGTCAGGACAGCCTGTTGGATCCTGCGTGAGGGAGTTAGCCCCTGAAGAACCATAGGACATTACAGGGTAGAATACGGACCATGAGGCTTCTAAGTACTGTTATCTTTCTGGAAATGTGTGGAATGAGGAAATAATTATACCTGGCAGTGGGCCTGCCTGAGTATTTGGCCTTAACCTTCCCTGCTTCTAGTTTGTCAGGTATACAGTCTTCCATTCTGTAAAACTTCTCTTAAATGCCTATTTAGTTTTAGTTTTATGAAATATTATTATTATTATTATTATTATTATTACTTTTTAAATAGGAAATTAGCTCCTTTCTCTGCCTCCTGGAGCAGGAGCCAGTTCCTTAAAATGCAAATCCGAAGTTATGGCAACAGCCCTGAGAGTATGAGCTGCGTGTCTGTTCGGAATGTGCCGTGAGCACGTGGGCCTCGAGCAACACTTGGCCATAGCCGTGCAGAGCTCCAGGCCCGGGCTGACGCCATTTGTTCTCACCAGCCTTGGGTTCATTTAGGTTCTAATGAGTCCAGACATGAAGCTGCCCTCAATAATGTGTGCAAAGTATTATTAGCTTGCACATGAAAACGCAGTAAGTACCAATTAGTAGGAGATATATATATATATATATATATATATATATATATATATATATATACTTTGCATGTAACGTACTTGCTTTTGTTATCGAATGGAAGTGTTGAGAATTCACTGAAACATTTTAAGGGTGACTTTCGTGACCAGGTTTGGTTATCTGTGATTATTCCTGAAAGACGAGAGGTGGTGAGAGGCCTGAGGGGCCAGGGGAGGACATCCATTTGCTCATTCCAGGGTTTGTTTGCCATACTACCTGAGTACCAGCCAGACGTTTATTGGGCACTTTTCTGGGGCAGAGACGCTCCACCTCTCTTCCCTGCAAGGCTGTGGAAGGGGAGGGCAGCAAGCCCTCTTCTCCTGAGCCCGTAGTCCTGATCCTCTGGGATAAGGCAATGGCATGCCGGTAGATGGCCACCAGCGGGCTCTCTGAAGAAATGGTAGGTTTATTATAAAGTTTACGTATATGAAGGACGTATAGCGCTTGCCCCCGAATGTAAATGGGATGAAGCCAGCGGACGATTACAAATGTTTTTGTTAACCTGTGAATCCGTGGACACTCCCCAGTGGCCTCGATGCCCCGGGAAGATCGGGTGAATGTCGGCAGGTGTTTCACTTACAACAAGGAAGACAGCAGCTCAGCCGGGAACATTGGACCTTTCCACCCCCCTCAGCGATGTGCGACCTCCTTGCTGAACAGAGCAGAGTGTATGAACGCTCCCATTTCCTGGATTTTCTGTGCTCCCCATATGCTCCCCATACAGTGGCTGCAGATAATACTCCCCTATAAGTTTGGAATGCATTATGAAGATGGTCCCCATCACTTCCTTACATCGATACCAGGGGTTGGCAAACCAAGGCCAGCCTGAGTACAGCCTGCACGCGAAGGATGGTTTTCAAGCTTTTTGGTTGGTTTATTTAAAAAAAGAAAAATCACAAGGAGAGTGGTTTTGTGACCCATGGAAGGTATATGAAGTTCCAAGTTCAGTATCTATAAATGGGATTTTGTAAGATTTCATTTATTTATGTGAGAGAAGGAAAGTGAGAGACAGCACAGAGAGAGAGAGAGGGAGAGAGAAGCAGACTCCCTGCTGAGCAGGGAGCCAGAGGCGGGACTCGATCCCAGGACACCGAGATCATGATCTGAGCTGAAGGCAGGCGTTTAACCAACTGAGCCACCCAGGCGCCCCTCTAATGTAGTTTATTTAATCATAATTTAATGTAATTATAATAATGAGTATGTTACTAATATTCCTAAGAAATGAACAGTTGGGGGCAGGTCCAGGGTGTGACCTACTCAGAGGGGCAGCTGTGGGTGAAGGGGCAGCCAGAAGGAGGTGTGGCTCCCTCTCCCTGGGGGAGGATTTCCAGAGCTGGATCTTTAGGGATGAGGGAGAGAGGTGTGCACTCGCTGCAGAGAAAAGGGCAGATTCAGGGTGGGAGTGAGCAACCGTTATAGAAAATCAGGGCGCTGGCCTGGAGCATGGTGGCTAAGGGGTTCTGGGGGCTGTTGGATAGACACTGAACTGATGTGTTGGGTAGAAAACACACCAAAACAAAAACAAAAAAACAAAAACAAACAAACAAACAAAAAAACCCACTGTGGCTGGTGTGTATTCTACACCAACATTTTTTTTTCCTTTGCTATACCTTAGGAAAGGGGACAGCATTCCTGTTTGTAAGGAGCTGTGGTGAGAGTGTAGCTAGGAGTGGGTGGGTGCATCTTGCCCCTCTCTCTGTCCCATTGACACTCCCGGTGACAAAGGGACACCCTTGATGGATTCTCACTGGCTGGCCATTTCTACCTGCCAGGTTCCAGAATCTGTTCTGTCCTGCTATCATGAAAATTACAATAAAAAGGAAAAAAATTATTTTGCAAGGATAAGAAAAGCTTCTGGAAAGCTGAGTTGGACGGATATGCTTTGGTCCGAGCTGGCAGGCAAAGAATCACTCTGGGGTGGGTTACTACCACTCTGCCCCTCGATCGATGCTGCTTTGAAACTCTGAAAAGGGGCTTTTATAGGGAAAATGGGAAACCTGCCCCCACTCTCATGAGCATGGCTTTCCTTTGAATTTGCATTTGATCCAGCAATGACAGGTGACCAAACTGACCCCAGTAAAACCGAACCAGAACTCTGAGGGCCACAGTGTGCCAGGGGAGGCTCTCAAAGCTGGCTGGTCATGACTGTGTAGATGTCACCATCTGGGGAAGTCTGCCCACCAATCTGGGTGGGCGAAAAGGGCCCAGAGCCCTGCCTGGGGCACCGTCTCCAGTCAACTTGGTCAGATTCCATTTGGGGGGCATTTCCTTCTCCTGCTTCATCCCCCTGTGGTACTGGAGGGGACTGACATGGTCCCAGCACACCTGAGCTGTCAACAAAGCCAACTGTGACATCAGCCATCTCCTCCCAGGCTGCGTCTCCAGGTCTCCCTCCGCTGCCTGCCTGTCTGTCAAACAGAAGATGAACCTGGAAGCTTCAGGGACTCACATCCATCTTGGGGACTGGGTCGTTATCTAAAACACCATGTAAATATTGCTCTATAATGCCCCAAATGATGCTCTATCCTAACACACCTATTGTTCTCATTACTAACCGTTCCCGAAATCGTACTGTTCCTAGACCGTCCCCCTTGGAAGTATTTTTTTGTCGGGTTCCCAGAATGAGGAAGATACAACAATACTTTGTATTTCCGTAATGCCACATTTAAGATCTCAGAAGCTAGCGACCGAACGGTGTAGGGGTGGTCTAATTTCGTATCATCACGTCTTCTGTTTTCGAAGACGGAAGAAAATCTCCACCGTGTTTATGTGTATGGAGATGAGCAGAGCCTAAACGTAAATTCAGCTGCTAGGCTCAGATGGAGGTATGGTTCAGACTTGCATTCAGAAATCTATGTTCAGATGGATGTATTCTATCAGACTTGCATTTTTAAGTGGGTTTCCCGTGCTTACTGAAGTACCTGTGGCCGCCAGGCACACGCCGGGCATTTTGCTTCATCGCTTGTGTTTGGGTTTGAAAGAAGCAAACGGCAAGGCACGGAGGCTATCGGAAGGGCAAGGAAGGGGCCCGCCCTGCCACCCCACCCAGGTCTTGCTCTGAGCCGCTGGGGGCAGGCGTGGGCAAGGCACTGGCAAATAGTCTTCTGCACAGGCAGCACCGTCCTGTTGCATTCCGGCTGGAGGAGGGACCCCGCGGCCACCTGAGTCCGCCACCTGCCAGGCGCCCCCCACACTTTCTGTACCGCACCCCTCACCTCAGTCGTGTTCCTCTGCTGTGTGTGGCCCCAACAACAGGCTCACTGCAGAGCAGGGTGAGAGGACAGGGGCTGCTGGGTGGGAAGGCCCACCTGCCCCTTCACTTCTTCTGGCTGTTGAGGCTAGACCCTTACGGCCACCTGTGTTGGGCCACATCCACACCTGACCTATGATGGTGCTCATGTGTTGTTTCGCTTAAAGAGGTCCTGGGATGCAGGCCCCCTCAAACCAGGCTGTGCCCCTGGGGGTGGTGGATGATGTGGTGCAGAAGTCCTGTGGGGGCCTCTACCCACCCCAAGCAGCCAGATCAAAAACCTGTAGTAGGCACCAGCGGGTACCTTCGCAGTGGAGAGTGGAGGGCAACCAGACTTGTCCACTGACATGAGGGAGGACAGCTCCTCCTCTTCCTCCCTCCCAGTCCCTCCTCCTCCCTTTTTCCAGGGTTAGAGATCCAGGAGCCCATCTGTCCCGCACTGGCCTCCTGTCCCGTGAACTTCTCCAGGGATGGATTTAGAGACCCCCAGCATGGCCTTGGCTAACCAGCGTGTTGCACTCTCCACACCATGGCCTTTGGGAAATGGGCCTGGCTGGGCTCCTCAGCTCCACGCCCTGCATGCATGGGCGGGGGGGGGGGGGGGGGGGAGGACGGGTCTGGAGGACCCACTCTATCCAAGCCATGGAAGCACCCAGCTCTGATTTCGCCAGTCCAGGGATCCACCGTGGGGCCCAGGCCCTATTTTGAGACTCGGCTCCCGTGGAGGTTATCAAGTGTCATATTTTCAAAGGAGAATTCAAGGCACCCAGCGCCCAGCTCTCGGGCCAGAAAACGCCTGTATCGACATGGGCTGACCCTTGGCCTCTGTTTCTGCGACTGTTCTCATGCCTTTATGCCTCTCTATTTTTGCCGAAGGTGTCTTTAGTAATAGATTAATGTCAATCTAAATAAAGTGTCATTTCCATGTATTTTAGGCAGTAAAAGTTCTGTTCCTTAATGGGCAGAAATAAGATTAGAGGCAGTGAACACGAGGTTCAGCTATTTTTTATAGCAGTTCTGCGTGAGTCTGCTGTCAGGACTGCGCCCATCGTGATGGAGTCGTGCAAACACAGGCCCAGAAGTCAGACGTCCTCTGGCAGACATCAGGCAACGGGGCATTGCCAGGACGGGCCTTTCTCTGAACCATGATTTTGTGCAATGCTGCCCACGGGGTAAAGGAGTCGGATTCATTTCCCTGAGAAACGCTCAGAGCTCTGTTCTCTTCCAATCAGTTACTGGCTCTGTGGAAAGCTGGTTCGTCAGATTTCTCTGCTTTCCAGTTATTCACAAAAGTAAATAGAAACAGGACCGGCTTATCAGCAGGCAGCTGGGTGCCTTTCAGACTGTGTGGCATCCTTTCTAAATTCTTGTTCTGACATTTTTATCTTAGAATTCCCATTCGGCTTCATTCTTTTTTTTTTTTTTTTTCACACTTTGCTAGAAGGAACTTTATACAGTCTTAGTCCTTTTCTTTTTCCCCCTGAAGGAAAGACACAACAACAAAAAACCCTCATGTGCGTCTTGTTGAAAACAATTCTGCATCCCTGCCATTCCCTCATGTCCCGGGTTTGGCGTCTCTCGTGTGTGATGGGAGGCTCGCTGGTATTTCCTGTCCCTTGCCAGTTCCATTAGTGAATCAGGAGGAAACTGTAGGATTTGCCATAGGTCTTCCGAGCTAAAAAAAATCAGTGCTAACAGGACTGTGTGGTTTCTTGGAGGGTGATGTGAAACCAAGGGTTTTCCGCTATTGCTGATAATTACCCCCCAAATATGCTTAAACCAGGAAAAAAAAAAAAAAAAGCCCTCACTCTAGCTAACGTTTGCCAGCTTTCATTCTGGCATACTCCAGAACTTAACGGTTGTCTGTATTTACTTTCTCTGACGCCTCTTGTATAATAGAGGTGTCTGCCATTGCCATAGGGATGTGTTGAAATATATTTCTGGTCATTTCCGTAATTTTCTGTTCTTTAACATCTTGTCTGTCAGTGGACTCACTCACAGTTTCCCTGGTGGTCCCGTGGGTTGTGCTTACTAATAGCCACATGGCCCGGGAAGAAATTTGTCAGCATTGAGGAGAATGTCCTGAAAATCCCCGATTGTTCTTTTCTTCAGGAATACGAATGGGCCATGCTACCTCATCTCAGTTTAGGGGTACACCGGCGGCTTCTGTGTGGCTCAGCTTTCCTGGAGCCGCTAAGCCAGCTCTCCCAGAACCACAGCCAGGTGGGTCCTAGGAAATTCCAAAGTCTGCCCTCCCCTTGTGGTCTTCCAGAGAAGGAGGAAAGGGAGAAAACATAGTTCTGTGTTCTTCCCTACTAGTCTCTCTTCTTCTCTTTTTGGGCCATTTCCATTTCTGATCATTCTGGAATGCTGGTGAGATGGAGAATAGCACATTTAAGAAAGGACAGTTGGGTCTCTGCCGGTTCTGCCACCTGGCAATAGGTATCGGGCAGTCCCTCTGGACTTCAAGTTCATTTCCATATCTAGCTGAAGCTCCCTTTTCCCACCCGGACTTCATACTCGAGCCTCACCACAGCACCTGCTGGGGAGGCTTCTGTGTCCTGTCTTCTTGGAGGCCTCCGGGGGTTGCTTTGTGGCCTGGGTGGGGATGCTGCCAGTAACGGAGGGGACCAGCACTTGTCCTGTGTGGGTGCTTTCTGTCCTTCCCTTGCTGCGCAGCCTGCCCCCACCCTGGGTCCTCTTGCGGGGTCCCTGACTCTTATGCACCACAGCTTAGAGTGGTCCCTGCCCGAGGCCTGGATCCGGTGAGTATCCCTCTTGTTCAGGTTCCTTTGAAGGTCTCTTGAGTCTGCTGAATTCTGCAGTCTCCACCTGACTTAGGAACTCAACGTTTTGGGGCTTCAACCAGTGGGCCTATAGTGTGTCCACTTCTGACCCTCTCTGTCAGCCAGCTCACATGGGCAGTCCCAGCCAGCCTCCCTCCAAAATTAGTTGGGCCAGAAATGCATCTGTTTCTATTCCTGAACTTGCCCTGGCCCCAGAGACCCACATCATGGCCCTCCCACACAGCCCGGGGCCTGCAGTTCCACAGTTCTGTATCTGCTGGCCTCCAGTCCAGCTCAGTTGTGGTGTGGCTCTCCAGGAGGCCCCTGGGTGGTTTGGGGGAGTATAGAGAAGCACTAGATGAGGGATAGGGCACCATGATGTCCCCACTAACCTGATGTACTGGCCTCAGAGACCTCTAGCCTTCTCCTCACTATGCTAGTGAGGGGATAGACAGTAGGTGGGATCCCTCCAGGCAAGGACCTGCTGGGGCATTTCTAGAATCTAGAACATGGGATTCTCGACTTTCTGGCTTCATGGACATGTGAGAACAGGATAGTCCCGTTCCACACTGTGTCACAGGAGTTGCTAGGTAAAGGCTCAGTTGCCAGGCAGTGTCCATGGATCCGAGAAGAGTGAGATCACTTAACTTTGACATGATCCCCATCACATGGAGGAGGAAATGGAGGCTGTACCTGGTGACTGCATTGTGTAGGGTCTTTGCTGCTCAGCAGTGGTGCTGAGCTGTGATGAAGGGTTCACAGATGGGGCTGGCAGAGGATCGGCAGCTGGAGATGGGATGGAAGGGAGAGAGTCCCTTCTGTCCCTTCTGAGTCCCTTCTGAGTCTCTTCTGAGTCCCTTCTGAGCACCAAGGTTCTGGTCACCGCAGCTGGGCAATGTGGGGTCACAGCGGAAATAGCATTGAGATACAGAATCTCAGGCAGGGAGGTTTGGGGCTGCCCAGTGGCCAGTGGGGAGCACTTAGGTGCTTGAAGTAGGGGCCTGGTAGAAGGGAGTCATGCCTGAGGAAGGGTCTTCCTAGCCTGTAGACATGGGGACTCAGAAGGGGGTGTGTCAGGAGGCAGAGGAGATTCTGTGAGAGTCTAATGCAGTAGTCCAGCCTGAGTGTAGGTGGAGCAGGGAGGGTGGGAAGGAGGAGGCGGTGTGGGGCCTGGCAGAGTTGGAACCAACTTGCACTTACATAGGAGGAGGGGAAGGAAGCTTAGGAGGAGGAGGGGGAAATGAGGGGGAGGCAGAGAAGGAAGGGGAGTAGGAAGAGATGAAGGCCAGGGAGAAGTCTTGGGGAATAGTGGAGCCTCCCAATGAAAGGAGGGTCAGTGAGCAGCTTTGCACAGAGAGCTTGTCATTCGGCTTGTAATGGCCTATAAGCCAGCAGACTTACACAGTCTCTGGGATTGCGGGACCGAGGTGGTGGCTGGGTGTGGGTGTGGCCTCTGTGCCATAAGGCTGGCATCTAACTAGGGGACAGCTGGGGGGAAACACACCCCTTGCCTCCTCCAGGAGGCTGTGCTGCAGGGGCCCTGCCTCCCCAGTCAGAGAGGATGGTTGACCAGATCTCTGGGGGCTGCTAGTCAGGGAAGTGGGTAGCTCTGGTGACACAGAGCAGACTGCAGGGGCCCAAGGGGGAAAGGTATTGTCCTGGCCAGCAGATCCCCTCATCTCAGGCCCTCTGTGCCTTCAGTGGGACCCCAGGCCCTTGGCTCTATTGAGAACTGGAGCATGTCGGGCTCCTAGGCACATCTCCCTGCACACATTGTCTGTTTGGCAGCATAGTTGGTAATCCTGGGACAGTGGCATTTGGTAGAAACCGAATATGGGTTTCGAGCTTGAAAAACCACACCACAGCAAGACTGGCTGCCAGGAAACCATGAGCTTCTTGTCACGTGGCTGTTTTGGAGGGAAGAAAAGAAAAACAAACACTGTTCAGGGAAAGAAGGTGCTGAACCGTGCCTTTAGACGGTAAGATTTGCTTTCTACAAGTTCAGCGGATGCCTCGTTGCCCGAGGTGGGCAGCGACGTGAAAGCTATGACTTGGCTCTTAAAGAATAATTAGGGTTTTTCTCCCCCAAGCGACCTCCTGCGTTTCCTGTATGGGCCCCGGTACGAGAAAGGGGGGTGTGCTTCGTGAAAAAGAAGCAGGTTGCCGCCAGGCATCCTCCTGAGGGAGGAGGAAGCTCTCCCCTCTCCCTAGTCGCTCCTCCTTTTCACATTTTATTTTCCAAGGTTAAAAGGTCTGTGAATTTGACCACGAAAGTGAAAGCATCTTGTGAGTTTGGTCGCTGGTGGTACACACAGCAGGGAGCATCTCCGCAAGCGCGGTCACCCGTGCACGGGCTTGCTTGGGAAGAAACCCTGCATCGGGTAGCACCTTTATTAATAAGTCACTAGGCTGGGTCGGATCAGAGGCCTCTGCTTGTTCTCAGTGCACTGCCTCACCTCCGTCTCCCAGTCCAGGGAAGCTCCTTCATCTCCTAGGACTGCCTTAGCCCAGCCTGGAGACCCCTCTACTCTCCTTGTAGGGGACAAAGCAAGCTGCTCCAGGCGGGGGCAGGGAACAGCTTGGGATGTGTGCAAACATTGCCAGGTGGTTTGGCAATCAGTAAGTCTTCTCTGAGCTATTTCATTTCATTTGATAAGAATGTTCCAACCTCAGGAAAGGAGCACCGCCTGTTATTTTGAAGGAGAGATCCTTTTGCTGTACCGTTCGACAACGTAGTTACTCTTGTTTTATCTGATGGTTGGAGCAGAAGCCGTTCTGCTCAGCTTCATCGCAGAGCATTTGCCGATGGTTAAGTGATCCACACCTATGGAGCTTTCTTAACTGCCTAGGAGTTGGGTAATGCTGTGGGACACGGCTCTCCTATGTTCCTCTTTGAATATTGACTTGATGTGTGCAGAGATAGAAGCGTTCCCACATATGCGGCCCGAGTGTAGAGTTTGGTGAGTGTTATGGATATCTTTTGTCATTATGTCTTTGAGAATCCTATCAAGAAAGCTAATCTTTTCATGTGGAATTAGTGAAAGCTTCCCCAAACCCGGGTCAAAGCGGTGAAATAAGGTTGTGAGTAGGGTTTCTCTGTTGATTTTGAATGCATTTGTTGTACAAATGAGCCTTTTGGGGGCACCTTGAGGAGTTAGCTTCCAGGCTGCCCTCATGGAGACAGGAGGCTGGCTTTTTGGGGTTTTTGTCCCCAACAATAAACCTGTTAATAGTAATTAAATTATTTGTAGCAGCTACCAGTCCTTGAGTACGGCCTCCACAGCACTGCAGCATGAGAAACATTTAATCCTTGTGTTAACCATGTCAGATGAAGGTTGAAAGTGCTCTTTGGTCAGCTCTAGGGGAAACTGAGGCTTACAAGTGCCAAGAAGCTGCGCACATGAAGTCACTTGTTGGAGCTCACACGGCTTGGGGGTATCTTTACTAGATCTGAACTTATGTCTTCCTGACTGCAGAGCGTGTCACGGGGACTGGTAGATGGCTTACAGCTGTAGAACTATGTTCTGGGGCAGAATTCTGAAATATGGTGTCCGCATTGCCCCAAAATACGGCCTTTTCCTGGGGATAGCCACCGTTCCTGATTTTACTAGAACAGTGTGGCGTTACTGTCCTCATCTGTAAGCTGCAACTTAGAATGGCCTCTTCACTTGAGACTTTCATACATACATGTCTTTCAGCCCATGTCACTCATCCGCACCCCTGGTGAATGTTCCTCTTGTATTGGGTTTTGTTGGTAAAGGCAGAGGGGGTAGAATAATGCATCTGGGGGATGTGCCTCATTTGTCCTTTATTAGAAGGGATTGTCGCCTTAGAATGTTGCCCTCTTAGAGGTGCTCGACTCTGAGAGAAAGTATTATGCGGGTTCTAACCCAGGGTCCCCAATCACTCACGGTGGTCTGTGGAGCTTGCGTGCATGTGAAGGTTCATCTTGCCTGGAGAGAGGACAAGTAGCCTTCATTGGATCCTCTAAGGAGTCCCCAACCCTCAAGGTATTGAGTGAGAACCCTGAGGGCTGACTCAGGGGCTGTCCTAGCTCCGGACATCATCCATGGACAGGTCCTTCCCTTTCCCTTTGACTCTGCCCCTTCCTCTGTTCCATGAGGGTGCTGAACATGGTCCCTGTGATCCATGGAATCTATAAGAAAACTAGAGCCTCAAATGAAATTCTTGGGGACTCTAACTCTACCTAGAAATAAGACGAGGCTCTAACTGTGCTTTGAAACAAGGCTTGTCCAGACCCCACATTGCAGCAGATGGCTTTTGTCTGTGATTGTGCCAGAAGCTTCACCGAAGGGCCGCTTTCTGACCTACCCCTCTCATTATGGCTACCCCCGCAGGACACCAATGTTCTAGCACAGGGCACAACATTTAGACAGCTCAACATCAACCTGCCAGATACCCCTGGGGGTTTGCTTTCAGAAAATAACTGAGGGGCAGGGGCACATTACAGCCTGAGTGGATTCTGAGATTTAGCAGGCATTCCAGTCTTTCCAGCCATGGGGAAGTTACTCACCCTGTGCCATCCTCAGTCACCCCATACTTAAGATGGGGAAGCTCTACCTGCCATGTGAAGCTGCTGGGAGAAGCAGGCACACACAGAAGGCTTGGCTGGCTCATAAGTGTTCTGAAACTGGGAGCTAAGAACCACAGCTCCTTAGAGCTGTGAGAGCTGGTTCCTGGCCATTGTGTGTTTGGAGGCTCCCTAATAATCCCTGGGTACCTTCAGCACTATCTGCTGTCCTTTGGGCATCTGGACATTCCCCTTGGCTTCGTTCATAGCAAACTTGGTTAGTGGCATAGGAGCTGAATCCCAGCATTGAGAACTCACTCACTCATACAGCAAATAGTTGCTGAGTGACTCTGTCTGTCTTGACCCCTGTTCCCTTGGAGTGGGAGTCTAGAGTTGTGGCTCGTTCTAAACAGCTCAGCAAAGACCTGTGAGTGCAGATCAGAAGCACTAGAGAAGGGACCAAGTCCCTGCAGGAGAATGACAGGGCCTCATTAGGAATTGGGGGATGGCCTTTCAGGGAGTGCACTTCTCAGTTTGGGTCATGGCGGGTGGAAAGGAGCCAAGGAGAGGGAAGATCATCCCAGCAGGAGGAGCAGCATGTGCAAGTCCTCAACAAAGGAGAGCTTGCTTATTCCAGGTATGGAGGAGGAAGTGAGGTTGGGACATGGCAGGTGGCAGAGCTGAGGCTGGTGGGGAGTCAAGGTGGGAAGTCTTGGGCCTTTGAGGCCATGCCAAGGTGCTGTACTTTATTACAAATACAAAGCAAAGTGCTGAAGGGACTTGATGTAGAGTGAGCAGCAATGCAGAATCTCTCGGCAGGAAGCTAGGGTGAGCAGTGGGACAAAGCCTGTGGATGTCAGGTGGGGATGAGGGGATTTTGTCCTAATGAGTGACATCCTGCTTCTAATGGGGATTCCATCTAAGCCACTCCAGAGCCCTCTGAAATAGCTCTTTCTGAGTTCCAGTTGAAAGGTGAGTCCCTTTGGTAGCAGCGTCCCTCCCTGTCCCTTGTTCCTGGCCTGAGTGGAAAGGGAGGACACATGGTGCTGTTGCTAGATTATTGAGAATAGTTTGGAAGACCACTTTCCCACCCCGTTTGCCTCCACGGTACTTTCCCCCTCATTTCAAACAATCAAATTAGTTTATTCCTGGCCTCTGCTGTTGGGATCGATGTCTTTCTTCCACTTTGTTCTGGGGTTTTATTGTCCCTGGAAAGATCAATGGAAGGACGTTGTTGGTGCCAAAAGAAGGCCCACCTTTGCCTGGACTTCATCTACCAAGCACTTGATATGCTTCAACTTTCATTGAATTTCTTGCAGAAGGGAAACTCTACCCACTAGATAAAACACATTTACAAAAGAAAACCGGTTAATTTCCTTGGTCATACCAACCCTATTGAAGACTCTCAGGGAGCGTGACCCTGAAGTATAGGGTGACCTGTAGGCCCCACTCTGAAATCCAAGTCTCAGGGTGTGGTTTCTGAGTGGACAGGGTAGACAGGGAATCACAGGGGGAGGGGCTGACTCTGGAAGAGCTGTGCCAGGGGCCTGATGGGCACCGTGTCATGTGGTTGGTCACATAGGTGATGCCAGTGTCTCTCTGCAGAGGATGGGAGGGGAGAGAGAGAATCCTGCTTCTCTCCATGAGTTCTGAGAGGAGCTCCGAGGTCTGGTCAGAGCTGTGCCTCCATCACTCACATGTGTCCCAGAAGGCTCTAGAATGTTCTTGGAATCTCAGCTGTCACTGTGAGGGTGACTCAAGGACCAGGTGATCCTCTTCTTTAAAATATTACTCTCTTCTCAAAGATAGACATGACCCGCCCAGTCTGAGGTCAGATGAGCAGCCAGGGTAGGATTCAGGGAGTGGAGAGAAGGCTTGTGCAGGCCAGGCACCACACACCCCTTCCTTAGAAGGTGCTAGGACAGGAAGGGCCTTCTCTCCATGCACACGATCAGATTTTGAAACTCAAAAAACCAGAAGTGGCCTGGTCACTCATGGCCATCGGTGGGATGATGGCCATCCTGCCTGGCCTGCCTGGCCCCTCCTATTCAGCCTGTCCAGTTGGAGATGATCTAAGATAGTGGGGATGAGCAGAAAACCCCTGATAAATCCTGGGACTCAGTCTGCCTGCCTGTCTCAGAACTGATAGTGTAGGGACCCATTTTTATTTTTAAATATTTTATTTTAATTTTTTATTGACATATAGTTGACACACGATATTATAGTAGTTTCATTTTACAACATAGTGATTAGACAATTGTATACATCACTCCAGTGTTCACCACAGTGTGACTGCCTTCCCTATGCTCTACTTGCCATCCCTCTAACTTATTCATTTTATAACTGGAAGTTTGTACTTCTTACTCCACTTTACCTATTCCGCCCATCCCTTCCCTGCCTCCCCTCTAAACACCACCACTGTGTTCTCGGTGTGTGTGTGTCTGTTTCTGTTTTTCTTTGTTCATTTCTCTTGTTGCTTTAGATGCACATATAAATTAAATCATCTGATACCCTCTAGATCTATCCATTCCATTGAAATTGGCAAGATCTTACTCTTTTTTATGGCTGAGTCATTGTACATTCACAGTCATTGTACTTTCCACAGCTTCTTTATCTATTCGTCTATCAGTGGATCCTGGGATTGTTTCTATATCTTGGTTATTGTAGATAATGCTGCAGTAAACATAGGGGTGCAGAGATCTTTTCAAATCAGTGCATTCGTTTTCTTCGAGTAAGCACCCAGTGGTGGAATTACTAGCTAGCACTATGGCAGTTTTTTTTTTTTTTTTTTTTTAAGTTGGAGGGCAGTGTCTATCTTAGAAAGGAGAGTGACCACATATGAAAAATACCACATAGCATTAGGTGGGGAAAAAAACACATAAAAATCATTCCCCAACCCCCAGTCCCTTGGTACTCAATGCTGTGTCTCCCACTGAGGTAAGGTCGTGCCACTGTCCCATGGCATGATGGAAGGAAGGAAGGAAGGAAACCAAAAACAACCTCCATAAGAGGTAGACCCAAGCCTACATAACCACCATGTGTGTGTTCTGAGGAGTCACAGGGCTCTACCCCCTCAGTGATACTGCTCCTTCTCCTTCTTATGTAAGAAGACTGTGCTGAAAATGAAGGGCCCCAGCATCATGGCGAAGGCACTGGCTGCCACTGGGTTAGTAGGGCTAGGCCAAGGGGATGAAGGGCTCATACTACATGTACTGGACAGGCCTCATGGACACCTGAGTGTGAGAGCATAAGTGTGTGCAGTCTAGCCAGTTGTAATCCACTTTCAACTGGAATGCCCATACACATCAGCCAACTTGAAATGGACACCATATTTGCCACCTAGTGCCTACTAGATGGCACTAAAAATATTTCTCTTTTTAATTTTTTGACAAACCTCCATACTATTTTCCAGAGTGGCTGCACCAGTTTGCATTCGCACCAACAGTGCACGAAGGTTCCTTTCTCTCCGCAGCCTCACCAACACCTGTTTTCTTTTCTTCATGATTTCAGCCATTCTGACATGTGCGAGTTGGTATCTCGTTGTGGTTTTGATCTGCATTTCCCTGGTGACGCGTGACATTGAGCATCTTTATGTGTCTGTTGGCCCTCTGGGTGTCTTCTTTGGAATAAGATGTGTTCAGGTCTTCTGCCCAATTTTTGATGGGATTGTTTTTTTGGCATTGAGTTGTGTAAAATCTGTATATATTTTGGATATGAGCCCCTTATTGGACTATCATTTGCAAATTTCTTCTTCCATTCTGTAGGTTGCCTTTCATTTTTTGACTGTTTCCTTTGCTGCAGAAGAGCATTTTATTGTGATGAAGTCCCAATAGTTTATTTTTGCTTTTATTTCCCTTGCCTGAGGAGCCATATCCAGAAAAATATTCCTAAGGCTGATGTCCAAAAGATTAGTGCCTGTGTTTTCTTTTAGTGGGTTTATGGTTTCAGGTTTCACATTTAGGTCTTTAATCCATTTTGAGTTTATATTTGCATACAGGGTAAGAAAGTCTTGTGATACTCCCAAAACAATGATTGTGATGTCTTTTATTCAATTATTTAGTTTTCTTAAATACCTACAGGCATGAAGCTAGGTAAGTATGCTCCTTTTACAACTGTAAAATGAAAACAGATTGTACAAATTACACACACACATACACAAACAAGTTACACATTGTACAAATAAAGCACAAGTCCCATTAATAAAGTTGTTAGTCGCTGATACTTACTATGAACTTGAGTACTAGCCAGTGTCTGTGCTCATAAACATCATTACATTGGATCATCATGGCAATCCTACAAGGTTATTTCCTATTTTCCAGATAAGGAAACTGAGGCACAGGGCTCCATCAGTTGCTGAGAGCACACAGTCAGTGAACGGCAGAGCCAGGCTTTGATCCAAGGCTGCCTGACATGTAGCCCTGTGGCCCTCACTCTGAGTCACCACCTTCCACTCCTTTTCTGTGGCACTGACACTTGACTGATCACCAGCATTCAATCTGATATGTAAAAAGTTAAATCTTTGTAGGTCAGTTTCTTCCTGTGCACATTAATTTTTTGACTTTAAGATAATGACCATCATTTACATCAATGCCATCTGCACTGTGGTTGCTTTTTTTTTCCCTTAAGATTTATTTATTTATTTGAGAGAGAGAGCACAGAGCAGGAGAGGCAGAGGGACAGGGAAAGAGAATCCAAAGCAGACTCTGCGCTGAGCGTGGAGCCCAGCGTGGGGCTCAGTCTCATGATCCTGATATCACGACCAAATCAAGAGTCAGACACTCCACCAACTGAGCCACCCAGGCGCCCCTATGGTGGCTTTTTAATGCAGATAACAAGATGCCATTAATTTGATGGACCTGTTCGATAATGCATGTGAACTCGATACTGAAAAGTAGTTAAATCAAATATTTGCCATTGCCTTTTTAACACCACATGTCTAATTAACAAGGCAGGACCTTTTCATCACAATTTTGGGCAACAGAGAACAAACGTGGTCAGTTCTGGAGCAGTGCAGGACCTCTGGATTTGGACCACCATGGATCCCTTGACCCTCACAGTGCAGAGGACATTATTCAGTCTCTGCTGCAGGCGTGGTCCCAACCCCACCCAGCACTGGTACTGAACAGTGTGGCAATGAGTACAACGCAGATGACCCCATGCGGGAAGCTCCTAATTAAAAAAAAAAAAATACACACATACACAGACATATGATTGCAGGTTAAAAAAAATCTTTCACCCTTTAGGGGCACCTGGGTGGCTCAGTGGGTTAAGCCGCTGCCTTCGGCTCAGGTCATGATCTCGGAGTCCTGGGATCGAGCCCCGCATCGGGCTCTCTGCTCTCTCGGGGAGCCTGCTTCCTCCTCTCTCTCTGCCTGCCTCTCTGCCTGCTTGTGATCTCTCTGTCAAAAAAAAAAAAAAAAAAAAAAAAATCTTTCACCCTTTAGGCTGCCAACAACGCCATTTGTAGATCTTTAGGGATTCGTGAACTCTGCTTTAAAGAATAATGTGTTTTAAAGATGAGGTTTCTTGCACAAAAATTTCACTTAAGAATTCTATAATTATCTTAGAACACTGTTTTAAAAAACTAAACAGGCACACTCAAACACATTGTGACTTGACGAAGTGTCCATGCTGCGCAGGTGCTCCTTTTTGTTATAAATGAACTTCACACTGCCCTAAGTCTGTTTGAGATTTCTCCCTGGGTCGGATGCCCTCTTTGGGCACAAGAGAGTATGTAAAGACAGGAGAGCTGTTCTGAGCACCTACTCCCTGCCAGGTCCTGAGCCAGTCACCTTATTTCTGTTACCAGGTTCAGTCTACACGGAAACTCAAGCTCAAGCCTCACGGGCAGAGCCCCAGAGTGTCTGTGAGCCCCACGCTATGCCTTCAGTGCCTCGGGTGGGGAAAGCCATGGCTTACGCAGCCAGAACCTCCTAGCCGGCTGAGTACCCAAGCGGGCGGCTCTGAAACCAGCACCATGAGTCATGAAATGTGACTGTTTCTGCTAGAAGGCAGGGCAGAAGCACTGCAGAAGCAGCCGAATGGCCACCTGTCATGTCATCCTCACGGTGTACTGACTGGAGTCCCAGCCAAGTGAGTAGGGGGCTGCCGGGACCCCGCGACCCTGGGAAAGCTCACGTCCACGCCCCTCCCACCATCTGCTCCACTTGGAGCGCTCGTCCCCATTTCTACCAGCTTGGGCCACGGAAACCACTGGGCAAAATGGGCACTGTCCACCCCCAGACTCTAGTCGAGGTTGCTGAGTGGACGGGGGTTACAGCTGCCCACATACCTGTCGTCCTGCCATACCTGCCGGGCTGCCGGGCCCCGGTGCACCCGTCTGAGCACCTCACCTTCCGGGGCTCTCCACGGGAAGGGCCGGCCCTCTCAGCCAGGCTCCTTCCTCTCTAGCTTCCCATACCAGACCCCTCCATCCTCCCCCAGCTGGAGCACTCACTGTTCTAGAACGAGCTCTCATTCCCCTCCGTCCTGCTAATGTAGAGCTTTCTGCTGACTCTTTCTAACCCAGTCCCTCTCCTGTTGCTCCAGCCACCGCGCGCTTCTCCTTTGGATCTGACGGTCCGCGGCTTTGAATTGCTATGGCTTCTGAGCTTGCCTCCCAGAGCTGTTGGAGTGGGTGTATGTGAGGGCATGCGCGCTCCTCCGTGGGCGCATGCTCCCCGGGAGCAGGCGCTGCTGTGCTCAGAGCCCTTTGGGGACAGGCACCAGGGTCTCCGCAATCCAGTCCACACTCAGCTCCCTGCCTCCCTCTCACGTCCTTGCTGGGAGCAGCCTCACGCCACCCCTGCGCATGCCACCTCCAACCGACTTCTCTTATCATGGCTGGCAGGTGACTTCCCGAACCAGCCTAAGTCCGGAGTCCTTTATCATCCCTGAGTGGCACGGCCTGTCCTTCGTCCTTTCTGTCCTTACCTGCACCGTCGCCGGGTCGTATCGGCCTGCCCTGGAGACTGTGAGCTTGTGGAGGGCGACTTCTATCTGGTACCGTCGGTCTTGGAATGGTCCTGATGTGATGGGGTCGACCATGTTGGTTTCATGCAGCACGATCTTCTCAGACGCACTTGGTACAGGGTCCCAGGACACGTTTATGGTTTGGGGTTTTTTGGTTTTGTTTTTGTTTTTGTTTTTGTTTTTTGTTTTACTTTATTTATTTATATGAGAGAGAGCTCACATGAGCAGAGGGAGAAGGAGAAGCAGGCTCCCCGCTGAGCAGGGAGCCCGATGCGGGACTCGATCCCAGGACCCTGAGATCATGAACTGAGCTGAAGGCAGAGACTTCCCCGTGGGGAAGTTACAGGCGGCCCCGTGGGACAAGTTACATAAGTGTGCAAAAATAATGTTCCAGGGCAACATTAGCAAAGTCCTGTTGGGAACTTTGTACCTGTTGGGAACAAAGTCCTGTTGTACCCCTTTCTCTGATGTTTCTTCTCAACCACTACTGCACCCAGGAATCACCAACCGTGACAAATGCAGAGTCAGGTTCGGGAAGTCTGGAGCCTGCATTGACTCCTCTAGGGCTCCCTACCCGCCTCCAGGTTGCTCCCTCTGTGGGAGGAGGCGGAGGCCTTGTCCAGCTGCCGGCAGGAGAGACCAGGCTGACAGGGGCAGCGAAGTGACTCTGAGAACCAAGGCGGCTGGTTTCTAACTCAGAATCTTTTAGGAGGAGGCAAACTTCCTGCTCTGGAAGAATCTTGGGGAGAGAGCGGTAACTCCCTTCTGCCCGTGGCAAAAACAGACCCAGTTAGCCAGAGCTTTTGCTTCTCGGTGGATCCAAAGAGGGAGGAGTGGGGTGTGCCAGCTTTCTCTTTGAAATTCCCTTTAGGCAGATACTGTTCGTCCTGCTTCCTGCCAGGGCAGCCGGATGGTAAATGGGCATCAATCATGCAGGCTTGGCAGGTGGATGAGCCGGCACCAGCATGACCACTAACTTCAGTGTCCGCTGGTCGTGGACACTGAGAAACTGTTGGAGGCATGAGGGGAGAAAAAAAAAAAAAAGAAACACCACACATAAAGCAGAGAGCCCTTTGGACTTTGCTCCAGGGACGTTAGAGCTGTGGGGACTTTCCCTTTGCAGGCTCCAGGCCCTGCCTGCCCCGGGCTCCCCCAGCTTGGCCGGGTTCCCGTGGAGTTGGGTTTTAATGCAGCTGCCTGGGTTCCCGCCCTGGAATTTGCACTCACTGGGCCCAGGTGGTGCCAGACGAGCAGCCCACGGCCTCCTGGATGGCCTCGCGTTGAGGGAGCAGATCTCCGTGTTCTGTTGCTTGTGGACAAGCTCTGGAAAGAAAATGTCATCTGGCGGCGTCCCAGCTGATGCAGGAGCTAGCAAGTACAGCCCTGAAATTTAGACAGGAAATATGGGGTGGTTTGAAGCAAAAACCGTCGGTGTTCTTACTGATGACCTTTGAGATCCCATAGATGTTTTTGTATATATTATGTTGTTTTATAGTTTCTGCTGGGGCACACCCAGTCTCATACCTGGAGGGAGCACAGGGCGGCCAGGAGGGGGATGCTGCTTGCTCAGTGACTCAGTCCCTGAGGTATGTGGGACCAGCCCTGCTTGTCCTTGACAGTGTAGAGAAGGAAGGCAGGGTCGCCAGCTGCTGGGTCACCGGCCTGGGGCATGCCCAGGAGGGGCCTTGCCTTTTTTATTGCCCACGTGCTCCATAGGGTCGGATAGGTCCCGACTTCATGGCACCGGCACAGACCTTCCCAAAGGGAGTCACCGGCTTGGCAGTGTGGTGACGTTTGAGGACAAGTGAAGCTGATTGGGCCCGTGGGAACAGCAACAGCCCTTCCCAGGTGGAGGGAGCCCATGACACTGTGACCGTGTTACATGGAGACAGTGCTCACTTTCAGAGGAGCTTGGGGTGTCTGTCCACCTGGGCAGCTTCTGCTCTCGAACTGACACATAGTTACATCCTTGAAAAGACAAGCCAGAATTCAGGTATTCTGGGTGCTCCTTGGGTGGAGGAGGATTCCAGAGGGAGGCAGAGGAGCCCCCATCACTGTCCCCTCATGCACAGTGGAGCTTAGTCTGCCAACCTGCGTCCACCCTCTGGACCTGCTCCCAAAGGGGTCCCTCCCCTGGGGCTCCAGCCTCACCCACCCCCTTTGCTCTAAGGGGCCCTCAGCCTCCCTCCACCCTTGGCAGGTGGTACATCCACCATCTCTTCCCCCACTGTGCTCAGCAAGAAATTTCTTCCATGCTGGGGATCTGGGGTGGGGGATCCCTAGGAAGGAGCCCACTGAGGGACAGAAGACAGCCCTGGCAGTAAGTCTGCCTTACATTCTACAACTACCAGGATGAACATCTAATTTTATTAGGTTGAAATTACTGTGATTCAGTTGTGATGAAACACACATAGGATGGAATTGACTGTGCTAACCATTTCTCAGTGTGTGGTCAGTAGCGTTCCGAACATTCACTTTGCCGTGCAGCCAATCGCCCAAACTCTTCATCTTGCAAAACTGAAACTCTGGTCAACCAAAACTGTTAAATCGTTACACAAAACTTCTCCATCCAGCCCTCCCCCAACCCCTGGTTCCCTCCATTCTACTGTTGGTTTTGCTGAGTCTGATGGCTGTAGGAACCTCAAAAAGGGGGAATCACACAGTATTTGTCTTTTTGTCCTGGCTTATTCACTTAGTATAATGTCCTTGGGTTCCTCTGTGTTGTAGCATGCTTCAGAATTTGTTTCCTTTTTAAGGCTGGAGAATATTCCAGAATGCTTTGCTTATTCATTGGTAATGGGTGCTTGGGTAGCTTCCACATTTTGAGTATTGTGAGTAATGCTGCCATGAACCTGGGGGGACCTTTTCAAGTCTCTGCTTTCAGTTCTTTTGGGTACATGCAGACCTACGTTCTTTTATTGTGCTTGGCTTTGTTGCAGTGAACGATACTGCATTTTTTATCACTGTTAGATGTGTGGCAACCCTGCATCGAGAAGGTCTACCGGTGTCATTTTTTCCGACCCCATCTGCTCACTTTGTGTCTCTGTGTCATGTCTTGGCAATTCTCACATTATTTTAAACTTTCTCATTATAATTATATTTGTCCGGGTGATCTATGATCATCGATCTTCAATGTTGCCATTGTTGTTTTGGGGCGCCACAAACCATGACCATCGAAGACGGTGACCTTCACTGACCAGTGTTGTGTGTGTTCTGACTGCTTCACAGACCACCGTTCCTCTTCCGTCTCCCTGTCCTTGGGCGTCCCTATTTCCTGAGACAAAACAGTGTTGAAACGAGCTCAGTCAATAACCCTGTAATGGCCTCTGCGTGTTCAAGTGAAGGAAGAGCCCCACGTGTCTCAGTTTTCATCAAAAGCTAGAAATGATTAAGCTTGGTGAGGAAGGCGTGTTGAAAGCCAAGGTAGGCCAAAAGCAAGATCCCCTGTGACAGCTGGAGAGCCAAGCTGTGAACAGAGAAACCGTTCTTGCGGGAAGTTGGAAGCACGCTTGCAGCAAACACGTAAATGAGAAGAAAGGAAAACAGCCTTATGGCTGATATGGAGGAAGTTTTAAAGGTCTGGACTGAAGATCAAAGCAGCCGCAACATTCCCTTAAGCCAAAGCCCTATCCAGAGCAAGGCCCTGACTCTCTAGTTCTGTGAAGGCTGAGAGGGAGGCCGCAGACGAAAAGTCTGAGGTTAGCAGAGGTTAGTTCGTGAAGTTCAAGGAAAGAAGCATCTCCAGGTGGAGCAGCGGGGCTGATGGAGAAGCTACAGCAAGTCAGCAGCAGATCTGGCTGAGGGAATTCAGGAAGGTACTAAACAGAGTCCCAGTGTAGACACAACAGCCTTATGTTGGAGACTGATGCCATCTAGGACTTCATAGCTAGAGAGAAATCAGTGACTAGCTTCTAAGGAAAGGCTGATTCTCTCATTAGGGGCTAATACAGCTGGTGACTGGAAGTTGAAGCTTATCCTCAGTGACCATTCTGAAAATCTGAAGGCCCTTAAAATTTGTGCTGAATCCAGTCTATCTGCATTCCGTAAATAAAGCCATAAAGCCTGAATGATGGCATATCTGTTTACAGCATGCTTTACTGGATCTTTTAACCCTGCTGCTGAGACCTACTGCAGGAAAAAGGGTTCCTTTCAAAATATGACTGCTCATTGACAATGTGCCCAGTTTCCCAAGGGCTCTGATGGAAATGGACAGTGAGATAAATGCTGTTTTCATGGCTGCTGCAACACATCCATTCCATAACCCATGGATCAAGCAGTAATATTGTCTTTCAAGTCTTATTATTTAAGAAATACATTTCAGGGGTGCCTGGGTGGCTCAGTGGGTTAAAGCCTCTGCCTTCGGCTCAGGTCATGATCCCAGGGTCTTGGGATCGAGCTCCGCATCGGGCTCTCTGCTCAGCGGGGAGCCTGCTTCCTCCTCTCTCTCTGCCTGCCTCTCTGCCTACTTGTGATTTCTGTCTGTCAAATAAATAAATAAAATCTTTAAAAAAAGAAAAAGAAAAGAAAAAGAAATACATTTCAGGGGCGCCTGGGTGGCTCAGTGGGTTAAAGCCTCTGCCTTCGGCTCAGGTCATGATCCCAGGGTCCTGGGATCAAGCCCCACATCGGGCTCTCTGCTCAGCAGGGAGCCTGCTTCCTCCTCTCTCTCTGCCTGCCTCTCTGCCTACTTGCAATCTCTGTCAAATAAATAAATAAAATCTTAAAAAAAAAAAAAAGAAAGAAATACATTTCATAAGGCTGTAGCTGCCCTAGATGGATATTCCTCTGGTGCATGTGGGCAAAGTCAATTAAAAAACTTCTGGAAAGGATTCACCACTCTAGATGCCATTAGGAAGATTTGTGATTCATGGGAAAAGATCAAAATATCACTATGAGCAAGAGTTTGGAGGAAGTGAATTCCAATCATCATGGATGACTTTGAAAGGTTTAGGATTTATTGGAGGAAGTACCCGAAGATGTGGTAGAAGGAGTGAGAGAACTAGAGAACTGGAACTGGAAGTGGAGCCTGAAGATGGGACTGAATTGCTAGGCTCAGGATGAAACGTGAGTGGAGGAGGAGTTGCTTCTTATGGACACGCAAAGACTGTGGTTTCGTGAGATGGAATCCGCTCCTGGTGGAGATCCTGTGAAGACCGTTGAAGGGACAACAACGGATTTAGAATATTGCAGGAATTTAGCTGATAAAGCAGAGGTGGTGGAGTTCGAGAGGACGGACTCCAACTTCGGAAGAAGTTCTGTGGGTAGATGCCAAACAGCGTCCCATGCTACAGAGAAAGCATTCGGGAAAGCAAGAGCAATCGATGTGGCAAAGTTCACTGTTGTCTTAGCTTAAGAAACGGCCACGGCCACACCATCCTTCAGCCACCACCACCCTGGTCAGTCAGCAGCTGTCAGCATCGAGGCAGACCCTCCACCAGCAAAAAGATACGACTTCCTGATAACTCAGATGATGGCTAGCATTGTTTAGCAAAAAGTATTTTTATTTTTGTAAAGACTTTAGAGAGAGAGAGAGAGAAACACAAGCAGCAGAGTGGCAGGGAGAGAGGGAGAGAGACTCTCAAGCAGACTCCCCGCTGAGCAGGGAGCCTGACATGGGGCTCAGTATCATGACCCTGAGATCATGCCCTAAGCTGAAATTAAGAGTAGGACGCTTAACGGATTGAGCCACCCAGGTGCCCCAGTACAGTGTTTTTAAATTAAGGTGTGCACATTGTATTTTTAGGCATAATGCTGTCTCACACAGACGCTGCAGTACAGTATAAACAGTACTTCTATATGCACTGGAAACCAAAGAATTCATCCGACTGGTCTTACCGTGATAGCTGCTGTTTTGCGTGCTCTGGAACCAAACCCGTACCACTGCCAAGGTGTTCCTGGACCCAGAAGAGGAATTATAGGGGATCTGATTTTATTTTTTTGAGGAACCTCCATACTGTTTTCCATTGTGGTTGCGCTCCTTTGCGTTTCCACCAGCAGAGTATAAGGGTCCCAGTTTCTCCACATCCTTGCCAACATTTCTTATTTTCTTTTCTTTTTCTTTCTTTCTTTCTTTCTTTTTTTTTTTCTTTTTTTTTGGTTAGTGGCCATCCTAATCCTAATTATAATATAAAAGCAGTAGTTCGGGTTTCCTATTTTTCTGTGATTTGGTATACTAGAATTGGAAGTGTCCTGTAGTCCAGCCCCCAATGTCCCCAAAGGAACTGAGATCCAGAAAGAAGAAACCCATGCACAGTGTCTCAGATCCTCATGGCTTACCTGGGACACACAGGATGACATCAGAGACTGGGACCCACTAGCCAGCCGACACTACAAGAAGGCCAAGATCAGGCCGAATGGCGACCACTGTGACTTGGCTCAGCCCTCCACCCCCTCCCTGCTGCAGACAAGGCACCTGCAGACTTACGGGATCCTGCTGGAGGGCTTGTTGGTGGCTGGCTCCAAGCGGGGACCCCCACAGCATTCAGAGAGGTGTCCTCAGTCGAGGCCCAGGCTCCTCTCCCCTGCCCGCCCTTGCCTGTGCTTGGAAATGTCACTGTCATCTCAGACCCAGGTCACTGAAAGCCACCTGGTCATCGCCTCCCACAATGTGTCCTCTGTTGGGCTGCTTTGACCCTTGTCCTGGAGCCAGAGACTTGGAACCCCAAATATCGTGGGGTCCTCCTCCTGCTCTTGCGGACCCATCTGTCTTCCCCCCACGGTCGCTCTGCCTGTGTACCCCCACACACACACACACAGACACACACAGGCTGACCTTCTCATTCAGGCTGCTTGTCTCCAGAACTGTTCATGCTCACTGCTCTGGCTGCTGCCGCCAGCGCCCCCCTCCCCACACGCCTTCCAGCAGTTTCTCCCACACTGGCTCTCACAGGTGATCTGGGATCCCCACTGGCTATGGGTTAGTTAGGTCCTTGGCCCGCTTCCCAACCGGACCCTCTTTCAAGCAATGGCCAGGCCTTTCCCTTGAACAAAACAGACACAAAATCACCTTCTGCTTCCCTCCCCTTACTCAGCGACATTGAAAAAGATGATCCCCAAATAGTTGTGGGATGCTCTCATTCAGAACCACCCACTCACAGGTTCCCCAACCAGCAAAATGAGAGCAATAGATCCTCTCCCTTAGATTATAAAGATTCAAGTGAGAAAAAGTGGTTTCGAGAAACCACAGCACTCCGGTACCCTGAGCGGATGCAGCCCATAATGCTCTCTTCCCCTAGGGTGGGCATGACCCATTACCCATTCCCCCCCTACCTTAATAACCATAGATATGAAGGGCAGCACACTCAATGTGGAGAATATAAACAGTCTTAATACAGCATCTGCTGTTGGGGCGCCTGGGGGCTCTGTCATTTAAGCGTCTGATTTCAGCTCAGGTCATGGATGCAGGGTCCTGGGATTGAGTCCTGCTTCTGACTCCCTGCTCAGCGGGGAGTCTGCCTCTCCATCTCCCTCTGCCCCTCCCCCTGCTCATGCTCTCTCTCTCTCTCTCTCTCTCAAATAATTGAATGAAATCTTTAAAAAAAAATTAAAGCATCTGTTGCCTTCCAGAGATGTTAAATGAAGTTGAAGACATGGGGCACCAGGATTGCCCACATGGGGAGGTCGACAGCAGTGGGGGCGGGTGTGTGTGTCCGGTGTCTTGGGCTGGCATAGAGCGGCTTTCTCCCCCCCGAGGCCTCTGTGCTTACGGACCCACACTGCTTCTGAAGTGGGGCCTTGACTCCATCCACACCCCAGGCACCATTTCTGGTGTGGACGGAAATTTCTCACGTGCACTCTTCAAAATAATTATTCTGTGAAAAATAAAAATGCAATGTCACAAATTTATCAACATATATATTTATAATCTGTCCGTTGCTTTCATCAAATGATACAGAAATTGCAATGGAAATGCTGTGCGATTTTGCTGCTAAGGAGGCTCTGTTCTGGAGAAATGTTGTGATCCCATAGCATAACCAGCTCTCGGGTGATGCACATTCCGTGGGTCTGTTCTGGGTCTAGGATGCTTGGTAAGCCTCCCATGTGCTTCCTGAGTGCAGCCAGGAGGGGGCACTGCTCTCAGCCTTGTGTCCTCAGGCCCAGAGCATCTAGAGGCATCTCAGAAGTGCTTTTGAGCTGTGTTTTCAAGAGAGCAAAGCATACCAGGCAGGGTGTACGACGTGGGAGAGGCAAGAGGGTGTGATTGTGGGTTTTCCAGGAACAGGGAACGTTAGACCGATTGCCAGGCGAGTGGGGGATGAGCGAGGGCAGGTTTATGATGGAGGGTCAAAGGAGTCCCCTGACTTTCAGGCTGTGCCGTTGCTTTGGGTATTAGCTGCAGCCCTGCAGGAGACAGGTGTGTGATGGCATTGAGTCACAGACTCCAAAACGAGGTACACACCCAGTTTTTGCTATGAAGGAATTTAGGGCCTTACTGGATCTTACCGGAGCCAGAAATTCATGTCCTTTTGTGAAATGTTCCAGTTTTTTCTGAGTTGGCTAGCTTCAGTGTGCACACACAGGCAGGCCTGCACGCAAGCACACATGCACAGGCTTGCATAAACACACGTGCATGCTTGCACACGTGCGGGCCTGCACATGCACAGATACGCCTGTTCACATACACGTGTGTGTGCATGCGTGCACCTGTGCACACACGCACCTGTGCAGGGATGCACACACAGGCACATGTGTACACACACGCACGTAACACTGTGCTGAACAGAAAGCTTCACCGGATGTCCCGGCAGCCTGAGGGGCTGTAGGTCCTGCGTGGGGGTGGGGTCAGGGTGCACCGCGCAGAGTCAGGTGTGAGAAGACGCAGGGCCCCCGTGGTCGGGGCTCATCTCCTGCATGTGGAGTGAGGGCATCCTGGGAGGCAGCAGGATCCACTGGCCGAGGCTGGACGGTAGGAGGACGCATGTGTGCAGGTGTCCGTGATGAGAGCTGTGCTGGGAGCTGGGGAGATTGTTCATGTGGGGAACACTGGGGGGACTGGTGATTCCTTCTTCCTCTCTCCTGCTTCCGCTCCCGTGGTGGGGCTGGCCGATAGAATAAATGCATCAGGAGCTGCTTCCTGCTCGACTCAGGAGTTCAAGCCAGGTTTATTAGTATCCAGAAATAAACAGAGAGCATCCTGAGCAAATGTATTCACTTCCCCAACATGTTAAAAAATAAACACTTCTTTTCCCACAACGAAAGCACCTTTGGGAGGTAATGTGAACAGCAGGTGGGCTTCTGGGAACCTGAGCATCTAGCCCTAGACCCAGGGTTGACTAGTGAAGGACTCTGTAACCTACTTCTCCGTGTTCCGACTTCCCCATCCGCAGAATGGGGTGGCATCCGTTCTTCATAACAGGCTGGAGAATGCAGCACTGAAAATCGTTTGGGTTTATTGCTAGCTCTGCCGTTTTCTAGTCTTACCAAGATGTGTCCACGCTCCTCTCCTATGAAGCAGGAATAACTGTAGTACCTCCTCAGTGTGTCATCGGGAGGGTCGATGAATTGGTAGCATACAGCCCCCCCATGCAATATGCTGACTACTTCGCTTTCATTTCTGCAAGTTAAAAATGAAGGAAGTATGTAAGGGATAAGAGGAAGGCACAAATGATAACGATTATGACACCAATGTAAGGTTTTCACCAAGAAAAAAAGGGAATTAATCTAGGTCTACATAGCCCAGTAGAGGAGGAGACTGGAATGTCATTCCAATCTGAGTCTTTACATTAACCAGTGACATGAATGGCAGGAGCTCGTGGCCTGCTCTGAATCCCATTTGCTATTCCCCCCTCAATTTTAAGTGACCTCTTTCATTTTACAAGTAATGCATTTATAGGTGATATTATAGAAAAATTAGGAAGTACATAGAAGTGAAAATAGCAAAATATGATATGACACGTATCCTGGGGATTCTTGTGTGCATCTTTCTAGACTATGATCTATGACTACAATGCATGATTCTCTTAAAAATGGGATTTTCTAAAATAGTATTTGTTTTCTAGAAAAAGAAAAATCTGAATCAAGTACTTCAGTACATCAAATCCTGTACTTTTAAAGTGTATTTAACTAGTACCAGCATAACATTGTTTTGAAGTACCGTAGTTTATTGAAATGGTCTCTTACTGACGTGCAGTTCGATTATTTTACGTTTGTTTGCCATTGTAAATTATGCGGTACTGAGCACCTTTGAACTTCCCACAGGGAAATAATTGGGGAGTTATTTCTTTGCGACCAGTTTCTAGAAATGGAATTACCGTGCCTGATACCTTGGGCCAGAGTGCCCCCAAGAAGGTTGCTCTGCAGGAGAGTTTAAGCTCGTTAGCTCTTTGTGGCAGGAGGTGGGAGGGCGAAGTGGGCAGGAGCGGCCCCTGGGAGTCAGGCACGTCCACTCTCCATCACTGCTCCGACACCAATAACCATGGGCCTTCAGGGGAGCTACAGATCTCTTGGACATGCAGTTTTCTCAGCTGCCAAATCGATTGAGTGAGGTGAACGTCCTAAGGTTATTATTAGCAGAGGCCCTGGCGCTGAGTAAATACTAGCTATTATGCAATACCTACGGTCTCTGTAAGATGAGGCCCTTATGCACACATAAGCGTCTCTGTTGTGCATATATACACACATACGTGAAGACAGAGACATACTTGTATATAAAATAAAATACCTATATCAAGTAAGGTCCTTTGCCTCCCTGAATGATCTGGAGGAGACCAAGTGGGTGACTAGTGGGTGACTGGTTCCCAGGTGTTTACAAATCTCCTGCAAAGTGAACTGAGAACTCAAAGCATAGCTGGGAATAAGGCGACGATCCCATTGCTCGTGTCCCTCGCTGCCCAGCCGCCGCCTACGTGCAGGGGGGCCTGGGGGAGGGTGTTGGTCAGATGGGCTTTCTGGGTAATTTAGTGCACCCCGATGCTGTCCTAACAACCCCAACATCGTGGGTCTGTGGATTCCAGGTCTGCAGCTGGTCATGGTCCTGGATCCAGAGCTGGGACAGGGAGCCAAGCCGAGTGAAGCAGACCACTGGGGGAGTCCACGTTAATTTGGTGTGATTTTTTTTTTTTTTTAACCCACTCAGTGGCTCAGAAAGGGCTGGTCCATGCAAACTCTGCTACACCAGCCCACTCCTCGATCTGTACAGATTGTGATCGTGCCACTGCCTGGGGGGAATCCATTTCTCGGCTGATCCTTTCCTTTCCAGCACACTTCACCTGTTTTTTTTAGTTGTCCCCGTTCTGTTAGTGTTGCAGAGTGTGCCAATGCATCGACTTTAAAAGGGGTTGTATATCTCAGAAGGCTGTTCTGAGGAGGGAGAAATGGTTAAAAGAATGGCTTGTCATGAGGGAAAGTCCTAGAAAGCCACTGGATGCTCAGGCGTGATGGCGTTAAGGTCGTAGTTGGAAGCTGTTGTCTCATCCAGTCCTTCTGTGCTGTCACTGTTGAAGGAGGAAGATGAAGGCTCGCGCCCCCCCTCCTCCTGGAAAGCCCGCCACGGCGAATGTGCACAGCGAACAGAAGCCTCCCCGGGACGTGTCGCCCGGCCCTCCGCAGAACCTGCTGCACATGAAGGAGAACTTGAGGAACAGCACGGTGGCGGTCACCGTGGTTCTGCCCAGCGGGCTGGAGAAGAAGAGTGTGGTCAGTGGCAGGTAAGGGTGCGGGCACCTTGCGGAGGGCTCAGTGCCGTCCAGTCTCAGGTCCAGGGAGAACTGAAAAGTGGATTGTGCAGGGTTGTGCTCACTCCCCTGTCAAACAGACCTGGGACCCTGGGATACGGAGCTGGGTCCAGAGTGGCTCACCTGGATGACCGTTGGCTACGCCACCCCTCCTCGACTCACCATCATCCCGAGGGAGCAAGGACTGAGCAGCTCAGTCCTGCTGGAGGGTGAGCTGGGGGGAAGGAGCAGGGGTCACAGGTCCACATGCATCTCCAAGTAGGTGGCCAGCCCCCGGGGTCTGCGCCAGCCTCCTCAGCATGAAGTGATGCAGCTGGGGAAGCCTCCCGATGTGACCCTGCCCTGTCCGCTGACAGGCTGGCCCACCGAGGTGCAGACACAGTCAGCGGTCAGTTTTCCAAATGCAGCTTCCACAGCACGTCTGCACTGATGGCTGAACTCCAGCCCAACCAGTTTCCAGCCCTGAGATGCCCACTGGATTCCTTTCTCAACCTGACCCACCCGGGAACGTGCCTGAGGTCAAGGTCACCCCTTCCTCTTCCCACATCAGCCGCCCTGGAAACATTGGCAAAGCCTCCTGTGATCATAGTATTAAGAACTTTATAACCAATAGAATTTCTGATTTCAAGATACGTCATCATGTTGTTTGATCGATTTTGTGCTACAGCTGTTGTTCCTGATACTTTGATCTGTAAGAACACATTTTCCCAGAGTCACAGGAAACGAAAATTAAATCTCAGCATTTATATAGTTTTTATGATAGAGTATGATGGAGTGATCAACTGTGGAAACTTTGCAGCGTAAAAATATAGTTTGTCTAATTCTGAGGCAGGAGCGAATAGAGGTCGTATGTCTTGGAAAATAAGAATAAGATATGATCAGATGTATTTCACTTTTTTTTTTAAAGATGTTATTTATTTGTTTAACACAGAGAGAGAACACAAGCAGGGGGAACTGGGAGAGGGAGAAGCAGGCTCCACACTGAGCAGAGAGCCCAATATGGGGCTCGATCCCAGGACCCTGGGATCAGGACCTGAGCTGAAGGCAGAGGCTTAACGACTGAGCCACCCAGACGCCCCAGGTGTATTTCACTCTTAAAAAGCAGTTTGCTCCAATATTTTTAAAAATGGATAAAGGTGGAAATCATATCACCGTAGGTGCTTATATTTTATTCTGGTGGTTGTGATGAGGAGAACAATGGAAGGCTTTTTTTTTTTTTATTTTCAACAGTTTTATTTAATAAAAATCTTACATAAACTTACAGTGTTCCAGATACATTGTAGTACCGACTCTCCGAAACCCCTATGAGCTTATACTCATTTTATAGATGAGGAAAGCGAGCCCTTCAGAGGTTAAAGAACTTGTTAGAGTTCTCTGTCTTGGTTAGAAGCAGGGCCAGATTCTACCCTGGTAGGACGGCTGCAGGGTTTATACTTTCGTAACCACCATTCTATGAAGCTTCTTTTTTTTTCCCCCCCCCGAGCATAACAGTATTCATTGTTTTTGCACCACACCCAGTGCTCCGTGCAATCCGTGCCCTCTCCAATACCCACCACCTGGTTCCCCCCACCTCCCGCCGCTTCATTTTAAAATATCAGGATTTGAATTCTCCCTGAAATGTTATGCTATTTAAACTTTGTCACGAAGTTTCACGGTGGCAACTTGATGTGCAAAGGGGTATTAAATCTTACAAATCTCTCCACGGGCTACGCAAACCCGTGGCAGATGCTTGCTGCCAGCCTCAGTACATAGCTGGGGTTGGGGCTGTTGGGTTGTCGGGTATGGTGTCTTCTCCTGCACTAGGTGATGCCGGCCCGTTTCCCAGGGTGGAACCACCCACCCGCCCAGTGTGGGGCTTTCCCCTCGGGGGCCCCTCCTGTAGCTGGGGTCCCAGCCGCAGGGCTCTGGTGGAAGCAGCTGAAGTTGGTCTATGCTATATCCACGAGGGCCAGCCCCCCACCTGTGGCCTTGCGGCCCCCAGAAGCCAGTGGCTCTGGCGGTTTCTACAGGCAGAGCTTCCAGGGTTTGCGAAATGCAAGTGACGAGAGTTTCTGGTCTCTTTGCTTCGCAGAGTGGTCCTTGTCCTAAGGATGCTTTTCCCACCGAACCTTACCTTGAAAATCATGCCGTGTTTCTATAGGCTGGCAAACTAAGAGGTCCGTGAAGTTTGACCAGTGACTGTTTAGTCAACATTCCTATATTTTCAACCCAATTTTTTCAAAGATTTTATTTATTTTTTTTGAGAGAGCATGTGCACGAGCCGAGGGAGGGGCAGAGGCAGAGGGAGAAGCAGGCTCCCCGCTGAGCCGTGAGCCCGATGTGGGGCTCGATCCAAGGACCCTGGGATCATGACCTGAGCTGAAGGCAGAGGCTTAACCCACTGAGCCTCAGGCGCCCCCAACCCAATTTTTAATTACACTGAAAAATGCTGTTTTATTGAGATATGATTAGTACATGTTAAGTGCGTCCTTCCTGACGAGTCTGTAGCTCAGTGCACACCTGAAACCACTGTCACTATCAAACTAGTTACATATTTTGTAAAGAAATGGCCTGTGGGTCCCATCTCGATGTGCTCATACCTGGGCCCAGTTCTCCAAACGCATGCAGTGATAGAATGCTTTCCTGACAAGTACGACAATTACCTGAAAACCATTTCCAAACGGAACACTTTCTTAAATTCCATCTTTTTAATTTTTCTTTTTTCTTTACAAAGTAGAAGCTACCACTCTGTAAGGTGGCCGTGTAGCAATGAGAAAACATGCAGCTTCTTAAAGATCCAGCATTGAAACACTTTCCTCTTCTCCAGCAGTAAATTCTAATCCCTCCTCCCAGGCTTCCTGCAGGGTTAAGTGAGTCCGAGCTGCAGCCCTGGAGCTGCCTTCACTGGGACGTTGGCGCTGTGGCTGGTGCTGATTCAGCAGCCGCTTGCCGAGGGATTTGGTTTCATGTGTCGTACTCTTTAATAATACCAGAGCCGGCTGAAGGCCAGTCCCCGACCCTTGCTTAAAATAGATCTGCTAATTGCTAATCAATGTGGTTTATCTCTTCTGTTTTATTAGAGAACGTGCCCAGCTTTTTATGAGACAAGCAAGCAGCTGATCATTTATAATCAGCCCCTTACCCGTGCTTTTTCCTGATATGAAAGATTCTCCGAGAGGAAACATTAGTAATCACCGTCTGCGGATTGCATTCTGCATAGGACTGATTTTTTTTTTTCTTTTTTAAAGTGTCCTTGGGATTTGGAAACTTATAAGTTCCAGTCTGTTCTTACAGAGATTAGGACCTGAGAATCTGCGTTTTGGGCCTTTTTTTTTTTTTAATTCATTTATTTACCTTAGAGAGAGAGAGAGAGAGAGAGAGAACGCAAGAGGGAAGTACAGAGGGAACGAGAGAAACTCAAGCCAACTCCCCACTGAGCACAGAGCACAGAGCCCAGCGCAGAGCTCGACCTCACGAGCCTGAGATCACCATCTAGCCAAAATCAGGAGTCCGATTGAGCCCCCCAAGGGGCCCCCATATTCTGGGCCATTCTTAAGGGAAGTGCTCTGGTATAGGATTAGGAATGGCATTACCAGCGCCGCATGGGGATGGTCGAAGGAGGCCACCAACTCCATCACATGGGTTGGGACATACTTAAAGAGAAGGTCTTTGAAAAGACAATGCCCTGGGGCAAAAGAGAGCTTCATAAAGTGTGTCAGTCTCTAGAGTGTTGGGGCTGTGTCTTTTGCTGTGATAAAGTAGTCAGGTCCAAGTTGGTATGCATGTCCAAGGGGCTGGGGCAAGAAAAGGCAAATATTTCCTTTGCAGAATACAGGAAATATCCCTTGGTATTCATTCTTGTGATTCTTCACGACAGACACGCTTACAACAGTGCAGGAGTTTTTAGGTCCTGGAGCTTATCAGATAGCACAGGCTCTCATAACATGGGTGTTGGGTCTGCATGTTCCTTCCGGAGAGCTCTCTGGCTCCACGCTGGGAGGCCGTGAGCTCCTGGCAGCTCTGAGGTGTCCTTCATCCACCCTCCCCTTCCAGGTGTTGGTGAAGCCCCTTGCCTATCGAGGCTCCCAGAGCCGAAGGGAGCCTGGTCTTCTCTGGTCCTCAGCGAGTTAAGGAGGTGATGTTAAACAAGACATTTCTGGTGCTTGGGAGTCGGCCAGGAGAAGACTATTCTGGAAATAACTGACTGACAGGTTGCTTTGGTTTCGTTTGATTTACATTTTTGTTTGAAGAATATCTTTTTTTAGAAGAGCTCATTTTTTTTTTTAGAACAGTCTTAGTTTCCTAGCAAAAATGAGAGGGAAGTACAGAGACTTCCCACATACCTTCCTCCCAACCCACAATCTCCCCCATTATCAGCATCCCCCAGTGGAGTGGGTGCCCCTTACAATCAGTGAACCTGCACAGACATATTGTCATCCCCCAGAGTCTGTCGGTGACACCAGGGTCCACTCATAATGTTGTATGTGCTTTGGGTTTGGACGCACATAGAAGGATATGTGTCCACCACGGTAGTTCCTCAGAGAGGAGTTTCACTGCTCTGAAGTCCTCTCAGAGAACATTCCAGGACACACAGCCCGCTGTGGTCACTGCCATTAGAAGTGGGTCTCATTGGATCACCTTCCCGTCAGCCCCAGGAACGTGTTTGACCATCCGGGTCTTAGCTCGCTGCTTCTCGGAACTGCCTCCCTGAAATTTTTCTGCCCTATGAAGGCTTCATTTGCTTGCTTGTTTGGGCGAAACCCAAGAACAAAGACAGTGATAGAATGTCTGTCACGTGCAGACTGTGATCATCAGACTCCAGGTGCTACTGGATTTTCTTCCTGAGCATCTGTGCTGTGAGCAAATCACATGGTGATGGGGCGACCACAGGTTGTAAACTGTGCGCTGCTCCTGTGAAAAGCTGTTCTTTGCTAAAGCCACTATGTAATAGCCCACAGCAGGTGTTGTTACTGGTTGGGATTTGGTGTGAGAGATTACGAAAGAAAGAGAAAAAAGGAAGGAAGGAAGAAGGAAGGGGGAGGGAGGAAGGGGAGGGGAAGGAAAAGAAAAGGTGAAAAGGAAGGAAGAAAGGGACGAAGGGAGAGGAAGGGAGGGAAATGAGGAGGGGCAGGAAGAGAGGAACGAAGAGGAAGAAAGAAAGGAAAGGATGGAGGGAAATGAGGGGAAGGAAGGAAGGAGAGAAAAGGAAAGGAAAGGAAGGAGGAAGAAAGAAGAAAGAAAACAGTCATTTATTCATTGAGCAAAATACATATCGAACACCTAACTTTTCTGAAGCAACTGGAAGGAAGACATCCTGGAGAGCAGCAGAAGGAAATAATTCTCATTTGCAAGACATTTCTTCGTGCAAAAAATGGGGAATTCAGTGCTACTGGAGCATGAATGGAGAAAGGGGATTTACAAGGGCCTGGACTGGGTGGTGGCTGTGTGCTGTGGGCCATCCCGAGTTCCCTGGGTCTCAATCAAACAAAATTATGCACGCCACAAGGGACACAAGGCTCTGTTCCAGTCCCAGGCAAGTCATAAGGAGAAGCTGACATGTCAGAACATTAATTTTCCTCAAATGCATTAATGTTCCTCAAATATAGGGGACTGTGGTCTTCTATCAAAAATAGTGTCAGGGGGGGCGCCTGGGTGGCTCAGTGGGTTAAGCCGCTGCCTTCGGCTCAGGTCATGATCCCAGGTCCTGGGTTCGAGCCCCGCATCGGGCTTTCTGCTCAGCAGGGAGCCTGCTTCCTCCTCTCTCTCTGCCTGTCTCTCTGCTTGTGATCTCTGTCTGTCAAATAAATAAAATCTTATAAAAAAAAAATAGTGTCAGGGGCTCATGGGTGGCTCAGTTGGTTAAGTATCCAACTCTTGACTTTGTCTCAGGTCGTGATCTCACGGTCAGGAGATCGAGCCCCATGTGGGGCTCCACGCTCAGCAGGAAGTAGGCTTGCGACTCTCTCTCCCTCTCCTGCCCTTCCCCCCTTCTCTAAAATAAACAAATCTTTAGAAAAAGAATAGCGTCCAAATATCACATGCACATTTAAAATAAACATAACCTAACTTTAAAGATAGTTGAGCTGTTTGCCAGAACCCCCAAAAGGGCACATTGGCTCAGCGGCCAAGTGAGAAGCACAAGGCCAAGGTCTGCTTGCATGTGACCTGGACACAGGAGGCTCCAGACTCTGAAGGTGCAGGTCAAAGATGGTGGGGTCAAAGTTAAGCGAGAGCACAAGTTACCGTGGTAGGAATCTGTCTGCCCAGCGTGCGCCCCATGTTGATATCACCTGTCCTCACCTGTTCAGGTAACAGCTCATGACATCACACGTGGCCAGGAAAACAGCCAGGCTCCCAGCCTCAGCACGTTTCTCTCTAGGTCAAGATGCCCCAACTGCCATTATTTTCTGAGCAGTTTTTGAAAAGCTGAATGCCTTAGGGAAGGCAGGTCCCTCCGGTTAAGAGAGACTCCAGTCTCTCGCTAGATCATGTACGGAGAACTCTTGAAGACCGTGGTGGCTGTCTGGACCCAAGAGGCATTTGGGTTTTATGAGGGCGAGCCATCAGGATTGGGGGACTGGATGCTGTCATCCTGATGACTGGGCTTCTGACTTCTATGTGGGATGAGGGTACCCTGGTCATTTTGCAGCTGTCTGCTTCCCTCCAGCCTAACTTGACAGCCCGGCTTAGGCTTCCCTAAGACAGATTCTTGTCTGTGACTCTAGCTTTGCGCCTAGAGCTCTGCCTCTGACCCACAGACTTCTCTGCCTGTGGCTTCCCCCATCTCCTAGTCTCTCCGTCGTCCTTCGGGTGTTTCTGCCTGTGTGTTCCTTTGTCCCTGACCTCGTCCATAGGGGCCACCTCTCGGAGGGCCCTGCTTACATCATGCTATATGTTGCCTCTCTGGTCCACACAAAGCTGCGAGACCCCACTTTCTCCCACTTGCTCTGACTCGGTAGCCAGATTTTGCCTTACAGCTTGGGGCCACTGATTGGTCTTGGTTCCACATAAAAAAAAAAAAACTAAGGACTATACATGCAAATTAAGTGTGTTCATTTTAACATCATGTCCAGAAGTACATACCTTTGTTTTTTTTAAGATTTTTATTATTTATCCCATAGAGAGAGAGAGAAAGAGCAGGGGGGGGGAGCAGAGGGAGAGGGATAAGCAGACTCCCTGCTGAGCACAGAGCCTATGAGGGGCTAGATCTCATGACCCTAAGGTCCTAACCTGAGCCAAAACCAAGAGTCAGATGCTTAACTGATTGAACCACCCCGGCACCCCCGTAACTAGCTACCTTGATGTAACATGTAAACTTAGCATCAAGGGACCCATTATCTAATCAATGCATGAAATGCTCATTTCATGAGTACAAGGACTAAACTAGTTTTCAAAGCGAGGTCCCTGACCAACAGTGGCTGCATCCCTGGGAACTTGGTAGAAATGCAAATTCCCAGACCAGTCCTAATGGCTCAGAAACCTTGAGGAGAGGCCCAGCAATTGGACTTTGACCACACCCAAACTTTCAGATTAGCTAATCTTTGAGAACCCCAGCTGCAGGGCATGGTCCTATGGGGCTCTGCTAGATGTACCAGGATGAGCACGCAGTCCCTGAGAGGGAGCCCAGGGTCATGCTGGCACGATGGCAGGGAGAGGGCTGTAGGAATGCGTCGAGGTTGCAGCTTCAGAATGAAGGCAGGCTTTGCAGTTTAGCTAGAAGTATGTCCTAGAGAGGGGTGATGCATCATCTGGCCCAGCTTGACGGAAATGGGACGTGCCCTCCCTGACTTCCCTGTCCCAGCCATGTGGTCCCCAAAAGCTTGCTCACTTCCTTGAGTCCCGAGCACCTCTGCATTTGGGGCAGGGGTGCAGGCACAGGCTGACCATCACTCTGCTGAGCTCTCGGCGAGGATTAAAAAAAAATAAGAAGAAGAAGAAAAAGAAAAATGCACAGGAAAAAGGAGCAGCTTTTTCTTATCAAAGCTGCAGACTCCTGCCAAAATGCTTCGTGATGTCTATACACATTTGGACAGTCATAGTGTTGTTGTTGTTGTTTTTTAAAGAAAGATGTAGGAAAAAATTATGTACTTTTAAACTTAAAAATAGAGATCACCACAAATACCAATAAATTGTACCCCTATATTCTGAGCACTTAAGAGACATTTTGGGGAACAACAGATTGAAGAGTCTGGAGGGGAAAAGGATATTGAGGAGAAATTTGGAGAGAAAGCCCCAGAGATCCGCCTCATGACCCCCTCAACCCTACCAACGTGGTTTTGAGTGGTCATTCCTCTTTATTACTTGGAATCAGAGAGAGAGAAAGCCTGCAAAGGTTGATTATTTTTGTCGTATTCAGTCTTCCTTAAAATACCACAGATTGGGGGCTTTCACAACAGACATGGTTTCTCACAGCTCTGGAGGCTGGAAGTCCAAGGTCGAGGTGCCAGTGGGTAGATTTCCTTCCGGGGTGTCTTCCTGGCTCATAGGCAGCCGCCATCATTCCATGTGCTCATGTGACCCCTTTTCTTTGGGTGCACAGAACAAGATCTCTGGGTCTCTTCTTGTAAGGACACTAATCCCATCCTATCAGTGCCCTTGTGACTCATGTAACCATAATTACTTCCTTAGAAGCCCCATCTCCAGATACATTCAACGGGGGGGTTAGGTTCTTAGCAGGGATGGTCTAGTCAACTTCCTTAATACACCTGATTCTTCTTTGATGTTCTGGAGGGTGTCTAGTTGCCTTGTTTTCTTTCATTGTAAGATTGGGGGAATTTGATGGTATAGTGTCTCAAGGATGTTATTTCAAGCGTGGGCTATGTTGGTATTTGCTGGAGGGGGGTGGTTTAGCCACGTACAGACAGGGGATGCTCTACTCTTAGCCAGGTAAAACATCTCACCACACAGACTCCCACACAGAAAAGACTGGAACAAATGAACTCACGTTCATGTGTTCGCAAACACATCACACTTACCCCATGCCTGGCACTATGCTCGCTGCCTTTCAAGTGTTCATTCATTTAAGTCTCTAGCAGGTGGACGCTGTCTGTATACCCTCACCAATAAGGAAACTGAGGCATGGGAGGCAGGTCTGAGAAGCGGGGGGTGGTGGTGCTTGGACTCTGTCCCAGGAAGTTCCCCTCAGGGGCCTTCACTGAACCACCCTGCCACCATGGGAACCTCAGCAGAGCTGGTGTGTGCAGACCTGCAGATCTGAGGCACGTGCCGCTGCTTCCACCGGCAGGTGCGAGGTGAGGAGCGGTCAGGCTCAGGAGGGGATGAGAGTGTGGGTGCGTAGCAGGCAACGTCTTCCACTCTCTGGAAAGTTCTTTCCTGTGGCCTGTGGGCATAGGGACCCACTGAGACCCTGTGGAGGGTGCACATTGACACCCAGTTAGAGACGCTGCTGACCTCTGCCATCCGTATAGGTGGCACCTCTCTCCATTTTGGGGCGCTGCCATTGTGCTTTGCCTTTCCTCTCTCTTTGTGGGTAAATTTTTCCAGGGGCATCAAAGAAGCTTTGGAAGAACTGGCGTACTCCTGGGAATATGGCATTTTAAATGCCAGCCAAGAAAGCAGATTAACTGGGGTGGGCCAGCCCACCTCCCACCCTCTTTTCAGAGGCTATAAGGCCAGCCCCGCCTCCCACCTCATTTTCCATGGGCGTGATCCTTAAAAGCCTATAGTGGAAAAGTAGTAAATCCGGTGGTGGTTTAAATGAGCCTGGGGCAAGGTCACACAAAGTGGCCGACCCTGCAGGAAGTGTTGGAAGATGAGCTCCTGCTTTTGGACCCAGGTCCTCGTGTTTGGACTGGTGGGTATCCAGCTTCTCAAGTGCAGCCCAAGTTCGGTCCCGTCAGGATGCAACCCCCCTCTGGGAGTCCCAGATGCAGGTGGCCCGAAGGGGAACAAGACAACTGCCAAAACCTGAGCTCCCCTCAGCCCCAAACTTCCTTACTTCCCTGTGAGAATCCCTCTGTCCTGGCTGGGGTTCCTGCCACTGGGAAAGGATGATGTCCGATTTGCTTGTCTAAGTTGAATGTGTAATGGCCTCTGAGTTCTTCATACACTTTAAGCACATATCATGGCCGGGCCGGGCATCTGGTGTTGGGTTTTATGATCATGCTCTTATGGAGTTTTATTTTGTTACTGTTTTTTTTTTTTTTCTTTAATAGTAAATTTGAGGAGATAGTCCCCCAGCACATAAAATCTTCTGCTTGGGAACTTTGCCTTGTGCCTCCCCTCCCGCCTTCCCACCCCAAACATTTTGTTCAGAAACTACTTCCACTTCGAACTGCTGCAACTGTCACTGGAAGAAACTCATCATGCATTAAATGAAGTAGAGAAAGCCAGAAAGTATCAGGCGAGTTGGGGGGAAATCCACCAGACACAGAGAGATTTGGGTACCCCATTATTTGGGCCAGAAAATGGGTACCTCAGTATGCTGGCACATTCAATAACTACCGGCTTCCGTGATGGCGAGCCAGGGTTGTTCTCCGTGATGGAGAAACTTGCGCCCTCCCCTGGAGCTGGCCGCTCTCTTTCCGAGCCTCTAATTTGATGTTTCAAATGTGTTACCAATTAGTGTATTAAATGAACAGAAAGTAACATGAGTAGCTTTTGTGTCCTTTGTGGTTTCCTGTCTAAGATTAACTCAAATACCCATTTGACAGTTTATTTGAGCGTGTTTACCCAGTGCAAGCCGACTGTGGGTGGAGGCAGCAGACGAATGTGGGTGGAGACAGAGACAGGAAAGCAGCGAGCCTCAGATGCACCAGGGTCCCCTGCTCTGCCTTTTCCCAGAGACCTCGCCTCTCAGACTAGGTGGCACAGAAGGGAGGCACATGAGTGGCTTCATGGATACACACGGAGTGGTAACCAATAGTAGAAGTCATCTTAGCATCGTTAGAAGTCTGTTTTCTCTACTGAGGCTCCTCAGAGGAATGTCCTCACATCTTAGAGCTTGTTTGTTGCATTGCATTAAGCTTGTGGTTGGGATAAAGATGATTTCTGTCCCCCCCCACCCCACCCCGAGTTGAGGGATTCAAAGTTTACAGTCTTCCCAGTGTTATTAGCCGGTATGGCCATGTGTGCTGGAGCCCTTGAGAGCGTGTGCACTGCCTTGGCCCCACAAACGCCCCATCAGAGTCCCCAGACCCCGCAGAAGTGCTGAGTTGTTTTCTATCAATCTGAGATTAATTTCGAATTGTAGCAGTTGAATGAGAAGTAGGGTACTTTGGGGATTCTCTCTGGCTTGGGGCTCTGACTGTGCTTCTCCTGTCCGGAGCCACTACCCCCAGCAGCCCACAGCCCTCGGGGTGAGTGACAGGTGCCCAGGCTGCAGCAGGACAGTTGTCACTTGTGTGTTCACAGAAGAACTGCGAGTCCGTGATCTGCACACCTGCATCCCCAGGCACCTGGAAAGCATAATTATGACCTGAAATAGTTGTCATTTCAGTTCCTGTTTAAGAAACAGATCACAGGAAAGACCTATGCTTTTGTGAGAGGTGTAGGCTCCACTGCTTGGGAAATTTAGGGAAAGAGAGATCAGCTTTAAATATAAAAACCTTCTGCCAGGGAGATATAAAAGAGGCAAAAGATATTCTTCAGAGTGATCTGAATTGTTACGCTCCTCCCTCGGTAAGCAATTCCCTGTGACGGGGAGTGTGAGGACAAGTTTTGACACCCAAGCAAGATCATTTTCCTCGGGTTTTGTTTTTTTGTTTGGGGGTTTTTGTCTTTAAAAAGGCATACTTTTTTTTAGCTATCGTCTTCAACTTAAAATTTTCAGTCTGGGGACACCTGGGTGGCTTAGTTGGCTGAGCGACCGACTCTTGGTTTTAGCTCAGGTCGTGATCTCAGGGTCGTGAGATCAAGCCCCAAGTTGGCCTCTGTGCTTAACATGGAGTCTCCTTGGGACTCCCTTTCCCCCATCCCTCTCCCCCGCTCTCTCTGTCTCTCTCTCTCTCTCCCTCTCAAATAAATAAATAAAATCTTTTTAAATTTTTCACTTTTTAAGAGCCATTATATTGCTGAATCATTAAAAATTTAGTCTTTAGTAGTAGTATCACGTGTGCTGATTAACCTTCTAGGACTCCAGTCAACATGGCTGTGAACATAACTACAGACAACTCTTGTCCCAGCTCTGATGGTTGCTCTTCCAGGCATTTTGTTGACTAGTGTTGGAGATGTTGGGAAACGCTGTCCAGTCCTGTACCAGGGATCCATGAGCTCTGGTTGCCTGTCATATGCATGACCAGTTTGCTTGTTCACCTACTGGTGCGTGGGTTTGACCCTTACTCAGCTTGACTGAAGGGGGAGGGCAAAAACATTCCTAATTAATGTGATCTGTTTCCCTTTTCCAGCCATGCGATGATGGACCTACTGGTTGAGCTCTGTCTCCAGAACCACCTGAACCCATCCCACCACGCCCTCGAGATCCGGTCTTCCGAAACCCAACAGCCTTTGAGTTTTAAGCCAAATACTTTAGTTGGGACCCTGAATGTGCACACTGTATTTCTCAAAGAGAAAGTTCCCGAAGAGAAGGTGAAGCCTGCCCCACCCAAGGTACCTGAGGTCAGTAGGAAGAGGGGGACCCATTGTATCTGAGGGCATATGAGACACCTGTGGCCGAGGAGCTGAGATGGGGGGCTGGTGGAACCCCTCTTATCTGAGTCACATGTGCGTACAGCATACAGCTGTTGAAGTGTCTACCTCCCTGCTAGCCAAAATTAGACTCTAAACTGAGCTTCTTTCAGAAGATGGAAATTAGCCGATTTCAATAATATTCATGGTTGTATCTTTGCTCCTTTGGATATTATAGAAGAGGAATCAGTCTAGAGCAGAGGTAGCCTTTGGAACCTTCTACACAGAAGGAGATGGTTTATCATTCTGAACTTTCCAAAGGGGTCACCCCTGGCCGCATGAGGCTGTTAAGCAGGTACAGTGCAGCTAGTGGAATTGAGAAACTGATCCTTTAATTGTATCTAATGTTAATTAATTCAACTTTAAATAACCACAGGTAACCAGCCACTACCTTGTTGAACTAGTTATAGCCATTCTCCTTCCGTTCTGGAGGTCTTCCTGTCCGAGGAAGCCATGGGGAATGGGGAAGATCTGAACTTCTTCCTAGAGAGAGAAGTAACAGGAGTTGTCCCTTTTGAGAAACTGACGTGGGAAATGTTTCCTCATTGCACTTGGAGTGTATCTTAGATATAGATGTAACTCAGGCTTTTGACTTTTGATTAAAATGAACTCCAGCTCCTGATGGTACTTTTTCATAAGCCTTTGCTGTGGATCTTCGAGCTCCAGTTAAAAGCTTTTAGATTCTTGGGGCGCCTGGGTGTCTCAGTCATTAAGCATCTGCCATCAGCTCGGGTCGTGATCCCAGCGTCCTGGGATCAAGCCCATCGTGCTCCCTGCTTAGCGGGAAGTCTGCTTTTCCCCTCCCACTCCCCCTGCTTGTGTTCCCTCTCTTGCTGTGTCTCTCTCTGTCAAATAAATAAATAAAATATTTTTTAAAAGATAAAAGCTTTTAGATTCTTGGGAATATTTACTAGATTTTTCTGCTTCTAAAAATGGCAGTTTGGCCAACAGTTCATCTTCTATCAATTTTTATGTTTGGGGGCTTAATAAATTTTAACTGGTGGCATCTCTACTCTGGAATGGGGTATGGATCCACCTCAGTGAGATTCTGTTCAGCCCACGCTTGCTGTGGCCCCTGTCCGGCATTCTCAGACGATGCCTTGTCAGTAAAGGCCAGGAAAAAGTTGACTGCCTGAAACTTCGGCATACTAATTTTTTTTTGATGAGCCAGTTTATCAGTAGACAGTTGGCAGCAGGTTTAGTCAAACTGATTTTTTTTCTGATTATGGTGCCCATCATTATATGGCTATTATATGCATATGTTATCTGTTATTTTTTTGTAGCTTAAATATATGTGCATGTGATATACATATGTGTGTATACGCAGACATATATACACTATATATATTTACATAGATATTAATATATTTATGTGAGTCTTTTGGCTGCTTAACTAAAACTTTGATATCTTGGTTTTTTTAGGGTTTTTTTTAGATTGAATGGTTCATGACACTTTGAAACTATCTTCCTTCACAAAATCTATGTGAGCACCTTGTGTTCAGGTCTGTTTGGGATCCTGGAAAGGCGGCTTCTGTGTTCGATGATAAGCCCAGACCCCTCACAATGTCCGCTCCCCCATGTTTTTAGCTGTTAGCTCCTCGGTGAGAGATTCTGAGGAAGTGTATTATGCTGGGTGTTTATCCTGCACTTTTCAGTATGGCAGTTCCCCCACAACCCACTGAGTTTTGCACAAAGGGGCTCGGGCTGCACAAAACGTTGCCGTAGTCATTTCGAGCCCACAAGCAGAGGGTGAGGCCGTGTGGGAACACACACTTACAGCATTCTTTTGTCCGGGGTGTCCCTCCAGAAATCTGTGCGCTTGGTAGTGAATTACCTGCGAACCCAAAAGGCCGTTGTGCGTGTGAGCCCCGAAGTGCCGCTCCAGAACATTCTGCCCGTCATCTGTGCGAAGTGTGAAGTCAGCCCAGAGCACGTGGTTCTCCTCAGGGACAACATTGCCGGGGAGGAGCTGGAACTTTCCAAGTCCCTCAACGAGCTGGGGATAAAGGAGCTCTACGCTTGGGACAACAAACGAGGTGAGGCCACCTTGCGTCTTTGACACCTGCCCCGTAAGAGCACAGGCGGGAAGCAGGCATCACTGCCCGTGAGCGCTCGAGGTGCCCAGCAGAGACGACGGGTACCTGAATTTTCAGGCAACCCAAGTGTTGTCCAAAACACAGTTGAAGTGGGCAGAAAATAAATTTGGTTTGTCTCTACTCCCCTCAATTGTAATTATTCCTCTCCCTCCCCCACCATCCTGACCATGTTCTGAGCATCACCCTGTCTCCTGTGAGTTCGGCGGGGTAAGAGAAGGAGCAGCTGTAGCATGTGAACCATCTTCTCTTGGATTTCTTATTCAGTTGCCAGGAACTGCCCCCAAGTCTCAGACATTGCTCGTCATCAAAACCAGTAGCAAAGGAGTCCCTGGGTGGTTCGGTCGGTTAAGCGTCTGCTTGCGGCTCAGGTCACAATCTCGGGGTTCTGGGATCGAGTCCTGGGTCAGGCTCCCTAGTCAGTGGGGAGTCTGCTTGTCCTTCTGCTTCTCCCCCTGCTCATGCTCTCTCTCTCTCTCTCAAATAAATAAATAAAATACTTATTTTAAAAAACAAAACAAAACAACACCACACACACACACACACACACACACACACACACAAAACAGTGACAAAACACATTTAGCTCTTTCTCTAAAACTGCCCGAATTAGAGATCAGGAGACCAGGAGATCAGTCCCTGAACACAGCTTATGATGCTGTTTTGGGCTTCCTCACCACTGATGCCAGAGACTACTGACTTCTCGTGTGAACTTGGTACTTGACCTGAGGGCCCAGAGCCGCTGGGGCGAGTGGCCACTCGAGAGGCCAGGTGTTGGCACAGAGACTGGTGTGTGTGTGAGCAGAGATTCCCTGATTGACCCAAAGGGCGGACCGTTTGGAAACAGCTGTCAGACCGAACTAAATAAATGAACGAGTAGACAAAAAAATAAATGAATATTCCTTGACCTAAGCATTATTAAAGTGAACTTCATAAATGTGCCTTGTTTTCACGAGGCTCATTTGATATCTGTGGTCTTTTATTTATTCCACAAACAGAATAGGTTGGGTTGTTGAAATATATTCCATTTTTTCATGTTTTTCTATAGTTCATTTCAAATTCATCCAAGAAAATCTCTTATTACCAGTTTTTTTTTAAGATTTTATTTATTTACTGCAGAGAGAGAGGGCATGTGCGTGAGCAGGGGAGAACAGCAGAGGGAGAGGGAGAAGTAGGCTCCCCGCTGAGCAAGTAGATCCTTAATCAGCTGAGCCATCCCGGAGCCACTTATTACCAATTTTGTTGCAAAAGTCAATGATCGTCGTTGAGCCTCCTCTCCTTCCCCCAGTCCTCTAGAGGTTCTGGACCCCCGTCTCATTTCAAAAAAAGTGCTCTGAAATTTGAGAGCAATGCATCTTGTGCCTTATGTGGCATCTTTTTTAAACTCAGACAAGATTATTCCCAGCATCTGCTACACGGGCCTGGATATAGCTAGTATGTCTGCCTGGTTCTATCAGCTCTCTATAAATGTGGTTTCTGTGCCTCTTTAGACACACAGACTTCATTTAGCAAGAGGGAGGGAGGGGGGAAGGAAGGAAGGAGAAGAAAGAGGGAAGGAGAGAGAGGGGAAGGAAGGAAGGAAGGAAAGAAAGAGAGAGAAAGAGGTAAGAAAGAGAAAGGAAGAATAAGAAAAGAAAGAAAAAGGAAGGAAGGAAGGAAGGGAGGGAGGGAGGGAGGGAAAAAAAGAGAAGAAAGGGGAAGGGAGGGAGGGAGGGAAAAACTATCCCACACAAGTCTGTGAAAGAAAAAAGCCTTACAAACAACTATTTCTGTCACAGGTCAATTCTCAGATATATCTCGAAATGTAGATGTGAAACCTGTTCCCTGGGGAAAGTCCTATAAAATCTGGCGCCCCAAGCAGCATGGATCCCAGGAAGCTCGTGGTGGTCCAGAACACAGAGCAGAGGTGTTCAGGGAGGGGACCTCTGTCGGGCTGGGGCTCCGTCTTTCCACCCCCACACAGGGAAGGCCAAACAGGTGCAGCCAACCTGGCTGTCAGATTTGGAAGCACCTGAGCCCTGAGTGCCTGTCACTGCCTTGGGTGCCCTCTGAGGGACCCTTCTGTCTGGGACCCCAGTACCCTCCCTGGAAAAGAAAGGCACAACAGCCAGCATGGTAGGTGACCGGCTCCAGCCCAGCGGCCAGCAGCCCTTTCCTCTGGACTGAACTGGGCCACGTGCCATGCCAGCCATGAAGCCTTTGATTCTCATCACTGCCAAATGCCTTTATCCCTACTGGCAGTCAAGTATTTGAGAAGAAAGGAGAACAGTCCGGAAGATGCCTATAGGGAGCCCTGTCCTTGTGGCCCCTATTGGATTACAGCCCCTCTGCCCCCAGCAGCTGCTTCAAGGGACAAGGGCCAGGGCCGGGGGAGATGTGTCACCAGGCAGGGTCCCGCCGCCTCCGGAAGTCCTGGTGGTGGCGGCTTGGAACAGCAGAAGGCTTTGCTGCCACCTGCTTCCACAGGAGAGCTTAGCAGCCTGGCATCTGCAGGCTCCAGGTAGATCCAGGGCCAGGACCCTTGGCCTCTCCTGTGGGGCCCCAGACAGCCCCCTTGTGAGGCTCGCTGAGGGACCACGGCCATGGTCACGTGCTGCTGCCCTCGGAAGCTGTGCTCACTCTCTCATTGCCTGCTTCTTCCAGTTCTTCTGACCAAAACTCAGTCGGAGCCCTCCCTGAGCTCTCAAGGTACAGTGAGCCCATTCCGGCCCGCCTGGGCTTTGCATGGCTCTGGGCTAGGACAATGCATGGAAGTGACGCTCGCGTGCAGGGTCTGAAGGAGTGCGCTGGGCCGTGCAGCCCTTCTAGGAGCATCTTGTCAGCTGACGTGAGGCTTTGGTTTGGTTTCTTGGCTCCTGGTTGCCTGAGAGAATGTCCCTCGTGTGAGAATTTGCAGTGTAGATGAAGGCAGCTGGGGTAGAAAATGGGTCCCTTTGGAACACGGAATTTTAGGGCGCAGTGGAAGTGGCACATGCCACAGACACACAGTTTTCCCTTCTACCTGTGCTCACCTGTGCTCACCTGCCCTTAGCGTCCATTCTGTCTGCTGCAGACTTTGGGGCAGTCTAGACTGAAATGCAATCTTTTCGGCCATAGACAAGTATACATATGGTCAGCCCAGCTTTTGCATTTACTCTGACACTTACTTATCATACACTTGACAGGCAAACACAAATACACACATTTACATACACACGCACACATGCATAGATATATATAGTCACACGTATTATATAGTGGGATTCCTCTGACCTTCTTGGACTGCAGGTGTGCACACACACACTGTCTCCAGAAAGTTCATTAAAATCCCGATCAGTATTTGTCTCTTACATAAACGAGATGAACGGCACAAAAGTGGGCATTGGTCTGCAACCACAGTCCGTGCGTGTTGCGTCTGACCATAGCTCTCGTCTGTTATGGACCCCATCGCACCGTCTAGATGAATGTTGCAAACAGAAGGATTCCCTTTTAAGAAGCACCATGAGTGGTAGTTGTTTTGAGCAGGGAAGTCATGTACGTGAAGCCTTCTTCTGTATGGACTGGTTTGACTTGGGGCCATGGGAAGACAGCAGCAGAGACTGCCGGTCGAGACCCCTGTGGCCCACGGCCCATGTTGGGGACCGGAACTTGGAGGTTTCCCTGTGTGAAGGATGCCCATGCCGTCCTGGGTCTCCTCTGGCCTTGACTTGCTTGTGAGCGTGCTCTGGCCACTCAACAGCTCTGACCTCCCATTTTCTCCTCTGCGAAGGTGAGGGGTTTGGACTTGCTGGTATTCAGGACCCTGCACACCTTGCCTCCCCCTGCACTGTTCAGTTCATCCTTATTGTTCTGCAGATCACGTCTATACTTCAAGAGTAGGTCCCTTTTAGAGATGGAGCATGTTGTCCCCTACACTTTGGTTGCTACTTAACTTCGAGCACATGGGAGTAAACTGAAGGAAATCGTTTTTGCGCTCAGATTGTGTGTCTGGAGCCCCAGGTGCTAGGCCAGGTGTGTGTCCTCCCAGCCTGGCTGTGTATCCATGAAGAGTTACCGGCCTGACGTGTGGCCTGCACCTGCCTCCCCTTTGTCTGATGGAAACACCAGGGACCATCAAGTGCTCTTGCTCTGCCCGCACACCAGCCCTTCTGCATGTCTGTGGGGTCCCGGAGGCCTCACAGAAGGCCCCTATCAGTACACAATTTCCAGTCCCTCTCCCTTGCCCCTCAGACCATCTGCCTGGGGCCCCTGCTTCCTCCAGAGAGAAACGCCTGCAGAACACCTGTCAGGCCACCACAGGGAGGCTCTGGCACCAGGGCTGTCCCTGAGCACCCAGTCCTGTGGGCTAGTGACCAGCCTCTGTCCCTGTTTAGGGAGAGAAGAAGAGAGGTTCAATTCTGTGACAGTTTTCTGATCAGTCTGTCGTTTCTGTGGTCAGTGTCATTGCCTAGGTGCCAATAACACGTCTCTCTCTCATTCACCCACTGGGCGCTATGATGTCACATGTTTTACTATATCCGTGCCACCTGTCACTCAATTCTAGAAACAGGATCAGCTATGAATACACATATTAGCACTTGCTGTTGTTTCCCTACACGTAGTTTGACTCTGTGGCATAGTCTCTATTACTTTTCACAGCTCTGTGCCTCGTGTGGAGGGTTTCAGTGGGATTAGCTGTGAGATCTGTGTGCATATGTGGATGTGTGTGCACACGTGCCTCATGATTGGAGCTGCCCCGCTCACTGGTTTGGATGCTGTGTGGTGTGGAAGGCCCAGTAGCCCAGGTGGGGCCGCCTGCACGTAACCAAGAGCCTTGGCTGTCTAAGATCTGAGCCTTTGCCACTCACACAGTGATTTAAGGAATAGAGGTGTTTGGGTTTTACTGTGTTGGGTAGATGCGTGTTAATGCATTCGTTACTAACATACTGACTTCCGTGTGTGTTCTCTAACTGGAGTATGAAATTCTAGGCCAGCAGATAAGGAAGTTACCTGACATGTATGCCCTTGTTTGGGTTGCTGTTTGGACAGCAGACGTGTACAATCTCAGTCCAGACTTTTCCACCTGTGCATTGACAAGTTGACTCTCCAGCAGTTGGCAGTGGACTGGGGAAATTCATTTTTTTATCCCTTAGGAACACCTAAATGTTTCCCCTCTTGCCATCTCTGTGTGCCTTGGAAGAGAAGCCCTGGATGAGTTCATGACAAAGGCCTGGAGTGGCCTTTGGAGTGTCAGCAAGCCAGTGAATTATGGCAACCAGAGATGGCGGGGCGCCCTGGATCCCAGGCTAGTTACCCCCTCTGCACAGGAGGAAACAGGCTTGGAGTGGCAAAGCAGTCTGAACAAGTCAGGGCCCTAACCTCTGCTCTGCCAGTTCTCAAGGGAGCCCCTAGGCTGCATTCACACGCAGGGTGGTGTTCGCCGGGGGGAGACTGGTGAACACAGGGTGCTGGGCCCCCCTCAGAGTCAGAGATCTGGAGTGGGCCCAGGTTCTCAGTGATACAGATGTGGCAGGCCCCTCCGCACCCTTGGCAATGTTGTCAGCTACCCGACGGGTTTGGGCTTCAGTGTCTCTATCCAGAACACAATGGGGCTCATTCCAGCTCTTAACTTCTGGTAAGGAAGAGAGAGGAAAGAAGACTTGGGGTTCAAGAATAACAAAACAACAGAAGAAAGAAAAACGGGCCCTAGAGAATGTGATCAAGAAGGACAACATTCTGGATGAGGTCGAAGAACGCGAATCTAGAAGCGTGAATCCTGGATTCCTGTGATGCATGGGATTATTTTGACACCGCCTGGGTTAACCACCACTGCCGTTCCATAGTCTGGACATGAGTGGGGCTCTTCAACAGAAAGCTGCTGATTTATTTTAGTTAGTGTTTTCACCTCAGACTCACAATTCTTAAAGCAGGTGTTTTACACAGACCTCCTGGTCCTTGGGGCTGTGCTGTCGGCCCGAGAGTCACGAGCCATGTGTGGCTCGTGGGCACCTGGAGTGTGGCCAGTCCAAACCCAGTTGTGCTGTGTGACCTGCGCACTGCATTTCGAAGACTCCATACCAAAATGAATTTAAAACATCTCATTCATCGTTTTTCTACAGATTGTGTGATGGAATGATAATGTTTTGGTTATGTTGGATTACACAGAACACATCGCTAAAATTGCACCTGCTGGAGAATGTACAATTCCATGTGTCGTTCATTTTATTTTTTTCTACCAGATGGTCCTACCCTAGAACTTTTTGATTTCTTGGGTTTTTTCATTCACATTCAGGGTTCAATCCCACCCCGAGAAAAACGCCACCCAACTCACTGAAGATTGTAAGAACCTTCAGCGAGTTCACAGAGGGGACTGGAGGCTTTGAGGTGGCTCGGAATGCTTTGACAGACATGGTTGCCGTTTTACCGTCTTGGAAAATCTGGAAGTTTAATAGTGGAGGGTTCGTTTGTTGAGATTCTATTTAATCTCGTTTCATGCGCAGACAATAACAGTCTTTTTTTCTTCTTCCCCAGAAACTTTTAGAAAATCCTCACTTGGCCATGATGAGACAGATAAAGAGAAGAAAAAAATTCTGGGATTTTTCAAGGTTAATAAAAGAAGCAGTAGTAAGGTAATGGACTAAAATACACGTAGGATTCTGCGTTTCGGAAAAATAGTTGCTTGTGATGTCTGTATTCACCCTCTCTTGGAATCTTTCTAAATACTGTTAGGACTGTTCATTTCTCTGGGGGAAAGGGAGCTTATCCACAGGTACTGAAGCGGCTGACCTATTTCCACCCTTGATTCCTAAAGCCAGTTGCGGGCAGCGCTGTGCTCGCCTGTAGGGTACCAAACTCTGAGCGCCGCTGGGCCGGCGCATGCGCAGTGTCTGGTGTAACGCTGCGGCTCGCTTCCTGCACATGCGCGGTGCCGGATGTGAAGCTGTGGCTTCCTGGCCACTCAGGTGTGAAGCTGGGGCTCAGTGGCCAGCGCATGCGCAGTACCTGGTGTGAAGCTGCAGCTCAGGAGACCTCCTGTGGACTGATGAATGAGTGAGTGAGCGCGTGCTGCTGCTATGTTGATTAAAAAGAAAGTAAGAAAGAAAGAAAACAGTCCGTATGCCTACAAGTGAAATACCTTTAGAACCTGTTTAACATGCAGGGCCTCTCAGCGCTGCCCTGGGGCCTCTTCGTGGAGAAGGGCATCCGTCGTTGAACCGTCCTTTGCTGGTAAATTTCCGGTGGCCTTTGGTCTTCCAGGATGGTTTGGAATATGTTGCGTGATAAGTTAGTTTTATTGCTCTTGTTGGTTTTATGTAGTAAATCGTAAAATCGTACTTTGGATGCCGTGTTGTAGAGCGGGGTCACGGTGCAGAGGCCGAGACTGGAGATTTTTGCACTCAGCTTCTGAAATCCCCAAAACCGTAAATGCCTTCTCACAAGCAAGAGAAGAGGCTGCTCCTTGCCCCTATTGTATCTGTCTAAAGGGTGTATTTTGCTAGTATCTGGTAGTTTCTCCTTACTAATGAGTGGGATTTAAAAAGACAAAACCGGTCCAGCAGATGCTGGGCTCTGATACCATCAGCTCAGCGTGGAAGCGTCCACCTGGGTACAGGTGAAAGAAGGGTGGGAGGACAGCCTGGCACTGGCTGGGAGGCCCCCTGCTTGCGCACGAGGCTGCGCATCTCCTTTCCCCGGAGGGTTCACACCCTTCTGCTGATAGGAGCAGGGAATGCAAAGAAACACTGTGCTCAGGGTCCCGGCTTAGGTCCGGATGGGTCAGACTGCAACACTGGTCCTCCCACCCGGGGTCAGAGCCCTAGGGGTGAAAGCCAAGGTCCCCATGTGGCTCAGGAGCTTGAACGACCCCTTGGCAGTTCCCCACACACAGTGCCACAGTGCGGCTCATTTTCTCTTTGCCTGTCCTGAACTTTTGATGTTGGTTTTGTGAATCTCTTTTTTGTTGTTACTGTTTATTATGTTTCTACTTGTCCTTTGAAAATCTGTGCTCAGCATGTTTCTCTGTAGATCCTTTGCACTTTCCTTCTCCCCATCTTGCATTCCCTCCCAGCTCCTCCTCTCCCCCCAACTTTCTCTCCTCTCCCTTACCGTTCCCGTCCCCTTTTTTTTCCCACCCTTGCTTCCCTATCTCTCTGCTCCTTTCCCTTATCTCTGGTCACGTTTACTTTGAAATTATAGATTCAGACTTTTGCATCTGAATTTCCCTTTATTCTATCAATGTTGGGTTTCTTAGTTCCTGGAATTTGGGAGGTTAAGTTTGCCAGGAATACTTCCCCACTGTCCTCCTTCATCCTGATGACACCAGTTCACAATAAAACCTACCATTTCCTCACACTGAGATCTCAAGAGTCCTCTTGTGTCTTCCTCTTTTTGAGAGCTTAAACTGCCAGAAAGCCAAAAAAAAAAAAAAAATCGAGAAATGCTTTTGTTTTAAGCAAAATAAGAATGCCTAAGGTGTGGGAGATAAGAGACAGTCCAACTTTTGAGGGTTTGTCAGGAGACACCACCCAGGAGGACCCTGAGACAATGCCACAGGTGCAGGGACTCCTGTCTTGCCATCTTGGCTCCCACTCGGCAGGCCGGGATTATTTTTCCTTTCTAATATACCTCCTCTCTTCCTTTCTTACTTTATGTCGCTCTAAAACTCTCTTACGCAGTTGTATCCTTGCTGGATTCTTTGTTGTTTGGGGCATCAACTTCTTCCTTGTTTCTCTTTTCTTCATGGTTTGAGATGCGCTAAATGCAACTTCATTTAATCTAGAAGCCTGGTGAGAGACGTACTACTCACCTCACTTCACAGGTGCAGGAAAGAAGGCTGTGTACCTCTGAGCTGACCCTCAGTCCAGTGACTGAGTTCCAACCAGCCTGTCTTTCTAGAACCCTGGCTTTCCTCACTCATTCACACTGTACGTATTTGAAAGGTCCAGAATTCCACTCTTTTGCACTAACAGTAAGAGGGTTTGGAGGTAATCATTATTTACATATTTTCTAAAATCTTATGATGCCAAATAGTCCGCAAGTGTCTCACAACGACAGAACAATAAGGATGGAGAATTATCAAGGCAATTAAAGCTAAGGAGGTCTTTACAATATCTTCTTAAAACAAAACAAAACATAAAAATGTGTGTGTGGGGACACCTGGGTGGCTCAGTTGGTTAAGCAGCTGCCTTCGGCTCAGGTCATGATCCCAGCGTCCTGGGATCGAGTCCCACATCGGGCTCCTTGCTCAGCAGGAGCCTGCTTCTCCCTCTGCCTCTGCCTGCCATTCTGTCTGCCTGTGCTTGCTCTCTCTCCCTCTCTCTCTGACAAATAAATAAAATCTTTAAAAAAAAAAATGTGTGTGTGTAAAATCCCGACAGAGGATATATTTGAGGGATATCATTTTGGCTGAAGTAGATGAGGGCCCATATCTTTATGTTTTTTAAAAGTTCATATTTTATTATTTTCAGAACATGATAATTTTGTACAATTTTGACATTATTTATTCCCCAACCCAGAGGTTCTGAAAAAGTACCTAAGAATCACCCTAAGACCCAGCCTAACAATGGGTCTAGCATTTTGGGGTCAAATGCTATAGCTGGTGGCTGGCACGCTGTCACACAAAATGTCCTCTTGAAAAATCAAGTGAGATGTCATTATTGTTTATCTTTTATGGACAGATAGGGGGACATTTGGTGAATTATTTTATATATATAATTATTTGGTGAGTTATTTCTGTATAAACAGTGCAGCGGTAAACCGAATTTAAAGCTCAAAAATCCCCCCCAAACTAGTTAATTCATTGGTTTTGTGAGCAAATCCCATCAGCTCACACTCATGAAACTACTGTTTTCATATTACATATTTTCTAAGCTAAATATATGCTCTTGGGAAGAAGCAAAAGGAGCACCCCTCCCTTGAGTCATGAATTTCAAAACTGGTTTTGGGATCAGTGAGCACTTTGGTTCCGGGCTTTGGGGTTTCTGTGCTGAGGGGCGTGGCCATGGATTACAGACCACTCAGGTCAGAGCCTGCTGCCTTGAAGACCACACTGGTTTTGTGCTGTCAGAATTGCCAAGGATGACTTTTTTGCCTGGGCATACATTGACCTGGAGATGACGTGCTGCGTGTCTGTGTTCCAGGCCGAGCGGATCGGGCGTTCCGGGGTGGACAGTGATGAGGACACCTCACAGTCCGCTTTGGGAAGGGGCTCAAACGTGAGTACTAAACCCGAAGCTGCTTCTTGCCAACCAGGTGGGCTTCTCACCACTTCACAGGACCTTCTCGAAAATGGGACTGTAGATTAGTTAAGTTGTTTGGGTTCTGTACGTTCAGTCCAGAGGCACGACGTTGTGTATGGCTTCTCGTTTACCTGTCCATGCTACATTTGGAAGCTGTGCGGTGTTTTAGTTCCTACTTCTCCATACTGTCAACATGATCAGGAGGATCTTTGGTTAGATTAACTGAGTTTGTGCCCTCTGGAATCTCTTCCATACGTTCAGGAGCAGCTGATGGGTTCCGGATCACATGGCCCTCTTTCCTATCCTGAAATCTACCAGTTCCTAAACTCTGCAACTCCACTTCAAAATGATTTTTTTTTTTTTTTTTTTTTTTGGATAGAGAGAGTGGGTCTATGAGCAGCAGGGAAGGGGTGGAGGGAGAGGGAGAGAGATCTTTAGCAGACTCCATACCCAGTGCAGTCCCCAGCATGGGACTTGATCTCATGACCCTGAGATCATGACCTGAGCCAAAATCAAGAGTCAGACGCTTGACTGACTGAGCCACCCAGGCACCCTTGAGTTGTATAATCTTAAGGAAGTCTTCACCTGCCATGACCACATCAGCAATGACATTTGCTTTGCTATAAAACAGATTTAAACAACTGAGAACAGTTTGAAATGTCCATTGATGTGTCAATCTGCAATGTAGTCTCGATTTTGGCCACAACCTATTGGAAAATGTCTTCTAATATTCCATGTACTCTATAAGCTACATTTGTGTTTGAGTGGGAATTTATTTAATTACATTGGACGGCTTGGTTACTCACACCTATTTGCTTATTTCAATGCACTAGGTATTATAACTTTTCCAACAGCAAAGAATGGCAGCATAAATTTTGTAGTGGGCATTGCTTATTTGTGTGATTCTTTTCTCTCAGTGCAACACAGGGAAATACATTCATGACATAGATAAATAGGTAGAGCTCAGATAAAAACCTCATAGGAAACATCCAAAGCATTTTTAAGGAAAATTATAAAATACCACAAAGACACACAAAAGTAGAATTGTACACATGGAAGACACTCCACATTCTTAAATGTGAAGATTCAACATTATTATGTTGATTGGGTTTTGTTGTAGAGCTAAAAAAAAAAGTTATAAGGTTTAGTTGGAAGAATAAGCAACTAATAACTAGCTAGGAAAACTCTGAAAGACCAGCGTGATGGATAAGCCTGGGTAGTTTTAAAATAGCTTCTAATGCCTCTGTAATTCAGACTGTGTTATACTGACCACAAAGAAGTGAGTGAAACCCAATAGAAACTCCAGAGCCAACTAAAGACAGAAATTGATATACTATATAGGCAACATGTCAAATCAGTGGGGAGAAATAAACTTATTTATACAGAGATTTGAGATCATTGAGGAGCCCAAAGAGAAGGATAAAATCATATACGTTTTCACTGTAAATACTAAGATAAAAAGCAAACAGAAATGTAGATGTAAAAATTGAAACCATGTAAGTACTAGCAGAAAAATTGTGAGGAGGGAACACTTTCCAAAAATGCTGGTTAACTTGAGGAGAACACAGACAGCAACCTCTTTGACCTCAGCTGCAGCAACTTCTTTCTAGAAACATCACCAAAGGCAAGGGAAGCAAGGGCAAAAATGAACTATTGGGACTTCATCAAGATCAAAAGCTGAAAAGCAAAGGAAACAGTCAACAAAACCAAAGACAACTGACAGAATGGGAGAAGATACTCACAAGACCTATCAGTTAAAGACCTGGTATGCAAAATCTATAAAGAACTTATCAAACCCAACACACAAAGAACAAGTAATCCAATCAAGAAATGGGCAGAGGACATGAACAGACATTTCCGCAAAGAAGACATCCAATGGCCAACAGACACATGAAAAAGTGCTCCACATCACTCGGCATCAGGGAAATACAAATCAAAACCACAATGAGATACCACCTCACACCAGTCAGAATGGCTAAAATTAACAAGTCAGAAAATGACAGATGTTTGCGAGGATGTAGAAAAAAAGGAACCCTCCTACACTGTTGGTGGGAATGCAAGCTGGTGCAACCACTCTGGAAAACAGCGTGGAGGTTCCTCAAAACATTGAAAATAGAGCCACCCTATGACCAGCAATCATACTACTGGGTATTTACCCTAAAGATACAAATGCGACCCGAAAGGGCACATGCACCCGAAAGTTTATAGCAGCAATGCCCAAAATAGCCAAACTATGGAAAGAACCTAGATGTCCATCTACAGACGAATGGATAAAGAAGATGTGGTATATATACACAATGGAATACTATGCAGCCATCAAGAGAAATGAAATCTCGCCATTTGCAATGACGTGGATGGAACTAGAGGGTATTATGCTTAGCGAAATAAGTCAATCAGAGAAAGATAAAATTATCATATGATCTCCCTGATATAAGGAATTTGAGAGGCAGAGTGGGGAATTTGGGGGGGTAGGGAAGGAAAAAATGAAACAAGATGGGATCGGGAGGGAGACAAACCACAAGAGAATCTTATCTTATAAAACAGACTGAGGGTTGCTTGGGGGTGGCGGGAGCAGTAGAGAGGCTTGTTGGGTGATGGACACTGGGGAGGGTATGTGCTATGGTGAGTGCTGTGAAGTGTGTAAGCCTGATGACTCACAAACCTGTACCCTTGACAGGGGACCAAAAATATATGTTAATTAAAATAATTAATAAAAAATGCTGGTTACTTTAACTTCAAGGGAAAAAAATTTGAGTCAAAAACGAGAGAAGGAAGAGAGAATATTATCAGCAAAGTAAAAATCTAAATGACAAATGTTGGGGAGTGGGGATTGGAATTAGAAAAACAATGACAGCCTTATGTACGTGAGATCACAGGATGTTTGTCTTTCTCCATCTGACTTACCTCACTTAGGGTGATTCCCTCTAGCTCCGTCTGTGGATGGCACATCCTTGCAAATGGCAAGAATTTCATTCTTTTTGATGGCTGAGTAATATTCCATTGTGTATATGTCGCACATCTTTTCTGTCCATTCAGTTCTATATGGAATCTAAAAAACAAACCAAACAAAAGACAAACAGAGGGGCGCCTGCGTGGCTCAGTGGGTTAAGCCTCTGCCTTCAGCTCAGGTCATGATCCCAGGGTCCTGGGATCAAGCCCCACATCAGGGGTCTCTGCTCAACAGAGAGCCTTCTTCCCCCTCTCTCTTTGCCTGCCTCTCTGCCTACTTGTGTGCTCTCCCTGTCAAATAAATAAATAAAATCTTAAAAAAAAAAAAAAAGACAAACAGAAACAGACTCAAATATAGTGAGCAAACTGGTGGTTGTTGGAGGGGAGGGAGAGGGGGATGGGCAAAGGAGATGAAGGGGAATTAAGATGTACAAGCTTCCAGTCATAGCGTGGGAAAGTGCAACATAGGGAACGCAGTCAATAATATTGTAATACCATTGTGTAATGTGACGTTACACCTGTCATGGTGAGCAATGAATAATGTACGGACTTGTCACTTCACTGGGTTGTATGCCTGACACTAATACAGCACTGTGTCTACTCTGCTTCAATTTAAAACAAGAAAAGTGGGGGCACCTGGGTGGCTCAGTTGGTTAGGTGCCCATCTTTGGCTCAGGTCATGATCCCAGAGTCCCAGGATGGAGCCCCACATCTGACTCCCTATTCGGCGGAAAGTCTGCTTCTCCCACTGCCCCTCACCCTACTCTCATCCTCTCTCTCTCTCTCTGTGTCTTTCTCTCAAATAAATAAAATCTTTAAAATAAAATAAAGATGACATCCTGACCAAGATAGATACGAATAGAAAGTTCACAGAAAAAGAAATGTAAGTGGTACATAAATAAATGAAAAAGTGCTCAGATGCACTCGTAATGAGAAGGAGAAATTAAACCTCCAGAGAACTTCCCCTTGGCACTCATTCTGCGGTCTGTCCGTTTGTGCGATGCAAAGCTGTAAAAGGAGGACGAGCGTGATACACTGATACGGAGTGTCTTCTGGGATTTTTTTTCATCTTTCTAAATGAAGGGGGACTTTTACTGAAACCCAAAGTTAATGAATGAAGCTGCAATGTGGTAGATTCATTATTGGCCTCCAAAGAAGAGTTTACAGGGCTTGAAGCCATAGGGCAGGGCAGCCCTTAATAAAATCATGGTGCCAGCCTGTGATGGGCCCGTGCTTAGTTCTGTGCTCTTGCTTCATCCTCCTCACACGGACGCAGAAGCTGCCCAGCTTCCAGAGGCCGAGTAATTGACCAAATCTGGACTGCAGCTTCTGTTTGCTGAAGGACTTTATGTTCGTGATCCTGTTTCTTTTTTTAAAAGATTTTATTTAAGAGAGAGCAACAGAGAGAATGCACATGATTGTGGGGGGGAGAGGCAGAGGGAGACACAGACTCCCCACTGAACAGGGAGCCCTGCCTGAGGCTCAATCCCAAGACCCCCTGAGATCACGACCTGAGCCAAAGGCAGACACTTCTCTGACGGGGCCACCCACACGCCCCTCATGCTCAAATGTCTTTATGTCCATTATGTCTTAACTTATGTTTGATATTTTGCTCGCGTCTACCAAGCATGGAATGTTGGTGATGGAACTTTCCTTATGAACAGTCTGCTCTTGTTTTTATAAATTTTGCTCACCCCACTGACTTTAGGTGAAAGAGCAAGGCTTTCAATCTCACACAGCAAGGGGACCTCTCTGTCTCCACTTTCCCCATCTGTATAGTGGGTACAGCCCTGCCCACTCTGCAGGATCAGCAGTCACAGAACTCACCTAATGCTCTGGGAAGCCTTCTGAGATGTCAGTAAGCTCGTTCAGAGCTTTACTAGAAAGTCTGTAGGAACTATTGTATATTTTCCCTTAAAATGTGAGCAGTTCATTGTAGGAGTCTGAAGAGAGAAAAAAAGATTCTGAAGAGAATAGATTTACATTAAAATAAAATATCCTGTAAAAAATAATTTATTTCTTAGAGAGAGAGTGGGAAGAAAGGGCAGAGGGAGAGAGAATCTCAAGCACATTCCCCACTGAGTACGGAGCCCGATGCAGGATTTGATCCCAAGACCCTGAAATCGTGGTCTGAGCTGAAATCAAGAACCAGCCACTCAACCAATTGAGCCACCAGGTATCCTTAAAAGAAAATATCCTAATGAGGATGGCCAAAATAATCAGATCTTCCCTGAAAAGGTAATTTCATGTAAACCAAAATTTATTCCAGGAATCCTCTTCGTTTTCTGAAAGGGTCCTTGAATCAGTAAATGTAATCACCTCCCAAGTGATGTCAAGCTGTTCTCCTGGGATTTTGCATTTTTCTGAGAAACTCTCCCTTCCGAAACCATGCATAGCACACAGTTCCCTCATCTCTCACTTTTGGGCCCTGAAACACATGGAGGGGATGTGGTCCGTCACCTCGGGTGTGATTAATGGTGAGGGGACATGGTACTCAGGCCACTGTTCCCACCGTCTGACCTGTCCCTAACTCACATGAACAGCAGTGATAAACCATGCACATTGACAGAACGAGGTACCTGAGTTAATTTGTAATTGTGCATGCAAAAATGCCACACACCCCGGAATACCACATCGGTCCCATAAAGTGGAAAATGCTCGGATGGAGGAGGAAAGTGACCCATGTTCTCATCCTGGTGACTGTTACTAACTGTGGGCCATTGGGCAAGTTGGCAAATAAACTGTAGTAATTGACCATTTATGTGCGCCTTGGCTTTGTTAGAAAAAAAAAGCCAGATTCTATAAATTTGACCAATTTAAAAAATTTTTTTTAAAGATTTTATTTATTTATTTGACAGAGAGAGAGATCACAAGTAGGCAGAGAGGCAGGCAGAGAGAGAGGAGGATGCAGGCTCCCCACTGAGCAGAGAGCCTGATGCGGGCCTCGATCCCAGGACCCTGGGATCATGACCTGAGCTGAAGACAGAGGCTTTAACCCACTGAGCCACCCAGGCGCCCTAAATTTGACCAATTTAAAATTTATCAATGTGAGCTATATCGGATACCATTGCACTGTTCGTTACCATAAAGTTAAAAAGTCTTTTTGGTGACTGACTTTCAAAAATCAGTGTCTCAATTAAAAAACCAAAAATCAGAAACAAACAACAATAACAACAACAACAAACAAAGAAAGAAAAACCACACACACACACACACACACACACAAAACAAAAAACAAAAAACAAAAATTAAAATTGCCTGGGGCCCTTTGACCGCTTGCCCTGTCGAGGCAGTTATGGAAATCCTCCATCATCACAGTGCCTGCTTCTCATGGATGGAGAATCCGTGTTTGGGGACCAGATGGGAGGGCCCTAATGGGGACATCTGCGGTGTTGGGGGCCTGCACCGGGGAGCCCAGAAGTTTATAGGGACGCCCACCAGTAAAACAGCACTTCTTTCGGAAAAGTCATTCCAAACGAAGTTGTAAAAGAAACGCCACAGTTTCAGCTTCCCCTGGGTCCCCCCACTTATTGGAGATGCTGAACTCGCACTCTGGCATGCCTGAGCCCAAATCCAGCCTCTAAGGGGATCCGGAAGAACTTGCAGACACTTGCGGAGGGTGTGTTGACCCGTTTCTGCCACCAGGGGTCAGTGTTCCACAAGCAGAGCCCGGCCTTGGAAAACCTCGGATTCATTCTGTTTTTTGGAAAGTCCACAAACGGAGAGCAGGAAAATCTGTCCGGAGGGCTGAGCCACGTGTTTGTGATCTAGAACTCATTTTGGTTATAAATCAGTTTTGAAGGGCTATTTCGATGGCTTTCTACCTTTCTCTAATGCATTTTGTACTCAAAATTAAGAGAGGGGCGGCCTATGGAAAGTATTAACAAGTGGGATGGGGGAATCACATAGATGCTTACAGCCCGGTACAGCTTTCCATCACTTTGTGTGTTTTCTTGAGACTTTCTTTCTTTTCTATTTAGTTTAGAGAGACAGAGAGTGCACACACACAAGCGGAGTGGGAGGGGCAGAGGGAGGGGGAGAGAGAGAATCTCAAGCAGCCCGGCACAGAGCGTTGAGCCCGATGCAGGACTCAGTCTCACGACCCCGAAAGCATGACCTGAGCCATGACCAAGAGTCAGATGCTCGACCCCCTGAGCCACCCGGGCGCCCGCAGCCTGGGATTCCTAGAATGAGAGGAATGTAGAGCTGAAGTCAACTGGCACTGCCTAATGCCAGTACTTGGTTCTTAGAGCAAAAGGAAGAAACACAGATTTTTAACCTTTTGGCTGAAAATGTCATGTTCGTAGGGAAGAGAGGTGGAAAATGTCCCTTTCAAAATACTGAGTTTCCTTGTGTTCCCGTAAGACAGGAGTATCTCTTTTCCTCTACTGTCTTCATAGCTTTCCTGACCTTCTCCCTGCTCTTTGACAGGCAGGTGTAAGACCAGAGTCTTGGTGACCAGCAGGTGCATTGGTTCCGAGAGCAGCTTCTTAAGTTGCTTCTGAAACCAGGTCATGGAGACAAGTGAGCTCCCAGCCCTCGGCGTCTGTCCCAACTCAGGAGATGGCAGCTCTGTCCTTGCGGGACTTAGACCAAAACCTTGGTGTCCCCTTTGTTCTCTCCGTTATCCCACACCACCCGTGGGCCATCCTCAGATCCTCTCTGCCCCCTTCCCGGTAGATGGGACTCTCCTCGCTGGGGGTCACCGCGGTGCAGGTCTTCCGGGGGCTGCGCGCCCATGGCCTCCACTGGGGCCTCACTTCCTCAGGTCCTCCTGGTGCATTTAGCAGGCAGAGCGAGGCTTCCAGAAGGTGGGTCCCGACAAGGCGCAGCACTGCCCAGAGTGCCCCCCTCACTCAGCGGAAGAGAGTCCTCTGTGTGTTCCCCTCCCAGACACTCTCCCCTCCTGTTCCCAGCAGGGAACATCCTCCGGGGTCCTAGACACACTTTCCAGGGAGTTCACCCACCTTTTGAGAAAGAACCAAAGCTATAGCGTGCCCACACTGTGGCCTCCGGGGTCTGTGCATTCGACTTACCTTTGAACCCTCGTCCTGCCTATTCTCCCAGCTCGACCTGTCACAGCACCCGCAGCCTCCTCCCTGGCCTCTGGCTGTACTCTGGCCTCCCCCATCTACTCAGGATGTGCTGACCTGCATCCCCAGGCCGCTGTGCTGCCCTTGACAGCCTCCTGGAGTCCCTGGTAACTGAGAAGGGAACGCCACCTTTTGTTAAAGTGAGCTTTCCTCCTGGGCATCCCTTGGCCTCTGAGCTCCATGCCTTTCTTTTCCAGCTTGTCCAGGTACTTGCTGGGCCAGGTAGGGCTGCCATCTGTCAAATCGTCTCTCTCCTGATGCTGAAAGGGGTTTGCCTTGCAAGGTCGCTGCCCTGGAGCATGCTCTGCGCTCATGCCCTGCTGCAGGCTGAGCTCCTCGGTGGCATGAATCAGATGCCCTCTGGATGGCTCTCCCACTGGAGGGCCTGGGGACCTTCCAAGGCCTGGTCTCCCTTTCCCCTCCTTGTGTAGCTTGGGCTGGATTTTACCCTTCGCTGTGGCCTCTGCTCCCATTCCTAGGTTGTGCCACTTTCTTGATTTTTCCATCTTAACTTTTCCCCACATCTACCGGGATCCCTTCCTTTTCTTCCTGGGGAGATGTCCCTGCTGGCCAGGACTCACAGATAGTGAACAGGGCTGTGGCCTCTGGCTTCCCTCCCCTCCCCTCCCCTCCCCTCCCTTCCCCTTCCCTGGCTCGGTTCAGCTCCTTCGGCTCCGGGAAGTATTTCCGCAGAGTCCCAATTTGTAGAGAGTCACAGAATAAAATAAATAGTCATGTGTCATCTGCCCACCATTAGCAAATGTTCCTCGGGAGCCAGATTTGCTTCCTACCATTTTGTGAGTTGCTAAGAAGTACAACATACGCAGATGAAGCTGCCCTAAGTTACCCCGTCCCCTTCTTCCACTCCTGAGGGTCACAGCCCCTTTGAAGGGGCTTTTAATAAAGGTAGCAAATGGGTATTTGCCCTGCACGTAGTGATTTGTCTTCTGAAGTCTGCATCTTGAACCACAGAATGAAAGGAGTTGACATTGAGAAAAAACAGACAAGGGAGGACAGAGGGAAGGGAGGAGGGAGAGCGAGCACAAGGGAGGAGAAGAGCCCAGCCCCTCACTAGGCAGACTTTCGTGGAGGCTCTGCCCTAGGAGACGCAGGGGACCACAGGACTCTTGGGGCTACAGAGAGGAGCCAGGCCAAGCCCTGCATTCAGGGAAGACACACGAGGGAAGCCCCTTGCTCGGCGCTGCGCACGTTCCAGGTGCAAGTGCATCGTGGGTCTTGGAAGAATTCTGGCTCAGGCCACCAAGGTGGGGCCTGCAATTGGCATTTCTAATGAGCTCCCCAGTGCTGCTGCTGCTGCTGCTGCTGCTGAGAACCAAGACCCCCCCAACCCCTCCCCGCCCCGCCCCACCCCGGGCGCTGGCAAGAGGTGGGGTCAGAAAGCAGGGGGGCAGCTGCAGGGTGAGGAAGGTCTGTGAAGAGTGGGGCAGGCCCTGCAGGGACCCACCCTCTGAGCTGTTCCAAGGTCCATCAGGAAGACCGGGGTGGGGGGGGCGCCTGTCTGGGGAGACCCAGGGGCTGTCAATGATTGCCCGTGGTGTGGGAGGGCCTGCGTGCCTGTGTGTGCGGGAGTGTGCGTATCTAGGACAGTTTTTGACTCTGGACTGGAAACACGCACTTCTGGAAACAGACTGCACCCATGATCTCCCAGCTTCTCAGTATCTGACCTTCCGTCTGGGGTGAGAAGGGCCAGAGGTTTCTTCTCATCCCCTGATCGCAATGGTTCCTGTAATTTCATGGCTAAGAGTGTTTGCTGCCCCATATACCGCGGGTCTGTAGTTGCACTGTGAGCGTGACTCTCGAACGAGAAGCCTCATATGTGTGATGTGTCCTGCCGGTGAGCGCTGAGGAGATGCTGAGATCAGCCTTCAGGAAGGGGCATTTCAGACATGTCGGCCCTGTGCTTCAGGAACGGAGATATTTCCACCAGCCTGAACAATAACCCTGTTTGGACATTCCGCAGAGATAAAAAAGAGTAAACAAAATGGGAAGCAAAGAATAGATTTGCCATTGTGGGCTTGAAAGATATTTTAATAAATTACATATGCGTTTATATAATATGTACACACGTGCATATGTCATCGGAGGATATTGGTTGAACTCTAAGAACACATAGTGATATTTCCCAAGTGGTTTGTCTATGCTATTTATTTTCCTGCAGCCGAGTGGACTTCTGCCTCGTCTGGATGGTTTTCTAGCTTTAGCGCAAAAAATACGAGCAAATCCTAAACGCAGATGGTGGTGAAGCTGATTCCTTTGAGAATACAATGATCTACAGAAAGACAAAGTTTGATTTTCCTTTGCACTTGAATTTCCTTGGCCGCTCTGTCTCTGTGGGCTGGGAATCCTGTGCGGTTGAATGGAGGTTGGCCAAAGTGGACACTGGCCTTTTCCCTCCTGACGACGCGGGTCCTCGACCGTGTCAATCATTGCAGTGGAACACAGAGCAGATACCAGACAGCTCGTGTCATGGAACTTGGGGATTCCCAAGCAGACATCATGCCTCTGTTTAGGTTCCACTGAGACTGAGTCAACATTTCATTGGTCTGGATGCTGCCCTGTTCTCAGATGCCCAGCTCCTGAGTCGACCTTCACGCACGAGGAAGGGGGTCGGGCTCTACGGAGGGAAGTCAAGCGTACATATGAACTGTGCGGTCTTTGTATTTCCAAGTGAAGCTCTTATTTTTCTTTAAAATTTTATATATTTATTTTAGAGAGAAAGTGTGCAAGTTTGGGGGGAGGAGCAGAGGGAAAGGGACAGAGAGAATCTTAAACAGACTCCGCAGTAAGGGCCGAGCCCAGCACAGGGCATGATCTTAGGACCCTGCAACCGTGACCCGAGCCAAAGTCAGGAGTCGGATGCTTAACTGAATGAGCCACCCAGGCACCCCGATCATTATCATCATTATTATTGTATTATTATTATATTACATATGGTTGTATGGCTAGCGATTACTGCAGAGCTTGCAACAAGAGGGGCTCATATGCACGCGTGCCATGTTCATGAGTGCAGCCGGCGAAAACCGATTTCTGCATAGTTTGTTACTCCTTTATTTATTTTATTTTATTTTATAGAATTTACTTACTTGAGAGAGAGCATGAGCAAGGGGTTGGAGGGGAAGGGGCAGAGGAAGAAGCAGACTCCCCGCCAAGCAGGGGGCCTGATGGCTGTGGGGCTCGATCCCAGGGCCCGGGATCATGACCGGAGCTGACGGTGGACACTTAACCGACCGAGCTACCCAGGTGCCCCTCAATTGGAAGTTCCCGATTCCTCTCATAGACCCCTAAGATGGGATCCTTACAGGAATGAGCACTAAGCTTCCGCAGCACAGGTGTGTGAGACGGTCCTTGTCATCCGCCCGTCCCTAGGCTGGAGGGAGTGCTGATGTAGGGTCCTCACAGGAAGTTTCTGCATGTCCTGTCCATTCACGGTTTCTTGGTGGCACTTGATGACAAGGCTGCAGGTGGCAGCCAGGAGCCCGGGAAGAGTAGCGTCAGTGGCTCCTGGGTGACAGCACCTGCAGCAAGGTCAGAGGAAGGAGAGTGGGCTTTCTAGGTCGCTGGCAGTCCCCGACACCACCCCTGAGGTGGGGCCACGGAGCCCCAGCCCTGCTTGCCCGGTCCGCGGCTCTTGGCTCCTACCTTGATGGTAGCTCGGGAGAGGCTTTCAGGAAATGGTTTCACTTCACATCTTCTCACCGTTGGCAGCCATTTTACTTACTTACTTTGTAAGAGAATAGGACCTTGCATATGAGATACTCGGTCACTGGACATGCTGTAAACCGAAAACAGGAGCAACAGCAAGATCTCCAGCAACTTTAAATTAATGGCACATATTAAGTGTGTCAGTTTCTCATTAATAACACGCTGGTAGTGGAGTGACTGAATATTCCAGTCATAAAATATTAATGTTAATTAGCAAATTGATTTTCAATTAAATTTCAAAATCTCAATAAGTGACATATTAATTAACCAAATAAAGGTGAATTCAATGATGGAATCTCACTGTACAAATAAATTTGGGGAGATTTCATTTGTTTTAGCATACGCATATGGGTGATTCCTTATTTTCTAATTTTTTGAAAATTGCCGTTTGCCATGACATCAGCTAGAGGGTGTAATGCTAAATGAGAGGAGTCAGAGAAATCCAGGCACTATATGATCTCACTCATATGTGGAATTTAAGAAACAAAACAAATGAGCAGAGGGAAAGAACAAAGAGAGACAAGCCAGGAAACACTGGTGGTCACCAGTGGGGAGGTGGGCGGGGGGGGGGGATGGGGATCAGGTGACGGGGGCGAAGAGTGCACCTGTCACGAGGAAAAAATAAAAAAATAAAATTTAAAAAGAGATAAAATAATTATCAAAGCTACCAAAGAGAATACAAGAAACAGAAAAACAAGAAAATCAGTTGCTCCGTATCTTGTGACTGTAACTACCAGCCGTGGTAATTGGTGCCAACAAAGCAAAATTAACGGTGATCTATTACTGAGAAGCCAGGAGGCGAGTTTGAAAGCCTAGTCCACTAATGTGGTGAGTCAGTGGCGTGCGGGTAAAACGCATCCTCTGTCTGCCGTGGGGGCTTCTTCGCAGACGTGACGTGTGTCATAGGAGCCTTTGAGTCCCTTGGCGGTCAGTACCCAGCAAGGACGACAGCACTGGAATCTGGGGAAACTCAGGCACACAACAGTGATGACCCCCAGCGGGCTAGGGCAGGGGTCCTCAGCGCTTGGTAAACATGCAGGTCTTTGTAGCCGTGCTCGTAGGGGAGGGTCTGTGGCGTGGGTTGGGGTCATCGGTTGTCTCCTCCTGAAGACCCTCCAGGCCCCGCCGTGGTAGGGATGGTCTGACCCCAAGAATGTCTGGGCTGTAACGTGTTGAGCCAAGCGTGGTGAGAGTGTGAGGGGTGGCTTCCGATCCAAGGACTTCCCCAATAAGTGATGTGACTGCCCCTCTGTACCTTGTGGTAACACGGCTTCCGCTTCAGTTCCTCACCTTAAATCAGCAGCTGGCAGGGGTTCTGGAACACGTATGTCCGCCCGTGGTTTATATCGTGCCCCCGCAGCACTTCCCAGACATTCTTCTGGCCCGTCGGACACAACGATGTTTCAGCATTTCCCTCACAGCTACTTATGTCTTTGTGACCTAGTTGTAGCGTGTGTGTGTTACAAACCATGACCGCTGACTGGGGCATGGTTTATCCTGAGATCATGGACGTACAAGCAGAACACAGATCATTAAAGCATCTGGACACCCAGAGGAAGGACCGGCCGTGGATGGGCCACAGACGAGCCACGGACAGGCCACAGGCTAGCAGGCCGTAAGGTCCCCCGGGGAAGGGCACCGGGGGAGTCCCAGGGCCAGGATAGATTTCCGCTTTCTCCTGGAAGACTGAGAATCACCTGCTCCTTGAGGGTTCTCCAGGAAATCGTAACATTTGGGTCCAGGACAATCACAATAGGAGAGTAATATGACCAGTTAAGTGTAATTTTAATGGTCTGTGGCAGCTCTGAGTATTGGGGTCCTTCCTAGAATGCCACGGCGAAGCTATTTCTGGGGTCCGCAAGGGATGCTGATCTTAGTGTGGGACGCGCGCATGCCCTGTGCCTTTCCTGCTGGTTGGGCGACTGAGGTCGGGTTACCCTGCGGAGCTGGGGTGTGACCATTCTCTGCGTCTCAACACGTTTGGGGTCCGCTTCTCTGCCTCCTGTGTCTGAGGGTCTGCAGAAGAGATAAGTATTCTGTTACGTGTGTGTGAGTGTGTGTGTGTGTGTGTGTGTGTGTGCACGTGTGTGTGCACGTGTGTGTGTATGCGCGTGTTCGCACATGCAAAATGCATGGAAGTCCCTCCCTAGAGGGTGTCAACTGCCAGAGTTTTTAATGAAAGGGGAAAAAAAAATGTGAGAACGGTCTGAAGTGACGACATTTGTGTACGTAATCCCAGACGTTCTGGAAAAATAAGTGAAATGCATTTGGCAATAACTCAAATCTGTGAAATAGAAAATTCCCCAAACACCCCAAAAACGAGAAGAATTGCTTTCTCTGCTCGTTTCAGCAAAGGGAGCAGCCAGCATAGGCGTTGCTCATATAGTGAGAGAGAAAGCTGTGGCCAGAGCAGGGAAGGTGTTGGCTCGCAGTGTCTCTCACACACACACACACACACACACACACAAGCTGTGGCCAGAGCAGGGAAGGTGTTGGCTCACAGTGTCTCTCTCTCTCTCTCTCTCTCTCTCTCTCTCACACACACACACACACTCATGTGACTCTGGAAGGCAGTGTGACTTGGGGAGAAACCAGGAACTTGGACACACCTGCCCAAGACGCCAGATACAAGAGGTTCCAGGGCAAACACCCAGATAGTTGTGTTCTGGGCAGAGATGACCCACCCCGATGGGCCTCAGAACTTGGGTGCTTGTGGCGTCTGTGGAAATTGTAAGAGAGGCGGCAGGCCCTGGTGTTTCACACGGACTCACAGAGGATGGAGGAGAGACCAGCCAAGCAGCAGCCAAGCATGTGGGAAGAGCCCTTTTGTGGGGTGTGTGCTCCATAAACCAGCAGGGAGACCTTCTGTCCAGGCCAGGAAGACCCCGTACAGGGCCTGACAGCCAACCCCAATGCAGGAAGGTGAGGTTTGTGTCAGGGTCATGGCACCGTGATCCAGAAATAGGGGCTGAGTTTTCTGGGGTAAAATGGGAACACTGAGAGATTTTTTGTGGCAGAATCGAATTACTGTACAGATGTATGTGTGTTAGGGTATTCACACACTCGCTCACACACTCTCACACACACACCCACACTCTCCCTCTCTCTCTCTCTCCATGCCTAGGGGGACATTGCTCGGCAGAGGCTGGTTGGGGCCGGGATTCTCTGCAGGACCCGGGACTGAGGGTTCGCCTGAGTCATCCCCTTCCATGTGTCACCTTGCTGAGACTCTGGAAGGTTCCCTCACTCGATGTTCTCTCGCAGGTCTATTAGGGAACGGCTGCTGGGGGAGCAGATCTCAGACAGGTGCAGACCAGAAGCCCTGAGGACCCTGGGAGGGAAGGCTGGCCGACTTCTGAGCTGGGGAGACTCTGGAATGAGCTGTGGGAAGCCCGAAGGTGTTGATGTTGCCCAGGAAGGAGAGAGGCCAAAAGGAGCCCTTGCGTGCTAGGGAGAACCGTGGGGCCACCGCTCGTCGGCAGCTGCTCCTGAGGGAGAAGGTGAAGGGAAAAGGGACTCCAGGGGGGCGCTCAGGAGGGGACCCCGACTGACAAGAGGGCGGAACCGACGAGCTGCCATACCTCTGTGTAGGGCTGGTGGAGGTGACCTTAGAATCCCACAAGGAGAGATGAAAACTGACCCTCTGTCCCTTCTGGTGCCTCGCCCTGCTTTCTGCCCTCCCCACTGTGACCCCGGCTCTGGAGGGCAGGGATTCTGCCCACTGAAGCCGTGCCCATCCGCCTGTAAACAGGAGCTGGGACCTGCCAGCTGTCCGGGTCCCTTACAGCGATGAGAGCATCACACCCCTCCCAGGATTGCAGTCCTATCTGCAGATCTGTCTCCGGTTTCCGGATCCGCTATAGCTATCCCACTGGTAACTGTCACCGTGCCTCTGTGTTCCCCCTGGCTGGTTCCCCTTGAAGCAGGAAGTCTGCGTGCGATACCATGGTCTCCTGTGATGCCCCTTCTGCGTTACCTGCCTTCAGATGGAAACTTCAGCACCTGCTCTGTGGGCTGGTCTTCTGACTCCCCGGGCCCCTGGGCAGGCCACCCCCATGCTCTGGGACTTGCAGGTCCCCAGAAGCCATCTTTCTCCTGTCTCTCTCTTTACCTGCAACCAAAGTTAATGTCTTTATGGAAGAATGCAGCATGCATGTCAGAAGAACTACAGAATCTTAGCCCTAAAGGTCAGGCACAAAGGATCACGAAGGAGAATCTCAGGAAACCTGCTGCGGACTTTGCAGGCCACCTCTAAGGGCCACCTGAGGATGTGCGTGCTCTGAGGTCCCCTCCCTGTCACCGTGACGACATACACTGGATCAGCTTAGTGTCCTCTGGGGCATCAGAGTCTCTGAGAGTGGGTCTAGGGTAGAGTCACTGGGCACTGTGAGTAGTAAAATACCAAAGCTTCCGAATGATTTACTGCAGTCACATGAAAGCCATTGAAGGTTTGCCCTGAAAAATCATCATCATTTGCCTTGAGGTGTGCTCTCCTGAGGGGATGTCCCAGGGCAGGGTTGCACGCTCAGATAGATGCTGCTTGTGCAGGGTTGCCATGTGTGCAAGGACCAGCCCCCGCGGAGGTTGGAGCCCCCGAAGATGCTGGCAATGAGGCCCTGCAGCTCTCTCCCGAGAGAGAACAATGAGATGCCCGTACGCCAGGCCATGTGCTGTGTCGGTCGGGGGCGAAGACTGGAACAGTGGCTCTTAACCTTGATTCTTGACCCATGGCTCTTAAAACTCAGCCATCAAAAGCAGATGCCTGATGGGCAGGAAACGCACGAAAGGACGCTCGACATGGTGGTTCGCTGGAGAACTGCAAGTCCGAGCACGGGGAAATATCACTCACACCCACTGAGATGGCTGTGACTTAACAGGAAGGAGGAGGAAGAGGGGAGGAGGGGAGAGGATGGGCATCTGAGTGGCTCACGTGACTCAGCGTCCGGCTCCTGATTTGGGACCATGGTCTCCAGCTCAGGGGAGGGGACCCACATCCGGCTCTGCACTCAACAGGGAGTCTGCTTGACATTATCCCTCTGTCCTGGCCCCGGCCCCCGCCCCGCTCTTGTGGGCACACACACTTTCTTTCAATAACTAATATTTGGGATGTGGAAGAATTAGAAACCTCATCCTTGCTGGTGGGAAAGCAAAGGAGCACACCTGCCCTGGGAAACAGTGTGTTGGTTTCCCCGGTCAGTTCAGTGTCGAATATTGCCATGTGACCCAGAGTCCCACTCCTAGATGTTGACAAGGACTGAAAACAGGCTTTTTTAGAGAGAGAAAGAGTGCATGCACACAAGAGGGGAGGGACAGAGGGAGAGAGAGAATCCCAAGCAGGCTCCATGCCCAGCACAGAGCCCCTCGTGGGGCTTAATGTCATGACCCTGAGCTGAAATCAAGAGTCGGACACTTAACCGACTGAGCCCCCGGGTGCCCGTCGGACATGGAATGTCGTGGCCGCTCTCTCTACAACGTGGTCCATGGAGACAGCAGTGGTGAAGATCATGCCGATGAAGAATGAGTGTTTTCAACAACACCTTGGAGGGCTAGTCAGCTCAACCCAGAAAGCCACGGCGGGACCACGGGGTGCTTCCTGCCTCTTGAAAACACCCTCCCGCTTTGCTTGAAGGTTCATTCACCAGAAGAGACACCACCTCCGCTCGGTTTCCCCCAGCTCATGACTCAGTTCCTTGGAGTTACAGAGGGGCCTCCCCGATGTGACACTTGCATTAGAAACAGATGTCACGCAAAGAGGTTTGCTCTCATCTTGCTTCTGTTTGCGGGTCACGGCGTGGCATTTTTCGTTCTGCACCAGGATCAGCTCACCACAGACAGCTGGCGCCGGGTTCTCGTTCCCTTTCCTCACTCGGCCCCTGGAACGAATCATGGGCTCAACAGCCACTCCAGAGAGGCCTCGTTTGGTTTGGGGAAACATGCATTATCGCAAGGGCGCCACGCAGGAGATCTTACTGCTGGTGAGCCTGAGCAGACTGAACTCCCCAGCCGGCATGCAGAGCACGCTGCCATGCAGATGGTAAGAGACGGGCATGCACACTTGAAAGGGAGGACCTTTGCTTTCTTCGTTACCAGGCTTTATCATTTATGTGATTTAGAACGTTCCCCTGCAAAACAGGGTTGGAGTTTCCTGAGCTGGAATCTCACATTAGACCCAGCAGGCATCTCACACATCCACGTTGTGTGAGTCTATGAGTTTTTCCCACCTCTCTCTGCTGGGGTCCTCCCCAGAGCCCCACATGCAGCCAGTCCTCTGGCCCTCGCCTTCCAGCTGCACTGTCCATATAGGTACTTCTGACTTCCCTCCTGCACACCTGCCATGCCTCTGTACCGGGTGGTGTTTGCGCTCTCACGTGGGCCCTCCGGGCCCGGAGCTCATCTCCCAAGCCCCCTGGGCCATGTGGCACGCTTTTCACCAAGATCACGGCCTTCCTGAGCGTGGGATGCTCCTATTACCATCTTGATCTACACAGGGGCTTGTTTTCTCGTTCACGAGCTCTTCAGGGAGTCCCAGCTTTCTGAAGTTGTCATTACTGAAGTCGCCTGTTGTAAGTAATCAACAGGCTCTGCACATTCCCGTGTCTGCGAACAGGTCTCGCTCTAGAGACGGTCCTGCCACAATGGCTGAGAGGATCAGAGCTCACCCCCCATGCCTTCACTGAGTGTCGTTAAGAGAAAATCAGACCCTACCAGTGGGGTGCCCTTGGTTTGCTCCTTTTCAGAAGAGATCCTGCCCGTGAAGAAATGTCCCAGAATTGCTGTGACGCTTAGCACCATCAGAGAGCTTATGTGAGGCCCCGTATTTTGGGGGCAGAAATATTGATACTGACCAAACAGCTTCTGCAGCTTTTCTTCTAAAGAAATGCCACCCCTTAAGCATTCCCGTGGAGACCATGGCCAAGAAAATGGGTGGTTCCCATCATCTTACCTAACAGAGCATGGATTCTTAAGTTCCGAACCCCCGCCCTTCACGGGATCAGTTCCCATGATGCTGGCATGCTTTATCTCTCCTGGCGTGCACTTACTCCAAACCAGCTCCAGAGTCCCAGGTACCAGAAGCCAGCACCCCCTTTCCTTGGGCTGTGGGGTTCAGCTATGGGCATGTCTATCAGGATGGCCTTGCCCTAAAGACAAGAGAAAGCAAATGGAGAACACCTTTCTGGGAAGGGAACTTTGTCCCACCCATTGCCCAGGACCATCCTGGAATGGGAATGAGAATATCCTCTCTTCTCTCACCAGAACATGTCTGGACTGCTCTGCCGGTCCCCTGAGTGTGGGCAGGACGGCAGGGTCTGTCTGCCCCATCTGGTTTGCAGCATGTAATCCTGCCCTGGATTCTGCCAAACCCAGGACTGGAAGGAGAGGTGATGAGGATAGCAGGTCTGACTGCATCATCTCTCCCACTTGATTCTTGGACAAGGCATTACAAAGAGAGAAAAGTGATATTCAAGCCTTTCAGGAGGGGGCAGCATGGCGTAAGGAGAGGGGATGCAGCCGGGTTCCTGGAATGGATTTAATTCCAGCACCAGGCAGCTGGGCTGTCCTGAGTTGTTCTCAGGCTTCAGCTCTTCTCACCATCAAAACTCCAAGATGGCACCATCCTAAACGTGAGTGATCCAATTTAGAAGAGCATGAGCCGGTAGGATTGCCAACGGCTATTTTAACTACACCCACTGTAACCAAAACGCTTCCCTTAATCTGCGAACAACAGCCGTACCTGAATGCCTCACTAGCCATGTCAAAGGATCTACTCTGACTTTAGACTTTTGGTAGATGGGATTACACAGTTGTTCTCACAAGATTTAGTCATATCTGCCAGAATGGACAGTTTTGAGAAATGGGAAGAGAAATGACTATTCCTCCTTACTTTTTTAAACCAATTTGTCTTTTTTTAAAGTATTTTATTTGAGAAAGAGAGAGAGAGAGAGCACGAGCAGCAGGGGAGAGGAGCAGAGGGAGAGACAGAAGCAGACACCCTCCCACACACTCCCAAGCAAGAAGCTCAATGTGGAGCTCGACCCCAGAACCCCAGGATCATGACCTGAGCCCAAAGCAGATGCCTAACCGACTGAGCCACCCAGGCGCCCCACCAGTTTATCTTAAACAGGAAGATGTCAATGACTGGTTGACCCATTTGTCTTTCTTGCCTAGAAGCACATTCTGGCCAGAGTTCATTGAGTCCTATTTGCATGGATGGACGATTCCCTCCTCAGACGTGCGCCACGCTGTGTTTGTAAACAGGCTTTGTGCAGATGGGGGTAAGAACGTAAGCGAAGGAAGGCAAACCGTGGCAGTCTGAGCTCAATGGAAAAGAGCAGAGCTTACCTTGGACATACTTGGTGTCCTGCATAGTACTGACCTCTGGTCAATCAAGTGAAGACGCAAGTGCTGTGGACCCCACAGTGCTTGTAAGGAAACCCAGCCCTCCCAGAGCGTCCGTCAGAATTCCGTGGGAGCCCTCGGGCCGGGACAGCTGGGGGTGCCCTTTGCTGTATGGTGCTGGGCGGGGCTGCATTACCATGCTGATGGGTGAGGGGTAGAACTCATTCTGAGGGCCACATCAAGGGCATCCATCAGCCACCCGGTAGCTCACGGCTGCTCTGCGACCAGAGCTCCCCACTGAGCCCGAGGTGGTGGGGTGTTCTGGCCACTGATTGGAATGTGTGCAGATGCTGTTGTCCCCGCCAGCAGTGTAGCAGCCCAGGGTCACAGTGACAGTCAAACACAAGGAGACCATGCTGAGATGAGGAGTGCATTGCCAGCAGAAACAGTGATACCATTCTTTCCTTGATATTAGAGCTCTATGGCAAAAATCCGTTGTCACAGCGTTGACCTCATTTTGAGTGGACACTCAGATGCTGGAATTATGAGTTTGCTTCTCCTTTTCTTCTTCTCCTCCCAGATATGCGTGGGAGATAGGATCAAGTGATTATTTCACACAGAGTGCAGTAAGTGTGTATCAGTGGTGTTGTGAATCCACGTGTTTAGCCTTGTCTCCAATCTGACTTCCCTCCAGCTGGCAGCCCAGCCGGTCTGGCCAAGCTTACTCCCCACTGTTTGAAGTCTCATGAAGTGTGGATATGAAGGGTGTGTTCACTTTGTTCCTTTCTCTCTCCATTATCCATGGCTTTTCCCTTAATGATTTATCGGGCTGAAGTCACAGGAGAAAAACTCCCTGAAAAATAAGCTAGTAATAGCCAAAATATGGATTTCAGTGCCAACCATGAGGGAAGGGCATGATTCATTCCCTACAGAAAAGGACTTGATATTTAAAAAAAAAAAAAAAAAAAAAAAAAGTTATTGACCCATTTGGACCAGAACAGGAAACCAAATCCCTTGCTGGAAAGCCATGGTCTGTCCCTTATAAAACTTTGCTACTTTGTAGCAAGAGAAAAGCTCCCAAACTGGAATAAGACATGGGCCAGGCTTTACTGATTCTGAGCTATATGGATTATCCTGGTTTTCCCTTTTATTTAATACTGATGAGTCAGCATTTTAAAGGATATGCGACTTAATAGTGTTTTCCTCCCAAGTTCTTCTGTAGATTGTTTTCTATATTCTATGTACAGATTCCAGAAGAGGAGAAAGAAGGAAGGTAAGAGTTAACCCACACAGAGCTGTGGGCTTGTCATCTACGGCTTTTATTATGTTGAGATATGTTCCCTTTGTACCCACTTTGTTGAGAGTTTTTATCGTAAAGGGAAGTTGACTTATATCAGATGCCTTTTCTGGGTCTACTGAGATGATCCTATGACTTTTATCCTTCATCTTGTTGATCTGGTAGGATCGCATTGACTGATTTACCGGTGTTGAACCATTCTTGCTTCCTGGAATAAATCCCACTTGATCATGGTGTGTGTTCCTGTTAATGTACTGTTGAACTCAGTTTGCTGATGTTGTGTGGAGATTTTTTGCATCTGTGATCATCATACTCAATGGTGAAAAGCTAAAAGTCTTTCTTCTAAGATCAGGAACAAGAGCAGGATGTCCCCCTTGATACTTTTATTCAACACAGTATTGAAAGTCCCAGCCACTGCAATTTGGCAAGAAAGAGAAAGAAAAAGCATCCTAATTGGAAAGGAAGAAGTAGAACTGTCACTATTTGCAGATGACATGACATTATACAGAGAAAACCCTAAAGATGTCATCAAAAAAATGTAAGGACAAATAAATTCAGTAAAGTTCCAGCATATGGAATCAATATATAGAAATCAGTGGTGCTTCTACACACTAATAAAAACTACCAGGAAAAGAAATTAAGAAAACAATCCCATTTACAATTGCCTCAAAAAGAATAAAATAGCAAGGAATAATTTAACCAAGAAGGTGAAAGACCTGTATGTTGAAAGTTATAAGACATTAATAAAAGAAATTGAAGAGACACAAATAAAGGAAAAGATATTCCATCCTCATGGATTACAAGAATTAATATTGTTAAAAAGTCCATGCTACCCTAAGCAATCTGCAGACTCAGTGCAATGTCTATCAAGACTCCAATCCCATTTTTCAAGAAATAGAACAAATAATCATAAATTTGTAGAGAACCAGAAAAGACCCTGAATAACCAGAGAAATCTTGAGAAAGAACAACAAACCTGGAGGTATTCCTGTCTTTGACTTCAAACTGTATTACAAAGCCATAGTAATTAGTACAGTATAATGTTGGCATAAAAACAGGCACATAGATCCATGACACAGAATAAGGAGTCCAGAAGTAAACCCATGCATGTATGGTCAGTTCCTTTATCACGGGGAGCCAAGGATGTACAATGGGTAGGATGCTCTCTTTGACAAATAGTGTTAGGAAAACTGGACCACTAACTTTTACCATTACACAAAAACTAACTCAAAATGGATTAAAGATTTGAATGTAAGACCTGGGACTATAAAATTCCCACAAGAAAACATAAGTAGTAAGCTCCTTAACATTGGTCTTGGTGATGATTTTTTGAATCTGACACAAAAGGCAAAAACAAGTGGGACTACATCATACTGGAAGGCTTCTGCACAACAAAGGAGTTAATCTACTGAATGGGAGAAGATATTTGCAAATCATCTATCTGATAAGGGATTAATATCCAATGTATATAAAGAACTCCAACAATTCAGTAGCAAAAAAAACAATCCAGTTAAATAGTGGGCCGATCTGAATAGACTTTTTTTTTTTTTTCCAGAAAAGACATATAGATGCCAAAAGGTAAACAGATGCTCAACATCACTCATGATCAGGGAACTGCAAATCCAAACCACAGTGAGGTGCCACCTCATACCCAGTAGAATGGATATAATCAGAGAGAGAAGAAATAACAAGTTTCAGGATGGAAAAAAGGAAACACTCATGCACTGTTGATGGGAATGTAAATTGGTGCAGCCACTGCAGAAAACAGTATGGAAAAGAGTTCCTCCAAAAAGTAAAACCAGGACTATCGGAAGATCTAGCAATTCCACTTCTGGGTATTTATCCAAAGAAAATGAAAACACTGAGAAAAGATGCACTTATCTCTATGTTCATTGCAACATTACTTACAATAGTGGAGGTATAGAAACACATAACAACCTACAGACACGTGTAGAAAGAAACTGTATGTGTGTGTATATAATATATATTTTACATACGCATAGTAGAATATTATTCAGCCATGAAAAAGAATGAAATCTTCCACTTGTGACAAAATGGCTAGACCTTGAGGGCATTACATAAGTGAAATAAGTCAGGTAGAGAAAGAAAATACTGTGTGATCTCTCTTGTCGTGCAATCTAAGAAGAAGAAAAAAAAAAAAAAAAAAGCTACTGGTTACCAGAGGTGGAGGGTGGGGAGGGTGGAGAAATGGATGAAGGGAGTCAAAGGGTAAAAAGAAAAAAAAAAAAATTGAATCACAGATATCTTCTGGCCAGTCAAAATATTTTGAATATTTTGGCCATCCGTGGGTTGAAGGTTGGGAAACACAACTGAATGGCAGAATTCTCGAGCGGTGCTGTTGGACCCTAGTCTAGTGGACCCTGAGATTGGCCTGCCTGTGAGTGGGAATAGTGGGGTGTTGGGAGAGATCTGTGTGGCCCAGATGGAGCAGACCGGTACTAAATAAACCTGTCGTATCAAAATTTAGTGGTGTTTCAGCAACACAGATAACGGATATGAGAAGCCCCTGTCGGGGGTAACAGACACTACAGCTTGCAAGGGTTTGGGATGAGGTGTGCTCTGGGCTCCTGGCTTTCTCTAAGATCATCTTACTTGGCCCTTAAGAGGACATTCTTCCCAAAAATATGTATCCGAGCAGACAGAAACCACCTCTAACGTGACAGAAATATGCTAGATGTTGACAACAATTTGAAGTCAATGGAATTTTCCTGTTCTAAAGATGGGAACATTCCTACTGTAAGATCCCCTGCCCGTGTGTGCAATGGGGGTGCTCCACCAGGAGAACCGTGTTCAGGGCCTCACTGAGATGTCAGAGTACTATTAATGGCAGTCGGATTATAGGATTAAAGCCTGAAATCAGTATACAATGAATGACCGGTAAAGTACTTTTAAGGGAATATTCTGCACAGAGCCGCAGAATGCTTAGGGCATGGAGAGGACAGAGGTGAATTCATAGCAGTGTGGAGTGATCAGTCAGGCACACATAGTTGTGGTGAGGACCGGGGACAAGAGGAATTGACATTCTGAGTCTAGACAGGGTGGAGTGAACAGAGCAATTAGCAAAAGGGCTGTGAAATGCATGGTCCAGAATGTCATGTTTGCGGGATGCCGAACAGGGCCATGCCTGCTTCAGAGATAACCATGCAGCATAGTGTCTCGTTCTCCATCGTATTTCATAAGCTTTAACAAACCTTCAGAACACATGCTCGCAGTCCCCTTTCACTGGGGGTGTCTGAGCCAGCCAGCCGTCCCCGGAAGCACGGCCCCAGCTCTAGACTTCAATATCATCCTCTGCTTTGCTTCACTAACATCATTTTATCATGTGCACGTTGCATTATTAAGTAAATGCAAGTTCTGTCTCCTTGGGGCCCCATAGTTCATACGGAGGTAGATGTAAGGCAAGAAACGATATTTCAGAGTTCGTGCTGCTTTGGCTTTTTGTTCAGTAAAAAGTCCACTGTCTCATAATGCAAGGACTAAGGCAAACATTTATACTTTTTCCTTACATTTTGCTGCGGAATGCTAAATAGGCATCAACAGATTTTCTGGGTGTTGGGCTGTTTCCTGTAGATCCCTGTTTCCTGTAGATCCCCCCCCCCGCATTCCTTTGGGAATGGTGTATTTCATGAACAAGGCACTGGATTCCTCTGGCACTTGGCATCTCCGAGGAAGCACAAACTTGCATTCAATGCAACCTTGGTGTTTGCTCTGCCTTTAATATTTATGGACAAGGAAATCTGAGTCTCGAAGATATTCTCGGGGAACCGAATGATAGTATGCTCGGCAGAACAGAATAGGACTGGAGGCCGAGTGCAGGAAACACTGGGCTGCTGCTGAATGTGATGGGTTTCCTTTACTTGTTGTTTTAATTTTTATTTTTTAAGTAAGCTCTATGCCCAGCCTGGGGCTTGAATTCACAACCTTGTGATCAAGGGTCGCATGCTCCAGCGGCTAAGCCGACCAGATGCCCCCCTACGTATTTGACTACAGAGGACCTGTTATTCTTATGAAAGCTCCCCCCATGAGCTCCTTTGGCAGGTGCTCCTAAGGGTGTGTGTGTCTGTCCCCAAGGACCCCAGAACAGGTGGTGGCGAGAGAGGTCACCGAGTGGCCAGAGGTGCGGTCAGTGTCATCAGCACCCCTAAAGACAGGCTTCTCCAGCGCCCATGTTCCTCTTGACTCTCCCTTCCGCTCTTCAGCACCTAAGACCTTGTTCTTATGACGGGCTGAGGTTTCAAGGCGGCACGTTCACACCTGCATTTGGTCAGGAGCAGTAACCGGTTCCAGCTGGTATGTGTGCTTGGAGGTGGCAAGGATCCACCGTTCCCTTCATGGCGACGAAAATAAACCTTGCAGCAGCGGCTTTGGCTGTGAGGGGCAGTGAGAACATGGACCATCCGAGCCCATCGGTGGCAATGATATTAGAGGCTTGGAGGGGCGGTTCGGCAGCTGGGGTCAGGCTGGAGCGTCGGCCCCCACAGAAGTCACCTTGCACTGATGAGCTTTTCTGTCTCTCCCCTCGCAGGGCTGCCTGACGACGCCCAACTCCCCGTCTGTGAACTCCCGCTCCGTCACGTTGGGCCCATCCCTGTCGCTCAGCAACATCTCAGGGGTGTCTGTGAGGTCGGACCTGAAGAAGCGGCGGGCACCCCCTCCCCCGACCCTGCCGGGCGCGGGGCCACCAGCGCAGGACAAAGTCTCGGAAAAGGTAGGCGGAGGGCGGCTCTCGGGACCAGCGCATCCGCTAGATGGACGCATGATTCTCTCTAGAAGTTTCCTACATGCCCTGCGATCCTTCAGTTGGGTGGTTTTAGCAGGGAGAGCGTTGGGGCGAAAAGTGAAGCTTCCCGTAGAAGTCAAGGTGAGACGCCGAAGTTACTTTTGTGCTTTTAGTCCCAAGAGGCTTGTGCTTGCCGAGTGGCGTCTGTTCTCTCTTCCGCGTTGGAGTCTGGGGCATCGTCAGGATCGCTTTGTGAGAAAATCGTGTGGGTCGGGGCACTGCGAGAATCTGGAGAGTGTATGGGGAGGGGACGATAGGTGACATCCACATAAGCCAGACTCACAGGAGAGCAGGGAGGAGTCGCTCTCTGTGCTACGACACCTGTGGTGACTGCATGTGTATGAAGCCACGCGTGTTAAATTTATCTTAGAGCAACTTAATCCCTTTGCAAGGAGTTGTCATTACATGTGGACGGGAAAGAGCCTTTGTCCCCAGGTTCTGGGGTCTCAACTGGCCTTCTCTCCTGGCATGTGTCTGTGCTACCGTATAGCGCTAGTGGAAGTCCCCAAACCTCGCTTCTCGGGGGCCAGGTGGCTCCTTGACCATGGCTGCTCTTCTGGTGGCTCGGAGTGGGGCATGGTCGACCTGGGAAGTCCACTGTGTGTTCTCCAGCATCCTTCCTCATTGGGGTGGGCAGTGGCAGGGACCAGCCCCCGGGATGGGCAGGATGGGAGCGGGCTGTTGAATCCCGGAGAAGATGAGTGCCCCCAGCAGGCCTGCTCCAGACGTGTGCCGAGACACGGGGTCAACCTGCAGAGTAGGTAAGGATGCATTATTCTTCATGAAGCTGCGAGGTTTCCCAGTGACGGGCACTCCAGGTTCCTGGCGGAGGCTGCGGGTAGGGGGCGAGGACACCACACAGCAAACAGGAGCATTCTAGAACCCGCATTTATTCTCACACGGGCTTAATGTCCTCTCCTTCTGCCATGGTGTCCCTCGGCGTGTCCCTGCGTCATATGAGCTGAATGCTTCACCTTCCTGCTGGTCCTGGCTGGAGCCCTCTCTCACTCATTCTTACAATGGCTTCTCTTAAAACAAGCTGGGAACAAAGTCTATACCTCCCAGGTGGGAGGCTTGGCCCGGAGTCATGCTTAGAAGAAGTTCCCCAAGGGGCTCTCTGGAGCCACAGACTTCTCACTCCATTTCCTTTTCATCCTGGTTGTTGGCCTGTCCATCAGTCTTTTTGTTTTGTTTTGTCTAAGACTTATTATTTTAGAGGGAGAGAGAGAGAGCATGCAAGCAGGGGGAGGGGCAGGGGGAGACAGAGAGAGGCCCAAGAAGACTCCATGATGAGTGCAGAACCCAGCGAGGGGCTCTATCTCATGACCTTGAGGTCATGATCTGAGTCAAAACCAAGTCAGACGCTTAATCACCCAGGCCACTGAGGTGCCCCTGTCCATCCGTCTTCGTAAATCTTAACAAATCTTCCCCTTTCCCTCCAGGGGTGATCCTTATTCCCAGAGAACCCCCCCCCCGCCCCGCCCTGGCCTCATTCCCACCTACAGACCTTTTCCAGCCATGCCCTGTGGATCTGTTGGGAAGGCCTGCAACACGATGTATTTTAGAAGAAAGTATTTTGATTTTTGTGTTTCTTAAGTATTTTCTACTACCACGAGGTTTTTCTGAGGTCTTCACGATGTCTTAGCTGTCTCTTGATGTGAAGACCTTTAGGCACAACTAGTCCCTCATTTGGTACACTTGCATGGTTAAAGGGTGACAAGCCAGCGCAGTGACCTCCGGGGGGTGTGTGTGCTGTGGGCCTCCCTGTTTTGCCAGGGTTTGGAGTCTGAACTTTTCGTAACCTGCAGACCATGTTTCCAGCATTTAGCACTTTTCATCCAGTCCCCTGTGGCGACGTCTTTTTGCTTTCTATTGGGAGGGATGTTTCTTTTGCTGTGAAAGTCACGAATTCCAGGATCATGGTTCCTTATGTTTGTTTGTTTGTTTGTTTGTTTGTTTTCAATGAGAATTGTGTTTCCCTAATGTTAGAGTGTGTACATACGAAGCCCGACCAGCCTTTGTAAAACAGTCTTCCATCCAGAGAAGCTGTTGTGTTTTTCAGATTTTAACGTGCTTCTCCAGAGTGGATAAAGTCTGCTGGAGTGGGAGAATGTATAGTAGGTAGAGAATCAGGAATTCTGAATGAAAAATAAATAGTTCTCTATACCCTGAATAATGAACAGGGTTCCCTGCGAGGCAGTAACAGCTTTTTACTGAAATCTGTTTTATTTGGCACCGAATGAGTGGAGAAATTGGCTCCCAGAAACCCTCTCCTTTTTAAAGCATATGAGTGGCATATGGATTAAATTTGAGCATTTGCTAGGACCATTTTTTTTTTCCTTTTTAAATGAGAGGTATTTTGTTATTTACTAATTTCTGGGAAAGGAACCCAAAAATGTGTTGTTGCCATTGTTGGGGAAAAACGTCAATTCCTTCTTCATGAACTTCCTTCCATATAAAGATAAGATGTTTGTTTGGAAAGCCTTATTTATATGTAACTGTTGCTAACACCAATATCCTGAATGAAAAGGAAAGGCTTATTTTTTCAAGGACATGACTAGTTTTGGAAAAGGAACATACGTCGATTTTCTTACTTTAGAAGATTTTTTCTTATCATCTGGTCTGAAAAATTAGGTGTTTCCGTATTCAGGTCTTAGAAGGGGAGCAATTTCAGCTGTATCCCGGCTCTCGGGAAACATTCTCAAAAACGCCGTCTTTGCGTGCCTGTTTGTTACCCGATGATAATCGCGGCATGGTCATTGGTATTTGTAATTTCTTTTTTTTTTTTTTAATTTTTTTTAATGATTTTATTTATTTATTTGAGAGAGAGAGAGAGAGCATGAGAGGAGAGAGAGATCAGCGGGAGAAGCAGACTCCCCGCCAAGCAGGGAGTCTGATGTGGGACTCGATCCCAGGACTCCAGGATCATGACCTAAGCCGAAGGCAGTTGATTAACCAACTGAGCCACCCAGGCGCCCCGGTATTTGTAATTTCTGAACCTACATTTCAAGGAGTGTTTCCCAGAGGTGTTGGAGCCAATGGAAGAAATTCACGGTGTCCTTGTGCAGGCCTGTTAGCAGGGAAATTGGCAAGACAGGTGAAGAGACGTGTTATCTTTCCGGAGGAGAAGCGCTGTCTGGGCCAGCCGTCTCCCCCCCTACCCCCCACCCCGCACCTTGAATGTAGTTTTAATCAAGAGCAACTTTCAGACGGGGATGACATATATGTGAGGACACCATATGCTAAGTCAGTATTTTTCAGACTTAAGTGAGCATCAGAATCACCCCCAAAGGGCTTGGTAAAACCCACTTGACTTAGCTCCGCCCTGAGAGTTTCTGATTCAGGAGGTCTGGGGCAGGGCCTGAGAAGGGGCATTCCAGCAGGTTCCCAGGCACACCCCGCTTTGAGAACCACGGCGCCATGTTCTGCCTCGCCCTGATCTGCCCACGCAGACTCGGGACTAACCAGTGTGGAGAGGCCACGCCATGTAAATATTCTGAACAGATCTGGGGAGAGTCTCCAGCAGCAAAGTTACCTGGAAATGAACGAATCCGAGCTATGTAATAGTACTTGGGTGCAGGTCGCCATGGTGTTAGCTGGGGCCTGACGTTGGATGTTAAGATGGATAAATAGCTCTTGCTTCTTCTTCCGGGACCCCAGGAGTGCTCAGGGGAGGAACAGAGGGATTACCCCTTCCAGACTGGATTTTCCTTCCTTTTGTCTTTGAGATTCCACAAAGTCCTCACTCTGCTCTGCTGAGACGACCTGGTGCCTTGTCCCTGGCCCCGATCAAGGGTATAGTCCTTGCTTGCCGCTGCTGTGTGTGGGCCTCACCCCTTTTGTATGCAGCTGTCCCCAGGGAGACGTGTCTTCCTGTCCCTTCTCACAACCCCTCCAGCTATGGACCAGCCTGGATTCACTGTGAGCAGAGCTGCAGACACAGGCGCCCACATGGGCCCCTCTCCAGTCCCTCTCTGGTCCTCCGTTTTCCTCCTCTGCAGAATGGGAACACTAAAAGCAGCCTTCCCAGGTTCATGATGTAGAGGTCAGAGCAGGGGGCCTGGAGCGGCTTCCTGAGTCCAGATCCCAGCTCTGTCACTCCTTGTAGTCTTTGGTGAGTCCCTCCTCTCCCACCCCTCCATCCCTGAGGTGTGCAGACCACACAAACAGGTGGAGTGAGAGCCAGGTATCAGGGGATCCGGGAGCCTGAGGCAGGGAGGGCTGGGCGGTGCAGGGGGAAGCCTGTATGTCCGGGCCAGACTCCTGCATGAGCCAAGTGGGGGACTAAACCTAAAAATTAAACTCTGCCCTGCTGCAAACATCAAAGTCAGTGCAGAAAGTTGCCATGCCCCTGGGGCAGGTTCAACCTGTTAAATGGTGCCACATTAAAAATGCCCCCTTGTGGCATTTTTGCTGTCAGTCACAGACTGAACACCCCATTCACTAGTCCACACCGTCCGAGAGTATCGGGACACGGTTGCTCATCCCTTTAAGCCTTTGGGGCCCTGTCTCTGAGAAGAATGGGAGTAGAATCCTGGCCAGTAATCCATTAGGTGACTCAGTTTACCTGTTCAGGATCAAAGCAATCCTGTACATCACACTTGCTCACCTCTGCCTCTGTACGACACTTTGCTGGCTACAGAGCGGCTTCTTTCGCTGTTCTCTCTGTCAGTTGATTAAAGAACAATGTGTGGGACTTTTACTAGAAAATGCTGTGCTGTCTAACGTGAGTTATCATTTTCCACAAATGTAGAATAAACAGCTCTTCATTATTTTTTCAGTTGGCACATGGTTCTTCTATGCCTGCTGTTGTGCCTGTAACAACTATAAATCCTTTTTTATTGTAAGTAAAAGTGATCCAAAAAGTATTTTAGCTATCCAGGCCTTCTGTTGTCCCATAGTACTTGAATTATTGCGTTCATCGCAGAAAGCGTTCAACGCCATAAACTTTCAACGTGACAAGCGCACTTGTACATGAGCTCAGGTTTGTTGCACTGGGATGAAAAGAGCTGGTGGTATTGGCCAAAAATGAGAGATGGGGGAGCTTGGTGCTATGATCAGTTACTGGTATGTTTGTCCATGAAACATTGCTTGTGTATTTGATAACTGGTTGAACAGCTGCGGTTTGCAAACTTAAGAGCGAGGATTGATACTCATTCCTTGAGTATCTTGGTGCGATGTACACAGAAGCACGCGGCGTTTTGTACTGTGTAAATAGGGTAATCTGCACATGTGAGAAATTAGGCAAAAGTATTCCTGCTTGAGTTTCCATTTCTGGAAACATCATGAGAATCAGGTGATTAGAATATTACGAGAGATCGTAAAACCTTGCTGAGCATACCCCCAGTGAAACATTTCATCCAGAGCTAAAGTGTGCATTTGACGGTTTCTGTGACAGTGTATCACCTCATTCTGGCACGTTCCTGACCTCGTTCTGTGTCCCAGTCCACAGCAGAGAGAAGGCCCCAGCACGGCAGCCCTGGGGCGGGGGAGTCCACACCGAGCAGGGCCACAGATCAGCCCCACACCAGGGTGAGCTCAAATGCACTCTCCTCTCTGCTGTTAGGACGGACGTCGTTGTTTATGAAATTGAGGATGTCGGGGTGAATGAGATCCCTATTTCCGTGGAGCCATGTCCAAGGTCCTCCTGGGGTGAAGGCTTCTCTGAGTTCTCTGTCCTGCCTCACGGTGATGGTTAATTTGTTTCTGGCAAAGCGGATGATGCTTAGAGACTTTTCAAAAAATATTCCTCAATTACTTTTCAGGAGCGCGGGTGGCTCAGTGGGTTAAGCGTCTGCCTTCGGCTCAGGTCATGGGATCAAGTCCTGCATTAGGCTCCCTGCTCAGTGGGGAGTCAACTTCTCTCTCTCCCACTCCCCATGCTCGTGTGCTCGCGCGCTCTCTCTCTCTCTCAAATAAATAATTACATATTTTTAAAAAAATTATTCTTCTGGGGCGCCTGGGTGGCTCAGTGGGTTAAAGCCTCTGCCTTCGGCTCAGGTCATGATCCCAGGGTCCTGGGATCGAGCCCCGCATTGGGCTCTCTGCTCAGTAGAGAGTCTGCTTCCTCCTCTCTCTCTGCCTGCTTCTCTGCCTACTTGTGATCTCTGTCAAGTAAATAAATAAAATCTTTAAAAAAAAATTATTCTTCATAGTAATCAAAGACCTTTGATGACCTCCGGCGTGTGGGCGGTGCTCACAGGAGCTGCTCGCGCATTTGGCTTCCCAGAGCGCTGCGCTGACCAGGCAGGATTTAAAGGTCGGCGCAAGAGAGAAAAGTGGTCCCTTCAATCTGCCCGCATGCTGGGGACCCAGGAGGGGAAGGGGAAAAGGCCCCACCTGGACCGACCCCTGTGTGACATGAGGACAGGTCTACAGACTCACTTCTCTCTGTCGCGCCCCAGTCAGCAAGGCCTGATCCCGCAGCCACCCCCCCCCCAACTTCACCCACCTTAGCGCCCTGGTCCAGGCTCTCTCACTCCCCTGGGACAACGACCACTGCAGCGGCCTCTTCCGTGGTCCCCACTTCTGCCCCTGCCCCTCCGACTGCAGACACTACTAGGGCAACACTTGCCACACCAGAAGCGGGGCCCCATCTCCCCTTTGCATACACTGGAGAATAACCCCACTTCTTACCTTGCCCTGCCGGCCTCCACACTCCGGGCCCAGCTCCTCTGCCGGTGCCCCTCACCGCCTGCCCAAAAAGACCTTTAACTTGTCCTGTCCACGGGGCCTGCGTCACGTTCTCCCTTCACGCACACCCTGCTTAGAGGTCACATCCCCAACAAGGCCTCTGCGACCGTCCAGACTCTGGTCCCTGTCTGTGCCATCTCCCGTTCTGTCCTGTTTCTCTTCCAGTTCCAACACGGAAGCCCAGAGGCGGGGACATCGCCTCTGGACTCACTGGCATGTCTCAGGGTCTAACACGGTGTCACCACATTGGTGAACATGTGCATTAATTCACTTTGTGCATACATAATTCGTTTATCAGGCATGTGAAGATGGGTCCTCTCTAAGTCAAAACCAGTGATTTCAAAATAGAATGCGAAGGGTAATGAGTTGCCCTGCTCACAGAGCCTACTTAGAAATGGCGACATATCGGTCCAGAACCCGTACCATATGCTCGTCTCTGCAGGAAGAGACTGTGTATGAGCCCGACAGGTGCAAGCTTCTGCCAGATGCCAGAGCTGGAAATGACCCTCCAGTGTAGACGGGCGGAGGTGTGGGAACTGTGTGTGGAAACGGGCATGGAGGAGCCTCTGTGGGCAGGAGCTACCGCGGGGACAGGGACTCCCGGGAATGGTCAGCCCCTGAAGACGGGACACGCACACACACGCACACACACATACACACATCCCCCTGCTCACCTGTGCTCCATGAGGATGAGCAGAATGGGGCACCTGCAGCCCAGGGGAGGGGAAGGAGCCACGGGTGCAACCCTGCCCCGTAGTACATTTCTCATCTCTAAGCAGATGCAGGAGCCTCCTGCAGTCTGGAGACGAAATGGAAGGCTACCAAGGGAAGCAGCAGAGAGGGAAGCTCTCCCTTCTCTCGCCTTCCCCCCTCCCCACCTCCTTTCTGTGTGTCTCTGGTTTTCTTCGAAAATAACCCATGCCCGGACACGTGTGTATCTCTCCGTGTGTGTGGCTCTCTTCCTCTGTCCATAAGGCTGCCTGAATTGTTGGTCTCACCCGCACAGCTCCCCTGGAGAATTTGCTCATTGTGACGGCCCTTCTTCAGCCGAGGTGAGGAAACTGAGTCAGGCCAGGCCCACTGCTGGTCAGAGACGGCACAGCCAAGGGCTCAGACCCACTGGGCATCCTCCGCTGTGCATGGGGACCCTTCTAAACTAGGGAGGCTGGGGCCTGTGCCCCGACCTGCAGAGGCAGACCTGTGGAGGTCAATGTGCCTCGGGCGGCCACTTTCTGTCTGTGACTTTGTCAGCGACACACAGGCCTTGGTGAGGAGGCAGAGCCGGCATCCAGGCGGGGAGCCCTGCGTGTCAGGGACTCGTCCCAGGGTTTGAACAGACGTCCTTACAATCCCAGGGCAGCTGCCAGGCTTCCTCTCAGGGGTGACGGGGGGCTTTCCACCTCCCCACTGTTGACTGAGCGACACACTTTAATGTTCTGGAATACCGTGGGAGCGCCATGTTTCCATTTCCTTCCCGTGTGGCGGTGCCCAGCCCTCCTCTGAAGGTCAGGAGGAGGCCAGGGCTTAGCCCTTTGTGTCTTGGAGCTGCAAGTTGGTAACAGCAGAGCGTCTCTCCCTCAGAGGGTGGAGTGGCTGCAGATGGCCCCTTCCACTGCCCGGTCATCCGGCAGGAAAGCCCCTCTCTGCCCTGTCCTCCTCCCGCCAGCCCTGCCCTGTCCCTGGCAGGCAGGCAGGGAGACTGAGGCCTTTGGCTTTCTCTGTATGTTTGTTTCTGGGCCCACCGTGAGTGTTTCTTTCTTTACAAAACTGAGACTTTGTCAACAAAAGGCAGGCGGAGCACCCCTCCCCCTCCAGGCCCCTCCCCCGCTTTTTGCCCAAACCAGTGACTTCCTATGGAAAAAAAAAGCATTGTCCTGGCTGCCTCTTCCCCTCAGCAGAGTGCAAAACCCCTATGATGTGTTTGTTCCCTGCTGTTGTGGTTTCCTTCAGGATAAAAGCCGACTTCTTCTCCCAGGCACGTTGTCCCGTGCATTTGGGTTGGAGGCGGCTGTCGGAGGGGCTGGGGGGTGCATTCCCCCCTCCACGGCCCCTGTCCCTGTCTGCGGGCATGATGAGCGATCCCCCGACACTGTGACTTGTAGGACATTTTACAGCATTTGGGATTTTCCACTTCAGTCACTTTGTAGTGGCCTGTCGCTCTCCTCAGAGGGTCTCTCAGCAGAGGTCAGTAAGGTGCCCCTCTGCAGAGCCTCAGTGCCTGTCCCTGTCCCTACGGCCTTGAGCACGCAGTGTAGACTCGGCCATCCACTTGGCTGAATCCCGACCAGGGACAATGACCTGTTCCCGGTACATCCCAGCCCCACGCACAATGCCTGGCGTGCAGTCTCCCATCACTGAGCGTTTCATAAACAGACAAGTGTGGGCTGATGACAGAAGGGGCTGCGAGCTGCGTGGCTTCTCTTCAGCCATGATAAATGGACTGTGGTCTACCTGGAAGGCCTCCAGCGACACCCACAGGGAGAACGGGCCTTGAGCTTGATGGCTAGCATGGTGTGCATATCCGCTGGAGGCTCGGGTGCTGGGCCAGCTGGGCAGGAGGCCTGCCAGGACCCAGAGTGATCCTCAGTGTGGTGGCATTCGGGGCTGAGGGGACGTCAGGGTCTCTAACAGCCCCTAGCTCCATCTCTCCTGTGTCCCCCGTGTTGTAGGCTCTGGACAAGCGTAACCCCACACCCACATCCTATCGAGCCTGCTCTATGGGTTCCAATCCAAGGCCAACCCTGGCGCCCCTAGATTTCCGGTGCTAGAATGGTTGCAGCTGAGGAAAAGGCACAGGCATAATTGGGGGAGCCGGCAGTCATTTGAGTCTGGGAAGGGTTTACAGTAGTGTGATGCTGGGGGAGAGGTGGCTCTGGTCCACACGACTTGTCCTCTGGAGGGACGGTGTCTCGATACCACATTTTGAGAGGAAAAAAATGAAAATATGCTAGGAAGAGAACATTCTAGAAACTGGAGAGTCTAGAAATAGCAGAAATGAGGATACTTAAGCAGAGGAATGTAAAGGCTCACTGGGATGTGATGAGTTCCTGTCCTGAGCAGAGGCTACGTCCAGAGGACAGAATGGGACCAGTGCATGGGCCCACTATTCTAGAAATGCTTGTCTTCATGGAATATAGAAAAGAGTCTTCCATGAGGCAGAGCTGGGGTGCTGGCATGACGATGTGGGGAAGCACTATGTGGCACTCACGTGCTCGCCTGGCAAGGCAATGCCACGTCACCTTACACTGTCATAGCCGCTCTTACAGGGACTGTGGGCTCTTCATAGGGCACAAGCGTGCCGAGTGTGACTGGCTTGCCCAAGGCCCTGTCTGAGGAAAGCCTTTGTGGAACTTGTAGTAGTTCCTGAGGCCTCTCAAGGCTTAGAGATGGTTGTCTCTGTCCCACGTGCTCGCATGGCCTTCCCGACGCACATGCACGGGTCTCTCCCTCTTCTACAAGGAATATGGGAATCGCTCTAATGGCCTCGTTTTGATTTAATCACCTCTTTAAAGACCCTCTCTCCAAATACAGTACATTCTGAGGTACGGGGATTAGGACTTCAAGGTACAAATTTGGGGGGTGGTCAGTGTGTGCAGAATTTAGTCCATAACAAAAGGAAGCTGGGTTTCTGTTTATATACAGTTTTCTTGGCCATAAGGAATTCGAGAGCAAGTAAGATTCAGTGCTTTAAAGACTCTTAGTATTTAATTGGAGCAGATGTCTTATGTCCCCAACACCAGGGAATGGCCCTGGTCCGGGTAGATTATGGCATAGGCGTCCAATCTATGGGGAAATCTCCCTTGCAACTTTACTTTTCATGATTACCCGCTAATTCCCATGCCATGGGCCAGAGACAAGGCTGGGTGAAAGTGTCACTTCTAGATTCCTTCCCAGCAGGTGGCATGCATCGTGGATACAGTCCTGGCCTAGAAGGACAATCTGTCCCGGCAGGTACAGTTTCAACTGTTAGCTCCATGGGCGCTGAAGGCCCTTGTGCCACGCCGACCACGTGCAGAGTACACTCAGCCACAGGAAGATTTCCAGGTCATCCAGTCCTCAGCCAGCTGGCCCCAAGGTCAGCATGAAGACAATTACAGTGACCCAGCAATGGCTCAGTCCTTATGTTTCAGCTACTCTGCTAAGACCTCACAAAAGTCAGCATCTCATTCAACCTCACCTGTATGATATCTGCATGGAGTAGGCACTAGGTCTGCCTGCACGGTACCAGTGAGGACACGGTCTGCCACGGTGAAGAGCGGTCCCAGGGCCACACCAGTAAGTGGCAGAAGTCGGCCTGTGGAGACATCTTCCTGGCAGGAAGTTCTCCCGTGTGGGCGTGGAATAGGATCAGAGGGAAATGTGGGGCCATCGGGTGGCATTGTGTTTGAGTGGGAGACGTGGGCTGGAACCCCAGCTCTATCCCCCAGCTCCCCCCACAGCAGGAGATGCCCTGGGGCTCAGGTGATGGCAGGTCCTGGTGTATCATTACCACCATGCTACCTTCCTCTCTTGTGATGTAGATTCAAGTGGGTAGAAGGTTTGAAACTGCTAGAGGGAGGGAATCATGTTCATTTACTCACCATTGACTGAGAAGGCATGTGTTTGCTAGGGGAGAACGAAAACCCCCAAATTAAAAACAATTCTAGGGGCCGTTAGGGGGCACAGTCAGTTAAGCGTCCGACTCGGTTTCAGTCAGGTCATGATCTCAGGGTCATGAGATCGAGCTCCGTATCTGGCTCCATGCTCAGCACAGAGTCCGCTAAAGTCTCACTTTCTCCCTCTGACCCTCCCCATGTGCGCGGCGCTCTCTCTCTCTGTCTAAAATAAATAAATCTTAAAAAAAAATTCTAAAAATCATCTTGGAAGAATAACATACACCCCCCCCTCCATTCTGCACCGCAGATCCCCTGATCGTCCCACAGAGTGAATTCTCCATGCTCCTGAGTCCTTGGAGCTGTTTCTCGACAGCCCGTCCCACTTCTCGTGGAGGTGACCCTACAGTGTGAACATCTGGCAGAGTCAGGACAGAATCCGTTCACCTCCGTATGTGCCCTTTGTTGGGGAAATGGAGCAAACCTGGCAGCCTCATCCTGAGGAACGCCAACCTGCTGCTCTCCGGGCAGGGTGACCAAGTCAGGGACTGGATGTCGTTTGGGTTGCCCGAGCCAAAAATGCAGAAGCTGGACTACTCTGGAACACTTTTATATTTTTTTATTATTTCTGTGGCTCTATCCAGTTTGCAAAAATCGCTTTTCCAGTGTGTAATGGGGCTTCAGGAGTCTTGACAGGAAGAAAGGATAAAACAAGTGGGACCGTGTAAGTCTCTTTTGGACCTAGTCTAACTCAATCTGCTTTTGAGGCAACACTTTAAAACATAATTCTGTTATTGAGTCTTCAAATGTTGCAGATACGGATGCCTGGGTGGCTCCGTCGGTTGGTTAAGCGTCTGCCTTCACCTCAGGTCATGATCCTGGAGTCCCAGGATCGAGTCCTGCGTCGGGCTCCCTGCTCAGCGGGGACCCTTCTTCTCCTCTGTCACTCCCCCCACCTCGTGCTCTCTCACCAAATAAATAAATGAGGTCTTTAAAACAAACAAACAAACAAATGTTCCAGATATAAAGTACATCTTCCTGGTTAGCAAATCATCAAAAGTAGTACAACATTAAAGAATACATTTGCATACTTTCCTCTTGAAAGAAACAGCCATGTCTAAGTTTTGTTTAGATCCTAAAAATGGAAAAGTGAATACAAAATGTATTATGATGGAGAACAGGTTTTTCCTTTTTGCTTTTTTTTTTTTTTTTTAATGTTGGGGAAGTGGAACTGCTGGGAGATTGCTTATTTGGGACGTTTCCTTCTTCCGCGAGGAGGCAAAGATGCAGATCTGCATTGTGTCCAGAGGAAGTCTTATTCCTTCATCAAAACAAACATCCATGTGAACCTGGAGCGTCCCATCCCGTTGCCGAGCCTAGGAAAACAGTCGGTGCCACAGACGAACTTCCTTGGGTGGAGATCACAGGGTGGAGGACACGGAGAGTTTGCAGAGAAAGGAAGTGGGAGCTATTTTCATGGTTTTACATCCACATTTTGTTACGGGCCCTTTCCTCCCTGACACTTCCAGCCACAGAAGCAAGCTTATTTGAAGATTCGATTCTCATGTATTTTTAGCTGTTGTCCAAGTGCGATATTTATGGAGGCCCCTGTGATAACATCACAATGAAAAGCGAGCTTGCTGCTTTCCTCCAGGTTCACGTTGTGGTCGACACAAAGGAAAAGGAAGCTGGGCTTTATGTGGTAGCCTCACAGGGCTTACAGGTTCACTGTTTAAGTGTGTGGTTCTCGTCCTCATGCTCTGTCCCTCTTGTCACTTTGGTTTTGGCTGTCGATCATGGTAACCAACGGTCTGTGTGTTTCTTGTTATAAAGAGAACCTGGTAAAATGTGGTTTCATTGTTTTTCTTACCTTTGCGTGTTGCTTCTTTGTATCTGAATATTTTTAGGACTCTTTCCAATCACCCTGATAGCCAACAATCAGAACAGTGGGTTTTATAAATTTTTCATGTAAAAGGCCCTAATTCCTCTCTTGGAGGCATCATCGGGCCTTTGGAACCGAGCACTAAAGGCAGAGCCAAGGGCAGCCCCACTTGGTCTTAAACTTCCTTCCCAGCCTTCTCTGGTCTGGCTGCGTTGTGCTTGCTTGCCCTTCTGTTTAGAAGCATTTGATTTATTTCTCAGCCAGCTTCACACAGTGTGAGTCTCTGTGAAGCTGTACTTGTCTGTATCAAAGGACACAATCAACAGGGTGACTAGGAAACCTACAATGGGAGGAAATAGTTGCCAATCATATATCTGACAAAGCGTTAATATTCAGAATACATAAAGAAGGCATATAAGGCAACAATAAGAATTAACTCAAAAATAAGCAAAAGACTTGAATAGACATTTCTATGAAGAAAAGATGCAGACGGCCAGTAAGCCCAGGAAGGGTGCTCTGTGTCACTAATGACGAGGGGATTACGAACCAAAACCAAGATGAGACAAGCCCTCACACCCCATTAGCATGGCTACTATCAAACCTACCAACCAAACAAACAAAAACAAACAAATGAAAAAAACCCAAACAGAAAATAGTAGCTGTGGTCCAAGCCGTGGGGAAATTAGAACCTTTGTGCACTCTTGGTGGGAACGTGAAATGGTGCAGCCACTATGAAAACCAGTACGGTAATTCTTGAAAAAATTAAAAAAAGAATTACCGTACGATCCAGCACTTCCACTTTGGGGTATATAACCAAAAGAAATGGAGTCTCCAGATATTTTCACCCCCAAGCTGTTGGCAGCATTATTCACGACAGCCAAGAGGCGGAAGCAACCTGAGCTCCCATAGATGGAGAAAGGGATAGCAAATGCAGTAGACCCATACAGCGGGTATCTTTGGCCTTAAAAAGGAAAGACGTTCTGACACCTGCTGTGATTCTTGACATTGTGCTAAGTGATAGAAGCCCATCCCAAAAAGACAAATACAGTGTGAGTCCACCTACATGAGATCTCTAGAGACGTCAGAATCATAGAACCACAAAGTATACTGAGGGCTTCCAGGGGCTGGGGATGGAGAACAAGGAGGTGTTCTGTGAGCACTGACTTTCCATTTTGCAAGATGAAGAGTTCTAGAGGTTGGTTATACACTTGGAATGTGCCTAACGCTACTGAGCCACAGACTTAAAATTTCTTTTCCTCTGAAACTAATAATACACTACTTGTTAATTAATCAAATTTAAATAAAAATTTATTTTTATATTTCATATATTTTATGCAATTAAATTAACTAAAGATAATAGTGATTCACCCCTTAAAAATAAATGATTATTGATAAGTGATTTCACCATTTCCTTTAAAAGGTAAGTTCTTTAATGAAATAGTTTTTAAAAAAAAGATTTTGTTTATTTATTTGAGAGAGAGCTTGAGAGAAAGCACAAGCAGAGTGAGGGGCAGAGGGAGAAGCAGACTCCCTACCGAGCAGGGAGCCAGATGCGGAACTCCATCCCAGGACCCTGAGATCATGACCTGAGCCAAAGGCAGATGCTTCACCGACTGAGCCACCCAGGCGCTCTACTGAGTCAAAAATTTTCAGTGAAGGTTCACTGATCCTAAGACACTTTTCGGAGGTAGATTTATTTACCAGTGAAATAACTTACACTGTAAATCCTTCACCTCCCACTCCATGTACTTTCTCCCTGCTTCACATCACACCGTTTGGACAACATTGTCACGTCCCTCTCTGGTCCACTCAGGCTAGAGTCACACATGGCTCTAGAGTTTTCTCTCTCTCTCTCTCTCTTTTTTCCCTCTACTACCCTATTTACTATTTACTTTGTCTCCTATGTAAAGGTCACCAAAAAAGGACTCCAGCGGGCGCCTGGGTGGCTCAGTGGGTTAAGCCGCTGCCTTCGGCTCAGGTCATGATCTCAGGGTCCTGGGATCGAGTCCCGCATCGGGCTCTCTGCTCAGCAAGAAGCCTGCTTCCCTCTCTCTCTCTCTCTCTCTCTCTGCCTTCCTCTCCGTCTACTTGTGATCTCTCTCTGTCAAATAAATAAATAAAATCTTTAAAAAAAAAAAAAAAAAAAAAAAGGACTCCAGCAAGAAATCTGAAAGCATGGTATGTGTCTTTGCTGAGGGAAAAAGAAGACTTTGTGTATTTAAATGAGATCTGTTCACTTGGAGCTTGTATGGTCTTTCTCCTCCATTTGCCACCTGTATAACTTTGGACAGGTCACCCGAAAGGACTTGCCAATCAATTTTCCTGGGTCCTGTTTCCTCAAAAGTAGGATAAGGATAACACCCATACCTCTCTACTTAACCAAGATGGTTTGGGAAGGCTAGTGTATTAACAGAACTTGTAGCGGAGCTTGCAAAATTAGCACGGATTTTCAAATATGTGAAGCCCTTCATAGATAAATAGTCTTTTTAAGTGAACAGCCTTACCCAGGGAATAACTCGGGAAACACTGAAATAATGACTATCAGCCTCTGCCTGTTTAGGTTGGGAGGCAGGGCACGTGGGTTGTTGACTGCAAAAGCATTAGTGCAACAGATAATTGACCTGTATTTGAGATACACAATCTTACTTTTTCCCCTTATGAACTTTACTTACTTTCCAGTTTCTGTATTAACATAGAGAGGCTTAGACACAGTTTCTAATTTTAGAGGTGAAAGGGCCTTCTGCAAATCCAGAACAGGATCTTCATTGACTTTATAAACAAGGGCCCAAGGTTAATGGAGGTGCCCACACAAGCCACCTAGGAAGTTATAGTTTCTCGAAAAGAACTTGATTCTCAGATGGATGCTTTACAACTCTTACTTAGGAAATTAATAATTCCATTAGGATTGAGCTAGGTCCTGATAGGAACTATTAGAAACTGTGTTCTCATGCACATCATTAGAATTACAACAGATTTTAGAATATAGACCCTGACGACTATGGTAATTTAAGAAAAATGATGAAATCACCAGAGAAACTTGATTTATAATCAGACAGAGATCATCTTTATTTGCCAGATACTGTTCTTATGTTTTCGATAGATGGTTTTAATATTTTGGTTTTCCTGAATCAAAGTGTGTTATTTCTGGAACTTTCTGGTGTGACATACTACTCTCTGGGGACTTTAAATATATATGGGGAAATAAAAAGCTTTGGGGCGACTCTGGGAGTTTGGAAGCCGATGTCCTGTCAGAGAGAGTTCTGAGTTGCAGACATTGATGAGGTATGTCACGTGACTCCCAGGAGACTGGAAAGCAGTGATTCGCAGATGTCCTGCTTCTTTGATGGCTGCTTCTCTGCCGCTGAATCCAGACTCTTCCCATGGTATAGAGCATAGCTTTGCTCGTTCGCATGTATGCGGTGTACCTGGATGGAGGCTGTGCCTGGATTTGAACCCAACGTGGCATCAACTCTAACCTTTAACCTATAACCCTGGAGAAGTTACTTTATCTCTGAAAGCCCTGAATTATAAGTCTGTAAAATAGACTTCTGGTCCTGGTGGCCAGCATACCCTAACTGTCCTCCCAGTGATACACATCCTTGTATGATCCCCCCTCTTTGGGCGCACTGGACCTGCAACTTCTCTCTGACCCATGGAATATGGATGTCACTGACCTGATTAGGTTCCATTATAAGGTAAAGGTGATGGGATGTCACTCCCTTGATTACATTTTGCTCTATAAGATTCTATCTTAGCAGACCAGAGGGAGTGATTCCTCTGCTGACGTCAGACAAGCCAACACTCATGACATGAACTGCATTTGACATGGACTGTGTGATAGGGAAATGCAGATGGTCTCTGGCTCCTGAGAACGAGCTCCAGCCCATAGTAAGAAGCCAGGTCTCTCAGTCAGACAGCTGCAGGGACAGAAACTCTTCCAACAATCTCAGTGAGCTTGAAACTGGATATTCCAGATGGGTATACAGCCTGAATAATACCTTCACTACAGCTTTGTGGGACCTGAGTAGAAGACTCAGCTTATCCATGCTTGGACTGCTGACCATTAGGAACTGCGAGATACAAATGTGTGTGTATTTAAACTACTATCTTTATGTTAATGTGTGATGTAGCAAGAGAACATTAATAAATATTCAGTAGATTCTATATAGGCTCAAGAAAGTAATCCATGACCACCAGGTTTCCTGGTCTGAAAGACCTGGACCAGAATTCATGGTGGCCACCAGGCTCTGGAAAGTGGGGGAAGAATATCAGAAAGGAGAGAGCCAGAGAGCCCGAAAATTTCTGGGTAAGTTCTGTCCAAATCTCAGGGTGAGCCTTGAATGACGCATTCAAGGGTCAGGCACTAACTGGCTAAGCTAAGAGTAAAAGAACTAAACCAAGATTTGAATTGCCAACCAAGGGACAGAATTTTCACTGAGAGTCCATTTAGCTTTTTGCCTCCTAAAACAAAAAGAATTACTACTTCTCATAAGAATATAAGAGAATGCAACATGTTATAAGCATAACATTTGCAATGGGCAGGATTTAAGCCAAAATTAGTAAACATATGAAAAACCAGGAAAAAATTATCTGTTCCTGTGAAAAAGGAGACAGTTAACAAAACCAACCTGGAGATGATGACCCAGGTGTTAGATTCAGCAGACAAAAAAATTGATGCTGCTTGTAAATACATTTAACAAAATGAAAAATATGCTTATAAAATGGGGAAAAAAATCTCAGGAGATAATAAGAACCTTAAAAAAGAACCAAATGGAAATTCTAAAGTGGGAAAACACAGTGATTTAAATAAGAATGTCACTGGATGGGCTTAACAGCAGAATGAAGGTAACCAAAAAAAAAAGGAGTGAGGTTGAAGATAAATCAATAGAAATTCTCTAATTTTAAAAAGAGACCGAAAAGGGGTGCCTGGGTGGCTCTGCCTTTGGCTCAGGTCATGGTCTCAAGGTCTTGGGATCAAGCCCCGCATTGGGCTCTCTGCTGAGTGAAGGGAGCCTGCTTCCCCCACTCTCTCTCTGCCTACTTGTGATCTCTCTCCCTCTCAAATAAATTGTTAAAAATATTTTAAAAAGAGAGAGAGAGACAGGAAAAGAAAAAAAATAAATCCTCACAGATGTGTGGAAACTACCAAAATCTCTGTTTGTCAATAAAGCCCCAGAAGAAAAAATATATATATTTAAAGAAACAAGGGCCAGAGGTTTCCCAAATTTTGTAAAAGATATACATTGACAGATTTAAAAGTTTAATGAATCCAAAGCAAATTTTAAACAACAAGCAAACTATACTTATGTATGTTATAGAGAAATTGCTTAAAAACAGACTTCAGGAGAAAAGTCTTAGGAACAACTAGAGAAAAATAACGTATTTTAAAAACTGGTGAATTTATCATCAGAAACAATGGAAGCTAAGAAATAGTGGAACATGGTCTTCACAATGCTAAGAGACATGAACTACTGTCAGTGTATTCAGTATCCAGCAAAAATACCCTTCAAGAGTGAAGACAACTTCAGACAGAAAGGAAGACAACTTTAGATTAAAAAAAAAAAAAAAAAAGATAAAGAATGTATTGCTGCCAGACATGCACAAAGAAAACACTAAAGGAAAATTCCATATTGAAGGAAAGTAATACCAAATGAATCTTGGAATTTTGGAAGGGAATGAAGAATATTTTTTTAAAAAATGGTAAAAGTCTGAGTAAATATAAAAGACTGGTTAATGTCTTTAGAAGTTATAATATATGCAAATGTTATATAAATGCCAACTATAACAAAATATAGAAGGACACAGGGAGCCATGGTGGCTCAGTCATTAAGGGTCTGCCTTCAGCTCAGGTCATAATCCCAGGGTCCTGGGATCAAGCCCCATGTCAGGCTCCTTGCTCAGTGGAAAGCCTGCTTCTCCCTCTCCCCTAGGCTGCCGCTTCCCTTACTTGCATGTGCTCTTTCTCTCTCTCTATCAAATAAATAAATAAAATCTTAAAAAAAAATCCAGTATTTCTTCTTTAAAAAAAAAATAAAATAAAATATAGAAGGACAGGATAAATGCATCTAGGTGATTGCAAGGTATCTACATTTTACATAAAGTATTAATACTTAATCTAAATGACTTAATCTAAATGAACTTTTGTTCAGGATACATATTATAATCCTCATAGCAGCCATTAATAACAAATAATGCCTAGAGTATAGCTAAAAAACCAGTGAATAAATTTTCCCCCACTAAACTGTTATTTTCCAATGTGATTGTAGACTTGTCTGTTTCTCAGTCTAATTCTGTCAATTTTTCTTCATGTATTTTGAAGGTGTAATTGGGCACATACACATATATGATTACTAAAACTTCCTGATACACTGACTCCTTTATGGTTATGAAATGTGCTTCTGTAACTCTGGTAATATTCTTTTTTAAACTCTATTTTATTTATCATTCATATAGCCAGTCCAGCCTCCTGTGCTTACTGTTTACATGGTATCTTTTTCTACCTATTCAATTTCTGTCTTTTTATTTAAAATAATTTTCTTTTTATTTAAAATAATTTTCTTGGGGTACCTGGGTGTTTCAGTCGGGAAGCGTCTGCTTTTGGCTCAGGTCATGATCCCAGGGTCCTGGAATCGAGCCTTGCTTCGGGCTCCCTGCTCGGCAGGAAGTCTGCTTCTCTCTCTTCCACTCCCCCTACTTGTGTTCCCTCTCTCGCTGTGTTTCTCTCTGTCAAATAAATAAACAAATTTTTAAAAAATAATAAAAATTTTCTTGAGATAGCATGTTATCTATTCTGACATCTAGACATTGTTCTTTAACTGTAATGTTTAGTCTGCTACCATTTCATGTAATTGGTCATATGATCAGATTTAGGTATACTAGCTTATTATTTGTTTTCTGGTTGTCCCTCTATTTTTTTTCTTACTTTACTTTGGATTTCAAAAATGTATTCACCCCAATAATAAATAAGGAGATTTAACTAGTAATCACAAACCTCTTGACAAAGAAAATCCCAGGACCAGATGGTTCAATGGGTAATTCTACCAAACATTCAAAGAAGAATTAATACCAATCCATCTTAAACCCTTTTAAAAAATAGAAGAGGGAACACATCCAAATTATTTCTATATGGCTTGTGTCACCCTAATACTAGAGCCAAAGACACTGCAAGAAAACTATAGGCCAACATCTTCGATAAACATAGGTCCAAAAATCCTTAATGCAATACTAGCAAATTAAATTCAACAGTACATTCAAAAGCTTATAAACCACAACTGGGTGAAATTTGTCCCTGGGATACAAGAATGGTGCACATTTGCAAATCAATGAGTGTCATGTGCCACATTAATAAAACAAAAGCAAAAAAACATATATGGTCATCTTATTAGAGGAAGAAAAAGAATTTGACAAAGTTTAACATTCATTTAGATTAAAACTCTCAACAAAATAGGTATAGAAGGAACTTCACACATTGAAGGCCTTATATGAAAAGCCCACATCTAACATGAGAGTCAACAAGGAAAATCTGAAAAATTTCTCTGTAAGATCCAGTACAGGACAAGGACACCCACTTGAACCATGTCTGTTTAACAGAGACGTCCTCACCAGAGCAATTAGACAAGAAAAAGAAATAAAATCCAAATAAGAAAGGAAGAAGTAAAATTTATCTTCTTGCAGATGACATGATCATATATGTATAAAACTCTAAAGACCCAACAAAAACAACAAAAAAACTAGTACAACTAATAAATGTAGTAAAGCTGCAGAATATAAAATCAACATGCAAAATCAGCCACACTTCTATATCAATAAACTATCCAAAATGGGAATTAAGAAAATAATACTATTCATAATAGCAACAAAAAGAATAAAATACTTAGGAATAAACTTACTGAAGAAATGAAAGACTTGCACACTGAAAATTGTAACACTGATGAAGGAAATTAAAGAAGACACAGATAAATGGAAGGGCACCCATGTTCATGGATTGGAAGAATTAATATTGTTAAAATGTCCATACCATGCAGTGATCTACAGATACAAATACTGCAATCCCTATCAAAATCCTAATGTTGTTTCCAGAAATAGAAAAAGCAGTCTTAACATTCATATGGAACCACAAGACTGAGTGGCCAAAGCAATCTTGAGAAGAAAAGAAGGAGAGGGAGGGAGAGGGGAAGAGGAGGAGAAGAAGAAAAAAAAATGAAGCATCACACTTCTGAATTTGAAAATGTATTACATAACAGTAGTAATCAAACAGTATGGTACTGGCATAAAAACAGACATATAAACCAGTGGAACAGAATAGAGAGCCCCCAAATAAATCCATGCATCTGAAAACCCAGTCAAGTAATCTTCCACAAGGGTGCTAAGAACACATGATGGAAAAAGATAGTCTCCCATAAATGGTGATGGGAAAACAGGGTATTCACATACAGAAGAAAGAAATTGGACTTTAATCTCAGCCCATATACAAACATCAACTCAAAAGATATCAAAGATTTAAATGTAAGATCTGAAACCATAAAACTACAATAAGAAAACAGGGAAAATGCTCCTTGATACTGGGCAGAGTTTTTGGGGGGTATGACATCAGAATAGGCAACAAAAGCAGAGATAAATAAGTGGAATTTTATCAAACTAAAAAAAATTGGCACAACAGAGGAAGCCCAGTCAACAAAGCAAAAGGGCAACCTACAGAATGAGAGAAAATAATTCCAAATTATATGTCTGATGGGTTCATATCTAAATATATAAGGCACTCACATGACTCAATAGCAAAAAAAAAACAAAAAACAAAAAACAAATAATCCAACTAAAAATGGGCAAAGGACTTGAACAGACATTTTTTTTAAAGAAGACATACAGATGGCAGCAGGTTTATGAAAAGATGTTCAACATCACTAGTCATCTGGGAAATACAAATGAAAACCACAATGAGGTTATCACCTCATCATGGGTAGCTATTATGGGGGCACCTTGCTTGCTCAGTCAGTATTAGCAAGAATGTGGAGAAAGGGGAACCCTCATGCACTGTCCAGCCACTCTGGAAACAGAATGGAGGTTCCTCCAAAAATTAAAAATGGAATATCGGTATGACCCCAGCCATCCCACATTGGGGTATATTTCTGAAAAAAAAAAAAAAAAAAAAAAAAGAATGGAATCAGGTCTTTGAAAAGGTTTCTCCACCCACCATGTTTATTATAGCATTATTTATGATAGCTAAGACATGGAAACAACCAAAGTCTGTGGGTGGATGAATGGATGAAATATGTCACGTATCTACACATTGGAGTACTATTCCCCCACAAAAAATAAGGAAATCCTGGCATTTGCAACAACATGGATGTGCCTGGCCGGAGGGTATTATGCTAAGTAATGTCACACGGCGAGACAAATACTGTATTATTTCACTTTTATCTGGAATCTCAAAACAAACAAAAGTTGCATAGAAATAGTGGGTTGCTGGTTGCTGGGGGGTGAGGGGAGAGGGGCTGGTGGGTGGTTGAAGGTGGTCAAGGAGTACAAAGTTCCTGTAATAAGAAGGATAAGTTCTGGGTTTGAAAGTATAGTAGGGTGACTATTCTTAAAAATACTATATTACAGGTGCCTGGATGGCTCAGTCAATTAGGCGTCCAAGTCTTGACTTTGACTCAAGTCATAATCTCAGGGTTGGGAGATCGAGTCCCATGTCCAGCTCCGCACTGAGCGTAGAGTCTGCTTAAGATATCGTCTCTTCCTCTGCCCCTCCCTGCCATTCACTCTCTCAAAAACAAAACAAAACAAAAACTGTATTACATATTTGCAAGTTGCTAAGATTTAAATGTTCTCACAAAAAAAAAATTACATATGAACCGAAGGATATGTTAACTACCCGTTTCACAATATAAACATCAAATCTTGACATCATATACCTTAAATGTATGCAATGTTCTTTGTCAATTCTTTCTAGTAAAGCTGGAAAAAAATAAATTATATAAATAATAAAACAATAAAAATAAATGGCCTAAGGCAAAGAAGAAGAGTTATAACGGACCGCGGTGCAGTTGAAAGCAGAAGTATAACTTTTGACTCTCGAAACTTACGTATTAGTAGGGATTTACCAGAGAGACAATCTGCTCAGGCAGGGATGGTTAGATTCACAGTGGCGTTTTGATCCCAACACTTGAGCTCACCAAGATACAACAGGAGGTGGCTACAAAATTATTACCGTGGTACAAGTGTGTACTGTGACTTCTTTTATGCAGTTACCATTGATACTGCATTTTTTTATGTTTACATTTCTCCCAACTGTGAATAACGCCACATACAGCCTGTAAGTGGGTGTGTCAGTCTTGGCAAATTTTAACTTTTTATAATAGATTTGTGTATATCCTATTGTAGTAAATTAAAAATAGGCTAATAATCTACACATATTCATTGATGACATACCTAAGTTTTTCTTAATTTTTTCACTATTTCTAGGCCATGTAGTTCATCTGTGAGGTTTTCCAGATCGTTGCAGATCTCCACAAATTTTCCCAATAACTTATTGGAAAACATCTGCATATATGTAAACCCATGCATTTCAAACTCGTGTCATTCAAGGGCCTGAATAAAAATGAAAATACAGGTTATTTAAATTTATGGGATGCAACTAGAGCAGTGCTTATGGGGAGCCTTATAACCTTAAAGGTTTGTGTCAGACAAGAAGGAAAATTAAAATCAAAGACCTAAGCTTCTCTCTTATGCAGCTAGAGAAAGTAGAACAAAATAAACCCAAAGGGGGAGAAAATAAAGAGCAGGAATCAGTGAAATCGAAACTAAGAAGATAACAGAGAAATTGAATGAAGCCCGAGCTGTTTCTTCGAGGTGTTCGACCAAATGTTCAATCCCTCTTTAGACTGGTCTTAAAAAGCAGAGGGAACATAAACCACTGGGATGAACAAAGAAAACCGACCTGTGAATACAGTTCTATGAACGTTAAGGAGAGAGGAAGGAAATGGTGTGGAGTCAATATAAGCAATTTGGAAAACGTACATGAAATGGACAAATTCATTGAAAAAAAAAAAATGCAGCGTACCCACGCTGACCTGAGCTGACCCAAATGGACTCCCCAGCGCTGGGAGTACCAGGTAACAGCAGTGTCCGCGAACACGCGTCCCAGGAACATGTGCCCTCACTCGTTCCGCTGCACATCTCGAGAGCCTGCTCCATGCTTCGGGGAGATCGCGGGCTGCTCTCAGGGCGCTGGAGTCGGCGGGATCCGGAAAATAAACCAGAGAACCAACAAATACAATTTTTCTAGATGGGAGTACAATGAGGAAAGTGAATTGGTGATGGAACAGGGTGGCTGACGCCGATTCTGAGGTGGTGACACTCCTCACTGTGTGGACAACGGAAGGCTTGGAAGGAGTTGGCCGTGTGACGGTCTGGGACACGCACGCTCCAGGCAGGGGCTGGGTGCCGCAGAGGCTGTGAGTCAGGACACGCGTGTGTGCGGGGACAGAGTGGTTGATGTGTCATTTGGAGGAAAACGTCCAGGTTAGGCTGCTGGTGAGCCCAATTTTGTGTTTCACGTTCAGTGAAAAAGTAGATTATCTGTTTGTTCATGGCCCCCTATCCTCCCGCATCTATAACAGAAATGAAAATTCCACAGACTTCTTTCTGTGGCAAGGGGAGAACCACCCCAACAGCTCCCTCCATCTGGTGACCGTTAGTGGCAGAACATGTCACTGATGCCGACCCAGTTCTAGAAAGTGTTCTTCAGCAAGATGGGGCGGATCACCCCACGGTCCCTTGTGCTCTTGGCTGTATTTCTTTCCTTCAGGTGGGAAAAACCATTAAATCGATGAGCCTTGCTTGGCCTGTGTGTTTGCAGGTCCCCGCAGAACTTCTGAAGAAATGGGGGATGCCACGGGGACAGCACCCGGGACCTCTTGGTGCTTCTGCAAGTACCTTGTGAACACTGTCCACACTTAGAAACGGCGCCGGTGCCGGCCCTGGACAACTCTGGTTTCTTTAATCGTTGCATTTTCTCCTAAGTGTGAGGTTTTAGCTTTGGAAAGCAATGTTTCTGTGAAATGCCCAACTGAAAACACTCCTTATTCATTCTGCATTTGGAACAGTGGTCGGGCCTTGATGGCACTTCCAGTGGGAAAGGGGCAGCATGGAGGTTGGGGCCGGCTCAGCAGCCATGCTGTGGTGTCCCAGGTCACCCTTTGTGGCCGCAGCTGCCCTTCGCACCGCTGCTTGTGCAGGGCGGACCCTATTGGCTGCATGTGGAAGATGGAGGTCTCTTGTGGAGGCCCAGAGTCTCTGTTCCGGGTCTTTCTGCCCCAGCCTCGTATATCTAATTGGCAGAATACTTAGAAGATGTGCACATTTGCCAACGCCAGTTTTTGCATCCTGTGTGGCCTTCCAGTAAGGAGGCCAAAGAGGGCCGTGTGTGTGTGGATGTAGGTCATATGGAAATGTTTCGACTCGGTCATAGCCTCCTGATTATCTTATGCAATGCACATAAAACAGGCAACCTTAGATTATATGAAGAGAGCCCCACTTAATTCTGTCAAGTTCAAGTTTCGTATTTCTAGTAAACTGCAACATTAGGTCCTGAGAACAGCAAATAACGCACTTCTGGTATGGGAAAGGAATGACTTCAACTAATAGTGAAAAGGACTGAGTCCTTCATAAAGGACTCATTCAACCATAGAAAATGTTTTCTGTGTTTTTTTCAGAACCTATTGTTTCAGTAGATATAATTATAACAAAAGAAGCACACTATTCTCTGTGTTACTCTTTGTGTGTTTCTGTTGAGCTTTCCCTGTTTGCCAAGGAACAGAATGTGAAGGAGTCATTTTAATCCATGGACTGGAGGGACAGTAAAATCTGCCAGTTGCTGAAACACCTCTTAACAAAGACTGTTGTGTAGAGGAGAGAGAACATTCTCAGAGGAGCATGTGAGAAAATTAAGGGCACAGTTTCTTACTGGAAACTTTATAAACAATAGCAACAATACTTGAGAAAAGCGTTCACTGTACATCCTATGGTTCTAATAGCTGTTAGGATCCAAAGCCTGATTAAGTCTTCATTATGTACATGCTTCATATTTCATTTCCAACAAATATTTTTTTTTAAAGATTTTATTTATTTGACAGAGAGAGATCACAAGTAGGCAGAGAGGCAAGCAGAGAGAGAGAGAGAGGAGGAAGCAGGCTCCCTGCCTAGCAGAGAGCCCGATGCGGGACTTGATCCCAGGACCCTGAGATCATGACCTGAGCTGAAGGCAGAGGCTTAACCCACTGAGCCACCCAGGCAGCCCTCCAACAAATATTTTGAGTGTCGGTTGGCTCTAGACACACCTGCTATGGAGCTTAAGAATACTGCTGGAATCCCAGCCCTAAAATCAGCAGCACTTAGGATGAACCACAGACACTCCAAATAGGCTGTCACCTGCAGTGAAATCTGTTCCCTGGGTGGGTAAGAACCCATATCTCCCTGAGGAAGGAGGCGTGCAGAGCAAATCCATCAAACACATCTCACACCCAAGAGCTATGCCAAAGGGACGTTGTCATTTCTAGGAGCAAGTTCAGATGTCTGACTCGCACGCATGCCAAGTAAACCTAATATTAATGCATTTATTTCCACGTGTAGGAGTCTTAGGTTTTGACTGTGGGCCACACTCTGTGAGAAGCACCATGTTTGGAGGTCAGGGTCTCAGAGGGTTGGAAGCTGTTGGCACTAAGAGGACGCATACTTTTGGGGGCACCTGGTGGCTCTGTCACTTAGGCGTCCAGCTCTGGATTTTGGCTCAGGTCATGATCTCAGGGCCGTAGGATCCAGCCCTGCATCGGGCTCAGTGCTTAGCACGGCATCTGCTTGAGGTTCTTTCTCCCTCTCCCCTGCCGCTCCCCTGCTGGAGCTCTCTCTTTATAAATAAATATATAGATAAGATATCTGTTTTTATTTTATTTTTATATTATTTATATTTATATATTTTTATTTTTTATTTTTTATTTAAAAATATAAATTATTTTATTTATATATTTTTTATATTATTTTATTTTAAAAAGAGGATGCACACTTTTTGACATTCAAAACAGAACTGGGTTCTCAATGAGGAACGTGTCCGGAACCGGCCTGTAAGTTTCTCAGTGTGTACGGTGTGTGTGGTATCTATCTGAGGCCCTGGCTTTTGTGCAGGGGTCCTCTGTGTGGGCTCCAAGTCAGTGCAGAAGGATGCGGAGGAAAGCGGTCCCTACACATGACCTAGACAAGGTAGTGTCACAGCCTGTGGTCAAACACTGGTGCTCAGGGAGGCAACGTGGGCAAACTCCCTAAAAGATCACATGACGGTGCGCCTGAGTGGCTCAGTGGGTTAAAGCCTCTGCCTTCAGCTCAGGTCATGATCTCAGGGTCCTGGGATCGAGCTCCGCATCGGGCTCTCTGCTAAGCAGGGAGCCTGCTTCCTCCTCTCTCTCTGCCTGCCTCTCTGCCTGCTTGTGATCTCTGTCTGTCAAATAAATAAATAAAATCTTTAAAAAAAAAAAAAAGATCATGTGAGCACAAGTAGCTGTGCAACTTACACCCCCCCTTGGGGCCACGCCCTCCTCCCAGGATTAACAGGAGTTCAGTGAGCATGAGGGGCTGCTTGCTTGTCTTGATGGCCTCAGGAGATAAATTCGTATTTATAGGTAATTTTTAGAGTTTATTAATGGCCCATATGTTAGAAATTTGCTGGAGTTCTTGCTTTCAACTTTTCTTTAGGGGCAAAACAAAAACAAAAACAAAAACAAACACACACACACCAAAAAAACACAAAAACAAAACAAAACAAAAAAGCAACTAATCACAGAACTTTCAGGAGAGCAGTCCAAATCCCATCGATGACAAATTGGAATAGAAATGCTTATTTAGGAGTGCCTAGCTAGCTCAGCAGAGCATGCGGCTCTTGATCTCAGTGTTCTAGGTTTGAGCCCCACATTAGGTGTAGAGATTACTTAAAACTAAAATTAAAAAGAAAAGAAATGCTCTTTTAAATACACACACACATGCACACACTTAAATTTTTAGGGGAACTTTAGGTTCACAGCAAAATTGCATAGAAGCTGCTGGCAGTTCCCTAATGCCCTGCTGGGACCCATGCATAGCCTCCCCTGTAATCAGTATCCCCGCCAGTGATACTTTTGTTATAACTGATAAATCCACACTGAAACATTATCAGCTGGAGTCTGTAGTTTCAATTATGTTTCACTCTGGGTGTTCCGTATTCTATGAGTTTGGACAAATGTATGCTGACATCTATCCTTTGCTATAGTATCATACAGAGTATTTTCACTCTCCTCAAAATCCTCTGGGCTCTGCCAATTCATATCTCCTTCCCCCACCTCCCCTGGCATTTGCTGACCTTTTCACTGTCTTGTTTTCCCTTTTCCAGAACATCATAGTTGGAATGATACAGTGCATAGCCTTTTTGAACTGACTCTTTTCATCATTAATATGCATTTGTTTCTTTCTCGTGGCTTGGTAGCTCATTTCTTTTTAGCACTAAATAAGATTTCACTGTCTGGGTGGACCCAGTTTATTTACCCATTCTCTGACTTCAGGACATCTTGGTTGCCTCTAAGTTTTGGCTGTTATGAATAAAGCTTCTATAAACCTCCATATGCAGGTTTTAAACTCCTTTGGGTAAAAATCAAGGAGTGTGATTGCTGGATCACAGGGTAAGAGTATGTTTGGTTTTATAAGAAACCCCCAAACTACCTTCCAGAGCATTTGCACCATTTTGCATTCCCACCAGCGAAGGACGAGAGTTCCTGTGGCTCCACATCCTCGCTAGCATATTGTGTTGTCAGTTTTCCAGATTTGGGCCATTCGAATAGGCATGATGAAGTGGTAACCCATTATTTTAATTTGCATGTCCCTGACGACATACTGTACAGAGTGTCTTTTCACATGCTTATTTGCCATCTGTATGTGATCTTTGGTGAGGTGTCTATTAAAGTCTTTTTGTTTTTTAAGATTTTATATATTTATTTGACAGACAGAGATCACAAGCAGGCAGAGAGGCAGGCAGAGAGCGGGGGGAAGCGGGCTCCCCGCTGAGCAGAGAGCCCAGTGCGGGGCTCGATCCCAGGATCACCAATCCCTTGGGATAATGACCCAAGCTGAAGGCAGAGGCTTTAACCCACTGAACCACCGAGCCGCCCCCTGTTAAAGTCTTTGGCCATTTTTTAATCAGTTTGTTTGTTTTCTGATTATTGAGTTTTATGGGTTCTTTGTGCATTTTGAATAATAGTCCTTTCTCAGATGTGTCTTCTCCAAATATGTTCTCCCAACTTATGGCTTCTCATTCTCTTGACTGTCTTTTGCAGAGCAGAAAGTTTTAGTTACAGGGAAATCCCCCTCATCAATTATGTCTTGCATGAGTTGTGCCTTTTGTGTCTTAGAAGTCATCACCAAACCCAAAGTCATGTAGATTTTCTCCTACGTAACTGTCTAGGAGTCCTATAGTTTTGCATTTTATATTTCTGGTCTATGATCTGTTTGGGTTAATTTTTGTGAAGGGCATAAGGTCTATGTCTAGATTCATTTTTTTTTACACATGGATATCCATTTGTTCCAGCACCATTTGTCACAAAGACTCTGTGTTCGTCATTGTATGGCTTTGCTCCTTCGTCAAAGATCAGGACGTCAAAGACATATTTGTGAAATTTATTTCAGAAGATTCTTCTGAAACCCACCCTATGGCATTATTGTTGTTGTTGTTGTTGTTGTTTTCTCTTTTATACTTTTGCAGTCGTTATTTAAATCGTGTCCAAACCTATGCAGTTGTGTGTGTGAGAGGGTATTTGGAGAAAATGGGAATGGATGTCCACCTGAAAATCTCTGCAGAATTCAGGCTAATCCAGCTGAGTCTGATCAAAATGGACCTGCTCTGCCCTGTATCCCTGTGGATAAATGTGAACAGAGTAATAGAAATAAATTACATTATGTAGACAGGGTCTTTCTTAAATCTCACCATTCAGAAACACACTCATTATACTCATTCCATTTGCTATTTGTGAAAAGTTATTGGGGGTTCTTCTTGTCTTGGCTGGTACTGTGTTAGGTACCAAGCACACAGATGGATAAGCTTTATCCCTGGTTTTGAGGAGTCCCTAGTCTAAGAAGAAACCTTCCACATATTACCATGAAGCCAAAGTGTGCACAGTGTCTCAAAGTATGCAAGAGGTGGATATTTATTTATTTAATTTATTTATTTTTGTGAGATGGGACATTTTACATGGGTCTTGAAGGGTGGATAGGAGTTTGCTAGACATAGGACAGGATGGCATAGGTAAAGGGGGTGTTGTGTGGCAGCATTGGAGGCCAAGGTGTAAGAGGCCCGTAGGTAAGGTGACACAGGAGGGAAAACCAGGGCCCCACTGAGGAGCTAGGTGGCTGCTACAGACATCATTTAGGTTTGATCCTACTTATTACCTTATTTGACCAACACCAAAGAAAAGCCAAGCTCCTTTTCAAGGCCAGTAATGCCATGCAGAGGCTCAGCCACACTGACCTCCAGCCATTCTTCTCTTGTAGCATTTAAACTGCCACGTGGTTCCCACCTTCTTCTTGCTCTCTGTCTGGAAAGTTCTACCTATTCTTTTGCATTCGTTCAAAGCAAATGTCCACCTCCTCAGAGAGAGACCTTTCTTGACCCTCTTGTTCAGGGTAGCTCTCTGTTCCCAACGCCACAGAATCATCTCTCCACTATATCTCTGTCTTAAATAAAGTGGGTCACTCCCTAAAATGTTCCAGCTCTTTATTTCACTTTCCATCAGCAGGACACAAGCTCTGCGAGTAGGATGAAGGAGTCTTTTTTGAGCTCTGCCCCCTTCTTGGAAAACAGTGTCTGGCCCTGGAGGTATTTAGTAAGATTGTGAGTCAGTACAGGAATGAGCACACCTGATGGCACCGTGGAGACTAGGTCCAAGAAGAAAGAAACAGAGGCAAGACAGATGAAAGGATCTTATTTTGAGCAGGACACGCTAAGGGCCTGAGTGAGGGCAGAGGTGGCCGAGAGGGGAGGGAGGCCTGGTTTTGAGAGACTTTCAGAGAAAGCACCAAAATGTTCTAGGAATAGTGTGATAAAGGAAGTGAGCGAGAGGACAGTGTCAGCGGCACCTGGAGCACACCCAACCTGAAAGAATATTCAGAAAAGCACAGGCTGGATGGGTCCGCTCAGACATCTCCAGGAAACCCGTGTAGGGAAGCTGTTTGGCAGTTGTCCCTGGAGCAGGGTGTTGGGGCCACATGGACAGTGTGAGAACTACCACATATAGGAAATAGTCGGGAATACGGGAGTGGGTAAGAAAGAAAAAGAGTGGAGGAGAGAGGAGCCCAGGAGGAGCATCGTGGAAGGAAGGAGACTCTGCAGAGAATAACATAGCTCAGGCCACAGAAGGCTCTGCGCCTTCGCTCTAAAGACATAATGTAGGTTCTGGCTCAGGGAGGGCTGGGCTGAGGAAGAAGAAACAGGATTGTGGGTTGCCGGCAGGGAGTCTGTTCTCCTGGACCAGGGGCTTAATTGCTCTGTTTGTGAAGGAGATTCCCCTGCTGCATTGTGTCCTGTGTTCTCCGGGCTTCTCTCTAAATCTTACAGCCCTCGTCTTCTGTCACATCTGTGGGTACTGGATTGGGGGGACCCCTGTCCTACTTCTCCGCCAGGTTCTAGTGCTCTGCTGAGAACACAGGCGCAAGCCAAGATCCGTGGGGTGGACCCCGGGAAGTGGCAACTTTCCTACTCACGTGGGTGTGAAATTTTAAAAGAAACATTTTTTTTGCCATTACTTTGAAACTCGAAAACGTGATGAACCTGCAGGTAGCGATCCATGCATGTCTTTCTAGCTAGTGCAATTTGAGCAGAAAAATCAACGCTTCATAAATATCCATGATGATGGTACGGGAGCCTTTGGTACACATTGGGGAATAGGGAAAGCAGACTTGAGCATTTCACTTTAAAGCCTCTCTTTAAAAACCAACAGCACGTAAAGCACATGTTTTCAGGCATTTTGTTCTAAGTGAGGTAGAAAAGGAAGTACTCACACAACACTTTTGTTTCTTCTCATAACTTTCCATGAAGCATGCCTGCTGTTTTTCTTTCTGGATTGCCAAAGACTGGGAGGATGGAAACCATTTTCCCTGGCAGCTTGCCTGTTCCCACCTGTGAGGAGGGCTTGCACTTCAGCGGAGGGAAGATAAACAACCAAAGGGGGTCGCATGGGTGACCCCAGGCACCAGAGTTTGGCTGGAATCTGTTCATCCTCTCTCAGAAGCCTAAAGATAAAGCAGAATTCCAAAACATTTGAGGGACTCTGGAATTGCAGGGGGCAGAAATATGGAGAACTTTTATTGATCTTGGGGCACCCAGGTGGCTCCATTGGTTGAATGTCTGAATCTTGATCTCAACTCAAATCTTGATCTCAGGGTTATGAGTTCAAGCCCCGAGTTGGGCTACACACTGGGAAAAAAATTCCCACATCTTGGGTGTAAGTCTATGATGTGTGGTTTGGAAGTTCCTGGAAGAATTTTTTTTTTTTTTTAAGTAATTTAGGAGGAAAGTGGTTGCATATCAGTTGAATTTGAATTTTCCCCATCTGTTTACCCAGATGACACCCAGCCTGGGCACTGCTTACATTAAGGGTACTGTTTGCTCACACAAGATCCATATGATTTTATTTACAGTGACCAAAATAAAATGGTGGTATATACCGCTGGACAGAAAGATGAACTTTTGTGGGGAAGACTATACAGGGAAATCTAAGATTTCCTTGCATTTTCTGTTCCATTTCACTGGTGACCAGGGTGGACTGTATTCTTTGTGGTGGGATTCGTGAACACTGCAAGGGGCAGAGGGCCCCCAAATGCTTCCTGGAAGGTCAGGATGCAATGTCACCGTGTCCTTGAACCCCTCCCCAAATTCCCAGAAGAAAATGGAGCGTTAGTAGGAGCACCCGGAGCGCTGGAGAGGGAAGGAGGGGGCCGGTATGCTTCACCCCTGGAGGGCAGACGGGCTAGCGGGGTAAAGCTGGGGGCTGTCCTGAGCGATGCTGGAATGGAAACATTCTTGGGAAAATCAAAGCAACGTAAATAAGTCAACTGTCAGGAACTAGCAAACACAGAGATGTGCCCAATGGGGCAAGCCCAGGCCCGGCTCTGGGGCCTCCCTCATGCTCTTTGCCCCGGTGCCCCTGGCTTGGAATTCTGCTTCTTTCTTTACTCCTCCCTCAGCTTCCTTCCCTGAAGGCACCGCTCTGCAGCCAACATCATCATGGCCTGTCTGGGTCCTTGCACAATCTCTGCACATGCCCAGAAGACCAGAGCTGGTCCAGCCCTGCTGTCCCCGGGCTGGACTCCTGGTCATGTGATGCTGCAAGCTGGGGCTGCCCTAAGTGCCAACCCTGGTCCCCACCAACATGCAAGTCTGCCCACAGCCCTGTCACCGGGGGCGGAGCTTTCCCTCTCCTCAGAGCTCACTCCCCTCCCCTTGAGCAACCTGCTTTCTGTCTGCTGCATCTGCTGGGGGCCTGGGAAGGATGCCCCTGGCATCCGAGGGCTGGTCCTCCAGCATCTCACCCCAGCATGGCCTCCCTCTTCCCAGAGAACTTTCCAGTCTGTATGCCTTACCTGTTTCCCGCACAGCTCCTCCCCTGGGTTTCTCCAGCAGCACTTATGAATGCACTCATCATTCCTTCAGTCAGTGAGTCAATATGTCCAAAGCACCCACTTTGTGCCACACACTGTAGCAGGTGTGGAGAAAGCGCAAGTAACAATCTCTTCTGGAGATTCCATTCTAGAGCAGGAGACCGTCAACCAGTGCACAGAAATGTAAGAGTGATGCGTCTGGAAGAGAAAGCTGGTGAGTGGGGGGGTGACAGATGGCAGGCAGCTTTCAGGGCTGGCCAGTGGGTTCCAGGGACAAGGGTAGAGAATGCACATTGGGGGGAGGGCAGCCTGGGGACAGACAGGGACAACCTGGGAGCAGAGAATAGGGGACTCCGAAGTGGGGGTCAGGTGACGCCAGCACAGCACAGACTCTGGCATTTCCCTCTTTTGCAGTTAAAATGTATTTGACATATAACATGGTATAAATTTCAGGTGTACGTTGCTTTGGGGCATTTATATACCATAATGATTGTCATTGTAGCAAAAGCATTTGTGTCGCATCACATAATCATTGTTGCTTTTTTGTGTGCTGGGAACAATAAGCATCTGGTCTCTTAGCGGAGATACAAGGCTTATGATACAGCATGGGGCTCTGTATTCACGGTACTGTGCATTAGATCTCCCGGATTTACTTACCGCTGAGGCCAAGTTCAGCCTACATCATCTCTTTGTCCCCCGTCTCCCAGGCCCTGATGACCATAATTTTACTCTCTTTTTCTTACAAGTTTGGCATTTTTCGATTCCACAGATTAGTGACAGCATATACCCTATTTGTCTATCTCTGGCTTACCTCATGTACCGTAATGTCCTCAAGATTAATTAGCCTATGATGGACCCTTAAACAACGTGGGCTTGAACCACCATGGATTTTTTTTTTTTTATCAATAAATACACTACTGTAAATGTGTTTTCTCGCCCTGGGGATTTTCTTAGTGACATGTTCTTTCCTCTAGCTTACTTTATTGTAAGAACACAGGGTATGATGCACATAACATTCAAAATACATGGTCACCAGATGTTTATGTAACCGGCAAGGCTTCCTGTCAACTATGGGTTATTGGTAGTTAAGTTATGGGGAGTCAGAAGTCACATGCAGATTTCCAACGGTGCACAGGTCAGAGGCCCTAAGTCCCACATTATTCAAGGATCAACTATACTTTTTTTTTTTTTAACCCAGTATTTAGCGTATTATATTATGTTGTTGCGAACGGCATCCAAATGGTCAACAGACACTTGAAAAGATGCTCCACTTCCCTCGGCATCAGGGAAACACAAATCAAACCCATAGTGAGATCCCACCTCATACCAGTGAGAATGGATAAAATTAACAACGCAGGACACAACAGGTGTTGGCAAGGATGCGGAGGAAGGGGAGCCCTCGTGCCATGTTGGTGGGAATGCACACTGGCGTAGCCACTCTGGAGAACAGTATGCAGGGTCCTCAGAAAATTAGAAAGAGAATCACTGTATGCTCCAGCAATCCCACTTGTGAGTCTCTATGTGGAACCAGAGAAAACAGGATCGTGGACCCTGCAGGGATGCCTGCACCCTCCCCCACCATGTGTATTGCAGCATAACGTGTAGTGATGGAGGCATTTCTCCTGGAGTTGGAAAGTGCTTGCTGACCCTGAACAGAGCCGTGGCCGGCTCTGCTGCCATGTGGGAGGGGCTTGGGGTGCAAGCAGAGGCAGTCTAGGGGCTGCTGCTGTTGTCAGGTGACAGATGACGAGTGCTGGCAGTGGCATTGGAGAAGGACCGCACATGGGAAGGGGGTGGGGTACTCCAGACTCTGAGCATCTCCCTGGACAACCCAGCAAGTGGAGCTGCCCTTTACCTGGGGCAGAGGAGACTGGCGGAGGGGAGGGTCAGGGGAAGAAAACCAAGCACACTTGGATTTTGACACAGGAAGATGCCTGTGTGCAGGTGCCTTTGTCAGTGAGCACTGAGGAGCCCAAGAGGGCAGCCCAGCTTGACTGCAAGTCTGAGAATCTCTGCACGAAGCTGGCATTAAAGCCTGTGTAGCTGGAAGAAATCACCTTGAAGATATGCGGTGGTGAAGGGATGTGGTCTGTGGAGCAGCCCTGAATGCCCCAAGCAAGGGCACCCTCAGTCCGCACTGTCCACGTGCCGTCCCTTTTGACCCTGGTCACTGCCCCCACTGGGACTGCCACCTGCCTGCCCCATGAGGCTCCTCCACCCACTGTGTGGGGGCTGTGCTCCTTGGGGCAGCTCCCACTTACGTTTCCTTCCCACTGGATGCTCTCTGTCCTTATCTCACCTAAGCTCTGCGACATCTGTCCATCCCAGTCACTTCCTGCTCCAGCTCTGCCTTCCAGAGCCTTCCATTTTATACCTTCTCCATGAAAGGTGGACTGTCTAAGGGTTATATATGATTTAACCCCTTTCTGTTCCTTGACATTCTCCTTGGGTAACTCCATCCATGCTTGGCTTCATGCCATTTCTATGCAAGTTTCTCCGTTGAACACCTCCAGTCTGTTCTCTCCCCAGATAGCCACCAGAAGTCCCTATCCTTTGTCCAAAGCTGAGAGCTTCGCCTTCCACGTAAACCTGCTTCTCCACAGCTGTTCCCCCGTAGCAAGGAGCAACTCCATCATCTGTCCAGGGACCACAGCCAGAAATCTGATCATTGCCCACAGCCCTTCCAATAAAACCAGCCCCAGGGTCCTGTCTGTCTCACTCACCTCTTACTCTCAGTGGCGAATGTAGTGTCTGACACATTAACAGCATTCGCAAAGTCATCAGATGAGTGTGCCTGTCCAAAAAAAAAAAAAAAAAAAAAAGTATTGCTTTAAATACATGTGTGCTTCCGGTAACAACATTCACTCATTCAGTGAACATTTAGTGAGCATCCCAAATATTCAGGGTTTTTTAAAATATTTTATTTATTTATTTGACAGAGAGTGCCTAAGCCGAGGGAGAGGGAGGCTCCCCACTGAGCAAGGAGCCTAATGTGAGATTCAGTCCCAGAACCTGGGGATCATGACCTGAGCCGAAGGCAGATGCTTCACCAACTGAGCCACCCAGGCGTCCCAAGCATCCTAAATAGTTCTAAGTACAGTTCTGGGTTCTAAGGACATAGCAGTGAATCAAAGCTGAAGTGCTTTTCTAGGCTATTCTGGATCATAATCCTTGTGCTGCTCATCTTAAAAGTACCAGGGGACTTGAAAGAAAATTATATGTGAATAATCATTCTGTTAAAGAGAAAGAGGTTAAAGTGTAGGTTTAAGTTTTAATCCGGAGAACCTCATTATACTAAAGAATTGATGTCCTCGTGTCCCTAAATGATGAGAACACAGTAAATACCTACCTCGAATGGTAAAAGACATGTCTCTTTAAGTATGAATCCCCTTTTCTAGAAATTATTTAAGCAGTTCAGAGAGGAGGCTGTCTAGAATTCATCACCAGCGACTCTCTAGTCTTAAGACTCAATCCTGACCCTCTGCAGGACACTTCGGGTCTACTCTTCAGTGGAGATGAGATCAGGTGCCCATGGGGACAGATGGGCAGGCAGGGTGCCCTCCAGTAGCCCGCCCCAGGCATGAGTGGGTCCCCTGGGATCTGGATTCTGAGGAGTGAGATTTCCAGCAGATCAGATCCTCCAAGGGAGAAGTGCTTCAGTTAGTCCAGGAAACGTGAGTCACCCCTCACTCCGGTAGACTATTACTGGGTTTTGCCGTATGGTGATGGAGGTACCCACAGATTTATGAAACAAACCTCACTTGCGTTGTGAGCTCATTTAAACATGTGGAGAAAATGTAGAACACAGACCAAAATTGAGTCCAAGTTGATTTAAAGTAAAAATATAAAAAATTCAACCAGGAGAGTAGTTGAAGCAATAGGGATCTTGAAATCTGGAAGCAAGAATATCCTTTCTGGGGATGACACAGGGTTAGAATCCGCCCTCTACCCTCCCCTAAAAGAGATGGGAAAAACTGACAGATTGAATCAGATAAAGTTTTACATTCTAAAAGAGTAAAGTACAGAAAATTAGAAGTCCATGATGAACTAGGGACAATATTCACATGTGTAAGTTTGGGGAGATCGCTAAGAAAAGGCCAAAACCACAGACACAAGGGAGAAGGAATAAAGCTTGGCCCTTGTGAACAAATGGTTCTTTCTCTCTTTCACCCAGATAAACAGCTATCATTAAAAATCGCTGATCCTTATAGTCAAAGAACACAGATTTTTCTAAAGGGATCAGGACACTTTCCACCGATTCTTGCTGAGTGGGAACAAAGAAGCGATTGGTAAGAGTTTAATTGGATACAGCCTTGCTGGGGACCTCCTGGGGTGCGCGTATCACATGTTTATTTCAGATTGTGTTTTATTGTGGTAAGAGCTCTTCACGAGCAATCTACGCTTATTATTAGTGTTTCAGTGCATAGTAGGTTATGTTCCTGCACACACCGAGTGCACAGCACAACCCTAGAGCTTCTTCACCTGGCTTGATGGAGAGTTCAGGCCCACTGATTGGTAGGTTCCATCCCACCCCTGGCCTCTGGCACTCAACACCTTGCACTTTGTTTCCATGAGTTTGCCTGCTTTAGATGCCTCCTGTAAGTGCAATTATGCACTTACCCGACTTGTTTCCATTTGCATAACGTTCTGCAGGCCCATCCATGTTGCCACACCCTAAAGAAGCCCCTTCCTTTTTAAGGCTGAGTACTCTCCCCTTGTATGAATATCCCATATTTGCTTTACCCATCCAACTGTCAATGGACACTTAAGGTTTTTCCATGTCTTGGCTTGTGACTAGCTCTGCCATGAACATGCAAGGGTGGGTATCTCTTTTAGATTCTAATTTCAGTTCATTTAAAAATCATATTGCTAGTGCACCAGGGAGCTTATGGAGTGGGATCATAATGGAATAAACAAAATGGAAAAAGATAACGGGTGAGGTTGTTCACTGCGATGTAATTTGAAAGAGCAACAGATCGAAGACAACAAAGCAACAAATCAAGTGCCAAACCTGGAGGACAGACAAACGTAGGTCGTCCCCACAGGGTAGACCCTTCCCATCTTCAGGACGTCAGGGAGATCTACATCCAGCAGTGAACAGTGCCCCATAGGTGACAAAAGCCTCTGTCATCAAGAGAGTGTGCTCTCTTTCTTATCAATATTCATGTAGCTAGATACACAGAAAGAAAGCCTGAGGAGATGCATGTCATGCTTTAATAGTAAGTTATCTCTTATGGACAGAGTTAAGGAAGATGTCACTTAGCACTAGATATGCCCCTCTATTATTCTAACTGTTTTCAAGTGAAGATATATGACTTTCATTTGGATCAACATAAAAACAGTAGGGTATTTTCATTTCAAATAAGAGAGAGAGATGACAGGCAGGCCAGAGCTGTGTTGGACTTGTGGGCCCTGGTTGAAAAACAGTATTTATAAACTCCTTCCACAGGATGCCACATTTATATATAATGTCTTCTTCAGTCTTTCTTATATTCAGCACACATTTATTGATTCCTAAAGTGCAGGAGCATGAGGCTAGGTATTGTGGAAATTCAGACCAATAAGACAGACCCTTTCCTGTTCAGAGCTTGGAGATCATGGGGGGAGCCAAGATGGTAGCAGCCAGCTGGACTAGGGAGAGGAGACCACAAGGATGGTGCTCCCGGCAAGGCACTGCTCATACATTGGAGCCAACTATTGCTGGAGAATAGAAGAGAGGCCATTAACACCCACCCAGGGAATTTAGGGGGCTTCCTGAAGACTGAGGAAGATTTCAACAGGGGCAGAAGAAGCATTGGAGAAGGAAGGGCATTCTTGGAAGGGCAGGAAGCAGAGACTTAGGACAGCACTGCCAAGCACAGTTCAGTGTGGCTGGAAGAAATGCATCTGGTGTTCCTTCCCTCACTGGTGTGTGCCTATCATGGAACGTGGCATCAAGTACCCAAGTGTTTGGATGGATGAGTAAATGGAAGGATGGATGGATGATATGGATGGATAGATGGATAGATGGGTGGGTGAATGGATGGGCAGTTGGATGGATAATGGATAGAAGGATAGATGGGTGGATGGATAGATAGATGGATAGTTGGATAGAAGAGTGGCTGGATGGAATGATGGATGAGTGGATGAATGGATGGTTGAATGAATGGATGGTTGGATGAGTGGATAGATGGGTGGGTGGTGGGTGGATAGATGGGTGGATGGATGGATGATGGATAGATGATTGGATGGATAGGTGGGTGGGTGGATGGATAATGGATAGAAGGATGGATGGATGGATAGATGGGTGGCTGGATGGAATGGTGGATGGGTGAGTGGGTGGCTGGATGGATGGATGAGTGGATGTTTGGATGGATGGATGGATGGATGGATGGATGGATGGATGGATGGGTAATGGATGGATGATATGGATAGGTGGGTGCATGGAGGAATGAATGGGTGGATGGGTGGGTGGATGGAAGGAAGAAGGAATGAATGAACAGATAAATGGCTGGAAGGTACTGTGCTGCACTAATTTTATTTCATAACATAGACCCTCAGATCTACTCATGTCTCTGTCCTTTAGCCAAACACTTAAAACCTAGAGGGATATGTCCATTTCCCTAAAAATTAATAATGTGAATGTCATATTCATATAGATAAGAACTGTAAAGGAACATGGGAAACACATGTGAGCATGTGTGCATGCACACACACATGCACATTCTCACACATGTGCATGCATGCACATATGCACACACAGATACAGACACTTGTACACACCCATACGCATGTGTGCACACACACAGAGGCATGAACTGATTTTTCCTGCATCCCCAACAAAGTGTCATGCCCTGAGCAAGCTGCAGGAGCAGGTGGCAGCAGGGGGCTCTGTGTCTTATGGGGAGAGGCTGACCCATTCTCTTTAAATCAGAATTTCCCCTCCCCTTAAACACTTTCTGACCTCCAGTCTGGCTTTACACGTAACCATCACAATGAGATTATGCGACCAAAGGAGCCACAGTGGTTGGATGCTTCCTAAACTGATGAGGCCCTGAAGGACCCAGGTTCTGTGGTTGGGGAAAGCTTCCTGCCACCTCGCTCAGACAGGTGGCACGTCAGAATAGGCCAGACCCACCCAGAAGGGCCACTACGCATCCTGGTTCTAAGAAGGGGACAATGACAGGCACAAGCTCCCTAGAGTGGGCAGACCTAGATTTCACATGTTCCTTGAAACACGTACAGAAGATGTGCTTCAGGTCTAAGAAATGTTTTTCTAAAGCAACTCCCCCCAGCACGAATTGCTTTCTCATCCACCCTGTAGGTGGCTAGGCTGCCACGTGGGACGATGAGAACTCCACGGGTGCTAGTTGTGTATGGAGTCCTAGGGACAGACATTTCCATTCCAAACTGCAGGAGTTATTTCTTCCAAGGAGAGCTTGGACTCAAAGGTCGAGTGCTGACTTTGTCCACACATTAGCTGCATGGCCTTGGGCAAGTTATCTGCTGTAAGCGGCAAAGCTTCAGTTTCTTCCTTTACCAAACAGACATAGGAAAATTAGCTCTTTGGAGGTAGTTGTATGGGGATAGAGTTGGCACCCCAGTAAATATTAACTAAATCTTTGCTGCTAATGTAAATACTATTTCTTGAAGTCTATAAGTACATCTACTAGAACACTTCTGTTTAAACATGTTAAACTAAGAAAAGCTCCGGGGGGGTGGGGAAGGTTTGCCCATTACGTCTCATCTCGATTACTGGTCTTGGAATCACCATTAATTGATGAATTGATGTCAGCCACAAAGGAAGAAATTTGAGTATCAGAGCCAAAGCTCTGTGCCTTTCAACATTCTCATCAGTGACTGGGTGGGAAGTAGAGGCAGGGTTTGAGAACATAGGTGCTAGCATAAGTGCCCCACCCCTTACCCAGAAGTGCCTCACGAAGGGCACAGCAAAACAGGGTCTCCTGAGAGCCCAGCACGAGGGCCCAAGACTGAACAATGGACCAAAGCAACGTATAGATACTAACAGAGAAGTGGAAAGATTTGCTATCCATTTATTTGAAGGAGTCCTGATGAGTTCATTACAAACTCAGGATGAGCTAAACACATGACAAGCTTCTTAAAATTGGGAAAGCAATTTAGAACTGGTGTGTCCCTCCAATCTTACATGTTCCTTACCTCAGAAGTTATAGTAAAGGGACTTATGGAAAACTAAAAAAGACAAGAAAGAAGAAATGCAAGAAAGGATAAAACTCGAAGGGTGTGCCAAGAAGTCTAATTTTTACTGGCCAAAACCAAACAATCTTAATGGAGTTAACTGAACTAATTCTGGCTCATGGATCCCATGGCTTACCAGACAGCCTTCATGTTTCCATTTCTTTGTGTCTTCTTCAATTTCTTTCATGAGTACTTTATAGCTTTCTGAGGACAGATTCCTTGACTCTTTGGTTAGGTTTATTCCTAGGTATCTTATGGTTTTGGGTGCAATTGTAAATGGGATGGACTCCTTAATTTCTCTTTCTTCTGTCTTATTGTTGGTGTAAAGAAATGCAACTGATTTCTGTGCATTGATTTTATATCCTGACACTTTACTGAATTTCTGTACAAGTTCTAGCGGACTTGGAGTGGAATCTTTTGGGTTTTCCACATAAAGTTTCATATCATCTGCAAAGAGATGATAAGAAGACTTCTTCTTTGCCGATTTGGATGCCTTTAATTTCTTTTTGTTGTCTGATTGCTGAAGCTAGGACTTCTAGTACTATGTTCAATAACAGTGGTGATAATGGACATCCCTGTCATGTTCCTGACCTTAGCAGAAAAGCTCTCTGTTTTTCTCCATTGAGAATGATATTCACTGTGGGTTTTACATAGATGGCTTTGATGATATTGAGGTATGTACCCTCTATCCCTAAAGCAATCTACACATTTAATGCAATCCCTATCAAAATCTCATCCACTTTTTTCAAAGAAATGGAACAAATAATCCTAAAATTTAAATGGAACCAGAAAAGACCTCAAATTGCCAGAGGAATTTGAAAAAGAAAGCCAAAGTTGGTGGCATCACAATTCCGGACTTCAAGCTCTATTACAAAGCTGTCATCATCAAGACAGTATGATACTGGCACAAAAACAGACACATAGATCAATGGAACAGAATAGAGAGCCCAGAAATAGACCCTCAACTCTATGGTCAACTAATTTCAACAAAGCTGGAAAGAATGTCCAATGGAAAAAAGACAGTCCCTCAAGAAATGGTGTTGGGAAAATTGGACAGCCTCATGCAGAAAAATGAAACTGGACCATTTCCTTACACCACACACAAAAATAAACTCAAAATGGATAAAGGATCTCAGGGTGAGAAAGGAATCCATCAAAATCCTTGAGGAGAACACAGGCAGCAACCTCTTCAACCTCAGCCATAGCAACTTCTTCCTAGGAACATTGCCAAAGGCAAGGGAAGCAAGGGCAAAAATGAACTATTGACAGTTCTTCGAGATCAAAAGCTTTTGCGCAGCAAAGGAAACAGTCAACAAAACCAAAAGACAACTGACAGAATGGGAGAAGGTATTCACAAATGACATATCAGATAAAGGGCTAGTCTCCAAAATCTATAAAGAACTTATCAAACTCAACACCCAAAGAACAAATAATCCAATCAAGAAATGGGCAGAGGACTTGAACAGACATTTCTGCAAAGAAGACATCCAGATGGCCAACAGACATGAAAAAGTGCTCCACATTACTCGGCATCAGGGAAACACAAATCAAAACCACAATGAGATACCACCTCACACCAGTCAGAATGGCTAAAATTAATAAGTCAGGAAATGACAGATGCTGGCAAGGATGCGGAGAAAGAGGAACCCTCCTACACTGTTGGTGGGAATGCAAGCTGGTGCACCATTCTGGAAACAGCGTCGAGGTTCCTCAAAAAGTTGAAAATAGAGCTACCCTACAACCCACCGATTGCACTACCTGGTATTTACCCTAAAGATACAAATGTAATGATCCGGAGGAGCGTGTGCACCCCCATATTTATAGCAGCAATGTCCACAATAACCAAACTATAGAAAGAACCTAGATGTCCATCAACAGATGAATGGATAAAGATGTGGTATATATATACAATGGAATACTATGCAGCCATCAAGAGAAATGAAATCTTGCCATTTGCGATGATGTGGATAGAACTAGAGGGTATTATGCTTAGCAAAATAAGTCAATCAGAGAAAGACAATTATCATATGATCTCCCTGATATGAGGAAGTCGAGAGGCGGCATGGGAGGTTTGGGGGGTAGGAAAGGAATAAATCAAACAAGATGGGATCGGGAGGGAGACAAACCATAAGAGACTCTTTTTTTTTTTTTTTTAATTTCTTTTCAGCGTAACAGTATTCATTGTTTTTGCACCACACCCAGTGCTCCATGCAATGCATGCCCTCCCCAATACCTACCACCTGTTTCCTCCAACCTCCCACCCTCTGCCCCTTCAAAACCCTCAGGTTGTTTTTCAGGGTCCATAGTCTCTCATGGTTCACCTCCCCTTCCAATTTCCCTCAGCTCCCTTCTCCTCTCCATCTCCCCATGTCCTCCATGTTACTTGTTATGCTCCACAAATAAGTGAAACCATATGATAATTGACTCTCTCTGCTTGACTTACTTCACTCAGCATCATCTCTTCCAGTCCCATCCATGTTGATACAAAAGTTGGGGATTCATCCTTTCTGATGGAGGCATCATACTCCATAGTGTATATGGACCACATCTTCCTTATCCATTCGTCCGTTGAAGGGCATCTTGGTTCTTTGCACAGTTTGGCGACCGTGGCCATTGCTGCTATAAACATTGGGGTACAGATGGCCCTTCTTTTCACTCCATCTGTATCTTTGGGGTAAATACCCAGTAGTGCAATTGCAGGGTCATAGGGAAGCTCTATTTTTAATTTCTTAAGGAATCTCCACACTGTTCTCCAAAGTGGCTGCACCAACTTAGATTCCCACCAACAGTGTAAGAGGGTTCCCCTTTCTCCACATGCTCTCCAACACATGGTGTTTCCTGTCTTGCTAATTTTGGCCATTCTAACTGGTGTAAGGTGGTATCTCAATGTCAAACCATAAGAGACTCTTAATCTCACAAAACAAACTGAGAGTTGCCGGTGGGGGGGGGTGCGGGGTGGAAGGGGAGTAGGGAGAGGGTGGTTGGGTTATGAACACTGGGGATGGTATGTGCTATGGTGAGTGCTGTGAAGTGTAAACCTGGCGATTCACAGACCTGTACCCCTGGAGCTAATAATACATTATATGTTAATTAAAAATTAAAAAAAAAAATATATATATATAGGGAAATACAGCTGATAAAATGAGTGAGTCTCTCTGTCTCCTTTTGAAGTCCCACTAAAATGAATGCAAAGCGTTAGCCCACTACAACAAAGAGAAGGCAAGAAGGAGCAGTGAGGGGTCAGTAGACACCGGGAACTAGGCTGCATGGACTGTGCCAAATTCCCAGCAAAGCAGAAGCAGCTGAGGGTTGACCTCTGGCTTGAGAGACCCAGCAGCAGGGAGCAGAGCCTGGTGAGGTGAGGACCGTGGGGTCTCTGTTCCTGTGCACACCCGCAGGCAGAAGGAGCAGAGGACAGTGGATGTGTATACTTGAAAGAGTAAGACCCCCGACCCACTGGCCACACGCAGCTAGAGGTGTTCCAGACCCCACAAGAGAAAGATCTGAGAAGTTGCCTCTAGGACCTGAGTCACATGGAGAGTGCTGTGCACTGGGAGAAGAGAAAAGCAAATGCTGAATGGGTCCAGGGCTGCCCACTGGACTGCCACTCTGCAACATCATCTCCCTCCTCCTGGCAGGAGGCTGGAAAATCCCCCTGCATGTAAGAGAATCCTACAGATAATGGCATTTGGGCATCCCCCAGTGAGCTAACTGGATTTCTGCCCAGGCACCTGCAGGGAAACCCATTGGCATGTCAAAGAGACTCTGTCCCCAGAAATGCACAGTTATAAGCAATCAGCCAAGGGTCACCAGAAACTGAGGAAAGGCCCGAATGTGACAGACAGAAGCTAAGACAGAGAGAGGAAGAAGGGAACATGTAGGAAACAACAAAGCATAAAAACAAATAAACAAAAAAGAACATCTTCAAAAAATATAAAAATGGCCTCAGAGAGAAAAAAGAAGATACTGTATCCAGAAAAGAAGACATGGTACTTTTTTAAAAGTACATAACAGGAAGGAGCTCTTGGAAATTAAAAATACAGTCATGGAGTTTTAAAAATTCAAGAAGTTGGACAGTGAGGGGAAGGAAATTTCCAAGAAAGAGGAATTTTTTTAATTAGGCAATAATATTCAAGAAAGTTTTTAAAAATTGATTTCAAGCCCTCATTGTTCAATAATCAGAACCCAGGGAGAGACAGAGAAAACAGGGAAGAAGAAATCTGAAAGGAATGATGCTAGAACATTCCGCAGATTTAAAGGATTTCTAGATTGCAGGGTTCCACAAATGCCCCAGACCATGGGTGGAGAGCACTTCAGCCCAGGGCGTGCTGTCAGACATGTCAGGGTGCCAGGGGCAAGGGAGGGTCCTCAAAGCTGGCAGACGGGAAGCAGACCACATGGAGAAGACGGAGCCAGCGTCTATGACCAGCTGGTCAGCTTCACAGAATAGAAACAGTCTTCAATTTTCAAGGCCTCCTAGATTCACCACCTCAAAAAGCTGACACACACTGAGCCCCACTATAACAAGGAAGTCAATTTTTCAGAAGGCCTGGAATCCAGGAAACAAGGAGAAAAACAGCTGAATCAAGGAAAGGCCATTTCCAGGAAGCCCAGGGAAAAAGTTGGAAAACAAATCACTTACCGAGTTCAGAGAAATCAAAAGGATCCAGAAGGAAAATGTCGACATCGACATGAGATGTCTCCACTTCCTCCTGAAGAAGAGTTCTGTTGTATGGGATTATATCTATCCCAACTGTGTATGTAAAATGAGATCGTGTTAATTTAACCCCGTGCCATAATTTTTGGAAAGACTGAGGAGTAACTCTGTGTGTGTGCGTGTGTGTGTGTGTGTGTGTGTGTGTGTCTCAGTTAAACCTCCTCTTCTGGAATAGAAAGCCAGTATCTAACACAGGGAAATCAGGAAGTAGCAGTATAAGCTTATTATTTAAAAAAAAAAAAAAAAAAGTAAACATCAAGAGAAAAAGAGTAAGAAGTAGTTTTTCTAGAGTGGGGGCAGTGTGGACCAGGAGCTTCTGGCTAGGGTCTGAGCTTTGTGGAGTGACTTGACTTTCCTGCTGGCCATGTTTTCCATGAAATACATTACAGAGTTATACAGTATAGGAGGTGGTTGTTTTGTATTGGAGTAGGAGGGTGATTTTGAAATATGAGGTTATTTTTTGAAAGTACGACTTTGAAGAGGAAAGGTTAAAAACCAGGGATGCTTGGGGGGCTAGTGAGTTAAGCATCTGCCTTCAGCTGAGGCCATGATCCCAGGGGTCCTGGGATTGAGCCCCATGTCCAGCTCCTTGCTCAGCAGGGGGCCTGCTTCTCCCTCTGCCTGTTCCTCCCCCTGCTTGTGCTCATTCTTGCTCTCAAATAAATAAAATCTTAAAAAAAAAAAAAAAGGAAAAAGACCAGAAAAATGTATGCCAACTGTTAGTAGTTAGAATCCGAGTGTTAACAAAGTAACTTTTTTCTTTCTTTTGCTTATATGAATTTTAAATATAAATTTATTTTGCAATTAATATGTATTATTTAAAAGGAGACCCTCTACACATGCACATGCACACATAGGAAATGTCAGGCCCAAGGGATGAAAACGTCATAATGTGGAGGGGAGGAGACTATGCAGTCCATATGCAGCCTTTTGGAGCTGTAAATTCGTCATTGGCATAAGTCTTCAGTGGGAGTTTGATGTCCCGTAGGCTGACGCCGTGAGCCACAGGCTGGCAGACTTCACTATAATTCCGGCCCACGGGTGGCCCGTCTGTGGACAGGGACTAGTCCTGGCTACTTGAGAACATGCAGGGGCAGGGGAGCAAGCAGGATTCTGGGCACAGGGAGCCCTGAGTGGGCCCCTTCTGCTCGCCCCCTGTGTGGATGCATGTCATGATGGCCCTTGGCCAAGTGTCCAGAAGGAATAGTTCTCTTTGCTTTTAATGAAGAGCAAAGGATCCCCTTTATTGTATTCATGCCGAGGAGAAGTTACTAAGTCCTTTGACAGGATTTCAGGCAATATGGGGCAGAGCCCCAGCTCCCCTGGTGGCTCCAAGCAGTCTTAGGATGTCTGTGAGCCTCTTTGGGCCACCTCGGGGCCACTCCTTGGCCCCACGGCAAGCTATCACACCAGGGCATCTGCTACCTGCCCCGGGTCCCCAGAAAGGAACCCAGCAATCTGCCAACGCTCCTTGGAGCACCGGGTCCCACAGGCCAGCTTCTCTGAGATGCGCACCCCACATGCACCCCACTCCCTGACAGAGCCGCCCTGACCCTGACTGTCGCCTCTCTCTGTGCTTCCCAGGTGTCTCTAGGGTCCCAGGTTGACCTGCAGAGAAAGAAGAGGCGGGCACCAGCCCCCCCGACGCCGCAGCCCCCAACGCCACAGCCCCCAACGCCACAGCCCCTGACGCCGCCAAGCCCCCTGGTGCCCCCTCGCACGCAGGACAAGGAGGAGAACAGGAAGAGCGCCACGGGTGAGTGCCCCGCACTGCCGTCTGCACGCCTCTGAGCTTTGCCTTGCGTGGAATCCCAGCACTGCTCTTAACTCTCGCAGTCACGCCCGCCACAGCAGCATTAACTCGAAAGATATTTATGCCAAGGAAACAAAGTCTGGAAAGAAGCACTTGAAAGTCCATTTAGTTTCTTGCAGGCATATTTTCTGGGCATCGTGCAGGCACGGAAGTGGGGGGCAGGTGGCAAGGGTGGAGGATGGCAGAGGATGCTGGGGAGGAGACGAGCGGTACCAGATGCATGAGTGTGCGCCTGTGTGTGTCTCCCGGATGGAAGGATGGATGTCCTTAGGATGACGTCTGTGTGGCCTGTATTGAAAGCCCTCTAGTCCCCAGGAGGTTTCTAGATCAGCTGACAGTCATTCCCTGATTTCTTAACCACCCAGTTTGAAATCGACCTCCACTTTTCTATATGGAGCAGACATCCCGATATTTTTGGGAAAAACTAACAAAAAGGAAAGAGGATAGAACCCTCCTGTCTATGACCAGAGAGACCTGTGAGATCATTAAATGCCACTCCTTGTGTTCAGGTGGCGGAGAGAGAAGTGGCAGGGGTCTCTAGATCCGCGAGCCAGGAATGGTTCCTTTAGTTTTAAAACTAGTCAGTATCTGTTGTTCCATTTATGTAGGAACAGAAGTGGCTCTTGGGGACTGGGGTTTCCCTGTGATGACAGGAGCAGCAGCTCATTACAGAGGCTGTGCCTGATGCCACTTACCCCTCATGTTATGCCCTTGACCCCCTGGCTGTGACCCCCAAAAGGAAGATTCCCAAGGATAAGTAATTACATCATCAGTGTCTGAAACTCTAATACAAGCTGCTTGGCTGTGTGTCAGCCTTTTGTCCCCAAGTCAACACATCCCCGTTCATGTCTCAGCATTTTACCACCAGGGGAGCGATCATCCTAAGGAACAATAGTGTATGTTTCATGTTAGTTCATCCCCTTTGCCAGAGGAAAACACTACCAGACTGACAGAACCCAGGATCAGCAGCTCCTCCAAATAAGCCACATCATCTCCTTTCCATGACGATTTCCCCGTTCTCCCTCCCGAGCTCTCCCCCGCTCCTGTGGTAAACAACTGACAGCCCTCAGGTTTACGGTTCCTGCTCGCAACTCTAAGACATGACCACTTTAGGTGGTAGTGTTCAGGCATATGAGTCGTGCCAGCCTCCAGGCCAGACAGCCCACTTCAGACCAAGGGAGGGCCTTCCCATCAGCTGGGAAGGACTGGCTGCCACCTCGTGTCCCTACGCTTAGAGAACCTGGCCAAGGTGCGGCTGTTTGGGGGAGGGGGTGGGTATTTGGAAACTGAAACCCATATGGACAAGTCCTAAGTCACTAAGGAGCCCGTTACAGGGAGGAGGGATGGACAGTGGTGATTCACTACTAGTCTCTCTCTCTTTGTCCGTCAGCTTTGGTTTGTGAAGATTGAGAAGGAAGCCAGGAGCTCCCTTCCAGCTGACAGTGACCTTGAATACTTGGTGAGGTCAGGAGGATGGTAGAAGTCTTGGTAACAGCTTAAGGGAGACTTCCATCCCCATCAGCGACCCCCATGAAGTAACAGTATGCTAGCAATACCACAAGGGGAATTTTTCACCAAAGTCTAGGCTTCACGTTAACAGACACACATGTAACAAGTTTTCCTGTCCGCACACCCCACACAAATGAACATCTCTCTATTCAGATACCTAGATATGAGAGGGCAAAAACTGTTGGAACTTTCACTAGAATAGTATTGATTGGATTTGGGTCTGACCCAAGTTCCTGGGCAAACAAAAACTAAGCCTTCTGGTAGAGAGAAGCTTTTCCCGTACTACACCTCTTCTTCCTACATGCCTGCCCTTGAGGGTGCCTTCCGCAGACCAGCCAGTCACGCTCGTCCTGAGGGCTTGTGGCTTCTTTGCACTTGAGGTGACAAATGATGCCCACATCTAGAGAACTGTAATCAAGAGGAGGAAGTGGATAAAGAAATTGTGTTTCTTAATATTTCTTTATTAATAATCCAATGGCAGGCATGAAGCACAGAATAAGGTGTTTTTAAAAGAAATCCTAGGAAGTGTGACTTATGGTACAAGTGATTTACATGCCTTCCTTCTATTAAGTCATTGGCCTTCAAAAATCTTCTTAACAGAAGAAAGTCATTTTTACAAAAGGGCAAGCGGATTCCCCAGATGTCACCAGCGCAAAGAGGGGGCTGCCCCAGGGGCTCCAGAGGTCAGATGGAGCAGAAGTGCCACCCCTAACTCTCTGTCCAAGTCGGGACCCTCTTCAAAACGAAGTTTGAAAATTATCACCCTAAACAGTGGGACAGATTGCTGATATAAAATTGAGCTTAAAGAGGTAAGCTGATTCAGGGGCTACTTAATCCACAGCAGTTCACAGATACAAAAATAACAAGAGGAAGCTAAAAAAAAAAAAAAACAAAAAAAACTGATCCCTAAAAAGAACTTACACGTATAAAAGGAGTTCTTTCAATGCAACAGAGCTGCTGAGGGGCTTTTAAGAATAATTTCAAGCCCAGCATTTGGGAGTAGTAGCGCCTGCCAGAAACACATCGTAAACAAGTAAGTTATTTCCAAACCGGCTCGAGGAGAGGACAGTGTGTGTGTGTGAAATGCTCCAGCATGAGTGAGGTGGGATTTGATGCCGAGGGACTTTGACTCTGGACCCCGGGCGTGGCAGGATTTGTTGGCAGGTGTGTCTGAATCCGGTGCGCGGTGAGGCTGACTGTGATACCAGGTGTGGTTGGATTCGGTGCCCTGAGGCTGCGTTTGGTGCCCAGTGAGCCTCAGTTTGGTACCAAGTGCGGGTGGATTTGATACCGGGTGTGGCTGGATTTCGTTGCAGGTGTGGTCGGATTTGATGCGTGGTGAGGTTGACTTTGGTACTGAGCGCTGTTCGATGTGGTGCAGTGTGTGGTCAGATCTGGCGCCGGGTGTGGCCGGATTCGGTGCCGGGTATGGTTGGATTCGGTGCCGGGTGTGGTTGGATTTGGTGCCACGAGGTTATTTTTGATGGCTGGGTGAGTGATGGCCACGTGCCTTCCAGGGGAGGGCAGAGAGTCTCTGGGTTTAACCTTCTGAAGTCACCCCTGTTGATTCCATGTAGGTGTTGGACGGCAGGTACCACAAAAACCTCCCAGAGGCTCTGCTCGGGGGCCCCCCCAGCTAGTGCTCCCCCCACCCCCGCCCTACCCTCCTCCCGACACAGACATGGTGGAGCCTTTCGGCTTTCCTGGGGAGAGTGCTGGTTCCGAGGCCTCGGACCTGAGACCCACACGTACGTGCCTCTTGTTTTCTTCCCCATACATGTCGACTTCCCGTCTCTCTGCTCACCTGTGTCAGGGCTGGGTTTCCAGACTTTCCGTTGTTGCCTTGGGGTGTTTGTGACATTCTGCTCCAGCCTTCCTTTCTAAATGCCCGAAGCGGTGTGTCCGATTTCACAGTGAATGCACTCGGAATGCCTTGCAGGTGTTCGTAAAGAATGACTTAACGCGGGACGCCTGGGTGGCTCAGTTGGTTAAGCAGCTGCCTTCGGCTCAGGTCATGATCCCAGCGTCCTGGGATCGAGTCCCACATCAGGCTCCTTGCTCATCGGGGAGCCTGCTTCTCCCTCTGCCTCTGCCTGCCATTCTGTCTGCCTGTGCTCGCTCTCTCTCCCTCTCTCTCTCTGACAAATAAATAAATAAACTCTTTAAAAAAAAAAAAAAAAAAGAATGACTTAACGCATTAATCATTCACCCCGCGGTCAGACCCCGGCCGCAGTCGCACTGTGTGGGTGAAGACAGTCAGCTAGCAGCTGCTGTCTCTCAAGTTAGAACTCACCTCAGAACGTCTGCAGATAGCGAGAGCCCACTCAGCTCTTGCGGGAACTCAGCAATTATGGGATTTTGTCGGTGAGCTCACTCCGGCAAGCCTCGAGGGCAGAGGAGAGCCATGTTCAAGACCAGGGGGTACTTATGAATGAGGACCTTTGAATCATAAGGTCAGCGACCAAGCAGTAGGAGTGCTATCCTGCAGAAAGGGAAACTGAGGCAGCAGAAAGGGAAATGGCTTGAGTTCCTTCTAGCAATAGCCAGAATTAAAGTCTCATTGTTTTCTACTTCTTGTCACACCCTGGCTGAGACCAGGTTGTCTTTGTTGTCTCCTGAGATTTCTTTCTGACCTCCAGAAATACTGTGCACAGCACTCCTGCTCCTGGGGGGTAATCATTTCATATATTTAACCATATGTATTCCGATGGCACCATCGGAAGTTCCTGATCACCCCTTTGAGGATGGCTCAACGACACTTCATTGTAAAGGGACACAGTCCTGGACCACAGGACCTGTGGATCCTGGGGGGATCCAGTGGGGGAGGAGGGGCTGAGGGAAAACAGCAAAGCTGAACGGCAGTTAGGGGACGGTGGCAAGACCAGCAGATCGTGGAACCTACATGGGTGGGACATCCAGGCCTCGAACACTTGCCCACACCTGAACTGATGCTGACCCGCTGATTCCCACTTGCTCCTGGGCCTCCTTGTACTTGGGGGCACCGCCAGTGTGTGGCATCTGCTGGGGAGACCAGCAGGGGAGATCTGGGAGGGCTGTTTCCAAAGGCCAGCATCAGGTTTGGGGAGGACAGCTTCCTCTTGCTTCCCTACAGTGCTGTGAAATCATTTCCCACCCCTCCCTCGGAGAGAATGGAACAGGGTAACAGACAAAGGATGGGGCTCCCCATCTTCTTGCTTCATGGTCCCATCCCCCACCCTCCCCGGGTCCATGGTATTCTCCCCACACGTTCATTTCCCCAGACATATTTCATCAGACTCCCCTTAGCCGTCCGGTTGTAACCCCCTCCCCCGTCTCTCCCCTTCTCGTCCCCAGGAACCAACTGAGGAAAAACAGGAGGAATGGGGGGAGGGGGACCCCGTGAGGTATTAGCGCCAGGCCATGCTGGAGGGGGTGGGCCTCCACCAAGGGTCCCCCTCCTGCTGCTCCCATTTCCTGACCACTCCTGCCCCATAACTGAACACCTCCAACCTGGAGCTTCTCTTTCCCCAAATGCGCAGAACTTTCCTGACCATTTTTGGCGGCACTGAAAACCAGGAACTCCTGCCCAACCAGGCAGAAAGCAACCTGCCTTCTTTGCCTCCGGACTTAAGAGCAGTGAAGGAAAACAAACCCTTTGTTGTCATCTGTCTTATTTTTTCACAAAGTGTTGAAATCTGGGCATCCCTTCCACCTGTCGCAAGGGAGCTATGGGCTGTTGGCGCCCAACTGCTGGATGTGAATCTGGGGCCCTTGACTCCCCTTCCCGTCGGACTTACGGCGATTCGTAGCTGCGTGGAAGGAAGCTCCGTGGAGACATCTGTATGGCAGCCGCACGCTCTCGCCCGTCTCCTCCTGAGTTCGGGGTTAGGCTTGCGTTCCTTGTATGAGAAATGATGTGCTTCAGGGGGAGATGGGCCCTGAGTACCGGCGAGGGCTGGGTGGTCCACAAGGCATGTCACATGTGACGTCTTGCTCAGTCCCCACCACAGCGTGGGGTGTAGGTTCTGTCACTGGGAGAAACTGAGTCAGAAGGACTCGTCACTGGCCCAGGGTCTGACTGCAGACTAGGGTTAGCAGGAATTCTCAATAGGGCATCTCGACTCTCGGTCTCTGCTCCGTCTACCCACCCCCACCCCCAGTTTTCCCCACCATTCCAGAAACTCCCAGGGGACATCTTTGGCTTCGCACATTCCTTGTTACTTCTACAACAGGTGGTATAGTTCACTCAGGTTGTTAAGAACAGGAAACATGCATTTTGTTGAAGGCCGTGAGCCTGGAAGAGCTGACAGGGGCTGCTCTGTACACAGGTGGAAGGAGATTCAAGAAGACATGAAATGGGTCGGACACGGCACCACCCTTCCCTCTGATGTCCCTCCAGAACTTTCGGTTCTGGCCATTCCCCCGCCCTGACCCTGACCCTGACCTCCGTAGGATCTTGGTGCAGCCCCCATTCTCATACTTTGCCGGAACACCCCCCTTCGCTAGTGCCAACATTCCCTTCTACCGCCGGCCGTCCCCAGCTGACCGGAGAGCTTGCGGGGTATCAGGCCCTGAGCCTAAGCGCGGATGCCTCATTTTCCGTCTTCAGGCCAAACATGTTACCTATACTTGACCCATGGCCGTGAAAACCACGTTCACCTGCAACAAAGCCAAATGGAGAAGGCCGTGTGTTCTAGATCAGTGCCACATTTATCTGTGACCCCCACAGTCTTTGCGAACCATCAAATGGTTTGTGGGCAGAAGAGATGCAGTGACCATCTGCTAATATGTGTGTCTGACTGAGGAGACCCCTGTAGGCAGCCCATCCCCCAGCTCCCTCTGGGTAGACCCATCCTGGCCATCAGAAGGATGTGATCTCTGCGTGCTTTAGCCACACACCCCGCCAGGGTCTCAGGAACCCTTCCTGCCACACCTCCAGTCCCGACTCGGCCCTGTCTGGGTGTTTACTCTCTACCCCCCACGCTGTATCACACACACCAGTTTAAGCAACTTGGAGGCCTCGCCAGTCTTACTCATATCTGTTCCGTTGGCCAACAGGATGCCTGACACACAGCATAGCCTCAATAGCAGAATATACCAGAATGCGTGTCTCTGTGTGTTGTTAAGTATCAGTTACAACGATACACACTGCTCCCTTCAGCTTCCCTGAACTGAGACGCGTTCCAGGCTAAAGGGCATCCAGCACTGGCTCAGCTCTGTCTACGGGGTACTCTCCACAGCGTCAGCCACAAACCCCCATCGCGGTTGTACTCGAGAAAGACGTGAGAATCTCGGTAACTCTCAGCATCCCAGTGTCCTCTTCTTTCTTATTTGTTCCCTGCTCTGGCCTACCCACTAGGACGCCTTCGGTTGTGTAGCGGGGACCGCGAGAGTGGCTCCCAGTGGTCCCCGCCTCCTGTGTTCACCCCCTTGTGTAATCCTCTCCCCGTGAACATGGACCGGATTTAGTGACGAACACCAATGAACAGATTATGGCAGAAGCCGTGGGATGTCACTTGTCACTTCTGAGATTGGGTTAAAAAAAGATGGTGGCTTCCATCTTGGATTTCCTCTCTCCCTTGCTCACTCTGAGGAAAGCCAGCTGCCATGTTGAGATCTCTGGGGAGATCCATGAGGCAAAGAACTGAGGGAGCCTCTAGCCACCAGCCAGTGAGGGACTGAGATTCTCAGCCCACTGAGCATGAGATCAAGTCCCGCCAACTCCCACTGGAGTGAGCCTGGAAGCAGATGTTCCCTCGGCAAATTGCACAGTTGAGACCACAACCCAGGGGAATCCCTGCTGCAGCCGTGTGAGAGACCTAGACTCAGAGGCAGCCGGCCCAGCCCACAGAAACTGTGACATAATTCACACTTACTGTCTTAAGCCTCTGCATCTTGAGGTAATGTGATCTGTAGCAACAGATCACCAGTACAAGCTGAATGTAAGAGAAACCCCTTTCAAGCCCACCTCCACAGTTGGGGCACCCCTCATCTCCTGGACCTGGAGTCCCGAGTGAGACACACTTCAGCAAAGCCTAACATAGTCACCAGGGACTGAGGCTTTTTCAGTGTTTTCTCTACATCATCTTGAGGGTCAACCCCCTCCTCAGGCTGGTACTAAGGGGGCTTTTCAGAGGAGGAAGAGAGACGATCTCTTCTAATGGTTGCATGTTGAACTTTCCTAGATGCCCCCCACCACAGTTTCTGTTCTGTGTCATTGACCACCGTCGGGTAATACACTGTTCCAATGTCTGGTGAGAACGGAGTCACCCAAGGTGATGGGAGCCCATCCCAACAGTTGGGGATAGGATCAACTTCCTCTGGCATATGGAAGTCCCTGGCCATTGCCAGAGCTCTGTGAACTGGAAATGTCTGCAGTCTATGACGTGTAAACAGCCCATGGCATCCCCTACAATACTCGGGTCACAACCCTGGGTTTAGTTGTGTTCTGGAGCTCGTCGGGCATGTTGTAAGTGGGTGCGGAGAGAGGACCATGAACCAGTGGGGAAGATGAGGTAGACAGAACACAGCCTTTTCCAAGTCAGCTGGGGGCAGTGTGATGTGTGAGTTCCCAGAGCTTGTGGACTTGCTGTCACCCCCCTGGGGCAGAAGTGGGACTCCTCTGCCCAGAGTCCCACTGTCAGCTCTTCCTGGCCTGTGAGAGTCTGAGGTGGTGCCTGTGGGATGGCCTGTGGAGTCTGAGGTGGTGCATACTTATTGCACATGTAGGAGGAAAATGCCTGAACTGTGTCAGGTCTCAGAACCTTATGGCACAAAGTTCACCACGAATATAATCATAGTGACAGTCTGTCTTCTGAACCCCATTTGTTTCATACGAATAAGCTTCCTACTAAACTTCCCACGTCTAATCATGTACTAGGCGCTTCGGGTGCATGGCTGAGCCAGTATACTTGTGCACGTGGAGTTTTTATTCCCTGCAACTTTCTAATCAGCGTGCTTTCTGCTGAAATTGGATTTCAGGGGCGCTTCCTTGTGAATGAGCACGATGGACTCTGTGTCACTAGTTGCACTGAGCTGTGTGTTCCAAGATCTGCAGAGCTGGTTTTGACTGTGCCTCTAACAAGTCACGCCTTACGTATTGCAGTGAGAAGACCCTGGAGATGTAAAGATCACTGTGTGTAGAGTTCGAATTACAGATCCCTGGTGGCCTTTACATTTTACAATTAAACAGTTCAACGACTGTCCTTTTATTAGACAGTTTCCAGTGATGGGTTCCAGTAAACCAGTCTTCCCTTGGGTATACATCGCTGGGGTGATTGGCAAAGGATTTTGAAGGCATGCGGGAAAAATGGGTCCCTGTCCCCTGATCTAACTGACCTGTCTGGTCACAGCACTAACTAACAACACCGTGGAGGTTTCTAGGTGGTTGGTTTTCAATCTGTGATTAAGTAGCCCGTACTGAAGAATTTTAAGGAAATTCTAAAATAGGGAAATAAAAGGAGAGAAAATAGCTAGCCATTTTCAATTAGAAATGGTACTTTGAGGTTGCTTCATACAAAATTCATAATGATCACAATTCACATTTTAGGCAGAGTGACTCAGCAGGAGGACTGAGAATGTAGAGTACGTTGGGCACAGCTCTGTGGTTTATGGCCAATGGCTGTAATCAAATCCCCACACTCTGGGCCAGAGGCTTGCTACCGGCTCTGGCTCTGTGATCAGCCATGAATTTGCCTACGCGCAGAGCAGAAAGCAGGAAAAGATAGGCAAGATTTTGCCGATGCCCCTCCATTGAGACCAGTCCTCTGTTGACAGTCACCCAACATTGTACTCTAAAATCCGAACCAAAATTAGACACTTTGCCTATCTCAAAACAAAGCAGTTAATCATCAAGCTCGTGACACAAAGACAATTCTGGGAGTCTTGTTTGTGAGGAAGGCACCCTTGAAGCTTGGCAGGTGTGTGGACTTCAGAGCGAGCCTAGGGAAGCACTCTTGCCCTGGTGTGGTGTTTGTTTGCCATTTTCCTTCCCGGGGCAGGAGAGCCGGCCACACAGCCGCTCCCGCTGCCATGGGAAAGGGCGAGCATCCAGGAAAACAGGAAGTGGGTAGTGAGCAAATAGAAGGAAACTGGTGACTGTGGGAGCAGAGCCTGTCCCTACTCAGAAGTGCGTTGGAAAAAAAAAAAGAAAAAAAAGAACAGGATCTTTAGCCCATTGTTATTGTACCTTGAAAACCATGAAATCTACCCAACAGAAACTGAAGACTGACCGCTACTTAGAAGCAAAGCAGTGAGAATCACGATAGGGCTATGGGTAGCATTTTTAAAACTCCCCTGCACTTCTTCCCTTTGCCAGTTATTTCCCAGCACTTTATTTACAAGCTGCTATGTCCCTGACCCAAGACAGAACTGAAGAAGTCAGTGACAAGTCAGTGCAACAGGTGTGGGCTGGACCCAGCTCACACAAGCTAGTGAGGACAGACTGTTGACATCTCGGGAACTTTGCAAGGCAGTTGCTAAACAGGACTATTATTAAAAAGTCAATTATGTAAGCTAAAAAGTAAAATAAAAAAATAGAGCACATATTGAAAATCACTTCTCATGATTTTACGACATTACTATTTTGGGGGTTTTGAGGTTGTATACTTCTATGATTCAAGAACTTTGTGACAGTGAAAATATAATAGTGCTACCGTACATCCCTTTCCCAATGCTACATTCAGCGAATGGCGTCCATAGCAAGAAATCAGTCATAGAGGGTTAAGGGAGCTGAGGGTTATAGAGAATTTACAGCCGACAGGGGCGCCTGGCTGGTTCAGTGGGTTAAGCATTCGACTCTTGATTTTGGCTCAGATCATGATCTCAGTGTCGTGAGTTCAAGCCCCACTTCACGCTGGGCACTCAGCACTGAGTCTGCTTGTCCCTTTCCCTCAGCTCCTCCCCCCATTCTCTCTCTTTCCCATAAATAAGTAAAATCTTCAAAATAAATAAATAACTCCCACTGATTGAAAAAAAAAAGAATTTATAGCAACGAGTATCGCATATTTTATCATCACTTGTAAATGCTGTGCTGTCCATGCTTTAGGTCAGTAAAGCTTTAGCATCAGTCTATGGAGGGGTCATCTATCTATCCCTTTTATTTTTTCCCAAGAGCCGGTTCCTAATCATTTACCAGCCTCCCCCTGCAAAGGAAGAGCCAATAGAATTAGGGATGCCAGCAGCAGGTTCAGCTCTGGTTTTCATAAGCTGTTTGCCAAGCCCCGTGCTGGTCCAAGAATTTCAGCGGGGGTCTTTGTCTCCTGAAACTTTAACTTGTAACATGAAGTCAAGTTAGGCGGAAAAAAAAACCCTTTTTTTTTTAACATCAACAGATCTGAGGACTTTTTTTCTGAATTCATCCAAATTTAATTTCTCTGCAGAAGTAAGGAACAGACAGACAGCTTGATTTTTCAGGATTGTTGTTAAATATCATTATTAGTTCAAGAGCGAATAGAACAGAAACAAAGCATTCGCCGGCCAACACTGGTCTTCTAGATTATTGTTTTGGGATTTGTCTGAGATGGTGTGAATTCAGACACAGCCCTTCTTTATTTTAAGCCCTATCCCTGAGACCTTCACAGGCTTAAGCTACTTGCATGGAATGGCCCTTTTTCTCCGATGGGTCAGCCTCCCACTGAGAAGCCCCCTGAGAGGGGTTTTCTCCTGCAGAACTGTAGATCTCAACACGCATGTGTGGGTGCGGTCTTTCTCCAACTCCGAAAATCGATCTGTATTTTCTCAGTTGATGCCTGAGCCCTGCTCAGGAACCGCATTATCAAGGTCTGCCATGGAGGGCGTCATGAAACAATATTACCCATTCTCCCCTGGAGCTCCGAGAGTAACTTGGACTTTTTGCCAAATAGTGACAAAAGGCTTTTGCCTACCAGCTGCCCAGCCTCTCTACCCACAAGGTCTGAGGTTGTAGCAAATCAGAATAATTGTATTTGACAGCCTAAGAGACAACAGTGGTTTCTGTGATGCTTATGATCTAGCTCTTCCTAGGGACAGAGCTGTGTCTATGGGATTGGTAGACCTTTCTATCAGCTGACATCCACAGAGGTTAGGAGGAACCAGAAGAAAAAGTAATCACACGAAGTGGCCGATACATCACTTTCTATGCAGCGTTCAGTCTCCAGGGGCTGGAAGGGGAATGATGTTGGCCATGTTTACTTTGCCAGAGTGTGTCTTCACATGTTGCCATTTATTTTCCCCACAGTTTATTGCTGTGCTTCATTCCCTACTCATGCCAAGCGCTTCTGACGGATGGCCCTTCCTGGAGCTCCACACCTCTGACTTTCCCCGTGCCTCTGCGATCCTGACTCCCGTTCTCCTGTTTTTCTGTCAGCATAAAAGGGCTCACTTGTACCCCTGCAGTCTACTTTCTCTAGAATTTACGTATATATGCATAAACAACAGAGATTGTGTGACCGACGTTCAAACACCCTCACAGGGGGTAAAGCCTTTTCTGTGCAGATTCTAGGTTGAGGACCTTGACCTATCCAAAATGACCCTTTCACAGGTTCTTGGGTATGTTTCTGTTAAGGGTCTTGCTTTATTCTGATTCACTATTACATTAATACATTATTACTTTGTATTTTCTTTATTTGATACTCGGTTGCAGAATACCTTCTCCATTTAAAGTAGATTGTGTCCACGAGTGACCATGTGGTCAATTTAGATACACCTGAAATATGCTGCCTACCTGGTGAAACTTAAGTGCCTAGAATACGTGACCTACACATATAATGTGTAGGAACTCACAACTCGTACACACACACACACACACACACACATACACGCATGTACACACACATGCACACATACACGTACATACATACATTCAGGGATACATAGGACCCAACTTTTTAAGTGTTTCTCAGATCTTCCTCTTCCTGTATTCTCTGCCATGTAGACAGTTTACAAAAAGAAAACAGAGGAAGGAGGTTGTGTCTCGCTTCATCTGATAATTATCCATTCAGTCCTTCACCCCCGTTTACTCAGCAAATGCTGAGAACTTGCTTGATCCCGGGCACTGTGCCAACATTGGGGACTGTTGTGTGCAGAACGCATGGCCTCTGCCCTTGGATTTTACTTACCTGCGGCTCCCCACGCACATGAAAAGAAGTAATGATGATTCTGTTGGATGAACCCTAGTCTGGAGGTTTGCCCAAGTGGTAAAGATGCTCACGGGTATGATGACCATGTCCACATGGGCGTGCTGCCTCCCTTTCTGGAATGCGAGATCCCTTTCTCATCTTGGGAAAACCCGGCTCGTTATGGAGAACGAGTCACCTCGGCTGTCCTGACAGAGCAGGTGGAAAAAATCATGTTAAGGTTCAGGATTTATGAAGAACGACTTGCTTGCTTTGGTTAACTTTGGTCATTGTGCAGAGATGCACTCGAATGGGAGAGGTTTATCATGATTCTCTCCAGAAGATTTTTTTTAAATGTTATTGCTCAAAGTAAGACAAAAATATCAGTGAGTGTTTTTTACTTGTATGACTGTTGTCTGGTTGATCATAATAAAACTATTAGTGATGGTTAAGGTAGGAATTGTCACAGCTGACATCGGTATTAATAATTAAGAAATACAAGCTAGAGCTTGCAGAAATATATACCTAGAGCTGGATAGAACCAATCTAGTGCCATTTGTTGGTGGAAAAAAGCCCAGAAAGTTATAGAAATTACTCACAAGGAAAGAGAGAACAAGTTAGTGTCTTTTTGTCTTGTTTGTTGTGTGTGTGTGTGTGTGTTTTCTTTTTTTGCATCGAAATAAAGAACTTTTGTCTGACAAGTAGCAATCACTTGACCTCAAATCATTAAGTGGAGGAAGTCTAAACAAGAAAAGGTAATGTTTACCTCAGTGTCGGTGAGAGCATCAGGATTTATGACCCAGACATTAAGATTGTAGAAGATTGTGTATAATTACAGCAATGAGGATTTGTGTGAGAAGCAGCTATTATGCTGAAGAAAAAAGGGCAGTTGAAAATCTTAAAGCAAAAAGGAGACCAGGGAGAGGTGATCTTACTCATAGAATTATTGGTCATGAAAACAGAAGCTATGAAGAGACATATGTCTACCAAAAACAAGAGGACATCGATGTGTACATGTGGATGCAGGGCACAAACTAGCATTAAACCAATTCACATGACGACTAGAATCAGCCATGAAGTTAGCCAAAGACATTTTTTTGTTGTTGTTGTTTTTTTGTTTGTTTGTTTTTTTGTTTTTGTATCTCAGGACTCTTGCACTATGAGGGCCTGATACACAGCTGGGGAAAATGCAGGGCAATTTGATGACCAGGATTTCGAAATCTACAAGTGTCATGACACCGCACTGAGCAGCATTAGAATCTTCCAAGTATCAGATTAACTCCGCGAAACCTTTTTACTCCAGGCATTTGCATTTCAGAGAAGTTTTCCTTTCTGGTTCATCCGAGAGCCCATACCTTCTGGGGGTTTTCATGCTCCATAGAAGTCAGCGGGAGAACTGTGTCTTCGGTCCGTGGCTGACTCATGCTATCAAGAGTGACAGTAAAAGGGGCGCCTGGGTGGCTCAGTGGGTTAAAGCCTCTGCCTTCAGCTCGGGTCGTGATCCCAGCGTCCTGGGATCGAGCCCCGAATGGGGCTCTCTGCTCAGCGGGGAGCCTGCTTCCTCCTCTCTCTTTCTCTGCCTGCCTCTCTGCCTGCTTGTGATCTCTGTCTCTGTCAAATAGATAAAATATTTTTTTTTTTAAATTAAAAAGAGTGACAGTAAAAGAAAACAAATTTGAGGCCGTTCACATTTTCTAAGCAGCGACACAGATGCAGCCGACCTGGCGGCTGGCTTGTGTCCCCGCTGGTTGACAGAGGAGCCCCTCAAGAGTATGAGTTCTGTAGCAAGTGCTGAGGTAAAAGGAAAATTAGCTCTGTGCTATCTTTCAACTACAACTGGCATAAATTCTTCTATTTTTATCAGAGACAATAGCATATTTTCATCAGAGAATATCAGCAATGGGTAGTAGAACATGCTGTAATTCCATGCAATCCTAGCTATGAAAATTCTAAAATAATTTAGTTGTTGATAAACGCTCCTCGTTCTGCAGATGAAGCAGTTTGGGGAAATCTTCACACAGTTGACTCACTGGCCGTTTATGGTGGCTCCCGTTAGGGTCACTCACACGTTGCACCTGCGTGGTGAAGCTCACGGACTGCCCGTCATCATCACTCGCTACTATGTATTCGCAACTTCCAGACCTGAGGGAATCTGACTCGAAACATGTCCACATGTGGAACATGTCCACGTGTGGACTAGGATTTCATTTCACAAAACACATTTTTCTGTAAAAAAAAAACAGGACTGCCTCTTCGGAATGGGTGAGAGGAGGTGAGGGCCTGGCACTCAGGTATGGAAGGCGTCTTGAGTCAGCCAACTCTCCACCGCGCAAGAGCTAATCCGCTCACGGCGCACTTCTGTCCCCCCCAGTAGCGTGTGTGCACGCGCGTGCGCGTGTTTTAACTACTTCATCACTCATACCCAAGGAATGCGAAGCAGGAGGAAAACTCAAAATTGTTTTGGCCCTTATTAATCACCATGGTAAAACAACAACAACCAAACTTCAAACGCTTCAGTGAAGATGAAGGTTCCAGTCTTAAGAGAAATGCGTCTTGGGGCTCTCTGTGGCTTATTTGTGGTTTATTATGTTGGTCCCATGCTTCGTTTGTTACCAATACAAACACCGAACTCATAACCCTTCTACCAAAAGCTCTCTTCCCTGGAAACTGCGAGATTAAATTCATCATCACTTTCTGTGTTTATTTTGCCCTTCAAGACTTTCGATAACCTTTCTCTTTCTTTCTTAAGAAAATAATAAATTTTTATTACCGAGGGTGAAGCTGTGTAAATGTCAGAAGGTTGAATCTTCCCATCTCCTTCTGTAAAGAAAAAAATGAAAAGAGATGAAAGATTCTGAGATTATTTAGACCGGCTATGTTGTCTCCAGGGCAATAAATGTGCTGCCCAGCCTTTAGGGAGGAAAGTGAGGGGGAGGGGAATAGACAAACAGATCAGAACACAGTGGCCAGTGTGCATCACCCTTTTTCCTTTGGCTTGTGAAGAACGAGCATTGATGAGAAAACGTATCTTTCCATGCCTTGAGTGAATTAGAACTGGTAAATGAGGAACTTAAGGACTTCTGGAATAGCACAAATTCTAAAGTAAGAGGAGAAAATGGACAGCAGGCGGCCATGTCTGGCTTACAGACGTGCCCCCTTGGCTGAGTGGAGTTTCCAGTATTGTTAGATTTGCCCCCCAAGTTCTGATGCCTCTGGAATGTGTAAAGAGACTTCCTTCTGTGCAGTCTCCCCTTCTTTCAAGGCTGGGAGCTCACCCCACACCGCACGCGCCACTCTCCACATGGCCCCACCGCCCTGGGGAGCCTTTGATTTATCATTAGGTTGGGGCTGCTGTTTGACCACAAGAGAATGGAAGGGAATGTGCTTGTGTCTTGCAATCAGGCTCCAGACTCTATATGGACCAATGTGGAGAGACAAAGCACAAGCCTATAGAGTAGCCATTTCAAGTAAAATGAGAGAAGATCCATTCCTGGGGGGAGTGAAGACCATTTGTACCTCTGGCCTGTTTCTCTCATTGACATTTCTGCCTAACCCCTGCGGGGTTGGCTTTGCACCCTTATCTCAGTCACGTTTCTCTGCCCCATCTTCTCTCCTGTGGGCAAGCCCCAGGTCATTGCCTATAGACAAAGACAGGGTTGACAGAGCCAGCTGGGGAAGGTGCTGGAAGGCAGCACCTGCCTCTGAGGAGTGCCAGCCCCTTTCCTGTCCCTCTCATTGCTGTTGTCACATGAATAAGGACAGAGTGGTACCGTGCAGGACCAGGGTGTGCTGAGGGAGAGGGGCTCCCAAGTCAGTGACAGGGTATGTGGGAAGACTCAGTTCATTAAGTTTGGTGAATATAAGGGAACAGTAAATGGTTTTAGATTGAGATTCTTAATCTCTAGTAGTGAAATGGTGAGTCTCCACTGAATACGTCAAATAGAGAAAGAAAATTGATGAGATTTTGTTGTTTTTATGGGTTTTTTAGCGGTTTTACCAACATATAATTGGCACACCCTCACAGACTTGTGTACACTGGTGAAACCATTGACACAGTCAAGATAGTAAACATCCAGCACCACCCCCCCAGCTTCCCCGTGCCCTCTGTAGTTGTATTTAATCTGTATGTAAGTGTGTATGTGTGTGTGTGTGTGTGTGTGTGCGCGCACAATTGGAACATCAGACACTTAACTACACAGATAACCTTATGATAACCTTATGTTCTGTAAATTAATGGGAAAAGAAACTCACAAAATGTAATTTTTAATAGTCAAAATTCTAAGTCAATTGAAAAGCAAAGCTCTACGGTAATTAATTAGGTAATTGTTAAAATGTAGAACAGCAAGTGTTCGAACTGGCGATGTCTGTCATAGGGTTGGCTACGTATTGATCTGATGGGAGGGAAAACTAGTCACAACACTTTTAGTCAAAGCAGTAGTTGGAATGAGTTATCTGGAAATGTCAATACACGCACTCTTGTGCACACACGAGCCACAGAACTGTTTCTCCTCTATCCAGATTTTCAGGAGGAAACAAAAAGCTTGTTCTTCGATGTGTAGTTTTCTCCTGCTAAAGAGGCATGAGTGTGAGTGAAGCCACAGCCCGGGTGAATTCAGCCCCGAGGAGCCCAGCTGCACATCTCAGGGGAGGTGTGGGAGCCGCGGGCTGCATCAGGGACCTGCTGACCTCAGCCCTCTCCCCTGGGTGAGCAAGCAGCCAAGGGGAGGGGTGGGGCTTACTGGTGGGGGTGGAGCTTCCAGGGTCACCAGTGTCTGTCCCTGACTACTTCAACCGCCAGGGGGAGCCCTGATTACCCTATGGTTGGACGGTGGTGGGAAAATGGAAACAAAGTTACAGGTAACAATCGTCGGGGCTTCAAGTTTATGCCGATCTTAAATTGCAGAGCTGGCTTCAGGGACCCTGTCGTCCGTTTTCCTCATAAAAGACAGTGAGGGACGCAGCAGTAGCTGTGCATTTTAGACAGACACCGACCCCGCTCTGTGCCCCATCCCCCACTTGGCCTCACCTCCATCCCTCACAGAGGGTCCCTGACCCCACAGGCGTGTCAGTTTGAGTCCCTGCTCTAGTCAAATTGAAGCGATAAAGTAATTCAAGTCCTCGTTTTAAAAAAAAAACAGAAAAATATAGGGGCGTCTGGGTGGCTCAGTGGGTTAAGCGTCTGCCTTTGACTCAGGTCATGATCGCGGGTCCTGGGATCCAGTCCCACATCAGGCTCCTTGCTCAGCGGGAGTCTGCTTCTCCCTCTGCTTGTGCTGTCTGTGTATGTGTCTCTCTCTCTCTCAAATAAATAAGATCTTAAAAAACAAAAAACAAAAACGTGAATGTCGTATTATCAAATAAGCCCTAAGCAAAATGTTGAATTTTCTCCTTCATATGCTCACCCAAATGATGCAATCTGTTTCTGTCTCCCTCCCTTTATCTTAGGATGTTAGTTGACTCTACATATTGCCTTTGAAGGGACTTCTTAAAATGTGCCTTTTTACAGCTTGTGAAAATGAGGTGCCCCCCCCACTCATGAGTAACCCCCACCCCCCACATCCGGGGAACTCTGGAAGGGGCCGTGCCCTTCACCTGCCCTTAGAGAGCCACCAGGCCATCTGCAACCCGGGCAAGCATGGGTGAGTGAGAACACCACCAGGGTTATATCTGTGTGTGCCCTGGTGTGCAGTGCTCCCCAGGAGGTCAGCCTGGTCCTCCCTCCAGGACAGCCGAGCCAGACACTGCAGGCCCACACATGCCACCACCCCCCGCCCCCCGCATCCAAGACACACTCCTTGCTGCCAGCTAGGCTCCGAGATGCCTCCCAGGACACGTTGAGCCGTGCCCGTGGCTGACAAGGAAAAGATCAAGTTCTCCAGCCCTGGCCGATCAGCAAACGCCCGTGTTTCCATGTGATGACAAAACAAGTAAACAGGCCACCGTGCCTTCTGGGGCCGCCCGAACCGGTGTAGCTGCTCTTGAACTGGTCTCCTTCAGTTGAGACCCTTGGAGTGGCTGCCCATTGGCCACATCAGAGAAAATCCCATGCTGATGGGGAACCCTCCCCAAGTCTCAGCAGGCAGCCCGGGCACCCGCACACCAGTCTCCTGCCTTGAGATTGCAGTGCGGGAACACGGTGACTCAGGATGGCAGCCCAGAGCGACAGGTGACAGAGGCATCACTCGGAGCGGCAGCTGTGCCTCCGAGCGAGTGTCCTGGGGTTTCTTTGCCCGTCACCTCTGCCAGGCCCACAGGCAAGCAGGCAAGCAGAAAGATGAACCGGGCCGGGTCTCTCCAAATGTCCACGACGAGTCTGCTGTTCTGGGAGGTCACTCTGTCAGCCACACGGCACAGTTGTGTGGACTTGAAGCAGCGTATAGCAAAATGGACTTTTCAGGACAATTTCCAAGTGCGAGAAAGGTGATGAGCCCTTTTAATTAGGACTGCAGTCGCCAGGTAGAGGGGGATAAAAATGCCAGGAGAACTCGCTCCTTACAGAGATAAGACCCGAGCATGGCATTCGTCTCCAGCCCCGGGATATGACCGGTTTGATACATGAGGTGATTCCGTGCTCAGGAAACCAGCAAACAAATGAGGAAGCCATTGGCCCAAGGACGGGTCCTACTCTCGGGCCAGAAACCCAGGCCTGGAGACAACTACACCTTCATGCCCTTGGGAACTGAACAAAGCCGAGCTGCGGGGCAATGAACTCACTACCTTGTCCTGCCCCCACAGGAATTCTGGACCCTAAGAATTCTGACTGGTTCTGAGTATCGTGAGGTAAGAAGTCATGGGCATTTTTAGAGCTAATTTGTACAAAGTTGCACGAAGGCATCATTGTATACCCCAGGGATGTCCCAGAAAGGGAAGAGAGGAAGGACCCCCGCAAAAGACAGCCTGTTTTCCCCTCCAGACCTTGTCCCTCAGGGCCTGACTGAGTCAAACCGCCTCCTTCATCAGACGGATGACAAGGAAAAAAGCGTGTGGAGAAAAATCACATCTCTCCAGGCTGAATGGATAGAGTGGTCGCTGCAGAGTTTTACCTACAGGAGGACGTTGTACCCAAATATATGATCGGGTCAACTTCATTCGAGGGCACCAACCTTGAGGCAGAGGGCGGTGTGGAGGACAGAAGGGGACCTTGTTCTTCTGGCCTGTGTGGGGCGCCAGGCTCTGGGCACCTGTGAGACAGAATACTAGCTCACGTACTCAGCTGTCCTGCAAAATACCTTTAAAGAAAATACACCTTTTCTAAAGGATGCACAGTACACTCCTGCGATGTCTTCTTTTTCAAGAGTTACCCTCAAATACGCCTCATGAGAAAATCCGTCTAATTTTTTATAGCCACTGCTTACTTTGAAATAATCCCCAGCTCTATCGCCCTCTGGACTCACCTGCCCCAGAACGAAATGACTGAAGATTTATTTGTAAAATTCAAGACACTGCAGCGTCAGGGACCAGCCATTTCTAGGGCGGGTTGCAAGAAGGTCGCACATGGGTAAGGACAGCACAGGGCGATCGGGACACCTCACCCAGCATGATCAATGAGCCGGTGACTTTTCTCAAGCAACTTTCTCCCCTGGGCCTCACAGTCAGATACAGACCTGGACCAGAGCATCGCGCTTTTCCCCATTCTCTGCAGACTGTCGGCATTGGTTTTGAAGTCCGAGCCAAGAGGAGGTCCACGCACGCTCAACCTCCTAGGGAGCACCTCGGGACAATCTTCATTGCAAATCTGTGCTGCTTGCACTGTATGGGAGCCTAAAAACCAGTGTCTGCTGGAGAGAGAGAGAGCAGCAAACAGCCAAAGTCCCTGCTTTTGAATAATCCTTCTGCCTCTGCCCAATACTCAGGGCAGCAAAAGCAGTGAAGTGTCTGTGTGTGTTGAATTTAAAGATCCCTTAGTGCGCACGAAACAGCTCATTGGAGAAATCTGTTTGTGGTGGACTTGAGAATCTGGGGGTAAGAAGTCATGGGAAAATGTGGTTTTTAATTACGAAAATCTGGTCGTCCAGAGAAGAGTGCATAACTGAAACATGCAGAGGAATTAATGGCAAATGAACTTCTATCTACTTAGGGACTTTTTTTTTTTTTTTTCCTGTTGCTAGAAGGAGTTCAGTGAGATTTCGGGAAATGGGAAAATCAGGACTTGGGTTCCGATTTGGAAAAGCCAGTGGCAATGCCTTCTCTCCACGAGCGAGTTCCCCGCAGACGGGAACCTTGGCTCTGACCTTCCCCTGGTAGATCTGACCTGTGAAGACGCGGGACTGCTAGCCCGAGCAGGTGTGGCTGCTCTCGGCGGCTTCGGAGACAGTGCTCAGGGGGCAGTTGGGGGCTGGCGCAGTGCTCAGAGTGCCCTGCCGTGCCTGAGGCGAGACAGGCTGTCAGCGGCATCTCGTGGAGCTGAGGCAGGTGTCCATCAGGAAGGTGATGCCCATGGAGCATCTGTGCGATGCATGTTGGGACAAGGCATCTGCATTGCATCCAGCAAGGACCTGGAGGGCCCAGGGTGCCCTCTCTAGGGAGTGGGCCGGGGGGTGTTGAGATAGAAAGTGCACATAAAGGACCAGGAGAGCCAGAGGGAAGCAAACCCATCTGAACCTCCAGAGGGGACATGGAGGACAGGCCCCATGGGGATCTCCCCAGAACTAGAGGACACGACAGGTAAATGACAGCCCTCTCAGGCTGTCTGCGGGGATAGATCTGATGCCAACCTCAGAGCCCAAGCATGGGGAACGGACAGTCAGGAGGGGTACAGAGGTGCTCCCACTTACTCAGCAGCGCCCCTGCCTCTCTGGAACTTTCTCACACATCAGCATTAAGGATGTTCCCTCATGTACCAGCTGCCATGTCGGGTGATGGGCTGAGCACTCGTGAGCACACACCACAGGGGTGTGGCCTGGACTGGAGGGCGGACATGAGGGCACCATGCAGGCCCGGCCTGGGGCAGGAACCGCCCCAAAGGGGAAGCTAGGCTGAGCCCCTGCAGAAGGACAGAGACACCGCAGGGCAGGTAGACATGGGCTCTTTGCTGCTGACCTCCTCAGACCTGCAGAAATGGGTGTCTGCAAAGGTTCATGGTGAGCAGTGTTCGCCACCTAGGTTTGCCACCCGAACCCCTCCACCTGTCACCCGGCTGGGCTAGCATTCTGCCTTCCACTACGGAACTGAGATGCCAGGGTGAGCTGTCCACATGGTCAGGAGGCTCAGAGTAGAGTGGTTCTCATTGAAGACCCGGCCAGCCGCCCCTCTGCCTGGCACTAGTGCACCTGTGACAGCTGGCTGGCCCGGTGGCAGGGACCTCCTCCTGCACTGGCCTCCTGTGCTCCTGGGCCTGGAGCTTGAAGGCATGCCCTACCTTAAGGAAGTTCTTCAGAGTCTGCAGACGCCGGTCTCTGAAACCCCATGCGATCGAGGTGGTTCTTGGATTCGCCAGTTTGGGGAGACACTGTGATCGCATCCACCTGTAGACTGATGGCTCAGAGGTACCGCAGACTTGTCGCAACGGCTATTATGGAGCCTTCAGTGGGCTCCAGGTGCTGCCCTCACTTCCTGCCTATGCCTTGGCATCCTGTCCCCACCACGCGATCTTGCACGAGGGATTGGGATTCTGCTCATCTGCAGATGAGAGAGTCAGACAGGGACTGATTTGCTGGAGGCCATCTCTGCATCTATACCTTGTTTGCCTGAACATATCCAAAAGGTGTGGGAGAGAAAGAGTGCGTTCCATCAGTTGAGTATAAATTAAGTACTTAAACATGAATTGGGTGATTTGTCTGCTTTTCTCCAGATACTTACATTTTCTTACACATGGGCACCTGGGTGACTCGGTCGGTTAAGCATCTGGCTCTTGATTCTGCTCAGGTCATGATCTCAGGGTCGTGAGATCAAGCCCTGCTTAGGGCTCTGTGCTCAATGTGGGGTCCGCTTGGGACTCTCACCCTCCCTCCTCTGCCCCTCCCCCACCCACACTCTCTAGATCCATAAATATCTACAATCTTTTTAAAATGAAATTTTAATGTATTTGTTATAAAAACATCTTTAAAAATAAAGACAAGAAGGAAAAGCAACCAAATGTAAAGTCATCGTGGGATGAGTGGTTATTTTTTTTTTCCAATTGAGTTTCCCTCTCTACATCACAGGAAAAAAAAAAAAAAAAAAAAAAAAACTTTATTTTAAAGCTCAAAAGAATCCCAATAGAAAACGTCCGATAAGGTGCAGTGGTAGGGGAATGTCTCTAAGTGGGATGGAAACTCGAGGACAAGGTGGGTCCCTCACGTCCCAGGGGGCCGGCAGCCATCTTGGAATCCCAGCGCCAGGTCCTAATGACGGAGGCTGGAGCCTTGGCATCTCCGGGGAGGTTATTTTGGGTATCAGTGGGTTTTGCTGACATGAGTGCTTTCTGGCCAATAAAGCCAAGTTATTTGGAGCCACTGTAACAGCGAGTAAGACAGGTGGTTTATGTGTGAGATGCTTAATTTACCGGCTTTGCAGTCTGTTGGCTTTGGACAAGGCTGAAAACAATTGTATGTAAGTTTCCTAAAATGACAGGCGCTGATGCCGACCGTCGTTTTAAGGAATAAGTACTCACTTCTGATGGCATGTTAGCATTTTATGATTTCTAAAAATTATCGGAGGGAACTTACCTTGAAACAAGCACCTACCTGTGAGTGCATCTTCTCGATATTAGAAATTTGTTTTCCACATTAGTCCAGACCCAGGTGGAATAAGCCATGTTTACAGTCTGCCCTACTCAGTTGGTCCCAAACACCAGGGGATTTCTGCAAATGATCAGGAAGGCAGAAATCATCAAATCGGCCAGCTAAGAGATGGGGTAGACATTGCCGGGAAAGGTAATGATGCAGAAATGTGAGACCGTGAGGCGCCTGGGTGCCTCAGTGGGTTAAGCCTCTGCCTTCGGCTCAGGTCATGATCCCAGGGTTCTGGGATCGAGCCTGGCATCGGGCTCTCTGCTCCGCAGGGAGCCTGCCTCCACCTCTCTCTCTGCCTGCCTCTCTGCCTACATGTGATCTCTGTCTGTCAAATGAATATATAAAATCTTAAAAAAGAAAAAGAAATGTGAGACCGTGGTCTTTGGAGCCTCCTGTTTTCACTCTGTTATTGCTGAGGCTTCTTTCCCAGGTAGCTAGTCCAGGTGTGTCTCACTAGGTCTGTGACAGCCTTTTCGACCCGCGTGACTTTGGAGTCCTGTTTCTCCGCCTGTTCCGTACCTCCTGCTCCAGATCAGGACTCCAGGAGCACCAGCTCCACGCACCTGTCCTCCCCCCACCAGTTCCTCACCCCTCCCCGATGTGATTTCTTTTCTTCTTGTTGTGAGCCTATTTTACAACCACGTGGGGTGTGTGTTGTGTCTGTAAGTCACTTCCTCATTGTCTTTCCGAAGTTCTCCTGATATAATTTCCAAAAGTAATTCTTTCCGCCCTGCTGTTTTGAGGAAGGTGTCATCGCACAGAACATTCTGTGGAGCAAAACGCCCCTGTATCTTGGGAGTGGGGACTGAAGAGGAATTTTTTAATGAGTCTGTTCATTACTTCCAGCACCCTTTGTGGGGGGAGTCACCGTCTTTGAAACACAGCCATGAAGAAGTGTTAAGAGGAGGGGATGGAAGCTACCAAGCTTAAATGTAGACCGTTCCCAGGTGCAGCTCAGCAAAGGGAGAAGCACGAGCTGGCCAGGTGGCCCGTGACAGGTTGGAGGAAGTGTAGACCTGGGCCGGGAGCCCCAGCATCACTGGAAACATGTGAACAGTGAATGTCCCAGGCCCCTACCTGAGACCCTCTGAATCTTTGAGCGATGGGTCGCTGAACTATCTATTCTAACAAGGCCTCCAGGGGATTCTGCTGCAGGCCAAAAGAACCATTGTTCCCAGGGGACTCGGATGCTTGCAGCTAAGTGGTCCAGTGAGGCCGAGTGCCTACTGATGGTAATCACAGCTTTGATTACCTTCATGTCTGTGTCTTGCCATGCCTCAGCCTTGACTCTGTGCCCTGCTGTCTCCTCCACCCGTGTCATTTCCTGGAGTCCGCACTGACACCGTAGACAGAAGAATCACTTGCATTCCTGCAGGGGCGTGCCTCCAAGCTAGGGAGACACGGTATGATGGTGGCATGGGTATTGCAAGGCCGGGGGAGGCCTGGGAGCCCAAGCATCTAGAGAGCTCCGAGGTCATGGACGAGGGAGAGCTTGACCTCCCCACAGAGGAGGAAGACCTTCAAGAGGAAAGAGAAGTCGTTTTCTGAGCGGAAGCGAATGCGTCAGGGAATGCGTGTGATGGCCGACTCTGAGATCATATTCAGTGGCTTCTCCTGGTGGAAACTTCCCCACATCCTGCTTTGCAAAGGGGCCCTCTCGTGCTTCTCCATCTGCCTGCGCCACTGTCTAGCCGAGCCTCTGAGTTTCCTACCCTGAAAGGAGGAAGGGTTTTGAGCCTGGGTAACTGGGGATGGCCGCTGAGACAAGAGGGACTGTGGGTGGGAAGCACATTTGAAGTTAAAATAAGTTGAGGTTCCTTATGTTGCCAGGAATGTCGTGGGTGAAATGCCCCGAAAACCCCTTCTGCTCTGGAGCATCTCCAGGTGCTGGAACTCACATAATGAACCTCCTTTTAAATGCATCACTGAGCTTGCAAGAGAGTAAATGAAATTGTATTGGCCTGAAAATTAGGACGAAGTCACAGCATAGGAAAGCAAGGAGACCCTCGAGGGACCCCCCCCCCCCGCCTTGAAACAGAGGAATGGAAAGAAGCAACCACCAGTACAGAGAGATGCCAAGAGAAAAATTCAGTAAGTCACTATAAGCTGGTCAGTCCAGGGTGAGGGAAAAAAAAAATTACAGTAGCCTCAATTCAACAGAAAAACCTTAGTCCTTCTCTCTATCTCTCCCTCTCTTTTTTAACATTGTATGTATTTATTTATAAATGAGTGAGGAGAGGAGGAGCAGAGGGAGAGGGACAAGCAGACTCCTCACTGAGCACAGAGCCCCATGCAGGGCTCGATCTCAGGACCCTGAGATCATGACCTGAGCGGAAACCAAGAGTCAGACACTCAACTAACTGAGCCACCCAGGTGGCCCAAACCTTAGCCTCTTGATGAACCCATCCAGCCACCAAAGCAAGGAGGGCAGGAGTTCCTCAGGTCCCCAGGCCTGAGCACCGAAAGGAAAAAGGAAAAAAAGATATTGTTATACCCATCAGCTGGAAATGTTAATGTTTAGTAGGTGTCACAGATGGTAGAACTTCGGAAACCATGAGTAAGGAAATGGAAGGACAGACCAATGGAGAAAGAACTTTATAATCTAACATACATTACAGAAAGAATGAAAAAAAAGCAAAGAGTTTTCTTTTTTCTGTTTAGTTTTTCTTAAGAACACCTAATGAGATGTTTTATTAAAGTGACAATTTTGTCTGTACTCAGTGATCTCCCCATCTTGGTACAAACAAAAGATGGGGGCCTGGGGACAGAAAGATGAGGGAGAACCCTTCGTCAAATGACACGTCCATTTAATCAAAACAGGGGAAAAGGAAGATCTAAATTTTAGGACAAATTAAAATGTTTCCTTTTATGAAAGCCTGAGTATATGATGGATGCTAACAACAGCTCTGTGTAATACTCCAGAAACGTTCCTCATTCGGTCACTTTGATGCCAATCTTAGGTCAGTAGCAGTGGCTGAACAGAATGTTCTAGAAAGCTAACGTTTTGTTCTCTAGAGTTCTGGTGATAAGGGATAGATCATGGAAGAAACTAGCGGAAGAAACGGACTGTATTTTTCTTAGATTGCCTATCTGAAATGCAAATGACTCACCTTTGCTTCACGCCAGACCTGACTCATAGTCGATTCAAAATCGAGCCCCTTGGCAACTTGGAAAGTCCCAGAACGTCAAATTTTCTGAGGTGTTGATTAAATACAATTCATGTGTTTTAACATTCTAGACGAACTGGAGACAGGGTTTCTGTTTTGATGATGAAAACTAAAGCATCGGCTTTGTTCTTGCCAGCATGAAGTACATGCTTCCTTCAGAAATGAAGCCCCAGAAATATATATATACAAAAGGATTGAGCTTTTTTCTCGAACATAGTTTAGAATATACTGAAATCCTTGGACAATTGGCATCAAGATTTGTTCCATAGAATAGGGAAGAAAATCTTTTCATTTAGAAAAGTTTACGTATAGGAATTCCCCCTAAAATCCATTTCTTGGCAAAAGAAACTTAATTTGTTTCTTGCATAACAGGTGTGTGATTTTGAATGGACTTGCCCCTTTAATGGGTCTGGCAGAGTATGTGCAATATGTATCCTCAGGGATAGATGAAATAATTTGTTGGCTGAGGCTTCTTGTATAATTTGCAAAATATGAATAATGATACCCACATTGCAGAGGGCATTGGATTAAATTGGAGGTACGTAAATGTCCATCTGGACAGTGCAGAGTGTCAACATCCAGCTACCATCGTAGGACTTTCAAATGTCGAGGTTGGACCATATTATCTGATAGTAAGTTGCCAATGGTCTAATATTTTAGGCAACCTTTAAAGCCAGACATCAGGATAAAGGAGTAATCCTGCATCCCTATTGCTAAAGCAGGCATAGGACAACAGAATGAAACTTCAGTTTTAAGATGGCTGAACTTAGCTGAAGGACAGTCAGCCATTATGAACCATTATGGCTGCTGAGAGAAACTGCACACCCCATCCCACTGGAGTCCTCCCCAGAAAGTGACTTCCCTCTTTGCGCCATGGAATTCTGACCATGCCCGATTGCCATGGGGATTTCTATTGTAGCCCAAGGAAACAGTGATGTTCATATGTGTGAAATAATTCCACTCCCTACTGTTATTGACACCCTCATTTAAACACCTGAAAGCAGTCAAGAGGGGCACCAGATGGCTCAGTTGGTTAAGTGTCTGACTCTTGGTTTCAGCTCAGGTCATGATCTTGTGGTCATGAGATCAAGCTTCATGTCAGGCTCTACACTCGGTGTGGAGTCTGCTTGAGAGTCTTTCCTTTTCTCTCTCCCTTCCCCCACTGGAATGCAACCTCTCTCTTTCTCTGTCTCTCTAAAATAAATAAGAAAGTAAATCTTTAAAAAAAAAATAAGCAGTCAAGAATCACTAAACATTTTTTTTTTCTTAATGCAGAAGAAGGGGCAACAAACTGGTCAGAAGAACCAACCCCAAAAAAAGTAGAGTTAATTTAGGAAACAGAATAGAACTTTAAATATTTTTTGTCATTGCTTCAGAGAGTTGTAATAGATTATCACATACATAAAACAAGAGCAGGTGAATAAATAAATGAATAAAAAAACGTCGAAAAGTTCTTGGGCATTAAATACAGACACACTTTGGTGAAATTTTGATATTCACAGATTAAGAGGAAATTCTTAACCAGCTTCGAGAGAAAAGGTTATAGATAGTTCAAAAGAACCCTGGTAGCTTACAGATTCTCTTCTGTGAAGCAGGATGCCAGAAAAGAAGGGATTGAGAATACAGTCTTGAAGAAAGATTGTAAACTGAATCTTGCTTGGATTTAGCCATACTGATAGTCAAGGATGAGGGTTAAATGAAGACAATCTTCAGACACAAGAGGGCTTAGAGAATAAACTGGATCCAAATTAAATTGTCTTAAAAATACAACTACTAAAATATGTAACTCAAATAATGGAAAATAAATCTAGAAAACAGAACCATGTGATATGCAATTGTCTCATTTCACAAAATTTCCCGTAATGGAAACCCCATAATGCAAAATAGACGTATATTTGTAATTGTATTTTCTATTTATATACTATACTTATAATGATGTTATAATTAATTTGTATATTATATATTTAAATTACATATTTATATATGTTATATATCTAGTTACTCTATTAATAAATACATTAATGTATCTAATATTTATACTAAATATATTTGACATCATGGTGTTTATATTGAACAAATATGTAGGTGTATTTATGAAAATATCAGGGCAATTTACACATTGATTAGATCCAACTCTTTATTTCCAAGAGACAGAAACATGTCTTGAACTAGTTAAGAAAAATGGGTTTTTGTGGGAGTTTTTTGGCTCACATAACTGAGGATACCAAGAGATGAATCCTCATTATGGTCATGGCTGAGTCCCAGTACCCAATTACTGTCATAGGACTGTGTTTTTCCCCCATCTGTGGACAAGCTCTCTCCGTGTGCTAGTCCAAGTGACTACCATTTATCCAATACTCCCCCATTCCATTGACTCCAGCCCAATGAGGACATCTTCCCCAGGAGCTCTGGTGGGAAGGTCCAGAGATGGGTCTTGATTTGTCCAGCTTAGGACACATGTCCTTCACATATCCTTCTTTGGCTCTACTGTTGTGTGCACAGTTTAAATTGTCCAGATTTGGGTCCACCTCATGCCCACCCTCCATGGCAGTTGTTAGATATTGGTTGTTAGATAGGTAGGGGCAGTTTTGTTAGATATTCCCAGATACTGAGAAATAGGTTATCCACCAGAGGAAGGATTTCGTTTAGCACCAACAGGGAGGGGGATAGTGCTGGACAGACAAAAGCAACATCTGTTCCCTATATATGTCCTTACAGGATAGTAATTGTAACTCAGCCCTGCCTTACAGTAGTGGAAATTGAAACTTTTTCTCCCCGTTTCTCCAGGGAACATCAGGATTCTAGGATTAGGATTAAACTCTAAAGAAATACGGGTTGACTGATACCAAGAATACATGACTTGACTCTTAAGAGGATCTGGGCTATTTTAGATCCATGGGTATTTTCAAAGTCTTCATTATCCTACCTTCTTGAAGAGGTGCACGCGCATGTGCGCGCATGTGTGTGTGTCTATAATAATGCTCTCCAGTGAACTGGCTGCATGTTTTTCTACACCACGCAGTATCTTCGAGAGGCCCCGGTCTGTGGGGCTTTTGGACCAGAACACTGATGGTGAATGTTAAATAGTGCCCATCCAACTAGAGAAGCTGTCATTTTGAAGAGGAATGAATACCTGAACTTTTGAGCAAACTACCAAAGGAATTAACTAGAGGAGAAGAAGGTAGGCAGGAATAGGGCCCCCAGTCAAGGCAGGATCCATGTAATACTGGTGACAGAGGGTCTCCTCTACACCCATCCTCTTCACTCCCTTCCCCCTGAGCATTTGCACACACGTACCTCCACATGGACAGGATGCTATGCAGCCCAGGAGATGACACAGAGCCCAACCAATTTCAACAGAACCTGACATTTCCCATTTGGCCTCAAGTTTCCTTGCCACTACACATTCTTTGGTCCTTCTGCATACCACCTGCCCACCCCATGCTTGTTTTAAGATTTCATTCAGTGGTCACTTTCACGCCTGCTCTTGTTAGAAAGAGCAGCCCCACTTCTGTCTTCCTGGGGCACTCTCTATGTGCTCCCTACCCCAGCTCTTAACCTGACTTGTATTGTGTGTGTTGGTGGTTTTTTAAAATATATCTTCACTTGAGAGAGAGAGCGCACACAAACGGGGGAGTGGAAGGCAGAGGGAGAAGCAGACTCCCCACCTAGCGGGGATCCCAGTGTGGGACTTGATCCCAGGACCTTGAGATCATGACCTAAGCCAAAGGCAGACACCTAACTGACTGAGCCACCCAGGCGCCCCTGTGTGGGTGGTTTTAACCTGGGGGAGGCATTTCCCTTGGAGAACACTGAGACTTTCCAAGGGAATCCATTCCCAGAGGTTATGCCTCCGTTTTTGTATTTGTTCTTAAGTGAGGTGCCTGGGAGCTCACCTGGGGGCAGCCTCAGTGCCAGCACCCCGCCCCCCTCCACTTGTAGGAACACCGTTCTCCTCCCTCACAAAACACAGGTGTAACCCTCAGCCATCAGGAATCCCGCTTGTGTGCAGTTCTCTGAGATGGGCAGACCTGTTCTTGGTGCCTGATGGAAGGACCAGTGGAATTCTTGCTAGAGGAGTGAGCATGTAAGAAGTCAAAGGACCTGTCCGCAGATTCTTTTGAGCATCAGGTGATTCCCAAGTCTTTTTTCCAGCTGAACTGATAAAGAATCTAATTGAGTCATTGACTTACAGCTCATTAAACATAAATTTTATGAAAGATCAATTAAGTGATATATACCAGAGGAAGAGTTTAAGGGCTTAATTGACCTGTATTTATTCATGTGAACAAGGCTTCCTGGTGCTTAATGCCAGTAAGAATGAAAAGTATGAGCCTCCATTTATGGCAAACCCCGCCCCATGCTAGCAATAAATAATCCAGTCATTTTAAAGGAATTAATTGAAAAAAGCCTCATCTAGCTCACTGTAAGAGACTCTTTCAATGAAATTTTACCTTTTTGTTGAAACAAGTGTCAAAATTTCTAAAATATTTATGCCATTTGTACTGACTGCTTTCTGTTACTTATCACAGGGATAACCACTCCATGTCGAGAAAGAATTTAACACTGCCATGTTATGGTGAGAGGAAATAAAAATCACAAGGAAATGTGATTAAGATAAAAAGCTCTCAAGGGTAAAGTAGTTCAACGGATGAGATGGTATGCAGTCGTGGAACAGAAATCAGTACCGGAAAAATGAGATACTCCGAAACACTGCCTGTTAAAAGAATTTGCTCGCTCCCTGTTACATGGGGGCTTGTGGGTATCAAAATACTGTCTCGTTCAGATTCCTTTGATTACATTTAAAAATGGAAATATTTTGGAGGCAACTGGGTGTCTCAGTCAGTTCTAAGTGTCTGAGTCTTAATTTTGGCTCAGGTCATTATCTCAGGGTCATAAGCTCAAGCCCTTCATCAGGCTCCACACTGAGCATGGAGACAGATTGAGGTGCTCTCTCCTCCCTCTGCTCCTCCCTCCACCCCTCTCATGCTCTCTCTCACTCTCTAAAAAAAAAAAAAAATAGAAAAGAAAAAGGAAGGAAGGAGGAAACATTTTTTAAAGTATTAATATTTACAGTGCAGTAGAAATTACTTCTGTTGCAACCTATTGAACTCATAATGGAAATTTTCCTGTGTCAATTAAAAATGTTAGGAGTACTTAGTGGTCGGTTCAAAATTACTAGGGGATGTACATGATGAAAATTACTAACATGCACCTACCAGTTCGCACCACTGGTTCCTGGGCACTTTGCCAGGAGTTCCCTTATTTTTGCCTTTATTCCCAGTATCTAGAACATAGGGATCTAATTCACAGTAGATGGAGATAAAGGAGGAGCATTGCTTCCTGGCTGTGAATGGCGTGTGAGATGGCGAAGAAGCCTGTGAGACATTTTCTCTGGCCCTCATCCATGTGGCAGACGTGACCCTGGGAAGTCTCCCTTGGTAGTGACCTGCAAGTGAACAATACCTCAGGGCACGTGATCTTTCCTTTGCAATTAATAAAATCACTCAAAACTGAATCTGTTACAAAAGTCCTTGGAAGATCCTTAGAGGTAGTGTTTGAAATTTTCTTTGGTGACTTTGTAAAAGAAAAACTCAATGAAACTCGTATTGAATAGAACACAATGGTGTTCACCTTGAGGAATTGGGAGCCTTAAATGAGCATTTTCTTCCTTATGTCTTAGCTAGAGAAATTTCCTGAAGCTCTCGTTTAGATCGAATGGTATTTGAACCATGCCATCATAAAGTTAAGGTGGAGGACAATGAAAGGGTTAGTATTTCTTTTTTTCTTTTTTAATTTTTTATTTTTTCAGCGTAACAGTATTCATTATTTTTGCACCACACCCAGTACTCCATGCAATCCGTGCCCTCTATAATACCCACCACCTGGATCCCCCAACCTCCCACCCCCCACCCCTTCAAAACCCTCAGATTGTTTTTCAGAGTCCATAGTCTCTCATGGTTCACCTCCCCTTCCAATTTCCCTCAACTCCCTTCTCCTCTCCATCTCCCCTTGTCCTCCATGCTATTTGTTATGCTCCACAAATAAGTGAAACCATATGACAATTGACTTTCTCTGCTTGACTTATTTCACTCAGCATAATCTCTTCCAGTCCCGTCCATGTTGCTACAAAATTTGGGTATTCATCCTTTCTGCTGGAGACATAATACTCCATAGTGTATATGGACCACATCTTCCTTATCCATTCGTCCGTTGAAGGGTTAGTATTTCTTATTCAGCTTTTATGGCTGTTCATTTAGAAGAGATTTTTTTTTTTATTTTTATTAATTTTATTTTTTATAAACATATAATATATTTTTATCCCCAGGGGTACAGGTCTGTGAATCACCAGGTTTACACACTTCACAGCACTCACCATAGCACATACCCTCCCCAGTGTCCATAATCCCACCCCCCTCCCAACCCCCCTCCCCCCATCAACCCTCAGTTTGTTTTGTGAGAGTAAGAGTCACTTATGGTTTGTCACCCTCCCAATCCCATCTTGTTTCATTTACTCTTCTCCTACCCTCTTAACCCCCCATGTTGCATCTCCTATCCCTCATAACAGGGAGATCATATGATAGTTGTCTTTCTCCGATTGACTTATTTCGCTAAGCATGATACCCTCTAGTTCCATCCACGTCGTCGCAAATGGCAAGATTTCATTTCTTTTGATGGCTGCATAGTATTCCATTGTGTATATATACCACATCTTCTTTATCCATTCGTCTGTTGATGGACATCTAGGTTCTTTCCATATTTTGGCTATTGTAGACATTGCTGCTATAAACATTCAGGTGCACGTGCCCCTTCGGATCACTACGTTTGTATCTTTAGGGTAAATACCCAGCAGTGCAATTGCTGGGTCATAGGGTAGTTCTGTTTTCAACATTTTGAGGAACCTCCATGCTGTTTTCCAGAGTGGTTGCACCAACTTGCATTCCCACCAACAGTGTAGGAGGGTTCCTCTTTCTCCGCATCCTCGCCAGCATCTGTCATTTCCTGACTTGTTCATTTTAGCCATTCTGACTGGTGTGAGGTGATATCTCATAGTGGTTTTGATTTGTATTTCCCTGATGCTGAGTGATGTGGAGCACTTTTTCATGTGTCTGTTGGCCATCTGGATGTCTTTGCAGAAATGTCTGTTCATGTCCTCTGCCCATTTCTTGATTGGATTATTTGTTCTTTGGGTGTTGAGTTTGCTAAGTTCTTTATAGATTTTGGACACTAGCCCTTTATCTGATATGTCATTGGCAAATATCTTCCATTCTGTCAGTTGTCTTTTGGTTTTGTTAACTGTTTCCTTTGCTGTGCAAAAGCTTTTGATCTTGAAAAAATCCCAATAGTTCATTTTTGCCCTTGCTTCCCTTGCTTTTGGCGATGTTCCTAGGAAGATGTTGCTGCGGCCGAGGTCGAAAAGGTTGCTGCCTGTGTTCTCCTCAAGGATTTTGATGGATTCCTTTCTCACATTGAGATCCTTCATCCATTTTGAGTCTATTTTCGTGTGTGGTGTAAGGAAATGATCCAATTTCATTTTTCTGCATGTGGCTGTCCAATTTTCCTAACACCATTTATTGAAGAGGCTGTCTTTTTTCCATTGGACATTCTTTCCTGCTTTGTCGAAGATGAGTTGACCATAGAGTTGAGGGTCCATTTCTGGGCTCTCTATTCTGTTCCATTGATCTATGTGTCTGTTTTTGTGCCAGTACCATGCTGTCTTGATGATGACAGCTTTGTAATAGAGCTTGAAGTCCGGAATTGTGATGCCACCAACTTTGGCTTTCTTTTTCAATATTGCTTTGGCTATTCGAGGTCTTTTCTGGTTCCATATAAATTTTAGGATTATTTGTTCCATTTCTTTGAAAAAAATGGATGGTACTTTGATAGGAATTGCATTAAATGTGTAGATTGCTTTAGGTAGCGTAGACATTTTCACAATATTTATTCTTCCAATCCAGGAGCATGGAACATTTTTCCATTTCTTTGTGTCTTCCTCAATTTCTTTCATGAGTACTTTATAGTTTTCTGTGTATAGATTCTTAGTCTCTTTGGTTAGGTTTATTCCTAGGTATCTTATAGTTTGGGTGCAATTGTAAATGGGATGGATGCCTTAATTTCTCTTTCTTCTGTCTTGTTGTTGGTGTAGAGAAATGCAACTGATTTCTGTGCATTGATTTTATATCCTGACACTTTACTGAATTCCTGTACAAGTTCTAGCAGTTTTGGAGTGGAGTCTTTTGGGTTTTCCACATAGAGTATCATATCATCTGCAAAGAGTGATAGTTTGACTTCTTCTTTGCCGATTTGGATGCCTTTAATTTCCTTTTGTTGTCTGATTGCTGAGGCTAGGACTTCTAGTACTATGTTGAATAGCAGTGGTGATAACGGACATCCCTGCCGTGTTCCTGACCTTAGCGGAAAAGCTTTCAGTTTTCCTCCATTGAGAATGATATTTTCGGTGGGTTTTTCATAGATGGCTTTGATAATATTGAGGTATGTACCGTCTATCCCTACACTTTGAAGAGTTTTGATCAGGAAGGGATGCTGTACTTTGTCAAATGCTTTTTCAGCATCTATGGAGAGTATCATATGGTTCTTGTTCTTTCTTTTATTAATGTGTTGTATCACATTGATTGATTTGCAGATGTTGAACCAGCCTTGCAGCCCTGGAATAAATCCCACTTGGTCGTGGTGAATAATCCTTTTAATGTACTGTTGAATCCTATTGGCTAGTATTTTGGTGAGAATTTTTGCATCTGTGTTCATCAAGGATATTGGTCTGTAGTTCTCTTTTTTGATGGGATCCTTGTCTGGTTTGGGGATCAAGGTGATGCTGGCCTCATAAAATGAGTTTGGAAGTTTTCCTTCCATTTCTATTTTTTGGAACAGTTTCAGGAGAATAGGAATTAGTTCTTCTTTAAATGTTTGGTAGAATTCCCCCGGGAAGCCATCTGGCCCCAGGCTTTTGTTTGTTTGGAGATTTTTGATGACTGTTTCAATCTCCTTACTGCTTATGGGTCTGTTGAGGCTTTCTATTTCTTCCTGGTTCAGTTGTGGTAGTTTATATGTCTCTAGGAATGCATCCATTTCTTCCAGATTGTCAAATTTGTTGGCGTAGAGTTGCTCATAGTATGTTCTTATAATTGTCTGTATTTCTTTGGTGTTCGTTGTGATCTCTCCTCTTTCATTCATGATTTTATTTATTTGGGTCCTCTCTCTTTTCTTTTTGATAAGTCTGGCCAGGGGTTTATCAATCTTATTAATTCTTTCAAAGAACCAGCTCCTAGTTTCGTTGATTTGTTCTATTGTTTTTTTGGTTTCTATTTCATTGATTTCTGCTCTGATCTTTATGATTTCTCTTCTCCTGCTGGGTTTAGGGTTTCTTTCTTGTTCTTTCTCCAGCTCCTTTAGGTGTAGGGTTAGGTTGTGTACCTGAGACCTTTCTTGTTTCTTGAGAAAGGCTTGTACCGCTATATATTTTCCTCTCAGGACTGCCTTTGTTGTGTCCCACAGATTTTGAACCATTGTGTTTTCATTATCATTTGTTTCCATGAATTTTTTCAATTCTTCTTTAATTTCCTGGTTGACCCATTCATTCTTTAGAAGGATGCTGTTTAGTCTCCATGTATTTGGGTTCTTTCCAAATTTCCTCTTGTGATTGAGTTCTAGCTTCAGAGCATTGTGGTCTGAAAATATGCAGGGAATGATTCCAATCTTTTGATAACGGTTGAGACCTGATTTAGGACCAAGAATGTGATCTATTCTGGAGAATGTTCCATGTGCACTAGAGAAGAATGTGTATTCTGTTGCTTTGGGATGAAATGTTCTGAATATATCTGTGATGTCCATCTGGTCCAGTGTGTCATTTAAGGCCTTGATTTCCTTGTTGATCTTTTGCTTGGATGATCTGTCCATTTCAGTGAGGGGAGTGTTAAAGTCCCCTACTATTATTGTATTATTGTCGATATGTTTCTTTGATTTTGTTATTAATTGGTTTATATAGTTGGCTGCTCCCACGTTAGGGGCATAGATATTTAAAATTGTTAGATCTTCTTGTTGGATAGTTCCTTTGAGTATGATATAGTGTCCTTCCTCATCTCTTATTGTAGTCTTTGGCTTAAAATCCAATTGATCTGATATAAGGATTGCCACTCCTGCTTTCTTCTGATGTCCATTAGCATGGTAAATTCTTTTTCCACCCCCTCACTTTAAACCTGGAGGTGTCTTCAGGTTTAAGATGAGTTTCTTGTAGGCAACATATAGATGGGTTTTGTTTTTTGATCCATTCTGATACCCTGTGTCTTTTGATTGGGGCATTTAGCCCATTAACATTCAGGGTAAGTATTGAGAGATATGAATTTAGTGCCATTGTATTGCCTGTAAGGTGACTGTTATTGTATATTGTCTCTGTTTCTTTCTGATCTACTTCTTTTAGAGTCTCTCTTTGCTTAGAGGACCCCTTTCAATATTTCCTGTAGAGCTGGTTTGGTATTTGCAAATTCTTTCAGTTTTTGTTTGTCCTGGAAGCTTTTAATCTCTCCTTCTATTTTCAATGATAGCCTAGCTGGATATAGTATTCTTTAGAAGAGAATTTAATCATGAATTTGTATTAGGCTTCTGCTAATGACAAATTAAGTGTGTTTTTCACATTTGCAAAAATCTTGCCATGATAACTTTTTAGCTCCAAAATGTTGTTCACACCTTAAGAGAAGAGCAAACTTGCCAGCGAATTAATTAACTCAGAAATCATGAGCTACACTTTTAGGGCCAACAAAGACAGCGGAAAGGATATCAATGTTGTCGTATTCCTTTTACGATTCCTAGTTAGTCACTAGTCAATTATCCGAAGAATGTTTGTGTCTTACATTTTGATTTAGGATTTCAGAGAATGGTAGCATTCTGTTTCTGGAAGGGACTTTAGAGCTCATCAGAACCCGCTTATTTTACAGAAAGGGGAAAGGCTATTCCAAATTCAGAGCAGAACTTGGACCTCAATGTGGGATTCAGGCTCTTAATCCAGCCTTCATCCGTCTGCCCCTGGATGTCAGGCTGGGGTCCCTGGACCACTGGCTTCATGGAATCAGGGACTTAAGTGAGGGAGGTGAGGCGTGCACAGAAGGATCTAGAAGGCCCCAATCTCATGACAGCAAAGCACCTCCAAGCTTTAATGTTTGGGGCTTCTGTTTATCAATAAGGCAAAATGTCTCCCGCACCCTTATCTTATTCAGAAATTGTCAAAACATGTTACATCTCACAGGGTTAATAGCAGAAACCAGCCCAGCAGAGGAAAGAGGTGAAGTCGGGGCAGGGCGAGTGAGGAGGGGGTATCTGATTCCAAGCAAAGATTCTCAGACTGACAGAACTGTCTGCAGACAGACATGAAAATCACAACGAGCCAGGCTGGACCCTCCTAGGAAGGGTCCTTCCTATCTCCAAATCGGTGCCGTCTTTGAAGTGTGGCCGGAAGTCGCTCACAGGAGTCTGAGCCCTTGCGCCTGCCACTCTCTCTCTGCTTGGCCTGTCCCCTGGGCTGAGTGCCCGCATCACTGCCATCGTTCTGTCCTCCCGTCCTTGCTGACACGTCCCCACCACCTGCTGCATGTGGCATTGCTCTCGTTCCTTGTCCCTCGGCATTTATGCACCCGTCCTTCCAATGCCTGTGTGACCACCCTCCAGAGAACAGGACTGCCCTTACACTCCTGCCCAGCTCCGGCTCCCTGGCCCCAGGCATGGTGCATGGGCCGGGGCTGGGGGGGTGGGGGGTTGTTCACTGAACACCTGCCTAGTGGGTTCAACGATGCAGCTAGCCAGGCCCTGGAAGGGGATCCATGAGAAGTGGAGGGCTCGCCTGGGCAAGAGGGGAGCTCCGGTAACTGTGGTCTTTATTGTGTATCGTGAAAATAATTTCACACGTACACGCTCCAGATGCCTTCTCACACCTTGTCGGTTTAGGTTTGCAGTTGGCTTAATTTAGAGCAGTGACTTTCAACTTTTTTTTTTTCCTCTCCAAACTTCTGAAGGATATAAAGCAAGCCCAGACCAGCATTCTGGATCTCATAACTGGAGAGAAAGGGGGCCGTGTGGGCTTGGAGTCCCCCATCCACCAGAGATGCGTTCTGAGTTTCCAGGGCTTGTGTGGGTCAGGAGAATGTCCCCGCTGCAGGTGGGACCCGTTGAGAGGTCAGCTTCAGGGAGTTACTTGGGGTTACTTCCCACTCAGGAAGTGACTGCTGGGGGGATGAAGGGGGCCCGTGCTGCACGGAGCACCTATCTGGTACCTGCTGTGCGTTGACCCCTCCCTCTGACCAGCCATCCGTATTCAACCTGTGCAAATGCACCTTGAGTTGGTATTAGCATATGGCACCGTCGGTCTCTGTGCGCATCTGTCCCCTCTTCAGCCATGTGTCCCCAGATTACCAAGACTCTTGGATTGGAAATCTGTGTCCTGAGTCCGATCACAGAGCCCTTCCCATCTTGGCACACACACCCCCACAGCCCCCCCCTGCCCCCGCCAGCTCTGGAGGCACACCAGGGCCATTGCACTGTGATGGGCATCACGCCCAGCCCTCCCCACAGTCCTGTGGTGGCCCATGAGCCTCCTCCCAGACAAAACTGAGACAGACGGGTCCATTCAGACCCCTGCCCTAGCCGCCATTCAGCTGCTCAGCTGGGATTCGAATGCAGGTCTCTGTGACCTGAAATCTTTATGCTCTTCCCCGGTGTCCTACACCACACAGAAGAAAAAGTGTGAACTTAATTGACCTACTTGTGCGACAGTGACAAAAGGGAAGGCAGGGAAACGGGTCTGGCTTGGCCATCTGGGCTGCCGTTGATGGCTGTGCTGTGGCGCCCCTCTGAGCGGGGTCCCCGGAATGCCATCGCGGGGTGGAGTCACCCGCTGTGTGGGCAGCAAGGCTGGTAGCCTTCAAGGTGCGACAGCTCATCAGCGAACAGGGACAGGGAGGGTCTGGCTGTCCTGGTCCCGAGGCAGTTGTTTCCTCTTTCTATCTACCCTCTCTCTCATTAAGAGCCGGACAACAAAAGCCAGGAAGAATGCCTAGGGAAGGCGGGCATTGTCAAACGCATTCACTGCTTTCAGACACATTGCCTTGTGCATTTCTGCTTCTCTCAACAATTCCTCCTTTGTGTTCTGGTCTATACTTTTGAGCTCTGTTGTGAAATGTCTTTTTTTTTTTTTAAATTTTTGTTCTTTTGTTTATTTTATTGTTTGGGATCTCAAATAAGCCAACCCCTGACAGAATGTTCTCCTTGGCTCTGTTTGGGGCTTGTTAATTCTACGTTGCCAGTGTGCTGTCCCGTGAAAGCCATGGCGAGGTTGAGGACAGGGACACTGGCTCCTGTCTCGGTGCCTGATTATGTGCAGTGAGCCCTGGGAATGCCTATGGCCTGTATTCACGATAGGCGCCCAGCAGCTCTGTATCAGAGAACAGGTTTGAAACAAAATACAAAAAAAAAAAAAAAATTACAAATACTAAATAAATAAAATACACGATACTCCCAACACAACATAGTCCTTTACTTCCTGGCCCACCAGGGCTGAGATACTGAAGTTTAAAATCTGTTTCTACATGAAATTAAAAGGACACATCCCTGCTAGGCTAGGCAGCCAGTCCAAAATTGGGTGCTCCTGTCCTCCTCTAGGCGTGGAGCGAGCATTGACTTCAGAGAACCCGGGAGCGCACTCTACTTGCAAGCTTAATGCATCTGTGTCTGAAGAGCTTGCTGGGTAGGGTTGCCAAATGGCTACAGTGTTCCCCCATCATTAATATTTAAGTTCCGTGGAACTCTGATCCTTGAAAATCTCATTTTTTCTGCTGTGGTAAAGCTCACTTAATGCTCAGGGGGCCCGAGGATCTCCACCCAACACACTTTTGTTCTGGTTCTTTTTCATTTTTCTTGGAGGTGATCCTCTAAGATCACCTCTTCTTGGGACCAGATCTCCCGGTCTCATGTGTGAAAGTGAAAGGGGGGGGGGTAAATAAAATAAAAATGAAGAGGGGGCCAGATGCCAACACAGCACACCTTTAATATTTCAGATGTTTATACTGAACATTTGTCAGAAGTTCCCCAACAGTATTAGCTATTTATAAATCTGTTTATATTCGGGAATGATTATGTTCTTCTTTAAAGAACTCATTTTAAAACAACTTCGCAGAACTGCGTCCACTGTGTCATTCTTCTGGATTTTTTTTAAATATGCTTGCCAGAGTCAGATAGGGGATAAAAGTCCAAAAGTCTGACTCGTAATGTGGTTTTTGAGGGAGTTTTGCTCTCGATCACATACATGCCTCGGTTCCTCCAAGTTAAAGTGTTTCTGGAGGGAGCTGTTGGGTTGGAACAGGTCTTGCTTGATTCCTCGTGCCCTGAATTCCAGTCGCAGGTGAGTCAGGCAGGTTGGTGTGGAAAAGTGCTTGCTGACCTGTCCTTGCCGTGTCTTGTCCAGTGAGCCTGCCCCTGGGCCCCAGCAGTTCCTGCGGCACAGACAGGGTCCCGCCGGTGCTATCTGAGGCCGAGGAGACAGTGTCTGTCAGCAGCTGTTTCGCATCAGAAGACACAGCTGAGGACTCTGGAGTGGTGAGCTCCCCCTCAGACATCATCTCCCTGGACTCCCAACATGACAGCTTGAAATCCAAAGATAAGTGGGCCACAGACCAGGAAGACGGCAGTGACCAGGACCTGGCTGGAACTCCAGAACCGGGTCCCCACAAGAGCCCCACGTGGGAGAGGAACAGCTCTGGGAACTGGCATCCAAGGTGAGTGAGGGGATAGCTGTGGGGGCGGGGGGCATCCTAGCTTCGGGGAGGAAGGTCTTTTGTTCACGGTGACACGGCCAACGCGTGGCAGGCGCCCTCCAAAGTTGCCACTCCCAGATGTGGGGGTTCGCGATCCACAACCCGGTCTTCAGAGTCTTTCTAGACTTGTAGGTGGTTATAAGTCGTACCCAAGATTGGCTTGTTTTTCCTTTTATATAAACGGTGCAGTATACTCAGTGTCCTTTCTCACTCAACATCGTGTTTTTAACATCGATCCGTGATATGTGTCTCATGAGTTCATTTATTTTTCTACTTTTTAATTAATGGGCACTTAGGTCATACTGGTTTTCCACAGCACTGGAAACAATGAGGAAGTCCAACATATGTCTCCTTTTACACACAGAGCGCTTTCTAGAGGACAAATTAGTACACATCCAGGAAAACCCATCCTCAACTATGAACTATCGCCAAATTGCTCTCCAAAACTAGTGTCTGGGTTTACAGGCCCTATAGTGGTCTCCAACGGCCTGACATCCACACCTGCACCAACACCTGCGATCAGGACACCGCCACTTCTCACACGTACAAGCGTTCAGTGGCATGTCACGTGCTTTTCGCAGTTTTCTGATTAGTGAGAATGCGCATCTTGTCACATGTGCATCACGACTTTGTCTTCTTGCATGACTTGCCTGTCTATAGACTGTCCTTTTTAATTTTATTTTTTTTTTATTTTTTATTTTGAGAGAGAGAAAAATGTGCCCAAGAATGGGGAGAGGGATGGAGGAGGAGGCAGAGAGAGAATCTCAAGCAGGCTCCACGCCCAGCACAGAGCCTGACTCAGGGCTAGATCCCATGACCTGAGTTCACGACCTGTTCCAGAATTAAGAGTTGGGTACTTAACCAACCGAGCCACCCAGGCACCCCCATGGACTGCCCTTAAAAACAAAAAAAAAAAACAAAAAACAAAAGAAGACAAAAACCAAAAAACTGGGACGTTACTTTTTTTAAAAAATTCACTAATTTCTTCTCACTCTGTCAATCAATTCTTTACTCCGCACAGGGAGTCTTTAAGACTGTGCCTTGAATGTAACTTTGTCTTCTCGTTGCATAAAAATTGCTTTTTGATTTTAATATTCTTAAATTTGACCCTTTTCTCCTGAGTGTGTATAGTCTTTGCATTTTAAGAGACCCTTCTCATACCCTGAAGGACTAAAGATTATCTGAATTTCTTATAAAAGTTTAGTGTTGCTTTCTCACATTTGGGCTTCTCAACTACCTGGGTTTATTTTCGGATGTGATGTGGAGAAGGAAATCTATTTTTTCGCACTGACTCCCAGCCCTACTTTGGATTATGTATATGCCCCCCGTTCTCTGTTCTGTAGACCTGGCTTATCTGTCTGACCTTGTCCCAGCACCCCATTGCCGTTGTCTCTTTCTTCATCTTCTAAGAAGAAGGTTAATTCTCTGCAGCCAATCAGTTTTTTCATCCTGTAGATAATTTTAAGAACCAGTCACACAAACAGTGTTATGGAAATATTAACAAAAAGGAGAATGCTCCCCCAAACTTCACAACTCGATCACCAAAACAAGTGAATGCCTTTGTATTTTTCATGTTTAACTCCCACTTTGTCCATATGAACACACAAATCTTTACCTGGTTAATGTCATTGTAGTGTCAGTAATAATTTATTTTGATTTCTTTTTACCTCAGGATTTATTGTGAGCACTGCCTATTTGCTAATTACACCCTCTAACAGTTTTACTGTATAGCTCGTCAATCTTATGGACCATTTCAAGGCCAAATTTGTATTTCATCTGACAGGAAATTAGAAGGTAGCAGTTGCTCCCTTCCTCCCCACACCCTCATCCTTCTCTCTCTCTCTCTCACACACACACACACACACACACACACACACACAGTGTGTTAGCCTGTGCTGTTTGCATCTATGACAGCAGAGAAAAATTACGGTATTTCATTCTTCATCCAATAAACATTAAAAAAAAAAGTCCCTTTCTACAGTAATCTCCAGGTCTGTTCTGTGAGTTTGCATGGAGATTGCACACCTGAGCCCTACATCTGAGGCTAATCAGACATTTTTAATTCTGGCCCCTAGGGATGCTCATGTTAGTCATCCTTTGCTTTGCTGGCATTGACCCCTAATGTAAAATCTTGCTGGCTCCTATCCAAATAGGAGAGTTAATGTTGCCTGTGGCCACAGCCAGGATAATCATGGAGTGTTTGGAACTTGATCCTTTATCCCAGCAGGGAGTAGGGCATGTTTTTCTGCCCTCATCTCTGGGGGGCCATGGAATTTGAGAGTCTTAGGGTGGGGAGCCAGGGGGCTCTGACCGACCAACGGCCAGCGCTAAGTAGTGGCCTGGCCTTTGTGAGTCCTCATAACTTTGCGGGCCCTGTGGTCTGCTTGTGCACACACAGATAACGCCTCCTACCTCTCAGGGGTGTGATAAGCCTATAAATGCCCAGTGTGCAGGGTAGAGTATGCACTGCCTGGCTATCAGATAGGAACATTGTCAAAATTACTACTGTTAGTTTAGGAAAGGGGCACCATGAATTCTCTGGGCTTCCAAAAGCCCAGCGGTCTAAGGAAGATGAAGGTGGTTTCTGAGCCTCCCAGCCCTGTCTGTGCTATCCCACTGTCTGTCTCAGAGTGAGATCCACACTCTGCCTTGGACTTTTTAGGGAATGACCATAGTTAGTGCGATATTGCAGTTCATAAGAAATATCGATTTGGTCAAATGACAAAAACATAAACCATAAATAGTTGGTCTTCATCCACAGTTTCTGGTGCCAGCTCCCCAAAACCATGGAATTTCCTGAGTGTTGAGAGTGATAAAGGCCTTTTGTTATGTTAACGAGATGGCTTTTGGAAAGCACCTTTGGATGGGGGCTGGTTGCCCAGGGAGCCAACCAAGTGACTAAAAGGTAGAACTTTCAGCACCACTCCCTGACCTTCCTGGGAAGGGAGAAGGGCTAGAGATAAGATCAGCCAATGGCCAGGGACTTAGTCAATCCTGATGATGCAATGAAGCCTCCATACCCCCAAAAGGACTGCGTTGGAGAACTTCTGGGTTGGTGAGCACCAGCAGGTTGGGGAGACTGATCCTGGAGAAGCATGGAAGACCCTTCCCCTACCTCTCCTTATGCATCTCTTCTTCTGGCTCATATCCCTTATGATGTCCTTTAATAAACTGGCCAACCTTAGCCTTTCTGGGACTTCTGTGAGTCATGCTAGCACATTAATTGAACCTAAGGAGGAGGGCATTGGAGCCTCCATTCTGCAGTGCTCAGTGGTCAGAAGCAGGATCCTGGGGTCTCAAGTGTGGGGGTCGGGGGCAGCCCGGTGGGACTGAGCCCTCCACCTGTGGGGTCGGATGGTGTCTCTGGGTCCTTAGTGTCAGAAACAAGTTGAATTCTTGGACATCCTGCTGGAGTCAGAGAAATGCTTGCCATTGTACATGGGGCAGTCTCCCCTCCAGCATCCATATTGAGTCCGGGAACACCTAAGAAGTTTATTTTGCAGGAGTGCACTCCCCTGACAAGTTAGGGCAATTCCGAGACTGTGTTGTGGTGTCACATCCTCATCTCCAGTATGATTTTCCATCAAGCTCGGAGTGACGGAGAAGCAGGTAGAAAGCGAGGGTTTCCACTCAAAGGCTCACAGGGGCCAGGCAGAGAATGAAGGTGAGCGACGACAGGGAGCAGCCCCGAAGTCTCTGTCCTCTCTCGAAGGCAGCCTTGCTCCCTTCTTCCAGACTTAGCCGCAGGGATCGCGGACCCAGCATGGCCGGCTTTTGAAGAGAAGCCAGAAATCCAAATTTTTATGGGAGGCCCCAAGTTTTAAATTTTGGCAACCAAGGCACACAGTCGAGCCAAACCAAACAGGTCTGCGTGCTGAGCGGCCCCGCTCCCAGATGTGCTCTCTATTGAGTATTAAGGGGCACCCTGACCCTTCCCCCTCTGCCTGCTCTTTTCCAGCTTTGGAATATCCTTGTCATTGCCCAGGTGTCTCCTGTGAGACAGCTCTTGGAAAATATCTTCAGATACGTGCTGCAACTCCCTCTAGCCTCCTCTTCGTGAAATAAGAAAGTCTCTTACAAATCCTGCAGGAAAGCAGCCTGTTTCAATAGTCCCCCTCTGTCCTGCCTCCCAGTGTTCCTGGGGTAAGGCTCTATTAAGCACTGCTTTAGAAATGCTGTTCTGTGCCTTCCACTGTCCACACTGTCAAGCTGAAAGTACTCCCCTCTGTTGCGTGGATATGGAGAGAAAACATCTCTTTGGATGAACATGGTGTGTTCCAGAGGCACGCTTTGTGGTCCCATCTGTAGCTCCGGGTGCACTGAGAGCTTGAGCAGGAAGAAGGCAGGGAAGGCTGGAGGGGGCAGGATGAGGTGGGGCCAGACCCAGGGGTGGAGGGGGGGTGGGCACCAGGATTGGGTCAGAGGTCCAGTCTGCAGAACCTGGGTGAGCCAGGCCCATTTTGGGGGTCCAGAGCAGCCCGTGGTCAGGCTCAGTGGGATGAGAACCCAGGCTGGGGCAGGGGGTTGCCAGTCCCGGATCAAGCTAAAATTGTGTGAGAGCAGAACCCAGCACTGTTCGTGGAGCTGCGGCCTTGAGCTCAGCCACCTGGACAGAAAACCACATCGGAACACTGGACAGGAGCACCCGTGTTCTACGGGGATGAGAGAAACAGTAAGGTAGACCCGGTTTCCTGACATCCTGCACCCCCTGGGTGGGGGGACAGGCAGGGCAAACAGGGACCTGGCAGCAGCACTCACTCAACACTTCTCTGTGGCCCTGAAGCACGTGCCTCACCTCTCCTCCAAGGAGATGGCACCCCTATTCTCAGTGCCACCTGCTGGTCCCCAGATCCAGCCTTCTGGCTCTGCCCTGCGTGATTCTGATACCTAGTTTCTGCGGGTAAGAAAGGATATTCCTCTTGTGTGGCCAAAAGCAATGATCTGGGCATGGCCATGGCCAGGAGACCAGGCCATCCTCTGAATGCCAAGCCCTGGGAGGTGTGGACAAACCTGGCCAGGCTGGGTCTCCCCAGGCTGGGGTGCATTCAGAGGGGTGGCAAAGCTGTCCTCCACAGTCTCAGCCACCCACAGCTTGTAGCATATGTACACTGGGGGCAGTCCCCAGCAAGATAAGGGAACGTTTGTGGCTTTCTACTCTGCCCAAGGACCCTATCCTTTTGCCAGCCCTCTGTCACTCAGGTAGTCACAGAATGCTGGTGGCAACAGCATAAGACCCTTTGTGACCTGAGTGAGAAGACCCTGCGGAGTGAGGTCCCTGTTTGCTTGGTTCTTCTTCCTTTCTCTACACCCTGTAGACATCAAAGCCATCGGAACGGCTTCGGCTAGGGTTGCCTCGGGTCCCCTATTGACAATTTGGAGGTCAAGTACGATTTCCTCCAGGGCTCCTGTCATTTTGGCCTCAGCTTAAAGCGTCCTTCTGGAACTACTCAGTCCAGTGACAAAGTTCACGGCTCTGTTCCCTCCACTTGATTCCGAGGCCCTGCTCCAGCTGCTTCAGCCACCCACTGGCTGGGCTCCCCTAAATGCCCTTGGAACCAGGGTTTCGAATTCTTCAAGAGTTTCAAGAATAAATACTGGTTTTCTAAAAAAGAGCAAGTGTGAGTGCCTGGTAATAATCGGAATACCGTTTATGCACTGTGATCTGCAAATGATGTTTTCCATCAAGTCTTTCGGTTGGATCCAATTATAATCTTTTGCTGCAAAATAAGTCTGTGCACTTAACGCAAACTGGGGACAACACATTCCCAGCGTTTTCCTCTAGACTTTTAGCGCAGCCAGTAAACAAGCCCAAGGAAGAATTCAGCCCAAGAGCACAGAAAAACACAGATGCACAGGGAATGATAGCCCCTTATTTTGGGGACACCTGGGAGTGGCCCTGGATGCAGCTCTGCCCAGGGCAGGAGTCATATCCTGGGACCTCATCTCCTCCCAGATTTGTTTAAACATCTCTTCCCAGATGCATCTTCCTTTTTTGTATATGGCCTGAGCCCACATTCCTGAAACTTAAAGAAAAACTCCATGTGAAGAGGAAAAAGTCTAGAATCAGACTGCCTGGGGTCATGTCTGCTCGTTTGCCCTTGCGCCAAAAACTTGACCTTGCATCGATCTCCTTAGTGCATGGAGAGATGCAGGACCTCTCCCTCTTAGAAGAGTGCCTGATGTACTGGCAGCCTTCTAAACGTGACAGCTGGTATTGTTAGTTGCGAAGTTAGGTTTTCACAAGTGCCTGAGGAAGAATAGAAAGATGATTTGTTAATTTGTATACTCTGTATCTAGCTTTGATTGTCTGCTTCTTTAAACTCTGTAGCGCCTTTGGAAAGAAACAATGTGTCTATGTACAGTGGTATGTGATAAGGGGAGAAAACAGAGAGGACTTTGCCTCCTACCTTCCTGGGGGGGACATTACAGTGGAATGTGTGTTATTTCTAAGCCTTTGAATCCCCAAGGCAGTCTTGCTGTAATTGGACAATGTATCTATCAGAGTATCAACATCGTGGGACTGTAAATTCCGGGTGCCTTTGGGAAACATCCGCACAGCAGCCAGGAGTAGGTGAGAGGTTGGATAAGTGCGTTTCAGGCTGTGTTCCTTAAAGGTAGGACCCCACTGAAAGCAGATTAGAGCCACAAAGGACAGAAGGTGGAGCCCCTTCAGGAGAAGGGAGCCCCCCACCCCACACTGTCTTGCCTGCCATCCCCCTCACCCCCCATCCTCTTCCTGGCCATCCCCAAGTCCATCTCAGCCCCAGCTGACAGCAGGTGGTTGGCATGAGGACATTAGCAGTGAGGCCTGTGGGGCCCTATAGGGCATGAGTTTCTGGTCACGTCGAGGAACTGAGGGTGTGTGGGGCAGTGGAGGGGCTGGAAGAGACAGGGTCCTGCCTTTCCACTGGCTGGTGCTGGCCAGGGGGCCCCAGGACTCTACAACCACAGGAACTCTGTGACCAGCAGCACCTAGAAGCATCTCAGACCTTCTAGAACCCTAGAACTTTGTGAGAGTACCTAGAATTATTTAACACATCCTAAAACCCAGATACTTTTCATGTAACTATGTTTACAAAGGAGCATTTAAAAACCACTCCAAAAAAAACAAAAAAAAAAAAAAAAAAAAAAAAAAACAAACAAAAAACCCTCAAAAAATACATACATACATGCATACTTACCACTTCAGACTTTGCAGAGCTGGGTTGCTCCATACAGTTGCTCTGTCCGTGTTCGGCTACTCAGCCCTTGAGGCAGCTGACCCAAATGCAGATGTGTGGGAGTGTAGAAGACACAGACTTTGGGGTAAAGAAAAGAGTTCTTCATATTAACGACATGATAATACGTAATGACAATAATGTGGCATAAGTATTGGGTTAAATCAAGTATACTAATTAAGGTGTAATACAAGTGAAGTTAAAGTACTTAATTAAAATTAATCTCACCTATTTCTCCTATTTTTTTTTTCCACAAGATTTTAAATTCTACGTATGGCTCCTATTCTATTTTTAGGGGACACGGTGATTCTAGAACTCTAAAGCTCCATAAATACAGGAACACTTGTAAATGGAATGGGAAGTTGAACACATATGATTGCCATCAGCTGTAGACTTTCCCAAGCTTCTTGCCTTTCGTTTATCAAGTAACTGTTTTGAAAATGCATGAGTCAGTTTGGTTGTCCTCAACAAATTGAATTGCTACCTGAAAGGGACATCTTTTTTCCTCTCAGACTTTTTTTTTTTTTTTTAAATTCTGCCATTGGATAAATTACTTAAGGAAACTCTTTTGGCTACATCAGAAAGAGAAATGACCAGGGCACCTGGATGGCTCCATTGGTTAAGCATCTGCCTTTGGCTCAGGTCATTACTCCAGGGTCCTGGGATAGAACCCCGTGTCGGGCTTCCTGGTCAGCGAGGAGTCTGCTTCTCTTTCTCCCTCTGCCTCTCTCCCTCTGCCTCTCCCCCTGCTCCTAGTTTCTCTCTCTCCAATAAATAAATGAAATCTTAAAAAAGAGAGAGAAATGACCCCACAAGCCTCATTGGGTCAGAATCAGCCCATGCTCTTTTATTCTTTCTCATATAAATTGACAACAACAACAAAAAAAAACAAAACCTATCTATCTGGGGCTGATTTGACACAACTGCTCCTACATGTCCTATCACCAGAAGCTGGCAAGGCTGTGAGCCGCATGGGGGGCTCGGTCACCCTGACGCCCTCGCCCCCCTGCCCTTTGTCCCTCACACTGGATGCAGAAGTCGCTGCAGGCTGGGTTCTCTGCGGCTGCACTTGGTGTGAGAAAATGCTGCTGATCGTGTTTATTCAGGGTGTACGACCCTGTATCAGAATGTCTGCACTGTGTGTGTTTGCTCTTTGTTTTTCTTGGTCTTTGGCCAAAACAGACTGTCAACACGAAACTGGCTGAAGGCTGGGGTGTACGTGGGGGGGGGGGCGCGGAAGGTGCCCGGGAGAGGAGCATCTGTGCACGTTCACTTTCAGCTACGCAGAAGTGGCTGCTTCTTACCAGCTCTCCATTCCAGGGACACATTGTCGGGCTCCCCTGCTCAGCCCACAGAACGCTGACCTCCAGGCTCAGGGACGAAGGGCTTTGGACTGGTCTGTGCAGGGACAGAGGGATAGTTACAATCCGTAACCAACCTTCTGGGGGCAAGTAGAGAGCAGTGGGGGAGGAAGGAAAAGCAAATATCACTCAATCTCTCCCTCATGGGATTTTACGCTGGCAAGCAAAATAGATACCTTGACGTTGGCTTTGGCTTTTTCCAGAAAACATTCGCGAGAAGGTCGGGGCCCAGAGCACAGGTTCCCCTGCTTTGCATTATGGGAGGAGCTGGCTGCACGAGCCAAGTGGGTCAACAGCCTTGGGGGCAGCACCCCAGCCAAGGACCCTAGACAGACCCTCCCTCCCAGGCCGGCAGCTCCCATCAAGTGTCCACTCCGTCCCTTGGGCAGGCAGGGCCCCAAGGAGGCCAGCCCACATCGGAGGGTCTGGTCAGAGGGCCGCGGGAGGTGCAAGGTGGGGAGAGGTTTGGAATGGGACTGAGTGACAGCATCCGGGGAATCTGAGGCAGGCAGAGGAAAGGGGGCACAGGAGAGCAGAAGCAGGGAGGAGGGACTAGAACTCTAGAACTCGGGTAGGGTCCCCAGACTTCAGCAGGAAGACTTAGACTGTGGAGGGATGGGGAACAGCTGAGGAGCCCCAAGCCCTTGGGGTTTGGCTACCGATGGCTTTTTAGGGGGAAGCTCAGGCTGACTGAGACTCACGGGGATTGTTAAGCACTGATAATGAAATAAAATAATGTACTGTGCAAATCATGCACCATATCCCAAAAATGTGAACTACTTTGCAAAAAAAGAGTTCTCATTCATGGTCAGAAAGGGCCCAAAGGGTTATTTTTAATTTGGCCATTTAAAACATAGCCTACTGGGGCACCTGAGTGGCTCAGTCTATTAAGCGTCCAACTCTTAATTTTGGGTCAGGTCATGATCTCAGGGTCGTGAGATCGAGCCTCATGTCAGGCTCCGCGCTCAGTGTGGAGTCTGCTTGAGATTCTCTCTCTCCTCTGCCCCTCCCCCTGCTCTCTGTCTCTCTCTCTCTAATAAATAAAATCTTTAAAAATATCTTAAAGATTGCCTATTGTCCAAGCTGTCCTGTACCAAAATGAGTATACTTCTAAGACAAAAGGGATAGCAGACTCCCTGTAGTTCATTCATTTCAACAAATCCCAGGGGTTGGTGGTGGTTGTCTAAATTTCTACAGCCCTTGTCCATGGGCGTGTGCTGGTTCCAGACCATCAAGCTCCTCCCGTGCGTATGTCTTGATTTCTTCACGTAACATGCTGCCCTTCAGCCTTGAGCTGTGACTCCACACTGACTCCAGGTTCAAAATCGGCTGATTTTAATGCCCTTTGAAATCAACACGCAGTGTTGCTAGATGCTTTGGAATTCCTCCCATAAATTTGATGAACACTGTTGTGTTTCTCTTTTGCTTGCTGTAGGATCATTTCCTTAAGGCAAATTACCAAAAGAGACTTGTGAACCAAGTTCCTACAAAGCTAAAGTGATGTTTTGTTTCTCGGTGTGCATTTCCATCCCGTGCCGGTAGCAACAAGTGTGAGGGTTTCAGCTTCCCCGCATTTCATCAGCTTGCCATGACTTTCTAGTTTAACATGTATAAAATGATAGCATTAGTGGGATTCTTATTTTAAACTGGTGTTTAACTCTCATTAAGATCACTCTGTTCTCATGAAGCAATGTGGTTTAGCACGCTTTGAAGTATTTGCAGTACTTTGAAGCAAAAGTACATGTAGAATTTTGTTTAGCTGAGCCTTAGGCATCCCAAATGAAGATCGAGTATTATAAAAGTACCGTTTTCAGTTGCAAATACAATTTTACATAGCGCTATCCATTTTTTTCTCCGTACATATTTTTGTTAACTATTTAAGTGAAATATACTTAAACCATAAGGGTCCATAAAAGAGAAAACCACAGCTTTAATAAAATGCATTCAATTCCAGTCCAAGCAACAGCAGTAGCAAAGGCCGTCTTTGCTCTTTTTGGTCCTTATTAATTGGCCCACATGCACACAAAACCAGACCCTTTTGTCTGGCTTGTCAGAGGACATTAGCTGAGACTAATCTGGATGCTGCTTCCTCGCTCCCAAAAGGACACAGCCACCAAGTAAGAAAGATTCATTTATCAGAACACAAACTTTGCTACGTAAGTGAGGATTGTGGAAAGCACATTTCATGCATCATTAGCTGGGCCTGATTAGCAATGATGGAAATTGGTCCTCAATTTTAACAATCAGCGGAAAAGACCTTCAGCTTTCACTGAAGACAGACAATTACCCTCGACATGTCTCTGTTCTCCGCACAGCCAAAACAGAGACAAGAGCCCTTGCAAAGGCTGCGTTGAAATTGTTCTGGCATTAGACGTCCCATGGATGCTATTGTCCCAGTGACGCAAATAAGGCAAGTTCCGGCTCCCCTCAGCAGGCGGGTTGGCATCTTCCTAGATGTCCAGGTGGTGGGGCCACATGGTGCCTCTGGACAGTGGAGGTGGCCGGCTTTCCCCCAGGGTTTGAGCCCATGTGAACTTGGCTGGATCCATTAGTGTCTGAGCACCAGGTTTCCTATCTGTAAGCAACAAGAATCCTACCTGCCTTATAAATTGCTTGTAATGTTTGTAATAAGACCATTCGTGCAGAAGTCCTGTGTCTGCAGCCTGGGGCGTGCAGGCTGCTCCTGGAACGGAGGGACAGCAGGCAGCCCTCCCTGGGGGTGCTTTGTCCAGTCTTGGGGGAAGATGGTTATCACTGTCCCTATTATAACTGTTGCTACCACTCACACATGCATGTGTGCGCACACGTGCACACCCCCACTGCGTCCCAGCAGCCCCGAGAGCAACAGGACCCCATGAGTACAGAAGTGCATGAACTTGTGCCTTCCTTGGACAGTCCCAGAAAAGAGAAAAGAAATAAAGGATGAGAAAAATGAACGCCCTTCCTTTCTCTCTGGTCCTCCCTAGACCCGAAGTGACTATAACCTCCAGTGGCGAAGAAGACCTGTTTCTCACTGGGCAGTTCCAGAAGACCCTCGAGCTGGATGAGGAGCTGGAAGGTGAGCACGACCGTCCGTCCTGCTAGTGTTACGCTGGGCGGCCGTAGGCTCTGGGGGTTATGCTTGCTGTGGCTCCCGGCGGGAAAGGCGGGTGGGAGGAACCCAGTTCCTGCAGAAGAAAGCCCAGGTGTAGGGGCAGGCAGGTGAGCACAGCTCTCGAAATGGCTTCCCATCAGGGCTGCGGGACGTACTGTGGACACTCTGAACCGCGGCTCCAGTGCTCTGGGTGGTACTGTTTATGTGCATCGGGGGGGATTCTACACACATAAGAAAACAAAGTTCTCCAGTGCCCGGATGAGTTTGGGAAACACTGGGGGACACGGGCAAACAGGTTCCCTAACGACAACTTGCACCACTTGGCTCGCTGACGTTTGGCACATCTCGGAGGGAAATTCAGTGCACACGGCCTCAGCGGTGAACCCATTAATGGTGGAACGCTTGCTGTGGTACAGATAGGTGTGGGGAAGGTGATGCTTTATGGCCAAAGCAGATGCAGACGATCTCAGTAGACAATCAAGGAATCTTTCAAATAAGGGCGCACGGTGACGGTAATCCAGAAATTTCGGTATGGGCCATGCCTTCAAACAGATACCAGAACGAAACGGAGTGCAGAGCTCATCCATAGTCTACTGGCTTGTCGGCCTTCTGTCCTCTGAAGATGTGCTGGACAGAGCTGAAAAGGCTAAAATGATCATCCCGTGTCCCTCTGGCTCTGACCAGGGAACCCACTGTGTCCCTTAGGGCTAATTCTGAGGTAGTGCCCAGAGTTAGTCATCTGCCTCTCGAGATGTGCGAGCACTTCTCCCCATGGGGTTTGTGGTGCTTCTGATGAAGCAAGTAAGCTGAAGGTCAAAACCCAAAACCCACCTTTGTGTTCCGTGTGAGACAGCCTTTCCAGGGGGCTCAGGTTTACAGATCTCGTTTGCAACCCACGAATGTTGGCAAAATGTTGAACCTGAACGCCTTACCTTGAGACACGGTGGCTGTGCAGAGAGCTCCTCTGTTGAGCCATCAGAGGGGAAATGGGAGCCCCAGGTGTATGTAAGTGACCAATTGAAATGGCACTTTAAAATGTACCTAGGGCGCCTGGGTGGCTCAGTGGGTTAAGCCGCTGCCTTCGGCTCAGGTCATGATCTCAGGGTCCTGGGATCGAGTCCCACATCGGGCTCTCTGCTCAGCAAGGAGCCTGCTTCCCTCTCTCTCTCTCTCTCTCTCTCTGCCTGCCTCTCCGTCTACTTGTGATCTGTCTCTGTCAAATAAATAAATAAAATAAAATCTTAAAAAAAAAAGAATAAAAAATAAAAAAATAAAAAAATAATAATAAAATGTACCTAAACAACTTACCCAAAAATAACCTCAGGAAGGTCAAAGCCAGGGTGTGATTACAGTAAGTCATCGGCTTGGGATTCGTACCGGGGTGGCAGTCCATAAGACGTGTGTCTGTCCTCCTTTGCAGAACTGGAAGAGATCTCCGAAGCCAGCAGCAGCCTGCCAACAGGCTCCGTGAATGGTGTGTCCCCTCCCTATGTGCCAGAAGCCACCGTCCCCGAGTTCGATGAGGACACAATCCCAGTCACCTTCATCGGGGAGGTTTTCGATGACCCTGTAGATTCGGGGGTGTTTTCCAATAGAAACAACAACGCTGGTTCTTTTGACCTGGGGGGCACAGTGTGCCTGGAAGCCCCCCCACCACCACGTCAGGGGGAACACAGCCAGCAACAGGGAAGGAAGGCAGAAGGGCCCAGCTCACCCGCTCCTCCCCACGACATCGGGAAAGAAAGCAAACCCGCCCCATCCAACCCCTCTGAGGCTGTGAATCTGACTAAAATGGAGCCCAAGGTGACTGCAGCGTTTCCCATGCACAGCCCAGATGCAGAACAGAGCAGCGAGGGGCCTGGCTCTGCCCTCGGTGGGAAGACGCAGGCCAGCAAGAGGGCAAGTGCCCAGCCAGTGAGGGACAGGGAAGGCGAGGATAAGAGCTGTGGCTCGGCACCACCATCGTGGTATCAACGGGGCCAAAACCCAGGGGGAAGTTACGGACTTAGATACGGCCTCACGACCTATAAAATCGTTCCTCCGAAATCAGAGATGAGGTGTTATGACAGAGGGGTCTCGCTCTCAACGGGTGCCATCAAGATTGATGAGCTCGGGAATCTGGTGAGTCCCTACGTGAACGGGGGCAGGACCACAGCCCTGTCACCGTCCGCCCTTGACTCGGAAACCCAACCCATTGGAAAGGTCAAAGAGTTCTGGAGGTCCAACTCCCTAGAGAAACACTCTGGCCAGCCCACGGAGGGCTCCGCCAAGAGGACCCCCACTGCCCCCACGCCAGCAAAGCCACAGCCTCAAGAAAGCAGACTCCCAGGCCCCAAAGTGACATCGCCCCCGCAGCAGTCTGCCCATGGAGAAGAGGGGAGACATCCAGAGGAGGGCGGAAGCCGGCCACCCGTGCAAGCCCCTGGTCATGGGAAAGTGCCAGCAGCGAACGCCACAGAAGTCCCATTTCTCAAGCCTCAGAGAAGAACGTCCAGTCAGTACGTGGCCTCTGCCATTGCCAAGAAGATGGGGCCCCAGAAAGCCCCTACTGACATGGTGAGGAAGCATGGGCATGCCAAGGAGATCTGGGAAGGCAGAGCACCAGAGCTGGATGGACCGCCTCCCGCGAGGAGAGATGGCACGGCCCCCAGGCCATACCCAGACACACACTCCCCTACCGAGAGTGAAGCCTCGGCAGTAGGAGCCCTGCCCAGAGCACAGGACAGCAGCCCTCCGGGAAAGCTGTGCACTCCAGACTGTCCTGCTGGTGTCCACAGAGGTCCCCACGTCCCGCCCGTCAGGAATCACGTTTCTGTGACACAGAGCTGGAGCCTCAGGGGAAAGCTGAGCACCAGGAACCCTGGGACCAGCTCAGCTTCTGCCCCCAAGTACACACTGGACGGTCCAGAGCCCCCGCCTCCCCGCCCAGGAGACGATCAGACCCTGGGCAGGACCCTGGTGAATGGCTCCCGGTGGGTCCCCATCCACGCCGAGCCTCCTTGCTCTCCGAGAGGGTCCGGCACGAATAACCACGCCCAACAGGAGCCCCCAGAGCATGAGGAAAAGCCCAGTTTGTTGTGCACAGACGTGCCTGAGACGGACGGTACGTTGCCATCCAGCATCTTTGGGCCAAAGAAGAAATTCCGACCTGTGGTCCAGAGGCCAGCCCCAAAAGACACGTCGCTGCACAGCGCTCTCATGGAAGCCATCCACTCGGCGGGAGGGAAGGACAGGCTTCGCAAGGTGAGCGGCCAGACACCTGCCGTTAGCGCATAGACACACCTTCCACATCCATCCATGCTTAGGGGCTCCCCATGCAGATCCTCGGGGCCTTGGGGGAGGGGCGGGCTAGCGGAACAAGGAACCAGATGCTCGGGTTTAATTTCCACCAAGGGCTTCGTCTCTCGGCCTTAGAGGGTTGAGAACCACAGAAGAGAGAAAAACCAACGGGCTTGGGGTTGTCCCATTGCCTTTAAACCCCTGACTCCCCTGGGGAAAGATGTCAAAGATAAAGGTTCCACATCTGGGCCCAGAGGAGCAGAGAGCTGGGGGGTGGGTGTCCCCTAACTGGACCAGGAACGATGGTGTGAGTCAGTGAACAGTCAGGCCAGGGCCACTCCTGCCTGATGTTCCCACACCTCTGGCAGCTCAACCTGTCATTGTTCAGTAGCAACTGGGACAGTGTGGGACACTCCCTCCCCAGCCAGGCATTCGGCCCCAACGCCCCGCACTGGGAGCTGTCCGCTCCACTTCACAGATGAGCAGCTGAGGCAGAGCGCAATCAGGGGAGCTGGCCCAAGGCCACACCGCCAGCAGCTGGGGGCCCAGGATTCTCACTCGGGTCTGCAGGACTTCAAAGCACGCATGGTCTTCGGGAGGGCAGCGGCGGTACCAGCAGCCCACACGCCTGCCCTTTGCTCATTAGCTGCCCTAAGGTCAACATGCAGTCTTACCTCGGCTACTGTCCCGTGGGAAAACCTCTTCCTTCTAACTCGGGGCTGTCTGACCCTCCTAGAGCCCTCAGCTGCTAGGTAGTGCCGTTGTCCCCCGGTGCTGTCCGACTTAGCATTTCTTCCCAGTGACCTGTGTCGACACTGACTATTCTAGATCGCAGAGCACACGTCCGAGGGAGGGCCCAGGAAGCCGTGCTCCACAGAGACAACGGGCGAGCGCTCCGCGCTGCTGGCGGCCATCCGAGGGCACCGCGGTGTCTGCAGCCTGCGGCAGGTGAGAGGAGGGCGTCCCGTGGGGGGATGGCCCCACACCCGGTCCCCACGCAGGTCTGCAGAAGCCGGGCCAGCGCTCCCATGTCCTAAGTGTCGGCTGCGTCACCCTCAGCGTGGGTAACGCAGGACGACGGGGGCTGGCGCGGAGGGGCAGCCCCTGCAGGGGAGGGGCCGGGCCCCTGGGAGCTGTCCCCTCCCCCCCTACATGTCCACCTGGCATGGAACATTTCCCAAGCTCTCAGGCACCCAGTGTGGCCGCAGGGCTGTCTCTCCTTAAGGGCAAAGTCGCTGGTCTTCTGGCTGACCTGGCAGAGCCCCGGGAGCCCAGGTGGCCCTAACCTTAGGAGCAGGACAGTGTGGCCCAGCTTCCAGCTGCAGAATCCAAGGAAGAGCGTGGTGGGAGTTTTACTCCCCGACACCTGGTCGGAGTGGACAGGGCGGCCTCCGGATTGTCCTCCCCCACCAAGGCAAGGCAGGAGGTCAGGGAGTTCTCAGGAAGGCACAGTCAGCAGCTCTCACCCCTCCGGGCTTGCTGTGGGCTCCGTGAGGCCGTGGGCATGCGGCCCTTCCAGAAGGCCCACTGGGACCTCATCACCGCACATCTCATCGCTAGGTGTCATCCTTCGCCTCTGAGGAGCTGCGGAGCGTCCGGGACGCCGAGCCGTCCTCGGAGCCACCTGGACGGTGTGACCTTGGCCTTCAGCCCCCGCCCTCCCTGCCGCCCCCGCCCCCATCGGCCACACAGGTTCCCTCCGCATCCAGGACGGCAGCCAGGTCCAGCTCCGGACACCCCGCTGAAGCCAGGCAGGCCCTGATGGACGCCATCCGCTCCGGCATGGGGGCCGCAAGATTGAGAAAGGTGACAGTGAGTGACCATGCGAGCGCTCGTGGGGGGCGGGGGTGTGGGGGAGGCCACCCAGGAGCCACACGGCAGTGAGAGGATCACCCGTGCCCCTCACCCTGGGGACCAGAGGGAGTTGGCCCTCACCAGGTTGGGGTCGGCCCACAGACTAGCTCCTGGAGAAGCAGGGGAGCCCCCACCACATGTGGAACCCCTAACTGCGTCTCACCACCCACTCTTGACTATGGTCTGTCGGGGATGAAGGCAGTGGCCCATGGAGAGTGCGTGTCACCCTTGTGGTCCTCAGCCTGGACTGAGGCTCTCAGCATATTTCCCGTGTTTTCTTTCTCTCTTTTTTTCTGTTTGTGGGGGAGGGCTAGCATTGTGTTCCAAATGCTTGAGTTTAAAGCCCCCTGGGCAGAGCCTACGCTTCCTGTTCTGCGGTTTCTTCCGTAGGGTCTTACACTGACCCCCACGTCTGTCACCCCACGCCCCCCAAAGCAGTGGTGTTTGTACCACCACAGTGGGAATCCCAGACTCAAGGACTCCCCGGCTGCGTGGCTTCTGGGATCACTTTCAGCTACAAAATGATTCTGGACACGGACTGATTCTCTGTCCCTGCCCATTGCTGGTGGGTTTGGGGAGTTCTGCTAATGATAGGGAGGCTGGCGAGAGGTATTATTTCATGCGAGACCATCTCCAGATTGTAAGCTCCTGTTTTCACGGGGACCTTAAGAGGTCAGGACTAAGATGACCCTTGGTGCATATGGAAAGTGCATGAGGTTCAGAAAACCTGAGTGGCTCAGCCTTGGTCCCATAGGACCAGATGCAGACGGGGCTCCGTGAGGACACGGAAAGTACTGGGAAGCAGGTGTCCACTGTGGGAGAGGAAGTGGCCCTCGGGACAGGGCAGAGCTGCTGGCAGATCACTCCCCTGCTACTCTCTGCACCTCCCCCCCACCGCGGGAGCCCGCAACAGCAGAGGAGAGTGGAGAACACCCCCTCCCGAAGGCAGCAAGCCCACGATGGGCAGTCCTCACTCAAGCCCAGAGATGGTCAGTGGTCTTACCCAGTGCACGCATGGCCTGACCCCCCCACCACCTGGCCGCTCCCCGCATCGTTCCTGCTCATGCACCACCCCAGGTGTCGTCCCTGTGTGACATGAGGCATTCCCAGCTGTGTGTGCGTGTGGCCCGTGGGAGGGACCCGTACATCGGCGGTCAGGCCTGCTGGCCCAGCTGATCCTGGGGTACGAGTTCAAGGTTCTTGGAGTGGAATCCATCTGACATTTCCGTCCTGATTCGGATCTGGGGGTGGGCGGTGGGCCTCCGAGCTGCAGGTTCCTAGTGTTTGCCCAGTGACTTCACTTTCAGAGCGGAGCTACTCAGCTACGTCAGCCGCACCTGTGCTGGACTTCGGGTAACGCTGAACGCTTGTTTGACCACGGACTGGACACCAGCTCGTGGACGGATTTCTGGATCTTTCCAGAATAGCTGTCACCCTGTCCAGGGAGCCGGGCCCAGAGAGATGGAAAGCTGGCCTGAAGGGGCACAGATAGGCGGTGGCAGACCACAGCAAGTCTAACCCTCAGGCTCGGACTTCCAGAGAGAAAGAAAAATCCAAGTTTAGGAGTTGCATGGAGGAGCAGGAAGTCGTTTGTGCCCTGAGAAAGGAGGCCGGGAGCAATGCTGGGGACTGGGGCGGGGGGGGGGGGGGGCGCGGACAGGGCAGAGGGCAGTGGGGGGCGCAGCTGGGACCACGTGCGTCTGGACCGAAGCTCGGGAGCGGGGAGGCTGCTGGAGAGGTCCTGAGTCACCAGGTTCTGGCTGCGGCTGAGGCCAGGCTCTTCTCTCTCACCATTGCCGCTTTCTGTGGCTTCAGACCTCATTCGAAAGGCTTCCGGTGGGTTGCTTCTTGGACGGGCAGAGGTGCTGTGACCCGCCTTATCCATCCCGGGAAGGTCTACACCATCGTATTTCTACGGCACACCTGAGACTTTGATGGCCTGAACAGTTTACAAGATGCCCTTGGGCAAAAGTGACCAGAAGGAGTGTGACACGGAGGACCATGTCCCTTTGCTCTCTGTCACCGCTCTGCCCAACTGTGCTGCCATGTGCATGGATGACCTCAGAGCTGAACGTGCAGGACTGGGTCACTGCTTTCTATCTGGTGACCCTGGGACCCCTCCACGCCCCTGCACTCTGCATCTCAGAATCACTCATGTAAGACCCGCTGACAGAGATGGGACCCTGGAGGGCAGGCCCTGGGTGGTCCACGTGTCCGCCTATGTATTCTTCTCACAAGTCGGCCGGCCGTGGGCCTTACGGATCTCCGCTGGCTTTGCCGCACATGCTCTCTGGGCTGTGTGTTACAGCAGGTGAATCTCAAATCATTTACACTTTGCTTACTATTTCTTCTGCTTCCTTTTCCCTTCTGGGCTGTTAGAGTTGTAGAACCTTAAAAAAAAGGTGACAAATGCAGAGCTCTGGGGTCCACACAGAGAGGGCCGAACTCTCCGTGGCCACTCAGTGTGTGCAGATCCTCCTTCACCAGCCCCTGGGTGTTGGGTGAGGGCTCCCAGTCAGGTGTGGCCGGGAGGACTTCGTGGACCTGAGGGATGTTACTGGCCTTCCCAGGGCTGGTGTGCGGGCTCCAGGCATGAGTTTACTGGCTGCCCTCCTCCAGATGTCAATCCAACCTCCTCCTGCTGCTAACTGGGGTGCCCAGGCATTCTGGGCGGACTCTCAAAGAGGCAGGATGGGCGGGGCTAAAACTCAGATGATCAGCGCCCCCACCTGGGAGACAAGGCTTGCATTGGCAGGAGATGCTACTTAGAGTAAAAGACAGAAGGGTCAGTTGGACACATACAGAATAATCGCCTGAAAAATGATTGGCATTGGGGCACATACCTGGCTCAGTCTGTTAAGCATCTGACTCTTAATCTCCGCTCTGGTCTTGATCGCAGGGTCCTGAGTTCAAGCCCCTTGTTGGACTCCATGCCAGGCTTGGAGCCTAGTTAAAAAAAAAAAAAAAAAAATTACTGTCATTTTTCAAGGCAATTAAAAGTATATTTGCCTTCCTGGTGTGAATGAAATAATTTTTCTTCCTCTGTATTTGTGGCAATCAGAGAAATTTCCACCTCCAGGTCATAGCATTTGCAGTCCCACTCCTTCTGTGGGTCCTTCTCCAGGGACACACCTGCTGTGCCTGAGGGCAGGGCTCAGATGGGCAGCCCAGCACCCACTTCCTTCCCAGACTCCATCCCACACTCACAGGAACGGGGCGACCTGTCTGCATCGGACAGCCCTCAGTGGTCTGTTCTCAATGCGTTCTTTCGGGAGCCTGGAATGAACTCCAAGCCCCCTCTGCATCTGTGTTTAGATTTAAAACATTCACACTCTGCAAGCATTTCCTAAGAAACCCCCAGGGTCCAGGGCCTGTGGTCCTGCTCATGACAGAAAGGTGAACAAGGCCGTGTCTGTGCCTTCATGGGCTCTCAGCTGGAAGGAGAGGGTGTGAAGTCTGTTGTTGACCGTGGGACCTTCTCGCCAAGCCAGGGACGGGATAAACACCCCAGAGCCGCTGCCTGTGTGTCCTGGCTCTCCTCCAGGCCCGTGCTCTGTCACCTTCCTGGGCGTGAAGGCTGTGGCTTCCATCCCTCTGACAGGCAAGCGGGGTACAGATGCCGTGACTCACCCCGGGGCCTTAACTAGGTGGGCACAGATGCTGAACCCACCTCCACGTGGGCACACTCCCAGTGCGGGAAAGGACTGGTGCCGACCACACGCGTGTCGGTGCTTGGCCTCAACCGTAGACCCCCATGAGACATGATCAGACAGGTGATGCCATCACCATAAAGGCCTAGGAGACCCCACGCCAGGACAGAAACAAAGAGCAGCGGCACACCTCTTTCCTCCAAGTCGGAAGGTGTCTTCCCTGGAGGGTCAGAGAAGCCACGTTCTTGTGGCCGGAAACAGTAACTTGTGTCCGAACAGGAAACCAGCAGAGCCAGAATTCCCTCCCATGCCAGCTCTAGGCAGCTTGTTCTGTGAACCTGGAGTAGGTTTTGGTTAGAGTGGACTAGTTCAGAGATACAGGAGGGTCCGTTCCGGCTGTGCTGCCTCTTGCCGTGTGATCCTTCTGTCCCGTCCAGATCTACCAGGTGACCTGTTCTTCCTGCAGGGGGACATGTGGAACCTGTCCTGAGAAGCCACCAATTCAGTGGCTTCCCCGCCCAGGGCCCTCACAAACACCACCCCCTGCTCCTGGCACACTGTCCCCCATGTTTAACCAGCCACCCTGCACTCATCCCACATGTGTGTGCATGAAGGAGAAGCCCTCAGAAAGTCCCCCTCAGTTCCCAGGCTGGACTGGCTCCCTCCCTCACAGCATCCCGCCAGGTCCCTTAGGATCAAAGCACAACTCTAACTTCTAGAATAACCAATGCCACATGCTTGGTGCTTGCCCCTCCTATCAGACTGGACCCCAGCCCTGGCACAAAGTGGGCACTTGGTACCAGTTACTCAGAGAGGGACACAGAGAGAACAAACTCACCCTTTGCCTGCCATGTTTGCTGGCTCCCACCTAGGAACCCCAGCGCGTCCCACATCCATACGCCCATCACTCGTCTACTCCATCATCACTAGAACATCTCGCCAAGAATCCACCTCAAGCTGGAAAAAAACACCATCTTTTCCTTTGGAAATTTAGAGGAGTTCTTTTTATCCCGTGTCTTCCCTCACTGGTCCCGTTCCCAGTCCGCAAAGTTGCCCAACAGCTCATCAGCGCCCCAGAGCTCATCTGTGCCCTCTGGGAGACAGGAGCTTGCGAGCGAGTTCTATGGCTCTGATGATTCCTTTCCTCCCCCTGGATGCCATTTCCCTGTTCCCACTGTCCCTTTTTACCTCTTTCCATAGAAACATCATTCTCCTCAGCAGACGAGAAAACAACATGAAACTTGGATATTTTCACAGCTTTCTGGATTGACCTCAAACTCTAAGCTGTGTCCCTTCATTGATTTTCTTCTTGTCCAACCAAAACAAAAGAGGATCTTTCAGGAAGCAAAGCTATCCCTTGCCTCAGCCCAGAGAGTGGTCACTTACTGACGTGGCTTAAATTCGGGTCGACACCAGTGGCCATCAGTATGGTTTATGCCACACGTGTACTTAACTGAACCAGCCCTGTTGTGAATTGTTATCTGAGCCAGAGCATGTTAGTGCTGCCCTCGTGTAATTCCCATTTTTATACAACACTGGGGAGTTTTCCTTTTCTCTTCTAAATATGGCCTTAATTTGCCGAGGACTTTCCAGATCCGGATTCAGCCATCATATTGATATTGGCGGTGGCAAGCATGGTCTCCACCCAGGTCTCCAAGCGAGCCATCGATTCACTCACTCGCCAGCGCAGGGCTCCGGCTCTCAGGTCTCTGGCCCTCCAGAAGGGGGCTTGCCTCCAGGAGAGCAGGTGAGGGCCAGCCCCTCCCAGCTTCACAGCCCTGCTCTCCAACTGCCCCACCAGCCCAAACCCCCCCTCCACCCTGTACACTTTGCACCCTGAGAGACTGGCCTTGCAGCACGGAACCGCTCTCCAAAGGCGGCTTCTCCCAGGGTGCCTGACTTTAGGTGACAGAGGCACGCAGAGCCATCTCCGGCCCCACCCCAAACCCTCATTCAGTTGTCACCCCAACTCGTCTACTGGAAAGCTCAGCGGAAGGAAGGATGACAGGGGTGGATGGTGAGTGAGGCATGTGGCAGACCTGCCCGCTGCTTGCTGTGCTGCAGAAATGCTCCAACACCACCAGCCCCCATATGGGGAGGGGCTGGCGAGCCAGACAATCCCTGAGACTCGCCCAGCCTGCACGCTGAGTCGGACTCCAGAGCATGCGCTCTGAACTCTGCACACATTCTTTGCATCTGTTTTTTAAGTGTTGATAAATGATATCTTTATTAAGCGTCATTATTTTTTTTCCTTTTTTTTTTTTTAAATGAGAGGGAGAATGTGTGCAAGCAGGGGGAGGGGCAGAGGGAGAGAGAATCTCAAGCAGACTCCCCACTGGGCACAGAGCCGAACACGGGGCTCAGTCTCACAACCCTGAGATCACAACCTGAGCCAAAACCAAGAGTCGGATGCGTAGCCCACTGAGCCACCCAGGCACCTCTATTTTCTCTACTTTTATGAAATATAACTGATACAGAGCGCTGTATAAGTTTGGGACATAGAGCAGAATGACTTGACTTACATATATTATGAAATAACTACTACAGTAAGTTAACGTTCATTATCTCTTGAAAATACCGGGAAAAAAAAAAAGGTGTTTCTCCCTTGTAATGAGAACTTTTAGGATATACTCTCTAAATAGCTTCCCTCCGTGACTTACAGTCGTGTGAGCTGCAGGCATCACACTGTGTATTATATCCCTGGCATTTCTGTCTTATAACTGGACGTTTGTACTGTTTGACTGCCTTCATCCAATCTCCTCTCCCTCCACCCCCTGCTTCTCGTAACCCCAACTCTGATCTCTTCTTCTATGCATCTGATTTTAAGATTACACATATAACTGAGATCATACAGTATTTGTCTTTCTCTGACTGACTTCACTTAGCATATCTATCCACTCATCTACCCCCTACCCACCCACACATAGTTTTATTTTTTCTGGATTTTAAAGTAAATTATAAACACCAGTACACCTCGCTCCAAAATAATTTAATGTGTGTATTATGAGAGGCTCATACTTGTTATGATCGTTTTTGAGATAAAATGTTTGGACGGTGAAATCCACACACCTTAAGGGCACTGATGAGTTTAAAACCCATTTTTGCAGTCCTCACCTCCACTGAGTTTGGGTTTGGTTTTGGACAAGTATTGGGGGAGAATAAAACTGAAGTATTGCTTTAAATTCCCGGTTCTCAGGATATATGTGTTTCCATACACATGCATACACATATATGTGCACGTATTTTGGAGTGACGTGAGGGCTGCTTGCATTATCTGGCTCAGAAGAGGAGTATCACTGGCATGGCTGCACATGGGCTGGTTGGAGAAGGGAGAGCCTGGAACAAGCCTGGAGAGAGGACAAGATAGAAGACATGGAGCTAGCCCAGAATAGGGAACATGGGCCAGTCCACAGCTCCAGCAGAGCAATAGGAAAAGGAGTAAAACAGAGCTTTCCAAGTATGTTCAACTCTCACATCTTTGAATCCTTGGGAATGTCCGCTTATTGTCAAGACGAAGTTTCAGGGACTGGAATTACCATCCCAACTGAGATAACCAAAAACTCATAAAATGTAAGAAACAACTTTTTTTTTTTTTTAAGTCACTGGGCAGCAGGCAACAAGAAACAGGACCCCTGAGGGACAGGAAGCTTCCCAGCCTCTGTACAAGAAGAAGAAATCAGCAGTGGCCAGCAGACTCCCTGAGCTGGGGAGCAGAGCTAGGAGTCTGGGGTCACCGAGGCAGCTAAGGTGTACAGCACAGAGCCCTGAACATGAAATTGCAGCATGGAGAGAGAATTCCAGAGACTGCAGAGGGCCCGTTGGAATAGTCAGTGCAGTGGTGATGGGCACATGCTTGTGAGGCCAGGACAGAGTCACGTGGTAGCGTAAGAAGGAGCAGCACCTGGAGCTCACACAGCTAGACTAGAGGACTCTGTGTGGCTCTCACGCTGCACAGCACCTCTTCACAGCAACACGCAAAACCATCAGACTGTTTCTGCATAACTGCATCCCAGAATAAAGCTGAAGAATATTTGTAGGAAGACAAAAATATCCGGCACCCAATGAGGTAAAATTGATAGTGTCGAGCATCCAATCAAAGATTACCGTTGCTACAAAGAGGCAGGAGGATATGAAACACTGTATGCTGAAAAGGAATCGATGAAAACCTCCCTAAAGCAGACCCAGATGTTAAAATTGGCAGATGAGGATATGGAAACAGTTAATATAATTATATTTAAAGAATCTAAATACTATCATGTATGTTCTGTGACCACAACAGGATTAAATTAGAAATCAATGCCAGATGATCTCTGAAAAATCCCAAATATTTGAAAACTAATTAACATGACTCTTAATCACTCTGGGTCAAAGAAAAAACTCAAAAAGGGAATCGCAAAGTATTTTGAACAAAATGTAAATTAAAACACAACATAAAATGTTTGCTGCTATAAAATCAGTACTTGGAGGAGAACCTATAGCAGCACATTGCTGTATTAGAAAAGAAGAAAGACCACGGGTGAATGACCTCACTTCCACCTTAAGAAACTAGAAAAAGAAGAGTAAAAATTGAACATAGAGTGAGCAGAAGAAAATAAATCACAAAGGTCAGAGCAGAAAGCAATGAAATGAAGAAAAAATAATAAAGCAAAATCGATTAAACCAACAGCTTACTCTTTCACAAGACTAATAGAGGTGATCAAACCTCTAGCCAGGCTTATTGGGAAAAAGAAAAAAGACAATCTGCCAAGATCAGGAAGGAGGGATATAATATCACTACAGATCCTACATAGCAAAAAGGATAATAAGACAACATTATGAACAGCTTTATGCAATAGACGAATTCTTTGAAAGATACAAGCTATCAAAACTCACTCAAAAGAAAATAGATAATCCAAGTAGCCCTGTACCTATTAAAGAAATTTAATTACAAGTCAGAAACCTTCCCCCACCCACACAGACATAAACAAAACACTGCCACCAAGCCCAGGAGACTTCACTGGTGAGTTCTACCAAACATGTAACATTCACCGAGCATCATGTCTGAACTTTCAGAAATTTTGTTCAGAATTTCCTGAAGAGGAGAGATGACTCCACACCTCATTCTACAAAAACAATGTTACCCTGATACCAAAACCAGACAAAGATCACAAAGAAAGGAAATTATAGATCAGTAGTCCTCATGAACATAGATGCAAAAAAAAACAAATTGAAATTTAGCAAATCAAATCCAACTACATGTAACAAGAGTAACATCATGTTCAAGTGGGAATGCAAGGTTGGGTTGGTATAAACAACAAAAAAAAGGAAAACCCTGATAATCTCAGTAGACACATTAAAAGAATTTGGTAATTCAACATCCATTTCTGATAAAAACGTCTATAATGTAGGAAAAGAAATAACTGATAAAAGGCGTCGATGGAAAACCCACAGTACACATCATAGACGATGATGGAAGAGAGAATACATCTCCCTGGAACCAGAAACAAAGCAAGAATATGTGCATTCTCTTCAGCGTTAGGTGATGCTGGAGGTGCTAACATTGTAAGCAGGCAAGGGAGGGAGGGAAGAAAGGAAGGAAGAGAGGAAGGAATGCATCCCTATTGCAAGAGGAATGCATCCCTATTGCATGGACCATGCAATGGTCAATGTTAGAAAACCCAGTGGGATCTATGGACAGATTCTAAGTTTATTAAGTACGTCTGGCAATGTTATAGGATATAGCAGCATTACAAATACAGCTGTATTTCTAAGTATTAGCAGTGAACAATCATAAACTAGATTTTTTAAAATAATTTTTGAGAACATCAAAAATATTAATTCTTAGGGATGAATTTGACTAAAGATGTACACAACCACAAAGCATTGCTGAGAATTTCAGGAAGACCTAAATGGATAGACGGATAACTCCTATTTGAAAACTCAATATGGCTATGCTCCCCAAATTGAACTGTAAATTCAGCGTATCCCCAGTCAGTATCCCAGTAGGCTCTTTTTAGAAATTGACAGGCTGTGTCTAAAATTGAGATAGAAATGCAAAGACTTAGAATAGTCAAAACTGATTTGAAAAAATTCAAGTCGGGGGACTATCACTTCTTTATTTCAATACTTATAACAATGCCAAAGTAATTAACACAATCTGGTAATGACATCAGAAAGGCCAATGGAAAATAATAGAGAGCCCACAAATAGACCCACTGATTTTTGACAAAGGTATAGAGACAATTCAGTGGAGAAAGGACAGTTGTTTTTTTTTTTTCCCAAAACTGTCATAGCAACCATAGCTGTCGTTCTTATGCATAATAATTAACTTTGATCCACACCTCACACTATGTAACTCAGAATTAATTATATATTTAAATCTGAAACCGAAAACTAAAATTTCTAGTGAAAATGTATGAGAAAATCTTTGTGACCTTGGCTTATGCAAAAATGTCTTGAATTTGAAACCAAAAGCGCAGTCCATCAAAGGGCAAATTGACAAATTGGATTCCCTCAAAATTAAAGCCCTCTGCCCTTCAAAAGAACTTACCATTAAGAAAATGAAAATGCAAGCCTCATACTATGACTACATGTTGGCAACACATTTATTGGATACTGGATATATATTTAGAATTCATAGAGAAACTGTAAGAAAGCAAACAAGTCAATAAATGGGCAAGACATTTGAATAAACCCTTGAAGATACATAGATGTAAAGAAGCATATGAAAAGATGTTCCATATCTTGATTATTGAAACACGTCAAAACCACAGGGTTCCCACTACATACCTACTAAAATGGCTACAATTTTAGTAGAAAATGACAGTACAGAACATCGACGAGATGGAGAGCAACTGGAACTCTCAAGACCTGTTAGCGGGAATGTAAATGGCACCCCTACTTCAAATGTAATTGGCACTTCCTTCAAGTTACAGCTGTAGCTACCACGTGATCCAGCCATCCTGCCCTGGGTGTTTACCCGAGAGAAATGAAACAAATGTAAATTTATAATCTTGTATTCACATGCAATATACATAGCAGTTTTATTTGTAATTTCCTCAAACTGGAAACTGTTGAACCTTATCCTTCGTTTTTGTTTTTTTTTTTTAAGACTGATTTATTTATTTGAGAGAGAGAGCATGCCCTTGAGTTGGGGGAGGGGCGGGGGAAAAGGAAAATCTTAAGCAGACTCCGGGCTGAGCACAGAACCTGATGTGGGGCTCGATCTCACAACCCTGAGATCATAACCTGAGCCACAATCAAGCATCAAATACTTAACCAACTGAGCCACCTGGGTGCCCCTAATTTTAGCCTTTAAAGGCACTGAAATAACTCCTTCGAAATTCTACAAATCTGGCTTTCTGCAGTTGGACAGGAGGATTCTGGGTGAAGCCAAGAGTGAAAGTTGGAGCTTACGCATCCAGGGGAAGGGGTCATACCTGTGCATTCACTCATTCGTGCCACAAATACTGAGCACTCAGTAAGGTCTGTGCCCAGAGGAGGGAGTGAGAATCCCATGATTCCTCCTCAGTGAGCCAGTCTGCAGGAGTGAGGGTGCAGGGAGTCTGAGACATGGCAGCAGACTGGGGTCACTGACAGAATGAGGGGTAACTGCATCAGCCCTGAGAAGGGCTTGGGTCAGGAGAGCCTCTCCCTAGAGATAGTATGTACACCAATTCTCAAAGGGCTTATAGCTTCCAGCTGGAAAGATGCATCCCCAACAGAGAAACCCCACATGCAAAGCCTGTCCAGAGGAGCGAAAGACCCCAGCAGATCCCAGAATCTGGGAGGGCTGGGGGCAGCTGCAGGCTCTAGCAGAATGGTGGAGACCTGGGGATGTGCTACAGCTCTCCAGCGGGTTCATACTTTCTTCCTTGAAAAAGAACTATCGGGGTGCTTGGGTGGCCCAGTGGGTTAAGTGTCTGCCTTCTGCTCAGGTCATGATTCTGGAGTCCCAGGATTGAGTCCCTCATTGGGCTCCATGCTCAGCAGGGAGTCTGCTTCTCCCTCTGACCTTCTCCCATCTCATGTTCTCTCTCTCTCTCTCTCTCTTCCTCTCCCTCTCTGTTATATAAATAAAATCTTAAAAAAAAAAAACTGGCTGGAGCAAGTCACTGTAAGTCATTAAGCATGTTTCTGTTCCAGAAATGTCCTCCTTAGAGCTATAAGTAGAATGGGTATTGATGTAGAAACTTGTGCTGGAAGAGTACTTGCAAAGATGTTCTTGCCCTCAGCTTCTTAGCACCCAGATCTACACGCCCTGGGCCAAGCCCTTTGGCTCCTCCAGGTCCCCTGAGTAACTGTGGCTCTCTTTCCACTGTAGGTGCCCTTGCTCGTATAAATCATTGAGAAGATCAGATCATGGCAGAAACCCACCTGTGAGCCATCCATAGTCACTGCTCAAGGACGCCGCGTGGCAGGGGGCATTGGGATTTGGTGAACTTTCTTGTCTACAGGCCAAACTCACACAATTGATTTTCAGTCCTGCAAAATGGTTTCAAGGGAGGGCGAGGTGCTGCTCAGCTGTGTGGCGTGTGTGCCAAGGAAACACGTTTGCCTCTGAATATTTCAAGTTGCCAATAAACTATTCTTGTTGGCAGGTTAATGGGGTTATAAATGCTGGAGCCCAGCGCTACCCTTAATTATGGTGACCTTAGACTGATTCTGGAACTTTGAGATTTTACCACACAGAGATGGTTAAGACCACATAACTGTTTGAAATCTTTTGAATTCCTAGGAAATTTGTTTAAACCAATTGAAACAATCTGAATGTAATACACTCTGTGATGTTCTCGGTAGCAAGAAAGGAGCAGAAGATGACTTCGTTGAGTAAATAAATCACTGGATTTTTAATCTCATAAATGTGGGGTTTCAACCTCACAGAGGGTCTCAGACCATCATCCGACCAACTAAGCTTTTAAAAAATCAGCAGTTATCATCCAGAATAAAATCACACTTGATGTCTGAACAGGTGTTTCTGATTCTCCAAGGGTGGCAGTGACAGAGGTCAGAAAGGCATTGGTGCAGACGGTCCGTGCCCCACTTTGCAGGCGTCCCCAGCAGGCTGGGAAGTAGAATGAGCCCCCCCCCCCCCCGCGAACCCTGGGAGGGCTATATATGGAGCCTGGTGACTGCCCTGAGAACCTTCTGAAATCCTCCATGGGACCAAGAGGGGACACTGGGTGTCTTGCATGTCACCACGATTGGATCAAAACTGTGCTGGTATTTCACGGTTTGGGTTCAGTCTGGGCACCTTTGCCCAATCGATCAGTAGCACCCCTGTATCATGCAGGAGGCTTTTCTTAGCACCCAGAATTCTGCCCTCGATATTTATAATGTTTAGACACAGTGCTAGTTTTTCCACATCTCTCTCTAAAGCCTTTTGTTATGTTGAAAAGAGCTCTCTAAGAGATGAATAGAAATCAAGAGGAGTTCATGAAATAAAATCCCTATCTTAATGGAACAACAAATATAGTGAGATCATTTTAATATTTCACAACTGTTTCAGATCAAGATGTCCCGTAGAATGGAAACTTTTGCTCCACATTGTCTGAAGACAATCACTCACCTTCCCGGTGTGGCAAGAGCATCAGCCTGTCTCTCTTAAGCCACGCTGTCTCTCTGTGTCTTTTAGTGCCACAAATAAAAAAAAAAAAAAAAGAAATTGTAGCCATTGTGTGAATTTCATGACTTTATGCCTTTATCCCAGAGTAGGAAGGAGAGATTTAGTAATTCGATGAATAAATATTCTTGACTGCCTACTACACTCCTCTAGGCAACAGAAAGGAAAACAGACAAGATTCCCTGTCCTCATGGAGTTTAGTTTACAGGGGAGAAGACAGACGATGAGCAACAAAGGTAAGCACAATATTGAATATATTTAGAAGTCAGTAGTGTGTAGGAGAAGATCAAGAAAAGGGATGTAGTGTGAAATAAGGTGATGAAGAAAGTCCTCAGTGATACAGTGATGTTTGAGTAAAACTCTGAAGAAAAAAGAGAGTAGACCATGAGTGGATGTGTAACTGGCTAGGGAAAGAGTAAGTGCAAAGGCCCTGTGGCAGGATCTGCTCAGTGTGTTGGAGGAACTAGGAGGCCAGTGTGAAGCATGGGTGGTCACACAAAAATATGGAGTTTCCCAGCCTCTGACCCCTTGGTCTTTGCATACAATTCAGTGCCACACTTCCCAGAGCTACCTTGCTCCCCAGCCAGAGAAAGAGGGGAGCATACGTGGTGGGCCCAGAAGTGGGCCTCCAGAATGAGAAAGGTTGTCCAGTTGAGTGCACCCCATCCCTGATTTCTTTTGCTCCTGAGGGAAGGGATCAACTTTATACTAAATTTACTCTTTGTAAATTTAGTATACATACGTAGTATAAATTTAGTATAAGTTGCCACTGTGTTATGTCCTGCCTCTCCAGCCGTTGCTCAAGTCTTGGGTTTTGAGCTATGGAACAGGTACCAATACAGTCTTCTGGGTCAGGATAGAATCTTTTTGCAGTATTTTCACAGCTGTTCTTGGTTGTTCCCACTAAACCTGAGTGGTGGAGAGATGTCATTTTCCAGATGAGGAAACAGGTCCAATAAGACCGAGCAGCTATCGGAACAACTCAGTGACACGCCTCTCATTCTCGGCTCCTGTTCCTCCCGCATTGAATCTAAACTCCTCTGGCTGGAATGCTCCCCGTGGCCCACGTTCCCTCCCTCCACCTGTCCCCACATCACTATGGAACAAGCATCAGGTTGCAGGGTGAAAGCACGTGGCACTCGCTCATCCCTCCTGAGATCCCCTTGCAAGAAATGCACTCACCATCCACTACCCGTCAGAGGCAACCCAACCTTGCCCTCAAGACCCTGCTCCTGACGTGTGTTTGCTATCATCAAGCCCTCCTCCCTTCTCCCCTGCAAGCTCTTCTGCCTGTTAGCTCTGCCTTTCCTACATGATGCTGCTCACCACTGCCTCATCCCTGCCTTTCTGACCACAGCAAGGAGAGCAGGCAGCAGGTCTAAAAAGTCTTTCCAGGTCCACAGGAATTGCCCATGTGCTCAAGGAGAACACCTGATTTATACCTGTTAGCCCTGCATCAATACAGATAGCAACCTCTTCATGTCTTAATGTCTCCATTTAGATGCTAGATTCCATGGTCTTCTGTTGTCCAGTCCCGACTAGGTAGTGAGTAGTGCTCAATGACAGAACGAGTGTCGCGAGGAGTGGGATTGGAGCCCCAACTTTGTTCCATCAGAATTTTTCACGATTCCTTTCTGCCTCTGTCATAAAGTGTACCCCAAAATGAGCCTATATAGATCCTTCTGGGCCTTCCACAGGTGGGTGTCTGCTACCCATATCTTCCAGCATCACTCTCCTCAGGCCTCCAGCCACACAGAAACATCAGAGCTGCCCCACCTCCAGATTTGGGTTTTCCCCACTTCCTGTGGCCCTCAGGTGTTTAAGCCTATGGCACCTACTTCATGGCATCTCTTATCAGCTTTCAAGAATTCCAGCTTCTTAAAAGTTTAGCTTCTTGGGGTGCCTGGGTGGCTCAGTGGGTTAAGCCGCTGCCTTCAGCTCAGGTCGTGATCTCAGGGTCCTGGGATCGAGTCCCGCATCGGGCTCTCTGCTCAGCAGGGAGCCTGCTTCTCTCTCTCTCTCTTTCTCTCTCTCTGCCTGCCTCTCTGTCTACTTGTGATCTCTCTGTCAAATAAACAAATAAAATCTTTAAAAAAAAAGAAAAAGTTTAGCTTCTTGGGGCACCTGGGGGGCTGAGTCACGTGAGTGTCCAACTCTTGATTTCAGCTTCAGTCATGATCTGAGTCGTGAGATCTACCCCGTGTTGGGCTCCACGTTGGGTGCGGGTTTCTTATGTGTTGTCTTGGCTCGAGCTGCTATAACAGAATACCTAGGCTGGGCATTGAACAGCACTGACTTTTCACAGTTCTAGAGGCTGGAAGTCCAAGATCAAGGTGCTCGCAGATCACATGGTAAGGGGTGGCTTCTTGCTGTGTCCTCATGTGGCAGAGAGAGAGATCACCTCTCTTATAAGGTCACTAATCCCATTATGGGACTCTGCATCCGTGACCTGATTATCCAACTGCCAACACCAGAACTACTTGCCAAAGCCCACCTCCCAACACCATGACATGGGTGATTAGGGCTTCAACATTTAAATTCAAGGCGACACAAACGTTTGGTCCTTAGCGCATTTTAACCTCTTTCTCACAGTGAGCAGAGTTAGATAAACAGGAGGCTTCATGGACCAGGAGCTCCAGGAAGGGAAGACAGTAGGGCATGATGCCCAAGTCTCCTGGGGGTGGTCCCACATCAGCTCCACCCTTACCAGAGGCCATGGCCAGGAGCCTACCCTAAGCACACAGACACACCAGCTCATGTAAAAAGTGGCCCAGTAGAGTTCATAAAGCTGACCAAATTTACCACCATTCCTCATGGGGTGGAAGTGTGGAGGTCAGGGAGCAGGAGGGGTGAGGGGGTCTGGGGAGGGAGCAACACTGGGAAGTGTCCAGAAGCGTGAGCACCTGGCAGGGCCACTGAGGAGCATGCTCAGAGGGAGCCCCAGTGAATTCCTCACTGGGTTATTTCCACACCCGAGACATCCCTACGATTGAGACCATTGCCTCCCATCCCTATGATTTCCTCGGAGATGCCAAGGTGCTCAAAGCCAAAGGATCAAGATGCAATTAGGTTGGCACCTGCTCATGAGGGGTTTAGTCAAGTTCCTGATCAGGCAGAGGCTAGGTAAGGGCAGGTGGCCATAGCTCACCCACAGCCCATTGGAGCCAGTCCCTGTGTAAATGGAAGTAAATGCATTAGAAGTTGCTGGGCTCCCAGACACTGGGCCTTCAGGTGGGTGTGGACTCCAAGGAGCAGGAGGCAAGGTACGAATGTAGGCATCCACACGTGATTCTCCCACCCTCCTCCTCAGCATAGGCTCCCAAGATGGCGCCATGGTGTCGGGTCCCTCCTGCCTGCATAGACCCTGGGGACTCCCCCAACGTCCACGTGCCACCACACCCTCCATCAGGCCACCCCAAATACTGTGTTGCAGTCCAGCCCTGATGGAGACCCACTCAGAGAGGCCAAGGTAAAACCACAGCTCTGACTGATACCTTCTCAGACACTGCTATGGTGTGGCTGCTGCTACTGTGTGGTGTGGCTGCTGCTACTGCTCCACCTGGCCACCTGCCTGGCCCCCACTTTCCCCACCCTCCAGACACTGGCTTGCTTGTACATCCCCAAACACACTACATGGGTTCACGCTTCTGTTCTGGGCACGAAAACTTCTATTCATCCTGCAAAACCCAGCCGCCTCCCACAGGAAACCTTCCCCAACCACCGCAGAGTCCTGCAGAGAGAGGCAAACACTGCCCAGATCTCGCAGCAGTGCCTCTTGCTACTGTGGTGTCTGCACACGAATCCACGGGCCTCTGTGGCAGACAGGAGCCACGTCAAACTCACTTAGGGTCTGCAGGCCTGGGAACGGGATGCTGTTGCCACGGGCATCAAACTGCAACAGATCTGCCTCCACGTGGGAGACCAGGGTAAGCAGTGAGCCCAGCACATCAGCGTGCCCTTCTGACCCATGTCTGGGTGGAGGCTGCATTTCTGGACCTGATCTGCCGGCCTGTAGCCCTCCCTCTGCCCAGCTCAGCCTTGATGTGTTAAAGCAGAGCATGCCAGGTAAGCAGTTCCAGGACTTGCTTAGTCGATGGCTCCTGAGCCAATGCCCAATTGTGGGGAGGAGGCAAGCCTTCTCAGGAGACAGCTCAGAGCTCAGGTTGTCTCCTGGCTGCAGTGAAGGAGCAGCTGGGGAGGGAGAACAGAATTACCGGCAGGTCTACAGGCAAACCGCACAGCAGGCCGGGCCCAGAGCTGGGGGAGAGGAGCAGGCCAGCATGGAGACAGAATCTGGGAGACTCGGGACTCAGCCAAGGTGGGCTCAGAACCGACTGGGAGTGAGCAGGGGGACAAGCAGCTCAGAGCCTGTGTAAGCCGTAGGGCTGCGGGGGTGGTCCCCACATCGCCTCTTGCCGCAAGCACAGGGACACGCCATGGAGGACAATCTCAGGTGACCAGGAAAGGTCAGAGTTCTCGTCCCAGATGGCGAGTATCCTTTAGCACTTGGGCCCACCTCCACCTGCCGCCCTGCAGTAGGGACAAGTTGCACTAACCACCCAAAACCTCCACAAGGCTGCCTGAGGTCATGTACCAGAGCCAGCAAAATGGTCCAAAGCTCAGTGTCTGGGCTGGGACCACTTGTTTTAAAAGTGGGATAAGATTCCTCGGGGGCCCGGCAGCATCCTCGTCCACACGGGGCAGAACCTGCCTCCTCCGTCCTCTGACGCCCTTGCACTACGATTCCTCTCTTCCCCTCTGTAAAGCAGAGCCACATCAGCAGCCGAGCTCAACAGCCCAAGGCACCCGGGGCTTCCCAAAAGCTCGCAGGATTCAGCCCAGCAGAGTTCCCAGACAACTCCCACCCCAGCACCAGATTCTCATGAAAATCTGCTTTACCAGGGCACCTAGGTGTCTCAGTCAGTAAAGCGCCTGCCTTCGGCTCAGGTCATGATCCCAGGGTCCTGGGATGGAGCCCCGCATCGGGCTTCCTGCTGAGCAGGAAGCCTGCTTCTCCCTCTCCCACTCCCCCTGCTTGTGCTCCCTCTCTTCCCGTCTCTCTCTCTGTCAAATAAATAAAATCCTTAAAAAAAAAAAATCTGCTTTACCCATTTGACAGCCAAAGAGCAGCCTCAGGGACATCTAGCAACTCATCGAGACTCATGAGGCTATTGTGGGCAGAGCTGGGGTCGCCCTCACTGTGGTGAACACCTACATCTGGCCCTCTCCCCATTGTCCCCCAGCAGACAATACAGTCTGGTTAAGGAGACTGAGACACGGAGCATTTTCTCTCATGTCATGGAAAGGACGTGTTCGTTCCTTCTCACTCCCAGGACCTGTCTGCTGAAAGGCATCCCACGCGTGACCTTCACAAGTCTGAGGTCAGCCTCTGTGTAAAAACCGGTCTGGGTCTGGGAAGCATGGGCTATGCTCCAATTCTAGAACCAGGGATCTTGCTCAAAGACCATGGCAGTGGCAGCCCCCATCCTGTGCCCTGGTGTCTCATTAGCGTGTGCCGGAGAGCTCAGAATCTGTGCGTGATCTCAGTGCTCCCGCTTCTCTGGGCAGCCTTACGAGCAGTGATGGCCTCAGTACTAAACAGTAGGACTTCAAGAACCAGAAAGAACAATGCAGTTAGTTCCCTGGTGAGCAATCACACACATCCTGATCGAGCATTCTGGGGCACCAATGATGAGCCCATGAGAGCGGGCACAGAAAGCCTCATGGTTAAGGCAGGCGGGAACCCGACTCAGGTAGGGGAGCACCAGGGGCTCTGGGAGGTGAGGCTTCCCATGTGGGGACTCTGGCCCTGCGGGCCCTGCAGATGGGGCTCTGAGTCATCTGACCCCGGAGCCCTCTTAGAAAAACTGTGGATAAGGATGAGAAGAGGGGGCGGGAGAGAAATCTACCCACTGCAGCCTGCTTGCTCCCCAGAGAAATCCAGCTGTAAGACGGCGTAACTGAGATGCTCAGACCTGCTCCGGCAGCCTTTCTTATGCTGCTTTTCCAGAGGAGAAAGGTAAAGCTCAGGAAAATGTGACTTTCTGAGATGTCATGGACATGGCTGGTGAGGGCCATGAGGGGTCTACTATTCTCAGGGTGCCTGGAGGCTAGCAGGCATCACAACCAGGTGTGGAGTCCCAAGGGGACATGTCAGTGGGTTACCACACCCACCGCATCGGGACCATCTCCCCTGACTTAGTTTCCCTACATCGCGGGCTCTGGGATGAATGTAGTACACATTCAGCAGGGAGGGTTTAGTTTTCTTCTCCATGTCTTCCAAATTTCCTTTACTGATTTGATCATTTAAAACATGGCCCATCCCTGTGTGTGACTCCAAGCCTGCGTGGGGAGGAGCATGGCTGCTGGTTGAATGGTGTCCAAGCTCTCTGGTTTCCCTCATCCCTTGCTCCCTGGCTCTTATGTTTCCCATCACCGACTCTGGACTTGAGTTCGGCCCCCTGAGACTTCCCGATGGCGGCCACAGCAATCCGCCCAAGGCCTGTCCTCCATGACCCCTCCCTGAGGACAGTGACTGTCCTGCCATGGTCTGTCCCATCAGAATGGCTGCTTCAACTTCAGGGAACTGCTGAATGGTGTGACCAGTGGGGACTTCCCCTCCTCCCTCCCCCGCCCACCTGTGGATGCCCTCTTGCAGCCCTTCCAGAAGCTATCTGGGTCCAACATCAGACATGCGGCCGGGCCTCTTAGACCCTGCTAAGCTTGCAGATTCAGGCCCCACGATAGGTCCCAGAAAGGGGCACATTGCAGGGTGCTTTACAGGTGACTCTGCGGTGAGAAACACCCAGATGTGAATCCTGGCCACGGGGCCTCCCCATCACCCCCCCAGAGCCACATGACAGGGACAGATGACATAACATCTGGGTTTTCTCATCTGCAACACAGGCCACATCACAGTAAAGATGTCACAAGGTGGTGAGAAATAGACAACAAATGTGCATGTTTGGTCCAGAGCCCAGCACAATGAAAGCCCTCAGTAAAACTAGCTGGCAGGGTAGTGGTGGGGGGTCATCACCAGTAACGTGGCATCTGAAGAGACGAGAGCCCTGGGCTCCACAGCAGCCTTGCCCCAGATGGCTGCCTGACAGGCCACCCCTTCTCTGAGAGCCTTTATCTTTTTATTGGTAAAATGAAGCATGTGGAATGAGTGATCTCTAGACCTGGCTGTTCTGGAATTGTGGCTTTCAGGAAGAAAGATTGGTGACCCTTATGTCAGCTACATTCCCAGGAGACAAAGGGCCCACTTGGACAGTGCTCTGAGGGGACATGCAAGGCAGGTTTGGGGTGAGTCTTTATCACTCCTGAGTCTGGAAAGGCAGGCAAAGAAGCAGTTACCACAAGCTGGCGAGGGTTCTAGATGTGGCAGGGAGATGAGAGATACGGCTTTGGAGAGAGAAAGCAGCTACAGAGACCATAAACCCCCCAGATTCTGTTTTCTGCCCTCCTGCTTCTTCCAGTACTTTCCTTTACCCAAATCCAACCAGAAATCCTGGGGCAAGGGGACTCGAAGCTATTGATAATGGTCGCCCCCCGCCCTGCCAGGCTGTGGTCATGAACAGGACTGTACCCCTCCTTCCCCTTAAATCCAACCAAGGTGGGGAAAGATTGAAAGCCGTTCTGGAAGAGGAAACAGAATAGCCATCCTGGCGCCTAATGAGGAAAAGGCAAAGAAAACAAAAAATCAATACATCATCACAACAGGGATGTTTCAAGTGCAGAAGATGGCTTTCGATGAACAACAGTGAATATCTGAATTCAGTTTGAATTTGTCAATTCTTCCAAGTGAAACAAGGTTGGATCTTTATCTGTACCAATGGGAGGATTGCGGATTCCTTTTTCCTCTGACATTATTATGACAGAGGAAATGTGCTTCTGCCTCTCTCACTTACCAAAAGTTAAAGTAACCATCCATTCATTTCCCGTCCTAAATAATGCATGTGGCCAAGAAGTCCAAAGCTGCTACCAGTTTACCTTGCAATTAGTAAGCTTATCTGACTGTGGAGATAAAAATGTACAGTCTCTCATATTTTCATCATTATATTTTGGCAAGCTGCTTTATTCCTGTCCCTTATAGGCCGGAAATGAGCCAACTCCAAGGGGTAAAAATGTGTAAGAAGTTAGACAATATTGATGAGTTACAGATTTATTACAAAGGGCCATGATTCACTAGTAATGTGGAATTTCCAGGGGCCCCCACAGGACCAGCGGGGAGATGCCAGCAGTCTGAATTAGGCACCAACAATTTTCCAATTAGTAATTGCATGCCCATGAGACAAATAACTCCACTTTGGAACTCTTAAGGGATTCTGAGTCTTGAACAAAATCAGACACGAATGGGCATGAATGGGGCTGTACTCTTCCTTCTCCTTAAATCCAACAACTACTAAAGGCTATTTTATGTGCCAGGCCCCAGGCTGCATGACAGAAAACCAAAATGTCAGAGCCCAGTTTTTCCTCACAAGGTTCTCAGCTTTGCAGGAGAAGGGAAGAGCCTAGCAAGAACATGCTATAGACATGGAGAACATAGGTCCCAAACTCCTTCTAGGGATGCCAGAAAGATACCTGGAAGAGGTGACATCTGAGTCGATGACCAGAGAATGAGGAGTTTTGTAGCTGTTTGAGACAGAGCATGCAGTAAAACCTGAGCAAAACAGAGCAAAGGAGAAATTTCAGATCACGGAGTTTCACAGGAAGACACCTGAATGCCCTAGAACTCCCCAAACCACGAGCATGGACGGCATCCAGCAGCGTGTTTATGCAAGGAGTGACAGGGTAACTTATAGACCTGACTACAGAGTGGCTGATGGATGGGAGAGGTAGACACACTGAAGAAGTAAAACCATCAGGAGGGGAGCACAGGCAAACACACCTGGGAGGAGAGGGTCAGGAGTTGGCAGTTAGCCCCAGAATGTGGAACACAGAGAGGTTTATCCTAGCTACCTGCAAGACTGAGCCCACACAGGTCCCAGAAAGTGTCAGAAGCTGAAAACAGGCACAGGCTCACCGAGACAACCCACACATGACCAAAAAAGAAATCAGGCATTAGTAACCACAGACCCGGTGGATAAAATGTGTCAAACTGAGGACCCACAAAGCTTCCCATCATTCATGTGAGATCGACACAATTCACACAATTATAGGTTATGTTCTGTTGTCTATTATTCTAGGGGTTTTTTTTTTTTTGTATTGTAACTATGATAATCCCTGCATTCCCAATATTCCAGAGATAACTAAGAATAAGCATTAGGTAGGTCAACTACCAACATTACCTTCTGCCATGCCACCCATCGCATGAGCCAGAAAACCAAAAGGAATTCTCTCTCTCATCCCCATAACCCATCCATGATGAAAAACCTCCATTTTCTTTTCATAAAAACCAAGAATATGGGAGGAGCAAGATGGCAGAGGAGTAGGAGACCAAATATCATTGGGTCCCAGGAGTTCATCTAGACAGTTATCAAACCATTCTGAACACCTACAAACTCAACAGGAAATCAGAGAGAAGAAGAGCAGCAATTCTAGGAACACAAAATTGACCACTTTCTGGAAGGTAGGACATGTGGAGAAGTGAATCTGAGATGCTATACAGGAAGATAGACTGTGGGGGGAGGCCAGCTGCAGAGATAGAGCTGAGAAGGGGACTCTCAGGTCAGGGTTAACTTAAACCATGATCCGAGGCATAGTCAGGCCACTGCTCTTCAAGCAGGGACTCCACAGGCAGCAGATCTGGGAAGACATCCTCCTTCCTCCACTGGGAGCACGCAGCAGGAATCTGCTGGGTTTGGAGACTCCAAATGGGGCCATGCGCCAGAGATAGAAATGCTCAGTCACAGGCCAGGTGAGCTCAGAGTCCGGCCAGAGACCAGGGAGAGAGGAAGGATTGACTGCTTTTTTCTGAGGACACACTGAGAGTGGGGCCCCAAGCTCTCAGTTCCGCCAGCTGAGATTGGGAGGCCGCCATCTTCATTCCTGTCCTCCAAAGCTCTATGGAGAGCATTCAGGGAACAAAAGCTACAAAGCAGGAACCAGAGCAGACTACTTAGCCTGGCCCCTGACAGCCAGTGCAATTCCACCTTGGGCAAAGACATTTGAGAATCACTGCAGCAGGGCCCTCTCCCCAGAATATTAACAAAAACATCCACCCAAGACCCAGTTCACCAATGAGAACTGTGAAACTCCAGAGCTAGGGACAAGCAACACATAGAATTCATGGCTCTTTCCCAATGATTCTTTAGTCTTTCAAAATTAAATTTAAAAAATTTTTTTTCTTATTCTATTTTTTAAATTATTCCTCTTTCCTATTTTAACCTTTTTAACTATTTTATCTTATTAATACCTTTTTAAAAAATCTCTTTAAATTTTCATTGTTATAGTCATATTCTATCCCTTCCTTATATTTAACCTTATTTTTTGTATAAATATACATTTTTCCTTCTTTAAAAATTTGGGATACAGTTTCTTCTAATAGACCAAAATATACACTAATCTACTGCAGGGCTTTGTTCACAGTTTCTTCTAATAGACCAAACTATACAGTAATCTACTGCAGGGCTGATCACATTCTTTCCTTATTTTCCCCCTATTTTTTAACCAACTTCTTATCAATTCCTTTTTTAGAATCTTTTTAAATTTTCATCATTACAGTCATATTCAATCCCTTCATTGTTTATACCCTTATTTTTGTGTGTGTGTATGTATATATATATATATATATATATATATATATATGTATATGTATACATATATATGTATATATATGTTTTTCTTTCTTTAAAATTTAGGGAAGCCGTTTCTTCTAACAGATGAAAATGCACCCAAAATCAAGTGTGCAGCTCTGTTCTATTCATCAGTCTAATATACTTACATATATATATAGATAGATAGATATAGATATAGATAACTTTTTTTTTCTTTTCTTCCCCTGCTGGTTTCAGGTCTCTTCCAATTTGGTTAGTGTATATTTTCCTGAGGTCGTTGCTACACTTTTAGTATTTTGTTCTCTTGTTCATCTATTCTTATCTAGAAAAAATGACAAGGTGGAAAAACTCTCCTCAAAAAAAAAAAAAAAAAAAAAGAACAAGAGGCAATACCGATGGTTAGGGACCTAATCAATATGGACTTTAGTAAGATGTCAAAATTAGAGTTCAGAATGACAATTACCAAGGTGCTAGGTGGGCTTGAAAAAAACGTGGAAGATACTAAAGAATCCCTTTCTGGAGAAATAAAAGCCCTTTCTGGAGAAATAAAAGAACTAAAATCTAAACAAGTTGAAATAAAAAAAGCTATTAGTGAGGTGAAATAAAAAATAGAGGCTCTTACTGCTAGGATAAATGAGGCAGAAGAGAGAATTAATGATATAAAAGACCAAATGGTAGAGAGTAAAAAGGCAGAGAAAAAGAGAGACAAACAACTACTGGGCCACGAGGGGAGAATTTGAGAGATAAGTAATACCATAAGATGAAACAATATTAGAATAATTGGGATCCCAGAAGAAGAGAAAGAGAGAGAAGGGCAGAAGGTATATTGGAGCAAATTATAGCAGAGGATACCCCTAATTTGGCAAAGGGAACAAGCATCAAAATCCAGGAGGCACAGAGAACCCCCCTCAAAATCAGTAAAAATAGGTCAATACCCCATCATCTAATAGTAAAACTTACAAGTCTCAGTGACAAAGAGAAAATCCTGAAACCAGCCCAGGAAAAGAGTCCCGTAAGATACAATGGTAGCAGTATTAGATTGGCAGCAGACCTATCCACAGAGACCTGACAGGCCAGAAAGGACTGGCATGATATATTCAGAGCACTAAAAGAGGAAAAAATGCAGCCAAGAATATTATATCCGGTTTGCTGTCATTGATAATAAAAAGAGAGATAAGAAGTTTCCAGGACAAACAAAAACTAAAAGAATTTGCAACCATCAAACCAACCCTACAGGAAATATTGAAAGGGGTCCTCTAAGCAAAGAGAGAACCTAAAAGTAACAGACCAGAAAGGAACAGAGACAATGTACAGTAACAGTCACCTTACAGCAATACAATGGCATTAAATTCATATCTTTCAAAAGTTATCCTGAATGTAAATGGGCTAAATGCCCCAATCAAAACACACAGGGTACCAGAATGAATTAAAAAAAAAAAAAAAAAGACCCATCAATATGCTGTCTGTAAGAAACTCCTTTTCAACCCAAAGATACATCCAGATTTAAAGTGGGGAGTGGAAAACAATTTACCATGCTATCGAACATTGAAAGAAAGCTGGGGTGGCCAATCTTTGTATCAGATAAATTAGATTTTAAGATAGGGACTATAATAAGAGATGAGGAAGGACACTGTTTCATACTTAAAGTGTCCATCCAACAAGAAGGTCTAACAATTTTATGTACCTGTGCCCCCAACACGGGATCAGCCAATTATATAAACCAATTCATAACAAAACCAAAGAAACACATCAACAATAATACAATAATACTAGGGAACGTTAACATGCCCCTCACTGAAATGGACAGTTTAGGCAAAAGATTAAAAAGGAAATAAAGGTTTTAATTGACACACTGGACAAGATGGACATGACAGATATATTCAGAACATTCCATACCAAAGCAACAGAATACACATTCATCTCTAGTGCACATGGTACATTCTCTAAAATAGATCACATCCTGGGTCACAAATCAGGTCTCAACTGGTACCAAAAGATTGGAATCATTCCCTGCATATTTTCAGACCACAATACTTTGAAACTAGAATTCAACTACAAGAGGAAAGTTGGAAAGAAGTCAAATAAATGTAGGCTAAAAAGCATCCTCCTAAAGAATGAATGGGTCAGCCAGGAAATTAAAGAAGAATTAGAAAAATTCATGGAAACAAATGAAAATAAAAACACAACAATTCAAAATCTTTGGGACACAACAAGATGGTCCTAAGAGGAAAATATATAGCAATACAAGCCTTTCTCAAGAAACGAGAAAGATCTCAAGTTCAAAACCTAACCTTACACCTAAAAGAGCTGGAGAAAGAACAGCAAAGAAAGCCTAAACCCAACAGGAGAAGAGAAATAATAAAGATCAGAGCAGAAAACAATGAACTAGAAACCAAAAACAAACAAACAAACAAACAAAAAACAGTAGAACAAATCAATGAAACTAGGAGCTGGTTCTCTGAAAGGATTAATAAGATTGATAAACCCCTGGCCAGACTTATCAAAAAGAAAAGAGAAAGGACCCAAATTAATAAAATCATGAATGAAAGAGGAGAGATCACAACCAAGACCAAAGAAATACAAACAATTATAAGAACATATTATGAGCAGCTCTATACCAGCAAATTTGACAATCTGAAGAAATGGATGCATTCCTAGTGATGTATAAATTACCAAAACTGAACCAGGATGAAATAGAAAACCTGAACAGACCCATAACCAGTAAGGAAATTGAAGCAGTCATTAAAAATCTCCCAACAAACAAGAGCCCAGGTCCAGATGGCTTCCCAGGGGAATTATACCAAGCATTTAAAGAAGAATTGATTCCTATTCTCCTGAAACTGTTCCAAGAAATAGAAATGGAAAGAAAATTTCCAAACTCATTTAATGAGGCCAGCATTACCTTGATCCCAAAACCAGACAAAGACCCCACCAAAAAGGAGCATTATAGACCAATATCCTTGATGAACACAGATGCAGAAATTCTCACCAAAATACTATCCAATAGGAACCAACAGCACATTAAAAGGATTATTCACCATGACCAAGTGGGATTTATTCCTGGGCTGCAAGGTTGGTTCAACATCCACAAAATAAATCAATGTGATACAATACATTAATGAAAGAAAGAACAAGAACCATATGCTACTCTCAATAGATGCTGAAAAAGCATTTGACAAAGTACAGCATCCTTTCTTGATCAAAACTCTTCAAAGTGTAGGGATAGAGGGCATATACCTCAATATCATAAAAGCCATCTAGGAAAAACCCACAGCAAATATTATTCTCAATGGGGAAAAATGGAGAGATTTTCCTCTAAAGTCAGGAACACAGCAAGGCTGTCCATTATCACCACTGCTATACAACATAGTACTAGAAGTCTTAGCCTCCACAATCGAAAAAAAAGAGAAATAAAAGTCATACAAATCAACAAAGAAGAAGTCAAACTCTCACTCTTTGCAGACGATATGGTACTTTATGTGGAAAACCCAAAAGATACCAGTCTGAAACTGCTAGAAGTCATACAGGAATTCAGTAAAGTGTCAGGATATAAAATCAATGCACAGAAATCAGTTGCATTTCTATACACCAACAGCAAGACGAAGAAAGAGAAATTAGGGAGTCAATCCCATTTACAATTGCACCCAAAACCATGAGATACCTAGGAATAAACCTAGCCAAAGAGGCAAAGAATCTGTACTCAGAAAACTACAAAGTACTCATGAAAGAAACTGAGGAAGACACAAAGAAATGGAGAAACGTTACATGCTCATGGATTGGAAGAACAAATATTGTGAAAATGTCTATGCTACTCAGAACAATCCACAGATTCAATGCAAGCCATATCAAAATATCATCAATTTTTTTCAAAGAAATGGAACAAATAATACTAAAATTTATATAGAACCAGAAAAGACCCAGAATAGCCAGAGGAATGTTGAAAAAGAAAGCCAAAGTTGGCAACATCACAATTCCAGACTTCAAGCTCTATTACAAAGGTGTCATCATCAAGACAGCATGGTACTGGCACAAAAACAGACACATAGATCAATGGAACATAATAGAGAGCCCAGAAATGGACCCTCAACTCATCTTCGACAAAGCAGGAAAGAATGTCCAATGGAACAAAGACAGCCTCTTCAATAAATGGTGTTGGGAAAATTGGACAGCCACATGCAGAAGAATGAAGCTGGACCATTTCCTTACACCACACACAAAAATAAACTCAAAATGGATAAAGACCTCCATGTGAGAGAGAAATCCATCAAAATCCTTGAGAACACAGGCAGCAACCTCTTCAACCTCAGCTACAGCAACTTCTTCCTAGAAACATCACCAAAGGCAAGGGAAGCAAGGGCAAAAATGAACTATTAGGACTTCATCCAGATCAAAAGCTTTTGCACAGCAAAGGAAACAGTGAACAAAACCAAAAGACAACTGACAGAATGGGAGAAGATATTTGCAAACGACATATCAGATAAAGGGCTAGTCTCCAAAATCTACAAAGAACTTATCACACTCAACACCCAAAGAACAAAAAATCCAATCAAGAAATGGGCAGAAGACAGGAACAGACATATCTGCAAAGAAGACATCGAAATGGCAAACAGACACATGAAAAAGTACATAACATCATTTGGCATCAGGGAAATACAAATAAAAAACCACAGTGAGATATCACCTCACACTAGTCAGAATGGCTAAACTTAACCAGTCAAGAAATGACAGATGTTGGTGAGGACGCAGAGAAAGGAGAACCCTCCTACACTGTTGGTAGGAATGCAAGCTGGTGCACCACTCTGGGAAACTGTATGGAGGTTCCTCAAAAAGTTGTAAATAGAGCTGCACTATGACCCAGCAATCTCACTGTTGGATATTTACCCTAAGGATACAAATGTAGTGATCTGAAGGGGGACGTGCACCCAAATGTTTCTAGCAGCAATGTTCATGTTAGCCAAACTATGGAAAGATCCTAGATGTCCATCAACAGATGAATGGATAAAGAAGATGTGAGATACACACACACACACACACACACACACACACACACACACACACACACACTGGAATACTATGCAGCCATCAGAAACACCCAAAATCTTGTCATTTGCAATGACATAGATGGAACTAGAGGGTATTACACTGAGGAAATAAGTCAGAGAGACAATTATCATATTATCATATGATTTCTCTGATATGAGAAATTTGAGAGGCAGAGCAGGGGTCGTGGCAGGAAGGGAGGGAAAAAATGAAACAAGATGGGACCGGAGAGGGAGAAAAAGTGTAAGAGATTCTTAATCTCAGGGAAAAAACTGAGAGTTGCTGGGGGTGGGGCAGGTTGGCTGGGTGATGGACACTGGGGGGGCGGGTATGTGCTATGGTGAGTGCTGTGAATTGTGTAAGACTAATGATTCACAGACCTGTACCCCTGAAGCAAACAGTACATTATATGTTAATGGAAAGAAAAAAAAAAAACAAGAATAACTTCATTCTGTTTTTCTCCTCCACTGCTGACTCTCTATCCATTTGCAGTTGGGTGCATTTCTGGGTTTCCTCTTCTGTTTTACTATCTCTATCCATGCACAAAAACACATTGGTATAGTCACAGTCTTACTAATTACTATTGTGTTTGAATGTCTGCAAGGGCTAGCCCTCCCTCCAAAATTGGTCATTTTCATGATTTCCTGAAAGTCTAGATCATTTATTCTTCCAAATCAATTTTATTTTTAAAGATTTATTTATTTGTTTGTTTGTTTGCTTGCTTGCTTGTTTTAGGAAGAGCTAGAAAGTGTGAGCAGGGGGGGAGGTAGAGGGAGAGAAAGACTCTCAAGCAGACCCCACCCTGAATATGGGGTCTGACACAGGGTTCGATCTCAAGACCCTGACATCATGACCTGAGCTGAAATCAAGAGTCAGACGCTTACCCCACTGAAACATTCAGGTGCCCCCTACATCAATTTTAAAACAAACTTGCTTACCTTCAGGGCAAAAATAAAAAGTATTTTATTGAGATATCAATGAATTAAAAATTAAATTTGAGCAAATAGACACATATACACACCCATATATCCATTTGTCAAATCTATTTTTCACTGTATAGTTTTCTTCATATGGGTTTTGCCTATTTTTCCTAGATTTATTCCTAGGTATTTTATTAAACTTCTGCTGTTGTAATTATAGATATTTGCTATGTCATCATATTCACTGAGAGATTTGTTTATATAGATGAAAATTATTGGTGCTAACTTAAAAATCATTTCATCATTTTTAGTTGTATTTGCCATCAGTTCTTTTGGTTTAGCAGCTATCCAATGATGCCACTTGTAAATAGAGATCTAATCCCCTTCCTTGGAATTATATCACTTGATGTCTCCAGTACAGTGGTAAGTATTACCACTTACTGGTAAGTGATAGAGTAAGTGGTAGAGACAGGACGCATCCATGCCCCCCAGTTTTTTGTGGAAATGACCCCATAATTTCCCAATGCAGTAACAACCTATCTTAGACTGAGAAGTCTCCCATCCTCAATGTTTGGGTGAGTTCCCCTCACATCTTCTCTAGTTTCTGCTTCGTAAATATACCTCTCCAATTTGGAAAACACAGGCATTCATAACTCTTCTATCTTCTCTACAAAATTTCACCAATAGCACTATTAGTATTTGTATTTGCTCTATTCAGGTTTGTTTTGGGACCTGCATTCTGCCTTTTCTGATACCCTCTTCATGTGGGTCACCTTGACCTAGACCCTGAGACAAGGATTCAAATACAAGTGGTTTATTGGGGAAGTGAAGAAACATGGGCAGAAGGTTGGAGGGGGTGTCAGGGAAGGGTGGACAGCCAATAAATGGCATATTATGAAGCCATGGGCAATAACACCCAACTTTATCCCACTTGGCAACCACAGTGTCAGTGCCTCAGAGTTATTCCATCCAAGGCAAGAGGGTGCCAGGGTGTACAACTGCTGTCACTGGCTGACTGAAGATGCTTCCAGAGGATGTGAATCATTTGGCACTCTGGCCTGGCACATGGCTCGCAGACACCCCACGCCCAACAACGACATCATGCAAAGAAGCAAGGACTGGAGAGGAAGACCTTCTGGTGCAGGAAGGTGTTTAGGAAGACAGAACGAAAGAGGTGAGCATGGCCCTCGTGGGTCAGTTTTCACCACCAAGACAATAACTCTGGCTTCCTTGCTATGCGTATGTGCCTGGCATGTCTTTGCCTCTAACTTTTCTTTTGAACTTCCTGAATCTCTTTATTTTATCTATGTTTTGGAAAGAGCTGGGACTTGGATTTTGCTTTCTTAGTTCATCCCAGTAATCTTTTAATTTATTGTGTAAGTTAAGCCAATTTACATTTATTAATTTGACCAGTGTGTCTGGATTGTAACATTGTTTGTATAATATTTTAATAGGTATTTTCCATCTAGTCAACATGGAGTTACGGAAGTAGATTTGCCCTATAGAAGTAGGTTGCCTGAAACAATAAAAAACCAACAGAGACAGAGAGTGAATGTCTGGGAATTAAGTGATCCCTAAAAGAGAGAAGACAAATAGATGAGCCCTACAGTTCCCAGCTTCTTGCTTTGGGAGCATTTCCAGGGAGAGGGGTAGGGAGCAGAAAGCCAGGCAGAGACTGGTGAACTCCTTGAGTAGATGGACCTGAGAGTCTGAGGACAGCACAGCATCTCAGGCTCACAGAAAGGAGTCTTGGGAAACTCTGCTGCACAGAGGAAACTCCATTGCCTGCAGAGGGTCCCCTTCTCCCCCAAATATGGGTGAATGCATGTGAGGAAGCCAACAGAGGCAGGAGCTAGAACCATCCTAAAGGACTAGATGGACTCACCCAAGGCTGAAAATGGTATTTGTCCTGTCAGACGGGCTGCAGAATCTTGTGTCTCGCAAGCCCTGAGTGGCACATGTAGAATGGTTCTGCTTTGCTTGTGTGGAATTAGTCTATAAATTTCAAACTTATCTATGGTGAAACATCAACTAGAAGTGGATCATCAACCTAAATGGAACATTCTTCCGGAAAATTTGACTTAGCAAATGACTTTGATACTAGTTAAAAAAAAAAAAAAAAAGAATTCAACTGAGTAGGTTTTAAAGATTTTATTGGCTTTATTCAACTCCTCATGAACCAGGCAACATCTCATGTAGCAGATAAAAAGGGGCTCCAAAAAACTGGGTAAAGTGAATGACTCTTTAACCTTCTCAAAAGGCAGGGGGTGGGACAAGGAGGTCACTAGCAATGAGTGGATTTTCCGTGGCAAAGTCACGTTCCTCTGGGAGATGGCAGGGTCTGGCAGGCAGATTGCCTCTCTAGTGCTAGCGGGGTCATTCCAGACTGACTGGTTTAGGATTCCACCCCTGGAGTGGTTGAACAGTAATTAAGATAGGTATGAAGCCTCTGCTTGGTGATGTGGCTTTAGCACAGGAGACTCTATTTCAGTCTTGATGTCCTTTCAACAATGTCACCCTTTTGGAACAGACTCTCAGCTTAACAGTGAGCTGTGACCAAAATTTAAGGTCTTAGCACCACCCCCAGAGACCGCTCTGAGCTTCTAGCCATTTCTGCTAATCCTGTGTGGTAATCACGTCTCATGGTGTTCTCTGCTGAATCTCTGTGATATTCAAAGGTCATGACCTTAGGTTCACATTTGTTGAAGTTGGTGGTTCTGTTTATTCCTCTTCTGATGTTCCGGTCTTAGGGAGATCCTCTGTTTGGTGGTTATCAGCTGTGAACCCACATTTGAAGCTCTGCAGAGAATACAGTGCACCAGGGCAATAACCGTGATTGTATAAGCAGGATCATTCCCAATGTCTGGAGTGCACTTTGCAGCCTTCATCTCCAAGACCCCAAACAATCAAAATCCAATAAGTCAAAAAAAAAAAAAAAAAGAAGAAGAAGTGATTCCACTGAAAGAATCACTTTCCCAGGCCAAGTGACTTGCTCCGTGATCTTATACAGCTGTGTCTCACTTTCCCCAGAAGTGTTGATCTGGGTGCAGCAAGTGGTGCAGCACAGATGCCTCCTTGCTCTGCGTAAAAATAACCAAGGGCTCTCCTTTTATGACAAACCCTGGCTGTAGAGAATAGGGATTTCTGTCGGGCTGCTATTGATTTTGCAGTGGATTTCTCAACACTTCCAAGAGCGAAGAATAGTTTGCAGATTGTAGCCTCATTTGTACTCACGCATGGACAGGGAAGTAGGGATCTGCCAAAGGAAGTGAATCCCAAAGCAGGAACGACTCCTAATAGGTCCTTTCCAATTTGATGATGTAAATTCGGGGGAGGTCGCTAATGAGATGTCTCAGTTTGTAGGCAGTAAGGAGCACAGTTACTTTGATAACCTCAAAGGCATTTCCCGGTTATATGTCCACCCAATGGCAGCCATGTAGGCATTCACAGACCCAAAGGGAATGATAGCAACCACAGACAAAGATAAATCCTGTCGGGGTACATGCCACTCTTGCTAAGGTAGCATTGTTCCTGGGTTCGTTCACAGGGACAATTGCATTTCCTCACCCAAGTCAGGGTAAGTTAGGTTTTCAGTGCGTTGGGAGGGAAATCTCTTAGCTTGAAATAAAACATGGTTCTAAATTCCTTCCAAAGATGGGTGCTATGGTGAGATCGCCCCATGATCTAGGTGATCGTAGGCACGTGGCAGTGCGGGTGTAGGTATTCAAGTACAGTTACAACCAGAGAAAGGTAAAAACAAGGCACTGGATGTTCTATCCATAAATGTCTGACTCTGTAAGTGACTTCTAAGGAGGGTTGATTGTAGTTTATGGTGACATTGGGTGTAGACAAAATACTGGTCCACGGATGTTGAGAGATTCTGTAGCACCATGGATTGGGGTTTTTGATGACAATTTAGGCAGTCTGAGAGTTTGCCCCTCCTAGCAGTGGCCTGGAAGATACAGAAAAAGGTTATCTTTTCAGATCGAGGTCAAAACAAAGGAAAGAAAGAGAAGCAAAAGGCATTTCACGTTAGGTGAAGTATGAAGTCTTGAGCCCTGTCTTGGGCAGAAGCAGTCTCCCTCCATGTCAGCTACATGGGTTTGAAGGTCTCCAGAACCTGCACAGGACCAGGTGTCAGGTGGGGCCTTCTTTAGCTGTGCCACGTGCACCCAAGACTCAACACCTTTTAGTTTCACAACAGAGTCAGTGTCAGGAGCACTTGGAAGGTCCCTCTCAAAGGGGTTCAAAGACTGTCTTCCTCTGATGACATTCCCAAGACACCCAGCTACCAGGTGCCAGACTGTGAACAATAGGATCCTTTGAACTGGGATCTGGGAAAGCATCTTTAACCTGTCGATTATAGGCTTGAGCATAAGACATTAAGGACTTCTAGTAGCTGGTCATACTGTCATGAGACAAGGGATCAGCAGAAGTTTGTATACCAGGAGACATTGGTCTGCTGGAGAATTTCTCAAGTAGAGTGAGTTTATGTTTCCTGAAGAGGGTACTGTGAACAGTCAACAAGACCAAGGTCAATACATTAGGTCAAGGGAGTCCAGTGGTTTAAGCAAGTTCAGAAATTGTAAGTTTGAGGAGCACCTGGGTGGCTCAGTCAGTTAAGGATTCAACTCTTGATTTCAGCTCAGGTCATGATCTCAGGGTTGTGAGATTGAGCCCCACTTTGGGCTCTGTGCTAGGCATGTAGCCAGCTTAAGATTCTCTCTCTCTTTCTCCCACTGCCCCCTTCTCTTTTCTTTCTCTTTCTCTCTGTCTCCTCTCTAAAATAAAAATTAAAACAATTAAAATAAAAATAAAAAGAAAGAAAGAAGTTATAAGTTTGAGAATCCCATTAGTTTTCTCAACCTCATCCCATGATTGAGGGTGACAGGAACAGGGATAATTCCAGGAAGTTTACAAGGCTTTTGTTAAGGCTTGTTTGATTTGCCCAGTGAAGTGGGGTCCCAGTCACTAGAGATTGTGGAAGGTTAACCCCAAGTGAGAAATATGTTCTCCAACAATTTCTTTGCCACCATGAGGGCATCAGCCTTGCAACACAGAAAGCTTCAAACCGTCCAGAAGACACACCTGTAATAACAAGAACGTATCGATAACCCATGAGAAGTGTATTTAAATGAAATCCAGGTGCAGGTAAAGTGTCCAGAGGTTGAGGGCTCTGGCGCCAAAAATAATTTTCCCAGAATTATGGACCTGGCAAGTCAGACATTGCTAGTAGACTGTTTTTGCAATTTTGTAAAATCCTCCCCACCAATGCCTGTTCATCATTTGAGACGTCTTAGTTGTACCATGATGGGTGAAGGAATGTAAAAACCAAAGTCAGGCTTGCCAGAGAGCCGGAAAGAAATACGTGACATCTTGGGTTTCCCAGAGTTCAATTATTCACTTAATTTATAGCCATTGTCCCCCCCCCCTTAATTGCTCTGATTCAGCAACAGACTGTTGCCATATTGCAAGGACATCAGGATGGCAAAAGTCTGGCCTTGAGGGGCCAGAACTGAAAGGACTTCCTCCACAGCTGCCACAGCTTTATAGATTCCCTCACTGCTGCCTATGTGTGAAGGTCAGCTGGGGTGGTTCCCCGATGCTCAGGTTGTCTTTTTAGTGTGAGCCTCAGTTTTGATGAATGAGACTTCAGAAGGTAAGGGAATAGCAGTAAGAAGATTGTTTACTTTAGTACATTTTTGATTGGGGTCAGAGAGGATGCAAGAAAACCCCTTGTTTCCATAACCCCCAAATCATGGATGATCCCAAAGGCATGCTGGCTGTCAGATGAATGTTAATAGTTTGTCCTGATAACTGGAATGTCCTGGAAGGGCCTGAAGCTCCTCTTGTTGGGCTGAGTTAGCTTGCAGGAAATTTCCCTTCTGAAGTAGTTCATATTGGTTATAACAACAGCATTACCAGCTTGGAAATTCCCCTCTGCATTTTTACAGTATGACCCATCGACAAACAGAATTAGATCAGGATTAGTCAAAGAGGCATCTCCTAAATTGGGACACAGTGTCATGAAATGGGGCATTATTACCTCACAGTCGTGGGGCTCACCTTCCTCAGGTGGGGGTAGTAACGTAGCAGGATTGAGAACATCGCAACATTTAAGATGCAGATTTGGGGGGAAAGCAGAAGGATCTCATAGGAGGCTAGTCTGCTTGCAGAGAAATGTTGAATTGATTCAGAGTTAAAGCTTCAGGCAGAGTGTAAAGTTTGTGAATAAATATCATTTCCTAGGGTTGAATCTGCTGAGGTTTCCACCAACTCTACAGCTGTGGCCGTGGCCTTAAGGTAGTTGGGGTAGATAGGAGCAACAGAGCCAGGCTGTATGCAGGAAGAGGCTATCGGCCAATGTCCACTGCCATGTTCCTGACTGAGTGAGCACTCCTGTTATCTCTCTCACACACAAACAAGGTGAAAGTTTTTTTTTTTATATTTTATTTATTTATTTGACAGAAATCACAAGTAGGTAGAGGGGCAGGCAGAGAGAGAGGAGGAAGCAGGCTCCCTGCTGAGCAGAGAGCCCGATGTGGGGCTCGATCCCAGGACTAGGATCATGACCTGAGCCGAAAGCAGAGGCTTTAACCCACTCTGCCACCCAGGCGCCCCAAGGTGAAAGGTTTTGAATAGTTAGATGGACCTGAAGCAGGTGGCTCTTGTAGCACTTGTTTTATTCTTGTTTATTCATGTTTGTCTTCCTAAGAAAAGGGCTTGGGAACTGAAATTTCAGTAAGTTCATAGAGGGAAATTAGGAACCCACAGTCTACCATATCCAGCCAGGCCTAGGAATGAGCCTGTTGCTTAGCTGTGGGCCCAAGGAATTCTTTTTGGAGACAGCTGGATTCCTTCCGTGCTTAACCTATAACCCATATATTGAACAATGTTAGGAGTATCTATGATTTTTCCTTAGAGACTTCATGTTCTTCTTCAGCAAACTACTGCAGCGAGTGAACAGACTATTTTATGATGCCTCCGGAGTCCGGAGTAAGTGATCACAGCGAGAGGTCATCTATACACTCTTAAGGGTCAATTTCCCAGGGAACTGGAGGTGTGTCACTCTTGGTGGAGCATTTGGAAAAAATAAGAAGGGGTACCAGTAAACTCCTGAGGCGTGACAATCTGCGACACTGTTGTTGTTTCGAGTCAAACAAACAGAGATTGGCTGTTGAGATCCACAGGGATGCTGGAGACAGCTGTGTACAGGTCCCCAACAGTGACCATGAGTCTGGGGAACTTGTGACAGGAGGGTGTCCAGGTTTGGAACAACTGGGAACCAGGGAATAATAAGTCCTGTTGGTGTCTCTCAAGTCCTGGACAAATCTCCACCCTGCCCATGAGCCTTCCCAACCTGCAAGACTGGCCTGTCTGGGAGGCTGGTACTGGCACCACTTAGACCCTGGTCTGATGAGACCTTCCGCTATGGGGATGAGGGCTCGCATGGCTTTGTACTTAATGTGTATTGAGGTGATGCGGTGAGAGCCTTACTCATGTCCACTTGAATTTTTATAGGCTCTGAACTCTTTATTCTCCCAATATCAGTAGTGGGTACCTTGATGAGATTAGGGGACTTTTGTTTAACTTCTTCCTGTTCTATGTCTAGGACACATTGTAAGGAACATAAAGATCAGGTTTAGGTGGGTTAGAAAATTCTGTGTTGAAGTCTCCACTGGAAGCAAAACAGGTTAGTACTTTAATTTAGAAAGGTCTGTGCCAAACAGATTGAGTAGAATTGTATCACATAGCAAAAAGAGGTGTTTTTCAGTAAAAGGGTGTGATAGAAACTCTGAATTTTTTTAGATACTCCCATTATGGAAATTTGTCTTTGACTCCAAGGGATTTGTTATCCTATGGTAGTGGGGTTTGAAGTAGAAAGTATAGCCTCAGCATCTAACAGAATTTGGTAAGTTTTCCATTGATTCTAATTTTAGTTTCTCTTTGGCCATTTAAGGGAATTATTGGGTAGCCATTTACAGGAGAACCCCTCAGAGTCTTGTCAGCTCTGGGAGAGGCCCATGGGGGAGTCTCTTTTGGGAGCAGATACAGGGGATTTGAGTTGATGTGGAGGACTTGCATAGTACCTTTGAGGACATTCTTTTCTCCAGGGTTCCAGTTGCTTACAAATGAGACATCAGCCCCTAGGCCAGTGTTTTGATGACAGACCCCTAGGAGGGTACAATGTGGGAGGCCCGTGTATCATTTTAGGCTCCTGGCTTTGGAACTTGTGCAGCGGTAAGGCTAAGAACTTGGCAGACTTCTGTTTATCGTCTTGTTCCAAGGTCCCTCCAACGGGCTCAGCTATGGTCACATGTTCAGTCAAACCAGTAGCCTCTGATCTTGTTTTCTCCCTTTTTATCGATCCACTAATCTTGGGAGATTAGCCATTTACAAACAGGGCCACTAGGGCAGGTTGGGTTATACCATTTATCACACGGAACCCAGAATGCCATGAGAAGACTGCATCTGGAAGGGCTTTAAAGTCGGTCACATATTTGTTTTTCTTTAGTCTGCACGTTTGAATAACGGACCAATCAGCGTGGGTAGGGAAGACTCGAGGAATGGCTTTTAAAAGCTTGGTTGCTATTTTGTGAGCTTTTTTTGGGCCGTGAGGGGACCCCGTGGAAGATAAAAAATCTTGATCTTCACCAATCTGCTCCCACATCCATTTTAGGGGCTTCCCCAGGTCCTTCTCTCACACAGGTGCCCAAGCTAAGAAAGATCTGGCAGCCTAGGGTCAGAGGTCCCAAGAAGAACTCTAAATTCTTCAAAATACTTCTGGTGAGCCTCCCTGGGTCTAGGGAATTCTTGAGCTGTTGCTCCTAGTTTGGCATTAGACCACGTAGTACAAGATACCTGAGGAGGGTCCCCTAGGACCCCCGGAGAGTTAGTAGTCTATTCAGAGTAGAAAGGTCAGAGAACTAGTAAAACATGAGTGCTCAGGTAGAGAATGATAGAGGAGAACAGGTGAAGTTTGAAGTCATGTCAGTCTGTCTTTTGTTTTCAATGCCTCTTAGGTCTTTAATTTTTCATGAGCCTTTTGTAATGAATTTTTCAATGAAGCTATTTTGGAATCTTGAAGGTTTTGGAAGCTTCCGCATACCAATTAATATAGGTATCTTTTTTTTTTTTCTTTTGCCTGATTTGGGAAACCTTGTTTTAAAAAAATTATTTATTCTAGGGAGAGAGAGCATGGCAGTGGGGGAGGGAGGAGACAGAAATTTCAAGCAGACTCTGTGTGGAGCACAGAGCCAGAGGTCAGGGCTCCATCCCACAACCACAAGATTAAGACCCAAGCCAAGACCAAGAGACAGATGCTTAACAGACTGGGAAAACTTGCTTTTAAACACATTTCTTAAATGAAGCAACCTGCCTAATAGAACAGTCCTCATAATAATTATTGTGATTCTAGGTTGTTTTTAGGGCTATTTTGCCATTTTTTAGATGTCTATATCTTCCGGGACTATAGTTCTTAGTCATAAGCTGGCACACCAGAACAGAGTGCATTCAACTCTTTGGGATTAAAAAGATCTTATTTCTTTAGCTAAGTCTTGGATCTCCCAGAGCTAAACTAACACCTAAGGGGGTGTGTGTAAGTAAGGACAGGGCAGTCTTAATGCTATGTGGCACAGAAATTTTCTTGAGGTTAACAGGTGACCTAGTGTCAGTCTCTCATTCTAAGACAAACTTCTGCTCACAAGGGAGACTCAGAGTTAAGTGGTGAGTGCTCAACCCTTGCTCACAAATTTAGCTCTTTGGCTTTCAAGATTCCTATTAGGCAACAGCCTTTACCTCATGGGCGCATTAACATACAACAAGAGTAATTGAAGAAAGGGGGCTGTGGGCACCAGCAGTAACCAAAGAGATGGTACAGGTGAATTGGCCAAGAATAGAAAGAGTCCTTTGGTGCCTCCCCCAGCAGTTCCCCACCAGGAACAACAGACTGAACCAGCAGACCCCCCAAAATAGGGACTGTAGACCAGCTGAGGGCTGGGGACTCAGGTTCCAGGTGGAACCATCGATCAGCTCCAGCTGACCCGCCAAGCCCTGTGAGATCAGGAGCTTGAGGCAAGGGATCAGAGCTCAGAATTGAGGGTAACTGACCCATGGCCTTTGGAAACTGTGAGAAAAACAGAGAATTCAAAAGGCCTGAGCTACCACACTGTGTTTCTCATGGACTCCAAAGCCACCAGAAGTCTCCTTTGGATGCTGTCACGGCTGCCACCCCATCTATTAAAAAATTAAATTCAACTCATTTTAAAGATCTTACTGGCTTCTGTGCCCTCTGGGCGCACTGCTCTCCCAACATCTCTGTGTGTTCACTGATCCACCTTTTTGATACTCATCCTTGTTGGATTTTTATGAGGCTTCATTACACAGGTAGGCCTGATTAGATCACTGGCCATCTGTGATTGAACTCCCATCTCTGTTCTTTCTTCCCTCCCTGGAGATGAGGTTAGCGTTGAACCTCCCAACCCTCTAATCCAGGCAACCAGCCCCCATCCTTAGGGGCTTTCCCCAGAGTCACTCATTAACATAACCCCAGGGGTAGCTGAAAGGCACTAGTTATGTGAATAACAAAAGAAACCCATTTCACATTCACCCTGAAGTGGTTGAGTTGCTAAAAAGAAATCCACATGCCCGAGATGGAGTCACGTGGGCCAGGCCAGGTCATCCGACCAGGGTTTACTACCTAACCTCACTGCAGTTTCAACCTCCCCCAGAAATGTGGTCTTAACCCAACCTGTCAGTCAGGGATTTTCTGATCCGTATCAGTGAGGTAATCTGTCACGTGGCCCTCTCCATTCCCAAAGGAGGATGAGGTCATCTGCATAATAAGACCCACTTCCCTTCCCCCTAGGGGAGACCAATCTTGCCTGAAACAATCCTTTCCTTTCTTTTGCTGGTAACTTGCTGGCCCCACCCACCTTCCTTGAAAAACCTCCCTTTTTATAAGCCTCCTTGGAGCTCCTCACTGCTTGCTAGATGGGATGCTGTCTGATTCATGAATCGCTTAATAATGCCAATTAGATCTTCAGATTTGCTGTTGAATTTTGTTTATTAACAGAACAAAACTAAATATTACAGTAAAAGATGTCCTTAAGTGCTTCCAGCAGATACTATAATGGCTTTAGAAGCCACGTGCCAAGAACAGTGGACAAAGACATACAAATTCCATAAACTGATTAGAAGAAGAAGGAAAAAAAAAATGAGAGCATTCATTTGAATTCCCAGGGAAGATTGCTCAGTAACATATATGCTACCAAAATGAGGCTTGAAAATGATAATTTTACCCAGAACCATTTCCTGTGGGTTTAATGTCAACAATTGTTACAGTGTTTAAAATATCATATTTGAAACCTCTGATTACATCTATGGGTTCCAAATAAAAGAATACAAGAAAAATTCCCCTTTCCTTCATAGAGCTATAGGGACCTTTGCCTCAGCTAAAAATAATCGCACTGAAAGCCCAACACCGGCAATTTTTTCTGAATGTGAAAATTAAGGGATTGATACTGGTGGAAATTGATAGTGGGCTCATTTTTTGTGTTACTCTTCCGAGCACATGCAGCAGGCCATATTTTTTACCTAAATGTTGCCATGTTGAAAATGTCACTCGGTTGACTGCCATCAAGAAGCATTCATAGATGGCATATATTGAGAAAGCACCAGGAGGATGGCTTGAATGGAAATAGAATCATTTATTAAATAAGATCTCTTCAAATATTGTACCAGCATTTTCCCTTTGACCCTCAGAGGGAAATTATTAGATTTTTTTTCTTGTTCTTTCTGGCAAATTTTCTTCCTCTGTCACCCAGCATTTTAAAGTAAACACTGTGGGCTGGCAGCTGCTGAAAATCAAGAGGAGACTTTGAAATAAATAGATGAAACCAGGACCCTGGTTTTTAGAAAGGAGCATCCTGATTGGCTGTGCCCTGGGGTTGTAGGGAACCTCATTCTCTGCCCATCACCTCCGTTGCTCTATAAATGAAAGACTTTTGTTTTAGGAAGAGTTGGTAGAAAGAACCTTATTAAAATCTTATCAGGAAAGAGACTACTAATCAGCCCCAGGGAATATGACAAGGTCAACTCTTTCTCATGCTCACTAACAGTAATGATAAACATACACAATATGTCACATACTATTCATAATATTTATAAATATCATAAATCTGTGAAACACGAATAAATCCTCAAGGACTGTCGAAACCAAACAGTGAGGCTTTCCATACTGTGTCCATCTTTCTGTCAATTATTCGCTCACCAAACACAGACTGAGCACTGATTTTGCCCCCTGGAGTGCAGATATCAGGTGAAACTCCTTTTCCCTAGACAGGATCCCTTTGTTCTGATTCTACCCAACTGAGAGCAGGCTGCCTCACAACACACTGAGAGATTCTAAAGAACAAAATCTTCTTGGTGGGGCTCATTTCCCATCCCCAGCTGAATACTGTCTACATTAAGAAGCCAATGTAACGAAGGGGCTGTCAGTGGTGCTGGGAGAAAAGGAGCCTGTATTGATTTATAAGAGAAGCTGAACTCTGAAAAGAATAGGAGGGGAGTTAATTTACATATCCTACTGAAAGGAGGGACTGGCCTACGGAAGGAAGTCTGGCAGAGGGTCAGGTGATCTCAGAAGGGCATCCATAAGCCCTTCCCCCACGGGGACCATAATAAAGGTGTGCTAATTTCGGAACCTCTATCAAGCCCCAAATAATTCTCTGCTACTAGAGAGAATGAATCTGCAGAAATGCAGAAACCCCAGAGCAAATCAGGTTTCATCTATTAATTCATTCTATCAACATGTACCGAATGCCTGCTCTTTGTCAAATATTGGGTCGTTCCCTTCTGTTGAGGCATTCGTATCTAGGAGAAGAGGAAAGCAGGGAGAGGAAGGCCGAACATAGAGGATGTAAGTTTGTATTCAATATTAGCCCTGAAAAGAGGTTTCAGGAGCACAGGGGGAAGGGATGATCTCTGCTGACCACAAGCAGCAGGACTGAGAAAGCCTCACCAAGAATGCTCCTCGTAGGTTAGGTGTCCTGCGGAGGTGGAAGGTGGAAGTCAAGAGAAGCATGGATGGGTGGGTGGGGCCTGCACCTGGGGGGCCTGAGTCCTTGCCAAGTAATCCCCCTGTGATTCCTTAACTCTGTCCTAGCATCTCTCCTTGTCCCTTTCTAGTCCCTCCCTCCTCTCTGTCCTGCCCCCCCACTGCTCCCCAATATTTCCATCACTTATATAATAAACTTGCAATTTCTGGAGTATTAGGTAAAATTGATCAAACAGTATTTTTTTTTTGTCTGTCTTCTTTCACTCATTATTGAGGTTCATCCATACTGAATCATACCTCAATAGTTCATTCCTTTTATTGTCACATAATAATCCATTGTGTGGGCATACTAGTTTCTTTATGCATTTACCTGTTGTTAGGCATTTGGGTTCTTTCCAGTATTGGGTGGTTACAGATAATATGGCTATGAACATTTGCCTACAATTATTTGAATGAATGTGTGCTTGCTTTCCTCTTGGATAACTAGCTAGGAATAGAAAGACTGCAGCATATAGCAAATGTTGATTTAGCTTTTGAAGAAACTGACAAACTGTTCTCCACATTGCTTGTACTGTTTTACATTTCCATGAACAGTGCATGAGTGTCTCAGCTTCTCCACATCCTTGCCAACACATGGTATGGTTAATGCATTAGTCAGGATTCTCCAGAGAAACAGGACCAGTAGGATATGCGTATACATGTAAAAGGTGATTAATCTAAGGAATCGGCTCAATGTGTTTATGGAAGATGGCAAATCCAAAATCTGCAGGGTGGGCCCTCATACTGGAGTATCAGGAAGAGCTTATGTTGAAATTCAAGTCCAGAAGCTTTCTGCTGCAGAATTCTCTCCTGCTCAGGAGAGGTCGGTTCCATACAGACCTTCAACTGATTGGATGAGGCCCACCTACATTATGGAAGGCAATTTGCTTTGCTCAAAGCCCACCGATTTAAATGGTAATTTCAGGGGCGCCTGGGTGGTTCAGTCTGTTAAGTGTCTGCCTTCAGTTCATGTTATGATCTCCGGATCCTGGAATCGAGGTCCATGTCGTGCTCTCTACTCAGCGGGGAGTCTGCTTCTCCCTTTCCCTCTGCCTTCATTCTCCCTCTGTTCCTCTGCCCTCCCTCTCTCTCTGCCCTCCCCTCCCATCTTTCTCTCTCTCAGATAAATAAATAAAATCTTAAAAAAATAAATAAATGGTAATTTTATCCAAAAACACTCTCACAAAAATGTCCAGAATAATGTTTGATTACTTATCTGGATACCATAGCCCAGAAAGTTGACATGTAAAAATCAACCATCTCAGTTAGTTTGCTTGTATTTTAGCCATTAAAATAGGTATGTAGCAGTATCTCTTTGGTTTTAATTTGACTTTTCATAATAATTAATAATGAGTACTTTTTAAGTGCTCACTTTCACCTATACATGTTCTTTGGTGAAGCATGTGTTCAAATTTTCTGCCTACTTTTAACTGTTTTTTCTTTTTAATAAGTTGGAAAATTATTTAGATGTTCTGGATGTGTCTTTTATCATATAGATGATTTGCAAATATTTCTCCCAGTCTGTGTCTTGTTTCTTCATTTTCTTAACTGTACCTTTGGAAGAACAGAAATTTTAATTTGATGAAATCTAATTTATTGATTTTTTTATTGTTTAGTATATGCATTTAGTGTTGCATTGAAGAGATCTTTCCCTGATCCATGTCACAGAAGTTTGATACTAGTTTTCATCTAGAAATTCCATAGCTTTAGGCTGTACATTTACGTCTATGACCTATTTCATGTTATTTGCTGTATGTGATTAAAAACATGGCTTAAAGTTCTTTTTTCCCCTTTTTTACATATGGTTATCCAGTTATTCCAGTACCATTCATTAAGAAGACTGTCCCTTCTTCACTGTATTGCCTTTGCAGCTTCATCAAAAGTCAGTTGTTGTATGCATGTGTATCTATTCCCGGACTTTTCCCTTCTGTTACTTTGTTCTATTTGTCTGTTACATTGTTCTATTTGTCTGTCTGTTACAATGTTCTATTTGTCTGTTATAGTGTTCTATTCGTTGCAGTGTTCTCTTCGTCTGTTACATTGTTCTATTTGTCCTTCTTAGTGCTAATATCATTCTGTCTTGATTATGGTAGGTTTATAACATAACTGGAGTTCAGATAGTTTTATTTTTCCAATTTTGTTCTCTTCCAAAGAACTTTGTTTTTTGTTGTGGTTATTTTAAGTCCATTGGTTTGATATATAAATTCTAGAATTTATATAAAATTAAGAATTGATTTCTATAAAAATGCCTGCTGGGATTTTGACTGGTTATATTTTGAAGCTATTAATCAATCTTACCAATACTGAGTGCCCAAAATTATGAGCACAGTATAGTTCTCCATTTATATAGTATTCTTCAATTTTTGTGTATTTAAGCAATTTTTGGGGGGTGTCAATGTATGAGTCTTATTGACACCCCCCAAAATTGCTTAAATTTTAAATTTAAAATTAAAAAAAATTGCTTAAATTTCTTGTGGCATTTGTCCCTAAATATTTCATATTTTTAGATACTATTACAAGTTTTCTAAAAAAGTTTCTAATTCTCCATTGCTATTGTACAGAAATATAGTTGGTTGTTCTAGATCACTCTTGTTTCCTATAACATTGCTTAACTCATTTGGTTCTGGTAGATTTTTTTGTATATTCTCCTATTTTCCATACATGACTATGTCTTTGATGAATAAAAAGGTTTCATTTCTCTCATTCCAACGAGAATACTTTTAATTTTTACATCTTATCTTATTTTACTGACTATTCCTTTAGTTAAAACTTTAATAGAAGTAGTATGAATGGTCATACTTATTCCTTACCCCAGTAAATAACATTCGGTCTTTCAAAAATAGATATGTTATCTGTAGTTTTTTCATAAATGTCCTTTATCAAACTGAGGCTAGTTCTCTCTATTCTCACACTGCAAAGAGAATTTATCAGGAATGGATATCTGTATCTATTGAGATGACATATGGTTTTTCTTTCTTAGTTTGTCAATATGATGAGTCATATTGATTACTTAGCAAATGTTAAAGCAATCTTGTAGTCCTAAGATAAAACCCACTTGGTTACAATGTATTATCCTTTTTATATATTGCTGCATTTGATTTGTTAAAACTAGATTTAGGATTGTTATGTCTATGTTCATGACTGATATTGGCTTATAGTTTTTTTCTAATATCTCTGGTTTTTATAAAAAGGCAATAGTAATGGATGAGTTAGTTGAAAAGTATTCCGTCTTTTAAAATTTGTTTGAAGAGTTAATTGTGGTATTGGTATTATCTCTTCCTTAAATGATTGATAGAATTTACCAGCGAAGCCAGCTGGGCCTATACTGTTTTTTTGGGGAGGTTTTTATCTCTAAATTTAGTTTTTTAAATAGATACAAGACTATTTAGATTAGATATTTTCTCTTGGCATAAACTTTGATAACTGTGTATGTTTCAAGGATTAGTGAATTTCATCTAAATTGTCAAATTTACTAACATAAGGTTGTTCACAACACTCCCCAATATTCTTTTTTTTTTTAATTTAATTTAATTTTTTCAGTGTTCCAAGATTCATTGTTTATGCACCACACCCAGTGCTCCATGCAGTCTGTGCCCTCCTTAAAACCCACCACCAGGCTCACCCAAACCCCCACCCCTCTCCCTTCCAAAACACTCAGTTTGTTTCTCAGATTCCAGAGTCTCTCATGGTTTCTCTCCTCCTCTGATTTCCCGCAATTCATTTTTCCTTTCCTTCTCCTAATGTCCTCCATGTTATTCCTCATGCTCCACAAGTAAGTGAAACCATATGATAATTGACTCTCTCTGCTTGACTTATTTCACTCAGCATAATCTCTTCCAGTCCTGTCCATGTTGCTACAAAAGTTAGGCATTCTTGGGGCACCTGGGTGGCTCAGTAGGTTAAGCCTCTGCCTTCAGCTCAGGTCATGATCTCAGAGTCCAGGGATCAAGCCCTGCATCAGTCTCTCTGCTCAGCAAGGGCCTGCTTCTCCTTCTCTCTCTGCCTGCCTCTCTGCCTACTTGTGATCTCTGTCTCTGTCAAATAAATAAATAAAATATTTTAAAAGTTTTTAAACACACACACACACACACACACACACACACACACACACACACAAAATACAAAACAAAACAAAAGCTGGGTATTCTATCAAAATCCTAGAGAAGAACACAGAGGCAGTAACCTCTTCATTGGCCACCGCAACTTCTTTCAAGTCAGGTCTCCAAAGGCAAAGGAAACAAAAGCGATAATGAACTTTTGGGACTTCATCAAGATAAAAAGCTTCTGCACACAAAGGAAACAGTCAACAAAACAAAGAGGCAACTCACGGAATGGGAGAAGATATTCACAAATGACACTACAGACAAAGGGCTGATATCTGATATCCAAGATCTATAAAGAACTTCTCAAACTCAACACTCAAAAAACAGATAATCACATCAAAAAAAAAAAAAAAAAAAAAAAAAGGGCAGAAGACATGAACAGACACTTCTCCAAAGAAGACACATAAATGGCTAACAGATACATGAAAAAATGTTCATCATCATTAGCCATCAGGGAGATTCAAATTAAAACCACATAGAGATACCAACTTATACCAGTTAGAATAGCCAAAATTAACAAGACAATAAACAAGTGTTGGAGAGGATGTGGAGAAAGGGGAGCCCTCTTACACTGCTGGTAGGAATGCAAGTTGGTGCAGCCACTTTGGAAACCAGTGTGGAGATTCCCTAAGAAATTAAAAAATGGAGCTTCCCTATGACACTGCAATTGCACAACTGGGTATTTACCCCAAAGATACTGATGTAGTCAATATTCTTTTAATATCTGTAGACTCTGTAGTGATGCCACATAACTCATTTCTCAAATTTATAGTTTGTGTCATCTCTCTCTTCTGTCCAGCTAAAAGTTTAGCAATTTTGTTGATCTCTAAAGCCATCCTTGTATTCACTGATTTTCTCTATTGTTTTTCTATTTCATTTTTTCCACTCAGATACTTATTGTGGCCTCTCTTCTTTTTACTTTGGGTTTATTTTACTACTTCCTAAGGTGGAAGCTGAGGTCATTTATTTTTACTTTTAATATAGTTCTTTAGTGCTATAAATTTCTCACTTAGAGCATCTAAATTTTGTTCTATTTTTTTGTTTGTCTCAGTTCAAAATACTTTCTAATTTTACTTTTGATTTCTTTTTTGCCCCAGGTTTTATTTAGAAATGTGTTACATCATTTGCAAGTATTTAGTGGTTTTCCTCTCATTAATTTCCAAGTTAATTTCCTTATGGTCAGAGGACATAAGTTCTGTGACTTAAATCCTTTTAAACTTATCAAAGCTAGTTTTTCTGATCCAGAATATTGTCTATCTTGTTAAATATTTTATGTTCATTTGAAAAATTCATGTACCCTGCTGTCGTTATATAGAATGTTCTATAAAGGTCAGTTAGGCCATTTAATATTCTAAGTCCTTTCAAATTATTTTCCATTTGTTGTACCAATTTTTGAGAGGAACATCAAAATTTCTTTCTGTCATTGTGTATTTGTTTGTATCTCCATGTGGTTATATCAGTGTTTGCTTAATATATTTAGATACTCTGTTATAAGGTCCATGGACTTTTAAGACTATTATGTCCTCTTGATTAACTGAGCCTTTTACTGACCTGTAATGACCTGTTTTTATCCCTGTAAGTATTTTTGCTTAGAAGTTTACTTTGTCCAATGTTGATATAGTCATGTAACTCCTTCCTACCTTCCTTCCTTCCTTCTTTTAGTGTTAGCATCATATTACTTTTCCCATCTTTTTATTTTTAACTGGTCTCTTTATCTACATTTGAAGTGGAGTTCTTGTAGCAAGATACTTCTGAGCCACAATATGTGGTTTATTTTCCAACATCAATTCTCCAACTCCGATTTTCAAATTCAATTTAGTGTCATAATTCACTTCTACTCTGACACTAACTACCCGAGTTAGCATCAGACTCCCTAGGTTTAAAGATTTGTTCTATAATACTGCCTTATTTTGGATGTTGGTCACAAGTACCAGGTCCCTAGGTGACCCATCCTTCTGTCCAATGTGGCTGCAAGTTTAAGGGTTCCCACAAACTTCTCCTCGCTCAAGGTTTGAAAATTTGGTAGACTCACAGAACTCAGGAAAATGCTACACTTTTTATTACAACTTGTTATAAAGGATGCGAATGAGCAGCCAGATGAAGAGGTACATAAGGCAAGGTCCCAAGGTGCCTTGATGTCTGTTTCCCCATAGAGTTGGAATACGCCACCCTCCTGGCACAGGGTTGTGTCCTCCAACTAAGAAGCTTCTAAACCCTATTGTTTAGGGGTTTTTATGGAGGTTTCATTACATATGCATGATTTCTTAAATCATTGGTCATTGGTTATTGAACTCAATCTGCAGCCCCCTTCTCTCCCCAGAGGACAGGGGCTGGGGCTGAAAATTCCAACCCTCAAATCATGGCTCAGTCTTTCTGACCATCAGTTCCCATCTCAGAGCTATCTAGGAGCCAGCCAAGAGATGTCTCATTCAGAGAAACTCAGGTGTGGGTCAAAGGATTGTTATGAGTAACAGTAGATGCTCCCACCATTCTTATTACTCGGGAAATTCCAAGGGTTTTTTTGTTTGGGTTCCCCCCCTCCCCAGGGTTTTAAGGAGATCTGTGCTAGTATCTGAGACAGAAACCAAATATATATTTCCTGTTTAACATAGAAACAAATAGTCAGATTTTGCTTTCTTATCTGATCTGTAGTATCTTCTTTTTTTTTTTTCTTGACTTCTTCAGCATTAATGATAATATTATGTAATATTTTTATGATTTGTTATCTCTTTTTATCACTTATTAGCTATAACTTTCTTTGTTGTTTTAGTGTTTCCTTTGGGGTTTAAAATACATGTGTTGATCACAATCTACCTTTCAGGGATATCATGCCCCTTTCCATGTAGTATAAAGTTCTATTAGTACACTTCCATCCTCCCTCCCATCATTTTTCCAATTCTTATCGTGTATTAGTTTTACACATTTAATTAACCTTGCACTACACTGTTATTGTTTTTTGCTTAAACAGTCAACTATCTTTTCAAGGTAATGAATGATAAGAAAAAATATTTTTAGGTATAACTGACAAAATTATAAGATATCTAAAATGTGCATCATACTGATTTGATATCCATATACAAAAAATCTTATGTATTTAGTTTCCATTTCCATCACTTTTCATTCATTTGTGCAGATCTGTATTCCTTACGGCATTAACTTCCTTGCGCCTGAAGAACTTCCCTTAACATTTCTCATAGTGTATGTCTGCTGGTGACGAATTCTTTTAGCTTTCATGTTTGAAAAAGATATTACTTTGGCTTAGTTTTTCATAAATATTTTCATTTGGGAAAGAAGTCTGGGTTCATCGACTTTTTTTTTCTTTCCATATGTCCATACATCATCTTCTTTTTTCCACAGTTTCTGATGAGAAAGTGCTCATAGTCTATATGTGTGTTACTCCAAACAAATGTCTTTTATCCTCTCAAGAATTTTTATTTTTCTTTTTAATATTGGTTTTAATATGTCTTGATTTGGCTTTCTTCATGTTTCTGGTGCTTGGCTTTCCTTGGACTTCTTGGATCTGTGGATTTATTGTGTTCATCATAATTGGAAAAACTTCAGGTATTATTTATTCAGATAATTTTTTCTGTCTCAACTTCCTTGCCTCTTTCTCAGGACTCCAGTGACACATATGTTATGCTTCCTAAGGGTTTCCCACAACTCACTGCATTTACTTTCTTCACTCTCTTTTGATATTTCTTTCTGTGTTTCATTTTGAATAGTTGCTATCATTCTGTATTTCAATTCACTAAAATTGTCCTCTGCAGTGTTTGCTCTGCCATTGACCTTAAGTGCTATATTGCTATCTCTTTAATTTTTGAGCATTTTTTGTATTTTCCATGTTCCTACTTAACATTCCAGCATATAGAATACAGAATATTGGGGCTCCTGGGTGCCTCAGTGGATTAAGCCTCTGCCTTCGGCTCAGGTCATGATCTCATGATCTCAGGGTCCTGAGATTGAGCCCTACGTCGGGCTCTCTGCTCAGCGGGGAGCCTGCTTCCCCCTCTCTCTCTGCCTGCCTCTTTGTCTACTTGTGATCTCTCTCTTTCTCTGTCAAATAAATAAAATAAAATCTTAAAAAAATACAGAATATTTAATATCCTTGTCTGTTGATTCTAGTATCTGTGTCCATTATAGGTTAGTTTTTGTTTGGCTTTGTTTTTAAAGAGGGAGAGAGAGAGAGGGAAGGGGGAGAGGGAAAGGGAGAGAGAGAATCTTAGGCAGATTCCACACCTGGCGTAGAGCCTGATGTGGGGTTCAATCTCACAACCCTGAGATCATGACCTGAGCTGAAATCAAGAGTCAGATGCTTAACCAGGCACCACTTTCTAGGGTAGTTTTGATTTGTTGATTTATATCCTTATCGTGAAATACCATTAAGTTACTTGAAAATTGTTGGGTTTTTTTTTTTTTTTTTTCAGATCTTTCTTTTCAGATTGGTCAGATGGAATTAGAATAGCACTCAGGCTAGCAGGAATTATTTTCTGCGGCCTAGTCAAGATGCTTGGCTTGATTTATCTAATTCTCCATGGATGCTGAGGTTTCCAGTCTGAGAGAACCTGACCTGTGTGCAGTTCCCTGACCTGTGTGAGTTGCTGGATGCTGCTCTCTCCCACCTCTACGCAGTCCTTTCCCCAAACTCAGGTAGTTTTCCCACTTCAGCACTCAGCTGAGTACTCCAGTGGGACCCTTTGCACATTTGGAATTCTCTCTCTCTGGAGCTTTCCATTCTTTGGCAGCCAGAAATCAGCAACTCTAATCTTTGGTCTTCACTTATTCTCCCTCAGTTTCCTTTTCTCAGGTGTCCTCTGAGCTCTACCCAAATCCTTTTCCATGCGTGGGGCCTGGAAATGTTCTCAGGGCAGTAAGAAACTGCCTACCAAGACTGTAAGACCCACCTGGTTCATCACCCGTCTTTCAGGGATCACTATCCTTCATTGCCTCATTGCCAATGTCTTAGAAATGAATGTTTCATCTATTTTGCCTTGGTTTTGGTCATTCCGAGCAGGAGGGCAAATCCAATCTCTGTTTCTCCATCTTAGAAGGAAATGTAAGTCCCAGATATATTGTGACAAACAACAACAACGTAAGCAAGGGTTTGAGGGGAAAACTGAATGATTGAAACCTGAATGAACTCTCCAAAATCCCAGGACTGAGAGGTTCCGGAGCTCAGCGACTCCTGACCTGGTTGTTCAGCCTCAGCAAAGAGAATCAGAGGAAGCTGCAAAAGCAGAGTCAGCTGTCAGAGAATTAGGAGGTTTATAGCCTGTGCCTTCCTTTATCTTTGTGCTTCCTTCCCCATCCCTGCCTCAACCACTTGTCCCAGCGCCAGCCTATGAACAGTCTGTAACGGAACCTTAGAAAGCCTTTCTTTCCCCAGCTCTCATCTCAATGACTCTCGCTCAGTCGCAGAGCTTAAGGGGCTTTCCCAGTGATTTATTCATTCAAAAATGATGATGACCTGATGTACAATGCAAGTGGTGGGACAGAAGAGCTTATGGTGTTCTGCCTCCTAGGAAACTCAGCAGCCTTGGCCAGGTCCAAGGCCTCCCACTCATGACAGATGGTGATAATGGGAGAGTGGAGTAGCGCCCGGATGGGCCGGTCTGCATCAATAACTGGTTATTTTTCATCAATAACTGGAGTAGCGCTGGCCGGTCTGCATCAATAACTGGTTATTTCACTTGTGTAAGACCAGCTCCCTGAACTGGGACCTTTCTATGGCAGGACCCAAGAACCCACTTTTCTGCCCTCAAGTCTCTTGCTCAATCAGGCCTGGACTGAATAGCAACAGACACTTGAGGTTAATGAAGATTAAGGAAGAGCAGAAATAGCCTCGTTGGTCCTGCTGTCAGAATCGAAAACGTGGACTTCACTGATGATACTGTTAAAAAGTCAACTCAGACTCTCTGCGCCTCCATTCCTGTTACAGTAAAGCAGGTACGTGGAGATCAACAGCAGGTAATGTTGGCCTTACTCGTGGGGGTACTTTTATGTGCTTCATGGTCAGACTGACCTCTGCATAGAGCCGTTGCACGATAACCACATCTTCTGAGGCTGCATCTGTGGATATCTGAATAGACACCATGTGAGGGACATGCCTCCTTTCAACCAGAAGTGTAACAGGCATCTGCCCTGATGTCACTAGAGCCGGGAGGTCTGCAGGGTCATCAGCGTGAGTCCCATTTCACTAACTGTTCTCCACCACGGAGTGGAGGGAGTTGTCCGGACCAACACTGTGTTTTCGCATGGAACCCCTGGTTAGTGACACCAGGGGATGGCTATTCTCAACAATGCTCAAATCCTACCTTCATTTTGAATAAAACCCAAGCTTTCTCATGCCTTTTTATTGTCAATCAGTGTTCTCAGATCATTAAGACTGTTAATTTTTGGCACAGATTGTAATTAAGAGGCTTAATTACATCTGCGTGGAGTAAGGGGCCTCAGCAGGACCCAAGGCAGAGAATCACCCAGGGAGCTTGTTAAAAATGCAAATTCCGTGGCTCCTTGCCAGGGTGTCTTAATTGTGGATCTGGGTGGGATTCAAGAATTGTATATTTGTTCCACATGTAAATCTACAGGTAATTCCAGTGCATGTACTTGTGTTAGCACATTGAGAAACACTTGTCTAATCCAAACAAGTAGGATTTGAGGGCAGATGAGATGGGTGTGGTGGAAGTCAACTGGACAGCTCCCTGTCAGGGGCCTGAGGCAAGCCTATCGAAGGGGATAAGGACCCAATGAGTCAGTGGCTTAAAAGTGCCGTATGCTTCCTAATGCACTTTGTAAACTCCCTACCAAAGCCATGCTTGATGGAGCCTTTCTGTGAACCCAACACCAACTGCTAAGTGCCCCCTTTATCCTACCATCATCTTTACACGTGAGGTCAGTGTCACCACCCTGTGGCACAGAAGGTGAGGCTTACGGAGGATACATAGTCTCTCATGGCGACTTTGCTGGTCTGTTGCTAGGGAGATAAGTCACTGTAGCCATCAGGGTCTCCAGAGAAACAGAACCAGTAGGATGTGTCTGTGTGTTTACTATTTTAAGAAATCAACTCACGTGGTTACAGAGGCGGAGTAGTTGAGATTCAGGAGGTGGAGTGATGTGTTTGTAGTCCAAGTACAAAGGCCTGAGAAGCAGGAGAGCTAGTGGGATAACTTCTATGCAGAGTCTGAGTCCAAAGGCAGGAGAACACCTATGTCCCAGCTTGACGACAGTGAGGCACAAAGAAGGGTCTCTCATGCGGCCTTTTATTTCAGACAGTCCCTGCTGCAGTGGGGAGGGTGCTCTGCCTTACTGTCTACCAATTCCAGGGTTTATCTCATCCAGGAACACCCTCACGGATGCACCCAGAATGATGTTTCATGAACCATCTGGGCACCCCATAGCCCAGTCAAGTTGACATAAAAGTAGCCATCACTGTTGCTGAATAGAATCCTCATTGTTCAGCATCTCCTAACTGAGGGCCCCAGAGTCATTCTGCAAGCTGCTGCTTTCCCTGTCTCCATGGATCTCTGCTGCTTGTGGATTGGGCTCACGCTGGAGGAGACAGAGATGGAGGGGATGAGAATTGTGCAGAGGCTAAACTCTCATTCTCACCACCATGGAGCCCTTTTTGCCACCCCCTCGTGTTTTGTAGTGCAGACATGCTTTTGTCTTCATGTGTTGCCCTGGTAACTCCAGAGGCCAGATCCCCTGGCGGAGGTCCAGCAGCTTGGGGGAAGGGCAGGAACTATACATTCAGATCTCAGTCCATACCTCCTGCTGCTCAGGAAGGGAAGAGATCCCGGGACTGCTCTCAGAATGATACGCTGTGTGAACAGGAGACAAAGAAGGAAGCAGGTGACCGCCAAGGTTCACTGCTACCACTGTTGATAAGATTACAGGTGTACAGGATATTTGCATGTGGCTGCCATATCTGATGCTCACAAAAATTAATGCAGTGCGCCTTATGGACTGCCTTCTGCAGAAGAAGAAAGTGAACAGAAGGAGAATAACTGACGGAGCCAGCAAACAGTAAAACTCAAACACGGATTTGGGTCTTCCACACCTCACATCCTGGACCCTTCTGCAGAGCCCATGACTCACTGCAGGACAGTGTTCCCAAGGTAGGGTTGGACCGGGGAGATGTATTTCTCAGGACTCAGCAACTCTGGATTGAACTGCATGAGAAATCCACACAACAATGGGAACTATGTGTTTGATCTTGAGGTAATACTGCTCAACAGGCAGAGAATGAAGCCTGAACTTAGCCGGTGTTGGAAATGAGGTGGTTTGGGGATGACGGCACTGTGATGCTCAGGTGGGAAGCTCTGCTTGCTGGTGACCCTCCATCCACATGAGGAGCTTCACCACCATCAGTGCTGAGGGTCCCAGCACTGGGGATGCTGGGGATGCTGGGGTCCCAGTGCTGGCCAGGCCAGACCATACACCAGGCATGGGCACTGTAGGTCCCCTTGTGGTAATGAGGACCAGAAGACCCCAGGGAGCAGGAAATAGCCCACCAGCTGCAGACTGTGGGCTGTCATCATGAACAGTTGGTTCTCTGGATCTCAAGGAAAATGCAAAGTGAAACACCAGTGAGGTAATATCGTCATCTTTAAAATTATCTAAGGCAACAAAAAAATTAATAATTATGCTGAAGGAAGTGTTGGGCTGTGGTCAACCTCTCATGTAGCTACTGGTGAAAGTAGGAATGATTATAGTGCTCCTTCTGGACAATTTGAGAATATATTTCAACCCTAAAAATGGGCATACTTATCATGCAGTATTTCTTATTCTCAGAATTCAGTATCGGTGAAGAAATAAAATCACGTATGAAAAAATGTTCAGCGACAGGGAATTGGTAAAATAAATTATGGCTTATCTCAACAGAAGCAACATCTGTTGCTTGTAACAGCCTGTTACAGCTTGTAACAGCAATGTAACAGCCATCGTTAGTGGTGTTATTGAAATATGTTTATTTAGATATTTATTTAGACGAAAAGACATTAAAAATATGAAGTGAAAAAGAAAATTAGCAATCATATATTATTTTACAATCTGATCCCAAGCAAAATATTGTCCTCAGTAAATTTGTTGAAACCACTTGACAATAGCTAAGCAAGACGATCATATCGGTGAGAGCTTTAGGTCCTATTTGCTAACAACGTCCCTGCAGGAGGTCCTTCCCAGTCACTCACAGGACAAAGGGATACCTTCCCTAGTGGCCAGGTTCCAGGATACTATTCAGGATCTGAATCTAGACCCAGACTCTGCCGTACCCACCAGTCTTTCCTGCTCTTCTTTCTTTGCTTTCACCTCACATTCCGCTCTGACAATGGGTGGGTTGAAGGCCAGCCCAGAGAGACCCACGTGAATGGAAAGTTCCAGTCTTGTCAACCATGGCCATGAAATAGATTGTAGTCACCAGCCAACCCAGTGAAATAATCTACTCTTGATGGATTCAGCTTGCCTGGATTTTCTTTACAATGTGGCTACGGTGTCAGTAAACGGAGTACCATATTTTATCATGACATTGGGCAGCCATAAGAGTGCTGGAGGTAAAATCCCATAAATATCTGAACATATGTGCACTGGGAGGAATGAGTAATTCATTCTGTCAGCTGGGTAACATTTAAGTCCCTCCTCCTAATCCCTACTTGGCTGAACAATTGCACTACTAATTACATAGTACTAAAGAAAATATGAACATAATCAAGGAGTGATATCACAATTGATTATTCTTCAAATTTTCTCTTTGTCTCCAAAGAACATGTTTATTACCGTGTGGGACACTGGAATAAAGTATAGAGTGTCTCAATTATTATAATATGCAAAAAGTAAGGGTGGGTATATACATGTCACTAGCATGTCCGGATTCCTTTCAAAAACTCTTTGATCTCAGCAGGGTTCAGAGCCTTTAGGAAGACTTGTCAGCAAGCACAGGGAGCCGTGGTGGAGGGGGAGACACACTTGATATTTCCTTACCTCAAAGTATGTAGAACTCTTAGCCGGCTCACATTAATCAAATACTTGTCAATGTTGTTGGCTTCAAGACCGGGTGGAAATGAATTTCAGATTTCTAATTACATCTCTCAATTTTGGCATCCTTCGCTGTGGCTTGTTGAATTGCTAAGATTGAGTAGTAGAGTCCCCTGGTTTTCCACCTGGTCTCGGATAGATTAACTAATGTTGTGGACCGTGGTGTTTCTCTTAGAGTCAGTGATGAAGGCTGAAAGCCCGGGTGGCTGGATATTGGAAAGTGGTCTCTGTGTTGCTGATGTCTGGGCAAAAGACCGTCCTGCTTGCTTCCATTCTAAAGACAGGGTTGAACTGACAATACACATTCCTGTGAAGAAAACACTTCTGTCCTATTTTTAAAAATTTGTTCAATCATTTCTTTATTTAGTTTTTCACTGTTGTTTTAAAAACATCCATTGCAGTGTCCCTATTTTGTTCTCCTTGGCTTGTATGTTGTCCTCTTTCTACCACTCACACCCTTTTCCCCTTCAAGATACCACCAGTCTTCTACCTGAAGTGCTCCTGGCCAGGCGGTGAGCCCTGAACTGTCCCCTCACCACAGAAGGCTATATGTGCCCTAGCTGGCCCATCAGAGAGCCTGGTCCCTGGACCAGCTGTGGCTTAAGCCCTTGTGACCATGGTTATTCATAAGTCTCTCTGCCAATTGAGTTCAATTTTAGGAAGGAGATTGGCAAACATTTTCTGTAAAGGGCTTTATGGGATCTGTTGTGATGACTTAATGCTGTCCTGTGTCAAGAAAGTCATAGACAATTCATAAGCCAATGGACATTGCTGTGTTCCAATAAAACTTTCTTTATAAAAGAAGGTGGTGGGGTGGGTTTGGCTCATGGCTATAGTTTGCCAATTCTGATTTTAAGGTATTTACTTTCAAAGTATGTTCTGAAGAAATTCCTTAGTTAGGTGAAAGAGTGAGAAGTAGTATTTCCTACCCAACTCACTTCTTAGGGAATCAGAAAAATCCTTTTACTCTGTTTAAATATTGAGGATCCATTTAGAACTTTATGTGAAAATGACCTTCTTCAGTTGATAACATTTTTTTAAAGATTTTATTTATTTATTTGATAGAGATAGATCAGTAGGCAGAGAGGCAGGCAGAGAGAGATGGAGAAGCAGTCTCCTTGCTTGCGGAGCAGAGAGCCCAATGTGGGGCTTGATCCCAGGACCCTGGGATCATGACCTGAGCCGAAGGCAGAGGCTTAACCCACTGAGCCACCCAGGTGCCCCCAGTTGATAACACTTTTAAAAATCAGTGATAAGGTAATAAATGGTGTGAATTATTAATGATCTAACTTTAATTCTAGTCTGAGAGGGAAAGAGTCACATTTGAAGCCTCCTCGAGTCAGGTACCATTTTGGGTCACATACAACATTTCATGTATTCCTCAGAGAATCACATCACATCATGACATGTCCCTACTGTCAGCTTTGTGTCAATCCTTATTATCATGGTCCAAAGGCATCCTTTGAAATTTTTAGTTAGTCTTTACTGAATATTGTAAAGTAAGTGATAAGCTAGGGTAACCAAGCAGAACAAATATTAATATATGTGCTTCTTAATATCCCTATTGTTGAAGAAGAAAAGAAAAGGAGATTATCTTATGGGGAGAAATGGAGACAATTACTTGTATTGTGAACAGTCTTTCACGTGCATGGATCAGAACCTTTGCACACTGCTGGTGGAATTGTTATATGGTATGGCTACTATGAAAACAGTATGGTGGGTCCTCAAAAATATTAGGAATAAAATAACCATAGGATTCACTCATCCCACTTCTGGGTATGTATCCGAAATAAATGAAATCAGGGTCTTGAAGAGATATTTGTACATCCATGTTCAGAACAGCAATATTCACAATAGCCAGATGTATAAGCCACCCCAGTGTCCGTTGATGAATGAAGGGATAAGCAGAGTGTGGCAGGTACATACAATGGAGTGGATTCACCTTAAAAAGGAAACAAATTCTGACACATGTTACAACATGGATGAACCTTGAAAACATTATGATAATGAAACAATCCAGTTGCAGAAAGACAAATACTGTATCATTCCACATCTGCGAGATAGGAAATAGAATGGTGCTTGCGAGGGACCAGAGACAGGTGATGAGGAGTTATTATTTAATGGGTGCAGATTTTAACTGAGAAGAAGAAAGCATTCTGGAGTTTTTATGGTGGGGATGGTTGCACAACAAGGTGAAGATACTTAATGCCATTGAAATGTACACGTAAACATGGTTAAAATGGTAAATGTCATGTTATCTATGCTTTACCATAATTAAAAACAAAAACAAAAACATGACATAATTTCAATGAAAATTTTTCTAAGTATAATTAAATGAAGTAGCTTATAGTGACACCGGTGCTCACCTCCATTTTACCTTCTGAGCTCCTAGCTGGGAGCCCCCTCTCGGGATCTTAATTTTCTTACTTTGCAGTTGGCATGATTGGAATAACTAGGGAAAGGAATTGTATCATCTTAGACTGGGAGGGCCAGGGATGGTAGAAAATGAAAGGAGGCTTGGAATCCCCAGCTCTGATGGGGAGGAGCTGTCTGAAAGATGCATCCACCACAAACAAGGCCAGAAAGGGAAGGATGAACTTGGCCTAAGCTGAGGTCCCAGAAGGGGGACTCCAGAGCCCCAGAGAATCACTGCTGGGAAGCAAGACCAGGTATCTTCAGCCCTCTGAGTGGAGTGTCAGCAGCAGGGAATAGTGTCCTGTGGCTGCCATGACACAATATCACAAGCATGGGGGCTTAAATCAACAGAGACTTCCAGAGGCCAGAAGTCCAAAATCAAGGTGACGGCAGGAGTGCCTGCGAAGATCCAGAGGCAAGCCTTTCCGGGTCTCGTCTGGCTTCTGGCGGCCCTAGGGGCTCCTCTGTCTAGGGGCTGCAGGACTCCAGTCTCACTTTCTGTCTTCACACAGATGTCTCTGCATCTCAAATGTCCCCCTGCCTTTCTCAGATGAGGACGTCTATCACTGGATTTAGGAACCTTTCTAAATCCGGGACGATACCATATTGAGATCCTTAACTTAGTTATACCCCCAGAAATTTTTTCCAAAGAAGATTACAATCTCAGGTTCCAGGGGTTAGGAGTGGGACATATCTTTGGGGGCAGTTGTGGGGGTCCACTGTTCACCACCCATTGCAAGCAGGTATCCTATTCTGGGCCCATGATTACAAGTGGGTTAAATGAGGCATCGACACTTGGACTTCAAGGGTGTCCAGGTCAGGAAGAACCCCAAGGAGCTGTATCCAAGGATCTCACCCACACCTGACCATCACTTAGGAGGTGAGAGTCCGGCCCCTGGACTGCAGCCTGATGCTGTAATGGAGCGACTTTGAGGGCCTCCAGGGAAGGGAGGGTGGATTCTCTTGTAGGGGCAATATAAATGATTTGTGATCAGAGGCACGGGAGACCAGAAGGCAGACTCAGGCAGTTTCACGCTCCCATGGGGACAGGCAGGACCTGTGTCTCTCCCCTTGAACTGGGGTGGGCTTGTGGCTGTCCTGACAAGTGAGCTGGGGGAGAGTGAGGCTAGTGGTTTCCAAGGCTGAGTCACAAAACCTTGTGAAGCTTCTGCCTGATTTCGGAAGGACCCCAACGGTGGAGAAAGGCAGCCACTGTGTCAGAAGTTCAACCACCCGAGACCACCACTGTGAAGAAGCATGGTGTGGGCACTCTGGACTGAAGCCCCAGTGAGGGCTTAGGGAAAGAAGCCAAGGCTCCTCCCGCTGCACCTTCACTGCTCTTCCGTCCCCGTTAGGACTTTGGACAAGTACTTTGGCGTTTCCCTCTGCAGAACACACTTCCTTCTTGTGGGCCGGATGTCTTCCATTCAACCTTGGAAACTTGGCTTACACATCACTTCCTTGAAGAGTATCCCACCTTCCCAGCCCCCTGCCCTGCGTCAGGGTAGTGGGAGCCCTCACTGCACCTGATCCCTGTCTGCCTGGTCCTTCGCAGACTCTAAATAAACATTCTTGAATGAACAGGTGGAAAGACAGAAGAGTGGGACAAGGTATTGGGTTCCCTCACATCTTTCTGTGAGAAAAATATGTTCAAGCCATTTCTGGCTTCAAATCTTTGTGTGGGTTTGAAGCGGAATTTCATGGAGTGCCCATTACATGAAGAGGAGAGACCACCTCTCAACTAACGGTCAGGGCCTCTAGGTGGAAAGTAGGCCCGTGTGACACAAATCAAGTTCATGAACACATGCAAAGCAAGCTTTACCCTCTGCATGAAATGGCTGCATATCCAGTGAGTCTGATGTTTCTAGAAGCTGCTCTGCTGTCAGTTAGGACTGGGTCTCACCACTAGTTAGTACATTTGATGGACTCAGAGAGAGAGCCAGGTGACATGAAACAGCAAGCATCAAGTCACCCCCACCTTGAGGACGGTGCACAGGTGGGGAGAAAAAGAGAACCAGGTCGGTGTGCACAGCATAGGGCTTCAACAGTTAGACTCCATGCCTTTGTCCCCACTGTGAATTTTATTGTACATATTCTGTATATATTTGTGCACCAAGGTTTTGTTTTTTTTTTTTTTTTTTTTTTTTTTATTACATAGCAAATCCCAGTTGTTCTTCTGGCAGAGAAAAACATTACTGTCATCTCCATAGTGAAGTTAGCTCTCCGTTACTGTGAGGAGAGCTGGCAGGTTATTACAATGTATTTCCATTCCTGCCTCCTGCCAACAGACACACACACACACACACACACACACACACACACACACACTCTGTTGTCCACTTTGGTTGCTTAATTCCTTTGCAAAGTAGCATCAAAGTAGAAATAATTTGGAATAATGTTCATACTTGTAATCATATTTCTTACTATAATTTGTCATTAAATTTCTCCCTGTTTAATGGGGATTGGGAAGGTGGGAAGGCAAATGAAGGATTGCCAGGAAGTCCTGAAATCTTATGAGCTATTGCTGTAGCATGGGTCAAGCTATCCTGAAACTATATTACATGTGTTATTGGATTAAGCAAAAGAATGAATGTGCAGGACCAAGGGGACCTAGGGTTCCCCTGTGGAAGGAAGGACACACGAACATGACCTCGGGGAAGAAGAGAAAGACCCTTGAAGGGATGGACTGGAACTGGGGGGGCCTGGCTCTGTCCACACAAAGAGGTCAAGAAGGAAAGGCATCCTACAAGTGTTGAGAACATTATCCAATCACAAGTGCTCAATCCTGGTCTCCAAGGCAACCAGGGCTGCTAGGAGAAATGGCAGATTCTAGTTTGGAGCAAAGTAGGTAGAGCCTGGAGCAGCCTATTCTACTGGAAAGGGAGGAAGAGCTCCAACAAAGGATGGGACATGTCACCAGGAAAGGGGAGCTAGCCTGAAGGTGCCCGCTGGCCAGACCTTGGTCACCAAGGAGCCCCCAAACAAGCAGATGCGACAATAAATGATAAACCACTGGGGAAAATGGGATTCAAAGGAGTCCATGCCAATAATAAGTATATTGATTAATCACTTAATGAGGGAGGAGAGAGGGGTCTTGCCTAATGCCGAAGGCCAGAAGTAAGCGTGCAGACACATAATCTGAATCTAATTGCAAAGACTCACCAGGGGAAGCCAAAACGAAAGCTGTCCTATTAAAATGGAAGATGGGTGGGGGTTGGGACTCAGTTCTTTGGAAGTGTCAAAGTTATAAAAGACAAGGAAAGACAGGAAGAAAAAAAGCCATGACCAGAAAATGTAGTCCCTGACCTGGCACTTTCCTGGAGGGGACCTGCCGAAAAGGCTGTCGCTGGGTTAGGCTCCAGAAATGGCAGGAACACAGGGTAGCTAAGTATTGTGTTGATCCACATAAAGGAGGTGGGTGGTGCCCTCTGTGGCTCTGGGAGGAACAGCCCTCCTGCGGGGACATGTGCACTGCCTTCTTCAGGGCTGCGATGCGCAGAATTTATTCTCAACTGGTTCAGAAAAAGGAGATCACAAGCAATAAAAGCAAAGGAGGGGAATGCAAGAGTAGGTCAATTGGGTGAAATTGTCCAAGTGTTCTCTGTGTCATTTTTTGCAACTGTCCTTTAGGTTTGAAATTCAAGCCTCCTGGGGCACCTGGGTGGCTCAGTGGGTTAAAACCTCTGCCTTCGGCTCGGTTCATGATCCCAGGGTCCTGGGATGGAGCCCCGCATCGGGCTGTCTGCTCCGCAGGGAGTCTGCTTCCTCTTCTCTCTCTCTCTGCCTGCCTCTCTGCCTACTTGTGATCTCTGTCAACTAAATAAATAAAATCTTTTTAAAAAATTAAAAAATAATAATAATAGGGGCGCCTGGGTGGCTCAGTGGGTTAAAGCCTCTGCCTTCGGCTCGGGTCGTGATCCCAGGGTCCTGGGATTGAGCACCGCATCAGGCTTTCTGCAGAAACAGGGAGCCTGCTTCCCTTCCTCTCTCTCTGCCTGCCTCTCTGCCTGCTTGTGATCTCTGTCTGTCAAATAAATAAATAAATTAAAAATAATAATAATAATAATAAAAAATAAAAGAAATTCAAGCCTCCAGCCACATCCCATCCCTTTTTCCTAAAGTCCTTCCTCATTGGCTACTGAATTACACTTTCTGGCAGGGGGGTGTGCACACAAGGCCGCCACTTGTCATGGCCTGCGGATAGCAGGGACACCGGAAGCCCTTTGCTCACCCACGGGAGAGGCCCAAGCGCAAGCCTTCCAGCTTGCAGAAAGGACTCCCATTCAGAGCAGCACCTTCAAACCCACCCATATCACGTTGCTGGAATCTTGGTTTGGGCTCATTGTGTTTTGTTGCTGTAATTTTTAGTATTTCTGGCTGGATTTGGCCATTTTTAAATGTGAGATGAGAGACCAATAGAATTGACTTTGTCTTCGGTTAGAGTCTGAGTAACACGGACCTATGCAGTTAAGGGCTGACTTTCTAATTTATGCAAGAGTAAAACTCACCCACCTGCTATTCTTAGAATAGTAGCAGGAAGTGCAGCTCCCCTCTCTGCGGGTAAAAGTCCTGCGTATTCTTGTTCACCCCACACCTTGCCGTCCCGTGGAAATGCATCATCTCTTCCACGGTTCTGAGCTCCCGCCTGATTGCTAGGGACAGCTGTGGAGATGGACGGTTGGGTGACTTTAAAGGGGGAGCCATGTGGGGGATAAATTCACACAGAAAGTGCGAAAGTCAGGTGAGTTTCAAGGTGTTCCGAGTTCTTGTAAAGCGAGACATTTCACACAGAAACTGTGCTTGGAGAATGAGCTGGATTTTAGTAGGTGGCAGTTGACTCCTGGATGCCCTGTGTATAACGGGGAGAGGACGTGGTGCCCCTGTCTGGGCAGGATTGAGTGCGCGTGAACGACACTGGGGAGGCTGTGAACAGCTGATCAGGTGCATCCGTCCTGCGCGTACTTGCATGGTTTCTGATCTGGGTTTACATCGGCAAGACGCTGGGGACGTGTTTCCAGGAAGGGAGCCTTGCAGAAATGGGTCTGCTACTGTCAGGGCTCCTCTGGGTGTCTCGGGGAAGGAGGCAGTGATCTCTCCCAAGGCTTGCTAATATAAATAAAATATAAATATAAATAAAATATTCTTTATTTTTTTTTTCAGTCTGAAAGATTCATGTGAGTAATTTCTATAGGCCCGAAGCTGCGCCGAACACTTTACCTGTAGTGGGAGTAGGATTTGCTGTTCCAATTTTACAGCTGAGGAAACTGAGGCTTAAGGAGGAACGGTAAGCTCTGCAGACTTGAAGCGTTCCTTCGTCCTCCATAACGGCTGCCCTGGGGGTATATGGACACCCCTGACGGCTCAGAATAATAAGAAATCTTGGGACACAGCTCAGAAGAGTTATTCTTCTTAAAAGCTGAAGCTCTGGTCGATGTAAAGAGCCTAAAAAGGAGAGAAAGCCGGGGGCCCGGGAGACCAGCGCTCAGAAGCTGTTCTCAGCCGGAAGGCATTTACTGAATAAGAGGGAGAACTTCAGTGTTTTGAGGGTCTGGTGGAGCACGGGGACAGAAATCAAAGTCCCAGGACCACACCAGCTGGGGGGCCTCAATGGAGGTGCTCACAATCAGCTGGGACCCCTCAGGGTTACCCCCGGGGGCGATGGTGAGCCAGAGGAGGCGTGCCCTGAGGGAAGCAGAGCCCGGGTTTGGATCACTCGGTGGATCTGGTTCACTCAGAGCTTTGGTCTTCGTGCAGTGGGGCCTTTGGGTCATGGTGTCGCCAAGCGTCCTCACGTGCTGTTGCTTTCCGCGGAAACTGCTTTCATCCTAAACCTCTCGTTACTCAGCAAATCAAGTTGAAAGCACAGTGACCGGCCCACAGAGCTAGCCCAGTGGGCATGGAGACCAGAGTGTATAAGTGAGAACAAGTGAACACAAGTTGACAAGTATCAACAGGAACCGGTCCTCCAGATGGTAGGTGCGGGCTTCATCAGATGGAGACTGTCCCACTAGGCTCTTACAGGTGCGGGAGCGTCAAGTAGGACAGCAGACTCAGAGTCCTGGTCCCCTGGAGCTGGCTCGGGCAAGACCGGGCATTTGGTCATTCCTTATTACAACTTTCTCCTGCCCCTGAGCCAGACCTCTGTTCTGCCATGGTCTTTAGACAGATGCCCACAAAACGTTCCTGGCTGGCCTTCTCAGAAGGGGGGATTTACCACCATAAAGCACTGCTAGGATTACCAACAGTAATAAAACAGTAATAAAAGAGTGAATGCTCGGGCCCGGGCTGAGGGCCCAGAGCCATCCTGGCTCTCAGAACAGGTGCTCTTATTACTATTTACTTTGTCTGAATGCGGAAAGGGAGACTCACCCCCAGACTGCTCAGCTCCTTGGGGGGCGGCTGATGCCCAGAGGTGGAAGGGCTGACCCCAGACCGGGTGTTTCACTACTCCTGCACCCTGCAGCCTGAAGTTACCTGCTCCATCCCGCACCCCCCAGTGGGCCTGTGGTCTTCATCACTTAATAATGATGGGGCCTTGGAGGAGCCATGACAGCCCCCAAAGCTGGGTCCCTCACCTATAGTACTCAAGCCTCGCACTTTCTGTGGGTTCCTTTAGTCTGACTTTGTGACCCACGGTGGCACAGCAATCCTCATGGCACCATCTGCCAACGCCACTTTGCATCACCTGTGCCACTGGTTAGGGGACGGAGAGCAGGAATTCAAGTGCGTTCCTGACTTTTACAGAGTTCTCTATCCCAACACCTGATCCCTCCCTCCAGCCCTTAGAGAAGTCCGGTTGTCCAAGTAGTGGCCTCTGAATCCCTCTGAGAGGCCCAGTAAAGGGGCACAGCTGCCCCCCAATAGTCCTCCCCCAGATCACCAGAGGGCGCGAGAGCAGCACGGACACTCGCATAGAGCGCGCCCCAGCCCGAGGCACGTGCTGCTGCCAACCGCATGTGTGGTCTCACTCTGGGCAAAGCTGCTCTGCCCTTCGCTAATCTGCCCCAACTCACTACAGCTCATTTTTTATTATGTTCTTCTTAATGCCCTGTATGTTCATCTCCCCTGATGTAACAATTTACAGGAACATCAGGGACTAAATGTTCCAAAAGAATTGCCCAAGTGTCTGTCTGCTTTGGACAAGTCTTTATTTATGTTATCTGTGAAGGCAAGTGGCAAAGCTCTCACACACTCTGGGAGTCCAGACAGCCCCAGGTTTGCCTGGCAGAGGGGGGCAGGGAAGAGCAAAGAGACTAGGTTCCTGTTGCCAGCAGGTGAGCCTGGGAAAAGGGATTCGGCGGAAAGCAGGGGTTTCCTTCCTGCCCAAGGACGGAACCTCGGACTGCTCCCTCTCTGCGATTTCCCCGCTGCTTGAGGTCAGCCCTCTGTTCTCCCCGAGTGCCTTGAATTTCCCAGGGCTCATGGCTCATGTGCCTATCTCGATGCAACATGGTGCATCAAGAAAAGCTTATAATTTCATTTTCCTCCAGCCCCACAGTGTTTTCTTTTTACCAGAATCAAACCACCCGTCTGCTTTCCAGTCCGCCCCCGCAAAAAAAAAAAAATAAATAAATAAAAATCCGAGTGCTGTCAAGAAAGGGTATCTCCAGCGGGCTTAGTGGTAATTAAAACGTGGCAGCAGCTATCACAAAGAGCTCCTCCAACACTTAGTCAAGAACGGCACGAGGTTTCGCAACCGGAGGCAGGTGCCAGCCCTGCTTCCACCGGCCGGGTACCTGCCTCTGCCTGAGGACGCGGCCAGCTCCCAGTTTCAAAACTGAGCCCTCTCAGGTGCATGTGACTCCTTATTGCTTAACAGAGCACTTTTTAAACAGTGAAAGTCTGCACTGAGCTTCGGGGATTATCAAAGTGCAAATAGTAGGAAACTGCGGACGGGCTGGGAGCGTGGCCAGCTGGTCCGTTCTCAGGCGGGCTTGGCCACGTGGACCGGGAGAGTCCTTGGCAGGACTGGATTCAGCAGGAAGCGAAAGAGACAAACAATGATGCGGACTTGGGTGAAGGATCGGACGCGTAAAGATGCCCAGGCCTCCCACCCCCACCTCTACCCTGGAAGGGCAGGGTCACTGCCTGTACTGAGAGCAACTCGGTGCGAGGGGTTTCACGCCTTGCTTGTTGGCATGTCAGCTCTCCAAGAGAGAAGTGGTAGGTGCCGTGTCCCCAAGGAGCGTAAATGCTGCCCCCCGCCAGGCTCCCCAAGCCCAAAGCCCTGCTGGGTTGGAAGGACGCTGTTGACAGGTCGTGTTCCTGCCACAGGGGTGAGCTTCTGACCTGCGGCAAAGGTCTGCTGGCCGTCCGAGCTGACTTCCTAACATATGCCAAGTAGTCCCGTGAAGGAGTAAGTTCACAGCAGGAAATAGGGTGTCACAGACTCTCTTTTTAGTAGATTTTCTGGGAAAATCAAGCATGAGAGTCTTCAACCAGGATATTGCCTCTCTCCGGCTGCCACATCTACCCTTAGGATGACATAGGACTCGATAAAGGGACCGAAGCTGTAGGAGCAGCTCGGAAAATGTGTGTGGGATGTGTGTGTCTCAGTACGGACATTCCAGTGACTGGATCTTTCGCTTACAAGGTAATGAAGTTGAACGTTTTTTGGCATGCACACTTCTGCCCGGTTTTATTCAGAGTTTGCGTCCCTATGGATGTGATGATTACATTTATTAAGTCTGGGATACATTTATTAACTCTAATGGGATAGTCTGAGCAATTCCAAAAAGTCCTTTTAATCAGTCAGACTACCACATTATTTTAATTCCCCTCTAGACCAACTTTCCCCTCCAAAAGCATGGAGATAGGATGGATATAGACCAAAAATTATTGAACAGATAAATAAAAATAATTCCCATGGGTTGGATAGGATTTAACAAGGGAGCAAAAACACACCAGGGAACATAAACTCAGATGGTCACAGTGCAAAATGGGAAACATGGTGATCTTCTCACCAATGAGCTGGGCTTTATTATAACAAGAATGTCAAGATCATTCTCTGGGTGGTGACCCATGTGCACAGAAATGAAGTTCAAGAGAATCAATGTGTCAGTCTCATATGCTGATTTGAGCACGTATGCTGCCTCAGAGAGCCCATGCTTCCATAGGTACAAGGAAATAGAGTTTTTTTTTTTTTTTTTAAGATTTCATTTATTTATTTGAGACATAGATAGGGAGAGAGAGAGCACAAGCAGGGACGAGTTTCAGAGGGAGAGGCAGAAGCAGAGTCCCCACCGAGCAAGGAGCCAGATGCATGGCTCCGTCACAGGACCCTGAGATCATGATCTGAGCCGAAGGCAGACGCTTAACTGATCGAGCCACCCAGGCGCCCCAAGAGAATGGATTATTATTTTTTTTAATTTTTTTATTTTTCAAGTAATTCATGGAGAAATTCTCTCATGGCTCTTGAAGAACTCAGCCGCCAAGCCGAGAGCCAGCAAGGAACAGCAAGTTGAGAACAGCCCCTGGCTGAGAGCCAGCAAGGAAGCCTCAGCTCCACAACCACAGGAAATGAAATATGAATTTTGCCACCAGCCAAGGGAGCTGGGGAGAGGCCCCTGGGCTCCAGGAAGGAAGGAGACCTAGCCAGCATCTAGATAGATGGCTGCTCAGGGAGACACAGAGCAGAAGACCCTTCCACTCCCAGCCTGGACTCCTGACCCACGGAAACTCGCAGACACTAGATGTGCATTTTAAGTCCCTTAAGAAAACACACGCCAGAATTCACAATATTTTTGTTGCACTTACGTGCTTCTTTCCACAACAATTATTTCCCAAACTGCAACATTTTGCATACTTTGTAGAATGCTTCCAGTACTAGTAAATGCTGAAGTACCTTGGATGTATGGCTATAAAGGAGAGAACCCAGTGGGAAATTCAAAGCAGGCCAGTTTTACATTGCACACAGCTGACTCACGAGTGCCTGGAGGTCTAGAATCACTACTCGGTCTGTTTACAGGCCAGAAGGGTACCCTGATCAGAGTGACAACCAAACATGGCTCCATTTTTCAAGGGCCTCTGGAGAAGCAATAATAAAGTAGCATGCAGCAGGGTTTTCGTGCTCCTTTGATAAGACAGGAACTCACTTTAGACGGCTCTGGTGGAGCGATCCTGGGTCCCTGTAGGAGCCCGGGCTGATGTCGTCTTGAAAACTTAGGGAGCAGCACGCCCTCCATCCCCTTCAGCCCTGCTCCACACTGCACAGCTTTGCAGACCTCAGTCTTTTTCTCTTTCTCGGGTTCATGGGAAGGAGCGTCTGAGGTTCCTTTTTGTACCTTTCATCTGTGTTTGCCATGGAATGGGCTGTGTCTTTTAGTGGGTTATCATGAACACACATCCTCTTCCCTTTCTCCCTGCCAGACAAGGATCCTCCCAGTATCCAGTCCACACAACCAGTCCTGAGGACGGTCTGCATCTGTACAGGTCTGTTGGAACTAAAACTCCATTTTTACACCTTTCTCACCTGTGGTTCTGTCCCTCTCTCCACCCCTCTCCCTCTGCCTGTGTGTGTGCATCTTTCCTTCCTTCCCTCCCTCTCTGTCTCCCTTCCACTTCCTCCTTCTCCTTCCTTCCTTCCTTCCTTCCTTCCTTCCCTCCCTCTCTGTCTCCCTTCCACTTCCTCCTTCTCCTTCTTTCCTTCCTTCCTTCCTTCCTTCCTTCCTTCCTTCCTTCAGTGTTATTAGGAGACTTGCCAAGCGCTTTTCTATTTTATCATGCTTTCCAGGAACATGCTTACGATTCCGTCAAGTCTGCTCTATTTTTACAGTTCAATTTCATTACATATGTACTTCTTTTGACTTTGCTCTTCTTTGTTCCTTTTACAGCTTCCTGTAATAATTAGCTAACTTGGCCTCAGTCTTCTATACTTTAGGATAAATACGACTAAACAAATTTTCCTGCCCAACCTGGGCCCATCGCTTGTATTTTCACATTTATACACATAATGCTTCGCTGTTGTTTCTACGTGGTTCGCGATGACACTTTATTTGCTCTTTATTATACGAAATTTTCAGAATGCTGCTCTTAAAATGGCAAGTGCATAGATTTTGTTTATTTGCTTTCCTTTTATGTCTTAATTTCTAGCTTTATGGCACCGTTGTTGGAGAATGTGGCTGTTTTGATTTCTGTCTTCGGAAACCTTTGAGATTTTCTCGGCCCAGGACATGGTACGTTTCCATAGATTTTTCATGGGTACATTTTCCTCTGTCGTATCACATTCTGGAGTTATGTGCAGTGTGGATATAATATTGAAGATTCTATCGCTGCACTTAATTTTATGTCTCGTGATTTCTTTACTACCTAGATTTCAATGCCATTGTCTTGGAGCCTGAACTTTTATAATTTGGGGAGATAGCTATTTCAACAATACCCAAAAAATGCCACTTTGTCCCACATGATATTTTTTGGTTTGAATCCTATTTTTCAGGGTTGTGTGACTCTTCAAGCTTGACTTTTTGATGTTGGCGCTTATATCTTTGCCCGCCCCTGATGACCATCTTCTCCGTGTGATGGAATTCTGGTGTCCCATGAAGAGCACCTCATCAACGTGATTTCTAACCAAACGTGAGAGTTTTGTCTCCTGTTCCGTGCCTATGTCTCACATTTTTAACCAACGTATTGAAGACTGTACTCTTTGATCAACACTAAGAATCAGTCAGCATTCATTGCTTCTTGGCCCTACAAGCAACATAAGGACCTTATCATGTTTTCCTTTTTCCCTCTCTCCTGGGCCCTAAAGTCTTTGTCGAAACTGAAATTTTAGTGCCCACATTTTTCTACATTATTCCTTTTTTTCCTCTAAGAATATATTTATTTTAGTAATTTTTGTATCAATACTGTGTGTTACCAAAATTTTAAAAAGTGGGGGAAGAAAACAACAGCTCTGGCTAGTTTGAGCTGAAGCTCCCAGGCAGCTCCTTTGATATTTAGAAGGATGGAGAATGGGCTTGAGCCACTTCTAAACACAATTTCCTAGCCGCTTCCAGGTCTTCGTGGTTCGCCCTCAGCAGTCAAATTCCCATCAGGAATACCAAGTGTGCTCGAGGGCTCCACGTCCTGGAAGCCTTGGGAAAATTCTGGAATGTCTGCTGGGCTGTGCTCACTGCCAAGCCCGAGGGCCCCTCAGAAGTTCTCCCGCCCCTTTCTGGAAGCCAGATGCAGGTGGGCATGGGACCACTCCCCAGGCCAGTCCCCACTATGTGGACGGACACCCGCCCCAACCCAGCCGCTCTGTTCTATCAACCTGCATTGTGCCCCCCATGGTCCTACTCACTAACCAAAATGTTTCACGGGCCCACTTGGTCATTGTTTGCCTTCCCCCATAACAGCTGAGAAACTATCCTGTTCATCACTGTATTGCCGGTGCCTGACACAGAATGAGCCCCTAAATTTACTGAATGAATGAATATATAGGAGTCAACAGCAAGCTAACACCTTCACTTGCCAGTCCCTTGGTCAAAAGTCCGCACATGCTCATATCCTCCCATTTAAACATCACACAATCTTGCCCAACTGAAGGAGAAGCTGCGTGTGGCAAACCCAGGGCAGGGGCTCAGCCCTTTCCCCCAACACCTTTGCATGGCACTAAGCCACTGCGGACCAAGGTGTTGTAGTTCATTTCTCCTTCACTGACCGCAGAGAAGTTTCCAGTGCTCAGATCCATGCTTCAATGTCCATGAGTGCAGGGAAGGAATAGGCTAAGGTTCAGTCTCCCCAGCACCATGCCCTGTGCATCTCCCTATGGCCCAGGACCATCCCGCCATGCTCGTGTGGCGTCTGGGAAGAGGGATGTGGGGGCCCGTCACCGAAGCAGAAGTGTTGAAGAATCCAAGAGTCCATGCACAACAGAGCTGGAAGGGGCAGACGTGCATCGGTCCCTCTGCGTGGAGGTGGGGAGCTGAGACCTCCAAAGTTCCGGCCTTCTCCCCACCTGTGTGCACCCGAGCCCACAGCTGCTGAGCATGTAGCTGTGACTTGCTCAAAGATAAAATAGCAGCCAACATTTCGTGTCTTTGCTATTTAGTGACTAATCCGGAGGTGTGCTATTCATAAAATAACAAGGGGAAAGAGGCCAAAGAATCCTGAAATCGGGTGGCGGGAGGAGTCGGGGATCAGCAGGTTTTCCATATACAAAATTCCCTCACATGAATCCCAGCTGAAGCTCACAAGGGCGGGAGAGCCCTGACTGGCCCTTCCAGTTCCTTCCCCCAAGAAAGGGCCCTTCGATCACTGGGGTCCCACAAGGCCTCCCTTACCAGGGCCGTGCCTCACACCTGCGCAGTCTGAGCCCCGAAGGCCCAGCCCTGCTCCCTCTCCAAACATCACAGGTGAGACAGGAGTGACAGACAGGTGATTTTGAATCTCCTACAGCCATCCTTATACCCGTTCCCTGTGACCAAATCCATAGATCAAATTGATGGAAGGCATCTTCAGGGTGATTTAAAAAAAAAAAATGTTTTCTTTAAAAACGGTAAGTTCATCAACAATTATTAGACCCCTTTCCTCTATAATGGTGTGATTTCCACACAGTGGTTTGGAAACATGGTGCATAGTGGGCACACCCAAGACATGCTTAGTGGTAAGGCCCTGTGGACCCCCCTGGGTCTCCACGCCTTGTCCTTGTGGTTCCATCAGAGACACATCCATAGTGGGTGTCAGGGAAAAGGCCCGCACGCAGACCCCCAGGCCAGCTGGCCTTGCTCCAGGGCTTCTAGACAAGGCCTCCCCTTGGCCTTGACCACATCCTGGGTCGAGACACTCATGAGGCTCACAGCTGTTATCCGCCGGCTGACATGTCCCCACATGGTCGTATTTCATTTCCATGGTCGCGGACAGCAGCTGCTCTGCAGGACTCAGGGGACGGGCAGCTGGGAAAACTATTTTCAGTTGTACACGAGCACTGATGCTTACAGCACCTAATGCTTATGACATGAACGAATGAGCATTCCAAGTGATGGGATTCGAGCTCAGCCCATCCGGGGACAGAACCCAGCCACCCTGGCTGGGCAGGGGTGCTTCCCAAGCCACCAACATGGGTGCGTGCTGGAAGAGCAGAGCTTCAGTCATGGCTGGCGTTGCTGTGAAGGGACCCGTTTGCATAAATGAAGCTCTAAAGATTGTTTTTTTTTTTTTTTAATTTATTTGACAGACAGAGATCACAGGTAGGTAGAGAGGCAGCCAGAGAGAGAGGAAGGGAAGCAGGCTCCCTGCCCAGCAGAGAGCCTGATGCAGGGCTTGATCCCAGGACCCCGGGATCATGACCTGAGCTGAAGGCAGAGGCTTTAACCCACTAAGCCACCCAGGCGCCCCAAGATTGTTTTTGTTTTTAATTAAAAGATTATCTTCTAAAAAATGGCTTTGTGTTTTATTCTAAAACGCATCATGCAAACTCTGTGGTAGACTTCCTTCCTCCTAGTTTCTGGGCACAAGCATCTGTGGGGCAACCTTATTTCTCTCAGGCCTCACATTTTTTTCTTTTTAAGTGAGAAACAGAGATTCGTTTATTTGTTTTCTGAAATGGGGTGGGCAATCATTTCTTTAAAAATGAGAACCCAAATTGGGTTACCGTACAAAAGACATAAAGAACTCATATAACTGAATAGCACACAAAAAAAGCAAATAATCCAATTTAAAAAATAGGCAGACGACATGAACAGACATTTCTCCAAAGAAAACATCCAAATGGCAAGACACATGAAAAGACGCTCAACCTCACTCATCATCAGGGAAAGCAAATCACAACCACAGTGAGGGGGACCCTGGGTGGCTCAGTGGGTTAAGCATCTGCCTTCGGCTCTGGTTATGGTCTCAGGGTCCTGGGATCAAGCCCCGCATCGGGCTCTCTGCTCAGCGGGGAGTCTGCTTCCTCCTCTCTCTCTGCCTACTTGTGCCTACTCTCTCTCTCTCTGTCAAATAAATAAAATCTTAAAAAAAACCAACACAGTGAGATACCACCTGACACCTGTCAGAATGGCCAAAATCAACACAAGAAACAGCAGGTATTGGCGAGGATGCAGAGAAAGGGGAACCTCGGGCGCGGTTGGTGGGAACGCAAGCTGCCGCAGCCACTCTGGAAAACAGTGTGGAGGTCCTCAACAAGTTCCCAGTAGAACTACCATATAACTCAGTCGTCCTATTTCCGGGTATTCATCCAAAGGAAATGAAATCACTATGTCGAAGACATATTCGCACTCCCATATTCATTGCAACATTATTTCTAAGAGTCAAGACATGGGAACACCCTAAGTGTGCATCAGGAGGTGAATGGATAAAGAAACGTGGGACATCTCTATACATGAATAGATATAGATATAGATTTAAGATAGTATTTAAAAATAACATTATCCGGTCATAAAAAAGAAGGAAATCCTGCCGTTTGTGACAACATGGATGGACCTTAGGGACAATACGTTAAGTGAAATAAGTCAGGCAGGGAAAGACAGATGCCATATGATCTCATATATAAATGTGGAATCGTTTAAAAAAAAAACAAACCCAGGAAGACAGAGCAGATTTGTGATGCTCAGAGGTGGGGGATGGGGGCGGGGAATCGGATGAATCAAAGAGCGCAAACTTCCAGTTATGAGATCAACACCGGGGTAGTAACATACAACATGATAAAAAAGAAATCAAGGTAAAATGCCTTAAAAGGGGAGTTCAATTAAATCCCAAAACTTAAAATGAAACTTTGCTTCTGGACACCCATCCCCAGGTGCATGTTATCCCTTTTTTGTTTTTGCTTTTATTTATTTTTTTAAGATTTTATTTATTTGGCAGACAGAGATCACAAGCAGGCAGAGAGAGAGGGGGAAGCAGGCTCCCCGCTGAGCAGAGAGCCCGGCGCGGGACTTGATAGCCTGATGCGGAGCTCGATAGCCTGATGTGGGGCTCAATCCCAGGACCCTGAGATCATGACCTGAGCCGAAGGGAGAGGCTTTAACCCACTGAGCCACCCAGGCGCCCCTTGTTTTTGCTTTTAAAAGAAATTATCTGCCAACAAGAAAAACAAAAAAAGATGATACTGAAATTGTCGACACTATCTGTAATCAAGCAATGGCTTGGACCATGTTGCTGGAATCAGACAAACAAAAAAAGATACAAATCACGGTGATGAACACTGGAATAAAAGCTCCCAGAAACAGGGTTCGGTTCTTATGGGCTGACTTCTGTGCTCGGCCTTCTAGGAATGAAACATTCCTCATTATCCTGCCCAATAGACTTCCTTATAATTCAGATAGACCCCAACTTTGCACAATCCACCTCTCCCACCCCAAAATATAAATAATTGCTCTGATATCATTTGTTCTAGACTTGGGATTTCATTACGTTTTACTGCCACTGCTCCGCTGGGGTCTTCTGCTATCCGTGCAGGGGATTTCAGGGCCTCGGCATGGTGGGAGTGTCTGTGAGCTCTTTCCCCCTTGATCACGAAGATCTCGCCAGACTTTTGCTATGTTGCTCACATAAACAGAGATGCTTTTGTCTGGCTACCCCCTGAAAATACACCCTGAGAGGGACTGGTTCTTAACTGTCATTTACACATGAGTAAGAAGCCCTTGGCCTGAGCTCTTCTTAAGAGCTGGTTCGATAGAGGTCCAGGGACAGTGCAAGTGGATTTGGGGGGTGTAAAGAGAGAAAAAACAGAAGACACTTAAGGAGGAAAGAGGATATGGAGGGGTCTTGCTGGAATCACAGACCAAACTTTGTATATTACTTTGCAAATTAGAGACAGACAGGGGAGGGGGAATCAGATGGTATCTCTAATACTTGGTTTTATTTCAATCACATGAGTCCTGCATGGCTATGACTACCTGCAGATGTTTTGAGGTCCTAGAAATTTGGTATGAGTGGGTGAAGTGCCTCTCACCTGAACATGCAGACTTGACCCTTGCCTGTGGCTCAGGCGAATCCCCCCAACTCAGGAAGCCTTTCTGACTCTCCCCACAGAGTCGAGTGCCCTCTTCTGCTCTACAGCACCCTATACTGGCCTCTGTCACTCATCATATTTTCTTGGGTCTATTTTCTTATGTGTCCCCTCTCCCTTGACAGATCGTTAAGAACTGAACCATCCCAGCAACTTGAGTTCTGACGTCAACTGTATGGACGGAGAAACTCAGTCCAAAGTAGGCAGAAAGAGAGGGTGGGAAGGGGCAGAGATAAGAAGGAGAAAGAATGCAAGAAAGCATAGCTTTTAAGTGCTTCAGTCACCTTGAAATCCCAGCAGACAGCAGGCAGATGCTGCTTTTAAAAACCACAAACTTTGGAATCTAATGATGACCCATTGAATATGTTGATCCTCCATTATTTATAACACTAAAAAAAAAGCCTTTCAAAATCAAATTGCATCTGATGTTCTGTAATTTGTACTTGCATCTTTCTCCAAAGTGGATTTGTAATTAACAATTGCTACCAAAACGTGGCCTGAGCAATATTTTGAATCTTAAGGTGAATGTAATTAAATGACTGTATTATCAAATATCCACCTTTGAGTCATGCAATTCAGTGAGAACTAGAAACTTCTGGCAGTTGTTAGCAACAAGACAGATAAAGTCAGATATTCCTGTCAAATCATGACGATCCTCCTTAATAATTAGGAAGTGGATGAGAAAGGCTGAAACGATCAGGTTACTGAGCATGTGTGAAAGGATGAATGCATTGTCAAAATTAAAGGGGCCATATGCAGCTGGGAAATTACTAATTATACCCTTGCTATTTAGCACATTAGGAAGAGGTGGAAATTCAAGTATCTTTAACACTTAAAAAATGTTGGAGAGGGCCTTTTGCCAAGAAAAGTGATGTAGCCACTGGGGCAGGCCTCTAGCATCCTTGAGGATACAAGAGTTCAACCACTAGTCCAGGAACAAGAGTGAGTGGAGAGGAGGGGCCCATTCACCTACCTGTCCACTCTCTCAGCCTAGAGGCAGAGACCATATGCATTCTAGTTTGTAGCCCTAGCTCCATGATAAGCTTGAGGATAAGACAAAAGTCAGAGGTTTGAGGTTCTAGACCCACTCAGATCACCACTGAACTGAAGGACCTTCTCATGTCATGTGTCATTGTTGACATGCAGGGTCCTTGGTTTATGAAACGTGAAGCTAGAGCCATGAGACATCAGAGGCCAACAGGGTTCTTTCTGGCTCCTCAGTCCCCAACTGGGCCACTGTGTGTAGGCGCCTAAGCCAACTGGTTACAGTATATGACATGCAGCCTTTAGACACTGTTCTCAGCCTTTAGACACTTAATACCCACAGCGACCATGTGAGTAAGTCCGCTTATTACTCCCACTTTCCAGGCAAGGAAACAGAGGCACAGAGGAGCTAAGTAATTAACCCAAGTCACACAGTTATTAAATACCACTGGAACTTGGACCAGCAGTATCTGTGTGGTGAAGGGGACAAGCTGCCTGTACTACAAGTCTGCTGCTTCAGTAATCCATTCAGGAGTTAAATATCCATCAAACATCCAGGATGTACAGTGCGCTCTGTCAGGTCCTGGTTATGCTGTGTGAACAAAACACACAGATTCATTCCTTCATGAAGCTTACAATCTTGCACATGTGCCAAAATTAAACCTGAAAGCTGCAAAAAAATATTAACTTCAAGTTTAGGAGGCAATTATAGGTCTTCAGAGGATCCCATAGCCAGGACTGGGGCTTCAGTAAGGTTTTTGGAACAAACGACACTTCACCTGAAATCTGACCCTACTGAGACAGATAAAGAGGAAGGAAGAAGGGTCTTCAGGACATAGGGGAAGTATACAAAGGACCCTGAAGTGAGAGGCTAATTATTTCTTGGAAATCCACATGAGATACCCATAGTCAGTGAACAGGGAAAAAGCTGTCCTGATTTAAAAAAAAAAAAAAAATGATTGAGAAGGCTGATTGTAGAAGTAGAAAAGTAGAATTCACACATGCAGGACTTCATGGCTGTATTGTAATTTCAAGAACACAGGAGAAAGTCACAGAAGGTTCTGACCAAGGATTTCAACTGTGAAAATTGAGAGTTTGAAACTCTAGGAATCAACAGGTTGTTGCCGTTATTTTGTAGATGAGAAAACAGATGTATAGAAGACAAGAGACTCACTACATTAATTCTCGTTGAGCTGTTAGAGAGGTGCTTTGATGGCCCTTCACTATGGGCAATGGATAGTTTTTCTTTGCCTCCTCAGCAGAACTTCCATTCCTGTGCTCTAGAAAAGGCTGAATCCTCACAAGGAGTAGAGCACATAACCAGCCTGAATCACACAAAGTATTCAAGTCCTGTAGCTACAGTAATTGCTATAGAAATAATTGCATGTCATAACCCCACAGACTCAGAGTGAATCTCAGAACTGCTTCCCAGAAATCCTAGGTCAAAGATTTATTCTAATTCTCACAGCGAATTTAAACCTAGAATGATATGGCCCTAGAACAATGAACTGGGAATACATTGGTGGTAGGTTTTTAAAGGGCTTTAAGTCATGTTAACAAATAGTATCCATTCATTAACAGCAGCAAAGATGTATTGTGGTTTCTACTTCATCACTAAAGGAGTACCTGATTACTCTCCTGTTATACATAACTAGAAAACTAGGTAAAATGTATGAAATTGTTTTCTGGACATTGGATAGCAAGAAGCACAGAACGGTCTTTCCTAAGCAATGGAGAAGAAAGAAGGTTAATCTTCTCATAATCTTATTTTTCGTTGTGGTGGAAATATTTAACAATAGCTCACAGAGACAGACATGAAACAGTGCCTGGCAGTCTAACTGACTAGCAGAAACAAATCCAAGTTCAGGCAGGCCAAAGCAGCTACAATTTGCAGGGCAGAGTATAAGAAAGAAATAAGTTAAACAGAGGAAAATTTCAGTAACTCAGAGTTAAGTAATCCCCTTAAGTGTTTGACTTAATACAAATTCAAGTATGCATAAACTTCAGGAGGCTAGGCATTGAACAACTACTGAAAAAAGAACTAGGTAAATATAAACCAAATAATCCCCAGAATTCACACAGTGTTCTGTTTTCATCAGCCAGAATTGAAAAATCTTGATGAATACATGGAACATTTAGCAGTGATTCTGAAAGTTTCAGGACTTAGAAGTGGTACAAATATTCAGATGTCCAGAATCTAATGAAAAAAATTACTAGATACATGAAGAGCAGAAAAACATGAAATATAACAGTTAGTAGAAACAGAACCAGAAATGACCAAAAATTTATGAAATTAGTAGATAAGAACCTTGAAGTAGCTATTGTAAACTTTAAAAATATTCTCAAAGATGTAAAGGAAAACATGAACATAATTAAGAAAGAAAAAAAAGACGTAAGAAAGAACCAAATGGAACATCTATAGAAAAAAAATAGAGTAAAAATAAATCACTAGGTGAGATGAAAAGTAAATCGAACACCAAAGACATAAAGAAATAAATATCAGTGAATTTGAATAGCAATAGAAACTATTGAAACTAAGAAAAGAGGACAGAGGAGGAGAAGGGAAAGAAGGGGCAAAAAAAGCTTCAGTGACCTGTGGAACAATGGCCAATGACCCTACATATATGTCATTGGAGTTTCAGAAGGAGAGAGGAGAAAGAAAGGAACATAAACATATTTGAAGAAATAATGCCCAAGCTTTTTCAAATTTGATGAAAACTATATACTGTAGATCCAAAAAATTCAACCAACCCAAAACTAGATAGACATATACTTATATGCGTGCACACACACACACACACCCACACACACACACACACACACACACACTCACACAAAGTACACTATGGTTAAATTGGTAAAACCATTGACATAAAAATCTTAAAAGCATCCAGGGAAATAAAAGCAAACATATATAGAAAAAAGAAGAATTATTACAAACTTCTTGTCAGAAACTATTCAAGTCAGATGATGTAATAGCATCCTTAAAATGCTTCAAGGAAAATCAGTCCATTGTTCTAGAACACTAGAACACTTCGTGAAAATATAGTTACAAATTAAAAGTGAAATTAAGGCTTTTGCAGACAAATAACATCTGAGAAAATTTGTTCACCAGCAGACTTACCCTGCTTTTAAAGGGATTCCCCAGGCAGAAAGAAAATGATACTGGATGGGACTATAGATCTAACAAAGAAAGACTGCTAGAAATTTCTTTTTCTCATATCAGCATTTTTTTCCCTAATTTGGAAAATTTATTTAAAGGTCAATTGACTGTTTTAAGGAAAAATTATAGCAATGTCTCTTGAGATTTATAACATATACAGAGTAAAATTTCTAACAATTTAGCATAAGGAATAGGAGAAAGGTAATAGACTATACTGCTATAAGAATGGTTAAGGAAGATGTGGTCCATATACACTATGGAGTATTATGCCTCCATCAGAAAGGATGAATACCCAACTTTTGTAGCAACATGGACGGGACTGGAAGAGATTATGCTGAGTGAAATAAGTCAAGCAGAGAGAGTCAATTATCATATGGTTTCACTTATTTGTGGAGCATAACAAATAGCATGGAGGACATGGGGAGTTAGGGGAAGGGAGTTGGGGGAAATTGGAAGGGGAGGTGAACAATGAGAAACTATGGACTCTGAAAAACAATCTGAAGGGTTTGAAGAGGTGGGGGGGTGGGAGGTTGGGGGAACCAGGTGGTGGGTATTAGCGAGGGCACGGATTGCATGGAGCACTGGGTGTGGTACAAAAACAATGAATACTGTTATGCTGAAAATAAATTTTAAAAAATGATTAAAAAAAAAGACTTACCTCACATATTACTTATAGGTAGACCATGCTAAAATAAAAAAACTATATTGCTAAACCTAAAGCATTGGTTCTGGATCTTTAGCATAACCCAGAATCATGTAAAGTTTCTATTCAGTAAATCTAGGGTATGACCCAAAATTTTGTGTTCAAGAAAAATCAGAGATTGTCAGATTGCGTTAAAAATTAAGAGCTAATTAGATGTTATTTATAAGAAACGTAGTTTAAATATAAAGACACAGATATGTTAAAAGAAAAGGAATGGAAAATGATATACCATGCAAATACTGATCACAGGAAAACTATATCCTACAAGGTATATTTTAGAACTAGGAATAATATGAGGGCCAAGCAACATCATTATTTGGCGGTGGGTCAATTCGTAGTGATAGGGGATCAAGTCATCAAGAAGACATAGATATCGTAAATATAGTTGCACCTGATAAGAGAGGTTTAAAATTCATAAAGAAAAAAAATTACAGAACAGAAGGGAGAAATAGACAAATTCATGATCATAGCTAGAGGTTTCATCATTCTTCTCTCAAAAATTAAAAGAATTGGTAGACATAATATCATTAGAATATAGAAAAGATGAAAAACACTATAAACGACATATGTTTCTTACAAAGGGTAAAGAATCAAAATGACGTTGGATTCTTAACAGCAACATCAGAGACTAAATATCAAATTTCTTAGAATTCATTAGAATTCACTTCTATCTATAATAAAATACCTGGATTAGACTATCCCATAAAGAACAATTTTTAAAATACAAAAGCAACTGTTGAATGAGCTGAAGAATAACAACAGAATCCTTAACAGAATCATTTGGAAACACAGGATCTTTGTAAGAGGGGACAAAGATTAAGGTGAGCCCTCATTTGCTACAGCTTTTCCCTCATAGCTTGGGAACAGAGGCAGAGTCTAAACCAAATATGTGTCCTACCGCAGACATATTTTTCAGGGAAGAAAAGAACTGATGTTCAAGGCTATTAAGAAGCCTGGACTTTAGGGAAGTGAGTTTCTACGCAAAAGAAAATAAAAAAGAAGAGTTTGACATTCCACATGCAATTTCCTCTAAAAGCATTTAATAACTACAAAGCTGTGCATCCCAGAACAAAGCAGATCAAACCAGAGCAATGGTTTCTAAATCAAAATATTTGAAGGTCTCCTCGTGCCAAGGAGACAAAAACCAGACTTGAGGGCCTGCCAAGGATCAAAACACTGGAAAGCTCTTGAGAATTTCAAACAAGACCCGAGAAGAGTTCTACCCTAAGAGTAAAGGCAATATGGAAATAGACCAGCCTATTACAAGGTGACTTGCTCATATATGATCTGCCAGCCAGAAAAAGATTAAAATGTGCCTAGAAAAAGTTAACAGCTTCCAGAGCCTCAGCAAATTTTTAAAAACAATATCTGTCATTTAAATATTACTAGAAATATTACTAGAAACAAGGTGATCCCAATATTTGAGCTAACTCATGGAATTTAAAGTAATTATGATTGTGTTTACTAAAATAGAGGAAATACGAAGGTTTTCACAGAACTATACTAAAATGAATGAAATAAAAATTTTAAAACTGAAAAAATACACAAAAAATTAAAAAATAAAAAAAAAATAAAAATTCAACCCAGAAAAGAATACCACTGAAATGAAGATAGGTTAGTAGAAAAGCCTAGTTTGGGACATAGAAAAAATAAAAGATAGAATATATATATACATATGATTTATACATAATAAATTGGTGATGTGTATATATATATATCATATATATCTGATATATATTACATATAATATTATATGACATATTGATATATATTGAATATACATAATACATATTTTATATATAATTGAAATCTCATGAGGAAAGAATAGACCTGTTTAAAGAGAATTTGGTCAATAAATTTCCCAAACTGATAGAAGACATCAAGCCACAGAAATAAGAATTTCTAAAACTCCCAAATAAAGATAAACAAAGAAAATTATATATAAGCCTATCAGAGTTAAAAAAAAAATCACAAAGGTCAAACTCTTAGACAAAAAATAAAAAGATAACAACAACAACAACAAAACCAACCCACAACACCCCAAATCTTTCAGCTAGCCAGGAAAAAAAATAGACGTATTACCTTCAAAGGGGGGAAAAAAGCAAAGCTGAATTTTCAATGGTTTCTATGGAAACAGGAAGATAATAAGATCTATAAAAGTACTGAAAGAAAATAACTTTCTACCAGCAATTTTAAACCTCATAAAACCAGGCATAATAAAGGAAATACTAAAAGGAATTTTTCATTCAGAGGGAAATAATCTCTGTGGAATCATGATGATACAGAAAGAAAAAAAAAACCCACCACCACTAGAGATGGAATGTAAATGAATATTCTATTATCAAGTACTACCAGTAATATATTAAGTAGAGATAAAATATCTGGTAACAATGGCAAAACAAAAGGGAGAAGGAGTAAATAGATTAAAATGTTGTAAGATTCTTGTACAAAAAATCCTAAATGTACTAAATTAATGTGGACTGTAAGTATGCAATGTTGTAATATCTATGAAAACATCTAAAAGTAGAGTAATAGAATTCATTATAGTATTCAAGAATACGAGAGAGAAGAAATAAACTAAACAGACATGATTAATTCAAAAGAAGGCAATTATGAATAAGACAAAAATAGTAAGATAATAGATTAAATTCCAAATCCAAAAATCCACATCCAGATTAAAATCCAAATTAGAGATTACATTTAAAATAAATGGAATACTTGCTACAAATAAAATAATAAGTTTGTCAGACTGGATTTTTTTAAAAAAGCATGAAAATATCAGGAGACACACCTTACATTATAAGGATACAGAGAGGTTACAAGCAAAAGACAATGGTAGTGCACTCGTCATGATAAGCACTGAGTAATGCATAGGCATGTTGAATCACATCTTGTACACTTAAAACTAATACAACACTATGTGTTGTCTATACTGGAACATGTGTGGAAGTGTTGAATCACTATACTGTACACCTAAAACTACTACATAACATTGTCTATACTGGAATTTTTAAAAATTAAATTAGATAAATTTTAAAAAGAAAGAAAAACATATGTAGTATAAATGCTGGTTAAAGAAAGATGATGTATCGATATTAATTTCACACCAAATAGGCTTAAATACATAAGTATTAAGACATGAAAAAGGAATTTAAAAATGTAGAACTATCCTAAATCCTTAGGTACCTCATAAAATAGCATCAAAATATAAAGGCAAAAATTAACAGGACTGAAGGAAAAAATCAACAAATTCAAAATTATAATTGGAGATTGTAAAAACATCTCAGTAACTGATAGAAAAAGCAAATACAAAAATCAATAGGGCACAGAAGCTCTCAGTACTGGATCTCTATGGCAAACTTAATTTGTTAACATATACGAAGCATTAGAGTCCAGAATTGCAAATTACATATTCTTTCCAAGTACACATAAAACGCTAAATAAAATAAACCATACACCAGGACTTAGAAGACTAAAGCCATACAGCATAGATTCTCTGAGCAATCAAATTCCCCTAGAAATAAAAAAAAAAAATAGAAAAAGAACCAGATAAATCCCCAAACATTTTGCAATTCAGCAATATACTTCTTCATATCCCATGGATCAAAGAAAAAATCAAAATGAAAATGAGAAAATATACGGAGGTAAACAGTAATAAAACATAACATATTAAAATGTGTGGGATACTGCTAGTGTAGTTTTAAAGGGAAATTGATCATCTTAAAGGGCTAATAAAAGAAGGGAGGGCTAAAAGTAGTCCCACTGAAAATCAATAATCTGACATCTATCTAAAGATGTTAGAAAAAGAAGAGCACATTAAACTCAAAGATCATGCTTATCCTTCCTGCCGTATGAGGACACAGTGAGAAGATAGCTGGACTTTGCCCCACACCAAATCTCCTGGTACCTTGCTGTTAGATGTCCAACCTCCAGAACTATGATAAATAATTTTCTGTTATTTATAAGCTTTCCAGTCTGTGGCATTTTGTTATAGCAGTCCAAAGCTCTAAAACAAAGTGTAATATAATTGATAGCTCCAAGCAAGACTGTTGGGAAAAAATGAACGTACAAATTATTAGTATCTCCATTTAAGAGGGATACTAAAATAAAGATTTTGCAAGCATTAAAATAATAAGATGTAATATGAACAACGATTTTCACAAGCTCTTGCAAAGAACAGAAAAGGAATGAATAAATAACTCATTTTCTGAGTACAGGATCATCTTGATAATGAATCCAGACAACGACATTACCAACATGGTCAAGCCTCCTCCTGAACAAACTGTAAAATATGAAAACTGCCAATTTATTTAAAAGAGTAATAGATCATGAATAAGTTTCCAGGAATGCAAACTAGCTTTCAGGTTTGAAAATCAATCATTGTAATTTACCGCATTAATAGGATTGAGGAGAAAAATCATGTGGGATCACAGCGGATAAACAGATGTGTTTGCTAATATTCAATACCATCCATCATTTTTATAAAAACAACATAATTTTTACAAAAACAAATCTGATACACAGTATGTACAAAAAACCCTACAGAAGACATCATATTTAAATATCATATTCAATGACAAATATATATATGGAGAGAGAAAAATTGAGAGAAAGAGATTTATATGAAAGAATTGGCTCAGAAGATCTGTGGGGCTTGCAAGTCTGAGATCTGCGGCGAAAGCCAGCGGAGACCCAGAGAAGAGATGATGTTGCAGCTGATTCTGAAGGCAGAATTTCTGTTTCTTCAGGGGACGTCAGTTTTTTTTTCTCCTTAAGTCTTTCAACAGATTAGATGAGGACCACTCACATTTCGGATGGTGATCTACTTTACTCAAAGTCTACTGGTTTAAAGGGTTAATCACACCTTTAAAAATTCCCTTGGAAAATAAAAAGTGCCCTTGACAGCAACATCTAGAGTGCATTTGACCAAAACCTGGGTGTCATACCTACCAAGGTGGGCACTTAAATTAACCATCATATCCGCTACCCCCACTTACATTTAATATTCTATAGAGGCCTTAGGCAGTATGATAAAGGCAAGGAAAATAAAAAGTTATTTGAACTGGAAAAGAAAGAAGCAACACTGAAATTATTCACAAATAATATAATGATATAATAGTAAAATAGTACATGGAGGGAAATCCAAAATTATCTAAAAACTATTAGGATTAGTAAGTAAATTATTAAGTTCACTGCACATCATGTCAATACACAAAAATGAATTGTTTTCCTACGTATTAGCAACAAAGAAATAGAGAGTGAAATTTTAAGTTGCATCAAAAAGTCAACCACCCTGGGGGTGGGAGGAGGCTGGCTGGCTCAGTTGGGAAAGCATGTGACTGTCAACCTCAGGGTCATGAGTTCAAGCCCGATGTTGGGCATGGAGCCTACTTTAAAAAAAAAAAAATCAACCACGTGGGAACCAATCTAACAAGACACATGCAAATCTCTACACAGAAAAGACTAAAGAGTACTAAGAAAAACTGAAGACCCAAGTTTAGGGGGAAATGTAGTAGTTTCTTGTTTTATACAGTAGGTGTGTTCTACAAAGTCTGCAAGTACTGCATTAGTGAATACTGACCATTGCTCCCAGGAGACATAAAAGGTTAGGCTCCTGCAAGCTTCTGGTCACAACATTATGGTCAACTGATCAATACAAAGCCTGGTTTATGTGTGTTTCTGTTTAAAGACAACTGATTTAATACATATTGCTGATTCACTAATATCAAACTCACATCCAACAGCATTATAACATGCCTAAACAGAGCTTCTCTAACACACATAGTTTCTCCATAACTCACATCAAAACCTTTTGCACCTAGGAAAGTAGGCATTACCTTAGCACTACACATGGGGCCATTCTAAGAAGAAAAATCACCAAAAAAAAAAAAAAAGCACAAAAATGTAAACAATGTGGTACTAAGTTAACTACCCAAAAGACTGCTTCCTTACTATGAGAGCTGAGACAAGAAGGGAATGTCACCTTGATCTATCCCCACTGAGAACTTGCTCATCAGACAACTCAAGATTTCCACCACACGCTCATGTCTGCAATGACCTTGAAGGTGCCACAAATATCTGTTTTGGGGCCACTAATACATTTTAGCAAGTAGGCTAATTCGGAAATACAGATTTTGCAAATAAAGAGGATGGACTGCACCACTTTGAAAACAGGCAGATTCTAACAGAAGTCAGTTCTCCTCAAATTGTTCTATATATTCAATGAAATCTTGGTTGACACCACAGTGAACTTTTTTGGTGAAAATCGATAAACCGATTCCAAAATTCATGTGGGAATGGGAAAGGATGTAAATAAGAAAGGCATTTTTTGAAGAAGAAAAATAAAGCTGGAGCACTTATACCACCAGATAGCAAGACTTTTATAAAGCTGCATTAATTCAAATATTATGATATGGAGGCAAAGACAGAAAAGTGTACCAGTGGAACAAATAGAGTCCAGAAACTGATGGACACACATTTGGCTACTAGTTTACCACAAATGTGTCATTGAGACGCACCACCACAAATCAGCAAAAAAGAAAAAAGATAAATAACCCAATTAAAAATGGGCAAAGTTTTGTCCAGATTCTTCATCAAAAAAAGGTATCCAAATGATTAATAGCATTTGCTAAGAGATGCCACATTCTTGATTAGCGGGAAAATGCAAAATAAAACCATGAGATATTAAGGAGGGCATGTGTTGTAACGAGCACTGGGTGTTCTATGCACATAATGAATCCTGCAACACTACATCAAAAACTAAAGATGTTCTGTATGGTGACTACATAACACAATAAAAAAAAAAGAATTTCCCACACAAAAAATGCGCATCAGAATGAATAAAAAAAATTTTAAACCAGGACAATGCCTAGTGTTAGAAGAATGTAGATAAACCACTCATTAACTGCTGATGAAAATATAAATCAGAATAATCCCTTTGGAAAACAACTTAGCAGCATCCACGACTTCCTTAGTAAGAGCACAGCCCTATCACTCAGAAATTCCTGCGTTAGTTATATATCCAGCCAAAATGCAAAAAATCACACACTAATAGATGTGTATAAGGATGCTTATAAAGGCTCTGTTCATTATAGCCCCAAACTGGAAACAATCCAAATGTTCATCAAAACTAGAACAGCAAAATATAGTCTGCTGAATTCATACAATGGAAAGAATCAACCCAACACAAAAACATGGGTGAAAACAATAAACGTTTTATTGAGAGAATGAAGACCAAGAATTATGTACTTACTGTATGATCCCATTAGTACTTCTCTCTACAAGAGGCAAGAGGACATGGCGATATGGTCAGAACAGAGGTAACCTTTGAGGGGAGAGATGACTTGGAGGGGATAGAATATGACTTCTGAGCCACTGGTAAGGTTCTAGATCTTGGTGTGGAGAGGGCCACAGAGGTGTCAGTATTTTGTGAATAAACAGCAAGTACTACGCTTAGGATTTGCTAAACTAACTATACAATTTCCTCAATAGAATGTTTATTACAAGTTTTTGAGAGCAATTCATTTCCAGCCCAACATTTTCTCTCTAGCCAATGCAGAAATTCTAGTTAAAAGTAGAAAATAAGATAATAATAAGAACATAAGCTTGCAGGATCTCAAACGTCTTTCTGTTCCTCCCTGGAACCTCTGGAAAGCCATGAGATGTGTTTGACAAAGTGACAGAGTAAATGAGAGTCTGGCAAGCTTGTCTGTTAAGGACCAGGCAATAAATATCTCGGGCTTTGAGACCATATTGCCTCTCACTTAACTGGACTGTTGTGGCCTGAAAGCATTCACAGACAATGCACAAGCACACAGGTGTGGCTGTGCCCCAAACAAAGTTTATTGACAAAAACAAGCGGGGGGCCACAGTTCTCTGACCCTTTGATTCAATCAAGAAAGAAGAGGGCAAGAGACAAGAAATGGGAATATCCAGATGACAGCAAAGAGAAATCCCAAGACAGAACCTATGTAATAAACGCAGCCATCAACCAATCCATGTTGGAGCGGGCTGGAGGCAAACAAGGCAAGAAAATTGGTAACTCCAGGAAAATTTAGACTGAAGGGAAAGAAAAGTAATTATCCTCCCTCCCTCCCGCTTTCTTGGCTCTTCATTCATTCAACAAATATTTATAGTGCATATGCTAGTCTGTGCACTGTGGATTCAGCAGTGTGTATGAAGAGGTCCCAGCTTACACTGACTGACATTCTAGGCCAATGGAAAGGAAACACACAGACAAGAGAAATTCCCACTGTCTTAAGGATAGAAAGAGCTCTGTGCTCCTCCTGCCCAGAAGCCTCATCCCTACTGCTCTGTTCCAAAGACCACTATGAGGCAGCAGCACTCCAGGCACAGCTGTCCTCTCCCGGCCACTGCACTGGAGCCTCCTACTCTGGACCTGACAAGGGGACATGTTGTCTCCTCCTGAGATGGAGAAAGACCCTTCCTAAGTCTGCACAGTGTGACCCAGATGAAGCCAGGAGTCTGAAGGAGCTTGCTGAAGGCTAAAGATAAAGCAGGGAAAGACAATCCAGTGTCTTGAGCAGAAAGGCTCCATTGGGCTGCTGACCACCAGCCACTCGGCAGGAGCCAGCCCACCCACACCACCACCATTGGGAATGGCAGTCTCCACAGAGTCAGGCCAAATGTAAGTAGCCATGTGTGGACACCGACAGAGAACCCCACTCAGGACACACTTCTGCAGCCCAAGCAGCCCATCCAGCTCCTGTTCACAGGCTTTTCTCCTCCACTGATGAAGAGGACATGGGACCCTCCTGTCCCATCAAGATCCTCACAGCCTGAAAACAACCAAACAGTAGCACAATGTCAACTGTCTGTTCAGGAACATTATGATTTAGAAGAACTTAACCCTAGATTTTGAAAGGGGCAGGGGAGTATGGATTTAATGAAATATTGCACAAATTTGAGCCAGTTTTTCCAAGTGGGCATGTTGGTTTCCTCCAGTACCCTGTCTTCATTCCTCCCACCTCACATAGTTCCAAAGTTCCCAGCCATGCCCTCTAGGGCATCTTGGCTCTGCCCTCAATTCTAGGGCTTGCTCTACTGTTAGGTAACCCAGAGGAGTGAAAGCAAGTTTTGGTAAGTCAAGATAGTCGGTAAGATAAGACACAGTTATGATGTCTTGTATTTCAGATCATTTTATGGGTGTTCAACCAGACAACTTCCTGCAATGGATTGGGAAATCTATTACTATTTTATCCATTACAAATTTTAAACTAAGCCCAGTTTGATTAAGAAACTTGGCTAATATCAAACACCTAATGGCTTACGTTAAAATAAAAGGTCTTCACCATTCTGGATTTTTGGGCTATTTCCACCTCTCTAATATGAGTGGCATGAGATAGGCGCCATGTTTATCAAACGCTGCTTCTTATCCTCATTGTCTTGTGTGGTGCCTAAAACATAGTTGGCACTCAGTATTTCCAGAAGGGAAGGGAAGGAACAGAAGGAAGGAAGGAAGGAAAGAGGAAGGGAGGGAAGGCAGTTAAAAAGTTGACATCTATTTACAGGGTGAATTTTAAATCCATGGTGATTCATCCTTTAAAAATGTCTCCTCTCCAAATAGATGAATAGATGAAGAAGATGTGGCATATATATACAATGGGATATTATTCAACCATAAAACCCATCGCCATTGGCAATGACATGGATGTAGCTAGAGCGTATAATGCTGAGTGAAATAAGTCAGAGAAACAATACCAGATGATTTCACTTATATGTAGAATTTAAGAAACAAAAAAGGGAAACAAATAAAAAAAAAAAAAACAGACTCGTACCTATAGAGAACACACTAGTGGTTACCAGAGCAGGGGTTGATGGGGGCATGGGTTACATAGGAGTTGAGGATTAAGGACTGCATTTGTTGTGATGAGCACAGGGCATTGTAGGGAAGTATTGAATCACTATCTTGTACACCTGAGACTAATATTACACTGTATGTTAACTATACCGGAATTAAAGTTTAAAACTTAATAAAAATGTCTTCTCTCCATTTTTTGTCCTCCCTCCTTATCCTTTGACAGGTGAGCTTTATTAAGGTTAAAATCTGGCAACAATTATCCATCCAGTGCTACCTTGTCTTTTCCATCATCGTCTCCCAGACTAACTCCCAGAGAAGCATCCAGTTTTGAAGGGGCTTGAAGTGTTGTATCCAAAGAAAATATCTGGAAGCAACTAGAATGCCTATCATTTGAATCTCATTGGTTATTTATAATTTTTTAAGACTAATTTTATCTATTTAAGATAGGGAAAGAGAGTGTGCATGCATGGAGAGGAGAAGCACCGGGAGGAGGAGAGAGAAGACTCCACACTGAGCACATAGCCTCACACAGGGCTCCATCTCACGACCCTGAGATCTTGACCTGAGCCAAAATCAAGAGTTGGACACTTAACTAACTGAGCCACCAAGGCGCCCCTATAGTATTTTAAAGCATTTTTAAGCTATGTATTGTCTTGACCTCTCCTACTGTGCATTCCATTGACTATAATTGGCCACCCAAGCCACTTGTCTTCCTGAGTCTGACTGTTACATTGGGTGGTGGGTCAGGGTTTGATATCATTTGTTGGTAAAATCTTTAGGTTGCTGTCTATTTAGCGACCCAGTTCCTTTTTTTTTTTTTTTAAGAGAGAGAGAGTGCATGCAGTCACATGGGTGGAGGAGGGGAGGAACGAAGGGAGAGGGAGTGAGAGAATCTTAAGCAGACTTCAACCCCAGTGCAGAGCCCAACTTGGGGCTCAATCTCACAACCTTGAGATTATGACCTGAGCTGAAACCAAGAGTCAGATGCTTAACCCACTGAGCTCCCCAGGTACCCCCTAGTTGTTCTATTTTGACCCATGAAAACTCAAGGTTCTTTTTATAATATGAATGGCACCTGTAAAACTGCATGGGCCTGTCCTCAGGAAGCCAGGTGCTGGGAAGGTGTTAGGAAGGCGTGTAGTGGGATGTCAGGATGTGGAAACTGCCTACCTTCAACTGATTGTCCCCAGATCCTTGGAAAGGCTTCATGTAGCCCCAAGGAAACACCTAGCCAGAGAGAAAGGCCAGATGGAGTGTGGATTAAGGTGGCAATGATGTGATTTTAAGACACATAACAAGGGGCGTCTGGGTAGCTCAGTTTGTTAAGTGTCTGGCTCTTGGTTTGGCTTAGTTCATGATCTCATGGTTGGGAGATGGAGCTCAGCATGGAGTCTGCTTCTCCCCCTCCCTCTACCGATGTCCTTCCCCCATGGGTGTTCTTACATGCTCTCTCCCTCTCTCTCAAATAAATAAATAAATCTTCAAAAAAAAAAAAGACTCATAACAAGCTGAGCTATTTGCTGTTTGATGACGTCTGCTCTAAAAAAATGCTGATTTCACAGAGTTCAGTCTAAAAGCTCAACAAATAATTATGGCAATCTTACTATGGGCCAAATAACAGGCTAAGAACTTTATAAAATATCCCATTTAAGAACTCCTCAAAACACCGATGGCAAGAAGTAGGTATTTCCTTCCATTTTCCAGGGGAGGAGGCAAGCCTTGCAAAGCTGAGGAATTTGCTGCACGTGACATAGCCAGGGAGGCCTAGCTCCAAACGAGTAGAAAAGCATTGCAAGGATCACCCAAGCACATTTGTACCTCATGTTACTAAAGGAGGCTCACTCAAATCAGAACATTCAGCTCTCATTCTACGAACTTACATTATAGGGAAAGAAAGAAAGGAAAAAAAGAAAGAGAAAGAAACACAAGAATTAAAAAGAAAGAAAGAAAGAAAGAAAGAAAGAAAGAAAGAAAGAAAGAAAGAAAGAAAAGAGCCACACACAACCTTTTCTTCTTTTTCCTTGGATAACTTTTCTAATGAAAACAAGACAAACCACTTTGCAGGCCTTCAACTTGACATCTGTTGAGATAACCCAGGCAGGCAGAGCTGTAAAGTATGAGCCAACACAAAAGCCCTACGAGAGATCACACTCCTTGTCCTGGCCATGGTGCTGTGGGGAACAGGCCTCAGAAATGACCCCAAATCTATCGGCACGGGGATGTTTACAAGAGATGATTTACAAGCTGGGACTGACCCACACACCCAGCCATGAGTAATGAACACAGGCACAGCATTTTCTAGTTGACAAAATGCATTCACACATGCCTTAATTTCTTCAGGCTGCTCTGGTGAAACACCACAGACTGAGTGGCTAATGCAACCAATGTCTACTTCTCACAGTCCCAGAGGCCGGGAGGTCCACGATCGGGGTGCTGGTGGACGTGACATAGGAAGGGGTCCCGCTTCCTGGTTTGCTGATGGCAGCCTTCTGGTTGTCTCCTCAACTGGCAGAGAGAGATAGAGAGAGACTCTGATAAGGGCATGAATCCCACTGTAGGCTCCACCCTCATGACCTCACTGAACCCTAATTAGCTTCCAAAGGCCCCACCTCCAAACCCCGAACGGGGGGTAGGACCTTCAACATAGGAACATAGGACGTATGTTTTTTGGGGGAAGGGGCCCCATTTGACCCACCACACCTGTAACAATCCCGCTAGGTCCTTCAGGATCTGCTGCCAAACGGAGACATTCCAGTCGAGCCCCTCACATGCAATGGGGAAACCCAGGTCCTCACTCCTCCTGGCAGGTGTGCATCTGGCCCCTCCAGGCTGTCCTCACTCATACCACCTGCCTTGGCTTCTCCTTCCAGCCATTGCTTTCCCTGGTGAACCGAAGAAACAGCAGCAACATGCCCATGTCGGGGCTTTGCACGTTTCTCTGATAATGATGAGCTTCCCCTGGGACCTGCCAGTCTCCCTCTCATTTCCTTGGGTCCACGGACCCAACGTCACAACGTCACACCCAGAAGAGGTGTTCCCTGACGTCCCACGTCATAGGCTCCACCCTGGCTCTCCCTTGCCGGCCTTACCCTGATCTGTGTGTCTTCACGCATGTCTTAGCAGCTGACAGAGCATTGCTTGAGTATCTTACCCTCAACAGAAACTCGATGAGGGCAGGGCATTTTTCACTGCATCCCTGCACTTGGAACTATACCTCACTCGTGGAAAATGCTTTGTCTGTTTTTGTGGCATGATGTCAATGAACACTCACATTTTCTCTGTGTGAACTTTGGATTCCCCAGTCCAGAAGCACAAGCATGGCTCCCCAGCGCCCTCAGTTTACCTGCAGAGCCCCTACAGCTGGTGTCCCTGACCTCCCACTCTCACCTGGTGACCCTCTTTGAGGGATGAGGTGAGGTGGATGCTTCCCCTGTGACTTGGTTGCCCTGCTCGCCTGGGTGCCCACAATTTGCCTGCCCCTCCTGGAGCTTATGTGGCTGCTGAAGCCTCAGCCCTGCTGCTCGCCCACCCCGTCTGCTCCCAGACTCTCTGGGACTTGACTTCTTCCGTATTTCCCTCTCGCTCGTGGATCATGGACACCTCTGTCTCCTGGATCAAACACAACAGGTAAACAATTCCTCCCTCAGTCCCATGCTTCTTCCTTCCACCACCCACTCCCACTTACCGCGACTCTTCTCAGAAGTGTCTACACATGTGGTCTCCACATCCTAATCCTACATTCCCGTGAACGTACTGCAGAAGGAGCTTCCACGCCCCCTCCACGGGGTCCAGTGCCCTCCACTTCTCCAAAGTCGTATGGCTCCGCCTTAGTGCTTACCTTACCTAGTCCTCAGCAGTTTTGGGGAGCTCCCCCTCCTGCCAGGAGAGCTCTCTCCCATGCCCCCTATGAAGTGCTTACCAGCCTCTCCTTCTGGCCTCTTCCGTGGCCCCTCTCCTCCTCTGTGGTCTCTGACTACTGTAGTGGCCCAGGGATCCAGCCCCAGCCTTCCCTGAGGTCTGAAAGATGATGCCACATCTGAATTTTGACTCTCAAAATCATTTCAAAAACTTCCTATGTGTCCTGTCCAGCAAGCTAAGTCTAATTCTGTACCAAAGGAAAGCTCATGATCGTGGTCTTACGTCACAGGAGCGTATCTTGTGGTCTGTATCTCTTTGGGGATGGAACGGGAAGCCAAGTATGGGAGAAAGTGTCCTCCATGACACGAGGAAAGTGTGAAACTTTCTGGCCTTTGGTTTTCTCAAGTGTGGGTTTTCGTGAGGTTTTTTGTTTTGTTTTCATTTTTGTTGTTGTTGTTGTTATTATTTTTATGGGTTTTGAAAAAATATTTTATTTATTTTAGAGAGGGCAGCAGAGGAGGAGCAGAGGGAGAGGGAGACAATCTCTAACAGACTCCATGTGAAGCACAGAGCCTAACACAGGGCTCGATCTCGTGACCCTGAGATCATGACCGGAGCTGAAACCAAGAGTCAGACCTTTGACTGAGTCACCCAGGTGCTCCTCGTGAGGTCCTTTTAAAGAAAAACTTGTATAACCGTTCTCGGATGCCCGGAGTCTGGCCCATTGCAAGCTAGCGATTGCTAGCAATTTCCATTTTACTGCAACTGTTCTGTTTCACTCTGCAGACCTGGTTCCCCCTGTGTCCAGCTCCAAGCTGGATCCCCTGTTGTTGCCAGAGGCACGTGCCTGTGGAGGTAGGAAGTCTCACGGTGGAGTTTCCCTGCCGACGCCTGGGTGTCCCTCAATGACCAGGGGAGCTGTGTGGTGACCAAGCACAGACGATGGAAGGGAAGGGAGCTGCTTCCTTTGGAGATGGGTGATGGGAAGCCAAGCAGAAGCTGATTTTAATCATGTGCTTACCTCTTCTCTGTCCACATGTGTGGGTCTGTCTGCTTCCACCCACCCCCAATTCCCCAACCCAGACAGTAGGTCGTGTGGGACAAATCTGAAAAATTTATGGCCCCTGGAATTCTCCCCCATGGCTTCTTCCAAGGGCCTGAGTTCAACAACCCCAAGTATTTGGCGCTGAAATTAAGCAGTTCAGCTGTACATGACCCTGGGTGGCTCAGTCCGTTAAGTTTCGGACTCTTGATCTCAGCTCAGGTCTTGATCTCAGGGCTGTGAGTTCAAGCCCCTCGCTGGGCTCCATGCTGGGTATAGAGTACTTGAAAACAAAACAACAACAGTAACGAAAGCTGCGCGTGACCCGGAGAGGTATCTCCAGAACATCCATTCATCAATATTTAAACAGCATATCATCCCTACCCTGAGGGCAGAATGCACAAACCCAGACAAGGCAAGGTCTCTCCTTACAGAGGGGGAGGCTGCGGATGCCTGCTGAATTAGTGAATCGTGTCAGTACGTGTGACACGTGCAGCTGTCACCTAGGGAATGGTCCCCTTGATAGCTTTGGTCAGGGAAGCCCCAGGAAAGAGATGATATTTAAGTTGGAGAGTGTCGTTTTCCAGGAGGCATGTGGGGACAGAATTCTGGACAGAGTTGCTGAAGACTGAGGACAGGAGAACTAAGGAGCAGGCCTCTGAAGTCAGGAGGGCAGGGCGGCAGCGATCCAAGATTAGGAAGGCAAGAAAGGGAGTGCCCGGTTGTGTGTGTGCCTGCGTGAGAATAGAGTCTAGACACTGAACTTCAAACGTGTCCTCCCATGGCCCGCTTAGGGCCTTCCCCTTCCGCACACGGAGCAAGAATCTGACTCATCCAGAGAGGTGGAGACTCAGATTTACAGACTCCAGCTTCATAATCCAATTCTTCCATGAATACCTGAGACCCTCGGCCCACCTGCAGTGACCCTGGGCACCTGGTCAAGCCAGGACAGCGTGTCTCCTTCCAGGCCAGTGTTGGGTTAGGTCTGGCCGAAAGGGGAACTTGCAAGAGATTTGAAAGGCAGGACTGCGACAGTGCCATTCCTTTGAGAAGGTCATCATGTTTGGTCGTGGGATCGGGCAGGTGCAGAGACACCCAGGACCCCCTCTCTAGGCTCTGCACCTGGCCTTCCTCCCTGCCTGCTGGCCCTGCCGGCCAAGGGTGACCCCAGGCTCAGCAGCAGAAACTCATGCAGACTTGGGCGGGGGGGAGAGACTCTCAGGAGCAGCAGCACCCTGCACCTGTCCCGAGCCCCTTGTGGCCCCCTCTGTGGGCCGTGCATGCTAATGGCCTTTTGGATTCCCCTACAGGCTCCAACAGTCTGCTGTGTGGCTAACGCAGGACTTCCAAACCTTCACTTCTCTAGCTTTCTGGGTATCTGGCTTGGGCCTAATTCCAGGAAAAAATGCCTATTTCCATAATGCGCAGAGCAGCTCTGCTTCCCTGGCCTGCCCGGATGGACACAGGGGCTGTACCACGAGAACTGGCACCTTACTCCTTCTGACTGCTGGTCCCGGTTCAACCCCAGTGTCTAGTGTGGTTCCATACCTGGCAGCCAGTCCATCCAGATTCGCAGGTCTTCCTCCAGAGGTGCTGAGGCAGAGGGCGTGGGCAGGGTCGGGGAGCCTGAGTTCATTTCACCAGCCTCTCCCTGCCCTGGCCCCCACCCCCCCACACCTAGTGATTCTGCAGGAATACACAAGTGCTCCGGATTGGCCCAGAGACCCCGGCTCCCTGCTTTGCATCATACACCTAAGGATACCACACCGTATCACCTCGTTCTTATGTCTGCATCCGGCTGTGCTCCTCTGTTCCTTGTCGGCGTCCCTTCCCAATGTTAACCAGACCCTTCACTTCTGCATCCTCAGGAGGCCACTGGGGGTGGGGTACAGCTCTTGCAAAATACACGAGAGGATGAAGAAGGTTGGAGGGTTGCAGACCACGAAGGAGCTTGGGTCAGTCTTGGGGCGGGCGTCCGGCTCTGTGTACGCCTCGCAGGGAAGGGGGAAGGGAGGGCATTTGCGGGGCTGGGGCATCTGTCCAAGTCCAGTATCAGGGGCAAACAAGTTACATCCACTTCTCCATCCACTGTCCAGGAGGCCTGACTTTACGTGTGGAGAAGGAGGGCTCTCGGGGGTGCACATGTCCTGCCCAAGCCCAGGAGCTCCAAACTGCAGGACAGCTAGCTGGGGCCTGGGTGTACCCCCACCTGGCTGATGGAGTGGCCCAGGGGGACAAAGGCCCTGGGGCAGACAGACACACCACTCATCTTAGACAAGCCAGAGAACCGGACTGCTGGATGTCTGATGAGGTACCTCTCCCCGCCCCCCACAGGTGCTGTGAGGATTCGGCAAGGGTGACAGAGCTCCACACACCACACCTGACACGTGGCAGGTAAAAGTCCATTAACTTGGGGCTAAAGGCAGATCCCAGACAAGCAGTGCTGGCTCATGGGGAGAACCCCGTGACCGGCATTACTCAAACATTTGAGTGGGAATTTAAGGATTTCTGATTTCTGGGCCTGGACCTTTCTTGAAGACTGTGATCACTCTGGCAGGGCCTGAAGAGCTGTCCTGTGCCCTCGGGCAGACACCACCTCCCTCCCCTGGCTCTCACCCCCAGGTACCTGATTCTCCCAGGCAGATAAGGCTGGAATGTCTCTCAGGAGACATCTGTAAGCACAGTGGGAACAGGAGTTTCTGGGAAGACTGTGCAGTGGGAGGGAGAGGGACAGCTCAATGATGACGTGACACGGTGGCTGACAGGGCCGTGGACGAGGGTTCCCTGGGTGTCCCTGTGGCAGGGATGGGGGGAGGGCGTCCACCAGCCATACTGCAGGGCAGCTCTGTCCTTCCTGAGAGCTCACAGCACAAGTGCTGGGGCGTTTCCAGCCCTTCAAGCAACACAGACCGAGCCAGGCCTCCCTGTTGGCCAGTGCAAATGTCCTATGGAGAAGAACCTGCTACAGCAGCCCACTGGGCTCCAGCTCCAAGCCTGCGGCAGAGGCCTGGGGTGGCACTGACCCAGCGTGCCAGGTCCCTTGGAGAGCAGGCGCAGTCCAGGTGAGCCACCGCGGGTTTGGCCTCAGAGGCGGAGCTAGGAAACCTTGCTCACCTCCTTCTCCTTCCACTGAAGCATCCGTTTCCATGTGGCGCCATATTGTGTCATCTTTCCCATTTTCCCAGAGGGATACGGAATGGGTCAGGCACAGTGCTCAGTCCCCACCTGAGGAGCAGCACAAAGGCCCCATGTGGTTCATGTCACACTAGAGGACAGTGTATGGGATGACAAACATTGTTAAACTGTTTGGGAAACATATAATCTCCCATACTCTAGACCTAACAGTGTCTCCTGAGTGCAGCCCAGGAAGGACCCAGACCCAGAGCAGAGCCTTCCCAGGCTGTGGGTGAAGGGACACACACACGTAAATGTCTCCACCAGCACCAAGGATGGGTCAGCTGCTTTCCCTGAAGTCCCCTTCTTTTTTTTTTTTTTTTTACTTAAACAATTTTTTATTGTGAATATACAAAAGTAAACAGCAGGCAGTGGCCACTCTCTGAAGCAGGAATATGTTTTGCTGCCAGGCTTTGTGAAGTCCCCTTCTTGATGGCTCCATCCGTAATGTTCTGCAAACTTCCTGTGTCATCTTCCTTCTAGGGAGACACAGAAGGTTCTAGAGCTTTAAAGAGTAGGGTTTGTGTGTGTGTTGGCAGGGGGTGGTTGGTGGTGTGGCTCATTACTCAGAGTACTGAGTCCATTTCCCTCGGTAGTTAGATCAGAGTCCCCTACAGCTCTGTGCCCCCAGTGTGGCCAGGAGATGTGTGTTTCGGGGGCTTGGTTAGTGGGTAAGGTGATCAAAGAAGTGGGGCTCAGCCCTGGGACTAAAGTGTCAAGACTGCACCTTCCCCTCTGGCAGCGATCCCTATTAGAGCTCTAACACTTGTCACCTGAGGCTCCTGGGGGTCCAGTGTGTGTTTGGACTCACCAGCTCTGGAAAAAGACAACAAGGCATTGTATGTGTGTCCAGAATTGGGCACTCCCATCCTGGAAATGTCAGTTTCAGGGGAGATATGCATGTTTACTCTTTGTGCTGGATTTCTTCCATTTGCCTCTCCAGATCCACTCTCCTCCCCTCTCTGCTGCTCCCTTCCCAGCTCCAGGAAGCTGTAGAGGACAGGCCACCTCAGCAGACCTTCCTGCTACCAGGACTCCTGTCTGGCACACACCTGCTCGAGATCAGAGAAGGAAGGAGTGTGAAACCAGATACTTCTCCATGGCTTCCACCCTTTTGGCACCACCTGAAAAGAGACCACAGCTGCCCTGTGGCCCCATCCAGGCTGGACCTAAGAGTGGGAGAGAGAAAAGTCTCCTCAGGGGCAGAGCTGTGGACAGAATGTGGCTGTTCACTTCATGTAGCAAAATACGAGTTCTGGGTTACAGATGTACATGGACCCCAGGACCTTGGCTCATAAACTAGCTAGTTAGACCAGGGCCAGGCCTGGGAAGGGGCAAGACTGGGGTGAAGGAACATTGAGGTGCATGCATATCTCCATGCATCCCGCTCACGCCCACCAGAGATCACGTGTCCCAGAGGAAATGCTCAATAACACGGGGGCTACCAGCCAGGCTCTCCCCTTGGCCACCCATCACTACATCGTGGTTCCCCCTGAATGGGTCATCATGAGAACCAAGTTAGCAGCTCTGCATGAGCTCAAAAGCATGAGCTCCCTCCTAAATTCTCATAAAGTCTTAACCAGCTACAGCTAAGGCCAAATGCCCTATTAGCAGCCATGCTCAGTGTTGGCTCTCAAAGGCGCCATTCTTTGAGGACACCAGGTTGTCAGGTAGTGAAAGATTGATGACATGGACACCTTCTACTCTGGAGGGATAATCAACTTGTCTTCACTAGGAGCCTCACTACCTGTGGATCTGAGTTTGCCTTCCCTGCCTCCAGTGTCTCTGTCAGCACCAACAACTGAAGACCTACAGAGTTTTCTTTTCTTTTTTCTATCTTTCTTCCTTTCTTTTTTCCTTTCTTCCTCCTTCCCTCCCTCTTTCTCCCTCCCTCCCTCTTCTTTCCTTCCATTTCTTTCTTTCTTTCTTTCTTTCTTTCTTTCTTTCTTTCTTTCTTTCTTTCTTTCTTCCTTTCTTTCTTTCCTACAGAGTTTCTGATCATTTGCATGATATCCTGTACCAAGTGGTGTGGTTTGAATTGTGTCCCCTTGAAAGATGTAATGTTAATCCCCACTATCTGAAAGTGATCTTATTTGGAAATAGGGTCTTTGCTGCCGTAATCAAGTTAGGAGGAGCGCCTACTCGAGGAGGGTGGATCTTAATCCAATATGGCAAGTGTCCTTATGAGAAGCAGGCACACACACAGGGAACAGCCCATGTGAAGACAATGGCAGAGGAGGAAGGGATGCATTTCCATGCCAACAAACACCAGGAACTGTTGACCACCAACCATTGTCGGCTGGAAGAGAGGCTTGGAACAATTCTCCCTCAGAACCTCCAAAAGGAACCAACCCTCTTGACATCTGAATTTCAGACTGTGAGGGAAATTTTCTGTTGTTTTCAACTATCTGGTTACTTTGTTATAACAACTCTAAGAGATCAACACACCAAGGAACCCATTTAACAGCAAAATAAGTAGAAGAATAAGCATGTGGCCACAGGATCCACCGACCTGACCACACACCTTCTACCCAGAAGCAATGGCCTGGTGGAACAGAGCCATGGCCTGTGAAAAATCCAGCCAAGGGACAAAGTCCTGTGTGAATGGATCACTTTTCTACAAGGCTGATCTACGTGCTGATCAATGGCCAATATATGGGGCTGTAATAGCTGGAAGGCACGCACCAGGAAAGTAAGGGGTGGAGATGGGATGGACGCCTTCACCATGTCTTCCAGGACCACCGTTTTGGAGTTGGTCCTTCTTGCCCTGGTAAACTGAAGCTCTGTTAGGTTAGAGATCCTGGTTCCAAGTGTGGAAATGCTCTGCAAGGGGATGGGACACAGTAAGGAGTCCACAGGACTGGAGAGAGCAACCATCACTTGTCCATTTGGGGCTCCAGTTGAGTTGCAAGGAAAGCCTGAACTTACCTTCCCTCTGGAGCAATTTGCCTGGATTGCTGTGGGAACCCGGGGCTGCTGCCCCACCATGGTGCAGCCTGGTAAGTGACTGGAATAGCAGTTCCCATTATGGGAACCTTTGGCCAGGGGGATGGGAGTTGGTAGGCAAATGCTTCTCCTATCCTCTCCCTGGATGGACTCTCCTGAGACCTGTTGGTACTTAGAGCCTCACCAAAGATGGTCTGGAGACTGAGGGAGCAGTTGCCCTTAATACAGAGTCATGGCTAGTTTGGGTATGCTTCTCTACATCCCTCTCCCACCTCCTCCCCAGCCAGCCTCACTCCTGCTTCCTGGACTGGCCATATCTAATCAATTACTAAAAGTCATACTCATTAGCTTTTTCAGGGACCAAGTCATGACAGTATGAAATGGTGACTGGGACATGCCCGTCTGGGGAGAGAAGCACATACAAGTTAAACATGCTGCGTAGTGAGGAGGTCAGTGAAACCACGTTTTCTTCATCTCCTTATTGAGCTGGTATCTCAGGTGTCACATTTCAAGGAGACATCATTGGCTTCTTCATCTATGTTCCCCTATACCTTGGTCACTGTTCTCTCCCTTGTCCCCACGCGGGCTTCCAGGATACTATTTCCAGCCCAAACACTGGGGACACCAAGACCCTCCTTGTCTGGAAGTTGATATAATGCTCCTGCAAGGCAGGAGGCAAGGCTGCTGGTGGGAAATGATGCCATCTCTAGGTCACTGGGGAGGGGAGAGGTAGCCTGGGTCTTGCCAGCAGCCTGTCTGGGGCCCATAGCGCAGTTGCAAGCCAAAATTCCAATACAAGTTGTGGGACCATAAGCTCAGGCAACCCGTCAAAGCCAAAGATCTCATCCATGGGAAGAAATGGTTTTCTCTTCTGACCTTTTGGGTTGGAGTCCAGCAGCCAGCCCTTCTGAGCTGTGTGACCCCAGACAAGCTTCTGAGCCACCCTTCTCTGGACAGACTTCACAGAGCTGATCTAAGCCTCAAGGAGATGATGTGCAAACAGCCGCACACATAAGTAACTTCATAAATATTAACATCCCTGCTCAAGCAGGAGTGAAGCAAAAATGTTGAGGAGCAATCTTCGATTGCAGGTAGAGTGCGACCAGAAGTGGTGTGAATCCCCGCATGTTCAACTGGAGGGTATCTGCCTTCCAGCATCATTGTGAAGACGAGCATGGTACATTCGAGTGTGTTGCCCTTACCTTCTAAGTAGATGCTCATTTGCTGTTGGCCAGTGATGCGTTCTCTCAACGCCCCTGCATAAAAGTGGCTCAGAAAGAATGGGGAGCCCTGTGGCTGGCTGAGCTGGCTGAGTTCCCAGAGGGAAAGATTTTGCTTCTCCTCTGCCATTAGGGTAACGAGGTTTCACAAGGAGCCATTGAAAAAAGGTTTGGGGGAAGTCCCCTTAGCCTCTGGACCAGGACAGTGGTGAGTGGCCCAGGAAGGATGAAATTCCGAGTCGGACAATGTGGGATCGATCCTGGCTCCAGAGACTACCAGCTGTATGACCTTGGGAAACTTATATCATCCTTTTACCTTAATATCCTCACCTGCAAAAAGCCATACTAATTTCTACTTCAAGAAGGACAGTGAAAATTAGATACCAGAACAGAACAGGCCAAGTCCCTGGTGGTGTGGAAGACATAGGCCGCCTCTCACAAAGACAGTGGTGAGGGAAAAGGAGTAGTGTGTGAGGTTTTGTAAAACCTAGCACGAGGAAATGAAGATCCCTCCTGAATCCCCTCAAAAATTTCAGAATGAGGGACGCCTGGGTGGCTCAGTTGGTTGGACGACTGCCTTCGGCTCAGGTCATGATCCCGGAGTCCCGGGATCGAGTCCCACATCGGGCTCCCAGCTCCATGGGGAGTCTGCTTCTCCCTCTGACCTTCTCCTCGCTCATGCTCTCTCTCACTGTCTCTCTCTCAAATAAATAAATAAAATCTTAAAAAAAAATTTTTTTCAGAATGAGTAGTTGGGAGCTTTGCACTTCCAAAATCACTCTCTAGTTCCTACAGAGCTTAGCTGAAGTAATATGGTCCCATATCTCTTATTTAGGTCCCCCAAATATGATTAGATTTCCAAGACACTGTGCATCCTCCAAGAGGACACAAGACTTTTGTGAGTTTTGTGATTCATGGGTTTCCTTTGACATCTGGGGGCCCCGCTGACCCCAGAGACTCCCCCAACCCACCCCCCACACGGTGAGCCAATTCCTAGAGGCAGCAAATGACTTGTCTGCGAACACTCTTTCCTGATGGAAACCAACCAATGCCAAGCCCGTATTCCAGTAATCACCCTGGATCTCTGTGCCAGACAGTGGGACAGCCCCTTTGCCCCAGGGCACCACTGAAATGATTCAGACTAGCTAATTCTAAACCTGCCCACGCTGCCTTGCCCATTCTTATCTGGGGAAACCACAGTACAAGCTCCTGTCTGCATTTCCCTGGGCTCCCTCCGCCTCCCAGCTGACCCTGGTCCCTCCCTGTATGCCCCTGCATGGTGGTGCCTCCTGCTTCTTGGGAAGCATGAGTACTGAACTTCTTCCTTGCTGATGGTCATGTCCATGTCTGCCCATATCTGATTAAAACAGAACCCAGATACCCTGAACATACCTTAATTAGACTCTCTGCTCTTTAGAGACAGAAGGCACATACATAATTAGAATGAATCTAAGAAAATTACAGTTTGGGAGTGGCTAGACTTTTCAATTCCATCCTGCTTCCACATGCCAAATATCACCATTGAGCTCGGAGCTGCAGAGACCACCATGTCCTTTGTCACCAGTCATCATCCTTTCTGCAGTAACACATCTTGTTGGCTCCCTGAGTTGGCCCTCCCCCTGACTGTGAGCTTCTTCAGGACCGAGTTGCGAGATTTATTCAACTTGTGCCTTCCTAACGGCTGGTTCGGAGCCCAGCACTTCCTACATCCAGAATACGTGCTTGTGAATTGAACGCCTGAGTGACCACAGTTCCTCCCCCAAGTCCTGAGGACAAGGGTCACTGTGCTTCTAGATAAGGTAGGAGGGAAGAGCCTCTAATCCCAGAGTCATAACCAGGCTGATGGGTCATACTCACATGTCAGGTGTGTCAAGGTGATCAAAGTTTGCAGATGATTTACTAAAAACCAGAATGGATTTATAGTTCACCCTCTGCTGTGATCCTACTCACAGGCACCCCACTGCGCTCTCTTGAGTGATGGCTGCCGCCTCTGGAATGCACATAGCTTTCGGGCAGGGGAGTGTGTTCCGTAAGTAGACGCCATTGGTCAGCTTGCTGGGGTGGTAAAAGGCTGAGAGCCATTGGTTTGGGGGCCGTGATGGCCATGTTCTTCGCCACTGAGACACGTGTGGACCCGAGTGGCAGAAAGACACAATAATAAGTGCCCACTGGGTTCATGTAGAGGCAACGTGGACACTGTTGGTCTCATGATCACGAGACCTGTCATCACTCTTGTCAACGCTCTCTTGGCTATAAGAACAAGGAAGAAAACGCTGAAACTGGACTCGGGGTTGGTACAAGCACCGTGCACTTTGGCAAGTGCTCACCTGGGATTTTCCAGAGGCTGTTTCCATCCCTATTTACTTGCCAGATCAGCACTTTGATGAGAACGATCCTGAGGACACATGTCTGAGATCCACAGGGCGAGGCCGTGGTAGATTCCAGCACCCGAGAACTAGCCGTGACCCTTTGGAAAGTCGGTTACAAATGGCCCAGTGTGCCAGAACAATATTAATACATTTGTTTTCTCTGCATTGCTGTTATTTTAATTTCTTTCTGGAAACAGAATTCAAACTTTGCTCGTGTAGTAAGTCATTTACGGCAATATATTGATATTGCTTGCTGGCCAAATGGCTTTTTGTTAAGGTTTTATGTGACTAACTTTCTAGCTCTTAAGAACATCACTCTTATGGCAGAAAAACCTATAACACAAAGGGCTTGTGTCCCCACTGGGAAACTTGCAACGGGAATCTTACCCTCTCAAGATCACACTGACCTCATGTGTCTTGAATAAATGATGATGTAGTTCTCACTGGATTCCCGTTGTTTTTTTTTTTTTAAATTTGCATCTATTGATAACCCACCGTGACTCACGGTCTTTGCCACCACTCACTGCTGAAGGGAAGTAGGGTAGTGGTGCTCAATTCTGTATAGAGAGAGATTAATTTTAATTCTTGATGCATTGCAGACCAATATTTTTATAAAGTATAATAGAATTATAAAGTGCAATAGAAATGAATAAAATAAAGACCTTCAAACGGTACACCCTGACTTCCCATTAGATCCCGCAGACATTCCATACAGCTATCGTTTGAACCACATGACATAATCGCTCTAAAAGTCTCTGAGCCCTTGCAGTATTTCTCTCTGCAGCTTGGAAATAGACCGTCCTGGACCAGCATGGGTGCCCATGTTCCGAGAAGCCTGGAGCAGAAGTCTTACCACTGACTTCCGATCACAACAAATAGGACGTGCGTGCTCCAGACCAAACCCATGGATCCATCTTTGGGATATTTGACTTTCCCTGGTTGGGCCTAAGTTGAAGTGTGGCAAGCATCGGAGAGCCTGAGAGTCATGGACAAGTCCCAGCCACGGGGCTCATGGTCTCAGGGGGTTTGTTGGGCTTCCTGGGCTGGTTGCTCCAGGTGTGGGTTAAGGTCCTGGTTTTGTACACCTTGTGCCCATTGTCCCTTTGTATATTCAGTGTCAAGAGACTTGAGGATGGGGTCAGACAGCACAAATGAGAATGAGTACGGTGACACGGATTTGGGAACAGAGAGGCTGGCCCAGCACTGACAACCCCATTGGCAAGATGAGGCCGTTTGGGTGAAGAGTTTCTGAGATGAGTGTTAGTCTCTAAAAACATGATTGGGGCAGGGGCGCCGTGATCTCCGAGTACGTCTGTTTGTGGTTTGGCAGGGTGTGGGGTTTACTGGGCAGGAGGCCTTCATATGATGGGGAGCAGACATGAATAAAGGCAGAGGACTAAAGGACTAGAGGGCTAAAGCAGGCTGAGTCTGCAACCAGAGAAGCTCGACTATTCTGGGGCAAGACAGCTGTCCATGCATGGGCTTCATTCCTAGTCCAGGAAACACAGGATTCCATGTGTGGGTCTAAATCCATGGCTTCCTCTGATGTAAGCAAAAATATCCCACATGGGGGCGCCTGGGTGGCTCAGTGGGTTAAAGCCTCTGCCTTCGGCTCAGGTCATGATCCCAGGGTCCTGGGATCGAGCCCCACATCGGGCTCTCTGCTCAGCGGGGAGCCTGCTTCCTCCTCTCTCTCTGCCTGCCTCTCTGCCTACTTGTGATCTCTGTCTGTCAGATAAATAAATAAAATTAAAAAAAATATCCCACATGGCCTCTTGGTCCCAACCCATTTAGAAATTAACAGTAAATATATTATGGAGTCCCTGTGGATACTCTGGACCTCTGTCAGTCAATTTCTGCCAGAATCTGCCGTATCTACCATTTCCCCAGGACCTGAGGAGGGAACGAGAGGTGAAGGGGGAAAGCCAGGCAGAGGATATGGCAAAGGCCCAAGGGCATCTGCAGTGTTGTGGCTTCTGCGAGCAGAAGTTGGGTGTGACTGGAGACTGGAGTATGCGAGGAGACAGGGTGAGCCTAGCGGAGGCATCCAAAACCAGATGCAAAATGGTGCCATAAAAGACGTGAGTGAAGACATTGGGCCGAGCCACAGACTGTTCCTGGAAGGGACTGTGCTTTTGTACGTCCCTAGAATGTTAATGCGATGGCCCAGTCCCTAGGAGTGCTGGCGACGTTTGCCCGGTGTCCGTTCTGCAGGGTTCCCACAGCCCAGAGGATGGGCTGTTCAGCCCCATCAGCACCCTGGTGTGAATTGTTTCACACCTGCATGAGGACCGGCAGGAAGGACGCCGTGTGACGTGCAAGGACAAGGGCGGAAAGCACGATTTCCCACGGAGGAGCAGAGAGGGCCAGAGACAAGCTCCGCATAAAGTCATCTGGGTCCTTCAAACCAAAAAGAGGAATTCATCATGGAATCCGGCTGACTGGAGGCAGCCGGGGTGCAGAGCGTGTAACGCACTGAAGAAACAAAAGCCCTTGTAAATACCCTTAAAGGTAACAGAGTTATGTTTCATTCAAATCAATTCTCTTTATCTACTCAATGGGGCTTTTTGAGAATTTCAAGATTATACTTTTCAGGTCTCTGATCGACGTACTCTCCATGGGGAAATGCAACAGTACCTTACTGCAGACTCCTTTCTATACTTTTGCTTTTAATTCAGTTCAGTTGTGCTTAATCCGAAGGGACGTTCAAGAGCAGGGACTCTGGGGTCACAGGTACCTAGTTTCGTCCCCACGCCTCGCTCTGGGAGCTGGTCAGATTCGCCAGCCTCTCGCAGCTTCTAGTGTCCCCTTGTGTAAGAGGAGGACAATAGGGGACTCATCCGTAGGGATCCCATGAGGGTCATGTGAGGCAATGTGTCCTCCGTGCCTAATGGCCCAGGATGTCTCAACTACTGTTATGAAGGAAATTGGCTGTTTTTAAGGTTCTTTGCTTGCTTCCTGGTTCTGAGGTTCCGGCTTCCATTTCTAGGCTAATATTCTTTCTACCACTTATAAAAGAGGTGTGTCTAAATCCTGCTACATCATTATGAAAACACGGCTCACAGTGGAGTCATGTGGGTAGTAGCCAGACACTGTGTCTTTGTTTGGTCATTTAGTGATGTAACCCTTGAAAAATCCTCTCTCAGATCATTCTGTTGGGAACAGTTTCCAAGCCATTAAAATGTTATTCTTCCAAGTCGTCCCGCATTGCTAACAGGGGAATGGAGACAAAGTGCAGTGTCACTTGGGCTTTGCCTAAAATGAACGGAACCATCCTCGGCCGGGCACAGTATGAGATCCATCAGGAGGGTCTAGGCTGGGTGTTGTGATGGACTTAAGGTGACCCTGACCCCCAGGGAGCAGAGAGCACGAGTGGCAGCTTCCAGGGCCCAGGCTTTCCATCACTTCCCCCCTGTTTAGAGAGGCTTGTCACACCCTCTTCCAGTTGGAATGCAGTGACTGTGGGAAGGGGCTTCCCTGACGGTCACACGGAGAACCAGCGGTGAACCCGGTGGGGGGCGAGGGAGCAACACGGTGTCTTCTCTGTGAAAGCGCGATGGGACCCGAATTCGCTTGGGGTAATGGAACTTGCTTTGTCAGCGAAGGTCTTATCCAGAAGGAAAAGTGGTAGGATAGATCATAGATGATAGAGAGAGAGATAAGATAGGTCGATGGATATACAGATAAGATAGATGATTGAGATAAGTATAGATATAAATAGATTCAACTAGACATAGATAGGACACTTCTATCTATCTGAGAACCAAAACTGGTAGGATAGATCATAGAGAGAGAGAGAGATAGTTAAGATAGATGACAGAGATATAGATAGATACAAATAGATCCAAATAGAGATAGGCCAGAAGTTGTCTGTTTTGGAGATAATCGACATACCGTGTTTTATTGGTTTCAAGGACCTGATGGTGCCTGCATGTTTTTCTGCATTACCAATGATCCCCACCTCAAGGCTAGTCGCCATCTGTCACCATACAAAGCCACAACTTCATTATCAACTACATCTCTTCTGGTCTACGTTACACCTCCATGCCTTCTTTCTGGAATAACTAGAAGTTTGCTCCTCTTAATCCCGTTAACCTACCTCACCCATCACCCCCAACTCTTCTGCACTCTCATAACCATCAGTTTGTTCTCTGTTTTTAGGAGTCTTCTCCTGTTTTGTTGTTTGGTCTTTTGATCCCACACATTAATGGACTGATAGAACACTGACCATCATATATCACACTGAGTTTAGCAAGAAAGTTCATTGAATCCTAGAAAAATAATGTTCCTACTCCCAACCGCCCGCTTACATCAGTGGCACCACCAAAATTCCAGTTTTATAGGTTTTTTTCTCTTCCTGGTTCCTAAGTTATGATTTTCAAGTAGCCAACAATTCCTGTGGATTTTTCTGAGAATTATCATTCGTGCCTCCCTTTTTCTCCAATCTCATACTCGAGCCTCACACAGACTGTGGAACCCTAACACCACAACTCTCTCATGTCCTCCTCCCTGGAGTCTGCTCTGGTCTCTTTAATTCTGTACTGAAAATGTAATGAAACACCTTTCCCTGCATTTCTCCTCTGCGTTGACAGATCGACTAAGTCTGAGTTCCTTATCCCAGCATCTTCATCCTTCCATCATCACTGACCTAACTGTTCCCAACCTGTGGTCCTCAGAGACCTGCCTTCCCTGGTCATCATGGCCCACACCCATCCTTCCTGCCCTTCACATGTGCTCCCAGGGTCCTCGGAACTGCTTCCCTTGAATCTCTGAGCTGGTGTCGGTTCCCCACTCTTTTTCTGTCTTATGCCGGGTGTTGAGGAGTTACCAGCAGAGCGAACACCTCACAGCAAAGTGCAAATGTTAGCGCAAGTCAGATGGACAACCCAACAAGGAGTGTCTGACAGGAGGTGGGGAAGAAATGAGGGAGAGTTTCCTGTCAGGTTGAACCTCATGAAATTGCTGTTTTTCTGGGTAAACAACAACAAACAAACACCAGTTGAACATTGACAATTTCAGGTGTCATAGAGGAGTCTAAAGGCATTCCGCGGAGGGGGTCAGGGGTAAAGGGCATGGGGAAGGCAGAAGGGCGCCATCCTGCTGGTTCGCTTCACTGTGGCTGGAGCAGAGGCCGCCTCCCCTGAAACAGTGGGCATGAGTGGTGCGACGTTCATGGTGGAGCTGCCGGCAGGTTGACAGGTGGAAACCTCTAAGAGGTGGTGCTGGTGTGGGTGTAGGGACAGAGGGAAAGATCCCAGGTCCTTGGAGGAACTGAGCAGGCAATGTGCCAAAAAAGAAAAGAAAAGAAAAGACCCAACCAACCACAGCACACAATGTGCATTAATATTTAACTATTCTCCCTTTGGGGAGATGTGAGGGTTTTAGATTGCCTTTACTTATTTGCTTACTTACTCATTTCTTGCTATCAATAAATATGCAATGCATATACCATTACCTAATCTTTGTTCATGTTCATGATGGTTTCTTTAAAATAAGAGCGTAGAAATGAAATTGCTTGGTCCAGCCATATAAAGTATGGTAAGGCTGTACATGTACATTTGTACATTGTTAGTCACCCACCAGAATGTCCTGGGACATCAGCTCTGCCACGGGCCACATGTGAGAGGGCCTTCATCTGTTGGCAACAGGACTAGTGTTTGTCATTGTGATGAACAAATAATAGTTTGTTACTTTTTAAATGATTTTCTAATTACCAAAGTGGCTGAAACTTCATTTTGGACATCTGCATTTCCTCGTAATTCCATTTTTTACAATAAAGGCAACTTATTTAATATAAAATATGATTCCAACTTTATGCTTTTTTGAACTCCAAATTGACTAGATCAAGAAAATAAGACTGTTGTCATAGTTGCTGCCATAGAAAATAAAATTGCTGAGGTTGAATTCATTTTAACATTGATACCAGGTGACATGTCAAGTTCTAAGTATTTCTCCTTCTCTTTGCATTTTGTTTTCATTGTGCAGGAAGCTCATCAGGAAGTTAGAATTCACCAGCTAATGTCTGAAGAATGCTTTACCATCCTTATAAAAATCCCCTGCTTTACACAATATTATTAATTCATTTGCCCAATGTTTGAATGGTATATATTAAAATACACAGAGAATGAAGATATGAGAGAGACAGAGAGAAACAAAGACAGAGAGAGACACTCATTCAGAGGGAGAGAGAGCAATTCTAAGAAAACGAGCATTTCCTTAGAAAATCAAATCCCTGTGCTGCCCCATGTGACAGGCGGTGCTTGTAGAATTGTATCCATCCGCCCAGATTACTGGTGTTGTTGCTGGGATGAATATTCATCACCCATGAGCTCTATCCATCAGCACTGGCTTTTAAAGTACATCAGATAGGTCTGTAATGGCCCAGATAGGAGAGCAAAAGTACAGGAGAGACAATTGAGCACAATTTACTTAGAGTGATTTTTTTTCCCCCTTTAGGGATTTGGTTATGTGAATTCTAACTTTCAGAAAGAATGTTCTATCTGTTGGTCTGAAGTTATAAACACAGAATATCAATTCTACAAACTGTAGGAAAGGATGAATAGAATGGAAGGGACCTGGGTAAATTTTTTGCCAAATTATAAAAATATTTGCATAAAATCATCCACCATCAACACTTTTCTCTAAAGAAATGCTGGATTTAGTGTGTGGTGTTAGGTTACAGTAGACTATGAAAAGGCTCAGGGATTTACCTGGGATTCAAGAGAAGGGCAGACCCTGGAGTAAGCTGTTCTGAGCTGACTTCGGGGGTAAAGGTCATCTGGATTTGTAAGCAATCAGGGCACAGCGTGGAAGGTGTGTGCTCTGGCTGGGATAAGACAGGAGACATCATTCAGATGTTCACAAGTTGAACAGCACAGAGCTCTTCTCAGGTGACTCTGTGCCGGAGTGGAAGCTCTACTGACTTATTTATCATAGGACCATAGCAAAAAAAAAAAAAATTTCTAGTATTTTGGAACCCGTGATGGGAATGGTTTTATCGTTTTTCCAAGTCAAGGGAATCCTTGTTTCATTTATATTGAAATAAAATCTTTTCATAATAGAAATGGCAAATCGGTGTACTGGTCTAGTTTAGAACTGACTTCATAGTCCAAAGGCTGAGCTTCTGAGGGTAGTGTTTTTTGCAAAGAACACAGAATCACAGGGATGTGTGAAATAAAAGTAAGGGGTTTACTTTGCCTCCTCCCATCTCTCTGAGAATGAGACTCTAATTATTAGAGTCTCTAATAAGAAAGGAGAAATAAGGGGCGCCTGGGTGGCTCAGTGGGTTAAAGCCTCTGCCTTCAGCTCGGGTCATGATCCCAGGATCCTGGGATCGAGCCCCACATTGGGCTCTCTGCTCAGCGGGGAGCCTGCTTCCTCCTCTCTCTGACTGTCTCTCTGCCTGCTTGTAATCTCTGTCTGTCAAATAAATAAATAAATAAAATCTTTAAAAAAAAAAAAAAGAAAGGAGAAATAACAGTCGTGGTGTAGTTCAGACAGCATGGAGATCCCTAAAAAATTGTGTTTATTTCTTGTCTGGTCTGGAGATGAATAATCACAGTATTGGTGGTCTCAGAGAGCATGTCCCGTTGGCTCAGAAAATCACAGAAAGATGGGATTATCAGACCCTGTCTGCCATCTAGAGCACTAGGAGGCTGGACATTAGCCTGTCATCTTTGATAATTGTGTAGTTGGAACAATTGGGGAAGCCAAGGCAAAAGTGGCTGCCTGTATTCTAATGTTGCATACATCTTCCAAAAACAATACAAGTCAGCAAGAAAAGCAGATAAAACCACACAACTTTTATTGACATAAGGAGAAAAGAGGAAAAAACACTACAACTTCATTACTACCTAAGTAGAAACATAACCACCACTTTCAGTGGAGCTAATTCTTCAGCTTGTGAACCGAGACTTTGTAGAGAACAAGGGTGGATCTCAAAAGGAGGCACAGAAGGAGAAGAGGGAAAGCAGGACTACAGCAAAGCTACCCTCAAAGAGCCAACTGTAAGTACAAAATAAAACCCTCCCCTAACCAGAACGGGAGCACCAATACTTCAGGGTGCTGGCCTCAGGAAAGGGACACAAGGTGGGCATTGGAGAACTAAAGAGACAGTCTTGGAAAGGCAACACTTCCTAGAGATAAGAGAGTACAAAAAAGGGAGAGCCAACTGAGTTTTGAAAGATAAAATAAGAAATAGGCAGGAAGTTTGGATCCTATAAGACAAAAGCAAACAAAACAAGTCCAAGTATACGTAACAAATGCCACCATGGGTTTCCAGAAAAGAACCCTTGGACATGTCTTGAATGAGGATTGTCACACATACCCCAGACCACCAGCCCTGTCCCCTGACTGCAGAGGTGCAAGCTGTCTTCAGTGTTACAATGTCACTGTCAAAAACAGCAGGAGGAGGAAATACTTAAGTTCATGAAAATATACTCCTCCCCCAGCAATTAACCCTGAAACAAAAGAAAAGGTATTTCAGAATTCCAAACTGAATCAAGTATCCCCAAAGAAGCATTTGAGGTATGCAAATAAATTCACCTTGAACCAGAAATTTAGAAACCAAGAACACAAATGGACAGAACCTTGAAAGGAATAAAACAAGAGTTTCAGGAAGAGAATAGAAAAAACAAAAGATAAAATCACATCAGTGATATAGGCTACATTAAAGTTCAAAGGAAGAAGAGATTCATGTAAAAATTAAACAAGGAGAAAGAAGAAAAAAGGCAATAGTAAAGATAATGAAAATGAGACAAAGAAGGTAGAGAATGGGTCAGAAAGTCGTTGAATGGAAGATATAAGGAAGATTCAACTTCTATTTGCAATTTAAGCACCTGAACAACAACAACAACAACAAAAACAGTGGGAAAGAATTACTATTTAAAACCATAACTCAATAAAACTTTTAAGAAATGAAGGAAAACCTGAATCTTTGTACTAAAAAGACCCAACAGGTACTTGTGAAAATTGATCCAAAATCATCAGCTCTGACACATATTCTAATGAAATTATTGACTTAAAACATAAAGAAGAAAGCCCAAGGCCTCCAGGCCAAAAGATCAAATAACTTCAAGGACAATATAATTAGAGTAGTATCATGCAGCTTAAAGGAAAAATCCAAATCAAGCAACAGTGGAGCCCCAGGAACATGCAGACCATGTAGTTTGTATTCAACCAAGCTATTCCTCAAAGAGCAGAATTGTAGAGAAAGATTGAAGTGTGCAGAAATCAGGAAATGCTATTCCCATGAAGCCTTTCTTGGCTGATCTTCTATAAGGTAAGCTTCCTCTAACTAAGAAATAACCAAAGCAGACTTTGTAAGCTGTCAGGTAGTGAGCATTTAATATGTTTTAATTGTAGACCCAAGCCTTAATCAAAGAGGCTGAGAAGGAAAGAGGAAAATACAATAGTCTCACTGATCATTAGCTAAATAGATGGGAGTCAAACAAGGGGATTAAAAATGGAATTAACCAGTTAATAAAAGTTTAAGCACAATACAAATGTTCTTAAATAGTAAAACTACATAAAAATAAAAGCATGCAGACAAAATATCATGCAAAGAAATAACAAATGTAATACACAATGTAATTACAACCAAAATAATATGGCAGAATTGAGACCAAATGTAATTGTCTTATTAACTGTGAATGGGCTTAATTGACTCATTAAAAAACATTTTAAACTAGGCTTACAAAACAAGATACAGCTCTGGTACACAAGAATCCCTCCCTTACCACCAAAAAAAGTGAGTGACTCAGAAAGACTAAATATAAAAGGATTTTTTTTTTCTACCAAGAAAATGGAAACAGGAGTGTGGAGGTTGCAGTCATGATGTCAACAAAGTATAAGTCAAGCCAAGAAATGTTAAACTTGACTAATAAGGACACTTATTAGTGTCCAGGCCCTTGACTAAGGACACCACTATTCACAAAGCAGATGTAGCAGTTATGAACATCTATAGGCCAAGTAACACAGTGGACACCTTTATAAAGTGGAAACCACAGGAGGTCCAAGGAGGCAGGAGCTCTCTAATGTGGGAGAACCCAGCACTCAATTTTAATAAAAGGCAGACCAGGGGCGTCTGGGTGGCTCAGTGGGTTAAGCCGCTGCCTTTGGCTCAGGTCATGATCCCAGGGTCCTGGGATTGAGCACCGCATCATCGGGCTCTCTGCTCAGCGGGAAGCCTGCCTCCTCCTCCTCCTCTCTCTCTCTCTGCCTACTTGTGATCTCTGTCTGTCAAATAAATAAATAAAACCTTTTTAAAAAAATAAAAAAATAAAAGGCAGACCAATCAAACGAAAAATAAGTAAGGATATAAAATATCTAAGTGACATAATCAATAGGTAGATTTTACTTACATGTCATCTTTCACACGCTTGTGATGGAGAATAAACCTCTTCTTGAGCACGCAGGCAACACTGACCAAAATAATCATATATTAAGTTATAAAGAAAACACCATAAAAGTCCATAAGCTAGACATATTACAATACTCTCTGATCTCAATGTCGTAAGATTAGAAATTTATCACAAAATAAACAAAAGACTCTTCCCTCATCTACCTGGAAATTACAAAAATAAAAAATCCTATTAGACAATTATTGGGTGAAAGGGAGGATACAAACAGAAAGTATACAACTTCTAAAAAGTCATGACGATGAAAACACCCCACAGGAGAATCTAGAAGATAGGTGCAAGTCCCTTACCAAATAAATCATGGCCTTAAACACAACAATGAAGAAGAAAGAATGAAAATGAGTTTATTACATTTTTGATTCCAAATTTTAGAAAAAGAACAATAAACTGAACTAAATGAGAGGACAAAGAGGGGTAAAACAAAGATAAATGTGTAAGACAGAGACTAGAAAACCAGTAAATTCATTGCTACATCAAAATCTTTATTTTTAGGGGCACCTGGGTTGCTCAGTTGGTTAAGCCACTGCCTTTAGCTCAGGTCATGATCCTGGAGTCTCAGGATCGAGTCCCACATCAGGCTCCCAGCTCTGCAAGGAGTCTGCTTCTCCCTCTGACATCTTCCCCTTCCATGTTCTCTCTCATTCTCTCTCTCTCTCTCTCTCTCAAATACATAAATAAAATTTAAATAAATCTTTATTTTTAAAGAAATGAACAAAACAGTCAAGGCATTAATCAGCCTAATCCAAAAAAAGGAGAGGAAGGAAAAAATACAAAATGGCATATAAAATATGAAATGACAAGAGGGAAAACAACATGGAAACAAAAGACATTTTAAAAAATACAAGATATTTTATAAACCTCTATAAAAGAAAATGAAAACCTAGATGGAATTGATAATTCTTTAAGAATAGTTTGCCAAAATGGTGCCCATTGGAAATAAAAAGGTTAAATATATGAATTTCTGAAAAAGAAATAGAGAAAATTTAAAGGAACTGAAGAGTAAATTTAAAAAGCAACAACCCAGATGTTTTCACTTGTGAGTTCCACCAAATGTAGGGAACACATTCCACCTCACTCCTAATAAGAGAATTGTAAAGTAAAACCACATTGATATGTCATTTCTCACTTATCAGGTGGACAAAACTGAAATCATGACAACATATTGTGTGCATGCAGTTGTGTGAATGGGTGCTCTCATATTTTGCCTCCAAGAAAGCCACTGGTACAACCATTCTATGAGATTTGGCAGTATCTAAAAAAATGATGTGTGGGTATTATGGAGGGCATGTATTGCATGGAGCACAGGGTGCGGTACATAAACAATGAATTTTGGAACACTGAAAAGAAATAAAATAAAATAAAATGAAAAAATTAGAAAACAAAACAAATAAATGAATAAATAAAAAGGATATATTTAGAAATCTAACATTTTATTTTCTAGAGCATTTTTAAAAATCATTACTGAACATTGAAAATCAACGAAAAACTAAAGTTCATGATATATATCCTTATATGTCTAAATCTATTTATAATGGAAAATAACCATGAAAAAATATTACATGTCATCAATTTCAGCAATAATGTAGAAAATGTAAAATAGTATTTAGAATGATTCTGGCAGATCAGAAGCCATGGCGCTGGTGATAATTTAGGTGGAAAAATAACAAAATGCATAACCACCATTTGTTTCTAGGTCTATGCTCATAAATCCTGTCAATGACCAAATGACATAATAAACAGTCATAATAAACAGATGCTAAAAAAAAAAAAAATGAAAAAAAAAAAAATGATGTGTGCATTTCCTTCATGACCCAGCAGTCTCACCTGTAGGAACTCACCTGCCAAATACAGCCCCAAGGATGCAGAAAGTATACATGCACTAGGAGACTCATGAACTGTGGTTTGTAACTGCAACGTATTTGAGACAATGTAGGTTCGCACGTGGAGACTCTTCAGTCTGTAGTCACAGCGGAGTACCAGGCAGGTGTAAAGAAATAAAAGAGAGAAGAACACTGTCAACTGAAACGAAGTGAATCCCAAGACCATTTGTTAAAATAAAAAAGTAAATGGGAAAAGAGTAGCTGGAGTATGTTTCCTGTCGTGTAAAAATGAAGGAGAACAAGGGATACACACAAATGTACTTATTTGTGCTTGAAGAACCATGGGAGGGATAAACGAGAAAGTTATGAGATGGGATACTGATGGGAGATGGGGCGGAACGGATGGGAAAGTACAGGGTGGTGGGCACAGCACAGAAGGAATGGGATAGAGTGTTGTTTTTTTCTGTAATTTTGACTTTTGCAACTATGTTAATGTCTCACATATACAATAAATTTAAAGATCAATAAAGATGTCACAAAGCCCTAAAAGGTATACAAAGTGACACAAATCAACTTATTGGTATTTCAAAGTAATAACAGAACCACACTGAGAAAAATAAACCAAATAATTTTTTTAAAAATTTATTAATTTATTTATTTGTCAGAGAAAGAGAGAGCTAGCACACAAGAAAGCAAAGTGGCAGACAGAGGCAGAGAGAGAAGCAGGCTCTCTGCCAAGCAAGGAGCCCGATGAGGGACTCGATCCCAGGACCCCGGGATCACGACCTGAGCTGAAGGCAGCGGCCCCACTCACTGAGCCAGCCAGGTGTCCCTAAACCAAATAATTTTTCAATAAAGCATTATATATCCCCAGACTGAACAGAAAAAGTTGCAAAGAAAGATTGAACTTTGATGGGAAGTTTGGTGTGGCTTAGCTCTGCAACTAACTGAAATAATTTTTTTTGTATTTTCTGGTATATTCTGAGATCAAGCAGTAAGTAAATATGTAGTGGAGAGTAAGAACTAGGTTTCTTACTGTTCAAGAAACCAATTACAAGAGTGAATGGAGGGTGAGTTGGTATTCACTGGAGTGCAATTGTGTATTATATTAGCGTGGAATTGGAGGAATCAGAATGTGTGGTATATATTATCTGCCTGTATCATCTATCCATCTATCTATTGATCTATCGATCTATTGATTTACTATCGATCTACTATCTATCTTTCAATCAACCGTCTATCTTCCCTAACTCTGTCCACTAAGAGAGAAAAACAATGACAGTCCAGCAACAATAATCACACTTAGTACAAAGACTTTGATTTCTAAATATATATGTCTTTAAAAAGAAAAAAGTCTCAGGGTGCCTGGGTGGCTCAGTCAGTTAAGCAACCAACTCTTGATTTTGGTTCAGGTCATGGTCTCAGGGTCATGGGATTGAACCCCACACTGGGCCCCCTGCTCAGTGGGGAGTCTGCTTGAGATTCTCTCTTTCTCTCCTGTTGCCCTTGCCCCTGCTTTCTCTTTCTCTCAAATACATACATCTTTAAAAACAAAAAAGAAAAAGAAAAAAGTTTCCTTGGATAAATAAGTTCATTCCAGATCAGAAATTGGGAAAATGGAAGGCAAACACAGAACTTCTTATTATTCAGAAAAGTCAGAAATTGCTCAAAAAGTGTTGGAGAAATTTCAAAAGGGTACACAGCCAGCTTTAAGAGACTCTACTGAAAAGTAGGAACAGTTTAGGACTCAGAGTCAATGTTAGTAAAGGATTATAACCTACTGAAGGAAGTAAGAATCCATAAATTGATACCAATAGAAATGAATGAATGGATGAATGAATGGATGGGAGAATGGAAAAGTATTTCATACAATAGAATAACAATATTACAATAACAATTATTATTGTAATAATTGATTTACGCAAGAATCAGGAGTGGCTGAAACTAGTGGGTAGAAGTTTTTTGAGAAACAGAATATTTACATAGTCTCAAAGTGTCTTTCCACAGAATAGTTTCAACTGCAAAGGGAAAAATCTTGTAACTTTATAGTAGGGAAAATTGTCAACATGTTCCTTAGTGTGATCAAAGTCAGCTTCACCAGTACTGGGACAACCTGTTTTCATGTCTTCCTGATAATATGCGACATAATAAATAATTACAATAAGTATATGCAGTATATTGCAATATATGAGAAGGATATCAACACTTTTGTGTAATTACTGCCAAAAATGGGTGGTTTGGGTCAAACTATAAGGAAACAGCAGATAAAACCACTCAAGGGATATTCTATCAAATAGCAGTTTTAATTTCTTTTTTTTTTTTAAAGATTTTATTTATTTATTTGACAGAGAGAGATCACAAGCAGGCAGAGAGGCAGGCAGAGAGAGAGGAGGAAGCAGGCTCCCTGCTGAGCAGAGAGCCCGATGCAGGACTCGATCCCAGGACTCCGAGATCATGACCTGAGCCGAAGGCAGCGGCTTAACCCACTGAGCCACCCAGGCGCCCAGCAGTTTTAATTTCTTTTAAAATGTTGATATCATGAGTTTGTTTCTTGGTTTATCTCTCTCTCTCTTTTCTTTGCTTGTTTATTTTGTTTCTCAAATTCCATGCGTGAGTGAAATCATATGATACTTGTCTTTCTCTGACTGACCTATTTCACTTAGCATAATACTCTCTAGACCCATCCATGTTGATTGCAAAGGGCAAGATTTCACTCTTTTTTATGGCTGAGTAATATTCCAGTGTAGACACATACCTCATCTTCTTTATCCATGCGTCTATTAATGGCACTTGGGCCACCCATAGATCGGCTATTGGAAACATAGGGGTGCATGTATCCTTTTGAATAGCGTCTTTGCATTTGGTGAGTAAATACCCAGTAGTGTGATTACGACTGTAGAACTCACCCTGTTGATTACCAGAGGGGAGGTGGGCGGGCAGGGGGGAGGATGGGGGATACAGGGATGGAGATTAAGGAGGGCACTTGTGATATATGGAAGTGTTGAATGAGACTAATATTATACTGTATATGTTAACTATATTGAAATTAAAATAAGATACTAAAAATGTTAATATCATAAAATACAAAGCATGAGAAGTACAGATTAAGGGACTCTAAAAAGACATGGTTACTAGAATATGAAGCATAAAGATCCTGGATTAGAACCTGTACCAAAAACATTTTTTTTTCTCTTGCTATAAATAACATTCTTACAACAAGTGATGAGATTTGAATAAGATCCATAGATAATAGTACAGAATTTGTGTAAATTTCCTAATGTTTATTTTTTTTAAGATTTTATTTATTTATTTGATAGAGGGAGAGATCACAAGTAGGCAGAGAGGCAGGCAGAGAGAGAGAAACAGGCTCCCCGCTGAGCAGAGAGCCCAATGCGGGACTCGATCCCAGGACCCTGAGATCATGACCTGAGCCGAAGGCAGCGGCTTAACCCACTGAGCCACCCAGGCACCCCCTAATGTTTATCATGGTACTGGAGTAAGAGAATGTCTCTGTGTTTCAGGAAATCACATTAAAATATAGGGGTCAACTAAATGCTTATTTTTTTTTTTAAAGATTTTATTTATTTGACAGAGAGAGATCACAAGCAGGCAGAGAGGCAGGCATAGAGAGAGGAGGAAGCAGGCTCCCTGCTAAGCAGAGAGCCCGACGCGGGGCTCGATCCCAGGACCCTGAGATCATGACCTGAGCCGAAGGCAGCGGCTTAACCCACTGAGCCACCCAGGCGCTCCTAAATGCTTATTTTTAAATGGTTCAGAAAAGAGACAGAAATGATAGTAAAAAAATACAGTGAAATATTAACATTTGTCCAGTCTAGGTAAAGGGTATATGAGAATTCTTTGTAGAATGGCAATTTTTACATTTTTACATGGAAAGGTTTTGAAAAATGATCAAAAGTGATTGGAAAGTATCATTAAAATAACACCACGGGAGAAGATATTTACAACACACGTAACGGACAGAGGGCCTATTTACAGAATGTTATAAAGAGCTCTTTCAAAGCAGTGAGATGATAGACAAGGTAAAAGAAAAGTGGGAAAGAAACATGAAATAGCATTCAAAGAGGAGACACTCAAATGACAATGATTACGTGAAAAAGGATTCAGCCTTGTTAGTGATGAAAGAAATAAAATTAAAATCGCCACTATACACCCACTGAAAGGGCCCCATTTTAAGAAATCCTGGCACAACCAATCTCACCGAGAAGGCAGAGTACATGGAACCTTCAGACACCGTCGGTGGGTGCAAATTTTGGCAAAATCACATTTGGAAAACCGACATTGTCAACTAAACCTGACCTGATGGATATCTGAGGATCCCGAAAATTTCCCCGAGTTACGAGTCTGTAGAAATGTAGTCACATGTTGACCAAAGATGTGTCAAGGAAGACCAGATACTTTATGGAATGTTCATGCCACATAGTACTATTTAGTGATACAAATAAATACACAGCAAAGAGGGATAGTTCTCACAACACATGAATAAGTGGGAAAAAAGCCAGACACAGAAGAACACCTAGTACAGGACTGCATATACGCAAAAGTATGAGAATGGGGAAAAATAAATGTGATAGAACTAAGGGCTTGAAGCCCTTTGGGAGGAAGGAGGAGCCACTCAGCGGTTTCTTGGGTGCGGCTGATGTTCTATTTCTAGAAGCGGGAGGTGGTTACATGATTTTGCTCAGTAAGTGGTAATGGGTTGAGCTGAAAATTTTGTGTTCTACCCTCTCTTCTGTATGTGTGATATTCAGTAAAAAATTAAGAATCAGGGAAATTCATGAGACACAATAATAACAGAGAAAGCAAAAATAAGTTTTAACAAGGCATTCTGCCACAGGCAGGAGATGGAAGATTATGTAGGTAAAAGGCAGTGACACTTATTCTCATAAAGCATCAATACCTAAATTCACATTGCAGATGTACTAAACACTATTTCCACCATTCAGTTTCGGGTCTAGTGTCCAAAGGCTTCACTAAGCTTAGGGGACAATGTAAGCACCAAGGAAAAATAGCACATTAATAACGACACTTGCTGGGGTGAGTGGAGCAAAGCCCCACGTGTGGATTGTACAGAGACCCCTCCCCAGGATGGAGGTCTAGCCAGAGAACCACCACATGCCCATAGGCTTAGTCAGACACGATTTATCACATAAGGAATTTTTGTGTGTCTGTGGTTAGCCTTGCATTTTGTGACATGCATCAGTCTAAATTTTTCTAGCGTCTGACACTTTTCTGTTTGGTGGTGTTCTTCTCCTCTGGAACGGAAAGAGGCTCCTACACCCAATTGTTATGGAAACTTTTATTTTAAAACACTGAACAGTCATTTTTTCCCAGTCAATAGCTACTCCGATCCAGCAACCTGTTTCTGTACTCACCACTGTTTCCCCATCCCGTCTTCTCTAGTGTTCCTTTTCTTGCCAAAGAGAACATTCTCTTTTTTTTTTTTATATTTTTAATTTACTCCTTTAGAACTATAGTTGGTAAACTCTTAGTCTTTGAAAAGTGAAAACATCCTGGGTTTGCACTCTCATTTAAGGAATGACCACGTTCAAAGTTTGAAGTGCGCAATTATTTTGCCTTGGTCCCTTTGAAGATGACACTTCATTACTGCTGATTAGTAGACTGCTGGCACAGAGGTAGAGCTTTGGGATAATCTATTTTTTTTTTAATGTGTTAGCTCAAAGATGTTCTCTTTATTTTTGGTGTTCTGCCATTTCACAACCATGTGTGTGGGTGAGGTTTTATTTTTATTTGCCCTGGTTAGAGCTCGGAGTGAACTGCTTGAAAGATCATGTCTTTCTACAAATCTAGAAATTTCTCAGAGATTATCTAATGAAATACTTATTTCCTGTTATTCCTTTTCTGCTTTTCTTATGAAATTTCTAAAACATATACAGTAGTCTCTGAGTCTGTCCTTTATGTCTCTTAACTCTTCTTTCCTTAAAAAAAAAAAAAGAAACAAACAAACAAATAAACAAAAAAACCTTTATTTCACTACTTTGAGGTCTGGGTAAAGTCTTCGTTGCTGTTGTCCAGCTGACTAACTTTCTTTTGGCGTCCATTTTGCAGTTTGTTGTAATTTTTTTTTTATATTTTTACTTAAAAGTCTCTATTTTTTATTTCTTAACAGTTGCAACAATTTTATATCCACTGTTCTTTTTCTCACTCTATTTTTCCCCCAGTTTACTGTGGTATAATTTACAGCATGCATTTTAGATTGGCAGTTTCTGGAGATTGTAATGTCTTGTGACCATCACCACATGTAAGACATGCCTTTCTAATAACTCCCCACCCCAAATTCCCTGATGCCCCTTTGCAGCCAATCTATCCCAGACTCAGCCTCGGGCAGCAATTACTCTGTTTTCTGTTAGTAACATTTGCCTTTTCTAGAACTTCAGAGAGAAGAAATCATGCATTACATAGTCTTCTAACTTCCTTCACTTATCATAACATTTTTATGGTGTATCCATGTTGTTGCATGTATCAATGATTTGTTCCTTTTTAATGCTAAGTGATATTTCATAGTATGGCTATAACTTGCTCATTCATTCATTTACTGAATAGGCTCTTGGGATGATCCCAAGTCAACATCATTGGGATGATCCCAAGTCAACTAGTTATAACTAGTCAACTATAACTAGTTTACTAGTTATAAACAATACTGGTATGAACATTCATTTGTGTCTTTGTGTGGACATATTTTCATTTCTCTTGGATAAGTACCTAGGAGTGGCTTTGTTGGATCATGTGGAAAATGTATATTTAGGTCTACAAAATGCTGTGAAACTGTTTCCCAAAGTCGCTGCCCCGTTTTACATTCTAATCATGATGTATAAGATTTCTATTTCCCCCACATCCTTGTCAACATTTGATATTGTCGGCCTTCCAAATTTTAGCCACTCCAGTGCATGTGTGTCTCCTCTCAGTTTTAATTTATGTATTTCCTGACACTTAATGATGGTGTATGTGTCTTTTTTTTTTTTAAAGATTTTATTTATTTATTTGTCAGAGAGAGCGAGGGAGAGAGAGCGAGCACAGGCAGACAGAATGGCAGGCAGAGGCAGAGGGAGAAGCAGGTTCCCTGATGAGCAAGGAGCCCAATGCGGGACTCGATCCCAGGACGCTGGGATCATGACCTGAGCCGAAGGCAGCTGCTTAACCAACTGAGCCACCCAGGAGTCCCTGATGGTGTATGTGTCTTAATGTATTTATTGGTTATATATATTCTGGAGAAAAATCCTTGGTCAGATATATGCTTTTCAAATGTCCCCCCCCCCCACTCTGTAGCTTGCCTTTTCATTTTCTTTTTTTTTAAAGATTTATTTATTTATTTATTTGACAGAGAGAAATCACAAGTAGGCAGAGAGGCAGGCAGAGAGAGGAGGAAGCAGGCTCCCTGCTGAGCAGAAAGCCCGATGTGGGGCTTGAACCCAGAACCTGGGATCATGACCTGAGCCGAAGGCAGCGGCTTAACCCACTGAGCCACCCAGGCGCCCGCCTTTTCATTTTCTTAACTGCCTTTCCAAAAGCAAATTATGGGAGTCCTGGGGGGCTCAGTTGACTAAGCATCCAACTCTGGATTTGAGCTCAGATCACAATCTCAGGTTGTGAGATCAAGCCCCACATTGGGCTCTGTGCTGGGTGTGGAGTCTGCTTGAGGACTCTCTCTCTCCCTCTCCATCTGCCTCCATTCATGGTCTCTTTCTCTCTCTCTCTCTCTCAAATGAATAAATAAATCTTCAAAAAATAAAAAGCAAATTATGAGAGTGCCTGGATGAGCATGGAACTCTTGGTCTTGGGGCTGTTAAGTTCAAGCTCTACATTGAGATTACTTAAATAAATAAATAAATAAATAAATATCTTTTTTTTTTTAGCAAATATTTTTTTTTTTTAAAGCAAATTGTGGGGCGCCCGGGTGGCTCAGTGGGTTAAGTGTCTGCCTTCGGCTCAGGTCATGATCCCAGAGCCCTGAGATGGAGCCCCGTGTCAGGCTCTCTGCTCAGCAGGGAGCCTGCTCTTCCCTCTCCTTCTGCAGCTTCCCCTGCTTGTGCTTGTTCTCTCTCTCTCTCTCTCTCAAATGAATAAATAAAATCTTTTTTTTTTAAAAGAATATTCTCTTTGATCACAGATCAGTTGGCCTAATAAGTGAGACAGGATTTCCAGACACTGTCTGTTTTGTCCTTCTCACCTAGATGTATGTATGTTAATTCATTGATTCCATGCTGCCTTGAATTCTGTAGTAAGTCTTGAAATTAAATAGGATCAGTCCTCCATCTTTTTCTTTTGTTTTTCTTTTAAAATTAATAGGTATATGAAAAGATGAGTCGTATCATATGTCATTAGGGGAATTGCAGATTTAAACAACAATGAAATCCTAGGACTCATCTGTTACAATGGCCAAAATCTGGAACACAGATGATACCAAATGCTGGCAGGGATCTGGAGCGACAGGACCTCTCGCTTGCTGCTGGTGGGAATGCAAAATGGTGTAGCCACTTCGGAACACCGTGTGGCAGTTTTTAATAAGACTATACATATTCAAACCATATGATCCGGCAGTCACACTCTTCTGTATTAACCCCAAAAATGCTAAAACACACATTCTATACCCAAATCTGCCCGCAAATGTTTATAGCAATTTTACTCACAACTGCTAAAACTTGGAAGCAACCAAGATTATCTTTTAGTAGATGAATGACTAATAAAATCGAGGTACATCCAGACAGGGGATGGCTAATTCATGGAATATTAGTGGGAAAAATTAATGAGTGATCAAATTTATGGAAAGACGGGGTGGGATCTTAAATGCATGTTACTAAACAAAAGAAGTCGTAAGAGTTCCTGGTAGTGGCAGTCCACTCGGCTGCACTCTGTTTCTTGTATGGTAGCCCGACTTCCATCCAGTAGTTTTGTGTGTAGCTCAGCTACCTTTAATTGGCTCTGTGCCTGTGTCTCTAGAGGTAAACCAGAGCTGGGAGAAGTTAGAGACCCACTTTCCACCTGTTTTCCTTCCAGGAGTCCTCGACCCATCTCCTGCCTCGATCGGGCGCAGGGTCCACATTCTGTCCTCTGGTTCTCTGGACCCGTACCCCTCCAGTGCCCCACACCATCCCAGCTGCACTTCCCTCACACACTATAAGTAGTGAAAACAGGGGACATTCTGTGCAGCTTTCGCTCGTGAGCATGGAACCCCCACCAGACCCTGATGTTTCTGTTCTATCTCCGTCTCCTAGTTGACCATTGTGATCTGTGGGAAGATTGGTCCCCTGGGATCATGCCCAGCTACGGTAATGGGATTGTCTTGTCCTCAGCTGCGGTAATGGGATTGTCCTCAGCTATGGTAATGGGATCATCCTGTCTTCGCTCTGGTATTGGGGTTGTCCTGTCTGCAGCTACCATAGGCAGTGGAAGCTCTCTCTGTCTTTATGTCATGATTTGTGTTCATTTCATGTTTGTGTTTCCTTAAATTAACTCTTGGAGTCTCGTGTGCATACCCACAACAAATTCTTTATTGCACCACTTAAAAATTAATGCTGAATGAGGTGAATTCACCTTTTATTTTGTTGTTTTTGGCCTTTATTTTCAGCAGTATATTTCTTAATTTTGGAAATTTCGTTTAGAAGCTCATTTTGAGTAGGAGATTTTTTTTTTTTCCTTCTTTTCTCTCTTCTTTCATATCTACTTCCTTTTCTAAGATTCTGTGGTTGCTTTTATCTTCCATTCATATGCCCCTGGTCAAAACCAGGTCTTCTGAAGCTTTGGAGCGGCATGTCCATGGTATGGTGTCTAGCCCATATGTGTCAGTTTGTTTGCGGTTCTGGTGTGGTGTCTGTGTTGAGCTGCTCTCCAGGACCTCAGTTTGCCATCCTAGGCTGTGGGTTCCAGTCCGGAGCCTGGCTCTGGTGTCTGTTTCCAGTGTAGGACTTTCCTTCTTTGTTACTCCATAGGCATCACATTCTCAGTCTAGGTGCCCTGTTGGTAGGCTCACAGCCCGTCGGACCAATGGGCTGCATGCTCTCTCCTGCATTACTGTTCTGCTTCTGTTCCGTAGCAATGTTTGTTGCTATGATTTCAAAACTGTGTCTTTCTATACATTATTTACCATTCAGGAGTGGTACATCCGCTATTTTAGTTTATTGCACTATGGCAATTATTAGGGTTTGAGGAGGGAGGGAACGAGAAGTTCGTGTTTAAAGGGTATGGACTTTCAAGGCTGGGAAAATGAGGAAAGTTCTGGAGGTAGATGTTGGTGACGGATGCACAACAGAGTGAATGTACTTAATGCCACAGAGCTGTCCATTTACCAGTGGTTAAAGTGGTAAATTACACGTCATGTATATTTAACCCAATTAAAAAATGGAGGGGCAAATGGGGGGCTCAGTTGGTTGAGCGTCTGACTCCTGATCTCAGCTCAGGTCTCGATCTCACAGTTATGAGTTTGAGCCCCACATTGGGATCTGCGTTGGGTTTGGAGCTTACTTTAAAAAAAAAAAAAAGTGTTCAATTTGATCATGACCTAACCATTCAATGTTAACAATGTTATTTCGAAAGTGGAACATGTTTTAAAAAGAGTTCTGGGGTTAAATTAAGCAAGGTGACACAGTCACATTAAAAATGCTATTAAACTTGAAACAGGATTTACTGCGCTATCTACAGCAGAAATCACCTACGATGTTCTCATCAGTGTGCAGGATAAAATGTTACAAAAACGAGTGGGGCTGAACACAGGCCTCTGGAGACACCATCTCATGTTTACGTTCATCGATTTTTCTCCCTCTGAGCGCATAGCAGTCACTAATCCACAGAACTGGGCCATCTTCCCAGCCATCCTTCTCCATCTTGTCTGCAGAGATAGGAGGCCCCTGTCCCAACATGTCACTGCAATCCAGATGCACGGACTTATCTACCAGCCTAGGGACTACATCCAAAAAGTCACGCAGTCTCCCTGTTCTTCTGCGTGAATCCCTCCGGGCAGCTAGGGCAGCCACTTTGTTTGCTATGCCCAAGTATGGTCACAAACATTTACCAAGCGCCTGTGATGTGTAAGTCATTGTGGTTGCTGCTGGGAAGACAGCATAATCCCTACCTTCAGGGGATCCCTACTGTAGTGAGTACATAAACCATCGTGTGTAATCAACTTTGTCATCTGAATAGGATGTACTGTAGAGTCACCCACCAGCATTCGAGAGTTCTGTCTACTGTCCTTTGTGTTTGTGCGTGTGTATGTGGGGGGGTGTGTGTGTGAAAATCTGTGCCCCCAAACTGTCCACACTCTGAATGTCGCCTTGTATCCCAGGTTCCTCAGACCACGCCAAGAGGCTCACGGATCTTTGGGACCTGCCCTACCAGTCCTTGACCCCACGACCTGCCACTTTCTGTTTTTTATCTTCTAGTTTCATTTAGATTTCCTCTTATGCATTTTTTTTCTACCCAGTGTGAAGCTCTGAGTCCTTACTTGAGAAGGGTGATGCAGAAGAGAGGCAGAAGCATTTTTCTCAATCATTATTAATAACTTCAACTTCTCCATCCTTCATTTTCCTTGTTTTTTAAAAAAATATTTATTTATTTATTTATTTGTCAGAGAGAGAGAGACAGAGAGCACAAGCAGGGGGAGCAGCAAAGGGAGAGGGAGAAGCAGGCTCCCAGCTGAGCAGGGAGCCTGATGTGGGGCTTGGTCCCAGGACTCTGGGATCATAGCCTGAGAAGAAGGCAGACACCCAGCTGACTGAGCCACCCAGGGGCCCTCCTTGTTTCAAGCAACACTGGAAGCATCCCCGACCCAAGTGTCCCCAAATACACTTGTAAGCATCAGTTCAGCTTTGGCTGTAGAATTGCTGATAACATTTTCCATCTTTTGCCCTTTAAAGGAGAAGCTGCACTGAAATAGAGATGTGGATTCTGTTCTTGGCAATGCCATTTATTGGAAAAATCACTCAAAAAATTTGAATTTAAAAAATTACTGTGACCCTCAGGTTCGTCCTTTGGAACACGAGGATCATCATAATTAAGCGAGCTACCTGATGGTCTTCGCTCGGGGGTCAAATCACAAATGTTAATTAAAATGACCTTTGCAAAAGGGAAAGGATCACAAAAACATTACCTGTTATTCTAATAAAATTCTTCCCATTATTTAAGCTTTAGAGCTTAGAAATTGACATTCACAGCAGCTCGTCTGATAAACAAATAAGTCTGAATAGAATTACAGGGTGATGTTCCGCTCTTGGACTCCTCTGCCTTGAAGACCAGGGAGGCAGGTTTCTCTGTCGGCACTCTGGGCTCGGCGTTGGACTGTGCTCGATTCTGTGCTTCGCGGGGGATGATCTCAAAGACACAGTGTCACGGGAATGGAACTAAATCACTGGAAAATGTGATGTGAGGAAAAATAAGTAAGTATACCTTCGCGGTGTATTTGCTCCATTTTGCCCCTTTGACAAAGTGAGCTGGAAATTAGCAAATACAGAGTTCATGTTCAGGCCATGTGATTTATTGTGAAATAATAGTATACTCAATCACATCCCAGGTCCCCTATCCATGACATTTAAAAGGATCTGTCTTTTTGTTTTCAGAGAGAAAGGCCAAGGCAAGTGTTCACGGCCTCATCTCCGGATCAGGAGTGTGGCATCCCCAGATAAGGGCAGGCCACCCCCCCCAAACCCTGTGTGAATGGAGACCTACACAATGATGCGACAGGTCTAGGATTGTGTGTAATTCTCTTGGCGAGTGACGTTCTCACCTGTTTCAGACAATTCCTTCTGCTGTTGAGCTTCACTTCACCTGCAACAGGCGTCCTTATCAAAACAACTCCCCCAGGTCTCCTGCTGGTTTAACCCGTGATTCCTGCATCCCTGTCCCTCTATCACACTCCTAGAGATGTGGCTTCTGTTTATTTTGTTTTTCTCTTGTGCACAATAATGGGTCCCCAACAGCAACGGCAAATTAGTGCAAATCTAATGGGGAGGGAATTTGTAGCAGAGGAAAAAGTTAGAGAGCCCATAAATATGAATTAGGTTCACTAAAAAGACAGGAAGCTGAAAAGGATGACAATGGCATTTCCCACCTTAAACAAGGAACAAACAATTCCTTAAAGTCACCCTGTCACTATTTCTTCCTTGCCAGCGATGCTGCCGACCCCGGCCCAGGAATTTCAATGAGATATCTGCCTCTAGCTTTGCTCTGATGCAGGTAACAGTCATGGTAAGAGACATTCTTACCTGTGTACACGGTCTTGCATCAAAGTGTTCATAGTTTGCTAGTGTTATGAATCAGAATTACTGAATCCAGCTTCCTGGGTCCCCCCTGGAGGCCTAGACTTGAATATGTGATGTCGGAATGGGCCTGAGAATTTGCTGATGATCTCAGCATGGCTGACGCGGTGGATAGTTCTGTTTCCCAGGTAAGCGCACTGTTCCAACAACTCGACCCGCTGTGCGTTGACCCACTGTGTGTCTTCAGCCAAGTGACTGAATGAGTCTCAGTTTTCTTAACAATAACATGAAGGAAATCTCAGGACCCACTTCGCATGCCTGTTACAAGGGCCAGGGGAGATGATGAGTGCACCGTGAGTGGCAGGCGCAGCCGGACGGTGGTGCCCGTTAGTTATCATTCTTGGTGAGCATCTCGTCCCAGTCCCATGGATGACCATTCCGCAGCAAAGGAGATGTTCTCAGCATCTCATGAAACCACCTCAGCCATTTTCCATTGCTAGGGAAAAGGAAGATGATCTGAGAAGCGTGTTCTCTTGCCCTAATGTTTATTTATCTCTTCCAAGCCCGCTTTCTAAAGCCTCTCTCCCAAGGCACCACTGCCATGACTTTCTGGTTTGACTTCGCGGAGGGACCCTGCGCGGTTGGAGGGAAAGAGGTTGCCTGTATTGGTGCTGAAATCCTTGTGCTCCTGGAAAAGTTACACAGAAATAAGTCCCTGTGTATTTCTCAGAGAATTTGATGTTCGTGTTTATTGTTTTCCGTCCCAAAGAAAGTAAGATTCTTTCTGCTTATGCCACAGAAAACCTCAACTCACTGTGTTTGGACAATAAGGACTCTATTGTTTCGTATGACAAGGGGTGTGGTGCCAGCAGGACCTCGGGCTTGGCTAATTCAGGGCATCATCGAAGATCCTTGCAGGAGATTTTCTTCCTGGGAGCCCTTCCACCTGACCGTGGCCGCAGAAGGAAGCCTCCGGTGGCGCAGGGATGCTGAGTGGTAAGACATTTCCACAACAACCAAGCAAAAAGGGCCCGTCTCTTCTGCTGCTGTGGCAGCTCCAGGACCCTTTCCTGTGTGGAAGAGACATTTAGGGAGGATTTTTGCAGAGTCCGCTAAGAACAGCTCCCCCCACTCCCAACCCCTGCCCTGAGCCAGAGAGGAATCCAGTGCTGCTTCCACATGGACATGGTGGGGATGACAATGACAGGAGACTCGCGGACACTCTGTGCAGACCTGGGACTGTAGCCCTGGGGGACTGACCCCTGAACCAACATGGAAGGGCAGTGGCTCCCGTGGGTGCCCTGACATCAATGCAAGGACCACGTAGGGTCTGAGTGACACTAGTAGGATGCACAGCCAGAGCCAAGCCTGCACTCCCCTCTGCCCGGCTTGCTAGGTTAGCGCGAGAGGGCAAGCAGCCAGCAGCTGGTGTCATGAAGTCATTAGTGAACCATGGGTCAGGCATTTTCCAACCATCCATTTTGACTTCTTTTACCTGGATTTGAAAGAAGCCCTTGAGATACAGCCTGAGCAGGGCTGGTCCCGGAAGTTCCAATGACATTTGGGTTGACTCTCCTGGGACCTTGTGGGACATGCATAGAGCCTGCACAGATCCTTCTGGAGATGCTACCTGTGTCGTCCACACCCACACTGCGCCCCACCCACCTTCCAGCTGTCAGCTCTTAGGAATGTCAACATTTAGGACTATGCCCCATTCGCTCAGGAGACATGGCATCCCCCCGACCCCGTGTGTCAGTACCTTCCCCCACGTGCAGTTGCCCCAAGCCTACAGCGCTGTCAACCACAGTTGTGGTAATAATGCATTCAAGCACTTCACCCAGTTACGCCGTCTATTGTCACAGTCATGTAGTCAGGTAAGTGCTACTATTAACCCATCTCACAGTTGAGAAGACTGATGCAGCAGGTGGTTGGTCAGTAACCGACCCAAGGTCCCAGAGAGGCTCACAGCAGCTCACCCAGTCTGTGCACTGGAGTAGTGTTGAACGCAGGCTGCACGTTCCAAGTGCCCGAAGAGAGGTTTCTGAACATCTGGGCCTGAATTCCCCCTCAGGCTCCAGACACCGCGATCATGGTGGGTGGGGACGGTGCATGGTGACCCCCATGTGCAGCATTTGAGAGCAGCACGGGTCTGACCTCACCCATGTCTTCTTCAGTGCCCGGCAGTCCTGCTGGCTTCCCAAGCCTTCCCGCACTTATCCTCTCTCCCGGATGCTCGCAGCAGCCAACGTCAAAGCCACAGGGGAGGGTCAGCATCTTTGCAGCCTTTTTCTCCAGATGCAAGAGTGAAATCTAAGTGAACGCAAGTCAGCTGGAGGGAATCGCAGGCATCAGGGGGGAAGAAACGCATTCACTGTGATTCTGGATCATTTTCATGCCGATTGCAAATGCTTCTCTCTTTTCTTCACAAATGTCCTCTCTCCTTGCTGTTTTTAACAAGGTCATTGGTCTTCTCTCCATTCTGTCTGAGCTTCACCCTTCGTTCTACCTTCAGAAGTCAGACCTGTTTGGGACTCGGCATACTGTTTCATAAAACAGACCATGTCGCATTTCCCATCATATATTAATATCAGTAGAGTAGAGTTGAACCGTAAGGGTTTTTAATCATCTCATTTTTGATCATTAAGTCCGTTTCAGTTCATTTAGGATGACAATAATACGAAATATAAAAGGTATGTTGCTGGAGTTCAGCCTCACGCAGAAATGGCACTCCGCCACGATTTCGTTTCAGGCTCCCTGTGTGTTTACCCATGTCGTAGATGAATAGATGTGCATGTGGATTGTTGGAGGGTGTGCAGACCCACCTCTGCAGCCCAAAGCTGGTGACAGAACAGATGTGTCCTGCGGGACGCTACTGGAAGCTGGTGACCACCCCCTCTGCCAACCCAGGGTGATTTTCCTCAAGTAGGAGAAAGGAGTTGAGAAATCCTGAAGTTTTCACATTAGAGAGTATGTGGGACAAAACAACGGAAAGAAGAGAGTAAGAAGGAATAGTTTGTGGCAAAGGTGGAAAGACCTGAAAATGGTCTCTGAAAATTGTACAGCTCAATGCATGAGACACCTGTCCAGAAGTGTGAGCAGTACCTACACTTTCCACTCATTCTTGGACGCGGTGTCCAATAAGACACCAGGTTTAGCGTGCAAGGGCCCCCCGAGGGCCATCAGGTGCTGTTGGGAGCAAAGCCAAAGGACGGGTCCCTCTGTGTCGACCTCCTCCTCTGCTAAGGTGACTACCGGGTGGAAGTACTGGAAGTGGTGGGGTGATGGTCTGTGGGTGTGCACCCTGCACCACTTGCCTCATCAGAACCTGGGAGCTTATGTGGCCTGTCCATCCTGCTGACGCCGGTCCACAGCCACTAGGGATGCCCATCCAGGAAGGGAAACAGAGGGTCCAAGGAGGCATTGCGGGGACCTTCTCTCTAACCAAAAACGCAAAACAGTCATCAGTTCCTTGGATGGGGAAATTGAAAGCATCCTTCTTAAGCGACATAAAATAAAGCTCAGGTTTTTAAAAAGTTGACAACTTGAGGGTAAATACACCAAAATAAATAAAAATTGTGGGATTATTTTATGGTCCATTTCTTATTTTTCTCTCAAATTTAGAAAAAGGTATTTAGTGTAATATTTTTTTTAAAAGATTTATTTATTTATTTATTTCACAGATAGAGATCACAAGTAGGCAGAGAGGCAGGCAGAGAGAGGGGGAGAAGCAGGCTCCTTGCTGAGCAGAGAGCCTGATGCGGGGCTCGATCCCAGGACTCTGGGATCATGACCTGAGCCGAAGGCAGAGGCTTTAACCCACTGAGGCACCAAGGCGCCCCTTAGTGTAATAATTTCAAAGCAAAATAAGTGCGGCCAAACAGAACCAAGAAGAACATTTCTACCACAGAGGAATTGATAACAGGAAGTCAGCAGACCAGTGTGGGCTCCTGTCCTCATCCTGGACCCCGACTCTCTCCTGACCAACACATCACTGCTCTGAAGACCTCAGCATGAGAGTTGGTCCCTAGAAGCTTCCCAGGGGCTGCAGACACTTGTCAGCCAGCTGGCCCCCATTGAGGGTTTTATCCCTGTGTGTGGCCCAGAGTCTCTGCTGGGCCAGCCCCAGCCCCACTGGGAAACCTGACCTCTGTGGCATCCAGAACCATGTGTCAGAGAGGGTCAGTTAACACCCACACTGCACCCCTCCCACCTGATAGTCAACCTGCAGGCTCTCTCCCTCCCTCCTTCCCACCTGGTGGCAACAGGAACCCCTTTTGCTTTCCCTTTGGAGTGACCTGCACCCGGGCTTTGGGATATAGCCGACCTGTCCACTGTGTCCTGCTGACCCACTTCTCTGCCCAAACCTGGGTGCGGAAGTCAGAGCTGTGCCAATGCCAAGGTTAAGGTTCACAAAGGGAGGTGGGAGCCACTCCGGCTTTCTCCCAGCCAGCCAGCCAGCCAGCCAGTGATAAAGGGAACACCCACTGGCTCCCCATGCATATTTCTCAAATGTCCACACCCTGAAGGAGGGAGGAACTGGCATCCCAGAGCTCAACCTTATCCACTCACAGACCTGCATTTCCCCCCAACTTAACAACCCACACCCTGGACACCCCTTTTACCTTGTCATGGCCTCAACTACTGTACCTCAGAAACCTGAAACCATTGTATTTCTACCAATAAGATGAAATCCCTTAATCCCTCCCTCGTCCTGGGCTCCTGTCTCCACTCAGGGGGTCTTCAGGCCCCATCGTCCTCTCACATCCTCAGTCCTCTGCTTTTGTCCCGCTCCCCGTACTGTCATCTATCACTGATCGGTGTCTTGACCTTCTCCCCCCACCGAATTTTGAACTCCCTGGAACACACAACCCATGGTGTGTGCCACATCTGGACATGAGTGACATCCATGTCTCCTGCTGTCCCCACTCCTGGTCCCAAGGAGCAGAACCTGGTGTGGGCGTGTCCCACAGACTGCACTGTGGGTCCCGGCCCCAGCCTCTGGTGGCCCTTCCATCACAGCCCTGGTCCCATTCTTGGTCCCGGCTGGGGGTCAGCTCCTTCTCATTTCTCCCAGACTGCACCATGTTTTCCAAACCTGTCAACCTCCACTGTCCCCACCGTCAGCTGGGAGCTCCCCCTCGCACTTGAAAAGGCAGTAAAGACCGCCGGGTGGGAAGGCAGACCCAGGGCTCCTGCTGCATGTCAAGGAGCCTTGAACCTCTCCTCCTGTCTACCCCTGCTTCCATCTCAGAGAAACAGACACACCTCCCCTGCTCAGCCAGGACCCCTGCCTTCCCAGAGATGCCTTTCCCTCTCACTTTCTTCTGATTAGCATTTACATTTGAGCTCTTCTTGCCTATGGTCTTTTCTTTATCCAACTAGAAACACTCTGACATCTCTCCCATTCTTCAGTAAGCAAACAAACCTGCCTTGGCCTCCAGCATCTCACCTCTTCCCTCCATCTCTCTTTTCTTCGCCGCCGAGCATCCAGCAAGACTGGATTCTGGGCAGCCTGCACCTGCCCTTGTTTGTGCCGCTCTAGAACCACTCCATCAGGGACCACCTAGGGACTCCCCTCACACACACAGCTTGGAATGTGTCCTGCACGGGTCCACAGACAACTGACAGTGTCTCCTCACTACAACTGAGCATGTCTGCTTCATCCACCAGCCTACCCCGGGGGCCACTCCCAGTGTGTGAGAAGCTCAGGTCCTGAGTCTCTGCTGAGAGAATGTGGGAATGCAAGGGGGAAGGTGAATGGCCTCTTTCTTGAGTTCGTTTCCCCTTTGGTTTCCCTGATAACATTTCCTTCTGCATTTTCTCTGCTCACTCCTTCTCAGGCTCCCTGAGTGGATCCTCCCCTGTCTGCACTTGGCGTTCACAGCCTCCATGCCCTTCGGTTGCAGTCAGACACAGAGGCCATGACAAGTGCCTGAGAGTCAGAGCTCCAACCTCAGCCCCTGCGGGCCCAGGCAGTGACGGGGCCACTCTGAGTTCAGAATATAAGATTGTGGTAAGAAAATGAAGTAATGGTAAAAAGTGCATAGTGCAGTGCTGAGCAGATTGTGGTGACAAAGACCTTAGTGTCCCTCAATGACCTCATATGCCCCCAACATCTTAGCTTCTACCTGTGGTTGGAGAACTCCCAAATGTATATCCTTGGCACAGACTGCTCCTCTGAGCACCAGGCCTGGAGCCAAAGTTTACAAAACAGAGCTTATTGCTTTCATCACCAACATTGTGCTTCCTCCTAGGAGGCCATTCATGGTGAATGGGACCGACATTCACCCAAGCCATGGCCAGGCCAAGTGTAAGAAAACAATTAGCAGATTTATTTCACTTATTGAAGAAATGATCAAAATAGCTATAAGAGACATTTTAGAGGCTGGACGCCTGGGTGGCACAATAGGTTAAGCACCTGGTTTCAGCTCAGGTCATGATCTCAGGGTCGTGGGATCGAGCCCCACCCTGGGCTCCCTGTTCCGCATGGAGTCAGCTTGAGATCCCTTCTCTTCCTCTCCCTGCTCCTTTTTTCTCTCTCTAAAGTAAATAAAAGTCTTGAAAGAAAAAAAAGGCATTTTAGAGTATTGTGGAAATTTTCCTGGGGACCGGATGTTAGATTACATTTAAGAATTATTGTCGATTTTCCTGTGTCATGTTGGTAGTACGGTGGTCATGTAGGCGATGGTCCTTGTCCTCCGAAGAGTCAGGCTGAGGCGTTCCGGGACAAAGTGCTTTGATGCCTGCAAATGTACTTTCAAATGGTTCAGAAAAAGATGTGCAAACACACACACACAAGTATATAAATGAATAAAGCTTATGTGCCAAGTTCTTACAAACTGTTGAATCCGAGTGGTGAATACACAAGCGTTCGTCACCGTAAACTTCAACTTCTCTGTATGCTTGATCTTTTCCATAATAAAAAATGTTGCGATGAAAAGCGGAATAAAATGTCTGAAAGGAAAGCATCTGCTGTGGTTGGCAGAGGTCCCCAGCAGACCGGGACTTTTCTTCCTCATGCTAGATATTATGACTTTAATCAAGCGGGAAAAATATGCAGCTTTTTAAATTCTTGGTTCCTGCCTTTAACTGGTGGTTCCATTCAGGCCAAATTGAGGGGCACCTGGGTGGCTCAGGCAGTGAAGCGTCTGCCTTTGGCTCAGGTCATGATCCCGGGGTCTTGGGATCCAGTCCTGCACTGGGCTCCCTGCTCAGTGGAGATTCTGCTTCTCCCCTGCCTCTGCCTGCCGCTCTCCCTGCTTGTGCTTGCTCTCTGTCTGTCTCTCTCTCGCTTCCTCTGTGTCAAATAAATAAAACTTGTTTTTAAAAATGCATTAAACACACACACACACACACCCCATCGATAGACTATTCCTAATGGTAGCTTCTGCGGTGTCAGGCACGCCTGGTCCCGTCTCACTCCCATCCGGCTTCATGCTAGCACTAATATGTCCTTGACGTAGGGCCCAAGAGGTGTTTGGTCACTGTCATCCTTGGGTCTGCCTGCCTTTGCCACCCATCACAGCAGAGCCCCAGGCCCCAGGCCCAGGCCTACTTCCTCCGTGTTCTTGACCCTGAGTTCTTTTGTTGCTTTCAGGAATTTCTGAAAAGTGCAATCCACATTAGGCTTTCGTCTCCCAGATGCTATTCTTACAAACTCACGTTTCTCTTTTATTCCCTGTGGAACATGATGCCATTTTTCTATCTTTTATTCATGAGCTATTTAAATCTGAGCTCACTGGAATTCCTTGGGCTGCCTTGCCATTCTCCTTACTTGCGAGCCCTGTCCCTGACCTTTTAAGTGATTCTTTATTACTTTTTTTTTTCAGATTGCACTGAGAGCACTTAACGTGACATCGACTCATCTTGCATAACTGAAACTTCCAGCAGCCCCTTCCACAGCCCCCGACGAGCACTCTTTCACTCTCTGTTTCTATGAGTTTGACTATTTTAGATTCCTCATGTAAGTGGGCTCATGTGCCATTTTTGCTTGTGTGACAGGCTTACCTCACTCAGCATAATGTCCTGCAGGGTCATCCATGGGGTTAAGCAAGTGGGACTCATGCCCAAACCAGTGAGGAGCCAGGAAGAGAGGGCATTGCAGGTAAAATGCCAGGACCATCTCCCCCACCCGTGTTCTTTCTGTTCCTAACCTGGGTTCTCTTTGCCACTCTTTCTGCTTCAGCTCTGTGCCCCTCATTAAATTTCAATGTGTGTAAGTGACTCTTAATTTCACAAAACAAACTGAAGGTTGCTGGGGGGAGGGGGGTTGGGAGAGAGGGGTGGGGTTATGGACATTGAGGAGGGTATGTGCTATGGTGAGTGCTGTGAAGTGTGTAAACCTGGCGATTCACTGACCTATACCCCTGGGGATAAAAATATATTATATGTTTATTAAAAAATTAAAAAAATTAAAAAAAAATTCAATGTGTGTCTGGCCCCCTGGCATGGAGCACAAACCTGGTCGTGCCCACCCATGTTTTGAATGTGGCTCTCTCCGGTAGGCTTCATCTTGGCTCATTTCCTTAGTGCTGGGTATCCTTGGAAGAACTCCATGACCCCTTCCTGCCTCCAGAAGAAATCAAGCCCTGACCTATTCCCAGCTTCCACCAGGCAAGAGGACCCCATCTCTTTCTTCCCTGTCTTGCTTGAAAGGAGGAAATGAAGGGCTCATATTACATATCTGTCCTTTATCTTCTTTAAAGGGCACAGTTAGAATGGACACCAACTGAGCAAAGTCCATGGTTCACAATACGGTTCGCTCTTGGTGGTGTGCGTCCTATGGGTTTGGAAAAAGATATGATGACATGTATCCATCATTATAGTATCATACAGACCAGTTTCGCTGACCTAAAAATCCTCTGTGTATCCCCTACTCATCATCCCCCACCACTGAATCTCCATAACCTTTAATTATTTTACTGGCTCCATACTTCCGCCTTTTCCAGAATACGGTTGGAATCATATAGCACATAGCCCTTCCGGACTGGCTTCTTTCCCTGAGCAGTAATCATTTAAAGTTCCTTTGTGTCAAAAAAAAAAAAAAATTCCTTTGTGTCCTCTCATGGTTTGATAGCTTATTTGTTTTCAGAGATGAACAGTATTTCCTTGTCTGGGTATTGCACAGTTTATTACTCATTCATCTGCCGAAGGACATCTTGGTTGCTTCCAAGGATTGGTACTTATGAATAGAGCTGCTGGAAACATCCATATGCAGGTTTCTGTGTGGACATAAGTTTTTAACTTTTTTGGGTAAACACAGAACCAATCACTTGGTCATATGATATGTTTAGTTTCGTGAGAAACTGCCAAACTGTCTTCCAAAATGGCTGCACCATTTTGCATTCCCACCAGCAATGGATGAGAGTTCCGGTTGCTCCACATCCCTGCCAGCACTTGGTGCTGTCGCTGTGCTGGATTTGGGCCTTACTAACAGATGTGTGATGACAACTCATTGTTGTTTTAATTTGCCTTTTCCTGGTAACGTATGACAATTCATCATTGTTTTAATTTGCCTTTTCCCAGTAACGTATGACGTGGAGCATCTTTTCTTTTTCTTTTTTGCCACCTGCATATCGCCTTTGGTGAGGTGTCTGTTAGGGTCTTTGGCTCATTTTAAAAATCAAGTTGTTTGTTTTCTTATTGTTGATTTTTAAGAGTTCCTTGTATATTTTGTTCTTTATCAGATGACTGTCTTTTGCAAATACTCTTTCCCAGTCTGTGGTTCAACTTCTCTTTCTCTTGACCCTGCATTTCACAAGCAGAATTTTTAAATTTTCACAAAGTCTAGTTTATCAATTATTTCTATCATGGATCATGCCTTTGGCACTGCGTCTAAGTGTCCCTGCCAGATCCAAGGTCATTTAAATTTTCCTCTAGGTTATCTCCAGAAGTTTTATGGTTTTACATTTACATTCAGGTCTATGATCCATTTTGAGTTATTTTATGTGAAAGGTATAAAGTCTATGTCTAGATTCATTTTTTTTGCATACAGATGTTCAGTTGTTCTGATGCTGTTTGTTGATAAGACTATCTTGGTTCTGTTGTGTTGCCGTTGACCCTTTGTCAAGGACCAGATGATATTTATAAGGGTCTATTTTTTGGTTTTCTGTTCTGTTTCATTGTTGTATTTGTCTACTCTTGCCAGTACCACACTGTAGCTTTATAGTAAGTCCTGATATCAGATAATGTCAGTCCTCCAGCTTTATTCTTCCTCAATATTGCGTTGGAAATTCTGGGTCTTTTACCATTTGCATAAAACTTACCACATGGTATATACCTCTCATAAAAACTTTAGAATCAGTTTGTTGATCTCTATAAAATAATGTGCTGGGATTTTGATCGGGATTGCATTTAATCTATGACCAAGTTGGGAAGGGGTGGTATCTTAACACTATTGAGTCTCCCTATTCATAAACATGAATATCTCTCTGTTTATTTGATTTTTTCAATTTTATTTATCATAATTTTATACTTTTCATCATATAGATCTTACATATATTTTCTTAGTTCCATACCTAAGCATTTCATTCGGAGGTGTTAATATGAATGCCATTATGTTTTTAATGTCAAATTCTATTTGTTTATTGTTGTATGTAGGAAAGTAATTGACTTTTGTATATTAATCTTGCATACTGAACCTCATTAATCACTTCTTAGTTCCAAGAGGTTTTTGTTGTTGTTGCTGATTCTTCCAAATTTTCTACATAGACAATCATATCATCTATGAACAAAGACAGTTTTATGTTTTCCTTCCCAATCTGTGTATCTTTTATTTCCTTTTCTTGTCTTACTTCATTAGCTAGGATTTCTAGTACAATGTTGAAAAGGATGGGGGAGAAGGGAAACACTTGTTTTGTACCTCATCTTAGTGAGAAAACTCAGAGTTTCTCCTCATTAAGTGTGAAGCTAGCTGTAGGTTTGGTTGTGGTTGTTATTGTTGTTTTCAGTTCTAGGTTTTTTTTTGTAGAAAGTCTTTATCAAGTTGCCGAAGTTACCCTCTATTGCTAGCTTACTGAAATTTTTTACATGAGTTGTAGATGCTGGTTTTTAACATGCACTCAGTTGATAAATACTGATTATCTATGACATGCTGTGGTTCGTGGTGACAATGGGAATGTACTGGTCAAAAGACTGACTCGTTCCTTGTTTTCCCCACATACTAGTTAAGTCATTGTGAGTTAACAATGTAAGTCACACATATCACATACATATGCTACACATGCTCCATCCAAGGGACTACCTGTTTTAATGCTAATTCCATTCTTTTCCTATCAAGTAGCTCCATTTTCATAGTTCTTTTTTAAAATTATTTTTTATTTAAATTCAATTTAGTTAACATATAGTGTATTATTAATTTTAGAGGTAGAATTTAGTGATTCATCAGTTGCATATAACACCCATTGCTCATCACATCATGTGCCCTCCTTAATGCCCATCACCCAGTTACCCCATCTTCCCACCCACCTCCCCTCCAGTAACCTTCAGTTTGTTTCCTAGAGTTAAGAGTCTCTTATGGTTTGCCTCCCTCTTTGTTTTTATCTTCTTTTATTTTTCCTTCACTTCCCCTATGTTCATCTGTTTTGTTTCCTAAATTCTACATATGAGTTGAAATCATTCGGTTTTCCATTATTCTTTTTAATGATGTCCAAGAACATTTTGTCCAGCAGCAAGGTTATAGCTTTTCTTTCTGTGGCATTGCCATCTTTCATTTGGGAAGTTTTCTTTTCATATATGTGTACTTGGGAATCTCTTGACAGGCCTTATATCCCTTCCATTTATTCCCAAACCTGGCCCATGAGTACAGATTGAATTGTTAGTTTCCTGACACCTTATTGATAGAATGATTACCATTATAGTTTCCTAGCAAATGGCGTTTGCCTGGAAACCACTTCGTGCTATAATAGAGACAATTTAACGTGAGTGTGGGGCTCAAAGAAACTTCATAGGCTTGATTGCAATTAGCTTAGCTGCAATTAGACTGAAGAAGGTCTTTCCTATCAGCAGTTGGATAGAGTAGACCAGGTTAGGACTAACAGCGTTTTCCCAATTAGTTGGACTCATCCAACTAATTCTAATATTTTGGTTGCTGACTATATTCCAGGAATACTAGGGATAGAGCAATAAAAATGGATAAAAAAGTTAAAAAAAATCCCTAATCTCAGGAACTTATTTTCACAGTGGAAGAAATTATAAAAACAATATGAAAAAGTTATAGAAATAAAATACAGGGTATGTTAGCTGGTGATAAGTACTGTGGCGAAAAATAAAACAGGAAATGGGGACAGGGAAGGTTACTGAGCAGATGACATTTGAGCAAAAGCCCAGAGGCAGTAAGCGAGGAAAGGCGCCATTGCTGATGGGGGAAATCAAAAGATGAGGGCAGAGCAAGGGAAGGGTGGAGGCTAAGCAGGGGGGGTTGCTGGGCACTCCCAGGGCATAGCAATGTGCAACGCAAGGTCAGAGAAGTCAAGGGCTGTGAGCTCAGAAAGGAATTTATGGGACATTGTGAAGACTTTCACTTCACCTCAATATGAAGCGACACCACCAGATGGTTTTCCTGGCAATGTAATGGGACCACTCTCCTGCAGTGTAGAGAAGAGACAACAGGTGAGCCTGCATGGGACTGAGAGAGCACTCATTCCTGCCCAGTCTCTCAGCTCCATCCTCCATGTTTTCTGTGACATGCATTTTGGGCATGGCCCCCATGCTAGACCCTGGGGTTTCAAGCCAAGACTCTTTTCTTCCTCTGAGCTAGCACTTTCTCATGCTAGGCTGTCCCTGAACAAAGCTGTTAGCAGGGCCTAAAGAGTGCCAAAGAGGTCTTCTTGATAGGATAGAGGGAAGGACTGACAGCTCAATATCAACCTTATACCAGGTTGACACCACCTAGAATGTTGACAAGTTCTAGGCACTTCCCATTTGTTATTTAATTAATTCTCACAACAACTTCTAAAATACAGAATAGTTGGAGATTCAATGAAGACACTGGTGAGCAAATGCCACCCCTTCCCTTTCTTACCCTCTTGGGGTCTCACTAATCTGAGTAAGAGCGTGGCATGTTATTAACTTGTTTATTGAAAGTATGGGGCTCCCTTGAGAGGTAGATTAGGGGACAAAATTGGGCTTCACAATTCAGTCTCCAGTTGAGACGTCAGGAGCTGACAAACCCAAGATTACCGGTTTGGTCACAGGCTAAATTAAGCCCTGCCTCAGGGAACCAACCACAAGTTAAAGGGGGAGCCACTCATAAGCAGAAACTTGAAGCCATTAAAAATGTGCTGTAGAGGCTGTTGGGATCTCACCACTGCTGTTCTCTGACTTAGGAGGAATGCAAAGGCAACAAGGAGGAGCGAGACTCCTCTTGCTGGGCCAGATGGGATGAGAGACGCAAGTGAGTGAGGTCAGGCTCTGGGGACATGCCTGTGCTGCTTTTAACCAGACTGGGAGACCTGCCCCTTCTCTTTGAGATGCTAGAAATTTCATGTGAATGTACCCAGGAGAAGAAGAGGGTCATCCCCACCTGCTGCCCTAGACACAACATTAACTGCAGGTCAGGACAACATGTGCCTCAGTTACTGGCTGATTGCCAGAGGTTGTGAGAGCCAATGTCAGGCCATTGCATTCTTCAAGCTATGGGGACGCTATCAGAGATCTCTGTCTAGAGTCTGGAACCCCAGATGGGGGAGCATAACTAGGGTCACAGTGATGTGGACATCCTAAATAAGCTCTGGGAGATGAAACATTGGGTCTCTTGTGAGGGTTCCAGGTCACTGCTATGGGCTACACTGTGTTCCCCCCAAATCCATGTGTTAAAGGGCCAACTCCCAGTACCTCAGAATGTGATTGTCTTAAGAAATAAGTACTTAAAATGAGGTTGTTAAAATGAGGTCATTAGATTAAGTTCTACTCCAATCTGATGAAGAGGTGATTGGGACACAGACACACACAGAGGGATGACCACAGGAGGACACGGGGCGAGGACGGCCACCTACACCCCCATGAGAGGCCTCAGGAGGAGCCAGCTATGCCAACCGCTGGATCTCAAACTTCTGGCCTCCACAAGTGTGAGACAGTAGATGTTTTATAAGGCCACCTGGTCTGTGGAACATCATTGGGGCAGTCCCAGGAGACTAACACAGCCCTGGGTGACAATGATGCTGGGTGATTTGGGTTTCTAAGCAGCCTGGTGGCTCTCATGCCCAAAAAGAGATGAAATCCATACCAGCATGACTCAGAAACAGGGTTGTGTTTGTGCACAGGGTTGTGAATGTCCTTGCTGCCAGTCTGGCCTTGCGGTCATCATATCTATTGCTGAATCTCATCCGTCCAGAACTGCCTCCCCCACATGGTCATGAGACCCCTGCCTCCACCACCCAGACTCTACTGGGACTTCCCTCATCACCATACATCGGACATGGCATGTTATGTCTTCTCTGAGACACGTGGGCCCACCCAGTGGGATGGAAAGCCTCATCCTTACTTTGTGACATCAGATAATCTCCTCATCGGGGACTTACTCTTTCACTCATTCTCATTTCTCGTGTTTGAATCTTCTTCAATATGTTAGAATCTGCACCTTACACAGTTACTATGTGGGTACCTGGATTAACTGGCACGGGGCAGCAGTCCTGACGCACCAGTGTTCTGTACACGTGGCAGACATCCCTAACTGAGCTGTCCCTCCTAGCCTTAGTGGCCCACAGAGCAGAGCAGTTGAAGAAAGGGAAAAGTTCTTCATCTTTCATGGTCCATCTGTGAGAAGAGAATCCTCATCTTCTCCTTCAGTGGAGAGTGCACTTTGCACTTACACGTGCACACGTGTGCACGCCCACATGCACGCACACTGATGAGACTGGCCTCCAGCCAGAAGGCAAGCATCTTTGTTGGCTGGTGTCACTGCTCTTGTCCCCTGACCTTACACATGTCTCTGTGATGTCTGGACTGCCAAGCGAAATTCTACCCCTCTCTGAGTCCCTTTGGAAATTCCCTAATTGCCACAATAAAAACCTGCATTCCCTTCCCAGCCCCTCCAGCCCTCAGCCTTGAGATTCCCTAATGGAAACCACTCACTTCTACTGGAATCTCAGGGGTAATTAGGAATCTGGGATTCGCCTTAGCAGGAAGGCAAAGCCGTTGCCCAACATGTTGTTGATGTCAACTCATGTGTTCCTCGAAGATAGCATATGAAGGGGTTGCTTCATGTTGACGGTCTCCTGGATATTTATTGACTGAAACATTTGAGCTGTTGCTCTGCACATTTGTAATTTTAGACCACAGATGCCTAGCATGTGTAATCATACAGCAAAGCTCACATCTAATGAGAAAAATGTCAAGTATATTGTTATCCACCATAAAAGCTGTGAAAAATAGCTCCACCATCTGCAATGTGCCTTCTGCTGCCGCCTCTATGAATTTAACTGGTAACAGTATGAAATTCACAGTAGAGCACAGATTTAAAAAATGAAAACTTGTTCGGCTTCCTCTTGCCTTTACGAAACCACCCCTCAAAGCAGCACAGACCACCCCCCAAGGTCATGGCCGCACACCTCGCCTGGATTCCTACAGCAGCCACCAGCGGATCTCTTGCCATCGTTCGTGTCTTCCCAATACGTCTCCCACATTGTTGCCAGAGTTATTTGCTAAATCTTAGGCCTGGTTATATGAGCCACTACCTAAAAGCCTTATGCGGCATTCCCTCTCCTCACCACTGCCAGCCGGAATGTTCTGTGACCCAGCCTCCTGCTCCAGGCTGTCCTCCAGCACCCACCTGCCTCATTCTAAGCAGGCTAGGTCACTGGTTACTGACTGAAGTCACCATACCTCTCCCCACACTCCATGTTGTCTCTGAAGGGCCATGCTTTTCTCCCCTATTCTGTGTGGCAACTCCCACGTGTCCTACATTAACCTCCAACGTCACCTCCTCTGTGAGGCCTGCCCACAGAATCAGTAGGCCTTCTCTGTGTGCGCAGGAAGAAATATGTATCACCTCTACGGGACGGCTCATCACGTGGGATCCCAATGCTTTGTTACCAGCATCTTCTGTTCAAATCTGAGCTCCTCTGTTGCACGGACAGCATTGCATTACGGTGGCCCCCTTGGCCCAGCCCTGCCCAGCCGACCCCAGCCGCGACAGCACACTGGCTGTCCTTCACGTTGAGCTGGATGATAAGACTCCCTGTGGGAGGGGCAGGAATAAATGAGGTTTCTTACCCAGGAGCTTGCTCTTTGACTTTGGCGACACAAAACCTTGCCATTAGGCGGGCTGTGTTTATTTCTTGGTTTGCCCTCTGTACTTTAGTTCTTTCTCCCCCTGAACAAAATAACAGCCCTGTCAGTCAGAGAGCAATTGATAGTGATAAAAATTCTCCTTTTAGACAGTGAGTTCACTTGTTGTTAAGTCATTCTTTGCCACAAACTGCAGGCTCATTATACAAGGGAAATGTGGCATCTCTGAGAAGCCACACGCTTAGAAGTTTATAATTTCCCTCGACTGATGACGAAGGTCTAGGGGTTTTCGCTGCTTGTTTGAGTTCGTCTGGGGTGGGGACGTGACGTACACAAAGCTTCATCTTACTCACTGGAACTCATCTGTGGAAACCAGAGAGCAAACCTGTTCTCTAGACAGGCATCTGCCACTTCTTGGGGCTTCGGAAGGAGAAGGAGCAATTCTCCCATTGAAACAGATTCCCCACCTCTGAGTAGGTGCTCACTGATCAGGACAGCTCAGACCCACTGACTTGGGACTTCCTGCTGCAAAAGAGAACCTCACCATCCATGACTTTTGCCAAGAAAAATGAACATTTGGTATAATATTGGGTTATATCACCAAATGCAAAGAAAGGCACATAGGCAGGCTTCAAGTGGGTGGTGCATGTAGGAGATGGCCAGTGGGAAATGGAACCCAGCAGGCTTTTCCTCGCTACCCTCCCTTTAGCACCCACTTTGCCAAATAAGACCATGCCTGAGGCCATAAGTTCACAGACCTCCATTCAGAGACTGATCAGGCTCTCTCCCTTTGTGCTGGATTCCCCAGCACAAACATGCTCTGTCAGTTTCTCTCGGAATCTACTTTGGTCCAGGAGACAGGTGCATGTGATATACAGAGAGCCTATTTCTTCTGTAGGGAGAAACAATGTGGACTACACAGACCCCCAGTGATGGCTATCCCTTCCCATCCTCACCTTTTACCAAACCTTCTGGAACGAATGATGAGCAGGGTCAACAGAGGAGAGCAATGCTTATTCACACCCACTCTCCATATGCAGTTATGGCTGTCTGGTTTTGGGTGAACTGTGTGCCCCTTAAAGATGTTGGAGTCCTAACCCTGCATCCCATTCGGAAGTGAAGCATCTGCAGATGTAGCCAAGATAAAATGCCGTCATTTAGTTGGTATTTAATCCAATATGATGGGCATCCTTATAAAGAAGGGAACCTAGAGCAACCAGCACATGGAGAATGCCCTGTGAACATGAAGACATCCAGCCATGGAATTCCCGGGGTTGCCCAAACACCATCGGAAGCTCAGGGGAGGCATGGGACAGGTTCTTCCCCCAGTCCTCAGAAGGAACCAACCCTGCCAGCACCTTGATACCAGACTTCTGGCCTCCAGGACTGAGAGACAGTAAATTTCTGTTGCTGAATTCAGTCTGTGGCATTTTATTATGGTGGACCTAGCAAATGAACACACTTGCCCTTCAAGAAGAAGGAGCCAGGCAAGCTGGGCCGGGCAAAGGTGGTCTTACCACAGAAGGACAGGGAAAGAATTACCTTGACATGGATAGCCCCTGAACTGGAGGAGAGTTTTCCCTCCTGAAAGGATGAGATAGTTGAGTTTAAGAGAGTTTAAGAGTACAATTATATAATATATATATATATATATAGAGAGAGAGAGAGAGAGAGAGACTGAATGTTTGTGCTCTCCTAAAATTCATACATTGAAATCCTTATCTCCAATGTGATGGTATTTGAAGATGGGGACTTCGGGAAGTGACTAGCTCTCACGGTGGGATTAGTGCCCCTATAAAAGAGACCCTAGAGAGCTAGCTCTCCTTCCACCACATGAGGGTGCAGGAGAAGATGGCCGTCTGTGAACCAGGAAGCAGGTTCTCACCAGAAACCTTGATCTTGAAGTTCCAGCCTCCAGAACTATAGTAAATAAATGTTTTTTGGAGTGCCTGGGTGGCTCAGTTGTTTAAGTGTCCAACTCTTGATTTCAGCTGAGATCATGATCTCGGGGTCCTGGGATTCAGCCCTGCTGGGGGCTCTACGCTCACCAGGGAGTCTGCCTGAGATTCTCCTCCCACTGTCCCTTCCCTCACTTGTGTTCTCTCTTTCTCTAAATAAACAAATAAATAAAATCTTTAAAAAAAAGTTTTTTGTTTATGCCACCCAGTGTATGGTATTCTTTTTTTTTACAGCAGGCCCAACAGAGAAATATATACATATATACATATATGTATATATATATATATATATGGTTATATATTATAATATTGTACCTATATTTATATTATTTATCATATACTGCATATTATATAATACAAACATATGGTATTGAAATATAGAAGTCACTTAGCAACAGAGAACTTCAAGGTCAAAAAAAGCTTTTTGCTTTGAGGGAATACTTTTCATTTGAACATTTTTGTTGTTCTTTTAACCCACTTTTCCTCTTAGGCTCAGTCTTGCTTTTTCATTTTAGACATTTTTCTTTCTCTTTTGGCAAAACTATTGGTTGGAACCTTTTGTGGAATTCAGTCTTTGTCCACAAAATAACTAAAAAACCTTGGTTCAGGATTTCCTGTCTGGTGAGCATGTGCAGTTCCGGCTGAAGCAAAAGGGGTCTCTGTAATGCCATAGAGCTGAATCTTCAGGATGGTAGCCAATGGCCACATGGGGCCCTCTAAATTTCAATTAATTAAAACTACGTATTCATTCCTCAGTCACATGGACTGAGCCACATGTGGCAAGAGGCCACCTCATTGCACAGCTCAGACACAGAACTGGTGCTGGAAGTTCTACTACATAGTACGGCTCAAGGGAAACAGTTGATGAGGCAGAAAGACATGAAACTAGAATCATGACCAGGTTTCCAATTCCAGCTCTCCAGGTTCTTGATCATTCACCTTAGGAAAAATATGTTATCTTTTTCATGTCTTTCCTCTCCCCACTAAAAGAGAGAAAACCAGCTTCCTTACATAATAGACTTGACTTGGGAACTCAAAAATTACAATGGGAACACAATCAGTTTAGTGACATGAATATGAACCAGGTGTTTTAAGTCTACAGACCAAAGACACGCTGAACACATCCTCTTGGCTTCACAGAGCATGCAGTCAAGTAGTGAGGGAAGTTTTAAAAGAATTTTATTACAGGCAGTAACAAATACACGTAAGATATTAAAGTGGGATGGAGTACTTAATCTGAGGGCAGTGCAGGCATCTGCAGGAAGACTCCGTGTAAAGAGCACTTCTAAAGGGGGAAGGGTTGAGGATGAATTAGAATTTGATAGGCAAATAAGGTGCACCTGACTTTTCTGACATGAAATGCATATAAAAAAAATACAGGGGCGCCTGGGTGGCTCAGTGGGTTAAGCCGCTGCCTTCGGCTCAGGTCATGATCTCAGGGTCCTGGGATCCAGTCCCACATCGGGCTCTCTGCTCAGCAAGAAGCCTGCTTCCCTCTCTCTCTCTCTCTGCCTTCCTCTCCGTCTACTTGTGATCTCTCTCTGTCAAATAAATAAATAAATAAATAAAATACAGATCTCTTCTCTCAACCCACTCCTTTCCTGCAACCACTGATCTACACAAGAAGTGTTAAAATTTTGTTTTCCAGAGCACAATATGCAAACAAAATCTTAAGTGAAATCATAATATAAAAATACGTAAAAGCAATGCTGGGGGTTCCACTTCTGGTCGCTATGGAATATAGCAATATAATATTTGGAGTAACAGATATAATATTTATCCTCCTGATGAAAAAAAAAACCAGTAACAACAATAATAAAATTTAAGAAACAACAGTTTTCAAGATGCCAGACAACGCTTACCAAAGAACAGTGATCACCAAGAGATAGGAAACAAACCAGATGAGTTCTAAAATTACAGCACACCAGGAGGGACCCAGGTGCCAGAAGACTCCCCAGTTGGAGGAGACAGCTGCAAGGCCATTCACAGGACACAGTGAAGGAGGGAGAGGGAGAGGGCGAGGGAGGAGAACTCACAAGCACTGACAAGTGAATGCAGGGAAGAGATTACCTGAGGCCAGGGTAGGAACGCTTAAATGATTACAGGGAACACTACTGGGCACTCACCCAGGGAAAAGGCCAGTGTCTGCTCCCCCATGCCAGATCGGAAACCTCCAGACTCATGGGGCGTTGGGTACAACACTCAATAACAGGAAAAAAGAGCTCCCCATTAAAGATGGCCCCGGTCCTACCTAGGAAAAATCTTAAGAACAAGAACGGAAAGAACCAAATGTTTTTAATAATTTTAGGTTTCAGTAGCTTAATTTCTTCCCAGGATGAAGTTGAAGAATATTTATGACAATGTAAAAATAGCCAGTCCTCCACAAGGTGAAATTCACAGTGTCTGCATTCTAAACAAGATTTCCAGGTATGCAAAGATGCCAGAAAATACAACTCATGATGAGGAGAAAATTCAACCAATGGCAACTGAACTGGAACACATACACACAAGAATCAGCAGAACAAGACACTGAAAGTTATTGTAACTGTATTCTGTATATTCAAAAAGTGGACTAGAGACATGGGAGAGACTTTTAAAGACCCAATTGAACTATAATATCTGAGATAAATGATATGCTGATGAAATTAATGGCATATGAGACCTTACAGAAGAAAATATTAGTGAGTAGAAAAATTCCAAAATAAAACATAGAGAGAAAAAAGAATAATAATTTAAAAAGATGAATGGAGGGGTGCTTGGGTGGCACAGATGGTTGAGCATCCAACTCCTGGTTTTGGCTCAAATCGTGATCTTACGGTCGTGAGATGGAGCCCTTCCTCTGGCTCTGTGCTCAGAGTGCTGAGTGTGGAGTCTGCTTCAGTTTCTTTCTCCCTCTCCCATTTCCCATGCTTGCTCTCTTTCTTTCCCTCTCTAAAATAAATAAATCTTTAAAAAAAGATGGATTATCAGTGCACTGTGAGACAATTCCAAGCAGCGAACACAGGCACTCTCGAAGTCCTCCAAAGAGAGGGGACAGAGTGGCTGAAGATTTCCCAATTTTTTTAGGGAGAGGGGTGGACAGAGAGGGAGAGAGAGACTCTCAAGCAGGCTCCATTCCCAGCACAGAGGGTAACATGGGGCTTGATCTCACAACCCTGAGATCATAACCTGACCCAAAATCAAAAGTCCACACTTAACCAACTGAACCCTATAGGCATCCCAGAATATTTCTAAATTTGACCTATCTATACAGCTACGGACCCAAGAAGCTTGATGAACTTCAAGTACAAGAAAGATAACTAAGCCAAGGTATGTCATAGTCAGATTGCTTAACATGAATGATATAGAAAAAAAGTCTTAAAAGCAAGCAGGGGGAGAAAGAACATTACACAAAGAGGAATGGAGATAAGGATGACAGCAGAATTCTTGTCAGAAGACTGTAAATGGCAAGACAATGGAATGATGTTTTTTAAGTACGGGGAAAATACCTGTCGACAGAGGATTCTATCCCCAAAAAAAGATAATTACTGAAAAGAAACAAAATTAAAAACTTTTCAATTATAAAGACCTGCAAAAAAAAGATGCTAGATGGAAATATATATCTACACATAATAATAAACATCACCAGAAATAATAAACATGTGGGTAAATCAAGTAATGACTTTTCCCTTAATTTTTAAATGTCTCTAAAAGATATCTATGGATGCTAAAATAATAATGTGGTGTTGGGTTATGACCTCTGTAGAAGTAAATGCATGGCAAGGACAGCTTGAAGAGCTAAGACCAGTAATGCTAATATCAGAAAAATAGAATTTAAGACAAAAATTGTCACTAGAGACAAAAAGACATTTTATGACAGAGAGATCCATAACAAATGTAAACACATATGAGCCTAACAAAAAGTCCCATAACACGTGAAGTGAAGATTAAAAGAATCCAAGGAAGAAATGGACAACTCAATAATAATAATTGGGGATGTCACTGTCCCACTTTCAATAATAGATCAGACACCTGACCAAAGATCAAGAACACAGAGAACATGAACCATACTCGAGAGCAACCAGACCCAACAGCCATCTGCTGAGTGCCTCACCCCACCACCACAGCATACACATTCCACCCAAGTGCCCATCAAACATTCTCCAGGGTAGACCCCACATTAGGCCATAAGATAGATCTAAATAGAATTAAAGGACTGAAATGATGTGGAGTGTGTCCTCTGACCAAAACAGAATGCAATTAGAAATTAATAACAGATGGAAATTTGAGAAATTCACAAATATGTGGAAAATAGATAACACATCCCTAAATAATTAATGGGTCAGAGAAGAAGTCACAAGGGAAATTAGAAAATACTTTGAGAGGAAAGAAAATGAAAACACAATACATCAAATCTATGTGAGCCAGCTATGTCAGGGTTTAGAGGAAGACAAGCTAACTTTTCACTTTAACACATGCAAAAATTAAGAGCAAACTAAATCCAACGCAAGTAGAAGGAATGAAAGAATGAAAATTGGAACAGAAATAACTGAAAGAGAGGGTAGGAAACAATAGAGAAACCAACAAAACCAAAATTTGCTTCTTTTTTTTTCTTTTAAATTTTATTTTTTTTATAAACATATATTTTTATCCCCAGGGGTACAGGTCTGTGAATCGCCAGGTTTACACACTTCACAGCATTCACCATAGCACATACCCTCCCCAATATCCAAAACCCCATCCCCCCTCTCCCAACCCCCCTCCCCCCATCAACCCTCAGTTTGTTTTGTGAGATTAAGAGTCACTTATGGTTTGTCTCCCTCCCAATCCCATCTTGTTTCATTTATTCTTCTCCTACCCCCTCAACCCCCCATGTTGCATCTCCTCTCCCTCATATCAGGGAGATCATATGATAGTTGTCTTTCTCCGATTGACTTATTTCGCTAAGCATGATACCCTCTAGAAAATTTGCTTCTTTTAATAGATCAACAAAACTGACAAACTTCTAGCTAGACCGATCAAGAAAAAAGAGAGGAGACCAGAATTTCTACAATGTAGAGGATACTACTACTGACCTTGGAAAACTAAAAACAATTATAAGGAAATTCTGTGAACAGCTGTATGACAACAGATTAGACATTCTAGATGAAATGGACAAATTCCTAGAAAGACACACTACCAGGACTGACTCCAAAAGTAAAAAATCCAATAAGCCTATAACAAACAAACAGATTGAATTAGTAGTCAGAAAAATTCCCACAAAGTAAAGTCCGGATGGCTTCAGTGGTGAATTCTACTAAACATTAAAAGAAGATTTAGCAGTAATATTTCACAAGTCCTTACAAAAATGTAGAAGAAGAGGGAACACTTCCCAAGCCATTCCATGAGACAAATATTATCCTGATACCAAAACTAGAGAACGATGTCTCAGAATATACAAAGAACTCTTAAAAACCATAACCACAAAGCCAATTTAAAAATGGGGCAAGGATGTGGATAGACATTTCTCCAAAGAGGCTATACAAATGGTCAATCTTCACAGGAAAAGATTCTCAGCATCATTCTTCATTAGAGAAATGGAAATCAAAACCACAAGGAGATACTAGTTCATACCCATTAGGATAACCTTCATTGAACAAATGGAAAACAGCCAGTCTTGGCAAGGATGTGGAGAAATTGGAACCTTCATGCCTTGCTGGTGGGAATGTAAAATGGTGTGACTGCTTTGCAAAAACAGTTTGGCTATTCCTCAAAAAGTCAAACAAAGAGATTACAAATGATTCAGTAATGCCACTTCTAAGTATAAACCCCCAAAAAATGAAAACACATATTCACACAAAAACATGCACACAAATGTTTACAGCAGCATTATTCACAATAGCCAAAAATTGGGGGAAAGGGGAGTCGGGGGTGATGTCCTTTGACTGATGACAGATAAACCAACCGTGGTATGTCCATACAATGGGATCCTTTGGCCACAAAAGGAATGTCCTGACCTATGCACCAGCACAGATGATCTTGGATTCATCATGCAAGATGAAAGAAGCCAGACACAGAAGGCCACGTGCTGTGAGATTCTATTTATATGAAATATCCCAAATAGGAAAAACCACAGAGATAGAAAGTAGACTAGTTGCCACAAACTGGGAGAAGAGGGATATGGGGAGTGGTTGCCCAATGGTTATGGGGTTTCTTTTGAGGGTGTTGAAAATGCTATGGAACTAGAGAGTGCTCAGGACCACACAACTTTATGAATATACAAAAAAAAAAACACCCCAAAAAATGAAAAAAAAAATCACTGACTTATACATTCTAAAAGGGTGGATTTTACAGTCTTGCTCATTTAAATAAGACGGATACACTAAATACATATCTGCATAAAGAGTAAGTCAAGGGGCACGTGGGTGGCTCAGTCAGTTATGAAGCTGCCTTTGGCTCAGGTTATGATCCTGGGGTCCTGGGATCGAGCCCTGCATCAGGCTATCTGTTCAGCTGAAGGTCTGCTTCTTCCCCTCACCCTGCCTCTCCCCCGACCCCCTGTACTCTCTCTCTCTCTCTCTTGCCTGCTCTTTCTCTCTTAAATAAATAATCTAAAGAAAAGAGTAAGTCAAGGGCAATTACTAGAAACATTCTTCTCTAGTGCATTTAAAGTACGGAGCATCTGTGTGGCTGTCTGTGATGTGTCCTAAGTGTTGGTTAAGTGTCTGACACTCGATTTCAGCTCAGGTCATGATCGCAGGATCATGAGACGGAGCGCTGTGTCGGGCTCCGCACTGACTATGGAGTCTGCTTAAGATTCTTCCTCTCCCTCTCCCTCTGCCCCCAGTTCTGCTCATGTACTCTCTCTCTCTCCTAAAAAAAAAGTTTGATTTGACTCTATCAGTATAGTGATTGTGTTGAGGAATAGAATTGCATTTTGATGTCAATCGAGGCAGAAAGGGTATACATTCCATGAAGGGAGGGACTGGTAGAAGGGAGCAGTTCTCATGCTCCACACTTCATAGCAATCAAACGCATGACTCGCTTAAAAAGCAGAGGGACTATCCTGGCTTGGGGCAGGGGCATATAAAAGAGCATCAGGGAGAACGGGGTAGAAGACTCAGATTATGCAGGCAAGGCACTCTGTCCCACTATGTCACCTCTCCCTGCCATGGTACTGGCTTCTTCTGCAGCAGGTTCTCCCACAAGGTGGGAATATGGCCACCAGCAGACTCCCAGCTTAGCAATGCAAGGAAAGCGGAAAGTTGCTCCACATCAATGGAGCGATCTAAAGAGAGACACTACTGACTCCACTGGGCCACGCACTCCTCCCCAGCAACTTCTTCTGAGGTCTGCAGGAGGCAGGATGCTGGCTGACATGACGGGAACGGGAGAGCAAGTTCCTCAACAGAACAGGGGTGCTGGACAGGCCAAGACAACAAAAATCCTTCATGTCATGAATCCTCCCAGCAGCCCTACAAATTGTTAATAATTGACATCAGGAAAATTCAAGATTAACACAGAGCATCTTCTCGTACCAAAAGTAGGCATGCTTCGAAGATTAAAGGATGGACACCATCAAATGATTGAAATAGTAAACAAATAGGAGAGAATAGACAAGTCTCCCTTACAGAACTCCAAATGATGGAGGGGAGTGTCTTTGTAGGTGCTTCTTCCTCCAGGAAGGGGAGTTTCATTCCCTTCCCCTGGAGTGGGGGGGGGGGGGGCCTCAGGGACTTATCTCCTGTGACAGGGCACAGCCAGGGAAGCACAGCCACTCTACAGAGGACAGACTTTGCAGGTGTCACCCTAACCCCAGGATCAAGGGACAAGGGATGACGTTGACAAGTCCCCCAGCAGGGACAAATCATGTTGAGATCCCAGATGGGACACAATGAGGACACTTCACCTCTGTGGGAATCATTCCAGACAAACACAGCCCAACATTGTCATGAGAAACATCAGACACGCAGCATGATGGACATGATACAAAATTCCTGACCAGCACTCCCTGAAGAGCGCGTGGCCTGCCTCATACTCTAAAAGGTGCTGCAGGTGCCATGGTGGGGACGTGGAATGGGTGCCCAGCAGGAGGCCACCCAACAGCCCTTGCAGATTTGTCCCCCAGGGGGATCGAAAATGATAGAGACCCAGATGAAGGGAGGAGATGGCAATTGCTGGCCTTGACCTAAGAGATATCCTTGCAGCCTGTACACTCCCGGGGCTCCCTGGGCAAGAGCATGGTTTTCCATGTGTCTGCATCTCACCAGTTTGTAGAGAGTTGGGTGCATGCTGTAGTTACTAGTTGTCCTGCTGGAGACCGTTACTTCTGCACACCCAATGATGAATGCTTATTTGAGAATTGCAATTGAAAAGGCAGAGGAGGACCAAATCCTAGGATCGAGTCTCTTGTTGTTCCTCTACCACGTGCCACTAAGACCCTGTGCTCTTCTTCTCTCTCTCTTTCCCTCCCTCCCTTCCTTTTCTTTCTTTCTTTTTCTCTTTCTCCTTCCTTTCCTTTCCTCCCTCCCTTCTCTTTTTTCTTTTCCTTCCTTCCTTTCTTCTTTTCTTCCTTTTTCTTTCACCACTTCAACTTTGCTAGAACTCTTCTATTGCATATATAAAGATGCGTATATATAAAAAAGATATATTGCATAGATCTGTTGTCCCGAAAGGCACCAGTTGTCAGGAATACATGGGCTCATTTTGCCTCTTGCTTGGGAAGAGAACATTTTGATTCTTCTTACCTGGAATCATTGACAATAGAGGTCAACACAGCCCTCTGGACTACGTTTCCAGTTAACAGATCAGGGATTCCATCACAGTGGAGACTGGGCTACCCCATGTTCCCAGCAGATCTAGATATCCATCTTTCTTCAGTAGGTGTTTTTAAAAAGCTACTCTCCTGGTCATGATGGCGAAATTTACTGATGTTCCTGTGAAACTTTTCCTTTGGAATTTATGCAGCAAATCACATATTGACTTAGTGTCACTGAGAAGACCAAGATTTATATTCCTGAAGATAAGTAATAACCTTGACTTTGACTTGGTCAATATTTATCTCACAAGTCAATAAATGTCCTGCAATAAATTTCCACAAAGGCTAACAGCTTCTGATTCTGGGCTGGCCTCTGCAGAGGGTCCCAGACGTCCCTGCTTTTTCCCCTAGAAAACCAGTGGTCAGACCCATGAGGTGTGTTCAGGGGCACTTTATCTCCAACGAAGTTAGTCGGTTCATGACAGCAGAACTTTACCCAAATAACTTAATGTGGGTGGGAATTACAGACTCCTGAATCTTTTTGCTTCTTTTCAATGGTTTTGACAAAAGAATTTTCTCTTTTGTCCAGTTTTTTTTCTTTCTTCTTTTTCTTTTGGGGGGCTGTTGGGGAAAGGCAGAAGGAGGAGAGAGAGAATCTTAAATGGGCACGCCTGGCATGGAGTCTGATGCAGGGCTTGATCCCACGATTCTGAGATCACGATTCATAATCGAGAGTCAGATGCTTAACTGACTGGGCCACCCAAGTGCCCTGAAGGTCCACCTTTTTCTAAAGCTGATCCCAAATGCTGACTTCAGACATCAGAGACCCAGCAGGCTGGGGTACAAGCCGGTAAAGACAGTAGATGACACCAGTCACTTGTGTGACTCTCACTAAAGACATTATCTTTGTTAGAAAACTTCCCAGAAGTTCAAAATCTTTTTTTTGTTTTGTTTTGTTTTTGGTGTTTATTGCTCGAATGGTTTGGCACCATTTAAAACTCCAGTGTGCCCTGGGAACAGTCCAAGAGAGGTTTTGTCTCCTAACCAGAAGTGACATGATGGCGGTGTCCCTGTGCTGGCGCTCCGGGCAAATTCTCCCTCCCAAACCCTCCTCCCCGACCCCTGTGGCTTAGGTGGGACACGCAGCGGTCTGTAAGTGCGCATGCACCTACATTTCTGGCCATATGCTGACCACTCTTAACTCTTCCCCCACAGGGGGCAGAAACAGGGTGCCATTTGCCACACAATTCCTGTACTTTACGAGGACACTACTGGGGCCCAAAGGAGCCTGATGCACGGAGAAGTCATTTTCTTGTATTTCTTGGTGCCCCCCCAACTGACTGAGATGTAATTGACAATTACCGTTGTGTTAAGTGTAAGGTGGACAAGGCAATGGCATAACATAGGCAAATACCATAAACAATCAGCAACAAGGTTGTAAACATATGCCACCTCAGATGGTTATATTTTTGTGCACGTGGGTTTGGTTGTTTTGTTTGTTTGTTTGTTTGTTTTTGCTGTTGCTGTTTTGGTTTGGGTTGTTAGGCTAGACTTTGAGGAACAGTTGGTCCCTTCCAGAAATGTCAGATGTGAAGATGGCATTCTTTCTTCTATCTTTCATGTAAACTCATTGAAATCTGGAATGCACCGTGATTAAGACCGTCTCTCACTGGTCTTCATAAGTCAGGGTAAACGTACAAGTAAACATCTCTCCATCTAGTGCAGCACTGAACTGGTATTTCTGCTTGAAAATGATAAGAAGGAGAGGCCTAAGGGTGCCTGGGTGGCTCAGTCAGTTAAATGTCTGCCTTTGGCTCAGGTCATGATCCCAGGGTCCTGGGATCAAGCCCTGCATTGGGCTCTCTGCTCAGTAGACAGCATGCTTCTCCCTCTCCCTCTGCTACTCCCTCTGCTTGTGCAGGCTCTTTCTCTCAAGTAAACAGTAAAATTTTTTTAAAAAGGAGAGACCTAATCCAGAGTGGCAGGGCAGAAATGCCTTGACCAGTAAGCTTGGGAAGATGAGCACATGTCGACCAGCCCGGGCGGCGGGGAACCTTCTAAGCAGAGATGCCTCTGTGACTGTCCCTACCCACTCAGGGTGGCCTCTAACCCAAACTGAGATGTGGCAACAGGAAAACCACAGGACTTGGAGACACGGGGGGACCAGAGTCCCTCCTCTTTTTGCTTGACTAGGGAAGTGAGCAGACTGCCTTCAAGGGCATCTCCTCCTACGACAACCCCCAGCAAAGAAGCCTCTGCCACAGTGGCTGGGGTGCCATGTCCTCAGACGTCAGCAGGTCTGTGTGCAGAGGGCCCAGGGGCCAGTGAGCCACCTGCCACTGGACCAGAGCTCGGCCTGATGACCTCAGGGCATTTGCTACACACAGTAACGATCCCACAGGCAACACTCAGAGGGCACATTCTCCTCTGAGAATACCTGTTTTTGTCTTCAGATTTTTACCTGATTTCCTACTTCCCTCCCCTGGCCCAAGGTCCAAGAAGGGGACCATCTGGGGGTATTTTCCTGCAGCTGCTGGAGGCTGTCCCCACTGAAGGGGGAGTACTCTGCAAGGGGCACAGGTGTCACAGTCTGAACTCAGCAGGGCGTGGGTCTGGCAGTGGCCACTCTCGGCTGGGCTTCCTAATCCTGAGGCAGGGTTTTATTTCAAGGTTCTAGAGCATCACCTATGCCTAACAGACACATTCAAAGCAAATCTCAGTGCAAAATAGTATTTTCCAGTTCAATGAATTTTATGATTTTCTGAGTTCCAAAGGCTTTCGTGCCTGTGGCCCTCTGTAAGCCTCACACATTCATGCTGTGTTTCTTTGCTTCGTGTGGACTTGAGCCATTGTCTGTCTGGGGAACAGTATACTGGAGTCGGTCCCCACAGTCCACAGGAGGAGAGGACACACAGTGCCACGGGAACATACCAGACAGTACTGGAGACCCTTCCTTGAGATATTTATTTCTGTGCTTCTCTTTTTCCTGTGTCCCTCGGTGTGACCTTTTTCTGGTCCTTAGGAACATCCAGAGTCCTTCCAGGAGGAATAGAATCATTTGAGAACAGCTGAGAAAGGAGGGAATAAGGGGAGGGAGTGAAGGATTGAGGGAGAGGGAAATCCAATACTGGTGTGTCTGCGTCTGTTACTTTGGTAACAAGGATCAGAGACCCAAGGGGGCAGCTTAAAGGAAGTCAGGCATACGTGACCAACAGAGCCCACGGCCGCCAGCTTGGGCGCTCTGCCACATATGGGGTAGCTCATGGATTCTCTGGGAGGCTGAGAGCCGGGTCTGGAAGCTCAGAGACTACAGGGACAGCAGCCATTCCTACTCTTCTGTGGGCAGGGATAACCCCACCCCCAACTTGCCGCTGCCACATGGAACCAGCCTCAGATGGCAGGAGCTCTGCTAGCTGCAGCTAGAATCGACCCCGTCTTGGGGTCTGCAGAGGATTCGAAGACTTTTCTTGTTCTCCTTCAAGCTACAGTCCCCTGTGAATGCACGTGATCGGGAGAGCCCAGAGCCCAGCTCTGCCCTGGAGCTGTGAGGGAGTCTGGGAGAGGGAGTCCTAGCTCCTGTCCTGGGACAGGACTCCTAACACAGGAAGTTGTAGGACCCACATACAGGACAGGTGGATGGGGGGGCCACACACAGGACAACCATCCACCAATCAAAAGAAGAAAGGAAGAGATCAAGAAGGAGGAAAGAAGGAGAGAGAAGAAGACTCAGTGCCCTGCTTGGGAACAGGCCTCTACTCATAGGAAAATTCAAGAAGGAGGGCGGAGCATGGACTTTGAGAAAGCTGGGGATGGGATGAATCCCGGGGCACCAGGGAGACGGGACACAGATTGTCCTTGGGGGACCATGTGGGACAGCAGCATGGATAGCATGGCCTAGGAGCAAACAGAGCACAGGGATCTCGGCATCCAGAGGGGGCATGCAGTGGGAAAAGAGCCATGATGAAGCCCACCCCCACTGGGTTCCTCTTGCGAGTAGACTGTCACTTGGAAGCCAGGCTCTTCCAAAGGAAAATGCAAAAGCCAGAGCGAGAGCACAAGCAGGGAAGAGAAACAGTGATGGTGTGAAGCAGAATAATATACACCCTCAAAGACTCTTCCCTACAAACTACTTACTGATTTCAGAAAAAAAATAGTAACTTCGCAGTGGAGAGAGACGGTTGGCGTCCTCTTCATCAAGAGGTCCAAGTCATCATCACTAGTGATGACGTGGAGAGACAACACGTGCCTCCAGACACGGGCCACGGAGAAGAGCAAACATCATTTTTCTGTGCCATTCTTGCTGAAACACAACATGGAAACCATCAGGAGGAAACAACAGACAAACCCAAAGTGAAGGGTATTCTGCGAACGAACCCACCGGTGCTCTGCCGAAAGGATCAAGGTCCAGAGTGACACAGCAAGATGAAGGCCCTGAGGGCACAGGACAAGTGAGTGTAGTGTGCAATCCTGGGGATGTATCCTGACCCAGACAAAGGAGATTGGGGGAGATGTTTTGCAATTCAAATATGGCTGTGGATTAGTTAGTAGTAATCAATCAATGATCACTCTGTGATGTTTACAAATGGCCTGTGGTTATGTAAGACTTAGGGAAGCTGAGTGAAAAGTATATGGGAAATCTGTATGTGATTTGGGTAACTTTGGCCTAAGTGAGGGTTTATTTCAAAATAAGTTGAAATTGGTCAAAAGGTATAAACCAGAAGAGCAGAAGGAGGAGAGGAGGGGGAGGGATGACCACCCCGGCAAGATGGCTGTATTTGCTGGTTGGGTGGCTCTGACCACAAGGCTCCTTTCCTTGGCTCCGTCCAGACTGAACCTCAAAGGTGACAAGGCAGCTATGATAAGCAGCCACTCGGCATGCTTGAACCCAAAACTGGTGCTACTGGCAAGCTTCGGAGAGCGTGCCAGTGGGGGAGGATGTCCAGGGAGGGCAGGGGGTCCCTGGGGGAAGCCGTGCCTGTGGGCAGCATGACCAGAACCATGGCAGGTGTACAGATAGCTGAGCTCACGGCGTTTCTCCCAGCTGCCTGTGGTTTGTGGGGTGCCCACAGCAGCTAGAAGGGCCTGAGAACCTGAGTGAGAGGCACAATGCTGAAGCATCGATAGGCCAACAGGGGCCAGGGGTCATGCAAAAGGTCACTGCTGTCAGCCATGCAAAACCGGGCCAAGGCTCTGAGCTTCCAGGCAAGACGGAAGAACAGGGACCAGATTTACACACCCACTGAAACAGTGAAGAAACTGGACAAGACGTGAAACAAGAGTTTTTTCAAGGTTGGACATGAGGCAACACAGGACAGAAATCTCTGAGAAGAGGAGCAAATGAGGGGAGCCCCACTGGTGACAGAGGACACTGCCTGGAGAGCTTCCAGGTGTCAGGGCAGAGAGGGAAATCTCAGGCCAAGCCCAGTGTTCTCCCCAAGAGGAGGCATGGAGACAAGTGCATAGAACAGTGCTGCAGACAGAGGGACAGCTTCCAGACTCGCAGAGGGCTTCCCTAGCATCCAGGTGAAGACTGATCAGAACACATGTGAGTGTAGGAAATGAACTGAAGCCAGGAAAAGAGCCTACCTGAAAGGTACAGAAGAGACAATACCAGCGGTTGATAAAGAGGCAGGAATAGTCCATGCTCTCCCAAGCCAGAGCAGAACAGGTTTATTCCAGAATGGTTGCTGCCTAAAAAAAAGAGAGAGGAAGAGAGAGCTATAGCTCTAGATAAAAAGGTGCTCTGGCCTTAAGCTTTCCAACAAGCCTCAGAATTATCAGACTGTTTCTAAGTAACTTACTGGCATCACAAAACACAGATCAAACACAGTCATAGGAATGAAAAAAAATCTAGCATGTGGGGCACGTGGGTGGCTTAGTTGGTTAAGCATCTGACTCTTGATTTCGGCTCAGGTCATGATCTCGAGGTCATGGGTTGTGCCCCACATTGGGGTCTCTGCTCAGTACAGAGTCGGCTTCAGATCCTCTCTCCCTCTCCCTCCCACTCATTCACTCTCCCTCAAATAAATAAATAAAACCTTTAAGTATATCTAATGTGTAAAACCTATATACAATTTACAAAGTCTTCATCCAATCTAAAAGTATCACTCGTGCGAAGAATTAGAAAAATATATCCCATGAATGACAAACATGAATCAGTGGAAACAGACCCATAATAACAAGATGATAGAATTAGTAGGAAAAAAAAACCATTAAAAGACATTAAGAAGAACATTAACAGGTTATGAAACCTATATCCCATACGTTGAAGGGAGTAAAAAAGATCAAGCATGTTGTGGAGGGTACAGAAGATATTTTAAAAAGCCCAATTCAAATTCTAGAGATGAGAAAACTCTAGATAGGACAATAGCAGAGTAGATTCTTTTACAAATAAGAAAATGAATAAATTTGAAAACACGGCAAGGGAACTTACCCAAAATGAAACCCAGAGACTGAGGCAAAGGGAAAGCGCAGGCAAATGTGAGCTGTAAGAGGGCAGTGGTCTAACATATGTGTAATGGGGGTCAGGGAAAGTGAGGACTCCTGGGGGAGGGGAGAAAAATATTTGAAATAAAAAATGGCTGAAAAATATTTCAAACATGCTGAGAACTATAAAATCACAGACTCAAGAATCTCAAAGAGCCCCAAGCACAAGAAACATGAAGAACATCACACAAAGGCACATCATAATTGACTTACTAAAAGTTAGCAATAAAGAAAGACCTAAAAAAGCAGGAACGAAGAAAGGACACATCACACACAGAGAAGCAGACTCTAGACTCCTTGTCAGAAACGCATAGATGGGGGCACCTGGGAGTCCCAGTCCCTGACTGCAGCTCAGGTTGTGATCTCAGGCTCCTGGGATGGAGTCCCAAATCAGGCTTTGCGTTCAGTGTGGACTCTGCTGGAGATGCTCTCTCCCTCTCCCTCTGTCCCCCCTCAGCTCGCATGCTCTCTCTCTCTCTTTCTCGAAAATAAACAAATGGATCTAAGAAAGAAAGAAAGGAGGGAGGGAAGGAGGAAGGGAGGGGAAAGAAAAACAGAGATAAATGAGAGAAAGTCAAATAATGTATAATGTCACTTTGCTGTGGACCCTAAAAAAAAGCCAAACTCCTAAAAACAGAATGAGGTGGTGGTTGCCAGGGGCTGGGGTGGGGGAATAGGAGAATGTAGTTTAAGGGGAAAAATGTGCAACTAGTAATATACAAATCCTGAAAATCCAATGCACAGTATAGTGAGTATAGACAATAGCATCATATCATAATCCTTGACCACGTTAAGAGACTTAATTATTTAAGTTAATCTTAATCTTAATTATTACTTAATCTTAATTATTCTCACCGCAGCAGAAATAACTACATGATGTGACTACAGGTACTGACTATCACTACAAAGACAATTGTATTACAGTATATAAAAGTATCAAATCAACAGTCACACACCTTACATTTATGCAATGTCATAAATCAAATATGTCTTTCAAACAAGAAAGAAAGAAAAGAAACACGCAGTCTGGAACCATTGGAACATCTTCAAAATACTACAAAAAGAAAAACAACAAAAACTCTCTGTGGAATTCTATGTCCAGTGAATACATCTCTCAAAAATGAAGGCAAATAAAAACTCCCAGCCATGGAAAGGTTTTCAAAGCGCTCATCACAACAGAATCACGGTACAAAAAAAAAAAAAAAAAAGTCCTTCCTTTAGGCAAAAGCAAAATGACAGCAAATGGGAATGTGTGTCTACATAAAGGTATGGAAAGTGTCAGAAATAAATATGTGGGTAAATAGAAAAGATTTTTTTTCTGGTTTTTAAAAAGTCCTTAAAAGTTACTTGACTGATTCAAAACAAATACAGATTTTTCTCTTCTTTAAGATTTTATTTATTTATTTGACAGGGGGAGGGGCAGGCAGAAGGAGAGGGAGAGGCAGACTCCCTGCTGAGCAGGGAGCCAGATGTAGGACTCGATCTCAGGACACTGGGATCATGACCTGAGCTGAAGGCAGACGCTGAACCCACTGAGCCACCTAGGCGCTCCAACAAATGCAGATTTCTTACTGTGTTTCTAACATACACAGAAGTTAAAGTCCCGACCACAGAACCCACTTCTGGAAGGTTCTAATAAAGGTGAAGGGCCCCAGCCTTACCTTGCTATCCTCCTTTTCTGGTCCGGGGAAAATTCTGCACTTAGACTTGAGGAATTCATTTGAAATACTGGTTTCCTGGTGAGCTCTGAGAGTCTATGGGAAGGTCAATAAATATTTCTGAACCTCTTTTTTTTTTTCTCTTGTGAATCGGGGATGGCATTTTTTAACACTGCTACTCCATGCTGATCCACAAAGCACCCCGAATCGGACTTTTCACTTCAACTAGCTTCTCATGGGACTCCCACACCATGAAGATTGGACCCCAACCTGGTAACTCTCTGAGAGAGGACAGAAGCCAGCCCTGTGTAAACAACACAGTGTTCTTGCTCTCAGAACTCAGTTCCCTCGGCAAGCACTTTGTAGTAAGGGCCAGCCTGATTTTCAGACTAGCCGATGACATCAGAGCAATTTTTAGACTTTGCTAACAGGCCTTGTAGGGAAGAGGGGAGGCCTTCTTATACCGTACAATTACAGCACACACTGTGGGCAGTGACCCGTGGGAGGGGGTGTGCGGCAGGGCTCATGGCCAGCCTGCCTACCTGTGTCCTGCCAGGCATGACACACAAGGTTTTGAGGGGTGCTTGGCACCGTGGGCGTCCGAGGCTTTCTGGTGGACACTGGCCCATCTTACTACAAACCCGTGCCCAGCAACTCTCTATGAACTTAGGCGACTATCTTTTTCCTCCGTAGCAAAGACTAACCGTGGGAAAGAGACGTTCCCCAGTGGACAGGGGACCAGAGCAGGACCTCCTTCTGCATGGGAGGAGAGAACAGGAGGTACCCACTTCTTCAGGAGGTTATCAGTTGCTTCTCTTGTTTGGGGGTACCGAGTTTCACCCCAAAGGGCGTGGGACTCAGCAGGGAGGTGCTCCGAGCTGTAGGTGAGGACTTAATCTTACCAAGTTCCTTCTATAGCACAAGGCAGAGGGCAGCCCTCTGCTCCAGTGGGGCTCCACCTTTCCCATCTCTGGGGAAAGACAAGAGGCCTCTGGTCACCTGACGGTATGGGCTCAGGACCAAGGGTTGTGAGTTTCCTGGAACATGGGGGACCCTGTTCTTGGGGTTCCCTTTGCTGCATCCTCCACAATGCAAGGACAGGTCAGCGGGCTCGGGTGGCGGGCTCAGGTGGCTCTGGTGGCTCTTTAAGGCTGCCTCTGTATTATTTTTTAATTTTTTTAAAAATTATTTATTTATTTATATTTTTTGTTTATTTTTATTTTTTAAGATTTCATTTATTTATTTGCGAGAAAGAGAGAGCATGAGCAGAGGGAAAGGGAGAAGCAGGCTCCCTGCTCTGTGGGGCTCAGTTCTAGGACCCTGGAACCATGACCTGAGCTGAACAGCAAATGCTTAACTGACAGAGCCACCCAGGTACCCCTGAATTTTTACTCTTTAAAAAAAAATATTTAGGGGCACCTGGGTGGCTCAGTGGGTTAAGCCGCTGCCTTCGGCTCGGGTCATGATCTCAGGGTCCTGGGATCGAGTCCCGCATCGGGCTCTCTGCTTGGCAGGGAGCCTGCTTCCCTCTCTCTCGCTCTCTCTGCCTGCCTCTCTGTCTACTTGTGATCTCTCTCTGTCAAATAAATAAAATCTTTAAAAAAAAATTTATTTGAGAGAGTGTCCCATGTGTGTGCAGGGGGCAGACAGAGAGGGAGAGAGAGTCTTAACCAGACTCCCCACGGAGTGTGAGCCCCACAAAAGGGCTTAATCCCATAATCCTGAAATCATGACCTGAGTCGAAATCAAGAGTCAGATGCCTAACGGACTGAGGTTCCTAGGTGCCCCTGCATTTTTATTCTTTTTTTTTTTTTAAAGATTTTATTTATTTATTTGTCAGAGAGATAGAGAGAGTACAGGCAGGCAGAGTGGCAGGCAGAGGCAGAAAAGAGAAACAGGCTCCCCGCGGAGCAAGAAGCCCTATGTGGGACTCGATCCCAGGCCGCTGGGATCATGACCTGAGCCTAAGGTAGGCGCTTAACCGACTAAGTCACCCAGGCATCCCTCCCGCATTTTTATTCTTGATGGGATGTCTGGCCCTGGGCTATGATTCGCTTGGCCCTCCCACGGGGAGCCCAGTTCTGCAATTTGGGGTGATGGTCAAGAATCTATTTATAACAATTGCCCCAGGTCAAGCAAGTTGGTAAAATGTGATGTAGAAAATCAGTTCCCACAAAACGAGACACCGTTCCTTTTAAGATCACAGGAGCGCTTTCATCAGAATCTGGGCTGTGCACCCCCTCACCGTACTTCCCAGTCGGTAAGTTCAGGGTTGGGGCCTGGGTTCCCCAGTAATGTTGATCCTGCAGCTTCAGAAACTCACTTGGAAAACAACTGATTCAAGCGTGCTTTACAGTCCTCCCACGCATTCTTCCTTATTGAATCCGGGCAACTACAGAATGGTTCAGTTAAACTCGGGTGGATTTCAGGAGGCCCGGGAACACCACCGGGACCCTGTGATAGAGCAGGAAGAGCCAGGACTTGGAACCGCTACCGTTTACTGAGCACCTCTTTGTTCCAGACACTTGGTAAGCACTGGGGTCAGAGAAGTCACTTGCCCAACATCCTGCAGCTGGGAAAGAAGATCTGAGGGGGCACGGGGGTGGCTCATCCGTCGAGTGACTCTTGGTTTGGGCTCGGGTCATGATCCGGGGTCCTGGGATGGAGCCCTGCATCAGGCTCCCTGCTCAGCAAGGAGTCTGCTTCTCTCTCTGCCTCTGCCGTCTCCCCCCACTCCCGCCGCAATAAATAAATAAAATCTTTGAGGGGGAAAAAAAAAAGAACAAGATTTGAACCCAACCCAGATAGCGGTGCCGTCCTTCCGACAAACGGCCATGAAATGTATGTTATTCAAGGTCCTTGTTCTACAAAGCCTAAGTTCCAGACACTGGGTGAGCCCAGCGTCCTCTAGCCGCAGAGAACAGAGGCTCCGTCCAGCTCCGTCAGGACAAGCCGCCAGCCTGGGGCCGGACTGGGACACCGCGGGAAAGGGGGACCTTCCCCTCCCTCCCTCCCTCTCTTCGGGTCCTGCACCCTCTGCCTCGTGGGGCGCGGGAGGGGGGTGTGTTTGCATCCCAGCAAATTCCTCGTCTTCTTTCACTGGGTTTCCACCATATTCCACGTATGGTCCTGGGACACTATGTGCTGCCACGCTCACCGCGGGCCAGGGCGACCGCCCCTCATTTCCCAAACACTTGCTATAAAGCGACAACTGGAGGATGCAGCGCTGGGTCATGCCAGCCTACGTCACTGCGCACGCCCGGGACGCGATGACGTCATCGCCCGCGCCCTAGCCCCCCGATTGGCTGCCGCGGGTCAGGTGACTGCCCGTGGCGCCAACAGCTGTGGCGGGGGAGAGAGGGGTCTGGTCTCGGAGTCAGTCGGCGTCCGCGTTGGCGTGCGGTGAGCCGTCCGGTAAGTGAGTCAGCGTGTCCGCACCACAAAAAACACGCTGAGAGATTTCAAGCATTATTCCAGCGAATTCACTCCCGGTTCCCCTCAGCCGCTTCCTGGTTGCGCCCCGAGGGTGCCTGGCTGCGGCGGGCGCGGTGCAGTCGCGCGGGCCGCCCCACGTGCCGGTTGAGGGACAGCTGTCACAGGCACCTGTGACCCGGATGCCCAGTGCCGTGGCCACAGGGGCCCCTTCCTCCAGGGCGGGGAACGGCACCCTTGCACCCGACGTGTCTCAGTGGGTGTAAACGTGGCTTCAGTAATACCGAATCCGGGCCAGGAAAGGCGTAGTGTTCAGGGGGTGCACCTGGGGGTTACGCTGTCCTGAAGAGTCCCATACGTGGCCAGCTGTGGTCACCTTCCCTGGCCAACAGCTGCGGAGCCCGGTAAGACGAGGGCCCAAAAAGGGTCCCATTTTCCCACACGTGAGGACATCTGTGACACGGAGTTAACCGTTTTAATCATCAGCGGGCGGCGGTTCGTCTCAGCGAAAGCACGTAAGACCCGACTCCAGCCCAGACGCTGGATGGAGGTCTTGGACGACGGCGGGGCTGGTTCTGGGCCCCAAGGGCTCTGACGGATGAGTGCAGGAAGAGGACAGAAGCACGGATTCCCTGATCACAGGACAGACTTGGAGGGCACAGCGAGGGTGGCGTATGTCCTCACCCAGTGCTGTACCTTCCCCTCTAAGCCGGTGGTTCTCCGGCCGGAGCGCCGCATGTGGATGGAGGGCTCCCCACTAGCTCCCTCGGAGCGCCGGATTCAGCCGGCCCATGGGGCCCAGAATCTGCTTTGGTAACACATTCTCAGGGGGTGTAGATGCTACTTATCTGGAGACCTGCTTGGAGAGTGGGCAGCATAGCCTTGGCGGTCTGACTGCAAGAGAGAAGAGGGGAGCAGCTGGGCCCCCCAAGCCGCATTGATGAGTTCCATGCTGGCCACACGGAGCTTGAAGCATGCGCAGGGCACGGGCACGCGAACAGAAATGTCTGGAAGACCGTGGAGCCCAGACGCTCTGCTGACGCCGCCCTCAGCCCGTGGGGGAGGGGGAGTGGGTATGGAGGGCTCCGGAGAACCGTCGGGGGGCTGCGATTCAGGCAGACGGCCTGGAGTACTGGCAGTTGTGTGTCTGTGATGGAGACAGAGAGGGGGGCAGAGAGCGTCAGAACCCCCACCCACGTTATCTCCACCCCCCACCCCCTCCCATCACAGACACACCTGACTACCAGTGCTTTGCCTTAATTGTGTCCGCTGAGCTTTGACAGCACTGGGACATGTGCATTTGTCAGGCACCTGCTGTTGGTGAGCTCCCGGCCTCCTCTGGCCCCACAGGGGACCCTCCTGGAGGTTCTGTAGGTCCTGGGCCAGTCCTGGCACCCTCTCTAGAGGGCAGGTATGGGGAGGCAGTGGGCTGGGGGGGAAACGGTGGGAAAGTTGGGGAGACAGTGGGCAGGTGGGGGGAGATAGTAGGCAGGTGGGGGGTGACAGTGGGTAGGCAGAGGGGACAGCAGGCAGATGGAGGGAGGGGGGAGACTCGGGATGGCGTCCGTGGAAACCACCTTCGCTGCCAGTACTGGTGTGGGAATCCCCGTTTCCTGCACACCTCGAGGCTTTTGAACAGTCCATGAGTGTTGGAGACCGAGGCCTGGACCATGATCATGGCTATGAATCATGAAGATGGGCGGGTTTCCCTCGGATCAGCTGTAAGAGGAGGCCACCTGGTCATGAGAAGCAGCTGATCCCGGAGCGGCATTTAAAGCCCCAGACAAATGCCTGCCCCAGGTAAACTCAGTGTATACGTAAGAGCGTTGGGTTCACGGGCTTGTCTGGATTGACAGCACCAGTGCTAGAACACTGGCCAGACCAGCTGAGCCTGGTGCTGGGCAGGGCCGCGTTTTCTCTAAGAGCTGCTGAGTTCAGACCCGAGGCTGAGTAGCCAGGGCAGGTGTGGTTGTGGGGCGCCTCAAGGCCCTGCCCCTCCTGCATGCTGAGTCCCAGCTGATTCCATCTGGCACCTTGCACATGCCAGGGCACCTGGCCCATTCCCCTCCTGGCCAGGCTGACACGAGCCCCCCTTGCCCAAGCGCAGGTCCCCTTGCTGTGGCAGCTGTATCCCATGGCTGACAGATACAGAGTGGTCGTCACTTGGGCTGCTCCCGTTCCAAGCTCCCATGGGGGGCCCTGAGCCATCCACCCAGTCTTGCTGCATCCTTCCCCCTCCACAGGTGCCCCCAAGGACACCTCCAATCAGTCCTGTGCACTAAAGTCCACATCAGAGCCTGCCTCACCTTACCCAGAGCAGTCCTCCCCACACTCACCCCGAAGGCTGGCCGAGGCTCCAGAGTTCGGGAACCACTTCCTGGTATATACAAAAGAAAACCTAAGGCCTGACACACAGTTGCAAACTTTGTGGTGTATTTTCAATGTTTGTACTCCATGCATTAATACCCTTAGCAAAAGTAGCAAAAAAAAAAAAAAAAAGTGCAATATGATCATGCTATCCGTGGGATGGTGATAAAGTTTAACAAAAATGTGGGAATTCACAGCCCCTTCCACCCAAGACAACGTGTGAAGAAGGCTGGGGAGCCCGCAAGGCAGCACAGGCAGGCTGTCCCCCCAGACCTCAAAGCCCCCACAGACCCCCCCCCCCGATTGCAGCCTCAGCAGCAACCCTGGGCGAAGCTGGCAGGAAGCCCCTCTAGGGCCAGTCCTAATCAGTGGCCAAGAAAACCATGAGCCAGTTAGATGGTGATGGTTGCTATGTATCGGGAGTGGGCTGTGACACTCCCTTGGGAGATGAAGTTCCGCTGACTTTGGCTCCTTTCCTGATTCCCTGCCCCATCGTTCGCCTTACCTACAACCCCCGACCTTTGTGAATTCGCATGGGACTAATGGGATAGCCTCAGACTGAGCCTGCTGGCAGTGCAAATGGAAACCATTGGGTAACTGGCCCGTCAGTGTTGAAGGAGTCACGGAATCCTGGAGAATGCCAGCTGTGAGGGGCAGACGCCAGTGGGCAGGTGCCAGCCAGCGGGAAGGAGGGCCAAGGAGAAGCCAGGAGGTCGAGAGCAGGGCCACACCCTCTGGGATCAGCCAGCTGTCCCTGAGCTGTCTCTGCCCCTGCTACCAGGCATATTCCCATGGGACAACTTTGTGTACCGGAACCTGAGTGAATCTTTTTTCCCTGACCCCAGTAAAACCCAGGGAAGGAAAACAGCAACATTCTAATGAGATATGGGAAGGAATATTTTTTTTTTTAAGCAGCTTGTCCAGGGGTGTTTATTGCAATGCTATTCATAGCAGCAAAAAAATTGGAAAGACCTCAGATACCCAAGACGTGACTGTGGAGGGGTGATCTGTAGAGAAGATGACTGCAGGCAAGCAGCTGGATGCAGACAGAACTTGAACTCCCTCCTAGCACGTGTGCATGGACACGTGCACATCGCAAGTGTTGAGAAAAGGCAAAAGGTTATAGAAGTAGTTTGAATGTTAAGCACTTTTAAGTCTTCTTGTAAGCTTGGGAATACAAAGGAAATGTAAACGAGATGAAAACATTTTTCCATAACTGGCTATAAAAAGAGATGTCCCCCAGAATTGCTTTCCCTCCTTTTTCTTTGGTATACAGTTGTACCCCCCTTCTCCACGGGGAATGTGTTCTGAGACCCCCAGTGGGTGTCTGAAACCAAAGATAGTACCCCCCCACACACCTAGACAATGTTAGTTCCTGTACATATGCACCTATGATAAAATGTTTAATTTATTAATCAGGCACAGCAAGAGATGAACAATAAAAACTAGAAATAAAATAGAACAATGGCAAGACCCCACAATAAAAGTTAGGTGAATGTGATCTCTCTTAACACATCTTGTCGTCCTGCACTCACCCTTCCTGTGATGACTGGGATGATGAAATGCTTGTGGAATGCGATGCAGGGAGACCAGTTATGTAGGCATTGTCACGTAGTGTGAGGCATCTCCTGACTTTCTGAGGATTCATCAGAGGAGGACCATCTACTTCCAGACTGTGGTTGAGGACCATGACTGGTCCTGACCACCAATGTGACATCCCTTCCCTCTCCGTCTGCCTCTGAGCTGGGGGTGTCACCAGGGAGCACCCACTCAGAGAGGAAGGGAAGAGGGAGCCCAGCTCAAAGCTCACCCTTGCAGGTAGCCCTGCCTGGCCCTTGCACTGACCTATCGACCTAATAGGGTGGGGATGGGGACAGCCTGTTCTGTTCCATGCCGGAGGTGGGGAAGTCCATTCCTTGCACACTGTCACTGGCCTTACTGGGTTACTGTTCTGAGCGTCTTCTTGCCCTAGAAGGAGAGCAGTCAGGGCCATAGCAGCTCAGACCATCTTCCAGCAGGAGAAGCACAGAGAATAATGGTCCTTGGGGGCTGTGAGGATGCTCCCCATGGACTGGTGCCTCTCTTGGAGGGGCCATGCCCACCCTGGTTGATGATAATCCTCTGATGCTCCCTGCAGGTATGGCTGGTGTACACATGGCTGAGCTGCCTGTGGGTAGCAGTCATGACAGACACACTGGCTCAACACGCCCTGGGTCGGCCCCTTGCTGGACACTTTAGACACTGTAATAATCAGTTATGTAATCAATTTCACCTGCTGTAGGCAGCCCATGACTTATGCCTGAGGACACTGAGGCTCAGTGTGGTCAGCGACTTGCCCAAGACCGTGATAGATGTTCTCAGGGGCTCTTCTGGAAGACTAAGTGCCCTCCGTGTTGCAGGAGGAGTGGACACATCAATCTGGAAAGACCCTAACTGGGCTGTTTGGTGACAGCCCCAACTCTTGGATGAAGGGGAGGCCTGAATAGGTGTTTTTTTAGCAGTTAGTGTGGGCATTTCAGCATCTAGTGTCGAAGAGATTCTTTGAGACCTTTGATGCATGGATAACCGCATTCTCTAAAAAGTCCCCCAACGCCATGTTATTATTGTGGCACTTACAATAGAGCAAAGCTGATGCCATGGGCATCTCCAAAACACCCAGGCTCTCTTGTAGGTCAGAGCTGTCTGTGGGCACTGGAAGGAAGGGGGACAGCTCCAAGTGTTGGCTGAGGACTGATGCCCCTTTCCAGTTTCGCCCAGTGTGTGCAGGCTTCCCTCTGCACCTTCCCTGTTGGTCCGGAAGCTCACTCCACAGGAGAAGAGAGCAGAGCACATGATCACAAAGCTCTCCCTTGGTCATGGACATCTAGAGTTGTGCAGAAAGGTGGCTCCTTGATGCTGTTCTTCTCTATGAGTCCTTTCCACGCACCAGGTTAGCAAACAACTCTATTGGTTGGGAAAGGAGAATGAGAGTCAAGAAAACTAAATACCAAGGATGGGTATTGGTTCTGGGGACTGAAGATGCCACAGGCCTGGTTTCCCTCTGCTCCTCCACCTGGAGGCCCACGGGGCAGCTTCCCCTTCAGCCGACCACCCTGGGAAACTAGGAAGGCTGTCCGTGCACTGGGAATGCCAGCCCTCTTTCACAGCCTGTGTCTCCTAAGAGGAAGCAGACTCCTTACCTGGGCCCTCCAGCGAAAGTCTTTCCTTCACTCATCTTTGGTTCCCATACCCACTGCTAAACCAACTCCAGCATCATTCATTGCTGGGACTGGGATTACTCCGATGACCAGACCCAGCGGAGAAGAGGCAGGCCCGCACATCCCCGCCCCTGCACTGTGCCATGTCTGAATTTCTGCAAACATAATAAAATGGCGTTTGTACTACATCGCCAAACTGAGGGTGGTTTATTATGTTTCTGTAGAATACGGAAGCATTAGGCACAAAATTCAGCAAAATATAAAAATTTATGAAAACAGCCATGTCAGGTAAGAGCTGTTATCCTGACTTCCAAGACTTCCAAGCCGCGGTCCTTGTACCCAATTTTTTTTTTTTTTTTTTTGTCCCAAGCCACACAACTAGTAAGGAGCGACGTTAGAATTGGAACTGGTCTGTCTGATTCCAGAGCACAGGTTCTTGGCCAGAACCATATACAGAGCCCCAACCCAGTTCTCCTTCCACTGCACCTCGCATGGCACTAGGACAGCTGGCTCAGTGGGTGACGATCTGGCTTCCTAGGCTCCCGATGGCCACTGCGGGGAGAGCCCTCCAGCAGCTGGTGCAGAGAGGTGCACACTTTTGGGGAGTGGCTCCCAGGGGCCCCCCTTGCCAACATCATTCTTGAAGCCGTAGTCTCCCTGAACTCTTGGGTCCCTTGGTGGTCTGCCAGCAGAGTCTGGGCAGCCGTGCCTGTTGGGGATGTTTCTGGGGGTGCCTCTGCTCTGAACACGCACGCTCCTTCAAAAGCTCTGTCGTGCCCCCCAGAGTCCTGGTAAGGAAGCCTTTGTAAAAGCATCACTGCCATCATCGGAACTACCCTTCCGGCTAGTTCTGGTGCTGGCACATGGTCAGCATCTAATCAGTGTTTGTTAAGTGAATGTGGCGTTTGCAGGCTCAGAACAGACTCCAGAGCCACTGGTGGGCTGGTGTTCCCAGTGCTTTCAGAATTGTGTCGCTTCCTGCTCTATTCCTCCCCCTCCCTGTGCAGACTCCTGCAGAAGCTGGGCCTCGTGGGGTCTTGTCCTAAGGGAAACCTAAGGGGGTGTCTCATGGAGGTGCTCTGGAGGGACGTTCTCCTTAGACTTGTGCCTTAGTTCCAGCCACAGTGCCAGTGTCCACCTTTATGGCACACAAATCTTCACCTCCTGGCCACTTCCTTCTGGACCGAAGCCCTTTCTTATCCTTGCCTGAGCCTTGAGTAGCTGCTCTGGACTTCTCTCCATGCCTGCACCTGGCAGCTACCTCCATCCATTTGCCTTATGACAGACGTCCCATGATCACCTGGTGTTTCATTGCCAGGAGGGTTACCTGCTTGCAAGGCTCCTAGATATACTGCCTACTCATTTCTGCTCTGACCCAGGCCCACCATCTCTAGCGGGGCCCCTCCCCTTGCACATTTCTGGGTCTTGCCCATCCTGTGGGTGTCTCTGATCTCCAGATGGCCAGAATTCCCAAGCTTACATCCCAACCAGCTCCCCAAACTCCCTAAAGGTGGGTGGGGTGGGTAGGGAGGGCAGGTTAAAAATCCCCAACTTGGAAAGAGCATTTAACATCTTTTTCAAAATTGGATTCAGAGACATGTGCCTAAGTAGAAATGACATCACATTTTATGATCCTAACACCAATGAAAGCCCTTTCCCAAAGAGCGAGAAGTTCACAATGTTGAAATGTAAATTGCAAGATTTGGCACCAAAGAGATCCTATTAGGTCATACACTGAAATGACTGCATATGTGGAAAATCGCACAGTTACAGGAAATGACCGTGCAGACAAGGGGAATGGCTAGAGATGAAGGAACTGGGGTCAGAAGGAGGTGCCTTCAAATACCAGCGCTACTGTTAGGTGACCTTGGGAAGTTACATACTTCTCCTGAGTCAGCTTCCTTGACAGTAAGGCTGGGACAGTAACATTGGTCTCAAAACAGATTGCTAGGATTAATTGTGGTGTGTACACAAAATGCCTGGATGGTATGTTTGATGAGCTGTGCGTCAGCTCATCATCGGCCGATGGTGAGGCCCGTACCCAAGAAGTGTGGCTGGTTTTGAGGGCAGAGGCGAAAAAGAGGAAGACAAGATAAAAATAAAAGGTAAGGGGAAGAAAAGAAAAAAATTATCCTGGAGAAACCTTTCCTAGATAGTTATTCCGTCTTTAATCGTATGAGCACCAAGTAACAGTGACTCTGGGTTACGCTTGCATCTGAATAAGCGAGAGGTGCCTGGGTGGCTCAGCTGGTTAAACATCTGACTTGATTTCGGCTCAGGTCATGATCTCAGGGTTATGAGATCGAGCCCTGTATCAGGCTCCATGCTGGGTATGGAACCGGATTAAGAGTCTCCCTCCCTCTAGATCTGCCCTTCCCCACACGTTCTCTCTCAGATAGATATAAATAAAATGAAATAAAATAAAATGACTAAGTAAGAAAGACCCTGCCCATCTTCATGATACAGACACCTGGAGTAGGAAGGCTGGGCCCGGGGGTGGATGGAACACTTGCTGTCCCAGCCTCCCCGGGACCGGGCTTCTCCCCACCTCCAGCACAGGCGACCCCATCCCTCCAGCACAGCTCCAGGATTAGCTGCTCTTTCTTTGCATAGCCTGGCAGGATGCAGGACGACTGCAGGCAGATTAATCCTCTTAAACATTAAACAAGGTATGCTAACGGTGGCAGCTTCCGCGTGCCACGATTCAAACATTAACTTCACGATGCCGTCTTGCAAACCCTTGCTACCCTTCTCGCCCACCACGGACGTTGAGCTCATACTAAATCTTCGGTAGCTCTAAATATGTTTTTCCGAGGAACGACTTTCGTTCTTACTTTGGATTCTCCTATTAGCTCCAGAATGTTGGTTATTAAAACCATCCAGCGTGTTGGGCTGGAAATATATTTCATTGAGTAAAGTTGGTATGATATTAGTGGTTAATTAACTTCTAATTGAGTTTAGGGGCTGACTTGACTTTTTTTTTAAGTGGCTGAGGACGAGTTCATGCTTTGGAGGCATAACTGTGTTTGTGTATCTTGGGATTCAGAACCTCATGCTACCCGTTGGACTCTAATTCCTAGTCCTGCCAGAGGAGGTGGGGGTCTGAGCTGTTCACTGCCGTAAGGGCCATGTGCTTGGGGCCAGAGGCTGCTAATCATCCACTAACCAGCCATTTCCTGCTGGTAGAGCCTGGGCTCCCAAGAGAGGGGTTAGAAGTACCAGGTGCTGCTGAGACTTGGGCCAATGACCATATTTTGGCCACTGAGATGTGCAAAGAAATCCCCTGGAGCCTTTTAGAATGAGACAAGAGAGGAGAAATGTCCCCTTTCTGCCTTTGGATGCAGCTGTAAGAGGACCCAATTCCCGGAGCTCCATCTGCACCGTGGCCTTCGTGGCAATGGGGATAAGTGTCAGCCAAAGGCAGCAGTGGGAGTAACCTAGGGCAGGTAGAAAGCGCCTAGGTCCTGGCTGATGGTGGCGAGCCCTGCTCTGTTCCCCATGGCTCAAACCACCAGAAGGAGGACAGCATTCTTTCAGTGAAGAGGAACATGTCTCAGAAGGAGACCCAGGAGGCACCTGCAAAGGCTTCCTCAGCTTTCTGCTGCTCCGTGATGGGGTCTTCCCGCTGCAGCCGTTGAGTTCTGCCTGAGTGCTCCCTCCCTCTTGGCCAGGGCCTACTTGGTCTCCTCACAGCCCTAAGACACCCAAGCAAGACTCCACTGCAGCTCAGCTGACCTTGAGGCTCTCCCATGTGATCCTGTGGCAGGGCATCGACCTTGGTGGGTGACAGGGTCCTGCCCGCATGCCCAGCAACCTGGCATTAAACCATGTACACCCATGGAGGGGCCTCCTCCTCTGCGTGGGCCCAGAGGGCCGCTGCTCTGTGAGAAGGGGTGGGGGGCACGTGGCCAGATGTGCTGATGTTTCAAGGGGAGCAAAGATTGATTTTATGGGGAAAATTTAACAAAACTTTAATCACGGTATAGACAGCCCTCTCCCTGCCCCTCCCAATATCACAGTGGAAAGTGGGTAGGTCATAACCAACATATGGATACCAGCTGCCCTAATCGCTCTGCCAGGGATCTCTGAGCCCACCTGTGACCTGCCACTGCTCACCTCCTGTGTTTAGAACCTTCTCTCTCTGTTGTCACGACCCACATTGTCTGCACCAGCAAAAGTCCACCATGGAGCCAGATGGAGCTTCTGTCACACAACAGTGATTGCCCAACTCCTCTAGAACACCAGCAGAACAGGCAAAACAAAGCAAAAACTCTGACCTTCCTCTCATGACCCCTACAAAATTAACTCAACTTGGATTATAGATCTAAATGTAGGAGCTTAAAGCTATAAAACTTCTAGAAGAAAACTGTTGCAGGCCTTGGGTTAGGCAAGAGTTTCTGAGATGGAGTGCAAAAAACAAACCATAAAAGGATCATTTGATAATTTTTGACCCACAGAATTAAAAACTCCTGCACTTCGAAGACACTATGAAAAAAGGAGAATGGGTGGGAGAATGTACTTGAAAAACCCGTATCTGCTAATGTACTGGTATCCAGAATATATAAAGAGCTCTCAGAACTGAATGAGAAAGCAACCAATGTGATTAAAAAAAAAAAAAAGGGCCAAAGATATTCTTCAGAAAATAATGTAGATGTATAGCAAGTAACCTCATGCAAAAGTGTCCCACAGTATTTGCCATGAGGAAAACCCAAACTAAAATCAGAATGAGATACCATGACACAAATGGAATTGGCTAAAACTAGAAAGACTGACAGTACCATGTAGTGATCAAGATTTGGAACAACTGGAACACTCAGATATTTGTGGTGTGGGTACAATTGAGACAGATCACTTTGAAAACAGTTTGGTGGTTTCTTTTTCTTTTCTTTTTTTTTTCTAAGATTTTATTTATTTATTTGACAGAGAGAGATCACAAGCAGGCAGAGAGGCAGGCAGAGAGAGAGGAGGAAGCAGGCTCCCCGCCGAGCAGAGAGCCCGATGCGGGGCTCGATCCCAGGACCCTGAGATCATGACCTGAGCCGAAGGCAGCGGCTTAACCCACTGAGCCACCCAGGCGCCCCAGTTTGGTGGTTTCTTAAAAGTCAAACGCATCTCATAGGACCCAGCAATCTCACTTCTAATTATATACCCGCGAGAAATGAAAACTCATGTTCCCAGAAGAACCTGGGTAACAGTTTTATTCGTAGTTGCCGCAAACTGAGGCTTGTCCATATTTCCATCAACCAGTGAGTGGATTGTATCCATGGATCATATTCGGCATTAAAAAGGAATGGGTTATTGATTCCTGAGCCCACATAGGTGATTCTGTAATGCATTATGCTAAGCGAGAAGAGCCAGACAGAAAAGGCTCCACACTGTGTGATTCCATTCATATGACAGTCTTGAGAAGGCAAAACTAGGAGCTGGGGGGTAGGTGAGAGGCTGCTGGAGTGGGGTGGAAGAGCGATGACAAGGGACCAAGAGGGAAGCTTTGGGGTGATGAAATAGGTCTGTATCTTCACTGACATCATGGTTACCCAACTGTCTACTTTTCCAAAAACCCCATGTGATTTTTCCTGAAGGTAAAATAAATCCCAATAAACCAGTCTTAAGAAATGTCCTTCGGCGAGCCCCTGCTCGAGGTGTAAAGTCATTTTGGTTCAAGCTATCTTGTGCAAAGGAGGGTTTCTAAGAAAAAATGATTTCCATGGAAATCTAAAATAAAAGTTGCAAGTCACCTGGGCCCAGAGAGATGGGAGAGAGAGAGCATCTATCTGGGGTCGCTACCAGCACCTCCTGGGTCAAACTGAGCCCAGCCCAGATGTTCCCCACCTGTTCTGGTTGTCCCAGACCCATGCAAGTATTTCTGGCACTGATTGGCACCATCCTTCCACCCACTGGCAAACTCATGAATGGGAATCCCTGGGCCAAGTGTCATCCCTCCTCCCCAAATCAGTTGCAGGAGCTCTCACTCCCTCTCATCACCTTTGGGATAAAGTGGAAATGCCTGAGCATGACAAAAAGTCCCTTCTTACCTTCCCAGTCTGGTCTCTTCTTTCTTGGTTTTGATGAGGCACAAGTTTTGCCTTCCACTTAGTTCCCACTTGGCAGAACTTACCATCTTGGGTCCTCCGGGGCTCCACTGGGACATCACCAACATTGGGAAGCCTTCCCTGAATGCCACCAGGCTCCCCACCTCTGTATGCAGGGAGAAGCAGCAGCCTGTCTTCATTCTTCAGGTTTAGAGGACTCAAAGAATTGCCTTGTTTGAAATACTGGTGTGCAAGCAGGTCATGAGGGAGTCAAACTCCATAGGGCGGGGGACTGGCCTAGGGGGTCGGCCGTGCAAACAGGTGCCTCGCTGGTTCTGTAGTGGGCTCGGTGATTGCACTGTGATTACAGATCAATCCCTACCCTACAGTGAGGGAGTGGGCAGGGAGTCCATAATGCTGTTGACCTCTGATTTCCAGCTCTATCAGGGGCATGCCCCCAAGCAGCCACCCACCCTACCTCTGCACATAGCAGGGCCTCGCAGCCACGAGTGACGGTGAGGGCCCAGGTGACGGGTGAGGGCCACTTCTGGCCAGAGCATTTCACTGTCAAGGTGCTGCTCACCTCTTCTCTTTTCCTTTGCCCAGGCTGCTGGCCGTGTTGGAGACGGTGCCCGGGTCCCAGGGCCTATCATTCCTTTCCTCCATTCATTTGCTCCATTGATGCATTCATTTGCGAGGTGCAGTTTTGCAGTGATGACTTACTTCAAGGAGGGCCCGGCACTCCCCCTGCTGGGATGACGCTAGTGAACAGCACGGGGTTAGCCTTGTCCCAGGCTTACAGTCAACGGAGGAGACCGAGACGGATAGTAACCAATTCCTTTCTAATTACATTAGGAGTCTACCGGATTCTCTGCTTTCAGCTGAAGGAGGATTCTAGCTCACAGTTGCATAACGGAATTCCTCACTGTCACGAAATCCTCTTTCTTGTCTCGATACCTCACTGTGGCAGTGCATCTCCCCTCCGTACAGCTCTTGAACACAAAGCCACACAGCCTGGCCCCTGGTGAGCCGGGTTCTCTAGGGTAATTTATCCACTGCAGGGCTGTACTCCGCTGGGGTTTCTATGCTTCTGAAAAGGAGCATGTGGCCAGGGAGCATTTGGAATTTGCAGCAGGAGAAGGCACTAAGGTACAATCTGCCCACAGAATTGGCTCGGCACTGGGGACAGCTGTTAGCTTCTAGAGCCACAACAAGAGTGACAAGTTCATGAACTTGTAGCATGAAGTGATGCTGAATGGGCCCTGCCCAGAAGGGAGAGGTATGCGTGGATGTCTATGCAGAGCTGGGAAATGTAGGGAATGAGGGCCTGTCTCAGGAATTCTGGGGATCGATGTCAGCACAAAAACACTTGAGGACATTTATTTTGATCCCTCCTCAGTGAATAGTAATGTTTGAAAGCCCATCCATGTTGAGGCAGCTAAATGTGATACCTGACCCTAGACTAAAGTTTGTCTGGGAACGGAACACCATAAAAGACATTCTCAGATCTACCGGCGATACTGGGATACGGACCTAGATTACATACAAGGATTTTACAGTGTACATTTATGAATTTGGTACCTGTGCTATGATTGTGTAAGATAATATTCCTAATTTAGGAAAGACATATTAAAATACATAGGAGGAAGGGACTACAGTGTACGGAGCTTTGCTTACAAATGACGCAGGAAAAAAAATGTGCCTATACATACAGGTGCTTTTTGATCATCTGTAGAAGCCCCCTGCCTATCAGCCTTTCCGAGTGGTGTAGGCATTCCTTGCTGATCAGGGCCTTTGGCAAAGCTGTAAGATTCAAAGCTGATATACTTTTGAGAAGATGCCCCAATTTAAGTTTTATCTTTAATTTTCTCTCCATCCTTTGTCTACAACAGGAGTCCTTGTGTTTTGTTCTTTCAGGAATCTAAGTCTCCTTCATATCATTTTCTCTAGATGTTCATCTTAGTGGTTTTCTGAGCTTGGAGCAAACCGTAGATGCTTTCAGGAGGCTTATTTCAGTAACTGGAATGGATGACCTTTCATTGATACATTCTGTCCCAAGGTGGGAAAAGCAGGAGCCATAAAAAGTGCCATAAAGGGTTTTAATGCTTATTCTGCACTGACCAGCTACTTGACCTTCAGCAAGTTATTCAACCTGGGGAAGATTGGCATCCCCAAGGGGTCCAGAGTGGGGGCTCAATGAGACGATTAGTGAATGTTTGGCACAAAATGTGTGCTCAGTAAAGGTAAGTTATATGGTAGCTGTTCTCACAACCTCGAGACCCAGAAAAAGACGTGATTATTGTTACTGTCGTATTTGTACTTCAATTTTGATTGGGAAGAGATGTTAATAACCATATCGATGACAACGGTTTCCATTAATTCAGGGGGTTCCTTCGTGCCAGTCATTCTATGTAACACCCATGACCTCATTGAATCCCCAGGATATCGCCCTCGGGCAGGCGCATTAGTCCATTTCAAAGATAAGGACACTGAGGCTTGGAGGCAGTAAGAAAACATGCGGGGCTTCCCCACTCCACCCGCATCTGGGTGCTCGCCGGCAGACGGGTAAACAGAGGCTCAGAGAGGCGAGGCCCCACACCTAGCTGGCTGTGGGCGGACACTGCAAACCCCGGTTCTCCTTTCCCGGACCGGACCGCCAGCCCACCACGGAGTCCGGCAGTCGCAGCTCGTCGTCGTCGGGTCGGTCCTTCTGCGGCGCCGGGGGTCGAGGATTTGGACCGCACGGTTCATACTTCGAGTTTCAGAGAATTCGTTCCCAAATTGCCTTTCGGGACAGGTCCGACGTGTCCTTTGTCGGCGCCCGGCTTGGGCGGCCGGGGTCCCGCGTCCTGGGGTACCGGGATGGGGCGGGGCAGGACGCGGAATTCCCCCCCCCCCCCGCGCCGTAGCGCATCGGCCCCTCCCGGCGGGTTCGGCCCCCGGCGCCCCCCGTGCCCCGCCCTGCGCCCCGGCCGCGGCTCCGCCCGCGCTGGCGGCCGCCGAGCGGTCCGGGCTGTGGCGGCGGCGGGAGGAGGAGCAGGAAAAGCGGCCGGGGGAGGAGGCGGAGGCGGCGGAGGCGGAGGCGGGCGGGGCCGGGCGGGTTTAAAGCCCGGCGAGGGGGTGGGGAGGCCGGGAGGAGGCTGGAAGGGACGCGAGCGGCGCGCCGGTGGCGGGCTCGGCTGGGAGGCCGCGGAGACTCGCGCGGAGCCCAAAGTTTGCGCGCAGCCCCTGGGCGGCGGCGCGCGGGGGCCGGGACCGCCTTGCGCGCCGCCCTCGCCCGCCCCGGCCGCGCCGAGGGTCGCCGGCGGCCACGCGGAGGCGGCCGGGAGCGGCGCCGCGGCAGGTACGGAGTTGGGCGGGGAGCGCGGCGGCAAGTTACTTTGTGGTCGGCGCGGCCGGGCCCGGCGGGCGGGCGGGCGGTCCCCGCGCCGTCATTGTCTGCGCGCGGGCCGGCCGGCCGGGGACGCCGGGCGCCGCGGGGGCGCGGCGGGCGGAAGGGCGTCGCCTCCGGGCCGGGGTCTGCGGGAGCGGCGGGCAGCTGGGAGCGGGCGGCGGGCAGCGGGGAGCCGGGAGCCGGCGGCGGGCAGCGGGAAGCCGGGAGCCGGCGGGGGGCGGCTGTGCGCGCGGCGCTCCCGGCCCGGGAGCCGAGGGGCCGGGTGGCGCCTTCCCGAGCCCTCCGGTCGGACGCTGGCCGCCCGCGGGCTGGGGCTGGGCCGGGCCCTGAGGGCCGAGGCCGCTCTCCCGGAGACGCCCGGGGGGTGGGCTGCACGCGCCCCTGCAGCCCGGGGTGCGCCCGCGGCGGGGGCGGTGGAGCCGGGCTCCTCTCCCCCTGCCCGAGCGTCCGCGCCGCGGAATTTTTTTTTTTTTTTTTTTTTGGTTCTCTTCGTGGTCCCGTTACCCGCCGCCCGGGGCCTAACACCAAGTTGTGGGCTCGCGGATCAGCCGCCCGCCAACCGTGGAAATGTGATAAGAGCCAGACCGTTCGCAGAAGGAAATTTCTGATGCAACTCCCCGTCTTCGCTGCTAGACCTCTCCAAACGCCCGCCTTGCCTCTGCCCTCGAGTATGTGCGTTATGGAAATGAGTATTCTCGACTTTTGATTGTGTTCGTCTTTTCTTGGGATTGGAAGAAACGCAGACTTTGTGTCCTTTGCCCCGACCGAAAGGGTGGGTAGCGTAGGGGAGCCACAGGTGACTTTGACCCGGTCCTGGATCTGGATCGTGGGGACGCATTGGAAAGGAGGCTTTCTTGCAAAGATCGTAGCCGCTTTCATTCAAGAGATGCAAAGAAAAAGCCCAAACAAATAGCGCTCGTGAGTAAATATGCATTATTGCACAACTTTCTCAGTGCTGCTGTTTACAAGGCCAGGCCCAGAACACTTTGTTTCTGAAAATGCTGATTCAGCCATTTGCAGCCCCCGAGGTTCAGAAATGGTGCTCTGTTTAACGTTTCGCTCAGTTTTACTAAGAACACATGTTAGCGCAGCAACAGGCATGGACTGGAGGTTTATGGCACAAAACTGGTGATTCTTCCCCAGAGTTGACCCAGCGCCCCCCTTTCTCTTTCCAAGAGGAGATGCGGGAAGAAGCTGTGACTTATGGTGACCGTGAGGTGTCTCTTGGGGGGTGTTTTATTAAGGAGAAGCCCTGAGGCCAAATGTGTTTCCAGGAATTCTAAATGACTGAGGTTTTTGTTTTTGTCTTTTCTGTGAAAAATCTGAACTCTAGGATTCCTGCACATAATACTTGAGTTTTATTGGGAACACTTGAAAGAAGGGCCACACAGGCCAATCCCCAGATTACAGGGACGGAATGTGAGGACAGGCCGAGTTACACCGCTGAGAGCAGCTCCTGTAACTGAGAAGCCTGGCTCCTGATACTTCTGTAACATTTTACCTTGTAAAAGACTCGTTAGAAAGCTCCTTGCTTTCATCCTCCACAGCTCCCTGATCCGTGTTTCCCAGGTGTGGAAACTGAGGCTCAGCAGGTTAACTGACATGTCAGGGTAACCTGGCCAGCAGATGACGGCGCTGTCACCAGGAGCTAGTTTGGATTTTTCTTTCTTTCTTTCTTTCTTTTTTTTTTTTAAGCACTGTGTGTTTCATGTTTCTGCATAAGGCCGTCTGCCTCTGAAAGCGAGAAGTGGCCCAGAGGAGGTTCCTCCTTCCAGCCACACAGCTGGAGAAGTAGGAAGCTCTGTTGCCACTCTGGGGGCTCCCCACCTTCCAGATTTGTCCTGTTGCGAGGCGTTCATTGATTTCTCCACTTACCTTTTGTACTTCAACACATACTTCATTTGGGAGGAAACTTTGATGTCATGAGCTCGATATGGCAAGTTGTTTTATGGTAATTAAAGCAGTGTTTTAATAGAAGCTGTGCATCCCTAAAAAGTCATCAGTGGCCCTATTGCGTGTGGTGTGTACCACTTCTGGGGCAGTGTCAGCTGGGCAGAGTGCCTTTCCTTTGTGAGTCGGGAATCCAGAGCAGGGCAGGTTCCTGCCAGCCACTTGTCTAGGCAATTATTCCATTATTGGTGGTGGCCGTCGGTCGGAACCCAGGGCACCCACAGTGACTGGCCAAGTGGAGAGAGCCAAAGTCTAAGAGCTGGCACAGAACGTTAATTTTGGCGGGGTGGCTGGTCTGAGACCTTACAAGGTACAGAAAGCAAACTCCTGCTTGACCAGAGGCTGCCTTTGTGCCTTCCGCTTCGTCTCAGAGCTGTAGAAATTCTGGGTTGGTGTATCTGATAAAACCTAATGCTTTGAAGGTGGCCTAATTTAAGGAACCTATTTTCTTGGAATTCTGTCCGTCTCTGCAGGGGAGGAAAAACCCACACGGTGGTAGGACGTTTTTGAGCCAGGGTCAGAACTCAGAGCCGAGGGGTCTGTTCTGTGCAGGGGGGAGGAAGCCGTTGCATTTGCTGCATGTGCAAAATCCCCCTCTGTTTCTCAGACTGCTAAGCCAACGTGAAATTGCATGGGCTTGTGGGGAGAAATACTTGCCTTGTCTTTGCATTTAAGTAACCAGTCATGTTCAAGATTTAAATCAAACTTTTTCTGCTACTGAAGATTTTTTTTCTTCCTTTAACCTGTCTTTATTTTTTGCTCAACTGTCGAATTATGGGAAATTATGGAAGGAACTAAGACAGTTGAGCGACTTGGTGGGCGAAGCTTGGCAGACAGGGCACGTTGGGGATCTGGTAACCTGCGAGGTCTGCATGCTGATGGGTGCGGAACACAGTTCTGTCTGTTCAGGCACTGATCTGTGTTCGTATTTTAGCCATGTGCTCCCCCGCCTTCTCCCTCTGGTGGGGACACCGTTGCCTCCGCTGCCCTCCCTGGCTTCAGGAGCTTCTGAACTCCTCTCCTTGGGATGGGCTTTTGTCCCTGGTCCTGGGGGGTCAAGGGGCCTGTTTTCCGGAAGGAGATGAAAGCAGGGGGAGCATAAAACTGCCAGCACCTGGAAGGGCTGATGGCTCTTCTTTATTGATGGGAATAAAGTGTGACTCTCCCTTGAGATGGCTACCCAGAGAGCCCTGTCCCGGCGTGATGGAAGGTCGTCGCAGAGGCAGAAACCTGAATGGTTCTGACTTTCTGCTTTTGGGGTGTGCCGACTGAGGGGATCTCCCTTTTTGCTGTGGGAGCCCCGCTGGCCCTGTGTCCAGGTGGAAATAGATGCCTGCCGGGAACTCAGGTTGGTTCATCACCTCTGGACGCCACTGGGGAAACTAGAATGTTATTTCTGACCATCAGATTCATAAACGGACTTGACAGAGACCTTCCTTGATTGTTGAGATCCTCGATTTCAGGATTGATCTGGGCCGGAGCTGGCAGAGGGGACGATGTGTTTGGGCACCTCCCTTGGGAACAGGTGCCGGGGACGAATCCCGCTCCCTTTCTGCTCTGTGTGGGGGTCGTGGCCCGTGCTGACCACTGCACGAGGCCTGCTGCCCCAGTGTGACCACCGGGTCTACTGTTTCCTGGGGCGGCGAGCCTGAGCAGGTTAACTAAGCTCATCGGTAAAACGAGAGTCAAAGGCGTTTACCGGCAATGGCTGTTGGGAGTCGTGTGACCCTCCGTGTGGCGGGTGGCACTTTGCCAGAGCCTGGACACGCCATCAGGGCACACTCAGCCTTGACTTGGAGCAGCTTGTGAGCTTGATTATTCTACTTCCTATTAATCTGCAAGGTCTGCTCGAAGGAGGACCTCGCTTCTCACGCCTTTGCCTGCTGGTGCTGGGCGCGTGTTCGCTGCCCCCGTCCTTGGGGGACGGTCCATAACCTGCTTGAGCACAAGTCCTTGTAAAGATCCTTTTCTGGCCCGCCTGTAGCACGGCGGCTGGAGCTCCTCGGCGGGCGTTCCGGGAATGAGATGGGTGGTGGAACGCACGTGTATCTGGGGGCAAAGCCTTTGAACCAGATGATAGTGAAGAGCAGGCATTGGCAGCCGGTTGCCCCCGACCAGGAGCGAAGAGCGGTGGATGCCCGGGAGACGCGCAGGCTCTGGCGGGCTGCAGCTTCGAATGAGGGAGACCCCTGGGCTCAGGCAGTGCGAGGCCAGGTGGCATCTAGTTTTAGGACCCTGAGGTTGGTTGGTGTCTGGCGTCTACGGAGTCTCTTGGCCCAGCTGGGATGGAAGTGAACGTGGACCCGGGTCCTGCCAGGCTGACCGTGATCCTGGGAAACGGCTGTGCACACTGTCAAGGGCTGTGCCGGCGGGCCGCCCTGCATCTCCCTGAGTCCTGGCTAGGTTTTCAAGCCGGGTCGACGGGCCCAGGCACCCGTCACTGCCGTCTTGCCTAGTAACGTGGGCTCCGAAAGCACTTGGCGTGCAAAGAGCTTGACGCATGCTGGCCCTTGGCGTTGCATCGTTATTGTCCTTTGGAAGCAGGGCTGGGAGCTGTCACCACAAATAGAACTGCAAGGTGACCGTGCTTCATCTATCCCTGTCTGGAGCTAACAGGTGCACCATCCCGGGGCCTCTGAAAATACAGAATGGTGAGGGATGCCTGGAGACCCCCTGTGGACATCCCTGCTGGATCTCCCTTGAGATGCTTCTCGGTGCAGAGACCATGCGGGCACTCCCTTCTCTGATGGGATGCTGGGCCTTTGGTTTGCTTAGTTATTTTCTTACCTGTCATCCCTGGGAGTGTCTTCTCCCCACGTTTGCAAGTTGAGAACTCCCCCTGACCTACAGACTTCTCTCAGGTCCCGTTCTAGTAGTGGTCATTTTAGGAGCCCCTGCGTCCGAAAGCTCATAGTGACCGGAAAACGACTATGAACCGAGGGACTTCTAAGTTCAGAAGTTTGTATGTTGGCCTCACGCAGACAGGAGGGCTTCTTTGGTGTGGGGACGACAGCTTGCTCTGAATCTGGGCTCCTGCTTGGAAATCTTGTCACCAGGTGGGAGGCTGAGCTGAGGGATGTGGAGGGTCCGAGCAGTGCTCCCTGTGGCTCAGAGAAAACCATGGTGTGTTCCCCAGGAGCCTTCAGGCTGCTCTTCCTAGGATGCTGTCTGTCCTCTTTTCCCCAGAATTCTGTGGATCTCATGGAAACCAGGCTAGGACGTTTCTAGAGAAATAGGAAGATGAGACTGCAGCCTACGTCTCCCCTGTGGTGTGTGAGAGCTTTGGAGGAAGGGTAAGGCAGGATGGGGATCCGTGCCCCACTCTTGGACTGTGTCTACACCGCAGGCCTGGCCCTTCTCCCCACCCTGCAGGCTGCAGGGCTGCGGTGGGCCCAGGCAGCCTCCCCAGGGGCCTCGTAGGAGGCCCCGTCCCCTGCTCTCCCGCCCGCTCTCCTTCGAGGTCCATCCATTTGCAGCACCCCCTGGTTCCCTAATCCCTCGGCACCCAGGGCAGACCTTTGTGACCTTTAGTTTGATCTTGTAATCAGAACTACATGTATAAATAAATAGTTGGGTCTCAGAAGTGACCAGGCTTAGTGTTTGGTGTTCACGTTTATCTATATTTCCAAGCAGTTGTCTCTCATTTCTCATGTGATGCTTTGAGTTCTCTTCTTGGAAGGTGCGGAGTCCCGGCCCTGTCTGTCCCGGCCGGGTCCCTCAGTGGTCTCCCTGCTGAGTCTTCTGGCAAGGTGGGCTGGGCCGTGACACACTGCTAATGTTCTGGGGGTGAGCGGTGAGGCACCCCACGCTGACCTTCCCCATCTGGCCCGACATGGTCCGCCTCTGGGAGCGCTTTTGCATTTCCTTGGTGGTTCATGTGCTTAGCACTCCCTGCTGCGTAACCCCCCCCCCCCCCCCCCCGCCCCCGCCCCCCGCCGGGCTCTTCCTTCCCCATCAGCCTGGGGATGCCCTTTGCCTTCCTCTAGGGTCCTGGATCTCTTTCCTCATGGCTTCCCACAGTGGGATGGGGAACATTCCATGCTGGCCTCCAAAAAAAACGGGTCTGCCAGTTCTTGGGACGCTGTGTGTGTGAAAACATCCTTATTATCCTCTCACGGATATGTGTGTCCAAGTGTAGACTCCTGGACTAGAGGTTGTTTTCCCTCAAAAATTCAAAGGACGTCACTGTCTTTAGGCAGAATGGGGTTGAGAGTGAACCTAATCTGATTCTTGGTTCTGGGTATGAAACCGTCTGACTATTTTGTTTTTTCTTCTTTTTTTCCCCGTTTTCTTTCTTTTCATGTCTAGAAGCTTCTGGGATTTTCTCTTTGTATCTTTGTTTGGAAGTCCCTTAAAGAAGTGCCTTGGGGGGGCTCTCCCATCTATTGTGTGAGGTACAGCGAGGGTCCCTTCAAGCTGGAAACCCAGGTCCTTCAGGCGTGGGATATATTTTTAAATTAATTCTTTAATTTCCTTTCTTCCGCCTTTCCCTTTCTTTCTAGAGTGGCTTTTGTTTGTTAGGTTCTGGGACTGGTTCTCCAATTACTTCTATCTCCTGTTTTCTATCTGTTCTGTTGTTCGAGGTTGGGTGGTATGTCAGGCTGATGTTTAATCCTTTCTATTGGATTTTAAATTTCTGTTTTAATTTTTAATCCCCAAGGACCTCTTCTCTGATTCTTTTCTTTCAGCGGACTTTGTTTTTTAGATCCGTTTTTAGATTGACTGTGAAATCGAGCAGAAAACAGATTTCCCATGTGCTTCCCAGACCCCCAGCATCCCCAGCAGAGGGGGCATTTGTCAGTGAACCTACAGCGACCTGTCCATCATCACCAAAAGTGGTTATTTTAATTTTAATCCCATAACATCGTTGTATTGTAGATACAGTATTTGTTAAATAGTGTTTAACACTATTTAACACTAGTGTTTAACACTAGATATAGTGTTTGTTAAATTTTTTTTTGGGGGGGGGTATATTCATTTCTGTTTGTTTTTTTTTTTTTCTTTTTCCTGGATAGTTTTTTTCTTCAAACAATACATTATTGTTTAAAAATTTTCTACACACTTGTGCCTGACTTAACAGAAAGGAGAACCTGTGGCAGGTGAGAGCTTCTGGGTGTGTTTTATTTGGATGTCCAAGCCTGGGGAAGCAGGGGTGGAGGTGGGAGGGAGGCAGGAACAGGGCTGTGTGTGATGGGTGACTCCACATCGTCCCTGTCCCCACACAGTCCTGGGGCTGGGGCCGGCTGAAGACGGATTCATCTGCCATTCTGTGGCCACCTCTGCCTGTGGGTGCTGGTGCAGGCCATGTGGGCAGGCCTTCCTCATCCACGAGGCCTGTCGGGACTGTGCCCTGGCAGTTGTCCAAGTGGTCGCCCCAGGTGGCCAGTGGGGTGGTGTCCGACCCACTCCACGCAGCCCCCATCATTCAGGTTCAAAGCTTTGCTCAGACGTCTGGGCCCTTCTCTGCCCGCTTGCTTTCAGAGGCGTCCCTGAGGAGCTGACGGCGGGAGCTGGGGAGTGCTGTCTGGCTGCCCCCTTGTGTGGGGAGCCCCTGGCGCCCACGGCTGGGACTTTCTCCTCCCCCGGCTGGACTGCGTGCGCGGAAGCCTCTTTCCTGCTGACGGGGCGGGCTGGGGCAGGCCTGGGCACCTCGGCCGCCCTGCGTCATCTGCCCCTGGCCTGCTGGCGCCCAGCATGGTCGCGGAGGCCCAGAGACCCTGCAGTGCTTCTGGAAAGCAGCTCCATGTTCCGGAGGTGCTGGCTGATGGCTTTGGGGGAGGACGGGGGGTGCAGCTGGTCCTTAGGCTGGAGTCAGTGCCCTTGTTCAGACCCCGCTTCCCCGCGGTTCTCCTGTCCGACGCCTGCGGGCCTGGTCTGGCTGTGTCTCCGCTTTCTGGCCGGGTCTCTGGCTCTTTTGGATCCTTGATCAGCTTCCTCTGGTCCACTGGCTTTCTGGCTTTTATGCCTTTTAGAAGATCCCCTCCCTGCGGTCCCAGCACAGCCGAGTGTGTGGTCAGTGGGTCATTTGGCGCAGGCCCGGGTCTTCTGGATCTGTCACAGCGTGGTTTTACCTCTTGCCCTCTGGTGCCTGCTTCTAGCTGGGAGCACTGGTATTTTTTATGGGGGGTGTGGCGGAGGAGGGCCCTTCTGTCATGTCAATCACTCCTCTTCCCCAGCAGGCTGCATGGCCCATGCAGTCAGGCAGAGGAGTCACCCCCAGGGTTGAGAGCAGAGGCCAGGGGGTAGATGGGACCCCTGCTCCTCCTTCCAGGGGTTGACTGCACAGGTGGGGTGGGGAGTCACCACGGAGAGCAGCCTCATGTCTGGGAGGAAAGTGGGGCTCACCTGTGCCAGTGACTTGCTCTGTGACCTGGGGCAAGTTCATCTGTTGGGGTCTTGACTTCTAGAATCTCAGGGCTGGACTTTATGCCTCAGTTTACCCTGCAGCATCTCCACTGGAGGGGTGCCGTGTATGGCTAACTCTCCTGTGGAGTGTGCTTTGCCTCCTGGCATGCAGGCCAGGCCATTCCGGATCTGCCAGAACCTTGAGAGAGACTCGCTGCTCCTTTTGGGTTGAACACTCTGCTTTGGGTTGGCGTTCACGGGGTCGACTTCAGAATCCTGAGAGCACCTGGCCCTGGTTGCCTCGAAGGGCTTCCCGGTTGAGTGAACATCTGCGGTGTCTTCCCCGAGCCCTCTGGGAGTTAGAGGGCCCGTGGCTGGCCCTGCCTCCTTCTCGGGAGCTGCACTCCGTGTTTCGCCTGTCTGAGCACAGCGCCCCTTGGGCTCCCCAGCTCTCTGCTCCCTTTCCCAAGTGTGCGTGCGGCTTGCAGCTCTTCCTGCTGTGTCCCAGGGGCTAGTGTGCTTCCTGGCTGCATGGCCTGCTGCGAGGCTGGTTCAGGGCTGTCTGTGCACGTGCGCATCCCTGTTCCATGCCCAGCGCACAGCCCATGCTCCGTGTACCGTCTGTTAGGCTTGAGCCTCTGGCTTCAAGAGGTAGCTTCTCCCTTCCTGCTGTTCGTGCTCACACTCTCTGGGGAGGGCTGGGAGTGATCTTGGAAAACCCGAACTGGCCACCCCTGGTGCTCACCCAGGCTCCTGGGCAGGCGGAAAGAGTGGGTGTGCTGTCGTGTGTCTGACTGGTGGTGGGCCTGGGAGTCCCCGACCCAGTGCTCTGCATCGTCTTATAGGCAGAGAAGGAGAATGTTGTGTTTCTGTGAGCAGGGTATGTCCTTGCCCATCACAGTGGAGGCGGCCCGTGGGGGAGGCCGCGGGGCAGTGGAGGGAACAGGGGGTTTCTTTTGGATTGCTGTAAGAACCAGGGCTTGGGCAATGCAAGTTCTCCGGCAGCCTTAGGGCGTGACCTGGTCACATGGGCTTTGGGCCTGGAGTTCCAGGTACCTGACCCAGGCCACGCTTCTCCCCCCTTCCTCAGAATGCCATCCCCTGTAAGCAGAGCAGTGTGGGGCCAGACCTGTGCTGTAGGGTCCTCCGTGCACAGAGAACTGGTAGGGGTGGGTCTCATTGTATTTTGGAGGCAGGGTAGCATTCCACCCTTGCCAGGATGGCTTCCCTACTTCTTGGTGGTAGAGCTCCTCAGGCTGTGTCTGGGGGTGCTCAGGACACAGGATCTGATGTCCTGCACAGAAGTTTCCCAGTGGGGACGTAGCTATGTGGCCTGTGTCCCAGCTGGTCTCCCACTCTGTGCGCTGTGCGTTCTGCCCTGAGCCCTGTTTCCCAAGCTGTGTGTGCACTGTGCATTCTGTGCCCTAGCCTGGTGTCCCATGCTGTGCACTGAGTGGCCTACACCCCAGCTGGCTCCCCCACGCTGTGCGCCGAGTGGCCCGCGCCCCTGCTGGGTCTCCCACGCCGCATGCAGCTACCCCGTGTGGTGGGTCTGGCACACCCAGGGCCACGCAGTGTATGTGGATGCACTGGGACCAGCCCTGTAGTGTGACCCGTGGTCCTCATCTGCATGCTGTCCACGCAGGGCCAGCCCTGGGTGACCGGTAAAGGCACCAGTGGTCAGCTGCTTGCTGTTCTCGCCGTGTGCTTTGGTGGTCCAGGGGCTTGGAGGCGCTGTGTGTTCTCAGAAGCACTGCCCCCTGCCCTGTCTCCTGCTGCCCCGGGGACAGGATCCTGGAGCTTCTGGGTGTCAGCTGTCAGCTGTCAGACAAGGTGTTATATAACCGTTTCTAACTTTGTTTAATATGTAACAAGTAATAACTGTACCCAGATAAACCCGTCCACTATCTCTGAGCCCAGTGGTGGGCAGTGGGTGTGGGAGCCGGCTGCAGAAATGAACAGATAAGGGTTTCTAGGAGGAAACTGGACCTTTTTCTCTGCTAAGGACGAATACCCAGGCCTGCCTGCACCTCTTTCATGCCTCGCTGACATACATAGTCGCGTAGAAAAGCCCAGGACGGACACAGCTTGTGACACTGCACTTTCCCCTCCAAGTCCGCCTCCTCCGTGGAGCGAACCTGTCCAGTGCGTAGGGTGAGGAGTGAGATGTTGGGGAAGTTTCTCACGCTTCAATTTGCTTAGCAGATCTCTCCAAACACAGGTGGGACCACCGTGCCCTCGTTCTTAGGACAATCAGATCTGTTCCACATGGTGATTGACCCTTTGATCACCTGCCGGTGGGAGTCCCTCCCTGCCCAGGCTGTTGACGGAGGTTTGTTGGAGGTGCCCGCACATGGCAGCTGTTGTCTGGGGAGGCTGCCATCTGCGCAGCTGCCGTCTCCTACCCACCCCTGCAGGCGAGGAAGAAGCAGTGGGCGCCTTCCCTCCCGGTTCTCTGTAAGTGTGAAAGGGGGCAAGGGACAGTCTGGATTGGACGGGCGGTGGCCCCAGAATGCTGAGCCTCAAGGTCTGTTCCGAAGCCACTGTGGGACCAGGCAGCGCCTTTAGTCTCGCGCACGTCTCAGCTCTTCTGCCGTTTGCCAGACTGTCCCTGTGCGCGTGGGGGGCTGGGGTCACATGCCCACCCTTTAGCCTGGGACCCACCAGCTCTGTATGTTGGTTGGGGCCAGGGGGTGGGTGTGGGAGGACTTGTTGGTTTTCCTCTCCTCTGGCACTCGAGAGCGTAAAACTGGTAAAGACCCGCAGGACAAGACTTACTCTGGACTTGGGGTGCCAGCAACCACATGGGGAAGTCCGGTTGTGGGAGGTGTTCGTGCGTGTCAGACTCCGGAGGGCTCGCTGCTGTGCCCCGTGCCCCTGAAACAGGGACGGGACTCACCGCCTTGTAGGATGGAGGGGGTGTGTGGTGACTGCATGGGGCACAGTCCACAGGATGCGCGGTGATTACACTCTCGCTTTGGCAGGAGGTTAGTGGGATTCCAGAAGGGTGGCAGGAAAGTGTGAGTTAGGTCAAAGCATTTTCTTGACTATCAGTCACTCCTGGAGCCATTGCATAAGCGCCACCCAGACCTGGGTTTCTGAGCTTTTCAGAGAACACAGGCTCTTTTGACCTTTTGCTGCAGTGTAAATCCACTGATGGATTGCCAGGAGGTGCACTCGTGGTCCCACAAGAGCTGGGCAGCCTCGTGGGGTGTGGCCTCGTGACACAGTAGGAGTGTCTTAGGAAAGTCCAGACAGACCAGCACAGGCATACCTTCCTTTCAGACAGGAGGTGACGCCCTGATAATGCCTGGGTGGAGGGGTGGCTAGGAGAGAGCAGGGTTTTTCAAGCGGTGACCTCTGAATCTCTCCAGGCCTTGCCCCGATGCATGAGACCGACCTACAGGGCTGGGATCTGGAATCCCACGTCTCTGTAAAGCAGCCCACAGCTCCGGCAGGGATGCTGGGTTCAGAAGTCACCCCAGCGCAGGAGCTCTGTGTTCCAAGCTTGGAACCACCAGTTGGGTCAGAAACTTGGCAGCTCCCACCTGCCAGCATTACCGCCTAATCAGAAGGTCAAGGGTAGAGTGAGGGGTGGTGGTAGGGCAGTCTGAGCCCTGTGGACCCTGGGGGGCTCTGGGAGAACACGGGACAGGAGGCCGTGGTGAAGCTCTTTTTGTTTCTGTGTTTTACATCAGACTTAAAAAAGAACGGCCCATTCCAGGGCTCACCCAGCCCCACCCACACGGGCCACGGAAGCACGCCTGGCAGTTGACATGGCCACACGTTACATCCAAAATCAACATGATGCACCATATTTACTCCTGTTCATTGAATTCACGGGGTGGAAATGACTCACAGAGCCCTAGCCCATCCACAACCTTCCAAGTACCTGAACCCTTTCCACGAAGCCTTACTCAGACGGGTTCGGGAGAACTCTTCCCCTTCCCTCCTCCTGGATGGCGTGGGCTTTGTTCCTCCCCAGGCTGGTAGGGTCTGGATTAGAGGGACACAGGGGGTAGGAACTCCAGTTACGGGGACAGCAGGTGTGCACTGAACCCGTTTGCTTCTCCCTTGCCTTTTGTCCTCCGTCTCCTTGGGCAGGGAGTCCAGGGCTCTGCAGAACTTTCCGGGTCTGTGGGACGCTGGGCTCCAGGTGCTCCCGGCTCTAGCCTGACGTCCGGGAGGGAAGGCAGCCCCGTGTGCGTGGATGGGACCTCGAGGTCCCCACTGGTCCCCTTCGTCCTCATCACGGTTGACTTCTTTGCAGGATGGTGCTGGTGCCTCGGCTCTGGCTATTTGCCTTCGCTGCTGAGGACCGGACGCTCTCAGCACCTCTCGGCGCTCAACTGGGACACGGGCTTCAGGAGTGCGTGGGTGGGTTTGCACGCGGACCCTGGGAGTCGCTCACCGGGCAGGTGTTGGAGGAACCAGCGTGTCCCCTCTGCCTGCTGCCGCCACACTCCTGCTGAGCACCGTGAAGTCCGTGGAGGAAGGGACAGTAGGCAGAGGGGTGGCGTGGCTGAGGGCCGGCTCAGCACTGAAGGAGCCAACCAGTGGAGTTCTCACTTGTTTTCCGGGAGGGAGCTGGCAGTGGTCCGTATTGACACAGGCTCGGGATTAACAGGGGCTGAAAACGGTCCTTAAGCTGGAGTGGGCATGTGAGCAGCCCCGAGATCCCGTGACCAGGCCGCTACCAGCTCAGTAAGTCCAGGATGCAGCCGAGGTTCTGCGTGTCGGCCCAGCTCCCCAACCTGTGCGTGCTCCGGCTGCAGCCACGCGTCGTGTGCTGAGGTCTTCACGCGTGTGTTCTGTTCTGTCTGTGGTTTCTTCTCTGCACATCTCCGAGAAGGCTGCTCGACCCCGCAGGAGCTCTTACTCCTCACGCTGTTACTTAATCTAGGAACTCTGCCAGACAGGTTTCAGCCTTTAGCCCTCCGTGATTGTAAATGGCGCTCGTAAGTGCGTCCGGACTTTTAGATACTTGCCCCGAGTCCCCCTTTGACATTCACTTGGAGTCCGTGGGTTGTATTCGGTGGTGTCTCTCTTGCTCTGATGAAGAAAACTTCAGAGTTTGAAGCCTTCGGCGACTTGCAGGCTCTGGAAGCCTTCCTGTCTCAGGAGTGCGGGATTAGCATCCCACTGAGCTTGTAACCCGGGGGCCCCAAGCCCTGGGGAGAGACCCCTGCCCCCTGCCAATCTGCGCTCTGCCTTATGGGGGGGAGTGGGGGGGCTTGTCAGTCCTGGTTGGGGTGGCGACCTGAGAGCCACTTCCCTTTCTCCCCTGGGAGTCTGTCCTGTGTGGCGGGCGGCACTCCGGGCACCTGCTCTTCTTCGTTCCACCTTTTGAGAAGTTCCACCACCAGAAGCTTTCCTGGGACCGTGGACCCCGTGGAATGTTTGTCTTCTTGCCTCTGCTCATTGCTTAGGACAGGCGTTGACGGCCCCACCGGGCTTTGGTCGGGGTTCCTTTGTCAGCCTTTATCAAGCGACTCCCGGTGCTTATGGTGATGTAGGGCAGCTTAGTGCGTTCCCGAGGGCCGGGAGATGCCGCAGAGCTAATAATTCCTCGGCCAGATGTGCTTGGAGATGTCAGGGTGGATAAAGCTATTTTCCTGTGGTAGAACTTACAGAAAATTTAGTGTATCTCTTCAAGGGGAGGATAGATTATGCTGGTTCCAAATGTAGGGGCACAGGACCCTTTTGGGCTGATGGCGTCCCAGGGCAATAGAGATGTCATTCACGTACCACGCAGTTCACCCAATTAAATTTGAAGTGTACGAGTCCATCACAATGAGTATATTCACAGATTTGTGCAGTTAGTGTGTGTGTGTGTGTGTGTGTGTGTGTGTGTAGACACATGTACTATATATTGGACCCAGTTACAAACTCACAGGTATGTCCAACCAGCACCCATTTTATTTCATTTCATTTTATTATTTTTTTAAGATTTTATTTTATTTTATTAAGGTTTTATTTTATTTTATTTTTTTATTTAGAGCGTGAGCAGGGAGTGCGCAAGAGAGAACCCCAAGCAGGCTCTACACGGAGTGCGGGGCCCGTTGCGGGGCTCGATCCTGTGACCCTGAGATCCTCACCCGAGCCGAAGTCAACAGTCAATCGCTCAGCCCTCCGAGCCCCCCAGGTGCCCCGAGCCACCAGTCAATTCTAGACCCGACTCGAGACCTCACAGGGAAGCCTCCGCTCCCTGGTTATTATACTCTCATTCCGTCGCTCCCACCACCCCTCGGCTACCACTGGCCTCTTTCTGGTCTCTGTAGGTTTCACTGTTGGGGGCGTTTCTAGGAGTGGGTTCCTCTGGCCCGTGGTTTTCGGCCTGGCTGCTTTCATCGAGACTGGCCATGTGGTGGCAGCTGTTGGCAGTTTGTTCCTTTTCTCGGGCTGAACAATCTCCTCTCCTAGGGTAGCCGCCATCTTCTGTTTGTCTGTTCAGCCGCGGGGGGGGGGGGGTTGACATTCGGGCTCTTCGTGACCTTTTGATTATGGCGAATTGTGCTTTACAAGCAGCAGTAAAAAGTACCTGTTGGAGCCCCTGTTTTCAATTTTTTTTTTTTTTTTTTTTTTTTTGGTGCATGCCTAGATGTAGAATTGTAGGATGGTATGATGATCCTGTTTGTAGTGTTTCTGAGGAATTGCCGTGCAGTGTTCCGTAGCGGCTGCATCACTTCGTGTCCACATCACCAGTGGACCAGCGTTCCAGTTTCTCCGTGTCCTCGTGGATACTTGGTATTTTCCGATTCTTCATATTTCTGCAAAAGCGTTGGTGGGGCTTTGATGGGGACAGCGTTGTGTCTGTGGGCTGTTTTGACTTAGTACTGTCAAGTCTTCCAGTCCATGAACATGAGGTATATTATCATATTTAGGTCTTCTTTGTTTTTTTTTTTGTTGTTGTTGTTTGTTTTTGTTTTTTTTTAAGATTTTTATTATTTGAAAGAGAGTGAGAGAGAGCATGAGTGCGGGGGGCGGGGGCAGAGAGAGGGAGGAGGAGACTCCTCACTGAGCAAGGAGCCCAATGTTGGGCTCAATCCCAGGACCTGGGATCATGACCTGAGCAGAAGGCAGGTGCTTAAATGACTGAGCCACCCAGGAGCCCCTGGGTCTTCTTTGTATTCTTACAGCAACATTTTATAGACTTGAGTATTATAAGGTTTTCACCTTTGGTTAAATTTATTCCTAATTATTGTTCTTGATGCTACTGTAAATGGAATTATTTTCTTAAATTTCATTTTCAGATGGTTCATTTTACATAGAAAAATAACTGTTTAATATCCTATAACCTTGATGAATTTGTTATTTCAGTCTAGTAGTTTTATGTATGTGCAGTCTTTAGAGGTTTTTTGCATGTAAAGTCACATCATCTGGGAATAGAGATAACTTTAGTTTTTTCTTTTCAATTTGGATACCATGTATTTATTTTTCTTGCCTAATTGCTTTGGCTAGAGCTTTCAGTACTCTGTTGAGTAGAAATGACAAAAGCAGCCCTCTTTTTTTTTTTTTTAAAGATTTTATTTATTAGAGAGAGAGAGAGCAAGTAGGGAGGGGCAGATGGGAGAGGGAGAAGCAGGCTCCCTCCTGAGCAAGGTCCCCGACCAGGGGGTGGATCCCAGGACCCTGAGATGATGACCTGAGTGCAAGGCAGATGCCTAACTGACTGGGCCACCTAGGCGCCCCTTCCTTGACTTGATCTTAGAGGGAAAGCTTCCACTCTTATGCCTTTGAGGATGCTGGTAATTGGGGATTTTTTCATATGTGAAAAACTTTATTGTGGTTAGAGTTCCCTTCTGCTCTGGTCTGGATGTTTGGTGTCCTCCCCAAATTTATATGTTGAAATCCTAGTAGGTGGGGGCCTTTGGGAGGTGATTAGGGCATGAGAGTGGAGCCCTCAGGAACAGGATTAGTGCTTTTGTAAAGGAGATCCCACAGAGCTCTCTAACTCCTGGCCTGTGAAGGTACAGGAAAAGTCTGTGACCTGGAACAGAGCCCTCCCTCGAAAGCTGAATTTCCAGCTTTTGGAACAGTGAACCGTTTATTTCTGTTTATTGTAAACTGTCCACTGTGTGGCAGTTCATCCTAGTAGCCTGAACGGACCAAGACATCTTCTATTACTAGTTCATCGAGTGCTTGTATCATGACAGGCTGGGGAATTTTGTCAAGTGCTTTTCCTTCATCAAGTGAGATGGTCGTGTCAGTTTTTTCCCTTTATTCTGTGAACGTGGTGTGTTCTCTCGACTGGTTTTTGTAGGTTGAACTTTCTCTGCATTCCTTGCATAAATCCCACTGGTCAGGTTTGTCATCCTTTCATCTACCACTGAGGTCGGTTTACTACCGTTGCATCATGTTGAGGACTTTGCATCAGCCACGCTGGTGTCCGTGAAGCCGTCCGATCCAGGGCTTTTCTTTGGTTCCTGATTTAATCTCCTTGCTTGTTCCAGATCTGTTTAGACTTTCTGGTTTTTCATGACGCTGTTTGGGGTAGATGGTGGTTTTCTAGGAATTTGTCCGTTGCACCTGTCCTACCCATCCGTTGGCACAGAGTTGTTGATAGTTCTCTCTCGTCCTTTTTATTTCTATAAAACCGTAGTGTGCCCGCCTTCATTTCCGATTATAATAATCTTGAGTGCGCTCTCTTTTTTCCTTAGTCAGTCTCTCTAGTGGTCCGTCCATTCAGTTGAGCTTTTCAGAGAAACAGCTTTTGCTTTTACTGATTTTTCTCTGTTGCTTTTCTGTTCTGTGTTGTATTCATCGTTGCTCCAATATTTACGCTTTTCTTTCCTCCGTCAGCGTTCCGTTCAGTTTGTTCCAGCTTTGTTTCTGTTGTTGTTAAGTAGGCCATGTGCCCACTGTGGAGCCCAGTGAGGGGCTTGAACTCACGACCCTGAGATCAACACCTGAGCTGCGATCAAGAGTCAGATGCTCAACTGACTGAGCCACCCAGGCGCCCCGTTCTAGTTTTATAAGGCGTGAACTTGGGTGCGGGATTTGAGATCTTTCCTCTGTAATAGAACCATGAGCAGCTACGTGCCTTCTTAGTGCTTCTAAGCGCCTTCTTAGTGCTTTTGAGCATCTTGTGAGTTTTGGTATCTTGTGGTGTTGTTTGCCTTTGCCTCACGATGTTTTAGAACTTCTGTCATGACTTCATCTTTGATCCACTGGTTGTTAGAGGATGTGCTAATTTCCACGTGTTTTGAATTTTTTGACTGCTGTGGCTCTCTTGTTTCGTTCTGTTGTGAGGAGAAAAGAAACTTCTGTGACTTCAGTCCGTTTACATGTGGTCGGACCCCTTTCGTGGCCCAACAGGTGAGGTCTACAGTCGGGGCCGTTGTGCGTGCCGTTGAGAGCAGTGTGCGTCCTGCTGTGGTCGGGTGGAGCGTGGGCAGCGTCTGTGACGTCGGGTGGGGTGACCACGCGGTGTCCTCTCTTTCCTTCTCGAGCTTCTGCCTGGCTGTTCCGTCCATGACCAAAAGTCGCCGACCGTTACTGTAGAAGAACTGTCTGTCTCCCTTCAGTTCTGATACTGGCTACCCCATAAATTTGGGGGCTCTGAATTTTGGTGTGTATATGTTTTTAATTGTTAAATCTTTTTTTTTTTTTTTTTTAGATTTTATTGACTCATTTGACAGAGAGCAGGAGAGCGCACAAGCAGGGGGAGCAGGAGAGGGAGAGGCAGGCTCCATACCCAGCAGGGAGCCCAACACAGGCCTGGATCCCAGGACCCTGAGCTCCCGACCGACCAGAGTTGAAGGCAGATACTTAACTGACTGAGCCACCCAGGAGCCCCAGTTGTTGAATCTCTTTGATGAATTGACCCTATTCTCAGTATAGAATGTCCTTCTTCGTCTTTCTAGGAATTTTCACTTAAAGTGCATTTTGGCCGATGGAGGTATAGCTCTCCCAGCTCTCTTTTTGTCACTGTTAACACGAAATAATCTTTTCCCGTCTCTTCACTTGGAACCTGATTGTGTCTTTTGTTCTAAAGGGAGTCTCCTGGAAACTGCGTATTGTTGGATTTTGTGTCTTTATTTTTTTCCATCCTGCCAGTCTCTGCCTCTTGAGGGTTTAGTTTATTTGCATTTAATTACTGATAGTGGCCATTTTGCTAATATTCGTATGCTTGGGCAGGGAGGGTACATCTTACAGCTTGCTGTCCTTTGTGTCTCTAGAATCCTCTCTTATAACTAATGCTTTAAGGAAGGCTGCTTCGGTGTGAACATTTGTGGAGTAAGTTATATTTAGAAGAACCTTTACGAAACACTGAAACATGCATTGGTCGTTACGGTTCCCTTGATAGTATATCTTGGGGTTGCTGTGCTGGATAGTGGAGAGGTATCTGCATTCCCTAGCTGACTCCAAAAACTGTTTGCATAAGGCATCCTGCTGCTGTTTGAGAGGGCACTGAGCTTGGCCTGGCACCGAGCTTATGGGACTTGCCTCTGACCCTGTCTTTGACTGTCTTTAACTCTCAGGACAACACTTGCAAGCAGGGAGAATGGGTGGGGAGGAGGGAGCCCTTTCGTTCAGGGTCAGGGGGGCATGAGCAGGTGGAAGGGTTAGGCTTGTCCTTGCAGAGCGTTGGATCCCATGTCCCAGGTTCTTTTATTCCCTGAGAATGGAGCAGGGAGGGGTAGTGTGTTCCCACAAAGGCCCACCTGCTTGAATGAATGGGGGTGTGCTGATAAGAGGAAGGACTTCATTCATGTATGTTGCTTCTGTGCTCTTATTAGCATTTTATTTATTTTATTTTTTATGATTTTGGTCTTTTTGTCTTTGTCTTTTTTTTTTTTTTTTTGCTGTGAGCACATGAGCAGAGGGAGAGGGAGAAGCAGGCTCCCTGCTGAGCAGGGAGCCCCACAGGAGGCGCCCCAAAGGCAGACCCTTAAGGAACAGAGCCACCCAGGCTTCCCACTCTCCGCATTTTACATATCAAAGGCAAATTCATTTCACAGTTCTGGCCCATAGTAGGTCTTCAGCAAACATTTAATTTCCTTTCCCTGGGGGAGTTTTGCAGGAAAGATCCTGGGTTCTTGTCAGTCCCGGGTCTTGGATGCAGAATGATCTGGAAGCAGTGGGGGGGTTTGGGAACACAGGTGATACTTTTTAGCCCTGTGCTGTCACATCATATCTGCTCGTCTTTGCTCTCAGGTGTGCTGGCCCCTTCCTCGCCAAGGCCTCAGGTTTGGAGCGGCCTTCTGGAGGCAGGGAACTGGTCTGGTACCAGGCCTCCAACAGTTGTACTCCTTTTTTATTTCTCATGATGTTCAAGGTCCTTGGACGCTTAAGAAGGTGGAGGTCGTCACCTGAATGGATGTATGTCTGTGTGGATGTCTCACTTAGCCTCCGTTCCTTCTGGTGCCAAATTTGGGCACACACATGCCACTTGAATTCATTTGACTTCTTAGGTGCCTCTCAGGGTCCGTTTGGGCCTGTGCTGGTGAGCGCGGTGGTCTTGCACAGGAGTGCGTCCTTAGGGACAGAAATAACAGGCGGTCCGAAGATCCTTGCCCCATTTAGCCGAGCCGGTCTCAAGTCCTCAGGTCAGAAATAGATCCTCTCTCCTCTTAAGCTTGAGCTCAGTCCTGGGAGGTAATCCTGCAGCAGGCCAGAGTGGGGCGGCGCTGTCTGCCCCAGGAGACACTGTGTCCCTCCCTGTCCCCCACAGCGTGTCCCCTCCAGCTGCAAACTCTGGTCTCCCATGTCGGACCATTTAAACCTAAGAAGGGGAGCAGCTGGGACCAGCATTACAGAGAACACATCTGGGTGGAGATGTGTGCAGGTGCCCTGGGTGCCCGGAGTGCCCCATCAAGCTCAGACCCAAGTTTCTCCCAGGAGAGGTGGAGGACAGAGGGTAACACTCTGGTGTCCGCAGTGCACGATCCCCGGGAAGGCTGCCATCCTGCAGAACTCTGCTAGAAAACTGGAAATACTGGATGTGTGACATTTGCTGACTGTCCCTGTTTGGTGGCTTGTACGGGGGGCAGGAAAGGATGTTCTGAATGCTTCCAGCTCTGCATTTTGCAGGAATCCCGAAGGACAGGGAGCACAGCTGGGCAGTTACTCTTCAGAGGAGATGGCCCCCCTCGGGCGCCCCCCGCGGATCTGCCCCAGCCCTGGAACGGAGTCCCCCCATTTATTTTCATGTCCCTATCTCAGGTGAACTGTTCTGAAACCCAGTATCCTTGTTCGTGAAATCTCTCCTGATTCACTGAGTCTCTAAGGGCCTTGGTTTTCTGTGTGAGCGTGGCTGGTGGTGGCACAGCCTGTCCCGGGGGCCATCCAAGTCCTGGGTGCTGGGAGAGGTCACTGTCCTGGGGACCCTGCCCCAAGCCCCGGGGCTACTCAGTCTGTGGACACTGCAGGCCTCACAGGTTTGCTCCCGGGACCACTTCACACCCTTAAAAGTGGCAACGCTGGGGCACCCGGGTGGCTCAGTGGGTTAGGCCTCTGCCTTCAGCTCAGGTCTTGATCTCAGGGTCCTGGGATCGAGCCCCGCATCGGCTCTCTGCTCCGCGGGGAGCCTGCTAATCCTGCCCCCTCTGCCTGCCTCTCTGCCTACTTGTGATCTCTGTCTGTCAAATAAATAAATAAAATCTTTAAAAAAAAAAAAAAAAAAGGTGGAAACCCTCCAGAGCTTGTGTTTTTGTGACCATGCCTATTGATTTTTGCTGTTGCATAAACAAAGACACATTTACAAAATATTTATTCCTGCATAAAAAGAAGAGTAAGTCTGTTATATGTAAACATAAGGACTCTGTCTTAAGAAAAACGTGGAGCTGTGTTTTCAAATAAAAGAATGTGATGAGAGTGTGGTCGTTGTCCATTTTGTAAATCCCTGTAAGATCCGGCTTAATAGAAGGTGGATGGGTTCTCAAACCTGCTTCTGCATCCCGTCACGTGTCCTGTGGCTTCCGGGACACCCCAGCATGCACTTGCGTTGGGGAGAGGCCCTGTGTTAGTCTGAAGGTGATTTTGATGTTGCCCTTGGCACGTGAAGTAGGTCAAGGCTGGGGCTCCCGGGAGAGGCTTCTGTGGGTGGAGGTGTGGGTGTGGGGCACGGCTGGGCTGCTGGGATACTGGGGTCTGTCCTGAGCTGGCCCTGCAGCACCCCGTCCTTGGTGAGGGCCATGTGGGCTCATCTTTGTGTCTCTTGTGTCCTCTGTAGCTCAGGGATGCCCTGAAGACACTGGGCCCAGGGCTGTTGAGCACCAGATGAGGGGGAACCCAGGTCTTCAGTCTTCCGGCATATTCGTGTCCTTTCTGGGGCTGCAGTACACATACCGTGGGAGATGCTGGTGTCCCCTTGAGCTGCATTCACTGAGGGGTCAGCTTGGGGTGGGACGTGGATAGAAGCTCTGCCTAGCCCGATCCTGGGGCTGTGAGACGTGGGGCGGTTCGGTGACTGCTGTTTGCTGAGCCTGTGCCGTGCACCTGCTCCTGCTGGCCACCCAGATTGCAGGGCTGAGTTCCCGGCCACTGTCCTGTTTCCCCACTGGCAACTCCAGTGTCTGCAGAGGCATGAGACAGGCGTCCGGCTGAACGTCCCCCAGAGTGCTTTGGGACAGGAGTGAGACCGGCCCTTTGTACCTGAGGCACAGAAGGTAAGCTGAGAGGGGAGAGGGGCCCCGTGACCTGGCCCTGTCCCTCCTCTGGCCTGGCCGAGCTGCCCACAGAAGGCCCGGGGCCCCACAGCCTCAGCCAGTGCTCAGAATCCGGTCCTCGGGGTCGGGGCAGGGAAAGCCAGCCTGGAGCTCGGTGTACGGACAGACAGACAGACTATGAGCAGAGGGTGACGTGGTCTTGGCTCTGGGACCTGTCTTTCTGTGTCAGCATACACTTTACTCACCACGCTTCCGATGCTCTCCAGATCTCCAGATGGCAGCGGTGGGGGGAGGGGTCCTGTAATTCTGTGTGGTTCTGACACTACCCCCCCAACCCCGATGGGCTTTAGGGCTCGAGACTGCACTAGAAAGGGGCCCCCAGTTCAGATGCCCGCTGAAGTCCCAGGCCCCGGTACTTTCGACCAGATGAGTATGAACTGGGGGTGCCCCCCCACTTGGGTAGTTTGCTCGACTGGCTCTTGGAATTCAGGAAGGCACTTTACTTACATTTGTAGGTTTGTTATAAAGGCTGCAACTCAGGAATGGCCAGATGGGGGGAATGCAGAGAGCAAGGTGTAGGGGAAGGGGATACGTGGGGCTTCCATGTCTCCCCGGGGGCTCCCAGCACCCCAAAGCACTCACCTGGAAGCTCCCTGAACCCTTTACGTTAGGGGTTTCATGGGGGTTTCATTAGGTGGACATGGTTCAGCAGCTTGCTGGCCATTTGCAGTTAGCTCAGTCTCTCGCCCCCATCCCTTCTCTGGAGGTCCCCTCAGTCTCCAGCCCCCGTCCCTTCCCTGGAGGTCATGAAGGCGGGGACATTTCCACATCCTAACGTGCCTGGTCTTTCTGGTGACCATCTGGCTCCCATCCCAAAGTATCGAGGGGTCCCAGCCACCTGGTTCATTGGCCTACGAGACACTCATCACTCTGGAGGTTCCGGGAGTTACAGGAGCCGTGAACCAGGAACTGGGACAAGGACCAAATATTTGTTGATTACACCACGCAGGTGACACATGACAAGCCATAGAGCCTATCTGGGGTGTTGAGCACTGGTCAGCCTGGGAAGTGTGAACGGGAGGCTAGGGATGTGAGGAATCCGAGATCTCTTGGCAGAGGGAAAGTGTTTCAGTGGCTGATGCAGGTGGCATTGGTCAAAATGAAGGGTAGATTCCTCTGCGAGTCTTGACAGCCACTTTCCTCCTGTGGGGTCCCGTAGCTCCCACCTCTCTGGGCATTTAGCATGCATCACAGCCGTGGAAGGTACTGGAATTCTCAAACAATTTAGATTAACTTCAGTAATTCTTAGAGGAGACCCCCCCCTTTTTTTTCCTTTTTGAAGATTTATTTTAAAGATTTTATTTATTTATTTGACAGACAGAGATCACAAATAGGCAGAGAGGCAGGCAGAGAGAGAGGGGGAAGCAGGCTCCCTGCTGAGCAGAGAGCCCGATGCGGGGCTCAATCCCAGGACCCTGGGATCATGACCTGAGCCGAAGGCAGAGGCTTTAACCCACTGAGCCACCCAGGCACCCCTGAAGATTTATTTTAGAGAGAGAGTACAAGAAGGGGGAGGGGAGGGGGAGAAAGAGAGAGGATCTGGGGCAGACTCGCCACTGACCATGGAGCCTGTCACAGGGCTCGATTCCACGACCCTGAGATCAGGACCTGAGCCAAAACCAAGAGTCAGATGCTTAACTGACTGAGCCATCCAGGAGCCCCTATAGGACACCTTTTGAAGTTCCTCCGTGGTGACTGTTTTAATAGCTCGGATCACCAGGGAGAGGAAGATTGAATACTGGCGCATGCAGTGTGGGGTTCGGTGGGCAGGGGGGCTGAGGTCTGGATTGGCCTTCCAGGGGAAGACCCCGCCTTGTCCCTGAGACTCCATTTGCGTGAGGAACACTGGATGTCTCGAGGTGCACTCTCCCCCCTCAGTGGCGGGCTCTGTTCAGCACGGTTTGCTGGGGACAGCAGCCGCCCCAGTGGCCCCTGGGGTAGGTTTCTGCTCCTCTGACGTGGGTGGGGCTCTGCTTTGTCCCTTTCCCTTTGCCTCTGTCCAGGGAGCCGACTTGCCCAGACAGAGGGAGGGCCTGCTCTTGGGTCAAGGAGTGAATAGCTGGGATTCCTTAGGGAAGTCAGCTGTAGGGGCTCTTTCCCTCCGGGATTGTCCCCAGCTGGGCGTCCCCAGCTGGGCCTACCCTGAGTGTCTAGTAGAATGTTCACGTTCTAGTGAATATCCAAGTTCACTTGGGACGTGTTTCAACATGCTCTTGCCGTTTTTGCAGGGCGGATAAAAGCAGTGCTTGGCCCCACAGGCCACAGGCTGCTTTTCTTCCCATGTTTTCCTTGTGGCATGTGGACTGAGCCTTGGCCACGTGCCTGTGTCCTGCCTCGATGGCCCCAAGAAACAAGGTGAGGGACCTTCTTCCAGATGGCTCTGTCGTTGCCCGTGCTCATTAGGGAGGATGGCTGGACAGTCCGTGTGTCCCTCCTTGTCCTAGTCTGCTCGGGCCTGCCCTCATGGAATAGCACAGCCTGGGGGCTTCATGAGCTCATGTGTGCTTCTCACCCTTCTGGAGGATGGGCCAAGACCTGGCGCTGGTAGATTCCCTTTGCCTGTCCTGTGAGGGTTCCCTAACTGGTTTGCAGGGGGCACCTCCTCACTGTGTTTACAAGGAGGGGGGAGGGGGAGGTAAGGAGGGAAGGGAGAGGGAGGGCAGAAGGTGGGAGGAAGAGGGGAGGGGAGAGTAGACGGGGGAAGGGGGAGGGAATAGAAGAGAAGGGGAGAGGGAGGAGGGGAAAAGGAGAGGTGAGGAATGGAGAGGGAGGGCAGGATGGAGGGGAAGGGAGGAGGGGAAGGGTGGGGGGAGTAGCTGCTGGAAGGGCTGAGCAGGGCTTGAGAAGGGCTAAGTACAAGGAGGTAACAAAACTCGTGGCAGAGCTGTACTGCTGGGTTTGATAGAAGCACTGCAAGGTGATGAGATTCTTAACTGGGTAGTGTTCACTAGGCCGGGCTGCTGGGCCAGTGTCTCTGCTGGTAAGAGCCTCTATGTCTCCCTTATCCGTACCAGAGTCTCGGTTCCCCGCACCGAAGGAGCACGTCTCCTCACACGTGTTGTAGTACTCTGTCCCCCAAACCCGGAGCCCGTAGTCGTTCCTTACGGGTGTGTGGAGTGATTCAGAGGAAGAGGTGACTGTCTTTCCCATGTAACTACCGTCCTGCAGGGGTGGGGGGGCATGGGACTTTGGGCTGTGCCCTGTTACAGGGCTGTTCTCGGGGCGGATGGGCATCGACTTGAGACTGACTCTGTTTCCCACCGGTTTCCTCTGTGACGAGGGACGAAATCTTCCCCTGGGGCCGGCGGTGCCTCCCTCACTGGACATTGTCCTGTGGTGGGTGGTGCCTCCCTCATTCATCATTGCTCAAAATCCCATAGCCAAGTTTCTCCACCGGAATGTGGTCTTCACTTTACTTTCCTCTTTATCTTGTTGTCCTTGTTGTTGTTTCCCCCTGACTTCCTGAGGGACAAAAGAAAATGCAGAGAAAGGAGAGAAGGAGAACAAAACAAAATCGAGGGGCAGAGTTCTTTGCATTTCTAGAAGCTTCTGGGCTGTTCTCCCGTTCTTGTGACTTCCCTGCAGGACTTAATGGCCTCATTGTTTTCCGTGGAGAGCTGTGATTTCTCTGGAATTCCTAGAAAGGGGAGTGGGCAGAGCCAGCCACGGGCGAGGGAAGGAGACCATGCTTGAGAGTCACGAGGGACTCAGGTGGGGTCTTGGGGGCGAGGGCTGGGAGGGGGGAGAAGCAGCCGGATCGCTGGTCTGAAACTTGACAAAAGCACTTTTTACTAGGAAGATCAGCTCTAAGATTATGTGATTCCTGTTCCCTCTTGCGAACATTCAGACCGAGAGTCTGTGGAATAGGGTGAAGGTCCCAGCTGTGCCCCCCGAGCTGTCCGATTGGCCTTCCTCCTGGTCATGGATGGTCTGTGTCCTCCTGGGTCCTTTTCTGCCACGAACTCAGGTGAATTCATGGACCTGCACGTTTGTCACTTTCCCCTTTGTGCAAGTATCCCCTCCTCCCTCCTCCTCGGCTCTGTTTCCTCCTTGATCTCCGCCTTTGGCCAGTGCTGTGAGAAGCTCCTTTCGGGATTGGTATCATCATTTCGTCCACAGCACTGCGGGATATCTGCAGGCCGGCGGGTCCCTGGGCAAGAGGAGCAGGGCTGAGCAGGGTCTGGGTGGAAGGAAGGGGAGGACATCTCTGGGGAGGGCCATGCTTAAGCACCTGAAGGAGGCTGGTGGGTGAAGGGAGCTGTGGGTCGGAGGGGAGGCAGGGCCCCCGGGTCAGGCCTGGTGGCTGTTGGGTGTCCCCGTGCATCTGAAGCCGGCTTGAGAGGGGACGCCGGTGCAGCGGGGGTTGAGGCTGGTGTGAGGGAGGAGAGGGACAGCGGATCGGGGAGGAAGGTGGTGGGTGGATTTCTCCTGCTCCCGCAGCCGGAGCAGCTGCGCTGCTGGTGGAGGTGGGTCATGCCAAGCCAGGTACGGGGATAGGGACAGGAACATTTTCACTGCTTCCAGTTATTTTTTTCTCCCCAGGCTTTTTGCTGGTCCTTTGGTTTTGTAGAGAGGCCTGGGGCTGGGAAGGAGGTGGATTTTCCTTCCTGGCTTCCGGGAGAGAATCTTAGGAAGGTGTTCCTCGCCCAGATTTCGTGTGTCTTCTTCCGTGCCTTCTCTTACCGTGTTTCATGATGATTGAGTCATTCGTCTGTGGGGATGGTGGGGGGTGAGGATCCGCCTGTGTCTCCCTGAGCACCGCTGGCCCCTAACCCCAGATCTTTCTTTTCGTTCTTCCTTGGTGGCTCGGCTCACCCAGAACCTGTTCCATTCTGTCGATTTCCGTGTCTGTCCTGGCCTGTCCACCCATCTGCAGGCAAGCCGGGTCCCAGCAGACCTGGGGTGTCGGCCGAGAGTGCACCCACTCCCCCATTACCTGAGACAGGAGCAGCGAGGGGAGGGCTGCCCTTCCCAGAAACGGCCGCATTTGCGCCAGGCGCCTTCTTTCGGATTTCTGGTGGGTTCTTTGCCGAAGTTTCTGGGTTTTTCTCAGGATCTCGTATATACTTCTTAAGTACATTATTTCTGTTGCTTCTAAGAATAAAACTGCCTTATTTTTTTGTCACTGTCTGGGTGTTGTTTCCCAGAAAGACTGAGGGCGTGCGGGTCGCTCTGGGATCTGATTTATCAGATGCTGACAGGAGCTTGGCCTTAGCTGGTGGTCCTGAATTTCCTCTGGAAACAGCGCTGGCTTCTTAGCTTTTTCTAGACAACTTTCACGCTTGGTTCCTGTTTCGTACCTCATGGTGTCATCTAGGGGTGTCTCACACGGGGTGGCTCCTGCTGTCATCTGGGCTTGCTGGCCCTCATTTTAAGGGCAAGGTTACTGGTTCCTCCTCGTGATGTCAGCCTTTTGGTGGTTGGACGTTTCTGGTAGATGCTTTCATTGGGTCAAGAGCATTCCCTCTTTTACGCCCCGTCTCTGACCTGCAGATCCCTGACAAGCAGGGGAGGTTCCCCCCGTTATTCTCTGTGCTTTGAATTTCAGGCTCTTCTTTTAAATCCATTTTTTTTTCTCCTCTAAAAGAAAATGATAAAATATGCTCTGAACAATGAAGATGAAATGTGGCAAATGAGTGCATGATTTTTCTATTCTCTTCTTATCCTACAAGTTCTGCTCATCAATGAAATAATAAAACATTTGGGACAGATTCAAATGCCTGATGATTCAGTCCTGGCTCTCTCATCTCTTAGCTCTGGGACCTTGGGAGGTACTGACTGTACCCCAGCCTTGGTTTCTTCATCCTTAGAAACAGTTCTGCTTTGAAGGATTGACGGCGTTTCCTTGTTCGTAAGCAAGACGCACTCATTATTAATTTCGTTATGTGTCCTCTCTGCATTTACTTGTTTCAGTTTAATCCTCAAAAACCTCTTGTGTGACATGTGATGGAGCATCTGGTGAGGCGTGTGACCTGGGACAGGTTGTCAATCAGGGTGGTGGTCATTGCTAGTTGTGGGCATCACGGCCGTCCCCTTCATCCCTGGTGGCATCAGCAGGACAGTCAGGGAAAGCTGGTCGACCCCGGAGTTTCAGCCCTGCGGATCCCGCGTGCCAGGGTGTAGAAACCTGATGATTCGGACACGGTCTTCCTAGAGCACGTGCTGCAAACCCAAACATTCCTGTTGGCCAGCCCCTTTCGGTTGAACGCTCTTGCTTGTAGCTCTGTGCTGGTACCACACTATTTTGACGATTTTTGCTTTATAATTTACTGTGAGAGGAGGGCAGCTCTCCCTTAGTGTGCATCAATCGCAGACTCGTGACTGATCTCGTTCATTTTAATGCGTTTAGGTTGATAACCGCATCTCATTTACAAAACGAACTTTCATTTCTCAGTTGATTGCTTTGAAGGGTATCGGATCTCTGTGAGGTGTCCTCTTCCCATTGGGAACTTTGCCTGTTTCCATTAATCCGGGGCTCTTCCATGTCTCGGGCAGGCTGCAACTTCTCTGGTTTATGTAGGGCTGTGCTTCTGTTGTTGGGATGGAGCTAAAACGTGTGTGTGCGCACGCACCCATTCTCTGTGCAGTCACTATGTCTGTGGGCGCGTGCGTTTCCCCTGCCCCTTGCTGTTCCTCTGACTTTGGCTTTGGGTCTGGGGTCTCCTACCTCTTTGCAGTCGGAAGCCCGTCTTGCTGCATATCCAGTCGGGGAGGCCTCGGATCACCGGTCTTTGAGCTTGCTCGATGGCCCGCTCCTGGAGGCCCCACGGTGAGGACTGGAGGATCCATGCTTCTGCTTGACCGTGGACTTGAGATCCCCGTCTGGGCCCACGCGTACGTTTTTCTTAAGTCGGGGTGACTTCTGGGATGGTGGCCAGTTGGGTGGGATTCCCTGACCTGGGCCAACTTGCCATCCCTGTGGGAGCCCCTGAGGGTCGCTGGTGGACGGGCCATGGAGGGAGGGCCTTCTGGATGCCGGCCACGACCTCCCTCCTGCGTTGTTGCTGAATGCTTCCCGTGTGTTGGATGGTTTCAAAGGATGATGTTGGCATCTGGGTGCGGCCAAGGTCACTGTGACATTTCTGGAATGGCGTGTCCCGCCTGCAGGCACACCCACTTAAAGCGGTGTGAGCTCCGGCATTTCCGCGTAATTTTGCATCTCTTTTAGGCTGCCTTCAGGTTCCGGCACTTGCATTCTGACATTATATAATGACTTTTCCTTCGGTTCCATTCCACTGATCCGTTTCTCCGTTTGTTGTTCTCAGTTTGCTGTCACAAGCGGACTCTGCTATCCGTAAGGTATTGAATTTAAGTTTTTTAAATGAAGAGCGTTCTGTCCCCTTTTACCAAGGCCTAGACTATTCCAGAGCCGTGTCACTACTCCCGCTGAATGTCCTCATCACAAAAGGTGGGATTTGTTGGGTGTCTGGATGTTTTGGAAGATACCACAGATAGTACACAGGGATCGGGGGTCCTTTGTTTCTGACATGCTTTGGGAGTCGGTTAAGACATTGGTTTTTCACCCAAGTTCATGGATGTAGGATTTCAGGTTCACATTGTGTCTGGTGGGGAGCAGGCAGGAGACGCACTGTTTGACCCAGGGGTGAAGGGTGCAGAGTGTCCGTGACTCTGCTCAGTGTCATGGCCCCGGCAGTGGCTCTGCTGGTGTTGGGCGTGGATGGGCCGTTGCTCGCGGCGCTTGGAGGTTTGCTGGTGGCACATGCTCTGTGGCCCTTGCTTGGTCCTGACATTGAGAAGGACACATCTCAGCTCTGCCGGTTCACCGCGGTCAGAACTCAGCCTGTCTTTGGGCTCTCCACCGGGAAGTTCAACATTCACTTTCTTAAAAATAGACAGAAATGGTTAGTGAGCTTGATGAGTTAATAGTTAACGGCGTCAATGAGTCATGAGCTTAAATGGTTAATGGCAATGTGCTTGACAAGCAACTGCCCGTCCTTTTTCTCCAGTGATAGATGAATTTATGTTGTCTGTTAAAGTAAGGCAAACCTCCCAAGCCTATGTTTGATCACACACTTTTTTTTTGAAATTTGTGGTCACTTAGCTACTAGAGCTCAGAGATGTTGCAGTGGATGTAATTGCTGTAACCCATTCAGACTTAGGGATTCTTTGAGAGTGAAAGCAAGGGGCCCTTTACTACAATGCCTTCGCCTCGACAGGTGACCTTCAGTGTTGATCACACGTGTAATCGTGTATCCTGTGTCCCCCTTTCCCTCCTCAGAAGATCAGCGTCCTGTCTGAACACCGGCAGGCTTCATAGTGTGCTGGTGGCCAGCGTGTTTGGCCCCTGATCATGGGGCAACTGTGTGACGCGTCCTGGTTCATGATATCTCGTATTCCTTTAACGTTTACTGGACGTTGGGTCCTACCCCATATCTTTACAGCCTGGCTCATTTCTCCCTCATAAAAGCTCTAGACGGAGGTACTGTTGTGGTGCTGATTTTTGGGACTCAGAGGCTCAGTATCTCGCCCAGATGTCACCCACTGAGACGGGGTGGTGTCAGGAGCTATAAGGCTCTCTCTCCAGCTCCCATGCCCGATCCTTCCCTCACTGTGTTCTAGCTCTGCGACTTCTTCCATAGCAGGTCAGAGATGCAGGGTTTGTCTGCACTTGGAGTGATCAGGGAGGGTTACTTTAGGGATCTCATCCCCCCCAAGGGCACCCACGTTGCAGGCCCTGAACCAGCACAGAGGCAGTGGCAGTGATGAAGATGCCTCTGGCCTCAGGCTTGCTCTGTGCTGATCGCCCCACGGAGTCCCCAGGGGAGTGTGTTGCGTGTGACCTGTGAAGAGTCAGTGGTGTTCCGAGTGATGGATCACCGTCCTCGGGGACATGGGCCCTCTGCGCACTGCCCTGCATAGGAGCCAGCATCCGGGAGTGCTTTGGTGGCCGAACACTCCCCTCCAGCTGGGCTGGGGTTAGTCTTGGTCCTGACACTGTCCCGGGAGCCTAGAACAGTCCTCCTGCTCACCCCTCAGGAAAGATGACTTGTGGAGGGCATCAAAGCCAGTAACCAGGATTCAAAGGGCAGGCCCACCTGCTTCTGCCCCTCCTGCGCAAGGCGCATGCGTGGTGCCCAGTGGAGCCTGCCTGCCCTGCGGGGTGGTGCCTGGGCTGAGATGCAGGAGGGTCTCTGTGGCATGGGCTGAGGGTTGTTGTCTGGGAGAGGAGCCTGGGAAGGATGTGGGCTTTGATCGGGGCTCGAAGCATGAATTATAGGTGAACTTGACCTTGCGGGAGGGCAAAGGTCTGTGCATTCCCTGCCCCGCCCACCTCGGGGGCACATGCTTTTCCTGGGCTGGAGGGGGAGGATGTGCAGACTGAGGCCTGGGACCCGGAGCTGCCCCTCTCCCTTCTCCCGTCTCTGGTCTCCGCAGGCGTCTGGCTCTGCAGGCCGTTGACATGGCAACTAGAAGCCTACTCCTCCTGGACTTCTTTCTCGTTCTGCTCTTTGAAGAATTTTTTAAATTATATCTTCTTGAAAAAAATATCCTGTGTGTCTGTTTTAAAAGATTTTTAATCTTGGGTGCAGAGCATAAAATGCACGTTCCCCCCAAGTTCCACGCGCTCAGTGACGGCCTCTTTGACTTTCAGCTTTGGAGTGGAGCGTCATGCTGAGCCGGAGCAGGGCGCCGTGGGGAGCGCAGGTGCCGTGACCGTGACCGTGACCGTGACCGGCAGCGGGGTCTCACCTAGGTCCTCTCGGTCGAGCTGCACCATCTGCCAAACCACCCGAGCCCGGGCGAGCCCCTGACAGGTAAGGTCCGTTGGGTTTCGCACCAGTACTCACGAATCCGTCTTAGTGGGAGGATCGACTGCTAAATATTGATAAGGCGAGGTCAATAAGTGCTTGCCATCGCAGGCGGGGGTACAACAGTGGCTCCTTTATTCTGGGTTTCTGCAGGAAGTCTCTGTACCTGCCTCTCCCTGGCCCCTCTCCCCGCCTTCGCTCCCTGGGCCGAGGTGGGTGGCCCGAGACCCGTCCTTGCTGGGCCTCGTCGGGCTCCGCAGGCCAGGCTTCGTGCCCAGTGCACTCGCCTCCCCCTCTCCAGGTCCCCCTTTGTGTTCTATCAGGAGGGGCGGGGGTACCGCCTTGGGCTGTCCTGAGACGTGCATGTGAGCCCTCAGAGGCTTGCGCGGACCGTTCCTCCAGTCCCAGTCGGCAGGGGTGTGGGGATCTTCTCCTCCCCCTGTGGGTGTCTTAGTGGGGTACCTAGGCCAGAACAGTCTTCCAGCAAACGCTCCTGCTCGAGCCTTCACTCCCAGGGAGGATGGTGGGTGCGGGAGAGAGTGTCCCTCAGCTCGGGCTGCTGGAGGTAATACCGCAGCCTGGGTGGCGTGAACAGCAGACGTGTGTTTTGGCTCAGCGCTGGAGGTCGGGAGGCCGACATCAAGGGTGAGCGGAGACGATTCCTCTACGGAAGGTGGCTTTGGCCTTTCTCCTTGGCATGGAGACGGCTGCCTTCTCCCTGCTCTGAGCGTGGCCTTCCTTCTGTGTGGGCCTGTGTCCTAATCGCTTTTTCTTAGAAGGACATGAGTCCTCTTGGATGACAGCCCACCTGTCACCTCATTTGACCTTAACCACCCCTTTGAAGACCATTCTCCATATACAGAATGTTCTGCAGCTCGAGCTTAGGGCTTCTGCGTGGGCGCATGTGGGTTTGGCCCCTAACTGAGGGGACCCCGGGCTGAGGAACTGGGCTCCACGGCCTTTGGGACAGGGGTGCTGGCCTTTCTGTCCAGCTTGCCTACTTTAGGCTGCCTCTTTCCGCGACCCTTGACTCGCTCTGCTTTCCCTGAACTGTACAGCGCACAACAGAAGGGCTTCAATTCTTCGGTTAATTGGGATTATTCCTCACACCTCCCTGGAGCGTCAGCCTCGTGTTAGGTGGTAAACGACATTTACATGTCCTGTTCCGGGCTGGGAGGGTACAGGCTTGCATTTCTTTCTCTCTGGATAGCTAGCATGGCAACTGAGTTTTTATTCTGGGGTGTGAGTTTTTTTTGGTCCCCTGTGAGCCCTCGCAGAGAAGACGTCCCCCACATGGTTGGGAACAGCTGTAGCTTCTCCTCCTCCTGCCCCCTGTCCCGCTCCTGTGAACCGTGACCTCCTCGAGCTTCTCCCACCTTCCTGTAGGACCAGTGCCCTCAGTCTTCAGTGAATGAGCTGGAGAGGAAGTGGGTCGTGGCTGATTACGGCTCTGTCCCTTAGGCGTCACAGACCCAGGGCACAGGTGCTGGACAGCTGCTGCTTGTCTTGGCCCTGATTTCGCTCTCCTGGGGGGCCAGGTAGTCCTGAAGCTCCGGAGAATGGGGTGCAGAAGGAGGGTGGTGGGGCGGGGGAGAGGGGCGGGCCGATGCTCCCACCTGGAGGCGCCATCCGCTGGGCCCCTGTGCGCCTTCCCGCTGCCTCTGTCCTTTCGCCGGGACCTGGGGGTTCTTACGTGTGGTGCTGAGCTTCCCTGGGGGTCTCTGGCGGGTCGTCACCGTGCGGGAGATGCACATCCGGGAAAACCCAGGAAGCGTCCCTGGCCTCTCCTGTCCCCACTCTTGGATTGTCTGACCAGCCTTCACCTCAGGTCCTTGCCTTTCCCTGTTAGCAATTGAACGCGGCTCTTCAAAGCTGTGAGCCCCTGGGTGCCGAGAGCCTCGCTGGGACCTCTTGGCTCAGGCACACAATGAAACCAAGTCTCGTTTCACAGCTGATCCTCCTGTCGGGGGCTTGAAATCTTATTCTCCATGGCGCTTAGGCTTGGGGTCCTCTCCTCCGGCGTGGAAAGCACGGTGTAGGGTATGCCACGTCTGTCCTCCGGGAGTAGGGAGCTGGGTCTGGGGCCGTCCGTCCCTGGGTGGGTGACAGAGTGCCCAGAGAGGTCAGTGGGTGTCGTGACTAAGGGGTGGATCCCTGAAGGTTGCTCTGGGGAGGGTATTTCCAAAAACATTTCAGCCACAAAACCCTTTCTTAGCCTGAACTGTCATGTGATGTCCTCTCCCGCAGCAGGTGTCGGTCCCACTGATGCTTGTGGGTCCCCGGAGCCCCGTGGGTCTGGGGGGATGGCTGGACAGTGGATGGGGGTGCCTTCGTGTCTCCCCTGTGGTACTGACAGCTCTCATGATGGGCTTTTCCAGGGATGAGTCCAAGGTAGAAACTCTTAGATTTTTTTAAAGCCAGTTTTTGTTTTTGATTTTAAGATTTTATTTATTTATTTGAGAGAGAAAGAGCAGGTGAACACAAGCAAGGGGCAGACTCCCTGCTGAGCAGAGAGCCCGATGCGGGACTTGATCCCAGGACCCTGAGATCATGACCTGAGCCAAAGGCAGACGCTTCACTGACTGAGCCACACAGACACCCTTAAAAGCCAGTTTGTATTATCCGGGGCCTCACTGCATCCTTAGTCTGGGACAGACGATTTAAAAACTGCACTTACCTGCGACACAGAGGTAGCAGGGGAGCGGGGGAGGTGCAGGTCAGGTCTGCGGGCTGCGCAAGAGGCCATTCTGCTGGGAGGTCTACTGTGCATCCTCTGCAAGGCAGTGCCCACCCCGCTGGGTACACGGATGGCTCCGTGGAGTCCTCCACGATCCCCGGCATCAAAGAGAACCAATCTGATCCGAGTTATGCTCTGCTAACTTGAATATGGCGTGTAACATGTGTGATGGAAACCATTTGATCAGTTCTCATTTCCTGACGTTTTCTGCTCATTTGGTAAGTTCCAGAGAGCCCATGTTTGGTACCAGAGGCTATGCTAGGTGAGGTGCTGGGGGCTCTGGGCCCTCTGGCTGGCCACAGCCCTGTCACATGTGGAACGTGTCCTAGAAGCAAGATAGTCCCTTAAGAACTTGTTTGTCTTTGATCTGTGAGTTGGAGCCCTTTCCCCGGGGGCGTTTAGGAAGATGCTGAAACACCACATAAGAGGGTCTGAGAGGGACCATTTAGTGGCCAACAGGGAAATTAATAAATTACAGGCTACAGTGTGGGTGGTGATTCTGACCAGGGCACGAAGCGTCTGGATGTGGGTGAGCCCACCGTGGGGATCGTGATCCCGGAGGGATAGGGTTGTGGGCTGTGAGCAACAGTGCGGGGAGATCTGTGGGGCGTTAGGGCTGCCCTCCCTCTGTTCTTCACTGTCACTGCGTCCCAAGAACCCTGTTTGTTTTGGGGTCGTCATGGGAGACAGAGAAAGGTACAGATGGGCTTACGTTGCCCGATGTCTGTTCTCCCACTCTTGATCCCTCGGAGGCCCCGGTGGGCCTACAGCTCGGCCGTCCCCTGGCCCAAGTTTTTGTTGCTTGTGTTGCTCTTGTTGGAGAGGTCGTAGGGGTGGTTGACTTGGGTCAGGGCTTCGCATCCCCAGGCCCCATGTCTACTGTCTTGCCCCATCTGCGGGGCTCCTCCCAGAGTGTGCTCTCGCCTGACAGCAGAGGTGGGCCCGCCCCAGCCTTGTGGCTCCCACCCGGTCCCCTGTGCTCCACAGGGGGCACATCTCTGGGCCTCCGACCCTGGGGACGCAGCCAGAGGAGGGCTAGTTACTGCTGGCTGGTGTGACCTGTTTAGCAAGACCCAGCCCTGCGGAGGCGGGAGCCATTCCTCTGCCCAGCGGTGCTGACGGGTCCTTCCTCCCCGTTTACAGTATGACTGACTCCCAGACCTTCTCAGGACCGAGCTACACATGGAGCGACTTCTGTCTTCCTCTTTCCGAGGGCAGAGAGTCCCAGTGCTGCTGCGGCTTGAGGCCAGCGTCCATGCAGAGAGACCTCGAAGGGACTGGCATGCGCGCTGTGGCGTCTTCCTCTCCGGCCTGCTCCTCCTCGTGGCTTCTAGAACCATGTGCATCTTCGCACGCTGCTCTCTTCCTGCACTCTCTTGTTCTTGTCCCTTGTTCACTGCGTTTCTGCCGCCCTCTCTGAGCTGGAACCATCCTTAACGTTCTTTTGGCAGACTTTGTGTCGTTGCGTGGAGTGCCCGTGTTGTTTCATTTCTGCCTCACACGGGGCACCACCCCCTCTCCCTCGCCATGCACGTGGCGCACGGCCCCGGACCTCTGCCCCCGTCGGCTGCTGGTAGTCCTGGCATCTGGTCACCACGGATGGCCTTGTGGGCTGTGCTGGGTCTCGGCACCTGGCTCCCTGATGGAAGGAACCGACAGCTCACGGCCTCAGCTCGAAGCAAGAAAGAGAGCCCGGTGCGCCCGGCTTGCGGGTCCCGTGGAGATGCAGCTCTCCAGCTCTCTTCTGTGGCGGGAGAGTCTGTCCTCATTCGAGAGTCTTTCTTAGGACGGCTGCTCTGAAACCCATGCTGGTTCCAACCGGACTCCTGTCACCGTGGGCATCTGTGGCTGTCTTCTCCTGTTCTGGTCACGAGGGATCTTGTTCTTGGAGTGACGGGTGAACTTCGGTTGTACTCTGGGCATCTGGGGTTTAGGGTGAGCGTCACGATCCTGCTTCATCTCCATGGCAGGTCATTCCCCGTGGAAGCATTGCTCCGGGGCTGTGTGGGGCTGTGTGGCCCCTGCTTGCTGGGCCTGGCCACTGTCACCTGAGGACAGCCTTGTCACAGTTCAGGGGGACATCTACACCTTCCCAGAGCACTGCCTCCCCGCAGCAGGGGAAATTCCGCTCCCCTCTGGTCCCCCTGGAAACAGGGTCGGGGAATGGAGGGTGTACACACATGCCTCGTCCTTTGTCGGGGGTCACTCCGCTCCCACCAGACCCTGCTGGCACGGGAGGCGGGGGTGAGGGGCAGAGATGCCGACTCAGCCCACCTTTCCCTCCTTGTTCCTTTTATGATGCTGGAGGGGAGTGGAGGCAGAGCTCCCCCGGGGCCCCTCCTGGCCATACTCCTGCGAGGGATCAGTTGTCTTGTTTCCGCTGGGTGGGACGCAGAAGATCACTTCCTGTTTGGCCAGCAGACACTATGCCGGGGGATCTGAGTGGGACCCCCCCACCCAAGTCAAGGGCTTGATGGGGGGCCGTGTGAAAAATGAGCCCCTGCGTGCCCTGCTGAGACCGGGGTGGGTGGGCAGGTCCTTCCAGTGCTGTTGGGTAGAGTAGGGTGGCTGTTGTGGACAAGGCTTTTGGTTTTGTTAGAACCGTTTTCTCCCCCCATCCTTTGTATGGGGTGGGGGGCAGGCTTTCCGGAAGCGTTTCTTGTGCAGGTCTGCTGGTGGTTTCCAGTTGGAGACTTGCGCCGTGCTCTGTCCGGGAATCTGTGGGAGGTGAAAGGAACCGGGAACTCACCGCCGTGTTCTTACTCACGTCCCGAGGCCCCCAGGCAATGGCCCTCTTCTCTGCACCAGGCAGAGCTCCCGTGGGGCTCCTGGGTACGATCTGATGGCCACACCTGTCACCTGTCTTCAAGAGAGATTTCCCGTTCTTTCTTGGGGCAGGGGAGCCTGGTGACACAGTTCCTGAGGGGGTTGCCCGGCCGGCGGGCTGCCGCAGAGCACTCCGAGGTAAAGGAGGATTCATTTTTCTCTGAGTCACAGTCGCAGTTAGAGAGGGTGGAGGCCTGTAATGACGGTAATAACGTGCGGTGAGACGGTGACGGTGAGCCCGCGGGGACTGGGCGACTCTGTGTCTGAGCTCCATGCTTCCGCGCTGGCAGAAGCAGCAGGCCTTGGTCCTGGGGACGGCACGGCGGACAGAGATGAGGATGGCGTTCCAGAGCTGCGCCTTCTTTGTCCTGCTGCGTCCACGGGTGACCTGATGCCCGCAGATAGCTCATCGGGACATCCTTGCTGCCGTGGCTCCTGCCGTGTGTAGGACCCGTCGGGGGAAGTGTTGCTCTCAGATTGGCACATCCTGCTGATTGCAAACTTCAGAGGAGAAACTCTTGGTGGTTATTTATCCTGACCCCAGTAGCATGGGGCTAGTGTGGCCCATGTAGACACAAACCTGTTTCATTTTTCAGCGGAACAATTGAAAAATTCCATTTTACCATTAGACATTCAAGATTGTTGACCATTCGTGACATTCATGACGAACGAAAAGCCGAGTCTCATGTGAAGGAGGTTATTACGCGTGGAGCCCTCCTGGACGTTGGAGTTGGGAGAATTTTTAGTGTCACCTAGGTGGCAGAGAACCGTTTTGACCTTTTTTAGGTGAGAAAGCAAGAGTTTGTAAAAAATAGGTGTTTCCATGTGGTGCATCTTCCTGTAGTTGGAGTTAGGACTTCCCGTGATGGTTTTGAAAGAGGCGCCTTCATCACTTTTTCCTTTTTGAGGGGTGGGGGTGGGTCTCGCCTTGTCCATGAGACCAGAGCTGTTCTCGCTCAGAGTCTGTGGGGCCAGGACAGACATCCTTCTGTTTTTACCTGGGCCGGCCCCCATCCTCACGGGGCTCTGGTCCCAAGACCCCTGTCCTGGCTACGACAGTCAGTGTGCGCGTTGCCTAAAGCCAGAATGTCGAAGGTCGGAGTGCATAGGCCGGTGAGGGTCGTGATCTCACCCCGTGTCAAGCCAGCTGTGCCCTTTACTTAGGTGGCCCCATCTCACCCCCAGCTAGCGGGTGATGAGGGACCCTAGACCTTCTCCAGACCATACAGTGGTGGGCGCTGGGCTCACACATGGCCTGGGCTCTGCTCCACGTGGCTCCTGCTCTTAAGGAGGACGCGAGAGGCAGAGCAGAAGGCTGGTGCCTGGTCCCACCTTCCTTTCCGATTCACAGAAGCAGGAAGGACTCATAGTAAAACAGGTGGGTTTTACGGGAAGCCAGATGGTCTTACTTTCCTACCGTGCTCCTCTGATGCTTTGATCTAGCAGCGCGGCTCTCTGGAGTGGACGCGGGATGAAGCACTGTGTTTGGTGCCCGCAGTCCGCCTCTGTCAGCGTCTAAGGGAAGGCCGCCCGGTGTCTCCAGTTCCTGCGGCTTGGTCGTGGTGCTCGTGTGACCGATCGTGTGCGTGTGCCTCTCTTCTTTGGAGCCCAGGTCGGAGAATATGAGAAGACACGACTGCCTCAGAGCACCTGGAGGGTCATTCGGTTGTGCTTCTGACTCTTGGCTTTGGCTCAGGTCATGATCTCGGGGTCGTGGGATCGAGCCCCACAAGGGGCTCCGTGCTGGGCGTGGCGTCTGCTGGAGATTGTCTTTTCCCCTCTGCTCTCCTGCTGCTTCTCTCCCTAAAAAAAGAAGAGAAGAGACGCGTTTTCGCCATGTGGTTTGCTGCTTCTGCAGAGGGTACAGCGTGTGTCCCTCGGTGGTGGTTCAAGTCCTGTCAAGGACAGAATGTTGGGATTATTCATCAGGAAAGGCAGTTTTTTGGTTAAAGCTAATGGATTGAAAGTGAACGTATTTGTTTTTTTTTGTTTTTTTTTTAAAGATTTTATTTATTTGACAGACAGAGATCACAAGCAGGCAGAGAGGCAGGCAGAGAGAGGAAGGGAAGCAGGCTCCCTGCTGAGCAGAGAGCCCGATGTGGGGCTCGATCCCAGGACCCTGAGATCATAACCTGAGCCGAAGGCAGAGGCTTTAACCCACTGAGCCACCCAGGCGCCCCTATTTGGGTTGTTTAAAAACATTATCAGAACCCCCTGTAGCTAAACTCTATCTCGGAGATCCAGACCCGGAGCCTGGGGGGCTCAGTCAGTTGAGCATCTGACTCTGGATCTCATTATTCAGCTCAGGTCTCGATCTCAGGCCGTGGGATCCAGCCCCGCGTTGGGCTCCATGCTGGATGTGGAGCATGATAAAAAATAAATTAATTAATTTAAAAAATTAAAAAATAAGAGATCCAAATCTGAGGCTTGTGTAGACCTAACTGACTGAGCCCTGGCCTTGGCAGAGGGACACGCGGTGGCCCTGTGATCGTCGTTCCTTGTCAGCCCCCCCGTCTGATAATCACTGTTAGTGAAACCTATAATTACGGACTGTCTTCTCTGGTGAACAGATGCTGAGACATTCCCTCCGGGAGGGTACGGCTTCATGTGCTGGGGGCAGGCTTCCCAGGCGACTTGTTCTGGGCCTGGCGGGTTGGCGTGTGGTGCACTCTGGGGGCTAACACAGCTCAGAAATGGGTGTTTCGTCTTCGGGGCACCGGGGAAGAGCTGTGACTGGACTGATCTCTGGCCAGGACGACCTCTCCTGAGCATAAGCCGAGAAGGACTTCATGGGTCAGGGCTCTCTGCGAGGTGTGAATGGGTGCCACGCTCAATTAACACACTCAGAAGTAAGAGTGGTTATCTGTCCCCGATCATCCAGGTGGTGGACAGAGAGAGAGCGAGGGAGCAGGTGTGCATGGGGTTCCACACGTGCCATGGCTGTGAAGTTTCAGAACAAAGCTGACATTTACGCTGCTTGGAGCTGTCAGAAACCTTTAAACCCGGGACGCAAGGCTCACTTTCCCAGCCCTGTGAGGAATGCCATTACACGCAAGATTCAGGACCCTCCTCTGACACGTGCTTTGCAGGATTTGAGCTATGCCTCGTAGAGCGAGCAGAAGCAAGTCTCACTCTGCTGACCTGTAGTCCCTACACGTCTGGTGTCGTGAGAGCCCAAGAAATGGGTTTACTTTGCTGAATTCACCAGCGACCCTGGGAAAACTCTGGAAGGCAGTGCAGCCTTAATGCTTTCAAGATGTGAAACCCAGTGATCCTAATCACTTGTTTTTTGGATATGTAATTCCTGCACTTGGCACGAAACATAACAGCTCCAGAGGGCTTTCCGTGAGCTCCAGAGGGCCCCCAAGTGTCCTGGTCATCACTCATCAGTGGTTTGCGGTCAAGAGGGACTCCGCAGGGAAGCAGCCAGTGTGCAGTGTAGCTGGGTTACTACCACTGCCGGGGGGCTCCTGAGGGGGAGCCTGGGGGTCGGGGACCCCACACCCCCTTCTCCAAAGCCCCAGAGACCAGGGTTCTGGTAGCTCCAGGTCTGGACTTGAGGGCTGATTGGGAAGGGAGGAAGCGGCAGGTCTTTGGGAGGCTGCAAATTCTCAAGCTTTCTTTAGCTGAATGTCCCCCGTCTGTGAAGTGAGTTTCAGCCTACGGACAAGCGCTGTACTTTGAGGTGCTGATCCGTAGGACTTGGATTTGTATCTGTTGTACAAGGTGTTTAAATCTAAGCACGGTTTTACAGACCTTTCCTCATTTTTCTGATAAAGTTTGAATTCCTTTCCCAACGATTAGAAGACCGGGTGTGCAGGCAGCGAAGTCAACCCCGAGGGCTTTCAGTGGGGTTAATGGCGCCGTGTGCCCGTGAAGGACGGGTTGCTGGGCGGTAGGTCAGGGGCGTGGTGGGCGATGTGGGCGCCGTCATGGTGATCTCTCCCTTTTGCACTTAAGTGATTCAGTCTCTCATTTGTGTTCTCCTGTTACATTTGGATGTGCAGAGAGCAGTCCCTTAGAAGGCACCCACAAGCATTCAGTAATTGATGATAATTCAGAAATCTCAACCGTCAAGGATTATTCTAAGTAATGACACCAGTAGTGAAAACAAAACGTTAATGAGTTAAAGAATACACACACACACAGTGCACACACACGTGTGTGCGTGTGTGCGTGTGTATGTATATATCAGGAAAAGGAAGTTCTTTAAAAAGGACCCCAATTTTAGGCCTGTGAGTAAATCCTCATTTTAAGTTTAAGATTACAGTGGTTTTCCTTCTCCCCCTGGGGTCCCTGGTCACACAGGGTGGGGATGCCCTCCTCTGCGAGAGCTCCCGATCCTTCCTCTCCGACTCCTAGGCCGGCTATCTATGCTGATTCTTGGGTGTTCCCTGTTTGCAAGGTCCTGCACTCCCTGGGTGGCCCTGGCCAGGTCCTTCCTCATCGTAAAGCCTGTGTCCTCATCTGGGAAGTGGGGACTGTCCCTTCCATCCTTCTGGGAAGGCGGGCCGGGGAAGGTGGTGTGAGGCATTCTCATGGACCCCCACCGCCTCTGTTTGCATGACCTGAGGCCAGTGTGGTTGTCCCTGGCAATGCGTTCGTGATGGAGGTCGGGAGGCCGCTCTGCCTGTGTGCGGTCCCGGCTGTTCCCTGTGGGTACCCTCGCTCTTCTCTCGGTTGGTTATTTCTCGACTTCCTCCAGTGCTGGGCACCTCGAGTCCTTTGGGTCATTCCTTCCAGGAGCCTTCGGGGGCTGGCTTAGCAACCCTGTCTTGCCCTTAGCACGGGACTGCACATGTGCATGTTAACAGACCCCACTGCCCGCGGGTGGAGGCAGCTGGAAATTGAAGACCAGCGTCCAGCCTTGGCCTCTCCTGGCTCACACGGACCAGATTCTGTTCCCAGGGCCTTGCATCTGAGCTCAGGACCCAGGATGTGGGCGGAGCACTGCCCCAGGACTGACCCTGACCACACACTTGGCCAGCGCGGGTGACCCAAGGCAAGCTGCTTCTGCTCAGCCTCCTGGCCTATCTGATGGGATTCACGATCGAGTCCCCACGTGGATCATGTGAGGGCACGATGCCCCCCACCAATAACGTAAGTGAGGAGTGTGGCCATCACCAAGTTTTCATTTAAAGAATTTTGCTGATTTTCTGTCTGGAGGCTGACCAAAGCACTTAGGGGTAAGGAACTATGGATATGTGACTAGAATATCCCAAAGAGTCTCTTACAAGAGACACAGAGTATAAAGTCAAAGGTGATGCTCCTATGTAGGGTCAAATGCAGACCCTTGTCCCTGAAGCCCCGAAGTTTGATGTGCCGAGGTCAGTCTCTGCTGTAGGTGGGTGACGGTGGCCCTTTGGCCTGCCGCCCTTCCCCCTCCACCCGCCTGTGTTCTAGAAAGGATTCTTTCTATTGTGTAGGAAAAAGTAATTGATTTTTGAAAGGCCGGAAGTGGACCAGGTACGGCTTCTCTCTGGGAATCTGGCCCTTGGGATTCCAGTGGCATTTGGAGGAGCTGATTATGTTGCTTACTCCATCCTGTTGGGGTGGGTTCCCCGCCCCACTTCTAGAAAGTGAGATGTGACTCTTCAAAGCTTTATTGCAATTTTCTCCCAATTGTCCCCCCTTGCAAACATCATAAAAAAGGATTACTCAAGTAAAGAAAAGAGACGAGAGCCGTGATTCTCAACGTTGGGAACACCGTAGAGCTTAAAACAATGCCTGCATCCCCTAGATTTTACTTTTGCTGCTCTGGGGTGCAGCTCAGGCCCCCGGGGTGCCCCATGGTTGGTGTTAGGCCATGGACACAAGGGCCCCACTTTCTGATTCAACGGGTCCACATCCGGGCCAGAGCATGTGCGTGTGTGCGGGTTCCCAGGTGGTGCCTGTGCTGTCTTTCCATCTGTCCAGGGACCCTAATTTGAAAACCGTGGGACTGTGGGGTTCTAGTTAAGAGTGTGGACTTCTGGACTGAGCTCCGTCACATCCTCGGTCACCTCAGTCTCCTTCCCGTCACTGGTCCCAGGACCTTGACCCCTGCGCTTCATTTGGCTCTTGTCAACAGTGGGAATGATTCTAGTGAGAGGGCATGTGCGTGTGTTTGCACATGTACTCACACATCCCTATATAGGCTTCTGCCGGGTCTACGGAAGCACTTGGAACCATCTTTTTCTTTTTTTTCCCCTTTTTCCGGTCTTGACAAATTGAAATAATCAATAGTAAGAACGTCTAAGTCCATGGCTTTCTTTACCTGTAGAGATGAAGGTGGAAGGAGTGTGGGTTTCAGTCTGTTTTATCTGTCATGTCTTCTATCAGAAGAATGTTTCTTATTTCTTTCAAAGGAATTTATTTCTTTCTTTGAGAGAGGAAAGAGTAGGAGCAGGGAGGAAGGGCTGGTGGAGGGAGAAGCAGACTCCCCGCTGAGCAGGGAGCCCAGTGCAGGACTTGATCCCAGGACCTCAGGGTCATGGGGCAGACGCTTAGCTGACTGAACCACCCAGGTGTCCCTATAAGGGTGTTTTTTGAATATTATTTTGATTTTGGTATATATTTATAATAAAAGTTCTAATTCTATCGAAGTCTCCAAATTTATCTCGTCTATAAAGCTACCATATGATTAAAAACTACTGCATCCCTTTCCTTTATTTTCAGTGTGAGTTTCTTGTCGACGTGTAAGGTCCCTTTATTTGCTACAAGACCCCTGCATGCAGACGTCGTGTTCTGTGGAGGGTGAAGCCCGAGCCCTGTGGTTGATTGTTAACCACACTGGGGGCCGCGTGCTCTGCTGTTCTCGGGGGCGTGAGCATCTCGCTGGCCCTGCGCTTTGCCAGGCCTGTCCCTGTGCTTGTCACCATGCTAGACTTTTGTCCTGTTCTTGGGTCTCTGCCTGCTCTGTCTCTGTCCGTCCCGTCCTGGCTCTCTTTTTAAACCATTTCTATTTCACGTGCTTTGAGTGTGTTTTTTTTTTTTTTTTTAATAGTGGAATAGTTCTGCTTGTTATTTTGAAAAGAAGGGAATCAGATAGTTGACGTTTATTGCTACATGTCATCCATCTTCGGAATACATTGTTTCTTTTTTGAATGCTGTCTTCATTGCCTGGTTTCTGTTTTCCCTTTGATGTTGAAGTATTGTGAGTTTCTTTTTATGTGTTTGTTATGATTTAGAATGCGAATATTGTGTTTTCAGCTCCACAAGTAACTGTCTTAATAGGTCATGAACATTGGTCCATTACGTTGTTCCTGGTAAACAGCAGGCCTCTGGCTTTTATGGAAGGGAGCGCTTTCTTCGTAAAAAGTCCTACAGTGACTTAAGACTGGCAGCTTCTCTTTGCGATTTTATTTTTAAATTAAATGTTATTGTTTAAGCTCTGCACGCACAGGGATGGTGGTTAGTCCTGCCAGTGTGCAGTCCCCACTGTGTGCCATCCTGGGTATGGCAGGGAGCAAGACCACATCCTTGAACAAGAAGGCATTTACCAACTAGCAAGTGGGATAGGATTGAGTTCAGGTGCCGGCCGTGACCGTGGAGCCGGGTGGTGGCACAATGAGCCCTTCACTGCCTGTTCTGGGTGTCATCTGAGTGTCCTGAGAGGCGGCTGTGAGCAGAAAGTGGGAAACGGACATGCTGGAGAGGACATAGTAAATTCCCTAAGGAGACGTACCCGATTTTCCCAGTAGTACTAAATGCACATTTTGGATTTGTGGCCGAGTCAAAATGGAGAGAGCCTTTCTTGCATGGTCGGTGACTTCAGGGGTGCTGGGGATGGCTAGGTAAGCAGAGGAGTTGTGTTTTCTCAGAGTGGGTTGGAGGAGGGGACACGTGAGGGAGCTCAGGTGTTTGCTGGGGAGTGGTTGTCGCAGACTGCTGCCCTAAGCCAGGCAGGAAAGGGGTGTGGGTGCAGGGAGGTGGGGACAGAATGGCAGGTCCGGTGGGCAGCACTCTCCATCCTGGAGGGCGGGTGTGCAGGGGAAGCCCGTATGCTCGCAGGTCCTAACTACCAACCTGAGCCTGACTCTGTTTTCAGTTGGTGGGTTGCGTCCCATCGTCGTGCCAAGTGTCAGCTTCGTCGGTCACGCACAGCGTGTTCAGGAAGGAGGACGACAGATCAGAAGGGGAAGCGTTGGTGTGAATTGCCTGGAACCTGAGCACGGTGCCAAGCGTGAGCCTCAGGCGGGTCATGAGATGCGAGGGTCCTTCAGCGGACCTGTCGGCGTCCTAGCCGATTTTCCTGGCATAGGGGGTCATCCTGGTGGGAGGGCGCCAGGCCGTCGAAATGCACCGCGAGCCGACTCTGCGGTTGGTTGTGATGTGAAAGGCATATGCGTGCCAGCCCTCCGGGTCTCAGGAACGCCTGAAAAAGCTTTATTGGTGCAATGTTTTCAAATTTTAAGACAGTTGTGTCATTTAATGAAGTAGAAATGGCCCTTAAAATGGAAAAACAAACACAAAACAGAAAGAACAAAGGCATTGTTGAGGTTCAGTTGCTGGACCCACAAGTGTAAATATTGACGTTGTTGAGAAAAATGTTGACTCTAGAATCAGCTAACTTTTGGCTTTGCTTGAACTATTTGTCCGAACTGTAGTCTAATAAGGAAGAAAGTTCAAGCTTCATGGTGAAGATTATTTAAATTTTCATCATAAGTTCAAAACTCCATTAAAAGGGACAGACCCCCTGGATCCCTGGGTGGCTCAGTCAGCTGGGTGACCGACTCTTGATTTCAGCTCAGATCATGATCTCAGGGTCATGAGATCGAGCCCCGCATTGGGCTCCATGCTCAGCAGGGAGTCCATTCCCCTCCCTCTCTTTCTCTCTCTTCTTCTCTCCCTCTACATCTGCTCCTACCCCTGTTCACCCTCTAAAAATGAATAAGTAAAAGCTTTTAAAAAGGGGGGGGACAGCTGCCAATACATTATTTATAACAGCACTCTGGCAACAGACAAAATTCATAATCAAAAGACACATGAAACCAACACAGCATGGTGACCTTATCCATAAACCCCTTTCATGAAAGGAAGAGAAAAGACAACAGTCATTGGTACAATTTCTGAGTCAGTCTACAACTGTTCGTGAGGACGCCTTTTATTGTTGTAGGTATAAAGTTGCAGTATCTGCCTGCCTGTCAGGCCCTTCTCCCGCTGTGGAGCACATCATTTTGGTAAATCAGCTGATGATTTGAATATGGGACTCTTTTAAAGGGGCATAGGATGTCACCCCTGCACTGCTATGAGACATTTCAAAGTGTGGGGGTTTTTTGTTTTGTTTTTGGGGTTTCTTTTTTTTTGTTCAGGAGCAGGATGGGGGTTTGCGTCTCCACCAGAGCACAGATCGTGACCATGGTCTTTGTCTTTGTTGTGTAGACGGCAGGGCGGATTTATGGAGGGCTTGCCCTTGCCATGGGGGTTCCATTTCACCAGCCGGACACTTGGGTTACACAGAGTCACACAACTGAGAGAGGGCATGACTGCTCAAGAGAAACCAAAATGGGTAAGCCGTCAACAGTCTCCAAGTGGTAGAACTAGCGTGACCGGGAACGTGGTGGCATTTAAAAAAGAAAAAAAAAAAGTTTGTATAAAAGTCAGTTTGCAGTCATTGTGTTATCCATCTTCGTTTTAGCATCCTAAGAAATTCTACTGAATCTCATGGTTGTATTAAAAAATATTTAGCAGGGCTGGGGGGCGGGGGTGTGCCTGGTGGCTCCATCGGTTGAATGTCTGACTCTTGATTTCGGCTCAGGTCAGGATCTGTGTTGTAAGATCCAGCCCTAAGCACAGAGCCCTTAGTGGGGAGTCTGCTTGAGATTCTCTCTCTCCCTTTGCACCTCACCCCCAATGAATAAATAAAATCTTTTAAAAAATTGAGCGGAGATTGTTAATTTTATTAAAGGAAGCTTATCGAATAGCCAACTTTTCTGATATTTAAAAACTGGGGATAAAATATATGAAACCTAAAATTTACTACTTTAGCCATTTGTTAAGTGTGTATTTCAGTTGACTTAAGTATATTCACAGTTTTGTGTAACCATCATGGCTATCTATTTCCAGAACTTTGTCCTCATCCCAGACAGAAGCTCTGTATCCATTGAACACACTTCCCTTCTCCCCAGCCCCTGCTAACTTCTACATCTTGTTTCTGTACTAGGTGCTTCATATAAGGGAGGTCCTACAATGTTTGTGCTTTGGCAACCGACTTACCAAATGGCATGTCTTTAAGGTTCATCCATTTCGTAGCGTGCATCAAAATGATGTCCCTTTTCAAGGCTGAATAATATTCCTTTGCATGGATAGGCTACGTGTTGCATGTGCATTCATCTGTTAATGGACACTTAGGTCGTTTATGTACTTTGGCTATTGACCACAGTGCCACTGTGAACATGGGTGTACAAACATTTGTTTGAGTCCTTGTTCCCACTTCTTTTAGTGCTTAGAAATAGAATTTCTGGAACTTCTGTTCATTCCATTTGATTTTTTGAGGAGTTTTTGTTCCATTTTCCATAGAGGACACACCATTTTATATTCTCATCAGTGAGGCAGAAGGGTTTCAGTTTCTCCACATCCCCACCAACACTTGTGATTTTGTGTGGCATCTCATGGTGGTTTGATTTGTGTTTCCCTAATTACTCGTGATGTGGAGCATCTTTTCATGGGTTTATTGGTCGTTTATTGGTTTACCTTGGAGAAATGTCTAGTTATAGTCTTTTGGCCATTTATGAAATTGGTGGCTTGTTTTCTTATTGTTGACTTGTAGGTGTTCTTTATATATTCTGGATATTAATCCCTTATCAAATAAATGATTTGCAACTCTTTTGTCCTTCTCTGTGGGTTTTTCACTCCCTCGATCATGTCCTCTGCACAAGTGTTTTTAATTCGGATGAAGCCCAGTTTGTCTCTTGTTGTTGTCTGTGCCTTTGGTGTCTTATCCTGGAAGTCGTTGTCAAATCCAACATCATGGAAACTTTTCCGTAGGTTCATTAAGGGACCTAATTAGTTGATTAGTGTGAGTCAAAAGTTCAACCTCATCATTTTGGACGTGGCTATCCAATTTTCCCAAAACCATTTATTGAAAAGACTGTCCTTTCCCCATTGAATGGTCCCGGCAACTTTGTTGAAAATCAGCGAGCCATTATATATGACGGTTTGATTCTGTGCCCTCTATTCAAGCCCATTAGTCTGTATGACTGTCCTTCTTCTATTTCCTGCTGTCCTTATCACTATAGCTTCGTAGTAGGTTTTGAAATCAGGAAATGTGAGTCCTCCAATCTTTTTCTTCTTTTCCAAGGGTTTTTTTGGCCATTTGGGGTCCTGTGAGAATCTCTATAGATTTTAGTAGGTTTTACTGATTTCTGCAACAATGCTGGAGGGAATTTGTGAGGGACTGCGATGAATCTCTAGATTGCTTTGAGTCATCTGAACAATATTAAATGTTCTAAACCACAAACACAGGATGCTTATCTTATTTATATTATCTTATCTTCTTTATATTCCTACAGCAACATCTGTAGTTTTTCGTGTACAAATCTTTTGCTTCCTTAGTTGAATATATTCCTCGTTGTAATTCTTGATGCTGTTTTGAATGGAGTTTTCTTTTTTCCTTTTTTTAAAGATTTTATTTATTTATTTGACAGACAGAGATCACAAGTAGGCAGAGAGGCAGGCAGAGAGTGAGAGGAGGAAGCAGGCTCCCTGCTGAGCAGAAAGCCTGATACGGGGCTCGATCCCAGGACCCTGAGATCATGACCTGAGCCGAAGGCAGATGCTTAACCCACTGAGCCACCCAGACACCCCTTGGAGTTTTCTTAATCTCCTTTTCAGACTTTTTGTCAAGAGATTTTAGTGTGTTGATCTTCTGTCCTGCAACTTTAATGCATTTATTAGCTTGAGATTGAGTGTGTGTCTTAGTAATCTTTAGAGTTTTCTATAGATAAGATCATGTCATCTGTGAACAGAGATCGTGTTAGTTGTTTTCCAGTTTGGGTGTCTTTTATTTCTTTTTCTTGCTCTATTACTTTAGCTAGAACTTCAAATGCAATGTTGAGTAGAAGAGGTTAAAGCTGGCATCCTTGCCTTGTTTCTGGTCTTAGGGAAGAGCTTTCCATCTTTCACCATTAAATATGATGTTAGCTTTAGTTTTGAGACATTTTAGGAGAGACCAGAGCTATTCTGATCTTATTAGTATATCTAACTATAGTTTTCCTGTTCCAAAGGGACTACTCAACAGGCTTATGGGATATGTATTTTTCTGGCTGAGAAGCAATCTCACTTGGTAAATACTTTCAAAGGTCATATTAAGATGATAAAATGGGCATGTTTCTGTGATATTTTAGGCACTCCAACAGCCATTAAATTTGAACCTTTAGGGGGAAAGTAGTGTGTTTCCCTGTGTTGAACACATCCCAGAGTTCCGGAGGCATACGAGGCAGGGCAAGCAGCAGGCACAGAGTGAGCTAGAAGGAGTGTGGGAAGCAGTGGCAGAAGGAGGTGTGGGGCAACGTGTTAATTGGGTGTAGAGAGGGTCCTTAAACGGCCAGGAAGGCCCATCCTCTGTGGCAAGAAGGGGGAGCCAGGAGGATGGGAGCACCTCCCCCAGGCCTGCCAGGATGTGGGCGAAGGGGGAAAAAACAGCATCCCAGGAAAGTGAGGCTTCAGACTGAAGAGGTGGGAAGATGTGTTTACAGAAGGGCCCAGAGCTGGGAAGCTGTCTATGCAGAGCCATCAGACCCTCGCGGGCTTTGGGGAGGCCCACAGGAGACAGCACAGAATGGTCCTGGCAGCCAGCCGTGATTGGTTGGTGTGTGTATGTCAGAGTTCTCCAGAGAAACCGAACATATATGGGTCTGTACAGAAACTTACCTTAAGGAATTGGCTCGTGTGACTGTAGAGGCTGATAGATCTGGAGTTCGTGGGGCTGGCTGGCAGTTCGGGAACTCAGACAGGAGTTTGCTACAGTCTTGAGGTCAGATCCCTTCTCGGGGTGACCTCAGTCTTTGCTCTTATGCCTTCAACACATTGCACAAGGCCCGTGCCCATTATGGAAGGTTTCCCTTTACTCAAGTCTGTGATTTCAGATGTTAACTGCGCCTACAGAGCACTTTTATTCATTTATTTATTTATGGTTTTTTAATTTATTTTAGAGGGAGAGAGAGAGTGTGCGAGTGTGCATGCATAGCGGGGAGGGGCAGAGGGAGAGAGAGTTTCAAGCAGACTCCGTGCTCAACGTGGAGCCTGATGTGGGGTTCGATCTCACCACCCTGAGATCTGGAACTAAAACCACGAGTCGGATGCTTAACCCACTGTGCCTCCCAGGTGCCCCGCGGAGGACTTTTAGAACAGCCTCTAGGTTGGTGTTGGATGAAATGGCTGGGCCTGCAGCCTGGACCGTGGGGGCGTGCAGGTGCACAGGACTGGGAGCTGCTGGCCCTGCCGGAGGCTGGAGGGAGGTGACCCGCCACAGCTGTGCCCAGGCGGGGAGTGGAGTGCTCCCGACATCTGGTTAGTGCTTCCACGGCTCCTGCCCTGTTCTTTCCAGCCCAGCAGCCCCTTAGGGAAAGTTCTTCAGTTTCCGTCCAGGTGGCTTCAAGGATCCTACACACTTGCAGGAAACATAAGTGGTTCGTAGTAAATGTTACGCGTTTAGGGTGCTTCTGTTCCTTTTAGCTAAAATGACAATTTAGTGGTATTCTAATACCTTGGGTCTGAATTCATTTTCTAGGACCACCAGAACCAAATAGTACGGACTGGGTGGCTCAAACAACAGAAATACATTTTCTCATGGCTCTGGAGACTGGAGTCTGAGACTGAGCTGTGGGCAGGACTGTTCCCCCTCGAGGCCTCTGTCCTTGGTGATCAGATGTCTGTCTGCTCCCCGTATGTTCCCATGGTCATCCGTCTGCGTGTCTGTGTTCTGATCTCCTCTTACACCAGATCAGGGCCCACACTAATGCCTCACTGGAACCCAGTCACCCCTTAAAGACCTCCCACCTCCAAATTCAGCCACATTCTGCATCCTGGGTGTTAGGGCTTCAACTTTTGATTTTGGGGGAGGACCCAGGTCAGCCCATTACTGGGTCTTACCTTGATTTCTGTGCTGTTTCAGCAGATGAAATCAATATCTTGACTTTTGTGCCCCATCTGATCTTAGGTTTCCCCTGGGAAGCTTCTGTGAGTCTTTGATTTCTGAATTCTGAAGACTTCAAACTATCTGGAGGGAGCATTTCTGTGGGGGGTGGGTCATGGGGCCCCGATGGGCAGGTGCTGTTCCCTTCACAACTGGGTGCTGCTCTCTGCACCCTGAATTCTGCACCGATCTAGAAGCTGCTGTTCTGCCTCCATGTTTGGCTCGTTCTTTCTGGGGTCTGTTGTCCATGTTTCTGGGATTTCATTTGTGCGGGTTGAGTTTTCTGCTGTATTGATTTGATGTGACTGCCCCCAGCATCCAGTTTATCTTGTCCTAGGCCCCTTCCTGCCTGTGCTGTTTCTTCCATTCTCCTTTTTAATTTCGTGGAGAGAAATGAGCCCCTTTCTAAGTTGTCCTTATGTTTTTCATAGTAAAGTGACTCCCGGGAGATGAGCCCTTCCACGCCCTGAGCATAGGAGCAGAAAGTGTTTGCTCAGCTCCGTTTCCTTGCTTCCTCATGGTAGGGGTTCTTGTTGCCTACCCTCTGCTGGGGACAGTGTAGGAGAGGTTGGGGGTCCTGCTGACCATGGACCCTGGACGTGGGGGGGCAGCCGCCATCCTGGAGTCATTTTGTTTTCTTCCTGCTCTAACGGGCTGTCACGGATGACCCCCCAGAGTCCCCTTTGTGAACGCTGCCCTGCTTGGATCCAGATGCTGAGAGCCTGGTGAAGTGGGGGCAGCGTCCACTCTTGGCGTGGGTGTTGGGGCACAATGAACGCACAGTTTACCTGGTGGGGAGCAAGACTGGGAAGGAGCATTTACAATTCTGTGTGGCCAATGAAAAGATGAATATAAGCCCAGCATGGGGCCAGGAGCCCAGAAGGGACACGGACGGAGCCATCTTGGAGCAGCGATGATTGGCGAGAGGCAGTCTGGGGGGACTTCCTGGAGGAGGTGATTCCTGAGCTCAGTCCTGCAGGGTATAGTGCGTTTGCTGGTGGTAGAGCTGGAGCCAACAGTTGGAAGGACAGAGGCTCAAGAAAGCCTTTCGTGGCCCATAGTTATGAATTATTCAGGGTGTCTGGACCTTGGAGGAAGCAAGGGTACAGGACGTGAACCTCTGGGAGTGATTATGATGGGGAGCGTTCGTTGCCTTTCCTGAAAATGTTTTCACGACTGATGACTCTGTTCCTGGAATCCACACCCTGCTCTCTGCTTGCTGCTGAGATTTCGAAGGAAAGATGGGTCTCCGAGACGCTCGCTTCGTGGAAGTTTGGCGGAGCGTTCCTTTTTTTGTCTGTGTGTTCAGAGGCACAGGGAAGACCCATCCCGAGTCCAGGCCAAGGCACCGGTCGCCCCTCACCCCTCGTCCCTCACCCCAGCCACAGTCCTCTGCATCAGAAGGGGGGGCCTGTGTCAGACTCAGCTGGGAAATTCGTCTGCTTCATACGTGGTGAGCTGGTGGTTTGCTCCGCAGTAGAGTAAAACAGCAAAAGTCAGGATCTCTGTTTCCTGCTTATCAGGAGCTTCCTAGAAGAGCCAGTATGGCTTTTCACGTAGCTGCTGGTATTTGCAGCTCATGTAGAGGGCGGGAAAGTCTCCCGGGTCTTCGCAAGTCCATTTCTGGGAATGTTCTTCTCAGGGGTTGTACTCACAGAACCGGGGCCTTCAGGGAGAGCGAAGAGCTGGCCGGGGGTCTTAGATGCCCCTGACAGTGGTCGATCTTGACTGTGGCCAGGGAACCCAGTGTGCACACAGGCAGCCCCCCAAGGACCCCAGCAGCACATACCTGCCTCCCTTCCTCATCAGAATTGGGCTAAATCCATCATGGCCCAAGTATGATAAATCGTCAGGGTGTTAATATTTCTAACAAGGAAAGGAACCCAGGGGTCCCTGGGAGCTCCTGAGAAGGCATGCGGTCAGTGCCGTGGGCCAGGTCCCCTTCAGTGGTCTGGGAGCCCTGGGACTATGTGGGCAGTTCCCCAGGGCTCTGTAGCGGGCTCCTGTCTCAGAAGGCTGGCCGGTACCCCCGCGAGTGGAGATCCCAACCGAGCACCTGACCGCGTGAGGGGTGTCCCAGCGGCAACCCCCTTAGCCGCGCCGTTCTTGGACAAGTTGGGAGGAATAAATTTCTCTGCTTAGGTTTCTTACCGTCTGTCTCCGTTGCAGGTGCTGCAGAGCTGTCAGCGTAAGGGGAAGGAGGAGCCGATGGCTTTAGCCGGCTGCCCGGATTCCTTCTTGCACCATCCTTACTACCAGGTATGGGGGAGCGTGGGCGGCTGCCCCCTGCACGGGCAGGGGCTCAGGGCCACGGCGCAGACGGAGTTAGTGACCGCAACCCGCTCCGTCGCCGGCCGTGGCTGCACTGGGGCTGCTGGCACGTCCCGCAGAGGAGCACGTGTCTCCCGCGGTCGTCTTCACGTGGTGCTGGGAGGCTTATCACCTTCCTCTGTGTCCGTGGTACCCTCTCCTCGAGGAGCTTGTCATTGTTGTGCGGCTTTGCCTGTGACTTGCAGGATGGGGTGTTCAGGTGTGGTCGTCTGCTGGGCCCCAGAGCTCGGGTGGCAGGGGCCGTGGCGCCTTCGGGGACGTTCATGTGGGGGCACTGCATCCTGGGCAAGAAGTGGGGAGAGGGCGGGCTCTGGGCCCAGGCGCGGCCTGCCTTTCAGAGAGGGAGCCCCCCCCCCCCCGAGACTGGCTCCTTCCTGCCCCGTCCACCCAGTAGCATCCGGTGGGGTTTGGTGCAGGGCACGGCACGTTCAGACCCGGCCCTCCAGGTTCTCAGGCTGCCCGGTGGGTCTCCCCTGGACACTTCCTTCATCTTCCGAACCACGTTTGTATTTGAACTTTTACTTGACCGTGTGCAGGGACACATCTGAAGGAATGCGCTAGCCAGGCTTGGTCCGTCTTTTTTTTTTTCTTTTTTTAATTTATTCGAAAGGGAACGGGGGAGGGGCAGAGGGAGAGAGGGAAGCAGACTCCCCGCTGAGCAGGGACACCCCCCACCCCCGATCTTGACTTGAGCCAAAGGCTTCAACAGCTGAGCCCCTGGATGCCCCAAGCTTGTCCATCTTTATGAGTATTCGAACACTTCCCGTACCTGTACCATCTCTCTCTTGGCCTCAGTGTCTCCCCAGCAGGGCTCCCAAGGTTTGGAAGTCCTTCCGTATGCTCTACCCTTGATCTGATGATGTCTCCTCCCTTCATCTGTAAAGTCTCTCTTTGGTAATAGCGATGAGAATTTCCTTATGTGCCACGGCTGCAGAGAGATTTCCTTTTTAATTTTTTTGGCATCAAAGTGATGTGGACCTTCAAAGAGAGGCCGAAGGTTAGGAATTATTCATTGTAGCCACTGAATTTGAGATGAGACTGAAGCCGGTCACCAACCAGAAAAGAGCGCCAGCACCCTAGCCGAAATGCGGAGCGTGCTGGGGACAGCGGGTCTGTTCTGTGGGTGATTTTGTGCAAGGCCCTCTGCCTTCTGCAGGGCTGATTTCTTGTTCTTAGAGGGCCTCACCCTGTTGACGAAAGCTCTGTGCTGTACCCGTGGCTCGTTCTCCCATGGTCACTTAGCTTTGGCCAGGTGTCTGGGCCCAGACTGTGCCCATCGTCTATCCTGCTGCCCTACACTCCATACCATCACTCCCACATGGAGGGGATGGATCAGTGCACCACAAGGGATACCGTCCCCGGGGGAGTCTGTCTGAATGTTGGTGGAGAAGTGTCTTCGCCAGCTGGTTACAGAGCGGACCTGGAGGGCAGACCTGATGGGCAGCACCAAGTCCCTCTTGCAACCTCCCCGTGACCCCACCTTCAGTTTCCCGAAGGGCCACACAGAGATGGCAGAAGCGCCAGGCGAAGGTCGTGCCTCTGCCCCCGGACAACTGTTGGTCTTGGCTGACTCAGGTGCCGGAGGCCGCTCTGTAGGAGCCAGGAAGCCGTGGGTGCACAGTAGTCAGCCCGGCGAGCCTCCGTCGCCCCTGGAGGAAATGCTCAGTCGTGCCGTTCGGTGACGTTGGATGGCATGGTCCTCCTCCCATAAAACCGAGCAGCCAGACTTGGCAGCTCACATCCGCCGTTCCTGGAAAATTGGATGACAGTTCCAGAATTTCTCAGAAAATGGGATGATTTACAGTGAGTTCCAGTCTTGAGCAATCTGCAATTATAGCAATTAGAGAAATCTCCCAAGTTATAGAGAAGAATGTCTGAAGATCATCAGCGACGAATGGTTTTCTGATTCTAGCTGTTCACTTAGAGCTGGGGCGCGGATTCGTGACAGGGTTTGGTCAATCCATTGCTGAGCTATAGAGCTTTTTATGGACACGGAGGCACCCAAATTAGCATGTGCATTAAATTATCCTGCTTTCTGCAGGTAAGGGACTATGTGGAATGGGCATGACGGGCCCCAGGGCTGGTGAGATGGCGGCAAACAGCTTCCCTTTGAAGACATAGCTTTTCCTTTAAAATATGATTATTATCATAGTTCTGTGGCCTTGGGGGGGGGTCTTGTAACAGTTCTGTGCCTCAGTTTCTCTTCTGGTAAGAAAGGGTTAATGGTGTCCAGGTTGTGTGGGGATTGGAGCAAATACACAGAAATCGCCCGGCATGCTGGTGGCCATGTCTTGGGCACCCCGCCCAGGGTACTTAAGTTTCATTCCTTGGTCATCAGCTGGACCAGAAACAGCATCAGAGCTAGGGTGACAGCTTTGCAAGAGGCAGGCAGATTCCTGGGGCTCATGAGTCCTCGTGGGGGAGGTGGACGTGGGATAGCTGGCAAATAAGATGATTGTGAATGAGGATAATAATTCGGAGGCAAATAAAACAGGCCAGCGGGAGAGAGAGGAGGTCAGGGAGGCCTCCCCGGAGGAGGCGTTCAGAGCCGAGGTAGCACCCAGGCAGGACTGGGCAGGGCTCTCTCTGCAGAGGACAGAGGAGGAAAAGCCTGGCCTGGGGAGGCTGGGGCAGAGGTGAGACTTTAGTCAAGTAGGAATGGGAGTGGCTATAAATAGAGACCTGCAGCCCATCATCTGCAATTTTAAAACCCCAGAAGGTCCAAACCAGGAAGAACTTTAATTTCTCACATCACAGCAGAACTTGACTTGACTCATCTCGAACCTATGCCCTACAGGGGCCTCCCTGGGCCCTGTGTTCTCTCCATCCAATCCGAAAAGTCCATAATTCCCACCTCCCTCTGGCTTCTGGGGTTTCGAGGAAGGGGTCACACACCTGTGAAGAGGTACATTTTATTTATTGGCTAAAAATGAAAGCGGCATTTGTTATCCTTAAGAAAGGAATGCAAAAAAGTAGGAAGCGAGGTAAGTTCAGGTAACACATGCGGACGGAAAGTTGACCGGTGCTTTGGCAGTGAAATGCTCGAATGTCGATGTGATACAGGTTATCAAGCTTACTGTTGAATTTCCAAACACTGAGTATCGAGCTTTACTTTTCTGATTTTTATTCTTGATTTCTGAATCAAAAACACGTATATTTATGGGGCGCCTGGGCGGCTCAGTCCGTGAAACCTCAGCCCTCGGCTCAGGGCACGATCCCAGGGTCCTGAGCTCCAGTCCCGCGTTGGGCTCGGGGCTCCGTGGGGGGCCAGCTTCTCCCTCTGCCTCTGCTGATCGCCCTGCTTGTGTGATCTCCTGCTGTCTCTCTGTCCAATAAATAAATAAATAAAATCTTCCAAAACAAAAAAACCCACCTATGCTTGTCTTGGAAGTCAGCATCTGAGAGACGGTCCCTGTGACATCCCCCGCCGGGGAGCTGTCCCTGGCTCCTTCTCTGCCCCCGGGGGAATTCCTCAGTTCGGTCCCAGCCCCCTTTGCTGCTTCTCTGGCTCCATTTCAGTCCCACAGTCCCAAGCCTTCAGGCCAGGAACCTTCCTCTCCAGCTTGGGGGCTGGCAGACAGCATCCATGGGCCGTCCAGCCCCCTGCCTGCTTTTATAAATGAAGGCTTATGGGACCGGGGCCATGCTCATTTGTTTACATCTCCGCAGTGACTGCTTTTGGGCTCAGCAGCCCAGTAGAGCAGCGTCTGGCCCTTTGCAAAGAAGCCGTTTGCCAACTGCTGTGTTAGGACACTGACTGCTCCAGTGAGTGCTGTGGGCAGACGGAGGCCAGAGCGGGCCTCCTTGTTGCCTACTCGTGGTCAGGGCCATGGGGACAAGATCAGAGCCTGAGCATGGGCCCTTGCCTGCCAAGCACACACAGCTGGGGGGTTTCTGCCGGGCCTGGGACCTCTGGGGACAACCAGATTCCTGCACCTTCTGGTGCTGTGGAGGAGCTGGGGGATGACATCAGTCCTGTAGTCTTGATTTGGGATCTGTCCCCAGAAATGAATTCCATTCCCAAAGCCCATCCCTGTTCTTTATCTTTTTAACCAGAGAGGGATCCTGTAGCCTCTTTGTTTTTATTCCTGTGACCCTGTATCTTGGCAAAACGTCGTTTATATTGGACTCCATTTTCTTCCAGAACTTTGTGGCTGGTGACTTTGGCTCATTGTGGCTCTCACAGGCGGGCTGGAAGGATGCAGAGATCATTCATCCCATCCCTTGTATTTGCTTCACGAGGCATCCCAGCTGATAGGACGTCTATCTAGAAGTGGTTTTGCAAATCATTTCAAGTTTCGATGCTGAACTTCCTAATAACCACTCTTTTACAGGAGTCTTGTGAGGGAGAAGAGGGAATTTGTACATGTAGAATGTACCCTACGCTAAATAAATTCCGTGTCCATGTCTTCTCTTTACAACGTCACCGTGAGAAATAGGGTCCCCGGCGCTGTGCTCCACGCATCCAAGACAGACAGAAAACGAGCTATCGCTTTGATGTGACTATGTGAGCTGCTCTCTAATTTCGTTGAGTGTAGATCTCGTCTCTAGAAGTATAGTTTTTAGGTGGTTTTGGGATACCTAGGTTAGTTGGAGACTGCAGTCTTCCCAAGTCTTTGAAACCACTGCAGGACCGTCACGTAAAAGTAGACGGCATTTGGTTTGGAAAAAACCATTTTCTCTGTGATCTGGTTCTCGCTCCTGGAACCTGAGGTGGTGAGCGGCCTGTCAGTACGCAGCGTGTGTGCTTAGACTTTCTGTAACTTACGGAAGCCACTGAAAACCTTTTCCTTTTCTTTTTTTTTTTTTTAAGATTTATTTATGTATTTATTTGACAGAGATCACAAGTGGGCAGAGAGGCAGGCAGGGGGGAGGGAAGCAGGCTCCCCGCTGAGCAGAGAGCCCGATGCAGGGCTCGATCCCAGGACCCTGAGATCACGACCTGAGCCGAAGGCAGAGGCTTAACCCACTGAGCCACCCAGGCGCCCCGAAAACCTTTTTCTTTAACCGCTGGGAGTAGCGCGCGTCCTTTGTTCATGGACTTACCGTGTCGGGAACGACAGGCAGACTGGCTAGATCTTGGGACCCAGATGCCCACCCTGCTGTCAAAGACAGACAGACAGGTGCAAAACCAGCTGGGTGGGTCTGTGTCGGCGGTGTGCCTTGTGGGGAGCAGCGGGGACCCCGTGTCTTCCCCTGACATGTCGTGTGGGTATTCGGCCCAGAGCTTGTGACTCTGCGTGTGGTGCGTTGTGTGGTGTGTGGCAGGTTGTGGAGACAACACTCAGCGCTTCTGTGCTCCCCGTCTTGGATCCTCCTGCCAGCCCTGGGACATGGGGCTGCCATGCTGTCCCCTTTCCAGATGACACTAAGGAAGGAGCAGAGAGGCTGTTGCCCCCTACTGAGGGACAGCCGTGTTCTTCCTGATGTTCATGGCTACGCGTGGTGCGTTCATGTCCCTGAGACTGAGGCGGGAGGGTATCATCAGAGAGAACGTTGGTACCTTCCGAGCCTCAGTGTAATGACTACTTTTCTGTTAAAGAGAAATGACCGGCTCTCGTCCTCAAGTCCATAAGATGATTGTATTTCAAAGTGTCACAAGTAGGCAGTCTCTGAAAACCCATGAAATGCTGCAAATAAGTAAATAAATAGAAATTAAAAATGTTCAAGGATATATCTGGTTTTCGACTGGAAAGAGAGACGGGCGTGTTCTGGTCCGAATGCTCTTTTCGTCGCCTCCCCTCAGAGGACGTTACCGTCTCAGGCGTGCGCTTCACATCTTTGACTGCTTCTGGTGGTTCCAAGAAATAACAATTCTAAACTCATTCTGAAAAAAACAGCTGTGTTTGATGAGTGCTTCCTGCGTGTTGTGACGTCTCAGAGGTCGTCTCGTCGCCGGAAAGACCACAGCTGTCCGGCTGGTGTGTTGGTGTCGTGAGGAGGTGTGAGCCGGAGGCCGGCGGGGCGCAGGGAGGAGACAGGCAGGACTTCCTGGGAGGGTGCTCTGGAGTGCACCAGGGTGATACACGAGCCCTGGAGTCCCCCATCTTTCCCTCCTAAGGCCCCTTCAGTAACAGAGCCCGTGCGTTCCATGCTGCCCACTTGCCATGGCCCACATGCCTTCGGTCCTCCAGGGCCGTTTCATTGTCCCGGTTTCTGGCACGTTTTCTTGTTTCCATCCTTGTGGTTTGTCTTTCCTTCTTAGACAAAGTCCTCATCACTCTAGGTGGGTCCGGCCAGTTGGGAGCTGGGGGGCTGAGGGGACTGCCCCCCTCTCAGCGCGTGAGAGTCTCATCCATTATTGGAGGCAAGATGGGCTTTCATGCGGGGAGAGGGTCTCTTCGGGCAGGCCTCCCTGTGTTCTGGGCGGCCTCGGGGGGCTGTGGTCCTGACCGGCCCAGGAGCAGTAGAGAAATTGAGAGAACCCATTTAGAAATTTTACAGTAATCTGAATGTTGAATTAGTGATAAAAACGTGGGCACGTGTTGTCTTTGTTTTATGTCATGTTTTAGTACTTCCTTTTTATTATGTTTTATATAAAATACTCGTGCTGGACTGCCTGGTATCCGTACCGTCCACGAACCGTGCGCCCTCTCCCACAGGGGGCTTGGGAAGTGCTGGCTTAGGGTCCTCAGGGGGAAGGGGTCAAGGTCAGCCAGCCGGGGAGCACTGCTGTGTCACAGACCAGCAGTAAATGGCTTGACAGGAGCACAAGCGGTTGCAATGGGTTTTTTATTCTTTGGTTTTGTTTTAATGGTGCATTTTGGGGGAGAGAGGAACCTTAAAATTATCGCTTTTAATAAAGCCTGTGGAGTAGTGGAAGCGTGAGCTTTTCAGCTCTGTTTGATTTCCAGTTGGAGTGTTTGCTCTTGGCGAGCAGGGAAGGTTTAAATTCTGTTCGGGTGTTCCCGGATGGTGCTTCGTACCTCCCGAACCGCACAGCACCACGCACAGATCCCTTGATCGCTGGCTGGTGGCGTTTCCCTCCCTCTGCTCCCCCTGCGCCCCATCCTGCAGCTGGCGGTGGACGGGGCCGCACACCTGCTCCGCCGCCCAGTTACTGGCCCAGCACCCGGGGCCCCTGACTCTTCGCAGCTGTGTCTTTGTCATCGTCAGCTGGCGGTCCCCAGCACGTGCCATATTCCTGCGTGTCTGAGGGAGACCCTGCGAATGTGGCTCCTGGTACCTTTCAAAGATTATTACTGCATTTTATTAACTAGGAGGACACCAAAAAAACCCAAAAAACCCGAAAACCTGGGGGTGTGTATGAAGTTGCTGGTAATTGAAGATGAGCGTTATCCTCAGCCTCTGCGAACTTTTCCTATAATTGATCTTTAAAGAATAAATGCTTGGCAGATTTTCAGTGTCTCCTCTTACTGAGCTTTCTGTCCCTCTGGGCGTGGTCGGGGAGTTTTTCCGGGAGAGCGACGGGAAACTGGCCTTCCGTCTCCCGCAGGTGGATTCCCCGCCTCAGCGGGCAGCTCCTGGAGGAGTTGCAGGGACTGGCTTTCCAGCCCTGCCCCAGCAGCGGGGGACAGGAGGGGCGGCGGGGTCTCCGCCAGCTGTCTCTGCCTTCCTGGGAGCCTGCTTCTGACAGAGGGGCTGGAACCGGATTGCTTAAAAAAAAAAAAAAACAAAACAGAAGGTAAATCATCAAAGGTTTTTCTCATAGGAAAAACAAGACTTTTCGTCATTGGTAGAACATTCCAGAGTGGGATGAAAGTGCAGGAAGCTAGGTAGGATGTTTGTTTCCCAGGGAACGGTCTGGTGTCTGGTGTCACTATCCAGATTTGTCACGATGTAGATGAAGATGCTGAAGTTGGGGCGGCCGCCTCCCCCAGCACCGAGGACCCTCCCACGGCCAGCACCCCCGCCGAGCCGCACCAGCTCCTTACCCTTCATTTTCAGCGAACCTTCCCTCCTGTTCCATTTAAAGTGCAGCTTCCTCTGCCACTTAGCCGCTCTGTGCCTTCCCTTGATGATCCAGAGCCTCAGCACCCCCCCATTATGAGCGAGTCAGTTGCACAGTATGATTATGGCTTTACTACCTGTTTGGTCCAGATAAGCCGAGAGGGCAGGATCTGGGCTTTAAGGGCTAACGTGCCAGCCATGGCATGGGTGCTCGGCAGACGATTGCGGAGCAAGTGAGTCTCTTGGAAGGCTTCCTCCGTTCTTGGTGACTGAGCCGTCACACGCTAGAGTCTCTGAGGCTGGTCAGTTGCCCCGTGACTAGGCTGGTAAAGAGGTCAGTCCTTGATGAGTTTGAGGACACCGCTCCTTGACCACAGACATCTTCGTTGGAGAAGCTTTCCTGGACCCGAGAGCAGTGTAAAGTGGTGTCTGCCTCCCCACCTTCCCTGGCTGAGTCCTGGCAGGGGTGTGTAGATCTTAGGCTCCCGGTGGACCGGGTGGGTGTTCACGTGCACACGCAACCTGATTCTTACTGAGTGGATGCGTTTGCAGTCCGATTCTGTCTGCGGTCTTCTAAGGACGGGAGATTGGGTGGGGTGCGGATTGAGGGCGTGGTCTTGTGAGTCCCAGGCTTGACCCTCTCCTGTGTGTGGCACGGGGCTGCACCCCATCCCCTGCCTGCCCTGCTTGCTGTGTGATGAGGATGCCACATTCTCTGCTCAGCTGCTCTGAGCCCGTGCTCCAGGGCGAGACTTGGCTGCCTGAGCCCAGGACACCGCAGCGGCCGTGAGAGAAGTGTGTCAAAGTATATTTAGAAAGCCGAGTCATCAGGATGTGGGGGCAGAGCTGGAATGGGGAGCAGAAGAGTTTGAGGCTGACTCTTCTGTCTGGCTTGCACACCTGCCTGAGGGGCAGCGGCTGGCAGGCTGGCAGTCGCTGAAGTATTTCTGGGGACCGGTGTAATGCCAGCTTTTCAGATGATGGAGATTTCAGATGCAGTTAACCTGTCTTCTCATCACCCAAAACTAGCCTCTCCTCTGTCCATCCATTGCCCTCCAGGTCAGCCAGGTGTCTAGCCTTGGAATAGGCCTGGAGAGTCCTTTTCCCGATGTTTCAGTCGCCATTTCATGCAACACCGTTGCATGAACCTGTCCCATCTGCCAGCCTGGCACTTGGTCTGCTGGGCTGTGACATTTGTGCAGTCTGCACCCTGAGCGTAGGTCCCTGTCTTGCTGGGCTTCCTAGGGCCTGGGGCTTTCCTGGAGTGGGAGGGGCCTGTTTTGTTCCCAGCAACTCCCTTCTGGACTGGTTTGGAACAGGGTCACGTTATGGCTCTGTCTGGGACCTTGTTACTGCCCCTCATGGCTCCAGGACTGGTGCCAGGGGTGGGGTTAGCGAGTTCATGGATCAGTGTTTTCAGTGGATCCAGGTATCCTGTTAGGCCAAGTCCCGCTTTTTAGAGAAGGAGGCCTTGGGTAGAGGTGCAAGCTCCATCAGACCTGTGTGCTGGCCCAGGAAGGGAGTCTCTCTGATCTGCTGATAAGGAGCAAGGAGCATGACCTAGCAGGGAGTTCTTGTGGAAAAGGCGGGGCTGTCCCTGTATCTGTAGATTATCTGTGTCCGTGTAGAGTTTAAATTAGTGGCCCTTGTGTTTCCACACACACGCATGGATGCACACGTGCACGCACACGCTCCTGTCTTCTCCTGAGCGCAACGCTGTTGGTCGCAGGCCCGGGAGCTCAAGTCTGCAGCCAACCTGTGCCTGAGGCTGGCCCCGCATCCCTGCTGCTGGTAGAAGCTGGAGTGGCCTGTCACTCGCCAGGCATTGTCACTTGTAACTGCTTTCTAGGGGTGTGGGGGTGAGTGCAACTCAGAAGGCGCCCTGGAGACCCTCCTTGCTCCCCCTGCCTCCTTCCAACCCCCAAGCTGTAAGGGAGCCAGTGGCGTTTGTCTCGGGGATGGGGAGGCAACCCGGGTCTGCGGCTGGTGTTCCTATACCTTACGCTGTCTCCCCTGCAAACCCTTTGAAGTGGGTGCTGTTCCAGGTTTTCCTGTGAGGGCTGGGGCCCAGGGACTTGTTCAGGCCAGACAGGTAGGGGCGGGAGATCCTGGGTTCACCATTGCTCCACCTGGTCCCAAACCTGAGTCTCCTTCCCACCTAGACATGGGGCATGATTTGGGGGCATTCCCCCCTTGCTTTCCTCTGGTTGCTTCATTTTGGAGAGTTTCTGTGTCTTTGTGTGGGTTCTACCCCCGGCCTCCTAGACCCCTGTGGTCAAGCTTCAGTGGCGGGGTGCGTCCTGGGCGAGGGAGAGCAGAGAGGGGTGTGGCGTGTCATCTGCGGCCAGGCCCATCCTGGGCTTGGGTTTGGTGCCCGTCAGGATTGTGCTGGCTTTCCCCATCCTGGACAGGTGCAGCCTGGCTCTCCTGGCTGCTGGAACGTTCCGGCCTTCCCAGGGTCATCTTCAACGTTCGTAGGGCTGACGTCTCCTCCCCGGATGGACCTGGCTTCTTCACGCCTGATGCTTTGAGGTTGGGTGTCAGAAGCAGCTGGGTGCTGTGATTTTGGTTCTCCTTTTTCTGTGTTGCTTTGACTCCCAGGGGGATTTCTTTTTTTTTTAAGATTTTATTTATTTATTTGACAGAGAGAGATCACAAGTAGATGGAGAGGCAGGCAGAGAGAGAGAAAGAGAGGGAAGCAGGCTCCCTGCTGAGCAGAGAGCCCAACGCGGGACTCGATCCCAGGACCCCGAGATCATGACCTGAGCCGAAGGCAGTGGCTTAACCCACTGAGCCACCCAGGCGCCCCCCAGGGGGATTTCTAATGCGAGCAGTTGGGTTTCTTTGAGGCCCTGGGTCCTTCTGGAGCTTGCCTTCTTCACCTGGCGTTCTGGGCCTGTTTGCTCTCACATCTGAGGCAAGACTTTGCAAGAGCTCCGTGTAGGAGCTTTTCTGCTATGGCTGTAGGGGACACAACCTTCGTTCTGCCCCATGTGAGTTCTGGGGGTCCTTCTGCCTGCTTCTTCCCGGTGGCTCTTGCCCTGGCCTCGATGGTTTCCATGCATGTGTGCCCGAGCCAGTACTCGGCCGACAGCCTGCCCGGCACCCCACACAGGTCTCCCCGAAAGGACCCCCTTCCTCGTGCTGCAGATCACGGGCACTCTGGGCAGTGGATTTGTCTCTCTCAGAGATAACCGTCCTGAGCTGCCTGCTGTCTTTGCACAAAAACCATTTCAGTGTTTTGCTTGTTTAAGGAGGGAGGGTCTGTTCGAACCTTCATACTCCATCTTGGTGGGCATGTGATGTCCCGAATTCACTTTGGAGCCCAAAAGAAATACAGAGACCATGTGGTCCAGAGACCTCCCTTTATAGTATTTTTTTTTTAAGATTTTATATGTTTTACTTGTTAGAGGGAGAGAGAGCAAGCAAGAGCAGGGGAACGGCAGACAGAGCGAAAAGCAGGTTCCCCGCTGAGCACGGGGCTCGATCCCAGGACCTGGAGATCATGACCTGAGTCGAAGGCAGATGCGTGATGGACAGAGCCCACGGGTGCCCCGAGACCTCCCATTGTAGAGCAGGGAGAAGGCACGGGTAGGGAGTTTATTTGCTCCGAATCACGGAGTTGACAACGGTGGTGATTTATGAACATTTGGCTCACATCACAGTAAGGGTTTTCATTCATGAAGGATGCGATGACCTGCTTCTGGTGACCCACTCAGGGGTTGGACCCAAGGGTCCTGTGAGGGGAGGCGCTGACCAAGTCCGGCAGGACCGGTGCCTCTGGGGCCGGAGGACCCAGTTCCTTGTGCTCTGGCGTCTCTGCTGCTTCTTTGGATGGTCTCGGACACTTGCTTTGCTTCGAGCTCCGTGAAAGGTCTGCCTCCAGGGAGCACCCGCCTGACTCGTCGGCCACGTCCTTCATCATGCTTCTGGAAGCTTCTTCCTGCCCCTCCCTGCTCTCCTACCCACCTGCTGAAGACTGTCACATCTGGCTCAGGTGTGGTGTGGGAACCTGGGTGGGAGGCAGGAGGGCCCGGCTGGAGCTCCAGGCCAGACCCAGCTTCCTCATTCCACCTCCAGATTCTTGGCCACGGGCTGCCGCTCACCCCTGGCCTTCTGGCCTCCACTTGCCAGAGGGACTGAGAAATGAGGGAGAGCCGCCTCCAAGAATTACATCACAGTAAACCCTGGGGCTTTTTCCTGGTCGGCCAGGACCAATGAGAACCGTTTCCAGATTTTGAAATGGGAGTTTTGAAAAGTTCGCAGAAGAGGTGCCTCTTGTTGTTCTGCTAACCACGGGCACGCGGTGGGGGTGTGCCGTGTGCTGGGGGGTGTGGGAGCTCTGCTGGGAACACAGCATCTTGGTGCACCGTACGACCGCGCACCACCCGCTTTCCTGCCGGGGTTTGAGCGTGGATGTTCCACGGGGCGGTGTTGCCAGGACAATGCCGGAAGCTCAAGCCAAGCCAAGGAACTTGGGTTCGCGTGTCTGCACAGGCTTTATGCTCCCTGTTGGGGAGCATGCAAGATTGTGACCCGCATTTCAGAGAAGGGAGCTCAGGTGCCGAGATGCTGAGGGATGTCGCCATGGTGAGGTCACCAGAACATGGAGCCTGATGGCCCCAGTGTCTCGGCTGTGCTCGCATTTTGTTAATGAATGCCCTCTGCTCTGTCCTTTTTGTTTGTGTCTCTGTGTAGCCAGCGGACTCCATTCCCTCTGCCTCCGGGAGGGGCTCAGCCGGTGGCCTGGTCCTTGAGTCTATGGGGAGCTCGGTACTGTGACCCTGGGGCTAGCGGGGACCGGGGGCAGCTGGAGGAACGCCGGGCACCAGGCCCGTCTTCCAGAGCTTTGGGTTGTGGTTGGCCAGAGGTGGCCCAGGTGGGATCAGGACGTATTTCATTCCATTTGGAAGTTCGTGGTTTCTTAGATTGTTCTCATTGTCCCGGTGGCATTTTGACTGAGCCTGGGGAGGTGCGTTGAGGGCTCTGATTGTCGGCCTTATTGATCACTGAGCAGCGTAGAGATTTCCGTCCTGTCTCATTGGCCGGGGTAGACCTTAATCTCGGTGTGGGTGCTACTCGCTGACCGTTCTAAAAAATTCGTGTTAGATGCACACGTGCAGATGTCTTGGTCTCTGTTCATTTCCCTTTCCATGAGGGTAGTGGTCCCAGAGAAAAAAGCGAGTGGGCAGCGGAAGTTGGGGCTCGCCACCCAGTGATACGATGTTCTCGCTGTGCCATTTCTGCCACCTGGATGGGGGCCCAGCCGTCGGGCCTCCCTTAGTCACCGTGTAAATGGGCCAGAGGGGTCATGCCTCCCTGCAGGGAGTGGTTGGCTGGAGAAGGACAAAAGGGCAAGCCGTGGGCCTGGTGCAGACATGATTTCATGAAGGGGGGGCTCTCAGTACCCCCACCCAGACCTGTCCTGCTCTTCTGCATTCAGGAACTTGGGGGTAATAGTGCAGGGCTGAGTGACCCAGTCTCGTCGACATTGGTGAGATGCCTGACTCCCCAACCTGGGCCAACAGTGTGTGCAGGTGAGAACCACCAACCCCTGTCCCAGGGGCCTCCATCCCAGAAAGCCTGAGGAAACCCGCAGCAGCCTTTGGCTTCCGCATCTTGACCGTTCTCTAGAGTTACGGACATCCCAGAGGATGACCCGAATAGCCATGAAAAAAATGTAGGGGTCGGGGCACCTGGGTGGTTCAGTTGGTAAAATGTCTGACTCTTGAGCTCTGCTCAGGTCTCGATCTCAGGGTCATGAGTTCAAGCCCCGCATTGGGCTCCATGCCCAGCGTAGAGCCTACTTAAAAAAAAAAACAAAAAACAAATTATAGCAGCATTTTAGTTTTGACAGAGGCTGTAGGTTATACTTAAAATCAGTAAGTTAGTGACTTAGGAAACCATCAGCTTCGTATGAAGAGCCAGTGTGGATGGTAGAATTAGTGCCGACGTGTGGGGCTGTCACCGCTCTGTGGAGCGTTGGGCCATTGTGTTTCTTATTGGTTAACATTTCATGGACTTGACGTTTCTGGCTCCCTCATCTGAGCCACGGTCATTGTATTGCTAGAGCTCTGAGACACAGACCCCTTGTGAAAGTGTGGATGTCCCAACCCTGACCTTTGGTCCCACCCCCCCCCGGAGTGATCGTTGCCCACTCAGTCCCTGGGCCAGCCTCTCTGTGGTCTCCTTCCCCAGAGCAAAGCCTGGGCTTTGGGACTAGCCGTTTATAGCTGGTTTCCCCTTACGCAGGTCCAGAATCAAAGTCCTGGAGAGGCTAGAGGGCCGTGCATGTGCCAAGAGTGGATTTTCCCTTCAGGGGCTTCAGGGGAGGCGGGCAGGGTTCTGATCAAGGCCAGTCTGGGCAGAAGGCCTGCAAGTGATGCCAGATTAGGGTCGGCTGGGGGGCTGAAGTCACGTAGGATCCCCAGGCCGGCACAGGCAGAGCAGGGGAGAAGCAGGGAAAGGAAGGGCAGACCATCTTCTCTTTCCATTGCCATGCCTGCCCTCCCCATGCAGCAGGGCGGTGAGGACACGCAGCCCGTGTTTTGGGGTTTGCGTGTCCTCTGGGGCAGACTGGAAAATCCTGCTGTGAACCCGTCTCCTGGTTCTAGGACCGGTGAAGGCTTTTGTGGGAGTATTTCCACTTGGGCACTGAGTGGGGGCAGGGCCAAGAAGGTTGTGCCTTTGGGTTCTTGATGGAGCTCATTTTTTCCGTAAGCTACTTCTGTTCTCTGCCTAAACAGCTAGGGAGTGAGTCCACAGTCCCCAGGTTCCTTCGTGTGTACCTGGGGTCTACTCTCCCTGTGTTCTGCCGTGCCCGCCTGGGAGCTGATGGCTCTGACAGCTTCTCCTTTGGATGGGACAGGAAGAGAAAACGGATAGGAAGTCAGGCACGATGTTAACTGCACTTCCGTTCTGCAGTCATTCACATACATCCCATCTGCTGTGCTTTGTCCAGTCCTTGTCCTCGAGCTAAAAGTTGGTGGTGGTGGAGTCTCCATAGAGGTAGAGGAGGGGGATGGAGCAGGTGGAAGGAGTTGGGGAGACACAGGCGGGGGGAGGTGACGGTAACAGCGGATTAGTAGGAATGCGCGTGAAAATTGCAGCTTGTTAATAACGTACACCGTGTGTCACACACACAATCACATGAAATCTTCCACACTGTCCCATGAGGTGACCCTTTCCCAAGGAGGGCTAGTGCCTATCTCAGCCCCCTGAGCTACTGATTTCTAGAAATCCTAGAGTCAGTGCTCTTACCTGGGAGGTGAGCTGCCCTGCTGACCAGGGAATGCCAGATCAAAAGATGGGGAGAAAATTGACGTGGCAAAGGCACTTTATTTTGGGAAAACCATTTGTCAAGCTGAGCCGGCATGACGTTTCTCTGTAGGGCGATGGAAATGTTCTAAATTTAGATTGTGGTGATAGCTCTACAAATACTGTAATTTTACTAACATTCGTTGGATGGTACACTTAGGGCAGGTGAAATTCATGTTAGGTAGCTGATCTTAATGGAACTGCTTAAAAAGAAAGAAAGGATTGGTGGACTGCCCTTCTTTTCCCCTCGCATTACTGAATGGATGTGTCCGTGCCTGGCGTTGTAGAGTGGGTGAGCGAATTTAAAGCTAGGTGGTTCGTACACTACCTTCGCTACTAATGTCAAGAACCCGGACACTTAGGGGACGCCTGGGTGGCTCAGTGGGTTAAGCCGCTGCCTTCGGCTCGGGTCGTGATCTCAGGGTCCTGGGATCGAGTCCCGCGTTGGGCTCTCTGCTCAGCAGGGAGCCTGCTTCCTCCTCTCTCTCTCTCTCTGCCTGCCTCTCTGTCTACTTGTGATCTCTCTCTGTCAAATAAATAAATAAAAAATATTAAAAAAAAAAAAAAAAGAACCGGACACTTAGAGGTCGTTGCGAAGAAAGATGTGTCTGAAGATGGTATACACGGGACGGCGTGGGTTTAGGTCTACGGCACTTGGGTGCAATGAGGTTTTTGCAAAAGTCTGGTGGTTTTCTAAACAGTGGCATTGTCCCTGCCGCGCTTGGCGTCTTACCATTTTGGAGAAGAGTTTTGGTTGCTCTGAGGAGTGGCAGTCCGGGTATTCTGTGTGACTCAGCGGCTTGGATCACTGCCATCCAAGCGGGAGGCGGTACCCTCACTCCTGGAGAGGGCAACTGGCGTGGTGGGTAGTTACTAAAATCCTAGGTTTTTTTTTTTTTTTTTTTTTTTTAAGATTTTATTTATTTATTTGACAGAGAGTAAGACAGCGAGAGAGGGAACACAAGCAGGGGGAGTGGAAGAGGGAGAAGCAGGCTTCCCACCGAACAGAGAGCCCGATGCGGGGCTCGATCCCAGGACTCCGGGATCATGACCTGAGCCGAAGGCAGACGCTTAATGACTAAGCTACCCAAGTGTCCCTAAACCGAGTTAAGTTCTAATAAAAATGAGTAACTGTAGCTGGGAGGAGGCTGCACAGGAGATGTTTCCCACACACAGCTGTGTGTGTTTGGAAATCGTGGACGAAGACACACACACAGTTGACCCACTGGGCTTCGGACGGCAGGGAATTTGTGATAGAGACTAGAAGACGACACTTTCCCTGTTAGAACCGGGGACAGATGCTGGGGTCACGCCTTCTTCACTAGGGCGGGAAGCTCATCTCTTAGTAGATTTTGATTCTGACTTCTTCCACGATTTCAGCTGTGTTTTGCATCAGCCGACAAAAGCTATGCTGATCGTACTTTACCTACGGACCTTCACAAGCGTCAGCTCATTGTACATCGGAGCGGTTGTGCGTCACACCACTGGGTGACGGGCTGTAGGGTGCCGGAGTGGGGGCCTAGAGGGAAAGCGAGATGCTGGACCCTGGACCGTAGGACCCGTGTCATTTCTGTTCTTTCCCTCCCCGACAGTGGGGTTAGCCAGGGCCGCTGCGGGAGAGGGTGTGGGGGCGCTGGGTGAGCCCCATCTGGCTTAGTTTACAGCCTGAGGTGGGCGTCCCTGGACTGTCCCTGCCCCCCCGCCCACAGTATTGTCACGCATTGTTGTTCCTGTGTGCGGGGTCGGGGGGGTTATCTGCATGAAGAGTTCAGCTCGGAGGTTTTGATGGAACATTTTTGCCTGTTGCAGACGTGTGGAAGCCCCTCGTTCTGTTCTCCCTGGTGTTCCTCTTTGGTTTTCTCAGCAGAGTAATGAAGGGCTGTGCCGTTAGTCCCCTGAACACCTTGTGCGCTGAATGGGAGCGAGGACACAGCCCTGACACCCGCCAGAGAGACGTGTCTCTTAGAGACCCCTTGTCCCTGCCGTTCGCGGCCTGGAACCTTATACCTGCTTTAAGTGCTTTGTTTATGCCATTTTAATTTGGTCCTCCTGGCCAACGCATGAAGCCGCCAGTTGGCCCCAGGGCACACGCCGATGCAGCCGTCACACAACTCACCGACAGATGTGAGCCTGGGACTGGACCCAGAGCCTGGCCTTCTGCATACGCTCTGCTTTGTTCCCAGGCACGGAGCTGACTGTCCCACTCTGTCTCCTTGAAGTTCCCCACCTGCTCCCTGAGGCGCATGTTAGCCTGGGGGTTTTTTTTGTTTTGTTTTGTTTTGTTTTAATTAACATATAATGTGTTATTTGCCCCAGGGGCACAGGTCTGTGAATCATCAGGATTACACAATTCACAGCACTCACCATAGCCCATACCCTCCCTAATGTCCATCCCCCAGCCACCCCATCCCTACCCCCCACCCCCCAGCAACCCTCAGTTTGTTTCCTGAGATTAAGAGTCTCTTATGGTTCGTCTCCCTCCCAATCCCATCTTGTTTCATTTTTTCCCCTCCCTTCCCCTCACGACCCCCCCCCAAACTCTTCTTATCAGAGAGATCGTGGTCTTTCTCCACTTACTTCACTTAGCATAATGCCCTCTAGTTCCATCCACGTCACTGCAAATGGAAGATTTCAGGGGGGTTTTGCTGGCTGCATACTATTCCATTGTATGTGAATAGACCCTTCTGCAAAGAAGACATCCAAGTGGCCTGAGTTTTTAGCCAGGAAATGGCTCAAGCCACCCCGCGAGCATTCTCCGTCTCGAGAGCGGAGTTCCCCGTGGGCGTCTCGTGCTATCTGGCAGGCAGCCTGGGCAGCGAGGTATTCTCGGCCCCTTTGTTCTTCGTGCTGGGCCGCATGGCCTCGCTTCCAGCCGGGCTTCCTCCCCTCACTGTGGGGGGCAGAGGCGTCCCTGCCCCGCGTCTGGGGCACACGCTGAATTAAAGAGCGCTGCAGGAGGAGGGGTAAGAGGACATACTCCTCTGGGCCATCAGAGAAGCCTCTGGGAGGAGACGGCTTCCTGGTGATGCCTTGAGGATGAGGCCACGGTGTGTGTGGAGGGCAAGGCAGAGAACATTCCGGATGGTGAAGAATCGCTGGGGTGGAGTGGGATGGGGCGGCCTGCCTGCCATGAGCTGTGCGTCCCAGGGACGCCAGGCCGGGCAGGCGCCCCCTGGAATAACCTGTGAAGTGAGTCACTGCGGCGAGGTGCTCAGACAAGCCCAGCAGGCCTGGGAGTCTGCATTCCTCCGCAGTTCCTCCCGGAGAGGCCTGCTGGGTCTGACCTTGCGTCGACACCCGCTGCCCTGACGGTTCCCACTCGAGACACCTTGTCTTTGTGATCCTTGAGTCCTTGGGGTCTTTGTTAGGCGACTGAGGGTGGGTCGGCACCTGCCTCCGTGGGTAGGCAGGGATCTCACTCAGCACGTCCAATGGGAGCGCTTCTGACAGGGGAGAGAGACTGCTTCAGGGAGGGGTCTGGAGGGGTGCAGAGAAGCTGTTGGCTTGGTACCCCAGCCTGGGGCCAGCAAGAGGCCAGAGGGAGTGAGGTGGGAGGGGGCACTCAGGTAAGCCCCAGAAGTGTGACTCAAAAAGGAAGTTTCTAGAGGACAGCACTGCCCAGCTGGAGGCTCCATCCCGGTCCCCTCCCTGTGCCCCACTACCAAGTCCTGTGGGAGCTCTAGGACCAGCCCACTGCCCCAGGCTGCCCCTGCAGGGTCTTCCCCCCAGGTCCTGCATGGGGCCCCGGGCCTCTTGCAGATGGATGCTCGAAGTGCTGGTTCCTGGCCCTAAGGGGAGGCTCACTAACCTGGAACAGGAAACCCACCACGACAAGCAAAAATGAGCCCCGGGGGACCAGGCCGGCACAGGGACGGGCTTGTTGCTCCTGTCCCAGTTTACATGAGCCTGAGCCTGGCCAGGTGCCAGTGTTTGCCTTTGAAGAGTTTGTGCCTGACCTTCCCCTGCAGCCATGGTTCGCTTCCCCCGGGCTGGCTTTATGTTACAGACTAGCAGTTTCCTACTGTTGCGTCTTTTCTCGCTTATCAGGATAATAGGATTCTTGTCTGAAGCATCTGCCTGTTGAATTTTATATATATATATATATGGTTTTTTTTCTTTTTTTCTCTTTGACTTGGGAGTCTTATGTACAAACACACGAGCCCCGCGTCGGGATTTTGTTCTTGCCGCTGCTCTCTGTCCTGCAAACCTGTCCGATTTGAGTGGTCTTTTCGGTACAGAGCTGCCAGATAAAGTATAGGGTCCCCAGTTAAATTCAGAGAACTCACAGGAATGTTTGTTAGGGCAAGCCCCATGCAGTGCCCAGGGGTGACTGACCCCTCCTGTATCTGAAACCCCAGTTTCGCGGGACAGCCTGCATTTGCATTTGCTAAATCTGGTGACAGGGTTGCCCAAGTCAGGTATGGAAGGTCTTCTCTTCTAAATCGATGTCTCCGTGGGGTCAGGTCTGCTTGCCACTGATGAGAGGAGTGCTTAGGGACAGTGGCGTGTGGAGGAGAAGACCGGGACTCCGACCCGGCCTTGAGTCTGAGCAGGAGACACCCGGGGTCTTGTTTGTCCCCAGAGGGACAGGCTGGGGGTGAGGCCTGAGTCACAGGGAGGCTGGACCGTTGGTTTATATTCTCCTGAGCTCCGTGCCATCAGATTTCAGTCAGATGGTCCACAACCAACATCCAGATTTGTAATGGGTAGTAATTGCTCATTTATATGTAAGCAAATACACCAGAAGAGAAGCTTTAATAATTTAAGCAAACCTTGAAACAATTCGAGAAGAAGAAGATCCAAGCAAAAGAAGCGAGAGGGGAAGTAGGCACCAACGAAAACGTGTCCGAGGCTGTGAGGATGGAGAGTGTGGCCGTGGCTCCAGGATGGGCAGGTCTGTGGGACCCATGCACGAGTGTGGCCACGACTCAGACACGTGTGTGTATAGAGATTATGAGGTGGGATGGAGGTGACCTTCCGGCTTAGGCAGAAAGGGCAGAGTGAACCGGGGGCCGCTTTATGGTGTCCGCTCTTCCTGTCCACCGGTAAAAATGTCAGTGAGATGAGCGAGGAATATGTCATGTCGGAAGAGAGACCAGAATAAAACTTACACAGACTCTCTCCAGTGTCCTTGACGAGGTCAGGTGTGTTCAGGGTGGGGAGGCTGGGGACTCTGATTCCCTTGAGAGGGGACAGAGGCAGTCACCAGCTTGCCTCGACGAACCGAGAAGAAGAGCTCCGTGGACTTGCCTACATTGAATTACACTTCGGAGAATAAAAAATTCAGTTAAGTCTGCAGACAGGCTGGGAAGGCATTTGCAACAGACAGGAGCAGCTGTTTCTTACACGTGAGGGGCTCATCCTGGAGGAATAATGAGGCGTAAACCAGGGTTGCCAGTGCAGGGGATGCGCACGTTCCTAGGCTGGATCCTTGCCCAGCCCTGGGCCCTGGGTTTGTACTTGGTGCTGTAAATAAAGCCTCCAGCAGTTCTGGGTGGCAGGGGCAGGGCGGGGGGTTGTCACTGAACCCATTTTACAGATGAGCTGCTTGAGTCAGACTCCAGAGAATTGGCCCCCAGGGGCTCATCTCCCAAGGAGTGGGTGGGCTTGGCTGAATGGAAAGGCCGGCTGCCCTCAGGCGCTAGTGCAGCGGACTCATCAGAGAGGGAGTCCCTAAGGAGAAGGACAAAGGGCTGAGAAGCTCTGGAAGATGGTCAACTTCGGTATTTAAGACCTGCGCTGAAAACCACAGGCCGAGACCACGGTTTACCTCTGGGATTGGCAAGAAGAAATTCCAGAAAGATCACCAGTCTCGGTCTTTTGCAGAGATTATGAAATAGGCGGTTCTCCTCTGTTTTGGGTGGAAGGGTAAACTGCATGAATAAGATTTTGACAGTATGTATCTCGACTCAAAAAAAAAAAAAAAAAACAAAAATACGGGTGAAACCTTTGGACTAGTGGCTTAACTTCCAGGGATCCAGTGGAAATAAGTGGAAACGAGGGCAGGATTTTGTGCACAGAGGTGTTGATGGGAAACTTGCAAGTGGCTGTAAGTGTGTACCAGAGTAGTTTAGAATCTGAAGAAAATATTTACTGAGGTTTTAACATAGTATCTTGTCATGTTTGTGGGGGAGGGAGAGAGGCAGGACACAGGATCGTTCACACAGTGTGATTTCCACGGGGTCTAGAGGTGCTGAGCCCCCGGGGGAGCTGTCAGTTACCCTGCCTGCTGTCGGGATTCAGGCGCATTTTTATTATACTTCTGCTCTGTTCCAAAAATTGACCTGCTTGTTTGAAAATTTAGAAAAGAAATAAGAAAAATATTTATCCCAGATGGTAAAGAGCCAGTATGGTGGAGGAATGTGGGCTGTGGAATTGCAGAAAACAGGTGGGATGACCTCAGTAGGGGGGCTGGGCTGCAGTTGGGGGTCTGGGAGTTACCCCATCGTGCTCTGACCTTGACTGCCCAGCTCTGTCCTCTGTACCGTGGCAAGGCTCCTGCTGGGTTTGCTCTTGCCTCCGGACTCTGTCTTGAAAACCAGCCCCTCTCCTCCTTCCCAACCAGAACCTTCCTTTCTTCACCAACCACCTGCTTACCGGGAGGGCATGGGCTCAGGAAGTTGTGCTGCCCGGCCACCCAGTGGAGTAGTCCAGGGCTTGGAAGCACGGATGGAGGTGCTTCGTTGCCATGGGAAATTTCGGAAAGATAGGCTAAAATTCCGTAATATATGCCATTTGATTATGAATCCTTTTTTTTTTTTAAAATCAGGATCGCTTGTAAAGCCCGTGCGATCCAGATGTAACATATACATTTTCCATAAGTAATTCAAATAGTGCACGTAGACAAACCACGTTTGTGCTTTTTTCTTGTCTCTGGAAAAACCAAAAACCGACAGGGTATCTCATCTGCAGGTGAAAGTAGAGGGGTTCGCTTGAATTTTTTTTCTTTAAGCTTTTCTTTAGTATCTAGATTCTCTTAGTTAGCAAGTATCGCATTTATGATTAAAAAACAGAAAGAAGGGGACGCCTGGGTGGCTCAGTTGGTTGGACGACTGCCTTCAGCTCAGGTCATGATTCCGGAGTTCCGAGATCGAGTCCCGCATCGGGCTCCCAGCTCCATGGGGAGTCTGCTTCTCCCTCTGACCTTCTCGCTCATGCTCTCTCTCACTGTCTCTCTCTCAAATAAATAAATAAAATCTTAAAAAAATAATAAATTAAAAAAAAAAAACAAAGAAAGCTATTTTTGTTTTTTTTTTTTTTTGGAGAGAGACCAGCAGTGAAGACATGCTCTCGGGCTTGGATCATTTTCCCCAGATTTTCTGGGCGAAGGTATGGCTATGGCTGGGCCTTCCCAGGCACCGAGCTCCCTACTTCTGAGTGGTAGATACTGGTGAGCTGACCCTTCTGGTCTCTCTCCCCAGTGCTCCCCACTCTGCCTCCCCAGCTCTAGCGAGCAGACCCCGCGCAGTGTGGACCAGACCACGTGTGTGTGCACATGGGGTAGCTTTCACACAGCGGAGGGATGGAGTATCATCCCCCTGTTTCTGTACCCCCAGGCTAAGGCTCTGGAAGGAGAACCGTTCACTGGGGAGCATTCAGGTGACTTGTCAAAATGAATGAGCTTTTCTTGAGTTTCGTGGGCAGCATGAGTGGGAAGGCACGTGGGCTCTGAACCCTACCACCTGGGTTCTAATGCCAGCAGAGGTCAGTCAGGTGGACATAACCTTCCTGTCCCGGAGTGTCCCCAGCTGTGAAGTGGGAGTCCAGCTCTGCCCAGTAAACTCTGCACACACGTTTGCTGCTGTTGGCATAGGTAGGGGTGAATTTGCCGAGTTGGCTGCTCTTTGTGCCGATGGTAGATCTTCCCCTGCAGACGCAGTTGTAAGACCTAATTATGGAGGTAATCCAGGTGCAGTGTAAAAATCTCAGAATTTCTTAAATCTGAAAGAGGAGTTTAACCTCTTTCCGCCCCACGTTAATTCCTAGTGTTCGGTGTGTCCCTATGAAAAGGCCCATTTTCTTTTCTCACGTTTAACCTTTTATTGGGTTGATTATAATCTCATGAAGATGCTTTTTCCTAGAGTTGTGCGGTTAATTGTAACATTGCTGTTTTAACTTTTGCCTAAAATTTTTGTCCTCATCCTGACGTCTGGGGAAAAAAAAAACCACGGAGCCCTTCTTCTCTGTAGAGCCGGCCAATTATAAGCAGTCCCTAGATGTTTCCGTTCCGGATAACAGACCGCCTAGGGCTTGATTACCAGTAATTGTTGCAGAAAATGCATGTGCTCCGTGGAATGCTAATGATTTATATTCGGTGCTCGAATCCAGCAGCTGACAATAATTCTTTTTGAATTGCTATTCAGGCAAAGCAATTTAAGCCTGAGACCTAGGGTAACTTGTCTTCTGACGCCTTTGCTAAACGGTGCCACCTTTCCACCATTAGCTTCCCTTTTACGGTGTATTTTAAACAACCAACTTTTACAAACCAAGAAAGTGAATGAATCTAAATAAGAAACTGAGGAAGAAGGACTGCAGGGGAGGGTGGGTGTGGACAAGTGTGAAATGCTCCTTTTGACCAAAGCCTTTGTGTTCCCCTCTTCCCCAGGACCAGGTGGAGCAGACGCCCCCTCTCAGTCCACGAGATCTGGCGGGACCGGGCTTCCCAGCACCGTCGGACCGGCTCACGAATCACCAGGGTAAGGAATGACAAAAACAGGATGCCACGGATGCCATCAGCCCCAGTGGCAGCTTTGCCCCTGTGCTAGGACTCCGTATTCTGCGAAATTGTTCTGGGCACTCACACGAGAAAAATTCTGACCTTGGCTCTTTTCTGCTTTAAAGAAAACAAATTCTAGAACAGAAAAAAAAAAAAAAAAAAAAACTTGGCTTCGATATCCTGATATACAGGTATCCCTGCTTTTCCAAAGTTTGTTTCATGCTTCTTGACTTTCACGGAAGACCTACCTTAGAACCTGTGTTTGCTCGCTTAGAGAAATCCAAAGAGGATTTCTGCTTTCAGAAACAAAGATGCAGCACTGCTTTCAGGACACCAGGGTGGCTCAGTCGGTTAAGCGTCTGCCTTCCGCTCAGGTCATGATCCCAGGGTCCCAGGATCGAGGCCCGCATCAGGCTCCCTGCTCGACAGGGAGTCTGCTTCTCCCTCTGTCTGCTGTCCCTCCTCCTTGTGCTCTCTCTCTCTCTCTGACAAATAAATAAATAAAATATTAAAAACAAGAAAGACAGGAAGACCTGGCATTGCTCTCACAGGGGGCCATTCTAAAGGCAGCGGGCACTGAGCAGGACGGTGGCCCCGCCAAGCACCTTCCCCGCAGCCACACTCAGCATCCAGCTGTCACGGCTTTGAGCTGGGAGCATCTGCCCTTTATCTCCGTGTATTTTGTTCATCCTCGAGCAAGATCTGTCTTTATCGGTATCGGAGGAAGTGGAGACAGGTGGTTTCGGCTCTTGGAACGCTCACCCAGTTTGTCCTATGCATGAAGGGTAATCCTTCTTTGTCTTCCTTTATTTCGGCTTAGGAAAAGTTTCATAGGAACACTGAGTTCTGAGTAGTGACGAGGAGCCAAATGCAGTACGCAGAACCCCGAGGCCGGTTCCACACGAGTTGTCTCAGGACGCAGTACAGAGGGAACCCAACGTCACCTCTCAGGGCCCCTGCACCGTGCAGCCCCTGCATTTGGCTTCTGGGTGTTGTCCTCTGGCTGGTGTTGTGTGTCTGCACACTTGGTGATCCTCCGGCTTGCTGTGATGACTTTTACTCCCATTCTGTTCACTTCTGATGGGAGCAGCATAGGAAAGCAAGGATGGGGGTTAAAAGCAAATTAGGTCTGGGGTGCCTGGGGGACTTAGTCATTTAAGCATCTGCCTTCGGCTCAGGTCATGATCCCAGGATCCTGGGATCGAGCCCCGCATCGGGCTCTCTGCTCAGCAGGGAGCCTGCTTCCTCCTCCTCTCTCTCTGCCTGCTTCTCTGCCTACTTGTGATCTCTGTCTGTCAAATAAATAAATAAAATCTTTAAAAATAAAAAGAAAGTTAGGAAAAAATCATACTGAAAGAGCTCGTTAAAGTTTAGAGCTCGGGGTGCCTGGGTGGCTCAGTGGGTTAAGCATCTGCCTTTGGCCCGGGTCATAGTCTCAGGGTCCTGGGATCGAGCCCCGCGTCGGCCTCCTTGCTCAGCGGGGAGTTAACTTCTCTCTCTCCTTCTACGGCTCCCCCCGCTCATGCTCTCTCTCTCTGTGTGTCAAGTAAATAAATAAAATCTTGAAAAAAATAAAGCATAAACCTTTTCTAAGGTTTAAAACTAAGCATCCCATGGGTGTCACAGCTGCTTGGTTAGTGGCCGTGAGGGTTGAGCACAGAAGATGGAGTGGGCTTCATGCAGAGCAGAGCGGGTTCCCTTCCTTGCTCCAGAGTTACACCCGGCCTCTGAAACCCAGCGTCGGACACATCCCAGCACTTGAAGCAGGGCCACAGGGAACCAACGAGTGTGCCTCCACCCGTGACCTTGGACGCCTTTCCCTCCAGTCCTCAGTAACTCTGTCCCCCATTGCATGTAAAACAGGGAAATCAGAAGGACTCACTCAGGCTGGACCACAGGCCAGATATTTTTAGAGAATGAGCAGTGCCCATGCTTATTTCCGCTGGGCTGTAGAAGCCCCCAGCAGCGGAGGGCAGTTCAGACCGGGGCCCGGGCAGCGTTCCGAGAGATAGCAGCGGTGCCGAGCGCCCTGCTCCGTCCCCCCACAGGGAGGGGTGGGAGGAAAACAGAGCACAAGCCACCCCCAATGAGTCTGCAAACTGAATTCCTTAAACACTGAGAAGAAGTACAACCACCACAATCAGCAGACCGCCGCTTTCCAGATGCAGTGAAGGTGGGTCTGACCATGGCTTTGAAGGGAGCGTGTGTGTGCTGCGCGGGGAGGTGATCGAACGTGTCGTGTCATAACGGACACACTGAAGCACAGTGGGGTGACGGGAACAGCTAGAGGGGAGAGTCCATGTGTTAGAAGTGAATGGCAGAGTTCCTGGCATTTTCAAAGTGCTGGATTCAGTCCAAGGAGAATTCATTTCAGGGTTCACCTCCCTCCAGCACAGATGGACCTGGGAAAAAATGAGTGGGCCCTTGGACACACACACACTTAGATGTCCCGGAGTGTGTAGGTGGGAGGGAGAGGGGGATCCGAAGAGAGGCTGGTGGGAATTGGCCAGAACGGGACAGGCAGTCCCCAGAGCAGGCTCAAAGAACCAAGAGGAAAAGGGAAGATTGATCCACATTGGGAAGCATCTGGCAAGGTTCCAGAAAGCAGAAGGCAAAGAAAAGGCCTTCGGGGACAATGCAGACTTCCCAGCGCCTGGACGGCCATCGGATTGGCAGCCCACACAGACCCAACAAGTGCCAGAGGAGAGCCTGGGTGATTTCACAGCCGTGAGGTGAAAGGGACCATCCATCTGGGAGTTCACACCAACACGTACTGAAAGCAAAGGAAAGCTTTTTCAGGTGAAGATTGAGAAGATTTGTGACTGGCAATCGTCTCTGATTCATTCAGCGTTGTCCTTTAGAAAGAAGATCATGAGCGCCTTGCAAGGCGCAGAGTATGGGACACAGCAATGCGCAGAGAAAGGGACGCCATGTCACAGGGTCAGTTCCATACGGACTGTTCAACTAAGGTTAAGCTGAACTTCAGTAATTAGACGCCCCAAGTGTGTATGTGTGTCTTTTGAGGTTTGCTCTCTGTGTGGTTATATCATGGTATCATTTGAGGGTTTGCTCCGTGAGCAGTTATATAATAAGACCTCCGTTGGGAGAAGTAGAACATAGAACGATTTGAGATTGTGTTAGAAAAAGTATACTTACTTATGTATTTTAAAGACTGTATGTATTTGAGAGAGAGAGTTGGGGGGGTGGGAGCAGAGGGAGAGAGAATCTCAAGTGCGGGGCCCGACATGGGGCTTGATCTCCCGACCCTGAGATCATGACCTGAGCCAAACCCAAGAGTCATATTCTCAACCATCGGGACCACCCAGGCGCCCCCTTAGTTAACCCCTCAGTTATGTATTTTAAAATCTTAGTTGCAACTGAAGTATCGACTGTAGTTATTGAAACAATATGTGTATATAGTTTCTAATCTAGCAGAAAAAGATATGAGGGGATCTATATATAACAAAAACAACCAACATCAATAGAAAAGGAAGAAAAGCGAGATGTGAAAAATAAAAAGGATGTCAAGCAGAAAGTTCAGAATATGATTGTCGGAGTAATTCTAAGCATTTCTGTAACAGTATTAACAGTCCCAGATTCGTAGAAATATACAGAACCGTGCTCCCAACAGACTGTTGATTCTTTTCTAAAATCTGTGTAGCTTTTTAAAAAAGTTGACCACATATGGGAAACTGCACTAAATTTTATTTTATATCTTTATTTTTTTGCATTAAATGTTAAGCAATCTATTTCATGCAGGCCACGTTCTTTGGCCCAGTGTGATTAAATCGGAAATCAAGAGAAAAAGTTCAAAAGGTAAACATGTAAACGTGTGTGGAAACTTTAAAAACACACCGTTTCCCCACTCGTGGATTACAGAGGAAGTCACCATGAAAGTACCAGTCATTTAGAATTGAGTGAACTATGAGTGTACTGCAGGTAGAAAGTTGTATTAAGGTATTTGGAACTCCATTTCTAATCTTGGCAGAAAAATGGAAATGAGGAGCGTGACAAATCAAGAGTGCTAAGGAATGTAGAGGAAGCATTTACAAAAACGGAGATCAGAAATTATGGGAATGATGAGGAAGTATCAAAAGGGGGAGCAAAACCAAAAGCCAGTCTTTCGTAAAATCTACCAAAACTGCAAGCCTCTGTCACAGACACTCAGGAGGAAGATGGGCGCACAGGGAAACCACGTGGAGAGCACGTCAGGGAGTTCAAACAACAACCGCAAGAAAACCATGAGCATCCTTGTGAATGTGAAAATAGGAAGGAAATGGATAACTGACTGCAAAAGCCTAAAAACAAAATGGCCAGGGTGCCTGGGTGGCCCCGTCAGTGAAACGTCTGCTGTCGGCTCAGGTCATGATCCCGCGGTCTTGGATCGAGCCCCATGTCGGGCTCCCTGCTCAGTGCGAAACCAGCTTCTCCCTCTCCCTCTGCCTTCCGCTCTGCCTCCTTGTCCTCTCTTTCTCTTTGTCAAATAAATAAAACCATGAGAGACTGTGGACTCTGAGAAACAGATTGAGGGTTTTGGAGGGGAGAGAAGGGTGGGGGGATGGGTGAGCCTGGTGGTGGGTATTAAGGAGGGCACGGATTGCACGGAGCACTGGGTGTGGTGTGTAAACGATGAATCTGGGAACACTGCATCAAAAAATAATGATGTACTTTATGGTGACTAACATAACACAACAAATAAATAAATAAATAAATAAATAAATAAAATCTTAAAAACAACAATAGCAAAAAACCAAAATGGCACACCCAACGCTGACAAGCATGTTGGAGCCACAGAAACTCTCATTCGCCGTCCGTGGGAATGCAGAATGGCACAGAGGCTTAGGACGTCGGTTTGGCAGTTTCTTAGAAAACTAAGCTTATTTTTACCATAGGGTCCAAGCAGTTGCGCACCTTGGTATTTACCCGGAAGAGTTGAAAATGTACGTCCACACAGAATCCTACACAGGGGTGTGCATGGCTTTACTCATAATTGCCGGAAAGCTTGGAAGGCACCATAATGTCCTTCATTAGATGAATGGATGAACAAGTTGGTCCATCCAGACAGTGCAGTATTACTCAGTGCTACGAAGAAAGGAGCTATCAGTCACAGAAAGACAGGGAGGAAGCTGGGGTGCGTATTCCTGTGTGGAAGGAGCTGGTGTGGCCAGTGGACATGTGGTCGGATTCCAAGTCTGTGACGTTCTGGAAAAGGAAAAGCTGTGGAGACAGTCGGGAGACCGTGGTTGCCACGGTAGTGGTGGGAAAACACGGCCAGGCAGAGCCGAGAGGAGTTAGAGCAGTGGCGGTACCGTGTGTGATGTCATAAGGATGGATATATTTGTCCAAACCCATGGAACGTTCAACACCAACAGTGTTGACCCTGAGGTCAGCTGCGGACTTTGGCTGGTTATGATGTGTCAGCAGAGGGTCCTCTGTGGTAAAAAACAAACAAACAAACAGCCATCCTTTCTGGTAAGTGAAGTTGATCATGGGTGAGGCCATGCTTGTAGGAGGGCAGTGGGTTTGTGGGACATCCCCTTACCGTCCTCTGAATTTTGTCATAAACCTAAGACTGCTCCAAACAAATTCTTAAAAACGAAACAAACAACAACAACAACAACAAAAGGCCCTGACCTCATTAGAAATAAAAGCTATCATGGAGATTACCTAAGGAAACCAAAACTGTTTTGCCTGTACAGTGCTTCTGGAATGTTTTGTGACATGACAGAATGGATAGCTCTGTGAGTGGTGTGGACAGCACTCAGAGTTTCAGGTACAGAATTTGGAAGAAATAAGGAAGAAGAAAGAGGAAAACAAAATGAACCATAATTTGACTCTTGGCAAAATACAAAATCTTAATAAAGAATTAACTCCGGCAGAACGGAGTCTGTATTCAGTACCATTGCCTCAAGAGTGCTTGGGGTTTTGCATTGAGTGTCACAAAACCTTGAAGGAGTAAATCATTGCTCTCTTTCCATGAGCTGTTGGAGAGGTAGGGAGCAGACCTTCCTCCATTTGTCTTACAGTGCTCTGTAGCTCTGCTGGAGACGGACAGCACAAGAGGTCCGCATACAGGCTGGGCGTATTTTACATTATCATACAACCCTGAAAACATTAGTCAGATTTACCCGTTTGCCTTAAACATCAAACAAATGTTATAACCAGGTTGGGTTTATTATAATCGTGGAAGGATGCTTTACCAATGTTAGATGGAGAAGACCTTGACACATTCAGAGATTTAAGGGGGAAAAGTGGTATCTTACCAGTGACCGTAAGAATATATACAATTCTGAACTCCTATAATACAGAAGAGGTGATGAGAGCAAAACCCTAAGCCAGTCCTTTAGGGAAACTCTGCAACCTGTCCCAAGCTTACAGCATCCATCATACACACCGGAGTAATATTAGTCGTGTCTGTGAAAAACACAGAATCACACCCAAGTGCCTGCTGTCACTAGAGGTCTTAGCCAGTGCAACAAAATGGTAAACAGAGAAACAGAAATGCAGACACCAAAGTAGAGCGATGAAATCTGTGCCTGTTTGCAAAGCACCCAGACAGGAAGTCTACACTGACTTACAGATTTTTAAACTGAGTGAGTTCTTCAAGCTGGCAGATACAATGTAATATCGACAGATAAAATGTAACAATCGAAGACAATCAGGAAGAGGAATGTAAAAAGAAATCCCACTGACAGCAGTCACAGAACCAGAAGGGAGCTAGGAGGACATGAACCTTGATGACTTTGTAAGTTGCTGCTGAAGGACATAGACAAGATGTAAACAGTCGCGCGCTCTCCCGTGATCTCTGATCCAAAGCCTTCACTAGCGAAGACGCCACATGTTATCAAATGGGTCTTTAAATTTAGCGCACGTGGGGCCATGTTTTGCAGAGTTTTGGTATGACTTGTCAGATGGCTTCTAACTTGATTTATTCCTAAGACCCCTCTCCACCCAGTGTGGGGCTCGAACCCACAACCCTGAGATCAAGAGTTTCGTGCTCCACGGACTGAGCCAGCCCGGCGCCCCAGATAGCTCATAACTTAAATGTGGACGAGCGATAACAAGGCTTCTTTAGGACCCATCGCAATTGGGAAAGCGTGTTAGTGATTCAAGGACGCATAGCCCTAAGGACCAGAGTAGATGTGTCATAAAGAGCACCGTGCATTTTTGGAAACTCGGTGCAGCTCAGGGAAGTCCCAGCAGAGCAGAAAGGACCTATGGGCCCGGGTGGAGGGGGAGGTGGATCCCTGCCCCCATCCTGTCCTTCATCATCAATTTCAGGCTAATTCAATCACTACAAGTAGAAAGGAGCATTTTTTTAAAAACATAGTCTCGTAAGAATGAGTTGTGAGAATCTTTATAACCTCAGGCCAAGAAAGCATTTCCTAGTAAGACTCAGCACCGCTGTAAAGGAACAGTGATGTTTGAGGATACGACAGATACACATCTGCGCAGGGAGCAGCATTTCAAACACTGACTGGCCCACTCCAGCCTGGAAAAAATTACTGCAGTGCAATTAACACATAGACTGTTAGTAGCCTCAGTTTATTTTTAAAACCCTCTGAATAAGAGAGACGATCAGATAGGAAACCTGGCAAAAGGCACGCACAGGAAAGCGTGCTGTGTGCGTTTGGACCACGGACACTCGTGGCAGGTGGGAAATGTGGCGCTAGAGCCGGACCAGGCCGTGGCCGAGGCTCCAGGTCTGGGGTTGGGGTAGGAAGGCACAGCTCCCTCTGTCAGGTGTGTCCAAATCCCCCCTGCTCTCCTCTGTCTGTGGTGCCTCCAGCCCCGGGTCTGGACTGAGCGGGCTTGGGGGTGGGCCCTCCTCCCTGCCTCTCTGAGCCGCCCCCCACCTTTACACCTGACACCAGGTTCAGCGCTCAGGTTCCTCCTAACAAGGTGCCCTGGGACCACAGGCCCGAATGTGACGGAGGTCCCAGTGCTGTCCTTTGCCTCCTGTGATCTGCAAGGCCCCCTCAGACGCTCTGTTGAGAAGCCTGAAGGTTTGCACCATGTGTCTGATGGCGACGTGGCTGGCTCTTTGCAAGGGACCCGGGGTTTAAAACAAAAGACTCCCAGTGACTTTCCTTGACCTGTTCTTTCTCTCTGGCGGAGAGGATTCAGTGCTTGAGCGTTTATTAGCTCGTTGCCACGTAAGCAGCTTGTTTTTGGGTGTCCGTAGCTGCACACGCTTCACGCGTCTCCCTGCCCCGCCCTGCAGGAAGGATTGCATTTTCCTTTAAAAGATGGTGGTTTTGTAATAGCTAGAATTGCTCCTGACAGTCTTTTGAAGATATGCTCCAGAAGCAGCTTGTTTAAAATGAGAAAAGACCAAGGGTGCCTGGGCGGCTCAGTCGGTAACGCAGCTGCCTTCTGCTCAGGTCATGATCCCAGGGTCCTGGGATCGAGCCCCACGTTTTGCAGACATTGTTCATGGTGCGCAGAGTCATGCACCCAGCGACCCCGGGGCTCCCATGGAGACACCAGAGTCCAGCACTTGGCTTAGATCATCTGTCTGCCAAGTGGAAGAGACCAGAATTAGAAAAGAATGCCTGTAGAGGTGAAGTGGATTGGGAAAGGTTGTTTTGTTTTGTGTCTCCCCTGCAGGGAGCCTTGGCCAATGTCACCGACGTGGGGGACGGCCAGGCTCGGGGCACGACATTCCGTGGCTCTTGTTTCTTCCAGCGGCAGCGCCCCAGGACCGTGGGCGACTGAGGAACCACGTCGTGGTTTAGAATCTTCGGTAGCAAATACCGGTCTCACAGAATTGCCATGAAATACACTAATAGGACAATGGTAACTTGGAGTCCAGTGCTAAAACCTCCCACATGTCTCTTATGTTTCCGCGGAGTCATTAGAGCCGCGGATCGGGAAACTGAGCCAGAGATGTTCGGTCACTTGCCCAGGAGTGACCCAGAGGTCACTCAGTGTAGAAGTGGAATCAAAGCGACGCCCATGCATCTTCACCTTTGGAGGTAATTTAGGGGAAGCTTGTGGTCCACACCTGATCGTACAGGCTGTTTTGTGTAAGTGTTACTCTAGGGACCATATTTTCCTTTTTCTCCTGATGTCGTGCATTTCTCCAGCAGAGGAACCATGTCTTACCATGAAGGTTCTGCTCTAATGCCTTAGTCCTACGTGTATCTTTTAGATCGTTATTTAAGGAATTGCTGAAAGCATGTGGTGTAGACGTTCTTGTGGGTTCCAGAAAGGCCCCGAGTTCCCACCCCGACCCCCCAAGTGGGGGGCTCTGGTAATTCCAGGCGACCAAAGGCCTTCCCTCCTCATGGTGGTCTTAGGAACGTTGGAGGTGAGATGACGGAGGGTGAAGTCAGAACATCAGCTAACTAGACTGTGGCTTGATTGTAGCTTTGGGACCCGGCTTGTGTCACGGCTCATTGGATGTCCGTGTTTTACTCTGTTATCCATGAGGACGTCATCATTTCGCCCACTTTACGCACGCACATGTGCACACGTGCACACATGTAAAAGTAACTCTTGTTTTCTTAGTTTCTTGCCCTCACAGGGAAACGATGCTTTCCCCTCAAGTAAAGTTCTTTGTCTGACGTGTCCCATGGAATCCTGAACAGTAATGGATATTGGCCTCTGGTTGGATATTGAAGCCAAAGTTGATTATGATTTTGATGCCTTCACCCTCCTCCCATGCCTACACACCTTTCCTTAGGGCTGAGATGGCACAAAGCTAGGAGGAAAACCACGTATAATCCTTCACCCACAGAGTGACATCTTTCTGCCTTTTGGAAAAAGAAACGCCTTCAGGCTACATCTAATGATAGCGTTTGCCCACAAACGGTGGTTAATGCTTTTGCAGTATCCATTCAAGTGACGATATTGTAGACATTCCGAAAGGTGGGCTGTGTTTCTCTGTCCTCTGTTTCTTACCTGTTCAGGTGACTTCCCTGTTAAAAAATAGGTTCGTCCCCTGCTAACCAGTAAGTTCAACTGCACTATGCAATGGGCACTCGTTTTCCCATATTTGCAGGGGAGGAGACTGAGGCCCAGAGGTCAGAAGAGTCACCCAGAACATGCCCTGTGGAGTAGCAGCGCCGAGTTTGGCCCTGGCCGGTGGGGTCCCAACCCCCCCACCCCCAGCTGCTCTGCCTCTGGAGTTCGCCCTCCGTCCTTCAGGGTCTGCTTGTGCCTTCCTGTTCTTCCTACTCCTCGGGGTTTTTAATGCGCCAAAATGAGATTTTAGAGGAAGGGGCTGAGTTTTCCTTCTCCTCAGAAGCAGCCAGAAAGGTTGGACCCCTGCAGCCCCTTCCCCTATCCTGGACCTGTGCTTGCGCCATCCTTTGTACCTGGAAGAGTTTCTGTCTCCGTGAGGAAGACAGAACAAAAAGCCATGGAGGCACCTGCTCGCTCTGTGTTTCCCAGCGGCAGGTGAGCCGAGGACCTCCCCATTCCCAGTTCCCCTTTGGCACTGAAACAGTGCACGTCGCTGTCTGTGACCCCCGGGTCTCCGCTCTTTCTTGCTTCCCTGATGCTCTGACAACTCATGCCAGGCCTTCCTGTTTCCTTTCAGCAGCTCGTTGGAGCCCGTTAATGTTTTGTGCTTTCTTTGCTGTCGGGGCACTTGCTGCTCATAGAGGGCTTTACCCCCGCAAGTCCTGTGCTCTTCTGCGTGTTGGCTTTTCTTCCTCTGGCTCCTCACCTTTCCTGTTTCTTACCTTCACTCGACATAGATTTGTTGCTTGTCTGGGCCATGGCAGGCTCGGGGACACAGCAGTGAGCAGCGAGGTTTTAATTTATTAGCCATAGAACACATGGACCTTTGCATCCATCTGAAGAAGTATCAGTCCCTTTTTGGAAGCAGTGGATGTGATTTAGGTAAAATTCAGTATTAAGGTCAGTGATGAAAGAGTATCCTTGGTTCTGAACCAAAGTCAGACGCTTAACCAACTGAGCCACCCAGAAGTTTCCTCCTGAAAACTTCTTACACTTTGTTCTGTCTTATAGTTTGCCGAGTGCGTGTCTGTCTTTCCCATTTCTTTCTAGGCTCCTTGAGATGAGACCAGGGATCACGTTTTCATTTTTAATCTTTGGGGAAAAACAAACTAAAAAGAATGTTGGCTTTTAAGGCTCCCCAGGGTAGGAACTCAGGGTCCACCAGGAGCTCTGTGATCCCTGTGTTTTCACCTCTCTGAGCCCCGGTTTTCTAATCTGTGACATGTGCGTGATAGCCCGTAGCTCATGGGTGTGATGTGAGCATTGTACCAGCGATCCCAGTGAATGTTCCTGTGCTCCCCCCACCTACCCCCGCCCATGCTGTCTCTCTGAATTCCTCCTTCACCAGCACACAGGGCAGTGGACATAGCAGACAATGAAGGTGGGTCCTGTGGGATACGGAATCAGACTCTGCTGACGGCTAAGTGTCTGCTCCTTGGAGATGCGAGCAGGGCGTCCAGGGCTTGAGAAGTGTACCCTGCTTCTCAACTTCTGTCTGCAAATGGAGCTCTTCCCGGTGCGGAGCCTGACTTCCCACCAAGCCCCAGTCCTCCTGTTCAGTGTCTCTGGGCGATGCCATGCGGAGCGAGGGGGACTTAGGATCTATGAAGCCGTGTCTTCTCCTGGGAGGTGCAGCTGCATCCACAGTGGGGCAGGGAAGCCAGAGAGACTGTGGCCTGGAGGAAGAGGTGCTTTCAGAGGGAGCGAGATTTCTCACGGTGGGGATGCCCCAAAGGGAGCGGGGCGTTGGCTGCTCTTCCAGGATGGGGACAGAATCGCATTCTTCTGTCCTCTCTGTGACCTCAAGGATGACCCGGTAGGCTCAACAGAGTCAGGGAGGCTCAGGCAGGCACAGCTCTGGCCTGCTGGGTAATGCTTCCTGCACCGTCCCCATGTCTAGACATGTGTCCTCCCTTGTTGGAATTAGTCCAGCACTTATCTACCTGGTGGCTTCCGTGTCACCTGCCTGGAGGGCCTTTTTCCAAGGAACTACAGGATCGGAGGCCCGGCGGGCACCAGAGGGTTTTGGAATGCTGCCTGGCTGGCTTTCTAGAAAACTCAGCAGCTGGATTGACGGAGGCTGCTGACTCTGTTGTTTAGGTCTTCAACTCCAATTTACCGAGCACCTGTTGTGTGCCGGGTGCGACGTTAGACAGTGAAGCAAAAGAGAAAGAACATGAAGGTCCTAGTCTTCCAGAAACTCAAGCTCAGTGAGGGGGAAAAAAGAAAGTTAAATATAAGACGGAGGCAACATGTCCAACTCCAGAGGCGGACAGATCTGGATTGGACTCTGCACCCCCTTGTCTGGGGAGCTGAGTGGCTCTGCCTCCGTATCTTCAGCTGAAATCTGGAAAATACCTACTTGACTGGTTTGGTAAGAGGGTGAGGAACAGCCTGGGCTGTGAGGTGCCTGGCCCAGGACCTGGTGCTTTCTAGGAGCTCAGGAAATGGGAGCTTATGCTTATCAGCATCATCAGTGGAGAGAGTAGAAATCACACCCGTGGCCTCCCCCTCCCCTGAACACCCAGCCTGGGAGATCCCTGCTTCTCCTGCAGCATTCATCAGAACAGACCACTTCATTTCTCTTAATTGAAAAATAATTACCATAAGAATAATAAGCCTTTGGTTAGGACTGCCCTCCCTTCCTTCCCTGACCCAGCTCCAAGGAGTTAGTTGCAGAATGAATCTGGGTGAGTCTCCGGAAGCTGTTTTCACAAACCAAAGCTGCCCTGTCACTCCCGTTCCTTATTCATCGAGTTGGAGAGGGACGGGGGATCCAGATTCCCAGACCCCGCCTGCCCCATCCAGAGTCTTTCTGGTGAAACCCTGTTTTCCCCAACATCCTGGAAAGGCAGCTCCTCTCTCCTGGGCATTTCCGTTCTGAGAGCTGTGCGATTTCTTGGAATCGCCTGGTATGTTACCCTGGAACGACTTTTCCCATCCTAAGGCCTTAGAAATCGGGCTCTTCTTAGAGCTGAATGCCCTGTAGTTGACAGTCTTGCCTGTAAGTAGAGATCTCGGTTTAAAACTCTCCTCTTCTGGGGCACCTGGGTGGTTCAGTTGGTTAAGCCACAGCCTTCGGCTCAGGTCACGATCCTGGCGTCCCAGAATCGAGTCCCACATCAGGCTCCAGCTCCACGGGGAGTCTGCTTCTCCCTCTGACCTTCTCCCCTCTCATGGTCTCTCTCTCTGTCTCTCTCTCAAATAAGTAAATAAAATCCTTAAACAAAAGAAAACAAAAAACCTCTCCTCTTCTGCCAGGAGTGAGCATAACCATGCGAGGAGCGTGTCTGGCCTCTGGGACACTCTTCTGCTGTGGCCCCTCCATCAGCTGTGCCAAGGTTCTCTTCTGACAGCACAGACTGCGCCCCGTGCTGCTGTCGCCTCTCGCCTGTCCCTGTCCTCTCTTGCAAGATGCTCGGTCCTGGGCGGGATTCCCTCCTGCTGGCTGGAGGTCTGGCACTTGCTTTCTCTGCGATGTCTCCTCTGCTGGTCCCTCCCTCACTGGCCTCCACCTGGGAGCAGGTTCAGGGTCCCAAGTGGAGGTAGTCAGATGTCATCGCCTCCCTTGCTACTTTGTTTCCCTGGGGGAATCCTTTCCCAAAACAGCTTGGAGGGACATGGTTACGTTCAGGTGACGAGGACCCTGTCTGTTTTGTTAATATTTGCATTTCCAGTACCTGGAACGATGGCAGGTATATAGTTGGTGCCCAGTAAATGTTTGTCAAATGAGTGAATTTTACGCTTACGGAGTTAAATTCATGGAAACCGAGCGTTCATGTTGAATGAGGTAATAAGGACTCCCCAGTGTCTAATTTACCTTTAAAAATTTGCCTTTTTTGAGAGAGCAGTGTTAGCAACGGGTAGACTTTTGGACTGTGACCTGGATTCTTCCTCTTCAAGTCCAGCGTTCTTGGACTAATATTTTTAGGATTGATGGCAAGTGAGAACCTTCCAGAATGACCAGCTGTTTACATAGTTACGTGCGCCCAGCATCTGCCTGCTTTCTGATGTAATGGAAGAATGAGGGGTCTGGACCAGAGGTCTGGAGAAGAAACACGGTAAATTGTGAAAGAGAAAGACACAATTAATTCTGTCTTTTTTGAGTGATATTTTGGGCGCCTGGCTCTGTCCCCCCCCCGCCCCAGTTGTCTTCTAATAGTATAAATAGAGATTGCACTCCTAAGTCTCTGCTTTTTTCCATAATGTGTTGCTGAGGTCCTTGGTCCTTGCAGGGTGGGATGTAACTTCTCCGGAGTGGAAAATTCTTTTCCTGTGCTGTATGTTCCCACGCTCGGAACACCTCAGTCCTACCAGGCCTTCAGCACTGTCTGGGTGCTTCCTGCACCCGTGAAGCAGGACACAGGCCAAGATCGAAGGCAAGTTTGCACTCTGGCTGGGTGGTCCTCCCCAAACATGGGATTCCGGTTATGAGTTTCAGCGAACAGAGTCACTGAGCGAAATGAGTGGCTTCCCCTTTTTACAGATGGTGTTGCCAGGGTTGGGGGGCGGGGAGAGGAATGGAATCATTTGACACTTCTCTAAAACATGGATTCAACTCGTGAATCTCACTGAGATCAAAGTCTGCTGATAGCGATTAATCATTATCTTAACTTTTTTTGCTTGTTTGCTTTGGTGATAGAGGTAAATGTTGTCTGGCCATGGGGATATCTGCCTTTGGTTGGGGGATCTGCCCCAGACTTTGTGGCTTACCCTTCCCCCTGAGGATTGCAGTGTTTCGGGTATCCCATAGCAAGTGGTGAGAAGGGGGAATCTGTCACGATGGGGACACAGGGCCCAGCCTCCCTTCCTGAGAGCCCCTGCAGGCAGCATCCTGGGCCCGTTCTAGCCCTGGCCAGGAGCTGCTCTGGGGAGATTTGGGAAGAGCTCTTGGCACAGCTGGAAGGCATCTTGGGCTCTCTGTGTTTCTGTAGGTTCTGTCCACTTATGGTTGAGCTTTGCACAAGCCGTCCTAAGATGCACACATGAATACAGGTGGGTTGGGTCACCTCCTTGTCCCATAATCCATAGGATTGGTGGAGAAGTGTACATATTTGTACCAAAACCTAATGCTTATTAGGAAGTGGGGTCCATGTTTAGTGCAGCTTAGGAAATGAGCAGCCTGGTCCTGGACCTTCCCAAGCCGGTCTTCCTGGGGTTACCAGGTGAGTCACCCAGGAAGTCAGCCCCAGGGGTCCCTGTGTCACCCCTCCTCCGCCTCCCAGCCTCCATGGCCTGGAGATGTCCCAGTTCTTGTTTTGCCTCCTGACTCGGTCCTGGCACCCACTTCTTAGATGGGATATTTCTCTTCTGGAAGATACCCTTGACTCCTCTCCATAGCTAGACCCCTATCCCCACTGGTGACCTTGGGCCCCATTCTGCATCAGCCCCAGCAGCCCACCCCTGTGCTGGTCACCAGGAGTGCTGTCCACACTGTCTCCTCGGCCCCAGTCGTGGAGGAAGCTGCATGTGAGCAGGCACGCTGGTGCCGTGGGGGGTGGCTTGGGCTGGAGGACTGCCAGACACGTGACCATCATGGCAGGGTGGCATGACCGAGGGCACCCTCGTGAGAGCAAGCACTTTGACCCTCCTGAAGGAAAGAGTGTCAGCGGCTCTCACTGGGGCATTTCTGCCAGCAGCTTTGGGACCTTGACCCCACCGAACATCAGATTGTCTCACTGCTAAATGTTAAATGTAAGGGTTATGGTACCTGTCATTACTTTGCAGATTAACGTTGTCAGCGATGTGACATGGAGGGGCACCTGATAAGCCCTTGGTAATTGGGGTCATTGGTGTGACAACCACTAATCTGCACGTGGACGCACAGCTCAGAAGTCAGGCCCCCGACAAGGCTGCTGGGTCACCGTGTGACACACTGAATTGCCACTTCTTTGGGCCTCGCTTTGCCTAGCCGTGAGGTGTGAAATTGGTGCCTCTTAATTCCTGAGACCCTCTGGAGGTCTTCAGCTTTCCGTGGGATGGCAAGGAGAAGTTGTGCGTACGCGCTGGAGCTCTGCGACGCAGGCTGCCACATCTGTAGATCGTTCAGGATCATCCCTGACCCCACCGTGCTTATGGGGACCCAGGACCGTGCTCCATCGCGCCCAGCATGGGAGCAGGAAGACCAGTGCTCAGTGATTCCCGGGCTCGAAGCTGCAGCGGCTGTACTGGGAAGGACAGGGAGTGGGGTGAGCTGCCACGGGCTGCGAGGGCATAACGTATGTCTAGTGTTTGCCTTCACGGTTCGAAGGAGCCCGTGAACTTGAATATGGTAGCCACCAGCCAGTCTTTCGAGTCCCTCCTGGGTAGCAGTGTGTGCACACAGCCGGGGGCTAATAAGTGTGGGAGTCTTTCAGTCATGGACTACTTCCTGGTGTCAGGGTTTTGGGATTGTGGGACTTGTCCGTGAGGGACTTAGGATGTCAGCCACTCCTTCCTGAGTTACTGATCCTTCTCCATCCGTGGCTAACGCGGGTGCATTCAGGGAACGTGCTTTGGGCCTGGCGTGGGGAGTCTGCGTAGATCGGCTCAGTGATGACCAGAGCCCAGAGGCCACAAAAAGCATAGGCAGGGCTCCTTTTCAGATGCAAGACACACACAGACACACACACACACACACACACACACACACACACAGCCAGCTTGTGTGATATGCATTTTCTCAGTTCACAGACACTGACCGCGTCACTTGCCATCGTCTGGGGGAGGTGGGTGGAGAGGAGATCACCATTTCCCACAAAGGTTGGAAAGTGAAGTTTCTCTTCTCTGGTTTTTATTTGTTTCAAATCCTACCTGCCTGTAGTAACCACTGAAATAAAGCTTTGTGGGATGCATTTTATTTTTTTAGATGACAGGAATTGAGTGTTGCCTTTGTATTTGGCGCTGTGGTCAGGCAGTCTCCGCTGTTAGGTTTTCTGAATATCTCTAACTATCATGAATACAGCAGAGGCCCACTCTCTCTCCAGGGTAACACCTGATTTCCTTCTGCTGCTTCCTTAAGCCCAGCAGTGCCAATTAAAGATTAAATACTTGTGACAGGAATCTGTGAGAGTAGAAGATTAATTGGTGTGCAAAAGGTATGTCAGTCGAATGTTGAGTTCTGTCTGCACGAGGTTTGAATGGCTCAGAGGTCATCCGACATAACTTGCCAAGGGAGCATGGTTTAGGTTGAAAATGCCGTTGCAGTCTGGATCTTTCATTCCTGGACAGATAGAAATATATAAGAACATGGGCCTTGGGCCACCTGGGTGGTTCCGTGGGTTGGGCCTCTGCCTTCGGCTCAGATTATGATCTCAGGGTCTGGGGTTCGAGCCCCGCATCGGGCTCTCTGCTCAGCAGGGAGCCTGCTTCCCCTTCTCTCTCTCTGCCTGCCTCTCTGCCTGCTTGTGATCTCTGTCTGTCAAATAAATAAATAAAATCTTTAAAAAAAACAAAAAGAACATTGGCCTTTAGGTGTGTGTTGGGAACTTTTCAGCCCTAGCGCTTTGTGTAAAGAAAGTTCTCTTTTCTTCTCTGTGCTGACTCCACACCTCCATACCCCAGATGCTTGGGCTTTCTTCCCCCATCAGGCATTCTCTGATATCCCGCCGGATGTGCCCTGTGGCGTGCGGTTCCATCCTGACGCCGCCTGCTTGGTTCCGTCATTGACTAGAGCAGCCCGTGGAACTCAGGCAGATGGTGTACTAGTCAGAGTACTGGCTCGTTATAAATGATTTAGCTCGGGGACAGTCACGTGGCAAAGAGGCATTGAGCAAGGCATGGGAAGGCGTTCGGGACTTCTGTGGGGGGCACACCACATTCCCAGCTCCTCTCTGTGTCCGCCTACCTAGAGGCTCTGCAAACCTTGTGGGTTTGCATTTTCTATGTGGGTGCTTCACCCCGTAGGCACGATGGCTTAAATCTGATGAACTGGACCTCTGGCCCCTGTCTCTTGTTCCCCGAGGTCAGGGAGTGGGGCTGACCCTCCCAACCCTCTAGTCCCACTGTTGGTCCCCTCGGCAACCAGCGCCATTCCTGTGGTTATCTTATGGCTTCCCCTAAAGCACCTGATTGATAACAACTCAGGTGTGGTTGAAAGGGGCTTCAAGAGAAGCGTCTGCCTTCGGCTCAGGTCATGATCCCAGGGTCCTGGGATTGAGTCCTGCCTCAGGCTCCCTGCTCAGCAGGAAGTCTGCTTCTCCCTCTCCCTCCCCCACTCCCCTGCTTGTGCTCGCTCTCTCTTTGTCAAATAAATAAAACCTTAAAAAAAAAAAGACGAAGAAGCAAAGGGGCTTGTAATGAATAAGAGAATGTTATATCACAAAAGATGATCCTCTTGCCTTTGTGAAAGCTCGGGAGCTATTTCAGGAGCCACAAAAGACCAATATTAGAACAAAAAATGCTCCCATTGCTGTTAGGGCTTAGGAAATCATAAGGCTCTTAGGAGCCATGTGCCGGCATCATGAAGGAGGCCAAGATCTCTATTTTCTATTCTCTCCAACCTTACCGGTGCCATTGATGTTTTTCTTTTTTTTTTCTTGCTCTTAATAATCTGTCACCATCTGGGGTTTTCGCATCTAAGCAAGGGTGCTTGGCCCCATTATGCTTAGGAGCGTCCCTTCTCTATGAAGATGGGAGGAGGCAGGGAGACGGTGCGCGGTCAGGTCAGGTAACAGGTGCTCACGTGGGTCTGGGGAGCACGGACAGGCCGTACACGTATCCTGAGCATGTCGGGCAAGTCGCGTTTCTGTGAGGGGCCATGCAGTTCAGTGTCCTCTTTCCTATTCCAGAGGTTCAAGAGGACACTATGTGGTGAGTTGGGCCCAGCAGGGTGCAGCAAGGGCGGTCAGGTGGGGTGAGAAGGGGGAGCCTCGTCTCTAACTCACGCTGGCCTCCGTGCCTGCAGTCAGCCGGTGAGCCCCTGGCCTCGTCCTGGCTTGGTTTATGGAAGATGCATGCCCCAGGTCATCCTTGGGGAGCCAGACGCCAGTTTGTTTCACTGAGTTTAGATCTATTTTAGAAGTGAAGCAGCCTCCGTTCGCTCGTGGCACGGAGGCCAGAGGCACATGGGAGCTGGAGATCAGATGAGCTCCCCAAATATTTGGGACAAAAGTCAGCGTCCAGTGTGGGACTTGGTTATTTGAGGAGGCAAAATAACTATTAATAACTTGATTTATAGCCGTGTTGTTTGACCTATATCTGCTGCACGTCCGTCCTCAGGAGCCCGTGTGACGTGAAATTGTGTACGTGGAGTTGTTTTCCCTTCTCCTCTGCGTGCCTGCCAGGGCTGCCGTCTCGGGGAGGTATTTTGACGTGAGGGCTGCACTGATTAGACACTTTATCTTAGCACCCATTTCCAGAAGCATCTGCCTCGTTTGTGCCCAGTGTTTGCTTCTCCGCGGAGGGGCCCTCACGGGTGGGTGGTGATCCCTACAGGGAAGGCCTAGGGCTGGCCACACCACAGGACGTGTGGAATGCGAGCCACTCCAAGCGTTTCTGCAAAAACTGACCATCACCTCAGTAAGGTCTTGGTGACTTCCGTAATATCGTAGTGTAGCACTTTTTTTTTTTTTTCTATTTTAAGATTTTTTTTTTTTTTTTGAGAGAGAGGCAGAGAGAGGGGAGAAGCAGGCTCCTCACTGAGCAAGGACTCGTGGGGCTCGATCCCAGGACCCTGAGATCATGACCTGAGCCGAAGGCAGAGGCTTCATTCACTGACTGAGCCACCCAGGCACCCCCTCCCCCAGTGATTATATAATCTAAACAAATGAAATCCTAATTGAGCCACAGAAATTTGAAAGTTTGTCAAAGAGTGGGATTTTTTTTCTCCTGAGTAGGATATTTTAGATTTTTTAAAAGGCTTCGATTTTGCTCTAAGAGCTGTGGAAAATACACGAAGTTGGTGACATGGTGGTATGGCGGTTGGATTTGATTCAGGAAAACTACAGCCTACCACCCACGTGTGACCAGAGTCACCTGGCTTTGTCTAACACCCGTGCTTCTAAATGTGCCGGGAGGTCTGTCAGTAATGCACCTCAGAAGAGGGAAAGCACGTTGGGGACACACCTTGCTTTGACCCTCTGGGGCTTTTATTCTTCACTGTCACAATGACTCTGAGGAGTGTCAGAATGACGTTATGTTCCCAAAAGCATAGTGGCCCTGACTGCCGAGAGCGGTGACCCAGGTGGGAGGGACCTGGCCGGCCCCAAAAAGGAGCAGAAGGGCAGGACGGAAGACACCAGTGCCAGGGGCTTCCATAGGGGAAAGATAACTCCAGTGAAAACCCACCTGGGTGGGGGGCGGTCAGCACATTGCATTTTCTCAGAAGAAACGTGTCAGACAGCGAGCCTGTATCTTGGGGGCACGGAAGTGGAAGCAGTGGTCGGTGTGTTCTGCTGGATTTTCTCCGGGTTTTGAGGACGTGTGAACTGCAGCTGGGGAAAGCCCACTGGGCCATGGTGCCCCTCAGCCACCCTGCCCATGGCATGCAGGGTCCTGACCTGAGGCCGACTCGGGAACTACCGTGAGCTCTGGGCTTCACCCCTCACCGGCTCTTAAAGGGTCCATTAAGGGAGAAATGCTTGGGTTGTTCACGGGATGAGTTGGGCTTGTTAGTGTTACGGAGCTCAAATCAGGCAGCTATCATGTGGCAGCTAAATAAGAGTGTAGGACACATTCTAGAATATTCCGGAAGCCCCAGACTTGTGAGCTGCAGTGTGACTTGTACTTGTTCTCGAAGGTGAGTACCCGGAGCTGTCAGTGAACACACAGCTGAGGGGGGTCCCCCATGTGGTGGCCGCTCTCTTCTCCTGGCCCCTGCTCCTTGGCTTACAGATGAGGGCAGGAGACAGGAGGACAAGGACCCTCCAGGGGTCCGGATTTTCCGTGAGCCCCACTTGTCCCACTCACCTCCCTGCCCCCGAACTCTGAGCAAGACTTTTGCCTGCTGACTCTGGAGTTCTCCTTTGTGATCGATTAAGTATTGATCACACAGTAACGATGAATTATTACTTCAGTACCTTTGTCCTTTTACTGTCTGGCCACAGGATTAATCTTTGACTCTAAGCTAAGGCAGCATCCTTCCCCCTCTCATACAGACCCCTAGACGTGTGGGGCCCTGCTCGCAGGTTTCAGGTCGCGATGTGGGTTCGGATTCACACTGCGCGTCCCTGTCCACTCCACTCAGACAGCTCTCGCTGATCTTGCTTCCTACTATTTCGGAAGCATCGGCTTCTCTCTTGTCAGTCCGTCTGTCTGTCCATCTGATGCTTACTGTGTGTAGCACCCGTGTCCGGGCCTTCCTCAGACCCCTGCCCTAGCACCGTTGGGGGCAAGAAGCCGAGGGTCTGTGGCTTTTCTGCTTCTGCCTGGTCTTCCCACAGCTGGTCTCCACCCCAGCCCACCCCCAGCCGGCTGCATGCCCTCCCTGGCTGTAGCCTTGGGGCCCCCTGCACCCCCAAACCCCATGCCCCTTTGACATCTGTGCCAGACATCCTCTCTCAGGAAGTTTTTGTCACTGTTCAGCTCTGCTCTGTCTTCTTGGGCCCTTTTCCCTAACGAGTGGGGAAGCCGAAGCACAGGTGTAAATCTTAAAGAAAGAAAGAAAGAAAGGCAAATTCCAGAACTGGACGAAACTGACATCTCTCTGTAATGCACAAGGGGTCCTGCAACAGGTGGGGGGAGGGGGAGAGTCGTGGGGGCAGGTTCCGGAAAGGTCTGTGAGCTCATGCATAGAGCACACACCTGGTGGCTGCAAAGATTGTTTTCAGATTCAGGGTTCGCTCCTTTGCACTTGTGTGTGATCACGGGCAAAGTGCTCGATCCCTTGGGTCTGTTCCTCAGCTGGTACACCAGCTCATGGTCCCCCATGTATATTGTGTCGTAAGGCATCCGTGAAACAGGTGTACCGAGTTACAGCTACCCGTGCTTACCACATGCGGGGCTCTGTTACGGTGCAAGGTGACGACCAGCTTCCTCCTGTCACCCCCCCCGCATGCAGCTCCACTGCGAACCCCGTGTCGGGCTTGTGGGGTGAGAGGTAGAAAGCCGAGCCTTGTGTCCTGGGTGTGGAGCCCATAGCAGGAGCGGGGCCGGGATAGACACGTTCCCGGTGGGTGACCTCTCTGCTCTGTCTTCCTGCCTGTTGGGGCTTGGGCCCTAGCTTGGCGGGGGTCGCGCTGTCTTGGGCCCTGAGCCCGTGGTGCTCAGTGGGCATCACTTACAGGAGCAGGTGGGCCTGTGGCTGACCCAGCTTGCAAAGCACCACAGTAGGGTAAGGTGGGTCTCGTTTATGTTGGCCACGTTGTGCACAGTGACAGAGCTGAAAACGCACCGAAGGGGGCAGTGCTGTTGGGTTGCAGTGGGTTACAATTAAGAGAATCTACCTCAGAGCAGCTTCAGCTCTCGATTGTAGGGACTATGCTTTCCAGAGCTCCCGGCCAGAGTACAGCCTCGCCTCGCCTTGCCACGCCAGGCTGCTCGGAGTCTGGGTCCCATCTCCAACCTCTGTCTCTGCCGCCTGCCCCAGCTGCTTCCACATCTCCAAATGTGCTGACTTATCCCCCTCCCCACTCCATGGTGTATAGTGAAGGCTCTCCAGAGAAACAGAACGAATGGGATGTGCATTTATGGGTATATGGGGGAGGGGGTTTAAGGAACTGGTTCACGTGATTATGGAGATGCATGTCCAAAATCTTCAGGGCAGCCAGCGGCCTGGGGACCCAGGGAAGAGTTGTAGTTCAAGTCTGGGGGCAGAATTCTTCTGTCCTCCGGGACTGTAGTCTTTTTCTCTTAAACTCTTCTTCTCTTCAACTGATCAGACAAGGCCCACCCATATTATAGAGAGCAGTCTTACTCAGAGCTTACTGATTTATTTATTTATTTTTTTAAAGACTTTATTTATTTATTTGACAGAGAGAGATCACAAGCAGGCAGAGAGGCAGGTAGAGAGAGAGGAGGAAGCAGGCTCCCTGCTGAGCAGAGAGCCCGATGCGGGGCTCGATCCCAGGACCCTGAGATCATGACCTGAGCCAAAGGCAGCGGCTTAACCCACTGAGCCACCCAGGCGCCCCAGAGCTTACTGATTTAAATGTCACTCTCATCTAAAAAATATTTCATAGAGGGGCGCCGGGGTGGTACAGTCAGTTAAGCATCTGACTTTGTTTTCCCCTCAACTCATGGTCTCAAGGTCTTGAGATCAAGGCCTGTATCCTGCTCTTTGCTCAGCAGGGAGTCTGCTTAAAACTCTCTCTGCTCCTCCCCACTGTGTGCTCTCTCTAAAATAACAAACAAACAAACAAAAAAACAAAAAAATAAACCAAAAACCCCCTTACTTGACCAAATACCTGTGTCCCGGCAAAGCTGACACGTCTAAGTTCCCATCAGAGTCTCTGGAGCACATCTCCTTCTGTTTTCTGTCCTTCCCTCTGACATTCTCTGGGCTTCTGTCTGCGTCAGGCCTTCTCCACAGAGACCAGGCTCCCCCAGCTGTCAGGCCCGTGGAGGGCAGAGGAGGGCACCTGGAGGTCAGCAGGTGCACGCTCCATAGGGCTCCCCCCATAAGCCCGTCCGCGTGGTGTGGGCCTCCCGGAGCCCTGAGCAGGCCAAGGCCCCTGTCCATGTTGGGTGCCATTCAGCTCCTGTGTCTCTCACCTCTAGAATTTTGGGGAAGGGAGAAGTCCTGATCCACCTGGTTAGGGCTTGACATCTGCCTGTGGTCTGGCTAGCTGGGGCCGGAGCGGTGGGGTCATGCTGTGTGGCCCATCCACACCGAGGGGCCTGTGAGCCAGGCCGAGGCTCCAAAGCTGGGTCCTGTCCATGCAGACCAAAGAGACGCGGCTGGACGGTGGCTCCATGGTGCCCAGGGATAGTGTCAGCAAATACTGATTCGCGTACTATGTACGGTTACTTCTGGGATGCACAAGCTCAGTCACGCTCCCTGCCTTCGCTGGGTCGTGTGGACTAGTATGAGCGTTGGGAGCCGATCCCCAAGGTGCCCATGTGCCTGTCACCCCTCGCTGCTGCCGCTAACGTCCTGCTCTGTTCTGTTTTCTCGCGGTTGGCCTGTACGCCCAGAGGATGACGTAGACCTGGAAGCCCTGGTGAACGATGTGAACGCGTCGCTGGAGAGTTTGTACCCATCCTGTAGCATGCAGTCAGAGACGGCGCCCCTGCTCCAGAACGGCCAGCACACCCGCAGCCAGCCGCCACCTTCGGGAACAAGGTCCCTGCAGACGCCGCGTTCCCAGCCTGTGCACATCCTTGCCGTCAGGTGGGACCTGGGGCTTGGAGGGGCTTGTCTCCGGGGACGGGGATGCGACATGGCTCTCTGCGCGTCCATACGTTCATTTTCTCCATCCAGCTTGGCCCTACGGGCTTGGACCTGGCACCCAGTTTGGTTTGGACAACATCCATGGAGCACCTGCTCCATGATAGGGGAGGGAAATCCTCGTAAGAGAAGGCTCTGGAAATAAGGGAGGAAGGACCCAGTATGGTCTTTTGGGGGCTCGAGGGCCTTACTACCCACAGTGGGGTCTGGGGGCCTGGAGGAGGGGCATCCCACAGGGGGTTCCCTGCAGGAGACAGCCTCTGGAAATTCGGGGCTGGTGGGCAGGGCTTCTGGGAAGGTGTTCCTTGCAGGTGGCACATCTCTGATTTGGGTGTCGGCAGGTGAGTAGGAGCTAGGAGGTTGTGGGGGAAGAGATTTTGTGAGTGGAAGGGATGATCCCCATTGTCTCAGGTGGCCAGATTTGCTCCCTTTCCTTGGCGGACTGATACTCCCTTGTACGTACCGTGTTTATCCATTTGTGTGCTGACGGGTGACGCAGGCAGCATGCTAAGTAACCAAGCCTTCCACAGGAGGACAGATGCCACGGGATTGCACGTAGGGGACGCATCTAAGGTAGTCAGACTCCGAGAAGCAAAGAGTGGGAGTGGTGGAGGCCAGGTCCAGAGGGGAGGGGGTTGGGAGAGAGGGGACAGAGCATCCCAAGTGCCGTTTCTACACGGGGAACGGGTCCAGGGGATCTCCAGCACAGAGCCCACATGTCCCAGTACCCTGGTGTGGTGTAGACTGAGAACCTGGCTGAGAGGGAGGGGCTTCCAGGATCACAGGGGGCGTCGCGTCCACAGTCTGTGGTGTGTCTGGCAGGCAACTCTGGTGATGGGTCACACCGCGTGCTCATGTCACACACAGTCGTCCTGCTTTCCAAGTGTCGATCATACCTCCACGCAGGGTGGTAGACAAAGATGACCCTGACAGGTGGGGCCACCTTCCAAAGGCCTCTGTGAGCCATATGAGGGGCAAGACGGGGAAAAATTTGAAGAGGCGAGCCAGGAGATTGGGTTAGGGTTTCGGCAGATCCTTCTGGCAGCCTGGTTGGGGGGGCAGGTGCCGGCCGGTTAGGGCGCAGCTGACTTGGAGGCTGTTTCAGGGACCAGCCTAGAGATGCTGGTGTCCCGCAGCGGCTGCAGAGCGGGAGAGACGGGAGGTGTCCGCACCTAACTTCGGGGGGCGGTGGGGTCGGCCTGAGCCGGGAGCGTGCCTCTGCCCTGTCTCGAGGGTGTGGCCGGAGCAGCCAGTGCCACAGCTGCTGGGAACAGGGTGCTGGAGGCATCACAGGCCTTCTGGGGGCAGAGGTTGTGAAATGGAGCCGAGAAGCTCTCTGTGGCTGCCGCCCGGTCCCTGTGGGCTGGGCCCTGGAGGTTTTCGGGTGAGGATGGAGGGATGGGAATGGGTGACGGAGCGAGGCCTCCCTGAGCTTTCTAGTGCCTCCCTGGGCTTTCTATTGCGAGGCTGGTGTTGCCCTCTGTTTTGGGCCTATGTCAGGCTGGGGTGCTCGTGTCTGCTACCTTTCTCAGAACTGCATCTTCCGGGGATCTCGCTTCCTCTGCTTGGGGGTGGAGGGGTGGGGTGCTCTCTGCTTCCAGAAACTTCTATAAGGCTCTTTTTTGTTGTTGTTGTTAAGATTTTATTTATTGATAGAGAAAGAGAAAGAGATTACAAGTAGGGAGAGAGGCAGGCAGAGAGAGATGGGGAAGCAGGCTCCCTGCTGAGCAGAGAGCCTGATGCGGGGCTCCATCCCAGGACCCTGAGATCATGACCTGAGCCGAAGGCAGAGTCTTTAACCCACTGAGCCACCCAGGTGCCCTGTATAAGGCTCTTTCTGGTCTGACATCCCCGGGGTTCTGCGGACAGGCTACCCTCTCACCCAAGGCAGTCTGCTCTGTCTCGGGTCAGCGGGGTCAGCACAGAGCTGTCTGCAGGGGTGGTCGCCTGCCCCTTGGCTCTTGGCCTTTCCCTGCCTCTCTCTCCTGGTGTTTTCATCCCACTCTGCTTTCTGGGGCATCACCCTTGTGTTCTTGGCCCCTGTGCAGTCAGTCCACGAAGAGATGCACTTTCCTCCTGTGCACTTCTTTGGGTGTGGAGTCTGTCGGTCACATGTCCAGAGAAGCCTGGAGTAGGGAGCCCCTGGAAAGGATGGTCACAGCCGGCACAGCGGTCGCACCGGAAGCTGAGTCAGGGCAGAGAATGGACAAGAAGGCCCAGGCCCCTGAGTTGCCTGGAGCCCTTGAGCCTAAAATTTGGGCCACATTCTGCCCTGGGGCTGCCTGTGCTAAGTCCCACGGGAGGTGTCTGGGCAGGCCTGCACCACAGGGCAGCAGACACTCTCCCTGCAGCAGAGTGGACACCTGGCCTCAGGCCTTACCTCACTTCTCTCAAATAAGTAGCATTGTTTCTTACCTTCAATTGTGTTTTAAAAATGGGGTGACCAATGTGGGATACCCAAAGGTTTTTTTTTTTTTTTTTGTAAGTGAGGTTTTTTTGTGGAGCACTTCCTGTGTGTGCTGAGCACTTCCTCTGTATAGTTCCTGTTGAATCCTCATTTGTTAGCTGGTACGATGGCCAGCATATCTCTCAAGGTGGGTGGTGTGGTGGCCCTCAATGCCCAGCTGACAAAACTGAGGCCCTAGGCGTAGTGACTGGCCCCCACCTACTGAGGGGGGAGTCCGGATGCAAACCCAGCCTGAGGGGCCCTGAGGAGCTCCAAGACCTACTGGGCCTGGTGCTGTGTGGGAGGCCCATGGAGTGGGGTGTACAGAGCCAACGGGGACAGGTGCAGAGCAGAAGCTGGGGAAGGCAGCGAGGGCTTCCTGGAAGAGGTTACCACTGGGGCCTCCGATCCTGAAGGAGTGTACTACAGGGACAGCAGCGGGCAGCGGACGTGTTCCAGCCGGCAGATGACAGAGCACAGGCCTGCCATTCTCCTCCCCATCCCCGACCCCCAACATCCCTGCATCTTTGCCCCTTTCCACGTCTCGGTTTTCAACTATGGAGGGACGCAGCCTCCGGAACAGGGACTGTCTCCAGTTCCGTGTAATGTCTCTTAGCTTTGCTTCGCACAGTACTTGTGAACTGCCATAAAGTCAGCATGAGACTCTTGTTCTCCTTTTAATTTTTAAGAAAAATTTATTGACGTGAAGCTCACATAACAGGGAATGAACCACTTACAGCGTACCATTCAGTCGTTTTTAGTACTCTCCCAGGGTTGTATTCCCACCACTTCTCCCGAGTTCCAGAAGGCCCTCACCCCTCCAGCAGAAACCCCTTGCCCAGTGCTCAGTGTCTCCACACTGCCCCTTCCCAGGGCCCCGCGGCCACCCACCTGCATTTCCATTGCTGTGGATTTACCTGGTCTTGCTATTTCAGCGGAAGGACATCCTCGTTCACTTATTATAACGTCTGGTTTTTCCAAATAAGGACTTATTTTTGAAAGATGGGTTTTGGGTTCATAGCACACTGGAGAGAAATCCAGAAGTATGTCCCATGCGAACCACACACGCACGGCCTCCTGCACTATCCACGTCCTCCTCTGGGTGGTAACTTTGGTATAGTCGATGAGCCCCAGGAGTGTCGGCCCCCAAAAGCCACTGTCAGCATCGTCTGTCCTGGGGGTGTGGACAGTTGTGTAATAACCCGAATCCATCCATACACTACCATGTAGGATAGTCTCACTGCGCTAAACATGGTTTTTAACATTTCTCACAACAGCCTGTTAAGAGACGCTTTTGCTAACCCCTAGGGGGTCAGAACGTTGGATCTTGTATATTATAAAACTCATGCTTTGGGTTTGCCACCGGCTAGGGGTCATCCTCGGGCTGGAATATATTGACAAGGGGCCCAACTTCATGTCCTCTGCTCCGGCTCTGGGAAACAAGGTCCACGTGTCAGCCAGACACTTTGCCAGGACAGAGGCTGGTACGGGAAGAGAGGGTTCTCTTAACCACGCACATCTGCTTTCTGGTATGTTTGTCGAGCCCCTAGAGAAGGGCCATCCCACACCACAGCTCGGACCACCTTCCGGCTGTGGGTTCAGTCGTGCAGTAAGTGGGCGCATCCTGGTCCCTGGGAATGGCCCGGCAGGCCCCTCCAGCGTCAGGATCAGGTGGTAAACAGAGAACCTGTAAAGTGATCACGGTGCATTTCTCAAGTGGCAAACTCCCGAGAAAGTGAATGCATCATTAATTTAGTTGAACTGTCAAAGGACTGCACCAATTCCTGAAAGACACGGCCAGTGCCAGGGCTTCCTGAGACATAGTTTTGGCAGGGACCAGGGATGCTGAGTGGCATCTTGGGCTGTGCTCCCTTTCTGCAGGTGGACGCCTGGACACTGGGCAGTGGTGTCCTCCACTCCTGGGGGACAGGAAGTAGACTGGCACTTTGCTGTCGTCTCTGCTTTGACTCTGAACTTGATTCTTCTGCTATTTTCATACTTGCATCTGATTCATCTCAATGTGGGTGTTTGGCGTAGTTGTAGGAGAGGTGGGTGTTACATTTTCGGGAGGAAATGCCCGAGCGCTGGCAGTGTGACATGCTATGTGGTGGTGCCTGGCGCTGTGAAGTGGGGTGCTGTGGGGCGTTTCTGAGCAGACGCAAACCCAGGCCTTCGTGCTCTGGGGAGGTAGTGACACGGAACACTGAGTCCCAGCGCAGTCACGATCAGCCACCTTGTTGTATAAACAAGCATTTGTTCCGGGACACCAATGAGGACACACGGAGCCGCTTCTGGTGCCTTTATGTGTTTGGAGAAGTGATCCCTTCAGAGGCATCGGGAAGAGGGGTTCTCCTGGAAATGGCTCCTACACCTCTTCATACATCGGTTTTCAGGGAATAAACCCATGAGTTTTTTGGAGAGCACACCTGGTACAGGCCCTGTGGGGGGCATTGTTTGGGATATAAGCGTCTTCACGGTGCTTCTTGCTCCCACATGTTTAATAAGGGAGGGAATCTGGACCCTTTGAGTCTGCGAAGGGCAGCTTTAAAAACAAAACAAAAACAAAAAAATAAGACTTCCCGTCCTGGTACCATACATTTAGCAAAATGGACCATCCCAGCTGTGTTGAAGTGAACAGGTGCCTAGTGTTGCGTGTACTGACAGTGTTGTGTACGTATCTCTAGGACCTGGTCATCATGCAGCAGTGACACTCTGTCCGTGACCCAGAAGCTCCCTGTCCTGCCCCAGTCCCTGACAGTGACCATTGTTCTAGCCAAGGGCTTAGCAACCCCATGTGCCTCACAGAGGTGGACTGTCCTAAGATCTGTCCTTCTGTGACTGGCTTCTGTCACCTAGCACCGTGTCCTCGAGGTTCATCCCTGCTGTAACGTGTCTGGGTTCCTTCCTTGTGCGGGCTGATATGTGTCCCCTTGTGTGGATGGACCACGTTTGTGTGTCTCTTCACGCCTCCATGCACACTCGGGTTTGACTGTTGTGACGCATCTTGCTGTGACCCTGGGATCCAGGTATCTCTTTGAGCCCCTCTTTAGTTTTTTGGGGGGCACATCCCCAGATGTGGGATTGTTGGATTGCATCGGGGAGGACAGCAAACCTTTAACGAGCAGGTGTGTCTCTCCTCCCAGACGCCTGCAGGAAGAAGACCAGGAGCTCCGAACCTCGTCTCTGCCGGCCATCCCCAACCCTTTCCCTGAGCTCTGCGGCCCCGGGAGCCCGCCGGTGCTGACGCGGGGCTCCCTACCTCCAAGCCAGGCTGCTGCGAAGCAGGTGAGCACACGCCCCCCTTCCAGCGCCAGGCCACCTGGCTGTGGGGTCAGGACGGATGTGCCGGCTCTTCCTTCAGGAAGAAGGGAGGGAACATGTGGGATCTTTTGCTTCTTTTCCTCTTGCTGCTGTTCCTTTGGCCTTAGGAAACTTTTGATCTGTTGGCCAGAATTCCGTTTGTTAAGTCTGGGATGTAGCCGTGTGTTTCAGAAAGCATCTCATAAGAAGGATAAAAAGTAACAATTTGTTACCTAGAGATGAATGTTGGTTCTCTGACAAAATACTCCCCCCCCCCCCCCCCCCCGCCACATCCTCTCCACTGGCTGGGATCTCTGGATAAATGAGGGATTTCTCAGGCACCTGGACTTCCGCAAGTGGAAGAGTTTCCATGTGGTATCCTGGTCTGGAATAGGGTCTGAGCAAGGCAGAAAACCTGACTCAGAAGACGGCAGCCACCTCCTTACGCTAAAAGTTTCTACCTTACAAGTGGGATTGTGCGCTGCGTGTATCAGAGCCGTTTCCTCCGGGAGGAAACGGGGATACAGAGAGTGCCGGGACCTACCCAGGGTCAAAGCGTCAGTGGCTTAGAGAAATCGGCTGTCATGGCCTGGGCCTTGGTGGGTTGCAGGCTGGGGAGGGAAACCCAGTCTTGCCGCAGTGTGGGCGGTGGTGGCATAAATATGATAATGACGACGGGAACGTCTGACATTCACAGAGTGACCCCTAGAGGCCAGGCACTATTCAGTGAAGTTTCCATATTTTATTTACTTATTTGTTCATTTATTACCCAAAACACTCCTAAGAGTTAGGTACAAATTTATCTCTATTTCCCAGTTAGGAAACAGAAGCCCATCTGTGACTGATGGGGGCGGGCGGGACCCCAGAGCAAGTGGGGGATGAGCAGGGCCCCAGAGCTAGCGGGGGATGGGCAGGACCCCAGAGTGAGTGGTGGGGCTAGGAGGGACTCCAGAGGGACCAGTGGGACCCCAGAGTGAGCAGGAGGTAGGCGGGACCCCAGAGAGAGGGGGGCAGGTGGGCAGGACCCCAGTGTGAGTGGGAGGGCTGGTGGGATTCCAGAGTGAGCAGTGGTGCTAGGAGGGACCTGAGAGCGAGCAGCAGGGCTGTCAGGAACCCAGAACTAGCAGTGGGACTCCAGAGTGAGCGGCAGAGTGGGCGGGACCCCAGAACTAGCAGCAGGACCCCAGAGCCAGCAGCAGGACCCCAGTGTGAGCGACAGGCCTGTCGTACCTGACAGTAGGACCCAGAGCCTCTGATTTTAGCCATTAAACTAGTATTTCCTGGGATCCTGATGGTCTTTATTTTTAGTAAGTGTATTTCAGAACTCTCTTTGGCTTTTCTACTGGAAGCCCCTCTTAATTTCCTCTGCACTTTGCCATCCCCAAGCCTGATGCACCAGCATTCCCTGCCCTCTGCAGAACCCCCCACCCCGCCGCACCCGTGCCATGCCCGGCTATGCTTGTGGAGGGAGACATGTCCTCTCTCCCTCTGGGCTCCTGAGCAGCACGGCTCCCTTTCTGACCTCGTGCCTCCCCAGGCAGGCTGCATGGTTCCGCCATTGACACTGGGAAGGTGAGGTAACTGTCCCTGTCCAGAAGCCAGTGCTGGCCGGGCTATAGCTCTTTGTCACATGCCTTCAGGACATCTGGGATATCTGCCTCCCTGGTGACCTTCTGCTTCAAGGAAGGGTCTAGACAGGCCGTCTGTGGACTGCTCACTGAGCTTGTTTACGGCCTTACCCATCCTAAAATAAGACCAGGAAAATTTTATCTGGCTCTCGCCACCGTTGGCAGGAAAGCGGGCCTCCACCCCCACGGACTGTCCAAGTCTGTAAGCAGAATCCGGAAACTCGGGAATTCTGCCTGCTGTTTTTCTTGGGATCAGAGTGTCTGCCCTGGTGTCTGTCTTCCCAGTGCCCGTTTCCCCCCGCCTGCTGGACCCGGCGGGCGCAGGACAGGTGGCCAAGCTGGTGGAGAGTCCATGGTCCTCGTTGGGTCTTACTCAGCTCGGACGGATGCCACTCATCCACGCCGGGCTCTGACCTTTGATCTTAGGAGCTGTGTGTCACTGGCGCAGTGGCCGGTGGCTGCCCCCCAGCCTGTGATGGCGTGGCCGCTGATGGTCGCAGGAGTTAGGGCCCCTTCTCCACACTTGCATGCTGTTCTCTCTCCCTTTGCACCAAGTCCAAGGGAGCAGCTGGACCTGCCTGAGGCAGTAAACCATGCTCGTGGAGGCCCCTCATGCTTCCTCGTTCACTGGGCAGCATGTGGCCAGCGTGGGTGAAGAAGAAAGCCTCTTGCCTCTTTGGTAGGAAACTGTCTCAGGACAGCGAGGCCATCAGAAGCAGCCTCTTTCTGTCCTCGAGTCCGAAGGGGAGGCAGGAATGAGGGAGGCTGGACCGGCCATGTGCACAGACCCGTTCCTGCCTGGGACACTGCCTGCCCTACCGCACTCTTCCCAGACCCTCTTGCAAACGGGCCAGCAGCCTTCCTTCCCCTCCCTGGGTGTCTTCTGCAGGGAAGCTTGCTGGCTGCCCACCATGCTGTCCATGCACCCCAGCTCCAGGGAGCCGCTGCCGTGTCGCGGGCATCTGCTCTGCATGGGGCACCGCCCGCTTCCCACGCAGAGGACGCCCACCTGGCGGGACGGCCAGCCGAGGGTGGCAGGAGCGCTGAGGCTGCGGGCTCCTAGGTGTGTTGTTCTGTCGTCTGTCTGCCACAGCTCCTCTGTGGACGTGTGAGCTGCAGGCCAGCTGCTGGGAAGGATCAGAAACCCTCAGTGGCCGCCCCACAACCTCCCCCGGGGCATCCATGGGGTAGATGCCCCGGTCAGGCTGTGGAAGTCCCCCCATGCCGACCCCACTGTGGTTGTTCTTGCCTGAGCCAACTGGGATCCACACAGTGGGAGCAGTGCTGTGGACTGTGTGTGTGCCCCCCACCACGAGAGGACATGTGGCAGCCCCACCCCCACGGGGATGGTGTGGGAGGTGGGGCGCCCATGTGGGATCACTGCCCTGGTGGGAAGGAGCAGGGCTGTGGTCTGCAGCAGGCCGGAGGTGGCCGCCCAGGAGCCAGGAAGGGGCTCTTGGCAGAACCTGACCCGCCCGCACCCTGATCGTGGACTCTCAGCCTCTGGAGCTGGGGGTGCCACTTGCTCTTTGAGCCCCCCACGTTGGTGCTGTGTTATCGTGGCCTGAGCTAGTGGAGAATGGACACTAGCGCTTGGCTCCCCGCACTGGAAGCCCTAACCGGGTGAAAGTACCCGGCCGTGCCTGGATTCGAAATCACTGCGAGGACAAGGGCTGCTGACAGCCCAGCTGTCCTTTCTGCCCAGCTCCGAGTCCCCGCCCCCAGACCTGGGTTCCTGGCTCTGCTGTCCCCACGTCGGTCCCCTGGCTCTGCCCGTAAAGGGGTGGACCTGTGGTGCTCCCCGCACCGCCGACCCCGCCCTCACGCTGCTCCCACAGACCCCGGTCCCACCCTGGTTCCATACCAGCGTGGTCGGGTAGCACCTGCCTTGCAGCTGCTCTCAGACCCGATCAGCATGAACCAGGGTCAAGATAGGGGGAAACTGCTGAGTCCGCAGCCCAGCAGCTGGACTCTGATCGGGAGTCGCCTGCAGCCCGTGAACCCAATGCCCGTCGGAAGCCCAGCCACGGCGGCCTCTGTGCCTCCCTCGGGGTCCTCCCGGGCCTGCAGGGTTTCAGTCTTGTGAGCAGTTTCCGGGGTCGCCTTAGACTCAAGTTTCTCAGGCGTTCTGCCTCTTCTGTTGTGTTATACAGATTTGAAGCAGCTGCCTTTGGTGTGTTAATATTTTTTTAGGTTTTATTTATTTGAGATGGAAGAGGGAGAGAGAGAGAAAAAAAAGCATGAGAGCACAGAGAGAGAGGGAGCAGCAGGACCCTGGGCCATGACTTGAGCCGAAGGCAGTCACTTACCTGCCTGAGCCCCCCAGGCGCCCCTGCTTATTAATATTTTAAATCAGAATCTACTGATGGGCACGTAGCTTTATGGCTTCGCCTGTAATGAGAGCACGTGTGGGCTTCTTCATCTACGGACGGAAGACAGTCATGAAGCGTGGTTCGTGTTGGGAGAAGCACCTGCTTTGCCCCGTGAGAGTCTTGAACCCGTGGCTGCCCCCATGCATGGAGTCTTCCCGGCGGATCACACACTGAGGGATTCGTATCTGAACTCACAGCCCCGGTGAAGGATGTTGTTCCCTTGTTTACCAAACGACACAAAACGTACCAGAACGACTTGATGAAGTCGTGTAATGACGTGTCATCTTGTAGTCACAGAAACACAGATGCCTGAGAACTGCTCTGAGCGATAACATTCTGTCCCCTGGAGGGTCATGAAATTCAATTAATATCAGAAAGTGAATTTTTGTGTTGAAAATCAACAAGGCATGTTTAACTGCTTTGTGACTCATTTGGAAAAGACAGGCTGTCACATGGTCGGAGTGATTGTTAAGCCCGAATCGTGAGCCGTGACCCCGCATCAGGCCGCGGCCCCATCCTGTGGTCTAGACCGAGTCTTCACGTGTTTCCGGCGATGTTCCCTTTGCCCTCGGTGCCGCATGGACCCAAAGAACCTTACTTCTTCTTTGTGTCTTGCTGAACTAAGTGTTTCAGACCCTCTGGAATATTCTCTTCAGGTCGCGGCTGCTGTGTGTCTGCCGCAGTTTGGTGCAGCGTGCGTTTATCTGACAGCAACTATGAGTGCCGGCTGTGTACCTGGCCCAGTGCTGATGATGAGGGTCCAACAGAGGGGGTGGCGCCTGCCTCTGACCCACAGGGGCCAGGGCGTCCCCTTGAGCTTCAGCCAGAGCCGAGGAACTGGAGAGAGGCCCAGCGGGAGCTGGCTTGTCTTTCCAGCCAGGCCATCAGAATTGAGGATATGACCCTCCAGTGGGCCTGGGGACAGCCTGGGGGTACAGCATAGGGAGTGGGGAAGAGGAGAGGCTAGGAGAGTTTGGGGCCTGGCCCAGGTGATCAGAGGCGAATGCCTGAAGCTCTTCCCTTCAAGGGACACTGGCAGGGGTGTTGAGGCTCCGGGTCACAGCCTTGGACCCTGCCGCTGACCTAGAACGCCGGAGGAGAGAGGAGGTTAGTGCAGGCACCGCTGTCCGCTTGGGGTGCCGGGTGACAGGCCTCTGGCTCTCAGGAAAGCCTGTGTGCCCGGGGACAGCTGATCACGCAGGCTCCTCCCAGGGGCACCCAGGCCCCGTGCGCTAAGCCTCGCCCTCCCATTTTAGCCATGACCCCTCTCAGAGGCCTCAGAAGTCAGGCAGGAGAGTCGCTGAAGGGGGAAGCCTGGTGTCTGCCCCGCCCTAGCCATGCTGCCGCCCCGTCTGGGAGGGATGACGTTAAACGGGTGCTACCGGTGTACCCGTGGGACAGGGACCGAAATGACAGGTGTGGCTGTCCCTGCTGAGAGAGAAAAGGTCCATGTAGATAAAGATCCTGCTGGAGTCCCGAGGTCCATGTGGCCTTCCCGGAAAAGCGGGCTGGACCTCACCACCTCTTCGTTCCGGCCGTGCTGGTGGGCAGCTGTGGCATCTCCCGAGCCATCTCTCTGGGGGCGGAAGTGAGGTCAGGCAGGGTATCTCGCCCCTCAGGAGAGTGGGCTGCGCCAGGCACCCCCACAGGGCTCCCAGAGGCGCCGTAGCCCCTTCCAGAAGGCTGCGCTTGGGTGACCTCCCTCCAGCCCCAGGACAGATCCCAGCCCTTCTCTTCGATGCTCACTGCCAGAGGCCGGGAGCAAGGAGCCTTCGCGGGAGCGCCCTGTGGGAACCACCGCGGAACATGCACGGAGTCGGGAGTGCACGTGGGTCACGCAGCGACCCTGTGGAGTGGTCCCAGCTGGGTCACATTCCCATAGGGTCCAACGCGTTTGTCCAGATGAGGGTCCCTAGAAGGCACAAGGAGTAACTCGTCCCTGCTGTGGAAGGACGACACTGGACAGTGGTCTCACGCGGGTCCCGAGACACGCTACCAGGAAGCCCCTGGCTGTGTCGTTTGACGTCCTTCTCAGGGTGCTTAGCGCACAATGCATTCTCATGCCACTGGCCCGCACGCTGCAGAAGAGACTTTCCGTGGGGGGAAACCGAGGCCCAGCAGCTGCAGTTACTTTGGCTGGAGGCGGAGGCGGGAAGTGAGCTCGGCCTGGGTGAGTCCGGAGCCCGCGTGCTTCCCACCCTCCTGGTGCCCCAGTGTCCGGGCCCCGTGGTCGGGCCTCCTGTGTGGGCTGCAGTGCCTCTCCAGAATGGCGCACAGTGGCGTTGGCTGCTGGAAAGGATGCTTTTGAGTCAGACGTTCTGGCGCTTGGTGCATGTTTCTGAGTAGCCCTCATTCCGCCGAGGTCGGAGCCAGACAGGAGGGGCTGTCACTGCTCCCCAGTAATAGCCATTGCAGAAGACAGCCTCTCTAGGAAGGTGGTATGCCGGCTTTGGGGTGGGAGCTGTCGGGTGCCCAGGGCAGAGGCCACTGGAGAGGCCACCTGGACCCGGGATACCACAGGAGGCGGGCTGGACCCTGGGGCTTGGCCCCGATCCCACAGCACCGCCCACCGTGGCTGGCATTTGCGGGACCCCTCCCCGCAGGTCAGGGGCTTTGTCCTTCCCATGCAGATGTCTTTGGCTGCAAGAAACCGGGGGCCAAGTGGCTTCTGTTATGAGGACATTTCCTCTGTCCTAACAGCGGGTCTAGAGACAGGGAAAGACAACTGCCACATGCCACCTTGTTGTGTGTCACGGCCGGCGAGGCCAGGCTCTTGCGTGTACCCAGAAGGCACCTCGCACACGCTGGTCCCTGAGCCAGAGGCCTCCAGTGGTGGAGGGGAAACTGAGGCACTGTGGGGCAGGAAGCAGGGACAGGGAGTGCGCAGAGAAAGCTGGCTGGGGAAGCAGAGGTGTGGAGAGGTTGAGAAAGGGATGGGGAGGAGGATGGGGGGAGAGAAAAGGGGGCAGGAGAGCAGTGCAGGGGAGCGCTGGTGAAGGAAAGAACGGGGATGTTCCTGGAAATGTCTCTGTTTCCGAATTTAACGCGAGCCTCTGTAGTTGGATGGAAACTTCTGGAAGGCGTTGTCAAGGATGGCCTTCCTCGCAGCCAGTGAAGGTTTCCATGGAGCTGCCTGGTGACTTGTTCCAGCAGGTTTCTCTATTTGTTATTCAAACACAATTAATCGCACATTTAACCCCATTTCTAACAGGGCATGAATATTGTCTCCGCTCCAATCCCCTCTTCTCCCTTTGCTTACTTTTAAGAATTAATTTTCTGGAACTGAATTAATTGCCCTGCATCGGGTTCTGCACGTTACTAATGATCAAAAGTGGGCCTCCCGAGGCTCTAACTACCCTTTAATGAACACGCTGCTGCATTAGACCGTCTTGGGCAGGAAAAACGCGCCCCTGTGGCCAAGTGCAGTTAACTTCGAGGAATGTGCCTGTGTGGACACGCCATGCCTCCTGCTTCTCCCACCTGGGCCTGGCAGCATCATGGAGCCCAGCGCCTTCTCGTCAGCCTCCACCGCTAAGATCTCCTCCATACTGTGCAGGCCCTCTTTTTTAGCGTCTCCAAAACGTGCCCACGTCACCTTTCTGGTGCCGCCAGGGAACAGAACCATTGGAACCACGGTCACAACACCTGAGGGCTGGGGTTCCCGTGGGGCGCTGAGTGGGGTGAGTGGTGGCTGCCCACTGTACTTTGGATACTCAGGACAGCTGTAGGGTTGTCCTGGGACCAGAATCTGGGAGAGCTATGCTCGGGCCCCCAGTGGGACAGAGAAGACACTGTTGTCCGATGACAGTCCCTTTATCAGGGCGAGGGTCTGTCTGTACATAGCAGCTCAATTCCGTTCTCGAATGGAAAATTGTCTTTACTCAGTGTCCCTCAAACTGGTTTCCCGGGGCACCCGGGTTGCTGTCAGTTAAGCAGCTGCCTTTGGCTCAGGCCCTGATCCCAGGGTCCTGGGACTGAGTCCTCGATGGGGCTCCCTGCTCAGTGGGGGCATCTGCTTCTCCCTCTCCTGCTCCCCCTCTCCCACGCTTGTGCTTGCTCTCTCTCTCAAATAAAATCTTTAAAGAAAAAACCTGGTTTCCCTTTCTGTCCTGCCTTCGCTCCCCATTTACTCGTGAATAAGGCACAGGTGGCTCTTGCCAGAGCCAGGCTCCACCCCTGCCCCCTGCAGGGGCCCCGTCCCTCCACCCGTGCCCTGCCCCCCCTTGCATGGGGGGACATCACCCACCCTCCGGCTCCATCACCCACCCTCCGACTCCTTCCTTTGTCCGGCTGCCTCCAGTCAGTCCTGTGGCTTCCCTGAAAAATTTCCTAGAGAAGGAATATAAACTGACTTTGTTGGTTTCTTAAAACATCAGTCTGCCAGTGAACCTTCACTTGCCATTCCTGGAGCGGTTCTGTCACCAAAGAGATTTCTGGTGTTTCTTGGTGGTCTCTGGGAGCCGCGCAGGGTTGCCCCGTCTCTCCCCTTCTGCCAAGAGGCCTCAGAGGCCCAGCACCACACCTGGTGCCTCTGGGAGAGCCTGGCCCTCCGCCGCCATGGGGGGCTTGCGTTCCTCGTCATCTTGTCGCAGAGTGACAGTGACCGGTCCTGTCCATAGAGTGGGCCCGAGTTCAAGTCCGTGGTCTTCCTGGCACGCCACAGCAACGCCGCATGCAAACAGGAATGCACCTCGCGGAGCCACCCTCATGTGACATTTTCTTCCTTCCGAGCGGACGTGTGAACTCAGCCAAACCAACCAAGCGGGGCCCGCGGGCGACATACATCCCATCGCCTCCTGTTCCTTCTGCCCTTGTGCGCTGCCGCCACGGAAGGCCCCAGGAGCTAGGATGCTCCGTGTGGCACCTGTCCCTGTGGTCCTGATGGGGGGCGGCGTCAGCAGGCTCTGAGGCAGGGTGCCCCCCGGGGAGTCGGCGTGTTCCGGCACCGCAGATTGGCTCAGCCTCAGGAACCTGTGTCAGAATCGGACACGCTGGCAGCCCTGCGTCGTGTTCGCCAGTTTCCACGGCTGCTGTGACCGTGACTCTGCACACGAGCCCGGGTCTCAGTAACACGGAGGCTGCTGGGGGGATGCGGCCCATCTTGGGGGATGGGCCCCCAGTCAGTCCTTCTGGAACGGAGCCCTTCATCCTGGGCAGCGGCTGGCCTTCCTGGTGTCCTGCCCCGCCCCTTGCACATTACCAAGCTGACGGCGAGCCTTGTACCTGCTCTTCTCACCTGGGCTTCCCGAAATCCCCGTGACCTGAGTCCTGAGAAGAAAGCAGGCAGGTCTGTGAAGGGTGGGGAGGCTCGCATCCCATCACCTTGGAAATGCGCGTTTCATGCTGGGTCCTGAGGATCTGAAAATTCCTACCGGGAAGAAAGCCCTGACGACTGGAGGCAGCCCAGAGCTCTCCAGATCCTTCCCACCACAGGTCTACTTTCTCCACAGCACGCTTCCCATGGAACCCACATTCGGATAAGGTTCCAGATTGTCTGGAGCATTTTTCGGAGTTCTCTGGGAATAGCACTAAAATCGAGGTGTCTCAGAGACCTCTGGGGGGCAACCTGGGAACGGCCCCAGTGTTCAATGGGACCCGTGTTCACACGTTTGCAACCACTCAGGGGACCCGAGCAGGGCAGTCTTGTCAGGAAACTGAAATCCCCACCACAAGGGTTTCTCGGACTCTAAATATCACTGAAAATACAAATTCCCTAAACTTGTGAGGCCTCACGTAGGTCCTTGATCACAGCATCGACCCTCCCAAGATCTCTCCAACTGTGGGAAGCACTGCAGAGCGAGTGCTGAAACCCGCTACCTTTCTCTGTGTGTGTTTATTCCTAACCCAAGAGCGAGAGGTGAAGTCCTCGGCCAGCTAACCGGGCCTTGCTGCTGCTGCTGCTGCTTTGGCTAGAAGTTTCATGAGGAGCAGGGAAATTAGAAAATGGCCTTTTGGCCCCAAGTTTTTCCCCTCCCCGGCAGCTCTGTCGTAAATGCCTGGGAGTGCCCTCCTCATCCTTGCTTGCGTTCGTGTTTCAGACGACTCGGCTCGTCCAGCGGGATAAAGCCTGGCACCGGTGGGCATCTGTGCCTCAGGATGCCCGTGACCAGTCACTGGGACGTGTGGTTCCCTTGGGCGCTCTCCAAGTGCGTCCTTAACTTCCAAGTCGAGATAAAGTGTGCTATGACCTTACGAAGGTGAGAGTGTGTGTCAGACCTGTGGGTCTCGGGAGAGGCTGTCCCATTCCCATGCCGCTGTAAACACTTTCTGACCCGTGACCTTCCGCGGGTGCCTCGCCGTCCGAGAACACAAAGCCAACTGTTCCCATCTGTCCACAGTGTGGTTCCGTTCCCGCCCTGCTGCATGTGTTTGTCTTGTTTTTGAAGATTTTATTTATTTATTTGAGAGAGGGAGTGAGAGAGAGCAAGCAGGGGCAGGGTGAGGGGCAGAGAGAGAAGCAGGCTGCCCGCTGAGCAGAGAGCCAGACGTGGGGTTCGATCCCAGGACCCCAACATCATGACCCGAGCCAAAGGCAGAGGCTTAACTGACTGAGCCACCCAGGGTCCCACCCTCTCTGTGTTTTATGTGGTTTTGGCCAAGGTAGATATAATTTTACATGTGATTTTCTTTGTTAAATATGCCGTGTTTTCTGTTCCCTCCTGGTTCTCCTCAGCAGCGCCCTTCGAAGCTGGTTTTTCTCAAGCCACACTTCCCTGGCTGTCCTGGTCGTGCCTGGACGTCTGCGTGGCTTCCCCGTGGTCTGTGCTCTAGACAACGCTTTCTTGAGTGACCATGCCATGGTCTTTGTCACATTTTGAATTCTTCCCCTCAGGGAAGTTTCCAGAAGCTGGATTCCTAGTCCGAGATCATGAGTGTTTTCTAGCTCTGGATGTGTGCTGTGATATTAATTTGTGAGGGCTTGCTTATTTTGATTATTTTATTTAGGAGTAGCTAAGAGTGGGTTTCCAGAGTTCTGAGCCCGGACCTGCACCAGAGCCATCACCACACCAGGCAGCCCCATGTCCTCTCTGCTGAGTAAAGGGCCCAGGGCACCCCAGGGCAGCACATGGCGAGCCTGGAAACCTGTCCCCCAGTTGGGGTGGCCCTCCAGGCCCCAAATAGTGTACTTCCCTTGGCTAGAATTCTGTAGTGACCACAAGAAAAGACCCCCTTGGCCTTCGCCTGCCTTCGTGGGCTTGAGCACTCATCCTCTTGTTCTCCAGAATCCTGCGGCCAGCTTAGCCCCCCCTCTGGCTGGTCCCTGTGGTCTCAGGATATATGGTGATGCCCTGCAGTGACCACAGAGTGCAGGGGACACAGTGAGGTTGCCCATACTGCTCCACGTAGATCTTGGGGGTCCTGGGGTGGATCGCTGCGTAAATTGTGAACAAGGGAGGGCTGGAGAGTGCGCTCCAGTCCGACACCTCCTAACCTGGCCACGCTGCCCTGCTCGGACCACCATAGGCCGCCTTGGACTTGGGGCTCAGGTTTCCCTTCCTCACCCTGTCTGAACAGCTGTGCAGTCCTGCCCCCCCCCACCCGCCTCCCTGGCATGGTGTCTGGTCTGGGAGGATTGCTTGAGTGTCCTGGCAGGGCCCCAAGACTGCTTCCCCGAATCCCACACTTACAGGCACGGGGACACTCAGAGCCACCTGTCCCTGTCCCCGCCCCCCGTCCAGCCTTCTCCCCAGTCCCAGCAAGGAAGTAAAGTCACCACCACCCTCTGTCCCTTTCATGGGCCCACCCAGCATGTTTTCAGCAGCTTTTGCATCTCGGAAGTGGGTGCTGGGCCTGGGGCCAGCCGAGCGGACACAGCCCTTTCCCCCAGGAGCCTGCAGCCTGGCGTGTGAGATGGACACTGTCTGGTCCTCAGGGGCGTGTGATTGCCAGCGGGTCAGATGTGGGACTTGGACATGGCCCCATGCAGGGAAGCCACGAGCTAGCATACCGTCAGAATTGAAGGAGGAGAAGCCAGTTGGAGGGCAGAGAATGTTCCAGAGGGAAGGCGGGAGGGCCATTCACAAAGGTCCTGGACATGAGTACCTAACATCTGCTAAGAATTCCATCCCAAGTGCAGAAGAGACCCCACCAGGTGTCCCGATAGGGGGCTGCAGGAAAGGTTTGCATTCTGAGGAGGTTCCCTCTGGTTTGTGGTGCTCAGGCTGGGCTACACCAGGGGTGGCAGGGGCTCGGGGACCGCTCACGCAGCCTCGGGAGCTCACGGCCTTCTGGATGAGACAACCAAGGTGCTGAGGCTGGGGAGAACAGTCTGGGTTTGAGCCAAATCCCCAGGATTTAGTGGTTTCTTGATCTCCCTTAGTTGTCCCGGTCCTTGTGGCAACTGGCAGTTCCGATTTTCCTCCTTTAAAAATAAGTCCACCTAGAGCTCTGATCTCGCTTCTAAATGTCATTCCGCACGGAGAGGATGCTGAGGGAGCACTTAAAGAAAGAGGAAGCAGGAGATCCCAGAAAACTAATTGTCCAGATGACAGACTGAAGAGCTATGACAACCGAAATGTACCTTGTGGTCCTGGACGATGGCATCCCGAGCCCCAAAATACTATGGTCTTTTCTATAAAGGACATTGGTGGGACGTCGGCTGCATTGGACAGAGGTCTGTTAATCCACTACAGGTAGCAGATTGATGAAATTTCCTGATTTTGATCGTGGTGCTGTGGTTATACTGAGTGAGTGTTGTTTTTAGGGAGCACACACTGAGCTGTGTGGGGGTGAAAGGCCGGCCGTCTGCATCTCACCCTGACGGACAGATACGGAAAGGGGCTATGACAGAGCAGAGCAGAGGGAGCAAACATTAGTATTGGGGATCCTAGATGAAGAATATTTGGGGAATTGTGATACCAGGTTTTATGGATTTTTTGTAAGCTCACAGTTTTCTCAAGATAAAATGATGAAGAGAAATCCTGTTTAAAACCCAAAATATGCCTCCTGTGTGGACCGATTTTTTTCAGTGTACTTCCCCCAACCGGACAAACAGCCTAGAACACACGACACATGCGCACGCCACACAATTCTCCGTAGTTTACACAGCTTCAGCTTTCAGTGCACGGCTTGGGCAACAATACAGGTGTACCGGGTTGGGCCGTCTGCTGCCCGTCGGTCTCAGAGGGTCTGTGGGAGGCCCTGGACTGCCTGCCTCCAGGAGCCACGCGTCCAGGAGGGGAAGTTGATTGAGAACACACTGCTTCTCTTTTCCCCGTTCTTTTCAAAAGAAACGGAGGGAATATCCGTAATTGTGTGGGCATAACGTGCCACGTGTGTTGGTCTGTGCCGACCGCTTCGAGCTGCGTAAGCTCGTCCAAGGGAAGGCAGTTCCCAGAGCTTTGGTCCTGGGGCCTCTAGCTGTGGACGGTTCCCAGGCAGATGGATGTGAGGGATAGACAGACCGCGTTTCCTCGGAGGCCTGCCAGCGCCTTGACTGTGCTGCTGCTTGGGTTTGTATCCGGTCCCCACCGCTCGGGGCTCCCGGACCCGCAGGGGCACGGTCTTGCTGTAATCACATCGGCACCCTGTGAGCCTGAACGTGGTGAAGCCCCCATGTGATCTTTTAAAATTTGTTTGGGTGGATTTTGAGGGCTGTCACGTGGGGGTTGATAAGGTGGGCTCTGTCAAGTGTGCGGGACAAAACGTGTGTTCCACGGGACAGGCGGACTGCTGTGTGGTCCGGGAAGGGGAGGAGCCATGGACATCCGGAGCTAGCCCTGCCCCTCCCTGCCCTCCTCCTGGGGGGCCCCTCCCCTGACTTCCTCCTGGGCGCCTCCCTCCTCTTGGGGACTGCGCCCTCCTCCTGCCCCTCTTCCTGAGGGCCCTGCCCTCCTCCTGCAGGGGGGCTGCCTTCCTCCTTGGGGTGCTGCCCTCCTGGGGACCCCTCTCCTCCTGGGCCCTGCCTCTCCCTGCCCTCCTCCTGGGAACCTCCTCCTGGAGGTTCTGCCCTCCTCCCTCAGACTGGAAACGTACCTGGAGCCCAGTGTCTGTTCCCCTTGATGTTTCTTTCCATTCAGTGAAAATAATCACGTCTGACCTCTTGTGGGGCTGCTTGTTGGCCGTCCCGGAAGCGGGCTGCAGCCAGCAGTGAGCTAGTGCGTCCGCGTCTGGGGGCTGGAGGAAGCTCTTGGCACTGCTCTGGCCCTGCACACTGACCCGAGGGCAGGTGAGGGGGGCTGCGCTGGCCGCCGGGCAGTGTGGGTGCTGTCCTCCTGCCGTGGCCGCCTCTCCCTCCCTCTCCACACTGGTGTCCGGGTCCCCAGGGGGCGGTGCTAGAGGGCTGCCGTGGGGCCGCCAGTGCCCCAGAGATGCCGCGGAAGAGGGGACCCTGGGGGGAGCTGCTGCAGCAGAGTTTGAAGTAGGCGCTGGGATAAGGTGCCCAGCAGTAGCTGATCTCTGTCACCCGTTACCCGAGAGCGAGAAGAACCTTATTCCATCCAGACTGCAGGTTGTACCGAGAGCGAAACGGGGGAGCAGCTCTGGGTGCGTGAGGTCATGGAACCCCCCCGACTGATGTTGCTGAAGGCAGAATGCGTGTTTGGGTCCTGGGAGAATCAAGGGGAGCTCTCATTGCTGATCCCTGTGGGTCGGACGCTCCCTCTGGCGGAGGCAGAACAGGACGCGCAGACAGAGGGGGTGGGTAAGGGAGAACTTGTTGAGCGGGAAATCCGCATCCAACAAGGGCTGGTGTCAGTTTGGGTCAGTCCCGTGGTATGATGATTTTGAGTTGTTTTTAGGGTGGTTTTGATCGTTAAGACGTAGCAGGAGCCTTGGAATCCGTCTCGTCCCACTGTGGGATTGTCAGGTCTCCAGATGCACGTCTGCGTCTGTGGGTTCCCTGGTGTCTGGTGATGCGCGTGCTCTCCAGTGGTCCCAGCGACCATCTTCTCCCGGGCAGCCGGCTCTGTGACCCAGATCCCCCGAGGGCCCCTAGCTCTTGTTCTGTATCTGCCCCAGAGACGAGAAGCACCAGGCTAGGGTGGCAACGTGGTAGCCGCCGCCAGCGGGCCGGGCCTCGGCCTTGCCGTGCCGTCTCTAGAACCCGCCATGTGTATGTGCTGCTTTCCTCTGTGTCCTGGATGCCCTTCTGCTTCCTCTTACGGGTGGCACATGTGTTTTAGCAGTTTGGGGTTCTAGCGTCTTGGCCACTGAATCAGCCAGAAGCCCGATCGGCCACTAGGAGCGCACATCGTTCTCTTGGCCTTTTCAGACCTTGGAATCCAAACCATCTAGTGTTTTCAGGACCGGGGGGTGGGGATTTCCAAGAGGAGATGGCACGCAGGTGTCGGGGTGACATGGTCAGAGGAGCGGGTGCACAGGCCGCAAAGGGTCCAGCCCTGCGGTCGGCGTGAGTTTAGTGGAAACACAGAAGAGGCCGTCTGGATTCGGGCTTTGAGTGATGACTGCTTCCCTCCCTCGGGAGGATGTTTGGATGTTAGAAAACATCATGTTTTGTTGTCATGAAAGCCACACGGTTCTGGTTGCAGAACGGAGAGATGGTCTATGCTCTGGAGCGCGTACCCCGGGGCAGAGCCCAAGCTAGCGTGGGTTAGCATAGGGTGCGCGTGGCAAGTGCCTTGTGCTAGGACAGTTAGCAGCTGTTTGGAGGAAGAGTGCCATTGGGGTCTCCCACTTCATTGCATGCCACAGTGGACCAAAGTGTGTGTCTCCCCCAAACCCCGCTCACTGGCGGAAGTCCAGTCCCGAAGCCCGCCCACCGCGTCTCGGTGTTACGTGCAGAAATAGAGTTGTTACAGCCCTCATTACTTTAGCGGAGGTCACACTGGGGGAGAGGGGTCAATCCAAGATGACTGGTGTCCTTATAGAGAGGGGGAATTGGGGGCTGCCTGGGTGGCTGTCGGCTAAGCTTCAGACTCTCGGTTTCGACTCAGGTTGTGGTCCCAGGGTTGTAGGCTCAAGCCCCGTGTCAGGCTCAGCGCCAAGTGGGGAGTCCGCTGGAGGTTCTCTCGCGCTCCCTCTGCCCTCCCCCACCTGCTTGTGCACACTTGCTCTCTCTAAAATGAGTGAATCTTTTTTTTTTTTAAACAAGGAAAGTAATGTCATAAGTTAAATATTAAGCTGTGGACAAGCTGCAGAAGAATATCTGGAATACTTACTTTTGCATTATCCTAAATAAAGAGCTGCTAAGAATCAATAAGAAAAAGGTACATCATCTCTCTCTCTTTCTCAGTCCCTTTTCTTTCAAAGATTTTCCCCACTCCCAATTCACTCACTACTCCTGAGCAAAAAACAACTTTTCACAGCTTTGGCTCCCTCTTCTGACATCACACCTGGTAATTTTGCCTCTGGTTTAAGAATGAGGAGCTGTTGCCAAAGAGAACTCCTCTGTCCACCTGTCTGCCTTCCTGGCCATGTGGACTTGACCCCACATTCATGGCTAATATCCTGTGTTCACGCCAGCCCCTGTTCATGGCCAGCACCCCTCTCTTGCGTTTGTTCCTGCCATCACCCCGTCTCTTGTCCTCCATCGTGAGACTCTCCTTTGTCCCTGGATCACTCCATTGGCATCTAGATAAGCCCTAACCCCAGACCTCCCAGGGGGACACCCCCTCTGCTTGCATTGCTGTCCATCCATGGCCAAGCCATGGACTGAGTGTCCTTGCTCTCTCCCCTCAGCACTCCTCATCAGACTTTCAGTTCTGCTGGTTCCCTGAAATGAATCTTATCAAGGACGCGAGACCTACCCCTGGTCACCGCCTGCAGTCAGGTTTGGGTAACATCTGTGACCGTGTCTCTGTGGCACATGGCACGGGCTCCCTTCCCAAACTACTTGTTTCTCTAGCTCCTGTGAGCCCCGCCTTCCCTTCGCCTCCCCTCTGCCCCGTTATCCCCTCTGTCTGTACCACTGTGTTTGGAGGGCGCTCAGCTGTCTCTGCCCCTCGTGCTCCCCAGCAGCGCACTTGCCCTAAGGGATGTCACTCCAGTGCTGGGGCCATCTGGGTGCTCCCAGCACCCACCTGTGAGTGGGAGCCTGCCCGCTGCTCTGCATCCAGGCCCTCTCCCTTGCCCTGCACCCACGTGGCCACGGTCCCTGTTGGAGCTTCCCAGCCTCTGCACATGGATACCCCAGGTCTGTGTTCTCCCCGAGCCCAGACTTCTGTGTTCGGCACTGATGTGGCTTCTCTTTGTGAATGCCTGTGAGGCTCTTCATACTCAGTGTGTCCAAACTCAGCCTCCGATCCCCACTCAAAACCTTCTCTTTCCACAGGCTCCTGCCCCAGCTGCCCCATGTGATTCCCCGAATTCCTTCCCCCCACCCTGTCACCTGCCACCAACCACAGCTGGATGGCCTCTCGTGGCTCCTTTGCTGGAACCCAGGTCTGATGTGCCTTCCTGCCCTGCACTCTTGCTCAGCGGGTCTCCCAGTTTCTGTCCCCACCCAGCGCCGTTACCCATGCAGCACTGGAACGACCCTTTTAAAATGGTCCCATGCGACACCTTCGGTGCAGTGACTTTATATTTCAGGGTAAAGGGTACATTCCTCCCAGCTGCCTGCAGGGACGCCCTTCCAGTGTCCCCACTGGGCTGTCTCGCTCTCATTCCCGCAGGGGACACCCTGGGTTTTGCTTCTCGTATGTTGTCTGTCTCCCCACTTGAGTGTGGGATCGTGAGGTCGGGAGGTCAGTCTAAGCAACGTGTCCCCAGCGCCCAAATGCCTGGCGAAGAGAAGTTCCTCGGGGAATATCCACCGTGGATGGCGATGACAGAAAGCCACCCTTATCCAGCAGACCTGAAGTGTTGGAGGTTTCCGCCCATCGAAGGCAGACCTTAAAGTAGGTTTTCAACTGTAGGGTACCTGTTAGGGTCCGTGCTGCCTACTAAGATTGATTGCTCCTAGAAAGCAAACCTTCTTGCTGTTGTTTCTGCTGGAAATCCTGCTTTCTGTAGCATCGATCATTTGTATCTGTGTTGCGTGTTACAAAATGTGATTGGGTTGTACCCCACCTCCGTAACAAAGATTTCCACCTCGGGGCTGATGGATCCTCAGCAGGTTTTTGTTGATGTTGTTTTCCTGAGGCTCCTGGGATGAGTCCCACCACCAGGAGAGAGAACCTTACGCTAGATGAGCCTGAATGAGCTTCCGTATATTAAAAGGCGTAGTTCTTCTTCTGCTCTCCCGTCCCGCATCATTTATTTATTTACTTATTTATTTATTTTTAAGATTTTATTTATTTGACAGAGAGAGACAGAGAGGGAACACAAGCAGGCAGGGGGAGAGGGAGAAGCAGGCTTCCCACTGAGCAGGGAGCTGATGTGGGACTCAATCCCAGGACCCTGGGATCATGACTTAAGCCAAAGGCAGATGCTTAATGACTGAGCCACCCAAGTGCCCCATTCCACATCATTTAAATTCATGGCACTTTATTAAGATGTGTTTATGGTGCCAGGAGTTGCTGGCTTGTGGCCAAGATGGACAAAGGAGCCATGGAACCTGCCTGGCTGGGTTGAGCCGTGCCTATGCTACCCCCCGTGTTCCCAGTATTGGTCTTTGGATCTTTAGCCTTGTTGATCCAAGAGCCGTCCTGTCCCCAGCCTCCCTGTGAACTGAGTGCGTTCGAGGCTCACCTCCCCGCAGCAGGTGCTCACGGGGAAGCCCCCCTCCCCCATGGTCCTCCCTTTCCTAGGAAACCGCTTCCTTCCGTGGGTACGTGAGCATGGGCGGACTCCACCCGGAAAGCAGAATTAAAGGTTGGGACTCCGTTAGCCATGACTTATCACCACATGATCTGTGCCCAGCCAGGGAACAAAAGCAAAACAAGCCAAGCTCTAACTTCTTTAAATTGCAAAAGTAATTCATGGTCACAATAAAAGCAAAAAGTGAAACTCACATGGTACAAGGTCGCATAGGATAAAAGGTGGGATCGCTTTCTTGGTTCCCGATCTCGTTCTGCACAGATGGGCATTTATGTGTCTGTCTCAGCTCAGGACCTACGGGCATCGTCACACCCTCCCCCAAAGCCTCTTGCGGCTCTGTTACATGAAGACACCGTCATTTATGTAACCAAGGCCCTTGTAATAGTTTGCAGCTCACTCTTTGTGTAAACAGAGCTGAAATGGACATTCTTGTGCATAGATCATCGGTCAGTGAATGGCTGTGTACTTGGAAGGGTAGATCAATGACACAGAGTTGGATCGATGATAGATAAATTATTGAGAGCTGGGAGAGAAGCCAATAGATGGTAGATTCCCAGAAATGTAATTGCTGTATCGAAAGATTTACGTGTTTATGACTGTACATTCCTGCATATAAAATTTGTTTTTATAACCATCGTCAAAGGGCGAACTGTCCCTTAGAATAATATGCAAGGGCACCAGGGCTTGGCCATTCCTGGTTCAGGTACTCTTAATCTGGGTCAGGCATCCTGTACCACTCACTGGTCCCCCTTGCCAAGTCACTGTCCCCAGTGATGAAGGCAGACTCTCAGGCAGTCCATCATTTTGGCTGGCTGTTTCTTTAGCTTCCAGGAACTCTCAAAGACATCTGGGGGCAAAGGGACAGACCTGAAGAGAGAGGTCATTTGCTCTCCTACCCGCCCTGTCTGAGACCTTGACAGTCGAGGGTGGAATAAGGTTTGCACCTGCCACATTCTGATGCTTACTCTTTTTGGTGTTTGGTGGAACCTTTTGTTTTTCCGGGTTTAGAAGGGTTGTGGCTGCCTGTGGTGTTCTGGCTTACCTGTCGTTCCTGGGGATCTGTAGTCGAACGTGAGCAGAACTAGAAAGCCCCGCTTTGTCCGACGGGCATGGAAGTACGGCAGGCCGGAGGTCATCTGTCGTCCTCCGCTAGGGATTTTTGCTTGGGGTGTCGGATTTTTAGTTCTAAACAATCATCAACCTGGAAAGCTAAGCAGTGCCAGTGGATGTTCTGCTTTCTAAGAGAATTCGTTGCTAACTCTTGGCAATCATCAGCATTTTTGTAAACCTGTAATCCCACCCTAATGGTAGGTAAGTGTCCTTTCCCCCAAATAAGGCATTCCAGGTGCTATAAACTGTGCACAAAGGAGATGTGCCTACAGATGAGCTGGGATTTTGAGGGGGACATTGTATCTATGAATACATTTTCTTGACGATTGTCATCGACCGAAAACGTAGCCCCCAGTGGCAGCCCCCTCTGAATCTTCAGGCTCTTGCCCTCCGGGTCGTCGGGACCTGCCTGGACACTGTGGTCCTTCGTGATTGCTCCGCCATTCAGGACTCACACTCTGCTTCCCGGGACTCCCTGTTCTCTGAGCCTCGGTCGGTGTGCACGTCTTCCCTCCCCCGCAGCTCTGCCCAGACCCCAGTCAGCCTTTCCCCCAGGCTCCCCTGCCCTGTCCCTGCCCCGTGTCCCTGCCCTCCTACTCCACCAAGGTGCCCGCCCAGCTGTCGCAGAGGGGATGCCGCGCCCTTGCCAACAATGGTGCTGCCGCCCCAGAGAGGCTGTTGGCGGCTCCCCAGTCCCAAATTACAGGAACGCCAGCCCTGCTTGCCCTTAGGCTCAGGCAAGACTTTTTCTGAAACCAGAGCACAGTAAGTTAGACACGTTGACATCAGATGCTAATAAAGATCACATGTTGGCCTAAAAGTAGACCGCTCCCACTCAAAGAGTCGTGGTGGTTTCGGGGAGCTGCTTTGGATGGGCAGCCCTGACCTGCAGATACAGCACGGGGACGGGGATTGTTGGGAAGGGGTCGTGTCACTGCCCTGAGCTCGGGAACCATATGGCCACCAGCAGAGAGCACGGGCATGGCCCCCTGATGGTCTGCTCTGTGGGCCTCCCTGGCCAGGTACACCCGCCAGGGGACCATCTCCACGGGCGGACCTAAGAGCACCACCTTCCCCACAGGGGACATTTTGCTCAACCAAACCCAGCAATAATCACTTAAACACCCTGTAGCGAAGTACCCCTCAGGACAGAAGCTGAATGGAAAAGGAGTGGGGTTACCCTAAATTTTGTTTCGGAATAAGTTAAAACCTATAGAGAAGTTGTAGGAATAATACAAAGAACTCTGGTTGATCGTGTTCCCCGATTGCTATCCGGTAACGTTTAACACAATTTAAAGCTTTATTTACTTATTTTAGGGGGGGTAGGGGCAGAGGGAGAGGGAGAGAGAGAATCTCAAGCAGACTTTCCACTAAGCCTGGAGCCCGGCATGGGGCTCGATCCCACGACCTGTGAGATCATGACCTGAGCCAAAACCGAGTCAGACACTTAACCAACTGAGCCCCCCAGGTGCCCCCCCAGATCTTTCCAGCTGATCGATGTTGGGTGAGATACTTCTGTGATCCCAGTGCTTGCGAGTCTGATTTGTAGACATCAAGTCCTTCCTTTACTCCTATGAAGACCTCAGTGTCTGTTACCTGAAAACAGGGAGTGCAGCACAGAATCCTTAATATCAGCCACGCGCACGTGTCCACTCTGCAGGCCACGTCACCTTTCCCGGATGTCCTTCTGATGTTCTCAATGGCCTTCCTCCTTCCTGGTCTGTGACCGGTACAGGACCGCCGTTGGTGCTGGGCTGTGTCTCTGTCGTGTCCCCAGAACACGCCTCTATGCCTGTCCCAGGTCTTCCGTGTCCTCCGTACAGTGACTGAAAGACACCTGGCTGGTGGGGAGGCCCCGGGGACCCCATCAGGCTGTATGTGTGACCACAGAGAGGAGTCTGCGTCCTCCGCCGGGTTCAGCTCACATGGCTCCTGACGTGTGCGATCAGCACTGGAGGTGAGGGCTCAGGGCAGAGGTGTCCTCTGCAGGCTTTTCCCCTTTGTCATGAGGAAGTACTTCTTGAAGGAAGGTAATTCGAGACGAGGTTCACTTGCTTTTTCCCCTCAGGCTTCCCCTCGCTGGTTTTACTGTGCATTGATATCCTCGGCCGATTCCTGGATCATTCTGCGTTTACTAGGCTGCAGTCTGCTGAGGGAACGTTCGTTCCTTTCCCTTCCCCTTACTTACGTGTGTGTTTGTCCATAAGGACACGTTATTCTGTCCCGTGGCTCACAGCCATTACTACCAGTGTTCATTTAGAGACTCACGCTGCCCCACTGGGGCTTGGACGTGTCCCCATCTCTGTACTCGCTCGCTTCCGAGGACAAGATGTCCCGTGCTCTGTGGACAGGGATATTTGGGACCGGCTGGTCCACTGTCTGAGGGCTTGTCCCGTGCCTTGCGGGATGTTTAGTGGCCTATCTGGCCCCTACCCACTGGACGCCCCCGACACCCTCATATACACAGCTGTTGTGACAACCAGAATGTCTCCAACATCGTCACACGTCCCTCGGGTGGCAGAATCCAGCCTTGCGGGTCCTGGCCCAGAAGCACTGAGGAAAAGGATATCGCTTCCTTTGTTGAATGTTACAGTCAGAGAGATGCTAGTTCAAACCTTCCGGTAGGTTAGGCAGAAGAAGCCTTATTTTCTTTATTCTAGCAACTCAAGGCTGAAGGAGTGTTGAGGCTCTTGTCTATGAAGAATTTGGAACCTCCCCAGAAGTAGACAGAACAGTGAGGTGAACCCCCACGTACCCCTCAGCCAGCTGTAGCCGCACTCCATTGACCCCCCACCCCCATCTCTTTTGATGAGAATCTCATGTAAAAACATCACTTATTTGTAATTATTTTACAGTATTTCTGGTTCTGTGAAAGATCACTAGTTTTTTTTTTTTTTATCAAAACAGTCATGATTCCTAATTCCTTAATATCATAAAAAAATTCAGTATTCAAATCAGAGTTGCGTCTACACCATGTGTGCACGGTCCCGGTGCCCCTGAAAGATGGCGCTGCCCCAGGAAGGGCTCGGCTCAAGGAACTGGTTCCCACGGAGGTTCTGATCCAGAAGGGTTTGCCCAGTCCCGGCCACACCACAGGCCCCAGCTCTGTGTTCACACTGCACGGGTGCCTGCCCACCCTGAGCTGGTCACCAGGCCTCCAGAGGTCACCCTGCTGTCCCCACCCACTTCAAGATGGACAGGTAGACCTGGGGGGGAGGGGGTTCTGTTCTTAGACACCATCACTGCCTTCCTCCCCGAGGGCTCCAGCTTCTTTGAATGCAAACAAATTCCTAATTACTGGGATTCCAACCACTTAAACTTGAGATGAAGTCTTTGGGGCCTAAGTTCTAGATGAGCTCTTTCTGTGCAAATGCTCTCTCTTCGTCCGGGGGTGTGGGGGGGGGGAGCTGTGGCTTGGTGCAGCAGGGTGAGCCAGGCTCGAGGTGTCCCCCAGAAGGAGAAGATAGGTCAGATGGGATCTGTCTGGAATGGTTATTTATTGAGTCGGTGACCCATACACGAGGGGATTATATGCAGCCCCCCATGTGATAGCCAGGGTAAGCCTGTGTGACAGTCCCCCCCCACTGTGGCATTGAGGGTGTTGAGGGTTAGAAGTGGGGAGGCTCATGGAGCAGTGGGAGGGGGAGTCCGATTTTGGGACTGGCGGGTTCTAAAGTCCGTGCTCTCACTGTGGAGCCAGAAATGCTCTACCTGATTGAGGCTTCTAGACTGCGTGGGGGGTGGGCGCTAGGGGAAGCTGGGATTCCCGGGGAGAACTGGTTTCTTAAGTGGAAGGCTGAGGACTTGCTCATGGTTCCATCCTGTTCCTTAACAAATCCGATTTTAGGAAATAGCATTGTACCAAACACACGGTCAGTCGTCTCTGCTGTTGGGCATGTTTCTCTTACTAGAGATGGATTTTATGAAACCTTGATGTCTGGGCACCTGGGTGATTAAGCATCCGAGTCTTGGATCCCAGGGTTGCAAGATCGAGCCCCGCATTGGGCTTTGCACTCAGCACGAAGTCTCCTTGAGACTCTCTCTCCCTCTGCCCCTCCCCTGTGCATGCTCGCGCGCTCTCTCTCTCTTTAAAATAAAAATAAATAAATCTTAAAAAAAAAAAAATAAATAAAGCTTGACATCTAGCAGTGTATCTTGGGAAAATAGACACACACACGCTGCGACTCCAGTACGAAGATGAGCCAGGTGGCTCTGTGGGTGAGCATGAAAGACTGGAAACCGTCCACGTGGACAGCACCGTGGTCCACACGGCCACGTGGACAGACCCCTCACAGGTGCAGAGACATCAAAGAAGTGTCGTGCCCAGGAGATATTTACGACGTAACCTGAGTCTGCACCAGCCTGATTGCAAAACTGTCTGTCCTGTGATCCTAACTATGTCAGTGTGTCTATTTATAAATACCTGTGCAGAAGAATACTAGAAGGGCACACTCAGAGTTTTAACCAAGAGGGGAATTGTCGGTGAATCTCGATTTCTTCCCCTTTGTCCCTTACTGTTGTCACATGTTACAATGAAAACTTATTTTTATAATTAAAAAAACTAGTATTTGTGTGTGTGTGTGTGTGTGTCAGGAATTTCTACTTTATGTGCCCCACTTCCCTCATTCTCACACATTCCAGGAGTGGCTGGCGTTGTCCTTACGCACAGGAAAGTGCGCTTCCCCAGGTTGGCTCCACCCTGAACGGTGTCCTCCTCGGGTCCCCCCCTGTGTGCTTCCACTCACCTGAACCCCTGATTCCTGGTCCTGGAAACCCGAGGGGAGCCCAGCGGACAAGGAGGCCTGGTGTAGGGCAGAGGGAAGGTGTGAAGAGTCGCCAACAAATCATCGCGGCAGAGTGGAAGGGGCCGCGCTTTCCAGCGGGGGCCTTGCTGGATTTTTTTCCTGAGCACGAAGAAAACCGAGTGTGGGACACTGTGCTACAAGCGACGCTTCCCCAGGACCTTCACGGAGCTGCAGAGCAGAGCAAGACTGAGGAGGGAGCTGTGGCCTTGCTCCCCCAGGAGCTCCAGGAAGGGGGAGAGGAAGCGGATGTGCCCGTGACAATAGCAGCGGGCCCTCGTGATCGGTGGGGGCCCAGGTAGGAGCCCTCGGGTGAAGCCTGGCAGACCAGTTGGTGCCACCGCCGTACATGCAGGGAAACTGAGGCCCAGCTGCGCTCGGCTCCAAACACTTGGAATCCCTTTGCTGTCTACAGTCCACCAAAGGAGGATTGCATCTTTTCTAAAATAGCTTTTATTTCAGTTTTTGACAAAATGATACCACTTTATCGATACTGCCTTTGTCCAAGTCACAGGCTACACATACCCCTTCGAGGAAAGAAAAGTACAGAGGAGCAAGTCAAAATCGAGTCTTCCAAATGGTCTGTCTGGTTTGAAATGGAGCCACAAAGGCGGGTCACCCTGTGCTTTCAGTCTTGTCACCCACCTCTTGGGCTGAGAGCCGTTCAAGGAGGGGCGTCCGCTGGGGGACCCTGAAATATGTGGTTGACTTTCAAGAACTATTCAAAGCATTATATTATTTTTTTTTATTTTGTTTATTTATTTATTTGAGAGAGAGAGAACAGACTCCCCGCTGAGCAGAGAGCCCAGGGCAGGGCTTCATCCCGCGACCCTGGGATCATGACCTGAGCCGAAGGCAGACGCTTCACCAGCTGAGCCCGCTAGGAGCCCCTCAGTGAGGTTTTCTTTTGTTTTGTTTTGTTTTTCGATTTTAACTCCTTCAGAAAGGCTTTGCAAGGACTGAAAATATGTTTTCACTGGAACTTGGACGTCAGCAGTTTATAATGCAGATTTCTTTTAAAGTGCATTTGCCTCAGCCGACTTGGACAGGACCGTCACGTACATTCCTGTTACCTTGAACCGAGCCATGTAATGACGTGGGGCAGTTTCAGTTATCCTGCTTTAGGTCTCGAAGTAGAACCATTAATTTAGAACAGAACTGGAAAAAGGTGTTCGATTTCCATTATTTTTCACTAAAATTCATCTAGTCTAATCCTGGTTCTGCTCCAGTCTGAACTGAATTTGATTTCCCCCAGACTTATTACAAATGCCCGATCAGGGGGCTTCGAGCACACCAGAATCAGAAGCCTTCTCGGGTCGCTCCTAGGAAGCCAAGGATCCCTTGTGGCACGGACGATTGTCTGGTGCTGGGGAGTGTCATGCCTGCAAAGCAGCAAACCAGAGCAGATGCCCTTGGGTCAGGTCCAGGCTCCAGCAGTTTCCATCTGCTGGATGCTGGGCCAGCCCTTCCGCATTATTGAGACTCACATCTCTCATCTCATTGGGGGACAGTGACACCTGCCTTGCAGGGCATTCACGTTGGGCCCCAGCATGGCTGCTGTGGTCTTCAGAGGTGGAGTCCCCCACCTGCCCGGGCAGAGGTGTGGCACCCGGTGCCGTCTACCTGCCTGGACACGGCTGACTTTCCCATTTTCCTCCTCATGGCCCCAGCCAGGATGGGTACCATCAGCACATCCTACTTCCTGTCCCTGGCAGTCAGTGGATTACAGCCTGACTTCTCCATAAGTATTGACCCCCCCCACACCCAGTGTTTACAAGAAAGTTTCTGAAAACCTCAGTTTCTGTCCTTAACCTTAGAAAATGTGCTGAAAGCAGACCTGGGAGAGCTCCCAGCTCAGAAGGGTTGATCGAAGGTAAAGAAGGAAGACCAAGCTGGCCAGGGAGCTCCTGGCTCATAGCCCTCCCCTCCCTACTCTCTTGGCTCCTAGGCCAGCGTTTGCCGCCCCCGCCCCCGCCCCAGCCCTGCTCTGTCCATGCATCCTAGGGGGCCTGACCTTCAGGGTCATGTTGCACTGTGGACAGCACTGGGTGCAAAGAACTGGAAGTACCCCACTTTCTATCTTTGCACGGTGGTCTGGCCCAGAGTTAAGGGATTCTCAGCCCAGTAGGAGCTTCTGAGCCTGTGAATCAGCCAGCAACATGTGCCTGGTGCATGACATGGGAGCGAGCTGGACAGCAGAGAGGTAGCCTCCACGACTGACCTGCCAGGGACCCAGGACCAGAAGCCATGCTCCCCAGAGTGCAGATTGGGGCCACTGGGATGACGTCACTTCTATCCTGATGGTTCTCAAACTCCTTCCATTTGGTCTGCTGCTCTTTCTGTGCAGGGAGTGCATAAAAAGTGACACCAGGGCTCCAGGAATGCCACAAGTTTCTATTACCACTCCAGGTGTTTTATCATAGGCCACAGCGCCCGGCTGGCAGGGGCTGGGCTGCCTGACAGAGCATCCCTGCCCCCCTCACCTCTGCAGAGAAGCATCTCACACTATTGAATAGTACCATTTTGTGTTTGAAAGCAATGATTTACTTAGGATTTTTTGCAACAGAAAAGAGGAAAGTGAGGATTCAGGGGTTGGTTTTTCCCACTGAATTGTTCGCAGAGCATCTTACCAGTCAGGAGGCTTCTGTTCCCCAATTTGCAGGCCTGATTTAGGGTCCAGGTGGGGGCCCTTCCCTGCCGTCTGCAGCCTGTAGTAGACTGGGAGTGCTTCATTCCTTGAAAGCACGCCTCAAGGGGGCAGGCACAGGGGGCCAAGACCTTTCCAAAGGGGGCTCTCCTTAGCCTGAGCTGGGCCTGCCCTGTGAGGTCAGTGCTACTCACAGACTCCCCATTTCACAGATGAGGAGACTGAGGCACGGGCCCACAGTGCCAGGTTCCTGCAGCTAGTTCTTGTTGAAGCCAAACTGCGGCCCAGTCTGATTCGAGAACCTCCCCGCCTCCGCTTTGCCGAGGGAGGCCATCAGTGGTGCTTAAACACCCTCAGAGCAAACACTGCTTCGTACCTGTGGTCGACTCCCCAAGCAGTGTTCACGGCCCAGAGGGGAAAGTGAGTCTCAGATAATATGGAGCCTGCCTGAGGCCATAGAAGCTGGCACTGCAGGGCTGCGCTGCGAGTTCACCCCGTCCTGGTGTGACCCAGATCCATACGTTCCCTTTACAGTCCCAACCCCACCGGGAGACCACAGGCCCACGGGAGGAATCTCCCCCTGGCTGAGCCGTGAGCTGCGCAGGGCAGAGACCCAGGCCTGTGCCCCAGGCTGAGATCTTACGTCCTTATTTGCTTCCAGAATGAACCCCAGCACTGCCCAGGTGGTGACTGACAAGGCACCTCATGGTGCTGGATGTCCCTTCAGCGGCTGGCCTCGGGAGGCACGGTGGAAGGTGGCCACCCGTTACCAAGCATTTCTCTTTGTGCCTCAGTAATCTCTGACGTCCTCTCCTGTGTAGCCCTGGACACGTCCCACTCCCACCCCCAACTGCTGCTACGTATAGTGGCTTCTTGCCTTTCTGTCGTGGGGGGTTTGTCCCGTCGCTGGCCAGCAGCTCTGCTGTGTGTGGGAGGGGGCTAGGGTAGAGCGGCCAGCATGGGCTTCGAGGTCCTGTCCCTGGGGCACCGTCTGTGTCTGCCCCTGCCCCGGGCCCGCCAGCCCGGCCTGCTCTGGGAATCCAAAAGCTGTGGACTTGGCCTGGTGACAAAGTACATCTTAGTTTTTAATACTGAAGACTATATATAGACCTCCGGGGGGAGGGGGTGGTGTCTGTGAGCGGCAGGGAGGGGAAGGGCCGGTTTAAAGAAAAATGCATTCGGGCTGGTAAGGAGGTTCAGTATGGGGGCCCGACCTGATTTGGGGCAGGGAAGTTGATAAACAGACTTCAGCGTGATCAAATTGTTCTAGAGAAGCTGACGGTGGTCGTCATCCCAGAGAGGCTCCCCGGCACTGAGCGTAGAGAGTGCTCAGGAACTCGCCAGGCTTGGCAGAGGACCAGGCAGACAGTATTCTAAGGAATTAACTGGACCCATTTGTAGTTTCTAAATCCGTTTCTCTTTCGTGCTACTGTGTGCGTTCGTTTAAATTTCGACCTTCAGACAGAAGACCTTTTTTCGTTGTTTAAATGTCACTTTTATGGACTGCTGTGTGTCAGCCGTATTTGAATATTTGATTTGTTTCGTGGAAGTGTAACTTCTGTCCAGTGAAATGTGCACTACCGGAAAGAGATGAGTAGGTTTCTATAAAAACACATGCGAGCTGCAAGCTCGTCCCTCAGTCCTGATTGGCTCCCGGGAGATTGTCATGGTGTGGCCCGGCAGACGTGGTGACCTGCCCCTGGGAGCTGTGCCTCCAGGCTGACCCTGCCTCCCCTCCAGCAAGGACAGTCCTTGTAGGACTGGACGATCCCCATTCCTGCTCCTGCGTTCACTACCTTGCAACAGGAACTTGACCCCACAGCTCGCCCTCTCCTGCCAGCCAAAGTTTGCACCTGGGAAAAGGGACAGAGAGGGAGCAAGAGATTTGAGGCCACTTGGTCAGGACCAGGTGACATTCAGAGGCCACAGGAGCTCCCACTCCGCCATGGACACAGACTGCTGAGGGACTTGGCAGACAGGCCTGGATTCAGAGAACACTCGGGCTCTGAGTGCCCCGCATTTCCATTTCGCTGTCCCGGGAGCACAGGAGCGGGGCTCTTTCTGGCCTGTCAGCCTGAGGGTCCATCCCCCCCTCAGCCGTACTGGAGTGGGGACCCTGTGGGGGCCCCTTGCATCAGGCCCAGGGAAGGAGCTGATTGGTCTGCCCAGTGTGGCTTGACTCAGTACCTAGCAGACCTAGCCAGAGGCAGAAGCAGTCCCCCACCTCCAGCAGCTTCCCCGCCTGCCCAGAGACTGCCCACCCTGCCCTCCCGGCTCCCCGCACCTCTGCACAATCCTCTGTTGGTGGGGCCCCGCCCACGGGGGACAGTGGAAAAGCCAGGGACAAACTCCCTTTCTGGACACCGTCTCCATTTAAAATGCCGTCTTGTTCCTCTGACTGCTTTTTCCATGCTGTTGAGGTAAGGTGGTTTGGTTTGGTTTGGTTTGGTTTGGTTTGGTTTGGTTTGGTTAAAAGCACCCTGTGTCCCCCCAGAGGCTGCACCCTGTTCCTGTCACTTGGTGGCTGGGGCAGAGGACATTGCTGGTCCCGGGGATTTCTGCTTGACCATCCCTTTGCTTGGGAACGCATCATTTGTGGTGGCTTTGCACGGTACCAGGGAGCTGAAGCTGTGTCATGTTGTAGGGGGAAGGGAGCCAAAGAATTTTGTGACTGTGCTCCTACTCTGCCCCGTCTTCTCAGTATTTTAAAGTTCAGCAGAATCGTACTTCTTCGTGTCGACTCTCCCTGGGCCTTGGTGAGCCGAGCTGCATGCAGGCTGATTGGGCGCCAGCTGTATGCAGGCTGATTGGGTGCCAGCTGTATGCAGGCAGACCTGGGAACAGGCAATAGGCGGACTCGTCAGAAGTTAGGATTTGGGCTGCTCCGCTTGTCTCTGCAGTTGGTTCCACTGTGAACCGTTCGGCCTAGAGACCACCGGAGTATCTGACGCGCGTCCTGGCGCTTCCCGAGACAGGTGGCTGGGAAGCAGCTCGTACGCTCCGGCCTGGCCGTGTGCCCTGCCTGCCCCGAGGTGTCCTGGCATTTCAAGAACTTCCTGCTGTAACCCTGCGTGCCCACTGCAGCTGGGCGGCGGGGCGCGGACGGCAGGTGGCCTTGCTGCTTGCAAGGACGTCGGACCCGGGCTGGAACACCACGATGCTACCTTTCCTGTTCGATCTCGATTCGGGTTTACTCCTCGAAAACCCCAGTTGCTCATCTGTCCGAGGGCCCTTTGTGTGTTGCAGGATGTGAGGATCTTCAGTGAGGACGGGACGAGCAGAGTGGTGGAGATCCCAGCAGACATGACGGCCAGGGACCTGTGCCAGCTGCTGGTTTACAGAAGTCACTGTGTGGACGACAACAGCTGGACGCTCGTGGAGCACCACCCGCACCTGGGACTAGGTAGGGAGCACGCTGGGGGACCTGGTGTGTGGCCAGGCAGACAGCTGTGTCCCCACCGAGTCCCTGCTCGGACAGCGAGACGTCTGTGTGCCGTCCCCATTTCACTGCACACCTGTTTCTCCCGACACTTCTCCTGCGTCCCTCCCAGCCCTCCCCCACCTACTGCTCCCAGAATCTTGCTTCTGGGAGGGTGGCAGCCACTGCCACAGCAGGAAGGTTCCCTCTGTGACTTGGCTGGAGAATCAGCTGTGGCAGGTGCTCGGAACTTGCTGCACAGGTGTGGGCTGGGGGGAGCACCGTCCCCGTGTCCTCGTGCCCACAGCAGCTCGTCCCTCTCCCAGGAGTGGGGCGCCATGGAGACAGCCTGCAGAAGTTGCAGGGTGTAGCCCTGGCCTGGTTCACAGTGTCCGCACAGGTTGCGCATACGTGTGTGTCTCATGTTTAGAGAGCAGGAGATTATTTTGAAATAGGTGCTGTTTGTAGAGCTCACTGAGGTTTGGTGGGGTTTCTTGCTCAGGTGGTCTTTTTCAGGTCAGGAAGCTTTTCAGACTTCTGTTTAAATTCTTACCAGATGACGGCTGGTGCTTACAAAATCATAGGCACACACCTAAAACCAGAATTTTCTCCGAATCAGCAACTGTGTCTGTCCCATGTGCTGCAGGAGAGACTGCACAGGTCACAGAGTTCTTCCTGTGGTTCTGAACTTTCCTCCTGAACCTTTCTAGAAGGTGAATAGATCAAATTTAAACTTCCAGGTCTGGAATATTCATGTAACAAAATAGTGTTCTTTAGAATGTTGTTATACAGTCTAAGCCTGAACAGTGCTACATAAATTTGAGTTGGCATTGTTTTTATTTTTCTTAAAGATTTTATTTATTTCTTTGTCAGAGAGAGAGAGAGTGAGTGAGAGTGTGCACAAGCAGGCTCCCGGCTGAGCAGGGAGCCCGAGGCAGGACTCTATCCCAGGACCCCGGGATCATGACCTGAGCCGAAGGCAAACGCTTAACTGACTGAGCCCCAGGGCCCCCCTGAGTTGGCGTCGTTTCAAGTCCCCGTGTTCTAGCTCCCCTGTGCCGTCAGATGCAGCGTGCAGCTCACGGTTAGCCTTGAGAACACTTTCTCCCTTTCCTGTTTTGGCCCATCTCCAGTGCACCTGCAGGCCTGAGGAAAGTTCCTCCATCATCTAGCAGCCTTCTTGCACCAGGTGCATTCACTGGTGCCACCTGCAGAAACAGGTGTCAAGCGTCATTCTCAAGCTCCAGTTTGGGACAGTCATGAATGGTCCCTACATTGGTCTGTTGGGGCCGCCAGCAGCATGTGCTGCTCCCAAGGAACTGGAAATTAAACAACAGTTGGAGCCGTGTAGCGTGTGTGGACACGTACACAGGCCACGCATGGGTATATACACATGTATACCAACGTGTGTCCGTGCACACACACACACACACGCAGAAGGAACTTTAAAAACACAGCTGTGGACTTGGACCCCAATATGAATATTCCCAAAACCTACTCAAAACTCAGAATACTGTTAATTTGAAAGGAATTGTAGAAAGGCCTTCTGCAGGTATCACAATACGCGAATATGTTTGTCCACACATAAAACGTCACACATATAAAATGGAAACAGATACACACAAAAAAATCAAACATACAAAAACGGTGAGAAATTTTGATTCACGCATTTTTTTGTGGTAGCTCTTGATTTCACGACCATCATGCCAGAGATGGAGAATTTAGATATGGTAAAACTTCGGCAGTCATCGCCCACGTGAAAAGGAATTTATTCTGCGAAACTCTGTAAAGACCTGCGCATGCACACACAGTATTCTCAGGGTGCGATCGCTTTCTGTTTATTCCTTGTCTTATTCACGGATGGACTTAACATACTCTAAAGAAGGTAATTTTTTTTTTCTGAGATTTTATTTATTTATTTGAGAGAGAGCAAGAGAACTTGAGCAAGGGGGGAGGGGCAGAGGGAGAGGGAGAAGCAGGCTCCCCACTGAGCAAGGAGCCCTGTGTGGGGCTGGATCGCAGGACCCTGAGATCATGACCTGAGCCGAAGGCAGAGGATTAAACCAGGCATCCCTAAAGGGGAAAATACTTTCTTACAAAACCAAGTTAAAGTGACAAAAAAGGAAGGGAGAAAGGAAAATGATGGGAGGAAAAAAAGGCAGAAGAACACGGATCCTGTTTGACAAAAGGAAGTCAGTGACATTAATTGCAGGCGCGTGACGAGCCCTCACGGGGCTCCACCTCAGTTTCCTCTCTGCCAGCAGCTCCAGCAGGGTCGGCAGCGGGGGAGCAGCAGCTCCTAAGGCCTGGGTAGCGCAGGATGTGGGAGCTTCTAGAGCTGATCAGCCCTGCCGTCCGCAGTTCCGCAGAGCCTCCGGCCTTCATGCTCCTGTATCTTCTCTGTGTGCCCTTTGGTTTGTGATGCAAGCTGTCCTTTTTTTTTTAAACTCAGCCACGTTGCTGTTGAGGCGAAAATCCTGCTCTTACCCGTGTTCGGTAGCATCTGAGGGTCAGCAGTGGGGACAGTGGGGACAGCGGACATCCGGGAGCCCGCTGCACACCACCCTGGGGCAGGCACTGTAGCCGTGCCCATCGGAGAGCCACATGATGTGTCAGCACTGAATCCCCACCATTGGGCATGAGTGTGCGTGCCTGGTGCAGAGTTCCTTAATGGATGATGTTCTGGGGGTGTCCCTGGGTCCTGGCACGCAGCCAGGGGACCCCCATTCTCTGGCAGAGCTGTCCAGCCCCATGTCCGCAGTTACTGATAGCACCCTGTGGAGAGTCGCTTTCTCGGTTGTGCGTTGGGGATGCTCTGGGGATGTGTTTGTACAAGAGGCCTGAGGTTGCGGTGCCAGGCACACAGCGCCTCAGATCTGGAAGGCTGGTATGAGGCAGACCATTACCCCTTATAATTGGGGCATAATTGAGCTAATTCCAATGACACTTTAGGCCTATGTATGGCCTCAGATTTGAGGATTTCGAGGCACAATTACTACCCAGATCTTCGCAGGTAAAATATTGGATCCTTAGCGATATTAAACTTTCTCCCAGGCAGGAGTGACATTCTGTTTGCACTAGCAGAAGACCGAGCATGCATGTGTGTGGCCGCAGCTCTCGGTGGCCCCCGTTGGTGGGGGTAGGGGAAGGGAGCAGATGCAGAGGTGCCCACTGGTGCTCGGTGGGCAGCATCTCTGGCTGGTGGGAATGTTTCTGCTCCCACTGAACTGTGCTGCTGTCACAGCTGGGTCATTGCCTTTCCTCAGCCCCAGCAGCACCTCCTGAAGTCCCTTACCACTCAGGACCATTGGACAAGTTGGGGCAGAGCCCTTAGTGATGGACGATCTTAGGGAGGCTGGTCTGTGCTTTGTGACTTCCAGCCGTGGCGAGCTGCTCCCTGGATGTGATCTGTTCACATCCTGCCTATCGGTGGGGGGTGGGGGGTCCTTGGCCTCGGTCTTTAATGTAGACATCACAGCCTTGAGAACACTGTCCCCAACCGAGGCCACTCAGCGGCCACCAAGTACAGCCAGAGGGACCAGAACAGGGCGGGCATGGTTCTGCCATCTGGCCCAAGCCCGTGTGTGGCGAGACTCCTGAGGGCCCACTTCTGCCAGGAGGCCTGCGTGTGGAGGGCATATCGGGAGAGCTAACAGTCAGCCTGCTGCTGTGTCGAGTAGACAAATGATCGTTTTAAGGGATTTTGTGCAACTGCAACTGGGGGCATGCAGACGACATCCTGGAGCCCCTGTGGCATTGCAAGTGTCACTGTGGGTAAGCTGTGTCCTCAGGAGGGCATGGGGCACCCCTTCCCAGGCCCTGGGTGACCACGAACCCCAGGACGCATGAGCAGGGGAGTCCGCTGTGCATGGAGCAGTGACGGGAAGACAGCTCCCATAAAGTCCAGGGATTTGGTGAATTCTGTAGTTGGGAGAAATAGGTTGCTGTCCTCTAGGAAAAAGCCTGAGCGTTCTCTCCAGGCTGTTAACAGCTTTGCATGTGTACCTTGCCAGGCGAGAAAGGTGTGGCAGTCACCCTCCGGAGGGCTTGGCTGCAGGGACACTGCCATCCGGACATGCGGACAGGTGTCGAAGGAGAGATAGCATCCATGTTCAGCCCTCAGTGCTCAGAAGGGCCTCCGAATGCTGACCTTCCCCATCTCTGTCTCCTTGTCGCTCTGTGCAGGAGGCACCAGAACGCTATCCTTTCCCCACTGAGGTATTTAGAAGGAACGCTGCTTATCGGGCGTGTCCAGATGTGGGGGTTGTTTTCCGTGGCATCTCCCCCTCGACTATTCACAGTCCCCAGTCCTGCGGAGCCCAGAGCAGCTGTTAGAAGCCTGCTGACAGCCGGAGCTGCTCCCTGAGATGGAGGGGGGTGGAGGGGGACAGGGGGCAGGGCGGCAGGGTGGGAGGCTGACACGAGACGGGGCCGGTGGCTCAGGCTTCTGCCAAGTACTCACGTGCATGCAGCACAGTTTAATGCAAAGATCTGCCTTCTCGAGTTGTGTGATCTGTAACCTTTTTGTGTGTGGAGTAGGATGGTGGCGTAGATGCTGGTTTTAGTGTCAGAAATTTGAGAAAAGAGGAATCCCCTTTGAGGAGTACAATCGGACTCTTCGATCTGTACAAAAAGTCCTCTGGAACACGCGGATGAAATGTCGCTTTCTGTTGTGATTATAGGAAGTTTATGGACGGTGACGGGATTATTTAATAGACTCACCCACGGTCGTTTGAAAATACCTGCTTTTAGGGGCGCCTGGGGGGCTCAGTCGGTGAAGTGTCTGCCTTCGGCTCAGGTCACAGTCCCGGCCCAGGGTTCTGGGATCAGCCCCGCGTCAGGCTCCCTGCTCCTGCTCCGTGGAGAGCCTGCTTCTCCCTCTCCCTCTGCCTGCTGCTCCCCCTGCTGGTGCGCTCTCTGTCTCTGTTAAATAAATAAAATAAAAGCTTTAAAAAAAAAGAAAGAAAGAAAGCGAACCTGTTTTTAGAATCAGAGAGAAAGTGAGATCTGGAGAAAAGGGCTTTGAGCTGATTTGTCGGAGTGGCTTTTCGACGCCTGGGAAAGCTGGTGCCTGGACATCCATGGCAGACAGGGGTCTCTGGGAAAGGGGTCGCACATAGACTTTCTGGGCCCACTGCTGTCCTAGGCTCCTGGTCCCTGAGGGACCCAGAGCAGAGGAGGACACATCTTTCAGGGCGCATGGGTTCCCCGCTCCCCTCTGCCTGGCTGCCCTGTGCCCAGCGTGTGCGCAGCTGTCCCAAGATGTTGCCAGGGTCGGGGGGACATGGGGAGGGAGGAAGCGGCTGTCCGGGAGCGCTAGGGCCTGCGCCCGTGTACGCGTGTGCCCCTCCGAGCTGCTGCCCCCCCCCGCCCCCGCCACTGTGGGGCTTCCTCAGGACCCTGTGCAGACAGAACGCTCTGCTTTGGACCGTGGCATCGTCCCATCCTTGCTAAGGTCCTTATAGCCCCGCAGGTCTATTTTTCCTTATTTTGCTGGGTGAAAAATTTCAGGTTTGTAGACCAACCATCAGCAAGTTCGGGGTGCTTGACTTTGTCCCTATTACTACAGAAATGTTTTTTTCTGACTAAACTTTGGAACAGAGGTCACTGATTTGTTTTGCACGGAAACGCCGTTTTAACGAATGCCAACCTAAAGGAGTCCCTTTTCAGGAAAGTAAAGGCAGGGGTCATGATCGCGCACTCAGGCCGGGCGCAGCTCCTCCCTTCTGTCGTGGGGACACGTGGGACGGGGGCAGGGTCTCTTGTTGGCGGCGGATTCCCTCACAGCCAGGAGCAAGCGGGGCTTTCCGTGGCTCATGGTTGGTAGCGGGCGTGGCCCCGGACTTCCTGGCAGTTGTGGGAAGGACATCCCGGGCCTCGGCAAATTTGGGCTTCAAATATGTTTTTACCAAAGAATCCTCTATGTGGCACCAAGGCTCTGGCCATGGGAAAGGAGGAGGGGGCTTTGGAGGACCCGCCCACCGGTCCGAGCCAGGTTTGTGGCATCTCCTTCTCTGCCATCTTGCCATCAGTTCACACGGCAAGGCTGCCATGCCTTTGTCCTACCGAACACTCTGTTATCCCTGGTGGTTGGTTTCCTGTTGAGCGGACTTCCGGGAGGGGGCGTGGCACCATCAGAGCAGGTGCCCTGAGTGTGTGCACACCTGTGCATGCCATGCACGGCGTGTTTTCCTCGTGCTCCAGCAGCGTAATGCAGGCTAGGAGAGCAGCCCCGCGTGCGGATGGCGTGGGCCTCAGCCCTCGAGGCCGGGCATTCGGACAGACCGTGGCGCGTCCCCTCCCGTACTCTTAGCAGACTGCCTGTCTGTCCCTGGAGCTTCCTGACTCACCGGCTTTGCACTCACTCTCCCCTTGCCCACCCGCCTTCCAGGGGTCCCTCCAGACACTGCTTGTCTTGTGGACGTTTTCCCGGTTACTGTAGTCCCTGTTCTTCATGAGAGCGGGAATTCCCTGGCTCAAGGGCAGCATCATTTGCCGGAGTCTTTATTAACGTAAGTCTTCATGAGCACATTCCCCGGTGCCGAATGGAGAAGCAGCGTGCAGAAGCCGGGATTGACGTGAATTCCTCCCCCGACCTGTTCCAGGACCCCTTGCGCATTTGGTACTGCATGACAGAGAGGTGTCAGTGTCGTCCGTCCTGGTCCACATCTGCGCTCACAGCGGGTGAACAGGAGCGGAACAGCAGCCAGAGGTCATCGCTGGGGCGAAGGCACCTGGCCGGCTCTGCCTGTGTCTTCTCACACGTGTGTTTTTCCTCCACAGAGAGGTGCCTGGAAGACCACGAGCTGGTGGTCCAGGTGGAGAGTACCATGGCAAGCGAGAGCAAGTTTTTATTTAGGAAGAATTACGCAAAATACGAGTTTTTCAAAAATCCTGCGGTGAGCATCTTAACCTCTTCAGGTTCAGGGTTTCCGACTCTCGAACTCTCGGGGTTGATGTTTGGGATCCGTACCAGCAGCGGATAATGGAAGTGAGATGGATACGGGGGTGGCAGAGGGTTTGAGAACCCGATCTGCTGTCTCACAAGGTGTCCTTGCTTGGAACTCTGTCTCCGATGCTTACCTAAATGCCTTTGTGGTGGCCAGACGTGATGAGGGCGTTTTACGTGGTCGCAGAGGGAGAGGGGGTTAGCCTCTGAGTGGGGAGAGAGGTGGGGCAGGTTTTTCAGTTACATCGAAAGTTCATGGTTGAATTGGTTCAACCAAGAACAGATCGGTTCAATATTCAGCAGAAGAAAAACTCATTACTCTCTGCAAATAGCCAGTAATACTACCTGGTTTGTGGAAGGAAGAGTTTCCTGGCACATCGGGCTGGATCTTTCTTTCCTTTTTATTTCCCTGGGGGGTGGCGAGGGAGGCATGTGTCCTGGGACCTGTCAGGATCCAGAGCCCCCTGCTACTTAGGGGAGGAGAAAGACGTCATTTTAAATACAGATGGACATCCGCGCACCTGTAGGAACATTTTGAACACTAGCGGCCCTGTAACGCTGCTTTTCCCCACTTTTAAACCAGCCTAATGTATTTGTTTTCCCATTTCCTTAGAATTTCTTCCCAGAGCAGATGGTCACTTGGTGTCAGCAGTCCAACGGCGGTCACAACCAGCTTCTGCAGGTACTGGGCAGGGACGCGTTTCTGGGTGGACGTCCTCTCCAGTGGCAGTGGCGGCTCCCCAGAAGCTAGACGGGGTTGCCGTCTTCATACCAGCCCTGGCTCTGTCGGGGTTTAGAGTAACCAAAAGTAATTGTTGGTTGGGAAATGGGTACGTAGCCAGGCTCCTTCATGGCAAAACACTTGCCAGCAGGATGAGCTTCCTCCAGGCTAGAAGCAGCGTGAGCAGAAGGGCGGGAGAGAGCAGCCATGGGCCTGCGTGTTCTCCTCCGGAGCACAGGTCCCGGGCCAGGCTGCCGCCCTGGGGATCTCCATACAGACCCTGAGCCCCCTTCCCGGAGCGAAGAGCTACCATAAAAACCTTGAGAAGGTAGCAGAATGTACTTTAAAATGAGTTTCATATCATGTCTCCCTCTGCCTTCTGAAGTCTGTTCAAGAAATCCCGGCCTTTCCCCAGCCCCTCCCCGTGGCCCCGGCTGAGCTGCCCACGCTCTCCCAGGGAAGGCAGGAGTGGGGACTGTTAGGCTGTGCCCCGAGAAACTTGTCTGTTTACGGCATGTCGCGTGAGAGAACAGACCATTCATGAATGCAGCCAACGTTCTCCAGGCGGCCTCAGGTTAAGAGCAACCACGAAAATTTAGCTCCCGCAGAACTCTGCCCGCTCTCCTCCTTTGTCTGCTCTCTGGATCACCACGCCTGTTTTCACCTCCCGAATAGTGAGGGCTTCAGAGCTCCGTTCTGGGGTTTCCCAAAGCCCCCTTGATCCCTATGCCCCGACCCTGACTGTAGCGTTTGTGCCGTGTCCACTGGCCTGTCCATCTGCGGGAGGAGCCATGTCCCTCACAGTCCCTTGAGGAGGACCCGGCCCTGTCACTGCTCCGGTCTTGCTCCCGGACCTGGCTCTTGACCTCGGTTTCCCAAGGAAGGCATGCTGCATGTGGGAGGGGTCAGCTGGGATGGCAGTGTCACCCAGCCGTTCCTGGAGAGACGCATCAGCTCTCCTTTCCACGGAGGGTGACACAGTGGACGTGACGTGCTCGGTCTCCTTCCACACGGCTCCCAGTGCTTCTTGTCACCCTAACTTTTAATGAGGCTGCGTGTTTTATGGGAACCCAGGAGAAAGGGAGGGCCCTTAACCCTATTGTCTCATAGGGGAATCTGCGACGTCCTGTGTTTTCGTCAATGCTGGGAAGGTGCATTGGCTCGCGTGGGCCTGAATGTCCTGCACACCGATTTACATGGGGTTTTAAGATTTTTGAAAGGAAAACTGTCAGTTGAAAATGCTTGGTTTGACCAAACAAGAGTGATTTTGTAATTCAGACGATGTCAGAGTGTCCACGACGGCAGTGAGAGGCGCCTGCTCCCGGCTGGCGGCGGCAGCTTCTGACCCTGACGCGTCTCTCCAACAGAACTTCCTGAACCCCAGTAGCTGCCCCGAAATCCAGGGGTTCCTGCACGTGAAGGAGCTCGGCCGGAAGTCGTGGAGAAAGCTGTACGTGTGTTTGCGGAGATCAGGCCTTTATTGCTCCACCAAGGGGGCGTCCAAGGTGGGTTTTAAAGCCGCCGCTGCCACCACCATCACACCAGGCCGGGGGCAGTCAGAGGGGACGCGGCTTCCTTGGAAAAGCACATCCAGGTCCCCTGGGCTTGTGATAACTGGAGAAGCTGACTCCCAGTTCCCGGCCCACTGGTCTCCCTCGGAAACCAGGCACTGCCCCTCCTGCAGGCCCCCGGGCCAGCCGGCCCCGGTCTTGGGAGCAGAGCCTCCTTGGCGGCTGGAGTCCCTAGAGGATGCTGACTGTTTGCAGAGTATGGAATTTGGCACCCAGGCTGGCCATGGGGTGGCTGGTAGATTGTCGCCAAGCTAGTACGTGTTACTGTAGATATTTCTGGGAAGAGACTGGAGCTGGGCATGGATGTCCAGGAAGGGCAGGTGAGAGATGGAAGCTACAGTGGCAGGCGTCCACAGCTGGGGCACTGGGGGCTCGCCCTGCTGGCTGGTCCTTGCACACTCCTGCTTACACACTGTCCTCGTGGTGCGTGAACACGCCCTGCAGCGGGGGAGGGCCCCGCAGACCGTGGCCAAGCGTGCATCATTCCAGGAGAGAGGAGGGAGGGTCTGGGGGGACCCCAGGTGAGGGCGCTGAGGGCCAGGCTGCCTTCGAGCCGCTCTGGGCGGTTAGTGGCTGCCCCGCGTGAGCCGGGGATGAGGGGCCGGGGCAGGTGGAGCTGTTTCCATCCCGTACGGGGCCGGGAGGGCAACTTGATTTCCCGACTTCCCCGTGCCCTCATAGAAGCTGACCCCAGAGCAGGAAGCAGAACTAGGATGATGGAAGGTCAGGGACGAGGATGGGACAAGCTGTCGAGGGAAGACTGCGGGATGTCTGGACCTTACACAGCATGGCTGCAGAGCTGGCCTTGGCCGGGCGTGGCAGCGTGCTCTCCACTTTGAACCTTAGGCTCTAGATGTTCTCTGGTCTTCACTTTGAACGTTTGGTTCAGGCGCTTTGACACAGCATATGGCAGAGTCTCAAATAAATATGCTGTCTTGTGGGGTTTTGGCTTTTTTAAAGATTTCATTTATTTCTTAGGAAGCGAGCATGAGAGAGCGACAGCACAGGCAGGGGTGGGAGTAGCCGGCAGAGGGCGCTGAGCAGGGAGCAGGGAGCCTGACAACAGGAGACCCGATCCCAGGACCGTGGGATCATGACCTGAGGCAGACGCTCATGCAACTGAGCCGCCCAGGAGCCCCACTGTCGCAGTCTGGGCGCTGGGTTTTCTTGGCGAGGGCTGTGGGTGCCTTTGGTCCTCCTCAGCACTTACTCTAAACGGCCAGTCGGTCTGTGGGCTCTGAGAGAGGAATGCACACACAGTGTGCGCAGACCGCCCCTTTGACGAGCACGCGGGAGCGCCTGCCGTCTGCCCGGTAGCTGACCCCCCTCTCCCACAGGAGCCCCGACACCTGCAGCTGCTCGGGGGCTTGGAGGAGAGCAGCGTCTTCTCTCTGATTGCCGGCAAGAAGCAGTACAGTGCCCCCACCGACTACGGCTTCTGCATAAAGGTACCGCCCTCCTGCCCTGTCTGGAGGCTACCTCTCCCCGTGGCATCCCACCAGGGACTTCGGGATGGAACCCGAGACTCCTGTCTTGGCGCTGGGGTTATTTGAGTTATTTTGTTACAGAAACAGGTTCCCGGTGCACTGATTCATTCCTGGTTCTCACTCCGTGTCACTCTCTGAGTAGCTAGCACCTTGGGGAGAGGCAGAGGATGTGGTGGACCGTGTATCAATGGGCTCCGTGGCTCAGCGACCCCAGCCTGTCACTTGGGTGGCCCCCGGGGTACTGAGAGCCAACACTTTCCGTATGGGCTCCTGGTCCCCGGGACAGCGGGTGTGCCCCTGCCCTGCCTCTGTGCTCACGTGTGTGAGAGCATGGGCTCACGCATATTTCCACATGTGCACACACGTGAACACACAGATGTGCTCACGTACATGCACATGTGTGTACATGTGCACACATAGATGTGGACACACATGTGCTCACATACACACCTGCACACGTGTACACACCTGTGTGAATACAAGGGGATGCACACGTGCATACACATGCACACGCAGATGTGGATCCATCATGTGCTCACACACGTGCATACACAGATGCGGACACATGCTCACATACACACACTTGCACACATGTACACAGCTATGGGGATGGAGATGCACACGTATGTCCATGTGCACACACCCGTGTGCAGGGCCCACTCTCCCCTGTGGAGGCCGAGCTGATGTCGGGGACGGTCACAGTAGAGGCTGCTTCCTGAGTACACAGGGCTCGTGAGCTGCTCCACTAAGGGCCCTCCCACCGTCGTCTCACTGCATCTTCCCAGGTGCTTGTGTGGGAGCCGAAGCAGCCCCATTGCTCACACCCTCGCTCCAGAGAGCGTGTGCACGGAGTCCCCCAGCCAGGTTGACCTGCGAGCCTGGGCCCCACCCAACCTGAGGAGAGGCCAGGGAGTGGGAGCACACTGTTCCCACAAATCCCAGCTTTTGTTTTACCCGGTGAAGCTTCCTGGGCTTTGGAGGAGCAGGAGCCCAGCGCCCGAGGTGCCTGGGAAAGCAGCACAGGGGCAGCCTCTACAGGGGCTGGGGCCACTGAAGCCCAGGTGGCCAGCATCCCCTCTGTTCCTGCCAGTGCACCTGCACCCATTCTCCCCCATCGCCAGGTAAACCCTGCCTCTGCTTGGGGCCCTGCCATCCCTCCACAGCGGCATGTGTGACAGTGATCCTTCACCCGCCCCAGGCTGCTTGCCCCCCAAATTCCCTTCTCCGGGGTGACACTGCCACACTCTCTGGACCATCCATGGGTCCCACCTTGGGGCCACTCAGATATGCCACAGGCCCTGACCCCCTCAGGGCTTCTCCCCTCACTGGCCGAACCCCACAGGAGCCCTTTCCCAGCTGCCACCTCGGTCCTCCTGGGAGGCAACCAGACATCTTTTCTTCCATAGCTCTGGGCCCTGTTCTCCAGTTGAATACAACTTTCCCCACACAGAGCTGGGCACCCCCTTGTCCCCATGGCAACCACCACTTTCCCTTGTGAGAGTTTGTGTCCTCCGAGATACCCCTCTTGGGAGCTGGCCGAGCCCTCGTGACTAAACCCAACCCAGGCTGGTCCGTGCCAGGCAGAGGATGCAGCCTCTCTGGTCTCATCCTGCTGGCTGGTGTGCACCGGGCCTAGTTCTGCCCACACGGGGGTGTTCTGCGTTCACCGTGTCGCACTCACGGGGTCCTCTCTCACCTCCTGCAGCCCAACAAAGTCAGGAGCGAGACGAAGGAGCTGCGGTTGCTGTGTGCCGAAGACGAGCAAGGCAGAACGTGCTGGATGACCGCGTGCAGGCTCCTCAAGGTACGCGGCATCCCGCGTGCACCCTGCGTCTCGTCGTGGACAGCCCTCCCCGTGGCCCGCCAGCCCCGTGTGCCCGCACGTCCTTCCAAACAGGGTCTCAGAAGCTGCTCCCAGAGGCTTCCCGTTAGGTCAGAGCCGGCGTCCGACCGCGGTCCCTGCCGTTCGGGGACGTGGTGGGACTCAGAGCAGTGCCCCTGGTTTCTCCCACCAGATGCCAGGAGCACCTCAACCAGTGAGACAACCAGAAACGTCTCCAGAGGTGAACGGATGTCCCTGGGTGGGGTGTGGGGGCGGGAGACTGCGCCGGCTGAGAGCCTTGGGTCTAGGGAAATAGGAATAGAAAGACCAGAGCGGACGCCAGGGAGAGAGAGAGCACGTCGCTCGTCAGGAGGGTTAATGACTTCAGAGACGGAGCATCACACTCTCGCTTCCCGTAAAGCCGGGGCCATGAGGGAAACGTGGCACACCATGCAGCTCCCCACAGCGCCTGACGGACGTAGCAGCGTCTCCTGCCCACACGTTCTTAAGGGAGTCCGCTGCATAGAACCTCAGTGCCCTCAGCAGCCATTCCCAGTAACCGCCACGGTGATTCCGTGTGACCCCGCGGTGAAGGCTAGGCGTGTAACAGCAGAGGACACCTCACTTCTGCGATCCCGGGAAAAGCCCCTTTGCGCACATCCGTGCCCCACATGGCTGCCGTTCCTCACGTACATAAAGTGCATGGGCATCGCACCGTTGTGTGCAGTGGTTGTGTGAGGTGAACGTCAGGGTGTCTGGAGGAGAAGGCGCGGTCAGCGGTGGCTGACCCGTGCCAGGGGGCTAGGAATCTCTTGATGAAAATTCCAACCTTCATTGAAGCTTCCAGCCAGGCAGAGTCCGGGCAGAGCCACCTAGAGAAACAGACCCGCTGAAGGAGGCGTAGCTCGTGACCTCTTGGAGATGCCGGGGGCCACCTGCTCCAAGCATGGGCGTCCTGGAAGCCTCCCTTCCCCAGAACTGCACATTGTTTTATTTTTGCTGCCATTTAAACAGACGGGTTAAGTGTAAAATGTTACTCTTTTGTAACATTAACATCTCAGGGAGGGGACGTTAATGTGGGTACAGGACACCATAGATTGGAGGTGACTCCTTGACAAGCCGGCTCTACAGCTTATGGGATGTCCGTTCAGAGGATACTCCTCGGTGACATGAACAACGGGGTCCTCTCTGGAGTGTGTTGTGGGAAAATTCCCGGGACGTATTATTAAGAATTAAAAAGCAAAATGCTCCCTTGGTTGTAGGAGCAAGGAAAGGAGAAGCTAAAATGCACCTGTGCGTTTGCTGGTGTGCACGGGAGTGCTCGGCGAGACACGGGTGGGGCAGGCGGAAGGGACACCTTCATAGTTCTGTATGCGCGTGATTTTTTTGGGTCTGCGGATACATGGTCTTGGAAGAAGCAGGAAAGGAAGCGGGAGCACGTCTGTGACGCTGTGGGATTGGTGCTTTGGGGTCGTGCACAGCCAATCCAGGGAGCGAGGTCTCTGCCGGGCATCGTGCGTGGGACGTCAGGGCCAGCGGAATGGAACCAGGCACAGAGAGGGAAACGCGCAGAAGGAGCGGTGACGGTCCTATCCAGTGTTACCGTTAGTGCCAACAGGAATGCGTCCCGTCGGAGGTTAACACAGGATCAGGAACGTTGGCCAGCGTTTGCTTTGGGCCGGACTCTTCCTCACGTCCAACCTCGCCGTAGCTCAGCGGCACGCGTGCCCGTCGCCATCCTCCCTGGACGGAGGACAGAGCTGAAGCCCATCGCGTTCTGCCTGGGGGCGGGGGCCAGGGGTCTACTGGTGTGCGCACCGTCAGCTCTTGGGCCCCACTCTGGGCTCCAGAGCTCGCCACAGCAATCCACTGCCCTCCGTGAGAGCCAGAAGGACGGGGACCCCCGTCCACGTCTGCATGTGGCCTTGTTGCCTCCAGTCAGCCCCAGACCCCACATCCCAAAGGCTGTTCCTGAAGGAGGTGAGGGTCTGGACTGAACGGCTACTGGTGTGGTTGACAGGCTTGGGCCACTCAGGTGACACAGAAGCTGAAGGGCACCTTCAGTTCCAGCTGGTTATGCGCCGTGGCGTCTTACCGCCACCAAGCAGGCTGATGGACCTCCTCCCACCTGAGAACGCCTTACTTTGCCACCCCCCTCCCCATCCTGTCTCGAACTATCTTGGTCTCAGAGCAGGAAGCGAAATCAGAAGACTCTAGACCCTCGCCTCGTACCCCAACGTCACCTTCAGAATGGGGTGTATTTTCTCCCGGAAGTCGGGGCTGTTCGAAGCCATAGGAAACCTTATAAAGTGTGTCTATTCCCTCTGCCCAGCTCCTGTCCCAGCCTCCCAGATGTGAGTATGGACTCAGGTCCCTCACTGTCCATCTCCCTGACAGGGGACCTGACCGGGAGACGGTCCATCCATCCGCCCTCCCTGCACTTGCTCAGTGCCGGGTCTCGGTCCAGATGTCATCTTCCCTGGTGCCCCCCTCAGCCCCTCTCGGACAGCCAGGATTGCCCGGCACTCAGAACATAACTGATGCTTGGAAAAAGTGACCTGGATGACAGCGGGCACCACCCAGACTCCTGTGTCTGCCTGGGACTGTTTCTTTTCTGAAGCTCTTCCTCCTGGTGTCCTGGGCAAGGCCGGCATCGACCCAGGGCTGGCTGGGGCAGCGGGTGGGGGCTTGGACCTCAGAGAGTCTGGGTCTCGGGCCGGAGTCCAGGAATCTCAGCGGCACAGACTAAGGAGACACTGGGCTGCGCCTTTCCACGGTTGACCAGGGGGCTTGTCGGTAGTGAGTGATGGCAGGTCCCCAGAGTGCCAGTGCTCAGACTGTCCTGTTCCCAGAAGGGGGTCAGACGTTCGTGTCCTCCCTGGAGGAAGCGTTGCCTTTCTGCTGGTCCCGGTGTATCCAGGAGTCACTCTTGAGTGATGGCTAAGACTGCAACAGCTGTCCGCGTTGTATTAAAATCCCAGGGCTTGTTGGAGAGCAACACCTTATTTTCAGTGAGCCATGGACCTTTTGTGCCTCTGAGTCCCATCACGGGTCCTCTTTAAAGAGGAGCTCGAGCCTGTGTAGGAGAGCACGGGCCCTGCTGTCCCCAGAGACGCTTGGGGGACAAAGCTGGCAGGTAGTATCAGCTGCCGTTCCTCCTTCTTTCCTATTGTGCGGCTAAATGATTTTGTAGCCATGGGGGCGCGTGGAGGGAGCATTAACCTTTGTTGCTGTGCTCTATTATCTCCCCCCACCTTCTAGATGTTTCTGAAACTGCCCTAGAAATTCCTCCCCAGGAGGGAGGTGTGGCTTCCCAAGCGCAGGTTTCAGTAAGGAAGGCTTGCTGTAGAGACACCCCAGCCCACACAGGCAGTTCAAATGTCCGTCAGAGACCGTCATCCCCTGCAGGATGCCCAAAGCACCTCTGCTCAGAGGCAGCCTGCACGCCCCGCCCTGGCCCGTCCCTCCCTCCCCACCCCTGCCCCTGTTCCCAGTGCTGTGTGCCAGGCTTCCAGGCCACAGCAGCCTGAACGACGGGAGCAGGACGAAATGGAGAGCAAGTGGAATGGACAGAAGGTAGAAACCAAAGCGCATAAAAACGGGGAACTTGAAATGGGGAGAGGAGACGCCCACTGCACTCCTCTCCCTACCGTTGTCTTTTAAGAAGGAAATGTGTGCAAAAACAAAGGAGACCCTAAACTTGACTGCAAAATCCAGAAGGAGAAAATCAACCACATTTTTAGTTTCTCTAAGTTTCTGGGAATGTTTTAAGCTCTGTGTGGCGTGAACGGTAACAGACAGTGGAACCCGCGAGGCACGTGGACATGTCGGTCAGCGTCCCGTCCTGCTTCTGGGGCTACACTGTCCCTCCGGAACCCACTCAGATTTCCTCTCTGCGAATAGCCGAAGAACACGGCTGCTTAGTTGTCTGTCTCCTACAAGACCGTAGCTCCCTCAAGGTCGAAAGCGCATCTCATACTCGCTTTGCGTTCCTAGACCTGAGCCTGCCAGTAGTGGATGGTGACCCTAAGCCCTCGTGCAGTCTTCGCACAGGGAAGTAAACTTCCATCTCGCTTAAGAACATCAATGTTGAATGTTTAATTCCGTTCCAAGAGAAAGGGATCGGTGTGTCACTCATGTGACGGTGTTCCCCACTCCTGTGCCGTCGCGTGTGAGGAGGCTGTTTGCTCGTGTGGCACATGTTGACTTTGAACCTGCAGCTGTAGCCATTCCCCTTACGTGGGGACGTCTCTGCAGTCCCTTTACACCCCAGAGCAGGATATCAGCTGTCACTCATCTGTCTCCTTCGTGAAAGTGCCTGAGAGTGTTGCATTCAAGCAGATGTGAATAGGAAATAAGAAACGTTTTGCCCAAAATGAGGGCGAATAATTCTATGGCCATGCGTTTTTTGTTTTTTTTTTTTTTTTTTTTTGTTTTTTGTTTTTCCCAAGCAACGGAAGGAAGTGTAAAGGAAAAAGAATAATTGGATCGTGTTTCTTTAAAACCCACTCATCTAAAATAAAAAGGGAATACTGTTAAGGAATTGGTACTATAGGTCGTGTACAGACGGTTAATAATGTGAAAACTGTCATTTTATGCCAATAAAACTACCTCTCAAGGCTGGAGTATTTATTTTTAAGCGAGGAAAACAAGAATTCTTAGTCATGGAACTTCAAAAAACAACTGTGGGAAGTAGACAGCTTCTTTAATACTTAAGGCAGACATAATATTTCAAGACTACAGTGCAAATAAAGCACAGTTCGATACCTGCCTTAAAACAAACTAGTTAGATGGCTCATGGGTCAAGGACGAGTCCTCCGAGTGAATTATTGGAACCGGGAGCAGTCTTGGGCCATCCTGAAGGGGGTGTGTGTGTTTCCCTTCTTATTCTTTCTTTGGCCTGAATTTGATGATTTTTCTTTAATGCTTTGCAAGGGATCCTTAGGCCATTGATTTTAAGCCTTATGTTTTCAACTGTTTGTCATGTTTGTACAAGTATTCGATTCGGAGTGTTGGTACGTACACGTGTGTGCGCGCGCATGCCGCACACACTTCTGCTTAGAAGACCACACATGCACACATGCATGTCACACAAGTTTGGAATACTTACGTCTCTGGGCCCCCAGGTGGCTCAGTCAGTGAAGTATCTGTCTTCTGCTCTGGTCATGATCTCAGGGTCCTGGGATCAAGCCCCACATTGGGCTCTCTGCTCAGCAGGGATCCTGCTTCTCCCTCTCCCCATGCCTCTGCCTCCGTGTGCGCTCACTCTCACTCGCTCGCTCGCTCTCTCTCAAGTAAATAAATAAAATCAAAAAGAACATTTATGTCTGTTTGACACCGATTCTTCGGTCCTTCCGAAATCTGCTGTTACCTGCATCGGGGATGCCCGCCCCGACGCCTCACCCACCCGACGTTACTGTGGGTATGTCTGTGTCTGCATGGTTTTTCTCCTCATTTCTGTGTTTCTGCCTTTCCGGGTCCTCGTGTCTGACAAACACCGTGTAATAGGGCTTTCTCCTCTGGTCATCTTCACGTTCTCGTTGGCGCGTTTGTTGGGAAAGCTTTCCTTCCGCAGCTGCTTAGGAATGTTGGTGCTTACGTCTGCCATTTGCTGTCTGTTTTCAGTTGGTCACATCAGCCTGTGTTCATCTTTATCCCCATTTAATTTTTTGGGTGGGGGGCAGGGGAGACCCATCAGTTAGTTTTATTTCTATTTTTAAACCTCTGTCCACGTTGTTTCTCTCCTTCCTGGTGGTCCCCCTGGCTGTCCTGGCACGATCTTCCCCTCACTGGGCCCCAGCCTGCCCTGCTGTTCCCACCATGTCTGTGCAGGGGTGAGGCCCTTCTCAGTATCTCACCCTAGATTTCAGTTCTTCCCGTGTCTTAAGCCGCTTAAGACTTAGAAGAGACCCTGTTGTTAATTTGAATTCCCTGCACATGTATATTGACCCTTTCCTGGGTTCGCATCCCTTTCGGGGACCAGAGACGTGCCCAGTTCTTCCAGCATGGGTCTGCTGGAGCAGCTGCCGTCGCCCGAGATGGGTTCGTCTGCCGTCATTCTGTCTCGCCTCCACTGTCAGGGGAACTGTCCACAGACCGTGGGGTCCCTTCCGCCCGCCGCCGCCCTCCGCACCCTGTTCCACTCACTGCCTTCTCTCTGTGTGTCCGTGGAACTCAGCCGCCTTCCACTTGCGGCTCCTGTGACCGTGGCGTGCGCTCTTCCCCACTTGTGTTTGTCGCTCTGTCTCCGCGGTCGCACTGGGACATGCGGGGACGTGGGTTTCTCCCTGGTAGCCCGCCCCGAGGTCCTACAGCCTTTCGTCTTTCTATCTATTCTGGAACATGCTTGGCCAGCCGCCCTTGGGTACTTCTCGCGGCCCCTCCCCCATGTTCTGGGAGCACCGGCACGCGCGTGGTGGACCTTCTGGTGCTGTTCCAGACACCAGAGGACACCCTGTGGGGTTGAAGCTGGAGAGGAGCTACCTCTTGATAACTGCATCTCCTTGCCCAACCGTCTCCCTTTCCTGTGCAGGCGAGCGGGGGACCGGGGTGCAGGCGGGCGGTGACAGGCGAGCGGGGGACGGGGGTGCAGGCGAGCGGGGGACGGGGTGCAGGCGGGCGGTGACAGGCCAGCGGGGGACGGGGTGCAGGCGGGCGGTGACAGGCCAGCAGGGGACCGGGGTGCAGGCGGGCGGTGACAGGCGAACGGGGACCGGGGTGCAGGCGAGCGGGGGATGGGGTGCAGGCGGGGGACGGGGTGCAGGCGGGCGGTGACAGGCCAGCGGGGGACGGGGTGCAGGCGAGCGGGGACCGGGGTGCAGGCGGGCGGTGACAGGCGAGCGGGGACCGGGGTGCAGGCGGGCGGTGACAGGCGAGCGGGACTCTGCTTATTACCCGGGCCCAGGAAGCATGGACCGTGGGGGGCGGGGGGGCTGTGTGTGTTCGAACCCAGAGCCCTTACTTTACCATGACCCTGAGTGACCTGCCTCACTTCCCTCTTGCATCTGTTACTTGTACTTGGGGATAAAGGACGCGTTTCCTGACGGGGAGAGGAGTAAAATGAAATAAAGCTCTTGGAAGTGTACCTGGCCCATAGCAGCATTCACTAAGGTTAACTGTGGAGCTAGACCTTTTTTTTTCTTTTAAGATTTTTTAAATTTATTTGAGAGAGAGAGAAAGCATGAGCAGGGGGAGGAGTAGAGGCAGAGGGAGAAGCAGGCTCCCCGCTGAGCAGGGAGCCCGAGGACTGGAGACGCCATCCCAGGACCCTGGGATCAGACCCAAGCTGAAGGCAGACGCTTAACCAACCGAACCCCCAGGCGCCCCTCGATATTATTACGTCGTCACTGTCTGCTTCTCCCTTGCCCCCCTCCAGCGTGAGTGAGCCAGTAAGCTGCTCCTGTCCACAGGGGACAAGCGTGCAGGGGCGAGGCTGTGTGCCCATAGCGGTGGCTGGGGTCGCTCCCTGTTCTGTACTCCGTGCGGTCCTTCCCTGCACGGGTCTGCCGCTTCCCAGGGCTTGGGGGGCTCCAGGGGCCCCGGCGGCTGACTCTGGCCCTCCCCCTGCAGTATGGAATGCTGCTGTACCAGAACTTCAGGATCCCGCCCCCGCGGAAGGCCTTGCTCCCCTCCTTCTGCACACCGGTGGTGAGTGCATCTGCGGCGTCCGAAAGGCGGGCCCCTTCCCAGCATCCCAGCTGAGCGCGGGTTGTTTCCAGGGAGACGGGTTTGTCTGGCCGGCGATGTGACTGCTGGGGTCGGGTCCTGTACCGGTTAGGGCGGTGGCTCTGTTCAGGAGCTCAGGGACTGTCATCAGCCATGTCTTGCTCTCACCGGGGGGCAGCTGTGGCGCTATGGCCATGGGTGACCCTGAAGCTTCCCCTGGTGGGAATTAGAGCTGGGAGTGTCCTTGTCCTCAGGATGTCCTCTACTTCCCAAAGGTGGAGGAACACTTTGTCCTCTCCAAACATGACCCTTTAGCTCCCCCAGGCCCCTTTCTGGGAGGGGCCGGGTGTGCACAGGGAGGTTCCATGTGTTGCCCAGAACTGAGCCCCTGGGGGAGGGACTTGGTGGCTGCCCGCCACCCCAACCCTACGGCACCCCGTGGCCTCCAGTGGAGTTTGGGTGCAGTGCGGGGACTGGAGCATTTCTCATTCCCCTCCAGAGGAACCAAAGCCACCTCTAGGTCAGGGGCCCTCCTGACAGAATTTCCACCTGAACTTTAGGGTGGGGGCGGGATGTTCCGTCACCCTTCCCCAGCCATCACTGGCCTGGTTGCCTACATTTTAAGAACTTGTGGCCTTTCCTTCCAGCGCAGCGTCTCTGAGAACTCTCTGGTGGCAATGGATTTTTCTGGGCAAACAGGAAGAGTGATCGAGAACCCGGCCGAAGCCCAGAGCGCGGCCCTGGAGGAAGGCCATGCCTGGAGGGTAAGGCCAGGCCGTCCCGTGGACAGGCCCCCTCGTGGGTAGTGCCCCTGCCCCTGCGCTGGCCTCCCGGAAGAACAGCCCCGTGGGTACTGTTGCGGGGACAAGGTGCTGGGAGGGGAGGGTGGCATCACAGTCTCAGCTCGGGGTTCCTCCACGTTCCCAGGGGGAGGAGTGGGGCAGGAGCAGAGCCTCTGACCTCGTGTCTCCCGCACAGAGCTGCCCCACTACGGGGTGGTCAGTGGCCGTGTGTGGACAGCACGGAGCCCTCCCGCCCTGACGCGGCTGGTCGTTGCTCACACCATGGCTCGACCAGCTTCGTGGCCTCGGACAGTATCTTCCCTTGGAGGCTCCTACTCCTGACCTCCCCGTGTGGAGAGTGTCCCCCGATTTCAAATTCTCTGAGATTTACAGACAACATAAAAAACGTGAGCCTGCTGGCTCAGAGTCCCCTGAACCTCCGCCTCAGAGCGTGTTGGAAAAGAACGTCCCCACGGCCCGGGGTCTCTGTAGGCCAGTGTTTCCCGTGGAGAAGCTTGTGCTTTGCTCCCAGAACGTCCCAGAGTTTCACTGTGTGCTTCAGTCCTGGGGTCGTGGGGATTCCTCAGGATGCTTCTGTTTTCACGCCTGTGGCCAGATGTGGCGGGCTAGGGAGGCTGTCCCTCCACGGCCGAAGGCCCCACATCCTGGCCGGGCCTCCCCGCACGGGTGTGTCCCCGGCGGTGGCAGGCCGCGCCGGTCTGCTGTGTCGGCGCTGATGGAGGCGTTCCTTCCGCAGAAGCGAAGCACACGGATGAACATCCCAGGCAGCCAGAGCCCCCTCCACCCTTCCACCCTAAGTACAGGTAAGCGCCTCTTGGCGGCCTGATCCTTTGGTCCTAAGGGTGGCCCCCATCCCTCCCGGAGCTTCCCTTGACCCCTGGGCCCAGCGTTCGCCAGGAGAGCTGTAGCTGTGGGAACCGGGCCCGGCGCTGATGGCTGGTTCGCTGTGCCTTCAGCGAAGCCAGTACCCTCCTTCCCGCTTCCCTCCCGCAGTGATTCACAGGACGCAGCACTGGTTCCACGGCAGGATCTCCAGGGAGGAGTCTCACCGGATCATCAAGCAGCAGGGGCTGGTGGACGGGTAAGGAGGTGGTGGCCTGGGGAGCGGGCCCCGAACCCCTGTTGTGCCGGGTGCACCTTCTGTCTGGTTTCTGAGATCCTGGGTGGAGGCAGTCGCTAGAGCCTCGGTTGGAAGAGGGGAGAATGTGGCTCAGGGTCAGCGTGGGGCAGGGCGGGCTCAGCTGGCCGGCGGCCCAGGGAAGATCGTAACCCGCCTGTTACCAACTTCTGCCTCTTTGGCACACATCAGACGGATGGACCAAGGGCACAAGCTGGTTGTTCTTCATTCACAGGGCAGGGCAAATGAAAGAGCATGTTTCTGTTTACATTTGATCAGGTGGCTTTTGCTGAGAACAACCCCAAAGCCTTCAAGGCTTCAAGCCACAGAGCAGGATCATTTCTCACAGTCGGAGCTGGTGGGGGGGGTCCTCCTCACCTGGCCCAGCTGTCCTGGGGGCAGGTCGGCCTTCCTTCCAGATCTGACACCTGGTGTTGGTGTTGGCTGCGGAGATGGGGCGACTGGGTGTGTGTGCCAGCAGGCTAGCCTGGGGACACGCGCTCCGTGGTCATCATGGGTCCCAGGAATGAGAGAGGTCAGAGCCCGATGCACAGGCCCTTCTCAGGGCTACTATCCCACTGGCCAACGCAGGGCCCCACAGCCTTGCTCTCCTGGCCACTGGAGGAGCTGCCCAGGGCCCTGGATGTGCACCTGTGTCCTCCCCCCGACTCCCAGCAGGAGGTACCTTCTGCCTCCCCCACTCCTTCATATGTTAAAAGTTTTCCTATAGACATTTTAAGAATTTACCCAGGAGCGAAGAGGCTAGTGAGTCCCCATGGAGTCCTTCTCTGGTTTTGACTCATTTTAGTTTGTCTGTGTCCCTTCCTGCATGACTGGCTCCTCTCCACTCCACCTTCCTTCTCCTGGAAGAGTTTATTTTTTTATTCTTTTAAAGATTTTATTTATTTGAGAGAGAGAGAAAGGGAGAGAGTGAGTACACACACTCAAGCAGGGGGAGAGGCAGGCAGAGGGAGAGCAGACTCCCCGCTGGGCAGGGAGCCCGAGTGGGACTCGATCCCAGAACCCTGGGACCATGAGCTGAACTGAAGGCAGACGCTTAAATGACAGAGCCCCCCAGGTGCCCTGCCCTCTTGAATGTTTTATTTTATTTATTTTTTTTTAAGATTTTTTATTTATTTATTTGACAGACAGAGATCACAAGTAGGCAGAGAGGCAGGCAGAGAGAGAGAGAGAGGGAAGCAGGCTCCCTGCTGAGCAGAGAGCCCGATGCGGGGCTCGATCCCAGGACCCTGAGATCATGACCTGAGCCGAAGGCAGCGGCTTAACCCACTGAGCCACCCAGGCGCCCCTCTTGAATGTTTTAAAATAAATTGCAGACATTCTGTATTTTACCAGTAAACATAGTGTGTCTCTAAAACATAAAGAGCCTTGTACTTTGACATGATTCCTTAATGTCATCTAAAATCCAGTCTGGGTTCAAATTTCCCTAATTGCTGCAAAAAGAAAAAAAAAAATCCTTGAAACTGAGTTGGTTCAAATCGGGGCTGACAAATGGCGTTTGGCTGGTAGGTCTCACGCCTCCTCAGATAGGACGGTGTCCCTCTGCTTCCTTCTCTTCCTCTCACTGGCTTGTCTGTTGCTGAAGCAGTGGGTGCGTCGCTGGCTGCAAAGGTGGCTGAGCTCTTGACTTGTCCCTCAAGTGAAGGGGGGGTCAGTTTGGAGAAGAGTGGTTCGGCCTCGCCACCTTCCCGCAGTGAGAGATGAGCTGCTGCTCGTCTAAACTAGGACTGTGTCTGCAGATTCCTCAACACTGGATTTCTTTCAGTCAGAACTTACTGTTTTTGATGCTCACTTTGGCCAGCGGGACTGGATCAAGTCAGTTCCTGAGCTATTCTGACGCACCACGGACAGTGCTGGATCCCAGAGTGACCCGAGAGCATTCCGCTCCCCTGAACGTTGCTCTTCGGAAATCGCTCTTTCTAGTGGAAAGCGGCTGCTGGACGTCACAGCCTGTGGGCCGTTTCCAGGGACAGAGCTAGGACATAGGCTCTTTTTCCCCACAGTGAAAAATAAAAATTTGAAACCCTCTCTTTCAGGGTTCACAGTGTTACTGCAAGCTTGGCCAGAAGAGGACAGGTTTTTTTCCCTTGATTTTACTGTATTTCTCTTCTCTTACTCCGAAAAAAATTTTTTTTTTAAGATTTTTATTTATTTATTTGACAGAGAGAGATCACAAGTAGACAGAGAGGCAGGCAGAGAGAGAGAGAGAGGGAAGCAGGCTCCCTGCTGAGCAGAGAGCCCGATGCGGGACTCGATCCCAGGACCCTGAGATCATGACCTGAGCCGAAGGCAGTGGCTTAACCCACTGAGCCACCCAGGCGCCCCTTACTCCGAAAATCTTACTAGGACATAATTATTTGTAAAAACTGACTTTCCCTATGTCTCATCACTTCTGGAAAGTAGTCCTGTGGCCCTCGTAATCCTGAAGGCGTGTTCCAGGCAGGTCACATCCAAGAGCCACGTTTAAACCGGCTCCTCTCTGGGGTTCTAGCAGCAAACCTCTGAGTGGTCGGTGAGGTTCATTTGTCTGTTTGCTTTCGATTTTTGTCAGCGGATCTGCTTGGGTTGCGGCTTAATGCTTCCTGTTAAACCTACAAAACACTCCCCCAGTTCCAAAATCAGAATGGTGTGAAACCGGGCGGGCTCCCTGCAGACTCTCCCCTGCCCCCCGTACCTCCTCCGCTATGGGAGCCCATTTTATGGGGTCTGTGTATCCACTCGCTGTGGCAGATGCACCCACATGGCGAGGGTCTGCCCTGTCTCGGGCTTGGTGTTTCCAGGCTGATGGTAGGACATTGGGGAGCTGTCCCCTAATAGTTCAGTTCAGCTGATGTCTCTGCTGGTGGTGCCCAGACCTGTGTGGGCGATGGCATGCCCACGGCCCCTCAGGCTGTGAGGGGGTGTCCACCTGTCTCCTCTGTCGCCGGGGAGGCCGAGCCTCTTTCTGGAGATTGAAACCTCCTCGGGCATTTCTTCTCTTACCATTCTGGAAACCGTTTGTATCTTCTGCCCAATGTTCTCAGTCTGTTTTCTGCAAATGTTCTTTCTTACATCGTTGTGTCGTTTTTGACTTTGCGTATGGCCCGTATCTGTTTTCTATTTGGTTTGGGTTGGCTTTTTTATTATTTTTTTTAAGATTTTATTTATTTATTTGACAGAGAGAGATCGCAAGTAGGCAAAGAGGCAGGCAGAGAGAAGAGGGGGTAGGCTCCCTGCCAAGCAAAGAGGGCTTGATCCCAGGACCCTGAGACCATGACCTGAGCCGAAGGCAGAGGCTTAGCCCACTGAGCCACCCAGGCACCCTGTACAGGCTTTTTGATGCCAATTTTATGTAGTTGCCTTTATCATTTGTGTCCCTTTTCCTCCTGTATTTTCGGGCCCTTGCTGTGTTAGTTTTGGCTGCTCCGTAAAGGAGTTTGCTCCTGTTCTCTAGGATCCCTATTGTTTCTCTTCTTCCCTTCAGTCTTTTTCTCCAGCTTTTCCCTCCCAGTGTTCCTTTTTGTTTGTCTAGATCCCAGATGCATTCAGAATGTATTTATGCTGAGATGCTGTATAAAGAACAAATCCAATTTGTTTTCCCTGTGTGGCTGTCACATTGTTCCAAAACTACTGATTTGAAAAGTCACCCTTATCCAGCAACAGCCCTTTTTTTAAAGCATTAGAAGTGAGTCCTCCTCCCCTATGCGCCTCTGAAGGGTCTGGCCCGTCTAAGGAGAGGGAAACTGAACAGTGACAGCGTTCGCGTGCAGGAATATGTAGGTTCCCGGGGTTTCTATATACAGACCGTACCTGTCCGCAGCCCTGAGCAACATCAGAAGGGACCCCACGGTGCTCTGATGAGGTCACCACACTGGCTGTGGGGTTCATTCCAAGGAAGCCCAGTGGTTCACTTGCCAGGGGGCATCGGACGCCATAAAAGTGAAGGTTCCAGAGGGGATGGGATTGGTGTCATGGCCACTCGTGTCCCTCCCGGGGCCCCAGGCAATGTGGCACCTGTGTCCCTCTGGATCACGGTGGATGGAACCTCAGAGGACATGTGGGGACATGTGTGATCTGAGGACGCTTCCCTATGATTCCCAGCCAGGCCCACTCTGCCTTTAAGGGGCTACCCCTGTGTGGGGGAGCTGTGCGGTCCTTCAGCACACTCAGGCCATGACATTGGGTCTGTACCTGTTCTGTTTTGTTTTTTAAGATTTTGTTTATTTGAGAGACAGAGCGAGCACGAGCCGGGGTATAGGGGCAGAGGGAGAAAGAGAAGCTGACTCCCAGTGGAGCAAGGAGCCGGATGCGGGGCTTGATCCCAAGACCTGAGATCAGGACCTGAGCCGAGCGCAGAGGCTTCTCCGACTGAGCCCCCAGGTCACCCATGTCAGTGCCTGTTTAAAAAAATAAAACGCGTTGGTCTTTTCACCATTTCCTAGAGTCCTTATCAGCGAGGTCTCTGTCCGTTCAGGCCCACAGACAAAGATGAGCGTCCCTGTCATCTTTCCTCCCACAAACCGGCCGGCCCCCCTGGCGTCTGCCCCGTTAATAAGCTGGGCTTTCTCTCCAGTATAGCCTTCAGCCCTGGTGTCAGGCTGGCCAAAACGAGGGTCAGGATAATGGAACCCATTCAGGTGTCATCACCGTGAGGCTAGACTTCCATTAATTGCTGGGCGCTTAGGCAGGAAATGTGTTGGGAAAACAAGGTAAATGAAATAATCAATTCTTAATCTTGACTGATCCTTGCAGAGATAATGAAGGGAAGACAATTTAGAGAGTCCAGCATCGTGGAGAAAATGACTGAAAGTCAGCCTTAACCTCAAAAGACACAGGGAGTTAGGAAGGAGACAAGGGAGCCTAGCGCCCACCCGGTGGGGAGGGGGTCTTTGAAACCCCTGGTGTCCAGGTGCCCGTGTCCTTTCCCTCTTGCCGCCCACAGCCAGCCCACAACCTGGAGAAGGATTCTTCCAAGGGCAGATCTAGCGTCGTGGCCTCTGCTGAGTGCCCACTGGGGGCTCACTTCTTCTCCTGCAGCATTTCGGCTCTGTCCCCCGCCCTCCCTACCCTGGCCCTGCTCACATTGGGCCCGGCCCCGCCCACCCCTCTTCGGCCCCCAGTCTCCAGCTCCATGCTGTTGGTGAGCCCCGAGGAGCACGCCAGTCCTCTCCTGCAGGGTAGGGAACTTCTCTGTCCAGATTCGAGTTGTTTGCAGCTCCCCACGGACCCCCATGTTAGGGGGCGGGGGTCCTGTCCTGGGGCGGACACAGTGCCCCGGTCGGCACCATAACAGCATTCAGCAGCCATGAAGGAACCGTCCATACACGCCTCCTCCGATCTTACCCGTGGCCCTGTTGATCCTAGAAGCCGGGATTCCTCTGTGCCTAAGGCTGGCTGCTAGCCCCTGGGGATTTGGCTTAACTTCTCTGTGCCCGCTGCCCTCATCTTGAAATGAGAACCATGACAAGGTCATGGTGGGGACTAAAGGAGTTGCCAAGCGCTCAGAGCCTCACTTATGACCCTGAGCTGGGTTGTCCCTCGGACCGCTGTCAGCAACCCCCCCCCCCCAACACAGGCCACGCTCTGCTTCAGGAGCCCGCCAGGGGGCACATTTGCAAGATCTCCCTGCTACATGGTCCTCACCGCTTTCCTTCCTGTGCTGGGTTCCAGATTTCTTTTTTTTTTTTTTCCATTTTTCTCCCCAAAGATTTTTATTTATTTATTTGTCAGAGAGAGAGACAGCAGAAGAGCTGAGTGAGGGGCAGAGGGAGAAGCAGGCTTCCCGCAGAGCAGGGAGTCCGACAGGGGGCTCGATCCCAGGACCCTGGGATCATGACCTGAGCTGAAGGCAGCTGCTTAACCAGCTAAGCCGCCAGGCATCCCTCTGTTCCAGATTTCTTGACCTGCCCGAGTTGCCTGCCACGCAGTCCTCCTGGGACCTGTCCCTGCAGAGGTCCCTTGGGCTATCCGTGGGGCTCTGCGGTTTGTGGTTGGCAATCACTGGCTTCCTGGGCTCCTGTAGGTCGAGCGTCCCATGCAGCCCGAGGCAGAACAGTCCAGTCACGGATCTGATCCGTGGCAGGTCTGGGAATCCCACAAACTCCAGAGCCACATGCTTTTCAGACCACAGGTTCCTCTGAGTTAATAATGGTTGCAGACAGACAGCCACTGGGCACAAACTACAAATCCCAAGCATTTGGGGAAACCTCAGCACTTTCCAGGGTCCTGCCCCAGGTGGAAGGTGTGGGGCAGTGCCTGCCTGCTCCCCGGGCCGCTCCAGGGCCACATTCTGCCACGGTGCACCTGTCTGCAGCAGGAAGTGCCTGGGAGCTAACTAAGCTGACAGGAGAGCGAGGGACAGACCAGCTTTTCCTGTCAGACAGCCCGGCGTGCAGGAAGTTGCCAGGTTTTTGCTGGGATGGTGGCTTCTTTGGAATGAAATAACCCATAAGACAGATCTTTGAGGTGGACAACCAAGGCGTGTGGCTTTGCCCAGGAGAGGGGGAAGACCCCCGGCCTCTCAGGGTTCTGCGTGGCAGACGCCCCACACCTAACCCTCCACGCAGGGCCAGCAATTCTTAGCACTGACTGCCCGCCCCACAAGTCATGGGACTCTGGTCTCCCAGAAGAAATTTGGAAGAATATGTCTCCTGGGAACACTGGAATAAAGGGTGTGTGGTCCAGGAGAGTGCAAAACCCAGTGCTCCAGTCCCACGGCACCCACGGTGGATATTCCCATTTAAAGGCTCTGAGAAGCCCTGTAGTAAAATAAAATACCTTTCTGCCTTTTTAACACAGGACTTTGCCGTCCCATTTATCTGGTTTCTGTCTTAATAGTAGAGTCCAGTAGCAGATGGTACACTGTTTACCTTCAATAAGGCTCTTTGTCACCTGGATTCTGGCGTTAGGGCTCCTCTTTCCTCCTTCCTAGGGTACAGCTGCCTTCTCCGCGAATGCCAGGTGTGCTTATGGAAAAGCAAAGATTTCTAGGTCTTTGTGCTACTGGGATTTTTATGTATTTCTTATCCTGAAATAAATTGGTGTCATGGGGAAGCTGCCAGAGTCTTACAGCAATCTTCTGTGCGTTTTCTCAGATGCGCCGGCTGTCAATACTGTGGCCCGTTTGCTCTATCATAGCCTCCCTCCCTCCTCTTTTTGTCTGAACCCTTTGGGAGGTAAGTTCCAGATAGCATGATGTCCCTTGGATCCTGCTTATTTTGGTAGAAAATTTGTAAGAACAAGGACTCATCTTCTATTTAACCACAGTACCCTTGTAAAAATTGGGAAGTAGGGGCGCCTGGGCGGCTCAGTCAGATAAGCATCTGCTTTCGGCTTGGTCATGATCCCGGGGTCCCAGGATCGAAGCCTGCATCTGCCTCCCTGCTCAGCGGGGCGGCTGCTTCTCCCTCTGCCTGCCGCTCCCCCTGCTTGTGTTCTCTGTCTCCCTCTCTCTCTTTATCAAATAGATAAAATAGATTAGAAAGATAAAACCTTTTTTTAAGTAATGGGAAGTAGACATCCACGTGGCTCCTACACACTTGGTCCAGTTTTGCCAGTGGTTCCTCTCCCATCCTTCACGGGGAACAAAAACGTCGTGATTCTAAATGCTCCTATGGGGGTGCATCTCGTTAGCCTTTGTCCTTCCTGGACACGTGTCACAGGAAGAAGCATGTTCTTACAGAGTGCACCTTGGCTTGGGTGCCTCCGGGTGCTCTGGGGCTCAGCCGGGTCACCACCTTGCAGGAGGGGACACAGAGTCCCCCCTGGCTGGGCAGAGTTGGTGTCTCATTCCTGGCAGTGTTGCCTTGGATACTCGGCGGTGACGGTATCAGCGGGTTCCTCCGATGGACAGTCACCGTGTTTCCCTTTGTATCGACAAGTGCTGGGGGGTGATGGTTTGAGAACGAAAATTCTGTTTCTCGTCAAATTCCATCTGCTGATGTTCGTACCTATTGACGACCTTGTCCTTCATCTATGGGAACCTCAGCTGTGGCCAGATAGTGTCGGGCCCATCATTTCTTCCTGTTTATTTAGCTTCCCTTCTGTTTTAAGGAAGAGCTCCTTCTCCTCCTCTCTTAATTTACTTGCTCATTTATTACAGTATCGGAAGGTACTCTCGGATTCCGGTTTTATTCTCTGGGTTATCATCTGTTGGGTCTGATATTACTACGATGCTGTATCCTGGCTCATGGCCCTTTGAACTTTGAACTTCATGACTTTCCGGCGCATGTCGTTCTAGCCGCAATGGTATACCTGCCCAGCCATGGCCCTAGCATGCTTTCACTGGAGGATGACATTCAGAAGCCCGTCCTCAGGCTTCCTGAACTGTACCGTCTGCAAGGCTCTCTTATCCTCAGGAGTGGGGCAATGCGTGCATGTGTGTGTGCGTGCGTGTGCACATGCGTTCATGCATGTGCAAAGATACAAACCCACATCCCAGGTCTGGATTTTTGAAAGTGTACAATCAGCTGAATTTTTCCATCCCCAGGCTTTTTCTCCTCCGAGACAGCCAGAGCAATCCAAAGGCTTTTGTGCTCACGCTCTGTCATCATCAGAAAATTAAAAATTTCCAGATCTTACCTGTAAGTATCAAAAACTTCTCACTGAGCCTTGTTTCCTGGGTTTGTTCCGAATGCAATTTTCAAACCCCAAACTAACCAGACCTGCAGGTCGTTAAATATCAGGTCCAGGCTGACCAGAGATATACTTCTCAGAGTCCCCTGAGAGGTTTGTTTTTTGAAATTGGGAACACACCTCCCAGAAGTCATCAGCTGGGGAGTAACGTATACGAAATTGACATCAGATGTTTCACATTCTTAAGTGATGAAGTCTACAGGTCATAACGTTCCTAAAATGTTTCCTGTGGGGCCCCAACCCAGGCCATGTTCTGCCCAAAGAGGGTGGTGAGGTCTTTTCCGCTCAGAGATCCACTCTGTCCAGTAGCAAAGAAAGCTCTGGGAGGCCCACACCTGGCGGGTCTGAAGCTTGCTTGAGCCCAGGACTTCAGTGACTCGGGAGTCCCTCAGGGATGGGAGTGGGAGGATCACAGGGGAGTCCTGTTAGCTTTTTGGGAGCCTTCTTGCCGTGTCCCGATGATGCTCTCACTCTGCCCATGAGACAGCGGAAGGGCAAAGGCATTTGGTGGTGTGCCCAGGGCCAGGCTGCCCAGACTGCACAGAACCTTCGATGCCAACCTGGGACTCGTCGCCTGAGGGGAAGTGCTTCCTTCCTTGTTTGCTCTGTCTGACCCCACCTTATATTATCTCTCATTGTCTTAGCCTCAAATCAAAGAAAACCTGTTATGTGGCTGGCAGAGTGGGTAATGCCATTCTCCCCGATAACCCCAGATTCTGGAAGCCTCCTAGGGATAGTCGCTGGAGGCTTGAAAGCAAAAAACCTTGAAAACGGGGTGCACTCGTGCCTTCAGCTGTGTTTTGGAGTCTAGAAGCAGTTTTGAGTTATTAATCAGACTGACCTGCTCGGTACACACGTGTTCCCACCACAGTTCAGTCCTTAACTCTCTCTGCGCAGACCGGCCTTAGGAAGGTTGCTACTTCCGGAAGGTACCATGGGGTCCCTCCGTGTTGATGGAAATGGCTACCTGACATCCACCATGGCAGGACCTGGGAAAGCACTGCCGGTTCCTGCCCTCACCGATCCCTTGCGGTGACCCCATAGTCACACTCTTTGTCCCCAAGCGTGTGGCCCCTAACTCGGCGTGTGTCCTTGTGTCCCTCTAGTGCGAGGATGACGGGCAGATGTTCTTCAGCCTCGACGACGGGAACACCAAATTCTCTGACCTGATCCAGCTTGTGGACTTTTACCAGCTCAACAAAGGCGTCCTACCTTGCAAACTCAAGCACCACTGCATCCGAGTGGCCTTATGACCTCACACTCACTCTTGGCCGAGGACGGGAGCAAGCTGACACTGGAACGGGGCCGGGGGGTCGCGCGTCGCCGAGAGCGCTCGTCCGTTCTGCACCCCGGGGAGCGGGGTCCGTCGGGGCCCCCCCGCCAGGAGGGACTCGGGGTCGGACTCCCGCAACAATTAGCTGCTGCGGATCTGACGGGGCTGCCTCCCCGCCCCGCCCCAAACGCCGAACAGATCGGGGAGGCAGGAGAGCGCAACCGCGAACGGGAGGCAAAAAACTGGACGGATCATCTTGGCTGGGCCACGTGGGAGCGAGAACCAGAGACACGTAATTGGAAATGAACTCTTGCCCTGGAATAATCTTGACAATTAAAACTGATATGTTTACTTTTTTGTATCGATCACTTTTTGCACTTCTTCTTTGTTTTCAATATTGCCCTCGGCCCCAGTAGGAGGGGGTGTGGCTCCTCCGTGCACGAGGGACGCAGGGACCGTGGCGAGGAGCAGACTCCAGAGACCGAATCCGGGCCCCCAGGTGTTTCCAGGTCCCCACCCGGTGCAGGTGACTGGAGGCGGATCCGCTCCCAGGTAACAAACCACCCCAGCCCCTCCCCAGAATACTTGAAGAGCTTTTTTTTTTTTTTTTTTTTTTTTAAAGACACAGGTGTCACCCGTAGTAGGCATTGGGCCCCTGGTGTGGACGCAGTTGGGCACCCCCATCTGTCCATCACTTCTGTGTGCACAGATGCCCCCTACACCTGGTACATGTGTGTCCTTCACAGTTCAGGAGGCCTGGGTGCTCTGGAAGCTCGCCGGCCCACCGCACGGTCTGGCTGAGTGGCCTCGCCTCTAGTGGACATGGGGAGCGTCCCTGGGACCCCCGCTGCCCCAGCACCCAGTGTCCACTGCCCCCTCTAAGCTTGTTCTAGAACGATCGCTGCCTTACTCCCCACCACCCCTGGGCGCACAGGCTTTTTCCTGGCCGTCATCCCTCCAGGGGTTAAAGGATCGAAAAGGAAAATGGCACCTGCTTGACTGCCAGAGGTGGCCCGAGGGTTTCCATGGTGATAAAGACGTGAACATAGAAAAGGGCACGTCTGCTGCCCGGCACGGACAGGTCCTCACTCGATGACCTCTGTCCTGCTGAAAAGCCCTGTGAGCTGGCCCAGGCGGAGGCCCCCCTCGGCGGGCTGGAGCTCAGAAGAGTCTGGTCAACACAGCACTGCTTTCCCCGTGGGGGACTGAGTCACACGGTGACTGGACTGCCCCCCCACCCCGTCCCCGTAGCTGAGTCACCAGGTGTGACGGGGCCGAGGCTTTACCGGCGGTCTCTGCAAAGCAGAAAGGTCTCCCCTGACAGGCCTGGGAGAATGGGTCACCACGCGGGACTGGCCCCCCAGGTGCCTGCCTGTGCCCCACCGCCGTGCCCCCAGTGAGCGTGCACCCTGGTGGGACCCACGGGACCCTCATCAGTGGCACTGCTGTGCTCCTGGGACCTCAAGGGTGTAGAAACACTGTATTTTAGTTTACGGGCCTCACTCTGCTCGTTTTCCACAAAATGTCTACTTACGCAAAGGCAGAATTTTTAGTAAAACGTTTTTAGCCGTAGACACTCCGTCGCGTTTTCTTCGTTTTGTAGCCAGTTATCTCAGGCCCTTGCACATCAGCCGACCCCCAGGTCCCGCCTGGCTGCCGGCCGCCAGGGCGCTGCCCCTCGGAGCCGGTCTTCAGTTCCCATTAGACATTTTTCTCTCCACTGATTGGAAGTAGAACCAGAGAGCAATGCGGCGATCTCTCTTTCCCTGTGCGTAGACCTGGAGGATGAGGTTCTCACGCCCCTGTCCGCTGGACGGCCAGCCTCCACGGCATCTCGTGCTTGTAAACATGCATTTTATTTAAGAGGAGCGGGAAAGCTGGACCCTGACTCACGGTCTGTGTGTTGCTGGGTTGACGTCGTCTTCTGTACCTTCCTGGCCACGGTGAAATGCTGGGTGCAGGGTGGGAGCCCCCGTGCCTGGTGGCTGGGAATTCCACCCAGAAGCAGCCTGTCCCTCGAGGATATGGGCGCCTGGCCTGACCAAGCAGGGGCGGAAGGATGGTCAACTTTTATTTTTGTATTTAAAATGACATGAATGTAAACGGAACAGCTCAGGGTCATTTTGGAGCCTGTTGACTTTCTCTCTCTCTCTCTCTCTCGCCTGTGATTTTCTTTTCTCAAAGGAAAACCCCACATAGCAGCCTGGACTTAGTTGGAAATACCCAGCCCTTTGGGTACTGGAGTTGAAATGGGTGATCTCTGGTACCTTAGGTCTTCGAGTTCTGGAACGTTGTTTTGTTCGCTAAACCTTGGAGAAATGCGTGCCTCAGTCTAGCTGTTTTGTCTTCTCTTTTGTGCACTTAATGCCTGACAGTCTGACCAACTGAGGCAGCTGTCCAGGGCGGGACCTGCTCGCGGGGGATCATGTAGTCCCCGGGTGAGCTCGCGGTGCCGGTGACACAGAGGACGTGTGGACGGTTTCAGGGAATGCTGAAGGTATCACGAGACAAAACCTTTATTCCACGTGCTTTGCCCCTTTCTGTACATAGCTCTGCAGCTTGTGAACCTAATTGTAAACTTTCAGGTATTTTTGTACAAATGAGGGACTGATGTTCTGTTTCTTGTAATTAGAAATAAACATGACTACGGTGTTCTTGGTTTTTCCGCTGCTCCTGTGTCTGTTTCTGTGTTTGGGAACACTCCAGCGGGCCCGCACCTGAAAACCTTTGAAGGTAACATGGATCTTTGTCCTGGTTAGACGCTAGTCGGAGAGAAGTTGGTAAGTGACACGCGGGCCACGTGGCTCCGCATCCCTGCCGCAATGACCTCAGCCACCTCTTCTCCCCGCACCTCCATCGCCAAGTGATGCAGAGGTGGTCCGAGCCCCACTCAGGTTTTGCAAACACTTGAAGGAACTCACAACCAGTTTGCATTTGAGAAATCCAGTGGCATGGTTGGTGCTGCAGTGGGACCATGACCGTGGGCTGGATCCAGGTTTTCTAGTCAAATAAACTGGCAGGAGCATGGAGAGAATGGATACCCCATGTCACTGCTTCCCCAGGGCCTCCCTGGAGGGACTAACTTGTCCCCCTGCCTCTGGTCACACACGCCTTCCTGACAGATCTCCCAAAATGACACATGAATTAGCGATAGAACATTTTTCCTTTGGTGCCTCTCTTGCAGATCACAGCAGTGTCGTTCTGGGCTGTTCCCGGACTTTTGTTCTTTGATGTTAAGAGGGATGACAAATTCTCTCAGAAAATACAAACCCCATTGTATTTTAGGAATATAGCTGTCCAATACCATACTACAGGCACACACACCTGTTTAAACTTCAATTTAAATAAAAATAAAATGAAACATTCGGTTCCAGTTCCACTAGCCACATCTTCAAGTCCTCAACAGCCACAAGTGGCTGGTGGCCGCCATGATGGACGGTGCGGATCTAGAGCGTTCCATCATGGCAGAAATTTCTGTGGGTCAGTCAGGGACTGACAGGGCACGCCTACGTTACAGAAGTGGGTGATGAGATCGAGGAGGGTCCGTCTCTTGTGTCTGGTTGATGCTTTGAGTTGGCAAAGCTCAGCCTCAGACCCAAGACTAAGCGTACCCCCCGCCCCGATGTCAAACCTGCGCAGCCCCCCCACACACACATACTAGCTTCCCCTTTATCACAAGAGAAGGACTGTCCACTGCCTTCCTTTGGCTTTGGCCAAATGGTTATAATGGAATGACAGTGGTTTCACATCAGAAACGTATATTGTGTATAAAACTCAACTGTGTCTGCGTAGCCCAACCTCCAAACACCCCCTTGTGCAGAGGACGCTTCCCAGTCTCATAGCCACCAGCTCCAGGAGCAGACTTCCTGGCCTGAGCCAGAGGTGGGAAGGTCCATTTTCTATGGCCCTGATTAGACCCATTGGTGATGCTCTCTCCAGACGGAGGGTAGCTTTCGTGTTCGTATTTGCACACGACAACCCTGAGCATAAGGAGACACCACATAGGTCCTCCTCTGAGGACACAGCCTCCTCTTTCCCTGCGGGAGTAAGAATGGACCGTGCCTTGCTTCTTGAGAGACGGTTCTGTGCGAGCCATCACACGAGAAACGGGGAGCATTCCTGATGCTGTTCTAGAATTCCCACCCAATCCCGATGGAATTCTGTTCCTGAGTTAAGACAGGCATCGTGAGGAAAGCAGCGGGGGCTTCTCCCAGACCACCGGTTCCACAAGTGTGCACTTCTTGGCCTCTTTTTTAATTAGAGGTAGGAGACGTGCATTATTTTTTTTTGTTTTAAGATTTTAGCATTATTTTTTATTTGGTGTAAAAAGTGAAGCGGCCTTAACATTCTGTTACCGCACTACTTTCGATTCTGCATCCGATCTGACTGGGCTCTATCTCCGAGCTGGTTGAGGTTTTTTCCTGGGGTGATTTGGACGTGGATGACCTTCCTCAGTACTGTCTGAGTCCTGCTGTAAGATGAGGCTCCATGACCTTCTCTCCCAAACAGGCACCTCGGGATGACCCAGTGTAGAGGCGTTCCTGGCCTCACTCCCAGAGTGAGCACATGACACTGAACAGGTTCAGTGAGGACAGAGGGCACCATGGGGCCGGGCCCCACGTGAGTCAGGGTGGCTCCCTCCAGCAAGAGGAATTCGCAGGCTGTCACGAGAATAGGCCACATTTTGGGGGGAACTATATAACACTCCTGTAAAGGGACGCTAGGGAATTCAACCTACCCTCTCGTCAGACTCACCTTTGGAGCTTTGAGGCTCCATGTCTCCAGGCCCTTCTGAAGTTTCTGGAACTAAGGTCTTGCTTGGACATGGCAATAAAATGCTTGCTCCCAGGCCACTACAGGTAGGGGAGATCCTCTCCAGCTCACCGTGGCTCCCAGGATGTATGGGGCATGCCTCTGCTGTGTTTTTATCCTTCCTGGACCCATCGGGGACTTGCTGAGCTCCTACATGGAGAGCTATTGGTGGGCTGTTGGGAAATGTTGAGGCTAATTTAGAAGTCCTTGCAGCTGCCCCGGGAGCACCCCCCCGGGAGCACCCTTGGGAGCACAGAACCAGCACAACTGGAAAGGCCACTGGTGGACTCTGGCTCTGGCAAGACCCAGGCAGCTGCCCATGCTGCCATGTGTGCGCCCCGTTCAGCCCTACGGTGCAGTGCCAGAGGTGTGAGGTCCTCACACTAATGTCACCCCCTCCTGGGCACACCAGGCCATTCGCTCTCCCCGCTAGATGGGGCTGGCTCCGGTATGCACAGCTGGGTCATGGGAGTCAGGCCTGGACCCCGTCTCCTGGGTCTGTGACGGTGCTTTCTCCACTCTGCCGGGTTGTCATCCGCATTCCCCTGCCAGAGCCTAGCAGGGGGCTCACTTGGCAAAGACAGAGCTTCCCGCCAAGGCTGTGGGCCGCCATCTGTCCCTTGCCAACCTGAGCACCCCCAGGGCATTCCCCCCTCGCCCGCCTCCCCGTCCTGCCCTCGGCTAGCCTCCGCCATCCCTCTCCTCTGGAAGAAGGGCCACCCACACCGACTCTGTCCACGTCCCAGGGGAGGCTCCAGTGCCAACAGAAACGGCCACCTGTAGTGCTGTAGCTTGACCGTCCTCCGTTTGCAAGGAGAGGAGCAGGTCCCGGTCAGAGCCGCTGAACAGCACTGGGCCGCCGGTCCCCGGCCAGGGCTCCAGCACTGCCCTCAGGACCCGAGCTGGAAATGATATTGGAAGTGGAAGCGAGAAACTCATGCAAGAAGAACCACAAAGAACTGGGGAACCTGTGACTCTCGTTTTTTAATTCAATACAAAAGAACTATAGGAGTGACTGGTGATCTGTAGGAGTTGCCTTCTCAAGCTTTTTTGCCCACAGTTTCATCCTCAGTTTTAGATTTTATGAATCTTTACCAATTTTATTTCGCTGAGAAGAGAGTATCTGTAGTTGCTTTGAGGCTTGGATGACAACCTACGGTAAGAAACGTGTTTCTCCTGTGACGCTGTGCGTGTTATACACACGTGGGATGCAAACAGAGCCTCAGAAATTAGTGTTTCCCTTACCAGGTACAACGCCCCCCTTTCCTCTGATTCTGCATTGTTTTTTAAAATGCTGGTCACGACACCTTCAAAACCGATTTCATGATCCAACAGGGCTTTGAGAGACTGAGTAGGAGAAGCCCGATGTTGGAAGATATACAGCTCGCAACTCCAAGGCCTACTTTAAAGCTACCACGAGCATTTTTTAAAGATTTTATTTGTTTATTAGAGAATGAGTGGGGGGAAGGGCAGAAGGAGAAGCAGGCTCCCTGCTGAACATGGAGCCTGACATGGGGCTCAGCCCAGGATCATGACCTGAGCTGAAAGCAGAGGCTTCACCGACTGAGCCACCCGGGTGCCCCAAGACTGAATTAGTGCAGTCCCTGGGTGACTCAGTTAAGCGTCCGACTCTTGATTTCAGCTCAGGTCATAATCTCAGGGTCCTAAGATCGAGCCTGAGCTCCACGCTCAGCAGGGAATCTTCTTGAGATTCTCTCTCTCCCCTGTCCCTCCCCCTGCTCATGCACTCTCGCTCTCTCTCTCTCCCCCCTTCCCCACAAAAGACTGTGCATTACTGGTGAAAGAACACACCCATGGAACACAACAGAGAGTCAGAAGTAGACCCCCATCAGGAGAAGCAGCTGATCGTTGGCAAAGGAGCAACGGCCACACAGTGGAACAAAGACGGTCTCTTCAGCGGTTCATGGTGGAAACACCGAAGGTCCATGCAGGACAGCGAACCTGGACGGAGAATTCACGCCCTTCACAAACACCAGCTCAAGGTGGGCCACAGACCTGAATGTGAAACGCAGGACTATAAAACCCCTGGAAGCTAACAGAGAAGAAAATCTAGATGAATAATATAGCATTTGGTGGTGACTTCCAAGCCGTGACAGCAAAGGCACGACCCGTTCCCTGAAAGTAAGGTCGATAAGCCGGGCTTCACCGAAATTAAAAAAAGAAACAGACTTCCGCTCTGCCGAAAACACAGGATCTTCTCACCCTGCCCTAAGCTATGTGTCTTTTCCAGAAAAATCCAACTTTAGTCCCGACGGTATGACTCCTCCTATTAGGGCCTCACCTGGGACCCAGGCAACTAAAACCCTAAATGAAAAGGCCAAATATTAGGGCTAAAAAATGGCATCAGCCCCGGAGATGGTCCACTGGGGACCTACGTGAGCCTGCTGCTCTGCCTCATCAGGAGGTGGCCAGGACCGTGCAGTCTCGGTGGCTCCAACTCTCCGGGGCTTGGAGCTCTGTGGTCATGCCTCCAACCACTCATGCAGGAGAGGCCGTGCATCGCAGGAACATCGTAGAGTTGTCCAAATGGACGTCCATGCCCGGTCCCATCGGGAAGCCAGAGCTGGAAAAACCCCTCATGAGCATCGTGGCTGCTGTAAAGAAATGTGGATGAATTTAACTGAGTATTAGAAGGTTCCTGTTGGGGTGGAATAGGTCCCTGGTGTTGGCTGGGCAACCTCAGGGGCCAGGGTCCCCAGCATGTGCCGCTCTTGATGACGATGATGACGACGGTGCCATGTCAGCCACCGGACCAGACTCTCCAGCTACAGACGTGCGCTTGGGCTGGCTAGTTAATGCTCCCTTGTCAGGTGACCCTTCCTTTGACAGACAGCTTTCTTGGGATGTGTGCTTTCTTTTAACAAGTCAGGGAAACATTCTGTGTTTCTGCTGCACAGTCTCAAAGCACGCAGGTTCTGTGAACCTTCATGGACTCAGAACAGTTTAGAAGGCAGGGCCTGTGTAGCTCCTCAGGAGTTCTTACTGGGGCCTCAGCTGGGACTACGGAAAGTGTCAAGTCCCGACAGATACGGAAGTCCATACACTTGAATCCAGACCAGAGGCTGTGGCTTTGAAACTCGGTAGGGAACCGTGCAGTGTAGATGGGACTTGCAACTCACCTCGGGGGGACTTATGGGATACACCCAGAACCCCACTCCCCCAGTGGGGTCCGGGTGTCTACAGATCACAACACCTGAACAGGTTCTTCAACTCCAAGCTGCAACAGGTTGAAAATGTCTTCTCTTGGAAAGCATGAGTTCACATGGTAGAGTGAAAAGTACCAAATGTTTACATCCTTTTATCAACAGACCTCCAAAGTTGACATGTAAACACAGTACCTTGCTGAGACCGATTGATGCTGTCCATCATTTGTCACTTCTTGAGCAAACAGCAGCCAGCTCCTGTGACTTGGCCATGGGCTGTCCCTGGTCACCTGCACAGGCTCTGCCTATGTTCATTTAGGGGAGTGAACACCCTCCCCAGGGGAACATCCTGTCCCATCTCCCAGCATCCTGAAGCCATGCTCTGCCAGGTGCTCACAGCGTGGACTGGCATTAAAATTGTGCCCCGTGCTGGCTTCCTCCCATCTCTTAATTCCCCATCCCTCTCTGGATTTTCTGCAGTCACAAACAAAATAAACTACTTGTGCTTGCATCTTTGTTTTAGGATTAGCTCTGGAGGGAACCCAGACAAAGACAGAGATGAGACTGGAGTTAGACAACAACATTCTGTACGGGAGGACTTTCTTTAACATTATGCATTAATGTTCCTCTCACTGCAATTTTTTAAGGTACCAACAAACGATTTGAATGTTCCTCTTGAAACAGAAATATGTGAAAGTAGCAAGGATTTTTTTTTTTAAAGATTTTATTTATTTATTTGACAGAGAGAGAGAGATCACAAGTAGGCAGAGAGGCAGGCAGAGAGAGGAGGAAGCAGGCTCACCGCTGAGCAGAGAGCCCGATGCGGGGCTCGATCCCACGACCCTGAGATCATGACCTGAGCCGAAGGCAGAGGCTTAACCCACTGAGCCACCCAGGCGCCCCAGTAGCAAGGATTTTTTAAAAAGATTTTATTTATTTATTTGCCAGGGAGAGAGATCACAAGCAGGCAGAGAGGCAGGCAGAGAGAGAGAGAGGAAGGCAGGCAGGCTCCCTGATGAGCAGAGAGCCCGATGCGGGGCTTGATCCCAGGACCCTGAGATCATAACCTGAGCCAAAGGCAGAGGCTTTAACCCACTGAGCCACCCAGGCACCCCAAGGATTTTTTTTTTAAACTTGTATGGGAATTCCTGCCCTTCCAAGTATCCTAGCTCCTTATAATGTGATAATAAGGAACCACAGCAGAGAACTGGACAGATGACTCAGTAGAAGAACCACAAGCTCAAGAATCAGCAAGAGGAGAGGAGGACTTTTGCTCCAAAATAATGTTGGGAGAACTGGTTTACCAGTTGGGGGTATACATTAGAACCCTGCTATCTGCGTCACTCTGATGTAAATTCCAGGAGTAGTGAAGATCTAAGTGTAAAAACTCTGAATGTATAAAAATACTACAGAGAAATAGGGGTCCATGTGTCTATAGTTTTGAGTGGACGAGACGCCAAGCCTGACAGTGAAGAGCCCAGAAGAGCAGAGCCGGGGCCACCAGATTTGAACACCCGCTGGATGAAGATTCCAAACATCCAGAAACAGAAATCCCAGTCAAGCTAAGGGAAGAACATTGGTTGTGATGAAGTGTGATTATGGTGTGTTGTCCAGTGGGGGAAAGCAGACGGCAGTTTTGTTGCCAGATGGTTAACACAGTTTCAGGCACTGGAAAACCTGTGGAAGGTCAATGTTGACAGTACATGTCGACAGCGCACTCTCTCCCAGAGAGAATTATGGAGGAATGCTTTAACTGTTGCTCTTCAGAAGCTTTATCGTGTCTCCTAAAGGAACGTCTGTCGGTTTGGGGAGTACTCTTAGACGGGCTCGTGTGCCTTGTGCGTCCAGAGACAGACGTGTGTGTGCGTGCATACTTGGAGATCAGTAGAATGTCTTTAGAACACAGAATGTTCTGCGAACTGGTTCAACTGAAACATACACTGAAGAAAGTATCCATCAAGGGAAAGGATGGTGCTCCGTGAAAGGGAAGTGTATGCAAGACGACCTCCCAAAGCCAAAGGAGCCATGAGACCAAAGGAAAAAGCCGTCCAGTCCAGGCTGACAAGGGATGGTCTAAAAAGACTTCCAGACAGAAGCACATCTTGGGCAGCCGGCGGCAAGATGGTTCTCCACAGCCCACTTCCTGTGAGACTGACTTTTATAGCCCTAGAGGCTGGGCTACTGCTGGGGGACCCCCAGGAGGAGATGATGGAGGACGGTGTGAGTGCTGGTTGTATCTCCAGAGCTGATCACGGATGTTATGTCCCAAGGCCGTTCTTAAGTGATCTCACTTGTTATGTCCCAAGGCTGTTCTTAAGTGATCTCACTTGTGTGGTTAAGTAAAAAGGAAGAATAGAGTCGAGTCTATGGCCAAAGAGACTTCAGGAAACAGATGGGTCACCGCAGCTTTTCTGTCCAAGTTGGTATCAGGCCAGTTGGCCCAGTCGCCAGCAGGGAGGCACAAAATAAACACTCCAGGGGTGTGTGTTGGCTGGCACACACCTGCAGGGAAAGGGGGTGCCCTGACGTCATCCAGCCAAAACCCTGAGCTTACCCCTCCTCAACAAGAACTTTCCATAAGTCACTTAAATTCCTCTGTGCCTTTGTCTACTGACAGGGAAATTGTTGGTCAAAATGACATCACCAAGTCTCTCTCTTTTCTGTAAATTGTACACTTGTGCACTCCATTCTCTCGCACACTCTCTCTGGGTGATTTTTTTTTTAAAGATTTTATTTATTTATTTATTTGAGGGAGAATGAGTGAGAGAGAGCATGAGAGAGGAGAAGGTCAGAGGGAGAAGCAGACTCCCCAAGGAGCCGGGAGCCCAATGCGGGACTCGATCCCAGAAGTCGGGGATCACGACCTGAGCTGAAGGCAGCCGCTCAACCAACTGAGCCACCCAGGCGCCCTTTCTGGGTGATTTTGTCTTACTATTCACACACCATCTAAAACTTAACATTCATGACTTCATTTCTGATCCAGACTCCTCTTCTGTGAGCCGCAGACTCCTACGTAGAAAAGTCCACTGGACATCTCCATCGAATAATATATGTGTGTGATACCTACCATTTAGTTCCCCAGCTCTTAGCCTCCTTCATCCCCTGGTCCACAGTAGCCCTCCCTGAGCCCTTCTTCTCGGTCCATGATGGTCACCATCCTCCCAGTGGCCTCATGTCCCCTAAGCCTTCACGATTCCCTGCTCATCCCCTTCCAGCAACCTCCTGACACCCACACAGGAGCGTGCACACACGCACGCCCACACACATGACTCTCTTCCCTTCCCCAGCCCATCCAAAACCCCCACCATGTTCCTTGGATCTCTGCTCTTTCCTGCAAATCAGGAGAGGAGAGGCAAGTGTAGTCTTGTCACCCACTGACCCATTTTCCAAGCACCAGTGATTGTAATGAAGACATGCGGAAGCTCGGGTCAGGCTTCATAAAAACATTCCAATGCCTTCCACTGCAGATGGAGGAAGTACAAATTAGGACCCCCGTGCTTTGTACAGGCCTTGCGGGGGGTGGACTTCTTTCAGGGTTTGCGTTGGTCTGTCTAGCCTCACTGCCTTCACAGATGCTGTTCCCCATAGGGTGCCCTTCCCTTACCCCTGCTCTGTGAGGACAATTACTTCTCTGGGCTCTGCTGACGTCAGGCAGCACAGGGAGCATTAGGATGTGTGTCTGTAGGGCCGACTTGCTCTTCCTTCTCCTTTCTTTCCTCCAACGGCTTTTGTAGAGGTTTATACTCTCCTCACTGTTGCTCTACTTCAGTCCAGGATCTCAGTCCTAACCAGCCCTGGCCCCCGGCCTATCCTGGGCCCCGGAGGCAGAACACAGAGAGTTCTTCCCTCCTCCAGCCTATGACAAGTGCCTCAGGCCATGGCCATTCTGTCCTCCCAGTCCGTGCCCAGTCCTTCCACCCCAGGTGAGTTGCAAGTCCCATCTACACTGCACGGTTCCCTACCGAGTTTCAAAGCCACAGCCTCTGGTCTGGATTCAAGTGTATGGACTTCCGTATCTGTCGGGACTTGACACTTTCCGTAGTCCCAGCTGAGGCCCCAGTAAGAACTCCTGAGGAGAGGCTACACAGGCCCTGCCTTCTAAACTGTCCACTGTCCTTCCATGAATGGCCTGAACACGGCCTCACACCCCCTCCGCCCTTTGTACCTATCAAGCCCCAAGCTCAGGGCAGCTGCAGGTGCACCAAAGCGTCCAGCCGCCATGCTCCCTGCAAACCTCTCTGCCTGCTCTCGGTGACCCCTCTCAGCTGTGCTCTGGGTCCCAATAAAATTCTCTCGAGTGTATTTTTTTTTCTGTAGATCTGTCAAAATCTCGTCCACGGTATTGTTCTCTTAAGCAGCGGTTCAGCCGTGGGGGAGGAAGAGTAGAGTGTGCAGACTCAGTTCGGGGGCTGCGGGGAAGGCTTCCCGTGGGCCAAGGTGGGAATTTGTGGGATGACCTAATGGGGCTGAAAAATTGAAGCCGGGGTGTTCGGGGGGAAACGTGGGAATTTGGTGATGGGCCCGTGGTAAGAGGGATCCACGCGGCTGGGACTGTAGATGAAATGAACTAGCTTTGAAGAATGAGCTTTCCCGGTAGGTTTCTCCAGATTTTCTTGACTTTTATCACCAAGAGAAATTAATGTTTAACCAGCCCTGGAGGCTGGGAAAGCAAGGACAGGGAGCCATTTGGATCTCAAGCTACAAAGAGTGACCTGTCGGAACACTGCTTGGCCACGTTTTCCTCAACCCCCAGAACGAGAGAGTCTCCTGAGGGAGAACAGACTCAGAAGGAAGTAGGATTCCCAGCAAGTAAGTCCCCGGCTTCATACTTAATCGATGGTTATTGTTGGAAACGGCAACCTTGATTCCCGGTCCCAGGGTACTGAACGTTTGCTTAATGCTGACTCACCTGAGGACTGGACGTCACTACTGGTCAAGTGCTGTTAGGCAAGGCTGTCGGGACCAAGGGGACTGACCCTAGGTGCTTGCATGCACACAGTCCTGCACGTATCTCGTGTGTGGCCAGGCGAGGGCTGGGGAGGATTTCCTGCCTGTCACTCGAGAACAAGGACAGGACAGACATGGGCACATCTTGTCCTCACCACTCGCTTCCACCGCGGTCTTGGGTCCTTTGTTCCTCTGGGTCTCTGTTTCTTCCTCTCAACAATGGGGATTTTTCTAGCACCCACCTTGTCAGCTAATTGTGAGGATTTGATCTCATAATGTCCGGAAAATATCTGGAGCTTGGAAGGTGATAGGGAAATGGTGACTCTTCCCTTCCCTGTGAGATCTGGAGCATCAAAGGTAACCTGAGAGGCTCCCTGTCCAGGGTGGTCTGAGGAGAACTGAAGGGTCTTCCCTGCCAACTTGCCCTGCTGGTTACAGTCTCTGCAGAAGGTACCGTTTTTGAGACTAACATTGCTTCTCCATCAGGTTGGAGTTAAAACAATGCTTCTGAGTGTTTAACCTGTGCTGGGACTCACCTTCTTCATCTTTAACATATCCTCATTGGGTGCACAAGAAACTGAGTCAGGAGAGGTGAGGAGGATAGTCGTGCAAGGCCTCCCCTCTTGCAACCACGAAACTGGCGCTTGGATGTTTTTGTGGCATAGGGTGCCCCCTGGGAAAGCATTGGATGTTTAGGACACTTACTGTGTCCCAGGCACAGGAGTCCCTCGGAGAGCAGGCAGTGGACGCTGGAGGGACGGGACCAGAGATGCAAGACTGTGGGCAGGAGGGGGGCAGAAAGGGTGGACGTGAGGAATGTCAAGGCACAGCTGGAAAGTGACAAGTGCAGGACTGGACACAGGGTCGAAGGCTCTGGTCTCCCAAGGTGGCCTGAGGGCACAGCAGACATTATCTAGACACGTTTCCCTGTGCACAGCCTTGGGGGCCTGAAGCTCCCAGAGTCTGAGGGTCCCTTACCAGAGCACGCTGAACCCCAGAAGGCAGCCTGTCCTGCTCTCAGTCAGCCTAGTGACCGAGCACATTGGGTCCAGGAAGTGACAAATGGCGCTCCTATTGCTGGAGTAAGTCATTCCAGGGTTCAGCCTCGCACTTGCCCTTCGGCTGCATACGCGTGTGGGATAGACGGGCACCCTAGGACTCTCCCAGAGTGGAATGATGACATTTTGAAACCAGGAATGTGTCGGTGCTGCTCAAAATTTAAATCGTGATTTCCAGACTTTCAAAAATCACTAAATAACATGGGAAGAAACACGGCCATCCGCTCGGGGGACCATCCCTGAACTTCACGACACCCCTGGCTCCAGCTGCACGAGAGAGGCCCAAGGAGGCTGACCGCAGCTAGGACTGAGGAAGAAGAGCAGTGTGTTCCCATTGAATAAGGTCATTCGCATTAATCGATTCACGGAGTCCATGGCTACATACGATGATAAAATGCTCAGTCCACTGAGAAGAGGATGCAGCTCTAGACAATATAACCCTAGTGGATGAACATAAATAGATCTTAAGTATATTAACTGTATTAAGCAAGTCTTGGCACAACTGGGGAGAAATCGACAAACTCACCCTCATAGTGGAAATTTTCAATGCATCGTTAGCAATGGTAGTAAACAGGATGATTGATCCAGGGAGCAAAAATATTAGATTTGGAAAACTTTGATAAGTAACCGTCTTGGTGTGGGGGACATAGATAGAAGCCTTCGGCAGAGAGCTAGAAAACACGCTTTCTTCTCAAGTGCGCGTGAAATGTGACAAAAATTGAGGATGTAACCGGCCATCGCCTAAATCTCAACTCCTGTCAGAGAATCGCTATCAGACCAGCGAGTTCTCTTGCTCCGATTCAGCTCAGGTCGATCCAATTCTGTGAAGTTCAGTTCAGTTCAATTCAACTCCATTCAGTTCAGTTCAGTTCCATTTTTTTTTTTAAAGCAAAAATTGTTCCATTTGTCTAGAGTTGTTTTGAAGAGATATACAATGTAACTGACACATCAAGGAAACAAAAGAATGAAATGAAATAATACAGAAATAAATGTTTGTTTTAGGCTTGAGATATGTATTGGAAGCTGAACATAGAAGAAAGCAGGTAGTTTTAAAAGCTAATGTTAGAGGGACGCCTGGGTGGCTCGGTTGGTTGGGCCGCTGCCTTCAGCTCGGGTCATGGTCCCGGGGTCCTGGGATCGAGTCCCGCATCGGGCTCCTGCTCGGCGAGGAGCCTGCCTCTCTCCTCGCCTCTGCCTGCCGCTCCGCCTGCTTGTGCGTACTCTCAATCTCACTGACAAATAAATGAATAAATAAAATCTTAAAAAAAGCTAATATTAGAAATGGAAAAAGGATAGAGGTTGAGATAAGCAAACAACTAAAGGGGCCAGAAAAATAACAGAATGAAGATAATTGAACACAGGCAATAATAAAGATTAAGAGGAAACATGAATGAGAACGGAAATAAAGGTAGGTGAGGGCAGACCAACAAAGCCACAAGTGTTTCTTTTTTAAATCTAAAACAGAGATCGTCCTGGGGCGTCTGGGTGGCTCGCTTGTTCGAGCATCTCACTCCAGATCTCAGCTCAGGTCTTGATCCCAAGACTAAGTAAAGACAAGAAGAGAGGAAAATAGGGAAATAAATAATATCATAAGAAAAGGGGGTTGTCATTATAGGGACACCTGGGTGACTCAGTCAGTTAGGTGTCCACATTCCGGGTTTCGGCTCAGGTCATGCTCTCGGGGGCGTGAGATTGGACCCTACATCAGGCTCCATGCTCAGTGGGGTGTCTGCTTGGGATTCTCTCTCTAGCTCTCCTCTGCCCCTCCCCCTGCTCATGTACTCTCTCTCTCAAATAAAATTTAAAAATAAGGCTTAAGAAAAAAAGAAAAGGGACATCATTATAGATTCAATCAAGTAGAATGATAATGAGTATATTATTAAAACAGACAAACCCTTGTCATTAAATGTAAAATTTTTAAATTACATTTTGTTTACATTTGGAACAACACCACGGAGAAACAGAAATCCTACTGAATGGTCCTGAATAATGAATAAATTGATTTATGAAAAATATTTCCTCAGACAAGGAGGAGAGGCAAATGATTTCTATGTATGATTTGTCACACTCTGTCAGTGATTGGGTAATTCCAAATTTCAAAATTATATAAATTGCTTCAGAGTATTAAAAAAAGGGTTATCCTCCATCTATGAGATCACAGAATTGACTCTAAAACTAGAGAAAATCCATATAAGCAAGAAAAATTACAATTTTATTCATGGGAAGGAAGTAAAAATTCTATGCAAGTGGCTAACACACCGTAGTTTTATCTGAAGAATAAAAGGATATTTGAAAATTAGAAAATGTATTAATGACATTCATCATATTAACAATTTAGATTAAGAAAACTATATGATTCTCTTCTCATTTGATGCAGAAAATACTTTGATAAAATTAAACTTCAATTTACTATAAAAGTAGGAATAGAAGAAACCTTCTAATAAAGGTTTTCCAACAAAACCCTGTTATTAATAGTGAAATGCTAGAAGCATTCTTTTCTCTTTTTTTTGAAGATTTTATTTATTTATTTGACAGAGAGAGACACAGCGAGAGAGAGAACACAAGCAGTGGGAGAGGGGGAAGCAGGCTTCCTGCTGAGCAAGTAGTCCAATGCGGGACTCAATCCCAGGACCCTGGGATCATGACCTGAGCCAAAGGCAGTGGCTTAACCAACTGAGCCACCCAGGTGCCCCTAGAAGCATTCTTTATAAAATCAACGAGATAAGGATGTTCACAACTGCTTCTGTTCAACAATGTCACAGAGGCCCTAGAATAGGGCCAGGCAAATGAAATTTTTTTTTTAAAGATTTATTTCTTTGAAAGAGAGAGAGCTGGTGGGGCAGGGGGGCAGAGGAGGAGGAAGAGAATCCCAAGCAGAATCTGTGCTAAGCGTGGAGCAGACATGGGTCTCCATCTCATGACCCTGAGATTGTGACCTGAGCTAAAACCAAGGGTCGAACACTCAACCAACTAATCCACCCAAGTGCCCTAGAACAATTATTCTTACTAGTGCTGTAGCAACAATTGTCGATCTTTTATGGTTAACTGATTGAGTGCATCATTTAAGAAATCCTTCCAGTCAACGTCATAAAAATGCATTTCTGTTGTCCTAAAAAGTTTGCCTCTCACAGTGAAGGATTTAATCTATCAGAAACCTGTTTTTGTATATGGATTAAGAAACAGGTTTAACTTCATTCTTTTCCCAAGTAGGTGACCAGTTGCCCAGAACCATTTAAGACTCTGTTCTTTCTCGGGGTGCTTGGGTGGCTCAGTGGGTTAAAGCCTCTGCCTTCAGCTCAGGTCATGATCTCAGGGTCCTGGGACTGAGCCCCGCATCGGGCTCTCTGCTCAGCAGGGAGCCTGCTTCCCTTCCTCTCTCTCTCTGCCTGCCTCTCTGCCTACTTGTGATCTCTGTCAAATAAATAAAATCTTTAAAAAAAATTATAAAAAAAAAGACTGTTCTTTCTTTATTGATCTGCAATTCCACATCTGTCAATTGTCCATGTATTGGTGGGGTTTTTTCCCAGCTCTCTATTCTGTTTAATTGGTCAGGCATCTATCCTTGCATCAAAATCATGATTTATTTATTTATTTATTTTATTATTATTTTTTTTTTACAGTTTCATCTGTCTTGATAAGTAGAGCAAGACGGGAATATCCTTCTTTCTGCAGAGTATGCTGGCTCTTTGTAGACATCTGCTTTGGCATTTACATTTTAGAGTCAAAAATCTGTGTTGGGATTTAGATTGGAATGGTATTGAGACTGCGAATCACGTGGAGAGAAATGGAAATGTTTACAACATGGAGCAGACATTTATTCCCATTTTTAGATCTACTTGAATGGGTCCCATCAGTTGTTACAAGTTTCTTCATCCAGGTCTTACAAGTCTTTTGTTAAGGTTTTGTTAGATTCACTCCTATTGTCTTGTTCTTTTTTTTTTTAATGTTTATTTTTATTTTTTTTTATTTTCTTGTTCCTCATGAAGTCCTGTCTTGCCATGATCGCAGTGGGTGGGCAGAGCAGCAAGCCCAGGCTCCAGAGCCCGAGGTCTTAAACCTGAGCTGAGTCTTCTTTTATTTTTTATTTTTTTTCAAGAATGTATTTATTTTAGAGAGAAAGCGGTGGGGGAGGGGGGAAGGGGTAGAGAGAGAAAGACGATCTCAAGCAGACTCCCCACTAAGCCTGACACGGTTTCCATCTCACAACCCCAAGATGATGACCCCAGTGGAAACCAAGAATCGGACGCTTAACTGACCACTCCACCCCAGCGTCCCCTGTGTCTTCTCTTTAAACACTTGCATTAGGCAGGGCGGTGTGCTGCCTGAAACCTTTCAGTGGTTTTGCTTTCTCTGCAAACGCAGGCTGGGTCTCCGGATTCAGGGCTCCTGCCTGGGCTGTGCCCCCTTCACCAGCTTTGCAGCACTGGTCCCAGTGGACCACTGTGGATTTCTCTCTCTGCTCTTTTCTTTCATGGTCTGCCTCCCTTCCTGGCATGCCACCCAGCAAGCAGATCTGCTACATCCAGCATGAGCACAGGCTGGCCTGCTGGCGAGGAGTATGCTTGTGTGGGACCTTGCCACATTTCCTAACCTCTTTGGGCCTCAGCTTCCTCGTCTGTACAATGGGGATGAGAATATCTACCTTGTGAGGCAGTTATGAGGGACTGAATGATTTTATGTAGAAATGCCTGTAATGAAACCTTTACAAATGTATTTTTTAAAGGATGTTATTTATTTATCTGAAAGAGAGGCAAGAAAGGGCATGAGCTGGGGAGAGGGGCAGAGGCAGAGGGAGAAGCAGACTCCCCTGCTGAGCAGGGAGCCCAACTCGGGGCTCAATCCCAGGACCCGGAGATCATGACCTGAGTTGAAGGCAGATGCTTGACCCACTGAGCCACCCAGGCACCCCAAATGCCAGGTATTACTATAGTGACTCTTTATGGAATGGAGGATATCTCTCAATTCTCAAACCCCCTTGTCCAGAGGTCTGTGCTGGGTTCAGCCCCTCACCACACCTCTGTCCCTCTCTGCAGAGCCTCCCTGTCTTCATGCAGGGTTTACCAAGCAGTGTGCTGAGACCCCAGAGCCCTTCCCAGGGCTCAGCTGCCGCTGACCCAGCTAGGGTGATCTCTCTTCCCTTGGAGTGCCTGGTCCTACCTGCCCCTTATCTGTAGTAGCCCCTCCCAGGGCTGGGGGATGAGAAGCATCCCAGCCTCCTGCCCCCACCCAGCCATGGAAGGAGGGATGAAGCTGTACACCAGGTGCGAGGCTCCTCACCAGCCCCCCGTCAACCCCACACCTGCCGCAGGCCCAGCCCCTCCCCTCCAAGGCTTCTGCCCCCGGCCGGCTGGCCGGTGTGTACTGCACGTGTGTGCGCGCGCGTGCAGTGGGAGCAGAGGAAATGCACGCCCCTCCTGACCTGGGTGGGCTCTGCCAGGCCTCCTTTCCAGGTTCCCAGGGCTCTGTGCACACCTTAAAAGAGAAATGAACCCTGCCCGGTATACTGCCCTGATCAGTCTGCCTGAGGGGATGGAGAAGGGAGCCCAAGAAATCTTGCCATTTGCGATGGGCCTTGAGGCATTGTGCTAAGTGAAATAAGTCAGAGAAAGCAAATACCACACGATCTCACTCATATGTGGAATCTCAACCACAGATCAAACAAAACAAAACCCAGAGTTCTAGATACAGAGAACAGATTGGCAGCTGCCAGAGGGAACTGAAGGGACGGGCGTGTGGGGGTGGGGAATGGATGAAGGGGTGAGGAAGTGCACACTTCTTGCTATTAAAGAAAGACGTCCTGGGGACGTAATGGGCAGCTTGGGCAGCTGATCCTATGGTATCAACTTGGAGAGGTGACACAGGTGCCTAGACTCAGGCTGGGGATCAAACGTCCGAGCACTACACCGTACGCCTAAAAGTAACACAATATTGTACGTCAATCATGCCTCAATTAAAAAAGAAAGCCAAGTGCATTATTGCACACCGGTTACAAACCATTAGAAAATCTATCTTTAATAGGTGTTTTTAAAAATGTTCTCCTTAAAAAAAAAAAAAAAAGACATTTGTGTTTTGAACGCTATAGGCTTCTTTTAACCAAAGAATGGGATTTTGAATCACATGAATCGGATGAAACCCTCACCTGCATCTGCCGCTCTCTGATCTGGACTAATGGGTTTGGCCTGTGCACAGAGGGGCCCCAGAGCCGCCCACCACCCCCAGGCAGCGGGTTCTGATGGCCGGGGCTGGCCAAGTGAGTCCTCCTCGCTTGCTTTGCTGCGCTGGTCCTTCCTCCTTGACAAGCCAGGATGCTCTGCTGCTGCTCTGAGGTTGCCCTGAAGGTCTCCGCGCATCTGGGTCCTGCGCAGAGCTCTGGAGACACACAGCCCTTTCTCTGTGACCTTTTCCCTCTGCCTCCCATCCCCTGCACCCCCCCGCCTGCAGTCCCCACTGTCTCCGTGGTCCTGCTCTGCCCCCACCCGGCCCTCGAGTCTGGGGTGAGGAGCAGGAGGGCGGGAGGTGGGAGATGCTGCTGCCAGGGAAATGAGCAGAACAAGCCGCTCTGATTGGCTTTGGGGAGGCGGACACTGTCTATATAAATGGCAATCACATCCTCTGTGTCTTTGAACCGTCACAGGGAGAGGAGAGAGAAGAGGGAGCGAGCGAGCAAGCACCGCGGGGCTGCCTGTGAGTACTGCTCCTTGTCCTTGTAGCCCGGGGGACCAGCCCCACTGGACAGTCCAGTTCCTGGATGGCTGTGGCCCTGGGGTCCGGGGACCAGAGGTTTTCCTCCAGCTGGCTTAGGATGGCTCAGCATCCCGCTGTGGGCCGGTGGGCACACGACAGGAAACTTTTGCAAACATAGGTGCCAACCCAAGTCACCTGCCTTTTTGTGTGTCTCTAAGCAACAAGTCAGGGAAAGAAGCAGAAACTTCTGATGGTTTTTTTAGCCCGTGTTCTCTGAGCCACAATAGCAACATAACAAAGCTAGTGGAAAGGAGCTTCCAGGCTGGTGCCTGGTGCATTTGGAGCCCAGGGAGGCCAGGAGATGGGGTGGGAAAAGGAGGTGGCTAGGAACCAGGTGGAGCCAGGCTGCGTGGAGGGCACTGCATGTCCCCTGCCAGGGCTCCTGCCCTCCGCGTGCAGGAGAGCTAACAGTCCTCCTGCAAGATGGTTGTAAACACCTGCTTTGATGTTTGTAAGGGGCGGGGCACACAGTAGGTGGTCAATAATGAGACTATGGTATTAACAAGCCAGTCACCAGCAGGTGGGAATGTCAGAGTGGGGTGAAATGCTGCCCAGTGCTTCCCTGTCCCGGGGAATATTGTTTTCTCCAGTTTCCAAGGGAAGTTCAAGCAAGTGATCCAGGTCTTCCCCCCTAATCCTATTTCTCTGTCAAAAGCTCTGAGAGCTGGGGGCTCCCCCTTGGTTTCTCCTTCCAAATGGGCAGCATTTTCCGTTCTGAAACAGAACCCATAGCAAAGGTGCCAGTTATAGCATCAAAGCTGGCCTCTTTGGGTTTTCCACGCTGCTGGAGAGACAAACAGATCCTCTCTGCCTGGGGTTTGGGGGTGCAGTTCCCCAGCAAATACAGCAGACATCCTGGAGCAGTTCTGACAGGGTGAGTTTCGGGATGGTTCTGAAAGGGAGCAAGTTTGTGTCCTTTACCGCAGCCTCTTTCTCTCTTCCGGACATGTGCTGGGGGTGCCTCTGCGTACAGCCCATTTGATGAAAATAATTAAAAAAAAAAAAAAACCCTTCCAAACTCTTACAAATCAGATAAGTAGCTGGAGAATTTATTTACATCTGTTTTCCCCTCTCGAGGATGTGCATCATTCTGAAGGTTTTACCCTATAACCTTAGAAACTGAGTCTGGTGGCAAGTTCGGGGAAAGACTCCAGGAAAATTAGACTTTGCACATTAGAGAGGTTGTGAAGTGTCTTGAGTTGCTCATTAGCATTTCTGGGGGGCAATGCTCAGGGCATCAGGGGGCAGAGCACAGGCACCGGGCCTCAGCGGACCGGGTCTGGTGTTCCAAGGGCACAAACCTACCAGAGAAACTGCCTGTAGCCGTGTGGGCTGAGACCAGCCACCTGCTTCCCTGAGCCCATTTCCTCATTTCTAGGTGGGGATAGTATTACTACTTTGCAAGGCTGGCGTGAAGATGGGGAGGACACCACTGCCCTGTGGAGGGTAACAATTTCAGCATTTGCTTGGGTTTGGAGGAGGTGGTGGAAGCACTTCTCCTGGGCCACAGAGGACCGCGAAGTTGGTCCAGCCTCTGCCCGTCTCTGCCCAGGTTGGGGCTCAGATCACAGCTCTCCCCTGTGCACCTGCTCCAGCGTGTGGTGAAAGGGCAGCGCCCAGACCACACTCTGGGTGGCACGCGCTGCCTCTCCAGCCCAGACCAGAGCCTCCTCTGGGTGGGCAGAGGCAGCAGGTGGCTCAGGAGCCCATGGCCACTGGCCACAGCTATCAGGGGAGGAGGCTGGCTTCAGCCTCCACAGCATAGCGCCAGCCCCCAGTGCTCCCGTTCTTGGTTGTATAGCCTGGGTCAGGGCACCAGCCCCTCTGAACCTTGGTCAGACGACGATAATCATACTCACGGGCTGGGTTGTTGAGACAGTAAATGAGATAGGGCACACAACGAGCCTCGCAGAAATTAGGCAGCAGTGACTCATCTGGTTTTTCTGACAATAGGATATGGCAATCCTGGGTCAGCGTGTGCTTGAGCTCTGACCTGGGGAAGCCTCAAACACAGATTTTTTTTTTTTTTTTTAACAACACTGGGGACAGACCAGCAACCCCCTCCAAGGAGCAAGAGGGAGTCCTCAGTCAATATTTACCACTGACCCGATTTGTGAAAAACAAAACAAAACAACAACAACAAAAAAAAAAACGGAGACTCCCCGAAGAATGTGCCAAAGCCAACTAACCAGACTCCCGACGGCAGGTGTTGTATATTTGGGAAAGATGATAAATCAATATGTGAGTTAGCCACAGGCATGACTGCTATTAAGAAGAAAGCAACCAACCAGAACATAATTTAATAGCCTTGAGTCTATGGAAAAGGCAGATGGTGGTGGCCTTTTGTGACCTATTAATGTGACTACAAGAGAGCAAGAGAAAGGGGGTGAGCATTTTCAGGGCGAGGAGAGGGGCTTTCCATGCCAGGAAAGTGTCTTCTGGAAGAGAATGGAATTAATTGGAAAGGGGAGGGGCGACATTAAGAATCAGAATGACTGGATGGTTCTCATACAAACTTTTCAGAATAGCAAAGACAAAGGAAAGTGATAAAATTTTTTAAAATTTCAATTTTGATTGAAAAGAAGTTTAAATGTAAAGTGTGAGCCAATAATAAAAGCCAGCAGAGATGGGGTGTTTGTGCTTGCTGTGCTGAGGGGCAGGTGACATGTTTGTATCATCCCTGTTCTTCCGGAAAGAAATAGCGTGCAAAAGAACAGAAAGCCTTACACCTCTCAATCCCATTTGGGAATTGACATGTTTGAGGGACAAATCCAATAGGAAAACCAAGCAGCCGATGAGGGACGGGCGACCCGGGAAGTCTGCCCAGCAGGTGTTAATAAGGGTACATGTGTATGCTTTATGAACACAATGTTGCTTGCTGTAATTGGGCCAATGCGAAGCATAAGTGAAAAAAAGGAACCAAATAATACACATACCTTGGTGACCACCGTCCAAATTGTCCAAGGCCAGGTATAAATCGGAATAATATCAACAAGTTGGCTGCCCCCGTATTTTTCTTCTGAAATTGCTGCAGGTATCAATTTCCCAGGCAGCTTCACGTGTCAGGATACATTTTGCAGGGATGCAGACAGAAGCAGCAGTCTGTCCCCATGGGAGTAAAAGAGAAATCGTGACACAGATTTTTCTGTGGGTCCTGCCCGTGAGAACGGTCAGCCAGGAAAACACGGAGGCTCGGTCTTTGTCCCTGGCGGGGATTTCCTCCTGTTTGCCTTGCACTGCCCTGGGGTTCTGTCGCCGCCAGATGACCCAGCTGGAACAGGTCTGAGTTCTAACGTGATGATTTCCCAACATCAGTAGCAACAAAGGGCAGCTGCACGCTGCCTTGGAGTCCGGGGGCTTTCTGCCTGCAGCACCCCGCTGCCCGTGTACCGGGGAGGAAGCAGGCAGCCTCCTGCAGCAGAGCCAGGATTCAAGCCCTTCTGTCGACTCTGATCCCAGAGGCACGTTCTTTCTACTCCCGGTGGCGGCCAAGAGGTAGAGCATAGTCCTGGGCAACTGCAGGCTCAGATCTGATTCTGTTCAGTGTAGCAGGAAACCCCTCAGAGGCCGGCCAAGCTGGCCAGATGGGAGGAGGCTTCCTGGGTGTCCCGCACTGACCGGGTAGAACCGCCGGGCCCGTCAGCTCCTATGCTTGGGTTAATGATTACGCATCTTGTTTAGAATCCTCGGTATAATGTCCATCTTCCAGGCGGGAGGTGGGGGTGTGGAGAGGTTAGGTGGCTTGGCCGCAGCTGGAGCCAGCCGGTTGTGTTTTCCTCCTTGGTGACCCCGGGCTGAGCCCCCAGAGGCTCTGTGGAAGCTGCTTGGACCCATACGGCCTCTAGGGGGCGTCCGGGAGCTCTTCACTGGCTTCTGGGGGGGGGGGGGGGACCCATTTCCTGAATTTAGTTCTTTCTCAGAGTCCACAGTCTCTCATGGTGTGTCTCCCCCTCCGACCTTCCCCAACTCACTTCTCCTCTCCATCTCCCAGTGTCCTCAGTGTTATTCCCCATGCTCCACAAGTAGGTGAAACCATATGTCAACTGACTCTCTCTGCTTGACCTACTTCACTCAGCATAATTTCTTCCAGTCCCGTCCATGTTGATACAAAAGTTGGGTATTCATCCTTACTGATTGCGGTATCATACTCCATTGTATATAGGGACCATATCTTCTTTCTCAGGGTTTGTCAACCCATACCCTGGCCACGGTTGTCGGGGATGTGCCAAACCTGTGCTTGAGTCCACTACACCCAGGAGGGGCCAGGCCAGGGGGCAGGGTCCAGCTGTGTCCTTAGCCTCTAGGTGCCAAGGCCTTTCCATTGGTTCGAGGGGATGGTAATGGTCCTAACAAGGTTATTACAAAGATTAATAAGAATATATGCCATGAGGGGTGCTTGGGGGGCCCAGTTGTTGAAGCATCTGCCTTCGGCCCAGGTCATGATCCCAGGGTCCTGGGATCGAGTCCTGCATTAGGCTCCCTGCTCAGCGGGGAACCTGCTTCTCCCTCTCCTTCTTCCTACCACTCCCACTGCTTGTTCTCTCTCTCTCTCTCTCTCTCTCTCTCTCTCTCTCTGTCATAAATAAATAAATATAATCTTAAAACAACAACAACAGTACATGCCACGAGGTTCACATGGTGCTGGGCACCTGTGAGCTAATATCTGTGCTGACTGATGAGAGTCCCTATTTCAACAAGGACACCCCAGTATACATGAAATTAACTGAGTGGAAGACAGTGGTATGTGGGTAATATGAGGCACCTGCCGTAATTATTGGAGCTACAGGGAAGGGTGCTTTGGCATGAAGGACACGGTGCCCCAAAGCTTTGTCACCACTCACTTCACATCTGGGAAGGGCCCTGACATCCCTGGGCCCTAACATTTTAGATCTCCCACCTGTTAAGTTAGGGTGGCGATTGCTCAAGCATAACAAAGCTTTAAATGCATTGGAAAGCCCATCTTGTATTTCTAGTCTTGCCCCTTCCCTCCTGACCCCTGCTCCCAGGCACCTGGATCCTGTAAGTTTGGCCAGTGAGAGGCACTGGTGGGAGGTTGGAGGACAGAGGTATCCGTCTCCGTTGTGACACTGGCCGAGGCTCCTCCCCGTGCCAGCTCTGTCTGGGCAAGCCTGACCAGGTCTCTGCTTTGCGTGAATGACGTGGGTCCTGTCTCGGGGAGCACAGTCTGCTCCCCATGTCCCTCCTATCTGGGTGGGAATGGGCATGGAGGTTCTGAGGGGTTAACTGGCCTTCCTGTCTTACTGGAAATCACCCAGTTAATCAGCAATGAAGAGAAGGTGCAAACCTAGGACTCTGAATTCAGGGTCCACACTCCCTCCTGCGTGTGCACTGCCTCCTGGGATCACCCACCGTGGTGGCTTCTCCTCCTACCCGAGTGAGTCTATGGAGTTTCTTGGCAGCCTGTAGAGCTTGTGGGTGACATGAGGTCTTCATGCAAGACTTGACTTGTTAAGACAGCTTTCTGGAGGAGTGTGGGGCTAAGCATGTAGAGCAAAAGATCTGAACTGGGGACTCCAAGAGGAGCAGTTGTAGGAAAGTCGGTCTGAGCCCTAAGCCGTGTCCCAGTCCCATACCCACCTCTCACTGCACAATCTGATGCGTCCATGAGCACAACCCAGAGTACCAGGGATCAAAAAGAAGCTGTGAGATTTTTGATGACTGCTTCAATTTTTTTGCTGGTTCTGGGTCTGTTCAGATTTTCTATTTCTATTTCTTCCTATTCAGTTTTGGTGGTTTAGGAATGTATCTAGGAATGCACCCATTTCTTCCAGATTGCCAAATTTGTTGGCATATAGTTGCTTATAATATATTCTTGTAATTGTTTGTGTTTCTTTGGTGTTGGTTGTGATCTCTCCTCTTTCATTTGTGCTTTTACTTATTTGGGTGCTTTCCTTCTCTCTCTCTCCCTCTCTCTCGCTATCCTTTTTGATAAGTCTGGCCCAAGGTTTATTGATCTTATTAATTAAAGAGCCAACTCCTAGTTTCATTGATCTGTTCTACGTTCTTTAGGTTTCTGTTTCATTTATTTCTGCTCTGATCTTTATTATTTCTCTTCCCCTGCTGGATGTGGGCTTTATTTGCTGTTCTTTCTCTGCTCCTTTAGGTGTGTGGTTAGGTTGCCTATTTGAGATCTCTCTTGTTTCTTGAGAAAGGCTTGTATTGCCATGTACTTCCCTCTTAGGGCTGCCTCTGCTGTATCACAAAGGTTCTGATCTGTTGTGTTTTCATTTTCATTTGCTTCCATGAATTTTTTTTTAATTCTTCTTTAATGGTTGGCCCATTCATTCTTTAGTACGATGCTCTTTAACCTCCATGTATTTGTGGTCCTTCCAAATTTCCTCTTGTGGGCATGAAGGATGCCACATGATGGAATGAGCACTGGGTATTATAGGCAACTGATGAATTCTAGAGATAGAGTTCTATCTCTGAAATTAACAATACACTGTATGTTAATTAATTGAATTTAAAAAAATGAAAAGAAAAGAAGCTGTGTTTGCCATCCAGTGGGATTTCCATTTTGTAATGGAATGTAATGGAATGTTCTCTAGATGATCTTGAGAACCATAGTTGGAGAAAAAGGTGAAATCATGTTTCATCAAAAGAGAGGGAGGAGCCATCACTGCTGGCTCTCCTACCCCACAAAATGAAGTACTTTTGCTCAGTTAATACGTTTATTTTTATTTAGAAAAAATAGACTGTTTTTAGGTAAATTTTAGGGTTGCAGGAAAATTGAGGAGGAAGTTCAGGAAGTTTCCGTATATTCCTTCTGCCCTCTCTGCCGCTGCCCCCCACCCTCCACACACACCATTTCCCCTAGTTTTAATAAAAACTTTTACCTGAATGCCAACACTGAAGGGCACTTAAATCATTATCCCATTTAATCTCCCAAGAGTGTTTAGAGGTGGGCATTTTCACCAGGCACCTTTGCGCGGGGCTGAGAGATAGCGTCAGAAAGGGCAAGGATGAGCCTCAGCCCCATCCCCACTAAAGAGATGGCCATGCCCCTGCCTGTATGGCCTCTCGGGGCCTTGTTGGGATTCTCACACACTACACAGTCACTGAGAAAAATGTTAATTTAAATGACGTAAAGCTCCTGAATGACTCATTAACTGGAGTCTTTCGAGTTATGGAACAGCACAGGGCTTTCCTTCAAGGCAAGTTGAGAGCGAGCCACTCTTGCTGTCAGAAGGCTCCCATTGCTAGAAGCTTCCTCATGGTCTGGGTTAGAAGCATTTCTCATGTTGGGGTTATTTATGCTTTTCACCCACAGAGGAAATGTTCGTCAAGAAACCAGGTGATTCGGGGGAAAAATCTGTCCAGTTACTTTTGTGCCTAGATTGAGACTGATATGCTGGAGGAAAAGAGACAGGCCTCCATCCTGGGGGGAGAAGCGTGTTTTGAATCCTAATTATGCTTCATTTTTCCTGGGATAGTGTATAAAAAATGTAAGCACTTTTCTTTTTATCAAGTTAGAAGAGGAAGTCCAGGAAAGGCTGCAGTGTCCAGGGTCCCAGGGTTTGAACAAGACCATGGCTGTTGAGCCCTGGCAAGCAGGACCACAGACAGGCATAGAGCACGGCCTTGCAGTGGGTCCCCGACCCTCCCAGAGGGACTGACTTCCCACCCCCATCCCTTGACACCCAATTTGTGGTCTTGGTTGGTCCTGCCAGTTCAGCTGTGTCATCACTGAGGTCCCATGGGAGCTCAGCCCCCTGACATCCACAACCTATGAGACACGATCTAGGGCCTGGCTTGAATTCTGGCCAAACCACTGTGGCTAGTTTGGTCCAGACTCTGGGGGTACCGCTGGAGCCAGAGGAAAGGGAAGTTCAAGGCCAAGGTGAACACTGAGGGTCTAGGCTGGGGACCCTGAGTCCTTAGTGAGGCTGGAGGACCAGAGACTCAGCATGAACTAAACAGGAGGGGCCCCGGTGGGGGTGGGTCAGGGTTCCGAGGGGACCATTTTCTCTCTTTAAAAAATTTTTTTTTTCTTTATTTATTTGAGAAAAAGAGAGAGCACAAGCAGGGGGAGTGGCAGGCAGAGGGAGAAGCAGTTCCCCACTGACCAGGGAGCTGGATGCAGAGCTCGATCCCAGGGAGGCTTCACTGACTGAGCCACCCGGTTGCCCCAGGACCCTTGTCTCTTGTGGCTTTTCCTGTGGCGGATATAGGATGGTCTTGTAGTTATGGCTATCTTAAAAGTGAAGAAACAGGTATAATAGAGCATATTTCAGAATAAAATGTTTACAGGATCTGATGTTCTGTTCATCCATTCATACATTCACTCATTCGTCTCTCTCTCAGTGAGCAAGCTTTTGAGGTGCTCAGTGTGGCTCTGGGAACCAAAATCAACAGTTGAGGGCTCAGCTTGGAGAAGGCCCAGTTAGCAGAGAACATCACAAAACCAAACAAGTCCTGGGCCAGGCAGGAGGGACGAGGGGGTGCAGGGGCGTTCAGACCTGTCTGAGATTGTGGGGCTGGAGCTGTGCCCTGCCCGGCACTGACTGAGAAGCAGGTGGATTGCTTGGGGTGCAGAGGTCTGGGTTGAGCTGAAGTCCCGGCACCTACAAGTCATGACAGCGGTGGCAAGTAGATCACAGGGACTGGCCCGCCCAGTGATCAGATTATTTCCTCAGAAGCTCTGAGGAGGGCGTGGGGGGACATCGATCACAGACTTTATCACTGTCCGCATATTCCAGCCAATATTTGCCCAGCTTGGGGACATGAGATATCAAACAGCTACAAAATGAGCACGAGATTCTCTGGGGCTTTGGCCCTAAGAGCCTTCTGCAAAGGTCTTTGTGGGAATCAATGGGCAAATTAATGGCAGAATGAGGGCAGAGTGATGAGAACATAACGAGCTGGTGTCATCTTACAATTGGGGAATATTTCTTCGGAGGGTGAGTTGGTGTGTCTGTCCACTTTCCCTGGGGCCCCCCGTGTGGCCGTCCATGCTAGGTTGTTCCTGGTAGAAGGGAGCCGCCGATTCTCCGGGAAGCAAAGTGTCCTTCTTAATTGTGCCCAGTTTTCTCATGCTGGGTCTTCTGCTAGTTTCCGGGCTAACCCACAGCAGGGCACATAGAGCTCATCCGAATATTTACTCCACAGGGCAGTTTTTTAAAGACTTATTTTATTTATTTTAGAAGGAGAGCGCAGTGGGAGGGAGCAGAGGGAGAGAGAAACACAGCAGACTCTGGGCTGAACATGGAGCCCAGCACAGGGCTTGATCTCAGAACCCCAAGATCACAGCCTGAGCCGAAACCAAGAGTCAGACGCTCAACTCACTGTACCACCCTAGTGCCCCCTCCACAGGGCATTTTTACAGTTGTTCCCGTGGTACAACTCATAAAGGAAAAGATCATGAGATCCGATTACATAAAAGCTGAAATTCTTATAGGGCTGAAGAAAATTGTCAACAAAATCAGGTCAAACAAAAAAAAAAATGAAGAAAATGTCTGCAAAATACATCACAGACATAATGGCTGTTACAGGAGAGTTTTCACCATTAAATAAAAGCAGGAGACAAGCTATTCATAAAAGAAATCCACACGGCAAAGAAATAGAGAAACCTGTTAAAACCTATTAATCCGGGACGCCTGGGTGGCTCAGTTGGTTAAGCAGCTGCCTTCGGCTCAGGTCATGATCCCAGCGTCCTGGGATCGAGTCCCACATCGGGCTCCTTGCTCGTCAGGGAACCTGCTTCTCCCTCTGCCTCTGCCTGCCATTCTGTCTGCCTGTGCTCGCTCTCTCTCCTCTCTCTCTCTGACAAATAAATAAAATCTTAAAAAAAAAAAACTATTAATCCAAGTAAAACAGATTCATAGATACCTATGAGGCCAGTAAAGCTTAAAAGGAAGTTGCCCAAACCCAGTGTTGGCCGCGGCACAGCAGACCGAGCACTGTCATACATTTCTACTGGGAGAACACTCTGGGGAGCTAGAATTCTGGGGAGAGATGTGGCCTTGGAGCTTTATTTATATGTTTGCTTGTTTGTTTGTTTTTAGATGATGGATTTAAAACTATTTTTTTAAAGATTTTATTTATTTATTTGGCAGACAAGAGAGGGAGAGAGAGAGCACAAGCAAGGAGGGCGGCAGGCAGAGAGAGAGGGAGAAGCAGGCTCCCCACTGAGCAGGGAGCCTGATGTGGGAATCGATCCCAGGACCCTGAGATCAGGACCTGAGCTGAAGGCAGAGGCTTAACCCACTGAGCCCCCCAGGTGTCCCGCCATGTAACTTTGAAACACCAAAAATATGTATTTCTATAAGACTTTGTTCCGTAGAAACTTTAGGTCGACGCTCTTCCTTTCAGAAAACCGTAATGCAGAACAAAGTGTGCAGAAATGTACATTGTACCTGCCAGTGTTTTACAGAAATGCCAATAACTGACATTTATTGAATGTCACTGTTCAAAGCTGTTGCCATGTACTATTCAATTGTCACCAAAAAGTCCTTTGAGGTCATGCTGTTACTACCACGAATTTTGTTTTCAGATCAGGTTTGCCACGGTGGCGATTGACATCAGATGGTCCAACCAGTAAACATCTGAGTCACAGGCTTTTGGCTTTCAATCCTGACATGGTGGCCACTGGGCTCCCCCAGCACTTTCTCCGAAGGCTGCTGGGACTGACCCAAATGTTCAACAATTGAAGGGTATTGTGACTATAGCACACGTAAACTGTGAAATACAAGCAAGAATGAGAAACCACATGCTGGAAAAGTATTTATTAATGTGGGACGCACATGCAAAAGTGCTTCGTGAAAAGCAAGCTAGCTAGCAAAAACACCTGCAAATGTATGCAGTTCTAGTTGAATTGGAATCATGTCAACTTCAAATACTTTGGGGTTTTTAAAAAGCAAGTTTTACTCTCTGTGCAAAATTGGAAATAATCAGTCACTCTGAATGAAAAATCAGTTTCGAAGCCTGCAGACCCAGGGAATTATATACCAGGGGCTATGCCGATAAAGCTCTGTGGCTCTAAGAGACTTTGGAAAGTCTGGCTGTGATATCCCAGACGAGAAGCCGTGCTCTCCTTGGCCCCGAGCTTATAAACACAAACGGGAACTCCAGGTGATCATAGGTTTTTAGTGTTCACTGTTGCTACAACTTAGAACCATACTTTATGTCCCAGTCGCTGTGACTCATTCATTCACTAGATGCAAAATGTATCCCCAAACAATAACACAGAAATAAGGGTTTGATCTAACAGCTGATCTTGAAGCAACCTAGGAAAGTTTAACTCATGTACCAGGGAGTGCTCTGAGGAAAGCATCCTGGAGACTGGAGAGAACACCGAGGCATGGAAAGGCATCCTCAGACTGGCTCACCTCCTCCAAGAAGCCCTCCTTGAGCAAACTTCAGACCTGCTTCCGTGAGCCATCTTCATTCATGCTTACTTCAGCATGCTGAGCCCAGGTTTAGCAAAGAATCCCGCCAGCCAGCTCTTCCAGGAAGGCTCTACCCTTGATATCCAATCCAGGTCTTCTTTCCTCACCCTGGACCCTGAACCGAGTTTCTCTGAGTCATGTTCATCTACTCCTTACCCTACCTGTTGGCTATGAATCCACCACCTTCCCCTGTTGCACTGGGAGCTAAATTCAGTCTCTTCTCCATGGCAGTAGTCTTGAATAAAATCTTCTTGTGCATAATAAGTGTCTGGTGAGTTATTTCTCTTTAACAACTCTTATCTCATAAATAAGGTCAAGAAAAATCCATAGAAACCCAGCATGGACAATGGGAATTGATAGAAGATATGCTGGCATTCTGATACCAACTTCATCACCTGTGCTATGTACAGAAGGTGTGGAATCACCCCCACCCAACACGTATGCCCATGGAAAAGTCAATGCTGAATTATGACTCTTTGAACTGTGGGAGAAATTTAAAAATGCACCCCTTGCTCAGCACCCAGTGGTCCCTTAGAAATGCAGGAAGCATTCTGTAAGGACATGCATCAGAATTCTGAATGGTGGGATTCCAGGTGAATACTTTTCTTTGTGTCGTCCCAGTTCCCTGTTTTGAAAATACTGCCAGTTCTTATTATTCACAGATCTCCTCCCTGCAAATTTACCTATGTGCTAAAATTGTAATCCCGAAATCCATACTCATGATGCTTTCCTGACATTTCACAACATGCACAGTATAACTCGATGACACAGTTTAGCCCTCATTGTGCTTCTGTCAGAGGTAGAGCAAAGCAATAGCCCATCTTCCTATGTCAACAAGTACGCTATGTAGTGTCACAATGTTCACATGGTTGGGTTAGTCTTGGTAGTTTCACTGTTTAAAATGGCTCACAGAGGGGCGCTGGGTAACTCAGTCCCTTAAGCATCTGACTCTTGATTTTGGCTCAGGTCGTGATCTCAGGGTCCTGGGATCTAACCCCTGCATCAGGCTCTGCGCACAGTAGGGAGTCTGCTTGAGATCTTCTCTCTTCCTCTCCCTCTGCCCCTCCTCCTGCTCTATATAAATAAATAAAATCTGAAGCTCACTGTAGGGGTCCTGCATGTACGTTGCATTTTGTGCCTTAGGGAGAAAACACATGTGTTAGGGAAGCTCCCTGGCATGAGTTAGAGTGCAGCTGGCCATGAGTCCAGTCTTAATCAATGAATATCAAATAAAGCATCTTTGAAAAAATACAACAATATTATGTACTGATTGGTTGACCTATTTGTGACCAGAGATTCAGGATCCTCACCCTGCCTTTCCCCTGGGGGCAGTGTGGTGTCCATGGAGACTTTATGGAACCTAACTGCCCCATGTATTCAGGGCACCACCTGTGTCTTCCTGATGTCATGAGAAAGGGAAAGGCTGGGTCTGGGAAGCAGGTTGCATGCAGGAATGTGGTCCCAGGTGGGATGGGATCAAAAGGAAGCAGAAACAAGCTGACGGGAGGTTACGTACCCAGGGCTCTGGCTTGAGTGCATGACACGCACCGTGTGAGTTCACCTCCCCACCTTCCTGAGTAATCAGCTTTGTCACCTTCAACTCTCACATGGGCACAGAGGCTCAGAGGGTTACACTTACCTGTCTTTCTGATGGCTATAGAGGAACAGGGCGGGACTTGGTTGGTGCTTGTCATGGGGGTTGGAATGGACCAGGACGAGAAGTGAGTGCTTCGAGCCCCGTTCACTGATGCAGATGATAAGACGAGCATAGCCGGCCAATGGTAGGATGAGCATTTGGTTTGTGTGTCCAAAACCAGTGGTGTTTCCACCCATCCAGACATGGAGGGAAGTGCTCCCACCTGGGTTCTGGGTGTTTCCATCACCGATCAGGCTGTCTGAGCAGTCAGCTCTCTGGGAACTGCCCCGGTCCAGTTGGAAGATTGTCATAGTTGTTAACCGATTTATTTTCTCTCGCTGTGAAGGTTCTGCCTCTGAAGAATACCGACCACCATGAACTCAGGTGAATTCCGAAGGAGAGGGAAGGAGATGGTGGATTTCGTGGCTGACTACTTGGACGGCATCGAGGGGCGCCAGGTCTACCCCGACGTGGAGCCCGGCTACTTGCGGCCCCTGATCCCCACCTCTGCCCCTGAGGAGCCCGACATGTTTGAGGACATCCTCAACGATGTGGAGAAGATAATCATGCCGGGGGTAAGTCTGGACCCCAGGCTGCGAAACGGAAGGGCTAGCATTAAGGTGGCACCTACTGGGCATCAGGCACGTCACATGTGTCATGCTACCTGTCCTCACAGCTACCTTGCTGGTGAGCCAGCGGAAGCCCAGAGAGGCTAGGTGATCAGCCTGAGGTCACACAGCTAGTAAGCGATGGAGCCAAGACTGTGCCCCGGATTGTGCGGGCTCCCAGGGCAGTGAGTATGCTTTTCCCCATAGATCCCCAGGTCGGGTCCCGCTCTGAGCCCAGGGTACGTGCGTGAGCCCTCATAGGAACTTCGTTTCCACCCCTGATGGCTTGTTTCAAAATAGAGCAAGCACCTTCCTAACATTCTTGTGTTCAGCAAGGCAAATTGCATGCCTGGAAGACATTATTTATTTTACTTGAGAATGGGAGGGGGCGGGGCGTGCCCCTGCTTCTGTGCAAATTCTGTCCATGGAGGCAGACATCTTTATCTGAAGCCACTGAGTCACAGGGCCACTGACCCGGGGCAGGGCTGTTCCTCCTGACCTGATTGCCTCTTTCAGACCAGCTGCTCACTTTCCACCTCCCAGGGGTTTCCCTTGACATTTGTGCTTGGAGCAAAGCACGGGATTCCTGTTCTCGCCTTTGAGGTTGTGCAAACACTCTGAGTCGCTCTGCACTAAGGCACTAAGCCCCTCCAGGGGAGATGTGGTTAAATGTCAGGCAGGGGTGTGGCAAAACACTCCAGTCTGGGTGGCTCGGACCACAGACATTTATTTGCTTCTCATAATCCCGAGATTGGGAATTCGAGATCAATGTGCCTGCGGATTTGGTTCCTGTGAGGATTCTCAGCCTGGCTTGCCGACAGCCACCTCTGGGCATCCCTCTCCTCCTTGCCAGGGCCCCCAGAGGTCCCACTCCTAATGTCATTACAGTGTGAGTTAGGGCTTCAACACAGAAATTTGGGGGCACAAGCATGTTCCATGACGGGGAATGTGGGAGACGATGGAATTTGGAGATTTCTGGAGGAGTGAGAAGGGGGCATTCAGCAGTGTCCCAGCTGCACTGGTACATGCACTGTCCTGAGTCCCTGGGTCCCTGGGTGGGTTGCAGGGACAGTAGGTGACCTCTCGGGGCTCCTGCCCGCAGGTGTGAGGAGTGAACGCAGAACTATCCATCTGGAGCGTGGTGTGAGCTTCAGTTGAGAGTGAAAGCAAAGGCACAGATCCCCAGTTGCCCATTGCCAGGCGTCAGGGCAAGCAGGGAGGGGACAGGGTGAAGGGGCCGCTTCCTCTGTAGAAATGCGGGAATTTGTAATTTGCGAAGGCATTGTCATGAACACGAAAACATTTGCATTAGATTCATTTTGTCCCCTGGACCTGAATGTTTACTTCTTTCTCCTGATTCTTCAAAGAAATTAAAATATTTTCTGGGCCCCCGAAAGTATCTCACCAGCCCTGGTATTCCATGGTATTCGCCTGGCATTCCCTATGCTCCCTCAGGTCCACTGGCAGCCTCTCTTGCCTGAGCTGCCCACGCTGGGACTGTGCTGAGCTTCTAGCTGTCTCCAGACCATTCTTCCCTCCTTCTCAGTCCCCACAAGCTGTTGGCCAAACCTGAACCCACCCCAGGCTGAATGCCCTGGTCCTCCCTGGTTTTCTGCGATACGTGTCCATCCCTCCACCCACTCTGTGCTCCAGGAGGATCCATGCTAGCGCCTGGTCCTCCTGAGGAGTGTCCCTGACCTCAGCCTGGGGTCCGGGTGACCGTGGTGGCAGCAGGACTGGTCTTAAGTCCCCAGGACCACTCTCAGTTCTCAGAGAGCTCCCAGTGAGTTGCCTTCACAACCAGAGTGGTCTTTTGGGCCACATGGGGTCCAATAGACAATCAGTAACTAGTTTATGAAAGAAGAAGTATTTGCATTTTTCTCCAGACTAAGAAAACGAGGAGCGTTGGCAGAACCCCTCCACCCCTCAGGGTGGAAGGTGTCTTAAATGCTTTATTTATTCTGTTCCCCACCTGACAGGCTGGTCAACAGCAAGAACAATTAAAACAAGCAGGCACTGCCCCTCCGGTCCCCACTTTCTCCCCTCCTCCATCTTCCTCCCAGACTCTGAGATATTCCTAGCCAGTCCCTCGTTCCCAGTCCTAGATCCTCCCACTCCCAGTGGGCTGGCTGGGCTCCTGGCCCCTCACTCCCCCCAACACCCTGGTGTGGCCCCACTGCTGCCTCAGCCTGGGACCCCCACCCAGGCTGGAGACAGAGGAGAGGAGAGATATGGGGGATGACGGAGTTGCAGTTGCTCGAGGGGATGCCTTGCATAGGAGAGTGAGTCCACGGCAGGAAGGCCAGCTGAACAATCTGTGAAATCAGGCTTGGTTTTTTCTCTAATACGGATTTTACTTTTTTAGAGCCGTTTTAGGAAAGCCAGGCTTCTACCTGGAGAGATGGGGTTTCCGTTTCTGTTCGTTCTCTGATGGGGGCACCTAACCAGAATTTAAAATATAGGGCAGCTTCTGGAAGACCTCACCTGCCATGAGGGCCCTCCGTTGGGTCTGGCAGCATGCCAGAAGCTGGGAGACCTCACCTGCCATGAGGGCCAACGGAGGGCCCCTGGGTCCTCCTCACGCAGGGCGGGGCTCCCTCATACCTTGATGTCTGCACACAGGTGACCCACTGGCACAGCCCCTACTTCTTCGCCTACTTCCCCACGGCCAACTCGTACCCAGCCCTGCTTGCCGACATACTTTGTGGGGCCATCGGCTGCATCGGCTTCTCCTGGGTGAGCTCGGCAGGGGGGATCCTGGGGGATTCTGGCAAGGGTGGGACATGCTGCCGTGGGGACAGGGCTCCTGGGCCCATAGGACCTGAGCAGGTAGTTGTGGCACCTGCGGGGACGGAGAGGGTCTCAGCCTTGGAGAGAGTTTCTTGTGAGGGAATTTGGAATTCAGGGAAATAGAACGAGATAAAGTCTCCTTTCTAGGAAAAGAAAGCCCAATTCTGCATGCAGCACTTTTTTTCGAGGTACTTGGTATGAATTGAAATCACAACCGAGGCCTTGGAGTTTCTGCAGCCCATGCCTGGGAATCTGCATTCCTGCCGAGCATTCCAGAGGATCTGTGTATACCCTGCAGCTGCCCGGGGCTCATCCCATCTGTTGGCAGCCTGGAGAGGCCCCTGCCCATCAGCTGTGTGGAGCCATGAGGGGCAGGTGGCTCTGGAAATGGGGTCAGCTCCCGCTCCCCACGCCAGCAGTCCCAGCACCACCTTATCTGGAGATAAAATGCCAGAGGAGGGGGCCGGCTCGGCTCTTCCTTCCGGCCCCCTGCTTCCAGGTCCGGCGCTGCAGGAAGGATTCCCTCCACCCTAAATGCAGAGCACTCAGAAGCAAAGTGGCAGGCCGACAGCATCAGGGATCCCAGGGCCTCTTGTGTCCAGAGTGCCACCAGAGTGGCTGGTGCCTCGGAGCTGAGCGTACTCGTGGGTGCTGACTCGTGCTGACCCAGGACCCATGGCAGGGGAAGGACATGTTAGCGTCTCCTTGCCCCCCACTCCCACCTGACTTGCTGGTTCTTCAGACGAGACTTCCTGGGGGACCAAGTCAGCTGCCCAGGAAGGGTTGGGGGAGGGTCATCCCTGGCTCCCTGCCGTGGGTCTCTGAATTGCTCTCTGCCAGGTACCCAAAGCAGCATGAGCATGGACCGGGTGGCCTTAGTCACCTCCCTGTGTCTCTGATGAGCACCCCCTTCTGAAGGACACTTTCTTTCATAAGCTACTGTGGCAGGTTTCATTAGCCCTGCTAGCCCAGAGCCATCCTGTCCCTCCTGTCCCTGTGACTCAGCGTCTATCCCATGGTGCATGTGCTTTCTGAGGACACTCTGATTCCTCTGGAGCCTGGGTGGGCTGCCCTTTGGCTCCCCTGGCCAAGACATGAGTTCCTAACGTGAGTGCACTTCCCACGCCCGGAACTGACCTTGACTGGGATGGGGTAGGACCCTCCCCTGGGGCACACTAGCAGGCAGAACATTCTGCTCCACTTCCCAGCCATGCGTCACAAGCTGGTGTGCACCCCTGGGTGGGGGACCAAGGCCAACCTACCCTCTCCCCTGTGCAATGACAGAGGAGTGTCCAAAATGGCAGAACACCATCTCCAGCTCATAAAAGCTGAGGTCAGTGGCCTGACCTGGGGAGCTCCCAGGGGACTCGGGCCACCTGGAACCCACCTCCCGGACTGCATCCTCACTGCACTCCCTTATGACTGAAGGAGAATCCACCAGTGCGTCTTTCTAGATCCTTCTGTGTATACACGGATGCCTAGATGGGGTTGCACGTGGTGCTGGTGGAGAACAGCCCAGTCCAAAGGGGTTATTCTGGCCTGAACCTTCCTTCCTGGCCATTCCCCCACGAGTCTTAGTCAAAGAGCACTTGTCTGAAAGTCCTTTCAGCTCATTTCAGACATTTGAACAGCATCTGGAACTGGGAGATTTTAATCTGGGGTTCAGTGGAAGAGTAAACCTCCTGTTGCTCCCCAAATCCTGCAAGACCTGGCCCATTGTTTTGACACCAGTGTCTAGAGATGTGTGGCAGAGAAGAGTGGGGAGACGAGGGTGTCCCTGGGACCCAAGTCTGTGGGTGGGGGATAGGGAGGTCACTGTCCCTTCTGGGGCAGATCTGGGATCTGGTCACTGTGGGTTCCTCAGTTCTCTGAGGGTGAGAGAGGAGAGGGATGTCACATGTGCTAAGCTCTCTGCACAGCATGTGCCCAGAGGGGTCCCCTGTATTGCTTTGAGAGCTGCCAGAGGGAGGAGTCCTGCTGCTGTGCCCAGTTAGTGGGGGGCAGTCTCTGTTGAAGTTTCTCCCTGGGACCCCCAGATGGGAGAACATGCCACCACATTAACCCACCCCCCCCCAGACGGGGGCCTTTTGGGAAACTGACGCTGAGATTCTAAGTGACAGAGGGTACCTGTTTATGACAAGCTGACAGGCGGCTGATCCCTGTCCTCCTGCCCCGCTAGGCCGCAAGTCCGGCGTGCACAGAGCTGGAGACGGTGATGATGGACTGGCTGGGGAAGATGCTGAAGCTGCCAGAGGCATTTTTGGCCGGACAAGTGGGAGAAGGGGGTGGAGTGATCCAGGTAACACAGCAGGGAAGGGGTGCCCAGCTGCCCGGGACACTGGGGCTCCACGCCAGGGCCGTGGTGGCAAGTGGGAAAAAAGAGCCACTTGAGCTTCTATGGGACCTTCTGGAAAACAAGCAGTTAGGAAGCCTCTGGACCTGGATTGGGTCCCGGGGCTGTCCACCTCTCCCTCCCCCAGGCTCCGCAGATCAAAGCTGCTCCTGAGTGATTTCCAAGCTTTAATTCATTTAATTCTATAAAAGGCTAGGAATTAGGGCCCTTTTCACCGCACTTGACAGGCAAGGGGCCTGAGGCTCAGAGCTGTGAAGGGCCCAGCCCACCAGCCACCTCCCGCTGGTAAGTTCTAGAGCTGGGCTCTCAGTCCACATCTGTCTGACCACAGGGCTGTGACTGCCACCCCCCAGATCACCGTCCTCTGAGTGGTGAGTGCAGCTGTGACCGAGTCATTCCAAGGCTTCTAGAAAGTGCTGTATCCATGAGAACCAAGGTCATCTGACGTGGCCACCTTCTCTACACCCCGTGTCATTCATTTTCTTCACTGGACGTGTGCTGGTGACAGCGACGACGTCCCAGGGTTTGTCAGGGACAAGTCAGGCAGCAGGGGCGGTCCACGTCTTTCCCACCGGGAGGCTCAGGACAAATGCCACCAAGGAGACGTGGGCTTTATGCTCTTTTCACTTCCCAGCATGGATGATGGGCTCTGGTGGACCCACTATCTTGCTTGGCATCATTTTTCTGGGATCAAGTATATGATAATGAAATCGGGCGAGCACCGTTGAGTTTAAAGGCTTGGAGAATCAGTTAAGGCAGCTGTAACTCTGCCCACCGGCCAATGAAAACTCTGAAGCCCGGGTGCCTTTGTGTGCGATCACCTGCCTGGTGCGGCCAAAGTCAAGTAGGGAGCAGGTCCAGACCAGGGCTTCTGACCTCCATATGTCTGTTTTCTGTTGCTGCTGTCACAAATTTTGGTGGCTTAAAACAGCACAGACCTGGGACACTTGGGTGGCTCAGTCAGTTAAGCGTCTGCCTTCAGTTAGGTCATGATCTTAGGGTCTTGGGATTGAGCCCTGCCTTGTGCTCCCTGCTCAGTGAGGAGCCTGCTTCTCCCTCTGCTGCTCCCCTGCTTGTGCTCTCCCTCTGTCTCTCTAACAAATAAATAGAATTTTAAAAAAAGAAACAGCACAAAACTATCATTTTACAACATTGTAGGCCAGGTGTCTGACACCCGGGGGCTCCAGGCGAGAATCGTTCCTTATCTTTTCCAGTTTCTTGAAGCTTCCCACAGTGCTGGATCATGGCCCCTCTTCCATCTCCAAAGCCCACAGCATTCTATATATCCGGCCCCTCTCTCACGGTCACGTCTCCCTCTGACCACAGATGTGGAAGGTTCTCCACTTGCAAGTCTGGGATGATTCTTCTAATTTGATGCTTCTCAAAAATCTTACAAATACCCCGTAATCTCAGGTGTGCCCTTTATACCGACAGTGACTTTTTACTGAATGCCTTCTCTGGGCTAGGCTTATTCCTGCTGCTTTATGTGACCCTCTTCAACCTGCAAATACTTATGAGGGTTGACTGCATTATCAAGAAGTTTTCTCCTAGCTGAAGGACCTAGAGCCAAGAAAGGGGGCATATCATGCCCAGAGCACGAGCTAACTAGAGGCAGGTGACCACAAATTCCACCAGCTCAGCCCTGACTCCTTGCTTGGGTTCGAGTGTCCAGAGGTTCTATCTTGCAATTTTCTTTACTTTAAAGACAATCCCATTTTGCAGAGATACCGGCAGCCCCAGCATCGTTGGGGATCGTCCTGGCATCTTTTGGCCCCTGGCGTCAAATCCCAATTCCCCCAGTTTTGCTGAAGAACACAGGCGACCATCCCTGTTTGCAGCCGGAAGCCCACCTTCCCAGCTGACCAGGCTGATTGTCTGCAGTCCGTGAGGCCCCAGACAGCACGGCTTGGTGACAGCCATGGGGCCAGAGCTGTGGGGGACACTGTGCCCCTCCGGGCTGTTGTCATAGCTTCTAGACGTCAGCACAGTGACAGGCGACAGAGTCAAATGGCAAATTATCCTCTGAGCTGGACGAACCTGCCCGGAAAACGGTCTCTTAATTGGGTTTGAAAGCTCTTGTGGAAGAAAAGCCAATTGCTCACTGCGTGTGGGGTGACACTTGAAACACTCAGAGGCGGAAAGGGCGGTTCTGGCCCCTGAGTCACTTGTCACCAGCATTTCCTCCTGCTTGCGTGGCAACCTTTGTCTGCTGCAGTGAAAGCTAAGATGTCATTATGCAGGCTCACTCTGGAACAGACGCCCTACTCCCCGCTCCCTGGCAAAGCTGGCCTTCCCACAAAGGGCCGAAAATCTGCCTGATTCCTGTTCTAGGGCTGAGCCTGTGGGCTGCTGGGGAGCCTCTGAGCTCTAGAGACTCCGATGAGAATTTCATTCCTTCCTTGGGCCATTGTATGTGTTCAATCACTTTCGGTTGCGTGAAGTGGTGCGGGAGGGGGGGGGGGGACTTATGTTTCAGCACCTGGACAGAGCCCAGAGGCAAACCCCAGAGCGAATCAGCATGGCCATTCAAAGCCTTTCATTAGTAAGTGGATCAGGGGAGAGCAGACCTTTGGGGGTCAAGGCCTCAGGCAGAGGGTGGAAGGTGGGGGGGGGCTGCAGTCCCATGTGGGTGTTGGGGGCAGAACAAGGCAGATAGATAATTCAGCACAGCACGGAGAAGCTGCGTCTTTCAGGAAGCTTCTCATGGTTCACTTCCAATGAGAAGGAATGAGCCAGTGGGTCCAGGACGCACACATTGCCGGGCTCAGGAGGAAGCCCAGGCCCCTGGAGTGGGAGGCCCAGTGCCTGCCCTCAGGGAGCTCGGATTCCCTGTGAGGCCCACCTAGCCTTGCCAGCCCTGTTTCTTTAACCACGTCTGGAAACCTTTCTTCTAACACCACTTCTACAAAGATGGCCTGAAGAAACGCAAAACCCACCTCACAGGCCAGATCAAGAGAGGATATCCTGTAGACTCGCGCCCATGCGCTTGAGCTTCAAAACTCTGAGTAAACCTAAATTATGTTCACACTTCACCCGTCTCCCGAAGGATATGCATTGACTTAAAAGAATGAGTGAAAGCATCGAAATGATAAAATGGAAGAGGAAATCAGGATCGATGAAGGGAAAGGAAGAGAAAACGTTAACAGGGGAGGGTGACCTAATGATTTTCTTGTATATTTCTCTGCAAAAACCCTAAAATCTTACAAATTTCTCATCCATGGCAAAAATCTACCTTCTTTTATTTCTTCCTTTCTAATGTTAATACTGTCCAGCCCCTGGGTTTCTTCTAGAATTTACTTAAGATGGTGGACATCACCAGTGGGAAAGGGGGACAAGGCTATACATGTGGGGACCCCCCCCCTCCTGGAAGGGCAGCTGGGGCTCACTTCTACCCCTGCCACTTGCTAGCTGCTCACTTGGACCAGGTTAGTTCCCTTCTTGCCGGGCACCCATTTCCTGCCTGATGATGACAGAATTTTTTTTTTTTAAAGATTTTATTTATTTGTCAGAGAGAGAGGAGAGCGAGCGAGCACAGGCAGACAGAATGGCAGGCAGAGGGAGAAGCAGGCTCGCCGCCAAATAAGGAGCCCGATGTGGGACTCGATCCCAGGATGCTGGGATCATGACCTGAGCCGAAGGCAGCTGCTTAACCAACTGAGCCACCCAGGCATCCCTGATGACAGAATTTAAAGACAGTTATTGTGCAAATGACATGGGAAGGCATGGCGGGTGCAGAAGCCAAGTCCTCTTTTACCCACTCCCAGCCGCACATGTGCGAAGGTTGTAGCGTTCTTTTTTGTTGTTGTCGTCATTGTTTTTAAAAAATTTATTAAAAAAAATTATTTATTTGACAGAGAGAGACAGCAAGAAAGGGAACAAGCAGGGGGAGTGGGAGAGGGAGAAGCAGGCTTCCTGCCGAGCAAGGAGCCTGATGTGGGGCTCGATCCCAGGACCCTGGGATCATGACCTGAGCCAAAGGCAGACATGCAGCAACTGAGCCCCCAAGTGCCCTGAAGACTGTAGCACTCCCTAGCGCTTTGCTAGAGTTAAGGTGTTGACATTAGTTGTGTGAGTCTGCTGACTGCGAGCTTCTGAGTCTCCCGGCAAATGCACCTCATTTTACAAACAAATGCAGATGTTTCTGTCCAAGTAGTGATGAGCACAGAGCTGGGCAGCGATGCTGGTCCTGCTCTCCTCCTCCAGGCCACACTGGGAGGACTCCCTGGGAAAAGGCATGCCAGGTGCCTTTGTAGATTTCTCTGCAAAACCTTGAAAGCTTATAAATCTCTCATACTCGACAAAAATCTACATTCTCTTATTTTTTTTTTCCTTTCTAATGTTAAACTATTCGGCTCCTGGATTTCTCCTAGGATTTACTTAAGATGTGGTGATCGTGAGCCATGGGAAAGGGGGACAAGGCTGTACATGTGGGGACCCCTGCCCTCTGCTTGGAAGGGCAGCACGTGCACCAAGCTAAGTGCCCAGAGGTGCTGGCTGAGGGGTTATGCAAAACAGTCAAAGCAATGCCAAAGGCCTCTGCCTATGGCTCAGGTCATGATGCCAGTGTCCTGGGATCAAGCCCCACGTCCTGCTCCCTGCTCAGCGGGGAGCCTGCTTCTCCCTCTCCCTCTGCTGCTGCTCCCCTGCTTGTGCTCCCTCTCTCTCTTTAGAGCGATTCTCTTAGAAGGAATCCTAACACTAAAATGGCAGTCCCAGGGGTTCCGATTTTTTTCTATGTGAAGGGGAATCAGTTTTGCGGCTTCACATTCATCTTTTAAGAAAAAGAGGGACACTAGGGATGCCTGGGTGGCTCAGTTGTTTAAGCGCCTGTCTTCGACTCAGTTCAGGATCCCTGGGTCCTGGGATTGAGTCCCACATCAGACTCCCTACTCAGTGGGGTGTCTGCTTCTCCCTCTGACTCTCCCCACCCCATGGTCCTCTCTTTCTCATTCTTTCTCAAATAAATAAATAAAAATCTTAAAAAAAAAAAGAAAAGAAAAAGAGGGACGCTAAAGACTCCTCACAGTTCTGATATTGATTCCTTCACTGCCCCTCAAAGCTCATTTCCACATTTTCTTCAATCCAGGGAAGTGCCAGTGAGGCCACGCTGATGGCCTTGCTGGCCGCTCGGACCAAGGTGGTACGCCGCCTCCAGGCCGCCTCCCCAGGGCTGACGCAGGGCGCCATCATGGAGAAGCTAGTGGCCTACTCATCGGATCAGGTGAGGGGTCAGTCGAGCATGTTGGCCCAAAACCCCATTGAGCCTCTATGATCAGAATCTTTATTTTGTGTCCAATCTGATCCAAACAAAACCATGCGACCTTCCCGACATTTCCACAGCAGCCGTGTTTGACGTGGGTGTTTGGTGTTCTGTCAGTGTGGACAGGAGGTCATGCAGGTCCAAGGGGGGGTTAACGCGCCAGGGTCACGGGGGAGCGCCCAGAAGACTTGGGATCCTGAGCCTCCTGTTGGCCATTGGGAGCCACAGAGAGATCCAGACCCCAGGACAGAGCTAGGTAGGAGACAGCGGTGGTGGGAGCCCCAAGGCAGAGAGGGGCGCCCTCAAAAGAGGGTAAGAACTGGCCTTCCTGGGGTCCTCGAGACACAGTGGATCCGCCGTCCCACAATGGTGCCCTGTCGTTGGCTTCCTTTCTGAGTGTGGCCCCAAAGCAACCCCAGGCCTCGTGGTGAGCGGAGCCCCCCGGATAGGAACCGGGTTTGCGCACTCTATTTCAGGGTGGGCTCTGCAAGCTCTCACTGTTTGCTCACTAATCTGAAAAGCGAGATTCCACAGGACCCAAGACAACAGCAGGAATGAGGTGCAGGGGAGTGGCAGGGGCCTGCCGCACAGGGAGCTCTCTGCAGAGCGGCGGGCTCACGGCCCCGTGCACGGCACGCACACGCATGCAAGACTCTAACTCTGCTGCCGTCTTTCCAGGCTCACTCGTCGGTGGAAAGAGCCGGATTAATTGGAAGCGTGAAACTAAAAGTGATCCCTTCGGATGGCAAGTTTGCCATGCGCGCTTCCGCCCTGCAGGAGGCCCTGGAGAGAGACAAGGCGGAGGGCCTGATCCCTTTCTTTGTAAGTCAACCAGGCATGTCGGGTATGGCCCCCGGGAGTCTCCAAGCCCCGCCTGGGCCTAGGCAGGGCCCTGAGTGCTTGTCCCAGGCGGCGTGTACTTGTGTGGCCAGCCGGCTCCTCCTTGAGGGAAGCTGGAGCAACACTCCATTCATTTCTCCCTCCACCCACCTAATCCCAGAAAGACGGAAGCAGATGCTCAGCCCAGAGCATCCTAAGAAGCCAAGAGGTCTTGTTTCTGCTCCTGTCAAAAGTGACATCCTGCGATCGCCCCTTGACACACTGCCCACCCCCCACCCTCCCCGTGCCGTGGTAGGATGTTCTGTCCTGAGGCGTGAAGGATGGACCCGTGCACCAAATTAAAAATAAAACCCAGAAGGCCTTGCCACCTAGATCAGGATTCTGAGTGGACACTAAGACACGTCGTCGGCAAGGGATGTGTTGCAAACAAGCAGTGACTCGTTATCGGTAAAATATCGAACTAGCAAACAGCACCAGGTTTCTGCCCATCTGTGCACAGACAGGCATTTTCCAGGGAGGGAAGAGATACTTGGTGTTACAACTTAGAGCAGCTGGACATGGGAGTTGTCGTCCTGGATGTGGCCATGGCCACGTCCAATGCCTGGGGCTGATGCGTCGCATGTCATGACAATTAAGAATGACCTTGGCACTAGCCTCATGGTGTTCAGCCTGGCTGGGCCGCACGCCAGACGTACCCAGTGGTGTTGAAAATACATTGATGCCCAGGCCCTGCCCCAGCAACTTTCACCAGAATTTCTGGGGAGGGAGCCAGGCGTTAGAAGCTTTTCACAGCAAGGGTGCCTAGGTGGTTCTGTTGGTTACCTGCCTGACTCTTTTTTTTTTTTTTTTTTTTTTGAGATAGAGAGAGAGCACAAGTCGGGGAACAGCAGAAGGAAAGGGAAAGGGAGAGGGAGAAACAGTCTTCCCACCGAGCAAAGAGCCTGCTGTGGGGCTCAATATGGGGCTCCATGTGGGGCTCGATCCCAGGAACCTGAGATCGTGACCTGAGCTGAAGGCAGATGCTCAACCATCTGAGCCACTCAGGCGCCCCGTGAGCATCCAACTCTTGATTTTGGCTCAGGTCATGATCTCAGGGTCATGGGATCGAGCCTGGGTTGGGCTCCGCAGTGGGTGAGGGGTCTGCTTCAAATTCTCTCTCCCTCTGCCCAGCCCCCTTCTAAAATAAAAAATAAACCTTAAAAAGAAATGGAAGCTCTACATGGCACTTCAAGATGCCCATATCCCTCCCGGACCTTTCTAGGTATCCGAGTATTTCCCAGCTGTTAGAGCAATCTAGGTTTGGTAGACTTTTACGTCTACTTAGAGACTTTTATAGACTTTTATATTACTCCTGTCCACTGTTTTTTTTTTTTTTAATTTAAAGTTTAATCTTTGAGACAAACTTTTTTCCCTCCAAAAGAATTGTTTCTGTCTGTTCAGATAAACTAGACCTCGTTGAAAATCTAACTTGTGACTGGGGAGGGCATGGAGGGTATAATTTGATACAAAATTGGATCATGATTTATGGAGTTGCTGGGGGAAGCAGGAGCATCACCAAATAATTACCCTGTAGAAGGATCAAGAAGATTCAGATGTAGCTCATAGGAGAAGCTGATGCTCAAGGCAGGTATCCGGTTGTGATCAAGGCTGGGCCAGAGTCACCGTAGTCACCCTGTCCTGCTTCATTTCCCTGTGTTGCACGACAGCCGTATTTATTGGTACGTTTGTTTCTTGCCTCCTTCTTCCCGCCAGCCTGCAAGCTATGTGAAGGGATCGTCTGTGTAATCAGCTCGTTATCCCAGCTCCTGGAACCTGCCCGACACTTAGCAGACGCTCCACAAGTATTTGTCAAATAAAGAAAGATTTGGAAGGAAGGACATTCTAGTTAGAAAGAAAGACTACCTTTAAAATTCCCCTGTACAATTTCAGGAGAGTTTGAAAGGATTCTGTTTAAATGAGATAAATATTTTTGAACCCATACTGTCAATCTTCTAAGACTCATTAGACTACCCCGCCTAGGGAAAAATAAATATAATAAAACCCACTCTTGCAGATTTGAAGAATGAAAGCAATGGGATAGACCACATGAAATGATGGAAGGATTTCATTTCATAAAAACTTCAAAACTCTTGGGACACCTGGGGGACTCCGTCGGTTATGGGCCTGCCTTCGGCTCAGGCTGTGATCTCAGGGTCTTGGGGTTGAGTCCCGCATCCATCTCCTTGCTCAGCAGGGAGTCTGCTACTCCCTCTGCCTGCTGCTCCCCTTGCTTGTGCTCTCCCCCTCTCTCTGTCAAATAAATAAGTAAAATCTCTTAAAACCCCCCCGAAAACTCATAAACAAAATAGAAAAGGAAAATGCTGGCAGGAAACAGAATATATAATATAAAGTAAATCTCAAAAGAAGGTTCACATCTCAATAAGCAAAAAGGCGACATCCCAGTGGGAAAACAGACAAAGTACAAAAACAGTTAGTTCCCCATTCCATCCCAAGAAAGCGAGAACGCAAAATCCATTTCCATCTTCTAATAACCAAAGCTGTGTGGATCGGCTCTTGACAGAGGCAAGGGATCATCTCAGCTGTGGGTGTAGACATGCCCACGGGCTTCTTTTGTGTCTGGCGGGGTTTATTTCACATGCTTTGAAGTTTTAGTAGTCAGTGGTGCCGGGATACATTGTTTCCTTTCCTGTCTACAGGTCTCTTCTCATACTCGTGTCTCTCGCGGGGGCAGCCAGTCTTTTTTGCTGGGTGGTTGTTGTTTTTTCATTTGTTTATAAATCCAACATGACATTTTTCTTGATTTTCTCCATTTACCTAAGGGAAATTTTGATACATTTCAATGAGCATTTGCAATCTTACTATTTATTTTCCATCTCACCGGCCTCTCATATGATGGTTTTTCTAGGGTTTCTTGTCTTAGACTATCAAATGTTTTATATTATTGTTTTATATGTTTATATGTTTTATATTATTCTGCTTTCTTCATTTTAGCTTACTAGCTTTATCTTATTATTATGCCTCCCCTCACCGTTTGTGTGGTTATTGTCATACATTTTAATTCTACATATATTTAAATCCCGTGAGATGGCATTATTCTATACAGCTGGTATTTACTTATATAAATCTCATATTTCTTTTTCCATTGATCTTTCTTTCCTGCATTTTCTTATTTTCATCTGGGATCATTTATTTTTCTGTCTGAAAAACTATCGTGAGAATTTCACATGTTGGTAAGTTGTCTCTGTTTTTGTTTTTCTGAAAATGTCTTTACTTTGCCTTCGCTTTTGAATGGTATTTTTGCTGGGTCTAGAGTTTCAGGGTAGATGGTTTTTTTCTTTTGGCAGAGGAAATACATAAGCCCATGGAACATGGGTTGTCAGCGTCACAGCGGCTTTTAGACACGTAGTGTGACAATGGAGCTTTTTCCCTCTGGCTGCTTGTACCTTTTGCTTTTTGTCTTTGTGTCTAGGCAGTTTTACTTGGAGGCAAATTGACTGTTTCTTTGTGCTGATTCTCACTGGGTTTCACAGAACTTCCAGAATGTATGATTTGTCATCTCTTTGGGGAAATCCTCAGTTTGGGGACGTTCTTTTTTTTTTTTTTTTTTTTTTTAAGATATATTTATTTATTTGAAAGAGGCCATGTGTGTGCACACATGCAAGCAAGGGGAGGGGCAGAGGGAGAGAGAATCTCAAGCAGACTCCCACTAAGTGTGGCGCCTGATGACGGGCTCCATGTCGTGACTCTGAGATAGTGACCTGAGCCAAAATCAAAAGTCAGACACTTAACTGACTGAGCCCCCCAGGTGCCCCACTTTGGGGAAATTCTTACCTATTGTGTTTCCAAATTTGCTTCTGCCCGTTCTTTCCCCCCATTCTGGGACTCTGAGCACATGTGTTCCATCTTCCCACTGAGTGCCGACCACCTCTCCTGCTGTCCTGCATATCTTCCAGCCATTCCTAAATCCCCACACTCTGACCTATTTACAATTTGCCGCTTCTTTGTTTCGTTATGTCCAGCTGATAAATGAATATGTCATGTTCTTAGTTTAAAATACTGAAACATTTTAAGTTATTATTTTGAACACTTGTAGATTAAAAAAAAACACCACAAAAAATAGTACATGGAGACCTCTTGTGCCCTTCACCCAGGTATCCCCCAGTTGCTGCAGCTTCCATAGTATATGGTGCAATAACAGAACTGGGACGCTGACATTGGGACCTCATGTCATTTGTCACATGTGTGGTTCACGTCACTCCCCACCCTGCAATCCTGACGCAGGACTTCTCCATCACCACAAAGTTCCCCCACCCACCTCCTGGCGCACACTCACGTCTTCCTCATCCTCTACCACCCTGACACCTGGAAACCACGATTCCGTTTTCTTTCTCTACACTGTCCCCATTCTGAGCATGTTCTATACACGCAGTCCATCACTTCACTCAGCACGGGAGACTCCCAGAGATCTACCCAAAGTGCTGCGTGTATCCAGCGTTGGCTCTTTCTATGGCTGCACTGCAGGAATTTGACGCCACAGTCTTTGTACCCCAGCCCGAGTAACTGTTTACCTACTGATGACATTACAGACATTTCCACGTTCGGGTTATTATAAATAAAGATTCCGAAACAACACAAATGAAAAATAAAGCTTCCCTGACCATTCACATACAGGTGTTTGGGTAAAACTATGTTTTCCTTTTTCTGGGATGAATTCCCAAGCACCCAACTGAGCATCATTCGCTAGCTGTATACTTACTTTTTCAAGAAGCTGTCAAACTGTTTCCAGAGTGGCTGAGCCAGTTTCCATTCTCACCAGCAAGACATGAGAAATTCAGGCTCTTTCCATCCCCCTCAGCATTCGGTACTCTCTCTATTTGTAAATGTTAGGTGTTTTGATAGGAGAGTAGAGATATCTTCATTTGCATTTCCCTGAGGACTAATGATGTCGAACTTCTTTCCATGGGTTTTTTGCCAGCCATATATCTTTGTCAGCGAAATGGGTCTTCATATCCTTTGCACATTTTTGGTTGGATGGATGGACTGATTTCTTTTAATTAATCAACTATTTGTAGTCGTTGTAGGTGTAAAGAGAAATGAGCAGACAGTACGGAGAGTTCCCAGATACTCCTCACCCCCTAGTTTCTCCTGTGATTGCCGTCTCCTGTTACTGTGATCCAGTTGTTATAATTAACACACCAGTACCAATATGTTATTATTCTGAAACTCCATCATTTACATTAGGGTTCACTCTTCATGCTGTTCTTTCAATGGGTTTTGACAAATGTCTAATGGCGCGCATATACCATTTCAACGTCATACCGAGTAACTTCCCTGATGTGAAAAAAACCTTGTAGTCTACCTAGTCATCCCTCCCTCTCTCCCATCCAACCTCTGGCAATGACTAATCTTTTTACTATCTCTATAGTTTTGTTTTTTTCCTAAAAGTCATAGAGTCATACAGTATGTAACCTTTTTGGATTGGCTTCTTTCACTCAGTGTTACACATTTAAGATTCATCTTTTTCTTTTAGGGTCATTATAGCTCTCTCTCTCTCTCTCTCTTTAAAAACTTACTTATTGATTTGAGAGAGAAAGAGCAGGGAATTGAGTAGAAGGAGAGAGAATATCCAAGCAGATCCCCACCGAGTGTGGAGCCTGATGCAGGGTTTGATGCTGTGACCCATGAGATCATGACCTGATGAAACCAAGTTAGACGCCTAACCAAGTAAGCCACCCAGGCTCCCCATAGCTCTCTGAAAAATAAAATAAAATAAGATATATATATATATATATATATATATATATATATATATATATATCACTGAATAGTATTCCATTGTCTGGATGTACCTATCTAAGGACATTAAGATGCACCCATTTCTGACATGGGATTTTCCTGCACCACTAAGCAATTAACTCAGTTCTGATACTGTCTACCTAGAAGCAGCATTAGACCCCACAGGTGAAGGGCTCAGTCCTACATGACTGTCCCACTTCAGTTGCTGGTTGTAACCCCAGGTCTTCACCCGACCAACTGCTGTACCTCAGAAATTTCAGGGAGTCCCATCCTTGGATTTGATGAATTTGTTAGAGCAGCTCACCAAACTCAGATACGCATTTGACTTGCTAAATTATGTGCTCCTTCATTAGAATGTAAGCCTTCTTTTACATTAGAATTTATATTTTAATTAAAGTTAAATATGTACCCAACCTCATAACAATAAGTTCTTTGTGTCTTATAACCACAATACAGAAAAACAGGGTCTAGGAAGATCTGATGCTCCTCACCTGAGATGTCTCCTTACCAAAGTCAAAGCTCTAATATCTCTTAGTGTTTTTTTCCTTCATCTTTGAGATGGAAATCCAAATATATGCACTAAATAATACAATGATGTAGACAGTTTTAGGGATGAGAGAGAGAGAGAGAGAGAGGGAGAGAGAGTGAATTTCATCCCTTCCTTCCATATTATTTTATAAAGTACACACTTTTGTGGGCTTCCCTCAGGAATCCTTAGAAAGTAAATTTTATTATCTTTATTTAAGTATTTTTTATAGAATGTAATATTGAAAACACATACATATTCATCACGTATTCATGCCTCTACACAAAGGAAAGACGATCAAAGCATGAGCTCATGATTCAGTGGTGGGATTTCAGAAGGCAGCAAAGAATTTCACGATGGCCACTGCTCTGTGCCTGTGAGTCAGCGAGAACTTTGAAATGAAGCATGATTGGCAGGCATTTCAGACTAGCCAAAGGCTTTGTCGGGACATTTTATATATGTTGTCAGGAGGCATCTACACTGACTACATTTTATGATCCTTGTAGTGGGCTTTCACGCAAATGGTGGACAAATTCGTGACTTAGCAGCAGGTGCCAGATACCTCCACTTGTTCTATTTCCAAACTTACTATGATGGGGTATGCAATGGTTACAGGTTCATTTGCTTAGCCATTCATTCACCTGGCAAACGTTTATTGAGCACCTGATGCATGCCAGGCCAGCGAGCCCTCCAGGATCTTATTGTTTAGACAGTCATGTCCAGCAGGTGCAGTGTGATCTATGGTACAGCAGTTCCCACGATGGGAATGTGAGCATCAGGGAAGAGTTGCCGCAGGAGCCACAATCTGGAAAGAGTAAGGGATGCATGCCGAGGAAGGGGGTAGCGGGGCTGTTTGGGCAAAGCTCTGTGGGGACAGAAACAGCAATGAGAAGGGATTGTATCCCAGGGACCTGAAGTGCTCAGAGGCTCAGAACTTGCTACAGCCATGAAGTTGGCAGGCGCACCATGATGTGATCCTAAGGCTTCTGACGCACAGGCCATGTTGTGCTGCTGCTCACAGAAGGGCAGGGAGAGAGCCAATGGGAAGTCTTAGAAGCTTCGAGAGTGCCTGGAGTGTAGGTGAATGGAGGGATGTAGGAGATGGAGGTCGTGAGGAGGAAGTCACGAAGGGACCAGCATGAGGAAGATGGGCTTCTTCCTGAGGGTAATTTGTGGTCAGGAAGGGAGTTTTAAATGGAAGAGAGACACAATATAGTTTGCATTTTCCAACACCCTGCTGGCAACCGAGGGGCACGGGTAGGGCTGTGAAGCCTGACACACAGAACTCAGTGGTTAAGCATGACTCTGGGGGTCTGTCCACTATAACACAGGCCAAAAACTGGGTGACAGTCTTCTTTGTGCACCAGTTCAACGTTACGCTATGAAAATAACAGGGCACACTTGAGTGCCGTCACTGGGGCGGTGGCGGGGTTGTTTGTGGATGTCCTTCTCACTGCTTGTCTTGTTGATCCTTCAACAGTGACCAGTGGTCATTAGCAATTAACCACCAACATTGGCAGGGATCATGACTTACCATAGAACATTCCTTATCTGAAAAATGGAGTTCCATTGAAATCAGGCTTGGCCCACAGGAGCGCCTTTGGGAGGTAAAAGCTATTCATTGCATGTGGTGGAAAAACATGATTAATGTTAATAATCACTGGCAGATGGTGAGGGTGGCGGACAGGTGCGTGGGAGGCAAGACAAGAAACAGGAAGTGAAACAGTCTCTGGCGATTGGTGGAGGATGATGATGGCAACGGTTATGGAAAGAAGGGACTGAGTTAAGAGGCATTCACGACGGAACTGATGGCCAACAAAACAGGAAGTGAGAGCAGAGCTCAGGAGCACTTCCTGAACTCTGATGGTCCCCCGTCCATCCCCGAGCTCAGAGATCCAGAGAGCCCAGAAACAGGAGCAGCAAGGTATGGGAGAGACAGGGCTGAGCTTATTCTTGCAGGAGATGAAGGTTTGCACGTCTAAATAGGGATGCCCCAAGACAGCTGAATTCACCTGGGAGGGGAGGTCTGATCCAGACACAGGTGTGGGTCCCATCTGAGTTTGGGTGGTCCTGACATCGCTAGGAAGGCACAGGCAGCCCCCCTGCAGACTGCTTGGGGGTCTGGGGAAGAGGCCCCAGGAGAGAACACCAACAGATGAAGTGTGTGGGGAGAGAGGAAGAGGAGGGGTGGTACAGGAGCCACACCAGAAAGCTGGGGCCACGCAGCCAGTAGGGACGCGTCCTGAAGTCTGGATGCCTTGCATGTTTTGCTAAGGGGAGGCAACTTGGGACTTCCGTAAGATTTTCTGGAGTGGCCAGGGGTGGAATTCGGATTCCACTGGGCTCCCATTGCAATGAGGAATGTGGGAATGGATTCATCTGTAGGTGGGAAAGGGGAGGAGAGGGCAGTAATGCTGGCTGGGCAGAAATGAGCCCAAAGTGTGTCCACGTGCTCAGTAAAGATGGACAGGTGCAAATGTTGCAGAGAAGACCCCCTCACCATCAGGGGGAACAAATCACACTTTTGTATGGGAAGACTGGGCACCCAATGGACATGCCGCTATTGGAATGTTGCCCTAGAGGCCAAGATTGCAACAAATGTTTGAGGGCACGTGCGGCATTCTGACAGAAGCCACAGGCATGGGCCAGTCCTGTGTGTCAGAGTCCAGGGAAGGCTGAGAGTTCATGCATGTGTGTGCACCGGCCGTTAAACCTGTGAGGACGCAGTCTTTCCTCGTGGGATGGTTCCTGGTGGGAAGACACGGGTTTCCAGGTCTTTGCACTATTTGGTGAGCACTGTGCACACACATGGAGCAGAGGGTGTGATTAGCACTCTGCAGGATCCGTGAAGGCTTTGGCTAAGGGATAATGCGTAAGCTGTGTCCCAGAGGATACACAGGCAGCGCTCATGGGCTCAGAGACTTTCTGGTTGAAGAACAGAGTACGACAAAGGTACAGAGACAGGAGAGGTCACAGGAGGTTCAAGGACATGCAATGGGTTTTTTACCTCACATGGGTCCCTCAGCCAGGGTCCTCTGAAGCTAGAGAGAGAGAGGCCAGGCCATACCTAGGAGGGCAGCAGCTTGACCTGGGACATACTTCCTACCTGCTCTGATGAAACTATGTATCTAGTGGTTATAGTTCTGCCTAACACCAAATGCCTAATTCCGAGTCACGAACCCATAGCCTCCATTGTCCTCATAAAGGAGTTGCAGGCATCTCAAAACCCAGACCCTCTGCAGAAAGCGAAGGACCCATTTGCCAAGTTTGAACCAGGAAACGTGAATCTCGGCCCCTCCCCAGACATGCATGGGGTTGTAACAGTCCCTCTCTCTTCCCCGCGGTGGCTTGCCGCCCCGAGAGCCGACCTAATAGGCTCAGGCCACAGACAGAGGGCAGTGCCCGAGAGGTGCTTATCAGAGCCGTGGCAAGGAAGGCAGGAGGGGCAGCTCTGCCTTCAGAAGGGGAGGAAGGGGACCTGGGTCTGGACGGCAGATGCGCTGCAGGCTCTCAGGGACAGGGCGCCGGCACCTTCCCCCCGTCTCTCTCCCTGCACAAATGTGATTAGGGCCCTGCAGCGCTGCCCAAATCAGGTTAGTGTCAGCGAGCGGAGCCGGGGTAATCAGACCCTGCATCGAGCAGGTGCTGGGCTTGAAAGCGGCTTCTGAGAATTAGAACAAGCCGGCTGCAGCCATCTAGAATGCAGCACGCAGGGCCCACCCCGCCCCGCCAGCCGGGCACGTCCTTGCTGCCAGCCCGGTCCCCACCGCCTGCCCACGCGCTGGGTCAGCTAGCAGGGCCACAGCCCGGCCCAGGGCCCTGGGTTCTTTCTTCAACTGGCAAGACAAGAGATCATCACACTGGGGTTCACATGATGGTCTGCCCCCCCGCCCCTGCCTCTCGTGTCTCCTTGACCCACCTGCAGGGTCTCACCAGGGTCAGCTGCAAAGTCTGACCCAAGGGCTGTTGGGGCGGCTGAACAGAGTCTGCGAAGCCCCAGGCTGGGCACGGTTGGTGCTCAGAGCACACATCACCCACTCTGCTCTCCACTGAGCTTCACCCAGGACAAAACAGGCAGGACTTTTGTTTTTACAGAAATGCTCCATGCTCCATGCTCGGTAGGCAAACATTGAGAGTGTATTTTTGTTATGAAATCCAAAAAGCTCATCCTAAGAGACAAGCCGTATTAATATTTGGCAAACATCATTGTAGACACTCTCCCGTGCACACGTCCATAGATAGAAGGTAATTTTAACAAGGGATATTTAATATACGCGTCGTCTTTAAAACATAAGTTATTGCCTTTATTTTGATGAGAACTGGAGGAAAATCAGGGAGGGAATTGAAGAAATTGCTGAATAAAAGGTCATTCCTAAGAAGTTCTTAAAATGGACACAATAAATTAAAAGCCAATATTAAGATGGTTGATATATATATCCTTTTTTTGCTATTCTTTTAATGAAATAGGCAAAGCATCAGGAAGAAATTGCAAATACCAGAGATAAATCGCATACTCTCTTGGAGTCCTACTAAGTGAGTCATCTTGTTGGAATGAAGCAATGTGGAGGTTGATGAGTTTGACGATGGGGAGGCACGCAGGGCGGTGGGGGCCAGGGGCGGAGAGCACTGGGGACGCCGAGGTCTGGAGCATCTGGACCTGGTGGGACCATGCAGGCTGGGCGTTTGTGCTGTAAGCAGGAAAACAGAAGCCCAGCTAACTGCTGGCGTGACAGGCTCCAGCCCAGGGGTTTAAGCCCCAAGGGCTGTGTGACGGCAGTGTGGGTGTATTCATCATCATTTCTGTTTCCTGAATCTCTGTTTTCTGTATGGGTGACATCTTGGCGGCCTCACTGACCCTGGAGGGACCGCTCCTCCCAGGACCAGACGATTCCTAAAGATGGTAAAGGACCATCTTTCCCCAAACCAGCCAATCCAGAGTCCACACCCCAAACTGCCTCCACCATGGGGCTGCTACACTCCAGGCAAATAGCTCCTGCCTTCCTCACCCCAGAGCCAGGGACACTAGGGACAGTCCCCATGCGTCCCAAAGCCCATTGCAATTATTCCAACCAGCCAACCCTCAGCCTGCTTGTCCTGCCTCACCTGCTGCTTCCCATGGAAGCCCCAGGAAAGGCTCTGGTCCTGGCTGCCCCCTCTCCCTCCACCTCCTGACTGGTGCTGGCGCTTCCCCGTGTGGCCCCCCGTGTGGCACAGCAGGTCCCCTCCCCTCCCAGGGGCCATAAAACAAGCTGTCTTTCCGATGGCAGAAGCACTCAATCTGGTGACTTTGCTGTACCTGAATAATCGCAAAAAAAAAAAAAAAAAAAAAAGTAAATAAGTAAATAAATAAAAATAGTAAAAAAATTAAGGATGGTAAAAATAATGGCAAAATGTAGTAAAAAATAGTAACCAAATAAAATGTCAACAAAATAGTAAAAAATAATAAAAATAGTAAACAATAGTAAAAAATAGAAAAAATTTAAAAAGTAAAAAATAAAATAGTAAAAAAAACCCAAAAGAGTAATTTCAAGCACTGTGCTCCTGTTCCCTGGGGACCCAACTTCCCTGGTCACACCCCATTGCTGTAGGGGGTCCCGCCAGAGTCTGGCCAGGATCTGCTTTGGAATCACTCCCTGACACTGGGCAGGGGACAACTCTGGTCCCTAGGCAGCTGCTTTCTGGCCCCGGTGACTGTGTGAGCAGAGAGCCAGGGCTTGTCAGCTGAGCCCTGCACGGGCCAGGCAGGATGTCACCCTGGCGAGAGCTATGACTTTGTCTGAGAGGCACCCTGGGGTCTCAGGGCAAACGCAGGTGGTCCTCCCTCCAGGCTCTCGAGTTTACTAGATGGCGTGGGTCCCTGACCTCTTCCTCTTCGTCTTTATTCTCAGGGCTCCGAGAGCTGCCGGGGTCCTCGTGGAGGAGGAAAATTCACGCTCTTGTCACGTTGAGGGAGAAATGTCATCACCCAAGGGCACTGGCACCGTAATTCAGTTAGGCTCTTCAGTTTTATAAACATAACACGCTTTCGGGTCACCTGGACAGAGTCTGAATTCAGCAAATGGGTCTCAGCACCCATTCCACGTGGGGCCAAGTGCACATTCCTAGCAACACGATGTGGAGCTTGGTTTCAGCAGCTTCGCGGGTCCAGCGAGGAGGCAGCCCCGTGTGTGGGCGCCCATGTAATCGCTGCCCTTAGAGCACCAGCGGGCCCGGAAATCCCGGCCATTCCTCCCGCTTGTGTGACCAAGTGTGCTCAACGCTGTCTAGAAACGCACCTTTTAAACACCGTTTCCCGTGTCCCTAGGGCTCTCTCATGAGTCTACTTGGAGCAGATCTCCATCTCCGGAGGACTGAAGTTCCCTTGGGAGCTATGCTGAGGGCAGGAAAGGGCAGTAGATGAGAGCTAGGGAGCCAGACTCCTGGTCAAAATCCTGGGGGCTCGGAGTTGCCCCCAAGGCTTTCCAGGAGTGACATGTCATGGCGGGGGGGGGGGGTTCTGCTCTGAACTATGGACGCACACAAAAAGGAGAGCTCCACACCTCCTTTGCACAGAAGCAAGGATACTCTGTAACTGTAGTTAGCATATATGCATCTGTCAGTAAATCTGAGCTGGGGGACGCCATCCAGGGGTCAAGGGCATCCTCCCTGCCCCGTCGGCACATGGGGAGTCAGTCTTGCACGTGGGCTGTTTCCAACCTCACAGCCTGGTGTCCTGTGGGCAGATGGTTCTCCCGACCTGTCGTAAAGCTGCCATGCAGAGACGGCAGGTGCACCCCCAGGCTCAGGTCTCCGGCCAGCGGACGCTGATCGAGCACCAGCTCCGAGGCTCTGGGCCCGTCCGGGGGCAGCCGTAATGCTTGCTTACGTTACAACAGTGACCAAAACATGGTGGCTTACTTAATAGGGGTCTGCTTTTTACTCCCCAGGTGGTGGCTACGTTGGGGACCACGTCCTGCTGCTCGTTTGACAATCTCCTAGAAGTTGGTCCTATCTGTAAGTATCTGATCGGATTTTCTTCTGGAAAACTTTCTTGATATACGAAGACTTTAGTGGACCTTCTTCCTTGGGCTCTCCTTCTTCTACTACTAACAACAGGATTCAGGGTCATATTACAATATCATAATACACGTAGATAGTATAAAGCACAATGTAATGGGATGGGCATATAATAGTAACTTCACATTCTGCTGCTTTGCTAGATGCGTCCTCTATTTGCAATGGCATAAATCTCATTAGCTTGAAATCTACATACCCAGAAATGCAGCCTAATTGCACCAGCGCTGAGCTTGCCTCAGCCAACACGCTATTGGTAAGAAGCAACTCTTGCGTGCCGTGCAGCGTGGCCACAATCCTCCAGGGCTCCATTGTCCCCCCTACCTGCCCCGAGAGAACAAAATCAAACTCTTCGGGAAGCCCCATGGAGCTCGTGTTTCTATAGGACCTGATGGTTACCCATCTTTGAACGGAGCCCAGTGTGTCTTTGTCAGCCTTTCTGGAATGACTGAATGCAGTTAAGCAAATTACCTTACGCGATTAAGCAGATCCAAACCCAAACCTTGGATTTCTCCGGAGAAGGACCAGCTTGCTGGGCCTTTTGGGGCCGCACTCCCCTCCCGCCTCCGTCACGGCACATGGGTAGCCTTCCGGGGGGATGCGGAGTCAGAGAATCCCGAAGGGGAATGTGAGTAAGGACTGTGCTTCTGAAGTTGCCACCTCAGCCCACAGCTCTGACACCCAGCGGGTCCGGGAAGGGTTTCTGTGACAGAGACCTTCTCTCGGGCAGAGATGTGTCTTAATGACCCCCTGCCCCTGTCCTCGGGGCATAGGGCACCCACTGCCCTAGGACCACAGGGCTGGTCATCAGGGTGCTCTGGGGTCCCATGGAGATGGTTCAGGCCCCAGACCGCATCCCTGTGGCTTGTGCTAGACAGCACACCACCCATGGGCAGCGGCCCCCCAGCCCCGTGTGCATCACCCCCACCTCTCCTAATGGGGATCCACCTGTGCCCATGCTCGAGCAGCAGGGTGGGGCTCGGCTTGGTCACAGCACCCCCTGCAGCAGCCCAAGCTGGCCCCTTCAAGCTGTGGGCCCTCCCGTTCCAAGCTTCGCGTCCCCACCTTAAGGCACAATAGTTGAACGTCAGTCCTTCCCTCACAGGGCTCTTTAGAGGTGAGTTCAGGCACAAAAATCATGGAGACCCAGGGTGGAGGCAGGCATGCCAGGGACCGGCTGTGCCCAGGAGCTGTGGGCATGGATGTGCCTGTTCGCACCGGTTTCCCTGCAGCATGTGAGAGGAGCTGGCTGAGGGCAGTGATACAGAGCCCGAGGCTGGGATGAGGGACACATGGGGAGGTTCAGGCCGGCGGTTTGCCCACTACAAACACTGCTGTGCCCAGCCAAGCCACTGGGCGCCCCTTTGACTCAGATGTTAGGCTGGGAACTGGAAGTCCTTGACGGTGACTGGCTGATGTCACGTCCAGGGCTCTCAGATTTACAGGGCCAGATCTCATCGGCAGGGCAGAGCCCTGGCTGTCCAGCCAGCTGATGGCCCAGGGGAGGCAGTCGGTATTCACAGAGCCCCAGGGAGTGGGTCAGCCAGCCCAGGCTGTCCAGCGTCCTGGAGCTCCCTCTGCTCCCCAGATCCCGGAGCCGTGGGAATAGTGAGCTCCGTGATGGTCACCAAATACGCAGCATTCACACAGGGCTGCTCTGGGATTCCGAGAGGACTCCGTTCTCTGCTATGGTTGGAATAAACTGTTAAAACGATACGGTCAGTTTTTCATCCACTGTGATTTGACAAAGACGGTATATGCCAGAAGACCATTTTCTCCAGACTGCTGCTTCAGGAAAGACACTTTTTTCTTGGATCTTTTTAAAATGACTCGCCAGAGAGAGACTTGGTCTCACTTGGTCCGCTTGGATGAATCAGTGGAGGCTTCCAGCCGGTTTTCTTGGGGAGAGGATGAAATGCAGAAAGCAGGTAGTTGAAGGCGACAGGAGGGAGGTGCGACAGTGGGGAGTGGAGGACGGGGTCCCGGGGAGTGTGGAAGGGTAGCAGGGTGCACAGGGTAGTGAAAGCCCCACCCAGCGGCACTGGGATGGTGGGGGGCTGCCCCTCACGACACAGGAAGAATAGAGGGACCCCAGTCCCTCAAAGACTGCCCTCCCTTCCAACACCTTCCAAAACCACCCTCAGGTTCAGTAATCTGCCAGGAAGACTCACAGAACTCCCTGAAGTCACCTAGGTGTGCTGTACTGCGGGGAGCAGAGGCATGGGGCAGAATGTGGGAAGGGACCAAACTCTTGTCTTCTCCCTTGAGGTTGTGCACAGCTAGGTCCCCTCCCAATTATGGTGACAACACACAGAGAGTGGGAGCCCCTGTCCCCTGCCACAGAACCTCACCGAGCCTGTAGCCCAGAGTTCGACTGGAACTGTCACATGACCCTCACCTGGCTGACCTGTAGTCTCCAGCTCCTCAGGGGAGGTGCAGCTAATACCTTCCATCCCTAGCTCCTGCAGAAGTCCAAGCGAATATGGCCCAAAGCTACCATCATATATCCTGCTGATGCACCTTCTGGGGGCCAAAGATCCAGGCAGGAAAGGACTCCTATGAGGCAGAGCACTCCAGGGGCTAGAGGTCACCTCCCTGGAGCCAAGGGCAAAGGTCAGAGCTCTTCTGGAGTAAAGTTATGAACCCACAGCTCACCTTCCCCTGGTGCACCTCATTCCCTTCCCTCCTTAGCACCCCCATCCCTGTCTTTCCTTCCCGTTGCCCCTCTCCGGGTTTCCCACACATTCCGGGGTGGGTTGTGGTTTTTGCTGTTAGCAAACATTCCTCTCACAAGGATGATGGCTGAGGGAGGGAAAGAGCCCCGTCGGCTGCTTCTGGAACCTGTTTCCCTTCCTCCTGCCTTCATGGCCCGTGTCCTTCCTGACCCATCTGCCTGTGCAGGCCCCGGGGTCCTGCGTTGCCTCACCCCTGCCCTCGACAGTTCTAAACCGGACAGAGACAATGGAGTCTCAAACTCCACGCGTGTGCCTTGAACAGAAAACAGAAAAGGAAGTGCCCTGACTGGTGGTCCGAGGGTGGCCACACGGCCCCATGGAGAGCACAGCCTGGATCTGCGGCTGATGCCTGTCCTTGGAGAGCCCCGGAGGCTTCTGTGATGCACAGAACCCTCGGCGCCCAGCAGGAGAGCCCTCCAGCAGGAGGAACATGGACTGTGGCCAGCGTGGGTGAGCTGCTGTCTCGAAGCAGAAATCCCACGTCGTCAGGAGGCTCCATGCTCTGGCCGCATCCACCCTGAGATGCCCACACACACCCTCAACCCCTCCGCCCGAAACACGCTTTGGGGTGCTCACAAGCCAACCACATCGGGACCCTCCGAGGCCGTATCGAATGTGCCGGGGGAAGGCATCTGGTCTGGATCCAACCGAGGGCTTTGATCCCTCCCGTCAGAAGCTCAAAGAGAATCAAAGCTTTGAAACGCCTCTTAGAGCTGTTATGAGCAGGGCTCAGAACGACTCTCCACTCCTCACGGCATGGTGCAGGGTTAGCGAGCGTCACCCACGGAAAGGTGAACCTTGCATCCGTTTTGCCGTCACACATGCACATGCCTGGGGCTGAGTGAACCCTCCAGGCGCTGCCCTGGCCCAGTTCGGGCAGGACAGGACAACTGCTCCCCATCAGAACACCCCCAACCTTCCATGGTTATGGATTTCGTGACGGGCTTTAAGTGCCCAGCACACAGGAGGGACCCAACACGGTACTCGCGTGTATGTGTCACCGGCCTCGGGCCTGGCGTCACGATAAGAGGCTACGGGTGTCATCTGGTCTCTCCCCGAGGTCCCAGGTGCTATGTTTGTGTCCGTTTGCCTGCGAGGGAGAATGAGCTTGAAGGGGCACAAGGCCGTACAGCTGCGGGGTGGCTGGAGGCAGGAGTAGAACCCAGAGAGTCTCAGTCAACGAAGCTCATTTAATCAGACACTTTCGCCTGCGAGGAAGACGTGGTCCCTTCCAGCTAGGCGATTCTGGCAAGGCTGGAAAACACAACTCATGTTCACGAAGGAGCCTGGGATGATTGCAGGTAGCAGAGAACCAAAAAATATGCTTCGTGTAGAGATGGACACAGTGGGGGGGTGCAGATAGAGGTCGCTGGGGCTGTGCACCCCGCCATTCCCCAAGGGGCTTGTAGGATGGGTTAGCCAGGAAGATTGGGAGGAAATTCCCTGTGGGTGAGATGGGAGAAGGCCGAGAAAGGGGTGTAACTGGAATGAGTTTGTGTGAGGGGCCCCGAGGGATCGCCCACACTGGCCCCTTCCAGCGTGAGCATCGACCTTCACGTCAAGCAGGGAAGCTGATCCCAGTTTCCTCATCTTCCTCGCCATCCCTGAGCACCTGCTCTCTGCTAGTGCTGTCTGGGGCCAGCTCAGGACCTCTGCCCTCAGCTTCCTTGTATTAGACCCCGGGGAGCCTGTTAGGGCCCAGAACCAGGCCAGCAAATGCATTGATAGACTGTATACAGTGAGAACCCTGGCTGGGCTGGGGTGGTCCTCAGGGCATCCCCTGGGAAGCTCACCAGCCGCCTCTGGCTTTCAGGTAACGAGGAGAACATGTGGCTACACATTGATGCTGCGTACGCGGGCAGCTCCTTCATCTGCCCTGAGTTCCGGCATCTTCTGAATGGAGTAGAGGTGGGTGTGCTCTTTATCTTTAATAAGATCATTTAAAAAATTTTTTTAAGATGCATTTATTTATTTTAGTGGGGAAGGGCAGAGGCAGAGGGAGAGAGAATCCACAAGCAGACTCTGTGCTGAACGTGCAGTCTGATGGGGCTGGATCTCACTGCCCTGGGATCATGATCCGAGCCAAAAACCAAGATTCAGCCGCGTAACCCCCTGAGTCACCCAGGCACCCCTCTCTTTACTAGGGTCCCTCTTTGAAAGTGTCATGTCATCAGTGACTTCTCCTTACAAGGCTGTGACACACCATTTGTTTTAGCAACTTACTTCCAATCACATTCTGTGATTATCAGAAATCAGATTTCCTTATAAGGGGGGTTGAGAATCTGCCCAGTCATACGATTCACCTTCTGGAAATTATACCTGGCACTCTTTCTCCCTCTGCACAAATTCTGGGCAGGCTTCTCACGGTAGGATACATTTTAGCTTCTGCAACCGTGGGGGAAATATTTAGGAAGAAAATAAAATCTTAATGCCCTTCAGCTCAAGAGGTCAGGGATAAAAGCAACCTGCAATTTTCTTCGATCTCGCTCAGGATGACAGCGTGGTCTGACCAGGCCCCTGAGCGTGGTTTATTAGTTTAACAGATACTGAATGAGCAGCCACAGATGCATTTAAACACCCTACACCGCTTTCGGAATTTGGAAACCGTGGCCTGTGATGCCCACGGAAACGCCTGCTGCTTTTGAGAAATAGTCATCAAAACTATTAACCCAATACTCTGCTTCTCCACGGGGCTGCCAGGGTGATGGGGTGCAGACTTAATGCAGAGAGATGACATTATGGGGGTGCCCTGACGTGCCAGTTCAGGCTCAAGCAGGATGTTCCTCCAGCCAGGAACTCCACTGCAGACACAACAAAAGGTCCAGAGAGACAGACTGCAGGGAGACCAAGGGAAGGAGACAGTGAGAGGAGCCTCGGTTCTGGCTTTATGCTCTTAGGCAAGGGTTTCATGAGACCCCGGGCCACACACCATGCAGGGACTAAGGGCGCAATCCTTGGCATTAAGCAACTGTTTGGATGCCAGCTCTACCCGGGAACTAGCCGTGTCCCTCTGGGTAGGTTAGTGGCGTCTGTACACTTTGGAAAGTGGATTTAGTAATGATCTTTCCTTGGAGGGGTTGCTGTAAGTACCCAGAGTTAATCATGCTTAAAGTGCTTAAAAACAACGTCAGGCCCACGGTGAGTCCCCCTGCGTGAGTTGGATCCTTTTATTATCTTTCACCACGGCTGCCAGGCCTGTCCCGGGGAACCTCTCTCCGCTCTCCTGTTATGCCGCCAATTAATTTTCTAATTGCTAGTTTGGATCCTCATCATGTCGCAACACCAGAAAAGTGAGTGTCGAGTATAGAACACAAATATTCCCATCTCGGGAAAGAGTTACCCCCCCTCCCCAGTTGCTGATGAATGAAATAGCATTCGGTCCGTGTCTCCATCGTGTCCCTGGATGTATGAATCCTCCCTCACTCGCTGATTACTTATGGATCCCCGAACATGCCCCAGACCTCAGCTCAGGGCTGGGGAGAGGCTGGTAAGTGCGGCTTCCAAAGGCGCCGGTCAGCAGGAGGCAGGGGGCTGTGGTGGCGTGTGAGAAGTTCTGCTGAGCACGCTGACACCCTGCTCCGTGCCGCTCATTGCCAGGAGCTGGGTTTGTGGGTGTTATGAAAAGTTAATCTCTATACCATATGAATAAGTCCTATTACAGAAGTGATGCTCCTGACTGGGAAGGTCTGTCTCAGCGCCTTGGGGACGGAGGGCAAAGCCTTCGGCGGGGATCTGTGAGCCTGCCCCCAGCATCTGGTCTGTCCAAGCATCAGGTTAAGGATTGCGCAATCTTTCCCCACCACTGCTCTCCTCCTCCCTGTGATCCCAGGACCTGGGATCAGCTTTCACGAGGGCTGGGGTGACGAACCGTCTTGCCCCCCGCAGCGCCGGGCCCTGGAGCACGATGGTATCAGCAGCAGACGGGATTTTCATGCCCGGCGCTGAGTCATTTCCGTGTCTCCCGCATTGTTACTTGCGGGGCGAGGGCCTGGCTGCTCAGCTGGGGAGATAAGGCGGCCGTAATTTCCTGCCGTGTCCCCAGCCCGGAGATAAGAACTCCTCTCTGTGCCAGCAGGACGAGCACACAGTGGTTGGGTAATGAAGGAGGATTAAACAGACCAGCCCCCCCACCCCCAGGGAGCTAATAAAATTCTCGGCAAACAAAGCTCTTTCACATTTTGTCTCCGTTTATCGACAAATGAAACGCATTGTCATTTCCCGTCTCTTTCTCAAAGTCGCTTTTATGGAAACGTGGAAGGAAATGAATCTGCTCCCCCAGAGCGGGTTGACGCGCGAGGTCGCGGTCAGCCGAGCAGATGTCTCCCTGGTGGCAGGGGCTCCCATCCCGGGCTGTACCCGTGGGCCTCCAGCTGGCCCCGGCCCCAGCTCAGCATCCCAAGGATAAAGCTGGGCATGCATTTTGAAGAATGCAAGATAGCACGATTTGGGATAGCCCCATGAAAATGCCCAGTGCCCTCCTCAGATGGTCTCTGTTGTTGAAATCCGATTTTCTGCTTGGAAATAGGGCAGCCCCGAAAATCAATGAGTCAACGCCCGTTGTTGGCCGTTGCTACACATTGTCTTCCAGGAATTGTCTTCCATTACTGATAGGCGTGCAATGAACTTGGATATAATCTTTAAAAATAAAGAAGGAAATATTTAGGTATGTGGGAAGATTTATTGATGACTGCATTAGCATTAGTAAAAGAACCAACCAATTAAATAAAAATTGGGGAGATCCCAGTTTTAGGTATGACATTTTCACCCTCCCTTTGCTTAGGATGAAACATGTATTCTGAGAAATTTGCTAGTTCGTGAGTTTTGAGGGAGGGGCAGGCAGAAAGTATTTAGTAGGCCAGATCAGTACAATTTCCTGCATGGTATCTATGGATTTAAATTAGGATTATTCCAAAGAGTCTAGTAGTTTGAAAGGTAGATACATGTTATATGACTCTAGACTATGCAAATTTGAAAGTGTATGACCTGAAATATGGATGACATCTCATTTCACGAGGCAAGGTAGAACTGGGAATTTTCCCAATTAAAAATGAGTAGGGACTCATGTGGCTTCAGAGCACCCCCAGACCCATGAGCTGTGTCGCTATTGCTGCTGGGAGCGGGTGTCTCCTCATGGAGGGAACAGCAGCCCTCCTCGTTTTCTCTTGGGGTTGCCCTTGGATTGGGCATTGGGGTTCTGCCTGTTTTGAATTATCCAAGGTCCTCAAAATACATCCTCTTGCTTCAAATGTGATAGCCCTATACCAAGTCAGGATTAACACAGAAATAAAAGGGAGTGGTAATGGGAAGTTTCGAGATTAGCACATTCCAGTCCCTCATTTATAAATTCTCATAGACTCATCCCACCGAGGACCCTCGGCCAGACAGTGGGAACGCTAAGGAACAGAATCTGGGACTCTAAGTCCACAGCCTATGCTCTTTTCATCGTAAAAAGAATGGAATTCTTCAGTTTACTCTTCAGATGAACTTTCTGGACGTCTCCTGGGTGCCTGGCATTGCATCCCAAGGACGGCCAGTGGGCCAGATGGCCTTCATGCTCAACATCTGTGGGGTGACCCTCTGTAGCCTCCTCCAGCCTGACTCAGCAGGTCCCACTCCTCCCCCAAAGCAGCGAGCCTGGTCACCGCTACCCTATGCTCGTTTTCACATTGCATCCTGACGACGGCTCGCTGGCAGATGGTCCCCCTTCACCACGAGTTGCTGGGAGTCAGTGGCCGTCACTGTGGTCCCTGGGACCACCACCCGACTGGCTTACCACCTACAAATCTTAATAACCACACATCAGCAACGGTCCCGGCACAGCCTTCGAACCAGAGCGTGTATTCCATGTCAGGACCTGGGCTGAGGGGTTCGTGGCTGTGATGATACCACGATTTCCCCATAAAGCAGCCATTCCCATTCTGGTCCACACGGAGTAAGCTGTTGAGCTGCCATCAAACCCTCCTTGCTCTGTGCTTCAGCCCAGAATCAGTTCTGTTACCAGCTCCATGCGTTCATGAGCTCTGATGTGTTCTTCCCCCTTGAAAATGGGTACAGAGCGGTGCAGAGGCCAGGTGGCCGCCCAAGCCAGTTCCAGAGCCCGGACCTTCCCAGCTGCCCTTGCGTCCCCAAGCCCCACGGCCTCAGTGACTTCCCCTCTCATGGCCTTACACGCATGAAACAAAATGGTTAATCACTGGGTGTAGAGTCTTGTTTTATAACTAGACATTCGTAACCGAAACGTCTTCTTGTCGTTACTATGCCTTGGCAGTTTGCAGACTCGTTTAACTTCAATCCTCACAAATGGCTGTTGGTGAATTTCGACTGCTCGGCGATGTGGTGAGTCTCCCCGTTGGCTAGATGCCCATGACCTTGTGTCCACTGCGCTTGACAAAAGTGGCTTTCTGGGGAGGGAGCCCGGGAGTGGGGGATGACATCACTGGAGGAAGGCGCACCTCCCTTGTGCCCCGCTTGCCTCCCTTCTCATCCATGGCCACGATCCTTGCTAAATCTTGCCCTGGTGGAAAGCTGTTGACCAGAGCACGGGATTGCAACACGGCAGCCACGGAACAAAGGTCCCTTGAGGAAGCTCGGTAGCTGGCTCTCGCTAGCGTTAACGAAAAGAACGCAAGGAAATCGCAGGGCATATTTCTAAGTCGGTGGCTTCTGTGTTTCCATTCTTAGATGCTGAACGACTCTAAGCCTCGGGGCTTAAAAGCATTTGCCCAGGGAAATTAAGAGTATTCCTGTTTCCCATGAAGTTCCTGAAAATTGTTAATAACAGAGCTGTAACCGTGTTGGTTGTATTTAGAGCAAGAAAAAGAATTCAGAAACTTCAGTGGATGACATTTCCATTGCGTAGATGATGTTCAAAGAAACAGAGGTCACTGGGAGTGGTGTGGGGAGAGTGGAAGCTGGTTCGGCTATGTTCATTACGGGAGGAAGGAGGTTCATCAACCTTTAGATCGGGGAGGGGGGTGCTTTGCATGAATTTTGTGCAAAATCATTCACGTGTAATTGAGTGAATGGTTTTCACCTTGGAGGAGTGAAGAAAACCCCACCAAGGTCTGTTCTTCCCATTTACCGAGTGATCCGGGCTTTTTTTTTGACTATTTCGTCCAAAGATAAAATCACATTTTCAGTGCTTTACTAAAAAAAAAAAAAAAGTTCAAATCCATTCTTTTTTTTTTTTTTTTTTGGTCAGCCTTTGACCACGAGTAAGGATCTCTACAAGCTACAGTCTGTGCACGTCCTTGTTCCTTTGTATTCTCGGGGCTGCATTTGTCTATTTTATTTAATGCGGGACAGTTGAAGAATAGTGTGTGCAGTGTGTCAGAAGCCCCTTTTTTCGAGCTTTAATTGGGACTGAAATGTAATTCTTTTTTTTTTTTTTAAGATTTTTTATTTATTTGACAGAGATCACAAGTAGGCAGAGAGGCAGGCAGAGAGAGAGAAAGAGAAGGAGGAGGAAGCAGGCTCCCTGCCCAGCAGAGAACCTGATGCGGGACTCGATCCCAGGACCCTGAGATCATGACCTGAGCCGAAGGCAGAGGCTTAACCCACCGAGCCACCCAGGCGCCCCTTGAAATGTAATTCTGATCTGCTGGTGTATTTGGTCAGATTGTGGGTCCTGGGCACGGAGCTGGCACAGAGCCAGAAGGGGCCGTGCTGCCTCTGTTTTGGGGAAGGGTAGTGGCCTCAGCGTGAGCGGACCGGGGAGCCCACAGTGTCCTTAGTGGCCAGCAAGGTGTCAGACCAAGAAAGTCACACAAACAGCCTGGAGGGTTGTCGGGGGTGAAGCGATGGGGACCAGGAGGGCTGCTGGGCGGTGCTGGCCAGAGAGGCTTGTGGTTCACCCAGACATTTTACTCCTTACCTGGACAAAATAATCATTTCAGGTGTAGATGTTTAAGGGAGGACTGGAGGGCTCAGTCGGTTAAGCGTCTTGACTCTTGATCTCAGCATAGGTCTTGATCTCAGGGTCAAGCATTTGGGGACACAATCTGTGATCAGACATTGAGCTATGATAAGAATCAATACAAAAACGTGGCCTCCCGTCCTTGGGTCCAAAAAGCTAGTGTATCAGTTAAGGACGAGAGAGGATGGTTGCATCCATGGCGTTGGGGAGAAGGGTCTGAGCCTGTCACAGGGTGTGATGTGACCAGAGCTGCTGTGAGGTGACCTGTGGGAGAGATGCAGGGAGCACAGGGGTGAGGCCATGTCACCAGGAGAAGGGCAGAGGGGAGGCTTATTGTCTACCGAATAAAATTATACGTTAAATGTCAGGGCGAACCCTGGTATTTGCAATTTTGCCCCAGAGAAGGGCAGTCAGTAGGGGGTCCATGGAGAAGATGGGAGTCAGTGCTTGAGAAGCTGTCTGCCTCCCCCCTGCGCATCTGAGAGCCTGAAGCCTTGCCTCACAGTTCGAATTGTGAGAGAGGATGTGCTTTCTGGGTCCTGAGTGGCTGGGGTCCTGGACTGAATAGTTGTGGAGGATTTCAAGGTGATTTCACGCATGTGGGGAAATCCGTCCTTCCCCCAGACCCCAGGGTTCATCCCGCGATTTCATAAACACGGGACAGGATCTGATGTTGAAGGATTTGCATTTCAGCATAAAGACGGCTGCTGCCTGCTGTGTCAGCCACCCCGCTAGGAACTCTGTGACACAGACAGAGACTTATTTCCTCACGACTCTAGAGGCTGGACTCCAGAGACCAAGGGGCAGCCAGTGCTGGTTTCTGTGGATGCCTCTGTGTGGTGTGCCGAGAGCAGTCGACAGTCCCTTCTGGGTCCTCTTGTAAGGACACTGGTGACACACCAGTCACGTTGGATTAGGACCCGGGCATGTGACCTCATTTTGACTCATTTTGACTCATTTTGCCTCTTTAAAGACCCCGTGTTCACATGCGGCCACATTTGGGGAGTTAGGGCTCCAGCCTCTGAATTTTGGGGAGGAGGACACGGCTCAGTGCCTAGTGGTGCTCGTGAGAAATTACAAGATAAAACCGTAAGGCTGACATTCAGGGATTTCAACCAATTATTTTAAACCCTACATATGACCTTGGGGTGCCTGGGTGGCTCAGTGGCTTAAGCCTCTGCCTTCGGCCCGGGTCATGATCTCAGGGTCATGGGATCGAGTCCCGCATCGGCTCTCTGCTCAGCAGGGAGCCTGCTTCCCCCTCTCTCTCGCCTGCCTCCCTGCTTACTTGTGATCTCTCTCTCTCTCTCTCTCAAATAAATAAATTAAAAAAAAATTTTAAACCCTACATATGACCTTAATTATGCCACGTACGTCCTGGTCAGCTTCTCTGATTCTTATCAAACTTAGGTTTTATTCTGATCTCACTATACCCAAGCACCCCTCCTGTGTGTGTGTGTGTGTGTGTGTGTGTGTGTGTGTGTGTGTGTGTGTGTGCTTGTTGTTGTTTATTGTGTGTTTTTTGTTTTTTTGGGTTTTTTTGTTGTTGTGTTTTGTTGAGGTTTTGTTTCCTATACAGAAGTTGCTCTCTCCTTTCGCAGGGATGATAATTAGCATTGCCTTGCTTGCAGATGGCCCTTCCCACAGCCGTCCCCACCGTGGGGGCTGCACAGTGGAGATGCTGGCCGAACAGTGTCCGAGTTGGGGGTCAGCCCCATCCAAACCAAGAGCAACGAGGAGGAGGAAAGGTCCTGACTTCATTGGAAAGCATTTGGTGTAGAGCACCCTGGAGCTGAGACCAGAGCGGTGTTGTCCCTGTGCCCTAGGGGTCTCAGCCTTGGGACAGAGTTTCCAGTAAATGACATGGAGCCAAAGTAAAACAAGAAACTACACAAAATCAAGTACAGGCCATTGTAGATTGAGGTCCAGCAGGGGAAGGGTTTGGGAAGAGAGAGAGCAGAGGTTCAGGTAAGAAGCTTGGGGGACCTGGGAACTGGAAGGTAGGGGGAAACATGTGAGGGAGATGCCTCCGTGGTCCCATTCATTCATCACCTGGTTTTTACAGAGAGAAAGGTCACAGAAAGTCTTTTTGGTGACATGGCATTTGACAAAGGGCCATGTGAGGTGACTGACCAAGCAGTCAAAGGCTCCTTTGTACTGTCCCAAATATCTACAGACTCCAATACGAAGGTTTTGCTATTCTAAGAGCTTATTGTAGCAAAATGTGGTGTCAACACAATAGTAAACAGGTAATAAGGCATTTCTAAGAACCAGGTTTCAGAAAGGATAGGCATCCCATTAGATCCCTAAGAGCTGAGAACAAACAATCCTAAATTCCAAATTTTTTATAGATATATCTAAACTTTTGCTAGTACAACAATACAACAAGTATGATATAAATGTGTGTGTGTGTGTGCATGTGTTTTAGTGCTCTCACTGGCTGTTTGTATTCTTTAAAATCAGAAGAGTCTCTCTTTTGTGTAATGCAATTTTACCAATGGTTAGTCTATAATTTAAAGTAAACATATTGGTTATTTTCTCTAAATATTGAAATGGACAAGATAATTGGAAGTCTCGAAAACTTGCAATCATTAGAAGCATAGTAAATCCATTTCATAATGATTTCATTATTCTGTTCATAAGTTTTTTATTGTTCATTTGAATCTTGTAAATATGAGCCATTCTGCCCAGACCTCAGTATCTGCTTAACATCAGATTTTCTCCAAAGAATGCCTCAGAGTCCACCTATGCCAAGGGCATGTGTTCCTCTCCTTTTAGATAGAGGCTTAGTGTCTTTTTTCAAATAAAATTTGAGTTTTATCACAAGTAGTTTTATAGATTTTGCACTCTTCTGTTACACTGGGTTTCTTCCGAAGTTTAGTTTCTTGGGAAGATGGTTGATCACTCTGTTATGGCAAGATTGGATGCTAGAACTTGTTTTTTGTTTTTGTTTTTGTTTTATGATTTTATCTATTTATTTGTCAGAGAGAGAGAGAGAGAACAAAGGAAGGTAGAGTCGAAGGCAGAAACAGAGGGAGAAGCAGGCTCCCCACTGAGCAAGGAGCCCGATGCGGGACTCGATCGTAGGACCCTGGGATCATGACCCGAGCCGAAAGCAGCCGCCTAACCAACTGAACCACCCGGGCATCCCTAGAACTTGTTTTATAAGCATTAATGCACAGTTTTCTGTGGATCTTTTTGGTTTCTTTGCACTTCAGTCCCAGGGCCCTTTCCCATCCTGAAGGCTTTTCTCCTTTGCCGGCACCAGGACATAACAGGAGCCCTCATTCTGTGAGCCTCACACACTCACACAGTATTGTAGGGTAGGGAAAGACAATGCAGATTTCCGTACAAGGCAGGAGTCCCCTCCCCTCAGCCCCAGGACCATCTCTCAGGAATGTGTCTGGAGTCAGGGAGACACTGTCCTCACCATGAGTCCCATTCCGAGTGAGAGGACTCTGCTGCCTCCACAGGCCGTTTCCGTGTTTGCCCGTGAGCACATGTGTGTGCATGCCTGCACACGTCTGTTTAAACAGCCTTCCTTCTAAGACCCTGTCAACGTCATGCCCGACAGTGTCCACATGCAACAACCACAAACACATGTGAACAAAACTGACTCCAGAAGAAACAGAATGGATAAATAAACCAAAAAACCGTACAGCTTTTTTTTTTTTTTTTTAAGATTTTATCCATTTATTTGACAGAAAGAGACACAGCGAGAGAGGGAACACAAGCAGTGGGGAGGGGTAGAGGGAGAAGCAGACTCCCATTGAGCAGGGATCGGGGTTCGATCCCAGGACCCTGGGATCATGACCTGAGCCAATGGTGGCTGCTTAACTCACTGAGCCACCCAGTGCCCGAAATCTTACAGCTATTAAAGATGATTATATACAGCTCTTCTTAACATAGCTATATTTAATATAGTTATTAACAAAATTATTATCCATCAAAAGTTAAATTCTCACTCAACAAGAGCTTCCAAATTCTCCAAGCAGCAAATGCTACCAAGCTGTCAAGCATGTCAGTTTAATCATGAGCGGACTTCACAGAAAGCAGCAAGGATCACGCACGCCTGCTCTCATGCTATGAAGTTCAGGTTCCTTGGATTCCAAAACTGGATGAGAAGCTGGGAAAAAAATGCTACGGAGAAAGAAAAGAAAAGCAAGAAAGAAGAGCAAAGTTTGTTTTGCTCACAGATTTAAATATGAGAATCTTGACATCAAATATTAACATATAAAATTCCATGATGTTTAAGGGAAAAAAGACTGTATATTGTGACCCAAATGTATTTATTCCAGGGATGTGGGGTGGCTTAAAAATATTAGAAGGTTTTTAAATGTCATATGCTGTGTAAAAAGTCAAGGGGAAGAGAGTCATCATCATAGCAGGTGCAGAAAGAGCTTCAGGTGAAGTTCTCAATTCAACTCAATTTCAGCAAACAAAAATTTTGGTAAAATAGAAACGGAAGCGAACTTTCTTATTCTGATGAAAGATATCTACCAAAAAATCTATAGTAAGCCCATTCTTAATGGTGACACATTGAAGGATGCCCTTTAAGATCAAGCCTTATTCTTATAAGGCTGCTCTAATTTATGTTCAGTTCAATTCCTGCTCTCCCAGCCTGCGTAGAAAGAGACATAAGGAAGTAAAAGTATAAGGATTACAACAGAAGCCACCAAACTCCCATTATTCTCAGATGATGACTGCCTGCAGTAAAAAAAAAAAAAAAAAAAAAAAAAAAAAAAATCAATCAAAGTATTAGAAAAACACAACGAAATTTCTAGACATACATCATTAAGGCTTTACATATACAATAAACAGCATGTATAATGGAGGGGGAGGGGCAGAAGGAAAGAGAGAGAGAATCCCCTAGCGGACTCCGTGCTGGGGGTGAAACCCAATGCCAGATCATGACCTGAGCCAAAACCAAGAGGGATACGTAACTGACTGAGCCACCCAGGCATGTCAGCATGGGTAATTTTTTTAAATTGTATGTAGTATGGTAAATACTGTGTCTTTACAGTATTGTAATTTTGTACAATTTGTAATATTTGCACAATTTTGCAGTACTGTAAATTGTAAATAAAGAAATACCCTTTATAATAGCAGGATATGACATAAGGTTAGGACAAAGGAAGATACCAAAAGACCATAAGTTGTGCAGATTCTTAAGGGGGAAATACATAAGGATTTGGAAGCCCATCCGACGTCCTCGATGAATGAGGGGTGTGCTGTGCTCTGGAGAGGGAGGTGGAGCGTCAGAGCCCGGTAACACCCGAGTAAGTATCTGTCTGGGTGTGCTCCTGGCACTCAGTGAAGCTGAGCCTAATATTTACAGGGGCCCAGAAGAGCCAAGGGAAAAAGTCCAAGAACAGCGTGGCGGGGCTGTGCCCCATCCAACCTCCAGCATCGTGTCCAGGAGCAGCCAGCGCAGCTCAAGCCGGACACAGCGGAGCACAAACCAGAGGGGACTGCCCAGAATCAGCCCGCGGGGATTGGGATTGTCATCCCTGCTCCTTCTGCAGCTTCTCCGATCTAATGCAGGCTGTTAGCGGCAAATGACCTGGTAGGAAAAGGAACAAAAATGGTTTTTCACCCGAAGGAAACAGCAGGGGAGCGTCACAAATGCAAGGTGACTCCACATCCTTAGAAGTCAGAAATGCGCATTAAAATCCCACCGGGGACATTGTCAGTCGGGTCCGATGATGTCCCTCCGCACTGGCTGGTGTCCCGGACGCGGAACCAGAGGAGCTTGAGGCCACGCTGCCTCAGACACGGTCTCGCCGTCCCCGTTCCGTGACCAGACATGAGTCCCAGGTGCCGTCCTCCAGGGCACCGGCGGGTGGGCAGTGCGGTCTAGCTCGCGACGAGGGACAAGCAAGAGGAGAAAGAGGAGAGTGGACAGCCTGTGGTCTGCTGGTGGAGCAGTCCAGAGAGGTGGCCATGTGAACTAGATCTACGCGGAAGCCCGGGTCAGAAGCGCAGGAGGACAGTTTGGAGACAAAAAGTAGGTTGGGGAAAATACACAGACAATGACGCCGTTCATCTTGAAACAGCTTCTGTTTGTGTTATGTTTAGAGACGTGCAGGGGACGCCTGAGTGGCTCCCTGGGTGAGGCGGCCGAGGCTTGATTTCAGCTCAGGTCACCACCTCAGGGGACATCAGATCAAGTCCCCTGTGGGGCTCTGCGCCCAGCATGGAGTCTGGTTGAGAATCTTGTGTCTTCCTCTGCCCCTCTCCCCACTCACACGGGCACTCTCTCTGTGTCTCTAAAATAAAGAAATAAATCTCAAAAAAAGAAAAGAAAAGGAAAGAAAGACAGAAAGAGAAAGGAAGGAAGGAAGAAAAGCAAAATGATACCACAGATTACGTGGGACTTTGTATGGAAGATTATGTATGGTAGAACTTGGCAGGGGTAGACCCACGTGCGCCGCATGGCCTCCTCCAGGCCCGGGAGGGGATGGAGACACCCATTGAACTGTGAGGTGGACATATCATGATGTCCGCCCTCTTGTGGGGCTTAAACCCCAAACACGTTTGCATTACGAAGGCAGCGCTCCAAGGTCGTCGTGGGCCTGGGTGGAAAGGGCAATGAGATCTTCATGTGTGGAGGACAGAGTTCTACCCTGTGCGTCGTTCTGTCCCTCTCTAAGGCTAAGTGCAGAGCATTCGCCAGTTCAGGGAGACCCGAGAAAGCTCTTATGGGACATCCTCATAGGCTGCTGGGGGGGTGCCCCGAATTCCTGCGTACACGTGTCTGAGGTCAGGTGAGATCCAATTTCTTGTCCAGGGTCAAAGTCACTCATGCCCTGGACAGCTCATTATTGTTTACTGACAGAGTCTGTCTTTTGACCCTTTGTAGAAATAGCACTTGAATGACTTTCCTACGTAAATCTGGCCTTTTCCCCCCCTCCTCACTGGCGAGCCACATCTTGCCTCAGTCTTTCGTCCCCCGGTTCTATCTCGCAGACACTCATCATGTCGTATTTGCTTTCAAGCTTAAGTGACCACCAGACTGACATGTCTTCTCCAGTTTGCCCTTCGGACAGTCTGTTTGCCATCACACTGCTGCGAGATGGTGTCTGCGCCTGCCAGACGAGGCAGAGAGGCCATTATCATAGAGCTCAGACCTCCCGTCCCAGCCCAAATACGAGATCCAACCCGAGCTCTCTGGGACCATCACTGTGTCCGGAGTCTGAGGGTGTCTCGTGTGGGACGACCTTCTCACCTTTAGCTTCTGTGCATCCCCCACACACTTTTGAGGCCGGTCAGTGGCCAGGTGCTAGGTCTGTACCGAGAGCAGGGATGCATGCTCCCCTCCTGGCTTTCCTCTCCTGACATCCGTTCACTGGCTCTACAGACACCAATTGGGTGTCCCATACCAGGATTCCATTCCGACGCTCAGTATCTGGAGTTATCACAGACCCCACGGGTAGATGGGCTCCGTCTCGCAAGTCATGGGTCCGAGGGTGCCCGTATTTCTATCCAACTTCTTGTAAAGCTGGGGCCTCCCAGGAATCCCCTGCTCCTTCAGACTTGATAATCTGCTAGAATAGCTCATAGGACTCAGGAAGGCACCTCTCTTAGGTCTACTGGTTTATTTATTTTTTTAGAAAAAATTATTTATTTATTTATTTATTTAAGAGAAAGAGAGCATGAGCAGGAGGAACAGAGGGAGAGGGACAAGCAGACCGTCACCAAGCAGGGAGCCCGATGACCAGCTATCTCTCACGACCTTGAGATCATGACCTGAGCCGAAACCAAGAGTCAGACACTTAACCGACTGAGCCACCCAGGCTCCCCATTTACTGATTTATTATAAAGAAAAGAAGTGAGCAGCCAGACGGAAGAGATGGGTAGCCCAAGATATGGGTGTGGGTGGAGGACACAGAACTTTCCTGTCCTCCCCCAGGGAAAGGCTCTGTCCCCACACATTGATGATTTCAGCAACGCCGTCCCTTGCCGCATAGGTATGATTGATTGAATCGTCGGCCATTGGTCACTAACTCAATCTCAGTCCTTCCCTCTCCCCATGATTCCCCAGAGGTTGGGGGTAGGGCTCAGCGTCTCACCCTCAAATCGATTTGGTTTTCCCGGTACCCAGTCCCGTCCTGCAGCTCCCCAGGGGGCCCCAGTCACCGATCCCCTCATTGGCCTCTGAGAGCCATTCTAACCCCTCAGAGTTTCCAAGGGTTTTAGCGGCTGGGTGCCAGGAACCAGGGATGAAAAGCAAGTATTTGTTTTTTATTAGATGGCCCCCTCAAGTGCTTGAAGTCCTGGAGATTAATGTTTTATTGCAGTGGAGCTGGGGATGGTGGGCACACAGGTGAGGGACATGCTGACGGGCTGGGCCCGGGGAAGGGTCTTAAAGCGGGTGTGTCTGCACTGAGCCCACTGGAAGAGGGACCGGGAGGGAAGGGCCACGGGGGCCCATTCAAGGGTCTTCCTCATTAAGCACCGTCCTTTGTTCTCTCAAACCAGGGTGAAGAAGAGGACAGACCTGATAGGGGCCTTTAAGCTGGACCCCCTCTACCTGAAGCACAGCCATCAGGACTCAGGTAGGCCTGGGGCCTGGTTTTCTGCGACTTTCTGGGTTTGTTTTCAACAGAGCTGCATTTCTCCTGGAAGCCAGAGAGGAAGGCTCGGTCTATGGGGACCAGCCTCTGGGAGCCGCTGCTTCCTGGGGTTGGGGTTACTGAAGGGACCTCTGGCCACCTCAGTACAGGAGCCGGGGAGGGGCCCACGGGGCTGGGGGTGGGCACGGCATCACTTTCAGTGCAGGTGTGGACCCCTCCTGTGTAGGACCTTTGAGAGCATGACTGCCCTACCGTCTCTCTGAGCATGTGTCCACTCACACCAACACCACCAGGGGAACACAGGGTGCGCTGGGGGCTCGGGGAGTGAAGTGAAACCCTGATGATGCCCAGGCAGGGTCAGCGCGTCCATGTGTCTCTCATCCTTTGGGTCTTTAGACCTGCCCTCTGTGCCCATCATCCCTGGTGGGACCCAAGCCATCTCCAGACCTGCATCCTGGCTCTGTGCTTCCCGAAGACTGGGGCCGAGAAGGGACATGGCCAGGTGCTTGCGTCATGGTGAGGAGCAGAACATTCCCCGGAACAGACAGAGCAATTCCTAGAAAACACAAAATAGCTTCTTTTGTATGGCTGCTGTCCTAGGTCACAGCCAAATGTCACATCGTCAGTTAGTACAGACCTAGCCACGAGGGGGTGGTGAGGGAGCGGAAATATAGATTCCTCTGAGATTTTTTTTTTCTTTTTAAAGGTTTTATTTATTTATTTGAGAGAGAGAGAAAGCACGAGCATGGAGGAGGGGCAGAGGCAGAGGGAGAAGCAGGCTCCCCACTGAGCAGGGAGCCAGAGCTGGGACTTGATCCCAGGACCCTGGGATCATGACCTGAGCCAAAGGCAGACACATAACCCACGGAGCCACCAGGTGCTCCTGAGGTTCTTACCAAAGAAATAAGAATCAGATATTTAGGAGAATGATCCCAGACAGCAATAGAAAAGTTTGCTGTTTTTTTTTTTTTTCCTTTTGAAAAGCATGCAATGAAAAATTTCCAAATGTGAATAGTACTTACAGTTGTAATTACATGTGAATTTCCTTAATTTGCTCTATATTTTTACAGTTTTAAGAACATACTTAGCACTGTTTAAGAATTGTTCTCAGGTGGAGTGCAGACACGCATCCCCGCTGATGTTCGCAGGCCCCACACTCCACTCAGATTTGCTCAGGACCTAAAACTGCCCTAAAAAATCCAAGTCTAGTTTGTAGAAATGGAACTGGCACGAAACACTGAAATTCTGAAGTGATTGCCAGGCTTCCCCCCCCCAAAAAAAAGTGTCTCATGTTCAGATAATAAAAATGTTTTCGATCACGACAGTTAAAATGCAAGATGCTGCCCTTGCACAATGAAGTGATTCTTGGAATGAGGCTAAGCAAAGGGCATCTGAGGACGGCTTATTGCTCAAGACATACGGACATGCATTTTATGTTGCTTCTATAGGAAGCCTGTTTCTTACTGGAGTATTTGCTGTGGCTGTTAGAGATGAAAAATATTAGTTACTTGTGTTTTTCCCCTAAAAAAAAAAAAACAAAACAAAAAAACCAAAACCCGCAAAGCTCTCAAAGTCAACAACGATGGTGGCCCATTTTGCGTTTCACCAGTAGGTCACCAAGATCAACTTTACGGTTTTATGGCCAGCAGATGTACGGGCATTTTTATCCACACGGATTCAGCCCTAGTGCCGCTAAGCCTCCCATTCCTTGAAAGGAACCGTGTTTAGAATATTCTACGGGGATTTTTAAAAAGATCCTTCCTCTGTAATAAAGAAGACTCCTCAACCCTGACCCGTGGCCTCTCAGGTTGTGGCACTCAGCTCGCTAGGCCGCCGCAGCCCGCTGCCCCGCCTGGAGGTCATTAGGACGCCCCCTGCTCATCACGGGACCCTAGACAAAAGGCTCCCGCTCCGTGAGGTCTTCCCAGATCTCTCCACTGGAGCCGAGCCCTCCCGTCCCTTCATGGCACATGAGTCTCGTCACGCGGCCCTCTCGCTCACTGACTTCATGTCCGTTGTCCCACCGTGTCCCTGGAGCCTCAGACCCAGTCGTCCTGCGGCTGGAGCTCCCCTGGACCCTGGGGATGGTGGTTGGCAGCAGCGGTGGGAGCGGTCGCCGTCCCAATACGTCCCTGCATCTGCCTTGCTCTTTATACATTCATCTCCTCGGACACTTGTCAGCTGGGGCGGCCAGGCGCGTGTCATGGAACCGGGACCCAAATAAGCGGGATTTGTGTTTTTTTTATATGATAGAAAATTCTGTCACAACGCTGGTGACAGGGAAAAGTGGCCACACCTGTTGCATAGACTTTTCCAGATAAACTCTTTCATTACAAAAACTGTACCTTTGGAAACAAGAAGCATGAAGGGTGAGCCCAGAAGTCCCCAGAGCCCTGACGTCCCGCAGTGGCGTCTTCTGCCAGTCCCATGGGACGCGTGGTTTCTGCTGAGTTTACCGCATGCCATTGGCACAGGTAGGAGCTGCTCACCCCCCATCCCTCCTATGTCGTTGCAAAGACTGACTAGGCACGTGATGCTTATTAAGAAGTCCGCTCCGTGAGGACAGCTGCGGTCGTAGGACGCTGTCGGCACAGGGACTCGCATTCCTCGTGCTCACAGCACACCTGCGTCAGGGCAGCTCCTAGCCGGACCCGGTCTTCAGCTGGTCCTTAAGGACACAGGGCCACCGAGAAGCAGGCTCCTTCTCTCACTCACCATGGTGTTTAGCCACAGAAGCTTCTGCATCGGAAACCCACTTCCCGCTCTAGTCCCGCGTCGGTGGAGTCCTCCATGAGGAAGGAAATGTCCTCTATCCTGCTCCGTCTGTGTGGCGGCCACTAGCCGCACGTGGCTCGTCAGCCCTCAACACGGGGCTAGCCTGACCGAAGAACTCTGCGTTTGAGTTTATTTCGTTTTGATTCGATGTAAACGGCCCCTCATGGCTCGTGGCTGGGGCGATGGCACGTGATGGCGATGGGACGTGAACTAAACAGGAGGGTCACGCGTTTGCCTTTACCCAGGACGTCTTCACCCATGAGGCCATCTGCGTTTCTAACAGACTGTTGCCGAGCGCTCGTACATGCCACATAGGTGTTTGGCGTCTGTGCATCTGAGCACCCCTGTCGGGTCATTTCTGGTGCCCCTGCTGTCGATGTTTGTTTGACAACTTTAGATCCCTTGGAAGTGTAAGTCACACCGCTCTGCGGAGCGGGGAGGAGTCGTGTGCGAGGGCGGGGTGACGGCATTCGGAGGACGGCTGTCCCGGCTGCCCATGGGGCGGCCCTGTGATGGCCAGCCACCGTGGCTCTTCCTTGGGGAAAGGGGGACACCGATGAGCCCCAGCATGCCTCGTCTGGACCTGCACTGGGGGATCAGATGTGCAAAACACAGGACTGCCGCTCAGGTTCATAATTCCCAGCTGATTGCCGACCTAAGACCACCGAGCAGCAACTCCCATCCGAGACTCTTTGCTGGAGTCCTGTCCCTGACGAGGTCCTTGGCTCTGCAGCTTTACGCACAAGGGGAGACTGACGACAAGCCAGACATCTGAAGCCGTTTGAATCCAGGATGAAGGCATGAATCCAACGGTGACTCACCAGCATCTGCTCTGTGCCAGACTCCGGACTAAGGTCCGAGCATACAGACATGAACACCCATCACAGGTCTGATTCGTGTCTTATGATCTAATCATTCTGTAGACCACAAACCCACCTCCCCGTGCACGAACCAGCACTCTACAGATCTGAGAGCCACGTTACTACTAGGCAAGAGAAGAAAGCTTGGGTTTTGTGCTGACAGAAGCAGAGAGAGCAAAGGAATGGGAATCCGCTCGTACTCCAGCATTTCCAATTTGTTCTGGGCACCCTGCCCTCTGGAAAGCCCTTTGGATCTGTCGCCATGGGAAGTGCCACAGAGCACACCCAGCCCGGCCCTCCGTGGTCTCACTTCCGGTGCAAGAGATGACGGATGAGACACAAGAAATTTACCTTGAAAATGAAAAGAATGAGGCATGTAATCAACCAGAGTGTCTAATGGCTTTTTTTGCTTTTTTGTTTCTCTTTTCTAGGGCTTATCACCGACTACAGGGTAAGTGGAAGATATCTCTTGCTGAGTCCAGGTCTCAGGTAATGGAAAATGTGAATGCAGTGTTGGGTGCTGTCAATGGCTGTCACTCCTGCTGTCCCCAGTTGTGCTCAGGATCAGAGTCATGCCAGAAGACACCCTCTCCCTGGGTCCTAACTAGCAAAGCGAGCCAGGCGGTGGACAGCTCTGCTCAGCCCACCGGCTCCAGGTCTTGGGTTAGGAGGAAACGATCTTGCCTGCCCCTCCAGGAAGAGGCAGGAAACTCTGCACTCAGACTCCCCATGAGGACAGGCACCATCCTGACGGCCAGCCTCCTTTCTCAGCCAGGAGCTGTGTACTGCACTGAGCTTCTCACAGATGAGCGAGGCCCCCTTCCTCCCTCCCAGACCCCAAGGCTAGCGGGGGAGACAGGGCACAGATGGTCACACACACCAGGACGACCGTTCTGCACACCACTGGGAGCTGCTGTTCTGGGACAGATCTCCATTGTGTTGCTTCCTTTCTAGTGGCTCTTTCTGACCCGAGGGAAAATGTTCCAAGTCCTCAGCTAGACCTTGGTAGTCCAGCTTCTCTTTATGCCATTTCTAATGCCCTGTGATGACGAAGTCCCAGACGTCATGTGTCGCCATCTCATGAATTGTATGTCACGTGTGGACAGTTTTCAGTGGGTCCACCTGCTGATCCTCACTGACGTCCACCGGGCTTGGGAGGTCCTCCTGGATAAATGTGCGTCCTGTGCTACGGCAACCCCCAGGAGGAGGCAGGGGAAGGCACAGGGGCATTCTCTGCAGATGTTTCATGCGTGATGAATAAACAGATGAAATTTACAGAGGATCAGATTAGAAGGATGGGGGGATTATTCTGGAGCCTAGAGTTTTCTAAAAACTGATGCACTTAAGTTAGTCCTTAGAATAGCATCTCCACGAAGTAGGAGAGGTCACATGGGAGAAATGCAGGGCATTCCCGCCAGGAAAGAACACACAGAGCCGGAGTGTGGGAGCCTATGTCTGGGCCCTGGCCATGCAAAGGGCCTGGGGCACCAATCTCACGCTATGAGTGTTGTTCCTTTCATCCCCTCATCACAGGCACAAGTGTCACCTACCTCCCACCTGACCCTCTCCCTGTGCCGCAGCCCTACAGGGGCCCCTGACCAGTCTTACTACTATCTTAGCTGGAAGGTAGGGACATCTTTCCTTTTCAACGTGCTTATAAACACCTCTGGAGCTCTTTTTTTTTAAATTAATTTTATTTTTTATAAACATATAATATATTTTTATCCCCAGGGTTACAGGTCTGTGAATCACCAGGTTTACACACTTCACAGCACTCACCATAGCACATACCCTCCCCAGTGTCCATAATCCCACCCCCCTCCCAACCCCCCTCCCCCCATCAACCCTCAGTTTGTTTTGTGAGATTAAGAGTCACTTATGGTTTGTCTCCCTCCCAATCCCATCTTGTTTCATTTACTCTTCTCCTACCCGCTTAACCACCTCTGGAGCTCTTTTATGATTTTTTCCTTTAGAGTGAATTCTGGGCCAATGCCCTGGAGCCCAAGAGCTTCCTTGACGAGGGAGTGCTGGGCTCAGCAGGCGAAGAGAGAGAATATCATAGGACATCATCATTTTGTTCAAAGACATTGGAAGCCCCAGCCTGAGGGGGGTCACAGCCTCCAGGCTGTGGAGGAGACCCTGGGATTCTGGGCCGTCTACCAGGCTAGTTCAGGAAGCGTGGGATGAAAGGGGTAAGCAGCCCCTTGGCAGGACTGTGGACAGTCAAAGGATGGGGACATGAGGACAGTCTCAGCACCAAGAGGAGGGAGCCGGGAACACCTTGCCGAGGGGTTTTACATCCTGTCTGCTCACGAACGGCAGGCCGAAGATGGAAAGGTAGCGCCATTTGCCTTCAACGTACCTGGTCTTGGACGAAGTGAGCATCGTTATACCCATTTCACAGATACGCGTGTGCTAAGGGAAGGTCCGGTCTGTGCCTCCCTCCCCCCTGTAGCCCCGCATCCCCCAGGCCCTTCTGGAAGCTCCACCCCGCAAGGGAAGGTCCGGGGAACAGAGAGGGAGCCTGAGCTGCCTTTGGCATCTTCCTTGTAAATGCCAGAACGTGACAATTTGGAGAGTCACAATGAAGTGTCCCTGCTCTATGGTCCCAGATGGCCCCACGGCCCTCCCTCCCCTCTGGGTCCCTTCTTGCTGGCCTTAGTACATTTACAACCATTGGAGAGCCCCACAGCTGGAGGAGAGCTGACCAGCTGTGAACTGAGGACAAACTAAGGAGACCTTGTTTGAAGACCAGCACACTGGGGTTGCACTTTCTAGTGACCATCTTACAGGTCATTCTGTGGCAGTTGGCGGGCAGGCAGAGAATCTGTTGCTCTGGGAAGGGGTGCCAGAACATCACAGGGAGCACGCTGGGCAGGAGGTGTGGGTTTTGGCTTCCTACCTTCCTCCTTCCTGCAGATGGGAGTGGCCAGCGAGGAACCCCCTCTCGTGCCCCTGCTGGGTGGTGAGCTCCATCCAGCACGCACTCCACAAACATGCTCCGTGAACACAGCGTCTCCCCAGTAGCAGAGTCTTCCATCCTCATCCGTCTTGTTGCCTTGCAAAGACTCTAGCTGCAGACTCTGCTCACCCCACCGTCAGCTTTCCCATCCACAGTGGCACATGGCAGCCGGCCAGGGGACCTCCAGGGAGTGAGCTGCCTCGAGAGAAGCAGGTACCCCCCGGACCCGAGGAAAGCTCTCGGCACTTTGCTCCCTGATGCAATGTTTTCTGTTCTCTTTCAGCACTGGCAGTTGCCTCTGGGCCGGAGGTTTCGCTCTTTGAAGATGTGGTTTGTTTTTAGGATGTATGGAGTCAAGGGACTACAGGCCCATATCCGCAAGGTGACGGTGCTTTCTTTATGTATCTGGGTCATATTGGGATGCTTTGGGGAGTGCAGAAACAAAGGGAGATGTCTGAAGAAGCAAATATCTGATGGTTAGTTTGGGCTACTGAGGTTAGGATCTTTAGAAGACAGTCAGTGCATGATTATGGACCTTCTGGATGCTTTCATGAAGATTTTGGCTGTCAGGTCCAGGGGACTGCAAAGGGAACGCTCCCCACGGCTGGTCCTGTAGCAACATCTGGCCCCCCACAGGGCCAGGCAACTGTGGCAGGGCAGCGGCGAGAACTCAGGACATCTGGTTCCCAGGACAGCTAGCACAGGAGTCTTGGAGCTGCTGGGGATGGATGGCCTCTAACCCAAGGGGCGCTCTGTGCACCCCGGAGTAGCAGCGCACGCATGGCCTTGGACCTTCCGGGGGGGAGGAGGGGTCCCAGCAACCTCTGTCTGAATAAATAAATGAACCACATGACTGTGATGAGCACTACAAAGTGAGAATCGCTGGTCAACTTCGAGCCCCATCATCCTGCCTTTTATTTCTTTAGCAATCGAGGAAACTGAAGCCAGAGTATGAGCTGGGGACACCCTCCCCCCCTGCCAAAGACCACCCATTTAGCTGGCTGCAGACGGCTACTGATTTCCAGCTGATTCCTGCCGTGCTGGCCTCCCTCCTCAGCCATGGTGCTGTCCTGATGGACAGAGGTCCTTGGGCTTCATGGGGGCAGGGAACCTGTGGTATCTGTGGGAAAAGTGTATGTGAGATTATGGAACATGTTCTCAAATATGATGAGGATTCCGCTTCTGTGGGGAAGGAAGAGAAGCAGTTTCTTTCTCCAGATGATTCCAGCTTTAAGCTCAGGGGCCACTGGGTGTGATTAGACTGCTTCCTGTAAAAACACTCCATGCCTGCCTCTGAGCAGACTCCCATCCGGCTTACAGAGAGGGAGGGGATGGTCAAAGCCTGTCCCTGGGCAGGTGTCCCATGTGTGGAGGTGGGGTGACACCTCCCAGCGCCAGTCTTTGGTGCCCTCTAGTGGCCAGATTTATGCTGTGCCTGGGAGCTGCACAAATGCAGGAGGCTTCAGTCCCAAGGACACTGGACACTTGCTTCTGCTCTAGAGTCCCTGAGCACTGTCATGAGAGCACCGAGCCGGGGCCCAGGGTTGGGGGGGCGGGCTGGGATGAGCAACAGGTGCACAGACCGTGGCAGGCTTGTTCTCAGTTCACAGACTGTTTGAAACCCCTTTGGGGCTCCATGAACACCTAGTTGTAAAATAAGGTGGTGAATTCAGTGAGAGGAAGGCATTTGTTGAATGTGGCGGGGACTGTCACTCTCATCCCTTGGTGACAACCAGCCAGAGCCCCACAGAAGCCGGAGCTTCGGTGTTGGGTTGCTGCGTTAGAATCACCCCCTTAGTTTCCTCATCTGCAGAATGGGTACAACCGTGGTGTCACTTGCACCGTGGGCTGTGTGTGGACAGCATGGTGGCGGGACACCCGGCCCTCAGCCCTGGGGCCACTCTCTCTTAACTCACATATTTAAATACCCGTCACAATGTTCCTTCTGAAATTCTAACCAATTGTTTGGTGGGATTAAAAGTCCCTTGAACAGAAGAACATATTAGTTGGTGTTTCTCTTTCTTTCCCTTTTTTTGGTAAAGATTATTTATTTATTTGATTGAGAGAATGATGAAGGGAGGGACAGAGAGAGAAGCAGGCTGCCTGCAGAGCAGGGAGCCCGACTCGGGACTCCATCCCAGGACGCTGAGATCATGACCCGAGCCAAAGGCAGACACTTATCCGACTGAGCCCCCCAGGTGCCCAGTTGGTGTTTCTCTGAAGACACTAGTCCTTCTGTCAGGGTAGCGAGCTTCTTCCCAGCCTGCGTGGGAACAGCTGGCTGCTGGGTCACATCCACACTTGAGAAAAATGGCTAAGTGAGTGTATATGAATCACAGGCGTGCCGTCTAGGAAGGTTTTCAAGGTGGCTGAGTTCGGAGCCGAGTACTGTCCAGAAACTGAGACAGATGCTCTTTCCTTTCCAGCACGTCCGGCTGGCTCACGAGTTTGAGTGTTTGGTGCGCCAGGATCCCCGCTTTGAAATCTGTGCAGAAGTCACTCTGGGGCTGGTCTGTTTTCGGCTAAAGGTATGTGTATCCACTTCAGTCTTCATTCTCTTTGATGGTGACAGAGGAGAGATCATTCATCACCTCCATCTCCAAACCGGCATGCTAGGTCCCCCGCAACCAGAGAAGTCAGCATGCGTTTTCCCATCTGGGGTTCACACCTCCCGGCCCTGACCCAGCCCGAGTGCCTGCGGGGCCCTGGGCGCCCTCCTCCAGGAGCTGTCCGCCCCTCCTCAGTCAGACCGAGACTTCTGGCTTGTGTAGACCCTTGGCCCTCAAATGCTCTCTACTTCCTCCACGCACGCATCTCTGTCTCTGGAATGCTCTGAGCACTAACCTGTGTGCGGGCTCTGTCCCAGCCCAGCTGCAGGCCCCAGCCCAGACCTGCCGATCCGGCATCTTAAGGAGCCCCTCCAGGTTGCCGGTGCACGCAGGGGTTTGAGAAATGCTGGTCTGTGGCACTCTGCAGTCCTGCTGCCTGATGAAGAGGGTGCTCACTGCATTGGGGGAAGCTGGCCCAGAGGGCGGAGGGCACAGGCCATCTCTGCTGGGAATCATGACCACATTTCTGAGACGTTTCTGAAAGGTGCTGCACCCACAGGTGCCATATTATTCTATTTTGTACAAGGGAGACTGGCTGGGAGCCTCACCTGCCCATTCTCTCAAGCTGGCCGTGCCTTCCGTTCCGTTGGCTTCCTTGTTCACGTGGGTGGAGGCCATCAGGAAGAGGAAGGGGAGCCCTGTTGCATGGTCAAGGTGCTATCATCCACTTACGATATCCTCCCCCTCGCTGGTCCTTGGAGCTTCAAGGCAGTAATGAGAACCAGTCCTGAGAAAGCCTGGGCTCTACAGAGAGAGTGGGGAGCTGGTGTTCCTGTGCAGGGCTCGGTGAGGGGGCTGTGAGCTCTGTGCAGAGTGCACAGTGGTGGGGCCTGCCCATGTGCAGGGGACAGGGGACCCTTCTGTCGTGGTAGGGCATGGGGGAAGCCTCAGAGCATTGGCGTCCCAGCAGCTGCGTCCCCAGAGGGGCCACGGGCTGCAGGTCACCTGACATCAATGTTTGGGGGCAGGCTTTGATGCCTTTGCCATGGAGAAGACATTTCGTTTTGTTTTGACTGCCGGTGTTCTGGTCGGACTTCCATTTTTTATTTTTCACAGTTTTATTGGGATGTAATCCACACACCACTCACTTTGTCCATTTAAAGAACAGTTAGGAGGTGAGAGGCACTGACCACCCCCCAAAGCCGGAAATCTGTGTATAATTTTGACTCTCATCAGACTGAACCTCTAACAGCCTACTGCTGACCAGCAGCCTTGCCCGTAGCACAGGGAGGGGTCCCCTATTTTGTATGCTGTGTGGATTATACGCTGCATCTTACCATAAAGCGAGCCAGAGAAGAGAAAATGTTAGGACGCAAATCACAAGGAGGAGAAAATACATGGGCTGTGTCGCGCTGGATTTATTGAAAAAAAAAAAAAATCCACGTGTAAGTGGACCTGTGCAGTTCCGACTGGTGTCTTCAAGGGTCAGCTGCACAAGTGGCGAGTTTAGCATAAGTGTGGGGACGGGCAGCCATCACCTCCCCCAGAGCAGAGACCCCAATGCCGTCCTTGGGTGCCCCCAATCTGCTGTCGGGCTCTATGACCCCCAAACCCACCTGAGTGTGGTCCCGACCCCTTTTCTCCTGGGCGGCACAGTGCATCCCCCCATTCCAGAAGCCCCGGGCGCTTCGCAGCCAGCAGAAGGGTCCCTCTGTGAATCTGCGTGTTCCTTCCGTTCCACTGATCCGGTTTCTTCTCCAGGAAGCTTGCTGTTCGGGCACATGGTCATGTTTCCGTCCCATGTCTATGGGCTCCTCCTTGTCTCCCTGTGCCATGCTGCCCCGGTGTGGATTTCAAGTCCTCTACTGCATCCGAGGATTCAGATATATAGTGTGATTCCCCCTCCTCCTCCCCCTCCGCCCCTCCCCGACCTGCCTCTTCTCTCCTTCTTTCTGTCCTCCCCCTCCACTCACCCTTCTTCCCCCTCCCCCTCCTCTCCTTCTTCGCTTCCTCCTGCCCCTCCTGCCCCTCCCCCCTCTCCTCCTTCTCTTAGATACTCTCCATTGCTTGGCTTCTTACTGTATTTAAGAGAAGACATACCTTGCCTAATCCATTTGAAAACGGGAAGGATATTTTCCTAAATAATGTGTTTTTCATTTCTGTTAAATTTCTTCTGTTAATTTCTGTTTTAATTTCTTCTGAGTCTTTAATTTCTGCTGAGTCTTCCTGGTAAAATCCCGCTGCTTTGTCTCATATGTCCTTCCTTTTCTAGCCTCATCCTCGAATAGGACAGATTTGTCTAGACCCGGCAGGTCAAGGGCTTCTGAACTGCCTTTGTCCCAGTGCCTCTCCACAGGACGCCAGCAGGAGCCCCACTGAGGCCCACAGCCAGCAGCTGGGAGGGTCTGCACGGGTCCATAGGCCAGTGCCCAGTGTCTGGCAGGTGTTGGAGCGGGACTGGACTCCTCCTCCCACTGTTCTTCCTGCTTCTCAGTTCTCAAGACAGAGTGAGAAGGCAAATGAGAGAGCCCTGTGAGGGTCACAGACCAGGGATGAGAGGCCCACTCCCCTCCCCCTTTTACCTTTGATGATGGGGCTTAGGGCCCTGCAGGTGCTGCCTGGAAAGAGAAGAAAGTTGACAGGAGCTGGGGAGGAGTTCGCAGGAATGGGAGAGGGGCTGTGGGGGCAGCAGCACCCAGCAGGGGAAGGGAAGCCCCCCATCCACCCACCTGGTGGCGTCAGTGTCTGCTGCCTGGCCCAGGAAGTGGGGGGGCTGCTCCTTTCTAGATGGGGAGAGTCCACCAATGTCCCCTTAGTCTTCTAGTTCCTGGGCAGTTTTCCCAGAGTCTACGTTGACTGCGCTCTGGTTCTGTGTTGCTGAGATTTCTTCTATATGTTTCGGTGGGACCCCTCACTGGTGCGGTTTGAAGCCTCAGTTCTATGGTTTAAGCTCATCAACATGTAGATGTAGTTAAGCATCACATGCCTAGGAAACTCCATTTTTCTTGAAAAGGCTGGTCCGTGAAACAGTCACCTTTGGATAGTAATTCAACCCTGAAGAACCTGTCTTGTAGGGGAGGCTAGAGTCTTTGACGGCCACGTAGTCTCATTGAGCTGAATTTCTTACCCTGGTAAAAGGAAGGCGAGGGGTACAGCCTCTCTCACAGATGCAGAGCGGTATTGCCGAATGCCGGCCTTCCTTGGTGACCCACTGACGTCCAAGTCCTCGGGGACCTCAGCGGGGCCCCTCTGTCCATCTCTGCAGGGTTCCAACAAACTGAACGAGGACCTTCTGGAAAGGATCAACAGTACCAGGAAAATCCACCTGGTCCCCTGTCACCTCAGAGACAAGTTCGTGCTGCGATTTGCCATCTGCTCCCGCTTCGTGGAGCTCACCCACGTGCAGCGGAGCTGGGAGCACATCAGACAGCTGACCACCGACCTGCTGAGAGCGGAGAAGGACTAGACTCCCGAGCTGCAGGGAAGCTGCTTCCGGTAAGCCGTTCCCCAGCTCTGCCACTCCACGCTGCCACCCGGATTTCCTCTACCTCCTCTTCCAGAGGAAGGAGCTGCACCCTGCTGTGATCACTTTGGGGGCCAGGTTAATTTGCAATGAAATCCTGAATACAGGGCTTTACTCGTGCTTGCTTGAGATTAGCCTATCAAATCCACATGGTCATAACTCCAAGAAAGAGAAGGAACTATCCCCATTTCATGGAGGGTAGACACTGGCACAGATGCTGGCTGGCATTGGTAACATGTGTCCAAGAGAAGCCAGGCCAGCCTCTCAATCTCGTGGCTCACAGTTCATATCTGTCTACGATGCACGACTCCCTCCAGCTCACTAGAGAAATAACATATTCTTCCTCTGCATTCTAATGAGAAGTATACAAAATACTGATTCTTTAATTTTTTGAATGTAGCCATATGTTCACATACATGTTTTCCCCATAGAGATCAGAAGTTGAAAAGAACTCTATCTGAACACTGGAAAGAGGAGGCAATAAACATTATTCAGGCTCCGAGGACCCAAGTCTGCATGTGACCTCACCCTTCTTTCTGTGAAGTTCTCCAGAAGCTCGTGATTATATCTGTTCACTCTCGTACCAATGAAAAAACGTGACTCACTACAATGCCGGTGCATGTAGCTTTTATTCATTATTCATCTGTGACTTTTGTTGATTAAGAAATCATAGGTTTTCGTGCTCTTGAAGTCGTCAGTGGTGGGAGAGGCTTACTGAGATTTTTCCAGGATATTCTAGGATTGTGGGACTTGAGATTATACCCATGGTCTTTAAATTGTTCTGTCATGTGGCTCAATGCTTAATAAACTATTTGCAGTAACGTGGTGACTGTGGCTGGTAAGCATTTTTTGGTTCTGCGTTGTACCCAATTCATTGTAGTAATGTGCACTTAACCTTTCAAAACGGCTGAAGATATGGATGGCATCCTTGGATATTTTTAAAAGGACTTTTAGTTATTTACTGGAGAGAGCAAGAAAGGGAGAACAAGTCAGAGGAGCAGCAGAGGGAGAAGCAGGCTCCCCTCTGAGCACGGAGTCTGATGTGGGACTCTATCCGGGACCCTGAGATCATGACCTGAGCTCAAGGCAGACACTTAACCAACTGAGTCACCCATCCTTGGGTATTTTTATTTTTTATTTTTATTTATTTTTAAAAGATTTTATTTACTTATTTGACACAGAGAGAGAGATCACAAGTAGGCAGAGAGGGAGGCAGAGAAAGAGGGGGAAGCAGGCTCCCTGTTGAGCAGAGAGCCCGATGAGGGGCTCGATCCCAGGACCCTGAGACCATGACCTGAGCCGAAGGCTGAGGCTTTAACCCACTGAGCCACCCAGGTGTCCCCCTTGGGTATTTTTAAATGGCATTCTTTGCACCAAAAAAATGTTAATCGAGTATCTATTATATGTCGGGGCCTGTTCTCAATGCATTAGGAACATACAGGTTTTACTTAGAGATGACTCCAACTCTTGAAGAAATAAATTCAGAGCCAGGACTCACAACCACAGACCAAATTCTACTGGCGTGTGGGGAAAGGTTACTTTCTAGGGCCTTGATTTCTTTGTCCAAGGACCAATGATCAGTCCGTCTGCCCCATGGTCTCATTAACGATAAACAACCAGAATGCTCTTGTAAACGTAAACACCCATAAGATGCAGTATTTACTTGAATAGCCTATCTTTGTTTGAAACCATTTTTGCTGGTACAAACACTTGAATTTTAATCCCACGATGAGTTCTTGTCTTTTAGAGACGATTTAACTATTGAAAGCAAAGCACTCTCGGAAAAGGCCCTGCCACTATTGATAAGTCTATTTGAATTTCAAAAGTCTCTGTTACCTAAATATAATGAAATAATCTGCTTTTCAGGAATCTGGAAATCTGTCAGAGGCTATGTAGTTCCCCAACTTACACATAAGGTCATTCGTTCTCTACTCATCAGTGAACCAGACCTGCCATCCATCGAGGTGTGAGGACATGGGATGGGCCTCTAGGGCCACTGGGACCTCGCATTAAGAGCTGTAGGGTGTTGAGCACTCAGATCATTGAGTTGAGGTGGAAGTGATTCTGTTCTGCAATGAGATGGTTTGCACCTGAGTATGCTCTTGAGCTAAGATTGTTGCAGAATTAGGTCTCCAGAATGAGCCACCAAAGTCACCGATGCCAGCTCCCGTCTTCTGTGGAAGTCTACACTGAGAAGATGGTGGAGGCCAGAGTCCCAGGCAAGAGCTTGGGCGGCAGGCGACAACAGGGGTGGTGCTGGGAGCCATGCACAGATAGGAGGCAGGAAGCCAGTTGAATGGCCGAGGGGCTCCTCTCTCAGAGCTCGGCTGGGTCTTTCTGGTGGAGATTCTCAGACATCCACATCGATGTAGACCCAACAGAGATGAAAGCTTGTCTGACTTTTGGCTCATTTTTCGGCAAATCATCACAGTTCACCCCACCTCCTGACCTCTCCAGGCATCTAGGGGATGGAGCCATCAGGCCAAACCACTGAGCGTAGATACAGCAAGAAGCACTGTCTTCCTGTGTATTAAACAAACGGGCACTCAGAGCATGTGATCCATGCCAGGCACCTTTCTCAATATTTTTGAAATATTTACCTTATTCCTATTTTAAAATTCTCAGTTATCACTTCCATGGTACAGATGAGAAAAACCTTGTCAAGGTTTATCAAGAGGTTTAGTGGCTTGTCCCAGGTTCTTGCTGCTAATTGGTGACCAAGCTAGGACTAGAACTTGGCCAGCCTGGTTCTAGGATCCACACTCTTGCCACTCAACTGGGCGGCCAAATCTCCTGTCTGGTCTTCAGGGTGAACTATTTCTCAGAGGAAGTGGCTGTGAAGAGTCCATTTTCACCTCCCAGGTCGAGTCTTGGCTCCTGACTCCAACCTGACAATCCCCAAAGAGCTCCTAGTTGAAAAAGGTCTGGATTACTCAGCCTAATCTCCAATCTGCATAGCATCTGGACGTAAATATACAACTGGTTTGGGGTCACGACGTGTCATAGACCACTGCTGGCACCGGAAGTCGATGCAAAGCCTGTTGCCTTCTGGCCTTTGATAATGGCGCCTCCTGCTTGGTGCTGGAAAAATCCCTGACGACACAACCAGATCCTCATACCCAAACTGCATTTAGTCATAACACTTCTGACACCAAATGAGATTTTTTCCTCCTGGCACCAAATAGCAGTGTCTCTGCCAAGGCTACTTCTCCAACTCTCTGACACCATCTAACTGGAGTTACTGTCCGATCCCATAGTTAAGGGCTCAGAACCATAAGTTGCCCTCCACCTGAGGCCGGTCCCAATCCCGGGCCTCCCGTACTTCTGACGGATCGGCTGTAAAGCAGGGGTTCCCATGACCCCCTCTTAGGTTCAGTGCCTTGCTAGAACAGCTCACAGACTCAAGACGCCGTTTCAATCATGTTTACCCCTTTATTATAAAGGATAAGGCTCAGGGACAGCCAACCAGAAGACCTGCACAGGGCAAGGTATGGGGAAGGCGGATGGAGCTTCCACGCCCTCTGAGAGCACTACTCCCTCTCCTAGCACCTGCATGTGTTCCCCAGCTTGGAAACTCTCCCAGCTCTGTCATTTGTGGGTTTTTATGGTGGATCCATGACATGGGCATGGTTGATTAAATCACTGACCATGGTGATGAGCTCAATCTCCCCCAGAAGTCTGGAGGCAGGGCTGGACATCACAAACCTCTAATCACGCCTGGGTCTCCTCAGTGTCCAGCCTCCATCTGATTCTATCTAGGGGCCAACCAAGAGTCACCCCATTTTGAGCAAAAGCACCTCCTGTCACCCACACATTTCCAGAGGTTTCAGAGCTCCGCATCAGGTATCAGAGACAAAACCCAAGAATGTGTTGTTCTCATTGCATCACACTAAGAAAATCTCCTGGAATCATGTCTCTTCTCCAAAATGTGACAAACGGCAAAACTTTCTGGGACTGAAGACGTTCACACAGGACGGCTTCATGCCATGTTGAAAGTTTGTGAAAATGCCCAAGACAGAACAGAGAAGTGGGAGGTCACTGAGCACCCCTTGCTCATCATAAGGGGAGAAGACCCAGAGGGAAGGCAGTTTTAAAGTGTCCACCGACTTCGTCCCTGTGCCCCTAACTTGCGAGGCCCTTAGGCTCAGTACATTAGAAACTGCTGATATTTTATCCAGAAAGACTGTGTTTGAGAGCAGGCATGGAAATTGCCTGGCGACCTTTTGCTCTAATGATTATTGCTTTTCTGAATCGTGTAAATCCCCAAGGATCAAATACTAGCAACTATTTTACTTTTTTCTTTTTTACTGCACTCAATACCAGAATCTTTTTCCTCAGCACCTCTGTGCTGCCTCTCCTATCACCTCTACTTGTCATAAATAATAGAAACAAATTACTAAGAAAGTACTGTGAGAACAGGTCGCCTGCCTCAGCTGGGTCAGTCTGGAACGACCATTTTAGAGAAACTTGTGCGTTTCTTCTCTAAGCAGAGAGGTGACACAGATGGTCGAGGGAAGAGAGAAGAGGAGGAAACAGAGCGGGGTTACTTATAGGAGACCATGCGGGTCCAAGGGCATCCAAAATGCAGACCCCCAAACCTCACCATTTATGGTGATACCCCCCGCCCCCGTGCCATCAGAGGGAAACTGAGTCATGTGAGGAGGTTTATAAAAGGAAGGCTATCCAGGGGGAAAGACTCAAGAGAGAGGACTAGGTGCCTGTCTTCAAATGTACATCCCTTTTGCACGAAGAGGCTTTGTGCCTCCGGAGAGTGACATGGAGGGAGGGAGGTTATGTTTCAACATGGAGAACTCAAAAGATGGCTGTGAGCGCACAAGATCTCCTTTTTCAGAGGCAGCAAGTTCTCCACCCCTGCGGGTGTTCAAGTGGTAAAGGAGGGGATGGAAAACCTGCCACCTTTGAGCCCTCTCCTACGTCTGCGATTCAAGGGTCTACAAAGACTGGAGAAGTTGGGCTGATTGATCAAACAGCAAGGGTAAGGAGCACAGAAACTGGAACCACCGCCCCAGGATGGGTTCTTCTTCATTGACAAGCAACTCGTGCTGAGCACAGGGCTTACCTGACTGTAATAACGCCCGGGACTTGGGCGGAGCTTACTGGAGCCATTCTCATCCAAAGGCTCTTCAGCGATAGACACGGCCCCTCAAGATCCCCGGATGTAGCTTTTGTGCCGTGGGGCTGGGATTTGAATCCCAGAAAGCTAACTCCATGGGCCATGCTCTTAATTACTCCCCCAGCCTACCCCTAGACCATCAGAATGCAGTCTATTGCTTTCCTAGGGTTGTGGGAACAAAGCACCATAAAACTAGGAGACTTAAAACAACAGAAAATAATTCTCTCAAAGTGCTGGAGACCCGAATCCCGAAATGAGTGTGTCCCGCAGGACCACGTTGCTTCCGCAGCCTCCAAGGGAGGGTCCTTCCAGCTCTGGAGGCCGCAGATGCTCCCTGGTTTAGGAGTGCATATTACTCCAATCTCCGCCACCCCTCTGTACTTCTCTCTTCTTTATAAATCATCAGGCTCACTGAATTAAGGCCCAGCCTGGGCCAGTATGACCTCTTAACTCGAGTGTGTCTGCAAAGACCCTGCATCCAAAAACCATCACATTCCCAGATACCAGAGGTTAGGACTTCAGTATATCTTTTGGGAACACAATTCAGCCCACAGCCTATATGGCATCAGACAGGAAGCAGCTAGAAGTGCTGACTCAGGTTGGCTGTGATGTTCCAGATAAAAGGACCGAAGCACATTGTCCTCAGTGCTCTGCCTACCCCATTTCCGTTAACCGCCGCGAGGCCACGTCAGGCTCCTCCCCAGGGCTCCTGTGATGCGTTCAGTGCAGCCGGCCAAAGCCTTTTCTGGGATTGTACCTGCATTCCGTCCAGATCCACGCAGGTCTTCCTGTCCCACGGAGGGCAGGAGTACCGCCTTGTCACCGGGCTAGGGAGCCGCTAGTATTGAAGTCAGTGAGAATCCAGCCATGAAGGAACTGGGCTCAGGTTTGGCTGTTCCACCTGCCTCCTGTCCTGTCTATGTCCTCAAACCATCCACCTCCCTACCAGCAATCCCACACATTGACAAACACATCTCTTTTAAACTTCAAGAAAGTAGCTTTCCTGGCACACAGGAATGTACATTATTTGGGGCCATAGTCTCTCTGTGCTCAAAAACAAATGAGATCACTGAAGTGTGCACTGGCATTTCCTTGAGACCATGTTTATAATATTCATGAATATGGAAATGTGCAGCCATCTCCCAGAATCCCTCACACGAAGAACCGGCACTCTATTTGCTATAGGTGGAAAATGCTTCTCTTGCAGGTTCAAAAAAATTCTACCCAGAAGAAAGAACATGGTCTACGGTCTTGGAAGGAAAGTTTAGCTGCCTAGCTCAGGTAGCAAACTCTTCCAATCCCAACAACCGTGTTCACGGAGCAGTAAGTACGGGACAGCATCACAGATTTGTTGAACGTCTGCATTGTGCCAGCTGCTGCTCTGATGATTTATGGTGTCGCGTGTTAACTTAATCCTTAGCATAGCTTCTGAGTTAGACAAGTTTATTCCCCTTTCACAGATGAGAAGTTCACTTCAGGGAGAGCACAGAAGTGACTTACACTTCTGCCAGCTATGCAGGAAAATGGAGACTGTAGGATTGGGAAATGCTTTCGTATTAAAGGCACAAAAGTGAAATGGCAATGCCCATGTCACCTGCTGAAAAACAGCTACGGACACCGTACATGAAATTCATTATTTGAACAAAAAACTCTTAGGTGGGTAAGACAGTGGTTTCTGTGAATTCTCCAAATGCTATCATTAAAATATTAGTGATGAAAGTCACCAAAATTGCCAGTTACCCTAATAATATTTATTTAAACTTACTGCGAATTACCCTAAGAGCATATGCTGATGTCTAAATATGCCAGCAGAAAAACAGCTAGTAAACATGCAACTAAGCCAGCCTGGAAATAACAGTTTTCATTTTCATTCTCTATATTTTGAGTAATTATGATAATTAGAAAATGAGCTAATAAATTCTGAACCTTTAGAATAAAAAGTCTGTTATTTCTACTTCAGCTAAGAAATGAATTGTGAGTGATCTCCCTTGTGATTGTCTATTTACAGAAATATACTGCCCAAACCCTTTTGTTTTGTGCCCATTTAAAGAACTGTTAGAAGAAAGGTCTTTGGATTTTTTTTTTTTTTTTTTTGCCTCAAATTTCTTCAGATCTTGCATTTAAATGTCACGTGCCATCATTTTCTCCCTCCCCTGTGCCCATATTCTCAGGGTGGGATAACCCAAGATCGGGGAGACAAGGAGAGGAAGAGGAAGGCTACTGGGGTTTCCTGGGAAAAGGTTTCTTCCTTTATTGGGAAAGAGAAGTATTCAGGGGTGAAAGGTCTTTCCTAGTTTGGCCCCTTTTCCCCACTATAAATGGGGTTGTGTGAAGCTGGGTTCCTTGACTGTGGGGGTCTTCTCAGAACAGTGAGGTGACAAGCCTGGAGGGGGAAGTCACCGTAGGTGGTGGGGTGGGAGAAAGACGGCAGAATGGAAATACGTACCCTCGGGACATCCTTAGGGCTGTGATCAAACCCGGAACTGTCTCCAGAGTTATGAGGTGACACGATGACACTAGTGACAGGACAGGTGGCTGCCAGTGGCTATTCTGTTGCTCGGTCTGAAACGCAATTCGCTAAACTCATCTGGGCATGCTACTGCCCTCTGAGGCCTCGCTCCAAAACAAAGTCCAAGGCAATGGATGGAGCGTTTTCCAAAGGCTTCCTTCCAGGAAAGTGTCCCTAAAGAGTGCAGGGCGGGGGCGGGGAGTGCTGGCTGAGGGACAGGTCGGAGTTGCCAGACTCAGGGAGAGCCTGATTCCCTTATTCCATCTGAAATGTCGATTTGCACCTGCCTCTACTCGGTCCTCTCAGCCAGTGGGTAACCTTCGCCCAGAACGACCTGCTAACGTGGACAGGGCAACGGCCACGGGCCCGCGGGGACCCGGCCTCCACTTGCTCGGAGGAGGGCTACTGCCCCCCCGACCCCCTCCCGCGTCAAGGAGACCTGACCGCGCCTCCAACGGCCTGGGCCCGGCCTGCGGCTGCACCGCGATCCCTGAGCTGCCAGGCGGAGCGCCGACGAGGCGCCTTCTGCAGGGGTCCTGCGCACTGCGCTCCGCCCACCGCGCCTCCGAGTCTGCAGGTCGGAGGCCAGAGAACAGGGGCGCAGGTGCAACGAAATGATGAGCATCCCTTTCTGCGAACCGGCCGGGGCCAGCCCGCTTCTGGACCTCCGCCTGCAGCGCCCGCCGGGAGCGCGCGTCCCATCCCCGCCCCGCCCCCCGCCCCCGTCCCCCACGCCACGCCCCCCGCATCCTCCCGCGCACGCCCCCACCCTCACCAACACTCCTGCGCGCTCTAGCCGCGACCCCCTTCTCCATCAACCTCGCCAGCCCCAGCCGGATCCCCGCGCGGCTGTCCGCCTCCCCGACGCTCCCAGCCGCCTCCCCGACGCTCCCAGCCGCCTCCCCGACGCTCCCAGCCACCGCCCCGCCTCCGGCGCACCGCACGCACGCACGCACGGCGCGGGTACGAGCGCGTAAGCAGCGCGCAAGCGCACACCGGGCCCCGCGCTTTTCGGAGGCTCCAGGTGGGCTTGGAGACTCGGAAGCCCGGGAGGGTCGGGCTCCCGCCAGGGTCGGAGCCGTGGCGGAGTAGGGGTCCGAATCGGTATAGGGGCAGGGGCCAGGGGCCGGGCGAGGGATGAGGGGCGAAGGGGGGGCGGGGCGTGTGGAGGAGCCTGGCCCCGGGCGGGAGCGGGGGTCGCGGAGGGCCCAGGGGTAAGGACCGGGCCGGACCGGGCCCGGGCGGAGGCTGCGCGGGGGGCGGGGGGGGGGCAGCCGGCCGGTCAGGGGTCTCCGGTGCGGGCGGGGGAAGGCAGGCGGCTTGGGAAGGCAGGGGGCGGAGCTGCCCCGCCTGGACCGTGGGTGCGCTGCCCCTGTGGCGGGAGCTGCGGGGGGCTCCTGCCTCCGTGGGGGGGGGGGGGGGGGTCCTTGCAAGGACCTGAGATGCGGAACAGTTCTAGTATTTTCTAAGGGCCGAGAGCTGTGCTGAGGGCCTCGCAGAACCGGCGGCCCCCGGGGAGCTGGCTTGTGCTACCTGTGCTCCTGACAGGACTTGAGGAGTTGTGCTCCGGGTCGGGGCTGGTGGGCGGCGGAGCAAGAGGACCGGTCCTGCTTCTGGGAGTTACCAGCCCCTACAAAGGGCCGGCCCGGGGTCTGGCAGGATTTTAGTAGTTTTTATTCCAGGGGATACCCTGTTCTGGATACGGGGGAGAGTACAGATGTTATAGAAAACAGGTCCTGGGGCGCCTGGGTGGCTCAGTGGGTTAAAGCCTCTGCCTTCGGCTCAGGTCATGATCCCAAGGTCCTGGGATCGAGCCCCGCATCGGGCTCTCTGCTCTGCAGGGAGCCTGCTTCCTCCTCTCTCTCTCTCTGCCTACTTGTGATCTCTCTCTGTCAAATAAATAAATAAAATCTTTAAAAAAAAAAAAAAAAAGAAAACAGGTCCTGCTGGCAGCAGCCAGCTGGCTAGCTGAGAATCCCACATTCTCGCCATAAGCAGAAAATTACCAGAATCATGATAAAAAAAAGATTGGAGCGCAGTTCATGTGTGTTAATGAACTGCAAGTTTTTGGTGGAAGAAATGCTGGGAGGAAGTGACTGATGGTGATGGGGACAGTGGCTGTGTCCTTGGCCAGGGCTGGCCACACAGGTGTTTGGCTGTCCCTGTCCACATAGGGGGTAAATGATTGAGTCGATTGAGTGGGCAGGAAGTAGACTTGGGAGGTGAATTTCCAAGAAAAGGGTGAAGGTGGAAAGGAGAGGAGGCGTCCTGGGAACAGTGATAGGGCGGTGTGCTGCTGGAGGAATCCCGGGATTGCAGGTGAGGAAGGGAGATGAAGGGGGGGGGGGGGTCCTCCTGATGAGAAAAGTGATGAATGTTTTCCAAGTCACGTCTCAGTTCCTCCCTTCCAGCACTGCCTAAAAGAGTCGTAAAAGCTAAAATGGTTCTGCTTTTGACTAGTTTAATGTAGCTTTATGGCCTGAAGCAAATTAGAATCTCATTGGGCCTTTCCTTTTTGTACGGCCTTATGGGAGACACGTCAGCTGTATTACTTGTGTGCTGGAAGAACCTATGGATTTTTAAGCCGTATTTACAGGCAATTTGGGAGGTAGGTTTTAAAATGCTTGAGTTCTTGGATTTTACAGCACTCCTTTATGGCAGCACTCCTAGGAAACTTAGAAGTTTTCTTACACATTTTTCTTGTGGCTGGACGGGTAACTTCTACACATCTAGCAATATGATTACAGTCACCAATAATTCTGGTAAAATAATTCAACTGAATATAAGGAGGCTTACAAAAATAACTTAAGAACCCTAAAGTAAAAGCACTTTACTGGTACACCGTTTAGACCTAAAGTGTTTGTACTTGAGCAGACTTTTTCTCATATTTAATTTACAAGGTCAGTTTCACCTTTTTTTTTTTTTTTAAAGATTTTATTTATTTATTTGACAGACAGAGATCACAAGTAGGCAGAGAGGCAGGCAGAGAGAGAGAGAAGAGGAAGCAGGCTCCCCTCTGAGCAGAGAGCCTGATGTGGGGCTCGATCCCAGGACCCTGAGATCATGACCTGAGCCAAAGGCAGAGTCTTACCCACTGAGCCACCCAGGCGCCCCGGGATTCTGTTTTTAATTCTCTGAGGCCACCCCATCCTGTCCCCAGGGTGGCTACAGCAGTTTGCGCCCCCAGCAACACCGCACGAGGGTTCCTTTCCCCACATCATCCCAGCACCTTTGTCTCTTGTGATGGTGGCACTTGCCCTTCTGACAGGCAGGACGTGGTACCTTGTGGTTTTGCTCTGCGTTTCCCTCTGATGACTGATGCTGACCCCCTTCTTATGGACCTGCTGGCCACGTGTATGTCTTTGGGAAAATGTGTATTCAAGTCCTTTGCCCATTTTTTTGGCCCATTTTTTAAAAATGATTTTAAGTCATCTTTAGACCCATCATGGGGCTTGAACTCACAACCCTGAGATCAAGAGTCACATCCTCTTCCAAATGAGCCAACTGGGCGCCCTGAATTGAATTGTTTATTTGCCATGGAGTTGTATGAGTTCTTTCTATATGTTGGATGTTAACCCCTTATCAGATAGATGCTTTTCAAGTATCTTCTATTGAGTATGGCTTTTTATTTTATTGATAGTGCAGTGGTTCTTTTTTTTTTTTTTTTAAGATTGTATTTATATATTTGACAGAAAGAGACACTGTGAGAGAGAGCACAAGCAGGGGGAGTGGGAGAGGGAGGAGCAAGCTCCCCACTCAAGCAAGGAGACTGATCCAGGACCCTGGGATCATGACCTGAGCCAAAGGCAGATGCTTAACCAACTGAGCCACCCAGGCACCCCTAAATTCTTTTTTTTTTAAGATTTTATTTATTTATTTGAGAGAGAGATAGCAAAAGAGAGCATGAGTGGGGGATGGGGAGAGGGAGACTCCCCTCTGAGCAGAGAGCCTGATGTGGGACTCAATCCCAGGACCCTGAGATCACGACCTGATCTGAAGGCAGAGTCTTAACCCACTGAGCCACCCAGGCGCCCCAGTTTCACTTTTTAATACTTAAGGTGAAACTGGATAATTGTGAGAGATTCTGGGGCATCCTGTTTTCGGTGCTCATTGATGAGGAAGTCCTTAAAAACATTTGATAGGTGGTGGTGGTTGATGGTTATGAGCCATGCTGCTGTGCCCTTTGGTGGCCCCATCGCGGAGTGGCTTGTGCGCTGTGACTTGCACACTCCCTGGGTAAATGTGCCCGAGTGTGCACCCCGGCCCTGTTGCCTGCTGGCTCTGTGATCTCCGGTGAACTCCCGGCCTTAGTGTGTACATTTGTGTAACAGGCATGAGAATGGTACCTTTCACAATATTTGCATACTCATTATTTGACTCGATTCTTGTGATGATTTCTCTCACTTTACAGATCAAACTGAAGGCACCGTGAAAGAGGCTGGACCGAGATCATTCATCTGGTTTATCTTAGAGACAGAGCTAAACCCCCAGGCTTGGTGTGTCCTGCATTGTCTGTAGTTCATTACTCTCAAGTGTTGCCTTTGTTTTGCTGATTAATTTGAAGCCCTTTCCATCTAAGCCTTAGGAATATTTTCCCCATTTGCAGGGAAAATGATATAACTAAAACCATTTAACCCATAACAAAGCGTTATTAAGTCTCTATCTTGAATGCCTGAAACACGTGTTTACCTAGCTATTTCTCTCATAAGTGTTCTATCCTTACACATGAGTGGTCCAGTATAGCTTCCTGCAGATGAGCAGGGATTTAAGAAATACGCTCACAATATTATGTCTTTGTTTCCTTCTTGTTCGTACTGACTGTTCTTTATTTCTGTCATTTGTTAAAGAACCTCCAGCATGCGGGCCTCCAGCTCCAGGTCTGTGCACCTGAGCGAGTGGCAGAAGAGTCACTTTGCAATTACATCTGGCACGTGTGCCCCAGAACAGAAGGCAGATGCGTACCGAGCGCAGATATTACGCATTCAGTATGCATGGGCAAACGCCGAGCTCTCCCAGGTCTGCGCCACCAGACTGTTCAGAAAATATGCAGAGAAATATGCTGCAGTTATCGATTGTGACAATGTTGAGACTGGCTTGAATAACTATGCAGAAAACATTTTAACTTTAGCAAGATCTCCCCAGACTGACAGTGACAAATGGCAGTCTGGATTGTCAATAAATAATGTTTTCCAATTGAGTAATGTACAGGAGATGATGCAAGCTGGCAAAAAGTCCAGAGACTCTCTGTTGGCCACTGCCGGTGCATCAGAAGTCATCCGTAAAGAGGGCATTGTCCTCGATCCTCCTAAACTTACTGTTTGTGGGGCTTCTGGGGAGAGTGGCCCGTTAACTAACGCAGCTCCTGATACAAGTAGGACCCAAGGCATCCCAGATAGCAGCCCTTCGACGTGCCCTCAGAATGCCCAGCCACCTGTGCTAACGAACACCAGGAAGGCCTGTCCCACATCCTTAACACCGTTTGGTGACTTAGCCACTGCAAAAATCCATGCCACACCATTATTTGGAAATGTCAACAAGGAAAATAAGAACTCTCCAAAAGCCAAGGTAGGACTAAATATGTTTTCATCTAATCAGTCTTGTTTGCCTCCTGGCTGTGAAAATCCACGAGAGAGAAAAGCTTTGTATGGTCCTGGCACCACTGATGCCCTTTCCACTCCCATAGTGAATAAGGCTGTTAGTAAAACAGAAGATAATGCCCAAAGAGAAGAGAGTGGCCTGCCTACTTTTAAAACTGCAAAAGAACAATTATGGGTAGATCAGCAAAAGAAGTACCAACCCCAACGTGCACCCGGGTCTTCATACAGTGGTATAAAGAAGTCTCTGGGAGCTAGTAGGTCCCGAGGAATATTTGGGAAGTTTGTTCCTCCTATACCTAAGCAAGATGGGGGAGATCAGAACGGGGGGGTGCAGTATAAGGCTTATGATGCAGGACCTGCAGAGCTGGCAAATCCAGTCGATGAGCGTCTGAAGAACTTGGAGCCAAAGATGATTGAGCTTATCATGAATGAGATCATGGATCACGGACCGCCTGTAAGCTGGGAAGATATTGCCGGAGTAGAATTTGCCAAAGCCACAATAAAGGAGATCGTTGTGTGGCCCATGATGAGGCCGGACATTTTTACGGGTTTACGAGGACCCCCTAAAGGAATTCTGCTCTTTGGGCCGCCCGGGACTGGTAAAACTCTAATCGGCAAGTGCATTGCTAGTCAGTCCGGGGCAACGTTCTTCAGTATCTCTGCTTCTTCTTTGACTTCTAAGTGGGTAGGTGAGGGGGAGAAAATGGTGCGTGCGTTGTTTGCCGTGGCAAGGTGTCAGCAGCCAGCTGTGATATTCATTGATGAAATTGATTCCCTGTTATCTCAACGAGGAGATGGTGAGCACGAATCTTCCAGAAGGATAAAAACGGAATTTCTAGTGCAGTTAGATGGGGCAACCACTTCTTCTGAAGATCGCATCCTGGTGGTGGGAGCAACCAATCGGCCACAAGAAATTGATGAGGCTGCCCGGAGAAGGTTGGTGAAAAGGCTTTATATTCCACTTCCAGAAGCTGCGGCTAGGAAACAGATCGTGATTAACCTCATGTCCAAGGAGCAGTGCTGCCTCAGCGAGGAGGAAATCGCCCTGGTTGTAAGGCAGACAGACGGGTTCTCGGGAGCTGACATGACCCAGCTTTGCAGAGAGGCATCCCTCGGGCCCATTCGCAGTTTACAGACCGTTGACATTGCCACGATAACACCCGATCAGGTCCGACCAATAGCTTACGTTGATTTTGAGAACGCCTTCAGAACCGTGCGGCCTAGCGTGTCTCCTAAAGATTTAGAGCTTTATGAGAACTGGAACAGAACTTTTGGTTGTGGGAAGTAAAGGGGACAAATGGGGCACTTGATGTTGGCATCTTTGTAATACAGCCTTTCCACTTGTTAGCATGAGAAACTGGGAATTTATTCATTGTCCTTTGGTGCATATTCTGAATTCTGAACCTCAAATAAAATAGAGTAACAGTAGCTGAGATTTTACAAGTGATTGACTTAGGCTATGTTAATAGAAGCTTGAGTTTTTTCCAGGTATTACCTCATTGTGAACCTGTTTGCACAAAAGGTGAATCAACGTTCTTCTTTGGTTTCAAAGTGGTATTTTCGGAAGGCATAATGTGATGAGTAGTGAGCTCAAATTGAAACCCGAAAGTCTCATTTGTGTCTGAGTTGGCATCTGATCGGTATGCATCTTCTACTGAAGAAAGAAGGGGTCTCTTCTGAAGACCGTGTAACTCTGCATTGGCCCATGTGTGGTTTGCATTGGAATCAGCTTCACTTACTGCCATTGAGTGGATTTGTGACCTCCCCAGATGCCCGAGGGCAAGTCCCATGGTTGGTGCTGGTTTGTAACTGCCTCCAGCTCTCTTCTATTACTTCTGGGTTCAAAAGTAGCCCCGTGTAGTCTGATACCAGACACACATCCACAAAATTGAAAGATGAAGAATTCTGCGTTTTTCCAAGGGGTAGATGATGTTTAAAATTAATACTTCATTTGACAGTACTTTATAGCCTGTAGTATTGGTTACTCAAAAATAATGTTTCCAGACTTTTATAATGGACAGCTTTGTTTTCTAAGGTAACAGGTGTTCACTGTAGAAATATTGGGGAAGAGAGATGAACAGCAAGAAGAGAGTAAGAACATTTCTTCCAGGCCTTTCACACTGCAGAGGGATTGTACTGTGTTCTCCCTTGTAGCCTGCTTTTTTCTCTGTGTCACTGTCACTTCCTGTGGGAACATGCAGTGTCACATCTTCCCTCAGGATCCCATCGTGTGGATGGACCATAATTTAGCCAGTCCTCTGTTGGGGGCATTTAGGAAAGCACATTCAGTGGTTTCCCTTTTGTTCACCATACACAAAAACGTTGAATGGCTTCGTCATCTTACATGTTTCTTAAGCTTCTCGTATTAGAGATGATGCCTAATTTTAACACACCTTTGGCATGTGTACTGAACTGTCCCCTGGACAAGCCGTGCGTGTATAGAGTTCCCAGCTGTGCTGAGCCACAGTCCCTGTTTCCCGTGTCCCCGGGGCCGTCACGCAGTTTGGTTAGCATTCCTCTTCCGTTCATTCATTCAGACAGTTGGATGCTGGGCGGTTCCAGGTGCTGAACACAGAACAGACAGAAATCCTGGGTCTGACGTAGGCGATGTTCAGGTTCTCAGGTTTTCTCTTGACGGCGCTATTGAAGACGGGGCATGTGACACTTCTGGTAGGTGAGTTGAGACCATTGTTTTAACTCTTATTCTTGGCCCACCTTCTACTTTTGTGCTCCTTGAACAGCTTTGTTTTTGCGACTGTTAGTTCTTCCCTTGGAAACATGGCATTGTTTTTTATTAGAATTTGGATGTGAACCTTGTATCTAGTTTTTTTTTTTTTAAAGATTTTATTTATTTATTTGACAGAGATCACAAGTACACAGAGAGGCAGGCAGAGAGAGAGGAGGAAGCAGGCTCCCTGCTGAGCAGAGAGCCCGATGCGGGGCTCGATCCCAGGACCCTGAGATCATGACCTGAGCTGAAGGCAGAGGCTTTAACCCACTGAGCCACCCAGGCGCCCCTTGTTTCTAGTTTTTAATTAAATCTTTCAAAATCGTGATGCATTTCATACATTACGTTGTCCTGTTTCATTTCTGCATAAACAGCACTACAAGTAACCCTGGATTCCTGAGTATTTCTACGGCTCTGTTCCCTGATAGTTGCTGGTTCTCTTTAGGGTCACCTCTCCCCACCTTGCGGCAGCTTACCAGTTACACTTGCGGCAGCTGACCGGACAGGCGGCCCTTCTCCAGGAGCTGTTCGTGTCTTGCTTCACTCCATAGCTTGCTCTCGGCCTTCGCCGTCAGTGTTTCTCTTGGCCGCCGCTCCCACCGCTCCTGACCCTCAGCTCTGTTGGTCACGGGCCACGGGGCCACATCCCCCTTGTGGGATTTAGCTTCTCGTATGTCGGAGAGGAAACACCCAGGTGTCTCCACTCCCCGTGCATCGGGCGGGGCCCGCGTCTCTCAGGCTGTGGACTGGCTTCTCCGGAGTTACGGTCTGCACGGCTTGTGTGGGAATCTGGTCTTGAAAGGTAGGATGTGGCAGGTATTTGGAACCTGGAAAGAAAGCTTGGGCTGGGGAGTCACTTTGTGGTTGTTCCTGCCTTTTGCCACATGGAAGCATTCTTTCCCTCAGCCTTCTGTGACTCGGAGTATGTTTCCATGGCGTGCGGGTGGGAGACTTCCAGAAACTTAGATAGCTGAGATCTCTTTCTGTCTCCACATTCTGATTAGATAAGAATCTGGCATTGAAGTCCTTCCTCCTGAGGGTGTTCTTGGGGCTACACTGTCCCCACCATCGTGTCTTTAGAGAAGTGGGCTCTGACATGCTTGGTCGTATCTTCAGGGGATCTCTTTACTTCATGGACACACAGCGTGTGCCAATGCACGGACTCGCTTGTGTATCCATGCCTAGACGTGTTGGTAGGACTACAGTAGAGCCTTTAATTAATCAGTCCTTTTAAAATGTCTGTGTCATACTGATAATTTCGTTTGATGTTCCAGCCTGTGGCCTCCCATTTTGAAATTCTAATTCATTTTCTCAATTCTAAACTTTGGAAAGTCCTCCACACTGACCCCTGATGGCAGGGCGTCCCGGCGAAGCGCCTGGACTCTAGGACCCAGCTCCGCAGGTCCTCCTGCAGGTCGCAGATGGGTTCAACCTCACTTCCAACATGAGAATGTCTGTGCCTACCTTGCTTGGGAGGGCGGGTGAGATGCGGGTGTAAAAAGCCTGTTTTGTGATGGCTCAGACATGGTGCATCCTTCTGTCTGTCTGTCTGCCGTGACTACTTTCATTGCTTCGAAGGATCGTTTTTTTCCAGCTGCTTTAGGTGGCTGTCAGCTGTAGCTTGTTCTGCTTAATAGTCGTGATATTTGTCTTTGATTGCAGATCTTGTCATCTAAACTTAGGCAGTAAATCTAATTAAAAGAAAGAAATATCTTTTAGTTTTGTTTCCCTTCAAGACGTAAGAAGTTTTTGATAGATCCCAGCTTACGATTTTCCACTTACTCCTCTTTAAGTCTTATTTATTGGTCTCCAGAATTTTTAAGGGACATTTATTGGTCCCCAGTGTTTTTAAGGGACATTTTAAAGATTTTTTTTTTTTAATTTGTCAGAGAGAGAGGGAGAGAGAGCGAGCACAGGCAGACAGAATGGCAGGCAGAGGCAGAGGGAAAAGCAGGCTCCCCGCCAAGCAAGGAGCCCGATGTGGGACTCGATCCCAGGACGCTGGGATCATGACCTGAGCCGAAGGCAGCTGCTTAACCAACTGAGCCACCCAGGCGCCCCATTAAGGGACATTTTAAAACCCACCTCCAGAGATCTGATTGCAAGAAGGATTCTGTTTGGGTCCATGGTAAAAGGTCAGGTCAGATAAGGATACTTTTTTTTTTTTTGAAGTTTTTATTTAAGTTTTAAACTTCTAGTCAGTTAACATACAGTGTAGTGTTAGTCTCAGGTGTACAATACAGTGATTCAACACGTCCCTACATCGCAGCAGGTGCCCTCCTTCAACCCCATCACCTGCTTCCCCCACCCCCCACCCACCTCCCATCTGGTGACCAGCAGTGTGTTCTCTAGAGTTCAGAGTCTGTTTTTGTGGTTTATTTCTCTCGAAGATACATTTTTTAGCTCCACGGATTCCTGGCTCTTGACCTCAAATCTGGATTGGTGGTGAGCAGGCTGGTGGGACAGCTGTTTAAAGTTTGCTGCAGCCACCTGGCCGAAGGAGGGTATCTTATGTGAATACATGAATCACCACTTACAACTCCTGTCCTTAAATAAAACTTACCAGTGGGCTTTATAAACCAGCACTGATGAGTGGACAGTCTGTAGTACCACCTCAGGTGACAGCTTTCTTAGCTCTAAGAGTTAGGATGTTGTATTAGATAATCCTGAAGACACACCCCGATTTGCTATTCTCTTATCAGTTACCAAGTAGTCATCAATCTGACAAGGGCTTACAGGGTACCAGGTGCTGGCACTGTGCTAGATACAAAAAAATATATCGTTCTGTATATGTTACCTGTCTTGGTGTTACTAATTTGGCACATGATAGAGAAACGGGGAAGGAGCGCCTGGGTGGCACCATCAGTCCAGTGTCCAACTCTTGGTTCCGGCTCAGGATGTGATCTCGGGACCGTGAGGTTGAGCCTCGTTTTGGGCTCTGCGCTCAGCTTGCTGTCTGCTTGAGATCCTCTTTCCCTCTCCCTCTGTCCTCCCACTTGCGCTCTTCCTCTCAAAATAAATCTTTAAAAAGAAAGAAAGAAAGACACTAGAAGATATGAAGGGAGAGCTTTGGTGAGAAGTTAAGTCAGCATAAGGTAACCCTGAATATATGAATCATGTAAGAAATGGGGGGAAATTTTAAAAATTAGGAATTCCACATAGGGTGGCATTTGAACTGTAGTTAAGGGTGCCCCGGACCCTGGGAGCTGGGGAGTCTCAGCCACAGCAGGGAACCTGTGACTGAGGGGGCCTATCCAGCTCAAGAAGGTCCTAGAGCTCTCCTCATCCATTCTTCCCAGGAAGTTACAGACTCGGGCTAAAAATTGGAGTCTCCTCTTCCTGGGACATGGTCAGAGCAGCCACCCCATACAGCAGAACCTGTCATGCCTTGTCTCCCTTCCACCCACAGCCCTGGACGGGTGACAAGTGTGCAGCCCCAGAGAGGGACTCATTCTCCTGGGGTCCCATCCTTTGGGATCAGGGTTGCTCCTTATGTATCTAAGATGTGCTACCCACTTGCTCCTAGGGGAAAAACAAAAAAACTATACCAGCTTCTTTTTCTCCCAGAGCAAAATATCCGCTTAAAAAAGGAAGGTCTAACACAGAGCTTCCCATTTACAATAGTGGCTAAGCCGTGCATTCACCTTTTCCACATGTGCTGAATCTTCACTTAAAGGAAGAAATAAAAAGACTGACTCCATTGCAGTGGTATGGGGGAGGGGAGACACCGTTTTCAAACAAGACATTGGTGTTTCTTGAAGTTACAGGGCAAGTGGCGTTAGGTTGCAGGACCCCTGAGCTGAGACCAGCAATCCAACAAGGGCGTGGGAGGCCAGCGGGGCTGGTTTCCTGGTGTGCAGGTGGTTCCGGAGCTCAGATGGCAAAGCCAGCTGTGGGCCGGGCTGGGGGTTGCTGGACAGGGCAAGGATGCAGAGACCAGTACAGAGCCATACCGTGTTCACATGGAGCTGTGGGCAAGACAGGTTCCCTGAATCAGAGAGTGATCCGTGGCCTGCCTCCTGTGGGCTCTGTGGCCTAAGTCGTGGGGCAGAGTGGCGGGTTATTTCCAGTGGCCATGTTAGGCGAAAGCACAGGTGAGAACTCCCAGCCTTCTCACCCCATCCCACTGTGAGACTTGTTGCCTCTTGATCAGTCTGTGGGCGTCGGTCTTCCTCCTTACAGACCCCGAAGCAACGCCCCTCCCTCCCACTGACCTGTGCACACGCATTAACATGCACATACACACACACTGCAGGCTCACGCAGGAGACCACACACACACAGGCTGCCATGTCCCTTCCCGACAGGCCCCATTGCGCAGTGTACCAGGATTGCTAGAGAAGCATCCCCCACTCGCCATGCTGGGCAAATTTCAAGTATGAGTTAGTTTCTGCTTCACTGCCCTGTAAAAAATCCTATAACAGATTCCCACTGAAATCAAAGATCCAAATTCCCAGCTAGAGCTAAATGGCCCCCGTCGTCACTCTTACTTTGCTTCATTGCACTGGTTCTTGAAGACGCAGCAAACTTTTTCTCTGTACAGAACGTGTGGTGGGCAGAATTCTGATGACGTCCCCACAAGCTTCCTGTCCTCCAGTTTTCGATCAAACGTGAATCTAGGCACTTCTGGAAGGGACTTGATAGCTTCAGGATAGCTGTGGACCGAGATGGTGAGGTTACCCTGGATTAGGACATGAACATCAGACCGTAAGAGCGGAGAAGGTTCTCTGCGTGGTTAGAAAAGAAGCAGAAGTTTGCTGTAGTGTACGTGGAAGTCGGAAATGCCAGGCATGGGAAGGACTCAACGTGGGTCACCATGCTCAGAGGCAGGGTCCAAGAGCCAGCAGAGAAACAGAGATCCGGCCTTAGAACCACAAGGAACTGATTCTGCCAATGACCTGAATGAGCCTGGACCTGAGTTTCCTCACAGAGAGCCCCAGGGAGAGCCCAGACAAGCTGACACCTTGATTTTGGCCTCGAGGGGTTTCGGGCAGAAAACCTAGCAGGGCCCACCAGACAGGCACCCACCAAACAGCGAGCCAGTAAGTGTGAGTGTTTCTGTCTGAGTTTGTGGTGCTAGGGCTGTGCTATGGCTGCCATTGGACACACGTGCAGGGACGGAGGGCCTTTCCACTCCCTGTTCCCTGAGTCTCAAGATCTGTTCCCCATCTCCTCTCATGAGCTGCCTCATGTCCAAGGCCCTCCCTGACCACTGAGTAGGGTGCGTCCACCCATCCCTGTCCCACCACCCCGGTTTTAATTGGTGACTATTGCTAACTGCAATATATATGCTTACTGCCCTTTTGTCCCTGACACCCCCTGCCTTCCTGTCACATCCACGAGGGAGTTCCTCACAGCCAGGCACTTTCTTGTTCATCTCTGAACCACGCCAAGATTCACCAGGCATCTCAGAAAACCCAACGGCTGGGGAGGTGCCCAGAGAAGAACAACTCATCTCAGAGAAACCTGGAAGTCCCAGAGACTGAGCCCAATCCTGAAAACTCCTGATCCCAGAAGACGCAGTGGCCATGAAACCAAAATCAGCAGCGACCGTAGGAGTTACTATACTGCAGCAGCAGCCTCGGCGCAGACACAGCGGCGCAAAACAGTCCATGTGAATGGTCTCCAAGTGTCTGTGGGCCAGGCGTGACCAGGCTTCTGTGTCGGGGGCTCCCACAGCTGCCCTGGGCGTGTCGGCTGGAGACGAGTCTCAGCTGAGGTTCGACCGGGGACGGGGCCACCTCCAGGCTCACACGGCCGCTGGTAGCAGGCAGGACCTCAGACCGCAGTGTCTGCTGTCCGCCACTGCTTGGCATGGAAGGCCTTCCCAAGCAGCCTCTTGCTCCCCAAAAGCCAGCAAGGGAGAATCTGCCAGCAAGACAGGTATCAGAAGTGTCCACAGCATGGTGACACAGGAGCCCCCCCCCCACCTCTGCTGTATCCGGTTGGGTAACAGGCACCACGGCTATGAAATTCAGACTCAGGATGCAGGAAAGGGTCCTAACTGTCAAAATAAAAATCTCAGTGGAGGGACCAAAATATAACTGGAAATGGTCGAAACCAACTATCGATATGGAAGAACGACTTGCAGGTTGATTTCAGACCATGAAGCAGAAGGACGAAAAGAAGGAAGGGGTGAGTTCAGTGGTAGGAAGGATAGATTCCAGGAACTTTATCCGTGTGACGGGAGTCTTACAGAAAAGGAACAGGAGAGAGGAGACAATAGCCACGTTAATAAGAGCGGATGATTTCCTGAGTAAATAGCTGAGAATTCACAAAACAAAACAAAAAGTCCATTGAGCGCCCAGCAGGAACTGAGGATGGGGAAGAAATACTGAGAAACCTCCCGGTGTATTAAGGCTCTCCGGAGAAGCAGGCCAAGAGCATACACAGTCAGAGTGCACTAGGGAAGATTATTATGGGAACTGCTTCCTGGTCGGGGAGGCCCAGACCTCCCGTGACAAATGGCCAGTCTAAACATTTGTCCATGGAGAATTTTCAGTCTGCCTGTGGGGTTGTATGCTGGGGTCTGAAAGACTCAGTTGGCTGTTTGTTTATACACTGATGGCGGGGGACAGCTCCAGGCACTGCTGGTCACTGACACGTGTGAACTGCCCGATAATTCACACATACAGTGTGTAAGTACAGGAATGAGAAAAGGCTAGGAGAGTCAGCAGCAATTAAGAGGGCTCATCCTCAGGGTGCCTGGGTGGCTCAGTGGGTTAAGCCTCTGCCTTTGGCTCAGGTCATGATCTCAGGGTCCTGGGATCGAGCCCCGCATCGGGCTGTCTGCTCAGCAGGGAGCCTGCTTCCTCCTCTCTCTGCCTGCCTCTCTGCCTACTTGTGACCTCCCTCTCTGTCAAATAAATAAATGGGATCTTAAAAAAAAAAAAAATCTTGCCATTTGCGACGATGTGGATGGAACTAGAGGGTATCATGCTTAGCGAAATAAGTCAATCAGAGAAAGACAACTATCATGATCTCCCTGATATGAGGGAGAGGAGATGCAACATGGGGGGTTAAGGGGGTGGGAGAAGAATAAATGAAACAAGATGGGATTGGGAGGGAGACAAACCATAAGTGACTCTTAATCTCACAAAACAAACTGAGGGTTGATGGGGGGAGGGAGGTGGGAGAGGGTGGTTGGGTTATGGACATTGGGGAGGGTATGTGCTATGGTGAGTGCTGTGAAGTGTGTAAACCTGGCGATTCGCAGACCTGTACCCCTGGGGATAAAAATATATGTTTATAAAAAATAAAATTTAAAAAAAAAAAAAAAAGCTCACCGTCTGGGGGTGGGAGTTGGGGGGGTGAGGGGTCTCCAGGTCTGACTTGACACACACAACACAGCTGTTCTAATTGTTTTACTCTTTCCATATTTTTAAAAACTCAGTGAAATCATATTTTTAAAGTACCAAACATAGCTTTGTCAAATAACTAAAGCTTTAAAAAATTTTTTTCCAGCAGCCATCAGGTTTGTTCGTAAGTACTGGAGAGACAAGGGAAGAGTCCTGGGACCCCTGATTGTTAATTACTCTTAGAAAATGTTTCACATTGCATGTGGAAAACAGGGCTGAAAAATATTGAATGGATTGAAAATAAGCCTTTAAAAAATAATTTGAGAGCATCGATGTTTTGCACATAGATAAGATGGTATTTAGAAGTAAACCTCTCAGGATCAGAATCCATAGAAAATAGCCATTCGTTCAAATCCAAATTGAGCAAAGCTGTCAAAATTGCTTCCAAAGTAGCTATGAGGCCAAAGGAGATTTCATCTGCATTTTAAGGAACTGAATGTTCAGAAACCCATTTTATACAGAAGTCCGGGAGCAAGCAACATGTATGAATAACATTATACCTGTGCCCACAGAAGTGGATAAATTCTATTTATCAGAGTTTGGGGCGCAGATAATGTCGAGATCTCACATCTGGAAGAAATGGCATGGCTGCACGCATGCTTCTGACCCGGTGCACCACCGCAACCCCCAAGGTGTGATAGGCATCTGGAGACATCATTTCACAAAATGCAGAAAATTGCTGTGGAGCTAGGGCATGATTGCAATTTAAGGGAAATGGTGCAGATAAATCTATTTTAATGGATAAGCTTAGTAGATGCAAAATAAATATGTCAGTACTTCATTATTTATTCCTTTCAACTGGTTTAAATTGGAGTGGAAAATACACATGATATCCAATTGTATATATCTGCAATTGTATACATGCAAATGAAAAAAAAAAATGTTTCTCCTAAGCCACGTAAGTAGTTTGGAGAAACTTCTTCCCACTGCATAATTAATTTCAAAGACTCTTTCAATTCCACTGCACGGCCTTCCATGCACTTCTTGGGTGTCACCCATTACCCAGGCCATCAAGGTGCTCACCACTGAACGGAGTTCACAAATTCTCTCTCTCTCTTTTTCTTTTTAATGTTATGTTAGTCACCATACAGTACATCATTAGTTTTTGATGTAGTGTTCCAAAATTCATTGTTTACATATAACACCCAGTGCTCCATGCAATCCCTGCCCCCTCCTTAATACCCATCACTGGGCTCACCCATCCCCCCACCCCCTCTGCTCTAAAACCCTCAGTCTGTTTCTAGGAGTCCACAGTCTCTCATGGCTCATCTCCCCCTCCAATTCCTTTACCTTCATTTTTCCCTTCATTCTCCTAATGTCCTCCATGTTATTCCTTATGTTCCACAAGTAAATGAAACCATATGATAATTGACTCTCTCTACTTGACTTATTTCACTCAGCATAATCTCCTCCAGTCCCATCCATGTTGATGCAAAAGTTGTGTATTCATCCTTTCTGATGGCTGAGTAATATTCCAATGTATATATGAACCATATCTTCTTTATCCATTCATCTGTTGAAGGACATCTTGGCTCTTTCCATAGTTTGGTGACTGTGGACATTGCTGCTATGAACATTGGGGTACATATGGCTCTTCTTTTCCCTATATCTCTATCTTTGTGGTAAATCAAGTGGGCATCTTTGGACTCTAAAGGCCAGTATTTCCATTCAGCAAAAAATAGGTTAGTAAGATTGGGCAGGAGCCCTCTGCTGGCATCACTGCCTGACAAAAGGGAGGTTGGTGGTGGACCCAACCCAAGAGCCCCCAGAGGCTGTGACACCCCCAACTTGGTTACTCTTGGTTTATTGAGCAGTGTTATTAAGTAATGAGCAAGGCTCACCTTTCTTGCTGTCTACACAGCAGATAGATTAAGAAGGGGAACTAAAAGTTTTGCTACTTGAGACGCTCCTAAAATTCTACTCCAGTGCAGGGATCAAGTCTACAGAGTATAGACACATACTCTAAGAAATAGGAAATTCAATATAGCATTTCCTTTATTAGATTCAATTGCTAATTTATATAAAACATGGTACACACTTTATAATATGTTAGAGAAAATACAACATTTAAAAATACCAGGGAAACAGATTCCTGATAACTTGATACATGATGTTATCATCTCAAGATAAACAAGCTCTAAGATTAGCTATCAACTTGAAACAGGAAAAACTATAAGAAACAGACAAACTGAATTTTGCATGAGAAAATACACTGACACACTTTCTAACATAACTATAAAAGTAGGTACAAGTGCAGGGTCAAAAAGTGAAATAAATGAAACTGACTCTCTTGGACATAAAACTCCAGAAATTAAAATTCTAGGTGCTAGAATTTAAGAATCTTTGTGTTCCCGTCTCTTAATGTTCTCTGGGTTTTATCTCATGAGGATAATGGTTTCCACATTAAGGATCATGATAAGGAGTAAATGAAAAATATGTATTTGGAACTATCAAGGACATGTCAAAACATTGTTTCTTTTCTTCCTTCCACACTCCCTTCCTTTTCCCCTGTATTCTCTGTATTTTTCTTCAAGTGTTATAGGAAACTTCCTGATTAGTATTTGGAGAAATGGAGAAATAAAGTGTTTTGTTTTAAATAGATTTTATTTTTAAGTAATCTCTATACCTATACGTGGGACTCAAACTCCCAGCCCCGAGATCAAGAGTCCTGTGCTCTATGGACTGAGCTAGCCAGGGGCCCCAGTAATAAAGTCTGTAAACTCAGAAATTTTAGCTTTGCAAACATCTTGAGACTAGAGTTGATTTTCCTTAAGGACACCTGTGATAAATTCCCAGCTGGAAATCCTATCACAATTCTCCCACTTCCAACCATTGGGGCAATCTTAAATTAAAAATAAAATATTTTAATGCATATAAGGAATTTAATTATTGGAATATATGCTCACTGAAGAAAATTCAAGAAGTACAGAATGTCAGGGGGAAGGTTACACACTCAACTGTACAATCCGGAATGGCTGACAGACTTCTCTTCAGCTTATTACCTCCATGACACACAGAATACAGTTTTCTATAACTCAAATTATACTGTGGACTCAACTGTCATTAAAATTTAACAATGTACCATACGTGAATGCCGCACATGTCCACATGCTTCAGGGTTGCCTACAATTCCACTAAGAGGATGTGCCAGTCCCCTCATGCTGGCCCGATGTGGGCAACGAGGTTGTTGAGTGCTGAGAAAACTCTTAGAAGAACAGCAGAGAGGGGCACCTGGGTGGCTCAGTCAGTTAACTACATGCCTTTGGCTCCGGTCACGATCTTAGGGTCCTGGGATCCAGTCCTGCATTGGGCTCCTTGCTCAGCGGGGAGGCTGCATCTCCCTCATCTCTGCTTGTGCGCTCTCTCTCTCTCTCTCTCTCTCTGTTAAATAAATAAATAAATAAATAAATAAATAAATAAATAAATAAAATCGTAAGAAAAAGAACAGCAGAGAACTACACAGACTTCGGAGACATGCCTTAAGAGAACCCTGAAATGTCTCCTCTTCGTCACCTGAGTTAGAGAATGTGGGTCACCTGGGTCCCACTCTAGATCACGGAATCGAGCCACGGCATTTAAACAAAAGGTGGATTGTGAGGGACGGCAACTGGCCTGGAAGTGGACTTTTTAATCCATCAAATCTTTAAATTCTGTGTTTTGTGATTTCTACTATTAGTTTCTTTTTTTTTTTTAAGATTTTATTTATTTATTTGACAGACAGAGTTCACACCTAGGCAGAGAAGCAGGCAGAGAGAGAGGAGGAAGCAGGCTCCCTGCTGAGTGGAGAGCCTGATGTGGGGCTCGATCCCAGGACCCTGAGATCATGACCCGAGCCGTAGGCAGAGGCTCAACCCACTGAGCCCCACAGGCGCCCCGACCATTGGTTCCTATTTAGAATCTTCTTTCCAGACAGAGACGAGATACCTTGCGTATCTCCTGTACTTACATTTATGTTCCGGGTCGGAGGACCCAGCGGACCTGTGTCTACACTCTGGACCCATAGACATGGTGTTGTTTTGAGCTGCTAGGTTTGTGGTAATTTGCTAAGCAGCAGCAAATAGTAACACAGACTGTAGCATCTGGAAGTGAGTGGTTGCTGTCACAGACACCTGAAAAGGGGGGAATGGCTTTGGAAGCAGACCATGGTGGGGGGGCTGAGGGAATTTTACAATAATGCCTAAATCACCTTGAACAGACTATTGTAGGACTTATGCCCCAGACACTGCCACTGGGACTCCCACAGAGGTGAAGGGTATGTTATTATGAACCAGAAGAGGGGGTTATGCAGTGGCACTCAGAAAGCTGAGTGAAATTGTCTCCTGAAGTTCTACAGAAGGCAGGGCCTGTGAGCAACTGACTGCCTGTGTAGCTCAAGAGATTTCCCAGCCAAGTGTGGAAGGGGCCTTCTGGGTTCCTACTGCTGCTCGAAGTGGAATAAACACAAGGGAAGTGGGTTGTGAGAACCAGGACTTCATGATTTTGGAAATCCGCAACCTCTCCAGACAGCAAAGGTGTTACAAGGAAGAGATTTATTGTCAGGAGAATGTGTCTTGGGACAAAGCAGAGGGTTGACCACACAACCTTTTGGGAAAACCTTAGGAGAATGGAAAGCTGAGAATATTCACTCACGCAGAAGACCCTTTGGTGTCTCACGGAACAGACCCTCTCGATTGAGCACAAGGGCCTCTGGGAGGTTTCGGGATGTGGATCTTCAACCATTCTATGGCAGCCATGGATGATCTGAGGGGACGCCTTTCATGCAACAGAGCGAACTCATGACAACCACAGAAGGCCCATAGACATTGGAGAAAACTGTTTTAGCAGAAACTATCAGCTCAAACTAAAGGGGGCAAAGAGAGTAAAACGGAGAGGTGGATCTCAGACTCCCAAAGTCCCTCTGGGAAGAACAAATGACTCACCCACCATCACCATTCATGGAAAAGAAAGGCATGAGGGCATGAGCTCAGACGGCAAGCTCCAAACTCAGAAGGCAAAGCCAAGAGTCAGAGGAACTTATTCTCAGGCCTTGAAACTTCAGATACTCCCAATATTTGCCTGATGGAATCTCAGGGCCACTACGGACCAGCGACCCTGCCTGCCTCTCCTGTCTCCCTGATTTGAATGAGAATGCGCGCAGCTGCCATCCTGTGTCTATCCTGCCCTTTCTGTGGGAGGTGATGGGGGCAGATCCCTCGCTGGTCCACACGTCAAGAGAAGATGTGCCCCCGGAACTGCACTTAATGAACCATCCCCAAGGGCCTTTTCTGGACCTGGGCTTGACATAGAAGATAAGATTTGGGACTTGAGTGGTGGCATGAATGGGATGAGGCACATGGGAGGTGAATGTTTCTTACAGGTGTCAGGATAAAACCACTGGGGCCAGAGGGCAGATGCTGGTGGACAGACACCGCATCCTGATTTGTTTTGTTCGTGGTTTCCTAGAGTGTGAATTTCTTCTAATGAACCACATATAGAAGGGATGGAATGTCATGTCCACAAATGTCTCAAGGGAAAGATCACAGCTTCCCGCTTCCTCTCCTTTCCTTTTTCTCTCACTTGCTCACTCGGATGATATGTCCACCTGCTGTGTTGTGAGCTGCTCTATGGAGAAGCCACAGGGGAAGGGCAGAGGGAGGTGTCTGGTCAGTATGGAACTGGCGTCTTCCACCCAACTTCCTGAGAGTAACAAGATCTTGGTGGTCATGTGAATGAGCTTGGAAGCGCCTGCTCCCCAAGCTGAGACGTCACAGAAGACTCTGGTTCAACAAATTGAATGTGTTCTTGTGGGACACCTTGAGCCAGAAAACCTAGCTGAATTGCACCTGGATTCCTAGCCCCCAGAAACTGTTGGATAACACGTGTTTCCTGTGTGAGGCCACTAGGTCTGGGGATCTGTTGTATGCAGCAATAGATAACCAAGAAGGAGAGTAAAATGACATTTCACACAGAACCTAGGCCCTTTGGGGAAATGGAAGCTACCACACTAAAAACAGCAGCAGAAGCAGCAAAATGGAGAGTAGAGGGAAGAAGGGCGACACTATTTCAGGTCAAGATGTAACAAGTGTCATCTCAATGTACCCAAGGACATCCCAGGCGTGTGACTTCCTGGGAGTATGGGTCAAGTTCTTTCCACTAAATTACGGATTTGCTCTCTCGATTCACACATCTCAGAATGGGCAAGAGCACTTGTCTATGATTCCCAAGTTTAAAATTCCATAGGGATGTTTCATTTAAGATGAAGCTTGCAGTCAAACAAGCGCAGACCAGCTTTCGGCAAAAACGTAGACAGTGTTAACGTGGTCGAGCAAGAATGGTAGGTACCATGCTGGAATTCTGCTTGGGGGGAGAATAATGGGCTCTTTCTCCAGTATACAGCCGCCATCCACATGGGGTGAATCAGCTTACAAGATGCAATGAAATAAGACATTCACTTCTTTGGTTGTGCTAGTCAGGCGCTGAATAGCACCATGTCTGTGGGTTCTACTCTGGACAGGCAGAAGCAGAACGTTTTCATCATCACAAAAAGTTCTGTGGGACCGTTCTGGTCTAGAGAATGCCAGAATCTGAGAGGGGTAAAGGAGAAGGGGCCGTAACACATATGTGAAATGAGATATCACATGGTGTGGCAAACGCAGCAGGGTCCTTCCTCTCAATGTTGTTAAAGGTGACAATGGTATTTAAATGGATTTTTTCAAATAACTCACCAATTCTCTCAGCAAAATTTTTTGAACACTCCATACCACTGATATTTCTAATTCTTCCTTTATTTGTCTTGGGCGACTTTGGCCAATCCCAACCTTCTGGCACTTGAACTCCTGGCCATTCACCATGGGGGTGTTTTTCTTTCTTGAAGACCAGTTGGACCTGAAATGCTGCCCTGGGGAAGCGTGGCCCTGCAAGGTTGGGTGCTTCTCTGCACAAGAAGCTTGTTGTGTAGCAAAGATAAGATAAGGTAAAATTTAAAAAAAATTTAAGACAAAGCATGAGATGATCTTAGCTTTTCCAACCTGTTCTCCAAGAACAGAAGACTGTGCTTGCTCCCACCTCGCGATGTCCCTCTGAGTGTAGAGCAGATGGTCCAATGTTGGAAATTCCCTAGGATTTGGCCTAGTGAAACGCATGCCTAGAGGCATTCATTTGCGTCAGTCTTTGGAATCATCTGTTAAATACGGTGAAAAATGACGCTGGCCTCTCTCCAGAGGGAAGGCAGCCCACATGACCAGGTTAGCGTGGAGTTGTGCCGGATCCCTGGAGCCTCGTTCCCTGAAGACAGGTGGTCGGCAACTTGAGGAAGTGGCAGTGCCCTCAGTCCCCATCTACTATGTGGGCTAAGGTCTCTCCCACAGGACCCCATGGCACATGAAGACCCAGCTGTGGAGTTTGACTGGACTTTGTGTAAAATATGGGGCCAAGAGAGGAAGTAATGAAGTAGAACGGTATATGCAATATGACTGCTCCTGGAGCTCACTGGCCACGGGCTCCATGGGGCTCTTCAGATGGCCCCTCTCCTCACACCCCGCCTGTCTCCATGGTGCAGACACTGCTGACCTCCAAACACAGGATGCTTTCCCCTGGTCCCTGGTCCAGCTGCTCCTGGCCCCCGAGAGTTCTTCCCTATGCTGTAGAAGTTCTTTCTGCACGGCATGAGGTGGCTACGGAGGTCACTGTAGCTCCCTTCAGGGCAATTCTCCCTGCCAGGACTCTGGCCAGGCTGTGCTGAAGACTGAGGAGTGTTTTCCTGCTTCACCAATGTCAGTGTAGAAACTCTACTAGTCATCCCACTACATTACTAACAGCAATCATAACAGCTGATGAATTATTTCCTACCGTCTAAAATGCTGGCTCCCCTATCCCCTTCTTCTAGGACTTCACTCAAACATGGTGAAGTTTGGACTTTCTTTGTATTTTATTTTGCATAGTTTCTATTGTTACACTTTTAAGTCTGCTAATCCTTTCTCAGGCAATGTGTAATCTCTCTTAATCCTAGTTTAGAGGGTGTGAAACAGAATAGGGGTTGAAAAATTGTTGGAAAGGAACCCTCCCTCTCTGAGTGTCTCCTGTGTCCTGGGCACCGTACCTTTCCCATGCTGTCTTCATGACAACCTTTTAAGGCAGGGACTGTTCCCATCCTGTCTTCACAGATGAATACAGGGAGGCCTATAGAGAGCAGATAACACGCCTGAGCTACCCTAAGTCCAGAACAAGAGCCCAGAGGGGCTAACCTCAGTGTGCACTCATTCACCTACACTAAACAGGGTCCTCTCTGTCTGTGGTCAGTGGGCACTGGAGCAGTGGCAGGCAGAACCAGGGTACCCAAGACCAGAGTGCAGCACCATCTAATATGCCAGGATTAGGATTATTTTGAGCCAAAAGCTACTGAGAAAAAGTAGTTATAGGGTGAGCTCTCTGCCCTCCCCCATCCAGTTTAAGCAGAGCATAAGTTCTCCCTGTGAAGGCATCCTTCCCCGGCCCAAGCAGAGAATCCTCATCTGCCACAAGCTTCCCATAATGTTTTTCATCTTATAAATCACTGCCCCTGAAAGTTCAGTCTCTTTTCTTTGTCTTTCACTTCTCTCTAAATATGTCTTCCTTTGTCCGAGGAGCACAAAAGCCTTCAAGCCTAGGCATTTCTTTATTTCTTCCATGTCATGCAAAACTTTTAACATCAGATAAAATCACACACCTTCTCTCCTGTTGATATGTCTATTGCCTCTTCATTCCTCAGACCCAGACATTGAACCTCGGAGGGCAGGAAGAAATGTTTCCTCCCCTGCAAGACATCAGAGATCATGGCTCCAGGAACCTGGGGGCCAAGGAGTGGAGGGCCAGCAGTGAGAACAATCATCATCTGAGTTACATTCTTGTTGCCAGTGACCGTCTTATGCTCCTTGCCTGGCTCAGGGCAAAGTCCAGCAGAGGTCAGGGTGGCTCCCCAGGTATACACAGATTAAGAGCATCCATCAAGGTTAGCAGGTTCTGGGCCACAGCAAGGGCGAGGGCGATCCCTATTCTTGGTGTTAACAGAGTTTATGCAAAGATTGATTTCAGGAGGCATCATGGCTGAATGAGATGCAAAGGGGTCATTTGAAATCAACCCATGAGCAAATGATTCTGATATTTACCTGGCTGCAAGATGATTTTCACCTTTACCTGGCTGAGAGAGTAGAGTATGTTTTTACTGTCCCAGGGCTCAGCTTCTCCCTCCTGCAGTCGGGGAGCTGGGCTGGGTGAGGAGTGGCTCACCCCTAGCCCCCCGGCAGGTGCAGCACCTCCTGGAACCAGGAAGTTGGTTGTCAGCCGCACAGATCCTGTCCAAGCCCACATCTGTTCACCACTAGATGGAGAGCTTCTCCCACCTTTCCCTCAGGGCTCGAGGAAGGCCCTGGAGGCAGCAGTATGCATCTCTTCGAATGCTGATACCATTTAAAGGAATTCCAAATCAGATGTCAGAAAATGTTCTCCTAGTTAATGTGCTAAAACCTCAAATTTTGGGTTTCTTCACTTGTCTTGTTTAATGTACTGTACTTAACATTTTAAAAAATGCTTAATTAATTGGGCTTTCAACATGTTCTGGTCTGTATTTTTCACAAGGAGATTTCCGGCAGAACCTTCACTGTGCTTGTTCCTATATAAATTGGAAGTAGCTGAATCCCTTTTAAGTAAGCTGTTCTTTGCTGGGTCAACCAGACATGCTCTCACCAAGTCTGTCTGCTTACAGTGAGCGTTTTTAGCTCTGATTTGAAGAGGAGGCCAGTCAGATTGAGTTATTAACCAGCAGGTCCAACTCCAGCCCAGTACACAGAGACTGGGATTAGGAATGGTCTTGATTTCCTTCTCGTGGCCTTGAGTGTGTGACAGTCTGGTGCACACAGCCCTGTATTTTGCAGCCTGATATCGGCTAGAACCTTCCAGAGCTGTGTCCTGGCCCTGAGGTCCAGCAGGGACCAGCACACTCTACTGAAGGAAGAAGCCACTGATCTGAGTGGGCACTTGTCTTCGAGCCCAGATGCAAGGAGCGAGGATGTCGCCAGGCAAGGGGAGGGTCCCGAAATGCAAGTGCCTCCCAGAGCCCCGCTGTGTGAATGTGTGGAAACAGCCACTTTCACAAGGAACATTTCTCTAAGTGCAAAGGAAATTAGGCAAGCAGTTTATTTAGGAGAAGCAGAAGCAAGAGGAAAGTGATTTGCCTTCTTTTCCTCTTTTTCTCCTGGGAGGAGAATGATCCTGCAAAAATGTACCAGCAGCCTGTAACGAGCCCTTCCCTATTTTGCTGGAAATCCCACCCTCCCGCCATGGCTCCTCAGTTTCTGTTTTGCAGCTTGTGGCTTCGGGAAGGGGACTGGAGGTCACAGAAGCAGCTAGCCAGGGCTCCAGCACAGCACCGGGAACAGGGAGGAAGTCAGGCAGGTCCCCGAATTCCAAGGCACTGGTGGGGGAAAAGCAGTCCCCACTTAGCCAACACCTTGAAGGCCCCAGTGAGCCTGCTTTATACAAAGCACATGTCCTCAGGCAAATGTCAGGTCCCTGGCTGGCAAAGTGAAAGCCCTGGTCGTCAAAAGGGAAATGAAAGTTTCTGCATAATTTGAATATTGAAGGGAGGGTTCGGGATCCAGTACCCCAGGGCAGGCTTCAGGCGGAGCCAGCTGGGAGTGCATGGTTTACTTGGAGAGGGAATCAATGTTTGGCAGGTACCACCTTTTCTGGGCACCAGGCTGGATGCTGGGAGGCTTCTCAGAGCTATGCCCAAGAGCTTTCCATGATGTGGATAGCTTCCAGTATCTGCGCTGTCCAGTATGGTAGCTGTGGGCATGAGTGGCCTCCTGAACACATGGAATGTGGCTGACGCCACTGAATTTTCTAGTTCTTTACATTTCAATGAATTTAAGTGTACGTAGCCTTGTGGGCCACTAAGCTACTATTGTATGGAACAGCGATGTTCTACGTTGAGCCTCTGTTTTGGGTTCAACACAGGTAGGCCATGATGTAGGCTGCGGCATCTCATTGCTACAGGGAAGGAAAGGGAAGCTCTGGTCCTCCACGCAAACAGTCAAGCAATCAGCTATGCTCTTTGCTTCTGAATGAGGTAGTCTTTTCACATGTTCACATTCTCAACCCCGCCTAAATGGGGGTATGCATGCACCCAGGGTGCCTGCTGGTGACCAAGTCATCCTAAGGGTGAGGAACTATTCTCCTTCTGTTTGCTTCAGGTGATTCCTTACACGAGGCCCAGCCCCACTCACCATGGTGTGGTGACAGTTGTGGCTCTCACCCGCTGAGGGGACCTCAGATGAGCGAGGTCCAGGACTCTCTTGCACGTAATCTCTAAGATAGGAGGTGGTGGCACCTCCGTCCCAGGCTTGCTATGCACGTTGCCCCTGCCATATTCCTTGCTCTGTGCCCGACCCACCGAATATTCATTCAGTGACTATTCAGTGATGGTGTCTGTGGGCCTGCTGGGGGAGGGCTGCATTTAGCCCCCCAGGGGGATGGTTGTTGTCCTCCTTCGTAAGGAAGGCCGGGCATTGAGCCCCACGGGAAGCGCTGGAGGAGCCTGTGGGCTTGGCATGGTGGTTTCCTCCCCCTCGGATAGCAGGGCAGAGAGGAAGGCTACACCTTTTTTTTTCTTTCCTATGTAAATTTTTTCCCAGTCAGCTTTCTACTACTTCTGATTCTCTTTCTGAATCATTAGTCTTTCTCAACACATGTCTTCATCCCATCATTCAAATTCAGGCACGCCCCATGGATGAGAATTTTTGAGTTTCTTTATTGTTTTTTCCCCAAAACTGTTTTCTATCTGCCTGCCTCCCCCCGCCAAGCTCCGAACATAAAGTGTTGTAAGCAAGATTTACATCACCCAAGTGAAACCGTTTCGAGGGCTCTTCCTCATAATTGCTGGTTGGCAGAGGTGGGGGCCTGGCATAGGAAAAATGGGTGAGGGGGGTCCAAAGGTACAAACTTCCAGTTATAAAGTAAATAAGCCACATGGGGGTCATATGCAGCACAGCGACCATAGTTAATACTATATTACATAGCTGAGAGTTTCCAAGAGGGTAGGTCTTAATCGTTCTCACCACAAGAAAAGAAACTCTGTGTGTGGCGATGTATACAAAATATGACTGAGTCTGAACTGAAAAGTCTGGGTACTGAAAAACAGAAATGTGAATGATACCTAACGGCAGCCAGTCATAGGAAAATGCTTGCAAAACAAAGAATAATTTATCGGTGTAAGTGATATCTTTCCTTTTCTCTTACATGCAACATAACAGAGTAGATCCATTTTTAAGAAGTTGTGTTACCTCCACACTGGTGTATTGCTTCTATTTCGCTATTGCAAATTGTGTTATCCTGGGTATCTGGGGTCTGCAAACGTTGTGTGACTTGGGGAAATGACGCATCCTGTCTGAGCTGTAAGGTAGGTGTGACGGGAGATTGCAAAGATCGCAACAGTACCATGCCTGGTATCCGGGATCAGCTCAGCACATTTCTGTCTTTCTTTTGTTTCCCTCAAGTGTTTTATGGTTGGTCTAGTGGTGTTTTTCACCAAGGCCTGAACCAGGAAATAAATATTGAAATGGTGTGTTGCTCCTTTTCAAATGTCAACACAGGCTCACAGGACCTCAACGTGTTTGGAATCATCCAGGCCCAACATCAGGTCCTACGTCTCAAAGTTGAGTGGAACCATAGGCTGAGAAGACGAGTGTCATGCCTCTTTTTTTCCTGCCATAAAGAGAATGAGACACCCCCAATCTCACCTCTGAAATGCTCCAGCTACACCCCTGATGGCGGCAGAAGACATGTCCCTGAAGCAATTCCACTCTCACAGAAAGACCGACTTCCAGAAGGCAGGAGACAACTCATACAATCACCCTCAGTTTCACAGTTTCACAGAGTGAGAAGGAGAAGCAGACTCCATAATGAGCAGGGAGCCCGATGCAGGACTCGATCCCAGGATCCTGGGATCATGACCTGAGCAGAAGGCAGATGCTTCACTGACTGTGCCACATAGGTGTCGCTCTTGGAACCTTTCAAATGCTACCATACAGCATAGCTCTCTGAGAGGGGGCAGGGGTGTATGGCTTTTCCCAAAACACTCTGTTCCATTCTTCATTTTGTATTATGCATAATGGGCTTTAGGAAGTATGCTCAAGGGTGACTCTCTGTGACCTTGAAAAAGTCACTTTGCTTCCCTGGCCTTAGTTTCACTACCTGAAACTGGTGCACACACCCACCTCTGCCCTTCCTCCCCAGCAGCCTGGCAGTTCCGGAATCACAACAGGGCTCATTTTCCACTCCACTCTGGGCCCTGTTCAGCTTTGGTGCTGAGAGGATGCTTCTGGAGCTAAACATGGTTCCCCCTCCTGCTAATCCCCCACCCCACGGCGGGGCTAGCTGGAGGCCGAAGGCCCAGAAAGCCATCCCAGGACACTCTAGCCAAACTCTGGACCCAGACTTTCCTCAAACACCACTTCCACACTCGAGCCTCTTGTACCTGTATGCATGTTGTCCTTTTGCCTTGAATTTTTTGCTGTCTTTCTTCACTCCAATAACCCCTTCTGTCTTGCAGGCTCCTTGTGTCCTTGTTGATTTTCTGCCTGCTGGATCTGTCTGGTTCTGAGAGCCTCTGACTGCAAGCATGGGTTCGTCTCTTCCCCCTTGCATGTCTATCAGTTCGGCTGATACTATGATGCTCTGTTAAGCCCACACATATACAGGCTTGCTACATCTTCTTGAAGAATAGACCCCTTTATCATTAGGTAAGGCCCCTCTTTGTCCCTGATAACTGTCCTTGCTCTGAAGTCAGTTCTGTCTGAAAGCTTAATATAGCTACTCCTGCTTTCTTTGGATTAGTGCTAACACGGTGTCTTTCTCCACATTTTTCTTTTTAGCTTACATGTCTTTATATCTAAACGGGAATTCTCACAGACAATGTATAGTCGGGGCTTGTTTTTGGGTCCACTCCGATAATCTCTGTGCTTTAATTGGTGCCTTTGTTTATTTTTTTAAAAAGATTTTATTTATTTATTTTGGGAGAGACCCAGAGAACTCGCACATGGGGGGAGGAGCAAAGTGGGGAGACTCTCAAGCAGACTCCCTGCTGAACACAGAGCCCACGGCAGGGCTTGATCCCAGGACCCTGAGGTCTTGACGTGAGCCAAAATCAAGAGTCAGATATTTAACCGACAGCACCACCCCAGGTGCCCCTTTAATTGTTGCATTTAGACAAATGACACTTAAAGTATTGATACAATTGGATTAGTGTCCACTACATTCTTACTCTTTTCATTTATTCACTCCTTCCTTCCATCTGTCCATCCGTCACTTCCTTTTTGTCTTCCACTCTTTCTGTCTTCTCTGGTTTTGACTGGATACTTTGCATGACTCTGCTTCTCTTTTCTGCCTTTGTCTCTCTAGGTTTGACTGAGATGCACTCGTTCCGGAGGATCCTGGCAGGCTGCCGTCCCTGCTTCTCAGCCCCTCTCGCTCCTCAGCAGCTTCTGCTCGGACCGTTCAGTCTGTCCCCCAGACGGGAACCCTTTACAAGGGCCAAAATTCTAGGATGCAAGACAGGACCCTCCTGGAAAGACTCAGGGACCCCAGAAGCCTGGGCCCTGGGTCCCATTGCCTTATGCCTGTCTCCAAGGAGAATGACAATGGCCCTGAAGCAAGTGGAAAGATGAGAAGAGGCTTCAGAAAGAGGAGTCATGGGGTAGGGATTCAGGTCACCATCTAGGGCAAGATAAGACCTCAAGGAGCCCAGGAAGCAGAATTGAAGGCCCATATCACACAGCATTCTTAGAACTGTGAGTGCCTGACTTTGTTTGCTGTTGGAGGTTTGGGGATGATGGCAGCAGCATGTCTGCCCTCCAGAAGCTCACAATCTGATGGAGGAGGAGGACACTTGACACACAGCATCCTGAGAGCCCCCAGCATGGACTTAGCCAAGGACTCCAGGAGCACAGAGACCTGGTCTTGAGAGAGTTCTACAAACCAGCTCAGGACAATGAGCTCAGGCTTATTGAATGACTAGTTCAGCAGCAGTGAGGCTAGAGGGAACCACATGGAGTCACGTGGTGGTCCGCCTGGATGCCATTCTGGAGGAAGTGGACTTGAAGCCTAGACCAGGCTCCCTGACCTCTCAGGGTTGCAGTGGTGGTGGCAGACCTCCCAAACTCACACTGGATATAAACATGCAACTGATTTCCCACTGGGCAGCACACCCGCGGTTTTGAAATGGCATCCTCCTGCTTTCAGGGATAGGATCTGGGTGTAGGCAGGGGGGACCCACAGCCGGTCTTGTGAGTGGCAGCACCCAGAGGGAGGAGGCCCTGAAAGGGGAATCAGATGAGGGCCCCAAAACCACAGACCCTCCTTGCTGTGGGGCCTGGCCTGCCCTCGCCCACAGGAAGCGGGAGGGAGATGTGATGAGGAAGCTGCCACAGGTGCCGGGTGGGCTGAGATGCCCCAGAGGTGAGGCCAGCCCAGCGTAGCGGCCAGCAGGACTCTGGAGAGCCTGGGCCCACCCTGCTATGTGTAGGTGTGGGTGCATGTGCTGGGGGATATGCAGGGAGGGGACCCCTGCATAGGAGGCTCAGGGATGGGCGGCACAGAAGGGAGGCCTGGAGCTGACCCATGGAGGGACAGGCAGAACATTTTGGGACAATTCACACGCTCAATGTCACATCTAGTTGGTCTGACAAAACATGGGAAAGAAGAAGTGAAATTTGTTAGCTGTACCGAGATCCATGTAGTTCACTTCAAGGGACAGTTTTGGTACCAAATTATCCTTGTTATGCAAATTTCCTCCCCAACTGGCTGGTTCCCAGTTGTGCACAGGGACCTTGGTGGTTGCATCTGCTTCCCGTCGTGCCGATTCACTGGGTAGCCACAGCCCATCTGCTCCGTGGGCCAGCGCCCTGCTGCCAGGGAGGAGGGACACTTGGGAAGGTTCTTGAGCAGGGAGGGGACAAGCAAGGGGACTTCACCACAAGGTCTGTACCTGTGTCCCTAGGAAATACTGCCCGGCACTTGCCATTTTTAAAGCAGCAAGTCGTAGCCAAGGCCTGAGGCCTGTAGTGTACAGGGTTCCTGTCTTCTCCTCTGCCAGACCCCCATGGGGGTGCTTCAGGAATGTCCCTGTGGATGTCCTGGACCCTCAGGCAGCAGCTCCTTCTCTGCCCCTTCTCATTTCCACTGCTTTCTTCGACCCAGTTGTGGCCTCTCTTTCTGCACCAAGAAAATCTGGGGTGCTACACACAGCTGGCTTTCCTTTTGTGGGCTCTTCCTCCCCCTATCCCTCCTCAGGCACATGGCGCATCTGTCACTTTCCTTACCATCAGCCATCCACATGTTGGTAACGCTCAGGTCTCGGACCTCTCCCTACAGCTCACCTGTTCTCACCATCCTGTCACTTAGATAAGACCAAAACCACACTCCCCACTTCGAGCCTTCTGTGGTCTTAACGGGTCCTCTAGGATCAGAGACTGTTATTCCTGCAATGAGCAATGGATTAAGTCGCCTTAAATAGAGGATAATGTAGCCTATGTCCATGGAGCTCCACCTTCACCCATGGGGCCACGGTAACAACATGGCACAGACTCCAGGAGCTTGGAAACAACAGAAACTACTTCCCAGAGTTCTGGAAGTTGCACCTGTGAGATCAGAGTTGGACTGAGGGCCCTCTTTTGGGTTGTACCTTCATGCCGTGTCCTCACGTGGGGACAGGAATATTTCTGGGCCCCTTTTATGAGGGCCCTAATCTCACTTCTGAAGGCTTGGCTGGGATCTCAGCACGAGGACTTGAGGGGACACGACCGTTCAGACCAGAACAGGCCCCCAGCCTATTCCAGGCCCTCTTGTTGACACCGAGGATGTGGCACTTGGTACATTAAAAAAAAAAAAGATAAAATCCCCGGGGCGCCAGGGTGGCTCAGTCAATGTCCTACTCTTGATTTCAGCTCAGGTCATGATCTTGAGGTGGTGGGACCGAGCCCCACATTGGGCTCCACACTCAGTGGGATGTTGACTTGAGATGCTCTTTTCCTTCCCTCTGCCTCTCCCCCAACTAACTCATGCTCTCTCCTTCTCTCTTTAAAATCAATCAATCAATCAATCAATCATCAATCAATCTTAAAAAAAAAAATCCCAAACCACTCTGTTCATGGAAATCGCATCCTAGTGGCAAGAGTCCAATCCCTCTCCTCTTTGCTTCCCTCTTATCTGGACTCCCCTCCGAGGTTAGTAGCTTGACCCCCACCAGGACATGCCTAGGTCCTCCTGTCCTCCCTTGTTCCCACTGCATCTCCCCTCCGTGCTGTCCAATGTTTGGTCACCTCTTCACCCGCTTCTGGGGGCAAAAACTGAGCACACTTTAGCTCTGCTGGGCTGTGCTGCCTGCTGAGCCTCCTGTCCCCCGTTCCCACAGGGCCAGGGCTCAGTCTTCCTGGGAGTGCGTGAACTTAAATGCTGCCTGTGTCCAGGGGAGCACACAGTCTAATTCGGGGCAAAGGGTTTAGCAAGACTGCTGTGGTCATGCACTGAAGTGTGTCCTCTAATCTAGGTTGTATGCATAACATAGCAATTTATTTTGTTTTTCCACTCTCTGATTTTCTTGTCTCTGAGTTGTTTCAGACTCCAGGGGAAGAGAGAATCATGATTGTTCTTCCTCTCTTAAAAAAAAAAAAAAATAAGTTTGGGCAGAGGAAGAGGGCTAAGCTGTGAACTGTGCTGGGGGGAGAAACAGGTTGGGGAATCAGCTTCATTGGTCTGGGGGAGCTGGTCTGATGCCTAGTGGGTGGACTCCATGCAGACCTCCAGTTAGAATGATCAGGACCAGGGCTCTGGAAACTGCATTTTTAATGACCACCCAGGTGATTCTGAGCTGCATTTGAAAACCAGGGTCACAGGGGATCTCTGGAAACACTGGTGCCAGGGCAGGGGGTGGAGGACAAGGAAACCTTGAGGCAGCTGGGGATTGGGAATTTGGGTTCAGGGCAGGAGAGGCCAGTGGGAGGACAGGAGCCTGGCTGTGAGGCAGCACTGTCATCCTCAGAGCCAAGGGACTCCACTTTCTCCTGTTAGATGGCTTGAGGGCCAGGGCATTTGGAGATAGGCAGGTAAGACTGCCATGAAACAAGGCAGAGCAAGGAACAGTGATGCTTTGGCAGGATCTCTGAGCAGGCGGGGTCTGTGCCACCTGATGCTGCTCTGGACTCTGGTGCAGAGAAAGCCCAGAGGCATCAAGCAGATCCTGGCCTGCAGAGGAACTCACCCCCCAAACCCCAGTCTTGTACCAATCACTGGGTCCCTTGAATTTCCTCTTGTGCTTTGCTCTGTGTTTGGAGTTGAGAAGCCATACAAAAAAAAAAAAAAAACACAGGACTTTTAGAAACTGCCATGGGGATTCTGTTCCTTGAGAGTCCATGTGTTTTTGATGAAAATGCATGCTTTCACCAAGGAGTCACAAAACCTCCAAGATGTTCAATTTTGGTAAAAATAATATGGCTAATTAATTAGCAATGGGATCAGAGATCTTTGGCCTCTGGATCTGCAATCCTGGTCTTTAGCTCCCCCAATGTTAGTGTTTCACCCTAACATTTAAAATATAGAGTGACTTTGGAGTGTCTGGATGACTCAGTGGGTTAAGCCCCTGCCTTTGGCTCAGGTCGTGATCTCAGGGTGCTGGGATCGAGCCCCACGTCAGGATCCTCACTCAGCTCAGTGGGAGTCTGCTTGTTCCTATGCCCCTCTCCCCGTTCATGCTCGTTTGCTCTCTTTCTTAAATAAATAGAATCTTATATATATATATATATATATATATGTGTGTGTGTGTGTGTGTGTGTGTGTGTGTGTGTGTGTGTGTATGGACTTGTATATTTATGGCCCTCACCAGGAACAGAAGCAAAGGGTACAAGAGCAGCAGTTTCCAGCAGGAATGATAAAATCATGCAGGAAAACTCAGCAGCAGCCCTGGGGGCTCCCCGTGGAATACAGAGAGGGTGGGGGTGCTCACAGCTGCTTCAGGGGTCTGGGAACAGTGGCAGGGCACCAAGAACACATCACGTCTACTTGGCCTCCGGTCCTCTGCTTCTGCTGCCAGCTTTTCCCACCTTGCAGCATCCCACCTAAAATCCGGCGCTGTCCTCCTGGGGCCCGCCAGGCACACCTCACTGTCAGCCCACAAAGGTGGACCCCCTCCGGGGCAGCCTTCCCAGAGTGGGACTCATCACTCGGGCCCATCAGGTAGATGCACCATGGACTTGAAGGGTGTAGGGACCAGGGACGGCACAGGAACACTAAAGGTTCAGTGTCAGAAGGATGAGCTGAGATAATCATTCTTAGGATTCTTGGTGAAAACCAAGAAATGGAGTTTATCGTCCTACCGATGGCTTTTGGAACTGAATTGGAAACCTCTCTCTCACCCACTGGCCACATTTGGGGCTCCAGGATGAGACTCCAGTGTGCAACTGAGAGCTGGGGACCGCACGTCTGGGAGGGATTAGTGCCAGCGATGATTTGCCTCTCGATTCCTTCAGGTTTCATTTATTAAGCTTTGTAAGGCTGTGAGCTGCATGGATGCACACAGACACGTTTGTCACTCTCACATCAAATTCATCCTTTTGAGTGACTTTCCTCCCTTCGCCTGCTCTCGGTTTATCTGTAAGTAAGTGCAGATACTCCTGATTCTCCGGATCTGTGATCACCGAGAAATAACAAGGCACAGCTGTAACATGGTCGAACAGATTTCTAGCGCATCCCATCACATCAGTCCGAGCCACACGCTCCAGAAGTGAGCTTACGGGAGGAGGCTGAACATTTCCTCAAAAGATGCTGCCTTGTCAGGGGCTGGTTTTGAAAGTCTCCTTTGGGAATTGACGGCCGGGGCTGACGGGGAAGAGCGCGGTCTGCTTATTCCACTAGCGCTTCACCTTGCTCCAGTCAAAGGTTGCACCATGCAGACCTGGCCTACCCCATCTTGTCCACTAGGTGTGAACCTGAAGTCTGGTTCTCTCTCCAAAAGGGACAGGAGCCTTCTGGCAGCGCCTGGCCCTGGTCTAAGAGCGCAGCTTTGTAGGGTCATGACACGTGGCCACTGGGGTCAGCCACTGTCTCCCGCGCCCCCACAGCCACGGACCCGCCTCCCCGTGGTATCACGCAGTGGGCTGTGAAGAGTGTGGGACGCACCGATTATTGTTCGCCACCTCCGCCTGCCTCAAATCCACATTTTGAAGCCAAAGCCAAAGCCCCCGCCCCCAAGCCCAGCGCAGCCGCGGAAAGGTCAGTGTGCCGCCGAGCCACACTGCTGTGATGTGAAAACCACCCATGCCCACGGTCACGTGGCTCCCCACCCAGGCTCAGCCGCCCCAAGGCCCGCCCCCTCCTCCGGCGGGGAGGAGTCTGCAGCAGGTGGCCTCGCCTCCGGCCCCGGACTTCACGGGAAAGGAACAAAGTATTTGTTGCATTTATTTGTTCTATCACTACAGAAGAAGCATTTTCAAAATGTGTACAAAAGGATCCTCTATTCCTCCAGGGGGTACGCTACCCCTTGTTCACAGCTAAACAGAAATAATTTAACATCACCAGAGAAGGCGGTTGGGAAATACAAGTGCATTTTCTCATTTACAATCCTGTACACGTATTTTCCAGAATGGCGTTCGGGGACCTAAAGCTGCACCGGGATGCAAGCAAATTGGATTTTGAGGATCCCCACAGACAACATTGTAAAAAAGTGTATTAGAAAGTATTTGAAACAATATTGCATATTAATACCTGGTTACATCTGTTCACAGTGAAGGCGACCATACCCACGTGTGGATGTGCTTCTTTCTTCTGAGGCCTGTCCATCTTAAATAGATCTGACTGTGGTTCATTTTAAAGTTAAACACGCACGCACGCACACACACACACACACACACACACGCTGAGCTGAATGAAAGCTGACTGGATTTTAAGTACAGTTGACCCTTCCTTATTGCTGAAACTCAAAAAGTGCAGGTAAAGAGAAATACATTTGCTTCGTGATTTGTCTCTTCAAGTCCATCTGATTCTGCTTCTGTTTTGGCAAAAATACACTATGAGAGCTACACAGTAATCAAAACAAATCAAGAAAAAAAACCCCACAGAAATAAAAAGACCCCCCCCCCCCCAAAAAAAACCCCAAACTCACATCTCCATTAACAGTAGCTTCCTTTGTCAATAAAGATTCTAGGATTTATTTTTGTGGACGCTTCTTGATTGGAAGTGGAACATGCTAGTCTCTGAAGTGACTGGTGTGGGGATACGCCCTTTGGTGGCAAAACAATGACATCTCAAATCTTTTTAGTGATCCTTCCAATAGGACAGCCCGTGCTCTGAGGTCCATGTCACAGAAGGGACCTGGGTGAGGAGCAGATGTCCAGGCTTTCTGTTGGGGGAAGCTCAGTGATGGGGATGGGAGGGGAAGGGCAGTGATTTCTTACTGTAATTGACACATCGACCCAAAACTAGTGACCCTCCTGTCTCTGGTGTTTATTTTAAAGATGGGTGTATAAAGCCTAGGCACCCTTCAGGACACAGCGGTTCCCAGGACACACACTCACACTATCCAACAACAGAACAGACCACAGGACATAAAGAGGTGAAGTCATGCAAAACCCTACTTTAACCAGCTAGAAGAGAAAACATCAACAGCTTTTGGTACAGAATAGGACCACCTTTGTAACATAATTTAATTACTTGTTGCCATTCTATGGGACCTTACCTTAAACACAATAATCTCAAAGAAAAATGGTGTTACAATATAAAACCACAAGAAAAAGTGTGTAAATAGACGGTTACATTGGCTGGAAAAGGCAGTGGTGGGGGGAGGGGATGGGGAGCATTTTAGGAAAGAACATCTGTGGCCACTATTTACAGTTCGGGGCTCAGCTTTGTCTGAAGCCACGTGGTGGGAAAAACTAACTCCTTTCCACCAACTGGCTGTGTGGGACGGATGGAAAAGAACAAGGCAGGTTCACTGCTAGCAAACCGGCAATCTCTGAAGTCTCTCACCTTGACCACGTTCGTTTGGATGAAATATAGCTTTCTCTGTGACAGCGTGTGGAATCACAGCCGTCAGCAGCCCTGTCTCTACCTGCCTCAGCGCATCCAAGCACCAGAGTCTCAATCCCTGTGACTCTGTTTCCCGTTTCAAAACACCACAACGTTTCATTAGCAAAGACACCCACACCTCAAGAATGACGTGTGGGCTCCCTCCTTTCAACAGAACTCAAATGCACACGAGAAGATTTGCTTCTGAAGAATGAGAGGGACTATTTCATTTATAGGATTTGCAGTTAGTACAAAGGAACACAGGTCAGGAGCTAGACCCCCAGAGGGGACAATTCTTCCAGTACCCTTGCTCTTGGGAAGGGTTCCCAGACCCTCGACTGGTTTAAGTGGAGCAGGGGTTCTCAACTCGGGATGACTTGCTTCCCAAGGGGACATTCGTCAAAATCTGAAGAGATTTTTGGTTGCTACTGGTATCTGTTGGGTAGTGACCTGGATTGATGCTAAATATTGTGCAAGGCACAGGGGTTCCCCCATCCCAAACGATGATCCAGCCCCAAATGTCAAGGGCACCGTGACTAAGAAACCCAGATTTAGATTACATGCAGGGGTGCTTATAGACAATTTTTCTTCTTCTTCTTCTTTTTTTTTTTCATGTTCACCTTGGTTCACTTTCGGCAAAGACATGTAAACATTGGAAATTGTACCGCTCTTACTTGCCTAGGTGGTTGGGATTATTATCTTTAATGATAGGATTAACCTTGAGGGCTACCCCTTCCAGTGGGGACAAGAATGGCCAAACACCTCAGTGGGGCTCCCAGCAACATGGCTCAGGAAGGTTCTAACTCCAGAACCACCTGCCTCTTTCCCGTCAGACCTCGCTGGCGGGTTTCATGGTCGCTCTGCACCTTCCAAGCCCCGAGTGAGAAAGGACGTTCCTATTTATGGGTGGGCACATAGGGGCTGCTCTGTCCTTACAGGGGAGTTTAAGACTGTTGCAAAGTTTAGTTTCTAACAAGTAGGTTCAGCATGTTAGCCACATCTCCTGGGCTTTGCTCATCACAGTTCCTTGCTCTGAAAATGACTGATCATACTGCATGCTCCTTTTATGGATTTTAGGACAAGAATAATGTAGCGTGAGAGCAGGGAAAGAAATGTACCAACAAACAAACCAGTGACATTGTTGAAATGGGGTCTAGGTTGGGCCTCGGAGGGGAAACAGGCTTCTGGCTGTCAGTGGAACCAGCCAGGGAATAAAGGAGTATGGAATCTGGAATAAAGCCTTGGTTTCTGAGGAATGTTACCATTTGAGAGGTTCAAAGGAATTAAGGTCAGCACTTCACGATGGATGTTCAAACTGCAGTGTCGGACTCTGGGTATGAGAGGCACAGATGTGAGAAGGCAGAGGGTGGAGGTCTCCAGACAGACCTCCAGGAGTGTGGAGTTGGGAGCGCCTTCCACCTGCCGGAAAGCTGGAGAAGGCTGAGAAATGCTACAGCAGTTTGGAAACTGAGATGGAGACCACCAGGTCCTCCGACCCCTCCTTGTGCCCTTTGCCCGGGGAGTCCAGCATTGCTCCAACAATGTACTTTTTGTTCAGGCTGTGACTTACAATTACATCTTTTACAAACTGCAGGCTTCCAGACCTAGATGCACGCGATCAGATGCTCCGGCTTGGGTTTCTCAGCCCTGCTGTGTCGGGGGGCACCTGCCAGGCTGAGGACCAAGGGCTGTGCTCACTGCATCTGGGGCCTCGGCAGCCACATGGGGTACAGGGGACGCTCAGCACAGCTCATTCCTTCCCATGCCCTGACCTATTTTTACCAAACATTCTCTAAAAATGAGCAACTCTTTGGAGGAGGGGAATTCTAGGAAGCGGGGAAGGGGATTTCGGCTAACAGTCTATGAGCACATCTAGTAACATAGCAGTTTGGGGGGCAGGGGTGGGGGTGTCCATATGTAACCTTTCTCTAACAATAAAAATCTCAGGTTCCAAAGCAAATCAAACCCCAGCCAACCAACCGACTTAAAAAAAAAAATACAAAACGAAACGAAAAACCACCTAGAAATCAAAGCACAAGGTTCTGGTCCAGTCCCGGCTGCTGGCAGGAGGGGAGGGCCTGGGCCCCGCGTGCCTCTCTCGGCCGGCTTAGCTCATGTGGAAGCGGTGCTCGCCCCGCGTGATGTGGGACGAGAACTCGTAGCGGTCCTGGCTGTGGTAGCCGCACATGTTGCACTCGAAAGGGTCGCGGAAGCCGTGGCAGCCCATGTGGATGGTGTACATGACGTGGTCCAGGAAGAGCACCCGGCAGGGTTCGCACTTGTACACCTTCATGGGCTCCCCGCTCGTGCCGATCACGCGGAAGGCGTCCTGGGAGCTCTCGGAGGCCGCCCGCAGCACGTCGTAGGCTGGGTGCTCCTCCTTGATGGACAGGCCGTTGCGCGCGTGCGGGTTGATGTGGTTGGTCAGGTAGATGAGGCCCCGCTGCTCCCCGTTATTGCTCTCCGTGTCCGTCGAGTCTTGGCAGCTGTTGCTCGGGGACGCGTCCCGCTCGGAGGACACCGACTTGGCCTTGGAGAGCAGCAGCAGGTTCTCCACGGCGCTGTCCTGGGCCGAGTGGTTGGACCGCGGGGGGCCCTCCGCGTGGGGCTTATGGAGCTGGTAAATGGGGTTGATGACCGGCACTGCCTCCGAGCTGCCCGGGGGCGTCTGCACCAGCGGGCGCAGGGACTCTGCCCCCAGGTAGCTGATGGCGTTGTTGATGGCTTGGTCCATCACGTGGGTCTGCATCATCTCGTTCTCTTTCTCGTAGCTGGCGCTGCTGTCATAGGGCATGTCCGACAGGCACTTGTCCCCTGTGGGAGGTGGGTGACAGTCAGTGAGGCCAGATTAGCTCTGTGCATGACAGCGACAGCTGAAATCGACACGGGTGGGGGGAGGAGCGGGGGACACCCCACCTCAGGGCGTCCCAGTCCTCCCGCAGAGGACAAGCCTCACAATCACCTCCCAGATGGGGAAGGTGGCGACGTCCCTGCCTGTGGTCACCCAGCAGAGGGACCTGCCCAGGGTCTACACTTAAACAGAACCGACCCGACAAATGAATCCCTGAACCAGAGTGAACCGGGGTCAGTATAAACAGCACAGCTTCCAACTGAATGCTCACCCACTCTCTGCGTCTCTTCCTCTGGAGGGTATAACCGGATGTTACTATATTTAACTTAAGATTAATATTTAAATGATGTATTTTCAATAGAGCATTCCAAGTGATTTGCTGTAACTAGTGAATCTCTCGTAAATTTAATCAAAGTATATTAGTGTATAATTATTCACGACAGAATGCAATGTAGTTATTTAAAACAGTGCTTGGCGGGGGCACCTGGGTGATCAGTAGGTTAAGCGTCGGGCTCTTGATTTCCGCTCAGGTCACGAGCCCAGGGCTGTGGGACGGAGTCCCACGTTGGGCTCCATGGTGGATGTGCAGCCTGCTTGGGATTCTCGCTCTCCCTTTTCCTCTGCCCTCCACCCCTGCTTGCAATGTCCCCTCCCAAATAGACAGACAGACAGACAGACAGACAGATAAAATAGTATTACATGACAGAATTTTAAATTCAGGGTGCCTGGGTTAAGCCTCTGCCTTCAGCTCAGGTCATGATCTCAGGGTCCTGGGATTGAGCCCCGCATCTGGGCTCTCTGCTCAGCGGGGAGCCTGCTTCCCTCTCTCTCTCTCTGCCTGCCTCTCTGCCTACTTGTGATCTCTCTCTGTCAAATAAATAAATAAATAAAATCTTAAAAAAAAAGAATTTTAAATTCATAACTTTAATACTCAGAATAAAATTTAATCAAAAGATATGATTGACATTAAAGTTTACCGAAAGCTGAGTTTGGCTCTGAGAGTAAAAAGATGCTCAGGGTCCACTGCCCACACCCTCCTTACTTCCCGCTCCATGGACCTTTCCATCACTGGCAGCCCCAGAGCCACGTGCCGCAGAGGTATGTGTGGGGAGGCTGGAGGCAAACCAAGGAAGCTCAGGGGAGAAGGTGCCATTCATCTGATCTTTCCAAAAACTACGAGGCAGGAACGGTGCTTGAGGAACCACTGCTGAGGACTCTCAGCACATGAGCTTCACCTCAAGAAACTTCTGGTCCAGCAGCCGGGTTTGCAGCTGCGGGCAAGCTTGCTGCCTGGGAATGGTGAGCCCTGAGACCAGCTCTGGCTGCTGAGTAAATATTTTCACCAAGATGCACCTTCTTGGGGCACCTGGGTGGCTCAGTCATTAAGGATCTGCCTTTGGCTCAGGTCATGATCCCAGGGTCCTGGGATCGAGCCCCACATGGGACTTCCTGCTCACTGGGGAGTCTGCTTCTCCCTCTCCCACTCCCCCTGCTTGTGTTCCTTCTCTCTCTCTCTCTCTGTCAAATAAATAAAATCTTTTTTTTAACTTTAATTTTTTTAAAAATTTATTTGACAGAGATCACAAGTAGGCAGAGAGGCAGGCAGAGAGAGAGAGAGAGAGGGAAGCAGGGTTCCCTGCTGAGCAGAGCCCAATGCGGGGCTCCATCCCAGGACCCTGGGGTCATGACCTGAGCCGAAGGCAGAGGCTTTAACCCACTGAGCCACCCAGGCGCCCCAATAAATAAAATCTTAAAAAAAAAAAAAGATGCACCTTCTCAGAATATTGGTAATAGGTTCAGTATGAAACCAGGGCTTAATTAGCAAATTCCCTAACTGTTTGCACTTTACTGTCAGGACTACTGGTTTGCTTTCCTTTCAGGGCTGGTTTATGAAACAACAAAGCGCCCGAGGCACTCACGAATTGTTTATATTTTACCCCTTACTCTGTTTCTTTTCTTCCTCTAACACATCTTCATTGAGCACTGAGTATCTCCTGGACCAGAGAGGAGGGACAGAAAGGTGAGCTAGTAAAAAGCTAGCTAACAGGGGACTGATATTAAGCCAGGGCTGCACAAATAGCATGCCCCAGGCTGTGAAGTTCAATGAAGAAAACAGAAGGCTTGTGTCACATGGGCTTCTGACCTAGGAAGATTCAGCCAGGTGAGTGGGGCTTGTGTCCCACACTGGGAGAAGCAAGGGGAAAGCAAGGGCAGAAGAAGCCTAGAGCTTCGGAGGGACAGATTAAAGGTGGTGGGGCCAGAGCCTGGGTGCAGGGCCAGGTGGAAATGGCATCTAGTCAGACAATGGGACTAGACTAAGAGGAAGCTTCTGTCCAGGGGAAAATGGGGAGCCCCTGAAGAATCTGAAGGAAGTGCCCTTCTGGGTAACGGGCAGAAGAACAGGTTGAGAGATGCAGAGGTAAGTGAATTTAGAGACTCTCCCAAGACTCCAGGTAATGGCCTCTGGTGAGGGCGTGGCACTGGAGGGTCCCCACACCGCCCACACGGACACCTGACATCAAGGTCTCTTGCTAGCTCTTACCAGCAGGAGAACAAACTCCCTGGTAGTTCAAAACTTAGGAACTAACCCTTTCAGAAAAATGTTTGACCACTGATAATTGCCCAGGCTTTGGCCCCATCGTGCTACAAAGTATCTTTTGGTCTCATTTCTTGCTTGCAGAGGAGATTTATCATGAAACGACTCAGCCTGCATTCAGTCTAATCTGCTGGTGGTCAGGAGGGGCACATGCCCTGATAGTGGAACAGTGTGATCCTCAGATTACAGAGAGGAAAACTTGCTGCTGGCCAGTCACACCACTGCAGAAATGGAACAGAATGGATGGAATCTCTCCACAAGGTGGACGGCAGGGAACACAGAGGTGGTGTTTCTCTTCATGGAGAGTTCAAAGAAGTAATTCGATAGCATTACTAACATCACAGAGTTCTCCTCGTGCTGGTGTTGAGGTGGTAAATATCTTGTTGCTCTAACCCCGGAACAGATGGTTTGTAGGGACCCGGGTAAGGACAAGATGAGGCAGACTTTGAGGCTGATTTAGGTACGTATCAAAGTGTTTATAGCCCCACCAAAAATGGTGGTTTCCCACCTAGTCATCCTGCTTCTCCTCAAAGTCGTGATTCCCTGGTTTCCCAAGTAACCATTAAAATCCATTGTTTTTAAAACTTGGTCTCAACAACAAATGGAGAAAAAAATCCATATATTGCAGATTACTGTGGCATATTGAAACCCACAGAATTTCTCTTCCCCAATACTCCACAAAGTGAGAAATATAAAAACCCACACAGTTCACTTTGGCAATCAACTAAATAAGAGAATGGGTTCTAATGAAATAGTTAAAAAAAAAAAATCAAGGACCAAGGAAAGGCAATTCTGTCCTGAGACATATGGTAAAAGGTGGCTGCAGGTCTGACCTCTAAAAACCTTAAGTATGAGTCAACAAAATCCTTAGCATTCTCCCTAATCTCCTCATATTTGTAGAGAACCAATTCAAATAAACATCTTCTTCCACTTCTGACCAAAAAAACAGTGGAAGACATCTTGCTAGCAAGAACCAGGTGGGACAGAGGAGGTGAGCAGTAAAGTTGGCTCTCTTGATAGGAGTCATGTCCTCTATGAGGGGAAATGGCCCGAAGCTTCTGGTGTCCCCTTGTGGGGCTGGGAACCACTCCCTAGCCAAGTGCAATGAAAACCAGTTCAGGACATTTAACCAAATCTCAGAATGAGGGAGAGAGAGCAGAGAGAAAGTCTTTTAACAAAGACCGCACTTTGCCTTACCTGAACTCCCCCCTCCAACCCATCCTTGGCATTCTTTCAGGATTTAGGAAATTTGATAGCTCTCACAGGAAAAGAAAAAAAAGTCTCACATACAGTGGGAAGAATGTCGAAATGTCAATCAGGTTATATCAGCCCAAGCAGAATAACAAGATGAAAAGAAATGCCATGGTTACAGTGAAAATATTTTCTAGCAATACAAGGGAGGAAAGGAAGTAAAACAGACCAATAAGCCCATCCTAGGAAAAAAGCTTAACTCAAGGAAGAGAGGTATCTCATAATTACTTTGTGACATGGACTTCATAAAAACAAGTACTGAAAGAAGGCATGCTAAAACAACAGAATGAGATGCAAAAAGGAGATGTCAGATCTCGGGAAACATAATGAGGTCCCCAAAAGTTTTATTACAGAATGAATCCACATATTTAAAAGCAGTGAGTAACAGAACATAAGCTACTAAAAGTGGAATGATTGACATAGAGGAAAACACAAGATAATAAGTGTGAATGAATGTGAAAAAAGACCAAAAAAAAAAAAAACTTAAGGAAATGCTAACAGATATGGAAGACAAATTATCCAACACAGGACAACCGGTATCCCTGACAGAGATTACAACAGATGGAACAAAAAATTCTCTATAAGGAAAAGAATTTCTCAGAAATAGAGAGAGAAAAAGGGATTCCCCAGATTAAAATGGCAGGAAATTTTTATTCAGAATACAAAATACCAAGACACATCCTAGTGAGGCTATTTAACTCTAAGGTTACAGAAAGAACTCTTCAAGCATTCAGAAAGAAAATGAAAATCACCTTTCAGAAAAAAAAAAATATCAGATTGACCTTAGAGATCTTCACAGCAACATTCAAAAAGCAATGCCATCATGGCACCACACACTCTGTCAAGATAGAATGGCAGCAGGTAGACAACCTTGAACACAAAACAATCATGGAAATAGAACACCTATACCACCTTCTTTTTTTCTTTTTTTTTTTTTAAGATTTTTTAAAAATTTATTTGTCAGAGTGAATGAGAGCACACAAGCAGGGGGAGTGCCAGAGGGAGGAGCAGCCTACCCACTGAGTGCAGAGTCCAACATGGAGCTCCATCCCAGGAACCTGAGATCATGACCAGGGCCAAAGGCTGATGCTTAACTGACTGAGCCATCCAGGGGCTCCTTATAACACCTTTCATGTTAAATCCAATCAGTTATGAGATTAATCAAAATAAATAGAAATGGCAGTAAAAGGACTGAGTCTGAGCCTTGAATCTGTTTAAATATAGAATTAACAGGGACGCCTGGGTGGCTCAGTTGGTTAAGCAGCTGCCTTTGGCTCAGGTCATGATCCCAGCGTCCTGGGATCGAGTCCAACATCAGGCTCCTTGCTCGTCAGGGAGCCTGCTTCTCCCTCTGTCTCTGCCTGCCATTCTGTCTGCCTGTGCTCGCTCTCTCTCCCTCTCTCTCTCTCTGACAAATAAATAAATAAAATCTTAAAAAAAAATAAATATAGAATTAACAATAAGTAGCTAGACTTCTGGGAGAATTAGGATTATGGAATAGAATGTGAATATTAGGAGGCAAGACCATGTAAAAATAATGTAACTGGCCACAGGGGAATAAAATCATGTCCTTATTCCCCAAAGCTACAGGTCAGTACATACTGCCTAAATGAAACAAATGGATTAAAACACTGATTTGAAGGTCTTCACATTTTAAATAAAGTAGTATATCTTTCTAATCTTGGAAAAATCCTTTAAATAATATCTTTTGTGAGAAAATATTTATTTGAAGATCAGCCATGCCTCCAGTTTTGTTTTTTGTTTACCTCTTAAATTTAAGACAGCTACAGAAGTGATACTTTTAATTTGAAAGAGCATCTGTAATACGATAGAATCTTTACATTGATTTCACACCTGTCTATCAATCCACCTGTTCATCATCTAGCCCCTCACATACATAGATATGGATAGAAAGATATTTAGAATAATGCTCAGCTACTCTTAATACTGGCAATTTCTGGATGTTGGGGTTTGGGGGTGATTCTAAAACATTCATCTTTCTATTAAAATTCCTTATATTCACCATGTGTCATTTTAATAATGCAACAGGGTTGTGTTTTTATCTCAAAAAAAAAAAAAAAGAAACTAAACCAAGATAATTATAATGGATAGCAGGAATATTGATCGTTGTTATTCTCCCCTATTTCCTCTTCTGTATTTAAAAAGCTTTCTCAGGGTGCTGGGTGGCTCAGTCAGTTAAGCACCCAACTCTTAATTTCAGTACAGGTCATGATCTTGGGGTCGTGAGGTCGAACTCCATGTTGGGCTCTGTGCTCATCATGGAATCTGCTTGAGATTCTCTCTCCCCCTCTCCCTCTGCCCCGCCCCTCCTCTCTAACAACAACAAGAAACAACACTTTCTCCCTGTAACCGCCCAGCCCAACAGACTAAGAACAATGAGTAGCATTGTTAAGTAACATTATTATCCCCTTTGTGATGGGCTTCATTGATCCAGTGATCTCAGAGGATGAGATCTTTGATGACACAATTGGTGAGGAATGTTGCCAGCAGAATCAATACCTACTTATAGTCATGCCAACGTGCAAGGTAAAAATTTTAATCATAGATCATGTATGGATTAAACAAAATTATAGACCATTCTGAACAATGTACCACAGGAAAATAATGTCACCTTACATTTTTTAAGTGCTTTCTCTAGTTGAGAGCAGTGCCACACCCATTGTCCCTTTGATCTTCAGAATAGCACTGGGAAGGATGGAGGGCAGGAGGCATCACATCCATTTCACAGATGGGGACACTGAGTCCAGTGACATGCTCAAGGTCACCAGTCAATCATAGCTGGACCTGGACCTGAACTCAGGTCTCTTGAATGCAGACCTGGAGCCTTTCAAGAGCACCACCCCTGGCCCGTGTGTATGATCATGTATGAAAACAGGTGCGTTCCTACACACTTTCTAAATTTATATAAAGGATAAAATTAGCATCTAGAAGTTAAGAAGGACCCTAAGAGATCCTTCTTTCCTTTTCTTTCGCTCCCTCCTTCCTTCCCTTCCTTCCTTCCTTTCTTCCTTTCTTCCCTCTTTTCTTTCTCACTCTCTCTCCCCCTCCCACCCTCCCTTCTTTTCTTTTCGTTTATATTTATTTATTTATATTTTTAAATTTTAGCGATGGAGAAGCTATGACAAGTCAGAAGAGGTTGACTGAAATCCTATCACAATGAAGTGAGGACAAGCTAGGCATTTGGGTGTAGAAAGAGGTATTATTTTATAAATAACTTATCAATCACCAAATTCTTGGGAAAACACCTAACAGAATATGCAACCATTCCTGAGCCCTTTGTTCCAGTTTCTACGCTTCTCTCCTTGTCCTACTGTTCCCATCACATCTCTCCTATGTCCCCCTCTCCCTGCAGACTTCTTTCTAACCCTGGTTTGGCTTGGTTAGAACTTTTGTCTTGTTGTTGTTGTTGTTGTTGTTGTTGTTGTTGTTGTTTTGAACACAGAAGAATCTGAATCTGAAGATAATACCCAACTCGCAGCCTCCTCCCGGGTGGCTCAGGAGAGGTTCACAGGTAGTCTCATTTGGTTGGAAGCCTCCAAAAGCTAACATGAGTTGCAAAGATTCATTGATAAAATCCTCAGCAGGACTTGTACAATTTCCCAACGTGAAGGAGAAGTCGTGCCCAGCTTCTCAAAGTCAGTGACCACTAACAACCCTCAGGCGCATTTGTTACCAGGTCTTTGCTCCATCTCCGCTCCTGGTTACCCGGCTCCTCTGCCTCACCTGCCGCCTGCTGACCTCTGCACCATGCCCACTGTGTACTCCACCCTGCACACTGCTCAGCACCTGTGAGTGCTGAGTTCTCACCTAGACCAGTGCGACTTGAAATCCCAGCACAACAACCTGTTCTGTGCTCAGGACATTGCTCCTGCTCTGCTCAGGAAATGCAGGGCCTCCCTCATTCCCACAGTCTAAGCCTGCATATTATGTGGGTGACTCCCCACACGGTGTCTCCAGCCAGTGGCTTGCAAAAGTTTTTGAAACTGGATCCTTCTTTCCCCAAACTCTCCCACAGGTTGGATCCCCCCAACCTGTGACAAGCCTCTAAAATATGATCCAAACGGAGGCTTCAGTGCAAAAGGGAGGCTGGAGCCCCAAGAACGTGGCCTCTCCTTTGTCCTCCCTGCTTCCTGCTGTCCCATCTGTCCTCTGGACCCCTACGCCTCATTAACCATTAACCCCATTATAGACCCATCCTCTCCCAACACACGTTTTCCACGCTCCCATGTGGCCTCAACCTCAGAAAGCCCTTGAAGATGAGCAGATCAAAACCAGAACTCTTTTTCCAGAAAGTGGCTTTATCATTTCTGTAAATGGCACCCTCCTCTACTAGAACTGCAGTGACTCACGGCTTCCACCCCCCAGTCCCTGCCCTGACCCCCAACGCCTGTCACCAAAACTCCTCTGCTCGGCTTCCTCCTCCTTCCCTGCCACCACTGACTCTCTCCTTTTCCAGTCACCTTCTGGAACTTGTGGTCTTATTTTCTAAGATGTGGCTCCCATTAAAATTATGCCAGTGCTTTTTCCTGCCTCTTGAGTTAAGGAAACATTTCCTACCTCAGCATCCAAAGGCCACTGATTCCGTGGCCAGAGCTTACTGGGACTTACTTTTCTTGCTTCCCTGAGGGCACATGAATTAGCTCGGAACACACCCTGCTTTTCAGTCAGATCCCACGTGACCCACCCCCACTCCAGCCCATACAACTGGTGTCACCACATCCCTGTACTTTCATGTCTGTGTAGAATCCTGTCCCTGTCTTCCACTATTAATAATGTGCTGAAATCCTAGTTCCCCATCAAGGTCACTATCAGCTTCCTGAAATTTTACTAATCATCGTCTTTCCTGACCATGACCTTCCCCAACGGTCCTCTTTCCTGACCATGACCCACCCCCCTCCATGGTCCTCTTTCTTGACCATGACCTTCCCGAATGGTCCTCTCTCCTGACCATGACCCTCCCCCAAGGTCCTCTTTCCCGATAATGACCCTCCCCCAAGGTCCTTTTTCATGCACATGACCTTTCCCCTAGCATTCTCTTTCCACATTATCCTACTGATAATAGTTGACCTTTACACTGAGGGTTTCTAAATGTTTTCACATCCTTGGTGTTAATTTATGTTCACAAAGCCACGTGAGGGACATAAAGCATGGAATCAAGGCTTGGAGAGGTCAAGTAATGTCACCCAGGTGACAGCATTAACACATGGCTGTGTGCTGACACCCTCAGGTTGGGCCCCAAGTCCAGGGCATTTCCACTCTTACACGGAGCTAACTCTACACCGAGCTAATCATTCTTCCTGCATTTGCAGTGTGTGGCCTGATGAGGGCCGCTGTACGGTCTACACTGGACAGCGAGCTCCTGGAGGAAAGGCCACCTTGCTCTTCCCTTCATCCCTCAAAACACCTGGCATGGGCAGAGATCCCACAGTGAGCACAGCCATCGTGGCTGTGCCCCCTCCTCCCTGGGCCTTCTCATTGGCTAGTTGCTCTGCCATCCAAGGTAGCCCACGCAGGGATTATGAACTTCTGAGCCTCTACGGCTCAGTGGGGCTGCTCAGGCAGCAGGTGAATGGGCTGTGCGGGGAGCCCCCGGCCACACCAGGCCAACACAGTGCACTGATTCGGCCACCCCCGGAAGTGCATAGTGTCCACAGGCAGATCTCCTGGGTGCCCGGAATGCTGTAAGACCATACCGAGGAAAAACTGCCCAGAGAAGACTTCTTCTGCGTAAGAAGTCTATCAGAAAAAATTCCAAAATATTTAAGAAATGTAAAGCCTACCAATTTTTGCTTTAAAAAAGAAAAAAAGAAAAAACCAAAAAAACGAGATTATTTTTCTCTCTCCTACTCTCAACTAAGGACCAGCTGAGTCTAAAACACCCACACAGTTGTTTTTTAAGAGACAGCAAACGTTTGACTCTTACCAACAAATTTCTGAGGCATAGAGCTCTTACGTTTGGCGACGTTACTTGCTAGTCTGTCCAGCACGAGGGATCTCTCTGATCCTATCTTGCACAGATCTTCTGCCATCTCACTGTGATTAGCTTCTTCTTTAATGACTAAAGTCAAAGACAGTTAGAGAGGCCAGTTTAGAAACGCTTACAGTGAAAGGACTGGGTCGCATCCAGCGATAAATCTGACATTTGTTACGTGCCGACCAGAACCGGGCTCTTCTCAGGGATTACTCCTAATCTCCCCGGCAACTTTCCCAGCAGACAGAGGCTGCCCACAGCCACCTGCTAATGACACCTGGGGACAGCACATTATCTCCCATGACCAAAGGGAACGAGCACCAGCCCTGTCACCAGAAGCTGGATGTGGTGAAGCCTTTGTGTCCCTCTGACAAGTCCTCTTAACTTTTCAAGGGCTCCCAAATCCACTACCTCAGTCAGTCCCGACATCAGCCTGCCGAGAGTCACAGACCTGTCTGAGCTGGAAGTGATCGTGGTCCGACGCCGTCGGCTGGCACCGCAAAGTGAGAGGCAGGAGTACTACAGTGAATCCCGGCAACACAGGGGACAAGCCAGATCCCCCGAACCCCGAACACGCAGCAAACTTGGAAGATCAGTGCTCTCTAACTGCAGAACACCTAGATGCCGCGGTAAGTGCTGACACGGGGAGCATGTCCAGCCTGTCTTTATTTCCCTACACGATCCTTCTTCCCATGACTGAAGAGACAGTGCTGTGTCCTGCGGCGTCCGTCCGCATCCCAGACTCTATGGCTGGGTGTCTGGATTAGAACTTTTTCTCTTGCCTGCAATTTATCCTAACGGACGAGGAGCTGAAAGTGTCAGTTCTATTCCAAAAGGCTACTCAGTCTTTCCAGCACCGTTTCTGAAGCCTCCACCCTCAGTCCCACGGCCGTCCGCCTCCTCGCCCTCCTTGCTTGGCTGCAACAGGCCGATTTAGCGCAGGTGCACTCCTATTCTAAGTCAGAACTTAGCTGCATGTGAACACAGCACCAGACATGACTCCTCCTCTTTGAAAATGCCAGCCCTCCCCTCTGTTCTTCTAGGCACCCTCACGATACTCCCCTACAACGGACAGACACATTCTACATGAAAACCAGGCCTGGATTTGGGAAGACACGAGCCTGCTGTGTCTGGTCGCCCCCCTCGTCCCTCCCACCTTTGTTTTCGGCCCCAGCACGGTGAGGTAGTTCATCACGTCCCGGGCATTGCCTGCCAAGATGATTTCTCAGTGTTTCTAGTCTTCAGATGGCCTTAGGAAGGCCATTTTGGAAACATACATTTCAAATTGGTTATTATCGCTGGTATAGGACATTTTTTAACATTGGAAATGCGTGTTTGCTATTCGATGGGCAAACATAATCGTCTATACCCGATGTAGATGACGGCTACACACAAAACCCACGCGGCCCAATTCCAGACAGGTACGTGTGACCGATCGAGCTCATAGGCGTCCTCACATGTTCCTCCTTCTCCGCTAAGCACCCCCCCACTGCCCTGGGGCACCTGCAGCACTTACGTCCCCACCCAGCCACAGGGCCTCCTGGTACCAGAGATGATCAGCGTCATCACAGTGAGGGACAAAACAGTCCAAAGATGGCGGGTCGGGGACGACCCTGTGTCTCCTGCTCGTCCCCCTAAGAGCCGTAGAGCAGTTTGTGCCCCTGATGGATCCTCTTCCAAACGCTCCAAAGAAACTCGTTTTTTTCCCATAAAGGGAATTATAACAGAAGACCAACAAGCCTTTAACTAGGTAAAGTTATATTCAGAAAAATTAAACGTTCCCACATCCTAGCTAAGCCAGGCTTTGTTTTTACCAAATCCCAAAGAACGGCCCCAACCTAAGGACTGAGGCAGGGTGAGGCTGTCTAGGTGTCCCTCTGAGGGCCAAGGGGGCTGGTCCTGGGCACCGTGGGAGGGACAGGGCATGAGAAGGCACAGGTTCAGCCAGACCTGGCACAGCACAGCTAAGTGAGCAAGGACCACCCCCGCAGCTCACTGCCTGCTCTCTGAATCCCAGATGTCAGCTTGTAGGACTGGCCCTGAAGTGCTTTTATGGATTCCCTCCACACCCCGAGTGCCTTCGCTGCACACAGGAAGACTTCATCTCCCAAGCACGGGAACAGAAGGACAAACCATTGTGGTATTCCCAGCGATCTGATCACCGAAGGGAACAAATTAGCATTTCAAGACAGAAATAATCCTGGCTGGCGAGGGGGTAATACATGTGTCGCTGACATATATGCTCACTGACCCAGACAGCCAACCGAGGTGGTGTCAAGGCTTCGGTGCCTGACATTTGTATGTTCACGTGAGTACGTGATGTGTGTCTACCCTCCCTGCTGTCTCCTCTTTCACCCAGAGCCTTTCTGCAAGGTTGGCCAGGCAGGAATTACCACTCCTACTTGAGAGCCCAGGGTCACGTTCACAAACGGATTCGGAGACGCAACTTGACCCCAGGTCTCAGGGACACAAAGCCTGCCCTCCCCTGGGTCAACCTGGGCTGCCATCCTAGAGTGTTCCTTCAGTAATAAGATGGCAGAGAAAGCCAATGTGTGTGGTCTGTGTCTCTTGCTCATTTTGTCTTCGAAATTCCATGTGTACAGTTTTAGGGGGATATTCAGATCACTGTGCTAGAGGGCTCAGTATGGTAAGTAATAAATGGCAGCGAATATCTTGGGTAGATAAATCCTTATTGAAACATGGGTCAGTACATTTTGGAAACATATATTTCAAATAGGTTATTACCACTTTTATATGCAATTTTTCAACATTGGAAATGTGTGTTTTTCATTAAATGAGGAGACATAAAAGCAGCCCCTGATTTACATGAAGGATATACACAAAATCCATAAAAAAACAATCCTACTGGTCGTACACTTGACCTGTCAAGCTTATATGCTTCCTCCAACGTCCCTCCTTCTCGGCAAAGTGGGGCACTGGGGCACTTACTTCCAGGATCTGTTAGTCTACTTGTGGTAGGAAAACGCAATGTCTAAATGTCCAGATTTTATTCTGAAGGATCATTATCTTCCTCTCATCCTTTGGACATCACCTTGGCGTTTGGCCACAAATGGACGACTATTACATTATCATTACTGTTTTGCTGCCTGATTTCCTCTCTTCTAGTAAGCCTTGATACCCTTCCATTCTAGAAACAGACCTCAGATTTTGAAGAAGGCTAACTGAGAATTTAATGGGATCTCCCCATTTTACAGGCAAGAAGAGTAAGGCCCAGAAAGATCAATGGTCAGGCCCCAGATCCACAGCTGATAGCTAGGGAAGGCAGCCTTGGAACCACAGAGCTCTGGCCATGTAACACACAGCCCTGGTGCCAAATATATTTGGTTCTTAGAACTTAGAATTGTTCGTCTCTCCTGCTCTCACTGGTCCTTAATCTGAGTGTTCTTGTATACCTACTCGGTCCCTCTCAACCATACACTCAAAAATGGTTAGGACCCTATGTGTATGTGCTACGTGTATTTCACGCTAAGAAAAATCCAGTAAGTGGTCACATAAAATTTAAAACGATACAAGTGATCTGCGTGTTCCCTGGTCCGTTTCCTTTAGGAGCCATTCATTCAAGTCAGGGAGCTTACGGAGGTTTTACAAAATTTTCAACTCTTAATTTAACTTCTGCTCCTGAGTCTAGCGACGATCCTTCCCTTGGCGGAGCCGAGCAAATGGTGTTTTGAAAGAGGTTAACTTCAGTTGATCTATTCATAAATTTCTTATGTCTTAAAAAGTTAGAGAGGGTGCCTTCTCTGCCACCGCCGGTCCCCTGAGTAGATGCAGCCTCCTGCAAATTCAGCCGTCTGCTCCCATCCTTCACTTCACATTATCTAAGATCAGAGTCAAACGCTATCTCCTGATGGGATGCCGAAAGCATCAAGGCTCATAAGAAGAAAGCAGCCTTTCCTCGAACCCTCTGACAGCCACAATCCTCTGGACTGTCAGGGTTTTCCAAGGAGCTCACTTGTTCCAGGCAGGCGATGACTGAAAACCCAGCCTGAAAGCGTTTATTCAATCAACCTCATGAAAAAAATAGTTTTTTGAACAAGACTTCATATCTTATTTTGATTACTAAACACAAAGAAGTAACCGATACTCCAAAGTTTAAAAAAAAAAACAGCAAATCCAAGAAAAAACCTCCCAAAGTTTTGGGGGTGACTATTATCTTAGATATTTCCCCAGCTTCCAAGAGGGAGGGGCTCAAGGTCAGGCTCTCTCTGGTGAGATGGGGGCTTCGAAAGTTGGGAAGCACAGTGAGCTCTGGGTGAGATCACGCCGTGTTAGCAGCCCAAAGAGTCCGTCTGTCCTGGTGGCGGCACGCACACCGGGAGCTCTGTGCCCGGGGCCCCTCTTCACCGCGAGCTGGGGAGGGAGAGCCAGCTTACCTGGGTACAGGGTGCCTGGAAGACCCATGCTTTGCAAGTAGTTATGGCAACGCTCCTTATGTTCCTCTAAAGAGCTGCGCTGTTTATAGCTTCGGCCACAATATCCACATTTGTGAGGTTTACCAACTGCGGAAAACACAATTGAGTTCGAGACCCCAATTAAGTGCTGGCCTTATGGGTAATGGGAATGCATGCAATACCATTATTATCAAAAAGGCAAAAAAAAAAAAACCCACAAAAAAACAAAGGACCCCTCTACTCTTGAGAGCTAAAAGCCTTATGGACTCAGTAAAACTGGCTAAACTTAACAGTGTTAATGCCCCGGGGTTTCTTTGATTGAACCAAGAGCTCCTGTGAGTCTTGCTTCATCTTGATTTGCCCATCTTCCTAGCCACTCAATTCTCTTGGGCTTCAATCACTTCTTTAACTGGAGGAAACGGGCCATGGCAGTCGGGTCGGGGGACAAAAACGTGAGGACAGCATCTTCACTGTGGGCCAGATCCAAATGCAGCCAAAGTGGATTAAATTCCAGGATGCTCAACTGGGTAACTTGAGGTCTCTGAGAAACCATAGTGGATAAGTATACACTATGTATTTCCTTGTTCTAGTTTAGAGAAAGCTCTGCATCTCCCCCAAAACTTACGGATGGCGTAGTTTCGAGATCAGCCCTGTCCAACAGAACTTCCTATGAAGGTGGAAGTGTTCACCATCTGCACTGTCCAGTGTGACAGCCACTGTGCTGTTCAATATGGCGGCCATCAGCCTCACATGACTACTGAGTGTTCAAAATATGGCTAGAGTCACCACAGAATGAAGTTTTGATTTTGTTTAAGTTCAGTCGATTAAACTTATAATTTAAGTACCATATACGGCTAGTGGCTACCATATTAAGCATTGCAGTTCTACATGATGGGTTTGGTTCTTCCCGAACTTTATTATTGAGAAGTATTTTAGGGAAAGAACACTAATGCAAATTCATATCATGCTTAAGCTTAAAGACTTTAATACACAGCACCTTCAGAGATAAAAAAAAATGTAAAGTATCCTTATTTATATGAGGAATATAAATTTCCCTCCTCAGACCAGAATCTCCTCTGACTTTCTTCTTATGTTGTTAAATTTCACAGATTTGAATGTATTGTATAAAAATCCATACCATCCAAATAGGAATGTTTGGTAAAATGTTTTAACCAAAGCTTATACTGCTTCAGTCTCTTCCCCAGATGAATAGAAGCAATGGTTTAAGAAGACTAAGACAAAAAACACAATCTGACTTCCGGAACATTTAACAGAGGAGGAAGGGGGTGGGTCTTTATCCGTGGGAAACATTTTATCACTAAGATCAGGGAAGTAACACCGAAATATATGTTGCCTAAAATGGCACACTTTATGGAATACTAGCTTTAGAAATTAATAGAATATAGACAACCCCTCAATGTCCTGTCCTAGAAAAGCTACCACTTAAGCAAATTCATGTATATATGACCCAGTGTCTGAACATCCATTTTTCTAAATATATGATTACTTTTAACTCTGGAACATAGGAAATATGTTCATTGTAAGAAACTAAACTGAAGTATACCTTACAGCAGAACCCAATATTCTGAAGGAAAGAATGTCTCTAGCTCAGCTCTCAACTCCCAAAGAAAGCGGTGAGGAATGTCTTCCCTACCTTGCCAGATACTTGAGTCTTCCTCTTATCAGTATGAGACACATTTTATACCTACATTATCACCACTAATGTGTTGGTCTTTGGTACTTCAGGCTACCACCAGTGGCCAGAGAAAGTTATGAGGTTGATCATGGCTTCAGTGGAATGGAGAAGTGGCCTATTTGGCTCTTCTCTAAGCGTTGTGTGTCAATGGCACTCCTAGATGCCGTTATCACCAGCAGCCCTGGGCCAATGGTACAGTGTTAGCTGCTCGCTCAGCACTGCATCCATAGCAGAGATAAGCTGTCCGAGTCTACCAGTCTTGTATGACATTACTCAAGTCACTGGCCATGCTTAGAGCAGGACACCACCAACACGCCTTGAAGGAAATAGCAGGCATGGAGCCAGAGTAACCGAAAATACTGTTATTAGATATTCCAGACTTCACAGTGGGTAGGAGAGCAGAGAGAGACATCCCTTCGAGTTTCAAGGACTGATATGCAGGAGAGATTTCTGTTGCAAATCAGAGTCACAGGATGACAGTGACGTGATTGGTGTCACCTAGGGATGGTCCTTGTGTTTTCCACCTCCATGGTGCTGTACTTCCTACCAACCCTGACACAGTCCTGTTGTCAACTGTGCTGATGTCCACTTGACCTGCATGGATGATATGTGTGAAGTTCCTTTGTCCTAGATCACCTGTCAGGCTCTGCCCACTGCTGGCATAATGGTCACATCTGAAGCCTTGCATTTAATTCACTTCTAGGGGGCAACATGCATGGTCCTCATTACTGACACACTGTAAACCCTGAGAGATGCTCACTGTCATCCTCCCACTTTGGGGGAGCCAGATGTTCGAACTGTCCCCTGCAGCAAAGCCTGCCCCAGCCCTTGGCATGGACCCCTGGGGGCGAAGGGGTGGCATTTGGGAACCTCCTCCATGGTGACTACTGAGGAGATCAGCATGGGGAGGAGATGGCGTGGCTGGACCCTGACAGGGAACCAGCACACCCAGGGCGCCTGCGACCACCCCCCTCACCTCCCTGTGAGCTCCTGCTGGCAGGGCTCCAGGAGAAAGACCATGTTCCCGCAACACTGGCTAAAATGCATACCACGCCCCCTTCTGGTGTCACTCAGAGAATTACACATTCCCAATGGAACTTCTCTGAAGGTAAACTTCAGAAACTCACCTCCCAGCGTGGACTCAAGCCCCTCATCTGTTGGAAGTCTTTCTTGAAGCCTCCCACCTCTTTGCCCCCTCCGGAGACTGACGGTCCCCTCCCTGTGCTCCCACTATCCCCTCAGACACTTGTGTCAACACATGGGCAACACGCACTTCACTACTTCCCACCAGGCCCCTCCACAGAGAGAGGGGCCCTGGGGTGCTCCGTAATTGCTCAGTAACAAAGGAAGAGGCACAGGAAGAGGCCACGAGAACCTCGCCACGAACTATACTCATCACATTTGGGAAGGAGACAGCCTGATTCTAGGCAGGCTTTCCCAGGGACACAGCATCCCTGCCCCCGGGGGACAGCGAGGCTCTGGGCGTGTTGGCAGGGAGCTTCGTCTCCAGTAGCGCCAAGCTCCAGAGAAGTCGCGGACCAGCCGGTGGTCCAGATGATGAGCTCTGGGAGTGCAGGGGTTAAGTGTCCCAGCTGGACGGAGGACTCCTCTCTGTTCCTCTGTCCTGCTAGACCACGGGGCCCCTTGATAGAACAGAAGATTCCTCAGGAGGCAGAAGACGGATCCCAAAGGTGGATGTGCGCTTTGCAGGCTGGGAGAATTGGGGAACTGTCCAACGTCTGTGGTAATCACCATCCAGACTCTGGATTACTCGACATGCATTTGCTAAACTTCTGGTAAGAGCCCCAGAGTGGCCTGTCTGCTGAGGCCTGTCTGGCTTCTGGCACGAGTTAGGGTCAGGCCCAGACAGGGAGGCCTGCCTGGGGTGGGGGGTGACAGCCTGGTCCCCAGTCAGGACGCATGGCCGCAGACCCTACTCACCTTCTCTCTTAGCTTTGAAAAGAAACTACGCCAGTGACAGTGACCGCTAGCAGAGTCCTCTGCGTAAAGCAGAAACAGGTGTGGCCTGGCCAGTATCATCAAGAAGCGTCCCTGGGAACTTCCTGGGCCTTAGCAGAGCGCTGGGTGAAAGGAGAGCTGACAGAATCCCAGAAGAGCCCCGCTGACTGAGCACCCCCGGAAGAGGAGGTCTTTCTGGAAAGAGTGTCTGTAAAGCAGGACTGTGTGTGTGTGTGTGTGTGTGTGTGCGCGCGTGTATGTGTGAGATCCCACCCGCGCCCTCCGCCCCCTGAGGGAGTCCGAACTTGGGGCACAGGGGCACTGCTGCCACACTCCCTGGGGGGTACGGGGGCCCAGTGGGGGGACAGTGCGTGGGCCCATGCCCAGCCCCAGCCCACGATGGGGGGGTCCCGCGCATGCGCACACACGTGCAAGTCCGGCCTGGGCGCCTGGCACCTGCGCCCGGAGGACCTACCGGAGTGCGTCCTCAGGTGGCCCGTGAGGGCGTCCCGCCGGCGGCACGCGTAGTTGCAGAGATGGCACTTGAAGGGCTTCTCCCCGGAGTGCAGCTTGATGTGTCGAAGCAGGTTGCCCTTCTGCGTGAACGAGGCCCCGCACTGGTTGCACTGGAAAGGCCGTTCCCCTGGGAGGGCGAGAGGGACGGGTGAGAGCAGAACTCGGCGCAGGGACGCGAGGAGCACCCGGCGAGGAACTTGTTTCCCACGGGGCCGGTGACTTCCACCGGCTGCAGGTTTGATAGAACATGAGGCTTTCAGACTAAACCTGCCAGCTCCTTAACGCTTCACTGGTTGGGTCAATTTGATCTGAAAATCTAATTTTTTTTCCCTAAATCAGAATGGCACATCACAATGCAAATTCAAACTCATTTAAATAAAGTGACTGCAACATTTTGTGATGAAGAGCCACTCTTCCTGATCAGCAGTTTTGGAATAAACCAATATCCAATTTTGCGTGTTGTGGCATTTGGTGGGGTTTTTAATGTGGCTTTTCTCAAAGGGTCTTTAAAATATGCCACTGAAGCAGCAAAATAAAAAGGAAACTCATTAAAAATGCATTTCAGGATCACAAGTTCATTTCAGCGTTACATTCTTATATTTAAATGAAAGGCACTTCATTATAACAGTTATAATAACTTCTTTTCATTTACATTTTTCCTGTATTTTGCCTTTCAATTTCTTCTCCATTACCTGTCTGTCCCTACGCAGGCAAATCAGGAAGGAGACAGACAGAGTGTGAGGCTCAGAGAGAGAGAGAGAGAGAAGGAGAAAGATTGAATAAAATAAGAAGTTAAGGAACTGTGAAGGATACTCCACATGGTCCAAAGAGAAGTCCCAGAGTCCCCGTGGCAGGCCATCCGAGCCACAGGCGCTCGGAGACTTCTGGCTTTTTCCTTCTCCGGAATTCTAAAACCGCTAAGCTAAAACCGCTGGCCTATCTCCGCAAAAGATTGGGGTGATTTCAGTATGAGTCGTCTAAGAGATGCAATTCCGCTGTGCTTGGGAATTCTTTTAGGGGAGCCCCGACTGTGTAGGGCAGTGCCTGTCCCCATGGGTTTGGGATCCGACAAAGGGACGTGCAGGCATCTGTGAGAAAGAAACACGCCACTGGGCAGTCCTGGGTCTTGGACTTCAAATCGGTGACCATTTTCCTTAGCTCTTGTGTAGAAAGGATGACACACTGGTCAGGTTTAAGTGAACACTAAAGCCCTTTTGAAAACAACTGTTTTTTTTTTTTTTTTTCCTTCCTTTTTTCTTTTTTCTTTTTTTTAAGAAGAGCTCTCTGTGCCCACAATATCTGGTGTTGAGATAGCGTGAAAACAAAACAAAACAAAAACAAAAACAAAAACCGACCAAAAACACACACACTTCCCGGTAACGGGTTTTTCTTAGGAAAAAAGAATGTGTGAAAATATATACTTAACAATGTTCTCAATTGCTTAATGTGGTTTTGGCGCACAAGGAGGCATTTACCAAAAGCAACTAGCAGAAGCCTGTCTGGGTCTATTCAAACCTACACCGGCTTCAGTGGAAAAACTCAGATTAGCCCCGGGATGTCATGATTATCATCCCTTGTATTTTTCAGTGGGCCGGACAAAGCTGCTATGGTAATGATGGAAACTAGCAATGATATTGAATTATAGGCCAGTTGGAGGGATCCCTATACCCATCAGGACGTATTGGGTATTTTCCCCAGTCGGCATCTGAGGTGGACTTAGCCGGGCAAAAAGTCAGGCAGGTGGGAGGTGACAGTGATCCTGATTAGCTTGGGCTAAAATCTCAAAGAGTTGGTGGCCGAGCGGCCCCCAGGAGCCTCCACCAGGGAGAGATCATTACCTATTAGAAACACTTCTGAGCCTTCATCACACACACGGGCGTGAAGGTGTGTATTTTAACTCCAAGTAGATGCACGGGAGAAGAGAAATCATGGGTCCTCAGGGGCCAGGTGAGACCAGCAGGGTGCAATGGATCCTGGCAGTGTGGACCTCTGGCTGAACGTTCCAGAAAGGGCATCAGTTGGGAGAGCTCACACCACCCAAAATGCATACAGGGAGGGCGGAGGCCATACGTGGGGAACAGGTGTGTGTGGCGAGACCCAAAGCTAGCTAGTGTGTGATGGAGCCCTTCCAGGCTGACAAGGCACTGGAGATCCAAAGGGCTGGAGGCAGAGGGGGGAACCCAGGTCCGACCCTGCCGGGGAGCACTTGTCTGTGTAGGAGCCGCAGCCTCGGACCCAGGAGGGACTGCACAGTCAAGCCATGGCCCCTGCCCGTGAGAGAGGGCGAGGAGGAAAGCAAGGCGGCTGTTGCTTTGAGAGTGAAATCTGTCTTCTAATTTGAGTCAACAGTTCTCGTGTATCTTGCTGTGCCTGGTGTCTTAATCCTGCTGGCAAGCTTTCCTGGAAATCTATTTGTTTCTGATTGCCTGTGCTGGCATGAATATGTAACATGGGACATGGAGACTCCCGAAGACGGCGTTCTCCGAAGTGACAACCCGGGGCTCAGCTCGAGGTAGTTTCCCTCTGGAGGTGTTGTCAGCAGAACAGGGGGCATGGCCCCGCTGCAGGGGACAGAACACAGCCCCCGTTACCTTTGCTCCCCTGGAGCTGAGGCTCCAGCATCAACTGCTTCCCTCCTCTGGTCCCTAGCTTGCTTCTTGTGGCTAAGTGACAGCGAGCTCCCCAAGGCTGGATTTCTTTTCCTTGGTGGGATGAAGGCTTCATCATCCTCATTAAGTCAACATTGAGTTTTTACTCTCAGGGTCTACAGGTGCCCGTGCCAGGGACCCTCTGTAAGAAGGTCTGAGCCCCTTGGATGTCTCCATCGTGGAACTTAAGGGGGGATATCAGAAGAAGGTAGATTACAGAATATATACCTGAGCTGGCAGAATGAACTTGGGCCCATGCCAGCCACACCTCGGAGCTGACTGCTCTCTGATGCTGGTGATGATGGGAACAGGGGGAAGCCTGAGTCTGACCAGAGTCACCATAATTCAGACACATTTCCTGATCGTGATCATTCACAGTCCCATCACTTAGGACGACACTGCTGCATATTTGCGTGGCCGGGTTTCCCCTGCACTGTGTGGCTCTTTCGTACCACTCTCCCCTGTGATTCTCACATCAACCCTGAGGTGTTGGTGGGGAAGGCAGTGCTATTACACTTGAGTTAAAAAAAAAAAAATGAAACTGAGCGGCAAAACTTGGGATGGAAGTAGTGGGATCCGCACACAGGTCAGCGGGTGGAGCCCAGCGCACCTTCCCCCGTTGGGCTCTGGGCAGAGGGAAGAGGGGAGCCTGCCCCTGGGAGCCGTCGGGTACCAGGGAGGGAAACCCGGCATGATTTATATGGCCTTCGAGCGTGAGAAGAAACTGCTCTAGAAACACTGGAAACTCGGAGAATTCGGGGTGGGGACGGACAGGTAGCAAAGCATGCCTTTTCTAACATACGCTGCTTCAGATCCCAGAGAGGTGGAACAGAAACGTCCCTGGCGTCATCTACTTATTCCAGCCTCGCTTGGATCCGCCTGCCGCCATCCGCATTTATGCCAGTGGGGACACATCATGAAGACCATCCATGAGTTCATTGTTTCAGGGCTTGTTGGTTTGTTTTAATAAAAGCCAGACCAGGAACTGTGGCATTGACAGTCTGCCTGTTCCTATTTCTGGACTGTGCTTGTCCTACAAGGGCAGGAATCGGCCCCGTGCTTGGCACTTGGCTGCCGTTTGTGAGGCGAAGTGAGCAGCACGTGGCCGGGCTACTCTGCATATCTGCACCTGGAAGGTTTATTCATTAAATGCAATTATTCTTTTGATTGGGGCAGGCAGTCGTCATGTTTTGGCGATTTAGCATGCCAGGATTTGATTCATTTATCAAATATTTATTTAAGCGAATTTTCACAGTACAGTCGGGCTTTCCATGAATTAGCAGGGAAAGTCACTCATTTGTGAGGTCTCTTCCTCCATCAGGAACGTATTAACACGGGTCCCGGCGTGTTCTGTTACGTGTCTATCACGAAGTAACTTACCTTCGCTTTAATTTCCAAGTCATTACAAAAGGGGAGGGCCTGACTACTCTCACGCAAGCTTGACGTAGGCCTCCCTATGAAGGGTCTGTTTCACGGGATAATTGGAAGATGAAGGGACGCATTAGGAAAAGCAAAGTTTGCTTAATTTTAGAAGTTACGTTTTTACTGAAAACGCACATTTTCCGAAAGTAAATGGGTATTAGGATTCTCCAGATGTCTTACAAGGGGAAGACATCATTTTGGAGACTGTCACGATTCAGATGGGAAAGTCACAGCTCCACCAAGGCCTGTGTGTCCTGACAAGACAGCTGTTCCGCTCAAAGGTTTTCCTGCATTCCTGCTTAATTTTTGATAGTCATGGATTTATCTGGCCCTGGGGAAGACACTCACAAGGCTGTGATTTTCAAGTCTTCTTCCTACTTCCTTAAGTTATCTTTAAAATCTGCTGTGCCCCCAGAGTAACGATTTCAGCCCTTTTTTTTTTATTTTTTTAATCCCCTTGCAGACAGTGGTGGCAGCAGTGGACGTCGTGGTGACCCACCGAAGGCAGCCCCTAGGCAGCCAAGACTCGGGGTTCCTCCGTTTTATGTTTACACTTTCAGTGACCACTAGAGATGGTGACTTTATTGTGTTTTGCACACCTTCAGGGGAAAAGAGTGAAGTTCTCTTCAATGCGGGGGACACCTCCTGCATACAGCTAAAGGTAGCACGTGGCCCCATTCATGTCTTGAAGACTATCTGAGGCCATTCGAGGTGACTCCCCAGTCCTGGTGGGAAGGTATGGGACCGATCGTCTGCCACGGCCAAGCACAAGAAGGGGCAGAACTATCCCCTCCACCCCACCATGAGCTTGGGCACAGCCGTGGGACGCTACACTGTCCTCGTCCCTTCCTGTTTGGACACAGGAAACCTCCTTCTCTGAGGCTTCCAGACGCTCCAATAGACAGAGGCTCGGATGGGAGATTCTGTCCCCGTGGGAGGTGGACACTCAGCGGCAATCAGCAATCTTGTCCTGAGGCTCACCTGTTGGCAGGGACACCGCCGGGAAACTGAGCTGGACTTGGGGACATGTGGGACTTTTCCACGGCTCACTCACGTTTCTAAAAACTGAGCTCTGAGAGCCTGGATTTCAAAAAGGCACATTTTACTCCCAGTTTCTCGGGGGAAACCTGGAGGAGCGCACGTGAGCGGCTCCCTCTCTCTTTGTTTGGTTTCGTCTTGTTGTTGTTTTTGGGGGGGAGGGGGAGGTTACAGGGACACTCACGGCACAGCTGCCGCTCGTTAGTGGGCGGCGAGATCCCGGACCCTTGATAGCACTGGGGAGGCTGTGAACGTTCCCCATCCAATGGCTTTAAGTCTAGGTTTGAACAGGTGCGTGTTTAAAGTCCCTCTCGCTGCTGCTCCTTAAGAACAAGGCTACCTGTGCTACGACTTGGAACCAGTGCGGAGAGACAGGGCATCGCTCTCTTTCTCTGCACCCGAGGACCTTTCCAGGCCACCAAAGGAGGAAATGCGCCAGGCCTTACCAGTGTGGCTTCGCTTGTGGACCATGAGCACATTGGGGCCGATGCAAATTATCCCACAGACATCACACTTTAGTTTGCCGTTAGGAAGTCGAATGCCTCCAGCTCCCGACAAAGCTCTGCTGCCTTGGCCACCGTGGGAGCCATTCATTTTCTCTCCCGCGGCATCAAGCACTCGTAAATCCTCCGCACATTCTTCCCCATTCAGCTCACAGGCACGCGCATTCTCTTCATCACTCTGAGCCTCTACTTTAACATTACTGGCTGAAAGACACAATACAGGGGCCACTCAGTGTCATCGCAAAAAAAGAGAACAACACAGCAGCAAAAAGACAGCACATCAAAGCGGAGAAGGTTCTCAGCAGCTTGTCGACTGGGACGGTGGCCCCGAGCTGGGTTCTTGGGCAGGTGGGTACTGACCGCGCGAGGTGCCCCCGCCTGGGGCCACCTCCCTCCTAAGTGATCGTCAAGCCTGAAAAGCTTCTCCTCCTCGTCAGGCGACCTTTCCCTGTTTCATGGGTTAATACACTCTGGGACAAACTCAGCAAGAGCTTACGCTCCCGTTTCTGGCCACGGACTCCCGAAGGGTTTCCGCAGGAATTCTGATGGTTTGTTTCTTTGGTACACGATCCTCCTATCTCCTTTTTTAGCACCCACGATAACAGAGCGTGCCCCGGAGTGGAGCCACGATTTCCTACAGGATTTCGAGCTGCTGAAGGGTGGATGGCAGCGTCTGTGGAGGTGACAGATCTCGTTAGTGTCTCAAGCGGCCAGCCCCATGCGTGAGGGCCAAGGGCTGGCATTAAGGAGCACACCGACTCCTGCTGGCTCTGCATTCCTGATTCCGTTAAAGTCACATCGAGGGCAGTGACAGGTGCCATTTGCAGAGCTTTGTTGGTAAGGAAAATCAGAGACATTTCATGCGCATCCTTCTGAAACACAGCCTGGTGATGAACTGATGAGTCCCACCCCATAACCAGAGAGACGACAACGACCCTGAGCGCTAGCACTTCTCATATGGCCTCTATAGATTAAGGAGAACAGGGAGGTAAATTTTGCCGAGTACAAGACACAGTGACCTAGACAGTAATGGGGACTACGAGATCTCTGATCGACATTTGGAATCTGTGGGTCTCCAGGCTTGGTCCATGGACCAGCAGCGTCAGCATCAACTGAGAACTTGTCAGAGGAGCAAATTCTCTGGGCAGCCCCGGATGCGCCGAGCCGGAAGCTCTGGGGGTGGGCCCAGTGCCCTGTGTTGTCACGAGCCTCCCTCCTGGGGATTCCGACATAGGGGCATGTCTGAGACCACGGTTTTAAATAATCAACCTAGTTAGTAACCCTCCTTTATGCAACGCTTTGATTATAAGTCAAGAGTCCAGACTCTGAAGCCGACATTCGTGCCTGGAAATGTCCACTCCGCTCGAGCACTGAGATCTCGGGGGCAAGTCACACACCTTCCCTGGTTTTGGTTTTCACACCTGTCAAGGCCGGAAGGAGCCGCTGTGGCCAACCAGGGGCGCTGTGGGGACACAGTGAAAGGTGGATGAGGAGTCAGCTTAGGACGGGCACTAGGTGGGCCATGTGGGGAGGGGGCTACCACCCCAGTGACATCTGAAACACGAAGTCTGTGCCAGACACACGGCACTTTACTTGCCATGGGGCACTTAGCTCTCATGGGGACCCGCAGAGGGGTGTCATGCTGTCATCTTGTGTCCCGGTGGAAGCTCGGGCACAGAGAGGTTGAGCCACATGAGAAGGTCACACATCTGGCAAGGGCAGACCTGGGAGGTCTCGCGGGCAGCCTGGCCCCAGCGCCCACATTCCTAGCTGCTGAACGGCCAAGATTTTCCTTTAGCTCTCCAGGGAGACACATAAGTAAGTGGGACGGTGAGTTGGCACACGGGCCAGAGCCCAGGACGGAGTATCTCCCCTCATCAGATCCCAGTGTTACATCCAGAAAGAGGGAGTCCCCACCTGTACTTTCCTAGTAGGTCCCGAAGATCGGACCCCCCAGAGCACCCCAGAGGGGCCTGATCTCTCCCGGCTTCCAGAGAAAGGGACCAGGTCCCAGTGACACGGGGAGTACAGGACCCGAGACAGGCCAGGCGGTGGGGGTGCCATCAGGCTTTCTGACCTCGGAGCTCTCTGGAGTCCATATTCCTAGGTCCCTCTCCAGGGGCAAGCTCATTCTCCAGGGTCTCCTTAGCATGGGGCTCTGCACTAGAATGCTCTGGAAACAGGACCGTCCAGTTGCAAAGGCTTCTGAATGCCTTCAGCTGGGTTATTTGTAATCATCTGGTTGGTGGCTTGTTTCTTTTATCAAACAAGACTGGGGGATGGGAGAGCAGGCGGGGCCCATGATCGTGGGTGTGACAGGTTCTTCAGCCAGTGGCGCCGAGATACGGGTGTAGGTCCGCGCACCTGCGGCTAGAGAGGTATGGGGACATGGAGAGAACGGACCCTTGCCTGAAACCGCCACAGAGATAAGGCAGGTGGGTATGGCTGTGACCCTGCCGTGTGCTGTGTGGCTGTGCGCTGCTGGGGACAGTGTGGGCCCTGCCTGGTGACGGGCAGGAGGGTGGGAAAGCAGCGGGGCGACTTTAAGGGTGACAGGAGCCACAGCAGGCCACCAGCAGGGGGGCCACACTGCATCAGGAAGAAAGGAGGCGAGGGTGGCCTGAGGGAGGGCTCACAGCACAGTGTCCCCTTATGTATGACAGAAGCCCTCAAACCAGACCTGATTCCCACCATACTCCGACTTTCTCATTGCTATGATGCCAGGCGATAGTCGAGAACTGTTGACAGAATGAAAACAGGAGGGTCAAAAGGCATGAGAGCCTAGGAGGAGGGACCTGCGACTCTGCAGGGCCCAGGTGCGGTCTGAGGTCAATCTGCTTGGTGCGGGAAGAGGCAAACCTCATGAACTGGAATTCGGGGAGCCGGGACGTGGCGGGTCTCTGAAGGAGAGAGCGCAGAGAACACCCCAGTCACGGGGGTGGGTCAGGGGACCACGACTGGCGGGAGTGCGATGGGGCCCCTGGAAGCGGCCTCCGCCCACGGCTCCAGGTCGGAGCCAGGAGCGGACCCCGAGAGACTGAGGGCTGAGAGCTTGCTCGAACTTTGGGGACAGATTCCAGGCCATGTTAGGGCTGGGGAGGTCTGTAGGGACCGAGGGGAAAAGGATGACAGGGAGGGGCCCGGGATCCCAGTGGGCAGCACCGTCCCCATGGGCACGCCAGAGTCAAGCACCGGCGACAGCTCTCTCAATATGGGCAGAAAGCATTCTCAGCTTAGCTTTTCTTTTTTTTTAAAGATTTATTTATTTGAGAGAGAGTGGGGTGAGGGGCAGGGGGAGAGGGAGAATCCCCAGCATTCCTGTCTCTGCGGACGAATGCAGAGGGGTGCTGGCCACACGGAAGATGCTGTCCAAGGGGGGTGTCCATGACAACAGGGTGTCCCCTCTGCTAAGAGGAGAACACAGGCAACAAGGTTTCAGGACACAAACGTATCCTAATAAGTCACGAACGCCGGTCTCAAAATTGTGATCTAGTGGACACAAACACCCAGTCCCCTTAAATTAAAACATGCCTTTAAAAAAAAACACAAACTCAGGACGGGGGAGGTGTCGGCCCTGCTTATCTATGTGTGAACAAGGTTTTGGGGGTCATGGCTCAGTTAGTGATGTGGCTGGAAAAAGGAGAAGCAGAAGATGCAGAAGATGCAGTCTTAGGATCCTGCACAGGGGGATATAAGCCACTAGCCCTGGGGCCTGGCCCTGTGTGTGCCTCCTTTAAAAGGATGAGCCCAGCCTGAACTGGTCAGAAGGAAGGAAGTCAGTGGGGGCTGAGCACACTGGGGGCTTCCATGGGGCTGGACCAGCTGAGACAAACAACTCGCAGGCAGGGAGACTGAGGCTGAACAGGAGAGTGGGCGGTCTGGGTGCTGTGGGCCCAGCAGAGGGGGGTCTGGGGGTGGCTGGGTGGGGGGCTCCTTCTGTGGCCGGGCAGGCAGCCTCTCACTCATGGAGCAGAGTGGGCACCTGGGCGGTTCACCCCCCGCATGTCCATGTACACATGTGATGGAGGACTTGGGAGGCCCATCCGACCACTGGGTTATGTTGAATTCCACAACCCGCGGAAGTCAAAGGCACCAGCAGTTGCTTCAATAAGTGAAGAGTTCAGGACAGATGATCGGCGTTGACTTAAGCTGTCCGCCTGCTGGCCAGGAGCCCAGCCAAGGAGGAGGCAAAGCTCCTACTCTGGTCCCTTGAGAAGAGTCAAATGGAATAGGATGAGTCCCCTGTCCTTCAGAATTGGTCTCCTTCCAGTCCCTTCCATGAGACAGACGGTCTCCCCTTGTTTGTGTTTATGGTTGTTTGGTCCACCCCTTGGACACTGTCTCTGAGCTAACCGGGTTGGTGCTGACGGGCTCTCCTTTCCCTGGACTCCTGAACCCCTCACCCGCCCCTCTTTGTCCGAGCCAGAACGGCTCAGGCGTGCGATGCTGTCTGTGAAATGCTAGGCTCTCCCTCAGCGTGGGGATCACACTCATAAATATTTTGCAACTCTATCCCCCCACTACTTAGTAAAATGTCGAACTCAGCGCCACCCTGGATTGAACTGATTAAATGCAGAACACGAGGTGAGACTCACGCACGTCTCTACCCCAGAGCGCGCCGGCTCAGGCCTACCCCTGCGGCTCTTCCGCTGGTTCCCGAGAACGCGTGGACAGGGGCCCGATTTTATTATTCAGTAAACGTGGCCTCTATTAAGAGCAGATGTCTTCAAATCTTGAGTCCAAAGCTACTTTCCTTCTTACATTAGGAAAAATTGAAATATCATTACGTAACTTAGAGACCGTCTATGTTATTAGTAATGCAGCAGACTGAAGGCAGACCCCAGACCCTTAAGGCTGGGTGGACGTCAGCTCGTACACAAGTTGAGCACTAGACAGTCTGCAGAATCCAGGGACCTGAGTCAACGGGGCCAGGAGGGCTCTCCGGCTGCCAAGCTTGCACGGACTCATGAATGATTAAAACATTTTAATGCACAGATAAAATGTGCCCTGCCAGCCCCCACCTGACAAATGGGTTGTGATTCCTCCCTGTTTTCCTTGCCCTTCTGGAATGTGTCTTTCTATTTACTGGTAAGGTAAATGTTCGGTCCGCAGACTGGGCTTTTCCACGGAGAAGGGATTCCGAAATCGTCCCTTGGTCTGAATTTAGGCCACGTGAGCCTCAAGCACTCCGTATTTTAAATGAACAACAACAACAACAACAAAATGGGACTGTGACTAGCCACCTGTGACTAGCAAGCAAAATGCAAAGGGAGTAAAAATATTTACAAGAGATCTTGAATGAGCATAATTAAAATTTGAGACGAAGAGGAAATATGTATTTTTTTTTGATGCGGCCTCTAAAAGAGATTTAGGAGAACGTTTAAGGATTTTTAAGCTAAGAAAACCACTTATTATAACTTTTATCATTTAAAATATAGGGGTTTTGGAGCACTTGGGCGCCTCAGTCCATTAGGTGTCTGACTCTTGGTTTTGGCCCATATCATGGTCTCAAGGTCATGAGTTCAAGACCCGTGTTGGGCTCCACAGCCAACAACACCACCACCTCCCCCCAAACCCCAGTAAAATGTAGTGGTATTTTTCTTGTCAAGATGCACAATTTATCCTTATTTGATACTTTAGGCCTTTAAATGAAATGAAGTCAGGGACAGAAAAGAGAAGTCTGACAGTGAAATGATTTACGAGCACATTTACATCTTCCTCAGGTAACTGGGAACACAAACTGGGATAGAGAAGGTAGTGGGGGGGTCCAACGGGTTATAGTTTTAATTTTCAAGAAAGAAAACAAAGAGGCAAGGCAGGGCAAGCAGAGGCATTCTCCACCCTGCCCACCAGGTGGCGATGTTGGCCCAGGACAGCTGGGTTGCTGTGGGGTGGGGAAGTCCTCGGTCTTCTGCCACCTGCGCGTGGGACGGGGAGGAAGTTTACAGTCTGAGGACGTGATATGGGGCAGGGAGGAAAGAGAGAGCTACGAGTACCTTGTGATTCATTTGCATAAGTATATAGACAAGCATGTATCAAAACGTGCATCATCTACCTTATGAAATCTCCAAGCGGCATGGATCTTTCCACGAGCACTTCCCAACATGCTCGCCCCAGAACCTCCCTCAGATTTAGTGAAACCGGCTCAGGAAGTATTTTCTTACTCTTAAGTGCATTTGACGTCTCGACATTTCAGCAATGTGACTGTTCATCTCAACATCAACGTGACTTCTCTGTCCTGAGGCCTCCGTGTCCGCTATCATCATAGGAGTGCACACCCCTCTCTATACACATGCAGAAACACATATACATACATCCGTATCTCCCGAAAATAAACCCCAAGCTATTGTTTTCAAGTTGAATTGAAGGAGGATTAGTAAGAGAAAAGTCTCGATAACTTTAATATCCTGGGAAAGCAGTCCATTTCCAGTCTGGGCTGTTGCCAAATCCTTTAGATAGCAAAGAGTTTTGATGACCAGGATGTCAGGAACTTTTACCATTACTGACACCTTTCGGATTGCACCTAGATCTGTAACAGTTCCAGGATTAACAAGCACGCCCTGTTGGCTGATGTTGCTTTGCCACAGGAGAGAATTTACTAATGCAGGCTTCGAAGGCTTTGCTCCTAAGAGGGCAGGGGACCAACCTGGGCTACTTTAAATATTTTTAAAGCATTTTTAAAAAGCACACTCCATTCCTTAAAATACTCCCTCAAAGTTGCTGCCCTGTTCTATCTATGCTTTATCATCTCTCAATACCTAAAAATGAAATTAACATCTGCTTTTGGTTTAACAGCTCAGAGCAGGACTGTCCTGAGGACACAGAATGCTAAGTGTGTCTGCTTGGGCAGCGAGGTTCCGCACTGCAGACTAACGGCCCCAAAGCCCTGGGATGTTTCTCTTCTCGGTTCTGAAATTAATATTTCAGAGCAACGGAGGGAGAGGCTGTCTCTTCCTCCCACAGACTTGTAGAAGTCATCGTGCACACACATTGGGCTGTTTCATGGCGACAGGAAGTCTGGCCATTTTATCATCATACTCACTCGAAAGGAGATACTCGTCACGTTAATGGCAGAACTGTTGACTAGCATTAGTGGAGTAACAATTCTAGTGTTCCTTCTGCCCTATTACTCCACCAGAAGGCATGGTCCACGGTCTAATCTTCCAATAGTCTGAAATGTTACATATGCACCTTCTCGTATCAGTGATGCCCCAGATGACAGATGTGTAATGAACAGGATGGGCGTTATTTACCTCATTTTTTTCAAGTATGAAGGTGGGTGATGAAGAATCATGCATTTACGATATTTGCACGATGGAAACTGAGTATGAAATGAAAACATGTTTCTGTTTTCTGGAAGCAAGGCATATACTTACGAGAGAAAGATTTGGGAATAAGTGCATGAAAATCCCTAAAGCCATCGGCCCCATATACAACTGCAATAAAGAAGGAGAAAAGAAAGCTGGCTTTTGATAATGTTCATGAGACACAGTAAGCATTTAAAAGAAAGGTTATTATTATTTTTTTTAATAAAGGAGGTATTATTGCTGAAAACCATTAGTTAACTACTAATCTGCTATGGTCAGCCTTCGTACAGGCACCTGAAAGGTAACCTGGAGATGCTCAGAAACAGGGCTGTGACTCCAGATTTCTGAGCTCCTGCACATTATCTACGACACCCACTGTGCTACACATCTTGGGGGTTACAACCAGGAACACATACTAAAACCATGAGGAACTTTTCAGCAGAATCAGTACACACTGACCCCAGACCTGAGCATCATGTCCAGGAGAGCACATATCTTCACAAAAGCTGTGCGTTTCTCGCTGGGCTGAACATAGCAAAAGGGCATAGCAAAGGCCCTTCATTCATCTTTTCAACTTTTCTTAGAAAGTGTTCATAGAAAATGAGAAATGTCACACGACACATCGGGCGGGGGAAAATTAGTGTTTTCCCCTACCTCAAAAAGAGCTATCAATTTCTGTGGGTATTCCTTATCAGCTGCTTTCATAAATGTTATCAGTGCCTCAAATCTTCAAGTTCTTGTTCTGTTTTTATAGGTCAGAGCTTCCCACCGTGTGTCTGTGTCTGAAGGGTTAGCAGATACCACCCACGTGCACACATGGAGCACATGTGCAGACACGTGCGGACACATACACGCAGTTTTCTCTACAATGGCGGCATCCCAACATCTATCGGGAGCTGTGAGCCCAGCAAAGCTGCTAGATTAAGCTTGCTGGGTCACCCGCTGGTTTAGCAGAGGAAAGACCGCACAGTGTCTTGCAGGAGACAGACTTATCTGACTACAGACCCTCCCTGTTGTCCCAGGAAACATTTACTAAAATATTGGGATACTGGGCCAAGCTTTTCCTTGAAGTGACCACCTTAATTATTTCCTGACAAACCCTCAGTCTTCCTTACTGATGCTTCCCTTGACAGTCTGAATCTAACAGAGACTGTCACTATCCTGCGTCCCATCCAACAGGCAGGTCCGCGGCGGCTTGCCCAGGCGCACCTGTGCTCAGTGTCTGCAGCCACCCTGTGAAATGATGCCAGTTTTACAGTGGGCTTTGCACTGAGCTCTGACCCTTCAGGCCAATTTTTCCAACCCCAGTCTCTCTGTGCACGGGGGTGCACCCATCTCAGATGATGGGAGAAAGGGTAATTTTAAAAATGGGGGCATTACAATATGCAATCTAAGACTTTGATTAAATTTTTAATCAGATACCACCACATGCCCTGAGATGCTGCTCAGATGGGATGGGAAGGTCAGTTTTCCTGGATGTCCCCTCAGCTCCACAGGCCACAGCTTGTGCATCCCGTGATGGTGGTGAGAGGTGTTCACAGTCACCAGTAACTTACGGGTATAGGAGCAAAGGGACTCGAAAGATACACTATCTACAGACTGTCTGATGGTGGAAAAGAGGCTTATATAGGGCTTTGGGTCATCCAAGCCCTGAAATACAGAACTCCCTCAGAGTACCTCATTAGACATTAAGTGTTCATCGTTCTCAAGAGGATCCACTCCATGCCTACTATAATTCAAACTTTTTGAGATTTGTCCTTCATCTTTGATTCCCTAGAATGGACAAAAAGCTTAAAAAACCAAACTCGGCTATAGCTACAGAGTTGTCCTACTTTCCCTTAGGAAAGCTGCACTGGTAGGAATTCAGTCTTCGTTATGCCCTACACACATTCATGCACAACCAAATTCTCAGACTGGAAGAAGAACAGGGCATTCTTACGGACGGTACTTACGCCCAACGGAAAAACGTGAAACTCACCCTCTTCTGTTCTGTCCAGTTTCATCTACTTCTGTCCTGTCTGGTTCCTTCTGGTCCTGTCCTATCCTGTCACGTCCTGTCCAGTTCTGTCTATTTCTGTCCTGTCTGATCTGGTCTGGTCCTGTCCTATCTGGTCCTGTCCTGTCTGGTTCTATCCTGTCCAGTTCAGTCTGCTTCTGTCCTGTCCAGTTCTGTGGTCCTGTCATGTCCAGCTCTGTCCGGTTCTGTCTTATCCTATCCAGTCTGGTCCTATTCCATCCTATTCTATCTGGTCCTGTCCTGGCTGGTTCTGTCTGGTCAGGTCCTGTCCAATCCAGTTCTGTCTGGCCCTGTCCAGTCCTTCCTGGCTGGTCCTCCTTTTTTCTACTTTTGTCTCATGGAAGGCATTCACGGGGAGTCTGTAAATGCCAGGTATCTGCGAAGAACTTTCCAAAAGCTGCCTTCAGTCTTCTCCATGGTCCCAGAGGCAGGAACGACCACCAGTTTACCAGGGAGGAGACTGGGGCTCCCAGAAAGTTCTGGAATTTGTCCTCCTGGTGGTTAGCATGGGCAGGTTCAACCTGATGGTCAGTGCTCCAAACACACACTCTCGCCGTGCAGGAAGGACCTCTGAGGAGCCGGGGTTCAGAGGCATCAGGAGGGTGTTAGTGGCACTGTGCGCACGCTCCCTCCTGCATGGGGGCCACGATGCGCTTCCCAACAGATGAGATGAGATGCGATGCCCCACAAGAGGGGAGGACTTAGCCACCAGTGAGTTAGAAAGCATGGCCCCTGGCTCTGCCTTCCATGCAGTTATCCCTGCCCCAGCTCACGCGGGTCCCCTGGGACACTGGGTGAGCCTGCACAGTGTCTCACGAGCCCCCGTCTCGCCCTGAGCCCTCTGCTCCAGGGCTCACGCCGTCTGACGCTGCTCACATGCTTCTGGTGAGCCCTCAGGTGGGCCACAGAACCCTTCCTCATGCTCGTGTGAGGAGAGGTTTGCAGGTGCAGACCTGCCCTGTCCCTTAGCACAATCCTGCCCGTAAGCCCAAGACTCAAGGCAAAGCAGCCTCTCTCGCTGGGGCTGGATGCCGCCCCGTGGGAGCAGGGAAGTGATGCTTCCATGAGGGGCTTTCATGCTTGTGTTCCGTCCTTTAGTCCATCCCACCCCAAACTTTAGGCCATGGTTTTACGAAAGGGCACAGATAGAAAAGGATTCAATGTATCTTAAATTTCCTGAACACCATGAAATTCCTTCTTCTTCTCAAGGACAAATTTAGCTCATTGGGTAGGAATTTTTGTGGGCCAAATTGCCACAAAATTCATCAAAGAAAATGCTGTCAGTGGCTCAGATTCTGAGTTCTATTCAGACTGCCCCCTTGAAGAACATTCTGGAAAAAGGATGACATGCCCACAAACCGCACTTGTCCGTTTGCATTCAGTCGTGCACGTGAGTCTCTCACGCTGCTGTCCCCTTAGGGAGACATGAAAACAGACCGGAGACTCTCAAAACAGGAGGAGGAAGTCTGCTCCACTTTCAAGTCAAAGAAGGATACTGACGGTTTTCTGGGGAGAGTCAACGTGTATAGATTCGTGGTTAGGAGAAGTCAGAAATACGCTGGGCTCTGACTTTTATACACAGTCTTCAGATCACATGAGCCTGTTGGGCCTGGTCAGATCATTAGTGTCCTGTTAACTCCTGTTAACAGGGATCTTTCAAGGCTTACAGATTTGGCATTTCATGACTGGCACTCGAACCCTGCCCAGAGGCCAGCGACAAGGTCCCCTGATTGGGACAGTAAAGAAAGGCCAAGGATGGGACGGGTGACCCTCACCAGAGCACAAACCCCGTGCCTGCACTCCTGCTAGGGAACGCGTTAACCTGCATCGTTAATCTGCAAATCCAGCTTCTCGCGGAATTCTCCCAAACCTACACATTCCTGGGGTGGCTATTTGCTCTTAACCCATCCTCGACATTGCCCGGGGAGGACAGTGCCAGCAAATGTCTCCCGATGCCTCCTTCCCGGGAGGCGGTGTTGCTCCAGCCTCAAGTTTAGAGACTGACCCCCAGACACAGAGCCGGGGAGCGCTGGCGTCAGCTCTCGTACCTGGACTGAGTCAATGCTAAGCTGCTCCTTCCAGGACACACTGAGCTTCTCACCCCAGCTCCTTTCCAGGCTCCGGGAGCCCTGGGTGTGCAGATTACGGTGTCTCCATCAGCCCAGTACTCTGCATGGCCCCAGCTGAATGCCACGCACTGAGGGGTGCACAAAATGTTTGTAGAAACAGGCAGTGGACGTATGCCAGGGCCTCCAGCTGTGGGAGCTCACCTGGGCTCTGTCACCAACCGAATCACCTGATAGGAGCTCCAGAACTTTCTGCAGACCCACCCGTCCTTCCTCCACTCCACCGGCACCAATGACACTTGTGTCTGGATTCCCGGAGCTTGAACCTGTACGGCTGTCCCCTTCCACCCTGGACTCTCCCACAGCTGACTTCTGATCCGACAGACCTTCTCAAGCTTCCTGCTTTCCAGCCACATCGCTCCCCAACACCGCCACCCAGCCGAGGCTGCCTTGGCCCGCGCCACATCCTGCCAGGGCTTCCTGGCCGTCCCCGCCCCCTGGCACACTGGTGGGGACTCATCCTGTGGGCCTTGCCTTTGGGCTACCTTTCATTGGTCTTGCCCCTTGCTCTAAGATGGTCATGCCAAAGGCTGCCTTCCTCAGTCCATGTCCACTCCCAAAGTTCCCACTGGCCGGCACTGTTACTGGGAGCCCCAGACCACAAGACCTGGGTCTCAGTCCTTCTAGGACTGGTCTGCGAGGACGGTGACCTTCTCAGTAGGTCATCTGGCTCAGATAATAAGTGCATGAGCTTTATGGAAGAATGTAAGAAAAAGAAAACTCACCAAGGGCACCTTATACCCTCCAGCTTTCATTCAGCTGTGCAGATCATTATTTCCTAATGAAGCCTCCGCCCCCATAGGAACATGGTCACCTCCTGGAGCCCTGACCATCCCCACGTTCCGCAGGGCTGCATATCCCTCCTCCTCTCTCCCATCCTCACGATGCCCACCCCAAAGCCGGCTCTCTCTCGAGCCATCTCCAGCCCAGAATGGCTGTGGCACGTGCCCAGTTCTGGACTGGATGTGGTCCAGAGCCCAATTCCGCGCTCAGCTGAAGAGGCTGCGTGTGCTGGCTTTCCTCTTCCCCCTTCCCCTCCTCCCGCGCATTGCCCAGAACATGCGAGGTGCTCAGGATGGAACTGCTGGGTCTACAGCCTTTCCTACTACTTTCCGAAGACACCTGTCAGGTCTGAACGTTTTCAGAAGCTCATTCAAATCCAATGCAGAGTTGCAAAATACACAGCAGAAAGACTTGAATTTCCTCTGTTGGCAGAGACTGAGGCTCCCAAGAAACGGGGGGCTTGTGGAGTCAGTTAGGAACGGGGAGAATCGCTCTTGCCAGTTTCCACTCAGGGCGGGACCTGACTGCAGTCCGTCTACACTGAGCACACACGGACTGCCTTTCGGTCTGAATGGGTCCCCTGGCCTGTGTCTCGTCCCCTCACGGGAAGACAGGGGCAGCTTCTGAAGGGTGCGGCAAGTTCTGGGTCGAGGCGTGTTTGGCATTTGGCTCCACATCCCATCAGCTGTGTGGACTGAGCGGCCCAGGGCCACCCGCTCTGAGCCTGTTTCCTCCCCCGCCACGTGAGAACGAACAGTCGTCAGGTTACGTGAAGACTCAGGCCCTTGGTGTGCTGAAACTTTTTTTCCTTAATGGAAAAAGCACAGACAGATAAACCCCCGCCCCGTCAACAAAGACCTCAGGGCCTACGGGCTCAGCTACAGACTGCTAACATTAACTGAATTTTCTAAATGGGGGAAAAACCCCAGGGAGAAGGCTTTGTGGGATCACGGGCTGTGACAAGCCAAGACACATCCTCGGGGAAACTGCTGTTGGCACCATGACCCCTGGGTCCACGCAGGCTTCCCTTTGGCCCCGAATATTCCTGCTTGGCACACCCTCCATTTGGGATTTACGCTGATGGGGTTTCAGGCAACCCGCCAAGGACGTGCGACAATTTTGGTTGCTTGAACTGGGCTTTGACAAAGATGGCTAAAGTCAACTTTGCTTTACTTCAAACTCCAGCTGTCAGATCTGCCTTCCAGAGCAGACAGGGCACAGGGCTCAGCGAGAGCCCCGGGAACAGACGAAAACCCGGTTCCGACCCTCCCTTTCTCGAGGCAGCAGCTGGGCACCTACCCTATTTTTGTCTGTTTTATTAGTCCCCTTGTCACGTCTCACAGTGAACTAAGGGGCAGAGCAAAAGTTCTGAGGCACAGAACTTTATTTAGAAAGGGAAATTTAGAGAGGGGATTTAGAAAGGGAAGGCCAGTAAGTGAAGGGTTTCCTTCTGAAGGGTACAAGTAAGAAAACAGGTTGAAAAATGATGATTCCATTTATGGGATTATCCTTGACAGACAGAGATTACAAGGAGGCAGAGAGGCAGGCAGAGAGAGAGAGGAGGAAGCAGGCTCCCTGCAGAGCAGAGAGACCAATGCAGGGCTCCATCCCAGGACCCTGAGATCATGACCTGAGCTGAAGGCAGAGGCTTTAACCACTGAGCCACCCAGGTGCCCCTATGGGATTATCCTTGAAAGTCACCACTTTGGTGTCATTTGTGGCCACCTGTAACCCCCCGCCGCAGTTCATCACAACTTGGGTTGAGACATCCTGCAGATTAAAGAACAGGGTGAGGCACAGTTTCTGACTCTTAATGTCCTTCTCTTCCATTTTTTTTTTATTAATGAAAAATTACCTTTTTTTGGCGGGGGGTAGAGTAACATTTGCCTGTACGACAGAGGACAAGTGTACAGAAGTAGCCAGTTGGAAACGCGCCTCCCAGCTCTGTAAATCTAAAGAAGGCATGTGAGGGAGGACACGGGGAATGGTACTGAAATCGATAATAAAAACAGAGGGACAGAGAGCTTTAAAAAGAGAGAAGGGACGTTTGCAGACACCGAATCAGGCCTGGAGGAAATGAAGTTGGCTGGAGAAACGGAAAAGACAGGGCGAGGTCCCGTTATGCCCCGGGCGGCGGGGTGCAGGGGGCGGGGGGCGGACGAGCCGGGGTGAAGCCCTGGGCAGAAGGGACAGCGTGCGTGTCCTCCTCCTTTCCACATCTCGTCCCAGGGAGGGGCATTCGTGCCGGGGCACACAGGTGCCAACAGCCAAGGAGGGACATTCTACAAAGTGACGGTGGCTACAGGCAGGGGTGGCCGCCCAGGTGTGTCCGTGGCCCGTGGCTGTGAGTGCAGGGCCACTTTGCCATCAGCCCCTGCAAGGGCAGCGCCGTGCTCCACCTGTGCACAGGGCAGGGCTCACGCCCAACACCCAGAGGAGGGGACGGGGGACCCACCGCTCGCCAGCATCCCGGGCTCCGCAGCGCGGGCAGCCGTGAAGCCAGGCACCAGCGGCCGTTGGTGCTGCACTCCTGCCTCAGATGTGGTTTTCCCGCAACCACGGAGCCCTTGCTGCCAGGGGCAAGGGAGTGTGGCAAAATGCGGCCCGGAACAGGAAAGGAAGTACTGCAACCTGTTGTTCCACCTGCCGCTTCTGGAGAGTGGGGGCCGCGCGGGCCTGCGACGCAGACGCATGGGGAGGCCCGGGAGACGGTGCTCCTGGAAAGTGGGTAAGGGCCGAGAATGACAAAACCAGCTCTGTCACCAGCCTCCGGGGACAGGGCGGAGCGGACACGGCTCCCGTCCAGGCTGGGCAAACGCTCTGGGCCATTCCCTCCCTTCCCCATGGCTGGCACCGTGTCAAGCCCCAAAGATTCCAGGAGCCCAGGCCCTGCTTCAGGGAGGCCACAGATAAAGTAATCTCCCCCAGGACACGCAGAGGGTGGCTCCCCGGCTGTCCCTCCCTTCCAGAAGCTCTGAGGAGTCCCTGCCAGAATTCCAAGCAAAATGTGACTCAGCAAAGGCCGAGCAGGGTCAGGAAGAACAGCCTGGGCGCCCACCCAGGTCCCTGAGCCCAGAGGGGCCGGAGCAGGTTCTCTGGCTTCGGATGGGCACTGATCCTTGAGGGAAGTGTTCACTGAGTTCGTCCGTCCTCTGAGGCCACAGCTGGCCTCCGGCTGCCTTCCCAGGCTGCAGGGGCCACGAGGCCCTCACTCCTGCCTTTCCCGACTCTCCCTGCTCCTGCCCCACAAGCACACGCGGCAGGCAGGAGCTCAGTTGGGAGCTGGGGTTCGGGGTGTGGGCAGGAAAGAGCAGGAAGCGCAAGACACCTTCCTCTTGCGCAGAGGAAGACGGGGCCGAGGGCGGGAGCGGCGGCAGGGGCGGAGGCGTGCGGGTGGGGTGGCTGCGTCTGGCCCGCGTCCCAGGGCGCACGTGCGTGTGTGTGCACGCGTGCCCACGTGTAAACGGCACAGAGGTCACTCTTGCCGTGCAGGTGTCTCCCGAGGGCAGCTCAGGAAGAGAGGCTTGAAGCTAGAGAGCCTGCAGCTCACGGTGCCTTTCTCGGTTGGAGACAGCAACGTGACGGCCGGGACAGGGAGGCGGGAGCCCTTGCTCTGAGCACCAGATGAGCCCCGCATTCCTAGGGGCACCTTCCCTCCCCAGCCCAGGAAGCCAGCCCGGACAGGAGCCCAGGCGCCAGACTCCGGCCCCCACTGCTGGGAAGTCACACATCTCCTGCTGCCCCCTTCTCAACTGGCAAGGAACTGTGACTGATGGCAGGACCGCCCTGTCCCCAGCTGACACCGAGGCTGCGGGGACACCTGGCTACGTCAAGCTCTTCGGAACTAGCATTAACGAACTGCTCACCTCGAAATGCTCCTAAGGGATTCCTTAACCAGCCCTCCCCCCCCTTCCTCTTCTTGCTCTCTCTCGTGATTTCCAAACTTAGCTCTGGCTTCCCAACTGCTAAGCATATGGTGTTTTGTCAACACTCATGAGGAAGCCCCGGGATCTCATTACGAGTGCTGGTTCCAGGGCTGGGGCTCGGACCACCAAACGGGGTGATGGAGGGAAGGGGCGTTGGGAAGGACCTGCCCCCGGCCTCCTTCCCCCTCCTGGAGGCTCTGGGGCTTGAGAGCCCCTCAGAGCCTCAGCAAATCTCCATCCCCTCCCAGGTGACACTGGAATCCAATGGCTGTCCTGTCCCCACACATCTGGGTGGATGGGCAGGAAGCCCCCCGAGCAGAGCCGCCCGCCCGCTGGACCAGAGCCTCTGCTGCGGGCCCCACAGCCTCCGACTGGGACTCACTCGTGACTCAACATCCTCCGCTTCCCAGCACCTCTGTCAAGGCTGCACATCTTTCGGGAAGAACCTTCAAATATCACGCTTTTTTTCCTGGTAGATGTCAGCGGCTTCTCAGGACTCGAGAAGCTCAGAAAGTCCTGTCCTTCTCTTCAGCACCGTTTCTTTGAAATGAGGGAGGTTCTTTTCTTCCTTTTCCCCAGTCTCTGTCGCTTTATGATTCAACCCTGTTTACTGGGAAGCACGGGAGAAGGACCAGGGCAGGCCGCGCCTCCTTCCATCCAGAATCCAGGTGATACCAAACAAGCAAGGTCAGTGTCAAGGTCGCCCGGCCCCAGCAGCAGCTGGCCGCACGTGGCTGTGAGGGGCTACTGGGCACCAGCCACCACGGGAAACGCTTTCCATACACCAACGCCCCATTCTTGACGGAGCCCCGTGAGGCCGCTCTGACCCCAGCTGACAAAGAAGGCAAAGACGGCTGGAGAGGTCAGCTGCTGCCCCGAGCCACCTGCTGGGACGGGGTGAAACAGGGACTTGAACCCGTGCTCTTCACCCCTTAGTTCATCTTTGTCCATCCAGGCCTGCCCTCTACGCCCACCAATTGGAAAGACGAACGACACAGAGGTGATGGGAAGAGAGTTTTGCCGCAGGTGGGAGGCCCGGAATTCCTCCGGTTGTCTCGGTGGGGCAAAGCCGACCTCTGCCAACCTCCCCATTCTAGCTGCTTGTGAGTTAGTGAAATGAGGCCCCTTGATCGAGTCACGCGGCACAGCCTCCCAGGAGTGGTTTACACTCCAGGCACCGCACACGAAACCCAGCCCTGCCTCCGGGAAGCACAGGGTGAGAGGAAGTCCTCATTCTCGGGGGCAGCGTGGTGGGCTGGTGCCACAGGGCCCGGCTTCCTCAAAGGGCAGCATTCGCAGTGAGCAGCGGGGCGGGGCGAGATCTCTGGGACGATCAATGCAGACGAGGTGTTATGTGTGGTGGGTGGCCGTCCCCACCGCTTGGACCCTGGGGCTGCTGTGGGGGACGAGGCCTCTGGAAGCTGGAATGACATCCATGGCCCCTGCTCAGAGGGTCCCGTGGTGGGAAGAGGGGTCATGTGTTGGAATGGGGATGGCCGAAAGATGCGGAAGACACTATTCCCACACCCCACACCCAACAGACAGAAACGGGGAAGCTGGGGGCCAGCAGGGTGGTCTGGGGGAGAGCAGGCTCATGGGCCTGGACTCGGGCCAGGACAGACAGCTGGCTCCTGTGCCCCTGCACCCCCCACGCCCCTCCTCACAGCCCCCTGTGGCCCCTGCAGCCCTGTGGGGCCTGGGCCCTTCTGGAATTAGGCTGCAGATGGGAAACTCCAGGTTCTAAGGAAAACCATCCCAGCTCTTGCCAGCCCTTGGGTTTCCAGAGACCCCAACTTCTGCATTCCGGCCCCGCTCCACACCACCTACCCTCCTCCTCCCGCGGCCCCATCCAGATGCCGCCAGGAGGCAGGGCCCAGAGCACGATTGTGACACGGCGGCATGTGTCATATTGTAACTGGGTGTCCACATCCTCCTGCCCGAATTGTAACAGCCTAGAAGAGGAACCAGGTCCCAGAGTGAAATACAGGAATGCGGGGAAAGAGGAAGCTGCCGTCAGACACCAGCCCAACCGAAATGCGGAGAATTATGGAGAAGTGATAGAAAGGGAAGCAAGAGTAGGGAATTGCATTTGGTGGCTTGGCCCAGTGCACACGCAGGCACAGACACACACAGACACAGACTCACACACTCACACATACTCCCCCACACTGATACATGCACACACACACACACTCACACTCACAGACCCACACACACACACAGTCCCAGACGCACAGATCCATGTCTTCACACACACGGACACATACACTTATTTATACACAGACACAAAAAGACACACTCTCATATGCACAGACACATGCTCACACATATTACACACACATTACACACACACTCATACTCTCACACATGCAAACACATGCTCTCACACACACACACGCAGATTCACACAAAGACACATCCTCACACACACACCTTTACACAGAGACAGACCTTCACACATAGATGGTCACATGCACACACTCACACACACACCCCCACCACACACACTTATACACAAGCACAGACACACACATACACTCTCTCACACAGACACAGTCACATATACATACATACTCACATACACACAGAGACACTCATATACACACACGCGCATACACACAGACATATACATACACACCTATGCACAGATATAAGCTCTCACACACACAGCCACTCACTACACAGACACAAACACATCACACATACACACACACAGATACCCACACTCATAGTCTCACATACACACACACTCACAACACATACACACACATACTTATGCACACACTTAGATACACACACTCACACGCACATATACACTTACGCACCCACACATACACACACACATACACATACTGTTTCACATATACACAGTCACACTCTCATACACACATGCACACTCACACACACTCACAAGCCTTTCTTGCATCTAAACTGGACTTCTACGAGACAAGGCTCTCCCAGTTCTTAGCCCCAGAGGCAAGGGGCCAGTCAGGCCTGCGGTCCTGCTGTCTGAGGACGCGCAGTCCAAGCTTCCTCTGTGCGACTGTCCTAAACGGTACGAGATGCAGAGATTCCTAACAATTGAGGAGGCTGTTCTGTCATTTTCCTCTTACATTTAAACAGTCAGAGTAAAACAGGGTAAAATGTCCTTACCTCATCATCAAAAATTTAATTTTGGAGCAGAGACAAAAAAAAAAATGGAATAATGAACAGAAAGCATAAGTACATTCAGGCAGATCCCTTTGGGACCAAAAAATACCATTTTAAGAAATGAGAACAGGCCAAGAGGAAAAAGCCTGAAATTTAGGGAAAAATGAGAAAGAAGTTGTGAATTAACCCGTTTGTGGCATTTTCTGTATGTGGAGATAACCGGCAGCAGAGCTCCGAGTCAAAGGCATTCCCACTGGAGGGGTGAGGAGGTTGCCTAGAAAAATCCTTATCTACCGTTTTCATAGGCGTGTGGCGGAGGGCGGAGGGCCCAGCCAAGGGAGCCTTGGGGCCTGTCCTGCCTCGTGAGACTAATGAATTCACAGGGGAACCTCCCTCCCGGTGCGGGCTTCTGAATGAATGCACCTTTCCTCTCCTCTTATTTTCCAAGAGAACCACAGTTACCCCAGGTGCTGTTACTGTTCCAGGAGAGAACTCCTGACAGATCTCTTGGAACTTTGCATGTGTGGGGGACTCTCCCAGGAGTGGTCCTTCTGATTCACTCTTTGCTAGCGTGAGAAAGTTGCCATGAATTTAAGACAGGACAACCTGCCTTCCAGGAAGACTTGAGGCAAACCTTCAGCCTGTGGGCAGAGTTCGGATGCGCGGGGCGGCTCAGGACTGCCCCGTGCCCACCCCCAGGCTTCCTGGGTGAATGTTCTAGAGGACCTTCCATGCGTCACACATTGTTCCTAACCCCACATGACGTTCTGGACCCTGCAGTGTGACACCCAGGCACACCACATAAAACCAAGACGCCTGACGTCTTCCTTCACAGGTAAGCCTAGGTCAACTCCACAAGCCCTTAACCAGCACTGGTGTCACCAAGGCTGTGACATCCGCCCTGTAGCCACAGGCCTGCAACCAGAGGCACTAACTGTTGACTTGTGAGACCCTTCCCAATATTACAAAAATGAAGACCACTGCTGCTCGCAGGGCCACACAGCCTGTGATCCCAAAATGCCCGAGTTCTTTTTTCCCTTCTGCTTCGGCAACTTGGTTTCCCATCTCTGATCCTTGTTTTTTTTATTGTTGTTTTGTTTTGTTTTATACTGTTTCTATCTTTAAAAAAAAAAAGTGGTAGCAGAGACCTCACTGAGCACCATCCTGCCTCACCATCTTACCTGCAGCCTGTCAGCTTCTCCTTCATGCCACCATGGGCAGCTACACCCCCACACCTCGTGTCAACTGTTCTTTTTCCCAGGGCATCAGAGGGTTCAGGGACATCTGTGCTGCTCCGAAACAGCCCCGAAGCAGGACCTGACTCTCCACAGGGCAGCCATTGGCTGGTGGAGGGCTGCCATGCTTGCCTCCTCCTGCACTGTGCCTGGGGCTGGGGTGGGATGGACGCCTGGTCTCCCACAGCGTTGGGGAGGGGACACGTCTGCACTGCTTTTCCTCTTTTCTCTCTCCCCTGTCCCTCGGCCAGGCCTCCCATCAGGCTGGGAGAACCACCCAGCTCTTCCAAGTGATGGAGAATTGACCAAGAGGCATTTCACAAGCACAGAAGGTGAACCTGGGGTTTTTAACCCTGAGTTATGGGTCAAGATGGGCAGAACCCATAAGCCAGTGCCACCCAAGGCAGGTGCAGGGGATGCTGCCTTCTCTGGACCCTGTCATCGAGTTTTAATGTGATTCCTGCATTCTGGCTCTGGGGCAGTCTGGTCCCCATGCAGATGGATCTCCTACCCTGTAACAGAGATGCTGGGAGAAGCACGGAAAGGATGGTTAGCAGCAGTTAATAGAGGAAAGCTTTATTGACTTGCTAGTAGACTTCAAGATTCACTAACAAGAGATGCCCTTTGATAAAGATGACACCACTGAAGACCCACTGTGGAGCCAAGGCTGCATCTACTGGGCCCTTCGCATTCTCAGCTCTCCCAACCCCAGCCTCAGTCTCCCCACGACTGGCTCATGGCCAGTCCCTCCTTGTGACGACAATGGAGAGCCCCTAATGCCATGTCTGGGCCGACACGTGTTGGCAGGGGGAAAACTTCTTTCCTCTTGTCCCTTATAAGCCTTAGCGCAAACACTAGAGAAATGAAACTTTGAGTTTACCACCAAGGAACAGGAGAAGAGCAGGAGACGTGTGCCGGGAGAGAAGCCGACACCAGGCCTACTCTGGGGAGGCACGGTAATGCGCCAGGGTTTGGGATCCAGTCAAGAGAGAGAAATTTGGGAAACTGTAATCTTGCTTATTTAAGAGCAATGCTTATTTTCAGAACACTAAGTATTAAAAATTCTAAAACTATATGAGGGAAAAACATACAGCATGAGGAACTCCCAGAATTTTTACCCTCTTCAATGATAAAATATTCATATTTCAGCAATTATTCCAAGGTCTGTTGCAGCAGAGGGACAAGTGAAACGAAATGTCTAGTAGGGGTGCCTGCGTTGCTCAGTCTGTTAAGTGTCCTAACTGCTGGTTTCAGCTCAGCTCATGATCTCAGGGTCCTGGGATCAAGCCCCGCTCGGGGCTCCACACTTAGCAGTGCGTCTGGGGTCTCTCTTTCTCCCTCTCCCTCTGCCTTTTCCCTGTTGATGCCCTACCTCTAACAAACATGCCCTATCACAAACAAAATCTTTTTAAAAATGTCTAATCAAGTGACAAGAAGACATTATTTGCACCGTAGATCAAGAATAGTCATTAGACTTTCCCGTCCCGATTTGAGGCTTTGGGTTTCAGGGACAGAAGGAAGTACCACAAAAACTTAAATTGGAAGGATCTGAATAAAGATCAAAGACATTACACATGCAATGCTTTTGCTTCGTTCTGAGCTGCTACACTGAAAAATATGGACTGGGGGAAGTCAAAAGCATCACGAGCTGACCTCATCCCTTTGACATTACACTTACTCAGAATCTGGACATCTCTGTCTGCACCAACTGGTGACAACAGACCCACAATGAGAAAGTAAAACTTGTCTCTGAGCCCACCATCAAAAAGAGAAGTAAGAAGTCTCTCAACCAAATTCCCGCCGTTTACCCACGGGCGAGTCCCTCCGGTGCTCGGTAAAGCAGTGGTGCCCTCACCTTAGGCACTGCGCTGAAGATGATTAAATAGTTCTTTAACACCGAGAAGATTAGGAGTTGCAGTTTAGAAAGCCGAGGAAGACGCTCAAAACATCCAAACAGATAAGAGTGTTCAAAACCAGGGTCGTTTAGGGAACAGTGATAAGCTCTACATTCACAGATTTTTTGGGACGTGAAGTGCAAGACCTCTATAGGCCGACAAATGCCGCTGTTCTTTTGGGCCTCAAGAGGACTACCTCTTTGCAATCTGGACTGCTTTGGACAATCTAGAAGTCAGGACCCGCTACAGCAGAGGCATGAGACGCGTCTGCTGAAGAAAGGGACGCACGCATGGGCAAGGGAAGGAGCGGTTGGTGTAAACCTGCCTGCTCTCGGCATTTACACCCGGCCAAACGTGTGCCCACAAATGACCTCTCCGCCATGCTAGGGCTCGCATTTACAGTAGGAAACCTGAGTGCAGAAGAAGAGATTCAAGTAATTTCAAGAAATACTTGAAAGAATCACAGGAGGGGTCAAGGGGGTTCTAGAAAAGTCCCTCATCCAGAAAAGTTAAAATACACCGAAAATAAAACAGGGTAGGTTTGAGTACTTTGGAAATTTTAGTCGAGAAGGAATGTTCCCTTCTTGCAAATGCCAGGTGAATGAGAAGTCGGTGGCCTCTGAATGCGAACAGGGAGCATGTGTGGCAGACCCAGTATCGAGCCCAGATCCATGGAGATCGGGGGTGCACTGACCCGCCTGCTGAACGATATCCCGTGGACTGGGACGGCGAACTCTGCCTCCCATATCCATTTCTGAGCAGAGAAACTGCAGGTTTTGATTGTAACCAAGTGCCAGGTGCATAAATCTTAGGTAGGGGTAAGAGAGTTCGGTGTCAATAGTTTCCAGGGTTTCGCCGCCGGGAAAGTAGATATGGAGGAAATACAGAACATTCTGAGATTAAAAACAGGAAATGGGTGAATTCATTGCCCCTTCTGGGAAATGATGAAATGAAATGTGTTTCAACCTTAAGGTGTAATCATGCAAAACTTAGTTTATCAAGATTGTTAAGACCTACGATTTCTCATCAAGATAATGAGTTTTTAAATTTTAAAAACCCAGTGAATGTAAGGGTTCAATCCACCCCCCTTCCCATACCATAAAACTACAAAGTGCTAGATGTTTGAGTATTTTCTATCAATGGACAATAAAAGAGAGAGGAAGCACCTCATGAACAATTGTGATGTGACTATTTTCAGGATCTCAAATCAGAGCTTGTGATCAGGTTGGTCACTGGTTGTTTCTGTTCGGAGCTGGGCTACATGATGTGAATTAAACAAGGGTCCTTGTGTCAAAACGCCAACCCCTCGTGCCGAGAAGCACAACAAGCACTTTTTAAGAGCATGTCTTCAGCTGCGAGCGGGTCAACCAGAAATCCAGTCTGTTGTCTGCTCACTGATCCCTGGTGGCGCAGGCAGGACCCACGGTGACGCCTCATGGGCGCCAAATGTCACAACCCAGCACGCAGGGAGGAAGCGCTACCCCCAGCTCAGCGTGCCCCCAGATCTCTTTTCACAGAACAACACACACAGCAGATGTACCCATCACACTGAAGATCTACATGTATGAGTAACCAATGCAAATGAGAGGGAATGAAAGACCAGAAAATGATGGGAAATCTAACAGCATAAATATTTTCACACTTCAGTGACACATTTCTAACGGTTAGGAGCGGGGCAGTTCTCCGTGTGTGATGTAAGGCCCTCGTCAGAGTCTGCTGGCGTAGCCTGCTAGCACAGCCCAACGTATCCTCCCAACTGCCCGCCTCCAAGTCCTGCTGGAGGGATCTCTATCCAGCTGCCAAATTCACTGCAGGCCAACTCTGTCTCGGGATCGGCGGTGGGGGTGAGGACCACGGAGCCGATTGCTGCTGGAGCCACTCATTCCCAAACACGGCACCTGCATCGTGTACGCCAACAGGGGTGAGGATGGACAGGTTTCGCTGCCTTCTTGAGACACACAGACTGGCCTTTGTGGCCGTACCCCGCATCAAGAAGGTCTGACCCCCAGCACCTTGGGATTTCCCTCCAGGCTCCTCTGAGTAGATGGCATTGGTGTGTGACCTCATAGTCTCCGATGGTGATTTAAATCCAGGCCTGCTTGTCCCCCCAAGGCACCCCACGCACTGCCACTGCTTTGCATACCTCTGCTCAGACACTTCAACTGAACTGGGGGTCACTTCATTTGCTTCTCACATGGCTTCTTGTACCTAACTTTGGTGTTTTCAAGTCTGCAGCTTTCTAAATGAATGTGTAAAATAAGACACACTGCCTTGGTTCCAAAGCCTTGACTCAACCTTTGTATGGAGGGTCCCTATCTTCCCCCAATTTTTCTCTTACTGATCCTGTAATGTGACTTAAAATAGAAGCATGAATGCCCTAAATGTGACAAGGTTTCAGTTTGGGTGATAGGTGCTGTAAGACTTCTTGATGAAAGGCAAGTGATGGTCCAAGATGGCATTCGTTTGGGGGGAAAGTTATGCCAATGACTCCCCCCTACTCCCCATCAGCACCATGACCATGACTGCCCCAGGAATACATCTACTGAAGGCCTTCTTTGAGGTCAGCTCTCCTCCCAGAATCCCTCGAGGCCCACACAGAAACAAAAGATCCCACTGTGTTTTCTGGGCCCTCAGTTGTATCCCACCCTACCTGCTCCTTTCTCCTACTCATCTCTAAAAACTCTACCCATTCTTGAAAGGACAGAATACATGTCATGTCTTCTGAAATCCTGCACATATCCCATCAAACTGATTTTGCTCCTTGCCTGTTTGTGGGTGTTGATACCTCTACTGTAGCATTTCATGTACCCTGCTCCCTGAGGAAAGCCCAGGGGGTGGGTCACTCACCCTCTGTGCTCCTCACTATTTGCCCAACAAAGTACGGCATGAATGAGCTAGACTGGCCTGTGGATATCACAACCGAATTTTCCTACCAGTTTCCCAATGCCATTTAGAATACCAGTATTTTTCAATATGTCATTCAGCTAATATTTACTTTTGGGATGGTAACAAAGATCCTGAACACACAGGCTTACTATAAAAAGTAAAAATGGCAGCAAGAGAGGGTCGGAAGAACACAAGATTTAGAATCAGAAAACTTGGATTCATACGAGTCGTGTGATCTGGAGATTGGCTAACTGACCTCATTACATTTATAACCAACCACGGACCCTGGATGGGGGCCCAACGACTCATAGTACTGACTGCCATCCTGGGCGGTCTGGGCCCGGGGACCCTTCTCATCTGTAAAGCCGAGAGAGAGAGAGAGGGAGGGTGGTGTGAGGACTAAGTTAAACCATGTCCCCAAACTGTACTCGATCTCCCACCGATCAGTTCTAAGAGTAGAGGCTGTCAGCATCTGTAGCACGTGTGTCTGGTGTACTTGGGTCTACGGGGGGTACCTGGGTCTGTGGGGGGGTACCACCACAAAAGAGCCATTCCCTTGTTGGGATTGTTTTGTATACTTCTTTCCGTGTCTGTGTTTGGAAGAGTTGCGGGCTTTACACCACATCTGTGGTTCATTCCATTTGCTCATTCCCAAAACAAAATGGTGCCCAGGCTCGGTTTTCGAGTGGAGTGAGCCTCTGTAGTTGATACAGGGGACGCCCACGGTTTCAATCCCACCAGATTCTTGTTCTGATCTCGGCGCCATGGTCATGAGGAAGCAGCACCTTACAGAGGTGTTTTACCTCAAAGAATGTGCCAAAAATAACTGTTTCTCAATGTATATAACCCACTCTCATTTTTCCTTTTGAGGTGAGAATTTTGCTAACAGCCATCTGCAGAGAATCTCATGAAATCCCTTTTCAGCACTTTTTTCTCTTTTGTGGTTGGGATCACTCGCCCTTTCTCATGGATTCTGAAGTCAGCCGTGTCGTTTCCGTAACAGCCATTGAAAACTTCAGAGATTTCATTTTCTTGACAAACTAAGATAACGAATTTCTTTCCCTACTTTCTGATTCAAGATCTGTGACCTGCCGATGGGAAAGTAACAGGTACTGTCTCTCTAGAATGGGAATTCTCTTGAAAATGCCCCTGGCATATCATGGGAAAATCTTGGGATTTTCTCTGTCCTTCCTAAATAAAGAACATACTGCGTACTTTGATCACAATTAAATGTCACTCCCTTTGCTCTTGGATCTCCTGTCTCTCTGTGGATCTTGGAATGAGAGCCTTCCTGACCCCAAGAGTTGGCAAAGTGGGAAGGAAGAGGCTTTCACAGCAGCCGGACGACGTTGTCGGGCGCAACACGGGAGAACCATCCACATCGCTGTCGTTGTAAAGCCCGCTTTCTATCAATTTCCCTTTCACTTAAACTTTCTAAGAAATCTTTCCATATCTATAATAGGCCACCTGCAACCTGAAAGATTCACGAAATTCTGACACAGCAGCGGACATTTACATGAGCTACAGAAACTCTGGATTGAGGATTTATGTTGTTTAAAGATTGGTTTGTTTAGGGACACCTGGGGCCTCAGTCGGTTAAGCATCTGCTTTCAGCTCAGGTCATGGTCCCTGGGTCCTGGGATGGAGCACCACGTCAGGCTCCCTGCTCAGTGGGGAGTCTGCTTCTCCCACTGCCTGCCTCTCCTCTTGCTTGTGTTCCCTCTCTCTGACAAATAGATAAATAAAATCTTTAAAGACTGATTTGTTTAAAGATAACATTTCCATTTCCAGGAATAAAAATCAAACTCAATTAACAATCTGATGGACACAGCCACGTGCAATCTGGCCTCGCCTGGAGCAAAGGATTAAAGGAGCGTCCCCTGTTGGGAACCGTGGCATATTTTTCTGCTTTGATGCCCGGTGTGAGTTCTGCTCCTTTTGAGGAACTTGCAAAAACTAAGTTGTCAATGGTTTAAAGAGCTTTGACCTTTGACCTGGACCACTGATAACGTATCACAAACTGCTTCCTTTTTCGTGTTTAGGGGACTGCGAGGCCCGGGGTCCCAGAAGAGTCAGAGATCAGCAGCCCACCTGTGCCAATTTCATCTTTAAAAAAAAAAACAGATGATCTCAACATTAAAAAGAAAAGAAAAAGGGTGATGGTTTCCACTGGGCTTCTCACAGAGTTGCTGTGGAAATGAGCACCGTAAAGGGCAGGAGTTCTCTTCTTCACCTATGACGCAATGTCTATGTCTGGGACACACAGGCGTTCCAGAAAGATCTCATTCCAGAAAGATGCACGCCAGACCCGCGTCTGAGGCCCAAGTGTCAGACGCACTGGGACAGCAGAGTGAGATTTGCGTGCTCCTGGGAAACCGAGGCATGCGTTCTGGCAGACAGATGCCGTGGGCTGAGGCGTCACGGACCGACCACAACCACCTATGTGTGCCCAAAGTGCACTGGGGGCTGGCGTCCTGGGCAAGGCTCTGCCCTCCAGAAACAGAATAGTAAAGCTCACAAACATGGAAAATGGGTTTAACACCCACGTTTCTCTAGGTGAACAGCGGCGGGTCCCCCAGTTACACATCAGCCCTGGCTTGGTGGCTTCCATCACACCCCGGGGGCGAGCGTGGATCTGGACGAAGGAGAGCTTGCCAGGCGCACGGACTGGGTTTTCTCTTTCATTTGTGCTCCCTGCCAGGGCCCCCGGGGCCCTCCAGACGCTGCGTCCGGGGAGGGACTTGGGCACGCTGCCAATGGCCAGGGGTGGGTGGGGACAGTGAGAGGAAGCAAGGCGATGGAGACTCAGGTCGATTTCATCACCCTCCGAGCGCCACAGGAAACGTCAGCCGGCGGAAGGGGATGTGCAGCCGGCTTAGCGTGGCTGTCCTGATGGCCTGGACGGGTTCTCACAGCTCAGGGAAAGTACTCACAGTGCAGCTGGCTGCCCGCGTGGCTCTCAGTACAAGCAGATCTGGTTCAAGACTGCGGGTAATCACTGCCTGCCTAGCCTAGACCCAGCTGTCCCAGGGGACGTCCCGATGGCAGGCCCTAATCCATCTGCAGTGCTGAAGGCCGCAGGCGCGGGGTCCTCCTAGCTCAGTGTTCCTCCGCGAGGAGGCTCTATGGGAGGGAGACTCACTGCACAGCCACAGGACGGCGGTGACCACACTCTGTGCTGCTGGCCCAGCGCATGTGTGCGCAGAGGAAGGCTTAGTGTCAGCTTTCCTACGCCTTCCTTGTGTTGTTGTTGTTGTTGTTTTAAGAGGGCTCCACACTCAGCGTGTAGTCCCACGTGGGGCTTGAACTCACGACCCCAAGGTCAGGACGCAAGCTGAGATCTACAGTCAGATGCTGAACCGACGGAGCCACCCAGGCGCCCCTCCATCTTCCTGGTTTCATTCACATGCAGACAGAAGCCCTGAACCCTCTCTCCCCTGGGGGGTTGCTGATACAGCAGCGAGTGCATTTGCTCAGAGTGGCCAAGGACTTGGGGGCACCATGCTGAATATTTTCATTTAAACCTACAGATGTTCAAAACCAGGCAGAACTGTCTGCAAGACATGAAGCAGTTGATTCTGTTTGTACTTCTGTATCTTCCTCCTGCTCCTCCTCCTCCTTCACTGTTTTTCTCTCTGCTCAACTGCGTCCTTTTTGGAATAGAATGTAAGCTCTTTGAGCCCCCCTGAGTCTTCTCTGTCCGGTTGCCCCTGTGCCTTGCAGGGTGCCTGGGACACAGTGGGGAGTAAGGAAGCATCTGTCTCATGAACTGATGCTCAAAGTCACCCCACCCCACCTCCAGCTTGCTCCCTTGCATTCTGGGATGCTAATACCACCCGACCCACACCTGTGCTCATCCTCTAGCTTCAATCCTACCAGAGTGTTCGGCGCCTGGGGCTCCCTGCGGGTATAGACGGTGTGTTTCACTCCTGGAGGGAGCCTGTGCTCCTATGGCCTGACACCCCATGACATCTAGCCTGGCAGTTCTGAATGCATTCAGGGATCGCACTTGGATGACACTATGGTGTGATGAACATGTCAATAACCATCCAGATTTCTTTTCAATTGCCAAGGCTGCATAAGGTGAATTACATTCATAGTACATAGCTACAAACATTTTGATATGATGATAATTCAAAATAGGACAGAGTAATAACTTCTAATATCCCGAGATGCTACTGATTTGGATGATGTGTCCCCTTAAGGGTCGGGAGAAGGCCAGAGGGGGTGACCCTTGCAGTCTGTAGACTGCAAAGGAAATTCTCATCACACAGCAAAACTGAAAATACTCATTTCCCTTATCTTTTCCCATCTCTATGTGACTTATTTAGATGACACATCTTCTTTTTCTCTCAGCTGTGAAGCCCTGCTCCTCTCCCTTCTGCATTAACTGTGTTCACTTGTTGGGCTCAAAGTCAGTTCTGACTACAGCTCCCTCCTGAGATGATTTTCGATTTCTACAGCCAATCTCACGAAAAGACATAGTAAAGAGGCTTTTCACCGTACGCTGAATTGACTGTTTCTGTAAGGTGGGATGTTCATTCTGTTTCTGCTTTCCCCACGGTGTGTTCCGTGATGGAGAAACGAAAGAAGGAGAAATGTGACTGGCCTGGGAGGGCCCTGCAGTCCAAGGGGACACAGGGCACAGGTACATCCTGGGTGCCCCCGACCCCCCACCTCCACCCTGCCCCAGGGGCAGCTCGCACGGAAACATTAGGCTAATGGGCACCATGGGTGTCTCTACATTTTTTGCATTTCTTGGGCCAAAACAGTGGGAGAATTCTAGGTGTGCTCACGGATACCTGGTAAACGGCTGGGAAGTTATGAAGTCTGTCTCCTAGGGGGCAAACAATGTAAAGGTAAGCAGGACGATGGGTCCTTACGGGTTGGTCATGTGCAAAGAGAGGGAGCTTCTGCATGTGGCCCCATGACTTCATCAAGGAAAGGGCGGAGACAGGAACAAGAGGTTGGCAAAGAGGGTGTGACCTGTCCATCTATCCGTCCCCGAGAGATGCATACAGTAGACACAGGGCAAATTTCCGTCCTTTCTAACCCGGTCAGGCAGGTTAACAGACGTTTCAGGTAGCCCTTTATTCACTGTGCATTTCAGAGGAAGGTGCGATCATCCGGTGTGTTCTGTACAGGAAGGCCGTGGTCGGCCTCACATCACACTTGCAGCGAGGCTGAGAGCCAAGACTTAATCCAGACCTTCGGTTTCAGAACCTTCTACAACCAGCACGACTCATCCGCTAGAGGCATTCTTTCAGGGCGAACATTTACGGCAGCCCCAAAAAACAATTTTCACGAGTTTACAGCTCAACCTCGTGTTGAACAAAACCATAGGATGGCCCAGGTTAATTCAACAATGTAGTCAAAATTCTAGATTCCAAACTTTTGAGGATTTCTGAAAGAGAAAGGAAACCCAGCCTCAAATATCCAACAGTGTGGGCCTGGGGCTCTGTCTGCAGGAGCCATAGAAGGGCCTGGGCATGGGAGCAGTGTGGATGCTGGGGACGATCCCCGTCTCCGCACGGAGGCCCAGCGTCCTACCGCACGTCCGCTCCGCTACGGGAGGTGGGCCCTTCAAGCCCACAGACTGCAACCCGCCCAGCACCGTGGTCTTTTTCTGGTTCAACCCTTTTGGACAAAGCAGCAGATCTCGCAGTCAATAACTCATGCCAGGTCGTCCCTATCTAACTCATGGAACAAGCAGCAAAAAGTGAGAGCTGGTGACCTTGAGCCTCGTGGGGCTCAGACTCTAGGTGACCTGCCACACAGATGCACGGGACCCGAGGGTGTGGGCGTGGTCTTGCCTCTAGCCTCTTGCAATGGTTTAATCCTGGGCAAAAGGGTTCCATCACTGGTCCCTGGACCTAAGTACTAGAATTCTGAGGAACCTGTATCCAGAACAGGGTTAAAAGAAAGGAGAGGGAAGCAGAGGAGAAAGAAAAGTGCTCCAAAGATGGAATGTCACAATCAGAGCCACGCGGCTGACCCTGTGAGTCTGTGAATTGGGGTGTGCTCAGGAAACACTAAAGCCACACAAGTACACGCTGTCTCCTGAAACGCAGGAAGGGCAGCAGTTAGCGGACGGGGCGCCCTCGCACAGGAAGTCTGGGGTCTGGGATGCACGCAGCTGGGTGGGGTCGAGCGCCAGAGCACCCTATGCCCGGGCTCCCAGGACACGGGGACCCAGGTGGGACACCCGGCTTGTGCTCTTGAGCTGCCCTAGGCAGGCAAGCTGCTGCTTTCCCTTTTCCTTAGTTTAAAAAACAAACAAACAAACAAACAAACAAACAGAAAAACAAAAAAAACAAAACCCAACCCTCTCCTTGACCATCTCTGCTATGGTACTTCCTCGGGTTGTGGCAGACTGCTTTACAAAGTTACCAAGAAGCTTCATTCGACACAATTTTGCAAACCATTTCACAGATGTGATGCTATCCGCCTTCGAAGTTTGCTTCACTTAGCACCTGTCCTCAGTGGTACGTTCGTGAAATGGGCTTCACATCTACAAACCGACTGCCTCATTTCAAAAAAAAAAAAAAAAAAAAAAGGATTTACCAACCCCCCAAATGACCATAAAGCGTGCACGGGAAGAGAATGAGTGGCTGAAAACCAAAACTAAAAGTACTGTATTTCTGGGCACCTGGGTGGCTCAGTTGGTTAGGCAACTGCCTTCGGCTCAGGTCATGATCCTGGAGTCCCGGGATCGAGTCCCACATCGGGCTCCCAGCTCCATGGGCAGTCCGCTTCTCCCTCTGACCTCTCCTCTCATGCTCTCTCACTCTGTCTCTCTCTCTCTCAAATAAATAAAATCTTTAAAAAAAAAATAAAAAATAAAAGTACTGTATTTCTGCACCGAACTCAGCCACTCTGCTTTGGAAAACTGCTTTACATTTTGCCTTATTAATAGTTTTTACTACGAGTAACTACCTTCTCGTTCTTTGGCACTTCATCAAATGCCTATAAGACGCACAGTTAAAACAGAGCTATGTAAGATAAATCCAACGGGTGTAAAAATTGGACTGGACCTAAATGTTTTCCCTAAATCAAATGTGGCTAAAAACGGAAGAACCAAAAAAACAATCAACAAACCAATTTTCACCTTCCTTGGTGAGGACAACCAGAAAAGGTTTTGAAGAGAAAACTGATTTAAACACTGCTTTGGAGAGGTGGTAAGTGACCAGCTTTTGGCTAAATTTCAGCAAGGGTCGAACTGAAAGGGGAAACAGAAAAGGGAAAACTGAGGAGAAACATTTCCTCTCCAGCACTCCATGTCCACCCCAGCTAGCATGTGGCCCTCGGCTGAAGAGTGTTCTGAACACGTGAAGCCCCTCACGGAACTGAGACGTGCTGTGCGCGTAACCTGTTCTGGCTTCGAGGACTACGCGCTCACTAATGCTTGCTTAAATTGAGCACATGTTCAAAAAATGGTACTTAGGGCATTCCCTCTTAAATAAAGTCTATTAAAATTAATCTCACCTGTGCCATTTCTCTTTTTGAATGTGTCTACTAGAGAACTGAGAATTATGGTTGTGGGTCTCGGGCTGATTCCTGCATTTCTTTCTTTTCTTTCTTTTTTTTTTTTTTTTTTTTAAGATTTTATTTATTTATTTCTCTCTCAGAGAGAGAGAAAACGCACACACCAGCAGGGAGAGGAAAAGAAGGAGAGGGAGAAGCAGGCTTCCCGCTTAGCAGTGGGCCTGATCCAGGACTCGATCTCAGGACCCTAGGATAATGAGCTGAGCTGAAGGCAGACGCTTACCCGACTGAGCCACCCAGGTGCTCCTGATTTCCTGCATTTCACAGATATGTTCCAGGGATGCTGGTGATTACTCATCTCTGAATTCTCTGTCCCCAGACAAGGACTGAAGATCCACCCCATGTGTCATGAGGCACAGAGCCCCCACTGCCTGCCTGCCTGCCCAGGACCCTTCTGCAAGGCCCCACACACGACATCTACAGACTGTGCCTGAGTGTGCGGTGTGCGTGCACAGGGCAGCCTGACCTTAAGGATAAGTTTTTAGGACACACTCCATCAGTAATAAAAGAACAGCTACTGAGGGGTGCCTGGCTGGCTCAGTAGGTAGAGCTCTTGACACTTGATCTCGGGGTTGTGAGTTCAAGCCCCACGCTGGGCATGAAGCCTACTTAAAAAACTTGTTTAAAACAAACAAACAAGGGGCGCCTGGGTGGCTCAGTGGGTTAAAGCCTCTGCCTTCGGCTCAGGTCATGATCTCAGGGTCCTGGGATCAAGTCCCACATCAGGATCTCTGCTCAGCGGGGAGCCTGCTGCCTCCTCTCTCTCTGCCTGCTTCTCTGCCTACTTGTGATCTCTGTCTGTCAAATAAATAAATAAAATCTTTAAAAACAAACAAACAAACAAACAAATGGACACATACAAACCATCAACAGAATTTTTAACACCCGTAGCTCCAGAGTCAACAACAAAGTTCGGTCTATTAGTAATAATAGCACTGCTTTGAAACTGTGAGTAAATGCAGTGTTTATAATGACAAAATAACCCTGTTATCTTCTCACGAATAAAACCACTTCACTCAAAACCACAGCCTTCTCTACCGAACGCGAATTGCACTGAAGACAGGTTAAACTGCATGTCACACCAGGATGAGCGAGTTGGGGGCCGCCCCAGGTAACAGTTCATGGTCTCTCTTGCCCTGATGGCGGGAACAGGAGGCTGTCGAGAGATCTGGGGGCCCTGGCAGTGGGGTCCTCTCCTTCTTGCTACCACCACCTTCCACTGAGCAGTGTGGATGCTGTGACAGCAGGAAGATTCTGCCAGGTTCCAAGAAGTATAATAAAGATCATCATCCAGCTGCGCACGGGGCTGTCCTTGAAAGCTCTTCTCCTTCTCCCGTTTCAGCCCAGTTTCACCTCTGCTGTGACAGCCCCACGTCCTGCGAGACGGAGAGGCCGCCTCAGCCACATGCTCCGAACGGCTTCGAGGAACCGGCTGGAGGCCTTCCATCCATCACCCCCGCCCGGTGGGGAAAGACAGCGGATGTTCAGGGCTTCACTGGAATCCTGCCTGGGTGATTTCAGTGGAAATCGACAGCCTACAGCCACATCCCTTGTGGGGGAAGTACTGTCCTGGCAGGCAGCCTTTCACAGACACACCCAAGACGTGTGGCTCAAAGGTCCCTGTAGCTCCCTCGCTCCCCAAAATAGGGCACATGATGCCGCCTTGGTTAACAGGTCAAAGCAAGTGTCAGAGGCTTTGAGGCAGGAACGTTGGAAAGGACCCCTGTGGCCCGTGGCCCACTGGGGTGCCTTCTGATAGTGTCCCTAGCTGCCTTTGCTGAGAAACAGGCCCACAGAGGCCACCGTGCATGCAGGGACAGGCGGCAGGGTCACCCCCTAGATCGGTACACACACCCCATGGTTGTATTTGATCTGAGACGACACTAGGTCACTGAAACTTCCCGGAAGACCATGTCCATTCCCACACTTCAAAGGATACTGGGAAGGTCATCGTCATGATTCATTCCCAGAGAGACCATCGTCTCTGATTCATTCACGTAACACACACTGGTTGCTTCGTGTGCCCAGGTTCTTCAAGCCCAAATACCAGCTGAGCCAGAAAGGAAGAGACCCGTTTCCAGCTTGGGACCCCAAGGGCAGAGCCATCTGGAATCAAGCCTCTGCTTGGATGCCCTGCGTTTCCCCTCATGGCCCCCTCCTCTCTATCCTGCTCCACAAATCCCCACTCCTGTCCACAAAGCCATCCACCCAAGTGTTCCCTGCCCCCGTGAACACCAAGAAAATAGTATGGTAGACATGGTGTGCAGGTAACTCAGCTCTTAAAAGAAAAAAAAAAAAGCTCTAATTTGTAGCATTTGCCAGTTTCTGTGGCGTCAGTCCTTCCAGCCCGGAGGACTTCAAGATCCCCCTGGCTGGTCCCCAGTGAGCCTGGGAGCTTCTCAGAGTCTGGACCCATTGGCATATTCCCGCTGGCTCCAGCCGTAGATGGAAATGTGCTTTCTGAGTTCCCTACAGGTTTCTGGCACTGGCCCCCACGCCGCACGCCCAAATCCTAACAGGCAAAGGGTGTGAGCAGATCTGCGGTAATGTGCTAACGTAGTTCCCGCTTGGACTGAGAAGAACCCCGGGCTTATGTGGCGGGTACAGTGGCCCGGCCCCGACCACTGCCGAGCCGTGGAAGCAGGCAGCGAGCTGGCTTCCTGGGCCCGCGGCCTCAAGGCGAGAGCCTTTTCATCTCACTGATCGAGGTCGTGGAAACTTTGCAGCGCAATGATTTGGGCTCTGCTCTGTGCCTAAAGCTCGCTACTTTTGCATAAAAGGAGGGGAAGCTTGTTTTTTTTTTTTTTTTTTCTGGGTTATATTTACACTTCCCAAATCAGAAAATGTCCTAACCAGATAGGACAGGTGGCAACTGGCAACCACAGCTCAAAGCCTTTTTTTTTTTTTCCATTTCTTTTCTGAAACCCCATCTAGAAGGAAAGTTAACGAAATGTCGGTTGGCTGTTTTATACTCAGAGCTAAGTATGCTTTCAGCAGAGCTGGAACAGAGCAGAACGGGAAATCGGGACTGGCGATCTAGCACCAAAAATGCTGTTTAACTATTTATTCTGGTAAAGAAGAACCCATCTTTATTTCCTTTACTAAATCCGTGAGGTACGATGTGAGCCTGGTGTTTAAGTTGTCAGTAAATATACAAAATACTGATATCTGCATGTACAAATAAACAAATAAACAAATAAACATGTACGTGCAGCTTTGGAGTCACGAACATGGAGGGAAGGGCCAGGATCAGAGTTTCTCAACCTTCTGCGGCCCAGTTTTTTCTGCACATACTCTTTTTAAAAAAAGAAATCCATGGTCAGGATCCAGAACACCATGACTCTGTGAATGGGCCCAAAGCTGACCATGTGAGGATAAGGTGCTTGGGCTCAATGGCAAGGCGTGAATCCAGGGGCTCGCCTGGGTAACAGGTGGGGACGTTTGGGGTGAGGTGTGACACCACAGCTAACATCCTCCAGTGGGAGGGACAATGTCAACCAAGGAAGGCTTCTCTGCCCCAAATACCAACTACACCCACAGAGAAACAGTGACCTCAAATAATCCACATGATGAACCTTAATTTCAGATGCAGCCTTCGATTCCTTCCCCTTCACTTCCTCTCTCTGGGGTCCGACTTGAGAGAGCAACGCCGCCCCCATTCTGGGCTTTCATTCTGTACATGCCCTGCACGCCTACTCAGTGCACAGAGCCCAGGTGCTGGGGCTGCTGACTGAGCAAATCCCAGAGGAGCGCTTTCTCCCTGAGCGGTGGCAGACCCTGCTGCAAACATGGAGGGTGGGCTCAAGTATGGTCCCAAAGGCAGTGAGAGAGAGGCCATGAGGATGTCTGGGGACATGCCACAGGTCTGGACATGGCTAAGGAGGAGCCCGAGCCCAGCTCCTGGATGGCCCCTGTCTGCCTCCCTGGGCCTCCACTTGGGCTGCTATCATGTAATCCTTCCTCTCCACCTGCTCCTTCCTGTTAGCCTTCAAACACACTTTCATATTTTCCTCTTACAAGTCAACCCACGGGTGGGGCTGCCTCCTACCCTCCACCCACTCCCTGGTGCTCCCCGACATTTTCATGTGGGCCTCCGACCCTGCTGAGCTGATTCTGGGGGCCCACCACTGATCTCCCAAAGGCCCTCTTCTCCAGCACAGCTTACCATTCCCACTCTTGTTATCTACTCTCCTTATAGTGGCCTCTCCGCCATATTTCTTTCCAGAAATTCTACTTGAATCAAACAACTTATTCTCTGCCACCTTCCTTGCCTTCTCTCCTAGACCACTACACACATTTATTTCCCAAGGCCCTTGGTGTTCCGCTGTCCCTCCCGCAGATCCTAGAGCTAGAACTAGCTCTCTCTCCACCTCTCACCCATCCTGCCTTCCGGAAGGCTCCTTGGCTATGGATGGCCAACAGATGTCAAGTAGACCCCAACTCCCCATGTGTTCCCATTCCATTCAGGGGAATCACTGTCATCACCAAAGTGGAGGCTGAGCCACGTCACACATGTTCCCAGAGCGAGTAAGTGGACAAAGATGGTGGCCACAGAGGACGGACATTCCCATCGCCCTGGCTCCTCCTGCCACAGCCCCTGCACACAGGCACAAATCATGCCTCCATGCCAACTGCCACCAGTGATCTTTGAGCACACAGATCTGGCAGGGTCATGTCCCAGAGCAAGCTGCTTTGTACCTCTCGTTGCCCACCCTCCTCCCTCCCACCCAGCCACAGCTGTTCCTAAAGTCCAACATGGCTCCCCTCGGCCAGCTGCTCAAATGTCAATGCTGGGAGTCCTCCCTGGCCCTCCTATCCCCTCTGCCCAGCTCAGCCAGGAGCACCTCTTCCTTTGCTACGTCCCTTTCAGTGAGCTCTGCAGGGCATCGGGCCATCACTCCCAGGCCTTGGCATGAGGGCATCACCCTGCCACCAAGAAGGGTTCTATCTGCACAAATGTGCTCAAATAGACTTTCCTAAGAGTCGGAGCAGCTGAGGTGGAAACAAACACTACGCCATCAGAAACGGTATCTGCACAAATCCCCACGTGAGCTTAGCCTGGGAAGTCCTCCATGGTGGCCCTGCTCCGGGTCTGACCTTGAGAACTTCTACGGTGTCATGGCCACTGGCATCCAGACACAAGCAGGCAAGGACAGGCTGGCCCTCGTGGGACAGAATGGAACCGGGCCTTGCAGGAGTCTGTCGTCCCCATGCACGCCCTCCTGATGGGTGTGTCTTCATGCTGGGGGGGGTGGTCACAAGAACACCGTCCAGTCTGGCTGGCCTCCTCCTCATCCCCTGCTCTCTCCTGAGACTCAGAGGCTTTTGCTACACTGACTGTGTCCTGCTCTCCTCTATGCCTCATTTCTAAGGGATGCTGTCTTTCCATGTGGTCACCGTATCAGGGCCTGTCCCTGAAGTCTGCTGCCAACACGTGTCCTGGGCACATGTCTGCCTGGGTCCCGCAGGACATCTCCCAGCGATTACACTGCAGTAGTCCCCATGGAGGACCATTCCCGGGGAACCCCTCTGCCCTGTGCTTCCAGGTGGGCGGGTGACCCCTGTCAGCACACAGGGACAGAAATGATGGGAAGCCTCCTGCCAGGAGCAATGAGCCAGATATGACTGGAGCCAGGGACAGAACCCCAGGCCCAGAGTCACTCCTCCAAGGGAACAACTGTGATCTCTTGTCCAATACCACCCAGGACACACACACACACACACACACCACACACATGCACACACACCACACACAATACACACATACACAGCACGCAGACACATACTACATATAACATACATGCACCACATGCAAACACACCTCATACACAACACACACACACACCACAGCAGAAACACAAACCACACACTGTACACATATACACACCATACATATACTACATACAATATACACACACCACATGCACACACAACAGGCACACACACCATACCGACACACATTACACATACACTACATATAATACACACACCACATGCATAAACACATACTACATATACTGTACAGACGCACACATCACACACACTATACACACACACAGAGACACAAACACACACATATGCACCACACACTCACATACCACATAAACACACATACACACATACCACATACACGCCACATATACTATACACAAACACACACATACACACCATGCATCACACAGCCACAGACAAACACTACAGACAAGATATACACAGCACGTGCAGAAACACACACATCACACACACACACAGGCAGCAGTTTCAGTTTCCTCCAAGGAATGTTCCGAATGGTGTGCTGTCCCATCCCACCCATCCACACCGACGCCTACTGCAAGATGGTCCTGGAGCAGCCCACGGTCTCTTGCTTTCCTGGGGGAACCCACACGCGGTGCTGCTCTGCAGGGCGCACGCCTCCCACGTGCCGTGGCTGGCGACAGAGTGGAGGTGCTAAAAAAAATAGTAACTTTTAGATGAGAAGCAATGCACCTACTACGTCACAGCCTTTCTTCCCAAACCTGACAGTCTCAGGGAAAATCCTTGTTTTAAGGCTACGTCTCCTGTTTGGTGAGATGCAGGAAAATGAGAGTCTTTCCAACAGGAATCGTCTTGGTTTGGAAATGTCCTGGTGACAACACGTCCCCTGTCCATGAGGCGTTCCAAGATAGGGGAACCACAAGACGAGTGATGCAGAATTTTACAAATTTCTCCACTCTTGCACAACACGTCAGCTACCAAGAGGCACGAGGAAACAGACGCAGCGAGGGGAGCCAGGATCCGAGGGATACTTGGCTTTTAGTTTTTGCTCCCAGGAAAATACAAAAACCCCAAACCCAAGACAGCCAGCGCGCTGAAGTCCGGCAAACAGTTTTCGGCTTTGTGCCCGCAAGGACGCCTACCATCCGGGCACGCTTGCGCTGGCGGCAGCAAACGCTCAGATGCTGCTAGATAATATGTCTCCCTAGCTAAAATGGGGTTTATCGGTTCAGAAGAGATGCATTTCACAGATAAAAACAACTTCCTCTAACTGCTGATTAGATAAGCAGGCTTAGCATCCGTCCTCACAGCCAGCTGCCCAATCTCCAATTAGACCAAGCTTGCTTTCTCTTTCCGTCTGGAAGAGCTCTCTGCACCTCCCCCACACCCACCACCTCGAGCTGCCCAGAAGCCTTCCAGCCACGGGTCCGCCCCTCTGCGCTGTCTTGGGATTCTGCCTGAACTTGACCATGAAGGTGACATGTGGCGCAGGAGTAACCGAGCAGCCCTATGTTAGTCTTCTGAGCCATCTGTCTTCGAACTCAGGACTCTGTGAAGCGATTTTTACTTTGGTCGAATACATAAAAAAAAAATAATAATAATAAAATTAATGTTTTCACATACTTAATCACTTTCCTGGATTCCAGGAAAAGAAAAAAAAAGTAGAAACAAAATATAGATTTATTTTTCTTTCCTTTTCTGCCAAGGTGACACTCACCCTGGACAAAAGATTGAAGAGAGAGACCCCGAGATCAAGCCCGTTTAGCTTTGAGAAGGCGACAGCGTCTTGCTGCAAACACCACACCGTGACACGCGACCTCTGAGAGTGAAGTCCTAAAACACCCCACAGGCAAGACCACGGTATCACCTCCCAGCTTGGGGGGCGGGTCCCACAAGAGAGCAGAGGCAAGGAGGAGGCGGTTCCAGAACTAAGTGGGGCCTGTAGTCTGCTCTCATCCACATAGAAGCCCAGGGTAAATGAAGAGTAGTGAGGACCCAGGGATGAGTATTCGAACTCATCCCAATTATCCAATTATCCGCTCTGGCATGCCCTGCTCAGCCCCGGGGCGGGGGGGTGGGGGGGCTCCAGTCTCTGGCCTCCTGCTGGGCCAGCTGGGCTATGCTTGGGGGAGCCGCATCCCCATCAGTCCCACAGCACTATTATGTCTCTGCTCGAGGTCAGGACACGGACACCTGCACTCACAGGGAGCCCAGAAGGAGGATGGGGAGGGCACTGAAGAAAAGAAGAAAATAACAAAGCTTGTAGTTTTGCTCCCCTGTGCCCCCGGATGCCAGCCTGGCATCGTCGTTCCTCCAAAGCCGCTGGCCCACGGAAGGAACCCCAAGCCGTCCTCTGCTTCCCTGGCCTGGCTGCCATGGTGGGGCGCGTCCGTGTGCGGCTGCCTTTAGAGGTCACCGAGTACACGGTCTGCGCGCAGCAGTTTCACACACAACCACTTCAGAGAGGTGAGATCTCTCATTTTTACAGCGACCACTTCAGAAGCACAAGCTTCCATCCTCTTAAGGAGATTGAATCCCTCCCCGCCTGCAAGTTCTCCTCCGAGTCTAACTTCAGTGCTTCAAGCTGCACTTCCGAGCTGTTTCCTCTTCCTCGGGCCCAGAATCGACCAGAGACCTCCCAAGGTTGCTCTGACATCTGCTCCCCATTCCTCCCTCCCTCTCTCTTTTAATCCAGGGGACCATATTTCCACACGGTCCTCCAGCATCCCCTCAACACGGGGTGAAGTCCACCTGGGAATAACCCACTGTCCCTATAAACACCACCACCCATCACGGGTGGCTCATTTCTACCACTCCCCGCCAGTATGCTGGAGACTAGGGTTGAGGTTCCACGTGTCTACACCTGGTCATAAGGGCTCATGGCTTTTCTGAAGCATCCCTTGTCTCTTAAAGCAGATAGGCGAGGGGTCTGCGTTGCTAAAGATTTCCCACCGTCTGGCATCTGGCTGTTTGTCCTTCTGCTTGGGTCTGGCAATGGCCAGCACTCCTGAGCTCTCCATTCAATTTTTTTTTTCAAGATTTTATTTATTTGACAGAGTGAGCAAGTGTATGTGAGAGAGGACACAAGCAGGGACAGAGAAAGAGGGAGAAGCAGGGTCCCTGCTGAGCAAGGAGCCCGATGCAGGGCTCGATCCCAGGACCCTGAGATCATGACTGAGCCAAAGGCAGATGCTTAATTGACTGAGCCCCACAGGCGCCTCCCCAAGCTCTCTATTCTGATCCCTCTCTTGTGGTTTGCCTATACCTGGGATCAATTTCTTGATTATTATTATTAATAAATTGCTCTTCCACATTAAGAAATGTGCTCCACACATTATCTTTTTTCTCTCTCCCTTCCCTCCAGTGAAGCCCCAACAGGTGCCCTCACCCCTTATCTCCTGCATCTTTGAAAGCCCTATTTTGCACAAATTGCTTTCTTTTTCTGCCTTTTACTGTCCTTTTTACCACCTGTCTTTGCTGCTCTGTCTTCAGCAAAGTGTGTTTCTCTGTTTTCACATGACCCTGGAAGCCCTTCTGCGAGATGAGTTTCGCTGCTGTTGCGAAAATGAGGAAACGGGCTCAGTGGCAACAGTCTGGCCAGAGGCGCCCGGCTGGGAGAGGGGCTGGGACGTGGCCCTTCTGAGTCTGAGCTGCATCTTCTCTGCGTTGCCTTCTCCCCTGCGCCACCTGCCCTCTCCATCCCTTTTCTAGGACCTGTGCTCAACAAAGGCACTTGTCTACGTGCTTGACTACTTCTGGGCAGGGAGGGGCTGCTTATGGTTTCCTGTTGTCTGTCCTCTGACGCTCCTCTGCTCTTCTGCCTTCTTCCCATGGAGCCGAGGACACATAGCTTCAAACGTGCCTCCCCGTCCTCCTGGGGGACGACTCCCCTGCCTTTCCCTACTGTCTCCCATTGCTCTGTATACCTAATTTGTTTAATGCTCCCTATGATGGGCCACTTCCATGGACACCAACCATTGCACACTAATGCTAGCTGGTTTCCCTCGAAAATCCCCAAGGATGGTTTCTAAAACTTCATCTCCAGGAAGCACAGGTGACGTCTTGATGGCTCTTGGGACACGGGCTTCTGGGATTCTCCATTCACTGCCTGTTCCTTCAAACCCTTCTCCTCTTGCCTGCTTGATTGTCTTTTGTGCTTTTGCATTTCTGGACCTCCTGGCAGAGACCCCTCGCCCCTCTGGCCCCGGCCCCTGCAAGAGGGCGCTGGCTCCCTGACACAGTGTCTTGCCGCCCACTTCAGATGGATTTCCTCGCCTGCTCTACTGCGTGGCCGCGGCTCTTTACAAACTCAGCAAAGAGGTTTGTCAGGTGTTTTAAATTTTGTAATTCTGGAATTTGTCACAAACTTCATCCTACAAGGAGAAGTGGAATGCAAATCCTACCCCATCGCAGGCAGTGGTGAGGGAGCACCGGCAGGAATCCGCAGGGAGTCACGGACAAGCACACCCCCCTGTACCCGGCTCCATACCACACTTGCCCCGGGCTCGCTGGCACCTAGAGCTCAAGCCTCAGCCAAGAGACCCAGCCCGGGAAGCAGTCAGCAGTGCCCGCCAGGGGCCTGGTGACCTTGTCCCAGCCGAACCTTCCAGGCCATGGTGGCTGACAAGGGACGGTGTACCTAGAATATTCTGAAGGCAGCTACAGGGAGCACGTACTGACCGCCACCAAGCGCCCTGCGTGCTGTCCTCTGCTCTCCAGGAATCAGGCGACTTTCAGTTCTCTAAAGGACACCCATCACCACCAGGGCTCATGGGCTGCAGGGCAGCTCTGGGGATGTCGGGGAGCGCTCCCTGGTTTCCCCCACAATGAACCCAGAGTCCTAACGCTGATGGCTAGGCTCTCCGATCACTTGAGAGCTTAAGTGAGCACATATTCACCTAATTTCTTCTGAGCCCCCCCGCCCCATGTCCCAGGTGGGTCATGAGCCCGTGCTTGTTGCCACCCAAAGTGCAGAGAACAGTACCCATGTCACTGGTGGTTTCAAGGTCGGATGAAGGAGACAAAGCAGGGCCACGTGACATTAGCCATTCATGCGCCACCTTTGCAAGCTTTTATCATATATGTACACCCTCACTGCCTTAATAGTTTTACTGAAATCTGACTTTCGACTTTATGTAAATGTGTCTTGAGAGGCAGTGTAACAGTAGCACAGTATATGATATACCAGAAACACTTGCAACAAACGCAAGACAGTCTTAAAAATAAATGCATCGATGAAAAAGAAGCACGCTCTTATGTGTCCCAACTCTGGGGACCCCTGAAATGACATGTGGAGAGCAAAGTGGAAAATCCAGAAGTGTCTGTGTGTCTGTGTGTCTGTGTGTGTGTGTGTGTGTGTGTGTGTGTGTATATATATATATATATATATATACCCTTATACCCAAAGTTTCACTGGTTTCTAAGACGTGAAAACACAGAAAATGCATTTCTTAGTTACTACATCAGGATGTCCTATAGAGAGACAGCTGTGATGGTCTTCATAATGAACCCTAAGAACTTCACACATGTCGCCCTCCTTGGCTGTGGGGGCTCACACCTGCCCCACACAGGATCCATCCCACCTCATGACCTCTGCTCACCCTTCATGATACTCTTTTGTGCATATAGGTGGCTCTCAGTGTCACCTTTGTTTTGTTTTCTTTTTTAAGAAAGAGAAAATAGGTATTCTAAGGAATTGCTGACTCATTATCTCATGACAACATGGTTTAAACGTGTGAAAACTAGTCTTTGAGTTAGAAATCAAGTCTCACGTTGACTCTGTGACCTTGGACATTTGGCTGAACTTCTTGGGGAGTCCGTGATAAAGACAACAGACCAGGTTTTGCAGACATGACCTGTGCTGTGCACATTAACCCTGGGGAGAGGCTGCAGGAATGTACGTACCTACCTCTGTATGGAAAAGGGGTACGCAAAAAGGCATTTTGACATTTAACCATTTCTATCCCTCGAATTTCATACTTGAAGTTGCATTTGGCATTTGAAAAACACGGCTGAGTGGGATAACATAAAATGGACAGATCTGGCTTTTTCTAAACCGAAGCTCTAAAACTAACTTGTCTGCCATAGCACATAAAATGTATCATTTTCACTACCTACAGTCCGTAATATCACACGTTCCTGCAGCACCGAGGGGATGGGAGACATTCTAGGGACGTGCCCCCACAGCGGGGAGTTCTTCCCCTCTGCCACGTGGGGGAGTCACTCCTCGGTGACTCCTCTCTAACCCCCTGCACACCGGGACCCCACCCTGCTGATCTTTATCCCGCATCTTCTTAACATGGCGGTTGAGGAGAAACAGCAAGTCCGATGATCTCACCCCCCAACCACTGACTTTGGAAGGATATGAAGGGACCGAGGTGTTAATGGACACAGAGCGTGCGACAGCCCGCCAATGGGACACCCGGATGGCCGACTCACCCACTCCTCTCTCACTCTTGGAGCTCTGCTGTCCTCCAGACGTGGTGGAAAGGTCTTCAGGGACCGGCATGGGCTCGTCCCCATCATCGGGAGTGTCACTCACTGGAGGGCTTTCCTTCCCTGAGGAAACAAGTAGTAGCTTGAATTTCTAAGGCTGTGGTCGCCTACAGCACGGGCAGCAGGGACCCTGCACACAGATGCATTTAGTTATATGTTACGTGTAATACGCAGTGATCTATTTAATCAGAATGAACAGTGGTCGGCAGACATTTTCACGGTCACTTTTCCATGCCAAGTGACCAAACTCCCACAATTTTATTTATGACGTCTGTGTCATTCCCCATTGCATGGCTACTCCAGGATTTATTTAAATCCTTTTTTAATTTTTGAATTTATGTTGTTTCCAATCTCTTTCCCTGTTAAGCAATACTGTGGTAAACATCCTAGTGGCCAGCCTTTGCCCGTGTTCTTAGTCAGGTGTTCCAGAAGTCTCAAGAGTGGGTCAAAAGGCCCCTATGTTATTTTTTTTTAAAGATTTTATTTATTTACCTATTTATTTATTTGTCAGAGAGAGAACACAAGACAGGGGAGAAGCAGGCAGAGGGACAAGCAGTCTCCCTGCTGAGCAAGGAGCCTGATGTGGGACTTGATCCCAGGACCCTGAGACCATGACCTGAGCTAAAGGCAGAGGTTTTAACCCACAGAGCCACCCAGGCGCCCCAGGCATCTGCCCTTGTAAGGCTTACCACCCGTTATCCCACATTTTTTCCTCCAAGATGGTCCAATCTACCCCCCCCCCCGTAAGTGGGCTTTGTTCCACCTTCAGACTCATTGTCATTCCAGGTCACCTGACCAGTTGTCTTGCTCGGAGCTCTGCATTCTGGCTCTGCTCACTGCCCTTTAAAGACCCAGAGAATATTCTGCTAGTGGCCCACTTTGATCCAACCAGGAGGGGAAAGCGAGCTTGCAAAGAGCAGGAATATGGAATCTGAGGCCTCCTGGGGCCACGATTCCTTCTGTGGAATTCTTGTCTTTGAAACTCGAAAATCGGTCCTCCAGGCTACCCAGAGGCTCATCCTGCACAAAGTGAGATTGACCGAAGGAACGTGCTTCCCGGGACAGCCATAGCAACTGCGACTGCATCAGAGGCTCCAGCAACGGGGATCCCGCCCCTCCCCACTCCCACCCCACTCCCAGAAATCCAGCACAGGGAAGCCACAACTGGCAGAAAACATGCTGTTTTTCCTTTGAAACTGAAACACCTGTATCTCCCAACCTAGACATTACTTAAAATTGGGTTAGCAGACACAAACACATGCAAGGAACGGATGGTAAGGCCCAAAGCTGATGCGAAATAACCCATCAGAGCCGCTCCAGAAGACCAGGGGAGACGCCGGCCCTAAATGAGGCCAACAGAGAAGTGGAAGGCGGGGGTCACACGCCTGCAGGCTGGGCTGGTGACCCAGCTTCCAGGCAGAGGACATCCCCGCACAGACGAGCCCAGACTTTGGCGAGGACTGTGCTGAAAACTAGAAAACCTGGCCAGGAAGATCGAAGTGTGCTCACACGTTTGAATAACCGTCTGGAAGAGCAACACCCACACTTCGGGGGACAGAGAAGACACGCTCAAGTGTCCCCAGGAGAGGACGTGACCTCATGGGCAGGCACTGAGGCAATGCTTTGGGGGACAGCCATGCATTCTCTGGGAACAAGACACTGTAGCAGAATATTTCAGCTTAGCTGCAGCTGCCACAAGTAGGTTTTCAGAAAGAGCATTATTGGGTCTATCTGGACAGCGAACGCCAGACGTGTCATTAAAGGCAGGGCAGGATTATAAGGATTTCACAAGAAAAAAACAAAAGCTGGAGAGGAACTGATGGAAAGCCTCGTTGATATGCATTAGGTCAGTGATATTTCCAGGACTCTAAACAGTGAGAAGTAACAGTGGCTAAAAGTCTCGTTGTGCTCAATTCCACAAATGTGGAACCACTGAATGGGAGAATGTAGGAGGCAAATGGACCATCTAATAACTGGGTTTTCCTTACCTGTGCCTCGAGCAATGGTTTTCAGACAGAGGACTTCAGGGAGGTGGTCAGAGGAAACTTTTTTACTCAGAACTTCAGTACATAAGACCAGACTTCAGTGTCAAGTGGAGGCTATCGTGGGGGGGGGGGAGGGTGGGAGACTGGAGACCCAGGCCACCTGCCTTCTCAAAGACCTCCTGAGGACTCCCCCTCCCCCAAAACAGACAGTGGAGACCCCCGGATGAGCCAACTGACTCAAGATTAGAGGTGTTTAGAGCAAGGTGGTGTGCACGTGCGTCTTGGTGACTAACCAGGTGTCATTATTACAGGGTAGGAGTGGGAGGCTGAGCAACAAAACTTTATGGGCATGTTTTATCTTCCCTGTGACACTTCCTTTTGGAATACTCCATGATCCCCCTGGTTAAAGAATTAGGACCTATCCAATAGAGGTACATGGGTCTCTGCTCTACTTAGCTAAAGCATGTACATGTAACTCTGATTACTCTTCTCATAATTTAACTGCTCTGTGGGTTACGGAATAAGGCTAATCACACCGTATTGAGGATGGTTATATCTTAGAAGTGCCTGCTAAGTGTTCTGTGGGTCTGGACGGGCTCCTGCACTGAATGAAATGCCAGCTCTCCAGCACCAAACAGCCCGTGCCTCAGTCCTCCCACTGCTTCCTGCACGGGGAGAAAGAGGAAGAAGAAAGCAGCAGGGAGGGTGAGTCCAAGATGCATGGGTCAGGCCCAGCAACGGGAGCTCCCTATGTGGGAGAAACACATGGGCAGAAGGGAGTGTAAACAGTCGTCCCCGGCGTAGACCTAGAGGAGAGGAGAGTGAGGTAACAGTCACCTTCCCTCCACCACCTCCAAGGGCCCTGCTGTCACACAGTCTCCGTTCACCTTCGCTCGGTGAGAGATTTTAGGAGGCGGCCTGATTTGCCTGAAAGCCCTAAAGTCTGGGTGGTGCTGAGGCTGACTTACTCCCATGAGCCCTGGTGCCCCCATGGCCCCATTCGCTCATGGTTGGAGATTTCTACAGTGAATATGGACCCCTTTGGGAAAATGTTCCGGTCAAGCGAAGATTGTTCGTGTGTTGATTTTAAACAAATTCGCCTCATGAACCACTGAAAAGGCAAAGCCGTGGAAAGATCATAAGAGATACAAAAGTAAGGTTGTTAGATCAAGTCAACGCATCCCAAACACCAACACACAGTCGACCTGGGATACAGTATGGACAGAAACATGGAGGAAGTCACCTCTCTAAGAGAGTTTCCTCAACAGACAAATGAAGCTAAAAACCGTGATGTTGGTCTAACTCACAGGGCTCCTGTGAAGATAAAATAACAATGTGTGTGAGTGTGTATATGCTGAAGAAGCCTATGGGCCCATTTCTACACGGCAGCTGACCACGGAACCATGAGGTCTGTGTGCACCAAGTACTCTCATCTCCCCCAAGTTCACGTACAGAGACAGACAACATGTGGGGCCGTAGACAGCGAGAGATCGAGCGCTCCTCCTAGAATAACTTAGGAAGTGCAATGTAATCTCACTTAGAAAAACGAAAGAGGGGCGCCTGGGTGGCTCAGTGGGTTAAGCCACTGCCTTCGGCTCAGGTCATGATCCCAGGTCCTGGGTTCGAGCCCCACATCGGGCTTTCTGCTCAGCAGGGAGCCTGCTTCCTCCTCTCTCTCTGCCTGCCTCTCTGCTTACTTGTGATTTCTCTGTCAAATAAATAAATAAAATCTTAAAAAAAAAAAAAAAGAAAAACAAAAGAAACTTCTCAGCAATTATTTAATCTTACTACTTGCTTTTGCTTCCAATAAAGCATTACCTGTGAGAAGTGTTTGGGGCAAAGCAGATGAGAAAATTGTATAATGAGCTTATCAAAAGCAAGCAAGTTAATTTCTCAAGTAGATTATAATTCATTCAACAAAGTTCTGTGAGTCCCCATCTCCCAAGTGCAGGAGTGGCTTTTATATGCAATTACCCAGGGGAACATAATTCCTGGGGGTAAAGAACAAGTCAGAATACAGATTCCCAACTCTAGAATAGTGGAAAAGCTTGCATCCCAGCGTCCTGTCTGGCTCCCTGTGGGACTTCTGGTCCATTCCTGAAATTTCCCCAATCTCAGCTCCCTGCAAATGGAAAATGGTACCTGTATCTTCTTCACTGGGTGCTTGTAATGTTGAAGAGAGACAACACCCAAGGCAGTGTTTGGTAAACGTAAGCATTCAATCAAGCGATTTCCTAGGATGACCCTTTCGGCTTCCATTTCAGTAGAAACTAGCTTCGTTTCTCTGAGCAGACTATGCTGCCTACAGAGCATACTTCTTGCTTCTGTGTCCCAACAAACATCACAAATACCATTGAGAACACTTCCTGTACTGCTCTCAGGAGTCAGAGGATCCTTAAAAATCCAGTGGCTCACATCCCTCATTTTGCAGTGACATGACAGCGGTCTGTCCAGAAGGCAGAAAACCTCTCTCAGATACTATAGTTGGGGACAAAGATGGACATAGATACTGGCCTCATTATCCCCCATGAGCTGTCTCTCCCCTTAGAAATCCAAACAAAAAATAATGCACAGGCATAAAAATATTTTGGAAAGACTGACAAAGAAGAAAGAGACAAAACAAAAACAACAAAAACAAAAACAAAAAAACAACCATACACACACACAAACTTTACCCAAAGAATGAATAAGATATGCCCTAAAGGAAAAACCACCAGAAAAAAAGGATCAGGTGATTTGGGAAAATTAAAAAAAAAAAAGTCAGATACTAAGTATTTCTTTCTTTTTCAGGTGAATATTTCTCAGATACTGATGGAACTGTTGGTCCTGGAGCATTTGAACCCAGGAAACTGGCAACTTCCTGGTTCACCTTAGAAAGTTTGTTGTTTTCTTTCCTAGGGGCAGAACATGACAGTGAAGAATTTTCTGGGGGAAAGACAGAGATTGAATAACATATGCCTCCACAGATCAAGAATGTCAACTCCTATTTGACTAAATGCATGTCCTCCTTCTTCTTTTTTTTTTTTTCGCTAAGATTTATTTATTTGAGAGAGGGGGAGAGCATGGGATCACAAGCACGGGGCAGGGGCAGAGGGAGAAGAAGAAGATACTCCCCATTGACCAGGAAGCCTGATGCAGGACTCGATCCCAGGACCCTAAGCTGAAGGCAAACACTCAACCAACTGAGCCACCCCTGTACATCCTTATTCTAGAACTGACAGTACTCTCAATTTTCAGAAATGGAAAAGACAAAGTGATGTGACTAGCTTTGAGTTGGAGAAGCAGCAAGAAGTAGAAGAAGAATCCTTCAGATCTTTAGGAAAAATGGCAGGACCCTTCAGATGCCCCATGAGCTGTGCAGGACACTTCAAATTTCATCGGCCAAGAACGCTATTAGTGTTTTGGAAGTACCATCTCCCTTGCATACAAACTAAATTTCAGACCACGTCTTGAACCTTCGTGACCACAAAAGAGTTTCATTTTTCAGGCAGTCTTGGGCCATGGGTGTTACAGGCAAACAATGGATCGTGGAATACTCCATCATAAACTAATGATGTACCAAATGGTGATGAATGTAAAATAATAATAAAAATTAAAAACAATAAAAGGTTTTAAAAAAAGAAACCCCCTAAGCCAAAAGCAACACCTATACCCAAAGCAAAAAACAACCCAAACAAACAAACCAAAAAAAATTAAATAAATAAATAAAATAAAAGAATCTGTTCAAGGAAAACAAATATGCAAATAGAACTTAAAGCTAGTAGATACTACCTGTAAAGCAAAGGGCAACCCCTCTTCCACAGCCCGTCCCTCCCTCCCGTCACCAAGCTGCCTAGGGGAAGTCTAGGTTAGTAAATCTCTCTCCAGAATCTTCTCCAGCATGCATGCAAGTGTGTAGGAATTGTGAGTGTGTGCGTGCGTGTGAGATGCGTGTTTATTTTACAGAATGGATCACACCTTGCGTGCCATCCCGAAATTGGCCTGCCTGTCAGCATAGGTCTCGGACGTGTTCCGCTTGCTATAAAGGTATTCACACCAACCTCGTTTGGAAGAGTGGGACAAACAAGTGTGTAGAAATGCCCTGGTTTTTTGGATGTCAGAGCCAATGCTGCTCCAACACTCTTTGTGCTTACGGGTGCATCTCTAGGGAGAACTCCTTCGTAGCCCCAAGGGTTCAAGTCCACACTTGCCGAATGACCGGAGTCGCTGGCCCAAAGGAGGCAGGGGACGTCTGGGACCGTGGCAAGAATTTGACTGTCTCCCCTGCACATGTGTCAGTGAGCGGGCAGCCACCAGGTTGGGCAGCAGCCACTTAGACCGAGGGGCAGAATTCAATACAAACTTGGAAACGGGTGGGGGACAGGTCAGCCGGGCCCAGATGACAAGGCCAGGCCATCCTCCCACAGACGCCCACCCGGGACCAGCCATGAGCCTGGGCGGCCCTAAAAGGTAAAATAATGAAAACCCACAGCCCACAGGGGCTGCTCTTGCAGTGGACACCTCGGGGTTCAGGGCCAGACAGCAGGTGGGCTCCCTATGCCTAGGAACACGGGAGCCATGGAGGCTTTGCTGGACGGTCTGGTGGGTCACCCTGCTCAGCACCGACTAGTGGGATAGTCTGTGACCCGCCCCTTAGGCTTTATGTCCCATTCCCGACTGCTCCACTTCCTGGTCTCCCAATATGACAAGAGCCACATCAAATATGGCTTGAAAAAGGATGTATGTGGGAGGGGAGCAATGCTGCTTCCAAGCTTACCAGATATTTGAGTTGTGCCTCAAAACTATGCTTTTCAATTTCTTTCTCCCGCTCTTCCTCCTCCCACCCCCCCTTCCTCCATCTCCCGCTTAAACACCACCATTGGCACCTGCCTGGGTTCCAGAGCAGACTCATCAGTTTCTCCTCCCTCCACAAGAGAATCAACATATATTGGACCTTTTCCGGGGTGCTCTCAGATTTCCCAGCAGAACTCATTTTATGCTTGGAGATTTTTCTATTCAGGTTCTCCAACAGGGATGAACTCTAAGACTTGACATAAAACATTGACATGACTTCCATCTTGGTCTTCCCTTCTGCAGGACAGCCTGTCTTCCTCCCTCAGGAACACAGTGAGTGCCTTGGCCCCAGCACCCTGGAGAGGGGTCCTCATGGGCCCCCCATACCCCACAGGGTCTCACCTGAAACTCGGGACATGTCTTGACCCTCATCAGTGTCCATTGTCCTCGGGTTATCTGAGAAAGAGAGGAAGGGATTTTAGTTTAAAGCAAATTACTAATAAGATAGAGAGAGAGAGACGTTCTATGTATTTAACAACAAGGTTATCTACCAAGAATAATGCATTTTCCTCCTCACATACTTGCTGGAGTATCAGACTGGCACAGACCTTGATCCTTTTAAAAACAGCATTACAAAGATTTATAAAAATATCATTACAAGCACAGGAGGACCAAATTTGTTATTTATTGTTAATTTCCTACTGCATAATAACCCAAAATGCAAACTGACTGCAACAAAATTAAGCAGAAAATTAAATGGCCCTGGGTCATTGTAGGCACAGAATTCATTCTCTTGGCTGATCCATAGTTATGTTCTTTCTAATTTACTGAGCATGCATCGATGAACCTTGAGTCAGCTTGGTGACACGCGTACAATCAGCAATCAAAAAACGAAGCAATTTGCTGAAGAATGTCTCATTTACCCAGGCAGGGCTGCATCTGTGAGCAGCTCTCGCACTCCCTCCATCAATAATGAATACACCTCCATCCTGGCAGACGGGCAACGCGGGCGCGTCCGTCTTTGTCCGCCACTCGCTCAGGGACCCTGCCTCCGACGTCGCCCATGCGCTCACGCAGGGAGAAGGGAAGCTCACGCAGCAGCAGAGCCAAGCGGGGAGAGCACCCACACCTTCCTGTTTGCTGACACATGGCTCGGCTCCTCACATCGGTTTAAAAAACAGAAAACCAACTGGGAAGAGCCGCCCTTGGTGGTGACAACCAATGTCCTGCCTTGAGGGGCGAGCAGCCGCACATGCTGGTGGGGGCCGTCAGGGCCCTGGCCTGGCCTTGGAGATCATGGGTGCCCTAGGGGATGACCCCTGGGAGCCCTGTGGACAGGGAGATCTGTGGCCAGCGGCAGATGACCTCACCCAAATCTGCTTGTGTGTGCTCTGTTGGACAACCGACAGGACAGACCCTTCTCGAAGCAACACACTGAGTCCATCTGTTGACTCTAACTCAGATCACCTCTGTTTCTTGGGAGGGGGGGGTGCCTCTGCCTCTTTGGTTCAGGTGTGTGGATCTGAGTGTGGGGCCAGTTTGCAGCAGACCCGGCCACGGGTCGGGGGTTCAGGGGACTGAACTACACAGGCAGGGGCGGATACGTGCATGTATAGAACAGCCTTTCTGGTCCCCGTGGAGTCCATATTTTCAATTTCTGTAGTATCAGTACGAGTCACAAAGAAGACACGAATGACTGTCACTTTTTCTGGATGGGGAGGGGTTTTCATCTATTTCTGAAAGTCACTGAACGGGTCTGAAGCGTGACTTGGTTTTTCCAGGCTGCTGTGGGGCACAGGGGTACGGCTGCTGGCCACAGAGGGGGAAGAAGGACCGTGACCTCACGTGGGTTCTGCCGCAAGACTGAGGGTCCACGAGCCAGCTGAAGCCAGACAAACCAGCCCTGGGAACCAGCTCGAAACTGCCCGTGTGCCCAATGTCTCATGGACCCCTATGTGAAAATCTATGATTCTTCTGAAACCATCCAAACAATTATAAAGAGACAGGATGGGCTCCAATGAGAAAAATCTTTGTCATCTTTGGGTGGCATGAATGTGAGGTTCTACTCAGTGAAGGCGGGCACAGTGTTTGACTGCCGCATCACAGACCTGTCTTCAAACACCCTGTGTTGAGTGGCGAGACAGATGGCATTACTCGAATCTTGTTGTGACAAATCCTGGGCTAACACAGAATCTGTAAAATGTTGACTTGGACTCTTCTCGCCATGCAAGTGACACATTTTTTACAACTTTTTTTTTTTTTTTTTTACAAAGACAAGAAAATGCCCATAACTTCCACACACACAGAGCTTTTTACAAAAACAGGACACTAAACATATTCCAAATAGCCTCATGTAAAGTGTTTTTTCATTGAATCTGTCACGTGTCTTTTTATTTTGCAAATCTACATCAATGTCCTCATTTCAGTGGCTACACACTTCTCAGCTGAAGGACTGATTTATCCGGTACCCCAGTGTAGATCCAAGCTAAGTGCAAGTAGAGAACTACTGTTTCCTAAGGCCCCCATCTTGGCTCTAAGGGAGAAGGTGTCCTCCCTCGAGGCACAGTGGGGACCCTCTGCATTTGAGGCCAGGACACAACCCATTCCCACCAGGTTCCCCATCATGCATCTGCTCGTTCACGTGGGACACGTGACAAGTGCCACAAAGCAGAACACAGATGGTCCAAGGCCCAGACCAAGCTCTCCTGGGTGGGAGAGTCCTTGTCCTGGGCAGTCACCTGGCTTGTGTGTCCTATGTGTTCTTTCCTGGAAGCAGGCCCCCCAGTACCCCCCTCCCCAGCAGCCTCCTGGACACTCAGGACAGTATTGTGCTAGGGGTCAGCCACACCGAGCAACTGCCTATTCCCATTCTCACTGAAGGTCCACCCCCCACCCCTCACCCCCCCACCCCCCATGCGGAACTCCACTGGGTGATCAGCACTACTGAGATTTCCAATCATACTCCCAAACGACCCTACTGCCTGTGGTGTGTGGCCGTGCTGAGAGGGTCCCCTTGCTTGGGGTAACAGTTGCTTGTCACCACTGTGCTGACCTTGATAATCTGGGTATAGGGCCCACCTTCCCAGGTTGCGCTGGGCCCTGTGAATGCTGTGGCCTGTCCTGCCTGCCATCACGCAGGAGGCGTGGGACTTGACAAGCTCCCAAATTTTCATCTCCTGGGATGGAACAGTCATGACTTTGTGGCAAAAGTGATGGCTTTTAGGCAAAGACCAAAGGAATAATTTGGCAACAGGAAACTAATTGAGGGAAAGGAAATTCTACCCCCTCCAAGACCCAAGGTTATAGAGAGACATCTGTGGGCATCTGGGAAGGGACAGCAGGATGCCACACCGTCCTGGCCACCACGTGCACGACCCAGGCTCAGTGCTTATTTTCAGGCAGTGTTTACCGAGCTCTTGTCTCCCATGTGGAGTTGTGTCCAGAGTCGAGTGGAAAACACTGTGTGGGCTGGATATCATCTCCACGATCAGAAAGATGAGTTCATCACACAAGTGGATTCATAGCCATTATGAAAACCGGCCCTTAAACAAAAACCAGGACCACAGAGATGCCAGAGGCAAGGAATATTTCACAGAGGTGAACTGTGATTTTCTCCCCTGCACGGGAAAGACACAAACAACTGAAGGCCAGAGTTCCACTGATCGACAGGGCAGAAAACACAACATCAGCAAACACCTGTCACCTGGGCAGTTCCCACAGCCCTGAAAGCTCTTATTGTTTCTCTGGAGCAAGCAGTTCTGCATCTCGCACACGGGAAACAGATGCAGAGATAAGTGAAGGCCAATGTGACAGCGGCTGTCGCTGGCCGCCCCTCTACGGGAGCACACTGTCACAAGCTGCTGCCCGCTCATCTCCCACTCTGGAGCAGGCATGGAATGGAACATCTCTTCCCATCTTTCCTTCTGTCTCCTTCATCCCTCCTCCCTCCCTCTCTGTTTCTGTCTCTGTGTCTCTCTGGTCCTTCTGCTCCAACAGGACTTTCCTAGTGTGAGCTCAGTGGGGTTGGCACATCAGTGACTCCAGAAAGTGGAGGATGCAGATTGAGCAAAAGAAATGAGAGACAGGAGCAAAGCTAGCCCAGAACCTCTGTGCTTCTCCAGCAGCCCCGCCAGAGAAAAGGGGTCTTACTGCCAGTGCTATCCCCAGTGAGCTTCCCTCAGTGAAAGGAAGACTCTGGAAAATACGCCACCTCCCTGACCCTGTCCTTCTTTCCTTCTTCCACACCCACGAGGGACTAGGATCTGGCTCTCTCCTGGGAAGAACTGCCCTGGGCAGTCATGGTTCCCGAGTCAGGGGCTGGGCAAGTCTCCAGGAACATCTTCACTTGTACTTGCGAGAAAGCAGGTAGCCCCAAGAATAGCCCCAAGAGCCAAAGGAAGACCCAACGGCCACTGGCAGGTGCACGGGGCTGGCGGCAGTCCTCGGCCCTCCTTACGAGACCCCGCTTTGCCCTGAGATGAACACCGCTCTTCACAGCACTTGCTATGAGACAGCAGCGCTTTCCCATACTTCTGAAAAGGTGTTGGAATTAATGAAGTCTAAATGAAAAGCCAGATGCCTGTCAAGAACCACACCTTGATTCCTTCCCAAGCAGTCCAACGTCATGGCTATTCCAGCACCGCCAAGTGCAGGGCGGGCTAACTGGCTGTGAGCCATTCCCTGGGAGCACCCAGCCCCTCCATAAGATTTACAGATCTCAGCTCTCTGTGGTTTAAACAACACACACGAACTTAAAAAAAAAAAAAAAAAAAGCCATGTTTGTACAGCGGGATGCTGGTAAGATGCTGTCCTGCCTGTTCGAAAGTTGCTAACAGAGTCAATCTTAAAAGTACGCCTCACACACAGGTTTTTGTGACTCTGAGTGGTGACAGCTGTTAGTGAGGCTCCTCGTGGGCATCACTGTGCAACGTACACAAATATCGCATCATCGTGCCGTATGCCTGACACTAATAAAATTATCCTTCCATCAAAACAAATACATAAATACCGAAAAACAATGCCTTTCCTCTCCCCTGAGACACATGGTCACCTTCTGTCCAGCGCTATCTCATTTCTTAAGAACTTTGTATGTGCCAGAAAGAGATGGTGAAGGAATGGATACTGGTCTTGGCTGGCTTTGTTTAAACAACCGACCACGGCATTTAACAGGCAAACTGCAGAGAACCACAAGACTGTCCACGCTGTCCCCCTCACCCACTGCTCTGTGTGAGGGCCTGAGACAGTGCCTGGCATGGATCTAGTATTCAAGACTCATTTGCTAAGTGTGTACCTTTAATCTTCACGATGAAGCCATAGGAGTATAGTTATTGTACATAATCTGTATATTATTTCCATTTGGTGGATGAGAACGATGGAGGCTAACCACACATGAGCCCCGCCAAGGGCGCGAACTAGACAACAACGGAGTGAACTTGAACCCACAAGCGCTCAACGGAGATGCATTCTTCACTCTACCACTCCAGCCTGTGTGAACCCCTCAGCCCAGTGCCATGGTCCCAGATTTCAAATGGGCAATGGACAAGGAGTGTGAACAAGTTACCTGTGTCCTAACAGAAAAGGAGTGTGTCCTTGGTAATCCTACACAAGTAAGGCAACTTTCATCACAAAACTTCTCCAACAAAGTTAAAGTCTCCTTATTTGATAAGGTGCATGCTATTGATTTTTTTTTCCTCCCCAACAAGTGAGGTTGCACTAGAGTTCCATTTTGGGGTTTTTCCCTTATACACTCAAGGATGCTTGTTTTGAAGGGGCTGGGCACAGGGGGAAAACACAGGCCAAGCCTATAATCTATTTAAAAAGCCTTAGGTCACAGACCTCTTTAATGAAACCCATTATTCCTGCCCAGAGAGAGCTCTTTCATTTTGCAGATTGGTAGATTTTATTTTTGCAAATCTATCATATCGCTGTGAATTACATGGTATCTTAAAAAAAAGAAATGTTTCAAGAGAAAGCTGAAGCAATTGGCCAGGTCTTTGTGTCTGGTGAGGGGGACCTTATAGATTTTCCTAACAACTTGACAAAACAGGTCGGGAGAACATAGAAACTTCTGGGCACTCTTATTTCATTTCTGATTCTTTTCATTTTTCAAAAATTAGCTGCCAATCTACACATTTTCATGATTATTCCACAGAGCGTTGCTGGCGCAAATAACAATGAAAAACAAGATTTCAACAGGACAGCAGGGAATCCAATTTGGCTTTCAGACGGCTCCCCCTCCCCCATATTTAACTGAGCCACAGAAGATGCCTCCAGTGGTTTGTTCTACAGCGAACCTGCTTTCTGAGGGCAAATTAGCTCAGATGTGCAATTCTGTCCTCACAATTTTTTCCCCCCTAGGGGCAGGAACTGATATGCAAAAGAGGAAGGGTCCGGGGAACTGAGGAAGACTTCTCAAAATACAGCTAAAAACTGAGCTGCTTGAAAACGGTCTGAGCCAAGAGATATTTGGTACAGAAGGGAAAGAACACACGGATATCACTAAATGGCATCACGGAGCCCCCGTCTCAAAGTGAGGTATAAGAAAGATGGGAGATACTTGGGGGGCGCCTGGGTGGCTCAGTGGGTTAAGCCACTGCCTTCGGCTCGGGTCGTGATCTCAGGGTCCTGGGATCGAGTCCCACGTCGGGCTCTCTGCTCAGCAGGAAGCCTGCTTCCCTCTCTCTCTCTCTGCCTTCCTCTCTGTCTACTTGTGATCTCTCTCTGTCAAATAAATAAATAAAATCTTTAAAAAAAAAAAAAAGAAAGATGGGAGATACTGAATTCGACATTTCTTTTTCTTCCTTCCTTCCTTTCTTTCTTTTTTTTCTTTCAACAGAAAAGGCAGAGTTAGAGACATTTACCCCAGCACAGGTCCAGGAAAGGATTTCCAGGGGCCTGGGAAGGTACTGGTACCATGCATTCCTCTTATGCAGAGAAGACACCTCTCAGTAAAGACCACCTTGCTCCTAGACCGCAGGCTCTCAACATACCCTCAAGGTCTGTGTATGTAGCCACCATAGAAGAGACATGCAGAGTCAAAGATTTACATACACGCTTATAGGACTTTTCCTGATTTTGACTGTCATCATGGGCCACTTCCTAAGCAGCTTCCTCAAATATAAATGGCTTTTTACACTTCGTTTCATCACTTAAGTCAAAAAATCCAAGTTTAGAATCATTTCCTTCTACCCTCTTCCCGGTTTTAGAAGACCTTCATGCATGGTCAGCAGCCATGCAACAAAAATGAGACTTAAACATCTTGAAAAAAAAATGTATATATATATAAACTGTCCCCAAATAATGACAGTCCCAAAAGTGCTGATGGCTTTGTCATTTATTATGATAAAGTGAGGAGACTGCAGAGCCCAGGCATAATTTTGTATTCCAATTTGTGTGAAGTGTCGTTTTCACTTTTTAAAAAAAATGCATAAATACAAAGTTACAATATTCACAAAGTGTTTTACTCAGCAAGACAATGGGCTGTTCTCACAAAGAATACAGTATGTTATCCTGCCTTCTCAGCAGTGATTTCACTTAACATATTAGCAGATCCTTTAGTGGGGACATGTGAAAGCTCAAAATTAAAGCTGAACATGCAAATCCACTCATAACATTCCAAATACATACATATATTCCATACACACACACACACACACACACACACATGCACACACTTGTAATTCTGGGCCTTCTATAAGGTCATTGGGATATTTTCTTTCTTTCTTTTTTTTTTTTTTTTTTAAATTTCAGGGCTTGTGTGAGTTTCTTTGGTGAAAGATCTAATTTATTTAGACCCAAGAAGTACAATTCTCCAAGTCTTGATAGGAACGTCGAGTTGTCGACAAATCCATACAAATATGTTTATTTCTAATAACTGAAAAGTCATTGCTGATTCGACCGACCACCAAGAACAATCTGCTAGTTACTATTAACCTTTTTATTTTTTTTTTTATTTTTTCCATTTTGGATAAGTCTCTGTTGTCTGGTTGGTAGTGAGACAAGATCTATAAAATCTAGATACACACAGAGACAATGTGTTTCGGAGCAAACATGCCCCAGGATTCATCGTTACCCTGTTTATCTACCTCTTATTCCTTGCAATGGAAAAGTCTGAGTGGGGGGGGGGGGCACCAGTAAGAAGGGAGGTTTCATCTTGGCTCCAGAGAGGGGGCTGCAGACAGACACCCTGATGACCAGCTGCCCCCCAACCCCCACGAGGAGCACATGGCTTCCGGGGCAAACAGGAAATTCTCCCTGCAATAAGTGTGTTCTGAGCTCCCCAGTTCTACCACCAACACTCATAGATCATCACCTAAAATCACTTGAAATAAGGTAACCTCATGAAAATGACGAAAAATCCTATGGTCACAGTTTTAAACTAGATTCACAGAACACAGAAATGTGGATTCGCAAATCAGGTTGTCCGAATCCCAGCCCGAGCTCTTAGCAGAACTCTGGAATTCACCTTGTTCACCTCAAACGGTCCCACTGAAGTCAAACCAAGCTGTTTTGAGAAGAGTAAAAGGGAGAAGACATGCATTCGGTAAGTTATCTGGTAAGAATGATTCCTCTGGGAATATACCAAATAATCATAGGAGAGAACACTACTTGATAGTCTCAGCTGGCTGTTTAAGTTGGAGCAAATTAGCAAGACAAGTTCTAGATTTCCATTTTATTCTGAGAGAGAGAGCTCAGTCTCCCTGTACCACAGCCCCAACCTGGAGGGCTCCCGAAGAGAAAACACCCAAAACCACAGAACGAAGGACATGGTCCATATGAATGCAACATCCTGGTGGGTTTGGGGGCCCCACCCCACCCAACATTTAGCCTACAAGGTCTTTGTGCAGACCCGGTGGGAGGGGGGGTGCATGGGGGAGAAAGCTTACAACTTCCTCATTTGTGGGGCCACAGAAATCGGCGTGTGTTTATTTGTAACCTGGCAGAGAAATGCTCTTGTCCGTCAGAGGGCAAAAGAGAGGAAAACTCATTTTAAACACTACCATCCGATTCCCTGGCAGCCCTTAAAGGAGCCTAAATTATTTATTTTCAATGCTTTGCTTTAAGTATTTCGCCGTTGCTGTTCAGCAAGTTCCATTTCTTTCACAAGAGCCCAGGCTGCTCTAAACAGAGCTGGAAATTCTTTAAATGCAGGGAAATACAGACAACTCCCGGCAGAAGCAGGAACACACGTGCAGAAAAGCACTAGAAATTTCCAAACCATTTTTAAATGGTAATTAATGGCCTTATCTCTAACAACCTCAGATAATTAGCAGGGTGATTTTGGTTGAATGAAGTGGGATACACAATTTATCAATATGTTTTCACTGTGGATCTCTTTGAATATCATTTTAATTTTCCGCCCTCCACAAAACTCGCCACAAAAGAGAAGGAAAAGGTCACTTTTTCAGGCTGGAAAGTGGGGCTCGCACCAGGGGGTCGCAGGCTTGCTCTCTCTCTTTGCCTTAAAAGCACAGGGAGGGGAGGATGTTTCGAGTGTCTCCGAAGCAAGCTCATAAAAGATCAATTCCTCATTTTCATTTCTCCTAAAGATTCTAAAGCAAACATTCCCCCCCCCGGGGGGGCCAAGGAGGGGTCTTTTGTGCTGTTTCATGGGCTCTAGCCTGACTAGTGAAAATCAGATTCCACAAGAGAAATTCACCCCAAACAGGCGAATCAATATTCCTAACAGAACTCTGCGCTTCAGAAAAGGACTCTGAGCCATAGTGTTCCATTTTAAATAGTTTCAAACTAACAGAAAACGCTTTAGAGGGCTGCTATCAGGATGATCTCCAAAATGGAGCCTGAAACTCTCTGTCTGGATGCGTACGAGCACTTAAAATGTACTTGATGCCGTTCTTAGTTGTTTCCATGGACTCCCAAGGCAACCTCCCCTCCCCCCCACCCCACCCAGAGAAAGGAGGAAGAGGGAGAGAGACCGGGAGGGAGAAGGAAGAGCTGGGAAGGGGGACAGAGGTCCAATGCTGGGTGCCCCCTCCTCACCCCGCTGCGCCCCCCCTCCCTCCCCCCAGCCGGGAAGCGCTGCACCGTGTCCGTGACTGCTAACTTTTGGCGCGAAAATGGCAGGAAGAGAGTCAGATTGCCTTCAGCAGTGAGCTGATTGCTGGAGAAAAATGAATCATTGCACACTTGAGTGAGAAAATATGAAGAAGGCACTTTTCCACTAATTAGGCCCCATTTTAGGCAATCCGTTAAGCCGTGGCCCCGTGCCACCAGCCATCAGGAGGTGGGGCACGGGACAACCCGAAAGCAGCGCATGCCAATGGTGTATAATGATGCTCTCCATCACCCAGACAGGCTGCGGAGGGGAGCAGGGCCGGGCCGGGCAGGCGCAGGCCACCAGGAAGAGAGGCCACGCTGGCTGTCCCCGTCTAGTAAGCGCGGCAGAGAAAGTGTGAGTGGCACTCACCCGTCAACCCGTGCCTCCCAGAGACTGCGGGGGTGCTGCCTTCCCACACCAATGCCGCTTTTGGAGGATGGGGGTCTTCGGACCCTGGGTCACGCACGCGGAGTCCCTGCCACTCAGCCACCTGGGAAGGACCCTGCTGCCCTGGGTGGCAGGGCGGTAGGCCCTGTCCTCCGCCACCGCCTTCGCACTCCCCTGGGGCGGAGAGAAAGGTGGAACCATTTGCCAAATATGCAAAAAAGGAGGGAAGATAGTTTTCTCTCAGGAAAACACGGGCAGGAAGGGAGCCTGGGCTTCCTGTGCCGACCGAAACGGGTTCCGAGATTACTAGGATGTCTCATTTGACAGGCCTGTGGTGGGGCCGGAGCTCTTTTAGTCAGCAGGAATTGTGAGTTCCCCAAAGGCCGAAGTGGCCGTAGCCGTGGCCGTGGCCATGGGAGAAAGGAAACAGGGCCAGGCCTGCACCGGGGAAAGACAGCGGGCCCCCCACCTGTGACTCTGGGTTTTCACCACTTTTAACAGTTTGTCGCCAGGCGGGTCCCTGAAGACACCTGTGGGTCCTGCCTGTGGCTCGCAGTCTACTCTGAGAAGGACACAAAGCCAATGGAAGTGAGGAGGACGTGGCCTCTAGGGGCGCGGCCACCACTGGCGCTCTGTGGGCCCCTCTCAGGACTGACCTGCAGCGACACACACACACACACAGAAGCGGGGGGTGGGGCCCTGCCCCACCCCCCACTCAGGAGCGTGTGCACTGCGTCCTTTGTCTGGCTGTGTTTCACGCTGCACGTCTTGTCATGTCTGAGAGACAGTTGTCAGAGGAGCATCGCACATTTAAAAAAATGACATCAAACAAAAGCCATCCCTGGAACGGTGCAGAAGGGGGAAGGATGGGAGCGCGTATCCCAGGAACGGCAGAGAGAGACCCCTGGGTGTGAGGTAGGTTCTTAAACTGCCAAGAACGCAGTAAAACCTTGGGTCCCCAAGAAGAAGCTGCTGGAGTCGGGTCTGGCGCACGCCGGCCCCATTCCTATTTCCCTCCCCATCCGAACTTTAAACGTACGCGTGTGTATGTGTCTCACACCCATACGCTGCAACACAAACTCTCTACCATCTAGATCACACGTGCCCCTGTGCCTGGTGTGAGCCGAACGATGACCCATCTCGAGGTGCACACGAGATCGAGGATCTTCTGAAAGCCTGAGACGACGGGTCACTTGTTGCTTCTACATTTTGTGTTTTGAGGACCTGGAACGATTGCACGCACCCACGCCTAAGGGTTCCCCAAAGAATAACCTACCCACCCAGGGCAGGGAGAAACCTTCATGGCCAGGCCAAGAGGTACAGCATCTCGTGGCCGGAAGCAGGAGTCACAGTCCCCAAAAAGGCCAGTCAGGCTGACAAGTTCCAAAGGTTCCCACAGAACATAAAGGGGGCTCTGTGTGCTCTCTGTGAGCGGCTCCTCGAATGGGTCTCCATCAAGATAAGTCGACAAAAACCAATACTTATCTCATAGTGAAATTGTTTCAGAATTACAAAGATTAGAGGGGCAGGAAAACACACACACGGCAGACACACACACACACACACACATGCCACGAAATGGTGCTATCCTTGACAGATTCTGGGTTAACAGTGTTAGGCAAACACCCAAAGTACTCGTATCATTTACGTCTACACTCAACAGTATAAAAAGGAAAACCCATCCTGCTTTAGTGAAAGGTAAAAACCAACCAAACACACAGAACCTAAATGGCGATACTTTATTACTCAGGTTAGGTTTGTGCGATGAGAAGACTCTTTCTCACCCTGCCCCCCGCACCTCTCTCTCTGTGCCCTGTGCATGCTGTGTGACTGTGTGTGTGTGTGTGTGTGCGCGTGCGCACACAGACTCAATGCATTTCTTTATTTCCTATATCTGTCAATGCACACATAATCTTGACGTATACACAGAACACCTGTACACGTGGGGGGCGGGGGCGTTTCATCGCAGGGCACTCTGTAGGACAGTGTTGCGTCAAATTTGCAAAGTCTGACATTTATGTTGCCAATGTGCTGCCCTAGGACCCAAACATGAAATACCACAATCCAAATGAAGGGAGGGAAAAAAAAACACCCAAAAAACAACAAATAAAGAACCATCATCCATTCTCAAAATCTTAAGCCCCTAGCCGAGTGACGAAGGCTCGGTGGACCCCAGCACCCTGGGGCTTCAGACGTCCTGGCCAGGAAATTCACCAGGATCTCAATTTTTCAACAAAGAAAATGGTGCCAAGGACAGCCTCAGTGTATCCTCTCTCAAGAGACCATGGACCAAGTTCTCAAAAGAATACGCAAGCATGCTTTTTATTTTAGGGACCCACAAGAATAGGACAAAACCCACTTTTATTTAGGGACCCACAAGCTCACCCGGTGAGACCCAGCGGATGAGCTCCTCTTGCTACCATGTTTCTGATATCCTAGGATGTGTAAGGATGTAGCCTTTCCATTAAAACGCTGGTGAATTACACCAACAAGCAAGCATGCTGGAGTTTTTAGAGCTCCTGCCTTTAACTATCACCATGAAACAAAAGGGGAAGACGCATGACCCTTTAACTCAAGCATCTGCTCTGGCCTCCGCTCTGGGGGACTCCAAGACCGGGAAGCACATTTTTTTGGCCACGTAAAAAAAGGTATAAACACGTATGTTCCTGGAAAGTTTTGAAATCGGATGCATTCCATCAAACCAGGAGTGTACAGGATTTTAAAATGTGCCATCATTATCCACATCTGTTCATACAAGTTATTTTTTTAACATGTTCTGCATATTCTATGATGGAAGCAGGTAATCCTTTCACGGATATTTGGCACTGTTTAAATTTCTTGCCACATATCAAATAACCTCATTTGCCACTAAAACAATTCTGACATTTAATATGGAAAAAAAAAACTGGTACTTTTAAAATTCCACATAAAAGATGGGTCCAAGGAGCCTCACCAAACATCTTCAAACAAAGAAACAAATTCACAAGGCTCCCACCATTTCCTGCAGTTTCCTGTCTCCTCTCAACTCAGAACCAAGTGAACCAATCCTTGCAACCCTTTCAATTTCTATGAAACTTTAAATATTGTCCAGATTAAATATTTTCAACCTCCATACGTTTTTCTCCCTTAACAGAAGTTGATTTGGCTCGCAAGCAAGTATTCGTTCAACAACAGTTTGTGTCTCCAAGTTTAAAACAAGGTACCTGGGAGCTAAGATGCACAGTCGGAAGCAGGGTGGGAAGTGAGCGGCAGGCAAGCTTGCCTTGAATTCGCTCTGGGCCGGCTGCAGCCCAGAGCGACGACGGGGGGACTGCTTTGGAAAGCTGTGCATGTCCGCTTCCTACACCCCATACTCTGTGCCTCCAAATTAGAAGGGAAAAAAACCATCTCCTCTGCCCCACAATTCCTTAAGAACCACGGAGGACCCTTGGCGATTTTTTTTTAAAACATACATTGCAAATCCAGTCGCTAGTAACCTGATGCCTCATTACCAGGAAGTTTAGAAACCCGATAGCCAAAATCGCAGTCTGCAGAAGTCCTACTAACTTTTCAAACCGGGGTAATTCTTCATCTTGCAGAAAGCGAGTTCAGGCACGATCTAATTATTTTACCGTATAAGCAAAATGCTCTCACCCCAGAAATAAGAAAGGAAAGCTCTGTACGAACGACTTTATAAAGCCTGACTTCCGTGAGCTAGAGGCAGGTCTATACAGTGTAATGTAAGTGGGGCTAGAACGTCCCCCTCACGGTGACAGCAGGGCGCCGCACAAGCGCCCCACTGCCGGCCGGCCCTGCGCCTGCGGTCTCAGCACAAGTTGGCGGAGGCTCTGGCAAACTGGGCGCTCTCGCCGTCCGCAGAACCCAGAGGCCGACCTGAGCGAAACCAGGGCTTCCGAATCTGACTGCCCCGTCTTCTCATTCTTTCCTTCTCTCTCTCTCCCTCCTCTCTCCCTAATCCACCGGCTACCCGGAGTTTTCCTATTGAAATTCAATTCGAAAACACTCACGTGGATGTGTGCGTCGCACTTTGGGGGCCAAGACTGATCCTCAGGCGCGGAGAGCAACCGCGGGGTCGGGGCTCCCTCTGCCCTGCCGGGCTCGCCCGGGCCGGCCGCCTCGCCACCTCCAAGGTCCCGCCCGGGCTCGGCGGTGCTCCGCGGGGACCCAGGGACTGTCGCCGCAGTCGCCGCCCCGGGCGCGGGCCGCGCATGCACTTGTTAGAATGCCCTGCTAACTTGGCCGCCGAGCTCTTCCCAGCTTTCTTTCACAATGACTTCCTGAAGTTGCTCACTCGCATTGTTCCCCATTTCTCCGCCACCCTCCCCACCCCCCGCCGGCTCCGACCCGGCTTTCGCGCTCGCTGCCGGCCGGCTTGCCCCGAGCGCACAGCGCCGCCCACGGGCCGCGCACCTGGGCCCCTCCGCGCCGCGCCCCGCGGGCCGGCGCCTCGCCACCTGCGGCCGCCCAGATTGGCGGCGGCCGGAGCGCGCGCCCGCCGCCCGCGCTCCGCAAACTTTGGGGAGGTGCACTCCTCGGGCCGCGGCGCGACCGGCCCGCAGCCGCCCCGCCCCGCGCGCACGGCCCTGCCCTCGCCCGGCTCGCCGCTCCGGAACGCGGAGCGGGACCCGAGCGCGGCGCGGGGCGGCGCGGGACTCGGAGAGGGCGGCGCGGGGCGGCCGCGTTCAGCCGGGCGCGGAGGGGGACTCGGAGCGGGGCGTAGAGATGGGCGCGGGACGGGACAGGGACCCGGGCGCGGAGCGGGGCGCGGAACGGGACGCGCCGCCTCCGTCCCCGCCCCGCCGCGGGATAGCCGCTTCCCGCGGTGCCGTCCGACCGCAACTCCGGGACCGCGTGCACAAACTTTGCCAGGGCGCGAGGCTGGCTCCCGGCCCCCAGGGCCGCCGGGGCGGCGGCCGGCGCCGGCCGTACCTGCTGGCACCGCCGCCGGCTGCAGCCCGCTCGCCCGCGCCAGGCCCGCTCGGCGCGCCGCCGCCACCCCCGCGCGCAGCGCGCCCGGGCCCTCCCCTCGCCGCCGCGCTTCCTCATTCCAGCGCCGCATCGCTCCGCGGCTCAGCGCGGCAGGTGGCCGCCGGCTCTCTGCGCCCGGGACCCGGTGGCGGGATCGGCCGCGGCGCCGCGGGGCCCGCGCTTAACCCTTGGGGGCCCGGCGCGGGCGGCGCGGGCGGCGCGTGCGGGGCAGCTGGAGGCGGGAGCCGCGTCGCCGGGGCTGCTCGCCCCGGCGCGGGGACCCTCGGGACGCGGGACATCGTGAAGCACTTTCCCCCGGTGACTGGGGGCGTCCACTGCGCGCCCAGCTCTACTTCCCTCGAAATGGGGCCACTGGGCTCCCAGGTTCTGGCTGCGACCCCGGGTGATGAGTGCCCACCCGAGGGGGTGGGAAAAGTTGATCCTCCGCAAGTGAGGGGAAGGTGCAATTCATTTTCCCAGACAACCAATGGAATACCTCTCGTCTCTCTTCCCTCCCACCTGCTCAGGCAGCCGTTAGCATCGCGCCTTCCATCCGGCCTGTGTGCACACGCAAGTGTGAAGGGACGGCTGCGGGAGGAGGTGACACCAAAGGCAATCCTGCAGCCTGGTACCGCGGCTCTTGGCACCGTAGACCCCTCCCTCCCTGAGCCCTGAAGCGCGCGTGTTGAGGCGCCCTGTGGGTCTCCGCTGAAGAAGAATGCCGTGCAGACGGAGAACCTCTCCACACTCTGCGAGGAGCCCATCATCATTCTCATGAGCCGGGCCCCACCCCAGCAGGAGCCGGGCGACAGTGTTCAATGTGAGCAGAAGTGGGAGAACTGTGAATTCCGTAGATTTGCCCTGATCCCCCTTGGGCGTTAAGGGAGGGACAGGGGTGAGTGAGCCGCTTCAACACTCCAGCAGGCCTTCCAGGTGGAGACAGGTAACATGTGGAAAATGTCATTTCAGGCCCTTGAGTGTGGCAAGGAATGGCAGCCACCGGGGAAGGCTGTGGCCTGGCCCAGGAGGCTGCTGGTGGCAGCACCCAGGCACTCTTGGGGACTGGCTTTGCCTGGTGCCATCCTGGAGAAGTCTCTCCTACCTTCCGAGAACCACAGACAGCATCTGGACGAGTTCTTCCTGGACCACTTATGCAACACCTGCTACTCAATTCGTGCTGACAGACATTTTGATGTTCTGAGCCCTGAGCCCATTGACTCCCCCTGTTTGGAGTCCAGAGGAAGAGGAACTAGTGAAAGGTTCATTGCTTTAATCCTTAGTCCACCCCTTGCCTGTATGTCCTTAGGCAAGATACTGAACCTCTTTGAGCCTCACTGTCCTTACCTGCAAAAGAAGCCAGTGCTACTTCGTTCATCCTAAAAGTCCTTGTCAGGACTAAACAAAGCAACAAACGCAAGATTCAAGGCCTTGGGGCCAAAAATATTGTAGTGGAGGGGTTATGGGACACCTCTGGTTCTTGGGTGCACACAGCACCCTTTGCTCCCCTATGTGTCTTTTTAAATGTATGCCATGGTCCCTAGGAGTGGGACTCAAGGACCCAGATGTAGTCTCCAGGCCAAGGCATTTCCTCCTCAGGCGGAGGAATAGGAGGTAAAGGACCCTGAGAGTTTAGGCTGTGTGGTCCTAACCAAGTTCCTAAACCTCTCTGAGACAGCAACTTTCCCATCTAGAGATTGGTGGTAATAATGTAAGCTACCTCCTGGGGTTGTTTGAAGATTGTGTATTTTACATATGAAAGCTCTTGCCCTCTGCCCACCAAGAAGAGGACTCTGTGAGTGGCAACTAGTGTTTGTTATGAACCTTGCTAACTACCTGTGTCCTCTTGCGATGGGGAACAAGCAGAGAAAACCAGGCTTCATGGTCCTCTCCCCCTCCCACACCCAAACAGGCAGAGCACAAGATTGTAACCTGGGGTCTGTGGGTGAACACCATGGCCCTAGAGAGGATGCTTACATCAACAATTAAAGCACATTGGAGGGGAAAATCTATCAGGATAAATTGAAACATGTGATACTTTTAAAAAAATATATAGGTGTAAAGTAATTTTGTTTCTTTAGAATATATACATAATAATATTGCACTGTTTAATGAAGGACGGCTTCATTTATTCAGACAGTAACTGCCAAATTATCAGTTTTTCTTCTTTTGAGATATTATCAAAGTCACAAAGAACCCCTATAGAATGAATCACAAAGTACTGATTCAGAGCTTGCTGTAATAAGGGATGCAGCTATTGGCACTTTTATGCTGGGAGAGACTGGAGAAGATTTCAAAGGGGAGTCAGTTTTACAGAGTGAAAGGATGCTTGAGGTGGTAGGATATGATCCATTGTTTCCTTTCTTACTCCTTATGTGAGTCTTGGAACGTTACTTAACCTCTCTGGGCTTCCCTTGCTTGTCATCTGCAGAGCACACCTACTTTACAAGGGTGTTGATAGGATTAGGGGAAATTAAATGAGCTGAAGGAAGTAATTTCCTATGATTATAACTGTATCCTTCTTCAGTTTAAAGATGTCTGCTAAAGGGCAACAAACCAGCGCCCCCCCCCCCCCAGCAGTTGGGAAACAGCAGGAATCATTTTTAAGTAACAGGAAGAGATTTTTGTAAAAGAAAAAAAAATTCTATTGTCCTTCTACAGTGTTAAAGGAATACAGAACTCAGGCAGTTTCCTCTGAAAAGGAACAGGAACAGGGGGGAAAAGACTAGGACATGGATGAAACTTTTGCAACAAGGACTCTGCTTCTTTGGTTTCTTTTCCCCAGTTTTCAAGATCTCTAGCTTTTGTTTCTTCTGGTTTTGAAAACTAAGGGTTGCTGGCAGGGGCAAGGTTCTTGACCATCCCACCCCCCGCTCCGCCCCCAGGCTCATTCCTTCAGGGTTGACTTTTTCTTTCTTTTTTTTAATTATTATTATTTTTGTGTGTGTGTTATGTTAGTCACCATACAGTACATCATTAGTTTTTGATGTAGTGTTCCCTGATTCATTGTTTACATATAACACCCAGTGCTCCGTGCAATCCATGCCTTCCTGAATACCCATCACCGGCTCACCCATCCCTGTACCCCTCACCCCTCTAAAACCCTCAGTTTGTTTCTCAGAGTCCACAGTCTCTCATGGTTCGCCTTCCTTTCTGATCCCTACCCCCTTCATTTTTCCCTTCCTTCTCCTAATGTCCTCCATGCTATTTCTTATGCTCCACAAGTAAGTGAAACAATATAACTGACTCTCTCTGCTTGACTTATTTCACTCAGCATCATCTCTTCCAGTCCCATCCATGTTGATACAAAAGTTGGGTATTCATCCTTTCTGATGGAGACATAATATTCCATTGTATATATGGACCACATCTCCTTTATCCATTCATCTGTTGAAGGGCATCTGGGCTCTTTCCACAGTTTGGTGATTATGGATATTTTTTCTAAGCACTTTTTCTAAGTCACTATATCTAGAAGGGAAGGAACGTGACATGGGGGAGGAGCAGGGGGAGTTTCCAAGGAGTTAGGAGTGCCCAGTGGGCAGGGCTGGGTGGGAAATGCCCAGCCAACAGCAAGGAGACCCTCAGGATGTTCCCTTTCCTGCAGAGTTTCCAAGGCTCTGTGGAGGCTCAGTTGTTCCTGGTTTTGAAACTCATAGAAATTCCAGCATTCTGTTCATCATTCACGTTTCCACCTCTAGATTTGAATTGAGCATGTGCCACCACCGACAACCAAATTCTTCCCATTTTATGACAGCTTGTTCAATTTATTCCCTGGATTTTGTCAGAATACACTTAGATTCTCAAAAATGGTGACTTTTTATCAGTATCACTTGGTTGGAAGAGATTGAAAAGCAAACCAGGTCAGGTATAATGACTTGAAGAAGATAGATTTACCTAGAGAGCTTTCTGATGAGAATTTTTTGAACATTTTTTGGTTGAGTAAAGGAAAAGTAGATCTTGATCTAACTTGAACAGATCAGACTAAGAACAAACAGGGTGGGGGGGGTCGTCCTCCAGTTGCTGTCACTGGATAGGAACAAGATTAGAACGTGACTTATAGAACTGTAAGTCTTCTGGTGGCATGGTTCAGTGACAACCTCCCCTTGCAGGTGGTATATGAGAGACAGGAAGTCCCAATAAGGCATAACATGTGATCTTACAGGAAGGTGCTCCAACCTAGGAAAGTAGAAACATTGTATTTCCATGCAAAACATGTCCTGGTAAATTCCAATGCAAAGCCTGTGGATACACAAAAGGGTGAAGCCACTAAGTGGTTGCTAGATTTGGGAAGGGATTTGTGGAGGCATGGAAAGAAGAGGGGGAAATAGAGAAGGTGTAAGGAAATGTTTGTCTTCCCCACATGGTGGGGGTACTTGAAAAATTCTCCTCCAAAGGGAATTAACAAAAGACTGGAGGTAATATTCTAATGACTGCTCTACTGAGCCCAGCTCTGTGAAGGACATTTCCAGACATTATTTCCCACCTAAGAATACAGCAAGGCCATCCTGGCTGTCCTTATCCCACATAAGGACACAAAGCTCAGAAATGGTGACTCGCCTGGGGTCAAAGATTAAGTGACAGACTGCAGACCAACCATTTGGGTTTCATAGGTTGGGAAGTCACTAGTACCTCTGTACCTCAGTCTCCATTTCTGAAAAATGGGAATAATGGCAAAGCAGCAACAATAATATGAGTTCCCAAGGAAGTTTCATGATCTGAAGGAGTTTGTGTGTGGTAAGCATAGTTAGATGGATTCCTGACACATAGTCAGCACTGAGTAAATGTCTGATATTTTGATGTACCTGCTTTCTTCTTCTTCTTCCTTTTTTTTTTTTTTTTTTTTTTTTTTTTTTTAGATAGAGAGCAAGGGGAGGGACAGAGGGAGATAGAGAGAATCCCAAGCAGGCCCCATGCTCAGCATGGAGCTAGACATTAGGCTCCATTTCACAACCCTGAGATCTTGACTGAGCTGAAATCAAGAGTCAGATATTCAACAGAGTGAGCCAGCCAGGCACCACCGGTGTACTCAATTTCTAAGTGGTTGGTCTAGGATACACATCTTGGTCAGGTTTCTTAGCTATGCCCATACCTCTCCCTCCAAGGACCAATTCCTTTAAGACATCCTTCTCCAATTGGAGGGACGTGTTTCTTTCCCTCTGGTCCTCTTTCAATTTTTTATTTCCCTTATGGCCAAAGCACCTGTCCTGATAGCACAAGCCTTGACAAAGGGATCGGATGGGCACATCCAGGAAAGATTAAGGTTTACAAATGGACTTTCTGATCTGTAAAGTACACAGACACGGAGTCTAGTTATTTCTGTGTTTTTATAGCAACTTTCTCTTTTTGGCATTAACAAATCACAAATCTTTCCTGTCTAGTTTTGAAAGGAAGTGGGATAGTTTTGGATAGGGGGTTGAGAGGGGATACTCTACCGAGGAAAATGTCCTAAAACTCTCAGTGTCTCTCCTCTCCACACACAAAGTCGCTGTGGGAACTTATCTGAGTCACCCTACTTCTCTGAGTATTGCATTGTCTTCTCCACAACAGGAAAAATAAATCCCGCTGCATGGAGCTGGCATGAAGTTTGACTGAGAGCATGAATGTAGATCTTTCATCATAGTACCTGGTAATGAGTGTTAGTTTCCCCCTCCTGCATTTCCATGAAGGTTCTTAAGGTGACATCAAGCTGAAAGCAGGTGAGGAAAAAGGCAGAATATCTGAAAGATATTCCCACATTCACAATTGGGACAGACCTTAATCCGGTTGCAAATAGATTGTTTCTTTACCTGAAAAGAGCTGCAAAGAATTATTTCACAGTGGTTGGTGCCAAGTCTGGCTGGTTTCAGAAGCAGTAAGTGAGGATATCTGGCACTCTCAAGTTTACACAAATTTTCACAAGCATTTCATTTGAACTTGTTGCTATCAGTGAGGTAGACATTCAGGGGGTCACATTTGCCTGGGTTTTCCCTGTGTCATTGGTTTCTCAGTCTCTTGCCTAAAATGGGGGAACTCCCTGGACATAGTTTTTAATGTTATTCTGTACTGATATCTGCAGTTCCAACTGTCCCCTGAAATCAAGACTAATGCATCTACTGCCTCCTCGACACCTTTACCTGGACATCTACCTGGCATCTAATATTTACCATGTCCCTACACACATCCCTGATCTTTCCCCTCAAACCTGTGTCCTTACAGCCTTCTTCACCTGATCAAATAACAACTGGAAATTGCTGAGGCCAGGAGATCTGGAGGCGTTCTTGATGGCTCCCTTCCTTCTATGATCCCTTCATCAGGACTTTCTGCTGGCTCTGCCTCCAACAAACATCCATTATTCAACCCCCTCCCATCTCCATTGCAACCACACTGGTCCAAACTCTGTCACCTTTTGTTTGGGGGCTCCTAATGGCTGTCTGCTCCTGTCCTTGTCCCTCACAGCATTCAGGGAGGGTCTGATGAAAAGCTCGTCAGATCACGCTGTTCTTCTCTGGATAGCGTGCTAGATCTCTAGGGATAATAGTTGAAGCTCAAAGGTCAGGTGATTCTCTTCTTCTCCACCATCCTTCTCCTCTACCTCTCATGTCCAGCCACTTACTGTCCCTCTTGCTCACTGCTCTCCAGCCGTTTAGCTCTGATTTACTGTTCCTCAAGTACTGGAGGCAGCTCATTGCACCTACACTTTTCAGGATACCTGCCTGCCTGCCTTCATACCTGCTTCAAGTCTCTGCTCAAATGTCATCTCAGCTTTGGGATAGTCATGGCCCATCCTCCAAGAAGTGCAACAACACCTACTCCCACCCAAGCTTCTCCTAATTTCTCTTCTTTACATTTTTACACAATGCTTATCTTCCAACATGTTGTATAGTTAACATTTATTTTGCTTACTCTCTATGAAGATAGAGGGGTTTCTTTGCTATGTGTTGTTTCCTCAATGCCTAGAACCAGAACACACAATGGGTATTTCCATTTGTTGTCACTACTTTTGAAGCATTCATCTGACTTTTTTCTAACTCAGGTGGAATGATTTCCTTTAAATTATATGATGAGGAGTTGTCATATTGTTTTTCTACTCTGCAAAGGAACTGTGTTTTCCTAGTCTTACAGCTGGAAGAAGCCACCTTCCCTTTCTGTCCTTCTGTCTGTCTGAGGCTCTCAGCTCATGCATGTAGTCAGGTATCTTATTGACTTATTGAATGCTGTCTTGGCAGTGATGAGTTCAGAACAGAATGTTCTGCATTTCATTCCTTCCTTGGTCTGTAGAAAAATTAACAGTGTAGCTCACCCTATCCTCATTTATGCACTCTTCTGTAGACTTTCAAGTAGTTTTTCAGAAGGAAGCAAGGAATAATTTAAAAATATAACCCTTCGCCTTCCTAAGGAAGTTTCTGTAATCCTGTTCTGTTTGTATGAAGCAATTATCCTGAGAGAGTTGATGCCTCTTTATTTCTGTAGGATAAGAACACAGATGATAATTTAGTAGGGACAGGAGTTTGTTTGTTTTTTTTCCCTAAATGGGTGATTTAGAAATTATTTAAAGATATAATGCATTCTGTACCTACTCACAGCCTAATGGCTATGTATTCTTTTAATATTTACTCATAATATTCTTATTACTTGCAGATATGTTTTTCTAATGAAGAAAAAGAACTCATTTTTCTATAATAGGCATCTCAGAAACTGGCAACTTTATTTCCACTTCAGAGCTCAAATACACAATTTCCTTTAGTTTAAACAGTGTTTTGCAATTAAACCAAAGGGTTGCCTTCACATTATAATATCCCTTTATTTTCTATGATGATACCTCATGAGCATATTCTGCCAAGCAGCATGTTTTCAATGTGTTGTACCCAATGATCCTGCATTTCGGGAGAAGGAATCTTGTTGTCTTAATTTACAGATGATAGCAAAACCTGTGTTAGAAAGAGAATACAGAAAATGAAGACCTCATCCTTTGTTACAAGTCGAGGGTTGGGATTTGTGTATGTCTGTGAGACAGTTGACTATGTCTGGGGACACACCGTATGGCCATCAAAGTGTAATAAGCTAAGTGATTAACCCGGCAGTAGAACCAAGGAATTTGGCTTCCCTGGCCAAGTGTAGAGTGCAGATGTGCACTTATTGATCATTCGATCAATATTATAGATCAGAAGAACCTGTATGCTAGTTTAATTACCTTAATATTAGATTCTAATTGGCAAAGGAAAAGTCAGTTCTGTCTGCTCTTACTCCTTCTGTCCTTGTTGGCTTCTCAGGGCAGCCTTTGGCCCTCTGGATTCCAATGCCATTAAGCTTGCAAGACAGAGTGTTGTGCCACATGATTGATGCCCTTTGAGCAAGGCTACCTGACAGAGCAGAGTTCTTAGAGCAGATCCAAATGCAGCGATCGATAATCATACACTTAGCAGTTGCCACTCCACTACAACAGCGCTCCAGTAATCATCACCAAAATACCCCAGACCCATCTCTCCCAGCGTATATTTCTTATATACTCCTGGAGCCCCTGTTGATTTCAGCAAGAGCTCCAGGCACCCTGGGTAGCAACATAGTGGCATATGCAGTACTGGGTGATTTATATTTGCATGGCTTTTGAGCTAATCAGCAAAAAGCACTCATCAATCTTCTCCTCCTTAGGAAGTTGGATCATGCTATTGTTCTGGTTTTTTGGGTGAGGACACTGAGGGATAGGAGCCTCCCAAAGTGAGGAGATTGGGGGAAAAAAGACATAAAGCTGCTTCTTGATGACCCAGAAGTCATGTTTGACATCTGATCTACCTACCAGAAGGTACTGAGCATTTGGATTACTCAACAAAATGGCGTTTCATAAAGACACTCATGCCAGGGGAAAACACTGCTGCTCCACTATGAAGTTCTATTTTACTTTATGAAAAAAAAATGTTTTTTTTTCAGGTAAGGCTTGATCAGCTAATCGATGTGGAAAGGCCAATGGGACAATTTGTTGCTCGGTGCCCTCTTGATTAAGTCAGAGATGTGCCCAAGGTCATTCCCCATAGGGTGGCCAAGACTCAGCCTCCATAGCCTTGTAGTAATAACTGGCATTGCATGTACAAGAGTGCAGTGCATGCCTTGCTTCTTTGCTTCTTCCAGGGTACGTTTGTGCTAGAATCATTTCCTAGGTATAATAAATTTAGGAGCCTCCCACAGTGGAACTGACAGCAAAGGCAAAAACTGTCAACCCACCTCCCCCCCGTGATGGAAAACGTTTCAAGGTTTTCCCAGCAGTGCATTAGGCAGCTCTGTAAGAACCCACTGTTGTGCGCGTTTTGAGATTTCACGTCTTCCATTAACCAATTCTGAGACAGAAGACCAGTGTCTGTATTTCCCATGTTGTTGAAGTACCTTTACATAGACTTTAACCCAGTTGCTAAATTGCTTGAATTTGTTAAATGTACAAAAGGGCCCACTCCCCGTTGATGGAGTAAAAGTAGATGTTTGATTAAGTAGATAGCTAGATGTGCTTTTTTTTCTCCCCATCTGGATGTGTTAAGGGGGTATGTTTGAAACTTAGCACTCAGTTCATGCCTTTCATAAGGGGAGGGAATAGGGTATTTAACAAGGTTAATAATGACAGAGAGAGGAATTGACACCACAAAAGAAAAAGAATCATTCTAGCATTTCATGACAGTTCAAAGACAGATGTCGTTGGCTAAGTGAGCACCTCGTAGACGTGGGGGTAATACACACCTTACATGCATATGCATTAGTGCAAGCAGACTGTCAAGTCGGTGAGTGTAAGGTTGTCAAATAGGAGACACAGCTGCAGAAAACCTGGGGAACCACTTACTATTTATTTCTTCTCTTAAAGACCCAATCCTGTTGTCTTTTCCCAGACAAAAGACCAAGTCCTTTAGAAACTGAGGACCAAGGCAGGTCAAGGGTAGGATGGGATGGAAGACTTGGATTGGGGCCTCCTGCGGACAGCAGGGTTGGCGCTCTATTATCTTTGGAAGTCTGTTTTTTATCTTAATTATATGCACACTGTTCTCTTTTGTTTCTGTAGACTTTAGTTCACACAATTGTGCCACATCGAATTCCATCTTCCTGGTATTCATGATGAGAAATTCTAGAATAGCAATTGATGAGACCGCAGATTGAGCAAGTTACCTTCCAGGTCCCTTAGAATTAATTTAATAATGGCAGTCAACCACGTGGAGGTGATTTTTGCCTCTGCCCTAGCACAAGATGCTTCTGAGAGACATCCCTGGCCTTCTGAGCTTTGGTAGAGGTTGGGTAGATGCAGAGTGTCACTAGCCACAGATGGATTGGCTTGGTTGGGTTGGGTAGATGAAAGATGTCACTAGTATGAGTCAGGAGACCTGGATTGGGTCATGCATCTCTCTCTAAGCTAGGGCAAATTGATCAGTCCACCCTCCTAAGCTTTGGTGTCTCTATTCCTGAGATGAGAATGGTTGATGAAATGATCTCTATGACTTCTCCTAACTGATATCTCATGCCTTGCCTTTGGCTGTGGCAGAGTGTTTCTGTGGGCTGGCAGGGAGCTGGGAATAGCCTTGGGGAAAAGTTTTGCTGGCTACTTCCCCATTGTCTCTACGTTGACTCTGTATTTTGGTGCCATGCCATCCCAGAATTCCCCAAGCACTGAGGAACAGCTCTGCTGATGGTGGTCACAACTTCTTACAGCCTCAAACACCCACAAACACAACCATTAACTCCCATCACTTACTAACCCTTGGTGACTAACCCACTTTGGCCAAACCTGGGGTCTGACCTCAGGACTCTGCTAATGGGATGAAGAAGTTAAGGATTCACCTAACCTGAAGCAAGAATCAAACAGATGTGTGCTACAGAGAAAGGCCCACCCCACTGATGTGTATGGAGAAGCGGTCTGCTTCTTGCCAGTGCCAGGATTGTTCTTGGAAAGGCCTTCTGAGTAAAAAAAAGACAGGTGCCTGGTAAAGACCAAGACTCTTGGGAAAGGCTCCTCACTATATAATCAAGGGAGAATCAGGGAAGGTGAGTTAATATAGACTAAAAGAAGTGTATTGATCTGGGGGAAATCCTGAACTCTGTTGTTAGATGATGTGGTAAGTGGGAAATGCTTTGGGGAAAAACCCATGACTTCCCCAAATGCCTATGTAAATGCCTATAACATGGAAAATTAGCAGGAAGACCTTGGGGTTTCAGCTCACACTGTCACTTACATTGGAAATATTGAGCTGCTCCTTAGGAGACCATGAAAAATAAGAATCACAGCCCCTTTTAGGTTCAGAGGTCTCCCACCAACAGATGCTCGGAAAGGAGAGTGTGAGATGTTCAAAGGGAAAAGCTGAGTGATGCAAAAATCTTCTGTAGGAAAAGAGAATCTGATAAGAATTACAGAAATGTGGTCAGGATGCAATGCAAAGTAAACAGATGAAATTGTCTCTGGTTGAATAGGCAAAAAGGCCTAAAGAAAATGACCTGGGGGGAGGGTCTATTTTGAAATGGTTATATATTATCCAAAGGAGTTTTACGTGGTGGGTACCATTTTCTTAGTGTTAAATGTGGGTATATTAGAAAATAGTAAGTAGTTCTGTGTCAGAATGTCCTCAGTAATAGAGATGCATTCAGATGTGTTATGGGTAAAATGAGCTTTGCTTTAAAATATTCCAGCAAAAATAAATAAATAAATAAATAAATAAATAAATAAATAAATAAAATATTCCAGCAAGGAGTGCCTGGGTGGCTTGGTTGGTTGAGCATCCAACCCTTGGTTTCAGCTCAGGGTCATGATTTCAGGGCCGTGAGATCAAGTCCCAAGTTGGGCTCCAAGCTCAGCATGGAGTCTGCTTGTGGATTCTCTCTCTCCCTCTCCTTCTCCCCCTCCCCCCACCCCTCTACACTCTCTCTCTCTCTTTCCCTCTCAAAATAAATAAATAACTCTTAAAAAAAAGATAAACTACTCCAGGAGAATAACAACAAAACAATTATATAAATAAAAAGAACAGTTGAGAGATGGAAGCCGGTTGACAATATCTTTAATACTTATTGGCTCTGGGTGGTGTCTCTATGGGGATTTGTCATATGATTGTCTCTGCTTTCATACATGTTCAAAAATGTCTGTGATTGTGTTTTTTGAGAAAGAAAGAAGACGAAGACCATCATTTTAATATCAGTGATATTTTGAGATAATATTTGCAATGACCATGAAAGAAGGGTTGCATTTGCTCATATACAAAGAGCTTTACAAATTTATAAAAAAATAAAAAGAAATAACTCAGTAATGGGCAATGCACAAAGGACCCCATTATATGATTTACAAAAGAAATACAAGAGGCCACTGAATGCAAGGAAAGTATCCAATTTCAGTAATAGTTATGAGCTGAAAATTAAAATAAACTGTGTGAAGGGAGTGGAGAACTCGGGGCCCATCGACAGCATTCAGAGGGCAGTTCTGAAAACAGTTAAGCCTTACATGTTGATATAAATCAAAGTGTAAATGTACCAATTTTCCAGTGTAACTTCAAAGAATACATACTCAAGCAAGAGGGGTGTGTGTGTTGGGGGGTATATCGTTGTTCAAGGTGTTTAGAAACAAGTATTAAAGACAAACTAAATGTTCATCACAAGATAAAACAATATTTGGCATATTCATAAAAGTGAGTATTTGGCCACTGTAAGAGTTGATGATGTCTGTTTATTCTCTGAGATGAAAAGTTATCAGCTACGCACAGTGGAGTGACAGTTCAAGCTGCAGGGATGTTGCAAGCATTTTGCAGGTATTTGGAAGGGGAAGAAAATATTTAAGCAAAGACTATTTTGAAAATTCATTGAAATCTAAGAGATCAGTGAATCTAAAAGTGCTGGATACAGATATGTTGAAAGCCTGATTTTTAACTTCATAGGGAAAGTGAAAGACTGGGTTTGTTGCACACTGGGAAACAAAACCCAGAGCTCGAGTCTAAGAGTTTCGCAAGGCCTATGGATATGTCTCCAAAGGCATTTGTGAAAAATCTATCACACTCATCTCGAGCCCCAAGATGTACCACACATGTGTGGAAACCAAATTAACTGAAAAACAAAGTAGGTGTACTCTCCAACCACTATAGCAAACAGAATGTTTTTCCATAACACGAGATAGGAGATGAGGAACGTTGTAACTTCCTGCTCCCGTACAGAAGCTTAAAACACAGAATGATTCTATTTTCAATGAAAGCTCTAGTTTCAGAAGTATAATTGACCCATGCAACAAATTTCAATTATGCTTTTGAAGCATTTTTCCTTTTTATTGTTGTAAAGGACGCAAAACATAAAATTTACGATGTAACCAATTTGAAGTGTACAACTCAGTGGCATTAACTACATCACAGCATTGGGCAGCGATCAGCGCCGCCATCTACTTCCAGAACGTTTTCATCTTCCCAGTGGAATCCCACACCCATTAAGCAGTGGTTCCCATGCTCCTTCCCCAGACCAGTAAGTAGAGAGGATCACTAATCTTCTTTCTATCTCTAATGATTTGCTGATTCTAGATATTCCCTATAAAGGGGATCAGACATTTTGTGCCTGGTTTCTTTCACTTAGCACAATGTTTTTGAGCATGATGGTCGCCCGTGTTATAGTATGTATCAGTGTTTCATTGCTTTTTTAGTGCTGAACAACATTCTATCAAATGGATGTTTTGTTTACCCCTTCATCTGCTGGTGAGCATTTGGGTCATACCTGCATTTTAGCTAATGTGGACAGAGTTATAGTGGCTCTGTGTTTGTGTACAAGTTTCCATTTGAACACCTGTTCTGAATTCTTTTGGGTAGATTCCTCCATGTGGAATTGCTAAGTTATATGGTAATTCTTTGTTTAATTTTTTGAGGAACAGCTAACCCATTTTCCATAGCAGCTCCACCATTTTAAATTCCCACCAGCAATGTACGAGTGTTCCGATTTTTCCACATCTCACCAATACTCATTATTTGCCATTTTTTGGCTTACAACTATTCTAGGGGTTGTAAGATGATACGTCATTATCGTTTTAATTTGTATTTCCCTGATGACTAATAATTTAAACATCTTTTCGTGTTTGTTGGCCACTTGGATGCCTTCTTTGGAGAAAGGTCTATTCAAGTCATTTACTCATTTTTTAATTGGGTTGTGTGTCTTTTTGTTGTTGAGTTGTTAGTATTTTTATATATTCTGGATACTTTGTATATTCTGGGTATATACTAGACTTTTTATATTCCTCCAGAATTTTTTCAGATGCATGATTTGCAAATATTTTGGCCCATTCTGTGGTTGTCTTTTCACTCTCTGGCTAGTATTCTTGATGCATAAAAGTCTTAATTTTGGTGAAATATAATTTACAAATATGGTTTACAAAGTTTGTTGTGCTTTGATGTAATATCTTAATGACATTTTTTACATTTTGTGATATTCAAATTTATCCATAAGAGTAATGCTTTACAATCCATAATTAATTATTTAAATTTATTTTATTTCCCCCAAACAATTTCATATTAAATGTTTGTTTCTATTTTGTTGTCATTGTTTTAAAAAATACATGCTTTTCAAAAAAAATTTATGCTTTTCATCCATTTGGTGAAAATAGAAATTTACTGTAAAATTAAGACATTGGGAACTTCTCATTAGTTTTTATTTTTTTCCTTAAAAAACTGAGCTAAAACTAAAGGTTTCTATGTTGGGAAGATGAAACATGGGCTAGAATTGGAAGGAAAGTGACTAAAAGTGCTTTTGAAAGTGGACATTGATTTTATTCAGTGCAATTAGATCTGATGGTTTGTATTCTGTGATATTTAAGGAATTGGAAGGGGTTACATGATGTACCATTACTTATTTGTTGAGGAAAAGAAATAAAAACATAGTCTCCAGATTTTAAAATGGATTCAGGATGATTCTAAAAATGATTACATGTTGACCAATACCAATTCTTGGGCTAGAAGAATGGTGACTAGCTGTATCACTAAGGGCAAGTCAAATATTTGAGATCATTTTATTGTTAGTTTTATAAAATGGGGATGCAATTTTAGTTTTGGAAAAAGTTGATCTGAAGTTAAAAACTAACAAAGAAACAATGCAATAATTTCATGCAGAAACATGCTGACACTGTTTGCTGCCAGAAACGTCATTGCCAGTAGTATAAAAAGGATGGAAGTAACATGAAAAGATATGGACAGATATTCAACATCACATGTCATTAAGGAAATGCAAATTAAAACAACAGTAAGATACCCCTCCACACCTATATTTGAGTGACCAAAATCCAAAACACTGACAACACCCAGTGCTGGTGAAGACACACAGAAACAGGAATGCTCCTTTGCTGATGGCAGGAATGCAAAATGGTGCAGCCGTTTTGAAAAACAGTTTGGAAGTTTTTTGTAAAACTAAACACTCTTACCATAGGATCTAACGATCATAATCCTTGGAATTTACCCAAATACTTTGGAAACTTAGCTCCACACAAAAACCTGCACATGGGTATGTATGACATCTTTATTAATACTTTCCAAAATTTGGAAGCAACTAAAATGTCTTTTAGTAGGTGAGTGTTGAGATAAGGTGTGGTCCATCCAGACAATGAAATATTATTCAGCACTAAAAAGAGAGGAGCTGTCAAGCCATGAAAAGACATGGGGGAAACCTAAGTCATATTACTAAGTGAAAGAAGCCAATCTGAAAAGGCCACATACTGTATGCTTCCAAAACCATGACCCTCTGGAAAAGGCAAAACTATGGAGACATTAAAACAATCAGCTTGTTGGGGCGCCTGGGTGGCTCAGTGGGTTAAGCCGCTGCCTTCGGCTCAGGTCATGATCTCGGGGTCCTGGGATCGAGTCCCGCATCGGGCTCTCTGCTCGGCAGGGAGCCTGCTTCCCTCTCTCTCTCTCTCTCTGCCTGCCTCTCTGTCTACTTGTGATCTCTCTCTGTCAAATAAATAAATAAAATCTTTAAAAAAAAAAAAAAAACAATCAGCTTGCCAAGAGTTAGGGAGAAGGGAGGGATGACTAGGCAGAGTATAGAGGATTTTAGGGCAGTGAAACTACTCTGTATGATACTGTAATTGTGGATACATGTTATTACATGTTTGTCAAAATCCATAGAATATACAACACCAAGAGTGAACCCTAATGTAGACCATGGACTTTGGGTGATGACCATATATCAACATAGGTTCATGGACTGTAAAAAATGTATCACTCTGATGGGAGATGTTAATAGTGGGAGAGATTGTATATTCATGGGAACAAGAGGTTAAAAAAAATCTCTGTACCTTCTAATCAGTTTTTCTGTGAACCTAAAAGTACTCTAAACAATAACATCTATAAAAAAGCATACAAGAGGTAGGTCTGTTTAGAATGTCACACAGCAGGATTATTCTAGAAAACTGGGTTAAAAGACTGATAGATTTGGAATTCCCAGAGAAGGTGACAAAATGCCATGTTAAGGTAGTTGGGCTCCCTGTCTTCAAATTAAACCTGATAAAATTACAGGAATTAAGGCAGAATTAACAAGAAAGAACAAAAGCATGTGAATCGCCTCAGGATTCTGAGGGCTATCCTGAACTCAGTGGGTAAGGAAGGCGGGTAGTTGTAGCTGGGGGAGAAGAAGGGTCAGGGATTACAGCAGGATGACAAACTAGCAGAAAGACATTTGACTACTCCTTTTGCCTATGCCTACAAGGCAATTTCTGCTTTTTTTCTGTACTTCATAGCTCTTCAGCAAAGGTCCAGACCACTGATGCCACTACCTGTTAGGGGCTATCAGGGCAGAGAAAAGGCTGATTGGTGTGAGATGTTGAAGGCAGTGGATGGATAGCTGGGATGACCAGCTATTCTTAGGCATTCAACTCCCTACTGCTCTGATTCTGAACCCCCAAGGTTAGATCACTGTACATCCAAGCCTATCCGTCTAGTACTGCTACACCGTCTAGGAGTGGTTCTCAGATTTGAGCATATATCCACAACACTTGGAAGGTTTGCTGAACCACAGGCTGCTGGTGCCCGCTCCAGAATTTCTGCTGCACTAGGTCTAAGGGGAGGACAGTAATTTGCATGTCTAACAAGTTCCCAGGTGCTGCTGATGTTGACGTTCTTGGTGAACCACTCACTACGGGTTTACCAGGTAAACCCTAACTGAAGAGTCTTCTGGAGTATCAGAAAATAGGTGTTTGGTTCCATTGCTCTGGACTCTCTCCCCTCCCCTTAAACTTGTGGGACTCATGCAGACCAGAAATGGCCTTTTCCGCAATACACATGACTAGAGTAGATGGTGTCCCTCCAGGAAAATAAACTCATGAGATTAGACATCCGAAGGTGAAGTATGACTACTTCAGCTGGCCACAACAACAAACCAGATTGCAACATCATCTGAAAACTATGGTTATGTGCTCATGAAATAATGTAAAATTTTCAAACTACACACCTTATTATGCTCCAAATGTTCAGGTCTCTCCACATTCATATGTTGAAGCCCTCCCCTCCCTGCTGTGATGATATTTGGAGGTGGAGCCTTTGGGAAATAATACAGTTTCCATGAGGACATGGGTGTGGTCCTCATGATGGGATTAGCGCCCTTAGGAGAACAGGAAGAACAGCTCCCTCTTTCCTCTGTGGGAAGACACCCTAAGAAGGCAGCTGTTTACAAAGTCAGGAAGCCAGTCCTCTGCAAGAATTAAATCCACCAGCAACAACAACAAAACATTGAGCGAAATGATCGTGTCGAGTAGCCCTTGATCAGAGATCTCAGGGCCATGAACCCAGAAACTGCCTGCAACACTGTCTGAATTTGTGTATTTTACTGAGCTTTCTTCAGATGTCAGGGCAGGCCTGGGGTGCATCCAGCCAAATGTTCCTCCAGGAAAGGTGAAGAACCCACTGGCCCAAGTTGATGAAACACAATCACACTAAAGTGTGTCCCTCACGAAAGCAAAAGACCAGCAGCAGGGTCTTTACTATAGGACTGGGAGAGGATGCCACTGGAGACATCAGGCCTGAGTAGAGGGCAGGAGTATACAAGAGGAACAGAGAACTCCCTGAACCAACATGGCATTTGGAACTTTTGGCCTTGGGTCAAGCTTATTACAGCTGGGAGAAAGGCCTTCATTCCACCGTCCTGGCACCTGATCTTGGACTTCCAGCCCCCAGAACTGGGAGAAATGGATTTACATTTTTTATTAGTGACCAGGTCTACAGTATTGTTATAGAAGCCTCAAGGGACTAAGAAAATGCATGTGCTGAATTCAGACATTATTGAAATCTGGACATAATTATGGCTTGATATTCTACTGTCCTCCATCATCCATGTGATAATGTACTTTTTAATTTCAAAGGAAGGTGATACAGTGCTTGGGCTTTGTAATTTTCTTCCAAGTGGCAGATGGGGTTGACTGTCCCCACTGTCTTACACACATATTTTTGTGGTCACCAGCACACATTGGGTATGGATTTAGTACTGGTGGTTTCTCTATACCAAAGGACCATGCTACTATTACTAAGGGACCTATCAGTGAACTAACCCATGATCTCTCACCACACCAATCTGCCCAGCTGACAGATGTGAAACACCACTGATCATACCCAGAGAAGACTCAGACACACCCAATATTTTCTCACCTACTGAGATGTATTCCTAACCAAAGTAAAGAATGCCCAGGAAGAATGTAGGTGCATCTCTCTCCTCCAAGTTTCCAGAGCTGCCTTTTCCTCATATATAGGGGCATGGAAAAGCTTATTAATTACTATAAGCCTATGAAGGTTATAGCTCGTCTCTATAGTAGATAGGTCTTAGGAGCCCACATAGGTCTCACTCACAAAAGGTGGGTAGGCATTGCTATTTCAACCATATTTCAACCATCCCCTTCTGAGCACAGTGTATTGAACTAAGTTTTATCTCTAAAATGGACCAATTTCATTTTCACTCCCAGGAATTTGGACTTGTTCCCTAAGATGTTAGGTGTTATGCAAGAAAGGCAGTGAGGCTGAAGTTAGGGTAGTTATATTTGGTCATCTATGTGCCTCAACAGGGAAATGCATTTTGCAGACTTACAAGAATGAGAGACAGCCAGGGAGGAAGAGAGAAGACCCTGTAAGACCTGATGGAGATGAGAGAGGAACCTAGGAGTCTGGCTGGGTTCATCTTGGACTTTCCTGTTCTTTGTTCCAATTTACAATAAGCCCTGGGCTACCTCTCTCCCCTTGGGTGCCACAAAGCATCCTCTATTCCTTCTTAGGAAAGAAACAAAGAAAGAGAAGAAAATGAAAACAAATTTCTAGTTAAGGCAGCTTGAGTTGTCTCTGTTGCTTACAATCCGAAGAACTTGACTAACTGTCCTAAGAGAGAATTTCTCACCAGCATGAGGTATTCTCACCATTGCTGATTTTAGGCAGTTGAATTTCTTGAGATAGTCCTTTAAAAAGAGATCACTATGATTAAATGACAGATAAATAGAATCTTCATGTCCCTCTGCCTGGTTCTGTAACCTTAGAATATAATGGAAGCATCTGGAGAGAATGAGGAACTGTGTGAAAACAGACTGGGTCACCCTGAGGGAAATTAGCATAAGTGTTCTAAAAGAGAGGAACTAGCTATCAGGGGAAGCAGGAATGTCCCCATCCTGGAGATTTTCAGAAATAAGATAACCAGTTGCTTATCTGGGATAGCTTGAAACATTCAGATGACTAAACTACCTTCAGTTGTCCCTCTTCTTTTGACCCCTTGAGTCTGCGCTCTGGGCTTCATGGCCATGTTTTGTGTTTGGGGTTGATGTCCTGTATGATGGGAATTTGTCTATCTGGCTCTGTGGGCATGTACTCTGATTTCAGGATCTTTGCCACAGATTTTATAAGCAGGCCTTTGAAAATTCCCTACTCTGCAATCCCCCGGATTCTGGTTTTCCAGTAGGCTCACTGGTAATGCCTTTAAGATGATAGGAGAAACAAATGATTCAGAGAAAACCAGTGAACCCAAATAGGAAGTTGGAAAAAGTGAAATTTTACAATGCATTTTCCTGCCCTTCACTTGTCTCTCTTTCCCGGACGGGATTCATCCTGAGAGTCTATTTTTACCCTGTTCCTGACCCAGCGAAACCTTGAGGTTCTGCAAATCTTACCAGATTTAGATTCCATTTGTGTTTTCTCTGTAACCTCTTATTTCTGGGAAAGAGAGGCAATCAGAAGGGACTGCTTTAGCTTATACTCATTTCTCTCCTACCACCCTGAGTGGAACCTGGATCTCTGTTAGGGGCACCATGTGTAGGGCCTTAGACTGCCCCACTGGGAAAGAAAAGGTTTACAAACTGAAGAAATCAAGGAAGAACAAATTCTCCAAGGATAGCCCTTCTCCAAAAGGGCTCAGGGAGTAGAACACTCCACAGTTTCTCAGTTCTTTGAGGCCTTAACCTTGGGATATCAGAGCTGGGTGAGAGGCAAGTCAAAAGTATGCCTTCTCACTGTGGTTTCCAAAACCTGACACCATTTCAGAGCAGTTCCTTCTGCAGATGTAGATGCATGCTGGTATCCTCAGGAGGAAAAAGCCTGCTGTGGCCAGCTCCTGAAGTGTTGAAGAAAGAACTCTCCAATGCAGAATTTTCCCACACTCAGCACACAGGGTAAGGAGAAACCAAGAGGCACAGGCTGAGTCCTGCGGAAATCACAAGATGTGGTCTGCAGCTGGGGGAAGAGAGACTACATTTCTTGCCGTTCAGGGTTTCTTCTGGCTGGAATATTCCCAAACCTAAATCTAATTAACAGAGGATTTTCAGTGGGCTTGAATGGAAAGAGCAAAGAATATGGCTATCGAATCTTTCTGTGTCTGTCTTTCTGTCTCTGTCTATCTCTCAGCATCAAAGCAGAACATGCTGCCTTGTCTAACTGAGAGTGAGACCTGAAATCTATTTCTGGTTCTGCCAACTGACTCCCTGGTGACCTCAGTCACTTCCTCTCATAGAGCCTCAGAGTTCCCTTCTCTGAAGAGGACTTTAGAATATTCCTACAACTAGACAGAGCCCCTAAACCTAGAAGATGCCTGTAGACCCAAGTTTTGATGGCTACACTCTGAACCCCTGTGGATTTGATTTATCCAGGGGCAGGTGAGGTCCAAGGAGAATATTCTCTGGTCATGGTCATCCTGGAAACGAGGCATTCAGGTGAAGTAGTTTCCTCCTGTTACTTTCTCTGTTTTCACAAAACTCTGTGGATTAACTCTTGGATTCTATCCAAAGCTGGGACAGAAGATCCTGGGAGAACAGAAGTGGGGCTGAGGAAAATATTGGAAAGGAACTTCAGCTTCAGGAAAATACTGCCCAAATGAATTCTAGGGCATCGGCCACAGTCTTTGTTGGGCTGCAGCTATAACAAAAGTACATAAGTCAGAAGGATGAGGACTGGGCTTGAGGTGTTCTCCGGTCCTAACATAATCTGGATCAAAATAAAAAACATTAGGTAACATTATGCATTAAGTGTGCATATTAAAACTTTTGTGGTGACCACTAAAAATACCAAGAAGACATACAACTTTTAAAATAGGAGTGAAGAAAAACACACTGAATTCAAAAGGAGAAAAGAAAATAGTATAACAATAAAAAGCAGAACAAACAAAATGCAAAATGATAGAAATAAGTCAGAACATGTTATTACTTAAATATTCATAGGCTAAATTCTCTAGTTGTGATTGAATTGAATTTTGAGTGGATTTTAAAAACAACCCCAACTACATGCTTTTTTATAATGGACATATAGCACAGAAGATTTCAGAAGGATTGAACACAGAACTGTGGGAGAACATATAGTAGCCAAATAAAGACTAAAACAAACAAACAAACAAACAAACCAACAAATAGGTGCAACTATGTTCCAACTAAACAAAAGAGATTCTATCATAAAGGGAATTATAAAAGAACAAGAGGGCTACTATGTCAGTGTCATAAAAATACAACAATTTTAAATTTGTAAAATAAGAAATAACCTCATAATATAGAAAAATGCACACACAAGAGTAGAAGGGAAACATAGATGAATCACCTTCATAGTCTTAAGTACCTAGGGAGATATACCATGTTCATGGATTGAATGGCACACTATTGTAAAGATGTTAATTTTCCAGATTGATTGAGGAACTCATTTCCAAATGAATTTCCACCTATTTAAATAACTCAAAAAGATGATTCTGATGTTCATGTGAAAGAGACATAGGACTTAAGAATAGCTAAGGAAATCCTGAGCCAAAATGTGGAAACTTATGCTTTATCAACTAGCAAGAATTATGAATAACACAGTGATGAAGATGGTCTGTTGCTGGTGCAGAAATAGACAGATTGCTCAGTGGGCCAGAAAAGAGAACCTAGATACAGATTCATACACATGTGGAAACTTAATTTATAGTGAAGGTAAAATCGCAAATAATGGAGAAGAAAAGCTTTTTCAGTAAGTTATAGTTGGAGAATAGTTTGTTATCCAAAAAGGAAAAACAAATAAATACAAAGCCTTTTTGCAATCCATTCCTCTAAAATCAAATCATTAAAAGCCAAACTGTGAAGCACTAAACTTTTACTTTCAAAGAAAATATAGAGAAATCTCTTCACAATCTCAAGGTTAGAAAAATTTGGCACAAAAAGCATATTTTAAAAAGATGAAGATTAGGTGGAGCACAGAGGATTTTTAGGCCAGTGAAAATATCTGCATGATAAAATGATGTTTTTTATTGTACATTTGTCCAAATCCATAGAATATATATCACCAAGAGTGCACCCAAACATAAACTGTGGACTTTGAGGGAAATTAATGATGTGTCATTGTAGGTTCTTCCTTGGTAAACAAATGAACAAACAAATGAACAAACAAACAAACAACACTCACCAAGGGAGAGCAATAGTGATGATGGGGAGGTCTGTGAATGTGTGGTGGTAGGGCCTGGAAGGGAAATGTCTGAATCTCCCTCAAAATTTTGTTGTAAACTTAAAACCTCTCTAAAAATTAAGACTTAGGGGCAACTGGGTGGCTCAGTGGGTTAAGTCTCTGCCTTCGGCTCAGGTCATGATCTCAGGGTCCTGGGAGTGAGCCCCACATCAGTCTCTCTGTTCAGCAGGGAGCCTGCTTCCCCCTCTCTCTCTCTGCCTGCCTCTCTGCCTACTTGTGATCTCTCTCTGTCAAATAAACAAGTAAAATCTTTTAAAAAATTAAGACTTAAAAAACTAAATAAAATAATAATAATAATCATAAAAAATTTAAAAATAGAAAAATATTAAAAACTACAAAGTAAATGAAAAGTAAACCCCAAACTGGGAGATTCTTTCACTAATACATATAGTAATCATTTTCAGAATACATAAAAAACCCTTATACATGGGATTTTTAAAGTCACTCATAAAACATCAGCAAAATGGTGGATGGTTTGAATAGGCACTTAGAAAAGAAGAACATGATGACTTAGGAGCACTTGAAAAGATGTTCATCTCCATCAGTCCTCAGGTAGATGCAAATTACAACTACATTACCAGGTCACCAGGTCTGAAGAAAAATTAAAATATAGAAAGAGCAGTAGCACTTCTTGTAATAGCAAAGACTGTAAGAAACCAGAAGGCCCACTGGTGAGTATCTGTAAAAAGTGTGGTATATGCTTGCAATGGGATACCCACAGAAGTTCAAATGAACCAGCTATACACTTTCATGCATACCAGATAGATGTCACAAACTGATTTTTGAGTAGACTTCTGGGGCACCTGGCTGGCTTAGAAGAACCTATGACCCTTGATTTCAGGATCGTGAGTTTGGGTTCCACGTTAAGTGTAGAGTTTACTCTTAGAAGAGTGTATTTCATTCCTGTGAAGTCCAAACACATAAAAAACAATCTATTTATGAGTGGTGGAAAAATAGGAATAATTTTCTGAAGAATATAGGGAAATAAACTCAAAATCCCAGAGAGTGATTTACTCTGAGCAGGGAGATGAGATTAGGAAGGACCTCAAAGTAATGCTAATTGTTGGTTTTCCTAAAATTCTAAGTGAGTTCATGGCTGCTGGATGGTTATTCCTTATACTTCATGTATGTTTACCGTACTGTATCTACTCAATACTCAGCTAAAAAGAATTAAAAATGCTGTGAACAATTTTCTGACGTCAAACGGTCAGTTCTACTTCATTCTTTTTAGAAATATGTAATATTCTATAATATGGACACATCATTTCGCCTTAATCATTTCCCTATTGATGTAAATTTAAGGATTTTGTTTCCTAAATTTTGGCTTTTCTCATATAACAAAATCTAAAAAAGGGATCTTAACAGTTAGTAATTTTTTTTTAAAGGAAGCATTTTTGTTTAACAAAACAAACACAACCACGCTTTTGAATTCCTCCAAGTAGAAGATTTGATGACCAGGACATTGGAGAAGAAGGAAGAGAGAACGCAGAGGGCGGGAGTAGGAGAGGGAATGAGTCACTGTGTGAGGTATGGCTGATCCTGGCTGCCAAGCTGAGTCATATTCTGTGATGTTGACCTATTACAAAGAACTTTGTCCTCCTTTTTCTCCGCAGTGGTGGACTGGACCATTCACTTTACTGAAACTTCTTTGCCCTCTCTGCCAACCAAATGCATGATTCTCTGACAAGGAAGTCTCTTATCTGCACATTGGGCATGTTTTCTTTTTCCCTGCAAACTTCAGAAATGGCATTTGCAATATGAGTATCAGGGAAATTTAGAAAACGCGAGAACCAGGATCGGGTTGCATAAAGACATGACAAGGAAAAGGCGTCATTTTAAATGAACTTTTGCAAAGAGACCCAGATCAAGTCAATCCTGGACATATGATGGTGCTATGATGCTTCGTGAATGTTTGTCGATTCCTTAAGTTGTTGACCATCTAAAAGATGAAGAAGAATTTATTCAATTTACAGCTGTTAATAGATGCATTCCCTTATTATAGATGACTTGGTTATTTTTTTAATAGGTAGTTGAAAAGATGGCCCAAGATGCCATTTAAATAAAGATGTTACAGAATGTAATGGGTCACAGAAACCACGAACACAATATCCAAGTAATTTAATAACAGTTAGGAATAAGATTTCCATTAGACATGCCTGGAATTGGAGCGTACTACTTTACTGCTTTCTATCAAGAAGACCTCTAAATTCCCAATTTAAAACTGATATGTTTCAAGCTCGTGAATTAGAGTGGGTATCTGAGTAAGAGAATAAATTGGGCCAGAGACTTAGCCATTGTGCTGCTGTGCAAACCTGATTGCTCCTGCGAGGTTATTAAAAAATTCTGGGCTAATGTTCTGGAAAGAATGAATTTGCTATTATAGCAATCTTCCTGCATCATGGTACCTCTGCAGTTGAAGAGCTATCTCTAAATTTAGCATATGCTCTAGGAAGGAGATTAATTGAATTAAGAACTATTTATTAGAGAAGAAATAAATAGCTTTTGCCAATTAATGAGATCAATCAGCCCAACCATTAAAGAGGATTAGGGAGCTCTGCCAGAGGTGTTGGGTTTTAAGATATGGAGCCCGATAGGCAGTATTCCAGGGGATGTGGAACCCATTCTCGAGCCGTATACCTTTAGAAGCGCAGAGCAAATGAAGTGTAAACGAGAGCAATGGAGCCATTGTAAAAATCAGATTAGAAAAATGTATCACCTTTCCCTTCTCTTTCTTTTTTCCACCTCTCCCAAACATCTCACTTACATAATCCCCTATCTTGACTATCAAAGCAGTATGTATCTAACGATAAGTAGCTGCTTGGAATTATCATCTGATGCTACTTGTCACTATTTGGACATTACCAAAGCACGGAGAGTTATTTTCTAAGTTTCTGTTTAAAAAGGAAAACTTATTCCATTTGGACAATCTGAAAATGTACCAAATTTTCACTTTGATTTTATGGGAATTTCAATTAAACAAAGAGGATTCTGCTTTCCCCCCCAATATCCCTCTTTTTTTTTCTAAACATGCTAATTATGGGCTTATTAGAATTGAGAAATAATTTGCACTTAAACACATAAAAATTGTGTTTTCAGCTTATACGTTCTATATAAGGCAAAATAAGTTTGCCCAAGGACAGTCCTCATTTAATTTCCCAACGCAAACATATTTTCATTCTGCAAGTGTTCGTCAGCTTGCTGGTGCTGACCGTTAAGTAGGATCATCTCTGCTCCTGGAATAGAGACTGCTTGAGTTGGAAGGGCCCTCAGGCACAAGTGGTCACAGCGCTGTGGTCTGGGTGGCCTGGATGCTTGTGTCTTCACCAGAACGAATCAGCAGCCTCTCTGTAGGCTCCGAGAACCCACCGGGAGCACTGTAGGAAGAGTAGTGCCTGGTCCTGTCACACCACGGAATCTTCATTTGTGAAGGATGGACCCAGATCAGAGAAGTGATCGGCCACTCCAGCTCACCAACTAAGGTGGACGCTGTGTGAACCATTTTAAAGCCTCACTGAATCCCCATAACACCCCCTAGGAGACAGACATTATTACCTTTGTTTTGCAGATGAATAAAACTGAGGCTCAGGGCAGCCGGTCAGTTGTGATGTTAGGACTTGAATTCACATATATCCAGAGTAAAGTTACTTTTCCTTTTCCACTACCTGCAGTTCCCTCATCCCTACAGCCCAGGTGAAGGTGCTACAATTTGCCTGTTTGTACACCTGGCAACTGGGGACAGGCTCCCACTGAAGCAGACGCACCCCAGTCCTGCTTCCTCCTGTTCCTGAGCCTGACACCTGCTGCTTCCCCACATGGGATAAAGCACCGTGGTTAAGAGCATGGAGTCCACAGTGAGACTGCCTGGATTTCAATCCTTGCTTTTTCTCCTACTTGCTGTGTGTCCCTGGGAAAATTACTTAGCCTCTCTGTGTCTCCATTTCTTCATCCGTAGGATGGGGCTGATAATAGTTCCTGCCCATAGGGTTACTTAGAGGATTAACTGAATTAGTATTTGTAAATAATTTAAAGCATGCCCAGTACACAGTCTGTTCTAAGTCACTGTCATGATGGTCATAGAGGCATGTAAAGGGATTAGAAGGGTACTTGACACATGGCAGGCACTTAATTAAACATGTTTTTCTAGGAGAACATAATGTGTTCATTTCTGCACAGCTGTTCTTGTGCTTTCACCATCTTCAGAGACGAATGTTTAAACTTTGCTCTGCAGGATGGGAAGTCATGGTCCTTCCAGGAGGGAGCTTTTGACTCTGTATGCCCTATTCGGATGCTGCCCCCCATTCGTACCCCTCCCCGTCTCAGTTTAGTCAAGTTATTTTTGATCACTGTCACATTATCTGTTTCTAATGACAGCGTCCTGAAGCTCTTTTCTTCTATACATACACATGTGCACAATAAATGTTTATTGGATGAAAGTTTGAATTCTTGCTGCAAAATGGCAGTCCATGCTGGGGACTCAGAGCTCTGCCACTTGGACTCCTTTGTGTGTGTCCCCATGATTTGGAGGGCTCCATTCCCCAATATTCAGTGGGGTTCATGGCCAGAGGCAGAGGCTGGGAGTTAGCTGCTTAGTAGAAAGGTGGGCCTAGACCCTTTTGGTTCCTACCAAAAGGCTCATTGTGTTGAACACAATGAAATGGCACAAGTATATGAAGTAACACAGAACTGAATCCAACACCATTATTTTTGCTTCAACCTTTTTAAATTTTGGCAATCCTGGACTCTGTCCATATTGGAAGTAGAACAGACAGTGATGTTCAAGCAAAGTTCTAAGTCTCCCTGCTTTTGTTAAAATACTAGAGTATTAACAAAATACTAGTATTTTGTTAAAATACTTATATACCTTAAAAGTTATCATTAAGTGTTGCAACGTGTCATTTCATGCAGAGTGAATGCTACCTGTGGTTTACTCAATTTAGAAGCTGGTTTTCATTAAACATCCTATTCTAGGAGAACGGATGACAATCAGTGGAGGGCTCTTTTGATTATACGGATAGAAGTAACTCACTAATTTGCAAAGCATCTGGCATTAACCTTCATTCCCACTTTGTTATAGAATGGGAGACGTCCTCAGCTGGGCGAGGTGGAAAGATGTGGGGTCCTGCTGTTTGTCAGCTCCTGAATGATAAGATCCAAATCATTCACACATGCCTCAGAGTGTCCCCTGCACCTTCCCCACCCCACGTCATTACAAGGGACTCGTCCTGGTGGGAAGCACTTGACCTTGACCGAAGGGGATTCCCAGTCTGTGTCTGCAAGTGATCGATGTCCATATTTGGAGTTCATCCCCCACTGCCCTGTTTAAATAGTTTTGGTTGTTGCTGAGTCTAAGGGAGAGTCTTTCCTCCAGTTTAGTCTCTCTAGAAGGTTCTGGGAACTTTTTGGTTACATGGGCCTAAGTCCTCTCCTTCCTCTCCCCTGCTTTAGAATGAACTCTCTGAAGACACAGACACCTCTGTACTCAGTGTCATGGGACCCAATTCTGCCCCATGGTGAATGTGGTTCACTCTCCCACAGTGGCTGTGTCCAATTGGCAAATACCCCTCCCCCACGAATCCCCAGCTGCAGACCTTGGAGGGTTTGCTGTTTAACCATTTCACACCCACAGGCTATGCTGGAAAGGCATTGGCCATGCCCCGTTACATAGTAAAATGAGAAGATTTTGAGTCACACAAAGCCCTGTCACATGACGCCTAATTCAGAACACGACTCAGGATCTCTCTAGATTAACATAACTTCTTTAGAAGCGGTGCTTCTAAAATAATGCAGAATTTACCGGGGCTGAGGCTGCTCATTTACACACACGCACACACACACACACACACACACACACACACACTGCACTCACGTGGAGAAGGGCTGTCCACCACTCGCAAAGTTTCTCAGCAGAGGCAGCATAATGGAAATGCTTCTCTTACTTAACTGAGAGTTCATTTTTAGCAAGCGTACAGGCGACTGGGCTCGTTATACATTTATTACTCTGTAATGCACTTGGCAGCTCACACAAGATGCCCATAGCTGTCCATAACAGGGAGCAACACAGTTTGAACCAGATCTCCCTCTTCCCCTCGACAGCCGCATTAAGTCAGGGAGTAAATTATTAATTATGCTGACTAAAATCAAAGCCCTAAATGATGCAAATAAAGTTAACCAACATTCACTGGAAAAACAGAAGTATTCTAGGTAGCAAAGAGAAGTTTACTACACCCCCCCGCAAAAAAAGAAAGCGTGTCTTTAAGGTCATCATTAGGTATTGCAACATGGTGTTCCGGGATACCAGGGTCAACTTATTTAAGAATGGAGCCTAGAGAATTTGGATACATTGCTACGTAACCAGTAGTACCAGCCGACAGTGATATTCAGGCTGAGCTCTGTCAAGAATGCTGTTTTCCGGGGCACCTGGGTGGCTCAGTGGTTGGGTGTCTGCCTTCCGCTCAGGTCATGATCCCAGGGTTCTGGGATCGAGCCCCACATTGGGCTCCCTGCTATGAAGGAAGCCTGTTTCTCCCTCCCCCTGCTTGTGTTCTTTCTCTCGCTGTCTCTCTCTGTCAAATAAATAAATAAGATCTTAAAAAAAAAAAAAGAATGCTGTTTTCTTGGTCACCCTACTTTATTTATTGATTTATTGATTTATTTATCCATGAAGCCCCTGGCACTGTTCAGTGACAGAACCTCTGTTTCCAGCTTTGTAGAGAGCTTTGGTCCGTAGCCTGGTTGAGACATCTGGGAGGCTTTGGCATGCACGCTCAGATTTAAAATGGTATTTGAAAGACTTGTTTGAGAGCCGAGAAGTTTCTTCCTGGGTAAATACTCACCAATTGTTACTTGATTCTGTATGTTGGGCCAGTGGGGCCTTTCCTGGACTTTCCTGGTAACGGTTGGAGAACAGGGTCATTGGGGGCCTCGGGTGCCATAAGGGGTCAGGCCAGAGCTCCCACATTCTCTTCCAGATAGAGACGAGTCTGCCTGTGAAAAAAAAGTAATACACTGAGATCCTGAAGTTGAGAGAGAAAGAAGGGGGTAGCAGGCAAAGAGCACCCCACACCCACCCAAGACTTCCCCCACATTCTTCCCGCGGGCCCCTCACATCTGCAAACCAGTCAAGCATCTCTTAAATAAGTCATCGGCAGTTGTTCATGCCAATTCAAATTGGGTTTCTGTCGTTAGTGACGGAAAGACCACTGAGAACGACCATAAAAGAAGAAAAAATACAACAGAAAAAACACAAAAACCAAAATGGGTATATAAATCCAAGATCTAATCCTTGGGAAACTTCATGGTATAGACAAATTCCAGAAATAAATATAGAAGTAAAATATGTATCAGAAAGTTTTCATAATACCCAAATTTTGAGCCTGTATAAGAAATCAGGAAGGGATCAAATAATACATGTGGGGTATAAGCAATAGGAAGGCCCTACAAAAAAAGTACATGATGGAAAGAAAATTAAAAGGAAAGCAAACTGGAAAAAATTGTCAATAAATACAACATAGATTTATTTGGATTCTCATAAAAATTGGTGAGAAAAATATATGCGCTCCAATAGAATGTTGGGGAAAATGAATGAACAAACATTTCACACAGATTGATTATACATTTCCAATTTGAAAGTTGAACCCCCCCCTCCACAGAAGTACAAATTAATCACCTTGTTAAAAAAATCACAGAAGAGGAGCAATTTAATGGTAAAGCGATGCCAGTGTCGGCATATTCTTGGCTTTTTGATGGCAGAGTATATCGACCCAACTCTTTTTGAAAACAAGTAAAAATTCTCACTAAATTTCTAAGAAAATGATTATGCCTTGCCCAGAAGTCTATTCCTTGAAATGTATCAGAAGGTAACAGAATTGAAGAGCTGTGGTAGGAGACATTGGTTACAAAGAATGGAAATCCAGTTGCAATTAACCTATACAAATAGAGGACTCTATTTCCTCAAGTAATTGGAAAAGCCAGGGAAAGAATGGCTTTGTAGGGCTCTGGGTGGGGATTTCAAGCAAGGTCCTCCTATTACTGTATCACAAAATGCCATAAAATCTGAATCTTCAGACTATTCCCACTTGTCAGGTCACAGCTCCGTGGGTTAGAAGTTTGGTCAAGGTTTGACTGGGTTCTCTGCTCAGGTCTTCCGAGGCTGAAGTCAAGGTGTCGGCTGGGCTGAGCTCTTTTCTGGAGGCTCTACAGTGAGTCTACTCCTAACTCAGTCAGGTTCCTGACAGATTCATTGTTTGAGCTTGCAAGACTCAGATCCCATCTGTCACCTGTCAGCAGGAGACAGCTATCAACTCCTATAGGATGCTCATGGTCCCTGCTCAGTGGCCCCTCCATCTTCAAAGCCAGCAGTGGAGAATCTCCCTAATGCCAAATCTCTCTCATGTTTTGACTCTCTCCCTTCCCGCCTCTGACCTCTAGTGCTGGACTGAAAGGGCTCATGTCCAACTAGATAATTCGTCTCTTGATAAATTCAAAGTCAGCGGATCATCACCCTTAATAAAACCCATAAAATCCTTTTTGTCATGTAACACAATGTAATAATGGGAATGGGTATTTTAATCACCTTCACAGATTCGGCCAACACTCAAGGGGAGGAAATTTTATAAAGGTGAGGGTCACTGGGGGTCAAGTTCGGGTTCTGCCCATCACACTTTCTGTGTCCCGCTCTGCCCCTTTGTTTGCTTTGACTGTTTTTCCAGAATGGGTATGATGCAAGCTCCAGGCTCACATTCTCCCTGGTGTGCAAACACACATAAGAGAGGGTCTTCTCCAGAGAGGGTGCATGAATCACATGGTCCATAGAATTACCCAGGTAATGGGACATCTGTGTGGCTCAGACAAATAAGCACTGGACTCTTGATTTTGGCTCAGGCTGTGATCTTAGGGTCATGGGATCGAGCCCCATGTCGGGGGTCTGCATTCAGCAAGTAGTCTGCTTGAGTTTCTCTCCCTCTGCCCCTTCCCCAGCTCTCTCTCTAAGAAAATCAACCAGTCAATCAATACATCTTTAAAAAAAAAGAGAGAGAGAGAGAGAGAGACCCACCCAGGTAACAATTTTGAGACAGTCTCCTTGTCACGTGGTCAAGAAGAGATAAAATTAGTAGTCGGCCTCATGACTTAGTAAAAACGTAAGTTGAACAACGCTAAGATAGAATTTAATACTTACTAAGTCATTAATCCTAAACTTATCGAAACAACCTCGGCAATGCACTCATTCAAATAATAGGTCAATGGCAGGTGCAGGAAGAGCTGGGTACAGCAGACCAGCGAGGAAATCAGTGACTCTCCGTCTGCGAGGTCTGCCTGCTACCGCGCCTGCCTCACCCTCGGACTCCCTGAGGTGGCCCTCACCCAGATAAGCTCCACGCTGTCCTCTATGCCTCTGGTTCTCAGACACAGCATTTAAAGATTTTTTTTTTTATTTGACAGATCACAAGTAGGCAGAGAGGCAGGCAGAGAGAGATAGGAGGAGGCAGACTCCCTGCTGAGCAGAGAGCCTGATGCAGGACTCGATCCCAGGACCCTGAGATCATGACCTGAGCCGAAGGCAGAGGCTTTAACCACTGAGCCACCCAGGTGCCCCCAGACACAGCATTTAGAGGAAGGGAGAATATGTGCCCTTGAAGCTCTTGCATCAGGCACAGTTTCTCTTTCCAAAGGCCCTGGGAAACATCACTGGCTCTGGCTGTCTCCCTGGCTCTGGCTGTCTCCTTGTCCCTGCCCCTGTCCTGTAACTGATTGCTCTGGTTGGATAATGGGCCACACACCCGGCATCAGCCACTGAAGGCCTCCTTCTGCAGCTGGCCCTGGGATCAACCCCGCTCACATCGAGTTCTGAGGAGCTTGCTGGAAGAAACTGCATGCACACATAAGGCATGCCCAGCAGAGAGCCAGCACGGAGCCAGTACATACAGGACAAGGAGAGGACCCCAACAAGGCATAGAGCCCAGGGAGCAGAGGAGTGGCAGTGACAGCTAGCCGGGATCACCGCCTGCCTGTGAAGCCTGGGTGCTCCTCCTCATCTCAGGCCAGGAAACCAAGCCCCATCGCTGCCTCGCCCAAAGCAACTGCACTGGTTGCATCTGCCTCTTTGGAGCCCCTGGTTTCCCCTGCACGTGTGGCTCACGGTCTGCAGGCCTGGGCCACACTAGCCTCCCAGAGCAGCCCCCCCAACTGTGTTTCCAGTAGGTGGGCATCTCACTTCCTTATTTCCGAGCACAAATAATTGCAGATGCAAAACTGCAGCCTAATTTTAGATACAAGGGCAGAGAAGGCAGCTCCTAAATCCTCCAGGAGAAATTTTACCTTTGAGGAGGGTGTGGCCTGACACACACCCCCCACCCCACCCCCACCCCGTTGCTGGCCCCTGAGGCCCTCGGCTTCTGTAGAACAGAAGCTGCAAGACAGAGGCCGCGGTGCTTTCTGTATCCTCTGACACTCCTTTCCATGCTCCCGGGGCTTCTTATCCTCCCACCCTGTTCCTTAAGAACTTTCATTGAAATTACCAGACCGCATGGAGGCCTCTAGGAGCCAATATGTCATCAATAACCTTGGGTCATGGGTACCCAGGCAGAACCAGACCCCTAATGCTCAGGGTCCCACGCATCTTGAAAATACCAGCCCCTGGTCCAAAAAACAGGAAAGGCATTTTCTCCTTCTTTCGTGGTCTCTCTCTTAACTTATCATGATGGTTTTTATTTGCTATTTAGGGTCATCTCCTTGGTGCAGGGGGATAATCACGGGGAAGCGACAGGCCCTCACAGTATGGGGGCCCAACCCCGCGACTGCACACACCTGACCCTGTCTGTGTCCCGAGGCACCCCATCCAGGCCCAGGTCCCAGCGCAGGGCGGAGGGTGGCAGCGGTGGCCCGGTAGAGGCATGAGACAGGCGGCCAAGAACCTGTTCCAGGGAGGGGGCGGCTGTGAAGGGGGGCTGCTTGTGCGCTGAGGCTCCTTCTGCGCATGCTCCGTGATCCACTGGCCTTCCCCTATAAAACGCAAATCCAGGGTGGAAGTCCTCACAACTGCACAATCGCTCCTGGCAGCGGGAGCGCTTACTGCGGGCTTTGTCCTGCTACCAGACCTAGCGGGCGGGGAGGGAAACAGAACAGTGCGTTGGATTTCTCAACTAGCTTCATATTTCTGCTGTTGAGGAGCTGTTCCCAGGGCAGCGCCCAGTGGGAAGGGGAAACTGAGTCCTGCAGACTGCAGGGCTGCCTTAGGATTGGGGTAGGGCCTCAGCAACCGCCTGGATCCGGAGCTGCGGCTGCTGCAGGTGGGGGGCCTGGGCCGGTCCTGCGGGCAGGAAAGCTGGGTGCAGTTGGCCAGGCGCCCGCCGCAGCCCTCTGGAGGGCCTCACGGAGGCAGCTGGAGCGTCCACCTCAGGTCCCAGCCACCTGCTCTGATTTGGAATCGTCCTCCTTTGAGTGCCGTGTCACCAGATGGCTGAGGCACAGTGGGGAACAGCGTGCCTCCCCAGGTCCAGCCCCTCCGCTGAGCTCCCGAGATAAGAGGCCCACAAGGCTCCGTCCCACGGAGCTCAGAGGCCACAAGCCGTGGCAGAGCCACACAGGGCCGTGGAAGGCGGAGGTGAGGCAGAAGGTGGCTGGAGGCAGCTTCAGGGCGGGGGTGAGGTGTACAAGTCAGGCTGAGTCTGCAAGGGCAAGGAGGGGACAGGCAGGAGAAAGGAACAGAGGCGCTCTGCGCAGAAGGAGGGGGGTGCCACAGAAGTGGGGAAGAAGCTCTTCTCGGCTCTGGCTCAAAACCAGGGCAGCCTCTGCTTCCTCATTCCAGGGTCTAGGACATCCCCGCTTCCAAGCACCAAGTGCCAGCCAGGAACACATCCCTGTTTGCTTTAGACCCCCACCTTGTGATGCGGGGTGATACCACAAGACACAGGTGCCTCCTCCGGGCACACCAAACAAGACAGAGCTCAGGGCGTGGCAGTGAGGCGTTTTTTGCACCCACCCGGCTGCTTGGGAGGGAGCCCATGACCGGCGTTTGGGAGCAGGGACACGGAGGCCCAGCCCAGGCGTGGCCCAGCACAGAGGCTGCTCTTTCCCGGTGCGAGCTGAGAAATGTGAAAGAAGACGACCAACAACACGCTGAACTGTGTGCATGTGTCACAGAACACATAAAACGGGGGATCTCAGAACCCACAGGAGCCTGCGGTTTCTGAAATTCGGGTGGGTGGCTTCCTGCAGCTGCAAGGCATGCCGGGAGGAGCTGGGATGGTCCAGGCACCACCTCAGCCCGCGTTTGCTGCAAGGTTTTGCTCAGCTTTGCTGGCCTGCCGCTTCTCAGGGGGAGGGAACCCACCACTCACTCCCAGGGAAGACGGGAGCAGCCAGAGCCAACAAATCAACGAGGCTCCAACAGGGCAAGCGAGGCAGGAACCCATCTCAGGCGAGGGCTGCGGCAGACGCGGGGAGACTCGTTTTATTTTGTGCACGCAGACAAGATCGTACTGTTATGTAAATGCAGCCAGCGATTCCTCGTCTGTCCTGAAATGCGCGTGTCAGGGCTCTGCGGTAGCACACCTTGTCCCTGATAGAAACAAGCGGTGTTTTGATACACGGAAGACTGGTGATTACTCGCTTCTGAATTTTTTTTTTTTTTTCACTACAAATTTTCAACCGGACAAGCAGAGGCAGTGAAAACAGAGGTGTGACTGCAGGTGCCTGTGAGAAGCAGCTCTGACAGCCCCCACCCCATTTCCCACCCCCCGGTAGGAGCGGGGAGACCGACAGAGGGGCTCCGGGCAGCTGGAGAGGCCAAAGGGAGGACGGACACTCAGAAATGCCTGATATAAAGTTAAATGCACTCGTCCAAACTGGTATGCTGGGGAAATCAAGAGAAGAGGCATGAGTATCCACTTCTCCAGGATGACGGCTCTACTGGTCTCGTCTTCCTTGCAAAAGACTGGGTTCTCTGGCAGGAGGGAATTTTCCCCATCGCACAGGATGGTGGAAAATTCATAAATGCAGGTCTGTGCAGGTCACAGTGGGTGCCACAGGAGGAGACAGTGGGGTCCACTGGAGCTGGAACAGGAGCAAGGAAAGCAATGCAACCCCCCACCCCCTATGGGGGCGGAGCTGGTGAGCACAGCAAGTGTCTCTCCCTCAGGGCGGCAGATAGAACATCTGCTTAGTTGGACCCACAACCTTCAGAGACAGCATTTGCCAGGGTGACCAGAGACCAAGGAACACGATCTTCAAGGTTATGCAATCCTATCCCAATGTTAGGACCGACCAGAAATTCACAAGCCGGGGACCCATTCTCTGCCCCAGGAAGACCCCAGAAAGCCTCTAAGACTCTGATTTGGCGGCAAGATTTCTTCTCCCACAAGGATTGTTGAAAGAAAGAGCCACTTGGAATTAATTGTCTTTTTGGCAGCTTTTAAATCAGAGATGTTATGAATAAACTTTGCTCCTTAAACGAATATCCCCTTTTGAACTTCAGGGCCGATGAAGGTTATTTTGCCAGATAAGGAGTAAGATTTACGATGATGCTCACTTACTAGGACCATTCTGCGGTGTTCCTTCTTTGTCCTTAGCTTTCTGTGACGAGACGGGAAGGCTTGGAGAGGAATCCATGTTGTGCCCCTGTACCTTTTAACCTTCGTTGGGGAAGTCTCACCAGAGGTTTATCTCTGTTCCAGCTCTCCATTCCAGACTCACTGATTTCATTCCTCATCTGTTTTGTTTGCTTGCTTAATTTTGAGTCCACTTTAGAACAATTTTGAAATTAGGGGAGCTGTCTCTGTGTAACTCAACAGGAAAACCTGTGAAGTGTGTCCTCATGCGAGAAGGCTAGTGCCATGGCCCTTGGGCATTTTTGTTAACTTCATATTTACACACTGTCGGTTGGGCTCGGGGTGATCACCCGTCCCAAGGCACACAGCTTGACAAAGGCAGTCCGGAGGTGTAGTCAGGATTCCTGCTTTGGAAAGTCCATGACGATGGGAAAGAAAATAGTTTTGCCCTTAAAAGAAAGAAGACTCACAAATGAATTACCAGCTACTTCCATCTCTTAACCTGGTTTCTTCATAACGCCTAAAACTTCCCCTATCCCCCAGACCAAGGCACTCACCTCTCCTTCTTGTTGCCCTATTGGTCCTAGAGACTCACTCCTCTGAAATAATCCTGGAACATCCTCTTTACCCCCAAATTCTAAGATGGCCCAGACAGAGTGTCTCGTCTTCCTCCCCACATTCCCGTCCCACTTGCTCAGATGCCCATCCTTTTCTAGACTCTCGTGGCCCAAACTGCCCCACCAGCTCTTCTCCTGGCCCTTCTGGTCCCTGAGACTCCCTCTCACTCTGCCTCCACCCCACACTCAACCCACAGGCCCTCACACAGCACTGCTTGTGACCCACACAGAGAGAGTGTTTCAGAAGGGCCTCCCCTGTCCACCCACTGACACCTGTCACCAGCCCCTCCACCTGGCCCTGTTACCCGTTGATTCTTCACGATGCTTACTGCCCTCTGAAGTGATGTCTTGCTTGCTTGCTAATTGTCTGTCCCCTCCATTGGAATTCAGGTGCCATTAGAAAAAATCTCATGTCTCCCTTGTTCTTTTGTTGTATTTCTAGCACCTAGAGGAACGTATTAAGAGAATCTTAAGAGAATACTTAAGAGAATGAATGAATGAATGAATGAATGAATGAATGAAGTGAATACCAAGAGAATGAATCCATAAGAGGATCAACGAATGGCTCACTTCAGCAAGTCCCTCAGCATTGTCCCTCTGGGCTCTTTGCACTCATCTCCATTCCTTGCTTTTTATTTATCTTGAATAACAGCTTGACGACTTTTGCTAGAAGATTCTTTTAACATCCCTTAACCTTCCCTGTTCCCAGCACAGAGCGAGGTCCAAACCACAAACCTTGTTCCTGAAGGATGTCTTCCTTATCAGCATCCAGCACGGTCTCCCTGGAAGCAACCTCCAGTCCAGGTTAGTATTTCTGCCTCCTGCTCCTAGAGCATTCTCCTGCCATTCCCCCTCTGCCGACTCCTTCCTCCTATTTTCCAGTGAGAGAATTCCCACCTAAAGTAAGAAGTGGTCTGGAAGATTTGGGTTAAAGTTCCGCCTCCGCTAATTTCTGCATTGCCTTATTTATTTTTCTTTGTAAGTGCAATGTTATTAAAAGAGAAAGGTCAAGGGCATGGCAACATGACAGCATCCTTGCCTACCTCTCTAGTGTCCACAGCCTATCCCAGGAGGCTTGTGTAGTCTTCCCATCCCCCCAAAGGCAGGCCCAGCCCTCTGCCCTCATTCCTTCGGTGTGTTTCCACCAGAATCTGCTATCTGCACACTGTATGTGCACTGACATTTACCTGACACTGTTCTCTGAGTCTCCATATCTATATCATCCCCTGATCAACTAGATCCTGCCCTCCTCCCACAGGGCAGGGGACTTGCTGGAGTTCTGTTTTCTCTTCAGCTTGCTCACTGGAAAGTACTCACGAGATGTTCAATGTTTTAATCAATTCATACCTTTATTTGGTGTTTATGGAGTCCCTGCTATGTGGAAGGTAAGATGCTAAGCCCTGTAGTGGGGGCCATGTGGACAGAAAAAGGCAGATTTGTTCTTAGGGCACTTATGTCCATGGGGTTTCAATCTACTGTGAAAACAGCATTATAGACAAGCACTGGGTGTTATATGCAACTAATAAATCGTTGAACATTATATCACAAACTAATGATGTACTGTAGGTTGGATCACTGAGTTTAAATAAAAAACCCAGCATTATATAATTACATTGATCCTTCTACATGCTGGAGAATCTGGGGGGGGGGCTGTTGGCACCGTGGTGAACAAAATAAGCATAGTCTGTGTCGTATATACTCACACACTAGATTGTAAGACAGCAACTCCAAAGAGAGCTCAACTCTAATTTTATGGGCGTTTAGAATAAGGAGAAAGGAGAAGGATGAGGATGGTGATCCATCATGAGTAAGGAAGTGTTTCTTACTGAATTTCCAAATTGAAAAAAGAAAAGATCAAAATTGTTATTCTGAGATACCCTGGATTGGCAACTGTCTGGTGAGTTTTGTGGTTGAACACACATTAATTGTGCTGAGAGCACTCTTCCATCTTCTCTTGGTCTCTGTAGACCTCTGTCAGGTCATCTCCATCTGTCCACCTTTGGGTGGGTATGCACTTACTGAACAAGAATCATATCCAGCACTCAACCCCCTAGAGTGCTAGGAAGGGCAGGAGACAAAGGAGGAAGCTCTTCATCCCTCCTCCCATTCTGCTTTGCAATCATTGCAACCAGAGATAATTCTCCTGAGAGGCTTGTGAGGTAGGTATCTCTGTTCCTAGTTTTCCAATTAGGAATTTGAGACTGAAGGAGTGGAAGGTCTGGGCTGTACTACTTTGCCTCCAAGGAAAGATATAACCACCAGGTACAGTGAAAACTGGAAATTCCCCAACAGTGGGTAATGCAGCTGGCTGGAGCTGGGGAGAAGCGAGAAGAGGTGGTTCCTAAACCTTCCATCTGGCTCTCTCCACTTTGCTCCCTGCCAGAAGCAGCTGGACACCATGGAGGCTTTCCTTTTTTTCTTTTTTCAAAGAATTTCTGGCCCCTTCAAAAATCAGGAAGTTCTGGAAATCAGGCAACAAAACTTAATCTCATATTTCCTACCCAAACAGGCACTGAAAGTTCAAAGTTTCAAGATAAGCCTTCAACTTCTTGATGTTTATCTAACCCAAAAATTTAAGCATTCTGAGGTTCATTGGATTCCAAAGCAGAGTCACACCATCTCCTTTTCCTAGGAGTTTTTACCACCTATACTGCTGTGAATTAGGAGGGGGCAGTGAGTACTCTATTTTTTTTACACAGTTTTCCAGGAGTAAATATTGTCCAGAGGAACTTACTGGTGGTGGGGGGGTGGCGTAAATAAAAAGTTAAAATCCAATCAGTAAAAGATTGACTTTTCAACAGAACATGGTGTCCTACATATCTGAACACCCACAGATACAGATCTCTCCCACACTCAGGCCTACAAAGAAACAGGGGCCTCAACCAGTCACGCATTGTTTGTAGAAAGAGCTTGCACATGCTTATACAGCACAGTGATTGATTCACAAAGATGTGTCCATTTCTGGAAAAGAAAAAGCAAGGCTGAAGACAATTACTGTTGATTAAAAGTGCCACCATCAATTTGTATAATGGCTGGTACTTTTTAGAACAAGTTCACTCCCATTATCTCCATAACCTTCCTGATATGCCCACTGATCCTCGAGAGGCCCATTACTCAGCTGGAAATGTTGAGGCTCAGCCTGTTGAGTGACAGGAAGTAATGCACAGCAGTTGTTAGAATCCAGGCTGTGGTTCCCTGTGAGGAGGTTGTGATCTGTATGTACTAACCCTGAAAGGAAGTTCTGGGAGCAGCAGGGGTGGGAACAGCCAAGTATGAGATCATGGCCAGCAAGGCAAGTGAGCCTGGTTTCATGAAAACAAATAAACAAACAAATAAAAATCTTGAGCTTTGGAGCTACAAACTTCTTCTATTCCTGCTCTGGCTTCTTACTATCTATGGGATCCTACGCATATCACTTAGCGTCTCTCAACCTGAGTTTTGGTACGTGTGAAATGGCGGGTTTTGTGAAGATTAATGAATAATGTGTGCATGGTGGGCACAAACTACATGTTAGATTCCCCCTTTAGTCTTTTCCCTCTTGGATTTACCAGAACTAAATAATCACATTTCTGGAAGCTGTTACTACTGGTAAGCCGGCTGCTTCTCCTTTTTCATCCTAGATATTCCCCAGGATGCCCACACTTTGTGTTATCTTATGTACTCACTGATGAGAGATATAGGACTGAAAAGATGTAACTACTTTCTCTATGGGGCTCAGTGCTTACAGTGTCTTTTTTCCTTTCTCTCTCTCTCTCTCTCTTTCTTTCTTTTTCAGAAAAAAAAAATCAATTTATCATCTATATAGAGATGTGAAAACTGTGGCCCATGGGTCAAATTTGGCCAACTGCCTTTTTGTATTCCATTTATAAGCTAAGGACGGCTCTTACATATATAAGCAGTTTTCTATGGCTGCTTTCATGCTACAATCAGAAAGCTGAGTAGCTGCCACAGAGATCCTATAGCTCAAGCAGCCTAAACTCTTCTCCCTGGCCCACTGGAGAAAAAAAAGCATAGATCCATGATTTATATTCCATCCTAGATGACACAGTGAAAGCCCAGGACAGTGTCACCATGTGGCATGAATTCTTCCATCTGCTTACTCGAGTATAGTTAGTTCTCCTTTCCTCTAGTTTCTACTGTCAGAAACTTAGTTATTGAGCTGAGACATTGTGCTTTTCTCATATACATGTTAAAGATGTAAATCTCCCTGTGAGCGGTGTTCAAGCTGTATCCCATAAATTTTGATATCTGTGATTTCGTTTTCTTAAAATTAAAAATATTTTAAAATTTCCCTTGTGATTTTTTTTTTCACCCACAGGTTATTTAAAGTTATGCTGCTTAATTTCCAAATGTTTGGGGTTTTCCCAGATTTCTTTCTGCTATGGATTCCATTTAATTCTATTGTGCTCAGAGAACACATTTTATGCAGTTTCAATTATTAAATTTATTGAAATTGTTTTTCAATTTCAAAATTTCAAAATTTCAAAAACAGTTTATCCTGGATATTTCATGAGTACTTGAAAATAATACGTTCTCCATGTTCCATGAGAGTGGAAATGTCAGTTAGAAGTGTCCTGTGAGTGTTAGTTGGGTTGAGTTGGTGAGAATGCTGTTCAAATCTTATATATTTTTTGCTAATATGCTGATTTATTGTTCTACCAATTATGGAAATAAGGTCATTGTAGTTTCAAACTATTATTCAAAAATGGAATATTTCTCCTTTCATTGCTGTACGTTTTTGCTTTATGTGTTTTTAGCTCTCTTATTAAGTGCATATATATTTATAATTATTACAATTTCTTGACATATTACTTTTGTCACTATGGAATCTCTCTCCTTTTCTTTAACACAATTTTTTTCTTGCAGTTTATTTTATCTGCTCTTAGTAGTCATCTCATCATTTTCATGGTTATTGTTGGCATGTTATATTTTCTCTCATCCTTTTGATTTCCCATATGTGTCTTTGGATCTAGTGTGTATTTTCTGTATATGGCAGATATTTGGGTCTTGTTTTTTTTTAAATCCAGCCTGACAATCTGTATCTTTTAACTGGGGCATGTTGTCCATTCACATTTAAGGTAATCATTCACAAGGATACTTTCTTCTACTGCCTTCTTTTGTGACATATATCACAAAAGAAGATAGATGATAGATAGATAGATAGATAGATAGATAGATATCCACTTTATCAGTGTTGGAGAGGTGGGGAGGAGACCTGGAGGAATAAATGGGGCCAAGTGACCCTAGATGGGCACTGGGCAGGTGTTGAGTCCTGGTCACTATTACTGGTCAGGAAAGACAGAGTTGCCACTGAATGCACAAGGGATGGACAACTGCCAGTAATCCAGGGGCAGGTGCCACTCCACCAGCACATACAGGGAGACTTGGTCATTGACCACGCCTTGCCATTGCATCAGAAGTTCCAGGTCCTCTGGCCTCATAGTCACGCAGCCAGCATGCATAGCAAACACTTCTAGGTCATCACAAAGACACTGGAAATACTTGTTCAGGCACTTTTCCACCATCTCAAAAGCTTTATTCCCCACGGGCGTCTTAGTGCAGAAGCTAAAGAGTTTCACATGGTGCCTCAATCCAGTCTTATGGGGATCTTGATGGGGCCTGAGGCTAGGGGTTTGTGCCCTGAGAGGAAGCCTGGTTGATAGAGTCTCCAGAGGCTCTGAAGGTAGAACTGCAGTGCTAGGCAGTGGGGCTGGCTCAAGAAACTGAATTCATCTGACCTGAAGAAATTCAGTAGTGCTTGAGGCCACCTCTGGACTTGTGATCCTACCAGAGATAACCTCATCCCCTGAGGATCCTTCTGGCTCCTTGGCCCCCAGGATATTTATCTTCTGTCATTTCTGTTGTCCCTTTGGCTTTTCTGTTCTGACAGATTCTTGTGTTCCTATTGTATCCTTCACTTTGCTTCCACACCAAATTTCCTCCACTAGATAAATATTCCCTTTTTTACAGTTTATTTAGTTATAATCTCTGTACCCAATGTAGGGCTTGAACACATGAACTTGAGATCAAGAGTCAAATGCTCTACTGACTGAGTGAGCCAGGACCCCTGAGATAAATATTCTTAATACACTATTTTAACTTCTCTGTTTTGTACTACATTTTAAAATTTTATTTTTTTAGTGATTATACTAGGAATTACAATATACACATCTCCTTTTACTCATTCCTCCTTTTACACTACCTAATGTCTATTAGAGAAGTTAAGAAAAGTAATAAGAAAAGTATGTTTATAGAGTGTTTTATATTTATCCACATATTTATGATTTCCAATGCTTATTATTTTGTCCCATTAGAGTTACTTTCTGGTGCTACTTCCTTTTGGCTGGAAAGATTTTTAAGCTGTTCTTGTAAGGTATATCTACTACCAACACATTCTTGCAGTCTTCTTTTAGCTGAGAATGTTTTTACTTTTTTTTTATTTTTTATTTTTTTAGGGATAGTTTTACTGGGTGTATAATTCTTGGTTTGGTAGTTTTTCTTTTAGGACTTTGAATATTTCCTTTCATTGCTTTCTGACCTCTGTTATTTCTGATGAGAATATAGCTTTGTTTATTTTTCTCTTGTACATAAGTCCTTTTTCTCTTGATGTTTTTAAAATTCTCTTCATATTTGTTTTTTAAAAATTTAATGTGTCTAAGTGTGTATCTCTTAATGTTTGTTCAACTTGGAATTTATTGAATTACTTGCGCCTATAGATAAATACTTTTAATCAAATTTGGGGAGTTTTTAGCCACTATTTCTTCAAATACTTTTTTTTTAAGATTTTATTTATTTATTTGACAGAGAGAGATCACAACTAGGCAGAGAAGCAGGCAGAGAGAGAGGAGGAAGCAGGCTCCCTGCCAAGCAGAAAACCTGATACAGGATTTGATCCCAGGACCCTGAGATCATGACCAGAGTCAAAGGCAGAGGCTTACCCCATTGAGCCACCCAGGTGCTCTCTTCAAATACTTTTAATGTTCTTTTTTTCCTCTCTCTTATTTGCCTAGGACTCTAATTACCTTTATATGGATATACTTGATGTAGTATTACAGGTATCTGAGAGTTTGTTCATTCTTTAATCTTTTATCTTGGTTATACTGAATAATTTTTATTGCTCTGTTTTGAAGATTATGGAACCTTTTTTCTGCCATCTTAATTTGCTCTTTAATTCTTTAGGGGAAATTTTCATTTCTGTATTACTATCTTTTCAAATCCAGAATTTCCATTAGGTGTTCTTTTGTTTTTTTATTAAATACTTTATGTTTGCTTATGGAGATTCTTTCTTCATTGAGTCTATTTGTTGGGTTGCATGCATATCTCTAGAATATTTCAAAGGCAGGTTTAGGGCTTATTGACTCTTGTGCCCAATTAAACCCTCACATTCTAAAAATTGGTTATATCAGTAAAGAATAAGTCTCACACTGTTGAAAATTGGATCAATGATGTGGAGTAGAAAGAAGGAGAAACTTGACTAGCTCTCTGAAGAGAGGGGCAAGGAGATGAAAAAGTGGAGAGAAAATGGTAATTCTGGATGATAGAGACAAAAGGCTGACTATGTATTATAGGTGTTCTAGGGGAAGAAAACAAAGCAATAGAACAGAAGTAATATATGAAGTCAAAACTGATGAAAATTTCCCTAAACTAATATAAGAGTACACTGATATCGAGGCACCTGAACAGAAATCTACCTGACCTACCTACCTTGGTGAGATGTTTGAATTACAGAGATAATGGTAGCAACAAAAACTCTTGTAAGTATCAAGGGAAAAAAATAAAGAAATTTATTACCCACTAATTTTAATATGCATCACTATTTTATAGTTTTTCCCATAACAGTATTATGAGTCAAAAAAAGCAGAAGCATCTATAGAATTCTAGTGCAGAAGATATGATTTGAGAATGTGATGTGCCACTAAGTTTTTTATTCATATATGGAGCTCATAAAAGATGTTTTCAAGTATTCAGAAAGTATTCAAAGAAAATGTACTACTTTCATAACCTTCTTTTAATAATAACCTAAAAATTATGTTAGTGAACCACGAAATGAATCAAAATTAATCAATCAAAAATAGGAAAGTTAAGATATCAAAACCAACCAACCAAACAAACAAACAAATCCCAATAAGACAAAAAAAAAAAAAAACAGAAGATATTAAAGGACCAGAGGTGAAAAGTAAACTTAATTTTTATAAAATTGGTTAAATTTGGGGGGCATGGTGGTCTGGTTGATGCTTAATCAAGAGTCACTTGAGCATCCAACTCTTGATTTTGGCTCAGGTTATGATCTCATTGTTGAGATCAAGCACCGCATTGAGCTCTGTGCTCAGCATGAGTCTTCTTGGGATTTTCTCTCCTTCACCCTCTGCTACTCTCCAACGTACTCCCCCATCTAACAGCACACATACACACACACTTTCTCTCAGAAATACATAAATATTGTTTAAATTTGAATCCAAACATTAATGTTATTTATGAAATAGAAAATAAAGCAATTAATAACAATCATCTAAGGGACAAACATTATTGCAAGGATAGCACAATTTTTATCTTGTGCATCACTTTTGATCTCTTTCTATGGCTTCCTATAAAACATGATTGTAAAGAATTCTGAGGCTACATCTTGAATCAAAAGGAAAGGACTCTGTGATTGATCAGTGGTATTTCCTGTGATTTATCTGTAACAACTGAGTATGAAGTCTCATGTGTCACATTCATGGCACCATTGCATTTCTATAGCCTGGAAAGAGTTAAAGTCAACATAATCAATAATCTAGACTAATCCTAGTATCAAATATTTATAAAGAGTTAAAATACAAAGCAACAGAATGAACATGCAAAGATTTTATATATATATATATATATATATATATATATATATATATATATCTCAGATAGAAACTGTAATATATCACAGCTTTGCAAGATGGGGATTTCATTTGCTAATGGTTAAAACCAGGAACATAAATCATGCTAGTGAAAAGGTCTGTTGAAACATTTTTTGAATAGTGTCCACAGAATACATGTTCCATGAGATATTAATCTTTATTGGTATGTTAAAAATACAAGTTTTCCAGAACACATAACTGGAAATGTTACACATTAAATCAACATCATGGATATTGACAGTGCATATTGGAGTATTAATGTCTTTAGGAAATTCTGCACTGCAAATCTATAGTAATGCTTAACCAAACTTACCAAATATAAAATGGATAATAGGCTTGGATACCAGCAGCAATAGTCAAAATAATTAAAAATAAAATTCTATCCTAAGAATAAAAGATGAATAAATAAAGTACCATTAATAATGCTGAGGAAATATGCAGAACATACAGGAGAATCTTTATTAAGAGGTATAACAGAAAAATTTAGTAGTGAGTTATGCTGTATTTCTGAATGAAAAAACTGAAAATCATAAAGACATCAGTTCTTGATAAATCTCAGCCTAAAACACTATAAAATTATTCTAGTATACAAATAATATTACCAAGGTTTATGAGAAGGCATTAAGAGGTGAAGCTAGCTACAAAATTTATCAATTTTAGGGGCCACCTGGCTAGGTCAGTCAGTTAAGCATCTGGCTCTTGATTTCCGTTCAGGTCATGATATCAGGATTGTGAGATTGAACCCTGCATCAGGCTTCACACTGGGTGAGGTGCCTGCTTAAGATTTCCTCTTTCAGGGCACCTGCGTGGCTCAGTGAGTTAAGCCTCTGCCTCCAGCTCAGGTCATGATCTCAGGGTCCTGGGTTCGAGCCCAACCCCCCCACTCTGCTCAGTGGGGAGGCTGCTTCCCCCCTCTCTCTGCCTACTTGTGATCTCTCTGTCAAATAAATAAATAAAATCTTAAAAAAAAATTTCCCCTCTCTTTCTCCCTCTGCCCCTCCCTACCACTCATGTATGCTCTCTTCCTCTCTTTCTGTAAAAAAAGAAAGAAGAGTTTGTGTAAAAGTAATACTATTATTATCAGCTATTAAAATACTCAAATGCAAACTGCCTCTATTAGTTTTTGTATATAATGTCTAGCATGAAATATGAAGCTACCAGGAATATTCAGTAATTGAAGTCAAGATCACATGACCAAAAATAGGAGGATAGGAGGAATAACACAGAGTGGAATCAAAATCACAGGGAAATCCAAGAATTAGGGTCATCAAACACTGGTTTTAATTTAATTGTACAACCTAATGCCTAATGACCAGAAGAAAAACAACAGAGAGAACAGAAAATAAGGAATAAAAAGAAAATTTTTAAAAGTAAAATAATATTTTTATTTTATTTTATTTATTTTATTGTTATTTTATTTTAATTATTTTACATTTAAGATGTAAAATAAAATAACCGAAATTATAAAGATGCATTTAATACCAAATAGGCAGACATAAAGTGATAATGAGCTGGAAGGAAATAGCCAGATTAAAACTCAGAGTGAGAAGTGGGTAGAAGACATAGATGATAACACAGGACACATTTGGGATGTGATGGAGAGGTCACACAGTTATGTAATCAGATTTCCAGAAAGGAGAGATAATGGAGCAAAAGCATTATTTAAAGTGATAATGGAGCAAAAGCATTATTTAAAGTGAATTTAAAAATTGGACAAAAAGCATCAGCCCAGAGATTGAAGGAGCTAAAAGAAACCAAATAGTATAAATATAAAGAAAATCAAATCTCAGGCTGCTGAGACCTAAACACCAAGAGAAAATCCTAGGAGCTAAACAAAAATCCTAATTTCAAAAGTGCCTGGAATGTCTGGGTGGAGAAGGTAATCTCAGATCTTGGGACTCAAGCAGCCTCTTGGGCTGGGCCACCTGTGGCTGCTTTGAGGTGTAAAGGGTTAATAAAGCAAATCCCTGTGGGATGGAGAGTCCCTCCCCCCATCCAGAGATACCAAGCATCCAGGCAACATAGGGGGATCCCACTACAACAGGCCCTGGAAGCAATCTCCCTCCCTGGGGTTTGGAGAGTCCCTTCCTCCACCAGGAGGTAACAGGCATCTCATCTGGGGAAACTCTTTTTGCCCTTGGGCAGCATTGTCAGGGATCATAGGGAATTCCATCAGAATCCGATACCAAAGAGATGAAAATAATACTGTCAAGGCTTCAACAATCGAATAGTCACTGGGACCATAGTTTATAAAGTAGACCAAGACCTGTGTGTTAACCCTAAGGAAGGTGACTTCCTGCTTTAAAAAATCTAAATCTAAAAAAAATCTCTAACCTGAGAATCTAAATGTCCAGGACATAATTGAAAATCATTCATTATACCAAGAATCAGGAAATTCACAACTTGGATGAACAACAGACAATTAACTGATGCCAACAATGAAATCAATCAGATGTTGAAATTACCTGGCAAAGATTTTAAATCAGCCATCATAATAATTCCTCAACAAACACATTACAAATTCTCTTTAAACAAATTAAAAATAGAAAATCTCAGTGGAGAAATAAAAGCTATAAAGAAAAGCCAAGTAAAATAAAAATCATAGAACTGAACATTTCAATAACAGAAATAAAAAACTCACTGGTTGGGCTCAATGGTAAATGGAAATGACAGAAGATAGAATCAGTGAACTTGGGATCAAAGCAATATAGTTGATACAATCTGAACAATAGAGAGAAAATAGACTTAAAAAATGAGCAGAGCTTCAAGTGCTTGAGGGACAATAACGGAAGATTCATTATTCATATGAGTAGAGTCCAATAATGAGAGGAAAAAGAAAACCCTGTATATGTGTTTAAGGAAATCTTGCTGGAAATTTGAGATTCAAGTAATTGGCAGCAGAAAACTCCCAAATTTTGAGAAAGAAATAAACCTACTGATTCAAGAATCTCAAATAGAACAAAATCAAAGAAACCCACACACAGGCAGGTCATAATTAAGCTTCTGAAAACTAAAGACTAAGAAAAAACCTTGAACACAGCCAGAGAAAAACAATGCATTCTCTGTAGGGAACATCAGGTAGTGGATTTCTCATCTGGAACCCTGGAGGTGGGATGGAGACCATTTTGTCGAATGCTGAAAGAAAGAACCGGTATCTCTGAATTTCATGGCTGGGAAAATGATCTTTCAGGAATGGAGAGGACATAAAGACATTCTCAAGGGAATGTCACAAGAAGACCTGCCCTTAAAACATGGCTTAAGGAAGTTCTTCAAACAGAAAAGAAATGATGAAAGAGGTATCTTGAAGGAATGAAGTAGGAACATGAGAAAGAACAGAAATATCAATGTACATGAGTTCTATAAATGATATTTGATGATTGAAACAACAACTATAACATGTTAAAAATACAAGCTTTCCAGACTTTAATTGGATAAGGTGAGGGACCTAAGTGGAAGTGGGGTTTCCACACTTCATTTAACATGGTAAAACACTAATACTAATGGACTGTGATAAGTCGTGTGTATTGTAATACCCAGAGCCACCACTAAGAACACCTTACAAAGAAATACACTCAGAAACAGTGTAACTAAATCAGAGTGACAATTATATGAAAGAACAGATTTGTGTTGCCAGCGGTCAGGAATGGGGATGAGGTGGGGGTCAGCATAGGAGGGCAATGTTACAAAAGTCCATGAGAGGGAACCCCTGGTGATGAAACTCTTCCGTATCTTGACTATTATGGCGGATACACAAAACTATGCATGTGATAGAAGTAATAGAACAAAACACACATACACACACACACAGGTAATATGAGGGAATCTGAATAAGATCTATGTCACACCTTGGTTGTGATCCTCTACTACAGTTCTGCGAGTTATTACTATAAGGGAAAATGACAGCCAGGGTGCATAGGATCTCTCTGTATTCTTTCTTTTTTTTTTTTTTTTCATTTTATTTTTTATAAACATATATTTTTATCCCCAGGGGTACAGGTCTGCGAATCGCCAGGTTTACACACTTCACAGCACTCACCATAGCACATACCCTCCCCAATATCCATAACCCCCCCCCAAACCCCCTCCCCCCATCAACCCTCAGTTTGTTTTGTGAGATTAAGAGTCACTTATGGTTTGTCTCCCTCCCAATCCCATCTTGTTTCATTTACTCTTCTCCTACCCCCTTAACCCCCCATGTTGCATCTCCTCTCCCTCATATCAGGGAGATCATATGATAGTTGTCTTTCTCCGATTGACTTATTTCGCTAAGCATGATACCCTCTAGTTCCATCCACATCGTCGCAAATGGCAAGATTTCATTTCTTTTGATGGCTGCATAGTATTCCATTGTGTATATATACCACATCTTCTTTATCCATTCGTCTGTTGATGGACATCTAGGTTCTTTCCATAGTTTGGCTATTGTAGACATTGCTGCTATAAACATTCGGGTGCACGTGCCCCTTCGGATCACTACGTTTGTATCTTTAGGGTAAATACCCAGCAGTGCAATTGCTGGGTCATAGGGTAGTTCTATTTTCAACATTTTGAGGAACCTCCATGCTGTTTTCCAGAGTGGTTGCACCAGCTTGCATTCCCACCAACAGTGTAGGAGGGATCCCCTTTCTCCGCATCCTCGCCAGCATCTGGCATTTCCTGACTTGTTAATTTTAGCCATTCTGACTGGTGTGAGGTGATATCTCATGGTGGTTTTGATTTGTATTTCCCTGATGCCGAGTGATATGGAGCACTTTTTCATGTGTCTGTTGGCCATCTGGATGTCTTCTTTGCAGAAATGTCTGTTCATGTCCTCTGCCCATTTCTTGATTGGATTATTTGTTCTTTGGGTGTTGAGTTTGCTAAGTTCTTTATAGATTTTGGACACTAGCCCTTTATCTGATATGTCATTTGCAAATATCTTCTCCCATTCTGTCAGTTGTCTTTTGGTTTTGTTCACTGTTTCCTTTGCTGTGCAAAAGCTTTTGATCTTGATAAAATCCCAATAGTTCATTTTTGCCCTTGCTTCCCTTGCCTTTGGTGATGTTCCTAGGAAGATGTTGCTGCGGCTGAGGTCGAAGAGGTTGCTGCCTGTGTTCTCCTCAAGGATTTTGATGGATTCCTTTCTCACATTGAGATCCTTCATCCATTTTGAGTCTATTTTCGTGTGTGGTGTAAGGAAATGATCCAATTTCATTTTTCTGCATGTGGCTGTCCAATTTTCCCAACACCATTTATTGAAGAGGCTTTTTTCCATTGGACATTCTTTCCTACTTTGTCGAAGATGAGTTGACCATAGAGTTGAGGGTCTATTTCTGGGCTCTCTATTCTGTTCCATTGATCTATGTGTCTGTTTTTGTGCCAGTACCATGCTGTCTTGATGATGACAGCTTTGTAATAGAGCTTGAAGTCCGGAATTGTGATGCCACCAACGTTGGCTTTCTTTTTCAATATTCCTTTGGCTATTCGAGGTCTTTTCTGGTTCCATATAAATTTTAGGATTATTTGTTCCATTTCTTTGAAAAAAATGGATGGTACTTTGATAGGAATTGCATTAAATGTGTAGATTGCTTTAGGTAGCATAGACATTTTCACAATATTTATTCTTCCAATCCAGGAGCATGGAACATTTTTCCATTTCTTTGTGTCTTCCTCAATTTCTTTCTTGAGTACTTTATAGTTTTCTGTGTATAAATTCTTAGTCTCTTTGGTTAGGTTTATTCCTAGGTATCTTATAGTTTTGGGTGCAATTGTAAAAGGGATTGACTCCTTAATTTCTCTTTCTTCTGTCTTGTTGTTGGTGTAGAGAAATGCAACTGATTTCTGTGCATTGATTTTCTATCCTGACACTTGACTGAATTCCTGGACAAGTTCTAGCAGTTTTGGAGTGGAGTCTTTTGGGTTTTCCACCTATAGTATCATATCATCTGCAAAGAGTGATAGTTTGACTTCTTCTTTGCCAATTTGGATGCCTTTAATTTCCTTTTGTTGTCTGATTGCTGAGGCTAGGACTTCTAGTACTATGTTGAATAGCAGTGGTGATAACGGACATCCCTGTCATGTTCCTAACCTTAGCGGAAAAGCTTTCAGTTTTTCTCCATTGAGAATGATATTTGTGGTGGGTTTTTCATAGATGGCTTTGATAATATTGAGGTATGTGCCCTCTATCCCTACACTTTGAAGAGTGTTGATCAGGAAGGGATGCTGTACTTTGTCAAATGCTTTTTCAGCATCTATGGAGAGTATCATATGATTCTTGTTCTTTCTTTTATTAATGTGTTGTATCACATTGATTGATTTGCGGATGTTGAACCAACCTTGCAGCCCTGGAATAAATCCCACTTGGTCGTGGTGAATAATCCTTTTAATGTACTGTTGAATCCTATTGGCTAGTATTTTGGCGAGATTTTTGCATCTGTGTTCATCAAGGATATTGGTCTGTAGTTCTCTTTTTTGATGGGATCCTTGTCTGGTTTTGGGATCAAGGTGATGCTGGCCTCATAAAATGAGTTTGGAAGTTTTCCTTCCATTTCTATTTTTTGGAACAGTTTCAGGAGAATAGGAATTAGTTCTTCTTTAAATGTTTGGTAGAATTCCCCCGGGAAGCCATCTGGCCCTGGGCTTTTGTTTGTTTGGAGATTTTTGATGACTGTTTCAATCTCCTTACTGGTTATGGGTCTGTTCAGGTTTTCTATTTCTTCCTGGTTCAGTTGTGGTAGTTTATATGTCTCTAGGAATGCATCCATTTCTTCCAGATTGTCAAATTTGTTGGCGTAGAGTTGCTCATAGTATGTTCTTATAATTGTCTGTATTTCTTTGGTGTTCGTTGTGATCTCTCCTCTTTCATTCATGATTTTATTTATTTGGGTCCTTTCTCTTTTCTTTTTGATAAGTCTGGGCAGGGGTTTATCAATCTTATTAATTCTTTCAAGGAACCAGCTCCTCGTTTCTTTGATTTGTTCTATTGTTTTTTTTTTTTTTTTTTTTTTTTTTTTTTTTTTTTTTGGTTTCTATTTCATTGATTTCTGCTCTGATCTTTATGATTTCTCTTCTCCTGCTGGGTTTAGGGTTTCTTTCTTGTTCTTTCTCCAGCTCCTTTAGGTGTAGGGTTAGGTTGTGTACCTGAGACCTTTCTTGTTTCTTGAGAAAGGCTTGTACCACTATATATTTTCCTCTCAGGACTGCCTTTGTTGTGTCCCACAGATTCTGAACTGTTGTGTTTTCATTATCCTTTGTTTCCACGAATTTTTTTCAATTCTTCTTTAATTTCCTGGTTGACCCATTCATTCTTTAGAAGGATGCTGTTTAGTCTCCATGTATTTGGGTTCTTTCCAAATTTCCTCTTGTTATTGAGTTCTAGCTTCAGAACATTGTGGTCTGAAAATATGCAGGGAATGATCCCAATCTTTTGATACCGGTTGAGACTTGATTTAGGACCAAGAATGTGATCTATTCTGGAGAATGTTCCATGTGCACTAGAGAAGAATGTGTATTCTGTTGCTTTGGGATGAAATGTTCTGAATATATCTGTGATGTCCATCTGGTCCAGTGTGTCATTTAAGGCCTTGATTTCCTTGTTGATCTTTTGCTTGGATGATCTGTCCATTTCAGTGAGGGGAGTGTTAAAATCCCCTACTATTATTGTATTATTGTCGATGTGTTTCTTTGATTTTGTTATTAATTGGTTTATATAGTTGGCTGCTCCCACGTTAGGGGCATAGATATTTAAAATTGTTAGATCTTCTTGTTGGACAGTTCCTTTGAGTATGATATAGTGTCCTTCCTCATCTCTTATTATAGTCTTTGGCTTAAAAACTAATTGATCTGATATAAGGATTGCCACTCCTGCTTTCTTCTGATGTCCATTAGCATGGTAAATTCTTTTCCACCCCCTCACTTTAAATCTGGAGTTGTCTTCAGGTTTAAGATGAGTTTCTTGTAGGCAACATATAGATG